>NC_091402.1:752500-5552500 GCF_032191515.1 Phaenicophaeus curvirostris | reverse complement strand
CCTCTCTTTACATCTTTTTGTAGAAACATTCTTTTCCCTTCATGATGGGAATGATTGAACTCTTATTTTTTTCTGCTGGACTCCAGTGGTCATTTCATAGATTGGAGCTTTCCTAAGTGGGAACTGTGGTAATTAGTGGTACCCGTGGCCTTCCTTCTCCTACCCCAAACAAAACAAAAATAGAATTTACCTTACAGAAGTGTGGTAATTTCCCTTTCATGTTATTAAATTGTAATGCAATAACATAGTCATAAGTTACTTCAATACCTATTTATAATTTTTCAGCTCATTTTAAATTACTTTCAGTGACTGGAAATTGGGCCTCACTCAAGTTTCGCTTTCTGTAATGTTCATTTCCGAGTGCTGGGTCTTGTGTGACTGTTTGCAAGGTCAGAATGCCTTACGTTGTCAGACTGTGTAAGTGACTGCACACAGTGATCTGCTCTCTTTCAGCCTTCCTGATAAGCTGGATACATTAAACTCCTTATTAGGAATAGATGAGGATATCAGATAGCTGTGGCAAAAGATGAACTCTAAGAGAAAATTAGCTGTGAGCAAAGGAGGGAAAAGACCAAAACAGTCTGGCAGAAGAGGAATGTGATTGTTGCCATAATCAGAAAGGGCTGGCTGGCCTGCGGCACGTTGAGATAATGAGTCAGTGACATGGAAATGGGGAGTTGCTGTTCTGGGAAACAGTCTTGTTCGTGATCCCACCTTAGTGTTTGTTAACTCTCAGCAACACTTGTTTTCAAAGGATTTATAACCTTTGTTGTCTTGCTTATTGGTTTAGAGGCTATGTTGAATGTTATGATGTTTGTTCTCAATGATCAGAGTGTGGAGAAGGTGACCAAATTCTGTCTTCAGAAACACTTCTGGCTCATCCTGCAGCTCATAGATAACTACCAGGGTAGCGGTGGTTCTATAAGGAAACAGCCCATGTGTAGCATTTGTTTGAGAGACATGCATAGTTACACATTTATGCAGTTAACAGTATTTCCTTTGTACTCATTTCTGTCTGTTTTGTTATCTAAGTGGTTTGTTAAACTGAACGTTTCCCTGTAAATGTCAAGAAGTTAAGCTTTAAAACCAACTAAGCTAAAACTAGTTTGAACTGATGCTGTAAGTGTGTTATTCTACAAAGTTGTATTGCCCTGTTGCATTCCTCAGAGTTTAGTCTTGGGTAAATGCTAAGTTAATGAACATCTCTGTTCTACTCCCTGTTGTTTTTTTCTCGAAAGTACTGAAACCACAGCTTTTTATAAGTGTCTTTGCTTAGTTAGTTGTGGCTTATTCTCATGCTATGTTTTCCAGTTGGCCAGGACCCTGCTGTGACTGTAAGTGTGGAAGGTCTGATCTGATGGGGGTGGCATATTCTGAAGCTAAACAGGGATTTCAGCTCTTCATGTTAATTCCCCTCATTTGAGCAGGCAGAAGTAGTAAAACTACGCTTGCAGTAAGGTGGTTTGGAGCTTGCATAAAGCATAAGGTTTCCTTCTTTTTCCAGGTATCAAAACAGTAGTCACTTTGGTGGCTGATGAGTGGTTTATAGCTCTTGCTGTAACGTATGTCCTTCCAGGAGGGAAGATATTGCCAGCTAGTTTCAGCTAAGGCTGATTGGTGTGTAGTTCTGAGAACTTTGTTTATTTGTAGATAGAGGTTTTTACTAGTCAGCACTGCTTGTCAGATCATTTATGCTGCAAATCTTGATTTTGTTACTCATCTCTGAAAATCTAGATAATAAATGTAACTGAGAAGCTGTAAGTAGCCCGCTGTATGCCAGGTGATCAAGGAGGCCACTCCTGCGGAAAACTATTTTTAAAATCTTTGTGCATCTTCTGTTTTTTTTCGTGTAGGTGTCAGCTCTTCAACGTCACTGACAAACTTGCTTAACTGGTAGAAAGAGCTTTTCTCTCTAGAGAACTGCTGAACTGTGCAGCTTTAGGTGGACACCAATGGGAGCAGAGTTTCAGAGAACTCTTCCCTGAGCCTGACACTCTTGGGGCTGTGGGGCATTTTGAAGAATCTTTAAAGATGGTTTCTTTTGGTAAAATGTTGTCTTTTTTTCCTTAAGCAGTTATGTCATCTTTGTGTTGCTACATGGATAACAAGGCAGACTAACATTGTGCAAATCTGATTAAAATTATCTGTGCTGTTGCAAAGGTCAGGCACACTCAGTGAATTTGCTTTTGAATTATTTTGTTTATTCTGTGTACGTATGCATCTTGAGCTCTATAAAGGTCAAGAGGAGATTCATTTTGGAATTTAAAGAAGTCAGGGTTTTACTGCTGGTAGCCCTTGTTACTGTTGCTTTCATTTGAACTAATGAAAATTGGTTTTCTGTGTTGTTTTTTTTGCTGTCGGTTTAACTTCTCTAGTGAAGCTCATTTGTAACTGAGGTCTATTTGAAAATAAAACAGCATTAGTAATACATTTTATTTTTTCCAATTGTATGTGATCTTAAATATTAAGTACTGTTTGCACAAATTAAACAGTAGTCTTATTTGACTTATGGTTTCTTGGCAAATTTAATTAATGTGTCAGAGTAACATTTTCTGAGATAGAATAATGTATTTAAGTGATACAGAGTATTTAACTGTCTTTTTGCTACAAATGGTTTAATAAAATAGGGGTGGAGGTGCAGTCCCTTGGATATTTTAGCAGTCCTGCTAATTAATGTTCAGGTCGAATGATATAATCACGAAAGGACTCGTGTGTCAATGAGGCATAACTAATTACGGTTTTCAGTCACAGAACCAATGACAATCAGTAAGGAAGTGGGCCTCTATTAAATAAAGAAGTAACTGCATCTATAAGGTGCGTAGTTATTGTCCTAAAAGGGACTCTTGTGTAAGTTCCCTTGTGCTGTAATTCTGTCTGTAGAATGATAGAAATAATTTTGTTGACTTTGTTAATAACTCATAGCAATGAAGAGATTTTCAAAACACTGATAATGATGATTTTTCACTTAAACATGCATACTTTTTTCAGAGTTTGCTTTCACTTGGAAAGTCTTGGAACTGTTTAGCCAAATTAGATTTTGCTGTCAAAGGTATGCTGACATGATTTCTTTTCTGACTTTAGGAGATGAAATCTGAATAAGGCAGGAAATGCTCATTGAATGAACGTAATACCAAAACTTAATGCATCTCTGTGTTTTGATGCACATAGTATGGCAAGGATCGACATGTTTTGCAGTTATATGAAAGGATAGAAACTTGTTCCGAGTCTTTTTATGGGTGAAAGAATATAAATCTCTTAAAGGAAGCTGCAGCTCTTTTAGTAGTCATAGATGGCTTTCTATGTTGAGCACTGATCTTCCTTGCCAATGATGAATTTAGTGTATGTTTAATTAATATGTTTAAACAGATGCTTCAGTTTGTGTGGACACAACCACACTTGGATATTAGTAGCAACAGGCTGGTCACACAGATTTGTTTTCCGTTTGAAAAGTGGCTTGATTAACGTGGGCGTTTGGCTGGGCTGGTTGCCTCTGCACAGGGCAGACAGTTGACCATCAGGTATGCGGATTGTAAAGGCAAAGTAGGATGGTGAGGCCTGGGCTGGTAGTGCCTCTGCTCGTGGGAGATTTGCCAAGATGCTGCTGCTGCTTTGAGTTGAGGCTCTTGATTTTCTTGTGTGCCTCTGACTAATGAGTATAATTTGTAAGCTTCCCTCCACTGGTTCATTGTTAGTAGCACTGTCTTTTTACTTAGGCGTCTTCGATGGAAGAGACTTCTGTGTCAGCTTATCCTCAGTGCTGTTTGAATCACAGTCCATTAAATAGCTGTGGTGTTTGATACCTGTTGTGAAATGCATCCTGCCCGGGCTGCCGCTGGAGCAGGAGCTGTTCGGCGTGAGAGTGAGATATCACAAACCTAAAAAAATCAGTCTGGAAACTCTTGGATGTTTGACATACAACTTAGAATGTAAGTATTTTATAATATAATCCATACAGTAATATTTTATGTATTTGATTTACTTGGAACAATTTCTACTAAATAAATTTTTTATCCTGTTTTTCACTTTCCCAGGTATCAGGAAAACAAATTGCCTTCTGATATTGTGACATTAACACTTCTCATGTCTCATTCATTCTGAGATGTGACTTCTTTTTAAAAGATTTGATTAGCTGAGGTAAAATCTCAGTATGGTGTGTGCTGTAATGGCACATCTCCAAGCAGTGAGTTTGAGGATCAGAATTAAGGACCAAGCTTCTAAATATAGACTTGTGTTAGTCTGCATGAAAAGAAAGCACTGGAAAGGGAGAAAAGTAGAGTAAGAAAATACTGTTCTTTGGAGGAAGATTAATAATACTTAGCTTTGATGAGAGTGATGTAGAAGGCCTGATGTTGCGCATAATCAGATTTAGAAATGGATGATTATCCACAGCTAATACAAATGCTTTAGATGCTACTTAAAGCTTCTAAAATGACTTCCTTATTTTTTATTTTTTTTCAGAAATGTACTCTTAATTTAGAACCAAATTCATGTTAATAGGCGTAACTTTACAGATAATCAGGCACTGGTACCACTGAAGATCTTTTAAACTTTGATGCAGGTAAACCAGCTTGCTTGAAATGTTGAGGTTTGTTGGTGGATTCCAGTGCGATTAGGTACCAAGTGCCCTGTGAGGTACGGTGGGAGTCCTAGAGTTAGGGATAATTAGTGCCTTGAACTTTTTGGCCATTATTTGATACTGAGACTAGAGCAACAACTTTCTCTGTGTACAGATATTTGGTGTATAGGTGTGTAGTCAAAGGTTCTGAACTCTGTATCCCCTAGTGGGCACAGTGTAATTGATACTTTTCCGCTTTTGTGCGTTTGCTGTACTGTCACTAGGAAGCTTGTGGATATTTCTCTTGTGGTGTAAGAGTTAATCCCTAGATAGAAAGCTGTTATGAGTGGTTTCAAATTGGTGTAGTGTAAATCACCATCCTAAATGGGGAAACTCTTAATGATGTGGAACGTTTAACAAGCAGTGGGTGTTTAACCTGAAAGCGTTGACATGTTCTGAGGAATTTTCTCGGCCTGTGAGCTGGCATTGGTTCCCCTGGGTGCCTCTGACTTAAGCTGTGTGCGTACTGCAGGTATGTGGGCAGCCTGTGCTTGGGAGACTCTTCTTTACAGCTTCTTGAGCATATGTGGACATGTGTTTCCATTATTAGTGGAGGCTCATGATGGAAACGTCCAATGGTTTCTTAAATGTGAAGCACGCAAGTGAGTAGCTGCTTGTGCATGTTGTGTGTGCACCTGGAGTGTGAAACACCAGGGGCTGGTATTGTCTTCTGGCAGCAGCACTGCTGCTGTTGTGTCTGTAGATTCTTGAAACTGAGAAGGCGTGGCTATAGTCTTTCTTTTTTGCTCCAGAGATGTTCCATCATAAGCATAAATAATATATGTAAAACATGGAAGGAAATGATGCTGAGGATGAGCATTATTCATCCTGTCCATATACATTATGCGTTCGTGCTGTTATCTGTTTAGGGTTCTGTGCTTGTAATTGACTAAATTAGTCACACATTTGTTGAATTCAACTTTGTTTTGGAGGATGTAGACCATGTTTTCAGGAAGTTGGAAGAAAAAGCTGGAGAATACAACAAGTAAAGTATTGTCAAGTGTCGATGAAAAACGTGAATCAGAAAAAATCTGATAACATTGTCTAAATCACTTCTCATAAATGCGTAAGAGTCTCATTAGTCCAACATCAGAAGAGTAATGAATATTAATGAATGAGATCAAAGACATTTAGAAATTAAAGCAAGTAAACAGTTACTTTTAAGAATTTATATGTTTTTAACAGCACAAAAATGTGAATCTTCTTAATTGAACAGCTTCATGAGAAGCTTTCCTTGGAAATATTTTCCCTGAAAATTTTTATGTTGAGCTAGAAAGGCAACTGAGTAACATAAACCAGAAAACTATATGCATCAAACTCCAAAATATATAAAATGCTTTGAATGTGGTGCATTGAAATATGTGTGAGCCCAATAGGGTGGGAATTTGAACTTGACTCAGGCTACCATCACTAATGGGTGAAATATTGAGAAGGAAATTACTGTTGGATGGCTCAGGCTCCTGCTGTTTCCTCCTAGGTTTCTAGTGCTTTGGACAAAGTTTGCCTGTGCTGAAACTTTTACATCGTGTAGTTCTGTTAAAGCAAATGGGTTTGTATGTGATTTAATAAAGCTTCTGATGACTGAATGTCAGAGTAAGTTTGGGACTACCTTAATTTCAAGATCTGCTTTTCTAGATGTTATCAGAATCCACTGTGTAGCATGGTCTGTAGACCACAGTTATTTAAACTTTAAACTGTGCATGCCAGTAGTTTTGCATGGGGTATTTCATTGTTACAATGTAATGTGACTCTTCCAATATTTAGGGAAATAGTTAGAATAGATAATTTAATATAACTTCTCAGTTCTCTTTGAATGCCTACTATCATTCAATTACTAATTCTTCTATTCCACTAAAATAAAAAAAAATAAAATTAATTTCTGTATGAGATGATGATTTAAGCAAGATAACAGGTCTAGGCATGAGTTAAGGTATCATTTTATTTCTGTAATTAAAAAAATAATATATATATCTGTATAATCTTTCATCTGTAAAATTCTATGAGGATTTTAATCCATTTAATCCCCAAAGCTCATAATGGAAATATTACTCCAAGGGCACAGATTCCCTGATGCAACACAGGAAAGTGTTCTGGTTGTTAAGTGCCCAATCCCTTTGGGCAATAGTGATATTTTTTGACAACCTGTGATTCCTACAAACTTTAATGGCAGTGCAGGGCTCGTGAGAGGACTGTCCAAGTACTGTCAAAGTAACAGTTCCATTTTGAACCCAGATATAAAGCTAATGGTATCTAACAGCTTTTAGTGTCACTGAATCAAATTCCTCAAGTAGAAAGAACGGCTGACATTCTGTTTTAAAGTGACCGTATGTTTGACCCAGTTCTGCGATCATGGTGCCATCACAATTGTGTCTCGCTGCTGTGGGCTCCGGGAGGCTGACAAGCGGAACAAGTTGCTTCAGCTTGCAGAGCTCATCTGTCACACTGAGCAGCTTGCAGATTTCTATTCTCTGAATGAAAGGCAGAGAGAGTCCTTCTCCCTCACAGCTCTCTGCTGATCAGCAGAGTCAGCTACCAGCTCACACCCCCGGTGACGGGGAGAGTGAAATGCCAGAAAAATAGACAGTAAAAAAATATTGCCAGAGGTACACATGTAATCGTGTCCATAACTAGATGGAGCACCTTGGATTGCATGGAAAGTTAACTTCCACAAGGCGTTGTGATTACTTTATCTGAAAAGAAAGATTAAAAGCCTTCAGTTGTATATGTAAGACTGAGTGCTAAGAACAGTTCTGTAGTTCAGTAGGGCAGTGGCAGCAGCTCCATTTTCATTGTAAGCGTTATCTTAGCATTTGAAATGCTTAAGCTCGTATGGAGATTTTATTTTATTTTCCCAAATTAGTGGAAATTTTGTACCTTAGGCCAGCTATTGCCATCACCTCAGCATGGAGCATGCTGAAGTTCTGTGAGGAGAGCAGTGTTAGGTCGTGGGGTTTGTGCAGGCTGCTCTTTAAAGTTCCTGTGTGGGCGCCTTGACTGCTTTTTGCTCTTGCAGTGACTGATTCTTACTTGTCGTTTTCAGAGTATTAGCAAAAGGTGCACAAAATATAATGTTCAGTAAATGCTGATTAGAGGCGCTTCCCACGTCAAACAGGAAGAAGGTTTTCTTGCCCTATATGCTTTCACTAGAGTAAAATTTCCAAGTATGGTAACTGTCAAATTGTCTTATTCAGCTTAGAATAATCAGCAGTAATGCTCCACTTAGGGTTATTGAATTGGCCATTGTAGGAATGACAGAAAGTTTGTAACACTTCAATTTGTGTTCATTTTAATTTGGATGTTAAGCTTTGATGGAAATTCCGTTTAACTAAATATTTTGATTTATGATGGTACCGTTTAACTCTTATCTGAGTAAATTTTGAAGAATAATTGTTTTGTTGATCCTTGCTTTTCTGTTGTGACTACATTATATATTTCTGAAAATACGGTTTCAGAAGACTTTTAGTCTTTTCTTTAAAGTACTGACTGATACTTTTCACTGTCCTTTTTTTCTGTCTGAACACTGAAGATAAATTATATTTATTATGAATAATTTTTAACAGATTTGTATATTTGAGAACTGCTTTGCAGCTCTGAAATCTAAAAACAGCAGTAACATCTGCTAAAGTTAAATCTTTGGGGAAAATTATTATGGGTTGAATCTTAAATTGCATTGAACTGAGATGTAGTAGTTAAGAGTTGAAATACTTAATACTCTTTAATCATTACAGGTCTTAACAGTAATGAGGTAATTTGTGCATAGTCACAATGCACATATTTTTTTCAAGTATAAAACTTTCTGCTTTGGTGCAGTCTTCTCCTGAATCAAAGTAACATTCTTCCTAATGCACACAAAAGTATTTAGTTCCTCGGTACTCCTAACTTTGGGGTTAACATTCTTGTTTGGCAACAAGAAGGTGCACATTAAATAGTAAGCCAGCAAGGTCATGACTTCTTAAAGAAAAGGTGTATGTTCTTATGGGGTTTGTATTTTTTTAATTGCTGCCATGAATTACCTATTCTAATTAAAATCAACCTGCATCCAATTAGATGTGCACTTGACTGATATTTAAATATAATAAAAATAAAAAATATGGAAAAGTAATCTTGCAGTATTGGTGTGGATTTTTTCTTTTGCTGTTTCAAGGAAAACTAATTAATGAGCTCTTTCTGGAAACAAGCCATATGAATTACTTTGGCTACTGGATGTCAGGTTTGTAGACACAGGTTGTCTTTTGTATTCAGTTGTAGTACTTGTGGAATTGTCTTATGACCTTTTTAGTTAGAAGATTATGCTGATTATATGTATTATCTGTTGCTTCTATAAACACAGAGCACTGCATCCATGTCTGCATTGTGCATGTCTTAAAATATCCGTATGTGGATGACACTCGGGTTTTCTCTGCCACGGCAGTTGGTGTTGGGCTGACGGGTGTTTAGGAACTGTGTGAATGTTAGAACTGATGGTCACTTGTGGCTGATAGTGAGACATCAGTGAAGAACATGCTGTTAAAGCAGGCAGATCAGATCTTTGCTTCAGCTGGTAACAACTGTAAATTCTGGTTTTATAGCAAGACTGATTGTAGCAGTCCACAAGCAAAGTGATCGGTGTGTGTGGCACATGGCAGAAATACCCTCTGATATTTAAGAATTAATTATTAAGAATTCACTGGGGGAGAAGCCTGTTAATAATGTTTTATTCAAAGTGATGCTGTAAAAAATCATTGAAAAGGAATACACCAGCTGATATTTTCATTGAGGAGATGATGAACAGAACCACCATGAACTAATCAAAAACAGGACTGTGGAATGTATGGTGTACGTATGACTTAAGAAGGTATTTATGTCTTTGGGCTTTACAGCTCCAGTGGAAGAGGAAGGGTCATTCTGTGGTGATAGATGGATATGTGGTGAATTGCACAAGATCTGAGAAAATGAGGATTGCATTTATCATATCTAAGGGGAATGTCAGAGTTTGTGTCTGCCCGTAACCCTATCAGTGGTAAAATGATTACAGTGTGCCTCTGGGAGACACCAATCAATGGGGCCGTTGTAAAGCTTGACATCGCTGATGACAATTCAGCTGATGAGTTCTGTGGATGGCTGAGAGCGCTAAGAAAAAAACCCCAAAGAAAAATATCACCTTTGTACCCAAGACCTGTGTGGAGAAAGTTTGAAATAAGTCTCATAAAAATGAAATGGGACATAATGTTCTAGGTCTGAAAAATTAAAGGTGTCTAGCTGAATTCTGTTCACCTTGTCATTGCAGACAGCACCGGCATTTGGTGTCACAGTTGAGAGTGTAACAAAAAAGCGGAACGACTTCTGGTAATCTTGGAGACTGAGAGTGTAATGAACTTCCCAGGGAGCTGTTTGTTGGTGAAGAGAGAAGTTGTTAGGCTCCTTAAAAAAAAGGTGATGATTCATCCAGAAAGCCTCCTGCTTTGCTCAAAATAAAGACAACCTATGGCTTCTGACCAGAGCGAATCAGTGGCAATGCCACAGAGTATCCAAAACAAGCTGTGAAGTCCGGAGTGATTGAATGGAACAGTTTAAAACGTCAGCAGAAGGCTGCTGTTTCTGTAATGAACTCTACACCATATAAAGGGTGAAGTGTATTTTGGATGGGTTTTTTTTCAGTAAAAGACTGAAACCTGGATCACTTTTTCAGTGGATAAGAGAGAGATTTATGAGAGGATAACCCAAATGCGTGCTGGTAAAACATGGATGTGCAATTTGTACATGCACGCTTAAGTATTGCTAAAAATTGTCAGCAATAGTGAAGCTGTACACACCTGAGATGTATGTTGCTGTTTCCTAAGTCCTGAGTTCTTAGCTAATACACGTGCAGCTTTGTTCCTTGACTTGGCTAATTTTTGTTGGAGTGGGTATCCTGCTCCTTATGTAGCCAGATCTTCCTAGTCTAAACAGTTTGAAGAATCATTGTCATTTGGGTGCAATTGTTTAAATTAAAAGAGGTAAGGGAGTAGAATGTTTTCTCTCAATAGAGCAGTAATGAGGTGAAGACCAGTAACTCTCCCTCTCTTGATTCTTCTGCCAGGAAGACTGAAGGGAAGACTCAGTAGAATCGGTTTTGGACAAATTTGTGTTTCTCGTTGTGCTAAGATAAGATTAAAACTATGCAGAACATTCCTAGGATGATGTGTAGATTCACAGTAGTAAAGATCAGAAGAGATCATTCAAGTGTTGAGTTTGATCTCCTGTGTCAGAAATGTGAATTTCACTCATTTCCTTTGATGGCTAATCATCTTCCAGATTAAAGTTTGGTTTGCACTATTTGATCTTTAGGCTGTGTTGAGCTGTCTCCCAGGACAGGTCGTCTGTAACTTCAGCGGAAACAGGTGCTGGCCAGACTGGCTTTAGCCCTGGCTCCTCTCTGTGTGCAGGGCTGCTGGCTTTGGTGTTAGGGACTAAACTGGTGTCATTAGATCAGCACAGAGAAACAGCCTCTTATCAGTACGGACTTTTTTCATACAGTAGGAGGTGAACAAAGTGAATGTGGTTATTAATATAAAGGGCAAACATTCTCTTTTTACTGATAGGCAGATCATTTCTTTTATATATGTATTACCTCTTTGTAGCCTTGAAGTACAGAAAGAAAGTACTCTAGAACTGAGTGTGTTTATTCCATTGCATTGACAAACGTTGCTTTACCCTCTTTGTTGTTATACTCACAGATCTAAGAGTGTAGATTAAAGATTAAGCTGACAGGACAACTTCTTTAGCCACCTGGTTTTCCTATCATACAGAAATGCTGAGTGACAGAGGGGAAATGTAAAGAAAGTTGATGTGCTGAGGGTCACTAAATCTTAGGAAATGAGTGCTGACTTCTGCGTTGTTCACAGTGGTTCAGTTATTCTGGTGTAGTTATGTTTGCAAAGATTAATGCCAGCGTATTTCAAAATAAATGCACTGGTACTGCTTCTGGTCCCAGCTGAATAATGCCAGTTGGGGTAAAAAACCAAATTAAAAAAATCCATTTTTTATGGATCTTCTGAGTTTGCATGAGGTTCACTTATGTAGTAACCAAGCATTATGTAGCTTATGTAGTAACCAAGCATTATGTAATGCTTATGTAGCACCAAGCATTTCTACAGAAGGCAGGAAATTCAGATGCGTGTATTGCATAGCGGTAGGTTTTTCACTGTCTATTACGTGGATAAATACCTAACATTTAGCTAGCAAAGCATAATAGTAGCTTGCATATAAAGTATCACAGTAACTTTAGTCTTTCCTTTGAAGATAATTCAGCATTCTGTACTTAGTCATAAATGTGTAACTTAATTGTTCTTTGATTAATGGTTAAAGTAGAAATAGTTTTTTGCTAAAAAGAGATTGGATAATACATCAGACAGCCTGGCAAAGACCCATTTTCATCAATAAGGTTTTTTGGTCGAATTAAAATATCCCATAATCTTATACTTGTTTTTATGAATTTCTTTTTTTCTCATTTTGAGGTTTTGTCTTGTCAGTTCAGAAAAATTCAACTGCAAGAACTAAAGCAGCCTTCAACGTTAGAGGAAGATTTAGAAATTCAAGATAGTCACATTATGCAGTGAAATTTAAATTGATATGAATTTGTGGTGTCATCAATTGTAAATCACTATGATCAACTGTTTAAACATTTGTTAAGCAACAAATTTGTATAACATAAAAGAAATGAGTGTATGCTATACTGTGGTATGAGTTTGATTTTTTTTCTTTCCCCAACCATGTTTGCATTTTATGACATGATAGATTCATTTTTAATATTTATATGCACAGTTAAGCTCTTTCTAGGTAGACGAATACAAAAAAAAAAGATACTGGAACAAATATTTGCAGTGAATAGAAGTATTTTCAAAGGAAGACTTTTAAGAGAAGCAAGAAAGTGTACTCGCATGCACGGCAGCAGCAATTTGTAGGCTGACAGCTGTTTGTACCTGCTGAATCTCCTGTTTAACTACAGCTAACATGGTACCTGCGGTGTTGCATGCCATAGGTGAATTGTGAACCAAATATTCATGTTATATTTATCTTTAATTTAGTTAGTTTTTTGGTGTTCTAGTCCATCAGATAGAAGCTCTTCGCACCTTCACTGTGAACTGATGAATATGACCTGGCTCCATCCTGAATCTGCTGTCTCACCCCTTTAGCACTGAGCTGAGCTCAGGCTATGATTTGCCCCTTAGCATAAGCTGCTAATCTGGGCTTGATGTCAAATTAAGAAAACTGAAAATTGAATTGAATTTGGATTGAAGAGGCAGTGCAGATATGGCTGTGTTAGTAGGGTGTTAAGCAGACGGTAGGTGATCACAAGATAGTGATGAAGAATCTCGATTGCAGACAGTTGTGCTTGGTGGTAATGGAATTGTATGCGTTGATCTTTGTGTCTCGGCGAGAGCCCGATTGCTTTGCTTTTGAGCCCTGAGCAGGCCTGGTGAACTGGATCAGTTTGTCTTTTTGTGTGATAATGTGGCTTGAATTCCCAGTTCCCTGAGCGTGCTTGTGTTTGAACTGTGAGATTAGTCTGGCCTCAGAGACCGAAAACACAAATTTTCAAGGCAACATTGAGAAGAAAGGAGTGCAGGTGTCTTTCCTTCTGCAGTTTTGAGTTCAGCTTGGTAGTTGTAAAGAGCTACCACAGTTCTTGTTCCTGTTGGAGGCTAGCGGTCATTTTCTTCATGAGTGAGTGTGTGTGTGTGCGCGCGCATGTGCTTGTTAGAGACACTGCAAAATCAGGCATGTTTTTGGGCAGCCAGCAAAAACCATGGAAACTCTGTATATCTGACCCAAGAATGGAATCAACTATGTGGGCAGAATGGAAGGAGTAGACTTGACAACATGTAGCCTTCAACCAGTCATTTTTCTGTAATCTGTAGAACTGAGACAGCCAGGCCTAGAAATTTTGAGAACGTGTTCTGTGGTGTAAATGTCTGTGCCGTGGAAATTGCTGAAGAGGTACACGTAGAAAGCTACTCAGCCCAGCCTTTTAAACCTAAAGATAAGACATACTCAAGTTTGAATAGACTACTGAAATACCAGCAGAGTAAGAATGTTGTGGTGCATTACAGGTGCCTTTGTACTGCTGTGCACATTACAGATTACTCTCAATTTCTTAGAGGTGTTCAAGGGTTAATGTCCAGCTTCTCTTCTAAGACAGTTCATTCCAAAAAGAAGGAAAAATTCTTCCAAGAAAAGTCTGTGACCAGACTGTTTGTGAAAACAAATGACATGAGCGAGGTTTTGTGGCGTATTGACCCTCGTGCAGTAGGAGGGGGGAAAAAAAGTCTGCTTTTGGCTTGGAATACTAAAAGAACAAATTGTAGCTGAGCTAGAAAGTTCTGAGGGAATCAAAGGGGACTGAGTGATAAAAATAGTGTTGGATGTTTGAGATACTGGCTATCTGGAAACAAATAATCTTAAATCCTGATTTAGCAGTACTCTAACAGGGAAAAGCACAAGAGACAACATTAGTCAGGGCTACAGGACACCAGGGTGTATTCAAATATAGGATATTGATGTGCCTAGAATGTGTGAGAGGTTGGACTTGTTATCATGTCGCTGAGAATGAATTCTTTGTGCTGCCAGTTGTTAAATAGTCTCAGATTTTCCAGTAGTTAAAGGAAATAGCCAGGGAAGTACAAAAAAGGATGAAGGAAGAGTTATTAAACTAGGAAAAAAGAATAATAAAATCTCGATCACTGACATGTCCCTGCCTGGCAGTAATGCTTATTAGGTGGGAAGGCAGCTGCATTCAGGAAAAGCAATCCATTTGGAAAGCAACAGACTGTGTATTTGTATTGTTTGACTGCTTGCACTGAGTGGATCTAAATTTGGTCTTTGTCACAGAGAGTCAGTAAAAGTTTCCCTACTAATTATTCCTAAGGCATTTCATGTAATCATAGAATGCGTTGGGCTGGAAGGGACCTTAAAGCCTGTCCAGCTCCACTCCCCTGTCATGGGCAGAGACACCTCCCACTGGATCAGGCTGCTCAAAGCCTCATTCAACCTGGCCTTGAACACCCCCAGGGCTGAGGTATCCACCACTTCTCTGGGTGACCTGTTCCGGTGCCTCGCCACCCTCAGCATGAATGACACCTTCCTAATGTTTAATCTAAATCTCCCCTCTTCTGATTTAAAGCCACCTTCCTTGTCCTATCACTACATGTCCCTGTAAAAATTCCCTGCCTACCTGGACTTGAGAGCTGGAAATGCTAATAATTGCTCAGATTCCACAAAGGAATGGGAATGGTCCTACCTTGACACAGAGTAGCAGTGTCCAGTTCCTAGAGGAGTAGATACTTCTCCTAGTGCATTTGTGTTTCAGCAGGTTAACTTAGAAATGGCTTATTTGGTGAAAACAGCAAGACCTGCTTTTCAGACTACCTCCTTTCTATATCTGAGATTTTCAAGACAGTTTCCTGTAGTAGCTGTTGGCTTGTGAGGTGATGGATTTTAATATTTTTCTGGGACAGTTGTTTATGGAAGACATTGCTGGGTCATAGATACACTTCGAAAATGTCATTGCATTCAACAGCATAGATTTAATTAATGTTTTAATAAATGTCCTGAATTTAGAAGTAGCTGACTTTGGAAACCTGTTGCTGTCTGGTAGAAAGCAGCATGGTGAATTGGAATGTATGGTTAATATGTCCTTTTTAGAGTGAAAATATTTATAGTAATAGAACACCAATTATATTCTGTATGCATCAGAAAAATGGAGAGGTGATTGCTTGAATTAAGGTGACATTGTGCGCGAGTGTGATCGAATTTAGGTTCCCTCTTACCAAACACAATTGATAAGCCCTTAGAATCTCCAAATAAGTGCTTGTGCTTTCAGGTCAGTCCAGACCTCATGGATTGCTTTTGCTTTCCCTGCTAAAAGCAGATGCAAGCATGCCAAATTGCTTTGCTCCAGCTTAACCCTAGCACTGTTTGAATTCATAAATGCTACAAAAGGAAAGCTTAGGAATGCATGCAACAGTGAAGTGGAAAAATGTCATGCCTACCTAATCTGTTTCCTGGGATGGGGAGAAAAATGTTTTATTTTTTTTTCTGTGACTTGGGGGATAAAATGAGGACCGGATGTTACATCAAGAATTGTCTTCCATATTATCAGTGTACATAAACCCAGCGTTTTCTGTTGTTTTTCTGGTATATCCACTCTGAAATGAGACAGTGAAGGAATTTTTTTTGTTGTATTGAATTAGAATAGCATGCTGTATTTAAATTATTTTTAATTTTTTTTGCACTTGGCTACTTACTAGTTGTTAAGCAGCTGTTCATTCTGAAGCTCTTGTTTTGAGGATGAAGTGTTCGAGTGGTAGCATACCATTTATGGATGAAACAAAGCAATGCTGCATAAGGGCTTTATGCGGTAACTAGTTTATAGCAGTATCAGATATGGCATCACTGGGAGCTCTGCTATGAATTGATAACGATTACGTAGTTTTAAATAACTTGGACAGGAAGAAAAAGCTCTTAGAATAGAGCGCTTGAGGGAAAAGTAGGTTTTCACACTGTAAACAGGGTTCGCTGAAAGCCTGGAGAAGGAAAAAAAAATAAATGAGAGGGAGGAAAAAAAGGGAATGCATGCTGTGTTTCTATCATCAAGTTTTTGTCATAGCTCTGTGGCTCAAAACAAACTGTATTTGTAGCAGCCACTTTGTCAGAGCTCCACAATGCAGCAAGTTAAATCATTGCATCATTTGAGGAACACTTGTCCATTTACAGTGTGGGTTTTTTTGAGGGGGATGTCAGCAAGACGAATTGTTGAGAAAGGAAGTAAAAATGAAGCAGTAGTGGGTAAGCTTCAGTGCATGTGTTGATACCACATCCTGTTTTATGCATAAGGCGAGTGGCTAAATGGAGTAATTTTTCCCATTATTACTTCTTAGAATGATTTTTTTGTAGTGTGTTGTTTTAAATACTTCACGTACAGCCAGGGTGATACTGCAGTCGCATGTGGATCAGGACTGTGAGTTCTAAGTTGCTTCCTCAGTTTTTGATAGTATGGAAAATTATTATTGATGTATAAGTCAGGAATTGCCATGCTTTTGTCGAGCACAGTAGTAGGGTTATGCACAATGTGCCTTTACTGAAGAGGAAGGTGATATTTTCCATGGATGGAATGTAGCTGTATGTAGTGTTTCCGCAAATTGGTCCTTTCAATTTTGCATATATGTAGTGTGACTCCTAAACAAAGGTGTTCCCACAAGAGCCAGAGGGTTTTTTTCTTATTCCTGAATGTTCCTAACAGCTCTTGGAAGGATGTTCTTTGTTTTTCATCTGATCATCTTTGCTGATGTATTTACTGCATGAGCTTAGCAGGCATTGTCCTTAAAACTTGTGAAGATTGATATGTTTTACACCTTAACATTTGGGAGATTATGTTAGAATTTAGGTATGGATGGAGAAGGAGATAACAGCAGTGGCAATCTGTTTTCCAGGTGACTGCATCATATGCTTTTAAAATTCTGTATAGTACAGTAGGACTGAAATAGGACCTGAAATGTGAATTTATACTATGATTCAGGTTGCATAACACTTCTGTCTGATCTAGGAGGTTCAGATAATATTAAAATATAGCTGTCTTGGGATCCACT
Organism: Phaenicophaeus curvirostris; assembly: GCF_032191515.1. Taxonomy (NCBI): domain Eukaryota; kingdom Metazoa; phylum Chordata; class Aves; order Cuculiformes; family Cuculidae; genus Phaenicophaeus; species Phaenicophaeus curvirostris. Next base: position 5,535,280 of record NC_091402.1, on the reverse strand, counting down.
GTTATACTAGCAGTTCCTGGCTAAGATCAAGTATTTATTGAAATCACTTACGGATGTTTTCTTCTCAGGGAAGCAAAGCAGTTAACCTTCATAAGCAGTAATAGTGGGAAAAATGTTAATTTTCCTGTCCTAAAGGTGGTTTAATGGTGGTGTAAACTGCTACCTATAAGCAAGTTGGTTAATCTACAAACAGAATTTAACTAATAATTAACTAATAATTTAACTAATAATTCTGCAATTTTAAATGAGGGTGACTAATACCTTGTGTCTTATCCATGACCCTTACTCTATTTTGTCACAAATGGAATACCAGATGACTGGATTGTAAAGCTGAAATTCTGCCTCTAACAGGTGTTGGACACTTTTCTTTTGCAAGTTGCTGCTTAAACACGAATGCCTCTCATTGTAGTTCCCAGCCTGAAAGAAGGCAGGTAATTCTTCAGTTAAAATAGTTTTCCACATGTTATACATTCCTAAAAAACAAACACAACAGCATTTAGGTAGACAGTCTGTCAGCCCCGTGAGACATTGACAGGATTTTATGGGATGCAGATGGCAGTGGAAAATCTAGTCTTTCACCGCTAGCATGCATTTTTCATTTTCTTTCCGATGACAATCTGGTTATTAGGTTGTTAGTTTTCCCACAAAACATAGCATGTGGCTACCTAATTAGATTGCTGTAAAGCCCGTTGGTATTTCTCACCGTCCTATTGCCCTGGGTTGCTTTTGTTAAGGGCTGACTTCTCAGTCTTGGGAATAATGCTTGTTCATGGGGCTAAACATGAAAAATGCATTATGCTTGATGTTACGCTTGATGTTCTTGGTGAAAGTATAATGTGCAACAGAATTCTCTATATTACATCTCTTGAAGCCATAGCTTCTGGGGAGGAATGGCAAAAAGGTGTTTGGATTACAGTTAACGGGATTCCATTTCATCATAGCTGGTAAAATATTAAACTTTAATCGTTCAATTAAAAGATTTTAGCCTAGCTTTTTTAACTCTAGAAGTTCAGTAACAAAACAAACTTGGTCTGAGTAAGTACGTGTGGCCTGGTACTGCAAAGCAGTCACCCTTTGCGCTAACTTACTGAATATCCATTAAGGGAGTGGTTTGTGTTTCGTAAGGTAGGTGGAGAAATCATGTAGTAGTAGTTTATTTTTTGTATATGCCTTAAAATTGTCCACTTAATGAAGCCTACGTTGTCAAGGCTTCATCCAAGAGAAACTGCTGCACACTCTTTACTATTAAAAAGGTAACTTGCACTTCTGTGTGATAGCAGCAAGGCTGAAAGATATTAGTAGGAAATTGCTTATTTAAAGGTACTCAAACTTGGTTGCAGAATTGAAGGCACTGGGAGGATTTAGCAAAGCTTTTTAAATACTTAGCAGGAAAACTGGACATACTGAAGCCCCTCCACGTTTCATGAACCGTCAGGGTAAAGGCAAAGCTTGAAACCCTTCAAAGTGCTTGAAACCCTTCAACTGTCTGTTGAGCAGAAGCACCACCAAAGATGAATTTAGGAGCCAAGGCATGGCAAGGCCATCATTTGTCACTAAGGACAGGAAAATACACTTTTCTGTTTGGGGGCTCTTATTTCCTATAACCATGCTTTAATAAAAGTAAAACCCCAGATAAACAAGAAATGCCACCCTTGGCTGTATAACCTTTGGCATGGATTGTTCTATTTAAAACATTTCTGAAGGAAAAGCCACAGAAATATATCAGCACCCTGGCAAGGGGATGTTGTTAGGAACAGAAACAGGGATAGAACGTGTCACTGCAGGTGTTAGGCACCCTTTAAACTATTTCAATTGGGAAGACTGTCAAAAGGTATTTTCAAAAAGATGTTGTTTGTCAACCACTTCTGAAATTGCCGTTTTGAGCTCTTAGTAGAAATTAAATAAAGATTCTGATTTTGCCTTTCATACCATTTACTGTCACCATAAGAAGCTGGCTTAATTCAATGAGACTTGCGATTTATACCTAGGAGTTGTAATTTTCATTATTGCTACATCACTTAGGCATTCCTGCTTATCCATGCTAGGTATGTATGATGCCATTTTCGTAAGATGATGAAGTTTAGTATCAAAGTAATACTACTGCAAATGAAGTTTTGTATAGTGGAGTATTTCAAATTTAAGAATGGAAATTTATAACCGTTTAAATCAACATTGTCATATTTGGTTATCACAATAGTTCAGTTCAGTGGCTACTTGATAATTCTACAGTAGTCGAGCTCTCTGGTAAATTATTCTTCATTAAACAATTTTCGAGAACCTTCTGGTTACCATCTTTAAACCCACACCACACTTTTTGTGTCTCAAACTATTGTCGTCCATTTTCAAATGAGAAGAGAGTTTCTTGGAATCTCCTACTGGAATGAGTAAGGTAGAAACAAATCTGTTTGTTCCAGCTGCTCTCCTGGAAGATTCCGTCTGATTGGACTCTCTTCGAGTGGCTTCCTTGTAGAGGAACTCCAGCTTGGGCTCAGCGCTGCAAGGCTCAAATGGCTTTTTACCATGTCCTTGCTATGGTGTCCTTGTCTGTTTTACCTCTCCAGTGTTGTTACTAAGGGTCAGAACTAAGAAGCTGTGGTAGCTAATTGATTCTTCATTTTCCCAGTGTGTGTTCTGTACTCAGCGTGAGGGAGCATAAATTCTTACCATAATTCACATCTACAGTTTAAAATATAAGTAAACCTGTTTATTTTTATCATCATAAAAATGAGATGCATAATAAAATAGTGATAATCTGAACCTATTAATATGTTTCATGCTATTTAAGTCTGTATTTTAGAAATATTTATTTCAGTGTTTTCCTCTGGTAATGCAGATCTCTGCTACTGATGATGTTTAAGTAGTTTTACAAACTAGATTTCTTCCAGGAGCGTCTTAGTTGGCATCCAAGCCTGGACAACATGGAAAGGTTTTTAGGACTTGCTCTTAATCTTTTGTATGTAAAGATCAATTACAAGAATAGAAGTTTAGTGATGAATACACTGTTCTAAATTAATTAGAGCACTTTATAACACATTTTTTTCTCTTGTAACTTAGAAACTTTTAATTGTTTCATTTCCTGCTACCTGGCAGAAACTATTTTAAGTGAGCAAACCTGATTACACTTTGGAAGTGTACAGACGTTGGGTTTGAGTGTTGCTCCCTGGGAATATCTCAGCTTCCTGTCACAGGACTGATAGATGCTGATGCGGAGGAGATACTGCCTGGAGTGAGAGGCACTGACATCAGCACAGTTGGCCGTGTTGTTGTTTCTGTCTTATGTTGTCCCTTCTGATGTTACAGAACTAGTTGCCTTGCAAAAGGTAAGGAGCATACCCCATCTGCCTGTATGGAAAGCTGTTTCTTCTGATCAGTCATGTCACAATACCTCATTTCAACAGTTTTCTTGAATAATCTTACATTTAAGCCAAACTATCAAAGCACTTTTCCGTTGCAGAGTGATCTTTTATGCAGTGACTGACTGTGGATGGGTATTAAGAGGCCTATTCACCATAGCATCTAAGGGTCTGTCTAGTGCTATGAAAACATGTTAGATTAAGTTGCAGGTATCATTTGTGGGCAAGAGTGTTCTGGTGTAAATCCCTTTGTTCAGTCATCAGGTAAGGAAACTAACAAACTTGATTTGTCCCATATAAATGAGTTAAAGAAACAGATTGTATTAATGGAGACCTTGCTGAAGGATTTCACTCGCTTCTTCTGTCTTTCCTTTATCCCAAACTGGGAAGATGGATTAACCTTATATTTTATGCACTAGATTTTATGGATTTTCTAATTATGTAGTTCAGAAGAGGTAATGTTGTTTAGATTTAAAAATAATGAATTCATAGCCCCAGCCTTTTTAGGTGGGAGGGAGAGGTTTACTGGAAACACTCCATAGCATGCTTACAATTATACTGAAAGTGATTAGCTAGAGCTTTTTCTTTCAATTCATTACATACTACTTGGTTTTGTTAGTATTCAGGACACTTGACAATGTCCTTGTCTTGTGAATATGTTTATTGTACTTTTTCAGTTTGTTTTAGTTAAGCTATATTTTAAAGGACACAAGGGGAAATCTTTTACTAGAGGTGGAGGGCATCTGGGGAAGAAGTCTTAGCCACTTCAAGGAGAACCTTTGGAACAAATACATGCTTAGCTTGGAAGGGGTGAGCATGAATGAAAACTGAAGGTAGGATCATGATGTGTAAAAACCCTGTCCACTGGAGCGTTCATACTGCAGAATACCATGTTGCAAATGTAAGTTCTCAGAGTAAGCTGCCATGTGAAACCAAGGTGTTTACTTTGATTGGAACTATGTTCTAATAAGAGCTTTTCCTAGGCTTTGTAGAATTAAGTAAGACATGTTCAGGATGTGAAAACAAGATGTTGGTTTATTTGGGAATGTGAGGATTCAGAGCATCCTTGAAGGATTCTTTTATTACAATAACAAGGGGCTTTAGTGTTTTGGGAGGCACAAACAGGTAGAAGGAGGAACAGAGTGGATAAAGCTGTTGTCTTCAGTATTGAGATGAACTAGTGTTAACCATATGTTACTGCACATGAAAAAAACTTCTTTGAGAATGCTTTCAGAAGATATTTTGACAAGTTCAGGGAGGAGTTGGTGATATCATTAAATAACTTGACAACTTCTGTAACTGACTTTTTTGGTATTATAGCTCAAGGGAAAGTCAATAAACTTTGATTCCCAGCATTAATGTAATTATTATGATTTTTTTTCTTCTTCTTCTTTCTTTTTTTTCTGGCTCGTTCTGCAGAGGCTGCAGTAATGTAATATCAGATGGCCAAAAGCAATTCAGAAAGTCAGTGTCCCATAGGATAGCGTACAAATGTAGGAAGACTGGGGGTGGAATAAATAATTTCCTCTGATCTTGTTAGGGATGAAATTATTATAGACAAGCAAATGTAATTTGCTAGATGTTCTGTAAGGAAGAGAAGTATGAAGCTCCTTTGATTACCAAAGGTACTCTTTCAAAGCGTTTTTCTCTTCCTCTCACCCACAGTATTTTCCTTACACAGTATACAAACTTTTCTCATCACCACTTGTTTTGTAGTTGTAATATCCTGGTTTAGGTCAGCCAGTGCTCTTGTATTGTGATTGACTTGGGGTAATCAGACATTAATCTTCATCTTCCCTGAGCTTAGCCTAGTGAGAAATTGCTTTAAATGTTTTGGTAAGAAAGCTTATATTGTCTTTGTGATTATAGAATTATTCTGATTTTAATATATTCAATTTCATGCACCCATGAGAGAATATGGGTTGTGGGAGATGAGTGAATCGTAGTAACGTCAATGTCCTGTTGAACAGTATAGACCAAAGAACTTGCACATTGACCTGAAAGCACACAAACTTGATGAACTTTCTTTGAAAACTCTCCTGTCTCTGAACAGAAGACAACTAAAAGATGATATACTGCAACTTTAAAATGACACCTCTTCATAGGTAAATGAAATGCATCTTGATGTGTCAATTGCTTAGAAAAAAGTGGGAGACCTCTGTATATGCCGGTTTGTAAAATAAAGTGTCCTAGAAGCCTATAGCCTTTTCTCAGCCTTGTTTGCAGGATTCAAAGAGTAAGAATCCTGAAAATAGTAGGTTTTGATCTGTTTTGATACATTCTTTTTCCCTTCTCTTTCATTATGAGTTCTTCACTGGGATGTACAAATACAAGAGAAATGTTTTAAATACCTCAACTTTGTCCTTAAAACTTTACCTGCAGAACTCTGATGATTAAAAGAACTCCAAGCCCCAGAATGAAGTTTGTGTGCTGCCTCTAAACAGAAAAGAACAGACGCTTTGTTTAGCATTCACAAGGACAGATTCTTGTGAGGTCCGAGCAGAAAATCTTGGAAGGCATTACTCCTTCCACACCTCCACTGTACTTTCTGGTATTGTGCCTGGCTCTCCTGGTGCACGCAGCCTGTCCCAGGATGGTGCTTTCCTTATGGAGCTGATTTGGGGTGGTGCTGGGGAAGTCCCTCACGGCACATAGAAGGGATTCTTCCAGATGCAGCTGGAATTCCCTGTATGCTCTAAACAGTCTTTGGCAAGCCCTGATGTTGCTCTTCCTTCATCTGGGAGTGGCACCATCGGTGGGAAGCTTTTCCCTTCACGAGACAGGCAGGCTTTGGCCAAGAAATCTTTTATGCTGCTCTCCTGCCTTCCTGCCGGCATGAGTTGTGAATGACAAGTGCAGCAGATGCCGTGTTCCAGAACCGTTTTGTCTGCAGGAAGATGTGGAGTATCTAGAACATCTTATCGGGACTGTGGTTATTTTTGCAGTTTCCTACAAAAGACTGCAACTTTAAATTGTCATCTGCATGGTTATTTAAGGTGGAACATCTATGTTCTATTCAAAGTATCACATACATCAGTCACACCAGCTGTGATTTAGCAGCTATGGTCCCAGAGATCTGCTCACGAGCAAGGTAGCAATTGGCAGCTATCACAGAATGGTAACTTCAGCGTTAGCCTCGGTGCAGAGTCAAACACCAGTAACTGTGACTGGGCACACACACAAAATTCAGTGTAATTCTCTTGACTTCCATAATCAGGGGTTGGATGCACAGTATTTGCTGGTTAGATCCTGAAGCTGGGTAGAGTTGTCAGTTACTTCTAGGAGGCAGTACTGTTCCAATAGGTTAAACTTAAGGGTAAATTGTTCAGAGACACCCAGCAGACTGATGTGCCTAAATTCCAGTTTTGGGAGAGACTTGACTTTGAATAAGTTTAACATGCTTTTACCTTGTGAATTCATGAACAGTAGGAGAGACTGAATTTGCTGCTTGTTTGTCACTCTGTAGTCATTCCCCAGGTAAACACTGGGAGAACAGATCAGGATAAGATGCTTTTGTTTGCCGTTCCTCACACTGACCAGACACTTAAGAGACATCCAGAGAATTAGCAGATTGTATCATCGTTATTCTTACTTGTGTTTTTCGTAGTAACTTCCCCATGAAGACAAACTTGGAGGCTCACCAGTATACAGGAACCAATTTCACAAAGCAATTAGAAGTATGGGTAATACAGCTAAGCATGCCTAAATATCACTGCCTGCATTGTTAGATGTTTGAGAGTTTGGTCTCCTGCAATAAGTAGATCGTGTGATCTGTTGAAAGCAGGATAAGGCTTGCAGGTCACTTTGGTGCTTTGGGAAATGGTACTTTTTGTTGTTGGTCTTGTACAGCTGAAATTTTCTGGCATTTAGTAAGGAAAACCTACTGCTACGTGTAAAACTGAACCTGAATGAGATAGTCTAAATCTTTGTTCCTCATGGTTTGTTCCTGTTTTTCTTATTTCCCTTGTGGTAGAAACTGGCAGTCAGACAAGCAGACCTCTGTTTTCTATAGGTGTAGATTGCACTTTGAAATGATGACAGGCCTTACAGAAACCATCATCTGTTTTTTCTTGCTTTCTGGGAAGCAGGCGAGATCACGTCTCCTTTTATTATTGAGGCAGGTTCTTGTCTGGTGTAATTAAAGCTTGGAAAATCTATCACATTGTTCTTAACTTTCATGTCTGAGGGTTTGATAGCGCTGAGCTGATCCTGTGATTCTCTACTGCAGAGGCTTCTGTGCCCTGACACTCCAGTGGTGTTGAGCCAACATGACAGGAAAACATCTGAATTTTCATGACTGAAGAAAACATAAAGGTTAAAGCTATAGAGGCTGAGTGGAGGCAATATTAAAGAAATACAATTCGTATCAGTTACTGGTTTTATTTAATACATAGTTATTATCCTGCTGAAGTACTGCAGGTAATAAAGTTGTTTTTTTTTTCATGTAGACATAATTTCACCTTTCCTAGCATTTATTTTACATTTTGAAGTGATAATATGTCTGTTGGAAATATATTTTATAGGACCCTCTGCAGAGGATATGGACGACCAATATGATCTAGTGAAGCCGTTTTATTCAGAGTTCACAACACATTTATACCTCTCTTTAGCAGAGGCAAGCCATGGTGTTACAAGCTGATTCGTCAGTTCTCCTGTAGCAGTAAACAATCATTGTTCACATACATTATTACGCTTTCCCATGAGAAACGGCTATGTGGGCACTCTGGTCTACAAAATAACAAGTCAAGGACTACTGAGGAAAGCTTCCTGTGAGAAATGAATGGAGTACAAGATAGAGCAACTTTCTAATGATACAGAGAGGAACCTTAAAGACAACATGTCCTCTACGGTAACTAATTCTTTTGCAAGGCTAGCTTTATTCAGGTGCAAAAGCTGGGTTGTGCACGTCTAAATATCTGTGCCCATTTTGATCTAAAAACTCCTCAACAAGCCTCAGCAATGCAGAGCCATTGAAACATCTGGGATCCAAGGGCACGTGAGGCTTGCCGTATGGAGTTGTCTGTTAGTAGAGAGTAATAGGATGTTCTAGTGGTTTGGAGTAGAGACAACTGTCAATAGTGTTTACCTTGGCAGCAACAAGGTATTGCAAGTGGAATATGGCATAAATGTAATATATAAGTAATATTTTGAATAAGAGTAATCATTAGTGGTGCTAATGAGCAGATGGTCCGATTGCCCAGAGAACTGTCCTGTACCTGTACTTCTGAAACAGCTCATGTCACCTGATGTCTAGGTAATGGATTTGATGCCTTTCTGCGTGCTTTCCTGACAGTCTGCATGAAAAGCCTGTAGTTGTAGTTAGAAGCAGCATCACAGAGGATTATCTTCCGTAGTGACATGTGTTTTATTCCTAGATGTGCGTACATACATCATTAAATTCCTGTTCATGGTGCAAATATTTGTATAGGTTCAAAATCCTGAATGACCAAGCAAGTTTTATAGTTTGAAGTAATCTCGCACAGGCAGTTTGCTGTATGACTAATAGAATTACGTATGCGTAAAATTGCTTTTACTGTAGAAGCCAAAATGCAGAATAATAGCTTGTCAAACTGTCATTTGCAAGTGAGATCATAGATTTCGTAGTCCAAATTAGGTTGTGTTCTTTTTCTTTTTGTCAGGTCACACTCTAATAACCATATTGTGCATTAAACCCTGTGATTATCTGAACACTTGACAGATGGTAGGCTGTTAATTTATATGTAAGAGACAGTGATTGCCTGTGCAGTAGTGATATTCAACAAAATATGAAATGTCAAAATCTACTTTTTTGTTATGTTTTTACTTGACTTATTTCAGCAAGGTAATTCCAATAGAGTAATTTTTTTCATAGCTAAACATATGCTTCGTTTACTAGTGTTAACAGATTTTTGAGTTTTAAATCTTATTTTCTTTGTATTGAGAGATGTTTACATGTTGGTCTAGAGTACAGTGAAAATGAAAAAGTTACTACATTTATTAATCTAAAGTTTTCATTATGTATATTACTCAGTTCTAAGCACAATGAGATTAGTTTTAGGATCACTTACGAATTACTGTGATAATGATCAGTTTGGTTTATGACAACACACCTGTCCTAACTTTATACCAGAGTTCTGTATTAATTACCAAATTGAGTAGTTTGTTGCTCCTAACATCTTTGTTAATTATCATGGAAAAGTAGAATCATTAAGATTGGAAAAGACCTCTAAGATCATCCAGTCTAACCATCAGCCCAACACCATGGTGCCTGCTAAACTGTGTCCCAAAGTGCCATGTCTACATGTCTTTTGACCACCTCCAGGGAGGTGTTGCTCTTAACTCACTTGTAAGATGTCAAAGAAAACAGTTTGATCCCACAGGATTTTACATTTTGGTGGATTTGGCAGACAACTGGGATTCCAATCTGTAGCTGGAGGGAAGAGAGTAAGAAGTGGTACAGTTCAGTACCACAGGTTTCGGCACCTCACGCCTACCTGTGTGAACTATATGAACGTTGTGGAGGTGCCTCCCAACCCATGATCTGTTCATCTTCACAAAAGCTGTGTTTCGGAAACATATTGGTCAGCAATTACTTGAAGGAGGTAGAGAATTGCTAAACAGCATTTAAAAGGTTATTCCAAGCACACTGATCAGCATAGAAGAGACAAAAAGAACATTGTGGTATTGTCCAGAGCAGTTAGCACCAACGGAATTAATTTCCATTGCCAGTAGTCCTTGAAAGCACTAACTTACTGGTTCCTTGAATAGTTTTCCAGATCATTTGTTTGCATGTAGTTCAGGTCACTGGGACTGTGCTTTCTTTTAAATCATTGTAAGGTATGGGGTGGCTTTACAATAATTAATGGTTAATTGGAAACATTTCATAGAATCATAGAATAACCAGGTTGGAAGAGACCCACCGGATCATCGAGTCCAACCATTCCTATCACACACTAAACCATGCCCCTCAGCACCTCGTCCACCTGTGCCTTAAACACCTCCAGGGAAGGTGACTCAACCACCTCCCTGGGTAGCCTGTTCCAGTGCCCAATGACCCTTTCTGTGAAGAATTTTTTCCTATGTCCAGCCTAAACCTCCCCTGGCGGAGCTTGAGGCCATTCCCTCTTGTCCTGTCCCCTGTCACTTGGGAGAAGAGGCCATCACCCTCCTCTCTACAACCTCCTTTCAGGTAGTTATAGAGAGCAATGAGGTCTCCCCTCAGCCTCCTCTTCTCAAGGCTAAACAACCGCAGCTCTCTCCTTTCAGCTGTTCTTCATAAGGCCTGTTCTCCAGCCCCTTCACCAGCTTTGTTGCTCTTCTCTGGACTCGCTCCAGACCCTCAACATCCTTCTTATGGTGAGGGGCCCAGAACTGAACACAGGATTCAAGGAACAGTCTCACCAGTGCCATATACAGAGGGAGAATAACCTCCCTGGGCCTGCTGGTCACACCGTTTCTGATACAAGCCAAGATGCCATTGGCCTTCTTGGCCACCTGGGCCACTGCTGGCTCATGTTCAGTCGCTGTCAACCAACACCCCCAGGTCCCTCTCCTCCAGGCAGCCTTGTAGACAGACTTCTCCTAGTCTGTAGTACTGCACAGGGTTGTTGTGCCCCAAGTGCAGGACCCGGCATTTGCCATTGTTAAAACTCATGCCACTGGACTCAGCCCAGCGGTCCAGCCTGTTCAGATCCCTTTGCAGAGCCTCCCTACCCTCCAGCAGATGGACACTTCCACCCAGCTTAGTGTCGTCTGCAAACTTGCTGAGGGTGCACTCGATGCCTTCATCCAGGTCATTGATAAAGACATTGAACAGGGCTGGACCCAGCACTGAGCCCTGGGGAACCCCACTTGTCACTGGCCTCCAGCTGGATTTCACACCATTTCCCACCACTCTCTGGGCCCGGCCATCCAACCAGTTTTCCACCCAGGAGAGTGTGCGCCTGGCCAGGCCAGAGGCTGACAGTTTCTGAAGCAGAATGCTGTGAGAAACTGTGTGAAAGGCTTTACTGAAGTCCAGGAAGACCACATCCACAGCCTTTCCCTCATCCAGCAGCCGAGTGACCTCGTCATAGAAGGCGATCAGGTTAGTCTGGCAAGACCTGCCTTTTGTGAACCCGTGTTGACTGGGCCTGATCACCCGGTTCTCTTGCATGTGCTTCATGATAGCACTCACGATCACCTGTTCCATGACTTTCCCTGTCACTGAGGTCAGACTCACAGGCCTGTAGTTTCCTGGATCCTCCCTGCGACCCTTCTTGTAGATGGGCACAACATCAGCCAGCCTCCAGTCCAGTGGAACTTCCCCAGTCTGGGAGCCTCATGTTGCTCCTCTAGCTCCTGGGCTTGTACACAGAGGGAACAACTTTCTTTACAATTAAAGACTGAGGCAAAGAAGGATTAAGTACCTCAGCCTTTTCCTCATCCCCTGTCACTGTTGTTCCTTCTGCGTCCAATAGGGACTGTATGGTCTCCCTAGTCCTCCTTTTATTATTTATATATTTATAGAAGGATTTTTTGTTATCTTTCACAGACTTCGCCAATCTGATGCCAATCTTTGCCACCCTCTTCACTTCACCTAGAACAGAAAATCCTATCATCTCATGGTCGCTTTGTCCTAGGTGTCCACCTACTGCCACATCCCCCACAAGGCCTTCTCTGTTCTCAAACAGCAGGTCCAGGAGGGCACCCTCCCTTGTTGGTTCATTCACCAGCTGTGCAAGGAAGTTGTCTTCCACGCACTCCAGGAACCTCCTAGACTGCTTCCTTTCTGCTCTATTGTACTTATTGTACCCTTGGAAATCAGGCTTTTTCACAAATAGCGTGGCTATTGTTATTGATTAATAAACTAATAACTAGTTAATTGGAATCTGAACTAGTGGTCAATGATTTATTCTTAGTTTTGTAGTTCAGTTGGTTTCTTCATTTTTCAAAGACCTTTCCTGAATTTCTTTTTTTCAACAGCAAAAAAAAAAAAAAATCACCAGCTCTTTTTTCCCAGTTTTACATGCTTCTCAGCTCTTAAAGAATGGCAGCTCTTCATAGAAATTAGCTTTATGTAGTTGCTGCAGTTGTTTTGTCTGGTGTTCACTTGCTTTTAATTGGGATAGGCTGGAGCAGAGGAGGATGCAAGAGGATTTGACCTGGTATTTTGTGTGAAAGCAAGACTGAGACTGGCAAGTAGGGAATAAGTTAGACTATATTGCAAGAAGTTGTGATAAAACCATTTTTGGAAGGGTTTAACTAGATGATGGTGATAGCTTTTCGTCTGTAAGCTCAGTTATTAGTGTTTTATTTTAAACCTAAGTTCTAAGAGTACAAATTGCATTTTCTTTATGGAATGGGCTTTCTACTCCTTGTTTAATCCCCTGCTGGCATTTGAAATGAAACTTGTGCAGATGTTTAAACACAAGATGTTCCAGATGTGGAAGTCTAAACCCAACCATTATTCAGTGGAGGGGTAGTGGCTGAACATCAGAAGCTGCATTTAGAAAACGTGTTCAGAGCAACTGGAGAACTGAGTGAATATAGAAGCTTGGTGAAACCTCTGTTTGGAAACTTAAGCTTTGAGGCTAACGAACATAAATATCCTGTATCATCTGCTGTTGCCCCTCATAGTCCTTTTGAACCAGTGTGTGAGTTGCTTTGAAATCAGTACACTGATCTTCAAATGAAAGGGCAAATTTATTTACTTTATCTTATGATTAAGAAATTAGTGATTTATATGTAAAATTTTCTGAAAACTAACCCATTCTGCCAAGAAAAATTGCTTCAATACTAGTATGGAACTAGAGATGGTCCTACTGCCTTTTCTTGAGAGTGGTGAATCCTGTTGTAACCTCTATTAAACAGTTCTGTCTGAACAGCAGATTTTTCAGAGTTAAAAGTTCAGAGAAGTGTGTGACAAATAGTAATCATGCGTTGTTTAGAGAACTACCAAGTTCTGATATTGATAGCACTTTACATACATAAAGTGCATAATTCCTGGCATAACTTTCTGAAGCTGAAATATGAATACCCGAAGAAACAAGCCAATGTTATAGTTCCCTTTAACAATGCTGTTTTTAGTAAATTCGTTCTGTCTTTAACTCTCTTCAAGGAATTCGTTACTCTTTTCAGATTATGGAGCACTCTCTGCTTGTATGCAAGTTCATGGGATTTGCTTGTTACTGATTTGTATCTGCTGAACCTTAAACTAAATTTTAGCACCTTTGAGTTGAAAAAATTTACTTTTTTAGGAGATAAAGTCTCCCAAATACTTGGCTTTTGAAAAAACAGCTTGTAGTTTTGTAATGTTGGGGAAAAGAAATCAAGGAAAAGAAAATTAGGCAGCAAAGTATTTAATTTGCTTCAAATACTTTTCCAACTGAAGAGAGTTGAAGTAGAAGCTCCCTACAATCTTAATGATGTATTTTGCAGCTCAGTTGTGTTTGGCTGATACATTATTGTTATGCATTTATAATCAATCACTGTTGTATTTATGTATTCAGTAACTTTTGACTTAGGGAGCAATGAGTTCCTTATTAATGTTCCTTAATCAGTAACAAAAGTAGTTTTCTGTAAGTTGTGTTTCAGAAGGCTGAGAAAGGAGTCGTCAAACCCTAAAGAATGATAATCGCTTCACTTGTACTTCAATGTGTAGTGTGATTTTCATAGAATCACGGAATGGTTTAGGTTGGAAGGAACCTCAAAGATCATCCAGTTCCAACCCCCCTGCCATGGGCAGGGACACCTCCCACTGGATCAGGCTGCCCAAGGCCCATCCAGCCTGGCCTTGAACACCTCCAGGGATGGGGCAGCCACAGCTTCCCTGGGCAACCTGGGCCAGGGCCTCAGCACCCTCATGTGAATAATTTCTTCCTTATGTCTAATATAAATATCCCCTCTTTCAGTTTAAAGCCATTAACCTTTGTCCTGTCACCACCTGTCCAAGTAAGAAGTCCCTCTCTAGGTTTCTTACAGGCTCTGTTTAGGTACTGGAAGGCCGTAATAAGTCTCCCCAGAGCCTTCTCTCTTCCAGGCTGCACAATTCCAACTCTCAGCCTTTCCTGATAAGAGAGGTACTCTAGCCTTTGGATCATTTTTGTGGCCTAGTCTGGACCCACTCCAACAGGTCCCTGTCCTTGCTGTGTCGAGGACTCTAGGGCTGGATGCAGGACTCCAGATGGGCTCTCAGAAGAGCAGAGTAGGGGAACAGAATCCCTTCTATCCACTTGCTGACTGCGCTACTTTAGATGTAGCCTAGGATACAGTTGGCCTTCTGGGCAGTGAGTGCACACTGCTGGCTCATGTCCTGCTTTTCAGCCACCAGTGGGTTTTCAGAGTGTGCATGTTGGAAGTCTTATAGGCAATGAGTTGGTACCAGGAAGGCTAAGATAATATAAGAGTATATGACTTACAGGAATTTCGTTGACTTCCAAGCTTGAAGAAAAAGTTTTTCATCGGTGTAGTTAAGATGCATTATGTAAACACTTACTACAAAAATATTTAACCTGGAAGCACAATATTCTTCAGGAAGAGGAGCATGTACAAAAATTTCATAAACAAAATAGATGGCAGTTTTCTTAAAAGATCAATGCTATTATCTAACTGTTCTGACCTCTTAGACGTTACAAAGATTTGTTCAGTCATGGATGCTCATGACATTTTGAAGGGACTGCAGAACAGTGTAGTATATGATGATCTGTACATTATGTTAGAATGATATTTTATTTAACCTTTTCCAAATGCATGGAAAAGCATTGCTTTTCTATTTTGATTGTGTTCCAAGTATGTCCTGCCAAAGAGAGAAATCTCAATTTAAGTAACAGCATTGTTGCAGCCCTTCACTTTTTCTGCAGTTTTTCCTGCCATTTCCTGTACCAGCGAGCTTTTGCAGGGCTAAATAGCAGACCAGAAACCAGCCGGGCCTATCTGTCAAGCCAAGCTGCTGCTTAGTATTTCCCTTTCAGAAGAAAAACACTCCTTAACTTTGGAGTAAAGTAGCAATTGCCGCTTGGTAATTTATCTTTTAGTTTTCTCTTGCAGTCGTAGTGTTTTGGCTTGAAGATGTTGGCATGTGGTCAAACAATTTGTATATCTGCCGTTTCTGGATAACAATCCTGCAGTTGGGCATCAGAGAGTTGTTAAAAGAATTTGATGATGGTTTTGTGGGCCCCATGAGTAGTTCTGAGGCTCCTGTCATAGTGATTGAAGCACAACAAGAATGGTGGCTCGAAGACATTACAAAGCTGTTGGAAGTGTTCCCTGAATCAGAGTACTTGCATTCCATAGCTGATTAAAATGTAGAATCATAGGATAGTTTGGATTGGAAGGGATCTTAAAGATCATCCAGATTCACCTCCTGCCATGGGCAGGGACGCATCCCACTGTATCAGGCTGCCCAAGGCCCATCCAGCCTGGCCTTGAACACCTCCAGGGATGGGGCAGCCACAGCTTCCCTGGGCAACCTGGGCCAGGGCCTCACCGCTTTCCTGGTGAAGAAATTCCTCCTTATGTCTAGTCTAAATCTGCCTCTCCTCAGTTTATACCCATTGCCCCTTGTCCTATCGCTACAAGCGTTTGTGAACAGTCCCTCCCCAGCTTTCCTGTAGCTCCTTCAGGTACTGGAAGGTCGCTAGAAGATCTTTTGGGAGCCCTCTCTTCTCCAGGCTGAATATGCCCAACTCTCTCAGCTTGTTCTTGTATGTCAAAGGAAACTTTCTGGAAAGCATTAAGAGTGCACAGTAAAGGATAACAGGTAACTGTATGAAACACATAGTGCTAGAGCCCTACAGATGTGGTGTTAACAATGCTTATTGTAACAATTGCTGACCATGTAAATATTCCTGTTTGTACAAGTTTTGCGTCGGGTTTAGGGGTGTTTTGGTACCTGTTTTCTGTAAGATTGAATGCATTCAGGAGCTTTCTTTAGAGCACATCACAGAAGTTATATCATGGTATTGCAGTATTGTTGCACTTGATTTGATTAATAGATTTGTCCATATACAAGTGACAAAGTATTGCTATGAGCAGTACTGTTGTTTGCTATTGAAACTTTTGGTAGATGAAATTGTTATCAGAAGGTAAAAACTTTTAACAGAAGCCAAAATATGAGGTTCCCATGGAGTCTTCTTTTGAAAAGAAAGTCTTGAACAAATTCTTTTTTCATTTCAGTAATGAATCATTTGAGATGCACTCTTCTTTATACAAAACCATCTTCCATTAAATTAGCTTTGGTAAGGATGTCAAATGAAGTATTTAAAATGCACTGAATGATCCACGTGCAGTATTTATTTTAGCAACTGCTTAGGGGGATGAAAAAAGTATTAGGCATACCTAGTGGGCTGTAGGTGTTTTTGCAGACCTTAAATATGTTAGAGATTGTGAAGGTTCAGTGAAAGTCTAAGGCTGTTGAAATATAGCCTGTTATGCAGCAGCAGGTTGTTGTTACACAATAAAGGAAACAAAAGTCATTGTTCTTTCTGGGAATCTAAAAGGGAACAAACAAAATTGAAAATTAGCACAGGTGTTAATGACTTTAGAAATAGAAGAACGTGTCTTATTTAAAGAGATTAAGCAGTCTAAAACGAGTGATGTACAGGAGTTCGGGCGGGGGGGATGATGACTTGAAAGTACTTTTCAGTTTTATATTTTGCAGAACTTTTTGAGAGTTAGAGTCCCTTTGAGATAGCTGAGTGCTCCAGGTCCACGTGTGCTGCCAATAATTTGCCAACCATAACAGCTGGAAGAAAGGATGTTTGTCCTCATAAGACTTGCTGCATCTTCTCAAAATCCCTATTCTTCCTGAGTAACTTCGGGAACCTCTTGTGGTGACTGCCAGTTACCTCAGCTGCTCAGGTTTCATCCTGATGGTTCCTGGAATGAACAAATCCTTTTGACCTCTTTTCTTGAAGGCAGAGAAGGATCAGGGGCCCACGTAATGTATTGAAGTGTTGTATAGTGAAATGTTTTAGTATTTGCACTGAAGCAGTGCTGGAAATGAGCTTTACAGCTTTGCCATCAGAACTCAATTCTGAACTGAGAGTTCTGGTGCAGTGGCAGATTGAGGACCTTTTTAAAGTTAATTGCAGTGTGCGTAATTGCAGCTGATGAGTATCTGATGAGTTCTGTACAGGCAGAGTAATAATTAATTCTGTGCATAGTTGAAGGAAGAGGCATATAATATGTAGCCTTTTTGTTATTTGGCTTGTGACTTTTATATGGTGTTGAATATAGTTTCAGTGCACCTAAAGTCACTCAAATACTACTTAGGAGCTGACATTTTACTTGACAGTGTGAGGTGTGTTTTCAAATAGGAATTATGTTCCAAAGTACTGTTTGAAATACTAAGCTTGTTTGTATTTCTATAGTATATCCATCTAAAGATCTCGCAGCGTTTCATGAGCATTAGTGAATTAAGCCACACTGCAAGGTAGGTATTATCCTGATTTCACAGATTGCAGGGAGGTTAATTAACTTGCCCAGAGTCACTCAGTGAACTGTGATGAAATTGGCTTCTATTTAAAAATGTCTGGGTTTGCAGTCTCGTGCTTTAACCATAGGCTGTGCTTCCAGAATAATTTTTTTTGTGGCTGAAAATGTTTGGCCTATTATCAAGTTATAATAAACTTTGTCTGTGCACAAAATAGAGTTGAACCGACTGTGTTACATTTATCTTTACCTAACTACCTTGCAAGTTTTGAGTACAGGCAACTGAATGGAGTTTCATTTGAGCTGAGTTTAGTCTAAAAAACACTTCAACTAGATCACTAGAAAACAGGCTTAGTGCAAAGTGTATGTCTGTATGCAAGGTTGTGCTAGCTTGTGTCAAAGTATAAATTAAAACTAGTGTCCCTGTTTGATCTCAGTTTTTAATAGAAACATTCTAATTTCACTTTAGTGCAGGGCAGATAACACATAAATTGTAAAGTGAGGGGAAAAGACATTTGTCAGATAGTTTTAAAAGTCATGTGTCCTGGCGATTCCATTATTTAAATTGTAAACCAACCAGTTTTAATTTAAAAAAATATAAAAAAATATTTCTTGTTAAATGTTTTCACCCTTATTAATGAAAGATACAACTTCAGCTGAAGAAACTCATTAGTATAAATTTATTTCTGTGAGAATCCATCTCTGTAGTTTTGCTGCCTTGACAGAAAAGTAAGTAATTTAGGGAAGAGGGCTTTATTTTGTTTGATTTGTAGCCCTCTGCTTTTATGGCCAGGTATGCAGATTTCATGGTAAAAGTGATGATGCTCGGGTCTTAAGAAACTTGCAGCTTCTTTAGACTGTGGTTGGTTCTTTACGTATCCTTTGACAGCTCACTCAAACTGATTTTAGTATAGTTTCTGGATTTCCAGAATTGACATAATACTTGTAAAATGCTACTTGTAAAATGATTTGCAAGTTTGAAATCTATTATGATCAGGAAAATATGAGTTTTATTATAAAAATGTTAAAAGCTTTCAAAATTTGGTAATCTTTATTTCAGACTTTTGATTCAATCTAATAAATCTCAGTTAAATGCATTTTTTTCAGTGAACGAGGCTGAAATTTATCACTCATTTTCTTAATTAGCATCACTTGACTTTATGCACCAAAATGCCTGATTTAAAAACTGTTATTTGCCGTTTCAGGAAAAAATACTATAGGGTGCAAAGGATTTTCAAAATGCCATGTAAATGTCTCGTTGTGATTGCTGATTACCAGTAATGCAGGGCTATGTAGAGCATATAATTGTGGCACACCATGATCTGCCCTTGGAGCATTGCTGCTGCTAAGGTAATGCAGTAAGGGCGTAACTGAGCACTAGAGCTTTAAATAGGAAAATCATGCGATGTGGCATTCTTACCTAATTTAAACTGATTTTTTTCAGCTTCAAATGCAATAATTTTTTAACATCTATGTTAATAGTTTTGGAGATTTGTCTTTTTCAGAAATAATTAAACCAATGAACCTTTGTGTACTTAAGCCTCTGCCCTGTTTCAGCTTTCCTGTACTTTGTTCTTGGTAGGTAAGCATGTACTTGTAGTTCACTGCCTCTACACTGGTTTTCCTAGATTTCTTTCTTTACTTTTGCCCAAGCAATAAGAAGGCTTCTAATATTATCCCGAAGGTAGTGGTCTACCTACTGCTGACTGTAACAACTTACAGTCTGTCTTTTCACACGTATCTAATTTGCATAGTGACACCATGGCCTGCGAGTGCATTATTGTATAAATAACATGACATGCTAACCAGGAAAAACAATTTGATGTAATAACTGCTTCTTCAATGCATCACTCCGTCATTGCATGTCACTAATTGGAGAGTCAGACCAGGCACAGCTCTAATACAGGTGCTGGTGAAGTTGAGTTTTTTCAGTAATGTATTTTGTATGTCACTTTTTCAAATTGCTTTCAGGTTCCTTTCTCTTTGCATTGTGCGAAGTTGTTACTTCAATCAGAAGTGGATTGACTGTGAAATGTTTAATTTTGCTGCTGTTCAGGCTCCTGAGGGGGTTGTCTGGCTGTTAGGTTACACAGGTGTGAGATTACTAGCAGGTAACAGCTTCCCTTCTCCAATTAATCTAGTTTTTACACGTGGGTATGGAATGTCAGTAGCATAGGAAATCTACCCTTTAGAATTATTGCACTTAATAAAGGGATTTGTTTCATTAGTACTCAGACTTGTGGTGCTGTCAAATAATTTTGTGGCAGGCATTATAAAACAAAAATCTACTGAAAAGAGGTCTTGACAGTTGTAAATTTTGGAGGAAAACTGATTTTCTTCTTTCTTTATAAAACTAACTAGGGAAAATAGCCGAGTCTATACCATAACTGAAAGGCAGGGTGAGAAGCTACATAAAGTACGACTGCTCAAATGGCTGTTGGAGACAGTGATTTAGGAAATGTATAGAAGATTTTTCACTGACTTGCTTTGAGCATCATGCATTACAGAAATCTATAATACTCTATTATACAGGAAGCAGAACATGTTACTGCCTGACTTAAACATGGAAAAATGCAAGTTGGAGTAAAAGGTTTGGATTTTTTTTTTGTCAGTCCCCCCCTTTTTTTCCTATGGTCCTTGCTTTCTGCTTTTCTGTTGTACATTCAATCAAGTACTTCACTGGAGAGCTCTGCAGTCTGAACGTGAAAAAGTGTGGATTTAGATCTAAATACTGAAAATCAGAGCTGAGAAACATCTGACGCCTCTTTGTGTGTATGATTGGAATATAATAATCAAGTGTAGGGATAGGAAATCAGTGATAGGAAACTTGGGAGTAAATATGACCGAAAAAGATGCTGTTCCTGTGGTTCAGCAGCACATCTAGCTTAGTGTAAGAGTTATTTTGTGTTAATAAGAATGTGTTTCATGCCTAAAAATGATGTTAAACACAAATGAAATGCCCTTCTAACTGTTATAACAACTATGTGCTTCAAATTAATGTTGGCTTATAGCAGCTGTTACTGCCTCTGCAAAGCAGTCTTCGCAGGGGAATGCCTCACCTGTATCAAGTTGAGTCTGTGCATAAATCTTTGCAAGACTGGAGCTGTAGCATTTCATTAAATGCAAAATGGTAAACTTTTATAGTTCTGTGCTTAATGTTTTTGTACACCAATCTATAATTTCATTATGGCAGGGGAAATTGTCTGAGTTTTACGATAAGCTGTATAAACAATGACATTTGCTTAGTCGTTTTGAAGAGAGGGGATAAAATAAATTGGGCTTTTGCTAGCGTTGAAGTAAATCTGTTTTGCTGTTCTTTTAGCAGAGCTGACTGTATCCCTGCACACCCTGAATTTGGGAATGGTGATTTGATGAGGATCTTTTGTTGCTTGCTGCTTTTCTCTCCCTCTGCTTCTGGCTTGAAGGAGGAAAGTAAAAAAAAAAAAAAGCCTGTTTGCGCTTGCAGGGTCTTAGTAAAGTGCAGTAATGAAGTTTATTATGTCATAGTTCTTGCTTTGCCACGTGCCTGTTTTGGTGCTCCATCAATCATGTCCTGTCTTTTGATCAGGACTGTAGCATTTTCTCCTCCCTAGGCATGTCACAGCCTGGCGAGTTGACCTTGGCTCATTCATACTCAGAACAGGTAAAAGCAGGTGCAGCATGTGACTTCAAGCATCTCCAGAGGAGTGAGCTGGGCCCTGCTGCCTTTGGAGGGCACACAGGAGACTACAGAAGGTACCTGTGTGTCATGAAAGCCACATGGTCTGCTGACATGCTTTAAAGTCTCAAATCTGATTTTTGTTAGGAAGCAAAGAACATGAGAATTTTAAGATCAGGCTCAAACTCTTAGAGGCTTTTATAACAAGTCAATGCTTGCTTGTTAGAAAAAAGTTTAGTCTGCTTAGAGAAACTGCTTATAAACCTCGGTGTTTGAGTTCACTTGTGCCCACTTTTCAGGCATGTCTCAACTGAATGCATGCACTTATGTAGTAGGCATGGTGTCGAATTTTACAGACCTGAGCAGGTCAGAAACTTGTGACGTGGACTTGAGTTCTGGCAGGTAAGAGAGGATTTGCTATTCCAGTATTGATTTTCGATGCATATAAGCAGGGAAAGTTCAAAATGAGATTCAGTGTGGTAGAACATATATATGTATGTGTGTATATATATAGGCTGAGAGAGTTGCGGTTGTTCAGCCTGGAGAAGAGAAGGCTCCCAGGAGACCTTATAGTGACATTCCAATACCTGAAGGGGCTACAGGAAAGCTGGGGAGGGACTGTTCACAGAGGCTTGTAGTGATAGGATGAGGGGTAATGGACATAAATCGGGGAGAGGCAGATTTAGACTAGACATAAGGAGGAATTTCTTCACCAGGAGAGTGATAGAGGACTGGCCCAGGTTGCCCAGGGAAGCTGTGGCTGCCCCATCCCTGGAGGTGTTCAAGGCCAGGTTGGATGGGGCTTGGGCAGCCTGATCTAGTGGGAGGTGTCCCTGCCCCTGGCAGGGGTGTTGGAACTGGGTGATCTTTGAGGCCCCTTCCAACCTATACTATTCTGTGATTCTATGACATAAATTACTCCCAAGCAAAGTAAGTTGTGGGTGCTTGTTTTGGTTGTGGATTGGGTTTTTTGTTTCTTTGGATATGTTTTCGGTTTTTTTGCTATGATGCTGGAAAAAGCCCAGCTTGTTTCGTTACATGACTTCATTTTTGGAAGTCAGAGCAGGGACACACTGGATGCACATGAATTGACGTAATTTCAGTTGTGCGTCTGAATAGCAGAGTTAAGACGTGCAGTGGGGTGTAGTGCAACCTTTTACCCAGCAGCATTGCAGGAAGTTAGTCTGCTGAGAGACTACCTTAAAGTAGCAATGGGGATTTGTTGATACTAAAAGATAGCAGGGGGTTTCAGGTGGCTGGGGAGTTTCTTCGTGTGTGTTTGGGAGTTTTTTTATGGTTGGTGGTTTTGTGTTTTTTCCCCTCTTTCTGAGGAAAAGCAGTAAATAGCAAAGCAGGTCTTTTCAGTGACTGTGGAAGTTGTTGGTCTGAAGTGAAGATGAAACTTCTCCGACTTCGAGTGGTGTTAATAGCCTTCCTTATGATCTTCATAACTTGAATAGAAAAAATAAGATTCAAAGCGCAATTCAAAATTTTTAACTTCTTTGTGCAAAGAGTGAATTACTGATGATAGAATATATTAAGTATTTATTTTAAGAAAAGAAAATTAATTGTTTTTGTTAAATTCTGTTGGGACTAAATTTTTCTTGAAGTTGTGCTACACAGGGTTTTCTAAGACATCTGTAAATGCACTCATTAGTGTACAGTGATACTGATATCCTATTTTGGCTCTGGGATAACTTGTCTTTTCAAAGCTCAACTTAACCATTACTGATTCTTAAAAATATTTTTCCATTTCTTTATATGTGATATTATTTCTGTTTCTTCTTCCCATCTAGTATACATAGCACCCGACATAAGGAAGATGATTTCTTCTTTCCCCTTCATATTTTCAAGTAGATGTTCAAACAGATTTCAAAGTTAATCTCATGGTTGGGCCAGTGGAGAGAAAAAGCAATCTGTGGTGGCACACAGGGGCGAAGGGTGGACAGCGTACTCCCCAGATACTGGTAGTACAGAATTTATGGACTGATCCCAAGGGTATCCAAAAATAAGCAAGTACATAAACAAGAGCAGAACTAGCAGTTAAGTGGCAAACATAACATTTTATGTGATGCTACACTCATTTTGATAAATTTGCTCAAAATAAATCTAAGCTCCCTAACTTCATTTTAGGTTTTTGTTGTTGCTAAAATAAATCTCAATGTATTTGGAAGTCTGCACTTGGCATTTAATATGTAAAGTTCATTTCCTACGCTTGTACCCGTTCTTTTATAGATATGGTTCTACAGAAATAATTGTACAGAAATAGCAACTTTTGCTTCTACCATTACTCTGCTGTAGTATTGTGAGGGATTTTTAGTGGGGGAGAAAAGGCATCTGAGTAGCTTGAGAAGAAAAACTAGGTACAAATGCATAAACTAGTTGTTTCATAGGAACTTTTGGTTCCTGCTTCTGCAGCTGTAGGCTACTGGATTTGCTTGTATGAAAATTGTTAATGTTCTAGAGCAGATCTGCAGTAGCAGAATGACGTCTTGAACAAAAGGGAGTTCTAAGGTATGAATATAAATGAGACTTCTTACAATTTTTTGCTTGCAGTTTTTCAGTTTACCTGTATCGCTCCTCTTTAGTAATGTATGTCTGAAATAACCGAACGTATGTAACCAGAGTTTACAAGAAGGTTTGCTGTGTTCTGCCTGGAATATTTGTGTGAGGAGGGTTGAACTAAGTTGAAGTTGATTTTTGGAGTCATGGAATCATTAAGGTTGGAAAAGACCTCTAAGATCATCATCAAGTCCAATCATCAGCCCAGCACCAGCCTGTCTACTAAACCATGTCTCCAAGTGTCACACCTACATGGCTTTTGAACACCTTCAGGGATAGTGACTCCACCACTGCCCTGGGCAGCCTGTTGCAATGCTCCATCACTCTTCTGGTAAAGAAATTTTTCCTAATATCCAATCTAAACCTCCCCTGGTGCAAAGTGAGGCCATTTCCTCTTGTCCTATCACTTGTTACCTGGGGGAAGAGGTCAGCATCGGCCTTGCTACAGCCTCCTTTCAGGAGCTGCAGAGAGCGATGAGGTCTCCCCTCAGCCTCCTCTTCTCCAGACTAAACAGCCACAGGTCCCTCAGCTGCTCCCAATAACCTCTGGGCTCCAGCCCCTTCCCCAGCTCTGTGCCCCTTCTTTGCACACGCTCCAGCCCCTCCATGTCTTTCCTGTTGTGGGGGGCCCAAAAGTGAACCCTGGATTTGAGGTGCAACCTCACCAGTGGCAAGTAGAGGGGAACAATCCTTGTCCTGCCCTTGCTGGCCACACTGTGGCTGATCCAAGCCAGAATGCTACTGCCCTTCTTGGCCACCTGTGCCACTGCCAGCTCGTGTTCAGCTGCTGTCCACCAGCAGCCCCAGTCTCTTTTCTATGGTATCCAGGCTCAGATTTATAAAGGAAAAGGAAGAAATCTTTGTGCCAAATGTACTATATAAATTTGGGAAGTGAATAAAATCTGAAATGGTGTGAAATGCCCCTTCTGTTTGGAAAAAAGTGACATATTTCAATTTGTGGTATTGCAAAGGAGGTGTGATCCAATATTCAAATTGTCTTCAGAACAGGGCGAATAGCAAGAACTAGCTTGGGGAACTTTGTCATTCTGACCTTGTGACTATGTTGGGTTAATTCTGTGAAATGCAGCTGACTCTTTAAATGCAACTTAACTAAAAAGCATTGGAATCAAAACTGGAAAATTGAGCACTGAGTTCAGTTACTGGTTGTGCTTCATGTTGCTTGTAACATTGACATGGAGGCCAAAACCAGCTGTTTTAGATAATTAATTTACTAAAGTATAATTTAAATTCATAGTACAGAAAGATTTTTTTTTTCTAAGTTATAGCTGGAGAGAAGTGCTGGAAATGGAAGCATTTCTGCAGATGAAATAGTCACATAAATGATTGAATCTTTCCCTTTGGCTTAAACCTTTATATTTTCTTATTTGCAACAGAAATAAAGATGGTATTATTGCATGTTGACAAACTCAGTTGTACTTTATAGTTTACCTAGGAGTAAGTATTATCTGCCAAGTACAATAAAGTGACATGAGCCTTGTAAGTAAAACTCAGAATGATTGAAAACACCTTTCAAGACGCCTGTGGGGATACAGCACCATTTAATATTTTTTTAAAGTGTGTGCTTGTTAGAATTACTGCATACAGCTTGAAAATGTGAATAACGGGTAGATAAATTGTGAATCCTAGCAGGTTGTCTGTGCAGTTGGGCTATATGGAGATGGAGTCATGAGATGGATGCCATTCTGGGTTACAGCATGAATTAAGTGTGTGGAGGCCCCTTAGCCTTTACATCAGTTCTCTGCCTTTTATCTTCAAGAAGCCACTTGCTGCTTTTCTGAGCTGAGACTTCTCATATGTAAAAATGTAGCATTTGTTATTTGTTTAATACAAGATTCATTATTCTATTTTGCCTGGATTTCCTAGAGTAATGAGAACTTTTCTTCTTTTTTTCCTTTGGTTTAGTTCAGGAGTAAGCACAACACAACTGTGAAACTCATATATTCTTTCCTCTCCTGTTTTTCTGCTCAGTGTTCCTTCCAGGGCAGGACTTTCTATAGCCAAACATACGACTCTATGTAGTCATCTACAAGCTTGTCTTTTCACTGGCTTAGTGTACCAGGAGCTTTGACCTAAATGGCATGACTGAAAATTTGTCTCAGGAGAGCCCTAGCACGTTAGTTCAGTCAAGTAGCTGTACCTCCAGCATAGGCTACTACAATTCTCCTGAGACTATTACTTTGAAACTTTAGTTACCTTATCATAGAGTCATAGAATCACAGAATAACCATCTTGGAAGAGACCCCCCGGATCATCGAGTCCAACCGTTCCTATCAAACACTAAACCATGCCCCTCAGCACCTCGTCCACCCGTGCCTTAAACACCTCCAGGGAAGGTGACTCAACCACCTCCCTGGGCAGCCTGTTCCAGGGCCCAATGACCCTTTCTGTGAAGAATTTTTTCCTATGTCCAGCCTAAACCTCCCCTGGTGGAGCTTGAGGCCATTCCCTCTTGTCCTGTCCCCTGTCACTTAGGAGAAGAGGCCATCACCCTCCTCTCTACAACCTCCTTTCAGGTAGTTGTAGAGAGCAATGAGGTCTCCCCTCAGCCTCCTCTTCTCCAGGCTAAACAACCCCAGCTGTCTCAGCCGTTCCTCATAAGGCCTGTTCTCCAGCCCCCTCACCAGCTTTGTTGCTCTTCTCTGGACTCGCTCCAGAGCCTCAACATCCTTCTTGTGGTGAGGGGCCCAGAACTGAACACAGGATTCAAGGAGCAGTCTCACCAGTGCTGAGTACAGAGGGAGAATAACCTCCCTGGGCCTGCTGGTCACGCCGTTTCTGATACAAGCCAAGATGCCATTGGCCTTCTTGGCCACCTGGGCCACTGCTGGCTCATGTTCAGTCGCCTGTCAACCAACACCCCCGGGTCCCTCTCCTCCAGGCAGCCTTGTAGACAGACTTCTCCTAGTCTGTAGCACTGCACAGGGTTGTTGTGCCCCAAGTGCAGGACCCGGCATTTGGCCTTGTTAAACCTCATGCCATTGGACCCTGCCCAGCGGTCCAGCCTTTTCAGATCCCTTTGCAGAGCCTCCCTACCCTCCAGCAGATCGACACTTCCACCCAGCTTAGTGTCGTCTGCAAACTTGCTAAGGGTGCACTCGATGCCTTCATCCAGGTCATTGATAAAGACATTGAACAGGGCTGGACCCAGCACTGAGCCCTGGGGAACCCCACTTGTCACTGGCCTCCAGCTGGATTTCACACCATTTCCCACCACTCTCTGGGCCCGGCCATCCAACCAGTTTTCCACCCAGGAGAGTGTGCGCCTGTCCAGGCCAGAGGCTGACAATTTCTGAAGCAGAATGCTGTGAGAAACTGTGTCAAAGGCTTTACTGAAGTCCAGGAAGACCACATCCACAGCCTTTCCCTCATCCAGCAGCCGAGTGACCTCGTCATAGAAGGCGATCAGGTTAGTTTGGCAAGACCTGCCTTTTGTGAACCCATGTTGACTGGGCCTGATCACCCGGTTCTCTTGCATGTGCTGTGTGATAGCACTCAAGATCACCTGTTCCATGACTTACCCTGGCACTGAGGTCAGACTGACAGGCCTGTAGTTTCCTGGATCCTCCCTGCGACCCTTCTTGTAGATGGGCACAACATCAGCCAGCCTCCAGTCCAGTGGGACTTCCCCAGTCTTCCAGGACTGTTGGAAGATGATGGAAAGGGGTTTGGCCAGCACATCTGCCAGCTCCTTCAGTACCCTACGGTGAATCACATCCGGCCCCATAGACTTGTGGCTGTCTAGTCGGGCTAGCAAGGCTCTGACCACCTCCTCTTGGATCATGGGAGCCTCATTTTGCTCCTCTAGCTCCTGGGTTTGTACACAGACGGAACGACCCTCCTTACAACTAAAGACTGAGGCAAAGAAGGCATTAAGTACCTCAGCCTTTTCCTCATCCCCTGTCACTGTTGTTCCTTCTGCGTCCAATAGGGACTGTATGGTCTCCCTAGTCCTCCTTCTATTATTTATATATTTATAGAAGGATTTTTTGTTATCTTTCACAGACTTTGCCAATCTGATTTCTAGCTGAGCCTTAGCCCTTCTGATTTTTTCTCTACACAGTCTCACTTCCCTCCTGTAGTCCACCCAAGAGGGTTTGTATAGTGTGTAAAACACAGAGGAATCTTTCACTAAGAACTCTGGAACACAAAAATAATTGATTTTTACAGGACATTTTACATGAATGAGTGAGATTATATAAATGGATGTTAATGAGGCTGGACTTGATTAAGCAGTCCAGGAGGTCCCTTATGTTCCTGAGTTGTCTCCCCCTACCCTTTATAATGCTAATGTATCTTTGGCATCCTTCCTTAAATTACACACCTTCTGTAATCATGCTGTGTTTTTGTCTATCATCAGTCCTCTCTCCCAACTCTCAGATAGATCTCATAGAATCATAGAATCACGAGGTTGGAAAAGACCCACCGGATCGTCAAGTCCAACCATTCCTATCAATCACTAAACCATGCCCCTCAGCGCCTCGTCCACCCGTCCTTTAAACCCCTCCAGGGAAGGTGACTCAACCACCTCCCTGGGCAGCCTGTTCCAGTGCCCAATGACCCTTTCTGTGAAAATTTTTTTCCTAATGTCCAGCCTAAATCTCCTCTGGCGGAGCTTGAGGCCATTCCCTCTCGTCCTGTCCCCTGTCACCTGGGAGAAGAGGTGAGCACCCTCATCCTTACAACCTCCTTTCAGGTAGTTGTAGAGAGCAATGAGGTCTCCCCTCAGCCTCCTCTTCTCCAGGCTAAACAACCCCAGCTGTCTCAGCCGTTCCTCACAAGGCCTGTAACTCAAACAAGTTTGGAAGAGAACCTCAGATAATTGAGGTCCTGTGAATTTCTGAGGGCTGGCACTGACCAGACATCATCTGCTTAAGATCACAACGAGGTTTTTATCCTGACAGCGGTGCACAGTTGTCTGCTGTTGGCAGTGATGACTGCACCGTCCTTCTCTACCCTCTTTGTTGGCAGCTTCACAGCAGGAGGTCTTGCAACCCTTCCCATTTGGGCAAGGTAACCAGTCTGAGAACAACATTTTTGGTTCCATTATGTGCTTCTCACTCTAGGCCTTGATTGCTTCTGGTTCTCTTCAAGGGGACTTGCCTGTAATCACACAAAATTGGGTAAAAGGAGTTGAGTGTTAATATATTGAGGTAGCATATTGATAAATCAATGCTGCCTTCACAGCCATTGTTGCTCAAGTGCTTTACATGAAAAAAAGAAATCATTACACCTCCAAGTAGCCCTTGGACAGCTTAAAAGCATTGGTGGAAGAAAAATAAGTTGAATGAGTTAAGGAGTTATTCAAAGTTACCTGAAAACTTTTCTCTTAGAGTGCTTGCCCAGTGTGACACCTTGCTGTAGGATGCTGGAACACGGTGCTTCCTCTCTTGGGGTCATGCTCACTGCCTCAAGTGTGTGTGATTATGTTTGTAAGGAGCAAAGAATTATCTCCTGGGACTTCTAAACATATGTTTATTAACAGGCTGGGGGAGGAGGAAATACTAGGTAGAGTTAACCTTCACAATGTTTTTTTGTTTTAGACCTTTTCTGTGGATTTTAAAAATGCTTTCCTTGATTAACGGAGGTTTTACTTACTACTTAGCAAAAGACGGATGTTGTACTTTGCATCGAGGGACAGTGCACTTTTAACATAATGGGGGTTCTTTTATAGTAAAGCTTCCCCCCCAAAAAAAAGTTCTTAGCCTTCAATAAACATGTACTTGAATGCTGACGTTTTTATAGCATGATTTATGTTAAGCTTTTTAAAATGAGGGTTGAAAATAAGGTTTTTGTTTCTTAATATCAAAGCATACAAGCTTGTCTTGTGGCAGGAAGCTTCTCTCCATCTGAAATCCTGATGCAACTGAATTTAAGACTTGCAGTTAGCCTTAGCAAAGCCAGTCCGGCACACTCATCTATTTCAGAGCGGTTGAAAGAGAACCCATGGGAGAAAAGATACTTAGAAAAGGGTGTTCTGGAAGATGGTGAAGTTAAAAACAAGCATCAAGTGTTTCAGATGCTGAGGTCCAGAGTAGCTGGAATTCCAAGTGCTGAAGACACTGTTTGTAATATGTATAGTGTTCTTTAATTTAGATCTGCTGTGTTCTTAGATTTTGTCTTAATTGTTCCTATTCAGCTTTCTGATAATGTATTAAGAATATGGTTGTAACATTCCTTTAATTGTTTGTGCAATTCTCATCATGTCACTGATTTACTGTTAGGTATTTTTCCTTTCTAAAGTCTTTCAGCTTAATGTCAGCAGCCCCAGAGAATGGGGACTGACTGGTATCTCTAGAAATCAAGCATTCAGGCTTGATTTAATTTAATATACAGAGAACTATTTCTATAGGCCCCAGATCAAGTCATCTCAAAGTCAAGAATGTCTTTCCATAGACTTTTTCTGGCTTTAGATGTTTCCTAGAGAACCTAGTTATCTAACAATGTGAAGTAGTTTTTTTCCCTCGAAAGTGTAGGTGCACCTTTGGGTATATAGTTTATTGGAGGAGTGTTAATAGATTAAAACATATCCCAGGGTATTTGGTAGGTGGAATTTCTAAAGCTGTATCGCATTTAAACCAGCAGTGTTGTTCAGTGCTACGTTATTTGCATTTTAGATTCTCTGACATGGCCATTATCCTCTGTCCTAGAGTGACCTCCCTCTATTGATCTGAGGCATACGCCAGTCTCTAACGGTTCCTTTCAAACAGCATTTGCTCAGAGGGCTGACTCTATTTGAGTGATTTGTACCCTTCAGGCTGTATTGTCCCTTATTCTGCCTGTCTCCTGGAGCAGTTTGAGGGGCTCTGTACTTGATCAGTCCTAGTCTTTGTCATACAGAATTCTGTCTTCCATAGCGAAAGTGTTTTGAAACTACTTTTCTGTTGCTAGCAGGTGTACTTTTTTCATGTTAATATGTGTAGTTATATTGTGGATGAGACTTAGGTGTTTTACAACTCTTCAATATCTATGCCAGATGGAAGCATTTGGTATGTCAATTCACATCTGAATCCTCTTGCGTGCCGTTTTCTTTCTGCAGTCTATAAGTCCCTCACTCTTCTGGACAGTTTTATGCAGCTCTTATCCCCGGAGGAACTTTCAGTGATGTTTTGGGCTGGTTACTTGTTTTCTCATAACCCTTTCCCTCAGCTCCCCCAACTGAAAAAGACCTGCTTTTCCCTCCAATCCCTTTGTTTTCTTTCATTGCAGCTCAGACTTTTCTGGTTTTGTTCTTCTTTCATTCCATTATTTGCAAATAATTTAGATGTGTGTTAGGGAGGAGAAAGTCTTTTTATTTCATCTAAAATATATATGTATATGTGCATCTATGTATCTATGCACAGATATATGTGTATCTAGTTTGTTAGAAGAGCACTTTCAGATAACTTGTACAATAGTGGTTTATTGTGCACACAGTTTGGACTGTGGGATTTTCTGCCCCCTTATTCAGTGCTGGCATTGTGTCTTGATCAAACAGTTTTTGATTTTATGATTGACTCGTTTAGTAGCTCAGGAACCTCCTTCTTCAGCCAGATTTGTCAGCCATTGCCTTGACAATGGACACACAACTCTCAAGTAGAACATTAGCGCAGATTGATGCTAGACACTGCTGAAGCTGTGCTTTGCTCTGTTTGCTGCCACGAGTAAGACAGGAAACTAACTTATGTTCCAAGTCTAAATTGGTGAACTTTGTGTGAGAGGGGAATGAGTGAAAGCTGGTCAGGGAGGCTTAAACTGCTTGAGCAAAAGTTAAGCAAGAGTTTCTGTCATAGAATGGCTTCCCTTTTAGCACTACTGGTGATTGAAGGCTTTTCATTTTTTTTTTGTGTGAGTTTTTTTTTCCCCCATTATTATTCTGATAAAACTTTTCCAAAGAGATTTTAACTTGGCTGCAGAGAAATCTCTTCCTTGGTTAAGTCTAACCTGAATTCTAGAATACGTTTCTCTAATCAAATGTGACAGACAGCTGTTTGAGAGTTAGGGTTATTTCTAGTCTTTACAGTAGCCCTGAAGCTGCAAATATCACAGTAGTGCTGAGGAATAAGGGAAAGGCTGGGATGAAAGTATTAGATTTGAGTTCAGCAGGTATGAGCTCAGTTCCTGGCTCTTGCTCCTTGTTGACTTCCTGCTTGGCACTGGTAAAGTAATTTTGGTTTTGTCTGATATTTTGAGGATTTTATATTCATAAATCCCCTTGACTTTCAAAGTCAAAGGAATTTAGATGTGAAAGGAGATTATTTTGAAAATCTTTACTTTTCATTCTTCTCTCCCATCTAAGAGACAGGTGACAGTGGTGCTTAGGGACATGGTTGAGTAGTGGACTTGGCAGTGCCAGGTTAAGGGTTGGACTTGATGATCTTAAAGTTCTTCTCCAACGTAGATGGTTCTATGATTCTGATAATTCCATTTCTTTACCTCTTTTTTTAATGCACATGATATTCACTGGGCAGGGGAACTACACTCTTGCACACAAACAGTGACTATGCCAGCTGGACTAGAACAGAGTTCCAGAATTCATAGAAGGCTGTAGGGGATTCATTGCTGGAAGTGCTCTATGCTATGTTAAACATTCTTCGAGATCATGGAAGCCATTGGATTTATTTAAAACTTGCATTTGTACAGGTATAAAGTAAAAGTTGTTGTGCCATCAGGTTTCTATGAGGTATGCTGAACACTAGCTCAGCTGAGAAAACCAAAACCATGTAATGCAAGTTTGATGGATATGAACTATTTATGGCAACTGTAATCTCTGCATGAAAACCTTCCAAGGACGAAGACTTTGTTTTAGCTCTTGAGTAGACAATTAAAACGACAAAATATAACCCAGCAACAAGAACTCAACTTGCCTGAATACGCCAAGTATGAGAAGAGCTTTTGTAAGCACTGGGTTGTCTTAAATGTCTTGCTAAGGAGCTGGCCAGAACTGGATTTCAGTCTGAGTTAATGTCAGAACTGATAATAAGAGCTCTCAGCAAGCAGCGATAGTAATAACCCCGATTCCTTGGTACGTCAAGAATTCCAGGAAGTACTGCATTTCCCTGAGACATGGTGACTCCTGCTGTCATATGGAAATGTATTTGGTGTCTTCAGAAGACTAATAGGCTCAAATCAAAATGATCTTATATGATGCATAAAAAACTGGAGACAATTCTGGAACTGCAGGTTGGTTGTGCCAGCTAGAGCAGTACGACTCACCCCTGTGCCTACCTGACAGGCTGTGCTTTACTGTGGAGGTAAAATAGAGATGTGCTTTGCTTGTGGACAACTATGGAATCACTTTAATTAGTTTTGCAATGTAAGAGCTGTTAAAATGAGATAAGAGATGTAAGGTTTTTAATCCTGGGTAAAGAGATTTAAAACATCAAGGCTTTTAGCAATGGAACAAGCAGGGGTCTTATTTATGATGATGCACAACAGCTTTATTTATGTTCATCTTACATTGGCTGTTCCTTAGGAAAGCTGTAGTTTAGGATGTGGCTGCTGTCTAGATTGTGTGTGCAAAAATTAGAAATGCTGCTGGATATTACTAGAGCCTTTCAGTTGAAAACCTATTGGAGGCTGTTAAAAACGTGGAAAACCATCCCGTGGGGTAAGGCAATACAATTATTGTTGCAACTTCAGGGATTTTATATTGGTAAAATTGTTAGAAAACATGCATTCAGTTCATCTAGTTTGAAATTCTACGTACTGTAGATGTCACCAAAAAAACTGAAGGCTAGGAAGGTTTACTTGTGAGTACAGGAATAGCACAAAATTCTGCTAAAGTACTGAGTGTGTAGGTTTCTTCCCTCCCTCCCTCACCCCTTAACTGTTGTATGCAACAGACAGTTAAGTTCCAGTAGCCTGGCAACTCTGATGCTGATTTATTATGCATTTAATTTAATTCACTAAAGGTCACCTTGTTGTATTTCGCTACAGAGACACAGACTTTGCTGGTTCTGATTACCCAGGCTTGTTTTGGAACTTCCCATGGTACAAAGGACCTGGCACTTGTACCCCCATGCCATTACAGCCTGGCTTTTGAACTTTCATTTACCTGACTTGGCACTGTTTTAATTTCCTCATCAGAGTTGCTCACTTTTCTTAAGTAAACTAAACTTTTCTCAGGTATGCCCCTATCAACTCTGTGCCAAGCTACCTCAAAGACCAGCACAGTGCAGAAGCCTCTTGGACAGTTAGTGGGTGAGAACATGGGATGTTGAGGCTGTGTTGTGTCCTGCTGGTGGGGTTTGGGTCTCTGATCTACAGGGGAATTACTTTGTGATATATATTCCTAGCTTGATTATATAATGTGCAGCCTGCTCTCTCCAGAGAAAGTGCTGTGCTTTGGCAGACTGATAGAGACTGTGTCTGTGCCTGCTGCTGGTTTTGGAAGGGTTTGTGTTTTTGGTGGTGTTTGTAGTTGGTTTTCGCTAGTAAGGTGTCTTTCAGAAGACCTGGGAACTGATCCTTCTAGAAGCTTTCCCAGGGGATGGAAATTAAATATCTGCTCAGACAGAGATTACAAGGCTTCCCTCTTTTTGTATTTTACTCATCCCATACTTAAGGGTGTAAGAAAAAAACTGATTGACTGACAAAGCCTTTCATCTCCTGTCTAGCTCTAGGTTTTCTTTGTCCTTCCTGGAAATCACCATTCTTAAGTCAGTATTATTGGAAAGTTTGAATCAGTAAAACTCTGGATTACTTTTCCTCAGTAGTAAATTCTGAAAGTAAGTCTAGGTAGTTACTGTGAAATACTCTGCGTCTTTTTTATTTCTATATAAAGTGTCATAGAATAGCAGTAATTTTGTTCTGTGTTCAGCTCTAATGTAGTGTAAGAATCCAATCTAATTGACATATTTCAATTTTCCAATAGAAGTTTGACTCTAATTTGATGTTTAGATACAGGTTGAATCTCGTGTCTTTGCATATTAATAAGTATTCTAGGAAGGTGTCTGATTTTCACAGCAATAAATTGTAATGACTTCTGTTTGTACAGCATTAAAAAACATCTGGTGTTATCAAACCTCACACAAAATGAACTCACTGGAAAGAAGACTGTCCTTTTCTACTCATAATGACTTCAACTATTTTATCCTTAAATAATAATAAAGTGTGTATATGATAGACACCTGCATTATTGGATTGTGGTATTACATACAAGTTGAGGAGCTGCTTTTACTTCCACAAGGATTAAGTAGTGTTGGTTTTTGGTCTGTTGCAAATATACATATCCAAATGAAAAAGTGCAGCGTAAAACCTGCTTCCTTCTGCCTTGTGGAGTACTCTGTGTGGTTTTATAGTGGTTACACTTAAGTGTGTCTTGCAAAAAGTATCCAAGAACTGCTATTTTGAAAAATGCCATGGATAAAATTTTGGAAGCTGGCTGTGCGTGTTTGCACCTGTGCAATCCACCTGCACAACAGTGATTCGCTTGAGCTGAAAATGTTCACCATTCTCTGTGCTGCAGATGTGTGATATTAGCTCTTCATCAATACAGACCCTCTCTAGGTGAACTCTCACCTTTGTTAACCTGGTTTGTACTTCTAGTTAATTGGTTTAGAATGTTCTAATATTTAAAGTAGCAGTGAATAGGAGACATTATCTAATTAAAAAGGCTGTTCATGATGTGAGACTGCTCCTCAGTCTATGGAGTACAACTGATTCTTTTTTTAACTCTCTGAAGATCGAGGATTATAGTGGAAATTCAGTTGGAAAGCAGGATGGTTGTAAATAGAGTTTAATCTTCTTCTTTGAATCCACCTGAAATAGAAATGACTGAGAGGAATGGGAGTGACCCTAGGGGACAGAAGGAACAGCCAGTCTGGAGCTGTGCTCCTCTGCATAATGGCATTCCTCAGAGTAGTTCTTTCAAACAATGGTTACAGCTTTTCACAGCAGCAGCATCTTAACTTCAATATTATGGAAATTCTCAAGCAAAATGATTTCTCAGTCACTGGATTTTCTTCTCTGCCACACAGAAAAAATCCCAGAGGGTTGTTTAGGGTAGCAAGCAAGATGAGTGTGGAAAGATTGAGTAGTTTGGTGTCGTCTGGCCTCCCCCCCAGTACTGTTGTGTCTTGGCTAAATCTCATCTATCTTACCTGTGTGTTTGTGAGTGCAATATAAAGACAGCTGTGGATTGGAAGAGGATCTTGCATCAATTGCTAAAGCTGGGAATGTGTGTGGCTGTCTCGGAGGATGTGTATTCCGGTAATAAAGAGCTCTAAGCATAATATTGTAGTAATAATAACAACTTTAAATAGTGATTCCTGTATAATTTTTAAAACATAGACAACTGTTGGCACATCTGCAGACTCCTATCTTAATCTCATGTATAAGAAGGTTACCAAATAAACAGTGTGCTGATATTAAGAGTTGGACCTGTTGGAGCATGTCCAGAGGAGGCCACAAAAGTGATCCAGGGGCTGAAACACCTCTCCTGTGAGGACAGGCTAAGAGAATTGGGGTTGTTCATCCTGGAGAAGAGAAGGCTCCAGGGAGAGCTTTATGAGCAGGAAGATGTAGTCCTCTGGTGAGCTAGCATCATTAGCACTAACATTTTTGGTTGTGTTTAATGACCTTGCTTTTTTCCCCACTTTTTGCATTTGTGTTTTGTTCCCCTCTTTTTTCCTGAACAGTTGCTAGTTTAGAACTGGAAAGCTGGGAATTGCTTTGAGAATGTCTGCACTTTTCATGTAACATCAGTAGTGCATCATGCTTACTTGTGAAATGCTTCAGGTCAGTGTTCTCTGAATGTTGATTTAAACCATGTGCCACTCAGTTGTTTTCATGGACTGAGAAAGTATTATGGTCTCTTTTTCTCCAAGATGAAGACCTTATACGTAATTGCACGTATACTTTGTACATCAGTGAGCAGAGTACAGATCCAGTGATATAAGATCGATTCATAATTAAAGGTTTGGTTGTTGTTTTTCGAGGTAGAGTCATACACTACCATATTCCAGAAGCCTGAGAGCAAAAGCTGTCTAAAATTAAATTATCAGAGTGGAAGTAAACATCAGTCCCGAACATAAAATATCCTGAGAAATCTTTTGTCTGAAGTGGAAAGTGCTACAATATACTACAGCTATTATCTTAAAATTTTCATATTAAGGTACTTGGTGTTATGATGATTCAAGTGCACACTAAAATGGTGTCAGTATTTGCACAAGAGCAACTCATGCTGTCTTCAGTCAGCTCCTCCTTCCTGCCTGTCTCCTTTCCCTCTAAATTCTCTAAATTCCCTCTTTTCTCCCCCATAACCTTTGAGAATCTGGTACAGTTGTTCTGTCCTTGTGTTCACATATGACACTGTAACGTGTAGTCACCTCAGCTCACGCTGTGTTTGTTCAACTGGTTGTCTGAGAGCTTCTTAAATGCTGCACTGAGGCGAGCTGTGTTTGTCTGAAACCAAGCCTGTGGAAACAAGACAGAAAGCAGGCAAGAGCTGAATCTTTCTCAAAAGAGGTTAGTCTTCCTATGCGGTTTAATTGAAAAAGCAGCATGTTGGACAAGCTGTTATCCTTGTCTTGCTATTGCCTTAAATCTGAAGTTCTTGTAGGCTGTGGTAGTTCCTTAAATAACATGGCAGCTAACACCTCTTGGCAGCTCCCTACAGAACTGCTTTTTTTCAGATCTGATCAGTGCTACATACCAGCGGACGTTTGTATTTTGTTAAAAACTAATTTTTGGACTGTTTGAGCAAAAAAGACTGGAAGAACAGAGCCCTCTGCTCCTCTCGGAAATGTTGCTGTTTCGTTTGTGGAAGTTCTCAGCTGAGTTGGCCATGGTGGTGTTATGAAGCTGACATGGTTTCTGCTGGCTCTGTGGTCAGCCAGAGAGCTGCCCGGCCCATGTTCTGCCAGAAGAAAATGATGATACACGTCAGCTGGCTCTTGGATTCCAGCCTCCTCCTGTGCATCATTCTCCAGCGGTGAGTGCAGTAGCTGCAGTGGGGTAATCCCTGCTCACTCTTTCCAGACATGGTTCCCTATGTCACAGTCATGTTTCCTTCTGTCTTGGGATTCAACTCATAATTCCTTTTTGGCTTTTCAAAGGTTTTTGCTTCTGACACCTCCACAGAGCTGTAGGAGGCATGGGCAGGGTGTTAAATCAGTGAAATCATAGAATCACAGAATAGTTTGGGTTGCAAGGGACCTAAAGCCCATCCCGTTCCACCCCCTGCCACAGGCAGGGACACCTCCCACTGGATCAGGCTGCCCAAGGCCCATCCATCCTGGCCTTGAACACCTCCAGGGGTGGGGCAGCCACAGCTTCCCTGGGCAACCTGGGCAAGGGCCTCACCACCCTCATCGTGAAGAAATTCCTCCTTATGTCTAGTCTAAATCTGCCCCTCTCCAGTTTATCCCCATTGCCCCTTGTCCTATCGCTACAAGCGTTTGTGAACAGTCCCTCCCCAGCTTTCCTGTCGCCCCTTCAGGCACTTTAAGGTCGCTGTAAGGTCTCCTGGGAGCCTTCTCCAGGCTGAACAACCCCAACTCTCAGCCTGTCCTCATACACGAGGTGCTCCAGCCCTCTGATCATCTTTGTAGCCTCCTCTGGACCTATTCCAACAGGTACGTATCCTTCTCATGTTGAGGAATAGAGGAGCAGAATGCCCCAGGCTTTGCAAAAACACTCCTACTATGTAAAGCTTAAGTGTTTTCCAGTACTGAGTTCCCCCACCACAGGCATTAATGAATGATCCAGTGGCTTGGAAAGGAGCTTCTGCTGTTTCAGTTACCTGAGAATTTTAGGGACCTTAAGTGCTTATAGCATTTAGCTAAAGAAAGGTGGTTTAGCAAATTCATTTAAAAATAAACAAGTAAACGCCAGCAAATTAAAGGGGCTATTAACATTTGTGCAATACAATAGAAACAAATCAGCTGCTGTCTTCTGAGAAGTTAATGTGCTCAGGGCTGCCTAGGCAATTGGTATAGATTTGGAAAAAGGACCAGTACCTTTTACAAGGATATATGAAGAAATAGAGGAAAAATAGTAATTTTCAGAAGAAAATCCACATAGTGATTTTCATAATTTATGTACTTTAAAATTTATAAGAAGAAGAAAGTGTTCCACAGTACTTCTTTATTTGCAGAGATGAAGATCTAGAATTTTATTATGGATACAACTTATGTTAAAAGCATTACATTCAGGGAGAGCTTCATGGTTTTTATTGAGTACTTAGACTGACATACCTGCCTGTTGTTACGGTTAAATTAAATTTCATTTTGACAGCTGACCACTGAGTCACTCTTCCGGGGACTATTTTGTTCTTAAGAGTGAATGTGACATAAGGAAAATAGTTTATCTGTGAACACTATTGCTTGTAGATTTTTTGTTCTTACAAATATGCTTTAACAGTATTCAGGATTCTTGGAAGAGTGTTTTTTTCATACTCTCTTTTTTTTCAGTTTGAAAGTTGTGAAGTCTTGAAAGCTTAGATTTTCCTTGATTAGTGTGGCCTTTGAGATTCTCAGCTTCTTGGCAGCATGTCTCTAAAGATTCTTTTCTTTTTTCTTTTCTCCCCCCATCCCTGACATAGAGGAGTAAACAGGTATATACTTGCCACGGAAAAGTGATGCTTGAAAATAGCAAGGGGGAGCTACTCCCTAGGGTGAAAAATTAAGTTGTTTCTGTTCCCCCTTCTCCATCGCCTTTCACTCACACTTTTTGATGTACTTTTCCCTTGTTAATAGAAAAAATGAGTTATTTAAAATACACATATTTCAGGGAAATGGGATGACTCTTGTCTGAGTAAAGCATTGTCATGGGAGAGGTTTCTTGAAGCATAAAGAACAGCTGAGATGTACTGATGCTAAAAAGTTAAGTAAAAATAGTATATTTACTGGCTGCAAGGTATTCTGATTTTACAGATACAAGGCACACCAGATCTGTGATGACAGTGTGACAGTTACAGAAGCTTGTTTTCATGTAGCCATAGTCAAGTGTCCCTTTACACTCTCTTGATTCTCAATTGTTGTTTGTAGATCTTTGCATTTAGAATGGCTCTGAAAGAGGTACAAACTCCACTGATTCAAAACTATGTTGTTTGCTCCAAACTGGGAAACAAACCCCTGTATCTACTCTTTTTCAATTCAGATTCACATTAATATCATCAAGTAAAATAATGAAAAGGGTGTGCATGGTCTTTTTTTGACTGTCTTTAATTTGTGGCAGATGCTTCAAGTTCTTGTTTTGTTTTCCCTTTATGTATATGACTGTAGGAATGCTTAGTGGGGTGAGAGAATATGTATGTACAAAAATAATTGTAAGTAAAATGTGCTGTGTTTGATCTGCTCATTTAAAACTGTGCAGTAGTATTTAAACTGCAAGCTATAGGTATGAGAAGTCCCATGTTAGGTGATTTGTGTGTAATGTTGGTGAGGAACTGTGAGCGCTTGGAAAAGTATTTCTTAAGCCCTTCTAGTAAACTGCTAATAAAAATAATTCTTAGCTCTTGTTGCAGGATTAATTCAGCTTGTTAGATGTCATCTATCACTGTTATGTTGAAACAAGCTGATGTGGTTTCTGTGGCACTGATAGTGATAAGTTTAGTTAACGTGACTAAGAATTTAATTGTATAGGGCACTGAATTTAATTAGCCAATAAATTTGTCCAGATAGTGTCTTCCTTCATAAGAACAAAAATGCTATTTATATATCTGATCTATGTCCTGAGTTTCCTCCCAGATTCCTTTTCCCTGAAAGAGCTATTGTTCTAAAACACTTTTTATACAGAATTAATCTTCCTTCAAGATGTCTTCACTAGTTAGAGAGTTAGCCTATGCTGGAATTTAGACCTGGCCTCATGATGGCTGTTGCTGTGTACAGACTCGCAGAAACATCACATCTTACCCGAACAACTGAGGATATAATGTCTGTTTTCTTGAGTCTATTTTCAAAGGGGTCTCATCTCTGTATGGAGAGAAGCTTTCAGATTAAAGGCTTTGAATGAGCTTGCCATATTTGGATGAGGATCTCAGCTACAGAGAACTGAATCTAGTTTCTAGGGGTGTCTGCTCAGCTCCTTTGGACGGATCTTAACCTTGGTTGAGAAAAATCCCTTTCCTCATCACTGCTGCCCAGTTCTGAAGTGTACAGATGATGTGGGTGAGGAGCAGATTCCCTCACAGGCATCCTACTTTGGAGGTACTTTCCTGGTACCATTGCTCCTTAGCGAAAGAGAGGCAGGGCACTGACACAAGGTGGGTTTCTGATGGCTGGCTGCTGTGTGCAAAGTGCATTTTTGAGACAAGGAGGGTGGTACAATGGCAGGTCTTTAAGCTGACATTGCCCTTCTGTCTTAAAGATTGC
Source organism: Phaenicophaeus curvirostris (assembly GCF_032191515.1). Classification (NCBI taxonomy): domain Eukaryota; kingdom Metazoa; phylum Chordata; class Aves; order Cuculiformes; family Cuculidae; genus Phaenicophaeus; species Phaenicophaeus curvirostris. The sequence continues at coordinate 5,494,001 of NC_091402.1, read as the reverse complement.
TGGCTAGACAAGGAGTCAGAGAAACATGTGCCACAATCCCAGCAAGGTCTTTTTTGGAACAACCAGGGTCCTGCATGGCTCAGCAGCAGTGTGGGTGGCTGAGCTAAAAGATGAGGTGTAAAGAAGGAAGCTGTCTCTTCTAGATACTGTTCAGCCTATATGTGGAATGCAATTATCACTCTTTTGATCTTTCCAGATGATTTTAGTTTTCTGCTTTTAAAACCCTTTGTCAGCCAGGTGTATTCATACTTGGGTTTGATTTGCCTCATTACTGTCTGTGTAGACTAAACGATGACCATTATTACTTTTGTTGTTAGAATGAGCAGTGCAACTGCAGAGGAAAAAGCTGCAGCTATTGGGTAGACATTAAAGAAATGTTTCTTGTTTGATGTTCAACTTGTCATGCCTTTTTTCTCACTGGGTCAAAATCTTCCTTTGTTCTTCTGAACATTTCAGGAATTAGGCTACATAGAAATGACACTTGCTCCCAAACGTGGGGTTACCTAACTGCAGCTGTCCCTGGAGTAGAGCTTACCAATGACATGAATAAATGAGGAGGCTTTTCATATCTGTGAGAAGCTTACAAAGCAGCTTGCACTCTCTGACAATTGAGGCTTAATTGGTTGAGATTTAAAAAACCTTAAGATAACATTTATTCCTGGCCTTTTTTCCCCAGTTTTTAGTACTTCTTACCTGAGCGCTTTCTACCATTAATACTGATGTTTTGAAATATAAATAAATAGAAAACTGCTGTTCTTAATGAAGAGTATTTTATATCTATGTGTGTGTTTATTTATTTATGTGTATATATATATATAAAGAAAGAACTAGGTTTGATTAAAAAAATATATATCGTCTAAGGTTTTGGGGGTGGGTAGTTTGGGGTTTGAGTCTAACTGAACTCTAGAATTCAGAGGCTATTATTTATCATAGTCATAACTGCCAGTCTTTTAAAATAGATATTTTTTTTCTTCAATATATGTATGTCTGTTTTCACAGCTAGGATGATGTCCTTGTGCTAGGGCATGCGTGTTTCTCCACCCTGTGGTGGAAACTGAGGTTTTTGTTTGCAAGCATCATTGGGTGATTCCATTTCATCTCCTCAGAGCATTATGTGGAGAAGACCCTCATTAGGGAAGGGACAGTTTGTGTGGTCTGTGTGCACACGTGTTCCATTCACCTCAAGGTGTACAATAATAATTCCCCAGTGCTCTCCTCTGTTGACAAGGTTCCATGATAGAAAACTGCTTCTAAGTGTAAGAGAGTGTAAAAGGAGTGAAAAACCCTGTCTTTGGAGCTAGTAGATGAATACGAAGAGTAGTAGGCTTTAGAGTAGTATGAGTACATTTCCTGCTTGTATCTCAGATTATTGCAGGTATTGACAATCAAATCAGTTATTTGCTAAAAAGTTGTAGGAAATCAAAAGATGTTTTAAGAGCCGGTATTTAAAATATCAGCTCTGAAATGAGATCCGACTAACTACGCGTTTCACAAACTGCGTTTCTCAAGGTTTGTAGAAGATTGTTCTGGCTGATGGATTCTCTCTTAGCAGAGAATGTGGTAAGCCCTTCGCTCTCAGTCCCATTCCAGTGTTGGATAAGAACATAAGTAATTCATCATATCTCTACAGATTCCCAGTAATCTGTTACTAATGCTTGCATTCAAGTCAATATAACTAAAGCTGACAGATGTAAAAACTGTTGCATTCACTTGCCAGTGATGCAGTGAGGTGTAAGAAATGGTGAGGAACTGTAAAGTACAGCCTTTTGCAAAACCTAATGACAGCACCTAACTTTATGATGAGAACGCATTATTGTGAATGTCAGTGCACAGAGAATTGTTTAGACAGACTACAATTATGATAGCTGAAGAAATATCAAAAGCAATAAAATATAGAACAACAATCTTTGATTGGTTTTGTTATAATTCAGATGTTATCACTCGTGTCATATCATTTCATACAGAGAATCACGTTTAGTATGACAGGTGATTCTTCAAAAGGAAGTCATGCTAAAAAGCTTTGCTTTTGCTTTTAATATCATAAAGACTTCATATGGATGCTGACATATTTTGTGTCTATAACTCCATATTATCTGGGAATTTGAAATGGAAGAAAGTTTGAATTAGTTAAACTGCTCTTTTTTGTGGGTGGAGTTTGAGACTCTAGTTAACTTTCATTAGTAATGAATGATCCACTTCTGAATGGAATTGATTTGAACAGTAGTCATACTTCGTGGAAACAATTTATTAAAGAGACTGGTTGTATTTGCTTCTGCAAATCAAGCAGACCGAAGCAGGCTGCTTTCTGGTGGTCACCAATGACAAAAGTTTGTATTTATGAACACCTGTTTCATCAGGATGGTTTTGTTTCTGCTTAAAGAAATATTAAATTACTGTTTATCTACTAAATTACAATACTTTGCAGTATATTTTTAGAAAGGAGAAGGTGTTTTCCTTTTAAAATAATCACTCACCTATGTACAGGAGTTAGTAAAACACTTTTGGGTTCTCTTGAAGTTGAAGATAAATTGCAAACCTTTGATCTCATTATCTAAATAATAACTTTACTAGCAAAACTCAATTAGAGGTTGGTGGCATTCTCGCTCACAAAGAGAAAGTAGAACTCTAGGATCAAGCAGCTCAGAACATAACGTATTTGTTCTGAATGTAGTTAGATGAGAAACAGGCAGTGCTTGCTACTCATTGGTAGAATCATGACAAATTCCAGCAAGTCTTGCCTGTCTGAGCTCCAAATGATCCTCCCTGTCCTTCCTCAATGAGTTAGGTTATCATTAAAGCAAATGGAAATACCACATTATTAATTTTTAATTTAAATACTTTGAAAAATAACAGACAAAATATACTGGAGGATACCAGTTTTTACATTGAATGTTCTTGTTATTTTTTAACATGTTGCCTTTAATGCGTTCATTCAGCAATAGGTTTATGATGGGATGGGAGGGGAACTGAAAGGAACTTTGAGCCGATCACATTTTATTTTCTCTTAGGAGTGTAAAATAGTTTAACTGGGATGGTCATTTTGTGACACAGTGCTGATCAGAGTGGAGATGATATAAGCTTTTGCTGTGTTGCATTGGTGGAGAGAGAGAACATTAAGAACTCTGCTATTTCATTGGTTCTGTCTCTTTTCAGTGGACGTGCCAGTTGGGCCTCTTTGCTGCCTGCACACAGACACAGAAAACAGGAGAAGAACGGTCAAGAAAAATCTGTATATGGGATTTCATCTAGTGAAATACAGAAAACTCCCCTTCCCCAGTCTTGCAATAGCAAAAACAAAGAAATGAAAGCTAAATAACAACAAAATCTTAAAATATCAGTTTGTAAGTGAGTTTTTACATTGATTATCTTGTGTGCAGCCAACAAAGTACGATGACTTTTTTTAAATGTTAAACTTGTATAACTGAGTCACGCACAGGACTTTCTGCTGTCACTTTGAATTTCTGTTTGTCTCTCCTGCTCACTGAGCCCTTCCTAGTGTTATCTGACATGGCTCGGTGTTGGGAGGTACTGTAAGAATACTAAGTTGGTGGTGCTTGGTTTTATTTTTGTTTCACTTATTGATGGGAAGCATCCCTCTGAAATACACAACTATTGTTTTGTATTACTTCTCTTATGATAAACATAATTAATGAAGCACGTTAACTCTAGGCCATTTGAGTGCTGCTGGTGAAGTTATCTGTTCTCTTTCTCTTCTCCCTCTTTTCCTTCTCCACCTTGTTTCCTCTGAATAGGTCTTTTTGTTCCAGTCAGTTTTTCACTGCAGTAAGGTCAAACTTCTTTTTCTTGCTTTTAAGGCTGAACTGTGTATGTTCATAGTTGGTCTCTGTGTATGTTTATGATCCCAGGCTTTTCTCATGTCCTCCAAAGCCTGCTTTTCCTATTGAGACTGGGAGAAGTTTCTGAAGTAAAGTCAAATATAAGTGTGAAAAAAGTGGTCAGAAATAAATGCTTTAAAAAATACAAGTTCTGAGTGTGGCAAAAATAATCTTCTAACAGAAGCAGAGTAGGATTTTTTTTCTTTATTCCAGATGAACACGCTCTGCAGAACAGAGGATAATAGAGGAAGAGGAAGGCTGAGGCCACCAAGTCACCTCTGCTTTCCCATTTAAAACTAGTGCTGACTCTTGATTCTTCCTGGCTTGGATAAAGGCTAACCAGTCTGTCCTTTGCAGGAGGGCACTCCCTTTGCTTCCCATTTATATTGACCAGGGGCTACCTGATAAATACATGAGGATTAATACTGAAGCAGGGGCTAGGGAGAAGCTAGACTTCTCTCTGATGGCTACGTTGGCCTGCCTATTTTCTGATGTTGTGAATAATTAACTAAAGTAAAGGTAAAATGCTGGTGCTCGACTTGTGATGCTGTTTCAACATTAGAAGTATGTTTAAATAAAATGTAAATACTTGTCTCTAAACATATTACCTGGACAAATTCAGCTAAATTACAGAATACTGCAGCATATTCTTCCATATTCCATTTTTATAATAATTCAGATAACAGCCCCATGCATCTTAGGATCTGTTACTGGGTTGCTACAATGGTCCACAAGCGTGGAATCCTTAAATTCTATGTTTGTGTGGAGATTCAAATTTGAAAGGAATACTTACTTTTGGTTGTGTGTGGCCACAAGATTGTCTGCAGCTCTTGTGCACTCAAATCTGGTTGTGATGAACCCTGACCCTTGTCACAACTGGCCTTTCATTTTGTGAAGTTCTGCTTTTAGGTGTGGAGTTCTGCACATGGTGAAACACAGCAACCAGCAGTCTGAAATGCAGAGACCATTAGGAACATGAAACCTCCATCAGCACTGCTCTCCTCTGCTGCCTCTCTGAATATTTTAATGCCTATGTTCTGTTTAGGTTTCCTGCATCACTATGACTCTTAGTATAAAAAAAAATATAATCTATTTATATAATCTGTTTATATCCAAAATCCCGCTCTTTTTACATGTTTTTTCTGCTGGCTGTCAGTTGGTAGCCCAAGTTCATCTTAAATACCAAGCCGTTTCTTTGTTCTATTTTAAAAAATCCTTTCTCATTTTCATATATATGGAGATGTATATATAAAATAAGCCATGCCACAACAACAAACTGTCTCCTATAGATAAAGTCAGAAATGATTGCTATCACACAAAAGAAGAGTCTGAACGCTGTTGAAGGGAGCCAGAAAAAAGAGCTCACATACTGGAAGACCAGATTGTGCCTTTAAAGGGGTAAGTGGAGGAGACTAGTGAAGTTTTTCAGGATCAAAGAATAAGGTTTTTATAGATAGACATGGTAGAAAATGAAAGAGGGATAAATGGGATGAGATCTTAAGGGATGTGGAGGAAGTTCTAGGCTAAAGGAATGTATTGGAAGCTACAGAAGGAGTGCATTTGATATAGAAGATAAGGTAAAACATAGAGTATAGGGATGGTGATGTGCTGTTTCTGATAAGTTGCTTGCACTTGCGTTCCTCATTGAACCTGTAATAATTGAGAAACCACAACTTTATTTAAGGGGAAAAAAGTTCAGAAATAGCCTCTTCTACAGCTAATAACACATCTGGTCAGTAAGCTGTCAAATGCTTGCTGAGCTTAGCATTCCCACCGTGATTTCTTTTTCCGCAATTGGAAGAGCAGGTATGGCTTTTGTAACAACTGTGTGTCATCTTTTAAAGCAGCTATTATATTTGTCATTGACAAATGTGGTCTTTGGTCTTCACAACTTGCACTTTTCCTAAATGCAAATCACTGGCAGAGTTCAATGTTCTGGTGTTTGTGAGAAGTAGGATTGTATCAGGCAAACTAACCTGAGTAGTTGATTGAATGTAGGTTACCACAGACTTTATGTAATGCAAATAATGTTGTTTCCTAGACAAAAAGATCATCAGAATTTTTTTTGCTTTTAATGGAAATATTTCATTTTGGAAGCCTAAATTATGTTTGCTGAGTTAACATTATTATGTGCTTTCTTCTACATGAGCTTCCTGCTTAGATTGTGGTTGGAATGGTAGTTCAAAGGTGCAATTCATAATGAAGCCTGCCCAGCATAACAGATGGGAGGCTAAAATGCAGCTCTTTGGCTGCAGTTCAGCGAAATAGAGTTTGTTTGCCTTTAAGCTGCAGGAACTGATGTTTGTAACAAATTATTACACAGATGTAGGTTATTACGGGCTATAGCTGATTAATTAGAAATAGATTATTATAGCTTTCTGAATTTTTTTTGAATGAGTATATGGTATTCCTCTGAAAAGAACTATGACAATATATTATAAGCCTATACTTTGTTCCATAATGATACCCAAACAGTAGCAACTCCTGTTGTGGTTGTTACTGTTGCCAGCAGGTTACATTTCAGGGCTGTCTGACTTTAGATCAAAGGATCTATATTTGTTGTGCTTAAGAATCTGTATTGGGGGTCTGCAAGCAAATTCTCCCTTTAAAGTGAATATTGGCAAAATAAGCTTCCCTGTGAGATATTAGATACCTGTCACTATAAACCCGAGGTGTGTGTATTGAAAATAACGTTTCACATTTTTGGAGTCATGCAGGAAGGTCAGTGGGAAACGGGGAGTTCCTTGCTCTGGGTTGTGGTTGGAGAGGGTTTCGTTCTCTTCTGTGATCATGGGTGAGGGAAGCAGGAGATATCTGTGGGGTATTTCAGAGAGTTTATTTTTAATTAAAAATGGATATCCTTCTTTGATTCAATGTGGTTTTTTGGATCCTGTTACCTATTCTACATGAGATGTAAAACATGACCTTGCAAGTAATCTTTCCATAGTTAAAAGGAGATTGTCCGTGCAGAGGTGGCTGCATAACCTGGGAGACTTTTAAGTCTCTTTGTGGTGGAACTCCAGTATTGCAGAGAGCATTGTTTTCCCAAAGAATTAATAATAATAATAAAAAAAAGTGTGCTGTGCTTGTGTTTTATCAGGTGAGAAGACTCAACCAACCCCCTCTTAGGTAAACTACGACAGGAGAGATAATGCAAAAGAGTTTGTACTCCTGGAGATTGTGAAAGAGAAAGCCCAGTCAGGTCAATTCTAGGGAAAAAGGAGTTGTGAAACAGTGGAAAAGCATATAAGTGGTGAGAACCAGTTGGAGACTAGGGCAGCCACACAGGGCAGGGAAGAGGGAAGAGAGGAGGAAATAGGAAGCAAGAGGCACTCCGTTTCAAAACAGCAGGATTGCAGCGATACCATTCTGGAGGCAAAATGGCTTCAAGATGTTTTCATCAGCAAACTTTCATACTGGTATAGAATCACAGTCAATGGTGATCAATACACATTGCTTTCTGCTGTGTGAAATAACTGTTATGAACTAAGATACCTTCCTTTAATTTTGGTATTCATCGCCTTGATGTGAATTACACAAAGCATACACTATGACTAAATGTTGTGAGGGGGCATATAATTAGATTTATTTAGATGATCATCTCTGATGTTAATTAAGTACACTTTTTATTGGAATATGTCTTAGGTCTCACTTTTGGCTTGCAATTTATCCCTTTCATTTCATAGAAATCACAGTTTTGATGATGGTCAAAACTGACGTGCAAGCCCTTGGCTAAGGTTTGTGGTTGTTCATTGCTTTATGTTTTAGGGGTCTTCCTGTCTTTTTATTCCAGCACTCATTTTGTTAATTGTAGCAGTGGCATAGTTTCCATGAACTTATATCGAAGGCAGCTGTGTTCCTGATGATAGCAGTACTGTGGTTGAATCTGGAACTCAGTTTAAAAGGTGTGATTTTGGAGTGTGTGGAGTGTGGTTAATATCACAGTTGTTTCAGAATTTATTTGTTTTTCCATTTGATTAACAGGATTAAATTATAAGTGTAGACTTACATAAAAGGCAGACTTGCTATGGTTTAGCAATGGAGATGAGATACAGACTTTTCTGAAGAATGTTTTGTAGAAAGCTTTGTAAGGAACAAGGACTTTAGTCTTTGCCAGTTACTGAAAACATGGGCATTGCAGTTTTAGGAAAAACAATACCAACCCAAAATCTGCTGCTGTATTTTCATTACTTATAAAAATATTTCTTTTGCTCTGTAGAAATTATTTCCTCAACTTGAGATCCCTGGAGAACCAGTTGGAAGAACCAGCAGAATACACGTTAGGCCTTGAGTTGTTAGTGTTGACATTGTTCCTTCTGTCTTTTAGATAAGCAGGGTAGGTGAAGCAGGTCTAGCCTTCACATACCCGGGATAGATGGGTCTTTCTCGCTCTGCGATTTTCTCTGTGGAGGGTTCTGCAGCAGCTGGAGAGTCGATAACACTGGGTCAGTGCTGTGACCACACTGGGCAGGGAGAGATCAGACAGGACCTTTGGGCTGCTGCGGGCCTGCAGAAGAAGAGCAGGCAGGAGATGCTGCCTTCTTGCCTGGAAGAAGTTGATGCGTCTGTCTCCAGCCACACCATGCCAGTCTATACAGAATGATCCCTATCTGCTTAAAAGGGAAAAATGGGAGGCAAACGCTGGGATGGAGTTTCAGCAGCAAAGAGCTGTTTTATAAGAAGTCATGCTGTTTTCCAGATATATGTTTTCATGGCATATATTGCAGTAAAACATAAAAGTCAGATTCTCAGCTGCTAAAAACTAGCTTAATTTCAATTATGCTTGTTATCCTCTCAGATTCATGGGGAGACTGAAGTACCGTGCTCCTCTACCCTTGCAGTAACTGAAGAACAACAATCATAAAAGGGTTCTTTATTCAAGCAATAATGTTATTGCTTAGTGCCTTTCTTAAGTGGATTTTCTAATATTCTGTGTTTTCTTCTGAACAGGTGGTAGAGTGTGAGATGAAAATAACCCCCAAATTTTAGCAAATAAATTTTGCTGTAATGAAACAAAACTGTAATGAAGAGGTGTGGATATATTGGTGTTCTGGCAAAGGCTTTTCCTCTTGGCTGCTGTGTGTATGTGTTTGTATTTATAACCAAACCACTCTTGTACTTGATGTTTGTAGTAATTGCTAGTTAGACTTACTTTGTTAAGTCATACCTAGAAGATTTATAATTCTAAATGGACAAAAGAATTCAAAAGAACTGCAATCTGTACTATTTCATTTACTTTTGATGTCCTACTTCTCCTGAGTAGTAACGCTCCATAGAAGTTTAGTTTTGCTAGGTTTCATTTCTACCGAGTAGTAGAGAGATGAGATACCACTGAGATAGGTTGCAGGTTCCTGATCTTGGAGAAGGGAGTGGAGAGGGCAGGGGAGGAAGAGACTTTAAGAATCTTTCGACTTAGAAGTGGTTCTTTTTGAATTGCCTTAAAGTGGATGAGCATGATGGTAGCAATTGTTCTGGAATGTACAAAGTACTGTAATTTTTGCAGAGGTCTTTATTTCAAATACTCCTCCTTCTGCTCGTGTTCCATGGGCATTGTAGACACAGATGTGGACTGCTCGATGTTACAAAGCGTTCTGAGAAAGAAAATGGCTGCAATGGCTTCAGCTAAATGGTGCTTATGAATTTAATGATCTGTAGCTGTCACTGCTCATTTTAGTGTGTGATTACTTTGTACGTTGTCACCGTGCGAAAGTACTGCGTCATAATTCAATGCCAGCTGCAACACTACATTTATAGAGGAGGTTTTTTTGTACTTATTTTCTCACATGGGAAGCTGGTTGTGAGTAAGACACAAAATAAAAAAGCATAAACAAATGCCCTTAAAATCCCATTACTCTGGTATTTTAATATAAGTAAAATAAGTTACAGTAAAACACAAATCTGGTCCCTTCCCCTCCCCACCCAAACAACAAACCAAACCAAAAAAAAAACCCAAAAACCACAACCCCTAACTCTACCTGTACTGTTGCTGTAAGGTATTTTATATACCTTAAATATTTTATATTTTTGTATACCTTTTGGTGTTCGAATACGAGGTACTGGATTTCAGTTTAACAGATATAGCAGAAAAAAGCACTGACCAAGCCCTCCTGTTGGTCTTCTTATGGGAACAGATCTTAACATTGGATGTGAAAGGATGGAATCTGAAAAATGAACCATAACGAAGAGCAGTATCAATGAGTATATTTCATATTACTGTAGTTATTACTGTAACTTACCATATAACTTGGATATGGAATAGTTTCCCCATTTCTTTCGTTATACTTAAAAAAAAATAAAAAAATTCCTTGTGTCTTCTCAACATCTCCGATGCCTTCTAAACTTCTTATTTGCAACACTTCTTAAATTAAATTCTTAAATCCCCAACTTCTGTTGACACCAGTAAGACTATTGAAAAGTGTATTTGAATTCAATATTAAATATTCTGTTTTAGAAGGGCTTCTATGGAGTAAGAAGAATTCTCTGTCACCTTCCCCTCCTTATAATTAATAATTTTGTCATATGCCTCTTTGGTAACCATGACTGTCTTTAATACCAGTGTTTGACATTAGAAGCCTCTCCAGAGAGGAAGAAAATCATTCAGAAATGAGCTGCATAAAGGTTATTAAACCAACGCTTAAAATTCTAGTCCTGCACATTTTCCTTTACCCCTAATTAAATGCCAAGAACAGCAATGTAGAATTTTCTGTATGTACATATGCTGAATGTAGCTTTAGCAGAGGAAAAGTACCTGCAGTAAAAGCAAACTTTACTCCCAGCAGTCGCATCCTCTTGCTTATGTGTTTGGAAAGCTGTTTTGAAAAAATGGGGACAGAAATCTTGGGGACTGAACATCCTAAAACTACCTATTGAATTATATATGGAATACGATTCTCTTACGCTTTCTTGCATGAGTCAGGCTGTGTCTGAAGTTGTCCTATTGGGTTTGGTAGGACTATCAGTATAAGTAAAGGCAAGCTGGGCAAGCAAAGCCTGTACCCTTGGGTTGATGTTGGGTGCATACATGACTGCTTACAAACCTCCCACTTGTTATCTCTTGGAAAGCTCCAGCACTGGTGTGGCCGTTGATACGAGGGAACTGCATATTAATGTTCTAGATGACTGAGACCTTTGAACTGTGGGGGAAAACCCCTTTGCACGCTACCAGTCTGTCTTAACTTATTTTTTTCTATTTCTAAAGCTTCTACAAACCGTGTAACCTAGGTAAAAATTAACTTTCAATCAACAGAATGGAACATGCTCAGTTACACTCTCTTTACACGTAGGAGACACTGGCATCTGCAAAGCAGTGGTAATTTGCAGTGTTATCATTCTGACTTGCAGTGCATGACCCTGCTGAGGTCAGGTCCTTTCAATTAGCAAGATGATGGTGTTAAATCTTATGCTATTATGCTCTTGTTGCCAGGCTCTAATGCTGATTTACAGCACATTACAAAGGTTGGCCATTAAAGTCCAATTCCTTCAATAAAAAATTGACACAAACTTCTTTTCTTAATTTATAAAACTATCTGTGTCTTTTTCTAACCAATTTTCTCAACCTCGTGCATGTAAAATTAATACTTTGTAAAAAAGCTCTCTGGATCTTTAGTCTCTTGTGTTGACTTTTTTTTTTGTGAACTTTGCATAAGACTTTATTAAGTGATTTTAGTCTCCTGAGTGGTAAACAGGTAATTCAACTTAGCTGAGTACAGGTGCTGTTTTTGGTATTTAGTACTTACTGGAAAATTTCCAAATAATTACAGCATCTCTAAAAGCTTTAGAATCCCCAGAGTGCTGTAAAACTGTGCTGGTACTTGTCCAGGATAACTAATGCTTTTTTTCTCCTTGTGAAAAAATCAGACTCCCTTCTAACAACCCAGGACTGCATCAGTTTTCAGGATCCCTTATCTGTCCTCCCATCACTTCCCGTATCTCATTTCCTGTTGAGATACTCTCTGAGTATCTCTTTGATGCCAGCCTCTATCCTGCACTGTTCCTAATGCTGTTCCTTTAGCCTAGTCAATTATCCAGTTCAGAAGTAAACAGAAAAAAGGATGTTAAGATTATTTGGAGTAAATCTATTTATTTGCAAGGCTGCAGAACTCCGTTTCCCTTAATGCACTGGGAACTGAACAGACGGCTTTGATTTGCACTCTGCTCCAAGCAGCTGTCTCCGATCACCTCCTGACCTCAAAACCTGATCAATTAACTGCTCTCAGGATGCTGCCTCCTGCACTTACTGATGTTGTTCATCAGGAGGTGCTTTTGTTTCCTTGAAACATCAAATTGAACGTGACTCCACAAACAGCAAGTCTGCCTGGATCTACTGATGTCCTCAGGAAGCTGCTGGTGCTTTAGTGCCGTGGCTTCTGTAAACTCCAAGTGTGAGTTATGGGTGGTGACCTACAGTGCTCTGTGCAGACAGACTGAGAGTTACTACTCCTTTAGTCCTGTGTATCAGCTCAGCTCCTATGTCTACTAGTTTTAGTGGAACTAAAATTATTATAGAGAACTAAATTTACTGGTAAGCACCACTTGTGATTTCTGTCAGGCTGCCCCTTGCACTTAGGAGTGACTTTGCTTAAATGCATTTATAGCTGCTGAATTTTCTGCATTGAAACTTGCCCAGAACCCTTTAACTGTGCTGCCTCAAGGATCTCAATGATAGAGAGGCACCGGGTTTGCTAATGCTCCTGCACGTCTGCAGCAATGGTGTTATTTCATAATTTCCATTAAGCATCTCATCTGCCTTCTACTGTCTCTTGACTGAGCCGCCCTGCTTTGATCCATGTTTATGGAGAATCTGGCAGCAGGTTTATACCCTCATTAGGTTTATGATGCTGGAAGTAATAATACACCACCCTAAAGGCCAATTTTAGACAAAACAAGAATTTCCTAAATTGACAGAACTTCTTATTAGAAGATTGTTTTTAAGGAGCAGAAAAAGCAAGGCTAGAAAAAAATCTGACAATAATGAAAATCTGAAAATATTTTTTCCATAGGTATGGTTTATAAAATAGGATTTATTTTAGTTTATTTCTTGGTTCTTGAAATTCAGATGAGTGTTTTACGATAACAAATTGAAATACCAAGGATAAACTCACACTCTAATTAGATAAGGTGAACAAGAAACGGATCTTGTAAAGTTGTGCTGTGTGCTTTTTTAGTTTGCATGTACATATAACTGATGCTACTTCCGTCTCCTTTGTGGTTCAGTTTTCAATTAAATATATGAAAACAGGTCGATCACCTAGGCAGAAACAAGTACCAGGGTAGTGTCTTTACATGTTGGTTTCCCAGTTTAACATCCATGAATACAAAACTTAAGATTTTGTTTTCTTAGCTAAATGTACAGATTTTTTTGTTTTAAAGGCTTCTAGGTTTCTTCATTTTAAGAATACATATTCATCTTTGGTTTGTTTCCATAAGCATATTCCAACCCTAATTTGTAAATGAAATCCTGTTGTGTCTTTTGAAGCATCTTACCCAGGTGTAGTTATGATGTTCTGTACTTTGTGTCATTATCATTGCTCAGTGCAGTGGGATTGGTGCGGCATTACCGCTGTTCTTCATCTCTTAAAACTCATGTCATTTGCTTAAAAATCAACTTCCACAGTGCACAAGAAATGAGGGCACCTGTCCTAAAACTTCTTAATGCTATTTTTAGTTATCCTGCGTTTGGATATGTGTTTGTTCTCATATTGTTCTACTTTTTGGTCAAAACAGTTATCCTGCAGTGTCATCACTATTGATATCTTCAGAGGGCTTATACTTACTAGAAAGATGCAAAACTGAGAAATAACTTTTCATTAAAAATGTATTTCATTTAGCAAATGTAAAATTTGAGAAAGGCTTTGATTCTGCAATACTATTCATATTAATGCACCAGTATCTGTGTTGTGTTCCAAATTTCTTTCTGATTTGCCTTCAAAAAGAGTAGCATGTCTCCTTATATTTCTCTGCTTCCTACTGGATATTTGCTAGCTTACTGGAAGGTGTTCAATTGCAAACTAAGCCTATCTGGCATGCAGGAAAGTAGATTTTTTTTTTTTAATTAAATCTTACCCTTTGATAATGTAGAAAAAATCCAGACAACTGTGATTATAAGACATCTATAAAGCGATCTTTTATACAGATGAATGAGAGGTGAAATAATGAAGCGTGAGAATGTGGAATGATTTTCAAAACCACTTTTAATTTCATTAAATATGTACGATAAAGAGGTGGACAAGGGCTGGCATTTTATGCAGAATAAATATGAGAGAATTTGTTCATAAAGCTCTTACAAAACATGGGCAGTCAGAGGATGAATATGCTTAGAAATAAGGAAAGAACACATAGTGTTTCTCTTCTGAGCTCATCTAAGTGATTTTGAAGAAGTTAGGAGAGAATACAAATGGGAAGATGCTGAAATTGGCCTTAGAGGATGGAGGGACGATGATTTTTGCCCCCATGCTGGTTGCTGATGTCCTGGCAGTTGTTTGCTGGGAGGAGGGTGAGAGTTCCCCACCCCCAGCCTGTTCAGGCCCTGTTTGAGGTAGCTCTATGCAACTCACTAGATTGGCTTTTAGGCAGTCCTGTCTTCAGCAGAGTTTATAACCCAAAGGATACTACCAGTCCGGCACATGGGTTTCATGGTAGAAATCAGTCTGTGTCCAGGGGCGTGTGTGGAGCTGCTGTGGAGTCACTGATATGCAGGGGTACCAGAATTTCTCCTGTTCTTTAAGTGCATTTCCTATTACCTGTCCATGTGAGTAACGCTACTAATTAATTTGCAGAATCTGGCACAAGTAGACTGCCCCGCCTGGCAGTAGTTCACATTTCCCTGAGATAAGCGGCCGTAATGGCACTTCCTCACAGGAAATCTCGCATGTGAGTTTCTGCCGGATTCCCTCCACCAGAGCTAAACAGGCAGCAAATGATTTGGCTTTGTGGCAAGACCAAAATGAATGATGAAAAGTTGATACATATCACGTGGATTGCAAACTCCTCTGCCCCCTGTGTTCCTGAATAGTGAAATGAAGGAAAGTGCCAAGTACTGAATTTGATTCAAACTCACAAAGATTATTCTGATTTGGGGAACTCATCTTTTGTGACATTTTAACTTATCTAGACCATGATATGCCTGTGGTAGTAATTCTGAAATGTTTAGATACTTTCCATTGTCTTTCAATATTGTCTTTTAAAATATTTGTGTAATGCAATCTCAATTCCTCACTGTTACTGACATGGCTTGTCTATTGTTCACACACACATGTGCGTGCACACACACATTTGTATTTTTATATTTGCAAATGTTTCCATCTGTCTCTGACTCCTCCATGTCTTTTTTGGAAGGTAATTTGGGAACATGCAGTCATCAATATACAGATGACAATTTTTATTAATTCAAGAGTCCAGACTATGGCTGCTTTGTCAGAATCTGTTGATCTGGAGTGACATTAATAAGGAAGACAGTTAGGTGAGTTGGAAGGAGTATTAATTGAGAGAAAGAGCATTCTAATGCTTGACTGGTGCTAATGCAGGTATTACCAGTTCAGCTTTTGGCCAGAGGATTCCTGTCTTGCCAAGACCGGGGTACACGTGGTAGTTTGTATGTGGAGGGCAAGCACAGAGCTGCAGATCTGTGCAGCTGGCTAAGGGACCACAGACATTCATCCACTAGTGCCGGTTTATGAGCTTCTGTAACTGAGTTGGGCCCTGGCTGGTCCTAAGTTTGACTGTTTAAAACTTAGTTTAGCTTATCCGGCCCTCTGTTTTAGGGGAGGGGAGGAGAGTTCCTGCTAACAGACAGTCAAGGCATAAGTAATGTTGTGGCCCTCTGGGAGCACCTGGGGTTTGCACCTTGCTAAAGGGTTTCAGTTCCCTTCTTGATACCGTCTTGAGTTGTAGTCTGGAATTCAGTTAATGAAGGGCCTGACTTGTAGCTCAAACCTCTATGAGATGGAATTTATTGGAAAGCGAGTACAGCTTGAACTTCAGGCAAAAGCCTGTGTATGTGCAACTCGTTCCCTTTCATCATCACCTGCAGAACCAACATCTAGGAATGTTCCGGAGACAGTTCATTTCCTTAATCCCTTATACAACATGTTTTGAATCTTAGTTTTTAAGAACTAATGTTATAACACAATTGTTGTGGTAACTGCTATATTAGTATCTGCAGAAATACTTAATCCTTGTCTTATTTCTTCACCGTGAGAGTGGTGAGGCCCTGGCCCAGGTTGCCCAGGGAAGCTGTGGCTGCCCCATCCCTGGAGGTGTTCAAGGCCAGGCTGGATGGGCCTTGGGCACCTGATCCCGTGGGAGGTGTCCCTGCCCATGGCAGGGGGCGGAACTAGATGGGCTTTAAGGTCCCTTGCAACCCTAATGATTCTATGATTATCATAAGACTTCTTGTCTTAGCCTCGACTTTTTCTGGCTATCATTAAATCCACTATAAGTTATGTATCTTCCACAGTAACAGTCAGGTGCAAATAGTTTACATATTTACTTTTATAATATGGATTATGGCACGCAGGAGGGAATCAGTTTTATATCTGAGCAGTAACTCAGTAACCGCCTCTGGATTGTTTTCATAACTAAAATCCTGTGCTTCAAAAAAAGCCTGATCAAACACAGCATTTGTTGTGCACTGGGTACTTGTCTCCCCTCCCAGGATGGTGGTGGTAATGGTAAACTTAGAGATATTCTGGGCAAGGTGCAGACACAGATTCATGTAATTAGTGTGCGATTACTTTGAGCTTTCTTGCAAGGGAACTTGTGTTACTAGTGAAGGTCTGCTTTTGTCATGTGGAGAACATTTTAGTCTTCAAACAATTTTCACTCCCTTAATCCTCTCTTTATTTTTTTTGGAAGCTGTTGTTGGAAAGGTGCCCAAGTGTCCTTTATGAAGCCATTTGCAAAGGCCATTAATTTGCCAGCAGGGCATGAATAACAGTGCAGCTGGTGGTCTTCCTATCCCCTCCAAGGCTACTGTTGTTATTCCAGTTGTAGGAGTCTTAAACAAAAACATTCTGTTTCCCATTTCATATTTTCTATCTTACAGTGCAACAAATGCCAATTTTGCTGTAAAGCAATAGTGTTTCATTAAAACTAGTTGTTGTTGCTGCCTACTTAAATCCAGTTTTTGTAAAGCAGAAAAGCTTTGCTTTAGCAAAGTTTCCAAACCAGGCAAATACCTTCCAACCTGTCTCACTTTATCTTTAATCACCTGAGAGGTGTAGTAGTTTTGGGAATCTTCCTCCCTCACTAGCCCCAATTGGTGGAGCTGAACCAGCTCAGTGTTGATGCTGGAGTGGGGCTGTACCATGGGGTCCTGTGCTGGGCAGCAGGGTCGGGGCTGGCTGGGCAACAGGGGAGTGTAAAAGCTTTCTGTTATTATACTACCAGCAAAACCCAGCTGCGTCAGGGTGCAGTGTGCGCAGAGACTTCTATCCTACTTGACTTAAAGAGGTACAGAGGTTAGGAACCACAGTTTAGCAGTGGAAGGAAGTTCCTCTTCTATCTAGCAGAAGGGTCAAAAACATTGTTTATTTCATTTGGTCGTAACTACTGATAGCAGGAAAGATGTACATGACGGACTGCTGGAATACTAACAAAAACTAGAAGTCAATGACAATTTTTTATTTAGTAATCCCATAACTGTAGAGGATAACTACTGATGTTTATGACAAGGGCAAAAAAAACCCCTCAAACGCACAAACCTAAATAGTGGCTGTTGGTGCAACTGATTTTTACAGCAGTAAAAGGAGTGGAGTGATTGCTAGTATAAGAGCCAGTCACTGAGAAATTAGGAATTTCTCCAAATGTTTTTTAAGTGTAAATTATGGAATATCTTCCATTAAAGCTGTGTTACTACAACAATTTGTTGCATTATTTCAGTTCCATGGCATTGCTTTATACCTCCCACATTCTTTGTTGTGAACTGTCTGTAAAAATACTAATTAAAGATTCCCATGTTAAATCCTGAATAAAGTGGTAATAAATTAAAGATAAAACCACAGAGAATGTTAACTCTAGGAATATGTACAATACATAAAATCACATAAGCTGCATTTTTTTGCTGCGTCTATCTCAGTCTCTCACTAGTAATACAAGATCTAAATGCTAAGGCTGGTCTGTACTCAGAGGTTCTTTTTGTGGAAGGGATCTCCAGGGAAGCTTTGCACCCCTCTTCCAGGGAGTCTGAGGAGGAAAGATGGGTGCTAAGAGGTGCTGGGCAAATAAATGTTACTGAAGCCTGGGGAAATAGCAGTGATTTATGGTTTGCATTTAGAGGAGAAGATGATCCTGAAAACTGCTTGGATCAAGGTCTTCAAACAGTGGACCAGACAAAAACATGTTGCAAGTACTTGGGGTTTAGTGCCTTGTAGCAGTAGGGTTCAATAAAAGGAACAGAATTAGAGAAAGCCTCAGATTATAGCTGTTTCTTAAAAAAAAATAAAATTAAAGCTTTATGTTTTTATTATATGGCACTGAAGATGATGTTCCATGTTTTACAGGTTAATTGCACAGAAAAGTCTCTTAAGAAGTCAAGCTCCAAGGAGGCAATATGTAGAAATGTGTAATTTTATTGTTCTTGTTATTGACTTCCTGGTTCTGAGCACTTTGCCTGGTTGATGTCGACTTCAGGTCTTACTCCGGAAGAATGAAGATGAAAAGTAGCTTTTTTTGAAAGATTAGAAATATTTTACAAACTTTGGCGCCATATTCAGTATTTAAGAAAAATGCCAAATATTTCATCCTGCTGCACAGTTGTGACTACAATGCAAATCCCACAGTGTCATGAGGTGATTTTCAAGTCCTTGTAAAGATAGTGTGAAAAATTGACTGAACTGTTTTCTTCCTTCATATTTATCTTTATCACTCAAATAAGTCACTTCAAAATATCTATTGGTATGCTGCCTCATGAGAGTTTAATGATGACTTTCAGCGTAAGCTGTCAGTAGGTCAGAGATGCCTCATATCTTGGATGGAGTTACGAAATTTCTTGAGTTTATTACCCTATTAAAATTCATTTTAAATGTCAGAGTTTCTAATTTGTACAAGGAAACTTAATTTAGGAGCATCTTCAAAGTAACACACAATTTTCCCCTTGAGTATCAAGTGAAGTATCAGATAAAAATATGAGACCTTTGCAGCATATTGTATTCAATTATTTCTGTGTTTAATTATAGCTAGTTTGCAAAGGTGGGCATCAGAAATAGTAATTTTGTAGTCTCTTATGACCTGCATTTTGTATTAAAAACAATTTGGGTAAAAAGTATATGTAATTTTAACAAAAAATACTGAATAATCTTTTCTAGATGACATTTTCAGCAAAACCCACTTGCCATTTTTTCCCTTAGAAAATTCTGTGCTTTACTGTCCCTTGGATGACTCGGTGCTTGCTTTGACCCAGTTTGTACTCTTCTCTAGTGTTCATTTAATTTTTCTGCTTTGCAAAGTTCTGGCCTGCCTGCTCTGGGCCATGGCCTCTGTGTTGATGTTGTGCAGACTAGTTCATCTTCTCACGTTATGGGGCGTTTTTCTGGTCAGGTATCTCCTGCTTCACCTACTGAATGAATGTTTTCCATCCTGTAGAGTATTCCAGAGCAAGCAGATGGCTAAAAGGTAATCCAAAGCTGAAGTTGTCCAGAGGAGCAGGAATATGATCAGATAATGATCAAAGGAAATGTTTTTCTGAGCCCTTTCAGGGTGGTTCAAGTTTGGAAGCTGGACCCAACTGTCCCGTCTGTCAGCTGTATGTAAAACCTGAAGGAACTTCGATAAATAGTTTTTTCTTGTTAATAAAGAAATGTGTCATTAATGATATCAGGTAGTATAAGTATTGGTTTGTTGCAATCTGATTAATTCTTTGTGTGGGAGTAGGAGGTTAACAGTGGAGGATGAAAGCCAGGATAAATTGTGTACTGATAAAGATGAGGGAGAGTAATCAGGAAGTGTCTTGCTGTTTTGTGAAGCTTAAATGTTACCTCCCTCACAAAAAATAATCATTATGGTGTTCGTATTCAGTTTCTCAAGATCCCTGTTGAGTTTTGAGGACAGTGGATGTGAATCATAGGATCCCTAGGTTAGAAAAGACCTTTGAGATCATCCAGCCCAACTGTACCTGTTCACTGCTAAATCATACCCCTAAGGACTTAATCTGCCCATCTTTTAAACAGCTCTAGGGATGGGGACTCAACCACCTCCCTGGGCAGCCTCTGCCAATGCTTGAGAACCCTGTTAGTTAAGAAGCTTCTCCTAATGTCCAATCTGAACATTCCCAGCGCAGCTTGAGGCCATTCCCTTTCATCCTATCACTGTTAAAGACTGTGTGAAAGGAGCATGTATAATCTGTCAGTCAAATACTCAGGTAGCACTTCGTATCACACAATAATTTTTATTACAACAGGAAATTATAGCAGCATGGGGGAAAATAATTATAAGAGGTTTTTAAGCCACTGTGAATTTTCTTTGAAACAAACCTCTTAATGGTTGATACCTGCGTCATCCCTAAATGAAGGTAACCTTCAGCAGTGGCCTCTGGTTACTGCGAATTAGCAGTGCATGTTCACGTTTGCGCACTCACAGTCTATATTAGTGGAATCATTTTGAGAGCTGCTGGCATGCATCTCTGATTGATCGTTGCTGTACTTATGGGTCCTAAGTAGCTCTGCATATGGTCATTTGTCTACACTTGATGTTAGAAGTCTAAATTGTGTGCCAAAATCCTTGTTAAAACAGCCTTAAATTGCTGATATTAAAAAGAGAATGATGTTCATGGTAATAAAAACTTAGATTAAATAATGAGATTTGCATTACTTGAACTTCAAAAGCTTTGATTATGTCATATGTTTATTTGGAATTTAAGTCACTGATTTTTTTTTTTTTTCAGCCACTTAAATGTTAGCCTTCTCAGCTGAGTGTGCTTCTCTGAGGAGCTGTTAAAAACCCACTGTGAAAAAAAGACTCAAGTTTTTGTTATACGATGTGGACAAGAATGCAAACTATCTTAAATTCAGGTCTTGATGCAAGAGAAGTTAATATTGGGAAACTGGAGGTCTTCCATGTGCTCCGAACGTAGATTTCAAGACAATTAATTGGAGAATGGCATATCTCAGCAGATGTGTGGGCTTTATAATAGATCTCATCTTCGCTTGTAATATATAGTTAGAGAAAATGTCTAGAAATGTTGAGTAAAAGGGAAAAAGTCTCAATGCAAATCAATAACAATTTAGCAGTGTTGCCAGATCAGTTTTATTCTTGATTTGTAATTTTTCAGTGAACAGACAGTAATGTTTTACATATGCATTGTCATTTCTTTTGGTATTGATTCATCTAAATAGTTCCTTCTAGTTATTATTGGTACTGTTATTTGTTAGACAGTACCACCCAGCAAATGTGGCTGTTGTTATAAGCTGCAGCGTAAGGGTCTGTGTAAGATAGTAGTGTGGGTTTAGCTCCAGCTGCAACAAAGTATCATGCAGCTGCTAGATTACTGCCCTCCCTGTGCTGGTAGGGCAAGTCAGGAAGTAAAATAAAACTAGTGGGTTGAGATAAAGGCAGTTTAATAAGATGACAAAGTGAGAGATAATAATAAAACCAAGAACAAAACAAGTGATGCACGTTCCAATGCAGTTTCTCGCCACCTGAAAACCCATCACATCCCAAGCAGTGATCGCAGATCAATGAGCTCTGGCTCCCAGCTGTCTTACCTTTTATATATTGAGTATGACGTTATAGGATATTGAATATCGATTTGGTCAGCTGCCGGGCTATGCTGCTCCCAACTTCTTGTACACCTTTACACTTGTAACACATGGGAAACTGAAGAAGTTCTTGATTTCTCAGCAACAGCTAAAAACATCAGTGCGGCATCGATGTTCTTATACTAAATCTAAAAACCAGTGCTACTGGGAAGAAAATTACCTCTGTCCCAGCTGAGCTTAGAGGTTACCTGCCAGCAACTAAAACAATATGTGTTCTCAACACTGTTCTCATATTTAATGCAAAACACAAAGGCTACTGGGAAGAAAATTAACTCTATCCCACCCCAAATGGGAACAGATAAATACTAAAAGCAGGACAAAATACTGTCTACTTTTTACAGCTAGGACACTTAATGTGAGTACTTAGCATAGCTTCAGGGCAGAATAATGCAGTTCGTGCTGGAAACTGTGCTGCCACAAATACTTTGTTAGGAGTCCTTGCAATAGTAGATTCTAAGTCATTTGGTTTGTGTCCGTGTAAGCTGCTTAAACATCTCTAGCTTTCAGTTGTAGGAAACGCACCTCAAAGGTGTAACAGGTTCTGTCATTGGCCTCCTGTTATTAAGAGGAGGGACAAAAGAATCTTCCTAGCTGCTTTTCATCCTCTGTTCCAAATAGCCCAGGTACTCAGATAGTTAAAGCATTACTTTAACAGAAGGCTCATGTACTCAGGATGTTTTGTGTCAAGCTCCAGGAAAGAGCTGAGTGGAGAGATCAGTAGTTACTTCAGAAGCCTAACTCCCTGTGGCTAGAGCTTATGCTTCCATCTTCTCATGCTTCTCTCTGCTGTTTCTTTGCCACTGAACTAGTTTAGGAATCTGTCTGCTGCTCTGTTTCCTCAGGCCCAAAGGTTCCTCTTCTTTAGACCTGTGAGTTGGGAGTAGTTCCCTAAAAGTGATGGAGTGATTGGGTTTGGGTGGAGGATGCTGAGCTTGGCAGTGTGTGTGGTCTGTGGTCTTCATTTCCCTCATGTGTGGCTGGGTTCTTTATGCAAGTGCTAACACAGCCCTGGTTGTCCTTTTATTCAGTATGCGAACAGCAGATTTCAAGTGTTCTGCCATAGTATCTCATTTATTTTTGGAATGCTGCAGCAGCTTGATTGAACACGGGTCTAAAGATGGGAGAAGGAGTTGTGCAGTTTGACACACATTTAGACTGTTCCTTGTTGTACTGTACCACAGAAAGAGCTGGTCTGTCTCAACATCACACCTAACCTGCAGATCTCATCGCCCAGACGACTGCAGTGTGGAACATGATTGGTTTGCGAGGTCCACCCTGATAATGGATACAGCTACCAGACAGAACAACTGCCAGGAGCTGAATATGCCTGAACAGGTGCACAGTTTTGGCAGGAAAGTAAAGAGCGGAGTTAGTGCAATGTGCCTATTAGCAAGGCATGACTCCGAGCATATAAAGGAACAAAGCAAGGGTGAAGTTTTGAGAACGTTCTCCCACAAGACTGAGCATGGGGTGAATGGGATGCTGCAGTGCTGTGGCGGTAGCTATCTTTACCTCTCTTTCTCTTTCCTCTTTTGATTTGTGTCTCGTAACCAAATAAATAGTGGCAGTTGACCTCATTTAATTTAGTTCTGTGTCTGAGCATCCAACCTAAATGTACCCGTATCTTCACAGCACGTATCACTTGTGGAATTGCTTTCTTTTACCTTTGTGTACTCTGCTGTGGGAAACCTCATACCTAGTGACAGGTGAGGGAAATAAGAAACAAAATGTGGATGATGATGAGCTTTTTATCTCTGCAAATCCGTTTCCTGAGCGTCTTATTCCTCTGCTCCTGATCCTAAACAACAGGAACCTGAACTGCTGATGTTGCCCCTTCCATTGCTCAGGGCTGACTGTGTTCCTGCAACAGCTTCTCAAGACAGGCAGCTTTTCATCATTGAGCCAGCCCATGAGAAGCCTTGTGCCTGGCATGTTCATTGCAGCTCTGTCTGCTCTGCTTCTGCTCTTGTCTGAGTGATGGTTGCAGCTGAGTGGTATAAAGCAGTCTTTAAGATTTTTTGACGACTGGATGTGAAATACTAGCTATGAAATATTAGCTTTTCTTATACCCATTTGGCAGGGGTTGAAGCTTGCGCTGTGACTCTTGTTTAGGTCACAGGTAAGAGTTTGTTAATGTAACTGAGCTCTTACTGAAGGACAGTTTCTTTGTTAATTTAAGAGCTCCTCTGTTAATCAGAAAGAAAATAATGATTGGCTTTTTATTCATAAGCATCAAAAATGCCAAAATAGTTCTGAACTTGTACAACTTGAGTGTAGTTTGTATGCTTCGCTTTATGTTGTTCAGTGTACTTCTTTACTAAGGATGGCTTTCAGGTGTACACTTTTCCTTTTGAATTGGATAATTGCCTACAGCTCTGTTTCTTTATGGCTGTATTTGTGAGACTGAATATTGTGAGAACACCTTTCTGTCTGTCCCCAGCTCTGTTTATCTTCCTTTCCCTTCCTTTCTCCCTCAAGAACATTTAGATTTTTGTCTTGGCCATGTTTTAGCACTATTCCCCAGTTTTCAGGTTGTTGGATTAAAAGCTGTCATGATAAAAGTAGACTATAAAGGATGAACTTAACCTAGTCAGGAAAGGGTATTGATGCTTCATGCCGTGTAGTCACACAGGTAAGGACAAGACTGTAAAGAAAGCTCTGGTCCTGCTGACCATTGTTGTGCTCCCCTGAATTTTCTTGATAAAATAATTATATCTTGTTATTGAGGGCGTGTATCACGTGCTAGCTCAAATGATAGATTCTTTGGTTTATTGTTTTTTTTTTTTAAATGCTGTTTAATGAAGGTACTGTGGAGCAATCACACATACTTTTGGGGATGGCACAGATTAATTCCGCTCCCATCATGAGATCTCTCCATGGATTTATCACAAATTTCTGCAACTGTGAGTGATTCCATGCTCTCATGAGAAGTATGAGATTAAATTCTGTCACCTCTATACTATTTTTAATTAATTTAACCTCCAAACTTACCATTTCCCAGTGCCAGCTTCTCTCTCTTTGGTCAGCAGATTAATTAGTTAATTTCAAATTAATTAGTCAATGCAGTCAGTGTTTAAAAGCTTTAGAAAAGTGATAAGAACAAGATTCTGTAAGTGTTACAAAAGTCAGGGTTCATGTTTTTAACAGGAAAAACAGAAGCTGCATTTTCACATTAGTCGCTTGGCTACTTTTGTTGATTTGAATATGAAACATGCTTGGCTGCAGCAGCCAAACCAAAGCACCAATAGCTACATCCCAAAGGGATATTTATCTAATAATTTGGAGAATAACAAAAGAAAATAGGAATAACTGGCAGGACTGAAAAGAATTGAACTGAGCTGCATGCTAAGGAAGGACCATTCTCTTTCTTTTGGAACAGGAATCAAGGGATCTCAAAAGTAACCATAGTTTTTTTAGCTTTTTGAAAGAGTTTGAAGTTGTTAACGTTACCGTTTTGCTGAGTTTAGACTGTGCATTCTTATTGAGCAATGTCTTTGTGGTGAATAATGGAGAAATAAATGCAATAACATGAGAATTGTACTTTTACTATTTTAATGGAATGTTCCTGCATTTGAGTTTCCTGGGATATTAGCCTTACAAGGAGGGGCTAAAAGGGGAGCAGGGCAGTGAGTGTGGAAAAAGTTATTTTAATTGGCAATGTCTTCTCATCATTCTCAAGTCCTGACCAGCCAGCTCTGCCGAAACTGAGAGGATGCAACCGATTACAATGTCTGACACTGAAAAAAGGCAGAGGGAAGTTATGAGGTATAGCCAGTTACCATAAACTGTATTTAGTAGCATCTGTACTCAGAAGCAAGGCATTTGCAACTTGGTACTGGTAGAACACTGGTCATTACAACTAAGTTGTGTCTGCCCAGGAGACTGGGGAAGTTGCCAACAATAGGTGAGAGAGTGCCAGCACCTCTGTACTTGGCAAATTGAATGTACTTTATCTTGGACAAATGACTTCATGTGTCCTCTCAAACAGGTATCTGTAGTCTTTAATATATCCATAAGGCTGATTCTGCCAGCTTTGATGGTTGGGACCTAGGGGTTATAGCACAGACACATCAGATTGATAAATCCCTCCAAGGAAGAGCCAAGATTGAGTCTGAGTGCTGAAAAAAAAATAAAAAGAACAAATCAGAATGACTCAAAACTACTTTCTGTAGGAAACAAAACTTAGAAATGCTGTTTTGCTTTTGCACTGTCCAACCCATACCCGTATGATTTTCTGAATGCTTACAAACTATCAAATGTGTATGTAGACTTTGTGCTCTTACCTTTCCTTGAAAACAATGCTTGAGTGGGGAAAGGAGCAACTCTCCACAGTGGCCAACTATGCATGGGACACCTCTACAGAGCTAATTTTCCATGGAGACAACTTTACATGGGGAGCCCCAGGTGCTGGATTGGTCTTTTTTTCCTCTTTTTTTGAGGGATGTTACTGGATTTTAAATTGAGGGACTTATGGGCAGCATGTCCCAGTGTCCTCCCCAGCTCCAAGCAGCCAGGAACATGAGGAACCAGCAGTCCCCACTGCCAGGTGGAGAGTCAGCTCTGTAGAGGTGTCCCGCGGAAAGTTGACCACAGAGAGTTGTCCTAGACCCGGCATGGTTTCTTTAATTTCTGATGTCAGACTTTAAATACCTGTCACAAAGTAAAATTTGTATGTCTAAGTGCTTCAATTAAGACTGCTAGACAAAATGGGATGGGTGTTCACTCTGGTAAATCTACAGCACTATGAGGCCCCTTGAGGTTAATTTTGTGAAAAATGATTATCACCGCCGTCAGCAGCGCTCTTTACCCAAGGATTTTGCATTAGCAAAGGCAAGGTAGTGAAACAGAATGCAGATTGATTTCAATAGAGGCAATGACATGTCTGGAAACTTTCGTGATAACGTGCTAGTTCTGGGTTACGAGGTAGGTTATCCTGCTTATGTCAGTCTCCTTTCTAAGAGCTCTGTTTGCCATTCTTCACAGTCCCCTCAGGGGTGGGGGGAATTGGTGGGTAGGGAGGAAGACAATACTAGGCAGAAAATGTACTGCAGCAGTGTATGTTAGTTACGTTTTATGTCTAGATGACCTTAAATTGAGAAGGATAAGCTGTAGTAGATGCTTCAGAACTAGGTGATTATCTCTGCAAGCATGAATATACTTTTGACAAACCCATTGTGTATGAACTAGTTGCTTCTACATTGTGCTTTGAAGCTGGAAGCTGTGAGAGCCTCTGTTCATCTAATCATCTTAACAGCCTTTCTCTGAACTTAATCACATGTCTTCAATTTATGTGTCTAGGACTGGGTGGAAAAGTCCTGATATCATGTCACCAGTGGCCTAGTATAATGCTTACTGTTGGGTTAGGGATTTTTCATGCATTCTAAGGTTGGAAAATTTCTTCTGCTGAGTGTACCACAATAACTCACCTTTGTCCTTAATAAATCCTGGTTTTGCATCTCTTCTGTTATTTTGTTATTTTGTTATGGACTCCGAAGTGTACAACTTCAAACATTTAATGTATGTTTTTAGCTTATTTGCTTTTTTCTAGATTTCAAAATTAATTGATTTAGCTGTCTGTAAGTAGGCTGAGTGTCTTTCTTCTTGATGGTGTTGACCAACAGGACCATCAGCACATACCCAATGCTAATAAATATAGTCAGGAACTTCTATTTCAAAAATTTTATTAACTTCTCTTCAACCTGATAAGTCTCTTTTCGACAGTACTTTTTGCTTTGCTTGAGCCACCTATTTACCTATACTGGAGTTTCCCCTGCCCCTTCTGTGTAAATTGGTTAGGATGTAATCTCACGGGTGAAAATAAGTCTGTGTGGAGAGATTATAAAAAGCTGAGATAGAAGGTAGGAGTCTGTTCTAGACTAATACAGCCTCCCTGAAGTGTGCACTATGGGCTGTGGGGGAATTTCTGCTCTGGTGCCGGGAACGCCTCCTCCCCTCCTTCTTCACTGATCTTCGGGCCTGCAGCGCTGCTTCTCTCACCTCCTCTCACTCCTCTCTCCAGCTGCAGTTGCTGTTGCCCAGTTTTTTCCCTTCCCCTTCTTAACTATGTGATCCCAGAGGTGCTACCATTGTCGCTGATGGAGCCAGCCTTGGTCACCTGGCAGGCAGTGGCTTTGTCAGCCACGGGAAGCTTCTGGCAGCTGTTATGCTGCATTTAATTGTACTGGTTTAATGTTTGTCATTACTTAGACGTTCGGAAATGGTAGAGTTTGGTGATTTAGTGCGATGTTGATGTTTGGTAGTGAAGACAATGCGGTTCATTTTAATGGGACCTTTAATGCTTTTGTTAAGGGAACAGAAAATTAATTACAAAAAAAAAGATTGTACACTGCCGTTGAAGCACAGACAACAGAAAAATGAAAAGCAAGGCACAAATTATCTCTCAAACCATTTTTTTCCAGTCATTCACGATTTGAATGAAGGGAGTTCTGAACTCAGGTTTTGAGTTACGTTTGTTTAGGTTTTGAAGATTTCTGGGAACTGTTAATCTTGTTTCAGTGCTTAAAGGTCTTCCTTCAATTTTCTGTTTTCTTGGTGTGTGAATTGACATCGATGTGTTTAGTCATGAGTAGCAAACTGATGTATTTAAAGAAACCAGGTAGGCAGAAAGGGTGAATAATTTGTGCTTAGGGTATTTAATGGTCTTGCTCTCTTTCCAAGTCTTACAACCAGATCATTGAATTAATTCGCTGTTTTGAATGGTCTTTCTCTTCCCTGGGCCTCAGTATTAACCCTGCCTCCTGTGCCAGGACCAGAAGCAGAAGGACATTTTATTAGTTACTACAGCGCTGCCGTTTTGCTGGTATGGAAACTCTTACTTATTCTCTGTGCTTGCAGCTGCTGGCTGGACTCTGCAGACAGCATTATTAAATGACAGTCACTGCTCTGTGTCCTGGCATGGGAGATGCTGTGTCAGAGGTGTTGATCACTGAGAACGCTCTATCTTCAGATGCTGGCACCGGTGCAACTCTGCTAAGAGAATTGGTAAAGTAGTGGAATTTAAATAATTGCAAATTGGAGTGTAAATAACTGTTGTATTGCTGCTAATCCCTGCTTGCTTAAAGAATGACTTCTGAAGTAAAGAATTTCAAATTTCCTTTGATATAAACAATATGACACTATTTTTTCTCATTTCTAACTGAGTATACAAAGTGATCATTGTGACTTTAAAAGTTTCTGTGATATTTTCCTACATTATTTATTAACTAATGAAATAGCAAATTAGAAGTTAAATATTATATTTACTACTTTAGCAAACTGTATGCTATACAGACTTCAGGACATCGGAAGATCTTTTCTTTCTGAGGTCTGACACTGAGGAGCTCTGTAACTTCAGGCATGAAGTTCACACTCTGCATGCTAAGTCTCATCTCTCACATCAGACTTGGGCGTCGTAGACCTTGTGTAGCTCACAGGTATTGACCCAGCATATCTGTAATCAGGGACAAACCTGATTATTTATAATGAGCTTCATGTTATGTTGGATCTTAGTCCAACTCCTGCTCAAGGTAGAGATTACTTAGAGGCTTGCCCACTGCGTGTTAAGAATCTCCAGGACTGGGAGATTCCACAGCCTGATTGGGCAGCCTGTTGCTTGGAAGGGACTTCTCTATGTCATCTGGTCCAAACACCTGCTTAAAGCATGAAAACTGCCAACAATGCATCAAGTCAACTGTGGCTTTCTTTAGTTAAATTTCTCTGGATATTGATGTGCTGCCATGCTTCGTGCCTGGCTGAATCTCCCAAGGTAGAATTTGTGGCCATTGCCTCTGTTATTGAACTTACTCTCAAAGTCCTCCAGTGAAGAAATTCTGGAGCGGCTTGGGTAGTCTTTCAGCCTCTAAAAAAATATGTTATAGTTCTTTAATATCCTAATGTTTAGAACAGACTTTCTAGCTGTCTGTCTTACAGCTGGTGAAAGCCTTCTCTCAGTGCTTCTCTTGCCTAAGCGTTTTGCATCTTTTAGGAGTTGTAAGTGGAGATTTATTCTCTGTTGGGTATATATGAGGCTAATCCTTCTGTTGTTTGTGTTTAGTACTGGATGGCATATTGTCCGTGGCCAAGGTCTGTATAATTCAAAGGCTTAAACCCCTGGTTTGATGCTCATTAGTGTTACTTTGTATTAATTTCTGTCAGCTAATAGAGACATTCTTGTATTTATCTTAGCCTGTGTTTACTCTAAGTATTACCATTTATGAGTATTAAATTAACTTCATTTCTGAATGTAAAATTGTTCTACCATACAGAAGTATTTTTAATGGAATGATTATGGTTTTTTTTAAAGTACCTGGTAAGTGCCAGTTTCCAGTGGATGGGGTGGTGTGTCTCCATAGTGTATACATGCATCTATTCTGTGAAACTTGGTTTTTTTTCTGTTTCATTTTGGGTTTTTAGTGTTCCCCTCCTTCCCTCCATGCATTGCAGTTTCTCCAGTGATGACTCAGATATACTTTGAATTTTGTTGGTGTTTCCTGTATTTCATGCTTAATCTTTCCAAGTGCTATTATCCATTTGATGTATTACAAGCTTCCAGGGAGTGCAGAACATTATAGTTTCTACATGAATAACTTGTAACAAAATGAATAAGTGGACTTGTTTATAGACCTAAAGCGTTGGATTTTAACTTTAAAAGAATGTAAGAGCAATGGGCCCTGGTTAACGTTCTGTGGAAGCTGGTGGCTTTGGTGTCTGTATTTGCAGATTCCTCTGGAACACGGATAATCAGTATTTGGAAGAGGTATGCAAATTAAAGGTCTACTTGAATGGTCATAATTACAGCGTTCTAAGGATAGAGTGGCACTGGGAAGTGATGAAATGGCCTTTAATCTCTTGCACTGCCAGTTAGAATAAGCTTGTGGTTAAGAGGAAATGTTTTGGCACTTCTCTATTCCATTTGTGTGGCTGCCAGGTGGGGTTTTCTTCACTCACAGACTTTGAGATAAACAGCATGTGTTGCTTAGGAATTTCTTCAAAGTGGAAAGGCAGCTAGACGTGTACCTTATTTCTTGGTTAAAAGTTCATCTGCCACTGGGATTTGGCCCTTACTCTGACCTCCTTTCTTTGGTATTGCTGAAAGATAGTGAATTTTTATGCTTTCTTATGACATTTTAGCTGCCTGTGTTTCATTGACACATCACAGTGTCTTATTTAGCATTTAAAAAATGAAGAAGTCTTTTGGTTTAAAGGAAGCATCTCCATTTCATTGCTGTGCCATTTTTTCTTCAGAGTTTTTAGGAGCAGTAACTGCATTTTGTAACACTACTTTTATTTTATTTTTAATCTTAATGCGCTCCCCGTCTGAATTTTGATTAATTACACTGAACAGAAATGCCAGTGTTTGTAGTACTTAAGATTTTTATTATATCAACAGAAAGCATAAAATGTCAGATTAAATATTCAGAATAATAAAGAATAAGGAAAAGAATATTAAAAATAAAGAAAAACTTACTGAAGGATTCTAGGAGGGAAAGCAATGACCTTACAGAATTGAACAAAATCATGTACTATGCTGTGAGACTTATGGGCAAACATTAATTTTTTTTGCTGACCCTTACAGAATGAAAATGTTGGTGTTCAGAAAGGGAATTTCTCAGCCCTTTACTGGGGAATACTAAGTGGTAGTATTAAGTAACAACTTGTAAATTTTCCTCTGTATGAGAAAAGCAACTCCAGTGTCCCTTCAGGTGTAATAAAACAGGTACTTGGCGCGTTGTGTGAAGGTATGTAGTGCAATCTGAGATGATTTTCTTACGCCAGAGGATTAAATTTACATGTTACTGGTAAATAGTGCTTCTCTCTGCTTTTTGTTTCTAAGGAAAAGCAAAATTTATAAGTTGCGGTGTAATGCCGCCTAAAGTGCCTGTTTCTTCATAGTGAATTGTGGAATTTGCAAGTGGCTGTTTAGCAACAGCCGTAGTGCTGTTCTGTCCTTATGGGGTAGTAAAGCGTGTGTGAGGCGGAAAAGGCTTTAATGGTGAGTGTAGCCCAACATTGCTGACTGCGAGGCAGAGAACAGGTTATGAATGCACCCTGTGGGCTGTGGAAATCCTTCCTTAGAATAAGAAGGGGATGAAGCTGTTGGAACAGGTCCGGAGGAGGCTACAAGGGTGAACAGAGGGCTGGAGCACCTCTGCTGTGAGGACAGGCTGAGAGAGTTGGAGCTGTTGAGTCTGGAGAAGAGAAGGCTCCAAGGAGACCTTATAGCGACCTTCCAGCACCTGGAGGGGCTACAAGAAATCTGGGGAGGGACTGTTCACAAAGGCTTGTGGTGATAGGATGAGAAGCAATGAGCATAAACTGGAGAGGGGCAGATTTAGGCTAGACATAAGGAGGAATTCCTTCGTGATGAGAGTGGTGAGGCCCAGGTTGCCCAGGGAAGTTGTGGCTGCCCCATCCCTGGAGGTGTTCAAGGCAAGGCTGGATGGGCCTTGAGCAGCCTGATCTAGTGGGAGATGTCCCTGCCCATGGGTGATCTTGAAGGTCCCTTGCCAATCCGAACTATTCTATGATTCTATGAAATGGGTGGCATTGCCAGGGTTTATTCCCAGGGGCAGGTGCTCCAGCTGTGCATGTACAGAAATGTGATGCTGGAGGTGCCATAAATTCCACTTGTAGCAATTGTTTCGCATGCTTTGAGCTGAGCTCTAGGCCCATGAGACTTTCCTCAGGCTCTCTGGACTGTCTGTAGTTCAGCAGGAGTGGTGGGAACCCCGATTTCTACGCCAGTGAGTACAGGTAAGGCTGAGTGGACGAGAAGTTTTTGTCCAGAAGGCTGCAAATGTTAATTGCACACAACTGTTATTAACACAATGCAGCATCTTCAGTCTGAATATTCTATTTACTCTTACTGTTTTCTTTCTGATTATGAGAATAAGTAATTCTTATGCTGACTGTTCTGTAAACACTTTAACAATAATTTCATCTCAAATGATATTTTCAGCAGCAACCTGGTTTTATAATAATTGCAGTGATACAATGGTAACATGCTAAAGGAACATGAGTATTTATGAAGAAGGTGAAGTGCTTGAGGTCTTAATAGCTGCAGCTTAATTGCATTGATAGTAAATGGGGAATTTTCTGAGAAGAAACATGAATTAGAAACTTGGCAAGATTGGGAATTGCTGGTAGGTTTTTCCTTCTCTCACAAAAAGGATGGCTTTACTTCTCTGTTTGGTTTGCTTTGTTTCTGCACAGGCCAAATATACTGAAAACTGGGATATGGTGGGTAGAGTCTTATTTTTAGGTTTGCAATTCAGGCCATAATTTAAATATAAGCAGTCTTTAAAACCTCCTGTAGTTTCATTGGCTTTCACAAGAATGTGAACAGAACTATTGTCGGCACCTTTGCAGTGGTATTGAAAGTGCTGACACAAAGGAAGCTTGAGCTACATCAAATACAGATTATTTTTCTTTTCCAAACTGCTGTTCAGTTGTTGGTGTTATTCTTTGATCATTATAGTCAAACAATTTCAAGCACATTCTTTTAATCAAGTGGTTTATTTTTTTCATTCAGATAGGGTTAGTTCAGTTGCACTAGTGCTAGTCAGGAAAAGATTGAAAGGAACTCTTCTCTGTCTCTGTCATGCAGCCACGCCAAAGGACCTACAACCTTCCTGATCTTTCACTGTGTGATAAAAGCTTTAACCTCTGTGCTACCAGTGCAGCTACCTCACTCCCTGTTTTCATTTTCATTACTGTTTGTTCCATTGATGATTTTCCCTTTATCCTTGTGTCAAACTCAAACTTCTCAATGCTTTATATTAATTTCCAGTTTTCTGTATTTACAGCTTTGTTAGTTCTTGCTCTTCTGCACCCTAAGTGTTTGGGCTTTCTGCTGTTGCTCCAGTTCTCTCCATGCATTTTGGAGTGATCCTTCTCTCTAGATAGGCTTTTCCAACTAGATCTTTTATATTGCTGCTTTGCTTTTGTCACAGTTTTCTTCACTATCCAGATTTCTTGGTCTGTTGACCTCTTACTACAGCAAAAATTTTAGTCTAATATGACTGCCATAGATGTGATATAGTGGCTTTACAGAGCTTGTGGTGGTCAAACAGAAGCCACTAGAATCAAAGGATAGTGGAATTCTAAGGATCAGCTGCCCGCTTAAAGCCAAAACTAAAGCAGGTTGCTCAGGGCTTTTTCCACTCGAACTCTGAAAATCTTGTAAAGGTGGGAAATTCTGCAGCGCCTCTGGGCTACCTGTTGCAGTATTTAATACTTCTCTTTGTGAAGAATTTTTCCCTACACAATTGGAATTTTTCATGCTACAGCTTGTGCCTGTTGTCTTTTGTCCTCGCTTTTTCAGATGGAATTTGGAGAGTTGCTTATTTTCAATACCAAAACCGTATAAGGGAACTTGTAACAAAGGGCACCTGCTAATTTGTGCAGATAACTGTTCCCAGAAGTGTCGCAGTCCGAGCTATATAGCAGCAGAGTGATTGAGTGCAACCTAGTTTGCTAACAGAATTATTAATTTTGCCTGCTTTCACTGAAATAAAAATGTTAGCAGATCTAGTACTTATAGACTGCAGATTCTAACAGGTTGCGGGGTTTCTGTTATAGTGTTTGCAGAGTTGGCCAAGGACCAGAGAAACAAGAAACTTGCAAAATCAGAAGCTATTGCTCTGAACTAATTCTCATTTCATTGGCTTACTTGAGAAATCTGCCAAAATTAATTTCCAGGGATATCTAGCAGGAGAGGTGTAGCACTGTTGCACAGCAGGTGCTTGCAAATAATTTAAAACAAATACACATCTGGTTTCTTTTCTACTAGAGTAAACACGTACCAGCTATAAACAGCACAGAGGTGCAGCACCTACCTGCCCAATGTTGTCAGAATAAACGTAACCTTTGCTTTTCTTCAGTGAACTTCACGATCTGCTCCGCTAGCTGTATGCATTTAGTATCAAATACACTGTGAATAAAGAACTTGTCTTTTTGTTTTGTTAAAAAGCACAAGACAAACATCCCCTCCAAAAACCAACTCCACCAAGCAAACCACTTTGTTCCCTACAAGCAGCAGTGTCATGAAGTTTGCCAGCAATGTGATGCAATGAATATTGCTTCCAATTAAAACCCCTCTCTGAACTTTCTCTCCCTCAGCCTCTTACCTCAACCAGAAATTTCATCTCTGTGTTACTGGTTGATCCAGCAACTAAAAAACTTGGCAGAGCTTTTTTCTTGAAACGGATTAGGAAAGCAAAAAGGCTGTTCAGAAAAGCATGCCAGATACTGTTTGTCGTAGAATCAGAATCACCAGGTTGGAAAAGACCCACCAGATCATCAAGTCCAACCATTCCTATCAAATACTAAATCATGCCCCCAACTTCAGCTGGGGTTGTTTTGAGCAGCCTGTTGCCTAAAGGCACAATCAAACAGTCTTGATTTACCATAAGAGTGGGATTTCTGTGATTCTTAGGATCTTTCTTGACCTTAAGTGACCACCTGAAGAGTCTGGTAGTAGTTAAAATGAAATAGATACTTTTAGTTGATGATAAGGATTTGTTAACCTCTATGTTACTGTTACTGTGTTAGTTCTGGGCCCCTCACCACAAGAAGGATGTTGAGGCTCTGGAGCGAGTCCAGAGAAGAGCAACAAAGCTGGTGAGGGGGCTGGAGAACAGGCCTTATGAGGAACGGCTGAGAGAGCTGGGGGTGTTTAGCCTGGAGAAGGGGAGGCTGAGGGGAGACCTCATTGCTCTCTACAACTGCCTGAAAGGAGGTTGTAGAGAGGAGGGTGATGGTCTCTTCTCCCAAGTGACAGGGGACAGGACAAGGGGGAATGGCCTCAAGCTCCACCAGGGGAGGTTCAGGCTGGACATTAGGAAAAAAATTTTCACATTGGGCACTGGCAGAGGCTGTCCAGGGAGGTGGTTGAGGCACGGGTGGACGAGGTGCTAAGGGGCATGGTTTAGTGTTTGATAGGAATGGTTGGACTCGATGATCCGGTGGGTCTCTTCCAACCTGGTTATTCTATGATTCTATGATTCTAAGTAGAAGTTTACAATACGTTAGCAGCTAGGTCCTGCAATTTAATTCTAACCAATGCATACATTCCATCTAACAGCCTGGACACATCTGTTGTTATTATATGCTTAGTCTCTGTATCTTGAAGCCTGTTGACACTGACTTGCTGGAAAGTGTCACTCTAGCAGGAAAGTAAGATGAAAAACAACCAAACAGCAAAGGAAATGCAAGTTCCCCTTAGGGCAGTAACTTTTCTGACAGGACACACAATACCTGACTGAGCTTTCAAGTTCCTTGTATTCTTTCTTTTTGTGGCTTCCCATGTTCCACACAAAGCATCTGAAGATGTTTATGCTTGTTTCTACTTCGTGGAAGCACTTCCTTGGAGGAGTAGTTCCTTTTCTCTTTGTGACTTTTCCTGCTTGGGTTGTTTTGTGTAGAATTACAAAGGTGGGGTGTGTGTGTCAATACTGCTGCTTTTTTTTTGACAGGAGCAAAATACGTGTTTTTTCAAGCAGGCTGTACTTAAGCAGGCTTGAAGGTGGGAACAGGGAATCTAATTAAATACAGCTCTTACCAGCTTCTGGTTTATAGACAGCACATATTTATCAAGCAAGATGAAAGCCTTGACAAACTTTAACACATAAATACAAATAAACTCCTAAAATGTGATTGCTCACAAACACGTACTGGTCTGAAACATTCTTCAGAACTGTAAAAAATGACTTATTCTTGTATTTTGCAGTGCTCCTTTAGAACACTTCCATCAGAATCTTTCTGAAAGAGATTCTCTTCACTTTAACATAATATTGACATGGGAAACAGGATTGTCACTGGCAGGAGTGGTTGACCTATGGTGTTTTAAAGGTAAAGAAAGCTTAGACTAGTTTTATTGATGCTATGTAAAGGCTAAGTTCCAGGCATATTTGTTTTTAAAACAGGCTCCCCTCAAGAGGCCATCAATAAGGATTTGTTGGATTTTATAATTTTGGGAGTGGAGATGGTGATGTTAGAAAAAAAGATTGGCAAAATGATGCTTCAAAAGAACTAGAGACAGTAAAAATATTAGCAATAAGCTTTAGATTTTGTACCAACAAACCATCCTAGCATGGTTCTCTTCTGGCTTTTGTGAGGCAGGTAACTTTTGAATACTAGTAAAAGTACCTTAGTCTATTCAACATTTGCTGTTCTGTCTTGTTCTGCAAATAGAATAAGCAGAAGTGATTAGAAGCTTTTCCTTTAGGCAGTCATTTTGTCTTCCTGAAGGAACAAGAGGAACGCTATTAGGCTAAAGTTTCTCATTTTCACTGTTTAAAATGGTGAGGATATAATTTTTGTGTATGAGAGATGGACCTAGGGTGCTGTTCACCAAGCAGGCTTCCCCTAGACTTGGGAAGCTCTTAATTTGTTTATCATTCTGTTGTTGGGTCTGGATAAGGGAACACAGCTAAGAACTGTAGTGTTGCTGCTGCAGTTTGTTCTGTCCATTACCTGTAGACTCTGCTGCTTGGGAAAAGACAACTTTCCTTGTAAAAATTATCTCAGTGCCCTGAGATCTGATCAGTGGTTGTGCCTTATTTCTCACATGACTGATATAGTTGGGCCAATATGCACCTTGTCTTATGTATTATTATGTCTTATGTATTATGGATTATATGACTTGTCTAACCATTAACTTTGAATTCTGGCTGAAACTTGAGGTTTAAATCAATTATCTGTGTTCATTGTTAAGCTAGACATCGAAGCTTAGTACTGCTTTTATTGTGACTTTAACAAATAAAGAAATAGCGTTAGGATAAAAGAGGGTAGCTGCGAGAAAAGGTTTTGGCCGTAAAGGTTAATAAATATTTAAAAATACTCAGCATTGGTCTAATTTGATTAATTTTGAGAAGGTGTCTGAAAGCTTTCTTCTTTTATATACAGAGGTTTCAGAATAGGCAGAAAAAGAAGTTTGGAAAGGTTTTAGGAATTACTCTAGCCTGTGTGATATATCTGCTGTTTCATTGCTGCTCAGCTTGGCTCTGCCCGGCCTGTGTGTCTGATTCCTATAATAATACATTTACACCTGATGTTGCTTGAGCATCATGTGAAAAGTTATTGGGATTTATGGGAAGTTATGGAAATAGCTTAGAATGATTTGGATTTGGTCCAAGGCTCTGGAAGTCAAGATGCTGTCTTTGACAGGATCTTCAGGAGCTGGAAGAGTGCTAAGGACTTCTGCTGTTGTGTTCCAAGGGAGAGCAACTAT
Organism: Phaenicophaeus curvirostris; assembly: GCF_032191515.1. Taxonomy (NCBI): domain Eukaryota; kingdom Metazoa; phylum Chordata; class Aves; order Cuculiformes; family Cuculidae; genus Phaenicophaeus; species Phaenicophaeus curvirostris. The sequence continues at coordinate 5,456,184 of NC_091402.1, read as the reverse complement.
ATAATCTCCGAGGACACCCAACTGCGACCATCAGGCTGGCTTCAGAATACCAGCCACGGACCTGTAAAATTATTTGTGCAAATACTATTTGTATAGGTGCTTAAATACCCACTTGAAAACTACAATGTAATAATTATCTTTGAAACATTTAGACTTTGAGAGAGACACTAACAAAAGCAGGGAAACAGAAGATGAAGGCTGTGGTGTTGGCCTAACGTAACCCGGCTGTGCTGCAGAACAAGATGTTATGTGCCTTTCAGAGCAGCTTTCAGAGCAGTAGCGGAACTGCCAGAAGAGGTAATGAGGTTTGCTGAAGATCTTGACAGCAAACTCCAGGAAATGGCATGGATGGCGTAACATTTCACTTACCTGCCTGTTCTCTTGGGTCATTTGTTTCCTTATGTAAACTGTGGGATTTACATTTCCCCTGTGTTCAGTGTTAGTGGAAAGCATCTTCATTGTAAGAATGAGGTGGCGTTTTAGCAGCGTTGCTGTTTATGATAGCAGGGAAGCTTCTGTATTAAAAAACAAAGGGAAATTTGGACTGTTTGCCCTGCCTTGTGTAGAATCCAGTTACTAACAAACAGCTTTAACTTGCACTACTTCATTAATGATTTCTATGAAAAAAAAAAAGTGAAGTGAACTAGTTTAATCTAGTTCCCTGTGTCTTCTTTCTCTCCCTGGGATGGGCATCTTCTCCCATCCCATCTTTGCTTATCTTACGATCTCTGCTTTTACTCATCTTTGGGATGACGGATGCGATGGGTGTGCAAGGAGTTCAGAGTTATTGCCAGCCTTTAAGCCTTTTTTGACTAAATATTATGCCTTCAAACACTTCTTTCTTTGTAAATTATTTTTTCAAACTACAAATAACACGAATAAAAAGATTCATTAAGTAGTTCGAAAATGCATAATACCAGATCGTGCTGATTTGCTGCCCACAGGATGTCATTTTCAGCTAAAAATAGCTAGGAATCTTGAGTAAATTACAGATTTTTCTTCTGTATTTTAATTAATATGAGCCAGGTTCAGTGAGTCTCACCATGGCTTTGCTAGTGACCTGATTTGGTTTTGTTTTTTAATGACACCTTTTCTGTGCTGTGCTGCTGGGGAAGGAGCTCAGTCCTTTACACGATGCCTGCATTCTGCGTTCTTGCCTTCATTCTCTTGCTCACAGCCAACACAGACTTCTGAAGTACTTTGGTAGTTTGTCGTGTGTTGATCTTTGGTTTGTAATGTAGGAAACTTCTTGTTTCTCAGCTGAGGAGAGGCCATACTACAAAGGAACTTTATAAGTGAGACCCCGAGGAAGGAGCTAAGAAATAAATGTGGCCTGTGCAGGTGTGGTAACCAGCAGGAAACTATGATGCTCTGGGTTGGGAGGAGAAACATGTCTGTGAAGGATCCTGACAGCTAAATCCTGTTGTCTGTGCTGTCCATGTACGTAATTTATAGTCATAAGGGCTGTCAAGATCAGATGCATTGCCTTGACCATTAAGATAGAGTTGCAAAATCTCTTTTTTTAGTGGTTTTTTTTTTTTAAATTTTATTCATTTAGTTATAGCTACTTTGTCTCTCTGTTAGGGATTTATTAAAGGGAAAATTGGTGCCCAAGCTTATCTTGTACAGCGAGGTAAATGGACCTGCTCTTCTCTTGACGACCTGTTTTCAAATGGCAAAAATGCAACTAGGCATTAACTTCTGCACGAGATGCTCCGAGTGCCGATGCAAGGGTACCTCACCACTGAGTATTTCTGGATCTGTTTCCAAAATAAGTGACACAAGTAGGTGGTGCTAATGGAGCTCAAGCAGCTGAGCAGAATGCCTGTTCTGTCTGCACGTTTGGTCTTGCTCAGTAGGTGATAATACTGCTTTTTGCTCACTGGTCTGTTTTGCTGGATATAAACTCCAGCTATGGTTCAAAAAACTACATCAGCCTTAATGTGAGTCCTTCTTGACTTCTACTTACAATGGAGACTCTTCTTTTAAAAATTATGAGGTATAATGTCCATAATAGGAGAATATTTTTCAGCGTTGTTACTTGATTGTTTAATGTACTTTTACAAATACAGAAGTTTGCAAATTGTACAACATTGATTCTAAGCAATGACTAGCTTAAACATGGATGTAGAAGTTGGATTCAGTTTAGATTTCTGGTTCTATTTTGTCCATGGCCTTCACAGCAAACTCCAGCAAATCTTTTCTGGATAATCTATGCAACTGAGGGATTTCTTTGTTTTTCTTCTATAAAACTTACTTTAAATTATTGTAGTACAATATTAAAATTCAGCTCTTGATGCATTAGCATAAAACCTTCACCAGTCCAGTAGCTGAAAAATGATTTGAATACTTTTAGAGTTTTTTTCTCTTCTTTGATATTACAAATAATAATACAGATACATATTCTTTTCTTAGACTGTTTGTTTTTGCAGTATTATTTGTGGCGGAGGAGAATATTTGAAGCTTTTTGATGTCCAGGGCCTTGTAAGTTCTCAAGCATGCGTTCCAGCCTTCTTTTTATGAACCTCTCGATTGCAGGCATTGGTGTAAATCTGTGTTCTGCTGAGTATGTTACAGCATTTTGGAAACCAGTGGTTGCTCTTTGGACTGCACTGTTCTGAGTTTGCAAGCTGCTGGAATGCCCCTGGTGCTTGTGGACTGGGGTGTCTTTGGGTCTCCCTTTATTCCTTCTTTCGTGCTTTTGACATCTGAAAGCTCCACAGACATCAGTGGACTGGCCCTTGTTAGAGCCACAGAAAGCAAGTGTTGCGTGAGAAACTGGTCTCGATGTCTGTTACAGAGCAGAGTGCTGAAATTGCGTGACACAGAGCTCAGTCTAGAGACTAGATGATAAAACTATGCTTGTCTGGAAAGAAATTTTGTGAAGTGTAAACTAAATAAAATAGATCTTATATTTTTTAACAACTAATTTATTTCTAAGCAATTTCTGGTACTGTCTCCCTACCACCCTCAAAACACATAAAACCACCCCAAGTAAACTCTAAATGCCTGAGAAGATAAAAGGACTTCAGGTTTGGGACAAATCTTAGAAAAACTTACTCTCGGTATCTTCTTTACTGAAGATTTTGCAGTCACCTGTGCTGTATCATCTGTTTGCCTTCTGCTGCAGAGTTTCACTGGCGTGGAAATGTCTGATGGAAAAGCAATTCAAGATCGTTGTCTTTTTACAGCATTGAAAAATACCTAGACTGTTACAAAGCTTTCAGAAAATTATTTGCAGTCCATTTAGGGAAGCTGCCTGAGCTATCAATAGATAAGTCAGGTCTTTGCTTGTCTGAGGTATCCTTGAAAGCAAAGCATACGAAAGGCTGAGTTTCCTGCTTGAATTTAACAGCTGCAGTTGTTCCAGAGTGAGCACTGAAAAACTACTGCATGTTTTTCTCCAGCTCTTCTCTGCTGAAATGATAATGAGGGCTGCTGAGGGCATTTATTTTGATAATGTAAAATGGTATTCTTGCTTTTAAGGTACTTAGCTTTCCTTAGTTAACCTGCCACAAAACTAACAATATTTTCAGCTTTTGAGACTTCAGAATAGATTAGATCTTGCCTTTCTACTGTTATGATTAGTAACTGGGTCATGTATTCCCAATGGCCCTGGAAGTGTTGTCTCTCAGCCCAGTTTTTGGTGGGTGCCTGGTGCACGGGGGCCAGCGAGCACACAGAGGGAAGATCCACCTTCCGATCTTTTCATCCAGCCCTGTAGAGAAGAGGGTACCAGGCAACAGCTGGCAGAGCTAGCGTGCCCCTCCAAGGGGCTACAGGCTTCTGTACAAGTCACAGCAAAGAAAATGTGCAACGCTTATTCATGAATTACCTTTTTATTATGTCCCTGGTGTCCTCTGCACGTGCTCTGGGTGGCGGAGAAGGAGCTGCACAATGCTCATTCGTTGTGCAGAGGCGATCTGGTCCGACCTTTGCAGGTCTGTGATCTTTACCATGCTAATGAATTTTGGATTACTTTAGGTTATCCTTGGACAACCCCACTTCCCATTTCTGTGGTCAGGTGATGATCCATCCTGGTTGCTTTAGATGATTCTGTCGCTATCCAGGCACTACCGATCCTTTAGTTTGAGGGCAGCAGAGGGAAGGGAGCATCTTAAACTTTGGGCCTACAAGTTATGCAGATCTAGTGGTTAACCCTGCCATGGGGAAGGGTGTGTGTATAAGTATGTGTTCTTGTTGGCTGCAATTATTATGCTTCCATCCCACTGGAAGGTCCATTGTCCAAACTTGAGGCCTTGGTTGGGAAAGGAAAGCTTGAGGTTTTTGTGCTGCATTAATCACTTGCATACATTATTCCTCATTTCTAAGTAGGAAAGGCATAAACAAATAGCTGAGAGCCATCACAGAAGAATTGTATGTCCGTCTTTTAAGCTGTATGGATTAAGCCTCACACTCTGGGAAACCACAATATTGAAGCTTTGGCCCAGACTTCAGTTTTAGCAGAGCATGGTGAAGGCTGTTTTGTTGGGGTGCTTCTTTCTTCTTTCAAGCAGTTCTCTGAATATCTTTCTGTGTAAAAGATGAGGGTGATTTTTGTAGAGGTTGTGGTGTGGAAACAATTTGGTTTGTGAATTTCCAGGTTTATCTGAAAAATTCTATTTGGGTGTAGCTTGAGATATGCTCTGTCCAAAAGGACGGCCAAGCAGGGGCTGTATGCTGTGAATTATGTATGTCCATACAGCTTTTGTCTTGGGTTAGACAAGAGCTAAATATGCTTCAGGTTGCTCAAAGAGCTCCTGTCTTTGGACCACTTGGTTATCTTAACTAGGAAGATGCAGCTCTGTGGTGACAGATTTAGAGAATCCCAGAACAGATGGAATGAGAACAAAGAATGAGGATGAAGTACACGGGCTCTAGATTCTGCTGGGGAAGGAGTCTGTTTAGGTATCGTCAATCGATGTAAATTTATTCTGATTAATCAAGGAACAAAACTACTGCTTAGGGGAAATAAACTGGAAATCTTTAATCTTCTGCAAAGAAGTTCTTCCTAGAATGGACAGTTTGGAAAAGCCAACACAATCCTGTCCAGTGTTCAGGTGGTCTGAAGGCTTTCTGTTCAGTTCAGATGAAGCAGAAGTGCCAAGAGGGGATGCTGAGCTTTCTGTTGTATTGGGCTCTCTGCTGCCATAAACTCTGGAATGGTGAACTCTGGTGTGGTGAAATCAACCCCAGTGGAAGTTCACTGAAATGCTTAGTAATTACTTTCATCTGCTCACTTCTTTTGTCAGTCTCTTCCCTAACTTTATTTTCACTTTTAAACTTGTATGACGTACCAAAGTTCAGTAAGCTTTTCCCTCTCCTTCAGAATTTTAGTTTTAATTCTGATACTCCTCTAGTTTGCTTCCTGAGCTTTTTGACCACTAGTTTACTTTTCCCTAGTCAAGCGTTACTTCCCATTGCTTATTTTACATGATCTGATTTTTATTAGAAGGTTATTGTGCCTCAGTAGACCCTAGGCTCTTCTCCTGAGTGATTTCCCATTGGTTATTACAGTATTTAATGGGCCGGTGGCTTTTTACAGGCCCTGTATTTCAGTAACATACAGAGGACTCTTTGAGGTAGAGGCATTACAGACTATTTTGTCTTTCCCTTTCTCTCACTGAAAGGTAATAGTGAATGTGGGTCTGTGAGCAACAAAAAAACTCCCTGAGGATTTTGCAGAAGTCCAGAAAAAATGTAGGATCTTTATAGTGGAAAACTGCTAAAGAGTTGGGAATATTCCCTTCATCTGAATCTCTTGGAGTGAGTGGGATGGCCTGAAGGATGGACTGCGGTGGCTGTGATATTTCACACGTCAGCTGTTTCTCTAGTGCAGTCGTGACGATGGTGTTTGCTTCACCCGCACTGCAGGTTGGGATGTTAAGTTAACAAGCCGACACTGACAGCGCAGTCTGCAGGTTTGATGGTGGGAGGAGAAGGAAGGGCCACGGACATAAGTAAAATTTGACTCTACTTTCCCATTTTGCTCTATGAGATGTCCTTGAACTTCCATTATTGTGGAGAACTCTGATGGTATCTTTGTGCTCTGCAGTTGGACCTTTTACTTGTGTTTGTTATCATATTTTTGCTGGTTTCATTCTTTGGTTTTGCATTCTCCTCCACTTTCCTTCCTGCTTTTTTCTTCCTAGCTGTAAAATATTTAGTGGTTCTTAAAGTTCAGGGCAGCTTTGATTGACACAGTCAATGCAGAGTGCTAACAAAGTCCGGAGGAGCTTGGAAGGGTAAAGAAAAGACTGAGAGTGAACAGTTTACTGTTACAGATGGTGGCATTCCCAAATAATTCACAAGATAAATACACTATTATAATAACTCTTTTTAGATATTAGAAGTAACCATGTGGTTTGGAACATCTCTGGTGTTGGAAGTATAGGGGAGGAGGGATGTTCTGCACCAGTTTCTTCTTCCCTTTGTTTGTATGAAGATAAGCTCTCACAGCTGACTTTGGGGTCAGTAGGAGAAAGTGATAATGTGCCCTTTACCTAGAAGCCCTCACTATGCAGTTATCATTCAGTCGTTTTGATGATTATTTCAGTGTTTATTCCCTCATGTTTGTGCTTTTCTTTAAGTATGAGTGAGAGTAACACGGATTATTTAAAGAATAATTCATGAAAAAATATCTCTTTCTGGGAATTTGTGTTCCAGTAGATTAGCATTATTGATCATTCTCTCCTCCTGGACTCTATAGATGATTTTAGAAATCTCAAGCTATTATTCTCTTCTTGTCTGATGTAATTAGCAGTGCAAGGAGTAATCTAATTAGAAGACAACAAGGATGCATTTTAATTGTTCTAATAAATTATGTTAATGCTTTATGCTTGCAGTCAGATTTAATAAGAAATGGCTTGAAGAAGTGACAGCTTGTCTTACAGTGCTAGCAATATAACATCAGTTTTCTCTAACTGAAGCTTACTGGTAGCAGACTTGAGGCCCTATATGAGAGGGTTTGGGCTGTTTACGTGCATTGGGGGTTATTAAAAACCTAGTATTGGTAGTGCCAGTAAACTGTGCTGTGTTTAGCTGTCAGGGAAATTGGGTGACGTGCTAACTTACCCTCTGCCGTTCTTAAATAGTGCAGGAGGACAAAAAACAGTCACTCAAACAATCAGGCCACTTTCTGAAAGACATGGTACTAAACTATTTAATGCTAGGCCAGCCTGTCTTCCAAGTCTTTTTCAAGTTACGCAACTACACCTGGGACGGAGTGCGCTCAGCGTGCAGGTGTTTAATCTCTGTTCAGCTGTTTCTCATCCTATTCGTGGATCAGAGCCATTCTAGTCTGCTCTGCAGGACAAAGGAGTTGAATCTCTGTAATAACCCCGTGCGTGCTTCTGATGCCTATGGAAAACTGTCAGTGCCCCCTGTCCACCTGATGATTGGGATGGCATTGCAGAGCACTTGAGTTAATGTTGCCTTGTTGGGATCACAAGGGCCTACAGACCTGCCATGTTGTAGTTAATGAACCCAGGACTGAGTTCTTTGCTTAACATTAATAAAATCATGCTTATGGCAAAATGATATATGCATTAAAATGACCAATATATGTTAAAACCTCATGAAACAGAGCAATTGATAGTGGGGCTCGGGCTAGGAAAAGAAGATGTCAAATAGATTTTAAGTCTATCCTTTTCAATTCCTCATGTTAGATATTTCTCTCTCCTGCACATCACCTTCTCAGCTGTCCAACAATGCTTCCAATTAATGTCCTGTTGCTGAGAAAATATTTCTGGCCACTTTAATCTCCTAGGGAATCTCTCTTTCTGCAGAAAGAGCTGGAGTACTCAGTCCTCACTGGACTGATCTCTGATTCACTCTGAATTAGATGCAGGACTGAAGGTGGCACCGCCTCTGTAGTATTAGTGTGTCTCAAGGTCAGAGGCAAATGCCTGCATGATCTACGATTAGTAGCATTAATGGGCTCTTTTAATTACTGACAGCAAAAGGTGACAAGAACTCAGACTGTTAAGTGCTTCATGGTATAATTTAGAAACCTTTTCCCTAGACTTCGCTTCTGTTCGTCTAATAGTATTTTATAAATGGAACACAAGGTACAGGTAGAGTTATTTCGGCCACGCCTGAGCTGCTTACCCTTAGTTAGTATGCAGTTGATTGATAGTTTGGAGTTAGGTGCTGCCAACCTGAGGAGGTCTGGATTGCCTTTACTGGGTTTGTGCAAAATTGAAAGAGGCAGAGGAGGGATTAGTAAGGGTGATCAGGAGACAGAATACAAGGAGACGTTAAGACTGCTTAACTTCCCTCTGAAGACTCTGTGTTCAAACTTTAGCCTTTGCCAGTTGGAAGGCCTGCCCTGATCAACAAAACAAATGTAATTAAATGGACTTTTAGGGGTTAGAACGATGGTAAGATGAGGAAAGTTTGAATGGCAGAGAGTCCCATTAGAAATTGTGTTACCCTGCACCAGGTTTGTTCCATGCATTAGCTATGAGACAGCTTTACATATAAGGGGAATGTATAAAAGATGCAATTTAAATATTTAAGTAAAAAAAATACAGGTAAAAGATGCATCCATCCTTCTGATGGCTGGATGAAATTGCACTGGGTTACTGTCTGTCTCTATAAGCTCAGCGGCGTTCTGCTATTAAGTTGTCTTTCTAACTGTGCATATGAAGGAATACCTTGACCTTCATTTGCTTAATCTAAAATTCAAATGCTCATTGCGGTGTGCCTCTGCATTTAGAGTACTTAGACAAATTAAATGATTCGGGATGGTAGTTCTGAAGAATCTAATTTCCATGTGGGGGATCATTTTTATCAGCTGGCAAAAAGACAGACTTGGTAACATTTTTGTTGTCTATGGTTTGCTTTGTTAGTCTAAATTCAAAGCATGGAACTGTTATTTAGCTCATAAATGCTTAATTAATGATACAGATTTTTAATGCATATACAGATATTAATCTGTCTATTCTGGGCTTCTCCTCTGCATACAGGTTACTGAGAGCTCTGCTGGAGCAGTTCTTGTAGTGATCCAGTTATGAACCATGATTTTAGTTGTGATTTTTACCTGACTGCTTCTGTAGTGCCGTTACAGTTTGTAACACAATGATGAATGTGCAGCGTTTAGAAACATACGCAATGGACATGGTACCTGGATGACACCTGTGATGTGTTCAGTTTAACTTCCTTGTCACCTTCTGTTGCTGTGAATATTTATACAGAAGAATAATTAATCCCTTGAAAAGTGTCAGTCTGTCTCCAGTAACGGGGCAGGCCTTTGATACCCTTTACTGATATTGCTCTGAAATACTAAAAAGTCAAAAACGTTAGAAGAAAATGGTATGTGTTCTGCGTGTTGACCTATCAGTAACTGGCGTTGACTGGTGGAGGTGGGGGAAGCTGCTGAACTGAAGTAAAGGCTGTACGTCTGTGGTAGCCAGTGGGTCCCTATCTCGGGCTCCTTGGGGGATGAGTGTAGGTTGTAACAAGGGGCTGAGGGAAAGCTGTGGAGAGCTGCTGTGAGAGGCCTTCTCCTTTGTTCATGTTGCTTGCTTAACCTTGAGAACCTCAGATGTCCTTCTGTTGCATTCTTTTGTAACAAATCTGGGCTGCTTTGAAGTTAACAGAAGCTTTGCCCCTGATTGCAGGAGATCTGCAATTCGTTGCTTTGTATTGTTTAGTTTGTCATGGAATCATAGAATGGTTTGGGTCGGAAGGGACCTCAAAGCCCATCCAGTCCCACCCCCTGCCATGGGCAGGGACACCTCCTACTGGATCAGGGGCTCCAAGGCCCATCCAGTCTGGCCTTGGACACCTCCAGGGATGGGGCAGCCACAGCTTCCCTGGGCAACCTGAGCCAGGGCCTCACCACTCTCATAAGAAAACATTTCTTCCTAATATCTAATCTAAATCTCCTCTCATTCAGCTTTTTTGTTTTGTTTTTTTTTTCTTTTTCTCCAATTATAAGGGGAATACTGAAAAAAATAGTTAAACTAACTCTGCATAAGGCAGCTATGAGCCTGAAGTTCTTGCAGGCACGCAGGGAGGTGATCAGTGCCACTGCACGCTGCCAACAACCTGTTGTAAATCCTTTACAGGCTCTTAGAAAGCTAGTGCATAATTAACCTTTACTTGAAATTATTCTCTTAACCAGAGAAGAAACCTCCCCAGATAAGCATGAAAAATACAATGGACCTTTCTGGATGTATCTTTCCTGAACTTTTTATGGCTTATTCCCAGGTGAAATTACAAGGCAGCGGCAGCCTGCTCGGGATGGGAGCTGCCTGAGCATCACAACTGAGACCTCAGAGTTTCTGTACAGCCTTAGGTTTTGCATACAGGCCACAAGGGTGTTTGCTGCTTTATAGGGCTTAGCAAAATGCGGACAGAAATCTCGGGTGTAGCCAAGACATGCTCTGAACTAAATAAAGGTTTATTCAGGAAGAAAAAAAAAAGCAAGAAAGTCAAAATCCGTTAGGTGGTTCCAGGAATGGGGTTAGTGTAGTGGATGGGAGTCCAGATGCTGACTTAAGCTATATGTCTGTGAGGTTATTAACTCTGGTTATTAACTGGAGATTTCAGCTATAGCCTTTGGGCAAATACTTGTTGAAACCTAAAGGGTCTGTTGTGCTTAGCCTGATTGCTTTCAGCTGATTCAAATTTCAGCTAATTTTGAATGCAAGCCTTCAGGTGCGCTTGGCTCAGGACGCCCCAGAAGTGCACGAGGCAGTGACTCCTGGAAGGTTTTGTCTTATTTGACCAGGATTCTGAGCTTGCTTCAAATCCACGTTTCTCTCTGCGAGCAGATCTGTGGCAGGTACTGATTGATCTCACTGAGCTGGACTCAGCAGGACTTCTGGTGCAAAGTTCAGCCTGCAAAGTTTGGGCAGAAGCTCTTTCCTGCATTCTCTACATATGCTCAGTGATGTTTATTTGGGTGTGTTTTTTTGTTTGTTTGCTTGTTTATTTCTTTGTTTGTTTTTGTGGTGTTGCTTTTTGTCGCTTTTTGTCCCTTTCTAAAAAAAAAAGTTGTAGAAAGATGGCAAGAGGCAAGTAGAGGAAGGATAGTAAAGAGGGTGAATTGAATTCCAGGCTTTTCATGTGAGAAGCAAGGTAACCCCCAAAACTGAGTGGACATGAGAATACAAGGCATGGATATGTCTTAAGTTGATGAGTCTTTCATGTTTTTACTTTTTTTTGGTTTGCTGTGTTGCCCGGCTGTTGATCTGCAGCAAACCTGGGGATGCAGGGTATGTGTGTGTCTCACTTAGGCCCCTGTCTGGAGAAAATGCTTTTCTCTGAGCACACTTTCCTTGTTGGTGCCTGCCCTTTAGGAAAGTAATGGTCTGGGAGGTGCAAACCGAGTGCTGCCTTACTATAAGTAAGAGGAAAGCTGATTATTTTTCTTGGGAGTGAAATGCTGTGGAAGGTCTCTGTGACTAAATGTAAACCTTTAGCTGACGTATTTGCTGTGCATCTAAGTGATGGGCTGAATAGATGTGCTAGATGGGTTTGGTAAGTTGTGTCTGCTCCTTCCTCACAGCCAGCGATGTCTGACTGGGGTGGGGGAAGGTTATGTTGGATGTACTGGAGGTATTTGGGTTGAGATTTTTGATGCAAGATGTGTAATCAAATTTCTGTCAAGTACAAAAGACTGGAATTCATGAGGAAATAGTAAAAAAAAGTTCATGCATGGTGTGTAGCGTGACAGGCGTTCAGGACAGCTTTTCGTCTTTAGGCTCCTATCTCATCCTTATGTATGTGTTTCGCAGCGTTGCGGAGCTGTGTTCGTTCTTGCTGGGACTTAATAAAATAGGATGCACCAATGTCAGTGTTGGTGAAAGTCTGTATGCGTTGAAATTCAGATATTCCAGATATGAAATACGTCTTACTATAAATCACGGGCAGGAGCATAAATCTTAATTTTATGGATGTGTTCAAGGATGAAAATATAGATGTTAATTTTTAAAATCTACAGTACTTCCAACAAACAAATCCTTCTTGTTACTGCATTTTTTAAAATGATGGAATGTGATTAGTCTCATTACATGGTCATGCTTATGCAACAGCTTATAAATATATATAAAAGCCTCCCAAGGGAAGCTAGAGATACAATGGTCTTAGTAACTTACTGAGATGGCACATATAGGAAAAAAACCCTGTACACACTGATAAATTAATGTCTCCTCTTTTCAACATTTCAAAAGCCAAATCCACCTAAAAATTTCCTGAGAGATATATAAAAATTGGTACTTTCTGCTTTGATTTTTCTGTCTTTTTTCTTGCAGCCCTCTTCATCCTTGAAGACCTGTGGTAATTAATGATGATTTCTAATTTATTGCTTTAGGTTATAATGAAAAGCCTACCCAAATAACCATCTTTCTCACTGCTCCTCATTTAAAAGGCTGTCCTGGGTTCTGCCCTGGAAACTTGAGCCTTTGGGGTTTAAATCCTGCCCTGCATCCCTAACTCCAAAGAATCAAAAGGGTGGGCCGCGAGGCTGCACCACAGAGTAAAAATTCATAAAACTGAGAACCGATGGGGTTTTGATATAACAAGTAGGAATCCTGCCTGTAACCTGTGACAGTGAAACTTTTAAGTAACTTTGATGCACCGTCTGCTTTAGTCTTAAATAATGATTCAGAGATGTACACTGAGGAATGACTGTGTGTGATATCAAGGGAGGTCAAATACCTGAAATATTAGTATAGTTCCAAAACAAACCTGAAATGTTATCAAGTAGAAAGCGTTTTAATTAGTAGATGAGTGTTAGTTTATTTCTGTCAGTCTTTTCAAAGTCTTGGCTCAAAAACTAGTTTTTATACATGCTATATATGTATGTGTATATATTTATTATCTAAACTGGCTTCTAAAATTGCCTTTATGCTGTCAAGTTGATTAGCTGGAAATATATGGGATGCTTTTTGCAGGATAAAGAATAGAATATTTTCAGTGGGATTAATACGGAAGGCAAAATATTTTGGTGTTTCCTTTGGTGCAGATGATTTTTATTTCTTTTTGTTAAGATTTATTTAACAGCTTGGGTTCTAAAATTATCATGGCTTTTGAAAGAGCACTGTTAAATTAGCCAGCCATGAATTGAAAAGAGAAACAAAATTAAAAGCAGACTCTTCATTCCTGAAACACCAGTGAAAGCAGCCACAAGTGTTTCAGAGCTCCAGTGAAGTTGATGTGAATGCTTGTGATGGTGCATTTTGTCCTTTGAGGTCTGTCAGCTGAAGGCTACCAACTTTGTACCAAAGACAGGTGGTGCCATTACTGGAAAGAACATGAACAGTAATCTCTCCAGAGATCTGGCTCCCTGTGAAATGACCTTCTTCTGTTTGAATGGCTTTGTTAGATGTCCCCTTCCAGCTGGGAGAAAGAGTCGGCATTTGTCCTCCTTCCCCTGTTCTGACAGTGGTGGATCCTAAAGCTACACGTGCCTCGATGCTGGTCCCAGTGCTGGGCCTTGGAGACTCTTCAGGGTACAGCATGTGGACTGTGGTGTGTTCGTAGAGGATTTAGGACAGGAGGATCCACTCTTGCTTGATGCTTTGCCACTAATATAGTAACATCCTTAAATTACTGAAAAGTAAGAGTAAGAGTCAAAACCAGGCAAACAATTGCCAAAACTGTTAATGCTGTCAGGGATAACATTAAAGATGTGTTCCTGAAGAAACCTCTCAGTCTCAAGGAGTCTGTCCCAGTGTTTTGACTTTCCTTTGAGGATTGCTGCTGGAATGCTTTGTTATTGCTGCTTCTTTCCAGACTCTGTTTCCCAGAACTCTTAGTTATTAAAATTCAATTATCCATGAATTAGTTTATTTTTATTTGTACCTTGGAGGTACTTTTATTAACTTTTCAGTCTCAGGAAGACTCTTCTTTTAGTGTAGATCCTGGTTTAGATGTGGTGCTCGGAAGCTGCTGAGGCTCATTAGTGGTGTAGGTTGCTCTAGCAGCTTTCTGCAGCTGAAATCAGGGCAGCCCCAAGTGGCCTTTTCAGGGCATTTTCAGTTGGGTCTCCAAACCCAAATTCTGGGTGTTGACTCTGCCATCTGCCAGTTCTAATCTAGTCACTGGTACTGAAATGAACATCCAAACGTGGCCACTGGCAGACAAACATACTTTTAAGGGGTCCTTATGATTTAGAATACTCTGTCCCTACCAACCCCGGGCTGTGCTTTCTTCAAGCCTTTCTTCCTCATGTTGTTGACCTTTCGTAGTACTGTGTTGTTGTTACTTTTTTTTTGATTTGAGAATACAAAATGAAGCATGAATTTCTCTGTTCTTCTGATACAACAACAGCCGGTCCCAAACACTGGTATTACATTTCTGGAACAAAATATTTCCTCATTACAGATGTTTGTGTGACTTTTATGAAACCAAAAGGGTTTTTATTGGATGACTGTTAATTGTATTGATGGCAACAAAACAGTAGGCAGGTTACTGATAAGGAAATGACTGTTGCACAAAATGTGCACCTGGCTAGAGGGATTGACTAGAATCAGCAAACTACTACCAAGAGCACTTTCTAATGTTGTTAAACACTGTGTAGACTGACAAAATGGCACATCAGGTTCATTCTGTTCATGGTGGCTTTGTACTCAGGCTTAAAGAAGGGTTCATGTCACTAATTTAGAGTAAGTGTGGATCATTGCATATACTTGTCTACTAAACACTGGCATATTTCTTACTCCAGGCTCATATTTTCTGATAACTCATTATCAAATCACATTTGGAAAAAGGACTGCTGAATTCCTTACCTAGAATGCAGTCAGAGGTTTGGCCTTACTGGTGACCTTCACCAAATAATAATAGGCCATGCATCTTGTACATGACAGGAATGTTTAATCTCCACTCCCCCATAATGCACTAGTGTAATTGCAAGTGAAATGCACGGGGTCATGTTGTTCTTCCCTTGCACACTACAAAATCACTCTCATCATCCTTTGTGCTGAACTATATGCTCTGCCTTTTTTTTTTTAAATTATCCTTGAAGCTACAATACCTGTGTAGTTAAAACAGGTCCTAACAATGAGCTGCTGAAATGAGAAATACCTTTACTTTTCTGTTCTTTTCAGACAATGCATTGGTTTACTGTACAGTACTGGCAAGTTAAAGTTATTTCATTGAACTCTTTAGAAGACTGATTAGTTCTAGCTGTGCTGTCTGTGAGGGTAGAGTTGTGACTTAGTCTAAGGAGCAGTCCTTAATTAAAACTCAGAGTTCATAATCTTTGGGCTGAGGCTTAAAAGAAAATCCAAATGAAAAGATAGTGTTGAAGGTTCTCACCAAACAAACATTAGGTTTGTCAAGGCTTTGCTTTATGGCAAAACCTATGGTTAGTGGTTATCCTAAAATACATGGCATTGATCGTCTCACTTTGCGACTGTGATACTATTTACTGAATGTTGGCAACTGATTCTTTGACAGATCATTAATGCTCTAAATGTTTATGGTTGTTGAAATCTTTAGTTCTGAGGGCTTTGTGGCAGAAGATTGTATTGTAAAGCACTGAATGCTTGGCCAGGCTGGATGAAGCTTTTATCAACTTGATCCAGTGGAAGGTCTCTGTGCAGAGAAGGGCTGGAACTGGATGATCTTTATGGTCCCTTCCAGCTCAAACTGTTCTATGATTCTATGAAAAAGTCAAATAGAAATGGAGTCCCCCAAACGGAAACATTCTGTTCTGAGGAGTTCAGTAACATTTGCATTGACAAGACAACTCTTCCTACACACAGTGAGCACTCATGGAAGAATATCTTCATTGAGTTATTTTGTGACCCTCTCTATAAGAGACCTTTAATTGTGATTTCTTATTTCGAGTAAAGATTGAGTAATACACACTTAGATTGAGAGGCTGCAGGAGACCTCTTCAGTGTATTTCCCATGTGAACATACTGCTCTGCTCACTAAGATGTGAAGCCATCAGTGGCTTCTTCACGTAGTCCTGACAGCAGTGAACAAAGAAATGAGTAACAAACCTCAGATTGCTAATATATTGTCATGGGGAGGGGACATACGCAACGTGTATCCATTCCAGTACCCGTTTAAGCAGTGTTTGGAAACACCTTGGTGGGAAAAAGCCCACCACAAACCAGGTAAATCAAGTAACAGGGACCTCTATGGGACTCTGAATCTACATGCCTTGGGTTTGAACTGAGAGCAGTCTCTTGCATCAGAATGTGTGAGAAAGAAACAGAAGGATTACGATAGGTCCAGTAATGCAAAACAGCTTTAGGTACTTGGGACACAGGCTTTGTTTGAATAAGAGATTAGACTGGAGAGTCCAACCCCCAGCAGACAGAGCTGGGGTGAGGATTAGTTTGCGATCTGTGATCGTTTTTCCTCTGTATCTCTAGCAAAAATATTTTAATCCAATCACAACAGCAGATTTTATGAAGCCAAGAGGCTTGGCATGGGTAAACAGAGTACCAGCTGTACACCCTGACCTCTGAAGAGAGACTGACTTTCGGCAGAAGTCTGTTGTGAAATACAAACCTTCTCCTGCTCTTTTCTGCTTTCCTGCCCAGCAGATTTCTTCATCTTCTAATTCTGCGCCAAGCTTATGTTCTTTAATGTGGAGCTGAGCTGTGCCTGCATAAACTCTAAAATTAAAGCTCAGTCAAGCCAGCTTATCTCCAGACATTGAAGCCCTCAGTCTTTTCTATTCAGATGTGTGTGGCGATAATAGGACCCCAAGAGGTCATGCCAGAGAGCTGGTAACTTAACACTGAACTGTCAGTTTTGCAGGGAGGAAAAACCTCAATGGTTTTGAAGTTAAAAGAAAAATCTTGTTATGAAACTGCATTCACTCCTTGTAAGGAAGCACCACAATCCTTCTGTGTTGGGAAGCGAAGAAGGCTCTTGTATTTGGGTTTCATTGCTCTTGTGATGCCCCTCTTACATAGGATTATGGATTTGTCTTGGTAAATTGCAATGGGAATTATCTAAGCAAGTATGAGGTGGGGTACGGAACTGGTGGTACAATGTATTGAAGTATCAAAGCCTTGGTTATGTCGTCAATTCATCATCTCTGGTCTCTGCTGTTGCGAGTCAAGGGGAAGTATGCGATGTTCCCGCCTTGTGAGGAAATTTCCTGGCTAATATAGGACTGATTTAATTATAGAGGGGCTTCACTTGTTTTGTAATTGCTTGAGTAATTCTCAGGCTCCAAGTTCTAGGAAGTTTAACAAAAATACTGAGAACAACCTCCCCCCAAAAACCTTATGTCCTCAAAACCAGAAATGACTATTTCATTTTTCCCTAGGCCTAAACAGAACAGCCTGAAATTTAAACAGAGTTTCAGGTTAGGGAAGAAATCCAGCAAGGCTAGTTAACGTGTAAATGGATCAGAAACTCAATAGTCTTCCCATTATAAACATGAGTAGGTTAGGACAAAACCTTCTCTCAGGCTACCTTGTGTTCTTTGATTATCTTGGGTGAGTAAAACCACTAATACAGAAGTGACCTGGTTTTGTCCTGCTGTGGGGGAGAATATGAACTGGATGATATCCAGAGATACTTGCTTGCCCTTTGATTCACTGGATGGCATAAAACGAGTGTGCTGCAGGCGAGTGGGATATTGAACTCCTCCCTCTTCCATTTGTATTTTTATGAAGACAAAGAATTATCATCAGTCAGATTAAGGATAAACTCATTATTAAATATGTAATGTGGAAGGAAAAAGGGTTCATTTGAAAAGCAATGGATAAATGTTGATTAATTGTTAGGCATTATGTACGAAATTATTTGCAATTGATTCCTGTTCAGTAGTTTAGCTGTGGAATGAGCAACTCAAGCAATTGATGTATTGGCAGACTCATACCTAGTAAATGAGCTCTAAATTATTCACTCCGATAAGCAGCAGCTATCACATATGTTGATATTTATCCTTTTTCCCTTGTATAAAGCTGTCATTATTAGCTCTTCTTTGAAGTAACTACTGCTTTTTGCTGATGGGGAGAAGTTGCATTTTCATTTTGTGCTTTATTTGAGGAATTTCTACTTCCTTAACTGTGACTGAGATTTTTCTCTTTTGTTGTTTTTAAACAGGTCACTAGCAGAGGGGAAACAAAATTTAAAGTTGTACCCTTTTCCTTTTCCATAACTTTTTCTCTTCTTCTTCTTCACCCCCCCATAATTATGCATCACTGTAGGGAAATGAGGCCTTGTCCAGCAGAGGGATACTCAAAGCTGAGAAAATGGCAGGAGATGTTTTCATCTTAGTGGCAGAGAGGAACAAATAGGTGTGTCTTCCTTGATACCAGCTTTACAATTTCAGTGAGAGGCAGACGCTGGAGACAGTCTGTTAGAGCCAGCTTGCTCCCCAAAGGAGGTAAAGTGACACATCTGAGAAAGGGGTGAGGTTTTAATCTGCTCCAATATGTTTCTTTTTTTTGGTTGGCTTTGAGTGTGGGTATTTTTTTGTCTCTTCCCCCTTCCTCTTCCCTCGG
Organism: Phaenicophaeus curvirostris; assembly: GCF_032191515.1. Taxonomy (NCBI): domain Eukaryota; kingdom Metazoa; phylum Chordata; class Aves; order Cuculiformes; family Cuculidae; genus Phaenicophaeus; species Phaenicophaeus curvirostris. Next base: position 5,437,750 of record NC_091402.1, on the reverse strand, counting down.
CAAGGGGTTGGGATGTGATACAAGTACTACTTTGCTTGTGTTATCACTCACTACAACAAGGCCGCATAGGTAAGTGTTAGTTCTGTGCTTCCCTTGGAGTTGTACAAGGGGCAGGAGCCTCTCTGGGATGAGCAGCAGCTGATCGTCGGGGAGCATCAACGCTGTCTTCCCTCAAATATGCACCCAATGTCAGGTAGTCCAGCCATCGTCATAGTCTCTATTTCAAATTTTCGGATGTGATGGTTTAAATGCAGTTGCCTGAAGTTATTAATCCATTGAAAGGGTTGTCTTCAACTGTCTTGATCTTCAAAGTACTCTTGATGAATAAGAAAAGTACTATTCCTTATCTTATAGTCAGATCCCCTCTAGGGTACATCTGGAGTAGTTATGTAATAGAATAGTATTTTTCCATTTAAATTTCAAAAAAATTTAAACTTTTTTTTAGTGTAAAAATAGCAAGTGTATAATTTTGGATCTTTGCAGCATAGTGTGCAGTGTACTGCTTTGAGACAAAGAAGTTACAGATGAATGTAAGAGACTTTAATACGTGATGTATTTGACATGAGTTAAGTGAATCAGCCAAGAGATGCTTGTGATCGTGTCTGCTGAGAGTAAACCAGCTGGTACTTATTTGGGAAGTATTCAGAAAACACCCTCTCGTTAATGATCCGTTGCAAGATCTGACACCTGGTAAACTAATATGTTGTCATCTTCATGGTGAAAATCGCCACAAATCATTAAAGATTTTAAGAACCATTCAACTTCTTCATGCTTTCTAAAATACGCTAATTATGGGAAAAATTGTTCTTATTAGCAACATTATTGAATGATGGCAACCCAAGACCAATCTTGGAGTAGCACAGACAGTGACAAATGTTAATCCCAGCAGCAGTTTCCCTCTTAAGCGAGCAGGTGGCTGTGGTTAATACAGTTTTTTTCTGTATTGCATGTGGTGGGATACAGTGGAGTTAATTTCATAGAGTTGGTAAAAGTAATATTTTTTTTCTGACTTTTAAAGATGTGGGGTTCAAGGTGGTGTCCAGAGGACACAAGATAAAAATTCTAAGTTTTATAATACGCAACTTCAGTAAATTTGTGATGGGTAGCCATTAAGATTATACGCTTGGTTGAAACCACCTAAATTACTGAGTCAAAACTTGTTAAAGTGGAAGGATCATTGCAAGAGAAATGAGGACTCTGAGATAGATGAGGCAAGATTTATTCCTACACTGAAATGAGTGAGTTCAGGCAATAACATTTGGAGATGGAATCTCTAAGACCCATTTCAACTGTCAGGATCTTCTTGTTAGATCCTTCAGTTTAGTTTGGTGTCAATTTTCTCTTTTAGGGGACTTATAAGGCAGTAGATAGGAAGGTAATGCTGGTGATTTAAAGACGGATGGAGTCAAAGCCTATTTTTGAAAAGGCCAGACATTTCTCTGTCCCTCTTTTTCTATTTGCACAATAACTGTCTTTCAAATGCTTGTCACCTTTTAAAGTTTATATCACTTGATGCAAAGGTTGTCATCGTGGTTTATTTTCCATCGTAACTATTCTCTGTGTATGGCATTTCTTCTAGCATTCTTTTTGAAGATGACCTTTCCTGAGCTTAAGTTCATGCCCTTTGTTGTTGTTTGACACAAAACCATAAACCAAACCTTTCGTCCTTTTACAAAATTCTGCTGTAACTTGGAAAGATCTGTTGTAAATTTCTTTTCCCAAAGGCTAGACCTCATTCGTCTAATTTATTAATATTGTTGTTGTTATTATTATCATTCTGGATCTTCCAGTACCTGCATGATTGATTTATATCTTTATATCATTATTTTTGTATACCTCTCATAGAGCAGCGGTTGGAAATGTGTTCCTTCAGCCTACAGCACGCTCACATGTGAAACCGGTAAAAATTGTATAAATATGCAGTATTTGTTTCATTTGAACCCCTGGTACTATAGGATTACACTTTCATTATTTTTTTCTTGGTGGCTTTTACTCCAAGATGTTTCTATATAGTTGGCAGCCAAAGCAATGACCCCATTTACGGACGTAATATGCACTAGAAAAAGTCAGTTACATACCAAAAGCAATCTGGCTTTTTTATCAGCTGAATTGCTGCACAAGTTCATCTCTCTACTTTAAAAGTACCCACACAGAATGGTAATTTTTCAATGTAAAACCCTGTGAATTTTCTCTCAGCTTTGCAGTAACTGGTTTAAGCTATTTTTTGGTTCCGTAGGAATGCATTTACTATAGGAAGAGGAAGAAAAATCTTCATGTTCTTTGTTGGAACCGTTGTGAACCATCATTTTAACTACTTAAAATTGTCTCTCGTATTTGAGGGCCCAGTTAGCTCCTGTGATGGGGAGTCTCTTCTGTAATACATTGATAGGAACTGGATATATGGCATCCTTTATGGTTAGTTCTTTCTGTAATCTCAGGATTGTTTACCCAGTTACTGGGGAGTACTTTTCTCTTTTGAGTCTTTTGGATACTTTTAATAAAGATGTTCATTCTTTCTTTAGTTTTTTCCAAAGCTGAGCTGCCTGGAATCTTGCAAAGGTTGTGTTCTGTAGTTCTAAAACCCATCTGATTTGGATGAAGTATATACTTTAGGTGAATGTAGTCATCTGATGCTCCCTGGTTACTTGAACACTTAACTAAGTAGTTGTCTTTAGTAATATTGTTATCACTTAGCTACATCTGACGGACTGGGGCATCTGCTGTGCCTTACATTGTTGCTCCTATTGTGTGCCTCAGCATTCTGCTTGTATCTACACAATGTTGGTGTTTGTCTTCTGAAATCAATGCAAAGGACCGAATTTTCTTGGTTGCAATTGTACCGTGCTGCAGGGCTTACCACAAGCGTCTGTTGATTTCTTTTGGCTTCTTGCAAGGCAAGGGACTAATTTAATAATTACCACATAAAATTCAGTTTTTCACTGCACAGCACAATAGAAACAGGTTTTCTAAGGAGGCTGTCCTAGAGGTTGATTAGATAATCATGTTTTCTTTAGAATTCTGTGATTTTTTTAAATTAACTGTATAGAAGGATTATGAACTTTATTATAAATGTTTTTGAAGCTTTCCATAGAACAGTATTGTTAATGCCTATGACACACGCTGGTTTTGCCTTTATTAAATACTGTAGGGTATTATTGGAAGGATTATTCTTGTGGTGCAACATAATTTATAATTCTTTAGTGTTTTTTTAGCAAGCAATCATTCTGTTTTAAAATATAATTTCTTCTTTTTGGTTATATCGAAGTATTATTGCTCATGTCCCCTCAGTAGCCAGTCCAGTGTATCAGCACTGCTTGCAGTCACTACTTTTTTGAGACGTTTTTAAATTATTTAATCCTGATAATAATCCTGCCTTCTTTCTATCCCAAGGCCAGTTGTGAAAAACATAAATACACTGAAATCGAGTGGATTTACGAGCAAGTCAAGTCAATGGCATGAATACTGAGAATGCAGAGGTACCATTAATAATCCAGCCTCAACATTGAACCACGTTGTCAGTTATTTACATGGTGCTGGGTTTTGCTTAGCTGGGTTGAATAAGCACTGTCTGTCTGACCTTGGCCTTGAAGAAGGTGCTTTATTTCAGTGTCCATCATTTGACTATATGTTTTTCTGTCCCATCCATGAATGGGAAACTGAATGTACTGTTTAATTACACAGATATATCCAAAAGGGAGGTAATTATGTGCTTTGTTTTTCTTTAATGCAACCCTGAATCCTGTATCACTGTCATATCCTAATTCTGCAAAGTGAAGGATCATCACTGAGGTGAAAAGGCAGCAGCATGTAGGATTTAGTAATGACATCTTTATGGAAAGAGAAAATAATATAAAGAAATATCTATTGCAAGAATGTCCATGTTAAATAATGCAGTGGATATAAGGAGTCTTTCTGAAGACAAGGAAGAAAAGTCCTGATTCCCAAAGACTGTTTACACATACACATGTATGTGTCCACACAAAACTTAAGGTTAATTCCTAGATCTTGCCTTCATCAGTGATCTATGTTTGGGCCGTTGGGTGCAATATAATCCAGGGCAGGTTCTGCTGTACAGGGATGAATAGGACATTCTTGCCATAAGGGTCTAAAGAGGGAGAAATCAAATCATACTGGAACCTTGATTTGTATGAGGGAGAAAATTAAAAGTCATATCAAAAGTCTCCCTAAGGTGCTGCTGTTTGTTTCCCAGTATACAATAATCTTCACTGACTTTGACTAAAGTTTCACCTTATGAAAACAAAAATGCTTTAAAACTATGTCAATATTAAGGAAATCTAACTTTTGAAGTCTTGGAGCATACTTACCTCAAATCTGATCTCCCTGGCATGGCTGTTTTCTGCCTTTGCTCACAGTAGCTGGCAATAGTTTTCTGAGCAGGACAGGCTGTGAATACAAAATATTAATAAACTAGAAATGTGTAGTTCCAAGGCAAGCAGTTTTTAAAAAATTGCATTATGTATACTTAATGCTTAACTGACCTTTTCTGCTGTTACTTAAATCTCTTAAAAATTCATCTAATTTCAAAGCCAGAGTATTAGTCCATTTATATGTAAATTGTCTGTAATTCATGCATTGATTTGAAAGACTAATCCAAAAGATCCTTTACCACAGGTGACCTTTTTGACACTGCACTTCTGGGAAGGCTGTAGAGTGGTTTCTTGTGACCTCACATCCACCTGTAGCATAACATATGCCTACTTCAGTCTGTATAAATCAGTCATGAGAGACTGGGTTTCAACCAACATTGAATTATTAACACTATAACTGTCTTGGTTGCAGTTGTAGTTAAAATAGATCCTATTTAAAACAATAATTATTTTCTGTTGGCATTCTTGCATATTTAATGTTAAACACAATTAAGGTGTTCGCAGATTGTGCCCCCAGCATAATAAAGAGTGGTACAGTGTAGCTTTTAAATGGCAACCTTCAAAGATTGTGAATTGCAAAAAACATTCAATATTTATTATTTTCTAGGCTCTCCTGTCACCACAAGAGCTGCCAGAGCAAACGTGTGAAAGCTGGCTTCCACTATTTCCTCTAGTAATGGTGGTACGCTTCCCTTTGCAGAAGTGAGTATGCAAAACTGGGATTGTTAGATTTTAGGGTTTATAGATTTCTGTTTTCATCTGTTCATGCTGCAGAAAGCAAGTCTCACTCTACATCTGCTGCAGCGTCCGTTTGGCTGCAGTGAGTGAAGTCTCACCTGGCTTGCCTGGCAGGCTGTTAGTTACCGTTTTCTCCCTCTGGCAGGTTATTACTGGAAGGCTCCATAATAATTCTGCTGAATTACTGCAGTTGTTCATTGCTAATACATCGTGGTGAAGAAAATAAATACTGGTTTTGTTTCTGATTTTTCTTTTCAAATAAACTTTAGAAGAAAATGGTGCAAAGTTCTAGTATTAAAGATTGTTGCCTGCTTGAGTAGTCATCAGTAGAACAACAAATGATCTGATGTTCTCAAAATGTGCTTTAGTTTAGTTATGATGAATTTTTTGAACTAAGGAGAACCAAAATCTGAGTCTTAAAATCCGTTTAGGCAATGAAGTATACCAAACAGTACATATTTATATTGTTATTGTTATAGAATAAATGAAGATTATTTTTGTTGCATGATTCACATGAGAAGACATAAAATACTTTACACTGAGTTATAATAGAAGAATAATGCTTAGCCCAGTTCCATACACAGTCATGGAAGAAGTGGGGAGATCATATGAGCTCCAGATTGGCCCGTGTCTGATTATCACGTACTTTTTCGGTCATATTGGGATAAATAAGCAGTAACCATCTTTGTGGGAGGACAGGCGTGTGTGCTTTCTGAGGACTGGGGAGATGTTCTAGATGAATGAGTACAAGGTTGCATCAGCAGTAGTATTTTATCATTTGTTGTTTAAAAAGCACAAAATAACCCAAGCCCCACCTACCTGCCAGGGTTTGCAGGGTAATATGAATTGTTTTGAGAAGAAGATATGATGAAACCACCTAATGGAAATGGGTGCTGGCAATGAATGTTTCCTGACAGACATTTGTAATTATTAAAGTATCTACTTAGCTGCTGTTGTAGCTGTAAGTTCTTTATTATCTTAACTTGTCTGGTGGAGAATTCCCACTTAATTAACCCATTACTACTGAGTAAAGTTTCTTTTCCTTCTGAAGCATTGATCAAGCATTTACTTATCACGAGTGAATAGCATTATCTCTGCAAATAAGAATCAAAAGTAGTTTTAGGTAATAGAAGTAAATGGGCAGGGACACTGGCAGAACATAATGGATGAAAAAAGAAACTGGCATTTTGATGGGACTTGGAAAGTTTAGTGAAATTGAATGGATGTGTTGAACATCTTTAAAATGCAAAAGGACACCCCCCACCACCCCCCCATACCTCAAAATGACTACCCCAACCCTCCCTAGGCGAGGGAGGGGCGTCCTAATGATCTGGCTTTGTACTGAATGCCCAAATGACGATAACTGTGACAATCACACATACAAGGGAACTACACAAGTATATACATTAGTATCCTTGTCTGATTTGCTTATGCAAGTGATTACCCTTATTATTTGCTGTTGTAATACAAGTGTCTGCTCAAAAAAATACTTAGGTAATTAAAGGAATAGATGTAGGAAAGGCTACTGAAAATTAGCTGCATGTGGCAACAAATATAGTGAGGTGTGTGGCTGAGCCAAGACCAAGAACTGAGCTGCTGATGTGAAACTGGGAGTTCTGTGAGTTTCTCTGGGTTTGCAGATACTCATCAAGAGATTGAGATGGCCCTATTAGATTTAATTAGTGAACCCAGAAAGTGGTGTTTGTGTAGAGGTTAATGCTGTTTCCATAGTATGGTATGATAAAGAGTAGGAGATTATTTACTGTTACGGGATTTGTCAGCTTTTGGGTGGTTTGAAAGGGAATATATATTTCTATTTGCCTTACTGTGGTGCACATACAGACATAAATATGTGGATGTGTTTACGTCTATGGGCTTGTTACCTAGAGACCAAAACACAGGAATAGTGATATTAACAAGTAAGATGGGTGTGAGGGGGCAAGTTTTGAGTAGTGCTAGTATTTAAATATTCTCATTATCTGTTTCCTCTGGCTGGATATCTGTATGGTTAATAAGAGCTATTTTTCATCATCTAGAGTGCACATGAGAAGGATGGAGAAGGAAAAGCACAGAAAGATGATAACTTTTAAGTGTTTTCTGAATTAGTGACTAATGTGCTGCACAATGAATTGATGAGTGATAATGCTCTTAGAGCATTACTGCAGTTTATTATGGCCACGAACCTGTCCTGGTGACGACAGCGTTTTGAAGAGCTATGCCTATTCTCCTCCCAGCTCTGGACTGGAGTTCTGGTTAGCTGCTATGAAAAATGTTGTATTTTGATATTGAATATCCATGCAGAGGAAACAAGACTTGAATTTTCAGCTGGTTTGGATGGAAAGGACTCAGCTTCATGTCTGTATGCATGCAAAGATGTGCAAAGTCTAGCAGTTGCACATACAAATTCTTGTCTCATATTTACTGTGTGCTAAGTATATAAAGTTAAGAACTGCATTTTTTTTTTCTGAAACTATTCCATTAGTATTTCTCTTTAAGTATAAAGAAGCGTTTGGCATGAAGTGGGAAGTGGTGCTGCACGAAGTATTAAATTAAATACTACTTTCTACTTTGTATAGATGGGAAAAATTAGCTGGTGCTTCCAGCATCCTTAATTTCAACTCCTTGCTTCCTCACCTGACTGTTGCTGAATGGCTCTCTCAGACATTCCTCTCAATAGTGCTACTTCCAGCAAAGCCTCTGTGGCAGCAGGTAGCGTTTAATGGGGTGGGACTTCTGACTTTATGGGAGTCAATTCCAGTGAGATGAATTTATGTACCTGGGAGGATCAAGGAGATTGATAATGACACATTCCCAGGGTAAGTGTCAGGAGGGACGGGATGGCAACACCAGGGATAAATGAGGATCTTGGCTCAGCAATGTAAGGATTCAGAGTGACAGCAAGAATAAGATGACAGGCAAGATTTATATTGATCAAAAGAAATACTAGCCTTGGGCTAAGGGAACGAAGGGATTAACGAAGTGATGCAACTGGCATTCAGTGACTGAATTTTGACATGATTCAATGGATGCACCTTGGAAAACCTGTGAGTTCATTTGTCAAGGAGAGGGTTTGATGGCTGTGCTAGTGCTGAAGTATTCTTCAAGTAGATGTAAACGTAAAAGTAAAAAGGTGTGTAAAGGGTCATGTGAGATGTGTACTGAGCTCTTTTCCAGTTCTTCTTGGGCCGTAGTGGTGATACCCTCAATGTCACAGGCTGGGAAGGGCTGCAGTGACTGCCAAGTGCCCTGGGGACAGCTGTCTGCTGTGACTGTGCTGTCAGCACGCGGGGTGGCCTGACTTACTGCCCGCTGGACAGACAGCTGGACTGGCCGTCATAAAGCATGTTCCAGTTCAGCAGGTTTAATGTGCTGTGTTAGTGTGCTTATGTTTTATGAGAGCAGCGCAGGTTCCAAGGAGAACTGGGACCCTTTCTGTGAAGACGGATAGATGGCCATTGTCATGCTATAATTTCCATGGGTGGAGTTGCCCCTTCTTACAGTAGTGGCACACTAATAAAGCAGGAAGGGTGTTTTTCCTCTTCGATGAAAGGAGCGATTACATCCTGTTGCATTGCTGAGGTGTTTATCGGTATGATGTCCTGGCAGACAGGCCAGCTGCTCTGCGATGGCTTCACTGCTTTCTCTGGTCAGCTAGGAAATGAATTAGTACTCTATGCTGCCTGTGAGCTTCTGGAATGGAGGGCTCAAGACTCTAAAACGTTCTGCCTGAGTCCCGCTGTGTCTCCGAGGGGTAGCGGCAATACAATAAGTGTGTGCAAGGGAAGCTTGAGCTGAGTTCACGCAGGTGAGCTGTAGGTGAACAGCCCTTTCTGTGCTCTTGGATAACCAGGCTTGCACTGTGATAAGGAGCAACACATCAGTGTGATGAGATGTCCTCCCATCCTCTGTGGGGAGAGCATGTACCTGATTTTGGGGTTTTTTTTTGTTTCTTTGTTTTCTGTTGGTTTTGTGTTTTAAATGTTTTCAACATACATCTGTTCAGTTCTGCCTTGCTCAAAGGATGCTCTGAAGTGATCCTCAAGGTATATAAATCAGCAAATCCGTGCAAAGTGAGATTTGTCTCTAAGCTTCTGTTGCAGTGTAATTCTTGCCCTTTTCCAATAGGTTTATAGGATATTCTGGCTGCTACAGGGAACGGCTTGGAATTTTGCCTGGAATTTTCAAAGAGAAAAAGAAACTATCCCTGCAAGAACTCTGTGGGCTCTAGACACTGAACTCCACCATCAGTTTTGATTGCAATAAATGAGAGAAACTGTGCCGGTATTGCCTGAAGAGATCTCCTCTAGCAGAGGGGAGGTCTCCTGTGATACTCACAGCTTCAGAATTGATTTTGGTTTTGTATCAGGCAAGTGGCAGTGAGAGATGGGAACATGGAATGGAGCTGACCTATAGCTTCTTGAAGGGGTTGTTTTCTGTGAAAATACCCTCTCCGGTTCTATACAAAAGAGCGGATTTCTGTGGTGAGAGCTGGTCTATTGATTATAGTTGGATCTTAGGGCTTTCTAAACACAGTCCAAAAACACGCCAACAGGCTTTGACTATGAAAATTTTGTTGAAAGAGCTGTTCCATGCTTTGACTTCCCCTGCCTCTTCCCCAGCTTTTGTTTTCTTTTAAAGTATTTACTTTGAAATTATCCCTGCTTGGAACTTTCTTCTTCCTACAGATTTGCAGATTCTGGTCTTCAGTACTGACATTGTTTTATCTGGTTCTTAATTTCTTCAGCAAATTTATCATTCTGCTCTAAAGGGATCATAGATCATGACATGAATTTTAGCAGTCCTTCACAGAGCCTTTGTTAGATGATGACTGGTGTCCTAGAACTTCTGGTCCTTGCTGTACACAAACATTCAGCAGAGAACCCATGAAAGGTTATGTTTCTGACTTAAAAGAAATAGTCTCGGAACCTTTGTATCTTGCATTTCTTTTCCCATTTAAGTTTTAGTACTGGAGCAGTTGTGTTGTTTTTTGATGAAGGTCAGTTTGGAGCCTCTTGTATTTTTCTTCAGAAACTTTCTTTTTATGACAAGTGGATCTGATTTTCAAGAGGTTTAATTTTTTTGCCTCTTGTTATAATAGATAATCCAAATACCATGCAATATCAGGAGAACAATTATAGCCTTCTGCAAAGAGCATTTCCTTGTGTGAATTCTGCAAAGCAAATTGTTTTGCTTGTCCAATTTGTCTTGTGTATTATGTAGTTACACTTAAGTGTAAGGGTCACTGGTTCTTCCCATCTGCAGCCTGTTTTATAGTTTAGCTACTTCTGGGCTAATTCTCATTGTGTATAGAGCTTTAACTATGAGATATAGCCCTGTGTGATTCTTAAGTTCAGTTTATTTTTTCTTTATGGAAAAGAAGTGAAAAAATTATTCGTTTATATTTCTGGTTAACTATTTTCATCTTTCTTTAGTTTGTGCTGTTGTATCTCTTAATCATTGTTGTGGGGCGTGCTGGCTTTGCTGCAGAGGAAAACCTGTCAGACTGATCTAACACAAATAACTTGATACCATTTCAAACTTATCCCCAAGGTGTTTGATGTTACTGGGCTACAACATTCGGCATTACATGTGGCTAGGAGATTTGGAGTAAGTTCCAAGTCTTAAAGATATAGTTATCAGCTCTGGGTGAGGAGCAGTTTAGTCTTGGATTTGGATTATAGGCAAGATAGCTATTGCTATCTCAAAGTTCAGTAAAGTTGCATGGGGTCAAGGCAAACATGTGCATCACAGCCTCTCGTTTTTTGAGGTGAACAGAAGTCTGGCCCTCAAGGTCTGAGAATGGGTTTCTGTTCTGATTGTTGTGTTTTGCTATAGTTAATTTTTTGGGTAATGTTCACATCTTTTGGTATCAGTTTGTTTTAATAAATGTCTAATGTCTCCACAACTTTCATACTTTCTCCTACCCCTTGATTGGATAAAAAATAAACATTCTGATGTCTCTACTGCTTGCCCTATGTCAGGCAAATTTTTTGCAATTTAAAACTGGATTTTTCTTGGTTACATCTTGTCCTACAATATTTAGGTTTGCTGTGTGTTTAATATACATTTAATAAAACCTTGCAGAGTTATTCTGATGCTCGCTGCTGATGGAGGTCACACATGTGAATAGTTACACAACCCAGCATTGTTCTTGTTTTCTATTAGATATAAGGGAGGTAAAAGAAATCAATATCTGATCAATGGAAAATGGCCAAATGGGTAAAAAATGGTATTGTGAACAGAAATATTTGAGGTCACTGAGTATGGGAAAGTAAATTAAGTAGATGGAAACTGTACAAATGAAGTTGAGTGTCCTTTTTGCTTGTTTTTCATGACATAGTTAACTGTGTGTGTGCCTTGGCATGGTAAGGGGCTGTCGCAGTGAGAGCACATCTTGTTCATATGTTTTTTTAGGAATTATTTATTTTTCAATTATTTTCTTTTTCCTTTGAAAATAATTTTTTTGTAGAGATGTTTGCAAATCTGTGAAAGGCGATCTGGTTGAAAGGAAAATATTAAAAGGAAAGTTACAGGGTGCGGCTGAGCTGTTCCACCAACTCCCTGCCAGGGGCAGAGTCTGGTTACTTTGCTTTGCCCACCCTGGTGTGTGTGAACGCCTCTTGGAACAAATTATGCTTGCGATACAAAACTGTGTGTGTAGTGCTGGGTCTGGAGTGCTTTCCCAAGGGTAGGCTGGGTGCCAGAGCTGAGCAAAGGGAGCCTGTCTGGAAGGACAGGGGACGTGGAAAAAGGAATCCCGGGGGCTGAGGACTCATCTTTCAGAGGTAGACTCTGAGCTGCTGCAGCCAGCCTTTGTAACTTCGCTCTTTAGATGTTCACGTAGTGATGCAGTATGGCCGTATTTGTGCTAAAAGTCCTGAAGGTCGAAGGAAGTCTTCTATTAAATGTTAATTTCTAGTTTTTTTAAAATACGGAAATTCTGTTGCTCAGTTCTTCAGAATGCTGCTGTGATGGTGTGTGAATTGTGGGTCAGTGTCATTTGACACTATTCCTTTAAGAAGAAACCTCTCATTTTCTCATTAAAATTAATTAGTGTTTCCTGCTATTTAAGCTGTTACTGGGCAGATTAAATCATGTAATTTGATTTTTTTTTTTTAATAATTTTTTGCAAAGAGGGCTATCAAAGTGAATGGCTGGTTTGAGGGTAAAAGGCTTACCAGGATTCTCTTTCAGTGTTATCTCTTACTCATTTCATATTCTTTTCAATATCACAATGAAAGGACTTGTCTAAGTTCCATGCATCTCCTTTAGCTTTTTTCCACCCCAATTCTAATACCTGCTTGCTATTGTATTAAAAGAGAACCAAGGAAATGGTGTATTTGCATGAAGGACATTTTCAATTCAAATGTCAAGAGGCATTGCTATTTTTTTGTTGTTATACCACTAAAGCTCAATTTCTGCGTACAGGAAAGACTGTGGAGTAGGAATCCATTTTGGAAAGAACACTTCTAAATTAGCTTTTCACTTTGTGACATGCCAGATGCAAATTAAAAGGAATACTAAGTCAAAACACTTCACATATATTGGATTTTTTTTTTGCATCTGTTGTCCTAAACAACTGTTTCAAGAACTTGTGTTGACAGAAACATTTTCAACGATCTATAGTCCTTCTATTTTTTCAATCTTTTTTCCTTCAAACCATTTTAGTTTTATGGTTGAATATTTTTCCTGCAAAATGACTTTAAAAGCTTTTCTTACTTTTTTTTCTTAAACAGGATATACATATGTATGTATAGCTGCTTATTTGGAATAGTTCTCATATATTTTCTTCCTGAAGGCAGAAATATATTTGTTCTGAAATGAAATTAGACATTACTTAAGTAATCACTAAAAGGAGCTGCATGCGTGCAAACTTATAATTTACTATCATTACCGTATTATTAATAATAACAACAAAGCCACAGAGGTCTGTGTGTCAGTGGTGTGAACGGTTAGAGATTCAAATGGTTTAGTAACATTAAAGCTGAGGAAAGCCAAGTTTGCTCTTCTGAAGGAGGGTGGAGGGTGACCTGAAATGCCTTCATTGTTGGATGCAAGCAAGCACTGCTGGTTCCCCCTGCATGCGGCTGTTGAAGGTTACGCTGCCGCACTGCTCGCCTGCCTGGTCAGCTGCCGGTACGTCTGGTTCTTGAGTGCACGGATTGCCATTTTCATTTTAGCTGAATAATGCTGATGCAAGGTGATGTTCTCAGTGAGGGGCAAAGCTTCTGCGCAAAGTTTGGTCATGGAACTGTGGAATACTTTGGGTTGGAAGGCACCTTAAAGGTCATGTAGTCCCACCCCCTGCCACGGGCAGAGACACCTCCCACTGGATCAGGCTGCCCAAGGCCCATCCAACCTGGCCTTGAACACCTCCAGGGATGGGGCAGCCACAGCTTCCCTGGGCAGCCTGGGCCAGGGCCTCACCGCTCTCACAGAAGAAATTCCTCCTTATGTCTAGTCTAAATCTGCCCCTCTCCAGCCTATACCCATTGCCCCTTGTCCTGTCACTCCAAGCCTTTGTAAACAGTCCCTCCCCAGATTTCTTGTAGCCCATTCAGGTACTGCAAGGCTGCTATAACATCTCCTTGGAGCCTTCTCTTCTCCAGGCTGAAAAACCCCAACTCTCTCAGCCTGTCCTTGTATGGGAGGTGCTTCAGCCTTCTGATCATCTTTGTAGCCCTTCTCTGGACCCATTGCAACAGCTCCATTTCCAGAACTGGACACAATACTCCAGGCAGGGTCTCACAAGAGAGGAATAGAGAGGCAGAATCCCCTCCTTTGACTTGCTGGCCACACATCTTTAGATGCGGCCCAGTATATGGTTGGCCTTCTGGGCTGCAAGCGCATATTGTTGGCTCATGTTGAGCTTCCAATCAATGAGCACCCCCAAGCCCTTCTCTGCAGGGCTGCTCTCAATCCTCCATCCTATACTGAAACTGAGGATTCCCCTGACCAAGGTGTAGGACCTTGCACTTGGCCTTGTTGAACCTCATGATGCTAGTCATCACCTTGGAGCGTTATTCCTGTCATAGACTGAGACTGTCTCTCTGCTGAAGGCTGAGGGGGAGTCATCCCAAGGCTGGCTACAGAGCCAGCCACTCCTCTCCCAGCAGAGAAGTTGATGCCTCGCAGTTTGCCTCAATTCATGGCCAAAAGGAGAAACTAACTTTTAAATAAAAGCTTATCTATGTTACATAAATATATCTTGAAGAATAAATTGCTACATTTATATTTTTCATATAACTTTAAAAATAAACTTCCAAAAGGAAGAAAAGTATGTTGGAAGTCTTCGTCCTAGCTCAGTAAACAGGAAATTTAATAAGTGGTTATGAGTTAAATATCTGGTATTCTGTAAGCTATCAAATGGAAAGTAATGCTTTGAGCATTAATTGACATTAATTGCTGGTGAAAAATGCCAATACATACTTTTCAGGCTGTATTAACAACTGAGAGCTGGCTACAAGTTTGCTAAACATAAGAGGCAGCAGAGAAGGTATTTTATAGGTAAGCCATGACATTTTATTTTAGCAGTTTAAAGGGAAAAAGAAAGAGATACATAGTACTCTGCAGTGCTTCACTGTGGAGTGGATTATCATCTTTGTGTGGTGGACAATCATTAATTTGTATTGTAAAGGTTACAGTATGAGGCGTTTTTCTCTGTCTGCAGGTGGTATTACTGTTTTGCCTATGGGGTACATAAGTACATCACAAAGATCTTGATACTTAGCTACCATTCTGTATTCCACTGTAAAAAAAGGCATGTTATGCCTAATGTATTTTATGTTATGAATAATAACAAACAGTATAGAAATACGTATGCTTTTTCTGAAAGGTGAAAAGAGAAATATTTTGTTTAAAATTGATGAAAGTTATCTGGAGATAATATGGATGCATATCTCTGATTTGTGGAATGCCTATTTAAGAATCCAATATCAGAACTCAACACTTAAATCACTACTTTGGGAGGAATAAGTGAAAGGGGGATAATACTAACACAAATATACTGTTAACAGATTGGAAGCTCATTGTTCATTGCGTTTGCTTACTCTTTAACAGAAGAAACCAATATCCTGTAGAAATAACAAAGCTGTGCTTAAATCTGTGGACCAGTTTGCTTTATGGAGATACTACAACTTGGTTATTCCAGTTTGCCAAGAAACATGGAAAGCTGCTTTCCCCTTTCGTGTAATTGTGCATTGTGGAAAATGTCTCATTTCAAGGTCACACAGAATTAAATTTAACAATTCCTGTCCCCTTACAGTAACTTCCTTTAAAAATATTTACTTGTAGAGTTTCCTCTTGGGAGAATTTTTTACTGTCCTTAAAAACGGAACGATCATAGAATCATGTAATAGTTAAGATTGGAAGGGACCTTCAAGGCCATCCAGTTCCAACCCCCCTGCCATGGGCAGGGACACCTCCCATGGGATCAGGCTGCCCAAGGCCCATCCAACCTGGCCTTGAACACCTCCAGGGATGGGGCAGCCACAGCTTCCCTGGGCAACCTGGGCCAGGGCCTCACCACTCTCATCGTGAAGAAATTCTTTCTTAGGTGTAGTCTAAATCTGCCCCTCTCTGGTTTATACCCATTGTCCCTCGTCCTGTCACTGCAAGCCTTTGGGAACAGTCTATCCACAGCTTTCTTGTAGCCCTTCAGGTACTGGAAGGTCATTATAAGGTTTCCTGGGAGCCTTCTCTTCTCCAGGCTGAGCAAGCCCAACTCTCTCAGCCTGTCAAGATCACTGGTATGAATTCCTGTGAATCTGTAGAGCCCAGCAAGGTGATAATAAACCAGTTTAACTGTGTATCGCTAATACTAACATTGTGGTATCACACCATTTTGCTTTATTAAGAGAGGGCCTGACTGCATTGTGATTCTGTTAAGGTTGGGACTTCAGCTTACAAGGATCAAAGAACTTGCTGTCCTCTTTAGATGTTGAACAGGAATAAACCCACTAGATCGAGCTAATACTTGACATTTTTCTTCCTGAGCTAGAGGGCTCTTATCAGAAAACACATCTGCCTTCATACACTCTGAAGCATAGGAAGACTCTCTTCATATTGATTATGGTTTTTTTTTTCCTCCCCTATTACTGATTGCAGAGCTTGTTTCTTGAGGAAGAGAAAAATCATACGCTTTACTTTTGTTTACTACCCAAACATCTAGGCTTCTTAGCATTTCCCCTTCCACAGGATTATTCAGAGCACTTTGGGAACTCATAGCTCGTTACACTGGTAGTGTTCTTATAGTAAGCGTGACATACAGTGGCACAAATAGAATTTTTATTGACTTAAAAGCAACAACAACAAATTAGAAAAGGAAATTCCATGTTATACTCATTTCGCAAATACAGTTATTTTCTTACTTATTTAAATTGTCTTTGGACGATTTATTTTGAAATTGGTGAACTTCGAATCAAACAAAAAAGATCTCTTTCTCCCTGTCCAACAAGTGTTTCTTTCCCCATCTCTGATGATCTTTGTTTGGTTTAAATACATCCTGCCCTATTTGAGGAAATCCAGATCTTCTCCTAGTGCTGCCTAGTGAAATTTTATCAGCTTCAGGATAATATTAAGAGGAGGAATCAAGCAATTACTTTCTTTCAAGGTAAGATCAGCATATCTGACTAGGTATCATATGTGTAGCAAAATTTCAAAGTTAATGTAGACTATGTGAAATAAAGTCATCCTTTTTCAAATGCATGAGAAGAGATGATTAAGTTCCAGTTTGCAGTGTAAATTAGCTTCTAAACTTAGAGGTTGGTGGCTTGAATTGAATCAAAGAGTGTTTTTGGAGGTTCAGAGTGTTAACTATTTGCTGATGGCGTTGCTTGATTCATTTCTGAAAATGATATCTCACTGGGGTTGTCCAATTTACAGTATATAATGGATTAATGATTTGGAACTTCATCTATAACTCTTTGGCTTTATGTTTAAACAGTTCATAAACTTTTGATATCCTTTTCCCCCTCTTGAATTCATTAAGAAAATACCATAAAGGAAAGCTAGTCCTTTCTTTTCTTCACTTTTTATTATTTAGAAAAATGCAGGGTTATGTCAATATTCTAAACCCCTGTAAAGTAATAATTTAAGGACTTTGGGGAAGGAAGAAAACAAGCCTGTCTTCTGTTGAGTCTCTTCTGTTAAGAAGAGCTGAAAATAGACAAATTCATCAAATGCCTAATGGATAGGGTAGTTCCGTTTTTTAAGGCTTAGAAAGTTAATATGCTTTCCTTCACAGACCATGGAATACTGTTACCATGGGTATGGCAGCAGCTGGAATTCAGTACAGGGTAACCATTGGTTTTATTCTTTCAACGTCTTTCATTAACTCTTTTCATACTAACCCTAATTCCAAAATGTGTTCTGTGAAAACTGAGATATCAGTGTTTTGAACTGGATGCAGCGAGGTCTGTCTGTGTGTCCTTCCGTCAACTGTTCTCTTGAGGTTGGTAAGAGTGATTCTATATTGTATTCACAAAGCATTCCACTCACTTTCCAGTGCAGAGGGTCCTCTCTCTTTGCCCTCCTTTTTTTTTTCATCCTCGCTTTGTTGTCATATCCAACGTTTCTGTTTCAATGCAGTTGGTTTAGGTTATGCAAAAGATCCTCCTTCATGACAGCAGTGGCACATCTAGGACAGCATTCACCCTGACAGCAGTGAGCTGAGATGCTGTCTGGGGAGAGTCCTTGGTCCCCAGTTGTCCCCTTCTTGTCTTCCTAGCATCTGCAATAGTCATCTTTCGTCTTTGTCTAGCAGCTCTAGTTCTGGTGCTTTAAATAAAGAAATTTATGATAATAAAAAAAAAAAATCTTTGCAATTGTAACACACCTTCACGCTTTGCAGTTCTTCTTTTGGTGCTGTGTCATGATTTACCAGTCTGTGCTCTCTGCTTACTTCCTGAGTACTTCCTCTCTTTCAGATAACAAATAACGCAGTGGAGTTAAAGTATGGCCACCAAACCTAAATGTAAATGAATGCTTTTCTGATGTGGATAAGTGAGAGGGAATGGGTAAATACTGAAATAGGAAAAAAATGTCAGGAAGAAATATTCAATTTATTTATTCCCTTTGGGTACGTCAGATAAAAATTTGTTAAGCATAGAATGTATAATCTGCATTCTTGTGGCAAGGTTTACTTCACTGGCAGGTGACATATACTAGCTCGTGAGTATTAATAAACATTTTGAAACCTTTTTGACACTTCCAGTTTTTGTGTTCTTTTCTTTGCTATTCCTTACTTCTTTCAAAAAAACCCAAACCATAGCCTAACAAGAAAAACCAAACCCAAGGGGTGCTTTGCCCAATGTACTCTGTGTTTCCAACATCTGAAAGCTGCAGACACTGCCCCATCCCTGGAGAGGGGTTCAAGGCCAGCTGGATGGGCCTTGGGCAGCCTGATCCAGTGGGAGGTGTCACTGCCCATGGCAGGGGTGGAACTGGATGATCTTTAAGGTCCCTTCCAACCCAAACTATTCTATGATTCTATGCCCACAGTAGCAACCCTTTACACATTCAGCTGTTGATGCCTAAGCACATCTGATTTAAGCCAGGGAGGCAAAAGGCCAGCTGTGGTTTTGTAGCATTTCTACAAGCGTCAACTCTTGCAAGGCAGTAGCTTTTGGCTTGGTAACACTGAGTGTGAGCTATCCAGTGGCTTCTCTGATCTTAGTTTTTAGTTCTGGAAATTTTACTTTGTCAAAGAATTCATATTATTAAGGAATTGAAGAAAAGCCCAAGCTGAATGTTGTTTTCTTTTTTCCAAATTAATAGTAATATATGTATCCAAGTTCTCTGCCCAGTGATATCTGCATTTCGCCAAATAACTTTTACTCTTTACTCAAAGGCAGTGTAGCTCCTTATCTTTTCTTTCTTTTCTTTTTTTTTGCTCTTGAAATTCTAAACTGCTGGGAAGCTATGTGAATAATTGATACCTTTTATTACTCATTCTTGCATAAAGGAAAAAATTATCTTTTATGCTTTGCTCTCCTGTGTACTACACTGGCTTTAGGCAGGCACAAATTAGCAGCTGTAGAGACTACCATTTCTGAGGAGGTTTTTAATTTTCTGACTAGATTGATGGACCTGTGTTTTTAATTAACAAGTCAACAAGAACTAGTGTGGTAGTAGTAGAGCTCAGGTGAAACCTGATCAGCCAAACCTATTTTAATGAGTGAAATTACTCTAGAGATTCATCTGTCTTGATGCAAAATGAAAGTGCTAGAAACAATTGCTATTCTGCTTCCCTTGGAAGATACAGCTGTTTTCTTTCCAAAATGTTTTAGAAGCAGTTAGAGTTGAGATGTTCCAAACTTCTGTGCTGGGAGCTAGTCAATATTTGCAGTTTATATCCAGCACAGATTTGATGTCAGATAAAATATAATATGGGACATCACAAGTCTTCTTTTCAAATCTATTGACGCTAGTTCTACTTCCAAATAAGTTCATCTAAAAAGAACGAGGAATTAATTTTACAGACAAGCTTTAGATATTCCCACTGGCATGCACCAGAACCTGGTCAGTGAAGGCTTTGCAGACTGCTGTCACAGTGTTGTTAATACACTTTAACTTTCCTTAGGCTCAAAGACACCCTAATGTTCGCAGGATTTGTATCTGCATGTAAATAATAGGATAAACGGGAAAGCTGTGTAGCCTTGGAAGTCGGATAAGGAATGAGGTGTCATATGTAAATTCTGTCTCCAGCTTTGTCACTGTTAAGACTTTTGCCTTGTTACTGATCCTTTTGTGCCTTGTTCACCAAAAAGAGGGATAATAATGCCAGCTTAATACCTTGAAGAGTTTTCAAGATGAGAAAAACTTAGTCTGGTGGCATTGCTTTTCTAAATGCATTACTGGTAAGCTTCAGTTCTGAATGCAGCCTTGGCCTTTTGGCCATTCTCAAATCTGTCCCCTGCAGGCAGGACTTCAGGAACAACCCTCCTTTGGAAGATTTAGTGAGAGCCGTGTTTAAAAATGCTGCTACCACATGAGCAAGGGGTAGTCTTACTGAATCACAGTGCATTAGTGACTGTGCTGGGTTTTTCTTAACACTCTTTTAATTTTTAGTAATAAATTAAAGGTTTGAGAAGCTAATCTATGTGGAGCTACTCAAGTTAGAAAATCGTGGGTTAACTAATCATGCGGGGTTCAAGCTTGTTTAAGGAGAAAATAAAGTTTATTTGAAAGGTCTGAAGGCGTTGCTCCCCAGCTGGCTTTTGTCTCTGCTGTTTCGTTTCCTTCCTAAGCAGCGATAGAAGCTTTTGTGTTTTTGATGCCAAGCGGTGTATTCTGGAAATGGGAGTGTCATTTTTCCATGGATATGTTCATGGTTTATAAATGAAGAGAAACAGGCAGGTGGCGCTTATCCACAGCAATGGTTAGTTCCAATTTAACAGAAACATCCGGATAAATATGTTAGATACCATGAAGAAAATACTGAAGTGCTTGTTCAGTGCTTTTCTAGAGTCTGACATAGAACAGACTGACAGTTGTGGTCCGTGATTTGAGGTAAGGTAGCAAAAGTCTGTGTGCATTTGAGGTCTTTGAGCCATTTGACAGCTTTCTTTCAGTGACTTGCCTTCTCCCCTGTACACATTGCTTAAGTAATGCTCTTCTGGAGCAAGTGTGTCGCTTGGTAAGTTGAACACACCCACTGGTAACATACTTCTGCAAGCCAGTATCCCTGGCATTAGCAGAAAACAACAAGAAAAAAGGAGACAAGGCAGCCACTAAAGAAGGAGATCTATAGTTGTAGTGAGAAAGGAGTTTGGCATAGGACTGTAGTGATTCCAGAAGTGGTAGAAATGGAGTCCAGGTTAGTTATAGTGTACCACAGAATGAATTAGTGTGTCTCAACCTTGCACCTAACGGGACAATCTCATGGCCCAGACAACTGCGCGCTGTGAACAGGCTGGCTTTGCGGGGTCCATCCTGCTGGCTACAGCTACCAGACAAAACAACTGCAGGGAGCTGGACACTCGGCAGACAAAACAGCTGCCAGGAGCTGACCGTGCCCAACAGGTGCAGGTTTTAGTGAGAAAACAAGGGGCGGAGTTAGTGCAATGAGCCTATTAGCAACGTATGGCCCTGAGCATATAAAGGGAGGAACCAAGGGTGAGGGTTTGAGAATGTTCGCCTACCAGACTGAGCATGGGACTGATGGGATGCTGCAGTGCCATGAGGTAGCTATCTTTATGTCTTTTTCTTTCTTTCTTTCCTTCCTTCTCTTTCTTCTTTTGATGTGTGCCTTGTAACCAAATAAGCAGTGACGCTTAACCTTAATTCTGTGTCCCAGAATCTGACCTAAATGTACCCCTGTCTTTATGGCACATAAGTGTATTGAGGTAGTGATATAAAACAATATTGGTTTTTTTGTGACAGCAGAATTCCTTTGCTATTTTGTATAGGGTATCCTTTTGAAGAACCTTTTTTGTTCTATACCCCATGCTGCCAGTCTCAGGATTTTAACTTGTTTTTCAAACAAGGCATCCTCAAATACCAGACATATGGGGCCACAGAGGTCTCAAGAGGTGCCTCCTAATTTGTATTGTTCTCTTCTGTTGTGAAAATGAAATTGTGGCCAACTACTAAGTTTCTGCAAGCTTGAGTGTTTCACAATATTTGTACTTGTGTTCAACGCCTGCAGGCAGACTTTATTAGAATCAATTAAAATAAGCAGGAACTTGGGAATGAGTTGTTTTGCGGTACAGTTAGGGCTTGTTTTTTCCCACTTTATGACTTTGTGGAATAATTAGGTAAAACTCAGATATTCAGCTATGATTCACTGAAAGTAAAAGGTACGTGCATAGAAAGGAGAATGAACAAACTTAATATAGAAACTTAATATAGCAGAAGCACAATGTTACCCTCCTCACAAAGTGAACTTTTTTTATGTCCTAGACCTTACCAGTTTGTTCTTGTTGTGGGAACACAATGCTGTTAGCAACACAGCATCCTCTGGCCTTCTTTCCAGAACATCTCAAGTTCGTTATTCTCTGTTAGGATGTTTAGAAGCTGAATCCAGCAACGCCATTTCATTACAAAATATAATGATTGGAGAGAGGGCAAATAGTCTTATCTTAAATCTTGTTTATCAGTTAATTCATTATACTTCAGCAGCAATTGCATATGCAAAGTGGAATACTAATTAGGTTCTGCAGTTCTCTATACAGTGCAGCAGTTTTATCAATACTGTTTAGCTGCATAATGCACACAGTCCAAATACAGTACAGAATAAAAATAATCTGTGTAATTTGCTATTAATGAATCTACAAAATGGAATGATACTAGTATTTTCAGAACAAGTGGTTAATTACAAATATAATTTGCATATTACGCTGTGTTGCTTCTCTATTATCTGTTGACACTGGTTATGATTTTTTTGTGGAGAATTTCTCCTAGTGGGACATACCAGGGGGCTTGTGTCAAGCTCTAGATTTTGGCAAAGGTATCTCACTTCTTCAGGATCCTGCATTAAGCTGCAGAGCAGTGAAGGTGTTCTGGGTTTTTGAGTGGTTTGGGTTTTTTTTTAATGGGTAAGAGGAAAGGGGATGTAAGAGAGACAGTAGGATGTTGCTTTTTCTCCTGCGCTAGAAGTATTGTTTCATCCACTTTCTAGGTCTGAAATACTGTGATTTATCAAAGCTCATTTCTCTTGTGTCTCTTTTCAGAAGAATTTTGCTGTTGGAAAGAAACTGTTTATGACGGTGCAGCAGTTGGGTGGTTTGCTCCTGTAGGCTGGGTTTTATGCCTGCTTTTGTGGGAGGAGCAAAATGGAAATGGGCCCTGAAAACCCAACCAGTCAGCAAACAGTATGAGACATAATTATCCAGTCACTGTGTGTTTATTAGGAAAAGCAGCTAGATGGTAGTTAAACATACCTGAAAGACTAGCAGCAGAAAGCTGCCTCCCCCAGTGCAATCCTTGTCTTAG
This sequence comes from Phaenicophaeus curvirostris, assembly GCF_032191515.1. Lineage (NCBI taxonomy): Eukaryota > Metazoa > Chordata > Aves > Cuculiformes > Cuculidae > Phaenicophaeus > Phaenicophaeus curvirostris. The sequence continues at coordinate 5,414,690 of NC_091402.1, read as the reverse complement.
TCCATAATAAAACGTGATAGAGGGGTGAGAATTATTCATTCACGGCCAAGGCTTTGTTCTGCGGAGGGAGCTGGAATCAGGTAATCGATACAATTGTTATTGCCAGACGTTATCCTGTTAGGGAAAAGTACCACTGGTTAGGTCTCCTTTGTGAACAAAGAAAAATTTATTGCTAAATATAGGAAAAAACATTAAAGTTGTAAGGCTGAAGTTCAGATGTGTTGACTGTCTCTTGAAAATAAATGGTAAATCATATCTTTGAATGTGTTTTTGTCTGCCTTTGAGCAGACCTTACTTTCACTGTAACCTCAAAATGCCCATTGTTGTCTTGTTTTTATTAAACTTGCTGGTATTCCCCGTTGATCACCATCTTCAGTGAAATCCAGTAAGGCTGAAATAGCAAGAAAGAAGTTTCCTTTTCATCTTTTACCTTTAAGTGGTTCACTGTCTTACTATTTTAGAACTACCTTGTGTTGACTATAAGCTGCTACACTAATAATGGTTTGCTTAGAAGAAGCTGAGCACCTAAATTATTTAACTGCTTGCATGACTGTCACTTCACCGATAACTGAATACTAGGTGCTTGAGGTCAGATGGTGTATAGCTGGGTTGCCTGCTTTTCTCTTACTCCTGTTATCCCTGGACTGAACAGTCGCAGCCTGTTAATCTTTCAGTCTTCACCTATCCTGGCCTTAAGGAGGCATAACACGATTCTGGTGTTACGGCTGCTTCTAGGCCATACGGATACAGGCATTTTAGTATAAGCCATGACTGCTTAGCACGTCTGATGGAATGTTGCTCACTGCAGTTTTTTTGATGGCTAGGAGAAAAGAAGTACAAAACCCCCAACATAACCTGTTAGTGGAAATAAAAAGAGAACGAAACTATAGGTAACAGGTCAGTGTGTATCAACTTCAACTGAAGGCACAAGTCCAGTTTACCTTGGTTACTATTTGCTGTGCTTTAACTATTCTGCAAAGCCATCACTTTTTTGCTGATCCAAGGATTCTCCTTTCCTTTGTTTTGCACCAAGTAGTATTTTTGTTCGGAGATCTCCAAGTGCATCGAACAATTATTTGCTATGTTATGCCTTAAACTGCTGCAAGCTATTAGTTGCATGCTTGCATTCATATTTTGCTTGGAGTCATTGTTACGTGTACTGTCCATGTTCATTATGCCTTACATCTTCTATCAAGAACAATATACAGCAGCATAGGTAAGGACCTATGCAGTCTTAATTGTCCTTTGCCTAGTGTCAGTCACTGCTTTGCTCCAGGCTTTAGCTCACTCTCAGTGGAGTTAGCAAGCAATGCCATCAGGTATTTTAATTCTTTGTCTGTCTTCTTTCCCCTTGATCATTTACTAATTGTTTTTCTCCTTGTTTGTCATCTTAGAGAAGTCTTGCAGTAGCCTGGGGATTTCAGTGTCTTCACATGAGAAGTACATATTTGAGAGGGAGGTGAACAAGATGCTGAAAACTCTGCCCCTGCTTTGCTCTTGATTCTTACCAAATCTAACGTAATTGTGCTGAAGTTGTACTACACTTGACTCAGAATTTAGTTAACTTGACTGAAATTGCTTTGTTTTTCCACCCTGCCTTTGCTGCTCTAATAAGAGAATGAAGGTTGTTACTGTTGAAATATGTGCACTTTCTGTTAAGCCACATGAACCTGCAAATCTTTTTGCTAAGATTTGAGAAGTCAGACATTAAGGGGAATCAGAGAAAGGGTACTGCATGGTCAACAGAAAGTTTATCCAATTCAGTCTCATGGTTAGGCTTATTAGGCTTCATGTCTGCTTCTTTGGAAACAGACACTGCAATTTCTTTTTATCTGCTGTGGCTGTAGACTCACAGTCTACAGGAAAATGGTCTATCTTCAGCTTATGAGCTTAATACAGATGTTTTTAATGTTATTACTTGAATTTTCAGGTCTTTCTCTTAGCAGAACTAGTACCTCGCCTTCGGGTGTCCATTATGTATCTTCCACTTGATCCAAATACGCATATGGGTCTAAGTGTATATACTGCAAATATATCTATAAAAATAATGATATATTGCTCTGACTGTTCAAAGAAGGAACCTGGAAGGGGTTTGCCAGGAGTCATAGTTTTCTGTTGCCTACAGGTAAGATTTGATTGTGTTACATGATTCCTTTGTCTTATTTCCTCTGGCTTTTTTTCCTGATCTGCCTGTATTTTGTTGTAGAAACACTGATAGTACTAGCATTTTGTGGTGCAGGGTTTCTCTTGAAGAAATTCCTGTCATGACCAAGGCAGAGTAATCAACCTGTATTTCAGAATAAACAAGACTAGAGCTATCATTGTGTTAACTTGGTCTCGGCTTCCCTTCCCACCTGGGACATCACTACTGGGAAGGTTGGACAGAAAGTTGTGTCTCACCATTGCCTGCATTGGGCATTACTGGCTGAGGTCCCTGGGCATCCCCTGGCATTCTTATCCATCTGCCTGATCTCCAGGATCTTCCCTTGCCTCCAGAATCACTCCTCCATCCAGATTCTTGAGCTTCTTTTTTACTGGCCCACTTCTTCTGAGACCACTGCTTCTTTGTGGGAACCCTTCTGCTCAGCTTCCTCTAGTTCCAGAACTTCAAGCTGTCTGGTTTTACCCATCTAAATGGTCTTTGTGCAAAAGCACAGTGTGTCTGCAGCCTCCTCATTGGTGGGTTTATCTTGTGTGACTCTGTTAATCAGAGGATTTTAGACAAGCCTCTTCTATTTCAGGATTTAACAATGCTTCCAATCTGTTCATAGTAGTTGCAAGTTGCTGATGTTAGATTTCTGCTCTACAGTTCAGAAGTTCCGTTTTGTTATTGTTTTGGGTTATTTTGGTTTTTTCCCCTGTTTCCAGCAGTGCGTCTCTTTATGTTTTCCTTATTTCCAAACAGGTTGTAGTGGAGACTTAGTAACTGCTTTTTTTCGGAGGACTGACTCCTTTCAGGCTCCTTGTTGTTGGTCCTGTGCTAGTTACTTAAAGAAAAATTTCTTTTCCTTCAGCAGACATCAGAAGCAATTTTGCCTAATTTATTTTTATGAGGATTTGGCCTCAAATAGAGATGACCACTTGGGAAGTAAGAGCTTTTTGAATTTTGTCAAAGCTGTCCTGCATTAAGCCATCCTTAAGAAATGAGTCATTGAAATAGAAGTTTAACATGAACACATCAAAAATTATTAGTATTAAACATTTATTAATGAAAGTATTCCAGTATCAAAATAGCCTGGTATTTCTACTTGGGCTGCTCAGTAAATCTGTTAGATTTAACCGCATTTCCGGAGACTGGATTTGACATTATAATGTGGATAAAAGCAACCGCTAGAAGTAAATGTTCTAGAATTCTTTTTAATCTTGCTCTTAGTTTTCCTAAGCATTTCACCCTACAGGTTGAAAACCAGCATTCATGAAGGCCTCAGAAAATGACAATGGAGGATTCTATTGCTGGTTGTTTTTTGTTTTTGTTTTGTTTTATTTTTTTCAGAAAAGTATGCAGAATTGGTGAAATACAGGCGGTTTAATCTTCTGGTACCCTTTGCTGATGTTGTTAATGTTTGTGACCTTGCTCAGGTGATGATTTACTTTGCATCTCACTCTGGGTGCAGTGGCTGAGACTTCTGTGGTGCCGAAGCCTACTCGCGTTGCTGGGACTATTGTATTTCTGCAAAGAAGAAACTGGAGAATGCGTTAGGTGTTTCAGTTCTGTTAGGGAACTGAGTGAAATCGTAATCCTAAACTATGTTAGAATAAAAAGGATTTAATCCATTTTAACACAGCATTATCTGAAATGCCGAGCATCTGTCCTCCCTTTTAAGTATTAAGTTTACAAAATAATGCTATTTAAGTAATGACTTTATTCATAAATCATGATTGCAGAAAAATGAGGGATGTTGAAGAAATCGTCTTTATTTGGGGCAAAATTAGTAGCCCTAGTTATGAAATACTGGTAATCTTTTAATACAGGATCCTCAACCTGAATAATGTGACTTGTTTAAAATAATGAAAATTCATCAGAATGTTTTGAAGTGTGGCAAGGGCTTGTTGCTAGTGTTTGAATTGAGACTTGACATTGATACTGTTCTGAACAAACAGTATGTATCTTCTTTGTCTCCTGTTCACCTGTTTCTACAGATGAGCGGGTAGTATTCTTTTTCTTCTGAACAGTAAGCTTACAGTCAAGGTAAACTCCTGGCTCAGGAGTTTAGCATAACAGAAATCCTTTGTCAGGTGAGTAAATTCTGATTCTTCTTGACGATCTCAAGTCTGAGAAAGAATTGCTTCTAAGGAGTCATTCCCCTTCCTTTCCTTGGAACCTAATTGAGCTGCCTCAGTGGAAACAGTTTGTCTCTGAGCAGTTGATTCTGAACTTCGGTCCACAACTTGTGCTTTGTGGCAGCCTTGACTCGACTTGTGCCCCCTTATTTCCAGCAGTTAAATTTTGTTAGAAGACAGATGATATTGAATAGCTTGCTACAATTACTGTCCAATTCAAGCAGTTGCACTTGCAAGTTATTATATACAAGAGCAGGCTGTGCTTACTGTTTAAGTAATGGCAATTTTAAAGTAAATTGACTATTTGTGTTCTTGATTGCTGCTTGCATTAGGCAGTTATTCATGTCTCAGGTGTTGTCTTATAAAATACATTCTTTCAGGAAATCTTCTACAGTAGCTATCAATTGACCATGACCCCGCAAGGTTATAGAATAAGAACCTTCCACTTTTAAAAGAAGTAACTTCTTTGGCTCTGCCAGTTTGATGGGTTTGTTTGAGCAGCTGCACGCTTTAAAGCAGCCGTCAGTGACTACGGAATTCTGATCTGACTTCCTTCTTTCTAGTTACTGGTGCATGGAAACACGAGACAAAGGAAGCAAGCCAGAAGTACTGGAAGTTTGTGGAGAATCACAGAAGTTTGGTCTTGTTGGCAGAACAGAGATGTAGTGGCATAATCTGGATGGAGCACTGAGATGGATACAGGATGAACAGATGGGGAAGGTGGGGTGGGGGAGTGCATCCTATGGAGAGGAGCAGTCCCAATATATGGAGCTCTGCTTTGAAGTAGATGATGAGCCAGTTGAGAGCATTTTTTGGGTAGAGATCATTCAGTAAAATGATCATCAGTAAAAATCTTTGTCCTTTATAATGGTTTAATTTGAGTATGAGAAACTGGAAGTAGTTGGCATCAGTGATTGTTTTTAAAGATCCTTTTGTCTTAGCCCCTTTGAGCCTATGGAGCTTTGAAGGGAGACTATCAATATGTTATGAAGTATTTGCATATAATCTTCAGTGACCTGCTTGCTAGAATTTAGAAGACTAATGTAGAATATTCCTTTCCCTGCCCTGATATTACTAAATAATGGGAAAAAAAGAGTAAAATCACAGAGATGGGGGGAAAAGCAGATTTACTTACAAGAAGAAGTGATGGCAATAGATAAATTGGTGCAATTGTGCTCCTTGAAAATTATTTTTCATTGTACGTTAAAGGAGGCAAATAAGGCTGTGGAGTGAAAATCCGGAGAGGATGAATAAATAACTTAATAGGAAGCCCCCATTCCTCTTTGGAATCCTGTTATCTTTCCTTGAGAGGGGATGTTGTCATGGTTTAGCCCAATATATCTGTTGGGGGCTTGTATGTGAGCTGTGCTTTGCCCAGGTTAGAAAGCTGTCCTGTAAGGCTAGTATTCTTCTTAGAGACCTGGTGGATGGCACTGCAGTGGTAATAGCTAAATATCTGTGATTTCTATATTTTGGCTGGTGCTTGTAACCGTGGATGCACAAAAGATCTAGCATCAGTCTCTCCCTCGGTAGAAAGGATACTTGATGTATATGACTGTGTAGTGTAGCAGAAGGGATTAGTGATAATATGCAGGAAAGGGGGTTTCTACATTGCAGATACGTGGATAAGGTCAACCAACACAGCAGGATTTTTCAATATATAGACAGAATGGGTGGGAACGCACGCAATGCAGATCTCAGGTCTGGATTTCAGAAACTTTAACAGTGATACTGAAAAGCAGCACACTGGTTGATGGAAAGGGAAGAACAAATTATTATTACATCAGGTTAATGGTCTAGATGTGTCAAATTCTGAGACATAAGTTGCTAAAAGAGACCAAGGACCAGCATGTGTATTCTTCTAGTTAGTACAGAAGATGAGAAGAGGATGAAGTGGTGATGGTGTTATTTTTTTGTCCATTCTAACATCAATGTGCCCATACGGACCAGAAAGTGGCAGATGTGCAGCAGCAACTCTGAGAAGTTCTCTCGTCCCCTCTGAGAAAAGGACACTGTTTCTGCAGGGAGATTCTTCCCATTTTGAGACATCCAGGCGGCTAATTGGCACCAAAAAGAAGTTTTGCCTGATTATAAAAGATTGCAGGGTTAAGAACAGCTATTGCGTCACTTTTCTAGGCAGTAGAACGAGCTGTTTCTGATTGCTTGATACTTTGATTTTTGGGCCAGATTAAAAAATAGTTGAAAATTAAACCTCCAGTGTGCTCCTACAAGTACATTAAATGTTATTTTCAGAAGTGTTCAATATCCTGTAATTCTCATTGGTATTCATACTGGTGTCTCTCAAGAAAACACAGAAGATAATCTGTAATCTGAAATGTAGGAGGGTAGGAATGAAACAGATTTTTAGCATGTTCTTTGGTAGTTAGATACCCTTGTTTTATCAAAATAAACAAAATGGAAGAATAGATAGATACTAGGCACGGTGAGTATTTAAAAGGAATCACAGGCCTGCCTGATAATGAAGAGCTGTTCAAGAGCAATTCATCCTTGGGAAATGATTACCCCTGTCATCCAGCCAAGGTCAGTGCACATTCAGTTAATAGCTACATCAAAGACAAGCATAAATTAAGAATACCATAACCACAAGTCTGTTTGGGCAGAAAATGAAAAAACCCTGCAGTTTTTCCATTTTTTGTATAAGGTTTTGTGGTCTTCCTTGTGGTACTTGTCACTGTTAATGATTTTCATAGAATCACCAGGTTGGAAAAGACCCATCAGATCATCGAGTCCAACCATTACTATCAAATACTAAACCACCTTCTCAGGATTATGAGGTGGGTTTGAAGAAGTATTGACACATTCACTTCTGTCTCCCAGACTGCTTCTAGAAAAGCCCAGGAAAATCAAATCTTGGTTGTTGTCTTGTAATGCTAAGATTCCAGAGCCAGAATTATAGAATCATAGAGTGATTTGGGCTGGAAGGGACCTTAAAGCCCATCCAGTCCCACCCCCTGCCATGGACAGGGACACCTCCCACTGGATCAGGGGCTTCAAGCCCCATCCAACCTGGCCTTGAACACCTCAGGGACGGGGCAGCTACAGCTTCCCTGGGCAACCTGGGCCAGGGCCTCAGCACCCTCATCGGAAAGAATTTCTTCCTGATGCCTAAAGGCATAAGGCAAAGGTCTGGTCTTGTGCTCACAGTCAGGATGTTGTTAAGCCTGTAAGTAACCCTACTGAAAAGATTCTGACTGCTAACAGTTGTCAGTAAGTAATAGAGGAATCCTCTGTCCTTAGAAGAACATTTCCCGGGCTGGAAGCACATACACACTCTCATGCCCTGGCACTTGGCCTCAACAACTCGTGCTGTCACAGCCAGCATTTAGACATATGCAAAATCAATGATTTTATTGGTGTCTTAATAAATTTAAAAGTTAAAATAAAAACTTAAGGGATTTAAATGATCCCTTTTCCTTTTGTACCCCACTGCCCCAAGTGTCAACCAGAAGCCCTGACCAATTCTGTGCAGCGTAGATTACAAATAAGTCATCTCAGTAGGTTTTGCTTTGAAGTCTAACTTTTGAACTTTAATGTACACTACAATACTATATTTTTACATTGGCAAACAGTTGGCTCAGACAAGGTAGTATGACTTTAAAGCTTTTCGCTTTTGCCCACTTTAGTAAAAAAAGAAAAACAGTGCTAGAAAATGTGACTCAACAAGGCCTGAGCGATCATAAGGGAAGTCGATCCTGTTGCCACATGAGAAACCTTGTTTTGTGTCACATGGGACTATTGGGAATGCTCTTTCTGCCGGTAGCCTTTTAGGGAAAATAAACCATCGTCTTATGTTGACTAATGTTTTGTGTTTCCTTCCCCTTGTCCATGTGTGTTCTCTTTCTCCGTCTGTTGGATCTGTTCAGAATGGAGAAGGCCTGGGGCAGACAGCATGTTGCTGATTCTGTCTGGGTGTCGTGTAGTGACTCCAGACACCTGGTGGAGTATTTAATGTAGTAAAGTTTAATCCCGGAAGGCTTTAATCACAGAGCAGAGGCTTCTCCGCAGGCGTGGGCCCACCTATTTTATGTAGCCTGACTTGTGAGGAGTAAAGCTTTAGGTTTATTTTCTTTTTGCTTTGAATATATGGGTAGATGTGTTTTAGAAGTTTTATGAAGTTTGCGAAGTAGAATGAGGTTTTATTTTTTAAATTACTGTGGTTATGATGCATGGACAGGAAGGAAATGTGGCTACGTTAATCAGAGCTGTCAGCTCTTGTTATGGGAGCACTCTTTGTATCAATTTTTAAAGTGTTTAATAAAACATAGGGGCTGTTTCTCCTCTTTCTTGTCTGTAGTCATTTAACTGCACTGAAGTCAAGGAAGGTCCTTTTCATGTACACCACAGGAATGAGAAGAGAACGATAGATTCTCTTTTGCTGATGATTTCAGCATCTGGTAAGCAGTTTCTTTTGAAAAAGAAAGCAGCAGTAGGTAAGGGCCTCCGTTTAAAACCCTTGATGCACTGTTGGCAGCTTTTCCTGGCTGGCTCTAGGGCGCTGGTTATTTTTGATATGAATTGTGGGTCAAATTCTATGTATGTTTATTTCTGTAAATCAAATAATAGCTCTAATTTGATTTGCTTGTTTAAGGATTGAGGATAATTCACTCTCTTGGTTTTATTACATATTCTCATTTGCAGTTCTGTATGGGTGCACTAAAACTGAGGTTGCTTGGTTTTGCATGAGGCAGGGAAACGTGGTGCTATCCGCTCAAACCTCTGAAGTTTATGTTGTGTACTAACTGCATAAGTACTTCTGCTCGGTTTCAGAGGTGCAGTCCTTCCTGCAGCAGCCTTTGGCAACTGCATAATTCAGACAGCCTCTGAATGCAGCAGTTCAGCTTGGAAAACAAGAAAGAATATTGCTCTGAGTTGAAATGGAAATGGTGAGGGCGCACCTCAGTCGGCTCTGGCTGGCTGGCTGCTGTGACTACAATAGGGAAAGGAACTCTGCAGTTCTTGGGGATGAAAAATAAAACTTGTTTCGCTGTGCTTCTGCAAGAGAAGATGTTGAGTACAGGCATCTCTGTAAAAATTAGTGCTGACAACTTAGCAGGAAGAAATAGAAAAGTGTTTACAAGAAACATTTTAAAACTAATTAGAATGGAAAGCAGTTTCTATGTCTCACACAGAAAAGTGGTCTGCTGAACTTCTTTTTTTTTTTCTCTCCTTTTCCCATTTATCAAAGAGATTTTTCATCATATTGCACATCTGCAGCCTTCAGAACAAATTCTGGCAAGAGTACTCAGCGTCACCATGAGAAAGAGCCTTAGATATTTCCCCAGGATAGAAAACAGCCAACCCCTATCAATTCCCATTTCTCAGACAGAATGATGCCTTTAACGTGCTGTAATGAAAGTTTTTATATGTGGCAGGGATTACTGACATCAGCCTGTACTGTTCTTTGATGTGCCCCAGAAATATTACAGCAGAAGGTATTAAAGGATAAATTGTGGGGAGTGAGTGACCCCACCAGCACAGTTTGTCTCTGCCCTGGACTGGTTTGTGTCAGGTTGAATTCTCTCCTCCTCTGGGAAGGCTGAGCTTCTGTAAGCTTTTCTCTGTGTGGGTTTGGTTTGGGTTTCAGTTTCACGTGTTTAATCTTGTGTGTTGGTGACTTCTTGTTTTGCATTAATTATCATTGTTTCATAAATAGAAGGAAGAAATAAACCAGCAACATTGTGCCAGGCTCCTCTGTACGATGGAAGCAAACCTTCTAGGTTATTTAAGTGTGAATAGATGGCTTATGTGGAGGTTCTGTTTGAATGTCACAGAACCGGTAATCACGTGAAAGCCACTCTGTCTCCCTCTCTAGGTATCTGCTGTTGCCAGTCTCCAGAGAGTATTTGCTGTGGCTTGTGGTTAGATCAACTGTAAGAAAGCCAAGAGGTGATGGTTCTTCCTGCACATCATTCCCTTGCAAACAGTATTATATTAAAAAAAAAAAAAAAAAAGCCATGTATTTTGAGTGCTGCTGTAGTTGTTCTCTGTTCCCACATACTGGGATGAGTGTGCAGAACAATAATTTCTCTGATTTTTCTCAAATAAAAATCTTGAAATACTGAAAAAACCCAATATGAATTATGTGTATATTTAAATAACTGTTCCCTTTATTACAGAAAATTAATTCACAAATGACTTAGAATAACACATAAGCATGGACTGAAAGACTAATACCTGCGTAAGTGGTATGAACAGGGAATGGATACATGTGAGGATTAGCTTCAAATACAGCTGTGATCCAAAGCTCAGTTCTGAAATGCTTAAATTTAAAAATTTGAATAATTAGAAATTTATTGGCTCCTTTAGGGAACGTTGTACCTTTCTAATTTTTTGTAATGTGGAAATGTAAATCAAACACAGCTCACGCTTGAGCTTTTCTTACTGTTTTTTGTTCTTGCTTTATGATAGATAAGATCAAGATTTTTGTTCTTGCCTAAAGGTCTGCTAATCCCTCTGCTCTTGATCTCTGTATCTGTTTCCAAGAGGCCAGAATCCTGACTGGAAGGCTGATAGTTTTCTGGGTTGTTCTTTTCTTTGCTTTTCAGTCCCTAAAGAATACGGGGCCTCCTGCTAAGACTGCTGTCTTCATACTCTCCCCTGGAGTAAAAATAAGCTGCATTTTAACAAATGCAGCCTTGGTTTCAAACCAATAAAGAGGCACCCTGGTCGGGGTGTTTATACAACAGCGTCACCATCCTAATGGTTCTCTGCAGACAAAGCAAGACATCTTATACAAGGTCCTTCAGCATTCAAAGCTCTGGAATCATTGGAGTGGGAGGCTAACGAAGTCAGTTATAAATTCGGACGGAGTGTGGGGTTTGTGTGTATGTTAGGAGACACCAGCCTTGGGTTTCATAACTGCTAAATGTGGGCAACCTGTTTTTCAGGCCCTCAGGAGACCTCTCCCACTTCCACTTGTCACTGAAGTTGTATTTGGCATTGCCGAAATCGTCTCTCACCCTTGGTGCTCTGTTCGCGAATTGATCTTTTCAGGTTATGGTGTTAGAAGGCAAGTTCTTTTTCTTTCCAGTGTTTCTGCTGAAGCTGCTGCCTAGCGTTTCTCATTTGATGAGGATCTTAGTTTTGCTGTAACACTGAAAATGGACTTCTTTGTCTCCGCATCCTAATGAATGGAGCATGAATCTTCTGCTTGTGCTTTGGACCAGAGGAATGTTTAATTTTCCATCAAAAACATAAGGCTAGATGGGAATGAGTAGGTGATAACAGAGATATGTAGATGGTCAGGAAAACTGTAGTCTGCTGGTTTCTTGCAAGAGATATAGTAATGGTATTTCTAGTTCCCTTTAAGGGGTGTGAAGCCTGTAAGCTTTTCTGCTATTGCTAATCACTGATAGCTGAAGATCCTGGCAGTTTTCAGGACTGGTGGTATAACTGCTGTGTCTTATTCTGAAGAAGACTGCATTTCCAGAATCTAAGAAATTATTCCTGTGTGAAAAAAACCCTGTTAGTTGAGTTTAATAGTTTATCAAGGAAGCTGGGTTATTTGAAGGTAAGTGTCTATTTAAATATACCTCTCTGTTGTAGGAATTCCTACCAGGTGAAACATAACTGGGCTCTCTCTGTATGTATGGGCTGTGTGCCTTACATGAAAACTTATTTTCCTTTTATACTTTATAGGCTTATCTTGGAATGCATTAGCTTATGCAGGTTTGTAGGCATTGGATCTACCTTTCACCCTCCAAAGGGGTAGGATGTGGTTAGTGTGTGCTATGTATCCCTGTAGTAAGGCTTTTTCCAGAGTACCTTCCTCCTGGGAGTCCTGGAGACCTCTGTTAGACCTTTGACAGGCCTTGCACCAGCCCTCTAGGATTTCAGAAGGCATTTCAGAAGTTAAGAGAAACACACTTTTATGGTTTTTCTTTTTTCCCCAGGATCATACAGCCATTGCTGTAAAAGAATATAAGTGAGCGTGCTTTCAGCTATGCTGACAATCCAAAACCCACTGCCCTTTTCTGGTTCTGATCTGGCATGTCCTTCCCTAAAATTTTCAATGGCTTTCTGTTTAGAGTAGTGCTTATATTTTAGGTGGCATTGGAATTCATCAGAAGCTTCAACACATGTTTGAGTGTTGTCTGGAATAGGAATGGAAAACTCAAAATACAGAAGTGCATTTCTGAACCAGTCTCCAAACTCTAAGCATCGCTTTGTTCTGCCCAGAGACACTGTGACATATGGCAGTGACAGCTGAAGCTTGGTGAAAATTCCGAACGACGTTGTCGTATGAATTTCATTGGGAATCCCATCTTTATAAAGACCAATGGAGATGGAAGGCCACTGCTCCATGTGCTCTTTTATATAACTCTCCCAGGGTTAATTAGTTTTTCTGGTGCTGGTGATGAGTAATTGCGCCTAGTGGTAATTTGGTGGCTGGTAAGTCGGTGGAATTCCAGACAATGCAGGCGTTTAACCATCTGTCTTGTTTGTTTTAATGTGAATAAGCTTTGCCCAGTTCAAACTAAATAATTTTGGAAGAAGAGACTGAAGAGAGAAAAAGCCAAGTGTTTGTTTATTTATTTACAAAAAAAAAATTGTACTTTGTTTTAAATATTGTTTACACTGCAGTCAGCTTTAAAAATTCGGTTTTGTACTGGATTGCAAATGAGGTTGCGTGTATGATTAGTGACAAACCAGTCATCCTAAACATGGTAAGTTATATTTTGAAAGTAAACATAAATCACTGTTTTTCTGCTTGTGGTGGCAGGCTTTTGGCACTGAGAGAAGAGGCTGCATACCAAGTTTTTATAAAGGTGCAAAGATAATGTTGATTAATGTGGGTTATTATGTAAGTCCTGGACTAGCATCCATAACAGAATCAAAAGTGTAACAGAAATTAAACTTGCATTTAATTTAATTACAAATTGCCTCATTTACTCGGTCCCCTACCACGCCTGTGTGCTCAGCGATTGTTATCGTGACACTGAAAGCACCAAACTAGTCGTGAATCTGCTATGAACAGACGAAATCTTGCTTAGAGGAACTGTTTCCAGGTTTAGAGGGGCAGGAACCAGCGTAATCACCTTAGTCTGGCTTCCATGTTCACTGGACAAAGCCACGCTGCTTCCCCAGATCAGTTCGTAGTTGGAATCAGATCTTTCAGAAGAAGGTCTGGTCTTGATTTGTTGAAAGTTACTCTTGATAGAAAATCACTGCTCTTGGTAATTAATTCAAGAGGAATAACACTGAACAAAACATTCACTTATTTTCTAATGTGATCTTTTTTAATAATTACCATTTTCCATCAATAAAAGCTTTTATACCTTTGAGTTTTGAGATCGTGAAGATCAGTGTTAGGAGATGTTTGTGCCTGGCTTGTAGCTGCTTCCTCAAGCTCCTCTTTGATAAGTGAGATAGATGGAGTTCTCTGCTCTTTTGCAGAGGATGTTTTCTAATTGATTTGTGTTTGTTTGTTTTGCCTGAATATTCCCCAGTGTATCCACCTAATTTAAATGATGATAAATCCTTGGGTGAAGCCCTGTTCCTGCTCTGGCTGGACCAGTGCCAAAACTAGAAGGTGGTTTAATGTCCTTTTGTGTGCTTGGGGTTTCCCTGCATGTGTGTCCAGCGGTGATGCAAAACTGTGAGATGAATTCTAATGCCTCTGTCTCTCTCCTAAACTGCTGAGGCTGTGTAGGTTCTTGACGTGGAAATATGACTTCTTGTTAAACTTGCTGTCTAGCATAGCCTCAACTGTTTGCTCTGTTTTCCCAGTCAATCCGTTTTCTTGCTTAAAACCGGTGTCCTACTGTGTTTTACAGCATTCTTCAGTCTGACCTAATTTCTCTTTGAGCTATGACTTTCTTCCAATGTGTTCTTCAACAGTGCCTGATCACATTCCAAATCACTTGTTCTCAGCTGACATTTATAATGAACAATTCACACTGGTTTGTTATTCAGGTTTCCATAACTGCTTAGTTTACCGAATGTTCACTAACTTTATTGTGACTTCTTTTGTTTTCTTGTTTTGTACATCTGAGTATTCACTTCACTTATGGTTTTGGGCAAGGAGTAAGCAAAGGCAAGATGCTTATGTTTTCTAAATAGTCTTCCAAGTACTCTACCATCGTGTTCCTTTCTTCTTTTCAGTCTGGGATTGGTAGATTGTTTCTTTGACTATAGCTTGTCATGTTTGCTTCCACTCCTCAGAAACTTTTTGAACAAAAATGTGCACAAATGTATTGTAATGAAAGTACTGTTAAAAGTTGGGCTGCTTTTGAGATGTTGGTATTGCCAGGTGCTAAGAGATCATAGAATCCCATGGATGATCTCATAGAGTGGAAATAGTGCATGCTGAGTGGAGCTGGTGCAGATCCTGAAGGGCTTGCTTTGCTGTTCATGGTTTGGAAATGATCAAAAGCGAATTCCTATAGCACTTGTCCTTGTGGATGGATATTCTGGTGTTTAGAGAAAACGTTTCTGTATATTCCGTAGAAAACAGCGGATTTTATTGGTCAAGAAAATTAGTCTGGTATACTCCGGCTTATTTCTTCTGTATATAAGTATGCAATAGGCTTTGATAGATGAATGGAGTTTGGTTTGGAGGTGCACAGTTTAAGGAAAATACTAATAATTTTTTGCAAGTATTTTTGACACTATAAATAAACATAACAAATATTTCTGTTTTGTGAGAAGTCATGTCTGTAACGTCAAGGATTAAAGTGTTCCAATTTGGAATAGAAATTTTGATGTAGAAGTTGACAGATTGAATACTGAAACGTTACTGTCCATAGATTGTGAGCTTGGTGTAATCTTGATAAGCGCAATCATTGTACAAATCTCCTTCCTCACTTGAATATTTGCGTGACAACAAACTATTCCTCAGTTGTCTTGGTATAAAAGGGCATTTGAGGATACCAAGTTTATGATTTAGAGCTTTTTTTAATTCTTTCTTTCCCCCCGACTAGTATGACTGCAAGAATTTTGCTGTGGTTTGGTTTTACTCTTCTTCTATATGAACCTTTTTCTGCTATTACACTAATTTAAAAGGTGCTAGCTTAAATGGTGAAAACATCACTGTACTGCTGAATTAACTGGATGCTATACAAAATTAACTAGTATCATCCTAGGGTTACTTTTGATTGCAGAAATCACTCTTTGCCCTAAACAGGTGATACAAATAAATCGTGCAAATAGACTATGAGTTAATGAATTAAATTAGAACAGATTAGTAGTAGATGGCCTTTATTCATCAGAGGAAAGTCAGAGAGCTGTCTTTCTCGCTTAGGAATTAAATTTACCAGTTTCCATGTTATTTCATAGTATTGTTTTGATATGCTCACGCTGAAAGAACAAGAGTAATCTTGGGTATGTGTTCTTGAATGGAAGAGGTGTAGCCATTTATAATACACTTCTTATTCCTCTTAAAGTTTGGGGAACTTCGTGTTACTAAGATAAGTTAAATCTGGGTCAAACACTAGTCTCATGACTGGAAGATCTATACTATTGACTGCAGAAATAGGCAAAGAGGATGTAAACTCTTTCAAATGGTAAAATAGATTACGGACAATTTACCTAGTTTAGTTTTTATGCAAGTGAAATGGCGCTAAATGGTAGTGGAATCCAGTTCTACAATATTGATGTGATAAGTGGAATTTCTGAGCACATGTCGGAATTCAATTCTAGTGTGATGGGATTTTTCTCGTCCTGTTGAAGATGCTTTGGAGCGTGCCTTCAGTAAATTAAACCAAAATAAACCAAGAAATTAATTTAAGAGCATTAATTCAGGAATAATTGATTGTGGCAATGCCTCTATCTACTCCATTCAACAATTGTATGTAAATACATACTGCACTTAAGCTTGTTTACATATTATATACACTACGGTATAATAGTTTAAAATGTCTTTAAATGCAAACTGCTGCTGGGGTTTGATTGCTGATTTGAGATAATAATTCACCTGGTGCTCGGAAAATAAATTCCTCTGGGGAAATCAATATTTGTCATGTCAGATTCCATACCTTTGTCGGGGGACAGGGTTGCCTCTGGGGAAGAGCTGAGCGTTCCTATGCTACTGTATTAGCAAGATCTATTTGCAGAGTAAAGGATTGCTCAGTCTGGATTCATCGATCATCCTGCTCTCTGCTGTCTTTTCCCTCCACCAGGGCGGGTGGATTCGACATTCGGAACTGGAGAAAGTAATAGCTCTGGCTCCTGGTGCCTTGGCTTGTTTCCCATGTACCCAACAAATGTCTGACTGTGTATGTTTGTGCTCAGTGGGGATAGGGAATGCCAGTGTACGGCAAAGATAAAGGGGATTGTACTGAGCCGAAGAAACACACTTTACTGAGGGTCTTCTCCAACATAGAAATCATAACAAAATGTGTAAAATAAACTGCCTTTTTTCCCCTCGCGGTGTTGAGTGGGACTAGACATCTATATGTGTCTATGCCAAATGTTAGTGAAGGAGATGACATATAATAACACGCTCTATTGTGTCTTCAGAATTCTCCCGTGAAGTACAATAATTAATCGTACCTATATTTCTTGTTTAATTGAAAAGCTCCTTTTTCAAGTTTAGCCAGCTTCTCTTTATGGACATGCAGAAATAAGAGGAAAAAAAAAATGTACCCTGCCCAGTAAATTACCTCACTATCCATACGAGTAGGGTAGCCACGAGCATGGCTTCCTTGCTATGCATTTCGGAAAGTAAATCTGCAAAATGAGGTTGTTGTGCCCTGTTTGCCCCTGGGCACAGAACAAGTGTTTGCTGGGGAGAATGTGGCCACCCCCTGCACAACTTTTGAGTTTCCAACCACATTCCAAAATGCAATTGCTTCAAAGGCTTCTTGTGACATTATGCGAGTCTTTATTCCAAGATTACTGCTCTCAAATTGATAATTCTGCGGAGTAGCTTCTTTATCAGTAATGCAAGGATTCCAAAAGTGTGCTCGCCTGCTTTCATGCTGCAAATGTCCAGGGCACAGGAGCACGCTGAGATGCTGCACCTGGGCAAATCTAGGGATGCAGCATCCTGTGCTGGACATTCTGAAGAGGGGCAAATTTAAGTACTTTGTAGAATTAATAATTTTGAGTAAATCATTCACCTGTAGGAATACAGATTACCTCTTGCTATAGCAACCCATGTGCCTTCTTCCGTTAAAATAATGAATTACAGAATATCAGCCCTACATCTTAGAGTAAGGCACCAAATTCCATTCTTTGAAGTTAACAGTTGGGACATCCTCAGCTTGGAACTGTGCGCTGTGTATTGTTCTGTAGCAGCCAAATTTCACTTTCCATTGAGCTAAATGCATTAAGATTGAGTTCCAGGCAAGCAAAATGAGGACAGAACATCTCCAAATGTTTTAATCACTTGAAACGTTGTATTTAGGAAATATGCAGTTCCCTGGATGTGGGTTCCTGTGCTTTAGCACTGCTACCTCCGTGTGTTGCTACAAAGTGAATTGCTGTGTTTTATAACTCGCCCCAGGGCTACTGAATGGGTCCCAGGGCAGTGTATGGAGAGTGTATTGGATTGCTGGTGGGTAGGAGCTCCACTCAACTTGTGCAGTGCAAAGTTGTTAAGAATATATTAAAATGAGAATCACTTATGAAGATTAATGCTAAATAACCTGCATTATTTCAGGTTAGATTGTTAGTGCAATTCTTACAGAGAGCATAAGAATGAACATTAGTTGTTATAACTTTTACTGTCAAAGATGCTTTCCTTGGAAGTGATAACCTGTTAAACTGCCTTTATTTGTGAAGGTTTGAATTTCTGAAGGTTTAACTGATGCAGGAAAGAGATTCATGTGTGTCTGGAAATTCACGTGTATTGATACATGTAAGCATGTTCAAACATCTTGTTTACAAATAGTAAAACGTAATCTAGTTTACCTGTTTCTACTGCAGAGAAAGGATTTTCCATTATCGTTGTGAGAGGCAGGTTGGGAGAGCTTTAGTGCAACAAATTGAAAGGAGCATTTTTTGATGCACTTTTAAGGGGGTGTGGGTACTTTTGTTTGTGCTAATCATACAAGGATGCAGAGGAAAGAGATGAGAAGAGGATGGGAAAACCACAGCCTTCCATTTTTCTAATGACTATTAGGAAGCCATTCTGTGGCAAAATGCCCTCCAACAAGTTAAAGGAGTAATATTTATCTAACCTAAGAGCCTGCTGCGCCATAAGACCTGTGGTGTTACTGGTGGGAACCTAATGGTTATTTTAAGCGTTCATTCACTTTGTTCTGTATTGAAGGTTTCTGGGACCGGTTGTAGAATGCCCATCCTTGGAGATTCAGCCCGCTGGAGGCAGCACATGCAGAGATCCGTTCCAGCCAACATTTCTGGATTGCCCAGGAGTTCTAATACACATAGCTGCTACTTCTCTCTGCAGCTTCAAATGCTGATCTTCTGATGCTGGAGGACAGCAAAATGCACAATTTAGCTGGTTACGTTGCTGTTAGGAAATTTATTAGCTAACTGAAGGTTGAAGGTAACTGGGGGTGGGGTTTTTCGGCCAGGTTGTCATTTTGCTTTTTGTGATTAATGATGAAATTCTTTGCTTTCATACCGGCTTGACTTTGGAAAAGGCAAAATTGCAGGCAGGTGATAACACCTGTGTGTGAACTTTTAAAGTTTCTACAAGTCAGAAACTTGGAATACGTTAAGGTTTCTTTAGTGTGTTTTTATGCAGTGTTTGTGCGCTTTGTATTTGTTGCCATTTATTGAAATTTGGGTTCTTAGCAATTCTACTTCTTCAATAGAGAGTAAAAATGAGAAAGCTTTCTATGGATTTTTTTTTTCTTTTTTTTTCTCCACAATCTCTTAAGGTGAGAAATGTAAGCCTGATTTGTTAATTCTGTGATTAAATTGTAGGGTTTTTTTTTTATCTTTTCTTTTTCGTAGAAATTGTTGGATCGTTTAAAAGACATCTGGTTTCTGGGTAAATTTTTCCATCTCAAGAAGCCAGAGTATAGGTTTCTCAGCTATATTTTCCATTTCTTCTCATGGCCAGATATTAGGTGACCCCGTACTTCAGTACATTCTAACAGATTTTAAAATAAACGTTTTTTATATTGGTGAAAGAAAATTAGAAAACTTCCCAGGATATCCCGTGCTAGATAGTGCATCTGTCAGTGCATTTCGAGCTGGAGTAATTTTCTTCAGCTTCCATCAGCAGTTTGGTTCAAAACTCAAATAAAATATTTGCTGAAGGCAAATATAATTATTTTAGGACATACCTCAAACTTCCATCAAGTACAAAATACTTTACTGTTGAAACTGTAATGTCCCAACTTATATCAACAATGAACTAGTTAAATAAAAACTAAAAGAAGCATGTGAAATGATGTGCAGTAGAGGAATACCTCTGGAGACCCTCTGTAAGCAAGGTGAAATATATATGCCTACCCCTTCAAGCACTGATAATATGCAGACATGTTTGTCTTCGTCTCTAGCTGAAAATGTGGCATATCACTATGTAAATTTAATTTTAGTCCTAATTAAATATTTAAAAGATGTTGGCTCTCTGTTGCCCTTTTGAGAAGGTGAAATATCCTGGGTACAATATCTTCTGGCTTCGTATTGCTAGAAAAATTTGTATTAATATGTACAATCTGTTGACAAAGTATAATGAATTTGATGCTGATTTGAACAAATAATGTCTTTTAAGTACTCTCCGAAGACGTGTTTTAGCTGGAATGTAACAGATTACTCTTATCTTGGTGAAATTTAAGACCATTGATAATTTTACACAGGTCAGATTAGTTAACAGAGACTTACTTTCTTAGGGAGTTTTTTACAGTTCGTCCCTAGGAAATCTGTTTTTTTCAAATGAGTGGTAAGAAGTGATTGCTTTCAAATAGCTCCATGTGCAACATCTCCTTCTAACTTGCGTGCAATGTGCTATTTTAGTTCTTGAGTTCTAGGGAGCTCTTTGTGCTGAAACTTGCAGGATCTGGTCCTGATGCTCTGTTGCTGGGTGTAACTCTTCTTGCTTTCATCAAGCAACTTTGTGTGTCATCTAAACAAAGTCAACTGTCCTGGCTCCTCGAGCCTGCTGCCCTGGGTCAGGTGGCAGGACCGTGTGCTTTAGGGCTCTTGCTGTGCCCACTGGGCTGCTTGGAGAGCTGGTGGGATGGGATCTCCAGCCTATCGAGCCTGGTTGTGCAGACTGGAGATGGCAGCGGTTGTCGCTGGAGAAGGACCTGCCTATAAACCCTCACAAAGTCAGCAGCACCCGCTCCTCTATGGTGCAGGGGGGCTTTTCCTAGAAGGAGAAGGCACTGGAGAGCATGATGGGGAGATGCTATTTCTCCATGATTCCCATGTGCGCTTCTAGCTTAATTTGCGCCTGATGTATTTTCACAGAAACGAGCAAAAGGAATGTGTCAGCTGCTGTTCTTGTTGAGAACTAAAATTGAATGCCTCTGATAAAAATTGAACAGACAGCCCCCTGGTATGTTTTCCCTTCCCAGTTCTCTTAGGGAACTACAGAGTAAGTGCTAACAGGAGCAACACTTGGGCCACTCCAAGCAATTGAGGGGAAAATTCAGTAGAAGCCCTGCTGGATTTCCCAAGTCTGGGCAAGCTTGGTATTGTATTTTTCTAATGAATTTTTTTTTTTTAACCCAGCTTTGTTTATTACGACTTGTGCATGGAAATCAGAGATTCACAATGCGATCATAATTTATTCTTTGTATATAAATGTTACACGCACACACTGCGTGGAGGGAAAAGAATGCAAAAGGGAGCAGTCAGGAGAAGAGGGTGTTAACAATAAGGCTGGCATTGTAACCTGAATCCAGCTTCTCTTACGCACGTGCATTATGATGAAGTCTTTAAGAACACACAGTACTTTTCCAGAAGACTTCCTTGCTCAGTACGCAAGATGGACAGTACTCAATTAATGAGCAGCTTTCAAGATGTCATTTTATCCTCAGAGTTTGATATGTGACCCTAAGCCTTATTTACAGCGCATCGTTCAGAACCTGCTCAGAAATCAGAATTATTATTTTCCTCATAGGCTTTTCTGTGCTGCTCATCACTACTGTATCCAAGTGCTTCACAGGTTTTAAATTAAATTTATCTCCACAAAACCCCAGTGAGGGATGCTGTATTATCTCTGTTTTACAGATGGGGAACAAACAGAGATTAAGGTCACAAAAATTCATCAAATTTGGATGCATGTTTTAAGGCGTAAGATTGGATTTTTAGAGCCCTTCAGATCATGTAGTATGTACTGTGTTCAGAAAACAGCACTCACTGCTTCAACTTCACCTGTGATTTTCTTGAGTCCCGGTATCTTCCGCAGTATCTCAAGTGTGTAGACTGCAAATTTACATGGCACTATTGATCGCTGAGAATAAGTTTTGTTTTGATACTGTGTATAGTATAACACAGCAACTCTGAGGAAAGAGGAAGACTTTAGGGAAATCGCTTGCATAGAAGAGGCAATGGGTCCTATTGAAAACTCTTATACATGGTTTTATTATTGAAGACCATATCTTAATGCTTGCACATAAATTGGGTTACTCAAGCCATCTGAATTCTCATCTCTGTCAATTTGATTGTTTGATTTTTGCAATGGAGAATGATTCATTTGGAATATTGAATTTAATGATCAAGTTTATTTGGGGAGTGAATATTAATTGAGAAACCATATTGCCTAAAAGATAGTAGCATCTTTTCTATAATAAATATAGGAATTTTCCAAATGTCCTTTCATTTATTTTCATAGTGTATTCAGATTTAATTGCTCTATAAAGACCTTCTAAATACCTAAAGATTCATGAGTGAGTCTAGCAAAAATCCCCTGTTTAGGAAAACTTAAATTGGTGACTTTTATGTGTTATGTCCACATGTTGTATAGCAAGTACAATTACGTGTACCTGATTTTACTTATGTATTCTCTGTTGGCAGTTTACTTTATGCTAGTTCTTTTAGCCTTGCTGGCTGTGAGAAGAGTAACAGAGATAATTCAAGGTTACACCTTAGTTCTTCATAGTCCTTTGAAACCAGCAGTATGGATTTGAACTAAGGCTAAATATAGTAATTTGTGGGTCTTTCTGTTAATTTTGGAGAATTTTGATTTTATTAGACCGACAAAGGGAAAAAGATCATGCTGCATCCTTTTCTAGTATTTTGTGCTCTCCTAGGTCTGTCTGTGCTTTTTTTTCTTATCTGTAGAATGAATATCTGTGGGAAACCTCGGCTGGTCTGAGGAGTTAGATTATGTGAACTTAAACATTGGCTTTGAATAGATGCTGGTGTATCCTTGGAGAAGCTGGAAGGCACCAAGAAGAGCCGAGTAAACAAGATTAGGAAGCTGCTAGGCCGCAGGTGGAATCACCCAATTATGAAGTTACAACTGAGAAGGAGTCATCCAATTATGAACTGTCGGGTTTTAGCTAAACCAATCGTGCATGGACGCGCAGCTCGGAAGGGGGTATAAAAAGTCTTGTAAAATCAATAAAGATGGTCTTTTGGCCCACAACTTCCACATGTTGTGGATTGCCCCGACCGTGACAAATATCCCTATACCTTTTGGAATCTTTAGCTGACTACGACTGGAGAAGTGAAATGTCTGTTGTGTTCAGTGTGGCTCTGCCCACCAGAACAGTGGCTATGTATGTTGTAATTGCCTACCTAGTGACAGAACCAGTTTCTTTAAACATATTTCTTATTAACGCATTTTTAGTGTTCACCTACATTTAGCTTGTTATTAAACTACATTCCTGATAGTGTTCCAAGTGGATCTGGAAGGCACCTCCACGTGTAGCAGGCTGGGAGGTTTTGTCCTGGCTATGAAGTACATTTGCGTGAGCCAGGACAATTCTTGTAATAACAAGGGAAAATTAATATTTTAGTCGTTTCTGCCCCAGTCTCTTTAGTTTACAGTTGAAACCGTTTCCAGGCTGCTTAGAACCAGTTATTCCTGGAGCTGTATGGTATTGATGTGGCATCACATACAGAACAACTGCTTGTTATTGAGGCAGAAATGAATGTTAGCGAGAGCTCTGCTTGACTATGAAGAATTGCCTACTGGGTGGCTTGTGTAGTACGTATGTATCATGTAAATGACCTTTTCAAATAATAAAGACTGGGCAAATTACATCTGTTGTTTAGAAGCTGCAATGAGCGCTTGAAATTTTCATTAGAAATAACCAAACTATGCCCGCCTTCTGTAAACAAATTGGAGCTCATAGTTAAGCAGTCTGGGCTGTAAGTGGGGGGCTGTGAGCTGAGCTAGCAGTCTGTTTTACGAATCACCTGTCCTGTGGAAACCAGGACAGTCCAAGGAATCACAAATAAATCAGAGCTTCACCTTTGAACACCAACCTAATTCTTGAACCTATAGAGGGATCTCCAGTTGAGTTTGCTGCCCGTTTGCTATGCTTAAGCCTACACGTCCATCCTGCAGATTGCAGATTGAGATTTTACCATATCTATGGATTTCTATTTACTCATGAATATCTTATTAGAAAGCCTCTCTGGCAAGGAGCTCCAAAGCACTTTCAGTAAATTACACAGAAATTTGTTCCAGAATTAGTTGCAGAACAGTCATCTGGCACCCAGTTCTTGTTTAAAATGTTATCAGGTTTACTGACAAATGTGAACATAATACTGCCTCATTTATTCCAATTCTCTGTGTGACCATAAATGGTTTTTTTTTAGTCTTGAAAAGTTAAAAGCAGTAACAGAAGCATTTTTTTGTTGATGCCTGAAGTGATGCAGAGTTGGAAAAGGAAGCCAGAAATACAACAAAAACATACAAAATTATTTACTCGGTTTATGGCTCGATTACAGTTCTGTGTGGTGAGGATATGTCAAAGAATAATTATATAGGCCACTGTCTAAAAGGAAAAAAAATAAGGAACCTTAGGATACTTAGATTAAAATGCATTTTTCAGGATATTTGATGACCGTGAAGTAAAAAGCAAGCTGTAGAATGTTGTATGTGTGCAGTTATATGTTACAATTAGTACATGCTACAACACAGTTATGACAGAAGACAAAATAACACACTTATAGGAATTATGCGCACTTAAATTTTCCTATGTTTAGAGAAATGCTTTAAGCAGTCTTTAATCTTTTACCAAAGAAGATGCAGGCCAGCATATTGAAAATGCAGGTTTAGGCTCTTTACCTCAGTATCTCCCCCTCTGATTTTTACTTCTCTGTATTTCTGCTGTGAGTATTACAGTGGAGGCAATGCCCTGTTACATCTATATTATTTAAATTTAACTCTAAGAATATTGATAAGATTTTCTTTGACTTCTCCTGCTTGTATAACATAATCAAAGGAGAAAATGCCAGAGTTGCGTTCAGTGATTCTGAAAGTAACTTTCTAAAGCCTGAAAGGTATAAGACACATTTCAGCGGTTAATTTGCGAAGAGCTCTTGTCTGCAGTGGAAAAAGACTCAAAGAAAGCCATTTAAGGTAAACATTATTAAATATAAAATATGCTTGGGTGATCTTCAACATAAGAAGGAGACGGAGCTGTTGAAATGGGTCCAGAGGAGGGCTGCAAGGGTGATACGAGGGCTGGAGCACCTCCAGGGGTTGATTTTCTGCTACCAGATACGCAACAGCTCCTGAAAAGTAATCACAAAAGCCTATTCTTTTAGGCCTGTTTTTACCTAAATTTAATTTTGTATTTGTGTTCAGAGTGATCTAACCAACTATCAAGAACTATGAGTAGGTTTCCTGCATGGTTTAATGCTAATTTGACAGTGAGAAAGACTTTGTTTCCAAAGTTTGCTTATTCTTTCAGTTGTCTTGCAGCCCCGTTATGGTTCAGTGTTACTGCACTGACTGAGCACCTCCTACTGTAGAAAAGTGCAGAAAGCACTGAGCACTGCCACATGTATCTTTGACAAAGACAGGGAAGCACTCAGAAGGCAGGAGAGTTATTTGCCATTTTCAGAACACGCAGTCAAGTATCCAGAGAGCATTTTTTGGAAAATCAGACAGAAAACATGTGTAGAGAGGGTAAGTTAAACCTAGGAAAGCATGCAATCTCTTTTCCTCAGGCAGATTTCCTTTACTCATGACCACCTTTCTTTGGATAGTTCACTAAAAATACGGTCTGTATTTTTTGAAATATTTACAAACCATTTTGTGCATTTGCAGCTATTTTCTCTATTTTCTTTCCACTATTGGACAGAAAGAGGTATGGGAAAGATGGGGATATAAATCCTTTGAAATGAAGCTTCATTAATTCTATTGCCCATGGAACAACCAGTTTTAAATAGCTTCATTTTGGAGAGCACGTACATATATAAGGTAGCAAAATGAAAGCTAATAGGATGTCGTAAACGTTCCAACATCTAGCATTAGACATAAATGCAGTGTACATAAATGTAAAGAACTCAGTATCTAGTATTATTAGCTGTATGCAGATGTAAATCTGACCATAAGTTTTCATTAAATGACTCTTTTCACCTATATGACTGAGGAATTGTTAGGTAAAGTACAATGTCTGCATTTTCCTCTAAATATTTGGTTTGTGTTTATTAATTCAACGAGATAAAATGATTGTGGAGACACTTGGGTATCATAGGAATTGCTCCAAATCTAACAAGCTTGTACTATTACAGAGGCAAACCCATAATCTAATGTTAATACACTGCATTCAGAATGAAATTAAGTACGATAACACTCATCCCAGTCTTTTCTTCCTGTTTGTGTCTTATTTTGTTTCACATGGGCAAGAAGTGTGATCAGGAGACTCCTTGTATGTGTGTGGCTTTTTTCTTTCCTTCATGAGTTTTCAGAAGTCTCAATGGCCTCAATCTTTGTGTTGACAATTTCCCTTAGAGTAAGGCTGGTTTAAATCGAAGTCCTTAAACTAAAGTACAGAAGGTTAAACTTCTCACATCTCTCAGTTTCTCTGGTGCTAAGTATCAAAAGTTTAAAGGACAAAAGAATGAAATACAGAAAATCAATCTTTAAAGACGTGTACTGAATCTATAGGGTTTTTGAAGTGATGTAACTGGTTTCTCAGTGATGTAAGTGAAAAAGTTCTGGATTGTGTCTGGAAATTTGCCTTGCAGCATCTCTTGCTCATCACCCACTTTATTTCTGTCTGGATGTGTGCTGGCCCTGCATTGTGCGGACCATCCTCTTGCTGTAGCACACCCTGTGCGCTCTCTCCTTCCGATTCTGCTTTGGTTTATTCCATCACAGAATGTTGGGAAGAGCCATTTCTTGCTTCTCCTCATGGACTTTTGCTGTTTGAATCTTTTGACTTGGGTCCCCGCAGCTTTTCTTCCACAGCTCTATTTGCCTAGTCTCTTCTGTCCAGTACTATAGATGTCCAAATCGTGGTTCTCTCAAAGGAAATAGCCAATTCAGAGGAAGGCTTAGTCTTGGCGTGTATATCTAGAGCCTATAAAATGACTTTACGTAGCGCTATATACATAATAAATAAGAATGCTAAAACATAGCAGCAGTTTCTTTTCTCTGCATTTTTAAAGTCGCTTTTTTCCACTGAAAGGTATAGCAAAAGAATTCCTAGTTGTTCCATTGTATCAGCTTGCTTCATTTGTAGCCTTAAAAGAAATGAGCTTAAATTCTAGTGTTTTAATGGGCAGTGTGCTAGTCTCTATAGTGAGCTGCCTTCCTTCACCAGTGTTCAGTTTTCCTTATGCCTACATATCTCAAGAAATGTCACAGTCTTTTAGTGTTCTTCTAACATGTAATGTAGCCCTAGGTAGCCACCCTAGAAAAAAGGATTTTCACAGTACAATTTCTGCCATTTACTTCATACTGTGTAGCATTTTCTTAAACTTTTCCTTTTCTGCCTTTCACCTTTCTGCTTTTAAAAATGGCTTGATTGATATTAATATTTTTCCCTGATAAAAATATATTTTCCCTTGATATTAGTGTTGCTAATACATTATTCAGTGTTCTTTCTTAATAAAAGCCATTGGCTGTTCCATTACTCACAGTAGTTATTACAGCACTAAAGGTCTCGTTCATCAGAATGACTTGCAGAGGCAAACCCAAACCCCTGATTTCTCCACGCACCAGGGTAACAGCAAGTTATTAAACAGTGTTTAAAATATAATGTGTTTGGTTTGGTTTTTTGTTCCCAGGAGATCAACACTGAGGAAAAGTTTGTGAACATAATTTATTTTATTGCATGTGTATGCTTGAACATATTTTGCACTTTCAGTAGAAGACAATGAGGGGTTGAACCTGCTGGTTGTATCCCACGTCATAAAACATCTTTAAAATCTCTGAATATAGTACATGGATTTTGGATAGTTCATAGTTATCAGACTTTTCTTTGAATTCATGTCATTGTCCTGGATGACGATAGAAGAGGAATCATAATCTTGGATCATCTCTACTGTTATGTGGGTACAGAGAAGATTGCAGTGCTCTAGATGAAGTCTTGGAATCTGGATTCTGTTTGGAAAATATCTTCTGTGGTACTGCAGTGTGTTAACTTCATGCTAATGTATTCTGGCATAAAATGGATGTAAAAAACCTCCAGTATTATGCAAGACACGAATTTTATTTCATCTTAGTCATCATAGAAGTTTTTTGAAAAAAGTAGAGGTGTGGGTATAGCCAGGGTGTCAAATAGCAACAAAGAATTAATGTGATATTTGGAAACAAGTCCTAGTAAATGGAAGAGTTGAGCTGTTTACCTGAGTGCAGAGGCAAGAAATGAGCTGCTGCTGCTAGAATTATTTTCTCAGTATGGTTAAATGCTGTATGAGTCATCTTGTAGTGAACATGGTGTACGTATGGACAGCTGAAGGATGTAGCCCGTGTTTAGCACTTTCATGACTCTTCTAAGCCTTCATTTTTCTTTAAGTATAACGGATTATACAGCTCTTTTGCCTTTACAAACATTTTCATTTCTTGTGTACAACTTTGCACTCTACTTGACTTATAAGAAACAAACAACTTGGCCTAATCTGTATTCCAAAATACTTGCTATAGAAATGAATTTGACAACTACTTCTACATCATTTAAAAATATTTATGCCCTCTACATGTATTATGGATGACATATCGCCTTCGATATCTAGCTTGATTCTGCATCTGTTGATTAACTTGTCACTGTTGTGATTGCTTTATAGTGTTGCTACAGAGCTGTTCTCTTCTTTTTAGGTGTCTGTATCCTGCTTGGTCAACAAAGCCATGGTTATCAGGAGGTCCAAATTGTATTTTGGGGGAGTTCTGTTTTTTAGGGAGGAACACAGGCTGGGGTTTTTTTTTTGGTTTTGTTTGTTTGGGGGGTTGTTTTGTTTCTTTTTCCCTTTTACTTATTTATTTTTTCAGTAAACTGTGCACATTTTTTTTCAGAATTTTTCCACATGCCAGTCTGTCCTCAGTTTCCTCTCTCCTAGTTGCCTGTTCCATCATTGCCATGATTTTCACAGTCTTCACTTTAAAAAACAAAACAGACAAACATCTAAAGGAGGTGGCAGGAAAGCAGCTTGGCATTTAGAATGGATCCGAGTTTTACTTTGTTCTGGGGGCTGTGAGTTTAGATCTCAGTACAACTGAGGAATGCTGATATTTGACCTACAGCTTTTGAAAGGGCTAATAGTGTTTTGTGTGAATTTGGTGCACGTTTTATTTTAAATACATTATTTTGAGAGCGATACTGGTTGTGCAAAGGGTGTTGAGAGGTATGCAGCTTTACTCTCAGGAGCCACAGGTGAAGGCATACATCAGCTCACTGGTGATAGGCAAAGTGAGGAAAGAGAAAGCCTTGTTCAGCAAAAGCCAAAATATCAGTGTTACCGGAACTGTTTTAGCCATAAATCCAAACCACAGTACTATACGGGCTGCTGTGAAGAAAGTTAACCCCATCTCAGTCAGACCCAGTACAACTGGCAGTGATGTGGTTTTCATCCAGACCTGTTTATCAGGCCTTCAGGTTCCTGAAGGAGGTTATTGATGTTAACGATGCTGTTAATGTTAACTGGCTGTGCTCAGGGTTGCGTGCTGCTTGGTCAGCAGGCTTGGTGTAGGCACGTTCTTGGCTCTGCAAAGAGGCAGCAGGAGAAGCGCACGGAAGAAAGGATGAGTCTTCTGGTTAGCCCTAGAGAATCTGCTGTCACAGAGCTACCAGGACCTCCAGATGCAAGACTGAAATCAACACTGTGAGAGCAGAATAGAAAAATACTGTCCTGTAGAGGCTGGGAGATGCTGCTGCAGCTTGTATGGAAGGGAACAGAGCTGCAAGGGAAAGGCAGGCTATGGGACGGCCCTTATCATCACGCACACTAAGGTTCTTGGGTGCAACAGACCACAGCCTATTTTAGGTATCAGTGTAGATAATTTGGCTTGATTCACCATGCTAAGAAAATGGCAATATATTTAAACAGCAATAATTGTAATGTCTTCTTTGCAGCTAGATTAAGCAGGGGAAACCACATGTAGTCGATTCAAGTCCATCATCATCTGCATATGACGTGAGAAATTGGTCCTTGTCAACACAGCTGGGGTTGGTTGCACGCATCACATTTAATGGGCTTTCTGATCAGTAGCTTCTGTGGGTGGTGAAAATGGAAAATAATCCACACGAGCTTTTCCCTTCAATCCTATGTAGACCATTAGATACCATCCCATGGAGATAATCTAGGCTATGGCTGTCAAAGATACTTGAGCACCTCTTCTGGTTTTGTAATTATTCTTGGCTTTTTCAGAGCGCAAATAGCAGCAACATGCTATGTTTTGGCCCTCTAAGAGGGAGAGAGCATTTTTTAAATTAGAGTCCATTTTATGAAACTAGAAGAACTCAAAATGCATAGTTAAATCTTGCAAAAGGGTGAGAGTAGAGGGTGCTGAGATATAAAGCTGCTCTAGGGACTAAAACCTGAGTTTTTTCCTGATTTTAGTGGTCTTATTTTTCAGGGTGTAATGTAGAATGCCAGCATTTGCTTTTTCCTAGAACAGGTTACACAGTTCTGAGATCAGTACTGGCAGTAAAATTTTATTTTTTAGAACACAATGCTTTCTTTTCATTAGCGTTTTTAAGTATTCTTTGAATGGCAAATCAGAGCTACTAGAAACAAGGATGTTCATTGCTATGTGCTTGATTTAAATAAGTAACATTCTGAATTGCATGGATTTGTCTTAATAAAGTGGCAGTGAGGGGAAGCAATGAGTGAAAGATAAAGCATGAAGAGAGAGGTGTAAAGACTGACTTGTTGTGTTTTGAATGTCGTCTGAGTGCAGGGCTGGGCGTGCCTGAGAGGCTTTTCTGTGGCTCCTGGTTAGCAGTGAGAGGAGAAGGTGTAGGAGCTGGCATTTCCTAATCCATCTGTGGGTGGGCTCCCACCTCTCTACAACCTCCTTTCAGGTAGTTGTAGAGAGCAATAAGGTCTCCTGGTCTTGAAGAACTGCTGCTGGGTGGACCATGTTTTCCTGAGGAACTGCTGTGCACTACTGGAATGGTGAAAATTTTTCCTTTTCCCTTGCTGTTTCTTTCTCTCTCCTCCTCTGACTTCCCTTACCATACCTTCTTTTCCTTGGCTCTGTGGTGTAATGGACCAAATCCGAGTTGTGGTGTAGTTTGTTTAGCGACCTTGGCTGTGTTCAGGGTATCAGACTGTGATGTGAACAGATTAGGATCTGGTTTTGCAACTTTGAGAAGCTGCAGCTTGGAGTGCACCCGAGTGTGCTTTATGATTATTGGCTGTGTCCAAAGTAAATCCTGCATTTGAACTTGGCCTGGGAGATTTGTCGGTCTGCAGTTTGCCACACAGGTACCAAAAGAACCCTTTTCACCCTCCCTTTTTGACTGTGCAGGTAGGGGTGGGCCCTAACGCTGATGGTGTTCGGCTGTAACAAGGGGTGATGGCATACAGGACAGTTCTAAATTCTACATCCCTTCTTTAACCTAGTGCATGATTCCAGTGTCTGAACAGGAATATCACTTTCACCTATTCAAACCTTTTTAGAGGGGAAAAATGCTAAATACCATTTAAGGGTATCGTTTTGTAGGATAAAAGGCAGCTTAGAAAATGTGGTGGAAAAATCAGCGGTTAGCCATAAGCATAATTTACTGGAGAGTTTCTTTGTTCCCTTAATCCATGGTGTGTGACGTGAGTTGTCTTATCTTGCTGAATTAAAAAAAAATTATATAAGACCTTAAAGTTAAACTAAGTTGCTTTCATTTTGCCATATAAATTTGCAGTGTTTTTACAGTCAAATTGAGTAGCAGAATCAGAAGTGTCAAAATGAATGGACAGGTGCTATTACTATAGTAAAGATGAACTTTAAAATTTAAGAATACTGCTTTAAAAGACCCATTTATTTTAGCACAGAGTTCGTGGTATTGCAGCGGGTTTCTTTAAGGTACGCATTTTAAGTTAGCAGCCCATTTTTCATTGTCAGGTGTTCTCTGGTACGGCCCTGTCGCAGCTTCCCTAGGACAGTGCTCAGTGGTTGCTCAGCAGCCTTGGACGTGGTTGCCAGCGGCTACTGAACTCAACCCCTGGTCGTTAAGGACAAATCACTGTATGATAAAGTACAGGGGCATTTTGAAGTGCCTGTGCCAGCTCAGCTAAGCATCTGACGGGGTGGCCTGTGGGGCAGGAAGATAACCTTACAGAATTAGTGCCATCGCTCCTCAGAGTTAGTACAGAGAAAAGTAATTCCAATGTCATTCCAGTCTCTGGCTCTGGAGGTGACACCTCTCTGGATGCCCTAGGTCCCTGTCTTTAGGTGAACCTTATCTTCTGCTCAGAGTTCTTCCTGCGCGTTTCACACCAATGATTCTACAGCTTGGGCTATTTAAAAAGTGAAGCACAAGCCAGCCCTCCTCCCCCAGCCTAAATAAACTGGGAGAATTGAACCTGTGTTTACATTTCCCCTCAAAAATACATTAAATGTGTAAGTAGTATTTATACAGACTGAGCAAGTGCAATGTGCCTATTCTTAAATTTTACAAAACTGTAATAATATTTGAAAATATTGTAATGTATCTCAACATTTTTCTTAATTTTAGCACTCTTATTTTTCAGGGTGCAATGTAAAATGCCAGCTTTTGTGTTTTTCATAGTACAGAGTCTGTGTTGTGGCTGTTAAAGCAGTCTGCTTGCTACGTTAGCCTTTAATACTACATTCCCACCTACAGCTGCAAGAACGCAGCTTGAAGGAAATTTAATTAGGATAATGAGGCAGATGAAATAGGCAGTGTAATGTATATGTGCAATATGAAGAAGAGTAAATACACTTTTCGTCTGAATAGTCAGAGTAGAAACTGTGTTAAACTGGGCTGAAATTTTCTTTTATCAGAAATGGATTTCTTTCATTTTCTAACATTACTGCATAATTGTCCTCCTTATTACTAGGATTAGAAAGACTACTATCATTAAAGAAGAAACATCTTTCACCAATTATATTTAGTTTCTCTTTTAGCTGGCAATGACCTCCTCATTATGTGAAAAATGGAAATCCCCGAGGGAGCAGCATTGGAGAGGTGATTCCAGCCTGCTGGGAAACATTGTGCACACACTATTTGCATCTAATGACCTGCATGCATGCACTGGTCCTGTATTGATTTCTGCTTGTTTATAGGCCATTCAAGCAATAAGCAGGTAGAATTCAGATGACTGAAAACTGGCTCTGCCGGTAGCAGTTTCCTGCCTCGCTGCACTCTGGAACGTTCCAGCCTTGCTGCAGTGAGTTGCTGTCCAGCCACAGATTTTTCCATCGTACCCACTACTTATTTCCCTAAGGTATTTCTTAGCATTTCTGTTGGTTCTGAGCACAGATAATCATGCTGTACAGAAAAACACAGAGGATCATTAGGGCAGAAAACAGCTTAAGAAATATATAATAGATTGTGAATAATTGTTTGTTAAAAAAAATACACAATCCTCTTTCAGAATTGGATTAAGCAGCACTGGGAAGTCTTGGAGCATTACACAGCGCAACCAGTACAACTGACGCACTCATCCAAACCCCATGCTGTATTTGTTTAGTCTGAATCAAGAGTTAGGAATACATTTTTCAGATGTATTATTTTATAGTAAGCAAATAGAAAAGATTTGAATATGTGCATTAATGATGTGCATTGAATCTAAAAAACGTTCTAATAATTTGCCATCAACCCAGTTGGGCTGCAACCTGATTCTTCAGACTATTCCTTAGGAAAGTGTGAGGCTCATGCTTTTACTGTACTGCCCCTTTCTGGACTGTTTTAAAAAGATGGCAGTGAAACAAAAAAAAGATGCGTGTGAAGGTCTATTGTGAGTACCTGGCATAGTCAACTTAAATTCCACCGTCCACAGAATCTCTCTATGGCTATTTAGCATTTTCTGGAAATGCGTTTTTGGAGCACTGAAAATACCCATCAATATCAGAGGGCAGTGGTGACCCACACTCTTTGATTGTGATGATTATTAATTGTGTGATTAATAATTTGCTTGCTTTGACCAGTGTTTGGTGTATTTATACAGGGTGTCAGCTCAACTGACAAAAACCTGTTTTGAAAATCTCTCTTGAAGGACGAAAAAGGGGTGCATGGCACCGTTCCACAGGGCCATTGAATAGGTATTTTCCCCAATGCAGCTCAGGGTTAGCTTTAATAAAAACATTCCAGTGATGAAGTTACAGTCAGGAACTTAAAGGGTCCGGCTGATGGTGAGTGTCCTGCAGAGACCCTTCTCCTTTACAGTGTTACCGTGCATTGCAGGCATATTCTCTATAGGTTCATTGGAGGTTGCACAGACTGCCAGTGATGATGTCAAGATTTGTAGAGTCGTGGCCTTGGATTCTAGTCGCAAATAAACTTCTTTGGCCTCCATTTCATCTTTCTGGTACATTCTACCCATTGCTTTGTGCTACAAGCTCTCCCTATTTTGAGATGTAGAACACTCTGGATTCCCCATTAATTGAATATATCTTGTATGCAGATATTAAATGGAAGTCTTAAGGCCAGTTTAACAGTCCATTAGATCTGAAGCTTCCAAATGCTCAGAGTTAAAGGAGGAGAGCAAAATAAAGTTTTATTGCTTGAGTACTAGGTATCTGGTAGTGTAGGGGGGAATATTTAAATGTGTAGCAGAATGTTTAGGATATTTAGATATTTAAGCTGGAAATTCATCGCTTTGAATTACTTGTTCAAATAGAAATGGGTTTTATTGCTTATGAATTCTCCCAATATGGTCCTTGTCTGTTCCGAATCCACTGCCTGCAGTGATGTTTTGACTTAGCAAAACTTTTACCTCAGAATAGGAAGCCCTTCGCACAAATTTAACCTTGATTCTTTTAATAACCAATATGTGTTCCATTCTGCAACCTGAAGAATTTTGCAATGTAGACTTCAGATTGGGATTTGGTTCTTTTAACAGTGAGTTTCAGAGTTATCATTAGACTGGCAAGACCCAGAGGACCCCCTAGTAATTTTAAATGGACCATTAGAACAGAAAAGCACCACGTCATCCTATTCAAGCTTCTTTGGAGTCTCAGTTGTTGAAATATGGGATTCAGGCCTTATTTCCACTGTCATCAACCTTTTGCTGCTCTTGTTTATTGGGTTTTGCTTCTGGCAGCAAACAGCCAGACGGGATTACCAAAAATTCAGGTTCTCTGCCTCCTTAAATTGAATTTGAAGGCATCAGGTTTAAAAATCTGCATCTATTATTTTAAAACTTTGGTTCTGTGTTTAAGTCTATTCCGTGTCCCTGGACAGTGCTTTTAGTTATCAGCAGCCTGGAAGACAGAATAAGAAATGGTCAGTAGTGCTTTTCTTTCTGTCTGTAGCATTCCTAGCTGCAGCAGCTAGTGTGGTGGTACCTTTGGTTTTCCAGATTCTGGAGATGCTAGCTTACAGTTTCATCGCTGTACTGGTGAATTAATGTTTTTTTACTGCTTTATCAGAAACATTTCTTTCATTGTGATGAGAACTGTTTATCATATCATGTAAAAATATTCCTGCATTCTTTGTTGTGAATGAGGTACCCCCCATGCGGGGGCCGCTGATGGACTGATTAAGAGAAATGAGGAAGATCGGTTGAAGTTCCTAATAAGGAATTTTTTCAGACATCAGCATAAGACAGCAGGGTTTCTTCTGGTGATTGTTTTAGTAGATAAGGGACTTGATTTTTATATGCTGTCAAGTTTCAGGTTTGATATGCAATAAGGGACATGTCTTCACAGGCACTTAATCTTCTGTTGACTTTATGGGACAAAAAAAATAATTATAGAGCCTTTTCAGGTCTTTGAACCAGAGGTGGTTAAAATCTCTACTGCTCTATGGCCTGTTCAAGCTTTTCATCTAATCTGTGATTTTCAAAAATAAAACAAGCCGTGATGCCTTCTTAGAGAACATTTATTGCATATTCATCTGTTTGGTTACTGTATGTTACACTGGGTTTTATACTTACTTCTCTGGTGTAAAGCCTGACTAGATGCATCTGCTATAATTGAGTGAGGTACTTCTGTGGAATCAGCAGAAAAAGCCAGAACTGCCTTCTAAAGAACAAGCACTTCTCAAAGTGTGTGTACTTAGTGGGGGTTGTTACATGTACTCTCTATTGGAGCAGGTGCAAGGAATGGGACCCTAAATTAGAATAAATCTTTTGATTACAAAACAGATTTGAGTCTTTCCAAACACAGTAGGCTTGTGAGAAAAGAACTAGAGTAAAAGACCTTATGTGACTCTACCAGAATCTTTCCCCATCTGAAACAACTTACAAAATCAAATTTTCTGATTAGTCACTTGGTTAGAGCGGGGCAGTGTTGGTGCGATGCTTTCGATGTGTCTGAAGTGTTGTGTCAAAAAAATTCTTCATTACTTCCTATGTTACCCTGCAGCACTGTAGATATTTCTGATTGAATTAAATACTTTAAATACTCTGGGGCTTAAAGACCTAAAATAGACGCTGTTCGGATTGTGCCTTAGTTATTTGAGGATTCTTATCCTCCCCAGGAGGAGAGAGAATTTTAGTGAATGAAAATGGAAATCTTTGGCTTTCTTTGTGTAAGAGAAAATGTTGCACGCAACTTGATCGTCTTCACCTTTCAGTTCTTTACACTAGAAAGTATGGATGGAAAATGACTAAATATGCTTTCTTTAATTTGTCAGTGTTTCTTCAGTTGAGGTATTTAGTGGAGGGATTGATTTAGAAAATGTGGCTTCTTTATTTCGTAAGTTCTGTGTGCATTGATTTGCTTCGTGGCAAAGGGCATGTGAAATACTGTTTGTGCTTCTCCAGCACACGTGACTAAAATGCATGCAGTGCAGAACAAATGAAAATGGGAGGGAGAAATGACACGCCCTGCCTAGAGTGTTTTAGCCCTGCCAAGATGATGAGGGAAGAATTTTAAGAAATTATATGTAGAAGTTTTGCTTTGGAAAGAAGCTGTTTGCATTACTTTTCCAAAGACGTGATACTTTTAGGAAAGCCTTAACCAAGCTTTCTAGATCCAATGCCTTGGTGGGCCTGGGAGGCGATTCCTTCCACCAACTGCTCGGACAGTTTGTCTCTCTGACTCCTGCCCTTTGGAAAAGCAGAGGCAGTCCCGTAATTACCTGAACTATTAGAATCATAGAATAACCAGGTTGGAAGAGACCCACCGGGTCATCGAGTCCAACCATTCCTATCAAATTTGTCTCTTTCAGACCCTGAAGTTTAACATCCATCATGCTGAGATTCGGGCAGCACCTCATCAAACCGTCCGTGGTCTTCCTGAGGACAGAGCTCTCCTTTGCTCTCGTGAACCGCAAGCCGGTGGTCCCAGGGCGTATCCTTTCCAGCAGCGCCTCGGCGATGGGTACCCGCACCCTTAGGAAAAGCTGGAGGAGCTTGGTGTGCTTCACAGGCCAGGTAGGATGCGAGGCGGGTTGATGCTGATGCCAGGCAGAAGAGTGTGGTGCGCTTGGTCGATGCTGCAGAGCAGAGCTGCTGAAAGTAGTTGCTTAGCAACTGTGACCCAAGAGGTGAGTTTCTATTGACCTTTTTGCCACGGAAGGTGTACAAACAGCCAGGTGCTGCTAAAAGCGTTTCAGAGCGTATCTGAGGGGGTACCATTTAAACTGCAGATTATGCTAAATCACACATCCTGCTTCCATTTAATAACGTCACTTATTTTGAGATGTGGTAACTTCCTTATGGAGAATTTTCAACTTCTCGCTAAGCGTACACAATTTGCCAAACGGCAGCAGAATCCTCTATGAAGACTCATTTTTTGAGGACAGATTGCTTTGATTAATTTAGGTAGGAATGGATTAAATAAACCATCTGTATAGTGCACACATTTCCTGAGGAAATAATGAAGCCCTATGTCATAGGTAAAGATCTCAATTTAGAAACTGTGTAGGACCTTGATTCAGGTGCTAAATTTACCTGCTTGATGTACTCTGTAGCATGACATATTATTGCTGGGCCAGAACTCTGCTGCTGTGTGACTTGTGCTGATTTCAGTGAATGGAAGTGGCACTTTTCAGAAGTAATCAAGACTGATCACTTCATTTCCATAGAGTTCCATGGTAAAATTTTAGTAGGATTTCAGTTAGGCAGTAGCTGAATGTGTTTTGGGAAGACTGTCTGGAGTTTATTGAAAGCTTTCTTCTTCCTCTGTAGTTTTATGGGTTTTTTCTTCCATAATTTAGCATATAATTTAAAATTTGGTAACCTCTAATACAGTTTTTTTAAACCTGTGATGTGTTTCTTTTGAGATGTGGAACCTTCCTCTCCTGCTGTCACTTCTGTAGATTATAGTTCAGCATGGAACCTCTCTTCACACCTGCTTTGAATGGTGTCTGCTTGTACTAGAAGTCAGATCGTTTGCTGGTAAATGCATGGCGAAGATGCAGAGACTCTATAGAAACTTTAAAGGTGTTACTGTCTCAGCAGTATGATTTAATATATTAAATGAATGGTTCTTCTCAACTTCAAATTTCTGAAGTATTTGATGTAAATCCATGTGATTTACAGGTTAGTAATAGAGGAAACATTGTCAAAGCTGTCTAAAGACAGTATCGCAGTATCGCATCAGTCGCTGGGGGATGCAGAGCCTTCAAATGCCTGAGCAGCGTGCTGGAGCAGTTGTCCAGATCAGTGAATTAGTGCAATGTTATGTGTACTGTGTGTGGAAGTTTTAAAAGCAATAGTTAATGGGGTTTTTTTTTCAGTTAATTGGTTAAGTGAACAATTATATCTATTGTTAAAAATAAACAAGAGTTATTTCAGATGAAAGATACTTGTTTTAAAGTTTTGTTAGCACCTAGTAATGACAGTTTAAGCAGCCTATAAAAATTATATAGACTTCTTTCCTTCTTGAATAATTAAAGATTGTAAACTCCAGTTGTATAGTTATTGCTGACTGTTTGGCAGATATATCTATTTGCTCAGGTTTAGCTTTGTTATCCCATAATGAGTATTGCAGCATATTTTATAGTGTCACATTGTTTTAATAGCTCATGTGTTGTAATATATTATGTAGTCTTTGTTTCTCCATTGAATAAATGTTCAGGTAATAAAAACTCAACCCCTTCTCATTACAATAAGAAAAAATTAGAAAAGATCTTGATGCAAAGGCTAGAATACAGTATGTCAAGCAGAGCAATTTGCAGTTGTAAGCCTTTAAAATGTCTGTATAATGCAGCATTCATCTCAAGACCTGGCAGTAACAAGTGTATTTTCTTTGTTTAATTGCAATAGTTTTATCTGCCTTTTCTTTGGCACGCTTGTGACATTCATTTCATTATTTTTTTCAGTGAAAAATAAAATATTAATGTGTGTGAATTAGACAAAGGAAATCAGTTTGAAAGCCAGCTCACTCCAGGTGGTGGCTTTAATTAACTACTGAGGTTGAAATTCCATCTTGAAACTGTACATAGGACTGGAGTTGTGAATTTGCTGTAATAGTTTTAAAATAAAGCTGTACTCTGGGAAAAAATGCCGCCAAAAGCATCTCATGGAGTTCAGGGTTTGAGGTTTGAGCGATGTCAAAGCATCCTTGTTCAGTAAAAACTTTGTAAGTTTTATTTTCTTTGTTTCCCACTGCCAGTCCTGTGAATTCGTTTTTGACACTTGAAAGTCAAACTCTGCTGATAGTAACCAAGAGTAGGAATAACAAGAGCATAGTATCCCAGGAAAGGGTTGCCTTATTCCTGGAGAAAGCTGCTTCAGTTGCACCAGCATTAGACTTCTGTCTGATGGGATCACACTGGTTCGTGGACTCGGGGACCTGTTTGTAAAAGGATCCCGTTGAGTGGAGATGTTCTCATTGCAGATTCTTCAATAGGAAGTAACTGGGATCTTACTGTTTAAGCTAAAATATGCGCGTCTTTGACAGCCACAGCAAAGTCATTCCCCTCTGTTGGCACGACTGAATGGAGGAGGAGAGCTACACGTGGTCAGTGTGCAGGATTAGCTGTTCCCTCATGACAGCCAGTGCCTTTGCTTTCAGCTAATAGAGAATGATTGAGGCCCAGAGGTGTCTGACCACAGTCTGAAGACATGGAGTCACCAACACCTGGGACAAAACGAGGAGCATGTACCAGCTCAGCTCTCGCTTTTAGCTCAGAGGGGAAGATGGGGCATCCAAGCCCCTTTGACTTGTCCGTCTCATTTCAGAGCAGCCAGGCACGAGGTATTGTGGACAGTCTTGGTCCATGGGATATGGGGCTTTGGGGTATGTTTTCATGTTGGTTTTCTGTTTTATACAGAAATAGTATGATCTTGTTTTGGTAAAGCCTATGAATTGTTCTGGAACCAAGAAATCTGTGTGGGAATGCTTTGTGCAGTGCAGATCTTAGCAGCTAGCTTTGGAGCAGGGAGGAGGTGGGCTGGTTACTGTGGAGGCGTGCTGGGATTTGTATAGAGGTGCCAGCACAATTTCCTATGGAAAGCTGAGTCCCTGCTTCCTCTAAGTTGTTACCCTGCTGCTGCACCAAGAGCGATTTGAAAGAAGTCGTCTGTGGCTCCCTCCAACAACTACGTAGCAGGTTTAGAGGAGAAGGCTGTTGAGCAGCTGGAATAGTGCAGAGATATGCCTGTAGTCAGCAAATGTGTTGTTTCTGTGGCACGAGGAACTGAATTGGCTCATGCAACCAGCGGGAGCTAAGCTGCTGCTTGTCTTCTTACTGAAATAATTTCATTCAGAGCCTTGTTGCTTCCATAGTTCAGAGCAGAACTGTAATGGCTTCTTAAAGAAAATCCGTCTGCTCTTTGACAGGGACTTTTTGCTCTTTAATATGGTAACAAATACTTTGTGAATGACTTGCCGTTTCATTGATGTTTTCCTAGCCACGCGCCATGGCTTTACATGGCTTCACTTGCATCGTCAATATATATGAGCAAGTTTCTTATCACTGCCTTTTTCATGGCATTGTGCAGGGTACTTGCTTTCATCTTGTGTTAAACATGAAGATTGAATTTGAACATTAGTAGAATCCATTTGAGGACTAGGACTTTTATTATAAATAAAATTATTCATTTGTTACATCCAATTTTTTTCAGCAGAAATGATATTGATCTTTGGATTTGTGTTCAGGATGCCATAAGAAGAACTAGTGCAAGAGGAACACAGGAACATTTGTAAATTGATTGAATGCAATATGTAATGACAGAGACAAACATCAGATCTATGGCAGTACTATATTATACAAAGCATTTTTCAACAGTTTATTGAATTGGTTATTAAAAAGAACAGGCTTTCCAGCTGGGAACAATGAGCTGAGGGTTATCAGGACCAAGCAATTTCATAGAAATTTGTGGTGGACAGCGTGCCTCCTTCAGTGAGCTCACACATATGTGTGTGTAATAAATCAGAATAAACACTTTACAATAACTTTTCATCTGGCTTTGATAATGAAAAGGTTTTTCCACTAAAAAAGGCAGAGGAAAAGAGACGCTGTTGAAATGTTCTGTACTGCATTTTACTGGACTATTTGGTATTGCTATTTCCATTGACATCTAATGTTTTCCACCAAAAAATGTTCTGATTGTGGGGAATAGACCATGTATAAAAGCCCAAAGCATGTGATATTTTCTGGCACACTCATCACTATGTGAATTTAATGGCTGTTATTTGTTGCTGAGACAGTGTGCTGTACTGTGAGTTACTGCAGCTTGTTCCTTTTATTAATGAGCAGAGAAAACATTAGTAGAACCAGATGCTTCTTCAAAGACTTGCAAACATCCTAAGCTGCGGTGTAAGTGCTGTGGGTCTGTTGCATGATTGGGGTGCGAGGCAGGGTCCTCTGCTGGAACAACAGCATCTGCTTTGCTGTTCCATTTAGCTTCACACTCACCTGCCATCAGAATCTCTGTATTACTCTGGATTGACATATTCTGTATTGGCACAACTGATAGCTGCTTGTTTTAAAAGTTAGACGGAAATTTGATTAGTATTATCCGTTAATGTGTTTCAAAAGTAGTTTTTCATTTAGTTCCAGTCCTAATGGAATTTCCACTGGAGGTAGCACGCTGGCTGTAGAATGAACAGTAAGATTCTCTTGCAAATTTGGTTGAAAACCACGGTGTTTAGCATGTGTATGAAATTTAAATTCTTCATAAAATTACAGAGCTGCTGTTTATTGTGATTTAGTTACTTTGTGCAGTGCACATTTATCACATCTGTATTTATGCCACATAATTATTAATTTTATGAGGTTTAGCCTAAACAAGTGTTAGTATTTGCCATAAAACTAAGATTTAGAGAATAAAATTCAGTTATATTGCAGAATATATAAATTTGCATTTACATATTACAGTAGCGTACAATACACTGTTACAACTACACATTATAATATTGAACCCTGTGGGAAAGTGCTTTTTAGTGCTTGTTACAGAAGCTTTGGATGCATTACTATTACTTGTTCACTTTAGCACAGTGTTAAGGACCAGTCTTGCTCCTTTTACCTCTTTAGTGAAAAGATAAATATGAGGAGGTTTGGTAAAGACTTTGTGACCTAAAGATGATCCTGGAGGTACCAAGGAAATCGCATGGAGACAGAAGATGATGTTTGCTACAATAAGGACTGAAGTGATATCAATTTCTCGAAAAGTCTAGTAGAAGGGAGTACTAGTAAAAGGAAGAAGTACATTTTCTGGGGCAGAAAAGACCTCCTGAATGGGAAAACCAGACACAAATGATAGATCTTGTATGAAAATGTAGGGGAAATACAGAGTGTATTTCTTCATAGAATCATAGAATAACCAGGTTGGAAGAGACCCACTGGATCATCGAGTCCAACCATTCCTATCAAACACTAAACATTCAGTGGGGATGCAGAGGAGATTCAGGCTTATGTTCTGTATTGTCAGTATGAGATGAATTCTTTCTGTGATACCATGCTGAAGCTGCTGAGCATCAGTGGAAAGTCTGGCATTTTTTTTGTTGTTGTTTGTTTAGGTTTTTTTTTTTGTTAGATTAGTTTGCCTTTTGTTTTGTTTGTTTTTCCTCAGATCCCAAATAAAGCTATTCCCCGACTCTTCTTCTA
Source organism: Phaenicophaeus curvirostris (assembly GCF_032191515.1). Lineage (NCBI taxonomy): Eukaryota > Metazoa > Chordata > Aves > Cuculiformes > Cuculidae > Phaenicophaeus > Phaenicophaeus curvirostris. Next base: position 5,371,992 of record NC_091402.1, on the reverse strand, counting down.
TATGAGCAATTGTGATCCCTCAGGTAGGACTTATTAATGTCATGATGCTCACTTGCACAAATGAGAGTAAGAGAAACTATTCCTGTGCTTAATATTTTTTTGCTGAATGAAGCTGTGTTGTGCAGAGGCAGCAGTGCCCCAGTGGCTCAGCTCCACTGAATTCTTAAGCTGCCTTCTGGGAAAAGGATTCTCCTCAAACAGTCCAGAGAATGACTGCTCTGCTCTGTGTATGCGAACCACTTGAAGTTAGTGGTGATGGAGAGGCCAGTTAATTATCTCAGGGCTGGAGTCATTTTGTTTGCAGTCTACAAACAAAGGGAAGGTGTTTGACTCGTGTTGAGAAAAGCTGTTTCTGAAGATAATGGATTCAGGGCTCTGTGCAGGGAAGCTTGTCTCTCTGCCTGTCTTATGGGTGGGGGTGGAGTTCCACTGCATTTGGTCTGATAAAAAAATACTTTCTCTTCCTTCAAATCTTGTCTTGCTTGTAAGGTACTTCACTGTAAGGATTTACCTTTTTGTTTGCATTGTTATACTTGCATTAATGTAATTATGTTGATGAAAATCCCATTCCGAATGCTTTGTGCCAGTATTTTAAATAGAAAAGAAACAATGACAGTAATGAAATCAAAAGTATTTTTTGCTGATTTGCAATTGTCGTAAATTAAGCAAATTACTCATTTGCATCCATTCGGCATAGTAGTGATATGAATTTCTCAGATTGCAGCACAATTTAGATTAGAAGAGGTGTTAAAACAGCTGTCTGAAGGCCGTATCTGGGAGAAGCAGTAGTTCCTAGGTTGAAGCCTGGTGCATCTTGCCAAACGTGATAGGTTCAACTGACCTTCAAACCTAGATGAATGGAGAGTAATGAGCTCTCTGAAAAATGGGCTTTTGAACTGTGGGTCATAATAGGTTGGAGCAGTGCAATTAAATTTCTTGGCTGCATTGCTAACACATCCTAAAATCCAGGTAGAATGCTCCAGTTCCATTTTCATCTAATCCCTTTTATTCACCTGTTTGTCATCATCGTTGTTTGGAACTTACAAATTACTTAAAACCACGTTGTGCCTGAAACCTTCTACTGCTTTGTGCATTCTGGGTGCGCTCGCTGTACAGTTTGTGTGTCCTAGAAGTGGAGCTGCTTATCCTTTCAAAGTCCAGTGACACACAGAAGGAAGTTTGAAACCTAGTCCATGAGTGCCACCACTGTGGTACCTGTTCTGCGTGCTTACACTCCGCCCATAAGTGAAGAACGGCATGGAAAGCCTGTTCTTATCATCATGAAAAAATGTAAAACATCTACTTTTGAGATCAGTTGAGTGGTGGTTGCCATGGAAGATGAGATTTCACAGAGGTTCCCTGCTGTCTTCATGATGTTGTGACTTATTTTTATGACATAATTGTTGAAACCTGTTTTACATGAAAGCAGCCTATTTTTTGACAGTTGAAAGTATTTAATTAAACTTACATTCATATTTGAAATAATTTCACTGTGCGTTAGGTTAGTTACAGTCTCCCACTTGTTACATTTACCCTCATTAACAATTTGCAAAGCACGTTAGCGCTTTCACATTGACTTACAGCTGTAGTTTTATAGTAACAGACATAAATGAATTTGCTTTGAGGTTCCTGTCTTTGAGGTGACAGACATAACTGGAAAAAAGAGTTTGCCCATTTGTACTTTAGCATAGCAAGAAACCTGACTATGTGTTTAGTGAGAAAAGCCTCGTCTTAAGGAGCTGGAAGAAGTCGAGTTTAAAAGGCAGAGGAACAAAGCTATGTAGAAGGAAGTAAAATTTAAGGAGAGAACTTTTTGCTATTGCAGTTGGCAGGGAAGCTGAGGTGGGATTCAGAAAATGTAAAATGAGTGTTTCTTTTGAGGTTTAACAAAATAATTGGCATTCTGTTTAAGAAGCGGTGAAGTCCTGTTCATAGATAATAATGAATACTTCTAGTCCGGCAGTTATTTTCTGGTCTAGTAGAGAGAAAATTCGTAATTGGTGTGGTTATTGAACAAACCTGTAATTTTATACTTTTTATCACATCAGTAAACCCAAGCAAACTCAACCGCTATAAATGGACAATAGATAACAAGTACAAAGGAGGTGTTGGCTGCCGTTGCAATTTTGCCACTGTGGAAAATGTAAGTATGTGCCTCAGTGGCAGACAACCTTGTGCTTTGCATTTGGAAGAAGGAATAAAAAGAGTTCTTTTTTCCCCTTAGCGCATAACTGGACTTAAACTCAGCTTTTTTTATTTCTTTTGATTTAAGTAGTTTCTGGCTAATGGAGGAGGTGACCGTTACAAGCCGTTCCTGCTACAGTTTGTGCATGTCTGGGACCTTTTGCCCTCAGCAGAGCCATCAGAATGTGATTCGCAGCGCACACAGTTAACTGAGTCTGGGCAATGTATTGCCTGGCTTGTTCCTGTGGCAGGATATAATTAAAAGACATGATTGGAATACATGGTTATTCATAATAGATGTCACACAATTACCATAAGTAATACAATACATGCAAAATCTCCATTTGTAATGAAAATAGATTTGCTGGAAAGTCAATTGGAAATTTCATTTATTGCTTATTGTTTCTGGCATATTGGAATATTTTGTGCTGCTCGGTGTATCACAACTATGTGTTTTCAAGTACCTATTTTTAAGAGGCATCTGAGATGAGTTTCCTGCTGCAAGAGGAGATCTAGTCATACAGTGTTAAACTGTCATCTTTTCTGTTTGCTTTGAAGAGCCTAATACACAATATTTATCTGTTGAAACATACATTTTTGGTGCAAATATTTCATAATTTCACAAATAATAACCTTCTACTCCTCATATTTAAAGGACTTCTGTTGTGATTTAACTCTGGTCGACAACTGAGCCCCATGCAGCCGCTCACTCCCCCTGGAGAGATGGGGAAGAGAATCACAAGGGTGGAAGTGCAAAAACTTGTGGGTTGGGATAAGGACAGTTCAATCATGAAAGCAAAAGCTGCACATGCAAGCAAAGCAAAACAAAGAATTCATTTACCATTTCCTATCAGCAGCAGGTGTTTGGTCATGGAAGATACCATAACTCCAGACATCCCCAGCTTTAAACTGCAAAGCATGATGCCATATGTTATAGATTATCCCTTTTGGCTTGAGGTCAGCTCTTCCTGCTTTGTCCCCTCCCAGCTCTCTGGTCACCGCCAGCCTCCTCACTGGTGGGATGGGGCGAGGAGCAGAAACAGCCTTGACGCTGTACAAGTGCTGCCCAGTAGTAATGGAAACATCCTTGTGTTTTCAGCACTGATTCCAGCACAAATCCAACACACAGACCCATACCAGCTACTGTGAAGAAAACTAACTCTACCCCTATAAAACCAGCACAACCTCCAACAGTGAAGAAGGGAAAAAGGACATGCTATGTACATGGAAAATAAGCAGAAATGCTCTCTAAACACATGGAAATGAAGGCGTAGCGCATTGTGTGAAGTCATCCTAGTACCTTCCCCCAGATGGTGACGCCATAGCCTAATCTCTTCAGGCTGCCTGGTGTAGATGTCAGTCCTTTGAGACTATATGCAAGCTACTGTGTTATCCCAGGGAGTGTGGACACTAAGGTCTGAGTAGAGTCCAGTCACAAAAGAAATATTTGGAACACTACTGCTTTACTCTGAAGCAGTATGAGACTCCTGGATACCTGGCAAGTGACAGAGTTTTGAGGTGCAAGGTCCCAGCTCTGCTGGGCTTCACCCCTTCTGGCACTGTTTTTTAGGAAGGACGAAGTCCTTTCCTCCTTCTTTTCCACCTCTCCTCCCCTGTAGCCCAGTTAACTCATGCCCAGTGGCAGTGCTTTCCTCTGCTACCGTCTCAGGAAGGCAGCATGCACCGCATCTCCCATTTTGCTGTGTGCCCAAAGCTGCTTCCTTGTGCTCCTTTGTTTGTTTAGGGAATGCTTTCTTCTGTTGGTTTGAACTGACAGATGAGCATTTCAAAGACAGTGATGCCAAATGGCCCTGTAATTGCTTTGCAGAGCTTCAGCTAAGGGTCAAGCACCTTCTCTGAGCAGGGTAATTGGGTAAATTATGTTTTAATAAGTTGTCTTGTGTAAAGCTAGATATGAGCAGAGCAGACAATGGAGGCTTTGTTGTAAAATGAGGCTGCAGTAGGAAATGGAGTGCGTAATTCATTGATACAGATGTACTTCACTCTATCACTCATACTATATCTCGGTTTCTAAGGTTGCACAAGTGTCTATAGTTGGCTATTCACTTGCTAATGTATTTTACTTTTTGCTGTTCCTTGTAACCTGCTGACTTGTACTGTTGCTGATCAAACATATAAGTACCCCTCAGAGTGAGCTCTCAGGAGCAGATGTTCATGTTGTACAATAAAAGTTGAAAATTCCCCTACTGATGCTCTTCAGTTTAAGAAAAGAAAGAGAAAAATGAGAGATAATTTTGATCTGAACAGAGCTGCTTTCCTTAATGCGTATTACGTCTAGCTTGCTTTTGATTGCGCAGATCATCTAGTCATCTATGGCTTAGTTTTATTGATTTGTACACAGTTAAAAGTTGGAAGAAAAGTTTTAGTTCAGTTGTAGCCATTAACAGTAATGGAGTTGGTGCAGATCTTATTCAAAGTGGAACACCACAGAGAGAACAAATTAGACTGCATTTGTTAGGAAGCATATCTGTTTCAGGTTACCCCTGCAGAAGCCTTGAGTGGAAATAAGGAGCGTTATGTAGGGAGCGAGGGGCTGTAGCGCTGTTTGCAGATATACATTTGCTCCTTCGCCTGCCTGTAGAGTTCTCCCTTGTTGCTGATTGTTTTTATAGCATTTATTACATCGTTATGTACTACTCTTAAATATGTTTGACCCTTTCCTAAACTCTGGGGACACATGATGTCAAGATGAGATTCTTTTTCTGTATATGTGAATGATACACTTAATCCAGACCTCTAGAGAGAGTCTGTGTCAGCCTTTGTTCATCCTTAAACAAGAAAAATCTAATCCACTTATATGGCATTCACAGCAGCTTTGCTTGTTTTACTCTATCCCTGATTTGTAGTGTGGATTCTTTGATGACTGTATTTTTTTTCAACATCCATTGGTCTCTTAGAAGCCCATGGATTTATCTGCTCATTTGTGTGTTAGAATGGTTGCACAGTAGAAGGCATCTGTAAAACCAGCTGGTAAAAAATCACTTGAATGGTGCTTATGTAGCTGCCTTAGGTCAGCATTGGGAGGATCAGAGGTGGGATGTATTTGGAAATGTAATGTGGTTTGATCCTCCTAAATTAAATAACAGGACACATAATAATGAGTATGTTGATGTGAAATGGATGCAAAGAGTCTGGCACTGTTAGATGAAAGGAAAAAAAATAATACTTTAACTATCTGAGGGTCCCTTCTGTGCAATGGCTGGTTTGCTGTTGTGCCTATATATTCCATAAACTTGCTGCATTTGAGATGTTCCAACATATGCAGAGGGTCAGGGGAGAGGCAATAATGTGCTGTCCAGCTTTGAGTATTGTGTGAGATCCTCCTTGATCTTTAGCTGTCACGTTGATGGTACCCGAGTAAATTTAACTTTGTGCCTCAGCTGAAGAGTTTTCCATAGGGGATCAGATTAGATTGCCATCAAGGTATCAGGGTAAAGAAGATAATGTGATTTGATGATTGTGTTTTGTCACAATTGAAAAGGCACAGAGAGATGCTCCATTTGTCTTTTTAAATAATGAAAGTTGCATCAGGACTGTCATCTGATCTGTCAGAGGATTCGGCAGCAATAGCTATCTTCCATCTCATTACTTCCCCTTCCCTTTTGAAACTTTTTAATCTTTGCAAAGAAAATTGTCAACTATGTGGATCTCAGGTGTTTGTTGTGCCCATTTGCTGTGCAGTGTGAGGATACATACTCATTTTAGAATCTCTTCCCCGAATTGGTGGTTCTGTCAGGAGAGGGTGTCTCTCTCAGTTGTCATAGAGACCTCCTATGTGCCTTATCCCTGCAGGTCTGAGGAGGAAAATAATGACTTGCCTAATCTAGTTATGTTTTTAATTCATGTGGTTTTTTAAACTGGAGGCTGAGGGGTTTTTTTAAGCCATATGTTGGTTGCCCCATCCCTGAAGATGTTCAAGGCCAGGTTGGGTGAGGCTTTAAGCAACCTGATCCAGTGGGAGGTGTCCCTGCCCATGGCAGGGGAGTTGGAACTGCATGGACTTCGAGGTCCCTTTGAGCCAAAACCGTTCTGTAATTCTGTATGTTGGGTGGCTTAGAGTTTCCAAAGCTGTTGCTGATTTTACAGAGGTGGGCAGTTTCATTAACTTCGAAGATCAGTGTTTGCTGTTTTTAAACAAGGCATGTGTTCTTGTGACTCTGTATGCTTTACCAGTTGGTCAATAGTCATGGATAGTTGTCCATTTCTATCCACAGTGAAGGGTAGAAGATAGGTTAACAGTAAGATATATTGACCTACGGAAACTGAGAAGGTTTTTCAATTGGAATCCAGATATTTAGGAACATGTGACATTTAAAACTATATATTTAAAGCTGCCTAATTTAAAAACTGAAAATACCAGTACAAATACTGGACAAAAAGGCAGAGAATCCTTGTGGTGGTCTACTAGTGGTCTGGGTTTTTCTCATGAGAGGCAGCAGGCATTCGATTGTCCTGCTGTTTTAGGGCTGAGGAGGTTCCCATGGGTTCCTTGTCCTGCAGGTCTGGAGTGCAGTGAAAGCCAGCAGACTCGTATAAACCTGATGTTATTCCAAATTTTCAATCTAATTTTTGCTTGTTGTCAGCTGAACTGCTGCATTCTGCAAAGCCTCTGCTGTCAGAGCTGCACAACTCTGAATATCTGTTCAAGAAGGTCCTTTGTGACTTTGTAATTGTATTTCATGGTGGTCCTGCTTTGTTCAGTATAATAATGAAATGCAAAACTTTCAAAATCAGTTTTAATAAAAACATATAATATATGCGACACGGTGATAAACCTTGAAAAACTGCCATTCATACTGAGTAATTAAATATCATTACCTTTAGTGACTGCTGGATTGTCTGTATTTTGTTTGTTAAGTAAAGGGAAGCATAATTGTGCTGCATATATGGAATGCAATTTAATTTGCCTAGTTAGCAAAGTTTAAGATTGATTTCAGAGGTGCTTTTCATCTTGCAATATTAGTTGTTTTGAGCCTCTTGATGTAAAAATGTTACCCTTAAAATGTTTTTCCCTTTTATGTTGTTCAAGGCTTACTTTAACTCTAAAGCCTCTGTGCCGATCCAATTGAAAATTAAATTTAAAATATCTATCCCATAGGAAAGAAAAAGGCAGTCGTCATCTTTCTGGCATGCTCCTTGGAATTAGCTGTGCTAGACACGCTGAATACTGGGGATGTGACATGGTGTGCTGTTTCTTTAGAGATATTTGTAGACTCTGCTGGGTTGGAAGCGCCTGCCCAAGGGTTGGCCTTCAGCGCTGTGCAGCATTGGGTAATAAGGATGTGATGGTGCATTTGGCACTGACAAAAGGAACTAGAAAAGTAATTAATTGGGTTTGACTCTGCAGATGACAGTGCACTTCAGAATACAAAAGTACCACAAATGATGGGCATTTGGAAGTAGTTTCCAATAACTTGAAAATGCCTTTTACCGAAGCTGTAGAAGCAGCAAGGAGTAACTCCAGGCTGTTATTGCTTCTTTCCCAGTTCCCTCCAATAGCTTTTGGCAGTGATGAGAGATTTAGAACAGTGAAAGAACAGGTAAACTGAAGGAAAGCAATATTTCTTCCCTGTCCTCCAGAGAGCAAAGATAGATAGCTTGGTGAAAGAAAGATAATTAAACTTAAATAAACTTTTTAGATTCTCTAAGTCTATACGATGGCAGTTATTAACCCAATTAACATGTCTGAATTTATTCTCCCAAATTGTATTTGTTTTGCTGTTTCAGCTATAGTTCTGTGAACTAGAGGTGCCAACAAATGCAGATCCACCCTATAAGTGAGGCAAAGCTAAGTCTGAGAAGGAAACCCCATTATTTACTTAGATGGTATTTAACAGGATGCTTGAAATAGTTTTGTCTATTAATATTAGAACTCAGACTCGTTCAGTGAGCAAGCAGGTTCTAGCTATGAGGCAAGTTGCATTCTAGGTAAGTCTTTTGCAATCTGGTAAACTACATTAATCTCACAAAGGTCTTGTCCCTACTTGCACTTTTTGTGGATTTTAAACATGTTTTTCCTTCTATTAATCTTTCCAATTCTCTCACTGTTGTGTGTCTCATTTAGAAGATGTGGTTGAGTGGAGATGCTCGGGATAATCACAGAAGCCATGATTTCTTAAAAAGTCTACATAAATCAATATGAAGCTTCTGATGGCTACTTAATGACTGTCTTAGAAGCCCTTGTTTTTCGTTTTTCTTGTCAAGGAAAATGGTTTTGATGGGAGGGAAAAAAAAAAAGGCTGTATCACTGCAAGACAAGTCCTTTAGATTCCTTGCCGTTAGGAGATTTTAGTAAATATTTACACTGATAACCTGGGGTGAGCTTAATGGTTTTGAATATTTGGTGTTAATAAAAGAGCGCTCTTTTAATGCCACACTTGAATATGCTGCTTTCTTTTCTGTTATACTTTTCATCTGCCACAGCAGGTTTTGAGTTGTGTTGAGATATACTTCAAATCATTAACTTCAAGAAGAGGAATATATTGCTGATGACAAAATTTCTCTTATTTTTTCCTGCCTTTTTTGTCCTGTGTGGATATTATATTCTCATTGTGGGTATGGATAGCTCTGGTCAGTGATCAGGTTCCTGTATCAGTTATGGCTCTGTATTTGAGCCCTTGTTAGGATCATTAAGAAACCTGTAGAAACACAGTAGAAAATATGCTAAACTTCCTTAGACTATGAAGAGCACTATGTTTAGGTGTATTAAGTAAACTCATCTTTACTTCAGGATATAACAGCGCTGGAAAGCTATTGTTTGAAGTTTCAATATATTCCATTGTCACAAATGAATATTCAAAATCATGATCCTCCTTTTAAATGGAGATTCATCACATAGACTCTAAAATCAAAATGATATGTGCTGGTTTCATTTGGAAGTATAATTAAGGTGCATAATGTCATTTAACTGTTTAATGAACTCTGCATAATGTAATGGAATACAAATATTTGACCTTCCTGACAGTGACTGATGGATTGAAGTTGCACAGCATGATATCATTAGTATGTCAAACAACATCATTATTCATGATTATCAGGAATTATTCAGGTGAAATGGCAAATGTAATGGAAAGCTATTATTTGTGTGTGGGCTGCAGATTGGCTTTCTCTGTCAGTGCCAGTTTCTTGATGATGCAGGGGGAAGATGCTCAGATTTATTGAGTTACAAAGAATTAATGTTATAGGTTAAACAAATGTCAGTACTATCAGAAAAGTATTTTTGACAGGTCAGGTCATGTTTTAAGTGTCTAAGAGTAACTACACGTGGTAATGTTTTAACTGCTACTTTTATTTCTGCTAAGTATTTAAAACATCTCTAGATTACAGCATTTTGCAGCATCAGAATATGTCGATAATCAGAGTTTTCTGGGTGATATTTCTGATCAGCAGAAAGGAAAAAAATACCATACAGGCTGTTTGCAGTAGAGCTGCAATCAACCCTCTGTTCTCAGAAGCCTCTGTGCAGAGTTTAGACTTTTGTTCCAAGAGGGCAGTTTAAACTGAAGTCACAACTGGGTATTTTTCCTTTACTTGAATCTGCAGAAAGTTCATGGCCTGGGTCAGGAACTACCTTATACTTTGAAACCAGCCATCCAGATGCCTAAAGCATGCTCTTATGTGGTTTGTTGAATTGTAGCCAATAGAAATAAATGATGAGTAACTTGTGTTGGTCTGGATAATTAAGATCTTACGCCTGAGACATGAATGAGCTGTGAAAATGAATTTTGCCTACCAGGGCAAAAACTGTAATAATGTTTTATGACATACTTTCTGCTGGGTCTGAGTCACGCCAAAAGATAATTTCGAGGTGCTGACCTGGAGATCCCAGCTGCAGTGTTCTTGTCAGTGGGAGGTGACATGCGTAGGAAGTTGCTGAAGGATCATGATGAAGCTGCAAATTGTTTAACTGACTGCACAGAACAGTCCCTGTTCTCAGAATTGCTGGAATTGCCATAGGATTTGGGTCTGTGTGTGTCTATAATGTATACTTTGTAATACAAACTGGCTTTTATGAGTAAGAGGTAATCTATAGACAGGGCAGGGCCTGCAGGATGATATGGCCAAGGTAAGATCTTTATTTTATCCAAAAGGTCTTTTCCAGCCTAAACAGTTCTATGATTCTGGAGGCTATACACAGGGAACAGGAAAGCTGTGTGACTGCGGTTCCACGCCGTGCTGTGGGATTGCACACCTCTATGTTTTATTTTTCTGTTGAGATGTGATTGGGCCTTGACCTTAGTTTATATGATGGGTGTTCCAAAAAAGCCAAGACGGACCTCATAGATGGCTAAGACTGACCCCCCTCCTAACCTCTGTAGATGCTGAGGTTCATACTTACCATCTGAAGACACCAGAACTCTTACCTTGGTAAAGCACTTTTACAGTTCACCAACACAGCGTGAAGATCAGTAAGATTGGCCTTTGTTTTACTTCCCTGTTCAATTTTGCAATTTCTGTTAATCTCTGTGCAGCTTCAGCTGAAATGCCTTTTTTTTTTCCCCTCCTTTTTTTCTTCCCTATAGAAATGTTCACAGTAATTTGGCGTGCTTCTTGATCTGTATGTTAAAGCTAAGTGACAATTCTAGTCATCTAATTTACCTTTAGTTCATGATACGCAAGTCCTAAACCCAGACTGAAGCTGGCAACTTGGGAGTTTGTGTAGAAGCACATTTTCTCTTCATTCCCCGTGCAACATGAGTGTACTTGAATGGGCTAACAGAAGGCTGGGTCATTCCGAAAACTTATTTTCAAGGTGTTAAAAACTTCTGAATCTTCTTTTGCTCTCCGCTGCTCTGGGCTTCTACCTTGGTCAACAGGTTTTCCATCTCACCAGAACTCCCACTTCACAAGTTGTCAAATGATTGCTCAAGCAGTAAATGGAAACCTTAAACATGAGGGTGTGTGATTTGAATTAGATGGTATTACCAGGGAGCTGAAAAGTAGCCGACCCTTGCATATGCAGAAAGTGATGAGACATAACCCTTTACTGACTGTGAAAGTTTGGCAATGACAGAGAGACACGTTACTGTTGCCTTTGTTTTCTTTCTTCCTTGAAGCAGTGGAATTTCAGAACTTTGATAGAGTTTGCTGGTTTTTCATCCCTCCAGCAGCTGAGTGGATGTTCCCGCACAAAGCGAGCAAAGGAGCTGATCCTGTGGCAATGATGTGGCTTTGCAGAATGGTAACGGGGCTTGTCAGATGCTTGCAAATTAAATTGGACCTATCCACGGTGTGTTGCTCCTCTGAATACAGTGGGCTGTGGCTTGCAAAGCAGTTCCAGAAGAAAACTGCCTGTGCCAGCAAACTGCAGGTCAGAGCCTGGGGCTGTTGCTCTGGTCATGTACACAATGTGAAAAGACTCCTATCTGATTCTCAAAATCATGTTCTTTTATCTTATTGCACTGATCTTACAGAACTGAATAAAGCAAACGCAGAATAGCAGTAAAGGCAGTGCTAAGTTCACTGCTGTGTCCTGCTGTGAGTAGTCCTTATTAATTAAAGTTCTGCTTACTGCTTCAAATGAGGTCAATTAATAAAACCGGCTTTGACTAAGACTTTGTAGAAGCAGATGCTGTATTTATATAATAAGAATAATATTTTAAAGTTTGAAATCATAATTAGAAGAAGGACGTTATGACGCATTACTGTCTTTGTTACGTGTTTATAATTTATTCTAAATAAAAGGGATGCTGTATGTGTGGGGTCAGGACGTTACTGCCTCAGTCAGCTGTCTTTCCTGAGTGAGGTTATCAGTTTGGATTAAATTTGTAAGTAAAGAAGTAATAAGGATTTTGTATGTAAACAACAGTAAGTGTTTATCATGTATGCATCATGGTAACGTTGAAAATTTATCCTTTACCTTAAGACTGAAGGAGTTCCCTGTACAGTTTTAACCTGACTTGGCAGAGGGGGCCAAGTTTGTGTCAAATAAAAGTGGGCAGCAGTGGGGAGGAGAGATACTAACGGTGACACAAAGTGAAGATTTTACAGGGTCTTGCCTTTTATTAGGCAGTAGAAAAATCTCACTAAACAGATCCCCCCAAGGCATAAATCTGTCCGAAAACATTTGAGTTTGGGTCTAGTTTTTCTTTTTTTTTGGTTTTTTTTTTCTGTTCATAAACCTCTTTTTTTATAGTGTCATTTGTCATGTAGAAATGAAGAAAGCGTGCTCCAATTTAAGAATAATATTTCTCTTGAAGTCTTTGAAATATTTTAATAATAGTTATATAATGTTGTAATCACACTATAGCATAAAATATACAAGCATGAGAATGTAATTCAAATATTCAGATAGTCCTGGTATTGTTCATGAGGCATGTGTTTTATCTTTGAGTATCTCTAGCACTAGTACATTATAATTTAATTTAGCTGATTCCATTCTCAAGTTAGTTTGTTGCTTTTGTCCAATAGCTTGTGCATATGTTATCCTTGATGAGATGGGGCACACTGAAATTGGATTAAAATGAATTTTAATGAATTATAATTACCTGTATTCATAACATGTATTGAAGTAGAAATAGCTTTGTTAACCGTAAGAGTTATAGGAGCAGATCTAAATTCTGTATGGAGTACAAAGATTTATATTTAGCTCAAACTGAATGATAAGAGAAACTGAGTGATGATATGGAAAGTAAACAGGAGGTTTAGATTTAGTCCTTTATCAAGTGCAAGCGACTCAAGTTTTCCACAGGAGTATACATTTGCTGTAGACTTCACTTGCATTCCAGGTGTCCTACATGGTGTCCTTTATCTCTTTTTGCTGAGTCTCTCAACTTGTTTCGCCTTGCCTAGACTACTTTTGCTTTTGTCATGCCAAACAGACAGCAAACAAAAAGAATAGCCCTAATTTTATGATTACTTAACTCAAGAGATAGTAAGAAGAAAATAACACCTAATCAATTTTTGTGGATATTGTTAATGTCAGGGCATCTGTTCAGCATGTGTTTTTTGTACTTCAGTTGCTAACAGCTATGGAAATGAATAAGTTTACATATTCTTATGAATAGAACACAAAATTCCCTCTAGAAAGTATGTTTATCAGAAAAATCCGTTTATGGATAACAGGCTGTCTTTAAGGTTAGTAAAACAGCTTGATTAGAATGAGTTTATCATTTATCTATCATTTGTCACAATTATGGTTTTGGTTTCAGATTGGTACCGTGTTTCAAAAGAGCTGTTGTCCTAGAAAGACAACACAGGTGCGTGTGTTTGAAAAAAAGAATAGCAGAGCCAGAGAGGTCGTTGTTGCTTTGAGGTGGAGAATCAATGACCATGAACAAAATCCATGTCCTTAAGGATGTTGGGTTTCAACAGGTGAAGGTTTTTTGTAATACTATCCCTAGTGTGCCCCATCTTAAAGGCTGAGTCTTTTCTGCTGTCCTGTAGGGATTCTCACGTCTTTTATAGTGAGTTACATTGAACTAGAATCATCTTTGATCTAAAAGATTCTGTTTTCATGTATAATAAAGAAAATCTATAGTCTTTTAGGACTTGCTTTCTTTAGTTAGCCTTCCTGCCCTACCATATATCCAACTAGAAGTTTCAGGTACTTCTTACAAGGCTATTTATATTCATGACTATTTGTTTCTATACAGAAATTACAAAATGCACTTCTCAATAATACCTTCACTAAAATAAAAATAATCTTTTAGCAAGTCCATTGTTCCAATATAAATATGGAATAAGGAGAACACTGCTTCATTTTAAGGATACCAGTATTTGATTTTGACCTTTTTTGCTTTATCTAAAGGGAATGTTGAATTCCAAGCAATGTAGAGTGGCTGCGTATTGTAAAGATAAAGAAATGTTATAATGATAATGCTTGCAGTACTTCTCACAAACACCTTTTTAGTCTAGTTTGGGATTTGAAACAAGTACTGTTGTAACAGCACGTGATGTAGTTCTGTTCCTGATGTAATGAATTTTAAGGAAATCAATAACAGTATAAAGACAGAATTAGTAGCTACCTCAAATGTGTCTATGTGAATGTAAAGGCTGTCTTATCTGTAAGGAGCTGATGGTTATAAAATGAAATGCAGTTAAATACGTGGCTAAAGATGATTAAAATATCGTACAGAACCAAAGCACTTCAGCTGTAGATATTCATTAAATTGACCGTTAATAACTTGCGATATAAAGGAATACTACTGTATTCATAAATTTTGTATGCAGATTTTATTAAGCTGGCATGTTATATGAATTGATTCCCTGACATCTTCTGGCTGTGGCTGTATAGATAATAGTGTCTCTTATGAGTTTTCTATAATCCAAGGATTCTGATTGACTGTTTCCAGCTAGAAATTACAGTTTTGTTCTGGATGGCAATTCTTGCAACTGTTTGGCAATCAAAAAAATATAATTACAGTGTTGTCTTGGGAATGGCCATAGTGCTGTGTCAGCATTTGTGTCACAAACTCCTTTTTTCCAAGGCTTGTAACTTGGAGATAAAACCACGCTCGGACTTGACAGTTGCAGTCACAATGGTTTTAACCTGCTATTTAATCTTCCCTCCACTCTTTTCTTTATATCATTGAAAAATGGGATTCCGTTCTTTATGTTATATTTATTAATTAAAATGTTAACCCATTGAGCCCTTGATTAGAAAAATCGATCAATAAACCCCTAGCATTTTTGAGCTCTCTTATTACTACTTAGTAGTTGATGTTTTAGGGAGGTGCGTGAGAAAACAAGTAAAATTTTACAGGGATTCATTCGTTAGAGAAATTTCAGGGATTCATTCGTTAGAGAAATTATTTGGGCAGACCAACAACGATAGAATATGTCTGTGGATACAAAACTTGAGAAATTACATCTTCTTAGTTGTCACTGGTGTAATTTGACTATTGGGAAATCAAGGGGAATGAAATGAATGAGGTTCCATGACTTTCTAAATGAACTCTCTGTGGTTCTTACTGTTGCCATTGCCATGCGACTTTTTGAAATTCTGCTAGTCCAAGCACAACTCAGTGTTTCCCATGAAGAAAGCTTTCTAATCTCCTGTGTTTATTTTTAATCTACAGAATGTCTTAGATACCGCTGTCTTTTATGAGTCTAATCCTAATGTCTTTATTTAATCATTCCTTATATTAAAGAAAAAAAGTGTTATTTAAATGAAGTAATTACTGGGCAAACCTTTATTTTCAGGCAACTATTTATAGAATAGAAATGCAGATGATGGTCTTGCAAATAAGAGTGCAAGAGGTTTACTTCCTAAAGAATTAAGGCTTAATTGTCCTAAAATATGCCTTAAGGAGGAATTATCTGCAGTTGTAACTGCTTGGTTTTTACCAGCGAAGAGGTATTCTCTGTCACTTCTCTGGTTCATAGCTGGAGTTGAATTGTTTGTATAAAAAGATAGGCCTGTGAGCTTAAGCATGACTCAATGTGTGTCCAAACAGGTCCTTCTGTGATAACAGTAAAAGCATTTTCAACAAGCTAATGATTCACATATTTCTTGAAAAAGCCTGTTTTTTTTGAGAAGCTGGTGTGTAACAAAGCATGGATATTAAAGCATCTGAAAACCTGTATTCTGTGCCGGTTTATTACTAACATTATCATCAGATGTATTTTCTTTTGTTGGGAGGTGTTGTGTTTTGATATAATATAAGCTGAAAATTACAACGCATTCACTATCCGTCAACAAGCAAACCACTCTTTCAGTTTTTTTTCAGATGGGTTTTTTTAGATTATTAACCAGAAGCATGGTATGGAATGTAATACAATGTGCAGTGATTTATTTGTGGTTCTTCTAGATCTTTAATGTATACAAAGCAGCTTCAATGTGGCACAAGCAATTATGAAAATTGTAACCATGATGTAACTTGTGTCAGTGATTCTGAGATGGTAGGATCTGTAAGTTTGATGAAGAAATTGAGAAGGAGATTTTGGAACAGAGCATTCGGTCTGTTTTAGACTTGATGTAGTTAAAAGTAAGACTGTTTCGCATATTGGAGCTAAGAGAAAGCTGAGAAAACACTAAGGACTTTGTTCATTAAAGTGTTGCATGCTGCTGCCCATGCTTGACCTGTTCACAAGAGAAATATGAAATAAAAGCTGCAAATAGGACTACCATGCCCACTTCTTTTTTCCTGCCTATTGTTAAAACGCCTATCTCACCAGGCTACTTCCAACAAAATGAGCTTTCCTTTGGTTATTACAGCTGCTCAGAGAAGTGGCTAAGCTCCAGGCTTTAATTATTGACTCTCACTCTCTGAAAATAAATAGAGAAGCCATTTCTATTAGCCAGGACTTTATGGCCCTAGGTAGTTTCAGGATTTCCTATGAATTTTGTAATTAGATGGGAAACATTATGTTCCAGAAAGCATAGATCTGAAAAGGATGTGTTATACCACTTAGTGGGATCAGAAAGGCATTTGTTAAAATGCTATCTCGAGCAGGAGCACCAAGAGTGGAGCTGATGCTTCTGCTACGTGGTCAGTGGAATGGAAAACACAAAAGAAAATTATACCTGTTTCTTGGTCGTGTTTGCATGTTTTACCTCCTTCTGGCAGACAAGCAGAAATTTCATTTTGGATGCACCTTCTGTTCTGCCTGGTCTTATTGATTATTTCCAAAGCTGTGCCAGTATGTAAGGGAGGTTTTTCCATAACACCGTTGACAGCAGCATGTTTGCTGCTGCATGTTGGTGTGGGTTTCTTTGTAATAACGTAACATCTCAAGTGATTTCTTATTGGGAAGAAAAATACATGCAGATGTATATGTGCGCACATACAAACAAATGCAGCCTTCATCTTCAGAGGATTTTTAATTCCCACCCAGAGGAGACGGGACTTCAGTGACAGCTTTTGCTTACACATGAATTGAGAGCAAATATCCTGAGTTATAAAATAAGAAATATCTTTAGAGTGTGGTAATACTGGTGTAGAATCTTGTTAACACAGTTTAGGGAGAGATCGTGGTAGGGAGCAGCAAAATTATCCTATAAAAAGTTCTCTTAATTTAAAAAAAAAAGTAGGTGAAAATAAATCTGAATCTGAGAATTCCTCAACACAAACGTAGCTGATTTTCAGTTGGAGTTACAGAAGTACAATATTTGGGTCACAAGGAAAATATAGTTTCTGTGGTATGAAAATTTAATTTCTCTAGTGTGAAAGCATCTCCTGCTGCTGAATTTCATCTTTCATACAAAGTACAACTGATGCTGAACTGAAATACGCTTTAGTTTTTGAAAGGACTAACATAAAATGAATGAAAATGATAGAGTAGTAATGTTTTAAGCTTATTGTAAAGTTAGAATTCATTCAAACATTTCACCTGTAGGAAATGTTACTGAAAGTCACCTTTTCTTGCAAGATGTTTCCATTTTTACTTGACTCGGACTCAAGTTTGTTAGCAAAATAGAATTATTTGGGTTCGCTTGGAAATATCGGATTGTCAGAAAGCCAGTGAGGAATGTCAAGAGGCCATTCTGTCTGTGTGCAAATTTCCTACCTAGATGTTCTTCTAACAGACGTATTCTGAGTTATTTAGCAGCCTTGTTATAGAAACAACTTGTAAGGTGCAAGGCAGTATCTAGGTTCATAGGTAACAAGTAGTTAAATGCCTATTTCTGATTAGAACTCTGGCACAGAAAAGGGCCATTTTAGAGAGCAGAAACAAAAATTATGGCAGTCTAGGACTGCATAAGAAACTTTCTCCATGTAAGCTCTTTGTAAATTAGTAATTGTTAATTATTTTTCCATTTCAGACTTCCTAGAGCAGCACTAGAGGCTGATGGCCATGTCACTGATCACTGATCTGGTCACTGTAACATTGCATTGAACACATCGCTGGGTACTTTGTGTGCACAGCCCAGCTAGACACTGAAGTCATCACCGGGTGCTCTGGCTGAATGAGGGTGATACGGTGCTTTTGGTTTTGTACATCAATTATTCATAGTTATAAGATGCTTATAGAAATTAAAAATATTGCTAGTACCAACTTCCTTGCATAATTTGGCTGTGGGATGCAGACTTTCTCTCCAAGGTTTTTTAGCCTAAAATAGACTAAACCTTCTTATCTGCTCACTTTTCTCAATACAGAATATCCTGACACCCAAATACACACAGAGGAACACTCTCAGACAAATTGCCATGGCAACCCTGAAGTCACCTCTTGACTGACTTTATGCTGCTTTTCTGTCCAGCTCATTCACACTAGTATCACCAATAAATAAACTGGGAATTAAAAGACAGTTTCTCTCAAAGCATATGTTTGACAGGCAGTTTGTGTATCGCACAGTGACGCCGTAAGAATCTACTGGACTCTGAATTGTTTATCTAACTTCTGATTTTTAAATATAAATACATTAAAGTACAGTCGCTTAATGAGGCTCAACTAAGAGAAACCAACAGAGGAAATTTGAATTCATAATACAGCAAACAAAAATTTAGTTGGAAGTCAGTTGAGAGTGCTCAGACTTAAAAATGAAAATGCAAACCCCAAACTTTCCTGTTGTAATTCATAAAAGCAAGTAAATCACAAATGATTGGGAATCTACAGTGTCCTACACATGCTTCCATACATTTTTCATCTTTCTGATAGTTACTGTATCACCTTGTCTAGGTTAAGGTATTTATTGTTGATTATATGTGCGTTAGTAAAGCATGTCCTTATTGTGTTTTGATGGACAAAGTATGAGGCTGGAGCCACTTCATGCTCTGGTCTGAGTAGCACTCAAGAATTCTGTCTTTTCTAGAGGATCTGGTTTGTGTTCCTGCCATACTCCTGGTAGGAAAGGGAATAAGCTTTGACAATACAGTAGTATTGGCAGTAGTGCCAGACTGGGGAGAGGCAGGGTGGAGTTGGATATAGGGTTCTGCAATGCACAGGGTCTTTAAAAGTTTGTCCTATGAGTATTTCTTGCTTTATGATGAAGGCCGGCTACGTCACAGAATTGCTAGGTTGGAAATGACCCACAGGATCATCGAGTCCAACCATTCCTGTCAGTCACTAAACCATGCACCTCAGCACCTCGTCCACCCGTGCCTTAAACCCCTCCAGGGAAGGTGACTCAACCACCTCCCTGGGCAGCCTCTGCCAGTGCCCAGTGACCCTTTCTGTGAAAATTTTTTCCTGATGTCAAGAGCTTGTAATGTTCTAAAACAACAACAAAAAAAACAGAAAAGAAAAAAAGGAAACGAGGTAGGCTAAGCAGTCAAAGATTGTGAGTTTGTGTCAGACTAAGCCACCCAGAGAATCTGCTTTAGTCAGTGATACAAATAAAGAAAAAGGAAACTATAAGGAACTTGTCAAAAAATTTTGGGCTATATCTGAATGTAGGAAAAGCCGTCTTGGCCTAGTAAACCTGGCTTGGTGTTACAGGATTTTTCCCTCAGCCGTACTCGCTTCTTCATACCTTTCCTCTGGCTTTTTCCTCCCGTAGAGAGACATTTGCAGGCTTGACAAACAGCAGGCAGGCAGCAGGGCTTGTCGGGGCTGGCAGAAAGCAGCGTGTGCATTCACTGTGGTTTTCTAGTGGTGAGGTGGGTGGATGTCACGTAGCAGCTCCAGTAAAATGGTTTTGATTATGCTTCATCATTGGTCAAAACAGCAGCTCTCTGAGCTGTTTAGGTTTGCTGGTTTGCTGTCTTCCTTTCTTTTAACACTCAGAGGACGAAGTGCAGCAAGGTTGAAGGGGTATCTCAGGATAGTGTGGGGTCACTCACCAAAGGCTGGTGTGACCAGGTGCTGATTCTCATGTGCTCCTCTTTCTACCCTTGCTGAGTATTAATCCATGAATGGATGGATTATGAAAGTTTCCGAACAGCGCAAGAGAGATCTGTGTATCGAGTACCTTACACTGAGAAGTTGATAAATATTACAGAAGGCGTCGGTAACTTTTCATTGCTCTTTGATGTGCCGGAACGCTTCCTGCCATACAAGTTATCTTTGATATATTGAACTGATATTAGGAAGTCTGATGTTTAATCCTTTCATTTATGTTGAACTTTGCAAGTAGAAACACTGAATGTTAATGTAGATGAGCTCTTTAAACCTTCTTAAGGAAAAAACTGCAGCTAACTAGCTGAACAGTAATCACATTGTTTTGGCAATCAAATTGATGCTTGCTTTCAAAAAACTCTTTCTTATCTACAAACCGTGTTGATGTCAGAAAGTGAAAATACGCAGTTGTTTGATAACCTTTTTTGTTCAATATGCTTCCTTGCAGTTATGGAAGCATAAGCATAGCGATGTTTGGGAGCCTGTCTCCTAGGATGGTGTCTTCTCCGGCTCACTGATGTTTGTTTGCTGTTTCACCCAGCCCTTCGCTGCTCCGTATAGGTGTTTGCACAGCTAGGACTAAAACACCAGGAGGTGTTGGATGTGAGAAAAGACCTAGTGAAACACCTAGACAAAGAAATCTGCTGGCTGAAAAATTCAGGAACTAAGACAGCTCTAGCAAAAATCCTGGTCAGAGCGTAGGGAGTAATGTTGGATGGTGGTCTTAACAGCAGTAACTGTGATTTGCCTGCAACATTGAGTAGAAACATTTACCTTCCTATGTTTTTCTTCATGGAGAACAGAATGAAAGCTATCCAAACATTTTAGTCTTGATTCAAACAGAAAGGTTTATTCTGTTCTTGAACATAGAAGAATATTTCAAGTATTAATGCAAATATATTTTCAAATTTTAACACCAGTTATTAAAACATTTATTTCTGAAAATTAAGAAATATTATGTTAATATGCACTATTTTAGTGTATCATTTTAAGGAATGCCTCAAACCACTTTTCCTTGAACCTTTCCTTTTTCACGGGAAAGTGTTTACCTCTGTACTTTGCTGGCAGACTTCTCAAGCGAGTTATCTGCATTGAATTTCTATTCCTATATCCTTTACTCTTCCTTCTTAGCCCTCATGCCTATAAACACCTTATTGCTGTTGTGTTTGTTCTGGAGGCACTGTCAGTACATTACCCCATGTACTCCCATAAATACTGAGGTGGGAGTGGAGAGAGAACTTGCACGTCTCTCCTTTTGGAGTGAGGGGAAAATGAGAGACTTTTTTTCCCCACATTATAGCCATCTTTTCCCTTATCTTTCTTCAAGCCCATTGATGGGAGAGAGTTGCCTTTTCTAGCCATTGGAAGGGCAGCGTGTCTCCAGAACAGCAGAATGCCAGGAATGAGAATCTCAAAGTTGTTTTCAGCCTTTGCAAACAATTCATAATGCTCAGAGCGTATCTTTGAGAATCATTAAGCTGAATTGTGCTAAATCTGTCATTGCCTCCCGGCACACAGCGAAAGGCTTTGTGGTAGATTTGTCCAACATCGTTGTGTATGCTTCCAGCAAGTTGTTACATGGCCTTGATGGATAGGATAGAGGTAGGAAAAATCAACCTAACATCTGGGAAAGCAAGAATACAGGCATAGGAATTCTTCTGGAAGAAGGTGACTGCCTAGAGGTAATGACAGATGGTGAATAAGCAAACTTGTCATGTGACGTGATCAACTAAGTGTGGTTTTGGACTGCACAGAGCAGTGGTACCGAGCCAGACAAGCTACGATTGGTACTGATTTGAGAATACTTGGCATATTGACTCAGCTTAATCTCCGGCATGTAACTTCTTCCACCTCAGCAGTCTTGCTGGAGGAGAATGCTCTTGGGTTTCAGATAAACTGTTGACATAAATCCTATCCCGGGAACCGCTATCAAAGAAGGCAATGAGATGGTTCTTTGAGGAGAGGTGCACCTTGCAACCATCCTACTTAAGGGGATGATGGATTGATGTGGACGGTTCAAATACAAAAGCAAGTGTTATCAAGTCATCAACAGCAATATGGTGGTTAACAATAAGGCTCAATGGGGAGACAAAAAGAGTCAGCAGAAACCTTGACTATCAGAAAAGTGGCTGAGAGTAAGGTGGCTGTCAATACCTTTATACTCTATTGTGCTTTGTCTGTTTAAAATGTAAGGGTTAAAAGCACCACTGCAACATAATAGGAGAAGAGTTCTGTGCTTGTGGAGGAGTTCTGTTAGATGATTTAATAAGCATTTTAGGAATTCCTGAGAGTCTTTGACGTGTGGGAAATTAAGGCCTGAGGGAACTCATCCCTGAGCTCTTCAGTTCTGAAAAGTGTTCTGCTTTTACTCTGCATTTTCTACTTGGCTTATTGATGGTAACGAGTTAGACTTAATAATCCTGATTTATCTACTTTTCTTGAAAAAGCGAGATTTAACTCAGTTTTTAAAAATAATATGCATATATTATTAATGACATTTGATCTACATTAGATAACATTAAGAAAAAAAGAAAGCATCTTTTTCTCTTGTATGCTTTAACATTCAATGAGGCAGATGCTGGATTCCTCTTTTTGGTGGGGAAGCAAATACTGTTTATTCAAGCCACTCGATTTTCCTGCAATTTATGGCATATGATAATTGCTGCAATTTTAAGATCAAAAAGCCATTGCTATTCATTTGGGCACTAATGTCTTTTGGGGTTTGGGGACCTTCTATTAAGCCAAAATGTACAAAAGCTTTAAAAAAATCCTACATTTCTGTAATATGTTTGAATGAGTGCATGAAATATGACTGTTCTCAGTGTGAAATGAATATTGTGGAGAGTTTTGTCAGTAGGAAAGAATTAAGCACACTGGAAATGTATGAAATGCCAATATTGGAATAAAAATATCTGTGTGCTGAACTTCAATATAATGTATCTGAAATGGGGAGGATGTATGTACATGTATACAAATGTGCAGTTAGAGATTAAAAAAAGCTATTATCAGGGAAGAAAACTATTATAAGAAACTTTCTAATTCTAATGAAACAGCTCTTTAACATGCTGGTGATGCTGCTTCATTGACATTGAAAATAAAAGATGATATGAGAAGAATATTCCCAAAGTGGTACCCATGGACTAGAAATAGATGCACTCAGGAGTAGTGCTATATTTTGATCATTGTATTTTCAAGAAGCTGCTTTTTAAAACGTCCCTTCATGGTGGGTGCCATAGATTCGTCCTGTTGCTGTGAAGCAGATGAGGGTGGACGGTCTCTCAGCACTGCTGGGGAGGTGTCTGCAGCCTTTCCCGGGGACGTCATGATGACCCTTAGGACCTTTCTGGGGATGGGACAAGGGCACACCAGTCACGCCTGCGCTGGTTGGTTTGGTGATAGGAGCTGTGAACAATGCTCTCTCCCCTAGCTGAGCCTGAAGGTTTATCAAGCTGTGACTTGTGCTCAGGACACGACTTCACAGCCTTCCCGAAAAGCTGTTTTTATCCTGAGATCGATCCAGTCCTCTCTGCGGCAACAGTTTGCTGTGAGAGCTGGTCCCTGCTCCTCAGTCTTGCTGTTAGCACAAGGCAAACAGACTCTGTAGGGTGCCCATCTCAATCGATATTGTGTGGCCTCCGCAGGGTTTGCAAAGCTGCTGGGCAAAGTGGAAAGTTGTGTGGCATGGCCAGTGACAGAATGCCTAATGGGATGTGGTTGGGACCCCTATCCGACTCCAGGCTGTCGAGGGCCGTGTGTACTGTACCTTGTCATCAACAGTTGCATGTTAAGGCTTTAACATCTGCAGTTTTATGGATCTATTTTTATACACTCTTCTTTTACTATCTAACAAGACTTGCTGGGGTTAAGCAATGAAATAATTACTGCAGTTGGTAATATTTCCCCTAGGAGTTGCCTTCGCTGTGGGCCAGGTCCCTAGGCTGTTATCCTGTATCCCATGCCTGTAAATGTTTGATCACTATTAAGTATCTACAAAACGAGCAGCATTCAGCACAACCAGATTATGGTTAATAATAAACTATGATCAGACAAGAGCGAAGCATCTGCATCCAAGTCCTCATACAGGAATGATGCTGCAGTAGTTCACAGACTGAGAAAGTTTAAACGTGTCAAATCAGCAGCCTAAATTTATAACCCATTTGTTGGCTGCAGTTAACTATGAATTTTCCAGAGTATTGCCACATTCCCAGCCACCTGTTTGCCGGTATAGAAAAACAGCAATTATGTGAAGCTCTGCTGTAGTTTTCTAGTGTCCCTAAGGAGGAAGACTATGGATCTGCCATTCGTGTTTTCTCTGAGAAGTGAACACTTAATTGGAGATTAAAACCCGACAAGGTCTTCTAGGCTGAAGACCATTAGAAAAATTAACCAGGCTTATCCAGGACAGAAAACACCAAGACAATTGGCCTCCCAGATTAGTGACAGCATCGGAGCCCAGTAGTCTGATGAACTGGGTACCAAAATATTTGAATATGTATGGCTTTACTCTCTGCAGATGACTGGGGCATCTTTTGATGCCATAAAATCAGGGCAACATGTCCTAGGAAATAAAAACCTTGGGAGGAAGGGGAACACATCTGCTAGGAAAAATATAGAGGCTTCCTACAGAAAGGCAACATCTGGTTGGTGTCACACGTGATAAATTCTCTAGGAAGCTGTTGCAAAGCAATGGCAAGTGGGCTTTCCTGGGTCCGAGAACTTCCTTTCCAGCCTGAGCCTTATGCTCAAAACCAAGGAAAGAGACAACAGATGGCAAAATTCAAAATGTGATTAGTGTGGAAACTCAGAGGAGGGAATGGGTTAACTTCCTACAGAATGCGTCCAGGAGTTGTGGCTGGTATGTAACCACGATTTTTCTGGAGTGCACAGTGGTTTCAAGAGCACATTTTTTTGTCCCTCTCCTGTGTGTGTCATATTTATTTCCTGCATCTATTGTATTTGTTTTATGAACTTAAGTTATAGGCCCATATTTGCTTTGTCACTCGGAGTTAAGAGAGTTACATATGGCTGACTTTTAGAGTCAGTAAAGCATGAGGAAGTGAATCAATACGTTGTTCTCTAGTTGGTGTTGATTTTTACTGTAAAATTAACAATGAGAGAGGATAGTGCCTAGAAGAATTGCAGAGAAAATCTGGTTTTGTTAACTGAATTCTTCCCAAGGAACTGTGCAGATCATGCAACTGGTAAGCTGCTACCACCCCAGACGAGTATTCAAGTTCAGATCACTAAGTGACTTCTCCGTTTTATTACCAGTGCATGGCATAATGAGGGTATAAAAATAGAAACACCCCAAAGTTGATGTATTTCCTCATTTCTCTTTTTCTGAACTTTCTGGTTGAGTCACCTTCCCTGGAGGTGTTTAAGGGATGGGTGGACGAGGTGCTGAGGGACATGGTTTAGTGTTTGATAGGAATGGTTGGGCTCGATGATCCAATGGGTCTTTTCCAACTTGGTGATTCTATGGTTCTGTGATGCTTTTTTAAGTAAAGAATCAAGTAATTTTTCCTTTGCAGCTGTACTGGAGATTTCTGGAAAGAGTTGAGTTCCACTTGAATGCAAAGATTTTCATTTTCTGGTAGGAGGCAGCTGTTCATTGGAAAACCAACCCAGAAACTTTACCCAGTAGGTTTCTGCTTTCTCTCCCTCTGTAGAATGCAAAGAAATACAAAAATTAAGTCTAGGCAGTATTTTTGTTTCTACTGCCTTATGTATGAAATAATAACACCTTTCCTAAGACTGTAACAAATACGCAATGAAGTAGGGGCCGTGCTGCGGAGTGTGAAGAAATGAAAGAGTCATGACATCAGGAGATAAGTTACAACTGACATTTCTTGCTGCCTTGTGGTTTGCTTACAGGCTTGCTCTCAGTAGATTCCTGCACAGTTATTGAACTAAAAAACTGCAGGTAGATAAACTGTAAAATACTTTGTATGGGTTTTGATATTGGAAAACATTTAAGATCGGTTTTATTCTGTCCTGTGTTTTACTTAGAACACTTTTCTGTAGTGCCATATAAATATTTGAAAAATTCCAACTAGGAGTGAAGAACTACCGGTGCTTGATTTCGAGGCATGTATTTTCTAGAAGTTAAAACCAGCAGCTCTGTATTGTGAACTGCATTTTATTCCCCAGAAATCCTATGTTCCCTGCTATCCATGTGGAGGTAAGGGTGAGCGAGTTGTGACCCTGACTCTCAGTCTGAGACTGTCCCTGAAGCTCCGTGCTGCCTGTGCTCAGCATCCATTTGGGGAGCAAAGGTAATAAGAAACAGCTTGTGGTCTCAGATTGATTCCTGGTCTTGAATTGATTCCTGGTCTCAGGAAGCTGGTGCATCCCATGGCCAGCTTCTTTCCAGGCTATTTCCTCAGGTGTTCTACTTCACTTTATTTAGAATGAAAAATACAGAGAAGAATTACTGAATCACCATTAGTATCTTCTCTTTTTGATTTCCCTTAATCTTTCCTTTAATTTTCACAGATTACAGTTGTCATGCACATTCCCAAATCAGGCTGTTAGAGCTCTATGTACGGAACACTCTGGAAATTGTGCCTTTGAAGCTGTTGAAAGATACTTCAAACCAGTTTTTTGATCTGTGTGTCTGTTGGGAAGACTTGTGGCACTCGTATCCAGTCTCTCTAGACTCTTCTCTAACCCTCCTCAACCCCCAAATTTGTTAAATGATAGAATGAATTTGTGTCAGCAAAGATGGAATTTTGAAAAATTCAGCTGGCCAAAGAAGATATGTTTTTTCTGGATACATTTTTCTTTGGTCTTTTTTAAAAATAAGATATTTTGAAGGAAGATAATTTTAAAACTACCAGAAAATGGCCACATATATACTTTTTGAGTTTTGTTTTTAAAAAAAAATTATGATTCTACCATAATTACATGTACTATCAATTAAAAGAGGGGAAAATGACTAAAATTTTCAGGTCTCTAACTAGGATGGAAGAATGAACGCTTTTATTATTTGGAAGTAAATCTGAAAATTTTAGGTGAAGTCACATGCTTCAAAACTGAATGTAGAAACTTTTCATCTCCTTAGGAAAGGTAATTCCACACAGAGAGCAGTGCCTTGTGAGCAGAGTCAAAGACACTTGTTTCACAGCAACGGCACAAGCAGGGATTACTGAGTTATAATACAGTGGCCTAAGAGACCTGTGTTAATATCACTAGGAAAAAAGTAAATTGTAATTTCTTTTAATCCTCTCCTTATTATTTAATCCTTATTTAAAGGCTTTGTTTTCTTGAGGTAGACTCCTGCTGGCAGTTCAGTCAGAGCAGAATGAATTGGTATAAAACTTTAATGTTACAAAGTGGAAAATATTTTACATTTTAAGAAGTGTATTTTAATGTGTTTTTCTGTAGTTTAAACAAATTTGACTTTAAAGCTAAACAAGTGTTGAGAACTCAGAAAATCTCAAAATGAACCATATTTCTTAAAACCAAGTAACAGGTATCTCATTTGGGGATGGAAATCTCATCTTTTACCATACGTGCTCTGATGAATTGCTTTAGGTATGAACTTCAATCTGAGAGAAGGAAAATAAAATGTTTTGATGATATAAATAATGTGATATCAATATACACAGCATTTTCTTTTTAGCCCATGTCTTTTTTGATAACTATTATTCACATTAGTGTTGAAATGAAGGCAAACAGATGGTTGAACCGCTTGAGCGCTCATGCTCTGTGGGCCTGTGAATTGTACTGCGTAGAGGGTGAGCAGGTGTGGGGAGGGGTGGGGTTTTCATTGCTTGTATGCAGTGTAACACTTCTTTATCACAGCTCCCTTAGCTTAATGCTGTTTCCCTGCAGTGCAAACATGAGGAGCTCACTTTTGATAGGTGTTTGTTTCGCTTCTGGTGTCGTTGAGGAAGTTCTTAAAGCATTACTGTCATTCATGGCACAACTGTTGGGCACTGCAAAGAAGGAAACCATCTGAGAAAGTCACGGTCTCATTGTTAAAGCAGGTGATAAGGTCTTGAGGAAGCTGGATTCCCTTTCTAGCTCTGCCACTAACTTGCCTGTTCATTATGTTTCTCAGGAAACATAACAGGAGCTCAGGACTGGCAGTGCTGTTCTTGCTGGGCTGTGTGGAATGTTTGTCACTTGACACCTCATATAGCACAGGAACATAGGTGCTTGTTGGATGTTTTGAGGTGCTCATTACTACCTACGATGTTGTCATCATAAGCATTGTTAATTACTGGGAAAAAAAAAAAATCACAGCACTGTGAAACAGGCAATAAGAACATTACTTGAATACTTCCTTTCAGCCAAAAAAAATCAGAGGAGGATGCAGATCGTGAACCACCGTATGATTCATCCCCCAAGACTAACATTACTGGTGCCTTATATTTTGTAATTTGTTCAAATTTTACTTTTAGAGAAGAGAAAATAGACGTGCAGGTAGGTGTTCTGCTGCTCGCTGGAAAAACGAAGTACTCTGTATTGGTGTGATTGGGTCATTTCTAATGCAGGGATCCATATGGTACTCTTTAAATATTAAAAATATTCCTGAAGAATAACTTTTAAAGTAAACTTTCACAGATGGGCTTTGGTAAGATGTCAACAAACCTGACCTTTCAATCTCTAGTGCAAATGGCAGTGAAGCCCTAGCCTTTCTAATCTGCCTGCAAATAGCTGTAGCTTCACTGATCTAGTCTAATCAAAGGAACAAGCCCACAGGGGTTTAAAGGATTTCTTGCTGTTGCTGCAGCCATTAATTTAATTGCTGGAGTACAGTGAACTCTCACAGTACAGTAAATGTTTGGATCTGCTGGGAGATAAACAGCTGAACCCTTGGAAAAAAAAATTAAAGCAAATAGGGTTTTCTCTGCAATTAGTGTTGTCTTAAAATATGTTTTAAAAGGAGGCCTCAGTGGAGCTGACATGAGTTATCATCCGCATTTCCATGTGATACACCACTGGTTATTCCAGCGTGTCCTGCAATGACTGCAGTGAAGGGGCTGAACCTCCCGAGTGGAGCACTGAGACAACTTGTGCCCTGAGTGCCTGTGGGCAGGTGAGGCTCCTTCCATCACCTGCCTTGCTGCTGCCGTGTGCCTCCTATTAAGATGATAGTTTGAATTTTGAGATGCTTTTCCCCCCCAAGGATGTATTTTCAAGGTGCTGCTGCAGTTTTTATCACATTTAAAGCTAATTACTAGACAGGGCAGTGCTTAAATTATTAGGAATAATTTAAATTATTAGGAATAATTTAAAGAATGTAAAGAAATTATGAGATGGAGGAAAAAGGACTTCTTGTTGAACAGAAAGTACTCTTGACTGTGCAGGTCTGAAGTGTTTCCAGCTTGAGAAAGGTTTCTGAATTTAAATTTTTGTGGTGTTTCTCAAAGTAATCAGAGTTGCCTCCCTTTCAGTCTCAAAGTTATTTTCCTTTTGGTACTCATGTTAACAGAAGTATGGCTTTAGCAATGGATGTATAAAATGTCTCTTTGTTTCAGTCAAGAATAGAAAATTAATACTGTTTTCAAGAAAAATTCTTCCCCTGTAAAAGTTTGTGAGCAATTTACTGGTGAGCAAAGTTGGGTGATTTTCCTTTTGGCAATGCACATTCCCACTTACAGAATGATGAATTGATTTCATTTAACAATGGGAATTGTCTTGAGGTGAAGCCACGCTTAGAGTAAACCAAAAAAGATTCCTGTTGCGTTCACATTGCCTTCTGCCTGCTCCTTGTCTCTGCTCTTGTAGGTCGCCCTGTTTCATTGTCCTGCTGCTGCAGATGTAGGATGCTGAGTAGCCACTGTCCAGCTGGTAGAGTCCATGAGACCGAGGAGGGTCATGTGTGGATGCAAGCAATCATCTGCTCAGTGAGACAGCTCACCACCAAGAATAATCTGTGGATGGAAATGCAGGATTGCCAGTACAGTTGCAGATTCGTAACATGCTTGTGTGAGATTTTTGAATGGTTATTTGAGCAAGGATTTATTTTTTGTGTATGAAACATGGTTGTCAATGCTAATTGATTAATGAGTTATGCAGACTGGAGGTTGAACTGATTTGTTGCTTGCAAGCTATTCAGTAGAAACAAGACTTTTCATGATGCCTTTTTAGTGCAGAATGTGAGAGTAGACGTCTATTAAGGCAAGCATCTGTCTGCTTTCTTTTTAATGGAAAATTGAAGACCTGCTTTTGGTTTCCCTTTCTCATCCACAAATCCCACTGTCTTTTCCTCGTAATGAAGGACAACCATTTGAGTGCTCCCTCCAGCTTCGCAATGTCCTACAGTTCATTCCTTGCTGTCTCATGGACCTTGGGCAATTTTATGAAATGTGTTTCTCGCTGGGCTTGGCTGATCCGGTGGAAACACAATCGAGAAGGTTTAAAAAAACCATAAAAATTGTCAAGTTCATTTATAGGTCAAACGTTACTACTGAAATGCAGGCGAATTC
Organism: Phaenicophaeus curvirostris; assembly: GCF_032191515.1. Classification (NCBI taxonomy): domain Eukaryota; kingdom Metazoa; phylum Chordata; class Aves; order Cuculiformes; family Cuculidae; genus Phaenicophaeus; species Phaenicophaeus curvirostris. The sequence continues at coordinate 5,341,627 of NC_091402.1, read as the reverse complement.
TAGGGAAACCTGTTATCACTTGACTCTTGCAGTGTGATCTAAATTTCTCTTGTACTAATGCATGCTTGAAGCAACCCCTCGCTTGCCAGCAGAACCCACAGAGAGCGCCGCATGGAGCCTCCATTGGATCACCCATGGTTTTCTTTAATGCTGGTGAATTTATGGTTTAGTTACTGAATGAGCAGCATTGCATCTGGGTGTCCCAAAACGAGATAGGGAGCTTTCTCTGCAGAAGGGTACATCCCTCAGGTGAACGTGCTCTGTGCATCACGTGTGTCGCGCTTCTGTAAAACAATGTAAGAGATATAGAGTGGCTTTAAGGAGTGTTTAGGCACTAAAGATGCAGCTGATGATCCAACAACAACTTCAGAACTACTTTGGTGCATATTAATTTTTAATGAAGACCTTTCATAGTTCTGTCTGACCACAGGCAATATTTTCTAAGAAGAAAAAGAAATACTGAGTATCATTTAATGCCTATTAGTGAGCTTGTAATCCACTGATCTGTACTTGTTCCCTTCTTCAGAAGGGAATTCATTTCTATATGCTGACATCGTAATCTAGTACTACAGTGTCGATATACATAAAATAAGTCAGATATAGAAATAAGAGAATTCCAGCAGTGCCCTCATTTTTTTAAAACAGAACTCACTCAGGCATACAATAATTAAACTGTTCATGACTGCATGTAATTACACCGTTATGTACACAGTCCTGTTTCTGTAATTTGGGTCATTGGAGAGCAGAGTGTCAAAATCTCTGTAATGATGTTTAATTCCATTTTAAAATTTCCTAGAGGAATTGCTTTGAGTGTATTTTCAAACCACAAAACTTAGAAAACCCCTTGAAGTTTCTGTGAACTATGCGAGTTACAACTGCTTTCCTAAATCAGCTCGGTAATGCAGTCCTCAGTTTGCCACACTTCTGTTCTCTCTTTCAGTCTAACCAACATGCAGCAGTCACCTTGTTCTTTTAGATTTTCTCAGTAATTCTAGGAGCCTGAACACGGAATGAAGTTATCTAATTTTTCACACGGATACGTACTTTCACTCTTTTAGCCCATAATCACTGTATGGAAGTTTTATGTGTTGGTGCAAGGTTTTGCTTTGCAATGCGTATAAGAAATGCCATTTAACTCTGCATTTATGCCTGTACAGCAGTCTAATGTGGCTTTTATTGTCTGTACAGTGCTCTTGTTGTAGTTAAAAAGAAGAGGAATGTTATTTCAACAAAAGATGTACCTCGAGAGCTGCAAACATCCATATAGGGTTTCCTCCTTTATGAGGATTTTTTTCACTTTTCAGAAATGCTTTGAAAAGTAATCATATTTCTAGAATGATAGTTCTGAGGGCTTGTGATTAATTACTGCTGTGCTGTCATTAAATCTTAAGATATTTAAAGGCCCTCTGTCTTATAGTTGGATTAATTGTATGAAGTGAGTAATTGCATGGTTTGAGGTTTTTAATAGAAGATTTTGCCTTTGTTGCTCACAAGATCCTGACCACTGAATTCCGTAGGCTTTGAATCAAGATGTAAAATACGATTAAAAGCTGAATCTTACCAGACATGAAGTAAAGTCTCAGGCCTTCCAGGGTCGGTCTTTGACCTTGGAAATATTTTTGCCTCTTCCTGCCTCATTTTCTCTGTTTTAGCACTTGTGACACTATCATCACTGTCAGTAGAAGTTCCGAGAGCTCCATTTTCACTTAGGTTCTGAAGTGATGCAATGGAAGAAGTGCCAGTTTCTCCATGAATGATGGAGTGAGCCTAAAGCAGCAGGATTGCTAATTAGGCAGAATCTAAGCTCTGTGTCTCAGTTTCTCCACGTACCAGGACAGAATAATTGTTTCACTTCCCTCCCATGTTTTTTAAAAACGTACTCATTAAATTGTAACCTTTTTGAGACAGACTCTCCCTTATTATGCATGAAGCATAATAAGGAGCTATTTTTAGCATGAATTAATATATAAATTAATAAGTAGTTGGGGTTTAAAAAGTGAATAAAACTGTTAATTTCTTCAGCAGACACGTGCTTACTCTGGAAGCCAGAGAGATAGTTTAAAATTTGTGTACAGAGGTTTTATGTTTTAAAGTGCATGAAATCCTGGTTGCAGTTCTCAAGAAAAGAAGTTAGAATACCAGGGAGCTTTGATTCTTTCAAGAATACTGGTAGCCAGCCATAGCTCCATCTATAATTGAGCTCTTGGGTTGTCTGTTTTGTTGTCTGTGTAGTGGACAGGGTGAACATGATGCCAAACTATGAAATAGCACAACAAGCCAGTGGACTAAGTGTTTTTAAAAAGGCTTGATCCTTTTCACAGGCTTCATAATGTATAAGTTCATTGCACATTAGCTCCTAGGAACACAGACTGGACATCAGGAGTGCTCTTATACCAATTACAGCATGGCCACAGTTCCTGCTCCCAGAAAATGAGAATGCATTTGATAGTCGAATTGTATATTGTGCCTTTAATAGTGGTGTTACATGGACAGTAAACGCCCATTGCCCCTGACCTTTCCATGCATGGAACTTTGCACATGTAAATAAAGAAATGGAAAGAAAATAATTTTACCCTTCCATATCTGAAAGATAGATACAAACCAGTGCTTATGCAAAGACAATTTATAAACTAAGTGCCAGGAAGAGATTTTCATTTACTAGAATGCAATATCAAAGTGGACAAGAGATACTGCAGGAAGAACAAAGCTTTCCAGATTGTTTGTAAACATACTGTAAAATGTCCTAGTAACTTGTATGATGAGAGACGACCACAGGTTTCAAATGCTGAGAAGTCACCAAAATGCCTGTTGGCTAAAAGGATGGAAAATGAGATAGCATGGGCTTTTAAAACTTGGGCAGGTTTTGGCTGCCAGGCTCAGAATAATCAAAGGCACTATTTCATGGTGAAAATACTTGTCATATAAGAAGGCGAGAATGCTTATGAAGACTTTATAAGGAATATTTACCACAAAATGAGGAGTAGATGAGCTAAGTATCCCAGGATGAGAATAATTAGAAGAAAGCCAGCAGTCTAAAGACAAACAATTAGAAGCTGGCACACATCCAGCTGCTATAAAGTCAGGTTGTTCTGGGGCGAGAAACATGCCACTGTATACTGAAATTACAGTCAGCTTATCTTAAGCAGCAGCTTGTATCCAGGCAGTGCGTGGTGTTCTGTTCTGAGCAAACAGGAACCGTATCTCGCTGGCAGGAGAATCAAAGATAAATTCATATGCGAAGGTGCCACTCCTCGGGCATTATGTGTTTGTACAGACAGATTGTTCAGGATGTTGATACTGTATGTATTATGGGGGGAGGGAGAGAAATTTGGAGTTAGACAAATACTATATTCTTATACAGTTTTTTCAAGAATGTGCTTTGTGAAAATGTGGAAGTGCTATGTAAGAAGAGATGTTTTCAGCCCCGTGAGCTAGCAGACGTATTGTTTGGTGAGGCATGAGTGAAGCTGCAGCAACTTTGCACTCTTTCAAACCGTAGTTAATGAATTATGTACTTTTAGTACTCATACAGAAGCTCATTATTCAATCGGAGAACAGGTTCAACGATATGAAAGCACCTCTGTTCCCCCTCTGCTGCTTCCAGAGGCAGCTTCTGGTGTGATGCTTCCAACTATGTTTGGTCTTTGACCTCAGAGCAAGATTTCCAGTGCTGTTCATATTTCAAGAACCTGCTTGAATGGCTGTGGAGAAGGTGGTGCAGAGACGTGAGCCTGTGGTTTCACTTGTGCATTACAGGTAATACAGGCTAACACACTGCTTAGTGTTTTAGTTGTGCTTGGTCTGTTTCCAGCTTGTCATCATTACCGTTCTTAAAGTATAAAGATTAATTTAAAATACAGAAGGAGGGCCGAAATGATCAATATGGCCTAGTGGTGATGGTCAGAAGGATGGGATGTTGCATGAGGGAGAGGAGGAGGCTGAAGAGAGTGCAATGATTTACAAAGTTCGAAAGAGGCGTGGCAGTTTTTTTTAAAAAAAGGTTAAAAGCACATCTTTTTATCTGTTCACTCCTTGCCAAATATCCATACCCACAGCCTCTCCTCTAGATTTTACCTGGAATGCTGTTACGTGGTGCTCCTGGAATTTATCCTCAAACAGCATTTCAGATCATTAAGTCGTCCACTGTATGTGTTTATTCCCGTTTCCTTCTCCCTACCCCTTATGTCTTTGTTTCTGTTCTTCCAAGTAACATCATTGGCAATGTTTTCTTACAAAAGGTCAAAAATAAAATTGTTCCACTGGGATATTCTCTCTCTCTCTGTCTCTCTCTTTTTCACTCAAAAGCAGTTGCTTTCTGCGAAGTGTATCAAGAGCAGCAAGCTTGATCTCAGGTACCAGCATTTCCTTGCCTGGTTAGTTTGGCAGGCACAAACAGCACATGTTGGCAAAGCACATGCCACATCACCAAAACACCTTCCCTCGGGGCCAGCCACAATCCACTGGAGCAGGTCTGAGCTTGTTTTCAACCCATCTTCCTTTCTTGCCACGATTATTTTTACTTTGCATGAAATGCCTATAGGCAATACTTTAAAATATAGCGGGTAAATGCACCATTCCCAGAAATCACTTCTGTTTTTAAGTAAAAACTCCTATTTCATTTAAATATGACAATCCTATAATTATTTTCCCAAAATGACAACTGCTTAGAATTCTTCTTTTTCCCATGTCAACTTTGAAAGCTTTAATTATAATCTCAGAAGCAATAATTTTGTTCCAATACACTTAGTGCAAGTATGTCTGTCCTGTAAATCACTCTAATAACAGTGGCTTTTTTGTTTAGAGTAAGTGAAACTGTTATTATTATCAGAAAAATAGCACAGGTCTTACTTGCTGGACAGAGCTTGTCATTCTGTGTGAAGTCCAACTGCAACTACTGAAATCTACAGGGGAGAGGAGTGTTTTCCTTCCCAGATATTTCCATGAATACAGAAAGCCTCGAACATAACTGGCATTACTGAGCTAGCCAGGAGTTAGGAAACACCAGAATTAAGATAATTTTTACAGGTGTTTTTTGGTTCCAGTATACACGTGCCATCTCTAGTTACATTATCACACTATTTCTTTAAGACTTTTGCATCATTCCGTATGCAGAAGGAGCGGTGCTAGCTTCAGGAGCAGCTGTTGAGTTTTGCTTCCCTGCAGGGCCCTAGTTTTTATGTGCTCTACTAGGACTATCTGCAGTATTATTCACTTTATGGACTTTCCTTTGACACTTCTCACAACTGGATGGATGAGCTTCACAAATGTGATGAACTTCTGCTCACACTGCCTCTGCTAGGGTATGATGTTAGGGTGTTTATCCTCATTTCTGCAGGTGGAGCTGAGGAACAGCGAGCATAAACATCCGCTAATGTGGGGAGCTCTGTCAGAGTCGTGATTTTTCAGAGTTCTGTTTTACATAGCCTTATAACGCACAAAGTTTGTCTCTTCCTTTATTTGCAGCTATAAGAAAAATAGGACTGGTTTTGCAAATCAGCACTGCACCGAAGTGAGGAATATTCTATGAGCAAAAAATGGAAGTAACCTGCTTTGCCTCACACCGTGCAGTGTGGAAGTGTCAGACCTCAGCATATGGAGGCTGGAGGGTGATGTTGGTTATTGGACTGGGAATGTTGAAACAGCTCTTCTTCAGCTGCCTTTATTGCACATCCACATGTAGAGGGAGTTTTGACAAAGATGCCCACTGAGCTGCTCCTTCCCACTACTTATGCCCAAAGTACAGGTGGATAATCAAGGAAAAGGTCACCAAACTTTTTTAATTGGTAAAAGAAACTTATTCTCCACAAAGCCTGTTCCCCAAAATAGCTGAAAAGGTTGGTTAAATGCCAGCGGCTTGAAAACAATGGTGTTAGGCATTAAATGAGCATTTAGCTGGATAATGATCCACATGCAAAAGTGCAGCACGTTTCTAACAGCTCTTCACTGAAGAGCAAATGTTCAAAAGCTTTTAAAGTATTTTTTTACAGTGAGGTTGGAGGGGAGGGCCAATTACTTTTGGCTTGAGACTGGAAAGGTCTGGATCCCTTAATTCAGGGGCTTATTCTATAAAGAATGCCTGCACTTCCAGTGAGATATTAGAGCTTCAAAGTTAAATATTTTGTTGTAGTGTAAAATCCAGAAATTGGTAGTTTGAGGAACATGACTGATTCTTGAGCATTTTTGTGTAGGCTTAGTATTATAAGCATTCATTTGTTAAAAAGGAATAGATTTTTTTGTAAGCACAGTTCTATGGAATGTGTTGTGTAATACTGTAATTGTACACGGTTCTTTAGAATGGGTGTGTGAATCATGTTTACCAGTAGACTAAAGTAATTTGGTTAGACAATACATACTAATAGTCCATTTTTTAGACGATATACAACAATGAAACTTGGATTTTACCTGGTTGTTGCAAAAAGCATGGTCTAATTTTGCTGTGCACATTGGACAGTGAATCACTCTCAGCAAAGATCTGCTGAGGATTTTTTCCCCTAGTAAGTCCCTGCAGTCACTGATGTTTAGCCCCAGTGTGGGGTGAGCAGGGAGCCAGAGAAGCTTTGCTTGGACTCCTGCTGGCTTCCTCTCAGCCCTTTGTGCGCGTTGCTGTGAGTTTATGTGTTCATAGGCATCCATGTGTCCGCCTGTGGACAGGGGGAGAGGAGTGAACGTGTGTGCATATATGCGCGTGATAAAACCCATGCAGAGAACTGGCAGTGTTGTTTTGATAGGGAAAGAGTGCCTGGAAAAATACCAGTTTGGTACCTGGATTTTTTGTGTGCACTTGTGTAACCTTGAATTATTTCACTTAGGTTTTTGGTGCCTCATTTTTTCTGTTCGTAAACCAGGAATAATTCTAATACACTTGCCCCACATTTGCTTAAAAAACCCCACTGGTTTGCATAGAATCACCAGGTTGGAAAAGACCCATCAGATCATCGAATCCAACCATTCCCATCAAATACTAAACCATGCCCCTCAGCACCTCATCCACCTGTCCCTTAAACACCTCCAGGGAAGTTGTCTTTCCCATATACAAGGTTTGTTTGGTGCTTTCATAGTGGTTCGAGCCCCTTGCAACTTTGCATATTAATTACTCAACTCACTGCAATACACGGAAAATCTAAAACTTGGATTTTATTTTCTGATTGCATGATTACCACAAGAAAGAAAATACATTGGTCATTTATAAAGTAACGTGCTATTTAGAGTAAGTTTAAAGGAAAAGCACTGATCTCGAGTGTCATAAAAATAACTTCACATAAAAAGTGAAGTTACAAGATAATACCGCATAGGCAGGATGTGGACTGTATGGGTTCGGTAACAAAGGACAGTAATTCACAGTCGAAGCAGAACTTCTGCATTTCCTGCTCTCCTCTTTCCAGCATTGTTGCCTATTTTTAAATCCACTGACCAGAGGATTTGCCTGGAAACCATTTCATTAGATAGTAACTGGGATATTGTTTCTTGTATTGTATTTATTTGGTGCAAGTAGTGGAACATTAATCAAATATTTTTTTGTAGTTGACTCTTCTCCATGGTGGGACTACTGAAGAAACAGCAGAGTTTGGGAGCAAATTGAGATAATAAATTAGTTGAATGCTCACGCTGTATCCCCTAGCCCATTGCTTTAAGTGATTCTTCGTGCATTTTTTATCTTTAAATGAGGTAGGGTTGCTTTTACTGTTTCTGCAGATGTGATTGTCTTTGAGAAGAGCATCTGCATTTATTTCTCACAAATTGCTAGTCACAAATTTTATCTGCTGCTGTAGTTCTGCATATAAACAACTTCAGGGTTTTTTTTCCTTATAAAAATACAATACCATATGATGCTACTTGTCAGACTGTAATGTGCAAAGTGATGTAGGTTTGTGAGGTTCAAACAGGACAAGCTAAATAAAATGTCACTGTCATGAGGAATTTTAAGAGACAGTCTTCCCTGTGTTGCAAAAAAGTTTCAGAAGTGTTTTGAAGTTCTTATATTTTAAATGTCCAAAATTGTGAACTGCCACACGTAAAACATTACTTTTTGCAATGGTCAGTTATTAAATTTACCTTCATTTGAAGAAATGAAATAGCTGCAAGTCAGAATATATTCTTCTAGTCCTAGAACTTGATTTAACATAAAAATAGCAGTCATTAAATGGTGTATCTTGAGAAGGTACATATAACATTTCTCTTCTGTGTGTTTTCTGCATTAGACCCACCTCAGTGTATGTAAATATGTTTTTCTCATTACTTATTTTTCTGTGTATGAGTATACATATTTATAACCTCTCGTAGCTTCTCAAGTCCTTCAGTAATGACAGAAAAAAACATTGCTACTAATTAAATTCATAGAAAACGATGTTTTACTTTCTTCCTTTGCTTTAATGAGATTGTGTGCACTCTTTGAAAATCCCTATAGGTTAAGTTTGGAGCGTTGTGTAGCTGCAAGTGCTTCAGGCCATTTCAGGGAGCAGTTCTACAAGAAGAACCCAAGTCCCTTACTTGGACCGAGTACAAGAATGATTAAGTTGAAATTCTGCTTAGGTAAATACCGTAACTATTTGAGCACCTTTGGTTCTTTCTGGAGGTGTTTTCATTGGCTTGAAATTCTGAAGTAGTTGTTTAAGGAGAGAGAAAGAATAACTCTTAACTCTGTGGAGGATTGCTGGAGCACCAGACTCGCTTCAGTGAATGTGATAGAGCAGCATTAACTGCGAGGCTGAGAATCTTCCACCAGCTGAGCAGTCCATAATACACCTCCAGGGAGGTAAGGAGTTGGAAAATGAACATAGATTTCTAGGCTTACGGAAGGGCATTTTAAGTTCTGAACTGTACCATTAAAAAGGAACTGGCTCTGCCTTCAACTTTTTTGAAGCACAATCTTGTTTTCCGTTTGCTTTTCTTATAGATACCCACAATAAATATTTTATGCCAGGTTGAATTAACCATCTTGTGCTGAACTGAGAAAAACTTGTGCTGTTTCATTGCATCTGGATGGGGAAAAACAAGATAAATAATGGAACAGCTTAATCAAAACCAGTTTGGGGTTCTTCGGTGTGCTGCTTGCTTGGTTGTTTTTTGTGGGTTTTTTACTTGCTGGTTTCAATGTTCAGCCAGAAAATCAGTTATTCACAGTATTCCTCCTGTTCCTAAATAACGAATGGATTCATGACCCAGCTTACTCGCAGAGGATTTGTTCACAGTGGTGCACTGCACTGCAGCATCCTGGGGATTGCTGTAAGTAACAGCTGGGGAAGAAAGCGAGCTGCCCATGACTGTTGTATTGGATGTGGTGGTGTTAGACTTTGTAATGGGAAACAAGAAATCTTACTTTTTTTTTTCTTTTAAATCCAAGCAGGTAAAATAGTACCCATACCTTGTGCATGCTTATTCCAGCCTGTAAGTTTCTATACTGAAACCCAAACTGATGTTAGAAGTGGAGCCCAGCTATTTTGTTCAGTGCAGTATGACAAGATGAACCTTGTATGTTGACCGTAATGAAGCCTGTGTTGCTATCAGGGAAAATAACCCTGCCTCAGCGTATGAGTATGTACAGTCACTCAGTGTACTTCAAAAACATTCTGTATGTCTTCATTTGTCATCATAAAGCATTTCCAAAAGAGTGAATTTACCTTTATCAAATTCTGAAAGACGTTTACCTTCATGCATCCTTACCCATGTAAATTAAAATGTTTTACTTTGATATTTTGAGTTACACTTGAGCATTATTCATAAAAACAAAATACGGGTGAAGGGTTTTAAATAAAAAATAAAATACTTTAAATATTTTTTTAAAAAGATAAAAGACTAAGGCAAAGGGGGAAAATATCAAATGTTGGACCTGGTACACTAAATAGAGAATAACAGTTTGCACTGTGCACTAGAGTTCACCAGTAGAAGAGGATGCGTATTTAGCTTTTAAATGATTTGTACAGTTTAAGAAGATATTTTTAGTAAAGTCAGTATCTGGAGTCCCAGCAGGTATAAATAATGGTGCTTCCATTAACCTTGAGGTACTTAACGTCGTCTGACACTTTGGTTATGGAAGAGATGAGTGGGTCTCAAGTTGAAACTTTTTCAAAGCAAGGCTGGATGTGTTGGAGATAATCTCCAGAGCTAAGCAGCTGTGGAATTGTTTAACCGACCAGTTTACCCTAACATCCATCAAAATGTAAGGAAAGGATTTTCTTTTGGATGCATGGTTGATTTGTGTGTCAGGGTTGGTGTTAGGCAGCAGAGGGGTTTATGAGGGGCCCTGGCAAGGTGTCACGCGCAGCTTGATGCGTCCTAAACTTCAACAGAAGTGATAAACAGTCACACTAAATAAAAATGCCTCTGTCTGCAGAAGCAGCTCCTTTATACAGAACTGACCACCCTTGTCAGTTTTTCCAGCTTTATGAGTATACATATTTATTAATGAACTGTATTTTGCTTTCTACTAGTTCTGTCCCCCAACTAAATCAACATGATCTCTATTAGTCTTTGCTTCCTTTGAAAGCAACATCTTTTTTCTACTGTTTGCCATCATCCCCTTTGTTGTATCACATCTACAAGTGCAGAAAAGATAGATTTATTTTTCTGTCTTTTAAAAAGATCAAAATATATGGTGTAACGTGGGGAGGTAAACTGGAGGATTATAAGACAACTGTTCTGGTGTGACTGATTCTTGCTTGATTTGCTATGGATTCTAGTAGGATATTGCCCATAAAATTACTGCTTCCTGTGTCTTTTACAGAAGCATAATAATGATGAAAAAGAACTTTCTCTATTTCACTATTACCACTACAGACTATTTCATACCTCTGCTGTAGAGAGATATATATGCTGTGCAACAATTAATATGGTCATGAACATGAGGATGAAAAGATTTTCTCATGATTCAGAATCAAGGATAATGACTGAATGCAACGGGTTTGGGTTTTTTTGAAGACTAAAATGAAGGGAAGAAGACAACGAAAGTGATGATGACTTCGTCAGGCCAGCTAATGCATGCATTTTGATTTGAACCTGGAGGTAGGAGGTAAAATAAAAGGTGACATTTAGACTGGTGACATGATAATTTCACTTCTGCCCCTGGAGCTTGAAATTGCATCTTTTTATGTATCTATGATGTGTTATTTCTGAAAGAAGCACATGTCTTGGAGTATCATGCACTGTCAGGAAAATCTTGCTGTAGGTGTGAAATGAATGTGTGTAATGTCTGTATTTACAGACAGTCTATAAAATAATTCTTCCCTTTTCTAATCACAAGCTGAAAGCTTGAGAAAAAGTGCTTAGTTTTTGAAGGGATAGAAAATGTTCCATAACTGGGCTAGCTAATACTCGATAACATCAGCATCTGAAATGTTAAATCACAGTTCTACGTCTTGATGTGATACAAGGAAGGGGAAATCAGAAGTGTACTGGAGTAAAGATGTTCAAGGAGGAGAATAACAACAACTGCAGTACTGATCTAGGTGAGGGATGGAATTGATTTCAGATTTGTTAGTAAATATATTTATATATAAGGTAATGTGGAAAGCCAAAAGAGAAACATTAAGCTGAAAATGATAGTCTGAGGAAAAAGGATTTTAATGACTCTAATAGCAACTGCTGTTAGGAGGTCTAGAAGAAACACAAAGCCATATGGCTTTCTGATAGTGCGATTTATTTTCCTTCCTTTCATATGCAGTTCTTCCAGGGAAAAAAAAAAGTAATAGAATCATAGAATAACCAGGTTGGAAGAGACCCACCGGATCATCGAGTCCAACCATTCCTATCAAACACTAAACCATTCCCCTTAGCACCTCGTCCACCCGTGCCTTAAACACCTCCAGGGAAGGTGGCTCAACCACCTCCCTGGGCAGCCTGTTCCAGTTCCCAATAACCCTTTCTGTGAAGAATTTTTTCCTAATGTCCAGCCTAAACCTCCCCTGGCGGAGCTTGAGGCCATTCCCTCTTGTCCTGTCCCCTGTCACTTGGGAGAAGAGCCCAGCTCCCTCCTCTCTACAACCTCCTTTCAGGTAGTTGTAGAGAGCAATGAGGTCACCCCTCAGCCTCCTCTTCTCCAGGCTAAACAACCCCAGCTCTCTCAGCTGCTCCTTGTAAGACCTGCTCTCCAGCCCCCTCACCAGCTTTGTTGCTCTTCTCTGGACTCTCTCCAGAGCCTCAACATCCTTCTTGTGGTGAGGGGCCCAGAACTGAACACAGGATTCAAGGAGCGGTCTCACCAGTGCCGAGTCCAGAGGGAGAATAACCTCCCTGGACCTGCTGGTCACGCCGTTTCTGATAACAAGCCAAGATGCCATTGGCCTTCTTGGCCACCTGGGCACACTGCTGGCTCATGTTCAGTCGCTGTCAACCAACACCCCCAGCTCCCTCTCCTCCAGGCAGCTTTCTAGACAGACTTCACAGAATCACAGAATAACCAGGTTGGAAGAGACCCACCGGATCATCGAGTCCAACCGTTCCCATCAAACACTAAACCATATCCCTCAGCACCTCATCCACCCGTGCCTTAAACACCTCCAGGAAAGGTGAGTCAACCACCTCCCTGGGCAGCCTGTTCCAGTGCCCAATGACCCTTTCTGTAAAGAATTTTTTCCTAACGTCTAGCCTAAACCTCCCCTGGTGGAGCTTGAGGCCATTCCCTCTTGTCCTGTCCCCTGTCACTTGGGAGACTCCCCTGTCACTGGCTCATATTCAGTCGGTTGTCAACCAACAGCCCCGGGTCCCTCTCCTCCAGGCAGCTTTCTAGACAGACTTCTCCTAGTCTGTAGCACTGCATAGGGTTGTTGTGCCCCAAGTGCAGGACCCGGCATTTGGCCTTGTTAAACCTCATCCCATTGGTCTCAGCCCAGCGGTCCAGCCTGTTCAGATCCCTTTGCAGAGCCTCCCTACCCTCCAGCAGATCGACACTTCCACCCAGCTTAGTGTCATCTGCAAACTTGCTAAGGGTGCACTCGATGCCTTCATCCAGGTCATTGATAAAGACATTGAACAGGGCTGGACCCAGCACTGAGCCCTGGGGAACCCCACTTGTCACTGGCCTCCAGCTGGATTTCACACCATTTCCCACCACTCTCTGGGCCCGGCCATCCAACCAGTTTTCCACCCAGGAGAGTGTGCACCTGTCCAGGCCAGAGGCTGACAGTTTCTCAAGCAGAATGCTGTGAGAAACTGTGTGAAAGGCTTTACTGAAGTCGAGGAAGACCACATCCACAGCCTTTCCCTCATCCAGCAGCCGAGTCACTTTGTCATAGAAGGCGATCAGGTTAGTCTGGCAAGACCTGCCTTTTGTGAACCCATGTTGACTGGGCCTGATCACCCGGTTCTCTTGCATGTGCTTCATGATAGCACTCACGATCACCTGCTCCATGACTTTCCCTGGCGCCTGAGGTCAGACTGACAGGCCTGGAGTTCCCTGGATCCTCCCTGCAACCCTTCTTGTAGATGGGCACAACATCAGCCAGCCTCCAGTCCAGTGGGACTTCCCCAGTCTTCCAGGACTGTTGGAAGATGATGGAAAGGGGTTTGGCCAGCACATCCGCCAGCTCCTTCAATACCCTTGGATGAATTCCATCCGGCCCCATAGACTTGTGGGTGTCTAGTCGGGCTAGCAAGGCTCTGACCACCTCCTCTTGGATCACGGGAGCCTCATTTTGCTCCTCTAGCTCCTCGTTTGTACACAGATGGAACGACTTTCTTTACAATTAAAGACTGAGGCAAAGAAGGCATTAAGTACCTCAGCCTTTTCGTCATCCCCTGTCACTGTTGTTCCTTTTGCGTCCAATAGGGACTGTATGGTCTCCCTAGTCCTCCTTTTATTATTTATATATTTATAGTAAGATTTTTTGTTATCTTTCACAGACTTTGCCAATCTGATTTCTAGCTGAGCCTTAGCCCTTCTGATTTTTTCTCTACACAGTCTCACTTCCCTCCTGTAGTCCACCCAAGAGGCCTGTCCCCTCTTCCAGAGCCCATAAACAGTTCTCTTCTTCTTGATATCACTCAAGATCTCTGTTCAACCAAGCTGGCTTTCTCCCCTGCCGGCTTTTTTCCGGAACATGGGGATGGCTTTCTCCTGAGCTAAATGCTCAAGAATAATGCTTAAGAAGCAATGGTTTTGAGTTTATACAAGAAATCAGGATTCTATAACTGTTCTCTGTCTCTCTAGTTGATATGTAAAAACTAAATAATTTAAGAAATGTATAATTTTTCTTTAATACAAACAAAAATAGCTATAAACACCACTACTTTATTTTTTTGTCCTTCCTTACAACCTATTTTAACTGGTTATTTGATGCCCTGAAATATGCATGCAAGACACAAAGAAAGGAAGAACAGAAGAGCCTTGACACTTCCTGGGTTGATTCCAATAGTATCAAGGAGTTGGAATACATACAAGGAGTAAGAACAGATAGAAAGGATTGGATGTGATAGTTACGATACTAAAGAAATGCTAGAATAATCATAAGCAATATAATGATTGCAAGAAGTAAGGTCTTTCGTTAGATCAGCTGGTATTGCTGAGGAAAAGACACGTATTTTGAGACAAAAACATCTTTTCAGCTTTTCCATTGTTGTCCACACACTGCATACATGTCCTGATCTACTAAGTATGCTCTTCTCCCTTAATCTTTGCGTAATATCATTCATCTTTTAGGTTTTTTGTGAACTCTTCTTCAAGTTCAGTCTTAAGAAATACATATATTGTTAAATATTATTTACTAAACTAGAAGAAATGGGGAGTGACTGTTTACAAATGCATGTAGTGCTAGGACTATGGGCAATGGGTATAAACTGGAGAGGGGCAGATATAAAGAGGAATTTCTTCATGACGGGAGTGGTGAGGGACTGGAACAGGTTGTGGCTGTGCTGAGAAATTGTGGCTGCCCCATCCCTGGAGGTGTTCAAGGCCAGATTGGATGGGGCCTTGGGCAGCCTGATCCAGTGGGAGGTGTCCCTGCCCATGGCAGGGGGGTTGGAACTAGATGATCTTCAAGGTCCCTTCCTACCCGAACTATTCTGTGATTCCATGATTCTATGAAATACAGTGGCTATTTGGAATAGATATCTAATTACAAACTCAACTGGCTGCTTGGTACCAGGTTTGGTAGATTTTTTTTTTCTTCTTTCATAGGTTTTGCATGTATTTTCTTAAAATTCATCTGAACAGATTGAGAAGGCGAGTGCAGAAATTTCTGCTGTTGTTAGGATGAGCTAAGGTGTATTGTCTTTGGAGATTTCATGGCCCATTAACCCTGAATGACAATAATAATGTATTTTAAAACCTCTCCTTTCCATTCAAGGCACGGTTGTATAGCATGCCATTGTAACATCAATATCGTGTCAATTCTCTAACATGCAGTTAGCAGAGGAATACTGGGACTTCTGGAAAATGCTGTCTTCACTTTTGTGAGTCTGATCTACGTTTGTCACGTCTGCTTTCATTTAGCGAATTGTACAACCAGTAAAATGTCTACAAAGGAATATTTTCTTAGCTCATTTACTGCATAAAGAGATTGCGCTAATGCTGACACTCCGACTTACTGTAAGGTTTAGTACAACCATGAGGTAACAGACACAGCCAGTCGGGATAATCTCATTTGTAGCAGGGGTTTTTACCTGAAGAGTGTTCTTAAGTTGCCCGAGGGACAAGCATGCACGCTGCTTATAGTCAGTTTTACATTTAGGCTGTGTTTTCAGTGATTTTAGTGCATAGTGACCTCGTGTTTTTAAAAAATAAGACCTCTTGCTTGTGGCATTAGTCACCTACAGGCTGGTGTTTCTCTTGAATTTTGTATCTAAGCAAAATCACCTTGTAGTCTGAAAGCATTCAGATGCAAGCATTTGTGCAGAATGCCAGGAGACACTTGTAGGGCTCTCATTTAACATTTGCATCATACAGTAGGAGGAAGTTTTGGCTGTGGACCTCCAACCAACTGCATCAGAGCATGTTGGTGTCCAGCTGTAGAGCTGAGGAGATGCCCTGGGATGGAGACATGTGAAGAGCTGGGAGCGTTACTGGTACAGACCGACTCTGGGGACACTTAATACCCAACAAAAGACATGGCACGCCTGACCTGAAGGGCAGTCACCTTGGGTGTGTGAGAGATGTGAACATGCCAGGAGGAAGAGGCAGCAACCCAGAGGAACACATTGGCACTGGTCCCACCTGAAGGGAACTGCTCTTTAGACAGAAAGAAGGTTCAGTGTTGGCAGTGAGGCTTCTTGCAAAAGAAGGGAAACCACTGATGCGATTTGTACAATTCTGTACTGATTTGTGGAAGCAATGCCTATTGAGTGAAAAAAAGAGGACATAATGTGTTGTGTTGCCTGTTGTTGTGCATCTGTAGAATGGGGCAAAAGGACTGCCACAGCAGGATTTGTTTCACCAAAATGGACTAAAGAACCCTGGAAGACAGTCTGGGGTGCGTATCATGCCGTCAGATATCCAGCCTAGTGAGAGTGTGGAAATCATTGTGTTTGTTAGGAATTGGTGTCCTGCAAAATGCTGTAACCACCAGAACCAGAATCATGGACTGCAAGAGTTATTGGTAGCAGAGCCTAATGTGAGATTATTTTTAGATTTAGATAAATACTAGAACACCTGTGAAAACTGTTTGTCTGAAGAGAGTGAGAGTGTCAGCCCTGCCTTGCTAACCAGCAGAAGTTGTAACGTCTGTCTCTATTACATTCAGCACCTGCAAATAACACTTTTTTTAGATTATGTTAGGGAAATTGTGTTTGCCCAAGCACAGAATTTTGAATTTTAAGTTAGAACATATTTTTGTTTGGCTGCCATGACATCTGTTTCAGCTGCTACAATGAACGTGCCTATAGTTTATTGTACATTGTTTGGAAACAGTTTGGAATTGCAGGGCAGGTGTGTATTAGGAGCGTTTCAAGTCCTGTTGCGAAGCTTTCCCTGCAGGTATACATCTGAAGCCGTAAAGCAGGTCATATGGGTGCCAGTGGTATTCAGTAGTATTCTAGTTAAAGGGGTTTTATTGTTTTCTGGAAGGCTTTTTTTTGGTGATGCTTAACTGAGACTTTGTGAGAGGAGACAAAAATGTAAATGAAGTCAACTTTTCAGACCTCTGGGATCTGTTACAGCATCAGTTACTCTTAACAGATAATTAGCTGGGGCTGTTAATCAAGTTTAACAGGTGCTGCGTAATGAACCGAGACAGGGCATCTGCTGTGACCAGTCTCTCATTCTAATCTGGTTAGGGAACCTAATGCCAGTTGGAGCCCAGACGCCGTATAGTGAGATCCAACACTGCATTTCCCTGATGCTTCGATCAGTCTTGTGATCATCAAAGAGTGGTGACATTTGCAACAGGAATACCGAAGGAATCAGTCCAAAATTCCCAAAGTGGAAGCTATTAACGAATACATATTCTTCATTTTCTTTTTGGATTTGGAAGCTTTTCTTTGCCCAAGTTGAATGAGCAGTTGAACTGTTGTCCACGTTTGTATCTACTTGCCTTCAAAGTTGTTATGACATGCATTTCTGAGTACAGCTTAAGCAGGATCTTGCAGACCACTGTTGTTGAAGTAGTAGCTAAAGATAGTGTTAATATGTAATTTCCAAGACTTCTTTGCATCTTATTATTATGGTTTATGTTAGATTATTTTACTTAATTAACAGATCCAGGCTTTGCAATTCATTGTCACCAAGGAGTAACTTCCAACACTTTCACCTTGCATTATAAGCCGTTACCTTGACCATTAAGCTGTATGATTTTCCCCATAATCTGTCTGCAAAGCAGGTGGTGTGAATTCCTAAGGCCATTTTCAGCTCTGAGTGTGAAGCCAAACTTGGAGCTGGCCAACAGGATGGATTGTCGGAGCAGCTTTGGGCCCTCTATGGGTCAAGATATGGTTTGCACGAGAGGGAATCCAGCACTGCTAAGTGTGCTCTGGGAGAAACATACAGTATGGATCGGTCCTAACACACCATGTCTGACCAAGGTGCCTGTATATGTGTCACAGTCTGTCATATCTGCCTCTGCCCTTCCACGTGTCTCATGGTTGACGTGAGACAGACAAGAAGCCCCAGTGTCCTTCCTGGAGCAGCACTGACAGGGGCTGTTGTACGGGTGAATGAGATGCGTATGCTGCCTGAATAGGGAATGAGTTCCCGTGTTTTCATTGTTCTGGTATCGCTGTGTGTGGATTTAGTTGATGTAGGCTTTGCATCTCTTTCCAACCTTTGCCCAAAGGGAAAAAGTAACCCAAATTGTCATTTCATTCCTCTCGCTGGATTAATCAGAGATGCTTCAATCAGGAGTTAAAACTGGCTCATGCTGTTTAGAATATTGCAGTTCAGTGGTTCTAACAAAGTCTGAGGCTCTTAGATGCATTTTGTCATTAAATATGATTGTACCTCTGGCTACTTGCTCTAGGGGCTTCTGTAAGATACTTTAGTTATGCAGGTCATTATGTATCTTGCTCATGAAATTCATAGCCGTATTCCCAACTATTCACTTGTTAGTGCAACATGGACTTGTGCTTCCAATAATAATTAGCATTATGCAAAGAATAAGTGTTGCAACTGGATGATGCAAATGATGTAGTCAATGTTCCTGGATGAAGAAATAGCACCACTTCCTCCTGCTGGCAGTGTCCTTTGGTTGGTGTGAGAGGCTATGGAGCTCTCATTTACTTAAGACTTAAAATCTGAGGTTTTGGTCACAGCTCTCTGAAGTGATCATGGGGATCAGAAAAGCTAATTCCTTACATAACAAGTAAAATTCTGATCCAATTAACTCAGCAGCCAACTCCCACTCACCTTAGGGAATTAGGCTATCACCTAGGTCAAGAGAAGCTCAGTGGAATTGCTGTCACCTAAAGCAATGATGGAGGCTAGAAACAAGCCTAGGGGTGAATACATGGGAATTCGTGATGAGGGATATGAGGGCATTGCATAGTTACAGG
Organism: Phaenicophaeus curvirostris; assembly: GCF_032191515.1. Classification (NCBI taxonomy): domain Eukaryota; kingdom Metazoa; phylum Chordata; class Aves; order Cuculiformes; family Cuculidae; genus Phaenicophaeus; species Phaenicophaeus curvirostris. The sequence continues at coordinate 5,322,718 of NC_091402.1, read as the reverse complement.
GCGAGCAAGAGGAAAATTGAGTGCAGTCAGAAACTGTGCTAGGAGGAGGAGAATCACTTCGATGACAAAGCGGGTGGGTGGAATCTGGAATATGGGCTGGCTAGTGATCTGGGAGTGGTGAGGAAGCTTCCCCACAGAAGCTAGTGGAGGACCAGCATCAGAGCCTAGAGAAAAGCGACCTGTGGTGTGCTGCTTTGTCTTCACTAACAGCCTTGAATAATATCTTTTGTCTTCTAAAAAGTTGCCAGTATTGAGTGGTGCTTGGCTGTTTTATTAGAGAGATACCTTGCTATATGTTTTTATTAAGGACATATAATTTTTCATAATGGGAGCCATTCCTTATCTATTATGTGCATTAAACGGCATAATAAAATTCCTTGGGAAAGCTCTTAATATACATGCAAAGTAGCCATAATTCAAAGTAGCCATAACTCAGAAATAGGTGTTTGATATGTCTTTTTTCTTTTCTTTTCCCCTACCCTCAAAAGTGTGAAAAGTGATTAGAGCTTGTTATGAACTTAGGACTTGTGAAATCTCATTTAAAGATCCTGGTTTGCGGTGCTGTGATCTAATATGAGACCCTCTGGGAAATCACATGGAATCTCAAGACAGATATAATATTAGCCTGGGTCATTATGTAAGTACCAATTTCTAGGACTGCTAGATGTGATTTTTCCTTTCTCTAGTTCATCTAGAGACCATTCTCTTCTGTCTGGCCCTGCTCAGCCTTGAGGTGGACATGGTTCTGTGTGACTCTGTGCTATCTTAAGCCACGTGGATAACTACATTCCTTTTATTTTGCTAGTAACATACCTTTGCATGCCCGAAAGCACAAAACCAAATTTTTTGTCTCCTCTGGGAGGAGACAATTGGAATCAATGTCAAAACTTGAAATCTCTTTTCCTTGAGTATTTTCCCCTGCATATATAATAGAGGCTCTGTAGTCGCCTTTCCTCAATTCAGTATTAACCTGTTTGGGCTTCAGAACCTATAACCTTTGCTCTGATAGATAAATCACTTCCAGCAAATGTCTGAAGTGTTTGAATGTTTTTAGGGTTTCTTTCCTCCCACAGCAATGTCTTTTGTACAAGTGCTTTTGTTAAGTAAAGTAGGTTTTAGTTATTCAGAGGGCCGTGACTCTTCAGCAAGTCTTAAATGATTAGTCACCAGTGCCACTTTCTTTCCATTTTCAGGGTTTTTGCATATCAAATTTTTGTTCTTCTCAGAGTGCTTTAATAACAGTCTGTATTATGTGGTTTTTGTCTCTCTGTGAATGCATAGTGAAATTGCTTTTGTAAGTAAAGTATTTTTTCCATCTTATGTTATACAAGAAAACGCATGGTTTCTTTAAAGTTTGGGACTACTGTACATTAAAGCCCTTGGGCTGCAGGAAGTAGATTTTGTTGACCAGTTGTTGCTAGCAATTCCTGATAGAATAGAATATTTAATGCTGTATTTTTTTTTCCATAAAGTAGGAGGCAGCTAGAGCTATGTTATATTTCCTGCAAATTCTGAGTTTTCAGTGGCAAAGGTAGAGCTCTGTAAACTTCTGCAGCTTTCTCCAGAAGGACTTCGTCTTCTGTTATGGCTTTTATTAATTGTATTCTGATATCTTCATGAGCAGTAGTATGTACTGGACATAGAACAAATCATGTAAGTGTGTAGTAGCAGGCGGCTGTTCTCTGATGCCAGAATGCTCACTGCAGTCTGCATAAGGGCAATGCCTTGGTCTGTCAAGGCTAGGAGAACAAACTGAAATACTTCTGTGTTTCCCCTGCAGTTCTGTGACGAATATTTTTGATTTTGCCAGTTGTATCAGGGAGTCAGAACACAAACAAGAAACTCAATGCCAAAAGTGCTTCCATGTAAACTTTTCAAGTATTATTTGAATCATCTTAGGGATGTTCCATTATTCCCACTATTTTGGGAGGTACAAAGCCTGCCCAGTAACATTAAATGACTCAAATGAGCAACAAAGTATGTTAAATTAACTGGAATGTTTCAGTCAACAATTACAACACTGTATAACTACATATAAGTTTGTAGGAACTGCTGAGCTGCTGTCTGTATCTCTTTTTATCTCTATGAGTGCAGAGATCAACCAGCCAAAAAAACCACTTTCTTCTTTTCAACCAGTATCTGTTGCTGCAAATAGTGAATTTTAGTTTCTAAAGTTGGTTTGTTTGAGTCATCTGCCTGTAAGTGGATGGCATTTTTTTTTCCCCTAAAGGTAACTGTTTCGGCCTTGCATATTGTGTAGACTGAGCCCCGGTCACTCCACCCTACGTATCAGGAGTGTGTGCTGGTTTGTATGGTTCAATCTAAAACATCTGCATGGACTTGATTGTGTTGCATGTCCAAGTGAGAACTGGCAGCCGTGAAAAACTGAGACTTGTTTAGCAACAAGTGTTCTGGTAGTTGCTTCTTGTACAGAGGAGGAAAGTACGCTGGCTGTAGCTTGTTTTGAGTACTGCTTCTGAGACTCTGGAAACAAATCCTTTTCAATTAAGCTGAGGCTGAGCAAAAAGCTCTTTTTTTTTTCTATCTGTAAGTTGATGTGCATCTGACAGGCATCAGCTTCAAAGCCAAGATAAAGACATAAAAGCTTATTTTGGAAAGTCTCTTGGGAGAGAGAAGTTCTTGAAATAAATACTGGATAGGGAAAAAAAATAGATGTGGTGCTTCAGCCAGCTTGAGAATCCATAGAGCCTGATGGAGGAAAACTGGAGGTAGCTCAGACTGCTTTTACTATGCCTGCTTTGAAGTAACTGCAGCTGATAGACAGTCACGGGAACACTGACTAGCGTTGGAGGAATCAAGAAGATGCCTACGTTCTTGTACAACTTGCTATTTAGTGTGTTCATGCTCGTAATGATCTTTGACACTGCGGAATTTGCTTCAGACGGGTTTTCTGTACTGCCTTGAACTCGGTATCTGCAGCCTCAGAAGCTATCTGTCTCTTTTCTACAGAGTTGAAGTTGGAGCTCAGCTTATTCGAGAGTTAGCATGATGCTCACAGTGACCTTCTCCCTGCACCACGTTCAGCTTATTTGTACTAAAACATTAGTTTATAGTGTTCTTACGGCTTGCCTTCCCATTTTGCTCCCACTCATCTGCCAAAACACTGTTGCTTTGAAGCCGAGCAGAATCATAAATATCTTAAAACAATGTTTTAGTATTTTTAGACCTTGTTCAGGTTATGAGAAGACCAAGTGACATTTGGAATGTGAGGACTATTGTTAATGATCACAACTGTAGTGGAGGCTTGTTTGGCCTTTTTACATGGCAGATTTTGTTTGTTTTGGTGAAGTAAACCATATTATATTTTCCAACAGGAAGGAATATCCTGCAGAACATGGTTTTTATAATTCTTATAATAGCATCAAACTGAACATTCTTAAGGCAGAGACATCTGTTTTTCACAGTCGCCTTCTGTAGGAAGAGACTTTGCTTTATTTTGAAATTTGTAGTTCATGTATTTCAGCTGATGATCATTTCTAAGCCAGATTCTGATTGTCATCAGTACAAATCAGGAATTAACTCAGTTTATTTCGCTTCATCTCTCCCAATTTATGTTAGCATAAAGGAAAACTGAATCTAATGAATCGGGTCTTCTATTTCTGTGTTTAGTTGTGTTGACAAGCATTATTTTAAGAGAAATGAGACAATGCAATGCATATAGCTAGGAAAGCTCCAGTATGCCAACAGGTTAATGGTCTTTATTTTGCTCTCTGAAAGAGTGACTAGAAGACTTCATTTTGGGTTGATGAACAGTATGTGGTATTCCAGCCCTCTGTGTGAAGCAAGTTGAACAAGTTGACACATTCTTCCAATCCAAAAAGATTAAAAAATTTTTACAAGAGTCATTGTATTTGTTCTCTCTGATGGTCAGTTCCTTATGGACTTTACAAAAACACTGAGTTTATTGTTTTGCGTGGAAAAAAATCCACCTCCCAGCATTTTTCAGGTACTGCAGTATGTTTCTAAAATGAGTACCTCTTGTGCTTCTAAGATGATGGAATGGAGCGACGTGTGAACTCTTGCAATTATATCCTTAAATCTATGCAAGCAAATGTTTTGACTTTTGAACTTCTTCAAGGCAAATGTGGGAGTCATATTTGATTTTGATGTGTGGAAATGGAGTTTATGCCCAGCTATGTTGGGCTCAAATTGATCTATTTCTCTTTTCGTTTTTTTTTGGTTCTTGCAATAGAAATAGATGTCCTTAGTAAATCCTGAAGCTTTTATAGCTCTAGTTTTATCTCAGGCGAATTATTGGAAAATGCACAGTGCCATTGATCTGACTAGAACTAATAGGAGTTTTAAATAGCAAAGAAAATAAGACTTTTAATGCTGAAAACCTCTTCCTCTCTTCTACCTTTCCTTCCTTCCTCCCCAAAAATATCAGCAGAAAGAGCTAATAAATACCGTTGATTTATTTTGAAGTGCTGTCTGTCTTTTTCACTTTTCTTCTGAGTGCCTGTGGCAGCCCTGGCTCCAGATGTCTGAGAGACAAGCTATAATATGTTTCAGAACGTCCCTGTTTGATTGCATTTGTCTGGGGAGAAAAAAATGGCAAAAGCTCTGTCTTTGCTACAATAATGCTTAGCTCTTGAGAGCAACCTCACAAGGAAGGAGGGCATTTCTGATCTAGGATTAACAAATCTCTCTGTTTGCAGTTGTTTCAGCGTTTTTGTAGCAAGCACAAGCAGTGGTGTTTTCCTGCAGCACCTGCCGATAGCATCCCTGTAGTGGTATCTTTGTACTGCAAATGCTGGGGCAATGCAGCAGGAGAAGTAAGTCATTCCAAAGCTTGTGCCTTGAAGAGCTACCTGTCCCAAACACGGCACAAGAGCTGTGAGGTTTTGCTTACACAGAGTAAATATTTTGAGCATGAAATACTTGGTGGGCTTGGCCACGTCTACAAATCCAAGCATTCCTGTGAAGTTGGGACACTGCACCCATCATTCTTGGGGTTATCTTGGAATACTTAACTATAGCAGGAAAGCTTGAGGCCAGAATTTATGCTGTTCCGATATTGTGTTTTCAATTCAGTCTGTGTAACACTTTGCTGGAACCACTAAATAGCCTTTTCAGGATTTTCTTCGACAGCTACAGTGGTCAGTGGTGCGGTTCAAACTATGCCAGCATACTAGAAATGGAATGTAAGAATCTAGTACCCAGGAGTGGTTGCTCTTGGATAGGCTACAAGAGATGGGTCAATTCAGAGAGATGTTCCAGCTGGAAACACCAGTGATTTAATGACTCTGTGAGTCTCTAAGTTATTACATCATTGTTAGTAATCACAGGTTACTTATTCTCCAGAAATCGGTTTAATTCCTCTTGGAATCCATTTGTGCTCTAATCTGACATGCTGTTCTGTAGAGATGTGTTCCACAACTTAATTACATGTTGTCTGAACAATTTCCCACCAACATTGACAGAACGGCTTCCTTGTATAACATTGTCCCTTCCCTTACATATAGAGCTTCAGGACAGCATTCCTGCTTATTGCACGTCTGGAGAACAGAGAATTAACCTTTCCTTCCATGATTGCCAGTCCTTTAGCTTTTACATAAGTTCCTTTTTATGTCATTAGGCTGTGTTTCTCTGCTTTGCTGTTATACATGTGTTTTGAGACAATGTGTGTGACTCAGAGGAATGATAGGGGAACATAATAGTTTTAGGCAAATTTTTGAGAACTCATTCAGGTGACTGGTAACCAAGGGACAGTTCCACATGAGCTGACATTGGTTTCAGGTGGAGATGTGAACACTGCATTGCTACTGACTCACTCTGGATTATGGGGGAGGACATACCCTGCTGAGGAATTTCAAGGTGTATAATTTCCATGTGGAGAAGTGTGGGCAGCATGACGTGTGTGTCTGCTTTTCTTCCTGGCAACATCCTTCGAAGCAGTTTGAATGAAAAGAAACTGCAAGGGATTCCACCTGCAATCAATGTTTCAAGAAAGGACATTCACAGCAGAAGTTGTCTAGCCTTGCCAATCTTGACTTTGCAAGGGCTTAATTTATTATAAATGGTTTTTAAGGTTAAGCTTGTTCATGTGTCAGGTATAATCTAACTAATTTTGTGTTCTTGGCTAATGTGCCACATTTAATTGCAGCAATTGGAATGGATTTCAGGAAACCTTATTCCCAACGTCAAGTGGTTACATTTTCTTGTTTGTTAAAAAAGAAAAAATCTGGGAGCTGGATGTGGGCTTTCACAGGATCAGCTGTATTTTTCTTGCACTGCGAGTTTTTCCCAAGGTGGCTCATTTTATTTGTCCTTTATTCAAGTTTCAGAAGGAACTTGGTCAAATATAGGCAGAAAAATGAAGCCAAAGTTTCTAAGGAGATTTTATGGATATCTGATAAGATATTGGAAGGGATGTGTGGATTTCCTTTGGAGAAGAATAGCTACTAGGTGCTTCATCTCTAAACACGTTAGGAAATTTGATGGGTTGGTTTCCTAGAAGCAGTTCTCTTGAGGGGTTTACTCACTGTTTTTTCTGAGGCAAGTATGTTTTTAGATTGTCTGAAATGGAAGGACTGAAGAGAAGGTGATATAGAGTGGGGTGGTTGCTGTATGTCTCTGATTACGGAAAGCATTGATGCTTAAACATAATAACCGGCAGCCTGCACAGTACCTGGTTTCTGACCTTGAGGAACAGAGAAGAAAGGTTTATTATTCGTCTTTACTGCTTTTAAATGGAGCCTTCTAAGTATTAACCTTAAAACTACCACATATGATCACAAACATGTTTGGAATAACTAGAGGTTAATGATCACTGAGAAAGTACAGCTTTGGAGGAACGCACAGCCTGTCTTACCCCGTTTCCAAGTACATGTGCCTTTTCTTAGAGGTATTTTTGATCCATGTCCATGAAAATACGCGTAATCCTTGTGTGGATTCCATGGTGGAATGCCTCGATATTGATTAAACAATGGATAGAAATGGATAGAAATGTAATTACGCTCTACTCCTGAGCTGTGTCATTGGGATAGTACAAGAAAATTAAGTCTCGATTTTCCTACATTTAATGCAAGTCTTACTTGCTGTCTTATTATAGTTATTTACTGAAATACATTTAAATTTGCTTTTCTATATGTGGACTTTCTTTGCTGGCTTATAAATAAGAGGTTTTGAACTGTATTGGCACTGGGTTTCAACCCATACCCAGTTAAATCTGGTTCCCCAAATAAAATCTATGAACTTTGTAGTTAACATAAAAAAAGAAATATCCTTGTTTCTTTTATACAAGGATGGTCAATGATTCTTGTTTGAGTAATTGCTCCTAATAGTCAGGTTTTTGATTTCAGAGCCGTTTTAGCGTATTGGCACTGTGGTAATTTCTTATCTCCATTCTCACCCAGGTATGAACGTGGTTCATGTGACACCGGTGAACTATTCAGTGATGCATACCTTGCACTGCCCTATGCCTTGTTTCTTCCTCCTTTGCTCGGAAGTTTCTTATGGGAGTTGTTAGAATTTTCCAGCTTAGTGAAATTAGTGTGTGATGTACAATCACCAGGCTGTCCTTGGTTTCTTCTTTATTGAAGAAGGCTTGCTTTCCACCCTTCTGGATCCCAAGGTCTTGCAGAACCCTTTTCCCTGATATTTTTTCTTCTTCTCTCTAAATAATGGCTTGTATTAAATGTAGGGACAGAAGAGAAATAAAATTGTTGTAGGAGGAAACTGGCCTGTTACAGCCACCGATCTTTGCTGGAAGTGAAATACTGCAGGGTAGTCCAAATCAAAGCTTTAGGAGGTGAGATATGGGGAGAGACCTTTCCTGGCTTGTAATATATCAAGGGAAGTAAATAAATGCATTCTATTACCCTTGCTATTGAAAGCCAGGATGTCCTTTTTCCATTCAGAGTGTTTTGCTATTCTTTTAGAAATCTCTTTTAATTAAGGCTGTATAATACGTTTCTAAGCATATGAAGGAAATAATTCACCATGGCTCCAGCAGCTACTGTTGCTTTCCGATGAAGAAAAGCAACTATTTCTTCTCACTTGGAGAGGGAACAATGATTAGAAATAGGCTGTAGTTAGGAATCAATTCCTCTTTCTCTGGGCAGTTTCAAAATATTCTTGGCTGCTTTGCTGTTTCATTCAGTGGTGTGCAGATACTGTGCTAAGGTATGATCCTCAGTGCTGGGGCATTTCTAGCAGTAGCTCTCCATCATGTAAACTGCTTGAGGCTTGATTGAACCCTTTTAAAAGTTTCTGGGATGCTAAAGGCACGTTTGTCATATCATCACGGCAGTTAGCATAGTTAATCTGACAGAGTATGGCAGGACCAGAATTGCTGTTGCCTCCCGAGCCTCTCTGGCTTCCTGCTAGCCTAGAAGTGATCTCAGTGTGCTTTTGAATCATAGAATCATAGAATCACCAGGCTGGAAGAGACCCACCGGATCATCGAGTCCAACCATTCCTATCAAACACTAAACCATGTCCCTCAGCACCTCATCCACCCGTGCCTTAAACACCTCCAGGGAAGGTGACTCAACCCCCTCCCTGGGCAGCCTGTTCCAGTGCCCAGTGACCCTTTCTGTGAAAAATTTTTTCCTAATGTCAAGCCTGAACCTCCCCTGGTGGAGCTTGAGGCCATTCCCTCTCATCCCGTGCCCTGTCACTTGGGAGAAGAGGCCATCACCCTCCTCTCTACAACCTCCTTTCAGGTAGTTGTAGAGAGCAATGAGGTCTCCCCTCAGCCTCCTCTTCTCCAGGCTAAACAACCCCAGCTCTCTCAGCCGTTCCTCATAAGGCCTGTTCTCCAGGGCTTATGTCAAGGGTGAGCAGAGTCTAGTTTCTGCAGTGGCAGATGGACAAAGAGGAAAGTTTTAAGACCTTCCTGTGCTAACAGAGGATTTGCATGGAGTTATTGTTGGCTGATCCTTCTCCCAGGAAGATGCAGGAGGTGAAGCGAGAGCCTTGACCGCTGCCCCAGCAACCCTGGAACTGAAGAAGATTCTCATGTGTGCTCCTCAGAAGTACAGCAGGGTTTCAGCTCCGGCCCGTGCTGCTCCAGGACTTGTCGGTGTCCATACAGGCCTGTTTGAATCGGTCACTCCCTTACCTCACTTTCACCACCCAACCTGAATCCCTCTGGCTGCTTTTTGGCAATTACCTTGTCTCCTTCACAGGTTAGGTTTAGTTTAGGGAAAAGTTGCCTGAGAAGAGAAAAGGTGAACCGCTAAATGTGACACTGCTTAGAAAGTCAAACAAAAAGAAGCTTTTTGAATTGCAAAAGGTGACGTCCTTGTAAAAGGCTTCAGTCTGCTTTTTATTAAACAGTTCTTTAAAGAACTGTCCATCTCCTTCACTTCCTCACTGCTTACAGAAAGGAGCAATGACAGCAGTGGCTCCAGGTGTCTGTCAGGAGAGCAATAAAAGTTCCAGCCCATTGTGATTGCATTTGATGGCTAAAACCAGACAGATGCTAATTGCAAAACTTGACTTTCAAGTGGACGCTTCTCTTTATGTCAGGTAGAGGAAATGAGAGGTGTATGCGGCTTTCAGAAACAAGTCACTGGGTTTTTATGTGATTAAAAGTATTAAATTAATCTTTCACTTCATAGTGCTGATCAGAATTTCTACCAATAAGGCACGTACAGTTATGTTCTGCTGGCACTGCAGTTTCACTGTCTCCCTTCAGAACAGACATGCTGGAAATGCGGCAAATGTTATTCACTGTACACATGATGATGACCTTTGAAAGAGCACTAAGAGCTCCAAGAGGAGACTGTGTCTGGTATCATTGATATAAAGACTTTGTAATCAGTGGGGTTAAAGTAGGCATAATCCAGGCTACTATGTCTTTCCTCTGTTTTCCTTCTCTTGCTCCTGCTGTTCTCCTTTCTACATTTCATTTTAAACTTGCATTTTAGTTGTGTTCTGAAGCTGCTTTTGTCAGAATTATTGTTTTATTTATATAAAGGTTAGAGGCTTGGCACAGGACTGAGCACCAGTCCCCAGTTGCTGCTTTCCCTTCAGGGCTCCAGGAAAACATGTCAGGGATTGATGAAGAACTGCTAGGCCAAGGAGATTGAGAAAGTGCTTGGTATGAATATGGCTAGTTTAACATCTGAGGTACCTCATTTGTACTGTAACTAATAAACATTTTAGGAGCATCCTGACGTGGTAGAATGAACTGGCCTGCAGGTTCTCAGAGGACCGTTCTTAATGATGAAAAGTATTATAAATAAAATGTCTCAACACATAAGCAAGCAGTTTGCATATAACTACAAGAAGTTATTGTTTGCCTTTAAGGGTATTAAGAATTAGGTAGAATTGTGTAGGTTGGTAAAGACCTTTAAGATCATGAAGTCGAACCCTTAAACTGCCACTGCCAAGTCCATCAATAAACTATATGCCGAAGGACCACATCTACACGTCATTTAAATCCTTCCAGAGATGCTGACTCCACCACTTCCCTGGGCAGCCTGTTCCAGTGCTTGACAACCCATTCAGTGAAGGAATTTTTCCTACTATCCAGTCTAAGTCTCCCCTGGTGCAACTTGAAGCTATTCTTCTTGCCCTATCCCTTGTTACTTGGGACAAGAGACCAGCACCCATCTTGCTAAAACCTCCTTTCAGGAACTGCAGAGAGCACTGAGGTCTCCCCTCAGCCTCCTTTTCTCCAGATTAAACAGCCCCAGTTCCCTCAGCTGCTCCTCATTACCTCTGGGCTTCAGACTCAGTTGCCCTTCTCTGGGTGTGCTCCAGCCCCTCGATGTCTTTCTTGTACTGAGATGCCGAAAACTGAACACAGGATTCAAGGTGCAGCAAATATGAAAGGTATGAGAGAGGGCAATATATTTTCCAGAGTGTGCACTTATTTCCCTGCAATAGATGAACTGAAATTATTCTCATTATTCTATTCTGTATCATGTAATGGAATCAAAATTTAAGGTTGATTCCAGTGATTTCCTCTTTGTTCCTTGGATATTCTTCAAAATTACAGTGCTTGTGGCAAACATCACTTCATCAACAAGAGTCATGCAGCACCTTTTTTTCCAGTAGAAAGCACCATAAAAGTATGGGAAAAGTAGACAAAACTCTGAACATCCTAACATCTTGTTAGGATGGACAACTGCAGTACCATTATCGTCAAAATTACCCTATATTCGTTGCATGGTCTAGGTGTTTTAATTAGTTTACTGGTGAAATAAATGGGGACATATGTTGCCACAGGAAAGTAGCAGGAGATGACAATCCGTTAAACCCTGACAGGTATTGTGGGCTAGAGAATGAATAGTGAAATAAGTGACAGTAATTAAAACATGTTTTCTTAAGATGACAATTACGTGAAATATGGGTGCATAGTAAAGACCTCATTATGATCCAGACTCTGCACGTTAAAATGATAGTTATGTCAAGGGGTAATTAATTTGCTCTTGTAGGTGAATGATAGGTCACTTGTGGCTCTGTCTCAACTTGTTTATGTTTCATGGCTCTTGTAGTGGAGGCGGTGTTGAACATTGTACTCTTGTATACTGAGGTTCAAGGTGATAGTTTTATTTCTGTTTCTAAATAAAAGTATCTTTACGTATTCTAATTGAAGACATAGTCAAATCTCAGAAAGTAAATGGACTTTGAAATATTGTGCTTTCTTGCATAAATTAGATTTCCTGTTGCTGAAATAATTGTTGCAGCCTTCTTGCATCTTCATCTCCTCTGTTTCAGATTTTATTTTGGCAGTGTGGGACTAAGAATTGTAACTGAAATGTTACAAATGGTAATTACTCAGGAGAGCAAGGGTTTGAGGGATGCAAAAAACATCCAAGAAAAGCAGTTGATAAGCTTTATCTTCTTTTGAAAGACGATTTGGATAATGCTTGCTAGTAGAGAGGAGTTTCTTTGAAGTGTAGGTATTGTGAGGCTTGTCCAGGGCTCGTGGAATCACATTGTAATGTTTCCCAATGTTCAGAGAGTCCCAAGTATGGTTAATATTTTTAAGAGTTAAAGCATCAGATGTCGCTGAGGTGGCTATCAGTCTTGAACATTTTTAGAGCCTTGTCTAAGGAGGTGATACAGAATTATGTTTGTGAAGAATTTCAGAAGAGCTCTAAGTATATTTTACATTGAATTTCTTGATGTAGGTTTTTTTCTTTTTCTCTTATTAGTAGGAGCTTAAAAAAAACCCCATAAAACAAGGTAGATGTCCACCTCTGTTCCCTTTCTCTACTTGCCATCCAGTGTGTAATAGTAATTTTCTTCTGGAGATCAGGTCTTCTTGACTATAAAATGTTGGCGATATGCGAAAACTGAACCTTATTAAGAACCCCTAAATGATTTTTAGTTTTTATTGCATTGGAAATACACAGTGTATAACGCACTCCAATATAGTGAAGATAATATACATTACAAAGTACAACACAGTACAGTACGATAGTTGTATGGTGATCAAAATCTTGGGACTCTGCAAAGGTTCAATGCAGTCGGTGTCCTGTTGCCATACACTGAATGCCTTTGGCAGATGTGCCCGCGTGCCTAGGAGTTGTGTCATCTCAGTGATAAATCCTGACAGCAAAATTAATTCCTGTTGGGGAAATAATCTCAGTGAAACCTCTTTATATATCATTTAAATTTAAGCACGTTTTTAATAAGAGTATCCGGTGCAAAAGTAGTATATCCTCCGTTCCAAATGATTAATATCTTATTTCTCACTACCTCTTTAAAATGAAAGGTATTGAGCTGCCAAACTGGCATCAGAAACATCTCTCCTGTTCACTGTGTAGTGTTGTCTCATTTGTCTTGTATGTATTAATTGTTAGTCATGGTAGTGTGAAATCTGATAAACAAATTGTGCTTTCACTACTTCAGTGAAGAGCTAACAGATCCTTTTACTTTGTCTTGGGAACGTAAGAATTGCCTTACAGTGTCATGCTAGTGGTCTGTCTTGTCCATTATCCTGTTTCTCTAACGGTGCTGAAAATCAAATACTGAAAGGAAAATGAAACAACTCACTCACTACAGCATTATGGAATGACACGATCCTTGGTGGAGGTTAGGAAGAAAAATTATAACATTTTGGCTGGCTTATAGCCACTAAACTTCATATGAATGCCCCGTGTTATTGCTTCTAGAGAGAACACTGTCTAAAAAAATTCTGTGCAGCTAACTTTCAAAAATTAAGTTACTCAGATGAGACTTAGCTGAAGCTAGAAAACTGATTCTACTTTAACTCAAACCACAGAATGTATAGATCTGTTTTTTCATAGTGGCCTTACATATGGGCTTTAGAAATAGTTTATCTGTCTTCTCTTTCTATCAAGTTGCTGTACCAAGATGTTGTGACCGTATCTTCTGCTGGCTTTTTATGCCATGGGTGAGAGGGAGTGGGTGTCTGGGGGAGTGTCTCTTCTAGAAGTTTAAAACATGTTGTTCTTCTTTAATAAATGAAGGCGCTTGGGGTATTTGTGCTACATATTATGACCCCTCACTTTTGTCTTAATTAGTGTCATCTATATTAATGTCTGTACTAATTTACACAAGATTTGACTAACGATCATACTTGGAATCATAGAATAGTTTGGGTTGGAAGGGACCTTAAAGCCTATCCAGTTCCAACCCCAGATTAACTCTAGCTTAGTAAACAGTTGTAATTGCCTCCATAGCTTGACTTTCATAAATACAAACTTTAAGTTCTGATTTGTTCTGTTCAGGACTTTGTCTGCTGATTTCCTGCTCTATTTTTCAGGTGTTGCAGGGAAGGACAGGGTTTTCCTTCACATTCTGTGCCATCTGAAGCAGCCTCTAACTCCTAAATTGAAATGCAAAAATTGATCCTAGGATAAAAGCTAACACCCTGGGTTTCCAGGTCTCTGAAGTTAACTGTAGAAATGGGGGCTGAAGAATGTTGTCACCTTTTCTTTCTTCTGAGAGGCACATAAAATACAGGGTAAGGATAGGGGCAAACCAAATCTGTTGGAAACAGAAGTCACATTTTTGGTTCCAGAATATGGATTATGAATTCCAGTGTTTTGTAAATCTTTGCTATAAGCTTCAATATAAGCTTTCCCACCAGCATCAGATAGTTTCACCTGACTGCTTACTAGAATTTCTAACACTAGACCCTGCTTTCTGTATATGTATTTTAATGATCGCATATGTATCATTCCTATTCTGGAAGTAACTTCAGCAGTTTGTAGGAAAGGTTAAGTTTTTGTATTTTGTTCTGTGATTTTGAAAAAGAGTTTTCTTACTAAATTATTATTTCTTTGATGTAATCGTATGCTTTCTACCCCAGAGTGTAAGGTTTAGTATAGACAAAGCTCACTGTACCGATAGACACAAAGGAACAATATTTGGATCTTGATTTAATGATGGACTTTGCTGAGCAGGTATAACTCATGTTGACATTCACAGTGAATTTTCTAATAACTTGTATAATTTAAAGCTAATATTTAGTAGAGCTAAGCGTAGCTAAGAGGGAGCACGCTGTGGTCAGTACTTAGCCTGTTTCTACATTCACTCCTATTGATTCCAGTAATTTAGTTCAGAGATTTTGAATTCCCAGAACTACTCCTTGACCTGCTATTGCAGAATAGGGTGGCTTTGTCTTGGCAACAGAGAGCTGGAGTTCCTCAAATACCCATTAGCTCTGGGCTTATCCTCGTTTTACTTTGACACACACAGACGCTTGGAGCAATTAGTTCGCTGTTGGCTTGCATTTTCTGGATCACATCTACTTATAAAGACATCCTTACGGAAAGCAAATACTTATTACTATCTCAGTAATTCCTCACTAAAGTCTAATTGATTGGCTTGTAGTCCCCAAGTCTACACTGTGAAAGGTTTTATCCTGTTAGAAATCATTTGCTTTCTAGATGGCAGAACTAGCTGGCAGATTGCTTAACTCTCGTTGCATGAATGGGAAAACTGTCCTTGGTGAAAGTAAAATCGCTGTGTGACATGCAAAACTGGCTTCAATAGGAGATTTATCTGCTGTAGTTTTGTGATTCGATTTGGTTTGACTCGCGTTTTGGGTTGTGGTTTTTTTACCACCTACAAGGGAGTAAACCAATTCATGACAGTTCTAGGAATTGATAAAATTTAGTAGGCTTGATCTGGTATGAAAAAATAACTAAATCTATCACTTAACGTTTTCCTGAAATAAGTGAAATTCTGCAATAGGCAAAATCAGACATTTGGCCCAAAGTCAAATTTGGCTGGTTTTGGAGGGATCATTATTTTCACAGCCAGAGCGTGACTTCTGGGATACAGAAAGGAATGCTGGAAGCTTTAAGCCTATATTTTCATGGAATCAAAAAGGAAATTTGAGATAGAATTGGCACAAAACGTGATTTTCATTTACCAGTTTTAGAGGCAGTAGGATTTTGTTTTCACTCTTTTTTTCCCCTGTAGCTCTACCAGTCATTTAAATTTCATGTTTGAATAAAGACTCTCAGGGGCATACACAGATCTCAGCTTGTGTTTCAGATTCCTTCTGACAGCAGTGGGAGATCTGTGTGTGAGCCAACAGTGGTTTATGGCCCATAGTTATTCTGTGCCTTAAAGGCACAATACACTTCTGCCACTTAACATTTAATTTACATATTCATAGTATATAGGGTTACCCAGTTATTTCCCATAATAGTTCTTCAAAATGTGCAGGAGATGAGGATGTCTGCTAATGCAGTGCCCTGTTGACTACATCTACAGAGTGACTTGGACCTTGAGATGTGGGGTTGTCTCTGTTCATAATTGGCCTTTGGTTTGGTGCTCAGATAACGTTTGGGCTCCCACCGTGCAGCGCGTGGGAGGCTGAGCTACAGCAGCCTCTTCCTTTGTGACCTCTGAGCTTGTTCGTATGGAACACTGAAGAAAAAGGGTTGTCTAAATCCTGTTGTGGGAACTTAAACATTATCTGAGGCATAGGGTTAAGTACTTACTTGTGACAGAGAATCACAGACCAAAACTTCTTGAAGCTGAACCCTCATGTCATTAGCAGCTCAACCAGGAATTCCCCTTTCTTAGGAAGCAGACAGGAAGGGGGATAGTGATGGTGCCTCCTCTACTCAGTGGATGAGGAAGGGCTCCTTTGGGACATCAGCTTTTGTCAAGTTGGTCCTCCTCAGCTCTCATGTCTCAGAGAAGTTCTTTTTCTACCGACACAGACTGTTCTTCGTGAAGGTGTGCTTCACACTTGCAAGTGAGTGTGTGCCTTTTGCAAAGCGAAAAAAATAGTCCTTATTCATTTAGGAATATTTTCAAGCTTCAGTCAACTAGAGAGAGGGAAGGGAGAGCCTGACGCTGTAGTCTAGAGATGAGCGAACTCAGATATAGACAGGAATCCCAGGATCCACTTTGCACTCCAAGGACTACCTATGCATTTTACATTATACACACACTGCAGAAAATGAAAATTCAAGTGATATTGCCTGTAACAGTTAGCAGCATCTGCTTTTGCTGATTCACAGGGATTTGATTGATGTGATTTGAAATTGCTTTGAGGTAGCAATATCCACATAGAGTAGGAGCTCAATATTTATTAAACAGAAACTTGTGGCCAGCTTCACACGATGTACTTGTAGCTCTGCAAATATCACTCAAAGCTGTTCTGAAGTTACGAATCGCCATCTTAATACGTGGCACTGATGTAGAGATATCCAAAAGATCCCATTCAAACATCTTGTTTCCATTTGCTTGTAGCTCTTCCAGGTATTGTCTTCAGGGCTAAACTGTTCCATGCATCATTACAGACACATTTTAGCTCTGAGGCTGAACAGTCCCATTGCACATTTACCCTTTTTTTTTTGTTGATGATGTTGCACAATTTAAGTGAAGTTAATTATTTATTTCCAAAAAGAATATTAAGGAAAATGTTGGTTTTGAAAATGTTCTAGTGGCCTTTCCTTTGGAAAATTTGTCTAGACTCGATGGAATTGTGATACTGAGGTGTGTTAGCATCTCGTAAGGGACGGGTTGTTTGAGAACAGTCTTTGCTTCAAGCATTCACACCTCTCATTCCGTTCGAAGATAAAAATGCAAAAGGAGGGAGAGAAAGAGAAAGCACTAAAATTAGCTGCAAGAGGAGTTGCAAACCTGATTCCTACTTCGCTCCATGCCTTTGCCCTGATAGGCAAGAAGAGCTTTTCTTACTGATAGAAGAGCCAGAGTAGTGAAAATCCGATCAGAAACCTGTTCTAATTTTCACACAGTCCTATTTTATGCTTTTATATTGCTCTGCAATTTCTGTGTGTTTTCAACCTCTCCTAATAAAATAACTTTCAGATCCCAAGTGCTGCTTCTAGGTACAGTCATCGGGATAAAAAGCTGGTTAATGGATTTGGCTGTGAAAGTCACAGAATTATGGAAACCAGAATATTTATAGACAGACCTGTCAGAGAGTTTGTTAAATAATAATGGAAAATTACAGACAGCAAGGTGGTCTCATTATCTTTGGTAAAGAATTAAATCGAGTATCTGGCAGAATTTGTTTAATCTTTCTATGAAATTGTACTGAATTGCTCCAGACAGTGCAGCAACTCTTCCCATCCTGGTTTGTTCGGGTTCCTGGTTTGTTACAACACAGTTGTAAAATTTAATGGTGATGTTTCATGCAGACCGGTACTGGAAATATTATTCTTTAAACAAATTACCAACATGTTTAAAAAATTGCTATAACTTCTCCACCCCTTATTCAATTACATGAGCCCCCTGATGGAGAAGGTACTTGCTTTGCAGAATTGGTTTTGCAGAGCGAAGTGGGAATAGGGATTATTTACATTTGAAATATTAAGTGGCAAATAGGGGAAGAAGAAAGTCCTATCATTTAGTGACTGATTTCTTTTCAGTGCAGTAAATCTTTTATAAGATTCATGAGGGAATCACTGTCCATTCATGCTGGGGGAGCCTGGTTGGAGCCCAGCTTTACCACCTCCCTGGAAACAGAAGAGGTGAGACCTTAACTTAGGAGAAAGTCTGGGCAAAAAGGCATTCTCTCTGTTCTTTCAGGGAAGTGGTCAGGTGCTGGGTTTCCTGGACTTCTGGTGCTTTTAAGCTGAAGCAGGGAGTGCTGGAGGCCATCTGGGACGTTCTGGGGAGCTCTTGGGAGCTCTCATGTCCGTATCATTCTTTCTTTAAATCCTGTGCTCTGCACTTTGTCAAAAGGCCCACTTTGAAACAACTATTTGATAGGAGAATCAGTTCTTGGAACCTGTCTCTGCAAGTTTTTGCATTAGTCCTGCCTTTCCTGGTAATGCTTGCTTACCTCTAATGCTCATCTTCTGGCCTCGGGAACAGTGGATCCTGAGGCCTCCACATCTGTGGTGAAGCCAAGATCCTGAGCAGAGAGCCTTAAGGAGAGCTCCACCGCAGGTAAAATGGACGATGCAAAGGTAATACCCCCAAAAGTAAAATCAGAATCAAAAGGTGGGAATCTTAGAATGGTTTGGGTGGGAGGGGACCTTAAAGATCATCCAGTTCCAACCTGCCTGCCACAGGCAGGGACACCTCCCACTGGATCAAAGCCTCATTCCACCTGACCTTAAACACCTTCAGGGACAGGGCTTCTCAGGGCAACCATTGCATAAGTTATTTCTTTCTTATATGTAATCCAAATCTATCTATTTTACTTTAAAACTCTTGCCTCTTGTCCTACCACTACGAGCCCTGGTGAAAAGTCTCTCTCTATCTTTCTTGTAAACACTCTTTAGGTATTGAAAGGACACCATAAGGTCTCCCATCCTCTTCTCCAGGCTGAACATCCCCAGATCTCTCAGCCTTTCTTCACAGGAGAGATTTATCTCTGATTGAGGCATTTCTTGAGCCTCTGGGGAACAGACTCTTGGGAAAGCATTGAGGTTTTAATACACAGTAAGCCTTTGCTTCTCGTAAACGTCCAGTCTAATGCTGGGGATGTGATTTTTGACTGCTGCTTGGCTAGTTTTCAGGAGATATTGTTGCATGTGGCAGCCTAAAGTCGTGTCTATTCCGATAAGCAGCATTTGTATTTCTTTATGACTGTGACATATTCAGCCTCTGCCAGCCTGTAAGATGAGGGAATCGAAGTCTTGTTTTAGCCTCCCACTATGGCCCAAAGTAAAGTGCACTGTATGTGTGTCACGCTGTTGACCAGATAAAATACAGGAAAGTGAGTGTGTTTTGAAACAAATATGTTTACAGCCAGTATTATTTGAGGCGAAACTCATCATTGACATAACATAAAGCTTGCTTGTGAGATGTCTTTTATCCAACCGTTTCATCTTCTTAAATATAGTTCAGTGTTCTCTTTTTTTTTTTGTTCTGGTGAACAGATGATCGCATTAATTTAAAGAATAACAGTTGGCACACCAGACATGCAAATGGAACGAAACTATGGAGATAAAACAGGGAGTAATTGGTCCATTAAAGGAACTTGATTTTGTCCATTTAAAAAACTAAACGCTATTCATTAAATAGAAGCCTGTAGCCACAGGTCCTGTGTCTTTCATTCACTTCTGTATAAGTGGGCTTAGAGATAGCTTGGAGTTGTGCTTCCGTAATGAATGAGGTAGTCTTCAGTGCTTTAAAAAAAGATATATTGTTTAGGGAAGGTGGACGGCTTTCAACTTACTTTTATTCTCTGCGATCACTGCCTGAATGAGTTCAGCTTAATAAGAAACTGATATTCTACTAGTCCAAATATATTCAAAAAACCCCTGAAGTCATCCTGAGTTCAAGTCTAATTTTTTTGCTGTAGAAGGATGATGAAAGGCAATGACATCAGCCTTGCTAATAGCCCTTCCTTTAGCTTATTGTTAACAATCACCATCAAATCAAATGCAGACTTGGGGGAATTCCAAAGGCTTGAACAGAGCTGTACCAGTGATAAATTTTGCCCAGTTTAGATACCAGGAATAAAAGCACTTAGGCCCACGGCATGTCCAGTGAGCTGCTAGTAACTCCGTCTTTCCCTCTTAGAAACAATTGTACAAATTGACAGGTTTTTCTCATTTCCCTGGGCAAAGTAGTACATCTATAATGTGCCCTTTTTTAGCTCCTTTTCAATGTTTTGCCTCTGCCAGGAGAAATCCACGCATTGCAGGTATTGTCACTGTGCTAGTTATCTATTGTAGAAGGGATTCCTGCTGGGAACACATCTGGTAGCTAAATAAGAAAGCAGATATCCAATGATACCTATTCTACTGCAGCATACTGTACACAGGTAAGACAATTAACAAAGGATAATTAGCTGCATTTTACTCACAATATTTTATCACACAACATAAAACTTCATAAAATCACAGAAAACTCAGGAACAAGGTTACTAAGAGAGTACTTGGAAGAAAGAACGTTAGTTTTCCTGATTTCTCTTCTTCCTTTTCCTGTTCAACGAAGCCAGGAGAAAATACTTGGCCATACAAAAGCATGGCTGGATTCACTAGCTGGAATTGGCTGTTGTGGTGTTATTGATGTCGTTCCATCAGTTATTGTCCCCTGAAGATGAATGCTGGTAGGGAAGAGGGTGGGACTGTAGACACACATTGGAAGTGCGATACATTGATCTCTGATGTCTTTAGAAAGAATATATTGAGTGAAGGAGGGGTGGAGGGATGAGGTTTGTTCAGACTGGAGGAAAGCAGGGTAAGAGCGGGAGCCAGACTCTTCTGAGAGGAGCAGCTTGCAGGACAGGAGACAACAGGCACAAGTCGCAGCAAGAGAAGTTTTAATTCGATGTCAGGGAAACCATCTTTCTCAGCAGAAGTGGTTACAAACTGGAACTGAGGCTTAAGAGGCGGTGGGATACCCATCCCTGGAGATATTCAGAGCCTAGGAAGGCTCTGAGTTATGGACCAATGATTATAATAATGTCTCCCTTTTAGCTGCTACAATATAGGCACAGAAGATTAATTACATGAACTGTTTTTGTTAGCTGTTTGAAATTAGGAGGAATGTAGGTGTTTGGTGTGTGGAGAAGGTAGTCCTGTATCCAAAGCTGGTGTTGTAATGCAGGTATGAAAGCTGTAAAGTTAAGAGATCCTGAACTCTGGCATTCCCTCGCCTAAGAATGTTTCACTTTGTCGTATTTGTGTTTTGAGGTAGATTTCTGTAAGATCTTAGAAGTTACGAGGGGGCAAAAGTTTCTCAGCTCACGTGGGTGGGGAGACGTTGGCTGTGGTGCTGTCCTGCAGTGGGAGGTCATTTACCATCCTCTGGGTGAGTGAATTGTGTTGGCTGGAGTGCTTGGCTCTCCAGGTCTTTGGGTCTGTTCGGTGGCAGTGCACTGAGTAAACAAATGAACCATGAAGATTACAAAGAGAAAGCAAAACTTGGAGAAAATTGAGGTGCTTACACAATTACCACAACTCAGAAGTAACAGAGCTGAGTCACACCTGTGTTTTAATAACTGCCCACATCACTGAGACTGCTCGGGACTCCTCACCGATAGCGCTTTGTGCAAAGAAATGGAATGCAGAGAGTTACAGTAAATAGGTTCCTAATGTATCTTAATTGACAAACATTTTTGAAGTTCAATAACCTCCTTTCAGAAAAACCTTCTCTCAGTTGATTTCACACTCTGCTTTGCAAGCTGTTTGAGTTTACAACTTATGAATTATTTTGTTTCTGATGTAATTTTTTTTTAAAAAATGACATAGATTTCATATTTGACAAAATAAATGTGTAGCTGTTGGAGTCTTTTTGAGAACTAAATGTCATTATTATGCTTTTCCCTTTCCTTTTTTTTGTATAACACCATCTGTTTAGTAATCATCAAAATGGATTGATAGGAAGCCTAAAAAGTTCATAATGACAACAAAATAATGCATGACAGATTAGATAAGAACAAGTCATTAAAATGGCCTATAAAAGGACAACCATCTGTAGCACTAAAATAATCTTTCTATTGATGACAGTAATAACTTTCTAAGTCAATGACAATTTTGGATTTATGGCATAAATAGTGATCGTACGAACCAAATAATTGGAATGTACTTTTTGTAATTAATGAATACTCCTTTTTTTTTCCTATTGCCCTTGTGAAGAAACAGAATTTATACAAAATATATGTGTGTGCTTAATATAATGACTTGTATATTATCTCCCAAGCTCACAGGAAGCAATTATATGTTCATTAAAAATATTATATGCAACTAAGTGTGGGGAAAATGATATTACGAGTACAGAAAATGTGTCTAATGCCCTTTGTCCCTCTGAAAATCTTAGTGCTAGGCAAGGAGAGTGCAAAATGCTGAGAGTGCAGTTTCAGTTAAAGTTTCAGGTGCAAACAGATACCTTCTTGGAGAGGCCAGTGGGTGACCCAAAAGGAGAATGTGTGTCTGTTATTTTAATTAAAAGGGTACCTGCCCTTAATGGTTTGATTATCTGACCTCTTCAGGGGTGTGTTATAGGGATATGTCTACTTTCAGTTGCCCGGAACTCTGCCTGGGAACCAGCTCTGGCCTCTCTGGCCCCAGGATGCCAGGGTCACCTCTGTGGATTAGCATCTTGCTGGAGTTCTCCACGCCCTAACGGATCAATCTCTTGGGAGTCAATTTAATTCCTTGTACATGGAAATTTATGTTCTTAGACTTAAAGCCACCCTTGTAATTCACTTTGAATGCAAAAAGGAATTCACTGGATAGAAAGTATTACCTCTGCTTCTTTTATTAGGCATATTGTTAAAGCTTTTCATCTCCAAAGTACTTTAAAAATGCTAATTAACCTTCACAAAACTTCCCTCTCCTTAATGATAGGTGGCACATGAATGACTCCCTGCAACATTATAATCCAGCCATTTTAGTAATTAGTTTTGAAGTATAGCACATGAACTAATTAGAAAATTGTGCAACTGCTAGGCACCTGTTGGCTACAAACGCCTGGGAACTATCCAGAAACGTCACAGAGTTTCAAGTGATGCTGTAGTTGTGTACCTCACGGAGTAATTAATTCTTTGTATGCCTTGAGACAGGTCTCTGGGAGACAGCAGTACTAAAAAGGCTTCTTGAAAGCTTTTCTCTCTTCCAGCCCCTCGCTTTCTCCCCTGCTGGGCTTTCTCTCCTGGTTGAAGAGCTTTGAGGCTGTGGAATGAGAGGGCTCTGCCAAGCAGCAGTGCATTTTATTAATTGTGTGTGTACACAAGTAAGGCTGTGGCCAAGAGCCGTGCCTGACTGCTGAAAGAACAGCTGGAGTCAGAACTGAGCAGATCTGAAGCAGATCCCACTTACTTGCCATGGGCCAGATCACATCCCTGCTTTTCAAGCAGAAGTAGCCTGAAGCCACAAAAAAAAAGCATGCAGAAAAGTAAGAAAGGACAAGCTCTTTGAAGGTTATCTTTCTCTTGGTTGATGGGAGGCTTTACAGTCATGTTAAAGGACAGGCTTAGTATGGTCACGTTGAGTTCTTTTTGCCTTCTTCATTCCCAGCTGATAAGCAGAGATGAAACTTGGAACAAACGCTGAGTACTCAGATTGTGTGTATTCATATATATGTGTTTGTGTTCATATATATGTGTTTGCATATGAAGCAGTATTTCACGCTCTCCGTTCTTGCTACGAAGTGTGCTCTTTACTTCTGAAATAATGTTCCTAGGTATTTCTCAAAGACTGCAGTTCTACCAGATCATAGAGCTCTAATTTGTGCTGGTCAGAAGTCCATTTGAGTTGACTAAGCAGTTCCCTTGTTTATGCAGTGTAGGTTTAATTAAAGAAAACTGTTTCATCGAACGGTTCCAACCCCAGAAGATACCCCAAGCAAGCCTGAATTAATTTTGTGGGTCAGAGTCTTCAAGGACAAGTCTGTTTCTTTGTGCTTTTCAAGTAAAGCAAAACAGTCTGAAACTGGAAATCGGATGGTCCACTTCTTCAGATTGGGTTGCTGCAGCATCACAGTCCTCCTGTGACACTTTTAGTCAGTGATGCTGTGATTCTTAATGTTTTTTCTTTTATATGTCAGACTTCTAATAGTATCTAAGACAAACTCTGTTGTACAGCTAAGCAGAGCTGAATTCCAGTTACTGCCCGTGGTAGGCATGGTGAAATTGGTTGCTCGATATTGAAATTGGTGTGTTACGATATTGTGTTCATTCTCTGCCTACGATAAATCCATTTATAGCACTTACAAGTATGTGGCTTGTGATATGTAATAATGTCATATTGCTTGTTTTCATCTGAGTCTGGAAAGTTTCATAAGTTCCCCTGATATCCTGTCCTGTGAAGACATAACTAATTTCCTCAATTTTAAATTTAAACGACTTTGTATAATTATGTTTGCGGTTAAGATGTCACTTCTAGATAAGTTGACATAGAACGTACAACTACTTCCATCGTTTTGACATTTCCCTTTTCTTCGCTGTCCAAACATCTCTTCAAAACTCGGGTGACAAAAAAAAATAAAGAGACCCATAAACAATATTGTTTCATGCTAAAACCAAAATCATTGCCTTTCCATTGAAGACACAGGACTAAACTGCTGAGGATTTGTTTCCAGATTTGTTTTGTATCAACTTTCAACAAATTTTTTCTTTAGTTTTCTGAGAGAAAATGGTTTGTCTGATTTTCTTGTAGTGAATAACTGTGAGCTTTGCATAATTTCAAGCGTACACTGAATTTGTTATTCAATTTTGTAATTTTTTGAAAATTTTATTAGGTGGTTTTTTTTTTTAAGGGGGGTAGGAATCCCCATTTTCCTATACCAACAGAATCAGATCAGCTTCTTTAGAAGAGGTTCAGCTGGATGACAAATAAAGTTGAACACTTATCTGCCAGTTTGTGTAGCAAGATTTTGTTGTCCTGAAATTCTCTATTTCACTTAGCAATCAGGCTGTTCCTCTACCTTCTACCATCCCTTACTGTGCCTGGGCAGCAGCAGGAGTTTCTGGGTCTCAGGGGCTTCCAAAACTGGTCAATGCTTTATCCTGAGGGCAGAAGGGTTTGCTTTATTTTTCATTATATTTTCTTTTCTTCAGACGGCAATTCTTCTGCAAGGACTGAGATTTCCCATAGCTGTAATTTTTTTAAACTTAGTGCTCATCACTCCCTACAGCTTCCCAAAAGGAGGTTGAAGCGAGGTGGGCGTTGGTCCCTTCTCCAAGTGATGGGGTGAGAGGAAAGTGATGGGGTGAGAGGAAATGACCTCAAGTTAAGCCAGGGGAGGTTTAGGCTGGTTATTAGGAAATATTCCTTTACAGAAAGGGTTATCAAGCACTGGAAGAGGCTTCTCAGGTAGACCCACCATCCCAGGAGGGATTTAAAGGATGTTTATATGTGGCACTTAAGGACATGGTGTAGTGGTGGCTTGGCAGTCTTGAGTTTATGGTTGGACTTGATGATCTTAAAAGTCATTTCCAGCTTAAACGACTCTATGATTCTATTTCTGTGCTTCTGGTTTGCACGCCTTCAGAGGAGAGAGCAATCTTCTTGGACAGAAGATCATAGAGTCTTTCATCTGCATTCATTTTAATCATTTGCTCTTAAATTTACTCCACAAAGCACCTAAAACTGTCCTCTTCCCCAAGAACTAGGGATCAAAATGAATATTGAAGTGACAATATTTTAAAACTTGAAACTGTTTTTCTTCCCATGTATCTGTACTTACCCTCACATGAATATTTATTCGATAGAGCGTCTTCAAATTTTTATTAACTTCGGTGTGAGAGTTACTGTAGTTCAGTACGTTGGAAAATATTAACTTTTACTTAGGTAGACATTAGAATTTTGTATTAGACTAATGTATATTACAAGTCCAACTGAGTATTTTTTTTAATCTTGCCCATACTAATAATCGGCTGTGGAGGATATGAGAGATGTGCCACAAATAAAAGGGGGGGATGTTTTTTTTTCTTGTTTAGTAACCATAATTTTTAATTCTCATATGCTGTGACTGCACTAATATAATATTGTTGAGTAGTGCCTGATAGAATCTGTAAACTTTAGCATAGAATTTAGTGCTTTAATATTATTAATGAATTCAGTATTGGATTTTTCTGAGCACTCACTGGATGAGTGAAGCAATAAATCAAGAGCTGTTTAGTGTAGTTCTTCTGCACTAGCTTTTTGGAGGGTTCACTGGAGGTGATTTTTTCAGAAAAGAGTATAGAGCAACCGAGGTGGATTCTCTTCATTTCGTTCTTTTCATGAATTATTTAGAGAGTTGGTCAGAGAGGACAGGCTGATAGCACTAGCTGTTTCTTAGGAAAGTAAAAGAATTTGAGAAGCTAAAAAAGCTACTGGAACTACTGTTAATTCAAGGTGTAAGTTATAGTCACCTTCGTATGTATGTGCCCTCGTTTTAGATGCCCAGTGAAAGTTGTTTTTTCATTCATGCCTAAGTTTCAGTAGTGGTTGTGATAGGAATGACTTTTAAATTTGTTTTATAATGTTTTAGGCAGTACCCACCTCATAACTAATCTATATTTGTGCGTTGAATGAATTTTTCAAGATGACAACTGCGTACAAAACATAGTGGATTTCATTTCCTGAGAATCTGCATCCTATCAAAGTGATCTACAGCTTGCTTGATAAACTAGTCTGAATTCTAAATTCACATGATCCATAAATGAATTTAGATAATACTGGTGGGTTCCAACACATTTTTTTTAATGACGCTTTCTAAGACCCTGCTCTAGGTATTCGTGGCACTAAAACCAGAAGTAGCATTTGCTGGTACTTGCAGGTAGAACTCAGCCTGTAAGCTCAGGTTTTAACCTAATACTTTGTGTGATGTATAATTTCCACCAGCTTCTCTTAGAAACTTACTAGTTAACAGAATTGTAGGTACTTCTATTGTAGTAGATATTGAAAGTGCAAGAGCAGAATTGGCTGACTCTTGTGTAATCCTCCAGCATTTGTCATCACAGGTAAAAGTTATAGGTAAGTAGCTCAGTCACTAATTCCCAGCCTGTGATATATTAGCAATATGAAGCTTACTGAATTATAATTTATTGTTTTGGTAGGATGCATGTAAATGTATGAATTTGTTCTCCTGTGATAAGCTTTAATCAACCAGTTTATGACTCTCCTCATCTGTTTTCATACAAATGTTGATGGTGCTCTGCAGCACCAGAGTTCTCTTTTTCAAAAACGTGCTGTCTTTGCTCCAGCAGATGTGAGCGTGGAGGTCACCGTGCCCTGTGTTTCATGCTGGCCTGGGCTTGCTTACTCTAGAGGTTGACATTTGTGCAACTATGCAGGTGCTGACACTCCACACATTCTTGAGAACTTTATTTATTTGCTTTAATTACATTGTTATGCAGAGAAAAAGATTAATCTGCCTTAGCCTGAGGGCAGACTCAGAGAAAATGGCACAATCAAACTGAGACACTTGCTTACCCGCTTGTTTTGTATTTTTCTAGCCCTATTTATAAAAAGACTCTTGGGTGTTCTTGCACAGGCTGAGGCTCCAGTTGCACCCATCAATTGTCCTGAGACAAGGAGCTTCAGGTCTGAAGCCTGAAGGCGATTGCCTGAGGAAGCTGCACACAAGCAGGCTGTGCTGAGCAGGACTTTCCTCGCCTCAAGCAGAATCTGCCCTCATGTAGAACATCTGACGGCCAACTAGTTTCGTTGTAAGACTAATGAAAGAGAGCTTTGTAATAGGAAAGGATTGCAGTGTTAACTCAGGAGCTGTTCCTTTCCTTCATGTTCTTTGCTCCCTCTTTTGGTATACTCTTAATTAAATCATTCTATCCTTCTCCTTGGTTGCCACAGGCAGTTTTGGAACTGCTGGCCCATAAAAGACATTTGTGGCACAGGTGGTTTGAGGAGTACAGGAGTTCCTCTCCAACAGTCAGCTGCTCCATGTTTTGATGTTTAGAAGACAGCTTTCTTAATTTCATTAGATAGGAGGTGGTCCAGAAAATTGAAGGTGCTGACAGTTCCAAGCAGCTAATTATAGACTAGAACTGTTAGAGTTATTAGCACTTGTAGTTTCCTGACAGCAGGAATTGTTTATGTTTTTTAAGATACAGAAAAACAGTGAAAACCAGGTAGAGCCTTTAACATGTAATGAAATGAGGGAAGCTTTAATGCTAATAATATTCCTTATTCTTTTTCCCTCTACCTAAGCTAAATTTTATTGGAAAATCATCACCGAAGCCAATATTCACAGAGAGAAGAGGAGCGTATTAAAGTGGAGAGGAACTACTAGCAGTATGTTTTGCAAATCTGATCCTGCTCTCTGATGGCAAGCAGGCACAAGAGAGCAGAAGGTACCAGCGGGTGCAGGGAGAACAGACTTGTGCGCTGATTTTTTCTTCATCTTGATGATGGAGAGGCATTGTTGGACTAATTAAGGCTTTGCTTTTAATAACCTTTCTCATTGTAATTTTTTAATAGAACTACAAAAGATATTATCTTGACTACTTAAACCTGAAACGTAAAGAAAGATCTTGGAGGAGGGAGAATGATGGTGAGTGATGCAGAAGGAGGGGAAGTCACAACATGAACTGATGTCTTGCACTGTGGATAGATGTGAGGTTTATCTGGAGAAGGTGGACGTGGTTCTGTTGTTTTTTGTTGTTTGATTTTGGGTTTGGTTTTGTCTGTTTGCTTAAAAATACAGTAAGGGATGACACTGTCCATAGTTTTGTGGCTTTAGTCTAAGGGACCCTTATGCATAACCTTACATCTACTGTACTTTATGAGCTTCTATGGGCTGTGTTCAGGCACATACTCTAGCACAGCACGCTGATCACAAGACTTGAAGACTCGTGATTCAAAACTAGTTACCACTTTTTTGTTCTGTTTAATAAGTTGCAGGAACAGCAGTCTCTGGGCTTCATGCTCTGCTTTCTTTATGGTGTAATATATTTGTAAACATGTTTCTTAACTTACTTCAAAACATGTTTGTTCTGCCTCATTTATTTGCAGATAACTTACTGTCTCTTGGATCTTTAGCTTCTTGTTCTAATGATTGCTTTGAAATATTATTTTAATGAACCTATGAAACACATCATTTTACTCTTTTTTGTGGTTGGACTGCTAATGATACTCATCCATGAAGTAAATGGTTTTGTAAGCAATACAAATGTAATAAATAAAGTTAGTCAGTTCTTTTTTACCACTTTTCTGCTGATAGGCATACCGCGTGCTGGGAAGGTAATGTTTCATGACCAGAATAGTTTGGTTTGTAGGCGGACTGGGAATCCTTATGTTTAGATTCAGTCAAAGAGCTTCGGAGAACATTGCAAACTATAATTTATGTACGCCAGAATTTGAAATTCTTAATCTGGTTCCAGTATAAGGTATACGTTTGACTTCAGGAGTGTGTTCTGAGGCATTGTGGTGCCTCGCTTCGCTTAGTTGTTGGTGGAAATAGAATTGAATCCCTTATTATATAATGTTGATAGAAGCCAGCCCTGAAAGTGGCATTTCAGCTGCTGAATCTAAAAGTTCTGAAATATGGGAACACTGCACCGAGGCAAAGAAAGGTCCTGTGGTTAGAAGGTGCAGTAGATGCAGTGAGAAGCGATAGAAAACAGTGAGCATGTGCTTTGGTCTCAGAAGGGTGCAGGAGCTTATTTCATTAATGCTGTCATGCGCTGAATGTGGAATTTACGCCAAATAATGTTAAGGCAATTTACTTAAGATGAATAACTAACTCAGAGTTAGTTATAGCCTGAGGAGAACTGGAGGCAGAAAAAGGCTCCTGTTTCAGTGTTTCAACCTGATCTGGAACTGCTCAGGTTTTGAGGCTGTCAGAGGAGGCTGTCTCTTTCGGCACGCCGCAGTGATTCTTGCTCATCCAACATCTGCTGGGGTCATCATTACAAATAACCCACTGGATAGACAGATTGTGGAAGAGAGCCAACGTGACACATTCTCATCACAGACCTTACAAATGGCTAGAAATAACAACAGTTTTATTGACCTACAAGGGTTAGCGTTGCAGCGAGGTACCTGGATTTAAAAAAAAAATCTAAAAAGGTAAAAAAATGTAGTGTGCAGATCACAAAAAGATTAACATTATTCTAGCTTTCCATTGCTTTATTATAATATTTGAATGAGACTTTGAGCAACCTGACATGGTGGAAGGAGTCTGTTTCCCTGGCAGGGGGGTTGGAAATGGATGATCTTTAAGGTCCCTTCCAGCCCAGACCATTCTGTGATTCTATCAATAACTGAAAGTAGATGGTAGAGATGGATATTTAGAATAGAGCCATAGCCCCTGCCATCCTAAATGGGGAATTTTCTTAATGGAGAGAGATCTTTTCTTTGAGCTTTTGGGCAATCAATAGCAGATGTCACACTGCAAAACTTCTAGGGCTGTGCCAATAGCATAAAAATATCAAGGTGATTGTAAGTTATAAATAAGACATTTCCTTGAACAACTAGAGGTGATTCCCTAATGAGTTTCACATCTCTGGTTTTATTTTTTAATATATTTTAATAATCTAAAGAGTCCAGAAATCTGTAGTTTACAGCTGTGGAATGTAATCTGATTTAGTCATGAGAAGGCCAGGTTTAGCCATGCATATGGAAATGCCATAATATTTTACCAGGTAATGATAACTGGATAATTTAGTTTGAAAGGATAGGTCAGAAGTCTTCTTTGAAATGTTATTAAGTCACTGAAAAAATGAAAGTTACTATAAAAATTATTACTTTATCTCTCGTGGAGAAAGTAGTGCCTTTGCCCTGCTCCAAGTGGTTCATTAAGGCTTCAGGTAGCCAGTACAAGCAAGAGTTCAATTCCCCCAAGATTTTGAAGGCAGTTGCTACTAAGGATGAAAAACAAATCTACTCCTGTTTTGTAAGGTCTTGTACAATCAGTACTAATTTCAAAGCAGATAAAGGATAAAGCATTGCCAGCAAGCATGCTTCTACTGCCCCAGCTTTTTTTTTCTTCAGTGACATTTTAAAGTGATTGCCTCGGGCATCCATTCAGAGAAAGAAATACAGAGGTGATGGAAAATGGAGATTTTCATATGACTTCCTCACATGGAGATGATTTGAGAAAATTATCCCATTTTCTAAATGTCCCAGCATCACGAGATGCACAAAAGATTAGGATTTGCTTTGATTGAAGGGCATTTTTCTAAGGCTTTGGCTGTGTTCTGAACTCTAACGTCTGCTTCACTGGGGATTGAAGCGCAGTGCAGGCTGCAAGTTGCTGGGTTGAAGTTATGTTTTATGGAGGATTTATTTTTTAAAATATCCTTTAACTTCTGCAATGCGAGTGTGTATGTATTAGCCTAAGAAAGCTAAATGCAAATTTGAGGTGGAATTTTATTTTCTGCAGGGTGGCACAAATTGGATTGAAACGTTACTCTAAAACTTCTGTATTTTGGTGAAGAGAAAAATTAAAGTGAAGTTAAGATGTTAAAACAGATTTGAACAAATTTTTTTTGCATCACATGGAGATGCTAGGTCCTGGGCATCCTGACAGGAAGAAGAAATCCTTCAGGATCTTAGCCATGGTACACAGATACAGATTAAGCTTGTGATGCAGAAGTTTTGGACTGATTGGGAGATACTTGTGCTCTGAATTTACTCTTCAGAACTTCTGAATCACTAAGTTGCTCTGCTGCAGTCAGATTTTTGTTTATTTCTAAACACTGTGCATCTTGGAGTTTCAATGAGACTTTAACAATATGTTTGGAAAGAACAGTTACTACCCCAGGAGGTGCATTAATAGCAGAGAAGCATCCTGGTCACTGAAAACTGGATTCATTGCTAGATAAAAACCCCAAACAATTGGAGACTATTAAGATGCCTCTGAGCAATTTTTGCTTAGAATGAACATACTTTTTTTGGATGGAGTTCCGACCTGATAGCTTAGAATTGCCATATGAACAGGGACAGGAGGGCAGAAAAGTTGTGTTTGCTCATAGCTGAAATGTATGAATAAAAGACAATGAATGCACTCCACTGAATTGCTTCCCTAAATGATGATTAATTACTCTTTAAAGTTTTTTTTTTCTAGAGAGATGCTGAACTGCTCAACAGTAATTTGAAGTTGGCAGACCATGGGCACTTTCCCATCTGCCCTTCTTCTGCTGGCCAGCTTTTGTTGGAACATAGCAGTTATCCCATTTGGAAGTGAAGTGGGAAATGTCGTCCTTTAAATTTTAGCTGTCGTGTCAAATTAGGTCAGACTTTACAGCGTGTCATAATACCAAGTGATTCAGCATGTTATAAACAGCGTCTGCTAAAAGTGTGGGCGTTATATTGCCAGTTGTACATTATTTGAGAATGAAAGTGACTTTCTGCTTATAAATCTTCATTGGATTCATAGCTCTTCTGAAAAGATGAATAGTGGGAATTACTGGGTTCTGCAATGTTGCAAATCATTTGTGTTGTTTGACTGTTCTGTTGAAAAATCTATTGCAGTCGACAGCACCAGTTTTCTAAAGAGGTTGAGGTCTTCACAGAGCACTGAATCACTTCATAAAATAATCTCTGTGCAGCAAACTTAAGCATAACACACTTCGAAAACCCAGAAATATTGCAGGTGCTTTTACTGGTTTACTGAATTACAGAAATGATTGAGTTTCTTTCATAAAGCTGAAGAAAAGGTAGGCTTTTTTTATTGCTTGTAAGCAGAAGATCATGAAGGAAAACTCCACCCATTTTTTTTATACATATATATATATAAAAAGAGGTATTGTATTACCAGTCTGTTGGACCAATCTGCTAGGCAGGCTGTCAGGAGAAACTCATAATACTGTGCTGCAGAGTCTGCCAGTTCTATTACAGGAAAGTTGTTCAGTGTGTCAAGCCTGGACAAAGGAATTTATGAGAAAAATTTTTTATATATATGTATATATATAAAAATCTGTCCTGTTCCATATTCCCTTAAGCATTCATGAGAAAAATTGATCATTATCTCTTTTGACTAGGTTTTATACAGAAGTCTCTCATATATTATGCGGCTGATTTTGAAAAATATTGTTGCTTCTCTGCTAACCTGGCTGTGAATTGAAGTGTGAAATCCATATCTGGAAAAAGGACCAAATGGCACACTGTGCATCAGGCACGCTATCCTGATGTTGGTCTTCTAGATATGGATATTCCGTCAGATATCATTGTAGTTCTTGTTGTATGAGTTTGGATTGTTTGGGTTTGAGTTTGGATTCATTGTGCTGTGTGTGATGCAATCCCAGGTATTTCCTGCCACCACAGATGACCCAGCCACGTATACTCTTCATCTTTTTGCTCACTACAACTACCTGAAAGGAGGTTGTGGAGAGGAGGGTGCTGGCCTCTTCTCCCAAGTAACAGGGGACAGGACGAGAGGGAATGGCCTCAAGCTCCACCAGGGGAGGTTCAGACTTGACATCAGAAAAAAAAAATTCATGGAAAGGGTCATTGGGCACTGGAACAGACTGCCCAGGGAGGTGGTTGAGTCACCTTCCCTGGAGGTGTTTAAAGGACGGGTGGATGCTGAGAGGCATGGTTTAGTGATTGATAGGAATGGTTGGACTCGATGATCCGGTGGGTCTTTTCCAGCTTAGTGGTTTTGTGATCTTCTGTCTGGCAATAAATAGAACAACGCTTTGGATGAAGCTGCTTGAAGTGCAGCTGAAAACTGAGAGCCTGTCTGCTTGTTTGTTAGGGTAGTTTAGATAAATTTGAAAGATAACGTGACAGGATTCGGAATAAGAGCAGATAAAGAAGTTCTGGCTAACAGCCTCTCTTAATACTCCGATAAACCAGCAACACTGACTTTACGGTTGCAGGTCAGGTTGCTGAGTGCATAATGGTTTCTCTGTTTACTTGGCAACGCAAACACTTTGCTCTACTTCAGCGTGCCACTTGCGGCTAAAGGCTGTAGCTATCTCCTTCTATAATGTGTCCCTGGCAATTCTATACCTCAAGAAGGCAATTATCACTGCTAAAGGGGAATGGAAATACGTGTATACAAACCAGACCAGCCTGTGTGCACACCCACGTGCATATACCGTGCACTGAAGGTGTTTGTCACTCCACACTGTGGGCTAAGGAACTGTATAATATATTGCTTCTTTTTATATTTTTTTCTCCAACTTGGACTGGATTTTCTCTGCATTAGCCCAGTTACAAAATGCAGAAGCTGGACATGGAAATGCATATTGTTATTATTTGTATCGTGATAAAGTTTAGTGATCCAAACCAAGTATTTGAGTTTCAGCACATTTAAATACCTGGAAGGAGATGTTATCCTGTTCCGCAAATAGCACTGTCTAAAGACTTTGTCTTCATAGTCCACAAAGACTTTGAGAGGAAAAGGCAGTTCTGAAGGGTGAACAGATTTGGTCGTGGTTACAGAGCAGCTTCAAGACCTTCATGGCTTAAGTGAAAGCAAAATTCCTCTCCCTAATATAGTGAATTTCTTTGGTCCCCATGCAAATCAAAGGATTAGAAGGAACATTTGAGTGAACTTGACTTTTTTGGCTCAAGACACGCTCGGTTCCTGGTTACTGCTTGCAATGATTTTTCAGCTGCTCCTGCAGAGGGAACAGCCTCCATGGGCAGCCCCAAGAGCTTCACTGTTCAGTCAAAGAAACCATAAGCTAGTCCTTCAGTGTTCTGTGATTTTAGCCTTGAAAATTCTTTGTACGGGTGACACTATTAGATACATTCTGCACATACAGATAAGATGTGGCAGTGCCTCAAACGCTGCTCAGCAAGCACACCAAACCCAATTCCCTCTAGCTCTGCTTTTGACAAGACCTGACAGGCAGGTAGGATGGACAGGTTGGGAAGGCAACAGTTAGCAGGTAAGCTTAGTCTTCTAGGGTCTTTTTTTTTTTTCATTTATTTTCTTGGCCAAACTGAAACAGCTATGAATTCCCAGCATTCCCTTGTTAATACTTCCAATGAACTTATTCAAATTAGTAGCTTTACATATTAATATGTTTCTTAATAGATTTACTGATGGATGAGTAAATAATTCAGCATTATGTTGTGTTTGTGAAACCATAACTGTATAAGGTAATGTTTCTAAGTCCAGGAAGCCAAAATCAAAACCATTTTGAATCAATGGAAGCCATGCTTGAATTGGAATTAAAATATTTGCATAAAAAAATCACCCCAAGGAGCTTAACCCGTCTGTCTAGATTATGCTCACTGTAACTGATTGGCAGTGCAGTGCTCTGCCTTTTTTTTTCATGGGGAAAAGGACCACTAACCATAGTGGAATCCTTGTTCTTACGTGTCTCAAACAGAGTAACAAGTTCCTAATGTTAAAAGCAATAATGAATAATAAAGAGACGAGAAGATAAAAAGAACATTCTGACTTTCTTGAGGAAGTTACCGGTGGATGGAAGCAAAGACCTAGGGGCCTTTCTGGGCATATCTGTTTGGCAGCCCAGTGCAGATAATTTCAGCTGCTTGGGTGATTTAACAGCTGGTAAGAAACAGAGAATCATCTGTTGCTGTGTTGCATTCAGATGAGTTGGGTTTCGGTTTGGGTTTTATTTATCTATCTATTTATTTGTGTTGAATTTCATCCTGATAGGACTTTTCCTCGTAGTTTGAGCCATAAAGGCAGAAAGGAACATTGTAGGGGACTGTGGAGATACGGTGTAGGCTGTCAAGGGCGTTCGGTGTGCTGTGATTCCTGCATGTGGTTGAATGTTGAAGGAACCTCGTAGCTGTGTGAAACCTTTGCCTTTAAAATTTTTGCGGATATTATATTGATGGATTCTGTGATTTTTTCCATGAGGTGTTTTACCTCTATGTAGACTATTTACTCTTCTGGGACATTTCCCTCTGAGGTTCTCTAAGCCGGGAATGGAGAAAAGTGGTCTTAAGAGAACTGTGATATTTTTCCTTTATTATTTCTTATTTTCTGTTTTGTTCTAGTACAGTATTTGTGTGAAATACCAGGAGGAAGCAATGTATGTGGCAAATTGCCAGCTCAGCCCAGCCAGGTTTAAAAAAACTTCCACAAAAGGTCTTGCTTTTCTCTTCCATGGTCACAAATGAGAGAAATGCAACAGATTCTGTCAGGTCTGGTAGAGAGCCAGCAGAAGCTCCAGGGAAGGGTTTTGCACGTCTTGCATTGAGCTGTACAAGGTTGTTCTCACTTTGTCTTGACATTAGTTTGCTTTTTTGGTTAATTCATGCTGGCCCTATGCAACTCTTTATCACCCACCTCTGATGAGCCATTACTCATGAGCCAGAGTTGCAAACCCTACATGTACCTGCAGTACCAAGCCAAAACTCAGGTGTGCTGTTTTTCTCAGATTATAATCCACAATCCTTTATTCACAGAGCATTTTAGGCATGTTTTGAGTCCAAAACTGCTGTCATAGTCCAGAGAGAATATTTTAACATAATTACTATGTTTTTTTAAGCTGTTCCATTTATCATATTATGAGGTTACAGACCAGACCAAAATGTTATCATTGCAAAAGGCTCTTGCTCTGGAGAATTCATAGCTCACCATATACACACCTAGCACACCTAGAAAAATGACTCTGTTTCCTTTTCATCTCCTCAGGATCTGGTATATAGTGATGATGTGCGATTCTAGGGCTGTGAAATGAACATGAAAGAGAATTAAAGGTGTTTAATAAGCACTTCTGAACTCTACTGAGTAGGACGGAAAAAAGGCAGAAAGCTCTTTTTACCTTGCAATATCTGGTGTAGGATGGCACAATCCAATTAGTTATCTGTCAGGTAAGGCTCGTCTTGAACATGCAGCTTGTAGACAGAATCTTGTAATACCTAGGAATTACTGAAGCCCTCTTTAAAAACTCAGTTTTATAAGGGGAATGGTACCTCTTACCATGCATTTGATTTTGAAGCCTTTTAGCCTAAAGTTGATGAAGAATCTAAGGCTTCCAGAATGAAATAATGGAAAGGGTAGAATGAAAGATTCAGTAATTCAGGGAGTTGCTCAACTTTTTTTGTTAGTGAAATCTTTTTTTGTGTGTGTCATATTTAACTTGGAACTTAGATTAAAACTGAACTACATCCCCATAAACATTGCACTGCATACCCCATTCATAGTCGCTATCAATAAAGATGCCGAAGAGTTTCCAGCTGGAAGATGTTCCCAGTTTTTAGCATGTTTTTAGTGCAGATACAAATGCACAGATTGCTGCTGATTTAAAGCATGTGGAAAAAGCCCATGGAGATTTATATTTCTTTCATGATTGAATGCTGGTACTTGGTGTTATGTGGAAAAGCAGTCACTTGGCTTAATAGTTGCACAGCTGGTGTTATCTGAAAAATAATCACTATGATAGAAAGCACGCATTTGTCATGTTTTCTGTCAGGTCTGTCAGAATATGTTCTGTGCAAAGTCTACACACTTCATCTGACATTCCTTAAATTAACATATTAACATATAATACTTTTAAGAATGTCAGAGTTATAAATTGTGACTGTAATTGAAAATACAACAGAGTATGGCTGTGTAAAACAATGCAATTTGCAGGACACAGAAAGTGTGAAAGTCCCTGTGATCCATGTTTAGAAACAACAGGACATTATTGTCTGGAAAGCAAGTGGCAAATTGCAAGAATTAAAATTATGCATAACCAAGTCCGCTTGGTAAAATAAGTGCTGATTTGACCATCTCTAAATTACAGCGAATATGAAAATATTTATTTGGAGTGCAAACCTGCCTGATTACATAATCTGGCTTTCTCTTTCCTCCTCTGTACCTTTTCAGGCCTTTCAAACATTGGAGAAGATGCAGATCAGTGAAGTTGTTAAATGACTACACAGTCTCGCTTCTGCAGGTCTGGGTTCTGGGTGGGTGTCCATGGTTGATCTTTTCATCTTCTCTCTGTTAGAGGTAGGGGTCATACTGGAAAACAGAAGTTGATTTTCTCAGTCTTCTTTCTTTATTAATGGATAACCCACTAACACAATTCTTCCCCTGTGGACTTGCAGCAATGGGAGGAAGGGTAAGGAGAGGGCAGGGTGTGAACGCAAAATGACCAGAACAGTGACTGATCAAGTTACAGGTAGTTCCTGCTCTTCTTGTTGCTTTGTCAAATCTCCCAAATCAGGGATTTTATGAGATCCAGAAGGAAAAGCTTTTATTTCTGAATTTGAACTATCTCCTCCTAATCTCCTGGACTAGAATGTTGGTGTCTCCATGCTGAACTGAAACTCCTCAGTGTTACAGACAGTTCTGTGTCAGAGAAGGAAGCTGGTGAGCTACGTTCTGTTTGCTGGGTCTGATGCCTTCTCCTTGGCCATGTCTCATGTGCAATTCCTACAAGACACCGAAGATTGTGCCAAAGGAGAGGTCCCATAACATAGGAAGTACCACACTAATTCTGCACTCGGAGAGACCTATAGAATTTACCTGAAGCGTAACCCTTAATGTGTAAATGATATTGAATGTAATCTCTTACTACCACAAAATCCAAAGATTTGACTTATGAAAACCCATAATATTTATATTGCTTGCTTTTGCATTGCCATGACATTTTAAAGCTCTTCCCAGTATTTAAAAGCTTAACCCCATACTAAAGAGGTTGCATTTTTGCCATGAATATTTCATACCAAGGAAGAGCACAGTAAGCTTAATTCAAATAGAAAGATTCAGGATTTAAATGGACGTGCTCCGGCATACGTTATTGTTCTAGTTTAGTTAGCCGCTTCAGTAAAAATCCTACAGAAAATTCACTTTTCCTAATGATGGTAGAACTTTCCATGCACTTGTAGCTAGGGCTCATTCGGTAAAGGTAGCAATCGACTACCCACTCTCAGTTTTCATACAGGCAGCAAAACATCAGGATAATGACAGGGAATAGAACTTGCAAGGCACAAGGTTATCAGCTGTCCTTAATTCCCCACAGTGCAACCAGAAAAGAGTAAATGTTTGTTGCACAGAAAGGACTCTTGAATATGTCCTTAATACTGAAGACAAATGCAACTCATTCAAACAGGGCATTCAAGAAGTCCAGTTCATAGAGATTGCTCTTTTATTTTAGTGACTGAATGTTCCTTTGTAAAGACAAATAGCATTCTACACTACTAAAAAAATATTTGGCTTTCAGTTGCCATGGTGGCTTTCATTTTGAAGCTAGGTAGTAAAAAGCTGGCTGTTTGCAAATGTGACGGTCTACTCTCCCTCAGCCCTTATTTCACTGCTCTGAAATTTTCCGTGCTAACCTGACTGGAGCTAATTGCTGATTTTGTGGTAGGTTTTCTCACCATATCTAGTTCACCCTCAAAGATGCTGTGGACACAGAGTGATTTTAAAGAGAAGGAAGTTTCATCAGAATGCTTCTGTTTAAGCAGTATCTGTCAGCTGGTGCTGTTTTTATTCGTCCATTTGCCTTTTCATGACATTCTTCGGTGCCCGTCACACAGGCTGAGAGTTGGGGTTGTTCAGCCTGGAGAAGAGAAGGCTCCCAGGAGACCTTATAGCGACCTTCCAGTACCTGAAGGGGCTACAAGAAAGCTGAGGAGGGACTGTTTACAAAGGCTTGTAGTGATAGGATGAGGGGCAATGGGTATAAACTGAGAGGGGCAGATTTAGACTAGACAGAAGGAGGAATTTCTTCACCATGAGAGTGGTGAGGCCCTGGCCCAGGTTGCCCAGGGAAGCTGTGGCTGCCCCATCCCTGGAGGTGTTGAAGGCCAGGCTGGATGGGCCTTGGGCAGCCTGATCCCGTGGGAGGTGTCCCTGCCCATGGCAGGGGGTGGATCTGGATGGGCTTTAAGGTCCCTTCCAACCCAAACTATTCTATGATTCTGTTTTCATGAGAGTATAATCTTAGTTGCTTAGACACAGAGTCATGGTGAACCTGTGCAACCAATAGAAAGCACCGCTCTGCTCTAACAACATAGATGCAGTGGTCGTGCTTATTACTAATTCTCACCTCCACTCACTGGAAACGGGAATGAATTGGCATCATCACTTCAATGGTTTGCGCTGTGGTAAGCCCTCCTATAGCAGTGTTACAGCTGTGAACTCTAAAAAGGAGCTGATGCCAGGCAAAGCACGACTGTGTTCAAACAGTGCTGAGCTGCACCAGAGACACCCAGGTAACAGACTTCATGTTTTAATAAACGCATGGTCGTGAACAGCTGCTTTGTTCCAGTGTTTATTTTAGGGTACATGTTTTACAATCTCTTTACTTTTCCTGTGTTTTTGCAACACAGCAATATCCTGCTATGCATGGATCAATCTGGAGTACTGTTAATAGCCAAGAGAAATGTAACTTGTTTAGTGAAAATAAACTTGTAAATTTAACATGCTATTTTTCTATTCAATTATAAGTTTACTAAACACTCCCTGGTGGCACAATGAAGTTCATGTTTGGTCTTATTATTTCAGTAAAATCTTAAGCAAACGTATTTTCTTCCTTTATTTTCAGGACAGTGGGAATTTAAATATGTGGAAAATAGAGATCCAGTGTTACAATTTCATATCATAAATGATAGGCATCAGGACAAAAAAAATCCCTGGGTAGGAAATATGTTTTTTGTTTTAAAAGGATTGTTCTGGCTGTGGTTTCACAAGCCAAAATCTTGTAGAACTTTGCCAGAGTTTTAAGGAAGAGCCTCTGTTTTTCCCCTCTTCCCAGTTGTTCACAGATGTGTTCAGCTAGCATGGATCGAGGTAGTGAGTTGCTTTTACTGGCATCTATAAGATTTCAGGAGAAGACTCTTCCTGTGACATGGTACCTGTTTACTTTGCTAGACTGAGGTTGTCCCGTGTCCCTCCTTGGCACCTTCTTCGCAGCAGCGGTGGCAGGCTCCCCTCTCTCTCATCCTGTCCAAGACCTCAGGTCTCCTTTTGATCCTCACACTGGGCTTTGCACTAAAGCTTTCCATGCTTTTGAAGTGAAAACTCTTTTCTCCCGCTGTGTTTGGGCCCTTGCACATGCTAAAGAAAGAGCAGACTTTTTTTCCCTTTTATGTTTATATGATGGATTTTGTCTTTATAGATCCCAAATCACATCACAAAATTCATAGGCTGGAAGGGACCTTGAGAGTTTATCCAGTTTATTCCTTTGTCAAAGGGATGCTCAGCTGAGCCTAAATTATACCTGACTGATGCTTGTCCAACCTGAACTTCTGCAACATTTCTAGCCTTATTTCTGGACAGATACAGCTCTTTTCAAGTCTGAGGGTTTTTTAGAATTTCTTCTGAATTTCCATGAAGATTTTTATTTTAAGGATAATGTTTCTCCTTCTACCTCTACTGATTTAGGAAGTGAAGCTCCAGGTTGGACTGGAACAGAACTGCATGCTCAGATCTATCCTTATAAGTAGGTCTTCTTCAGTTAGTCAGGTTGCACAAATACTGTATTAGTCCAAAACGTGTAAACAATTGAGTCAATCCATAACTTGAGTACTCAGCTGGACAGGGCTTTAATATCCAATATTGCAGTTCTTGTCAATGCTTATTAAAATTTTAGTTGCGTATGATTAGCTGTATGTTGTTTTCAGAGCTTTGTGGCATGGTCACTGTGTATATAACTTATCTATTATTAAATAAGGTCACTGAATCTGTTCACACTAATCTGTCTTCTGTGTTGTAAGAAGGCTTTACATTGCTTTAAGGTTGTGTGTTGTGTGTTCCGTGCAATAGTTTATTTCTTTTTCATAAAATATGGGGGATTGTGAACACAAATAGATGGATTTTCAGGCCTATTTAGAAATGGGTATTGATCAGATATTAGGTCTTTGAAGAGAAGTGGCACAAAGTTTAGGATCCCATATGTACATGTGAGCATCACTTTTCTTTATTGTGCTGCTAGTATTAGTGTTGAAAACTGAGCAGAAGTAGCTTGTAAAACCCCGTTATTGAAATAAGCTGTCTGATTTGCTTTATCCTACTAAATGCTACTTTGATTTATGCTTTAATATTTTCGAATATAGTCACAAGATTTTCAACTGAAAAGTTTTACATTAATAAAATATATTTTATCCACCTGCTATGTAGAAATTTATTGCGTATATTCCTGAGTTTTCAGATAAATATACAGTATGAAGAAAATTTGGCTTAGAATTGAAGTGATACCAGTAACTTGCCTGTTTCCAGGCAGCCCAAAGGCCTCTAAGATAGGTGCATGTGTGACTGTCAGCGTGTGAAAGAACTGATGGGTGCTAAACAGGGTGCTCTGATATGTAGGCAGCTTTAGGCTCCTGGGAGTGTCAGCCGTCCTTCGAGGAAGCCAGGCAGAAATGATGTTTGAGCTTTTCTGTGAGGAACATACCTGCAGAGAACAGATGGATCAGTTGAGCCGCTAAAACCCCAGTAATTGCAAAAGGTTTAGGGCTGTGTAGCTTAACTGGGCTGCCTGGAGGCAGGGTGCAGAGGCAGACCCCAGCTTGTTTATTGGTTTGCACCAGTGCATCCCTGGATCTGTTAGCCCTGGAAAACCCTAGGAAGCCAAGAGACAACTAGCGGATAGTGAGAGAAGTGTTTTCACTAGTGAAACCAGAGGTACGGATCCGGTAAAGACAGAACCATCTGCAAAGGTGATGCTAAAAGCTGTATTTATTTATTCCTGTTTTCAGTGAATTATTTAGGTTGTAGCAGAAGAAAACCTGATTTATATCACTGGGTTGGTTATTTTTTTTTGTCCCCATGGGAACATGACATCACTCTTACATTGGCTGGCTTCTTTGCTGGGGGAAAAAAAAACCAACGGTATCAAATTTACACCTGTGGGTGTGCAGCTAAATGAGAGAGGAGTTTGTTCTGCATGCTACAGCAGCCCACGAACTAAATTATCTTGCGTTCAGCTTTACTCTAAAACGCGATCTGAACCTAAAACCCCTAGCTGTTGATAGCAGTTTGGAGATCCTGAACTAGATTAAATTTGAGATGGAATGAGTGTGGAATTCTGTGTTTGTATGGTGGTGTAGGTAAAGGGAGCTGACCTCCTATGGAAGGTTTTATAGAGCCAGTTTTATAAAGCCAGTCAAGCCTCACATAAAGTTCTCGCAATCTTTCTCCAGTGCAAAACAGTGCTTTCCCTTTCTTTTCCCTTTTTTTTTTTCCTCTTTTTTTGTTCTTTTTTTTTTCATAGGATCATAATTAGATATGAAAACTGTACAATGAAAACATTATGTCCCAAGCTGCCAGGATTGTGTTAGGTTTTTATTTCAATCTTTTAGTGCATTAAGACTGCCTTGGTTGGATGCCAGGTTATCTGAACTCTTGCAAAAGCAAATGTTTTGGGTTGCTTGAGCATTTCTGGATGTTTGAAGACTGGTTTGCTTTTTGTGTGATTAAAATTAGGGCCTTGAATCCTGACCTGGGTTTTTAATGAAAGATTTCCAGTATTCCAGTGTGGTTTTCTGCACTCCCTGTCCTTGTGCTCAGCGCCTGGGTGCTCTGGCATCCCTTTCTCAGCAGTAGTTCACTCGTCTTGAGGAGCTTAAGCCCAAATGGTAGTGCCTGCCCTCAGCACCCACGTTGGATAATCTGAGGCTACATTAAAAAGCAGTCCTAGTATAAGGACCACCCGCAGAGTTTTGAGAGCGTCTTAAATTACTGTCACAGCAGTTATGATTAATATATTTGTCTCTTTAGGGTTTTTGTGGCACTGATAATATTTGCTGTTCTCACTAAGACTCGATTAA
Organism: Phaenicophaeus curvirostris; assembly: GCF_032191515.1. Classification (NCBI taxonomy): domain Eukaryota; kingdom Metazoa; phylum Chordata; class Aves; order Cuculiformes; family Cuculidae; genus Phaenicophaeus; species Phaenicophaeus curvirostris. The sequence continues at coordinate 5,279,285 of NC_091402.1, read as the reverse complement.
ATGAGTGCCTAAGACTGACGGGGAGTTTGTCTGTAATGACAAGTGCTTGACTGTAGCAGAAAATGATGAGCTGCCCCAGGGAGACATCACCACCCACTTGAGTGAGATCCATGAAGGGTTTATGACCCGTTTGAATCCTGATTGAGCATCACTGTCTTGACCCTCGGGGAGCCAATTGTCTGGAATACTTGCTCTGTCAGTCTGAGCAATGTGCTCAGAATCCCTCTGAAACCTGTACGGCTTGATTGTGTGTAATACACACAGTGAATTATCAAAATGGTATAAAGATTGGGAAATATTTTTTCACTGAGTATTGGTATGTCATTTTTAGAGAGCACGCCGTTCTACCTGTCAAGTGAAACGTACTGTCAGCTTAACCCTTTCAGGAATAAATTATTTCAGATCAGACATTTAATGTATGAAAAGCTTCCTTTGAGGCAAACTTGTCTGGTAGGTGATTACTGAATGCAAATAATCTCCTTGTGGGCAGAAAATCTGTGCCTGGTGTGCTAGGGCAGCCTGAGGCCAAATTTGCCACTGGGGCCTTTGGAACCTGTGCTTGGAGCCCGCAGCAAAGCGTGGGCGCAAGCTGGTTGCAGGGTTTGGCTTGTTGAGTGCTTGTAAGTTAGAGCCAGGCTGATGGGGAGGGAACAGTTAGCACAGCCGTGGCCTCGGTGGGTTTTCCAGTTATAGAGAAGGGTTTATTAAGTCCACAGCAGGAGCAATGCTGGAATCCTGTCTCTACAGCGGGACAGAGGCGCTTTGGGAGGATCTGAACAGGCTGGACTGCTGGGCTGAGACCAATGGCATGAGGTTTAACAAGGCCAAGTCCTGCACTTGGGGCACAACAACCCTGTGCAGCTACAGGCTAGGAGAAGTCTGGCTGGAAAGCTGCCTGGAGGAGAGGGACCTGGGGGTGTTGGTTGACAGCGACTGAACATGAGCCAGCAGTGGCCCAGGTGGCCAAGAAGGCCAATGGCATCTTGGCTTGGATCAGAAACGGCGCGACCAGCAGGCCCAGGGAGGTTCTTCTCCCTCTGTACTTGGCACTGGTGAGACCGCTCCTTGAATCCTGTGTTCAGTTCTGGGCCCCTCACCACAAGAAGGATGTTGAGGCTCTGGAGCGAGTCCAGAGAAGAGCAACAAAGCTGGTGAAGGGGCTGGAGAACAGGCCTTATGAGGAACGGCTGAGAGAGCTGGGGGTGTTTAGCCTGGAGAAGAGGAGGCTGAGGGGAGACCTCATTGCTCTCTACAACTACCTGAAAGGAGGTTGTAGAGAGGAGGGAGCTGGGCTCTTCTCCCAAGTGACAGGGGACAGGACGAGAGGGAATGGCCTCAAGCTCCACCAGGGGAGGTTCAGGCTTGACGTCAGAAAAAAAATTTTCATGGAAAGGGTTATTGAGCTCTGGAACAGGCTGCCCAGGGAGGGGGTTGATTTACCTTCCCTGGAGGTGTTTAAGGGATGGGTGGACGAGGTGCTGAGAGGCATGGTTTAGGGTTTGATAGGAGTGGTTGGACTCGATGATCTGGTGGGTCTCTTCCAACCTGGTGATTCTATGATTTTATGTTGCAGGCTGGGGCAGCTGCTGTAATCTTCTTTGGAGTGCTTGTGGCAACCAGGCACCAAGAAACGCGTATGCTAACTTTGTGGTGCCCTGCGTGCAGATGCTGTAGTGTTGCTCCTTAGGCGCTTAAGCTGGAAGCCTCTAGGTTCTTTTACTACAGAGCCCAGACGAATGACAAGCGCAAATGATTTTCTCATTAGTAGCATTAAAAGAGACTGCTCAATAGGAAGGGAAAAGCACTGGGTGGGAGGGTTGTACAAAACTTCTGGTTTTTTACTTGTCTTTGCATTTAGTGGAATACTGAAAAGTTGTCTTGTTGAAGTTGTTGGTTTGGGGTTTTTAAAAATCTGACTAGCTGCACCTTTTTATCCTACCTCTGCTGTGCCTGGGCAGGACAAGCCTGGCATCACTTCATAGGCACTTGCCTTTGAAAAGCAGGGGAAGTTCTTCAGGACCTGGTTTTGCTCTTATTTTTGTCATTGGGCCATTACATCTAAAGTGCTGTTGTTCCAAATTCAGGATGGTCCTGCCTTAACCCCCTCTGCAGTGTGGTTTACAAAGGCTGTAGTGACAGGGTGAGCAGTAATGGGTATAAACTGGAGAGGGGCAGATTTAGGCTAGACAGAAGGAGGAATTTCTTCACGATGAGAGTGGTGAGGCCCTGGCCCAGGTTGCCCAGAGAAGCTGTGGCTGCCCCATTCCTGGAGGTGTTCAAGGCCAGGCTGGATGGGCCTTGGGCAGCCTGATCCCGTGGGAGGTGTCCCTGCCCATGGCAGGGGTGGGACTGGATGGGCTTTAAGGTCCCTTCAAACCCAAATTATTCTATGATTCTAATACGAGGGGGATCCTCCTGTTAACAAATAAAAGGTCTCTCATTTGTGAGGCAACATTTAGATGATGTGTGTGTTGCAGGGAAGAAGGAAACAGTTGGGCTGTTACCACAGTATTTTTAGAGGAAAGAAAAAAATCCAAAACCCAAGTAAAATAAAAACCCGAAGAACAACAAAACCTTAAAAATAACTTTTCCTCCATTCTACCCTCATCCTGCAAAAGCAGAAAACAACATCTTGGGACCAGAAATGGGAAAAAAATCCTTGTTTGTTTTATAGTTAGTATTTCACAGCCAGCTAATCTTTATTATTACAGCTATTGAAGCAATTAAACAGATTAGACAGGATTAACTGTTGTTTTTCTACAAACATAAAGATGGCCTCTTAATTTCAAAAGCTCGTTTTCCTATGTAAATTGTACCTTCACACCTAATTCCAAGAAAATTGTTGTGGGTGTGTGTTTGTGTCTGCGCAGGTACCATTGCTGTTAGCAACATTTTTTAAAATGACCAAGTAGCATATGTAACAAAAACCATGTTGAAAAACTCATTAAGTGTTAAAAAAGGTTAGATAAATTAAAGGAAGGAGCAGCAGAAGTCTTGTATAACTCAGTACAAGGGAACATCAATATTGCTCATTGAACAGTCTATTCTTCTAATTTGAAAAGAGCAACTATTTGTCATGGTTCCTGTCCTTGGGCTGGCAGTTATCTAATTAAATGCATATGAAATTCAAAAGCCTTTACTGAGGGACAGTAATTTTCCTTGGTTGTTTTTAAAGTCACTAAGATGAAAGAAGAATTACATGAACAGATAATGGATGAATTTCTCCATTGTGCATTAAGGTCTTGGATTGACTAATCATCCCATGGTTATTAATCAGTGTGTTATCTTATAGTTTGAAATTAAAGGTTCTGTTCTCATTATTGCTGACTCTAGGTAATAATACTTCCAATCTTTGATTACCATGACACCACAATGTACTGCTTCACAAAATACCACAAAACTAACCAAAACTACATCAGATCTATAAAGATCTCTAAAATGCATTCCCACTGCATTATATTTACGTGACTCTTCCTCAAAGTGTTTTTCAATTCAGCCTTTTCAGAGTGCCCTCTGTAATGACCCTGTGGTGTTTTTCATTTCTATGTGACTGTGCTGCGTTTCCTCACTCACCATCCAGACATAACATGCTGATTTGCATTTGATGGTGTTGAAGAATAGAGGCAGTGCCCGAGATGTTTTGCTTAAAGCAGATGACTCCCCTGCTCATGCCAGAGGAATTAAAAGTAGTGGATGTTTCCATTAAGTGCACAGGCACAGTAAATCGTGTTTTAGAGTTACGATTTCTGGACTACAGATAATGCAGTGGTCAAAGAGAGCTTGTAGACACTAATTAGCTGTGACTGCACCTTGTGAAGGTAGCCAGGCAAATGGGAAAAGACAGCAGTATCTAAATAAATAGATATATCTCAGTACAATTAGGCGTATATTGTGGTTGTTTCTGAAGACGTGTTCTTAACCACTAATTGTGTGTAAAGATGAAAAGATGGTACAGCAGATGTGAGGATGGATTAATGGTAGAGGCTTTTTACTTCCACCCTCTTTGCGGGTTCCTATTGTTTTACTGTCTCTTGCCCTTACTTGTGCTGTAGGGGTAGAAATCCTATGAAATTCTAGGCTTAGTGCACTTGACTTTCTCTTACATCGCTCAAACTGAAGTTACTTTAATTAGAGAGCAAAATAGTCCCTGATTCTGTAATTGAAGCATGGAGGGGCATCCTAGAGATGTAAAGATCTGACTATTCATGTGCAGCTGTAGAATTGGGATCTTAGAAAGTGGGATGTTATGGTTAATTGTATCTGAAAATAGCATCTGCAAAAGGGCAAAGGAAACAGTAATAATTAAAACTGTATGGAATCCTTATTTCTGACCTAAAAGGTCTGGATCTGTAGCATAATTATAGCAGAACAATCCAGAGGGTCACATTGGTTTCTTAGCAGATCTGGGGCATTGTTTGGTTTGAATTGAGCATTACAAATATACAGTGTAAAATATTTTTTATCCACTTCTAAGAGAGTGGCCTGTTTAAGGATCAGAGTGCTGCTTCTAACCCAGATTATCATGTAGTGAACTGCCAATAATGATCTCTGCTCAGGAATGTTCTAGTATTGAACCCTTTTGATGGCAGAATAATGCTGCAGTTAATAAACTCCTACTCCTAGATTTGGTTTTGTCTACATCAGTGTCATATTCAAAAGCAGTTAAATAATTCTAATTTCTGGGCTTGTTGGTATGAATACACAGTTATGTTCCTTATTTAAATACCAGGAGAGGGCATTAAAAAGACTTTTCATGAATAGTGAATGCGCTTTAAAGCTAAATGTTTTAGAGTTCTAGCTTTCAACAGGTGTTAATGGCAATAAACTTTACATTTAAAAAATGAAGAATCTGTTATGTTAGAGGAAGACTAGAAAGAGCAAGTCATTATGCATGATCAAATGAAGCAACCTTTCTGTGGTGTGTTGGGATTCATATAATCTACTTTAGTAGATAACCTAAAACACAGCAGAGATTAATCATTTATTTGCTGTAATTAAATCACAAAAAGTGCTTCGTCAGCCTCCTGATTTCAGTGGTTTTCAACCTACTTATATCCTGGCTGTGGTTGAGCTGACATAAACATAGAAAAAGCTGAACTCTTTGAAGGAAAATATCTCCCAACATGTCAGAGCTAAAAACTCTGCAGTATTAAAATTATACTCGGCTGGAGTCTATAATGTCCTAGAGAGATTTCATTATGTTTCATACACTGAAGTTTATACTGAACTCCAATGTACAGTTCACACACCTGATAAAATATTAAAGAAGGACAAATGTAGGGCTTGTGAGCTGAGCTGCTGTAAACCTGTCCGTGCATGTTTGGCCTTTCTTGGCTTATTGTGCATCTTTATTTATTGTTTCTGAACAAAGTGTATGGTCATGAAAATAACGTTGTACTTGGAAAAATCCTATCAGGCAAAGTCAACCCCTAAAATAAGTGTTGCAATAAATATGCAGAAATGTCATTCTTTACATTAGCCCAAAGGTTTTGTATAGCTTAAGGATATGTGCAGTAAGCTAACTATAAAAATAGAAGCTTGACAGTGGGGATGAATGTGTGTGTCAAAATAATATTACTCTTTCTGGGAGGATGGCAGAAAAAATGACACTACATCCACCAGCATGATTTTTATAGATCTGCCTCTTTGCCAGATGTCACCTTTTATAAACTACTTTGTAAAAACATGACAGCGTAGTGAAGTACTGTGTTTATAACTTGATAAACTTTTGTAATAAAGTTAGGATTGGCTGAAAATTAAAGCCTTAGAGCCTTACTCATTAAGCATTTGGGAAGCTTGCTCTGACTTAAAAAGAAAAATATTAAAGAAATATGCAGAATGAGTCACTAGCAGTAATTGGCCTTTTTCAAGAGCGTATGGCTTCTGGTGGTGTTTGCCAGTATGACGTGCAATAAGCTATTCACATATATTACTGGGATTTTAGAGAATAAATTTGCATTACTTTAAATGTAAACACACACAGACAAAATATACAATGCATATTAAATTATATGTTTCCAAAGAGTGCTATGAGGACATGCGGGATTATGCCATAAATATCTCCCCAGCACACAATTGTTTTATTACATAATAAAGGTCGGCATATTACCCTCTGCTGCACCCGGTGACACATAACTCAGATTTTTCACATCATGTCTTATTTACAGAAGTCTCTGGCTCTAGAATTCATACAGGAATAATATCTTACACTTAAACTGTTACTAGCCTGAAGACTTCAGCCCTGGCATTGCTGTTGAAGCTGGGGTCGCCACTCTGCATGCTTCACTTACCCTGGTGCAGAGAAGAAAGTCCCCTCTGGTCAGTAGGAAGCTTGAATGGACAGCTTAAAGGCAGAGATGCAGAGGCTGCCTGCATATCCTCTTACCTTTTAGAGAGTTCCTGTCAAACCTCCTTCCTTGCTTCTCCACTAGGAGAAACTTCTAAAACGACTCTGCCAAACTTTAGTCCATGGATACGAATCATAGAATCATCAGGTTGGAAAAGACCTCTTGGATCATCAAGTCCAACCATTCCTATTTGCCACTAAACTGTGTCCCTGAGCATCTTGTCAACCCATCTTTTAAACCCCTCTAGTGATGGGGGCTCAACCACCTCCCTGGGCAGCCTGTTCCAGTGAATGGATGGTGAGGAGAGGCTGTTGGCAGGACAGGCAGCTGGGTTTTGTGCAACAGCTGCCGTGATATGGAGGCTCTCAGGAAGCGATATGAAGAGAAATCCTCTTTATATGCTTGGTTTGCTTGTAACTGGAAGTACCGATGCACTGTGAAGTAGAAATGCAACTGCCTGAAAGAACCCACGCTTATTTGCTCTGCTGCATTCTTTTGACAGACGCAACTTTACATACAAATCATCCTGTGGCACACAGAGTCTCATATATGGGATGAACCATAAGCAAGCTGATTTTTCAGAACTTATTTCTGTATCTGAGAGTTTTGAAGCAATGTGAAACATGCTCAAACCAGTGTTGGAGGTATGACTGTCCTCTTGCCTGTGTTTGAAGTTCTTAAGCTTTCTCACTTCTGCCCACCCAGAGATTCACTTCCTTTCATATCTTAAAACTAAATGCTGCCTTTCTCTTGGTCTGCTTGTCTTTTGTGGGGGGAAAAATATACAGGAATACAGTTCAGAGTCATTGAAAAACAGGTTTGAAGGTCTTCAAGAGATAGTTTTGCGTGCCCCACTGTTCCAGGGCGGTATCAGCATCAGTAATGCTGATGCTCTGACTCTCAATTGTTTCTTACCTTATTTTCCCCCAGATCTTTGGTGATGGAGGCTCCACAACATCTCAGGAAAACATGTCTGGGTATAATAATATGACGGAAGAAAATACGGGACAACACACACCGATCAATGTGATCCAAGTGAAGCCGTTTTATTTTGGGTTCGTTCTGCTTTTATAAAACTGTTTAACTTTAGCCCGCCTTCAACAGTTACCTTCCTAATTTGCATAACACAACAGAGTCGTTGTAACCTTTTATAACCTTGAGGACCCTGGCTATGGCTTCCCAGCTCCTCCCAGCCACAGTGCTTGGGTTGCTCATTGTGTGTTGCTACCCAACAATTCCCCCGTTTTCTTTTTGAGCAACCAAGCACTACAATACTGGCAATCAAGATAAACAATCCTTGCTTTAAGGCTCCAACAAGCCACTTCCTTGACTTGTGACACAGCTTCAAGAGCTGCAACTCCTAGGGCTAATAAACCGGCAAAAACTTTTTCCTCAAAACTCCAAAACCGAAAAATTTTTCATCAAAACTCCAAAACCGAAAAATTTTTCCTCAAAACTCCAAAAACATATTGTATCCTTGGTGTAAACAACGTTAACTTTCCCAAATAACAAGGTCCACCAACTGGTTTGCTGGGTATTCCGCCTCCATGCTCTGTCACCACAGATTAGAAAATATCCGGGTTGAAGAGCCTTTTCAGAACCGTTATTCCAAATTCCCTTTTCTGTCAAAAGACCACCCCAGTTTCTTCTTCCGATGTGAGGTCCTCTTGCTCCGTCGTCTTCCTTTCTTTCCAGGGCTTGATCCACTTCTGTGGCACCCAGCGAGGTCCAGTATCTGTTAGAACACAAGCATAACCTCTTCCTGTCATTTTTAGTTCAACAGGTCCTTTCCATTCACCTGAGTCCCAGTCTTTGTATTGTACCTTAATACCTTGCTGGTCCTGGTTATTCAATCCTGATTCTAGTGATCGATGATGAATTACAATTGGAGGGCTATTCCTAGTTCCAGTAAGGCGCAAAAAATTTAACACATAAGTCGCTTTTGCAATTCTTTCACTAGGGGGCAGTACATCTCCTCCCCCTTTTTGTTTTTGCAAAAGGGACTTCAAGGTTGCATGAGAACGCTCAATGATTGCCTGACCCGTTGGAGAATGTGGGATACCCGTGTTATGACGGATTCCCCATTGAACACAAAAATGTTTAAATTTTTGAGAGACATAAGCTGGCCCATTGTCTGTTTTTATCATTTGAGGTATCCCTAGTGCCATTATGGCAGCATACATGTGTTTAATTACATGTTTTGCAGATTCCCCAGTCTGTGCCGTGGCCCATATGGCCATAGAAAAAGTATCTACTGAGACATGCACGTATTTCAATCGCCCAAACTCTGGAATATGGGTCACATCCATTTGCCATAATTGTAAGGCTTGAAGCCCTCTGGGGTTTATTCCAAATCCTAATCCCATACCTTGTTTTTGACAATCTGGACAAGAATTGATTATACCTTGTGCATCAGACAGAGGAATATTAAATTGGCGTTTAAGTACTTTAGCACTTTGGTGAAAAAATTCGTGTGAGGCTTTAGCTTGTAAAAAGAGATTTGTTCGAGGATCATTCCAAACTGCAGCAACAAGGCGATCGGCACGATTATTCCCGATTGCCAGGCCAAAATTAGGTTGATGGCTTCGTATATGAGTAATAAAATACTTATGCTCTCGTTGTTCCAACAGGTACAGCAATTGTAACAGTAAGGCATACAAAACTGCATTTTTAACTTCTTTTATCATAGCCCTTTCTATTCTACAAACAGTACCTACAACATATAATGAATCAGAAACTATATTAATAGGCTGTGATGTATATTGTTGAAATACCCAAACCACTGCTCGTAGCTCCATAGTTTGTAGTGAGTCACCTGGATGTGTAAATATTAACTTCTGGTTCCATTGCCCTCGCTTTTGCCAGGTGATAGCAGCCCTACCAGATTTCTTTCCTGCATCTGTAAAAAATGTAATGCCTTTCACTGGCGTTTCAGATCGCATCGGTATCTGTTCAAAGGTTTGGTTTTGTATCAAAGGAATCAATCTGCTAATTGGATATGTGTTGCTAACCTCTCCCATAAAATCTGCTAATGCAATCCCAATAGGTTCTGAATGTTCCATAAGCCAATCCAAATATCCCGTATTAATTGGCAGGTAAATTCGTGAAGGTTCAGTCCCAGACAATTCCAAACATCTTTTCCTGCCCTTCATAATCAATTGACCAAACAGCTCAAGTCTAGTGGTTATAGTATTTTTCGGTTGATACGGTAAAAATATCCATTCTATGATTTGAAACTTTTGTTCTGTCTGTCCCAAAAGGCCAAAGGATGTTTTTGATCTTGACCAGAGTTAACAATACTAGCTCCAAAGGCTTATCTGCCACATAACGAGTTACATTAGCTTTTAAAATTTTTTCTATGATTTTGTCCAGCTGCCCATCAGTGGTCGCTCCCCAAAATTTGATACCAATCCTGTCCCCATTTGAGACAACACGTCTTGTCCTAATAACGCTCTGCTGAGGGAGAAAGTAGCCAATAAATCCCCCTGTTTGTTTTTTGTGAGCAGTGCAAAGTAAGCCCAGTGGCTGCTTTTTGGCTAGGCTAACGATAGCTCCACTGGTTTTCTCAGCCTGGGGGGGCTGGTCCTCTTTCCAACAGGCGCTATGGTAGCAGCTATTACTCCCTTTGTCCAAGCGGCTGCAGGCATTTTCTTTTCTCGAATGGGGGGGGCAGCTTTTGTCTGGGGGCTGCCGCTTTTTTGCCAACCAATGTAGGTCAGATAAGGGCAGGCCAGGCATTAAATATCGGGGAAGCTCCTCTCCTATTCCAGGAATAGGGATTTCAATCTCATCATTCTGCTCCCAAAATCTATTTCCTCCACCCCAGCAGAATCCTGCTTGAATCACAAAGCACAGTACTCCCTCAAGCTCCTGCAATCCAGCCAGCTCCCTTAGGGCACATGCATTTGCTTTCCCTACAGGAGAGGTTTCAGACTTCGCCCCCTTATCAATAACAATTGGGGGTTGGAGTTTGAAATCAGGATCTGCATCAAGAGCAAGACCAGGTTCTGCCACCCCGTCATTAATAATGATCAGGGGCTGGAGTTCGGGATCAGAATCGGGAATAGGATCCGATTTCATCACCCCGTCCTCCCAAAAACAATGAGCCTCAAGCTGCGAACTAGAAAAACCCGTCTGACAACACCTCCCACCGCGGTTTAAAAGCGGCGATGTGATGCCTTCTGTTTCACCAACAGGACCCGCTCGAGCCACCCGCTCGGACTCTGGGGCTGCATCCAACGGACTGTAAGGTCCCTCAAGTTCTTGCTGAGAAACTCTAATCCTGTCCTCTCCCTCATAAGCAACCTCTGTTTCAAACAGGGGTCGGAGCTCAGGGGCACGATGAGGCCGCACCCTCTCATCCCAACAATCAGTGGCCGCTTCCTGATCACACAAATGTTCCCAAGCTTGATAGAAGGCAAGGCGCTGAGATGGGGATAATATTAACATAACTAATTGCCGAATATCTGCAGGACAAAGGGTATGACCCGTAAATATAAAATCTAATAAACCCTGTGTAAATGGTGATTGCAAACCATATTGTGTACAAGCAGCCTTGACTTCTTTGAGTAATTTCCAATCGAATGGTTCCCATTCACTCGCTCCTGTCTGTGTATTTAACAATACAGGATACGCTTCCACAGTTACCCCTTCTAGAACCGCGTCCCTAATTACCCCCTGCCAACGCGCTCCCGGTCCCCGCCACCTTGTCCCCCCAGTCCCGGTATCAAACCCCATCGATGGTAGAGCCGGTGCAGTCGGTTCAGGCCGTGGCTGCATTCCTGGGTGATCGGGCGGAGGTGGTTGGCTCTCCTTTTCATGGCGAAGTCGAATTTCTTCCAGCTTTGCCAGCAGTTTATCAAATTCTTGTCTGAAATTGGAGCACTCAGGAGAGGGTGACACAGGACGTTCAGAGTCCTCACTAAACGAATCCTCAAAGGAATTAATTGAAGGACTTTCTGGAGGAGGAGGCCGAGGAGGAGGCCAAGGAGGACCTTTACGTCCTTCACCTTCGGTAGCGTGAACCTCCTCATGTTCTTCCACTGGGGGAAATGGAGGAGAAGGCCAATCTTTGGAAGGTGGTGGTGGTGGTGCCTTCGTGGGTAAATTACTTTCACGGAACGATAATGCAGATGCAAATGAACCACCACTGTTCTCTTGATTCCTATGCATAGCAGCATAAGCCGATGCCGCAACTTCTCGCTCGACTTTCATATCACACAACGTCTCTTTAACTAACCGCCAAAGAGTAAGATACTGCCAAAGGCTCTTATTTCCTTTCGAGCATTCATCAAACAGTCTTTGTCCCATTCTCTCCCAAGTTTCTTCTTCGAATAGGGCAGTAGTCGTTGTTACAACGCCGCTTTTATAAGCCCATGTTAACATAGACTGCATCGCAGCTTTTTCGTAAGTAATTCCTCTCATTGAGAGCATATGTTGGAGGAGCTTCTGCGCAGATTCTATCCGAGCCTTGTCCTCGGAAGAAAGCGCCTGCCCCATCTCCTCCCCGACCGCTCGCCTGGCCAGTGGCGAGTTTCCTCAATTCTTTAAGCTGCGCAGCTCTGCCAAATTTTTTCCCGAGTGCCGGGGACAGCACTCACCTACGGCCGGCTTTTCCGTACCCCCTGCTCTGCGTCTTCAGTCGTTCAAGGCAACTTCGGCAGGCCACCTGAGGGTCCCTGTTCGGGCGCCATTTGACGGAAGAAAATACGGGACAACACACACCGATCAATGTGATCCAAGTGAAGCCGTTTTATTTAGGGTTCGTTCTGCTTTTATAAAACTGTTTAACTTTAGCCCGCCTTCAACAGTTACCTTCCTAATTTGCATAACACAACAGAGTCGTTGTAACCTTTTATAACCTTGAGGACCCTGGCTATGGCTTCCCAGCTCCTCCCAGCCACAGTGCTTGGGTTGCTCATTGTGTGTTGCTACCCAACAATAATATATATCTGGGGACATGTTGGGGGTAGTTGTTTTTTTTTTTTCTGGTGTCTAACTCGACTGTCTTGTCACATTTACAGAAGCTATCTGTTTGGGGTTATTTGGAGCTTTCTTGGAGGTTTGTTGTTTGTTTGGGTTTTTTTTATAATAAGCACAGTCAAAAGAGAGAAAACTATACTATCAGATTTTACTATGCGTGTTTCGTTATCCTCATGTACGGTTCAGTACCTAAAGCACAAATTTGCTAAAGAACTTTAACCTAAAGTTTACTCTAGTATTTAGTATCAAGAAAATTAATCTAAACCAACCTTTTGTTCTTACTGAGCAGTCAACAAAATATTTCCCTGAAGCACATTTTACCTAAACATTTATTGGTGTAGTAGTGTGGATGTGTTACTATAGAAAGCAATAATTTGGTGTGGGTTTGAAGCTGGTGGATGCTCTGATTTATTTGTACTTAGTCTGACGAGGCATATAATTTGGTGGATAGTCTGTGCTTGCTTACAGTCCCCTGGCACTGAAACATTGTCAAGGATGATACCTGCCTTCTGGTAGAATAATATGGAACTGCTTTTACGGGTAGTAATTTTTATATTATCAGTTCTTCCCGTGTAGTTTTATCTCTTTACACTTCGAAGCTCTTCATTGTAGAGATTTTCATGCTTTTTAGCACAAAAGTAGACTCTGGATTACTTTGGAGACCACACTGCCAGACCGGCTGAAAGCCTGGAGTATAGCACATCTTGTTTGGAGTGCTGGGTTTCAGTTATTCAGTTTTGTGTTTGGTTGTGTGGTTGTTTTTTAAGATCTTGTAAATGCTCTCCCCTATTTAAAACACAAAACATCACAAGTCTATAGTCTCAAGGGGTGAGAGTTCTGCTTTGGATAACATAGTAGGACAAGTGTTTTGCTTACATGGTTAATGGTCTCTTGCAGGTGTATTCACATAGTTAGCTTCCTCTGTAAGTGTGAAAGGCCACATAGCAATACGGAGGGGATGGGAAATCAGGTCGTTCCTGGGAAACGTTCCTTACAGCTGAGCCCACATGAGCCCAGGGTCCGTGTGCAAGGTGCAGAAGATCCCAAATGATACTGACACCAAAATTTGTGTGACCCGTCAGGTAACAGGGAGGTGAAGAAGTCACGTTGTTGCATTGTTCGTACCCAAGATACAGAGCTTGTTGGGAGGGAGAACACAGCAGAAAGTTGAAATGAAGGAGTCCCGTGCTTATTGTTTGAGACTTTGCTCAGAAAATAGGGAGCAGAGATGGGGAGTGCACGATCAGCAAACTGCTGTGAATTGTTGCTGTAAGTGCAGTCAGCACACTGGAAGCATTCAAAGAAGGTTCCTTAAGCACGTCACCAGTATGAGACATTAGGCAGCCTGACATGGCTTTGGCTGCTAGTCCTGCAGACTTGGGTCTTGTGTTATCCAAGTAGCTATGGTAGCTCAGAGCTCACTGTGGTCTAAGCAAACAAGTATTCACTTAGTTCCCTGTGCTGAGCTTTGAGCTGTTGCAGCTAAATGTGACTACCCTGAAAGTGGGTAGGTCAAACTTCTGCTTTCTTGGCTCAACTGGTTTTCTGCTGATTTAGTAGACTGAGTGGGCTCCCTGCGTGAGCAGTGGGGTCAAGTGCACTGTAATTTCTCATGGCAGTTTAGTGGCCTTGCAATTATCTACAGGTTCCAATAAATCTGTAAATTTCTCTATTCAGACATTAACATTTGTACAGTAAGGGATTTCCAGATGCATGTGTTCTACTGATGGGGGGAGCTTCTTGTCTTTCACATTTATTCTTTGCTGTAAAAAAAAAAAAAAGAAAGAGGAAGGGGGAAACCTTGTGATATTTGTGAAAACTGATCAAACTTACTTGAACAGTGCCAAGATTACAAACTAAATGCATAAAGAAAAGCACATGCGACATGTGCTCTGATACATAGGAGGTTCAAGTCTGGTTCTATGTGTCTTGTGGGCTTGCAGCTGACAATTCCCTTTGATTCCCCTCAGCTCCTGCAGTCCATACCCCCCACCAATGCAAGTCTTTCACAGAGACTGCAAAATGCCCCAAGAGGGGACTCAGCCTACTAGGTTTCTTTCCAAAGCCAGATTTAAAACTCAGAGGAATTCAGTGGTGTTTTGTTTGGCTCATTTCTGTTCAAGATGCTCGCTCCCTGCCAGTGCTGAATGTCAGCTGTAAAGATAAGGAGTGATTCTGCGTCTCACACAATGCACTGTTTTGTTTCATTCCATTTATTCAATACTTTGTCCTCTATGTTTTCACTCTTTGGTCCTTGATGGTTCCTGAGAAAGCACAAAGTGAAGATTTGTAGCTGATATGGGAAGTGGAATAATGAAAAGTTTAATCAGTTCTATGATATGATGATTTGGTCTTTTAATACACCTGCTGCTTCACTTCTCCAAGTTATTTTTTACAAAAGAAAAACTTAGTTTTCTTCAAATTCTAGTTGCAAGTTATGTTTAAATTGCTTATACCCAGAAATATGAAATAATTATAATTATAAAATGCAGTGAACTGTAGGGAAGTGGAGTCACCATACCTGAAAGGATTGAAAAGCAGTGTAGATGTGGTGCTTAGGGACATGGTTTAGTGGTGAGGTTGGCAGTCGTGGTTGGACTCAGTGATCTTAAAGGTCTTTTTCCAACCTAAACGATTCCGTGATTCTGTGAAAGGATTATATAGCCTTGCATTGTGTGCCTGAACATTAGGCGTGGATGTTTCAGGCCAAATGGAGTAGAGACATGGACATTTCCTTTTACAAATGCTGACTTTATTAAATCTTGGTTTTATTGCATGTCTCTTAGTCATTTTTGAGAGTAGTAAATTTATGTGCCTTGTAGCCAATGAGACCTACGTTTCTGGGTCATTGTCAGGTATGCAGGCTCCTGTGTTGGGTTTTCTTATGCTGAGCAAGTTCCTTCTGAAAATTAATGGGACAGTCTACCTTCATCTGTTACTTCTGGAATATGTCACAAAGATACACTGAATTCAATTCATCTTAACCCGCAAGCCTCACTTCTTTCCCTTAGCAGAAGAGCTCACTCACTCTCTATATCTCCTCTCAGTTTTGGAGATTTTACAGAGAGAAGATGAGCATGAAGGCATGAAGAAATGTAACTAAAGATCACACTGTTGGGGGCAGGGGGAAAGTTAGAAAAATCTAAGGTTTATTATATATGTAGAAGAAAGGTGCTAGATTAACTTTATTTGGCTTAGCATCTGACCCGAAGTAGGTCAGCAGTGAGATGCTGTATGGAAGTGTGATGAGATTGTGGAGAATTATCCCCAAAGCAGGATAATCTCTGAATTAGAAAAAGCGTATGGAGGAATGGATTAGGGAGGGGGGTAAGTAGAACGTTTTTCAGAATAGTAATAATATAACTTTTTAGATTAATGTTCCTGATAAAACAGACAACATTCTTCTCGAAAATGAATACATTTATTTTTTGGATGAGGATTTAGTGCTTTGTGGTAATAAATCATTACTTAGTTGAGAAAATCCTGTCAGAAAAAGAAGTATGTTGTGATAGAAGAAAAGCTTTTACGAATTATTCATTCACCTTTTGAAGTTCTACTTGTAGTTTTGAAACTGGTCCTAGGGATGCTGTTGTCTGATGTTATCATTTCAGTAAAAATTTGAGTGGGGTTTACAGACATGAGGACAGGACTATGCATGTACTGCTTACTATACATAGAATCATAGAATCTTTGAATAGTTTGGGTTGGAAGGGACCTTAAAGCCCATCCCATTCCACCCCTTGCCATGGGCAGGGACACCTCCCACTGGATCATGAGCCCAAGGCCCATCCAGCCTAGCCTTGAACACCTCCAGGGATGGGGCAGCCACCCCTTCTCTGGGCAACTTGGGCCAGGGCCTCACCACCTCACAGGAGAACAGTTCTTCCTTTCTTCTTTGTGCGTAAAACTCTTTAAAAAGTAGTTGACCAGGAAGGAAAAGAAGCCATGTAATTCATGGCCATGTGCAATTTGAGAAGCTGGGGACCTTGACTTATTTTGACTTCCTAATAGATTTTTGCTTGTGCATGCAGCAAAAGACCAAAGTACTGAATTTTCATTACTCTTGTTTTCCTGACTCCCCCCAAGTGATGATTGACGTATGTATTTTAACAGCTTTAGCTGAAGGGTCTGGTTAACTGCATCTGTTGTTTATTATATGATGGGCCAAGGTAAATCATCTTTTTTCTTGTACGTTCAGTCTCTCTTGGGCAGAGGGAGCGGGATCTACTTAAAATTCCTTTTGTTCCTGAGTGACCATATTAAACCTGTCCAACAATGTGAACCATGGGCTTGCCAGAATTATTCAGCAGAACTTTCAGTGGAACAAATGTTATTTCTCCATGTTCCCTCTTGTAAAAGAAACACTTGGTACTCTCCATTTCTGTGATGCGTAGCTATCTTGGATGTTTGTTGATCTTGGCTATGCTATATGAAGACCATAATTGTTTCCACAAGGTAGTAATTAGTTTCTCTTAAAGTTATTGAAGTCAGTGAACAATATTTTCTCATGGAAGTGTGCTTTTCCAAAGCAACGGTAGCTTTTCCCTTTGGAAATACAGTATCTTGAAATTGTGTGGTAGAAATAGGAAGCTTTTCCTGTATAGGTGATTCAGTGTTTTGATAGGCTCTAAAAGAGAGCAACAGGGTACACTTTGTGGAGTTATTGTTGTAATTTCAGGAATGACAGCTACTGAAATTAATTTTCAGATAAACCCAAAAGAAATATAGGCAGAGGGAAACTTTCTGACTTACAAAAAGAAGAAGAGTTCATCCCAGTAATGGGAAACGAGGCAGCCAGCCGGTATGAACAGTTAAGAAGGAATTCAAGTTCAGATTTTGACTAAGGGACGTCTGTTTGGCCTGCAATTCGAGTAAGTGTTCATATAAGAGCCCTGGAAATCCACTGCAAACAGATTGGAAAGGCAAAGTTAAACGGCCTCAACTTCAACCTCAGACAGAATGTATCTTCTTAATCACTCTGAACTCCTGCCATGTGTGCTGAGGAGGGTGATGAATAGCCTGTCGGGGGTCTCTATCCAGCTGCCCTCCTCTGTGCCGTTGGTAGTTAAGTTTCCAATTCTTTCTGGGGAGCTGTAAGACCATAGATAATCTGTTCACTTAAGTGGAGTTCATACTAATTATATTGACAGCAAAATGAAGTATCTTAATTTCATGCTATCGATCAAGAGAATTCCTGGGAAGACTGCCGGGCTGGACCTGGATTTTGTGCTGAAGGTCTGCGAAGTGGCTAATGGATAGTCTTTGCTGTTCATATATGTTTTAATTTCTGCTTTGATAGCTGTTTTGTATACTGACCAACACTGTTTTATGACTTTCTGCATTTAAGAAGTCAGTTTTCAAGGCACAAAATAAAAAATGTGCACAACTGAATGTCAGCCAAAGTCTCTTGAGGGAAACATGCAGCTAAATGTGCCTGAAACACAGTGAGGGAGGCTCCAGAAAATTTCCCTGCTGGGTGAACAGCAGGCTTCTTTTCCTGAAGGTAAGAGGCTTTGAAATATCCCATTGTTAGTAATGTTAATTCTCAGCTTATTTGTAATTAATCATGTGCTGTTGTCTGACAGTACATGATAGAACTAGAAAACAGTCACTTAGAATAGGAAACAACTGTCAATTAATACACTAATGAATCAAGTTTACCAAAGGTGAAGCAACTTTGACTCTCAGTGGAAAAATATTAAATGCATTGCTTCTGCATACGGAAAATTCAGCCTTTTGCATTTCAGATCTGTTTTGGTTTGCTTTCAAACAGTGGTCCCTCATTATTCTTGCAGTTTTCACGTTGGTACGTGCTGATACTGTACTTGGACATGTTTGAACTATTAAAACGTGTTTCAGTCTTACCTCTGTGGCTCTGAAAACCTGTGTACTTCTTTTAGTGCAAACATGGGAAAAGTCTGAAACCAGGGCTCAGCTCTGTTCAGCAATATATTTAGTATTATTCAGATAAATGGTTGGTGTTGTTTTCAACAAGATGAGTCACATAATAAATCTGCTGTGGTGCCAGATATTACCTGTAGGAGGTATTGGTAGTATAGGAGGACCGGACAGAAATGCTTTTTCAGATTTGGCATTCCAGTGGTACATGCAAATGGAGTAAAAAATACGCTCCGATCTTTCTGTTTGCAGTTCGGTGCACAGACAGGAAAGTCTGTGAGAACTTCCATTTCAGAAACAGTCTCTTGGAAATTTGGTATTCTGCCTTAAGGTTTCAGCAACCCACGTTTCAGATTTCATTGCAGCATGCTCTCCGATGTTGTTTCAGTTTTTTGAGCCTGAAAGGTGTCTTTGCAATGAGAGTTGGCGTAGCTCAGCTGTTCGCTGGAGTCTAGGCAGGAACACCTATCTTTTTGGAAGAGTTCCTGTTGAATTGGAGTCAGATGCACAGTGAAAAGGATGCAAACACCAAAGCTATGAAAGCTGCCAACACTACCTATGGCCCCGTGGGCTGAGGTGAGCAGCAGTGTGTGGTTTTTCCATCTCCATGTAGGAGCAAGGCTGTGAAGTGCCGTGTATGTGGGTTAACCAAAGACTTCAGTGTCTGTGGATAGTTTCAGTCTGAAAGCTGTTGTGCATTTACCCTTGTGTTTCAAATGTAGGTGGTTGGTACCTTCAAGCAGGCTTTTCCTTTTTACTTTAGATTACGTTTGGTTTTTATATTCACTTAGCATTTGAGTGCAATGGCAAACCCTTTTTAACTCAGGCTGGTGGGCTTGCAGGCTTATTTTATCTACCGAAAGCGTGTATGTGAGGTCTCCATCTCCCTCTTTTACTGCGGGTAGGTGATACAATTATTTTAAATTCACCATGGATCTCAACCAGGTTGTTTTGAATGCAAGAGAAACGAAGTGCTGTATCTTCGGCCAGACAAGTCAATAACATACCTCCCAGGGCAGTGCTGGAAGTGCTGGTAGGAAGCTGCGTGAGAGGACACCATGTGTATTTCCTAGGCAAACTGTGGGGATATTTCCAGCATCCTGGAAACGTAGTCATAAAGAAACACCCAGGAGTTACACTAATGGTGCTCGCTGGCTGTGGAGACAGCAGCCAGCAGTGAAACCCAGGATGAGGTGTTCCATCAACTTGTTCTCTTTATGGTTCTGGTTTTATTTCACTCACTCTAAATTAACAGCTGTATCTTCTATAGTTGGGTATAGGGTTTTTACTATTTTGATGCAAAGTAATTTCAATGACATGTAATTATATTGGAGGTAAATATGGCACCTGTAAAACTGGGCACAGCCTTTTGAATTGGCTTTTGTTGTTGCTGTAGGAAGTGCCATCCTATAGGCATTACTTAGGAAAATACCACATGGTTTAAGAGAGGAGCTTGTTTGATAATCTTGGTAAACTGCCTTATTTTCAGACTGCTGTCGTGTGTTGTCTATATTAAAATGTCTGGAATTAGCCTTCAGTATATATAAAAAAATTAAGTAAAGTTTGACTATATATTGTATATTTTTGAGTAGCATCTTTTAAATATCATACTTTGTAAGTGCTTTAAAAGTAGCAAAGGCACAGAAACCTTTTAATATAAAAGCTTGTTTAATTATCTATGTAGATACTGCTGAACAAGATGACAGCACTGCATAAGCAGTAAATAATATTGCTTTTACACCTTAAAATATATATAAGTAGCCTTGTAAGTGCTTCTCCTACTTAAAGCATTTGGCAGTTCATTCCTTAATTCCAGAATATTTAGAATCATAGAATAATTTGGGTTGGAAGGGACCTTAAAGCCCATCTCGTTCCACCCCCTGCCACAGGCAGGGGCACCTCCTATGAGATCAGGTGCCCAAGCCCCATCCAACCTGGCCTTGAACACCTCCAGGGATGGGGCAGCCACCCCTTCCCTGGGCAACCTGGGCCAGGGCCTCACTGCTCTCATGGCAAAGAAATTCCTCCTTATGTCTAGTCTCCAGTTTACAGCCATTGCTCCTCATCCTGTCACCACAAGCCTTTGTGAACAGTCCCTCCTCAGCTTTCTTGTAGCCCCTTCAGGTACTGGAAGGTCACTACAAGGTCTCCTGGGAGCCTTCTCCAGGCTGAACAACCTCAACTCTCTCAGCCTGTCCTCGTATGGGAGGTGCTCCAGCCCTCAAATATTTCAAGATTTAAATATTTTAAATGTTCAAAAGAAGCTGGGGTGTAAAACACAGTGTTTTGAAATGCCCAGCTGAATGGACGATGGGTGACATGGTTCCCTTAAAGCCCAGCTGGGAGACCCCTTGAGCTGTGCGGCGGGAGCAGGGACCGCACAGTCCGCAGCCCCAAGCAGCGAAAGGTTTGCAAATCATCTCACAAAGGCGCTTCAGGCCAGGCGTCTTGTTAGTGGAGCCCACTCTCGCTTCAGTCTTTATATCTGCAGCATGTAAAACTCAGTTGTATCCTCCTAAGACTCCCGTGTTATTTTTCATTCAGTTCACTCACTGTGATTGACAAGGACCTCTTCATGAATATGTTAAGAAAGAACTGTTTCCTGGATATTATGTCCTTTCATATCTGTCATAACTAGAATATTCATGATACTGTTTTTAACAGGCCTTCTATTGTAGATGAAATATCACGGAAACATGTTCTAGTTTTTATAAAGTCCAGGGAAAAATGAATGCCTTAGGGGCCGATAGGTAAGGTTTTTTTTAACAGTTTAGAAATACAATGTGACAGCTAGCAGAATGTATGTCAGCAAGCAGAAAGCTCTTAAATATCGCAGTCACGGGCCTAGAATTGATAAACTGGTAAGGTTTTTATATTTATTATTGCATTATCTGATGGCTGTAGTTTCATAATAAATTTATTTTATATTTCTCCTCCTAAAAATGCAATTATGAAATCAGGTTTTCTTCATCATTTTATTTCTGGATGCTGAGACTCTTTTCTTCAGTCAAATCCCGCCAAAGCTTAGACATGCACGAACATACATCTTTGTTGTACAGGGACACTGGGCTGGTGAATGCCGGCTGCCTTTGGTGGGTTGGTCCTGGCGTTGCTAGCGGGGGGGTGTTTTGTGATAGAGGAGACGGCAGCAAAATTGAAGGACTGAAGAGCAGCCATCTCCTCCATGGAGGAAAAAACCTATGCACAATGGGTTTAGAACAGGCTGAATTACTTGTGGAAGACACTTTGTAAGCAAAAATATGATTTTGTCAAAACAAATTTTCGGTTTAATAGAAAATGTTTACTTGGTCAAAAGATTTCCTATAATAAAAAGAAGAGAATATTCTGAATTAATGTCATTTTGACTTACAAAGTACTTCAATTCCAGTTTTTGAGATTAAAAGACAAAATAAGGTCCCCTTTTTTATAGTCAGAATTGCAGTTTTGAGTTACAATGCCATGTGACATTGACCTCAATCAAAAATAGACACATTAGCTTTTCAGATGAGCTAAACGGTTCCCATGGACAAGTCTCTGTTATTTGTTTGTCCTGGAAAATCTTCTTCTAGGGCAAAGAAATGTTTTTCTAGCTCATTTTAATGATTTCTGGTCCAAGAGACATGATCCGTGACTGAGCAGTGCAGCTGCACTACCTACCTTTATTAATGTTGATCCTCGGACTTGCTGTGAATTTCCAGATTGATGATGTTGATGCGTAGAACCACATTATACAGGGAAATGCCAATGAAGGAGTGACCTTTGCCACTGCACTACCTGAGGTTGGAACTGTTAGGGCTCAGCTCAGCTCATTAATTCCTGGGGAAAAGATTAGTCTAAATAATGCATACATACAACTCTTTCCTAACTGCTGGATGACATTTGTTTATTCAAGAGACGTTATTCTCCCTTTCCTAATAAGAAAAAAGCAAACAAAACATTTATAAAAATCCCTGGATTAGTGTTGTTGAAGCACTCTACGTAGTTACTCCGTGGCCAACCGTAGGCACCACATGCCTTGGGCTGAGCATGCCATGTGTTTTTGCACGGTGAACAGGTCCTCCTGGGCTGCAGAGGTGATGGAGCCCTGCATGGACCTGTTGAAGCTGCGTCACTGCAGCGGCACACAACAGAGGAGGCAGCCTTGTGATATAGGAATAGCCCTGAGAACAGCCCTGTGTTTCACCCAGATCTCTGTACAGCGCCTCTTGACTTTTAATCGGTGGGAGGTCGCTTCTCACAAGAGCTAAGTGCTCCTGTCCTCTCGCCTCTGCCCTGCCCAGCTCCTGGTGTCTGCAGGAGCTGAGGGGGGTTCCTGTGGAGACTCGCTGTGCTGTGAGATTGAGCTTCATACGCTGGGGTGAAATTGCAGACGCTGACCTACAGGTGAAAGGCTCTGTATCCTATAAGCAATCTTAGTGTCATACAATCCCTCAAAGCAAATTGGTCCTGATCAAAAAGCAGGAAGGCAGCCCTTCTCAGGAGGAAGCACAGACTATTGTCTGGCTCAGCAGGCTTAGGAAGGTCATGCTGGTCTGTCCAGTATTGCTGGAGATTTTCTCTACTAGAATGAAATATACGTCTTTTGCAAGGAAGGATGAGATATGTGTTCCCTGCCCTTTTGGTTTGTCTTTGGATGTTTTCTCAAAGCTTTTGTTTTCTTGAGAAAGTCATATGGTGGATGAGAGCTGTTCCAGTTTGCTTTGAATGCACATTAATCCCTGAGCAATGGGGAATTACTATAGGAGGTAGATGACACTGGATTTTGCTTTTGCCTCCAAAGAGGTTTCAGCTGGAATTGTTCTTACACCTGCACATAGAATAAATACATCACAAGTTGTGGGGGCTTCTCTTTGCCTGACTCAAGTGATCCAGGCAAACAAGGGATGTTATAGATGCTTATTTTTATTATGCTCCCTGTGTGGGCATGTTTTCCACTCCCGTGTTCAGCAGGGTCTGTATGGCATAAGCTGGATGAAACTGACCCAGGGCCTGCAATGCAGTGTGTGTGTCGTAAGGATGCTCATGTTAGAG
The DNA here is from genome assembly GCF_032191515.1 of Phaenicophaeus curvirostris. Taxonomy (NCBI): domain Eukaryota; kingdom Metazoa; phylum Chordata; class Aves; order Cuculiformes; family Cuculidae; genus Phaenicophaeus; species Phaenicophaeus curvirostris. The sequence continues at coordinate 5,256,027 of NC_091402.1, read as the reverse complement.
ATGTTACTATTTCTGATAGCTAATGGACTCTTAAAGACTTCATGAATATTTTACCCCTTCATGTCTCTGGCTTTGCATTGTAAGTTGCTGGTGATTCATTGAGATCTCAGCACAGGTTCACAAGATTATTCTGCAGGCATCATTGAACTAAATATTAACTTACCTTTCCTTTTTCTCTGTAACCTATTTCTCTAGCTCTCATGGCTGAAGGGGAGATGGCAAAGCAGAGTCTGGATGAGTTAAATCTGGGTGCTGTCAGTCTAAAACATGATTAAGTAGAAAAAAAAAGGAAAGCAATCAAAGTGGTGTTTTAATGCCAAAAGCAGTGAATAAAGAATGCTGCTGGCTTCTGTCTTAATCCATAAAAATCCCACAGCTGGAATGTATCTGGAATAATCCTATATGAAAGAAATGCAGGAAGAGAGAGAAGCCACATTGGCTTGTAACAGTCTGTGGATGTTAAACTGCACTCATCAGCACAATAAAAAAAAACAAACCAAACCCAAAACAAACAACCCACCACAAAAACAAACAAGCAAAGAAACAAAGAGCCCAACTGAAAGAGGTTAGCATGCTTACTACTGACAGTTACCTATGTGTGGATTTCTTTTTAGGTGCACTGCAAGTATGTATCTGGTTCTTGAATGTCACGGCAGAATTTTGATAAACGAAAAGAATTGAGAACCTGTGTAACTATTGCTTCTGGTCACCTTTGTGTTATTAATTTTCTCCTGCTTTGAAGAATTAATATAGGCTAGTGTTAAACAAGTTGTACAGTAATGAAAGAAATATGAATCATAGAAGCATAGACTGGTTTGGATTGAATGGGACCTTAAAACCCAAGCAGTTCCACCCCCCTGCCATGGGCAGAGACACCTCCCACAGGATCAAATTCCTTAAAGCCCCGTCCATCCTGGCCTTGAACACCTCCAGGGATGGGGCAGCCACCACTTCTCTTGGCAACCTGTTGCTGTGCCTCACCACCTTCATAGTAAAAAATATCTAACTAATATCTAATCTAATTCTCCCCTATTTCAGCGTAGAACTTTTCCCCCTCATCCTATCACTGCACTCCCTGATGAGGACTGATATGTTTTTGTGAAGAGATGTTTCTGTGAAACGTCCATCAGTTGAGCACTGAGTAGTTGTAAAGATGTAAGGATAAACCAGTTTGACTAGTTTCATGATAGTTATGAAAGATAATTCACATAGTAGCTAATACAGGCTGTTGTGTCTGTCATTCACCAACAATATTTATATGGAATGTCAGTACTCTAGGATTTGTATCTATTTCTTCTTAGACCTATGCTTTTCTGAAGTTGCAGACACCCTGATGAAGTATCTATAAAAAGACATTTGAGCTAATCAGAAGTCTGTTTGACAAGTCAGTCTGTGTCTGAAAGCGTGCACAGCCTGGAGACTTGAGGAGTGCTGACGTGAAGGATGAAGGAGGAGTAGCTGAAGCAGAAGAGAACTGAGTGACCTCATTGAGACAGCAAAATGGTGGGGACAGCAAAATTGGAGCTGGGAAGAAAGAAAATGGCATTGAGAGCTTTTGGGCAGAGAAAGATGAAAGGGAAAACATGCTCAAATCGTCTTGAAAGATAAAGCTTTAAAGGCTTCTTGGGGTGGGTGTTGTTTTACTGTGTAGCAGCTCTTACTGCATGATGTAGACCCAGTGAAGTCATGTCCTGCTGCCGTTCCCATGGTGACCCCTAACTGCAGTGCAGATGCTGTTGGAGAGATACTGATGCATTTGCGGCTGATGTTCCTCTCCATTGTTGAGCTGAAGGAGTGACCTAGAGTGATGGGAGAGTGTTCACGTGAGATATAAACTGAATGGCTTAGAACGGCAGTGCCTCGCATCCAGGTCAGCTGGGCCTCAGTTCCCAGTAATATCTCGGTGTCTATCCTGAGCCCAACATCAGGGAGTATTTCAGTGCTGTACTTCTGAAAAGCAATGGAAACGTGTTTTATTTTTACATACTCCAGCATTTTCCTGAAAATAATGGTGTGAGGCAAGTGGGGCAGAAAGTAAGCAGTGAATTAGAGTTGAAGGTAGCATATGGCAGTACCTCCTCTGTTTGTCTCTGAAGAGAAAACAGGAAAACATCTCACCAAATAGATTTTATACTGAATGATGCAGCTCATCAACAGTAACAGCCATTCCATAGCATGTTTACCTAAAGCCTGTGTTTTGCCAGCCACCATTTCAGCAGGTGTTCAAGGAAGAGTGCTGTGGGTCTTTGGTATGGCACCTCCAGTTGGGAATAATTAGAATAGAAAGACTTTAAAGTTGGCTTCAAGTTTTAGGTTGTTATATAAATAAGTTCACAGGAATCTCAAATGCTTTACATAAATCTGACAGCAACTATAAAAGGCTTTTGAACATTTTTGTTGCCAAAGTCCCAGGGATTGCTGGAATCTTAAATAGCCTGTTTTAAGCTTCAATTCAGCAGCTTTTTGTCATGTTTAATAATGTAGTGAATAATTCCTTTTCCGTTCTTAGTTTCCACATTTATAATCCAAAAGGATCCTTGAGGCATGGAATAAATGTTTTCCAGCGCTGCAAGGGTTAGGGATCTTTCTGACCCCAAACTCAAAAGTTGCTTTTCAGGTTCTCTTTGAAGGAGTCTACATCTATGGCTGGCTTCTTCTGAAGGATTGTCAATAGAAGATGACAAAATGAAAAGGTTGTCAGTTGTCAGAGGGAACTATATGGGAAATATCAAAGTATCAGACTAATAGTGACGCTAAATGCATCATAAAACCAGATGTTCAACACACATCTGAGGTAGGGAGAGGTCTGCAAACAGCAGAATGGTGGGATCAATGGCTCAGACTCAGTCCAGGGAGTTGAGCTCCACTGGGGTGCACCATTACGTTTTTAGGATGACGGGTATTGTGGTGCAACAAGATAATTAAAAGCCAAATACATCCTGGAAACACAAAGTGCAGCCCTGAGAGAGGCTCAGAATTGCCAAGTGCCTGTCATCTGTAGATGACATGGGATGTCGTTCCAGCTGTCACTGTCAGGCTGGTGGTTCTCACAGCTGCAGGTTCAGAATTTCATTTCATTTTAGTAGAAACAAGTGGAGCTTCGCCTGGCTTAGGTGTGTTTTGTCATGGCATTCTTAGTATGAGTAACACTGTTCTGAGCTCCAGTCAGGAGGAGTTTAAAATTGGCCTCCTGCTGATTATTGTAGTTCCTTCAGTTCTTGTGCACACTCTTAAACTGCACCCCTTGTTGCATTCCTAACCCAGGCTGTTAGCATCCACAGATGAGCAAAGAGCTTCTCTATAATTTTCCTCTTGAAAGCTGATGTGCAAAGGTAGAGTTGTTTGAATACGCTTGACTTTGTGCCTTGGGAATAAGTCTTGGGAATTTTAGGATTTGAGATTGTTTATGAAAATACATCTGTATTTGAGCAAAATGACATTTCTTTGAGGTTCCATTTCTTCCTTTTCATCACTACCATGAAGCAACATTAATTCTCAGTGCACTTCAAAAGAATCATTTGGTAGCAAAGTCGTTTCGGAAAGCATCTTGCTATGTAAATATGCGGAATGGTAAATGTTCTTAAATGCGTATCTTTGTAGGGCTCTGCATACCAAACAATTGTTTATTTCTGACTGTTGAAGTCCACACTAAAGTGTTCTACAAACCTTAGAAGTCATCATTCTAGCAGATATGAGTATTGTGAGTAGTGCTTTTAATCCAAAATAATAGAATTTGCCACTGGCATTCATTTTGTAGTCAAAAACTTTTAAGAAATTCTAAAATAATGAAACATATTTTTATTTGCTCTAAAATGAATCTTATTTAATTAGAAAACATGGTATAAATGGAATTTTCATTCTGTGATTGAATAAAAAAGGTTTATCTGCCTATTACTGATTCTGTCTCAGTGATATTAATGCCCTGCATTGTTAAGCTTTCATCAAAAGACAGAATAAAATTGTTTTGTTTTCATGAATAGTTCTGCTGTTTTGCAATCAAACATCTCTCTACCATTTGTCATTGTATTCATCACTCTCCAGTGTTGCTCTTTAATAAGGTTCTTTTATTTGCTGTTGTGCACTTTCCGGGAATAATTTTTCCATTTCAGGGAGATGTTTTGGTTTATTGTAGTTTTTCTAATCTCCTCATTTGATTTTACAGACTCATACAGTGAGGTTGTCTCTCTTTTCTCCCCATTTTATTGTATGGCCTTCTTATTGCATGCTTGCTATTATTTTATGACACACTCTCCTGCTTCACTTTGCAGTTATTTCCAACAGATTTAACATTTAGCTGTCCACATCCACTTTATGGATATGTATAATGTATGGATGGCAGTACTGTCCTATTAATTTTTAATGAATTGGCTCTTTATCCAGTGCTATCTAATAAAGATAATTATCAGAGTGCATTGTCATGCTGCAGTGCCCAAGAAACTTTTTAATATTCCCTATTGCATATGCATATTCCCAGATCGTCTTTTACTCTTGCTTACTATACCACGGCTCAATCACATTTCCATTATTTACCTGAAAATCTGCATATTTTACTCCTAACACCTTACAGCTTGGGTTGAGCAGTAAATTGGCAGAAGGGTATCAAGAAATTTTAGAGGTTCCAGTGAACCCTGGCGACTCACTCTTGTTTTATTCCTTGCTTTTTTTCTGGAAGTGAGAATTACGACCTTAAACTGAAAATAAAAGCAAATCAGTTCCTTTGTGGTGATTTGTTTTAGTTGTGGTGTTTCCAATTGTTTGACTTTCTTACTACAGTTCTTCTAATGTCCACCAGATACCTGTAAAACCCAGTGCTGGGTGAGGCTGGGAAGCAGGGAGGCAGAGTTTTACTGGGTTAATTGTAGTTCTGCAGATGTGTGGGCAGAGAAACCCTGAGTTCAGAGTAAACAAGTATTTATTCAAAAAATTATTTTATTCTCTCTGAAAACTCGCTACATCTGCCAGCAATGAACGAGCTATTTTTTTTTCTTATAAAAGTGATATTTTAGGTTCTTAAAGTTCATAACCCCTTCTTTTGTGCCGTGAAGAGTGCCATGTCTCACTCGCTCCCTACCTTTCTGTGCTGTGCCTGTGCAGGTGCAGATTTAGCACTTCTAAATGGTGATAATGAGCAGTTTCAGAGGAGGAGCTCTTAGTGCTGTCACAGGCACAATTGCCGGCTCTCTACAAGCACACCTTGTTCTCTTTCCAGAGCTGGTTCCCATGAATCTTGCTTAGCCATGAAACTGCCAAAGTGGCTAGTGATTGGAGCTGTGCTGGGGGGGAGTTGTGTATGAGGCTTGGGGGGAGGCAGGGAATTGTTTAACAGGGATCGTACGTATGCCCCAAATGGTCACAGCCTTCAGCCACTGCTGGGTTTGAACCAAGGATGGGAATGGAATCATTTGTATTACAGAAGTTTGATATCTGCCAATGCACAGGTGCATAAAGTAAGTGTATATACCCCATTCAGGTTTCAGGTTGAGAATAGGTTGCCTTTTACAACTGGTATAGAAAATTTGGTGTTAAAATGTAATGGACTGCTGCTTGAGTCCCTGAAGTCAGCTTCACATCATCTCCCTCCACTCTGATCTTGGTGAGGACAGTAAATTACTTCAAATTTATGCCTTGAGAGTATATAATGAAATGTGAACCGACATGCTGCATCAGCCCCTGGGCTGTTCTGTTGCCGCTAGCTCTCATCGACTACATCACTCCATAGTCTTTCTTCCAGGGCTGATCCAGAGGCGATCTGCCCCTGCCCTCCAGCGCTGCCGTCGGCTGAGAGCCCTGCCTCTCTCACCTCCTCTCTGCCTGTTGCTGAGGTGCCTGGGCTTCTGGCTGGTAAATGTAAGTGAGATTGGCCCTGAGATCTGCCTGGGAGGGTCATGCGCCCTGTGGGCTGGTGGGACCACCTTGGCACATCACACTGGGGCTCTCTTTGCCCGCAGTGGAGATGTGGGGCTATCGGAGATGGTGCTGTGATTCGAAACCTCCTCTGGCCTGTACTGAACTTGTTAAAGAAATGTTTCACTTTTATTGCTGTAAATTCTAGGTGTAACCGTGTTCTGATAGTTGTGTGATTTGAGAATTGATCTTCAGATGCAGACGAATCTCTTGAGAATGGAGATATTAAAATTACTAGTTGGGTTCTAAATGTTTCTGAAAGGTATTTGAGTCTGTTTCTTTTGTAAGAACTAAAGTGCCATCTGTGTGTCAGTGTATATATATATAGTGCCTTCCTGTTAAGTAAGTGGCCCTCAGAACTCGGGAGATAAAGTTATATCTTAATTGTCATCTTGAATTGATGCTGACTGTCATTATTATTCATGTTGACTGGAGTTGTAGTGCTATTTGAGTTGTCAGAGAGCAGATTTTGTTCCTTAAACAAAGGTATTTCAGTTCTAATTTGCTAAAATTTTAAGTGCTAAGTTTTCTTCATAAAGAAAATAATTACAAGAAGAAAATTACGGTAGATTATCTGTGATAAAAATATCCATTGCAGATCCAGCTTAAGTTGGAAGCAGACATAGCGATGTTTTTCAATGCACATGGTGTGTGGGGAAGCCCTTTTGGTAGCTGCTGAGCCTGGTAGTATTCAAATTTATTTTCAAGATGCTCCAAGCTAATATGAAATGTTGCTGACTTTTTTTGGTATCTGCTGTTAAAGCAAAAATTGTGGGATAACATTTGGCTTCAAAGAATGGCTTTGTAACTGAATCTGGAATGTAGGAATGAGCTGAAGTAGAACAAACACAGAAGTGGTTTGTGACTTTGTGGACTAAAAGAAACACTTTCTCTGGGTACATTGATATTGGAGTCGCTTCTGTAGCTCGCACAAGACCTCCGTTAGCTTTAGAGTAGTTCGGGGGACCTGGCATTGGCCTGGCTCAGACAGGAATGCAGTAAATCCTGGGAGCAGTGGTTGGGCATCAGGGCACTGCAGCTGTGCCTGCCCGGCCATGCTGACCCAGCTCCAGGTCCTGCAGCTGTTCCCAGTGGCTCCCTGACCACTGCGCTTCCACAACTCCTTAGCGTGTTGCTTACATGGTCTTATCCAGCATCTACTGTTTTTCATTCTGGTCTCTGTGCATATAAATAATTTTGGGGGCAGGCAGAGGGAGTGGGGAGCTCTTGCAGGGGTGGTGAATTCCAGCTGCTTCTAAATCCAGACCCAGTCCAACAGCTGGAATTTAAGACCAAATCTAATATCTTCAATTTTCTCTGTAGTTTGTCTTAGTTATTTTAGAATGAAAAAGAACAATCACAGCTATTGAATATTGGCTCTTTCATAAAGATACAGTTCTTTGCAGCAAAGCAGATAAAAGAAAACTCCCCAAACCCACCAGAATACATTTCCCCCTCCTAAACAGGATTGTTATGCTATCATTATCCTTCCTGTCTTTCCCATTTCGCCTACTAAGGCATCTGCTGGTCTTATAGGACCAAAAACTGAATGTCAGGTCTGTCATAATAGTAAAAAATTTCCTGAGTATACATGCCTGTATATTACAGTGAATAAAGATCCTTTGAAGATGGTATTCTTTCTTTGAAATTTTGTTTCTTTGGCCAAAGAGTTGTCAGTCATAAAGGCTGAGATGACAGTGAAGCTCTGATAATACAGCTATTGATTTCAACAGCGCTAGGATTTCACTCCAAGAAAGAATAATTTGACCATCATTCTCAAAATGGGATGAACATGTGATATTCTCCTGCTGCTGAGCATGTAATGCATTCGTTTTGTACAAATTTAACCTTGTCTTTCCTGGCTTTGTTTTAAATTAATGTATCTTAAGGTTTTATATTGCTGTATGTTATTTTATTATCTGAACGTTTTCCATAGAAAATCCGAAGCAGCATACCCTGAGATTTCATAGAGTCTCTGCAATCTCTGTTTTTAGGCTAAAAGCTATTTCAGGGACTAGGAACTTGGTTAGTTTTTGGTACTTTGGGTGGAGGCTTACAGTGTTCTGGGAAATACATGGCATTATTTCTGTTGCAGAGCGATCTGCTTGGTAAGTACCTGCTGCCTGGTCTGTGTTGAATTTCTGCTTCCTGAAGTTATCCCATTAGCTTAACTCTTATCCCATCAGAAGGAAAAGGACAGTTATTGTAAGAAGCTGTGTGGATGCTTTATCTCTCTTTTCAAAAATAAAACAGTATTAAGTGAGAAATGGAGGGGAAATCCCTGAGAACACGCAGCAGCCACTGCTGGCTATGCTGTCCCCATGGGCAGAAGACTTTATCCCATTCCAGTCCTTTTTAACACTCTCCTGGAAGGCACATTTACCCTCCTTCCTTAAAGAAAAAAAAAGAAAGAATTTGATAATTGTGTCACCAGCTTGACAATTTTCAAAGTGAGGAGAGATGATTTCACAGGAGATGTAAAAATCTCAGTTGTATGTGCTTGTTTTCATCGCTGATGCTGTCTGTCTTGTCCTCCCCGTGCCCTCATCTCCAGCACCGGGGATGTTTTCCCAGACAGCATTGGTTTGAGATTTACAAGTCATGCTAAGGAAAAGCCTACTTTATTGTGTTCTTAAACTTTCTTTTGAGTTATGTCCCATCATCTTAACAATAACTGTAAAAACAATGGCAGCTTGTACAAATTTTTGTTAAAAGGAAGAAATAAAATTGGTTCCTTTTATATGGAGTAAAGCTTTCCAAATCTGGATACTGGGGAATTTGTGCGTAATTTGCACTCATAGGGGCTGTTTTTGTGTGGAAATCATCATTTGCCCACTTATGCATGCGGTCAGCAAAATTTTAACTCAAATATGTTCTTTTTTGAGTGGTTTTCAGGAGGGTGTGAGCCAGGCTGTGGAAAGGCTGAACCAGGTTCTGGCCCTGGTTCTGAGGATCTTGTGGTTCTCGGCAGGGCTGGGGGAGTGGAAGCTTTCTTCTGAGGTTCGGGTTGGTTGTTAATGCCTGCCTGTGTGCATCAGCTTATGTTGTTTCGATCTAAATTAGTACAGTTTTCAAATGAGCTGGCAGCACTATTTGATCAGAACAGCTTTGATTTTTTTTTTCTTTCTTTTTTTTTTTCCTGTCACATATACAGACATTTATCTTTTCTCTGGAACTTTGACTTAGTTTGTGAATTCTCAGGAGGCAAGCAAACCCAGAAACTTCCAGAGCAGGGATTTGTTGAACCAGAAAAAACAGGACCTGCAGCTTTGAGGAACTGAATCTCTCTCTTGATAAGAGCTGAAGCCCTGGGGCATACATATATATAGCCAAACCCACAATAAATATCAATGCACAAAATGTGTCACCAGAAAAGGAACTGAGAATTCATTCTGGGAGCAAAGATCTGCACATCAATAAAAAAGGGGGATGGGGGAGGAGAGATTTGACAAGAAAGCTCACTGTGTTTCACCCCCACACCACCCTGCCCTGATGACTAAGAAGTGGGGTTGGCATTAAAAGCACCACAGAGATAAGCTGAGCTGTAACTTGTTCATGCTACTGCTGTTTTTCAGACTGTTTGAATGCTATGAATATAAAATTATCCTAATGAAAGAAAATGGTATTTCAGCCTGGATATACTGCAAGCCAGAAACTATCACAGTGGCAGAAATAACATTCTCTTTCTCATAGGGAAAGATATGGTCAGTACTACGCTTGGTTTTAATTCAGTGAGGCTGCCTGTTGTAAAAATCACATCTGCAGCCGTGATCTCCAGTGGTGTTATTTATAATTTGCGTGTGGTTAAAGATTCGACAGATGCTTTCTGAACAGGGATGTTGAGATGGCTGCAGCCAGGTTTAGCTTGTCACATGGAAAACTAACACGCTGAAGGGAGGTGGAGAAGCCAGAACAAGCACATTCATTGATGGCATTTGGTCTTAGCCCCAAATTATAGGGTTTATTAATTGAAACAGGAAAGGGGTCTAGGTAGGGGCAGGAGCTTTTCTCAGGAAGAGGGGAAAAGACTGTGGAAAAGCAGAGAGTATCCATATATAGAAAAAAAATAAAGTGTGATTGGGAGAAAATAGAGACATAATGACTATGAAGCTGAATTACATGGGATCAGGAGGACAGGAGGATGAGAAACTATGTGTGAAGAGAGGAAGGCAGTGCTCAAGGAGGCAGAGTGGCCCAGCACACCGCAGAGGGAAGTATCCGAATGCAAACAGAGGGAAGGCAAGTCTGTATGTGATAATTAGTGGTTGGATTGGGGAGCTCCAAAAGCAAAACATACTGTGTTTCTTACATTCTGGGTCTAAAATTAAGCATGTATGTGAAACAGAGATAAAAGAACTGAGGCCAAAAAAGAAAACCATGGCATCTTGCTGTCAGTTGTCCTAGAGCAGGTATCGCAAATGTTTGTAAGCCGTTCTCCCCCTGTGGAATTCCCTTTCAGCTAACAAAGCGTCGGCTTGGGATTTGGGATCAAAAGTGCACTGGAGATGCTTGCTCGTAAGGCTGGCTTCCTGGCACCGTGTTAGGCTGGGTTTCTTACAGGTAATGTGCTTGCAAATTGTAAATGTCTTGGTTTTGCCAGTGGGAGAGGTGGACAAGCACGCTGGGCATCTTCCCCCACCCTGTCCCCTGTGGCTGTCTTCTAGGAAAAGGAAATGTGCATCTTTGAAAACAAAGGAGCTCTGGATTTGCATACCAATTTATGTATGTGCTTTTTAAGAGTGGATATGCCAAAACATTAAATCAATTATGAAAAACTCCTGTGCCGAATTCCCTTATCAGGTTGTTCTTCGCTGACTGCTGTCTGTGTGACCAGAATTTGTACGCAGACCTGCACCTCCGGGGCCACGCTCTGCGCTGACAATGTGTGCGACAGTGTCTTCACAAAGGAAATGAGGGTTCTAGCTTAGTTAAGCAGTTTCCTATCAGTAAAGTACTATCAGAGATGAAATATAACCTGATTCAGGATTTCTGCTGGTCATTGTAACCCAAGATTAAAGCTAATTACTTGATAGTATCAGTCAGTCAATCAAACAAGCCTTGTAAAAATCAATACAGCTTGTAACATAATAATATCCTTTGTCCAAGCTCTTTGTACATCATCTGCCACCTTAATTGGTACTGATGTAGAGCCACACAATGGTTCAACTCTGGGCTGATTTGTTTTAGCAGTGACACTTTACCCAGCTAATACAGGATCATTAACATCATTTTTCCAGTTACCAACCTGGGAGCAGCTGTTCCTAGTTTGCTTGTGAAAATTGTCATTACCCTTTACTTGTTTTTATTCTTCTGCTTCTTTCTGGATTGCTCTTGACAAGCAGAGTCCAGAGCTGAGTCTTAACTGATTGGTAAGCTCATTTTTCTAGCTGAATCTGAATTATTTTGCAGCAATGAAGTTGTTCTGATAACTAAGCAAAATTAATTATTTTGAGTGTATGACCCCCAAAGCGGTGATACTACACACTGTAATGCTTATGGATCAGCTGTAAGTGCCTAGAAGGAGACGATTGCTTAACTTATGTCTCTGTGCCTTTACTGCCTTCCAATAGAGATTCTGACAGCAGTTGTGCTGCCATTCAAACGTGTGAGGCAGAAATGGTTTTTAAAAAAATTGGATTAACCAGTTTGCTTCCACCCAGTGTGCCAGACAACTACTCAGACTACAGCAACAGCATCCTCCAAACTTCCCTCTGCCTGAGAAATGTATCAAATCTGTCACATTTAAGACATTTCTTTTCCTGCAATATGAACATTACTCCATGGATTTGCAAACTCAGCACAAGCTTTGCAAATAAATGGGATGGATAAATTCCCTAGGCCAAATCCAAGTCTTGCTGAAGTCAAAGGAAGTTGTGACAATGATTTTTAGACAACAAAATTTGGCTTAGTATAAAGCTGTGCCTGTGCTGGAAGGTGGTGAAAGATGAAGAAAAATGAAATTAGATCTAATTTATGTTGCTGCATGAAGATTATAAGGTACCTGCCATATAGACATAGTGGTGACTGACAATCAGAATAGGAACTGTGGAATATGGCCTGAAATAAGGTGCTGCATGCTCAGTGAAAACTCTTTGCTAGTTGTCACTTAATACAAGACACTATCTTAATGGACAAAAAGTTGTTAATTGAATATATTAGCTGAACATATCTGGTTCAGTTCTTCTAAATGGTGCTCCAGCCAGCCAGATGTTATCATTGATACCTTTTGGTAGCTTTTGGGGAGTGTTTTAGGTTTCACTGGCTTCATTTTCTAAGTAAATAAGTGTACATCATATTAACATAGCGGTGTCTTATGCAATCGGCTGGAGGTTGAAATACTCTGGTAGTTGCTAGTAGAAGTGGAATTTATGCAAGACATCAGAAATATTATTTAAATGTAGACATACATGAAGGAGCTTTCCATTTTGATTTCTTTTGTTGCTTGCAAGTTAAGCAGTAGTAATGTAGGAGTCTCAGATCATCTCAGAAAAGAAGCAATGCAGAATGCAATGTACCACCTTGTCAGCAGTGCTTCAAGAACCTCTTTCCATGCCCTCAGGCAGAACTGCTCCCAGCACACTCTCTTAAAGTGATCTTGGGTCTCCTCCAAAACTCTCCTTAAATAGCTCCTGTTTCATGGTACATATACCAGAAATGTAATAGCTTAAGGTTATTGAGAGAGGTTGTTAACAGCTAGAGACAACTGTAGAGATGCTGGACAGCGGGCTTTCATTCTGTGTTTCCATTTATTAGGGTTCCTTGTCTTCTGCTGGATTATAAGGTTTTCAAGGAAGACAAGTTTATATTCTGATTGACCTGCCCTTGATCTGGGTCTTTGGTCCCTGACTTGTCTCCCAGGTGCTGTCTTAATGTAAATGGTAGTGATGATAACCTAACTCGGCCTTCGGAAAGGAGTAGGTATGGAAACCTGCTGACCCACTGTGAGGAATATTAGCAGGGAATCCTGCAGGAAAGTGGGCTTCAGTACTGCTCTCCGGGAATGCCATTGGCCCTCCTTTTTGTGCTCAGCCTCAGAGAGTCACAGGGAGGGTTTCCAGCTGCTTGCTGGAGGATTCACAGTTACAGTAGTGGCAGAGTGGTCATCCTCTGTCCATCACTTATGTGGTGGAAGAAGCCAAGGGAATTTGTATCTCTGAGCAACGAAGCTGGGGAAGGGGCTGGAGAACAAGTCTTATGAGGAGCGGCTGAGAGAGCTGGGGCTGTTTAATCTGGAGAAGAGGAGGCTGAGGGGAGACCTCATTGCTCTCTACAACTACCTGAAAGGAGGTTGTGGAGAGGAGGGAGCTGGCATGTTCTTCCAAGTGACAGGGGACACGACAAGGGGGAATGGCCTCAAGGTCTGCCAGGGGAGGTTCAGGCTGGATATCAGAAAAAGATTTTTTACATAAAGGGTCATTGGGCCCTGGCAGAGGCTGCCCAGAGAGGTGGTTGAGTCCCCATCCCTGGGGGTGTTTGAAAGACGGGTAGATGAGGTGCTCAGGGACATGGTTTAATGGCAGATAGGAATGGTTTGACTCAATGATCCAAGAGGTCTTTTCCAACCTGGTGATTCTATGATTCTATGATATGCACAGCGCAGTCCTAAGATTCAATCATGAGATCTAACAGAGAAAAATTCCATTAGATTCAAGTCTGAGGGAATGCAGGTATCTTACTTCATCAGGGTCTTTTAATTAGGTGCAATTTACAGGCTTTAAAAGAAAGGTAAATATAGTTGATATTAGTTCAGCATTTAGCTGTCTTAAGTAAAGAAAAACAACCTCAAAATAACCTTCCTTTAAGTCTCTCCAGGCTTGTCTCCCACATTTCATTCTCTTATTTACATAGGAAGAAAAAAAAAAGCAGCCTGAAACAGTATATTGCAGTGATTCAAAACCCTTTCATCTGCGTGTCTCTCAGCGTGTTATTCACCATATCACAACAGAAATGATCACACCCCTCAGATTTAATTGGCAAATCCCATTGTTATGAGGCCTCAACATATACTAAAGTGTCTCTGTTTTGCAGCAAGCATGCGATGTGCTATTCTCTGTTGAACACAATGAATATTTATATTCTTCCACTTTTCTCTGGGAGATTCAGGAATATTTTGTGGTAGCTGCATCCTTCAGGACTCTTTCATTTTGTTTCCCATTTCAAGCCTTAATATTTTCAGTGATTGTGAAAGCGTGTCATGCAATTTCCTTCTGTCACTGTCAGGTCTTGGTTCCTAGACTGATGCTTATGGTGTCTTTCTGAAAAAAAAAAAGCACTTTTCTTTGATATTGTTCTTTACCATAATGAGAAACTGGAAGATGAGTGGTGACAACAATAAAAGCCACCTTAAAAAGTAATAATTTCTATGATGTAGCACAAAAAAGAAAAAGTTTAGTTCTGTGCAAAGGATACTGCCTTCTCCTGCCAATATTCCTATAGTGATTTTCACTGCTGCTCCCTGTTGTAAGGATAATCTAGAATCTTGCCATCAGTGTGCAATTTGTGAAGCCACTTCAGTAGAGGAAGTGCTAATAAAAGATACACTTTCTACCTTAAACTAGTCCCCAAATTGTTTAACTTTCCTTTGGTAATGGAAAAAAAGAAAGTGCCACGTACATGATACCGTACAGAAAATATTCACAATAGTTAATCACATCTTTAAAGAATCTCTGTATTGTGATTGGGAATATAAAAGTAAGAATAACTCAGAAATCATGTTAAATACTATACAAGTGCTAGAATAATCCCAAAGCTATCTGCTACAGACAATTCTAATTTCATTTTAATTCCTGTTTTCATATAGATATCATTGTCCTTTTAGAGGGATACAAGGTTTTACTATTGATTTTATGGGTGGGGTTGTCAAGAGTATCTGTAAAGCTTGAATTGATTTAATGTCAAAGTCCAAATACCACATTACTCCTCTGGAAATCTAATTAATTGAAATATATGTCATTTTAACATATTTGTAGTGAATACTGTTAACCACTACCTGTAACAAATTGTTTAGCTGCATTTCATTGAATTCTGATGAGTACTGTGTCCAGTTCTGGAATCCCCAACATAAGAAGGAGATGGAACTGTTGGAACGAGTCCAGGGGAGAGCACAAAAATGATCCAATGGCTGAAGCTGCTCTGCTATGAGGACAGGCTGAGAGAGCTGGGGCTGTACAGCCTGGAGAAGAGAAGGCTTTGGGGAGAACTTAGAGTGGCCCCCCACTACAGAAAGGGCTCCAGGAAAACTGAGGAGGGACTTTTTAGAAGGGCCTGGACATTTTTTAAGCTGGGTGGAAACAGCCGCTTGTGTTTATTAGGTGTCTTGACACATGTTGATGAAGAGTTTAGAGGGGAGGCCGTATGAGGAGTGGCTAAAGTCACTTGGTCTGTTCAGCCTGGAGGAGACTGAGGGGAGACCTCATCGCAGTCTGCAGCTTCCTCACAAGGGGAGGAGGAGGAGGAGCAGGTGCTGACCTCTCTGGTGACCAATGACAGGACCTGAGGAAATGGCAGAAAGATGTGCCAGGGGAACATTAGGTCGGAGATCAGGAAAAGGTTCTTCATCTTCAGAGGGTGGTGGAGCTCTGGAACAGCTGCCCAGGGAAGCAGTCACAGTGCCAAGCCTGACGATATACCAAAAACATTTGGACACAGTGTGAATGCTGGGGTTGTCCTATGCAAGGACGGGAATTGGACTCTGATCCTTGTGGGTCCCTTCTAACTCAGGACATTTTATGGTTCTATTTTCTAGGGTAGCTGAAGTGAGAGTGTATTGATAATGGTAAAAAACACTAGCTTATTTGGCTCAGGATTTGCAATTAATATGATTTTATTTCTTGTGACTCCCTGTAGATGGAGTTGCATCTGGATGCTTCATATTCACAGTGTCTCTTTTCACATGGATTGCACAGGCTATTTAAGAAACAGTATTTGTATGTAGTAAACCTACTCTCCGTTTAACTAGAATGAAAGCAGTAAGATAATAATTTGTGAATATAATTGATAAATTCTGGAGAAGACCTGTCAAAAGTGAAGAAAAATATATAGTGAGAGATAGTTGGTAGGGGTCAATGTCTCTTTATTAGTCTTCAGGAATCTTATGATACAGGGACAGGAACCTTGTCTGAATGATAGTCAACTCACTATTGGTTGTTTTTTAAATGTAACGTAGTCCATTGGGGTTTGAGACTTACTAGAGAAAAAAAACACAGTAATAGTTGATTTATGTCAGAATTCTTTTTTTTCAAAGTGAAACCCTGGAATTAGTGCCTCAGTAGGAACTCCTAGCCTGATAATCTTTGTGACAGCAGTCATCTATGGACATTTGATGTGTAATAATAACATGGTTGGAAGCCAACATGGAAATTTTTGAGATACCTGATCCTGTAACTCCTCTACATTGCAGACTATGTGTCACTGTACTTCATGGAGTATCAAAGTTGTTCTTTTAGATTATCTACTTTTAGTCATTAAGATAAGTTTTCCTTTTCTTCCACAAAGTTCATTGTGAGTAGATTTTCAATTACAGAGATAACTGTAATTTGAAATAGTCTGAGGCAGAATGTACCATGCTTAAAAAATAATAAAACACTTCCAAGATGTCTACATGTTTTTTTCCAGCTGTTGTATCTAAATGGCATGCCTGAATCCCACAGGCAATTGATGGTATTGTCTGCCTGCTTCTCATGGGACACTTTGAAAACGTACACCTCTGGCATTATGATGCAGAGATACAATAGCATGCTGTCATCATCAATAATATTTATTTTTCCTTCAGAGTTGATCATACATACTGACAATTTAATGGTTTTTCTTGGGGACCGCAGACTGGTGGAAACTATGTACGTATTGTTTAGTTACCTCATTTGGAAGATGCCTGCGTATATCAATATTCATTTCCCTGCATGCAGCAGACACCCAGCATTGACTTTGGTTGGAAAAAGTAGATAGTTTCCTTCTTTTGACTTCCTTAAGTTACAGCAGTTGGAGGGGGCAGCCAAAAGACCAAAATACTTAGTTACCCCCTAGTTGCTTTGAGATGAGTGCCCAGACGTAGCGGTTCTCTGCATTCCTGCCTTTCTGCAGTTCTCAGCTGCTGCTGCGCTTAGTTAACAACTCACTTGTGACTTCAACAGATGCTTTTACTTTTTGGCCAATAGGAACTTGGCGAACCAGCTTTTCCCTGTCTAGTAGCGAATAATAGAGTGAAAACAGCTGAAGCAGATCTTTTGCTGTTTGTGAAATATAATTGACTTCCTATTAATATGACCATTTTTGCCACGTCTTCTTGTTTCTTCATGGTTTTAATCTCTCTTTTTCTAAAGAACATCAAGCCCATCGAAATCTTTTGATCTTCTCCATATTGAAACAAGCTGGCTTTAAAATAGCACTTATGGAATTTCAAATGAAATGTAGATCTCATTTCCATATCACTGTTTTCTTTACTCTTTTTTTGCTTCAGAAAACAGTCAAGGAGTCATTATATTTTCCAGCAAGCTGTCTTGTACACCCTGAAGGGAATATTATAAGATTAAATGCAGAGTAGCATTCCTCTAGCAAGGTGAATGTTTCTCATTACAGAGATCCCTAGCTGATCTCCTAAATATAATTCCCTGTAATAATGTGAAACCTCTGAATTATTTATTGTCTCATATTAGATCAGGAGTATAATTTCTGAAAATAAATTTATTGTCATGAGCAAATCAGCTTATGAAGGTTATCTATAACCATGGAATGAAAGAGTACAGATGCTGTGTTTTGCAAGACTATCTATTGTAGCTACTTTTTGGCTTTTAGGAGGAAGCTAAAAAGTGGATTTAAAAATTGATGAACCATAGTTCTGTTAATGTGCAGGCTTGGAGTCGTAGCACTCTGTCTTTTCTATTTTATTCGTTTGAATAAAAACATCTTTGAGTGAAGATCCATGATTACCTGTGACCCTCTCTGCCTGCACATATTGCAGGGAATACCTGGGCACTCGGAGGTGTAGGTGACAATGCAGAATTGATATATTAATATCAATACCGTGACTCTTGGCACGGTACTCCTCGTGCATGAACCACTAGTGACTTGATGATACCACTGGTACTTTGCCATGAACTTATCATAGAATCATAGAATAACCAGGTTGGAAGAGACCCACCAGATCATCGAGTCCAACCATTCCTACCAAACACTAAACCATGCCCCTTAGCACCTCATCCACCCGTCCCTTAAACACCTCCAGGGAAGGTGACTCAACCCCCTCCCTGGGCAGCCTGTTCCAGTGCCCAATGACACTTTCTGTGAAAATTTTTTTCGTAATGTCCAGCCTAAATCTCCCCTGGCGGAGCTTGAGGCCATTCCCTCTCATCCTGTCCCCTGTCACTTGGGAGAAGAGCCCAGCTCCCTCCTCTCCACAACCTCCTTTCAGGTAGTTATAGAGAGCAATGAGGTCTCCCCTCAGCCTCCTCTTCTCCAGGCTAAACACCCCCAGCTCTCTCAGCCGCTCCTCAGAAGGCCTGTTCTCCAGCCCCTTCACCAGCTTTGTTGCTCTTCTCTGGACTCGCTCCAGAGCCCCAACATCCTTCTTGTGGTGAGGGGCCCAGAACTGAACACAGGATTTGAAGAGCGGTCTCACCAGTGCCGAGTACAGAGGGAGAATAACCTCCCTGGACCTGCTGGTCACGCCGTTTCTGATACAAGCCAAGATGCCATTGGCCTTCTTGGCCACCTGGGCCACTGCTGGCTCATGTTCAGTCACTGTCAACCAACACCCCCAGGTCCTTCTCCTCCAGGCAGCTTTCTAGACAGACTTCTCCTAGTCTGTAGCTGCATAGGGTTGTTGTGCCCCAAGTGCAGGACCTGGCATTTGGCCTTGTTAAACCTCATGCCGTTGGACTCTGCCCAGCGGTCCAGCCTGTTCAGATCCCTTTGCAGAGCCTCCCTACCCTCCAGCAGATCAACTTTTTGAGTCTCCTCAGAAATGATGGGCGTCTTTCACTTCCACAGTACCCGCTCCTCCAGATGCTGAATGCAGTGAGTCAAATGAGTCAAAGTTTCCAGCTCCATCAGGTGTTTCCTTGCCTTGCTGGTGCACCTTCTGTCGGATCCCTGCAGCAGTCTTTCTCCAGTACTGGTTCCTCATCACAGTCCCTGTTCAGTGCTGAATCTCTTTCAAGTGCAGCTGAAATGACAAAGGGGAAATATTGCTGAGTGTCAGGACATATCTAGAGAGGGTCCTGGTCTTTATAACAGCAGAGGTTCCCGTTTAGCTCCTCGTGGTTACGTCGGTCAGGGTACTAAGGGAAATTTAAGCACCAGAGGGAGCACCTTTATAATGGGTGCGAAGTTCTCTGTTATTTTTCCTGTCTCTGCTTTTTTGCAGTATGCTCACCCCCTCTTTGCATTTCTGTGTGCGTTTTTAGTCTCCCTGTACTTAAGGAACAGATGAGCAAGCAAACTGTGTGACTCCCCTGCCTTTCCCAGGAGAGGTGATGGACCAGGACAGAAGTAGATTCCCTTAGCAGGGTCAGAGCCCTCTTCCTGTGCATGTCTCAGCCCTAGCAAGCAGCTCGCGTTGCATTGCATTCCTTGGAAATAGTTAATAGCAACTTGTAAGCAGACACAGCTACAACTGTGATTCAGCTCATTAGTGAAATAAACGGTGGTGCACAAACTCAAACTTGCTTTTGGGCTGATCCACCGTGCTGAGGAACCTCTGAAAACTCTTCCACGGAGTGATCCCTTCACAAAACCTCGACTGTTTTATAGCTCAGGCATTTACTGTTCTGTATCTGATCAGACACAGAAAAAATGTTAACGGTGTTAGACTGAAGGACTCAGCAGGTAAAGCGTCTCCTGTCTGGGACAGAGGTCACAGTTGAAGTTTCAATTAACAGGACCTCGTGGTTGCCTGCTGTGACTCTAATGGATAACAGTTCACATTAAAAAGGACTAACCATAATTTAGGCCATTTTGGTGCAGATGGCTGGCTGTGTTGAAGAGATAGCCACCTGGTGACTGTACGATTTTTCACCCCTGAGGAGTGGTTGCTGAGGTCGAGTCTTCGATCACTGGCAGGGATGTGGCGAGGCACTTGCGCTGTGGCTCTGCATGCCACCTGGCCTCTCTTATTACAGGCTATCATTTTCTGCTTTGATAGCCCCTCTGCCTTGGTATAAACAATATTCAGTATGATTACAAACATCCCAAACTAATGAATCCTTTCTGGATCTCAGAAGGCAAACATGGTGATTTTTACTTTTGTTCATTCTGTTTTGTAATTAAAAAAATAGTAGTGAAGAAAAAATATTTTGTCATGCTCCTGCCTTGAAGTGTCCTGGGAATTGGTGTGCAGTTGGAATGATGCCTGAACCATTGCAGCTGAGCTGGAGCAGGCAACTGCAGAATCCTGTGTGCAGGTTTCCTCAGCTAACTTTTAAGTGGGAAAAGATACTTCCAGGCCATTCATGCAAGATTTTTGTTACAAAATGTTTTAATTATGAACAATTGAATAGTCATCTAGGAGTCAAAAAAAAATGCGTTCTTATGTTCTTATGCATCTGATTTCTCACTTTGGTAAAGCTTTGAGTACAAATTCCAGCTGAAGAGTTTACATAATGCATGTGAAGACCTTTCTTCTTAATAGTAAAACAAGAAATTATGATTTCAGCACCAAGCTGGGAAATGATTCATTATTTGGATAGTCAGAGAAACAAAGATACGCTGGCTCGGATGTATTATGATCCCTTCTGTGAGATTCATTAAATGGAGCCCCTGACTCCTAGAATCCATATCACTGTTCTCTGTCTTAGGGGGATTAAACTCTGTTATAGATTATATTTCATTCAACCGTAGTGGATTAGTTGCAGTTTCTACCTTTTAATTAAACAGCTGCTGTAACTAAACACAAATTTGAATTATTTAAGAGTCCACAGTATTTTAGTCTACTCACAGTGCTTGGATTTTTTAATTATATGAAGGTATACATTTTTTATGATGAAGGCTTTAGTCAGATCAATTGACAGCCACTAATAATGTATCCTTTCTTGAAGCCTGAAGTGTTTTTCCAGAGCATGAAAATGTTTAAAGTAAATTAAAAAACAAGGCTGTGTAAGAAAATGTCTGTGTTACCTACGTTTGTTTTGTGGCTTTTTACAAAACGTTTGGGGTGTTTTCATTGGTTTTAAAAATATTGTATTGACCTAGCGTGTTGTCTGATTTACAATGTCTTTCTCATTATATCCCTGTGCAAACATTGCAGTAAAGTTTAAAAGGTGGTAATTGTGCTAGATTAATGAGCATCCCGCTCAGATCAAAACATCACAATACTGGGAATTTAGACATTGAAATGAATATACATTTAGGAGTTTGGCTTTGTTTGAATAACTGCAGTGAATGTGTAGTATATTTCTTTATGACATAATTGAAGCAAATCAATCAGTCAAGTATCAATTATCCACAAGAATTAATTTGTACAACTGAAATAATTCCTTACACATGGTTATGTTTTATATCTAAGCAGCTAAGTAACTCAGAGTGTACATGAGCGTTATCTATCCTAAAAAGATTCTTAAAGGAATAATTTATAAAACCCACTTGTTTTGTGTTCCATTGGATAAGCTTATGCTACAGATCAGGCATTGGTCTTTAGCTTTTAAGACACTAATTGATTTACTAGAGGTTCAGGGCTGGATTTCTTGGGTTAAAAGTGTATGGTATGAGCAGTAATTCACCAGTTAAAAGGTGAACCGAAGTGCTGTGTTTGTGCACATATATCAGCCTCCCCTCGTTGCGATGCCCACAAGTGGTGACCAGCACAGTGAACAGAAAGGGAGATAATGCTGATAGAAAGTTGGTTGGAGATGTCTAGGAAGACTCTTCATTTAAAGGTGAAAATATCTTCTGGGTAGCAATGATGACAAGAGCATTTGATCAATGTGGGGAAAATATAGTGAACCACATGAAAACATGTTGCCAAAATGTGATTAAAACCATTAAAGCCAAATGGAACCCCCCTTCCATTTTCTACATTGCCATTAACACTTGTGGTGTGTGCATCAGACAAAACTGAATGGAAGTGCCCATAAAGAATTTTATAAGCTATGGCATATTTAGTTAAGCTCAGTGAGCTTTTAAGGATGCTTTTGTTGTTGCCAAGGTGAATAATAGCATAACTTGGGTATGCTCTGGTTACAATGCCTCACTTCTGCAAAGAAAGAGCAGAATTCTACGAGTCACTGAAGTTTAAAAGAATGTAGCATGCATCAAGGAAGAAATCCTCAATACGTATTAAGCATTATACTTAAAGCGAGGGCCAGGATCAATGCCTATTTAAGTGGGAACAGGAATAACCAGAAAAGGAATAGGAGAAAGGTTATTGGATAAATATGAAAAAGCCACAAGAGAATTCTTCTGCTAAGCAGGTGGGATTGAGATAGCTGGTCAGGCTTCTTAAAATGAAGAATTGAAGAAAGGCTGTAACAGTTAAAGCTTTTGTTGATGGCTAATAAGTTAATTCCATTTGAAAATAAAAGAAAAAAAACCAAACCAAAACAAAATGGGTGAAGGCATGTAAATCTTGTATGTACTGGAAATCTGGAGATTGCATTAAACACTGAATTCTTAACTCTTACAGTGCCCCTGTGAGGGTCCTCTAAAGATTAAAACCTAGAAATCTAGGAGAACCTTATATTTGCTGTATCTAATAAGAGGAGCCGTGAGCTAGACTGCTTATTTTTAGGGTATGGATGGATTGTATGTGGATAAAGACAAACTGTCAGAGGCGAACATAAGGGAAATCAGACATAAAGACAGGCTGACAGATAAGCAGCAGCGAGATGGTTGTCTATGAGCTTGTTCGAAGACAAAGTGCATTCTCATCAGAACCACTTGTGTCCATTTGTGAGAGAACAGGAAGAACGATGCATGACAAGAATAGTCCGTGACCTTTGTGATGAGGAGTCTGAGATCACTTTGACTGGACATGGGCAGGTCCGTATAGAAACCAAAAGCCTTATTAATCACTGGATAGGCAAATACTTATCCAAGGTCTGCAGCAGGAGCAAGCAGAGCAGTTATTGTTGCTGTAAAGGACTTTTGTGTCAATACAAAGTGAAAAGATAATGAAAATAGCCAACGTTTGCCTCCATTATGTTTTTTAATATACATTTTATTGTTTAACGAGCAGGTTTTGCCCTTTTACTTGTTCTGATTAGCTAGTTAATGTAAATGCTTTTATGTTCCTGCAAGATATGAAGTAATTACTAAGATGTTTGCCATTAGTACCTTAATATAATTTAATTTACAATTAAAAAAAAAATCCTTCACCAACCAAGTAGATGGCTTTAATATTTTTTCTTTAAGCATTCAAAAGAATGTAGCAGATGTGATTAGTATTATGAACTACCTTCTTACAAGTTTATTTTTAATACATAAATATCTCAGAAGAGCTCAAAATAGCAACTAAAAATCGTTACTTCTGGGTTTTTTTACCGGCTTGATTTTTCTGAGATGTTGGCATGTTGTACATGACAAGTTGGTAGTTTGTTTTTTAACAAAAAATAATAGCAGTCAGGATGAAATACTGCGTATTAAAGTTTGTCTCAGAAAGAAAGATTTCAGTCAGATTCTGAAGTTCCTGCAAGGTGCACTTTGTGATAAAAAGACTGTGAAGCCTAATGTTTTTAATCTCTAGTTACACTTCTCCACAGTGTTCTTAATCAAGAACCTCTGGAAATGGGTGCACCACGGAGGTCTCAGAGGATCCAGCCAGCAGTCTGTGTCACCATGGAATAACTCTGTCACAAATAGCTTGCTTCCTATGTCCTTAATGCTCTAGAATTATAAAGTTATTTTCCCCACTGCTTCAAATGTCAGGGACACTCCTTTGCTGCCATCCCCTGTTCTGACCCTATTTTATTTTTTTTTAGTGTGCTCAACTTGCATCTTCTTTGAGGTCCCAGGGAAGTTTAATTATTTCATCAGCCAGGGATTCTGTTATCTTTAATTTTCCTCGCTCTTATAGTAGAAGTTGTAAGAAGGCAAATTAGAGGGTGCTTCAGGACAAAAAGAAATAGGGAATCTCTTTTGGGCTTCTGCCAGAGGGCAATGACTTCACGCATCAGGAGAGGAAAAGTAATTGCTCCAGGCTCAGTTATCTGGTTCTTGACTTGGATGTTCTTGTTTAATGGATGATGCGTCTGAAAATAAGTTAGCAACTTATATGGCCAGATTTGGAAAGCATGCGCGTGTTTTTGACTGCAAAGTAATTTCCTCAAGAGAAAACCTCTTATTTGATATTCTCAAACGGTCCAAATTTTTTCCGTGGTAGTTTGCTTGTAGATCAGAAAGTAAATGTAGAGCTTTCTTAAATCAACATAGAAAATAATTTTATTAAAATTGATTTAAATTAATTTCTGGCAAGAACAATAAAAATCAATATTTGGAATATTAAATAAAAACTATCATAATTTTCACTTGAGATTACTTTGTGGATGGGATGAGAGCCTGGACTTTCAGATAAGAGTTTGAGCATTGTGCAATTTATAGAATTTCCGGGCAGTTCCTTGTTAACCCATAACTGTAGATAAATGAAATCCAAGATCCTAAGTCTGAATTCAGCTGTATCCATTCACATTGCCATGGTGTGGGGTAGGTCTACACGTGAAAGTGCCTAACTT
Organism: Phaenicophaeus curvirostris; assembly: GCF_032191515.1. Classification (NCBI taxonomy): domain Eukaryota; kingdom Metazoa; phylum Chordata; class Aves; order Cuculiformes; family Cuculidae; genus Phaenicophaeus; species Phaenicophaeus curvirostris. Next base: position 5,231,467 of record NC_091402.1, on the reverse strand, counting down.
ATGAGCTCAAGAACCTCACCGTGTGGGTGGCTTGTAACTGAAAGACGAGGTTCAGTACTTGGATTTTAGGTTTTTCTTATGTTGAAAAATGAACACAACTGAGAATGCAAAGAATGGGATAGTCACTCTCACTCCTTTTTTATCCACCTAAAGGGTTTCCACTTCCCATAGGAATAAAAGGAAGAAATTGGCTTTCTGCTTGAAACATATCTCTTCTTCAACACCAGAAGGGTCATTATTAAAGGATAGCAATACAGGGATTAAAAAATAAAAAAGAAAGATAAGTTCATTGATGAGGATAACTACAAACTCAGCCAGCTCTCTGTGTCTGGTTGGAAGTGCATTATCCTCTGACCTTCCAACACAGAGGCTGCACGAAGAGATGCATCAGCTGTGACCAAGCAAAATTAAATAGTTTCTGTCATCTCCTTGCATGATTTCCTGTGTTTCTTTTGATTGAAGCTGATACCATGTATGTGCACTTCCATGAAAAGCTCTTGGCAGCGCAGACAAACTAGCAGTTGAAGTCCTCAGGAGGCCACAGGCTGCTGTTGTACCCTGCTCTTGTCAGGGACACGCTGCACGGAGGTGCTGGTGTTCCTTTAGATGCCCTTGATGTAGTTGTCCTTGATGTCCTCTGGCCGAGTCCCCCCAGATTTAAATTGCCCAAACTCTTGAGTGTTCCCACGGCAAAAATATGAATATTGTCGTGATGGTTGGAGAAGGCAGAATGATCTTGGAATTGTGTTTTTTGCAGCTTGGACAGAGTGGCACTGTTTGGTCTCGAGCTTTTCCAGCTGGGTATGAAAATGCCATGTTTATGTTTACTGGCTGCAGTTTTTGACTAAACTCAATGAATTTTCACCAGGCTGTGTTCTCACTGTGTCAGTGCAGCTGTGCACGTGCGAGTGGCTGCGGAGGGTGGGCCAGCCACATCTCTTGCCCTTCAGCTTGAGAGCTCTGTTAGAAAGAGCACTTGGTTAAATAGATGGGTTTTGTTTCTTTCTTCATTTTTTTTGCCTGAGAATCATAGAATCATAGAATGGTTTGTGTTGGAAGGGACCTTAAAGCCCATCCCGTTCCACCACCTGCCGTGGGCACCCCCCATGGGATCAGGTGCCCAAGGCCCCATCCAGCCTGGCCTTGAGCACCTCCAGGGATGGGGCAGCCACAGCTTCCCTGGGCAACCTGGGCCAGGGCCTCACCACCCTCATGGTAAAGAAATTCCTCCTTATATCTAGTCTAAATCTGCCCCTCTCCAGTTTATACCCATTTCCCCTCATCCTATCACCTCAAGCCTTTGTAACTAGTCCCTCCCCATTTTTCCTGTAGCCCCTTCAGGGACTGGAAGGTTGCTGTAAGGTCTTCTGGGAGCCTTCTCTTCTCCAGGCTGAACAACCCCAAGTCTCTCAGCCTGTCCTTGTATAATATGTGCCTCAGTTACGCTGTTGGAATCCAATTTGGTAATCTGCTGCCGGCCAACAAAAAGGGTGTTTGGGGCAGTGGTGACCTTCAGAGTCTACATTTAATTTTGGGATCTATTTAAATTGAACAGGTTACGTCACCTTTAGGAAGGTGGAATTTCTCTGAGTGGAAGGTTTATTTCCTGAACACAAAAAAAAACTTAGCATGGATGCTTGTGTCTGCGCTTTCAGATAAAAATCCCCATAGAGTACAATCAGTGGGCATCGTATGGAAGTTGCTTGTTTCTTTTCTTTTAACATCTGTGTATTTTTGTTTAAAACAAGAAGGCTGAAGCCTTCTCCAGTGCCGTAAGGTCTGCAGTGGCTATTGCTCACTCAAGGTAACTGTGCCGTCAGGGTTAACAGTGCGTTACCACAACAAGCATATTTTGAAAAGAATGCAAGAAAGAAAAACAAGAAAGAAAGATGGCTAAATATTGTTGGCACTTGAATAAAACAAAAACCAGAGAGTAATAATTTCCTCAGTCCCTGCAGTCATTCTTGAATTTTTAATATTGCTCTGTTTATTGTACCTTTACATTGCAGTCATGTTGTTTACCAAATAATTTCAGGCCAGCATAGCTGGAGAGCGATGGTGTCCTAGAGTCACATTTTCCAGACATCAATAGATGGTAGGAGCTTCTGGCTGGGTTCTGTTCCTGGTTGACTTAGTTGATTGGAGGCTGTCAAGGTTGGGGGTTTTTTGAATAATTTTTTTCAATTGTGAGGTTACAAATGAGTCATTCTGAAATGTTTCCCTTTTGCTGTTTTTTAATGTTTGGGAAATCTCACTCTTTTATTATCAGACCCTAGGATTGAAAGTCCTTTTACAGTTACTTTCAAGGCAACGTTAAGGACCTGTAAGTATATTTAATCAAATTTTTTAGACACTGTATAAAGTCCAAGCTGTACAGATGTTTCAAAGGCAAAATCATATTATTAAGTTTGGATTGTGCGCCCTTGTTTGACAGCAGGACCCGAAGAAACTCATTTTAGGCTTTCTTCTGGCTCAGGGAGGTTGGGTGACCTCGTACAGCAATCACAGGTCTTGTGCCTTGTCCATCCACGATCCTGAAAGGGGCTTGCAGAACAGGGCAAGCAAATAGTCTGGCTTCTCCACAATGCTTCCAGCATGGATCATTCTTTACTGTGGTAGCTGAGTTATTTATGTTGTCGAAAGAGAAAACAATAAGAGCCATGCACCATATCTCTGAAAAAGGGGAAAATTACTTACCTGTGTTCACAGCCAGAGATGCCTAACAAAAGTCACTGGTGGTACTTTTAATTTAACTCCATTGTCTTGATGGGAAATGGGATGTTCCCACTTGTCTCTATATTAGACGCTGGTTTCACTTAGTTGCTTTTGACACTTTCTCCTATATTTCAAATGTACAATGTGTGTAGGCTGTATTTTATGTTTCTGTCGCAGTTCCTTTTGCCAAGAGAAATCCAGGCGCTGTGGAGATGGATAGCTAAACTGCGTAATCTCCCAGTAGCACACTGCATCCTGCAACTTGTGTACCAGGTCCTGTGTTCCTTGCTCAATTTTCACAGTCTTTACAAAAGCAATTTTCCTTTGACCTATATAGGTGTTTGCTTGAGTGAAAAAGGAGTTTGGATTCAGCTCACTTGTGGCTGAGATGACAAATAGACTGAGAATGCTATTATACTGGGGGTTATCATGTGGGAAAGGTAGAGTCTCACTTTGCTTACATATTTAATTTCTGTGCACTCACATCTAATTTTTGGAGAAATAGATATCTGTTAGCTGTGAGGAAAATGGGAGTTAATACTTTTCTTTTTCTTTTCTTTTCTTTTTTTTTTTTCTTCTTTTCTTAGAGCATACATAGAACTGTGGAAATGATTCTGCTGCAGTGAGATTTTCTAGATCAGGAATGTTTTTGACCAACTAAGGCAAGAGCCTCTGGACTGTTGGCTCTATGCTGAGCATCCTTTTATAATGGTGAAATCAGATGGCTATTCTGAGATCATAGTTAATTCTTAGATTTTGAGACTAGAAAGGACCTTTAAGATAAGGTAGTCTGCTTTTTTTTGTATAACAGTGAACGGATGGATCAATGTGCTAACAGTGGCAGCCCTTTTAAACAGAAATTGCTTTATCTGAGTTTGTTTTCTAGGCGGGAGCATAGTAGAAGGCATCTCTTTAAAGAAGGCTTTGGGCAATTTATATTTAAACTTTTGTGAAAGAAATCATGCATGCAAGTAGAAACCTGCCCAGATAATTGGAACAGTAACATAAAATTACCTTAAAGGAGGGAATTCATTATCATGCAATGCAATCAGGTACTCCTGGCCATTAGTTTTAACATTTAAGAAGGAGAAATCATAGATCAGGAAGTTGCACAGGAAGAGCAGTCTCAAAGACAGCTTAAAAATACCTCAACTAATCTAGCACAAAGGATTAACTATTTCTCACAAGGTGTTGCGTGTAAAGAAATGTGTGCTGTGAAGGGTGGTGGACAACAACAGATGTGTTAAGTTCATCATGAATCCGCATGATAGCAGAGAATCATTCCCAAAAGAACCTTAAAGGTCATTGACAAAAATCTTAAAAATCAATTTCTGAGTGTCATGGAATAACTGAAAGAAAATCAAAGTGTACTTAATATGCCGAGGTTGCTTAACACTAGATAAGGCTGTTGCACCTGAATATAAAGTATGCTGAAGTCTGACAGAGGAATATTCCTGTAAACCTGCAAATATATATTTAATAATCAGGACATGGTGTTATACATTTACTGTATGAACAAACAGCTGCCACATAATGTCCTCGGTACTGCTGAAGGGAGCCTGTGAATTCTTCTTCATCTTTCTGATTAGAGTGAAACCAGACATAGTCATTATAACTGTCTGCAAATGAATGCTTTTAAAGATACCTGCTCTTTCGCTGGCTCAAGTCTTCTCTGGCTTATTTTAATCTTTATCCATATTTTGGTCAGGCAGAATGAGGGTATTTCTTTTATTTCTGTGATGGCTCACAAGTACTGGGGAACCTTTCAGCTTACAGAGGAAGAACTGACCTAGTTTATAGGATGTTATTTATCTCAAAGGGATTTCTCTTTATTTAGTAATGAAGAATTTTGTCATAGATGCTATGCTTTGATCGGAAGCCACAAAAGGAGCATGAAAATTATCTTTAGGGGAGATATTAGAACCTCTCTTCTTGTGAATAATGTAGGTAGTTACCAGTATAGTAATAAATACTGGGTATAGCAAGAAACTTCAGTACAGACTGCAGAGAACCACTGAAAGCAAGAATCATCTTTCTCTTAGCAACTCTAGGCATTTTAAAGCCCCAGTTCATCAAATCAAACTGCTTGAATATAGGTAATTTCCAGATAGAGGAGGACCAGTCATTAAAAAATATTAAGCATGAGCAATATTTTGCTTTCTCTGCTTTGAAATATTTTATGTGGTTTTCCTAGGGCAATAGAAGCTACCTCATATTAGATCTCTGGTTTTGCCCCAAAAGTAAACCCTTTAAAAACTAAAAATATGAGAGATTTATGAGTTGCCTTATCCTTACCCTTGAATTCCAGCTGGAAATGCAAAGAGGAACAGATCAAATCAGACATTGTTCTCATGATTTTCCAACTTATTTTTCTGAACTTGCTCCCTCTTGTTTCTTTCGAGCCGACTCTCTCAACATTTTAGGTTATCTACTCCTGTGTACAAATAGCCTCAGATCCAGTCAGTACAGTTTCTTGCATCTGCTTCTGGGCATCCCCAGTTTTTTTCAGAGAACGGAGCAATAAGTAGTTGTCTCTGTGTAATTCTGAACAGGCTTTCTTCACAGACCATGAGATTTTAAATGATTCTGTATTTTTTTTGTTACCATTAACTATTTTGGCTATCCCTGCTAGCCATACGCTAGTCCGTGCCCTCTCTGACCATGGATAAATTACTTCGTCAAATATGCCTGCTGGAAGCTTTCCTGAGTGGTTGTGTCTCCTGCTCGGTGACAGGGAGATGGTCTCTGGAGAAACAGGTAAGTTGATGTTGGGCCATGGACATTTTTTCCTTCAGTGTACGTGTGAGGGAAGAGATACGTCTAGGTAGGGAGCTTCTTTTTTGCTGAACACGCTAGCTTGATGTTTGAGCCGTGCAGAAATGGGGAGTTTGCTTCTGGGAGAACGTGTCACTTTTTGTCTGCCCAAGTGTCAGAGCTGTTGAGCAGTTAATGAAATGCGGTGTCAGCAGCACCTTTAGGAATGGGAAGTTTAGAAACAATAGTCGCTCTACTGATGCATGTTCTCCATCTCTCTTCAGCTAAAACATGCTTCAAGTGAGTGATAGCCATGGGGGAATAAGGAAAGTCCATTTTTTACCTGCCAATGCATTAAAGACTATGTCTGATACAGTCAAATGCATGGGAGCAACGGAACCTGCCAGAACATTCATAGCGTCAGAAACACGTGTATGTCAGGAAACAGTTAATATTAAAATGATTGATTCGATCTTTGACATTCCTCATAACATACAAGTCCTCAAATAGATGAGATACAGAAAAAATTAAAAGAAAGCAAAATAAAACACTGGTCCATTAGCACATGTTTCAAAGGGGGAAAAGTTATGCTTTTCTATTCACCTGTGTAACCCTGTCAGAGAATGCCAGGCAATAATTCATCTCTAGCTGCCACATAAAAATATCTTCAACAAATATAGTGTTAGCTTCCCAGAAAAAGACTAATCTTTAAGACAACAATAAAAAGGGCAAGGAAGGGAGAAAGAATGGTTGATGTGTGAGTAATGCACAATATATTGTACATGCTGGATTTTAAAACCAGTTAGATCACAAAAGCTGTATATGCCAAAGCCAAGGCTTTCAGGAAGAGGAGCCTAAATTGTCCTTGGAACTCTGTATGTGCTACTGACTCTCTGTGCTTCTGAAAATCAGTCAGGCACCTGAGTCTGTATTTAGGAATTCTAGTTTTTCTTATAGTTTTTGTTATAGTTTATAAGAATCATGGTCTTCATAACTCTGCACATCTTCAGCTCCTTTTGTCTGAGTGACACAGAGGATTTATCAAGTATCAGGACTCATCTGAGTTGAGCGCTGCCTGCTGTTGCGGTATTAGGCACTTGGAATTAAAAGGGATGGAACTGCCCAATGAGGTGGCTATAAATGTGTCTGTTTTAGACTGAACAGTAATGAAAACAATGTGAAAAAACACAGGTTGAGCACAGCATAATGTCAGGGTAATCCTGTGCCAGACTGAACTTAATGCCCGGGAAATATCCTGGGCACATGTATTTGCTTTCAGAAATATAAGTGGCAGGAGCAACTTAGATAGAAAACATAGCAGGTGCTTGGAGTACAATTCTGTTTCTTTTGAGGTATCATAGTGGTCTGAGCACATGTTTAATATGGGCAAGTTCAAGAGTGGGTACTGACTCGAAAACTCCAGTGCTCCTCCATGCTTCTCCTCCTTTCCCTGGCAGTCTGCTGTCCTTTCCCTCTGGTGCAGTCTGGTGCCAGTCCTCCTCCTACCTGGTTCTCTTGTCTCTGCACTAGAATTTCCAGATTTCTCACTACCTGTTTCCCTATAAACATGGCAGGAGGACTGTGTACAAGAGCAAAGAGAAGCTATGGTGCAAATATTGTATTTACGCTTTCACCTGCCTAGGTTCTTCTATGTTTCACCACTGACAATAAAAATGCTGGCATTGCTGTGCCCAAGGTTTCACCTAGAGCATGTGACATCTTTTTAATTGCATGGTATCATCAGAAAATGACCCTGAACCCTGTGCAGAGGCAGCCTAAGAGCCTACTTGCTCTTTGCTGCCTGCTACAAAAACAAGACCAAGTGCCTCTCTGGACAACCTTAAACAGATCTTGCCGGAACAAATGTGTTATTTGAACGTTTCGAAAATCACAGAATCATAGAATATCCTGAGTTGGAAGAGACCCACGAGGATCACAGAGTCTAACTCCCGTTCTTGCATGGGACAACCTCAGCATTCACACCATGTCCAAATGCTTTTGGAATATTGTCAGGCTTGGCACCATGACTGCTTCCCTGGGCAGCTGTTCCAGAGCTCCACCAACCTCTGAAGACGAAGAACCTTTTCCTGATCTCCAATCTAACCCATCTTGGCACATCTTTCTCCCAGGTCCTCCTGATCCTTGTCTTTCACGGGAAGTACAGTGTGGCAACCAGCACAGAACATGGCAGCATGGTCACAAAAACATCCAGGCTGTCCCCAGGGGGTGGTTGAGGAGTAGACCAAATACTTTGACTTAAGGCATTACACCTAATGCCGCTTTTCTTCTTGACTAAGCATCTGTAGAAATGCTTCTGTAAAGGAGAAATCTAATGGCCTTAGTGCAGGACTTTGAAAGATAATTGAGTTGTCTACCATAAACTAATGTCTCTTATTCACTCCTGTTGAAAGATCACAAATCTTTTTTTGGTGCGAGCTACTTCTTATGTAAATTGTAGTAAATAATATATGAACATATAGTCCAGCTAATGCAGGACAATAGAGTGTTTGGTTTTGAAGAACTGTACGCACTTCCCGATGCATGAGCATAAAGGAGGGGGGACTAGCAGTTAGCATTTCATACCCATGCATTGCAGGAAATAAAAGTTACAGCTCTAGTAAAATTCGTATGCTAGACGACTGTAAAGCTGAAGAGACAGAGAATCCCAGAGGGTTAACTCCTCCTCACCTAAGCAAAGTAAATTATTTGACTTTTTGAAATGTCTTCTGAAATGTAATAAAATCTGAAGGGGGTAAGGATCTTCATCTCATTAATACAGGGTCCCAGCAAATGTCATTTTCTAAGCTGCTCTGGGAAATGGGATTCTTTTCAGATTTCAGCGAATAGTTCGCAGTCACAGTGCATTACTTTAGCAGCATATTTCTCTTCCTTCTACATTACATGCAGCACAGTTTAAACAGTAGAGTGAGCTTATTTTGGCTTCTTTCCTTTATATGAATGGAGAGAATTTTGATTTGCTATATATTTCACTGCTACCATAGATTCCCTCTCCATCTTAAATGGTAGTTTATTAAGATTAAATGCTTTCTTATGTAGATGTATTGAAAGGACCTTTGATTTGGTTTAAATTAAATTTGATTCAATTAAAATGTAAGATAGATTGAAGCACTTCCATGAAGAGAAAATGAAAAAGGCTCTGTGAAAGAGAACCAAAGCTACAATAGATATGGAATCAGGAGATTGCAATCACGTAGAGGAGTTTTGAAAGCTGGGTACCATAAACTTCACTTTCAGAGCAGAGTCTAATCTTGTGGTACCTGGGTGGAGTACACAAAGACTGAGTTGCGGGGCTCGGACCCCACAAAATGATCCAAAGTCCCTGGCTGAGTGGATCAGATCACATTAGCATTCAGCACCACCGCTTGGGTGCAGAGAGAAAGAAGAAAAGAAAAGAAACATGAAAGGAGAGATTAAAGGAGGGGAATGAGACAGGAAGAAAAGAAGGATTTGTGAAAGCGTTATGAACCCAGTCCTTTTTCCTTTGTACTCTCTGCAGCCCATGTTAAATCCATATTCCGGGCCGCTAGGATGTCCTTTGGACAGGGCAAAAGAGTATTTGGTGTGTGTGTCTGCGCTGCACTGAATCACTGCTGGAGACCTCTGAAAAATTTGCCTTGGAACGGAACCTTTGAATGCTCTATAGTTCAGACCCCCAGAGCCATGGGTTTGGAGCCCAAGCGTTTCACTGAAACAACTGTTCTCCAAAGTGTCCGTGTGGAGCACCTGGGAGCTGAGCCCTTCCCCAGGAGCCAGACCTGTCATCCAGTCCTGCTGCGGAAACTTTCCAAGGTGGGAGTCTTTATTCACCCCTGCAAAGCCACCACTTTTCTCCACATAGATCGTGTCACATTTGAGCCGCTTTTGGTCATTTCAGGCCAAGTTTAAATCAGCAGTCTTGAAATAGGAGTGTTTTATTTTATCATGAACAGCCAGAGCTGCTTAAGACTCTGCAAAAAGTTTAGAAAAGCTTTTTTTTTAATCCTCTTTTTTTCTTTGTATATGCATGCATTAGTTCAAACGTGGAAATGCGTAAAGGCTTTTGCATTCAGTGGCATTATCTATATGTATAGATGATTTTTTGCCATTAAATCATTGTATGATTGTAAGCCACTATGATCAACTTAGCAGTGACTTTGGTTTAGCCAGACAATACTAACAGGCCACTAAAGAAACGGTTTGTTTTGTCAGTTATGTACAAACTGACTTCTCAGTTACATAATTTAAATTCTTAGAAACGCTTGAATATTTTTTCAGTGCCAAAATTAAATATTTAAATTCTTGGCACTGCTTTAAAGATTTTGTTTTCTTCTATCAGAGGCACAGTCACAAACATCAAGTTTAATGTTGAAATATTGATTCTAGAAACGGTGATCTGTAAGAAAGCCGATTTCAACATTTTGTCTTGATTTAGGGAATTTCATTTAGGTATTTTGCAATTGGTTGTCTGATGATACTTATCAAGTATTGTCATCTGATCATGTTGAATTAAATTTGACATTTTTCACATTTATAAAGTTACTTGAACTTGCACAAGTTTTTTCTCCACGATACTTAGTGGCAGCTAATAGTTTGGCATTAGGGACAAAGCATCAATTTTATAGTAGTTTTTAAAATGTATTTCTTAAGAGAAACACAGTTTGATTCTGATTCTATTTGCAAAAAAAGAAAGAAAACAATAAAATGCAGTTATAAAAAGGAACCCCTGGACTCAGATATATGTGTATATGTGCCCTGTTCTTGCCTTTCTTAGCAAAACTTGTAGTATGTTTTGTGAATGCACATTAGGAAGAATAAATAAACTGAGTAAAAATGTATTAGGTATTATATAGGCCCATAATACGTAATGTGCCTTTCTTGTTAATTGATGTAGCCAATGCATGGTATAATATCTGCAAAGGAATGGTTATAGTGCATGCTGTGAAGACATATTAAAACAATACACAATAGTCATTTAAATTCTAATAAGTCCTTTAACATACAGCAGTATTGGATCCAAGAGTATCTTTATGATTTTCCTGTCTCAGAGGGACACATTGTATGTTCTTATTTGTGCAATACTAGGAGGAAAGAAATTATGAGCCCGTGTACTGCTAGTGTATGGACTCTACTATGTGTATACATACTGCTTCGGTGTCAGGTAATTCGAGTTCATTTTAGGATAAAGCAGGTTGAAAAATCTTTGTGCTTTTAATATGAGCATCTAAAACAGTTTCTGATAGTACAGTATGTTGAAGAGGCATTGCTGATTAAAAAGCAGTTGTGTATGATTCTTTTAAACAACTGAACACTTACTTGCCCACTGAATTCAATGCATTTCAAAAATGTGAGCTGTCCAGAGCTTTTGACCTCAGTAAATGCAATAACACTGGATAAAGAATTTTTCAATTACTACAGACCAAAACTCAGTGGCTAGCATAAGGTCAGATACAGTATCTGTGGCACAAAAGGAATAATGTGCACTGAACAATAAGAAAGGTTGATAAACGAAAACAAGTACAAAGGATGTTATTTCCTATGTATAATGCTCTGCACAATAGGGTATCTTAAAGAACATGATGCCCAGAAGCAGCGATCACAAATTAATCAAATATCACCTGAAAAGTAGAACTGGGGCTAAAAGGGACAGAGCTAATAGAGTGAGATAAAAGGAAGGATTGCATGGGAGATGTTGCTTGTTGATTGAAATACAGCAATAAAGATAAGGATGAAGAGTGTTTTAAGAATTGTAGTAGGTTCATATCTCACGAAGAAATACTGTGATATTTTTGTAGTTCATATATTAAAAAATAAATAAATAAAATCTCCCTTTAGGGATTTACACTGTAAAACCAAAGAACTAATCCTTTTACAGCAGCACCATAAAGGAAGCCTCCTAATCCTTGTCAATGACTGTGTATCCAGTTATTGCATCGCTTCAGAATCTTTTGACAAACTCCCCTGCAGCCAGACTTGTCTTGGAACAATATAGTCTTGGCTATCTTGAAACAGCCGATAGAAAAGCTGCTCTCCCCATATGGAACACAGTGTAGTCCGTTTGAATGTTAATCTAATGAATTTCATTTTATACTAAGGAACCATTCCTACTAAGCTGTCACCTCCCATTTCTCTTGATTGCACCCCAGCAAGACTGAAAGTTTAAAGGCGTGTATCAGAATTCAGAGCAGCAGCAGTTCTTCGAGCTGAGTTTGAGGTTGACCTCCTGGCAAAGTTTGCAAACGCATTTTCCTGGGGCTCACTTGTCACGCTCTTCAAATCACTAATAATCAGATTTGTTGTCTGTGAAAAGCTTAGCTGGAGAATAATTCGTGCAGCAGATGAACTTTCCTGCATTTGACCCCATTTACTGAGTGGAAAGCATTCGGTTAGCTGGATCAGTTTTAAGACAAAAGATAATTTGTGCTGGAGTCCGAGTCCAATCCAAGATGACAGTTTCAGAGTCCTGCTCTGAAGCTAAACCCTATCCATGTGTTTGATTTTACAGGAAAAGTGGCCCACATCTGCTGGAAACGTGCTGTGGGAGTAGCAAGCCTGGACAAGAATTTTGCCTGGCTTGAACAGGCTAATTTCCAAGCTGTGATACAACTTGGAAAGTGGGAGGAAGCTCTTTGCTGGACTCTCATGATGCCTGTCACTGTCCTTTGTGTGCCTTGTCTTTCCTCCTACAAATTCTTCTTCCCTTTTGATAGGAGCACATTGAGGATATTGGCAGAAAATGTGTTTTCCACAGATGCTGAACACGGAACAGTCCTTTGTGTTGGCCTTTTGTTTCTGCGCTGGGGACAGTCCACTAAATGGGGCTTTTTGCTCACATTTCTTTAAAAAATCCCACCTCTTTGCAAGTTGTAGTTATTTTCTTTGTCCCTTCTCTTATGGTGCAACAGAGTTTTTCTGCTTTATGCTGCCCTGCTGATATGCAAGCTGCCAGGCATTACCACTTCTGTCTCTAAAACAGAGTTGATATCACACATGAAGGGGAACAGGCAAGTGCTTTCTACCCAGAGAACAGCAAAATAGAAGAGGCATCACCATGGCAGCAGTATTATTAAGTGCAAAGCCTCTTTTCAATCACTTTCATTATGTATCATCTCCCCAACAGTATTCTTTTCCCCTAAGGGTGGCAACTGTCTTGCAGGGTGGCTGCAAGGCACAGATGCCAGGTTCAGAAACGTGTTGCGGAGTTATCTTTGAACCCAGTGAAAATATGATATTTTAAGATCCCTGCTACTGGCTTCGGACTAATGCAGCAAAGAACGTGGACACCATTGAAGGGAATGTTGTAGATGACTGCATGGTTTAACAATTGAGCCTCACGCAGCCACTCGCTGCCCGCCCCCACGCCCTGTGGGATGGGGAAAAGAATGGGGAGGGTGAAAGTGAGAAAACTTATGGGTTTGGATAAAGACAGTTTAATAGGTAAAGCAAAAGCCATGCAAGCAGAGCAAGGAATTCAATCACTGCTTCCTATCAGTGGGCATGTGTTCAGCCACTCCCAGGAATTCCAGGCTCCGTCACGCATAAGGGTTACTTGGGAAGACAAATACTGTAACTCTGAGTATCCCTCCTTCCTTCTTCTCCTCCCAGCTTTATATTGCTGAGCATGACACCATGTGATGTGGAATATCCCTTTGGGCAGTCGGGGTCAGCTGTCCCTGACTCCTGCCTCCGTTTGCATCCACAGCCTCCTTGCTAGTGAGATGGGGTGAGGTGAGGAGCAGAAAAGGCATTGACGCTGTGCAAGTGCTGCCCAGCAACAGCAGAAATATCCATGTGTTTCCAATGCTGGTTCCGTCACAAATCCAACACACAGCCCCATGTGAGGTGCTGTGGGGAAAATTAACTCTCTCCCAGCCCAAACCAGCACACCCATCCAGGTAACGTGTTTTTTTTCCCTTGATTGTCAATATCTGTTTTCTTCAGTGAGACACAGCAGAGTGAGAGACCTTAGGAGCCAGCTGCATGAAATGCACTCAGATTTCTCATGAAGTCCTGGAACTGCAATAGGTTTGAGATAATTAAACCACTATTATGCTTGATTGCTTAAATATACTTTAAGAATTCATAAACAAGCATAGACTCCTCATGAAATAATAATGACATAAACATGGCAGATGCATATTTCCATTTCAAATTTATATGAGGTGCCTCTGAGTTCGGTTCGTCATTAATTTTACTGAAATATCGTATGTGTAATTTAGCTATTTAGATGCAACATGCTCTACTGTACATTCTAGCCTGCTCTGTATGCATTACCTGAATGCTACTCTCTGCCCTCTTCTCTGTGTCTCATTGCATATTTCAGGAAGATGCTGCTGCATCTGTGCATGTCTGTGATGCTGGGTTTTAGTTACTCCTGAGCATTTTATTGGCTCAGACTGAAGTGACTGCAGCCTCGAGGGCTTGTGGTACCAAATCTTCAGGAATGTGATCAATCTCTTTTTCCATGTTGTCAAAGCCTCTGCCAGAGCGCAAAATATTGGGCTGCTGGCCTCCGTCCTGTGTGGCTTTTACTCATTAATGGGCTTTTTATTTTAGGTCAAATAATGAAAGAGCAACAGGAACTCAGGAGGTGCCTGTGCTGTTTATCTCCTCAGCAGATTCTACATCTGCCTCTGCTTCTTGGTTCCTTCTATGGCAGTGAGTGCAAAGAACTACTGCTGGAACTGAGTTTTGGCACGGCTCTCTGAACAAGAGAGCTAAGTCTCTTGAGGACTATAGAAGGGAATACATTATAAAATGTCTTTTCTGTTGTGCTACGAATATTGTGTTCTCTATTGGCTAGGGTGCATCTTTCACCTAATGGACTTAAAGATGGCATCATTTTGAGAAAAAAAAGGCAACAAATTGCAGAAGAAGTGTCTCATAAGGAAAATGAGCTCAACACTGGTGAAAGAAAACTCCAGTTTGGTATTTCCTTGTGAGTCTTCTTAATATCAGAACTGAAGCAGATAGAAAGAGAAAATGTGCTGTTGCTTCTATTTAAAAATGAACAGCAATGTAACTGTTCCTTTTTATTTCAAGGAAGAAATAATTGCAATAACCTAGCGTTTGATAGCTCTTGGCAAAAGCTGTTTTCTTAGAATAGTAACTAATATTGCCCAAGGAAAATAAAAAAGGAGAGCTTTTTCAATGACCCAGATGAAACGTACCTGTTGCTCTTCTGTTTGTCAGTGAGCAGAACAGAAAAACTTCTGGCTGAAATTTCCCAGAGAAGACACTGCAGTGGGAGAATCATAGAACCATAGAATCACCAGGCTCGAAAAGACCTCTTGGATCATCAAGTCCAACCATTCCTATCTGCCCCTAAACCATGTCCCTGAGCATCTCATCTACACGTCTTTTAAACACCTCCAGGGAAGGTGACTCAACCCCCTCCCTGGGCCACCTGTTCCAGTACCCAATGACACTTTCTGTGAAAAAGTTTTTCCTAATGTTCAGCCTAAACCTCCCCTGGTGGAGCTTGAGGCCATTTCCACTTGTCCTGTCCCCTGTCACTTGGGAGAAGAGCCCAGCACCCTCCTCTCCAAAACCTCCTTTCAGGTAGTTGTAGAGAGCAATGAGGTCTCCCCTCAGCCTCCTCTTCTCCAGGCTAAACAACCTCAGCTCTCACAGCCATTCCCCATAAGACCTGTTCTCCAGCCCCTTCACCAGCTTTGTTGCTCTTCTCTGGACTTGCTCCAGAGCCTCAACATCCTTCTTGTGGTGAGGGGCCCAGAACTGAACACAGGATTCGAGGAGCAGTCTCACCAGTGCCGAGTACAGAGGGAGAATAACCTCCCTGGACCTGCTGGCCACACCATTTCTGATCCAAGCCAAGATGCCGCTGGCCTTCTTGGCCACCTGGACCACTGCTGGTTCGTGTTCAGTTCCTGTCAATGAACACCCTCAGGTCCTGAAGCAGGGATCCATCACCAGTACGATATTTAAGTAGCTCAGAATGCCTTGCCTCTTTCAGAATCATGAGGCATGGAGCTCACCTAGGGGTTCTTTAGAATTACCAATGCTTGAGAACAAAAATTACAGATAATTTTCCTTTCATCTATTCTTCCCTGTTTATATTCCAAGGTCATCATCAACCCCTTAATATCAGGACCCCTCCCTGTAGCAATATGCTAAGATTACTCTTATTTTCTTGGAGGTAATGCTATGAAATTACCTACCATCTTTTGGTAATCTATGCAGTCATGTGGATGAAATCATATGTTTCCTAGATAGATTGCTCTCCAGCAGTAGACTGCTTCTCTGTGATGTTGCACAAGGTTTACTGAAAACCATCTACATGAAAATTTTCTAATGTGCCATAACTTGGTATTTGCTTTTAAGGTATTTTCATGTTGCCTTTATGTATAGTAATAAGTTGTGTTTAGTTGTGAAGTGTCAGGAATGAGTTCATCACATGAGGGCTGAGAGATCTTTGAAACAAGTTATGATAGGTTCAAAAACGGTGGAAAAAAGAAAACCACTGTTTTTTATTAAAGTTAACGAACTCTTAATTTCACATTTTGATAGAACAGTTACATCTGTCTTTCAGTCAGTACAAACAAGTTGGTGCCAGCGTTCACCTGGCAAATATTCATATAACAATTACAAAGTATTAGAGAAAGCTCTCCTGTTTTTAGTCAAAGAGCAAGGAGTTGCTGTTGGAAGCAAAACAAGTGCTATTACAAAATGGAAAATATTATCCTCTGTCCAGTGCATTGTACATCTCTTTACCTTCAGAATTTTTTTTTTTTTTTTGCTTTTTATCGTTTCTGATTTCCAGCACTGATTTCAGGAAATTTATAACCTTGTGAATAAATGGGCATTTGCGTTTAAAATGTGTATTAAATGCTCGTAACAGGAAAGGTTAATGAAAGCACAGGCAAGGGAAGGTGTTTGCTCATGTCACACAGCGCAGTTCATGATAGAAGAAAGGACTTGAAGTAAGATTGCTTCATTTCCCGTCAAACATCTTAATCACAGGGTTATCGCTTTTCTTTGGGACATAGCATAGAACATTTTGCGTTAACATTTTTAGGTATTGACTTTCAGGTCGTTAAACATAAACTAGTCCATATCTTTGAAAGGGCAGAACTAAAAGCACTTCAGCAGTTCTCTTGCATCCTTAGCAGGACACAGCCCAATACCAGCGCTTGTCATTGGAGCAGAACGTGCAAACCACATAACTCAGATTTGCTGCCCATCAGGTATTGTATGTCAGCCTCCACCCAAAATATTCTCAAAAATTTTGCAAAGAGACTACTTATTTGCATCTGATTGTGGGCAACAGTGCTGAGTTCTGGTGATTGAAAGTTGATGGCATTTTGTTATTCTCTTATTTTCGTATTTATAATCCATGGCATGGATGATATTGATAATTACCACTACTTAGTATAGATACACAAACTCTCTCTCATTTGCACGCACACACGCGTACATTCTGTTGCTATCTCACTCCCCGTTCCTAGGCCTCTCACTTCTTGCCAGCAGCAGGGTGTGAATGGATTTTCTGATGGTCTAATTACCTCTGGTTTGGGTTCTCCAATATCTTCCCACCCTTCCTATCACAAGAAATTGCTGTGAATGGAAATTAGTATGATTCCATCTAGAGGCTCTCTTTGTCAGCCCAGGCAGGAGGACGGCATGCTGGCTTCTTTTTGACATCCTGACCCTGCAAATTTGGTGGCAGAAGAGACTCAGGATAATGGGATGAGATGGGTGAGAGAGGAGGGGTAGGTAAGGAAGGTGGTAGTAACTTCCCATGCTGTTTACAGGTTGCTTATTATGATGGTCTTTCCCAAGTTTGAATGTGACAGGGAGGGTAGGTATCCAGGAGGTAGTTTTATGGTGGCTTTTTTTGTGATGTTTCTAAGGAAACCCCTTCCCCCCTTCCTTTTTTTTTAATTTGAGAATTTTGAGGCTTAGTTTCATTTTTCAAGGCACTTTGAAATGCCTTAAAAGAACCAACTGAGAAAGGTCTACAGTGGTTCAAGTTGAAAGTTGTTATCTAAGCAAAGGTGGTAGTTGCTGTGCTCTTACTACTTTAGATAACTACTTATTTAAATAGACTTAATTTGTTTTAATAGGCTTTTGTGCTACTCTTTCAGGTTTTGACTTTCACTCCAGGCTAATACCTAATTTTTAAAAGCGAGTTTACAAATAAGGTTGGGTGATTCCAGGGCATCCTTGGCTCGCTTCATGCTTGGCAAGCCATCAAAAAACCAAATTGGTCAGGTTTCCAGCAACAGCAGACATTTATATGACTGCCCCTATAAAAATGTGATTAAAATGCTTAATGCTGCTGGGGTCTTGCCCAAAGCATTCTGAATTTCATTGGCTTAACATATCTTCACAGTGACTTGTTTGGCATTCTCATCATATCCTTTATGCAGATTGTAGGTAAATACATCTTGAACGATTGATCAGTTAGAATCTGTACTCTTTGAATGTATAATTTTAACAGCTGTGGTTCAACAGCATGCACGCACGTGTGTGTTGATATACCTGTAGGTATTTATAGGTAACACACATCTTGGTTTTCTGTATGTTCTCCTGATGCACACACGGTAGACTCTGTATATACCATGGCTCACTGGATATGCTCCAACTTTTTGTCTGGTAACAACCTGTTTCGTGTTTCTTTTTTAAACATCTGCATGCCCATGGGGATTCCATTGTTTCTCATCCAAGTGAGCGATTTCACTGCTTAAAGATAATACTGAATCCCAAGTCAGGGACCAATTTAAGGTACAGTGTTTTCTAACACACCAAATCTTAGCTTGAGCTTTTCTATGCTGGTAGCAGAGATTTCAGACAGCCTTTCTGGACCTGGCAGGTATGGAGAAAAAGTGCTTGTAATTGTGTTATTTCCATGTAAAGAGATTACTCCGAGTCCTTCCTTCAGAACCAGGCATGTTGAGATGAGAGTAGTCACCAAGAACCATTTTCTCAAGTCTCCTGTTTCAACGGGAGTGGCCCACAGTGGCTCTCTATGAATGTCAGATCCACCATACCAACATCAGCATAAAAAGATTTCTCAGCTGCATTACTTCTTTGAGAAGCTGCAGAACTACTTATTCCAGGAGCTTCTGCCAAACTGCCTGGCAGCACAGAGCTTGGGTGCTGGGAGATTGGGCAGCCCTTTTTCCCAGCAGCTTTTCAGCTGGCAGTGCCTCTGTGAGCACTGCTGGGTGCTGCCTGGGCTTCCCCAGGACCTGGCTCACAAATGCTCTTGAAGACTGTTGAAGGACCATGTGATGGCAGCAGGAAACTCCAGGATAGGAGAACTCCCCTACATTTCAGTGATGGAATGCTTCTATGCATGCTTAGCAAGTCATTGGGGTTTTAAGGAGAGGTGCAATCCTCCTTTGGATGCAGATGCACCCACCTAAATTATTAGAGGTTTTGTTTGCTGATGTTGTTTTCCACGTACTTACAAAAGAACTGAGGCTACGTGGCCAGATGAACAGTCTCTGTATTTGTTTTCCTTTGGAGCCTCTGATCTCCTGTTCCGCTCAGGTCCTCTGACCTGCCATCCACTTTTAAAACATGACTGTTACCTGTTTTATCACTGGAACACTAGTTCAGGCCTTTTCCCTAGAAGATGTCAGCTAGCAATCTTTGTTTTAACATGTGAATGTTATGAATCTTTGTCTTTATTTCATTTTTAATGTTAAAATCAGCCAGTCTGACTTTGAGTGAAGGAATTTTCATGGAGCAGTGAAGATTAGCTCTGTGTCATGAGTTGTCAAATTGGTTTATAATCTTATGTGTGGATTGTAAGGCAGTTTGAATTCTGTGTTATTATTAACCATGGGGATTTTTCATCTGGACTGTGAATTAACAACTCTGAACATAAATATACATAGTATATACTATGTATATAATTTGTCCTTGGTGGATAAAATTCACTCAATGCAGGTTTCGCTTGCACTGCTCGGTCCCGGCAGATTTAGGAGGATATACTGTCAATTGTCATAGAAATATCTGAGTCTTTCACATAAGATTCACAGCAGCAATGAGGTCCATGTTCTTACTTAGCACTGACAATGGAAATTGAGTATTGCAGAGATCTTGCAGTGTCTTTTCATAGAGGCATGAATTTTCATCCCGTGTCTAGTTCATGTAATGGTGTAAGCAAAGATTAATTTGACATGTCAGAAGTGGAAAGGATAGCTACATTTAGGACTATAATCTTCTCCTATAACATATTAATGACAGTTTTATATCTCTGTCAAAATGAAAATGTAACTCTTAATTCTCTTACTAGTGGTGTATATTTTATTTATTTTATTAGTAAGACAAAGAACGCAAGATGTGAATTGGCATTTCAGCCGGTTGTCTGGAAATTACAGAGTGTCAGGGTATAATTGTTACCTTCAAAAAGCTGGCTGGACTTAATGATGCCTAAAGGTTGTGGTGCTGCTTGAAGCAATTACTATTGTGTCTTTCACTGCTGCCCTTTAGTGTTCATGTAGCAAGAGGCCTAACTGCAAAAGTCAGAAAAAAATATCAATGCATTAAATAGACTATTTCTTCAGTTGTAACTACTGGGGATTTAACGGCTGTCTTTATGAGACAATGGAACTCCAAGGGCAGTCAGAATAACAACAGGTTTAATTTCCTTGTTGAAAATCCTTGGTTTTCTGTCTTAGCTCGACTTCTTAAAATAGGTGGTAAAGGTGAAATGCTGAGATAAAATCAGTTGTAAAAGAAATATTTACTTAATACCTTAATGAATCAATCCACACCTGAATATTATAAATCAAGGCTTTTGAGGAGATTAATCCTAAATTGCTTTCAAGGTTTTTGAGAAGATTGAAGGCAATTTCACTTATTTTTGAATGAAATCTTGGAGAATACTAATATCGCTGAGTGTAAGATAACGATTCCAAGGTGCACAAAAATATGATACTGTGAAATCAGCTTCATTTTCTCAGGAATGAAAAGGCCTTTTGAAAGGTTTTACAAAGTACAAGAGCAAGTAACCTGCTGTACTTCAAAGTTACTTAACACTTAGGGCCTTCATTTGGCATGAACCAGATTTGAGCCACTGAAAGAAACAGCACAGGGATTTGAAGCTGGATTTTCTGCATCTCAAATGAGCATTCATAGTTTTAAAAGGCATACTGGTATACCTTTTTCCCCTTCCTTTTTTCTCCCCTTCGTTCTGTATTTTGTCTGCTTGACAGATTTGTTCTACATGCTGAGCCTAGGCAGTTAAAGATGTAGTGGTTTCTTCTTGTTCTTTGCGAGAGTTAAATAAGCTTCTCAAAGTCAAGTGTCTTCAGATGAATGGCTTGGCCCATCGTTTTTGGGCTTTTCAAACTTGCTTGGCTTAGAAGACTTAAATTACCACACGGCCACATTTTACCCATGTGTGTAGTATTGTGGAGCTCCATAACAATGCGGTGGCTTTCTGGAGGAGATAGTGATCCCCTTTAGCTCTCTCGGCTTCCTCAGAAGGTCTCTCTGGGCTGGATTCTCTTTTGGCATGCCAAGTCCACAGAAGTAGCAGAAGCAGGGTTTTATCATTCTTTTGGCCTTTAACCTGAGTTTCCAAGCTGTCAGGGAGAAGAGCAGGAGGAATGGGGGCTTTGGGGGAGCTGTCGGGAATCACGTTCACTCTGTAGCAGAACTGTTTTCTTGCTAGGGCATGAGAGGCCTTCTGCACTGGATAGTGCCGGGAGCTGGCAGACAGGGTGAAGCCCCTAGTATCAACTAAGCCTGGGAATAGCTGTTAGAAATGCTCGTGCTCTGTTGTGACTCAGAAAGGAGGTGGCATCCTTACGTGAACCATTTCATTTTTCCCTCTTTCTTTGTGCTACTGCCTTATGTGAGAAGAGATGGCCTCAGAAATATCTCCCTTGTAAATATGTATTTTAAAATCCTGTCTTTGGTTTGGTCCCTTTCAAGAATAAATGGAAAATTGTCAGTCGAATAATTGGTAAAATTTTAGGCTTACTGTTCTTCAAGCTTTCCCCAAGGTGCCTTATGATTTCTAAAGTGATGTGGCTTGGTGGCTGATGATACCACCAGTTTTGTAGCACATACTTTCTACCAGAGAAAATCTGTTATATGACTGAAAAAAAATCATATGGGCACTGTCCTTAGGTGCCATACCTATCTCACAGCCGTGCCAGTTGATATTAAACTTCTAGTAGATTTATATTTTGTGTGTGAAGTGCTGATAGGAGAGAAATGCTAAACTTATCGAGGGTTTGGGTTTGCTTTATGAACATCGTTGATGTGTGAGGAAGGAGAAACAATATGTCAGTAAGAAATAGGACTGGAACAAATAACATTGTCTGAACGAGGCAGTGTCCAGCATAGTCGGTGTGAGGGGGAAGGCAGAAGTGTAATGTGAGCACGATACAAGCTGACACACCACATTGTGCATCTTCCTCTCCATCAGAGCCACAACTGCCCTCTCTTTGGTCCAGATCAAAGCTGGAACTCCACCAAGTTACATGCAGCACAAACACAAAGTAAGTGATTTGGAAGACAGTGGAAACTAATTATAAAGATCAAATATGGCAGGAGATCAGGGCATGCAGGTAACGTCATTTAGAAAAGACATAATGGCACGTGAATGGCAGAGCTCAAACTCTGGCATCCTGACACCCACACTAACATCCTGTCCCCCTCACTGCATTGCTTCTGGAAGTATCTTGCCCTGAAAATTTGCAATAGGAATGTACTGCAGTAACCTGTGCCAAGCTACATGTTTCATTTTATTTTCATTTATAATTCAGGAAACATGTTTTGCAGAAAAATGTCTCGATGGTAATACTCATTACAGGAGTGCTGTAGGATTCTCATTCTCGGCAGAGAAATACTGTACTTGCACTCTGAATCTTTATTCTGGTAAACAACTAACTTAAGTCGAGCTCTGAATTGAATATTTGTGATTACAAATATGGTTACAATGGGAAGAGGCCAGGTAAATAGAAAAAAAGATTTCCTTTCTGCAGGACAAGTGAAGCTGGGGCAGTCTAAATATTCAGCATTCTTGCTCTGATGTGTTCTTCTGACTACAGTGACACCTGCTGAGATTACGTTGGTTTCTTCTTTTGCAGTATCCTTTTCTAAATTAATTACCTAGCTGTAGTCAGTCAACCATGGCTGCTGGTTTTAAACATCTCCTGTACAACTCTGAACAAGTGAATTCATGCCAATTAATTTCCCGTTATATTATTTAAGAAACAGAATCATAGTTGGGGCAGTGGTTATCTGTGGCTGTCTAGTCTCCTGAGACCCTCAGTGTGCAAGGAGAGAAAAAAGAAGCAGATAGTAGGAGAGCACCATCATATGCTGTCTGAGAAATTACGTCCTGTGATTGTGCACCCTTCTCAGGGAAGGAAATTAAAGAGTATGAGTGCTGGCTGTCAAGAGGAAAGCTTATAGCAGCAATCTCATGGGCTGGAAAATGAGCATGGCGTCACACAGTGACTAGATAAGGGCTCCCCTTTGAGAAAATAGTTGTTTTAGTAGTCACATAATGGTGTTGTCTGTTGTTACAGATAACCTTGCCTTTTTAAGCAGATATTTTAGACATTTTTGAACTTTCACATATAAAAATAGATTCATTACAAATGGATTATGTGCAGGGATTTTTGTTGCTATCAGGAGATAGTCCAGTTTACAGAGTTTTCCTTTATTGCTGCTTCAAAATATAGAGTTTTGAATGGAGCATTTGCGATCTAGGAAGTCCAAAATGTGACCTGTTTAGATACAGCTGACTGCTGGAAGAGAATGTGCTGCTGCTGAGCCAGCCAACAAGTGAGGCTGAGAGGATGGCCCCACCTGGGACCCAGCCTGGAGAGCAAAACCAGGAGCAGCGTTGGGCTGTGCTGTGTGAGGAGCACTGCTGGGAGGAGGTGGAGCAGGCTAGGGATGGCAAGGAAAATCAATAAGAAGCAAAGCCTTACTGCTGAGGACACACAAATAATGGCAAGTAGCAGCTCAAGGTAATGAAAAGGAATATATGTACACACGTATATCTAATTGTAAAAAGCCTTGTTAAGATGCTGGAATTTATTGTCATACCACCTCTAAAAAGCACACTTAGAATTCAAAACAGTCCTCTTGCCAGCAGAAATGAACTGTACTCTGGAACAATTAGGCTGTGCTTTTGTACTTAGTATTTACAAGGCTGAATTAAGCAGCAAAAGTAATGCTTTATCCTTTTACCTTCTGGTACGTTGGTCTGCAGTCACTGCTGGGTCTACACTTTTTTAATCTATTTTTTGTTCTTCTGATTGGGTTAAAACGAAGTAAGAGGTTTTCTCTGAAAGTGCTGATCTCCATGTATTCATCTCACAATCGTGAAATTGCTCACCAAGAAGACTGGAAAATCATCAGTATCACCTTCTGAGACCAGGGATGGGTTGTGCGGGGTTGGTTCCTTTGGAGACATCTTCCTTTCCTGGCTTCAGAGAACATTCTGCAATTTCCTTTTATCCTCATAAGTATTGAACACCCTTCTGATTCTCGGTATCTTGAGGAATATTTTGCTTACGAAGAGTCCAGAAATATGGTTATCTGAATAGAAACCGTGTATTGATACTGATCTGTGCAGAAGGGCCGGTGTATTTCTTGTGACTCGCTCAAGCCAAGGTATTAAGCGGATTCCTAGTTATTAAAGTCAAGAACAAAAGAGGGATACAGGTCTTTCTGTGGGAAAGGGGAGGAGAATTAAGGAGAAGTGATCCAATCAAACTGAGGACATTGCTGATACTCAGTCTGGTTCTTATTTAAATTAACAATAAGAATTGGGAAACACAGTTTGAACCAGGCCATTGTGTTACTGTTGTGTTAGAGTCAGAATAATGTGGCATCTATTTTGGTCATAGGTAGTAAATTGCTCATGTAATACTGTGAGTTTTAGTTTTCCAGAAAGTATTTTAGGCATATTTTGAGACATGTACAGCCTTTTAAAGTAGGTGTTTATGTATTTGTGTGTGTATATTTTCCTAGACAGCCCTATTTCCTAGTTTATTGACAAGATATTATTTTTCATCAGCCTTTAATATGCTGACACATATGTATGTCTTGCACTATGCGCCAGCTGAGTTGTTCTATCTAAATGTAAAGAGTTTTCCCGGCTCGAATACAGTGTACAGGATGAGCTGAAGTCTCTTGGGTCTTGCTCACAATCATAAGCTGACACTGATAGCGTTTTGCAGATGGTGCTTGGATGGACAAAAGAAGCGAACATATACAGATCTAATGAGCGCGCTGAATTGGTTTCTGTTCAGCATTTCTCACTGGACTACCAGAGAAAGGAAATTAAATCAACTCACGACAGCTATCTTGCACATCTCACCTGGGAAGGTATGCATGAGGTAGGACAAGCACTGCTTAACATTAATCAGTCTCCTGAAGTCATTACATTCATGAGGAAATGTAATTCACATGTGATTACTTTTTAATTTACTCTGTAATCACATTCCAAGTGAACAGGGCAAGCTTAAAATGAAATTTAAAAGTCAAATACTGCTTTGTATTAAGAATTCACAATTTTTATATGCACTTAGGTTAATAAAGATTTTACAATAACCATTTGTGACTGAACATATAATTTTTTGATAGAAGCTAGTGCCATACTTTGGATAAAATGTATTTGATTTTTGTCCAAGCATTGTAGTGGACCCTAGGAGTTTCAGGATTGTTTCACACTAAATTTTCATCTTGTTTAAACTTTCTTTTTTAATAATAGAAGAAAACAAAATGGCTGTATCCCAGATCTCAGTTTGCATGAATTAATGCATTTTTAATGTCTGCTTTGCCTCTAAGGCAAATTATACGTTTGTTATATCCATCATCAGGAAACGCAGGCAAGATTCCGTGGTAACAGAACTGAATTTATAGATGAGAAATGTGGATGAAGACTTACTTCGTGGTTCCTCAAGAGTTCCTTAAACTTTTGTTTTGATCCTGATGCCAGCGAATCAATTATGAAATCTCTATATGTCATAAATGCAGCTGGGAGATATTCAGAATAATAAAGCCCCTTGAAATAATCTAAACTTTTTAGTCATTCTTCACTCTGTGGTTATCACTTTCCTTCCTACAGAATTGTAATTTTAACACGGTGTGGCCAGAAGACAGTTCAGTGTTGCCGCATTCAAGTATTGCAAGCTGGAAGGATGTGTAGGGTAAATTAAAGCCACTTTACCTTGGTTTAGTGTAAAAGGCAAAGTGAGTTCTTTCATATAGCACTGGATTTTGTTTAGTTGGTGCAAATCTAGCCCTGTGATCCAGGCAGCCCTGCGTGCAGTGTTTATGAGTGACCTTGTTATGCTTTCACAGAGTACGCAGAATGTGTTGGTGTGTCCCAGGAAGCCCCAATATTCTCATTAGCATTGAAGGGGGTTGGGTCTATGTCAGCAACAGAGAGAGGACAAACCATGAGCTCACCTCTGTACATTCACCAGGGTGAGGTCAAACAGCCAGAGCTCATGCTGGCAGTCGCTGCAGATTTACTCCTTTGAGTTTTTGGGTCCAGAAAATTATGGGAGGCACAGTCCTTTGAGCTGAAATGTCCAAGCTATGGGCAAAGAGTGAGTTAGAACCATCCTTAGTAGAGGAAAAGGGTTGCAATTATATTGTTCTAGTTATGTTCCCTAAAGAAATGAGAACAAAATTTCTATTTTTTCTTCACAGTTGGCTCTGGGAAAGTGATGATTTGATACATATGTTCTAACTGATCTCTTGGCAATGAAAGCCTATGCATTAAAAAAGGTAGCAACCACCTACATATAGATACATGTGTTATACGATTTTGGTTCGGTTTCTACTACTTATGGCAGAATATTCCTTGCATTCCTTATTTCTGCACAGACGCAAAGGCAGATAATTAATTAATCTGGAGGAATTTCTGAAGCACACGATACTGTTACCCCCACCTTTCGTGATTCAAGATGGGATATTTTACCAAAAGAGCTCACAGATTTCTATCAAAGGTCTCATGCCCTTTGGTTTGCTTCACAGAATTTGCCCAAGTGAGATGACAAACAGGTAAAGCTCATCCTGTGGATCCTTACAGATCTGGTGTAATGCTAGTCCTTCCTTGTCTTCAGAAGTCACAGGCTCTCTCGAGGCATCACTCTCCTCAATAGGTAGTTTGCTCACCCTGATTAGTTTACTGCTGTGACTTCTATCTGTCTGCTTTTGCATGTATCACTGGTAAGGGAGTTATCACAGTAGTTGAGGATATTGCTTTTCACTTAGACCTTTTAATTGGAAGGAGACTAGTTTGAATCTGAAGATCTCTCTGGTGTTGTGCTTGCGGCTTACTAGTAGTTTCTGGGCTTCTGATCCCAGAGGCTGGAATATGTCTGCAGAACCCTCATTTTCCATTTTGGAGGCCCATGATATAATGTTGTCAACCAAGTAGCTCAGAACTGGTTTAAACTGATGTCTCCGGTCTGCTAAAATGCAAAATGAACTTTTACGAATCCTGCATAAAAAAAGACAACTGCAGCCATGGACTCTTTGGATTCTTTTAAGGCTGTGACTCCTCCACGTTCAACAGCATAAAGTTGTGATACATGAGCCTTCAAGTCAACTTCCAGGCCCAACCTCCTTGGGATGTTTTCTTTTCAAAACAGATTGTCAGTTAGATCAGACCCTTTGTTACGTGTCCCCAGCTGGCAGTTGGCATGACTTACGCTATCCTGATGTGTTACAAGCTTCACTACTGAAAGATTTCTGTAAAAGGACAGGTAGAAGCTTTCTATATCTCTGAAGCAGATAACCTTCATAAATAAGGGCACTAAGCATGCTGTTGCTAAATTACTTCTAAAATATGGTGAGATAGTTGGAATTAGGTTTCCCATGTGCTTGATCTGTGCCCAGCTCGTCATATGGGTTTATGGAGCATGAATAATGAAAGAGACTTCATACACTAACATCTGGAAAGTCATAAAAGTGTATTTATTGCCACCCAAGATAGCAAAGCTGAAAAATGCTGTAGACCTCGTCTGAGTAGCAGTAGTAGCTGAGGAGGTAGGTTTAATTGATAAAGCTCTCCTGAGTATCTTCCAAGCTTTGTCTCTTGTAAGATTATTAAAATAGCAATTATAATCAAGATAATTATTGTGGGGTGCTTTGCTCTCAAGGACTGGGTGAAACACAGGTAATTTTCTGCTACTCTGAGTCAGCCTCTCACAAATGAAGATGGGCTGTGGGGCAGGCCAGGGCTTTTACTATACTTGTTTTGCTCATCTTTTCTAGGGAAGGGGATGGAACTCCTTCAGCAGTGCCCAGTAATATGTAAGGGCAAACCCACTTTCTGTGTGAAAAATAAAGTCTGTAAGGAGTTCTGGTAAAAATGTAATTGCAAATCACCTACATTGCTAAGATCCCCTTCCCTAAGGTCATACAAATTACCATTGGAATTAAGAACAAGAACTCCTCGGGTCTCAGGGGTTTTTTGTTCCAAATCTTAGACCTCAGTATGACTCTGCAATGCCCACGTTTCTTTGCAGTGAGATTCCACCTCTGTGATGTTGGAGGCAGAGGGGGACAACCACCTCCTGAGTCCCTGGGGCTGAATCACATTAACAGCGTTTTGTCAGCCCTGGGACTGCTGTGCTGCACACCTGCTTAGGGGTTTCTCCTAATGTTATGTATCCATTTCACTCAAAGTGAAATGGGTTGACTTGAGGATTTTTGTTTGTTGGTTTTTGGTTTTTTTTAATAAATTTGCTGGAAACTAGATACCTAACATTGAAAACTTTGAAAACATAACAACTTGTTAATTGCAAGGGACTTAACGACAGTTTGTATGACTGTAGTGCATTTTGTGTTGATGGTGGGGCTGCTGAAATGGATCTTCCCCAAAGCCTTTTGCTTTCTTGGGCATTGCGTCATTGAGGCCAGTGCTGCAGGAAGGTGTGCAGCTCTGGTGCTCACAGGGTGATGAAAAATAATGAGACTGAGAAATGAGTAATGCAGGACAAGGTGTCAAAAAATTGAGAGAACATTTAAGAGTGGAGAAGCTGTTGTTCAACCTGATTATTTAATCCAAAAGAAGGGTGAGAGATGTTGTGGATACTGGGTATAAGTGCTGTCGTGAGGAGAAACTATGGCATGCTAATGAGCTTCCTAGGCTTACGGAATAAGGCAGGAAGCTTGCAGGAATGGAACTAGTGGACCAGCTTCACTGGCTGGAATTGTCCCACTGGGCTGGTGTGGTTACTTGTATTTAAAGCTGAGTGTAAAAAAACCCCAGAAATTTGTCCCACAGTCAGTTGGGAGACAAAACCAAAAAGAAAACAGTTTCTTTCCACCTTAAACAAAGATACACAGGCAACAGAATTTGTGTTTTCTTTTTTCCACGCAAATATCTGAAGTTTAAAATAGTCAATGAAAAAAAAATTTCTATAGTTGGCATGCACAGCTGTAGGAAAATATTCCTTAGATTTGGCACACTGAAAATAAATAATTTTTATTTTTGTTCCAGAATAACATTTTCTTCTGAAATCGGTCTGATTCAATTAAGCAAGTTCTCTCTGCACACATGCACCATCCCAACCTGGAAATCATTAATGTAGACTGAAGGGAATGGTTCTGGTTAACCTGGAATGAAAACATGGTGTCGTGTCAGATGGTTTGGCTGGGCTTTTGGTTTTGTTTTGATTTAAAAAAACCAAAACAAAACTCTTATACATTTTGGCTTGTTGTGAGGTTACAGGTTCTCTGCTTGTTCTCTTTTTATTTTTCCTGTTTTGCTAATGATCTCCAGAAGCAACAGCTTAATAGCTCCAGACCTCCCTTCCCATGCCTTGTGGTGTGGAAAAAATAGCAGAGTAGAAGGTGAATCCGAATATCAGCATTTTTCTCCTAGGCTTCTGCTGTCATTCATCAGCCAAATGTAAAAATGCTGCTGTCATGTTTGCGTTGGCCTGCTCAGCCCATGCTGGCCAGATTGAACTCTTCCCAGTGAAATTCAGGAACTGCATCTCTTCTGGGGGCAGAACACGGTACTCGCTAATAAAACACATCTGGAAGAATCAGTCATGAGCTGACCTAAACGTGGGCTGGAAGTGCTCCTGAGGGGATGCTTCTTTCTCTGGTCCTTTTGATCTTCTTTAAATCCTTAGAAGTGGCAGCTGAGCTACATAAATAGTTCCCACTCCTAATAAAGAGCTCTACCTTGTGGATGCAAGAGTCTATAGACTTCGATAAATAAGCCGTAAGAGAGAGCGTTTCCTGTTTACCTTTCATTAGGTCGGCGTCTTGTCCCTTCACAGAGACTCTTTTCTTGGAGGAAACAGGCACAGGTAAATGTCAGGGAGGTTTTTGAAGAAATCTCTCTTCATGCAGTTAAATTTAATTAAGTCAAATATGCTTCGAAAGAGTGTTTTCGGTGATTACTCCGTAGCTTGGCAGGGTGTCCCCAGCAATAGGTCTATCCCAGTAGTGTGACATTGCTGAATCCGATCAGATTTATATGCAACCTGGTTATGCAGGTGCTGGAACAGAGAGAGAAGGAAAGTTGTGCTGCTCAGCAAAACTGTCCAGAGCTTGGAAACAAAAGCTGAAGTGATTGATTGCATGAAGATTTCTGCAAATGATACCAAAATTAAAACACTAAGCTAATGACTTTAAAGAAAATTGCATTGCCATGTGCAATTTATTCATCAGAGAGAAAGCAAATGCGGTTTTACTAATATCACACAAAAAGACTGAAATCAAATTGAGCAAAGGACCGTTATTTTTTTTCTTTCTTTCTTTCTCTGTCTCTCTAGAGCTTCAAAACTGAGTGGCTGTCAGAATTTGTCATCTGTTTGACCTGTCGCAGGAGGGGTCGGCACTGATCAGCGGCTGTACTTTTTAACAGACGGAGGGCTGTAATTGAGAATAATTCCTCCGCAATTTGGTAGGCAGGGGTTGTTCCAAACTGGCTTTCAAAGGCAGTGCCAGAATGGAAATGTTAGAAACTCCGTAAGTGAATCAGCTTTTATTTGCGAGGCTGCAGATTTCTTCTTGGCTTTTTTCTGGGTTTTTTTTATTATTTTATTTTTATCCCTAATAAAACAACTGCAGAATGGATGCATTCAGATTTTAACCGGCAATGTTTCTTCCACAAATGACTTGAAGTGTAATCCGTTTTTGACAACTCCTGGGGTGCCCTGCAGCTGACATTGCTCCAAGTGATGAAGCGCTGATTGTGAAGATGCAGATGCCCTGGGCTGGACATGTGGTACAGGCAGCTGATGCACAAATGCCCAAGCAGCTGCTTTCCTGTGGGCTTGTGCATGGCACGAGGAGGCATGACTGCCAAAGGAAGGGGGTTAGGGCTTCTCTGAAGTTGGAATAAATGAGTTTATCAGTTCATCACTAGGAGTCACAAGTCTTATGAGGAGCGGCTGAAGGAGCTGGGGTTGTTTAGCCTGGAGAAGAGGAGGCTGAGGGGAGACCTCATTGCTCTCTACAACTACCTGAAAGGAGGTTGTGGAGAGGAGGGTGCTGGCCTCTTCTCCCAAGTGACAGGGGACGGACTAGAGGAAATGGCCTCAAGCTCCGCCAGGGAGGTTCAGGCTGGAGATTAGAAAAAAATTTTTCACGGAAAGGGTCATTGGGCACTGGAACAGGCTGGCCAGGGAGAGGGTTGAGTCACCTTCCCTGGAGGGGTTTAAGGCACGGGTGGACGAGGTGCTGAGGGACATGGTTTAGTGATTGATAGGAATGGTTGGACTCGATGATCTGGTGGGTCTTTTCCAACCTGGTGATTCTATGATTCTCTGAGTCTTTGATGAGAAGTAGGGAGCCCAGGTGAAGTCAGTCCTGGTGCTTCCGAAGCATAAAGTGGCATAAGAGACAGTTGTGTTTGCAGGATGAAGGGAATGGTGAGATTTTGTGGAATATGACACTTGTGGTCTGGCCAAGGGTGGATCAACAGGCACAGGTAGAAGTGTCCTAACCCAAGAACTATAAGAATTCCAAGTGAAATGCGCAGATCCATACTAAGTGTAGTATCCAAACACCGCAAGCAGACGGCAGCTGTGCCAGAGCTTTGTCGTGACTGATAACAACTCCAGGTTTCTGCTCGCCCAGGCTCCTGCACACTGTGCTCCACCTGCCTTGGGCAGAGCTGCCCTTGTACCTGATCCCTTCTGCTGTGCCCCATGGCCGTAATCTCCACCTCAGGGTATGCAGCGGTAGTGGCCTGGTGGAATAATGATGTGATTTTTGGGTGGCTTTTCAGATGATGAGGCTAAAGCATCTCCAAGAGTTGTAAGGGACACATTCTGCTGAACTCAAATCTATGGCTTTCTCCCCTTCCAGAAAAAAAACAGTTGTCCTTCAGTTAGAAATCTGCAAAACCTGGGCAAAAACATTCAAGTTGCTCAATGCTGCAGCATCTCTAAAGTAATTTTCTATTTTTTGCTTGAAGTACTGTAATATTAATTGATTTTTTATGTTTGGGGTTTCCACAGCAGCTTTCTTCCTTGTGAGAATCCTGTTCAGAGTGGTCATAGATGCTGAGCTGCGTATTCATTAGGCAGTGTCTGATCTGACACAAAGAAATAGAAAGTATGAATTGGAATGTTTGATAATCTTCCTCCCGATTCCACTTTGTTCAGCAAAATAAATCCCTTTCTTTGCCATGTTAACACTGTGGAGAAATTTTAGAAACTTCAGATCATTTGAATACAAGTAGTAGAGTACAAATTCTGAATAAGAAATACATTTGTGCTGTGGTTACATACCTTTACTGTACTTAGACTTGATTATGTAAATTAATATGTTCAACTTGATTATGTAAATTGAGTTGATTTAGATCACAGCCTAGGCTGAGTACAATGACTATTTGGGGTTATTTGGCACGATGCAGCATTATTCCCTGCCTCTCCGCTGGATATGACTGCATACTCCCAACAGGCCAAAGCGCAATTAATTTAGAAGCATGATCAAATTGTGCAATCATTCCTGGATGTTGTCCACAGTCTCTAGAGACCACTGATAAGAACAAAAATGGACTAAGACGTGGTAGTACTCTCATCAAAGTCTAATTACAAAGTTATACAGTTTGATTCTCAAAGGACAGCCTTTTAGCAGAACTTCAGCATCTTTGGGCTCTCTTCTTGCATTGTATTTATAATTTTATCCATCCTTCTTTCTTTTACAAAGCGTGTGAAACAGAGGCTAAATGTATAATAACTCGAGTCTGGTGTGGCAGTACTAAGGGCTTTATCAGTGATGGATTGGCCGCTGTCATTTCTGTGAGTGTGTGAGTGACTGAGAAATCATTTTTTATCATTTGTAAACAGGCACAGAGAGGACAAGGAAGTGGTTCAGAAGAACTCTCAGCATTTTGTTCCTGGTGGTGCCCTTGGGACAGAAAAACATTTTCTTGACCTTGTCTTGGATTTACTTGCTTCCAGCAGACTCTAATTATGATCACTTTCATTTTTTTAATTGAATAATAATTTTTAAGAAAAAACTCAGCCAGAGCTCTGGGGCAGATGTAGACTAAAATTGTGTCATATCTTGAATAAGAGGAGAAGTTTTACTCTGAGAATTTGAGAAATTAGCTGGTATCAGAATTTAAATATCTACCACCTCTGGAGCATTAAATTTCAGGCAGCCTTTATTTATGTTCACATTTTGGTAGTTTAAAGGCATCTTATTGATGTGTGATAAGATTGTGTTTTCCTTAAATCTTAGTTTGTTATCTGCAAATTACCAAATACTGATTTATACCAAATTTCTTCCCCATCTTCAGTACCACCAGGTATGTCACCATCATCCTTCCTAGGTGGAGTAATGACTTGAGAAATGACACAGCTACACTTATTCTGGATTTTTCAGATGTCTCTGATCTTGTGAAAAAAACTGTACGGTTTTCTGCATTCAGAATTTTACATCTTTTTTTTCGGGAATTCAGAGGTTTCATATGAGCTAGCGCAGTCACTGCAACAGAGGCATCTAACAAATATTTACAGTGTCCAACTTCAGTTCCATCTGCCTGGGTTCGCAGATTGGACTCCGTGTTAGAATCACAGAATCATAGAATCACCAGGTTGGAAGAGACCCACTGGATTATCGAGTCCAACCATTCCTATCAATAACTAAACCATGTCCCGATCACGCATTCCCTAGGAACAGGGCAGCCTAGGAAGACTGACTTCCCAAGGAAGTATTTAAGTTAGCTTCCTACACTTCGTGAACACGTGAAGATATATTTGTAGAGGATAGAATAGAACGGATTTTGACTCATACTTCTAGCAGGTTTATCTGCATATGAGCGGTTACTGTACTGCTTTTACATTCAAACTATATTTCAAGCTTCAAAATACACCTTTTTTAAAAAAATTATTAATGATAGTGAATATGATTATGTGCTTTTATTTTCAATGAGAAAATAAAATAGATTAATTCCTTTTTTTCTTATTTGTCTTGCTTTTCTTTTTCTTCTCAAGATCTTTGGAACAGATCAGACAGAATTAGTGTGCTGTATGATGACTCATTCCAGCTAATTCTGGGTGCTCTCAGAGAAGAGAGTACTGCTGGTGATACAGGCTGTTAGCTTGTGTTTTGATCAACATAAAGGTAGAAACAATTGGCTACCTGAAATATGTTACAGATGGAATGGAGCAGAGCTTCATATGGCATAAATGCCAATTAGTAAATTTTCCAATTTTTTTATTTAAAACCAAAAAAACCTCCA
The DNA here is from genome assembly GCF_032191515.1 of Phaenicophaeus curvirostris. Classification (NCBI taxonomy): domain Eukaryota; kingdom Metazoa; phylum Chordata; class Aves; order Cuculiformes; family Cuculidae; genus Phaenicophaeus; species Phaenicophaeus curvirostris. The sequence goes on along the minus strand of NC_091402.1, from coordinate 5,197,317 downwards.
AATTTTGAAGCATTTAGTTTTATAATTTTCTAAAAGAAATTATTTTCCTTTTTCAGAATAAGATGCCTTTCAAACCACTTCCTTAAAAGTTACTTAATTTAATTTTTTTTACATTCAAGGTTGAAGTGTAATATTTTAATTTTGTCAGAGAAATCTTTTTTCCCTATTTAACGCTTTCTTTCCCCTATTTTTAATCTCTCAATAAACTTTAATAATTCTTGTCATTTTCAACCAGAACTAATTTTTGTCCTTTTTTTTTTTTTTTTTTAATTTTGTGTGATCTAGATATCTGGCTTGTTTTTCCCTCAGTTTTCTAATGTATGAGAGTTAATTTTGGTGCACATTGAAAGCAGAGGGACAAATGTGGAAGATGTCACATCCTCCTTGGGGTTCTGCATTGCTACAACTCCATTACTTGTTCTGAGGGTTTTCATTGGTACAGCTGTACAAAGAAGTTTTACTTATAGCTTCCTCATCTTTATCCTGAAGTGATTAGGGGCACAGACATGAAGAATTTGTGTTAATCTTCATAAAATCATAGCCTGGGTGGACATACCTGCTGCTGGTGTGGGTTTGGTTTGGTTATTCTGTTTTCCTTTCTCTGAAAAAGAGGTGCTGGTAAGAAATGGCAGCTTCTTCCTGAGGTGTTTTATCCTAGAAGTGCTCTAGTGAGCATTCTGAAAAAAAATGGGTTTTTCCTTTCCTTTTGGGTTTTTATAGACAGAAATTGTAGGGGAAAATTTACTTAAGTCCTGACTTCACAAGTGAAACTGGGGAAGAACTCAAGTTACCACTTGAGCTGTAAATGCAGTCACTTGTGTGATGCTATTAAAAAAAAGTCTCTGCCTAAAGATATCCATTGATGCTCTGTATTCTAATTCACAGTTCTGTGACTCACGCTTGTAGCTATCAGCACCAGCTGCCAAAACAGTCAAATAAATTCCAGCAGTCCAGCATATACTGATTTACGATAAGATCCCTTAGAAGGATGCTCAGGAAAACAGACACTGGGAAAAAAATAAATCTCACCGTATATTGCAAAATGATCTTGTATTCATTCCATTTTCCAAATAAAATTACCAAATAGGCAGTAAAATTATGTTAAGATCATCTGCATTAAAATGGCTATTAAGAGTTAAAAGTGCCAAAGTACTTTCTCTAATTTTTCCCTGCTGTTTGTAATAGCACCCTGTGAGGCTTGAAATTGGAATTGGATTGTCATCGGAAATGTTACTGTCTTCTCATCACCATGCTTATGAATGCTGTTGCTGAGAAATGTGTTGAAAAAGATCCATTGCACTAAAATCTACTCCTTTGCAAGTGCTGTTGTGGGTGAAGCAAAGGCACCGGTAGCTATAGTGGTTGAGATTTCTCACGAAGGCGTTCGTTGAGTTGATCTGATGCTGGTCTCTCTGATGCTTACACCAAGAGACAAATCTTTACAGCCATCACTTCCACAACTGAATCACTAATTTTTAGTTATTGTGAATACTGTAATTATAAAATTGTTTCCTACCTACACAAGGGGAGAACAGTGGTCAAAGGAAGGTTTGAGGAGCAGAGAGTGGGTTAGGTGAACAGAGCGATGTGCTGAGAAGGAGAAGAGCCCTGTGTTCCTCAGCAGGGTGATGCACAAGAAGGAACGGGAGTTCCAGGCACCTCGCTTTGTGCTTTAAAGACTTTCTTCTGCTAAATCACCCTTCATTTCTTCTCTGACACTTGTGGTGCTGAGGAACAGCTTAGTGAGCTGGGGTTGTTTAGCCTGGAGAAGAGGAGGCTGAGGGGAGACCTCATTGCTCTCTACAACTACCTGAAAGGAGGTTGGGGAGAAGAGGGACCTGGCCTCTTCTCCCAAGTGACAGGGGACAGGATGAGAGGGAATGGCCTCAAGATCTGCCAGGGGAGGTTTAGGCTGAATGTTAAGAAAAAATTTTTCACGGAAAGTGTCATTGGGCACTGGAACAGGCTACCCAGGGAGGGGGTTGATTCACCTTCCCTGGAGGTGTTTAAGGGACAGGTGGACGAGTTGCTGAGGGACGTGGTTTGGTGATTGATAGGAATGGTTGGACTCGATGATCCTGTGGGTCTCTTCCAACATGGTGATTCTATGATTCTATGCCCTGAAATATTGAATGGTTTATGCACATAAAAGTGGAGACCAAGTGAACCCATATCTTTCAGTGTGGCTGTTGGTTGTGGTTCTCAGTGGTCAGCACAGTTTGCCATATGAGGAGGTGTGTGTTCCAGGTCTGTTCATTTTGGGATGGACTGCTGTGGTGGTAGTGGTGAAGCCGAGGCTGGTTTTGTCCTCTGCTTCCTACTTCTGACCCCCAGGCAACAGCCAGTTCTCATGCTGCTGTTTGAAGGAGCTTAAAAGATGTCATTTTAGACCTCAGAAGGGATATTCAATTTCTGCTTAGTCCAGTTTGTCATTTCCAGTTTAAATCTGTTCTCTGATGGCTTGATGTCATGAGATAGACTGGGCTGTTGCGAAATCACAATTACTGAAAGAATATGAATCTGTTGTGCATTAAACATGGTCAAGATTTGATCTTCACCCTTATATCCTGCTGCTGCAGGGTAGTTTCATGCATTTCTCCTAGTCGTATCCATCATATCATCCTGGGGAAGTTACTTGTCTTTTCCATATTTTATACTGAAAAGTTGTTATAATTATATATGGGATTAAAGAGACTGTGTGGGAAGGGCTTTTCCATAGGGCTCCAATTCTGGCTGAGAGCTGCCATTCCTCTCCACAGTGAATAGCGGCTGTTATGGACCCATGTTTGTGGGTCTGACTCTGCAGAAATGCTGATAGATGTTCAGGTGTAAATTGTGGTAGTGTCGGCATTTACCCCCTTTGACTCGTTGGTCACTAGATTCTTGCTAGAAAGTTACTTGAGATCCATCCTGTATCAGAGAAACCACTCGCACAATAGCATTTGCAAGATCAGGTTTTGTGTTTATGCTCTAAAGAAATAAATCTCCTGGGGAAGAGCGTCATTTTTACATGTTATTTTAGACATAAAATCTGTTTGATATTTAGGGTAGGAAATTTGATTAAAAATCGGGAATTAAAAAATTTTAGTACCTCATAATTTGAAGGTACCTGTCAACTTCCAGCCCAGGCTCTGCATTTCAAATTCATGGGTTGTTTACTTGAAAATAAATGCAAAATTATGTAGTGTGGGTGGGTTTTTTTAACCTCAGAATGTAGCTTTTGTATCCCTTTATGGAATGTTTTTACCGGCTCCTGATAACCATCCAAAATGGATTTGTGTGTAATTGGTTTAACTGAAAAAATAATATGCAAAGATGGAGATGTAAATACCTCAGTTATATCGCTTTGGGTTATTCCTGCTATTTACAGAGTGCTTCAAAACCACCTACCTGACTGTGATTTCTCAACTTTTTTTTTCTTTTATGCTATGTGCATCTAAAGAATTTAAATTCCATTTAGCGCTTTGTGGGCTAACTCTAATATTTTGTGTTTTGCAAAAGACAGCTGTAATGCTACTTATTTCCCTCTTTAAAGTCTTTTACGATTTCTTAACCTATATAGGCATAGAATACTTCCCTTGTCTTCTCTACCACCGAAATGTTTCAGTCGCCGATCTGACCATTTCAAGCTCATTTGGGTTATTTTCCCGTTCATCAACTGATTTGACAAGCAAACATGTTTGCATCCCACTGCACTTCATGAGGCATAGGTGAAACTACTGACCATAAATAAAATCTGATATATTTTAATATGTCTAATAACACTAGAGCATCCCTGCCTTCCATCATTAGCCACACAGATCTTCATACCATACAACAAATGGTATCACAACAGGGTCCTGGTGAATCATAGAATCACAAGGCTGGAAAAGACCCACCAGATCATCGAGTCCAACCATTCCCATCAATCACTAAACCATGCCCCTTAGCACCTTGTCCACCGGTCCCTTAAACACCTCCAGGAAGGTGACTCAACCACCTCCCTGGGCAGCCTGTTCCAGTGCCCAATGATACTTTCCGTGAAAATTTTTTTCTTAATGTTCAGCCTAAACCTCCCCTGGGGGAGCTTGAGGCCATTCCCTCTTGTCCTGTCCCCTGTCACTTGGGAGAAGAGGCCATCACCCTCCTCTCTACAACCTCCTTTCAGGTAGTTGTAGAGAGCAATGAGGTCTCCCCTCAGCCTCCTCTTCTCCAGGCTAAACACCCCCAGCTCTTTCAGCTGTTCCTCGTAAGGTCTGTTCTCCAGCCCCCTCACCAGGTTCCTGGAGTGATCTCAGCCGAGAAGCTGCCTGATGTCAAGCCAGTTCTCATCTTCCCACATTACAGCCAAGGAAGGATTAGCATCTTTCCCAAGAAAGTGAAATCATGTGAAGATGCATATTGGAGCTGAGAGCAGCCTCAGCTGGGAATTACTGCACTTCTCATATCGGAAATCGTAAGCGTGTCTGGGCTCTTCCAGTGCAAATCACAGCAAGGTGGCCTTGAATAATTGAAGATGATGTAGTAAACGTGTTTTCCGTTGCACTGAGATAAAACTGCTTGCTTCCCAAGCCCAGTCAGCGTGTCTCAGCTGAAAGGAGTATCTCACAGCTGGACAATAGCTTCCCAAACTCACCCCAAGGAAGTGGCTGCTGCAGGGACTCAGGGAAAAGAGAAGCCTGCAGAGTGAAATGGTATGGCAGCACTGGGATAACGCTGCCAATAAGACTTAACGAATACCAGTGTTTTAAAAGTTCCAGTGTAAAGATAGTTTTAAGCAACATAATCTGGTGCTTGCAATGACAGCTTATAAACTAGTAGGAATTATTACAAGCCCGATCTCTCTCTGCTCTCACTTTTCAGCACTTGCAGTTCTTTCTCCTGAATTTCCTCAGTTCACACGACTGGAAAGAAACAAGGACTGGAGCAAATGTGTCCTTAACTCAGACAATCCAAAAGCTCCAGTGTAATTTCATGATGATTCCAGTGCAGGTATGAAGCAGAAGGTTGTATTTATTTATTACTTACTTTTTTAAAAACAGCCCCCACCCAACTTTCTTGTGTGCGCCGTTTCCCTTTTCTGTGCCTTAACCAATGTAACAATATTCTGCATCTGTAATTAAAAATTAGAATTAATCTTCTTGAATTAAGCCTTTTAACTGATAACAGTGTAACACAATGGCAGTTAAGCTTCTCCTCCTGCTTTTAGCTCGTGCTTGTTTTTAAAAGGGTTTGTTACAGAAGGTCTTAATTTATATGTCTCTGAGTGCATGCTCTATCAAGAAAGGCCTGGTAATTTGATTAGGTCACTGCATTTCTGGTATGACCCATTTTATCACCTCTGTAAATTCCATTGAAAGGCTTTATATTGGTCATATACCTATATTTATTGTGAATACAGCATATGCTGTGGCACTGCTATCTAACCTGTTAGCTAAGAACCATTAAATTGTATCTTGAAAACAGACCAAATACCCTTAAACAACATGAATGTACCTCCTCTCCCAAATCTGGGAGCAGTTGCTCTCCTGCTGCCTTACTGGCACACAGCATAATCTGAGTAATCTTTTTGGCTTTTCAGCCTATTTTTAGTTTGCTGTTTGTTTTGCATTTATCTACATAACAAGTGCAGGAGATTATATAGGAGAGGAATGGAGTGCCTTGACCTACATTAACTTGAAGCTGGGTAGCAGCAGCGTTTCTGATTTGATCTGACAACACCTGGTTAAATTGATGCATTATCTGTCCTAGCTGTTGCTTTTGGGGGTGATGCTCTGTACTCCTTCCTACCTGCCTGTGCTCTTCCCAGCCTCTGTTGCTCAGGGTATTTTTTTTCTGTGGGAGATGGTGGACGACTGTGGAGACCCATGACTCTTCGGCAAGCCATAGGCATTCTGGCTGCTCATAGGCAGAAATAATTCCCTTTCTCAAGTGGCAGTGCCACCTATTTTAAAGCCTCTTTTCTTTTGTATGAACTATTCCAGAGCTAAGCCACACAGCTCTGGCTGCCATCCTTGTCCTCGCAGTAGAGATCTCTCTGACTTCATAAGCAAGAGGATGGATGTGCACCTCCCTCCAGATTCTTTCTGGATTTATAACCATTTCTGATAAAGGTTGCTTGCTAGCTCTTTTTCAAACATTCAGATGCTAAGCCTATATGCCCACAGGTTCCTTACTATTCAGGCTTTAGCCAGCTTTATCTTTGGCTGTGATAGTCACCCGTAACCTGCTTTGGAGGACTGAGGGTGTCCATAATAGCTCTGCGAGCAACCAGCAGAGTGAAGCTTAGCACTGGTTTTACTGGCAGAACAAATAGAAATTAGCTTCACTGCTTATCTGCTGGCTGGGCTGTGGTCCCAGCCAGGGTGAGGTGTGGGCAAAGAGCCGAGAGTTACAGGGATGGGTTGCATAAATATAATTCCTTTATATAAGGAATAAAATACAGATTTCCAGTTCTGAGGAGTGACCACATTGTAAGTGTTGCCCTTTTAGACTGAAGCTCAGCATTTCTCTGCAAGTGCTTAACAGACAATGTGCCAGTCTTAATCTCGGCCTAGTTTAGCTTTATTTGCCTTAACTGAGCTTGATCTGTGTGAACTGGCTGTTTATTGCTCTTAGAAAAGACAAGGGTAGTATTTGCCATGTGTTAGCATATCTATGTACCTTTGACTTTTAAGATCTTGGTAGTTTATCGAGCATCTGTCTGTGCTGTTGGCATTCCCGAAAATGTAAACACTACGCAGTGCATCATACCAGATCAGTGCCCTCCTACACAGTGTAAAATACTGATTCATCTTAACAAACAAGTCTCCTCCTCATTTCACAGCCTTCACCTGAAACTGCAGCAACAGATTAACTGTACAGCATGTCTTAAAAGTCAAATGATATGGACCAAGGCTTTGGAGGAAGCAGTGAGTTTCAGCATTCAGTCCTGTAATGCAGACCTCCGTGTGTCCTCACGAAGTTTCTTCACCCTCCAGAAAAAGTATGCAAACACTTCTTCCTCTTCCAACCCCTCTTCTCACTCTGAGTCTCTGCACTATGTTTTATTACTTGCTCTTTTATTCCAGCTGAATGCCGCCTCCTCAGCTCTTTGTGTGCTTTTCTGCTTTCTACTTGTGTGACAGCTTCTGGCTCCTTTGAACACGTGTCTTTGTAAATTCTTCTTTTCCCTACAAAATTCTCCTTCCACTGATGTTCTGCTCCTAGCTGTTGCCCATCATTCTGTACGTCTCTCCACATATTTATTTTTGTGCTTTATGCTTTTATGTGTCTCTCCTCTAATCTGTGTGGCAAAAAATCCAGTGTTTCTCTTCCTATTAATAATTGTGAAAAGGATAGAAAGCTATGGAGAGATGGGGTGGTAAGTGTAGGGATCCTTCTTGCCAGAATGGACCTGCTGACCTTTTTCTAGTCACAAGATCATCATCTCATGAGTTGATAGCCTCAGCACTGACCTTGCTAAATCCAGTTCCCATGTTAAACCTCATGTTTCCCTTAGTTTTGGCAGTGTCGTGGTACACCTCTTCTGGATAGCTAAATTTCTGCCTAGTGAAGACCTTCATCTATCTTATACGTACCACGCATTCTCCTCCCTGCACATGCCCTATCTCTTGACCACAAGCCCACATTTTCCTCTCTGGCCTTAGGGAGCTCCCTCTGCCCTCTCAGATGTTTTTTTGTTTTTTGAGATGCATGGAAAGCATGTACACGCTGCCGATTGCCAAGTGGCTGCTGCAGCCTTGGGACTTCAGTGTAAGTCAGCATTATTTCTGTTCAGCTGTTATACTCTGGGCAATTTCTAGTGTTTGTGTTCCTTCTAGCTTGGTTTTGTCAAAGACCATTTTTGGGTTCTCTAATAATTTATGTCACAAACTAGTTCTTGTATCTTCAAGATAGGCTGCCCTGAGTGCCTATGAACACGGTAATCGCTGTCCTGGCCAGGCATGTATTGTATTTAAACTGCTGTGCCATTGCTAGCGGCTTGAGGCTGTGCTAGTCTGTGTCTTGCTGCTGCAGATCCTTGAAAGATTTGTTACCAAGACTATCAACTGCTCTCAAACTTTTAATGAGACTGTGCAGTGCAGGTTTTTTCAGGTTGCAAATTTCCAGCCCAATGTTCCTTACTATATTACCCTCAGTACAGCCTATGAAAGGGTTTCTGTATATTAAATCCCGTCCCCCTGATCGGAGCTATGCTGTGTAATTTCACTAATGTTTCAGTCAGATTCTCTAATGTACACTTAAGGTGATTAGAAATAGTTTAGTGTTCTTTCTCTGTCTCTTACCCTCTTTATTTTTTCTGTCACTGTTACCCATAGGAATTAAAAGCAGAAACTGTATGGAAACACTTCCCTTGTTATATCATTGCTTCACATCTTCAAATTCCCTCTATAACATATTCAGTACTCTGTAATTATTCCCACTGTAACAGTAGGAGCACACTTTTGGTAATTCCAGTGCTCCTTTTCACCACTAAAGTAACATTAGTTTTGTATTTAATATGACAGTGTATCTAAGTTTAGTGTATCTCACAGTTTTACAACATTGGCATTCAGTGTACTGAGATTATCCATTTTCAGCTGTTGCATATTAATGTTGGCTTTGTGTGTATGAACTTTTGTTTTATGAACATGCTGCAGTGCACTGTGCTGAAATTTGTACATAGGCATAACATAGCATTTTGGCTATGCAAGATAAAATTTGAAAGCGTAGTAATAGCGCGGCTTTCTGACAAGTGTGAATGCTGCTTGGAGGGAGTGCAGCAGAAAAGCTGAGGAGACAACTGGGAAGATTTCTCCTGACTATTAAGGAAGTCAGCAAGGGAAATCTTAATCCTCGTGTTACACACTGGCATTCTTTTTGCTAGTTAAAAGAATCGCTAAGAGTGGGCACATATGCCAAGCCTCCTGTGCAGGCTGTGGTTTGAAAGTACTGGTAAATATTTAACCCACATCGAATGGAACAACAATTATCCTGCGACACTGCTGTGCAGAGCAATGCTGTAAATCTTCCTCCTTTTCAGCAGCCGCCTAGTGGAGTCCAGTCTATGGGAGGGATGCATGGGTATCATTAGAGGCAGCAGGATGTAAAAGGAATAAATGTGCCTAGGCTTTTGCTTTCGGTTGTACACATCCCTAGGTTTCTTCACCTTTTGTTTTCTCAGAAAGCTCCTTTTCAGTCTTTCACATGCAGTGAATGTTGCAGAATGCTGAGGACTCAAAGCTTATCCAAGGCTTTCAGTCTAGTAGAGTAAACAAAGACCTCCTGGATTCCATTAATACCTGAAAATTGCATTGCTCTTCTTGCTAAGCCTGCCGAACATTACATATTAAATCTGATATCCTGGCTAAATTACAAGTTTCAGAATGACATTGTATTTTATCTGTGTTCCTCTTTTGGCACTGTAATTTTCATATTTTTCTTTGCCTCCCAGACAAGAATATAAATGGTGGTGTTTGGGCCTTGTACTGAACATCTATGAACCCCTTAGTGTGGTTCTGTAAGCCCTGTTACTCTCTCTGCCCCTTGCACTGGCTGCACTTCAGCTGAGTTTATCAAGCTTCTTCTATGCACAGTCTGCAGAACGCTTTAGAGGGATTATGGAGATGTAATATACTACTCAGAAATCTATGCGTGTCTATAAAGTTAATACAGTTTAATTTTTCATTTCATTGGTAGTGTGTCATTCTGACTACCTTTACCTCACCTGTATTTCTCACTAATGGCTCTTTGGGGGTTCTGCTGCTGGAAAAAAAAACAACAGGATGAAAAATCAACATCGATGCCATCATCTACCTAACACTGAAGCTGTCTTGACTACCAGTCTAATGGCACACACAAGGCATGTTCCCTACCTTTCTTGTACAGAAGTGGTCTTTGACATTTCTAAAGGTTTTCAACCACTTTTCCTGCTCAGGTGAATTGCATTTCTTTGGGGTGAAAATAAACCATTGAAAAAAATAAATTGTGAAATTTGATTGACAGAGCTTCCTTTCACAATTCCTGTGTTTCCAACTTCTCCTTCACTGGAAGCAATTGTAAAGAACAATTTCTGCCTGACACTTAAAGACCTAGAAGCTATGTTTTCACCCTGACTGCAATTTCCAATCCAGGTTGCTTTGTGGGATCTTCAAATCACTTTGTGAAGTCTTAGATCATGCCAGGTAACCTCAAGGATGTTCAGCTGCCACAATAGTTGATTTAACAATTTTTCAAACATTTCTCCGATGCTAGCCTCCTACTAGAGTGAAAATGACATCTGGTCCTTATTAAGTCTATGCGTTCCCTTTCTTATCTCTTTCCTTTTCTGTATAAATGTAATGTCTAACTCCAGCATGGACAATAGATTAAGCTTTTTATCACATCAGGCCACCAGGACCATTTCACTGTTTAGGTCACGCTTTCACCTGGTGTTACTGCATGGCCTGGCACATAGCTCTAAGCATCACCCGAGGGCTTGAAGACTGATAAAATTTGCTTGGTGAATCCCAAGGCGTCAAGATGGTCTTTCTAGTTTAATTTCTGCAGGGCATTTGGTGATCTTCCTCTGAAGCTTAAAACCAGCATTCACTTTTCCTTTTTTTTAAAGGATCAGGAGAACATAACTGTTCAAACACAAGTGGTTTCTTAGAGAACAGCATCAATTGTTAAAGAAGCACCCTCTGACCTTTCAGCTTCAAATGACTTTGTGTCCAATTCTACTGACAAGCTGAAGAGTACAGGTGTTGAACATAAATACTTCTTTCGGTGGGGAGCAGAATAGCCTGTGCCATTATTTTGTTTTATTTTCCCTCGTTAATCTTGCTTTTTTTGATTGGACAGTCAGTAATTGCAGCTACTACTAAAAGAATATCTTTTACTGGGAAAATGAACTGGGGCTGAAAATCATTCCAAGTCATATGATTAGCACTGTGATGAGCTGAAACTCCTGGAAAGACAGGCAAGAGGATGGCTCTTTGTTTTGGATGTGGAAAAAGTATCGCCAGATTAATGACTGGCAGTGGAATAGATCTGGAGCAGAAAATACTTTGTGTGATACAGGTGGGTTGGAAGCCGTGAGCTTGGAAAACATTGTATGCTTGGAATTGTGTTAGAGTGACTCTACCTGTTGGACAGTGGCCAGAAGGTCTCTCTCTGGGTGAGAGGCATCAGATTCTCATCAGTCCTTGTATGTTTTTTAAAGTGAAGATTGTGGCTTGTGAAAAGTTTTTAAAGTTGGGTGATGTCCAGAGAGCTTGAAAAAGACATTTTGAAACATCTAAACTGAAAGACAAAAGACTGATTTCCCAATGCATATAAATAGCTGTAAACATTAATGTTTTTAAGACCCTTGGCAGTAAGGTCACACAGGGTTTCTTACTCACTATTTTGATTGTCCTCTAAGTTGTCAGTTCTGACAAAGGAAAAAGGCAGCTGGAAATGAGAAGAAGCAAAAAGCAGATCTTGTGTCAGCTCACAGACATTAGAATGAAAGGCGTGCATCCTGCCAGGGAAAGCAAAGCAAACGTCACTAAAGAATGTTTATTCACTGCTGGCTTGCAGGTAGCTCTCTGGGGGACTTTCTGCACCAGGTGTAAAAATTCAAGCAATATGACCTTCCCTGAAACATCCTTACAGAGTACTCTTCAGTATAATCCTCTAAAGGCAAAATAAGTTAATTAAAGGAATCCCCTAACATAAACATTTCCATACCCACTAAATCATCCACTAAGTCCCTCCAGGGCACAAGTGTTGGTATACGCCGTCATGTCTATCAAACAGGAGTATCTAAGCCCTTTGTGTGGTTTCTTCTTAAATTAAAGCTAGCCAACTCATTCCGCCACATGGATTTAAAAACATCTTTTAGGAATATTTGCAGGTATATTGATCATTTAATGCTTGCACTGGGTGCTTAACGTCAAAAGGCTGCATATTCAAGTCTATTTTGCAATTCCCTTTTATTAAATGGACCCTTGTGGCACAGTCTAGTAGAAATCAGGAAATGGTAAATGTTTGTTAGCTTGCATTTATTATATCGGAAGAGTTTGAAGACAAAAAAGGTAGAGTGCACTGCCCTCAAATTCCTTATCACCTTTCATCCAGGGACATACCTGCAGTAACACTCGCACGGTGCTTCTCTGAAGGTGGTCCCCATTTTGAGATAGTAAAGGAGCTCTGTGTTCATAAACTCACAGGCTGTTATCTGCACTTGCTAAAGTCTGATTTCTGTGGCACGTGGGACTGGATCAGGGTTGGAGGAGACTGCAAATATGAATATCTTTGTTTTGTGCCCCTTTTAAAGGATGCCGCTGTCCTTTGGAGTTCATACCAGATACCTGTGTCTTGCCTGAAGGCAAAGAGAATCATTCAGCCAAGCCAGAGGCAGGTTCAGTAGGTCTACACAGGACATGCCTGAGGCTCCAGGCTCCCTCAGGACACAGGGAGCAAAAAAGGTCCTGCCCAGAGAAGCAGAATAAGATTTAGCAAAAGCAGAACTTCAAACATGTGTTGAGACTAAAAGTTGTTTAAAATAGTTGTTTGGTTCCCCCAGCCCACACCAAAAAAGGAGTCAGGTTTGAAGTGTTACTAAGTTTGTGTTTTAAAAAAATAATAGATTACAGAAGTTTTGTTTGGAGTAGGCGGAGTTTTGTGTCATGGGTGTCATTTCTACATGTGCTCTCATGCACTCATGTCACAGTGAGAGGAGCAGACCGTCTGAGCACTCTTGAAAGTCTGGCTTTTAGTCTTGGTTTCAAGTGTTTTCTAGAGCTGTGGAAACAGTTGGATGAAGAGCTTTTGAGCCTTTTAATTCAAGCAGTAGAGAAAGAAAAGGTATTAGCCAGGCAGTCTTCCATGTCACTCTTCAGACAGTGTGGCATAAGGAACCAACCAAAGCTCTAAGAGGGCAGCTCAACTTCTGTCCTTTGTCAACAAAGATGACAATTAGATATCTTCTCATTGGAGAGATGATATCTCAACTTTAGTTTGTGCTTTCCATTGACCTGTTTCATTCTTGTTACTATATGTAGACTCCAAACTTCAATAGCAGGAATCCTGTTCTTCTGTCCTCGGGTGCTGGACACAATGGTTTGTGCCACAGCAGGCACAGCAGGGGGATGCCAGGGGTAAAACTGCAATGAGCAAGGCTTTAAGCAGGGTAGCAACAGGTTTTGTCTGCTTCTGACCTGCACTACGTTGTGTCCCACCAGGTGAAGAGCTGACAACCACTTATATGTTTCCCAGAAACACTCACCCTCTTGCATTCGTGTTTTCTGACATATTTAAGGGTTGAAGTCCATTTAGGAGAGCACATGAAGTCATACAAACTATTAAATCTTTCTCCTTCCCTAACTTATATAATCAAGCCAGAAAACTCCATTAAAATCAGACTTGGTTAAGAAAAGACATGAAAAGGACGTGCATTGTGACGGTGTGTGTCAAGTGCCAGCCTAGAGCAAGTTTGTATAGTTTAATTATAGATCCTTTCAAACTGGGATTTACGCAAGTAGCAGTGGTACAGCCTCAGCTGTGGAACGAGAGCACCAATAATTTCATTACCATAAATAAGAGCAGTTGGACTAACAGAGCAAGGTCAAAGCAGACTCTTTTTACTGGGTCTCTACTTCTGATCACTGAACCCTACCGACATACAGATGGGATGCCATCTATGTGGCTGAAAGCACCTGTATCCTAAATAATTAATGTGACATTTACAAGACTCTTTGCTTACTCTTTTCCTGTTTTTTTCTTTTTTTTTTTTGACCAATTACTTCCAATAATGATAGCGAGTAGGTTTCTAGTCCTGACTGAGTTAGTGATTATAATGTCAAAGAGGCTCGTGCAATGTCTTCTATGTCTTAATAAACCTGTCAGCTGAGGCTACATTGCTTTCTAATTTTCACCAGTGTAACATGCTGCTGCACAGCTGGGCAGCGATGGCAGGTTCGTGAGCACGCAGCCCACCGGTGTGGGTATTTTATTTTTGGGTTGTGTCCTGATCAAAACATACAAAATGGTTAAATGTTAAGTTTACAGATTAATTCTACGTGTTAAAAAACAGTCTGCTGCTGGTTTTTGTGTGCTTTGTTTTGACTGTTTGATCTGTATTGTCTTTTTTCTTATTTTCCTTGGCAGTGCCTCATTTTAACATGCAGGATTATAAATTCAGCTTGCAGGAGGGTGCAAACTGTTAGCAATCAATAATAATAGCAGGTAGGAAATCCTCATGAATTACTATGGAATATGTCTATCTGGTTTATTTCCTTGAGTTGTCCGTGTGTGTAATGTTTCAGAGCAAGCTAAAGCAAGAAGTTGTGGGAGGAGAATCCAAAGCTCTGCAGATGGCTGGAGAGAAAAGCATCTCATTAGTTAGGCGGATGCGGTGGGAGCATTAGATTAATGGCTGCGCTGTGAGAGTTCAGTCCCTTATATTTATAGTACATAATGATTTGCTTATACGTAAGTGAGGCCTTGCAAAGAGCTCTGTGGAGACAGCGCAGTCAGATAACTGTTTTTTACCAGGCAACCCTCCCTTTCACCGAAATCTCCAGATCAGCAGGGACTGTTCAAAGGAGGATCTTGGGCCATGATTTTCCAGGCTTCCTCTACAGGTGTGACAGTTGCATTCCTCAAGTTTGTATTTCAGAAGCATTTTCAATGGGGAAAAGCCATTCTCAGGATTGCTTGGCTCTTATTGCTAAGAATACAGTGTGGCCAAACCAAGGCAGCTTTCCTCTTCAGTCAGCGGCTGCTGCGCACTGAGAAGACTTAGCCTCTTCCAAGTGCTTGTGGGTCACATCTTCAAGGTTTCCTATGGCCCAAGCCAGTGGTAGTAAAACCTTGCTGAGAGCCCTTTCTATATTGAACAAGCCCTCCTGGAGACCCTTAGAACTACTTCATAAGAGCAGAAGCCATCTTTTTGTTCTGGATGTTGGGTAGCACAGTGCAATTTTGGGCTGTCAGTAGGGGGCTGGGATGCTTCATTACAGAAGATGTTGGCAAGGATAAGGTTCTGGACAGGGACCACACAACAGATTCACCTGAAGCTACCAAGTCCCAACCATCTTCTTCACAGAATCACAGAATTGTTTAGGTTGGAAAAGACCTTTAAGATCATCAAGTTCAACCCTTAACCCAGCACTGCCAACTCAACCACTAAACCATGTCCTCGAGTGCCACATCTGCGTGTCTCTTAAATCCTTCCAGGGATGTTGACTCCACTACTGCCCTGGGCAGCCTGTTTCAGTGCTTGACAACCCTTTCTGTGAAGTAATATTTCCTACTATTCAGTCTACACCTCCCCTGGCACAACTCAAGGCCATTTCCTCTTATCCTATTGCTTGTTACTTGGGAGAAGAGACCAGCACCCTCCCTGCTACAGGTTCCTTTCAGAAGCTGCAGAGAGTGATGAGGTCTCCCCTCAACCTCTTCTTCTCCAGACTAAATAGCCCCAGCTCCCTCTGCTGCTCCTTGTAACACTTGTGCTCCAGCCCCTTCCCCTGCTTCGTTGTCCTTCATTTGACGTGCTCCAGCCCCTCATTGTCTTTTGTGTAGTGAGGTGCCCAAAACTGAACACAGGATTTGAAGTGCAGAAGAACTTGTATATGCATTTGACCTGCTTCTTCTACTGTAAATGTAATGCCCCATTCATATGATATTATAAAACTGAATAACTGGAGAGGAATAATTCTCCTAAATGAAAAAGCAAACAGCCATTGCATGCTGTTTTCTGCACTGAAAAAGGAACAGAAAATATTTGCTGTACTGTAATGCACAATCAAACAGAGTGATAGGAGAGTGCTGAGTCCAGGCTAGCAGCTGAGCAGACCAGAAAGCCACAAATACCCAATTTGGTGCACTGCTGCTCAGGACATCTGTCTACATCCTACCTCTTTTTTTGCTGTTTCCCTTCCTTCATCAGGAATCACTGCCGCTGGATATTTCTTGCTTGCTTCCTATAATCCCTCTTTCCACAAGCATCATCTCTGTTCTTCCCTGGCATGTTTTTCCCCCCTGCTCTTGCCATTATTGGGTTTCCTTTTTCTTTGACTCTCCATCAGAGGTCACCTTGCCTGAGGGTGTCTCCTCTCCTGGGCACCAAGCAGAGAGGACTAGGTCCTCCCCATCCTCTGCAACAAGCATCACATCACAAGCATCTGACTTAGGATTTAACTGACTATGGTGAAGGAGCAATAGCAGGGAAGCACCTGTAGCAGGGAAGGTGCAACTCTGAATACGTGGTGAGGGCCAGAAGGACCCAATCCAGTGTGCTGGGCATGCGTTCAACCTGGAAAGGGGGCTGGATTCTGAACTTCACATATTTATGACAAATGTGAGATTTTTGTTTCCTCTTCTTCTCATTATATTTTCAAATTTGCATTCCACAGGGCTAATCAATTATTAAAAGTGGCTCAAAATCTTCACAAGACATATGGGGATTATTGGCATCTGTGTGTTTAAGTAAGCAGGTATTTTACAGCTTGAAAATAGCATATGCCTAAGGTTTCAATGTAACAATTTAATTTTGAAGAGCTACAGCAGCAACACAAGTGTCTGTAACTCACCTACCATATGCTGTGGTGTGAGGGGACAGCAACAAACACTTATGCTGCATATCCTGTTTCTTTGCTGGAGCTGGCTAAAAATGTATATTGAAATGTGTTTGGGTTTTTAAAATGGAAAATAACATCAATTTTAAAATATTTTAGTAAAAATCAGCATTTTAGTGGGGTGAGTTTACTATAGAAATGAAAATTACCATGATGTGCACTGTACAAGCTGGGTTTATGTTCAAAAGCCTTGAATCCAGTGGATGCCACCTGACTGCAGTACCTCGGTCACTTCAGCACTACTGTCAATTCCATCTGGAAGCCATTATTCCAGTTCCCATGTTTTTCAAGGTTTGTGAGTTTGCATACATCGATCATGATTTAAAGCATTTGTCCTTTATTTAGTTAACAAGAAGGCACAGCTGTTTGCTTGCTTCTCCCACCAATCTCTTTTGCAGCGTAGCTGTCTCAGAGGACTGAACCTACCTTGAGTCTCTCTACTCATGTAATTCACCGTATGTTTCGGGAAGGCTGTTTCCCAAACATTTCTGCTATGCGTCTTTCTCCTAATTAAAAAAAAAAACCCCAAACCCCAGCGTATATACAACTTAAAAAAAGCTCTGTATCAACAGTCATTTAGTATGTCATTTTATTTGATCTTACTAGGTTAAGATGTCAAAGGCAAATTTATCCACTTTTGACTTCGAGCCTCACTTTAAGGTATAAATGATGCCATTTAGCCTGGAGAAGAGGAGGCTGAGGGGAGACCTCATTGCTCTCTACAACTACCTGAAGGGAGGTGTGGGGAGGAGGGAGCTGGCCTCTTCTCCCAAGTGACAGGGGACAGGACAAGAGGGAATGGCCTCAAGCTCCACCAGGGGAGATTTAGGCTGAACATTACGAAAAAGATTTTCACAGAAAGTGTCATTGGGCACTGGAACAGGCTGCCCAGGGAGGGGGTTGAGTCACCTTCCCTGGAGGGGTTTAAGGGATGGGTGGACAAGGTGCTGAGGGATATGGTTTAGTGTTTGATAGGAATGGTTGGACTTGATGATCTGGTGGGTCTCTTCCAGCCTGTTTTTCTATGATTCATTTGCATTTTGGTTATTTATTTTCTTGTTTCTGTCTTTCCAAGTAATTTTTTAGACAATGGTGAGGACGCTGGCCCAAACACACAGCTCAGCTGTGACTGCAGCCTTCCGCTTAGAAGAACACCGGCTGATAGAGCTGCTAATGTGTCACCTTCTAATAGTCTGGTAATTATAAATGATGCGAACACGAACGTGGGGTAGTTGAACAGAGCAGCACACAAGAGGCATCGCCTGCCTGATGATTATGGTGCGAAAGGGTGGGGGGTTGTAAGCTGTGAGTCCAAAGGCCACCCTCCTTTAACCACCTGTGGCTTGCTTTAATTACCCTGAAAGGCACAGCCTGTCGTCTGCTAGTGATATTATGAGTATATTGTGGGAACAAGGTGTTATTTATACATCAGAGATCTTAGTGTAGATTATATTTTGGCTTTTATGAAATTAAAAAAAGAGGTTGAGTTTTGTCAGTAAATCTGGTGTTCCAGTCTTTCAGGGGAAAAAGAAAAGGTATAATTTGTACTTTAATTAACATTTTTTTCTAGATTGCAGCCTGTTTTGCAACTTAGAGAGTGTTATTGGTTTGGAATTGATTTTGGTGTCATATGTTGTCATTTGACAAAAAACAGTTTTACTAAGCTGTTTGACATTAGAACAGCTGGTAATGTCACTTTTGTTAATGTCTTTAACCACATTTTTAACAAAACAGCAGATGCTCATCACAAAAGCCATTTTCCTCTTCCATCCAAACGTGTAAAATCAGCTAACTTACTGCTTCAATTAAAGCTGAGCCTTCTGAACAAGGGAACTGACCTGAAAACAGACGACTGTTTCAGGAATGCCCTTTAGGTATATATCTGGTTAACGTAAAAAGCACGCACCTGTACACCTAGGAAATATCTTCTTTTTTGAGAAATATGTTCTCCAGTATGTATGGCTGCTGCAAAGGGCCCCTGGATTTGTTATCTCTGTATTTTGAAGGATCTCTTTCAATGCTGAAATACTCAGCAGCCACGGAAAGAACTTGCCATTCCTATGGACATGGAACTGTATGTTTTAGCATCATTGTGTCCTGTTTATTAAAATAGAATCATAGAATCACTTGGAAAAGACCTCTTAGATTGTCGAGTCCAACCATTCCTATCAATATAAATAGTATTTGCAACTGAATAGTTAAAGAGCTAAGAGGAACTGCAATCTGGGATATAATATATATAAGAATATTGGTACTTATGTGTCTGTGTTTTGTATGGTCACACAAAAAGGATTTCCAGCCAGAGCCACATGCTTAAATAAGTGCATGCTAACAAGTAAGAGCTTCCTCAGAATTGGCTCATTTCTTTCCATGAGTGCAAAGTTTATACATATTTGATTTGTGGTGAAAACAAAAGGTAATATCCATTTACCAAATATAGTGCACTCAGTCCATTTTTTTATGTTATTCCTTGAGGTTTCTCGGACATCTGAAGTTCACTTACATTAGATTTCAATTTGGCTTTTGCTGTCAAGGTGACAGACTCATCCTCTGTGTCGTGTTTTAGCAACACTTCATAAAATCTTAGCTTGGGTGGTAAAATAGGAAATGGCTTAATGGGGGGATTTTTTAACTCTTTGAGACATTTTAATAGGGAGAAGTTAAAATGACCCTTTAGAAATGGTACCACAGTAATGTAAAAATAATTGTATTTGTTTAATATAGCAATATTATCTTCTCTTTTTTTTCTAAATATTTTCTTTATTTTTAGCCGAAGGTCAGTTCCAATACTGTAACTGTTACTAGGCAACAATTAAAAATGCTACCTCTACAGCTCTTAAATTGTGTTTATTACCTAGACTGTGTTAAGCATACACATGCTTACTATAAAAAAGAAATTATTGGGTTCTATTTGTGTGTGTGATTATAGCGGAAGAGACATTTTCCTCATGACCAAGAACTGTGTAGCTTATATTCTACCTTTTAACAAATCTCTCCAATCCCTGATAATAAATATAATATAATATTAATATATAATATAAATATATATAAATAAGCAATCACTAATAATCAAATATTTTAAACTTTGTTATTGACATAGAATAGTAACATTATCAGTGTTTCACTTGCATGCTGGAAGCCTTTTTCTAATGTGCTCTTGCAGACTTAACGGTGCTGCCCTTGGACTGGAGCTGGTTGTGTTGTGCTCCAAGATTTCTGCTGCTGCGGTCTTTCATTTGTAGCCAAGTTATATATCTGATCATATGTTAAATTTCACTTAGATTATTTTAACAAACACATGCATTAGGCAGGCTAGCTGTAGGAAAACCAAATATTTACCAGCTAAGGTACAAAACTTATGGAGAAGGAAACTTTTATTCATAACGGTGGCCATTCGGTATCTATGCTGGATTACAATACGTACACATTGCAGTTAAAGAAAGAAAATTTTCACGTGGCCTCCAGATGAGTCACCGATTGCAATAAACCGAGGCCAGATTTCAGGTTCTGAACACTTACTCTGAATTGCATCCAAATCATCTATTCTCTTACACTCAGTTCCCTGATAAATCATACTTGTTTTACCCTTTGAAGATATCTCACTGAGCAGCTGAAACAATAAAGTCAAATGTTAAATGGTGGGTTTCACAACATCACAGGCAAAATTCCAATTGATTTGCTGTGTTTAGAGTTTTACTAATTTAGACAAATGAATGATAAAATAGTTTTGGCTGTGTTCTTTGTTTATATAATATTATCTGGTGGATTGTCATGAAGTAGAAAATACTTCAGCAAAATTCCAGCTGCAGGGAAAGCAAGTCTGTGGTGACCAAGAACAGGACGTTTAGTACCTGCTTAGCTATTTAGGGCAGTTATGTTATGTTATGTTATGTTATATGTTATGTTATGTTACATAAAATCACATGATATGATATGATATGACATGACATGACATTATATTATATTGTATTACATTATATTACATACCACAAGGTGGTGTATAAGGTGATAAGGTTTAGTTATGGGAATTTGCTGTAATTGCACATATTTTTGAGGTTTTTCAGAAACAACAGGTCTATACAAAGTCATTCAGAAATTTACTCGTCCTTTACTTTATTTGAAAATTGCCTATGTGAAACTAAGAATTGGGTTCACGTTCTGTTCCAGTAGTGGTGTGGTGTACTGTACCACTATTTTCTCTTATTTTAAATGTGTTCTGAAAGTTTTAAAGTACTGCAAAAATGTTCGATTTACTGCAGGTCATGTTTCTTTAGGTATATGTGAATAGACCTTAAGTGAAGGGCAAAGTGAAATAATTCTTAATCTAATAAATTACAGATAGAGCGTGTTTCAGGCATTATGCAGCGCAGCAGAGCAGGTGAAATTTCAGTATGTACCAGCAGCATGTGTGATTCTATTCTGAGGTTATCAAAGGATGGTCCTTCTAGAAGGGGTCTTGGCTCCCTTTTTTGTACGTTCTTCTGGAAAGTTTCTCTTCAGTAGTTCTCTTCCTTACTAGATACAGTTCATTCAGCTTGTGTCCAAACCGTTATGGCTCAGATCTTCATCTCCCCCTTCTTTGGCCCAAA
Source organism: Phaenicophaeus curvirostris (assembly GCF_032191515.1). Taxonomy (NCBI): domain Eukaryota; kingdom Metazoa; phylum Chordata; class Aves; order Cuculiformes; family Cuculidae; genus Phaenicophaeus; species Phaenicophaeus curvirostris. Next base: position 5,176,160 of record NC_091402.1, on the reverse strand, counting down.
TAACAGCCCTGAAAGCTGATCGTTTTTTTCTGCCCAGTGCAGATCATGAGTTGTATATTCTTTTCCTGCCTTTCTTTTTTACACAGAATGATATTCCCCTAAACAGAGTATGTTTAGTTTTTCAGCAGTCTTTGAGTTGGCTTTTTTGAGAAGGCTTTTCTAGGAGGTTTTTGGGCCACAGAAATCACATTCATCTTGCTCTTGGAGCCATATCCGTGACTGTTTTCCTGTAACTTTAAACAATGTGGGAAGTGACATTGGTAACTGGGGGGTGCTCCCAACTGGAGGTCCCTTAAAATGTCAGTTTACTTTCTGAGTCGATAGTGTGTGCCCAGTCCATAGCAATAGATGTGTGTTGGAAATAGTGGTATAAAGATTTTTATGACTCCAGTTCTAAGGCCTATGTAACCACTTTTGCAGCCAGAATCTTCGGAACACGAAAGTGTGGGTGCAGCCAATGGCTTTGTGGAGAAAATAAACAGCAAGTTTAGGGCAGTCCATAGCTCCTAGGTATGCACAAGGTGATGTTCCATAAAGACTGTAGGAAGGAAGGAAAGAAAGAAAACGGTGGGACTGCTTGTTCATTGTGCGGACTGGGTGGTCTAACGGAGAATCCAACATGCTGATTTGATCTTTCTTCATATCATTTTCCGTGCAGGGAAGATTATTTGGTGCATCGTTGCGATGGTCCCTGTTGTGTGTTGGGTTGTTGTGACTCCTGGCTTGTGGACTTGGAATGCTCTTGGGGCTCCCTTCTTTGTAAGACTTGAGAAGCACAGTTTCCCCAGGACCCGTGTGCCAGCATGCCAAGGCTGTTTGCAGAGGATACAGAGATGTTGTATTCCAAGCTACAGATTTTTTCAAACATTCATAGCCGTGTCAGTTAGTGCTTTTAAGAAGTTGTTCAATCCATCCTTTTCAAAGAGTTTCTGTTGCAAAGGTCTCTATTAGAAGTGACAAACATTTTCACTTGGCAAAGGTGAGATAGAAACTGTTACAAGCAGGGCAAACCGAATTCTGGATTGTGATAACATGAACTATACTGGGTGCCGTTGTGCATTTGTCACAACGTCGTGAAGTTCTGTTTGTCTCAGTAACAGCTCAACTCAGTGCTATGCAGGGGATTGCAGAGGAACATGAATACCTGTGCTGAAGGTGGGAGGGCAAAATATGTAACGAGTGCTGTTTGCAAAGAAAAAAAGGTCAAAAAATAGTTACTCTTCTCAACAAATAGGAACGTTTGCATTATTGTGTGAAAAAAGGCAGTGAAAAGATGAGATTTTACTAGTCCTAAGGCAAACTTTGTTACGTTACAGCCAGAACCTCCCAGACATTCCAAGCAGAATGCTGCTACCTGCACGTGCCTTATCATTGTTACCTACACATTAGGTCCAATTAATCTCAATGTTTTCAATTCTGTTTACAACCTTGGGTATATCAGAACTTGCTAATGTGGATCTTCAGTGAATGACACAACAAATAGATTCTTTAGCAGCTTGCAGAGCCAATTTGTATTTACTCCCTGAATCCTTGGTGATTGATTCAGGGTATTTTGATAGATTTAACTGATAACTCAGCCCCAAAATGCTCTTCACTGAAAAGCCAGATTCCCTTTCACTGCTCAGTAACAGCAACAACCTGCTATCCTTCTATACTTCAGGAAAGTCAAATAAATTGCATGTGTTTTCTGGGTTTTTTTTTGTTTGTTTGGTTTTAACTGGAGTTTCCCTTGGGTTATTTTGTGAAATAAAAAAGTTGAATCAGAAAATACTGGATTATTTAGGTGAATGTGTTTCAGCTGAAACCTTCCTGGTTCAACAAACTTTTTTGCTTATGTAGTAACACTGGAACTGTCTCATGTGGCTGAAAAAAAAATTTAACATCACTTTCCCAACTACAGCTGCCACAACTTTACCTTTATGCCAGCTCCTGTAAAGATCAAACCCACATAGAATCACAGAATAATTCAGGTTGTAAGGGACTTCACATCTTCATTGGGATCTTCAATTTGTTTAAGCTTCAATGAGAGCTCATCTCTTCCTAGACTGCAGAGATGAGGGAGTTGAAGGAAAGGATGTATTTCATTTGTTCTGCTGTTCACGACATGAATTGAGGATTTCTGGTTTTCCTTTTGTCTTTGTCCAAGAATTGTGAGCATAAATGATGAAGGGAATGAAAGAAGTGAGCCAGCCCACAGGAACAGGAGGTAACAGGGATCTTGAAGAAGAATGAAGTGTGCGTGTACCCAGAGATGAGGTAGAGTAAAGGACTGAGAGATCCTGGAATGGGCTGGAAGGTGGTGTGTCTTGAGGAATGAACATTGTCTTTGGCACAGAGGAGACAAGAAGTAGCCCTTCCTGGTGGCAAAGGGAAATGTGAAGGTGAAACAGGAGAAGAGGCAGAAGGGATGTGGGAGTGTTAGGGACATGGTGAGCTGCCTCTATCTTGGACGGAGGAGAGAAGGAGGGAGAGGCTGTTCCCCACTCATGGAGAGGGATTGTGGACTTCAGGCAGCGTTGATGGTGTGGGGAAGGAGGAGCATGGAGGATGGAAGCCTGGAAATAGCTCTGGACTTCTGCAGTGAGTTCGTTCTGTGGAGCCAAGACCCACTGCAATCCCATATTTACTATGATAACTTTACTAATAATGCCAACCTCTCAGTACTGCCAGGTGAACCCTAATATACCATATTCATTATATTTAATTTAGGTCTTGGAATCTGAGTGCATAATGAGTGTATTGCTCTCTATTCCCAAAACTGGTGTCATATTTTGCTTGAATAGCACGTAAGACATTTTTACATAATGCAGCTTTCTCGTTCCAACATTTCAGCTAAATACTGCAAAATAATGACAACAAGAAAGTGGTTTCTGCAAAGAAGCAGAAGTATTTAATGACAAAAGCAGCTTTTGGAGTAACATTCTAGAAGAGCACAGGCACTTTTTCTTCCCCCCTTGTCATTCTCATTAAGGCTCTGAGAGACTTTTTTGTACCATGTCTCGCTGTTGGAATACCTGTCTCTAAACAGCTTTCTGTAGTGGAAAATCCAATTTAATCTCAAACAGTTTTATCAGTTCTGCACTACTTTTTTCTCCAATTGGAAAATAAAATAAAAAGATCATATGTCAACTTGACTACAAGGTGTAAAGCTTCTGAGCTTGCATTAATAAATGTATGCATCAATTATATGTTTGCACATTCATATATGTATAGCTGAAGGCAGCCTCTTTGTAGACTAAGGTTTATTTATGCTGCATAGAATACATTTTTCCAATTTCTAGCATTCTTGAAAGGCAGATTTTTTTCAGAGATTGTCTGGCTTTCAGGTCTTCATGAGAAGAAACCTGATTTCTTTTTCAGGGATAAGGAACCTGAGAAATTAAATAAAATGTGTGTCTGGGAATGCTATATGCACTGATTTGCTTTAATTCAAATGGTAACTCACTTGGAGAAGGGTTGCATATGCTCAGTAATGCTGTGTTTTCTACAAACCAGGGTGGGTTTGGAGAGGCTGAAGGCAAAGGAAGGACTTACAGAGGTCTACCCGTTTTAGCTCTGCAACTCGGGTTATATTTAAACAGGGGCAGCTGAAAACTGTTGCCTCCTGCTTCTCTCTTAGTTGAAGAGACAGACTCACTTACCAAGGTGCAGGACGGCCCTGTGTGCAGCCTTCTCCAGGGCTCTGATTGCCCTTGATTGCCCTTTACCAGCCTCACCTGGGCAGTGGGACCTCCACCCAGAAGCCCTCAGCTTGTCGCTCTGCGGGCTCCATTTCAGCTCAGCCCTCAGCGCTGCTGTGGGTTTCTCCAGCCCTTGGTGGATTCTGGTTCATAACTTGCTGCTTCCAGGGTGGCTGATGGACTCGCAGGAGCATCTTTGGTCCTGTGCTCAGGTGCTGTGGGGCTGGGTGAGGGCCCTGATTCATTTTCCAGGTGAAGCTGCTGCTCCCCCTGGTTATACTGGCCTCGCACCAGTGACTTGCATGTGGCAGCTTTCTTCAAGCAACATCCTGGATGATGTCGCTCTGGCTTCTGTCTCCTCCTCTGCTTCCTCTGTCAGGTGTATCAGGTTTTCTTACAGCTACGCTTGTTTCTCTGTGCTGTGAATGCACTGCTGAAGGATAGAGGGGCTGCTGGGAGGAGAACACTTTTGTGGCTGTTTATGGTTTGGAGGCAGCTCTTCCGCCTCTAAAGGTGGGAGAACATTTCTCATCAGTGTGAATGTAAGAAGGAAACAGGCTGGAAACAGAAGCCCTGTTTCCTTTTCAAGTGACAGCTGTGTAGTTGTACCCATAGGAAAGAGCGCTCACCTTGGCTGTAAAATAGCGCCCATAGCTAAAAGGCTTTTGGCGTCGTAAGTGATGACGCATTTCAATTCAAGGTATTTTCTCTTTCCTTTGGGCAGTGTTGTACAGCTCTGTTCCTCCAAGCATGATGCTAGTTAATACTGCATCTAATGCTTGAAAATAACACTAATGCAGCATTAAGAATGAGGGGTACCCCAAAGTCAGGAAATACCAAGGCTATATCAAAGTATATCTTGCTGCTTCTGGAGCCGTTTGCTTTGCTGCCCTGCATACTCTTACATATTTTATGATGTACTGAGGTACCACGTTGCTGACACCTTTGTTGAGGCTTAGGTTTATGAAGGAAAGCGGAATGGAGCAAAGCACGGACAGCTGCAGTTAAAATGTTGGTGCTGCTGGAATTTATCAGTTCTTCTGGTAAATCTTGCCCCAAGACTGAGCTGTTTTCGCTTTCAAGCAGGGGATTAAAGGTTATAGCAAGCTTTCTCTGGAGCAGCTGTAAGGTGTCTGTGCTGTAGGCGTGGGCAGCCCCGCTGCTGTGTTGCTGCAGCCCTGCTTCGGGGCTCATCGTCCCTGCGAGGAGGGAGACGGGGCTGGGGAGGTGCTGGCTGGAGGGATGCACATTCAGAAGGGGACTAAGAACAGAAATTTTCAATCCCAGTGGTGAACATGTAGCATGAGATCAATAATTTTTCTGTCAGTTTTGCCCCTGGTGTCTGCCTGTTAGTGCAGAAACTCTACCAGTGGCCTGTGCTGGAGCTTCTCGTATCGAGTGAACAGGCTGAGCCAAGAGCAGGAGAAATAAAACCTCACCTGAATAGTCATCAAAAGGCTTAATAAGGGGAGCTCAGGGCTGTCGCAGGGGTTTGGGAAGCTGTGGCTGGAGGGTGGATTGCAGCCTCTGTGGTCCTGGGCAGTGCTGGCTTTCCCATGCTAAGCCCAACTGTAGTGGTTTGTGTGTGCCTAAAGTGGAAGGAAAAAACCTCTGATGTAGATTTTGGGCAGGGTTTGTAGTGTATGTTAGTACCTGAGACAGGTGATACGATTGTGCAGGATGGGAAACTCTAGGTTGAGAGGTGCCAGCTGGCATCTGGGTGGTGATGGACCCTTCCAAACAGCAGTTCCAGGACTCACCTGGATATTATGCTCTGTGGGCTGCATCTGCAGGCTGGGCAAACCCCATCTAGCAGTTGCTGGGAATCAGAGCCTTCAGGTGAATAAAGGTGTTATGTTATTTTCACTTGGATATTAACTGATAATTAGTATCCTGTGTGATTAAGTCTTCAATGTGGTATGTACTTTTTTACTGAGAGTCCTCAGAAACATCAGTGGTCTTTCACCTCACAATCTGAGCTACATGTAAGGTGAAGTGATCTTTCTTTGCATTATAAATGTTTATTTTCTGCCTCTACTCTTTCTAAATTTAATTTATAATGATCTGCTGTTGCTTATTATCAAGTATAATGTGCTCCTATATAGAAAGTAATTAGAATAATGTGTTAGGCTTAGTTGTGAGTCTCCTCAATAATGTGTATGTGGGCATGCAGTTTGTCATTCTTTTTGATATAAAGGAAAAAGGGATGTTAAAAAGGCAATGCAGTTCATATGAGCACAGATATGCTCCCTTGTTGTATAGGGATGAGGTCAGGAAAGCCAAGGCACATCTGGAGCTGAACTTTGCAATGGATGCAAAGAATAACAAGAAAGGCTTTTAGAGGTATGTCTGCCAGAAAAGGAAGGTCAGAGAAAGTGTGCGCATGCACACACCCCTGCCCCGATGAACATGACTGGCAAACTGGTAACAAAGAAAGTGTAGAAGGCCAAGGTATCCAACAATTTTTTTCTCATTCTTCTCTGGCAACTTCTCTTCCCACACTGTTCGAGTGGATGGACCGCAAAGGCAGGTGCTGGGGGAGCAAAGTCCCTCCCACTGTAAGAGATAAAGTTTTCAAGCACCCAAGGAACCTGACTATATGTAAGTCCATGGGACCCGGAGTCCCAAGGGAACTCACCAAAGTTGCCAAGACTCTCTCCATGATATTTGAAAAGTCACAGCAGTCAGGTAAAGTCCCTTCCAACCCAAAGTCCCTTCCAAACCATTCTAGGATTGTATGGTCATTCTTTTCTGAAACACTGCCATAGAGCATGCTGGGTGTTAGAGCTGTGCGGTTACATATCACTCTGCAATCTGTGTGATGCCCAATGTGAGAATTTCTTTTACAAGCCTAAGCTGCAGAAAAGGCCATTTGCAATAAGTGCTGGTGATGGATAGATTCACTGTAGGAACATCCTGATTTTCACAGCTTTAATGGTAAATCTACTTAATTTATTGCTATAAATAGTGTGTATGTTAAATGATCAGTGTTAGGGTACTTCTGATGTGAGAACACTTTGCAGTCCTCTAAGGGCAATCTGAGTCCATAAGGTTTTTGAAATAAATTATTTGAGATGTTGTGTATGATTGAAGGGGACTAAGCAGAAAAGCATCCTGTATGGTCCCTGAATAACAGTATTATTTCCATGCTAATTATCTGCCTGATTGCTGGATGTCACTGGAATACGTTTATTTTCTTTGGAGATACACAGCAGAAGTGAAAAGCAACAGTTGCTGTGGATGGTATCGGTGTGTTTAGCTGTCATATCTGACAAAGTCCAGCTCAGTCAATGAGGGGTCTTAGTTTAGCAAAATGCATCTGTGTGCATCTGTAGTCAGGTGTGTAAGTCACCTTCCATCCACACCTTTGGCCTTCAGTGACCTGCAAACTTAGGCTGTGTTGCTGCACCCTGTTCTCCACAGACAGATTAGAGACAGAGATTTCACAGGAGCAGATCAGAAACCACAATTGGGACTCTTGGTATATCACAGCAGACCTTATTACCCTCTCACATCCTGTGTTGATTTGGTCACTTCATTTGACTGCAATTGCACTTAGATAACAATTGCTATAACCAGTAGAAAAAAAAAATCTCACAGGCAATTGGCATGTACTTTGTGTTTACCTGTGCTGTTTTAAGTATCTAATATGTTTATTTTTATAAAAACACAGCTTTCTCTGTCCTTTCTCCGTCCAAAGGGTTGATATCTTTCTCTCTTTTAGCCTTATAAACATTTGGTGTGTTGGGAAATGTATACACTTCAGTGCTTAGGAACATCAAAAGAGATGTTGTGTTCGCATCACTGATCAGCACCAAGTATCAAGTAGTATTTGGGAAAGAATCTGGCATATCCCTTGGTGACTTATCTGGGAAGTGTGAATGGCATTTAATAAAACAGATTTTCCAGCAAATGACAGGCCAGAGCCTTGAAGCAAAAAGTGCTTCTGCCCTGTGCCAATCATTCACTTTCTTCCAGCTCAGTGATTTATCCTGTGTAAAATGTTCTTGTATTTAAAACTGGTCCCCACTGCACCAATGGTGATGTGTCAGATCCCACACTGAAGAAATATCATGAAATATGAAAACTGGAATGCTAATCAGAGCAGCGTTACTCATCCCTGCATGGTCTGCCTGCCTTCCTGTGATTGTTGGAAGGCTCTTGATATTACTTTGCATCTTCCTTAGGGAAAGAAGGTGGTTGTTTTCTGGTTTTGGAGTTGGGGACTGGTGCTGGATGGTATCTGCTTTTTTTGTTTTAAACATATGGAAAGCAAAGTAGTCTTGCCATGGAAGTTGATAGCAAAGTTTACTTTGACTTAACATGTCCAGAATTTTGCTGGAGACATTTGCACAGAATGGGTAGCTCTGAATTTCTGGTTTGGTCTCCTGTATGGTAAAAGACACTTCATTGGTGTGAAGGGATTGTACAGCCATGGGAATTTTCACATTGAAAATGAATGAGCCATTACTATAGTAAGACAGAAGATGCAATAGCTGCTGCTGTTGCAGTTTGATCAACTTTGGGCATCTTTCCTCTGTGGGATTCCTTCATGTCAGGTTTTGTCTCTTAGCTGTATTCCCAAGTAAATCCATAGCCAATCCAAAGACCTCTCTTTACCTGCCCTGCTCCCCCGTGCTTACTCTGTTTGTAGTTCTAGGATTTTAATTTCATTCCATTTAGCACATTCTTCCTTACATTATTCCAAGTAACAATAGATTTGTTGCCTAGTATACCTTGTAAGCTTAAAATTGTAGTGTTGACAAGATGCTTTTGAATTTTAATATGCACCATGTGCTCTTGGAAAATATTAGTATTCTGTGTACTGTTTGCTTCAACTAATGAAATTATTAAAAAAACCTATAGTATGCCTTATCTAACCTAAATTTTAGCACATTAGATATCTATTAACCAATGTGTTCCTTTCTGTTTTCCCTAAAAATTATTGTTCATAGGAAATACCATCAACTACTACTTAGCTAAGTGGGAGACCACACTTCGCATTTTAGCTTTCTTTTTGACACAGCCCTCACCATAAACATTGTTCTAAACATGTTTTCATAGTTTGAATTATACTGCTAGTTACATCAGCATGCTCCATCACGGAAAATTATGCCTTGTTCTTCCAAGGTACTATGTTCTTTTTTACAGATCATATTAATTTTCCATGAAGAAGTAATGCATTGCAGAATTTTGTGACATTAAGCAAGTTCAGTTGTATTTTGCAGTTAATTACCCTTACAAGGTGGATAAGAAGTCTGTGGGGAATTCCTTAAAAGCAAAGTGCTTTGCCCTTGGGATGTGCATTACCATATGGAAAGCAGGCTTATGTTCTTAGTTAATTATCTTTGTTTCAGTTCATTTAAAGGAAATGTAATAATTTGTTGGTTGTTAGTACCTGTGTATTTTAAAATGGAAAATTGTTAGAATAATAAAGACCCCAAGGGGGTGCTTACAGTACTCCGCAAAGACACTTTCAATTATTTTTTCCCCAAGGCATTAATTTTTCTAAGCAGAGCTGACAAAAATATTAAACAAAGGTGATATACAGCATCTTTGGGAAAGTGTGTTTCATTATTGTTATATTTTGCAGATCGGTCAAAACATTCTTCCTGATAATACTTGCATTCCTATTTCTTCTTTCTGCCAGGCAGGAATCACACTGAATTTGATAGCTTTGAGCAACCAAATATCGAAGCAATAATTACAAAGCGAGTGTGGTGATAGTACTTAGCCTTGTCTCATGGAAGTGTGAAGGTCATGGGAACAGGCAAGGGAAAGCTCAGTGGTATAATGAACAAATTGATATGGGTATGATCCTATTGAACAGAGTGCCTCGGATTATTCCACCTGGCTGGTGACAGGATACTGCTTCTGTCATGGTAAAATACAGTTCTTTGCTTTGTAAGTGTTAGGAAGAGCTTTGTTCACAAGGCAGCCCCCATCCTGCATGGGAAACCAGCAATGCGGCTCCTCTAAATTATCCTCTGTAGTCAGGACTGAAGCCACTTTTGTTTTGCTGGTCCTACTCTAATTATTGCTGGACAGTTCCATTAACTTTGGTCGATATTTAGAAAAGGTTTAATTTTTATTCTTTAAGGTAAAATTAGAGTAATTTTTTTCCTCTCAGTCAAGCTAAAATTGTACTTTATTGTTATTTGTAATATGTAGCTTTTGCTAGTCATTTATATAAGGTTATGAAAACGAAGGGTCAGTTTGAAGATGTTATTCCACTGATTTCAAGTGGTTGCTTTGGATTTACCTCCATATGACTGTAGAAGTATCATCTAAATAAAGGAGCAATTGCTTCCAAAGCACTCAGAAGTTAGTAGGTTTATTTCATTTCATTCTCTAGAAGAAAACAATTGGCTTTAAGTATTTTTTTCCTGTTGGAGTCTCTAGAGCTGAAATCAAGAGTGGCTGGGAACTTATCACATAGGTCCCATATTTGTGTGCCTACTCCACCTGACACTGGGTTGCAATAGAAAGGACAGACCTCATTTAGGAGGCAAAAAGTTGAACAATTGGCATCTGCTGCTTCCAGGAACAAAGAGAGTGTATGACTGAGATGTTCTTGAAATGGAAATAAAGGCTGCAGAGAAATTAAAGCACCCCATCCTTTCCTGTGTCAATGAACAGGTAGATCAGTGCTGTGCACTCCTTAGGACATTGGCAGCTCCTCTGTGCAGGGTAGTGGATAAATAAGTAGATCCTTATTTCAGTGCTCACAGGCATGAGTAAACATGTTCAAATCTGTTCCCAGAGGAGTTTCTTGGAGCCTGGAATGGACTTCATCTGAACATCTTTACTCAGGATCTCTCCAAGTTGTGTCAATTTTTGCCTCTGATTGCTACAAATATCTTGCTGCAGATGTTGTTTTAAAGTTAGGGGAGATCAGAAAGATCACCAATAAATGTCACCTTCTTTGCCAACAAACCAGTCTTGCTTACCTCCCAAGCCACGTGCACTGCATTGTTCACACTTGTACTCACTTTGTATTCCAGTTAGCACCCCAGAACCAGGATTGCACAAGCCTAATTGAGAGTCTTGTCGCTGCTGCCGCCTCTGCAGTGTGAACCAGAAAGAGCACAGCTTGACTTTCATATGCTTGCAGTTGAGTTTGCAGAGAGCTGAGCAAACTTGCTCTGGAAATGCTGGTCACTCTCCAGAGGAGAATTGTGATTTAATTTGGTGATTCAACTGGTTTGAGCAGCACTAACTTGGGTCAGATGGTGTCTAAAGCCAGCAACTCCTTGCAGTAGCTGTTGCTGTCAAGAAGCTGTGTCCCGTGCCAAGGCCAGTGATGTTACTATCTGATTCTATCCAACCCTTTTCGTTGGAACGCTTCCTTTCTACACTGCTATGGATCTTGACTGATTGGAGCCAGGCTGAGGTGGGGTTAGTACAGTAGGGGTGGGTTGCAAGGTGTCTTTAGCACAACGAGTTCTATTTAGCGTTTCTCCCTGCTGATATTTTGTCACATCACTTTATTAAGATCCTTCAGAAGAAAAGAATGCAAATGTGTCTTATGCAGAACGGAGATCGTTCTGCTGTCTTTGGGGAAATGCTTTGGATGTGTGTGGGAGTATAGATTGCATTTATGTATTGCACGTTCCCAAATCCTTGACTGCCTTATCAAACTAATATTTTGCCAGGCTTGTGGGGGCAGGCATGTGAACTTTATCTGAAGATAGACACATCTGGTTCTGAACTGTGGTTTTCATCTAGTCTTTTAATTAAGTATCTTTACACACCAAGAAGCATCCTAACTTACGATGTGAAGCCGTTGCCTGCGTGATTATATTGCTGCTTGATTTCTGTAAAATCTACTTCTAAAAAATCAATTTAATGTAAAATTATACTGGTAATACAGACATACAATTCTCACTTGTCAAGAGCTCTGATTTGAGATTGACTGATGGTCATTTTACAGTGCTTTCTGGATAAGGTGGCAAAGATAAATTTATCTTCTGAGCTGCTATTTTAAGCATCACAACTGCAAATGAGAGTAACAGAAGCTTGCATTTTAGGTCACTTATCACACATAAGCTGGGATGTACTAAAACAAATGCAGGGTAAGCTTAAACACTAGCCTGCCTTTCTCACTTGGAAAGTGTGGCCTGTCTTGGTGACTGAAGATTAGAAGGTCCTATCTTAACTTGGCTAAGTCACTGTTAGCCATTGGTTTGGCTATTTTACATTCCTTTTGTCTTGATTAGGAGAATACGAGTTTATTTTCAAAAATTACTTGGCCTTTTGTTTAGAAGTTTCCTGTCATGTGTTGTTTACTTTGACTAAGAAGATCTCATGTGATCCATAGTAATTTAATAGTAATTTTTCTGGTCAGTGACGAGCCAAATGGTGCCCAAGCAACAATTTTGTAGTATAAAGCCTTTCCCTAACAGCCTTGTCTCCAGCCTGGCTGTTGCTGGTAGGTCTGTCTGGATTGTTACTGCTGAAGTCATATTTTGCAGAGTAGCCTGTTGGAGGTCCACTGTGGGCAGCTCGGGCTACTGGTTCAGGGTAGGGGGAGGTGGGAGTGAAATGTTGTCCCAAGTAGATACCTCGCAGATAGTTGAGCAGAGAGATAGCAGCTGTATGTGTGGGCAACCTAAACGTTTTAAAAGGCTAGAAATGGTAAACAAACAACATTTGGGCTTCATTCTAGCCCTCCCAACAGAGATGAAGTCTGGTTAACAATTAAATAACGCTTGATGTTGTTTGGATTGGTATCACCAGGAATCTTTGTCCGGTGTTGGAGGCAGCAGACCGAAGAGGAGGCAATATAGCCTTCTTGAGCTTTGTCCATAGTAGAGTTCAAAGAATGAGATGGAGAAAATAACTGTCATTCAAAGACATTCAGCCATTTATCCATGTGGACTGGGGCAGTGCAGGGTGTCCTTGCTGCGTGCTCAGTTCTGACAGCCTGCAGTTTTTTCTAGTTCAGAGCAAAAAGCCCAGCAGCAGCTCCAGGAATTAGCACTATAGAAGTTAGTTCTCCTCACCCTACCCACCCACCCTTGTTTTCTTGACAGATTGTAGGAGAGGGAGGATTTAGGACAAAAGGTTCATCTGAGATGTTAAGCTGTATCGCTGAAAAATGATCAGGAAAACACCTCATCAAGCTGCGTGAGGAACTCAAAGGCCATTTAGCTGGAGAGAAGCTGCTGGGTTATCTGAGCACGAAGCACTGAGGAGCTGAAGAAACACAATGCATTAGACTTTAATGAGCGTTACACAAGGTCTTCCTAAAGTATTGATTAACTAGGCATCAGGGACTTTTGAACCTTAAATGCTTGCAAAAGCATGCAGGGTTTAAAAGACTCATTGCTATTCCACAGAATAAGAATCAGGTTCTGGGAAAAATGACTGAATGCGGCAAAGTCTTTGGTACAGCTATTTTGGTCTACAAAGAGCCTATGAGTGCTCAACAATAGCATCGGTGTTGGAAGCCCAAGAAGAAAAAAGAACAGAAAAGCTGTATATTCTGAAAGTCATCTGCATGGCATTTAAGCTTGGCTAGGAGAAAATGAAAAGATTCAGATAAAACATGGTGCTGCACAAAAAAAAAAAAAGGCTTTATCTCATTTACATCCTCACCTTCTATTTGGAGAGATGTTTTAGAAACTAGGACCACAAGAAGGAATAGATGTAATTCACAATAGGTATCTGTAGGATTTTCAGACCGCAGTACTTCAAATTCTTAGGGCTGTGATGATTTCCATAGGCTGGTAATACTGGGGCAGTGGAGCAAAGGTGCTCAGACCTTCACCCAAGGTGGTAGCCCTGAGTATCCTTAGTGATGATGGGTCTCCTACTGCTACAAAAGAAGGGTGCTCACATCTGGTGGGTGTGCAGTGAGGTTGTGATAGTCCCACTGAAGAGACACTAGCAGAAAGCACTTGTCAAGATTGTCAACCTTGTAGCTTTGGCATTTGATGTGTGTGTTTTGGTTGTCTTTGTTCTCAAAATCTTGTAAAAACAGTGGAAGTATAATCAGATAATTTAAAATAAATAATGCATCTTTCAGTTCTTCTGAAACTTCTGTTAATATAAAATTTTTATATATGCCGCACCAGGAAGTAGGAAAAAGCTACAGTGGATGTAAAAGAACTGAATGCTAATTAAGAAGTCTATGATAACTTGCCCAGTGAAGATGACAGACCAATATTATTTTAATTTCCAAACACTATAATAAACCAATTTTTTTTTTAAACTTCAAATAATCAGAGGATACCTATTCCACTTAGAAATGCTCAAGGAGATAGAATACAACTGAAGTCAAAAGGACAAAGTTCTGGAATAAAATATCTATCAGGTGAAACAAGCAAACAAACAAAAAACATGCGAAAGGCAAAAATAGATTAAATCAGCGATACTAAAGGCAACATAACTTTGAAGAAAGTGAAGTAAAATCAGCAGAAGGTGGACCTGTGTCTGACAGAGGGGATCTGTCCAGTGCAGCAGACCTCTAAAACGCTGCAAGCCTTGCAGCGCACACTTGCTGAGAGATGCTGGAACAGGGATAATGCCCTGGGATGGGTCCAGTGCTGAAATGAATGGTGCTGGGATAAAGTGTGTGTGAGGCCACTTCGCATGATTAGTATCTTTAAATGTCAAATTGTTGCTTGTAAAGTGCAAATCTTGTGTTTGCTGCATCTGCACACTGAGCAAATCTCGTTGCTGGTTGATCTGCTAGTTCAGCATTGATTAATTTGGCCCAAGATGTATATGGGTCTGATTAAAATTTAAGATGTTTGCAAATATCTGCTATGTTATCATGAAAAAGACATAATTTTGATTAATTACAAACTAAGCGAAAGCATTTAAAGATTTTCTTTTTTTCCTTGACTCAATCTCCTCAACACTTCACTGCATATTTGGGACTTTATCTTTGGATAGTTTATTCACCTGCACATAGTAAGAATCAATGGGCGGTCCAGCAAAGCATCAGCAAAACTTGTCCATGCCTTCCCATAACTTGCAAATGTCCTTGTGTGGTTTGCTGGGAAGAAGAGTGTAACAGAGGCAGTGTTGCTAATATATACTTGCAATTAACAGCTTTCACAGTTAACTTACATCCTTACCTTTCTGTAACACTTAATCACCTGCAGAAAGCACTTTTTTCACGTGTATTCTAACATGGCTATTATCCTTTAATTGTAAACAAGCAGAAGTGAATTACTAGCAGAAGTGAAACTCACTACAGCAAACCAAAGAGAGAATAAATATATTCAAAAGGTTTCACTTGTTCATTTTTGTAGCAGAACTCCTACGTTTCAGCCATGCTCACTTTCTCCTGGGAGCTTTTGGATCTGTTGTCAGTCTGCAAAATTAGAAAGAAAAGTTTGTTACAACCTATGTAGATGCTAGAATTTTCCTCTTAGAAATTATCTTTGCTTCAGTAGATTATCTGCATATCCTTCCACTGCCAAATGTTCTGAAACCTTTTTCATCCTGTCACAGTTTTCTTCTCGTACGTCTTTAGAGCATTTAACAACTGGGAAGCTTGTCTGCATAAGAGAAAATTTATTCCCACAGAAGAGATGGAGAAAAGGTGAAGCAGGCCAAGTGTGATGATGTCTGAGATGTACCTAATGTTGGTGTGTGGATTCAGTTCCTACCTAAATAAACAAATGGCTGAATAGAGATTGCAGATCAGATATATTGGCAGATTACTACATATTATCATACTTGAAGAATAAAAACTCTGTTACTCTTCCGCACATTCCCATCTGTCACATCTCACTTAATAAAGGTGATGTGTAAAGGAATATGATAGTTACTAAAGGCCAGATCCTACAAGAGGCTCTGGGACTCAGCCTGCAACTTGCTAGAACAAGACACATAAACTGTTTCATCAGAAGGGGTAACAAAGCAGCTCGGCAATCCTTTTCCATTAAGTACAAGTCTGGATTAGTTATAGCATATGACAGAGGGTAGAAACAAGTAAAACTCTGTAGAAGTGGGAAATTAAAACATCAGACCTTTACTGGAGTCTATTTATGAGGACAATTTCTAAGCAGGAACCTGGTAGTTCAGAACAGTAAACCTTCCAGTAAACCATCCTGCCGGGACTTGTGCCTCCAATATTTTAACAAGGACTAGACTATCACAGTGGGCTGAAAAAATAAATATATATCCTGTTAGTGCCGTATCTCAGGAGGGAGGAACAGTGAGGTGGTGAGGTATTGACTCAATTATTTTCCTAATTAAACAAAAAATATTGCAAATAACTGCAGACAAGGAAAGAGGCAGCAGAAGTGCCCTCTGAGGAAAACTGTGATGCTTTGCACATGGCACAGGAGTTCAATGGACCAAGGCTGCTGTGTTGCACTCATTCAGTCTCATCTCTGTCCTGTTCATGTGGGGGTGAAGTTCTTGGGGACAGAGTAGGGGAGAAGCCATTTCATTTGCTTTTAATTCATAGCAAAATAATGATGGGTCTAAGGAAGCATTTTTCATGAGTCTTTGTGGCCAGGATTGCTAAGCAGAAATAAAACCATAACACGGAACTTGCTGTGACCACACAGTTAATTTGGATAGCAGTCTTTCAGACGTACATGCAGAAATAGCCTCCAGGACGTTATTCACCAAGAAATACTGATGCTCATTTAAGATGACTTGTTTGTTAAATATTTATTTTAATCTGCTAAAGTATTTAAATCAGTAGTGTTTTCTAGATGATGAGGCAATTAATCGTCCTTTCTTTACAGTATCTTTGATTTTATATGAGTGCAGAGTGTTAACAGGGTAAAAAAATTCAGTTTCTGCTGCTTAACATTTGTATAGAGTTTATAAGATGTGAATTGTGCAGATTTTCTAACTTAGGACTGCATGTTTCTGTCTTGGAGCTATTGTTGAGTGCACACCAAGAACTGAAACGTGCCTCTTGAATGGGGTTAAGGTGTGTTTTTAGTGACCACGCTGGGTTCGCTACATCACTTGAGTGTAGTTTTTCTCACGTAGAGAGATGGTTCAAAGCCCATTGGTGTTAGTACAAAGTTATTCTGCCCAAGCGTGAGATGAGCGATGTGTGCATGGAGAAGCGATCCCTGCTTGCTCCACAGAGGTGCCAACAGGTCATATACTATATTAATTAGGAAGTCCTGGCCCTGCTCACAATCGGATATTCCTTTGTTGCGGTCTTCAGCGTGGGGAGCAGCAGTTTGTGGCATAGATGTGTAGCACGAATGGCAAGTAGTCTGTAGGCATGGGGGTTTGCTCAAAGGGAGAAGGAGCTTTCTGCTCGCCTTCCATTCTCGTTTATCACAGCATCCTTGATGCGTTGTTTCTGCTGATAGGTGTGTGCTCTCTGTACTGCTGTATGCCATGAGCTGCCTGATTTGTCTTAGGACATGGTAGTTATTTTCTTATCAGAAGCTAATTCATGTGTATTATTAAGACAACGGATTTGACTTTTCAATGAGTTTATGTCTTTACAAATAGTTTTCAGAGAATGAGTCAGGCATATGTTAAATCAAATTTAACATCCATTATGAAACATTGAATCATACTTTATATCTCTGTAATGATAATAAATGATCATCTCTCCCATGTTCCCCTCATTTGTACTACTACTCATCAATCTTGCTAATATCACAAAGATTTATTAAATGAATGATCTTCAAACTATAGCTATTTTAATATTAATAGCTCCATTTTATGTTGTTTCTCTTACTATAACTCCATTTGTGCTTAAGCATGCTGACTTTAAAAGTAATAATCCTCTTTATAGTGAAATTTAATGAATAGAAAACCAGTAAATCAATAACAAAGTCCTCCTTAATGAGATTTTGTAATTATACCAATACATTACAAAATACAGTAAATTTCTGGATGCCCTTCATACGTTGGAAAATTGCAGAAGTAACAAACTACAGGATGAAAGCTGAGGTAGTACTTAGAGGGAAGAAGTATTGAGATGCCATTCTGAATACGTGCAGCTGGATAGATAAATTTAGTCTGTGTTTAAAAGTATCCCAAGATGGTAGTGCAATGCTCAGTGAGTAATGGCTCAACCCATTTTAATATATACCTCTAAATTAAAGATACACACTGGATGTTATAGCTCTCATGATTCTGTTAACATAGAAGTCCTGGTTATATTGGGTCATGTTTGTGCTGTCTTAATTCTTGTTGTCCAAGAGCATTTGGTATAACTGTGTTGTGTTCCACAGTAACTGGATGATCACTTCAGAGTCACGCGGCGGAGGGGCCAGAGCGCAGCTGGAGCTGGCTTGTACAACACCTGTAGCTCAGGCCCCTCCAATCCTGAGAATCCCTGCTCTGCTGCTGCATTCTGGAGGGAGGAAGAGCTGCTGCCCTCTGCTAATGGTGCAAATGACCTGCTCTGCGTTTTAACCTCACAGCTGAGGAGCCTTTTAAGCACTTGTGTGGTTAGTGCAGTTTCTCACTTTACATAAAGAAGTCGGGTTAATATAAGAGTTGTAATTTTTATTTTTTTTAAATAAACAGTTCTGGTTCCATACTAGAGAGTTGGGGTTCACCGAGGTGAATTGAGTGGCATCCAGGAGAACTGAGAAAAGCCCAGGTGGTTTGGGGCATTTTGGGGTGGGTTTGGGTCTGATGTGCAGAGCGCCACGCAGTGCTCAGCAAGTCCAGAACCTCTATCTGCCCTGTCCTTAATAACCAAATAACACCCCGAGGGGCTGATTCTATTTCTTGGGCTGGCTGCTGGTGCAGGTGTGGAGATCTAGTATTGGAGGTGGGGCTGGGAAACCAGGAGTGCAGTTTGCTGCCTTGCCTGAGGTTCTTGTTAAGCGCTCACTGACAGCTACTTATCCCTCCTGCTTCAATATTTTTGCTGTGTTGCAGTTTCTGAAGTGTCTGGTCTGGAAGGCTTGTGAACAATGTGTTTCGATAATCCAGCTGAGATGTAATGAAAGTATGAATGACAGCCTAGCACCCTCCTGAGACAGCCTTGGTTGTCGCCTCACTTAGTATCCTCTGCGGATGTAGAAGTTTTTGTCATGTAGCTAAACTGATAATCAAAAGATGAGCTGATATCAAAGATGACCTCCGGGTCATGAACCTTCAAACCAGATACTCCAAAACTTCCTTGAAAAGGAGCTGCAAAAGATGAAGTGTGATTCAAAAGGTATCAGGCACCAGCCAAAATAAGCTCAGTATTCTTTAAATCTAATTGCAGGACATGTTTTTCTGATACTCACAGCTAAACGTCATTCAGGTGTCTCATCAAACAGGAAATTACTTCCCTTGGGTCACCTGTTACAGGAAAGCAAGCTGTGGCCTTATCAGTATAACAATAGTTTCAAATGGTGCTTCTCAGCTGTGGTTCCTGATGAAACCCTAGGAGCACACAGCAGACACCAGTAAATCTAGGTCTAAGAGCCTCCATAGCACATTTTAGGAGAAATAATAAAAATCTTATTCTGAAAAAACAGCAGGGAGGCAGTGTGCTGTAGGGTAGTGCCTGGAGCTCGAAAGGAGCAGTGAGGGTGAGAAACTGGGCAGGGACCTCAAGACTGAGGTTCGATTCCCCAATCCACTATAGACTACAGATGTCTTGAAGCTGATGCCACTATTTACTTTTGCTCTGCCTTTTCAAATCAGATTGTAATGAGCAGGTAACACTAGGTACAGTGGGGCTGAAGTCTTCCGGATCTGCTAGTGTGTAAATGATAAAAATAATACCTCGCTGTGTTAGTCTTGTTTTAGCTTTATGTACTTTCCAGGTGAAAGTGTCTTCATAAAAGTGGGTATTTTCCCTGAAAGAGGTTTATATTTTCGTTCTATGGCTGTTATATTATTTTACTTGGAGCTGACAAACTGAATTCCTAAGAAAGGGGCAGTGACATTATGATATTTTAGTAGTAAGTGCTGTGATTTTTCTTCTTTTTAAGCAAAATATAATGCAGTTTTTTGTGTATAGCTGACCTTACAGGAAACATAGCAAACAATGACTGCCCATTTCTAAAAGCTGCAAAGCTGCTTTGTTCTTACCAAAAGGAATTTAGCAGCATGTAAGTTCCCTTGAGCTGCTGCACTGTACATGCAAGCCTTAAAGCTCCTCACTTAGAACTTCCACTAGTCCCAAGTTTCTGTAACTTCCTGAGGTCAGACATTTTAGATGACTTTGGTCTCCAGGGCTGCCACATTTTAAGAAATAATCATCCCCTTCTAGACCTCAGAACTACCTACTGGAAATCTTACCATTCATTTAGTTCAGCATGTATTAAAATTTGGTGATTAATTATCTGCAGTTCTAATCCAGTGAGTCTGTGCAATTAACAGCTGGGATTCAGCACATCCTTTTGCTGATTTTTTAATTTAAGGACTTTGAGATAGTAGATCCCCTCTAGGAGAGCTGAAATAAGTAAAATCTAACCTATGCATGGAATTCTTAATCTGTTACTGTCTTGGAACCCATCCTGTTATTCACTGCCTCTCTAGTACCTTGTTACTTCTGAGCAGCCCTGGCTGTTGCTCGTGGCATTTTAATGTGTGTCAGCAGACTTGTGTGAGCTGAAGTGGTCTAATGGAGACAGAAAGTGGAAATGGGGATTCCTAGGCTCTGATCTTTGCTTCTTTCGATAGCCAGCAGGCGATAGTGTCTTTTTTTCTCCTTTTGTAAAATAATCGGAATGCTATTTGTGCCCTTGGTGTGACAGGTTTAATTAATAAACAAACTTATCCTGAATACCTATTAAAGGGTACTATAATGGTGAAAAGCCCTGGCTCTTGAGTTAGTAGAAGTCTGTCTTCAGCCCTGCTCTGAATAGTTATGTGTTTGTGTAGCAACTGGACTTTTTCATATCAAATAGAAAGCAAAAAAAAAAGAAAGAGAAAAGGTTTTGCTTGTGGGTGGTGTTCTATCCTGGGGAATAGGGGGACCTAATTTCTAGAACACAGTAATGGAAAACACTCTGGATTATTTGTTTCATGATAGGAGAGAATGACATAGGTAACACCCTTCCTGAAAGGACCATTCTAGAGACCACTGTAAATTCCTGAGCAGTCAAGCACTTAGCCATACCTGCTAACAGAGTGTAATCCTGTACCTTCACATCTTTGAAAGGCAAGAGCGCTGCTCAGGGTACAGCCCTATTTTTGCATTATCAAGAAAACCGCATTCTACCTTAAATGCGTCGAAGTAAAAGTGGATATTTGTCCTTGGTTCAGTGGGTGCCTAGGTGATACTTAGAATCCTGCTGACTTTCCCACAATACAAACAATTCATAAATCTCTTCGTATTCAGCTGTGGTGAAATGGAGAGACAACAGTGTCATTTACGAAATGTTGCAGCTATTTCCTCTTAGGAGCAGTCACCAATGTGATTCAGATTTCTCAGGATAAGGTCTTTAAACAGTTTACCTCATTTATTGGTGTAACGTGTCTTTCTTTTGGGAAAGAAGTTGTTTAACTTCTGTAGTGTATTTGTAGAGAAGCAGACATTATTGTTTGGCAAAAAATACACTTTTTTTTTCTCCTTGGCCATGTCACTTTTGCACTATTTCTTACAGATTACATCTGCTTTTTTCTGCAGGATTTAGCATTCAGGATGGACTCGAGGCAAATTATTTGCGAGGGTGAGAACTGGCAAGTTTCTATGCTTCAGTACTGTTTCCTTCTCTTGCCTGAAATATTCCTGAGCACTGTGAGAAGATCTTATCAGAATATGTTAAGGCAAAACTCAAGCGACCTTCACATCATATGTGTATGTGCCACAGAATGGAATATCAAAATTCTAGAGTAGGACAAGTACTTACAGACAGTCGGTGGCTTACGAGAGTGTGTCTAGAAGCTATTGTGTAGAAGGTATGGATTAAATATTTAAGAGTTCAGAAACAAACTGTATCTTTAGTCTCTCTGCTTGGCTGTAGGCATATGGTAGTACAAAGGAAGATGAACTCCAGCAGTTTTATCACTGAGGTTCTGTAGTGCAAGGTTTTCTGTGACTCGTGTACAGGGCAAAAAGCCAGAGTTCCCCGAGTCGGCATAGGAGGGAGTTGGCTGGGGACTGGTATAGCTGTGGTGTCCTCTGTACAGGCCCCAGCTGGGCTCTTAGCCCACGTGCTTAGTGCCATCCATGCAACTATGGGCTGGAAAGAGCTGCGGCAGTCACCCTGCATCAAAGA
Source organism: Phaenicophaeus curvirostris (assembly GCF_032191515.1). Taxonomy (NCBI): domain Eukaryota; kingdom Metazoa; phylum Chordata; class Aves; order Cuculiformes; family Cuculidae; genus Phaenicophaeus; species Phaenicophaeus curvirostris. Next base: position 5,154,358 of record NC_091402.1, on the reverse strand, counting down.
GACCACCAAGGCAGGAAACCAGCCTCTCAAGACACTTACCTCTGCAGTCAGTTCCTAATTCTTAAGTGGAAAAATAACAGAGAGAGCATATTCAGTGTAATAAGATAATTTGGATCTCTAGTTAAGTGTGTAACTGCTTTTCTTGGTCAGAGAAAGCTTTTAGCTTTCTTTGCAAGAGAGGAGCTCCCTTAAGCTATTATTAAACTGGCCTAGTAATGGGTATGAGTGCCTTCAGATCTTCAGGAAGTGTGAGTTGGCCTCGCAAAATTATAAAATTGGCTTACTAAAATAAGGGATTGAGAGGAAAGAGGAGGACTAGCCTTGGAAGAATTATTGTTTGCCTTTTGGTTTTTGAACGTTTTGGGTGCCTTGTGATACATTTTCAGGCTTTTCTCCTCCATGAGGAAGATTAAAAAATTGCTTTTGGTTAAAAGTAGAATAATGTTCCAGAAAGCCATTGATCCCAGCAACCAATGTAGAAATCCAGCTGATGCAACAGAAAGTAGCACTCCAGGGAGGTCACGCATGAGACAATTCTAGTTTGTCTTCTGACCATAGTATCTTTTGAAGCAAACTATGTAAGTGGTCCAAAATGGACTTGACCCACATAATCTACATTTGAAAAGTAAGATTGGTGCCAATAAAAACAAAGGCCTTTATAGGGGACAATAGAAATCTCTCCATTGGAGATGAGTGCCTCAGCCAAGCAGGTATGGAGAAGTAGCCTCCTTTTAATGACTGAAAGCACACTGTCATCTGGCTCATTGCTTGTTCTGTTTGTTTCGTCTTTCATCTTTGTATTTTAATTAAGTCCTTCTTTCTTCCCTTGTTGTGATTTAGTTTACATGCCACGGAACATGCTTTTTATTTCAATATTTGTCCCAGCGCAGTACGCATGCAAATAACAGTTTGGCAGATAGGAGCTATTCAGCAGTTGTAGGTGTGTGACTGATTTTCTCACCTGAATCTGTTTGGACCAAAAGGGTATGTGTAAAATGATAAAGAAAACATTAACAGAACCATTAGCCAATTAGGAAGGCAGGTGTATTTCAAAACCAGAAGCTTAAACTGAAGGACCTAAGGATTGATGACCCCCTTTCCTTTTGTTAGCCCTGTGCTGTTACCCACCTCTGAAGTGTACCGTGTAAAAGGAAACCTGCTTTTTAAGAAAGGTCGCAGTGACTGACTTGTAGTACCTTCTGAGTTTGCATAGCTGCGTGCTATCAAGGACTGAGAATGAGAGGCAGGTGTTAAGGGCTGGAAAGGGAAGGGTTTGCTTAACAGCAGTTGCCTTGGAATTTAAGACTGAAACCTCCAGATTTATAACATGCTAAACGGACCATCTAGCCTAGTCCCTTGCTTTAACTGTTTATGCATAGCAGTGCAATAATATAAGCAGTTTTTCCTCACTCTTTCCCAAACCTTAGTGTTTGTAAGCCACCTTTAGCATTTACCTATTTGTTTGGACTAAACAGAGAAACACAAGAAGCTTGAACTGAGGTCAAGAGCAAAGCTTGTCAGTATCTGTTTTCATAATGGTATGACCATTGAAGAAAGGAAAGTTGAGCTTGTAAAAGAAAGTATTTAATGCAGCTTTGAGTCTCTGTAGAGAAAAACAATGGTTTCCATAGCATCACTAGAAATGCCTGTCTGAATATGGAAGAGGATGTTTGACTCCAGGCACAGGGTTCATCCGGCTTACCAGCTTGCACAGAGCTAAGGCGCCTCAGTCTAGAATGCTTTCTCCATAGCCAGTGGGCAAACAGATGCACTTCCACAGGATGAAAGGATCTCTTAAGAGGCTATTGAGGGACCCTAGCATTAAGAGGCTTCTCTTGGGTGTCTGATTTTAGAGGTGAAAAGGAGTGGGCAGTCTTATAAGCCTATAAAACAACTCGGATGTACGTATAATGCTGCAGTGTCTTTGACTGCTGCTTCTTTCCTGTGGCAGCCTGGCTATTGAACTCCTTCCCTTCATGATTTTCCTGAATACGTGACCAGTTCATTTCTGTTTGGCTGTGGTTTCACATTTAGTGGCAGCTTAATGGTTTCTGTTCTTGACGTTCCCCTGGTTTCTGCTCGCAACTCCATGCTAGCATTCGTACTGTGTTGGCACAGGACGATGGACCTGGATCATGGGATGTACCTAGTACGGTGCAATCCGTTATGTATAACCCCAGCCTTACAAAAACAGGCTCAAAATGCTCAGGAGATTTTAAAACACTTTGGAAAAGGACAACCTTGTGAGCAGAGAGGCGGGGAGATGGGGAACCTGTCTGCAATGGGAGATGCAGGTGGAAAAATTGTTTTCCACGTTTAGTCGGCAGGCTGGGGCAGAGCTGACAGCAGAGCTTGCTGCTCAGCAGAATCCTTCTTCCAGTAATAGGAATACACAACTTTATTTTCATCATTTTTGACATTAGTAGTCTGTATGAATTGTTCTGGTTATTGTCTTTGCACTTCTGCTCATGTTCTGTGGAACTTTGAGAATGGATTGGAATATCTTTTCAATTTAAAATGTCTTGTTCTCTGTAAATCTCTGCTCAAAGGCATGTTGTGAATGCTAGTTAATCTAACGTTTCCTTCTGGCTAGCATGTTTCAATTATAAAATGCAGAGCACAGGAAGATGGCTTAGGATAGCTCTGATTGAAGGATATTTCTGTGTGTCATAGCTACCACAAGGAGAGCGGCAGGGCATAGTTTTGGAGTGTCATATCCTTTTACATTTCATCTGAGTTGATCACTAATGTAGATATAAAAGGTCACGTAAGGCTTGACCTCTTGCATTTCTAATTCCAACACCCAAGTGCATTTGTTCTGAACTTCTTGATAAAAGATGGGTTTGTATGTGAGCTGTGGGTTAGCTCAGTGGTGATGCTTCAAACTGCAGCAAGTACGAGAAGGCCGGGGCCAGCACTGTTGGGAATGGTTGGACTCGATGATCCGGTGGGTCTCTTCCAACATGGTGATTCTATGCATACGAATGGCTGAGGAGCAGGAGGTCTTGAAGGCACACAGAGTACATCAGGTATAGTTACTTTAAGGAGTAAATGCCAGCCAGGAAAAGGGGACTATAGAGAGAAATAGAAATGATCTTTTGGAGATGCCACAGGTTATAGAATAGTTTAGATTGGAAAGGACCTTTAAGACCATAGAGTCCGACCCTTAACCTGGCACTGCCAACTCCACCACTAAACCATGTGCCTAAGCACCACATCTACATATCTTTGAAATATCAGTTTAAATGTCAGCTTAAGCTGCTTTTTCTTTTTTTTAATGTTGCCTTCTTATGGTGTAAGTTCATGCAGATTGTTGCTGTACGTAGCACAGAGGGTGTGACATGGACTGCACCGCAGGTAGGTGTGAGACGAACCAAAGTACAGAAGGCACTTGGCTAGCACACCTTTTGCAAAGACTAGGGTTTATTTTGTTTGGGGCTGTGTGTGCATGCACCCAGCCCAGTGAGGCTTTTTTATTTTTAACTGAATATTTTTGCTAAATATCTAAAACTGCGGCATGAAGAACCTCTGGGAAATGAGCACTGTTGATCACTTTGTCCCTTTCAAATTGCCTGTGGTGAGGCCAAAGGTCCAGAATCTTATCTCCGGGGCCCTCTGAAGTAGTGGGTGATGCTGAGCCCAGCTGCTGGCCCTTCTGGCAAGGGAGGAGGTGCCAGGTTACCAGTTACTGAACCACCTGAAGAGGGAGGGAGGAAAAGAGGGAGAGAATGCTGTTCATACATTGATAAACGTGGATATGTGGTAAGTATGCATGTGTACGTACAAATAACGAATTGGTCTTCTGGGTGTTGCACTGTGGCCTTTCATATGAAAGTAGTCATTTAATATTTCCTTCTCTGTGGAAACTCTTAGACTTGTTTTATTATTATGTGTTTTTTTAATTTTTCAAGTAAATAAATGAATAACTGGAGCAGATTTATTATTAATGCAGAACACTTATTGTGTAAGTCGCTGAAAGTCACAGATGTGTCATAAAAATAGACGGCAATCAATAATCACAGGAAAATGTTATTTGTTTCATGCAAAGCTGCAGCTATAAACTTCCCTTCCTGCCAGTAGGAGTGTTATTGCCAGAGCCATGCATAGGTATTTCAGAACAGACTGTATCATTCACAATCTTAAAGAAATTGACTCTGAGAAGCAGACTTTAAAGCAAATACTGTCCTATATTGCAGAAGAGGGCTATTTAAAAACAAACTAGAAAAAGCTGACCGGGCTCTGAAAGGAAAGTCATCATTGTCTGCATGGAAATGAATGTTGCCTCTACAGAATATATGTCTGTCTTTTGGCCGCTGTTTTCATTATTTTTCTCATACAAATACAGGTAATGTAGAGCAGAGAAGGGGATTTACTGGAGGTTACTTATTGCTGTAAAGCTGGAATTCATTAAAGCAGGTTTGCAAGCTGAGAGGTGGGCATGGTATTTAAGTTACTCTGTGACTGCATCATTTGGTAACTTGAATAACATTCAGAAAGCCCATGTATGTGAAAGTCGCTTCTCCTTCACTACAAAGAACAGATTAATCTTAAATTAATCTTAATTAAACCCCTTTATCAAAAAGTCGTCAGTGGTACAGCCCTGAGACGGGTAAACGAGGTACTTAAGGATATGGTTTAGTGGCAGATAGGAATGGTTGGACTCGATGATCTAAGAGGTCTTTTCCAACCTAGTGATTCCATGTTTCTATGATTCTGTTTCCTTCTTGCTTTCCTGAACCCATCTATGGATTTGAAACTGCCCATCTGCCAGCGATGTGCCATTCCCCTCAGCTCCAATTCCTGGGTCCAGTTACTATAAATACATCAAATAAATGAGGTTCTGAGCTTCTTGGCTTGACTCAGTTGATGGCTTTGATTTTTCTTAAATGATTTTGTTGGTTTGGGTCAGTGTTTCTGCCGCCCGCAGGGCTCTCTGTAAGGAAAAGGGAGGCTGGATTCATGGTGTGTAGTAGGGCTCCTGGAATGCTGGTGTGCAGGAGACCCTATGGGGAAGCAGCCACCACAGCAGATGTAGGGTACAGAGTCAGATATTGATCTGGCCAGACTTCAACAGTCTCTGCTGTCTCTGCCAGCCCTTCCAGGTGAAGCAGAAACTTGCCACTTCCCACTGCCCTGTGTGGGTTAGTCCAGTGTGTGGGAGTGTGCAGCTTTCTTGGAGCATGTCCAGGCAGGACTTCAGGGTTTGACCCAGTCTAATTTTCTGCCAGATAAGAAGTGTTGGCGTGTAGTTGCCACCTTGTTTTCATAGGTATACAGTGTCTGTGACTTACGAATCCCAATGTATGAAAATGAAAAAAAAACCCCAACCTGTTGTGATGTGCATTTGGTATCTTATTTCTTTTCACGGATTCCTTATAACATTTTGACAGGAGTCTGACACCAGAAGCTGTCAATACTGTGATTTAACCTTGGTGTGCCGCCTCCAGTTTCAGTGCCTGGGACTGTCAAACAATAGATCTGAGCTGAGCTGTTGAAACTTCAATGAAGTTGCTGCTTTTTTTTTTTTTTTTAAGAGTGCTCAGGACAGAAGCCCAATTTGTTCACATTTTCTTGATTTGTAGGTTATCTTATAAGATGTATTCTGAGAAAATTCAGCTCTGACCAGACTGTCATCTTGCTAAGAATTCAGTAAAAGATGCTGCTGTTTTACTAATTCCTTGTGTAGAGGTAATTTAATTCATCATAACTATCTCGGCTGTTAATGCCAAAACAATAGTAGAGGATGTTACATGGGTAAATGTGAAGCAATCCAAACAGGTCTTTTTTTCAGCCAACATATCACTCAGAAACTGGCACTGAGTCTACTCCAGCCCATTTGGGCCCTGTTTTATTTATTTATTTTTTTGTTTTATTTTGTTCAGTTACCAGAATTTGTGACCAAGGTATATGAACCTTGGTCTGTTTGCCGCACACTGGGGAACATGGAGGTGGCCCCCTCTTGCTTATCTTGACTTATGGTGCTGTGTAGAGCTGTCGTTCTACAACACCAGATGCTTAGGAAGGGCTAAGCAGCCTGCAGTGCAGCCGGAATCAGGAGAGGGACCATCCCTTCAATTGCCACAGAACTGAGGTCCCGAGGCTTTTCTCTAGCAGAAGCCTGGAGGTATGAGACTGAGTCCAAACCCAGCAAGTGTTTGGCTCAGGTTTGCAACCCAACTTCCATCACTGCTTCCCACAAAGTGCTGGGCCCTCTGTGCTGATGGAGAAGCACCTCATACAAGTCATTAGTGTTCCTGGAAACAGGATACCTGCCAGACTCAAGTCTGGCACTTCAAAAATATGTTGCCCTGTGTCAGCTCTGGAGTATCAAAGATGATGGTGTTGTCACCTGACAGTGCTGGTAGGTGTTGTAGAAGGGGCTGTCATCTGGGCTTCATTGATCACACTAAGCAGCTTCTTTACTTTCAATTACTCATGGATGTCAGGAGGAGAAAGAGAACACTGGAGAGGTATTATATGTAGTGGCACTTCAAAGGTGATTACTCTTTTTTCCTATCAATCATGTTAAGGAAATTCTCCTAGTGCACTTGATAATCCTATTTTCCTTTGAAGAAAGAAACAGTCTTGATTCCAAGCTAGCCACAGAATTAACAGTGCCATTACACATTTTTGAACTCATTAGAGTGTACTTAGTATGCCTAAGATGCAATAGATTTGAAAAGCAATTTCTCCAATGATGATATGAAGTGGATAACAATTTTTTTCCAAAACAAATTGCAGATCAACTCCTCAGTCCTTTTGTCCTAGATTCATATGTACAAATGCTTCACAGTTGTCTCGTTGTGTGACTCATGAGGGTTAGAATTAATTTACGGAAATAGTCTAAGGACACAGTATAGCAAATAATGTACCTGGAATGTATTTTGCTTGGATGCAGGTTTTTCCAGATGACTTCTTATCCTGTTGTGGTGGTACTATTTTCTATTGCTTAAATCATGGTACTTGCACACTTAGATTAAATTCAAGATCCACCGTACGGCCAATCTATACAGAGAGTTTTGCTTACTTTGAAATCGATAGATTCTGTAAGTGTGGGGTGGAGCAAGACTTGAATCTTAATAAAGAGAAGGGATTTTTGTCAGCCCTTCCTATCAGGTTATGCCTATTCTCCTGATGTTTTTCAGAAAATCTGTGCAGTGAGAAAAAAACACTGGTGTTGGCTGCAGCTGGAACATTCAGGCGATGCATGCAGTGCAGACTGAAAAAACTTTGCAAAGGCCTAGTGATCTGGATGGCTCTTTTTTTACAAGTCTCTGCAGAGGCTGCTGGCTTTGCTGCAAACAGTGTGATACCTCCTGTAGACCTCCTCAGTCACACATTCCAACATTTCTCCTCTCTTCTTTTCCTTTATTTTACAGCTCTTTCCTGATTTCTTTTTTACAAATCTTTGAAAGGATGAGCAAAGAAGCCCCTTGGGCATTGTAGAGACCAGTAATGATTGTAAGTGAGCCCATTTGATTTTCCCTCGGGGTGGATTACACACCTGACAGAGCAGAAGCTTCCCAAGGGGTCAAGAAGTCTGAAGGGAAAAAAAACTCAGCCAAATAGAGCTTCACACAAATCCTCCCTACCCCAGGCAAACATGCAGTCAGCAGTGTTCTGAGATGGAAAACGAGCAGCTTGCTTTGAGAGGTTTCATTTGTTGTTAGTTCATTCCCAGGCTGTGCGAGGTGTGGACACTCCAGTCAGGGTCTTCTACTGAGAACACTTGCTCTTCTGTCTGAGGGCAGCTGCTGGGAAACGTTTTCTTCTTCTTGCCTTAAGGCACGAGTAAGCTGATGGGAAATACAGTGGACTTCTCTGAGATATGACCAGGATTGCCAAAATAATCAGATTTCCTGGAATCCCTAATCTGTAAAAAATCGCTATCTGATTTACATGACTAATTTCTCTGTAGAGAGGTGCCACCCACCTCACCTTTCTTTGATTTCTTGCCCCTGTGAGCAGGGGATTAATGTATCAGGCTGACAACTAAGGATGTGGAGACACAGAGATTAGGTGGTTTTCCCAGTGTCACAATCAGGAATTGGAAAGGCTGTGAACAGCACGGAGTCTGCATCTCCTGCCTGAACAAAGGGCAGTGTATGGAGGAAAATCATTTGAGACAGCATTCTTGACAGCTTTTGGTTGCAGCACGTTGAACTGCTATAACACAAGCACATCACACCAGTTGGGCAGAAGGGTGAGTGTGAGATCTTAGCCTGGAGATTTTAGCCTGGAGAAGAGGAGGCTGAGGGGTGACCTCATTGCTCTCTACAACTACCTGAAAGGACATTGTAGAGAGGAGGGTGCTGGCCTCTTCTCCCAAGTGACAGGGGACAGGACAAGAGGGAATGGCCTCAAGCTCCGCCAGGGGAGGTTTAGGCTAGACGTTAGGAAAAAATTTTTCACAGAAAGGGTCATTGGGCACTGGAACAGGCTGCCCAGGGAGGTGGTTGAGTCACCTTCCCTGGAGGTGTTTAAGGCACGGGTGGACGAGGTGCTGAGGGATATGGTTTAGTGTTTGGTAGGAACGGTTGGACTCGGTGATCCGGTGGGTCTCTTCCAACCTGGTTATTCTGTGATTCTGTGATTCTGTGATCTGTGGAAGGTTGCAGATGTTTTCAGTGTATCACAATTATAGCCACCGCAGTGCTGAACAACACTGAAAATGCTGGGTTGTGTAGCCTGCAAGTTCTCACGTCTTCCTTATGCTGGGGTAGATTTGGGGTGAAAATAGGGCAGCACAGGATAAAATGAAATGGCTTGGATCACATCTCTCCTTAAGAATCTTCTGTTTGTGCTTTGGTCACGACAGTTGGAAGTGATGCTCAAAATCTTGCCTTAAACTCAATGGTGAAATGCCCTAACGTTTCTCTGATGTATTCTCTGAATACCTAAAAGCCTTTGTCTTTTGAGCTGTTTTGACTGGAGCAGGCCTTCCAGGACTGGGGACAAGAACCTGCACTCGGTACTTAGTGGCTGCAGTAGCAAAGACTCATTTGCTGTCCCTGTGAGCTGCTGCCAGCAGTGGCAGCTGTCAATGCTTTGTGGGTCCTTTTGACTTGTGCCTTTCTCTGTCTGGGGAAAAACATCCTTTTCCCGTGGCTTGGTAAACCCTGACTGAACCTGCTGGGGCTCTGTGAACAAGCAGTTGGCACTGGAGGTGTTGGCATTAGTGTAGAGCTGGTGCTGCCAGCCTGCAGTAGGTCAGTGCTCCCCCAGCTGCCTCTGGGGGAAGGTGATGAAGATCCAAGACCTGATCTGTTTGTCCTAGTGGCATAAGCCACATTAGCAGACCCTTCTATTCCCCAAGGTGACCATTCATGTTTTCACGAGTGTTAGGGAATTGGAAGTCAGGTTCCTGGCAGGCTGAATATGTCTAGATGCTTATTTAAACACGTAGACTGGACATCTAGGACTTTTTGGTAGTCACTTCCAAGCATGTTTAAAGCTTAAATCTTACATACAATCTTTAAATTTATTTTAGAGAGGTATGTGGATATTAACTATGAGCATATTACACAAAGGTAGATCGAACTGACTACGTGAAGAAAATGTGATCCTGATAGTCAGGATAATAAACGCTTCCATCTTGCCCTTGAGCAATTTAGTTAAATACTTTGTGGGCAGCAAGCCCGTAGTGCGCTTCTCACTTCTGCAGCAGCCTGGCGATACCTGACAATGAAGTATGAAGTAGTAAGGAAATACCTGTGTAAGCTGTCATCACATCCTGGGTTGTTTGGAGTCGTTGTGTAAATATATAAGAAAATACCCGTCTCTTGATTTAGGTGGAATTTCAGAGAAAGCGATTACTAGCTGATTGCAGGCCCATTAGACTAGGGGAAAAAAAATCCATTTATAGAAGTATCAAGTGCCTGATACTGCTTAAAATGATGGGAAACATGCATTATTAGAATTATGTATTTTGCTTCCACTTTGTTACACTTTGATGCTCTCGTACCTTTGATACAGGCATACAAAAGTATATCTAATTTCTGCTTCTGTGCTGGTACTGAATTTGTTGCATACTGTTTGCCCTCCTTCAGCAAAAGATGAGAGGTGCCTTAAAAGAAATCACTTAATCATGGGCCTTACCGTACAAAATACTGCTTTTATCTCCTCTTTGGTCCCCCCCTATCTCCCCTCACTTTTAAAACAACAGATATTACAATTGCTTTGAGACAACTGTTTCCAGAATAATTATAGTTGCTACCTTGCTGGTAAATGAGTGCTTTCGCTGGAGCCGAGACGATAGTGGTTTCTGGTTTAGGGTTAATGAGAAATCACACTTGAAAAATATCAGAGTAGCTTTTTCTCCCTAGGTTTCTCATTTGGGAATTAACCCAGATTGTATTATCAACATAATATATCATTAAAATAATGACACTAAATGATAGTTTACAATGTTCAGTACACACTGAAGTGGAAAAATACAATTAGCACATCTCTGTTGCAACTCTTTATTAGTTGGTACAGCACCAGTGTACAATTTGGTAAGGACCCTAAATCACAGACTGTATCACTGCAGTCCTGCTGCCAGTTGATAGTTGCAGCCCTTATTTGAGAATTATTGAGTTTTCTGTGCTACTTGTTTTTTGCACCCTCATAATCAGGGTTTATATTTTATTGTGACTCCTTGATGGCTGGAAAATGCCTCAGGGTTCAGGGGGAACCACAGAAATGAATTACAAACTGCAGTAGCAGCTATATTCAGCTTTTTACTTTGTCTTTCCCTTTTCCTGTCTTGTCTTTTCACCCTTTAATTAGTGCTTATTTAAAACAAGCGATAGTGAGGTGAAAGAACGGGTGTCTGGGACAAGGCAAAACTGACAGATGACAACAGAGAAATAGATGAAGGATGGAGTAAAGGAGAATGAGTGGACAGAAAGGTTCCAGACAGACAGAAAGAGAAAAGAAGTGGAAGCAGAAAGGAGGAGACAGGATGATGTCTTCAAAAATGAAATTAAATAAGGCCACCTTCCCCCATCAGCCTCATGGTGCCTCTATGCTGCCAGCCCTGTGTTGTTGTTTTACCAAGCTTATTTGTGTGACAGGATTCACAAGTATGGCTCTGACCCTGGTCGTGCAGGAAGCAGCAGATTTGCATGTGAGCACAGTAGGACCACTGCTTGCCTGGTCCTGGTGGATAAAGAAGCTACATTTTTAAAGGAACCATCATCTTGCATCTATGCGCAAGGGTGACATTTTGCACTCCTAGTATCAACAACAACTTGCCACCAAAACAAAAGGAAATTACTTGTAAAAATATGTTTTTCTCCTTTATGGCATGCAGTTGTCATTATGCAAGTGTGGTACTTGCATACAATGCCCAGGCTTAGAATCAGCTGTAGGCATAGGTCAGCACTGCCGAGAAGGCAGCCAGTGTTCGGAGTCTCGCAGGCTGTTTCCTTAGGAAGGAGAAGCTGAAGATGCAGTCTGGTATTTCTTTGCTGCCAAAGAAAGCGCCCAGTGCCCTGGTTCCCCAGACACATTAGCAGCAGGTAACAAGGCTACTTTGCTTTGTCTGTGAGGCCAAGCCTCTTTCTTGGCTACTGCTTTCTCAAAGACTCCTGTTCCAGTCTCACAGGGCCACTTTTCCGGGTCTGTTCTTATTGTGCAACTTTGGGGATGTTTCTAACAATTAAAAGGTTTAAGGTGTTTCTGTTCTCTTTCTGCATACGTACACCCCTCGTGGCAGTAATATCTAGCAAAACATTCCTGTCTGCTCAGGCCAATTCCTAAATAAATATTCCTTAGGTTTGTGTTTGGATAAATGAATTGGTATCATTTCAATTATTCTGCTTTCTAAATGCTTCCGACTCTTAGTCGTAATCAAATGGAGCTGCTGAACTCTTCTGCTTCAAACACTTTTCACCCAGAGCAGTTGACTCAGTTCCTAGGTTTGTTGTGTAGAGGCAAGCATTTTCTTTCTAGCAAAATATCAAACAAGGAGCAGGAAAACCATTGAAGTAGAAAGGAACATGAAAATGCTAATTTCAAAGTGTATTACTTAAAAAGAATCCCCCAAATGGTTCTGCTTTTGTAATGAATCCAGTAAAAAAGCCCAGCAGGAGGATATGCTGTTTAGCCAGACGTGATTTCTGTCATTGAGAAGCCTGACGACGTCTTCTTAGAGTGGAGTTCAGGATTTGTGTCTGTGTTGGTTCAGGTATTGCTTGACTGTCCTCAGCTTTTCCTTGATGCATGTATGAACTGGTCTGAAACTCCAGTTTTGACAACGCTTACGCTGCTGCCTTTTGTACATCTTCAGTCAGTGCAGAAGGAGACAAGGCAGAGCCCAAGCTGGCTGGTCCTGTAATTGCATGTATGTGATGGGACTTAACTGTGCCTCTGTTGTTCCGTGTTCTGCTACAGCAAAGCAGTCCTGGTGTTCCCATATCTTCTTGCTGTTTCCTGTATCTCCTAAAAAATACTGAGCTGGAAATTTGTTCCTTCTCTATTGCTGGTGTCAAAACGATAGCACGGTTATAAGGCCTGTTTCAACCATGGTCAGGCATTTCTGATTTAGCTGAGGTTATTTTCATGGCTCATTAGGACAGCACAGGAAAAGAGGGATCCCAAAACCAAGCATAAACACTTACATTCAAATCAATACTGGCTCTTCAGCTTCACAGTAAATATGTTGTTCCTAATAAGATGACCCTGAACTTTCAGAAATGAGCTGGAATTGTACAGCTTCATTTTCTGTGTATAATAATGGACCAGAAACTCAAATATATTACTCAAGTCTCTTTCTGTAGAATGATCGCATCAGACGATCTGTCTTATTTTCCCTTTTGCATTGCAGAAAACTAATTTGAAATATAATTATGTTGCTGCTGGATATCAGTGTGGCTGTTCGGCTGCCTACGAGCACGGTGATCACCGTTTGCTAGGTGACATTGTGCAATATTATCTCCTCATCTATCACAGTCTCTTCCACTCTCATACTTGCACAATTCTAGCTAATATCCCAGCATCTGCATGGTGAGCCTACATGGGTAATGATCGTTGTGGATTTATGCTTGTTTGGTTTTGTTTTCTTTCTTTTCATCCCAGGTCAGCAATGAATGCACAATCTACCTTAATACAGGAAAACCCAGAAAGGCTTATAATCACCCTGTGGTTTTACCGGCATAGAAATAGGAGTGGGGTTTTTTTCAACAATGCTTTTAATATTTTATAGAAATGATTTTTTTAAAAGGTCACTTGAAAATGAAAGATGATTTGGTTTTCTCCTTTTTTAAAAAAGTAATGTTAGCATTGACAGAGGGGGAGTGTTTTAATGAGAACAGTTTAGTGAGGGTGCCTGCTTTTCCACAGTGTGTTGTCTGAGGAGTAGATCCCATTTCAGTCTGTGGAAACATCACTTGGCATGCTCAGAAAGTAGACTTTTTTGTTGTAATAAAGTGCGACTTTGCGACACCTGTCTATGCCTTGCTGTTTTGTTTTCCTACTTTGTTACAAATAACCCTTGATATTTCTGTCTTTATCTGCATACAGTGCTCCATGATGGAGAGCTTGCATGACAAGAAATTGCAGCACTGGTCCTTTGGCGCAGAAAAAAACCCAACTGAACGGATCTATGTGGAGCATTAGTAGCAGGGAAGAGGGCTGTGAATTTTAAGGGGTCACTGCCTGAAATAGAGTAACATTTGGAGATCCCCTCTTCAGTTTCCAGGGTCTCTTGAGCAAAACAGGACCTATTTTCACTTGAAATGCCACCTGTTGTGTGTCCATGCTTCTGTTTAAAGAGATTCTGTCTGGCTGATTCTTGTAAGTAATTGGTGCTGGGTTTAGGATCTTTAAGTAAAAGCAAGTCTTCCCTCTCTTCAGGAGATGAAAGCCATGCTTGAAAGCTATGTCTTTGAAAATGAGTTTCTGCTGTTGATGGGTCACTTGATGTGGTTACCCTAAGAACCAGCTAAGCCTGTTCTCCAGACTGAAATTATATCTTTTTGAAGTTTGAAAAATATGTCAATATGTGTACTAAATTTTGCAGTTGGAAGAAAACAACCTTCTACTTTAAACCTTTCTGCATCTCTGGAGGGGAGGAGGGAAAGACTGAAATCTTAGATAAAATCGTGGCGTAGTCTCAGGAGTGCCAGTCTGTAGCTTATCCTCTGCACTTGACGAAACAATATTGACTGTATTGGCAGCTCTGTGTGCACAGTGTGCGCAGTGATGAGACCCCAACTGGGCCTTGTTGCCACCAATGTCTGTTTTTATAGCCAGTTACTTCAGATTTTGATCATTGTTCAATGGAAAATAGAACATCCTTCCTCTGAATCCTGCTTCTCCCTAGCAGCTGCTGTTATCTAGAACTTATCTACTCCCTGGCATGGTACAGGAGCCATTCACTACAGCTTTATCAAATATTATATCACGATGGCTGCAACAAGTTCTTGTGTCAGAATTACACAAAAAACATCTGAAAGAGACTTTCAGAAGTCATCTTACCTGTTCCCTGCCCCAGGGCAGAATCACCTATCCCTCTGTCACCTATCAATGACAGGTGTCAGTGCAAGGTCCCACGGCCTCTTTGGACACATCTACCCCAGAGCCCAACTGGACATCCCTCAACAGAAAGATTTCTCTTTCTCCAGTGACTCCTTCATGCTGCGGTTTAAGCTCATTGTGTTTTCTGTCCATCAGGCATAGGGAGAGAAAGCAGAGAGAGAAATTTCTCAAGATAGTTATGTTCCAGTAGTTCCTTCATTAGGTTCTTGTAGCCCATTAACAATGACGTCACTTAAGATTTTTACTGAAAGGCTCCACCACCTTCCTTAGGCAGAAATCATTTTACAGAGCTCAGGGCTGCTGATGCGTGACTGCTCATCAGAAATGAACACCATCATTATAGACATTGTACACACTGACCAAAACCTGATAAAAAGAAGAAAAGTCCCTTTATTCTTGACTTTATTTATTATATTCTCCCCATTAAAGATTTAAATGGTCACATCTTCTAGTCCTTCTTTCATACAGCATGAAAGAAGTAGCTGCCGTCATTGCAGTTTCTTTGCCAAGTGAGATTAAAGGTGTGCAAGATCTCTTTAATTTTGCAATAAAATCTTTCCAGGCTCATTATGTCCCTTTGTGGACAGCTGATAGGTGTTGGTTGCTTCAGCTGTGCCAGGCTCTTTTCCCTCCATTAGCAGACATGTGAATTGAGAGCCATTTCGCTTTCACTAGTGTCTTCCACTCTCCTGCTTACAGGATATCACACTTATTTGCTAGGAATGCCACTGAAAATCTTTCCTACCACAAAAAAAACCACAAAGAAAAGCAGCCTACTGTATGCAGCTCCCTGGAATTCGTGCTGCTTCAGTAACTTAATATTTTGACTTGCACCACGTCATCTGCTGTATTTCCTAGTACTAGTGTCAATGAGGTTTTTTGGATTTGTTTTTTGTTTGTTTGAGTTTTCCTTGGATGCCAGCAGAGGGTAACGTGCTGTCCTTGCTGCTCTCTCGCCTACAGCAGAGTAATTTCAATATGCCATTCTTCCTTTGGCAGAACAGGAACAGATGACACTCATAAAACAGATCTCTGTATTAGTCCTGTGCCCTTCTCCTACATCCCTGGCACCAATAAGATTTATTATTCTCCTGGCAGGCTACTCAGAATGTTGGAAAAATTATAATAAATGATTTCAGTCTGAGCACAAACAGCACACTTCACTGCTCAAAAAGAGCAGTGAACTACATTCTTCTGCCTGTTAGGCAGAAACACAGAGGAGATATATCCTGAAATTACTGCTAAGCAAGATGTTCTAGGGACCCTAAGGGATGACCCAGCAATCCTGGCTGAAATGAGCAGCAAACCAGTTGTCTGACTTAGTGTGTTATCTTTCTGTTCCCTAATTATTAGTAAGAGTCTCATCACACCATCTCTCTGGAGTTGGAAATTACCCATAGAGTCCGAGGGAGACTGCGTGGAGGACAAGTAGATAGTGTGATATGGTGTTTAGAACTCATCTCCAGTGCCTACTCAGCACTTTAGCCACAAGACCTTGTTTTTCCCTCTGCCATTACTATGCTGCTCTGTTACTAAGGCTGGTTTTCCATGTTAGCAAGACTCTTTGTTTTGTATTAAGAAGTTAATAACCAATCCAGGAAGTATCTGGACTTTCTCTAGAGAACAAGCAATTAAAAATATTCTTGGAGACTCAGAACATAAAAATACAGAATCTGGAGTTCCCTCTAAAAACTAAAACCTAAAGCTTTTATTGCCAGTTACTTCTCTAGATGCTGGTATGACAGTTCTGCCAGTAAATACAGTGCTCCCGAGTTGCTAAACTGATAGGCTGTGCAAGTAAACCTATTTTGTGGTCTCTTGAGCCAAAACTTTTGTTAAAATTTAGGATTTCCAGGGGTTATTTCAGTTAGGATTGGTGCTTGATCCAGTGGATCCTCTGATCCATTGCAGACTACTTAGAGGAAAAGTAGAAATATGCCGATCCTGCACATTGCTCTCTATAACTACCTGAAAGGAGGTTGTAGAGAGGAGGGAGCTGGCCTCTTCTCCCAAGTGACGGGGAACAGGACGAGAGGGAATGGCCTCCAGCTCCGGCCAGGGGAGATTTAGGCTGGACATTAGGAAAAAATTCTTCACAGAAAGGGTCATTGGGCACTGGAACAGGCTGCCCAGGGAGGTGGTTGAGTCACCTTCCCTGGAGGTGTTTAAGGCACGGGTGGACGAGGTGCTGAGGGACATGGTTTAGTGTTTGATAGGAATGGTTGGACTTGATGATCTGGTGGGTCTCTTCCAACCTGGTTATTCTATGATTCTATGAAGGAAATAGTCAGCCAGAATAATTTTGCTGCTTGTGCCACCATGACCCAAAATTTTCCCTTTAGCTTAGGATCACTGAAGCTGGGTTGGATTGTGCTTTCCTTTTAATCCTTTTCTGACTTCTCACTTTCTCAGACGTGTGACCACAAGCTTAATTCAAATTATATTCAGAAAGCTAGTTTTTATTTGAGTGGAGGCATGATTGTATTGGAGGGCTGGAACCTGCTGCATTGTTTTCCTCCTGAGTCTGTAAGTGAGCTCGGTGAACCCCTACAACTATCCCAAATGAAGGGCAGCTGTTATGGTCTCTGGTCTCGGCAAGGTTCCCTACAATGTGCCTTAACACAAGTAGGTTGTGCTCTTGGGTTGTTTCCAGTACCGCTGGCACAATGTTGGGTTAATGTATTATTTTTATGGGAGCCCAGAGGGAAATGAGATAGGGGAATGAGAAAAGCCTCTGTGAAAACGGCAAGATGTTGATTCCCACTAGTAAACCTTTTTTGGCTAATAGTATTAGAGACTCTAATATACTCCCTGCTGAAATAAAACAATTTCTCTCTTTTCGACTGACATGGCTTGAACAGCCAATGCAGCTGGGAGAGCTCTTCTGGCCAGCACCATCTTGAGGCCAGAATGTGTCTGGTCTGCCCGGAAATCTTCTTTCAAGATTGCTGCAGAATGTAGGATACTCCTTTTGACAGTGTGAAGGGAGCTAGGAGGTAGTCCTGTGTGAAATTGAGGAGTGAAAAAATAGAATTTCAAGAGCCATGGAAATATTGTACAGCAGCCTTCAAAGACAAGCAAGCAAAGATCAGTGAACAAGCAGACAGATGTTTACCACACACTGTGAGTTCCCAACAAATATGAATAATGGTTTCAGTTTTAGGAATTTCCTTCAGTCATGTGTCATTTCAAGGGAAATCATAGAGGGAACGAAAATGGTCCTTTCCTTTTCTAACACTCCTAATGAGATAGCGACTACTGCTCAGCGGCAGACATATGCCTTTCTCAGATGTGGAGTATTGCAGTGTGTTGCCTGCTCACACAAATTCTGTTTGCTCAGAGAATCTGGTTGTTCCTCTTCTCCAGTGGTGCTGAGCATTCCTCTGCAGATCTTCAGTCTTTCCAGGTTACTCACAGCCCTTTAAGCATTTACATTGGCTTCTCCCATAGCCAGAACATGCGCAAGGGGGAGTTTGAGAAGGGCCTTCTCTGATCCACATTTACATCTTCCTTAACCTGTGTTTACAGAGCCCTAAACTGTGTGCTTCTCAGAGCAGCTGGCTGTTTATGAATGGAAAAATGTATGGTGCACATCTCCCATCGTATGTGTTCTGGCATCCCAAATGTGCTTCGTGACCCCAACACCTCTCAGAGGCTGCAGCTGCTGAACGTCCCCAGCCTTTTTCTCAGTGTGGTGTTTTTCTCCAGCTCTCTCCTCTCCTTCTACCTCCTAATTTCCTTGAAATATCTCAGAATTTTTATATTGAGACCATTTCCAGCTAAGGCTTTTCAGACCCCATAGCTCAAGGTCAAAACATCTGGGAATGGGAAAGGCAGGGAGGAGAGGCTGGTGCCCTGAGCAATGGACAGAGAACAAGTTTTTTGCCTGGGCTTTCCTCCCCGTAGGAGACCAGGAGACTGCTGCTTCTCCAGAGCATGCCCTTAGCAGTTTGATCCCATTAAAAAATCAGTTAAGACTTACAGCCTAAGGGGGAAAAAAACTTATTGTTTTTCTTTTCCATTGGTCAGAAGAAATGGAGTTTGGGAAAAGATTGCAATTGCAGTGAGTTGCAAGCTTTTATTCATGTTTCTCTTCTGAGGAGTATAATACTAATAGGCAGTGTTAAAATCTTCCACAGAACTTTATAAGGGAAAAAGTTTGTTATTAGTAAGCAGTGCATGATTTCTAGACATCTGTTAAAGTTTTCCCAGTTTAGGTTGTTGGAAGTGGTCAGTGTCACGCTGCCAAGGCAGAGAGGAAGGTGAGGCTTTTTTCTTTGGAAGTCAATTCTTCCTTAAAACATATTTGCAATATGTTAATTTCTTTTGGCCTGCTTTTAAATGAGTATTTAAAAGAGTATTTAATACTCTTTCAGCTCTAATAAATGGTTATTTAGTAAGACGCGCTTTCAGTTAATCTCAGTAAAAATAATGGAGCTAACATACAAAGAAGTCCTGAATTAGGGATTGCTTTCCAACTGTGTGGAAAAAAATGTTGTTAGTCAAGGGGCTATTCTTTCTGTGCTAAGAGAACCAAAATATTACTGCAATTTCATTTACTTTAGCTAACTCTTTTGGAAGAGAGCCCATTTGGTATGATAAAGTATATCTTTTATAACTTCTTCCAAGTATAAGTGCTGGCACCAAGATGAAGGAACCTCCAAAAGGAACCCAACAGAAATAGCTCATGTGCTGTGATTTACTGAACTCCCCTTCTGTAGTGAAGAAATGTAGATTGCAGGGATAATTCAGATATTGAAGAGGACCTTGTATTAGAGTAGGTTAGTTTAGGTTTTCCACTTTCTGCAGTTGCTCTTTGCTATGCATCCAACCCTTCACCTCCCTAGAAAATTAGCTCGGTAGATGTCAAACCTTTTGTGATATGTTAAAGATGGATTATGGGAAAAAGTTGAAATGTAATAATAATTTAAAAAGATAGGTGAAGTTAACAGCTTTTGTTGTCTGTCCCTGAGATGTGTCCACTTTTGCTCCTCTGTCTGTGGCAGTTGCTTGCCTTAGACTGGAGTGTGACCTGTTTTCCTTTGTGAAAATCACTGCAGTGTGTTTACAACAGGGTTGATATCAGTGCCATGGTGGTATTGAAAGCATGCTGAAAAGCTTTGCTGTGTACTTTTAAAATGCATGGTGGATATTATAGTTTAGGGTGGAAGGAAATGACAGAACAGAGCAAAGCAAGTATGGCACATTAGTCACAGTTACACTCCTTCATTACTGCTTCAAATTGAAAAATGCCAACCGCTGCACAGCTCACTGAAGTAAGTTCAGAGAGAGCTGCAGACATTCAAAGGTCAGGAAAAGGAAAATTATAAACCATATTGTTTTACTGCCTCCACATAATGATTTATTTTTTCTTTGTTTTACTTCCAAAGTTGAAAAGATAGAGGAATTGTGCTAGGGAATGAAATTTTAGAAATTAAATTTACTTGGAATGCAACAGCTTTTTTTATTCGAGTGGAAAGCTTGTCAAGCAGGCTGTATTTATAGGCATCCTTTGGGAGCTGTGCCTTGCAAGGTGAGATTTGAGAAGCTTTGGAAGCTGATTTCTGGATATATGGCAGGATAATTTAGCAGGATAGTGGGAGTATTTGCCTCTCCTAACTGCCTAATTTAATTTACTATTTTTTAAATTAGCTATATAGCACTTTCAGTATATGTTTCATATGATTTCTGTGTTGTGGGATGTCATTATTTTGCACGCTTGGAGCCTTCTTAATTCTTCCTGTTCTAAAAAATAACATATTACAAAATTCCACTACCCAAAAATTGTTACAACTTCTTGGACTCTGTGCATGTGGTTTTTTTTCTGCACGTTCTGTTGTTTGTCTGCATGCTCTAGGACCACATCTACTTAGAAGCCTAAACCTATATATGACTGTGCTAAAAATATTCATGAGCTAAACATTCATTTGTTATTCCATGTATTTTTTTTTACATTAGGTTCTTATGCTGCAAAAGTTTTTATTTTATTTGTACAAACTTCATAGCTAATGGCTCTTAATGCAATTTTGTCTGAAGCTTGTTGTATATAAATGAATTTCTGTATGCATATGAAACCAGCATGTATAAAATAGACTTAAATCTCTTTTCTGTTTCTGGTTGAGGCTACTGTAATAATCATAACTGTGGCACGGGTACTTCCACTGGTGAAACTGATGCCAAATGGAAGATTAAAATGTTCACTCATTGACAATATCCTCGTGTGATTCTGAATGCAATGAAATAGCACTAATTGTTATTTCAGGGAAAATAGCATAGATAACAAATGGCTTTGGCATTTTGGGAGGTTCCTGTTACAAACTAGTTGGATATGTCTGTATAAGGCATTTGTTGTTCCTGTAAGTGTGGGAGACTTTTATATGAATAGTTTTTATCGCATTTTTTTCTGAAAGTGTAGGTGATTAATGAAACCTCCATTATCTGAAGTCTTTTAAGTGAATTTAATTCATCTGCGCTCTGGATTTTTCAGCCAAATATTTTCAGGCGTGAATGCAGGGCTAGAACTTTCTTTGGCCATGAAAAGCTGTGTCCTCTGTGCAGGTGCAGCTTGCTGGTGGAAAACAGGGGTTGTTTAAGTTGAATGTTGTCAGAAAAGCCTCTTTTAGTTTACCAATCTTATCTCATTTAATATTTTTTGAGGATATGGCACAAAACTGAGAGAAAAAAACATGTTCTGGATTGGTACGATTTATTAGAAATCTGGATTGAGTGGCACTGTTCTTTTTACGTAATGCAGTCAGTCACTGGTAAAATAAGAGGCTGAAGGCAGAAATACAGCATGGGCTGTTTATGGAGTTTTAGCAGAAAACAAAGGCAGGCAAGTCAGTTGTCTTTACAAAATAGAAATATCTAGTGAAAACTTCTCGTAGGGTTTCTTTGACTAATTTTCATTTTAAAATATACTTCTCTGTTAGGAGAAGGTGTAGAGGATCAGTTAGCATCGAAACCCCAGAAAGATTGAAATGAGAGTACAAGGAGGTAAGCAGGCATTTCATCTCTCCAGTTAAGAGCATGAAGGCTATGAATTTTGTAACAAGATGCTCTCATTTTTGAGATTACTTCAGTTCCTCATGTAATTTATTCAGCAGTGAATTTTAATCAGTACACAGTTTGTTGGTTCTTATTGTGTGAATTTGTAAAAACAACAAGTCATTGTGTGCTGCATAGTAAAAGGACAGTATTTGGGTGGATCAATAATGAAGGATTCAGTGATCCTTAGTTAATCTCAGAGTATCGATTCTGTGATCTGAATTCATTTTAAGTTGATTTTTCTCAGGCTGTACTGGAGTGCTGTCCTCTGAAATCCTTGTTGTACTCCTCATTTGTTATATTAATATGTATTCTTCATTAAAGTTACATCAAATAAATCACTCGGTTAAGTGACATTTGATTGCTGAGATAGTTGCTTGGGGTAGTAGCTATTTCCTTCTAACATAATAATGAATTTGCTATGAAGCTTCATCGTTTTATGGTTCTAACAAGGTATAGAGCTTCCAACAGTTATGCTGCAATTGCTGGTTGCCAGTGTCTGTCAACCATAAATAATTGCGACTGTCTTGATTTTTCTTTACAAATCTAGATAGGTTGCCCAGTGGAGCAGAGAATACCAATTTAACACTGTTTAGGACAGTATTGTGAAGTATGTCTTGAGCTATGAATTATCACTCAGGAGATGCCAGTGGGAAGCTAAGTTCAAAAAGGATGTTCATAAGAATGTGAATTTCTTGAATACGTTTTGTGTGTATCGATTGGCTGGGTACAAAATGAAAAGGTTATGTTTCTTTGTGGCCTTTTAACAGAGCAGAGGTTTCCCATATGTGAGAGCTGGTTAGGTCTTGGGTTCTTTCCAAAGCTTGCCTGAAAACAATTAAGTAGGACTGAAACAGTGTTTAAAAAAAACCCCGAAGTATAGGATCCTGAAATGTGGAATAATCAAACTGTGGAATAATCAAACACAGGAAAAATATCGGCTTAGCTTAAAACCAAAACTGATTATGATTTGATGAACCTGGAAGGAGGAGTGTTGGACACTGAATTCCAGACAACTTGTGCACAGTAGGTCTCTGACACATCTTGAAATGAGCCCTTTGAGCTGTACAAGTGCCTCTCAAAATAGCTTTCCTGGCCATAGCTTTGACTTGCAATGCTGCTCTAGTCGAGTCTGTGGAAGCCAATAGCTGTAATTCATAACGGCGAGTGACCCGTTACTGTAAGTTAACGTTGAGTACAGATGAATGACTGACTGACTCTCATTAGGTCCTTAGAAGATAAAATAAGAGAGAGAAAGGATTTTTCTCTGTGTGTCTTCAATATATTATATGATTAGATTTCATTAGTTTGTGATGTCCTGAGGCACGGCAGGTACCTTATGGAGCAGATAAGAAGAATCACTTTTTTATCCTCACTATCCATTGTGAGGCTACATCTTGATTACACTTTTGGAACAAGAGTGGCAGCAAACGTGGTTGGGGTCTGACAGTTAGGCTGGAGGTGACAGTTGCAGCCTTGCCATGTGTGCAGTTAGGTCCTTATCCAGCACTGGCATTAAGTGGGTATGGTTTACCTCACCATTTGAGTGGATTTTAATAAAAGCACATAGGGATTCTTTCCCACACATGTTCAGAAATGTCAGTTTTCTTCACGAGCAGTATCTGTGATAGGGATTTTGACCAGCACCTCAAGACTGATTAACTGGTAGAGGTGGTACGAAGTTCCCACTTCCAGGAAACTACCAGTTTGAAGCTATTTAAAATTTGGCCTCTATGGTGTACAGACATAACTATTTTGCTTATTTAGTCAACTGAAACAGGCAGCCTCCTGCACCTAAAATGACTGGGATTTTTTCTTGGAAACATTTCATTTACAGAATTTTTCAGCTTAGTTAATGCTGCTGCTATTACAGTTACTGAAGTGCTAGGTACATTTGAGGAAATAGGTTACTTAGATATACCTTTGAAATGTGAAGTGTACTATTTAAAAATAGACATCCCACACCTGAATCCATCTTTGACTTTCTCACTCTGTTTGCTGACTCTATCCATCTTCAGCTTGCCATTCAGTGTGACTAAGCTCCTTAGGTCCAAAGGTAGGATTTACCTCTGAAGTTCCAACTTACCTTTGTGAATCCCTCCTCCTTGAGGGCCGCTTTTGTCTGGGCATCTTTTACCATGCACAGAGGAACAGCAGGCAGAGATGTGATCTGAGGACACATCAGCTATTTAGTGCAAAATGCACATATGTGAGAACTAGGACAAACGTGCTGTGTGTATTTTATGTAGAACATATGTATTTATATGCACACATGTATAAGTACAACATAATGTATTTAATGTGTCTCTTGCCAAAGAGGCACCGAAGAGTTCCTGGTGGCAGAGGAGGAGTTGGGGGAAGCGTTGACCTCTGTTGCTTCTTGGAAAAGACTGATTCTCACTCTTGCTGAGTTGATGCCTTCTGCTTTTTTGCCTTTTTTTTCCCCTCCTCTCCTTATAGTTTTATGTATTTTCATGTCAGTATTTTTTTGCTTGAGTAGCTAATGATTACCATCTCAACAATTACACTTCGGTCTCTTTACTCATTTTGCAGGGCTTTAGCTGGCAATCTCTGTCCCAGCACAGCAACAGTTTTCTCAGTAAAGCTGAACCAAGGTCACCCATTGCTGTGCATCAAACTAGTCCTTGCGCCACAGGTATTTGAAACTCAGTCCTAGGCTATGTCTTTGGCTGAAATAAATATATAGGTAGTTAGCTTGTTGGCTGGCTGTGTCCTGTGCTCCTTCTGTGCTGGGCAGAGAACTTTTCTGCAATGCAGGATAGAATATCCCTGATTAGCTGAGTTTAGTTCCTTGTTCTGGAATAACCTGGAAATGAGACAGCCTGTAAGTGCTGAGATGCTGCAGGTGCATTTCTGGAGAAGGCAGTGTAAAGTCCGGGTAGTGTGGGAGGGTGCACAAATCTGGGTTGAGAGTGGACTTAGAAAGGGTTAAGCATAAACAGCAGCTTTGCCTGTGGTCGGCCTGTCTAGATTCTCAGGTTTTTTCTTTGTGAAATAGGTTTAATAACATATATAACAGTGTAGACAGTGAGGATTATGTGATTAATGTTTTGCATGGTATTTTGTGAATGTAAAGTGCCATCTGTCTTCTAGAGAAAACTGTTTGGAGCGAAGTATAAACCTGAAGAATAAAGATGCTGTTACCACTTTGGTATTAGCCCACATCTTAACATTTTAATTCAAAACAAGTAAACTTGACTGTATAAAGATTTGTCTTCTGACCCCAGTGTTTAGAAAGAACAGACCTTTTTTATCATGTCACACTGCAAATTGTTTATGTTTAATAATGGGGGTCCAGTCATGTAACCTCTGGTTTGATTACATTTTTCAGTCTTTCTATCAAGGTCGTATTTTTATTTTGAAATAGAGTCAATATCCCCCTCAATGTCAAAATTTTGACATTTGATTTTGGGGGAGTTTTAATTTTTGTCTAGTCAAGGTCAAAACAAATGCCAAACTTCTAGAATTTCCCCATAAAGGAAAATTTCATTTTGCAACCCTCTCCAGTTGTTTAAAATATTTAAATAATTGTGATGCTAGAACTGTCTTGTCTGCCTGTGACTGACAGTTGTGTCTGTACCTGGAGGCACAGCAGATCCATAAGGACTGCTTTTCAAGAGGCAAGATGGTCCACTCTCGATGTTGCTCTGGATGGAAGCAAACCAGCTGGTGCTGGAAGCATGTTCTTGTTTGTGTTGCCAGCCTTAAGATGTTTTAAAATCAAAAGAACTGGGTGGGTATTATAAGCCTTCTTTGTACTTGAATGAAGTGTATTCAATAAACAACTAATTGCTTATTTTTGTTCATTAAGAATTAGGGAAACTAATAGCTTAAAATGATTATCGTGATCTATTTCCTGAGTGCTGTGGACATCACCGATGTATTATTCTACTCTTCAGTATTCTCATGAAGTTTTGTTTGTTCACCAATGTTCTGGTGAGTCTGTAGGCAGATTTCTTCATACTTAAGCAGCTACTTTTGGCGTTTGCATGGAAGAAAACAAACCTTCAGGGTCATACCACTGGGTTTGAAGATTCATAATCAATGTGGAATATTACCATTGTGCATTACTAACCAGGTTTCTCGTTGCCTTTTCTGTTTAGAGGATTTGGTTTTAAAATACTCTTTTTCCATCTAGACACTCACGTGCCTAGAAGAGTGTTTGGCAGGGTTTGGGGTTTTTTTGTGCTAAGGAAGGGTGAAGTGACAAGGAGATGCACACTGGAGATGTCAGTTCATACCATCCTGAACCTGGAATTGCTAATGAATTCTCTTCTGTGCCTCATAGATGATATGCCAGTGCATTTCAGCTTCAAGAGGATAGAAGTACAAAGCAGTCAAGGGTACCTTCCTTATCACATAAGAAAAGAGGTTAAAACCACAAAAGAATGAAACTGTAGTCCTGAATGGGAGTGTTCTATTATTCATAAAGTATTTTGTTTCTGTAGAGAATCATATTATAATATGACATTCAGATCTTATTACTCCTTTTTTTACTTTTGTGCTGTTCCATATTGGGGGCCACCTTCTCCATTTGCTTTGCACAACAATCCCTTTTCAGCTTTAATTTATGTTTTTAGGCTGTGGTAAGAGAAGAACCTTGTGTTTTCTTGGATTTTTGGCTATTTTTAAAAAACAGGTATTACTTCTTGCTGAGTCACTAAACAATGTGACTGAATATAAGAAGTTAATACCAGAGTTGAACTAAAAAAATAGTAGTAAGAGATGCATAAAGAAAAAATCCTTCGAAGTGCTGATGTGCTATGCATTTATAGCACTCTTCGTTTGTTGTTATACCATTCTGCATTTTAATTGTGACACTTTAGGTAGAATACAAATGTTTTCCACAGCTCATTTGCATGCAGTGTAATAATTCTCACTATCTCATCCTAACTGGTATCTCTCTGTGGGCTTTTGTTCCAAGTGGGGCACAGAAACTGGCTCTGTACAGTTAGTTGTATGATGGCAATTGTGGCTTCCAATTAGTAAAGATAGCTTTTCTGCAGAAAATTCCATTTTGCATTTCGTTTTAAGGATATTTGCTGTTTCTTAGTGTGTTACTGTGGTTGCCCACTGTATAACCATGTAGAACATAGGATAAATACTTCTGAGCTATAGTGTACTGCAAGTCGGTACAAAAAAGAAATACTAATCTATGGAGATGACTGTTACATATTAGTCCTTAAAGGGAAAAAGCATACCTCAAAATTTTTCTCTGTAGTGCGTGCATCAGCCTTTGTAACAGCACTAATTATTTTACAGAATCACAGAATCGTTTAGGGTGGAAGAGATCTTTAAGATGATTAAGTCCAGCCATAAACCAAACCCTGCCAAGTCCATCACTCTGACATGTCCTTGAGTGCCACATCTACATGTCTTTTAAATCCCTCCAGGGATGGTGACTCCACCACTTCCTGGGTAACCTCTTCCAAGGCCTGATAACCCTTTCTGTTAAGTAATATTTCCTAATATCAAGTCTAAACCTCCTCTGGCACCTTTTCTGCAGAGAAAGCTTCATTTATGGTCCCACCAGTAAGCTATTTGGATAGAAGCAGGGCAAATCATGCATAAATGCATTATTGTGGGTATGGGGTTGTGTAGATGATGGAAATAGGAAGTAATAAAAAGGCAGTCAAGATGCCATAAAACACTGAACACCTGGAAATCCTCTCTTACATATGCAAACACATAGATTATCTGTCCCATACCCAGAGACTTTGTCACGTAAACCAAGAACTGTGATCTCTATGTCGCATTAAATAGCTGATATTTGCAATTTGTCAGGCTACTGGAAGAGGGTATGTTCTTACTTGTGGGTTTCAAGTTTGTAAATGGCACAGCCTGTATTGGCAGGTTCCAGGAGCAAGAATTCCCATGCTATAGTACAGAAGTCTAATGTTTGAAATGAAAGAAGTAACTTTATGAGCAGGTGAGAAGTAAGGTTGGAAATACAGTATGCATTTGGCACGAACACTTTCACCGTTAAGTAGTGCAAGTTTGTGGGGTTTTGTAATGTGCATGAGTGTTTGCTGGATCAAAGTCTAAAGCAGTACAGGAAGAGAAATATGCAATTTTCTGCATCCTCGTGATGTCTATTAATAGCTCTCATCCCTGATGAGTGCAGGGATTTACATAAGAGACAAATACACCAGAAGCTCTGAATGAGAGTACAATATCCCCAATCTCCGACCCTCTGAGAAATCCATTCCAAAATAATAGACCCTAGACAAAACAAGGTTTTACTGCATGCGATGGGGCAGGAGACCCTTGTAGCTTGCCACTATGTGTACTTTGTTTCTTTTCATCTCCTTGTCTGATAGATAATTGGTATACTCAACCTATGACTTTTAATAAGCTGCCAGTCCCAAGGTTAATAATAGAGCGAAGTTCTGTAGACACTGACTTCTTGTGTTTGCAATAAAAAGTCTGCAACAGAAGATGTAGATCAAGACCTCAGAAATCAAAGTGACTAATTTTAGAAAGAAATGAGAGCAACAGAGACTTTTATTTACAATTAGTGTTTCTCTTTGTATGTTTTATCTGTTTCTTTTTGTTAGATAAATGCCTATGCAGACAGAGATATTTATCAATCTAGACATGTATGTGGTTCCTACAAATATATCTGCCGTTCTGCTTGCTTGGTGGTGCTCTCTCTCTTCCCTAAGCTTTATTTCTTAGTGATTCAAAACGTAGGTAGGAGTCTATGGCAACTTTGTAATTTGAATATTATGGAGGGGGGTTAGAGTCAGTTATACTCTCAGATGGAAATTATGGTCTGTGACAAATAACTGGGAAAAGAAATCACAGTCTATTTCAAGGGCTTATGAAACTTTAAATGATGCCTCAAATGCTGAATACTTTGATGTAGGTCAGAAGCTAAGACTCAGAGAAATGTGATGTGGGAAGGAAAGTGACGGGAAGAAAGCCTGGTGGTGTTATGAGTCCACTTCTGCGTGACCATTATTGGACAGGAATTATGAGTTAAGCAATTAAAATCTTGGAAAATAACCTGATACTCAAGCAAAAGCCAGGTATGATTTTTATTGTTGTTCGTTTGTTTTCAATTATCACATTTAACGCATAGCTTGCATTCCTGGACTTGTTTACAAGTTGACCATTAATGTTGATTATTAATAACACTCAGAAGGCTGTCTGTTTTCCAGAAGACTTGAGCAAATCTGACATGCCACTATTTAAAAATTGTAAGTTTGACTTCTATGACAAAGCGAGAGAAAGCAATCACTGTAAGATTTAATGAATAATGCTGAAGAAATTAAAAGATGGTAAGATTTGTCCTTCTAAATGTGCAGCAAATGAGACTTCTTATGAGACTTCCTGGTTGGACTTCTTACATTCATATGCCAAGTTGTGCTGGTAAAGCTGATAATGCCGGTGTAAGATTTCCATATATCCTTCAACTTTGTCTCAGTTGCCACTCCATGTTTGTATCAATAGTCAGGATGAAAGCATGAGGCTGTTGCTGTTCAGCTGTGCAGATGATAGAGACCGGAGTGAAGCGAGTAACAGAGGACAGCTTGCTGATGCTGAGCAGCCCTGACATGATACCACATCAAAGCAGTAGAAATTATAACCTACTCCCGGATAGGTGCTGTCTCTGTAGCTCGTGGTGCCTTTCTGGCTGCTGTACTGATACACTAGGTTATAATTCAGAGCGACTTCCTGACACTGCCACGTTTTTTGCTTTTTGCTTTCCTCTGTTGCCCCACTACAGTTTGTGGAAGACTGGAATTGGTGGCTCTACCATTCATCTGAAGTCTGTCAGGTCTGAATCTGCAGGACTTTAAAAGCCAGAGGCAGCCTTTCGTTCCTTGATCAGAAAGCAGTTGTAGTGACAAAGCCAGGAACCGTCATAACTGTGCATTTCCCTGGAAAAGTGGAAATCTGCATTCTGTGCTTGCTGGAAACGCAACAGCCACCACCGTGCATGTGTACACCTTGTAGTTACCCAGCTCATTTTTTCATGTGGGTCAGCCCTGGTCTCTGGCAGTCATCTAGACTGAAAAGCAGCAGATAATTCCAGGAAGCAATTTATCCTGGTTACCTGAGACAGCTGCTGTAGGACCGGAAAATTGCGTTCTGGAGAAGTCTTTCTCTTTCCCCTGAGGACAGGTTTCAATGAGATTTAAACACATTTAAACTACCCTAATATTTAGATGGCTAAAGTTAGGTGAAGTGAGCCCAAAGGTATAGCAAGAAATGAGTGGGGGAGGTTTATGACTCTCACGCTGTCATAGTTAAGACCCAGGGAGAATTTTCCCCTGGCTCACCCCACAGCATCTACTGGATTTAAGAAGAGAAGAAATTTTTCTTTTTTAGCATCTTGAGAACTTTTGTCTGCAGGAAGCTGCCTGGGCTGGTTCTTACATTTCAAAGAACTGCTCTTAATTCCTTCCCCTGCCTTCACTATCAGAAATAGGTTTGACATTCCAAGTGCTACTAGGCATGACTTGCGGTAGCTCTTGGCCATCTTGCTGTGAGAACATTATCTGAGAATAATCTGCATTGCCCAAATCCTTAGATGCCCATAACAGTTCCTAAAGAATATTACTCAACAGGGGCATTTAAAGAAGACATAAAAGATAGTTTGCCTACTTCTTAACTTGTGGTTTGCTTTCAAGTAGTGTCTAAAATTCACTGGCAGGTAGCAGGTTTTAGGATTAACTCTTGGGGTCCTGAGTAAGTGGCACAGAAACCTGTTTTTATTGTAATCACGGTTAGGCACCTGGCTAGTTCAAATGCCTGCCCACGCACAGGCAGCATCACTCCAAAGTAACTGCTAGTCATGGTAAGGGCACTGCTCACAGTTATGTATTTGTATCATCAGAAACACAGAGAGTATGATCCAAATGAAGAAGTAACTAGGAAGCCTTTGACGGGGAACTGTACTTGCAAGTTATAATTTTCTCTCTGTTCTGATCCCCATGCAATTTTTTCTCAAGTCATTATATAAAGAAACTGCAGGCTTTCCGTCAGAAAGGTTGGCTGTGAGGAGCATTCATTAGAACAGCAGAAAGAGTAGTAACACAGAGGGTGTTTGCTTGTCCTCCTTCTTTCCTCCCATGGAGAGCAGGAGCAAGTGTGCCTGTGGCTGGTTCCTACCTCGCACCACTTCAAAGAAGACTCTCTGGAAGTCTCTTACACAGGTCTTCAGAGAGCTAAATATGCCGCTACCATGAGGGTGGGGAGGCCCTGGCCCAGGTTGCCCAGAGAAGCTGTGGCTGCCCCATTCCTGGAGGTGTTCAAGGCCAGGCTGGATGGGCCTTGGGCAGCCTGATCCCGTGGGAGGTGTCCCTGCCCATGGCAGAGGGGTTGGAACTGGATGGGCTTTAAGGTCCCTTCCAACCCAAGCTATTCTGTGATTCTGGGAAGCTTCACAGCCTCTCTGAATGGGGCAATTTAGAATCTTAGAATATGGCAATGTGGAGTGGTGTTTTAATTCCTTTCTTCTTTCTGCTGGTCTCACCTGAGCTGCGTTTCTTGCATCGTGTGAGCTGCAAGCATGAGCTGCTGCTGTGGGATCACAAGAGTTTTCTACTTCTGTGTAACAGGAAAAGAGTGAGGAGGGAGTGTTCATGGGTTTGCAAATTAAAGGCAAGTCCATGGTGAAATGGAGACTCAGTGACCCCACATATGGAGGGAGGGGTGTCCACATTGGTGTGGGGGTGGATGGTCCAGACCTCGTTGCTAAACAGTAATTTTCTTTACTTGAGCACAAGCCAAGTGCGTTGTATTCATTCACTGAGTGCGGATACTGTGTGCTTGTACAGCTGTGGCTGATGTGTGATGGCTTCTTAGCCCTAGCAGTCATTTCAGCCATATGAGATTGTAATTGCTTGCTGTTTGGATGTTATAGAAATTCAAATAATGAGCAAATATTGTATGGTCAGGGTAGAAACATTTTTTAAAAAACATCTTTATGGTAGTCAGGCAATCCAGGTAGTAGTCAGGTAAAGAGATGGCAAGTTATGCTACCCTAGAGCCATGTAGACTTATGTGAAAATGTCCTACTTATGCAAATGGATCATAAAAAGGACAGAGTCTGGCCTCTGGCACATTTAATAGCATTCTTAGTCTTTGCCAGGCAAGTGTTGCTTCCTGCCTCATGCTTTTGATAGATGGTAAGTTACTGCTAATGCATTTTTAACTCTGAGTATTGTAGTGAAAATGTCACCGGCTGAAATGCATTCTCTCTTCCACGCATGTTGGCTCCCTTAACATGTCAGATGGTGCTAAGTAGATAAGAAGTGTGTCTGCAGTAAGATGAATCTACTTGTATCATCCCACTTACGGACTCTGTTCTTTCAGTGTCTAGCATTTCTGATACCAAGTGATCCATGTTGATGTAGATCCTCAGCTTTGCTGGAGCTCCAAGAGCCAGTGATGACAAAGGTTAAGGTTTGAAAACAACAGGACTCCAGGCTGCAAAGGTGCTTTGGCTCCCAAACTCTTCTAGGGTGCAGACAGCTGCAATGAACCCAAGGAGCTGTCACATTTGCCCAAGAAAGGAGATAAAGAGGGCTTTGATCAGTAGGTTGCTAAATAATCCCCATGGAGATTGTTAATAGGAAATGCATTTAGAAACATGTTTGTCTACTTTGACTAACAAGGCCCACGTTTTTATAAGGTCAGGCAGAATGAGCACAGCACATGCAGTGCAGAGGGAAGTATGCAAGACACAGTTACAGGCGCTTGCTGGTGCCCGGCATGAACTTGATGAGGAGCAGACAGCAGCACAGCTCGCTGGGCACACAGGGTCCCCTGCGGCTGCGCAGACCTCCAGCATGGGAACGGAGAGGGATGCTCACCCTGGACTGAGCCATGCAGTGTCACAAGGGGGTGGCTAAGTGGACCCATAGCCAGGCTGCCAGGTTTCCCAGCATCTCTCTGACCCACCTGGGCAGTGCCCCAGGGACCTGTGAGCTCCAAGGCAGGAGAGGTCTCTCTCTAAAGGCTGCTGTGGGGTACATGCTCCCCACATGCTTTTGCTTGGCCGTCCCCAAGTCCAGAGGGGTTCATGCTCCCCACAAGGCCCCTGCAACTTTGGGGAAAGAAGGCAGCTAATGTGTAAATATCCAAACTTAAGCATTAATTGAAGCACTTTCTTGACTTGAAACCCTCAAATCTTGGAATATGTGATCTGTGTGCTGAAGCCATGCCAACCAAATATTTACTATTACTCTGATGCTTCTTGGAAAATGTAGAGAATTCACACATGTTGCAAAAAGTAGCATTTTTTGGAACAACCATTACTGAAAAGATGTGCTCTATTAGTAAAGTGATAGTTTTTGTGTTGTTATAATTAGGGTTCAGCTCAGAGAACGTTTTCTCAGTAGCCTCATGTTGTTTGAATAATGCATCTATGAAGAATATTCTGATCTAAACTTATCTCTAATACCGATTTATGAACCTTTCATGAAAGCACAATTCAAGCTTCAAGATGTCACTGTTTTAAAATTAAAATTATTTGCCTCTCTAGTTACTGAGTTGAAGTATCTTCCTTCTGGTCTTCTAGCATCCTTTGTTTGGGCATATAATACACAGTGACATAATGTGCTTCTAGCATTATTATCCATTGTAAATAGCTAAACTTTGGTACTGATTTGCTTTCTTGTGCTCTTAAAATGTGTCCACACGGATAGGGTTTACATTGCAAATGCTACTGGATTTTTCTGTTGTCTACAGCCTGTTCTACTGAGTTAGACTATGACAAATTTTCAGCAGTTTTCTTGGGAAATTGTGTTTATATTCTTGTGCTGTATTTCTCTATTTTGAACACATGTTTTATTTCTTCTCCTTCCTTTTCCGGTCCCTTCTGTGTGGTTTTTGCACAGGGACATTTTTTTACATTGTCTGTGTAGGACCTAGCACCTTGCCTCTGGTTTCAGTAATCCCTGAAGGGATTACTGTTTTGTACTGCAGATACAAAAATAACTCATGTTCTTAATGAACCATGTTGTCCACCTTCAAACCAAGGGGAAAAATTTGATTTGGATATAAGAATTACTGGAGCCTGCCCATGCTTTGAACCTGTTAACCACCTTTGACAGGGAAGTGGTCTTGATTGGTGAGAAGGGAAGGGGGTGTTATGTTCTCAGAGGTTCCCTGGAAACTGGTTGGAGAAAATAGAATCATAGGATCACCAGATTGGAAAAGATCTCTTGGATCATCAAGTCCAACCATTCCTATCAAACACTAAACCATGTCCCTGAGCATCTCATCTACCCATCTTTTAAACACCTCCAGGGCTGGTGACTCAAACCCCTCCTTTGGGCAGCCTGTTCCAGTGCCCAATGATCCTTTCTGTGAAATATTTTTTGCTGATGTCAAGCCTGAACCTCTCCTGACAGAGCTTGAGGCCATTCCCTCTCGTCCTGTCTCCTGTCACTTGGGAGAAGGGGCCAGCTCCCTCCTCTCTACAACCTCCTTTCAGGTAGTTGTAGAGAGCAATGAGGTCTCCCCTCAGCCTCCTCTTCTCCAGGCTAAACAACCCCAGCTCTCTCAGCTGCTCCTCGTAAGGCCTCTTCTCCAGCCCCTTCACCAGCTTTGTTGCTCTTCTCTGGACTCGCTCCAGAGCCTCAACATCCTTCTTGTGGTGAGGGGCCCAGAACTGAACACAGGATTCAAGGAGCGGTCTCACCAGTGCCGAGTACAGAGGGAGAATAACCTCCCTGGACCTGCTGGTCACACCGTTTCTGATACAAGCCAAGATGCCATTGGCCTTCTTGGCCACCTGGGCACACTGCTGGCTCATGTTCAGTCACTGTCAACCAACACCCCCAGGTCCCTCTCCTCCAGGCAGCTTTCTAGACAGACTTCTCCTAGTCTGTAGCTGCATAGGGTTGTTGTGCCCCGAGTGCAGGACCCGGCATTTGGCCTTATTAAACCTCATCCCATTGGTCTCAGCCCAGCGGTCCAGCCTGTTCAGATCCCTTTGCAGAGCCTCCCTACCCTCCAGCAGATGGACACTTCCACCCAGCTTAGTGTCGTCTGCAAACTTGCTGAGGGTGCACTCGATGCCTTCATCCAGGTCATTGATGAAGACATTGAACAGGGCTGGACCCAGCACTGAGCCCTGGGGAACCCCACTTGTCACTGGCCTCCAGCTGGATTTCACACCATTTCCCACCACTCTCTGGGCCCAGACATCCAACCAGTTTTCCACCCAGGAGAGTGTGCGCCTGTCCAGGCCAGAGGCTGACAGTCTCCGAAGCAGAATGCTGTGTCAAAGGCTTTACTCAAGGCCAGGAAGATACATCCACAGCCTTTCCGTCCTCCAGCAGCCGAGTCACTTTATCATAGAAGGCGATCAGGTTAGTTTGGCAAGACCTGCCTTTTGTGAACCTGTGTTGACTGGGCCTGATCACCCGGTTCTCTTGCATGTGCTGTGTGATAGCACTCAAGATCACCTGTTCCATGACTTTCCCTGGCGCCTGAGATCAGATGGACAGTCTTGATGTTTGGGTGCAGAGGCAGGCACTGACTTCTCCCTCCCTCCCCATGTTCTCCCAAGAGGTCTTGAAAAATGGACGTACAGCCTGCTGTTCCAGCCTTCACCAAATTTGCTAACAAGCCAGATTTGGGGG
Source organism: Phaenicophaeus curvirostris (assembly GCF_032191515.1). Lineage (NCBI taxonomy): Eukaryota > Metazoa > Chordata > Aves > Cuculiformes > Cuculidae > Phaenicophaeus > Phaenicophaeus curvirostris. The sequence continues at coordinate 5,119,163 of NC_091402.1, read as the reverse complement.
GATTCTTTCTCACTATGAGGGAAAAGATCATTTTATTAATCTTTTAAGAAGGTCTTTATTCCCTTCGCCTGTAATACCACAATAATTGATATTTTGGAGGAGGGTCTAACCTTTAAGTGAAACAGAGCCTACAGTAATTTTTAGAAGCAGTGCGTACCCACTGAATTGTGAAAAACAGAGATTACTATATAGGTTCTAAACCTTAGGGAAACACTTTGGAGTTGTATAGGCTGCTTAATCTAATCTAAAGGGTGAGCATGGTTCTGAATATATTTTCTAGTGAGCTCTGTACTCCTAGAAGCAGTAGAGAAAATTGCTTGACCAGGTAATGGGATTAGCCAACCACATTCAAAGGGCTGCAGTCCACTACAGAGTAGCTAATCGAGTAAGACGGGTATTTCTAATATTCATTTCTTTAATTTTTATGTTTTATGAAGTATGAAAGGCTCAGTGGCTTCTTGGAAGAGAGCTGGAAGGCCTCCTGAGGGGAGGGGTTGTTTAGGGCATAATAAACCAGAAAGATGGTAAAAAGGCAGAGAAGAAAATGTCTTGAGAGCTTCTACTGCATGAGGGGTGTTTGTGTGTGTATAGATATTACTCTGCCTGACAGTGTTATCTTACTGTGATGGTGTCATTGAAGGAGGAGGCAACCGTGACTTGAGAGGCTAGCATAAAGGTTTATGGAAATAGTAATCGTTATTAGAATTATCTCAAAATGCAGCTGCTCTTCCCTATTTGCAATTGTAGCGGTGCTCAGGAGAAGATGCCAGGTGCAAGGACCACAAGCTGGATCTTCCTATGTGTGATGCTGGCACTGTTGGGAGCAGTGGGCTGGTCCTCCCTGCCCCTTCTTCCTGTCCACCACATCTTCCCCATGAGCTTGTGTCTGAAGCATATAGAGGTGTAAGTCTGTCTCCGTGTCCGCGCTGCCCCTGGCACAAGCATCAGCACGTGTTGTAGGTCCATATTTCTCTGCAGGGCATGGGACTGAGACTGTCATGCCACCTAGGCTGGAGGGAGCCAGTGGAAAAAACCTGGCCCTGACACTTGCCAGGCTGTATGACAGTCATTGACGTTGGGCTGATACCAAGTCCTGAGCTGTCAGACCTCCAGTCTGAATTGTTTTAAGTAGTTTTACAGTTCAGTAAGCTGTCAAGTTTAACCCCACTGGGAGAGGGCCAGTTGCAAGTGGAAAGGAAAAGACTCTGCATACAAAAGGCGTCTCCATCCTGATGGCAGTTCCTGGAGGGTAATTAGCCTTTCCCATGGATGCGGTGGAGATGGCCAGAGCTGTGGGACTTCCTTGCCATTAGCTGTCTCTGTGCCGTCCCACAGCTTTTGGGTGGGAAAACACCTGTGGCTGCCTTGGAGCCAGAGGCTGTGCCTTCCCTTAGGCTCTTCCTACTTGGTTCTGAGCAAGGAAGACTCCCAGTGAGGGAGAGGGCAGATAAAAATATACATTTGGGAACATCCCAAATGGAACATTATCCAAATAAGAATAAAAACAAGCGTGCTACAAGTCTTAGGAAACAAGAAAACAAATTTATAAAAATCTGTAAGATACTGTTAGTCACAAAGGCACGAGAAGTCATCCTGATAATTAACGTACAGGTGTTTGCAAAGATAGTAGGGAATTAACCCCATTAGCCTGAAAGGGGGGAAAAAACACTTGTCAATATTTACTCTCCTTCTGCTATTTGAAAGTGTTCTTATTTGCATAGCCAGCTGAAAGCTTTTCTGTGGGGATTTTGTAGAAGTAATATTAATATTAACTTTGTTTTGTTGTTGCTTTATTTTATTTATCTGAAACAAGTAGTAAATTTACCATTGCAAAATTGAGGGGTTTTTTTTTCAGATGTAAAATTTATCTCAGCTCATTTGTCATGAAAATTTGCCCCTTAGGACTAGTTTGAACAGTATCCCAGGTGTTTAATGTTGTTCACCTAATGAAGGCACAACTCATGAAAACAACTATTGAACTGTGGTACACTTCATGAATACTGAGGAGGCATTCAAATTTAAAATGCATGTAGTAGTAACTGGGTCTATAAACTTCTGCTCCCAAGCCTTGATGCTCTCTGCATTTTTCTCCATATGAACATTTTTCAGTTGCGTGTTTTTTCTATTTTCAAAGACAGTTTGCATGTCTCTATTTAGCTTCATCAAGCTGGAGAGAGTACAGTAATAATTAGTTTGGCCATGGGGGCTTGGCAGATTTTTTCATGTGAAATACTGTAGTTCATAACATGCCTTACTGGTCACGTTTCTGTCCTCTTAAATAAGAGGAGATGGATCATAGTGGGATGCAAATAATGTAGGAGAAGAGGCAAAAAGCAAAGAAAGAAAGAAGGCTTTTACATCCAGGTGTTGGGGCATGCTGAGCACTAGGCATTGTTAAAAGCACACATTCCACAGAGATGAGGCATGAATGTGGGTGGATTGGGAGAAACCTCCTGGAATGTGTCAAAAAGGAGATTTCAAAAGAAAAGCCTGACCCAGTTGCACCCCTGAGAGGGGAAGAGAACTAAATCAAGGGATTTGCGTAGGCTCTGAGCTCCACATTGTCAGCTCCTGCCTAGGGAAACGGCTTCTGCTGAGGCAGGAGAGGAGCAGATCTCCTGCCCAAAGGTGATGCTGAGATGCTCCAGAAAAGCTTGAGAGGCTGGGAAGAGAGCACGTGGAGAGACGTTTAAGGTTGACATGTTGTTGAGATGCAGTGTCGCCCTTACACCAAGGGAGCTTCAGCTTGGCTGGTCGTAGCCTAAACAAGCAAAGCCTGTGTTCTAGGTTACTGAACAAAATAGCTGTGGTTGTCTGTCGCCTTGATGGCAAACCCACCCTTTTGGGGTTTTTTTAAGCTTCATTTTGCAATGCTGGGGCTGCAGCTGGGGGATTCTGCTCTCCTCACTGAGTTGATGTTGCTTAAAATGCATATCAGAATGTGCCAGATGCAAATCATTGTTCTTGACAGATTATGCAACTTGGATTATGAAAATCCAACATTTTTCCCTTTTCTCTGAAATTTGAAACAGAAGTTTACAACTCGCCAGCATAGTGTTCTCAGTTAATTCTCAGAATTGTTAAAGTTAGGCACAGTTGCAAATTTAGGCTGGCCAGAAAAAGAGAGTTCTGTTCTGGGAAAAAAATGGTTGGTGTCCTGCTATTTGTTGTTCTCAAATGGCTGTTGAATTTCTCATTAAGAATCACTGTAAGCACACAGCACAGCGCAGAACAGCCAGGATGCTCATAACAGGGGACAGTTCTCTGCAGAATTCCCATGCTTCAAATGAATGCTCAAATCCCTCTATTGTTGCCTGATCTAAGATCACTTGGACTCCGAAGTCTCTTAAAATTATCATTATTTTTATTTTTTTTATAACCAGAAATTGTCTTTTAACCCTGAAAAGTCTTATTTTGATATAACAGCATTTGCTTGTGAATAAACAGTCACTACAGAAGAAAAATAAGAAAGAATGGCAGGTAGCTCAACTTCTGCTGTATCCTAAAATAGATTCAGACCTCATTCTGTTTCGAGATCTGCAGTGCACATCTCTGCTTGGATCTGCTGTGCTCTCTCTGTCCTGTATTTTTAGTGAACTCAGTGAGATTTCAGGTGTGTTGGACTGCAGAATCCTCAACTTAAGACTGGATTTTTCTTTTCCTGTTTGAAAGGGGCACACTGCTGTGATACTAAAAATGACTGTGAACAGTTTAATCCTTGTTGCAGTCCGGTGGTCAGCGTTTTGCATTAGCCTTTTGTATTTCCACTTGAAGAGCAAAGATGAACTCCTGATTCTGGGGTTATTTTGGATTTTTTTTTTATGTTGAGGCCATAATGTATGAACATTGTCAATGCCATAAGTTGTGTCACCCCAGCCATGTTCCCTGAGGCTGAGATAAAAGCAGATTTTTATTTAAGGATCCTAAACTACCAGATTTGAGATCCTCTGTGCAGCTATAAGGGTTTTGTGCCATATGTATTGCGGTGCTGAATTGCGGTGAAATGGAGAGCTGGTGAAGAAGTCTTACTTGCAGATCAAATTTCTTAGCTGTTGTGCTTGAAAGCAAGACACTTAACATCATTTTAATGCAGTTTTTGTGTCGGAATTAATATAATAAATGTCAGTGTTGAATAGCATAAGGTCACATTTTACTGCTTTGACCAGAAGTGTAATCTTCCAAGATTCAGTTTTATTGCTGTTGTAGCACTCAGGCTGGATAAGGTCACCAATATTTCTTTCAATATGAAGTAATATATGAAAGTGTGGTTTATACCTACTTTATCCTCTGCAATGTGGATTTGCGCTGTGAGACGTGTTGACAAAGATCTACCTTGGATATATGTGCATGTAACTCTGGAGCTGGTGTCATAGTATGTTGGCGATGCTCAGGACCTCAGTCATTGCGAAGATCAGAACTTTTGAAGTTTGCATTCTCCTAGTTCAACAGAAAGGGCAGTTCCTTCAGCAGGATAGGTGTTTAGGCTGCAAAGCATGGCACAATCAGAATGATCTGGCTTTTGCATACGTACGCTTTGGCTGAGCAACAACAGCCACCAGTGGTGCCAGATTTCAAGGGTGAAGACACTGAGTGTGCATATCAACATCTGTGTGCACTGTCTGCTTATAGAGAGAGGTGGCACCCATCTTCAAAGCTGAAGTAGCTGTACACCTACCCGCATTTTTACTTGGCTTGATGTGGTGCGACAATTCCCTTTTTGTGGCTTCCAAGCTGCATTTGTGTAAGAGGCAATAAGACACCCTTGTTTATCCTTGTGAGTGAGGGGCTGTGCTCCAAGGAAGACTATCTCTTCCCCTTGGTTGGAACTCTACCACTAATGATTTTCTTCTGTTTGGCATTTCTCCTGGCCTGTTTTTTTAAAGAATTCTTTATGAATTTATATTATGCGAGGATGAAATGCAACTCAACTTACTAACTTGTATACCTGACTTCCTTAGAGAAAAGTCACCAGGCTTTGTGGAAATTGGGAGTGGAAAAAAATGCAGGGGTTAAAAGGTTGTGCAACATCCAGTGCTGCACTAAATTATGTAAGGCAAAAATATTAAATAATAATATATGCCTTATTGCACACAGCCTGTTTGGGGATTATATGAAGCAGGATGGATGGATCCCAGGGCCCTTTCTTCTCTACTTTTTTGTTGGGTTTTTTAAAGCATTCTTTACACTAAAAGAAGTTGTTGCCTTACTTGGAAAACTTGTTTGCTTGTTTGTTTGTTTGTTTGGGTTTCTTTAATCTCAAAGGTTAGCACTTCTGAATAGTAAAACTATTTTGTAAAGCTGAAGTCCCCAAACTGTTTCTGCTTTGTGAAGGTTTGTGTGCAAAACAAGCAATGCCAGTGTGCGCTCCTGCCACCAAGGTCTCCTTTAGCTGTTGTGGAAGTTGTGTGCACCCCTTGACAAAGAAACCGGGTTCCACATCTGCCCTCTCACTAACTCAGCCGGCTGCTGGAGCTGGTATGTCCAAACACCATCCACCTGCAAACTGCAAGGTTGGGGTTACAAGAGATGGGGAATGGCAGCAAGTTCCTGCCAGACAAAGGAAACCTGCTCCCCTCAAACAGACAGCAAAACCCCAGATCCCCCTGGTGAACAAGTACCATGTGCTGCAGGTGGAATCCAGTCCTGAGGATGAGGATGATGGCTCCCACAGCCTAGAATCTTTCCCTAGGCCATGCCACCCTCAGAAAAAGATAAAAACATCCTCCATTAAGAAGAGGAGGGTGGTTGTTGTAGGGGACTCCCTCCTAAAAGGAACGGAGGGACCCATTTGCAGACCAGACCCGCTCCACAGAGGGGTCTGCTGCTTACCAGGAGCATCAGTGAAGGAGGTAGCTAGAAAACTTCCTTCCCTGGTCCACGAGACAGACTACTATCCTCTGATAGTCCACACTGGTAGTGATGATTTAGTAAACAGAAAGACCAAAGCCATCAAGAAAGACTTCAGGGCCATTGGGAAAATGATGGAGGGCTCTGGGGCTCAAATAGTATTCTGCTCCATACCAAGGCTAAATAGAGAGGAGCTGGAAGTCAGGAAGAAGAATTCGACTAATGCCTGGCTCCGAGCCTGGTGTGAGGAGGGAGGCCTTGGCTTCTTTGATCATGGCGTGGCTCACACACCCCCAGGCTTTGTTACTAAGGATGGGACATGTGTGTCTCCTAGGGGGGCTAAAGCCCTTGCTAAAAACCTAGCTAAGCTCATAAATCAAACTTTAAACTAGATGTGAAGGGGGAGGGGGTTGAGACCAGGCTAGACAGGAGCAAGCCTGGATGTGGGGCACTGGAGATTTGGAGGGGGTGTGCTGGTGAGGACCACCAGTACCTCACCACACAGAAAGTGGGGGAGAACACACCTGGGAGTGGTAAGGGAGGTACGGGCACTCTGGCACTAGCTACTCCAGTTACCAGGCAATTGGGAATGAACTCTGTTCCCTCTAAGAGGGCTGAAGGCTCAGCAGCTCAGCTGAAGTGCATTTACACCAATGCACGCAGCATGGGGAATAAGAAGGAAGAGCGGGAAGCTGTTGTAGGGCAAGGAGCCTATGATGTCGTTGCCATCACGGAAACGTGGTGGGATGACTCATATAACTGGAGTGCAGCTATAGTGGGGTACAAACTCTTCAGGCGGGATAGGAAAGGTAGGAGAGGAGGTGGGGACAACATTGAGATTGATTGTGGCGATGAGGAGATAGAGTGCCTGTGGGTTAAAATCAAAGGAGCCCATAAGAAGGTAGATTTTGTGATGGGAGTCTGTTACAGGCCACCCAGCCAAGGAGAAGCAGCTGATGAGCTCTTCTATAAACAGCTGGGGTTAATCTCTAGATCAATGCCTCTTGTTCTTGTGGGAGACTTCAATCTTCCTGATATCTGCTGGAAGTCCAATAGAGCTGAAAGGAAGCAGTCTAGGAGGCTCCTGGAGTGCGTGGAAGACAACTTCCTTACACAGCTGGTGAATGAACCAACAAGGGAGGGTGCCCTCCTGGACCTGCTGTTGGTGAACAGAGAAGGCCTTGTGGGGGATGTGGCAGTAGGAGGATGCCTAGGACAAAGCAAACATGAGATGATAGGGTTTTCTGTTCTAGGTGAAGTGAAGAAGGTGGTTAGTAGGACAGTAGCATTAAATTTCCAGAGGGCAGACTTTGAACAGGCTGGTTGGCAATGTCTTATGGGAGACAGTACTTAAGGGCAAGGGAGCCCAGGAGTGCTGGGAGCTCTTCAAAAAGGAAATCCTAGCAGCTCAGGAGAAAGCCATCCCCGTGGTGCGGAAAAAAAAAGCTGGCAGGGGAAAAAACCAGCTTGGTTGAACAGAGAGATCTTGGGTGATATCAAGAAGAGAAATGTTTATGAGCTCTGGAAGAGGGGACAGGCCTCTTGGGTGGACTACAGGAGGGAAGTGAGATTGTGTAGAGAAAAAATCAGAAGGGCTAAGGCTCAACTATAAATCAGATTGGCAAAGTCTGTGAAAGATAACAAAAAATCTTTCTATAAATATATAAATAATAAAAGGAGGACTAGGGAAACCATACAGTCCCTATTGGACGCAGAAGGAACAACAGCGATAGGGGATGAGGAAAAGGCTGAGGTACTTAATCCTTCTTTGCCTCAGTCTTTAGTTGTAAAGAAAGTTGTTCCCTCTGTGTACAAACCCAGGAGCTAGAGGAGCAAAATGAGGCTCCCATGATCCAAGAGGAGGTGGTCAGAGCCTTGCTAGCCCGACTAGACACCCACAAGTCTATGGGGCCAGATGGGATTCATCCAAGGGTATTGAAGGAGCTGGCGGATGTGCTGGCCAAACCCGTTTCCATCATCTTCCAACAGTCCTGGAAGACTGGGGAAGTCCCACTGGACTGGAGGCTGATATTGTGCCCATCTACAAGAAGGGTCGCAGGGAGGACCCAGGGAACTACAGGCCTGTCAGTCTGACCTCAGTGCCAGGGAAAGTCATGGAGCAGGTGATCTTGAGTGCTATCATGAAGCACATGCAAGAGAACTGGGTGATCAGGCCCAGTCAACATGGGTTCACAAAAGGCAGGTCTTGCCAAACTAACCTGATCGCCTTCTATGACAAAGTGACTCAGCTGCTGGATGAGGGAAAGGCTGTGGATGTGGTCTTCCTCGACTTCAGTAAAGCCTTTGACACAGCCTCTGGCCTGGACAGGCGCACACTCTCCTGGGTGGAAAACTGGTTGGATGGAGGGCCCAGAGAGTGGTGGGAAATGGTGTGAAATCCAGCTGGAGGCCAGTGACAAGTGGGGTTCCCCAGGGCTCAGTGCTGGGTCCAGCCCTGTTGAATGTCTTTATCAATGACCTGGATGAAGGCATCGAGTGCACCCTTAGCAAGTTTGCGGATGACACTAAGCTGGGTGGAAGTGTCGATCTGCTGGAGGGTTGGGAGGCTCTGCAAAGGGATCTGGACAGGCTGGACCGCTGGGCTGAGACCAATGGGATGAGGTTTAACAAGGCCAAATGCCGGGTCCTGCACCTGGGGCACAACAACCCTGCGCAGTGCTACAGACTAGGAGAAGTCTGTCTAGAAAGCCGCGTGGAGGAGAGGGACCTGGGGGTGTTGGTTGACAGCCAACTGAATATGAGCCAGCAGTGTGCCCAGGTGGCCAAGAAGGCCAGTGTCATCTTGGCTTGGATCAGAAACAGTGTGGCCAGCAGGGCCAGGGAGGTTATTCTCCCTCTGTACTCGGCACTGGTGAGACCGCTCCTTGAATCCTGTGTTCAGTTCTGGGCCCCTCACCACAAGAAGGATGTTGAGGCTCTGGAGTGAGTTCAGAGAAGAGCAACAAAGCTGGTGAGGGGACTGGAGAAGAGGCCTTATGAGGAATGGCTGAGAGAGCTGGGGGTGTTTAGCCTGGAGAAGAGGAGGCTGAGGGGAGACCTCATTGCTCTCTACAACTACCTGAAAGGAGGTTGTGGAGAGGAGGGTGCTGGCCTCTTCTCCCAAGTGACAGGGGACAGGACAAGAGGGAATGGCCTCAAACTCCGCCAGGGGAGATTTAGGCTGGACATTAGGAAAAAAATTTTCACAGAAAGGGTCATTGGGCACTGGAACAGGCTGCCCAGGGAGGGGGTTGATTCACCTTCCCTGGAGGCGTTTAAGGCATGAGTGGACGAGGTGCTAAGGGGCAGGGTTTAGTGTTTGATAGGAATGGTTGGACTCGATGATCCGGTGGGTCTCTTCCAACCTGGTTATTCTATAATTCTATGATTCTGTGATCTTATTTGACAGGTTGTCGAAGGGCTTGTTCTGTGCATGCTTCTATTTCTATTGTTAAAGTCACGTAATGCAGTTGGTGAGGTTTTCCAGTTGTGTTTCCTGAGGGCATGATTTGTGCTGTGAGATGGTCCCTGAGCACTGGGAGGATGCACCAGGGCACAGATGAGGTGTAACACGCAGGGTGAGGGCTGCATCCCCTCCCTGCTGTAGCAGAGCTGGTGCATGCTGTGCCTCCACCCTCTGGGCACGACTTCCATGTATGGGCAGCACAGCCAGCCCTGCCTGGGCTTCTCCTTCCATGTGCCCGAGGCAGGTGGGGGATCCAGATGTGCCACCACCTGCACAGATACCTTGTGAGAGAAGGGGCTGCAAACATCAGAGCTGCTCAGCCCAGCCTCTTGTCTGTCAGTGTTAAGCCATGGTTTGGAAAAGCATCTTGAAACTCTTCTGCTTGAGGGAAGTGAATCAAGGTAAACGCTTTTTCTTGAGATCTGCTTCCACAATGTTTTACTTGACATTATGCGCAGATGTGTTCTTTTGCATTGTGCTTGCCATCGTGGGACCATTTTGTTCTCTGATGTATTCAAAATGATGTTGGATGACTTTACCCTTCTCCTATTGGGACTCTTGTTCTGGAAAATCTTTATAGCATGCAAACAGAGGAAGAAAGTGTGTATATGTGGGCATGTAAGCTGAACCTCCAAGTGAGAGTTCTCTGGTTGTTGTTAAGTTTTGAGGGTATTTGATAGATCGGTGGCTGTCGCAGAAGTGTCATCCTCTAAAGGAGAGTTATTGTGTGACTCTGTGAGTTAAGGCAAGAAAGTAATTTAAAAAAATTATATTTTAAGATGTCCACCACTCCTATAATCTCGCCTGCTTTGTTAGAACTGATTTACTTTTGTCCCATAGGTTGTCCTAGAGCACGCTTGGATATTGTAGATGTTTTGATATCGGAGTTCTGAACAAGGAAACACGCTTGGAGTTTCAGTGCACGTACACATCTATGTATCTATAGCTTACACAAGTTTAAAGGAAATCAATTAGCACAGCAATGGCGATAGCATCTATAGTTGTGGATAGTTTTCTAAGTTTGAGCAAGTCTTTTGAATTTTCCAGAACTTGTTGAGGTCAAAATTGCTGGGAGAGGAAGAAGCTTCTCCTTGCAGAGTTCCATTATTTCAGGATTTCTGTAAGCACAGATAAAAATGCATTGTGTGTAACCAGAAAGAACAGAGGGGTTTTTGAATGTTTCTGAATCTAAGGTCTGTAGGACATTGTTGCTGACAAGGCATTCTCTAAGTGGGCCCCATGCCTGGGAGCTGTGTCTGCTCCTGTTGACCTTTAAAGTGTGTTGGAGGGCTTGTCCCTTCCCTGGGGCTTGGAGAGGGCAGCGTGGTTACCAGGTGCAATTTGTGGTACTTCTTTCCTGCTCCATCTGTGCTGGCTAGAAGGGTCAAATGAAACCATCCAAGATGCCCAAGGTCAAACGAATGGTAAGAAGGGTAAAACATGTAAAACAACACAAGTTTGACCATTCTTTCTTTGCAGCAGGATGTGCTTTTTATTTCAGTAAAAAATTGACTCCCCATTCCTCCTCTCATTGGAAAACATTAAATTATTATAAGTAACAGGTCAGTGTTCCATGCATTTTGTAATACTTCAGGTCACAGAGGTTGCCAGCAAATCTAGTGCTTTACTTTTAAATGTAGGCCCCTTGATGTCTCGGGGGCTGCCACTGGAGGTTTAGGTGTTGAAGTTGTGCTACGTGTGTGGTGTCAGCTCTGCCTTCGAGCACAGGCTGGAGCTCCATTTTCCTTCCTTTTACCTAGTGTTAAAGGAGACAGCAGCAACCTCGCAGCTGGCATCTCGTTTCATCAAAGCAGTGATGAACTTTGTATTCAAAAACACTTCTCTTGCTTCAAAATCTTTTTGTTTTGGTGACAAATGTTGGGATATATTTGCATATAAATCACTTTCTTCTAGGAAAAGCTAATTTTTAAATTTTTTTTAAATGCTTTCTAAACATACTTTGCCTGAAAGTTTTATGAGCAGGTTCTTTGTTTTCATACTCAGCCTGATGAGCTGCTTCTGAAACAGAAGAGACTGAAGCAACATTAAATTGCCTTTGGTTCCTCTTTTGAGGACATCCTAGGCATGCTTTGCCACAGAACAGTTTCTCTCCTTCCGTCTTATAATTCTTTGGCTTCTCATCTCCATTCATACCTTTGCTTATCTTCCACTAATAAATTAGTACTACAAATGTAGTTGGAGGTAGCATTGTGGCTGCAAGGGATTTTTAAATTGTTCACTATTGGTTTAAGATTTATTTCTTTTTTAAGTTTGCTTTAAAAGGTTGGAGGTTTATTCAGTAATTTTCCCTTCTAATCAAACGCCCTAAGAAAGTGGTAGTCAAATAGGAATTTTATGTACTGTTTCTCTTTCTGATGGCAAATATAGCTTAAAAGAGTTTAATTCTCTCCTACTGAAAATCTCTCCCATAGAAGCACTTTTATCTCTTGGTTACTAGTTGTGTAGCAAAAACCTCTCAGCCTCATCTGTCCTATTCTTGGACACCATTTTATCTCCTCTGCAATCGACTTTGTCTGTAGTGGAACCAACATCCTTTTTATCACCCAAGGTCTGATCTTCAAGCTTTCACCTTCAAAAGCACAGCCATCCTTAGGCAGACTGGGAGCTCAGAATGATTTATAACTGAAGGAAACTTTGAAGTTCCTATAAACAACTGAAAAGCAACGTTTTCTGCCTTTTTTAGTTATACTGCTGTTAGTTTGCTTGATTCCACTTAGGCATCTCTTGTCTTCCATTCTGTATCAACGACACATAGCCAGGAGTGACTGTGCCACCAGTTTCTGACTGGCCTGATAAGAAGTCTAAGATATATTGGAAAGCCCAGGCAAAATGATTCATGAGTGGGTTTTGCACCCAAGGTAAGTATCAGCATGTGAAATGGCACGTTCGAGGGGACTCTGTGGAGACCATGTGTTTAATTTCCAGAGTGACAAGCACACACATCGCTTTTACCAGAGTGAGTTTTATAAGAGTATACGCAGCCATCACTGACATGTTGGGAGGTCGCTGGGTGATTCACATCCAGCAGCTTAACAAGAGGAAGCTGAACAAATAAGAGTGGAGATGCTTTCATTTGGAGGAGTACCAAATGTTCCTGCTCTTTCAGTCCCTAGATATGGGATATCTACTTTGTGACCTTTGGAAAGAGAAAGACATCCACATTTCTCAGCAAGACGGCTTTGATGGTGATCATAAACCCCCAAGAAATGCTGTGTGCTTCTAATTTAAGGGAAAAACATAGATCTAGAAATTCATTTGCTAGAACAAAGTTTGCGATAACAAATTCAACATCAATTTTCTCCCTCACATCCACAATGCGGTTGGAGTGCTCTAATATTTCTGTGGGGTTTTTTATTATTATTTTTAGCATAAATTTACTCTCTTTTTTAACACTGAGAACGTGTCAGATTTAAGCTATTTTTTTCTTCACTCCAGGGAACTGTCTGCTAGCAACAAGCACAGTGACATATTGTTGTTATCAGCTTGTATTATGGTAACACTGAGAGGTCCAAACCAGAGATCACAGCCCAGATCTTTGGGGGTATGTAGACGTGCTGTGAAGTGCTAACAGCTACTCAGACCTTTCTCCAGTGAGACTTTTAGGCCTGTGATTAATTTGGAGTGCACAGCGATCTTGCAGATTCCTGCACTGATTCCAGGAGTGGCAAAGGAAATATCTACTACTGGGGGTGAGGGAGGATGTAAGGGTTGAAGGGCCATAAAATCAGATGCTTGCCTTGGTGGACCTCTGTCGAAAGCAACCTTGAACCCTGTCCTCTCACTGTACAGCACTTCTAGAGAGCTTTGTCCAAGTGTTGAGGTTATATCATATGGATGTTTGTATCTGGGCCTGTGCAACTAGGGCTCAGTAAATTGGAGGAGGGAGTAGAAGAGAAAAGAGTAGGTTCAGGTCCCTACCAAGCAGAAACCCATAGAGGGAGGCACAGAGTCATTCATTTCTACAAACATCTTTTCATACACCTTGTTCACTTTACTTTTTTGTTGATTGTGCAGCTGCAAGACTGCTCTCCTCTTTCCAGTTACATGACACCACCCATTTGCATTGGAATACTTGTTTTCTCTAGCAGTGCACTGTATGAGGGACGAACATCTCTGGCTGCTTTCAGTAGTATTGACAAAGGAATCAAACATCGGTGGCTTTTACTAGCAACTCGTGTTGTGCAGCAGACCATTCTGAAACTCGTACTTGCTCAAGACTCCTGTTTCGTAGAGCACTGTTGTGATGGATTTGGCTCCTTGAGGACGTGTGTGTTCTGTGCCTCTCTGCAAGCCTGACCTCTGCAGAGACTCCAAAGGAGGATCTGCTGGGTTTGTGGCAGCGATGGGCTGATGTGGAAATGCTCCAGTGGGCAGAAAGCCAGTGTTGTGCCACAGAACTCCCTGTTGTGCTCTGTCCTGCAGGGATTTTGTTGTGCTGCATGTGATGGAGTTTGGCACTTAAGGGATGTGAGAGGGCAAACAAGAGGAGGGATATGCCTTCTCCCCCACCTCCTCCTTGAGCACCTGTTAAGGAGCTAAGCAGACGCCGGTTCTGAATTTGCCAATCGTTATAATGACAGACTGTGACAATAAAAAGAGCCATGAAAATAGATCATGTAAAGAAGTCCTGGATTAAGGAATCCCCTGGTACACTGGGACATGATAAAACCCCACTAAGTCAATAATCTGTGCATTAAGAACTCCTCTGGTTATGTAAAGGCATTAAAACAGTCTGTTTTTCTCAGTGAGCCAGGGGAAGTGGTAGCTTGGGTATGTAATGGCATGATAAAGAATGCTTGCTCTTCAGTAGCCCTTACAGTCTAACTTGATTTACAGATCAGATCTCTGTTGATGACAGTAGAAAGACTGTAATGATGCCAATGACCGTGTCTGAGAGTCTCAGTTGTGTCTTTATTCCAAGTCCACAGAAGGAAATAATAAAAACAGATAATCACATTGAAGTAATGGTTTCAGATGACACTCAAACAAAATAAGGTTATTCAGAGTTAAACTGCTAGTTTGTCTTCTTCACTCTCACGTTCTTGAATATTGCAAGAGTCCTGGGTGAGAGCATGAATTTATGTACCGTGCATGCTGAACCGCCTAGCTGTGATCCGCAGAGCTGGGAACAATGAGCATTAATGACAATAATAGCATTAGAGCAGCATCTACGGAGGCAATCACAACACAGGGCCCTGTTGTCCTTATCCAAGAGGGCTTATTATGCAAGTGAAAAACAGGAGGGAGACCTACTTTCTGATTCCCTCCTCCTTTATAGCTTTCATTGTCTCGGGTGCTTTGTAAGCTGTGCTTTAGCATCTCTGCTTGAGTTTTATTTTGTATTAAAAGGAGAGCTTTGTACAGATAGTTTCTTGTTGAAGATGTGCTCTACATCTGTTTTACATTTTCTCAGCACTTAAGTATGACATATCCAAAACCGAGTCCCCTGGCAGGTGAGAGAAAATGCATCTTTGGGAACATTTTGACCCAACAGATGCACTTTCTGTGAGCATTCTTGTTGATATCAAACTTTTTGTGTTAAAGCAGATATGAAGTAAGTTGTCAAAATTAAGTAGTTAAAGAATAGTGTCTTAAAACAATTTCTTTGCATGTTGGACTGCCTGTGAGTCTGCTTAAACACTACACAGGGTCTTTGGTACTTCTACCCCACCTTTCCCTCTGCTGCAGCTGAGTGAAGGCTGATTCCCTGCTTTGCTGCACTAGTTGTTTTAATCCCCAGAGATGTAAACTGCAGAAGAGGATATTGCTATATTCCTTTTCGTTTTCAAGTACCTCTGTCAGCTGTCAGTTACATTGCCCTCCTTTACCGTTTCAGTGTCCTCATCGTCCAACTATTAACATTGCTCCTGGGCTTCAGCAGTGAATAAAGTAGAACTCCTTGGGATGATAACAGTGCTGTTTTCAGTAGTTTCTGCTGAAAGGCAAAGTAGTGACAGCATTTGCAAAAACATTTCTAAACTCTTCTACTTGCAGTTTTCCCTCTTTCTACTACATCCACTTCAACTGTGCATTGGTCAGTGCAAAAAAGATACTCATCTGGGTTCCTATCATGGACTTAGCAATTTCAAGTATTCAGAGGAACTGATGAAAATACAGTGGCAGATTTATTTTTAGGTGCAGCAGCAAAGATGAATATGTGATCTTGCAGGGCAAAGGAACTATGATTTGCCATTCTGTAAGGCAAGTGTGCTGAACAGGTCTTTCATAAGGCAGATAGTCTGAAAAACAAGAGAACTTTCTGTTCCTAAAGGTGCTGGTGTTCTTAGGGGGGGCTAAGCCATTCCTGCAAGGGGTATAGAGAATATTTCTTTTCTTTTTCAAGAGAGTTTCTTTCTCTGCTTTGTAATTCAGACTTACATTACTGTCATGGAATAGTTCCCTGGTAAAGCATAGACCTTCCTGTTTCTTAAGAAGCAATTTCGGTAACTAAGCGTGCAGAATATGCTGTGAAAGCTTCCAACTTAAGACAAACCTAACTCTCCACTGACTTTAATTTGAGTGGTTTTGTGAATGCCCTAACAGAACTAGGTAGAGAGCCACTTATGAGAAATTAATGGGAATCAAGTGGTTTATTCCCTTTCAAAACTTTGAAAATCCCAGCATACGTTACAATATTCTTTGAGGAATATACTTAGTGTAAGACAGTCCGACTTATCCAAATTCAGTTTTACAAAAGTCCCTGTTATTCATGTTCCTCATTATCTGTCAATTACATTCAAAATTACCTTCATTACCTGAAACCTTGATTATCCAAACGTATTCGTTGTCCCCTGTGATGCTCTGGTAATTGATCTCATTCTGCATTCCTCCAGCTGATGCTTCACTGCTTATGAAATGAAGGCACTGTTTGTCTGGCTTGTGCTACCAGAGGCTCGTCTTGCCCTGCACTGTTTAGCGTAGACTTAGTGCAGAGTTACAAAAAGTATGTGTAAAGTTCTTGATCATCTGCAATCAAGAGGTAGTTGGAGAAAGTGAGTTTGTTACTAGCTTCTCCAGCAGCAGCTCCAACAGAACCTTCCTTGAGATAACTTAATTCTGGAGAAAACAGAAGAGGATAGGAGTTAAACTCCCTAGGCAGCTAAACACTTCAGCACTGCCATAAAGCACTGGCTGTTTGGCACTTCCAGATCCAGTGGTTTATTCTGTCAATCAAACCTATTTACCTTCAAAATCAGACAAGATGAGTCCCTGGGAGATTCACCAAATTTATTTTGTTGATGTCTGCTGCCATACACGCCCAGAACACAAAAAAAAGATCGTACTTTCAAGAAACACAGACACATTGTGAGTAATGCTCATGGTTTGTAAGTTTGTTTTGCCTTAATTCCCAACGCATTCTGTGATATCTTTCTACCAGGTTAAAGCTTGTTTTCAATAAAACTTAATGCCTGGAATATGGCATCCAATAAATTGCAAGAAAGTAAATTTGTCATAGAATCATAGAATCACCAGGTTGGAAGAGACCCACCGGATCATCGAGTCCAACCATTCCTATCAAACACTAAACCATGCCCCTCAGCACCTCGTCCACCAGTGCCTTAAACACCTCCAGGGAAGGTGACTCAACCCCCTCCCTGGGCAGCCTGTTCCAGTGCCCAATGGCCCTTTCTGTGAAAAATTTTTTCCTAATGTCCAGCCTAAATCTCCCCTGGCGGAGCTTGAGGCCATTTCCTCTTGTCCTGTCCCCTGTCACTTGGGAGAAGAGCCCAGCACCCTCCTCTCTACAACCTCCTTTCAGGTAGTTGTAGAGAGCAATGAGGTCTCCCCTCAGCCTCCTCTTCTCCAGGCTAAACACCCCCAGCTCTCTCAGCCGCTCCTCATAAGGCCTGTTCTGCAACCCCTTCAGTAATTAATTGTTCCCTCATTATTGTTCCTGAATCATGAGATAAAATATAGCTTCATAATAATCACATTATTTTTTTAATATGATGGTGCCACAGCTTTAATGAAGACTTGATGCCAGAGCATTTTCTTGCAAGTTGTTTCTTATTCTCAGGTGGAGAGGCCAGGTCATGAGCTTACATCCTCTATTTGAAATAAGGCTTTGCACTGATACGTTGGAATGCCAGCAGGGTGAAGTTTGGTAAACTGAACTCAGTGCAGTTTTCTGGTGGTGCAGGTTGTTTGGACAAGACTTGTAGCTGCTCGGCTGCTTTTGCATGACCATCTTGGTTTCTGTGGCAAATGTCATCACTGTGATGTCTCAGCCAAAAAACCACTCTGAGTGTTGCACCCCAGGTTTCTGCTGTCATCTTCAGGCATCACTGTTTATTTCAGTGGGTTTGTGCTTTTATATTTGGTAGCTGTGCATAGGTAGCTTCACGTAACTATGAATAATTTTGTGATATATTTGGAAGTAGGATATATGATCTGGAGTAATATAGACATAGTTCTTAGCTGAAATGGGTTGTGCAGCAGGGTTTCTTTACGGGATCTCCTCAAAGCACCATAGCTGCTGTAGATTAAATCCTTTCATATTGAGCCTTCTACATTTCTAATTTGGCTGCTAGTTATTGCTTTGAGGCCTTCCAAATTCTAAAGCTTAATGTGATTCTAGAATATGATCACGATTCTTGGTATGAATCTAAGTTTAGGTCTGCAGTAAACTTCCACCAAACGAGGCTGGGATCAGAGGCATTTCTGAGCCACAACTCTCCCCCGGCTGTTCTCACCGTGGCTCCACTTAGGCACCTGCTATCGCCCGCGGCTGGCCCTGAGGTCAGGATCAAGCAGAAGAGGATGAATCCTACAGTAAAATACCACTCGCTACGAGGAACTGAGCTTTTTGTGACCTACTTGACATACCCTAAAGGCATTTAAAGGGGATATCAAATACACAAAAGGCTTGTTTAAAATGAAAAGTGAACAGTTCTGGATTTCACATTTCCCTGCTGTGGCCCTCTGTCTTGTGGAGTCACTGTACTTCGAGTAGCAGCACTTTGTACTTCGGTGTGCCATTTAGCATGATTAAACTATAAGCCATTTCTATATTGAAATTAGATGTAGTGACTTTTTTCCTACAGAAAAAGTAAAATATTTATTGTTCATTTCTTGGAATTATCGCACCTTTCATTGACATGAATAATTTTTTTAAGTAGCTTCAGTGGGGTGAGAAGATCAGATAAAGGATAAAACCCCACTTTATAAAATCTGCAATGTGGTCTTAAAACAGTGCTCTTACCACACTGCAGAGAGATTCATGTCAAAGATTTACACTGATTGCTTTTGGTTCCCCTGGAAGCACTAATTCTCTGTTTTACTGCATAGATGTGCTCTTCTGTATTCATGTAAACATGTACTGAGCTGCCTTATCAAGATCGACTGTGTTTAGATAATTTGTCTTATCTTAATGACTTTTTTATTAATGCCGAGATGTGGCATAGCAAGATCAAAAAACGCATCGTGTGTGGTATTAATAGTCTGATGCCGTTTTAGAGTTTTTGTGGTAATTTTATTGCATATTCATTGGTTCTTAATAATCTTTGTCATTCCTAGCTAAGTTTCTTTACAAACTAGCAAGTTCTGTGATGCACTATTTCCTGTATCGTACTAAAGCAGCCATCTAAAATATATTTAAATCTAACCGTGTACGGAAAACCCACTAAAGAGTGCTAGTCCACCTTTTTCTGTTACGAGATGCACACTATTAATCCAAATACAGGTCTCCTTCCAAGGGTGATTCACTCTGTCTTATTGAATAAGATTTGTCCTATGTGGGGGGATACGTCCATTCTTATATTACTACTGGTCTACGTATGCCTTATGTATATCCTAATTTAGCGGGGATGAAATGGATGTATTGTTGTCATGATGAAACAGAATATGTATTTGATTCATTTTTAAAGGCTCTTAGATGCATGCACCATTTCAGGTAGTTTTGCTTCTTTCAGTTTTGCTTCTTTCTTAACTTCTCCTCCAGGCACCATCTGTGGAACCATTATTGTTTCCTTCACATAGAGAAATTGCTCTTGTGGCTTTCAAAATGTGAAGAATTTTTCAAGGGCAGAAAAAAGTTACATGACAGGCAGTTGTTCCGTTATATTAATTTTATTAGTCACGCATTCTCCTGTGTTTTTTCTGAGTTATGGGACTCCTTTCTGTTGGCAATTAGAGCTTTTGAACAAAGAAAACTGCTCAGATGAACTGTGATGAATTCAGTACCCCTGCCTACGCTCCTCGGTTGCATCTGGGGATAACATTGTGGTGAGTTTTAATACCTGAACCACCGTCTGACTGATTCTCTGTGCTTGGGGCACTTGATGCAAATTCATGTAAAACAGAGTGTAGGAAAAGGATAATCCCTCACCCAGCTCCCCACAACACATTATTTCTGCACTCGCCTCAGCTGGCTTATGGATATGCAGAAGGGGCCTTTCATACTGACACGAGAGAGCTAGAAATAATCATTTATTCTAATCTTCTGCAGCTGGTTCATCTGGGCTCCCAGCAGCCACACCAAAGTACCATCTTCCCACCTCTGAAAGGGCTGAATGGCCCACAGGGCTACCTGCACTTGAGGGCACCGTCTCTATACATGTCTCAAATGCTTCCTCCTGTCACAAAGAGATGGTGGCAGCATCTGTGGTGCCGCAGTTTGTATTAATCCTAAAATGAGGAGAGCCCTGATCTCTTGCTGAGAGTTGATTGGTAACTGGCCAGGCTGTTTTTAGCCAGGAGGGAGAGGCTGAGGTTACTCTGCTTTACATAATTCACCCAAAATTATCTAGTACATAAGGTGATATTAAATCATCACGGTTTGGGAAGTTTTTTTTTCTAATGAAATTGGTTAGTCAAAACCAAAATATAAATGGAAAAGTAAGTTTTGCTGAGTTTCCTAAACCTAAATAATTAAGGAAAATTTTTATTATTAACTAAGCTGTACTTTATGTAAAAATATTAGAATGTTAAAACAGTGATTTCCAGAGTTTTAAAACTTTTGGAAATGTTATTAACTACTACTCTTCATCTTTAAAATATATATGTATCTCTTTTTTTGGATATTCTGATTCTTGTGCTGTCCCCTCTAAGAAGGAAACTTTTTAAAGTCATTTTAAAAGTCTCCTGAACAGTAATGGTATTTCCATTGTGATGTGTTCCTGACCAGTGTTACAACCTGAAAATAAATAATTTATAAATATTGAATGAAAATAAATAATTTTCCAAAGTTAAAACCTTTTGTAACAAATGGTTCAGAAAATTAACAACATCGTTTAAACCCAGGAGCTTTAAGATGGTTATGCCTCTTTTCCCCCTTGTATTTTGCTTTTTTAAAGGCTTAGATGTTAGGAAAACCTGTCAATTTTAATGTTTATAACTGGTACCTCAAAAAGACAAAGAGTAAAATGAACTCTGTTCCTGTTGTTAGAATGTCAGTACCTGGAGAGCCTTTAATTTTTTTCCTTTATAAAGCTTTGAATTATTCTGTTTGAAGTTCAAAATTGGGAATAAAACACAAGTCAGAACAGAAAGTCTTTTCTATATAGGACACTAATGGACTTAACCAGGAAAGAGCTGTGTCTAGTTCTAAAGCTTGTCACATAAAAGGAATTTTAACCTCTTTGGGGTTTCTTTTTTTGATTTTCTTTCTATTTTTGACCCCCCAAAGGCTATTTTTCCAACATTTCAGAACTAGAGAACGTGTGTACCTTGTTAGTTGTGTGTGGAAATTTATAATGGGCACTTTGTGGGGGTTGATGAGAATCCTGTTGAAGGGAACACAGAGCCTAGCTTAGATACAGAACTGTAATAATTTAGGCTTCGAAGTCAAATTTCAGACAAAGCAAATAAATATTGCTACTGTGCCTTTGAATTTCAGCCTCCACACTATGTGTATTAGTGGGGAGAAAATTCCATTTGAAATGGTCAGTGTGCAAATGTCGGCCACGTGTTTTGCTTTTCTTGTAGAATCTGAGCCCTCTCTGTGTGATCAATTTTAAGTCGTTATGCAGTTAACAAATAATGGGTCTTTGCTAGTGACCAGTCATCTCCAGTGTGAGCTTATCCTTAATTGCTTAGGTGTTCCTGAGAATTTGTACTTGTGCTTGGCACACCTGCATCACTTTGGCAGTGTCCAGGAGTGACCGTTGTGGAACCACATTGTGGTAAATGCCTCTGAACACCAGTCTCAAGGGGCTGCTCTTATTATGGTCTAAAAAGTCAATGAAAGCATGAAAGAGATTTACAGAAACGTGTGCAACCTTGACTGTTGAGGGCTGAGAGCTGGCACATGTGCTTCAGCATCCTTGCTCTGCTATTGTCTAGAAACTTGTTGAACCATGCTCCCTTGGCTGCTCGTCTCAGCTTTTCCAAACAGGTTACAGTGTTAATAGACCAACAGGCAGAGGCTGTTAATTTGAGTTACAGAGGAGGCTCGTGGGCTTTGGTGCATTAAACAACCTGCTCAAGGTTGTGCAGGCAATGGGTTGCTGTGCCCAATATATAAGGACAAGTGATTTTGTTGAAATCATAGGTCATCCTTGGGTTTTAGATCAGTGTGAGTGTAATGAGTCTGATCCACTGTTGTTTTACTGCCGCTTTATGGTTATGCACTTCCACTAGTCCACCTGGAGTTTTAGTCTATCCACCGGTAGTCCTTGGGAAATACTGACATTCCTAATTGTTTAATACATCTTTAATGGAGCTTTTGGTGTGCGTGAGGTTATACATATTGATTTGTGTATTTGGTATTAGGAAAAAAGTCCTGCAGTATCTAGAGAAAGGAACATAGAATCACAGATTATAATAAGGTGTAAAGGTTTTCCACTTCTCATAAGAGAGAATTTGATGTATTAAATTGCATGTACCCTAATGATGTGAACTGACTCAGAGAATTTGAAGGAAATAACAGCTGTGCATCAAAACTTAAAAATAGAAACTTCATCAGTCAGTAGCAGTTTAGAATGAATGAAGAAATCACAAAATTATTTATTATGGTGCTTAGAGAAAGGAAACAAAGTTCAGACTTTCCGAAGGCAGAATGCTGTCTTCAGATGTGCAGCTCACCCTGCTGGGTATCAGCTCCTCACCCTGCTGAGCCGCTTTCTATAGGTGAGGGCTCCTGCTCAAATGTAGGCACCTACTGCCGTTTCACATCCCCTGAGATGACTCGGGCTTCCCACTTGGCTGGCAGAAATGACACAGGGCATATGGGAGGCTCCTGCCCTTCTGAAGTGGCAGCTGGATACCCCGAGGCATCTCAAATGGCAGTAGATGCTTCTGTCTAAGGAGTAATTGCATGTAGACGTAAGCACAGACTCACTTTGACTCACGTAGACAGTCACCTGAAGCACATCAGAAGTTTGTATCGGTGTTTGCAGTGGGTAACTGCAGAAAGCAGTGAATATTTCTTCTGATTTTTTACCTAGGAAGAATTTTGAGATTAGTAGAGGATTTGTCCAGATTAGATTCTGACCAGGATATGAATTTAAAAATTACCTTAGTGTTAAAAACTGTATTTAAAAATACCTATGATTTAAAGTTGCAGTGGATGGTTGTTTCCTTAATGACCTCAAATCCATGAATTCATTCCAACATTTGCCTTTTTATGTATTCATAGTTAAATATAGCTTGAATGTTGTCCTAATTACATTCTGAAGTTAATTTAGCTCTGATTCAGAATTTCTATCATTATTCTTTGTAGAATTATTTTGAAATGATGGCAAGTTCAGTAAAGATGCTCCAGTGCATGATTGTGCTTTTGAATTATTTATCACATTCAAAGACAGAAATATGGTTAAAATCTAGTTTGAGTTGTAAATGAGCCTCAGGAACGTAAGGAGGAAGTGAAAATCCTTTTTGCAGAATGACATGGTTCACAGGCACATCGCTCGATATTGCACGAGCGCTTTGTGTCCCCGTATGAGTGGGGAGCCTCACAGCTTCCTGAGAAAACATCCATTGCATCCGCTGGCAGGTGCTGTCTAAGCAGGTAAGATAGATAAAGTGTGGAAGAGAAGAGAAAGAGATACAACTTGCCCAAGTGATAGAGAGGGTTAGTGACGGAATTCAGATTAGAAACCAGACACCCTGCCTGGTTCTCAGCTCATGCTCACCCTGTGCTCTTCTCACTCTGCTATGGAAACAAAGGATCTCACAAGCAGACTTTAGCCCATGCTTTTCACAATGCGTCACACTGACAGGTAATACAGTGTTAATATAAGGTGGTAGAAACCCTGATTAATGCAAAAATTCATCCTTGTGGCTGTGGCCCTGAGCTAGGCGGAGAACAAACAGTTGCTGGTGAGGCATGTGTGAGCCTGAGAGAGTAAGAAACCGACAGGAAAAATGCTAAAGGAGGAAAGGAAACTTGCCTTAATGTAAGCAGCAGTTTTACTAGAGGTAAGTGAGGGGAAATTCTTGGTTTGTAAATGGTTGGTTGACCCGTGATAATAAAGCAGTGCTGCTGAAGAAGGATAATTATCTACTTAAGTATCAGATGCCCTGAGGGTAAAAGCTTCCCTTCTCCTTTTGAAAAATGAACTCAGATTAAAGAAATGTCCTTTTTCCTGGTTTACTGTTGACATGGACTTCCTTTTTATGAGTAAAATTAATTAGATTTTTTATTCCTGGTATGGAAATCAGGTCTGCCAAACAAGTTTCCAGCTCTTCCCTGGATCCCTAAGTTCAGCCAATAGCATCCTTTATGGAGGTGTTTTGTACAGTGTGCTGGGAAGGCACAAATAAATTACAAGAGCTTTATTATGCCCAGTAGCTTGCCAAGAGGTGCAGCATTTTAGAACTAAAAACCCATAAAACTGCGCTTTTTGTCCCTGTCCAGGACTGGTTTGTTTCCGAGCACCTGTTTTCTAAACACATATTTCTCCTCTCTTGTATTTTGATACCATAAGTTATAAAAAGAGAATAGTGGTGGCTGTATTTAAAAAAAAAAAAAAGAGGTATAGGTTTTCAAAGCAGATTAACACCCACAGCCAGGGCCAGGCCTTTCCTGTGCTGTTGGGAGCTGCTAGCTGCAGAGCTTGCTTGAAAAATCTGCTCCTTCTTCAGCAAATATCCATTAAAATCTTGTCTGTCCTCATCTGGACTCTGAAAAGTGATCAAAACCTGCCCCCTTCTTCTTTACTTCTAGAATATATCTGATTTTTTCCTCCAATCTGAATTATAAATGTGATTCCTACAATAAATTTGGTGGATGTATATATATTGTTTATGGAAATAAATTGTCTTTTGCATGCATTAATCCTTCTTTATTTCAAACATCTCATGCAGTTCTTGAAAATCAGGTTGATGTAACCTTTGTGTGAACCTGTTAACTGCAAAACATCTCCTAGTTACCCTTCCTGTAATACAGAGAATGTTCCTGAATACCTGCAGGCTTCAAGATGCAGTAAAAATAAAAATTACTGTAATACAATTGCATGGAACTTAATTGTCTTCAAATAGTCCTTTGAACACTTGTTTTACTACTGAAAAAATAAGTGTTTAATTTTCATAGCCTTTGGTCATGAAAGTTCAAGTGATGTTAAAGGTGATTTTAAGGTCTTTATTCTGCAAACACAATGCTGTAACTCAGAAAAAAAATCCTGTCTGCAGGGAATTGAAATGGGAATCAAGTCCCAAGTACTTCATTGTTGGATTTACACAACTGAGGCTCTGCTAAGAATTCTGGACCCTGTTAATAGTGTTACAGAATTTATTTTCAAGTGAGGAATCATAACATTTTTACTAATCTCTGTGAACCCAGAAGGTTAGATGACTATGAATAACGTCTGTGTAGTTCCACTGTTCACTTTATAGCTTCATTTCACTGGCTTCTGGAGCACAGTCACCAAGGCAGGATAAAATCTATTTGCAGTACTGTGAGCACCACGCTTAAAAGGGAATACTCTTAATTAACTTAATGGATTTCTAAGAAGTGATGATATTTCTAACAGGTGAGCATGCCTAGCGAGTCGTAATTAATGTATTGTAGAAACAAGTGACCTATCAGCATAGCGTCAGCTTTTCTTACGTTTAGGTACCTAAAATTAGAAGTGTAAGATTAAGAGTTTCAAGAACATAATATGTACCACTTATGTGGAAAAGTGTTGTAAAACTGCTGTCTCAGACCACACACCCAACCAATTTTGAATCCCTTTGGCTTTCCCTCATTTTTAACCTCTGACTTTCAAAGGTGTTGAGTGTGAACATTGCTCCATCAAAACGGTAACTTTGAGTCTGTGAACACTTTGCTTTCCTTTAGACATCTCAGTAGTCACATATGGACCGTATTTTAGTCCTTTTGGCTGTATCTATGGGGTCTGGGGAAGCTGCTTCTGATCAATGTGTCATATGATTCCCTGTATTTAGCCTATGGTAGAGTTTCTCTTGCTGTAATCCTTGGAGAGGAGGAATTTAGGCAACTCAAAAGTAATCAGAAAAAGGCTAGGGGACTGAGACACTTTTCTTTCTGGACCACTCGGACTTGTGTTTGTGCCTTGACAATACAACCTTCAGATGTCCTTGTTTGTCCTCTGCGGCCAGTGGAGCGTTTTCGTGACCTGCGTCCTGAGGAAGTGGCTGATTTATTTTGTGTGGCACAAAGGGTTGGCAACGTGGTGGAGAAACACTTCTGCGGCACCTCGCTCACCATTTCCATTCAGGTTTGTAAACCAGACAACTAAAAAAGGTTTACTAGTTTGTTTTATCAAGCTTTCAACGTTCTTCCCTAGTCCAATGACAAGAGGACGTTCAAACTTCCAGGGGCAATAAATGCAAAGGAATAATAAAAAGCAGAAGCACAATAACTGCATTGCAGTCTGCCAGATTTGCCACTGAAAAAAACTTCAGAGCCAAACTAGGAGGAGAGTGTGGATAATTAATAACTGCCAGACTTCAGTATAAGCCTGTGAATGCTCCCAAATGCGGTGCTTGTTTGTGAGTATTGCAGCAAATAGAATCATAGAATAGTTTGGGTTGTAAGGGACCTTAAAGATCATCCAGTCCCACCCCTGCCATGGGCAGGGACACCTCCCACGGGATCAGGCTGCCCAAGCCCCATCCAGCCTGGCCTTGAGCACCTCCAGGGATGGGGCAGCCACAGCTTCCCTGGGCAACCTGGGCCAGGGCCTCAGCACCCTTTTTGTGAAGAAGTTCCTCCTTATGTCTTGTCTAAATCTGCCCCTCTCCAGTTTAAACCCTCTGCCCCTTGTCCTATCACTCTTCCTCCAAAGTGGGGTTTGCAGGATTGACCTAGAGCAGGCAGCCACATCTTCCTGTGCAGCAGGTAACTTCTGCACACAGCTGTTTATGTACAGACAGAGAGATGCAGCTGTGTACAGGTGTTAACAACCTTTCAGTTATTCCTGTTGGGTGTTTTATACCAGAAAAGACCTCTGTTTAAAGCAAATCAGGAGACTAAGCCCATTTCAGTAGAATAAGAATTTAAGCAAGCATGCTTTGATTAAATCCCCACTTAGGTGTCCGATTTTATATTCAGAAGGATCAAAAATGTATTGCTAGCTATTAAAAAATAAGATCTGAAAGAATAAAAAATAACAGTTGTCGGTTTTGTGGTCTGAGGTAGTTTCTCACTTTGCCATGGCCTCATATGTAAGGCACCTTGTCCAAAACGTTTGTATTGAGTGATCCCCAAGAAAACATGATGGATTAACATACAATGAAATTGATATATATGATTATTGAGTAAGACTTCTGAATCCCTGTGTGATCCTTGTTAGTTCCTCTAACCTGAAAATTCTCCGTTTTCTTGCAGGACGGCCCTGAAGCTGGACAAACAGTGAAGGTGAGTGCTTATGATGCAGAATACAAATTAAGAAACAATTACAAGAACTAATAAAAGATCAAAGCTAGTCATCTGCAGACCATTGCTGTATTGTTACTTTTTTCTTTGAGATGAAAAAACCCTAAGTGTGCGACAGAGCTGTAAATACCGGTTATGGAAATTGCATGGGATAATATTTACAGATTTTCTATCTAGACAAAAAATATCAGTCATGAAAATATCTTTTCTAAGCTGCTGGGTGTATTTATGCATGGAAAGCTTTAGAAAAGAGGCATCTGTTTAAGTTTTTTGTTTGTTTTATGGAGAAAATATTGCCCTTCCCTTGATAATCTGTTTATATTTTATTGCCTAATGAGTTGTAGCTAATTATAGGAACAGTTAAACTGAATCACTTTATGAAAATATACCTTTTGTCTGTGCTTTCTCGCTGCATTTTCATATCCCATTCTTGTTACTGAAGTTCAAATGTAATGGAGCCAGTGAAGCTTAAAAACAGATTTTAAGTGTAGTTCTGAAAAAAGGCCGGGGGGGGGGGGGTGGAGGGGGAGAGAAGGATTTATGATTATGCTCTCCACTTGAGTAATAACATAGATAACATCCAAGATGGCTCTCCAGCCATGTTTCACTGCCTCGTAATGCAAATGCAAATGCATGTGTACTTAGATTATACGCCTGAATGTTAGATAAAGGCTATTTTTTACATTCAAAATCAAAGGAAAGTCAAATATGGCTATGGGTTAGCACTTCGTAAAATCAAATTAGATATCTCAAAGAAGCTGCATGGGTTGATTAAGATAACTGTAACAACCAAATGATGGCATATAGAAACGTTTTACTTCTGTCCAATGTGCTGCATTGACCTTATTTTCCCTCCTCATTTTTCTTGCCTGCTCTTACTGTTTAGCAGAGGGGTGATAGGATGAAATAAAAAGAGATGACAGAATCCCCAAGCTTTGGGAACCTGAGGAATGGTGAAGGAATGTGTTACAATATACTTGAGTACTGTGACAAAACTGATTCCTTGGCTTCCAACTTAGAGCGCAGTGGGTGGCTTTCACTGGGAATGCCTGTTGATAGATGAAAGTCTCAGCTGAAACACTTTCCAAAGTAAATTTTATCAATGACACCAACATGTTTTAGCAAGCAGATCACAGGATTTCTTTAACTACCTTGGACATGGCTTTTTTTTCTGTGTGGAGAAAAGATTTGTAGTAATAGTTACATTAGAATGTGAGAAAATTTGCTATCATGGATGATGTAAAGATCCCTATCTTCTGTGCTTGTGAACACTAATATTTGCCAACATAGGGCTTAAAAAGGCAAGAAATTCTGTACCATTTTGTATTTGTACTGGAGACAGAAAGCATTGTGTTAATCTATCCAATACATTGTGTCCTTCTCACACTTTTAATAAGCAGCAAGATGAAAATGACCCACTCTCACAGCTGTGAACCCCTAGACTCTGTAATAAAGAGTGTATATTCATAAATCAGAGGTTAGCAGTTTGCGTTTCTCTATTTTTCTGCATCATTGGACAGCACTGTAATTTATCATCATCACTTTGGGATGTTTATCATCCAAAAATGCCAACAACTATTTTTTTCAGAGAACTTAGAGCTTTCAAAACTTGATTTGGGGAGGAAAGTAGTATGATCAAGATCTTTAAAATGAAAATAGGGTGGATACATAAATAGCTGGTTCCACTTAAATTTTTGAATCAGAAAGTTTGAAAAACTACCCATGAGATATACATATAGCTTAGGAACCATAAATTCAATGTGTTGGGTGTTTCTATATGTGGTTTTCTTTCTATATAATAATGTGCAATAATTCAGTGTTCCTCTAAGGGAAATTTTAATTAAAATTTCTGGAACAGACTAAAGATTAGAAAAATATTCTAATAGTTAAAGTATCAAAGCATCACAATAAATATCCAAGGGAGTTTGTGGAATCTGTATCAATAGGGTAAGTGAGCGTGTCTCAGGAGCTATCTGGGTGTAGCTGGTCTTGTACTGAATGGGGACACATACTGGATGGCTTCAAGAGTCCTTTCCATTCGTATTTTGTATGGTTCTGTGTACCTGCATAAATATAGTCTACTCTATGTGCTACATAGAATTATTACAGGAAGCGGGGGAAAAGTACTCGCTGTTAAATGGGGCAGTGCAAAGCTTTACTACAAAATGGGAAGAGCTATCAGACTAGATGAAGACAAAAACTGACTGAGAAATTTTACCTGAAAAAAATTAGTAAATTCTTCTTTTTTAGTCAACAGGAAGGAATGGTAATCCATGTCCAAGGAAAATCTTGGACCTTGGTTTGAGTATGAGTCTCAGGTCTTTCTTTGCTATGGTGATGCTGAAAATTGTATGTGCAATGCATGCATCAGGCTCAAAGAAGATTACCCTTTCACTGTGTTTTTGGATAGAAATAACTGATAAGATTGTCTTCCAGTGTTATATGTTCATTGTGCTGGTGTGAAACCCACTGGTGTGTGGTGGTTTCATTTGAGTGCGCCATGCACTGCAACGTCAGGATCTGCAGCATCAGTGCTGCCTCTTGGACTGAAACCTTCCCAGTTACCTGCTGGCAAGCTGTTTGTCACCTAACATGTAGCTGTCTTATTGCCATAATCTGTTGCTTGTGGATACCATCCTCCTTTGAATTTAAGCTAGCAGAGCCTGTGGGACAGTGGTGTAGGGAAGATTACGGTCCTTTCAAATTCCTCCATTATGGCAGTCTTTGTGTTTGCATTGGATGGGTCGTGGGAAGAAATTATACTTGTAGTTGACCCTCAGCTCCCTAGAACTTTGTAAGTCTAGATGGGTCTTTTCCTACCCTCTAGCAGCTGAAAATATACATTTGCTAAGGAATTCTGAACCATGTCCCAGGTGTCAGACAATAAAATAATATAATGTATTTCTTCATAATCTTTCCCATAGCTGTCCACAATTTGTGTGTATTCCAGACGTGTCACCTCCTTATGACAGGGACAAATGTCCCTCTCCAAAGGTGGTCACAGGGTAACTCACTTTGTGTTTTATTGCGAGAGATTCTTGTACCAACGGGCAATAGAGAACATGAGCATCTCCAAGCAGTGTGTCAGTAAGCATAACCATTTTGCAGCATTAAAGACATTCTGAGTACTTATTCCTTCTTAGTTGAGAATGGAAGGAAATTGTGTTTAGGTCCTCTTTTAAAGTATAATTATCTCTGCAGTTTTCAGCTTCGTTTTTCTTGGAGAACACAAACCCCATGGTGTCCTTTTGCTGGGAATGGAGGATGAGTTTCAGGTCGGTTCTGTTTGACAATGCCTTAAATATCCCAGCAATTTTATGGATCAGGGAAATCAGCTCTGCATCTTAATGCAGGCCTCTTATTGCTATGTCAAGTGAGTGACAATTCAAGATTTTCCCAGTATATTTTATAGCCTTCTTTTCAACATCAAGTCAGCAAATGCTTTAGCTGCCTTAGTGGATGTATAGCATAGTGTAGAATAAACTCTCAGGTTTACCTTTTATGTGAGATTCAATCACAAGAAACTCCGTGTGCTCTGTACACTGTAAAGGCTAAACAAATCAAGCTGACAGGAGCATGATGCAACTAATTTATCTGTAGAGACAAGATAATATCGCACAGCAAGTGTCCATTGCACAAACACATATGAACACATATTCTATTTTGCAGCAGTATCAAAATCTCCAGTAGCTCAGCACCTCCACTATTATCCATGACTTAAGTGCCTGTTTGCCAGTTACAGGTTCACCTAAATAAATGACAAAGCAAGGCTGTTGGTGGCAGTGTGGGTATATGTGCAAAAATGTATTTCATACGTCCCACGTTCCACTAATTACTTCACACTGAGAAGATTGTCTCACCATTATTTTTCGATGTACATGCTTTTCTTTCCCACATGTTTTTTTAATGCTGTTAAATCAATCCACCTGGCTTGCATTCTTTGGAAAACTTAACCTGAACTGTGGAGCATAGGGTTTCGTTAAGCCCACAGCAGACTGCTATTTGTCTACTTACCTGTGGACCTGAAGTACTGGACTTCAGGTCTGAGTCTTTAAATTTAATCAGATCACATTGCAGATTGATTGCATCAGAAGGATTAAATTCACTATCTGCAATACTTTGCCTCAGCCTGCTTTCCCTGCAGACAAGTTTTTGAAAACCAAATTGTACTGAGACATGTGAACAAATGGTCTCATTTGCTTTTCTTTTAAGAACCGTGAGTCTCTTCAAAGTTTGTGGGTATCCAAAAATGATTTGATGAGGTGCGGCAGTCTCTTTTGTTGGAGAATATGTTATAATGCAGACAGGTAATTGGTGCAGCAATTCAGTAGTCCCAGGGCTGCTATATCTGTTCTCAGCATCCTTTCAGTGCTGTGCTGAGACTGGGATGGTTTGAGTGGGCTGTCGTGGTGTGTGTTTTTGAAGCTAGGATTATCACTGCCCCTTCCAGAGATGGGGAAGCAGCTGGGACACCTGATAGTTTGCCCCTCCTCCCTTAAAGCCTTTCACTAGCTATTTGTTTTCTACTTGCTCTCAATAGTAATTCTTGCCTTTTCTTTCAAGGCCTTTTCCAAAATCTGCCTTGTACAGTTCTGGTTCTACTTTCAGCCCCTTGGCTAGACCTGTGCTTTCTGTGATGCAGTTAATGGACATAGCCCTAGAGTCCTAGTTTCTGCTTTGCTTTGTCAGGTCCTTATGCCTGTTGATTACACATAATGTTTAGGTTTTGATTGAACTGTAAACTCTCTAGGAAAAGCATCGCATTGCTTTTTGTTTTCACTGGTGGATCTGTAAACCCTCTCGTAACACAAATAATAATATGCAACACTTAGAATGAAAATGGTTCTTAAGGACCCTTTAATTTATACGCATCTGTTCCTTTACTTAAACAATAGTAACACTTGACAAAAGTTAGGGGTGTCTGTGTCCAATATACACCCATGTAAAGTTATAGAGACTGGAAGAGATGAAAGAGAATTGAAAATGTAGAAACAGCCTAGTGATTGATGGACATGACACCATCCTAGCTGAGAATACCAAAGGCTCCAAGGCACTGATGGATTGAAATGATGACCTGGATAATGAAGTCTGATCTAGAAATATCGGGTTGTGAAGTTCCCTGAAGGGACAGGGACAGAATTTCTTGAAATATTCTCTTTAGCAATGAATTATGACTGTTCTGAATCTAGATGATTCTGAATTTCCACTAGTGAATGTCATTATGTGCTGTGCCCCTGACTTGTAAAGTAACATCTTTCCCTGTCCCTGGACAAACACGGAGTAGTCTGTATGGACTAGAATGTAAAGGAAAACAAGTGAAACAAACCAGGGTTAAGAATGTGCAACCACAAATGAGGAAAGTAAAAGAAATGTCAAAAAATATAAGTTGAAGAATGGTAATGAGAAGGAAGACTTTACTATTCAGTGCTAGCAATTCTACCCTTCTTTCCTGCCATATGGATTTCTTAGATGGATATTCTCTTTAGGTAGTTTAATTCCAAAAACACCCCCTGAGCTAGCCAGAGTTATTGACACTGCCTAAATTAAACTATAATAAGCGAGTGGGCTCAAATTCTTGTTTAAATTGCCTTATTGTACAGATCCTAAAAGCCTTGTAGCTTTGTTGGCCCCATCCAGCACCTGGCTCTTCCCTTCAGCGGCAAGACTGCAGGCGCTGGCTACTGGCCCCAGCTACTGGCCTCTTCTTCTCCCAGAGGTCCACGGGTAGGAGCTAAGCTGCAGGCGATGGGTGCAGACCTGCCAAGGTACTTGCACAAACATGAGGTGAAGAGCGTCCACACTTTGGGAATATCTGTGCAAGGCAGCGCCCGTCCCAGCCCCAGCAGCTGCACCCTGAGTCAGCTGCGCCCAGCGAGCTGCCAGGCTGGGACCACGGGTGACCGTGCTGGCACCCATGGAGCGGAGAACGATCTGGCACCCATGGAGCTCTGCTCGTACTAGGACGTGGCTTCGTGCTGCCCACTGTGACCCAAGGGGTGAGGGCTGCCGGGGATCCCCACAACCTGCTCTCCCTGCAGCTCTGCAAGAACCTGCTCCTGCTTCCACAGAAGCATATTAAATAGGCTTTTGTTTTTTCCTGGTATGCATTCAGATATTTACAGTTTTCATGACAGAGAGTCTTGAACAAATCAGTCATTTGGAAGGTTTACTGGGGAGGCTGAAAGCTCTTTCAATTTGTTTTCTTTCTTTCTTTCTTTTTTTTTTTCCTCTCTAACAAGAGTTCCACTTCAAAATAGCAGAAAGGTGGAAAAGCATTCCTCTGAAAATTTCATAACAGGATATTTTGACAACAAAAACTTTTTCTTTATGAAAACAAAACCTGCTTTGGAAATGCTTTCTGTTTTACTGAATTGGCATTTTGTGGCAAAAAAGGCCTCTGAGGGGACAGGTATTGAGGAATCCATTAATTGCTCTACATACTGCTCTTCATTTGCCCACAATGACTGGAATTAGGATCAAAAATCTTGTTTTAATTAGAAAGTATATTTCACTTCTCAGTTTCCCATGTTACAGCAATACGTTTTGCATTGAACTTCTCCTCTGTCTCAGAGTATGTGCAGTCGATTGAATGCCACTCGAGTACAGCTCCTGCAAATGCCCTGTTGTAAAGGAAATGCAAAAACTCCAGAAATCCCAGATAATGCATAAGGTCTAAAATCATTAATAGCACAGTCAAGGCTGGCTGATTAATTTTTGTGTTGTTAGTGTGTGAATTTCTTTCTAAGCTCTATCTTATCCATAATACTTTTCTTTGTCAAACTTGTATCTAATCAACCTCTTCATTGAACAAGGAATGCTTGCCTTTTGTTATGTTACAAAACATTGCTTTGAACTAGAATGTAACTCACCAAGAAATGTGTAGAAGCATTCCCCTTTAATTCAGATGTGTATCTTGATGCTGTTCTGTGTTTTGTAGTAGGTGAAAATTGTTTATTAAGCAAGCGTTGCAAAGCTAGATTTCAGTTTAATAGGTTTCTGACTACCTCTAAAAATTAATGTTATGTTTTATAACAGAATATTGTGTGCCAGTGCTCTGGCCTCATGCAATTTTGCACATTTGTCTTGTGTTCTTACCTACTAGTTGCTGCTTTTGCTTCTTCCAAAGATCCACCATAAAATTATTCCTGTGCTGACCACAGATTAGAAGGGGTGTCAAAGGGTCATGTGCAAACCAGTTACCTTTTCTTCATGCCAGCCTTCACCAAGCAGGCTTTTTACCCACACTGATGCTGCTTTGTGGTTGAGTTTATTGGGTGCCCAAAGGTATTTTTAGTCGACTGATCTCTGTTCAGCGTTGGTGCCTCAGCTGTCAGCTGGGTGCTGGGACATACCAAGTCTCCCAGGGAAGGGTTGGAATCACAGTGCTTTGCTCAGGTTGATGACCCAGTTTCAGCCAGACAAAGGGAACCCGTTTATTAGAGCTTTGGCTGCCTTATCAATGCAATAATAAAGAAAATGCTAAGTTGGATCCATATTTTTTTTCCCTTCAAATCATCTCTCCTTCTGAAAATAAAAAAGCTGTCTGCTTAAAGCTGTCCCTGCAGCTCCACGGAGAGCCTGCACAGTGTGAGTGAGTTTGTTGCTTAAAAACATCAATAGGGAAAGAGCGTATGTATTTTTTTGCATGTTATAGCAAGGGAGTGATAGCCTTTCCTAGCCCTGTGTTCCTTTATCACATGAAAGAGGAGGTGGTTATGCTGTCCTGTAATTCTGAGCCCAGCTGAAATATATCTGATCTAGTCCATGCATTTTAGTCTGTTCTGGCAAGTACCACTTTAACCCGTATTTCAGAGAAAGAAAAGCCTCTGCTTGAAATGATTTAGAAATGGAAAACTAAGGTTAAAATAACAGAATGAAACTTACTCAGCAAGGTCTAAACAGGATGATAGAGTTAAGAGTATGTAATATTTTTGCAGTTTAAAGAAGAGAAAGTCAAGCATTCTGGATACTGCAGTGTTTTTTCATATCACGCTCGTTGCAAGCCAGGCTGGACTAGCCAAGAGCTTTCTGCACATTAAGGAATTAAGTCTCTCTCAAGCCTCATTTCCCCCCATCCCTCCTGGATGCTGCTTGGATGACTTCTTGGCAAAGCACTCCTGCACAGGGTCATTCTGTAAACCTAAGCTGTAGTTTGGAAGAATTTGAAGTGCACCTTTTAAACCCAATCTCTAGAAGCTGTATCAAATGGCTGCTCCTCACTGGGCTAGTGGCCGGGAGAGCCCACGCCGGCTGGCCGTGGACACATTGCTGGAGTGACAGGTTCTCAGGCTGAAGGAGAAGGGATGGATGCCGGTGCACCTCTTGTGTGGTGTTCACCGTTTTGTGTTTTCCTTTCACTTGCTTGTAGCGATGGGAATAAAACCTGCTGCCTATGCGGTGCTGCTCACCAGCTGAACCGACAAGGTGGCATCTCCTTAGCTGGTGACTCCAGAGCCCTCTGGCTCCACGGCACCATTACCTGGTTTGCTGTGTTGGTGGCAGCTTTTGAGCAACACTCTGCCACTTGCTCTGTGGGGCGTTATGAGGCAGGTGAGATGTAGCATCCCCAGCGAGCCACTCTGAGCCCCTTCTGCAGAAATCTGAATGCTGCTGTGTCCAGGTGGATTGCACACACATCCACATACCATATATTAAGAGATGCGTGTTTAAAAAGAGAAAGGAATCATCATGAAACAAAGCCTGATTCTTACTTAAATATAGGCAGTTAGCTGGTAAAACCAGGTCGGTAGGTTTATCCTCTTCTCAGTTCTGGATCACATTAAAAAAATCAGCCTTTATGGATGAATTGCAGCACGACTGCCAGAGCTTTTCTGGAGAGAAATTCCCTGGTTGACTAGTATATAAATTGCCAGGCGGGATTAAGATTTTTGAAAGAAGTTATTCTGTGTCTAAATAAGCTGCTGCTGCTCATGATTTTCTTGCACTGCATAAACGTTTTGCAGCCCTTTGATTTTGAAGGAAAAAAATTAAATTGCAACTTCTAAATAGTGAATTCTGTAAATAATTCTGGCTATTTTAAAATTTCCTTTCATAAATTGATATTTCACATTTCTAGGAATGATGCCACAATTGACATAGATTGTGGAAAATCAAATTTATCTCTTCATATTAGTTAAGGGGACAGTGTAATTACAGACAGAAAATTTGAGGAGAGAAGCTTAGATTCCCTGCTCTAACAGTTACCTACTTTGGAGATAAACTGTTCACTTTCAGAGAGGAAAATTCACTTGTAATAATTAGCCAGCTGAGTAAAATTCATCCTGAAGCGTTCTTTTCTATCATTAGATCTCCATTCATATTGCTCTTTTCCATTACAGACTGCCTTTTTCTGGAATCTGAGATGCCTCAGTCCTCCTTGGGAGCTCTTAGTCCCTTGCTAGGTAATTCAATTTACCAACCAAATTGTTGTGCTGAAGTGATTTAAAGAAGGGGTAAGCCATTATTCCTGTTCTGTTGAGCAGATGGAAATGCTGGGGTCAATCATAGCTCTGTCAGAGGCAGTGTTGGGGCCAGGTGGGCTCACACACGTGTGATGTTTTGTTGTTCTCTTGAGTTTTAAGTTTGTACCATGTCTTGCTTCCCTCTAGAGCTTTTCTCTTGCCCTGGGGCTTGCCTGTGCAGGGTGTGGACAGGGTCTGCCACTGTGGTGGTCCCAGGGAGAAGGGGCAGCATGGAGAACCCTGAGAAACTGATTTGGTTTTCATTATGGATGAAACCTGTTAAGGTTACGTCTGCCTGGACAGATGTTAGATGCTAGGAAGAAATGTTTTACTGTGAGGATGGTGAGGCCCTGGCCCGGTTGCCCAGGGAGGCTGTGGCTGCCCCATCCATGGAGGTGTTCAAGGCCAGGCTGGATGGGGCTGTGAGCACCCAGATCCCATCAGAGGTGTCCCTGCCCATGGCAGGGGTGGGACTGGATGATCTTTAAGGTCCCTTCCAACCCAAACTGTTCTATGATTTTATGATTTGTTAGCATGGACTCAGGGCCAGGCTAAGAGACTGCCTCTGCACTCAGAACAGACTTGTTTCTGCCTATCCCCACAGGAAGGGACCAGCGCTAAGTGCCCATGCACAAATCTCCTCTAAATAAATCCTGCCCTGTAGCACTTCAAAGCGAGGCTCTACACCCAGGAGCTGGGGAAATCTGTACCAAGTGGTAAAGGCAGAAGATTGGAAAGACATCCTGTGTTTGCTAGATTGCTCAGGTCTTTTGAAGGAGGAAAATGGTTTCTCCTTTGGTAATTTCATAGCTTATTATCTCTGAAAAAAAATCAAACCATTTTCTTTTCTCTTTCATTTATCCTTTTTGTGACCTACCTCCTTCATTGCTACTTTGAAAATCTTCATTTCATGTTCTCTGTCTGGCATCACTGATCCACATTCTCTCTGTGAGGAGCTGGAAAGAAATAAACTAGACCAGATGGAAAGTGCTCATGTGAATGATTGTCTTGATCTTCCTTGTAAAGATGTTAACATCTGAAATGCTGAATTCCTCTATCTGATTTTATGAATGTTGAATTTCTGTCTGATTTCAAGTGTGCTTTTTAGTATTCAAAGTAAAGATAATGCCTAGAGGTAGGACTTTACTTTTCTTCTTTGTTTGAGGGTATTTGTTTCTTTCTTTGGGGTTTTTTTTTGATGGATCAGTGAATGGGTTATATTTGTTCTCCACTGAGGAGGTACAGGGAAGACAATAATACTGTGATGTGTTCTCACCCAGCCTTCCAGCAGACCTCAAATGGAGCAGAATGGTCATCAGTGGGTGGTTGGTCTGCCTGGACTTAGGAGTGGATCTGTTCACACTGTATGTAACAGAGGCTTTTTTTTCTGCAAATGAGTCATCTCTGAATTCTTTCAATTGTGGCCTTTTGGTGAGGCCATGCTGCGTTACATTTAGAATTACGATCTAGCAGAATATGAATCTGTAAGCTACCTCTGAGTCCCATGTAAGCAGAACAGCCTTGGCGTCTGGCAATGGATTTTTCACTGGCATAAATGGTTCAGTTCACTTGTGAGAGTACGTGGATTCAATCAGTTGAGCTTTTGCCATTTCTATACAAACATTTTTGGCCCTACTTGTGTAAGCAACTCTGTGATGTTTGTACATCTACAGTTATTACTGATATTTGTCAATCTAACAATTTGAATGCAAAATAACATTTTGAGATAGTAACCTATGAAGTATGATTTGATATAGTGGTTTTATTTTTTTCATAGAATAGTTTGGGTTGGAAGGGACCTTAAAGCCCATCCTGTTCCACCCCCTGCCATGGGCAGGGACACCTCCCACGGGATCAGGCTGCCCAAGGCCCATCCAACCTGGCCTTGAACATCTCCAGGGATGGGGCAGCCACAGCTTCCCTGGGCAACCTGGGCCAGGGCCTCACCACCCTCTTCATGAATAAATTTCTCCTTATGT
Source organism: Phaenicophaeus curvirostris (assembly GCF_032191515.1). NCBI lineage: Eukaryota > Metazoa > Chordata > Aves > Cuculiformes > Cuculidae > Phaenicophaeus > Phaenicophaeus curvirostris. The sequence goes on along the minus strand of NC_091402.1, from coordinate 5,080,610 downwards.
CTAGTCTGAATCTGCCCCTCTCAGTTTATACCCATTGCCCCTTGTCCTGTCACTCCAAGACTTTGTAAACAGTCCCTCTCCAGCTTTCCTGTAGCCCCTTCAGGTACTGGAAGGTCACTATAAGGTCTCCCTGGAGCCTTCTCTTCTCCAGGCTGAACAAGCCCGATTCTCTCAGCCTGTCCTTGTATGGGAGGTGCTCCAGCCCTCTGATCATCTTTGTATCCTCCTCTGGATCCTCCTCATGATTTCTTTCAATATCCACTGCTTCGCCTGAAGTTTAGTGTTAGAGTATTTAATGAAAAAAAAAAAAAAAAAGAAAAAAATCCCAGAATTTATTAGGTTCTAATAAACTCCCCTCAGTGCACATACATTTAGTATCTTTCATTAACATTAATGAGAATTATGCATGCATCCTGGGGTGAACAGGCCCTCTTGGTTTATTTCTTTACCTTGTTTTCCATGTTAAATCTTGTCCTACAATCAGTTCTATAGAGCATGCATGCAGTCCTGCTGCTCAATAATTTGTTCTGTATAATATCTACAGTTTGAGCACCTCCTTTTGCCTAGTGAAGGTAGACAGTTCATAAATTAAAAAAGGGGAAAAATGAAGAGAATTGGTGGACATACGTAAAAAACAAAGCATATGCAAATTAATGAATTAATAGATTGCTATTGATTACTAGTGAGGCCTAATTAAATAATAAATTTTCTCCCACACAATTACTTGTTTGTTGTTATTAAATGATCAGATCCATAACTAGTTTGGAAGCTTCAGCTCTTAGAATTAAATGAGTTGCTCAAGAGAGCAAAGTTGTGTTTTGGAGCAACAGAGGCAGGGCCCAGCTACATGGATTTATGATTTAATTTTCTGTGTAATCTAATTTAGTGTAACTATTGAGTTTCTGAAAAAAAATGAACTTTGATTAGATGTTGTTGACAAAAATAAATACAAAATATGGGGCAGTTTATTTGTTATCTGTAGCATATCAAGAAAGGTGACTCATGGGTGATTCTGTATGGAAAGGGGCATTTTTTCCCCTTTTCCTGTGCTTTTAGCTGTATTCCACAGCACTCGGCCATCCTCCAGGCCCACCCAGGGGTAGGATGTTACAAAGATCCAAAATCCAGAGGATACAAAACTCATTTCTGTAGGAAACTTACTTCATTTCTTACAAACAACAGCTTCATCATTCCTCATTTCTGAGGTAGACATCAATATTTCATGAAAGGCATGATGTTTCTGATGGTCTCGGGAGGAAGGTGTGTTGGGGAAGAGAAGTACACAAATAAAGTTCTTCGGTTTGACATGATTTTGCTGAATTGGGAGTTTTAAGAGCAGATCATGGGAGCAGGGATCAAGTCTTTTAGCTGCTTACTTTCTACATGGCAAATGCTGCGTGCCAGAACATGCTCTCCTTGGTGGGAAAACTCTTTGGGTGCCATTCCTCAGCCCAGCACTGTGCCCCAGCAATGCCCGGACGGCATGTGTGGCTCAGGTGTTGTTGACCTGGCTGGCTCTGTAATTAGCAGCAGATTGCAGGATGAGTGGTGGCATCTCGTTCATTAGCAGCTGGGACAGTGTTTTGCTTGTGTTGGCTGGGCTTGCCTGGCAGCAGGTTGAGGCAGGGAGACAGACTGCTCGTTCTGTGTGGACAGCTCTGAGCCTGCCTGTGCAGGAGCCTGCACTGGTCCCTACTCCACCTGTACAGCCCCAGGTGTGTGTTCAGTTACCGTTGTGCAAGGAACACGCTATCGCTGAGCTATCTTACTGCAGTGGGATTAAGTAGAACATATTGCCTTGGGCAGAGCACACCAGTGGGTGCTGTTCGCTGGCTGCATGCCCAGGAACAGCCCTGGCAGAGAGGAGTGATCCATCCCATCTCCGTTAGAGATCCATGACTCCACTCAGCACTCCCCCAGCTCAGTGCAGCTATGCTGCACTCTGGGAACTTGAACCAGTTGTGCACTAAAAGAGCCAAGGTTATCCTTTCATAGAGTTACAGAATCCCAAGGTTGGAAAAGACCTTTGAGATTGAGTCCAACCGTACCTGTCTGCTGCTAAACCACATCCCTGAGTACCTCATCTACCTGTCTTTTAAACCCCTCCAGGGATGGGGGCTCAACCACCTCCCTGGACAGCTGTGCCAGGGCCTGAGAACCCTGAGGACTGGAAGGGTTCCCTTTGCCTGCTCGTTACACAAAATGCATGGACCCATTTTCATAGAATCATAGAATCACCAGGTTGAAAGAGACCCACCGGATCATCGAGTCCAACCATTCCTATCAATCAGTAAACCATGCCCCACAGCGCCTCGTCCACCTGTCCCTTAAACACCTCCAGGGAAGGCGACTCAACCACCTCCCTGGGCAGCCTCTGCCAGTGCCCAATGACCCTTTCTGTGAAAAATTTCTTCCTAATGTTCAGCCTAAACCTCCCCTGGCGGAGCTTGAGGCCATTTCCTCTTGTCCTGTCCCCTGTCACTTGGGAGAAGAGGCCAGCACCCTCCTCTCCACAACCTCCTTTCAGGTAGTTTTGAAACCTTTCATTCAGTTCTTTCCATTTTATGATTCACATGTTGAATTTCTGTATGAATCTTTCTAAGTCTTGTTTGAACACCTGCATACGTAAGCAAAAAAAGTTGTTCTGTAGTTGCCTGCCCACTTGACTCTCTAATTAGCAGCAGATTGCAATGAATGACATCCTATTCCGTAATGGTTAGGGCTGTGCTTTGCTTACACTGGGTTGACTTGACCTCAGGAGGTCCAGGCTGGCAAACAGATGTCAGCTCTGTTCAGCAGAATATCTTCTGGTCACTCCAGTGCAGCAGGATTGGTGTGTTTAGAAGGGAAAGGCAGGTTATTTGCAGTAACTTTTAGTGGAATGTGCAAACAAATTTCAATAGGCAGGCAAAGACAGGTTGCAAAGCCTATGGGGAAATGATAAATTGCTGTTAAATGTTCTAATTATCCAATGACATTCAGGACTGAAATTTAACTAAATTTTGCTGAAAACTTAAAAAGTAATGGAGAGAGGTAATATGATTAAATAAATCAGCCACAGAGTAAGTGAAAAAATGAGAACACAACAAAAAATTAATATTTATCCTTACCGGTATGTAACAGGCTTTGTTAAGAAATGTCTGAAAGTGAAGAAGAGTTTGTTAGACAAATTATAATTTTAATTGCAGACGTAATTGATTATACTCAGCATGCTCATTAGGTTAAGGGAGAATATGAGTCAACTCTCAAGGTCATTACAGTAATAGATATTGTAGGCATGTAATTTGTGATAAGCTGGTTCCTGAACATCTAATTGCTCATTCATGGCAGTGTGTCTGGCACTTTTACTCCCCAAACACCTCTTTGTCCAATTTATTTAACACCTCTTAATATTCCAGGGTCAAATTTACTACAGGAGGCATCAAGCAGTGAATTTTCAACCTCCAAATTATTACACCACTTCACCCTTTTTGTGCCTCAAAGACAGAGCCCGCATTACTAAAAATTAGTGGTCTGGCACTAAGCAGGGTAGATCACAAATAGAAATACTCACCCACAGAGACAAGCTAGAATTTCTCATGGAAAACAGCTGTTCTCTGCCCTCTGCAATGGCAGCCACACATTGGAGGAGGATGCCGAACGAGGTGTTCTTTTTAAAATATACACTAATTAATGAAATATTTTTTATAACGTTCCTTGGAAGAACATGCAATGATAGTGTTTTGTTAACTCTTTATTATTTCATTTCAAGACTTTGACAGAAAGTCATTGATATTAGATGTCTGTTTGGCTGAAAATCAATTGGAACTCTACTTACCAGTTCTTACTACCAGATAAATAAGAAAGAACCACTTACAATGTATATCAGCTGTAAGTAATGGCTGTACCTCACTTTGATAGAATGCTTTATATTCTTAGATGTCAGAGAATGAATCAGCATCCTAATTACTGAAATGCAAATAGTTGAAGTCACTTGTCTGGAGACAGGCAACAGCAGAAGGGTGGCACTGGGAACTGAAGCCAGGCATCCTGAGCTGCAGGTCAACTGATTTTCTATCTCCACTCTACAGTCATTCCATCTTAAAGCAGGATCAAACTGTTCTGATTTATTAATTGGTACGATCATGTTATGTAGCATTGCACAGCGGTGGCTGAGGTAAGACAACCAAAGTCATTCCTGTGAGACTGAGAAGTTTGGTTCTGCAGTGTAAGCAGAAAATGTAACTTTCCATTTGAATATCTTTGACTGTATTCCAGGAATCAAGGGGTTTGGGTTTTGTCTCAGATTTTCTTTTTGTTTTTAATAAGTAAATAACGTGGCTCTCAGAGCAGTATAGCTTTCCTGTATAATGGTTTCATTATTTGCAAGATATTATTTTCACTTGACATGACATAGTCTGTAATTATCTATTGCTTATTGCTGAAGAATGCAATAGATATAGGTATAGCTATTTAATTATACGCCGAATGAATTCAAATATGGTTTCATTACCATTCTTTGTTAATATATTTGGAAGATTCAGAGGCTTGAAGTCCCTCTTCGAAAAACAATTCTCGCTAGAAATGTTGTTTTCTGTATACTGGCTCTACTCCAGTCATAGTCCTTGGTACTACAATCTTGCTTTTTAAAGAATTGTCCATAATAATATAGTTTCGCTAAACATCTCCTTTGCAGTATAGAAATTACTATGTTGACTGACTGATTGATATTGCTAAAAAAAAAAATCCCCGTGCTTACCAATCTATATCAATCCCTATAACCCCCTTGTAGATTGACCTGCCGAAAAAAATTTTTTATGCAAACACGCTGCCATCTGTTGTGCAGTTATTCTTCAGTAATAGAACATAAACTGGAGATATGTCAAAGTAATTTAGTAAGTTGACAAATGTAAAATGAGACTTGGTAAATATAGTGTGTTACACTGGGTTATATTAATCATTGTCATCTGCAAGGATATAACAGGAATAGCAGTCTTTTCAAAGTCCGGCTTGTTTTGTTTCATCCATCAAACACTGATGTCAGAGCTAGTTATGAGGAACATGATGTGAATTATAATTAATTAATTTTAAAGTAAGGATTTAAAGGATTCTGTGGTTGATACAAAGCCTACTTAAAATTCTGGGAAGATCCAAGCGATTTATAAGAATGTCAGTAAGTCCCAAACATCTTCATTTAATGAGTTCAAACTACATTCACATTTACACTGGTTGTTGTGATACCTGTTCAAGAAAGTACATGTGGAGTTCTTACTTACTTCAGAAGTGGAGCTAATGGTACCCAAATATTACAGGTACCTCAAAGAAGTAGGTGCTGGTTTTTCATGTATATAATTACAGTAAATTTTACAGAAGAATGAGAAAAATAATCAGTTGGATTCTTGTTCTGTAAGTGCAGTTCTCAAAATGGTGCTTAGACATCCTGATAATTAATGAAGAGGTTTCAAATGAAGCATTTTCCAGTATCCTATCTTTTTTGCTAATTTCGGTTTTTTCCATTAAGAAAAGATAAATTGCATCCAATTATTGAAAATTATGTTGGTCATTATCATGAATGAAACTGCAATTAAACTCAGTTTTCATAGACAAAGAAGAGGTTATCTTGTCGTAGCGTAGGTGTTAGTGTGCATTGCTTGGCTGGTACTTCTGCCTTCAGGCCAAGATTTTAATCAGGTCAAGTCTTAGTTTGGACTGAAGAGCTGTTGGAACAGGACTGTGCTAAGAGAATTTAGTGCCCTCAAGAACTGGAGCCTGAGTCACAGTGGTTGGCTGCCCAAATGTATGTTTGCTCTCTCATAGCAGTTTTTATTTGCAGGGGATAATCCTTTTATCTGAAGCAGGGATTACCCTTTCCCACGGGGAACAAACCCGAGCCCTGGCATCTGGCAGCGCGTCACTGTGGAGTGGACATGGGGTGTTCTAGTCCCCTACACCAGCTGCTCCCCAAAATACTGTGGCATCCAGAGCCACCACTCTTGCCTGAGGCTGTGAACGAGGACACAGGTTTTGTCCCAAAGGACTGGTAACTTCACTGAGAATGAGGTGACAGAGTGGTGAGAAAGCCCAGCCTGGTCCTGCTCCTTCTGCTGCTGGGAGTCCTCCTGAGCACTTCTCCCTCCTCCTGCCAGGGTGGTGGCCAGGAGGGCGGGGAGCTTCTTGGCTGGAAAGAGGAGAAGGGAACCCGCCAAAGCAGGGAGATAACCTTGAGGAGCAAAACTGAGAGAAAAGGACAGGGTCTGCTATAATTGCTATGTCTTTAACTTCACCTCAAATAATCTGTTTTCTTTGAAAAAAAAAAGACAAGCAAAACCAGCCAAATAAAAAGACCCAAACCCTCAAGTGTCACCACAGTGATCCTGGTAGCCATGAGACAACGGATCTGATGCACCAGAAAGACAAGGAGCTGCCATGTGAGCAGAGGTGCCTAGTTTATGCAGTCGCACATCACGCTCCCTGGTTCAGCTCTGCGACCGTGGGCTGGCCGGGCTCAGCCCCGGCTCTCCAGCTCCAGGGCTGTGCTGCTCCCATGTGCCTTGCAGAACAGCTCAAGTATGTTGAGAGACTGAAAGAGGACCATGGGGACAACATTATTTAACTGCATACATTACTCAAAAATGCTGTACCTGAGGAAATGTAAAGAAACTAAATTTATTCTGTTTTCTAGCCAAATTTAATGAACAACTCTAACCCTCTAAGTTGTGCTAGACTCCATTACAGTTTTCATACTAATATCACCTTAGTTTTCACTCCACTTGTTATAGGCTCAGCTGCAGTCAGTGGCAATTACAGCTTCCCGTCCTTCTCCAGAAATATATAATGTGAAGTGCTTTGCACTTTATACTTTTTTTTCTATTTATTGTTCACATCCAGTTGAATGTACTAATAAGCATTAACATGCAAATAATTATTATCAGGATCTGATATCCATGGAGAACAAATGCTAATACAGTTAATACATCAAATATGAAAGAGGCTTTTAATTCAAAAAAGAAAAAAAGATTAAAAATATTAGCTTTTTATATAGAAAGCATTTGCAATTATTATAAATTCTATTGAGCTTGCAGAAATCTTGAGCTTTGAGTTTGCAATATCTCTCATTAATGTTTAGCCTCAAGAAAGAGTTTATAATAAAGGGGCTTATGCAGACAACAGATAAATAGAAATGATACAGCCAAGAGGGCTGAAGAGCCCTGGGTGTGTTTGCTGTCATTCTACCATGCTGATTTCCATCAGAGGTGCGGAATATGCTCAGAGTTGTATAGAGGATGAAGTGAAATGCAATATGCATTGATAACAGCTAAGGCGAGAATGCCAGGAAATTGTTTCCCTTTGATTTTATTCTAAGTTTCTTTTTCTTGTTATTACTTCCTGTGGGATGGGAGAGGTGAGCCCTGATCCTGCAAAGTCAGCTGCTTGGCCTAAGCCTGTGGATCTCAGTGGAACGGCAGTCAGGAGAAACGTAATGTGCCGTAAAACAGAGGTCAGAGTGGGCAATCCAGTGTCTCCTGCTGGGTTTAAAAACTGTGAGTGTCTCGTGCAGACTGGAAGGAAATTTTTATCTGTGTAGGCACTGTGAGCCTCATGGCTCCACTGTGTCACAGAATCACAGAATCACAGAATAACCAGGTTGGAAGAGACCCACCGGATCATCGAGTCCAACCGTTCCTATCAAACACTAAACCATATCCCTCAGCACCTCGTCCACCTGTGCCTTAAACCCCTCCAGGGAAGGTGACTCAACCCCCTCCCTGGGCAGCCTGTGTCTCTGCACTGGTGTCCTGGTCCCTCTGTGTGTGGCAGGGGCTTTGTGTGGAAGAGGGATAAAAGCAAATCATCTTTGTTTCTAGCAGACAGGTGGAGCTGAGTGACCCAAACCCCCAAACCTAACAAAGCAAGAGGACTGCCCCACCTGCTGCAAGCAGAACAGGGAGACACTGCGTGAAGCAGGAGTCTGGGAAGGGAGGAGGATGAAGACACAATGAACAGGGACACAGGGTTGAGGTTAGGTGGGAAAGACTGGCATGTTCTTATCTACGAGTTGGGTCTGTGAGCTCGGCAGGGAACAGAGGAGATGGAGCTGTGGTACCTGGGCAAGGTGCCCCACTGTTTTAAGCCAAATCCTTAAGTAGATGGGCCAAGGATAAAGCGACTTGGAAATGCTGTGTGCATCTAAGTTGCGTTGAGTATTCATCCCTAAACAAAATCTGCTAAAAGCAGTCCTCAAATGAAAAATGAAAATGCACCAAAAGTAAGAGCAATATCAGCACTTTGTTTTCACAATGTTTGCAATAAATGCTTTCGGTGTTCTGAGGCTGAACTAGGGGAGGGTTTTTTCTAAATAGATTTTTTTCTTTGTATAGCCTAGTCAATAAATGCTGGTAATCTTAATCTCTTTCCCTAAGCGCCATTATATTTTATGAATTTTTCATATAAATTAATCACTGAAATATTTAAGTTTTAATTAATTAAATGCACCAGAAATTTACAGCCAATGCAGGGTGATATCTGCTAGAAAAATGACTTAATAGGCTTTCATCCCTGCCATTGTTCTGACTTGTCAATGAATTACTTAAGTGTCATTTGTTAAACAAGTTAGGTCAATAAAGTCCTTCAGTTGTTTTTCAGAGAGTGAGCATTATTTCCAGATAATGTATATCTAATTCTCTTTTCACTTTAGTCTATCTGCATTGGCTAGTGTGGGTTATTATTAATTAGCCCTTCATAGCAGATTAGGCAAGAAAGATCATGATGCATTAATAAGTGAAGGTTCACAGAGACAAAATTCTCTAATTAGGAAATACGGCTTAGTGGTGAGCAGTGTCTTCAAATGGATTGCCATCTGTTAAATTAAAGCTGATTTCCTTCATTTGCTTATGTAATGTTTCTAAAGAAAGTGGCTCTCTTTATTTATGGAAATTATATATTCCCTTTCATTATTTTCTCTTAATTGATTTTGCATTCCTGTAATTAGTAAGCAATGAAAACATACAGTGCAGGGCAGGAGCCGCAGCAATGGACAACACGACCCCATAGTAATTGCCATATGAACTGTGGAACATCATTCCGCTTTAAGTTGTTCCTTTTGATCTGTTTAGATTAAATGAATGTAAATTCAACGTCCTGTTTCCAGGGGAATTAGCTGCATCAGTTTGTGTCCTTTTTTCATAGTGATTACAGCAGACTCTGAAGTTGAACTAGATATGTTGCCTTTTGCCTTTTAGGCTGAAAGACAAAATTTCTTGCTTTCCCATCCTTTCAGAAATTACTGTTCTAGTTTAAAGAATCAATTAAAGAATTGATTCTGGGTTATAAAAATAAGCACATTGTCTTGGGGGCCAACACAGGCAAGAGATTTCTTGTCAGAGAAACTCATCTTTATGAAAATTTCCTTGATACTCATGGACATCCTAGAAGTCTTTGAGTTTTCTTGACACCCTTGCAGTCCGTAGCTTTGTGGCTTTGTTCCTTTGCACAGGAATTCTAATGAAAGAAAACATATCTAGAAAAAAAAATCTCTGTGAGCTGAAACTCTGTATTTTCCATCTTTCTCTGATCCTTCTTACAGAAGCCACTGTTTGGTCCTGCAGTCAATGGCTGTGGAGGGAAGGCAATTAACACTCAGCGTTTGATAGACTGCAGTGATAGCTGTATAAACACAGCCTTTCTTCCCAGGGCAGGAAAACACTGGTGCTATTGACAGTGGCTGCTGTAACAAACTCAGAAGTTTGTATTTAGTGCTTGTTAGCTCCTCTTTGGAGAGCAACGTCTGTGTGGCTCTAGACAAATTAGAATTATAGTTAAGTCAAAGATTATATCTCCAAGTGCTGAGCCGTGAGGAGATATAAAGAAATCTCTTTTCGTCTGCTGAATAATATAGATAATTAGATGGACTGCTAAGAGATGTTCAGCTGCTGCTGTGGCATCTGACAGTTGCCTGTCCCACAGCAGGAGATTGACCCTGATGGACTATCAAGCCAGCTTGGCGGGTGGTGGTGCTGCTGGTGTGGAGGCTGCGTGAGGGGATGCTTTCCAGGGAGCCCCTGTTAAGCTGGGGTGCACTGGATGCCTTTCTAAAATCAGGGAGAAATTAATTAAGTTAAAGCTGACCTTGTGCTAGAAATTCCCCAAAGTCATTCCACTGCATATTCCAGGGATTCATGGGCTTTCCAGTGCAACCTAGGTGTGCATTATATATTGAGAAATGGGTCCATTAAAAACATAGAAACAGAATTAATCAGATGTTCACTTTATTTATAGACATATGTTCTGGTTATACTTCCTCTGGGATATCTAATGAACCTAAGTCAGAAAAAGAGCAGTTCCTGACATGTCCCTGTATGTTCTCCCCTCTCTGGTTTTTAGTTAGAAACAAAGTTGTTTCCGAGTTTCTTTGACTTTCAGGCCAGGTGGATCGAGGAGCACTAGAGAAGACGTTGCAGAGCTCACAAACATTTCCTTCAGTGAAAAGTCTAAAAGTTTTAGAAGGAAAAGACTCTCAAGAGAGCTTGAGTTAAAAAGTCCCTGAAGATACCCCCAAAAGGATAAAGGAGTCACTGAGTCACAAATGCTAGATGGCAATATAAAAATATTCCACTTTAAGGTCATTTCATGATGACAGGATCTTTAAATGGGAACAGCGACATTGAATCTTTTTTCAAACTATGGAAAATGCATTAGCTGCGGCTTCCTTCCTTCCATCCTTCCTTCTGTCCTTCCTCCCTCCCTCCCAGAGAGCCAATATGGAACAGTGGAAACATGAGAAAAGGAAAAGAAAACGCCTTTCTACTGTCAGGAAAAAGAATGCATAAAAGTATGAGTATAGGTAATATCTTCTCTAATGCTTTTTTTCAGTTCCAAACACCCTTTGCCTTTGAAATAGGCAAGTGGACCATAGAGAGAGAAATATACTGTATTTTACTTGTAATGACCCAAAACTCTATGCAACAGAAGCAACTCAGCAACTTTAGTTCAGATGGGTGAAAAAAAATTTGCGTATTAAGCTTTCATTGTTAATTAAAAACTGAACACCAAGGCTTAGGCTTACAATGTCTCCGAACAGGTTTGTATCTTGGGACAGGGTGCTGCTAATGCACTAAATATTGGCCTTGGTTATTGTTTTGTTTGAATGTTAACAAGGTGGCAAGTGCTGATGTTACACTAGAGTGAAAAAAAGTACAGCAGGAGTAGGGAAAACGGCATTTCAGCATGTATCCTGGAGGGGCAGGGGTCCAGATGGGATGGTCTAGGAATTTTGTTCTAGGTCTAATGCTGTTGTTTACTGTTTGAAGTGTGTTGTGTTTCTGTCAATTTAATGATGCTTAAGCTTAGCACCCCAAGCCAGAGGAGCGCTGGAAATGCTTGCACATACTCACAGCAAAATTCAATTAGGCTGCTGTCTACAGTCCACAGCCCAACACATACCACAAGGCAAAATCTCTGCTGGATTTGCATGTGCTCATCTCTCTAAAAATGATTTAGGTGAGGCTTGGTATGAGCTGCAGTGCTTAACCGATGCTCTTCGTCTTTCACCTGTAGTCCCAAAGTGTTCAAGGCGATAGAAGTCAGAGCTGCCTGTTTGCTCTATCCCAAATAAATGGGGGAAGTTGTTTGATCAGAAGGAGGATTCTTAACACAACACATTGTTTGTTCCATTTGTCTTATATCTCTTGAAAATTGCTTAACGGCTTTTCATTTAAGGCAGTCAGTTTTTTCCATGCCATTACGTACGGTTTCATCTGCTGAAATTGGCTGCTGTGCTGTCTCCTGCGCAGTGCAGCAGTGAGAGAGCTTGGTTGACAGGAGAGTATCAGGCTTTATGCCACCAAATTTAATGATAAATGTTAAAATGATGTCTGATAAGTCTGGCATTAGGCTGTTACCAGTTCAGTGCTACCTACACAACAGCTGAGTGGATGCATGGGTTTGCTTATGCTGTGGCTGCTCCCAGGCAATGTCTCGGTTACCACCCAGCCAGGGTTATGGAGAACTGGCTGCTGCTGTACTCCTCGACTGTTAGAGAGCAGTGGTTTTTTCTCTTTTTATAATAAATGAGGATAAAAGCCTCACTGTAGTTTTAGAGGGCAAAATCTGGGGTTAAATTCTGCTGTTAAAGGAAATGTGTGGTGTTTCCCACTAAGATATAGTGCATAACAAGATTGAGGAGTGAACAGCTACTGTATGTAACAAGAGGTGATGCAGAGTTATCCTCTATGCACAGAATAAATACAGTCCGTAGTACAAATTCCGTGGATGAGGATTGATGATAGTACATCTTCTGCCTACCAGAGGTTTCTGTATGCCTGGTTCATGTGATTTTGCCTGTTTGAAAATGTTGGCAGGAGTGAATATTTTACTAAAAATCATAAGTTACGTCTGTTTGCTTTATGTAGAAAAAAAACCCAAAATTATTAATGGGCATTCCAGTACTTAAAGGGAGCCTAGAGATAGGCTGGGAAGGGGCTCTTTATTTCAGGGAGTGCAGGGATGAGACAAGGGAGAATGGTTTTAAGCTGAAAGATTTATCTAAGCTATTAGGAAGAAATTTTTTCACTGTGAGGGTGGTGAGGCCCTGGCCCAGGTTGCTCAGGGAACCTGTGTCTGCCCCATCCCTGGAGGTGTTCAAGGCCAGGCTGGATGGACCTTGGGCAGCCTGAGCCCATGGGAGGTGTCCCTGCCCATGGCAGGGGTGGGACTGGATGGGCTTTGAGGTCCCTTCTGACACAAACCGTTCTATGATTCTGTTGATTCCATTCTATGATTCTTTTGAAGCAGAATTCTTATAACTGTGCTTGCAATTAAACAAATCTTGTCTTACCTTGAATTAAAGTATTTGACAGGAGAAGAGAATGCGATAGGGAGGTGCAGTTGGTGATGGAGATAGATCTCTCTTGAAAGGAAGAACTGTAATGTTTGGTGAAGCCACGAAGAGACAGCAAAGTAATGCTGGGATGCAAAGGGGGAGGTAAAGTGGCCAAAGTAACAGGCTAAGGGGGAAGCTCTTTACAGGACTTTGGGGACCGGAGTACATGAAAGAGATTAAATTTGCCATGGCCTCAGCCAATGCCCATAAGCCAACAAGAGAAGCAGTTTGGACTGTTGTTGGAATGTGTTCTGTATTCCTGTCTGTCCTCACCAGAGTGCGTGTGTGGGGTCAGCGGAGAGCAGGACAGAGCTGTGGTGCCAGCAGAGCCATGAAGAAATGACTAACACTAGCAAAAGAAGGACAAGATTTCAAGGAGAGCCATAGAGACTGGGAAGGGGATTTTATTATATAAGGAAAAGGTGGCTGGAAAGACGAGAATCATGCTTCCTCGTCCAAGAACTCTTCACATTATCGTATTTATGTAACAATAAACTGTTTTTATGGCCAGAAGGCCTTGTTAGATTTCAAGTTGCTGTGAAGGTTTGCTGAGATCTGATTTTTGCAGATCGCTAAACAGGAGCGTGTCTCTGAATGTTGCTTTTCTCCCATAGTGTCTTAAAGGCTTTTTGTAGAGAAACTGTCACGATGCATGTCAGAAAACCAACCACACCAGAATGTTTTTAGCTTTACATAAGAAAATATGCTTTTTGGTTTTGCTAAACATAAAACCAGGAAACAAAAGCCTGTTTAGTAGAAGAAGTAGCAAACAAAAAGACCATGAATTATTCAAAAATAAAATCATAGCAAAAAACTTATTTGACAACAGAGCTAACTTAATTTGCTAACACACAGAAATAACCCAGTCTTTCACTCTGCTTCCTTTGGAAAGAATTATACATTATATATATATTTCACATCACTTCTTTGTTATAATAATATGCCAGAAGTTTCTTTATGGGAATTTTTATTTTCAGATTACCAATACTGAAATTTAAAATTCCAGTAAAATTAATGACATGCTGTAGGTTGTCTAACAAAAGGTATTCCTTGTTATTTTTTCCAGAATGCTGGTGCTTTCAGGGCAGGTGTGAGAAAAGAGATTTGTCTAAGTAGTCAATTTATTGTTTCATCTTGTCACTAAAAAGATCAGCAATGAGTATATCTCTGCTCAAAAGTGCTGCCTTTTCACAGAGGACTTTGCATCAACTGATTTTTAATGATAGAGTAATCAATAACTTTTTCTGGTTTTGCTGATCTTGCAGATAGTTCACACTATTGAGCAGATACAGACGGTCCCTATGGGTTATTAATGCATGCCAAGATAAAGTGGTTTTTGACCTCAATAACAACATCTATCTGCAAGGCCTTTGTGGTTCATCTGTGTTCTACTGTTTTTCTACTTTATGGATTTTTAAGTTTATGTCATCTGCTCGAGTCCATTTGAACCCCTCGTTTCACATGTGCTTTGTCTAAGCGTCTGGTTTCTGAAGATTTGCTGACTTCAAGGGAGTCTTTATATCTGATTTCCACTGAAAGTACTTTAAAAAATTAAAATGCTAAAAATTTTCTGCTGTTTCCTTTGTTCAACAAAAAAATGCCAGACTACATCTCTCTATCCCGTTGTGTGAAGCTGCTTTGCCAGTGCTGTGGGAATAAGGTGAAGTCTTCACTCCAAAATTCTCTAGAGATTTGTCCATAGATTCATGTATTGATTGAATACAAAAAGTGAAAGTGCAAATGTGAAGAAAATAAAATAGCGTCAGAAAACTGAATCCCCCATGAAGATGTTGGGCTTTATTCTATACATATAAAGACTGTCAGAGGTGCGTCGTTTCGTCATGTTTACGGATGGTACCTGTGAAGGGGGTTGGAACTGGATCATCTTTAAAGTCCTTTCCAACCCAAAATGTTCTATGATTCTGTATAACAGTGGTATTGGACCTGGATGATCTTTAAGGTGTCTTCCAACCTAAACTGTTCTATGATTCTGTATCGCAGGGGGGTTGGAACTTTCAGGTCTCTTCCAAGCCAAACTATGCTATGATTCTATAACTATTCTATGATTCTGTCTTGGGGCAGAGTCATCTTTCTCTGCCATGTACAGCTGGTGTTACCCTTGGGAACTTGCATCATGGGCAGTAGCAAGGCTGAATTTATCGCAGTAGCTTCAGAAGGTTGTTCTTAATCCAGAAACTTGCTGGCATTTCTTGCTGCTTCTTCATCCCATGCAAAGCATGCCTGCTGAGAGACAAAAGACAGAAATGGAGAAAAGGTCACTAGGAACTCACGTAGGAGCAGTGTGGTGGTCTGCTCAGCCAGGCTGTCTTACACCAGTGATGATTTGGTTTTCTTCAGTCTAGCAGTTTCTCATCGATAACGTCTAATCTCATGTGTGCCAGGCCGAAGCCTTATTGTAGGTAATAATACAATAACCAGCCCTCTGGATACATTTCTTCTTGCTCTTTGATGTTGGTTTAATCTCTAGGGGGTAAGAAAGTAATCACTGTAACCCTTTCCAAACAGTTTTTTGTTTGAAGTTGTGAGGTTTTTGGTTTTTGTTTTTTTTTTTTTTAGTTTAGTTCTTTATACATATATATATATTTACTTTTACAGCTCTTAACACTTAGGTTATTGACAACCTTCAGGTTGGAATGTTGAAGAAGACTGAGAGATTTAGATGCACCAGTCTCATTGGGAGGTATCATTGAAAATCCCAGCCCAAATGGATATGAAATAGTAGGGTCACAGCTGCACCAGGACAGCCAGACAGCTTGGTATGGGTGGGTTTGCTTGTTTGTTTTTCCTGTTTAACTTCAGAATATTCTCCCACCCCACTAGCAGC
Organism: Phaenicophaeus curvirostris; assembly: GCF_032191515.1. Classification (NCBI taxonomy): domain Eukaryota; kingdom Metazoa; phylum Chordata; class Aves; order Cuculiformes; family Cuculidae; genus Phaenicophaeus; species Phaenicophaeus curvirostris. Next base: position 5,064,909 of record NC_091402.1, on the reverse strand, counting down.
ATGGGCCAGGTGTGCTCAGCAAGTGCAGCACATCTTACTACACTGCTAGTGTCACATTGGAATTTACTTCTTTTCTATCCCACGCCTACATTGTGGGGTCCCATTATGTGATTCAACTGCCTTCTCATAGAGCTGTTTTTTCTGATATAGGTGATATTTTAGAGTAAGACTGTCTAACAAAGGTCTAGACAACGAGCTTCTGCCAAGCAACTATGGGGCACGCTTACAGCATTTGTTTGCCCTCCAGTCACGTGCGATGAAAAGTCAAACAGCTTGGCATCCAGCAAGCGTTGCACTATCTGCTGCATCCTTGGGAAAGAGGAAGAAATAAGTGATGCTTAAATGAACATTATGTTGCAGTGATGTAGTGCTGTAAACTTCTTCAGCTTTCCCGTGTTTTAATTATGCTGCAGAGCTCCCCAGTGGTGCAGGTAAAACAATAGAGAAAAATCATTCCATCTGTCAGAAAACAGAGCCACATCTTTGGAAAAATACAGTGCTATCATTTAAAGCAGCGCGTGAAAATGCGGCAAGAAAAATCTGATGACTAGTTAAAAGGCAGGGAATAGGGTTGCGGTTTGCCCAGGTCATTGGTGCCAGTGCATCTCCTTATACAGAGCAGAGGTAGGGGGTCTGATCTGAGAGGACCAGAGGTCAGCACTTAAATCTGTGGCTTTGATGGGGGTTTCCTAAGTCCCACTACCTTTTCGGCTCTAAGTATTAAGTTTTACATCATTCACCTATTAAATGTTACTGTGCATATCAATCTCTGGATTGGGAGTTGGGTAACAAATAAGCACTTCTGGTTCTGGAGAAAGCTGGATGTGACAAATGTTTCACCCCCAGCCACACTGCAATCCAAGGGTTTCTCCTACCCATTTCCTTTTTTTTTTCCTCTCTTGTAACTTATCAGTGCCATGTGTAAGCTGTGGAGATGTGTAGCAACCTTTCACCTCTCCTGCCATCCTTTTTTGAGTAAATTAACGTTGTTCTGCATGAACAGATGAGCCTAATGAGCCTGAGCCTACCAGGAGTGGTGAAGGTGATCGAGCTGTTCACCATGCCATGTTCTTTAATCACTGCAGACTTCCAGATTCAGTCCCCGTAAGCAGTAATTGCTCCTGATGCCACTGAGACAGGCATGAATAAATACATGTATTTTTGGCCCTGCTCAGGCAAACTTTTACGTCATGGTGACTCTCTGAGGGATCCCAAGAAATCTGATATGTGTCATGTGGCATGTATGAAAGCTGGGGGCATCTCACAGGGCAAACCTGCTGCTGATCCTTGACTGTGGCAGCGGATACTCCATGCACCTCCTATAACCTAGCAGCTTCTCCTGGAGGTTTCAGTGTGAAGGCATTTGAGATGTGATGCATGACTGCCATACAACATCCTTCAGGGACGTGTCTATGGAAGGTGACTGCAGTCAAAGCACCCTGTACGCCAGGGGCCAGGCTAGGAGTTTGGCTTTTTGCAGCAGTCCCATGGACTAGATTTCTGTTCTTGAACTTGATGGCACTTGCTGCTTGTCCACAGTAAGTCAGTGGTTACCAGTGTGACTGTGGGCAAGACGTTTCACCTTGTCATTTCCTCTCCCTTGTCTGTCTTATCTACTTAGTCTGTAAATAAAATATTTCTTCAGGACAGCCACTTGTCTCTTAGGATATATTTGTTCGGCAAGTACAAATAAGATCAAGGCCCCATGGCTGGGATTTCGAGGTACTCCCACAACATGAATAATAAATAATAGCAGAGGTAAAGAGATTGTGTTAGTACCATTTATGTGCAGAGGTATTATTGAATGAGACAACAGAGGAACAGAGTGGGAACGTTCTTGGACATTGTGGTAGAAAATGGTGATTGCAAATAACTTTTTTTTTGATTTATGGAGCAGATGTCTGTGTGCAATGGTTGCACATATTGCTCTTCACACTGCATTTGTGTGGTAACAGCAGTGTGTTTAATCTCCTATATGGAAATTGTGTTGTTACTATTTTAGCAAGAGTGAAAAAAAACCCAAACATCCTGCTCTTCTGGAGATAAACACAAAAGGACTCCTCACCATCCAGGAGAGTTTGAGAGTAGTTGAGATTTAAACCTTTGAGTATAGTGAGTGCTATCTGCTTGCACAGAAAGACCACCTTGTTTCATAGAATCATAGAATAACCAGGTTGGAAGAGACCCACCGGATCATCGAGTCCAACCATTCCTATCAAAAAAAAAAAGTTTCCCTCTGGGACTTCTGATATCAGCCACACGCACTTTAAAACTATGCATGGCTGGATGTTAATGTTGCTATGTATAGCCTTTGAAGTGACTGAACTCCCACCAGAACTTAGATTTTAATCATCACTTTGATCTCTGGCTGTGCTACAGAATCAGTTACAAATGCGTCTTTGAATCTGTAAACCTAAATTTGTGCAGGACTATTAAGTGTCACCTGTTTCAGAAACCATGCAAATGATGGCATTTGTGAATCAAAGTCAAATCCAAGGGGAAATGTATGGAAAGTTACTAGAGGCTCTTAAATAATCTCCAAGCTATTTGTTCTGTATTTTCTTAAGTTACAAATAAGAAAACTCTGAAGACATTTTCAGCTTTCTACATATTTACTTCCAAATTAAGACAGAAAAATTAAGTTCCTTACAGTACAGCTGTCAAAGCATCGATATTGTTGCATGTACTTATTTTTTATAAACTAAGGATTTTGTTTCCAAGTGTTTGTCATTAGCCTATGTCCACTTGGCTGACTTCTGCAATCAAACTTTTAGCAGTAACTGCGCAAGCTGAATTAGTTCAGTACTGATTATTTCCTAAGAAGCTGCCATAGGGTTTATTCTTGTCTCCACAGAAATAACTGCCAAAGACCCATTTGATGGCTTCAAAGAAGCCAATATTTTACTGTTTTCCTTCTCCACTTTGGCTGATGAGCCAATTGAAGGTTTCATATCTGTTCAACCATAGAAGTAGAGAATGAAGTATTATGTGCTTGAGGTATTGCTACACAAATAAAGCCAGGACAAATACATGTGTTTTGTAAAACTTTTCTTAGTTACAGTAAGCATGAGGCTTACTTACAACTATATCACGGAGAAACATCTAAAACGTTCAAAGCAATTCTTTCCTTGGAAAATTCAATTATTTGTTGTTACTGAGCACATTTGTGTTGCAAACAGAAAGATCACTATTGCATGAAGGAACTTTCATGTCTGTAGTTGAATCAAGGTGGAAAGGTGTGAAGGACATGCTTAGCAATGCAGTAATGTTATTTGTGGTTTGGAAGGTCCTTGAGATGTAGACCAGAAACTATTCTGGACATGCAGGCTACTATTTTAAAAAGGTTTATTTCTTCCTTCACGAAGTTTGTAGACAAAAGCCATCAAATGTAGAGATAAGTTAAATTTTAACTCTTCTGTAGCATTTGTATGCACCTCTAGGGTGAAACAAATAAATGAGGGAAGAGAACAGAAATAGGAGACTGAATAAACTTGTGTCTGCTTAACACACCTGGCTTGTACTTTAGAGAAGCCAACTGCTATATGAAATCAATAGTCTTGTCCCAAATGTCTGTAAATGAGACACTGGTTCACCACTTCTTTTCAAGACGGGAACTCTGATGTGGTAGCTGCGTGTTCTTGTGCTGATTGGTTTGAGTCAAGTTGTTTTTTGAGGGAGAGAAATAAGATTGTTGGGCAGTCAGAATGTCCATGGTGTGAGCATAGACATCTATTGTGAGAAGTTTTTTCTGTCTTTTTTAAAACTAAACCCTGAAGTTAAAGGAACTGGCCTCACTGTATTCTGAAGAACACTAGAGTAAATCCTGACTAATGGTATTTCTTTAGTGCATTTATTCTGTATTTTCTCTGCTTTACCCAAGAGGCAGGACTAACTTTTCCGGCCAATCACTTGGGACTTCAGTTGAAATACTGAGCACAACAAAAAAAAGATAGAATGAATATTTCAGCTGCTATCAAACAAGCCTCGCTATTTCATAATGCATATTACAGTTCTTTTGTCTTCATCTTTCAAGATTTGACATTCCTTTAGTTACAGTTTTCATGTTTTACTTTGCCAAATTGCAGTTCAAGGTTGGCCATATCATCCTTTTTGAGCATGTTCGCTCATCTGATTTTGGAGAGAATGTATCATTGGTGTTCTTCAGCTGAGTATCTTTACTCCAAAAAATGGGAGAAACAGAAATATGATATCATGATATGATCAAACATATAACTTTGGGAGATGCTTCCTCTCAGCTGTGACATTATCTGTCACTATAAGCCTTGCAGTGTTCTGTTCTTTACTCAGTCTGTTAATCACTGATTTTTGTTTTCAGCCTTCATCACTAAGTGACTTTAAAATGAATGTTATAATACTAGGAAAAACAATAAGTAGAAACCTGATCATTATTAAAAGTCCTGTTAGCATCTTCAAATACAACTTCCTTTATTATTTAATCAATTATTATTATCATATTAATATTGTTATATTAATATTGTAGCAGCATTTGAAGTAGTTGTATGTACTGTATAGACACAGCCTCAATTCTTTTGAATGCTCTGCTCCAATACTATGAAGTACTTCTATAAGGTACATACTTTGTGTTAAAATTGAGCTTAAACAGACAAAGGAGGCGTAGTTATCTTGCTTTATGGAGGGATGCTGGGAGGGGAGTGACATGCTGAAATTTCAAGGTGGAGCCTCAGGCAGAACTTGAAATAAATTGATACCGCAAAGTCCTGGTCTGTGCTGTACACTGCACATCTGATCATCCTTTCCAGACTTGAAAAAACCAATTAGAGAAAACCAAAATGACTCATTAACATCTGTCATGTGGAGTTCTGCGGTACTGACTGCTCTTCTGTGTTTTCTGGTGATTGTGAGAGTCTCCTACCTGAGTGCACCAGATAACCACAGGAGAGAGAACGGGTCTTGATACCCGTCCCCCCTCCTCACCTCAGCAAGACTTGCTGCCCCTGGTTAGACGCTGTGTGTCTGTGCTGGTGTGCAGAGTGTGGGCTTTCCTGAGGAGGTGGTACAGCTCCAAGCTGTGCTCACTTTTCATCTCTGGAAATAGGAGTCCTGCAGCGAGCTGCAATGCCAAGTGCAGGATTTCGCTTGTGCTGCTGCTGCTATTGCAAACACAGCAGGGAATGGTCTTTGCTGTAGTTAGAGCTCGTATCATTTTGCTCTTTTCCTCAGACCCATAGGGGAAACCATAGGGCTTATCTTTGGAAGGTGAAAGGTTCACCATTCTCATTAGACAGTAAAAAAGAGAAAGAGTACAACTTTGGCTACTTTGGTTCAAATGTTTTTCGGAAAAACATTATACTTAACATGAAACTGTCAGTAGAAATGAGAATTCAGAGGGCCTTTATCTTCCATAATTTAATTTTATTGTATTTGTAGACTTGAAAGTGGATTCTAACTGCTGAAGATTGAAAGGCATTGCCCTAAACTTCAGATAGCGAGCTCAAGGAGCCTTTGGAAGGAAACACGCACACACACACAAAGCAATGTAGTTTAAAGGTTAGGATTTCCTATCAGTTTCAAGGTTTCTTTGTATCTTTGTCCTAGCATGATTATGTTCCTCAGCTGACAGTGTTTACTCCCCAAATATTCGACTCCTGTGTAAGCCATCTGGTCCCCTTGAGTTGAGCTGGCCTTTAGGTTTGATGGGCTTGATAAACGAACTCTGTTGAACGTGAAAGAGAGAAGAGGGCTCCTTTAAAACAAACAAACAAACAAACAAACAGCCCTATCAGACTTGAATGTCCCAGTTGGTCCTTTGTTTCACTCATTATGGCTGGCCTAGGCTGTGAGCACAAAATTGCAGGATCTCTGCAAAAATGTGGAAAACAGCAAATATCTGGAGTTGTCTCAGAAGGTAAAAAAAAAAACCACAAAAACAGATGGGTCATTTGAACTGCCATTTGGTAAAATCTCTCCATCTTTGCTCTCAAATATAACTGGGCTCGTTGGGTAGCGTGCTGGATGCTAAGATGTTGCTACCAAGGGTTCGGATGTGAGCTGTTCTTTTAAAGAAATAATGCAACTGAATTTGTTCGCTTCTCAAAAAGGAGGAAGCATTTGTGTTGCAGTTTCCCGTCCTATACAAATAATACCTGAAAAACAGTTGCTCACATTCGTATTCAGTCAAATACAATCAATAGACATATGTTTGTACGTGAATGACTGTACACCTGTACCTGTTTACTGCTAATTAAGTTTCATTAGTGATTAGTTGTCTTCAGAAGGGGGAAAAACCCCTCCACAATTGAGGCCTAGCATATTACGTGGTTCTATATTTTCCCTTTTCAGAAGCTGCATTTTAACAGGACCATTAGCCCGCAGTACATTTGTCTGTATTTAAGTGTAACTACATTTCCTTGAAAAGACCATCTGTTTGTAAAGACCATCTTTTTCATGCTCCCTGCCGTAAACTTTAAAGAGTGGTAGAATTAGCTAAGGACTGTGTTTAAATGAAAGTATATATGGATTGAGAGTAGGTAAAGCTGTTCTGTGCACATTAGAATGGTTCCGTGGTGCAAAGATTGTCATTACGTTCCTCTTTTACTTTCACAGAATTTATCTGCACTGAATTCTGACTGTGTAATTTTATCCTTTCTACCTACATGTGAATGGAATGTACCACGTGACAAATTACTTGAGCAGTGATTGTGGTGGAGCTGTTTTTACTTTGTAGAAAATGCAGCATTCACATTTTTATTTTGCTTGGATTGATCATAAATACTCACATTACGAACCTGCAGTGCAAATGTCTGCATTTCTCCCTACCACAGTAGTACCAAGTGCTGATTTATTCTTTAAATTGTGCTGTTATATTCAGTTTTAGTGTGGCCTGGATGAACAGCAGGTCTCCTTTAAATAAACAATTCTGTTCATTTTAATTTTATGCATAAACCAAAAGAGTAGACTAAACCGAATATGGATGAGCCAGAATTCCACATAAAGATACCTGTGAAAGAACGTGAACTGCCCCCAGTGAGACTGGTTGTACAAAAAATGCACAGAAGTGCTGTAAATATCAGTAATGTTTCCATATTATGCAAAACAGATGAAGTATTTCTGCTACTTCTGTGCTGGTTGTGCAAGGACAGCCCTTCATGACCTGCACAGACAGAACCGTGGCAGTAGAGAGCAAACAAGATAACATTCTTATCCAGAATTCAGACAAGAGGATAGATGTTACCTCCACACAAGAGTTAAGATAAACATTTTATTGTTATTGTTGGATGTTTTATTTCTTATACCAACTAAAGAATGGATAATGGTCTTTCTTAGGAACCTAAGCAAAACACAGAATAATTGCAACAAGAAATAATGAAGTGAGCAATGCTGTAGTACTTGGATCATGATTATTATTTTCATCAAAGATGAAGGGAAGATTACAAAAGAAATTCTTGTCATTAGCTAATAGCTGCCTCTGAAGCAGTAGAATTAGTGTAACCAACGGTAAGTAAATCCTTTGGCCATTAACTCTGTTGAGTTTTCTCACAGAAGCACATTACTGTGTATGAGACATAAAGTCTCTGTCGCGTAGAGCTCTTAAGGGACAGCTCTGTACTGTGGGGGTTACTAAACCTTCAATATCTACATGACCCACTGTATACTCTTACCAAAAGCAAGTGTGTCTCTTCTACGACAAGGTACCCCTGTATGTCAGAGAGGCTGCTGAACAATTTTATTGTCTCTATTCTCCACATACTGTTCTCCAGAGGAGCTTCACAAGTAGATGAGGTATGCATAAATGTAAAAAGAGTTTCCATTTTATTAGGAATTAGTTCTTCGAACAAAATATGCAATTAAAAAAAAAAAAAGACCTGAGACGACTTATTCACAAATGCTGTATCTTGTTAGATTTTAGGTGAACCATGTTTTTACAGGCCCTTTGTATTTGCTTTTTTCAGAATATTAACATGGATATGTTTTATCATTTGCGAACAACAGACACTGGTGTTACAGTGTTGTGTTCAAAGCTCTGGTATGATATCCAGTGGTCTTCTGTGACATTTGAACCAGATCCACACTTGAATAATGTTGGTGTGGCAAAGGGCAGTTGATATAAAAGCTTGCTAAGGGCGATGAGGTCCTGTTCAATGCTTCTGAAGCAGGGGGCATAGCAAGGGTATGCAAAGCTTTGTCTGATCTTTTCCTTGGCCATATGCAAAAGGTATTCTGACAAATAAGCAGATGTAAGTCACAATCACAGAAGATTACGTAAGGCCTTCAGCTATCTGTTCTTTATGGCAGTTGGAAGGGAGCTCTGCCTGAAGTGCAGGTCAGCAGGATGCTAGGTAGACTGGTCCAAGACTAGACTGTGGTAGCATCACGGGGAACGCAAGCTAATAAACCCAGTGAGCTTGGGCCACGTAAATGTGGTCATGGTGCATAAGTCCCTGCTCGCCTGCATCCCACCTTCTGGGCATGCAGACAGTGAGGGAGTTCCCACCTGTCTTCAGGAGGCTGTGGATAGGACATAGCTGGAGGGTGAGGGGTTGTCCAGGGAGAGAGGCTCTGATTTGTCACTTCTCTGTTTGGCAGGAGGTATTTTCCGCCTTTTGAACTGGGACCATTTTTAAGACTTCTTTTTCTGTAAGTGGGTTGATAAGCTATTGAGTATGGTAATTAAAGTGTGTGTTAATGAGGTGCTATATTGCTACATGTATTAGTCTGAAGACAAAACCGTGACCAGCACTCAGATTTCCTCCAATACCCTCCACCTTTCTGTCAGGAATCCTAACACTGAAGAAACAGTATGAGGGTCTGTGAACTTGTTTGGATTTTACATTTCGATTTTGAAGATACATAAAGAAAGCCATGAAAATTGAAAATGAATAGGTTTTTTGTTTATTTCATTCTAAGAATGGCATAGTTGGATCAAGAGTGGTGAGCACAGCTTCTTAAGAAGGACAAGTGGAACTACTGAATTTACAAAAGTCTGTATCTGAGTTTAAACACTATGGAAAGCCCAGGAAGTGCTGAAATGAGGAAGCGTATCTTTTTGAAAAGTCAGTGAGCTATGAAGTTGGTAGGCCCAACAGTGTGTGCTGTTATTCAGGCTATGCCTGCAAGGGGTGTGTAAACAAGAGAGGTTCAGTAGGAGCGTGTCCTTGAGCTTGCTTTCATAAAATCATAGAATCATAGAATAACGAGGTTGGAAGAGACCCACCAGATCACTGAGTCCAACCATTCCTATCAAACACTAAACCATGCCCCTTAGCACCTCGTCCACCCGTGCCTTAAACACCTCCAGGGAAAGTGAATCAACCCCCTTCCTGGGCAGCCTGTTCCAGTGCCCAATGACCCTTTCTGTGAAGAATTTTTTCCTAATGTCCAGCCTGAAGGTCCCCTGGTGGAGCTTGAGGCCATTCCCTCTTGTCCTGTCCCTGTCACTTGGGCGAAGAGGCCAGCACCCTCCTCTCTACAACCTCCTTTCAGGTAGTTATAGAGAGCAATGAGGTCTCCCCTCAACCTCCTCTTCTCCAGGCTGAACAACCCCAGCTCTCTCAGCCGTTCCTCATAAGGCCTGTTCTCCAGCCCCCTCACCAGCTTTGTTGCTCTTCTCTGGACTCGCTCCAGAGCCTCAACATCCTTCTTGTGGTGAGGGGCCCAAAACAATTGCTTCATGTTACTAAATGCCACATCTTTTTACTGACACCAATTAGAAACTCTAAGTTGGCTTAAAACAAACTATACAGCTTTTATTTCAGCTACCAGACTGCCTATTTGTTTCTCTTTATGAAGCTGTTCTGCCCCCGTTGTGCTGGTGAAGATCTTAAGAACATTTTCAGTTGTGACTTTTTTTTTGCTGCCAGTTTGATGCCTTTTTGGTTCTTCAGGCTTAGAGATAACATTTGCTTAATGCTTCTGAACTCTTCTATTGAGTGGCTCTGCCTACAACTAGAAAAGTGATTCAATTAAAGATTGATTCACACTTGGCTTATTCCAGTTCCCTTTTCAGAAGACCCCCGGTTGCTCAACTTATACTGATCATTTTGTGCTGCTCTCATGGTCAACTGTTATTCAGTTACACTATTTGTCCATTTAACTCATGTCTAGTTTCAACAGTCTGCAGCTGGCTTGTAACACCCATTAGAAAATGGAAACACTCTACAGCATTCTCATTTCTGGGCATTTCCAGATATTTGTTCTCCGTGTGTGATAGTTTGTTGCCACTCCCAGCATCCTTCTTTTTTTCAGTTGTACATTAAGAGGCGACATCTGTAGAACTTTCTCTCAAAAAACAGAAGCATGAGCATGTCAGAGTTGTTGAAATGGATGCTTGCAAGTGTTGGCTACGGGTGGAAGCTATGATGCTTCTGAGAATCCCTGTATGTTTTAATCCTCTGTGGTTATTGTTAAGTAGGTGGTGCTCAAAGGTGCAACAGCATTTCTTAGAGAAAAGCATATAAAATCTTCATAGTTGGCACTAATATTCAGCTTCTAGGTTGTTTTAATCCTTGTGGAAGGCAGGAGCTGGTGCAAAAGAGAGGTGTTTGTCTTCACCAGATGTCCAGGTCTTTCTGCTCTATGATTTTGGAAGCCAGTCACCAGAAGAAAGACCACTTTCAGGGAAAAAAACCTTTCTGTCCTCCAGTGACCATGTGAATGTTTCCAAGACGTTTAATTTTGTCACGTGTCTGATTGGGCTTCTGGATTACCTCAGTGTTGTGATTTAAGCCATCTTCTGAGTGGCTGCTCATGACGGTAGTTCCCTGTTCAGTGTCCGTATCCTCTGATGGTCCCCAGTGCTTGTTAAAGGAGTTCCCCTCACCAACTTGTTGCCCATGTTTATTAGCGTTATTTAACAGAGGTAAGAAACACGGGGATTGTTTTGTACAGATGTGCATTATCAGCCACCTTGTCTGTATTTTCATTGTCACTGCAGGACGCTCCATCCTATAATAGCTTAACACATAGGTGAGAACGGCAGTTACAGGCCTCAGAAACACCTCCACAGGGTAATTGCACACTCTCTCTGTAAAAGCCCTCTGTTGTGTAAGCAGACTCCCTTAACACCTAAACAAATCCTGCCCACAGCTTGTGTTTTCTGTGGAGTTGTAGCGGTGTTGCTCAGAAAATATCACCTGTAACAGGAAAAGAAATCAATATGCTATCAATGAAATTGTTATTAGACTCAACTTCTTAAAGCTAGCATGAAATTAACTGAAACAAATCTGAAAGCTGGGAGTTTGATGTTGGTGTCCTAAACCAAATTGAAATAGAGCTAGAATCAAGCACATCATAAAATCTTATTTATACAAGTTACGTATTCAGTTAAATCTTATCTCATTAATTTAATCTTACTTGATAGCAACACAAAATTTCTAATTTTACAAAAAAATCCAATGTTCTTATTGAAGGAATGTGGCAATTAAATGAAATACTTTGTTATGATTCATGGGATCATTTCATTAGAATTTACTGTGCTGGTGAACTGGATGTAAATCATCCTTGCAGATATGGTTAAACTATTACTGATGTGCAAAAAGTTCTATGTTTGAAGAAAGTTAGAACTGTAAATTTAAACTCTGAGGATTAAGAAAGACAGAAATAAGACTGCCTGTGTAGCTTTAATTTGGAACATGAATGTGATACAGTCTTAAAGACTCAGTCGCAGGCTAGTACTTTATTCTGTGCGCAGGATGGACAAGTTCAAGTGTTTATTTTTATCTGCATCATTCAATGTGCAGTTCCAGTCCTTAGATGCCATCCAAACTCTGCCCTGAATACAAGGGTATTAATGTTCTCTGAGCTTTTATATAGAGCCTCTGAGCAGAGTATCTGAAATTCTCTGAAGCATTAATACATATATTTTAAGTAACACTCATTCTCTTTGGGGTGACAACTTAGCTTTAGAGCTTGATTTCTTGTGCATACTTAGAAACTTAAATGACAGATTGAGCTCATGGCTCTTAGGGACTACAGTTACATTTGTCATTGTTCAGGATTTCTGCAGACCAGCCAGTGTATTTCATGTGGATGCCCAGAAAGTGACCAACTGTGAGATGTTCTGGCTGAGGTGACTTTCCTAGAAGTACAAAATTGTAGCAGAGAAAACGGTAGGCTTTGTCCTCTAAATTTTGATTACCTTATTCATGGTTTATCCTCAGTCTTTTTCTTGTAATGCATAATATAGGCTTATAGTAAGGCTTATGCATAATATACCATACTTTTTCAAATGTCTCAACCAGATAGAGCAAGGACCATAGCGCAGAAAACCTCACTTAACCTCAGTCTGCTGTTAGAACTCTCACTTGAGTTTTGCATGTTACCACCCCTTTCTTAAAACAATACTTTCACTGTTCTTGCTTTTGACTAAATGGTATAATCGATTAATTTAGCATTGTTGCTGTATTGCTTATCGAGACTGATGAAAGTTTATTTTTCCAAGGCAAAGCTGGTGCTAGGCCAGTGGTTATCCTGGTAGACAGAGGCTCCTAGGAATAGCCCCAGTACAAAACCCCCACAGTCTGCACTGCAGCTGTTGAACTCTATGCTGAATGGCCTACAGGGCTTTATTGAAAACCTACTCATACGTGGTGTGAGGACTCTTGAGGACCTAACGCTCTGTAGGATCATCTGTGCCAGTATCCCCTCTCTTGTGGTGTCTCCTTCTCTGCAAGGTGCCTCAGCCTGTTGCAGCCCCTGGCAGTGCTCTTGCAGGCTGCTTTCAAGGGTTGATGGGCCTTGGATCCCTGTGAAAACGTTGTGCCTTTCACAGCATCCCTTTGGCTTGCTTTCTTGCCTAGCTGTGATGCAGGGCTGTTGTTGGCTAATTTGATCTATTATGCAGTTCAGGGGGAACTCAGCTGAAGGGCACATTTTTTCTGTGTTTCAAAGGGCAGGAGGAATACAGTTAAAATTTCCTTATGCACTCTGTAAAGACTGAGTAAAGAGAAAACTCCAGCATTGTATTTGAGAAGCCTTGGGATTAAATTACATCATTTGAGAACTCATTAGCTGTCTTTCAAGTGTATGCACTTTGGAGAATAATCATCTTTTTTCTCCTGCTTTGCCTTTGAGTTGCTCATCTGTCATACCTCTTATGCCTAAGAACTGCAGCTTTATGGCTCTTTGGATTGGATAAAACCCGTTAGCTTTGACATGTTAAATCCTTCAATTAGTTTGAGTTGAAGGCTAAAGGCCAAACATTTCAAATGTGGACACCTGAAGTTGACAAGAGCTGCAGGCATTCATCACCTCTGAAAATCAAACTAATCATTTTGGTGGATAAATTTAGATGCAAGTATCTTGCTTTTGTCAGCCCAGTTTAATCATCAAGTCCTGTGGTATTCCACTGCATCACATGGTCTTTCCCTAGATCTTTGCACATTTTCCTCTTCCTTTTGGGAGAAGGCTGGAATTTTATGTTTAGATGTTTACGTTAGTGTCCTATTGGCTCCCTAACCAATGGATCCCTCCTATTCATTGTGCTAAAAGCACCTGTTAGGGCCAGCAGTCTAAAGCACAAAAGCAAGCCCTAAAAAAAATTGCTTAGAAAGACAAATAGCTTACCAAAGACAAATACTAGAGTTCCATTCTCTGTGTGAACCTGTGGCCTGGTTTGCTGTCATTAGCTACTGCCCCTCCAAACTGCTCTCTGGCTATCACCAATGCACATCTCCTCATCAGGGTGGTAACAAAAAGATCTGCCTTTCAAAACCTGCTTCTTGAAACGTATTTAAGCACTGTGAGAACTACCCAACCCATATGTTTTGACTTTCTCCGTGCTTTTGAAGGAGATAAGGGATCAAGTGAGTGTTGTGTAATTTGGACATCTGCTTTTAACTGCCTATACACATGGAGGGAATTGATTTCTTTCACTAATTTTCTGACTAAGTGAGGTAGCACAACAAGCATGGACAAATAAGCAACAGCGACATGTGCAATTTAGGTGTTCACTGGTAACAACTGTTCAAAGAATTAAGTCCATGTGGAAAGAGAATTTTTAGAGATTTGTATTCATAAGATGAAAAGCTTCTGAAAGGATGTAACAACTCTGGGACTAAGCTCTCTTTCCATTGCCATGATCTTCTGCTTCTCCTGATTGTGAATGCTGAAAGTCTGCTCTGCTTCCCCGAAGTCCCAATACAAGATTCATTGGAATTGGAAAGTCAGAAAACTAGCAAAGACAAAACCCCAAACAAACAAAACTCTCAAACCCCAAACCAGGAAAGGAGATCTCTTAATTACAGTTGCGCCCTAAGCAGATGTTAACAAATCTATTTAAGCATTTTTAGACTGTAATCTGCTGCTGTCCTCATCTAACTTGGAGTTCCCCTGATCAGCTAACTCTGCCCTGATTAGCATTTGGGAAACACACAGGTTTTGTCAAACACAGCTTCAGAAGCTGTTTTGGAATACCACGTTGGGTGGTTGGGTTTTGTGAGCTGCAGATTACTAAGGATGTAACTCCAACTCCAGCCAACTCCAATATATTTATTCTGACTTTGATTCAACATGAGAAATGATTTGTGACGTTGAAAATGCAACACATAAATGGACCTCCCACAGCTGCATTGCTACTGGATGGATAGTCTCAGCCTTGCTCATTATCCTTCTGCAGCCAACATCAGCCCGCTCCCCGTGTCCTCCTTCCTTGGCAGGAGAGTGCCTGTTTCTAAGAGCGAACAACCTCTCTAAAGAGGCAAAAAGAGGTTTCTCGCTCTTGTATCTCCCCACCTCTTCTCTCTTGTGGAGGTGGCAGGGATCTGGTTTTGTGCTTGGAGGAATAAGAAATGGAGAGTTTGCTTGCTTGTAGGTAAGGGGATGGGGAGAGAATGTCTTTAAGTTTCTTTCAAGTGCTGAGAAAATCTGTTGAAAACTACACAGCCATGGATGGGGACCATTCAGTTCTGGGCCCCTCACCACAAGAAGGATGTTGAGGCTCTGGAACGAGTCCAGAGAAGAGCAACAAAGCTGTTGAGGGGGCTGGAGAACAGGCCTTATGAGGAACGGCTGAGAGAGCTGGGGTTGTTTAGCCTGGAGAAGAGGAGGCTGAGGGGAGACCTCATTGCTCTCTACAACTACCTGAAAGGATGTTGTTGTTGTTGTGGAGAGGAGGGTGCTGGCCTCTTCTCCCAAGTGACAGGGGACAGGACAAGAGGGAATGGCCTCAAGCTCCACCAGGGGAGCTTCAGGCTGGACATTAGGAAAAAATTCTTCACAGAAAGGGTCATTGGGCACTGGAACAGGCTACCCAGGGAGGTGGTTGATTCACCTTCCCTGGAGGTGTTTAAGGCACGGGTGGACGAGGTGCTAAGGGGCATGGTTTAGTGTTTGATAGGAATGGTTGGACTCGATGATCCGGTGGATCTCTTCCAGCCTGGTGATTCTATGAGTCTATGATTCTATGATTCCACTGCTTTCCTGGACAACCTGTTCCAGTGCTTGACAACCCTTTCAGTTTTTCCTGCTATCCAGTCTAAATCTGCCTTGGTGCAACTTGAGGCTGTTTCCTCTCATTCTGTCGCTTGTTACTTGGGAGAAGAGACCAGCACCCACCTCGCTACAACCTCCTTTCAGAAGCTGCAGAGAGCAATGAGGTCTCCCCTCAGCCTCCTCTTCTCTAGACTAAACAGCCCCAATTCCCTCAGCTGCTCCCCATAACTTGGGCTCCAGCCCCTTCCCCAGCTCTGTACCCCTTCTCTGCACACGCTCCAGCCCCTCCATGTCTTTCTTGTAGTGAGGGGCCCAGAACTAAATGCAGGATTTGAGGTGCAGCCTCACCAGCATCAAGTACAGGGGAACGACCCTTGCCCTGCTCCTGCTGGCCACTCCATTTCTGATCCAAGCCAGGATTCTGTTTGTTTTCTTGGCCACCTGGGCCACTGCTGGCTCATGTTCAGCACCAGCTCCCCCAGATCCTTTCCTGCTGGGCTGCTTTCTGGCCGTTCTTCCCAAGCCTGTAGTGTTGCATGGTGTGGTCGTGACCCAAGTGCAGGACCTGACACTGACCCTTGTTGAACCCCATCCTGTTGGCCTCAGCCCATCAATCCAGCCTCTCCAGATCCCTCTGCAGAGCCTTCCTTTCCTCAAGCAGATCAACACTCCCTCCCAACTCACTGTCGTCTGCAAACTGACTGAGGGAGCGCTCAACTCTTGTGTCCACACCTTGAATAAAGATATTAAACAGAACCAGCCCCAGCACTGAGCCCAGGGGAACACCACGTGTGACCAGAAACAGGATCATGTGGTGCTTCCCCCCACCCCTCCTGCTAAGAGTCATCATTGCTTGTGGCAGTTCTCCTTGGACAATATGGTCTTATCACTTGATAAGAACTTGTTTTCCCAGAGATATCAAGGTTCTTTGAATATATATTGTCTTTGCTCCTTCTCTCCAGCAGTAGCAAGAAGGTGTTTATTTGCTTGTCTGCATTTGGTACAATATAGACGTAAATGTTCCTAGCAGCTAAGTTACCAAAGTAGGAGCCTGCACTGTGCTATTTTTAAGCTTAAGCTTGGCTTCATTTTACTTGTCTCGGATGGATGTCATGTGATGATACAAGATTTTGTGGAAAACAGGCACAGTGGAATTGATCGCAGCTTCTTTACAATTTTGTATAGATTGAACTAGAAAATAATTCCCTGTGCAAAGGAACTTGACATGTGTCCAAAATAATCAAACTTAGAATAGCTTCTAAAGTGCCTAAACACCATTTGGAAAAGACATACAGGTAGAAGTTTTCAGGAGAGCTTAAAAGAGATGAAACAAGGTTTTCAGAACTGATTGGCAATAATGTAAGTGGCTAATTTCTCTGAAGTGTACTGAATGCTGAAGTGCTTTGAAAATCTGACAAGAAGTGTCGATGTCGCAGTTCCGCTCATTGCAGAATGACTTTAGGAATTTGGATGTTGGAAGGATTGGCCTAAGAGCAACAGTTACCAAAGAAGCAGATAAACAAACTTATTCTGGCTATCTCCTCAGATGCCTGAAGGAAAGCTCGGAAGTGAGCATGTCTAGTGTCTGAATTCGTGATTTGGTTCTCAGAATATCACCTTGCTCTCACACTTGTCACTTTGCACACCCTAAGTTCTTAAATACAAACCAATTCACTGTATATTGTTTAGCAAATTCTGATGTAGTGGGAATGCTAATGGCATCCACCCTCTATGAACACAGCTTTCACCTCAGGTTGCTCTGCTGATTCCATTTTTAAGCTGAAATTTGAGTTTATTTTTATGTTTACAATCTGAATTACAAGGTTTAGTGTTTATTGCATTCTTATTCTGCTGAGATGCCAAGAGACTGCAGTGATACGATTCACACGACCGGGCTTCTGCTCACTTGACTATGTCAAAATAACAGCAGCAAAGATCATGCTCATCCCCGATGCACCTCCTGAAAGCGAGTACCATTCTGCTGAGGAGTGAGTAGAGCTCATTAGTTGTATCCCTATGCAACTCCTGCTGCTGATAGAAGACTCAGAACTTTTGTATCCAGAGCAGCATCTCAGGAGTGTTGCTTTTCACCTTCTAGAAACGTGGCCTAAAGCATAGATGGGATGTAAAAACCGCTAAGCTCTGATACACAGTCTGGCAGGTGGCATTCCAGCATCTGGCCGTAAGGAAGCACGGAGCTTCTGACGCTGACGAGAGTAACAAGCAGTCAGCACCTCTTCAGTTTGGGCCTTTGCTGCTGGTGGCCTGAAAGAAAACCACAGAAACTCCTGGAGATAACGGGAAGTTTAGGAGAAACTTTGGATCAAGTCCCGTCTTACCTGACCTGATTTGCTTATTTCCAGGCAGAACGTATCTCTCTGAACATCCCTTGTTAGGAGCCCAGGATACATTTCTGGAGCAGCCACCTCTCTCTGTACAACTAACAGATTTTTTTTTTGGTTTTATGTGTAACTGGCCTAGGAATTGGAGTGGCTAACTGCTCATTATGTGAAACTCTTTAATATGATGCTGGAGGTGTTAAACAGTTGTATCTGCATTAAGTATGCTGTGCTTATGCAAACGTGGCACGCAGATTGCAAGTTCTAAAATTTATTAGGCAGACTAATTATTTAAATGTGAGCTATAGGTTACATAAATAAATAGCTCTCCCTCAGCAAATGGCAAGGTGTCATAGTGTTAGCCACGTGGCTCATAGGAGAGTGGAATTAATGTTAACACTTCTGTAGCTTTCTTACTCTGATTAGTAATTCTTTGAATGTTGGTAGATGAGCTGAATTTATGATAGTTTTGCCTGCCCTCTAAGTCCCTACTTTGTATTCCTTGTGCATTGCAGGCTGCTTTTGACTCTGGCAGCAATGTTAGATACTAAAAACACAAATAGCTCAGGCTTCCTGCTCAGCTTGTGGAGTGAGACAGATCCGAACCAAACTGGGAGTTGTCCCTGGGGTGAGATCTCTGCTCCCACACCTCCCATAACCCAATCCTTCAGCTGCAGGAGCAGCCTGATTGCAGTTAGCAGCATGTGTATCATAGAGCAATTGCACAGAATTGCATATACCTAAAAATAGGCAGATCACTGTGGTAACAAATAAGGAATTTGCCAAGGTGGGCTCCTTGCAGTTTGCTGTTATATGTATGCAGCAGGAAGGATGCGTGTATGTTCACACAGAGGCACAGAGTGATAATATACCGTCTGCAACTTTTTAGGATGCTTTTTGAGTGCAGAGTTATAAAAGATCAGAAAATCCTGTATGAGGAAAGCTGCTCCAGCTAGTCCAGAGAGAGTTTCATTAAAGTTTCTTGCTGTTGTTAGTTTCAAATTCACTTATGTCTGCTTCAATTTCGTTTCTGGAGGTACCTGCTCCAGTGGTTTTCTGGTGGTGCAGAGGGCGGAGAGTGTTCAGTGACAGGCTGTGCATTTCTTCTCAGTCCCCAGAAGTGGCTTTTTTTTTCCTCCAGTCCTTTTACTTTACATGCAGCTTTATAAAGGAAACGTGAGCAAGCATCCTCTCTCTCCTTCTCTGTCCCAGCTCCCTCTCCTCCTTTCTGCTGCACCAGCCTGATCGCCTCAGTTCACAAAAGTGAGAACCAGGTGAGTGTTTAACTTACCCTTCACTTAAGGGGACTCTGTGGGCCTGATCCTCCAGCCTTCAGTGATTTTTGTGGCAACCAGCAGGAAGGGTGCTTGATGTATTATGAGATGTGCTTTGCCCTTTGCAGACTCGCAGCCCAGACACTGCCGAACTGCCCTGCAGTGCTGCAGCGCAGGAAGGCTCTTGCCCATCCATTTCATGGTGGATTTAGGAGGAGGAACCTGGTTTCATGGCAGTTATTCAGCAGCAATATCTGTGTTAGGCCCAGTGGAAGCAATTGGATTGGCTCAGTTAGCACGAGGGATTAAAAGAAGCCAGATGCTGTCTTAATGGACAAGCATAAGGCAAAGTTGCAAACTTGGCCTTTAGGGGGAATTGAAAGCAGTTTAGTTCAGGTTCAGCTTAGAGGGTTGAGAAAGAACTTGTCTGTTAGTCTCAAAGCAGGCTGACAGTGCACCCACACCGAGCTCGCAGATGCTCCCCGCCTGCCAGGCAGAGCTGTGCACTAACCTGGCGGTGACACGCTCCCCTCTCAGCCTTGCTCTGGCTTGCAGAGCGGCGGGAGCAGCAATGCAGAGGTCATCAAGCCACTTCCCCTGAGACCAGCTCTGTGACGGGCCCATCTGTACGACATGAAGGCTGTTTGGCCTGAACCAAACGCTGCAGGGCTGCTGTTGGCCCCTCATCCCTCCAGCACTGGGCAGGAAGGCGAGTAGGAGCAGCATTTCGTCCCCTCAGCATCTCCTTGGCTAGTGCTGCTGGAGAACGTGTTGCATGAGGCGTAGCCAGCCAAGTCCTCTCCCCAGTCCCTGGAGGCAGGTGAAAAAGGGAGGCAGACTGGGAACCTGAGCTAGAAGCTGCTCTCAGCCTCGAGCCTGGGACAGCAGATCAGGATGTTGAGGCTGATGATGGCACTGTAACCTACGTGTTCAGTGAAAGCCAAGGTTGCTTTTCTGGTCTTTTCCTAGCCCAAAGAAAGGGAACAGACACTAATAGCAACTTCATCTCCCTATGTTTTCATTTTATTTTGTGAACAGAGCTGCTGGTGAATCACAAAAGCTGCAGCAAAGCTCTGCTTTCAAGCCCTGCATAAAGTTACTCTGTTTAAAATCAGTTAAATTCCTTCACTACTAAATATTTCCTGGAAGCCTTTTGTTCTTTCTTTCTTTCTTTCTTTTGTTTTCTGAGCACTCGTTATATTGCCAAGGTGTTTAGCTGCAAATATGGAAGGCCATGCAAATAAGACCAAGCCAGCTGCACAGATTTTGAACACTTTAATTAAGTTGTGGGGCTTCAAATGGATTTGGCTCCAGTTTCTGATGCTTCCATGCCTTGTATTCTGTTCCAGTGTGGATGTTAAATCGTGCAGAAATGGAGTGTGACCTAACTTTCATGTCAGTTGATTTGGCAATAGCTGGTTTTGTGTAACTAATTTTAAAAAATTGATTGTTGGTTAATTACATTAATGAACTGAACCAACATGGGCACAGACCAAAGCACAGCAGTCTCCTAAACAGTCATTAAGATTAGACATCTATCTTTTCACCTGCTTGTACAGCCTCCTGTTGGGTAGCAGAGTGTGTGGAATAGTAATTCTGAAGGTTAAATGACTTAAGGACGTAATCACAAACTGTTCACCTCTGCAGCCCGGCTGCCCATATGGCCCTGGGAGGCACAGGCAAAGTCCATTTGGACAAACTCACTGTTGAAAGGTCTCCAGGACAGCAAATCTGGTGGTTTCAGCTGTGTTTCTGGCAAATGCCAGTGTGTGTCACAAATCCACCAAACTTCCCAGGTGGAAAGGATTTTGTGGGTTTAAACAATTGTGAAAGAACTTTCTCAGTTAGGGTAATTCATGCTTATCAAGGTGAACTAAGAGAAACCGTTCACTCTTCCCTCTAGCCCGCTCATGAATATGAAGAAAAATTGAATCAATAGTACATTTCTGTAATTAAATTGGTAAGTTAAAATGATCGAGTTCTTGTTTTTGCAAACAGTCAGTGGAAGATGCATTTCTGTGTGTTTATTAGTGTTGACCTTGTAGCCATTCCGTGCACTTAGGTGGGACATGTGCAAGTGTTGCATGCTGTGCAGGGGCTTACAAAAGAAGTACTTGAAGAGGTTAAAGAAAGTTTGAGACAGGGACATTGGTACCTTTTCTAACGTGATTATGAAATATTATGCGATGACTAAATGCATTTTATTTTATTTTATTTTGAAGTCTGGGGACATCCTTACTTGGAGTTAGTAAGAGTGTTACCACTGGCTTGAGCAGGGAGGGAGCTGGCACAAGGCTGTGTATTATGAAAAAATGCAAGAAAAATACTTGGGAAAACAAGAATGAATGTACCTTTGCACTGGTAGCCTGTGAGGAGTTATCATCTTATATAGATTGTTGTCAGAATCTTCACTCATGTTGGTGCTGATAGTGTGGTATTCTGTGATGCCTGACCCAATAGCTGCTGAGACTGAGGAGTCGTACGGGGATTTCAGTCACCTTTGGGTGATGTTGTAGCTGACCGAGCCGAGGAAGTTTGATTTTCAAGGAGGCTGTTTACTTTCACAAAACTGTTTTGTATGCCAAATTCGACAATGTGTGGGGGAAGTAAGTCAAAGAAAAATAGGATTGACCAGCAGTTATATAGTCCATGTGAAAAACCTGCTTTCTTGATTCTTAGCTCCCTCACTGGATATGTCACTAAACTGGTTTGAGATGGAGACATACCCTGTGGGTTGTTTGGAGACAGATCCTGCTTCCCCATTCTCCCAGAGACTTCAGTGGGTTGTTGAGGAGTGAACAGCTGAGAAGCTACATAAGAGATTTCAGGCCTTGGTCCATGGCAGCTTGAAAATACTTTAGATATGAGGTGAAGAAGTTGTGGAATGACACAAATGCAAATGGCATTAAATTATGGTTTTATCTAAGATCTTCTATTTCAAGCTAATTGAAAGACAGGGGCCACTGCTGCAAGAGGAAAATATGAAAAGAAATCTATACTGAAACATAAAAGTGTTTCTGATCAAGTAAAATTCTGTTTCTGTTGAATGTTTTATTTTGTTCCAGTCACATAAATTACCATCTTTGAAAAACTAAAACTCCCACAATCAGCTTTTTATAACGGAAAATAATTTACATTTTAAAGGTTGAACTGAAGCAGCTAAACATCGGAGATGAATGTGCACATTTGGCAATAAAACAGGAAAACAGCCCATATTTTGGAACCCCTAAGCTGCTATATATAATTTTAATATTATAAATAACTAAATAGAGTCCAGTGAGTGCTATAGGTATGCACAGAGATATTTGCTAGTTCTTGGGAAATGGATTCTTAAGGGTATGAAGAATTCGATTAATGCCTAGCTCCGAGCCTGGTGAGAGGAGAGGGGCTTTGGCTTTTTTGATCATGGGGGGGCTCACGCACCCCCAGGCTTTCTCGCTAAGGGCGGGACACATGGGTCTCCTAGGGGGGCTAAAGCCCTTGCTAGAAACCTAGCTAAGCTCATAAATCAAACTTTAAACTAGATGTGAAGGGGGAGGGGGTTGAGACCAGGCTAGACAGGAGCGAGCCTGGATGTGGGGCACTGGAGATTTGGAGGGGGTGTGCTGGTGAGGACCACCAGTACCTCACCACACAGAAAGTGGGGGAGAACACACCTGGGAGTGGTAAGGGAGGTACGGGCACTCTGGCACTAGCTACTCCAGTTACCAGGCAATTGGGAATGAACTCTGTTCCCTCTAAGAGGGCTGAAGGCTCAGCAGCTCAGCTGAAGTGCGTTTACACCAATGCACGCAGCATGGGGAATAAGAAGGAAGAGCTGGAAGCTGTCGTAGGGCAAGGAGCCTATGATGTCGTTGCCATCACGGAAACATGGTGGGACGACTCATATAACTGGAGTACGGCTATGGTGGGGTATAAGCTTTTCAGGCGGGACAGGAAGGGTAGGAGAGGAGGCGGGGTAGCCCTCTTTGTAAGGGAGGACTTGGACTCCATTGAGATGGATTGTGGCGATCAGGAGGTTGAGTGCCTGTGGGTCAAAATCAGAGGAGCCCACCAGAAGGTAGATTTTGTGATGGGAGTCTGTTACAGGCCACCCAGCCAAGGAGAAGCAGCTGATGAGCTCTTCTATAAACAGCTGCAGTCAATCTCTAGATTGATGCCTCTCGTTCTTGTGGGAGACTTCAATCTGCCTGATATCTGCTGGGAGTACAATACAGCAGAAAGGAAGCAGTCTAGGAGGTTCCTGGGAGACAACTTCCTTGCACAGCTGGTGAATGAACCAACAAGGGAGGGTGCCCTCCTGGACATGCTGTTTGTGAACAGAGAAGGCCTTGTGGGGGATGTGGCAGTAGGTGGACGCCTAGGACTAAGCGACCATGAGATGATAGGGTTTTCTGTTCTAGGTGAAGTGAAGAGGGTGGTTAGCAAGACGGTAGCATTAAATTTCCAGAGGGCAGACTTTGATCTCTTCAGAAGGCTGGTTGGCGAAGTCTCATGGGAAAAAGTACTCAAGGGCAAGGGAGCCCAGGAGGGCTGGGAGCTCTTCAAAAGGGTGGTCCTAGCAGCTCAGGAGAAAGCCATCCCCGTGGTCCGGAAAAAAAGCCGGCAGGAGAGAAAGCCAGCTTGTTTGAATAGAGAGATCTTGAGGGATATCAAGAAGAAGAGAAATGTTTATGGGCTCTGGAAGAAGGGACGGGCCTCTTGGGTGGACTACAGGAGGGAAGTGAGATTGTGTAGGGAAAAAATCAGAAGGGCTAAGGCTAAGCTAGAAATTGGATTGGCCAAGTCTGTGAAAGATAATAAAAAATCTTTCTACAAATATATAAATAATAAAAGGAGGACTAGGGAGACCATACAGTCCCTATTGGACGCAGAAGGAACAACAGTGACAGGGGATGAGGAAAAGGCTGAGGTACTTAATGCCTTCTTTGCCTCAGTCTTTAGTTGTAAGGAGGGTCGTTCCGTCTGTGTACAAACCCAGGAGCTAGAGGAGCATAATGAGGCTCCCGTGATCCAAGAGGAGGTGGTCAGAGCCTTGCTAGCCCGACTAGACACCCACAAGTCTATGGGGCCAGATGGGATTCACCATAGGGTACTGAAGGAGCTGGCAGATGTGCTGGCCAAACCCCTTTCCATCATCTTCCAACAGTCCTGGAAGACTGGGTAAGTCCCACTAGACTGGAGGCTGGCTGATGTTGTGCCCATCTACAAGAAAGGTCACAGGGAGGATCCAGGAAACTACAGGCCTGTCAGTCTGACTTCCGTGCCAGGGAAAGTCATGGAGCAGGTGATCTTGAGTGCTATCACACAGCACATGCAAGAGAACCAGGTGATCAGGCCCAGTCAACACAGGTTCACAAAAGGCAGGTCTTGCCAGACTAACCTGATCGCCTTCTATGACAAAGTGACTCGGCTGCTGGATGAGGGAAAGACTGTGGAGGTAGTCTTCCTGGACTTCAGTAAAGCCTTTGACAAAGTTTCTCACAGCATTCTGCTTGAGAAACTGTCAGCCTCTGGCCTGGACAGGCGCACACTCTCCTGGGTGGAAAACTGGTTGGATGGCCGGGCCCAGAGAGTGGTGGGAAATGGTGTGAAATCCAGCTGGAGGCCAGTGACAAGTGGGGTTCCCCAGGGCTCAGTGCTGGGTCCAGCCCTGTTCAATGTCTTCATCAATGACCTGGATGAAGGCATCGAGTGCACCCTTAGCAAGTTTGCAGATGACACTAAGCTGGGTGGAAGTGTTGATCTGCTGGAGGGTAGGGAGGCTCTGCAAAGGGATCTGAACAGGCTGGACCGCTGGGCTGAGTCCAATGGCATGAGGTTTAACAAGGCCAAATGCCGGGTCCTGCACTTGGGGCACAACAACCCTATGCAGTGCTACAGACTAGGAGAAGTCTGTCTAGAAAGCTGCCTGGAGGAGAGGGACCTGGGAGTGTTGGTTGACAGCGACTGAATATGAGCCAGCAGTGTGCCCAGGTGGCCAAGAAGGCCAATGACATCTTGCCTTGTATCAGAAACGGCGTGACCAGCAGGTCCAGGGAGGTTCTTCTCCCTCTGTACTCGGCACTGGTGAGACCGCTCCTCGAATACTGTGTTCAGTTCTGGGCCCCTCACCACAAGAAGGATGTTGAGGCTCTGGAGTGAGTCCAGAGAAGAGCAAAAAAGCTGGTGAAAGGGCTGGAGAAGAGGCCTTACAAGGAGCAGCTGAGAGAGCTGGGGTTGTTTAGCCTGGAGAAGAGGAGGCTGAGGGGAGACCTCATTGCTCTCTACAACTACCTGAAAGGATGTTGTTGTTGTTGTGGAGAGGAGGGTGCTGGCCTCTTCTCCCAAGTGACAGGGGACAGGATGAGAGGGAATGGCCTCAAGCTCTGCCAGGGGAGGTTTAGGCTGGACGTTAGGAAAAAATTCTTCACAGAAAGGGTCACTGGGCACTGGAACAGGCTACCCAGGGAGGTGGTTGAGTCACCTTCCCTGGAGGTGTTTAAGGCACGGGTGGACGAGGTGCTAAGGGGTATGGTTTAGTGTTTGATAGGAATGGTTGGACTCGATGATCCGGTGGGTCTCTTCCAACATGGTTATTCTATGATTCTGTGATTCTGTGATTCTGTATAAAACGCCTGAATAGTGACACAGAGCCTTGGAAATGTCCCTTAGCACTGATAGATACTGCAATGGAAAGCACAAAGTCTGGAGTGCATTTCATACTCTGTAGAAAGTTATGAGGCTCACTCACGTTATTGTCGTCAGAAACCTTTTCTTTCTGCTTGCAGTAGCAACTCTCTTCCATCTTGAACTAATGAAAGAGGAGACAGGGACAGTATTTTAATTCTGCAGGATCCTTGTCAGCATCCTAGAAGAAGCTGTAACAGTTGTCTAAGGCAATAACCACAAAAATTAGAGGTGATTATTTCCTTCTCCGAATAAGAGTAGCTGTATGTAGGGCTTGTCTTCCTCCTGTCATATCCATTCCTGATTTATCTTCTCTCCATCTTCCTTACGCCCCTCATTAAAGGGGGAGTGGGCCATTCCTTCTGTAATGGTCTTATTCCCTGCTAGTGGAAAGGGATATATTTCAGTTTTATGTTCTCCTCAGATGTACTCAGACACATGGAAGAAATACCTTACAGGTGTTTGTATCATTGCGAATACTCCAGAGAATTGAAAACCCTCTGTATTCCAACAATAATCTTTCCCTTGACCTCAGCGTATTTTATATCTTGGCTGGGGTGCTGAGTCCTGCTGTTAATGGAGGCAGTGAGAAAATGGGTGGGTTCTCAGTAAAATGGGGATGAAACCCTTGGTGTTAATTGTGGGGCTGTAGAGGCAAAGTTGTGGAAGAAACTGTATACAACTTCATACACAACAGCACTCTGCCTCTGAAAGGGAGCCAGGCCTTCCTTGACATCTACGAGATTTGCCTGGAGTGGCTTGGTCCTTACTCTTACGAGGAACGGCTGAGAGCTGGGATTGTTTAGCCTGGAGAAGAGGAGGCTGAGGGGAGACCTCATTGCTCTCTATAACTACCTGAAAGGAGGTTGTGGAGAGGAGGGTGCTGGCCTCTTCTCCTAAGTGACAGGAGACAGGACAAGAGGGAATGGCCTCAAGCTCTGCCAGGGGAGATTTAGGCTGGACATTAGGAAAAAATTCTTCACAGAAAGGGTCACTGGGCACTGGCAGAGGCTGCCCAGGGAGGTGGTTGAGTCACCTTCCCTGGAAGTGTTTAAGGCACGGGTGGACGAGGTGCTAAGGAGCATGGTTTAGTGTTTGATAGGAATGGTTGGACTCGATGATCCGGTGGGTCTCTTCCAACCTGGTTATTCTATGATTCTGTGATACCAGAAAATAAATTATTATTACATTGCCCTTCATATCCGACATTTTAGGGGTCTCCCATCCTTTTCATTTAGATCGGGTCTCTGAGGGAAAACCCCTGTAATAATGCACTAGTGTGATGATTAGGAAGCACATTCTGCATAATTACAATGTTAGCATCTCAGGGGGAAAATGAAAGCTTGTGCTGTCCCTTTAATGGGACAATTTGGTAATCCTCTTAACATTTTCTCCTTTGGCTGACAATATTTCACAGAATTTTACTTTGTAAAATATTCCTAAAGGGAGGCTTAAGCAATAATGCACAGATTATGGAAATAACTCTCATTAAGTATAGGGAGAGACTTCGGCAAGGCCTTGAACTGCTTCGAAACATGTAACCCCCATTAGGAGCTTTATTTAAATGTTTATTCACAGAGCAGTAAATGTTTATTATGGAACATTTTATTGAAACATTAATTTAAGAATCCTATTATACGTATCACAAGTCTTAAAACAATATGCATTTATCAAGACTTAACTAAAGATCAGAGGTGAGGGGAAATGCAATTGTGCTTTCATTTGCATCTCAGCAACACCAAATTTGCACATCAATGCTGGGCAAAGTGACCTTGAGGGAAGAGGAAGGCACAGGACCTCAGGGTAAGTGCTCTCCAGCTCTCCATAAGCTTGCACCACCTTCCCAAGCAGCTTCAGAGACACCTTCATTGGTTTGTGCATCAGCCTTACCATCTGTAAAATAGATGTAATGCTTTACACAGTGGCTGACAGGATTTAGGGTTGGTTTTGTAGTTCTCTGGTGTTCGAGAGGCAGAAGATGCTGTACAGTTCTCAGTATTGCAGTCATAGTGTTGCTGACATATAACCCAGGAAACAAGGCTTAGCAGTTTCTCCATTGGTGCCCTTAGTTGGACCGAGGTCTTCTTCCTGTTGATTCACGTGGAGTATAGTTGATGCTCCTGCAGGTCTGCCCGTCCTGTCCACCATGGGTGACAAGGAGGGGGTGGGCACTGAATAATGGCAGATGAGAAGAGCTGGTGATGGACCTTGTCGTGACCTTGCTACCACCATGTGTCAACCCCCATTCCTAGAGTTGCAGACCACCTTAGAGGTCAAGAAATATCAGTTCAGATGCACCAACCCACCCTTATTTCTATTCAATTTATTGATTTTCTGGTTTTCAGATGATGTCCTAGGAGATATCCAAATTACATTTAGACCACCACTTCCAATGAACAGCCTAATTACCCTCATTATTGTGTCAGCTTTCCTGGGTTTGAGGCTGGGTAGGAGGGGTTGTCAGTAAATGCTAACGTTGCCTGCAGCTGTGGAAATTACAACTGCTGTTCTCAAGTGGGTTTAAAAATCTTTCTGCGCATCTTCTCGTTAGTTCTACATCCCTTTTCTAGCTCATCTACAGCTCATTTCTTTAAAACTTTATAGCAGTTGACAGATACATTCTTTATTGAGGATGCTGAATCTGCACATTTCTCGATATACACATTTCTCTGTGTACACATGTACTCTGCTGCAAGTCCTCCACTTGGTTTGGTTTCTGATACATTTGCAAATTCTCTCCATGTTACTGCTTTCCAGAGTATATGTTCGCCATACTGATCGAGTGTCTTGATACTCACTCTTCCAGAGGCAAATCTATGCTATAAACGTTGGCAGGGATGTTTACAAAGCCTTCTTTTTTCCTTCCTAAGGATCTGTGGACTGTGCAGTGCCATGCACACAAGTGTCTCCTGAAAGGGCTCTCATGTTCCAGCTTGGTAGCATGTGAACAGCCTGTGAGGAAGACATGTTCCAGTTTCTTCTCTCTTCGCACCCTCTTTCTGTACGACATTTTTGGTTCATGAAACTTCCACAACCATGTCTGTTCTACTGGTAGCTCCTACCCTTCCTATTCTCTACTGGCTCTTCTAGTCTGTTCCCACCTACATCTTTGCTGTCACCCCAGACTTTCTGAGACAGATTTGGATTTCCCTGTTCTTCCCTTCCCAAGCATCCCTCGGTCCCCTGCTGCATACTGCCCTCAAATCTGGCAGCCACTCCACTCTGTCTGTATCACATCTTTACCTTTCTCGTGATGGTAGAAAAGCAAGCTTCGGTTTTTATGTTTCAATGAACCAGAGCCAAAGCAAAGGCGCTACAAGAGTGTGTGAGTCTGTGCAGCCTTTCCAGGCTTGGAGCAACCCTTCCCACCAGAATGCCAGGGCTCCCATCCGGGGAGGTGGCCCCAAGTGCATCCGTACAGCCTCATGCATGAGGTTTTGGTGAAGCTAGAAAGGAAAATACTGATTCCTAGAAATGGGGCATTTTTGTAGGAAGGGAATTGTTTCAAGTAATTTCCTGTCTGTTTTAATATTTTATAAATGTAAGTTCTTTTAAAGTGGCATTACTTTATGTAATTTATAACACTCTGAAATGTGGGGGAAAAAAAGTAAGTTATTATTGTTGGCAGTAATTTTGAAGGCTATGAAGACTGAGTTATTTTAATTGGCCAAAACTTTTTTTTCCTAATGATGGATAGGACTCTTTTTTTGGATTTTTTGTTTCTTCATCCCAACCTAACTCAGGGCTTGGAAAAATGTCGTGAACTTGTAGATACTCACCAAGCAGGAATTGGTTTCCCATGAAGATGCCTTTGCCTGGGCGAGCAAGTCAGGGGCCCTAGAAATTGGCTTTCAGTGCCCAGAAGAGCAATTGTACCGAGTGCAGAAGGTAATGCGATGTATTTTCAGGGACAGCAGAGGGAGTGCTTTCCGTTAATGAGCTATGGATATACAGGCAGGGCTTTCTACGGAATAATTTTGTAACAGGGATAATTGAGCAGTTAATCAAGAATAGCAAACAAGGGCACCACGGAAGCCCAGTCTACAAAGAGGACAAAATTGCCCTATTTTTCATGTGGCTATCTCAGTATTATGGTTGATTTTCTTTATCACCTGCACGCAGTCATACTTGGAGAAGGGTTATTAGTTTGGGATTTCTCCAGTTAATCTGGTAGTTTTGAAGAAGCATTATCACAGCCTCGTGTAAGAAGCCCATGTCTCGGTAACGGACAGGGGACTTTGCAGCAAACAAGGTGTTATCTGCAAACGGTCATTCCTTTTCCCAGCGAGACGGCCATTGGGCTCTCCTGGCCAGCAAGTTGTGTCTCTAGCACCGTTCCTGCCCTTCCTCCTGCCTGAACGTGACAGTGGCAGGGACACTGGGGTTTACTTTTCCTGGCCCTGATGTCCCTCCGTGCTCCACATGCAGCTTTTCCTGATCTTGCTGCGCCATGAGACCATGGAACCCACGCTGCAGAGCTTGTATCTGTAGAAAGAATGAGAAGTCATGAGGGGAAAGAATAAACTGCTGAAAGCACCTGGTTTGGCTGTGTGAAGGCCCCACCTCAGCCATGAGCTGCTTTTGCTGGTGTTGGGGGCAACAGCCCCTTCCTCTGCCAACTTTTTGGCAGCCCCCCTGTCCTCAAGGCTGCATGACCCGTTGCCAGTTTTAATGTATTTATTGTATACTCATATTTCTTGCTAATAGAGCCTGGATGCACACTGAGGACCTCTCATACATACTGTTATCTCCCTTTCTGTTTGAAGCTGCACTTTGATGCTCTGCTAACCAGCACAGCAGCCGAGCCAACACAACATAATGTTCATGAATTATTGCAAGCAATGTCCATGTCCTCCCCAGTGGTGTGTGGCAGGGTCATCTGCTCTTCACTATTCTAGTCTCTTTCATTGTCTATTTTTTGCCTAGTATTTCTGCTTTACATCCAGTGCAGTGGTGACACATTGGTTATTTGACCATAATTCAGTATATAAAAACAGCCGTAATGAGGAACATTGCTTTCTGCATGGCCTTGAGCGCTAAAACAAAGCTCCCCTGACCGGCATGGGTGTTCTTTCAGCAAAACAGGCTCCAGGTTTTTTTGGCTGAGACTTTTGTGAGCATTTTGCAGTCCTGGTTCACTGGCAGTCAACTTCAGATGTAAAATCCCACAAATGCCCATGCTGCTGCCAGATTTCAGCGGCACTGGGATGCATGTGCTCTGGAGTGCCCAGCGGCACCCCCATGCTCTGACAGCCTTGCTGGGAACGCTGCGGGACTCAAGCAGAGGATCCTCTCACTGCGGTGCAAGATCAGAGATGCCACATGCTGGCTCTGGCTCACGATTTCCCCACGGCACTACGGAGTTCTTCCTTGCAGTATTGTTCCTGTTTCCCTTGCTGTCCTGGGCATGAAGGTCTTGAAAAAGCATCTCTTAAGAGTGATTTTACATCACTTGATAATTCTCATTGTTAGGAGTTTTCTCAAACCGAGATTTAATTTATAATGTGGTAGCCTCCGTGAAAACAGAGGCAGCTACAGTCCTGGTCCTAGAAAACTGGTAGTCTAATAATTTTAATTTTGAAGGTCTGATAAAACTTAGCTCCCACAGCCTTCTTCCAGCTGCTGCAGCCCTGGACATTGCTGGGAGGAAATCTTGTCTCCAGTATGAGAAGCAGCTGGTGGGGCTTAGGAAACCGTGACCCACACGGTGTCCCTTACCTGGGGCATATTGCTTTGTCCCCATGGGGTCATGCCCAGCATGCCCATCCTCTGCCATTGCATACAGCTTCCCCATCAGTATCTGACAAGGGGAGGGAGCGGCAGCTAATATCACAAGCAGTGAAAACTCCTGTCTGCATTTTTTCTACCATGGGGTGGGTGATATTGGTTGGTCCATTAATGTAAATGGCTTGGGTGTTGTGTGTTGCTTCTCTTTCTTATTAATCAAAATAATGCAAAATGAGAGGAAAGCAATTTTTTAGAAAAAAAATGACATACAATCAACAATGATTGAATGCAGCCTGCTGGAATGTGATGGGGCTGTCTGCCACCCGCCAAACATGAAGGGAACAGTAACTGGGGGAAAAGTTGAAATGCTTTATTTTGACATTTTGTATGCACAGTGTTTGGAGGTTTTTTTTCTCCAAGCAATGCTTGAGGGAGGATTTGTCTAGATCTGTTTGTTTCATTACAAAACAAAATGCAACCGAATGTTTTGTTTGTGTCTACTGACACATTTCACTCAACTGCAAATGTCTGTCTTGGATGAGCAGGTTTCTTTTCTGCCTAGAAAAGAAAATGGAAGGAAGCAACTTTAATTTGCAGGCACCTTGAAGTTATTTCTGCTGCCTGCAGTTGAGGAGACCTCCCTGTAGCCAGAAGCAGACACAAAACACTGAGACATATACATAATATCTGGGATGCGAATACTCCCACTGAACCAATTCACAGGTTGGAAAATAGAGCTGGTGCTTAAGTACCTTGGTGGATTGTGGCTTTAGCAATAACAAATAATACTAAGGAGCAAAAATGATCAATTAAAGAACTCCTAATGAATCCAAGTATCATTGTTCCCAAGTCAAGAAGGCCAGAAGCTGAAAGGCAGAATAGAGGTGGTGTGAAATCCCCTCGTTTAGGTTAGTGATAGCCACTGCCCCCTGCTGCTTCCATTTCCCTCTGTTGTCGTACTTACAAAGCTATTGCCTATCCTGCTCGTTTCTATTATGCAAATGGTAGAGACAGTCCAGACTTTTATTTATCTTCCATGCACAGAAATTAAAAAAAAAAACCAACCAAAATCGGGATGTCTGGAAGAAATTACTGTCTTTTAAATTGATTGTAGTTACCTCAAACCTGGAAATACTCATTTGTTTTCTGATGCGGTTGACGGGTTTTGCTCTGCAACCCACCGTTGCGTACGAGCATAATGCATGTAGTAAAGGTGACTAACCCCTGAGAATGTCCCCACTGATGCCAAGTGGCCCATATGCTGTCATAAACACTTCTTTTTTTCATGCTGATGGCAAGAGCCCATTTTGGGTAGAAGATCATATTAGGCTCATTCATTACCTGCTGTGCTGGTCTGTGCATCTGCAGTGCAGAATCTCTGCACTGAGCTTTGGACTACGTCCCCGCATGCTTTCTGACATCCCAAATTGTCTGTTGTGGGTATGCAGATCTTCTCTCATGTGCATTATGGAACATTCCACCACAGAAATTAAAATTACTCTTAAAGGCGGATTAACATCAGGAGGATGTGGTTGTTGATAGCTGATATAGGGCTGTACATATATCATCAAGAGAAATTCCTGAAAATTGATGTTTGTAGCAAAACTATCACTCATTGTAGCAGAAGAGAAACTGATTGCCAGATTGTTCTCTGTTTTTATGAATAAATTTAAAATTTAACAAGAACCACGATTGTGACACAGTAGTGAAATTTTACAGTGTCACTGCAAACTTTAATCTTTACTTTTATTTTTCTGGAAAGTCTCTCTTTGTTCAAAACCAAAATTTCAGGCCCAGGGCTACTGAAGACCATCTTTAAACTTGCCTTGTGATTTTGAGCAATGCATCATGAGAGCAGTGATGTGCAGATGATACATTGCACTAATACATCACAAGAGCACTATCGCTTTCATGATGTATTAGTATAATACACTATCAGAACACTATCACTGATGTATTACTCAAAAACATGGGTTTTAACCCTCAAGAATCATCCTCATCTCTAGGCTGAACACACAGGGCTGTGGATAATGATAAGAATAAGTAATCGCATCTTTTGTTTCTTTAGGGTAAGTTGGGAAAAAAGAAAAAGAGTGTTTTTTGGAATATTTCATTAACTGAAACATCCTTCTGATTGCATATTATTCACTGATTCAATGCTCACCCAATATAGATGTGTTTGAATTGTCTAACAAATAGCCTAAGAAAATATTTTTTTATTTTGGATTTCATTGTAGACCTGAGCCATGTTTTGAGAATGTTTCAGTGAGGTGCATGAATTTCAGCTGATTTCTACCTCATCAAATCAAGTCAGGTGCACGCTCTCTAAATTCTCTGTAAAGCTTTTGGTTCTGTTTCAGTTGCAGTCTTTTTTTTTTTTTTTAAATAGGGTTTAGGCACTATCTAAAAAGATCTGGAGATGCGTAAATGTGATCTGTTATTCACATTATTTGCTGCCTCTCTTCAGTGAGCTATTGCGTTTTCTTCTAGAAGAATAATTCTCAGTTGTGATTTCATGGGTTTTTTTCTCAAAAGAGTGAAAGAGAAAGAGGAAAAGATAAAAGAGTGCTTTGCAATTTTGTAGCTGATCTAACTGTAGAAGAGCAGATAGATGACCATTTGATTTCCTAGTAGAGTTTGAGTCTTGAAAATCTTGAATTTCCCTCCCTAGCTGGTGTGACAAGACTGTCACAATCTCTTAACAGAAAAAAAAATAGGAACAGTAATAATACAACATCAAATCGGCCAGGCAGCAAGTCATATATTTGCTTTCTGGTCCATTTTTTGTTCCTTTTTCCCATGTCCCATCAACATTTGTGGAAAAACTGCGTTGCCCCTCGCCTCTCCGCCCTCCCAATTAGGCCAAAGCTGCCTGGGTGGCTTACAGTCCCTGGCCCTGCCACCTGCCGGCAATTGCCCTGCCCACAGGAGAACGATGCTCATGCTTCAGGCTCTGCAAAACGGGGCTCATAATTCTCACAACCCATGGGTTTGGGGCCCCTTGGTGCTCTGGAGCCCATGTCCCTGCAGGCATGTGTCCTCATGCCCAGGACTCATTAAACTCTCTTTAACCTTGCGAAAGACGTTGTACTAGCCACGCTGCGGAGCCTGGTGCATGTCCTTTTCAGACAACCTTTCTAACTGTGTGGTGTCTGTCTACCAGTGTCCCTCTGTCCCCAAGCTGTGTAGCACAGGACCAACCTGGGCTGCCCACACCTGCTGCAGCCACGTCCCATCACTGGCACCGCCTTATTCTTGTCGGTTTTGAAGTCACAACATGCAGCTCCAGGGTACATTGTCGTTTCAAAGCTGTGGCTAAATATGTCTCTGACTGACAACTATGCATAATTCTACAGAGCCCCTAAACTTCTAGGCATTTCGCTCTGAAGCTCATCTAATACAGCAGAGCTGCTCTCTCATGTTTTTCGTCTTTTATATGCTCCAAAGGGTTGAGATACAATTATGGAACAGGTTAATGCATTTTTTTCTGAAAATAATGTTGTGGGAGTCCATGCACGGTTACTTGTATGTGTGGAGAATAATGCTGACAATCCAGAAAAGAAAGTCATGAGCTTTATAATCATCCTTATTTTGTTTCACGTTTACAGCACGTCCATGTCCATGTCCTTCCAAGGAGGGCCGGAGACTTCAGCAGGAATGATGATGTCTACGAGGAGGTAAGGGCTGCACTCCATTTCTCGTTCAGAGTCAGGTTTGCTGTCAGAAAACCACCTTAATAATACAGGCCCTACCCTGAGCAGAGGGCGTTAATGGCATCTCGGCATCTTTATGGTTGTGCTGCGCCTGTGATGACACTAAGCTTTACACGGGCATTTCTTCATGAGCTCTGGGTCAGGCACAAGGTCCCAAGGGAGGGTAGGTGGGCATCTTTGGTTCCTCAGTCTGTCCCCACACACAGAGCAAGATGACATTTCTGCCATTAGCTGAGTTCTCTTAGTTTGAGGATGTGGGGAGGAGGGGTGACCCTGAGAAGTTCTAAAAGTAGTCTCACATGCAGGGAGTGTGTCCTGCCCCAGCTGCCAGCCTGGGATGCCAAACCTCCCTCTTCCAACAACAGAAAATGCAGGCAGCTCCTCACAACTTGGTCACAAACTGCCTCTGGGTTGCTTTCTGCAGGGCTCTGTTCATGTTCTGGACAAATCACATTGCAGCCTCAAAGATAAAAATTACAGAGAAACTCTGCATGTGGGTGTAATCTATGCATGGCGCAGGTTGTACTGCAGAGCTGGGGACAGAAGCTGTTCCAGTGTGACTGAATTTCTGGCTTTTATTTCAATGAATAATTGTACTGGCATTAACAAAATGTTTTCCCTAGCCTGACAGCTGTCACAAAGAGCTAATGAAAAAATCTCACTGTCATTAGATTTACAGATGGGTCTTGGTGGCTTTGGTAGGATCCTCTAGATGTAGACATAAGGAGGAATTTCTTCACTGTGAGAGTGGTTGCCCAGGTTGCCCAGGGAAGCTGTGGCTGCCCCATCACTGGAGGTGTTCAAGGCCAGGTTGGATGGGCCTTGGGCAGCCTGATCCCATGGGAGGTGTCCCTGCCCATGAGAGGGGGGTTGGAACTAGATGTTCTTTAAGGTCTCTTCCAACCCAAACTATTCTATGATACCCTATCTCAAATATAATATCCCCTTCTCTTTCTGGAAGTAATTAATGTAACCTTGTTTAGTGCTACTGCTGTACTTTCTGCTTAAAGGAGAATTCATAACATTTTCTGCTGGTGTATTTTTTCCTTTGTGAAGCATACATGATGACAACCCCCCATTCGCAAAGAAAGGTAGTGTATTTTAAAGTTTAGTAATGACTTAACTATGCAGAAGTGGTGAAAAAAGTTTATTACTAATCAGTTACATGAAGCATCGAGACTGATAACCCCACTAACAAGGGTAAAACCTTATAATGAGACTGATGAGCAAGGAGATCGAATGAAAATATGATGACCATCTCATGTGTTGCTGCAGTTAAAAGCAGTTAAATGAGGCAACTTGAAAGTTAACATTTTTTTCCTTCTCAAATGTTCTAAGTGGTTTTAGGTGCTGCAGCAACCCACAAACTCTGTTTCCGTTTTTGTCGTATTTGTAATTCCATTCTCTTCTTTTTAACACATTTATTTCTCGCTTGTTATATGTAAATACAAACAGGCAAAACTCTGTTAATGATCTAGACTCTACATTTAGTGTTGTTACATGCAAGAGGTGACAAATTGGTGAAAAATATTTTTATCTTGTCATTTTCAGCTATAGCAATTGTAGGTGTTTGTTTTAGCAAACACAGGAAGCAAAAATATTTAGACACAGATATGATAATGTATCTTTTAGTAGAAGAATTTGTCGCCTCAGAGTCTAACCATCTATTCTTGAATACCACAAAGTTAACTTACTTATGCTTTCGCACGCACTGTATAAAGATTTCTTTATTTTTAGGATGCCAGGATAAAAAAACACATTTCATGCTGTAAGACATTTGATGCAAAGTTCTATCACTGGCTGGATTGGAGGGTGGAGAGTCTTAAGCAATATGCTATCATAAGTGGATAGATCTATTTTGAAAAATACAAAATAATCAAATTATTGAAAGTACAGCTGACTTTGGAAAGTACAGCTGCCTTACTTATGGCAGTAAGGCAAAAATCTTTTGATATAATGCCTCTCTGTGTTGTACCAACAAGACATACGCCTTTGCTGAGAAGTTCTAAAAGATTTAGGAAGATATGTAGATCACAGTGAGGCAAGAGGCTGAAAATCTGTGAGGGACAGAGTACCATTAGGTGATATAGGTGCTGGAGAGAGCTTTAAATCCATCATCCATGACATTTGTACTAAGGGTAATCCAAAACCTGTTTATAAACCTTACTTCATTTCCATATATTTGAATGATAGGTGGAGCTGTAGTTTAGGCAGCAAAGACCACCTCCCAAAGTCCTCCCAACAGCCTTTTCTGTATATGTACGTGAAGTGCCTGGTTTAACTACTGCAGCTAAAGGCTTTGCAGCTGTTGGGCATAATTTTCACAGATTCTGGGTCTCAGCTCTGGTTGAACACATCTATCACAAAGCCCCATCTATCTGTAAATGCCTTTGAGTCCTCCAAGCTCTGCAGTTGTCATCTGTATATGCTCAGCAGTTTGCTGACAAATCCCATCGCTCTGTGAGTGTATGACAGCAAAAGGAATGCCCAGATGTTGAGACATCAGTCTCTTAGGAGACTTCTAGAGTTGAGAAAGACAGAAAGTGCTGCCAGTCTCTTACTGCGTGCTTTATTTCTCTCATTCAGTTTGGGAGTGACTTCTCATCTAACTGAAAAGACAGAAAGAATCCTATAAGGTTGATCTTTGCTTAGTCTGTGTGCTGGGCTCTGGTATCTTCAGGCTTTTGGCTATGAAGCTCTGACATCGCTTCATCTAAAGCAGCTTTTAAATGTAAGGAGTATACTTAGAGGTAAAGTGCATCTTTAGCACTTGTTTTTTAAATAAGATTGCTGACGGACACTAAAGTCTGCTGGTTTGTGGATGTATATTTAGAACTGCAGTACTGGAAGATTAATGTAGAAGGGAAAAAAGAGGGGCTGACACCTATTCTACAATACCTTCACTAAGGCATCACTTGGTGGAATATGTCAGTTCATATTTTAGGTTTCTATACCTCAGTGCATATGAAAAAAGTCACTGTGATTTTTTTAAGATACAAAGAGAATGATTATTAATGAAAAAAAATGCATTAAATGTTTTAGATGTATTTCCTCTGCATTGTTGCAGGGCTGTTACTTGGGAGAGTATTTCCCAGTCAGTGATAGCTACCCACCCTCTGGGCTTACTCTAGAGGAAAGCAAAAGTTACAGTTTTTCAGGTCTTAAATTTTCCTGCAATTACTTGCAGCCTAACCTTGCAAGTGTGCACATGTCAGAGTTAAATGGGTTTTTGGTTTTTTTGTAGGATCAGGCCCTTCGTGTTTTACTGTTACTGGACTATTTTTCTCATCTACATCTTGAGGAGTACTTATGCATTGATTCACTTTATTTCTTGTACAGCAAAACTGTATTAGCTAAATATTGGGAAAACTTTTAATTAGAATACCTCTTTATTCCTCTATGTGTTCTGTTTTGTTTGAAATAGATTAATATTTTCATGTTTGTTAATCAAGGAACTCAAAGGCCTTTTTCTCAAGGAGCTGCCTGCTTTGAAGTAGATGAGTTTTTTGCTGTTGTAGGGCATGTCACAGTCACTGATAAGAACTTGGTATTAATGAACATCTTTACTGTAGAACGGCACACAGTGCTGTTGTAGTCAGCACAAGTGCTGCAGGAATGTTGGAGGTCATCGTGTCCAAGGCGTTCAAGTACATTATCCTGAAATATCTCAGCAGTTTCATACACTCGGCCATCTGTGGGCAGTCCTCATTCAGTGAGCATTTGAAAAGTCCATAGCACAGCCTGTCCCTGGTCTCCACTGAGTGGTTAGCCATTACTGCAATATAAATAACATTCATCATCCTTTAGGTTGGCAGGTAATAGCTGTACCGGGCCAGAAAGCGTGGCGCTTTCTCAGAAAGGAAGACTGAATCAAAAGTCTGCAATATTGCTCTTATGAGTGCTGGCCTCAATAAGTTAATTTTGAGGCTGACAGGCTCGGATGGGTGAGGGCAGCCTGGCCTCTCGGTAAAACCCTGAGCATCCCTGGCACACAGCGATGTGGTTTGTGGTGCAGACCCCTCGCCAGACTCTGTGTTTCACTTGCTGGTTTCAGCCTGCTGTAACAGATGTGGCTGCACATCCAGGGCTGAGCACGCAGTGCAAAGGGTGTCCATCCCCTCACCACTTTGCTTTCATTCCTGCCTCCCTCCCTCGCCAGCCTGCAGTTTCCAGCCCAGGCTGGAGAGCACTGAAAATACTGTAAAAAGGGGAAAGTGGGAATGAGCGAGATTAACCCAAACCCCTGTGTCTCCATCGCCCAGCTGCCTGCCAGACCTGCATCACAGACCTCTTGGGACAAGCCCAGGGGAAACTTCCTAATGTGAATTCTTTGGTAACTTAGAGATTTTGTAAAACACAGGAGCCAGCAAAAGGATTTGGTTCACGCTGTCCTCCTTTCCCTCTGGCACTCAGGCACGCAGCGAGAGTTACTTAAAAGAAACATGTTTTGACTTGGTGATCTCATTCAGCACATTATGTTAAATCATTTCAGCAAGCATACCTATTAGTAATCATTTCCAATTCCAGGGAGGATGAAGGAGGCATTTTGGCATGTGAATCAAGAACCTGCTGGGCTGCTTCTGCAGGCTGGCAAAACAGGGGAACTGTGGGGAATTCAGAATTTTAGTCAAACGAGCCTGAAGTTTAATTCTCCATGAGCAGCTTTGACTGTGATGCGCCTTCTCTCTGACCTGCAGACAGCGTCTCGCGTGCTGCTGGGCAGTCTGGGTGAGGGCTTGAAACCCGCAGGGTGGGACTGAACCGTTTGGGCTGCTTCCTTGTTAAAGATACAGTATATCAGGGAAAGATAAATAAGTCCTAGTCCAGGTTCTGCTAGACAAAATGGAAAGATGCCCAACAGCTTCTGTGAGCATCGGATTGAACTATTCATGAAAATTAATAGCATGCAGAGCTAATAGGCTGCTCCTTGGCCTCAGAATGATATTGAACCTTCTGGGAACATATTGTAGCCTGCTGGTGGATCAGTCTGCTGCATCTGAACTCCCTTGGGGCGAGACTCCACTTTCTTTGCACCCTGCATGGAAAGGGGAGGAAGCAGCATGGAATCTAAATTGGTGTATTTGTTTTCCTGTTTTTCCCGGGTGCAAGTCTGTTTCCCTATCTTCTTCTGGCGTGGCAGCAAATAAATTCTTCCCAGTAGGCTGTGGATTTTATCCTGGTCTTGCCAATGTTACTCTCTCTGACTGACAAAGCATCAGAGGAGGTTTCTGCTAGCCAAGGAGCATAATCCTTTCCCAGTGGCTTCATGAGTCTTGTGATATTATAGCGACTCCAGCAGGGCAAGTCAGATTAACTGTGCCTGAGTATTTCCAACTGAGAGTGTTGCAGTAAAAGCTAGAACTGTGCAAACAATTATGCTTTGGATTTCATAGCTGAACAGACAAAAAAATTCTTTTTGAGTTACCCTGAAACAGTTGGTTTTTGCAGCAAACAAATTCCCTTTTCAGTCAAAAATGATGATTTGTTTTCTGGACCATGGTGTTTTATCTGGTTATTATTTGAAATTCTCTGAAGACTGCTGGCAACCCCACAAGCTTCTTGCTTGGACTCAACTTACATAAGGCAAAACTGGCAAATTTGTAGGGTCTAGCAGGAACACGGGAAGACATTCTATTGTCACATACATGTCCCTGGGTGGGCATCCCACCAGTTGCCGTATTTCCTACCCTTTCCAGCACTGGGAGACATTTCTTAATTTGATCCCCAAAATCTCTGAGACCTTCCTGTATGCTGCATACATTGCTGCACTTATTTTAAGATAGCAAGATATTGTCACCATCACATCTGATTAAGAGACATTTTGTTCACTGATATCTTCCATCAGATCTGGAGAAGTGGAATCAGCTCAACTATAGGAATGAATTAGAAGTGGTTAGAAGGATTCCCGTTAAGGCAGCCATCCCTCACGATCACACACATGCCCTTTACACCTAGACTTTGTCTGGAAGGTAATGTACATTTTGGCATTTTACATATCACTATGTAGTCCCATTGCCCTCTAGCCTGTCTTTCTGCATTCCATCACTGCTCTTGCTTCTTACCCTTTCCTGCCTCAAGGTTTCTGCAATCATTTTCCTCATTGGTAAAAAATACTGTCTTTCTGAAATCACTTACATTTAGTCTATAACATAGCAGAGGCAAATTATTATCAGCATTAAAAAAAAGATCTCTTGGCCCCTTCTGTAGGATGTTTACTGTGTAGTGTTTGCTCTTTTGTGTCCTTGATGGTAGTTCCTTGGCAAGCACTCAGTGACAAAGAGCCTCCAACCAATGACAGGTTGCTGATAAAGGGATTAAAGCTGACACAGTCTCTCAGACCTTTTACTTTGTCAGTACTGGGGTGGTTTAGCTGCCCAGGTGCTTCTTGTATATTCCCAATCCTGCAGGTAAAATGGGTCTCCAGGCCTCCACGTATCCTTTGATGCACAGTGTAAGCCAAGTTCCTGCTGGTGGGAAGAACGTGCCCCATTAGTATCTTAGATACTCTGCTTTGTTGAATTGATGGGATGGAAAGTAAACAAACCTGTCAGGGAGTCAGCATTTTCTGAAGGGAGATTCTTCTCTGAACCTAAAACTTGCCATAAATGTAAAATGAAATACTCCCTTGCATTCTGTGTAAGGTTCAGGATATGCAAGCAGCTGGTTGGTAACCCACAAACCAAATCACACTGAAATCCAGTGCACTGTGCCATGGATAACTTCAAGAATTCCTTCTGCCAAAAGCAAGAACTTGGAGAGTCCCTTCTCAATTCACAGGACAAGATCTGTTATGGCCAGTGGCTCGCAGTGATCCAGCCCTCTGACCCCCAGGCACCTGTATAAAGCTTCTATGATTTTAGCTTACAAAGAATGAGCTCTTTGTATGCTGTGATTTGAGGCAGTTCCTTTGTCTGCTGCCCTGCAAATGTTGATCACAGCATTTGGAGGAATCACTTTTGTCCAGTGGAGGTTTGATTTCCAGGTTCCTGGGAAACAATCGTCTCATTGGAGAGACCATTTGACCTGGTTGTTTCTGGCAGTTTCCTGGATTCACCCAGCACTGAATCATGAGGTTCAGTGATTCAGGTGCGATGCTATCTGTCAACTTATTCTAAATGTGAGTTTTGTAAATGAAAGTGGAGGTATATTAATGGAGCCAAGTGTTGTTCCTGGTTGGGAAGTAAATGAAAGTCCAATGGGATGGGTTTATCATTATCTATAAGGTCAAGTTAATTTATTTTTTGAGTCAAAAGAATGAAAAAACTATACGGATAGGAGAAATACACTTTCCAGATATCTGCTTTTGTTCATTTTGTGAAAGACAAAAAGCATGGTTTCTTTTTCCTTTATATATTTACCCACCGTTTTCCTTCTCTATTTTTTTTCTTCTGGGGAAATATAAGCGTAGAAGGAAGCTGAACTGAGTTAGAAAAATTGCCAATAATCCTCGACTGGAAAAAAGAGGACTGAATGTTTGTGGTTTTCAGAAAACGAAATTACGTGCTGACAGCTTAAGTTGAAACAAAAATCGCGAAACTTCTTATTTAGGCACTTCTAAATACGAAATTGTTTATTGATATGAAAGTGAAGATTATAAAGTCTGAAGAAAAATATTTCTTTTTTAATAAACAGCTATCTATGTGTTTGCATATATGTATTTATGGGCTTATACTTTCTGGACATACACTTGCAGGCATACAGATATGGACAGAAGCAGCTGGAGCATTTATTTTAGCCCTCTCAGACGAGGAATAATGCTGCATTTGGGCATTTTTGGCTGTAGCACGCTGTAGCTGTGTGTTTGAGGTTCGTTCGTAAACTTTCTGTCTGTGGGGACTTGTGGACCTTCTAGTTTCCACAGAAATGAATGGGCTTTGCACATCCGCATCTTGGAGCAAGATCAGATTGTGCCACGCCTGTGCTCAGTAGTTCAGCTAGAACAACCGTAAGTGAAACAGCTAACAACACTGAAATATAAATTGCCATCCCCTTGAGGCTCCAGAGTTAACACCTTTCTGTTACCAGCTCAGTGTGGGTTCACAGTTAACACCTCACCTCTTGCTGCAGAAGACAACACATTCCAGCTTGTGGTCCTGCAACGATGTTACAGAGTTGCTCATAGGCAAGTCATTGTTCCGTGCATTGAAAACAGTAGCTAAAAAATTCATTGCCAAAGATAGATGAGGCCCTGTTCCATACCAGCACTGCCGTATGTTAAGAAGGACTTCATGTGCATAAAAGGCAATGTTATTTCAGGTTAAATACTTCAGGAATATGGCTTCCCTTTCTAGAGGCACTT
This sequence comes from Phaenicophaeus curvirostris, assembly GCF_032191515.1. Lineage (NCBI taxonomy): Eukaryota > Metazoa > Chordata > Aves > Cuculiformes > Cuculidae > Phaenicophaeus > Phaenicophaeus curvirostris. The sequence goes on along the minus strand of NC_091402.1, from coordinate 5,021,480 downwards.
GCTCAAAAATTATTTTCTCCTCCTCTGGGCCCTGCGGATGAAAGCTCCTGGCATGGCTCAGGTCTACGGGCAGATCTGCCCAGGGTCAAGCCCGTAGGGTACCAGGAAGAAAACCGGTGGTATAATGAGTACAGAATGAGAGTGAACGCCAGCTTTTGTTGCAATGTTTCTGCAATGAAGGTAGTCAGAAGAGACCACAGGCCTTTTCCCCTACTGGGAAAGAAAGTGTTTATTTCAGTTTCAGAAAAGAGATTTTTGCAAATCATTGCAACAGAGTGAAAATTGAGTTTGACAGAGTGTCAGGATAATTATACACAATTTGATTTTGTTTAAATATGTTAAGCACCATTGTTTCTTTTCCATGTTAAGGATTGACTTGAGTGCTAGGTTGCAGCAGTTTTCCTTAATTACTTTAATCCTTGGCCTTAAGAAAATGAATACTTTAAATTTACACTTGTTAAGTGCACTGCTAACGAAGAAAAGGCTTTAGCAATCTTTGGCAGACCAAAACTCTATGTAGAAAAAAGAGAAAGCAGAGAGAAAAGAGAGAGGGAGAAACTAATCACCAAACCATTTTGTTAATGCTTATTTTACTCCAGCTGCTTGCCCTCCCTGGCAGATGGCGCTGGGCTGCGGAGGCAGGAGCTCTTGCTGTCGCACAGTGCTGGTGCTGGGAATTGGGCCCAGGAGTACAATCCAACTTGTGAGTTTATAGAGACATAAAGCTTCATTGTTGTGCACGGACACAACTAGCTTTTTAAAAGTCTATTTACCTCCTGATGATGTGAGAATCTGCTCCCCTCTCTCCTCCTGTTCTCTAGCCCTCAAATTTTGTAGGGTAGCATCTGTAGCCTGGGCAGGGTTCCTGGGGCTCCAGCGGTGCCCTCAGCACCTTCAGTCTCCATGGTCCTTCCAAAGGACCCAGGACCCAGCGGCGAGAGGGAAGAGCCTCAACTCCCTCACAGGACAATGGTTCCGTGCAGGGAGCATCACTGCCCACATCGCTGCAATGTCTTTGGGTCTGTTAATTCTCTGTGGGATTCAGTCTGTGTTCTCAGACGCACAAAGTACTTAGAAGAAGAGAGGAGCTAACAGTGTTTCCTTGGGGGGCAACAGTGAAGCATCTCTAAAATTAAATTAATTACCAGAAACTTGTGACATGTTTCCAAACTGGCTGCTGTTGCTATTTGCATCCTGTAGGAAACTTTCATCTTTCTGACAACTAACTTGGGTATTAACAGCTTCTTTCAGCTGGAAATGCCTCCCTGTGCTGTGGGAAGCTGCTGAAGGCATTTCAAAGATGGCAGTGCAGCATTTTCTCCAAATTTCACCTTTTGCATTCTGCGTAATGGAGAAAGTCTCAATTGGTGCTCACATCAAGCAGTGGCATTTACTGCTTCAAGAAAAAAGCAAATTTCAAAAGCCTGCTTGACTGAGTTGCAGCCTAATTCCAGCTGTCCAAGTGCAGGTATTCCAATCTCCAAGAAAAGCAGGGAAACAAGGCAGTTTTTGTCCCACACTGCACAGTCAGTTGCGGCGTTGTATTTGAGCCGGGCAAAGAACCCCATCCTGCATTTAACAGAGAAAACTGATCATGAGTTTGTGGTTACATATGAGCAAAACCAATTAAACATTTGCATCTCCTTTTGCCTACATAAATTACTTCTGTGTACTGGCAACTGGCTTCTAGGAATCGCCGTGGAAGTGGGAAGGTATTGTAATAAAGAGAAGATTTTAATGGAAGGCTTATTCTTAGATTTTTTTTTCTTGAATGATCACTTTTTTCTTTTTTTTTGTAAGGAACAAGTCTATTCTCATGTATTACATTAATGTCTTCAACATGGCAATTGCATACAATTGCCAGCTCATGTAGAGTGTGGGGGTTATACAGGGTTTTCTTCAGCTGCAGTGTGATTGTAAGTGGTAGCTGAGATTAGCTCCCTGGGAGAAAGGACTTTGCTCTCCACCTGATTTTTTTCTCAGTAAAATTGTTGGGCTTAATGCATTTACAAGTCAACTCTAAGTGCTAACCTACTTCCTTCCCCTACCCATGCCGTTTCTGTGGCAGTTGTACTGAAGAAATAACACATAAAGCTACATAAATGCGTAAGGTCTTAGGTGTCAGCTTCCACTGGCACTTTTGAATTTTCTCTTTGAAGGTAATTTCATTTCACACGTTTACATCTGAAGTACCTGGTTTTGGAGACCTCGGAGTGGGGTGTTTTTTTTCTTTTAGTTAACTTTCCAACCAGCTCTGGGCGTGCATTAAGAAATAGTACTTGCAAGTGTGATGCAGATAGGTGAAGGGTGATTGTGAAGTTATGGAGTGAGTCAGGGTAAAGCTGCTGAGTGCACATCCGTGAATCTTCAAACAAGCAAACAGAGGGAGGTGGATTAATCACCCATCTACAGCTACATGGAGTAATCCAACACATGATGATGGATTGCTTGTAGGAAACTGTGGCCCTGGGGCAGTCGATAGATGTGCTTGGATGCACTCCCCAGCTTTGAGCAACGTTGAAAACTTGGAATAATCTAGACAACTTTGATTCAGCTTTTTTTCAGGAGAATAATATTGCTGGCATTTAGAAAGTCAGACTGTCAGCCTAATTCAAGCAAGGCCCACGAGCTGTAGCAATTGCTACTCTCTGAAGGTGGACTGCTCATGTGTTTTAACAAGAGGTGATGTGTAGATAAGAGTGATTGTACTAGGGCTGGGGTCTACCTTCACTGGTGTGGTGTCGCCTAGCGAATGCTTAGGGAAACAACTATAAGAATAAACACATGTATGGAGCGTCCCAGCTTTAGTTTTGGCTCCAGAAAGGCATATCTATGGAGTCATTTGCTGTAAGTGTTTTTTCAGGTGGAGTTTTCTACAAAAAGATAAGCTAAACAGCCAGAGCCCTACCTGCCATTGACTTACAACAACAGTCAGATGTCTAAATGCCTTAAAGACTTTTGAAAAGGCAGCCCTTTGCCCTTCTGTATTAGGTTGCAGTGAGCAGTGTTGATGCTCAGTACAATGTTATTGGCGTGTGATTTTCTCCTCTCATCCTGCACAAGGGCACGAGGCACAATTGTCCTCTGCTGTGTGTGGGCAGAGGAGGTTTAGTGTATCAGCACTTCACGTTCCTGGCTCGCCCTCGTTAACGTGTGCAGAAGGGAAATAACAGTAGAAGAAGGACATTTCTGCCGTTAGATAATGTGCTCCATGAATTGACATCCTTTGCTCCGCCTCTCAGTGCAGTAAGCATAGTGAAGCTGAGAACAATTCGGTGGTTTTCCACCACTTTTAGCAACCTCTTGTCATTTTAGGCTGCTGATATTTCTTCTCTGGTGATCCTTTTTATACATTTATTACTGTTGCTTCTTCTCAAGAAATAAATTCGCTGACAGCAAACAAAGTTGCTCATTAGGGCAATGTAATTAAAGGAAAAGTAGACATCATGCCAAGTTCCGTTTTCTCTACAAAGCGCCACCTTGGAGATTGCCTGAAACTCAATTACTGGTTGCTATGCTTATTAGGGAGAACAGTGTGCTGAAATGATCCCTACTCCTAATAACCTTGTTTTCTACATGTGAATCATGTTAATCACCATGTATAAAATGGGTCTGTTTCTAGAGGGGAAATGGGGAAGGTGGGTTGCATGGTGGGTGTTCTCTGAATTACCACTCTCCATGGAGAGTTCCTTGTTTCCTGCTGGTCCACAGTCATTTTTGTTTGTTGTTGGCTTCTTTTAATTGCATAGAACAGCATTTTGTGTCAAACTACATCTTGACAACCAGTTTTCACTTTGTGAAAAGAAAATTTCATTCTCTGCCTTGCTCCCCTCCTTTGGGGGAAGGTGGGTGGTATCTTCCAAGTCTCAATCTTTTCTGCCTTACACATGGTTTCACAAAGACAAATAACTTCCACAACAGAAAGATGATATTAACACTTGCTAAATGACCTTGTTCTGATAATAAATTCAGTCCCAAGTCTTCTCCCCAGCTTGTAACCCTGATATCATCCCACTGTCCTCCTAACGGTGTCTTCAGCTTCTGTTAACAGAAGTAGCTGAGTACCAGTAAGTTCCTCTGAAATTCTAGGTCAAAAATGCCACAAGCAATCATAAAATTATTGCATGCAAACCTCACAGAACTCAGAACTGTGGATGAAAGTGACTGAATGTTGAAAATATCTAAGGGAAGACAGAGGGATGTCATTTGTTCATCAGCAAAAGGGAGGTGAGCTCAGCTGAGAAAACGTTGCTCCCAGTGTGGAAAATGTAAGTCTCTTCTCTCTGAGGAGAGAGAAGGCTGGTCCAGGTACCACCAGTGTCTTATATATAATGTAAACTACCAGTTATATTTATATGAATAAACTGTTCCTAAAAAATGCTCTGTGTTTTTACCTTAAAAGGAAATATAGAGCTGTGCAGTTAACCATTCCTTCTCCTTCTTTCATGTCAGAGTATTTCAGTCCTTTTATGTAGAGTGCAATGGAATATGATTGAAAAGGAAAGTCCTCTAAATCTCACAATTTGGCCCTTGTTACTTAACTTGGGGCCAGATTATCAAAAGTGCTGAGCACCAGCTTTCCAAAGGCTTAGCACCTCCCCCTGAGGACAGATTTTCAAAACCGCTCAACCCAAAAGCAGCTCCTGTTGTGACCCTTTAAGGACAGATTTGCAAAAGAACTCAGCGGTTCCCTTTCACCCAGGAACTGAGCCCTTTCCGAAATCTGTCCAGCTCTATTTAGCACCAAGCTGGGAGATGAGGACTTTTGAAAACATGGCTTTTAGCAAATTCTCTGTTGTGGAAAATACTAAGATGCAAACATTGGGAAGGATTTGAAACAAGTTTTTGAGAAGAGACAAACCTCCGTATTTCAAAACATGCCAATTTTTATTGACTTATAGAGGGGCTGGGAGAAAATTTTGAATCTGAACAGGTTTTCCCATAATTGCCCACTAGGAGGTTTCCTGCACATTCCCCTGCAGCAGCTGCCAGGCAGGATGGTGGCTCAGAGCACCGCTGTGCTGAGGCAGCCTGGCAATTCCTGTGTTTCCAGAAATGCATTCACTTAGCAAAATGTGATTTGCAAGCAAAGTAGCACAAAGCAGCCATTTTTTTCTTCCACCATCCCTCCTGAGGGAAAATAAGAAGGGAAGGGAAATATTCATTTGCACCTGATAAAAATTGCTCGAATTTTTCGTGTGAAGTTTTAAACCAAAGATTCTCTTTGCATGCGCTGCACTGCCTTGATCTCCAGAAAGGCTTTCCTGATGTGGCTAGCAAGAGAATCTGTGCAGAATAGTCTTTTTAACCCGGGAAGCTTATGGGTTAATAGGTGACTGTTAGTTCTCAGCCTGGAAGTTGTTGCAGGTGGGTAGCAATGGCTAGTGTGGTGGGGAGAAGGTATTTGAGTGCATAAAAGTGCAAGACTTCAGGCTTTAACCCTAGACAGCTCTTGAGCTCCTTGGAAAATAGTTCCGACAAACTTTTGTGTTTCTGTAAACTGAAACTGCTTCTCTTGCACGTGTCTGCTGGAAGGTGGGTGTTTCACTCCCATGGGGGAGCAGGCAAAGGAACTCTAAAGCCTCAGCAGTCGGTTCACGACCTGGCATAGTCCAGGGCGGAAGAGCCATTTGGTTTTGATCTCTGGAGCTGCACACATTACCCGTAGAGCCTTGGCACATCTTGCCTTCAGCCCTCCGAGATTACCTCTGAATTTAGGATGGGCTTTTCCTTTGCTTGTCCAGCCCCATTTGCATTTAGTTTTTCTTTGACATAAATACTTGTTGAAATACTGAAATTGATGGAAAAGAAATAAAGCAAAGAGGGAGGCACAGGCTTGGTAGAAGCCTTTATTGTTGTTAAAGGCCTGTGCAGCTTCTATGATTATCCTTTACCTTGCTCAGTGGTCTGTAATTTAATGATTGCATCCAGGGCATGCTATTAACTTTATTTTCTACTTCTGCGACCCCAAAGCTCATTCATTCTTTTTACTATTCCCGACTTGAAGTATGTGTATGTGTAGGGGGAGGGCAGCAGCTAAAGAAGCATTATGGATTTCATATCTTTGCTTCATCTGCCACATTACAGCAAATGATAGTTGATTAGGTCTTTCTATAGATCATTACCAATTGTTTTCTACCTTGCAGATACTGCTATTATGACAAATCTATCATATCCTAGAGATCCTATGCAGCTTGTTATTTCTGCGTGATTTATTACAGTCGCAGCAGAAATGTTGTTAGCGAACATTGGGGAAGCAGTGAATATATTGAGAAATATCAATGTATCCTCATGTTCTGGCTTGCAGTGACAGTCAGTGATCCATCTCACTGACACTTACCTTGTTAACATTTTGATCAGATGGCAAATTTGTCATTTTCCATGGTAACAAGTATAAGTTTGTACAAGAATTGCAGAAACATGGGGAAGATAAAGGGCCCCTCTCTTAGTTTTTCCCGGTGTGATGTAATCAGTAATCTTTCTGGAAAATGAAATAATTACTTTGTGAAAAAGCTTATCCACTGGAAAATGTGCCAGTGTTACAAAGCTCAGATTTCTCTTCATTTGAGAATTGAATGAGTTCTCTTTGCAGCCGTTACTGATACTTTGATTAACACACCAAACCAACAGAAATGATAATATGGAACGAAAAAGCTTACAGTCAGGTTTCCTCTTCTTGATTGTAGTGGGGAACAACAAAGAACTTGCAAGTAAAAGTGAAGACATTATTTCTGGGAACACCAGCGTACAAAAGACTGCAAACACAAGGATGCACATTTCTTCTAAACCTTACAGCCAAAGATCACACTCAGCTTGGCTCCCAGGTCGGCAGCTCTCCCCTTCTGAGAATGAAAACTCTGTTCTAAGCACAAATGGGCTACACAGCAGGAAATTACAGCCCCGAAGGTAACAGAATTGTCCTGAGGTGCCAGTGATTCATCTGTGCAGCCCACAAACATGAGGAAGGGGGTAACAAAAAAAGCGAGATGTCTCTTTGAGCAATACAGCTGTTCACCATCTCTGTGCATGGTGTTCAGAAGGGCTTGTCTGCACGAGGAATTGTGTAGGGCAGCGCTGATATGGAATCAGTCTGGGCAGAGGATGGATGCGTGACTCAAGCTTAAGGTCAGGACCAAACCAGACTGAAACCAAGAAGTAGCCCTTCTTCCAGGACTTGGCATGAACTCGGTAGCTGGAAGTGGCTTTCATTCAATTATTCTCTTCCACTTTCATCCATTGGAAACTTTCTGGCTGCACTATTTTGCATATCAGTGAGCCACAAACAGCAAGTGTCAAATGTAACCTCTCTGTTCACATAATGGAAAAAACAGGGGCCAGACAAACAGTTCTTCATTTTAACCTGGTAGCTTAAATACAGGCTATTTCTGGTGGAGGAGTAGATCTTGAGAGTACTTGGACTACATCTTTATTGAAAAGATACAGCTTTTCATTCTCATCTTCACCTAAATGACTGGGGAGATCTGATCCTCAGCTGTGGGGGGTTTTATCTTGTTGCTGCTCTTCTAACTTTCTCTATAATGCATTATCAGGATGTAAATGTTTTGAACTTCTTATGAGAACGGCTCAGATTGTATTCAGAGAGCGCACATGGAAAGTGAAAACTACTTCAGTTGTGTCACTTCGGTCATGACAGTACAGCTTTGAATTGTTTAATTCTCCTTATGTTATGCATAGCAATGCAATAGTTCAGGCACCAGAGAACTCGAACAGTGAGTCTTAAAGCTCTGCAGCAGTTTGAGAAAGCACAATGTCATCTGCTAGGAGGTCTAATTGTTATGATTAATATTTATCATAGAGGAATCTATGTGGAAGGGCACGAGTTACATCTGCTTGAATGGATTACTGATTTTTCATTTCCTTTTATTTTTAGCATCCTGTTGAATAGCTGAAAATGTATGAGTACATATTTGCTGTAGCAATATCTCTTAGGAGATATCTCTTAGGCTCTGCCTCCTAAAAAGCCACTCTTCAGGTGCCTGGTCCAAGGGAGCAGGTAGGTGGCAGGACATTTGCTCCTTACTCAGGTGGGAGCTGAGGATCTCTACTAGGGGACGTTTGGATCTGCCAGAGGGACAGCTGCACCAAAGTGCAGAGGCCAGACAGATGCAGGAATAGGGCTTATAAGGTGATGTGAGACAGGAGGGAGCCCAGAGAGGTGGCAAGGGGTGGATTTCCTTCCTGAAGCCCATGTGAGCAGGGCATCTCACTGGTGTATTGGGGCCTGATGGTACAATCTTTATTTTTAATATTGCCATACCATAAATACAAGTGCCTGATAATTCTGGTCACTTAATAAGTGCTTCTTCCCACTGAAAATGAAGGAACTTAATTAAAAAGGAAGATAAATACTTACTTTCTAGCCAGTATTGCTAAAGGAAGTTGGGCAAAACGTCTTCTGGGGAGAAAAACTAATAGTGAAACAGGTGCAATGAGAATAGGCAGTGAAGTAAGTTTGAGAGAGCTGGTTGACAAGATATTGCTGCAATTTGTCTTTAAGATCACACAGAGAGCTGACAGATTTCTCTAGGTCTTAGTGACATTCATATTAAAAAACCAGTTTCCTAAATCACCAGCTGAAATTTTGGACAATGGCTTCTGATAAAGGAACATCGGAAAGCTTCACCTTCTGAAATTGGTGACTCATTTACCATTATCTCCATTGAACAGCTGAGATCTTCCTTTTAGGAAGAGAGATGAAAAATTATCTTCTGAATGTACCATATTGCTTCCGATTCCAGAGAGAAGAAGGGAATTAATGTTGAGGATGGTGTTGCAGTAATTAGTTTCAGATGCAACGGGCTGAGAGTAAATCCCAACAAGCAGCAAGCAGGGAATTCACCAGCAGAGCAGCTGGAGGGTGGTACTTTTTTTTTTTAGAATATGCAATCAGTGTTGTTCATCAGTGCTTTGCTTTCTAATAATTAGAGCAAGATTAAAAAAAAAAAAAAAGCAGAGCAGATTATTGCTGGGAACTTATTTAAGGCTGTATCAGGATTTCATGTTGAACTCTGAAGGTGATTAACACATTTGACTGAGATAGCATATGGGGGTGGCTAGTGCCTGACTGTGGGAATGCAGACCACCAGCTTCTGTTCAGGGCATTGGGAGCTGAGGACATCTGTGCTCACACAAGCTCCTTGGAGTCCAGCCTCATTCCTATTTAAACCAGTGTGAAGATATATTAAGCTTGATTGGCATTAAACTGGGCTCTTGAATTAATGACTCCCCAGTGAGTAGACATGGCTTAGTTGAACCCTCTCTTTTCTCTTTATCCAAGTGATGGAGCTCCTCTGGTCTGTCACCATCTCTCTTTTGCAGCCGTTGATACAAAGAAACTTCCTGGACCTGATTCTTGACCCTCTTGTGGACCTTGTTTTATCAGACCATGGGATTTGCTGGTTCTTGGTAGAAGAACATCTTATCAGACTGTGTGTTATATGCTGGCACACTGCACCCTCTATCTCCCGTAGGAATTTTGTTCAGTCATTTGTCTATCTCTGAACTATAACTCTTAACAGTCAGTCCAACTTACTTGGGTTGTAATGAATGTCTTCAGGTTTCCATAAAGTAAGGCTTTCAGGTAATTGAAGGCTTAGATTACAGCTACAATTTCACTGTATTTGCATTTCATTGAGCTACCATTAAAACAAAACAAAAAAACTAAACCCAAAACCCCCACAATGCCCACCCACCAAGAAAGAAAGTGTCTTTTAGCTTCTGATGGCTTTGGGTAACTGATTGCTGGTGGACTGGAAAACCTGGCAGCAGACTCGCGGAGAGGGCTTGCTCCTGCAGTGATTCAGAATAGCCAATATTTTGATGACCACTTTTGATGAGCATAAAGTTAAGCTGCAGCCCATTGCGCCTTGGGAAGCAGAGGTCAAAATCGCTTGGGAAGCAGTAAGGTCTTCCTTACTGAGAACCAGTAAGGAAGCTTCTTACTGGGACCTCTGCACTTGCAAGGGGTTTTCTCTAGACTGAGCACAGCTCTTTTAAGAAATCTGGTTGAATGCCTTGCTGTTTCTCACTAGTGATGGTGATTACCCCCCTTACCTCGAGAGAGTGCACAGGACAAAAGGAAGGCGAGCAGTGGCTCAGCAGGGTGGTCCCACTGGTTTTGTTGAGGCAGCAAGGTCAGATGACCAGTGAAGACGCGTCTTCTTGGCTTTGGCTCTCAGACAGAGTTTGCTGGGGTCCAGCTTCTTCCTGCTCTGGCTTCTGAAGCATTTATTTCACAGTAACAGCTGGTTTCATTGAATCGTCAGTATACTAGAAATGCTATGGCCGCTTTTTGAATTTATTTGTTTTGTCAAGAATTGAAAGATAAAGATTATTTCGGTACAGATCTGTAAGTTGTTGGATTTCAATGATTCCTCCTCCTTCACGCATCCTAAGCCTGATAGATATCTGACAAGGAAGCAGCAGCAAGTGTGAAAACAGTACATCGTGCCAAGCAAGGAAAACCATCATCAAAATAACGCTTTTGTATGTCTGGTTTTTGTTGGGGTTTTTTCTTTTTTTTTTTTATTTGTTGTGTCCAATATCAGCAGGCAGATTTTAGTCTGAAGCAGGAAAAACCTGAACAGTGTACCTGAAAGCCAGGCTTTTACCCAAGTGATTTGGAAGAACACTGAACTCCAGTGAGCTTATGACAGGTATTGAGTTTTGCTCATGGAAAGCACGCCAGCCCGCTGACAGCGGTTCACTGGCCTTTGCTAACAGACATTTGGTCTTGTCCTGTATCTCTAATAGCCATTAACTCATGTTGTAATGGATTTGAGGTTGCTGTGGCTGAGAAGTCCATACATTGACTTCTTGCTAATAGTGCTTAACATTTCTATGAAACTTAGCTGTGTCTTTCCATTTCTTTATGATGGGAACATTATAGCTGTGGCACTGCTGAAGTGAGGATGGAACACATTACCCCCCACCCGTCTCATTTTCTACTTCTAAGAAAGCCTACTCAGGGGAGAGATGGACTCACTTTGTTGTGGGCATGAGGTCTGTAACTTGGCCAGGATTCACAAAGAAATGAAAATAGCTTTACGGAACTAGTGTGGGTTTTATATTTGCTTTTTTGCTTCTGTGGTGGGCTGGCAACTCTGTCACAGGAGCTGTGTGGTTGGTGGTTACCCATATCTATATGGTGTCATTTCTCTGCAAATGCAAGATTGTCTTGTTAGGAGATCAAACCCACACAAAGTGCTTCCATTGCCAAGAATTGTGTAAAGTTCTTTTTGCTTTGTTTTGTTGAATTTATTTATTTATTTATTGTGTATTTATTTATTTTTCAGAATAGGAATTCTACTACTATCTTTGCTTTGTCAGGGGCTCTTCCTTCCATTTGTGTTCTGCCCGGACCAATGTGACTTTGTTTTGCCAAGAATAATGTATGTTGCTTCTGCCAGGAATCTGATAACGCTTCATTCTTGCAGAATTGTTATCTAAGTTGGGTTTTTTTGCAGCAGGTGAGGAATGCTGATGAATCTCAGGTGTCCAGTGCAGAGACAGTGTCTGTGGGTGCCACAGAGAACCTGCACATTGCATTGCAGATCTTTGTGTACAACTTCAGCTGGGTTTGGACAGCAATTTAACCATGCATTTGCTTAGTGTGGAAGTACACAAATTTGTCCTGCTAGAAATTATTTATTTGACTTGCTTGAGACTGCATTTGCTCCACTAAAATTTTTATTAGGGATTTGGTGGTTGTTTCTTTGGTGTCTTTAGATTTCAGGGTTAGCATTCTAGTGCCCTACAAAGGTAAGGGAATCTTCTCTGCCACCACTTTTCAAAATAGTTACCACATTTTAAAGTATGGTGTTGGCTTTACATGTTGGAACATGTTGAATTCAAATAATATGTAGTGTATCATCAAAATAAGGGGTCAAGGGAGAGATGTTCACTCTTGCTGTAAAAATGGTATGTCTGCTTGCATACAGAATGAATACCCCCAACTGGAAACACTTAAATAGACTGGTCCGGAGACATGGAGGAAAAAAGAGATGAACCAATAGGAACTTTTTGCAGGATGATGGGCTGAAAAATACAACAGGTATTTACTGTCTTTTAAGGTCTGAGGCTGTGTAATACTCTCGCACCTGAGGGGCAGGCGTGCCAGCTGGCAGGAGGCTCTGGTGCCTGGCACAGCTGCCTTTCCCGGCCAGCCCTACTGAAGGAATGTGATTTGCTATGAAAAATGTGTTGATCAGGCTTGACTTTGTGCCACCAGGCAGATTAACAAATTGCTTCATCTGCCTCCCGTTGCTTTATCCCAGCCAGCAACATATAAGCCTTGATGATTTTGCAGGTCTTCCTTAAAAGTAGCTGTTTCTATATCTGATTACTGAGCCCCATCTGAGGAGAAACAGGTGTTTCATCTGTGTATTATGAGGCCGTATCAGAGGACTTTGATTCCATAACACAGTAAAGTCAAACAAACTTTCTGTTTGGTTGCTTTTCCAGCTCATCTCCAAGTTCTCTATAAGCCCCGTCCCTGTCCTCAGCATGTGATGTCTGGGGTTACGGCATTTTTGCTTTTTTTTAATTGCTCTTTTACTGCTAAATGCAGTTTTTGTAAATGGTTACGTAACTCCAGGGTTTTATTTTAAATTAATGTAACTTTGCAGTCATTCTGCATATGTTGGTCTTAACATTTGCCTGTTATTTGGATTAATTTCACTAATTTATCCCCGCTGTTTAGATATGCGTTGTTTTTAAAACAGTTGCAACTGAATTAAAGCCCACTTTTTGGGCTAAAGGCAAAGTTTGCTTCACTAAATCAAGCAGCTTTCTTTTCTCTCTGTGTTGCTATCTATTTACTTGGACTGTTTTATTCCTGGGCACTCTGTTGTGCTGCTGTAGAAGTGAAAAATATTAGGGAAAATAAATTCAAATTATTTTCGTTGTATAGTAAATGCAATGGATAATGCTGGTTTTGGTTTGGTTTTTTTTTTTGTCAGGTTCTAAATAAGTCCTTAATATTTAACCACCTAATTAGCAGCCAACCTCTTTCACCTAAAGTCGGCTCTGATATTCAGAGGTGGCAGCAGTGAAAAAGCAGGACTTGATGATGAGTTCATCTTTCTGGTGGGACCCTGGCTTATTCACCCACTGAGTCTAAAGCCAGACACTGGGGTGGAAATAATTCAAAACCCTGTGCAACCTCTCTTCTCAAGCAAGGGCTGCATCATCAAATGCCTCCTTTATACTCAGGGCAAATAGGGATCTTGAGTGGTGGCACTGGTCTTTCCACTGCTGATTTTCCTACCAATGCATGGTACAGAGCCCAAGCTCCTGTCATACAGGAGTTATGGGCAAATCACTTTCTTAAAGGAAAATTTCTGTGACAATGAGCTTCCACTGTAAACAAGCTGCATTTCCTTGACTACAAAAGCAGAAAGAAATACGTTGAAATATTTCACTGGATATACACTGAAAATGTCTTTGGGAACACAGGAAGAAAGGCTTCCTTCTGAATGCGCAGGAGGGGAACAGCACACAATTTATGGTTTGACAGCCCTGCCCACACTCTTTTTAAATGAAAACATGCATATATTTCTGGGATTTGGCACATGAAAAAACCTTGTGGGATAATTCTTTGGGTGTGCTATAGCGTTAACATATAAATGAGACCAACCTTCTCTCAGCTGAATACCTTCTGTTGATGGTCATGCCGCAAACAACAGAACTTTGAGCTAAGGATTTTGTAGATACACAGTGGAGAAGGTAGCTCAGGTTTTCCATTGACAGTGGGGGAAAGAGGATTTACTTAGTTACACTAGATTACACACTAGATTAATAAAGGACAACTCATATTCTGTCTAAAATTAGTAACAGTCAGGGGGTTTCTCATAGTTGGTCAATTCGATGCATGTTAGATGGTCTTTATAAAAGAAATAACCTGAAACTCTTAGATTCTATCCTTACACAATACACAATGAATGTATTTTGCTGTGGTGTTAGCAGAGATTGCGTATAGTTTTTTTTTTTCCAACATGTGGTGCTTTGATGATTTCTCACAAATTACAAATTTTAATCTTATATTGAAAATGTATCCAGAAATTTAACTAAGCCCAGGCTTGCACTGTAGAAAATAGAGGAAAGGATTGCAGCTCTTGTAAACCCTTATCCACGAGTAATTATCTTGTTATGTTAAAGTGGTTCTCCTGAATATTAAAATAATTAGGACCAACAATCTCAGCAATACTTTCCTCAGATGTTGTAATTGGCAGGGGGTGTTAACTAATTAAATGTATTTATATTGCTGGCTGGCTAAAGAAAAGGATGAAGTGCTTGTAATTGCTGAAATTTAGCAAGAGCACATATTTACTACAGAGAATAAACATATAGATTACAGTATTTGCGACGGCCTGATGGCTGGCGAGAGTAATCCAAGTGCTTCCTGTGGGCATTTCTCATAGCTCAAGGGCAACTTGGACCAGGGGCTTTGGCAGGGAGGATTTGGTGGGCTCCAGGCAGGAAAGGGCTCTCCCCAGAGAGGGAGCGGTGGCTGGTGCTGCTCTAGCAAGAAGGGGAGAGGCACACGGCACTTTCATAGAATCATAGAATCGCCAGGTTGGAAAAGACCCATTGGATCATCGAGTCCAACCATTCCCTTCAATCACTAAACCACGTCCCTCAGCACCTCGTCCACCCGTGCCTTAAACACCTCCAGAGAAGGTGACTCAACCCCCTCCCTGGGCAGCCTGTTCCAGTGCCCAATGACCCTTTCTGTGAAGAATTTTCTCCTAATGTTCAGCCTGAAGCTCCCCTGGTGGAGCTTGAGGCCATTCCCTCTTGTTCTGTCCCCTGTCACTTGGGAGAAGAGGCCAGCACCCTCCTCTCCACATCCTCCTTTCAGGTAGTTGTAGAGAGCAATGAGGTCTCCCCTCAGCCTCCTCTTCTCCAGGCTAAACACCCCCAGCTCTCTCAGCTGCTCCTCATAAGACTTATTCTCCAGCCCCCTCACCAGCTTTGTTGCTCTTCTCTGGACTTGTTCCAGAGCCTCAACATCCTTCTTGTGGTGAGGGGCTCAGAACTGAACACAGGATTCGAGCTGCAGTATCACCAGTGCAGAGTACAGAGGGAGAATAACCTCCCTGGACCTGCTGGTCACACCGTTTCTGATCCAAGCCAAGATGCCATTGGCCGCCTTGGCCACCTGGGCCACTGCTGGCTCATGTTCAGTCACTGTCAATCAACATCCCCAGGTCTTTCTCCTCCAGGCAGCTTTTCAGCCAGACTTCTCCTAGTCTGTAGCTACAAAGGGTTGTTGTGCCCCAAGTGCAGGACCTGGCATTTGGCCTTGTTAAACCTCATCCCATTGGTCTCAGCCAGCGGTCCAGCCTGTTCAGATCCCTTTGGAGCCTCCCTACCCCTTCCTACAGGGGAGGGTAGCCTGTGAGGGGTAAACTCATGATGGAAAACGACCAGGAGTTAGTCAAGGCCAACAGCCAGCCCCACTCTGTGCTTGTGTTTCAGTACCAGGTTTTAAACGTGCCCTTGTTCTCCATCCCCAGGATCCCGCTCTAACCCTGGGGTGGCAGCCTCTACATCCAGCATTGCCTTGGGCTTCCTTCCCCTCTGCTGCAAAGGGTCGCAGAAAGCCCCGTGCTCATGGTGACTTGCTGCTCTTATTTTAAAAGTGTTTGTTTCTTTCTCTCTCTCTTTTTTTTTTTGACGTTCATAGGAAAGACTTTAAAAAAAACCCCATTATAAAACTGGCTGTTGCCTGACCTCTGCAGTAATCAATTCAGATTCAGCCCCCTGTAACAGTTTGACATTTTGAGGTCAGCAGAACAACTTTCTGGCAGATTGAAAACCCGCGTTTCTGGGCCCAGGGTAGATTAGAGTAAAACCAGGCCAAATAAAATGAGGCTTCAGAGCATCTCACTTCTATTTCACTGCTATTGGAAAAGGTGGTGAAGGCCATTTCTAGGGCCATAAACCCTGCCTCTTTCCTACTTTCCCCATCTCCCTTTCCACATGTGTGCGCTTTCCCCTCTGTTGGAGCTATCCCAAGCATGACAGGGGATGGGACAACGGGGAATGACCTCAAGCGGCACCAGGGGAGGCTCAGACTGGACATCAGGAAAGAAATTTTCACAGAAGGGGTCATCAGGCACTGGCAGAGGCTGCCCAGGGAGGTGGTTTGGTCCCCATCCCTGGAGGTATTTAAAAGATGGGTAGACAAGGTACTCGAGGACGTGGTTTAGTGGCAGATAAGAATGGTTGGACTCGATCTAAGAGGTCTTTTCCAACCTAGTGATTCTGTGATTCTATGAGTGTCACACAGGCTGGAGCAGCCCCGTGCTGGGGGGCTCAGTCGCAGCTCTTCTCTGGAGCATCCGTAAAATGTGCAGGTGGGGTGTGTCATGAGAGCTGGGAGATGCATCCCTTGTCCCCAGCCCTCACTGCCCTCTGTCCTCCTCCTGCCTCTTCCTTCACTTTCTTCCCTCTTCCTCTATCCTCTCCTCTGATTTTTCATCTTCCTGCTATTTCTCCTTGCTTCCCCTGCCATCTCGCAGTCCACACTCTCATGACAGCACAAACAAGCAGCGTTCTTTTCCCCAGGTGGGGGCAAGCCAGAGCCCATTTGCAACCTCAGACAAAATCCATCTCCCCTGCTCACTCCTTGTTTTCAGCCTCCACGTAAATGAAAATTCAGCTCACTGGAAGGGACATATGTTTACAATCCCACAGCTGGTAGGTACATGTGTACTGGGAGTGTGTGCCAAGGTTATATAGACACATGTCACTTTTATCCCAGAATCCCATTTGGCACCTGGGAACATCTTCATGCTGTAATACTGTGGAGGTCATTACTACACCCTGTAATCCTCCATGAAGGTTTTCCATTTTCATTTATACACAGCAATAAAATACACATCTCTGCATCAGGCATTAGGATTAGTACTGACAAGGCTTAAGCTGAAATGTTTTAAGGATGCATTTCAATGTGAACAGAATAGCTAGCATGCAGTGCACAATTATGCTGGCTTCATGGAGGGAAGGATTTATGCTTCAACATTGTTGATATCACAGTGACACCAACAGCATAAAAGGAATTTTATTTAAAAAATAAGAATAGAATTAATTTTCCCTTATAGTACTAATCTGGTATTATTAATTTAAGTTTCTGATGTTGATAGCCCGTTAGAAGTGTAAGAGAGAGAGCCTGAAATTAGGATGGACATCTTCTTTATTTCTTCCAGAAATATGAAACTCTGGGAAGCAGTGCCATGGGAACAGTGGCTGGGTTCGGAGCAGGGAATGATGTGTGATGGCTCTGGACGGAGCTGCCTGGGGTCAGAGAGGGTGCCTGGGCAAGACCTCATCCTCCCAGCCTGCCTTTCTTTGCTGATGCAGCAAAGCTTTTTGCTTTGTGCTCAAGCCTCATTGCTTCCAATGGGGTTTCAGCCTATTTCTGAGTGTGTGGGATCAGGAGCGTGCGCCTTGCACAGGCTGTGTGTTTACAGCCTGGCTTTGCTTGCCCCAGGCAGGTCTGGGTATCCAAACCCAGCGAGGCTGCTGCCCTGCAGCATGAGGTGCACTGCTGTACACCGAAGAGGAGGGAAGGGAGCACTGTGCACTGGGACAGGTGACCTCTGGTCCTCTCTTCCTTCTTCACAGCCCTGTTTTAGAAGCTGTGGTAGAGGCATCTTCTCCCTGTCCTCTTCTGCCATCCCTTCTCTTCATCAGCTGGAGGAAGAATCCCCCAATAGCTTCCTCAGAGGATATGAGGATTGGATGAGCTGGAAGAGAAGGGGAGATGCTTCTGGTGGCTGCTTCCGTGCAGCAGATGGGTGAGACAGTCCTCATTCCTGCTCCACAGAAATGCCTCACAACAGCAAACACATTTACAAAATGAATGGAAAGAAGCAAAGAGCTCCATTACAGGCAATGATCTTTTCCTAAACATTTTTCAAGTGCGCCAGTTACTTGGGGTAGGAGCATGGGCTTGGTCACTAGGTTATATACTCATTCCTAGATTCTGGCCATTCTCTCCTACAGAAAGCACAACTGGAGCCCAACAGGCTCAGCCTGCTTTTACATTGCTAGATTTACAGTTTCTGGCATACTGGAGATATGAGGAATTGAGAAGCAATTTCATATATTGCTGTTGCCACTGCTGACAATTTCCTGCCCTTCAAGAAATTTGTTGTGATAGGAGGGAACCACCTTCTCCAAAGGAGACATATTTAAAAAGCCCAAGCTGCTGCAGGTTTGATGTAGCTCACTTTACTTGCCTGGGTTTTTGTATGTATGTCATCGTTTCCTCTTTGCTTTTCTAATTTATATTTGGCTTTTAATTGCAGCCTTAACACCTTCTGTATTTTAGCAGAAATAGAAAGAAACAACTCTACTCAGCTTGTTATAAGAAGGAAAACAGATATGGCCTGAGGGACCCACATGGTCATTACATCCATCTATTCTTTCCTGCACTTTTAGGGTAAAAAGATGCAATTTGCTGCCTTACAGGATGGGTGCTATTTTGACAGAAAGGAATTTGCCTTCTCTCCAAAAAGAAACTAAAGCGCCAAAACTTAAATACCTTAATTCAGCAGTCCTTTGTTCTGTGAGCCCAAGGACCCTTAGATGCAATTTCCTTTGCTTAATAGAAAGCCAAGTAGTTCAGAGCTACGGTGCCAGCTACCCTAGAGGCAGACAGCCCTCCATGTCTACCTGCCCCACACAGTGTAATGGCACTGGGGCTGTTGGGAGCAACTGCCTGAAAAATGCTTTAATGTATGGTATTAATGGTCCTCGGACAACCCTGGTGCACCTATCTTCACGGCTTTTGTGCCGAGCAGCTCCCAGTGAGACCCAGCAGCTGAGTCGGATGGTGCCCAACTGACTGCACTGTAATGGGAGGTGTATTCTGCAGCTGCCTGATGTCTTCTATAAAACACCAGGCAGTAGTACGTTATTTTACAGCTAGTGGGAATTCAGCCACTGAGAGGCCAAAATAAATGTTCTTCAGATGTGGTGGTGTGTAATCAGACACCTAAATGGTGCAAAGACTTGTTACAGTTGGTGGATCAGGTCTCTAAGTACTTTTATTTAGCTTATTAAGCCTTGTTTCCAGTAGCATATCAGTAGTCTTATTACACTGTAATTATTTTAATACATACTGTATTATTGTTTATTTGCTGTAGGGCAAGCCTCAGATGCTAGAGGGGACAAGGGTGTCGGTGTCTATATGAAGAGCAGGCAGGCAGAGGCAGCTTGGCTCCACGAGAGGCGTTGGCAGACTTCCATCGCGTCTCTGCATGCAGTCCCCTGGCTGTGCTGCTGCTGTCCTGTGTGTTTCGCTCACCTTCTTTTCCATTTTAGGGCTCAGACGTAATGTCTCCCTGGGTTAGTGCAGAGCCATTCTCTCTAACTGAGAAAGCAAGGGGAGATGCTCATCCCTGACCCTGGACAAGGGTGTCTGTGCTCACAGGTCTAGCATCTCACAGGAGCTGCTGGCATCTTGCAGCTTCCCTAGGACACATTTTCTATGGTTTGCGGTGAGTCCTTCCTCCAAGGACCAAGCACTGGCTCCCTGTGCTCCGGAGAGCTCCTTACACAAGCCCAAGCACAGGAGCAGAGCCCTGTGGATCATGCATACTTCTGAAATTTAAGAACCCAAAAGCACTTTATGATTGCAATTCATACTAGTGCCCTGCATGTCAGCTTGTAGTACAAAGGAAATCTGTGAAAAATATTGTATAGCAGGTCCCTAGAAGAATGAATGCTTCCCTGTTACAGGAACTTATCATGATGGAATGATCTCATCTCTGTGGAAAATCATTGTATTACCCAAGTTGTTGTCGATAACTTTTATGCATTGACTGTTTTTTCCACTAGACAATATTTACACTTCACCATTCACCCCATTGATCTTCATTTTTGCAGGGGATTTTTTGGGGGGTAAAATATAACCATTTTTTTTAAAAAATGTAAACATCCAAGAATTGCACTCAAGGGAAGATGTACAGTGTAGGCTTAGTGACAACTTGATAGCTTGTAGTATATCAGATGTCTCCTATGCTGCCGTTTTCTTCTTGGGGAAAGTATTTCTATGCCAGGTGTAAAACTATGCATGTAGAAAGCCATATACACTCCCTCTTTTTTAACTTTCTCAGCTGTAAGCATACTTGGCAGGAACAGAACTTGTGTGGCACTGTACAGGAGTGGCGCAGTTCCTCTGCTGCAGGAAATGGAAGAAAGCATTAATTCTCAAACACTCACAACAAGCCTGTAGATTAACTGTCCTTTCACTGAATACTGTTTACTCGTTTCATAGAAAATGCATTATTTCGTTGATTTACCCTCTAGTTGGTATGCTAAAGAAATGAAATTTCCATACAGAAAACTATACACAAAGGATATGACCTTTTAAGTTTAGCAGAGAAAATAACTGACTGCAATGTAATTAATATGCCATATAAATGCCACTAACAACATTAACGCACCATAAAACCAGCATAGTTAAAGTGATATAGTCTGGAAATGAAAAAGTTAAGTTTCTGTCAGCTTCCTTAATTTACTTGCATTGTATTTCCGTGAAAGAAGCACAATTTCCTTATCTAAACCAGGAGAATAGATATGCAATGAGAATATGCATTTTTGTTAGGAGGAAGCTGGATCTTGCTTAGGTCTTGACCAAATTCCCGAGAGGTGTCAACCCTCTTTATGCTATACCATCATTTTTCCAGTGTTAATATCTTCTAAATCTTTCCTAAAGCCTCGTGAATGTCTCCAATACAAAGCCTGCCCACACAGATAGTTAGATCAACAATAGTGCAGTAAAATGCTTGCATTGCTGTAGTTATACCATTATAACATAGCTCTTCCTAGAATAAATATCTTTTCTGAAGTAATTTTCTCATGCCAACAATTTCACTGTCTTGGTTATGGTCCAGTTTCCTTCTGTAGGTAAGGTCTTTGCAGAGCATAAATATTTCTAAGGTTCAGATGGCAGCTTGTGCCCAACTCTGACAGAGAAGTCTCAAGGGGAAGAAGTCTGGGTTTGTTTGTTGTTCTGGAACACAGCAAATAAGAACCGAATTAACGCCTAAACTTTTCAGCAAAAGGTAGCTGGGGGACAGGGGTTAGCCACACAAAATGTGATCCTCACTATGAGCACATGAGGACATCACTCCAGAGCTGAAATTTGAGTGGCAGCTGCTCTGCCTCCTTTGTACAGAAGGCTGGCAAACGCTTCCCATCACAGAAAGGTGAATATGGGCTCTGAATGCAGTTGTGGTGTGAGTCCAGCTGTTCATCCCTTGGCTTAGGATTAGAGGGAAAAGGGATGGAATGAGGGGAAGAAGTGAAGCTTTTGCTTAAAATAAGAAGGCATCTATTGTTTCCTCTGTATATGCCCAACTCCCTTTAATAATAAAATGTTAATGATAGTTATGTGTTCACATCAAAGGCAGACCAGAGACTTTCATCTCAGTTAAATCTTATTCAAATAATTAATAGAAGTAGTTGTCTAGGAAAAAAAAAAAAAGATATTAAGGAATTCCTTTGTAGAGCAGTGCAAACTTTGCTGCCTCTAGGAAGCAGCCCTGAGAATCGAGGATGACAACAAACCCTGTTTGAGTGGGTCTGTCCGTTTCTCAGCAGCCTTGACTGCATTGCATCCAAAAAACAAGCTGTGAAGCATCTTATTGGCATTGCAATAGATGCTCCAACCAAAATCAAATAAAAAATCCCTGACAAGGCCTATGTTATGAAAATAATCATAAATCTTATGCTGTGGTAGCTGTGTGCACCAGCATTAAGCATTCGGCTCAGGCCCATGTCGACATAAAAGAAAGGGGGGAAAAAGAAAGTCATTTGCAGTTCTCAAATCACCTCTGCAGCTGGCAGCTTCCCCTGAGCACTGCTGCGGTGGGTCCTGCGAACCACACAGCCAGACAGCCCCTTGCTTGGGTGCACTGACTCGAAGTGGCAACTGCTACCTTGATTTTTATGAGGCGTGGAGGGCTAAGCCAGTCCATAGCTCTCATCAGCTCATATTGGAGTCAGAGAGGCTGACGTGTCCCAGTGAAATGCGATGGTTTCAGCTATGGAGCTGCTTTTCAGTGGTGCTGCTCAAGGGGGAAGGAGGTGGAGAGGTGTAGCATGGAGCAGCGCCCAGCTCAGAGGATGCTCTGGACTCTTGCATGACGGCTCCACATTGCTTACCCTGATACAGCGTTCTTGCAGCTTGGGAAAAGCTCTGTCTGTGTTCTCGTGTAAAAGAAAGTGGTGGCAGGAAACACTTTGCTGTTGCTTCTCACATTAATCGGGAGTGTCTGAAGGTACAAAAGTGGCTGTAGGATGCGGGAGACAGCGTGCACAAAGAAACTGGTCTCTATTCCAGGCTCTCATTACATCAGCTGGCCAACGGCTTTGTGTTTCCTTTTTGGTTTTCATTAGATGTTAATGGGATAAATACTCTGAAAATGCTGCTGGTGTGTTCAGCATCTCTAACAGAGTGGAGGTTGAGGGATGCACTGGTTTGGTACTTTGACATGAATTTATCCATGTGTTATGGATCCCTGCCATTTGCAAGCCCTGGCTTCTTTAGATCTGTGACTTCCACCAAAAAGACCTTGGAAGTAGAGGACAGTAATATATTTTAGAACTTTAGAGATCAGAAAGGGGTTTTTTTATACATAGATGTGCACCACAGAAGAGCCTATAAATAGATATTAAAACTTGCAATTTATAGCCTATCATTTCATGGCCTTTCAAGGCTAGAAATAAAGCCATATTCCACTGGGAAAATGAGATTTGTAGTTTTCCATGGCTTAAAGCTCCTGTTACTAACCCTGATAGGCTGCAAGATATTGGACAAGATATCTGTCACTGGTCTGGAATATTTATAATAAGTGTGAGTGTATATAAATTAGGGGAAAAAGATGAAGTTTCTACCAGTTAATGAACAATTTAAGAAATTGTAAGACAACTTGGTGGTGCCTGGGGGAGACAGTCCCAATGAAAGTCTTTTTTTTCCCTCAGTAATGATAACTTAACAAAGGCAATTAATCCACTCTTCCCAGCAAACGAAGTCAATGGCTTGGTAACCTCCTAATAGTGCTCCGAGGTACAATGAGCTCCATTAATGCACTTCTGAAGTAATTTTGAAGCTGCAGTAAGTCCCATGGCAGTGGTGAAAGGGACCTGCCCTATGGTGAGGTTTGCTCACTCCCGTTTCACTTGGGCATGAGGCAGGATGCTCTCGTGCTTTTCATGGGAAGGAGTAGGCAGCATGACTGCAGAGCAAAGGATTAATTAACAAAATGAGGAAGAAATAAGCAAGGGCCTCAGTTTCACCTTAATCCTTGTTTCTTATTTATTTGTTTCAGAGTGTTGCAGGTGGCTGCATGAAATGTTATAGTGACCTTAATGTACAGGAGTCTGCTGTAGGTGGATGAGAGCTCTCCTCAGTGTCAGGGACCTCAACCTATGCTGATTGCAGGGGGAAGGGTGCTGGGAGATGTCACTTGAAGTAGATGCCTAATTAGTTGTCTCACTCACTGTCTTCAGACCTCCTCTCCCTGTCTCTTATTTTTATGTGGAGCTCTCCTTCCCTTTGTAAAATATTGAGTTTTGAAAGCATTTGTGAATAAGTTCCATTATCAGAAATACAAGTAAATCATTAAATAACTTATTAAATATACTAAAATTTAAATGACTAGCCAAAGTATCCCTCTTTTAGCATTACATATTTATTAAAACAATTTGGACATGTAAATTACAATCATTCATATAAATGTGTCTGCTGCATAGCCCTGAATTTGAATATTTGAGCTATCTCCAGCCCTCCAAATTATTTTTTTTTAAATGCATGATTTTCTCATCATCTAAGGTTAGCAAGAATTTTTAATCAGAAGTGGTTTAAAACACAACTGCTCTCTCCCAAACCAGGATTACAAACAAGATCCTATGTTCGGCTAAGGTATAATTTCTGGTCTAAGCATTTGTTTTGGTGGGATGGCAGTTGCACAAGTGTTAAATTCTCTCGAACTTTGTGAGACTTAATAAGTTTTTATAAAATCCTCTTGCTAGTTGGAAAAGGCCTGTGGAGAGAGATGTGAGATGAACTGCAGAATCAATGAAAATTACTGCGTGGTGGTTGGGACACACAGCAAAGTTGTGAAATTGCAGAAGGAATCAGAAACATTAATGTTGAAATGCAGCATCCATTATATTCTTCCTTTCCTTTTCTTCCCAGGAGTCACAGCTTTCTGTAAACAAAACCTCCTCTTGGGCATATTGCATTTATTATATTAGGGTTCAGTACAGAATTGAATTTCTTGCTTGTAGGGGAATATCATAGAATCATAGAATAACCAGGCTGGAAGAGACCCACCGGATCATCGAGTCCAACCATTCCTATCAAACACTAAACCATGCTCCTTAGCACCTCGTCCACCCATGCCTTAAACACTTCCAGAGAAGGTGACTCAACCACCTCCCTGGGCAGCCTGTTCCAGTGCCCAATGACCCTTTCTGTGAAGAATTTTTTCCTAATGTCCAGCCTAAACCTCCCCTGGTGGAGCTTGAGGCCATTCCCTCTCGTCCTGTCCCCGTCACTTGGGAGAAGAAGCCAGCACCCTCCTCTCTACAACCTCCTTTCAGGTAGTTGTAGAGAGCAATGAGGTGTCCCCTCAGCCTCCTCTTCTCCAGGCTAAACACCCCCAGCTCTCTCAGCTGCTCCTTGTAAGGCCTCTTCTCCAGCCCCCTCACCAGCTTTGTTGCTCTTCTCTGGACTCGCTCCAGAGCCTCAACATCCTTCTTGTGGTGAGGGGCTCAGAACTGAACACAGGATTCAAGGAGCGGTCTCACCAGTGCCGAGTACAGAGGGAGAAGAACCTCCCTGGACCTGCTGGTCACGCCGTTTCTGATCCAAGCCAAGATGCCATTGGCCTTCTTGGCCACCTGGGCACACTGCTGGCTCAAGTTCAGTCGCTGTCAACCAACACCCCCAGGTCCCTCTCCTCCAGGCAGCTTTCTAGACAGACTTCTCCTAGTCTGTAGCACTGCATAGGGTTGTTGTGCCCCAAGTGCAGGACCCTGCATTTGGCCTTGTTAAACCTCATGCCATTGGTCCCAGCCCAGCGGTCCAGCCTGTTCAGATCCCTTTGCAGAGCCTCCCGACCCTCCAGCAGATCGACACTTCCACCCAGCTTAGTGTCATCTGCAAACTTGCTAAGGGTGCACTCGATGCCTTCATCCAGGTCATTGATGAAGACATTGAACAGGGCTGGACCCAGCACTGAGCCCTGGGGAACCCCACTTGTCACTGGCCTCCAGCTGGATTTCACACCATTTCCCACCACTCTCTGGGCCCGGCCATCCAACCAGTTTTCCACCCAGGAGAGTGTGCGCCTGTCCAGGCCAGAGGTGACAGTTTCTGAAGCAGAATGCTGGGAGAAACTGTGTGAAAGGCTTTACTGAAGTACAGGAAGACCACATCCACAGCCTTTCCCTCATCCAGCAGCCGAGTCACTTTGTCATAGAAGGCGATATCAGTGAAATCCATTCAACTAAACAGCTTCAGGAAAATCCACGACTTCTCCAGGAAGGAAGACTAAATGGGTTAAAGTTCTCTAATTGGAAAAGAGACAAAGCAGGAAAGAAATACAAAGAACTCTCAGAATCATGGGATAATGTGGAGAGGGTGACTAGGGATGGTTGTTCCCTGTTCCTCCAAAGAAAGGGCAGGAGGGGACAGGCAGTCGGACTCTGAACTAATGTCTTTGAGACAAACGACAGAGTA
Organism: Phaenicophaeus curvirostris; assembly: GCF_032191515.1. Lineage (NCBI taxonomy): Eukaryota > Metazoa > Chordata > Aves > Cuculiformes > Cuculidae > Phaenicophaeus > Phaenicophaeus curvirostris. Next base: position 4,995,694 of record NC_091402.1, on the reverse strand, counting down.
AGGTGGTATGTGTAATTGAACTCTGGAGGCTGGAAGCAGTTTTGGAGCCACACTGGCTCTCCTGCCTGGCCTTTGGAAGTGATGGTGGTGGAGGGCTGTGGCTCGTGTGGCAGTGCAGGTTCATGGTTCTCCCCCTGTGCCGAGCAGCTTCAGCAGGGTGCTGGAAACAGCCTCAACGGCATCCGCTGTCCTTCAGCTCGGAGAAGTGAGAAAGCACACCCCTGAATTACCATCTGATCCCCAGACTCGTGTCTGCTGCTCTGGGGTTGTTCTGTAGCAGAGACAACGTGACTGGGCTCGAGGGGAAATCCCTGCCCTTTGGATAACAAGGAAGCAAAGGGTAAGATGTGGAGATAAAAGCAACAATAAGCACTTTTTGTTGACATCCTCCAATAAGCCCAGGAGAGGAAGCAAATCAGTCTCCCAGAGGAACTTCTGAATTGGACATTTGTCAATGCTGGCAAGGACAGATTCACTCTTTTTTCCCGAACATGCCTGTAGCTGAGATTTCCCTGGATCCAAGTTTCCACGCTGCCCTCAGCCATCATGAGCTGGGCTGGTGTAGCTGTGCCTTCTGCTCCTGTACCACGGAGACACCACGCTTTGCTTGCACTCCCTGATCACATCAAAGTGCACTGGAGCACAGGAAATCTGGGAGGAAGGAGGTTTAATTGAAATATTGAATAAAAACTGTTGCAAATTATGGGCACATTTTCAGTTTCTGACCCCTGGGGTTAGGGTGCTTGGCCTGGCACTGCTTCATTAACTACCATAGTTCAGCATCTAGGATCTCCTTGCTCTTTGATGATGTAGGTAGCACATCTTTCCTGTAATTTAGGAGTAGGTATGTACATCATTTTGTATCTGAGAGCTGAGGTCCTCTAGTTTTAGACTGCATCTGAATTTCACTGTGATATAGTAGCTCAGCAAGGTCGTACCACTCTGCTCACTGGTTGATATCTCATGGCTTCAGAAGGTTTGTTTATGAAGCTGGACATTATGAATTAAGGTGGATATTGATGAAGGGATGCTTTTCTTCTTTGGAAACTTCCTAGCAAAATTCAAATTAAAACATTTGTCTATATGTGATTAAGGCTGACAGTTTTCTATCATTTGTAGGGTAACAGTCGCTCTTCCTATTCATGATTTGCATGAAAATGCTGGTGGTCTTGTGCTAACAGCTTCTGTTATTTTTTTTTCCCTGAAGCTGGGCAATGTCTGTCAAAGAGAATTTAGTTCACAAAACTTCATCCTCACACACTAAGTGCAATTTGTTTCCTCCCTTACACATGTATTTCTGTATGTACACAAACATATTCTTCAACAGAGGAACACAGACAGATGGTTATTGGGGTGGGGTTTATGGTATGATTCTCACATCTTCGAAAGAAAATCAAGCACTAAAGAGATGAAATATACTTCTAAACTGGCATAGCAGGATCTAGAAACCTTCCATAGTCATATCTTTTCAAAACTAGCAGGAACAAAAGTGCTGTAAGTAGAGGCTGAAAAATGAATCTCTGAAATTGCAGCAGTACCAGTAGTAAGTGAAGTGTCGCTGGGAGACAAAGGCTCTTGTAGTCCATCAAGAAGGACTTCGTACTGAACAATGCAGCTCACAAGTCCAAGGAAATGTCTTAGATGTACAAAGGGGAAAAAAAAAAACACATGTATTTCTGGATGCTGTGAGAGAATCTGCTTCCAAGGGTGGAAAACCTACAGGACTGACTGTGAAGAGGAAAACAGAAAATGGACCTGAATCTCCCAGTGCCACGGTCCTTCCTAGAGAGGGAACAGAAAAGAGCCTGGTCCAGCAGAGCAAATACAAAAATGCAAACTGAGATATGGGACTAGACCGTGTCTGTAGGAACACAGGACTGGGCTCAAGTGCCTCATCTGGCACTTATCACAGCGTAGATTGTTCCCAGCAGCTGGTGGGCGTGACACCATTGAGGTGCTTCATAATCCCAACCTCACTGGTCCCTTGGAATGACAAATCACTGTTCTACAGGGCATGTGGACGGTAGTGGCAAGGATGGGGTATGGCAGCAACAAGGACCAGCAGGTCCAGGGAAGTTATTCTCCCTCTGTACTCGGCACTGGTGAGACCGCTCCTCGAATCCTGTGTTCAGTTCTGAGCCCCTCACCACAAGAAGGATGTTGAGGCTCTGGAGCGAGACCAGAGAAGAGCAACAAAGCTGGTGAGGGGGCTGGAGAAGAGGCCTTACAAGGAGCAGCTGAGAGAGCTGGGGTTGTTTAGCCTGGAGAAGAGGAGGCTGAGGGGAGACCTCATTGCTCTCTACAACTACCTGAAGGGAGGTTGTGGAGAGGAGGGTGCTGGCCTCTTCTCCCAAGTGACGGGGACAGGACGAGAGGGAATGGCCTCAAGCTCCACCAGGGGAGGTTCAGGCTTGACATAAGGAAAAAATTCTTCACTGAAAGGGTCATTAGGTAATGGAACGGTCTGCCCAGGGAGGTGTTTGACTCGCCTTCCCTGGAGGTGTTTAAGGTGCGGGTGGACGAGGTACGGAGGGGCATGGTTTAGTGATTGATGGGAATGGTTGGATTCAATGATCCAATGGGTCTCTTCCAACCTGGTTATTCTATGATTCTATGATTCTAAGGTGCACACATGCCTACCTGCTCATGGATACTAGACCCACCATCAACTTTCTAACCTTAAGATGAGCAGGCTTGCTCTCAACTTTTCTTATTGAACCATACCTAGGGTGTTTCTAAGCATGATATTTGTTTAATGCTCTCCCCACCCCTAAGTAAAACTCAAAGCTGAATGAGAACCAATTAACAATATTTTAAATGGGAATAAAAGAAGGTCCATTTCAAGCGGCCAAGCAGGTGGCATCTCTTGGTAGTCAGGAAGCAAAGAACAAACATGGGGCTGTTCAGTTAACTGTGTTTTTGAAGGCAAAGGAAGTAACTTTCAAAACACCTCTCCAGCTTTTATATAAGTGACTTTTTTCCATCATAATTATTTCCCTAGTGTTGTTGAACCTGGGGTCTTTCTTCCTATTCAGCTGTGATGCATTGTTTCACCCCAGAATATTTCCTTGAGGCTGTTTCTGTGACAGTAAATCTTTACTTCATTCACTCAAAGCGTGTTCCACTCTCAAGCATGTCCAAACCCTGCTACTAGTAAAATTTTGGATTTATTTAAATATTTCTTTCCCGTTTGTTACCAATAGGAGAAAATGTCAACAAAATTTCAATTATACTCCCCAAACAAACAAAAAACATGTTTTCACTTTTTACTAAGAGCTGAAAAGACATATAATAAATTTACATTCTCTAACCAACCTATTTATACTTTACAGATGTACTAAAGACTAATTAAGATTTGTTGTTAGCTGAGCAAGTTAATAACTTAAATTATTAACGCTTCTGTTTAGATGCATAATTTATATACAAATGGAAAAAGTAATTTAGTAATGCCGTTTAAATTTTAACTGCAATGTGTATATGCTTTGTTTCTGTTCATTTTAAAAAGGAGCTTTGATAACTATGATTAATCCATGGCCTACATTAAAGCCTTTTTTATATATCATATCTTTTTGCAAATGGTTAATAAATGATATGAATCTTGAGAGAACCAGCGAATCACACAAGGCACAATATAACCTCACCATTCCAGAGAGACAGATTAGGATGTAAAAACCCAACAACTGCAAGGGAATGAATATTGAATATATGAGGGGCATGCCAAGTGGAGTTTTTCTCTGGGTGGATAAATCCCACTGCAAAAACCCCCAAATGCTGAATGTTCCAGCCATCTTCACTGCAAGATTGTGTGTTAAGTAAGTGATGGGCAACGTGATGGAAACTATGTCAGGATCCTAATACAGGATTTGTAGGATGGATTGTTAATTGGTCTTCTTCAAGGACCACGTCTTCTGCCTTGTGGGTTGAAAATCAGCAAAGCCATGCTATTATTATTATATCTAGAAAACCACTCATAGAGATTTAAAATCTTTAATAAATTTTAACTTTGTCAATAAAGGCTTCAAACTGTGCTAAGAAACGACTCTGATTTCAAGCTAAAACATACTTGCTACAGAAAGATCTTATTCCACTAGGAATAGCGTATTTTGTTGAAAATAAATGTTTTTTAAAGTAGATTCTGCAATAAATATCTTTAAAAAAATGGAAGGTGTTAGTTTCCCCATTGATAATCTGCATATTTTAATGTACATCGAGCTCACATTCTAATATTTTTCCAATACACCTTAATAATCCATTGCAACAAAACTAATACGGGTACTTGGCTCATTCTTTAATCTTATTTTAGGCAATTAAGTAAGGGTCTGAATATTAAAAAATGCTGATTACCCAAAACTTCTATTGCCTTGTAGAACTTGTATCAAGCATCTAAACAAATGTTTCCAGTAGAGAAATTGCAAAAATATGCAGAGGACTTATTTAGGAGAATTTCTGGAGTTCACAAATGACATCCTGTGGTTCTTATTAGTGGGAAGTTAAAATCTATAGGCCATTTCACCATCCTCTCTTGCTCTAATAAAATATAGCCCCGTATTTATTTTCTTTCCTTTTATACAGTGGTTACGTATAGCCCTATGTAGTGGAAATACAGTGCTAGCTGTACACAGCTAAGAAATGCTGTGTGTGACCCCTGTAATGTACTCAGGAAAGCAAAATGGAATAGTCTGACCCTTGATGAAAAATGAAATGAGGCATGGAAATAAATATCGACAGGATCACACTTGGGATGAAATTAACGGTTTTAAAACCAAATTATTTTCCCTATGCCTTTTCTGACCTCCCTCTCATCTGGACCATGGAGAGGGGACAAGATTTTTTTCGTGATGTGCTGCGTAGGCTTTTGATGGTTGCAAAACTGTATTCTGATAGAAACTGTGTTTGGAGATGTTCTGTAGGAAACAGAACCTCCTTTGCCTGGTCTTTTGGGTATCCGCACCATAGTCTTTACTTTGATGTAGACATGGTTACCAACTTCCTTAGCTGTTAATTGGGAGGAGGAAGGAGAGATCTTATTTTGAGGTTTTCCAGTTTGGTTTTTTAACCAAACTCAGTCTAGCTTCCATCTTGCACTAATTCGGGGGGTTCTCTTAATTATTTCACATTAATTGTAGCATAAACTATCCGCACTTCCATTACCATTATTTAGCAGTAACAGTAAAAGATGAGATGAAGGCATTAGCTGCATTATTCTGTGAAGTCAGGAAACGAATCTTCTCTCTCAGGAAGATACCACTCAAGCACACTGCATCTGCTGTGTTTTAAATGAGCAAGCTGCCCATGTCAGTCCACCTCACTGAATCAGAAAATGCATTTCAAGCAAATAAAATGTCACTCTAGTTTTTCGCAAGTCTTGAGAGCTACAATTTTATTTAGCTGTAAATTTACTGAAGAAAGATTCCTTTAATATTTTATGACTCTAGTGGATTAAACCTTGTATAAATCAACAAATTAGCAGTCACACTATATTTACGTTCAGAAAAGGGCTAGGGAAGGTGAAGGCAAGATTACTCCTTCCTGGCAGGCTGGCCAGAATGAAAAGCTAAATTGAATGACTTCGGCATGCTTAGAGTAATGCAGAAGTGAGGTGATAAATAATACACACCGACTGCAGTTAAGGCAGGTGCAAAGTAGGAAGATTTTTATTCTTCTTTGAAGTCGTCTTTTTCTCCTCCTCTGGTGTGGATCAAAGATTTCTCAGTTTTGAGGGGATTCTTTAGGAACTTCAATAAAATCCACGAGATAAGTACATTCATGCAATTTTTTCTGCATCATATATATATATATACACGCGCATCTATGTATGTGTATAAATGGACAGTCAAATTTTTGAAAGCGTTGCTTGCAAAAAACAAACAAAAAAGAAGAATCTAGTATCTTTGTAATATTTGGAGGTGCTGTGCTTTCTCATAATTCCTCAAGTTTTCTTTTGTTTACATAAATAATTTAAATCGGAAAAGAAGTGCAGAGAGATGAAAACAGGTGCTGCGAGTGGGGAATGGGCTTTAGGGACTGATTTGAAACAGAAGCAAATGGTCCTTGGTATCTAGCGAGTATGTTGAATGGTTTTGTTGTACATTCTTTCCTTCCAAGCGCTGAAGCAGCACGATGGCAGAGGAGAAGTCTCTGTGGCCAGGCAGAGTGAGCAGATGCCCTTTGGTGAAATGTTGCTGCTGCTGTTGTCCACCCTTCTGTCACAAACATAGGATGAACCTGCTTCTCTGAGCTTGTTGCCAGTTCGTTTTTTTGAGATCCAAAACCAGAACAGCACCTTTGGGAGGGAAAACCTGAGAAAGAGGTGTGCTTAAAGCACATGAAAACATTTGAAATACCTTTACAAATTCAAGCCTTAAGGCAACTGGTTTTCTGAAAACAGAATATCCTACAGTTGGTAGTTGAGAAAATTAATGCAAAAACACCATCTGCTAAACTTCAGATGTATGAATACTATTTGGTCTATAGAGAGTACAGACTGTACAGGAAACTATTGATCCCCCATCTGCTTCAAAATGATCTTTTAGAATTTCTCTCACTGAATCAAGTACTACACCAGTAACATCACGTTATATGGAGCAGAGCATCCCAGGCACTCTTAGAGGTGCAGTAAGTAGAAAGGTGCTTATATCATCCTTCATCCACCATAACACAGAAAAATGCTCTTGGCTTTCTGCATGTTTATTTCCTGTGCAGCCAAGAAAACGTGGTATAAATCTCAATTAAATGCCCTTGTCTCCAAGTATCATTAGATGTATGCATTGTCAGATATTCCTGGGGGTAGGCCACGCCTTACGGAGATGTAGCTTCCTTCATATCTTCTGTCTCCTAATTAATAATTAGATAATATCCAGATGGTAAACAGTGAGGAAGTCTGTTCTATTACTGCATTTCATGCAGTTCTTGTCCCTGAGTGCATTAGGGCATGTTCTGAACCTTCAACCATAAGACAAAACTCCAAGTTCAGCTTGTGCCAATGGACGTGAGCACCAACTGCAGGAGGTCACTCCCTCAGCACAATGTGCCCTCTTTCAAAATCCAGCCCTTCGTTTATGTAAATCCCACCGTATTTCTAGACATTTTTGCTGACCCCCTCTTGTGTAGCCATCAAACATCTAGCATTGTGTTCTGAAAAAGAGGAGGCAGTGTGCCCTTCATTGTGATAGACTGCATATGATTCAGCCTATTAAAAAATAGTCAATGTAAAATAAGCAGAAAATAATTTACCAGAAGTATTTCCTCCTTGTAAATGCTCTGTGTGTATGTTCACAAGATAAGTAGACACTTAAGTTGTATAATGTAGAGGAATGCAATTGTATTGTTGCACCAAAAATTACACAGGTTTAAAAATGCTAGGTATTCCTGTTCTTTTACTTCTCCCAGAATAAGAAAATACGTTCAGAAACAAAATTACCAGGTTTTCACTAAAGCTTCAGGTTAATTCTTATATAGAATTTCAAAGATTTTATAGAGTGAATGTCGGCTCAGCGTAACAGCGCCGCAAGTAAGAATGCAGAATTCCAGCTTTCCAGCCTTTTGGGCCAGCATCCAGTTGTTCATTCTCATAATTTCTTAGGGATACTGTGCAGCCTTATCACAGAACATTAAATTAATAATACCCAGAGGACGTTGTGTCTCTGTGGACCAGATAAGGTTTCCAGCAAGGGCTGCACCGGCTGTCAGTAACAGTGAACCTTAGCTCAGGAAATGGTGATGGGAATATCATTCATTCCTTGCAAAATTCACAGCCCCATTTGCAGATCAAATTGGCTACACTCCACATTGAGTTCCATTTATAAATTAAAGGTTAATATATTAGTGTGAGACGTGATATATTTGCTCATCAGTGAGCCAGTTGTTGTACAGTCCCACAGCTTCAAAAAACAATTATCACTGTGACTTGCTATCATTCCTGAAGCTTTCTTTTGTTGTATTTAGGACCATGTCTAATGCATAATACTCGTGTCTGTAGTATACATATAATACCTATTAATCACTTTTAGACTTGCATGAGTAACTTATAAAAGGTTCAGGAAATCCAGAGTGTGAGAAGAATTTGGGGCAATATCAGCATATAGTCAACCTGTTCTTTTGTGCTTTCCTTGGGACCCGCTAGCAGGACCCTGGGCTAGCAGGAGCTGTAGTTTGACTCATTCCTCTGCAGTTTTGCCCCAGTTCAGTGCAGCCAGTGAGAAGTTGATTCTTTTAGAGCACACACACAGATAAACAAATGCTTTTGATTTTAATTCTTTGGTTCTTGTACCCTCCAACCCCCTGACAACTACAACAGGCAGTTTATGTTCCCAGCCACTGGCTAGCCAGAATCTGGTTTTAATTAATCCCAAGAGGGCACTGGTAGACGTGTTTATAATAGTTCGATAAATTGCATGTTGCAAAATTTGGCACCTTCCATTCTGGCTTTCAAAATTCCTGGTGTGCAGCTCCCAGATGTCACACTGGCCCATTTCTCCCTGCAGTCGTTCTACGGTTGAGCCAAGTGTTCTAAAAGCAGATGACATCTACACGTCTTTGCATCTTACCAGACCAGCCTGCGGTCCTCCTACTGCATTCCCTGCACCCCAGCAGTCATAGAATCACAGAATAGTTTGGATTGGAAGCGACCTTAAAGATCATCTAGTTCTAACCCCCCTGCCATGGGCAGGGACGTCCCACTAGACGGCTGTTCCTTGTCTTGCCAAACATCAAGTGGGTGAACCCACACTGGTGTGATGTTGGGACAGTGGAAAATCAGGATCTTACAGTAGAGAGGGTGGAAAGAGCCCTAGATGAACTGGTTTTACATCCCAGATATCTTTGTGTTATCTGCTGCATACCTGGGGCATCTGTTTCTCCATTAACAGAACACTAATCAGGACTTGAAGCCATCCATTTGAATAGGTCTAAATAAAATAATAATAAAAGGCCCGAATAAAAGGCCCAAAGTACTGCACCACATGGAAGTGTTAAAAGTGAATGCAGTTGATGGTTCCACTTAATCAGAAACTGTGAGAAATTAAATGTTTTGAAATGCTTATAGGCCTAGGGACTGGGGTGCTCAAAGACAATTAGCAACTAAACATTTCATTAATGAAATAATGATTAATTATAATTACTAATTAAAATTCAGGATTATGGTGTTGGTTTTAAGCATTAACAAGAGTAATGACATTAGCATTTTTAATGACATTCCAATAAAGAAAATTATAATACAGCTTTAAAAAACAGGTACAGGCAACAGCAAGATTAGGAGTTATTGTTAAGCCCAGAGGCACAGAATTTTCCCAGCTGGTGAACTTAAGTTAAGTAAGTTTAATGCACTGTAATTTAATTACTAATCATAGTTTTTCTTCACAGTGGGAATTGATACTAGGTTTATATTTTACAAGAACAAAAGACAATTTGAATACCTGCTCTGTGATGGGTGATGACATTATGCTGCAGGCTACAAATAAAACAATATTTTTCAGACTTCTACATAACTTTTGGATTTAGATATATTAGAGCATGATTAAATATTATTTAATTAACGATTACTGGATTAGGAATTAAGTAGCCCCTGTAGATTTTGTCATACAAGTATAATGCAGCCTTTGTGAAGAGCATGCTCAATACAATTTTGTATATGTATTAAGTACATCTTCTGCGAATAATTCATACAGCAGCATATTAGTAAATGTCACATTCCCACAAGATGATGGCATTTGACCTGCATTAATAAAGCTATTTAGGATTCATTAATTGTAGACAGAATTCTTAAACTATTTGCTATTACTCACCTTTTCATGCATAATGCAATATGTTGGCTTAAATACAATTCCTAATTTGCATACTGTTGGGTATGTTGCCCTTCTTGCTATTCACTATTTGACTTCTCTTAACCTGGCTGACTTATAGGTCCTTTTAGTAATTTGCCATCTTGTGAAGTTCTCAAATGTCAAGGACAATTAGAAGTCACGTCACAGTTGGTTGTAGCTGAGTAATGAATGAAATTTCTCTTTTTCCTGAATTTTCTGGGACAGTAAAGAAAGATTTAATGAAACAATTCTAATGAGAGACCTGACTCATGTTTCCCTTAATGGTGAGGGATAGTTATATTGACATCACTCATGGAGAAAGGCAGGTCCTACAAGAGGAGATGTGGTTCAGTTGGATCTGAATGTAAGAAATATAAACAACTATTTGACGTTTACTCAATAATACATTTGTAATTCTTAAAGCTGAGATATGAAAGCCACATATATGTTAAATATATGTAGGTTCAAAGAAAATTTGCCTTGAGGGATAAAAGGCTTTTTACTGTTATTTATATTTATATTTATATTTGTAATTAGACCTTTGTTTTCCAAAGATACTGTGTCCAAGACAGTGAACAAATCGGCACAGAGCATGCCTGAGGATGTACAAGTAGATACATAAATGGCTCTGTAGGGTATGCCTGAATCCAAGACACTGAAAAGTTTGATGGGGTGGCAGCTCAGGAATATTAAAATCTGATCATTAAACCGGTCATTAGCTCTCCAGGCAGTTTTGGGCATACTCAGGCAGGAGACAGACTTACAGACGAGCCATTCTGTAAATGAAGTTTGATATGATGTTGCTGTGGGACTGGCAATGTTGTGAGTTGCTATCCTAAATGCGTGGTGATGTGAAAGCCTAGTAAAATCTCTCCCAGATTGTTAAGATACATAGAAAGTTTGGATAGGCAGCAAAGGAAGCCTGGTTTTGCAAACTAAGCTCCTAGGTTTTGTAATTAGTCTACAGCAAAGATGAAGCTTGACAGTCTTGCTCTTCTATTGCTCTCTGGGGTACAAGTGCATGTGTAGCTCTCAGAGAAGAGCTGAAAATCAACCAGCACCTGGAATACTAATCTGTCATCTGTACCCTTCTGCATGAGAAAACCCTTCTGCTTTCTGACAGACCCAGAAATGCATTGGTTTTGTGCTTCTCCTTTGCTTAGTGTCTCTGTACAGCAGTCACCACAGAGTACCTGATACCCCAGTAGTTTCTCCTCACATTAGCATGTTTTCATGAAAAAAATGCACAAAGGCACAAAGCACTACTAGTACCTGAGGCATTAAATAGCAGCTCATTGGTACACTTTTCCTGCCCAAGAGTCCTCATCAGGCTGCAACACTGGGGCTAAACTTTCAGAGAGAAGATCTTTCCCTGAGAAAAATACCAAATAGTGGTGACATCCTCCCTGAGCTTCACTGGTTCCTTAACAGCACAGTTGGGTGGTACATGCACATGTTTGACAGGGTAAATAAATACAAAAGAATCTTATTAATTCATAGAATGGCAAACTTACAATATGTGCTAATTGAAAAAAACTTCAAATAATATGCAATTGTAATCTTCAAAGCATGTTGAACAGGGTAGCACTTGATTGTGTTGTTGACCTTTTCAGTGAACTTTCAGGAGAAACCCTTAGAAATGAGGTGGTGTAGAATTCTTCAGAGAGCAGTTAATTTGTGCAATTAGAGAAATATGAGCTGAGTTAACACATATGAACATACCAGAACATAAATGGGCTTCAGTGTGACTGCACATCATAATAAGAATTCATTATATGGACAGCTAAGAGAATGCCTAACTAGAATCTTCCTTGTACAAGGCAGGCTCGTTGGTGGTCCAGGCATCAGTGGAGAACCGATCCAAATGGTCATTTGAAACTTATAATCTGAGATGAAAAGGTAAAGCAATCTATTTTCTTAAGCCCAAGGTCTTGTCAAAAGACTTTTAATATTTGACCTTTAATATTTATTTTAAACTATGAGGTTTCTGTCTCATTTTATGATTTCCAGAGTGTAAGATGTCCTCTTTTTTCTACGTCCTGTGAATTGAGTCCCCTACAGTCATCAGTTAAAACAGGGTAAGAAAGAGCTAGCAAAGCCTACTGCTGCAGGCCCTGTGCCTTTGTCTCACAATGTGATCAACCAGATAGCAAAGAGCACACCAAAACTGGAACACTATCATTCATGTGGACTTAGTTCACTTCAGAGACTCAAATACAATCTACAGGCAGCATCTCGCATTGCACTGTTGCTCTTAGGTATAAATTCTGCTTTTCAATTAAAGGACAGGAAGAAGGATATGAGATAAAAATTGCATAAAGCTATAAATAAGGAGTGGAGGCTCCTATGAATCTGTTTTTCTTTTGCATCACTCCCTGGTAAAGTGTTTTCCATTACTGCTTGCAGGATCAGAGACACAGATTGGATGTTTTTTTTCTGATACATGTCATCCAGAAGCACAGTTTTAAAAATATGTATTAGTTCTAATTCAAACTTGATGCTCTTAGTTTTTTTAAAAATAATTAATCATTAGTTACTAAATATTCCTTTCATATTATATTTTTAGATAATCTTTTCAGCCTGCTTCTCCACTTATTTTTAATTTTACTTTATTAGCTGTCATTTTCTGTAACTTGTGATCATCCCCCAACATTGGATATAAATCTTTGATACGAGTCTAATGTGATTCCAAACTCATCAGCTGAAATCAGTGCACATTGAACTTCCTCTGCACCAGCATCTGATACTCCTGTTTATCACATTCTGTATTTTGTAAATTACAGAACCGTAACTCCAATAAATAAGCCTACCTTAAAATCTGTGCCAGTCAAAATATTTTTCACAGTTTTATGTGAAGGCATACATTGTTTTTATGCAGCTGTCTCTTTCTGAACTAATTTTATTGCCATACATCAAGCTTTAAAGACCGTCTCATGTGAAACTTCGCCAAAGCTTTAATGGGCTTAAAGTGCTAAGTATTCTTATTTGTTTGTCTGAATTTACTTATAGGCACTGTAATGACAAGGAAAAGTATGATTGGTGCTACAGAAAGCAGTATATTCAGCCTGAACATACTGCATATGAGCACATGCAGACTGAGGGTAAGGAGGACCAAAGCAGGTGTGGCCCGTACCTGTCGTTTTCTCCCCCACTCTGCAGGTTGCAATCGAGCTGATAGACCCACATACCTCTCCTCCCAGTTCTCCCTGTAAACCAAGTGCCCTGATGGCTACCTCTAAGCCCACGAAATCCCAGAGAGTTGGTTTGGCCTCATAGTTAGGGGTGGAGGCTGCTCCTCTTTCAGGTGGCTGTTGTGGCACAGGTGGGGAGCATCATCCAGGGGAGTGTCCACAGCTGGGGTGAGTTGGGATAAATTGCTTGGCTGCCTCACAACAACAGAGCTGTTTACTGTGGGTTGTGTTTTCACACAGGCTAGGTGATGGAGGCTATGGCTAGGTAAGTGTTTTTAATTCTTCTTCCCTTATTAGCTGAAGAAGGTCAGATCAGACAGTCTTTGCTCTGTGTGAGGTGGTTCTTGTGGCTGCTGCTTAGAGCCTTGCATCCAGGATTGATTTGGTGTTTGAAGGAGTGCTGTCCTGGCAGATGTTGACTCATTGTAAATGAACATTTTGAAAGAGAACAGTGAATGCATGACTAAAATTAAGTTGTCGAGCCATTTTAACTGAAGGAAGAAATGGAGGTTTCAGAGTCCCAGAGCTGCAAAAGGATATTTTGTGTATCTTGGAAACCAGAAGCTCCTGATTGGGCCATGATGTTCCTCATAACCTGAATGGCCCTAGGGAGCCAAGCTGAGACACGTATCCAGTGATGTTCCCTCTGTGGAGAGAGAGTCCCCATCCCCAGGGAAGGAGTTGTGCTGACCTGGAAGACAGCCTGATGGCTGGAAGCTATTACACACGTAGGGTGCTGTTTAGTATATGGAACGAGGAAATAACACCTCTAGAGGGTCTGACAGGCAGAGTGCTCAGAGCTACAGTTAAGAAGAGTCTTGTTTTATCTGCTAAACAGCAGGATTTAAAGCTTTGCTATGGCTTGGTCAGCATGCTTGTGCAGAAAGCGAACCTGGGGACCTGCTGTATGGTGTGACTGTCCTGGGCTGACTTCACCTGTAACTCTCCGTGCTGGAGTCAAAGTTTTTTCCACTTCTTTCTGTTCTTTCTCATACCTTTACAATATCTATATTCCTGTTCTCCTCACCCTTAAACAACTTTCAACATTTTCATTGCGTGTCTTAACTTAATGAGAAACTTTGGATGTGCCTGGAGCTGTATCCGAGGCTGTGCTCAGATGTTGAAATCGCTGCCTGAAAATTGGCTTCCCAGGAAATAACCTAGAGCTCAGTGTATGAAGAGTAGCATGTTGTAGATGTTCTCTCAGTGCAATTTCTTTGAAGAAATAAATTGCCACTGTGTTTTGTATTGGGAGGAAGAGGGTTTTGTTGTTAAAAGTGACCCATAAAGATAACAGTTCTAGAATGTGGCACTTTACCTTTGCAGGTCTTTTATATATATATAAATTTTTTTTTAGAGCTATTAAAAAGGCTTCCTTATTATAAGGGTCTCCGGATTACTAAGCTAAATTATGAGTGAGGTGGATGTTACCCTTCAAAAGACAAGCTTTCTTCTTGCTGTGTTCTCAGACAAAGTATTTTCCCACAACGTGGTCTTCAGTGTTGGCCCATTTCTGCACTGTAATGAGATGTATGCCACTACAAAACTGCATTAAAAGACTTTTTAATACAGTTGGGAGCCACAGCTAAAGGCTTTCTATCAATGTAAGTGCCATAGCTCAAACTGATAAAGAGCTAAATCCCTAACAAGCTTTAAGTTACAGCATTGAAACAGAAAGTAGACTTTATCCATGCACGTTTTAAGTACCTCATTAGTTCTCAATATGTCTACATGAGCTGAAAGTAATTGATCTCATTACTATGTATATAAATGTGGCAAATTCCCTAAGTTTTGCAACTTAGCTCTGTTCAGTTAACTGATTTGTTAAAATATATGTCTCTTCAATTAATTGCAGGGTTGAGATCTTGAAAGGGAATATATGCATATGTTAGGGTCTAGAGGACAGAGATGCTGAGTCTCATCCAAATCTTGGCTATGGCATTTTGGGATTTGAAGAAATCTGGTCTCCACGGAGAGCAGCACGTAGCAGGGGCTGTTGGCTCCTGAGGGGGAAGAGCAGTCGTGCCTCCTCATTCGGGTAAGGAGATAGGCTTGTGACGGTTTCCATGATGCTGAAGGCTGTTCTCTATATTATTCATAGAATTAATCTCCCTTTGTTTCTCTTCTGAAACTTGTCTGAAAATATGGTTTGAGGGCCAGGAGAGGCCCTTGGAGCCTTTTCAGTAGCCAAGCCTGTACTGGTGTGTTTGAAATTGCTTGCTTTGGTGGGTCTTCATAATGTATTTATATGTCCCAGGTGCAGAAGTGTTGCTGACTTGTGATCTTTGGTGCATATGGGGTGTATGGACATGGAGCTATTGGAGCGGGTCCAGAGGAGGCCAAGAAGGTTACCAGTTGGCTGTAGCACCTCCATAGAAAGACAGGCTTGAGATCGTTCAGCTTGGAGAAGAGAAGGCTGCAGGGAAACGTTATAGCGACCTTCCAGTACGGAAAGGGGCTCCAGGGAAGACGGGGACAGACTTTTTAGCAAAGCCTATTGTGACAGGACAAAGAGTAATGGCTTTAAACTAAGGGAGGATAGATTTGGACTGGATATAAGGAAGAATTTTTTTGCAATGAGAGTGGTGAAAGACTGGAACAGGCTGTCCAGGGAGGTAGTGGAAGCCCCGTCCCTGGAAACATTCAGTGTCGGGTTGGATAGGCCTCTGAGCAACCTGATCAAGTTAAAGATGTCCCTGCTCCTGCGAGAAGGACTGGACTCGATGACCTGAAAAGGTTCCTTCCAACCCATAGCATTCTGTAATTCTATGAGTAATGAACAGGCCTTCTGAATACCCTCTGTTCAGAGAAGAATTTCCTTTTCTGTATCTCAGTGCTATAAAGCAAAGAGCCCTGGGGCTTAGGTATTTCCTGTCCCTTCCAAAACATCCCAGGTGAGGTGGCCTGTGGGATGGGGTGGGTTATGCCAGAGATAAGGTGGACCTGTTTGCATGCGCTCAGTCCTGAGCAGAGCTGTTGCTCTGCCGTGAGAAGGGCAATGACTTCTGTGAAGTTCATACCTTCAACAGGGCTCTGGGCTCTTAACACACATCTGGAAAGATCCCAGCATCTAGGAAAAAGTCCAGCCCCACAGAAAAATTAGGTATAGAATGAAGAAAAAGATTTTAAAGGAAAAATGTATGATAATGTTATTTCTGGAATAAATGTGAAAAGGCTGGAAAGCCCACAATGAAGCCTGTTTAGTACAGTTTTGTAGAAGGAAATCTCCAAGTAATATGTAGCTCTGACCAAGTAGATTTCTTTATAAACTTTGGAATTTCATTTAAGTGTTACTCATGGCTGAGAATGAGCCATGTAGATGGAATAAGCAGCACAGTATTTCTGCCTCTAGGAGAAGTTCTTGAGCTTATTTGGACATCAGGTAGTACAGGCTCAGGCTGTCCTCAGGCAAAGCCCTCCCTTGTCTACTGTGAGAGTTGTGCCATTCTGTGAATTATGGGATTTAGCTTTGATGTTGTTTGGCTACTCCAGTGTTCCTGGTAAACTGTTTTCCCCTCTCTAGAGATTGACTTGCATGAACTTTGTTCAAAAGTGATCTGCTCGGCCAGTTACACCACATATAATAGACCTAGAAACATTCGTGGCATGTTTGCTGCATTCTCCTCAGTAATAAAAGAGTGTGTGGTTGTTCTATTAATTCTAGCTTTAGGAGGGCAGGGAGTTATTTGTTTTCTGAGTAGGTTCTATGTGCGATTTCATCCATAAACCAGATGTTAACACAAGACTCCACATGTTTGTGATCATTGGGCAATGTTAAAAACTATCACTCAATCACCATTTGGGAACAAAAACATTGGGTGTTCTGCTACCTGCAAAGCAATGAAATTGTGGTCTGACACATTTACAATCCCAGAACTAGCAATCTGCTTTTACATGGAATAAGGTGTGTTGTTACAATATGGTATCTTGCTGAGTTGCTCATATGTAACATTTGCATTAGATAATTTAATTTAAATACATAGAGAGAACACAGTTGTAGGTCTTATTTATAAGAAACTGAGTGAGATAATGTTCAGACAGGTACTTCTGTAAATAATTGTGTCATCCCAGATTTTATTATTTTTTTTACCCATTTCCTATTAACCTTTGCATTTTTTGCCAAAGAAACTAGAAAAGGCTGGATATTTGCAAACAGTTGAGAACTATATTTTTTCTTTTATTTAAACATTCTTTTTAACATAGGAACAGTATCAGCATATTTTCCAGTTTCCAGAGGGGTTTGAAAAGAATGATAGGAAGCCATAAAACTCCTGAAAGGACTTTACCTTGCCTGAAGAGTTTTATATAAGAGAGATCAATTTTCTGATAAGATTCTCTGGAATGAAAGGACATTTTGTAATTTAAGCAAACATGAATACTAAAAGTAGGGATGGCCATTTGGGACCTCGGGCCTGAAGCAAACCTCATTATAGACTACAAGAGGTTTCCTGGAGCTTTTAAGGCCTTTGGATCTGGTTCTTTAATGTGTCTGGTAAGGTAATGGTTGAAATAATTTCCAGTGCTCTTGTCTGTTCTCAGAATGCTGTAGTGTTGCCAGTTTCTGTGGAAGGGCTTTAACTCTCTGGCAAGCTGCTTCAGGGAGGACAAAAAAAATCTTCCAGAGCTGGCAGCAATTATTATGTGATATTCTACCTGTGCCAGTATCTATTCCAACCTAACTTCAATAAAGCAAAATCTGGTCATCACTATTGTTTACACAATGACAGGTATTGTTTCTGTAGTCGTAGAATCATAGAATAGTTTGGGTTGGAAGGGACCTTAAAGATCATCTATTTCCAACACCTCTGCCATGGGCAGGGACACCTCCCACTGGATCAGGCTGCCCAAGGCCCATCCAGCCTGGCCTTGAACATCTCCAGGGATGGGGCAGCCACAACTTTCCTGGGCAACCCGGGCCAGGGCCTCACCACGCTCATGGTGAAGAAATTCCTCCTTCTGTCTAGTCTAAACCTGCCCCTCTCCAGTTTATACCCATTCCCCCTCGTCCTATCACCACAAGCATTTGTAAACAGCCTCTCCCCAGCTTTCCTGTAGCCCCTTCAGGTACTGGAAGGTCACTCTAAGGTCTCCTTGGAGCCTTCTCTTCTCCAGGCTGATGAACCTCAACTCTCTCAGCCTGTCCTCATATGGTTAATGCTCCAGCCCTCAGATCATCTTTGTAGCCTCCTCTGGACCCGTTCCACCAGCTCCATCTCCTTCTTATGTTGAGGATTCCAGAACTGGACCCAATACTCCAGATGAAGTCTCATAAAGAGGAATAGAGGGGCAGAATCCCCTCCTTCACTGTGCTGGCCACGATTCTTTTGATGCAGCCCAGAACACTGTTGGCCTTCTGGGTTGTGAGCGCACACTGCTGGCTAATGTTGAGCTTCTCGTTAGCCAGCACCCCCAAGTCCTTCTTTGCAGGGCTGCTGTTTCCATTGCTTCAGTCAGTGCTACTCGGTGCTAGGGTGGCATGACTGGCACAAAGGAGTTGTGGTTTTAATGAAGGTGTCCAGCCCGGGAGCTGTGCTGGCTCTCGTGGCAAGTTGTGTTCACACAGGCAGCACCTTGTGCCGATTACAGTGCACCCATGTGCGATGGGGCTAAGGAAGGGGAGGGGATGATGTGAGGCTCTGATCCCTTTGGAGGGCACATGCCTGTGTTATCCTGGTGTACAAAACCAGAGCTGGTAACGCCTTTTATAATCAACTCTGATGTCAAGAAAATGTACCCTTTTAATCTAAAACCTGTGATAATCATCGTAGAGCAATAAAACTCCAAAAGCATTAATTTCAATTTCCTGTGTACAGTAATTAGATATTAAATATGCAGTGGTTTCATCAGAAATTCATCAGCTTGTTCATTTACGAACAGAGTCAGAAGCCTACGTAGTTCACTAGGAGGGTACCCTTCTGTCAGGTCGGGCTTTCTCTTTTCTCTATGTGCAGCATCCCTTACTGTCCTGGAAGCTGGAAGAGTTTGCCAAAAACTTGCCTCCAGTGCTGTGCTTGGTGTTGCAGGATGTGCCGTTTGCAGTGCCTTGAATGCTGTCTGCATCTTAAACCACGACAGCTCTCGAAGGTTCAAACTAGACCCATCGGTGTTGCCTGGTGGATGTTTTAACCCTACAAACCAGGTGAAACATAAAGATTCCATTCAGCTGCAGATATGCATAGACCATCGTCAGCAGTTAAGCACAGAAATAAGGAATGCAAGATAACCTGGGATAAACCAAGGGCATAACTTGAAGCACTGAAGTGCCCAGGGAAACATAGTATAAGCAAACATGCTATAAAGCTTTTCTTAGTTATCTACCTTGTGGATTACCCAGTTCTTTGTCTCTTGCTACTGGGTTGCTTGGCAAGTTTTGTGCTTTCCAGCAAGGAGGGCTCTTGACAAGGAGGTGGATTGTATCACAGGTCAAAGTTCTGGACAGCTGCCATGCAAAGTGGTTTAGACAGAGAGGCTCCAAGTAAGTGTCACAGTAGTTGTGAACTGGCAGATCTTCTGTGCGTGTTTGCCAGATAGCCAATTCCCACTTCCCACGGTTGACTAATGAGCATTGTTTCTTATTTCTTTTAAGAATGAACTCTATTAAGATGCTTGGAATGTAAATACTTGCTCTTAGAGAAAGTAATGATTTTAATTTTTTTTAATTCTATTATTAGGTCTGTTATTGAAAATGTCTCTTTAAACTATTTAAGACACCCACAAAAATTCAACAATATTAATTTAATGGAAAACATCCAAAAGGACTCTATTAGTTTTCCTCCATTAAGGTAACATTATGGACTTCTAGTAGAGCTCTTGGCTACAGCAATTTCTATTGACCTAGTTAGTAAATGAATTAATGTTAGTCCCAGCATCTTCAAAACAGGTGATATGCTTTAAAAGTTAAAATGAAAAAAAAAGTACTTGGCAATTCCTCCACTACAACAAGTTTTAAAACTCCTTTATCGGATGTATCCATGCACGGGGTGAATTGTAGCTGTGCTTTAGTTTTGCTTAAGACTTTCTGAATGCTTCAGATAATGATTTTTAGTCTCTACATAACCTTATTTTTTAAGTAAGGCGGAAAAATCAATTCTTACATGATCTCACCCACTAGCTGGTTCCGTACAAATAAATCTCAGGATGGGATGTCTTAATTCTTTTAATAATGCTTTTTCTGCTCAATCAGATTGAATAAATGCATCTGGGTTACCTACAGTGGATTATTTGTGGTTGATGAGTTCTTTTTTCCAAACTGTGCATGCACCCAGCCATGATTGTTTGTGTCTTGCTTCTAGATTTGATAAATATAATGGTTTTTTCTGTAGTTTTGGACAGATTACTGAGTCTCATAAGGCACCACATTGCATTCTTTCTTGTGACTTGGAGGAAGACTTAATCCTTTCTAAAGAGTACAGATCTGGACTGCTCTAGCAGCCCAAGCTCCTGCTCGGTCTGGGAATCTTAGCTGGCCTCTCAACATGATGTTCCAGGCAAAGGACTGTGACTGATAGTATCCTAAATTCGTTATGAAAACACATCATTCTCCTGGTCATGGTTCTGCATTTACATTGCACAGACCTTGGACACACGTGACATTTGCATGCTCTTTAAAGCACTGTGCCATTAAACAGTCAATCCAGGGGTCCACTAGTTAGAATTTTATTTGAAAAGTAAAAGCAAAACAAATTAATGATATCAGAGTGCTAACAGTTAATTCAAGTTTATTTAAGTGCCAAGTTAGGTCACAGATAAATAATGTAACTCTCTTTCCAAGGGCTATTTCTTATGAACTAGCACTGCTGTGCCTTCAATCTGAGACCTATTATTTATGTTTGATTTGTTGTTTTTTCAGTGCATCCATTTATATTGCGTTTCATATTCTGGACTGTCATATTGATATGAATGTGACCCACTAGCACATCATACAGGATTTGTGTAATTCAAGCTCTTTGTAATGACCCATCTTCCTCAAAATTGAGCATAAAATCAGTATCTGACCTAAAATATTTCAGAGTTATTTACTTGCTTCTCCCAGTTTCTGTCCATAGGTGACAATGCCAAGATGTCTAAAGCACCAGTTGTTAAAATGAAATGCCTGAGTTCAGAAGCTGGAAGGAGGCAGCCAGGGAAGTGAATCTGTATTTCTACCAGTTCTTGGCGTGCTCTTTTGTTTGGGCGTACTGGGCAGCTCACGTTTACTCCCTCCTATAGCTGACACCAGAGATGACACCATAAGAAGCCAGCTCGCTTCTGGTCGTGGAGTGCCTAGATGTGCCAGAGTGACTGATTCCATGTTGTAGGAACTAGTAGTTTAGGTCTTGATCTTATAAACGCTTTCTACTTAATCTAGCTTTATTCCTAGGCATGCAGTCCCTTCAATTTCTTTTCATTTACAGCTTTATTAGATCTGTCTGATGAATGTTAAGCACAGCATTTATACATTTGGTTCTTCTGAGTTATGCAAGACCACACGAATAGGCATTGTGGCTAAATCCTGTTTTGATATAGCAGGATCTTGGGAGTGGGCTGGCAGAGGCTACAGTTGATGGAAACAAAATAAAGCTGGAGATGGAAAGGAGATGCACAAGATTTAAATGTGTCACTGCTGTCATTTTTGGCTTGAAAATGCCAGTGTGGAAGCTATATGTGAGCACTAGATCTTGCTAGTCTAAAAGCCTAAAGGTTGTGCAGGCATGTTGGTGGAGGCCAACAAAGGGATGTTTATTTTCAGCACTGTCTCGCACTGACAACTTCAGAGTGAAATGGATCCACAAATACTTATGCTTGGTGATTTCAAGTAGCACTATCATCACTTGTGCCACTTAGTTCAGAGCTGAGTAAATTCTGGCCAACACATCGATACCTGTTTGTCGCTTGTGTGTCACAGCTTCAGGCCCAAGAGCTAAATTTGAGATTCTTTAGTGTTCATTTATCAATATTTTAAAAACAGCGTAGCATAACACAGTCATGTTTGACTTCTCAAACTATTAAACTACATGGTGATACTAGTGCATCATTTCAGTCTGTGCTAAAAACTCTTCAGGTAGCAGGGGTTCTTAGGGATTGACTTCTATAGAATGGACCTAAAATATCTGAAGCTTGTAGAAGAATCTGACGTGTGTGTCATATCTAGTATGTACTATGGCGGCATCAGATGAACCATCCATTTGGACGAATGCTCTTGAGGCAATCTTTGTGATGTGGGTAAGCAGTGCCTTGCGTGCATGCGTACTTGTTTTGTGGGTTCGTGCAGGTGTTTGTCCCCCCCAGGGGTTAATCGGTGTTATAACCACATATCAATGTGTTCCTTTCTGATCCTTGTATCTGCAGATCTTCCTAATAGGGCAACAGAGGCTCCTCAAGCCCTGGAGCTAAAGGACCCTTTCACAGCTATAGTCTCAGGTGCCTTTGTACGTGCTTCAAGAAATGACTGTGCCCAGAATGAGTTCTTCAGTCTTTCAATGGTCTCTTCTTATTTCCAAAACCAATGACTCATCTCAGCAATGTGTACAGCCCTTTTTTTGCTTGCTGTCTTTTTGCAGACTCTGCAACCACCCCATGCTGCTTTGTACGTAGGCTTGTCACTCTAGTATAGGAACCTTTGCTGTCGTTTCTACCATCTGGAACAGCCTCTGTGTATCTTTCTGCCTCATCAACTCTCCATCTCTTCAACTTTTGTCTTTTTTTTTTTAAAGTAGATTTTCTCATCTGCATATGCCTCAATTCTTTTTCTCACTCTTTTATTGGCCTTATGGCTCAGTGCCTTGATTTATTCATCATACAGTGTCTTTACACCACTGTTTTTTATAATTTATACTGCGTACTGCCTGCATCCACTGCTTCCTTGTTTTTAATTCTGCTCAGTGTTTGGGAATACAGTTGGTGTGAAAGACAGTATATTGATACAAAGTTGTATTATACTGTACAGAGAGAGCAGCATCTGCTGCTGCACATAAATATTCTAACTATGCAGCACTTCAATAAAGCAAGTGATTTGGGCTAGATTTAAACAGAAAAAGATATTCTATGATAAGATGTATAAAATGAATTTCAAAACAGGTCTTTATCAATAGGGGTTAATCTCCAGCATAAGGTTTAACATACATATATTTGTGTATATATCTGCATGTGTATTTATATCAACTGTATGCAATACAATATTGTTAACAATCTCAGTTCTTGGTGCTGTGTGATGAAAGGAAACCGCTGCTTCCTTTCTGATTCACGTTTTTGACAATTCTGAATATTTGAGCCGTTGCCAGGGGAGCTTTGCATCCACCTGCCCTGGCTCCCAGGGGAGCAGGCTGCCTTTTCCATCTGTGGTAGTGTGCTGGCAGCTTGCTGTGGGTGCAGCACCTGAGCTGCTCTGAACTGAAGCTACTTGCTTCTCTTTCTTTGCAGGTAACCTGCAGTCCTCAATTTGGAAAGCAGATACAAGAAGTGCATCTCATAAAACAAATACCTGTGGCTTTGTTCAATTCGATTCAATTCAGAAACTGATCAGAATTGTGTAAAGCAGATAAATAACACTGCTCTGACACCCCCAGGTGTACATTTCTGGGACTGGAAGTTTCCAGCTTCTCCAGCCTCGGGAAGCTCATAGGTCCCCCAGCACCTGCAGGACTGCACAACTGATGGAGGTTTGGCTTTGATCAGGTGGACATCTGCTTGCAGAAAGACTGCAGGGCTGTGCAGGCTTTCTGGGACTAATTCATGTCCCAGAGCTCAGGCAATTGGTACTTAAGTGTTCAGCTGACAAAAGTGTTTGAGCATGGTTTGTGCTGAGGACCAGCAGCAGGATTCTCTGCCAGCTCTATCCCCCTGTGACAGTCACAAAGGCTTGTGAGTATGGCCAAAGAGGACTTTATTTTAACGATGAAACCAACATATGTTGATTGTGTGGGTTTTTTCCCCTTATTTAGTTTGGCATTCCTTGTCCAGGTTGTTGCAGTCAGAACTTCCTTTGTGAGCTGAACTAGAACAACAAGAGACAACTATTTAAAGAAAATTTAAACATGAGAGTGTTGGTAATAAAGAGTTAACCTGTGCAGCAGTATTACATTTGCTATTGTATTTGAATACAGAGTATTCATCTCTGCAATAAGCAGAAAAGAAGAGGAAACAAGTTTTTTATTAAATCAACTAAATGATGAAGTGAGGCAGCAGAGGCTGTTTTAGTGTCCAGAATGTAAAATGTGCAGCTCATAACCATGAAATTTACTGTACCTTTTATAAACATATTTTGATTCTAAATGTGTGTGAGGTAAAAATGCTTAGTTTTTAGGTCGAGATGGACAGATAATTCTTTAAAAGCCATGACATTTATGGCTGGAACTGTAATGCCCCCGTTATTCAATCTTGAAAAAGTTTGCTTACAGTTCACTTCTAATGGCTCTTTCATACCATTATCAAATGACTGATTGTCATTGCAAGCATTTTAGCAGCTTTCAGATCTGTTATATTTTTAATTAAATTGGCTGTGAATTGCGTAAGTAGCAAAGGCTGACAAACTAGCACTCGCTGCAGCATCTTACCGCTTCTTAGCGTAGCTGTCACACAGGACATTCATGGTCTTGATTTCTTTAAACGCTTTATGGTTCTTTTAATCTGTATCAAATGTGGACTTGGAACGGTAAGTAAATGGCTCTGCAGAGCAGGATGGGATGTTGCTGCAAGACCCCTGAGCTGCCTTGATGGAAGCAGCCTGGTTTAGAGTGCACGGAGCTGCCTGACCTGTACACTGCCGGCAGAGGTCTGAGGGGGTTATGGAGAATGTGGCCTCTGTGTTTAAGGCTAAAGGACTTGTGTGTAGTGTGTATGTTGCATACTAGCACCGTGCCCTACTTTCTAGCTGGAAGATGTCAGGAAGGTCTCTTAAGCCTACTGTCAAACGTGTTATTGGGATAGCACCCGCACTGCCCCCAAGGAACTGCAGATATCCCTTGACCACCTGCAGGGTGGGACTATGGCAGCTGCCTGCTTCCAAAAAGGGGGATGAAAAATTAGAGACCTTACCCTATATTCCTTGTGCTGTCATTCATTTTAAATATGTTCCTACAAACACTGCCTTTGCTGTCATTGCCTCTTTCTGATGGTTTTTTTTCTGCTAAGCCCCTCTTCCTGTTCCAAACCAGTAAAGCAACACTGTGAACACAGGAGAACGTGGCTCTTGTGCTAGTTCTGAATGAGACATTGCAAATCTTAGACCAAACTCTTTCAGTCTGCCCAAAGAATAGGTATCATCAATGGGAAATAATGGTGTGATTATTGAGATTGGGGAATGCTAAAGAAAAACTAATGTTTGGTATTTTGTATTCGAAGTGCAGGTGATGTATAGGCAAAATCTTGAAGACTTAGTCTCCAGTATGGATCTCTTTGCCCAGGCCCTTTCATCCAATACAGTTTTGTGCAAGTCAAGACAGACTGTCTTTCACACATGTCACTGTTATTTTCCTGTACGCTGCTGTGTCCCTTTCTGTGCTGTATGATACACCTCACTTTCTAAGAGCATTGTAACATATTCTTGAAGAAACAAAACCCTGCAATTTTTAGGAGGCAGAGCACAAATATTAAGGTGCATTGTTTGCATTCTTACCTGTTTTTACCGAGAATAGCGAAGTGCATCTCTGTGGGCTTCAGCAGTGGAGGAAGACACATCACCCATCAGCTCTCCTACCATCCTGTGCTCTGAACACCCCGTGGGCTGCTGGAGTTAATGCCGGCTTACACAGAGAAGCGGTCAACTACTGCTGGTTTGTCTTGTTGCAGGACACAAGTCCAGTTTCAGATTAATTATTCAGGCTACCCTCCACTCATATCACTTTCCCTTCTAACCAGTATTCTTTATGATAGGCCAGGCTTTCAGCTGTCGCCTTGCACACTCTGGGCTTGTCCTGATGATGGTCTTTTTAAGTCAAAGTACTGTTGATGAAGCAAGAAGAAAATTAGGGATTGTGGAGTGGGTTGCACTTCACTGTGTATTCAGTGTTACAAGCACTCAAAGCAGTAACCATGCTACCATGTTTTGAAACGACTTGTAAGTGGGAGGTTCACGTAGCCCCTCTGCAGTCTAGAGGCTT
This sequence comes from Phaenicophaeus curvirostris, assembly GCF_032191515.1. NCBI lineage: Eukaryota > Metazoa > Chordata > Aves > Cuculiformes > Cuculidae > Phaenicophaeus > Phaenicophaeus curvirostris. The sequence goes on along the minus strand of NC_091402.1, from coordinate 4,969,627 downwards.
TGTTTAGAACTGCTGTCCTTGTTGTTGAAATACATCCACTGCTGTATCTGAGCAAGTCCTCAGGTTGCTGGCAACCCTCATCTCCAGGTGGACCTGCAACCTTATCTTCATTTGTGAAGTGTCTAACTAGGCACTTGCTTTTTTTGAGTGTCTGCTATTGCTCAGTCCTTCTACCTGGTGTCAGTTGTGACCCACAGTTTGCTTGGGACTTTGATCAAAGAACCCTATTTCCCCGATGTGCTTAGCAGGCATCTGGCCAACTTCTCTGCTTGCTGTGGTGTGGGTGATGGGGTATAATGCACTTTCTCTCCAGTGGCTCAGCCCAGGAAAAATGGTACTTGGGGAAAGCCCTTTTTGTAAACCTGCTGCATCTTAGCTTTAAAGACAGCCTCTCAACCCCAGGCCTGGCTCAGGACAGCAGTGAGGGACTGGAAAATACAGGCATATGGAAACTTATACGTCTTTGAAGAACAGAGATGTTTGAATCTAAATTCAATATCTATGAAGGCTGACTTCAGACGATGGGGTCAGACCACTCCCTACTTCAGAAGGGTGGCAATTTGTGCTTAAATAGATTAGCAGCTATCCATATCTTCTTGTTAATGTTGCAGTTACAAATTAGTGTAACATAAAAGCTTGGTATAATTGTGCTGCAAATGAAAAATATCTCTTTATGTTGCACATCTCACAGCCGCATTAGACTTGCAAGCATTGTGGCAATGATTACTTTTTGCTGAGGGGGAGAGAAAAAGATAAATGACTTCTAAATCACCACATGATTCAGCCTGCAAGCTCTGAGTTTATTTGTAAGACATTCATCTCTTGTATACTCACCAGGAAAAAAAAATTATCATTTAATTAATAAACTTAATAGCCTAAGGTATTCTGATCCATAAAAAATAATATAAGAGAAAGAAATATTGAGTTGTCTGCAGACGAACCCACGATTTTCCTTAAAACTAATCATGCTTCTGCCTTGTTAGTTAGGAGAAGCCACATGGTAAGATGCATTGCTCTACTGAAAATCAAACGGATAGACCAGCCTAGAAAAAAAATTGGAAGCAGCTCTTTGTGCCTTGGAACAATTTCCCTGTTACATTTTGTCTCTATGACCTTTTGAGCTTTTTTTTTCCCTGCTGGCACTGAGATGCTGAACTTGCTTCCACTGAAGCCAACGGGTGTTTCTCCAGTGACTGCAGCAGATTCTAGCTGGGTCAAGTTCTGCTGCTGATGGGGCCTGACTCGCTGCCTGTGCCTGTTGTGACATTAGATCAAAGCCCCATTACAGCTCTGCAAATCCACAGTTACCAAGCTGGCTCCAGGGCTTATCCTGGCTAATGCAGAATAACCAACAGCAAGACATGTCCTGGTCTCCTGTTACCAGCGGCTCAAATGTGAGCGGTGGTGGCTGCCTGGCAGGATGGGGTTTGTTTGCTCTATCTGCAGCTCTGTGATGAGCCCCGTTATGATTTTATTCTTTGCCAAGGGCTGATCTAATGCACAAGGTGGTTGCTGCGGCAAATATGCAAATCTGTCTTTTTTTTTTTTTTATTCAATCTGCACTAAGAATGTACCCTTAAAGACCTGTGGATAGTGGATACTTTCTTTGCAAGTGTGCAGAAACAGCAGGAGCTTTTAATTTCTTTTTGCATGGCAGATAAAAATGGAAGCGATCTACCTCCTCTCACAGACAGATGCATAAAGGTAGCTCCACATGTCATTTCTGACATCAGTGTTAAATGGCCTGTGGGGTTCTCATTCAAATACACCTTTGGAACATAATAGAGATGCTAAGAATACGCGTGTTAGAACTAAGAGTGCTGTGGATGCCATGACTTGGTTGTGTATTGGTTCTTGTCTCTCCATTGCTGGAGCAGGTAACTCCTCCAGTCGCACTGGTGCTACAGGGAATCTGGTTGGGCATCAGATTCACTTGAAAGTGAGAAAGAATATAATGGAGGATATTAAAAAACACACAAAGGAAAGGAAGGATGGCCAGGAAGGTGGGGTAGCACTTTCAAATAGCAGCAGACTATAGTCCTGATGGTATGCTGGCCTCAGTGTAATTATGACTGAAACCAAGTATCTTCACTTTTGCTTTTTTCATCTCTTTGCGCTGCGTCTTTTTGAAGCTCCAAAGGGAGGCGGAAATATTAGAATAGGTATTATTCTCTATTTTTTTCCCCACAAATTCATTGTAAATGTGGATGTGCCAGTTATGATCTGCTCCTAATTTATCTGTGTTCATCTCAATTTTGAGTTTGCATACAGAGCTATTGTGTTTGGATGCATGCAGCCTCCTCCCTTTCTGCAGTGTTTTTATCAACAGTGATCATTACAGGTTTCTAGAATATTGTGAGAAACCTCACATTTTCTTGTGCTGAGTTCACAGTTAACGGAGACCTGTAGACCCCAATTAGCACAGCGGGTCAAGGGACGGGCTAGTGAATAAGAACGATGCTTATGAGTAAACACTGCAAGATGTAGCCCTCCCTTGCTGGGTCTCCTTTTGCCCTGTAAGCACCATGCATATTTTCTATGCTGGGGCACAGGAATACTAGAAATAATATTAAGTGTGCAGTAGCTGCAGTTGAAACATGACGGTGGACGTGCAGTGACAGGAGAAGCTTCTGAAGATGCAAGAGAAGAGATGCTAAGAATGAAGGAAGTGTTCTTCTCCTAAAACTTGTCAGAATGTTGGATTTTGAACTAGTCAATAACATTTTCATGAAGAATTTAAACTAATTTGTCATAATATTCCCCTCATTTTAATCCAGCTCTGCATGCGGTTTTCTGACTCAAAATATGACTTAATTTCTCATTCTGCACTGTGCTCACTGCCATAATATGTGAGCATTCAGATGTCTTCACTCAATCATTTTAATTAAAGCAGAAGTCCTTACCCTCAAATGTGGACAGTGAGAAACACACAGCCAGCTATGCTTGTTAGGCTCAGAAGGTTTTTTAATTATAGATGCGCCTACTGGTATTCAGCGCAATCCCATTTTAGCATTTAAGCGAGTGGTCAGCTTAAATGAGTTCAAACAGATTTTAAGCACAAGCTTAGTATTAAGAGAGAACTTAAATGCCCTGCTGAATGAGGACATGAATTGGCTTCCAACTTACTGACAAAATTGTTATCTAGAGAAAATGCCCTTCCTTACTAGGACCTTATTAGATGATCTGGGGATAATAGCCTTTTCCTCCCAGTGCCAAAATCAGCACAAGATCTGTCTTCATGTTGTATGCAAAGGCTTACTGCAGCAAGCTGGTACAAACTATTTTGCTTTCTTCAGCTTATTGTCAGCCTTTCCTTCTCTCTTTATTAAAGAATGAACAGCTTTTTATTTTTTTTACTGGGACACTTTTTCTTTTTTTTTTTCTTCAGTAACCAATTTATATGAACTTTTAGTGATGTTCCAAAACCCTACAGGTGAGTGCGAAGGCCAGCAGCTCTCGGCTTATGTCACAGAAATAGTCCCTAACATGGTATTTATAGCTTTCCAAATGTTCTTAAGTCTCCCTCCTGAACTGTATTGAGATGCCCAACAGTAGCATCTCAAGCAAACTTAAATAAATAACATGTAGAAGAAGAAAAAAGAAAGGCATCAGATAAGCAGGGAGGCAGTGACCATGTGGGCTCACAGGTGATGGAGTCCTACCAGTGCTGCCCTGGACTCAGGCTGGGCTCCTAAGTGGGGAGAAGATGCCAAGAGGGTTCTGAGGCTGTGTTGTCTCAGGTGGAGCATCATGCAGAGGTTAAGCCCTAGACACTTGGTGTAAAGAATTTCTCCGCAACTTGGCTGAGCGGACCAGAGCCGTTTGAGGAGCCCAGTGACATTTAGCAAAGAGCATGACTTGTAACAGGCTTTGAAATAAGAACAGATTCATGCATAAATGCAGCGTGGTATTGGTTATTAATGAAAGAAGTGGAAATAGGATGGTAGAGAAGAGTTTATTTTTAACTCCTGTTTAGATTTTGCAAAGTGTAGTATGGTATGAAAACCAAGGGCTAGTAAAAATTTAGGTGAGGGTGAAATCTTACAGAATTCGGTGTTCTCTAAGAGTAGATAAAGTAATATAGAGAGAGGCTGTGATAAGAAAAAACTTATTCCATCTAGAAATGTTAGTTTATAATGTTATCTAAATTAAGTGGTTATTGATTATTAATATATCTACTCCTCTTACTGGCCTATTTGACTTTTTTCAAGCTTTCAGAATTTGTTATGGGGTGCCCTGAATTTGAGTGGCAATAGTGAAAGCTTTATGCTCTGTAGCACGCTGGCCAATCTGCCAGCAAAGTAAACAGCACTTTAGATAAGATTTAGGCTTGCAGCTTTGCTTAATGAGAGCATCATCTTTCAGGGCACGGATTTGCTCATGTAACCGAATAGGCCATGCATATCCTTATTTGTTATAAAAACTAATATACAAAATAAACCCTATTTCTGTAGCTACATGGGTAACATGTTACATCGATGTTGTTATCTGTGTAATTTCATTATAACATTACTCAGCAGCTCAGAGAAGAATGAGCGAAGCTGTGTTATTGTGTGGGTGATTCAGATGGAGAAGAAAACCCAGCAGGTCCTGGCATGAGAAGGACTCATGTTCTGTATTCCCACATCTCTCTCTATGGGCACTGCTCTCATCTGCAGTGAGCTCTGATGATATGCACAGCATAAAATACTTAGCCCTAAACTGAGGTGAAAATCAGTAAGGATCATAGGAATTTGTACTATCTGGTGTTTGATGACCACATTAAATTGGATGCCTGTAAGAAAAAAGAAAACAGCAAGGCCATATTACGGCATGGATACTGTTACCCGTATTTGTGATCTGCACCTTCCTTCTCACAGGGCTGCGCCTTCTTTCTCCCACAACTATGGTGCAAAGCAAAAGCTTCCACACCATGTTTTCCTATTAAAGCAAGAATGGTTGAGGGGCTACAAGAAAGCCAGGGAGGGACTGTTCACAAAGGCTTGTGGTGATAGGACAAGGCGGAATGGGTATAAACTGGAGAGGGGGGCAGATTTAGACTAGACATCAGGAGGAGTCTCTTCACCATGAGAGTGGTGAGCCCCTGGAACAGGTTGCCCAGGGAAGCTGTGGCTGCCCCATCCCTGGAGATGTTCAAGGCCAGGCTGGATGGGGCCTGATCCAGTGGGAGGTGTCCCTGCCCATGGCAGGAGGTTGGAACTGGATGGGCTTTGAGATCCCATCCAACTCAAGCTATTCTATGATTCTGTGAAATGTCGCTGTCGTTTTATACCATTCACATAGAAAAACAAGGGACAATCGCTGAGGTCCAGCTGTCGCTCTGTGCTGCAGACAGTTTGAGGCTGGCCAATGGCTTCTCTGTCTTAGATGCATTTGGTAACTCTTTGGTGTCATGCTGTTGCCTATCTGTCATTCTGCCTGTGCTACACAGTCTGCAGGATGTGTTATGCAGAAACATTCTTCCTTTTACTATGGCTGTTAGTGGACCTGTAGCTGCCTAGTGGCCGATAAGGCACCGTATTTTCCCTTCCTTCCCAACTTGTCAGTACATCTCACTTTTCAAAGTTGGATTTTAAAAAAAAAATCCAATAATTTGAGATTATACTGATTGAGTTTTTCTTTCCTAATATAAAATATTCAAACAAAACACATTCTTGAAAAATTCTGAGGATGACGTCTAAAGCAAATTTTAAAATTTGCTCGTTGTAAACCCCTCTCTTTGGAGTGCTGCATAGCAGATCATTTCAAAGTAATTATTATGTGAAAATTGTAGGACCTTTTTGGTTCATACATATTTCAAAGAGATGCAAAGCCAATATAAAAAGATTTTTAATTGGTTTGAGATAGTAGCAGGAAATTATTTTCCTTCATTTGTGGAATCAAAAAAAAATTAAGGTATCTCAGCTATTAAATTTGGAAAAGGTGTGCATATTTCAGTACTGCAGTTACTCATGTGTGAAATGCAGAAAAATGTTAATTGAGGTGGGCTTGTGAAGTGAAATTAGTTGCAAGTGGACTGTAGATGAGTAAAGGGATTCTAAGGATGTTGCACCTCAGCCATACTTCATACTATCTTTAATTCATTAAAGATAATTGGAATCTTAAATAGTTTCCTATAAGGAATTGCTACTACAGTGGTCTAACAGTTTTAGTCTGATTGAATCAAATGCTAATTACTAATATTTGGGTTTGCGTTGTGCTTATTTATGTACCGGACACCCTGATTACTTCCTTGACTGCTAGTAATCTTTTCTGTCAAGGGTGACATCCCCTCAATCACCTGAAAATACAAGCTTGAATGAGGAGAACTTCAGCAAGAGGAACTGCTTGTTCCTGTCCCTGTATCCATCAAGTCTGTTAAAAATAGGAGCAGTTGTTCAGTGTTTCATCACTGATTCAATCCTCCCCAGTAGCTAGAGCAAATGCAAAGTCTTAGGTGTGGTTCTCTGCATGGGCTTGACAATACTTGTGTGCCACCACACCTAAAATTCAGGCAAATAGGCTTTTGGTGAGGGCATAAAATCAGTGGGTTTGCAGCCCAAGTATTCAAATTGCAGTGTGGGTGCTTCTGAGACCTGAACGTGGCTTCTTGGACTCCAGTCAGCACAACAGATCCACGGTTCTTGGGAGCAGGACAGGAGATATGGTCTTCCTAGCTCTGCCCCCTCTCCTGCCAGGAAGAGGCTGTTCAGTGTGGTGGGACTCCCCGTCCTCATCCAGAAGAAAGGCAAAGCAAACAATGCAGGAGATGTTCTCTGTTGTAAAAGCAGAATACTAAAGTGAATGGGACAGAAGCAAAAAGACAAGTTGTTTCATGTCAGAAAGCCAAATGAAAATCTATAGTCTGTTACAGATTTCTTTTGCTTCTCATTATTACTGTGACGTAAGTGTCCTCTGCATCTATTTACCCTTACTTGAGGTCTCAGGCTTGCATATTTCATTTGTCCAGATGGTCTCCATCACCATGTGAAGGATGATCTTTCTGTGCTGTGAAGATATGTGTGCCAGGTCCCGCGCATGTTATCACTTATTTATTACCTCCCTGGCGGCATGCTGTCGCCAACAGGCGTATAATTAGAATGGCTCAGGCTGGAGACCTGTGGAAAGTCTGAGTACTTTGATAATTGGCCAGTAAACACTGTAGGTTTGTGCTTGAATCCTCTACGATTTCCACTACTGGAAGCTCAAGTTTCTTTCCACACTGACATATTTATCTTTTGTTCTTATAGAAAGTGGAAATCCTTGCATTTTGGATCTGTTCTCATTTGTGTTGACTTACTTGATGACTTGTTGTTAGAAACAGCCTGCTTTTGGAGGAACTTCTAGTCATTTATGCAGAACAGCAGACTCTCCTCTCACACTCCCACCCTGTACAAAAAGAGAAAAAGGAAAAGGGAAAACTAAGAAAAGCAGAAAAATGTTATTGGAAACAGCTAAGCCAACTGCATAATCTGCAAGTTCTGTGCGTCCCGTTATGATATCTGAAACACAATTATCAAGCTTAAGTTAATTAGACTAATGCTTAGAAAATCTGGCATGGCAGATTGTGGTAAGTAATTATATATACCGATTAAAAGATGTAATACACAGTGAGCAGAAGCAAAAAGAAAACTCCATTTGATACAGCCAGTGAACACAGACAATTAAGAAGTCAAGTAGATGAGCACTGACAAAGATACTGAACTTTGTGGAAGATGATAGGCAAGATGCCAGTTTTCTAGCAGAACAGATTTTGCATAGTATCAGTCAAACTTTTGTTTTATGAAAATCCATGCTACTGTTTCCTAACTGAAATATAAGAAGGGCCACTTGCTTTTTTTTTTTTGCATTAGATGAGCTGACATGAATACAAGGGTATGTGCAAACAAGAATGTGACATTAGGGTACTAGTTTACATATATATAGCAGTGGTGTAAATGGCTTTTCTTAAAAGCAATTCACAAGATGTCATATGAGAAATAAAGCTGTGAAGGCAGCGTCTTCTGCGATTAAATGCAACGTAGTAATGCTTACGGGTCAGAATGAATGAGGAGAGCTCGTGTGCCTTTGTACACCTCAGTACATGCACAGGCTAAACCCTGGAAAAAGACTGAGAAGGTGATAATTGTGAGTTTTGCTTGAAGACTGGTTTAAAAAAAAAGGCAGACCTCAAGAGTGGAGAGAAAAATGTAGCAGTAGACCTTCTGTGGAAGAAGTTTTGCTTGCCAGGCACCCTGCTCTGACTTTGAATTGTGTCAAAATTAATGAAATTATCTTGCATATCCTCCACAAAGTTGCCTGACTGTCCCACCTCTTCCCCAATCAGGTCCCTCCTGAAGAACGAGTGGGGAACCTGCAAATTCCTAGTCTGGCAAATTGAGATGAAGCAAGCCTGTGCTAGATTCATTCTCCCAACATTTAATCCACAAGTGTTTCAGCTTCTGGAGTAATGTACAACCTCTTCTCAGCTGAGCCACGTGTTTTATTCATATCTGCTGGAAATCGCTTTTCTTTCTGTTGATCTTAGTGTTTCGTAAGTCATGAACAGACTCATCGAACTGAAAGCAAACAAAATTACTTTTTGTCTTTGAAAACTGGGAATGTTTGGGTGGCTTTTCCTGCCTTCCTGCCCTCAATCCCACCATGTTCGTGTTGTCACCCCATGGGGCACTGGCACAGGAGCAGAACTTGCAAAGATATTGCAAGCAAAAAGTTCAGTGACTTTTCCAGACAAATATTTCTTGAAGCATCCATGCTCAGAGGTTGGACTATTAATTCTGCCCAATAGCAATGACACTGAAGTCTACATAATTAATAATAATTGTGATGCAAATACTCTCAATTCATAATCACTTCACAAAAATGCGAGCATGTCTGGAAGAATGTAGCAAGGGCAATAACAACTGTTTTTTCCTAGGCAGTTTAATAAGATTTTCAATGTGTTTTCATCAAAATCCCTTTCCTACTAGTAGTTATCAGCCTTAATTAACTGCAACATGTATCCATCTAAAATTAGTTCTCCCCAAATTCACTGTCTCTTCATTGAAATTATTTGTGGAATATTATATTCCCAGGCTTTTGTGCCATCCCTGTTCTTCAATGTGGGCGTAATGTGGGTACAACTGGGGTCTTGCTCCCCAGGAAAAGAATTTAAACAGAGGCCAACATTGCAGTTTGGGAGAAGAACAGCTAGATTTCTACTCCACCCAGGGCAGGCAGCCTGTGCCCTTCCATGCCCACCAAAGCCACTGTTATCCTAGTCTGAGTTTCATCGAGTGAGTAAGGGCTCCTGCACTCCTTGTCTGTGGCTTTGTGTTCACATTTGTATTTGCATTAATGAGGTTGATGGAAGGGATGAAGGAGCCTGCCTGAGCAATACCAAACTGTTCCTCATTTTCCCTCCTCTTCCCTTGCCTGCGTCTCTCCACTAGTGTTGGGAAAATGATCCAGGCACCTTTTGAACAGCTTCCATCCATCCCAAACAGCACCTTGGTCCATATTCTTTGTGAAGTTTGTACAATAGACAAAAACAGATTGGGCGAAACCCTGTGTGATGTCTTCCCACCTAAGTTTTATGGCTGTGTTAACTGACTGGAAAAACTGGAAGAAGTGATTGACTATCTGAAGTCTCCAATTCCGCTTTCATATCTGGGTCTGGTACCATATTCTGCCATCATAACATCAAGAAGCGCAGGACTCCACTGGGTTTTATAAATATTCTAGACATTGAAGCTATATTTTTTTCCCCCTTTCCTGCTACTTTAAAAGATGAATTTGCAGACTCTGGGGCATTTGCCCTTGACAAAGCTTGTCTGGTTCTCGTGCCACTAGGTCAGTGGAATATCAATAGATTCTTAATGCAGTCTGTCTTTTAGAGTTTCTTTCATTTCTTGGAGCGAGAGTAAATGTCATTCATATTGGCAGGTTATAATGGGAACACTGAGATACTAATTTTTAAAAATATACACAGCTTCCTTTAAACAGTCTCAGTTTCCCTTGTGTGTGTCTTCAGTGTGCCTATAGCAATTACAAGGTTAGGCATCCCTTGAGATGCTAGAAAAGGTCATTTTGTTGTCTTTTCTACCCCGTGCCTCAGTGAAATATTCATGGTATGGCTCAGGTATTGAGATTGGGTTTAATGTTTCATTGCATCACCATCTGTTTTGTTGTTGTTGTTGTGTTTTCCCTGGGTGGGGGCTGAAGGGGCAGGGAGGGTTGCTGAAATATGGGTCCAGACCTGATATAAAAGATGAACACTGAATGTACAGGAAGAGAGTGGCTCCTCTGATCTGAGCTATTTTCTTTTTAATGTTAAAAGTCTTTCCAGCAAAAATCTGCCATTATGCATATTGCTCATCAGTGGTGGGTAGTCTCTGTGTCTCCTCAAATGCTAAGAAGCCACATTGAAGTAGGCTTTTATATTATATCCGAAGTTCATTCATATAACTTAGCGCAGCCGTTGAAATAAAGCTCCTCACTGAGACAAAAAACACTAACAAGTTCCAGGGACATATTCAATAGTTTTCCAGAGTATTGCGATGACTTAGTGGCAAAGGGCAGCACAGAGGGAGGCTAAACCTGCAAGGGGACTTGGAACGCCTTAGATGCGGGTCCCCCAGTTTCTTGGCCACCAGACTTGGGGACAGCTACAGTGACCCCACTTCTCTACAGTGGGGCTCTCGTACATGAATTTTAAGCTCCCTAGTGTCTTTATTTTTCCTGTAACAAAGGTGTTTGGCCCATAATGTTTTACCAGGATTTTTCAAACCCTTTTTTGGAGCATCTTGCTCTTTTTCAGCGTTTCCCTCTTACTCCTGTTGATTTAAATGTCATGACATTTTAAACATGACTTATTATAACAAAACAGTATATAAAACAATAAGCTGCGTAGTAAATGCAGCCATATTTTTCAAAGTGAATGTTAAATGAGAGCAATTTATTCCTCAACCTATTTTACTACCTACTTACTAGAGGGTATTGGCTGCTTAAATCCCGGGGAGGCAATCTTGGAGGTGAGGTAGCCCTTTGTGTGCAAGGCTGAAAGCTAAAAGAGTATTTGAAGAAAGCCTGGGGGAAAAGGCAGTCCTGGGGCTGTAGCTTCATCCAGCAGTGCTGTGATCCTGAGCGCTGCAGGGGAAGCAGACAGGGCCATCCTGGGAAGCCCTGTTGGCAGGTGAAGGGTCCCCTGAGAAGCACGTGGCAAAGCAGGCTTTGAAAGCCCCATGGTTCACCTCAAGCATGTGATATGAGTCATTTTAGACATTTGAAGTCTCCTTAAAATCCTCCAGTCACGGGAGAGAGTGACTCAGCATGAGTTACTCTGGGACACGTTGACTGAATGTTTTCTTCTTAATTTCGGAATGTGTTAGTGGGGGTGAGGATTTGTTAAATAGGAATAAGCTAATTCCCCAGAGAAGAAACTGCTCTTTGCTCTGGCTGTTGCGAGCTCTTCCTGCAGCTCCCAGAGTCATGATGAGGAAGATGAGCATCCTCCCAGGAGACAGCGACAAGCTTGCACCCCCTGTGCATGGCATGGGCTCTGTGCCGATGCCACGTACATGCAGCCTTTGTGCTGGCAGGAAAAAGCAAAGAAAACAAATCGCATCAACCTCCTAACACATGTGTCTTCCTTGGCATGTCATGAATCTACTGAGCATGCTCAGGGTAGGGCAAATATTTGTCTGAAGTTAAGAAGATTAGCAGGGGAAGTTCTGACTTTGAACCTCCCTGCATCGGGAGGCAGGATTGCATCAGCCTGATATGGGCGCATCGAGGTTATCTCCGCTCTTGGAGTGGGACGCGCACATCGCTCTGCAGCTCTGACCTTTTGGGGAAAGGCTTTCAGTCAAGTAATACATGCACCTGCATGAAATTTTTGAATCACTGACTCTATCCTTGATTAAAGTGCTTTTCCTTGATTAAAAATAGCCTTTTTCCAAATGAGTACTGTTGCGTGACAGGCTGTGCACAGTGGATAACGTTTCCTCTAGCATTACCACATTGATGACATTGCTATTTCTAACCCAGGTCTCTGTGCAACAGTTCTCTGGCGTAGGCAGCCCTCTCGCAAATACTATTAGGAAGTTCCCTGTGTCCATCTGACTTTTTCTACCTGGGTGAAATGAGAAAATGAGCAAATCTCAGCAAATGAGAAAATTATAGGATGTGGAGGTTTTTTCTGCAGTGTTTGCTGTAAATTAGAGCAATTAAATTACAGCACGCTTGTAACTGCAATTAACTGTGGAGACAGGCCCTGAGATGTGGAAAGCGCTAAACTACCTGGGCTGCTCAGGCTGTGGTGTGGGAGCCTTGGTAAAGGCAGCTCGGAAACAGGTCCTGACCTCACAGCAGCTGATGGAGGCATCTTGCACCGTGTTAGCCCAATTTCTTGTGGGTGATCAAGAAGACGATGCCTCGCTTGTTCTTTGCCTGTGTTTTTGCCTTTCCTGGGCCCCTGCCTGGGGCAGCTGCAGGAGCAAAACCCAGCTGGAGCATGCCCAGGGCTGGGACCTCCTGCAACAATTACCCCCAGGTAGGTAAAGCAGAATTTAGGGTTGTGCCCAAGCAACAATGCAAAGCAGTTGCAGCATCCCCAAGAAGCTACTTGGTGAAAGCACTTTATTACTTCCATTATGCTTTCATTTTACGTTGCTAGTTGAGTTGGAACTCAAACTACAGCTGAAGGCGGATAAGATGGAGACAGGAGGCAAAGACTGGCAGAGGAGACTGCCCACCTCAAAGCTCACGTGCCCTTCACATGACAGCACAGGTATCAGGGGGTACAGGTAATAGCAGTAAATGTCACATTGAATTACGTTATAGGGAGAGGTGGAAATGAAGTCTTACTATGAGGATATAAGCTAAACATAAAGAGAAGTGAGAGGAATGAAAGCATGGGAGAAAAGAGCAAGGAGAACAAAACCAGGGAGAAGAGGGCAAAGGAGGCAAATCAGGAGTTAAGTTGGTCTAAAGTCAGTACAAGAGGGGACACAGATGGCTGGAAGTCACCATGAATGTCCTTAGTATCACCAAAGGGCTAAGGAGCCATAGCCAGCTCAGTCCTCAAGACTGATTCCCCCCCCGTGAGGGGATATCTGGATGAAGCCCACTACCTCTCCTTGCTGCAGTGCAAGACTGGGAACTGGGATGTGCTGTGGGTGCGTGTTCACCCTTGCAGCTCTGGGTCCATAGGGAGTTAGAGGAAGAGGTACGTGTAGCAGCCCTGGGTTCGTTTTTGTCTCCAGTCTCTGGAAAAGGGTTGCTACTGGAAAGAGTAGAGGAGACATCCAGCATTTCACTCAAGTGTGGGAATTAAGTATGGAAAAGCTACCTGGGTGTATCAGTAATGATAAAAGCCACCAGCTGGGTAACACCTAATATCTGATCCAAACTGCTGGCAAGAAGTCATTTTGGAATTTTTTCCTAGCTGCTGTTTTTTATAACATTAAATCTTATAATTGCTGAAGCAGCCGAGTTTAGTTGTGTTGCAGCAGTTTGGCACAATTAGTCTCCATCACTATGATTTTTCTTTTAGTTAAATACATTGGAGGTTGTAAACTCTTAACTATCAACAGTAAATATTCATGGGGAGAGAGAATAGCACAGTGCTAACTACCGTAAAAGCTTTTTTCCCCCAATACTGTTTGCTAGTGCTCTGTATTAACACAGGTTGCTTTTCTGCTGGTGTTATGGCAGAAGTGGAAGCAGCCATAATATAGATGTTGCTTCAAACAACAACCAGCCTCGACCCTGTCATCTGCTGCATTGAGAATTCTGGGCTCCTCTGTAAAGGGCAAGAAGGAGAGGTTCCCCAATGCGAATGTGTTATAAAACAATATTGTGTTTCCCTTAAGAATTGCAGTGACAAAACCAGACCGTTCCGCAGTGCTAACAACTTCAAGACTTCAAGTAATCAAGACTGACAGTCATAGATTATTGGTGGAAGAGCATTTTCTGCTTGAGGTGAGAGAAGAGGATAATTTATCAGAAGCCCAAGAAGTCAGACATCAGTAATGATCTGCTTGAAGAAGGGCATATCTTAGAAATAGCACCTTTATTTGTACTGCAAGGCAAGAAGATGTACTAAGTTATAAACAAGAGTCTTAGTGCTTGAAGAATGTTGAGCAGATACAGTGTGTAATTTGCTGGGCAGCTGCGATTAGAGAGTTGACTAATATGTGTCTCTGTGCTTGTCCAGAATGTTAAATGAAAAAGTTAGCGTAATAGAGACTGTCTAAAAGAAATGTGGATGCTTTCTCATCCTATCCTCCCAGAGTTATCTGGGCTATGCTAATCTGGCTGCTTACCTTTTGTTAATGTGTGCGCTCTGAGCTCCTGTGATAGAGCAACAGGGGTGCGTTTGACTTCAGAGAATGTGGGGCTTTCTGGGTTTTGCAGCAGAACACCTTGTCTGTCTGGGGTGGTGGTTTTGCAAAGCCGCCTTCTTATGAAAACAGGCCAAGTGTCAGCAGTTCTATAGTGGTAAATAGTGTGGAGCTCTATGGGAAGAGTTTTATAGGCTGCCACCTGCCCTGTGCAGCCTCGGTGTGTGCTCTGCAGACCTCGCTCTCTGCACCCGGGCTGTGTCCTGCAGGAGGAGTTCCTGTCCAGATACCAAAAAATGCTGTTTCCCTGCTGGAGGGCAGCCCTGAAGGGAAGGATTTGGTTAGGGTTAGAAAATGATGCTCGTATCAGTATAAAATACCCTGGAGATCTGTCCCTTGTAGTTCGTTATCCATTGTTTCTGTTCCTGCCAGCCTCACCTGAAGCTTAGAGCTTTTCTTTATTTTAAGAAAACATTCGTTATAGGTTGCTTGCTTGCTTGCTTTCACTTAGTGTAGGGATTGTAACATTATATATGACCAACATTACCATAACATTCCTGATAACAGGCTGTGCTTCCCCACTCTCCCACCCGGGCTTTGGGGGTGACAAGAAGCCTCCTGCTAGCCACCAAAGATCACTTGTCAGAAGAGCCCAGTGTGCCTGCAGAGCTCTGCAAAGCCCCTGCCAGTGGCCCCATTGCGCCATGAGTGTCCCTGGAAGACAAAATCTTATCCCCTTTACTTCGCAGGATTGGCTCTTGTAGCCTTACCACGAGCTGTTTTCATCTCACTTGAAACAGCAGCTGCTTACCACAACTGGAAACGTGTGCTTTGCTTCGGAAGGGATCCTAAAGGTGAGCAGTTTCTTCTGGAAGCATTCCTCTTAAGAACAGCAGTGGTTGTTTAGGGCCCTTTGGTTAACCTGTAACCCCTCTTCCAGGAAATGTAGATAAGGTAGCAGAAGTATTTTTGCAAGGATGTGGATCGCTCAGTCTCCACCTCTATTCAGATTGTCCAGGGGAATCTGGGAAATATAGCTCTCAGAAAACCACGTCAGGCAAATGATGAGGGACTCTGGATAATTTTTTTTTTTTTTCCAGAGCTTGCAGAAGCAGAGTTTTTCTACAGAAATTATCATAGATACTTCAAGCCAGTCTTTGTTTGAATGCCTCTACCTGAATAAGGATGCTAGCTCAAGTTCTTCAGCTTTTTTTCTGTCTTACTGGGGGAAAAACAAGGGGAAGCACTAGTTTTAGCAGGCAGAGGTATTTTTTCCCTTTGTTCGAAGCAGAACCTCAGAATGTTCTCCAGGAGAGCAGCATTGCTCCCACTGTACAATCCAAACTTTCAATACCACATCAGATATTTGTAGAGATGCATAGCTGGGGCTTGCGTGTGAATATGAACACACTTCAAGGCACAGAAGTCCCTTAGAAACAAGTATCGACTGCTGCCTTTGTTTCCCTCCTGAATTCTAAATCAATACAATTTAATACTGAAATATGTATGTCCTTCTTCATTGAAAGTATATTTCTAAGTCAGCCAGGATACTATGGAGACTATCTTAGCCTCTTTTTTACTCTTTTATTAATAAAAAACCCCAAAACAACAACTAAGTGCCAGTGGACAGGAGAGCAGGGTGAGGCTGTGTTTAGCGCTTTTGTGCCAGGCTGGGGGTTGCTGTGTGGGACTGCGGACTCTCTACCAGGAGCTGGGGCTGCTGCAGCAGGCTGGGTTTCCAGGCAAGTTTCAGAATTCATTGCTTCTACTCATGTATCTGGTTTAACCTTAAGTCAAAGATTGATTATTTTTAAAGGTTAGCAGTTATGTAGCGAAAGAAACCCTCTCCTTTGCAAGCTTTGAGAAGTCACTCTGGTCTGCAACTTCACGGTTTTAATTTAGACAATACCACCAGCCACTTCAGCATATGCCTCCTTATTGCTGTTCGCTTCAGCTTCTCTGAGCAGGGAAAATAAAAGTGAAAACTACAAGTCAAATCCTCACTTTACTGGTCTCCTGGAGTCAGCTCTCACCTGGGTGGTGCAAAAACAGGACAGCAAGGATGAACAGCAGCCAAACTGCATCGCTAAAAGTGTTTCTTGCAGGATTAACAAGGAGACTTTGAGGAACAGGGGCTTTCCTCCCTTGCCTTCTGGCTGTTGCCTGCTCTATCTCCCACTGATACCAGGTAGAATGAGCAAGACCTTTTGTTTTTAGAACAGCTCACACCTTAGACAGCTGATTTACCACCCCTTGGCTCATCTTGGTGCTTCCTTTTGTTAAATATAAGCATTTGTGGCCCCATGGAAGGTACAGGCTGATATGTGCAGTTTCCTGGTATAGTTCTGGGCCCCTCACCACAAGAAGGATGTTGAGGCTCTGGAGCGAATCCAGAGAAGAGCAATGAAGCTGGTGAAGGGGCTGGAGAACAGGTCTTACGAGGAACGGCTGAGAGAGCTGGGGGTGTTTAGCCTGGAGGAGGCTGAGGGGAGACCACATTGCTCTCTACAACTCCTTGAAAGGAGGTTGTGGAGAGGAGGGAGCTGGCCTCTTCTCCCAAGTGACAGGGGACAGGACAAGAGGGAATGGCCTCAAGCTCCACCAGGGGAGGTTTAGGCTGGACATTAGGAAAAATTTTTCACAGAAAGGGTCATTGGGCACTGGAACAGGCTGCCCAGGGAGGTGGTTGAGTCACCTTTCCTGGAGGTGTTTAAGGCACGGGTGGACAAGGTGCTAAGGGGCATGGTTTAGTGTTTGATAGGAATGGTTGGACTCGATGATCTGGTGGGTCTCTTCCAACCTGGTGATTCTGTGATTCTATGATTCCCTCTCCTTGCTGGCTTAGCTGTGGTACCTGCACACACCAAGGCGGGGGTGACAGTGCATGCACTATATTCGTTCCTGGCTTTTAAATCTTTCTCCGTAATACTGTAGGCTTATTACAAGATGGATTTATAACACACCTAGAGCTGATGTAACAATGAAGATTGGTCCTCTACTAGTTGAGCCATAATACACTCTAATTTGCCTACAGCTACTTGTATCGTATTGGCAAGAAAGGAAATAGCTTTCTAATTCAGCTTCATCTGCTGAGCAGGAAGAAATTTGTGCCTCAGAATGTAGAACTACATAGAACTATAGCTGGCAGCAAAATTCAGAGTCAGAGAAACACAGCACAAGTAGAAGTATTTGTGAGTTGGATGTGTGCTAACAATCCTAGTTTATTGCTAAATGTGCCCTATACAGTAATGCCGTTTGCTTGGCAGGTTCAATATTGTTTCATCTTTGTTTTTTTTCACTGCTTCATCTTCTGTGCTAAAATTTGTCCAGGAGTAAAATGTGTAAATTCATTAGTTTTCAACTTTGTGACATTAACAAGAAATCGATATTGTAACATTCTTCAGAAGCACTGATGCTGTGAATACAATCTGTGTTGTGCGCTGTACCTAAAAACACACTGGAAATCTCAGTGTTTAAGCTATTAATGTGAATGTCCCTGCTATCTATTATAAATGTAGCTTTCCCTTGATGACTGGCAGGCATTCTTTGAGTGGACATACATACAGGCAGTCACTCTAGTGCTGGCATGTCATATTTCACGTAAAATAGAACTCCCTTGTTCTATACAGCAGCAAAACCATCAGCTTCTCCCTTCTTCTGGAGAGCAAAAGATGTAATTGAAATCATCATGTCTGGGATAACGTCACTTCATATTATTGCTGCATATGGTATAGAATTTATTTCTGTGGGCATATTTTGCAAAAATTAAATGTTTCACATACTTTTGATATTTTTCCCCAGTAAATCATTAATAAAATATAGTTATGTTTAAAATAACAGGTTTGGTTTCTAGACCAGGGATGTGTCTTGCTTTCAGCAAGGGCAAGGAAGGACTAATAACTTGCAGGCAGGGAGGGAACATCCCTTCTGAAAAGTACCGATATAAACGGCTGGTGGGAAAAGAGCTGCAACGGGGCCTTGTTATCACAACAGGTCTTTGATGGGAACAGTGGCCCCATGAGCAGAGGAAAAGGCAGAGATAAAATTTTACATGAATTACTGACAAGGTGTCTAGGCAGCTTCTGCCTAGCTCACTCCACTGATGTGATGGGTACTTCAAAATGACTGAGTGTGTATGTTAACCTATTATTTTTACCTACCAGCTTTGTTTAAAGCCTCACAAGGTGTCTGATCATCAGCTTCCAAAGGTGAACTCTGTCACTGCCCATCATTCACCCTAGCACCATGAATCTGTCAGAGCCAGCTAACTACTGTTACCACTCTAAATGAGTAACCTTCTCCCCTCATCTCCATAACCGGGTCCCTCAGTCCTGCAGGCACATAGGAGTTAGAATTGTAGAATTGTAGAATAGTTTGGGTTGGGAGAGACCTTAAAGATCATCCAGTTCCAACCCCCTTCCACAGGCAGGGACACCTCCCACTGGATCAGGTGCCCAAGGCCCATCCAGCCTGGCCTTGAACACCTCCAGGGATGGGGCAGCCACAGCTTCCCTGGGCAACCTGGGCCAGGGTCTCACCACTCTCATAGTGAAGAAATTCCTCCTTATGTCTAGTCTAAACCTGCCCCTCTCCGGTTTATACCCGTTCCCCCTCACCCTACCCATACAAGCTTTCATGAATAGTCCCTCCTCACCTTTCTTTTAGCCCCTTATGCAACCTTAGTTGGGTTGGTTGCATATAGGTGTGTTCTGAATTTGACAATAAAACTGGGGAAAAAATATCAACAGACTGGTTCTTTTCTTCTTCCTCCCTTAAAAAAGTTGCAACGACACGACAAAGAGGATTCCCCTGAAAAGTGGAGGACAGAAGAAGAGATGGCAGCTGAAGCAGCAATCCTGAAGAAGTATTTTCAGGAAAGTTAAAGGTGATGATTTACATATTGACTTACTCCTGCAGCACCCAAAACTCTGTTCAACCCTCTGTAGACTTCTTAAGGACAAAAGGAGTATACGTACAATAGAACAAAAGATACCAATGCTCTTAGACTTGTGTTGTTTCCAAAAGGACACAGTGTTCCAACAGTGACTGAAACAGTGTGCTCTTCTTGGAACAAATCAGCACAGTTCTACAGCATTATGTTTCCAGGCAGCAAAAAATAACATACCTGGAAATGAGGATCAGCAGCAACTGTTTAAGAGGAATGTCTAACCTAACATATTCTCTCTCTGTTTTTAGTACAGAAAATGGCTTTGGTACCTGTGAAGCACTAAAAATTGGTGTGTCTGTGTACACTCAGATATGCGCTTAGGTATACAAGATACTTGCAGAATTCAGACTAAGGAGTGGATAAGCAAGTGTGAACTTCATCTGTCAAATGTTAAATTATCCCATCAGTTTAACTTTCAAAATTAAGTCTACTGGAAAACAACCTGTTCTGCTGAATTTTCTCCTAAAAGAAAAAGATTAGTTGCAGGCAGGAACAGAAAGGAGAAAATGTTTGGCAAACACAAGCATTGGTGCTCTAGAAATTGAGAGTTTTTCATTCTGTACCCAGAGTCCCAGAAGTCAGATTCTTATAGTAGAAATGAACTGGCCCCAGGAGATCAATACGAGTTTCGCTGGGATGTGCACTGCAGCAATGATGCCAAAAGCTCCTTCTCTCCTGTTCCCCATATGTTGTTTGCCATCATCCAGCACACACATTTCTCTGTCATTTCTGACTGTTCCATGTTTTTTCCTCTGAAGATCTGAAATCCCATAAATATCCCTCCTCCCTGCCTGTGGCTCACTGCTTGCTGCCCAGCTTGTGACATCTTGAGCTGAACTACCCAGTGTGTGCGTGGGACACTTAAGTGGCAGCTCCCAGTGTCCTATGCCATCCTGTCATCTCTGTTTGGGCTGATTCATTGGACTCTTTCCATTTTCCTCTTGCATGATGACCACGCTCTTACCTTCTTCAGTCACATCTGAGCCAGCATTTCTGTGGACTGGCACAGAGAGAGCTGTGTAGCACACGCAGTTCCCATCTGTGAAGGAAACTTGTCCTCAGCATCTGGGACCTAGGGACCTCCAGGGTTTGGACTACACAGTCACATTTCCACAGTGGCTGCTGGATTTGGTTTTGGATGCTTGGTTTTCACCTTCTCAGAAATATGCTTTCCAAAAATTAATTACTCAGCCAGAAAGAACGTATCCTTAGGTAATGCACATGTAAGCACTTCTCTGCTAACAGAAGCATTGTGCGGTGCTTTATCTATGGCACAGCAGCAAATGAACAATACTTAGGATAAAATGGCACATCCCTATCTATTCCAATGTGATGATGTTTCCCATTATATAGTTGGTAGGTTTTGGGGTGGGTTTTTTCATCTAGTTGGAAATGAACTGGAAATGCTTTTCTGCAGAGATTCTCAAAAGGGTTGGAGTTAAATCCCCACATATCAATAAAATGTTCTTAGGCTCTTCTTATACTAGATGCAAACCTGGATAGTTGCAATCCTGCAAGCGAATTCATGTGGCTGGACTTGTATTTCCATTTATTACGAAAATATGATATTGAGGTCATTGCCTTTCCTAGAAGAAACTGGTAAATTAAATCTCACTGGCATCATTATCATGAGTGTTTTGCCTATTACAGGCAGTTCCTCCAACCTTTGATTCCCCACTCAAGGCATCACTGTCAATCTCTTCTCTCTGACATTGTTTTGCTTCTGAGGTTTAAGGTTCTGAACCTCAGATAAGGGTATATCTGAGCACCATCTGAATTTCTCAGCCATTCTGAATTTTCTTTTGGCAAATTAACAAGGTTGTATGCATCCTTCTTTGAAGCTATTTTTGTTTTTCACCTACAAGGGATTTATTTTGCCATTTATAACTTTACCTGGATGTTATTTGACTTGAGTTTTTTTCAAGCAGTACAGGGAAAAGTCAGAAATAGCTGAATGCGGGTGTTCTGGAGCCAATAAATGGCATTTTTTAAGGCCTCATGCATTATTTTCCTACTTAAGTGTATTGTTCAAAGAAGCCCAGCTCAGCTATATTAGCCTGGACAGACTGAGCTCTGTTCTGAGCTTTCCCAGCTACCCTTCCCAAGTCTTGTGTGACTTGAATAGGTACAGTAGCACCTTTTACCTGTATTTATAGACTGTCTGATCAAGAAGGACATGAAGGTGACTTTTCTTTTTCCTAAGAAATGCTCAAACAAGACAAGAAGCTTTTGATTCTCTTCCTGCTACCTTTGCTGGTGCTGCTCCCTCTGGAACATCCCAAGCATGTGTGGGCTGTGCAGGGCTGCTCGTGGTGCTGTGTATGCAGAGCTGAAGTTCAGTATAACTTTGTATGGCTCTGGGGAAGGGAAGAAAAGGGAAAAAAAAACCAGCTATCTATGGAAAGGTTATTTAATATATAGTTGTGTTACTTAGTCTCTTGCTTAGTAGCACCAAGATTTGACCCCCTTAGGAGCCACTCGTCGTGCAGTGTTGGCTGTTATATGGTCAGTTGTGTTTGATAAATAGTCAGTCGTTGAGGTGGATCCACAGGGAAGGAGGCCTTACTCAAAGAGCAAGATTTGATGCAGCATCTTAATTTCCAAGCCTATCTAGGTGACTTGCAACACCCTCCTTTGGTTTCTTCACTGCAGTAAAAGCCTTCCTGTTCTTTCTGGCACAAAACAATGGTTATGCCTCTGAGTGGTTCCACTGAGTAGATCTGGCACTGGTGCATATAGTGAGGATACAGCCGTCTGCAGGCGCTGTACCTGGGTGGCTTGGACCACAGAGCGGTTTGTCTCCTGGGTGGGTGTCTCATTGACAACACAGACATGGCCAGAGATGTTTTCTGCAACAGATGCTCCTCTGGCATGCAGTCATGGAAAATAACACCACGCTGAAGACTTTGGTTTGGGGAGTGGGAGCAGGGGAACGAGGTACAGCCAGCAGGGAAACCTCAGTTTGGGAGCCTTATTCTATAAGCAGGGCAATTTTTTTGAGCGCTTGCACTGGAGTTAGGCTCAAGGTGGTGCCTGGTCCTAGGGACTTCCCAGAGAGCAATTCATGGCTGCACTTGGGAGCTGTTTGCATATAATCCCTAAGTAAATACATCTCCTGGTAATCAGCTACAGATTTCTCTGCACTCCAGACTTAAGTGCTATTAATTATATCCCCCACTCAGCAGCCTCCAAGAACCATTAATTAGAAAGCAAGAGCTGACGCTTTGCTTGTCTGCATGCGCCTATTGTGACCCGAGAGTGAGGTATAAGCTTCAAAAGAAACATGTTTTATGAAGGTCACCTTGGAAAACATCAAAACAATCCATCAGGAGAAGAGAATGCAGCACTCCAAGTGTGCATTTCAGTGTGACATTATGCTTTAAGTAGTTGGAAACAACAAAGAGAAGATGGATCAGATCACAGGTTCTGTGCTTTTTCACCTAAAATTCTCTCTTTTCTGCAGTAAGTACACGTAAAGTAATCTCTTTGTCATTTCAATGGAATGTAAGCGAAGTTAATATCAACAGAAATCCAACAGACAAACATAACCTGGCCCTGGCTGGTATTTTAGAAGTGTAAAATACCTTCTAAATCCTAACCCAGAGCTGCTGCCTCTGCAGCAGGGAGAAAGTTTATGCATAGGAGTTAAATTATCTCTTCCAAGGGAAGATGTAAACAGCCAGAGTGCAGTGACTGTGTGTGTGTAGCAGTGATACCCGCCCCAGAAGGCTCAAGGCAAAGGGCTTCCCCAAACGAATGCGGTTTGCTAATGCACAGCAGACTCAGCATTGAGGTTGATTTGTTTTTCTGGTTGGAGGATATCATTATTCTTATGAAAACAAAGGGGCAATAGAGATAGCTGTGGTTATAATTGACACGTCTTCCGCTTGTAGGAGGCCAGCACAAGCATAATGGCCCCTTCGCACCTATTCCAGGGTTCTATTTTTGTGGCTGTAAGTAGTACTGTGCTAAAAGTTATATGCTGCGTTCTCTGGACTTCCATTTCCCTATAGGTGGCCATTTAATTCAGCTGTAAAGAGTACATAAATTCCAGACAGCACTGCTTGGATCCTGTAATTATAGCTACAGTAGAAATGTTCTGGCGGGAGATACATAAAGGCAAAGCAGCAAATGTGTTACTGCTAGCAAAGAAAGCTGACAAAGGCCCAGATGTTCTCTTAACTTGCACATGCAGCAACCAGAGTGCTTACCTGGGCTGTCATATGCCGAGTGTTTGGAGTCTAATCTGTTGTTGATTCATCATTGAGCTTTACATGTGTCATTGTACAAGAGGAAAATGGGGAAAGCCAAGCATAACTGATGGGTGTTGTGTCTTGGGACCTGGAATAAAGAGTTGAGGCACAGGATAATGCTGAGCTTCAAATAAGGATGATATCAACAGTGGGTCAAGTATTTTTATATGCAAACCTGTGCTACAGTGGTGCTAATCTCTTGCCCTGAAGCTGCAAAAGGATGTACTTCCCAAGCAGCCAGGCCTCCTCCTTTAAGCAGATTCACAAAACCCATGCCAAGTAATTTACAGGCTGCCATCAAACTGTCAGTCAGGAGGGGCATACAATGGAAACTGTTGCTCCAAATGCCATTGAAAAGAGAAACATATGTTTTGGTGACAAAAGACAATCAAACAAAGAAGTGGGTGGTTAGGGTGTTGCAGCCACAATAGCAGCAAGGATCCAAGCCTTGTCCACAGCCCTGGGGAACAAGTTTGGGGGCCGTGCCCTCATCTAACCATAGGGTAACAGCTTTGTGTTTAATAAGCTGAAATAATTTTCCCAGTATTGAAGCCAGCTTTAAACATGCTCTGAAGTGAGGGTACAAAACTGAAGGTACCAAGCAAAAAGCCCACTTCACACTCGATTATTAGCAAAGGTTTGTATCGTGTTATCTTATTGCTGTAGCTGCTGCATAATAGAACTGCCCAGAGAGACTCTCCAACCAGCAACTCGAACGTGACCTCAAAGCTTAAAAGCTGCCTTTGTGCAAGTTTCGGTATCTAGGCTGTGTAGGTGGAAAGGCATTAATAACTCCTCCAGTAAGTAGTTATTTGACAAAAAGAAGGGGTGATGGACATTGGAATGATATTGGTCTGGGTGTACTTGAGGCTCTGTTTTTTGTCAGGCTGTCAGTCTCTACATGGACGGACAGGTATGTGCACAGGTAAATCCCGATGCCCCACTCAAGTTAGCCCCCAGGGCTGCTGCAAGCCTACAGTTAACGCTGCAATAACAATTTTGCCATGAATTTGTGCAGGCATCATACACAATTTTTGTGGCTGCAGTTGTCAGGCTCTCAGTATTTCTATTCTCTGCTTCAGGAACACCTTCCAGGTCTGTCATGGCACCTATTACAGGTCTTTTACTAGGATGGACCACCAACAGATGAACAAAATAGGAGCAAACGTGAGAAGAAATACTGAATTCATTCTCCAGCGTGTGAGATGGGGCATTTTTAGGGCGACAGTCCTACATCACTCCTGTGCAGCACATTGGTATTAGGTAGAGCCCCACCTCAGGGTCAGGATGGATGAGTATATACACGAGATGATGATTGTGAAAGAGCATTTGCAGGAGCTTATATAAGAGATCATGCTCCCCAGAGACTCTTGCACGAGATTATTATAGCAAAATCAATTTGAAGAGCAAGAAGCTGGATTTGATGACACAAGATGCCCTTTCTAAATCCTTTGTTCCTGTGACTAGCGGTCAACAGAGCCTGGGGACTGTGCTGTCTTACTCAGGGACATCAGCAACGTGACTTCACTTCGTGTTTGTTCTTTGTAAAATGATCCTGACCCTCTTTAGAGGGTACTTTGTGAATTAGGAATGAAAAGCACAATGTGAAAGGCAGGCACTAGTATTATTTGGAAGTGGACTTTATTGAAAAAGTAGATAATAAATCAAACGAGCGCTCTTTTTTCTTGCTCTGCAAACGTGATTTTAAAATAGTTGTGTGCAGGGATTTTCTCCTTTCTCTATTGCACAGGCTATAATGGGAGCCGAAAGGTGCTCTGTGTGTGGATTTAACACTGGATGTTTTCTTTTGTCCATCACTGCCTGTGTTTCCTGTTGGATCAATTAATGAGCACCTAACCCATAAGCAATAAACAGCTTTACATTGTGTCTTACTAAAAAAGATCCAAGAAAGTATTATACGTAGCTGTCTGTTGTGTTTGGTATTTCCTAGGTAACAAAGTGTTTGAAAAACATCCTGTGACCTAAGAAAATCTCCTGAAAGACAGACATTGTCCTCCTGTTCTCAGTGGCCCTGGAGCTGCAGTTGAACAATTTTATTACGTTCTACAAAACCAGGATTCTTCCATGAAGAATTTTATTGGACCTTTGGCTATCATCAAGCTTGAATTTCAGCTAAAACAACTAACAGCACTGACTCAAAATACTGCTCTAAGTAGTAAGTCTTATTTTTCTGAATCGTGTACTTGGGAACAAATCTTTTTAAGTTGTCCCTTGGCTTAAACTGAAATAAAGCGCTAGCAAAAACAGGTACCTACTGTGTTTAGGTGCATTACAAAGCGTTTACTCTGTGTTGTGCTTTTTGAGATTTGGTTATTGTATGTGGGCTACGGTATCATAGAAAAATCAGATATTTTAGCAGTATGGCAAGTCTTAAAACCCAAGACTTTGTTACAGACCAGCCAAGATAAACTCTGAGAGCTACCATTTTGTCAGGTAAGGTGGTATAACAAGAAATATAACACTTTGAAGAGTTTTCCTTTTTCTGTTCCTTTTCGTATGTTGTCACGATGCTTCTGCAGCTTAAGGTGATACAAAACACTTCTGCAAAGCCATGGATATGTAAGGCTGCTAATGGGATAGGAATCACATTAGGGCTGGACTGGGACCAACGTCTTGCGGCAAGAAATAACATGAGTGGGGTCCACCCATGCAGCACGCTCCTTTGGTGCAAAATGCTGGGTTCAGAGCTTCGTCCAGGAAGAAACACACTGTGGGTTAGTAGTTGATTGCTAATGTGTGTTAAAGGAAAAAAAGTCAAACAACAGATGGAAGAGAAAAAGAAATGAGTCTGCAAGATACGCATGAAAACAGCACCCATAATCTTGCTCTTGAGTTGTGGGCAAGTGACAACCAAAGCTTTCTGTGTCCCCTGAACTCAGGATAGAAAATAAAATGCAGCAAGTCTTTCAGTAAGAGCTGTGCTGGGGGGCTGTAGGGTGCTGAGCCTGCCCGAGGAGGTCAGGGTCAGGTCCAAACCAGAGCCTGGCAGCACAGTGCAGTCACTGTCCTGAACAAATAAAAAAGGCCTGTCCAAAAGGGTTGCAACCCAACCTGAGAAGTATCAAAATATACAATGGATTAACTCATATAATTTTTCTTAAGTCTCTCTTTGCTGTGTGGAGTAGTTCAGGCCATTGGTTTGAAGTTTTCGTTCTGGTCAAATATAAATAGAAACACTAGAACTAAAGCACTTGTGTTTGATTCCATGATGTGGTGCTGTTAAAATATTGCTCCTGAAAAGCCAGTTTGATTCGAAGATTTACCATGACCCAATGTGACCACCAATCTCTTCCATTAGCCCTTTTAAAAACTTTAAATGCTATTTTTATTTTAATGTTATTTTTTTTTTCCATGCAGAGTAAATGAATGGTACATTTGATGTTGTCTGCACTTTTTAGACCCTGAAAAAAGGGCTGAATGAACAGGAAATGAATGTCAGGGGACCAGAAGGGACAGAGAAGAAAAGGCGAGTAGTCAGGATGGTCAGAGATGCTGGCAAAGGGGCCAACACAAAGGTGTGTCCTTTTGCACTTTAATATTTAAAGTAGCTGCGACTTCACATAGAAGGAAGAAAAAGGTTGTGCTGCAAGAGAAGCACTAAAAGGAAAAACCTGAGCATCAGTTACTTTTACAAGGTATTTCCAAACCCGGTGCTCAATGGCTTTATATTAAGTATGGAATATTCTGTATTAATTCTGCGGCATGTGACGAGCAGGCACAGTGCCAACCATTCTGCATGGGGGCTGCTGAGCAGATGAGTGCCGAGCCATATGGAAGATTTCATTTGTGTAAATGAGGAGGCTGTTATCACAGCATTAAAGGTCCTGGTTTTTTGAAAAAGCCTCCTGTGGCATTATGCACAAAACAACCTATTTATACAGCATAGAAATATTTTATGTGCTCCGCTCCAGCTTAAAAAGAGAATTTGCAATAAGTGAGGGACATGAGAAGGGATTGGAGTGAGAGATAAGGAGAGATTAGAAAAGGCAGATCATGAAATACATGACATCCTGCTTTTTTTTAAAGACCTGAGCCTTGAGGATGGTGTCTGGATGGTGCATACACTTCCTACAGACTTTATTTTCCGCAGGCAGGGCACTGCATATAAAGATGGTGTTGCTGGAAATGGGAGGATCTGCTGAGCTCACGGCATTGATGGTCCCTGTAACCAACTCTGTCCTTTCCAACCTGAATCACCTGCCCTCACAAGGGTGCTACCCAGGCAGCAAATCTGCTTGCACTTAGGCAGGTAGGTATTCTACAGCGCTTTTCAGTGTGGGTATTTTTAATTGCCTTTCAGCAGTTCAGCATCATCCTTGGTCCAGTTGTAGATGCACCAGCCTTTGGTCCTCCACGGGGTGGCCGGTGCCACCCCAGGTAGCTGAAAGGGGCTTGGGCAGTGACAGATCCATGGACTGGGGACGTGCCCTGTCTGCTCCTTGAAGTCTTTGTGCAGCGGTACAGAAATTGGCTCCTTGCTGCTTCTAACCTCCCCCAGCACACATGCACCCCACCTCCCAGGTACCAGGCTCTTATTTGATCCTGTGCTCAAATAACACAGTGTCTGGTTTTTAATGAATCTTGCAGAGAGGGGAAAAAGCCTGTTTGGTCTCTGTTGGAGCCTGACTTGGCTGCAGACTCAGGCCAACATCTAAAACAGATGCTGCTGGCTGTGATGGGGGAGTCAAGGCAGCTCCTGACTTGTAACAGCAGCCCGAGATGTGACTGGGGACTGAGCACCCCTGAAACGAGCCTACCTGAAAACAACTGGGACCTGGGAGCGATCTCACACACTAGCTGTGGAGCAATAAAAGTCATACCACCCCAGGACCCACAGAGCTAATGAAAGACTTTCAAGCCTAAATACAGACATAGCAACAGCCACAAAAACATCTAAATGATTTCTAGCTCAGCTTTCCGTATCCTCCTCTCCCCTCCTTATCTCTTGCTGTCACTGCGGTCGATGGCTGCTGAAAAGCCTTGTCCAATTCCTGCATCTGGTTCCTAATGTACAGGCCAGCAGCACTGTGAAGGAGAAAACGCCTCTGCTCATGTAAGCTGTCCTGTGTGTTGGCAGGGCTGTGAGTTTCAGAACAGAGTGATGTATTTCAGCTCTTGTGAAATTTCTGAATAATCAGCTCATCAAAAAATATCACGCAGAGTTCCCTTGTAGTCCTCTCCAACTTGCCACCTCTCCTGCCAATAGCTCTGTAGGGTGACCGCAGCTTGGCACAGCCCATTAGCAGAGCTCTGCACAATCACTCATGAATAGAGCTGGATGGAAAATACACTTTTTCTTCTTATAAAAGAACCCCAAAGATCTGGTGGGGCGGGGAGGATGTTTGGCTTGCATTTCAGGATGAAGATTTTCTGCCCTGGTCCCCCCTGCACTCTGTCCATTTTCCTCCCAATCCTGTTTTCTAGAAGATGACTCCAAGAAAATAAAAATTCCACTTAAAATGTGGTACGTTTGTTGGATGCTGTTTGAACTGCTGACTTCCTTCAGTTCCCAGGGACAGGAGTCTTGTTGCAGGACGGGCACCAACCTCCCAATACCTTCTTCAGCTGGGACTCCTGGACATGTTCTCCTTGGACCTGCACTTTTTTCTGCCACTGCCCAGTTTCTTCCAGGTATTCCCCTCCTCCAGCAGCTCAAGCCCCGCCTGTTCACGCACCTGGAAGCTGATGACCACATCTCTGTTCATGGGGCAATAGTAGGTGCTGAAAGTCAGTGGCGTACACCCGAGCAGCGGCACTGCGGAGACAAGGGGCTGAGCTCCTCCTGGTCTGGGATTGCCTCCAGGCAAGTCCCCCTCTATTATCCCCTTCCTTTTGGCCATGTGCTTCTCAGTCACCGATGATCACTGTTTTGGCTGGTGTTGTGGTTTGAGCTAAATTAGAGTCAGTTTTGTGACTCTGACAACTCAGCCTTGACTAAGTAACTTCATTTACTGAAAGCAAACTGCATGTCGTTCACGTAGTTTCTCTCTAGAAGTGATATCACAGGGCCCTGGGATGCAGAAAGGCCAATGCTTCTACTTATCCCTGTAGTAACCAAGGCCATCCTTGAGCTGGTAAAAAAGGCCTGCACCTGGAAGGAGGGTTGGACAGGATGGTGACCCTAAACTGACCAACAGAGGATTCCATATGTCTCATACTCAGTATAAAATTGAGAGTTCACAAGGATCTTGCCGCCTTCTGAGATGGCTGATGTCCAGCACAGACCTTGTCTGTCTGTTGCTCCTGATCCAAGATCTGAATCCAGTTCCTGATCCCAGCTCCCTCCTAGCCTTGCACCCATCCCCTCCTGTCTGCTTGTGGTGGTGGGCGGGGATCCGATCTCACATATCTGTATATATTTTATTACTTTCTAATTATTTTCATCATTATTATTACTTTTAGTTTCCAACCTAAGGCAAGTCTTTTGCCTCTCATTTTCCTTTCCCTGGAGGGTTGGGGAAGGGAATTGAGAATCCAACTGCATGGTTTTAGCTGCGAAAATTACCTGGGTCAGGGCTAAACTGTGACAGCTGGAAAGAGAGGGCTTCCTCGCTGTATCCTCTAACAACGCTCAGAGCTGAAATGTGGGAAGAGGCCAGGCTGGTTGCAGACCCTGTCCTTAAGGCAGGCAGCAAATAACAAGTGCTGCTGAGGCAGGACATGTAAAAATCAATGGTTAGTGCACTGCAATTAAAGCTGTGGCATGAAAGCCTTCTATGGCCTGGGTGATTGGGTTTTTAGGCTTGTGGAAGGGGCATGGACTGAAGCTCTTGGTGCAACGTGGGTTTAGTACTCATGTGGCTTTGCAAACCCCTGCAGGCATGCGTGGGCAGCCAGCAGTGGCTCTGGCACAGCTTTCAGGCACTGCCTGTCCCCTCCTGGCTCCGTCCCTCTTTACTTGTGTCACCCCTATCTCTTTCTGCTCACGCTTTTGTCATTCCTTTGTCACCATAGTGACAGGGAAAGAGGGATGATTGCTGGGGTAATTTCCCATATTAGCTAATGCTATTCTTTCAGCCCAAACCAGGCTCCCTTTTCCCAGGGTCCAGCTGAGCCGCAGCAGAGCAGTGCGACGAAGTGATGGGTGAAGGACCCAGGCAGGGACCAGAGACCAGGGAAGCCCAGAGAAATGGGAAAGAGAAATCCACTTTACAAGGGTTTCTCCCCAGGTGTGTTTGCTGTGAGTCCCGCAGTCTGTAAAACGAGGGATTTGGGCACTTCCATCTGCTCTGGGACTTGGGTGCATCGGTGGGGTGCACAGGAAGGGCTCCCCAGAGGCACCGGCTCGCTCTGACCTTGCAGCAAGTTGGCACAGACCCCACATGAACCCCCAGCCCACATGGCCTTGCGCAGCCCAGCCCCAGCTGGCACCAAACCCAGGCTCACAGCAGGGCAAGAGGCTGCTCGGTACAGAATAGTGCAAAGCATCATTGGTCACTTAGTGCATCTCAGAGAGACACATGGGATACGCACATACAAATATATACTTGAAAATCAAGATCATTAAGCACACAAATATGTTTAAATAGCAAACAAGCTCTTGAAAAGCAGAGAAAGGTCACAAAACGCACAACAAAAGCTGCTCTTCTGTTCTCTGTGCTGGCAGTGCTGGTCCCCGCCACAGAGGAGCATATATTAAGAAGAGTCAACCTTCATTTCAAGCGCGCTGCCTTTTGTCCTTATATCACAACATTAACATTATCCCCACATAATTTTGTGTATTTAATTTCACAATAGACTGTGCCAGTGAGCACTGCCGGTAAATATTTGATCACTGCCGTTCCTCTAGGATTATCTTATCAAGAGTAAAGATATTAAAATAGAAATCTTGTCATGTTACTGCCTTTATACTTGCCGCCTGAGAGTTGATTGACAGAAAATGAACTGCCTGAACTAGCTCTAAAGTGTCTTTTCACTGAGAGCTTTAATGCCAGAGGCTATAGAAAAAAAGGTAGCTAGTCATCGGAAACTAATGCCTTGCTGTAGTTACAGAGCTTTTGTACTGAAGATTAAAAAATACAAATCTGTGAGGGGTATTTTTACAAGTGTAAAATGTTATTGGTCTTTCTGTATCTTTTTGCCATCTCTA
The DNA here is from genome assembly GCF_032191515.1 of Phaenicophaeus curvirostris. Lineage (NCBI taxonomy): Eukaryota > Metazoa > Chordata > Aves > Cuculiformes > Cuculidae > Phaenicophaeus > Phaenicophaeus curvirostris. The sequence continues at coordinate 4,938,013 of NC_091402.1, read as the reverse complement.
ATGAGCCTTAAAAGGAGCCTTCCCTTTTCTTCCTGCACTTGAATATTAGATGCAGCCTCACCACAGCTCTCAGACACGGGCTGGAGTTTTGCAAGAGTAAGCTCTTGACTTATCTAACCTACAAAATTTCTTTTTGGTGATAAAATGGATTGCGAGCCAGGATTGAACGTTCCTGCCTAGCTTGGAATATCAAACCACTATAGACAAGTCAAGGTTTCTATTTATGGCCAGTTAAAGGCACACGGGTAATGCTGTTTTAATGTTACAAAATTGCCCTGAAATTGTCATGTGTCTGAAGTGCACTGTGCTGCAAATATATCGCCAGTCCCCGCAGGCTTACTCACTCTGTGTTCCAGCACAGATCAATGCGAGTTTTTGCTGGAGTAAGGACCCAAGCGCCAGTTCAGGGAAGCACCTAAGCACAAGCAAGCTTTAATCACAGGCTCATGCTCCTTAGAAATCAATAAAGACAGGAGCTGGCTTGTGCAAGGGGATGGTAAGGAAGTGGGTCCTGCGTCCCTACAGCGCCTGTGCCCAGGACTGCAAAGGGCCAGTGGTTCCCAGCATCCAGAATAAATCTGACTTTGTCCTGTCATGATCCTTGAGGGCACGGTTGGGTCACTGATCTGTCCCACCACAGTGACAAACTGTGGCCATCGGCATTAAATCACCCAAGACCTTCAAGGCGGTAACAAAAGCGCTATCGCGGGCTGAGTTTGGTGTGGCTGGTGGAGACAGAACAACCTGGAGCACTCCGCTTTATCCAGATCCTTCTTCCCACATTTTTTGCCTCCAACATCAACAATAACTGTCTGAAATTAAAAGAATTGGACCCTGAGCAGCCTATTATTGACCTGATGTGAACGGGATTTCCACGGGAGGCTCCCATTAGCAGCAGTGGGTGGCCCCTCCACACTTTCCCTGGGCTCCAAATGCAGAAAAGCTTGTCCTAACGTTTCACTCACAGGAAAGGGCAAGAGCTCTGCTTTTGTTCAGTGAGCTCAATATAATCAATTAAAACACACTGGCATGTTCATCAGATGTTAACTGTCTCTGCAATAACTGTAATTAAACAGATACTTACCTGTGAAAGGAAATCTTTCAAGACGAACTCTGACATGGTGACTGTGGAGAGCAGGAACTTCCCAGGTCCGCGACGCGGGTTTGCTTTGTGCCTCTGCATGAATCCTTCACCTGCTGGGAGTTTTCTTTTCCCTGCTGCTGGAGTGAGAATGGCCTCATGTCCCACTGACAGCTGCTGAGTTCCATATAAGCAGGACATGCTGGCAGAAGGCGAGGGGCTGGTCAGCTCCAGCTCCAGCTCCTGCAGGTCCCTCCCCTGGGCACACTGGGGTGAGCAGAGCACCAGTAGTGCTGGAGCTTGGCAGCCCTGGGGAAATAAAACCAGCCCAGCAATTTTCTCAACCAGGCAATTCACTTGCAGAAACATAATTTACCAAGTTCCACTTAGAGCCTCGGGGCTAAGAAGAGGAGAATGAGAGCGAGTTGGCTGCTCATGAGTTTTTAGCAAACTCAGGTTCTAGACGGTTTAGCAGCTGGTGGGCTCCAATTCAATGGGCAGTAGAGTTAAAAGCCACACACCCTGCTTTGAAAACTTTCTCCAAAGCATATGAAATGAAACAAAACCCCAACAAGGCAGAGTACCGCGAAGCAGAGTAAGGAACCAAAGGAAGCTAAAAGTAATTACCTGAGCCAACTGTTCTAATTATATACACACAGCAGACAAATGGTGATAGCAATTGTTGGTGTTCTTAAGATAGATAGCAGGGAAATGGAGATACAGTAGAAAATAATAACACATATTAAGGAATTAGTATTCATTATGCTAAAGAAGGGGGCGGGTATTTACATTAGTCAGAAATCAGGCATGCAGAGAGACGGATGACAGCAAGAAGAAGCAAAGCAAAGAAAACCTAGAGTGTGGCTGTAATGGGTTTCCCTGGTAGCTGGGAACAAAGTGGCGCTGAGCCAGGCACGGTGTCACCAGCGCCACTGCTCTGCCCCAGAGACCTTTCAGGGCTGAACCCCATGTGCTTTTCCCAGGAGCAAGGTTCCTCTCAGCCCCTTTAGTCTCCTGTATGAATCCTCCTACGTGCTAAAATCCAGCCCTTGGCCAGGGAGCTCCGGAGCACTGGGTGCATGCGCATCACAGAAGGGTTTGCCCTGCACCGGCAAGGTTTGTCAGCTAAGTGACAGCTCCACCACTGCTCACCTATATCACAGCTTCACGCAGCTGAAATCACCCAACGCGCAGCTCCAGCCGCCTGCAGGCACGGGGCTGGGGCAGGGGACGACAAAGCCCAGTGCCTCAGTGCACTGTGAGAGCAAAACCACCAGGTATGATGAGCTGGGTGGGCTCCCTCTAGCCACAGGGCTTTCGTGGAACAATGGGGTGCTTCTTACCATGCTGTTTCACCTGGTTTGGATCTCTTGTGCGCTCACGGTCTTCCAGGTCCCTTTACTAAAATGTTCTGAAGCTCCTTGCGAGTTTATGGCATCCTCCACACAAGGTCCCATCAGCAAACACACTTATCCCTCTGCTGAGGCCCTTAATGAAGATAGATAGTGATCAAAGTAAGCTTCGGTCCAGTCCTTAAAAAGACTTCTCCTTCCACCATCTATTAACTAATTCCCCACCCATTTCTGAGGTGTTTGATCGCTGTCTTCTCCAGCATGGCTTATAATGTGATATATTCAGAGCACTAAGGCAGGGGGTTCACTGAAATCCCAAAGGAGAACTGTTGGCTTTCCTTTATCCGCCGGATCACTTGAGGATTCCGGGTTAATCTTGCCCGGTAAATTGTGTTGCATTTTATCCCACCTGCCTTTTGGTTTTCTTTCAGAAAAAAATGTCACCAGGCTCTTGAGTATTGGACCTATTCACTTGGCAAACCCTCCTTAAACAGATGCATTTGTCACCCACCGTGGAGCCTGTCCCACCCCTGAGCTGCTGCCCTTGTTAAGCTCCCACCTGCGGGTGCCCCCCAGGTGGGTGCACCAGGAACACCCCCTCCAGCCAAAACACACACCCCCTCGGCACAGAGGTGGAAAGAGAGAGAGCTTTCAAATTAAATGTCTTTATATACCTAAAAAAAAATTATGTTAATGTTTATAATATGTTCATATATGTATATTTATATGCATATACACATATATGCTGGTTATATCAGTATATTCAGACCTTTATATATACACAAACAGATATTTGCACAATGGTATATGTATATATACATGAGACTCTTTTATATATCACTATGCATAGAGAATATCATATATTTACCTATTTGCATATTAATCATATATAATATATTTTGACGTATATAAAAATACGTGTATTCAAAAAGATCTTTTTAAAGGACTATACATAGAGGTGTCTAGATATGTACATCTCTATGAATATGTAAATATGTGTAAAATAGTATACAAAATATTAATATTAATTAAAATATTAATCTTAGAATAATATTTATATTACAACTAATAAAAATAATAAATAGAATTATATACATAGTATAAATATTATATATTGTCAGGCATATTATATAAGTATGAAGACAGAATAACATTTTTAATGCTACATATATTTATGTTTTAATTTTAATTAATAAATAGAATTATATAGAGTATAAATATTAAATTATATATAGTCAAGCATATTATATATGTATGAGTATAGAATAACATATTTTTATGCTACATATATTTATGTTTTAATTTTATATATATCTCTATTTAAAATCTGTGTTTTTAAAGGTCTTTTAAAAGGTCTTTATGTATAAGCATAATCAACATACATGCATAAAAACACACATATAATACACAGGCAAACTGATGTTTCACAACAAAATAAACCACAACAAATAAATGCAGAGGTAAGAAAGGCCTGGTGGGTCCTTGTGTTTGGCTACAGTCACAAATCTCTTAGGTGAGCCCTCCCGGCTTTTCAGCATAAAAGCACTACCAGACATGTTGCTAAAACACTAGGAAAAGGATTCTCCCTTCTTTTCTAGCTCATTAGCATCTCTCCTGGGGCTGCTGCACCCAGAACAGTGGTGTGAAGGCATCTCGCCCTGTTCAGTTCCAGCAGCAGGAGGAGGAGGAGGACAGGTAAGGGTTAAGTGATTTAAGAAGTGACAGCTTTTTTTACAGTGACAAGAGTGTGCAGAAGACTTTTTTTTTTTTCCCCAATTTCCATTGGGTGACAGACACTTTACAGGCAGTTCTGCTGTCCCTGGGAACATCCCTGTGAAACAGAGAACCGGTAGCATTTACAGACTGAAGTTTCTCCTTGTACTCAATGACAGAAGAAAGGGGGAAAGGAAAAAAAAAAACCCAAAGCCATGCATGTTTTTAACCAGCAGCACCTCCAGCCTGTTTTTACAGCAGCTCTAACTCTGGCTGGTTAGACTCACTGTGCTGCTGCTGCAAGTGGAGATCTGAGCTGCTGGTGGACCACACCATGTTCTGCTCAAACTATTTCTCACTGGCTTAATTATATCCTGCACTTAGAGTTTTACAGAGAACAGCTGAGAAGGCTTTACCTTGGGACAGATATATGATGTACACAGCGTTAACTTCACACCCATACAGTCCCGTTTTAATTACACAGCCAGTGGGGGACCCAGGATGGTTTCCGGGCAGAGCAGTTGGTTTCATTAGCAATTCCCAAGACCTCAGCTATCTGCAAGCAGCCTCAGCTGGAGTCTGAGCTGCACTGGAGACCAACCCCGTGGCAGCCAAGGATGAGCTGGGCACTGCCTGACCTCTTGCAAGCCCCCCAAAATCACCCCAAAACCGACTGCTTGTGCACATCTGTGTGAGCTCCAGCCTGGGATTCACCTTAAGCACAAGTATTGCAGAGAGAAGCCTTGATGCGACATGAAACACGAGGCCAGAGGATGCTGTAAAAGACAACGTGGACGTAGAGCGCTGCAGCAGTTTGTCTGATCTCTGACCCTATCAGGGTACATCAGAACAACAGGTCCCCGTGCCCTGCAGCTCCCCGCTACTAAAAGCCTTTTAGCTGCTCTCAGAGAAGGGCTGTGACCACAGGCTCTTTGCTCAGTGGCGAAGCACAAGCTCGCTCTTGGTTTGCCACTCCATTTGACACATCTGCTCTCTGAACGGACACAAACAATGCCCTTACATTTCTTGTTAGCTTCACAGCAACTTCAGAAATTCCTCTCAATTTTAAGAGGTCCACAACTGCTCTAAAATTTTGCTGGTGCTGCCATAAAGCAGGGAAATCTGCTCTAAAAGAGCAGCATTTTCTCCATCAAGCCACTGCCTCAAAGCCAGGCAAGGAGACGGTTTCTGCACTTGTTCCTTCCCAGGGAGAACAGAGAGAAGGGCCATTTTCCTGTCCCCTCTACATCTTTTCCAGGTCACAAATGGCTCTGCTGAGCCCTTTCCCCACAGTCACCTTTCATTAGCCAGGCTGCCCTTCTCCCTGCCTGCGGCACAGCCATACAAGCCCCTGGTTCCAGCCCGGGTGAAAAATAATCCATATACATACTTTAGATGAAATTAAAATTGTCCCTATGAGTTACTCTATGACACAAGATAGCACTGGCTATATTAAAACCTATTAATTAATATTTAATTAATTCTTTTCCTTGCCTATAAACACGGAGTGCTACTGCAGAGCACAGAGGCAATTAGTATCTGCGGTGCTTCAAGAAATTACAACTTTCAGAGTTAGAAAAGCTGCATATTTGTTATAAACAGCATGACAAATCTGTAGCTGTTTGAGCCTCCCTACCAAGACTAGAAAAATACTGAATAAACTGCAATAGGTCAACAATTTGCCAGAAATATCAGCTGAATCAGGAGTCTGAGGTTTCGTCTCACTGGAACATTACTTATTATGTGCACAAAGAGCCCTACCTCAGCAGAACATTGTGCATTACTTACCAAAGGGCCAACAAGGCACAGCTCACGTTTCGCTAACTTCCACTCAATGAAGCTTAATTCTTTGCTTTCTTGTCTGCTTCCCGCAACGGCAAGGAGAAGCACACGGTGGGACAGGCAAACTCTGCCTCTTGTAGCATAGAAAACCTTTGCAATGGCCTCTGATGAAGAAAGGCAGTGGGTACAATTCAGCCAAAGCAGCCAGTTTTGGGAAACATGGTGCTTACAACTTGTCGCTCACTTGGAATTGATGCAGGAAATATCACAGAATAGAATCATAGAATCACCAGGTTGGAAGAGACCCATCGGATCATTAAGCCCAACCATTCCTATCAATCACTAAACCATGCCCCTCAGCACCTCGTCCACCCATCCTTTAAACACCTCCAGGGAAGGTGACTCAACCCCCTCCCTGGGCAGCCTGTTCCAGTGCCCAATGACCCTTTCTGTGAAAAATTTTTTCCTAATGTTCAGCCTAAACCTCCCCTGGCGGAGCTTGAGGCCATATATGATGGCACTTCTCTACTTCTTTCTGCTCTTTGGGAAAATGCTCCTCCAGGCAGCAGTGCTTTGGGGTGCTGCACAGTGGCGATACCCTTGCCGTGTGCTGCCTGTAGGGCTGGTGTGAACAACTGGGACATGACCAGCTGGGTAGCTGGAGGGGGTGAGCATCCAGGGCTGCCACATTCCTACAGGATCCAGCACCACTTGGTCCACAAGTGGTGCAAGTGGGTCAATCAGGGTAGTGAATAACAACTCACCAGCTACCCACTAGCCACTCACCATGTGTATGCCTCTTGAAGAGGCCACGATGCTTTTGACCTCCATCCCTACTAGGGTGAGAGCTGGTGACATCTGTTCAGTGGCAACTTTCTCAGTGGCCTTAGGAGACCCGTGAGGCAAAGCTCCTAAACAGGAGCCATAGGGGCCTTTTGAAAAACTCAGCTCCTTGACTCCCTGTTTAAAGTGGGAGAGGAAAAAAAACCCTTAAACACTCCTTTACTAAAGTTCTTATGGCATGAGTCATTTGCTGCCTGATGGGAGATGGGCCAGCATGATTCAGCACAACAGTGATTTGACTAATTACTTGTAGCTCCTCCAGCAGAAAAGCAGCATCCTCCAGTGTTTCCGCTGCCTGGGCCCTGCCTGTCAGCAGCAGAGAAGTGGGTAGCGATGGGAAAAACCATCCTTCTGCTTGGGCTGTGGCATTTCATCTGCTACTTACCAAAATCAGGAGCTCCCGCTCAGTGAAAAGCTGCAGCCTGGAAAGCTGGGGCTGGGTAGGCTGGGTATTTGGGGGCTGGCACGCAGGCATTCACACCTTCTCAGCATGTCACGGTTGCCCATGTTGCACAAGCCCACATCTCTCTGCCTCTTGGCTGCTTGACAGCTGGGGTGGTGGGTCCTGTGGGGACAAGGACACAGCATGGTACTTGTAGACAGCTAGTTAGACTCTGCCGTCAGGCTTCAAGGGAAACAGCACTGAGTTTTAAAGCAGTATTTTCTTTCAGCTCAAAGCTGATGAGCTCTCCTTTAGGATCTGGGGACTCAACTGCCATAGATCTCGCTTGAAAATGTCGCTCACCACGGCTGGGCAGAGGGGGAGGACAGCGACGGGCGCGTGTGAGGCTTCTGCCAGCACTCAAAATGCTGCTGTCTCATGTGAACTACTGCACGCGGCCCAGGACTTCCACAACTGTTAATTAGAGGCAAATGTTATTAAAGTAAATTTGAAGAAAAGGCAGCTGCGTATGCAAACTGATTATATTTTTACACTTGTTTAAAATCACAACTGTGATTTTTAATTATAGTGGATCAAAGAGAATAACCACATTAATCCAATGCAATCACGTGCGAGCTGATTTGATAACAACATTGTATTTAATTGGCAGTAAACTCAGGCAACATTAAATACAAATGAAAAGCACTGACACATTCTGAAGACTAATTAATATGACAGACTGGTAGCGAATGCATTGTTCCCAGTAGCTGGTTCAACGCCACTTTGTTGCCACGATCCCCAGTGCTGTGTCCATCAATGCGCAATACTTAAAATGAAAATTAAACATAATTTATTTTAAGGAGGAACAAAGGAGTTCAAAGATAATTAAATAATGCATTTCAAATACCAAGCTGCAGATAAAGAGCTTTAAAACACAGGATTTTTCTCTTTCCAACAATAAGTCCCCTTAACACGTGCACATAATTCACATTAATGTGCTACATGAGTGACAGAAGACACTTTTTTTTTCCCCTACACATTTTAATGCAGTTAACAAATGGTGATACCCTTCAGGGTCTGACACAGCTCTCAGTGAAGTAAACAGAGAGACTACCCTCAGGACCCCACCAAAGCCCAGTAAGCCACTGGAAGAACTTCCTTTGGCTCCAGTGGGCTCTCAATCACATTCTCATTCTATGCTTTTCAGCTCAGGGCCTGTTATCGTTTTTTGGGGTTTTTTTTCTTTCTATCATTAGAAAGTACCTAGCAGAAATGAAGAACATTCATTCAGATAAAGTCTTTTAAACACAGTGTCTTGAAAGTTTGCTAAAGCTTCCCAGAGAGTTGCACACGTTAAAATTCTCTTATCTGGCTGCACTGCCTTCCTCCGCTGGTTATGGGCTGTAATGGCTCATATTTGTCACACCTAGTTACAGCCTTGGTCAATAGAATAATGGAGTGATCAATCATCTATATTTTAGTGTGAGACATAATAAATACAGTGCATAATAGTCAATCAGGTCTTCACCAAGGAAAAGTTGAACAATTACAGTGGTTGTCAGTGGTAAACTTGCCTATGATAAGTATGCAAACATTGACCCCAAGTGTTACACTGAGAACACGGAAATTAAAATCATCTATCTTACTTGATTTAAAGCCTCCCAGATAACAAGGATGGTATTTAAGGAAAACCTTGGCTGGACTCAGATTGCTTCTTTCTGTTAGATTAAAATTAAATTAAGTCAAAATTTAGAAAATACTGGTTTAATTAAAGATACTTCACTACCTCATAAATTATACATTTTCTGTCCTGTTGCGAAGTCTAAGTTTGATATTTGGTGCCAGAGCTGCAGAGGATTCCTAAAGGTTAGCTCACATTTATGTGCTGTATAAAGACTTCTGGAAATGAATGACTAATTATCGAAGCCCCCAAATTACTACCCCACTCTGCTTAGCAAATGAAGTCTCCCTGATTTCAGCAAAAGCAGTGTTTTCTTCAGCAGCTTAGTCCAAATATGCAAAATAAGGCAGCTGAAAAAGACCTTGGCCAAAAGCAGATATTGGCATGGAATCAAGCATGAAAACACTAATAGATAATCATCCAGAAGCTAATTACAAAATTTAAAATGTCCAGCTATCTTACACAGACCACTGCAAGGAAGACTGTTTCAGTTTCATTAGCACGTCAGCAGAAGCAGAATCCTTGCAAAGTAGTTTTCTGAACTTCTTAATGCTCTTACCAACATACTTCTGTTGACTAAAGCCACAGCAATTAAAATTAGAAAATGAAAAAAATGCATTTAACAGTGAAGGTGACGATTCACTCAAACATACTGTAGGTACATTTAAGAAAAGCAAAAGACAGAAAGACTGAGACCGATACCTCCCTGGAAATGTGCTGTAGGCCAGTGCATGTTATTGAGATCATCTCTAGGGAAACAGGCCAAAATGAAGGGTCCAGGATGGAAGACTTGGTGACTTCTTTAGAACTCAAAACTTCTTAAGACACACTTGGTCCAAACAAATTGGAACTAACTTTGGTGGATTTAGGCATGGTCAGATTTAACTGTGAGGCCAAAAGCCACCTCTGAACCCTCCTTGCCCTGCTGTGGCCAAGCCCTCCCGCTGCCATGTCCCACCAGCAATGGGTTTGTCAAAGCACAAGGAGCCTTGGTGGTCATTCCTCTTCCTAACTCAAGGCCAGGTTACAGATTTAAGCACACACTTAGCACAAAGCTTGTGCTCTTACCATGCTGGCTTTGCCCTCCTTATAGCCACAGCGCTGAGCGGCTGTGAGCAGCCGTGACCATCATCAGCCCTGACACTGCTGTCTGCTGAATCTGTAAAAGCAGCCGTTGCAAACCAAAAAGAGCCTGAGAAATGCTCCTTGTGAGAGCAGAGCTACACTGGGTAACACAGATGCTCATCGTCACAGTAATGGTAGCAGTCTCAATCAAGGTGCCTCCTACACAGACTTGCAAATGCTTGGCGCTGTAACAGCGGGTAAGAGATGCCCATCAGTGCTGAGGAAGACTGCTGAAGATGAAGACGGAAGAGGTAAACTCCCTGGCTCCAGGGAATCTGGAGAGCTACAGAGGTTATTGATTTGCAGCACTGCTGAGAGGCTCCCTTGCTGCTAGGCAGTGCTGACACTCAGTAAGATGCTATCCTGCCTCCAAAAAGCATCTGTGATTAAAGCGTCTCTGCACTAAAGACACATCAGTGCATCCTGAAATGGTTAGAGAAGCTCCTTATGTATTGACCCAGTCATCAGCAGGGTGCTGAGGGGCAGAGCGGGGAGCGAAGCCCCGTGGCACAGCTCTCGGCTGCATCACACACAGTTTGCAAAGCTCTGCAGAACCTCAGAAATCCCTCGGAGATGGTTTAGAAACCCTGGAGCCGATTATTCAGATAAGCCCTGGTGAGATAAATTCTGGTATCATCAGAAAGGGTGCAAGGCACTGTCACACGAGGGAGAGAGATGAGAAGGATGGCAACTCTATCTAAGTCGCATGGTAAAACAGCTTGCAGCCAGCGCACAACTTGCTGTCAGCTCTCTTGGAGCGGCTCCTTTGATTGCGCTGCTCGGTGAAGGAGCACTTGTCACTTTTTATCGAAGGAGAGGGGAAGAAAGCAAGGCAGTCTGTTGCCAGGAGAAAAGATGCCACTCACTTTAAGTTAAAATATAGACAGCTGCAATGCCCTGGCTGCTGGTGATTGAGGACTAGCAGAAGCGTGCAGGAATTATCAATGCAGGGTAAGAAAAAGGAAACAGCAAGAGACTAGAGAGGTTGCAGAGCAGGGAGGGACAGGGCCCCAGACTCCCTGTCCGTAGCTGGTAGTGCCTGAAATGCCTGAGCATGTCAGAAGAGAAAACAGCAGCCATGTGCCCTGCAAAAGCCATAGCTCCCTGTCGGGCTGAGTCGGGATGCAGCTTCCATGGCCCTTGTCCCCAAAGCACTGTGGGACACATGGGCTGGGATAATGATTAGACTCAGGGTGACCCGCTGTGGACGACTGCAAGTGTAAGAGGAGTCTAAGTCCTCTTATAATAAAAGGCCAATGAGTTGGTTGGCACTGCCTTACTGGGCTGGTTACCCCTTTATACCAAGTTATCCTCAGCATGTGATGAGCTCTAATTGAAAGGGAGAAACACGGCAGCATAGCACAGCCTGTCCTGCAGCCTCTGACTCTTCCAATCCTCCCTGCCTTGTGAGCTCATCTCTCTGCCATGCACCAGCTTTAGGTGGAAGGACTTCAGGAGCAGCTCTGCCAGCTTCAAAACAGTGGGTTGTTCAGCCTGGAGAAGAGAAGGCTCCCAGGAGACCTTCTAGCGGCCTTCCAGTACCTGAAGGGGCTGCAGGAAAGCTGAGGAGGGATTGTTCACAAAGGCCTGGAGTGACAGGACGATGGGAATTTCATTCCCAGCTGGTTCTTATCAAAGTGTGGGGGGATTTTTTTATTGTGGATTTTTATTTTGGTTTTTTTTCTTCAACTCAGCTGGTGCTTGGAAATTTTCCAATTGCCTTGAATGATTAACATGGTGCCACTGACTTGTTTTGTGTTTGTATTTAAAAAAAAAAAAAAAGCACAATTCATGTTTTCAAAAGAGCCAGTTAGGTATGTCTGATTGACCATGCCATGTAAGTTTTAAATTGTTCTTTGTGTGCACAAAATGTATAGCAAAAAGGAAGCATTTCCACTGAGATGAATGGAACATTCAAGGTTAGAGACACAGGCAAAAAAAGAAGAAAATACTGCCTCTCAGCAAGCTGTGTATTAGACTATAATCATTACAAAGCCAGGTCTTAATACCTTACATTTATTTAAGGGAGAAGATTTGTTCTTTTGCCTATTATTTATTTAGCTAGTCTAAATTCAGTTTGCATAGCAAAACAGCTTTCCCAGTTTAGCTGCATTACCAAGTCAAGGTCATTCCCCTCACAGAAAGATCAAGATCCTCTATAAGGGAAAAAAAAAACAACAAACCAACTCTCTCCCTCCGATTGATCTACTGAACATCATTAGTGAAGGGTAAGGGATACCTAAACATGCTCTGTGGTCCATCGACTCACATGGGTGCTTTTCAAGTGTAAAACAGAAGGAAGTTATGCAATTATCTTGAGGGGAAAAAAAAGTGTTCTCTAACTGATACTCGGAAATAAAAGAGTTGTGAAGGGGGAGGATCCTGAAGGACTCTTAACAAGCTGCGTGTTTGTGAGTCAATAAAGTGGTAAAAGAACTGCAGCTCCACTTACTTGCCTTGTGTGCAGGTGAGAGTTCAGCCTGTTATAATGTTTTTCATCTAATGATCTAATAATTTCTGTAGAATCATAGAATAGTTTGGGTTGGAAGGGACCTTAAAGATCATCTAGTTCCAACTCCCTTGCCATAGTCTGATTGCACTTAATAGCACATATTTATTTAGAAATAAGAACTGTTTGTGCTTAAACTCGTTAGTCGTGCCATTGTAATCCTATCACTCGGAGACTGCTTGGCAAAGCCTGCAGGAGCTACATCCAGCAAGTGTAGCTTTCACTCCAGCCAAAATGCACTGCATTACAAAACCTGAAGCAACGAAAGCTATCACGTTCATTTTTGTGATTTTATCTTAAGTCAGAGGAAAACAAAAAAGGCCAAGTTAAAGCCTGAGAGTGAATGGCAGCCTTTCCCAGATTGCCTGGCTGCAAGAAGAAAGACCTCTAGCAGGGATCCAGAAACCATTCCAATATCATGGGGGGTCCTCCAAACATTTGGCACTCCCTGAGTCGGGAGAGGGGCAGGTGGGCTCAGCTGCAGCAGCACAACTGGGGGCTGATTGTTTCCCATCCTGGCACCGTGGGCTCTCCAGGGCAGGAGCTGCTTCCAACTGATTTGAGCAAGACCAATTACAGCTGAACCCTGCAGAGGTCAGCAACCATGGGCGCAGGCAGTGCTGCGCATGAGTGCTGGTGCCCATGGGGCATTAGCCGGGGTACCCCATGGAGATGACTCTGCCAGGATGAGCTACCCAAATGGATCCTTACCCATTCACACATAAGCCTTGGGCTGCCCACCACACCCAGCCTGGCTAGGGCACGCAGAAAGAGCTCAGAGCATCCATGGCATGTCTCTTGCCTGTGCGTGCACACGATTCTGTACAGGTATAAAATACACATACAGACATATAACCACCCCTAAAGCCCTGCCAGCTAAACAGAATGAACCCAAAACCTTCCCTTGCAAAGATACCTGGATACGGCCTTAGGAAGACTCAATTACTTTAACATTCTAGCTTATTTTTTATCCACTGAAACTTTAACCAGCCATCTCTGTGAAAACAGACTCCTCATCCACAGTAAGCTCAAAAGTCCAGGTGGCTTTGCATCTTTAGAGGACTGAAGATGCTCTTGCTGTCTCCACCATGCTCAGGGGTAAATGGTGCTGGGTCCAGTGGACCCAGCAGGTGCTGGTGGGCAGGAAACCACTCTCAGAGCTGCCTGAGGAAGAGCCAGCACAGCTCTAACTTGCACGTTTGATAGACTGCAGTGCTTGCTGCCTGTGTCCTGAAAAGACCACACCACAGACACAGAAGAGGGCTCAACCAGCCGCTGCCCATGCCAAGGAGAGCGCAGCCCTACCATGGTCTGCAATTAAAGAAAAAAAATAAAATAATAAAAAACTTTTTCCTCTCTCCTTTGCCAGCTCACCCAGATCACTGACACCCCTTTTCATAGGGTGCAGCTCCCCAAGCCCACATTCTCCCCTGCTGCTAAAAAGAGTCAGTGGGCTCATGTGGCTGGAGGAGGTGCCTGATGCAGAGTGATGCTAACCAGAACCCAAGCCTTAATGAACCATTAAGGAAAAACACTGCAGAAAGCCCCATGAGATCCCTGCCTGCTCCTCCAGCACACGCATCAGGCAGCTACGGCAGCGCATTTGCTGCTTATCATTGCTGTAAATCAAAGCAGAATTAGCATAATTGTTCAGGTCTGGGGTTTGTTTTTACTGAGGTCATAAACAAGCTGATGACACTCGGGGTTTTTTACACCATGTTGTAATTGCGCTGGCAGCCTAATTTTCAACACCCTGCTCACCTACACACAATTGCAACAGCTTTAATGGCAACTTTCTTCGAAAGAAAACCAGTTGTTCCAGAAATGTGTCTGAATTCAGCAATATTTCTGTCAATCTAGTGGGCTGTCTTTACTTCTGCCTTCCTTAGGAGACAATCACTGCCTGCTGGGACTTTATGCATAGATTGCTAACTTGCTGTGCATACACTGATGCAAAGAATGAGCTTTGTAATTTAAATAACAGACTGTGGAACTGATGACAGACACAAACACGGTCATTCACTTAGCTGCAAAAAACTGCAGCTAAGGCACCAGCAAGAAGGTGAAGGAAACACATGGCTTTTTCAAAGACCAGAGACAGAGCCTGCAGCCAAGTCCATCACACGTACGACACATTTACGCATGCAAAATAAAGAAGAACACAGCTAATACCACAAACCAGAAGGTACACAGTATCCAGCTCTGAGCAGATGCCTTCTTCCATTTACTCACCTGACTCCAACTCTGCTACAAATTGGAGATGTTCCTTCTTGCAAGGATATTGGGGAAACAGAGTGGGATTTGGTAAAATCCTGGTGGAAGCTCTGCAGTCCCTGGGGAGGGCAGTTGGGGAACACCCATCAGCTCAAGTCAGTAGCACCTCTCTGCCGGGCAGTCTCATATGCAACAATGCTACCTGCATCAGCAAAGCAAAGAGGCAAGGAGTGATCTCAGCCTCCAAAATGGGCTTTTTATCCCTGAACACACTGTGATTTACCCCAGGCATGGGCTCCCCAGCAGGCGTGGGTCCCACAGCCACGTCAGTGGTGCAACTGGACTGTGGCACTGGGAGCATCTCTGAGAGACAGCCCCATGCAGGACTGTCGTGTCGCAGGAGAAGCTCTGAGAGACCCTGTTAGCAGGCACAGAGTCAGGGAGGGCCCTTCTAAGGAGTAACGGGGCTCACAGGAAAAAGAGAAGAGGGAGAAGAGGGTAAGGATGGACATGAGTGTGGGCCAAGAGCCACAGTGCCACGTGACAGAGCTGATCTCACTGAGGAGTCATCTTGCTGAGCAAGACAATGGGATTGCAGACAAAAATATGACAGCAAGAGTACAGAAGATTATTGTAAATACCTGTTCAGGTAAAATAAGCCTTCTTAATCTGGTGTGTCTCATTTACATAACAACAAAGGCTTATTTTTTAAGGGTGATAAATACATTTTCTTTTTGAAAAGAAACAAAGACTCTGACAAGTCCTTTAATCATCAAATCAGTATAAACAACTTTATAATGCATTAGACTTGGAAATGATAAACTTTTTTTACGCACCAAGTAATTAAATTAGTATTGACAGCTTTCAAAGAGTGGGAGAAAAGGCAAAATAGATCCCCTGCTTTCAGAGATTATTTTTCCTAGAAAAGGTGAAGACAGACAAGCCGTAAGCGCTTTCCATCTGGGAATGAAGATCCACACAGGAGAGCCCCACACCTGAAACATAACCTTTTCCTAATACTGACCAGGAAACCTATTTTACAGGTGGGAGCTGAGCCTGGTCAGCTGTGAGCAATAAGCAATGAGTTAAAGTTAAGTCCTCCTTAAAATGAAATCCAAGAATGCATTGGAGAAGACTCATTGCAGCCGCTATGCCACTGAGCAAGAGCTACCACTCTTCTGGCAGTAACTTGAATTTCATTGTTTGGAAAGATGAAAGCCTTCACTTGGCTGGGGAACAACATAAAAATAATTAATAAACAGGAGTGAGACAAACTGTGTTTATTCATGAGCAGCATTAATACCCTTTCGAGGGTTCTTATAATAATTTAGGGTTGCTATGCAACATGCAGGTCCAAACCTGATTCCAGTAGCAGCAACAAAGCTAATCATCTGCTGGCTTTGGTAGGACCTGGAGAGAGCCTGTACAGACACCAATGACTGCACCCAGCACGGTATCCCAGCTGCCTATTTCCAAGTGAACTGAGGCTAAATGCAGCATAAGCACCCAGACCACCACTGTGCACGGCTACGTTTCTGTCCCAGGGAACAATAGCAATTGTGGAAATGGAAACGCCTCCCAGTCCAGACTCTTGTCATATACAACTAGTCACGATGTTTCTTTCTATAAATGAGATTAATTTACATGTTAATAACACCAAAAACTACGGTGGGAGAGGAAGAGAGGAGACTGAGGAGAAAGTGAACTGGGGAGGAGACAGAACTGAGAATTTTGAAACATTTCAATAAGCTCCGAATAAAACTCATTAACTTTACTTGCATTTCATGGCAGGACTCTCTACTTACACACCAGCTTTTCATCTTCTGGAGACTCTTGCAGGTGGATGTACATTGCTCATGACAAACCTGGACTGTTGTGGTTTTACCTTCTCTTCACTGAAGTCCCACCTGTGCCTGCAAGAGCCAAAGACACCGCATGGTCAGCACTTCACCCTGCCAAAACCCCACAGCACAACATGCAGTGAGCCAGCCCGCAGACTCACCAAGATTCACAGGGGACTTGCTCACTTCCCAGCATGGGGTATGTGGCTGGCTGCAATTAGAAGGCATCTAAATGCAGTGGGGAGAAAAGAAGCAAAAGCAGGAGTCCTGCTCCCTTATCTAGGGAAGATGGAGGCCAAGGGAGGATCACTGCCATGCCCCTCAGGCTGCAGAGAAGTGTGCTGTGGAGGACCAGGCACAGCAAACTGAAAAGAAACTCTGGGCTGAACATCTCCAGTCCCACCCAGGTGTTTCCAACCCCAGTGGATGCAGTGTGCTGCCCCTAAGATGTGGTCCTCTCAGTCCTCAGTTTACAGACAGCTCCTGTGATGTGGCAGTAACACATTGGCACACAGGCAGCTCCATGATCCATGTATTCCCATCTCCGCCACAACCACCTCTATCCTCCTCCTCACCTGTGCTTACACCCCCGTGTAAGAACACAGTAATGGGCTCTCAACCAACCAAAGCACCCTTCCCCTCACACAGCAGAGATCTGGGATTTTCAGTACGTTCTGCTGGTTGATGAGAAGCTCGACATGAACAGGCAATGTGCACTTGCAGTCCAGAAGGCCAATTGTGTCCTGGGCTGCATCAAAAGAAGTGTGGCCAGCAGGGCAAGGGAGGGGATTCTGACCCTCTATTCTTCTCTTGTGAGACCTCATCAGGAGGATTGCGTCCAGTTCTGGAATCCTCAATAAAAGGAGATGGAGCTGTTGGAATGGGTCCAGAGGAGGCTGCAAGGATGATCTGAGGGCTGGAGCACCTCCCATATGAGGACAGGCTGAGAGAGTTGGGGTTGTTCAGCCTGGAGAAGAGAAGGTTCCAAGGAGACCTTACAGTGACCTTCCAGTACCTGAAGGGGCTACAAGAAAGCTGGGGAGGGACTGTTTACAAAGGCTTGGTGTGATAGGATGAGGGGCAATGGGTATAAACTGGAGAGGGACAGATTTAGACTAGGATTCAGGAGGGATTTCTTCATTGTGAGAGTGGGGAGGCCCTGGCCCAGGTTGCCCAGGGAAGCTGTGGCTGCCCCATCCCTGGAGGTGTTGAAGGCCAGGTTGGATGGGGCTTGGGCAGCCTGATCCCATGGGCGTCCCTGCCCATGGCAGGGGTTGGAACTGGATGATCTTTGAGGTCCCTTCCAACCCAAGCCATTTTATGATTCTACAATTCTGTGATTCTTGTATTATCACCTTTTGCTTTCAGATGCTGAGCTCTCCCTTCTTTGAAAACTTCAATTCAGTGGTTGTGGGCAGGCATGATCACAGGGCATGGGGTAAATAAATGGAGAGAACTGGGTGGAATGAAGCCAGTCAGCTACCTGTGTTTATCTGTGAGGAAAGCTGGAGTAGGAGGAGAATCACATTGCTAATGCCCACTCAGCCCTGAAGAATAAAAATGAAGAATCAGTTTGCTCTGCAAATGGCAGCAGCCAATAAGCTCAGTCTCCCTGTGTTGTTGCAGGTCCTATTGCTGTAGCTGACCATCCATAGCACAGCAATATCAGTAAAGCTTGCAGGATCAGTCCAACAATAAAGCTTAGGATATACCAGAAAACAATATTTTCTGTATTTAATTACTCTGTAATAATGGCCTGTGTCATCAGTTCAGAGTTTGTGCTTAGCACAATGTTCCACTGTCAGGGCTGAAGTAAAATTAAAGCTTTCTTCTGACTCTTTGTACTTGGCCACATCACATCCTTGCAAAGACACCTAATCGATTTGTTCATGCATGAGAGGACAGACAGAGCGTCCTTCCTGAAGGGCCCCTCCAAGCACAGTCAGCGTGGGCACAGAGGGGACTTAGAAAGGAATAATTAGGAGAAACTCAGGACTCGCTGCCTCTCTACAGTTGCACGCATTTGGAGAAGTGTGGCCAGAAGTATCTCCACTTCTCTCTCTCCCTTCCCAGGGCTCACAGTTGGGTATTTTCACAAGCGATGCAGCTGCAGAAGGCAGGCTCTGGGGCTGGCACTGAGCACAGCTGGGATGTGGGCTGCAGCCTCTCCACAAGCTCTCACCTGGGCTCTGAGGGGCCATGGACCTGGGAGGTGTACCAGCTGCAAAACACTCAACTTTAAGAGCCACCAAAGTCAACTTTCCATCCTTCTAACATACATCAGATAAACAAACCGATTGTAGAATAACAAAGAAATATAATCCGTGCCAGAAAAAGTCCTGCAGCCAGCAAGTCTCTCCTGCATATTTTAACTTATAATCTACTGCAGTAATACTTAACCACCACACCAGGCAGGTGGAAGTTTGAGGGCCATTGAGCACTGTGAATTTTCCCAATGCATCACAATTACCAAAACACCTGTGCTAAATAACTTTGTGCTGAGCCACTGTGAAAATTCATGGAGTGCTCAATAGCCCTTGAAATTTCTCATTTCTAACTGGTGGTGGAGTGGCTGAGCGCTCACACATCACACCGCAGCACAACGCGCGTCAGGACACCAGTTCAAGACCTCATAAAGGCCCTTTTCTCCTCGGCTGGAAGTTATGCTGTCCCTGTGATTTTCAGGCTGCTCTTACTTTGTCTCCGCAATTACACTCACTTGGAGCTGGTGAACTCTTGTGTGAGCAGACTCCAAACACAGCTGAGCTCCCCCTTCCCTCCTTCCCAGCACAGCTGCCTTTCTCAAGACCTTCCTTTTCTTCTTGCATAGGCAAGACAGACGCCAAAGCGAAGGCACAGAAACCCCTGTGGCCACAACAGGCTGACCCAGAGCTCAGGGCTGGCCTCTCTATGCTTCCCATCTCATTTCTCATGGGAACACTGGAGTGGGGTTAAGGGCTAATTCAGCCCTGGGATGCACAGAGCAGGGCAAGGCTCAGCAAGTGGCCAGGATCTCTTTAGAAGTCATGAAAGACTGCACAAGCCCCTGATGCACCCATCTAGAAAAGAGGATGAAAACAAATTGGAGGGGTTTCAACAGGCAGAAGCAAGAAGAATGGGAGGCTGATAAACCTTCCTTACAGCAGGGACCTAGAGACATTCAATCCATTTAGTCTGTCCCTGGGAAGGTTAAAAGGTGACTTGAAAATAGTCAGCAAGTGCCTACACAGAGAGAGGAGTAACAAGATGAGACTCTTTAATTTGACAGATGAAGGCATCTTGAGATTCAGTGGCTGGAAACCAAAGGCACTTAGAATCATAGAATCATAGAATAACCAGGTTGGAAGAGACCCACCGGATCATCGAGTCCAACCATTCCCATCAAACACTAAACCATGCCCCTCAGCACCGCGTCCACCCGTGCCTTAAACACCTCCAGCGAAGGTGAATCAACCCCCTCCCTGGGCAGCCTGTTCCAGTGCCCAATGACACTTTCTGTGAAGAATCTTTTCCTAATGTCCAGCCTAAATCTCCCCTGGCAGAGCTTGAGGCCATTCCCTCTTGTCCTGTCCCCTATCACTTGGGAGAAGAGGCCAGCTCCCTCCTCTCTACAACCTCCTTTCAGGTAGTTGTAGAGAGCAATGAGGTCTCCCCTCAGCCTCCTCTTCTCCAGGCTAAACAACCCCAGCTCTCTCAGCCGCTCCTCGTAAGACCTGTTCTCCAGCCTCTTCACCAGCTTCGTTGCTCTTCTCTGGACTCGCTCCAGAGCCTCAACATCCTTCTTGTGGTGAGGGGCCCAGAACTGAACACAGTATTCGAGGTGCGGTCTCACCAGTGCTGAGTACAGAGGGAGAATAACCTCCCTGGACCTGCTGGTCACACCGTTTCTGATCCAAGCCAAGATGCCATTGGCCTTCTTGGCCACCTGGGCCACTGCTGGCTCATATTCAGTCGGCTGTCAACCAACACACCCAGGTCCCTCTCCTCCACGCAGCTTTCTAGACAGACTTCTCCTAGTCTGTAGCACTGCATAGGGTTGTTGTGCCCCAAGTGCAGGACCCGACATTTGGCCTTGTTAAACCTCATCCCATTGGACTCTGCCCAGCGGTCCAGCCTGTTCAGATCCCTTTGCAGAGCCTCCCGACCCTCCAGCAGATCAACACTTCCACCCAGCTTAGTGTCGTCCGCAAACTTGCTAAGGGTGCACTCGATGCCTTCATCCAGGTCATTGATAAAGACATTGAACAAGGCTGGACCCAGCACTGAGCCCTGGGGAACCCCACTTGTCACTGGCCTCCAGCTGGATTTCACACCATTTCCCACCACTCTCTGGGCCTGGCCATCCAACCAGTTTTCCACCCAGGAGAGTGCAGAACAGTTAAGGTAATTAATTAGCCTCTGGAACAATTTACCTCAGGATGCGACAGATTCTGTCACTTCAGCTCTTTAGACTGGATTTTTGTGGGACATCTGAACTCACTGGAGCATCTAGGTTTGAGGACTGTGGAAGGGAAGGGAGGTCATGCAGGAGAAATCACTGGTGAGTGCTGCTGAGGACTCCTTGCACATAGCCGGTCCAGAACTGGAGATCTTTGCAAGCCAGACAGTGAAGGCAGCCAGCTGAAACTGAATGAGATACAAATACATAGGGGAAGTAAAAGCCCAGAGAAGTGGGAGACGTTTGGAAATTACAATGCACCTCATCAGACATCTCCCAGCCCTACATTCTGCCACTCTGCTGCTCAGAAAAGAGCAGGGCAGAAGAAAACCATCTGTTCATGGATGGAGGCTGAGCATGGCCCCTCCACGTCCCAGTCCTGCTGTTCTCGACAAGGGCTATGAACTATGGCACCCAGGGGAGCCATGCTGGGGTGGAGAGGACACATCAGAAGCCAGGGAGAATCTGGTGATGCTCACCAGCCTCCTCCAGCTCATCCATGGGACTGCCAAGCATCATTTTGGTTTCGCCCCCCCACCCCCCGCCACACGCTTTCCTGAGCAACCAATAAGTTTGGCAGCGGTGTGTCACTGTCCTCAGCAAGGATCCTTTATCCTTTAAAAGGCAGATTGAAAGCAAGAGCTCATGATGAAAATGCATGTTAGTAGATTGCCCCATTTTCCCACAGAACAACGCAATGCTTTTCAGACCACATGTGTCCTCATTTTCACTTTCCAGAGCTTCTCAAGGCAGCTCATGGCACAACCTCAGCTTCTCAGGGCTGCCCCACCACTTACTTGTAGCAAGCTGGATGATAATGTACTAGAACTACTACAGACAGTCAGTTGACACAAGTACCATAATATAACCCTGATTTTCAGGGTTGCCTCATAAAAGGTTTGCTGCACCTCCATCAGCTGAAATCTAGACTATTTTTTTAAGACATGACATTTTAGAAGCTTTTATGTTACCTTTTGTATTTTAGAAAAAGCATGGTTTGGAACCCTCAACACAAATAAGAGGTGAATTTCAATGGTTCCAATTTAAATGTATTTAAATGTATTTTAGCATTAGTGATGTTTAAATATGATTATTTTTGGTACATTAGAATAGGAATGTTGGCACGGAAGGCAAATTTTCTCATGCGATTTTCTGGTAATTAATACTCTAGACATTTCCGATTATAAAATGATATAAATACATCAATGCAGCATACAAAGTAAAATAATTTTTAAAAATATCTGAAACAAGCATATCACACACATGCAAAACAAAGAGGAAGGAGCAAGACCTGGTCGCACAGGCGCACCATCCCCACGCCTTTCCCTAAGTGATGTATTACACAAAGACTCATCAAACCAGGGGCAAAAGAACTGAGAAGAGAAAACCAAGCTCTGGAAAAGTAACTTTCTGCTTAAGCCACAATTAATGAGGCTGCCTGAAGGATTTGCATCTCCACAAAAGCAAGTGGAAAACTGTGAGTGCCCCAGGCAGCACATTCACATCCTGCACCCAGGGCCAAGGAGCCCTACCTGAGCCCCAGCTCCCATCTCCATGCTGGGGTGCTCCTCAGGGCACAGACACTCTACACAGGCTCCAGCAGAAGCACCATGAGTGGAGCCTTCCCAGCCTGGTTCTCCTGTGGCCGCAGGCATCTGTTGAATTTGCTTGTGCTCCCTGCAGCTGCCCAACCTCAGACAAGAGAACTTTGTGACCTTAGTGCTGCTGCAAGAGCTGTCAAATAGCTGCCCAACCAGGAAAACAATTTAAGCCTTCCACATATTTTGGTGCATTTGTTGTTTACAAATAGCAAAAATATTGCCCTGCTCTGACTGTGTAAAGAATTGTCTTATTGATTGCCTAGGTTTTATTTATCTTTATTTTTTCTTAGCAACTCTAAATGGGTGGTGTTGCTATTAACCATCAAACAACCACAGTACTGCAGCCACAGATCATTCCAGACTGCCCAGGAGCCTCCTGACTTTACTGTGATGTGCAGAGAAGGAATAATCAAAGTCCCATTATAATCATAACAAATCCAAACGCCCTGAGCCATTAGGTCAATGTAAATAAAAGTAACTCTCAAATGTATGAATTGGAAGGCTTCCACAGACGCTGTTCCCTCTCCAGGAGTGAAAGACCACTCCGAATGTCAGTGGAAGGTTGTTTTGTTTTTAATTGGTACCTGAGTTTTATTTAGCTGGTTTCTAAATTATCCCCCCCTCCTTTCAGATCAGGAAATCTTTCGGACCTGACAGACGGCTCCTAGACTCTTTGTTCTTCTAAAATAAAAAAGCCCAAACAAACAAAACACAAAAACCTCACATCTGCAAATAGAAACGCAGGAAGACAGCCAAAAGTCAGATCGTAAGCATTAACATTTAACTATCACTGTACATATCTTGTATAAAGGCAGACACCCTTATGCTCCATGTCCCCTGGAAGCAGGCAAGCACACATGCTCCATTCATAATTAATGGCCTGGCTTTTCCAAAAGCACTAACAACTGCATCTGCCGCTGGAAGATTTGACCCTCAAGGTTTGGCTTCACCAGACTGATGCTCTGCCTGCAAAACAGCCACCTCGGAAACGCTGGAGCCAGTCCTTTTCACCTGGATCCCAAATGTATCCAAGCCAGTGGCAAACACAAGCACACTCGTCCTTTGGAATCGATGCTGGCTTTGCCACCCATTTCAAGGGCAGTGGGCTTGGTCCCCCAAACATCCAGGTTTCCAAAGCGCTCAGTGCTTAGGAGTGGGACTAAGACCTTCTGAAGCCTCAAGGAAGCCAAGACCCCTCAGCACCCCTGCTGAACTGAATTACTGCATTATTTTAAGGCACCATACAACCCGAAGGGCAGGCAGACACACACCACCATTAGTGCAGAGCAGCGCCTGCACCGCTCTGCCAGCACTTCAGCTCTCAGCAGGACAGCAACAATGCTCCTGGCAGGGAGGTTGCCACTAAAAGGCATCTAAAGCCACCTGGAGATGGGCTGATTGGTTTTATTTGCTTGTTACCCTGCCTGCAGAGTGAGATATGCCCTGACTATATTTGTTTTGCTGAGGTAACCAGAAAGAAAGCGTCCCAAAAGCAGGATCTGCTTCCAGAGGACTGAGCCCAGTGAGGTTTTGGTTTTTAAGAGGACTCAAAACTGTTGGCTACCACAGACTCAACCTGAAAATAACTATCCATTCCTTTTTCTGATGGCTTTTATTTGTGCTTCTCTCCACACAGTCAGACAGACCCCACTGTGACCTCTTGGGAGGCTTTTTCAATAAGAAAAGTAAAATCCTGGCAGTAGCAGAAGGCACTGGAGTCTCTGGATGAGCTCTAGGAGAGTCCTCTGCCTAAGGACCTTCTACAGCTGGTGGCTCAAAGGGTAGTGCAGACAGATGCTGGCAGGTGCCCTCACAGGCAGGGAGATCTGCTCACCACCATCCATCCTGCTCCACCTTCACCATTCATCCTCCAACCCACAACCCATTATAATACTTCAATGAGAAGGGAGAAAAAAAGTAAGTAAGGTGTGTCTGACGTCCTTCTTAGACCAACTCCCTGCTCCCAACAGCGACCACCCTCTGGGCTGAAGATACCATCTCAAAGTCAGGTTCTGTACATCACGTACTGCCTCTAAGGCAATTCATTCTCAGAGTCATTCTTCATTGCTGGAGGTGTTGAAGGCCTAGAATAGATGCTAACAAACAGGTCTCTCTCAAAAACAAGTCGAAATGTGCCCTGGGACTTGGCTATACTCAATGATATGTTATTTTCCCATAGTCATTCCATAAGTTTTACTCCACTTTTCCACCCATCACAAGAAGTTACCCTCAGCAGCAATGACTGTCCATCTTTACTACTTCTGCTACAGCAAAGCATTTTGCAGAGGGGAATCCCTTGAAAATAAAACCCACAACTTTAGAAATGAAGCTGCTTTATCAAGATGCCCCAAACAGGTCCAAAAGACCTTGGTCAAAAGAAGAAAACACCCTCCTATGTTTGTTCTGCTTTTACCTCCGTGTTGGCTGTTTGTCTCATTTTGCATGGTTCCTCCTTACTTTGGCATGACCTGTGAAAACCTGTAAAGGGATGACATGAAGGCAACAAAGATGGAATAAAACCTGGAGCAGTTGCCAAACTGACAAAACCAAACCAAATCAAAACAAAACAGAAGAGAAAACATCAAGCCAAGCCAAGTCAAATATCAATCTACTTTTGTGTGCTTTGTTTCATTAAGTTTACATTACAATTCATTTGTAACAAACTGGGGTAGATAATGAGTATTTGCATCACACACATCTGTGTGCTTAGGAAATCATTCATGCACCACAGAAGGACTGGATATAAAACACAGAATCATCTCATCTGCAAAAGTGTTTGGTGGCCTAAGCATAAGTGGAGATTTCTCAAGCTGTGCTGAGCTGACAGTTCTAGTAATGGAGCAATCATGTCACTACCAATGTGTTCAAGCCCTGCGGAGACAGCCCAGCCCATGGCATCCAAGTCTGGCAAGATGTCCTGCAAGCACATCTCTGAGCACGTGGTGGTCTGGGGGCAGCTGCCTCCCAGGTGGGTGGCCCAGGAGACACCCATGTGTGGGAGAGCAAACAGGGCTCCCAGAGGACACTGCCAGCCCCATCTTATAAGTCACACGATATCTGAGGCTGCAGAAGTCTGAGCAATTAATTCATTGATCTCGATGATGACCAAGTTCAAGATCAAGTCTAGCTCCGGAGACTACCCAGCCCCTTTCAACCACAGCTGAAGGTCTCCAGGCTTTACAAACAAAAAAAGCACCCAGGATTGAATTGCAGGCAAGCTGCAGGTGTTACACACATTCTAAGAGTTTGGCAAACCACAAGAACAGCACACATTCCTAAAACAGTAGCACAGGCTTTTATACTTCCATTGCACATCTGTGGATCGGTGTCTCAGCCCTCCTCCCAGGCATTTTGGAAGTGCACCAGAGCCATGTAAAGCCTTTGGGTGAAGATCCAAACACTGAGCAAAGCAATAAACAGGATCACAACCTGCCTTGCTTTCTCAGACCAATTAGAGCAGCCGTTAGGATGGGAACATGTGGCACAGTGAGGGGTGATGCAGTGGGGTGCTTCATGGCACTATGGCCACAACAGCACTGAGAAACTGTCCCTGCTGGACACCTCCAACTATTCTGCTTGGTGAATCCCTCACAGCTATGCTGGAGGTAGAGCACCGCATGCATTCCATGCTTTTTGCAAGCTAGCCCCGAGGAAATAAGTAGCCAACAGGAAAAGTTTCGACTTCTGCCACTCAGATTCTTGCCACCTTTTTTTTTTCCCTAAGTGTTCCCCCCCTGTATCTTCTAACAATTTACAGTTTTACAAGAACTTCAGTGTGAGAATATGGATTGTTTTTCACTATAAGGGCCCTGTAATAAAGCAACATTTACTAGACTCTATTTCTCTATCTCTGCTGAAGCAGAATTCTCCTGTGGAAGGGAAAGCCATGCAAGTTTATAGAATCATAGAATCATAGAATAACCAGGTTGGAAGAGAACCACCAGATCATCGAGTCCAACCATTCCCATCAAACACTAAACCATGCCCCTCAGCACCTCATCCACCCGTGCCTTAAACACCTCCAGGGAAGGTGAATCAACCTCCTCCCTGGGCAGCCTGTTCCAGTGCCCAATGACCCTTTCTGTGAAGAATTTTTTCCTAATGTCCAGCCTAAATCTCCCCTGGCGGAGCTTGAGGCCATTCCCTCTTGTCCTGTCCCCTGTCACTTGGGAGAAGAGCCCAGCTCCCTCCTCTCTACAACCTCCTTTCAGGTAGTTGTAGAGAGCAATGAGGTCTCCCCTCAGCCTCCTCTTCTCCAGGCTAAACAACCCCAGCTCTCTCAGCCGCTCCTCGTAAGACCTGTTCTCCAGCCTCTTCACCAGCTTCATTGCTCTTCTCTGGACTCGTTCCAGAGCCTCAACATCCTTCTTGTGGTGAGGGGCCCAGAACTGAACACAGGATTCAAGGAGCGGTCTCACCAGTGCCGAGTACAGAGGGAGAATAACCTCCCTGGACCTGCTGGTCACGCCGTTTCTGATCCAAGCCAAGATGCCACTGGCCTTCTTGGCCACCTGGGCCACTGCTGGCTCATATTCAGTTGGCTGTCAACCAACACACCCAGGTCCCTCTCCTCCACGCAGCTTTCTAGACAGACTTCTCCTAGTCTGTAGCACTGCATAGGGTTGTTGTGCCCCAAGTGCAGGACCCGGCACTTGGCCTTGTTAAACCTCATGCCATTGGACTCTGCCCAGTGGTCCAGCCTGTTCAGATCCCTTTGCAGAGCCTCCCTACCCTCCAGCAGATCAACACTTCCACCCAGCTTAGTGTCGTCCGCAAACTTGCTAAGGGTGCACTCGATGCCTTCATCCAGGTCATTGATAAAGACATTGAACAAGGCTGGACCCAGCACTGAGTCCTGGGGAACCCCACTTGTCACTGGCCTCCAGCTGGATTTCACACCATTTCCCACCACTCTCTGGACCCTCCAT
This sequence comes from Phaenicophaeus curvirostris, assembly GCF_032191515.1. NCBI lineage: Eukaryota > Metazoa > Chordata > Aves > Cuculiformes > Cuculidae > Phaenicophaeus > Phaenicophaeus curvirostris. Next base: position 4,910,523 of record NC_091402.1, on the reverse strand, counting down.
CCAACCAGTTTTCCACCCAGGTGAGTGTGTGCCTGTCCAGGCCAGAGGCTGACAGTTTCTCAAGCAGAATGCTGTGAGAAACTGTGTCAAAGGCTTTACTGAAGTCCAGGAAGACCGCATCCACAGCTTTTCCCTCATTTACCAGCTCAGTTTACCAGCTTTTACTTTTCTGTGCATCCTGTTAACACACTTTATAGTTTCCTGGTCATTAATCCTGCAAAGGAGCATTTACAGTGTATTTAAAATGGGTTTCCTCCTTTACTAGCTCCCTGTGGTGCCATCCAGTTTCTGATATGAAGAGCAATCAATAAATAAGCTCCGCTGTCCGCTGGAGTTCCTGGCTGCCCAATTAGAATAGCAAACCACAACATGCCGTTTTGTTATACGACAACAGTAGCTTTGGCACAGCTTTCAGTGCCTAATGCTGGTTTTAGATGTTTGTATTCAACTAACAAAGCAGTGTCAGCCTGAGAAGTCAGCAGGGCTGTTCTCTGCCAAAACCACACAAATTCACTCAGCAAGGACTGGAGTTTCCATTGCAGAGCACTTTTGCCAACTGGTTGCATGGAGGTTGATGGCCATGTCATCATTTTAATTGCTCAAAACAGTGAATGGGCGGATTTCTGGCTTGTCAAGGACATTGTACAGAAAAGAGACATTATTAATCTCTCCAAAGCCTAGCTGGTGAGTAGGTCCTTAAAACAGCTGAATAGCAAGCAAAACACATTTGGCAAGTGGGCAGCCTGCCACAGTGAGGGACAGCATGGTCCATGGCTCAAAGTGAAGTGGTTGCCGGCTGGTGAGCATTCCTCAGGCTGCTAAATAAATAATGTTAAAAAGCCTGGAAAGAGGGAGCATAAACGGAAGATACTGCTTCACCTCATATAGTTTTCAAGAAGGATATATTCTCTTGGAGCACCACAAACGTACTTTGTGGATCCCTAATCTGGCAACACCAGCAATTTCTTGTGCTAGTGGGGTGCTACCACCTCTCCCTAGTGACACCTGGGCACCCACTGATGCTACCAGTGAAAAGAACTGCTCAGCTTGTCCAGCCCAGGCCTGAAGAGCCTGTGGAGAAAGCAAAGACATGTAGATGGGCTCTGCCTGCCTCCTGCAGAGCCACGGGGATCCATGCTGTCTGGCAGATTTGTGCTGACAAGCACAGCAGTTACAGAATCATTGAATCACCAGGTTGGAAAAGACCCACCGGATCATTAAGCCCAACCATTCCTATCAATCACTAAACCATGCCCCTCAGCACCTCATCCACCCATCCTTTAAATACCACCAGGGAAGGTGACTCAACCCCCTCCCTGGGTAGCCTGTTCCAGTGCCCAATGACCCTTTCCATGAAAAATTTTTTTCTGATGTCCAGTCTGAACCTCCCCTGGCGGAGCTTGAGGCCATTCCCTCTTGTCCTGTCTCCTGTCACAGTTGGTACAAAAGGAGCAGAACATGATAGAAAGAGCCAGTTTGCAGGTGGCTTAGGAATCCCATCTCACCACACTGAGGTTCCTTAACATATTTGAAATGAAAACCAAGCTGACTTTCCAAAGATGTTGACAGGAGAGGACTGCACCACCTTCCAGTCAGGATTTCTTCTTCTGTTCCCTAGTTCCTTGGGTCACTGAGCTCCACAGACAGCTTCACTTGCTGTAGAGAGCACATTTTCACAGAAGAGCAGCTCCATATACAGTGTTCCTTATCACATGAAGGAAGGTATCAAACTGGAAGAAGCCACTTACACAATTGACAGGAGAAAACGTAGGCAAGGTAGGAACCCCTGAGAAAGAGCAGCATCTCTACTTTCTAGGCCGGTCCCCATGTTACCATTTCACTTGCCTTTAACACATCCCTGAAAAAGCCTAGCCCAGAGCTCAGCAAATACATCCAAACCCAGGCTTCCCTCACTGCACTCCCACTACTGGACCCCACCCTGCTCTCCTGCTTCCCTTGCTCATCACAAATCCACGCAGTCAGCCATGCCACTCCCCCAAACCAGTAACTTTTGAACATAAACTCAGACGCGTGGCAAAAGCAACAGCATGTTCAAACCAGCTAGCATGACATGGTGCCTTGTAGATGACAAGCAGACTACTCCAGCAGGCAGCAAATCCAAACAGCTACCCAACGCAGAGTCCCTTCCTACCAATGCTCTCAAGCATTTGATGAGAATACATTGCTTTGTATTTGAAATGAAACCTTACAGGGAGACCTGGAGATCTGAAGAGCTTGAGGTCAATCTTCCAGCACAGCCTTACCCAGCACCAGGCAAGTATTCTGCTCCTCCTTGCTTTGAAGCCACCCTTCCTCAGTTCATAGAATCGTATCATATAATCACCAGGTTGGAAGAGACCCACCGGATCATCAAGTCCAACCATTCTCACCAGTCTCTAAACCATGCCCCTCAGTACCTCATCCACCCACACCTTAAACACCTCCAGGGAAGGTGACTCAACCACCTCCCTGGGTAGACCGTTCCACTGCCTAATGACCCTTTCAGTGAAGAATTTTTTCCTTATGTCGAGCCTGAACCTCCCCTGGTGGAGCTTGAGGCCATTCCCTCTTGTTCTGTCCCCTGTCACTTGGGAGAAGAGGCCAGCACCCTCCTCTCCACAACCTGCCTTCAGGTAGTTGTAGAGAGCAATGAGGTCTCCCCTCAGCCTCCTCTTCTCCAGGCTAAACAACCCCAGCTCTCTCAGTTGCTCCTTGTAAGACTTGTTCTCCAGCCCCCTCACCAGCTTCGTTGCTCTTCTCTGGTCTCGCTCCAGAGCCTCAACATCCTTCTTGTGGTGAGGGGCCCAGAATCAGCTCTTCAGGACAAGGGCCAGTTTTGATGCTCATGGATGCTACACTAGCAAAAGTAGAGTGACAACTAGGAATTTGTTTTCAGACTTCAGGGTTGTTTTGGTGGACTGGGTGGTTTTTGTTGTTTTCTTAAAAGAGGAACATCATCAGAACCAGAAGGATTGAACATCCCAGATACTGCAAGCAGAAGGGACAACATCCTAGCACAGCTGCACACAGGTGTGGCAACTCTGGTATGGACCGTGAACAGACAAACCTGTGATTTGCTGTCATCGAAAAACAGATTTGGATATTTCAGCAGCATAGAGCTCAGGCCTGCACCCACAAGGAAATGCAACACAGAGCTAAGCCTTTCCCAGACAGCACACTGCCTGCTGCTAACAGCCTTAAATCCCTCTTAATGACAAAGTACAAGAAGCAGGTTTGGAAATAAAGGATGATGGTGGTCACTCAGCAGTGGACAGCATTATCCTAGGTGAGGCTCCCCCAGTAGTGCAGCAGGGATCATTAGAGAACTTGTTTATGCTCATTTAAGCGTCCCCAACTCTACCAGGAGCCCAGTTGACCTGCTGTTACCTGGTTGGGTAAGCACAGATACAAGAGATTCATTACACTAAGTTAAGGCATTGCAGGTCACTGTGCCTTCTAAGGAGACATAAGATTCCCAATTTTCCAGCAGCCACTTTGCACATCCATAAAGCAGGTCTCTTCTGAACTATTTAGCCTATACAATAAATAGCCAGCACTAACTATCTGCCAGCTTAACGCTAGCAAAAATGTTATATTCCTCTTTCAGTCTTATTTTTAAGCACTGACATTAGAAGGAAAGGCACAAGGGACTTAAATCTGTGGGAAGCCTTTAAGAGAAAACGCATTTCTTTCACCTGTATTTTACAGATGACACCCTAAATTTCCAGCTTTTCTGATATATTCCCATTCACTTTCTACTGTAGCACCCACCCATTGAGTGGAATATTAGCAGACACTAGGCACAGCTGCAGATACCTCTCACAGGCAGCTGGAGCACCCTCCAATTGAGGTCTCCTTGCATCCCTCCCTTAAGTAGCCGAGTGCTTTCTCCTGGTCTGCTTTCAGAGTGCTCAGCCCTCAGGTGATGCACATCACACTTGATCTGTCTCCAGTTCTAATAGATGTTTAATTTTTTTTTTTCCCCAAGTCACAGAGCATTCAGATCGGCAGCTGCAGTCAAGAAACAGTCCTAGAAAGTTTAGTGGTAAATGGGCACAGAGGAGGTAATTAGACTAAATGGATTCCTGGTAGAGTGGAAACATGCAGGAGAAACAGGCAGCCCCATCAAAGCTGCTGCTGTCAGCTGTCCAGAAGAGGAGGGAGTTGGCTCCAGCTCTTCTACAGGAAAGCCACATGCAGATGTGAGGAAGAGCAGCAGCCCTCCTCAGGTAGCATTTTAAACAGGGAGACCTTTTTAGACCTTTTCCTTACAACCTCTGTGCTCTACAACTGTGCTTTGCTGTATCTTCACTTGAGACAAGGCTGATGCTCCAGGCCAAACACTGCTGCTGGGAAGGGACACCTCCCCAGGGACACTGCATAGCTGTCTGTTAAGGCCCTTTCACACCTCCCTGGGAAGCAGCTGGTGCTGCCCACACCCTGAGAAGGCTCACAGAGCATCAATCACTGGCTTGATTAGGCCTGGCAGTTCCCACCAGGTTGGATCCAGAAGGTGCATAGGAAAGCCTGGCCATGGAATCTGGGCTACATCACACCAGAGGTTTGCAGGGTGCAGTGTCACCTTCAGTCTGTCTGTTCCAGGTAGTGCTGGGGCTAACAGGCATTTCACAAGAAAGGTCTCCCAAATTAGTAAAGCCAGTGATGGTGTCTGGCAAAGTGGCCCCAGGACCACCCTGCTCCAGGGCCCTGCTGCTCCCAGGATGCCCTTTCTCGTTCACAAAGCCTGCACCACAACTCTCTGCCCTCCGGTGTATTGCAGCAAAGCAAAAGCTGGAGGGTAACTGAGCAGCTCCTGCAACACAGGGTGTGTCTGCCCGGTGCTGCTGCCACAAAGCTTGGGTTGGGCCCAGAGCCCTCACAAGACACCTGTTCCTAGCCTCCCCCCTGCGCTGCTGCAGCTCCTGATACCTTTGCAGTGGCTGAACCGGGTGGCAAGCCAAAGGGCTCCCTGCTGGCAGTGGTGCTTGCCCCAGTGCTTTGCAATGGGTTAAATAAATGCATAAGTACCACACTGTGAAAGGGCTGAAGTACTGGTGGTTTCTCCTGCTGCTGAAATAGCCTCATCTTCCCAAGTCATATTAAGTCCAAGCCCCACAGATCTGAATCTTTGCTGAACAGAGCCCTAAATAAGTAAATCAATCATTCTCCAGTATACGATCTGTCACTACCCACTGAGCTGCCATTCTTGCTTCCCCTGGCCACTCTCTAACAGGCTGATATTGAGATTCAGCAGTGACTGGCACGGATGGGAGCAGCTGCATGTGAGTGTCCCCGCAGGGTCAGTGCAGGCCTTGCAGACAGCCCCCCACAGTGCCACACAGCAGCAGGAGCCAGCAGACATGGTGCTTCACGCTGTGCTAATGACCACAACAAATCGCTGACTACGCTCAGCCAGATTGCACCAAGCTGCTCTGGCACTCCTGGTTGATACAAGCCATGATGTGTTAGTGACAGAGAAACATCAGTCATCCCTAGTCCTCCAACGCAAACCAAATCCCTTGTCCCCCTAGTCCCCTGCCTGAAGTGCAGCTGCAAAAGGGAAGATCACTGCGCTGCTGGGACTGCCTACCTGACCTGTGAGGAGAAGAGAAGGGCAAGAGAAAGAAGTTGGACTTGATGATCCAGTGGGTCCTTTCCAACCTAGTGATTCTATGAAGTGGGGCTGGGACACAGCACCTTGCTCCCTCCACCGCAGAGGCACCTCTGTAGACACCAGCCACCTTGAGGGAACGCTTCATCCATGATTCATGGGTTGCAGACAACCACTGCAAAGAACCAACCCGTATGCATGGAAGTCATTTTGAGACCTTATTGCTCTCTACAACTACCTGAAGGGAGGTTGTAGAGAGGTGGGTCCTGGCCTCTTCTCCCAAGTGACAGGGGACAGGACAAGGGGGAATGGCCTCAAGCTGCACCATGGGAGGCTCGTACTGGATATCAAGATAAAAGGGTCATCAGGCACTGGAACAGGCTGCCCAGGGAGGTGGTTGAGTCCCCATCCCTGGAGGGTTTAAAAAATGGGTAGACGAGGTGCTCAGGGACACGGTAGATAGGAATGGTCGGACTCAATGATCTAAGAGGTCTTTTCCAACCTAGTGATTCTATGATTCTAAATGCCAGTATTCCTTCCCCTTTCCCATACATGAATTTCAAATTCCACTGTAGAGACCTCAGCATCCAAATAGTCAGCCTGGAGTAAAAGTTGTCTACCACCAGAAGTGGGGACTTGTCTACACTAGGAAGCTGACGGGCACGGAAAGCAAAGGCACGACACTGCCCTGCACAACATCCATCTCAGTCTACATGCAAACTTATGCTCTGAAGCAGATCAGACTTGCTGGGAGAGGGAGGGTCATGCCAGGGGCTAGCCCAGACTACAGGCTGGCAGCCCTGCAGCCCACAGTGGCTGTGCATTAACTGCCCCATAAAACTAGCGTCTAAGGGAAACACTGATAACCAGCTTACAAATCCTCCAGGCCCCTGATAACACCCTACATACGCCTTGCTTGTTTGCTTTACTCCCTCACCATACAAGCCCTGTATCAGCAGCTTTTATCACAGTGGCCACAATCACATCACGTCCATTACGTCTATGTATTAATTAGAGTGCAAATTGTAATTTCTCCTCCCTGTGAGCTTATAGTTCATTCTGGGCCTACAAGTGTTTCCTAGCAGAGAGGAAACCACAGCACCCGGCAGAAGAGGGAGAAATACCTGGCTGGTTGGCCAGGCTCCCAGGATTTCACTGGAGACAGCAAGGAGCAGTCCAGAGAGATGTGTTTTGTGGCTTTTTTCTAATGAGGTCAGGCATCCGTATTTTAGCTGGATTAAGGGTCTGCAAGCGCATGCCTCATGCCCCATCTTTGGTTTTCATGAACTGCTTACTGCTGTGTGGGGCCCAAGGCTGAATCAATCATTGTGGTACTTGAGCTTCACCTTTTGTGCAATTAGCTCAATCTTTCTGGAACAGCACAGGTGGCTTTCTTGGTGGGAGGGCTTTACACACAGAGTTAGCCAGACCTCTGCTCTGAAGGGCAGGGTGACAGGAGCCTATGGGGTGATGGGAGCCCACTGCTTTGGGCTGCCCAGGGACTTGGCCCCAAGAGCTCAGCAGAGAAGTGCAGGGCTGCTTCTGCCTGTGGGGAGCTGGCTGTATGCCTGCAGGAGCACAAAAGAAACATAAACTCTGAGCATTCAAGAGGGAGAAGGGACAGGACACCTGAGCTTCAATCCGCAATGGCAGATGGGGCAAGAGGCATCCGAGGAGAAGGGATTTAAGAAACAAACTGCAAACACCCAAGAGCAACTTAAGCTGCCCATCTCACACAGCTCTGTCCAAAAGGGCGCTGACAATTTCTAAAAAGGGAGAAGCAAACTAGGAAGGAACACAAAGAAAACTGATGATGAAAAAGGCACGGCATACACAAGGGGTGGATGCATGCATAGCCTGAGAGACAGCTCTCATCTTCTTACCCGCCTCCTAGCCCCGCTCCCCCCCCAAAGATCTGTGTCAAAGAACTGAAAATACAGAGTTCTATGTATTGGAGTCAAAACCAAAACAACTTTCATGGAGGAAAGCTGCTTTAAAAGTAAGAGATGACTCAAAGGATGGCACATCCTTAGTGCCTGCTGAGGAACTCCAAGGGGAGCCCGAGCCGAGGAGCACGCTGCATGCTGAACTGCGCTGAGCTGCTCACTGCCTGTACACAAACACGCTCCATATCACAGGATAACCTTAAGGGGAATAGCTTTGAAAATTCAGAATTAGACGTTGCTCTTAGACATTACAAGAGAAGAGATGCTGGCTTTTAATGTTGCTTCCTCTCTGAGACTGGTTTGTGCAGGTAGAAAGGAATGTCATGCTTGTTTGCTTTACTCACCAGGAGAAGACATCACGAGCATCTATTGATAGCACATTTCTGTCTTTCATGGCCATGCATCAGCCTCAGCTGAACTCCACTGACAAAGCTAACATTTGGGCAGCCTCTGGCCAGCGCTACTGCATGTTTGTTTGCTTGACTGTGAGAACTTGATCACGCTTGTTTTCAGAGGAAGACATTAAAAATCTGAATTGCAGCACAAGATGCAAGTTGTGACAGTTAAAAAAAACTCTATATCTTTACCTGGAAGCTTCCTTTCTGTACACCTCGGTCTCACACACCATAACCTCTGCAGTTGCTACCCTACTGCTAATAGCAGAAAGCAGAGCATCATTCTCAGAGATAAATCCATGTTCATTCCATAAAGGTGGGCCGTAGTAGTAATTTTAAATCCCAGCACTTGTTTCAAGTGGATGACCTACTGGCAGGTGACTCCACAGTCACTGGGCAGTGCCGTTCTCCATAAATGCTCATGAAGGGAAGAAGGCTGAAATGAAGGTACCAATCAAACCCAAATCAAAGTATCCATACATCTATTCATTTTCATATTACACTAGAAGCAAAATCTCTGCCTTATTTGATAATGTCAGAAAAAGAAACTTAGAACTGCAGAAAAGGAAAAAGACTTACTCCTATGCCAAATTATGAGACTGCCAAGGAATGACGCCTTGTCATGTATCATTCATGCACTACATACCAGCTTCACATTTCTGTAGCCTCTACGTTCCTTCCTCAGATCTCAAAGCTGTTAGCAAACATAAATGAATAAAACCTCTCACCTCCCATGAAGCAGGTAATTTGTTTTTATTAATACATAAATGATAGAGGAAATTAATTAAGGAATAGAAAGGGCAAGAGGCCCAAGATCACACAGCAAGAGCACTTTAATCACTACATTCTGGCCACTTAAGACTAGTGCTTGCATGTTAATGCTTTCCTGCTCTCCAGCAAGCACTTTGAATGGACTATGTTTTCTCAGACTAAGAACTCCTCTAGTCCCTGCCAGCTTTGTGACATCAGGGACGTGGAGTTTTTTCTTCACATTCACACCATCACACCTCTGTCCCCTGGTTTAATTACTATTTATGCTGAATATAAATAGCAAAGGAGATGATCCTAAGATGAATAATGAAGAGGCAACAAGAGACAAAAATCCTGCTCCGGTCAGCTAGTATCCCACCTGCTTTATATTAAACATATTAGCCCTGAATGCCTGCATACGAGAGGAGGAAGGGTGAGTTTTAGGGCCGTCGCACAATATGAACTTCTCCAATGCATCAAAGTTACAGAATCTCCTGTGCCAAATAGCTTTGTGCTGATCCACAGTGGAAATTCAGAGTGTTCAACAGCCCTGGAAATTTCTAATCCTTCTGTTCCAATGCAGGAGTGGTGCCATGGGTCCATCTCCTGCTGCTGTACTGTGCATTAGATGTAGGAGCAGGGACTCTGGAGCCTGGCCACACTCTCTGAAATTTGTGGTTCTATTTTAATTATTAGACAACGGGTATCTATCTGCTTCCCCATTTGCATCTAGCGCCTTTAGTGACAATAAAATACATCCTTTTAAAATGCTAACCTAATAAGAGGTATTAGGAAAAGTGAAAGCTATTACAAGTGCAAATTTCAGAGCAATTAGTCACAGAGGCAGAAGCACGGACATAAGATTAGTTCTCAAGTCTCCACTCTGTCTGCATCCCCGCCAGAGCCAGGCGCTTGGTGCGGACCCAGGAGGTGAAGGCTGCACTCGGCACCACTATAACATCTCAGACCCCCTCCCCAGCACCCACCATGCCAACAGCAAGTGCAGTGCCCTCAGTTAGCAACTCCTGCAGCTCTGCAAGGCTCTGTGCAGGGAGCCAGCTATACAGGGAGATAGACTGGCCAAGGGCAAAGCTCAGAACAGGTTTAGATATAAAGAAACAAGAGATTTCTGTCTCCATCTACCTGCAGCCAACATGAACCCCCTGAAGAAAACATCCCCTGTGGGTGAAATACTAAGAGCATGTAGGAAGGGAACATAAATAGCTAAAGTTTGCCCATGTGAAGATTTCTTCCTCTGACAGTGCTATTCTAGATGCATCACTGCATATTTGCAATGGAAGATGGAAATACTTCTGGCATTAAAGATAGTGACATTCTTAATTTATCTCACCTGTGGGAAGGTTTATGTGGGAGGATTGCGAGCGACTCTTAGGAATACATCCTATGTAGTTTAATAAAGAATAGTACACATTCCCCCTAGGAGTTTTTTTTTAATAAAGCTCAAAATTGTAATAGAAGATTCTTTGCAAGAGCTTAGAAAAAAATAACTAAGAGAAATAAATTTCATACTGTGCTCCATGTCACAGCATTTTTGAGTGCTGTATGTGTATAAAAAGCGATTAAATTATTAAAAAATTGAATCCAAATTACTCCACTTTTACAACACTATCAAGCACTTATTCAAGTCTACTCCAAATATCTTTAGATTTTAGATTGTTCCCAGTGTTGAACAAATCTGGGGCTATTACTGTGTTGTGGCAATGAACACCTGTGCCTCAACAGCCTGTGGACTGAGCCTCTGTTCTTCAGAGAGGTTTGGAGCTGGGGAGGACTCACCACCCCAGAGCCTTCATACCCAAATGCCTACGAGAAGCCAGGTCTCTCACGAGGGTGAGGAGCCTTGTTTGATGCGAATTTCCCAGCCCGCCTTTGCTGAATATCCTTTCTCTACAGCATGCTCTGCAGCCACAGCCTGTGCCTCCTCAGCACGGCATCAAAATCAGCCATTCCTTCCACACCTGGAGCGCTCTGGCTAGGAGCTACTGCTCCTGTACCTGCTGCCTGCAGTATGGGTATGTGCTGCACTGGGTATGTGCTGGCATTACCAACCTGTTCCTAAAAAGAATCTGGTTTTAGCGTCTGAAGGAACTCTTGCAGCTGTTAGTTAAAATGACTCTCCACACCTCTAGGGAGGTTTGTCCTGCCGGGGCTCAGGGTCCCTGCCCAGGCACCTCAATATCAACCCACAGCTTTGCTCAGAGCATCGGCAGCTCAGCCCAGCCCTTTCCCCTCCCCAGTATACACAGGTTGGCAAAAATACTGAATAGAACAGAACAGAATATTTTCAGTTGGAAGAGACCTACAATGATCACCCAGTGCAACTGCCTGACCACTTCAGTTCAAGGAGCAGGGCAGGGCTCCGAGCTGAAGGATGCACCTCAAATGCAGAGGTGCCTTCCTGTGCTCCAGGAGCTGCTGGAGTCCCTATTGGAAAATTGCAGAGTAAAGGTGCCACAGAGGGGTGTCCAGATCCACCCCCAAATACATGAGCTACAAATAGTTTATTTTCTTCTGGCTGACAATACATTAGCAAACCTATTTCTGTTGTTCATAGATGTTACGGAAGACCTAAAGATAGTCTGTTATTGTCAACAGAAAATGCAATTCAATTCCCTAAAAATATCAGGCACATAGGCTTAGAAGAGTTTGTCTTTCTCTGGTAATGCACTTTTTCATTATTGCCCTGGATTGGAATTAAATTGCTAACCTAAGAACAAGCAGATGAATCCGTCATTATGATAGCACAGAAAAATATCAGTACAATGCCTGTACACTGCATGCTCCTCCAGTATTTAAAGATTCTTATCTCTACATTAATATAAACTGGAAAACATTGTGAAGAACCCGTGCTGTTAAATGAAGCGAGGCTGCATGTATTGCTTCACATCTGGGTGCTGTCATCAGACAGGCAGCACATAACCTTTGAAAGGAAGTTTCAGGATGAGGTTTCTGGGACCCATCGCAGTCATGGCTCAAAAAGAGAAGAGGGCTGCGGTCTGGTGCCTGCAAACCCAATGGCAACATGGACAAAATGCTGATCAAAGAGCTGAAATCGCATACAGACCCTAATCAAAACCAGCCCACACCAAACCCTGATGCCCAGCATCTCTGGGGCAATGCACTGTCAATTTTTTGTGACAGAAAAACAGCGACTCAAATTCTGAAATATTTGGTAATACAATAATGACTTAAGGGGTCAAAAGAATTGTATAATTTCCAATTCCATATAAGAACAAAAAGGCAGTTGAGAAACTAATTGCTGCTTCAGAAAAAGACACATCCATGCATACTTCCAAAACGCTTCATAAGTGACAACCTTTGCATTGAAAATATCTTTTCCCAGGGTGGCAGCACGTTGCAGCAGAAGCCGCAGCCAAGCTCCACTGAACTGAGCTGAATCTCATTGTCCCACATGTTTCTCCAGCTCCATCCTGGAAAAGTCCCTTTACAGACCCTACTTCTGCCAGAGTCAGTATCCGCCTTTTTAGCTGGTGAGGAGTAACCTAATTTGCAAAATAGATATTTTCATACTTGTTTCAAAGCAGTTTCATCAGTCAGCCCTATATAAATACATGGGAACAGTGACTGACAAAAGGTGGTTACCAACAACAATCACTTTTAATCAATTAATTGGGAAGCACTTTTGATGGAAATGACAAACGCAGCGATAATTTCCTTTCTTCTTGGCAATTCCCAGGATTCTGTACAGATGTACTTTCCCCATGAGACCGCTGGCTGGTATGGACATTTGTCAGACCCCAAGAGAGAACAACTACACAAGCAGGATTAGAGCACATAAAGCTGCATAAAATCAGGCTTTCCAGCCTCTGAACTCAGTGCAGTCCTCATTTTGCACACCCCACGAATAGCCCTGCTGGCCCTCCGGCGCTCTCAGGAGATCAGAAAAGAAACCAGGGCTTTGTTCTAGGAAAGCATGAAGGGCTTCAGAAGCCACGTTACCAAAGAGCTTGGCAGGATGGGCCAGAGTGCAGCATCTTGTTATGAAGTCTCACCTTGTTGGAAACACACTGTCAGCTTCTAAGGAAAAAAGAATATGGACTGGGTTTATTTACATAAATTCAATTGTTTCTTCCTTTACTTTCTGGCCAGTTGCTGAGGCTCATGCTTCTATATATCACCACTTGGAAAATATTAATCTAAAGTAATACAGACCAAAAAAATATCTCTGCTTGTTTTGGGAGTCTCAGAGGAGCACAAAATGAAAAATTAACTCTGGACAATTTCTGCTCTTCCTGTAACGAAAAAAAAGGAAATGGCAGTATCAAAGTCACACCTCCAACAATTTACAATTAAAGAATCAACTTTTCCTGTCTTGAGTCAGACTACTGCAAAAAAAGTCTGACAACTCCTATTTAGAACACTGCCATAGGAAAAGCAGCTAATTAATTCCTCAGCGCAGCCTTTTAATGTATAAGAACCAATATGCTATACAAACTAATATACATACTGAATTATACTCTACATGATTCTTGTCACCCTTTTCACTTCTGTGCTTTCACTAATTGAGCTTCTGTCCTTCGTTGTTTGTCCAACAGTGTCTCAGGGGATCCGCTTGCTCTCTTTATAAAAATGTAAATTAAGCATTCCTATAAAATAACCATGCCTTTGTGTTAACTTCTATTAATGGGAGTGCTTTAACTGCATAGCTGTATCATTTAAAGATACTGGAGAGGACATACAGAGTATACAGAGAGCTTGCATTGTGTTTACATCCTCTTCCCACACATCTTGCCAACACTGTATCGCTCCAAGTCCTGTGACACGCTAAACAAAAACAACTCTGAGCACCAACAAGGGCAAGCCTCTAGATAGAGACACATAGTATGGAAATGCAAGTGTTATTCACCATAAATCATATGGCTGAGGTCTTTAAAAGACACTCCTTTCCTATAGGATCTTGATGTCACTGAAGGGAGTCCCCCTTCTGGATGTGATACTCCCCGTGGGAAAGCTGAACAATAACGCTCCACAATTACGCTTCCTGAGCCCTCACCATATGCCACACACAAAACACACGGAGTTTAGAAACCAAGCAGCTATGTGAAAGCTCAGTCACGTTCATGCCAGTCCTGATGAGTAAAAGAAACTGTAAAATTAATTAAGAGAGTTGGAATGTATGGGCTCAGGTATTTACATGCTGATTACGATTAGCAACATGTTTATCTCCATTTTTACCCTTCATGTGATATAAATCTGTTACATTGTTATCAATCATACAAATTACACATTTAAAAAAGGCAAAGCTAATTCTGTTCAGTCAGGAGAAGTTCACTTCCTCACAAGGAAGTTTTCCTTGGGTTGCACTCATCTTTCCATCGTAAATGAACGTTTTCTTTCATAGATCAGTTCTTTACACATTTTGGCACCTGACCTACATGTGGCACATCCAGTGAAGCTGTACTATACTTTGCATTAGCACTGTGAGTAAAGTGTATATATACATCTAAAACACATACTGCACTGTTTTTTCTAAGCTCTGTCAGATCCCTACATTATAACGGTGAGGCTGTTACAGACAGGTTTAGTTAGCTGTGCATCATTTCACACCTTCATTATAATCTTTACTGGGAAAATGGATTGCTTCTGAGCCTCTTTCTGTTCTCATTAAATTTCCACTCTTGCAAGGTGTCAGAACTGTAAAATGCCTAATATGGTCAGTTAATTATGATGCCGCTTGCTGCTCTAGCCTTTTCAATTACCCGCATTTCCACTGCCAAGCTCCCACCTAGGGACAGTCAGACCAAAACTAACAGGAGAGACCAAGTGGTGCCCAGCAAACAGAGAACAACACACTCCATCAGCCAGTGCAGGACCTGGGAGACCATCAGGAAGCTTTCCACCACTGGGAGACAGCACTTCTCAGCAGGTGGATCGGGAAGTCTGTGCTCAAAGATAAAAGCCAGAGGTACAGCACGATTTTCAACTTCCTTTTCTAACAGTGGTTACTAGTAACGTTGCTGGAGTTGCTCAAGGTAATCATACTATTTGCCAGAAAGGGAATTGGCAGACACCAGCCTGAAATCAAATAAACCACTTCGAGTTCTGCATCAGGATACAAGATGCCAGACAGCTAGGAGTGACCTCTCTGCTTGAGCACTATCACATTCTTGCACACAGCGAGGGGACCTGCAAAAACACTGCCTGATAGCAGCTCCCAGCCCAACAAGGCCACTTCCACACCCTTCTGCAGACGGGAAGAGCAAGGGTTTAGGGAGAATCTCTGATGCTTTAGCAGGGCAAGCAGCTCCCACATCCCTTGATTCTAGAGATACAGTATTTCAGGGGCAGCATGATGCTTCAGAAGTTTCTCACAGCACAGAGACTACGGTGATAGAGAAGACGGTGATCAAGAAGCCTGACATCTCTTCAGCCATCACTCCACAGCTGGATGAAACACTTCTGAGCACCCCAAACCCCTGGCAGAGCTGCCCCACCGCGCCCACCTGAGCTGATGCCAACCTGCTCTAAGAAACCCTAATCAAACATTCCTCATCGGCAAACCCACAAGGACATGAAGCAAGATTTTCTCAGGATCAATCAGCCTCCTAGACTGCAGGCCCAGCACACACCCACACACAGGACACGACTATTTTTAGCTCCTTTCTCTTATTACAAACACAATTAAGGATTGCCCAAGTCACACCTTGCTGTACAAATGAATATTTCATTTTTAACAGGGAATGATTTTCAATGCATTTCTGAAGAAAGAATCCTTGCTGTAAAGGAACACTGTGTTCTGGCAGAGCCATCCCAAATACAACTGAGAAAGCCATCTCCCTGATGAGGGATCAGAAGATCAAAGTTCTGTTTTATTAGTTGTATAAAAAGTATCTTTAGCTCTCAGTTGACAGGAAAAATTTGCATTTAAATAGAAAGATTAATAACTGTAATACACAGAGCCCACACTGAATAATTTTTTGTAACAGAAAATAATTTATATTGTTTTATATAAATTGTGCACCTTAAGTCAAGCTACAAAAAATGATAATTGTAATATTTTATGGAACAATTTTAATATAATACAGCTTCATTACATTATTATTCTCCACTGTAAATAATGCATTTAAATCCAGCTTTGGGAAAGGCTGGATTTGAAATACTTATCTATGAAAATTCAACAAGGCCCATGCTTTTTGGTGTGTTTACACTATGTATGAGTTTTACTTATTAAAATATAAAAAACTATCAGAAGGATAGGAACAAACTATTCCTCCTACTGCAAGGACAGACCAGGAGATAATGCCTACAGAGAGCTTACTGAATTGTTCTGGAAAGAAAGCTTTTTGTCTAAAACACACAGATTTGGATTCACTCAAGTATTCTGAAATGCTATTTAACTGTTGTTTTGGTCAGGTCATAAAACCTGATCTTGAAACCCCCCAAATTCCATTTTTACATTCTTTTAGCATTGTGGAGTAGCAGCTTTTAATTTTATTTTGAAATGCTTTTTCACTTATGACTACAGTTTTTAAATGCTAACTCCAGGCCACAGGAAAATAGCCTCCCTTTTCCATTTCCTTCTCAACAAGGCTTTAAAAAACTAAAATACTGATGTTTCAGAAAAAACTTTTAAAAAAATCCCTTAAGGTGAACCCAAAGCATTTCCTTTTCTGTGTATGATTTGCTTTAGTGCATGAATTATTTCCTCAGCACCTCAGCTGCAGCAGAGGGTTGTGTCTTTGGGTTGTAGTGCCAGATGGTTTCCAGTACCTGTCCCAGCAGGGCTGCTGGACCTTGGAGTTTGAGAGCTGCAGTTTCTTCCTGCTCCATCCTTCTGGGCTGCCAGACTCCTCCTTGCACCTACCCCACTTGGCCCCAGCTCACCAAGAGGGATGCACAGAGAAACTCTGTGTATTGGGAAAGAGACCAGTGCAGCCCAAGAGCTGCAGCAACTACTTTAAGCAACTTTACTATTGCTTTTGGAGCGCTAGAAGAAAGCAATTGCTTTGCTTTCTTCTCCTGGACAAGCGTCAGCAGAGCCCTACCACGCTCAGCATGTATTTTCTGCCTTTGCCAGTGGCCAGCTGGCTAATTGGGCACTGTCCCTGGAATTCTTCTCACCAGCTGCTGCTGAAAGCACCACAAGCTCCCGTTTGCGAAGGGAAAAAAGTTAGTTTCTTCACTGGCCTCCCTGCGAGATGCAGACTCTTATTTCCTGCTGCAGCCTGAGCATAGAGCAGGTAACTCACAGCATTTAATTTATCACTTCTTCATGTATTCTATTCCTTACCCAGAAAAACCTTTTAATTAGAAAAGGATCAGGAGGGAGTTGCCCAGAGTTCCCCCAGTGCCACAAGGATAATAAAAGAAAGCAAAACCTCTTACTCTGCTCAGAGCCACCAGCAGCACCAATTACCCTCCCAAAATTCAACTCAGGTTCCTCTCACTGCTCATTTAATCTCCATCTCTCTTGCTGCCTTTCATTTCATCGCGCCAGCAACAAGCAACAGGCACAGACACAATCAAGGAAGCTTGGAAGAGCTGTTGCTGGCATACAGCAGAGAGTCCAGCACTGCTTGAAACGAGGGCTCAGAAGCAGACAACCAGCAAAAGATGTGCAGATGCTCATAAACACAGTGTGTGTCCATTAGGGACCAGAGCTCTCTCTTTAGCTCTAATGCATCTGGACTCCAGAGGCTGTTGGCTTCGCTGTCACTGCAATACGAGCTCCTTGCCAGCAACACCACTGGGCTTTTAGGTTTGATGCTGGTGCAAGGATTGAGATGTTCACCTCCTCCTTTCTGCTACTCCTTTCCGCCCTCAGTGCCACCGTGTGCCCAGAGCCCACAGGGTAGATGCCACCAGCAGGGATGTACTGGCAAGGCTGGCAGCGCCTGGGGAATCTCTCTCCATCACTGCAATTACAGAGCCAACACAAACCAAAGGTGTGCAGGGAACCAAGTAACCTGTGAAATGCTGTACAGATATAGATGTATCAAAAATCTAATTTAAAAGTCCCTTTTCACGGTCAAAGCGAAAAGGCAAATCTCTAGCCAATAACTAGAGGAGAGCAGATGGGAGCTAACGAGTCCCAGTATCAGCAGGAGCTCAACCTGGGCAGCAGGTGAGACTGAGGTGACCAAAAACCTGACCTGTCACTGCTGGCTGGGCTCCTCCCAGCCCACCTGCTCCCTTTGCTTGGGGAGCTCAGCCCCTTGGGGGACACAAATGGATGGCAGAAGCGCAGGAGCAGCCCTTCCCCTGGGAAGGAGTCTGGGTTCGAATGGGGTTAAGTAGGAGATTTGCACCAGGGTGATAAGGCGGATCGCAGCAGATCGTAGCGGCATGAAGGGCCGCCAGGCAGGCGTACAGCAGCTGGCCTGATGTGCAGACACAGCTGGAATTACAGCTTTCATTGCTGCCTCAGGGACTAACAGCACATGCTAGTATAGGCCATATATCACTTTTTTCTTAAAAAAAACATAGACACAAAGGAAAAAAAGAATCGTGCTGAAGTAAGAATTTCTGTTACCAATTTCCCCTTGTTAGAAAAGGCTTTTGGAGCATCTCCACTACAGCAGGGCTGGCTTAGGGACCATCCAGGTGGCGTTGGGACTAAGAGTCTGAGCCAAGCCTAAAGACAAGTCATCCACACATAAGCAGGGCTTGGGGCTGGTCCCAGCCACCACCCCAGGTCCAAAGCTTGCTCTTACCTCTGCTCCTGAGAGGCGAGGCAGCTGCAGAGTTGGTTAGCTGCTCCAGGGATGATACCAGTGAGAGACTGGCAAGGGTCATAGAATCATAGAATCACCAGGTTGGAAAAGACCCACCGGATCATCGAGTCCAACCATACCTATCAAATACTAAACCATGTCCCTCAGCACCTCGTCCACCCGTGCCTTAAACACCTCCAGGGAAGGTGACTCAACCACCTCCCTGAGCAGCCTGTTCCAGTGCCCAATGATCCTTTCCATGAAAAATTTCTTCCTTATGTTCAGCCTGAACCTCCCCTGGCGGATGATGGGTAACCGGCTTAAAACCCAGTTCTTACAGTAAGATCTCAATACACTATCATTTACACATGGTCCTCTTGCAGCAGACATAGGCTTTGGAAGTCCATGAACATGAATTTACCGGTGCTGCTGAAAGCTTTCCAACTTCCACAGCTGAAGAAACAATCCCTGTAGCAGCAAGTTATCTGTAAGGATCACTGAGAGGCTGCCTATCCCCAGCATTTTAATTATTTACCCTCAGATTTAATACCAGATGTCGGAAGTTAAACCATGCAGATAGAAATGGTCAGTGAAACTTATTTGGAGCCATAAATGAACCCAAGATGCTGCAGTCATCTGAATTTTGTTCAGTGCAAAATATTTTCACTCCGCTTTCCTTTCTGATGTGAATGCAAATAGAAGCACTTCTCCGAAACAGCATGGGAGAATCATGGACCGTTTGGGAACAGAAGCCTGTATATTTAGGGACAGTGAGACCAATTCCAGACCCATGAGTTTCTGCTAGGCTCCTCAAAGACTTTAGTCCTATGGCAGAGTCACTCAATGCTCCCTCCTCCACTCAAGCTGACCTTGCTCCAAAGATCAGCTCACCTCTGTGATGCTTTTAGTGTCAAGACTTTGTTTGCAAAAACAGTGAGAAAGACTTGAGAAAGCCATCCGGCCTGGGCTCTTTGGGCTTACTAAACCAATGTCTGCTTCCTCCCCATCTCCTTAATGGGGCTCAGAAAGGAGAGGCTGAGATGTTGGATGCTATAACTTCCACAAGAAGGGTCTGAAAACAAGACTGTTCTGCTGTCCATGGTCACCTGACACCTCTCCAAGTGTGAAAGAGCAACCCTTCCTACACCAACCATCACATCTTAAGGCAGCTTTGCAGGAATTTGTGGCTTAGTCACTTTTTTTCCCCATAGTGTAGGGGTAAAGATTGATCAAATCTTCTCTATTCATAACAGTAATAAAGGCAACCAAGCTGTGCTGTACAGACTAATTTTCTTGCACACAATGTCAGTTAGCTTTACAATATTTTGTCATATACTCCTTAGCTTCTCAATGTTACTTCTGGAGCCTCTGAATGCAAATATTTCCTGAGAAAGATGAAACCACATGATTTTTTTTACCTCAGTTATACATTCACATATCACACATCCAAAGTTAACAAGTGATTCCCTTGTGTAAAGCCGTTTTCTACTTCCCATGCATCCAAAATAACAGCTATGAACATCCTTGTCTATTATATAGTAAGATAGTTTGCTGCCTTTATTTTTCTGGCCACATGTGTATTATACAAGAAGAGGACAGAGTCTTTTATGTTATCATCCTGCTGTCTGGAAATCTCATTCTGCAATCTCTGCTTTTTCATTGCCATTTTCAGATGTTTAATGAAGCGACACATGGATATGAGATGTCCCTGTTATTTCTTTTGCTCAGTCTCTATTGTTTTCAATCTCAGAACTATTGAATAAATGGAAATAAAGTTACCAGCTCTGTTTTGCACCTCCTGAGCAAAACTCCCATTGGAAGCGATGAAAAACGTGGGTAAGGTAGGCAGAGGTAGATTCCTTTTTTTCCCATGTTGCTTGCATGGAAGAACACAAAAGGAAGATATTCAGTGTTCACAGGCCTTTTCTGCTTTTTAGCCAAATATTGCCATTGGGAAAGGGTGTTTTCTAAATGAACAACCTATGTTCACACTCTGCACAGCCACTCCCTTGCCTCCCTTCCTTCCCCTCTGGGATCTCACAGTATCGCCAGCAAAAGCCCAAGACAAACACGTCGCACTATTCTGTGCACGGGTGGGGATTTGCCCAAAAAACCTCTGCTGAAAGTGGATTTCTCACCATCTCCAGCTCAGAGGTGCACTGCTGACCTTTTCCTCCCTCACTGCCATCTCAAATGACAGGAATGATGGGGCTTCAACTCTGAAGGTCAGTCACACCAACTCTGTCCATTTTCTCCTTGCATACAAGCTCACACACATCCTTCCGCTCGCCCGGATCACGCTCAGCCCACTGGTCTGTGAGAGCATACATTAGGGGGAATTTTAATGACTTGAACTCATACTGAACTTCCTCTTTTAGCTGCTGTTTTAGTGATTTGTTGACTCTCCAAGGCTCATTCAGGACTTTTTTTCTCAGCCTTGACAGAGTAGATGGAGTAGACATGGATTTTATGTGCCAGCTCTTCTGTATTTTTGGCACTCCGCTCGTCACATAGGAGGCCAGTGAAATACAAGTTCAAGCAACAGAAGATGCCTCCTACGTATATCTTTGGCATCTCAAAGTAGCCGTAGCCTAAACTAATCTCTCCCTCTCTTCCACATTAGTGGTGATGCTAAGCTGGAAGCAACGGCTGAGGATGCTTTAACAGCCACACAGAATATTAATAAGATCTACTTACATTTATATTGTGCATTTCAGGCCGGCTGGCTCAGTTTCCTTAGCCACAGCTTCACAAAAGGGGCTGAATACACTGATTAATTTTTGTGGGCTTTTTAATTATTTTAGCATTGTCTCTGATTTTTGTATCAGCCACCTGCGAAGTGTGGCAGGACGTGTGTAATCTTCTATGGCACACGCTGTACTTTCTCCATTGTTATCAGATGGGAGAGAAAACCAAAGTTAAGGGAGATTAAGGTCAGCATACTCTCAACATCCAATTGCTGTATAATCCACTGTGTTATCGCTAAGGAAGATTATCAGCCTTGATAGACCCATTCTCCGAGCCATTCAGCTCTGCTGAGGCCCACTTCTTCTCTCAGAATGACTTGATCTGAACAGAGAGAAATCACACAAATTTTCCACTACACCCCACTAATGCGCAGTAAGCGATTGTCTTTGTGCAGGATGCAGGAAAGGCGCTCACTACACAGCACAGCTGTGCTCTGCACTGCCCTGGACCACAGGAGAGAGGATGGTAATGCAACTACACCAGCAAGTTGTAACCAGCCCCGCAAAGCCCTGATCCCAGCAGCCAAGTCAGTCACTAAAACACCATGGAGGTGAAGGCAGAGGAAACAAGCTGCGTGGACCAAGGGGCACCCTCCTGGCCAGGAAGGTATTGCAGGGCAGGATCAGGCCTCCTGAGGCAGAAGTCACATACTGTTTCATAGAATCATAGAATCACCAGGTTGGAAAAGGCCCACTGGATCATCGAATCCAACCATTCCCATCAATCACTAAACCTTGTCCCTCAGCACCTCATCCACCCGTCCCTTAAACCCCTTCAGGGAAGGTGACTCAACCCCCTCCCTGGGCAGCCTGTTCCAGTGCCCAATGACCCTTTCCATGAAAAATTTTTTCCTAATGTTTGTTGCAAAGGGCCTGCAGGTATGATTTTGTTGATGTTAAATGGTCCAAAGAACTATTTGGGGAAGGAGAGGCACAAAGCAGAGCGCATCCTGGACAAGGGAAACTCCATGCCCTGCGTCCCCTCTCCTAGCAGAGATGTGTGACATGTCCTAGTAGGAGGAGTAACACATCTCTCTCTTGTAGGAATCTAGCTCAACAGACACGCTTCATCTACCAAAGTTCAGTAAGGCTGGGCTGCATGCTGATTCTGAGCATCATCTCATTTAACCAGTTCACGGCCTTTGCACATCGCCATGAGACAAGTGGAGGGCAAAGACAGGGCCAAGCAGACACTGGGCTCTGTCACACTTTTTTAGCATGGGCTAAACTCACCGCAGAAGGGAGAGGGCAGTAATGCTTAAACACAGTTGTAGCCCCATTGCAAGACATCCAAACAATCCATTGGAACAACCAAGCTCCAAGAGTAACAAGAATATCCCAGATTTCAGGATGATTTCCCTCTGTTTACAATTAATGTATGAAGGTAGAGGTGTTTTCAAATTACTCTAATTTGCAGTTCCTTACCCACTCCAACACGCTAATGACTGTTGCTCCACCAGAAGTTGTTTCTTAGCAACGAAAGGGCTCGAGGACTCCCTCCATCACGACGCCAGAGTTCCTATCCGTCGTCAAAGGAAGCAAGATGGAAGAGCAGACGCTAACCTCAGGCAGGCAGTATTCAGCCCCAGGAAGCTCACTGTCAATTATCACATTGTGTGCAAGTGAAGCGGGGGGAGGTCTTCTGCTTAGTGGCAGGAGGAAATGGAGAAACAGGCTCTATCTCTTTCCCACAGGAAGACCCATCGTGTGCTGCAGGAGCTAACATCTCATTGCAAGCCTCAGCTGCAGAATCTGCTCCTTATAAATTCCTGGAGAGGGGCAGATTTAGACTAGACAGAAGGAGGAATTTCTTCACCATGAGAGTGGGGAGGCCCTGGCCCAGGTTGCCCAGGTAAGCTGTGGCTGCCCCATCCCTGGAGGTGTTCAAGGCCAGGTTGGATGGGCCTTGGGCAGCCTGATCCCGTGGGAGGTGTCCCTGCCCATGGTAGGGGGTGGGACTGGATGGGCTTTGAGGTCCCTTCCAAACGGAACTATTCTATGATTCCTGCAGGCCTACAACAAGCAGTGGCTGCAGTTCCAGAGGTACAAAACCGCTAGAGAATGACTCGCAAACAAGTCGGACAAACTGAAGCAGCACTTCATTTTGTTCACAGGGCTTTTCAATCCCCTGCAAGTTCCTTGTGTCACCTTTACCCCTCAGTAATCTGAATTCCACAGCTACTATTCCTGGATTTGCACTTACTTTGTATTTTCAGGGACTTGAGATTGAAGTCCTCATCTTCTGTCCCTACTGAGCCCCTGCCTGAAAGGGCATACAGTGTGCATACACAGGGGGCAGGAATGCAAACCCCCAACCTGATTGATCTGGAGCCAAGCAAACAACCAACTAAAGCTAATATTGCAGAAATAATCAAAACAACACAGTTTCAGCAAGCTATGAGTGAATGTGGAAAAAATTATAGAATATTTCCACTGTGGGGAAAAAAATGAAACAAATAATCCAAACACACCAAAATCCTTAATTTTTTTTAAAGTAAAAATACTTCATTTCAACTTCTTCTAAATGAAGCTTGCAGCTTTTCTCTCCAAAATGCTTTTGGTGCACAATTCAGATTTAAAAGGTAGAAAGCAAGTTTTCTTAAAGGGTCAGACGACAAACAAAGTAGCCAAAGCATCCCTTGGCTAATTCACAAGTGATTTAGAAGTTGCAGCAATGGGATCCTCTTTGAGAAAAGATTATTGGGGAGAGACGGGATCCATATCATGAAACAGGGCAGGAAGCTGCCAATATCTTACTGATGAGGGTATTCAACTGGGCCTGATACCAGAGCCCATGGAAGAGCAGGGAAGGGAGGAAGCAGGCATGCACAAGGATGCACAGGGCAAGAGAAAGACCCTGAAGAGAGACTGCTACCACATGAGCTTCTAAGTTACATTAAAATAAAGCCACAGATAACATTTTGCTACATTAATTTCCTGGACAATAAATGACTGCAGTTGTTATGGAGAAGGCAAATGAGCATGATAAGAGGGGAGGCAAGCAGTGAAGCAATGGGAAACAGAGGCTTTCCCTGGAAGCAGAAGAGGTCTGGAGAGCCAAGGGTCAGGTTCTCTCCATGGTCTCTCTGCTCTAGAGTTTCCTGCAAGATAAAAGTTCAACACTGATCCCATAAAAAATGGCACAGCTCTACACAGACAAATCAAAAGAAGCAGTCAAGGCTGAGAGGTGCCCAGACCTCACACGTGAGCAGGATCTGGGTGAGCACCAGCATGGTCTCCAGGACAGCTTTCTCCAAAGACAGTCTCTCCTGCCAGAGAGGAACTGACGAGCACCCAAGCAAGCAGCATGTCTGTTCCAGTGTGGGAAACCTTCCTGGTGCCTGATCAACTTTCCAGCTAGGGTAAGGTCTTTGTTCTGATATATTTTTAATTTTTTGCTTATAGCGTTAGCATTCCTGTATCATATATAACTGTACTTTCATGCTTGGGTAGCAGCAGTAATAGATCAGCAAGATTTCCTGCACCTTTCTCAGGAGGAAAAGTTATATTAAATCATTAAATAAAATCATCATGTAGTCTGCTTTTACAAAATAATAAAAAGGCCGGCTTTAGAGATGAAACACAAGTGGGAAAGTAGGTGTGGGGAACATCACACCAAAGTAGCTGAATTAGATGCTGGTTATCGAGGAGGAAATAGAATGCACAAATTTAAGACAAAAAGAGAGAAAAAGAAAAGGAGAAAAAAGATCCTTTTGAATAAAGCCTTTTCTCACCTCTAGCAAGGTTCTAGAAACAGCACTAATCAATCCAAGTGACACTTTAGTGTGGAGATCTATTATATTCCTCAACAATCATATGGCTTTATATGTTATAATTTGGTGCTGAATTATGACCTACATCAATTATAATTGAACACTGCTTCCCACTCGACAATCAGACTGTGATGAGAACAGAAAGGCAGTGGACATTAGAGGATTACTATCAGAATCACCTAATTTAATTAAGGAGGAGATTTATTAAAATGGTAACATTAACAGGTGTTTTATGAGACTAATAATTAATAAGGTTTCTGTAGAACATTTGTAAGAGAAATAGACAATGTGCAATGCCAGCAGAACTCCTGTAATGGGATAACAATAAAGCACTACGAACTGCAGATCAGATATTATGATAATCATCTGATACTGTAAATTATGGTTTGGAGAGGATTAAATGCCATTACTGCAAATTAGTATTTATTGAAGCTCCAGCAGGGCTTTGCACACAGGCTGAGATGCTCAGGGACATGATTTAGTAGTGGACAGGTACGGTTGGAGCTGATGATCTCAACCGTCTTTTCCAACCTGATGATTCTACGATTCTCTGACAGGTGGGCTGCAGACAGGCTCTCCAGCACAGACACTTGCTGTCTCCCTGAATGCTGCTCTTATGAGCTGAGAACCTTACTGTCTGCCAGCAGAGCAGTGATGCTGACAGCGTGCACCTCAAGAACTGCGATGGGCCTGCGAGGAAGTGCTTTCTCACTGTTAAGTCCAGCGACTCATTTCTGACCTTTTCAAAGTTACCTCCAAGCAGCTGAAAGCAGGCAGCCCCATGCTGCTCCCCGACTTAGGGTCTCAGAGGTGTCCCCATGGGACAGGTGCCCACGGTAGCTCTTGGTGTTCCAGCCACCTCCCAGCACACAAGGAGCAGAGGGTGGGAACGGGAGAGGGAACGGTGGTGGCTTCTCTCTCCCTTCCCATTATAAATCCTGCAGGCACAGCGAGAGGTGAATCTCTGGAGCACGAGGAGAGAAAAGGGAAAGCGGGGTGGGAAACCAAGAGGAAGAAGCATGCAAGCAATACCCCAGCTCACCCAAGGAAGGAGTAGAAAGAAAATAGCCTCAAGGTCTTTTCTGGAACTGAAGGTGCCAGGGGATGTTGCCAGAGTTACTTCACAATTTACAGCTCCTGTTACCACCTGCCTTGCTTAGTTCTAGGCTTAAAAACTGTTTCTTCCAGCCCTGGTCCCATCAGCCCCCCAGGCAATAGGAGGGAGGTGGTTGCAGAGCACACAGCCCTCTCTTAACCAGCTCCGATCCCTGACACAGTGATGGAAGAGGATATTAGCAGTGAGAAATTTTTTCAAGGCCAGTACTTTAATGAGCTCCTAAATAATGACTTTATCTTAGAGGCACACTCAATATTCATTCAGTATCACACTCGAAGAATACCAGGACCTGACTTCAGACAACAGAAAATAAGTCTGGAGCTGCAGCTCAGAAACCAGCCCTCAGCTTTGGGAAGCAGCAATGGGACAGGACACTCACCCCTCAGTGTGCCCAGGGCAGGAGATTCCCTGCTGTGACAGAGTCTGGCATGGGCTGCTCTCTCTCCGTGTGCTGCTCCTGGCTCAGCTCACGGCAGCATTCACACCCACCGCCCTGCAGCGAGGCACAGACACCCGTGTCCCTGCACAGCGCAAGGGGCTGTTCATGCCATGCAGACAAGGTCTCAGACACCTTTTTTCCCCTCTTCTAATTATCTAATCAGATACCAACAACAAGCACAGAGTTTGCAGAGCAAATAAAATGGCCAGTTACTGTCAAAGCGGGCATAATTTTTTCACCTCAGGAGAGGTGCTAGTTTTGGACCAGATCTCAGCTTCCTGTTTTTTCAGAGGTGGGTTCAACTTGCTTTTTAACCAGGCTGAGCCAAGGGGAAGGCCTTCAGCTCTTCTCCCAGAAAGAACTCAAGCCCCACAGAGGTTCCGCCAACGTTCCCTTCACAAGTGAACAGCTTTGGGTCACTTCAGACATGCCCATTACTTACAGTTTCGTTGCTGTGGTTAGCACATCACAACTGGGACAGTTTGAATCAAGTTCTCAAGGGCTTTTGTTTCCAAGTTTTGGACCACAAACATCTTGGAGATTTATACCTACCCTGAACATGAAATATTGTCTTTGCCAGACCCTGGGGCTCTCCTGCAAAAGACTATTTCCATTAACATTTCCCCAGTTCAGAAATGGTGTCTGGGCCACAGCTCTTTTTATGGTTCTGGGATCCTTATGAGAGTAGATTAACCTGTATTAGCAGAGAAACCAGTTACCATCCAGCAGCCTGTGCAGTGGCCACTTTCAAGTTTTTGTCATTCTTAGCATTCTCCTTTATTTGTCTGTGCCCCTAGGGAGCAGAAACCCACCCCAGAGTGCTGTGAATACCCTGCTTCACTGGCCAAACGCCTCACAGGCAGCAGAGACTGAGAAACACTTCTCATCAGTGCAGTGTTTCAGACTCTGGAGGTTCACAGCACGTAACAAAATCTCCATCCCAATTTCCATGGGCAGGCAAGGACTTCCAGGCACTTTGAAGGAATCCTATGCTCAGCTCCTACTTCACTGACTCACTCTGTGACTCCAAACCTTGCAAGATCCTTTGGAATTCCCACCTACAAGTGGATCACATTTTGCAGTTATTAATTAGCCAAATTCCTTCCCTTTCATAGGAAGGTTCATTTGTTTATCATGGAACACATGAAGACTAGTCTGGGGTTTCCACCTGAACAAACTTCACTTCCCTATCCTACACAAGTAACTGGTACTAGCCAAATATTCCTATTTGCTTTTGAAGGCTGCAGGCTGCACTCAGCGCTGCCAGCAACAGGCATCCTGTTGGATTCACAGACGTAGTACAGAGCTGGAAGAAAGACAGATGATATTTCAAAGAAGACAAGGGGCACAGCCTATTCCTTCCCTGCAAGGGAGACCCTCTGGGCCAGTTTGAGCAAAACTGTTGCAAAAACAAAGCCAGCTTTCTTCCCTGGTACTGCTATTTAAATCACTTCTATGAGATGCCACTGTCAGTCCCTGAGTTTTAATATTACTGCAGCAGCATTACAGGAGAATGAGAGCTGAATCAATAAAAAATTAAGGAAACAGTTTTTATTACACAGTGATATTTGGAATTGATCCCTTAGGCTTTCCAGTCACCTCAGTTTTGTTTATACACCAGCGGATGGAGCGTCATGCAAAGTAGTTTGAACACAGGAACCAATCAGTCGTAATCTAATTTTAAACGGACCACAAGCAAGCTTAGAAAATAAAGACAGGCATCACGTTGACAGATTTGCCTATGGTATATTGTATCTCTGTTCTACCTAACACGGAAGAATACTCTCTTCAATTGTTTTATCTATGTATAATGCCAATAACAACAACAATAGGGGGGAAACTTGGTTTCTGTAGGGACATGAACAAATTTATTTAAAAAACATGAAAAGATAAAATAATATCATCTCTTCTTATCCTTGCTTGTAAAATGCTAAACTAACAGCCGACAAGCATATGAAAAGCATAGAATAAGAAGCACAGATGCTTTTTGCTCCTTCAAGTTAACGGGGATTTCTCCGAGGCCCAAATCCAATTGTTCCTCTGACTCCTCAAGCAAAGAGGCTACAACTTGCCTGGAGGAATTGTGGACGAACAAAGAGATAGTGAAAATCCACACGCAGTTACATCCAGCACGGTGCACAGCTTTCTGCAACAACACCTCACACTGCAGTCCTAATTAATTTTGCCAGCTATTTGCAATTACGATTTGCTCTTTCATTTCTGCCACCATGAGTTCCTACAGTTGACCAGTCCCTCTCTGCTTAACCCAGCTCACGTTGCTCCGTGAAACAGCTCCTTAAATCCTGATCTCCTCACTACTCCCAGTGCTGTCAGACAGCAGAGCCGTACAGCTATCTCTGCTCCCCACAGCCAAAATCTGTGTTCCCCCATAGCAACATCCTCAGTCTCAGCTGAATCGTACAATCACAGGATGGTTTGGGTAGGAAGGAACCTCAAAGCCCATCCAATTCCAAGCCTTCTCTTCTCCAGGCTGAACCACCCCACCATCTGAGTAGTTGAAGCTCCAGACCCTGCTTGCTCCTCTGGGAGGGCTAACGGTCTTAGTGCACCTTTAGACCCAATCCCCTCAAGACAGCATCTTGCTTTAGTCCTTCACTGAATTTGCACATTTTATGTCTTTATAGGGTCACCCATCACTGTAATTCCTGCTTTTTCCTGACTCAAACTGCTCTATTTGCTTCCTAAACAAAAAGAAAACAGAATTAGAGGCTGCTCTATAAATTTCAGACCCAGTCAGTACAGGATGCTACCACAGTGCATTAAGAGCCGTCACTCTGAGACCCCTCCAGACCTGCTGAAATACATCTGCCATAACACGAGGAAGAAGTTACATTACCACAGGGGCTCAGCTTCAGGAAATACTTGAGAAACTGCTGTTTCTCTAACAGAAAAAAAATATAGGAGATACAGTGAGGTGGTTCAAAAGTCAATCTCCCTGGACAAAAAAAACCCCAAACAGATAAAGAGAAGGAATCACTACTATAAATATTCATTGTGGCCTCACTGCTAGTAGTCATGACCACATTCCAGTTGTCTCTGCAGATACCAGCTTGACAATTAATGCTTCCAGCTGGTACTCCAAAAAACCAGCAAGCCAAAACAGAAACTGAAAATGCTTCTGAGGCAAATTAAGGGCAAGTGAATAATACCTAGGAGGTAAGAAATAAAACAAACCAACAGGAAAACAAAAAGAAATCTTTACAACCACAAAAGAAGGTTTCTTTAGTTAAAAAGGAAAAATATACAGTTAAAATACAAGTTGTAAAAATAATTTGAAAATTCAGTCACAAATGGAAAAAATGATAGCTATGATCTCCAGGAACATAAATTAGCAACAGGGAAGAGCAGACTATTTGAAAACAGAACCTGAAGGTATCAATGTAAATCCTATGACATGTACAATAATAAAAAATGGAAATCTAATATAATAGCATGACATTAAATCCTAGCAAGGTTGCAGATTTTGTAATAGATGAGGATGGAAAAATTGTCAAACATCATGCAGAAATAAATAGCAAACATTTCTGTTCTGTATTTAAAATGATGGGAAAATTCATTCAGCTTTTACAGCAACATAGCAACACTTTCTATTCCAACAGTAACAGATTTTAAACAGCTATTAAATGTAAACATTTAAGTGTGAGAGGGAATAATTCCCTCTCCAGACTACTAAAAAAAACAGATATAGAACTCTCTGAAACAGCCACATTTCTTTCAAATCATCTGCATTCAATCAGGAAGCATCAAGGGATCTCAAGAAATTCTGGATCACCCCAGTACTGAGGTGGTTTCGCAGAGGGACCACAGACCCTCGCACTCACAGTCCTCCCTAGATTAAAGGGAGGAGACACTCCAGCCCTGGAGGTGTCCAAGGGCAGGTCGGATGAGCCTTGAGCAGCCTGGTCTAGGGGGAGGTGTCCCTGCCCATCGGTGGAACTGGATGATCTTTAAGGTCTCTTCCAACTCAAACTATTCTATGATTCCATGACCTTGCTTCATTATTTTGCCATCGGTTTGCATGACTTCCCTGTTCTCTAGCCCACCTTGGAAGATACTGTTTGTCAAATGGATCCAACTTGAGAGTTTGTGAACATACTTTGATTGGATTTGATTATCATAGAATAGTTTGGGTTGGAAGGGACCCTAAAGCCCATCCAGTTCCACCCCTGCCATGGGCAGGGACACCTCCCACTGGATCAGGCTGCCCAAGGCCCATCCAGCCTGGCCTTGAACACCTCCTGGGATGGGGCAGCCACAGCTTCCCTGGGCAACCTGGGCCAGTCCCTTGCCACTCTTGTTATGTCCAGTCTAAATCTGTCCCTCTCCAGTTTACACCCTTTGCCCCTCATCCTATCACTCCAACCCTTTGTAAACAGTTCCTCCCCAGCTTTCTTGTAGCCCCTTCAGGTACTGGAAGGTCACTGTAAGGTCTCCTGGGAGCCTTCTCTTCTCCAGGCTGAACAACCCCAACTCTCAGCCTGTCCTCATATGGGAGGCACTCCAGCCCTCTGATCATCCTTGTAGACTCCTCTGGACCCATCATCACATATAAATCACAAAGTTCTTGCAATGCCCAGGAATATAAATACAATTATTAGTAGTAACAAACATTGAGCAAAGCTGCAGTGACTCACCACAAAACAATCCTCAAGCTCCAGCCAAATAATTGCTTTTGCTTTGCTTTCCTACCCACTGTTTCTGCAGCGGATGCTCTTCAGGGGAAAGGATGGACCACCTTCACCCAGAGCCCAGTTTGACTTTTTGACACGGTTGCCCTCTTGCTTAAGTTATGCCAGCCCATCTGCAGGCATAGATAATCCTCTCGTTAGCTAGCAACTGGTAGCTCAGCTCTGCTCCACCGTGCTTAGCATTATACAGAGCAGCCAAGTATTGATGCAGCATCACCGAGGAGAATCTAGATTGGCTTTTTCCCATGCTTCCTTCTTTTGAAACTTAGAATACATGCTGGAAATAATTTCAAGGGCTGCTGAGCATTGCCCCAGGGGAACGTAAGGGGCTTTCAACATTAAGACTAAAAGACAGTTGGAAATTTGCAAGCGGTAGCCTTTGAAATTGGATTTTGAGGCTAAATTCAAAGAAGCCCCTGTAGTTTGTCCCACTCCCTGCAAATACACATGGAGCTTCTGACACTGTCTCATCCCAGAGCCCTGGCTCAACCAAAAGCATCCAACCGACAGGCTGCGTGGGAGCTGCATGGCCCATCGGTGCTAGACCTGCATCACCGGGCAGGCCAATCCAGCACTGCAAACTCCCTGCAGTGCCAGGAAAGCTGCTCCAAGAGGAAGGTGCAGAGCAGCTCTTATTTGCTCAATGTGCAAACTTAAGTCCAGATTTCTTCAAAACCAACTCACTCATAGAGATAGGATGGGAAGAGCTCACGTACGGCATCTCTGTCCCACCAGGTCCTGAATCACTGGAGACAGCCACGAGCCTCCAGATGCTAGTGCGCATCTTGCAGTATGATTTACCATCTCTGTTTCAGCAGCGCAGAGAGGCCTTCAGCAGGAGCCAGACCTCCCCTTTTTCATGATAAAACCTGCTACAAAGTACTGAAACTCAAACTAGCCAAAGCAGACCAGAAGCATCATAAAACCAATAGCAAAGCAGGAAAAAACAATGAGGAACTTGCTCAAGTGAACAGAAGTCACCTTAGGCAGAAACAGAAACTAAAGCCAGGTAACCTCAGCCTCAGCTTCAAGCTCAGTTGCTCCCTACGCTCCATTTATACAATTTCCCTCCTGCTTCTTTGCCCCCTGAGGCACGACAGGGCCACATCTACTAAAGAAAAGAAAAGAAAGCAGCACTGTACCAGAAGAGGATCTGCTAGGATCAACACCATGTTGTGTTTCACTCTTGGTACTAGTTTTCACTCCTGTAATATGTTTTTAAATGACAGATTTCCACATTCTGTCTTCCTGTAACCTAAATGTAGCTTAGTGACATCTGCTTCCATGTCATCTCCACTTCTACACGATGAGTGAAGGAAATGTGCCAAGTCATCCTCATGGAGAGGTCATTTAATTTTGGTTTGTAAAGCCAAATCTCCTGCGATCTCCATAATTACCAATCAATTTTACATAAATAGAAAAATTAAGCCCCATTATTCTCATTTATGACAAAATTAAAGGAATTAATTAAACATGGGAAAAGTGCTGATGCCTGCCAAATTCTTACTTCCAGCAGATAAAACCAAATTCAGGAAAGATTTGCAGTCAGGAGAAGAAAACCAGTTTTCCATCCAGCAACTCAGTGAACTACTGCAAGGAAGATAGTAAATAACAAGCGGGGGCTGAGTTTCTCTATCTGAACACTGGGACAAGAAAAACGCGTTACATGTTATGGAGGAAAAAACAACACTGAAACAATCCCCTCATTTTTGGTTTTGCACAACAGAAGAGGCCCCGGGGACTGGTAACAAAAAGCTTCAACAAGTCTGATTTCTCAAAGGACTGCTGCTCTGTAATTATCATGAATGGTTTTAGCTAAACATCTCAAAGGAACAAAACATTTGGAGACAAACTGTGACCACAAGAAATCTTTGCAGGTGGCTGAATTATGATGGGGGAAGAGACTTCCCAAAGTGCAGGAGCCAGGGTTGGAAAAACAGGGAAAAACTGAACTAAGTATTGAAGAGCTTTCAAACTCCAGTGCCTTTAGTCCTAATGAAGATGCATCAACAAGCTGGTTCTGAAGCTACTGTCATAAGACAAATGCATTACTGCAAGCAGTGTTTGAAAGACACTTGCAATTACAGCTGCTCTGGAACAATATACTATTCCTTAAATAAACTGAAAAAATGATAACCTCTTTTAACTGTCGTGGTGTAGTAGAGAGATCTTCATATCTTCCTTAATGAGATTTTTATTGCCAGTGTAAATTTGTCTTGAACTGAATTTTTGTCTTGGGAACTCTGAATTATGTTATACAGAGTTGTTCCTGGTAAGCATGCAGGCTTGCACACATTTTTTGCTGTGAAAATGGCTCCTTCTGGCAAACTGAAAGCAATTGAAGCTCAATTTAATTAGCTGCCTTCTGTAAATATACCATTATTCTTCTATCTCAGTGCTGGAGTTATATTTACAAAGGGAACAGATAGCAATAATTATTTTGGGCCATAGTTAGTCAGTATTAGTTAATGCCTAAGCGTAACTGAGAGAAAATTAAGACAAGTCTTAAGCGTAGTCAAGTGTAGTCTCTGGGGGGGAAACAAAAGAATATGTAAGTCTACGGCAGTAAAGACACTGCACCTGGATGTTCTTCCTGGGGCTGAAATATCCAGAAAGTTGGAGCTAAAAAAGCAAACACTTACCCATGCTCCAGAAATGCTCTGGAACCAGAGAGTTAATGATCATCACCTTACATTTTTGGTCATTTAAAACTTGTTGGATTTTTGAAATAAGCCTTACCAATCGTCTTCTGTGAGTTTTTATCTGCTTTTCGAGTTACAGTCATGAGCAAACAGCCATTACCAGACAACTCCTTGCCAAGAAAAGGAGCACTGAGCCGAGCAGCTTGGAAAGCTGCATCAGAGGATCCACAGCTTGAGGAGTACAAGCTGCTTGGAAAGGTTTTGAAGACAGTGTCTGAGAGACCCTGCATGGGTCCAGGCAGGGGGAACCTGCACCATGACCCTTTATGGGTCTGGATACATTATTCATATTAACTCTCAGAACAGATTAGTTTAATTGCATCACTATATAGATGCTTCAATTTCAATTTAAAGAGGCCTTAATTCAATTTACCTTAATCCACTTTCAAAGTAAATTACAGCAAATGAAGACTTCACTAATTCTGAGTGACTGTTCACACTTAGGTTAAATGTAATTTAACTAATTCTCTTTAAATGTATGTATCTACTTAATTTTCATTACTTTCCCTTATTCCTCCTTCTTTGGGCTTGCAAGTGTTAAACCATAAGCGCAACTCAAAAAAAAAAAAAAAGTCAGATACTGCATTTACAGGTGGAGCAAGAGTTCTTAAATAGATTTATGGGAATTATTCTTGCACAAGGGTTAGCAAATTGGGCCCATTCATAGAATCATAGAATCACTAGGTTGGAAAGGACCTTTGAGATTATCGAGTCTAACTGTACCTATCCACTACTAAATCATATCCCTAAGCACTTCATCTTGTTTCCATGTTGGAAGTAACTGGCAGTGCATGAGGCATGATGAGGATGGTTTTGAGATTAGCTTCTTGCCCCAAGCAATAGAAGGCAGTGGTTTGAGATGCATGTTTCTAACAAAAGCTATCTCTCTGCCACATGGGATGGGACAAGAGCTGCAGTGGGCATGTGATAGCTGAGGAATGTGCCTGGGCCATCAGCATCAACCTCCTGGGATCTTGCACTAACAGGTGCTGTGCTAAATGGCTTCTGGCTTCAGGGCTCATCTGTCTGCTGTGCTGTCTTACATGATGCAGAAACCCCCTCCAGTTCCCTCGTCTTCAACGTCTCCTCTAAGACAGGTCAGGAACCACTTGTTGTCACCTGCTCATTGCCCATCCAAAGTGTTGTCTCAGGAGCCTTCAGTGTGGTCATGCCCAACATGAAGAGAGGGAACCTGGGCTGTGACATGCAGTCCCTCTCCACAAAGACGGGGCTTACACAGGTAGGTCAGCCCAGCAATTCTCCTCTCTCCTCCACCCCAGGCAAAGGCAGGATGCACAGTGCTCAGGGCACCCCTCTCCAAAATGCATCGTTGTCCCCAGCTGAATACACAACACTGACTAATCTGCAGTTGGTGAGTTCCTGTGGTTTGAATAGCAAGACACTGACAAGCCAGAAAGTACCCGAGATCCAGCGGTGCTGCTAACTTCTGTGCTATTTCCATGCATAGTGAGCTCTACAGCAAATCAAAGGAGCCCCAGGGTACCTATTCAACAAGGAAAAAATTCTTACTTCAGCCATTATGTAAATGAAATGCTAAAAATGTTCTTTTGTTCCTCTGAGGTATTAGTACTACTAATGCGAAGTGCACAAACTTCATAATCAAGTAAAATATTATCTTGTGGTACTTGCAAAGTGCCAGAAGTTTATGGACTGCATCTCTGGGAGATTTGCAGTACTCAGATTTAGATGTTCTTTTGTCAAAGTTCAGACAAGAAGGGTTTCCATAATTTAGAATTCTGTTGTCAGGCGGGACGGGAAATGGCATGCATCTGGCATGTAGCTACTTAGAAATGAAGAGTTAGTACAATAACAATAAAAAAAGATCTAGTATCTGAGCACACATGGTTTCTCCTTTGTGTAACTTATGATTTCAGAGCACCTTGCCAAAGCTGAGCTGAACTATGAATACCAACTATTTTAGTCTTCAAGAGTTATAGTGTAAAAAATTCACATCTCTATGTACTTTCCCCTAGCTGTCACTCAGGCTGCTCCTCGTGAAAGACCGGAATCCAAAAGCCAGCTTTGGACATTAATTTGACAGCAGATGGATCAGATTGGATCCCCGCTCGAGCAGTACGAAAGTGTAATATATTGCTGTGGTGTGTGCTGAATCGCGGCAGTACCTGACCTGCAGCAGAACAGCTCATTTGCCCTGGCCAGTAGCACCAGTGATCCACAGGTTGGCAAGGATACACCCCAGGGTACTGCAGACCCACAGGCTCTCACAGATGTACTCATCCTGATGGACACGACAGCCAAGCTCTGCAGCAATCCATGCACAGCACAAGAGTCATGGGAAATCAGTAAAAGGTGTTGATCGAAACACCAAACTCCAACACAGCATCAGCCTGCGGAGAACTGCCTCTGAACAAAGCCTCATCTGCTCCCGTGACTTCCACGTCGCAACAAAGTTGATAAAACATCCAAGACAGATCCTCATAGAAACAATTGATGCTCTAATTAGACTACCTCTCCTAGAAAATACATTCTTCACACCCAGCATTCCACTAATTTAAGTTTCTTCCCTACACCCAAATTTAACCAGAACGCTTAATAATAAAAGTGAGTGTTACAGCTGTACTCAGCAAGACACAAAAGCTGTGACAGTGGCCACTGCTTTTTTCCTGCTACAGGCACAAAACTAGAAAAGTAGCCATTTGGTGAATGAAACACATACAGGATGGTTAACGCAGCAACCCAAACCTCACTTCTACTGTTTATCTTGTGCAACCAGGTAGGATGGCTGAACTGAAGCCAAATTTAGCTCTTGAAATAGAGGAAATCCTGTCAAACAGACTTGCCTCACTACTGTCAAATAACTTCATTCAGAGGAAGCTGTTTACATTCCTGTTAGGTCTGCTTTCCAAGTAAGCATTTAACAATGCTTTTGAAATGCAGCGTTAAGATTGAACACCAGGCATCTTGGACACAGAGACAGACAAATGGACAGCAGGATGCTGCAGAGGGAGGTCACAGCACTGCAGTCTCAAAGGGGAAAATTAGAAGATGTCCAAAGGACACACACTGGAACAAGGGAGTCTGGGAAGTAAGCAGAGGTGCGGACACCAGCGAGGCAATGTGTCCACAGCCAGCTGGAAGATGATGCCATTGCCCCATCAGTGAAGTCAAGAGAGACATGAAAACCTACAAAGGGCTAAATTCCCATTAGCTTGCAGGGACCAAATGCTGAACTGTTAATTGAGAATGATGTGGGTGCACTAACTGTTCCAGATGAGCAGCGGGTAAAGGACAAGTGCAGCCACGAGTTCACAGCTGGGATGGGGGCTGTGCCCAGCAGCAGAGCTGTCTCAGCTCACCACTGTAACACAGATGAAAAACTGCCATAAAACACTGTTACTCTGCTCAACATTGCCATATATAAAAACATTCCAAGATACAATTCACTACAGAAAGAGTTGAGTACATTTCTCTGTCACAGCAAGAAAGAAAGAAAAAAGGTAGTTAGGTTTAAAGGATAAGAAAGCGTGTGCCCTGCTTTCTGACCCTGGTTTTTGTTTATTGTTTGGATCCTACACCATATTTTTCTCGTTTTTTCTTTCAATTATTTAGTAAGAGAAAAAAAAAAAGATGGAGAGGGGTTCTCTGTTCCTGTTTGTGCCACAGCTCCTGGCTGCTGCCGTGGGAATACTGCTAACAGCAGCTACTAGTGTTTTATTAAAAATAATAAAATATATTGTTATCATAAAATAGCAATGTGATCAAAAGGATTATTCTCTTATGCCCTTCTCCGAGTCTCAACTGTAAATTAGAGCACAGATAAAAACAATCTACTGTAGACCATATGAAGTTTTGAAAAGCTGATATATTTCTATATAAACTGTTCAGTTACTCTTAGATATATATTACAGAAAAAAAAGAAAAAACAAATCCTCCCTGAAACTGTGAATCTCACAAGTATTTTTTTTTTAATCCAGAACCTTTTATTCCATATTTTATAGACTCACAGGGACCACTCCCCTTAATTCCGCTGAGTTCCACCACAGCATCCCTCTTGAGCAGGAGCACTGCTCCACCTGCTGGGCTCCAGCACAAGGGACCCGGGAAGGCCAGGGCAGAAGCAATATTCAGGGCAAGCGATAAATTCCAGGCATGTTGATGCCTGGCACACAGGCATTAAATCAGTCTAGTGAAGCTGGAAGCAGAGAGCACACTTAAAATACCTTCCTGAAACAGCACCATCCCTCTGGGTTGCAAACCACAGCGTCACAAATGGACTGCACACAGTGACATTGCTTATCACTTGACCTTATCACTGTCTACAACTACCTGAAAGGAGGTGGCAGAGAGGTGGGTGTTGGTTTCTTCTCCCAAATGACAGGGCAAGAGCGAAGGGCCTCAAGGTGTGTCAGAGGAGGCTTGGATTGGACATTAGGAAAAAATTCTTCACAGAAAGGGTTCTCAGGCACTGGAACAGGCTGCCCAGGGAGGTGGTTGAGTCCCCATCCTTGGTGGTATTTAAAAGGCAGATAGATGAAGTACCTAGGGATATTGTTCAGTAATGGACACATACAGTCGAGTTTGATGATCTCAAAAGTCTTTTCCAACTTAATAATTCTATGATCCCTTACATACATTGTCGCACACAGCTCCCAGTCGACACACCATGCGAGTGCCCACACCCATGATGATGCTCCCTAGCAGGTACAACAAGTTCCCTCCCTTACTAGCCATCCCAACCTCTACACAGCAACCCCTTTTCCAATCATCCCCTTTGGTTAAAACATTACTGCTTGTTTACAGATCAGTCTTTTCCTTATTTTAAGCTCACACCACTGATAGTTCTCAGCTATTACTAATGACTCTTTTCCACTACCTGCTCTCTTTTCTAGCCTCTCATACATACATGAGGTAGATTGTAGCCAAAACAGACCCAAGGCACAGCCAGACTGACACAGCTTTTCAAGCTCTTGATCTTTCGAATACAGACCAGTAGTATTTTTCCCCTCCCCTACACACACCCCTTTAAAAACACGTATGAGTTAGGTGACTAAGATGGTGTCTTTCCCTAGCAAGGTAACATGGCTTTGCATCGAAATAATCTGTTTAAAATCCCTTATTTAAAAAAAAAAAAAGTCCTTGTCATGATTATTATTCAAAGCATATTCAATGGTTCAAGTAAAAAAAAAAAAATCAAACATCTGCATATAACTTCTCTTGTTATTATGCTGCACTCTCTTCCTGCATTTCTAAGAGCTCAGATAGTGCAAAATATAGGAACTGACTGCCTAGCTTTGTTTTTACTTTCTAACGTATCATTGTCACCTTATTGTCAATTCACTTCGGGGTCTTTTTCATTAACATAAAGCGGTAACATCTGGATTGCAAATGCTGCAAGGCAATGTTCATTTATGTAAAAATTGTTCCCGCTGAAAGTGAAGTAACAGAAGAAATTAATTTACAGAGTTGCTTTTATTAACCCAGCAGCTAGCAGAAGTTGAGAACAGTATCTAAATGGAGGGAAGGTGTGACCTGGAGATGTATCCGGTAACACAGGAGGTTTAAAACCCAGAAATCTGGGCTATGAATGTCGCTAGGCACATTGTTGGGGAGAACCTCGTACAGCCAGAAGCATTTGCAGAAGCCTCTGTGCTCACCTTCAGTCTGTGGGCAAGCAGGGTGAGCACTGCCCACCACAGTGCTTCAGAAACCAGGACTGTGGGAGCTCTGCATCCACGGGAGGAGAATAACAGGTGGCGAGTGAAGGGAGCTCAGAGATGATAAAGTGAACTGGTTTCACGTATCCAGGATGCACAGTAAAGCAGCAGCCTTAATACTTATTCCCTAGCATTAAGCATTATGTTGATGGAGTGACTTCTTGGTCAGAAGCCATCTGCTGTTTCCATGGGTAAGAGTCTAAAAGAATTTGCAAAGCTGGCTATCAAAACAGGATAAGTTTCATTTGGCTGTGGGTGTTTTCATGAGGCACCAGACCAACAGCAACACCGAGGTGCAAAATAAATCTGTTTCTGAAGCAAATCAGAGTGCATGAGGCATCCTGCTGCCGAGGCCCCACAGTTACAGGGAGCGATGGTTGCTCACGTTAGCTGCCCTTTGAGACGCAGAAGGCAAAGTTCTGGTCTTTCCGGGAGAGCTGGGATAAAAGTCTTGTTTTTTCCAGCTCTGAGATGGGCAGGGGTTGTGCTTGCTAGATTTGTGGGTTTCAAAGACGCTAGAGAGAGACAGCAAGTCAAGGAACAAGATGCTGGGGGCCAAGGCACCCCAAGGACCTTTGCTCATGGCTGCATCCAGCAGCAGAGTGGCACTGAGAACTCCTCTGGCAGAGGAAGGTCAGGATCTTGTGCAAATCCTCCAGGGCTGGACTGCAACAACAGCCCCTGCATCATCGGGACAGGTCAGGGAGGGCAGGGTAGAGTAGGGAACTCTCTACAACTCTACAACTACCTGAAAGGAGGTTGTGGAGAGGAGGGAGCTGGGCTCTTCTCCCAAGTGACAGGAGACCGGACGTGAGGGAATGGCCTCAAGCTTTGCCAGGGGAGGTTCAGGCTGAATATTAGGAAAAAAATTTTCACAGAAAGGGTCATTGGGCACTGGAACAGGCTGCCCAGGGAGGGGGTTGAGTCACCTTCCCTGGAGGTGTTTAAAGGATGGGTAGACAAGGCGCTGAGGGACAAGGTTTAGTGATTGATGGGAATGGTTGGACTCGATGATCTGATGGGTCTCTTCCAACCTGGTGGCGATTCTATGATTCTAATGTGCTTCCCTCTGAACAAGTTCAAAATTAATAGGCATTGCTCCACCATCTACCTCCACATGTCCCAGTCACACATAGGAAGATGGGCAGCCTCGCAGGTTTTCATGAAGGTCAAGGCAGGGGCAGAGGGAGGGTGGAAGACGGGACAGCCTGGCAGGAGCAGGCAGGGCTGCTGCTCTCCTGTCACTCTCCCCAGGCACAAAGCAGCCAAAACCCTTCAGTTGTCAAAGTGCACTATGCTATTGTTAATGATGCTATTACTTACCATATGTTAGCAGTATGGCTGGATTTATTCAGCTTATTCAAATGCAGAATTGAACATTTCAGTGTAGCATGCGGCCTCAGGCTCAGGGGGGTCCAGACTGTGGGAGAAAGCAAAAGCTATTGCAGAGGAGGGAAAACATTTGTTACTTAACAAGGTCAATAGCATAAATTCTTATTTTGTTTACTTCAGAGAGCACAGAAGCTGTTGTTTACACCCTGATTTTGTTAATTACTTTCAGAGTAGGTTGTAAAATCATTTGCTCTCCTACCTAAAATTGTGCTTTATGCTGCTAAAAAGAGCTTCCAGCCAATTCACCCAGGAAGGACTACACTCTATAGGCAGATAAATTGATGTTTTATATCATCATAGATGGGGTGAAGTTATAATATTCAGAACTGGTGCTTGCAGGACCTGGAACATTGGTTCAGCCACTTGAAAAAGTAAAGGTTATTTGTAAAATCTAGATGCAAGTTCAGCTTTCAAACTTGTCCACAGATTTGGGTTACCCAGAGAAAGGAGCTTGTTCAGTGCTGGCTTGCCTTGGTTTCTCTCTTAATTACAGGTGCTCAAAAGCTGTCGCTCCCATGAATTTCATATAAACCTGTGTCCTGCATGTTCAAAAAGAAAGAGCAAGTACTTGCTAAAAGTACCACAATGGTCCAGAAAGCTTGTAAATAATCATAGAATAATAGAATGGCCTGAGTTGGAAGGAACCCACAAGGTTCACAGAATCCAACTCCTGTCCCTGCATAGGACAATGTTCTACCAAAAACTAGATTTGTTTGAAAGAGAACTAAACCCAAGAACTGTCTTGTTTCCTTCTACCTTGCCACTGTGAAAAAACTGTTAACCCCAAGTATCTAACCCATACAATCATAAAATGGTTTGAGTTGGAAGGGACCCATCCTGTCCAACCCCCCTGCACTTAGCAGGGACATCTTCAGCCAGATGTGGTTGTTCAGAGTCCTATCCTATTGGACTCTTACCCTGTACAACCAGTGTAATTCCCGATATCTTCCTATTACCAGAACTTGTTCTGGTATTGAAGTACTCCTTGCTTAGGATATCCCGCAGATGTGGCTGCTTTTACAGAAGAATGCAGTACATTGGCCCCTATCACCCTGCCTCTGCCACATTCTGGATCTTTGATGTACCCCAGCACAGTTCTAAGTTCATCATCAGCCCAAACTCTTGTTTTTATTCTAGCAAGCCCGCTGACAACAGTTGACAAAGGAAACATCTTCCAAAATTATCTTAAAAATACCATTTTGTTGAGAGTCCTTAATAAAACCAGTAAAACATGGAGCTCATATAAAATGCAAATTATGCCAGCTGATCTGCAGTTTGACTGGATAATGTAGTGAAGGGAAAAGCGAATAAAAAATTGCAGAATGGTAACTGAAAGCGTATTAATTTCCAAAGCAGCAAGAAACCTTGCAAGACCTCTGCAGCTATTTAACATTAAATATCCTTCCAGATATTAACTCATCCCAGAATAAATTGTACTAGCTCAATGCCCTTGAACTATGCCTTTTTGACCTATGGTTTCCAAGGAACACACATGGCAGTAATTAGTGTGGTATGCAAACTAATTCTGATGACTCAAAAGATGATCTCTGATTGTGGAAGTGGCAGCACTTGGAATATCAAGCCACTTTGTATTCAGAACAAGACTAGCTCTTCCTTTGACAACAACCATGCTTCTATGACTCCACCTTTTCAAATCAAACAAGAAGTAGCTGCAAACCCTGCCACTACACAAACCTACTAGGTGAAACACCAGTCCTGAAGAACAAAAAGAAAAACACACGTGCTGAAATCAGCTCTGAGATGCCAGCCAGTTCCTTGCCTGGCTTTCACTACCAGAGCTCTGCCTTCATACCCGGGACTGTGCCAAGCAACACTTTCGTAGCCATGTCTGATGTGGTAGATTTGGAGAGTCCTATCGTTCTGCACATGAGTAGATGAGTACTTCATTCTACTCTGAATGAGTAGATGAAGACATGGCCCTCAATCCCTCTAATCCTGTCTGTCTCTGCTAAAAGGGTGTAACAGGTCCCCACTTGCCTAGTGGTGCATTGTCAACAGAGGGAACTCAATCCTTGCCTCAGAGCACCCATCCAAACCAATTCCAGTTACAGGCCCGGGAACATGACATCCCAAGCACACTAGGTGATAGGGGAGGATTTCATACCTCTCTTTTAGTGGATCTTCAAAACAGAAAGCCCATCAACTTCAAGACTAAAAGGTACTTTGACAGAGAAGAGAAACCATCAAGCTAATTTGCCACAAAAAGCTGAACAAAAGCAGCAAGTTTCTTCTGCAAACAACATCACGTGCTCTCTGTAGATAGCGCTGTAATTTACCCAAAGCACCATAGCCCAGCTGAGAGGCTCCTGTTTCATGCTGCACAGGCAGCCCTGAGAGATACCTAACCAATGGATAATATAAGGACGGTTCTTGCAGTGCCAGATCTTAGTTAAAAACAGAAAATGTGTCTTTTTCAGAGTGGCTGCAAGGCAGAGGTGCTTTGTAGCATATACAAAACACTCAGTAACTGGATGTCCTTACCACTATGAGTCAATACAGGACAATTATTGGTGAAGAACAGCTCATCAGTAGCTGCCTTCATTACTGTCAACTTGCACACAATGCTGCAGGTGTGGGACCAAAACAGCAGCGTGCCAAACAACAGAGAGGCAAATCCACAATCCATTTGTAACTCTAGTTCTAAGAGCAAGACCTCCTAACAGGGACCGCAGAGGGAGCTGGTGGCTTGTACTAATGGCCCTGCTGGCACCCCAGTTCTTGGCTGCCCCCACTGTGCTGCTTCCCCTCACTGCTCCAAGCACATCCCCATTCCCACAACAGCCAGGGTGTAAAAGGTTAATCACAGAATCATCAGGTTGGAAAAGACCCATCGGATCATCGAGTCCAACCATTCCTATCAAACACTAAACCATGTCCCTCAGCACCTCGTCCACCCGTCCCTTAAACACCTCCAGCGAAGGTGACTCAACCACCTCCCTGGGCAGCCTGTTCCAGTGCCCAATGACCCTTTCCATGAAAAATTTTTTCCTAATATTCAGCCTAAACCTCCCCTGGCAGAGCTTGAGGCCATTCCCTCTTGTCCTGTCCCCTGTCACTTGGGAGAAGAGGCCAGCTCCCTCCTCTCCACAACCTCCTTTCAGGTAGTTGGAGAGAGCAATGAGGTCTCCCCTCAGCCTCCTCCGGCTAAACACCCCCAGCTCTCTCAGCCGTTCCTCATCAGGTCTGTTCTCCAGCCCCCTCACCAGCTTTGTTGCTCTTCTCTGGACTCACTAAAGGCACAAAGACATTTCCAACCAGAGAAACAGAAAAGCAGTGGTTATATAGCATCAGCAGAGAACATTACGTGTAAAAATAAATTGTAATAAAACATTTCTTTGGGTCAAGATCCAGGGCTTGGCTTAGTGAGGCAAAAGGCACAAGGAAAGAACAGTAACAGATGCAAAAGCGCCTGGGACTGAAAACAAACGAAACAGGAAAAAAAAAGAAAGTAAGAAACATTTCAGACCTTAAAGTACAAACTTAATAGTAGCAGCAAAACCCCTGCTTTGATCTGTCACAGCTCTGCCTATGGGTGT
Source organism: Phaenicophaeus curvirostris (assembly GCF_032191515.1). NCBI lineage: Eukaryota > Metazoa > Chordata > Aves > Cuculiformes > Cuculidae > Phaenicophaeus > Phaenicophaeus curvirostris. The sequence goes on along the minus strand of NC_091402.1, from coordinate 4,865,994 downwards.
GCTATCCAAGCATTTCAAAGAAATCTTTTATCATTGTGGACCTGCCTCAGAGAAATCATACCAATGAAGGAACAAAAAGGTTGATTGTTATTTTAATTGAATTTGTTTTCAATTTATTTTCAAGCTGTCTGGGGGAAACCTTTTCCACGTGCATTGTTTGATTTGGTTTTAACTTTGGTACCATTACCCTAATAGTGAAGCTTTTAAGGCATTTTAAGAAGCCTGTTTGTCAAAAAAAAGAAGTTACTCTCATTGATCAGATCAATACCTACGAAAGCACCTGAAAGCAGGAAATAAATATGGACTACAAAAAGCCAGCATTATTTTAGAGAACTGGGGTTTTGTTGTGACCTCAGATGCTAAGCATGAATCGCTGACTTGATCTCTGCCAACAGACACATCCATGAGCTAATGTGCCAGGGGATTATTTTCCAGCATCCTTTAATGCAGTCTACCTGCACACGATCGCTTTTTCAAAGGCGCTCAACACTTCCACCTCCCGCTGCTCCTTGCGTTAAAGCTCAGGGACAAACTAGGGCAGAAAGACTCCTTGAATGAGATTAACAGTAAAGCCAGGATTTGTGCTACAAAAGGTTAATTAGTTTTATAGGTAGTTGGTTAATAGTTCTTTTTACTTTTCTAACAAAAAAGAGGTGCACAAGCTGTGGAGTGGCAGGAAAGGGCAGCACAGCCCGCACAGCCCCGTGAGTTCCTCAGCTCCTGGTCCATCACAACTATTTCTGTCAGGCCAGCTCACAGCTTCTTCACCACTCACCTCCCTCCCACTCTTTGAATATATCAAATTAGGCAAAACATCCTATCACAGAAGAAATTGAGGGGGTTTTGTTCCTTCGAAGTGTGCTTTGTGTAAAGACAAAAAGGTTTTAAAGTTGATCTTTTCACTTCTGAGCTTTCTACTCCAAGTGATAAGACATTTCATTTTTTAAAAGATATTTGGAATCTTTTAACTAGTTTTCATTAACTTAGAACTAGTTTTCATTAATAATAAAAAAAAACCTCTCGGCTAACCTTCCAATGATCATTTTCTTTAGCGTAGTTTTAGCTCAACTAATAGCTAATGCAACAGCAGCAGCTTATACCCAGATCTTAAATGCAAAAAGTGAATGTATGAATCAAATTCATTACTACTTTTCCATCACAGTAAAGCAGCTGGGTGGCATCTCTCAGACAGGCCTCATTTTATGTTATTATTTCAGCAGAGCGCTATTAATTTTTCTGAATATGAGGTTTCTTGAAAACCAGAAATGAAAGGGCCAAAATGACTTGTAATGACTTGTTTCTGTCACTCCTTTCCCTTTCTCCAGCCCCCAAAAGAAACCAAACTGTCAACACCATTAAATTTTAAAATGCCATTTTGAAATTAAATATTGAGCTAGGTTTCTAAAAGACAGGGCAGTTTTAAAAATTAAAGAACAGAGAACTGAACTAAGTACTTTTCCAGAGTACAGAGTATTTCTTTTTGGTCACTAAGCTATGACTGCTCACTCCACGTAGCCAATTTTTCACTTTTACTACTGATCCAAAATACCCACAATTTACTCCTCTCTACCTTCACTTAAGCAGCAAACCAGAAGTTTTAATAGTCTGAAGAGGAAACTATTTAACTAAACGTCCTTAAGGAAGGATCTGCAATTAGTCACATGTTTGTTCAGCATGAAGTTCAAATCTTCGTCCCCTGCAAGACCGTATCACGATGTGTAACACGAATGCCTGGTGGCTGTGGGAGTCGGAGAGCCCACAGAGGTAGGCACAAAATTTAAACATGGGGAATGACACCAAAAACGTTCATTTGATGACAAAGGGAATCTCTCATAGCTGCAATAGCGTTGCTGCAAAGTCATAAAAGGAGCAACTGCAGTTTGCATTCTGCATCCAGTGGGACGGGTGAAAGCTGCAGCTGCCTGCCCGAGGCAGGTCTCACTGCACATCTCACCATAGGCAAGGTACATAAAAAACAGCTCCAACCTCCTTTTGTAACAGGTTTTTCATATCTCCTCATGAAAGCACTGAAGCTGAGGAGTGCTATTTCCCTGTCCTTAGACTGCACCATTCATACCTGTATGACCACTGTGCTGTTCAGGCAGTCCCAGCGAGACCTGCTGCCAGCAAGGTAAATCTCTGCCAGGACATATCAGTGTGGCTGGTACCAGCACCAAAGAGAGGATGGAGCCCCAGCATCCTCATAGAGGTCTGCGGGGGACAGAGTCATGCACGGACCCAGTCCTACATCCCACAGCTGTCACAGACTCCAGGTGGAAGGCTAGGCCAGCCAACAAGACCCATCCCATCACCAGCCTTAGGCTTTGGCAGTTAGCCCACTGGCTGGTAGCTGCGCTCCTCAAGCTGGAAAACCTTCACTACTCCCCTCCTCAACCACAACAAAGGAGGAAGGACATGGAGCGCTGGCCTCCCTGGGTGTGCACTTCTATCACCTTGGCCCCTCACTGTGCACACAGGGCAAGGTCACAGCCCAGTCCCCAGCTTGGGACCAGCCTCCCCGCTGTCCTCACAGTGCCAAATTAGGTGCCACCACCACTGCCCTCCCACCCCCGCTTTAATTTCTGTTCCCTGCCGTTCGCAGTAGCGAACAATGATGCATTACAATTTTCAGATGCCCAAGGCTCAGAGAGCTTTCCTAGATATAATCAGCAGAAAAGAAGGATTTTGCATTGAAAGCCAGTGCCAACATCCCTGCAGTGATAACCATCCCTGTATAATTAAAACGAGCATTTCATAAAATGTCATCTCCAAGCAGCACATTTTAGATAGAAGAAAAAAAAACCCCACAACACATTTTCAAGATCAAAAGAAGAGAATTATAATTGGGAAAGGGTGGAGGAGGGGGCGGACAGTGTGACAGCCCCAAGAAGTATTACTATTATTATAAGGCAAAGTTTGCTGAAATGCCAACTGCTCGCCCACAGAAAGGAAGCTCCAGTTTACTTGTTAATCGCCTTAATTAATTAACTGGCATTGTCCTGGATTTTCTGAAGCTAGGTTTACTGTGGGAATCAATTTTAAAGAGCTTCCAGAAAGACAATTTGAATTTCTGCTTAAAGACTTCACAGTTTAGTAAACATGAGCCTGTTTCCAAACCATTTGGGCAAAACCTCAGCTGTGATTTATGGAAACACGGTCTTTTTTCCCATATAGTCTGTTGTGATCAGCTATATTGACCTACTGCACAGCACAAACTCCCCTGAATTAATCCTTCTTTGAACTATAGCAGCTCTGTTATAAAAACACCACATCCTGATTATCAAATTGGCAGCGAAGCAGAAGCCGGCACTGTCACATTTTGCTGCACCAGGGGCCAGCTCCCACCAACACCCCTGCTTTCTCCCACTGCTGATTTGCTCTGTTCCATACTCCACCCACCGCTGGCCTTCTCTGTTAGGATGAAGGACAACTTGGCAAGCCCTTGCTCCTTGTACAAGCACTTACAGATGGCAACTAAGTTTTCATTACCATAGCTGTGATCTCCCAGGCTTTCTCGATTAAATGGGTACGAAACATGCTCTGAGGTTTCTCACAGCTACTCCAGTTCCTAGCATGCTTCTCTAGCGTGGGACACAGTTGTACCCAGTGCCAGATACTAATCTTCCTGAGAGACGTATTAATATACACAATCATCTGCTCTGTACCTGCTGACCACATCACAGACATTCCCATCCAACCTGTGCTCCAGTTCTCACTTTAATCACCATCTCCAGGGTTAGCAATTCCCACTCTGTAAACTTGACTGCAGATCCCTGTTTTTTCTGTAGTAAAATGGATCTTAAATCGTTGATGAAATGGTAACTACGAAAGCACATAAAGTTCTCACACTTCGAACTTAAATCTTCTCTCCCTGTGTTCATTAGGGCCCTTTCTTTCCTGGAGCTCTGCAGAAGGCTGAGGTACAGGATGGTTCTCGTCTTAATGCAAACTTGACTCACTGAGCTTTGGCACCCAAAAATGTCCTCTGTGATCAGCGGGGAGAAATAGGGGCTTTCACGTTTCATTTCATCTCACTTGTCTTACGCATCTCTTTTTGGACAAAGAACGACACCTGTGAAGTACAAGCTTCTTTCCACTAACTGTACTAGAAATTGCATGCATCCAAACTAAGAGGAAGACACCTACATCTGGTAAGGTGAAGCCTTTTGAGCTTAAATAATACATTGCAGATAAATATAACAGAACACGTATGACCTTATTAAAATGCTCCAGTAGCAAAACACCCACCATGTAAATATGAAAGTGCATACTTCTTTAAATAATAGATTTGAAGTGCAATCTCAATGTCAGATTCTGCTTTTACACGCGTGTAACAGAACAGGAGGGAGTAAGGGATTCTCCTAGCTCAGTTCTTGGAAAGAAGAGCTGTGCAGAACCAACCCCTTCCAAAAACAGGCACACAGAGATAGTGGTTCCCTTCTCTAACTAGGCCAGCATCACAAAGTGAGGACGGAGAATGCGTCCCTTTCACGCACATATTAACACCTTAGTCCTTTTCTGCCTGGAGAGGCAGGAGAAAAATCACAGCTTAGCAATATTTTTTTTTTCTTTCTGCCCACGGAACGGCTCATTTGGCAATGAGAAAATTTTCCTTGAGGAAACTATATTCCACAGAGGAAGGGCTCAACAGATTCTCAAAAATTCTCAATCAAGAAAGCTGAATGGGAAGCACACACAGCCATTTTTCATTGGCTTTTTCTAATGTGCAAATACAACAGTTTCCCACTCCGGGCAGGAGGAGAACAACTAAGAAAGCAGTGCTGATATCCCAAAAACAGAGAACTTGGAAAAATCAGATGAAAAAAAAGTGCTGCAGCCTCTTCTTCCCTGCCCACAGCTCATGCTAGTTACCTGGTTTCTCACACCACCAGGCATGTTAGAGAAGCTGCAAGGAAACTGGTAAAAGCTGTTTTGGATAAGAGGGATATTTTAAAGATATCCCTGCACATCTCAGCCCCTTGAACATGCACTTTCGTGCAGGACTGAGAGCAAGACATCCCTCTGTGCATGAGTACCTGGTTTGGTATGAAGTGGTTCCTCTAGCACTTAATATCAGCATTTATGTAATGAGGAAAATTTTGGGCAACACAACAGAAACTCGAGCTACAGAGAAATTTGGTGAGACCTGAGGAGGGACAAAAGAGTGTGGCGTGGGGAACAGGGGGAGAGAAGGGAAGAAAAATGTGGCCTCTAGAGGGATGGCCTGCATTTAAGATTGGTTTGTCATCCTGCTGCTCCTCTCCCCTTAGAAAGGGCTCCTTTCTCAGCACAGCTCTTACCTACTTGTCCCATTGTGAAATCCTTTTGAGGAACCTCTTTAAGCTGGAGTTGGTCACAGGGCGGTGACCAACAAATCAACCTTCTGCAAGATTTGACTGAAACTGCTCAGCGACTCCTGTATTACAGAGGACATTTGGTAATGCCTGGCAGTAGGAACTGACTCCTTGTCACTCAGGTGGGTGACTGACTGAGGCTGGGAGAGGAACTTAAGAGTCAGAAGGGAAAGCTGGATATGGGGGACTGGCAGATATGAAGTAAATACTGGGGTTCCAGGCAGAAACAGCAGAGAAGCCCACAATCAGTGCACTTAGGAAAGACAATTCTGCACAGATCAAAAAAGGAAAGTTTGATTTCACACATCAAAAACATAACAAGTTGCAATGATGAGTTTCTGGGTGGCCTGTCCTCAGTCAGGGTGGGACCATGCACCGTGAGCAGTTCCTACCCTCTGACACAGGTCTGTCTTTCATGGGGACCAGAGAGGTATTCAAAATCTTTCTACACCACTGAAAGCTCCTCCAGTCATTACTGAGCTATTGGGACAGAGGATAGCTGAATAATCCTGCACAGCAGGGGAAATTTCTGCTGAGCAATTAGGAGAGTATTCTAGCATTGTGGGGCTTTGCCTAACCATCTCCAACAATACGAAGTTTTACCTGAGAGTTTGGTCTTCCCTCTGCAAAAATACTCTAGTACTGACACAGAAACATGGATAGGTCACATGCTGGCCCCCTGCCCAGCTTCACGGTTCAGCTGACCCCTGTTTTTCTTTCCTTTCTCCAGCCTCAGTTTCCCTAGTGGAAATTCTCCTGCCTCTGCTGCTTTCCATCACCACTCCGCCCACTGCACACATGCTCCATTCGCAGGTTAGGGCTGCACATGATACCCTACTTGGGTCACACACACCCCTCTTCAGGCTGTGTTGTGCCTTCTCATGCAAGTTATCACAACAAAAAAACCCTAAATGAATAGGGCTGTTGACTAGGATATCCTAGACTTGACTGGAAAGGACAAAACAGCCCAGAGAAGAAAGCAGGACATGAGGTAGTCATGTCACATCCATGTTTTTTACATAGCCAGATCCTGTAGCCATGGTGCAGTGTATTAGACCCAGTCAGCCTTTCATTCACCTTTTTAGCCACCAGCCACTGATGATCTGTGCCATTAATCCTGCCTGCCACTGAAGCTACAGCCTACCTGCACACTGCAATAATGTACAATGGCTCAATATACTGCATCAGAGCTAGAATCTTCTTAATGGACTTCTGCAGCAAGAGTGGGAAGCGGGGGTGTTCCCAGCTCCATATATCCTAGTGAGAGGTAATGAACAGCACTCCCATAGCATTTTGCTAATAACCTCAAATAGAGTGAAGAGTTCAGCTGGGAGGGGGGAATTATTTTTTTTTTTGGTAAAAGTTTGATGAGCTTTCAGAATCCAATATTTCAGAGCTTGCTCGTTGCTAATTAAGGGTTAGTATACTAAATTAGCAGTAAATTAACATTCATTTCTCTGCTAGTACACTAGAGCTGCAGGAAATTACCCAAATTATTCAGGTAGTGACATTCATCACTGGGTGGAATGACTGTAGCTTAAACAAGATTTAGTGCTACTCTGTAGCTCATATTCACATCTGCAGCAGCAGAGAGGCAGAGTCCCTCCTTCACAGTAATTTTGACAGCATAGGTGCCAAGATAGGGTAAAGCATTCATCCAAGCTGCTGATTACTGAGGCAACAGGACATGACAACCCACGCGCTGCTGAGAGATCACTGCACGCTTGGGATGCAAACAGGGAGGCACCTGGCTGGCAGCTGCAAGTGGTGGAATGCTGCTGTAAAATTAAAGTATCACCCCAAAAATATCTCTGTGCCATTGCTGGGGATAATTGATGCTGGTGCAGCATTACTTCAAACCAGTCATAAAGTTCCATCTGTAGCTGCAGCTCTAAAGACATTTCATAATTATGTTTAATATTGCAATCCCTTATCCCTAGGGAAGATTTGAGGATCTCTGCACATTTGTCTAAGTGATGAGTGTTTTATCTAGGGTTTAGGAGCTTACCTGCCTCCTCAGGGGAACAGAAGTTGCTGGCTGCCTTCAGAGCCCTCCCCCACCCTCCTTTCATGTCAAATGCAACTCAACCACAGCAGCCTGAATCACAGAATCACCAGATTGGAAGAGACCCACCAGATCATCGAGTCCAACCATTCCTATCAAACACTAAACCAAAGTCTACCACCAGACAAGCTTTTGATGGTCTAGGAGAGAGGTAGTGGGCACCTCTTACTGCAGCCGTACACCCACATCCCAGCAGAGAGCTTTCTCAATCCCCTTCATCTTCAAAGGAAAGGGTACACTTGAAGTGCTGAAGCCTGGAGCTTGCTGTGGTACCCAGCTGACTTGGCATTGGGGAGGATTTGTACCACCCCCTCCTACTGCAAACATCATCCTGCTCCTTTCACCAGTTTGCCATTTGCAGCACATTCCTTGCAAGAACTTCAAGCCAACACTTGACATTTATGAAGAACGTAAAGCTTGCACATTTGGGGCTTTCCTAGGCACTCTGAGCAGGCTGCAAGCAAGGTGTGCAGAGAGGGAAGGTCCCTGCAAGAGGAGCAAGGGCTGTCTGTGTCCTAGAGCAAATCAACAGAAAAAGAGGCAAAAGGTTGGGGTAAGCAAAGAACCTGTGTGAAGAGGAAAGTGGCAAAGGGGGAGAGGGAAGCTTAGAACAAAGTGCTGCTGCTTTCTTATTCACTAAGGCTGTGTGTCAAAGACCAAAAGCCCTAAATATTAGAGACACTCTTCAGGATACTATTTTACCCTTGACTATTACGAACACAGCCACTTTGTAAAATGCATTTGCCTGAATAGAGCAGCTACATAGACAACAGGACATATTCCATTTGATCACAAAGAAGTCCATGTGCTCTCTGAAACCTTGTGCAGAATGGCAGCAGGTGTCTTCACACTCTATTTTTGAATTTTTCAGAACTCAGACTAGGGGAATGAACTATTCCCCCCTGCAAATAAAGCCCCAGTCTAAAGAAGGCATGTTTTTAAGCTCTATGGATGGAGATTTCAGATGCTACCACTATTAACTTTCACTCTTCTGGCGTTGTTCCTTGTCTGCTGCTGGCAATCACAGTGGGATCAAGAATGAGTCTCAAAACAGGAGGAAAAGACAGTTGTCTAGTTGTGCTTTTCAAATTCTCTCACAAGCAGCCCAAAGCAGGGATGATAATGCATATCTTAATTAACTAAGGGCCTCCACAAACTGCCTGGGGCAGGTTTTTATAGATACTGGCTTCTGGCTGGACAGAAGACTGGCAAGCAGACTTTTACTGCCTGGAAACAAAGGCATTGCAAAAAGCCAGTTAGTTAAATCAATGTTCTATTAATTAATTTTTAAAGTCTCACAGGAATATAGCATTCTTTTGTCCAGAAAAATGTTCCAGAGCTTTAACAGCTGCACTGCTAGCATGGGAGGCAGAAGAACAGGCTTCTCGGTTGTCAAAGTGTGCATGGACATCACTCTCTAGTTTAAAATCCACCAGGATACATAAAGAGCTGGTTATCAGCCCGCTTTTGTCACCTAACTTGCCCTTAAGATGAGGAATCACCAGATTGTTGTGCTGAGAAGAGCTACTAGCATGAAAGCTGCAAATCTCTAGTTCACCCCACTCCTTGGCTGACCCCACTGTGCTGCTTCCCCTCACTGCTCCAAGCCCATCCCCATTCCCACAACAGCCAGGGTGTAAAAGGTTAATCATAGAATCATCAGGTTGGAAAAGACCCATCGGATCATCGAGTCCAACCATTCCTATCAAACACTAAACCATGTCCCTCAGCGCCTCCTCCACTGTCCCTTAAGCCCCTCCAGGGAAGGTGACTCAACCACCTCCCTGGGCAGCCCACTGCAGACAGCACAGCAAGGGAACTTAAGTCTCTTAGATCTTTTTAGTGCTGCTTATCACTGAGGAAGTGGAAGGACTGGTTCTCTCATTAGTCATGGCCTCATCCAAGTCCCTCAGTAGTATCTGTCTGCCTTACACAGCCCTTCCTGCAGGACCTACTCACCAAGAGCCTCAGCAGAACACAGCACTTCCAAATGACACTGACTATTGAGGGGAACATGGAATAAAAAGCCCAAGACTATAAGATGAACAGAGAAATCCAGATGTATTACTTGGTATTGAAGCTGTGTGGGGTAGGAAAGCCGGCAGCTCACAGCACCGGGGTGACTGCACCCCAACCTGGCCCCATGCCCAGCCCCATCCAAGAGAAGCCGTAATCATCTCACTCCCCATTTTGTAGCGCTGCTCCCCAGCTCACACAGAGCCTGTACGTGGGGCTGGAGGTTCACAATCCCCATTTGGCAGAGGGCTGAGGTTGCTGCAGTGCCTTCCCTCAACTCACCCAGGAGGTCTGAGCGGAGCCAAGAACAGACCGCAGGTTTCCTGCATGCCGAGTTACCCGCTCTACATTAGGCTAAACTGTCGTACAAGCATAAAGCCTCAGAGCACAATTTTTGGGCACGGAGCAGGAACTGCACAGAGCAGAGCATCTGTGCCGGCGCTGCACCCCAGGCTCAGCCTGCTCCGGCTCTGCCTGTCCATCTGTCCCCTCCCCTTTCCCCAAAGGGCTCTCCCCAACCAAATACCACAGTACATTTTGGAAAGATTTCCATCCCGTGGATATTTCGTACATGGTTTTAACTTTCCATGTTTTCAAAGAAAAAAAGAAAAGCAATGAACACCTTACAGTGACAAATAACTTATGCTGTGACATTGGAAAACGTGCAGTGTCTTAACAAGAGCTCTAGAACTAGTCTGTTAGAAGCACTAAGTCAAGGTGCCAATTTTTTAATGCTGTTTACCAAATCAAACAAGCATTCTGCAGTCCACCTGTTCCTAGTGCCGTCGACTTCACGACAGCCATTTTCTGAAGCCAGGGAAATAATTACTAGACCAGTTTATTGGTGGCAGCTGGTTTGGACTGAAAAAGTCCAAAATATGCAATAATCAAAGACAGTAAAGGATGCAAGCTATTAAAAGGACAAAGGAAGTAAAACAACTCAGTCCAGAATGGGCAAATAGAGACCTTCCAAGGGAAGCAAAAATCTCTCCTCCTCCAAGCCGATGCATTCACAGCCAACTTGCAGGGAAGTCAATAAAGGCGGGGAAGGGACAAAAAACAAGCCAAACTTCTACACTTATATTTCTTTATCCAGGAATTACAGCCCAGCCCTTGTCACCAGCAGAGAATTCAAAGTGCTGGAGTCAAGCAATGGCCTAGAGACCAAGCTGCGCCAGCTGCTTCGAAAGGCGCTGTAAAATCCCATAACGGAGGATTACACACCAGTATGCCTGAGGGAGAAGTTGTGTTTAGCGTATGGCCAGCAGTACAAAGGATGAAGCTCCAGCCCGCCTAACTGTAGATGATATTGCTAATCAAACAAACGATGCCAATCTGTCGGTCTCAATATCCTACCTTGTGGCAATGAGTCCCATAGGCTAATTAAAGCTTAGGTTAAAAGTCTTTCCCGTTAAAGCTGTTCAATGCATCAACTTTGAATTTAATTTGACGTCTCTTTCTTATCCAAGAGAGGAAAAAGTCATGGCATTATTGTTTTATTTATATCCCTCATAGCTTGTCTCTCAGTGGCACTTCCTCACATATTGCTCCCCCTAAAATAAACAGACCTAACCTTTGCAGCCTCTGCTGGCATGCAAATCTTCTTCCTGAAGCATTTTCCATGCTTCTGATTAGGTTTGCTGCACCTCCCTGAACTTCTTCTCTTTCCTGCTCTATCATTTTTTAATTAGGGTAACCAAATCAAATACGCCTCTCAAGGTGAGGCTGCATCACCATCTCTAGAACAACTGTCATATTTTCAGTGTTGTCCTCTAGTCAACAAATTAATGTCACGCCATTTCAGATTTACACTTTCCTGATCACTGCTCAGACCTGAGCAGATGTTTTCCATTGAGCTTTCAAGATCTTTTTTCTCTTTTGAAGCCTAACCCATTATAAGATCAACTGTTCCATCCAATTAATAGTGACTTCCTTTTCCTCACATTGCATTTTTCTATCAGTATTTTGATTAATATAGCATTGGTAAATTCAAAAGGAAACTCTTAATCGTGTTTAAACTTAATTAATTTTTGAAGCATCAAACTTCACCAGTTTGTTACTGGTCTTTTTCAGACTATCATAAAATACTGAGTACAGGCTCAAGGGGTGCCTGCCACACAAATGCCTGCATACATAATTACCGAAGCTCTCCATGGAGACACGAGTTTTATAGAACACACACGTTATAATGTAAATAAAAGCCTAATTTCTTTTCAAAGCATTTTTATGTCTCCAATCTCACCTCCCTGCACCTGCACCACAAGCCTACAAAGCATGAAGGAGTGAAGCTGCCTCTATCGTTTCCCAGGGTAAATTCACAGGCACAGCACCAGGGCAAACAAACCCATCTCCTCTACCTGCTGTAACACAATTGTCAGGAGACATGAACACAGCTGTTTTCAAAGGGGTTTTAAACAAAACAATGCCAGGAAAGGCTTTATCACCCCATGTACCACACACCGCCAAAGCCTGAAGAGAAACAGCCCCCTTAGAGACACTCAGACGCCACGTGGTTTCTGAATGCAGATGTCTTTCTATAATGATATATTCATGCTCACTGCCATCCTTCAGAGACTTCCTAGAGAGTGAATGCTTTTCCCTCAAAAAAAGTGTTGAATTAGTTCAGTGGGAATCATGTGTCTGAAGATCCACAGGAGGAAGAAGAAAGATGAAGGGAACCTTTAGAAGTTTCACATCTAGAAAGAAGCTCCTTTCCAAGGATTTAAATAGATCTGTTCCTACTAGAGAAATATTCCTGAGTTCTTGGCAGCTGCCTCCTGCAGCCACAGACAGGAGGCATTTTGCCCTTCAAACAGCTGAAGAGCTCACCTCAAATCACCACTTCATACTGCAGTTGTTAGCAATAGCTTCTGGGGTGTTATTAATTACAAGAGTTGAATTAAAATATATATTTTTTTCACCACCACCACCACAAAACACATTCAGTTGTCACAAGTTACTTACTTCTAATGAGAACTGCTGCATTTTAGATAAGGGTCCAGAAGCATAGCAGGGTGTTATTTGAAAAAGCTGTGTTTCTGCTGGGAAGGGAAAAAACTTCTTCACACATTCCAGAGATGAGTTTTCCAGAAAAGAAAAATGTCTACTTCCCTTTTAGGACAAAACCAATGGTTTCTACCTCCGCTAAAGAATCCCATCTGCTGTGGGCTCTAAGTCATCAGCTTATTAGCAAAAGTGTCCAAGAGAAGCATAAATCTGATATGCTCAGAAACCAAATCTGCAGCTAAACAAAAAGCACAGTCCGCCCTTCCCCACCAGGGGAGGTTTAGGCTGGACATTAGGAAAAAATTTTTCACAGAAAGGGTCCTTGGGCACTGGAACAGGCTGCCCAGGGAGGGGGTTGAGTCACCTTCCCTGGAGGTGTTTAAAGCACGGGTGGACGAGGTGCTAAGGGACATGGTTTAATGTTTTATAGGAATGGTTGGACTCGATGATCCGGTGGGTCTCTTCCAACCTGGTGATTCTATGATTCCCCCTAAACCAGCTCCTGCCTTGCCTTGAGCCATCATCCCCTGGCAACTGGCAGCCGGTCACTACTGACAGGCTGGTATCCCAAATCTCCTGCAGTATCTTCCCTCTCCTGGGAGACCTTTGGCCAGCACCAGTCCCGAAGGGCTTTGCTCCCCGACAGGCAGCCCACCCCCACACCATGATTTCTGGCCAGTGGCATTTATGTTGAGATTCCCTTTGGGCCACATGTACTGAGCAACCCATTTGTTTTGCGTTTTCCTCTCTGCCTCTCCTTATCTTCTGACTATAATATGCTGTCAGAGCCACACGTTGGTTTGTATCTTAACGGCTGTCACCACTGGGCAGCTCACTCCAAGCTTCTCCTCTGCTTTACCCCAAGCCATTACTGCTTGGGCAACCAACGCTACACACTTGTGGGGTCAGCTCTGTGATTGTAAGTTTGCTGGGGTTAATTTCCAAGTTGTTTTTTGGCTGGCACTTAGACACGCTGTCTTAGTAAATCATCAGAGCTAATAGAGGAGGGAGCCGAATGAGGACAATCAAGACATACTTTACAGGTTATGTTCATAGCACTCTCTTTTCTTCACCAGAGACTGTCATCTGAGGAGGCGGCACATCCTGATCTCTACCGATGCAATATCAAAGCCTTCCAGAGCTGTCAGAACTCAGAGCCTGTCGCTACTACTATTTACATGTGTTTATTTTTAGTATTATTATTAATATTAACTCATCTTGGCAGTTCCTGAGCAAAGACTATCTGCTAAATGCTGTAGAAACATAAATCAAAATGATATACTCTCCAAAGAGCTTACAGCCTCAGGAGAAGCTTATAACATGGATGCTTAAATTCTGGACTTCAAGTTGGCTGGGAGTATACAGAGCCATGCTGCATAGGTCAGGGCATGAGACCCCCACTTCCGCCATGGTAAGCCAAAAGTAAGCACTGAGATGTCTCTGAAGAACCGGCTCTCAGTCCCTGTGCACCTCATTTCCAGTAACAGCCAAGGAACACTTCCCATAACACCCTGACAATGTCGGTGCAGCGCTCTGCACAGCCGTATGTTTTCTCAGGGCACGAGGACGTACTCTTGGGTCCCTCAGGAAATCTACACCAGGATTTTAATAGCCCATTCATCAGCCATCGAGGAACCCAGCTCCCCCTAAAGCACTGTGCTCAAGTACCCAAGGGATGTGGGAGCTTGTTCCATTTTGGCAGAGCCGCTCCCAACATGGGAGATGCTATGAGCAAGGTCACAAGTGCAGAGGTCCACTTGGAATCACTCCTCTGATAAACAGCACCAAAGGAGAACTGTGCCAAACACAGCTGGAATTTTATATTTGTTCCTTTAGCATCTCTTTGGATTTTGTTCCCTTCTGCAACAACAGCTGGGAGCAGTATTTCCTTCAAATTACAGAAAGATTTGGTGTTATCTTAATGCGATACAAGTATAGCCTGAATTATATTTAGGAGGAAGCACAATATGTGCTAATGAATAACACAGTGTACAAGGGTATTGCCTGTCTCCAAGTGCTGCTGCTTGAGCCAGTTCTCACCTCATCAGCGTTAGTAATTCCCAATGGCTCTGCCACTCCACCACCTCCACCCAAGGGTGCAGCTTGAAAATGCCTTCCACTTTCTACAGTTTCAGCTGGAAAGAGGCATCAACTTCCAGATTTGAGAGAGCTGAGCTGAAAGCCAGCCCACGCCTCCCCACTCTGCTAGAGAGAAAATCATAGAATCACCACGCTGGAAAAGACCCACTGGATCATCAAGTCCAACCATTCCTATCAAACACTAAACCATGTCCCTCAGCACCTTGTCCACCCGTGCCTTAAACACCTCCAGGGAAGGTGACTCAACCACCTCCCTGGGCAGCCTCTAACAGTGCCCAATGACCCTTTCCATAAAATTTTTTTCCTAATGTTCAGCCTAAACCTCCCCTGGTGGAGTCCTGTCCCCTGTCACTTGGGAGAAGAGGCCAGCACCCTCCTCTCCACAACCTCCTTTTAGGTAGTTGTAGAGAGCAATGAGGTCTCCCCTCAGCCTCCTCTTCTCCAGGCTAAACACCCCCAGCTCTCTCAGCTGTTCCTCTTGTTCTCCAACCCCTTCACCAGCCTCATTGCTCTTCTCTGGTCTCGCTCCAGAGCCTCAACATCCTTCTTGTGGTGAGAGGCCCAGAACTGAATGCGGGATTGCAAAGCCAGCACCTATAAAAACAGGGGTGCCCACAGCCACCATGTGAAAATTGCCAGTGATGCCGAGTTTGGACAGAGGTTTGGCCCCAGCTTCACTCCCCAGGCTGACAGCAAGTCCAAGATGCTGTCTTTATTTCAGCCATCTCAGTTTGCAGAACATTAAGGTCTGTATCGCGGCCACGGAGGTGTAGCTGATAGAAAAGAGAAGTTTAGGGTAGTCAACGGCAAACTGTCAGCTGTGATCAAGAATAGCAGCAATACGGTTCACCGATTATCTGAATTACTTCAGGGTATCTTAGCAAATCCCTGTAATGTATCACAGCCATCGAAGGAACACAGGGTTTTATGAAAAGAACATTTACAAAGATGCTACAGAAAAGCCACCAATACTAATAGCTGAGAAAGAAAGGAACATCCATTAACACTGCACTTTCTGCATTATTCATCTTTCATAAAATACTATACAAACACTTTCTCCTACAGAAGGAATCAAAAATAAGTTATTGACTTATCTGCTTAGGAAATAGTGACATGTGTCAACCAAATCGTTTCAACATGGGATTCTTCAGTTTCAGCAACTGTTAGAGGGCTCCTCTATTGAAAATAATCAATGTCTTTGACAGATAAAGAGAGGTAACGTAGTGACTTATTTTGATACTACTTGACAGCTGGTTTTGACAGCAGTTTTCACTGTCAGTCCATTGGATTTGAATTTTAACTGGGGCCCATGAGAAATATGCTTTTGGTCGTTAGCACTGACTCTGCAAATCGAAAGGGCAGTTAGAGTGTGGTACTTTGTTGCTTTTTATTCACCATTATCTATCACTCTTCAATTTTAATTACTCATTTTTAATATCTTCCCTGATTTTCATACTCTTGAGATGTCATAATAAGGCACATTTAAACTATGCTTTGCTGCTCCCTTGGCAAGAAGGGACATTTCATGCAGCTAGACTTGGAAACGGCGCGATCTTCTAATGTCACGGTGTTCAGATTGACAGTTTCATTCCATCGGGAGCTCAGCTGTTTGTTCTGCTCTTAAAAGACAGCAGAAACTTAAATAAGATATTAATATTGTTTATGAAATATTCAAACACTTGTCCATACAGAAGCTTGTGAGGCTAGGGATCTTATAGTTAAATTTCTTTATAAAAACCCACACCTTTCCTTTAAAAAAAA
Organism: Phaenicophaeus curvirostris; assembly: GCF_032191515.1. Taxonomy (NCBI): domain Eukaryota; kingdom Metazoa; phylum Chordata; class Aves; order Cuculiformes; family Cuculidae; genus Phaenicophaeus; species Phaenicophaeus curvirostris. Next base: position 4,849,692 of record NC_091402.1, on the reverse strand, counting down.
AAATCCAAAGGATGCAGATCTGAATTCTCATAGAACAAGAAAAAGGCATTTGAAAGAAATGCTTAGATTAGAACCAGGTCCTTCACTGCTACAAAGCAGCACGGCCCCACCAAACAGGTGAGGAGCCACGGGCTTGCTGTCAGTAGATGCTGCAAAAAGGAAGCAGGGGCAGGGTGGAGAGGACAGAAGGAAATTCCTTCTTAATCTGTATTTTGATACCAGCTTCTTTCAATAACAACCATTTCAAACAACCTCTCCCACTGAAAGGTCAGGCAGAATCCACTAGCTGTGATCCAAACTGCTTGATCGTGGCTGCAATATCCACAAACACTGTCATCATATCATTTATTTCATCTTTGATATGACTACATGACCTTGTAGGGTTCAGTATCTAAATATTTATTTGTTTTCAAGCCTAAATTCACCATGTGGTGTGTGAAAATTCCCTTTGGTACAACAATGCTCAAAGATACACGGCTACAAGATGACTGAAGGTACAAAGGTGCAGGAAATAAAAGGACTTGTATTCCCAACTCATCACTCCATATACTGCTTGAGACAAGAATCGCATCCTGGCTTTTGATGTATTGTTGTTGTATCTGTTGAGAGCTCAGTTACATTTATATGTAGTACTTCAGCTCCTTTGCTTAACAGCACCTGATAACTTGCTTGACATCTCAAAGAGTTTCTTAAAATATTCTTAAACCTTTGGCATCTCTTCCTGCCCAGGGCTTCATGAATAAAACATTTATCCAGTCAGCAGCTTTAGCAAAGAGGAACAGCCAAGTTCCATCCATCAACGTCAGCAGCTGAATTACTGAGTGATTTCAGATCCTTTAATAACTCTGTTTCTTTATGACTATGTTGGTAAACAATCAAATAGTGCTGGCACCTGGCCTTCAGTGAACATTAATTTTTTTGCATTATCAAATAAGACAAATGCAGCTCGTGGCTGTTATTGTTATTTCAATAAAAAATGTCCACAATGCTGTCCACCATCGTGAGAATGCACTGAGGTTTATTCTTGATTTGTTATGAAGGTCATCAAAAGCTACTCACATTAAACCTGCTGGGACTTTTAAAAAAAAAAGAAAAAAAAAAAGAGAGCAAGAATAAATAGAGCCTTTACTTCACATATAATGTACTTCATTTATCATTGATATCACCAAGTAGTACTACAGTACCCTTTTTGTAAGATTGTTAATAGAAACTAAGCATTTTGGGGTGCAAAACCAATGACATAAAGCTTCTTTTGTTGTCCAAGTCCAACGAAGCTTGGAGATCCATGTCCTATACGGAAATCGCCTACAGAGATTCAAAAGGAAGTTCCTGGCTCATGCCTCTGTGCCAGATAGCAAGAGAAATCAGCAGAAGAAAAAAACAGAGCTTTCCAAATTGAGAACCCAGCCAGCACAAATGTCTGAGCGCATTTGGTTTGAATTAAATAGATACCAAAGATAAAAATCTTCTCATAGCACTTAACACTGGCAGAACAGTAGGAAGAGCTTTTCCACACACTTGGATTCAAGCACTGGCTTAGCTTCTAACCAGGGCATGCAAATGGAAAGCCCCAATGTTCAATCCTCTAATCTCTCATCCAGGAAACCTATTCTTGGATATGCAAGAATGTCACATTGAAGTCAAAGGGGTCATCTAAATAAGGACAACTGGCCAGGGCACAGTCTCTACTCAACAGGGATTTGTGCCTGGAACATAAACCCACAGATGCATTGATATGAGCATAACTTTGAATATCTGATCCTGCATAAATGAACCTTCCCAGCTCTGGCAGAGAAACAATTACCGCTATCGAATTTGCAGAGGACGAAGACCGAGTAAGGTCTCAAACAACAAAAGAGCACGAGCCGCCCTAAGCCCAGCTTTCTGCTCCTAAGCCCTTTGGGGTGCAGTTGGAAGGTGCCGCTGCGGGATGACCACACGGGTTACAATATTGTCTCTTTTGTCTCGGGAGACTCTCAGCTCCCAGCACAGCAATGGCAATAGCTCATGTGTCACCCTGCTCTGCTGAGCCTCCAGGGCCAGATGTGAGCAGTGCAATGCATCCAGAAACACAGGAGAGTTGTTCTCACCCGCATTTATGTTCCCAGCTGCAGATCTGTAAGAAAACACAGGTTGATTGTACCATAGGAAACATGTTTTCTTCCAGGTTTCCACAAGTACAAATGAGCTCTGTGCTATGGGTATCAGGAGCCAGAGGTAGGGACCTGTAACATTTTCATTTAGAGGTGGCTTAGAGCCTCTCCATAGGAAAATAAACAGACTCTTCAGTAAAATTACACCCAATTAAGCCACAGGTAAATAATTAAGCCACAGGCTTCAGTATTTAAGCATTTCCCAGTTGCTTGGATAAGTGAAGTGTCACTGTTATGGATTAAGCTTCTGTACTCCAAGTTTTCTGTTGCATATTAAAAATAGACCCGAGTACTTATAACTAACTGAAGAAAGGCTCTGGTTCTGCGATTCCCAGGAAGGATGATGACAAAAAATGACTAACCATGAGCATGCCAGCCAGGTAAAACAAAAACCCCCTGGCACAGGACCAGCTCCAGACCCTTGTCACAACTCATGTGTGTTGATCGTGGCTCACCACACTGACCAAATCCATCACCTTTTCCCCATCTGCTCCGGGATAACCAGTTTCCATCCACTCATGCATCCAGTGTGCCCACCCTGGGGCCAGCTCCCACCCTCTACTGACCACTTTGGGGACCACTGTCCCAGCATGTGCTGGAGAAGTTCCCATCAAGATCTTCTCCCATCTGCACCAAGCAGCCCAACAGGGGCAGCAAAGCAGAGAGCCAGGAGGGCTTTCCAGCCAGACACCGTGTCCTGCTCTTGCTGGCAGAGGCTTGGGGATAACCTCTTGGCCACCTGCCTCCCCAGGCTGAGCCAGGGACAGCAGGCCCCTGCTCGAACGCATGTGGAGCCGGGGTTAGAGAGAGCTTTGAGAGCTGGGGGTTCCAAATTCCTTTTAGAATTTGCAATTCTTCCTATGCCCTCTTGAAGAAAAAACATATGCCCCAACAGAGGTCTTCACATAGGCTTTGGAGCAACCCCTGTGAATTTCTAGTTTCAGCTTAAAAAAAATTTTTAAAATTCTCATTCTATTTCCTCCCTTGATTCCCAGGCTCTGAAGTTGTAAATACAAACGGCACCTCACCCATCTGAACTCTGCAACCTCTCCATTATAAATCAATCTGCAGAGAAATTAATTACTACTTATTCCTCTTTGTGTGGGGGAATTATTTTGTCTCGTTTCCCTGTTTTAAAGGCTGCGGATTATGTAACCTGATATGTGGCTATTTTTTCTTTAAATAGAAAAAATAAATAAATAGAAAATCAGTCCTATCTCCCATATATTGACAGCAGCTGCAGCTGGAATGCCCAAGGCCAAAAATCCTTTGTCTTGAATATCTTTTTTTTAAAAAAAGAGCCTGTTTCCCCTCCCATATCCCCACTGAAATGTGTTTCACACTTAGCTACTGGAAACATACCCTGCAGACATTTACATCACAGGCTTTGTTATTATAAGTTATAGTAAAAGACAAAAGGAACAAGGTTTTGTAACCAGAGGGGAAAACAGTGCAGCTGCTAATTTGTTCAGAGGTGACATTTCTGATAATGCCACTTTAGATGAGCTGCCATTCCATACTGTAATTTCATTATGGTATCCTATCATAGCACTTAATAGCAGATACACACATCAACAGATCTATTACCTAAAACAAACAAAGATATTAGGAAACTTCTTGAGACTGAGTTGTATATTGACTTCTGGTCAGCATTTCCAGAGAATTTCATTAAATTTATGTCATCAAAAAATATAATGTATGGACCTTCTGAACAGGAACTCATACCAGCAGGAGGAACACAATTGTTTTTCCCCGTTTTGTGATTTATCATCCATTCCATTACGTGCTACATGGACTGTCATTTTTCTTTAAATGCATTTGATAAAAGAGTTCTTGTTCTACTAGGTCAGATATTATTATTCACCAACATTATGTACCGAGCAGCACGAATGCCCGCAGCAGCTGTGGAGCTGTCACTGAATATCAGAATTACTTAGCACCAGGCTTTTCCCCACTATGCCCTGGTCCCATAAAATGGGGGAGACAGCGGAAAGGGAAGCAGCTCTGCTCTTGCCCTGTGCCTAGTGGGACATGCGTGCTCTCACAACCTTTATCACAGCAGGAGACTGCAGAGAACAGAAACCAGCCATACTTTTCCACAGCACAGCCCACCTGAAAGATCTAGAGCTACGTTGGCTCCCTGCCGCCCCAGCAGCGGGTTGCCCCTCATGCGGTTCTGGGGCTGTAGTTGCCCATGACTCCCTGTCAATCCTTGCACCCACAGCCAAGAACTGTCCTGACAAAACCCCCATGAGCTTTGCGGGGACACTCAGCGGTGCTACCAGGAGCACGGCACGAGGAAAGAGACCTGCCCTTGCTGGCCAGGAGTTGGCCAAAACAGTGGTGGGGCTGGGAATCTGTCACCCTCCACATTACCTGCACCAGCAAGATCACTGCATGGAGCCCAAAGGCTCGCTCTGCACTTCTTGCCAGTTCTTAGATGCTCCCTTATCTGCTCTTAATTATCCAGGCTATTTTTACACTGTTTCTCCCTCCACCTCCTAATTGCCTGAACTTATTTTCCTGATGGTTTTCTGCTGAAGATGAATTTCAGGAGCTCTGTATCTCAGGCAATTTCAAAACATAATTAACACCACCACTCCCCTCATTAGCGAATGGCCTACTTTCTCTCCAGCTACCATTCCCCTAGATGTTTGGAAAAAGTCCTTATTATCCCCCTGTAGCTATCTGACTAACATTAACTCCTTGCGCTTCACAGGGCTCTCCTCCCTACCTGCAGGTGGGGAACACCTGCCAGAGTCCTCTTTGCTTGTTGGTTTCCCTCTCAAGGTCCTGCACTGGGTAGTTTCAGCTCCCAGTCACAGACACAAAGCTGCATTTCCTGTCCCAGCACAGAGTTAAGTCCCTTTTTGCCATCGAGGTACACGGCTGACACTGTTCTAGGTGCTGCTCACATATCTGGGAGTGTCCCCATCCCAGAGGGCTTGCAATTGCTGCATAGAAGATAAGAAAAAATGACCATGACCATGGAAATTTTGGGATAGAGGCACAATCACAGCCAGCCTACAGCTAGCCTGGTTTTACAGCCCAGTTGCAAAACACCTTTTTCTTATACATGCCCAAGTAGGTCTCCTCCCCTCCACACAAGCTGGACTTCTTTTGGCTTCAGTAGGAATTTTCCTCAAGTGAGGAGAGCTGACTTAGGAGAGCAGACTGGACTCTTCCAGCTCTCCTTTCCTGAACTCCCACGGTACTGATATGTCCCACAAACCCCTCACTTAGTAAGCAAAACCAAAGGCTTATTTCCGAAGCTAATCCATTGGGGGTTCACATCAGAGACTAAACTTAATTGTCTGTGGCTGTAACAATATCAGGTAACCCCTGCAGAGATAAACAAACAGACTTGAGTGATTAATATTTTCTTTGATATGAACTTTGTAGGATGCTCTGTTGTCAAAAAGTCCACAGAGATTACTTGTGCTGTAGTAGGTGGCACTTCATTTTCCAGAATCTATGACCCAGCAGAAATTACTGTCAGCTCCCCGACCAGCTGAGGGGTATTGATTCCCCCGTTACTACAGCAACCCATCAGTTATTAGATCACGTCTCATATGTGGTGACTAATCTGCCTCAGCAAGGTCTCAGATTTTGACACTTTTTCATTCTAATCCTTAATTAGTTTATTTGATGCGGCCTGCACATTTTATTTTTATACTAAGTAGTTATTGAAAAATACAGTCAAACTGAGCAGAGATCAAAGGAGCAAAACCAGTAGGCTGTCAACTAAACTAGTTATGCAAATTAAGAGGAAAAAGGAGCATGCCATATCAAACGCGTAAGACTGCTTCACTCAACACTCCTGAAGTTGCACAAAAAAACAACCCAGGGCACGCTTCCATCCCCAGACATCACTTGCAATGTGGGCATCCTCAGTAGGTCAGCACCTCCTTTGTTTTACCTCCATTCCGACGCTTACAGCAAAAGACTAGGTTCACCAGCAATTTTTTATACTTAATGTCTTGGAAAGGAATAGACTTTGGCAGATATCTTCCTTGTACACCAAGACAACCAGGCAGTGGCTACTCTTTTAGGGCTTACCCCCTCTTTGATGCAGATGGTGAGCAAGGGTCCTCACCAGTGCACAGACACAGAGTCAGAGTGAGCACGATGACCCAAACCTGGACAGAGGAGCTTCGTACTTGGCTAAGCCCCATGCTCATTCTCTCAAACGACTTGACACACAAAACTCAAGCATTTGGCCACAAACTCAAGCAACTTTGTCTCACACTCAGTAATAAGCCCCTGTGTCATCTGACAAAACAATCTCAGTTCTGAAAACAAAACTACCTGGTGTTAATTCAGAAAGTTATTCATATTCACAAAAACACCAAAAATGGGGAATCCAGAAGTCTGTAGACTATAAATAAAAATGAAGACTTCATGTTGAGCTGAGGTTCTGTAGAAAAGCCCCAACTCCTCCTTCAGTGCTCTTAAGTTGTTAACTGAAATTAAAGTTCTAAATGGAGTCTATACCTTCCACCTTTCCTATTATAGGATACAAAACAGGAAAGCAACTTCATTTTCAGGCAACAAAACCCAGTGACATCTATTGACTGTACAGGAAGGGCACTTGCTATGTGTTTATCAAGGGAAAGCTTCATCACACCAGCAGTCTGCATTCTGATAAAATGATTCGTGGTCTCTTTATGGAAACTGTACACCTCTTGCACACCTGTAGAGAATAGAGGACCACAAATCAGTGTGCTAGGTCTGCTGTTCTACTGAGTGTCAGCAGAACATTCAGCATAACAATGTTCAACTACTAACAAGGAGATGAGGACGACTGCTAGATGAATTGACTGGGGAACTGTTGCCTTAACATGGAAAGGGCAAACTCTAGCTAAAGCCTTGCACATAACACCTCCCTTTCTTCTCACCTACAAATATTTAGGCACATAACAACTACCAGAACCTTGTGCATTTAAATGGATGAACTGTGAAACCCATGTTCCCACAGAGGTTTTGCTGAGCTCCACCTCTGGATGTCAGGGTGTCTACAAGTCTCAGTTGCATGTTGGAACTTACACAAGCAACATACATCTGTACAGATTTAGGAGAGGGATGGATTATTTGCCAAACTGTGCAACAAGGAAGGGCTTAATTTGATCAACTATGGATTAATGCTGTGTCTTTTTCCCAGCTCTGATTCATCAAGAGAAGGAAAAGGATCCCAAAGTAGAAAGGTAAATATTCAGACATCTAAGTGCATGCATTTGTATTGCATGGTATTATCACCAGGCTGGAGGGCACCAAAGATTACAAATTCAACCTGGGGACTCTGTTTCACTGGTATTCCCTGTCCCACAACTTAAATTTCACAAAACCAAAGAGATGGAAAGCAGACATTTAGACCACTCACTTACCAGTCCCAGGTTGTTCTCTACAGCACAGTTTCAAGTGCTTCACTCAGTTTCATAAGTCTCAAGGAGAGATTAAATAGGAACACACTGAAATAGAACAGAATTTGGAATTGTCTTGGTCTACATGATGCAGTGCAGGAGTGCACGTGTGTGTCAGCAATTTTCAGAAACACACCTAATTTGATCTATTAGAAAATTGACCTGCTACATTCCAGAAAGAGCCTTGTATTAGCCCAAGTAATCCATTTGTGTTAGCATCCATCTCGAACAATTCTCTGGATCTAATTCACAGATCTGTGGATCAGCTGTATAAAGCAGAATGGTGCTCTCCAGAGAAATCTAACCCAGACACTAAGTCTATAACAGCAAGAGCAGTCAAGTGCTCCACCTGCAGCAGCTGAGTTGGGCATACCCTGTTACCTAAACAGAAACCCACAGCACAGTGGATTTGGTAGCAAACCATATGGTACTTGATTATATTAAGATAATAGAGATATGTTATTGTATTAATGTCGATTATATTAAGATAATTGAGGTGGACAGAAGTGCTAACAAAAGGCAAGGAGAAGTTTCTTACTCTTGGTGAAGATGTAAGAGGGTGCTGGCAATTGGGCATTGGCTCAATACAACGGGGAGATGTCACCCACAAACAGAAGCACACGAAGAGTAAAGGCATTTTTCCTCATGCTATTCATTAAGAAAAGGGGGAGTTAGAAGTGATCAGTAACAGCACAATAACAAAAATGCTCACAAGACAAGCTTGCTGAAAGAGTATTTCATGATGTCATACATACCAATTTCACTGCAGACAAGAATCACCTCTGTCTTCCTTTTCAATAAATGTAATATTCTAGTTAGGAGCAACCCAGTCTCACATGTAGAAAACTGAGATTGAGGCATAGAGCAAGAATTAAATCTGTCCCCCATATTCTCAATCACATCCCTAACTCCTGTGCCCCTGTCTGGTTTGGGGAGCAAGGACTGGTGCTCTGAGACTTCCCTTCCAAGGGCCTCCATTTCATCCCACTGCAGGCCAGAAGCCCTCCTGCCATCTTTCCTATACTAAACACTCTTCTCCGTTTCTTCTGAAGTCAATGGCAGTGTGGCATGTCCTACAAACACCCTGGGAGATCACAGCGCCAAGCCCAAAGGCCCAGCCTTGCTCACACCGTGTAAACATGAGGCATGTCAGCCATGCCTTTGAATCCTATTTTAATTACCACAGCCAACCATCTAAAAGGCTGTTAGTTAAGAAAGAATTTCAGGAAGGTGAGATGCAGAAGAGAGGCAGTGCTAGGAGAAGAGGCTTATTAACTAAGTCTCTCATACAGCTGAGCTACGGGATGAACAAGAAAGCAGAAGAAATTCTGCCTCTGAATACCAGCTCCTGACTCTTAATATACCATTACATACCCAGTTACCCACAAATAAAGCACATTCTGCGCTCCTCTCCACATCATATATCACTCTAGCATATGAATAATTTGATATGCCTGTAAGCAGAGAGCCCAGATTCAAGAATATTAAGAAATTGCAAAGATAGTAATAAAGAAACAAAATTCCTAAGCCAGAGAAAAACCAGCTGTGTGTAATTCATTATGTCACCAGACCATCATGTTGCTCAACAGAAAAAAAACCACCTTTTGCCTAGCTTAGGTCAGACCTGTTTGCTGCTGGGAATCATGCTCAACCTATGGCAAAACATGAATTGTGCTTCAGGATACCACACATTTGTCTTGCAAATGTGATCTACCTTGAGACACTTCTGAGAGTAGAGCAACGAGCAATGCAAACACATACACACTGTTCGCAAGCGGGTGAAGCTGAAAAAGCTATAGTTGGACCACAGCAGAGCATCTCCTCAAGTCCTTGCACTATCACCAGCAGACATATCTATGGACCACATCCTAATACCAATGCGTATTAGAGCGATTTGCTTTGGTGCAGAGCATGCGTAAAAGCACCAGATGGAAGCGTGTTTCAACAGCACCTGCATGCTAAGCAAGAACTAGTGGGAAAAAAAAGGAACAAGTCTGTAGCAGACAGTTTATCATATTTGAACTGAGGACTCACTCCTCTTACAGGCAGCTGCTGTGCCTTGGAGGCATTTGCTTTGCCTAGAAAGAGCTGTGCAAAGAAAATCTTGCATCTTCTCCCAGTTGGCTGGCTGTGATCCCGTCACCGCTGGATGTAGCATTAAAGTCAATATGCCCGTAACCATAAATACCAAAATACATTTTGCTAATGATCAGCCTTCGTCACTGAGCAAAGAATGATGTGTTCACCACAAACCTCGAGCGTGCCAAAGGATTGCTTTTAGAAAACTAAAATGCACAGAAGAACCGGGACTTCTCATCCCTGGAAATAAACCATGTCTTCATGGCCTAGTCACCTCTGTAATACAATGAAGTATGGTAAATACATCTGGGATTACATTAGACACTGAGCAATTTGGGAAGATTGGTCAGCTGTGGAAATCCAAAATGATCTCACTAAAGCAGCTTAAGAAGCACTAGCTAAGCAGGTTCAGAGCTCACATTTCAGTGCAGGATGCTATTTCATGTAAGAACCCATTTTGCAAAAAAGTCAAGGCTCAATGTCCATTACTTGTCTACTCGATGATTTATTGTGTCAGTCAGAACTTCTCCAAATGCCCTTTGTGTTGATGATGTCATTTGAAGATGACTTCTCTTTATGGTTGCTAGATAAAATAACAAGATTTACAGTGTTCATATGCCCCCACCAATGGCTCTTACACACAACCTTTAAGATTCAAACACAGCTGAAGGCTGGGATTCACCTCACTTAACTAACATCCCAAAGCCAGGCAGTCAGCCTGCTTTGCTACATAAGCTTCTCTTTCTGTAGAAAGAAGAAAGGAAAAGGCATCCCCAGACCACAAGTCTTCCCACCTAATTCTACTATCTACTTGATGAATCCAAGCCAAATTGATGTTTCATACTTTTCTGATGATGCTGTATATGTTCAGTAATACAGGACAGGCTTACCATGGTATAGACCTCTTCCATATAAACAGCATAACTTAAAAGGAGGTAGATAGATATCAGCATATTAAGATGACACACACCCACCTTATGTATACATTTATAACAAGTTTTAGTCCAATTAATCCAATAGATTAATGAGATTTTGCCCCCAAAACTCCGCTTATACTGGAAACCCAACAAAACAAAAATAAGTGAAAAAAGATGTGAGCTCAAGGCATTCATGACACTAAATCACAGAACATTTCTCAAGCTTCTGCAGATACAAGCTCTTTTACAAGCAAAGAGAACCAGTGGAGATGGATTAATCAAAATTATTCCCTGAGCACACCACTCCTGCCTCACTGAGCTTTGGGGCAGAAGTGCCCCAGAAAGGCTCTAGCCATTTTCATGCAGCAACATAAAGTTCACAGGGATGATGAAAACCAGAGCACCGTGTCCCACAACAGCCGCTGAGCTCAGCTTTGTCCTGCAGTGAAGCTTCTGTGCCTTCACATCCCTGTGATTTTACAGCCCTGCTCAGCCTGGAAGGGCTCTGCGCAGTGGAGGCAAGTCCAACAATGCCTGGTCAGGAAGGGCAGAGGGAGCTATACAGCCACCAGTGTTTTACGTGACCCAAAGCACTGTCCTGGCTGCACTACAGGTGGCAGGGATACACAGCAGTGTCTACAGCGAGCTCTAGACTGCAATTCTGCATCAAAAGCAGCGTGGCCAGCAGGGCGAGGGAGGGGATTCTGCCCCTCTGTTCCTCTCTTGTGAGACCTCATCTGGAGCATCGCGTCCAGTTCTGGAATCCTCAATGTAAGGAGATGGAGCTGTTTGAATGCGCCCAGAGGAGGCTGCAAGGATGATCCAAGGGCTGGAGCACCTCCTATAAGAGGACAGGCTGAGAGAGTTGGGGTTGTCCAACCTGGAGAAGAGAAGGCTTTGAGGAGACCTTCCAGTATCTGAAGGGGCTGCAGGAAAGCTGGGGTGGGACTGTTTATGAAGTCTTGTAGTGATAGAACAATGGACAATGGGTATAAACTGGAGAGGGGCAGATTTAGACTAGACAAAAGGAGGAATTTCTTCACCATGATAGTGGCAAGGGACTGAATCACAGAATCACAGAATAACCAGGTTGGAAGAGACCCACCGGATCATCAAGTCCAACCATTCCCATCAAACACTAAACCATGCCCCTCAGCACCTCATCCACCCGTGCCTTAAACACCTCCAGGGAAGGTGAATCAACCCCCTCCCTGGGCAGCCTGTTCCAGTGCCAATGACCCTTTCCGTGAAAATTTTTTTGCTAATGTTCAGCCTAAACCTCCCCTGGCAGAGCTTGAGGCCATTCCCTCTTGTCCTGTCCCCTGTCACTTGGGAGAAGAGCCCAGCACCCTCCTCTCTACAACCTCCTTTCAGGTAGTTGTAGAGAGCAATGAGGTCACCCCTCAGCCTCCTCTTCTCCAGGCTAAACAACCCCAGCTCTCTCAGCCGCTCCTCATAAGGCCTGTTCTCCAGCCCCTTCACCAGCTTCATTGCTCTTCTCTGGACTCGTTCCAGAGCCTCAACATCCTTCTTGTGGTGAGGGGCCCAGAACTGAACACAGGATTCGAGGAGCGGTCTCACCACTGCCGAGTACAGAGGGAGAAGAACCTCCCTGGCCCTGCTGGTCACACCGTTTCTGATCCAAGCCAAGATGCCATTGGCCTTCTTGGCCACCTGGGCCACTGCTGGCTCATGTTCAGTTGCTGTCAACCAACACCCCCAGGTCCCTCTCTTCCAGGCAGCTTTCTAGACAGACTTCTCCTAGTCTGTAGCTGCCCAGGGTTGTTGTGCCCCAAGTGCAGGACCCGGCATTTGGCCTTGTTAAACCTCATCCCATTGGACTCAGCCCAGCGGTCCAGCCTGTTCAGATCCCTTTGCAGAGCCTCCCGACCCTCCAGCAGATCGACACTTCCACCCAGCTTCGTGTCGTTCCCTGGGACTGGCCCAGGGAAGCTGTGGCTGCCCCATCCCTGGAGGTGTTCAAGGCCAGGTTGGACGGGCCTTAAGCAGCCTGATCCAGTGGGAGGTGTCCCTGCCCATGGCCTGGGTGGAACTGGATGGGACACAGCGGACACCAGTCAGTGCCTTCACTTCTGCGAGGGCGAATCCAGGCTCTGTACCCACAAGGATTAGAGCTGCATAACCATACACACCTCTGAGATCCTGTTGCCAAATTAGTAAAACATGCAGCTACTGTATGTCATTTTTATTGTATATAGAAAGAACCAGTTACATTTATTTGGTACTTTTTGTTGCTGTCATGAATACTTAAATAATCCTTCTGTGTTTAGAAACAACCCACTGGGGACCAATGAGATACATTTATTGTAATTACATGATTCTTCTAATTAATTTTTGTCAGCAAATTTCAAAGTAAAAATCTCCAGCTAAAGGTGACCCCCCTTTCCCTCCAGACAACAGAGATGTTCCTCAGCCTTGCCTAAAAAGCTCGTTTCCTTTTTGTCTAGTTAAAGTAAAGTGAAATTGTTAGTGAGAGTGGGCAGAAAGGAAAGAACATTGTCATTAGACCACATTGTTTAAATCAAACCCTAACAAGCATTTCATTTTGTTTGGGTCATTAACCACATTTGAGTGAAAAACGTAGTTTGCTTGGGAAATTGGTTGGTGGCCAAATGCCTCTGACAGGATACTCTGAGTTAAAACCAAACACTGCAATACAGACACACAAATTTTACAGGTGGGAAACTTAACTATAAAGAAAACATTTCAAGCATGTATCCAAAGAAGTGGATGCTTATCAAAGATATACACAAAATTTGATATTTACTGATTTATGAGATTGTACAGTCTGAGGCGGCATTCTGATAATTATTCTATTCTCCTCTTTAACACAGATCACTGAATGTCATAAAGCAATTCAGATAAGATAGTCTGTAATTAGGGAACATCTATATCAACTGTGCTGGATGCACGGCCACTTCTGACATATGACATCCAAGTGATTGTTTAAAATCAGATACCACATCCCTGGATAAGCCTCAAACAAATCCATTTGAACGGTCACACCCCACACGCCCCTTTTCCAAGCCACACTGAGCTTTGGGAATAGTTCACTTACTTTCTCTCTTGCCACAACTATCTGCAGACTTAAAAAGCTACCACCTCACCCTACTCTTTCCCCATTATGTCAAATAAAACAAGCCCATCTCCTCAGCCTTTCCATGCAGCATGTGCCCACCAGCCGTGGGAGGCTCCCTGCAGCTCTCTATCAGACCCCTCAAACCACATGCTCTGCTCAAATCCCCATCTCACTGATGTGGGTGAGCAAAACAGTGACTGCCCTTCTCCCATACGACACCTCAGGTTAGCAGTCTGCAAGGAAAGTCTGGTCTGTTTTTTCTGTGAGAACACACTGCTGTTCACCCAGTTTCTGATCTCTGATAAACCTTCATATATCTTTCTGCCATGCTTAGTCCAACGCTGTCAGCTTGGACAACCCAAAGCTGGATGTAGTGTGTGCATACACGTAGATATTTTTAATTTTCTTTTTAGCTGAACTGCTTTCTGATGACTTGTCAGTTTTTCCATAGTGACAGTGAATTCTAGGGCTCATCTCCAAAGCGATGCCACCTTGCTCAGGTTGATGTCACCTCCAGGCCATACAGGCAGACTCTTAATTCCACCGCCCAAGTCACAAAGGCAATATGGAACATTCCCAGAGCCCTGGCAGGCATCATCACCTGAAGCCCTCCCTGGTCTGACAGCAAGCCACCAACAATTTCTCTCTGTACACAATTTGCCAATCATTCACAACCAGCCTTAGAGACTCAATTTCCTTTGGAGATTGGCATGAAAAGCCTCACTGCAGCCAAGCTGTCTGACTCCCCCTCTTCCCACCCTGTTATGCTGTCAGAGGGGAACTAGGTGGGGCTGACATGATGTGTTCCCAACAGGTCTGCTGGCTGCTCTGCATCACCTATGAGGCTCCAAGTGCATCTGGATGGATCACTGGGTCATTTACCCCAACAGTGAAGTCAAACAGACCATCCAGACTTGCCCAGCTATTCTTCCCCTCTCTGAAAGAGGCAGGTGCTACCCGAGACCCCCTCATGCTTTTGGGGAAAACTGCAAATTTGCTCTGAACACACTCCAGACCTCTCAAAATGCTGCAAGAATATCCAGTTTTCCGCAGTAGCTGCACAAATTTAGAAATTGATAGTGTCTGCTGGTGTACTAATTACTGGAGAACAAAGGGAAAAGGTTTTCTTCCAAGGACCCTTGCAAGCCTTCAGCTTAAACTGTGAGCTTTTCTTACACAAGGGCCACCTGCATTGCTCTTCAACTTCCCAACTCCACCATCTTCTCCCTGCATGTTCAGATTCGTTCCTGCCCAGCCAGCACTCTATAGACAAAACTTGCAAAGCTGCTAGGTGTTGTGCCCTGCTGTGTTCTTCTTTCCAAATCCTCCCCTGTGCTAACCAGTGATCTGATCTACCAGATGCTCAGCAGCAACCCCATTCACCTCATCTCTTTGGTGGCACACAGCCAGCTGTCTCCTATGGATGGTCTGTTCTGACAGCCAACACTGGGAGCCTTGTAGCAGAGGCACCTTGACCTCACCCCCAGCATCAGCCTCTCCCCTGTGACCACGTCTTCCCTCAACAATCTGCACATCATCCTATCAGGACTCTGGCCACAGACATTCTCAGCTGAAAGTCTGCTATGCTATTTAAATAGCTGATTATACACAACCGATTTAAGTAACTCTGATTAAACAAAAGACCTGAAGTTACTCCTTTTTATTTCTTGTGTTGACATATCCAAGACATCTGGCTGACAGACCCCTTAATTTTCTGATTACTCCCAGCATTTTGATGCACCACCATCCTCTGCCAATCCTATTTCAAAGCATTCCTCAGCAGCAGCAAATCTCACCTTACTATGGTTTTACTGGGATAATTCATAACTGGGGGACAGAGTCTTGCATTGCATTTGGTCCCTGCTGCTTTAAACTCTAGTCCTCTCCTGCCCACCACCTTAACTGCAGCAATGATTATTTAGAACAACCACCACCCTAAGCTATTCTCTCCCATCATCCTGTTTATGGAAAAGCACTGATTAACCAGAAGTAATTTTTTTTAAATCTAGAAGTAATTTATATAATATAAGAAAAAAAGGTCAGGTAGATACTCCATTTATCACCATTACAAAGGCCTGTAACACAGGGATGAAAAGAAAGAGAAATTAATTACAAGTCAGAGGCTGCAATAACTCTCTCTGTAACTGTGACAAAAAATTTAAATTAACATTTCTGTCACCAAGAGAAGTTTGATTAATTTTACAATAGTGGAGATGCTATCACCTTAATATTGGTGGGTAAGGAAATTTTACTATTTGCAATTTAGATGGAGATCATTTCTTTAAGACTCAAAAAGTGCCTGCGAGGCACCTTCACACTTTATTAACAGCTCAATCAGTGCCACGCTAGAAATAATTAGCCAAGAAACCATGTAGTAAATATATCTAGACCAGCAAACCTTCAGAATAAGAAGTATATGATAAAATCCAGACACCCTCAAAGAGAAACAGCTTCTCCCCAGCACCCCAAAGCAATGGCCACTGCCAAGCTGCCTACTGTGCCTCTCCCTTCAGGGAAACAACACAAATACCAGATTTTCTGACAGTGCTGTTTTGTTTTCTGCTTTTAAACCTCCACTCAGCTGCAGAGCCAGAGGGTAGCAGGGTTAGACCCGAGCAGCAGCCGCTGCCACTGCACCCTGGCGTGACAGCAGCCTGCACACCAGCTTCCTTCTGGGGCTGCCAAGTGCAAGAGGTGGGACAGCAGAGAGCTGCTGAGCAAAGCCACCTGCTGCTAAAGGCCTCTGAAATGCAATAGGAGAGAAACTGAGGCAGGGATTGTCATGGTGCTGAAGCAGGGCTCCCAGCCTGCAGCACTCACACCTGAACACAGCATTCATCAGCCAGGAAGGCCTCCTGTTCCCAGCCCATAAACACAGGAGTTGTCCTGGGTGGGTTTTGTTTTGCTTTCCCCAACTCTTCATCCTCACATTCTAGTCAGGGTCTCAGACAGGACCTGGACATACACAAACACTAGCACCCTGGCACATAGAATCATGGAATCACCAGGTTGGAAAAGCCCCACCGGATCATCAAGTCCAACCATTCCTATCAAACACTAAACCATGCCCCTTAGCACCTCATCCACCCATCCCTTAAATACCTCCAGGGAAGGTGACTCAACTCCCTCCCTGGGCAGCCTGTTCCAGTGGCTTCGATGCTGAACACCCTACAGACAGACACTGACCAGCCTCTTACCTCTCTCTGCATCTCCAAAGCCTCCTGTCCCCCTCAAGATAGGAGAGAGCACCATGTGGGACAAACCAGGACCTGGGCAGCCTCTCCCCTCCTCCAGCTGGGAGCAGCAGCACCCCTTGGACTCCAGCCTCTCAGCTCCTTGCTCCAGGACCTTCTCATTACCGTCTGCAAGGAGAGGGGACAAGCAGTGTATTCTTGTCCCTCGAAGACCCTCCCCACCTCCAGCACGCACGGGGCAATGCAGTGAGGGAGCGTGGGAGCCCAGTAGCCAGGCTCTGCAGCAACATCAATCCTTGGTCTTTGCTACCAGAACCACCCCTGCAAAAGCCCAAAGATTTAATGCAGGCAAGTAAGGACCAGACCAAAGCCCTGGGAAACCTTCCCAGTTGCTCTTCGCACTATTTAGCAAGGGCCATTAATTTTTTCCTTTCATAAACACTGAACGATGAAAATCTGGAAAATAAAATAAACCTAATGAAAATGTATTGGTGCTAAGGCAATCAATGCCATTTGGCTTACGGAGAAAAGGAAAGAGTTCCCAGTCTGTACTCGGCTTCCTGTAGTCAACAAGGCTGACTGTTTCCAGCATGGATCAATGAACCATTCATTAGGGGAAGTGAACCTGTATGAACAGCACTCATCTCTCTCCTCCAAGATCAAACAGATTCGCATGGGAAGTTTCAAGACTGCTCTTGAAATTTCAGGTCCAAGGAAAGTTGAAGGCAGTTTGCATATAACTGCCTGGCAAGTCTTCATACCCGCTGCAACCACAGACTGAGCAGCAGGAAGCTGCGACATCACCCACGGAGATTGGAACACCTCCTCTGCAGAGCAGAGCAACGCTGCGCCGTGGATGCAGGGGCTTGTGACAGGTCCTGGCGTGAGCAGGAAGGCTTCAAGCAGCCTTCTAATGCTGTCGGCTTGTAAGCAAGACTGAACAGCCAATGCAATTTTCTCTTTGAATTTCTTTAGATAGCGATGCTAAAGGCAGGTGGGGAAAGACACTATGGAAGGAAGGAAATGGTGGCATAATATAACCAGAGTAGTCTACTCTTTATTCAAAGAACTTAAAAGGAGGCGTTCCCTAAACCCTGAAGAACTTTACAAGGAGTGCTATGAAGAAATGCTTTCTCCAGCAGCAAAGACATCTCCCAAAGCAGGTAGGAGCTGGCACTGCCACAGCTCCAAAGCATTTGTGCAGCAGGGGAACTGTTTTGTCAAGCACAAAGCCCTTTCCTCTGATGCATCACCATCACATCTGAGAAATGGTACCTCCAGGACAGCTGTCAGAGGCTGCCATCGATAGCGTACAAGTAGCCAGCATAATTCAGTGTGACATTAACTGATACCAGGTAGCACACAGGTCCACAAAGCACACTCATTAAATAACTAGAAAGCCACTGGCTGGCCGAGAAGGTGAACTGCAGCAGGCACATAAAAAAGCAAAACTTTATAGCACATGGGTAAGGAAAGGCCATGCTTCTTCCTCCCTCTGAGCTGACACAAAAGTTAATGGGAGATCTTTATAAGGATAGGCTATAGAAAGAGGCACTAAAGGCTGTTTCCAATGACTTCAAAGCACTTAGAAGTAGGCAACAATAAAAAGAGGAAATTGGAGAATACAGATGCTAGACTGGCATCAAGATTTGTCTCCAAAATTTAAAGGTGGAATTTCCACAGGTTCAGAGTATTGTTATAAGTCATGGAGAAACACTTGGTCACCTTCTGAAAAAGCAAGATATGAAGAGCAAAGCAAGTGCAAGAGGATAAAGCCATTGTAGCAGTGTGCACTACAGACTGAGCTACAGCTGACAAAATGGGACCATCCCAGAGAGCAGCACTGGGCACAACTGCGGGCAAATGCATAGCACAGCATCTGCTGACTCCAAATACCAAAAGCAGTCACCCATACCACGGGGTTAGTATCACAAGACAACTTAAAACACAACTTTCCCCATACTGCTGCAGTAGCTTTCTGGATGAGCTGTCTCTTGGGACCATGCACTGCCAATGGTCTCCAAAGAAAGAGAGCTCCTCACTGGGCAGCGACAGCCCTGCTGCCGAATCATCTCAGCAGACAGACAGGGACAGTCCCCTGGGACACCAGCTCATGCTCTCCCCATCCCACTGGTGCTGCAGCACAAGGGTAATGCTGAGTCCAGCCTTTCCGTGGTGTTCAGCTGCACGTCCTTTCAGCACAGACACTTCTGATGCCCCTTGCCTCCCCACTTTTCAGGGCTACTCTCACATTCTGATTTTTCTTTACTCTCCCCTCCTGCCCATTTCCCCAGGCCATATGTACGCATCTGCCTCTGCTCGAGCTGATGCCTTTTCCCAGTAGGTGAGCACTGCCTGAGTATAACCTACACGTGAAGTAGCAGTTCACCAATAAGTATTTGACAGATTAAACATTGCCTTGACCTTTAGTTCTTCAGCAGAGCTATGAAAAAAATAACTTCCACTGGAATTTGCATTTTGTGACAGCTTGCAGAGCGACTGCCTGCCCATTGAGACTCCGCTTGGGAGTGCATCTGTGCTTGGCAAGTGGTCTCTCTCCATCCCTCAGCTCCATCTCCTGCGCCCATGGCACTGCTCCAGCTGTCCAGCAGGGATGACTAGTCAACCCAAACTATTCTATGATCTCTGAGAACAGGGCAGGCTCCAGAGGGATGCCAGGGACAGAGTTTGGGATATACAGAGGCCAGTTTTGATGTTCTGGAGTATATATTGTGTACAGCACAACTGGAGTTTGCCCTAGAGACCTAATGGAGTCATCCTCAAGGACAGAGGAGAGTAGAGGGCACAGATGCTGTACAGCCACTCACATAGTAACTGAAATTAAAAATGTAGGAGAAACACGATTCTTGTTTTGAGAGCCAAAGACCTAAGAACTTTATGAATCACCCAGAACACCTACATACTTGTGTGACCTGGCAAGATGAGAGGCTTTCCAAGCAACTTAGCATCTCCAGACAAACAGATATCACAAAGCACCCAGCTTCTACATTGTACGTCTCCTCCTTCCCCATCCCCAAGAAGAAATAGTTGTTTAGATCAGGCAGCAGCCACAGCAAATCAATTTAACCTGTTTACTGAGAAAATACCTTCAAAGAAATGACTGATTCCCTATTAGAAAGGACGCACTCAGGAACTATGCATCAGCTATGAATTAGATCCAAAAGCTCTCTAGAACTTTATGTCTTTGAATGGTATAGATTTTAGAAAGCCGTCGCCAGTAGCAGTTTACCTTTGACTGCTGAAGGAATAAAAAGGAAAATCATTAAATGTATCTCTCACAGAATCCATTTTACAAGCTAAAGTCACTTTGCTTTGCTTTCAATCAGAGACTAAGGTTAATCTCCAGAACTACTGGCACACACGCAGACACAGTGGAAAGATGCAAATAACTCCACAGAGGAGGCACAGAAGAGAGCTCTTCACCAAAATCTATTATTCTACATCTGCTTGTCAAATACTGACTTCAACACACCTCGTGTTCTGTCCACTGTAAGAGCTCCGACATGAGCCTGAACAGATGCCGAAGGGTCCACTTGTGAAGATGCAACTCTTGTGGTGCCCTGCTAGACACAGCTCCCTGCACTGAGGGCAAATAGTTACCCACCCCGATACGAGCAGGAATAGCTGTGTCTTGTGGAAGACAACCAGCATGAAGTCCAGGGTTGCATCAGTGTGTTTCTCCTAGAAGACTGGCAGCTTTACCCCACGACTGGGCTTCAGTGCAGCTCTTGGTGTCCTAGGCACCTACCGGCAGTTCGGTTGCAAGTTACTGAAGCATGCTGCAGGGCAGTGAGGCGAAGAGTAATATTACAATTTTAATTATTTAAATTAAAGAGCTGTCCTGAAGTCCTGTAACCCAGGGACTGGGTTGCAGTCCTCTCAAATAAGAGAGGTGTAGCTCCTAAAAATGAATGAACTCAAAAGGGATGTGCTACAGGTTAGATAAATATGATGAAGCCAATACTAAGAGGTAAGCCACTTGCATCCCTCGATGCCATGAATTTGCCATGAAACTTCTGCTGCTCTGCCCTTGAAAAGGGTGTTCAGACACTATCCTCAAACAGTACCCAGCTTTGAGTTGTATCCAAAACTATCCCATCCTCGACTATGATGATGCCACCACCCTTAGGAGGCTTCTCCCCCCACCTCTTATTTCTCTTCCTCCTCCATTTTCTTTGCTTGTTTTCGTCTGTGCTCAACCAGAGTATGAGTTTGCTGACCAAAGCTGACCTCACATTTGACTGACATGTTGGTCTGTTTGCAATCGTATTGCTGACAGAACCACGCATTGTTTCTTTTACTTTCCTTTACACCTGAATTTGCCTCTTGCAGACCCATGAGCACCTGCTGGGAAACTGGAAAGCAATTGTTTCATACTACCACCAATCCTCTTTAAAGCCAGCTGCAGTCCTGCAGCACACCTCCCTGGGTAGAAGTGCACAGACAATGAGGCAAACCCTCCCTGGGACCACGTGAAAAAGAATCTGGAAATGCATCAGCAAGGAAAGCCTAAGGACACTATTTTGTAAAACATGTCTGAAAGCTGTGGAAGGTCTGTCTTGTAGTCAAGACCTCATCATTAAAAATCGATCAAAAAAGGCAGTAGAACCTTCCAAGTTAAAACACTAAATAAAAGGAGATCAAGACAAATAGCAGATGTCATCTGAGCTGGTCATAAGAACAAATGTGAATCAGTCTCCAAAAAAAAGTCACTCAAGATTGATATCAAGATGTTGTCTTTTGGTGTTAATCAGTTTTACAGTGATAGATTGAGGGAAAGCTTAATGAGTCAACTACAGGATTGGAATTTCATTAGATACTTTACCAGAGCTAGAAAAACGTGTAAAAACATAAGACAAAATCTGCCTTGTAAAATACAGGAGTGCATACATTTCTGTCCACATGATGACTTATCACACACATAGGAGTCTGACTGGAACCCACTGCAGAAAAATACCCACGTCTGCCAGGACTATATTATGCCTACCACTCCGATTTAACAGTTGTGAGAGCAGATCTAACCTAACATAACTGTATTTTAACATCTCTTTCCTCCTCCTAAAGAGAAACACCAGCTGAAGCTGCATGTCATTATGCCAAGTTGTCAGGCATATGGTGCTCACAACTGCGTTCACACTAACCTTTGAGTCAGGCTCTGCCAGTGAACAAAATGTGACGGGAGCATCCTTAAGATGTGCAGTTGGTTTTCAGTTTCAAACTAAAATAAAACCTGTTTTACGTTCTACATTAGCAGGGCTGGTGAAAGTGTTCCATGTTTCTTTGGTCAAATCCTCACCTTATTTAAAGCAGCAAAGTTATTCCAAATTCAGTTGATCTGTACCAGATTTTGCAGCCAACAGCTAAATCTTGAAAGCAAAATCACATCATTGGAGAACTATCTATGGTGTTAAAGTAAACTTTCTCCTTTTTTACATAACACATTGGTGACATGCCTCTTCTTGAGGCTGTGCTCCTCCATTTCCTAATCCACTTGGCCATATGCCCTACTTGTCTGCGTAGCATAACTCAACATATCGTGTGACACGCTGCTTCAGAAGCTAAAATGCTAACATGGAACTCAAAGCTCCTGACTCATAGGATGCAGCAACAGAACAAGAGGGTCTCAACTTGGTTGCTTTTAAGTAAAACTTTAGCTCTAAATTTTATCCTGAGAAAAAGTAGTTTTTCCCTGTTGTTGATTCAATTGCCATAAAAACACAAATGCTAATATCAGATACACAGTAATCATCAAACTCTCTTGGTGTTACATTGAGTATGTTGCCAACAGCAAGTTTTTCTCTGGAAGACAAGCTCATTTTGCAAAGACTTTTATGGTTGTAAGTTTTTACCTTATTACATTAAAAGTGTATAATAATGATCCAGTAACACCAGCATCATGAACAGGAGCATAACCCTTCATACAAGTTATACGCGCAAATTATTCACATAGGCAGAACACCAAAAGAAAAGCTCAACTATCAAAATACTTACATAGCCCCTGAGACTACCTAGCAGTGATAACATAGCTTATTATGCATTTTGTAGGATATCTATTTGGAAAAAGCTTACGTTTTCCATTCCCTAAAAGATTAATAATTAACAGCAATCTTTGCCGGAGTCCTGCCTGTGCAATCCATGCAGAGAAGAAACTCTGCAAGGTGATTCAGCCTGGTGTAAGCACTGTGGCTGCAGGGCAGTGCTTGTATCTGAAGCCACGTGTGCTTCAAGTGCTTCACTCAGACATCTCAGATCCTGCCCTTTCCAATGCAAGCTCCGACCCCAGTGAGTGCTGGGCAGCCAGTAGACCAGCAGCAGCTCCCCACCACAGCCAGGGAGAGACCAATATTGAACCCAGCACACACTGGCAGAGAGCTGGAGATAATACTCAGTCCTGGGACAGAGATGGACAGCTGACACCAAGCAATCCTCATACTCACTTTCATAGAATCATAGAACCACCAGCTTGGAATCATTGAGTCCAATCATTCCTATCAAACACTAAACCATATCCCTCAGGATCTCATCCACCCATCCCTTAAACACCTCCAGGGAAGGTGAATCAACCACCTCCCCGGGCAGCCTGTTCCAGCACCCAATGACCCTTTCCGTGAAGAATTTTTTCCTAATATTCAGCCTGAACCTCCCCTGGTGGAGCTTGAGGCCATTCCCTCTTGTCCTGTCCCCTGTCACTTGGGAGAAGAGGCCAGCTCCTTGTCTCCACAAGCTCCTTTCAGGTAGTTATAGAGAGCAATGAGGTCTCTCCTCAGCCTCCTCTTCTCCAGGCTAAACACCCCCAGCTCTCTCAGCTGTTCCTCATAAGGCCTGTTCTCCAGCCCCCTCACCAGCTTGTTGCTCTTCTCTGGACTCTCTCCAGAGCCTCAACATCCTTCTTGTGGTGAGGGGCTCAGAACTGAACACAGGATTCGAGGAGCGGTCTCACCAGTGCCGAGTACAGAGGGAGAAGAACCTCCCTGGACCTGCTGGTCACACCGTTTCTGATCCAAGCCAAGATGCCATTGGCCTTCTTGGCCACCTGGGCCACTGCTGGCTCATGTTCAGTCGGTTGTCAACCAACACCCCCAGGTCCTTCTCCTCCAGGCACCTTTCCAGCCAGACTTCTCCTATTCTGTAGCACTGCACAGGGTTGTTGTACCCAAGTGCAGGACCCAGCATTTGGCCTTGTTAAATCTCACGCCATTGGTCTCAGCCCAGTGGTCCAGCTTGTTCAGATCCCTTTGCAGAGCCTCCCTACCCTCCAGCAGATTGACACTTCCACCCAGCTTCGTGTCATCCAACCCTAACTATTCCATGATATTTTTTAAACACATCGCAAGATGAACATATTTAACCAATTCTGAAGTGAATGCCTCTCTGGAAACCCAAGTGGCAGACGTTCGGGTCTTCCTAAGTGGATAATTGATCACAAGATGTTATGATAATGAAACAAAGATGGAACTGGGATTTAAGAATTTCAAATAAGCCTGTCAAAAACATGCAATAATACTGTCAGATCAATTTGCTGTCAAATATAGGTGTAATATGATAAAAACCTCAGAGTTTTTAGTAGATTTTATTTTTGAAGCAGTAATTTAAGAACACCTTCTAGGTAATAAATTACAATAAATCAAACTTTAAAACTTGAAAGCACAAGCCAGAAGACATACAGTGCACAATATGAGAAAGAGAAGCAAATTTAAGCTTATTACCAAGCCAGAATAAAGCAAATTCAATTGCTTTAGAAAGATAATGATCAAAGCCTAGTTTTGTATGAAATCAATAAAACTTGCAAATATATAAGGAAAAATCTGCTGAATGCTTCTATTCTTTACCCTCCTGTGTTTCCAGTGGAAGCATAACCAGAGGCAAGAAAGGAATCAGCCCTCACAAACCAGAGGGTAGCAGTGAACACTGCACAAATACAACAGGGGTGACGTTTTTAAGAGAAAGTCCAATTTCTGCAAGCAGCATCATTCATCAAAACCAGAAAATATCTTGGGAGGTGCCAAAACGTGCTCTGCTCTCCTAAAGGAATACACTCAACTTCCATTTCAGAAATATGCAGTTTTTTCATCAAAAGAATTTCAGTATATTCAAGTGTACCCCACTGAGTATGCCTATAGCTCATAGCCCATAATCTACCTGTTTCTGTCCTCTAGAACAACAAAAGGGATGGGAAGAGAAATCTGAAGTCACAGCTTGGACCAGATGGGAATAGTGGCATCAGCAGAGTTTACTGACAAGCACAAAACAATTAGGGGGAGTACAACACATGGTACTTAAGCTTCTTAAACATGATGCAACCAACCACCAGGACAACATCGTGCCTGATTCTGCCTTAGTGACAAAGAATGGAAAACAATGATCGATTACTGGAATGGCAGCCAGCAGAGGTGAGGGAAGAAAATTAAATTGGATCTAGATCAGTGGAAAGAAGTTTTAGCAGCCTTCAGCAAAGGCCTTACAGCAAGGGATGTTTTCTAAAACCAGATTATACCTCATAAGTTAGGAGGTTATAGTTCACATATTCTCCTAGTCAAACTATTTTACAGTTAGTGTTAATTTTGAATGCCAAAAGAAAAAAGATACACAGATGTAAACACATAACACCCTCATGCCCCCAGTACTCAGCACATTCACAACCAGACAGAATCACTGCAATGGTCACTGCAGTCACTTAAGTGGACAAAAAAAAAAAACCCCAAAAAACGTGAAGGAGAGTATTTAATGTATTTTTAATACCTTTTATCCAGTTCAGCACCTGGATTCCAGGATCCAGCAGAATGTGACCAGCCAGCCCTCTCCTCTGAAAAGGGATCATTTACTGCTTTACTCAGGGGAATGTTCTTCCAGCACAACAAGAGCACACAAGCTGCAGCTGGGCAGCTAACACTCTGCTGCCCAGGGATCAGAATCAGCAAAATGTTTCCTCTATTGTATTTTACATAGGCTTTCTTACAGAGAAAGAGACAGAAAATATTGTATTTCTCTGCCTTTGATGAACCTTTTTTCCCAGCAATCATTTGCTGCAGGTTTTCCCTTTAGAATTTAGGTCATAAGAAGCTTTGCAGACTTAACTTTCTGGTGCAGTATATTTTCCTCTGAAAAAGCAGAGCCCGAGAGCCAGGTCAGTGTTACAGCAGTGCTCCTCTTCCTGCTCCAAGCTGAAACTGTTCCACAAAGATGTGTAGATACCCAATTTTGGTCAGGGCTTGCACTTAAAATGCACTGTCAGTTCTCATTTTTCACATTAGCATCTCAAATGGGCAGAAAAGGACAAATGAACTGGCAATCAGCTTCCACAAAGAGAAGAGAAAAATAGACTCACGTGAAGAGCCAGGAGAAGGCTGTAACAGCTGCAGCCAGCAGTGTAGGAGCTTTAATGTGCTCACTGGAAGAGCTTGCACCAAGACAGCCCCATCCCAGGGGTCTGCACACAAGAAGCACAACAATGAAGACATCCCCAACAGATCCAGCCCCAGCCTGGTGCCACATTTAAGTGATGCATAGAATCTCACACGGATACATCACCCACATGAGGTGTTTCTGTTGTTCTTCATAAAACCACACTGCAGTGCAGAACAGCTACACACAGATGCCCGTTTAGCAGGCACTAAGGTCTGGCCACAAGATGTTCCTGAAGCTGAAGGGCCACAGAGAACTGGCACACAACAGCACTGAACACCAGGTGTGAACCACCCCAGAGCATATGGATACCCAAGCCAGGTAAAGTCTCCACATCATCTACATGAAAGATGCAGATATGACGTTCCTCCCTTGGCCTGAAACACTTCTTCCAATGAATAAGACGTCCCTCTATCAGAGGCCAAGCTTCAGTTCAGCTGCAAAGTTCAAAATGCTGTTATTTGGTGATTTGACAAGGGCAAGAACTAAATGGGAAATAAGTCCTTCCTTGTTCCTGGCTAGAAAACATGATATCAAAACAGATCTCCACTTTGTCTGTTTACTGAACAGAGTTAGCCAGTGTCCCACGTTGTACCAGATGGCACTTGGTCCAAATTTTAGTAAGCTTAGTGCTGTCACAAACTCCATCACACATTAAAAGCCGATATCTGTATCCCTCCCCCACCCAGAAGGTGAATTGATATTGAACTGATGCCTCCTGCTGCTGCAACAAAATAAACCCCTAAAACCCGGGAGTAAATGGAAAACAGTACTTTTTATTGATTGTGATGTTTTCAGTTAACTAGGTTTTGCCTGTGGCTGCCCCCCGCAGCACATGCGCACCGGGGAGGCGCTGCACTGCTCCAACCAATAACTTTTAGGAAATGGAAAGCTGCGTCTGTTTAATAGATGTTTCCAATTTCTTACCTCACCATCAGTATCTGTTTTAGTCACTTGGCAGGTTTTCTATAGCTTCTCAGGCCCAAGCTGATTTCAAACCCATTTGGTAATGTCAATGTGACTGCAAGGTTTAATGATTCATTATTTTTTAGGCCCAAGAGCAAGAGAATGTGTTAATTTTTTTCCTGCATGTGCTTAGTGGCTTCCTTCTGGTTTATTCCCTCTATGTATCATTAAAAGAAGGGCTGATAAGGGTGAAAAAAAAAATGCCTTCTCAGTGAAACATACATTAAAGGACTTTAAAAAACTATTACAAGCTCTCTACCTTTTTATCATCTGCAGAACTGTTACAGGATAAGACTAGTGAAAACTCACCACCCTATCCTTAGATAAAATTCACATGCACACAAATCTATTTGACATATGCTAGAAAGTTTTGAGCCTTGCTCCTTCTGCTTATTATTAATTCGTAAGAAAAAAACCCCCAACCCATCAACACGCCACTATCCAAGCAAATTAGCCAGCACTCTGCGTTGCTCTGCATGAGCCCTCTAACACCGTCTAAGGAATTATTCTAGCCACAGCCTAGGCAATGCCACAAGTGCTAGCAGTGTCCCACATATCCAGAAAGCTCTTCCACAGCTTCTTCTAGATCTGCACATCCCGCTGGAGTTTTACATGTAAAGGCCTTTTCTGTGGCATCAAAGTCATCAGTGGAGCATTAGGAACCTTCTTGCAGGGTTGGAAGAATTTAACCAGTTTCCTTTCTCGTTCATCATTGCTATTACGTATGGGAAAAGGAAGGTATTCACATAAAGCAGGACTGCAGCAGCCCTGAAAGAATGAGCAGTTTGGTTCTGAGTTTGCAGTAGTCACTCTCCTGGAAAGAGCTCAGACCTCTTGTGTTTCTCCAAGGTCAAATCATCAGACATTGCATGGGGAAGAGTTCAGTGGGGTCTGGGTGGGCAGCCTGTCCCTGCAGGGACATGGGCAAGCACCAGGCTACAGCCAATACTCCCCACCCTGTGCCACTCCTGAGCAATCTGCTGCCTCCTACACAAACAGAGCATGGTGCTAGAAAGCAAACGTGCACAGGGTACAGGTCAAGTAGAAAAATGTTCTTCTTCTGAGGGGATTCTTTTCCAAATGACCACTAGCCTCTGCTCCTTCATGAGCAATGTCTTTGCTGTCTTGGCAGCAAAAATATTTCCATCATTAAGATGTCTGCAGGTTGCCCATCAGCTTCTGCATGACTCGGGAGTTGGGCAAGGGTTTTTCCTGCCATGGGAATCAGGATTGGAAGCTGAATGCACTAGGAGCAAGGGAAGATAAACATCAGCCTGGTACGTTCGGGAACGGAAGAAGGAAAGGGAGAAGAGAAAGCCCTGAGGGGCAATAGGTATAAATTGGAGAGGGGCAGATTTAGACTAGACATTAGGAAGAATTTCTTCACCATGAGAGTAGCCCAGGGAAGTTGTGGCTGCCCCATCCCTGGAGGTGTTCAAGGCCAGGTTGGATGGGGCTTGGAGCCCCTGATCCCATGGGAGGCATCCCTGCCCATGGCAGGGGTTAGAACTGGATGGGCTTTAAGGTCCCATCCAACCCAAACTATTCTATGATTTCATCCTAGTCTTTCTTAAGTGGAAGGGAATGCCCTGGTTTCAGCACAAGTACAGAAGGACTTGGAGTCAAGACTCGACTGATATTTCATCAAACTGCAGTAATTTGCTGCTTGTAGGAACTGACAAGACTGCAAATAGCCAGCCCCCAAGGTGCCCATCCAGGCTAGAGGACTCAGAGCCAAGCGCATCACGCAGCCCTGGCAAGGCACAGATCCTCAGACAGGGACATTAACATGCTGAACACACCACAGCTAAACGGCCTCATTCAGCCAAGAATGAAGAAGCAGCTTCACGGAATTTAATGACTGATTAATATTCATTTAATAATTCTTGCCTAAAACTGCAGCAAATTATTTTAAATTATACCATTTGGGAGACAGCAGACAATTCAAAAGGATCACTAGGTTCAGACTGTCCAAGTAGCTCTCTGGATTATTTGGTTCTTCTTTCCATTGCCAGGTGTCTACATTGCCTCTACTTCTCTACTTATTTCTGCCTTCTTTCTCCTTTCCCTATTTCTTTCTTTTTGTCCATGTTTGCCTTAAAAACGACACATAGGAACTGCTACGGGAGCGAGACAATGGCCCTACTGCAAACCAAGAAAGACAAGCCACACTTGATCTGCTGCCAGCAGACTCCAAAGGGAGCAATAAGGAGATCATGCAGGGCAGAAAACAGATCTGAGACAGCAAGAAACACAGCTTGGGTCTGTTCGTGCTCTGTAGAAAGACTGGAATTTTAATGGCATTAAAAAAAAACAAACAAAAAAACCCCAAACCAGAACAAAAATTAAAGAAGCTCAGAGGGTCCCTAAGCACGTATCACTCAGCAGTCTTCACACCAAAACCTGCACCCACCAGCTCATGAGAAAGTCAAGGGAAGAATAATCAAGGGAGAAAAGAAAAAGCTACAAAATCCACATTATATTAGCTTCAAGGCTGTCCTTGGGGAGATGGGTCAGCACCCTGTTGAAGGCAGGGAAATTCAGCTCTTCACAACAAACCCACAGATTGGTGACATTCCCTGCACCCCACACCAACTCCAGCACAGGCACAAGAGAGGGGTGTCCAACACGGGGCTGCTATATATCCACAACACTACAAATGCAGCACAGGCACAGCAATATGAATTTTCATAGCCACAGAAGGCCCAAACCCAACACCTCACCCTCCTACGCAAGCAAAGCCCAGACAAGAGCCCAGGCACTGAGCACTCTGCTCTGCTCCCACTTCTGCCTCCAAATGGATGGAAGCTCTCAAGATGCGAAAGCAATGGTGCAGCAGCCCCTCAAATCCCAGAAAACATTATTCCCTTCTCCTGGTCTCCCCACAGTCCCCTGTAATGCAGACAGCATCACCTTTTCCTTGCTGTCCTGTGCCCTGGCACTGTGCTCCCCTTACCCAGAGCCAACCTTCCTTCCCATTCCCAGAGCCCAGCCAGCTGGAACCTTCACCTGAAACTCCTTCAACATACCTACAGCTGGACAACTACAATTCATCCCTTTTCAATTTCAATTTCTATTGATTTTTGAGGCCCTTATTTCTGAGACGTATGGTATCATTGGATTATACTGTTTAGCAATTTATTTGCCTCTCTCTTTATGCGCCGGATTGATTCTTTTTTTCCACCGAGCCTTCAAAAAAGATGCTGCCACTGTTATTTGGCTATCATAACAGCTCACGTAGCCCTGAACTATTAGGCAGTGCTGCTCCAAGAAATTTTGTGCTGAGGTAATTTGGAGACTAAATCACATTTTATCACTGAATGAGTTTAGTGGATATTAATGGGAAGGCAGGAGTTTGCACTGAATCATTAACATGGATAAATGGAGAGCGCCTGTTTAATACTTTATACAGCTAGTGCTAATAATGCTGAAAATGGTGGGGAAATATTGCAAGTTGTATTTAAACACAGCAGAGAAGAAGGCCTAATTTGACCTGTTCCAGTACATTGGCTGTGTCTATGCAGCGAGACCCTCCATTACCCTGAGCCATCTCCCCATACTGCCCTGCCGCGTTTCAGCGTCCAAGCCCTTGCTTTCAGGCTTGTTTACGAGTTTCTAGAACTGAACTAAGGAAAACCAAATGCAGCTGGGACAATACATATTTGAAGAAAATTGCTGCAAACAAGTATTTCCAGGAACTTGAAATTTAGAATCATTTTTTTTAAACAATAAAGATTAATTTACAAAAGAACCAACAATTAGAGCCAAGTGTAACTACCAGAACTTGCCCATCAATTAAATTCAAGATGTTTTCCATGCAGACTCATGCACATGTTGATTAAGTTGTTCAGAATTGCTCAGAGTGATTGTGACCTTTGTGTGCTAAGCAAGAATCAGCTTTCTGGGAATATACAGCCTAAACAGCCCTCCTAACATCCAGCACTTCCAGAAATCTCTCTGCTGGCCTCTTCTCCCAAGTGACAGGGGACACAATGAGAGGGAATGGCCTCAAGCTCCGACAGGGGAGGTTCAGGCTGAACATTAGAAAAAAAATTTTCACAGAAAGGGTCATTAGGCACTGGAACAGGCTGCCCAGGGAGGGGGTTGAGTCACCTTCCCTGGAGGTGTTTAAGGGATGGGTGGACCAGGCGCTGAGGGACATGGTTTAGTGTTTGATAGGAATGGTTGGACTCAATGATCCAGTGAGTCTCTTCCAACCTGGCGATTCTATGATTCCATGATATGCACGGATAGAGAGAAGCTACAGAGAGATGGACAAAGCCAGGGAACACACCTGCACCTATTTTAACTGGCCAGAGCAATGCAGTGCACAGAGATTTCATACATTTTATTAACAGCAATAAATTCAGACTCATTTGTCTGCACTGGGATGTGTCTGGCAGCTGATACTGCCAGAGTACACAAAAGTCCTGCAGCAACAGGTGCCTGCACTGCCAAGCAGCTGTCAGCCTCGTTATTCCAAGGTAATTCACACTAAAAAAGCAAAGCAAGGTACATTATCAGCAGCAGACACGCAGCTCTGAGGTCACGTACTACAGCAAGGAACATCCAGTCTCTGCACACAGGAGAGAGCTACAAGAGATGATTGGATTGCAGAGGAAAACACTGAGGGGTGCTTACTGCTAGCAAAAGTAACTCGGTATTCTCTGTTTCCCCAGCAAAATCAACCGCTCAAACCTTACATTAGCCTTTTCCAATAGTAAGGGCGAAGCTCAGCAATACTCACCAGCTGAAGAGGCCAAAATCACAGTCAGTTACAAACCAGCATCTGCTACGCAGCTCTCCCACACACGAAGAACAAGTCTCTGTGGGAAAGGAGGGGGGAAAAAGGACTAGAAGGTCACAGAGGCACTATTTAAATAGGGATGGTCCATACAGCTAGAAGAGCTTAGGTCCCTTTTTAAGCAGTTAAATAAAATTATGAATACCCTAAAAGTTTCCCCCACCTAAGCAGGGGCTGAGCACAGGGCTGTTTATCATAATAAAACATTAGCCACAGGTGAGCTGGGTGTGCTCTGCCCTGCCCTGCACCCTGCTGATAAATAAGCAGCTGATAATTAGCTGGTAAACTGGCTCCTGGAATCACAGACCTTTTGCATCCTCCCAGGTCACAAAGCTGCTGGTTGGTGCAGAGAGCTTTGGGGGAGCCCGGAGGACTCCCCTTCTTTATGTCCTCGGGGCTGCCTTTTCCAGGCTGTTTCCAGCAGAGTGCAAAGTCACTAGTTAACACGCTGTGTTCTAATCTTTCTAATATTTTCCTCCTATGCCTCCCAAGGTCACGGGAAGCCTCAGATACCTCCTGTTCTCACCTGAGTGCAGTTGGTGCTCTGTTCCTGCAGGCAAGGCAGGTGGGGGCTGCACTCGGTTTCCAAAGCTGGGTTTTCAAACCGATCTGCTGAGTGCAACAGGAATGCTCTGCAATGTTTAGTATTCATTAGCCTAAGTGAGCATCAGTAAAGCAATTAATGTGAAGCTGATACAGCAGTGGTTCGGAGGCTGCTCTTGAGGACAGGGAGTTTGCAACTGGAATCCTACAATTGCAAATGGAATTTCAGAACAGTTTTCTGAGCTGGCAAATCTACCAAAGAACACACGCAGGGAGCAGGCTTTCAGAGACGCACAGGCTAAGATCTGATGCTACTGTTTGATTTATCCTCTAGGAATTCAGCTATATCTAGAGTAGCCCCCACGCTTGCCAAGATGTTGCTTTGCAAGCTTCTCTGACTGATTCGTGTTGTTGCTCTGCCTGGCACATGCAAATTGCACACCCTGTTGGGAGTCTTCAAGCAAGGGTGCCCAGCAGAGAGTTAAAGCTGTGGGGCTCTGTGGTGGCATCCTTTTCCAAACAAGGAAGAACAGTGTTAAGAACAATTGTAGGATCACCAGGTTGGAAGAGACTCACCAGATCACTGAGTCCAATCATTCCTATCAAACACTAAACCATGTCCCTCAGCGCCTCGTCCACCCATCCTTTAAACACCTCCAGGGAAGGTGACTCAACCCCCTCTCTGGGCAGCCTCTGCCAGTGCCCAATGACCCTTTCTGTGAAAAATTTTTTCCTAATGTTCAGCCTAAACCTCCCCTGGCAGAGCTTGAGTCCTTCTTGTTATTTGAGAAAATGCAATCTACTTTTTTATACGTTTACTGGAAAGGACCGGCAAGCATGGAAAGTGAAGAGTTAAGCTAAAATACTAGCAGCTAAACCAAAGAAAAACACAAGTAGTGGAGCGTCACATAGAAATGAGAGAATTATGATGAAGAAATGACTACAGTGTAGAACGGGTATGAAAGAACAATATAAAAGACTGGAAAGAAGGAAGGAAGCAGCTGTTTTATAGACCTTACAGAGGATCAAGGACAAAAGAGACACTTAATGGTTTTTTTTCTGATTCGCCCTCTAACAGGACAACTGGAATTTCACTTTATGAGTCTTTAGGAGGTATCCCCCATTGATTTAAACACCCCACTCATGGTAAATCTGCCACTTCTCCCTTTAGGCTGTTTCAATTATTAATTACACTCATAGTTAAAAAACTGAATCTTATTTCCAATGTAAACTTTGCTGACTTTTTCTATTCCCTGCTATGAAGTCAGACTCAGTCTACTAACAGTGTATGTGAATTTTTAAGCTGCAAATTATTTTTTAAAAGTGCCCTCTGAACTTCTTTTAAAAAATGAACTTCTGAACAATGGTCATAGTTTACATTAATTCAATACAGCTCTGCACATTATAAGATTATATGTGTATATTTTATATTGTATACACTTAGGAATATGTGAAAAGGCACAGATGGTTTGCACAGCTTTCCAAACGTTCTGGAACATCTCAACAGTCTTAAACTCCCATCAAGTCATTGGATTATCCAGGAGTGCAGGAATACAGGGGGGGACACGGTGAAGGATGGCCACTTCTTGGCAAATTCTAGCTACCAGTCTCCACAACGATCTCTGCATTCAGAGCTAGTAGGGTGATGCTTATTAAAGTGTTTCCAAAGTGTTTTCCAACTTGCATTGAAAAGACCTCCCTGCAGTGTGGTTATCTCATGAGGAACCTTCCAGCGATCTGTTTTCAGGTCTCCTATCCTTCTTTTTACATTATTTCCCTCTTACTGCCTAAAGAGAAGAATTTACATTCAGAAAGGTAGAGAGACAGGGTGCTGTTGGCAGATTTCTTGTATTCAGACCCACAGTGCACCAGGGAAACTGTGACTACTGCAAAGAGAGTAAGGAATGAAAGTTGTCTAGAGACAGGGATTAACCTCATGATAGGATGTTCACCTCAAATCCAAGCTCCAAAGGTTAGGCTGGATGGGTCCCAAAAGCTAAAGGCTTCCCTACAAAGGTGGGAGTGGCATAATCAGCCATAGCAGCTTGAGTAGACAGAAATTAAAGTGTATAAGGCACAGCGCTCCATCTTTGCAGAGGAGAGAAATTCCCCCCCAGAATAAGGGATTGAAAAGTCAAAATAATCTCTTTACCCCTAACTGCAAATGAACCAATTTCCAAGGCGATATTCTTAGACCTGCAAAGTCTCTTTTTCACAGAAAATAAATTCAAGCAGCAATGCTACAGGAAGGAGTGTGTGTGTGTGGATTCATCTCAAAGAAAATAATTATTTAGAAGTCTTAAAATCTGGTAGGGAAATTTGTTTTGAAAATACCTATTTCTTCCATAGAAAACATTACCCCTCCAGCAGCTCGATCCACATCTTCCCCAGAGACTGCCCAGTGTGAGTGCAGAAATGCTGCAAACAGGGGAGCTGAGGAGCAGCAGGATGAGATGCCATGGAGGGTGTACTAAACAAAATAGCCCTGAGGTGGAAAACTCACATTTACTTATCGTATTGCGTTGAAGATATAAGTGCTTTTTTCAAACCAGCATATCTATCAGTCCATAAACAGTCCAAGGCTCACCCCCCTTAAGAATGCATCATTCCTGTCCTGCAGCCATACAACCCCCACAAGCAGCGGCTTTAAAACATTCTCCTATTATAGTCCAGGACACTGCAGCTACAAAAGAGTTGCTATTAAACTCAACACTTTTTTTATGCAACCTGTTGGCAATTTTACCACCATCCTCTTAACCAGAGGCAGTTCCAGCCCTCTAGGAGCAGCCAAGGGCTGCAGCAGAACCCGCACTGCTTCACAGAATCACAGAATCACAGAATAAGCAGGTTGGAAGAGACCCACCGGATCATCGAGTCCAACCGTTCCTATCAAACACTAAACCATATCCCTCAGCACCTCGTCCACCCGTGCCTTAAACACCTCCAGGAAAGGTGAATCAACCACTTCCCTGGGCAGCCTGTTCCAGTGCCCAATGACCCTTTCTGTAAAGAATTTTTTCCTAATGTCCAGTGTAAATCTCCCCTGGCGGAGCTTGAGGCCATTCCCTCTTGTCCTGTCCCCTGTCACTTGGAAGAAGAGGCCAGCACCCTCCTCTCTACAACGTCCTTTCAGGTAGTTGTAGAGAGCAATGAGGTCACCCCTCAGCCTCCTCTTCTCCAGGCTAAACAACCCCAGCTCTCTCAGCCGCTCCTCATAAGGCCTGTTCTCCAGCCCCTTCACCAGCTTCGTTGCTCTTCTCTGGACTCACTCCAGAGCCTCAACATCCTTCTTGTGGTGAGGGGCCCAGAACTGAACACAGTATTCGAGGAGCGGTCTCACCAGTGCCGAGTACAGAGGGAGGATAACCTCCCTGGACCTGCTGGTCACACCGTTTCTGATCCAAGCCAAGATGCCATTGGCCTTCTTGGCCACCTGGGCCACTGCTGGCTCGTGTTCAGTCGGTTGTCAACCAACACCCCCAGGTCCCTCTCCTCCAGGCAGCTTTCTAGACGGACTTCTCCTAGTCTGTAGCTCTGCATAGGGTTGTTGTGCCCCAAGTGCAGGACCCGGCATTTGGCCTTGTTAAACCTCATGCCATTGGTCTCAGCCCAGCGGTCCAGCCTGTCCAGATCCCTTTGCAGAGCTTCTCTACCCTCCAGCAGATCGACACTTCCACCCAGCTTAGTGTCATCCACAAACTTGCTAAGGGTGGAACCCCTTCTCAGGGGTTGAGGGGATGGCAAGAAGGGCAGATCTCCAGCAGGAATGCAGGAGATGTCATGGGTTTGGGAGCCTGATGAGGTCTGGTCTTGATGGAAAAACGTCATGTGAATAGCCCTGCTCTGCACCTTCCCATGGAAAATCCCATTCCTGCTTGACTGCTCCCTTTTCTCTGTTGCCATAGTTGCACCACTAGCTATCATCCTCAGAGGGATGGTTCTGTTACAGATGGCATGGAGTAAGCAGGCATCTGAGAAAGGGGCTGTTAGAGGGGAGACCTGCACTCACCAGGCATGGACAGACACAGAAACTGGGCTAAGCAGAAAACTGCACGGCCACAGCCGCCACTTGGTTTGCATTTTGGTTATAGGACAGGTCCCCACCTTAGGCATCTGCCTGCTTAACCTGTCCCTGAAGACCTAGTGATGGGGCTCATCTTGTGAACTCTGGCCCTAAGAACATCCTACAGGGCGGCTGTTTTCCTTGAGGAATCGGTTGGGGGGCATTTCCAGGAGCTGAAGACTGCTGAAATCAATCAAGTTAAATGGTGGTATAGGAGAAGAGGAATGAATAAACCTCGAGGGATATAATTTGTCATTTACTGCACTTGTTAAAAGTTACAAAACAGCAGTTCAGCAGAGGTTAGAGAAAGGACAATGCAAGAATACAAACATGCAACCCATTTCCCAAACTGCTTACAGCTCCAGTATTTTCCAGGAAGATGAAAAATTCATAATGAGGAAAATAATAAGGATTAAAATGAAACTTTATTTCTTTTAATGTCAAAGTAATAAGCTATTCAGACTTCTCAATTGCCGGCAACCATTGCTTACAAAGTTCCTGATTCAGTCAGCAAAAATTTTTGGACAATAAAATGTCCATGAGCAAACACATGAAAACAATAATAAAGAAAACTGCACAGCCAGGGGTCAGACATACTTTATACTAGGAGCTGAACCCTGATAATTCACTGTAGATTAAATTCAGCAGCAGCAGAGGCTTAGCAAGAAATTTGGATGTTAGGAAGATTTAAGCTGGGAATAGGCCTTATTCTTATTTTACCAAAGGCCAGACATAGACTCATACATGTTTATGAGGAAAAAGCAAAACTGACTGAATTTCAAAGAATCAGCTGCGTAGAAAATAGTTTGGGCATAGTAGGTTTTATGGAAAATGCTGTCAAAAGTTAGAGGGCAATAACTGAATTTTCATCAGCAACTTTCAACTTTACTTCCAAATGCCAAAAGCTAAAAATCATGCTTAAGACTAGCAAGTACGGAAAGGTTTTTGAGTACGTACTTACCATCTTCCAATGTGAAACTGAGAAATTTGAAAGAAAGCAAATGCTTACTATCAGTATTTTTGTTACTCAAGCTTTTGATTTAAAAAATATTTTGAGGGATATTTTTCTATTCTTTACAGGCTAATTCCATTTCCTTTGAAAATAACACAACCTCTTTGATTACAGAGGGAGGGAGAAATCTTCAGAGCACCGCAGAGACTCAGTAGCTCGGGGCTGCGCTGTGCCACCCTTGGGTGACATCTCGGTGGGACAGTGAGCAAGACGTCTGGCGGAGGACCAAACAGCAGCATTCTCCTGGATCTGCTCCAGAGCAAGTATGACTCTGTGCCACACAGACTGGTGGGTCTCAGACAGACTGTGAAAGGACACAGATTTAGTCACCAGGACATGGACTCACCTGTGCTACCAAAGGCTTGGGCACCTCCATAACAAAGAATTTTGTTTTGGCAATTTAAAACTTCACACGGAAGAGTCCATCTTGGCATTTATTTCAAAATAAGGTTTTTCTTTGTGGGCCAAGAAGTTCCTTCTGTGCGGCAGACCCCCACAGCCACTCCCATGTGGACAGTTCAGGGATTTGAGGTGGGGTTCTGTGCAAAAGGATTGCAGGCTGAAATCTTCCAGTGACAGGAGGGAAGGGAATTTTCAGGGCAGTGGGACAAAACTGCCTGTCATTATTATTAGCAGGTGACTACTACCGTAGTCACGGGATGTCGGAGTTAAATTACAGCCTGCTGAGATCTTCCACTATTCCTGTCCATGGTCTGTTCTTGAGAGGCAGTAGCTGTTGAAGAGACAATATAATTTTGATACCTGCTTAATTTGTGTACCTATATTCTGCCTGACAGAATGATTTCTCTGGCTTTATAAATGGATGTGTGTTGCTCTCAATTGGCATTCACTCCTCTTTCTGCAAGAGCATCTGTCTGCCCAAATCTTTAGAGAAACAGTTCATAGGGAGCATTTAATTGTCATCTCTCTCAAAAAAATTAGTCCCTATTTTTCGTCTGACAAATGAAGACATTGTTCCAACAATATTTTCCTTCTCCGCTGACAGTCCTAAATATTTATATCCTGTGCCTTCTAGAAGTGCTCTTCTCCTCATGAATAAATACCAGGCTAACGGCAAGCAGCTTCCAAGAAGGACGCAGGGTGCAGCTGACCCATTCACCCTCCTTCCCTGTTTTAAATACCAGGTTCCCCTTGACAGCCATTTAAAATCAACACTGATCCCGATACCTGACCTGAGATTTTTGTGTTTGCCAGAAAATATACTTAAGGAGGCCCATCTTGGTGGGCAGTAGCAAATAAACCTAAGCCTTGCATTGTAAAACGTTACAGCCCAAGCCACACGTGAAAAATGCGGTAATAATATGAATGCGTTGTCAGTAAGCCTTGGTAAACACATCCCATTCCTGCTAGCTCCCATTTCATCATGCCAGCAAGCGTTGTTGTGGTTTTCCTCTTCCCTCTCCTGGTCTTTGCAGGTTACCTCCTCAGGAAGGAGTTTCTAATTTAAGGGGGAAGGTTCCCCTATTAAGGACCAGGGACATCCAGTGGACGGCCCATTGCTGTCAAGGGAAAGGCCTCATGTTTGATGAATGTATGTTCAAAATCCCTGCACTCTCAGCTTTCCAGGTGTTTTTTCACCAAAGCACATGCAAGGCTGGGGGCTGCTCAGCTTCCCAGGTGAGGCAAAGCTGCTGAGCAGCCCTCACCACACACCTCCAGCAGCACCAGCCAGCAGCGAGCTGTTTCCTCCCCACAGCAAAGCTTTTAACTCTCTTCTACATTTTTATTTTAAGTTTAAAAGAAGGAGCAAGGGAGGAAAATAAAATTTTATTACGGGGGCTGATGTTATTTTCAGCATTTATCCTTTTCATTCTTCAGTGGTTTAGGATTATCTCACGCACTGGGAAACGTGCACCAGCTCTGCTCCTGTCCAACCCCTCTGCCTCCTCAGGATTCCACCTACAGCAAGGCCATTTACAAAGATGTCAATATAATCATACCACTACATTTATAACGTTCCTTTGCTGTATCAGAGTGTCAGAGAAGCAGTCAATTTACAGGAGGAGAAGAGCGTTATATTCTAATTACTGCGAAGTAGGACTCAAGGAATAACAAAACTAAATAGGTTTTGTCTTCTGGAGGTCAGTGTATGTGGAGAGTTTTTGTTAGATCGAGGGACCGTTTAGACAATTGGCTAAAACTACAGCACTGTGCCCAAAAGGGGCAGTCCCACACTCTCTACTCATATGGCTATTCGGTATTTTTCCACATTTTAGGATGAATATCCCTTTTGCTTACGCAGCTGTAGTTGTTGTCATACTACCATCCCCTCTTTCTGCTTCCCTTCTCAAACCTCCAGTTACTGTGTACTCATCATAAGGCTTCATGAATTTCCCAGCTTCTGTGTCTGCCATTAAACAGTGCTGCCCTCTTCTCCTTCATAGGGCCTTTCAATCCTCAAAACCCATTTCTCTCTGGAAGAACTGAACAGCCTGCAGCAACCTTTCCTTCAGCTTTTGCCCTTTTTTATCACACGCAACTCCCATTTGAAATTAGCCCATCAATATTTATCATTCATCATTACATCTGGCATGGAAAATACACACTCCTGTCCCTTGTTTGCTTGCTCCCACTGAGCACCTCTGGAAATTATTCCTATGATGCTGAGTAACAAGAACGAGCCTAAATATGAATGATAGGAATGGTTGGACTCGATGATCCAGTGGGTCTCTTCCAAGCTGGTTATTCTATGATTCTATGATAAATAAAGTAAACACAATTCTAAATAGCTTCTCTGGAAAACAATGCAAAATTATCCCAACTTTTCTGCACAAGCAAATACAAATCCTCAGTGTGACTCCAGAGAAGCACGCTTCTGCTGTTAAAGAATTTCTTAACTATTTCTTTTATAGCCTATGTGTGAGCCAACCCCTCCTAAATATTCCCTTGCATTGGCACAATTCAAATAACTCACTCAATGGCAAGACTAGGGACACATTCCCAACATTCGTGGAAGACCAGTCAAACCGAGCCCATGGCAAGAGCTCAATTCTGTTATTTAAAAAAACTGAAAGTGTTAGGCTATTGAGTTCCATTTCTCAGTACTTCCAGTACTCACTTCCAGATGGAAAGGAAACAGAACACTTCATGGTTAAATGATTGCTTTATTCTGATCTTAAGTATACTTAATGAAGAAAAAAACCAAAAAGTCTCTTGTCTGTGAACATAAAATTTTATGAGAGATTACCTACTTTGCTAGGACCTCATCTGCACAACACAATTTGATTCGGTGGAAAGAGGAATCCAGACGCATTATTCCTAACAGTGTTTAGATCTCAGATAAATGTTTGTTTATTTATTTTCTTAAAGATTAGCTTTTAAATTTTCACAGTTGCCTCACCCTTCCCAACAGCTCAGTAGAGCTTTTGTTTTATTTAAAAGTCTATCACCGCTTGTCAGTGCAGCATCAAAACAACACTGGAATGTGCCATTAGTCCTGAGCTTGGATCGGACAGATGAGTTTTTTTAGTAGCTGTACTGCATTAATGCCTTGTTAGGGTTTCTTGTATGTCTCCTGCTAATAGGAATAACCTTTGGAGCAATAGCAATTTATCCATACATCTAGCTCACACTGCTTGTCACAGTCAGTAACAGCTGATAAACCTCTTAGGCTGCTTTTCATCTTCCATAGAAGCGCTCTCATTCTAGAATACATTATTTTAACCTGTCAGAGTACGAACAGGACAATTACTTAGACCAGTGTAGGCTGAAAGTGTTGATAACTAAAGTTAAATCCAGCATCATCACTCTAATGTGTTCATGTTAAGCCAAGCACAATGAGGCAGCTTTGCCTTCTCAAATGAAAACATTTGTCAAACTTGCTAATTCAAAATCGACCTAGTGCAGATCTCTTGATTTGCACTGCTTGCCGACCAGCCTGGGAAAGCAGTGACGGAAACAGTGAACTGATTAGTGGGCAAAGAAAGAAAGTTATCAAGCAGGAAGAATCAAGCTGGCTTGTGTCTGTGCAGGATGAACTCACCAGACTCCGAGAAGGACAGCCACTCATCCATTGCACTCAGGTTTCCTAAGACCTGCACAAAATCCAGGCCTGCTCCTGCACTCCTGAACACTCAGGAACACTGTCTGGTCTTGGGGTATTTCTTGAGTCCACAAAACCTGCTAACAGCACCACGCTTTGCTCAGCAGATTTCCAGCAGTAAAACTCCAGCCTATGCACTGCTTGCAGCTCACCTGCTCTTGCTGACCAATTTTTACAAAGAGAAAGGGCAAAAGATGTCAATATCATTTCTGTCTCCACATCCCACCCTTCCTACAGCCCCTTTGTCTTGTTTATTCCATGGGTACAACATTTCCTGCCAAGCAGAGTCAAAGGTAATGCTACTCTCTAACCTTTCTGCTTTCTTCTTCAAGGACTACCTTGATGCTCTCCCTCAGAACTGACCTTTTCTTTGTTCTCTGGCTCCTTCCTCCCCTTATTCAAACCTAACACAAACTCCTCTGAAATCACCCCCATCTACAGACTTTGCTGAATGGATCTGGGGATCCTCAGCTCCCTTAACCATTCTGCTGCTTTGATGATACTGCCCACAGCTGCTCCTACATAAATACTCTACTTCACCTATTTAGGCATTAGCCCCTGACCCAGCTCTATTCAGACTGTCAGGACCTTGTCACTTCATCCTTCCTGACAGTTCGTAAGAGTCCTTCATGAAATAGAGATCCAAACACCCTGTATCTGCCACATCCCACCTGCTATACGAAGTCCCCAGGACTGTGTATCTCTTGGACACCAACACTTATGGGAGGAAGAAAGCAACTCACTGTTAGTGATCCAAGAAGGAGTTTAAGCAAAAACATGATGTCACGTATGTCTTTGCATCAAATCCTCACGAGAAAGTCCATGTCGGCTAAAAGTGTTATGCAAAAACTTAGAGGAAGCAAAGGGATGACTGACTCTGTCTCCCCAGGATGACCACAGCAAAACAGAAGGGTTGCTCACTATCTGGACCTGGGACCAAGCAGAATTTCGCATTACCTTGTTATGCTCCACCTAATCCTACATTAAAATACCCTGTAATTTGGAAATGTAAATATCCCAGCTGGAAATAAATGAGTTCAATTGATTAGACTCCTCTTTTATGTAATTGCCATAAACACTTCATTCCCTGCAGTACTCAGCCCAGTTTTCATTTCCCTGTGATTGTAAGCAAGACAAGGGTTTGCTTATAGTGACCCGATAATTAATATGAAGATTTTGAATTGAAATGCACCTGTAAAATTATTCCTGATTGTGCTAAAGTTTTTAAATCCACATCAGTTATGAAATTTTTTTATGAGATTATACACCTTCATAGTTTCCTTAAGTTTACAGAGTTTCTAATTTTTTCCCAATTGTTTTATTTTAAACTGGCAACCAGGCTTTCCATTAGACTAAACATATCCTTTAATCTAACATTCAGATGGTAACACATCTTTTATAATAGTTTTGGCAAGTAATTATAACAATGAACATATGTGCAGGTAATTGCTTGCACCTCTGGATAAAGCCTTTACCCCATGCTCTTCAGGAAGA
Source organism: Phaenicophaeus curvirostris (assembly GCF_032191515.1). Taxonomy (NCBI): domain Eukaryota; kingdom Metazoa; phylum Chordata; class Aves; order Cuculiformes; family Cuculidae; genus Phaenicophaeus; species Phaenicophaeus curvirostris. The sequence continues at coordinate 4,806,461 of NC_091402.1, read as the reverse complement.
CTGTTTAATTGGACAAACAAAAGTGAAAATTAATGACCATACAAATGCCATATTAAAAATAACCGGAGACGGGAGATCACAAATACCCACCTATCAAGGCAGAAGGACTGGTGTTAAGATATTTTCAAGCATGAAAGGGAATGAAACGCTGGTTTGGTCCCATTCAATGTTAATATTACCAGTACCTTTCTACTGATGAGACTGACAGAAAAGACACAACTTAATAAGCCACAGTCCAATTAAAGTCTTCGGTTTATCAGGTGTAGAGGTTAGCAACATAAATGTTTAAAATGCAATCAGAAATGTTGGCTTCATTGATTATTTCTCCTGCAAAAGCCTGTGCCACAGAAAATGAGGAAATACAAAGTTTTTTTACATACATCACAGCCCCTTACTGCACCAAGACCCAACATGTGGCACACCGAGTCAAGTTAATATAACCTTCCAGCTTCGCTTATCTTGGTATCATTGCTCTTCCTTTTCTAATCTGTAAGCATACTTTGAAAGTCTTTATTTGTTTCAAAGCCTTAATTTGTTGCAAAGCCTTTGTTCAACTCTCTGCTATGACTGGTTCTTTAAATGGCAAAGTCCTTATTCACCACTGTAACTCTCTTCATGTCTACAGCTTGTTCTTTCCTACTCTTTGCTTCTGTATTTTACTAATGACTAAACCCCAAAGAATCAGTTTGACAAGGGGGAGAATGCATTCTCTGCTGTTGCATTCTTCCCAATCCTTGGGTCCTAAGGGTCTCAGGTTAGCAAACCAGGGCACTAATTCCCATCCAACCTTTGCAACCCTGGTATCTTCCTGAACCGCAGGCCTTGGTTCCACTGAGAAAAATAAACAAACTACGTACCCCTCAAAAACCTCACTGACATATTACCACTACCATTGCGTGGATAACTGCAGCTACAACATTCTTCTTTAAACTAAAAGAATTGTTATTTCCCTTTAGTTCATATTTCAGTATTTTTTGCACAGAATACTTTTAAAATGCCATTTCCTTCCTCATTTTTGCTTTTTACTTTCTATGATAAAAACAGAGGTATTTATTTACTAGAGAATATTGTCACCTAAGATCCAACAGAGGCCTGAGCACAATGACTATTGCATATGGTGCTGAAGGTCAGAAGTCTTGCAGTCTGCCTTGGGTGGATCGCATGCAGTGTAATGAAGAACACGTGGCTGACAATTGCAATAAAACCTTGAACAAGCGATCTTGTCGCGGCATGAAGGAGGAGTAAAGGCAGTTTAAAAAGCAGAGAAATGCCAATAAATATAAAATGTAACAGAAAGCTAGCAGCATTACTCTAGAAGCCAGGAATGACACAAAATTAATCAGGGAAGCAAAAGGACAACTGAAGAAATCAATGGTCAATAAAGCTAAGAACAATAAAATTAGGTTTATAAACTCTGTCATAACAATGAGTACGTAACCAACAGCTGCTGGCCTGTTACCACTATGGAAATGATAACAGTGTCAAAAGACAACCATGTTCAATAAACACTTCTGTTCTGTATTTCAGCTAATGCCAGTAATGTAGCCTTAAGTCAGATCAATGTTGATTAAATACTTCATTTTTCCAGCAATAATTACTCAATAAGGATGTTAAACACCATCTCCTACAATCCGAATCTTTAACCAGCAGTCTAGACAACTTATATCAAAGAGTACAAAGGCTCTGGATGAAGAATTCTTTTTCAGTCAATCATGAATATACACAAAATTCCAGGCTATAGTACATTTACTCTTGTCACAATATTTAAAGTAAAAAGACTGAATTGATTATGGGCTTCAAAGTAAGAAACCAAACTGTCACAAAAAATATATATATTAACTGGGATTTAACTGATACAGAATTAACAGAAAGTACTCCAAGGAAATTCTAAGTAATGGCAACCAACAGTAATTCAAGGAAAATGGACGCTTTGGCTTTGCATTGTCAAATATTACAAAGCTATTTAATAGATAATAACCCTAAACAAACAAGGATTCTTCTCACCATTTGGCATGGTCTTTCATGGCATTTTGACAAAGGAAACACTCAATCCAAATTATTGAAAGATGCATCAAACACATGTCAAAGGGACACAACCACTGACTGGAGAAACTTGGTGTAGATGACTGAGCCAAGACGAACACTGCCCCACATCCTCCTATCTACTGTCTCTTAGAATCATAGAATCATAGAATAACCAGGTTGGAAGAGACCCACCGGATCATTGAGTCCAACCATTCCCATCAAACACTAAACCATGCCCCTTAGCACCTCATCCACCTGTGCCTTAAACACCTCCAGGGAAGGTGAATCAACCCCCTCCCTGGGCAGCCTGTTCCAGTGCCCAATGACCCTTTCTGTAAAGAATTTTTTCCTAATGTCCAGCCTAAATCTCCCCTGGTGGAGCTTGAGGCCATTCCCTCTTGTCCTGTCCCCTGTCACTTGGGAGAAGAGGCCAGCTCCCTCCTCTCTACAACCTCCTTTCAGGTAGTTGTAGAGAGCAATGAGGTCTCCCCTCAGCCTCCTCTTCTCCAGGCTAAACAACCCCAGCTCTCTCAGCCATTCCTCATAAGGCCTGTTCTCCAGCCCCTTCACCAGCTTCATTGCTCTTCTCTGGACTCATTCCAGAGCCTCAACATCCTTCTTGTGGTGAGGGGCTCAGAACTGAACACAGGATTCAAGGAGCGGTCTCACCAGTGCCGAGTACAGAGGGAGAATAACCTCCCTGGACCTGCTGGTCACGCCGTTTCTGATCCAAGCCAAGATGCCATTGGCCTTCTTGGCCACCTGGGCACACTGCTGGCTCATATTCAGTCAGCTGTCAACCAACACCCCCAGGTCCCTCTCCTCCAGGCAGCTTTCTAGACAGACTTCTCCTAGTCTGTAGCTGCATAGGGTTGTTGTGCCCCAAGTGCGGGACCCGGCACTTGGCCTTGTTAAACCTCATGCCATTGGACTCTGCCCAGCGGTCCAGCCTGTTCAGATCCCTTTGCAGAGCCTCCCTACCCTCCAGCAGATCAACACTTCCACCCAGCTTAGTGTCGTCCGCAAACTTGCTAAGGGTGCACTCGATGCCTTCATCCAGGTCATTGATAAAGACATTGAACAAGGCTGGACCCAGCACTGAGCCCTGGGGAACCCCACTTGTCACTGGCCTCCAGCTGGATTTCACACCATTTCCCACCACTCTCTGGGCCCGGACGTCCAACCAGTTTTCCACCCAGGAGAGTGTGCACCTGTCCAGGCCAGAGGCTGACAGTTTCCGAAGCAGAGTGCTGTGAGAAACTGTGTCAAAGGCTTTACAGCCTTTCCCTCCTTTCCCATCCACAGCCTTTCCCTCATCCAGCAGCCGAGTCACTTTGTCATAGAAAGCGATCAGGTTAGTTTGGCAAGACCTGCCTTTTGTGAACCCGTGTTGACTGGGCCTGATCACCCGGTTCTCTTGCATGTGCTTCATGATAGCACTGAAGATCACCTGTTCCATGACTTTCCCTGGCACTGAGGTCAGACTGACAGGCCTGTAGTTCCCTGGATCCTCCCTGCGACCCTTCTTGTAGATGGGCACAACATCAGCCAGCCTCCAGTCCAGTGGGACTTCCCCAGTCTTCCAGGACAGTTGGAAGATGATGGAAAGGGGTTTGGCCAGCACATCTGCCAGCTCCTTCAATACCCTTGGATGACTTCCACCCGGCCCCATAGACTTGTCGCTGTCCAGTCGGGCTAGCAAGGCTCTGACCACCTCCTCTTGGATCATGGGAGCCTTGCATCTTTATACCCAGCTGCGTCCTATCCAGGCAGTAAAAGCCATGGACCACATGGAAGACAATAATTTGAAATTCAGTGCAATGCAGTAAAAATGCAGCAGGGCTAAGAGAACATTCTCTGAGCGACACTGAATTTATGGACAGGGGAATCAGTGAAGTAAGATCAGAGTCTTTGCTGCAGGACTTTGTGGATCAATGTACAAATTGTTATTCTCATTGTTCAGTAGAACAATTACTAAAATCCATTTGCCGGTAAATGTGCCTTGTCTTGTAAATCATTGGGTCATTAACCTTAACAATGTCAGTGTCTTGTCACTATCCAATTCAATTAAATTACTGACCAAGGTAATATCTAAAAGCACATTTCGGACAAAGGGATCTACTGTTATATTATCTATGATGACACTTAGCAATATCTCAATTTTGTACCTGGATATAAGAATGTATCCTCCAACTACGGTAATCTACTCTAAAAGCCAGGTGAAGAGATACACAAATAGGCTGAAAAGAAGAAATGGGACTGGAAGTTTAAATAAAAGAGGAAGAAGGGATGGAACAGCTAGAAAAAGAGGAAGCGGGAAAGAGAGAGTAAGAACGGAAAATGGTACCAATCACCTCCAAGGGGTCATGTGTGCAATGTTGACACTTACTGGGGTAGGTCTGCCAAGGTGGAATGCTTTACCTTCAATGTGTAATTCCTAGATATGCCATGTGCGCATTGTTGAGGTCAGAAGACAGGGGTTTGTCCTGCCCATAAATTATTAAATCCAATAACCTGCCTTAGCAAATGTCCAGGAATGCTGTGTCTAAAAAGAGGAGCTTTCTCCACATGCCAGAATTAATAATACAGATGTGTATGGAAAGGGTGAAGAAAGTCCCTGGTGACCTTCCCAAGCCAGCAGCAAAGCACAAGCACAGTAGTCTGTCCAACTGGGAGGGGAAAGAGCAGCTGCTGATTTCCACTTTCATTTGAAAAAACAAGTGTACGTGCAGTGCCCAAGGGCTGGTAAGCTGCTCTCATCACACTAAGGAGTCTCATTTAGATGTCTTTCCACTGCATGTTTCCATGCATATATTCTCATATTTCAGGCAGATTCTGAGCCCACGCTTCAGGGCAGGAATACCCTCCTGGGTTCTTTGTCTCCTTTTGCTTTCCTCCAGTTTTCTCCTTTACCCCTAAAAACCCACAGGCTTTATCACACAAAGACACAAATAGGAAGGCTCAGTGAGGTAGCTTATTAATATCATTTATATGACTTCTGCTTTTCCATGGATAAAGACTTCACCACGCTGGGCACTGTAGAAATCCCAAGAAGAAAGGATGGCCCCTGCCATCAGACACTTGCCAGAGGCTTGTGGGCAGATGGCACGAGAGTATGTGGAAGCTACAAGCCCATGTTGTCAGTACATCAGGCTACAAGCGGCTGGTCCAGCCACTGTGAGCCGGAGTGTAAACAGATTTGCCTTACTCTGGGGTCTTGGATCAAGGAACTTAATTGTACTGGAGAACTCAGTCCCGCTCGTTAAACCTCAACCATCCTACAGAGTGTCCTCGGTGGACGTTTGCTGGGGTAGGTCTGCCAAGGTGGAACGCTTTACCTTGAATGTTTAATTTCTAGATATGCCAAGTAAGGGAGGGCTTCTTCAAGGATGTCCTTGTGAAGAAACAACACAGTGCCACGTTAAACAAGCACAGTCAGAAACACTGACCACTGGCTTTAAGAACTGCTGATTCTGAGTCACCTATGAAAACTATACTCCTACCTTAGCAAGCTTTGAGCTAGGCTATCGTTTGTCCTTGTTTTGGACACAATTTCAGATTGAATCAAGAAATTTATAAACCCTAATTGCACAGCGAGCCCTTGGTGCCATACAGAAATTGTACATAAAAACGTGTGTTCTTCACATTTTACAGAATAGAGTATATCGGCTCTCAAAGGTGGAGGGAGGAAAACAGTGAAAAAAATGAAGAAAAATCAACTTCCCATTTTATGTAAGTGAAAATTTTGACCAAATAAATGCATTCTACTTTCAGTAGAAGTTTTATCTCAAATGGAAAAATGAAAATGATTCTATCAACTACTTTCTAAAAAGTTATTTGGACTACGAGCAAAGAGAAGAGAACAGAAATGGAAATGAACTAAACTAAATCACCTGCAAAACTTCTATTTTTATGGGAGACACAACAGCAGGAATGAGCTTTAAGCATAACAGCACACACAAAAGGTAGAGTGCTGCTTTGTTAATGGAATTGCACTATGGATCATGAGCCGAATGGATGCTATTTTATGTGAACTACACTCACAAAAAATTTCCTCAATAAACATATGGAACACGAGGCTTCTTTTCTCCTTGCTTTAACTAGGCAGCAGGGGAACATTACAACCAAAGAGTAGATATCAGCATTAGAAGACTTACAGGGCTGCTTAAATGGGAGTTCAAAATAAAGTAGGAGGCAGAAAAAATAATTGTTCAAGCAACATCAGTCACTGTTGTTTTCCTTACAGGTTTTCTCTTCCTTCAGGAAGTACTAACTTGGGCACACATACACAGTTTTGAAATGATATTTTCCTTTTAAATGCAGAAATGTCTTCTGGATGTATCAAAATAATAATATATCCCATGGAGTCTACTATGAGAGCTAGATGTCTTTGAGGAGGAAAAGATAATTATAAAAAAAGAGCATTGTATCTGAATGAAGAGACACAAAGCAAGGCTTAAACAACGTTCTGTGCTTTTCAGTGATTTTTTTTCAGGTAACAGGTAATTAAGCAGAAACCACTGACATTAACAATATTGGACTTGTATTACTTGCTTTGGTTTGGAAGCTGAAGTTGGCAGCACCCATAAGAGCTTTTCAGAAAGCTCCTGTCGATAAACTATTAGAGTGAAATCCTCATCCCATTTTCTCTTAACTAGCCCCATCAGATCATCTTTTAGTAGTCCCTGCTGGCAGTAACTATTTGTTTTTAAGACAGCATCTCCTTTTAAAACTTACCTGACACTAAGACGCTCATTACATTGCAAATTGCAGGAAACAAGGACAGCAGCTTTGGAACCAGAAGACACTGGCTGTTGCTGCTCTCCTCTTCCTCAGTGCCAGGTCTCACGGGGTGATTGCACCGTGATCCTTTAAATGGCTGTCTTCGTCCCCCGAGCCTTGCAAGGAAGGATTTCAACAACACCCTAAAGCTTGCTACGAGACAATAACTCATTCAAAGTCAAGTGCAGCAGCTTCCAGAGACAGATTTTCTTCACGAAAGTTACATGGATACTCCAAGTGCTTTATTGCTGTTTGAAAAAAACCCACTCTCTTAGCTGCTGCAGTTTCCAAACCCTCCTTTTAGAATTCTCTGGAGAACCAGTATTTTACTGCAAAACTCTTCGCCCTTTCCTAGCTCTGAGCTGCATTTTCACATTATAGTATCTCAAAGCTCTGCCTGAAATGGCTTTAGGTTTGTTCCTTCCAGTCTGATTGCAAACATGTTAAAATTCATCAGACTCCCCAGCAGGGAATGCGATGGGTGGCACAGGTGTGGGAAATGCCAGTGGGCACCACCTGACACTCTGGGGTGACAACTGAAGGTAACAAGCATGTGGCCCTGAAGAAGAGTAAATCATGATGTGTGTTTTCAAAGCCTTTTAATTATTTAGAGGGTGTCTATTCTGGCTCACTAAATGCTAATAATTAGGGCCAAGCAATTGGAAGTTATTGATTATTGCTGAATTCTCCAGGCTGTCAGTAGCACTGACATGCATGTGGCGCATAGCATGGCTGTGAATACCAACACCCATAATCTGCCTTGCTTATTCATAGTGCATTAATTGCAACAGACCACACAGACCTCACATACTTCATCATCCTGATAAGTTCTTACCGCATGAATCATCTTATGGATTAACTTTCAGTGCTTGTTCTGATCTTTGATTCCTACAGAGGCACAGCCACACTCTGCCACTCCCTCCACAGCAGATTCCACATCACATTCCCCATCTTTCCCGTGTGCTTGCAGTTTCCAACACTATGGGGTTTGCAGATCGATCAATGGCTGCAATGATGCTGAAATAACTTCATTTACACCTGTCTCACTTTGCCTCCAGCACTTGAGACCCAGTGCCCAAACTCTCAGCAAAATGGCCTTCTCCAAAAAGTCACCAAAGGCTTTCCACTGTTCCATACTCCTGCTTCAGGACAACTGAGCAATTAGAGGGAATTTTTAGTATACCTCAGCTTCTAAAAAGCTTCAGGAAGAGTTCAGACTTCACTGACCTGCCGCTAGGCAAGTCTGCTAAATCTTTAATCATTAAATATCCAGAAAAACACTGAAAACAACACATGAAATCCTAACACAAACGTCAAACATCAACACCTGGATAAGTTTACCTGCTACTGTGAGGGAAGTCTTGAGCTTTCTGAAATGGCATTGTCTTAGCTGAGCCACAGTTTCACTGGGTTTCTACAGGGCTCCTCTTCGCAGAGAGGCTGCTTTTGCTCAGCAGTAATTTTTTACTACAAAATGGAAAGCAGTGAGTGCTCCAAAATCCTATATAAGCTGTGAGTGCAGTGTGATCTCTGTGTCTGATGTGTAAAATAAATAATTTTCTCATGATTTTAATGAAAACTTATTCAACTTGAATAGAGATATTGCACAAAAGACATAATGCAAGCATACGCAAGTGATTAGAAATGTTGCTGCATTTCATAAATACACTGTAATAAAACAAAAGTCAGAGATGATCCAACAGTAGTTGGGAATCTCAATTGCACCGTTCAAGGCAATTTTAGGACCTTGTTATTGTCTGCAGTATAATTTCTTTCCTTATGCACTTTTGTCTAACCACCCCTTAGCAAAATTGTACGCATCTTTAATAAACATCGGCTCTAACTAGGCATGGATGTATCATTACAAAGTCTTGCTCTCCATCACAAGTGAACAAGGTAAGATAACCCCGCTGACCAGTTTCCAGACTTCTAACTCAGAAATTCTATGGATATTGAAATCAAAGTTTAAACCTTCACTGGCAACTGGCTCTCAGGGCAGCTCTGCCCCGGGGAATAGCAGTCTTTGTTAAGCAGCTTTAAATTCTTCAGCTTCTTGAAGGTAGAAGATCACAGGAACCCTAAGGAAAAGCCACATTCCAGGGCTACCAGACACCACGATTCTTTTCCACGATGTGACTCTCAGGTGCATTAGGAGGAAAGGCTCTATGTGACCCTTCATGCAAGATTTCACACAGGACCAGCAGAACAACTGAAGACCACAGCCAAGTGCCATTCCCAGTAGTGCTCACCAACCAGCCGGATGCGTATATAGGCAGCTTCCTAAAGAATCCAGACTGGAGAATATAAGGGAAGAACAGGGAAGTCCAGAAAGCGTTGCTCACGTGCTCAGCTCTGCAGGCAGGACTTTCTTCTCTTCCTCTCTCTCACATTCTGACCAGTAAGTCCCCACCCGTGACAGAAGACAGCAAGGTGAGAAGGAAGAGACTATCAGCTCCATTCATGTGCTCACTGCTGCTAATTACATAGCAACACAAGCTGTAGCTAGGTATGCCTAACAGAAAAGCTCCTGCCCAGAGCCCTGTGTCTCCTCTGTATCACTGTATCTTGAAATCTTAATACATCTTCACAATAACAAGATGCCTAGCAGATAAGAAATCTTACCAATAATAAGAGGCCTAGCAGAGAAAGGAGTTAGTATATAACAGCATCCATTTTTGTCCCAGGAACAGGAGAGTTCCATCATTCCAAGCAGCCGGCAGCATTTAGGGGGGGCAATGGCTCAATATAACCATTACAGAGGCTGAAAATACTGGCAGCAGCACAGCTCTGAGTGCTCCTGTATGGTGCCCATCATGTTTGTCTCTTCCTGTGCTCAACTTTCTGGCGCTGATAAAAGAGCAGCGAGTAGCTCTTTGTTATAGAAATGTCAATAGAGGCAAACAGTGGAAATTCGGTGGTCAGGTGTAGGTGGCTGAACACCGGTAAGAAAGATTGGGTAGCTGATAGGGAATGGTATTTACCAGCTGCATATGGTGTCAGGTGTTGCAGAGAGGTATCGTTCTCACAAAAATGGCTTGAAATAGGTTCCTTTTGTTTCCCCCAGGCTTTTCAGTTGGGCTGGAAAGGAACCCACCGATCTCCACAAGACAAAGGATCCTTGAAATACTTCAAAGCTTGGCTGAACCCTCAGAACCTCTTCCATAGCATTGTTGCATGGTGCCTTTGTGCTGAGATCGAAATTGCAGAAATCAGCCACCACTGACTCAAGCCTCTTACCAAACCCCTCAGTTCCTCTGCGGAGATTTATCAAGTGTTTGTAATTATAAGTTGCCTGTGCTGCAAATCGCTCTAGAGGACAGTAGAGCTCAAACGCCTGCTCTCAATGTCACAAGTCTCCAATGAATTGCAAGAAACTTCAAGCCCCTTCTGTGCAGGCCTTCAGGCAGGATAAATTAACAGTTGTTCTCTCCAGCCTGTGATTTACATTACGGGAAGACCTGCTCCCTTGGATGCAACAAGTTTAAAGGGGGAAATAGATTGTGTCTTGCTTGCTTCTTATCTCTGCCTCAGCTCTCCAGCTAAAAATATATTCCTCGATTATGTCTAGATGACTTCTGAGTTTGTGATTAGTTGGTCATGCCCTGTTCTCTGACATGGGCGTGGAGCAGCGTGGGAGCAGGTAAGAAGCTGCTGAGTGCTTCTGCATATTGTGTTTTTGCCAAGGACTTGATTTTCATTATAGCAGCACATGGCTGGGGTTCAGGCCCAAAGCCCAGTTCTTTGGAAGCGATCAAGAAGTGGATATACCCACCCAGGAAATGTTCTGCAGCACCATGATGACAGGACTAGTGCAAGGACTGCAGTAATGTATGTCTGTAGCTTATGTGTGTGCATTGTGTAAACACCTGTAATTCTGAACCCAGATGCTTGAAAAAACAAACATCAGGTCTCTTTTGAATGGAGCACTCTGGAGACCTCCAGACCTAAGAGCATGAGCTGTTGTAGCTTCAAATTCAAAACCAGGCTCTGTAGCAGAGACAGCAGCCAATTCACAGCCAGGATAAACCAGAGGGGAAGTGCATCTTGATCAATGGGTCACATTTCTTCTTTACGTGACATTTAATGCCTTACTATGGCTTGTGACTGCCTGAAATCCAATATAAAAAGAAGGCATTCACATGAATGCTCGAGTAAGTACCTCAATAACAGCAGGCAGCAACTCCTCACCACGAGGATAGCTGGTAACTAATTAAAAGCCTGAATGAACAGATGAGTCAAAAGCATCCTTGCACTGTGCTGAACAGGCTTAGGCAGCAGGCTAAGGGAAGCTTTTGATCCCAAGCCTCTAGTACTGGGCAGAGACAGTTCATCTCCAGAGAAGGCAAGCACACAACACTCACATCCAGTCCCTTGCCCTGTCAACAAGCTCGTGAATCCTTTGATGACACCCTAGAGACACAAAAGGGCCCTTCCCAGACTTCAAATGGCAAATTTTTGGATGGAGTGTTACTGGAGCCAGCACTCTGCTCTGCTGAGCAGTGCTCCAGAGCAGTTCTTCAGGCATAAATGGCAGTGGGAGGAGGTCAAGACACCACTCTAGGTTGAAAAAGCTGCAGCTCCAAGAAAAATAAGGTTGCTATTTGGCTGCATCATGATGCAAAAACTCTGCCTGAGCTGCCACTGATGGAGCTGAAGGTCTGGCCCTACAATAAGCCCCAATTCGATGATCAGCATATTTTTTGCTGCTCTTTCTTTGCCTCTGTTTTTAGTTCAATGTTTCATAAAGATCACTGAAGTGTGACTCTTACACTCAAATGTCTGGTTTGGCAGGCAGAGGACAGAGCACAGATTTTGGTGCATGCCGTATGTGCTTGTGCTTAGATACTGCATGGCAGAAACATGACCTGGTGCAGCTTCATCACTTATTATAATTAGCAATCTGTGGCCTGTCTACACATGCCAAGAATCACACTTCATGGCACAACGCAAACCTAACTTAGTTTAGAGTCCACACAGGGAGTCTGTACCAATTTTAATTAAATCAGTCTCCGGAACAGTTTGACTACATTTCTTGTGTAGGCATGCCCCAGAAGCAAATGGATTATAAAATTGCTCACTCTCATTTATTATCAACTTCATGTTAACAATTGTTCTTTCTTAAGCCTTAACTTCTGGAATCATATTATTGCCTGGGACATTCAGCTTCTGTATTTCTTTTAATCCCGTGTTTCAAAGAACGGGACGAATATATATCCCTGTGTCCCATAACTACTCGAAAATTTGCATGCAGATTATCCAACATGCCTTGTTCTTCCTTTTAAATAGTAATTATTTCTATGCCAGTGCCATGATGTGTAGGAGCTGTACCCAGGATCTTTGAACACATGAGCAAATGGCATGAAGGAAAGGGACTTCAGAGACACAACTGAGACAGCCGCGTTATTGGGCTGTTAGATCTAGGTTCTTTAAAATGTCTACAAAGATTCAGGAACCCCAAGAAGTGGTTCTCATCTTGGCTGCACTGTATCCCTCCTTGGTGGTACCTCTGTCTCCAGAGTCTACTTGACAAGTGCTCTGTTAAAGGCTGCTCATTCAGCAGGACAAATTCAATCTCCGCACACACACGGGGCGACCTGGCCCTGCTCTTCTCCACCAAAGCAGGTAGCAATACCAAGCCAGGGACTACAGTGCCTGCACACCCAGCGTCCCTCACAGGGGAGGCTGAAGCCCCCGACAATTAAACATAATGAACAAAATCTATTCTGGGAATACCTGTGTTGCAGCCACAGCCGCCAAGCACAGTTTCTCTATGGCCAGGGAACACCAGGACTGAGCCTGTATAGGGCTCCTGGCTCCTGCCCATCCTCTCCTGCGGATCCTCCTCCTGCTGACCAACCCAGCTCGAGCCACCATGACACAAACTCTTATACCGAACAGAGGGAAGAGCATGTGAACAGAAAGAAGAGCATCCTACCAGGCAGCTGAGAGTGATCTACCATCCCACTCTGAAACTGCCAGCACAAAGGAGTTAGCAAAATCTGTTTCAGCGGAGAGTATTTATGCTTCAGCAGTTCCATTAATAGGTATTAAATAATGCTCCTTTAAGCTACAATGCTGCTGCATAGGGTTTCAGCCTCATCTTTATGGATGCCTTGTCATAATTTCTAGAACTATAGAACTTCCTGCCAGGCACCTACATATATCTGCAAAGTTACAAAACAGTCAAAGATTATTTTTTCTGCCTAGAACTAGCAGAAATGACTTTTCATTAATCAGGATCAGACAAGATGAAATTAAATCAATTCTTCTCCCTAAATTTTGAGACACACAAAAAAGGAGAAACTGACTCCTCCCTTAGCTCAGGAGCTATAAAGTGAAAGAAACTCCAGCTCTGGGTACATTGTCTCCAGAAGGAATTGCCACAACAAGTAGGCACCAGCAACTTACGGTGTCTCTGCTACTCCCCTACAGACACATGCAGACACACATAGACAAAAATGTTCTTTAATAAAACAAGCTTTCCAACACTCCTGGTGGTCAGACAACTCTTGCTGGTCAGACAGAGAATCAGAATGTCCTTGGCAAATCCAAACCTACAAAATGTGCTAACCAAGATCCTCTAATCTGGAATATTGGGTTTAGCTGGCAAAGTTTTTTTTCAGGGAGGGGGGAGAGTCTGCAGTGGTGGCTTCCGTGAGAAGACACCAGGAGATGCCCCCATGTTGGGCAGATTCAGATCCAGCTGGCTCCAAGACAGATCTGCTACTGCCCAAAGCTGAAGCTGTCAGTGACACTGATAGAGTCTCTGTGATAACCTAGTTAAGAAAGAGTAAAAAACAGAGCATAACAGCAGCTGAGACAAGTGAGAACATGTGAAAGAAACAACCCTGCAGACACCAAGGACAGAAGAAGGAGGGGAGGAGGTGCTCCAGGTGCCGGAGCAGAGGGTCCCCGTAGCCTGTGGAGAAGCCCATGGTGAGGCAGGCTGTCGCCCTGTAGCCCATGAAGGACCATGGTGGAGCACAGAGCCACCCCACAGCCCATGGAGAGCCCGCACTGGAGCAGGATCCTAGCATGAACTGCAGCCCATAGAAAGAAGCCCACGTCTGAGCAGGTTTTCTGGCAAAACCCATGGCCTCTGCCTCAGCAAGCTGCACTGAGCAACTGTCCTCACACACATTTATCTCTAGATGACAGTGAAGGGAGGCTTTTAATACTGTTAAAGCCTATTCTACTCCACCCAAAAGCATCCAACACAGTTCTCAGAACCTTCCATATGATAAACGGGAAACTTGAAAAAACACGGGGGAGGCACACTGGGGGCCAATAAAACCAGATGACATCTTCTGCTCTGCAGAGGCCAAGACAGATTTCTGACTGAACCGTAGCAGCAAACCAGCATGATAGAAGGGCTAGAGCAAGAGGTTAGGATATGCTTGAATCACTCCAGAGAAAGCAAGTGCTGTGTGTAACTAGGGAGATAAATAATCAGGCAGACAGAGTAGCACTGCCCCCTCGCTCGCTTAAATCAAAGCAGCTTCTTTTGCTGCCACTCCACCCACTCGGAACCAGCATCACAGAAGTTTAAAAGTTGTCCTTGGAAGGAACAAATAAAGAAGCCCAATATAAACTCCCAGGCCATAGTGATGCCTCGGCTCTCCCCTGGCAGCTCTTGCAGCAGGTGCCTCACAGGGCTGCCCAATGCTCAAAAACATTCACAGTCCTGACAAGGAGCTTGGTTCTGGGGATAAGAGGAGCTGCACTGCCATACCCTCGGGGTAGGTACTGTCCTGGCCAGGACACAGAAGCCAAAATACAGCAGCAAACTACACTTGGGCATGCTTGGCACAATCCTTTTCTTGAGGTCCCAATGGCAGGATGCCTGATTAGTTGGCAGTATCTGGCCTCAGACTAACCGATGCTGCTGCTCAGCAGCTTGGATTTGACCCTCAGCAGGATTTACATCTGCCTGAAGAGCCATGCATTGAAATCACAGGGCTGAGTGAGTATGTCCAAGGTCAGGTTTCCCTGTAAGCAATACACTCCACCTCAAAACCAACCGCACGTTCCTGAGAATTATTCGAGAAGGTAATTGAACTCAGCTGTTTCAAATGTGATTTCCATACAATGTGCATTGTACTTTGATCTGCAGTTGAAAATAGGAATAAAAAATCCTGTTTTAACCTTGACTTGACATGGCACTTACTATGCAAACACCCTGCTTACAGACCACACAGCCCAATGAGGAAAAACTGTGACACTCCAGCATGACTGATATTTGTGCCTGTTAGCTCATGGTGTCAAAAAGCCATCTCAAAGCTAAGAAAAACAGTTAAAAACTTGACAAGAAAAAGCTGCTTTGGCCTCCCGCTGCATTCCTGAAAGGGAAAACTGAAAACCGCACTTCTCACAGGAGCAGGTGTTTAATAGTAGAAAGGGAATCTTCAATTCTCTTGCGTTTTCCTGTTGATGTGTGAAGCCAGTGTATTTGCTGCAGCTCAGAATAAGGGCTTTTTCCTTACTGCAGATAGAAAGCAAGTTTCCAAAATACGTCCTCTACATAACAAGCATGGCTGAGGAGGACCAGTTGTGAGAGAGAATCATGATCTTCACAGGCTGCAGCAAGATCACAATGAGTCTATCAAGGAATGGGGAAGAATTTTCCACGCAGACAGGACTCCACAGAGCAACCTACTTGTTCTGACTGCGCACTCTCATGGATCCCCACAGCACAGGGCTACAAGCTTCAGCAATTGTATTCCTAGAGCACACCTACAAGTTGGAGAAGGAACCTTATTCTCCAGCTGGGAGCAAAGGCAAAGAGAGTCCCCAGAAGCTTGTGGTGGATCAAAGAGCTGAACCCAGCTCTAAGGTTGCCTAACTATCTGAGCATCCTAGAGCAAGTCTGGTAAGAGGAGAGAGAGAGATGACTACACAGGCAAAGATATGCGTGCACACCTACCCACCCACTTGCACCAAGGGATAATTTCACAGGTAAATTACAGCACATGCATGCAAAACGTGAGTACACGCATGGGGTGCTGAGTGTTACACTTTGAAACATAAGGGCGTGCCAGGAAGTGCAAGATTTGGGAAGCAACTGGAAAAGAGAAGCAACTAAAAGGATGATAAGAAAGCTACATTACAATTCCAAAAGCGTTTTGAGAGGCCTAGCAACAAATTGGGGGCACAGCCTCCCTAGCAATATCAAAGGAAAACATATATGTCCTGACTGCAGAAAACGAGGTAAAGGACCAGGCAGGATCTACAGCATGGAAAGCACCAGCAGAAGGCACAGAGGCAACGTAGGACAGTAACTCATAGATATTTGCATGAAGCTGTATTTAAACATCCAACTAGCTTTGATCTGTTACTCTTGCAAAGGAGCTGTTCTTGGGAGTCTTTCTGATCTAATCCCTGTAAAATGCTCTGTTTATGCTGCTGACATCTCTGTACAAAACCGCATCCAGTACAGTCACACACATTTGGATGTAGGTGTGTCCACACATGCACAAGCATAAGCAGAGTACATCAAAGAAAAAATCATACACGCTTTTATTCTTTGCAATCAGATCATTAACACACAGGACAGAAGCCATATGTCCTTTTCATCTTCCACTGTGCTTGCGTCTGACTTCAGTAGAAACATTCCAGAGTTAAATACTGCTCATGGTGAGCGAGAATGGCAAATTCCAGCTCCAAGTGTGTCACGATCCACTCAGAATACACCAAGGGATTCACTGAGTCTCTACATATGCTTCCTCTCAGCATGCAGGTGTAAGATTTAAAAATCCATATTTTTCTCCAATAAACTTATAAACAGCTATAATATCAAGTACCAAAAGCACCATCTGCGCTTCACATATAGCAATGATGGTTTTTTTCAGAGCTGATGCTGTTTCTTGGTATAGCTTGATTCTGTTTTGTCAACTGCATCACGAAAAGTGCAAAGAACCCCTGTGGATCCAAATGCCACTGAAACAAGATGCTTTAACAAGTGCACACAACAGATTTCTGCTTCTTTACGGCCCTACATTGTTGACGCACATACACGGTAACAATTCAAATTGTAGAAATGTTCAACCTAGACACTGAAGTGCTCCACACACCTTGGCAGTGATTGACTGGAGATTGCTGTGCCTGGCACAAAGCAAGGACTGCTTGCAGAAGAAAAGAAGCTGAAAAAGGCAAGTGTTTCCAAAGTTCTTTTTTCCCTTGTTGTGCAGGCAACATCTCCTAGTTTGCCCTCTCCTTTCCTACATATCCACTGCTAACACCACCTTCAGGAATGTCGATCCCAAGCATTGCTCCCTGTATCCTCACCAGTGCCAAAGCTTCTCTGAAGTCCACCGAGGACCTTGCTGTTCCAAGACGTCTTGACCAGCCAGCAGTCAGAGGCCTCAGGGAGGGACATGCATATTAAATTCAAAGAGAGAGGGCAACCTGGCAAGGTAAGTTTGACAGACTCCTGTCTGGGCTTTCCCTCCCTCACTTTTCCTCTGCTGTAAACTGTGACTTAACCCTGGATCTGTTGCCTCCTCTTAGTGGTGTGTTCATGCTCTTCCACTAATCTTCTCTATTTAGGGCAATGTTAGTGCCCACCATCCTTCCCAGAGGCACTGTAGGTGCTTCTCACCACACTCAAACACTGGCAATATGGGCATGGGGATCCCCATTAAATCTACAGTTACCAATTTTATGTTTGGTATTTGATTTGGCTCAGAAGCCATCACATGGTCAGACAACCACTCCATATACGTCAACAAGGCAGACCCTACTCCACTGCTCCTTTTCCAAGTCCTTCCTTCTCTCACGTACTTTAATTCCTTCTTTTGTGTCTCATATAATGCCTGAAGGCAGAAACATTATGAAATGCTTCTTTTCAGAAGGCTTCCAGTTGAAATAAAAAGATATTGTAAGAGAAAACTTGCGTCACAACAGGGCACAGAGACAGCATTTCACCAGAAAGTTCACCAAGAATTCTTAGAAAGAAATAGTAACTTTGAGCAATTTCCTTCAGTAATGTCAGCCTGAGCTCCCTTGTCATCCTTTAGTTGGCTTCCTTCCGCTTACTCACTTTTATCTTTCCCACGGAGCATAGCTGCAACTTTCTGTCTAGAAGAAATGCCATATCTCAGCAAGGCCAGTGCCTTGCTCGGTAGATACTGTGTCCTCCTCCAGCACCCCTAAAATTTTAATCAAGATTGAACCAGATGGCCACCAACACATAACCTCAGACCATCTGATAATGAACCGAGGGAGCACATTTTAGGAATGAATCCTGACTTCCTACCTAAGTCTACACATTAAGAGAGCAAAAACTCCCATTTGTTTTGATCAAATGTCATTTGTAGGACAAGGGGCAGATTTAGACTAGACATAAGGAGGAATTTCTTCACTATGAGAGTGGTGAGGCCCTGGCCCAGGTTGCCCAGGGAAGCGGTGGCTGCCCCATCCCTGGAGGTGTTCAAGGCCAGGCTGGATCGGCCTTGGGCAGCCTGATCCATGGCAGAGGGGTTGGAACTGGATGGGCTTCAAGGTCCCTTCCAACCCACACTGTTCTATGATTCTACAAGCTCCTTCCTGTTGTACTGCTGGACGCACTTCTGCTGCATTCTTCCCCAGGCAAGAAAGGCTGCGTGAAGCAAGGATGTAAGGACAGGCATCAAACTGCATTCTCTGCTGGTGTTAATCAGCATAGTTCAACCCAAGCCATTCTAGTCTTGCCAGTTTATAACAGTAAAAAACATATCCCTGTGCTACTCTTCAGCCTGTCACTTGTTAACCAGTTTGAATGACAGTCATCCTATTCATATTTGCTGGAGTTGAGTCACATACTTAACACTGTTGCTTCCAAGCTGATTTGTTTGTGCCACTCTTAGTTATATAGCTATTTCTTTCGTAATTCTTTGCAAACATCAAAAAGAGAGAATAGAAAAGATTTACTAGTGAAGCATATTAACATTTAAACCAATGACCAATTAGAGATTTGAGAATGTCTGAATAGACCCACTATTCAAAATGCCATCTGGTCTCCTGATTATTCCTTCCATATACTCTCTCATGACAATGACACAAAAGAAGATTAGGACAAAAATATTTTCTTCAAAAGAAGATCACTTTTACTGTACATAGCTGCTGTCAGTGCTGGGCAGGGGAACAATCAGCTTCCAAACAAAAATGCCTACAGTGAGGTTACCGAATCAAACTTTTCTTCCAGTACTTTCTTTTTGCAGTTTGCAACCAACAGCTATTGACTTAGAGTGCAAAGTGGCAAGCATACCTAAAGCTGTACTCTAAATTCACCCCTATTATCTTTGTGTTGACACTTCATCCTAGAAGATATATGCTGAGCTCCAGGTAGATCATTTGTAACCCTTATAATGATGATGGCAACAAATATAGCACAGTGCCCTCCAACTGACACGGAATGGATACTCAATGCTTCACTATTTTGCAATGAATAAATTGGTTGTCAACATATGCGCAGTAGCAGTTTTTTCCCCCAATTTAATGATCATAGAGCCATGGCACAGCAGATCTCTATGTATTATAATGATCAGGAAAGCTTGATTGAAAGATTTGGAGAATGAATTTCAAGCCAAAGTCACATTTGCCCTGGAAAGCAGCAATATGAATCGATATCTGTGTTGGAGAGATGCCACACAGCAGTTTCACCTTGTATAGGGGTGACCTTCATTAAAATACAGTTGCTTTCTCAGAACAATAAAAGCTCTCTCTTAAGAAGCATTTTTTCATGGATAGCCAGGTGCAATACCAATGCCTGTCCGTAAATTGGGCTTTTGTCCTGGGAGTTGGGTGACTTTACATGTAACTCTGTAGGTGGTCAATACGTTGCAAGCAAAGGCCACATGCACTGCGGTACCCAAATGGCAAGCCTCCAGCAAACAGGTTTATGTCACGATCATGAGCCATTTCCCTTCCACACAGGGAAATCATCTGGATAGTTCTGTATAGGAGACAAACCTCCCGTGTTGTGAGCACCTGAATCTTGGGAGCAGGATGCTTTGATGGCCATTGGAAAGCAGACAATCCCCATGGCAGTGGACATGACTTACATCCACATCCCTGTGGGGCACCAGAACCCTCAGAAGCTCCATTCAACACCAAACTCCCTGCAAGGAGGTAACATTGCCCATCTCCATCACCACCTAGTTCCACACTGTGGTTCCAGCATGGATCAACAAGAAGTTTGGTGGATATTTCTCAAAAAAAGGAAGGGTTTTGGCAAACCTTTTACCCAAAGTAAAATTCTCACTGATGGTTCCCGCTTCTTTAATGTTTTCTTTTTTATTTTTCTCAGGTATCCAATCACAACTCAGGATTGTCACTTTTTTCTCCAACTACTCTGAGAATGCTCCATTGTTTCAGGCAAAAACAACCCTCCAGATCTCAGATGTTAATTTGCAGTTTTACTTTTTCGGCAAAATGTTGAATATTTATTGAAAAAAAAAGAAAAACAAATTTCAAAAGGAAAACCTAAACACCGATAATGAGTTCCAATGACTTCCACATCTGGCACACAGCAGCAGACTGTTCTTGACCCTCTGGCAATGCCTTCAACACTAGAAGACTCTTTAAACCCAGTCCTCTCCTAACTGGAATTAGAACAGAGAGGCAAGCTGCCCTTTATTGATGTTAGCAATCTTCATTGTGAATTTATATTATGACTACTTTGAAAATGGACAGTAAGCATTAGATTTTGAAGACTGGCGACATAAAAAATTACATTAAAATGACTGATAATTATAAATTGTCTGCCAAATCTAAAATTAATCCATGTGCAAAAGGCACAATTTAGGGATTTTCCCCACAGAAGTATTTGTGAAGAAAGTCAGCAACTGAATTCTTATCCTGCCCCATTAATCTCATCAGCTGTTAACGGGAAGAAAGTGCTTTAAAACAAGGGGGTTTTTTTCCTTATGCTAAACTTTAGGCATTTTTCAATGTCTTCCTGCTCCCCAGCATATGCCCACATGCACATACTTTTAGCACTGAAAAGCAGCACTTTCTCACACTACTTTGTTTACCTTTTTCTACCTTACTGGAAACAGGCTTCCACCTCTTACGCTTTCATTGCTTTGTTCTTTGTTAATTCTTTCCAGGAAGGAAAAAGTCAAGCAAATGAGTATTAGTCATTTTCACCTTTCTTTAGTTTTACCAGTGGGAAAAAACCCAAGGACTCTCGACATGTTGTGGAGTATATCAATTAGCATAGCAATTAATTATGGTATCCAGTACCCATGAAAATTTGGTTCAGTGCAACAGCAACACCACGTGACATTGTCTCACATTCTGAGTACATTTATTTCTTCCCAAATTACGCACATAGGCCTAGAAATGTCTCACTTTTTTAATTAGTGTCTCATACCAGATGGGATGACTAAGAGTGAGTGTTTAAAATTCACGTTCAAAAGTGTTCTTCCACAGAAGCCTGGGATGGCATCTGGTGACACACGCCACTCTCTGGTCCTGGGAAAGCAGACCCTCCCTTTTGGAGACATCAGTGCTTGTTAGAGAAGCAATTCATGGGACCTCAAGGCCTTCCCATGGACCTTCCCATGGTGCAGGCTTCACTAGGATTCTGTACGCAACGTGAATTGTACACTTGGAATGACTTTTGGTTTCAGACCAACCCCTTTGTAAGTGCCCTCAAGCATCAGCTTTTCAGGTCCCAGGCAGTACTGATAAAGACAGAGGTGAACAAGCCAAACCATTTAGCAGATCTCAGGCCAGGACATGAATGGACAAGGGAAGACGCAATCAACCTCCTCTTCCTCCCTGCCCTCAGTGTCTCCAGGGGCAGCTCAGCAGCTCCACTGCAGATTTCCCTTCTGCCTCAGCCGTGGCAGTGAGTTTTTGAAACTACTTGCAGCTATTACTATATTTCTAGACGTTTTCAAATTGCACACTTCCCTTTGAATACATTTGCTTTAAATATTTGGAGAATGCAAATTTCTTTATTTACACATGCCTGAAAAAGTCTGACTCTGCCGCGTTCCCTGGGTAATTCAGTAATTCTCGCCTGCATCCCTTCAGTTAATTACTCTGCAAGACTTTCTGGTGAAAAACTAATCCTGCCTGATTCCTCTCCTGAAAAACATGCAGCAAGCAGCAAGTCGAACTCATTCTTGCTGCAACAGAGCAGTGCACAGGACACAATGAAAGAAATCAATATTGTAATCACCAATGCAACCAATCAAACGGAACTCCAGGATCAATCAATACTGCATCTTCCCAGATGACAACTGTGGAGCGGAAGGTTTTAATACCTTCCCAAGATAAATCTCTTCCTCCACAATGTGAGACACGATTTGCCAGTAAGTTCTGTAGAGAGAGGATTCTTCTAGACATTAGCAAGATGGCAGATTGAAGTGAGCAAAGTTTTCTGCATTTCATAGAATCATAGAATCATCAGGTTGGAAGAGACCCACCGGATCATCAAGTCCAACCATTCCCATCAAACACTAAACCATGCCCCTCAGCACCTCATCCACCCGTCCCTTAAACACCTCCAGGGAAGGTGAATCAACCCCCTCCCTGGGCAGCCTGTTCCAGTGCCAATGACCCTTTCCGTGAAAATTTTTTTGCTAATGTTCAGCCTAAACCTCTCCTGGTAGAGCTTGAGGCCATTCCCTCTTGTCCTGTTTGTGGGGGATCTCCCCAACGCCTGTCCATTCAGGGACCCTGTTTGTTTTTAACAGTAACCCTTGTTCTTGTACTACAAACCAAGCAATGCAATGCTTCCAATTTTGTCACTTCAAGAGAGCAGATCATTTCATGACTGAATTCTATCTGCCAAATTAAACACTTAACAGTCCGGAAACTCTTCTTTAGCACCACCCAACTGTGGTTTCAGGGACTAGTTTATGGAAATCACAGACACCAATGTGTTAATGTTAGCTTTAGATGATCATATTTTATCTATGTACTTCTGAGAATGGAACCCATCTGTCTCAGCGCTGAGCAATGATTAATAGGTTTTTATCCCATTCTACCTCTGTGATGCAGTGGGCTATTAGGCCCCTTTGACAGACCCAAGACACGGGGAGATGAAGGGTGTGCCTACACAGACAGGTGCAGGCAGACGTACGGTCTGTGTATCCCTCTGGGCCTGGAAGCTGTGAGAACATCGCTGTGCTGCCAGGCAGGAGCTGAATCACACACAGCGAGCCGTGCACAGGGACACAGCATGTCTGCAGCAGCCTTGGAGACAGGGCTGCAGGGACATGCCCTGCACCTCTCCATCCAGCATGTTATGGATGGAGAGGGGGCCAGACAGAAGCCCGAGTAGCAGATTCACTAGATCACTGTTTGTATCCCTCCTCTGATAATCACAGAATCATAGAATCACCAGTTTGGAAAAGACCCACTGGATCATCCAGTCCAACCATTCCCATCAAACACTAAACCATGTCCCTTAAACACCTCCAGGGATGGTGACTCAACCTCCTCCCTGGGCAGCCTCTGCCAGTGCCCAGTGACCCTTTCTGTGAAAAATTTTTTCCTAATGTCCAGCCTAAACCTCCCCTGGTGCAGCTTGAGGCCATTCCCTCTTGTCCTGTCCCCTGTCACTTGGGAGAAGAGGCCAGCACCCTCCTCTCCACAACCGCCTTTCAGGTAGTTGTAGAAAGCAATGAGGTCTCCCTTCAGCCTCCTCTTCTCCAGGCTAAACAATCTGGAGTTAAGTTAAGTTACCAAAAAGGCACTGTTACTGCAAGCCAATGCCCCAGGGAAAAGGAAGAGAAAATATTTAAAGGACATGCCTTCCATCCCAGCACTGGGAACAGCATGCCATTTTTTTTTTTTTGCTTTTTGTTTTTTGTTTTTTGCTCCCTTCTGGCAGCTCCAGGAGCATATCGTGGCTGTGAGCACTGCTGTTATTGGCCACTTAAAAGCACAGTAAGAAAACAAACAAACAAAAGTAGTTCTCCCTATTTAGAACAGCTCAGGTTGAGATTAATTGGATATACATCCTTAAAATACACCTGCAAGCATCTAGCCACAATTCCGGCACTTAACCCATGTGTTAAACCTCATACCTTACAAAGGTCTCTTTTCAGAGCAACAAGAGACACATGGAGAACATTGGCATGAACTACATACCAGAAAAAGCCTGTATATAGCAGCTTTCATTAAAGAAGGAGGGAGCTCCCTTGGAAAGAAGAAACTGAAGGATTAGTGCTTTGATTAATTGATTTTCAGGCTATTAAGGACCTTTCTAGTCCTCTCACTCATTCTCTTGTGTGAAAAGTCAGGGGATTTTCCCAGAGACTGCCAGGGCTCTGCAGGAGATGATGAGGTGCCCGTGGGGACAACCATCTGCCCAAACACTGCCAGCCTCCAGCTCAGAGCCTCAGTCTAGCGAGGGCCAAATTTCACAGCCTGCAGACATTTCATTTTCAGTCTGGCATCCTGCTGATTCCATCAGAAGTGCTGACTGAGAAAAGACTGCACATAGACCCTGAACCAGGATCTGGAACAGACAGCAATTCTTTTTTTAAAGCGTCTCCCTCAGCCTTCTAAACAGCACGTCAAGTGCTGCGGTTCCCTCTGATCCTGAGACATTGTACCAAAGCTCCTTTTCCGTAGTAAGCTTTTCCATGCCTCTGATGTGCACATTTTATGGAGAGAACTCTAAAATGAAGATGACAGTCCTGTGCATCACTCTATTTCTTAGCATTTTTTTCTCTCTTCTTTAACTTTCCACTCCAGCAAGCGAAGTTTAACAGAATCATTTTCTCTATATGCTCAGTAAAATCTTCAGCAGGAGCCACTGCTCTGTCGGCTTCTTTTAGTTATTTATTGCCTGCCTCCTGTATATGTTATAAGATGTACTACCAGCTTAGAAAACAATTAATCCTATTATTGCTTGGAAGATGGATGCTGCAGAAGCAGTAACAGCACCAAAGTGAACTCTGTAGGACTGAGTTCAAATTGAAAGGCTGGTTCCAGGACATGGAAATATTTCACGCCACACATGGCACAAAGCAACTTTCTCTACATGCTCTAACGACTTGTATTGTCAAGATCAAGGAAGCAATTCCCAGTCCCACCAGTAAAATCTGGAGACATTTCACAGTTTAATAAGAATATCATCAAGCTGCAAATACCTCAACTTCCAAACGTTTGGGTATTTACCTGTAACATGACAGATGTGGGCTGCACTCACCTGCCAGACCTCCTGTGAGGAGGAGCTCCATTCATCCTCTCCCTGGCAAAGCCCTCACTGAATGAGCACACTTCGGCTACTCATTCTAACACAATTGCAGTAGTCAACAACAATATTTTTTCCTAAGTTCAGTCTCTCTAATCCAACTGTCTCTCACTTCCATTGACCTTCTAACAGAAAAAAAGTTGTTCTGTACATGGAGATGAAGTCAGGTCTCAGCATATTTACTTGGATGACACAGGTTTGTCTGAGATTGCCCTGACCAAGGATGTTGGTGTTGCCCTTCAGAGGGCATCAAACAAGATCCTGTGACAAGGAGAGATCCCCACTTTGCACTGAGGAAGCAAGAGTAGCATCTTGCCCTGGCTGAACATCATGCTGTCATGGGGGCTTGGAACTAGATGATCTTTAAGGTCCCTTCCAAGCCAAACTATTCTATGATTCCACGATTCTATGATTCTATGATTTGAAGCTGGCCAGTCACCAGCCACACAGCACAGAGGGCACCTGCAACCCAAAAGACACTCACCTTCCAAGATAAAGTCTATGTACAAAGTACAAGAGCTGTCAGACTAGGAGAAGGGGAGGCTGTTGCACAGCAATATCCAGTACAAGCTGCCGCTGTGAGAACCACCTGCATGAGTTACCAGCAGTGTCAGCAAGTGACATCTCTGCCCCAAAGAGAGACAAACATCTCAGTGTTTTTGACAAGGACCTGGTTCTTGCTTGCCTGGTGCACTGTGCTATCAGGTTTGCAGAGATGATTGTACTGTCACCATTTTTAGCTCAGCCTCAGTAAATCAATTTATATGCAGGTTAAATCAATTCATCTCTCTTTGTCTTCATTTCTTCATCTATAAAATGGGGATAGTCAGCAGCCTTTCTCTTGGGAAAGTATATTAGGATCATGATGAGCACGATACAAGAAGTCAGGTTTATTATACAGTTGCCATGCGCAGTTATGTTATGCCACCACCCCAACTCCAAATGAAGGCGGTGGTGCTGTGAGAAGTTTCAGAACTTGTGGGTTTCCACCAAATTAAAACAAAATTTGTGCCAAAATGTTTGAATTCCCTTCCCACTTTGGACTCTACAGCACAGACACTGCCTATGGACTCCTAAACCACACAGCAGCAAGTCCCTCAGGAGGCACAGACAAATTGCTGCTCTCAAGAAACAACTTTGCTACCATCAGCACTTCAAGCCCAGGAACAAGAAAAACTGAAACACAGCTGCACCTCAAATCCTTTCCTTTCTGCAAGAGAAGCAAGTCTTAGAATCATACAATCCTTAAGGTTGGAAAAGATCTCTAAGATCAAGTCCAATCTTCAATACAACACCACTGTGCCTACTCAAACATGTCCTGAAGTGCCACATTTGCAGGTTTTCTGAACATCTCCTGGGATGGTGACTCCACCACTACCCCGGGCAGCCTGTTCCAATACTTCACCACACTTTCAGGAAAAAAATTTTTCCTGATATCCAATCTAAACTTCTCCTGGTGCAACATGAGGCCATCGCTGCACAGACCAGCCCATCTCTGACGGAGATGGCTGCACTGTAAGGTTCATAGCTCAAAGCATGAGTTTATCTTCTGAGTGTAGCTTGCACATCTGAATTAGTTAAAACCTCTTGGACAGACTAATACTCCCCTCCTAGATTTCACCCCCATTCTGCTCTTGGCGGAATCCCCACAAGTATTATCTCCACTGATTTCCCTGCCTTTCTCTCCATTACTCCAACCTACCTCCTGCTATTTTTCCCAGAATTGTCCACAACTTCCAACCCCAACCCCAGTTCTCAGTGCCCTGGGAGCTCAGCAGCCCTTCAGCAGTCCCAGACACCACTGGTAAATGCTCTGACGTTTGCTGACACAGCCCAAAGGAGGCTGGCAAAGCCCTGGTAGTCAAAGGCACCTCCTCTCCCTGCCCATGGATCGGGGCACACAGCCTCCCCTTAGCAGCTCAGGTTCCAGGGAGAACATTTTCCACACTAAAAGCTGATTTTGTCTAAACTTCAAAAGCCAGAAAGCAGTGAAACAGAAATTTAAAAATAATGAAACAGCTTGGTAACACAATTCTCCACCCCGAAGTCCTCAAAAATGGCAATTTACTGCTTGAATTATGGACAGAAGTGATTGCTGAGCAAATCTGACCATTGCTAGCAGAAAGGGAAATGCAGCCTCTCTCCCTGCTTTTAGCTACAGCCTCAGCCAGTACCAGAAAATGCAAGTGAATGAGAGGAATAAGCAATTTAGAAAGGCAAAGGCAAAGTCCTTGAGTTGGGAACGTCATTGCTTAAATTCTATTTCACTTCTAAGCTTCAGTTCTGTGCAGCTGGGACTTTATTTGACTCACTTTAACAATGGCTAGTATTTACAAGGTTCCTGTAAATTCAGTTTATTTACAAGCAAATTGTACATGTAGCTCTGATCCTCAGTGAGAAGGTGCTAAAGTCAACAGGAGTTTTTCTATGGGTTTTTGATCCCATTCCCTGATTGCATAGAAACAATCTGTCCAAGCCAATTTAAATAATGCACTAGTAGAACATTTACAGGACAGTTTTACCTGTGAATTTCTATAGCCTACATCTCTTTTGTGCTACCAGAGCACTGGATGTGAAAGAAGAGTCCCTCAGCATGGGATTGCTCTAGAAACACAACTTCAGCGCTAGTTTGGCAGGACTCTACAGTAAGTCATAGAATCATAGAATAAGCAGGTTGGAAGAGACCCACCAGATCATCGAGTCCAACCATTCCCATCAAACACTAAACCATGCCCCTTAGCACCTCGTCCACCCGTGCCTTAAACACCTCCAGGAAAGGTGAATCAACCCCCTCCCTGAGCAGCCTGTTCCAGTGCCCAATGACACTTTCCATGAAAAATTTTTTGCTAATGTCCAGCCTAAACCTCCCCTGGTAGAGCTTGAGGCCATTCCCTCTTGTCCTGTCCTCTGTCACTTGGGAGAAGAGCCCAGCTCCCTCCTCTCCACAACCTCCTTTCAGGTAGTTATAGAGAGCAATGAGGTCACCCTTCAGCCTCCTCTTCTCCAGGCTAAACAACCCCAGCTCTCTCAGCCATTCCTCAAAAGGCCTGTTCTCCAGCCCCTTCACCAGCTTCATTGCTCTTCTCTGGACTCACTCCAGAGCCTCAACATCCTTCTTGTGGTGAGGGGCCCAGAACTGAACACAGGATTCAAGGAGCGGTCTCACCAGTGCCAAGTACAGAGGGAGAATAACCTCCCTGGACCTGCTGGGCACGCCGTTTCTGATACAAGCCAAGATGCCATTGGCCTTCTTGGCCACCTGGGCCACTGCTGGCTCACGTTCAGTCGGCTGTCAACCAACACCCCCAGGTCCTTCTCCTCCAGGCAGCTCTCAAGCCAGAATTCTCCTAGTCCCACCAGTCAGCAACAAAGAGAGGCAGTCAACGCCATTTGAGCCAAGAGGTTTGCTCTCCCAGCTGAGGAGGGCTGTGTCTGGCCAGACGTCATCACAGCCACAATACGAAGCAGAACACCATGCCCGCTGCCCCTGCCATGTCGATGCTCCCCCCACAGCCTTATACGTCACTTAGTGGGGAGTTTAGTCCATTTATAAATGAAGCTTTATTTAGCTCTTAAAGGGCCTTGTGCCACCCCCTGATGCCTGGCACCAGGCTCCCACCGATGTCTTTCGGGGTGGGATATTACAGCCAGCAAAACACCTCAAATACTCAGCACAACTTTTGAAGCATTATTAAAGCAATATTTTTTATATTATTACCAAGGTCTAATACTGTTTTGAATTTGCAGTTATGGAGTTCGTTTCAAAGCACTTGATTATACTTGGAGAAGAAATAGTCTTACAGTACAAGTCATTTTCTCAAGTACACTTGAAGAAAGGATAGTCTATGGCTCAGTAAATACAACAGTCTGAAAAGTTATGAGCTATCAGACTAAGCTGAATTGACTTACTGATATTACCTGCAATGAATGAGTTTTAGATAGCCTCTCATAAATAGAAGGCTACAGAGCCTACAATTTTATGGATGTCTTGTACTTATCAATATATATGAGAAATGATGCCGTCAGGCTTTCGAAGGGATACTATGTGAACCACACCACTGTCAATTTAATTTTTTATGATTAAATATTTGGTGCTGTTAAAGGTTATTTAACATTTAATATAGCTGCTCTTCTACATAGCTGATAACTGTCATCTTTACATAATACTGAGGCTGAAAATGGATGGGGAAGGCATATTTTTGAGAAGGTTCCTATTTTTTTTTTCAATTTACTGTTAGATTTGTTCCAGTAATAGAATAATATTAGGTGAGTTTAAAAGGCTTTCAATATTCTGATGTTCAAAAATTTAGCCTTAATGCCAGCTGCAGCCGAGCTCAACATTTGCTACCAAGGCTGCTGAATTTTCCCCTGTGGGAGAAAAATGTCTCCCAGTTTGTACTTTGGGATAGCAGCTCATCTTGCAGTGGGGATCCTCAGGGCTCATATTCAATCTAATCAGGTTTTATATCTTTAAGAGAGACATCATCAACTTAAATGTCACATTCCTGTTTGACCATTTTTTTTTTTTTGTACCCGTTAAAGTTACTGTAGCTGAAATAGATGAAAGATAATGTTATTTTTGTGTGTTCTGCAGGAAATACAGTTTATGCTGTGACAGAATGCTGCCTAGGCAGGCACAGGGTTCCCTCCCTACCATCCTGCAAGCATTTACAGAGCAACTGGCTCTACACAGGGCAGGTCTCAGTGCTTGATCTGGCAATTCACGTGTGTGAAGGTAGGCACACTGGTTTACGTTTCAAAAGCTCTTGCATACAACAGCATATGAAAAAAAAAAGTGCACAAAAAGAGAAAATGCTAATTTTCAAAGCTAAAGAAATTAACAGTAAACTGCACAGACTTAATGGAAAGATTCTGGTGCTTATGTCCCTCTCCGCTACTTTTTTTTCTATTTGACAACTAAGCATGTTAGCTGGGTTTCCTAAGCGGAGTCCAAAGCTATTCTTTGGTTTTTTCTACACTCACACATCAAAAAGATGGGTGTTTTTAAACACCTAGAAAATGTATGTCTCTACAATTAAAAATAAAACCCAAATGTATAAACAAAACCAACCACAAAGTTATAGTGTAAAATCAAGACAGTTCAGGCATTGATCCCAATTACATTTCTGTCAAGTGGAACTGAGACTTGGTATTTTCTTCAACAGCACTTACTATGGCACATTTACAAAGAAATCTTTATTGCTTTTCAGTGACTGAATTATATTTTTCTGTAATAAAACCCTTTATGTGGTCTTCCCTCAGTGAAACATTATTGTAAAAAAGCAAGCTGCCTTCATCTCCAAAAGCTATCGCTCCATTTTGCTACAGTCTAAGGGCTGTGAACGCTGTGCTTAAGGTCACAGCAGATGGTTGCCTGGCTTCACCAATACATCCCAAATGCAGGCAGAAATCATTGTTTTGCAGCCTGTAGTATCTATCCTGTACAAAGCTCATTAATTGTGATGACAGCCTCTCAACAGCAGAGAAACCAGAGAAGTATCACTTACCTGTGACATTAAAAAAGCGCAAGGGCCTGCTGTTGCAGGAAAATGCATGGACAATGAAGCTTCAAGGCATGGAGGGTCTAACCTGCTTTCCAATATGCCCACTGCTCCCTTTCAGTGCAACTGAGCAAATTCAGACATTAAATGAAATAAGCATGCTTTCAGATAGTCAAATTAAAATTTCTACACCTCCCAATAAAGTATATTTCATTATGTCAGGTCAAACCTGCAAAATAAATAGGGCAGAAAACCAGTTTTCCATATTAAAAATACCCTGAGAAAATTTTAGTGAAAATTCTCAAACGCTTGAAAGGCCTCTTCTATCTCTCTGCAGCAGAAGTAGGAAGGGCAAAAAATTATGACACAGTAATTATTATGATGAATGCTGAGCCAGTCCTTTATATTAGATACACTGCTTGTGCAGGAACCAGCACTACAGATTGCATACTTCACTAAGCAGGACACTCGAGATTATAATGGGCAATACAGATTAAGAACAGGATAATTCTTCTTTCTTCCTGTCCAATGGACCAGCTCATGCCTCACCTTTCTGTGCTCCTTGCTTCTAACCCTTAATCTGCACATCAAGCAGGCATTTTCCATTTCAGCTGGTACAAATCTGGAATAACTCGAAGGAAAAACTTGTAAAATGCGATAGGTGTATGTTGTGGTTTGAGTAAAACTCAACTATGAGTAAAGAATCAGACCTGTCTGTTTCAAATTAAAGGTGATGATGTGTTTGCTTTTGCTGTCTCACACAAACAGTGGGAAAGATTCATCATACTCTAAACCAGCGTGAGAACTTAAGAGCAAAGCTTGTCTCTGCAAAATGTAAATTTTCCTCCCATTTCCATAACACAGCACATACGTTTTGTAGTGTTTTTCAGCTGCAGGTTGCAGCTACTCTCTGCCGTGACCCAATGCATCTTCATCTCATTAAAAAAGACACAGAAGTCTCTTCCCATCATGACTTCATACCCAGTTACACAACAGGAGAGTGCAAGCAAGATGGTTCACATGGTGGCAGGCTGCTTGCACGCCTGCACAACTGAACGTGCTGCTCTCCGCAGCTCGCGCCAGACAGAGCACATGGAAAGTCAGAAGATGGTTTCTTGGGCCTGCAGACAGGCGTGATGAACTGTCCCAGTCCTGGCAGTAGCAGGACACTCAGGTACACTCCACACCGCCCCATTTCTTGTGCAGCCTCACGGGATGCTGTCTGCAGGCTGCAACTCCTGGCAGAGCTGCCGGCATTGTTGCATTCCTCCCAACTTGCCCTACGTGGATTCCTAAAGAACCACTTTGGTATATATCAGTGACCCCTTCCAGCGTGCTACAGGACTGGATTCGAGCACGGCTCACGAGGAGAGCTGTTAAATGTTTAATGCTAGCTGCAGTGGAGAAATGCTGTAAACATTTCCTGTAACTGGCCTGCTTTAAAAATTGATTTCATGTGAGAAAGCAAAGGCAGTGCAACACTGCGCTTTGTAGCTCAGGGGACTGAGATGTAGGAAGAGAAGGCATTCTTTCTTCAAGACTTCTCTTCCAGCCCGCTCCAAGGCAGCCATACAGTCCCCCTGCAGCACACAGGGCTACAGGGTGAGGCAGAGAGGTGCTGGGGCTGCTCCAAGCCACAAGAGCAGCTTACAGGTCTTCCCTGTTTTTCCTGCACTCTGCACAACGCCTCCACTGATGGAGAGATGCAGGAACAGTCAGCAAACCTCTGTGGAAGGGGAAAAGGGAAGTACGACCATAAAGACTGGAACTCTGAGGTGCTAGGGACAGAGACTGAAGAGACTGGAGATCACTTGTGCTGTGCGTTAGCAGTACTTAGGCCTGGAGATAACAGGGAGGATCACGTAAAAGAAAGCTTACTGTGAATTTAAAAATTGGTAAGTCACATTCTTGTGACAGCCCACAGTAAATCGCTGTTTGATCCTGTGTTTCTGTATATTGTTATGCATTCCCTACCTGCTATCTAGCTTTATCTCAGTTTGCTTCTTATTTGTCAGACAAAGAATTCAAGATTTCTCCTAAATCAACTCAGCAAAACTCTGCCATCTGCAGACCTCTCTATTCTTAGAAAAGAGAGTTTATTTTTTCAAGTTCTCATTCAGCTAGTTAAAATGACTAAACAACCTCTGCAATTGCGTTACACTGAAACTAGATGGGCACCACTGGCTTAGAGGACCTGGGTTTAGCATACAGGGAACCATCGAACAGAAAAGGTATTTCTCCGTGTTCAGCTACTGTCGATCCAGGGAGAACATTAGCTTTTTACAGTAGGACTTTCTACTACAGTGAATGAATACACTGTGTCTTTGATCTTGCTCAGCCTGGTGCCTCTCGATGCCATAAACTACAGATTTTAATGGCGCTTTCTCCCCAGGATGTACCGGCCTTGAGCAGGTATCAGCTGACTGTTCTGCCCATTTTGTTCTATGGGATTTCCCCATGATAGTATCACCACAACAAGAACAGTTTCCCTGCTTGTAGGGGCTTATATTATATCCCTTTTCTATCTTTTAAACATTGGCAGTATCACCTACACTTCTGTAGGAAAAAAAAATCCACAAAACCTACCTATCCTTTTCCCTAAAGAGTTTGTTATGGTGCTGTGTTCCCTGATCATTTCCTGTGAGTGCCTGTCACTTTCTCTTATTACTTACGTAGGAAAATAATTTGTCCTGTCAAAAGTTCTGTTGCTCTTTAATCAGAGAGTAATTAAGTATGGAAATAAACAATCTATTTTCCTCTAGACACACAGATTGATTGGCTTAGACTTTAGCTGTCTGTACTACACTGTTGCCAGCACGTGTGGAAAGGAGCAGGAGTGTGTGCAAGAGAAAGGAGGACATTATTGAGGGAAACACAGCTTAAAGAAGTCAGTTTTATGTCTAGGTTGATCTCTCTCCTGAGGTCAGGTTAACATAACTTGAGTGAGACCAAGGTTGCTAGAAGTAAGGTTGAGCACACAATGCAAAAGAATGCCAAAGGCTTCACTTTTCACAACCACTACTAAAAACAAGCTATTAAAAATAAAACATTTTTGGCATTTCAAGTCAGATCTGCCTAAAACATTCTGTTCAAAAGTCATCACTTAAACTCGCTACCACAACTTATGAGATGTGTGAAGAACTGCATCACAAACACTAAAACATGGATCAAACACAAAGCCTATCCTGGAAAAGAGAGAACCAGTCATGTGGATCAGGCATGTATGGATGGTCTTACGGTTTCACTTTTCTGAAATTATATCAGTTCTGATATGTCATGGAGAAATACAAGAATTAAACCTTCCTAATTAAGATGAATAGGACACTTTATGAGACGACATTATGCTAATGAATTATTACTGGTACATCACAAAAGAAATTACAAGACCAATCCCATTTCTAAAGTATATACTAACTTACACTCCCTAGAAAGTTTTAGAAAGCTTCTCTTCGTACCAAACTGAAGGAAAAGATGCACTGAATTAAAACGTTTCCTAAAAAATAAATTCACAAGGTCAATTCATTGTTACTTCCTGTATAGTGGTAATTCAATAACAGCCACAATCCAGTGTTGTCTGGTGTAATAGGTCAAATAAAATGCTCTGGCTTTTAACAATCATTGTCTTCAAGCTATATTTCCCCTCAGAGCTTATTAAACCTTCAGGCCCTATTAAGTCTCCTACAATGACCCTTGGCTGTCAGTTGATGGGTCACCCCATACAGAACTGTAATAGTGAGGATGAGTAGTCATATTCTTCTACTACAGGTGAAGAATATTCAAGAGATTTTGTAATTTAAGCTGCTGAAGAAAAGAATAATTAACT
Source organism: Phaenicophaeus curvirostris (assembly GCF_032191515.1). Taxonomy (NCBI): domain Eukaryota; kingdom Metazoa; phylum Chordata; class Aves; order Cuculiformes; family Cuculidae; genus Phaenicophaeus; species Phaenicophaeus curvirostris. The sequence goes on along the minus strand of NC_091402.1, from coordinate 4,772,131 downwards.
GGCCTGAGGATTCTTGTGCTGCCACAGAAAAAGGCCTTTTCTTGTTGGATTTCTTGGTTTTCATCACCACTTGCTGCAGGGATTAGGGTAAGCTCTTTTCATTTACAAGTAGAGTTGCTCAGGAAAAGAGGAGCTTTCTTTCCTTTTCTTAGATAAAAGCCCAAGCATTGTGTGCTTTAAATAGAATTCTAAAGAGAACACTTTTCCTAACACCTCCCAGATTTCTCCACACAAGAAGTAGTCAGTACACCTTTGGTTCTCCTCTCTAAGCTGTCATTCAACCATTCCCTACTGTTTCATAAAAAGTAATGGTGAAAGCACACTATAAAGTACAAATAAATAAATACATATGTAAATAAGCAATAAATAGCAATAAGTACATATTATAATTGTCCATGGGAACATCAGCAGACTCCTGGAGAACAGCTTGTTGTGGTGGCCAGCTGGGTTATCAACAAGACCAAGAGGCCCAGGAGGGAAATCCAGGAGGCAAAGTTAAACCTACAGGTAGACAGGATGCTAGATGCCCCAGAAAAGCTGCTTGTTCTATATATGAGATCACAGATAGCAAACAGCCAACATTTAGTTAAGGAAATACTTAAGATGAAAATATTTAAAGGATTCTTATGAACTGAAATGACAAACGTGCATAGGAGGCACAGCAGCAATGTTCTTGGCTATGTAACTGAGGCAGTGATGTGATAAGGAAGATTAGATCTACAGTAATGTTTATTCTAACAGAAAAGCTATCTAAAAATTATCTCTACTAGGAAACTAAGAAATTGCAGATAGAAGGGCAAAACACATCTGGGTGGCACGGGGACTATTTAGAAAACCACAGGAGATTTTCAGAAGAAATATATGCCACTTATCCTTTCAAAAGGATCAAATAAAGATTGATGTGGTCAGACAGGGGGAAGGGCTAATAAGAGGCCCTTCTTTAAAAGCAGAAATCAGGGCAAAACAGGTCAAGCAGAAGAGCTGGAACTCAGACACATTAAATGGGAAGTTTAAGAAAGTAGGCCAAATAAAGAAGATTTGGAACAATCAACACGTCAAAGACACAAAAAGTAAACAGGAAAAACTTTTTCAATCCACAACTCAAAAAGGAATCCTACCAAAGAGTCTGCAGGGCTGATAAGAAACTGAGCTATTAAAGACAGACTGAAAGAAGCTAAAACCATTGCAAAAATACAAAAAGAAAAGCAAAAAATCCAGCCCTACCTGCATTCTGTACATCAGCTTTCTTGATTGAAGGCATTAAGGATGTTCAGATATCAGAGAAGGTTTTTGTGGGTTTTTTTTCCCCTTTTCTTCACAGGAAATCTGTCTGAGGAATTGTGTCAAACTGAAATGTCAGTAGGAGAAGTTTCAGAATAAATGAATAAAATTCCTAGTAAAATGTTACCAGCACCAAGACACTATTGGATATGAAATTGCCAAAGTACTTACTGCGGCATGCACCTTATCACTTATATTAAAAGCAGGAAGAAATGAAAAAAAGACAGGAATTTTTAAAAGGCTTTCCAGAAGACAGGAAGAACTAGGTCCAGTAAATCTGACTGGTTGGCTGAAAGCACAGTACAGAAAAGAATTAGCAGACACTTAAATAAATATGATACTATTTTGACAAGTATTTGAAATATGATCCTAATTCTTCACGATGAGAGTGGTGAGGCACTGGCTCAGGTTGCCTAGGGAAGCTGTGGCCACCCCATCCCTGGAAGTTTTCAAGGCCAGGTTGGATGGGGCTTGGGCAGCCTGATCCAGTAGGAGGTGTCCCTGCCCATCACAGCGGGGTTGGAACTGGATGATCTTTAAGGTCCCTTCCAACCCAAACCATTCTATCATTCTATGAGAAGACATCAGCATGGCTATTGTTGAAAGAAATCTTGCCTCATGAATATACTGGAGCAATGACCTAGGTGAAATACCATACTTCCACTTCAGAAAAGCTTTGGGTCATCTGCCTTGTGAAAAGCTCTTAAAGAGCTTCAGGTGTCCCCAGAAAAGACAAGATGGTATCTCTGAGTCCAACAGCGTCAGAGGTGGCAAACCCAGCAGAGGAGGGAACAATCTGTCCCATGGGACCTGCTCACTTCATCCATAGGTAACAGGATAACTGATGTGAATCTTGGGTGACAAATTACACTGAATATACAAAACTTCTCCAGATACTCAAAACCAAAACTGGATGTGAGGTATCTTGCACATAAAATGATGGAGTGATAGAATGGCAGATGAAATGCAACATCAAGAAACAAAAGACACGAAGAGGAAATGCATGCATATCTATACATCCATAGCAATTATCTCCAAATTAACTATTAATCATGTAGGAAAGACCTCAGTCACCGTGAACAGCTCTCTAGAAATAGGAGGTCTGACACAAAAAACGAGATTAACCCTACAGCTCAGGAACCAAGAGTGGGAGGGGAGAGACAGAGAGATACTAATAGAACATGTTCTATGCTGTCACAGTGAGACAAGGCTCAACTCAATCACTTCACTCAATACTAGTGGACGTGTGTTCAAATAGAGGCATTTTCTTCTCCTCAGCCATAAAATGTTAGTGCTCAAAAGTAAATGGTGAGTTAACATCAAGAGAACTATTTTGAAGGTGATCAACCCCTTGAAACTCCCTGTTATCAACAGAGCAGAACTAGAGAAAGCAATGGAAGGGGCAACTAGCATCATCTAATATGTATGAAAAACCCTACCTAATGTAATTTTGCTGTGTTTTAAGAAGTAAAGGTAAAGGGAGGAAAAAATTAAAATGCCAGAAACGAGTCTGAAACTAAAGGAAGGTCCTGCTCACAAAAGCTGGCATTACTTCTTAAATATCCTTTTATTCTACGATTCTATGACAAGTAAAGATGTGAACATAACATCCAACATACCAAATTCTTTAAGCCAGAACCTAGGAAAATATCTAGGGGGAAAATTCACACTCAGTTTGCTCCCTTTTTCTGCTCTTTCCTTGAGTGTCTGCTATTGACCACCACAAAAAACCAGCTACGAGACTGAAAAGGCTTGGATTACACTGACTGTGGCTGCTACTACGATCCTATGAGTACAGATTATGTTATGTATGGTTGTAAAATGTGATTATATGGAACTATGATTAACTGGGCACAATAGTGAATTTGATGATTTAAGACTCTTTGGTAAAGTATTAAAAGTTAATAGAATTTTAACATAAAATGTGTTTGTGTTGTGTAGGTATTTAAATAGGCATGCTTTAATTACGTATCTGCATAGCAAGTGGCCTTGATAATAAGTTAAATGTAGTCTCCATTTTTACAGAAACTGTTACCATTCTGAAACGTCTTGTCTTTGCTGTTCAGTTTGGGAAAAATGCCAGAATAATAATATATAAACTCCCCTAAAAGAACCAAACCCATACACTACTTATCTTATTCATAGGGAAAGAGTTGTAATTACAACAGCCCTTTTCAGCAAAAACCCTGTTCTGATTTTAAAAATGTATGTAGGTATATACACACCATCCAGCCTCACTATTCAGTTGGTCACCTACCCCAGATACACTTTGGCATCCATGCTTTGGTAATTCAACTCGATGAGTTGTTTCACTGGGATGTGTGTTCTTCCCTTGGGTCAGTGAAAACCCAGTAAGCAGCTTCTCAGGATGAAGATCCAAGCTCTTCTGTGCATTTTAAAATGAACCAGATCCTGCTATTCCAAATTAAATTCCAAGCACCTACCAACACTGAACCACAACAAAGAGCTTCTTCAATCGCTTCATACAGTACGCACCAGCTCACTCTTTTCTCTGAATATCACAGCTGCCACCAAACAGCTTCCTTCAGTCTCAACACAGGCTCTCTTTGGTATTTCTGCACCAGTCTTGACTATGAGACATGCTCAGGTTTGGTGTCTTCAGTTTATGCTTTCTCCTGCACTTCATACAAAGCACTTCCAGAGTAATTCTCTCTTACGCAACCAGGAAGTCAACTAATACACAAGGTCTACTGTGCTCCACGACTGATGTGGGTGGAGGAGCAGGGGGACAGTACATCCTTGCCAGAAAAGTTCTAAATCTTGATGATCTCTAAGGATAGCAATCAAATTGCATACTGAATCCAAAATGCACAAGCATATTTCAGTCCTGAGATTTGTATCACAGCCTTTCCAACAGCACTGGAATGTGAGCATTATTCTGGGTGCCCTAGTTCAATTGACTAAAGGGAACGACACCAGAAATAGCATTTCAAAAGTTTCTGTGATTGGCCAAGTTCCTTGCAATGGTCTGTAGACCACAGCAAAATGCAGATATATTACTTTAAAAACATCCCTTTGAATAAGTTACAAAAGACGAGGATCAGTCTAGGCAAGCTTTTTCCTTTTACTTTCTTCTAGATGCAAAGCAGAAGCAAAACCCTTTCTCCTTTGCATTTTCATGGTTTTCAAGCTCTGCAAGTTGTACTACCACCTATATTACACAAACCTGCTGACATGTTCCTAACCTCAGTGACAAAAAACACCAAGCGCATGCTGGAGTCTTCGCTTGCTGTGGATTAAATGCCTCTTCATCTTTTACTGCCAATAGAGAATGTTTATCACTTACTTTCAGCTCTACGCATCATTGTTATAGGTATGTACATCATGAGCAGTCTGAAAAGCATATAAACAGAAGGGGTGTGTGATTACATTTATAAGTATGGCATATTAATTTAATTAAGTATTTTACCTTACTTGATTTCATTTCAGAATGGAAAGAAACGTGTTATTATTCTGAGATTCCGAAGATTTCCACCTTCCCCCTGTGTGCAGAGCCTTGGTAGATTTGTCAGCTGGGAACCCTGAGAAGCCCTCTATGCTGAATGCCTGTACAATACCCCAGAGCATCTGCTCATCTCGCAGCTCTACAAAGCTCAGTTCCCAAGATCCTCACCCAGGTCCCTTCCTTTTTAAAGCCTGAGATGCTACTTTCCAAAGACTTGTTAGTTCTTTGCCCTGGGTACAGTCCCTGAATTCCTACCCCCAGTAAATCCACCACTGCCTCAACTCCACTGCTCTCGAGCTCCCTCATTATCAGGCATAAACCACAGTAGTTAGCAAAAAGTAAAATCTGCTCCTAAATAGCAGCTAACCTGTTTGTTTCCTTCCTTCCTAGGACTGCCAGGTGCACCTCTTGATCCCAGTCCTGACTTTCAATTTATGCTCTCTGTGTGTGGAAGTGATCAATGAAAAATATGTTAGGGAGATGGAAAGCACTTGTCAAACTCCAATATTTCTGGGGAGAAATTTCTGCAAAATTCATTTTGGATTGATCCAGAACATTTCATTTGATCCAAAAGAAAATAATCTTGGCTTCACTATACGGATTTTTTGCCTTTTTTTTTAATTTATTTTTTTGTTTAACCTTCAAATTTAGGCCACACTTTTCCATGTAACACTCTGTCCTAATTCTTCCATTTGAAAGCCACGTTCTGTGCAATGATTTAAGTTGAAATGTCTCCGTTTCCACTCATTTATACCCAGACGGCTGTGAACCAAGGATTCAGAGCCCACTTATTCCCCCATGTCTCCAAGTATTTTTATTAAGTAATTCTGGCCAAAAGTATCTGGGTTTGCATGTTTAATATTTTTGCTACTCGCAACTCTGCCCCCTCTTTTCAATGTGATTTACAAGTGACAGCCCTGCAGAAAGTGCTTTTAACACAATGTACTTATAAATTATGGAGAAACAGATTTACAATCTAATCTCTTCATGTGCAATGACGTATATTAAATAAATTCTTTTAGTATCAGAAAGCACTGTAAATTTGGTGCATGCCTAAGAAAATACAGTCCATATTATCATTGACAAAAATTGTGTGTTTTTTCCTCAGTCCTGCTACTTAGATGAGCTAGGGATAGACCTGTTGGAAGAAAGTATAATTTTCCTAGCATGCTCTTCATTAGATTGAAGCAGCAACAGTTCCCTAAAAAAACAAATGAGTTAACAGTTAGTAGTGTCTACTCTTTACTCATTAGCCAGCAAAATGTTTACTCCTATAAAAATATCTGTTTCCCAGGGACTATTAATCATAGTTTATTGAGAAGCAATCAGTTATAGAGTTGAGTTTCCCACCCCTTCAGAAAATTAAAATGCTGAGATACTCATTTTTGCAATGAATATCTATCCTGTAATTACCATATTTACTTTTCATTTATGGGGGAATAATCTGTTTTAATTAAGCCTCACTGAAGAACTTTTATCAGATGTAATTATCCCTTTCGATAAATATGTCTCCACTAATTACATTTAACCATGGGATTTATAGCTCTTAAGTCATTTGGTGGGAAACATAATAAATCTTTAGTAATACATGCTAAATTACTATAAATTAATTCAGATCATTAACATAATAAACAAATTAGGATAATTTCACTTAATTAGTTTGGGTGGTTAACAAAATCCCTTGTAAAGCTTTATGGTAATCAAAATTTTACCAGTATTTTGAGATAATTTTTGTAACAAACCTGTTTGAATGCTTACACAGGCAATTAGACCACTGCTAGAACACAGTAAACGCCTATTCCTCTAGGATTAGAGAGTCTTTTAGGAAATGATTCTGGGTACATTTTGAAATGCAAGTCATAGAATCACAGAATCATAGAATAGGTTGGGTTGGAAGGGACCTTAAAGATCATCCAGTTCCACCCCTGCCATGGGCAGGGACACCTCCCACGGGATCAGGCTGCCCAAGGCCCATCCAACCTGGCCTTGAACACCTCCAGGGATGGGGCAGCCACAGCTTCCCTGGGCAACCTGGGCCAGGCCCTCACCATTCTCATTGAGAAGAAATTCCTCCTTATGTCTAGTCTAAATCTGTCCCTCTCCAGTTTATCCCCATTGCCCCTCATTCCATCATCACAAGCCTTTGTAAACAGTCCCTCCCCAGCTTTCTTGTAGGCTCTTCAGGTACTAGAAGGTCTCCTGGGAGCCTTCTCTTCTCCAGCCTGAACAACCCCAACTCTCTCAGCCTGTCCTCGTATGGCAGGTGCTCCAGCCCTCGGACCATCCTTGCAGCCTTCTCTGGACCCGTTCCAACAGCTCCATCTCCTTCTTATGTTGAGGATTCCAGAACTGGACACAATACTCTAGATGAGGTCTCACAAGAGAGGAAACAGAGGAGCAGAATCCCTTCCCTTGACCTGCTGGCCACGCTTCTTTTCATGCAGCCTTTCTGGGCTGTGATCGCACATTGATGACTTATGTCGAGCTTGTCAATCCCCAAGTCCTTCTCGCTTCTTGGCCTTTTGGCTAAGATCAAGTGTAGTGTGTAGCAATTAAACAAGCCTGTCAGGTTTCAAGTTTGTACCATTGTGTATCCAAGAATATGAACCCTGGCAGCGGTGACAGCCAGCCCTGGAATAACACCACTGCCTGCTTCCCGTTAGTTTCAGGAGCGATGCAATGAAGGATGCAACTGAACTGACAAGCCACCAGGACAACCACTCAGCCTCTTCCAGAGGCAATGCAGGTCCCTGCTCTCAAGTTATGTCTTACGCCCCATTCCACACCAGGACTATGTATGAACAGTGAGTGAGGGCACCAAGTGTACAACTCACTCCATGGCAACCAGAAATCCCTTTGTCATGTTCTTCTGTTGTGTGTCAGTCAATGATGTTCCTGCAGTGGGTCCTGTTATGCTAGCAGAGTTCTCTCCCACTGCATGGAACACAGGGACAAACCCCGCAGAACAGCACTGTGCTGGCACACAAACAGCCTATAACTCCTGCTGACAAACATACATCTCAGCAGCACTTTCACCTCCTGCTAGCTGGAGATAAGTCTCAAGCTTAGTTCAGCCAAAGTCAAAACCCATCTATATATTTATACAGAAATCACTCATCAGATTACATGCTCAAGGCGAGGAATAAAGATGAAAGCAGATGAGCTTTTTAGTCATGAACTTTTGGAGCTTAATCTTCTTAGATGAACTCAGACAAGCAAAGAGCTTCCCTGCAGGCAAAATATTGCTCATAAATAGAGAAAAATACCAATCAACAAGACTTATTATTGAAAGAACATTTTAAACCTTTTTCCGCAAAGCATCATTGGATATTTCTTGTGAGAGTGCCACCTTTATTCCATGCAGTCCTACTTTGCTGTGCTGATCTGTAAGAGGCGGGGAGTATTTGGTGTAACAGCCCAGGCCGGCTGCTTTTTCCCTGCTTTTTAAGTTGTGGCTTATGTAGGTGAGGGAAACAAGAGAGAGACAACTTTCCATGGCTCAGTATCAGTTCTCAGAAAATTTGCTGCATATGATTTTGAGTCTCTTGGCTCCGTCTCACGTGCCAATTCCGTTCCTAGTGTTTTCTCTACTCCCTCACTGTCCAGCACCAACCTCCTGGCCCTCTGTAAGGACCTTTCTTCCATGCTTTATAGGCTGCTCTGCCCATAGTCATCCAGTGTCCACAGACCATCTCCTAGCCAGCATTTGTCACCCTCTGCTTCTCCTTCCTCCAGTCCCAGGAGGTGGGCAGGCAGAAGGGGCACGGACAGCATGCTGCCTCAGCAGCTCTCAGGAATGTAGGAAAAAGGAAAAGTAAGAAAAGCAAAGTCAAGAGTTTAAATAGGCTTTTGTCTCACCCAGGGGCCATGGCATGACTTGGTAGCATGTCTCCATGGCAATCTGAAGACTGGAGAAACTGTTCATCCAATACCCAGTACTGTCCCAAGACAGAAGATCCTGCATCAGACCCACACAGGAGAGGCAGAGCAAGTCTTACCTTCACCAAAAGATTTGACTGCAGGGATCAGATTCTGGGCAAAATTGACTCTCACCTACTATGTAATACCTAGGACTAGGGCAATTCAAGGCTTGCATGGAGCTAGAGCTGTTCTTCTGTGAAGGAACTAATTTCACCCTAAACTGAATCTTTTAGTAAGTCAGGAACGGTCCATCCTCCTGCCTTATTTTCTAAAGATGTATGGTGCATGTGTTTTACTTGATTTAATGCTGGGAAACTCAAAATCCTATTTGTATTTCCAAGCTGCCATGTTAACTTTCCTCCCATTCTACTTAACTCATTTTTTACCTTAGTCATATTAATGGTTATGTGATAATATTAGGCAATGTTCACTAACCATTAACTCCAAAAATAATGGTTGTGCTAAATCAGAGTTAATTGGCGTGTCACAAACTCCAGTCTTAGCACAGGGCGATGACCGAATGAAAAGAACACAATGTCACTTCACTAAGAATTACATATACAATTTTAAGAGGTATTTAAAATATTTTTCTTAATAGCTGTCAGCAGAAACGATGGGGTGTGATTCTTCAGAGAGCATTGCTCTTTACTAAGCACAGGCAAGTGAGCTATCATCAGCCTTACACTGGCTGCAGAAAACAGATTTAATATTAATTTATGAATAGCTGAACTTTTTCTGTTCAATGTTTAATAGTGAATCACGCTCTAAACCCTTTATATTTCACTGCACATCAGCAAGGTTGTCAGGAGTAAAAGATCAGGATAACATAATTCTTATGGCTTGTTCTCACACAACCTTCATTTATTCCTGAAGCAGCCTGAATCATCCTGAAAGTAAGGTACATGGGGTGACAACATTTAAATGTGAAAGCAGTTGTTCTTTAAGAGCCATTAAGGTTTTAAAAGCATCACTTCCAGTTGAAACCCTCTCTCGTGGAGACACAGAATCATAGATGATGATTTCCAGAGCCCTATGCCACATCTGCATCCCTGCACACATCACAGCTAGGAAGAAAATGCAGATGGCAAAGGCTCCCAAGGCTCAGGATTTTCACCTTCGTGATGAAGAAAGCACATGCAGATACACCGCTTCCTCAGTGCCTTGTGAGTCATGAAGCTGGCCCAGCTAAACGGTAACTTCTGTCATTGTTATCAGCAGATCACAGCATGTTATGGATTCCAGCCATTCTTGCCTGTCCAATACCTTTTCAAGGTAGAGCAGATACATCAGATCTTCACATACAGTGGAAAATTACATGACAGCTTTGATGATCTCCAAGAACAGGTCCTTTTTGTTTTAGCCGAATTTGGCAACTGCATGAGGACAGAGCTGCAACTGCAAGATCGACAAAGCTGGTGAAGGGGCTGGAGAACAGGCCTTATGAGGAATGGCTGAGAGAGCTGGGGGTGTTTAGCCTGGAGAAGAGGAGGCTGAGGGGAGACCTCATTGCTCTCTACAACTACTTGAAAGGAGCTTGTGGAGAGGAGGGAGCTGGCCTCTTCTCCCAAGTGACAGGGGACAGAACAAGAGGGAATGGCCTCAAGCTCCACCAGGAGAGGTTTAGGCTGAACATTAGCAAAAAATTTTTCATGGAAAGGGTCATTGGGCACTGGAACAGGCTGCCCAGGGAGGTGGTTGATTCACCTTCCCTGGAGCTGTTTAAGGCACGGGTGGACGAGGTGTTGAGGGGTGTGGTTTAGTGTTTGATAGGAATGGTTGGACTCGATGATCCAGTGGGTCTCTTCCAACCTGGTGATTCTATGATTCTATGACAGACACTTAAAATATGCTCCTGGTGCACTGCAGAATCAGCGTTGACACTAGTTTTTACGTTTAATTTTCTCTAGTTTATACACATTTTCCATATTGATGAAACATTTACAAACACATGCAAGATCACATATGCCTTTACTGCTAATGAAAAGATTAAAAGAAGCATTTTCAGGCCTAAGAGATCTTTCTAGGAGATGTCTTGACAAGAAAAAGAAGAAAAAAAAATTTAAAAAAGAGTCATCACTGAGGGCCTCCCAAGACCAGCAGAAACTGTGATTCTGTCACCACACGATGCAGTACCTTGGCAAAGCCCTCCCTACCTTCCTCTCAAAGCTTTCTGTGCAACTTGGAATGAGGAGCAAAAGCAGAGCAAAAAACCTGCAATTCACTCGTGTCACATCAGGATGGGTTTGCTTATATTAACATCTGTGGATGCTAGCCTGGTCCCACTTCCTTCCCTTTCTGGATACTCCTTCTCTAGCCTCTATGGACGAGAGGACCTATACCTGCTCTAGGGTTCCCAGAAAGCACTGAAGTAATTTGAGCCTTCAGCCCTTCAATGCAAATGGCTGCAGAGTCTTAAGTACCAAAGAGCCCTTCCTCTGTCTTGCGATATTCCTGGACACAAGCACAAAACTTTGGTTGTGTGTCATATTTTTTCCTCCATATATTATGCAAAGTAAGAAATTCAAATACAAGAATTCGTTATAATTTATTTAGATCTAAAATGGGCAGAGAGCTCAGGTTCCTGGGACTCTGGACATTGCTTTAGCATGGCCAGTGAGTGTGGAGAGCAGAAGCATCTAGCTCTAGGAAACAAAGCCCGGTTCAGTTGCAGCCAAAAAGCTAAGACCCTGGGGTAAAAATATCAAATGCCTGGTACAATGTTCAGACACATGGGGTACTGTAGTAGGGCTTTCAATGCTGAGCCTTCGTTGCCATCTGAAAAACCTGAGATCCCTCGATCTCTGCAGAAGTGAGTCTCTAACACCTGGTAGAGGAGAAGGCTCCATTAAGAATCTGACCTCTGGTATTATGTTGACACAGAAGAAAGACGAGCACTTCACAGGAACATCCACAGGACACAATGGGAGAGGTGTATTTCCTTACCATGAAGGCGATGGAAGAAAGGTGAAAGACTTTTGTCTAAGACTTACTATTACCACTACCACCTGGGTGTTCTGCCTGCTCAAAATACCCCGATGACCTCTCAGGTGTGGTGACACACTAACTACTGCTGGGCATATAATTGGTTAGCCTCAATGATCTCAGCATTTCCTGAAGAGCTGAAAACTACCGGCAGGTTGCTGCTGTCCTCCCCAGGCTATTTTATCAGTAACAGCAGAGACATCCAACTCTGCTGCTGTAGCATCCCTTCAATGTTACTTGTACAAACCATCAATTAGACAATAATTTTATAAAGGCATAGAGGCTGGTCGTTACATTAGTTAGTTAATCATGAGACTGTTTCAGAACTATGCAAGGCAAGTGAAGGCTTGGGCTGTTACAGTAGCTAACAAACCGGTCATTAATTACTGAGGAAAAGCTTTCTGCCTTTTAAGTAATTTATACAGTCGGATCTACAGTAGCAAAAGACTACACATAATTAAAATGGAAGCTTTAAATTCAAGGGGCAGGCTGCCTTCAGGGCTTGGCCAGGACCAGCAGAGTACAGATAAGGACAATGGCAAATGCCAATCCTGCCCACGGGCTGGCACATGGCACCGCCAACGCTCACCCTGGACTGGGGCTCCCTTTATGTAATAATTTCAGATAAAGAAAAAGACTTGCTAATTGCATAAACTTGTACATTGGATGCCTTGCTTAAGCATTTTATCCTTATGACTGGCATCTCTTTGTGAGAGCTTCTTTGTCTTAGTCTTTCAGGTTTAGAGAAGGGCAATGTAATCTTCCAGCAGTGTTTCTCTCTCCAACAGGGCTCTTCAGTAGTTCAAGTATGTGATATAATAGATTTATTAAGCCACGCGAATGGCAAAATAAGCTTGGTTTTTGCAAAAGAAAGCCATTGGCCGAGGGACTGTCTGGCAGCGGACAACTGCAACTGGTACACCAAACAAATCAGGTGGTGGTCTCACATTCATAAAAACTAAGCAGCAGCTGGAGTGAAACAAAGGCCTCATAGCCTGGTGCCACTTGGGTTAAGAGCAGAAAAAACCCCAAAAGCATGTACTGATCTCCCTGCCTCAAAGGTGTGGCGTGGGGGTTGTGCTTCTGTGGACAGGAGCAGCCTTGCCAAGGGCCGATCAACACATACTAGTTGACTTAGTCCCCACCTCACAAAGAGGTACCAAAAGGTTTTCAAATGGTATAAAACTGATCTCTGAAAACCCTTGTCTTTCAGGAAGAAAAGATTACCACTTCACCTGATGGATGGACCTCTCTTCCTCCACCAAGAAGAAATGTCTGGGTAAGAATTGCACGCCTCTGACTGTCAAATGTTTCCCTAGGAAAATAGCTATTAACCCAAGTTTTTACTGTTACTTGCTTTTTATATACACATATATATGCTTAAGCTAATTGTTAACCAGCGTTCAAGCACTAACACAGCAGTGAATTTATCAAGGCAATCCCAAAATTGTTTCAATCTGTCACTTGAATTAAACTATTTACTGCCTCCAGCACTGCAAAATTGTCCCTCTGAGGGGCATTGCTGCAAGCAGCTGCTGGCTGGTTTGAGCCACAAACCACACTTATTAACCCTTTGAGTACCAGTCTCTAAGGAGACTCTCACGGGCAATGAGATTCTGACTTGTAGCAAAAAGACATATAAGCACACATGCATAATACCTTAGTCATAAACCATTGAGCAAGTCTGAGATTTTCAACCTCGTGACTCAACGGGAGGGTTTCTTTAGCCACCTGTCAGAATCTCACCTGTTTAACAAAACAAAGTACTACATGCATTCAAAAAAATCTTTGGGTGAATTCAGTCCATACAAGTAATATAGTCACCTAATATGCAAAGCTGCGTGTTAATGCACTCCAAACACATCGGCATTCTTCTTTACAGAGGACAACTTTTATTATACTGTATTTCAAAATGAAGTAGAATGTAGCAAAATCTTAATCTCATTGTTATGCTTCATTATAATAATCTTCACCATACCTCCTGTTATGTCTGAAAATAGATCAGAATTGCCCCAGTTCTCAGAACTGTAAAACTTAATGAGAGGACTTCGTTATTCTTTTTCAAACTGGTAATTCAGGTGCAAGTTTGCAGACCAAGTATCTTCAAAAATCTTAGATACTTCAGCTTTCCAGAGAAATTCTGGAGTTCTAAAGATCTATGCTTCTAGCAACATGAGGAAAATCTGCGTTTACATATATTTATAGATATATATTATATACACACAGACACACAGTATGTCCAGTTATTGTAACAGGACATGACTATGCTGATCCTCAGCCTATGCAGTCCGCTCAGGTGAACGTCCCGATTAGCAGAAAAGAACTTCCATCTATGCCAGGGCTATAGGATTTTTATTTTTTTTTTAATGCTACTTCAAAGCTCTCTGGTTCAGTTGTCACTGGCTCAAAGGTAAGAGGTTTATTCCCCACTGCAGATTTAGGTCAATTTGGATCCATAAAATATCTTATTTACATATAGAAATTGTTACAGCAAGAACACCACTACATAGGTTTTTGCCTATGACCACTAATCATATTGCTTTCTCTCTCTGCACAGAGGGACCCCATCATGTGGTATATATTCTACAGCACAGTTACCATTTTCTTCCTTAAAACCACCTACAAGTTATACTTTATTACTACATTTCAATGTTATTTGACATAAGTATCCTCCATTACACAGAGTACCCCCCTAACACCACAAGTTAACCTAGATTAACCTCCACAGTTAAATTAGTCTTTCATGTCTAATTATGCCCTGTGATGGCACATATTTGTTCTAATCCTCGTGGCCACACAGGATCTGTAGTTTCAAGTGACTTCCATACATGCAAAATAATCCAAATTAAAACAGGATCAAGGCCTGGACGTGTAGGATTTGGAATCAGTTTTCAAGGTCAGTTTGAATATTTGAAGATTCCGAGCACTGTGTAGTTGGGAGCTCATGGAGAACTAACCTGTTTGAAAAGTGACAGCAGTGAAGTACTCAGCAAATAATCTATGTGAGCACAGATTAACTTCCTGTTGCATGCTTGTACCCTGACAGATTGGTGGGCTTTCTTCAGCCACCTTTGCTACCTGTTCACTTGCTGTATTGGAGAATAATCAGAAGCACTTTGGAATGAAGTAATGGTTTTACCTGAACCACAAACAATTGCTATCTAATTGTTATACAACAGTCATTTTGGTTTTCGATGCTCTGTTAATTTATGCTTTTGCAGGTGATGCTCTTCCCATCAATTTGCTGTTCTCATTTATCTGGCCCAATTCTGCTGTAATTTGGTGGTTTGGTAATTTTGCTAAGGTTTTCAATTTGCATTTAAAATCCAGTCAATGTAAATTGATAAAATTGTGCAAACGAATCACTAAGAAAATACTAAACTGGTACAAAATAAACCCCGTTACAAAGCACATCTCAGAAGAGAAGACAACTGGTTTGCATACTGGCCAAAGCTGTCCATGGAACCAAGGGGAAGAGCTACATGACACTGAGCGTTCAATGACTGCTGTGCACATTTCTCGTTTTGAAAATTTAAATATATTAGAACCACGTGGGTCTTAGCATTACTGCTTTTCTCACGTCAACTGTCCCTCACTGCATTCCTCCTAGAGCCATACTTCAGTCGTGCAACTGGCCATGAGCAGGCTGAAACAGATGTGAGAGGAACAGCCAAAAATCAAAATGTCTTATGTTCTTAATGCTCAACATCACAGGCCTTAAATTGGCTCAACTTTACACAGCACCCCAAGCAACTTCTCTCCAGCAAGCTGTAGACTCTAGAGGCATGTCAGGTGGAGGAAGAAAGTGTCAGATGATCTTCTACACAACAGCAGAAATTAACTCGTGGTTCTAACAGAGAACCAATGCCTGAAGTTCTTTTCTCAAGCTACCATCTACAGAGACATCTGGGAAAGTCTGAGTTTTACCACCAGCTTCACTAAGATAACAACATTTCCCTTTAGACAGAAGTCTCTCTGAACCTCCAGTGAACCACGAGGAGACCATTTGTGGAAGCAGGTCAGCAATTTCCCTACTTCACACACTGCTCATGCTGAACTGGCCCTGCGGTAACCATCCTGCAGCGCTGCACGTTGACTCAGCAACAAATGCACCTAACAGTTGTCATGATTTTATGCAACCTGTATCTAATCCAAGTTTTTCTGGCCCCTGTAACATGCTTTGATACCATTTAGTGCAACATTATCTCTGGATAACGCAGAGTGGCACTGCGGCATTGCTCTGGGAAGCCATCTCCTTTCACAGCTGGCAGTCACTGCATTTACACATCCTGCCAGTCCTGTCTTCTCTCTGCAGCGTGCCACCTTCTCCCAAGCAGCTGAGAGCCCCATCCTCACTCTACAGTCAAGTTCCCTCTTGCACTGGACAGTCACCTGGCTGAAAAACGCAGAGGCACCTGTACTGAAGGCACAGCCCAACAGAAAACTACAGCCAAGGCAGGAAGCAGAGTACAGCTGAGTAACCCTGGTCTGTCACCCTGACTTATGCCAAGGGACACCTTACCCTCAAGGCAGCCCTCCAGGATGCTTCCTGCTAAGTCCAGCTCAGGAATGAAAATGCAAAATGACAAACACTTGCCATGTGCTGCCCTCCCCAGAGGGTTAGTGTTTTCCATACAGTCAGTTCCACCACAGACTTTACAGAAGTGACAAAACCCACCATGCTCACTCTTTTCCACCTTCCCTCCAATGGCAAATCGCACTCTGGCAGGTTCTCAGCAGGGGCAAAGCAATGCAGTCCTGCAGAACAGGAAAGGTATTCGAAACCCACAAAGTTCATAGAATCACAGAATCGCTAGGTTGGAAAAGAACCCCAGGATCATCGAGTCCAACCATTCCTATCAAACACTAATATGTCCCTGAGCACCTCATCCACCCATCTTTTAAACCCCTCCAGGGATGACGACTCAACCATTGCCCTGAGCAGCTACTGCCAGTGCCCAATGACACTTTCTGTGAAAATTTTTTCCTGATATCCAGTCTGATGGAGCTTGAGGCCATTCCCTCTTGTCCTGTCTCCTGTCGCTTGGGAGAAGAGGCCAGCTCCCTCCTCTCCACAACCTCCTTTCAGGTAGTTGAAGAGAGCAATGAGGTCTCCCCTCAGCCTCCTCTTCTCCAGGCTAAACACCCCCAGCTCTCTCAGCCATTCCTCATAAGGCCTGTTCTCCAGCCCCTTCACCAGCTTTGTTGCTCTTCTCTGGACTCACTCCAGAGCCTCAACATCCTTCTTGTGGTGAGGGGCCAGAACTGAACACAGGATTCGAGGAGCGGTCTCACCAGTACCGAGTACAGAGGGAGAATAACCTACCTGGACACTTGTCACCAGTGGAGGATTTAGACAACTGCACTTAATAAGAGTTGGCTAAGGATCAAAGTACTACTAACATTTAGTATCTGCAAAGAGCTAAAATGATTAAAACACTCAGAATAGGTGGGAAAAAATACCCAAAAGGAGAGAGGATGTAATTATGTACTATAATTTCCTAATGTACTTTCAGTGCCCACATCTCGGTGTATGACTTTTATTATTAATGACTTAAATGCATAAGTAACAAAGGACTATGCTACCATTTGCAGTTCATAATTATGCCACATTTCCTTGGCATCACTGATTCACAACTACCAATTTTGTTTAACATACACTGTCTGTAGAACTGTGCAATAAATCTTGTGATATAAAGCAATAACGTCTCCCAACCTTTTCTATGTGATTTCTCTCATTTCATCCAGAATACAGCTCATCTTTTTCATTCTCTATACACTGTTTTAGGAATTAATAGCAATAAATGTATATTTGTATTGCATAAAATGTGAATTATAGCAGAATTGTATTTGCTGAAAGGTCAGTACCAAGAGCATCTCACTGAACATGGCATATCAACTGGGAATCAAAGGTCTAGAAAGTATAAAATGTATTACTGGTGGAGTCAGAACACAAACTAATCTGGTATTCTTTTCAAATATATACTGCCACAGAAATATTTCTCTTTTCAGTGCCTTTCTCCACTTCATACACCTATCTTCCTTTAACGTTATAATGGTACACTCACAGATAAATTTTACTATTTGTTCCCTTAGCTCTATAAGCAGATCCTTTACTCCTGCATATATGAATAATTGGGCTAGATTTTATATTAATTTTCATAATGGTCCACCATATTACTACATTATAGGTGTTTGTTGTTGAAATCAATACTCACAGTTACTTTTATATTCTGCATGAAGCTCCTAAACTTCTGTACCTAGAGTGTATCAGAAACGGCGTGACCAGCAGGGCCAGGGAGGTTATCCTCCCTCTGTACTCGGCACTGGTGAGACCGCTCCTCGAATACTGTGTTCAGTTCTGGGCCCCTCACCACAAGAAGGATGTTGAGGCTCTGGAACGAGTCCAGAGAAGGGCAACAAAGCTCGTGAAGGGGCTGGAGAACAGGCCTTATGAGGAACGGCTGAGAGAGCTGGGGGTGTTTAGCCTGGAGAAGAGGAGGCTGAGGGGAGACCTCATTGCTCTCTACAACTACCTGAAAGGAGGTTGTAGAGAGGAGGGTGCTGGCCTCTTCTTCCAAGTGACAGGGGACAGGACAAGAGGGAATGGCCTCAAGCTCCACCAGGGGAGGTTTAGGCTGGACGTTAGGAAAAAATTCTTTACAGAAAGGGTCATTGGGCACTGGAACAGGCTGCCCAGGGAGGTGGTTGATTCACCTTCCCTGGAGGTTTAGTGTTTGATAGGAATGGTTGGACTCGATGATCCGGTGGGTCTCTTCCAACCTGTTTATTCTGTGATTCTGTGATACGTAGTTTATGCTCCTACAGCAATGCCATTAATATTATAGTATTACTCTAAAATTAACTTTATGTGTGTTTTACTGCAAGACTGTTGCAAAGAATACAAATACAATTTAATCCAGACACAGTAACATAGTAACCCCTTCTGAACATGTTTTGGAGACAGTGAGAACTTCATAAAACACTGGAAATTGTTGTACAAAGTAGTTGGCTTACAGAAAGCTTTAACAAATATTCTCAGTAGAGAATTGAAATCCAGTGCTTATTCATTGTAAGAGATTGGTGTTTCTTACTGACTTTTTCCTTAGTTTTGCAAGAAACCAAGGACCAAAAATAAGGTAGGACTTGTGAACCAGAAGAGCAGTTACTGTGCAAATCCTATGGATAAGGTAATATTTGCTGCATTCCTATCCACTGCAATTGATTTTGATTTGACTGTGCTTATTACTTACCTGTGGAAAACAAGACTGCTTTTGGCCAGTTCTGTAAGTGCAAAACTTTTCCCATCAGTTTCCAAATATCACCAGAATATCTAAGATTCAACACCAAACTATAATCCTGAGTTGGTGGACAAATCAAGTTACAGGAGGTATCAACTCTCTCAAGGGCTTTGTTTTTCCCTTTCCTACCATCCTACTAGTACAATATCTATAAAGCAGTACAGCACGGACAAGTAGGATTTAATGATCCACTTAAAACCCAGAAGTGCAAGTGTGGCTGACACTTCACCTCCTGTTTATTTACTCTAGTTCAAACCCAGGAAAACAGTGTAGCAGCATTCAACTCCGGCTTTGTTCACAGTAATATCATAAGCATGTGCTTAACTTTAATCATGTCATTGCTCTCATCCTGGACTTAATTGCTGCCTGGCTGCAGATGCTTTCCAGAATAATGTCTTTATGCTAGTCATTAAGATTTATATGCGCAGATTTAATGGGCCAGCTCCAGAGTTCTTTTTCACTAATGCCAATGGAGGGAAACGGTCACCCTAGACATCTGCACACCAGCAGGACCTTTCCAATACTCCCAACAGCCACACAGTCTGACTCCAACAACTCCAACGAAACTGACAAGTTCTTTCTCATGCCAGCAGCCCCTTCCCACACACACAGGAGCATGTGGAAGAATGACAGTTCTGCCCTGCACTCACTGCTTGGAACAGCAGGAACACCCAAAAATTTCATCACACACTCCACGATAAAGATCAAACAAGCTCATATTACTCACTTCTAGCAGTATCTGTTCTTCTAAATGCTTCCTTGCCTATTGTTCTGAATATGTTATCTTATCCCTTTTACTAAATAAGAAGCATACAGCAAACAGGGGCTTATCTTGTACTTAAAAGATCTGAGTGCAATCAGCTTTTTGATCAAGATGTCTACTAGCTTCCATAGCCTTTCAGAAAAAAAGAGTGATAAAAGATAAAACATTGTTATGAGAGTGATCTCTCTGTTGCTGGAAGTCCAGCCCTTAACAGTCCCTATCTGGCTCTCAAAAAAGAGCAACAATTATCTGTCCTTTCTCAAGATGCAGCATTTGATCTATGTTGCAAAGAGGCACAACAGCATATTTAGATTGTATCACACATATGGTATAAAGCTCAACATGAAAAGTACTTTCCACAGAAACCTCTGCTGTCACTGTTAGCTACCCTTTACAAGATACCAGAGACGTGCTCTGTGCTGTAGAAAATAGAGAATATGATTTATTTTGTGTATTAAGGCATATAAACTCAAATTAACAAAGGTGATTGCATCCTGCATTGATGCTCAGTAGCACCAGGACACTGACCACCTTTTAACAGGTTCTAGCTGGAGACAAGGAAAACTAAATGCAAAGATTCGCACTGCTGGCTGCTATCAGGTATAGAGCAGGAGAGTAAACTGAACAGCCCAGCACATCTTGACATCTCTATTTCCACAAATTCCAGAAAAGTACCATTTTTTGTTAAACATCTTAAGGAGTGAACAACAAACAATAGGTCCTGTAAAATCTACCTTCTTTCAGTGCCATGTGGTTCAGATCTATTTACCTCAAATGACTCTTAACTAAACCCTTTTCTAAAAGATGAGGTGGACAACTGTAGTCTTGTACCATAAGAGCAGGGAGAAATAATCACCTCTCGGTACAGTCCTGTGCAGGCTGGAATCAAGTTCTTCTCATTTTCTGTAACATTTCCCCTATAGATCAGATCTTTCTTTTCAATGTAACCGATACATTAAAGATTTCTGCGCATCTAAACTCAAACGAATTTAAGTTTTGAGAAATAATTTCCAGATATATTGAATATACATTTCTCTCTACACAAAAATAATTAAAGCATTCAAACACCAAATCATTCAAAAATAGTTTAAAAAGACCATATTCATGGCACTTTCTCATAACTTCATCTGAATCTGCTTTCTTATATGCTCAGATTTTTTCAGCTATGTCATTACATTCTTAATTCCTAGGGGAAAAAAAATGTATTTGCAGTTATCCGTTAAATAACCTTAAATCATGAAATGGCAAATTAAGAAGAAAGATGAAAGCCTTTATCCTTTAATAAACCAGAAGCATCCAGATTGCACAGCTTGGTATTTGACTGTTGGTATACATTTGCTCCAGCCAAAGAAACACAGGACATCACCTAAATACACCACTTCCACTTGATGTCATCTAGCACTACAGTAATTGTAATGTTTTAATTTTCCATACAATGCTACAGACCAAATACAGCTCTGAAACACTTGACAAAACTCTCCACAAAGTACAGAAACTCAGTTTTATTTAAGCATTTTACCATAAATGCCAAAGTCACCCAAAAATTAATTTATATCAGTCCTCGAGGATGGGGAAAGGAAAATCTGGCTTTGACACAAAAGAATTTCTGACTTTTTCAGTAAGAGAGAACTTGGAAGAAACCAGCCTCTGTAGCAACACTGCTACCTTCAGATGCACTTCTCAACATAATTCAAAGATGAAAATCAATTGGAGGCTAAACCTTTCTTGGAAAGACAGCCTGTTCAACTATCCTAGTGACTGGGCATATTTTTGTAGCAAACAGAGAGATGGTGGAGGACACCCCTCACTCTTAAGTCACAGACAAAACCAGCACTTGTAAAAATCCACAACAAAGCCCTGACTCAAGCAGCCACAGGGAAAACAGACAGTCTGCACCCTGCTCTGAGCAAATGAATTGTTGGAATCTGAAAACTGTGACCAGGATGTGAGCCCTTTGCCTTCTAATCATAGAACAATTTGTGTTGGAAGGGACCTTAAAGCCCATCCAGTTCCACCCCCTGCCCTGGGCAGGGACACCTCCCACTGGATCAGGCTGCCCAAGGCCCATCCAACCTGGCCTTGAACACCTCCAGGGACAGGGCAGCCACAGCTTCCCTGGGCAACCTGGGCCTCCCCACTCTCATGGAGCAGAAATTCCTCCTTATGTCTAGTCTAAACCTGCCCCTCTCCAGTTTATATCCACTGCCCTTCATCCTATCACTACAAGCCATTATAAACAGTCCCTCCCCAGCTTTCTTGTATGACCCCTACAAGCTCCAGACAAGTGCCCTCACAAGCTCCAGAATTAAATAAATGCTTGTATCCAGTTTCTTGTTCAGCTGCCACACTTTTGGCCTCAGAGACCCTTAGTTCAGCTCCCCTGATACATCCTCACTGCCCAGGAATAGGTGGCTGCTCTGCTACACGTGGATTTCCATTGCAAGACCTGTCATCCTAGCACTGTTCACAAAATACTAATGCTTTTGTGTCCTGATGACTGCTTCATTGCAGTGACTCTGATGATGAATGAGCAGTAAACATACCACAAAATTAATTCAACCCTATGGCAGATTATCACGAGAAGCTGGAAGTTACAAAAATACACTCATTCTTATTACAGCTTTAAGACCGACAGGTAAATCTCATTCACAAAAAGAAACTATAATGACATGAACATAAATGTTAATGTGAGGTTGAAATGCAATTTTAAATATTTATCTTGCAGAGGTAAACAGCCACAGTGAATATCCAAAGAGTAAACACACATTAAATCAATTCAAGTGCTTGCAAACTAATCTATTCTCACATACATTTACTTAAAGGCAATGAGTTTACACATTGCCAAGAACCCAGACATTCACTGATGTGAATGTACTTGAATAGCATCAGCCTTCTCTGACCAGACAGCTTCAACAGCTCAGGTCTCTGCCCAGCAATCAGATTTTCTGGACTCTCTCATCACTAAATTCTCAGGACAGTTCTGCTTTCTTTAAAGCTGAGATTGAACATTTCTCCAAAAAGCACACACAGGTGCCAAAAAGAAAGAAAAGCTCCCAACATGTCTGCTGTCTTTGAGATGGAGAAGAGTTTAAAAATCTAAAATGTGGTTTCCACATTCATACACCATTTTCATTGTCAAAATCCTGGAGTACAACACAATTGCAGCAGCTGATCTGAATGCCAGGAAGCTCCCATGGGCTAAGCAAGTGCTATGTGGAAGTGTGGACTTCTCAATGCTTTTGACTGAGTGTATTTTGATGGTTGATATCCAAACATTTCACAACTTGCAGCTTTGGAAACATGTATTTTCACCTCAGTTGTTTTCCAAACTATCGTTCCAGTATGCAGATGAAACACAGTAGAAAAGTTTCATCTCATTTAGCATGCCTGGCAAATGTAGGGACAGACCACCCCTGAAGACCACAAGACCTTCTGAAGCCTTCACTTCACTCCTCTGAACAAACATGTGATGATATCCTTAGACTGTAATACTAATTACCAGCTACAGAGAAGTGGCCATACAGGAAACTGATACCTCATCATAAGGAAATTATTGCATTTCCATATAGTAAAGCCAAGGAGGTTAAGATTGTACCAACAAAAAAATAAACAGTTCAGAATTTTCAGGCTGCTCCCTCCCCATTATCCATAACATGGTTTATGCATCACTACTTAAAACTGCAGGATAGGAAAGTGAAGTTTTAATAGCTCTCTCTTTTAAATGAACACTTTGCTTCAACTCTTTGCCATAGAAAACTTTTAAAGTTTCAGCATCTCTCAAGACAGTAATTTTGCACGTTATCAGAACTGGACGTTACCGACAGAAGAATAATCATGATGCTCGATGAAGACCAGTTAGTCAGAGTTCTGTGTAGTTTGATGGCAGTATAACAACAGAGTTGGAAATAAGGATATCTAATTTTTGTCTGCATAATGTAACTAATTATACAAGATTTCTTTAATCAATTAATTACTGTATAAACATAATGCATTAATTTGTAGGAACTCCTCAGTTTAGCTAAGCTTTTCTAATTTTTAAGGTAACATTAAAACTTTCCTAATTTGACAAGAAGCAAACATGTATCACGATACCACTGTCAAATGTAACCCCTGATACTTTAATAAATAAATGAAGAAAAAAATATTTCTCTCATGTGCTACTTAATTACTTAGTATAAGAGTGGATAACAATCGCTAATGACACAATTAAGAGTTTTCGCATGTCATTTTATTTGGCTTGGGCATATAGTAGTATTTGTCAAGGTGTTTTCCCTTTCACATGGGGCAAAATGTGTTTTTAAAGGAAAATAATGTAAAGTCCTATATCTTATTTCAACTTGGTCACTTCCATAAAACAGCAGGAGGTTCCTCAGCTATAATGCTAAATGATGCCCAGATATGGAGAACATTGTCAGTTTGAACTGAAGATGAAGGCAGTTAATGGGCTAACATCAGACATTCTTAGATTATGAAGATGCTTATTTTACAGGATGTTATTATGCTAACAGATTGTAAAAAAGCTTGTAAGTACCTGGCCTTAATGTGTTTACCCCCGAAGAGCATCCAAAACCTGCTTTTGAGGCAATACTCATGAATTATTACAGACCTAAAAAACAATTACTGTGTTATCATCTGTTTCAGGTTCATTACTGTAAATATATGTACAGTAAGAGTGGTGAGCAATCTAGTAGAAAACAGATCGCTTGCAGACAGAGAACACAACAAGGTAAGATTAGATAAAATCAGGTAAAATTAAAGTTGGATAAATTAAATAAACAGACATTTCCACTAAAATATGAGGCCTTTTAGGCTAGGAAGTAAGTATTTCATCAGCACCAGATCGAACAACAGCCACTGAAGTTGCTATATAATTCAGCAAGTCACTTCTACCCTGTTACCACCAAAGAAAGTCTCATAGCCAGATGCTCAATACCTTCGATCCTCTAGCAACGCCACCTCCTCTTTTTCCTTTCCAGCTGTTTCTCTTGCACACGAGAAAAGGATAAGAGAATAAGATAGACAGATGAGTCCAGGTTGGCAGCCATCTCTGGAGAAACCAATCCAAATCAAAGCCGCTTAGCATCTGTTTACCAGGGCCCCTGGGGCAACGAAACTCACTTGAAAATACCTGCCTGAGGACACGTAGTCTTCATGCCGTGACAAGGGCTGGGTCTCCTTAGATAGACATATGTTTCCTGTACTCCAGCCACTTCATTCTTACATTAAGAGGTGCAGGTCTTGTCAGACACTGAAATGTGGTACAGAGTCAGCAGGCAGCTGGGCCACTTGCAAATGCTCTCATTTTAACAACAGGTTTTTCAAAACCAAGTCCAAGGGTACCCTACAAGCAGCAGCCTGCTGCAGCAGGAACTGGGCCCGAGGGGCTGTGCTTGGCAGTAGATGCAGGTCTTGATATAGCACTAGGAACAATTTACAGCTATAATTTTGAAATTAAAGTAATACAAAGCATCAAATTGAAAAGAGCTCAATTAACATGCATGAGGCCAAACTTCCCGCTGATATAATTTCTCCAGCTTCAATGGAACAAGAACAGAAGTGAATCTGGCTCACTATTTCCTATTCTTCAGAGGACACACAGCCGATAGTATCTGTTATACTGTTATTACAGCATGGAAGGAGCACAGTTATAGTGACCGCTAACACTGTATGCTGGGGGGGAGATAAACGCTATTTCTTGCTTCCAAACAATGAACAGGGAGATTGCACCCAGTCTCACGTAAGCTAATATTCAGTGTAAGCCCTTAACTACACCATGATCATAGAATCCTAAAACAGTTTGAGCCAGAAGGGACCTTTAAAGCCCATCCAGTTCAACCCTCCTGCAATAAGCAGGGACATCTTCAAACAGATCAGGTTGCTCAGAGCCCCATCCAACCTGACCTGGAATATTTCCAGGGATGGGGCATCCTCCACCACTCTGGGCAAGCTGTACCAGTGTTTCACCACCCTCCTCATAAAAAATGTCTTCATTATATCTAATTTCCCCTCTTTCAGTTTAAAAACATCACCACTTGTCCTATTACTGCAGGCCCAAGTAAGAAGCTTGTCCCCATCTTTCTTATCAAGACACTTTTAAGTGCCAAAAGGCCACAATAAGGTCTCCCCAAAGACCCCAGTGAGCTCAGAGTCTGTGCCACTGATGAAAATATTAAACAGTACTGGTCCCACTATAGACTTGTGAGGGATGCCTCTTGTCATCGCTCTCCATCTGGACATTGAGCTGTTGACCACTACCCTCTGGATGAGACCACCCAACCAATATCTGATCCACTGAATGGTCTACCCATCAAATGCATATCTCTCCAATTTAGAGAGATGGATACTGGGGGAGGCTGCGCTACAGGCACTGACATATGTAGCTCTTCCCTTGTCCACTGATGTAGTCACTCCATCACAGAAAGTCACCAGGTCAGCCAGGTAGGACTTACCCTTGGTTAAGCCATGCTGACTGTCTTGAATCACCTCCCTGTTTTCCACGAGCCTTGGCAAGACTTCTAGGAGGATCTGTTCCATAACCTTCCCAGGCACAGGAGCGAGGCTAACAGGTTGTGAGTTCCCAGGGTCCCTTCTTGCTACCCTTTTTAGAAACAGGCACTGTGTTTTCCTTTTTCCAGCACCAGAGGCTCCACTTGACTGCTGTGACTTTTCAGATACCACAGAGAGTGATGTCAAAAACCAGCTATGATAACTGACCAACGTGGCTAAACAGGAAGCAAGCCTTCTGAATGAGAAAATTAAAGATTTTCAATACTGTTCTCAAGATGTAGATTAGACATTAGGAAGAATTTCTTCACAATGAGAGTGGTGAGGCCCTGGCCCAGGTTGCCCTAGGAAGTTACGGTTGCCCCATCCCTGGAGGTGTTCAAGGCCAGGTTGGATGGGCCTTGAACGGACTGGTCCAGTGGGAGATGTCCCTGCCCATGTCAGGGCAGTTGGAACTAGATGATCTTTAAGGTCCCTTCCAATTCAAACCATTCTATCCTGAGATCTCGGAGTGGCCCTGGGGACTGCACCACCAGACTGTGCTTTTGAGAAGGAGATGAACTTCTCACATTAGCTCTTTCTACACACAGACTTCCAGTCTGCACATGCTCCCTACACCTGCCCTGCAAACTTAGGGTCACCATTATGGAATCATGTTCTGTGGAATGGGACACCTGAAAATTCTGAAAGGATGTTACTCTGCTTTTATCTTCGACAGGGATTTTTTTTTTCCCCACTAACACAGACATTGCCATACAGGGCTAACCTACGAATAAACGTTGTATTTAGCAGGCTTGATGGCGTTCTAGCACTTAATCCTTTTCCTTTTCAGCAACAGCAACCCAAGAGATTTTATTAGTATCATTCTACTCCAGTCAGACATTCCCACTGAGGAAGAGCAACTAATTAAGCACATGAAGATTAATGAAAAATATAAAAAAAGATACCACAGTTGTTAAAATAGCTCCTGTGCCACTATTTAAAAAATTATATATCAAATTTCATTACAGCCTCATTTGAGGAAATGGCAAGACTTAATATTAACAGCAAATCTTCATTACTTAGTTAGTCACTAGCAGTCATGAGACCAAATACCAGCAGCATGATGCCTTCCTTTATTTCTATGGAAAATAAAACACATGCAATGCTGGACCAAGAAGATAAAAGTATGCCTCAAGACATTCCCTAAGAAAAGAGGCACTGTTAGAACATCTCTGTGGGTCAGATTTCACAGGCCGGTCATGTTCTGCCATCTGCTAATAGCTTCACAGAGCATTATCAATTGAGACAGCATGCACAGTTGCCTGACAAGGCACTAGATAGCTATATAGCTGCATTAGAAGAATTAGCCAGGACATGTCAATTTGGTAACCTTACTGTAATGAAATGATAGATGACCAACTGGTGGGAAAGGCCACAGCTTGCTGGATCCATGCAGAATTACCTTCAGAATCAAAGCTGACACTAAGTAAGACAGGAACATCTCTCCTCAGGTGGAAAAAGCCTTCAAGGAAGCCTAGGCTTTTGAAATAACTATAAAAGTAAGCTCAGGAGAAACTGAGCTGCAAAGAAAAGCTTTGTGTTTAAGGAATCTCAACATGTCCTGAAATGGTTCTTCCAATAGCTTTTTGACAGCCAAAGCAATATCCTTTCCTTGCTAGAAGTGGCTTAGAAGAGTAAAGGAGATTTGCCTATGATTAAATGCGCCGCTGTCCAAAAAGTAATGATATTTACAGAAATAAGTTGTAATTGCTGGTGCTCTCCTGTCCTGGAGATGACTTCAATGGATAATCCCAAGGGTACGGCATACATGCACAGATTTAAAACATTTATGCCATGGCCAAGGTGCTACCCAAATGCTGCAGTTCACTATTCATCTTATCTGCTTCCTAATTCCCTCACATGCATTTTTGCTGGAAAACTGAAGGCCAGCCTGTTTGAATGTTCTTTTAAATTCTGGCCTTCATATTCCAACTTCCTTGAAGACAAAAGAAGTTTGGCAGTGAATTTTTTGATCAAGCCATGGCTTTGCCATTGAAACCAAGATGCAGCTATAGATTTCATCACATTTTATTGAGCCTTTACCAGCATTTGGCTTCTCGTGAAGTCATACATCAGTAAGAATTCTCTGATACTCCCTATCCCCACCATGTTCATATCCCCATCAATTAAGCTGCAATTACTTTTCTTCCACCTTTGGAATGTGCTACATCTGATACACGAATGGCTTGTTTCCTTGTTTCATATCTCAGCCCAAATTTGTTCCTATTCAAAACCTTATTTGCCTAGCATTACAAAGGATCAGTGTCTGACCCTAATTCCCCTGGAAGGCAGCTGTCTGCCTTGGCATGTGTAATGAGACAGAGGCACCACAGACACTGTTGTCATGGAATATTCAAGACTGCTGCTCCGACATTTTTGCAGCAAGCCCACAAAAATGCAAGCAATTCTTTTTACTTTACTTATTTAGCCAGAAACACACTTCCTGCATGAGCTGAAAATGAGAAGGGGTAATCAAAACAACTCTTGATACTGAAACAACCAGTAATGGTTTCTCTCTCTCCCTAACACACAATGTTCAGGCTGGTCTGATCTGATTACTGGAGCCTGGGATGATCAAAGAAATGACCCAGTGGAAGAAGAAATCACTTTCTGGGCACTTGCTGTTTCTGAACAATGGAAAAGTAGGTACACTGTAGGCTCACTGGAATGCCTGTGTGGTATGTGCCACATGCCCATGAGTCAAAGCACATGTGCTCCGAAACATGTACATTGCAAACAATTTTCTTTAGGAGCTAACTGATTGCTGAGTAACGCTGAGAGTGGTTATGCATTCAGGGCTGCTGGGACAACCACAAGAAACTGCTGCTCAAGGTTGGCCTCGAAGAAGAGGATGGCCATACATATGGCCAAAGGCAGATATTTTTATTTTGTTTTTAAATGGCAGGCAGAAAATCAGACTCCTAACGCCATTTATGCACTCCCATGGGGAACACTGAGCTGCCTTGGTGTTCATCAAACGCAGTTCTCCATGCTTCAGTTGAGCTCTACCTCTGCCCAGGAGACTGACAATAAAAATGAGTCTACCTCTTTTGGAACATATTTTAGTCTGAGCTCACTGGGGTCAGCAACAAACCTGTCCCTTCAGAGAACCTTATGTTGCTTCTTGTCATCTCCTGCTTACAGCATAAAGGAGCTCAAATACTGTCCAAACACTTGGTGCTCAGTTTCCTGCTAATAAACCAGCAATACAGGAGACTCACCTGGTATTACGAAACTTTGGCTGGCCTTGTCCTCCTTCGGCTCTGTAGGACTGATAGCATTTACACTTGTTGTCACCAAAAACAGGACAGAGCAGCCACAAAATAAACAAAACATGTCATTCTGTTAAGTCTGTGACGGGGGTTAGCGCAGAGTATATTATTTCAGGCAATGTTGTTTAGGGAGATTTTTCTTTTCTCCCACCAGGGTAGACCTAGAACATAATCATACAAATGAGACAGGCAAAAGGACTTTGCTCCTTGTGCTGTGAAAGACACCAAATCACTAGCTACAGTAGCTTTGGTAGGTTCTTCAGTAGATACATACTTTTCTTAAACATTGTATTTAAGTACTCCAAGTATTAGACTTGTGCCTCTGACTCACTTTCATACATACAAATAGCAAAAGTATCTAAAATAGATGCAGAGAATATTGCTTGAAGGAACTTCCTGGACAGTGTTATAAAGAAGATCAAGTAGATCCTTCTAGGCTTGGAACTGAGGAAATACTGTATTTCTTGCTCTACAGTAAAACCAAAAAACACACCACAAAAACCATGAACAAATGACTCCTCACAACCCACTACCATTCACTTTTTTTCATTTCCACAAGAATTACACTATATTTTTTACCTCCAGCTTGTTCAGGTTTAGACACTTTGCCTGCATTCATACAGACATTTATATAGTCTTATGTTTTTTTCTTATCGAGGAGAAAAATTACCATTAGGTACAGCAACAAATCTGCACTCAAACATATTTATTTTGTGCGTGCTGGTTAGCAAGGTATCTTTGTTATAGCCAAGCAGTTAAATATTGATCATGAAGTTGAGCAAGGACGCAACTGCTTTATCTAAGTTACCTTTGATCAAGGGGCTGAGGAGGTTGCTGAAGATAAAACAGCCTACAGGGCTTATATGAAATGAGCCCACATACACACACATCTGCTGTGGAACTAGCAACACCACCTTCCCAGACAGATGGCAGTCTCACAGCCTGGGCCTTAAGTACTTCTTAACTGGTCTGTTGAAATAGATGTTGAGTTACTTACACAGAGAAAGGCCTGCATCCACCTCACCTCACTCACTTACCAAAGACTACTACACCGAGCAAAGAGGACAGGAGTGGACATGGGATCCTGAAGTAATGTCACACAGCAGAAATTCAGCTTTACTTTTTATGTGGAGAAAGGTAGTGCAGATTCCTGCCAGTCCTAATCATCTGTCTTAAGGACATTGCATGATCCCAGCAGGATTCCATACCAGGAGATTGTCAGGCATGAGATAAAGCAGAGAGCCATCAAAACATCACCATTCACCAGGAGAGCTAAAAACTAAACTAATGTTCTTACATTTGCCCTAATCTGACTTTTCCCTGCCCATGTCCACAGCTCCTTCTCACACAGTCAGGACTGAGTTTACACATCAGCCTGATATGTAGGTGTGAGATTTTAAAAGAGGGAGAGAGAAAGAGTGCTCCTGCACTCAATGGGCTGAGCTGAGCTGTGCTGAAAGGTCAGGCACCTCCCAGCCCCTGTCCTCGGAGGAGATGGTCACTGGGCTGGGTCCCACAGCTCCCATGAACATTATGGAAGGAAGCAGAATGTGCCAGTTACCATCCCTAGCAGCAGCCCTCCAAGCCTCACGCTAACGATTTTGGAGTCTGATGCTTACATGCTTAGTTTAGAAATATAATGATTTAGGACTCTACAGGAATACACCAGAATAAAAGAGTAGTATTTTTACATTGATGCTTTCTTCAGAAATTAGACATGTCGTCTCTAAATATGCCCACTAGCACTGTAGCATACCTTTGAGACATTTTGGCTGAGGTATAGCATCCCAAAGGCAGAGGAAGAGGAAAAATGCAGGCCTTCAACATCCAGACTGTAGGAGGAGAGAGGGAGGCTGGTGTCCCTGAGGAAATGCTTTGGGGCGAACATCTGGGATCACTTTGTAATTCAGACTTTCCAATCAGACCTTCACTGTAAAGGCTCCTAAATCTCCCTGCCTTTTGATTTATGAAGTAGGACTATCCCTGGGCAGAATGAGGACAGCAGCAAACATACTTTCAATTAAAGGGAAAGTGAGCTGAGCAAGATGTGACCCAAATAGCTGAGTGGCAGTGTACAGGCAACATTTCTTGTCCGAGCCTCAGGGAATTTGCCAGGCACTATTCAAACATGCACTGCACTCCAGCATTATGCAGAGGCCTCGGAACAAGAGACACAGACAATCATAGTCACAGCTCCATGCACTTTTTGCTCAGTAACTCTTTGTGTAGCTGACCCAGCCAGACAAAACAGGGACCAAGCAGATGCAGCTAAAATTGCAGCTACAGCTGACACTGCTTAAATGTCTAATTGTCACCATTATATGGCTTCAACTTAGTTTTAAAAATAAGTTTCCCATAATTATTCCAAGTTTTCAGCCTAATTCCAGCAGAAGTTTTAATGGGACTCATTCTGACAAGATAGAGGCTATTGTCCCAACAGAGTCTCATTTGGATAGGGACCACCTGCAATTACCATTGAGCAGAGCTGTACAAGATTAAAAGCACAGGCAGTGTAATTTCTACCTTGTGTCCTAGGCTCTGTGGATTTGTTACTCATCCAGCCTGTCCATCTGGGGAGCAAACAGCATGTACTCCTTGATGAGAAACTCTGGCCAACCGACCAGCTGTGAAAAAAATAGATTACTCTTGTCATTTTTTTCTCCTAGGTAATTTGCTGGAAGTAAAAATATAATTTCTTTGAAGGTCTGCAGTTAAAAGAAGATCCAAGGGATGGGTCTTATTTATATTTAAAGTCCACCACACTTTTATTTGCTAAATCCAATTTTGAAGATATATCACTTCTGGAATAGTTTGCCCTGTCATTTGGGCACTGGAAAAGTGAATTTCTATTATTCAGAGTACTGTCAAAACCACAATGGCTGTTAAAGGAAAAAGTTCCTTATAAATGCACTACTGCACTCCATGAGAGAAAGCAGACATTATTAAAAGAAGTATTAAGAAAATGGGGTGGGGGGGAAATCAGATATTCCCGCTGCACTCAGGAAACTAGACAGAAAGATCTTCCCTTGTTCAAGAGGGTTTTGTGCAGAATTCTGTAGTTCTTCCAAAATGTTAAGAACGGGTCAGTGACCTAGAACTGCTCTTAAAATGCAGATTGCAAGTTAGAGACTAAATGGTATTATAATATGAAAATCACGCTTTTTGGCTTATATTTAGTAGTTGCAGGTCTATCGGATAGCGGCCCAGCTGTCACGCTTGCTAACAGACTTGCTGTTTGAGCTTAAGAAGCCAAGGGCTTTGCTAATAGCTTCCAAGACTTTCTCTAGAAAACATCGCAAGAGCCTGCCAGAAAAATCACCTTTCCTGCAACAGAGAGTGAGAATGCAAGCAAGTGCAGACAGTAGTGTAGGTTATAAAGGCACGCAAGAGATTTCTGCTCTGTGCTTTTTAGACCTTGTATCAAACGAGACAAGACTACTTGGATATGCATGTAAGGCTACTGATCTTAAAACATTCCTTAACACATTGTCCAAGCCACCAGGTGATTTTAGGAAGTTACTAGTGATTAGCACATCAGCAAGACTTAAATCTCGGCAACTGTCCTAAGCCATACCAACCAGATTTAGGTCTATTAGTACAAGAACCACCCCTTCAGGGACACCAGTTCTGTGTGTGCAAATATGTCATACAGGCTTGACAGCAGAATGATCCCAGACTACATGACTGGAATTAGAATGCTTTTATATCATTCTCTCATTCCCCACAACCTGCCACAGTTCTCAAATTAAAAAAGTACTGTTTTTATACCTAAAGGAATATATAAATTGAAGAAAAGTATTCTAAAATAGCGAAAATGCTGTCCTCCTTTACAATTCCCCCATTATCTCTTCTCCACATGGTACAGATACCCTTCCTTTCCGTGTGCTCTGCATTTTTTATACTAGGTAATGGAAAGAGATGGATCTAGGTAATTATGAAGAGAGAGAAGCCACAACAGGAGAATCTGCACTTGCTGTGCGTAATGCAGCAATCGCTAACCTGCCCTGACTGGCAGAGGTCATGCAGAAGGTACTACTCCTGGCGCTGTCTGGTGTCTCAGACTTTAAGCACCAAACTCCCCCAGATAACTGAGCACTAGTCAAAACCGAATCTTCAATGTTAAAAGGAGAGAGGAGAACAGATGTGTGCCCCCTGATTGAGAAAAATCTCTGATAGCAGCTGAGCTGTCAAAAGGAGATGAAGGCAGGGAACCTGCACTACAAGCAACTCTACAGACTGCTTAGTCCTACGATGTCAAAGATGGGATATCTTTGGGGATAGCACTTATCCAGCATATGCACTAAAACACTGAGACGTGTGCTTCAGCAGAGATGACCTCAAGCAATTAAACTGCTTCCCATTCTCATATGCAAGATTCCCTTCTATCTAAGGAAATCAGAGAAACATACCAAAAAGCATTGAACTATACAAATGTTAAAGGCAGGATAAGCAACGTATGACAACGAAAAACAAGGCTTGTGAGTGCAGGGTGAAGTCAGCTGCACTGGTTCACCTTCTAAGACACCCAGTCTTGAATCAAGAAAGCTTTCAGTAGAGATACTAATGAAAGTACCTGTCAAAGGCTCTGTAGAAATCAGTGGTAATCATCCTACCATTTTCAAACATTCCTCACTCCAAGCAGTTACCCCATTTTTCTAGTTTTCCATGTACATATAAAAGCAGCATGGATGCACCCAAAGATATGCACTTCAGGAATCAAATTCAACATTCAGATGTTCTTCAACAGCACCCTTTCACACTACCCACAGGAAGAGAACAAATTCTAAAGCTTCTCGCTTAACTGGCCTGAAACAGGGTGGGCAGCCAGCGTATTTCACCACCCTCCAAGTCACGTATGGCCCACACATGACTTTAGGCAGAGCTGGTTGTTCTCTATATGGAGGCTGATACTTGTGTCAATCCTGTACATCAGGCTGTAGTCAGTGAGCTACGTGTTAACTATGCTGATGTGTTCCCACAGAAAGAGAAGGCTCCAAGGAGACCTTATAGAGACCTTCCAGTACCTGAACAGGCTACAAGAAAGCTGAGGAGGGACTGGTTACAAAGGCTTGGTGTGACAGGATGAGGGGCAATGGGTATAAACTGGAGAGGGGCAGATTTAGACTAGACATAAGGAGGAATTTCTTCACCATGAAAACAGTGACACACTGGCTCAGGTTGCCCAGGGAAGCTGTGGCTGCCCCATCCCAGGAGGTGTTCAAGGCCAGGCTGGATGGGGCTTGGGCAGCCTGATCCCGTGGGAGGTGTCCCTGCCCATGGCAGGGGTGGAACTGGATGATCTTTAAGGTCCCTTCCAACCCAAACTATTCTACGATTCTATGATAGAGCCACCCAAATTCTTGTTTACTGTTTTCACAAAGACCTGGTTTCTGGGAGGTTTTTTTACATATACTGGGCAAAGACAAGCTCCTCTTCAAAGTTCATCTATACTTGCCATCCTTAGACCAGTCTTAGGCAGTATGAAATTAAAAAATACCTACAGTGAAGGGTTACTCCCAACTTCCAAAACTCTGATAGTACAATTATTTTTTTTCTTGCCCCAGAAAATTCCATCTTCAAGCCAATGCAATCAAAATCCATGCTTTTTCTAGTTACACATTAATAAGTAGTCACTAAGGGAAGTCAGCCTAAATCTGCGTCTCTTCTTTGTTTAAATTGCCATAAAACGTATCTCAATGACGATTTTTTTTGTAACCTGAAGCACCAAAACTCAGAAGTATGACCACTTAATTATAGAGAAATACAGACCACAACATACACACACAGAGGAATAAATAGTTGAAATATATATGCAGATTTGAAATGTATGTATTTGAAGTATATTCTACATCAACGATTTACCATAAACAGAAGACAGATTATTTTCTGTTCATGAAATAGGCAGCTGCGGTGAATGTTACAAAACACTGTTTGAATATACATTTCATTTCTTTTGCCTGCACTGAAATCTATCCAACAGTGATTATGTCCACTGCAAAGAGGAATTGACACTAGATAGGAGCTAGTCAAACCTTAAAAATTAGTCTTTATCCGGCCTGTGCACAGGAGTAAGTTTCACATAATGAAGGCAACACGATTCAGCTGTGCAAGGCTGTGTGTTCAGTAAAAAGGACAGAAGGCCATATGCCCAAAACCTAAAGTGCTCTGCTGCTACATGAAATGGGAGATATTTAGCCAAATATTCTGCTGGCAAACATCCACTGACTTGAAGTGAAAGCAGTCATAGCAGTACAGGAGCTGCTAACAATTAACCGTGTTCATATGCAACATACTGACATGAACATACACACATACAAGCCTATTCCTCACACAGTTCCAGATTAGTCATCTTGTGGGTACAAAAAGATACATGCTCATATTTCATGCAGTACAGTTGAAGTTCAAACTACAAAAAGATTCCTGCATGTAAACGTATGGGTACATTTCCCCTGAGTGGAGAGGTATGTCAGGAGAATAAGATTTCACAGCCAGAGCAGTAGCAACCACTCCTGAGATAACCCCAGAGGCAGTTCCTCAGCCAGCTGTTTGGAGTTGACAAAGAATTCAGGCAACAAGCCAGCGCTAAGCCCAGATGCTCCTATTGGGAACTTTCCAAAGCATTACATCTGGATCCTGCTTCTGCCAAATGCCCCATCTGCCTATGAGGTGATAAATCCTACCTCTCAGAGGACAAGTATCAAGGGAACACAGCAGGGAAAGGAAGCACAAACAGCTCCTTAACGCTTGGTTGGAATTTAAGAAAGTATTTTTCCAGTATTGTCCTGCTCCACATTTCTGTACCAGAAGACCTAAAGTACAACTCTTCCATGACCTTCAGCTAGTGGGACACTAGGAACCCAGGAGAGCTAAAGCAACAAGGTTTAGGCCAAGCATGCAAGGGCAATACGGATTATTTGTGGTTCCCCCCCCCCCGCAATATAAAGAAAAATCTCATATAAGTATGAAGAGCATAAGGAGAGGATAACCAAGTCCCAACACTGAAACATCAATAAATGAGGCTTCCAAGGGGCAGGACTGCCCTTGAGAAGGGCTGTAGGTTTAAAAAGACAGGCTATTCAGGAGAAAGAATTAGTACTGGTAGAGAAGAAAAACTGCATTCCTTTATGCTCCTGAACAGCAGGAAGGAAGGGAGAACTGCACAAGAACAAAATACGTGCCCCTATAGTGGTGCAGCACATCAGATTTTTGCAACTGAGGACAGTATCCTAGCAGCCAAAGATGATTTCAGTCCATGAGAAGTCACAGAGGACATTCTGTAACCTGAACTATACAGTGAGGAGAGATTAAATATACTGTGGAAACACAGTATTACACGCTTGAGGATTTCTGTTGAACCCCCTTTTGGCATATTCTCCTTCAAAATTGGCAGTAGCTGAAATCTCTCTGAATTTCACAGAATTGTCAGCTCTTGTCTCACACTAAATTGCAGTAAACTCAGCATGGAGTGGGAT
This sequence comes from Phaenicophaeus curvirostris, assembly GCF_032191515.1. Classification (NCBI taxonomy): domain Eukaryota; kingdom Metazoa; phylum Chordata; class Aves; order Cuculiformes; family Cuculidae; genus Phaenicophaeus; species Phaenicophaeus curvirostris. Next base: position 4,735,127 of record NC_091402.1, on the reverse strand, counting down.
TCCCAGTGAAAAGAGCTCCTCTATAAAAAATCCATAGCACTGCAGAGCCAAAAGCCTTTATAGTATCAGTACTGTTAACAGCACTGTCTTTTCACATCACCCTAGAAAATAGCAATTATTTTTCAACAACACTAAGTATTTGAGGAAAGCTTACATGGCATCCACGCTTTAAAATGAATTAAGGGCCAAACTAGAAAACTACAGAGCAGTAGCATGGGAGAAGATCCTAAACTCTGTGATAAGACAAGGAATAGGAGACTATTCGGTCAGGCTGCATGGTGAATTGTCCAAGAGAATTTCTAAAGGGAAGGTCATGCTCAGCAAAGCTTTTGTGAGCACAACAATGAAAAGCTGTTGGGACTGAAGCTGGAAATCCAAGGTAGTTGACTCCATGAATGCTTTTGATATGGTATTATATAACACTAGTATTTAAAGATTAATAAGTATGGCAATGCCAGCTCATTTCATAGATAAGAAGATGAGCTCAGTTCTACTGAGGTCAGTGATTAGTAATAGATGGGCTCCATTTAGAAAGAAGAGAAAGAAGTGGCTTGTGTTGCAGTCCAGCTTTGTGCAGGGCCCAATTAATAAATATGGCTCAACAGCATGAGGCAACCAAGTTTACTTTCTGCCTATACATTCATAGTTGGCTGAAGCATTTATCAATCCTGGAAAACCAGACATAAAGGCAGCTATAGGTTTATAAAAAAAAAATGTAACTGGTAAGCCAACGACTTCTACATGGTGATGATTTAACATTAAATATCACAGAGAACATAATGTTGCTTAGAGGCTAATCAAGTTAATAACCCTTTGTGCCAGGTACCACGTAAACAGAATAAATATCAGCCCCAGCTCCAAGTGCCTTACAATTGTAAGACAAAATAGAAAATGTGTGACACGGTGGGATTGACATTTCAAGAAGATAAAAGCCTAACAGCAAGCATGCTAAAGACACCACAGTGGAAACAGTCCAGAGAACAAAGGTGAGCAAAAACTGAAATCCAAACAAGAAGAGCTTGGCAGCTAGCAGCTATGGAAGCAACCATCAAAATGCAACTGCACGTGAGCAAGCAAGGAAGACTCCTCAGGGGGTTCCTGCAGAAAGAGTCAAAAAGGCTTTGAAGACAGGAGATAGAACAGCAAGAGGAAATGTAGACAGGGGGAGATATAGATATGTATAGGCGTACACAGATGTACAAAGACATATACAAATAGATACAAAGAATTAGGCTTTCCTGGAGAGTGAAGCAGAGCTGCAAGCTTGCAGAGGCTGTGGAGCAGGACAGTGAAGAGCAATTCCCTATGTGATCCTTTGGCTGACTGCCCCACAGGTTGCTACATGGAACCACACAGCTCAGCCTTGTTCTGTGCAAGAGCATGCTGAAAGCTGTGGCCTGTCCACAGCTTCTGGCATCTTTCCCACTGTTCTGCCAGCTCTTCCTCCCTTTCTCCATGTATATACTGTTTGTCTTTTCTGTCAGACACATCTGATCTAGTGGAAAGAGACAACTTGTCCAGTATGCAGCAGGGAAGAAACACAAATGCAAAATGTCTCCAGTCAAAACCTACTTTCACAAAAAAAAAAATTTCAAATTTTATTCTTTTAAAACAGTCCATAAAACAATCCACAACTACACAGAATAAAATAAACCAATTTTAGTAAAACCAAAGCTCAAAACAGGAATATGAAGAATCTTACCTCTGTAGGATAAGATCCAAAAATTACTTAGAATTTTATTCTGTCATTGGAAGTTTATTTTGGTTTTAACCAGTTATAAGGCCCCAAGGAGGGTGCATGTAGAGGAACTGATATTCTGAATTACCTATTAAGCAGCACATTGCAATGTTAATTACCTTTGTCTGGTATTCATTACAATTGCAAGGCACAGAGCACAGCACCAGCTTTAATTCTGGTAAGGAGGGTTTGCCTTGAGTGCACCAGAGATTGATACACTTACACAGCTTGACCTTTCATGCAGAACTGCCACCTCTTCCTAGAGAAGGATCAGAAAGATCCAATGAGCAACCCACAGAAACAAGAGGGGCTTGAGGTTTGCAGCTGGATTCAGGGCACAGGACACATAGCTGATGACAGAAACCAGGTTTATGTCCCTTGTCCCATGTTCAACTCATAGCTACAATAAGAATGAAATACAACGAGTATGAAGGACTCTGATGAATATAAGTAACAAGCCTGCATATCAAAGCTGTTATTGTGATGCAAGACGAATGTCTGAATTCCCAAATACACACCTTGCTATGACACCATTGAATTCCTGGCACCTGTGGCAACCCCTCCACTACCATGTCAAAGCCAGAAGGAATCACACTGGGGTTTTAGAATCACTTTCTGCAACATGCAAGTCATTCAAATTATCTTGTCTGCTCCTGGTACACTTCAACCTTCTCTCATACAATTTGTTAGGACTTGGAACTATATTTAGAAAGGGACCTAAATTCCCCCACAAGCACCCATGGCCAGATCTTCATGTTTCCTGCACAGGGAGAAGGATTTAAGAACGGGATTCAGAGCTGCCAGCAGGAAACGGTACCTACCAGTCCACAAAGCAGCGCTGACAGAACTGACATGACTTAATCCCATGCCTCCAGAGTTCCTCTGCGTTGCCAGAAACATTTATGACACTTTAGGTTTCATGGCCATGAACCTGCACCAGAGTTTTGATACCTATGTTGCTCCTACTGGAAGGGAGCAGGGATCAGCCTTAAATCACTGCAGCGGTGTTTGCTACAGACATTGTCTCCACTAAATACACAAACTGGGATGATTAAAGCACTAGGAGATCGATGTTCCAAGAATCTTGCTGCAGCAAAGCCATGGATCAGAATCTGCCACAACTTCACAATTATCCAACACTTTCCCCAACGCTTTTGGTTAATACTGTGACTGATCCAGCTTTTCGATGCAGTGATCTAGAGGAGCAATCTAGGGAACAAGAACAGGACTGGACGTTCAGCACAGAATTGTGGCTTTCACTGTTGCTTTTTACTCTAATACGGCTAGACTCCCGCAAGCCCTTTTGGGGGACTATTATAGCAGCTTTTTGATCCTGACAAGTACTAGAACGTCCTGTGCTATTTTCCAGTGCTGAAAGCCCAAGATTTATTTACACTAGTAAAAAAAATCAAAAGCTGGCACAAGAAGGCTACAGTGCACCAACTGCCAGAAAGGCAGAGCTGCTTACTGCCACGGCTGTAACACATTTCTGCAAAGGACTGAGCACCACTTTGATTTAACAGAAGAGCAATGCTGCATTTCTGTGCACCAGCCAGCATAAGATTAATGCTTTCTGATGTGAGACTACTGCACACCAGAGAGAGCTGACTGACAGAAGCATTAACTAATGTTTGTAACATGATGGTTTTACAACCAGTATCATATCTTTTTAACCCAGGGCTCCTTTAAAGCAGTAGGCAACACCACTTGTCACTTTAATAAGCTTCTAAAACTTAAATTCAAAATCTAGCTGTTTGGGCACACAGGTATACATCTGTGTGTATAAGCACATACACATACACCCTATGAAAAGTCTTTTAAGATGACTGCTTATAATTACTGATGCAGAAATGCACCAATTGAAAAGAATTATTGCTTTTTAATGGAAAAGAGCAGCAATGTAGAACTAGGGGGTTTCCAAATTTTAGGGAGATTATTCATGGTTCTAAAGGTATTCCAAGAACTCTGTTTTAAGTCATTTTCTAACAGGGCATATTAAGCTGGTACAAAACTCCCACTCCATTGTGAACCAGCAGTCATGTCAATTTACAGCAAACTCAAATATGGCTTATGTGTGAGAATCCCAATTCCAGCTTTGATTCGTTCTTTAACGAAAAAGTGAAATTGAGTCATTTTTGGACTATAGATGAAAAAACAACATGCTTGTACATTCAGCCTCAATTCTACGCAAAAGCAAAATTAAGAACAACAAAATTAGTATTCTGAAGCCTGTGGTGAACTCTTCTGAGCTGCAGACTTCTCATTTATCTGTTGCTGCTTTGCAAAATTTAAGACACATGCCCAGCTTCAGCAATGCTAAAATCAAAACTATTTCTAGTTTTCCTCGTCACTAATGCAGATTAATTCATTAAGAACTAAGCAAAGATCATCAATCTAGCTTCCAGGTAATCAATACAAGTCCTATAGTTTCAGACTGACCCATCTCTATTTTCACTGGAAAACAATTAGCGGGTTGAGTGTTATTAGAGTATATTGGACCAATTCAAATAGAGATGTAATGAATGGAATTAAACTGATTTAATTAACACCTGCATAGTGAAAGACAAACAGAACAGGCCTGGCCAGAAATGTACCAGAGAAGTGACCCAATCTGAATCTTCTCTTCAAGCTCCTCTCTGGACAAGACAAGCCTGCTCCATCCCGTTAACTGCTTCCCCTTGATCAGGGCAGCCTAGGAGTGTCCACAGAAGTCTGACCATGAAGACCCTCTTCGCAGAGTTCTTATTTCCAAGAGGAAAAGAAATAATATGGAAATACAGCCAGCCAGATTAGACTCACATGACAGAATTCAGCCTTGGCACCGTTTGGTCTACTGACTTTGACATGGCTCTGAGGAGCTGAGGCAGTGTTTGAAGAAATTAATTTATATATTTATTTTTAAAGTCCTTCCCCCTCTTTATTGTCACGTAATAGACACAAACAGACATCACTAAGTTCTACTGCAGGCCTGATTTGCATCTCTCATTGAAACCTGAAACTTCTAAGAGCTGCAGACCCCAAGACATGCAATACAAAGATTTACATAGAAATTACAGCAGAAAGAGATCAAGCCATCAAGCCCACATCCTTGCTGTGTGACACTGCTTAAGTTCTACACATTTAAAGTGTCATCTCCCAATCTTTGTTCATACTTTTGCAGATATATTCTCTGATTTTATTTTGGAGTAAATTTATGATTCACACATCCAGCTGACTTTTTTGTTGTTGTTGTTTGCACATTAATAATAAAGCATGGTTAAAAAAAAAATAGAAGGTTCATTTGACAGCAATGCATTAATTGTTTTTACACTCAAAACACAGACACAGCTGAAGCAACTACCTCATATCTACAGGTTCCAGCAGACTAATGGAAGGACTGAAATCCCAGAAATCAGAAGCCCAGAAACTGAAGCCCAGAAATCATTTCTATGCTTGTGAACATGTTAAATACAGAGTGTTTCTGTACTGTGCAAACAAATGTCTGTATTATCATCCTGTTTCTCTTCAAGACTTTTCTGCTTCTGCTTTTATGTTTCACTTAGGGTGGGGAGAAAAAAAATAACAGATTTCTCATCATCTTTTTCTCTATAGCCACAGTTCCGAAGTAACAATAGAGCAGATAATGTGTTTGACCTGGTGAGAGTGGTAGAGGCCTCAGGGCACCACGCTCTTGTGCTCCCTTCCTTTCTTTGGGACCCTGCAAGTGATGGACAGAGAATTATGAGGAGATGAAAAGATTTCTTTTAAGTTGCTGTTGAAATTAACTGATCAGACTGTCGTCTGTAGGGTCCTGCTCTTCCTTTTCTTGCACTCTCCCTGCTGTGGGAATGAAACTCAGCAAAGAGAACAAAAATGCCACTCAATTCGACTAAAAGGAGTTCTCTGAAATAGCAAGCTGTTAATGTACATACTAAAGTCATCTCCCATTGTGCTTGTCAACCAGTTTGCCAATCATTTAAGCTAACATTATCTTTTAGCTTTACCTTAAAAGTTCGCAAGTTGCCATGACAAGTCTGGGGGGAAAAAAAAAAATCTTAAAGTGCTTCTTTGTCTGGAGGAAGAAAATTGACAACATGTTAAACTTGGATCTATAAAGGCTAAGTACCAGTTCCTGTCTGTCTCAAGTCAGTAAGGTATGGACACTTGGGAAAGGAGCTCTGCTGAATTCTGACAAAATCCAGCTACAAATGAACAACTAAGGAAGTCTGCAGAAGTTTGTATAAGGGATACTCTCAGAAGTCAGCAATACCCACCATGCTGCTGCAGGAGAAGACAAATCTAAAGATAGCATTCCCAAAGAACTCATCTTGATGGGTAGTACAGAAAAAAAAGCAACTTATGGTGCATCCACTGCAGAAAGAAACTATGAGAGGGAAATACTAGTTCTCTTGTACAAAAAAAGAAGCAGAGAAATACCACTAATCAAGACTGTCAGTGTTCTGTATGAGGCCTGTCCTCTTCAGGTGAAGCTTCTAAGAGTAGAGCCCTGATCTTCATAGAATCATAGAATAACCAGGTTGGAAGAGACCCACCGGATCATCGAGTCCAACCATTCCTATCACACACTAAACCATGTCCCTCAGCACCTCATCCACCTGTGCCTTAAACACCTCCAGGGAGGGTGAATCAACCCCCTCCCTGGGCAGCCTGTTCCAGTGCCCAATGACACTTTCCGTGAAAAATTTTTTCCTAATGTCCAGCCTAAATCTCCCCTGGTGGAGCTTGAGACCATTCCCTCTCATCCTGTCCCCTGTCACTTGGGAGAAGAGGCCAGCACCCTCCCCTCTACAACCTCCTTTCAGGTAGTTGTAGAGAGCAATGAGGTCTCCCCTCAGCCTCCTCTTCTCCAGGCTAAACAACCCCAGCTCTCTCAGCCGCTCCTCGTAAGACCTGCTCTCCAGCCCCTTCACCAGCTTCGTTGCTCTTCTCTGGACTCGCTCCAGAGCCTCAACATCCTTCTTGTGGTGAGGGGCCCAGAACTGAACACAGGATTCGAGGAGCAGTCTCACCAGTGCCGAGTACAGAGGGAGAATAACCTCCCTGGACCTGCTGGTCACGCCGTTTCTGATACAAGCCAAGATGTATTAGACTGCATGCTCTTGTATTAGAGCATGCAGTCATGGCTTAACACATCATCAGCCACAGTGCTAAGTGTTGGTATCGGAAGTCTTTTGGGGAAGCCAGTGACTCAAGGAGATGCTTGTGATGAAGAAGTGGTTTCAGGGTGGAACAGTAAGTGCTACTTTCTGCAGGAAAGGGGCAACAACAGAAAAAAAACCAGCTGATTAGCTTGGTATCTCTGTGGAAAAGAAATTTATTGCTACAATATTTTTTTTTTAATCTCAAGATAGTCACTAGAAATGCATGCTTCCCATGCAAAGGCGCAATCCAGCATAAATTTGGAGAAGACTATGCTCAGATCAGTATTCATTTAGATTGCAAAAATGTGTCATGCCCTAGAAAGCTCTAAAATTACAATTGTTGTCAATACAGGAAAGTCCATTTGCAGACTTAGATTGCTATCAGGTCTAGATAACATAGAGATATTTATAAGAGCGATCCACAGTGTTTGGGAACTTCTGCTACCTTTGTATTAAATTTGGCAGATGAGCTACCTTACATGCACATGTGCCTGCACATCGTTTGTGTGAAGGGATTTCAAGCTGAGGGAACTTTTGGACACTGAAATTTTCTCTTCCTTCTTCATTTGTGTATACAGTGCACTACCTGGAAACACACAGGCACCAGAGCCCTGAAAATGCTGGGACCCCTTTGTAGCCAAGGCAGAAATCTTCTACTCAGAGTTACTAGCTCTTTAAAGAATGCTTGCCTTTAAATTATCTCTTCTTCCTTTCATCAAGATCATTAATTGTACGTGTATTTGCAGTGCTATCTGTGACAGGTGTCCTCATGTATCTTTGCCCAATTCATTTGACTAATTGCCTCCAAAGCATGCCTCTGGCTAAGGGAATGTCACCTCTCACTGCTGTCCCTGCCAGTCACCAAAAATTTATTTGTCACAAGTACACACACAGCCCTAGCTAAGAACAAGGATCCATGTTACTGTCCCCATCTCATTCAATTAATTGCTTCAGTGGCAAGCCCCTGGCCAGGACAAATTTAGGTAACTGTATTGTTAAATGACCCATGCAAATATTTTCCACTTATATACTAAATCTATTTACTGGATTTTCCATTCACCCATTTTCTGTCACCTTACACCTGAGTCCTTGCCACTCATTTGAAGGTTAAATATAACATGTACAAGCTTGGCTGCAGCTGCTGATTTTCAGACTCTGCTGCCCTTTGCCCCATGTTCTGGGACTAGAATATGCTAGGTGAGATATTGGTCTTTCCAGATTTGAGTATATTTCATTAGGTGGAAAGTGTCAGCATTAAGAAGCCAGATGGTATATAATTTACATCATGTCAAATTTATATTCTGCAGAACTTACCTACATCCCTTGTTGTTTTACAATGCCCAGATCACTGTAGCTTACACCAGGTATGCAAATACCAAGAACTCATCATTGCACGCTCTAAAGAGGGTACAAAAGTCAGGACAGGGAGCTCCAGGAGTCTGCAGCTCAGTAAATGGCATGTATCATTCAAGCCAACAGAAGTAATAGGTGAGAGTATACAGGTCCACAGACTCTGATAAAGATTAACACTGTAACTGCAGCTGCAACTGATGCCTGTGCAATGTGAATCAGGCATGAAGACAGGGAGAGAACACACTGCTGTAGGTTCATAGGGACAGAAAATACTGGACAAGATCCCTTCAGCAAAGCCCCAATGTCACAAAATCAATAGGAGATCTGCAGCTGTCAGTACAGCAGAACTCCATCTTCATCTTGTACTCTGAAATGATTGTACAAAGTCACAATTGCAACTGGTACACATCACTTCTAATTTCTTCATAAGAATGATTAATCACTAAACTCTCCCACCCTCAGAAGTTACCCAGTAATGAAAAAATGTCATGAAAACAGGATTATAAATGTACCTGATAAACAATTTCACCTGACTGCCAGTGATTATGAGTTCACAACACATTACTTAACTTGAATCTCTACATTAGAGTCAGTCAAAACCATCTTAAGTCTTAGTATAAGTAACTTACAGGGCAGAAAGTAACATTTCAGAAAAGAAACAATAGTGGGAAAATCCTGCTGGCCTGGCATGGGCAGTTGGTGTTGTAACACAAACAGAGGGAGCTGCTGCATATGAGCCCTTCATTTGTGACAGCTACTCACACTCTGTGTCTTAGCAGCCGTGGAAGAACATGTGCCATCCTCAATTTGAATGAGGTAGAAGCTACACAGTGAGCAGTTCACAAAACTGCACAAAAGCTCAAATATACCCTGGCCATTCTTCATTGAAGAGTCACCCACACAGCCACGTGTGCACAGCAGATTTATACACCAGTTAAGACACTGCTGCTCATTCCGGATGCAGGACCACGCTCAGACTAACTACCGCAGCGTAGCTGCATGCATTGGGAATGACACTATGATTTCTCTGGGTATCAGCCACATTTATGGAGCCTTATTTATTGATCTACCAAAGGTTTCTGATACAGTTGACTGCACATTTTTGTTACAGCAATTTAAGCATGACACAGATTTTACTGTAGCTTGGTTTAGCAGCAACATAATTGGTCACATGCTATGGAGAACCTGGCATCGCTATAGCTCTGTGTTTGTGCTGAGAAGAAAGGACACTATACTCCCAGACTGTTGGCCTAGCAGCTTTTCCGAGTACAGCATATTCACTCACCGCAACCCACGTGATCTCCTTGAAAAGTCTGCAGTAACCACCATCACTTCTATTCTTCAATGGAATCTGTTCACAGCTTGCAGCCTGGTAGACAAAGAAACAACAACAATTTTAAATACTCTCTGCTCCTCTGATTCTGAGCAATCTCAGCACTTAGAGCCCCCAGCATAATCTTCCAGGCTTTCCCAAATGCCACAAGATTGCCTAGCATTTAGTATTGCTGTTGCTAGCCCTCATGCTAGCAGATATGTAGTTCTCAAGCTTGCAGGGGAACGTGCAGCCTCCCCTACAAATATTAGTGAGTGAAGCATCAGGTAGTTTTTAAGAAATGCATATAAAAAGTAGAAGAGTTAATTCTGTCAAAAGCAGCTCTTCCTGCTTTATTTACTGTGCTTCTCATCTACCTCCAAAAGGGGAGTAATACACAAGACAACCTCAATTACAGAAAAACTGTGTAGTATAACAAGTTCCTGGGTAATGGAGCAGTTCTAGTCTCAGAAGGCGAGCAAGCGGCATGTAGAAGGCACAAGCCATGGTAGGACCAGTGTATCTCCAGTATCCATTGAAGCAAGGCAATCATTGCTGGGCATCATAAAACACCAGAAGTCTTCATAAAGAACATGGTCTGAACCTACTACCCAGCCTGGAGATGGAAGGGGCAAATCTGTGAGCAGTCCTGAGCAGGCCGTTTGTCCACAAAGGACAGCAAGCAAGAGCAAGCTCTTTATTTTCCTCGGTACTCAGCTCAACATTTGAAAAATGGCTGTAATCAGCTTCTTTATTTCTAGGGCTTATCTGATCACCTACCGGAGTTAACAATGAATTTCTTTTCCTCTCAACTGAGAAGACGAACTTGAGTTCTTAAAATTCCTCTACCTCCAGCTCTAAAGCACCAGAAATGTCATATGTAGGATGTGGTAAAGAGAATTTTCTTCCTCAAGCACTGTGTGTTCCTGGGTTCTGCAGGCACAGGCAGGAGGCATACCCTTCTTTGCTGCCTGTGACACACATTTGCTTTTTCCAAAGGCTAAACATATCAGTCTAACTAAAATCACCAGGCTGAAAGCACAGATGCCTCCGAAAAAGGCAATGATATCTGTTAGTGCCGAATTCACTTAAGATGATACAGTGCCCTCAAATCACGTTTACCCCTATAATGCCAGTATCTTAATAAGTATGCATAGCAGATTAAACTTGAGGCTCGGCAAGAAATAACATGGCATCTCCAAATTGAGAAGTTAACTTGCTTTTTCCTGCAGAATGCAAAATAGATTGCACTCTGAAAGCTACATAGCACTTGGGTTATGGCTCAGATGGCCTCCCCTCAAAATCCTTGGTAGAGGGAATGTCCAAAAATCCTCTTGCTTGAAGGAAGAGAGCAGAAAATGTTTCTCCACAAAGCCATGAACATAGGGAGATGACGCCTGTGATCCCAGCAAATCCTGGAATCCATAGCACAATGATTGATGAAACCTCAGACATGACAGTTTATCAGTGTTACAACACTAATGCATGACCAGAAGCTCTTATAACCTGATGCCTTTTCCCCATGAAAACTGCTGCCTAAATGATTCCATAACCTCAAAGAAAGTTGCTGCATTTTTCACTCTACAGTATATTTTGTTTCTATTCCAGTTCATCTACAATAATATTTCTGTACCTTATGCGATCAACAAAGCTGATCTCCCTTTTACATTTCGATTAAAGATACTGGAATGCATTCCCTGTACACTTACTTACCCACAAAATGGCTTAGGTCCCATTCCAAATTACATGTACTTACTGAAATGGGATCCAAAACCAGATAGAACTGGAGATCACACATTTATATTAATTTTAATGTTCCCCAGATTAGTCAGAATTTTTTAAGCAAATCATTCATTTACTTGGATCCTTGCTTCACATCAGAAAGGATGGTTGTACAGAGATTTTAAATGAATTTTGGAGTCTTTTTCTACTGAGGATTAAGCTCAACGATTAAAGGGACTTCATGTTAATTTCAATAAAATTTTGCTTCCCTTTCATTTACTATTTTATCAATTCAGTATGAGAATTTTGCAGAGCCTCAGACATCCAAGATGACAGTTTCTTGGTGGGCTATTCTTTCTCCCTTTTACACCGACTATGATGGAGGACTTCAGCAACGGTCTCTCTCCCCTTTGACAGTAACCTGCTGCAAGACTCCTCGTGTCCTCCATTCACCCTACTGCTCTCACCAGATGTATGCTGACAAAAGATCAGAAAGGTGAATGACCAGCACATCCTCGTGGCCACTGTGGATTACCCTCATCGCTGCTAAAGAGAACAAGTACAAACCACCAGCGATGAGGGAAAGCCAACAAAAACTCGCAGGCAGCACTGCCGGTGCCTTTAGAAAGCTTTTCACACAATAATGAAAATCCTTGATACTGCTAGACAACATAAGAGAACAAACCCACTATAAGTTACAGCCCCAAGCTACAGGGACAGTTACCAGAGTTTGTATTATGACAGCCCTGGAAGAACCAGCCTAAAAACCACATAATAAAGGGCAGGAAAAAGCTGCAGGGTCAAACCCATTCCCTACCCCAAAGCAGTGACAACAGGCCTAGGTGTTCCTCTGAAGCGTTTGCCTTGCCTGTTCAACACCTCTGTGCCCTTCACTTCGGATACGCACTGGCAAAAAGGACCAGCCCCTGCACCAGAACAGTTAATAATCAAGAACAACAAGAACAGGGGAAAGGCAGCATTAATTCATAGCATCATAGAATAGTTTGGGTTGGAAGGGACCTCAAAGCCCATCCAGTTCCACACCCCTCCTTGTCATGGGCAGGGACACCTCCCACTCACAGACCCATCCAGCCTGGCCTTGAACACCTCCAGGGATGGGGCAGCCACAGCTTCCCTGGGCAACCTGGGCCAGGGTCTCACCACTCTCATGGTGAAGAAATTCCTCCTTATGTCTAGTCTAAATCTGTCCCTCTCCTGTTTATACCCATTGCCCCTCATCCTATCGCACCAAGCCTTTGTAAACAGTCCCTCCCCATCTTTCCTGTAGCCCGTTCAGGTACTGGAAGGTCGCTGTAAGGTCTCCTCGGAACCTTCTCTTCTCCAGGCTGAACAACCCCAACTCTCTCAGCCTGTCCTCGTACTGGAGGTGCTCCAGCCCTCTGATCAGCTTTGTACCTTTCCCTCTGGACTTGTTCCAACAGCTCCATCTCCTTCTTATATTGGGGATTCCAGAACTGGACACAATACTCCAGATGAGGTCTCACAAGAGAGGAACAGAGGGGGAGAATCCCCTCCCTCAACCTGCTAGCCACACTTTTTTTTTTCCCTCCCTTGTTATTGATGGGCACAGGAGCCTATCTGCAATTTGCCCCAAATATTTGAGCTAAACAGCGATCCAAGAACAAGGAACAAAGCTACCCTTCTTCCAGTTAGATGTAACCAAAAATGCAGCCCTGCCCACCAGACCTATGCAGTGTGTGCACTTAAGAGCCTCCAACTTCAGCAGAGTTCCCACAAGCATCTGGCTGAGATCCGGGTCAGTTCATAAGGCAATTGGCCCTCCAAGTGCTTTCCTGAATTGGGTGCACAGCTTATAAATGCACAGCAGAGGCTGATGAAGCAAAATATAAGGAGACCTGGGAAGCCCCAGGAAGAGAGTAGACAAGGTGGGTCCAGAGAACTAAAAGCTACAGAGAAGGGTTTCCACTTAGCTAGGAGAGCAGAAGTGAATGTAGGATGATGGAAATCAACACGAGAGCATAAAGCAGATCGGCCTTATACACAGAGGGATGAGCCAACAACCTTTAAAATAGAGAACATGCAGTTCTTCCTAACCCTAAAACGCATCAGCTCTGCAACCCAGGGCCAGCCACATCCCCAGCCAGTGCCCTTCCTTCCCCCATCTCTTGCTGGCTTTATTGGGAGTTCCTCCAGGAAGGAATAATCTCCCAGTACACACACTCCCAGTAGTCTATCCCAAGGGGTCACAGGCTCAACTGTGACCTCTTGTTCCTGACTGTCATGCAATGAATGCAAACAAAATCCAGATGAGCAGAGATTCCTCTATGGTGTCAAAAGCAAATTCTCTCCACGCATTGGTAATAGCAATTTTCCACCTATTTTCTTGGTAATTTGCTTAAAAAATATATTTTGCTAATTATAATTTATTTACAAACATGTAAAATTTTACTTAACTTTCCCCATGAAAGCTGATGGATTTGCAAATAATCTTTGCCTCCGTAAGTTCCATTTTCACCAAGTATACCCACAAGTGCATAAAATATTGTCAAGTTCCAAACTTGATACCAGCTTTCTGACAAAGCGCTCAAGGTGAATCCAGAGGTCAAATAGTTCAACAAATGGTGAGGTTAGAAAACTCTTAACTCCTAACCTCATGGTCCCCTCCATTGCATCTTTCTCCTTTGTCACCTCATCCCTCTTTGCTCACTACCTGTATTAAGAGAAGCTACCTAAATGACACCACCTGCATCCTGTCCAAGGCTATTTTTCACACCTCAACTCTGTTGCAAGTCTCTCCCTCATCACTCTTTAAAGTAAATCAATGAAAGAAATAAGTCCTTCTCTGTAGAACATGGAATTTTTCTCCTCAGTAGACAGGGCAGATTTAAGACCCAACACCTAATAGATTTAGCAGAGTCAGAAGAAGGAGCTGTTCAGCAGCAGCAAATGAAGATTTTCAACTTTTTATTCTGAGAAGAACAGCATTTGCTTCTTCCATAAGTGTTCAAGAAAAGTGTGCCTAGAAAAGAGATCTGAATATCTTTTTTTAACGGGTTTTACCCCGCCTCTGAGCCCTGGGCCTTTGGGCTCACACCAGCACTACTGAAAGATTACAGTGGATTCCAGCTGTTCATTCACATTTCAGATGCAGCACACAGGAGTGGCTTTCTCTCCCTGCTCCCAGTGGAGATTGCCAAGCAACAGAAATGCATGAAATGCCTGCTTTTCTTACTGGGTGAGGGCAGGCTTTATCATGGTAAACAGTTTCTTTAGCTCTACTACCTCAGGTCAGGGATCTCTTAATAAACATCAGAGCTCACCTTTATTCCCGGGCTCTGGTTTTATCGGTATCAGAAACAAGAGCACTTGGGCTTCACCCTTTGTTTGACTGTTCCCCAGGCTTCACCTTCAGTCTTCTCAGCACTCTGTTTCCCCTGCCTAGGGATCTGCTCCCTCCATTCCTCATCCTCGCTCATAGCAAACAGGCAGAAGCTGCTAAGGGTTAACAACAGATCTGTGGTCTCTTGTTCAGCAGGCAGGTTCTGGGAATCTCCTTAATGGGAAAGTGCAGATGAAATTGTTCTTTCTCTCTCCTCTCAGTTCTGCTTTGCCCAAGCCCTGGCATCCCTGTAGTCGTCACAATCAGAACAGAATTAGAGGACCCTTCCTTCTCTCCGAAAACCCTAGCCTGTCTTATTTTCCCAGGGAACTACTAGGCAAGAAATCAACCAGGTCTCTCACACAGCAGTACAATGCCCTCAGCCCTTCCTTAAGCAATTATTCTCCTTACAATTAAATCTAGAAGATGCTATGCTGATCTATTACTCAGTCCAAGCCAGAATGACTGTTTTGTAATGAAAAATAAGGCATAGAAACAGCATATCTATTGTTTAGATAAGCGATGATCCCTGTACCAGTGCCAGCAGATTGATTAACATCGTTACTGCTCAGTACAGACTCCAGAGCTCCTTTTGAGATGCGTAGGTGAGAGGATTGCCTGAAGAACTCACTGGAATGGGTCTTAGTTTAGAAAGTAGTTTAACATGCTAATGCAACTATTAAATGCACAGAAGCTTTTTGCTTCTTTGCAGTTGTTAATACAGAGATTCTAGTGATCATCTTTGTCATAATAATGATACAAAAATCCTTTGTGTTCATCTAGGGCTTCAAGCTGAGCCCAAGCTGAAGCCAACAGTATCTTTTTCATGGTACAGGGTTCTTAAAATGCCTCTGAAGCTTTTATCAGATATTTCAGCACACAGTTATTGAGCATAGGTGCCAAAACACAAGAGTACTTCCATCTCTGCCTGCACTCATTGATGGAAGAAATAGGTTCCCTGTTCTGTGCCACTGCTGCCATCCAGAGCCAGTACGAACGGCTGTTCTTTCAAGAGCCTGACTCCAGCAGCAGGATATCTGCTAGAATTTTATGCTGCAGAATTGCTAGATTTGCTGCATTTGCAATGGCATCCTTTTTCCCTTTAAACAAATTGACCATTAGAGAACATCCTCTGTGAAAACAGCTCAGAGAATGCTGGCACTTTGAATGTTATGCTGGAGGATGGGAAATTTGTATCTTTTGATGGAACAAAGTCATTGGCTTTACTTTCCTGTCGCTTTTTGTTAAGCATGTGTCCAGCTTCATTTGCATGCCTGTCAACATCCCTTTTCCCTTGCTTAGAAACACTGAGGCCAACACCACAGAGCTCACAGTGGAAATGGAAACACAAGAATACATCTCTCTGTGCAGTCACAGCCCTAATCTCTGTGCCAAGGGGCAGCCAGAAGAAACACACACCGGAATTAGACAATTAAGGACCAGCTTTTCTGACTTTGGTACCAAAAAGAAACAGATTCCGTTTTCTAAACAAACAAAGCAGTCTTTGCCACGCACCGAGAGCTTATTTTTATTCTACAGTGGGATATAGGGGTGTGGAAAAGGTGAGGTATGCATCCCGCATTTCACTAATGGACCTATGACACAAGTCCTATCTGCCTCATTCTGTTCTCTTCTACTCCCCTAATAAAGACAGCTTCATAGCAAGCCCTCTGTGGCATAAAATTCTGTGCCAACTGATGTCAAACACACAGTATGTTACAGCTTTACAGATTGGATTTCATTCCCAAAGATGTCAGAGCTATGCTTGCAGCTAGAGTGGACACTGATGTCACCATCTGCAAAACACCATGTGTAGCAGAGAATGGTCACTTGAAATCAAGCAAGCCAGCCCCCTTGGGATAACACTGGTAGAAAACGGGTAAAAACACATAAGATTTAAACACAAAAGAAAGGTCTTTCCACATGTGACAGCATGCAGAAAGCACCTTGATAACATGAAGCTGTGCAGGACTGCACCGACCACCCAGGTCACGGCATGGAGCTCACTCAAATCAACATCTCCTGCTTCACCAGTATCTGCCATCACACAAGAAGGGTCCTTCAGAGTGGGAGCCCAGTTTGGCTGCAGAGACTCAAAGGCACTGCTCTGCACCAACAGACCAGTAAAATGAACAGGGCAGAAATAAATAATAAGGCAGGCAGGGTACAGCCCATAACAGCTTCAAAAAACATTAAGTATTTTTAGGCAGCATGCAGGCTCCTGTATCAAATTGCTGAATGCAGTTCCACAAAATGACTGCATGTCTCAGTCATTTTAGACTTATTTGACAGTGTTCTTGGTAGAAATAAATTCTTCTGAATTCAGAAGTTCGGCAGGGAATCCCGCTTTGTTTGCAACTTTAGAACTTCAGCACCTTCTAAACAAGTTACTCACTACTAGAAGCACAATTCAAATTTATTTTTTCACATATGAGTGCTAATAGCCATGGAAAATACATCAGGCCTATTTAACTGCAGACAATATTTTTTATATGATTTCCAAGGGATCAAGTCAATCTTATGCTCCAAACATGAATATTTAATTTAGTATTTTAAACCATGTTGTACCCTGTGTTCTACATGAGAAATAGCCTGCATGTATGCCTGTGCTTTAATGAAGACCAGCTCTATTTCATTAAGATGCATGCACTTAGCCTTTGAGAAGGTGTTAGGATGGGATTCAGCAGGTGGCACTGTTACACATATTTCAACACTTTTTTTTTTTTAATACAGGCCAAGCATACTTTTTGATTTGGAGATGGTTTGTGCCTTTGTTAGTTTTCCCAGGGAAGTTTCTTTCTAGACTTATTGGAATTATTGGATTGTTCTGTTCTACTCAACGTCATGCTTATTAATTTTCAAGGAAGAATAACTAGAACTAGGAGGAACTCTGCATGAACTGTAGAAACAAGTTATAAACCCACAGTGGGAACAACTTAAATAAAATTTGTTCCTGGATACTAAACAAGGCCAACAAGAAAGCTGGGGAGGGACTGTTCACAAAGGCTTGTAGTGATAGTACTAGGGGCAATGGGTATAAACTGGAGAGGGGCAGATTTAGACTAGACATAAGGAGGAATTTCTTCACCATGAAAACGGTGACACACTGGCTCAGGTTGCCCGGGGAAGCTGTGGCTGCCCCATCCCCGGAGGTGTTCAAGGCCAGGCTGGATGGGCCTTGGGCAGCCTGATCCCGTGGGAGGTGTCCCTGCCCATCGCAGGGTGTTGGAAATGGATGATCTTTAAGGTCCCTTCCAACCCAAACTAATCCATGATTCTATGGCCATATTTGCAAAGACATGCCTACTGCTTTGAGTTAGCATTTGTCTTTTGAACTCACCCATTTGTAAAGTTAAGTCTGGAACCAAGAAGAATGCCAATGCTATACAGAAGCCGCCTATTTGGGAATGAATTTTTCATCACCAAGATTTCAGTGACCTTCAGCGTACATGGCTGATTTCCATGCTTGTGTGTTATTCCAACAGGAAACAAAAATGTGCAATTTGAGGGCAGTGTGTAAGCTAAGGAAACCTGCAGAGAAAACTCAGAGACCAGTATCAGATGGGTTCAAAGAGACTTCTAGTAAGGCAGGACATGCTGGGCTATTCTCTCTGTAAAACAATACCATCTGCCTTCTCCCTTTATAAACTAAAATTCAAATGAAAGCCTAATTCTGACTGTTTCAGCCTTTATCAAACTCAACTGTTCAGCACAGCATTAAATAGTACAAACTAAGGACTCTTGGAGGACTGTGCATACTGCATGAAAGCATTCATTAAGTCTAAGTTATGGTTACTTCTGCTGTCAAGTCAACAATGCACAATCAACGGTGGCTAAAATTTTCAGAGGGTATGTTAGAATAACAAATAGCTTTTGAGCCTATACAAATTGTGTTTCCTGCTAAAGAGGACAAATTATATGTCACCATGGGATTAATTTCTTTCTTTGAACTAAACAAAAAAAAAACCCAATAAAACAAACCACGAAGAAACTTCCTGCAGATACAACTTTATAAAAACTTGTCTTGTTTATTTGCTGGAAGCAGCACATTTTCAGCACTTTGGTTCAGTGTAAGAGCATACAAAGATGCAGCAAGGCAATCACTTCAAGATTTGGATTACAAGGCATCCAGACTTTGAACAGAAAGAATACAAAGAACTTGAAATTCACACACCTGCATGATTCTGCAAGTGCCTCACGTTGTCAGAAAAACACGGACTCATCTGGAAATGAAGCATCTCTGAAGCTCAGAGGGCACTGAACCCAAGTATAGATTCTATGACCAGGACCATCACTTGTTAGGATAATCATTTTACAGTACCACAGACCATCAACTTGAGCTATGAGATTTTATCAAATACTCTTCCTAAAGTTCATGGGCTGCTCTTTGCTGTCTTGACAAATGCCAACTCAGCATCATTCAAACTCATTTTACTTTTCAAACTAGTTCCTTTCCATTTTAGACCACAACAGGACTCTGGCCCAAAGAGATATATTTAGGTGTCACTACATGTAACAGCGTAGTATCACACACCTTACCTTCTTAGCTTGCCAGTCAGGCAACCCCAGTAGCTTGGTGTCATTAATGCTACCACCAGGCAGAGAAAACTAAGCTTTGGTGAAAGAACAGCCTATGAACCAGCCATATATCTGAAAAAAACCACTAACTAAATCAAAACTACATGGCAAACCAAAACTATATGCAAATTAAATATATAGCACGTATCCCAAGACTGCAATGGGTTACTCTTAAGTTTATATTACCAGTTTAATACCAGCTAAATTACTAGTAAGCCATATTTATATTGCACTCTGTGCCTTCCAGGCAGAATTGCTAGCACCCAGAGCTGAATTTCCAGATTTTTAACATTTTCAAGATAAACATTAGATACACAGTATTGAGAGTAGGAACTGGGAATAACACCAGTGACCACATCCCCATAGATCACACAAGTACATATTGTCAAAGCTTGTGCCTCAGGGACACAACAAGAATGACACAAGCAGTCTGCAGTCAGCATGCTTCCTCAGGATTGCTAAACTAAAAAATTACAGGTTTTGCTCTCCAGACCACGCAGCTGAACCAAGGTAAAATGGTCCACATCCCCACAAGCTGCACTCCCCCAGCGGGTAAAAAGCCTCAGAACTTAAGCACTGTGCAGTGGCTCCCAGGTGCACAAGTCAGCTCATACAGAAAAGAAGGGCTGGTAAAGTTTGTTACAGGCTGTTTAGAAGAAAACACAAATAAAAGGCTAAACCTACCTTAACCTCACATTGCCCTGGAATGAAGGTGAGAGCTTGCACAAAGCAGCCCAACCACAAACACTTCACATTTCACCGCGTGACATAAACACTTCCACCCCCTTTCCAAGCTGCTAAACAACTGAGAGCCTTAGGTTGATAAAGGGAGTTTAATCTCAGACCCTTGCCTGTGTGTGCCTAGAAAGTAGTTCAAGGTGTTAAGTGATACAGCCTGTGAACCCACCTGAATTTCAAAAGTGGTTTCCCATGATTTGTATGCAAGAGAAATCATGAATTACATGATGGCTTGTGTTATAGAAGATTAAATCAAATGTTTTCAGGTGAAAAGTCTTAAATTGTTGGATTATTGTAAGATGTTAAATTTCTCCTGCAAAGTCAAATTAACCTCAGCTCAGGTAAGGGAGTTGAGATAGAGTTATCTTAGCAAATATCTCCATAAACTTTGACATGCTTATTGTTATATTTGATAGGAAGCTCTACTGAATGAACTGTGTAGGCTTAAATATTTCATATTAAGTATTTTAATATTTTTAACTAAAAGAGATATTTTTTAACCATCTTTCTATTTTCTCCAGGAGCAAGCCTGGCAGTCACAATTGTTTCCTAATTTCCCAGTGTCTCACAAGGATGTCATCCCCTTCACTCCAAACCAAATCCTTTCTAGCATTTCAGAAGTCAGAAATAAAATCATCTAGTCACAGTTTTAGCTATAATACTTCTGAATAATTTATAGGTAGGAAGAGATGGAGAAGAGATGTACAGCACATGACTGCTTCTATTAGCATAGTTCAGCCAGATAAAATGGCAGCTTAGCTGCATTTATAAATCACACTCTGAAAACTGAACAAGCAATCACTTTCAAAATGTAAATACTTCTAATGAAAGCACTGTGTATAAGTGTAACTTATATTGCATAAAGTAAATACTGATTTTTTTCCTGCATAAAAGCAGAAAATAATTATTTGGCTGTTTATCAAAATTCCCACTAGCTTGGGGGAAGGTGTGCTGAGGTACAGGCCTAAGAAGCACGAATTCAGATCTCTTCTATCCAGCTCACTGGTCTTTCAGAGGCGGTGATGGATGCAGCATCATGCTGAAAATCAGAAGACAAGTTCTGTTCCAAATTTTGCCAAGTGACCACAGCCAAGACACTTGCCTTGTTAAAATGCTGTGGTCTTCGCAAGATAACAGTAGACCTATATGAATTTAAAATTACAAGTCATGAAAAATCTGCAAAGTTTCATGAGATCACAAAATAAAAGGGACCTGGCACTAGCTCTAGCATGAAAGAATTGGTGAATTGCCCAAATAATTACATATAATTACCCAATACTGTTAACAAAGCACACAAATTCTCACAAACAAAACTCAAAACTCTCAGTCCAAATTAGTTTACCCCCGTGTGCCTTTGCAAACTGTAATCCCCACTAGTAACAGAAATTGCCCAGTATATGCCTGTCCTCCAGTAGGAGGTGAGCAAGTCCCTCAGGAAAGGAACAGTCCCTTACTTTTCCAGCACAGTCATACAGATTTAATGAAATGGGACATTTAGAGTTTAATAGGCTCAGCAGATTAGGCAGATTTCACCCTTTGTTCCTACAGTATTCCCTAATTGAATTATTAGCAGAATGGCTCCACCAAGAGGGAAGAAAAAGTGGGTGTGAGGGAGGAAGTCTGTGCATACTGTACACACACAGAAGACTAGAAGGGAAGAAGTTGATGGGGAAAAAAATGAGCGAAATGACTGAAACAAGACAAGGAGTACACTATCATTCATATGTTACTTTGTGCCCCTCTGCTCCCTAATGGCATCAATCACCATGGTCATTGGAGGGTACACAGTGGAAACAATATCTTTCGTTATTAAGAAAGCCCTTTCTACCACTGGGTCAGACACCTGAGAGAGGAAATAGCATAAAGCCACTTAACCGATTCCCTGGGAAGCGTAAAAGCATTGCCTCTAAAATTTCATCGAAAGTGACGGCTCCTCCTTTTCTGTCTCTCTCTTCTGAAGTTGCTTACCGAGAAGTGATGGCTTCCTCAGCTTCATCCTCAGCCCCGCTTGCAAAGTTGATTCCACCAGAAATAAAGGCGCTCAGCTCCTATCTAACAAGGCTGCTATGTGTTTGTAACCCCATAGTGCAGCCAAAGCAGGATGCACTGAAGTGTCAGATCTTAGCAGGCCTTTGATTAGCACATGGGCTTAGTGGAAAACCATAAAACGCCCTGCTTTCTCTTGTGTCTCTGTAACTGCGAAAAACAAAAGTCAGACTTAGTAAAACACCAGGAAGAGGGAATCCAAAATTTATATTCAGCTTTTTGGGTGTTTTTTGCATCCAAGGAGGCTTCTTCTAATCACCTCTGATACTTCTTATTTTCCAGACATTCTAGATGCTGCCACAGGGAAATGGGTAATTGATAGGGGCCTCAAGATTCAACATATTCACTCAGCCTTGGTCTACTAAGAGCTTATATTCATCTCAATAAGAATTAAATCAGCAGATCACTCCATGCCACCAGGATAAATACAGGCAGAATGCATGAGATATTTTAAATCCACTGGTTTATGTGTAGTTTAGTTTATATCAAGCATGAATGACAAGGAACATCCAAAAGGTTATAGCAAATGCTTAGCACAATAAATGGATAGCAGAACACCATGATACGCAGACCAAATCCTGCTATTTTTACTAAGTCAAGATGCAGTTATTTTCAGTTGGAAGATTGTTTTTTCAGATGTTTTTTGTCTGCCCAAATAGCAACTGCAAGATTTGGCCCTATTCACATCTGAACTTAGAGGCATTTCATTACAATTTATAGTGAAACTCAGAAATCAAATACACGTTTAAGAGTATTTATAAAAGCAATCATTCTACAGTCCACAATTTCCACACTACAGTTTGGATCTTATTTCTTCATATTTTGTTATTTACTCAGTAATTTCTGTTTATCCAAGAGCACCCTGCTCAGATGTTACATCTTGCTTTCAGCAAGGCCCTGCTTCTTACCCAGTTTTTCACAGCTAAGTTCACTTGAATAGAAGGAGGTGAGTAAGCGACTTTCTCAAGAGTCTTAATATACAATCCAGTTATTTTATGCATTTTTTTCATTTGGCAACATGAAGGGTAGGTAACACCAGAGTCAGATAAAAATATTGGAAACAGATGGTGGAGACAAACTCTTCTGGCCCCCTGGTCTCCGGGTGCAGGCCGTTTTCCAAGTTACAGGACTCTGGTTCAGCCAGATCTTGTGGAGAGCTGGTAAGTGCTGACATTTCCATTATAGATTTTTTTTTTCCAGGCAGGAGTGCACTAGGAGCTGGATAGAGCCTCCTAATATTACCAGTTACTCTCAGGTCTTATGGAAAGAGAACTTAGCCCTGAGGAACAATGCAACTTAGACTTTAATGTTGGCAGGCAAACTTGTGTTTAACAATGAGACAACTGACCAGAGGGAAATCCTACAAGAATCAGAGATCAACCAATAACCTTACTTTCCAAAAACATCAACCCACAAAGCCACACTTAATAAACTATTAGTTAAACTACTCCTTACAGTTGTATTATAACATGGCTTCGTTTTTTTTTACTGAAGATCAGATGGAATTGTGCAGGTGAAATGTGTATGACGAAGTAAAGAGAACACTGTCAGTAATACTTTCAGAGTTCATAGGGTATGAATTTCTCCTCCAGAAGATACCGTATATAATAAAAATGAAGGTGTAGAAATAGTTTCTCTGAAATTCTTCACAGTTGTGATATAACAGCTAAAGAGGAACTAACTGTGTTACCCAATATCATATAAAAACTCGAATGAGATAGACAATCAGTCAGATTTTCTACTGGTTTAACAATCAAAAAAATCAGTTTGCTGCTCACATTCAATTAAACAAAACATCATATGCTAAGAAAATACTTCCAGATGGGGAAATTTCAAGTCATTGTGCTGCAGCTTGCTGTTTGAAAGATTCAGGATGCAAATATAGTTAACCTGGTATCAACCACCAATAACCTGGCACAGCTGATCACCGTCAAAGTGACTCAGTCGTTATTAAAATTATCATCATAACACTTGAAAGTCACAGTCAGGCATTACAAGTCCTTGATACTAGACTCTAGAAAGACAAACAGAAAGACAGTACCCAACGTGAAAAGCTTGCAGCCTAGCTGATTACATGCGATAACAGAAGAATGGACACAAATAAACAAGAAAAAACATACGCTGAAAATGTGTAAAGCTTATAGCAGTATGTTCTGCAGAGATCCTCAAGTTTGTGGGTAAGTTCACACAAGAAAATTAAGCCATTCCCCGGTCTAGATAAGGGCTATGATCCTTCCAGTCGGGTACTCCCACACATGTCTGCAGTACACGCCTGCTGGGTATCACACATATGGGAAGGCAGCAACTTAATCACGTTGATTTGCTGCACATCCTTTACACTTTCAAAGAGCATGTGCACAGCATATCACATGCTCTCATCACTGGGACAGTGCTTCCATATGCCCCAAAAAGTCAGATAAACATTATACTTTAAAAAAAGCTCATCCCAGATTTTGGCAGCTAAAGATGATGCATCTGAGAGCAATCGCTACAGTTCTGTTCACATACCAACTACCTCTAGTAAATAAGCCCTAATGCTCTGGGCCTTATTAGCACAGACCCAACAATATGTAAATGAGGCCATACTACCTGAGAACCTTGGCTGCCACTAGTGAGTGAGTTAGGCCACTGTGACTCGTTGCTATAATTTCTTTTTCTGAGACATTTTGAAACAGTTTTAATCCTAAAACTCATCCACTCCCTCCTTATATTGCAATTTTGGGGCACCTACTCTAAAACTGTCATGCAGTGGAATACTACAGTGTATGCTGGTGATTAACAGTAAACAAACTCTTTGTGTGGTTTGAAAGTTCAGCAAAAATTCAAATGCTTTGGAGCAGAAAGGGCTAAAAGAGCAGAGAAAAAAAAGGGGGGAAATATAGGATGAAAAATGCAGTTCAGAGGAGGAAAGCTGTAAATGAGCATAGAAGCAATTTAATTACCATATATGGCACGCTTGTCAAATGCTATGTTTCCCTGCTTTGATGTCTGATCTTGCAGAGGAAAGCTGTTTGCTGTTCCTTCCAAGGCAGTTTGGGTTTGCTTTACTGATCCACCAGATACCAGTGGATCTTCTGCTCTGGATTTCAGCCAAATGCAGCCCAGATAATTTCTCCAGTTGATTCCTGTATGGGGCTTAATAACTTCTTGTTGAACTGGGGCACATCTTTTTGGAAGACATCTGTTCCTGACTAGGTCCATAGGTGAGTTGTTTCAATTATTAATTTCCCTTGCTGTTGAAAAATTTGCACTTTATTTCCCATTTGGATTTGCCAGTCTTTGTTCTAACAGTCACAGGTTTGCACCCCGATGACAGCTCATCCATCAGTTCCGCAATAGACAATTCATATGTGCCAATGCAGTTCTTGGGAAGGCAACAATTCTGTCTTTGGAAATACTTTCCTTTAGAAGGGACAAGAAAAACAACCTTTAATAAAAACTCCTCAGCAAGAAAACCAGCCTTTAATACAATCTTCTCTGTAACTAAAGAATGAATCACAAACTGCAGGGAAGAACGGTACAGGGAGCAATCAGTAATAGCACTAGAAGTTAGAGTGACAAGCTTGAATGTGTGCAGCTTGAAAGGAGCTGCTGACGCAAAACCAGAATACAATGATTTTTTAATGACTCAGTGGTCCTGTGTTGGACTCCACAAATAATCCCTAGAAGAGAAGGGATGAGGTGCTCAGAAATGTATGTCACCCTACAAAGTCACTGTAGCAAAAAGTTACCACAGTTATTCCTCAATGACAGCAAAATCAAGTACTTTTAACTACTATCTGATGTTTGTTGCTACTTGCAAATACCCAAAAAGCACTCCATCACCAAGGCCATCGTCCCAGAATGGAGCGCAGCACTGGGAGCCGGGAAGTGACTGACTGTGGACCCAGCAGAGCATCAACGAGGGAAGCTCAGCTGCCTAAGGGGAACAGCTGTGACCTACCTGTGGGGCTTGGCTGGGGACCAACCATCTTGCGGAGCTAGCTTTGCAGAACAAGGGGTCTGACGAAAATGAATAGCCTGCAGCAGCAACACAAGGATCCATCCAGCACATCCAGCTCCTGAATCCATGACTACCCAATGCAGCTATGGGAAACGTTAATGCACCAGTTCTGCCAAAGAGGGAAGAGAACAGAGACCTACCCAGGGGAAAGAAAAATATCACATATTTTATAAGATGATTGAGTAGGCACAGTAATATTGGCTAGAAAGAAATTTGTATCAGGGCAGAAGAACATTGTCTAAACCCTCTAGGATCTCATAATCTTGATTTTCCCAGTTCTCTGCTAACGTGCATGTGTGCTTTCCTAAATCAAACCTAAATCCATGTGTATACACCTATATATTCCCCAATTCTAACCTTCTTGGTCTGAGAGATGTAAATGCACACGAGATGGAACAACAATTTCTGACCTCACATGGAGAGCAGACATAGTAAAACTGATTTTTAGCCGAAACAGTTTGTATTTTACTCTGTGATCAGGCATGAAATTAAAAATCACCAGAGCCATGTCTCAAGAACTAAGTTCATATTCTCTTGGAAGCATCTATAGTTTTGCGTATGAGAGACTGACAGGTACACCACTGAGCACTGGAAGGGTTTGAATCAATATGCTCTTCTGAGTGACAGATGGTCAACTGCACAGTACAGAACTACTCCACAAAGAGCCTCCTAGATGTTGTACCACAGCAGCCAAGCAGCTATTGAGGTTAATGTGGAAAATCAGAACAGAAAGGCCAAATGTGGAAAGCTGTGTATGAGCCAATTACTGCTCTCTCTCCTGCGGAAACCATCTCCAGAAGGTATGATAGGCCATACAGGACGTGTTGGATTGCAAGCAAACTGTTGACTTTCTGTGTGGGGAACACCAAAACAGAATGAATGGTTATCATAATGCAATTCGGCTTCTGCTCAGAGCACTTGTCAGATTGCGCTGGCTCACCCAGATTCAATTACAGACAAGCTGGCTTCCAGGAAGATTCACCACAAAGTCCAAATCAGTTATGTCAGATGAAAGGTCAGTGGTGGAAAGCCAAGGCTGATGAATGGCAGGCAAAGCTGACAAGCACCATATGTGCTTGTTTTATGAAGGGCTCAAGGGGGTTTATGGACCAAGACAGAACATGACAATGCCGATCATAACCAGGAGAAAAAGTGTGCTGATCACAGATTGCCAAGGCATAAGGGCCCAACACTTTCAGTATTTGTTTAGCAAAAGCACAACCACCAGCAGAAATATGTTGGACTCGCTTTTTGAGGAGGCTTGGTTGAGCTACCAGTTATAGCCAAATCAGCAACACAATGGCAACAATGCAAGATGGTAAAATACATCATTGCCTGAAACAGTGTGAGCTGCTAGGGTCTGAATAAATTATTGCACTTTTGTTTGTTTTTTGTTTTGTGAGATTTGGGATGCAGGTATCACTCTGCTATTTTTCAAAGTTAGATAAATCATCTAGAGATGGAAGAAGAGAAATCTCACTATAGCTATAGGCAATCTCATCACTGGCCTTCACTAGCCAGTATCTCTCTCCCAGATCTTCCCCATCCATTTGTCCTTCCATCTGAAAGAGGAAAGTTCTGGACTGCAGTGTAGCTCCAAGGAAACCACAAAACATTTTACACGCATTTTGCTGCTCAGCAAATGAAGAAGTGTTCAAATTTTAATCAATCTAAAATGGAGAGATCAGCTGCGCTTCTTTGACTAGAAAGTTTCAATCAGCTTTAAGACAACTCTAGCAATCAAGTGTACTACACAGCAGAATATGGGTCTCGTCTTCTCCCTGTGACAAGCAAGGTTAAGCAAGGATGTATTATACTATTTAGGCCCTATCTGATTTGTATTATTTTACATAGCAGACCTGGATCAAACTAATCTAAATCTTATCACAAATGTCAGATTTGCTTTTGAACTGCTGTAAATTTGTTTAACTTCTTGGGTTAGCACAACTTTTATCTGATGGAGAACTGATGCTCTGTCCCTGACACACAGCAACCCTCTTTTCTACCATTCCCATATGCAGATCTAAGCATATGCATACTTAACTGTTCACTTTTCTTGTGAGAGTTTTGAACTGTGCCAGTACTGAAAGTCCACTGAATCCAGATCAAGTTTACCACTAGACTGAGGGTGTAAAAAACTCTTTTGCCTAACACATTGTAAATCATCATGTTTTAGAGCTAAATGTATTAGCTGGAGAAATTCTACTCTAGCTAAAAGAATATTCAGATACTTTTCTGAACATAGTGATAAAACTAAATGATTTCTTAGCAATATGTTGATTCTATGCTCACAAAAGCATGATGAAGATATTACTAAGGTCAGGCACACTCTCCAGATGTGATTGCCTTACTACCTGTTTTACAGATCATATTTAGCATGGAAAGAGGAAGCACGTTTTCCTAAGAAGGTGCAGCAAATACATACAAAAGGAATGCCTGTGCAAATGCCACTTACTAGCTAATCCCCTCAAGATCTTAATTGCAAATAAGTACCAATGGAGTTGCAATATGAGGAAAAGCATAAGATGTCTGAATTGAAAGGACATGGCCTCGGACAGAAATAAGGTGTAAAATAAAAGACAATATCAAAACTAGAATGTCTTAAATAACGAGACTTGTTAGGCAAAGAAATGTTTTGAAAAAGCTTACAAATTGCCCTGATATTGTTAAAGATGTGCTTTAGATTAGAACTTTAAGAGTATATAGTATTACATGTAGACACAGTGCAAGAAACTGATTTGAAAACCCAGGTGTTTTTCCTCCAGTCAGCATATCTGGAGTTGATAAACTCCCACAATTCCACAGTGCATCCTCAGCAGCAAGCCCTTATTCCTCCCAGACCACCGAAGGAATTTCTCAGACATACTACATAATCTGTGTATCTGTAATTTATTTTCTTTTAATGAATTATAAACTTGATTTAAAGAAGGAAAAAAAAAGTTGATTTGTGAAACCTATAATTTAGCTAACAAACACCAAAACCAAGAAACAGGAATTAATGGAGGGATGCATTCTCAGTTCTATTCCTTTGTCTCTGTCAATTCCATTAACTAACTAAAGCTGTGAACACACATCTGCCTTTTCAGTTCTAAGCAACTGTCAGATTGGGCCACAGAGTCAGTTACTGTTCTTTCAAAATTTAGAAAACATATATGCAAATTTACTTAGTAAGGAGCATTGTCTCTTAAAATCTGGTCCTTATGTGGCTGCACTTGTGAGTCTTCGTACATTCAAATTTTAGACGACAGCAGTTTATAATCTAAGTTAAGAAGCACAGCTGGGATGAGGTATTCATACATAATGACATTACCAACTCTAAAAATTGCACCTACAGCAGGTATGGAATGGGTATCTTCTCAAATGATTTTGAGTTCTGTGGGAGTAGGAATTTCATTACTAAAACCAATTGGCAATTGTCCTATATCCACAGATGCTTTTCATTGCAATCGTGATGACCTTATCAGAGACCACAGTTCCCGCCTGCTGACCTGTTCATCTGCCCTAGAACTGCATTCACCAATGGGAGAAACAAGGATTCTGACATTTACATCTAGCACTCCAACAACACAGATTGCACACATCAGCCTACCGAGTCAAATAGAAAACTATCCATTAATTTAGGTATCATCTACGCTAGTCAGCGTCATTAATCTAATATGTCTGTATCCACCATCAATGTGAGAAAGAGTATTTAACGATACTCAAAGTCTAGAAAATAAAGGCAGCGATTCTATATGAAAAACAGGTAGCAGAAGAGACATTCAACAACAAATAATTGAAATCAGCCTTTAAGATAAGGACCAACCCAAAATTCAAACTACACTTCTTACTGGACAGTTTTGAATTTGGTATCCTTCTTCAAATGTATTTTTTGATACTTAACATTGCTTGCCAAGTCTTCAATTGTTCTCACCATGGCTACAATGTCACCATAGAGCCATTGCCATGGTATATTCAAGAGAAGTCAGAGAAGGAATTCCTACAGCAAATCTTAATTTTATAGCATTCCTACAAAATCATTTCAAGCTCATGGGCTCCAGATGACTCTCAGATTGATTTTGTGCAGTCCCACCCATACATACCACAGATTCTACCAGACTTCATAGAAGAATTTGTAAGGTCCAAGGCAACAGACAGTTGGGCTTGACCACTCACATAGCTTACTAGATTTTTAAAATTTCCTAGTGTGTATTACTATTATTGTTGTTGTCATCGTAGTTGTAATTGCTTCTGTCATTGTTATTGTTATTATTTTGTTGTCATTGCTGCCCATCACAATTAAATCCTGCCACCCTGGTAACAGGCTACATTCAAACTGAGCTGTGCTGTGCTAGCCCCTATACACATCTGCAAGCAGCTCACCCTGGCCCAAAGGATATTGAACCAGAATTCTGGATCTTTTAAGGTTTGTCCTTCTTCTGCATTACCTTGGTTTCACATTTCACTTTGCATTGGCTATTCCATCATTTCTCAATCCTTCCTGGTTATTCTGCTTGTTAAGGAAATGTGCATTAGCCTCCATCAGGAAACGTCCATGTACCTGTAAGTGAAAAGCAATTAAGTTAATAATGAAAACAGTCAAAGTTTGTGTATCTCTGCCATAAAAATGAGAGATTTATTAATGGTACATTGGCTGGGAACAAGAAATATTACCTCCTGTTTAGTTATCTTGTACATGTTTTGTATGTATTTTGCTTTTGTAAGAACTGGGTAGTAAACTGTATAATAGAAGTCTATTAAGAAGGCAAGTTTGTGTGCACAAAAGCTTTGACCCACCAATCAATATTCACTAGTCTCAACTACACATTGATATAAATGGAGGGCAAGCATTTTCTGTTGCAATGAGAGAGCACTTACGCTTATGAGTTGTGAAGGTTTAAACAGGTTTATAGCAGGTAGGGGAGAGAATGTGAACAAGTTTATCTATGAGACACAGGAGTACATACGCTTGGATTTTGTAGATTTGTGTCAAATAGGTCACAAATTACTCCTGTCGTGGGCAAACTGAGTACCTGAAGATACTGTAAATTTGCATCCTAGGTCTGACAGGAACTGACTTGTCATTGCCATGCTCAGACTATTTTGCCCAGCATCCTTACCCACCGCAATTTCACAGCACATTCTCACTCCAGTTAGCTTAGGTATAGCTGTGTGGCAACAAACATACACATCTTACAGCTCTGGAAGGTAGCCTGCATCTTTTACACCACTGTGGTGACTCACAGGCCTCTGAGACACGTTTTCTTTGCAAGAAACTTCTGTTGGCTAGCAAAGGAAATAACAGAACTATTGCCTCCCCCTGTCCTAGCTCTCTTCCAAGTTCTAGCAATAGATGATGGCTAAGGACTTGCTAGAGACACAGAGGAAAAGACTGAGGTGCACCACTTACTGTATTTTTTACCACTGGAAAATCTCACGGAAGTTACAGGAATCCTGAATTCAAGCCAGCACTCTTGAAATCTCTCTGACTCATTGCAAGTATTGAGCTTTCTCAATAAAAAACAGTGCAAATATGGCCTAGAGCCACCTCTCCCTTTCCGCACTTGATTTTCTTTCTGACTTCTTTCTTGCACTGGCATAAAGAAAGAGGGACATGTTGCTGAAGTATTTATTATGGTCCATGACCACTTGAAATTAGAACTGACTCATAAATAAAGTGGCACAGTCAGATTTGGGGTAAGCATAACTGATTTAAAAACTACAATGCTATTCACAGAAATAGCCTTGATTAGTAGCCATCTCAATTTAGTAGCTGCCTACTTACAGCAGTTTGTAATAGATTTGGACTTCATTCATTCACTGCTTTTGTTTAGTACAATATTTGCACCTTTATCACACACACCTTTAGACAAGGCTGCAGAGGAAGGCAATTAAATGCAATTGAAGCAGTGCCTTCTAAACAAAGATATACAGGATGTTCCCTCTACTAAGATAGCTGAAGGCCATGATTATAACTTATAACTAAACAAATGCCCATATGTATGACATTACAGGCTCCGAACCATGATGTGCAGGTAATGAAACTGTACAGTTCTTATTTATGCCATAAAACAAGCTGTAACTTTTACTGAAACTAGATAAACCCTTCTCCTGCTTCTGTGTGCAGCTCACAGTGAGTCAAGCAGGATCTACAGAGGCACCACAGTGACAGGCAAGGGCTGCTGACTTAAGAATGCACTTGGGTTTAATACCTCCTGCTCACAGGAAACATTACATTCTCCTAAATGCTTAAGACCAAGCAGGGAGAATAGATCTGAAAACATTTTCTAAACAAACCCATAGCCTTACAATGCATGTTTTTAACCTTTCTTTGCTCCATTTGGCCCACTAGTAAACAGTGAAAGAAAATGTTCAGTCTCCTTTGAAAGCACTTAGCGTTCAAGGGGTACCAGGTGTTAAGTACCGCAATATTAACAAGTAGTTGCATCTCTATAGATTGTCATTAATAAGTACAAAATTATTACTATGAAAAAAACACCACTAGAAGTCTGAATTGGGCGCAGCCTATCCCGCTGCAATATCTCTGATTATAGCTACCAGCAGGCATGGAAAGTTCCCTAGAAGGCCACTCCAGTCACTAAATTAGAGAAAATGTAGAAAGACTTGTGTCTCTGCATTGTGACTAGAGGAATACATGAAAAGTGTCCATGCAGCTGGGTGTTCTTAGCCTGTGGGAGTGCCAGCAGCTGTGGGCTGGAACATCCCTGAGGTCAGGGACAGGTGGACTCCCTGCTCCCTGGCTTGGCCTCTGCAGCACAGAACTTCACCCTCTTTTGTTGGCCTTTAGCCAGAGCCGCCTGCTTCCACTGCAGCTAAGAATGTCATCTTGTGTTACTGGCCTTTAGTTTCAGCTCCATACCCTCTTACCACATGCTCCTCCATCCCAATTTCTATGGCTGGCACTTCAATAAGAATTGAACTGACTAACACTTTGCTAATGTTAATTTTAATTTCAGTTTCTGCAGAACAGGTGTCATGAGGAATTTATACCATTGCATTTAGCAATTCAATTAACAAAAGAATATTAAAATTACAGTAGGAATGAGTAAAGATCTCTTTAAACCTTCAGCAGTGTCAGAACTCCCAAATTTCAGTAAAAATATGCAACCCTAATGAATTAATATTAACCCTGGAGCCTGAGAACCAAATTTGAAATCTTTGCCATCCAATCACACCCCTGCTCTCTGCCTAACCAGTTATTAATAATTTCTCTGCTGCTGCTACTGAGTGCTATTTTGTAATTTTATTTCCTCTATTTCTAGTAGAGCAAAGAGGACATGTAGTTTGCTTCCATTTTTCATCTCTAAAGACATGGGTAAATTATCTGTGGATGCAGAATTTGAGCTTATGACATCTAAATAAATCATTTTCTCCTGTAAGAGCAATAATAAACAAAAGTCAAAACTCCTATTGATCTTTGCCTCAGATTCCCCACACTGGATCATAGAATTGACATCCAGAATCTGAATGTAAAATGCCTATTTTTTTTTAGCATCATGATTGTAGAGCTAAGTCTGAATTTAGACAGCAACAAAGCATATGTCCCAGTTACCTGTAACCACATGTGGCTACTCTGAAAAAAGCTCTAGAGGAGCTAGGGTCAGGTAGACTCCCACAACTCTACAGTTGTGTGCCAGTTATCCAACAAGCAAAATATACATTTTGCTATGAGAATTGCCCTGCTCTTGGTGCAATGCATTATGACTTCCTGCTAACCTGCTTGTACTCGGTTCAGCTTTCCATCTTTCAGAACAAAAGGGCTGGAACAACCCGAGTATCAGCTGAGAGGCAATGGAGCAGCCAGGAAAATGGCTCATAAAGCAATCTACAAGTCACCAGATATCTAAGAAAAAAGGAGATTCTATGTTGGATTGGTCAAAAAGCAGCGTTTTAGGAGACAAATCATAAAGTTATTTGGGAAATCACTGCAGACAACCCAATCCACAAAACCATCAACTAATAGAAACACAATTCATTGTATATTTTATGTCAGCTACTGTTCTCAAATATGGGACTGTGGGTGTGCATGCTTTGGTGACAGCAAGAAAGAGTGAGAATGGTGAATACACCCTGCAAAGAGAATAACTTAAGACAACAAAACATTCTGGAATTGCTGATATCTAAGGTAGGACTGAATGCTACAGAATACAGAGCCTTCACTGAATTTAGTAGCTGCACATGAATAGATTACAGAATCTGATTAATTTGTGTGTTCACTTTGAGATTTTTATATTACAGGTAAAAACATTTCCAGTAAAAAAGCCAAAATACAACCCACTACAAAGTCCTAGTAGAGCTACATGAAAGTGGTGGGAGGTGTGTTTTGGAAGACTTCTCAACATCATCACACTTCTTCGGACTATGTGTGATAAAAATATGTATTACATGGCACAAAATCAAATTAATAGATAGCCCCCAAGGATTTACAAAAACTCTTCCCATTAGAGCTCGACACTTCCAGAGTACAGGAAATGTTTCATATACAATCATCTAGAATCCTTTCAGCAGAAAATTTCCCATTGACAGTCACAGAGCAAGACTGGATCTAGAATTATAAAGTACACTTGCATTCTTCGTTTTAGTAATTGCAAAAAGATCACGTTTGGCTCAGTGCCAATGAACAGCCATGAGAACATGGTGACCAAACCAAACTGATGCCAGGGAAGACTGGTGCAGACATACATGATCAACATTACCATGATACACAGCTGGCAACACTGCCAGTTATTTCAGATTCTCCTCTACTCCTCAAAGGGAAAAAAATCTTCTTAAACAGGAGGAAAAACAGGCTGGTAAGCCAAGCCACTAGAATAAAAGATTTCTGGAGCCAGATTTTTAGCTTCATAAAACAGCTGTCATGTATCAAAGTCAAGATGTATCCAGGCAAGAACCACCAAAAAGGATAGTGTTTTAAGCATGAAAGAATGAAAGGTCCACAGAAAACAGCATGTGATGATGGCAATGGCACTTCTGAGCTGGGGGAACTGCAGCCACATAATTCATCAATCTAAAATGGGAGCAATGCTTTGTCCACCATCAGAAGCATTACACTTTCACAGGGCTTATCTCCTCCAAGTACCCTAGATCTTCAGGGAGCTTTCCAGGATCATTCCCCTTGAAGCTGCTCAGTACTTCACTCACGCAGCACCCAGGAATTAGTTTTCTTAAGCAGCTTTATGATGACCAGTGCCATGACCTGACTCCACTGAAATTAATTCTCGAGCCCTTTTTAATTTAATCCAACAAAAACTTACTCATCCCAACATGAACTCATGGATCATTTTAACGTATGTATGTGTGCTAGTACAATTAGTATTATTAATACAACCTAAATGACAACCCTACCATTTATTTTACAGAGCGTAGTGATAGAATAATTAAAGCCAGTGAGCATTAGAGCTGCACAAAATACCTTTGAATATTAAACCTGACGTAAGTCACAGTTGTTTCATAAGTATATGACTAAATATGATTGGTTGACATAAACAAAATTTACTTTCTTTTTGGCTTATTTTACGTAAGTTATTATTACCACATGATTAAATACATATGTGGAGAATGGTTTACAAAATATCATATTGTTAAATCCCTCCAAGTGAAAATAAAAATTCTCAATAACAGAAGTACATTTAATTTCCTTAACCTACCTAAATACCTGTGTGTCTCCACTCAGCCACTGCTTTTTCTGATAGAGAACAGTGTACGTTTTTACCGCTGTGACAGAGACCTCCAGCAGATGACTATCTCTGTGTCATTAGAAACATCAAAATGTGATCAGAAGCATTTGTTACGTCCAGTATTTAAGACCTACTTCACTTCAAAGACTGGTGAGTTCCTTTTCAGCAATACTCACCTTCCATGAACTCACTAAGATTATACAGCTTGAGAAGTTCAAATGTTTGTTCTGTCTAAAACTAGGCATTAAATTTTATTCAAAATCCATTTTCATTTCATGCTAATTCCTGAAATAATAATGGATTTATATTAATGGGGTTTCAGATAAATTACCACACTCAAAGATTTATTGCATTTTCTGTACAAGGTAAAGGCTGGATTCTTCATTTAATCTCAAGTGCACATCCTAACTATAAAATCACCACTAGTGCTTCTGGAAATCTCTAGGGACAGATTTACTGGCATGGAAAAACACACTATTGTACCAAAAGTAACAGAGCCAAAAAAACAGTTACATATTTGAAATGGATTTCTGTATAAACTGCAGCATCTTTGCAAGAAGTAGAGCTCAAACAGCCCTTTATCTTAGTGCTTTCACTGAGAGAGAAAGATTAAGAAGAATGTTTTCTTTAAACTAAAAGGCAAGTACAAATATCAAATAAGTGATATACCACAAGTATGTGATAAGAAAGAGGGTTTCCTTGTCAAGCACCATACAAAACAACAGCTATCTTTATATTACGGACAAATACTTCTCAGCAAAAAAAAGGTAGCATTTGATTAGAAGAGTAGAAAACATTCATCTGACAGCTTAATTATTTTTGAAGCAATGAACTCATTAACACGCAGTGCTCTCTCTCTCTGTGCTTCTAAAACAGTCACATTAAGTCAATTCCATTTCCCTGAAAAGGTTCAGACTTACTGAAAGGTCTTTATGTACTTATAAATGTGTCAACAAGAGATAGGGAAGTAAGGTTTTCTAAGAGGTATTACTGAAATGTATATTTGATGATGAAATTTGCTGGTTAAATTAGCCAAAGAAAAATATAAAGGTCTAATAGGCTTAGTGTACCATTCAAAAAAAGCACACGCTTCCAGCTGTAGCCAAGGTATGATGGATGCTTTCTACAATGAAGCATCACAACCAGCCACGAGCATGAACTCTTCCCTATGTCAAACTAACCCAAATTACCAGAAAAAAAATCCCCACTCTTTTGTATGCAACTTGTTGCAACTTGTCCACTTCAGAGATCCTGTACTGGGTATTCACAAAGGGTCACTGATCATTTAAATCGAAAAGTATTGCTACTGTTCTGATCCCTAACTAGATTATTCCAACTGGAAAGTGATAAACAGCAAACAAATGTATACATTCTGAACATTCAGATGGCTTCAATTTGTACTGAAATTAATTATATTTTATCATTTATGATTAAAGTGAGGATTCAGAGACTTCTGGGAGCTGTTCAGAATGCACACAATGGGAATTTTATGTCCCTAAAATAAATAAAAAGCAAGCTCAAAGCTTCTACTTACCAAAGTAATTTCAAATCAATATTGTTAATAGTTGATTAGTCATACCAGCTCAACAGTCGCAGCTCAGTGCTACTTCTTACACTGGAGAGCACTGCCTAAGAGAGGAAAGCAAATTCTCTAGGATTTAATGATGCAGAACATTGGGGAAACCATTTGACCAGCACTCACATTATATGACTTATGGCTTATAAGGAACAACTGAAGAGTCAGAAATGTGTCAAGTGCTGTCAACGTTACGCTATTTGATGCGTATATGACTCTGGTTACCTCAGAGCTCATAGTTTATGAAAAGGGAAAAACCTTCATGTGATGTAGTAAAATGCTAATAATGAACCTCTGTAAATGCCTCCCTCTCATCAAATTTCTCCCCAAACAAGACGAATTACAGTTCTTTCTCAAATTGAGACAAATGGTAAAATATCAGGATATTTTACAGTTATGGGATGCTATGAAGTAGTGGAGGACTCTGAAACAGGGTTTCTTTAAGTATATACGTCCCATATTCTGTGGAGAATTACCTCACATTTCAAAGTTCTATATTAATATAAAATCATGATGAAAATTGTAAAACTTTAATGGACTTCATATTCCACACAGGGGCTAGATTTATATTTCTTCTTATGAAATGCAACAAGTCCTTTCAGATTCCTGCTGAGGTGAAAAGAATTAATGTTCATTTCTGGAAGTGTAAGAAATTACGCTTTATCTGTAAATATAATATCTTTACAGATTCTAGTGTGAAATTAATACATCACCACTACATTAAATGTAAAATTCATGAACTGATACCTAGCCAGATGTAGCAGCCAGGAAAACTGACACATCTGCAACTCATCGGATTCCATATATCTGGAAAACAAGTGATGTCAACAATCCAACAAAGCCGCAATACAGTTCTTTTTACAAAAGTAAATATTTTTCACTACATCTCCCTGTTACCACTGCAACATAACATTTCAAAATGGAGTTAATACTTAGAAACAAGATAATTTTTTTTGAGCAAAGCCAAGAAAATAATTATTATATACATATATATATATGAAACAAATAATCTGCTACAGACTCTAGGAAAACAGCTATATGCCATGAATATAATTATGGCACCGTCTCTTGGAGAGTAGTAGGGGCATATATGGAAATAATGATGTAGCTTTTGAGTGTTGCTGAGAGCAGAACTTGGGAAATCTACAGTGAGCAAATCAGGAGCCAGTGAGACACAATACAGAATCATAGAATAGTCTGGGTTGGAAGGAACCTTAAAGCCCATCCAGCCCCACCTCCTGCCATGGGCAGGGACACCTCCCACAGGATCAGGCTGCCCAAGCCCCATCCAACCTGGCCTTGAACACCTCCAGGGATGGGGCAGCCACAGCTTCCCTGGGCAACCTGGGCCAGGGCCTTAACCCTCTCATTGTGAAGAAATTCCTCCTTATGTCTAGTCTAAATCTGCCCCTCTCCAATTTATACCTACTGCCCCTCATCTGATCACTCCTAGCCTTTGTAACCAGTCCCTCCTCAGCTTTCTTGTAGCCCCTTCAGGTACTGGAAGGACACTATAAGTTCTCCTTGGAAGCTTCTCTTCTCCAGGCTGAACAACTCCAACTCTCTCAGCCTGTCCTCTTACAGGAGGGGCTCCAGCCCTCTGATCATCTTTGTACCTCTCCTCTGGACCCGTCCCAACAGTTCTGTATCCTTGAGGATTCCAGAATCAGACACAATACTGCAGATGAGGTCTCACAAGAGAGGAATAGAGGAGCAGAATCACCTCGCTCAGGCTGAATCTGGACAAGCTAAAATGTGCAACATTGTATTTTAAAAAGCACTCTGAAAGACTGCTTTCTTACAGGCCGATGCACAGTCTTGATGTAAGGGTGACTGAAGCTCTGGGATGTTCAACATGCACCACAGAGGCAAAAAAGTCACATGAATTTGTGAATTAACTTAATTGTCAATAATTTAAACAATGCAAAGCTAAATACCTTGATTATCTGTAAAACAATTACTCAGAGAAGGAACTGAGTGGATTTAAGCAAGAGTGTGTCATAGGTGTTTGGTGTCTGCTGTAGTGGATATCACAGCCATAGACTCAGAAAAGACTCACAGAGGAAAGAAAATTCCTTTCATGTGGCAGAGATGGAGTGCCAGAGTACAGAGATCACAGCAGGAGGAGCAGGAAAAGCCAGGGCAACACGACTCTTGGTTTCGTACCTCTTTACAGAGACCACTTTCACATTTCAGCTCAGTGTCAATGGCCCCACATAAGCATTCAAACTACATCCTGAGAGCCAATTGACTTTGTTGACTGACCTTCAGAGCATTCCCACTCATCCTTAGGGAAAAATGGTGACACAATTTGCAGCATCTTGCACAGAAGCCACAGGAGACAGAGGCTTCATCCTCCTCTCCATCACCTAAAGCTTTATTTAGAAAAGATCTTATGTCAATTGAACCTAACCTCGCTCTGTAGCTAGCTGCCATCCGCTATTCTAATGGCTTCAAGCAGCCCTAAAGCATCTTAGCTGTGCACCAGGGAGTAGCCTTCCTTGCCAGGGAAATGGGCCATTCCCCATGTGCCCTGAACGTGCCGCAGTCCCTGGCTGCCTGCACAACCTCTGTGGCCACCAGCAGACAAATCATGAGAGGGGAGCTTCCACCAGGAGCTGCAAAGGAAGCTGGATGGTTTTAGGGTACTTGTGACATAAAAGACAGCCTTGATGCCACCTTCACATGCAACCACAAACTGGGAGCTTGGGTCTTTGTGTGGCACTGAAAGTTAAAAAGAATGTTTTAAAAGGACACAACAGCAACACAGCATTTTGTGCTGGCTTGACTTATTCTCCCCACTGGGATCCCTGCACATTGGCACACTGGCGTTGACAGATGCAAAGCAATTTTCAATCATTTTGCAGTGGTGGTACACACTACAAGGAACACTGCAAATGTATTAATCAATTACTCTCAAATACCTAACTACTCCTCAGCGCAAACAGATGTCCCACAAACTTTTCTCTGCATGTGGTGGGATGTCTTTGCAAAGGAAGTTGTTTATAGTTGCTTTTACTCATTTAAATAAAGAATTAGCACTGTGTAAGGTGATACGGCCTGTAAGGTAGGTAGCTAGAAGATACAGGTAAGGTTTAAGGAATAAGCAGGACTTTATAACTTTAGGTAAAAGTTTACCAGGCACCTTTAATATCTTTAATAAGAAGATTCATATATGGTTTAATACATTCCCAATTTTTTATATCTATCCAAGATCAGGTGTTGATCAGGCCTTGGGGCCTTAATTCTAAGAAATGAAGAGAAAAACATGCAAGAGATTGAACTGACATACAACCTCACTCTTAAGAAAAAAGATAACAGAACCGCTTGGAGTCAGGTCTGCTCCTCATTCAAGCCATCATGTCACAATAAACCCTTTACACAGTTTTGTCTTCAAAGGCATGGAATTATTTTTGCCCCTGCATCTTTCACAGAAAGGCTGTTCCAGAATTTCACTTCATTGACAACTGAAAATGCCCTACTTTGCAAACTTAATTGCACTCATGACTGCTTTATACTCATTTGTCCTTTTGCCAATACTACTCTTTAGCTTCAGCACTTCTTTTGCTTCCTCAATCATTTCCCATACACGAGCTTGCAATTTATTAGTCTCCAAATGCACAACCTTGTACCACATAGCAGTGAATTTCATTTGATTTCTACTGCTCCAGGCCCTAAGTTCATCCAATTCTTCCTGTCTGACAGACCGCTCCCGTTCAGAGCTTGGTCACCTGCTTTTTTTATGCACACAAATCTCCTTCTTTGAGAGAATAATACTAGCAAAAATACCAAAAAAGATTAGTCAGAAGACCAGTCCTTAAAACTTGTACTGTAACATTACCCCTTCAACTAAAATGTTCCAGTGTTTTCTGTAGTTCTTAGAGCTTCACATCATTTTTTACTCACGTTGCAACTTTCTTTCTGATGAGCAGTATCTCTAATTTCCCTAAGAGATGCCAAATCACATACACAACTACAGTCCAGCTAGAGGAGTCCAATTGCATTTTGTTATATAGAAAGTGAGTTATCTTATCAAAGATGCCCCCATGGATTTATCTTCAATGTATTCCATCAAATCAGCGCTCAGCAGTGGCCAAAAAGACAAGTTGCTGAAAGACTGTTTGCAAAAATGCCAGGTGCTACATTTTTTATCCAGCCTGGTTCACCTTGATTGCTTACAATCCAAACCTCTATTAGTGGCAAATGTGATGTTAGTGCCAAGTTTTGCCATTGCTGAGCTAAACTAAATTCCATCATCACTTGGACTCAAGTAATTCTATTTATCTCAGTAGCTACCCAGGACATCTTCTCTGTCTTTAGACTCACATTGTATCAAGGTGCAGCATATTCTGTAGTTGTCAGAAAATTACATCTTTGGCAATAAGCTCTAAAATGAACAAAATGTTCAGTCAGGGAAGGGAAAAATAAAAGTGTGATCTCTTTTCCCGGGTTTATAATGATATTCATGAAGAACTGAGGCAATAAACAGTTTCACATCATCAAGATGTCCCTGGTGTACAGAACTCCTGGGAACAGT
The DNA here is from genome assembly GCF_032191515.1 of Phaenicophaeus curvirostris. Classification (NCBI taxonomy): domain Eukaryota; kingdom Metazoa; phylum Chordata; class Aves; order Cuculiformes; family Cuculidae; genus Phaenicophaeus; species Phaenicophaeus curvirostris. Next base: position 4,693,345 of record NC_091402.1, on the reverse strand, counting down.
TACCTGAACTATGCTGGTTCGATTTGTCCTAGGTACAGTTGTTTCTTTGGGATAGATCTTCTTAGGAAGAATTTGGAAATACCGAGGAAGGAGGTGATAATGAAATTTAGTATTATTGTACACAGCCATTGGCATCTCTAATTCTTCTACTATGAGGCACAGCCTCCTAAGCCAAGAAGACACTGTCTCTACAATCGCTCTGGTCTGTATCCCAAGTTTCTATACAAGCCAGGGGTAACACAACAGAAGCTGAAGAGAATGAAAAACATTTCCTATTTTAGCAAATCCCTAAAGCCTATTTGTATACAGCTACCATGCATTTCACTTTATTCGTAACACCTAATGATGAAAACATACAAACTATATTAGCAGAGTTCTGCTAAAACTCTGTGAAAGCTCATATCATCAGTGCACACAGAAGCATGACATACTTTCACCTTAGCAGTGCTTACTGGCAATAAATAAATAAATGTACCTCTCCATAAACTGTCCTCAGTGAGAGGGGCTGCTCCTTCAGAGGTAAACTGCAGCACTTAGTTCACTAATTTAAAATTAAACTTAGAGTAATTCATGATATCCTGCTTTTTTCCAAGAGGAACCAGTTAGTCATACAGAATTCATGCTTTGGAAGGGAGCAGTTACACTGCCTAACATAAAGTCTCTACAACCAAGCACATAGACTTACAAAAGGCACGTCACATTCATTTTAGTAGGTTTGGTCTTGTTCATGCTTTCATGACAAGAGTTGTCAGCTCCCTCTTTGAAATGTATAGAAACATTTGTTTTATCTTGTTTAAAACAAATCTTCTAAGAAATTATCTAAGACATGGCCTCTGTCCTTTCCACTCCACTTACAACAGAAAATAGAGCTGATTGATTGTATCTGAAAGGGGAACACAAACTTTAATCTTACACATGTTGGGGTTTGGGATAACCAACTACTCAGTCATAACACAGTAAATATTGATTTTTATTCCAGGTCAACAAACAAAAAGCCACTGTCAGCCAACTTCCAGAATATACTCTATTAGACAGAAATGTAAGACATCAGGTCAAGTGCTCTTGGTAAGTACTGAAAATCTTCCTCTCAAATTTTGTGATACTTTTTAGGCTTATTTTATATGGTATATCCTACAATATTAAGTTCCCACAGGTTTTATGAAAATCACCAGATGGCTGAGAACAGATGTTATTAATGCTGCCGTTAGTAAACACAGGAGGAATTAAGCCACTGTTCTTTTCCTTTGACAGGAAACAGGCTAACGCACTCACTGGCTGTCCAGTCAGCACAGCTGAGCAGAAAAAGCACACAGAGCACTTGGGACATCTCAAAGGGTCCTGTGCTGGGTGAAGAAGAGTTAGGAAAGCAGAAACTGGCTCAGATTCAGGATAAGAGACAAGAGAGGTAGGATGGGAAAATATTGCAGAAGAAAAAGCAAAGACAAGTTGGGTGTTACTTTAAGGAAGTCACAAGAGAGAGGAATTGAGGTTGTTAGACGAGAGGAACTTGAGGCCCTGCATAAAATCTTTGTGAAGACTTTTATTTACAGAACCATTTCATTCAGCCCAAATGGAGACTGCTGTATGGAATCCAGTGCCCCAGCCCAAAGGAAATAACTGAAAACTGCAGATGTTCTTTGTTTCTCAAAGTATGTATTTGGGTTGTAGTTTTAGCTGTATTCCAAATGTGCAAAGACTTTTATTTGAAAGTACTTGTATTTCTGCAAAACTCAACATTCATTTTAAAAGATTAATTTAAGAGATATCACAACAGAGGCATTTATATGCAGTGCATCCTGTGAGACACCTTAAATCCTATCAACGTGAACAATAAATAAATGAAAAAATCAGTACCAAAACACAAACCAAAAATCTGACAAGTTGGACAAACAACATCAAACTATTTATTGACTTCTTTTTCTATCTTGTCAGTAAAAATAAAATAAAAAGCGGAAAGAAAGCAAAACAACCCACTAGTAATCAGAACAAATAAAGGCTCTGTTTATCCTGTCTCAGCACAAAAGAACACAAGAAATGTCAGAATAGAAGAGACCATTTTGACCCATTGCAACTATTACCTTGCCTTCTAATACTTCATGCCACTTCAAAGCAAGCACTCCATGGCATTCTCCTTCATTGTACAGTCTGTATAAAGAAAAGATAAGAGACTCCTCTCTGAATCCAGCCAGCCATGCATTTTAGCCGCCAATCATGAGGCTGCTTGTAATACTGCAATTTTTATTCTTCTCTATCCAAGACACTAAAAGTTTTTAGGTATGATAAATTATCTGCTTTAAGAACATACCAATGAAAACAAATTAGCGGTTAAAAAAATTACTGTATACATATATGTCACAATCAAGTTGATAAGGACCATCAGTTCATTTAGAAGTGAAATCCGCTGCATTACCGAGACTAGTGCAGAGATGGTTTCACATCAGGCTGAGAACACCATAGTCCAATTTACAACAGCTAGTGTGCTGAGTGCATAATACAGAAAATGTAAAATGATTTCCTAAGAAATCATTGACAACTTAATTGTATTATAAAAATCAATAGTTTATCATTTAATGGCTTTACTGGACAGAGAAGAGCGGCTGTGCCATTTAAAGATCCCACCGGTCATCTAGAGGCTGTATTACTTTAATCCTTTTCAAAAATTACCTGAATCAGAGAGGCGTGAACAAACTATAAAGGATATTAGACAAAATCTTTTTCTACACAATAAAGCTGAAACAAAACCACTGATAGATCAGCATAGTTTGGAGTGTCTTAAAACTATAACTACTATAAAGCACAGTAGCCAAGTGCAAAGAGAACTTTTTCAACTTTAATATAACATGCCAAATGTAAGCATAGATTGCTTCAATACTATGGCAAACTATGGCAGGTTTTCACTTCTTCTGTACCCTTCATTGTTATTATGTAGTTTAATGAACTGCTCTGAAGGAATGAAGGCCATTAGCACACACACTGCGTAAAGCAGATGGATCTCTCAGTTAAAAAAATGTACTGCCTTTTTACACGTTATCACATTTATTTTACCTGTACACAGATACCAGTCACCCCATATTAAGCCAAACAAAACAAAAAAGAGAAACAAATTAATATTATTTTCTGCTCTGTGCTGCTTGTCTTTCTGCATCCAAGAATACTGGCTAACTAGGCATTCTCAATAAACATGTCTTTAGAATTTTCAGGGCTTAAAAGCCCTGAACTGAAATTTGTCCCACTGATGACTGGGGTGGTTTGCCATAAAGCCTGACAAGACAAAAGTAGCCAGTTTTCCAGTTTCAAGAATCCCTGTCTGAGCACGGTGCTTTCTGGAGTGCTGCAGTGCACTGATTTCACAGAAAGAATATGATTTTTTTTTTTTGTACACTTCATGAACAGAATTCAAGTAGTGGTAGCAGGATACTAACATCTTTGCTTTCATCTCGGGACTTTCCAATGTGCTGTAAGGAAATGACAGAAGGGAATGTCTCCACAGCTTTCCCATCCGCGCTGCAGCTGCATCCAGCCTCATAACAGTCCCCTTGACCATGGCCCTTCATGGGAGTCTCCTTCCAAGCTTAAGTAACAAGACTGCATAGCAGTGAGAAGAAGCTCAATGGAAGTCTAATCTTGGAAGTACACACCACAGAAATTGGCTCAACTATCTTTTTTCATAACTATCCACAATCCTCAAATAAGGGTTCTACAGAACCTGTGTTGATGAAGCGGGGCTTAGGAAGATAGATTGTGAACAGATTCTCAGGTTTAATATATTTACCCAAGAACTACCTTCTCCAAATTGCTGTGTTTTCTGAATTAAAGGTGTTACTCCAGCCTTCTGAAACAAAAGCCTTAAGCTTACGGAGAGATTACATATATGGATCTCTCAAGAGAAATTATTCTGTTCTAGAAGTTCAAATAGAGACCATCAGGATAACTAATGAATTCCACTACATTATTTATTTGAACAGCATTTTTATCAGAAGACCAACGTACAAATAAAGATGAGACAAAATCCAGAGTTCAAGTGCATGGTTGAAGAAGGAAGCATTCTGCTAGACAGTTTTCAGTGATACACAAATGGTATCCAATACACAAATATATACACAAATATATACACAAATATATACACAAATATATACACAAATATATACACAAATGGTATAAAATGGTGACCACGCAGTTAAATTACCCTACATGACATAACCCTGGCAAACATTCCCAGGAACATGACTAGCTGAGGGGAACACTCAAAGGAAACTAAGATCAGCCTAGCACTGGGGCAAATGCACCTCAGCTCTGTGGCAGCTGCTACCAAGCAAAGGCAAAGCTGGCAGCAAGGTACATCATATCACCTCTCCCTGGAAGTCAAAAATGGCAAGGAGGATCTACAGAAAATTACAGAGGCTGTCTATGTGTCTTCTTTCACAGCTTACCTAGTAGTTACAATTTATAGAGCTCTCATAACATGGTATTTTATGAAATACAGTATGAACTAGAAAGACAAGATATTTAAGGTATTTCCAGACTACATGAACTGACAGGCATAAATCAAACCAATTCAAACCTATACAATACAGAACAGACTGGCAAATGGCCATTAGAGCCAAAATGGAGCTTTAAGAAGGAAGGGAGGCCACTTGCAATCTATCAACTGTCAGGCAGCTCCAAGTGCGAGCAATGATATGCAATAAGGCAAAGTCAGGAGTGGATGAAGGAAATTACAGCACTATTCTTATGGATACAAACCCAAGCTATGTCTATAGGGGTCCTATTTGGTTCCCAGCATGACACTAAAAACGTCTTGGTATTTTAATTTAAAGCAGGATAACAAACCACATCTCATCCTTAGGGCATTTAGAAGAAGGAGGAATGTCTGGATGTTCTAATTTCCTAGTCCAATATACAGTAAAAATCGCACTACTGAAATATGTTGTAACATGTAAGGAGTTAAGTTCAGAACATATCAGAAGATAGACATGTATGAGTTCTCCCAAAACTATTATACAAGCACTCGCTGACCACTCATCATACCTTTCTAGGGCTTTAGTAGATCTATACTGCTGAGCTGCCTGAAGTGTTTAGCCAAAGAAAAATACATAATGCAGCAGCTCAGGTACCAACAGCAGCTGATCTACAAACACAACTTCAAAAAAGTCTGTCTAAAAAACACCTTAATTGTTTGATCATTACTTTTGCAGTGTTTCCCAGGTTAACATAATTCCAAACCACACCTTGGAAGTACAATGGGCTCTGGCTATAGATGGGCCAAATTTAATGACAAAAGGTTCCTTGCTAGTCTTGCATTACCCACAACTTTCGAGTCATAGTGTCTACAACAAATGAAAAGTTTTTTCTGCAAAGCTAGAAGAAACAGAGGAAAAAAAATTCCCTTCACAGTATGTCTAAACACAGTTTTCCCCAGCAGCTGGAAAAGCAGACGTGGACAGCCCAGTTCTGCCCTAAGCAGGCAGGTATCTGCTTCCATAAGCAATAGTCACAGCTGGATGCTTTACCTACCTTTACCATCTTCAGCTCCTGAGCCTGATCTCAGTTTCCAACTGGCATTTCTTCATTCCTCAGGCCTTAGCTTAACTCCTGTCACAAAGGATTGAGGCTTTTTACATAGTGCTACACATCACAAATTTAAAGACGACTTAAGGTTAAAGCGTATCTAATGAACTATGTAGTTTCAGTTGGCTACCGAACTCCCCAACAGGATTTAATCTCTCTTTTGTCCTCGTTCTCTTAGCTGGTTTTTGTTTAATAACCTGTAGCTCAGTTTCAGCATCAGCATTTTCTTATCTCTGGTACCCCAAAATACTGATCAGTGTAACCCAGTATTAGATAAAACTACACTGGATGTGATTTCTGTGCAAGCTCCAAGGTAAAAAGAGAAAGCTAAAGAAATCTTATAACTAGTTTAACTCATTCCCTTCCTTGGCAAATGCAGGACAGTACCTTTCAGGAGCAAAGGCAAGGAAGGTGAGCCAAGCGCTGTTGACAGCTCAGCACTGCTTGTTCATATATTTCATCACACTGTGATGGGTTACAAGGCTCTTAACTGTTCTTTGTGGAAAACCTTAGACGTATTTGAGAATTAAGAGTATTCAATTATTTTCTTGTGAAAAGGCTACAAAGTTTCATGAAGCATGCTGCACGCACAAAAGGTGAAAGTTCAAGGGAAGCTCTTCCTCAACCAGTATCTCCTTATAAACACCAGGATCAAACTAGTTCCCCAGGGACTTCTTCCCAGAGGTTTTCGAAGCTATCAAGACATGTTTATTTTTGAACAGGGTTGTTAAACTGATACCAAAAATGTCAGCAAATAAAACTCTAAGAATTATTTTGAAGTTTTAGAAAACAAGGACCATTCATCAGGCCTGGGGAACACACAGGAGTGATCTCCCATCAATCATGTGCCCCAAGACAAAGGCTGTTACAGGATGTATTTCCCACATAGATGCACAGGTATAAATTTTCCCAGGAATCTTATGCATATTCTCTTGCTTTCCAAGGTCTAATTTTAATATTATGAAACCTCACAACAGTCAAACTCTTGCTACTTTTGAGCTGGCTGCAACTCTCTGCTTGACCTTCCCTTTCAGATTAGGAAGGACTCCAGAGATAATTGCAGAATAAAAAAAAAACCGTTTAGCACAAATCATTCCCCAAACTACCATTTTCAAAGAAAGGAGTGCCTGAAAATCACCATTTTAAGGAAAACACACGTTCACAGAAAAAAAATCACATTATCAGAGGAAGATTCTAACTTTCAAAAACCACAACTGCTTAGACAAAACTTAACTGTGGTCCAGCTCAAAACAATATTCCACTTTGAAATATTCCACATATTGTATCAGAATTAGCGGGGATCATTAATAGAGAATAAGCTAATTAATACCTCATTGCATATCCAGGGAGATAAAGGAACCCCACTCAGAGACAGTAAAGCTTGGTCATCTCTAAGCAGGCAATCTTAGCGACTCCGGCTGACAAGACCAGAGTCACAGTCGTTACTGAGTCATTAATCTTGTTTTAACACCTCAGAATAGCTTTAGAAATCACCATTCCAGTTCACAGAACTCGAGTCCCCTAAAAAACACGGGCATCCATACAACTGATTCGGCTCCCAGCGCTCTTCTGGAATCCCACTACGCACCAAAAACCTTAAAAAGCAAACGACAAACACAACAGGCTGAGCTCCCGCATTTATACCATGAGGCGCCGCCGCCATTTCCCGCCCACACACCCCGCGCCCCGATTGGCCACGCCCCTTGCTGGCCACGCCCCCAACGCCCCCGCCCTCTCCACATCCCGCTCCGTGGCCTCGCCCACTACTGGCCACGCCCCGCCGTGGCCCCGCCCCCAGTACCTCCCTGCCCCATTGCCACGGCCCCGCCTGCCGCGCTTAGACTGCCGGGATTGCCCCACTTGCCGCGCCACGGGCCTCGCCCTTGGTCACGCCCACCCGTGTCTCGCTACGTGACCACGCCCGGGCCCTGGCCACGCCCCCGACCCTTGGCCACGCTCCCGGCCCTCTTTCAGCCTCCTTGGCCTCGCCCCCTCTGCGTTTATGGCCCGGCCCCCCGCCCACACCCCTAGCCCCGCCCACGCCCTCGCACAGGCCACGCCCCCTGGTCAGGCCCCTATCCCCTCCTCCCCGCAGGCAGCGCCGCGCGCCGGGAGGGCGAGGCTGGCCCCTCCCCGCGCGCCGCCATTATAAGTGGCCCCGCGCCGACCAGTCCTGACTCAAGCGCTTCGGGAAGGGCGTAGTGCTGCTGAGAAGTCTCGGTGCGCTGGGGTCGTGGCTTTTCTGCCTGATTGTGAGGGTAATTTGTGTGTTGGGAGTATGCAAGGTAGTGTTATGAGCCCAGATCGGTGCGTGGGGCCCTTCTGCCCCTAGGTGCTGAGGTCCAGGCCTCCATTCCCTGACAAAAAGCTCTGTTTAAGTGTTGGTTAGTTTGAGATGAAAGCACCTGGAAGAGATGGTAAGCTTTCTTGCTGCTGAGAAAAACTTTCCTTTCTGATTGACAGGAAGCTCAACTGGAGCTAGTAAGGTGCACTCACAGCCCTAGACACCCACTTGTATCTTGGACGGCATCAAAAGAGCTATGGCTAGCAGGGCAAGGGATGGGAGTTTGCCCCTCTATTCCTCTTTTGAGGCCTCATCTGGGGTTTTGTCTCCAGTTCTGGAATCCTTAGCATAAGAAAGAGATGGAGCTGTTGGAATGGGTCCAGAAAACGCTGTAAAGCTGATCAGAGGGTTGAACCGCCTCCCATATAAAGACAAGCTGAGAGAGTTGGGGTTGCTCAGTCTGGAGAAGAGAAGCCTCTGAGGAGACATTACAGGGGCTTTCCAATGCCTGAAGGGGCTACAAAGGCTTAAAGTGATAGGGCAAGGATCAACGGATATAAACTGGAGGGGGGAGATTTAGACTAAACATAAGGAGGAATTCGTTCATGATGTGGGTGGTGAGGTACTGGCATAGGTTGTGGCTATGTTTGAAAAGTTGTGGCTGTCGCATTTTTTATTTGTGTCAGTTGTCCGTGCAGATTAGTAGTTGGTGCAAATTGACCTAATTTTCATAGAATCTCTGGGTTGGAGAAAACCCTTGAGATCACTGAGCCTAGCTGCACCTGGGCACCTGTTTTGCCTGACAGTTGTGACTTTGGAATAGGATTGTCGAGTAAACACAGCAAGTTACTGCTGGTGACAATGTCGAACAGTGCTGGTCTCAGTACAGACCCCTGAGGGACACCGTGTCACCAGTCTTGACCCAGTCATTGAGCTCTTGACCACTGCTGTCTGGATGAGGCCTTCCAAGCAATTGCTTATTCAACAGACCGTCCACCTATCAACTCTATGTCTCTCCAACTTGGAGAGAATGGTTCTTTGAGGGACAGCATCGTAGGCCTTGCACAAGTCCAGATAAATAATATCTGCACATCATGGTCCTAACTTTTTGTGTGAATTGAAGGAATTGAGGACCCTTTGGGCCTTTGCTGCTGCTTTATTTTCATTGCAGGGAACACTGAAACTGATGATCTAAGTCAGTGCACAAATCATGACCTTGTAAGGTGAATCCTGATGGGAATCTGTTTTGCCAAAAATAAATATATTTTCATAGTCATTTAACTTTATAAATTACGTTCTTGGTGGTGTGTCATCAACTGTTGATTTAAGCCTGTATTTCCCATTGGAAAGATATGCTAAACTAAATAGTTCAGGGCAATAAAAGTACAAATTTTATCTGTGATTTAAAAATGGGGGAACTGCTATTTTGTGACATTCTATAAAGATGTCATAAAATGCCTGTTTATTTGACAAATATGCAAGAAGTCTCAGACTTGTATTTCAAGATGTTGTTGGTTTTTCTAAAATAGTCTCTCTGGATTTTGAGCACTCTTGATTTTGGGAATTTCCTCTGGAGAAGTCAGGAGGAGTAAAGATGAGAAGAGGAAAAATATTGCAACCATGAATTTTCCAGACGATACACTTTTGTTCTTAAACATAGGTTACCATAACTAAAGATCTTATATACCTTATATGTATATATACCTTATATATACACCTTATATACCTTATATGTAACAAAAGCATGTCCTAATATTATCTCAGTAATTACGTGATAAATAGTCGTTCACTTAGTGTTTTCAGTAGCTGCCAATCATAATAGCGGAAGTAATTTCTAGTCTTCGTTTTTAGTAACTTAGTGGAATTTGGGAAGTTACAGGTAAGCAATATATGAGCACCACTGTATTGCTGTGTCACTGGTAATGTTTTTTGCTTTTATGAGAAACAAACTGATGTTTCTCCTGTGTGTTTAAACTTTTTAAACTTAATGTTTTTAAACTTTTTGTCACTCTTGTTTTGAGAGCTGGCTTTTTTATAAGAAGCTATTCCTCTCATCTGCGTATACTTTTTTAACTGTGAAGAAAATCGTTTCAGGCTCCAAAAAATTCCAGTAGTTAAAAATTATTGTATTCTTTAGTGGTCTGTGGCTGAACTGAAGCAATGAATATAAAGTATGTCAAATAAATGAGAGAGACAGCCTTGTGCGAGGATTCCTTTGTGAGTTAAGCAGCACTGCCATTTGCCACGGTGAAGGTGCGAGTGGTCTCTCGTGAATGGTCCTACCTGTATGAGGAGACTGACAACCACCTTCAGGGTCCCTTCACTTTCTGTTGACTCCAGGTGAGGTTGCAGATGCTGAGTGTGATCAAAGAGGTATGTGGGAGGCCTTCAGTACCAGTCCCTTCACTTTCTACTCTTCTGACTCTACAGCTGCAGACATCTCTTTATTCACAGTGGCTTTAGCAGCCCTCAGGTAACTGAAGTGCTTGGTTTGAGGTTTGTGCTACTCGTCCTCAAAGAAGAATGCTGAATGTGAAAGAAGATCATTTGTCTCACTCGGAAGTCTCTGCCAAATCTCTAGATGGAGTGGTTGCTGTTGCAGCAGTTCCATATGTTTCTGCTTTTCTATATTAAATGTTAAGCTCCTCTTTAATGGAGTCTAATGTTTTCCAGTGAGTGCTGGATCACAAAGAATAGTAAAACAACACGTATAAAAGATGGTTTTCAGGCATTTTTAAGCACAATAATGCCTTCACTGTTAAAAAACAAGGGCTGAGATAGAATTGCTAGTCTTACATGGAATATAAGAAAAGGCAGCACTGAAGTACTTGATGCATGAAGAGACCATTTTCCAGGACAATGTCAATATTACTATTTTTTTTATTTTTATTTCTTTGTGGCAGCGCTCTGATGCAGTTTATATGCATTCTGTGCTCATGAGAAGTATTTCATAATAGTATTCATAACTTTTAAAATATGGTTGGGGTTTCCCTATATTATTTTTCATGTTAAATCCCGTGTAAGGTTTTTTATTTGTCTGGTTTTTTTCAGCATCATCTGTGTATTTACTGATTGAGAAGCTGACATTATTTTGTGCCTGTGAAAGCTGGAAAATGTTCAAAAATGAGTATCAGGTAAAGCAGAAATGGTTTTATGTTTTACCCTTTTTTCATTTCACCTCTGAGAACTTGGTTAGAATGGCTTATTCTGGGAGGAAAATGTCCAGATGCAGAGATGTTCTGCAATTATTCCATTATTCATTATTCCATTATTCATTATACTTGTAGGAATGTTTTTAAATAGTGGGTAGCTGCTGATGCTGTCAGGTCTGTAAGGGACACCAACACGGTGTTTACAGTGGACTTCAGTCACATGTACCTTCCCCAGTGGGCTAAGGAAGACATGCCATGTGCTCCCACCTGGTTGTGGATGTGGGCCCAGCTCTTAAGGTGTAGTCAGAAAATGGGGTTTGGTTTCTTGTCTTGGTCCAGCACAGGGCCGTGACAACACTGATCACAGCATTAGCAAACTTTATTGTCCCTTTTACAGTTTCCTGGCGCTGTTTCACCATGCTTTGACTCCTTTTCTCTACACCACTTACCTCCCAAGAGAGCAACCCACCCCTACTTACTTTTTCCCCACTGGTCCCAGATGTGGTACATCTGTTGTGGTATTTCCAATGCTGTTACCTGGGCTATTTCAGCTTTATATGGTATTTCTGATACTGTTGCGCAGGTGCTGTTGGCTTTGCAGGATTGTTTTCCTTGAAAAGATGTCCTGTGCTCCCTTCCAGTTGATGGTGGAATTTTAAGTTTTTCTTGATTACCTCCCCCTTGGTTGCCTGTGAGATCCAACCATCCTTCATGGCACTAAGTGACTTTTGCCAGCCTTTCACATCAGTATTTGTTCGGCATTTTCTCATGTCATGTCTGGTAGTTGTCTGTGTCCTGTTCAGTTTTAGTTCAACATTAAATCAGGGCCTACTCAAGGAATATATTTGTAAATATGGGAGAAAAAGCCACGTTTGCCAAGGTTTGCTGCACGCACATACAACTTGAAAACTTAAAACAGATTCTTAACTACTAAGGGCTTGATCATGTAGTCCTTAAATATGTCAGGTAGCTTTCAAATTATAAATTCATAAAATACTTTACGAGTGCTGTTTATGGGATACCATCATGAATCTCTTTAGAACTTTGTAAGCTTATCTGCTGGGGTTAGCCATGGGACTAGAAGCTGCCAGGTGTGGGTGGGTGAGGAAAATGCCTAGTTAATAGATGGTGCAGCACTGATGTTCTCTGAAACCATACTTTGAAGAACATTTGTTGCCAAGCCTGTTCACCCCTCTTGCTCATGCTGACATGTACAATTGTTTGGGCAGCTGAGCATAAAGAGGTCACATTTATTGTGACATCAAATGTGAAAAATACTGAAGCAATTATTTCCTGAAGCAGAGGTGATAAAGCCTGCCTCCCCAAGAGCCTGTGGGTAAATTCTTTGATGGGTAATAGGACACATGCTCTGTGTAAGGTGGTTTCACCTGGCAGGGATGATCCTAATCTTTTTCCAGTATTAGTTCTCTGATGCCTCGTGAAGGTTGCAGAGGAGTACAGCCCTTACCTTTTCATCGTGATAATGGTAAGATCAGGTCTACTACGAGACCACTTAAGTTGGCCCAGAAAAGATATTCTGAGCTTCCCAGATTGTTTGATTAAATCAGACTGGAAATCGTAACCAGTAGAAAATCTGCTGGGAAATGTCTTTGACATACATACGAATACACAGCCAGACATATTCACATATGCAGACAGATTGTGTAGACTTTATTTCCATAGGAAATCAGACAAAACATCTGAACTGCAATAGGTTTTATATTTTTAGCAATATATTTTAAAACTTCCTTTGTTTGGTGAGTTGTACAAATAAAACATATCCGAATATAAGTTACTAATCTGCATATTTAGATTTTTTTACAGTAATTTTGCTTTTTAGAGACTGCTATTATAAATTATTTAAAATATCCCATGTTTTCCTTCAATCTTACATTTTGGTCCTCTAGTAAAGCTATGTATTAACTATATGGGTTGCTATATTACAGTGTCCTAGAAGCTGTTAATGTTCTGCTGGCTCAGTGATCACTAATACTGACTGTGGTAACAGCCTGGTGTGGGGAGGGATTGTTATGTTCTCATCTTGACCATTGATGATTTAGTGCTGAACATTTGGTTGGATGATGCATCCTTAAACCATTTTATCGTAGGGTGGCCCATTTGTTGAAGTGTTCAGTGCTCAAGGCAAGAACCCAGTAGAAAAATGGAAGATTTTTGGCAGTCCATCAGCTATATGTAAAGTAAGTTTTAAAAGAAACTTATGAAGCCTAAAATATAAAACGAAAATGTGAATGAAGCTTAAAATTAGAAGGTAATCAGGGCTTTGACCTGACAGTGGAATTGTCACTTGAAGTTCTGTCATTATGACAGACTAAATGACTACTTCAGTTAGTGCTTTGTGCCTGCTTGCAGATGAGGTTGGTTGCAGCATAATTTTATACTAAAATACTTAGAAAGTAATTTGACTATCCTGATAACTAATGAATTGACTTGGGCCCACTAGATTGTGAGTCCTGTTTGTCAGTATTCTTCATAAAGCATGCAAATAAAGGGCATATTTCTATGGATTATATTACCATCCTGTTTGAACTACTACCATCCTTGCAGTGCTGTCTGCCATTTGTAATTAAAAAAAAAAGCTTTATTCATTTTTTACATGACTGGTTGTGAAGAGAATTATTTTATCAGGATGCTTATGTTTGTTTATGGTTTGGTTTTGTAGGAATATGATAAAGAAGTGAAAGGCTTTGTTTTTGTACTTAAAGGAAGCAGTCAAATCAACAAAATGCAGCTACCAAGGGGAAGTAGACAAACTTGTAAGTATCAAAGAATTAAATGTCTCTGATGCTGTTCTGATTATTAAATCAGTCTTATATTGTAATGTAAAACTTAAGTTGTTCCCCTTACTTTGGGTGTATTTCAGCATTAGCAAAGTGGGTCTGATTAACTTTTTAGCAGGTCAGTTACAGATAAGTAAAAGGCATGGAAAGATCTTTGCTGATAGCTGTTGTCCTAGTGCTGCTTGGTTGCCTCCTGTACCTGACCCCGCTACAGACTTCTGGCTTCATTCAGCACTTAGAGGGTGTGAAATAGGTCCCTGTCCCGTATCTCATTTTACTTTTTAAAGTATTTTTACTTCTAAGTGTTAAATAAGCACTAGCAACACGAAGAAGTTATACGCAAATTTCAGCTGCATTTCTGTCATCAGTCTTTGGGTAGTATGGAGTGTTTCCCAAGTCTATTACTTGCACCAGAATAAACCAGAATCAAAGCAGTCTGTTTCTTGGGGCATACAGCAATCATTATCATTTATGTCTTAAACTCCACTACAGAATAAAAATATCTTTTAAGGCTTGTAGAAATTAATCAGACTGATTTAGAAGTAACTGCTTGCTTTTGAAGAAAAATTGAGAGGGTGATTTTAGTCAAATGAAATGGGAATATACTTATGAAGGGAATGTAATTACAAAATGCTTTTTCCAAACAAACACAAAAAATAAGCAGTTGTACAGTCCAGTCGTGCACTAAGGTCTTGAAGATTAATCTAGCTTTTATGCAAGAAATTTACTATTATCATCCATGTAATAAATAGTAATCTAATATACCTTTCTTTAATTTCTTTATTGGCAATTGTACAACAAGGGTGGTGAGACACTGGCCTAGGTTGCCCAGAGAGGTAGAGAATGCCCCATCCCTGGAAACATTCAGGGTCAGGTTGGATGGGGCTCTAAGCAACCTGGCCTGGTTGAAGATGTCCCTGCTCCCTGTAGGGCGGTTGGATTATTGATGGCCTTTAAGGGTCTCTTCCAACCCAAACCATTCTATGGTTCTGTGAAAATGAAAACTGAGAACTAGTGCTGTAGGTTATCACTGTTAAGAATAGTTTAGTTTAAAGTTTACTTATCTAGTGCTGCAATACTGCAGTTAAATTTCCACCTGTCACCATTTGGTCTCCCCTGGTCTCTGTCTCTTCGTTTCTTGAGGTGTATGTACCTCTAGTAGCTCACTTATGTAAAGTATGCAGTCTCCTGTTTGTACTGCAATCTTTGAACACTCTCCCAAAATAAAAAATGTTGTATATACAAATACAGTTTGAAATTTTAAAGTGTCATTTGATGCATGAAAAAGAAATTCTGACTTGATGCTCATAGAAGGGGAGCTAATGTTGCTGTTGAGTCTTGTTAAGTCAGTGAAGAGCAGCCCATACTCCCCCTGATGAAATAACTAAGAAAACATGTATGATTCAATTCAGACAACTTCGTACTATCAGTTTTCCCTTGATAGGGAGCTGCCTGAATCCTGATAGATTTCCTATGTTTGTTCCCCAAGTTAAGCTCTTTTGCTCTTTTTCTAAACATTAGAAGCCTTCACTAAGCCTTGTTATCTGGATTGCTTTTTTACCCCACGGTTTTTTGAAGGGTGTTTAATAGGGTGTGCATTGTCACAAACATGAGCACAAGTTTCATGTGACTGTAGGGCAATTTAATAGGTAAGTATTACTTTATTTCATAATTCCTATGGGATATGTGGTGTCTGCATGCTCTTGGAACACAATTTAGAATTGTAAATGAAACAAAGGGTTCCTTTTGTTTTCATGAGAATTCCACTGAAGCCACAGATGCAACTTTTAAAGCAACACTTTTTATTGCAGTTTGAATTGGTTTTCTTCAGGTTTTTCACATGTTCATGTGTTGTGTGAACCTTGGGAAATAACTGTTGCAGGACCATAGTTGTATGGTGCAAAGTGAAATGCTGGATGTTCAAATGTGCATCTGCATGCACACAGCATATGTACTTAATCTGTTTTTCTCTTTCTAGTGAGACTGATCCAGCAATTCCTGACACTTCAGATTTTTGTGCCATTGGGACATGACTTCTCCACTGAGTTACTGTGAGATGCATAAAATTTCCTTTAATACTTAATGGAAAGTGAATGCCTGATTGCAGGCATTAATTGTGGTGGCAGATTTTCCATTAAAGCATGATGACTTATCAAGTCAATACAAAGTAATTAAGCTAGTGAAATCATTATTTTTTGGATGTTTTAAATACTGACATTACTTTGAAATTGGAAGTCTAAAAATGGTGAATGAAGATAGTGAATAATGTGAAGAAATGAGACGTGAAGTTGTCAAACATGAAAATACTGGCTCATGAATGTCTCCTGAAAGTTCTTAAGAGATTTATAATTAACTATTCCAGAGCTTTTGGTTCAGGGCAAAAAGAAATAAGTATTCTAATAACTGGGGGAGAAGAAACCAACCAAACAGATGGTGAAAAGCTAGAACAACCAATGGATGCACAGCCAGTATTATCTCCATGCTGTGAGGAAAGAAAGGAACAGCTGAAACGAACTTTTTTCTTTAGTTCAATATGGAGTGATAGTTTTAAACTCGGGCAGTTCTCGAGTCCTTGGACAGCGTTTCCCTGCTAGAGGCACCAGCTGTTCATAACCAGGACAAACCACTCACCTTTGTAGCCAGTAGAATGCCTGTGATTTGGATTAACAAAAGAATTATTAGGGCGTTAGAATAAACTAATGTCAGTTGAGGCATGTTTACTATATTTTCATGTTATATTTTAGTTGCTGTGGTTTGTGAGTTAATGGGCATTTATAACCTACATCATGCTACTAACTTCATTCCTTCATGCTTAATTTCTAGCATGATTTTAGAATCTGAACATTGAGAAAATCTTGAAAGGATAAATTAACAGATCTTCAGCAAAGAATATTTTTGATTCTCCAGAGAGCATGGAAATTTGGTAGAGAATTTTGGGCTCATAATGCTTGTTTTAGAGACGGCTTTGACTTTGTGTCAACATCTTGGTGCAGAAAATAGAACTTTTCCCTAATTTCAAGTGGGAAATTGTTGGCAGAAAAGCTGGAAATTGTTGAATAGGCTAAAAAAAAGACAGATTTTCAAGCAATTTCCTTTTCTCTTTCATTTTTCTTCCTACCACAGCCTTTACACATTCTGTTATGTTTTCCTTTCAAGGCAGTTCTTTTTCTAACCATGTTTGGAATATTTTTTTTTTCTTAGCTTTTAAGGGATCTTTAACATAAGTGTACATGACTTTAAAGCTGCTGTTTATTTTTTATCCCCCTGCAATATAAAGAGTTGTTTTGTGGGTCAAATCCCAATGACTTTTGTTCTCTGAAATTCCTGAGGGTAGTTGTGGTTACACTTTCTGGTCCTATGGTTTTAATTGCTGCATTACTTCTAAAAGTGTGTACTAAAAGGGACAAAACCAGGATATGTCATGCAGTAAACAGAAACAGTGCCTGTGCAAAGCCAATTGATGTATTCTATGGACAGGTGGCAGAGACATAGTGACAGGAATTGGGATTTTCTGCAGTGTCATACTGAGTTTGGTTCTTTTGGGTACCTGCCTCCTATCAATACTTCTTAACAAGAGCTGCTTCTCTGCTTCTACTCATTTTATTGTTTCATCAGTTGCTTTTTTTGATGACTGAATGCACTCTTAATTTCCTCCCCCCTCTGCCAGTGTTGTTTGCCTTTTTTCTTTCCAGCCCATTTTGTGACTTTGTCTTCTTTATCTTTTCTCACTACTTCAGTTTCCACCAGTACTTTGTCCTTTTTATAACCAGATATAGTTACTTCTATAGTTGTCTAATATACTTATATAAATTTAAATGTGGTTTGTATTTGCTATGTATAGAGTTGATGTAAACATATAACACTGTATATATATATAACACTGTATATATATATAACACTGTATATATATATAACACTGTATATATATATAACACTGTATATATATATAACACTGTATATATATATAACACTGTATATATATATAACACTGTATAATGCTTACATATCACGCTTACGCGCAACGCTTACATATCACGCTTACGCACAACACAACACTACGCTTACGCACTACACTTACGCACATCACAACACTATATATATAAATTTACTATATTTAAATAGTTATAGGGTTTTTTCACTTTCATTCTTTTGTCAACTTTCTTTATTCTAAATTAGTGCCTGATACAAATCCTGAATCTTTATGTGCACTGATTTCAGTATTTATGTGGATGAAGTACTCTCAATACATTTTCCTACCCTTTTACAAAAGACTATATGTTTAATTCAGTGTAACTGTTTAATTGCCTAATTACTTATGTTATAATAAAATCATGCTTACTCTGATAATTACCCCAGTTCTTCAATACATTCAAAGTAACTGGAGATAAAGGTGCACATACCTAAAAATTACAATCTCATTTGTTCCTCACTTAGTGCAACTGTATACAGGAGTTAATAGAACTTCTTTAAAAATAAATGGCATGCTAACTTTTGTATTAGAAATCGACTTTAAGTTCTTATGTACCTATAAACTCCTTCGAAGCTTGCAAAATACAGAGTACTTTGCCTTAGCAGACTCATGAAAATCCAGTAAATGGAGAAAAGGCCTTCTTGCTTCATGTGTTTGCCGTTCAGTTCTTTTCATTTCAGTTTTGAAAAAAATCTCTTGCTTCTTTGTGGTCAGAATATTGATTGTGCCATTGCGTCCTGCAGTTTCATGTTCAAGATGGTTTCTTAGGTAACGTTACTGCTGGCTACTGAATCTTTGAGTAGCTTCAAGTGAGAATTGAGAGCATATAAAGCTATCAAAATTGCTTTTTGTAAAAAACACTTTGGCAAGTTTTGTAGTAGCTGTGCATGATGTTTCATGGTACGTTTCTTCCTCTCCCATTCTCCATGGTGGTGGAAATATGAATTTAGTTTGAGCCTTCTCCTCTTTTTTGCGTTCTGTTCAGTGATTGACCTGATCAACAAACAAGAATTTCAAGGCCACCCGTCACTGCTGGGCTAAACCTTCTAATGTGCTATAGTCAACCAGTAATGCAAGATTCCTGTCATAAATACTGGATGTGCAAACAGATGTTTAAATTGGCTGGTTTGTGGGGATTTTTGGAAGAAATTTAAGTAGAATTTTTGTTACTTTTTTTGGTGGCATGATTGATTGTTGCTGTGGCCATACTCTAGTGTATTGATCTGCCTTAACAATAGATAAAACAGATTGTGCTTGAAAAAATTGATGAAGCATAATAATCACAGCTATGGTAGCGAACATGTAATTCGTGCAGCCTTATTGAAGCAAATAGTAGCAAAGCTGTTAGTAATGCTGAGTATAGCTGTCTGTTGTAAATGTAGTAACCAGCTGTTAAATCTTCAGTCTTTAGATTTTGTTGTCTTTCTGAAAAACCAAAGGTAACTATGTTCAAAAAAATACTTGTGTAAAAGAAAATAGTATCTGGCTTGTGTTGGCAATCTTTGATTAATTTCCAGTATATGGACACGTGCAGGTGCTAGCACTTCTGCTTGGTGTTTTGACAAGCACGTGAACATTCATTCTTCTTAAACTCCTGTGGTGCAAGTCATTGTTTGACTTTCTGATACATTATTTTTGATTTAAGTATCGTGAAAGTAGTACATCATTTTATACTAAGATTTACAGCAAATGAGTAAGCTGTTGATATGAGAAAATAGACCTTAAGTTGTACTCCAAAAAAACAAAGTAGAGAGGTCTGAGATACAACCAACAATCAGAAGCTCTATTTCTGGTTATCTTGTTGGAGTTCCTGTAGGTTGCTCGGCCTTTTTTCCTCCAGTTCTCTCATATAAGTCATGGGAGTAATATTTATCAATTTGTTTTGAAAATATATTATAGATTTTACTAAGTCATTGTTCTATGATACTTTCAAATATACAAAGTGAGAAAAGTAGGAATTATAGTAAATTTTAAAATCTGGTTGCTGATCAAGTACATTTTAATTGAAATGCAGGCTAGTGTGTGTTGATAGCACAGATTTTATATTTGATGCATTATCCTATCCCTAAATAGTGACCAGTTTTGCAGTTTGGTCATCTGGACAGAACAGAAGATAGTAACAACAAAACGTGTCTAAACTAACATGTAAAGTAGCCCAGCAAGGTCAGTGGCACAAGCAGGTATAGTACTTACTGATCCACTGCTGCAGCTCTTAAATCCTGCTACCTATCTCGATGGCCAGCTTCATGGTGCTTCAAACTACTTGTTTAAATCTTCGTTTTTTTGTATGTTTAAACAAAAGCTCTTGCATTTCAATTTGTGCACATTACCTCTTGTCCATTCTTTAGATACTGGTGGGGAGAGTCTAGCTTAGTCTTCTTTACTCCCTGCCACCGGGTATTTATACACGTTAGTGAGATCCCTCCTTGAATCTTCTCGAGGCTAAACAATCCCAGGTCCCTCAACTTCTCCTCCTAAATCTGATACTGTGGTCTCTTCATCTTCATTATCCTGCTCTGGGCTTGCACCAGTATGCCCATATGTCTCTTGTCGCAGAGCTGAGCATTGGACCCAGCACTCTGGCTGTGGTCTTACCAAGGCTGAGTAGAAAGAAAGGATCTCCTCCCTGGGCCTATTGGCAATGTTCTTCCTACTGCAGCTCAGAATGCTCTTGGCCTTCTTTGCTGGAAAGGTGCTTTACTGGCTCACAGTCAACTCATCTACCAGGGCCCACAGGTAATTCTGTGCACAGCTGCCTTCCAGCCAGTCAGCCCCTAGACTGTGCTGGCATTTTGGATTATTGCTCCCTGTGTACAGGACTTGGTCTGTAATTTAAAGTTAGGACTTTTTATTTCAAATCCAATTGATTTTGGGTTTTTTTTCTTGTTAGATTCATCAGAACTAAGAGAGATGGTTGTTTTTTGTTCACCTTTTTTTTTTTTTTTTGCTAGAGAAAAGAATTTCAGAAAGCTTGGGAATAATCAAACACAGTTGGTAGGCATTAGCTTTTGAAAATCTGGCATTTTACTAACTCTTTGTAATGACATCTCAGAATTGGCATTGCCTGAAACACAGTTGTAGCTTATTCTCACTCTGTGCGTAGTGATGTTTTCAATGAAGCAGGGAAACTCAGTGGGTTTATAACACAGATTATCTTGATTTATTGAATAAATGGGAACTCCATGGAGCTTCAAACTCTGGAACTTACCTGGTAAGGTCTAAGAAGTTTGCTGTTAGAGTTTAGCTATTTATGTATAGAAGAATCTGCAGGGAATAGGGTTTAAAAGGTCCACATTTCTAAAGTTGTCTTTGTTGATAAGAAATTTTATTGTAAGACTTGTGAGCAACACTGCAGAACATAGGTTGTTGTACTGTATTTCTTTTCTTTCAAACAGTTGTTTCTGTAAATGTTTATTGCTGTCAAACTTTAATTACCAGAACATACTAGATTTTACATGCATAGCTAATTTATTCATAGGCACCATCATAGCTTAAGTTGATGTGAATTACACGCTATCATAATTAGTCATCATTTTAACTTTGTTGACAGAGATATGATAAGTTATTCATGTTAATCTACAGAGCCAGCATGTTTTCAGATACAGAGCAATAACAGCAGGAATCTTGGTTAGTCTTGTAAAACTTAGACTAAACTTTTAAAATTAGAAGCAGGCCATAGATGCTAGTTCTATTAGGTACTTGTGACGCTATCTGAAAATTTTAGATAGAGACTGGAGGTAAACTTTATTGAACAGGTTTACCCAGAGAGATTATTTGAGGTTCTGGTGTTTAGTAGCCTGAGGCCTGCTCATTGAGGTTTTTTGTGAAGCAGGTGTGAAACACTATCTTTGTGTTGTAATATTTCTGCATAAGTTTCAAAATGCCTTGAAAGTAATTATTTTAACCAATATCACTTTATCATTGTTTAAGTCAATCTTGGATCTGTTCGAACTGGTGGGAGAAACATTTGGTTTCGTTAAGTTTTAACTTGCTAGATGGTGAGTCTATTTTGACCTATTGTATGTTATGCTATTAAGTAAATAGAGTAAATCTCATTACTTAGGTGGTGTCCTGGTGATATTACAGAATAAATTACTGTTTTCTGGGACTTCAGAGCGACTGCCTTTTATGTATATTTTGGTTAGTGCGTAAATTTAAGTTATGTGGAGGAAACTGGATCCTGTTTGTTTGGCTGATAGGGTTTGTTAGTCAGGATTTTCATATGCCAAATAAAGTAAATGCATGATCCATTGTTAGCAAGAAAACTTAGATTAGCCTTTTTAAAGGGCAGACTTATTAACAATTCTTAGTAATTAGAATAAATGGTTTAAATGTGAGAAATATGGCTGTTACATATAGTAGGTGTAAACATAACCTTTCCTTTGTCTTTGTAAACCTGAAAGGACAGATTGTCTCTGTAGAATAGATGAATTTGTGGAAAGAAAAACTAAGTGGAATGCATAGCAGCCAATTAAAAAAGAGCGAACAGAATTAGTTGTGGGCATAAATAACTGCATTATAAGTGTAATTTGTTTAGATTCTTGAAAAAAGTAGTCACTAAACTTTGCACATATTAATGCTCATTGGTTTACTTCATACTAAACAAATTAAAGCATGTTTTCTAGAATTATGGTTTTCTAAACAATTTGGCACAGTCAGCCATGCCTCAGGAACACACCACAGTGCCTAAAAATAGAATTTATTAAATATTTGAAAATAAGAGAAAGATGAGATCATTTCAAAACCAATGATAGTAAAATATTGATGGAAGTTTCTAGAATGTTACCAATGTTTAATGACCACTTCCAGAAAGATTTTTGAAACATGTGAAATTCTATGGGTAATAATATTTTCACAAATGATTCTTGATCAGTGAAAATAGTAGGTCATACTGTCAGTCAGAAAATTGATTGCAAATAAGTCAGTATCTTCTAAGGGGAGCTCAGGAATCACCAGTTCTTCATAACTGCTCATATTTGGAAAGCTTTTCTATTCTAGCAAACAGATTTGATGATTCTCTTTTTGCACCTGCCACCTCTATTACTGCCTCTGGATTCTCATTAAGGAGTCTTTTGTGTGTTTTTTCTTTAATTCTCTCCAAAAAAAACATCAACAGAAAATTCCAGTGTATAGAACCAAAGCTGGTTCTTCAAAACTTATTCTCTAGGTCTAGGTGACATATCAGTCTTCCTGGTCTCTTATTTTGTAGAGATTTGATTCATTTTTCAACATAACTAAGTGGTTTTATGAGTGTAGAATGCAGTGCTCTGGATTTCAGATGATTAGGCAGCCGGGGCAATAATAAGACCAATTTACAAGTAGTGCTTAAAATAAAACATATGCAAAGTACGGACTCCTGCTGAATACAGAGACTTATCTGTAAGCCTGGCAAGTCAGTTGGCCATTGCTGTTCCTTCGTTTTTCTGTCTTTAAAACAGGTGAACTTTCTGACGTGTCTGAGGCACATACCTCCTATGAGGAAAATGACACTAAAATTGTTAAGTACTAATATACTCATATACTAATTGTTAATCTTTACCTAAGGTTTTTGTCTGGATTTTGAGCAGGATACAAAAGATTTCCATTAGCATTAGATTGTATAGAGTTGCTCTTTGCTTAGCAACATCAATGCTAAGCAAATGCCTTCATGTTTGTTAAACTTGAAGTTTAAGTTATTTATGAAAACCACTTTCATTTTAAGAACAAGTGAGCCTGATAAATGAAGTATCCGTTCAACAGTACAGCATCATTGTTTCTAAGTTCATTTTAAGCCTTGAATTGAACATTAATAAATGGTTATAAATTATTCTGCATACAGAAGCAAAGTGAATAAGTAATCGGAGAAGATTCTGTTCTCTTGGGTAGTTGCTGCTATTTGCTTGCAATCTCCCCACAGTTACCATTGTGTGGAGAATAGTCAAAGTTGAAGATATAAAATAGAGTTGAAAATTGAATTGGAAGGTAATTTTACTTTGAAATGGTTGGCAAATGTAGATGTTAAGTGTGAAATGAATGCAGTTAATGACCAGAGCTGGGAGTTATGCACCTGCTGATCATGGGAATATTGTTATAAATGGGGTTGATTTTTTTTCCTGTTGACTACCTCATTTTTCTCAACATTACTTTTCTATCACATCTGACCCTTTGATATAAATACTCAAGTGCAGACATAATAAAAATGCATTAACTTCTATATAGATTTATTTAATACATCTTTGAAAATGAGGATGTGTGCTGCAGGTGTTTCTTGCCTTTGTACATTTAACATGGGTCAGGCTTTTTGATAACAGATTAAGAAAAAATTGAATTTCACCACAAGTACTCTTGAGTAATTTTATAACTGAGAGTTCTAATAGTCTAATTCCACTTGTCTGTATTATTTTAGATAAGGGTTTCAGTAGACCCTTGCTTTATTTTTATTTTCCAAGAGGCAGTGTAACTGAAAATCCAAAAGATACGCAAGCTCTCAAATACTTATCTATCTTCTTTCAGGAAGTAAACTATTTTACAGAATTTTAAGACCATCTGTTCCAGTATTATATGTTCAAGTGTTTCACCTATTTTTCCCTGCATAATATAAATAGTTTTATTGTTTTATATTTACTTACTCAAATATAAATTTCTTTAAGTGTGGTTATAACTCTATATATAAGGTTTGAGACTTCATGGCATACATACCATCACAAAAAACCCAAATTATTTTAGACTTATGTGACAGAGTCTGATATAAATATGTGTATTTTTTTCTAAGTGAATTGTGTTTAGTATTCCAATTTGGAATGTTATTGAGCTGTACATTTACTAATGGCCCTTTTATTGCTAAGGTACCTAATATTTTTCAGGAGGGAGAAAGTTAAAAATATTTGTATAAAATAAATAATAAAATTGTAACATTTTGAACTGATATGATGAAGTTCACTTAAGTTTTTGGAGATACGCATGACTTAAGTCTAGGCTCTAGCTGCTGTCATAGCATCATTTAAAACTGCACTGGTGAGAATTCGCAGTTTGAATTTGAGCTGGAGTAGTATTTTTATTTGTGTTTCAATACTCATGCTACTGCAGCTACCTGGTTCCTCAGCACAGTTGTTCAGCTCTACACATAACCAGGAGATGTAGGAGAGTTTCAAGCAACCACTACTCCCATTATTTGAGGTTCTTTGATGCCTCACTGTATCAGTGCTTGTGAACATCAAGGTTTAGATTCATCCCTAGGCTTTTCATTAAAGGATATATGAGAAGCAAAGTGATGGATGGAACTAAGCCTTGATCTGGGGCACAGGATTAGCTCTGTGGCTGCCTTGCTGGTGATCTTAAGTGAATTGTATCACGTATTGCTTAATTTTTGTCAAAAGTAAGATTAAACCCGGAATGCCAGCGTTGTCAGGCACTTTGAGGGTTTCTGATGAAATCACTTTTCAAGAACTTGATGATATTCTTCACCCGTCCATACATATGTATGCAACTGATACTGAAATTTGCTGTGTCAAAAGATAGCAGTGATGAGGATGTAATGTTCTTCCTCCAGCACAGGAGTGCAATTTCTGGCTTTGAAGTAGATGTGATTTATGAGATGAACTTCTAGTCTTTAAAGATGAAGCAGGTAGTAGACTTTTCCACTTTTTGATTTGCCTTCCTGTGTTACAAGGTTGAATAGATTAAAGATCAGATTATCTGAGAGGGATAAGGGATAAGAGGGAGAGGAAAGAATCACCAAGTTCTGGAAAGCTGATGGACTTTCACTTTGTGTGGTCATCTTAATGGCCATGGAAAACAAGACAGCAGATGTACATACCTTGCTCCAGAGTTAATGTCCTTCTAAGTTGGCCTAAGGAAACCTAAGAACATTTCAGGGTCTTTATCTGCAAATTTGGGGTGAGATTTCATTCTTTAAGCTACAGTAATCCTTACTGCTAAAGATGTGTTTTCAGTAATTAAAAAGCAAAACAAGGTCATCTTAAAATTTTTGAAGTTAACCCCAGCATTTAAATAAAATGATTATGAGTCATTATTCTTTATAACAATAAGTAGTCATAGAAAGTTGCTTATTGCAGTTGTCATCTTCTCAAAGAGGCTGCTTATTACTAGAGTAATACATGTCTGTTAGAAACAGGCTTGTTTAAAAACAATAGGTAAATTAATCATTATTCCCCACCATAAAGACTGTGCAGATTGCAGCCTTGAAATAATATCTGTTCTCCAGACTGCTGGGAGGTATCAGAGTTGTGCTGCTGTTGTGGTTTAACCCCAGCAGGCAGCTAAGCCACATGCAGCCATGCTCTTTCCCCACCCCACAGTGGGATGGGGGAGAGAATCATAAGGGTAAAAGTGCAGGAGCTTGTAGGTTGAGATGAAGACAGTTTAGTAGGTAAAGCAAAAACCACTAAGCTAAATAAGGCATCTGCTGCTTCCCATCAGAGGCAGGTGTTCAGCCACCCCAGGAAGGTAGGCCTCTGTCACATATAAGGGTTACTTGGGAAGGCAAACACCATAACTTCAGACATCCCGCTTGTCCTTCTTCTCCCCCCAGCTTTAGATTGCTTAGCATGATGCCATATGTTATGGAATATTGCTTTGGTCAGCTAGGATCAGCTGTCCCTGCTGTGTCCCCTTCCAGCTCTATGTGCAGCCCCAGCCTCGTTAATGGTTGGGGAGTAGCAGAAATGGGCTTGATGCTGTGCAAACGCTGTCCAGCAGTAACTGAAACCCCCTCGTGTTACCAACACTGGTTCTAAAACACAACTCCATGCAAGTGACTGTGAAGAAATTCAGCTCTATCCCGGCCAAAACCCAAACAGCTGCTTACAAGACTTGAAGGAAACAGAACATAAAAATGACCCTCTTTATCAGCTTAAAGGAAGCTAATCTTTGTGATCATGGCTGTGATCTGAATCTATTAGAAACATTCAAATTCAGTGTCCTTTGGTGTCCTTGTGTGTTGACCTGAATAGTGAGCAATAAACTTCTGTATTATTATTCACATTTGAAAATATGTGTTCAGGAAGTAAAACAGGCAATGTCTTCTGTCTGTCTTTAAGCCAACAACGAGTCTATGTAAAAAGACAGGGGCATTTTTAGGAAACGAGAGCAAATAATGTCTTTCTAGTTAGTAGGTGACACCGTGTCCCAGGATAACACAAGCTTAAGAGGCAGAAACAAGTGTGATTATTAACGGCTACTGCGTTCTTGGTTCATACAAATTGAATTCTTTCATAGTTTGAAGGGTTATAGAAAACTAGCGAAGAGTGTAGACTGTTGAAATAAAATTAGTGTGTAAAGTATATGCAGGAGTATAGCCACCAAGTTTGAATTTGAGAGAGAAATCTCATTACTCATCTCACAAAAAAGAGTAATTCTTAAATTCCATGTTTGCTATCACTGACATAAAGGTTCTGCATATAAATAGTTTTTCGTGATTGCCCAAAGATACTGGATTATTGTGTTGACAAAGATTTGTTCCTTTCTTTCCTGCTTGTTCTTTTATAGGGTAACGGATATAGGAAATATTAAAAGAAGATTGTATTTATCAACAGTCCACAAGGAGTTGTCTGTAACCCCTCTGCACGCAAAAATTCCCCTGTTTACATTCAAGCGCGAAATAGTAGGTACCTTGGGAATATTCCTGGAATTGTGATTGAACACTCTTTTGTCAGAAAGGTTTATGTAAGCTTATAGACCTGTTGAAATCACTTATTTGGTTTATAATTCAGTTCCTGCTGATACAAGATGTGTATGTCCCCTCTGCTGGATGGTATCAGAACCACTTCACACTGCTACTCTTCTATCCTTCTTCTACCATTAGGAGTTTGTTCCCATTTTCCAAGATTAATGCTGTCTGTGATGTGTTTGTCTCTCACTTCTGCTGTCTGTTCAACCTCTGTGAATTTCTCTGTGTACCTGGTACATTTTGTTATATTGTTCCTGTTCGTATATGCCTTTTCCTGTAGTCACCTTTTATTACATTCTCTGAAGCTGCAGGTAGACTATAGTCGATGGCTAATTTCAGGGGTCAGATTCTTCCAGATTCTTGTACATATAAAGCAGTGTATATGTCAAACTGATGAAAATAAAACAATAGCTGTCATCTTCTCCCTGTTCCCCTCTTCCACGCCCAACATAGGGCAATTGCTGTCAGCATACAAAACCTGATGGTTACCATATAACCTTGTAATGACTCGGGTATTAAATACTGCTTTAGAAAATTGAGTAATGGGGATAGTTAGATTTCAAGTATTTTAAAAAAATAACTGTGCACCAAGAGAACTAGATAACACTTAGTGTACTAAGCAGCTGTGGATTTAAGAATAGACATGAGAGAATATTTTGTGAAAACCTCTGAAGTTATGACTTTTTTTTTAAGATGAAGGCAACTACGATAATTGTAGCTTTCAGGAGTTTTCTGCTTTGTGGGAAGAACTGATTGGATTTTTTTCAAATGAATAAGAATCAGATCATGCCCCTGAAGTTAGTGTTAATTCAAGATCCACTGAAAGGAAATTTTCTACAGTATAATTTCTGTTAGTCAGTCTTGGTGTCAGGCTAGCACAAATGTTTCAGGATGAAAGTGCGCATTAATGTACAAGTTAAATTCAATCAGGATGCAAACTTCAGTTATGTATTTTAATATAGATAATAAAAAATTAATCAGAGATCTGTCTAAATGTCTTGATCAGTTATTGTGACAAAATATTTTAATAACCTTAATGTTTGCCCGACTTTAAAGAGTAGGTCTGTATTTCTCAGTATATCTGAATATATATCTTCTTAGATCTTTTTCATGGCTCTAATAGTTTAACTTTTTGTATACACAAAATGGTCATTATTATCAGTATAATTGGTTGTGAATAAGGATATAATATGTTGTTTTTTCTATCAGTAGAAGGTAGTTTACATTTTTATATTGTATACTTACAAAGGTGCTATTTTTCAACTTCAGTAATAGAAATAGCAGTTATAAGTTAATATTACATACTCCATTCTATTGCTTGGTGTCTTTAAAACAAGTATTCCTTTCTTCCTAAAATTTGATTCTGATTGAGCATCACAGCTGTAAGTGTATGTGGTTTTTAAACATCAAAGGCTATAAATGGAAAATAAAAAGCCACAAGAAAACATGCTTTGTTAGTTCTTCTGGTTGTGACATGAAAAGTCTTTTTTCCTTGGATGATAATGGAATTGTAATATGGTCCATGTGCAACACAGCTACCTGTAACTGCTGGTATGTGTATTATAAAAACAATAATATGGAAGTGTTGAATTAAATGGAAAAAAACCTTGAAACTGAGAGAATTAAAGAGCTAGTAGAATAGTGCGGGTGAGCGTAGCACATTCATGTTGATTTTCATATAATACCTTGGGTTGGAAAGGACCTTAAAGATCGCCTAGTTCCAACCCCCCTGCAGGGACATCCCACTAGATCAGGCTGCCCAAGGCCCATCCAACCTGGCTTTGAACACCTCCAGGTGTCTTCTAATGGTGCTTCCTGAAACAAATGGAATAATCATCTACTGAGAATTAAAACATATTTAAGTAGGATCTTAGCAACCTAGACACTTGTCATTATCTGATTTGTCTTCTGGAAATATGTTAACAGGAATGGATAACGCTTATTATAAACAATGAGTACTTTTAAGATTTTTTTGATACACTGGAGTATTGTCCATACTAGAAATTTGCCTGATAGTTTTCATTGTGGGAGAGGTGAAAGCTTTGGAGAGTCTTTTTTTATGAGTCTCGGAAAGAAATCGTCAAAGAATCTCCAGCCTATAGCTTTAGGAGTCCTTAAGCTGCTGTAACTGTAACTTGCAAAGTAATATTGAATAACAGTTTCTTCCCCCAGAAAACCTTCAATAAACATACTTTCTCACCAGGTAGATACTTGGAGATAACTGCAGAACTTATTGTGAATATGCCAGCTAACAGAGCTCACCTGGGCTGGCATGTACCAGTTTGTTTGTATAAATAATTGTAACTGCAAATACAGCAATAGGTTTCTGTAGTATCGAAATGTCCTGTGTTCTGAGTCACAGCCTATAAGAATCTAATACTCCACAGGGACTTCATTTATAGGAACTGTACACAAATACTCTCCTGCAATGATTATTGTTTGGATTTTATTACAGAGTATTGTTTCTCTTTTCTAGTGGTGCAATATGTGTATTGACTTGGTAGGATTCACCAGTGAAATATTCAGAGGAGCTGTCTTCCAGTCTTTGGATGGAATTATTATTTCAGCTAGCTGTAAATTGAGAAAGATCTTCACTTTAAAATCCAAGCCTCAAGATACACCTGAGGAAGATGGTCTGTTATAATTACTATTTAGTCTTAGTCATAACTGTTAATATTATAGAATCAAAAGCTCCTTAATCATCAGATTGGCAATTTGAAAGTATTTCAAGTGTAACAAAATGTATCTGCTGTTTGGGAAACTTAAACCAATTGTGATTACTTATTTTTTTTTTTGTTGGTGATGTTGGAAAAACATAGTAATTCAAAAAATGATTACAGAGAGCATCTGTTGAATTTTCAAAATAAAACTCTGCAGTTAGAGGCCACCCTGGCTTTAATTTAATTTAGTTCTGTTAATGCATTGTTTTCTCTCTTCCATTCTAAAGCTTCTGAAAAGTGCATGAATGTTATAAATTAATTCCAGAATTCCAAAATGTAGCTAACATAATTAGTAGGCAGCTTTAAGAAACTGTATGTGTGGTAAAATACTGCACTTTTAATTATTGGATTATCAATTCTATGATTATTACACAGCTCATGGGCATTAATATTTTCTCTGTGTTTACAAACTTTCTTATCTAGGTAAGTCTTAAATTTATGTTACTGCTCAAGGCTTGGCTGCATTAAAAAAATCCCATACCCAATTACAGAAAAACAATAGCAGGTTTTTTGTTATTATTAGTTAACAAATTAACAATCATAATTTGATAAAGCTTATTTCCTCTCAGATGATTGAGCTCCACTGAATGCAATGACATTGCAACTTCTAATGAGGGTTAAGTTCTTTGTTTAAGCAGACTTCCTTGGTGGTAGAAGTAGTGATTTCAAGTGCACTATGTGTGTTATTCTGTATTAGCAGATCATGTACAGTGTTTGGCATTCATAAAATGATAGCAAGAAGAAGCCACATCTACTAAGAATATATTTCTATGCAAGATCATTGAGATAGAAAGGGAAAGAATTGGTCTTCTCTGCCCCATGATATTGAGACGTAAAAGCTTGATATATCCCTAGTTTCTGTTTTCCATAGTAATTCTGAGGTTATATAGGAGTATTTTGTCACTAAGTATTGTCTTAAAGTGGTAAGTAATGTACTTGCTTGGTGAAAAAATGTTTACTAGTGCTTAATTTAGTTAAATAAGCATGTCCACTACTGAAAAATAACATGGGACAGTTGATTTTTTCTATCAGGATCTCAATTCTTTATATGCATATATGGGACTTCTTTATTTACTGCTTCAGTCCAACAGTTATCAATACCATTTTCAGATGTTCAGCTTGTCTAAAAATCAATGTATCAGTATTAGAATTAAAGCTGCATTCTAATAAAAATGAATGTATTTTGTGATTGTTTTGTGTGTTCACTTGCCAAATCAAAGGAGCTAATTTACTGTGGCTGTTCCAGGGTATTTCTTAGTTTAAATGTATTCAGATTTCTTTGACTAAAAAAATAAGCAATATCATCTTCAAGTTTACACCCCCATTGTCTTAAAAGTGAACAATTGCAGCAATTTTTTTCAAATTACCATAATCTATTAAATGGTTGTAAATGTATGAACTAGAATATATCTATACTATACAAATAGTGTAAGTCAAATTTAGTTCTATTGTGTCATCTGAGAGAAGTAAAGCCCATGTTTTTTGATTCTAGCTATGTGTGGTGTTCCATCTATGCCATGTAAGTCCACCGATATTATTCCTCGAACCTGCCAGCTAAATACAGACGTGCCACAAGTTACACAAGTGCTGAACCTGACTGATATTCGCAAGGCAGAAATAAAATGCAGAAGGGATCCATTAACAGTGCAAGAACCAGGTATTCTGTTTATTAAAATAGTGTGAAGATGTTCTTTACCGTCTGCGTGCAAATAGTGAATTTTTTTGGTAAAGCACATGTAAGAGCTGCAGTGACAACTCTTGCACAGCTCTAATGACATGAGTACATGGACGTGTGACTCTTCTAGAGACTCAGCCTGAACAGTTCTAGGTCAAGCGTGGGATTATAATAACAATATTTGAGGTATGTCTTCTGAATGTACATAGAAGTGTAGCCGTTCAGTTACACTTCCTTTAAAGTATCTTTCCACTAATGAAACTCTCCTAGCAATATGACCCCACGTAGTCTCCTCAGTGTTTTCTCTGGAAAAGTTAATCTTGTCTTATTGGTGTTGTAGATTTATTTAAATATTTCTGTATCCTAGAAGATAATAAAACGCATAATTTAGACTTTGACTGCATTGCATAGGAGAGATTTATCAAAGAAGCTAGGCAGTCAGGATAGAAACTGTTGACTTGGATAAAAACTAGAAGGCAGAAAGCAAACAGAGGATCAGACATTAAATTTTTGTTGTAGCTGAAGGCTGACAGCAGGAAGCCTTAGAAGTTTTTCATTCTAGGCTCTGTATTGTTTATTATAGTTATGAATAATCTCAAAAGAGAAGGGAGTAATGTGGGACTAAAGTTTTCACGTGCTACAGTTACTAGGCTAGCAGAGTGGGTCTTCAGAGTTTTAAACTTGGAAGATGGGCAGCCCTTCATGAACTTTTTCATGAAAAAAACTGCAGAGCAGGTAGCATGCAGAAAACGTCCTATTTTGGTAAACAAAATTTCAGTTTACTGCTTTTTTCTTGTGGCCCTTGTGAAAAATTCTGAGCTGGGGACCACTGTAATAGGTAAATGTGTGACATAATACCATGCCATATCTAGCTTCGATAAATGCAAAGGATTGTACGTTGGGAAGAAATGTTAACTACATTAAAGCTTTAAAGTCAGAATTAAATGACTGAAGGAATGAAGGCTATCATCACCATAGATAGCTCAGTAGAATTGTCAGATTAATATGTATCTATGTTAAAAAAAACCAACTAAACAAAAACTAAGGTAGTGGGTAGCAGGAAGTTAAAATTCATATGAAATGGAAAAGGTATCAGGCCTTTAAATAAACCAGTTTTGTGTTATTATCTGAAATAATTTATACATTATCAAATAGTCCCAGAAAATATTTTACAGACAGAAGTGATTCAGAGAGAAGCATTATGAATGAAAATTCTAGCGTGAAGATATTCTGAGAAGATCAAAAATTGGCTTAAGGCAGTTCAAAAAGTAACTAATGATGCAAGGAATGTTCAATAAAAGCTGCTTTCCTATCTCATGGCACAAACTCAAGACATTTGATGTGATCGTACAGTTGATAATTAAAAACTGATTAAAGAAAATACAATGTTACACAGGCTATGATTAAAATTTAGAATCTACTGCTACAGTAAGCTGGTGAAGTAAAAAAGTTTGCATGATTCCAAAACCAGCTGGTCATTAAGTGGGTAAGAGCAATGTCCACATCATCGTAATTAGCACCAGTAAAAGTGTGAAGGGAAAAATTAATCTTATGCTTCCAGGTTTTTACAGCCTTACTTTAAGAGCTTTGTTGGAGGCAGATTATTTCATAAATCCCTACTGGAATGATCTTGTGCCATTTCTGAAACGTTCAGCTTTGGCCATTGTTTGGAACTGGATGTTCAACAGATTACTGGCCTGTGCTGGAATAGCACTTACTGTGGGTTTGTATTTGAATTGACATGTCTGCCTGCCTGAGATTTGTAAGCCAAGAATCAGTAGAGACTGAACTGTAGAAGCAAAGGGCAAGACTTGAATTCGTCAAATTGCTTAAGTAGGCTTGGGTCAGACAACTGCCTGCTTCTTACTGAAGCTGCCATTTTGCTTTAAACTGCACTGTGTTCCACCTGTAGTAAAGTCAAGAGCAAAATTTCACTAAGGGAAATGTCTTTACAGCCGAGAATGTTTTGATTGAAAGTGATGAGTAAAACATTAAAACAATCTTGTAATGCAAGATTGTCATTAAACAGCAGTAGTAGAATAAGAGACAGAGATTTTGCGTTAATTAATTGAATCCTGTGGTTGAAAAATCTTTCATAAACAGTAGGTGTCTTAAAAATGCAATTTCAGGTAACTTTGTAAAGAATGAAATAAATTTATCAGCTACTGTTTAAACAAAGTCTTTTTTTTTTTAGTCAGTTATTGAGTTTTGAAGTCATTGGCTACATTTCCAATTAGGAAATAAATCAGTGTTTAAAAAAACCCTTATTTTTCATTAATTGTACATTTCATTAATTAGAATTCCACACATATCCCAAAAATTTCATTTCCCCACTCCCAGGATATTGCTGTTCATGTAAATCCACTTGCAAATAACTTGTATGTACTTACATAAACAAAAAAAAGTTGTTCTGTAAATCCATTTGCAACAATAAATATCTCAGAATATGTGCCAGCTCTTCTTAAAAAAGAAGGGTTAGAATGGATTTTAAAATGAGAATGTTTTGTGCTGTGATTCATGTCCTTTGTGGAGAACTGATAATTAATTCCTTTTTAAAATGTTGAATTGATTATTGTTTTCATATTAAACTTGAGACAGACATAAACTTCTTACTGCTAGACATCAGAAAAATACAGGTGAAATCCCCGTTTGTAGGTAACCTCTGTCCTCTACTCTTTTTATATGTTATTATTGATTTCCATATAATATACAACTTAGTCTTTTATTTGGCCTGTAGAAGAACTGCAGTGTCTTCCAAAGGTTTTTCATTTTTCCCTTACTTTGTGCCACCTTTTATGATCCATTGATTCATCATGCTAAACTGGGTAGCAGAACATCTTTTGAGAAAGAAGTACGTCTGAAGTAGCTTAGAAGTGGGTCTGAACAAGCAAATTAGATAAAGAATCCATTTCCAATACATCTTCACCAGCGTAGGAGGTGTTAGAAGTGGTGCTGAAGGTAAGGAAGATGCATTTTTATTCCACTGGTTTTAGTACTTTCTCAGTCTTGAAGATTCTCATCTTCAGTGTTTGATTTCAGTGAATAATCATTTCCACCATTTCTGTTAATATGCTCTGGTAATACACGGGCAAAGTATTGGCCAAAGGAATAAGATAAATTACAGGGAAAGATAGCTACTGGTGATATTTAATACTGTGACAAGACTTTTAATAGCCAAGAATACAGTTTAAGGTGTAGCATCTTATGAATTTCTAAAGAAAACAGACTTTGAAAGAAGTATTTCTTTGAGGAAAACCTTGATAATATGAAAGG
Organism: Phaenicophaeus curvirostris; assembly: GCF_032191515.1. NCBI lineage: Eukaryota > Metazoa > Chordata > Aves > Cuculiformes > Cuculidae > Phaenicophaeus > Phaenicophaeus curvirostris. Next base: position 4,658,238 of record NC_091402.1, on the reverse strand, counting down.
TTTAAGTAAGTACTTTATAATCTTTTCTTCTGCTTCCTCCAGAATATGAAAAAACCAAAGATTTTTATCATCCATGTGAAACTACCGTGCTGGTGCTTTTTCAAGTTTTTAATTTTTTAATCTCTCTTGATAGAGCTCCTGAGTAATGGCAGTTTCTGTCCTACAGCAGCTGAAATGAATGGGATGGAGGGTAAATTTTCACTTAGAGTAAGACCCTTCATACATTTATTTACTTCAATTACATTCAGGTTTTTTTATATGCAAGTACCATTTTTTATATAAAAACATTTTTTATATTTTTTCCCATATTAAAGGGCAAATAATATTTCTCAAGTATTATTGCCCTACAAGTACTCAAGCCAAGGTTCTGTTGTGAAGTTTGATTATTAGTTTGCTTTTGAAATAACAGAGGAGACTGAAATAAAGTTTCTCAGTGACTATATTCAAAAATCAATACTTCTTGGCTGGGTCGTCAAAATACTATAGAACTTAGATGTGTACAACAGTGTGAATGATACATCTAAACAGAAAAATGAATGTTTGTGTAAAACAAGACTCAGGTTTTACCATCCACGCTACAAAGATGTGTAGCCCTGAGGTTTACATAGAAAAATAATTAATGGTAACATCCCTGACCTGGATGAAACGTACCTTCAGTTTAACGTTTATCCTTTGTTTTTAGTCCCATCTTAGGAACATAGGATGTGTTTTTCCAGACATGTTTTTCAAATTTGGCAGTTAGCCTTCTTGAAAATGGAGGCTTTGGTATGTTTAAGTGCATTTTAATTGGAAAATGTTCTTTTTCTCTGCTAAACTTTTTGTTTGTTTGATAATCAAAAGCCCAAATTATTTTTAGTATTATCCACTTTTAATTACACGTACTGTTTCATTATGCCAACAACATGCTGTTATGTGTAGATGTAGGTAATTAATTGCAGTCAATGAATGTTGTCATAAAGAGAGGTTTTCATGCAAATCAGCTTTTATAATTGGAGCTAACAACATCTCAAGGTAGTCAGCAAATTAAAGAAATTGATGTTAAACCAAGACAGGTCATCTCATCCTGTGAAATGGCAGCTGTTAGCAGCCACCAAATGTCACAGTGGAAAAAGGGGAGAAGGTAATGGCAGAAAGTGGCTTCTTTTGTGCTTATTAATACAGTAAATTATGATATTTGGTGACTAATGTATGATTTTTTTTTTATTTCCTTGATGACATGGGAAATAAAGCTAGTCTTCAATTAAGATTAAATAATTCCATAAAAAATGCTTAGGAGACTCAATAAAACATTTTTTTTCTATTTATTGCTTTATGAAAGTGTCGGATCTCTAAAGTGAGATAGCAAATTCACACTGAAGTTGTAGCAAGAAAGAAATCTTCAGACATTGTAAATTTTAACTATAAATTAATGTGAAGATACATTTTTTATCAGCTCTGGAAAAGAAAATTCACAGGCAATCTTGAACTAAAAAAACAAGAAAATAGATTTTATGTGCGATCCTGCAACCCTGCTGATAAAGTGAATTCGTAACCATTTCGAAGTCCTTCCCTTTTAAGTTTTTTTAGATTATTCACCTGCATTCTATGTTTACTTTTTATTTGTCTTGCAGGCTGGTTGGTGTTTTCTGTGCTTGAAAAGACTTATAAAAATATATCAATGTTTTAAACAGTAAAAATAAGTAATGAAAGAAGTAGAGCATTTTAACAGGAATAAAGTATGTTTGCAATATTGCGGCTCAGCCCTGGTAAAACAGGAGATTCAGTAATTTCATAAAGCAAGCTAGGCGTAAATAGTTCTCCTCTGAGCTTTGAGTGATACCTTGACACTCTTGCCTCAGGTTTCTTGTGTTATTATTTATTTATTCTGTTATTTATTAATCAGAGTTGTTTTTTCTTCCTGTCAGAAGTTAGCTTTTCATTGGAGTTTTAAAGAAATAATGCAATCTAATTTTTTTGTTGTTTATAAATAGCCCCTTTAAAAATAAATCTTTGAAGCAACAAGGTTAGAAATATGCCTATATAATAGACCAGAAGTTTCTAGCTTGTATGTTGATACACTTTTATAGAATGTGCATTTGCTATTCTTGTGTATTTCTAGGGGCTGTGCTATAAAGCAACATCGTTATTTTTACAAGTTTAATATTCATAATTCTTTCATTTCAGCTGACTTGAAGAAAGGATTACATTTATTCTTTGTCAGTACTTTGTTTAAAACTATTATTTTTTTGCTTAACTTAGGCAGCTTGGTCAATAGAGGACAAGGCAGGATACCCAGCAGTAAAACTCAGGATGTATCACACATTGCATTTGGATCCAAGATCCTTGGGCCGCCTCCATCTTCAAACAGGAGAGTCAGCAGAAGGGTTTCTGGAGAGGTAAGAAGGCTTAGATCACAACAAAATTGCTGCATTTCTGCAGGGACAGATACTAGCAGGCAGTGGAGTCCGATGAAGCAGCTTTCAGAACTGGCGTGAGGCTGGCTCTGGAGCGCTGTGCTCAGCCGTGGGCTCCCAGGGTGGGAGACACGTCCTGTCCAGGGGAGGCCAGTCAGCACTCAAGTGGCTACAGCACATGATGTGGGTTTACTCAGTGCACACAAGAGGAGGCCAAGGCAGAATCTAGTTGCTTTTTTCGACCAATGCAGGGTTGTAAAGAAAATAAACCCAGTTTAATCCAGGAGGCGCACAGTGAAAGGACAAGAGGCAGCCAGCTCAGATTGCAGGGAAGCTCTGGCTGGGTGTGACAATAAAGTGAGGTGTTGCCATGCTGATCTGACTTTGCCATTAGGCCTACAGAGGTCTTTTCCTACTAAAATTACTCTACAATTTCCTACCATTCTTGTTTTTCTGATTTTTTTTTTTTTTTCTTCTGGACTCCTGGTAATTTTGTATATATTTATGTAAATAATTTTCCTTATGATGAGAGCTATGATGCCGGGCAGGAACTCTGTATCTTGATGCACTCTGTCGACAGTAGTCAACCCTACGATAGTGCAGGGAAAACAATTTATGTTGCTCCACCAGCAAACAATATGCAGGTTTTGGGAATCTGATTGGGAAAGATGAGCCAGCAATGTGCGCTTGCCGCCCAGAAGGCCAACTGTATCCTGGGCTGCATCAAAAGAAGCGTGGCCAGCATGGTGAGGGAGAGGATTCTGCCCCTCTATTCCTCTCTTGTGAGACCTCATCTGGAGTATTGGGTCCAGTCGTAGAATCCTTAACAAAGGAAGGAGGTGGAGCTGTTGGAACAGGTCCAGAGGAGGCTACGAGGACGAACCAAGGGCTGGAGCACCTTCTATATGAGGACAGGCTGAGAGAGTTGGGGTTGTTCAGCCTGTAGGAGAGAAGGCTGAGAAGGAGACCTTATAGCAACCATCCAGTACCTGAAGGGGTACAAGAAAACTGGGGAGGGGCTGTTTACAAAGGCTTGTAGTGATGGGACGAAGGGCAGTGGGTATAAACTGGAGAGGGGCAGATTTAGACTAGACATAAGGAGGAATTTCTTCATGATGAGAGTGGTGAGGCCCTGGCCCAGGTTGCCCAGGGAAGCTGTGGCTGCCCCATCCCTGGAGGTGTTCAAGGCCAGGTTGGATGGGCCTTGGGCAGCCTGATCCCGTGGGAGGTGTCCCTGCCCATGGCAGGGTGGGGTGGATCTGGATGGGCTTTAAGGTCCCTTCTAACCCAAACTATTCTGTGATTGTATGATTCTATGGCTATAATTCCCAGTTTAACACTGTGAATAATGGATCCAGCCGAAGGAAGCAGACTCTTCTGCAGGAAATCAATTGAATGCTAAGACATAAAATAAGATTCCTTTCTTGAAAGAAGAAAGAACTCCTTCTGAGGTGTAGAATAGCCACAAGCTTTGCTGTCTTTTTCTCCAGATAGGGAATTTCATTGTTTTGTTTTCTTTGTCTTGTTTTCTTTTCACTCATTGGATGAACTTTGTAGACTGTAAAGATTGACGATACCACACAGAACTGTATCTACCATAAAGTTTCCTGAAAAAAATTTTACAAAAAAAATGGGGAACATCTATTAAAGAAATCAGCTTAATTCAGAATGTGTGCTTACCTTTGAGTATTTTGAAATCTGTTAAGTTTTTTTTTTTTTCATTAAGAAAATAGTGTCTTCCAAGGTAACAAAGACTCATGGTAGCAAAACTAATAGATCTTGCCGAAGCTCAGGAGAGGGAACAAAATCCGTACAAGACATTGAGAGATTAGAGCTATCGTTCTCGCCGTGGAATGATTTTTTACATCAAGGAGACAAAAGAAATGCTCACCAAACAACTAAAGATACATATCAGAATGGTAAGAGCATAAAGCAAAGAATATGTGAAGAGTTCACAAACTGCCAATGTTTTTCCATGATTCTGACTTCAGAATGCAAAACAGTTCTGTCTTTTGAATCCTTTATCTACCTTATTAGTTGTTCAGGACATTTCTATTAAATCACGTCTTATTTTCCTCTATGACCTATATGCTCATTGTCTCAGCAGCGTTTCAACGTCGTTTCACCACCTGCTGGCAGTAGCCACAAGTTGTGCACATATTCCACTTTCCCTCATGCTGTGTGTGTAACTGGGCTGCTGCATAGTTCTTGGTTATTTTAAAGACTTGAAAGCCTCGGTTTTGTAACTTCTGTGGTTTGCTCTTCTTCCATACCTAGTGTTTCTAGTCAACATGGGTTCACAAAAGGCAGGTCTTGCCAGACTAACCTGATCGCCTTCTATGACAAAGTGACTCAGCTGCTGGATGAGGGAAAGGCTGTGGATGTGGTCTTCCTGGACTTCAGTAAAGCCTTTGACACAGTTTCTCACAACATTCTGCTTGAGAAACTGTCAGCCTCTGGCCTGGACAGGCGCACACTCTCCTGGGTGGAAAACTTGTTGGATGGCCGGGCCCAGAGAGTGGTGGGAAATGGTGTGAAATCCAGCTGGAGGCCAGTGACAAGTGGGGTTCCCCAGGGCTCAGTGCTGGGTCCAGCCTTGTTCAATGTCTTCATCAATGACCTGGATGAAGGCATCGAGTGCACCCTTAGCAAGTTTGCGGACGACACTAAGCTGGGTGGAAGTGTCGATCTGCTGGAGGGTAGGGAGGCTCTGCAAAGGGATCTGAACAGGCTGGACCGCTGGGCAGAGTCCAACGGCAGGAGGTTTAACAAGGCCAAATGCCGGGTCCTGCACTTGGGGCACAACAACCCTGTGCAGTGCTACAGGCTAGGAGAAGTCTGTCTAGAAAGCTGCGAGGAGGAGAGGGACCTGGGTGTGTTGGTTGACAACCGACTGAATATGAGCCAGCAGTGTGCCCAGGTGGCCAAGAAGGCCAATGGCATCTTGGCTTGTATCAGAAACGGTGTGACCAGCAGGTCCAGGGAGGTTATTCTCCCTCTGTACTCGGCACTGGTGAGACCGCTCCTCGAATCCTGTGTTCAGTTCTGAGCCCCTCACCACAAGAAGGATGTTGAGGCTCTGGAGCGAGTCCAGAGAAGAGCAACAAAGCTCGTGAAGGGGCTCGAGAACAGGTCTTACGAGGAGCGGCTAAGAGAGCTCTGGTTGTTTAGCCTGGAGAAGAGGAGGCTGAGGGGTGACCTCATTGCTCTCTACAACTACCTGAAAGGACGTTGTAGAGAGGAGGGTGCTGGCCTCTTCTTCCAAGTGACAGGGGACAGGACAAGAGGGAATGGCTTCAAGCTCCGCCAGGGGAGATTTAGGCTGGACGTTAGGAAAAAATTCTTTACAGAAAGGGTCACTGGGGAGTGGAACAGGCTGCCCAGGGAGGTGGTTGATTCACCTTCCCTGGAGGTGTTTAAGGCACGGGTGGACGAGGTGCTGAGGGATATGGTTTAGTGTTTGATAGGAATGGTTGGACTCGATGATCCGGTGGGTCTCTTCCAACCTGGTGATTCTGTGAAATTTTTACTTTCTTATGGCTGTCATACTCCTGTTGCCCTACAAGAGTCCCATGCTGTTTGGAAGGTGTTCCTATCCCAGGAAAGTGCTCAGTCTGCTGTTTTTCCGTGCCTCAAGTCAGAAGAGCACACAATATGAGTGTTCACAGGCATTTCATAAGCTTCGGACTTGTGTTTCAGACTCTACAGTTCAGAATCAGAAAACCTCTGAGAGTGGAAGAAGAGATTTTCAGCTTGCCTCCCCACAAGGGCCAACAGCAGGAAAGAACAGTCATATGAGATTGTCCCTAGAATATACAGCCGAAAGGAACATAACTGGTGGTACAGTGCGCATTTCATGTTATTTTACCCCTTGGTTGTGCGGGGTGGGGGACTATATTTTAAATTTCAAAGGACCCAGAAGCAATTCTCATAAAATAGAAATGTCTGTGTTGGAGGGGATTATGGACATCGATCACCCTGCCACAGAATTGCTTTGAGCATTGATAAAGATTTCCAGGATTAAGCAGAGAACCAGAGCACTAAATGAATAAAAAAAGAAAAATTCCATGCTCTTATGATTAAAGGGAAAGAACTAAAAATAATTTATTCTTTAAATCCCTATTAAATTTAATGCTAAAGTATCCAAACATCAAATGAATAAGAAATTTTACTTGTTCTAGATAAAAGTTTAGGATGTTAATTAAGGTACCTATATAAATCAGGGGTTTGGGAGTTGTTTTTGAAGTTCGGTGCAGAATTTTCACATCAAAACATCTTGGCTTATGGGGTTTTTTCCCCTTTCACACCTGTCTGCCCAAAGGTGTCAGTATTTTTTATCATACAGTGTCAATCAACTTGCTTTTCATGTGTCTGGAAAGTACAGTCTTATGGGAAAAAAAAAAAAATCCCTTGTCTCTGAAGGAGTTAATTTCTGTTAAAATGCAAAAGCAACGGCTTGTAATACAGGAAGACTACTGAAATCTACCAAAAACTGACCCAAGAAATTTTACTTCACATTGTGAGTTTTCTTCTATTTTGTTTACTCTTTAGGGTGTTTAGAACCTCTTATGTCTTATCTTTTTTAAGCTGGGAGGAAGTGTTGATCTGCTGGAGGGTAGGGAGGCTCTTCAAAGGAATTTGAACAGGCTGGACCGCTGGGGTGAGACCAGTGGCACGAGGTTTAACAAGGCCAAGTGCCAGGTCCTGCACTTGGGGCACAACAACCCTGGGCAGCTACAGACTAGGAGAAGTCTGGCTGGAAAGCTGCCTGGAGGAGATGGGCATGGGGGTGTTGGTTGGCAGCAATTGAACATGAGCCAGCAGTGGCCCAGGTGGCCAAGAAGGCCCAATGGCATCTTGGCTTGTATCAGAAACAGCGTGACCAGCAGGTCCAGGGAGGTTATTCTCCCTCTGTACTCGGCACTGGTGAGACCGCTCCTCGAATCCTGTGTTCGGTTCTGAGCCCCTCACCACAAGAAGGATGTTGAGGCCCTGGAGCGATTCCAGAGAAGAGCAATGAAGCTGGTGAAGGGGCTGGAGAACAGGTCTTACGAGGAACGGCTGTTCCTCATAAGGAACTGGGGAGAGCTGGGGGTGTTTAGCCTGGAGAAGAGGAGGCTGAGGGGAGACCTCATTGCTCTCTATAACTACCTGAAAGGAGGTTGTGGAGAGGAGGGAGCTGGCCTTTTCTCCCAAGTGACAGGGAACAGGACGAGAGGGAATGGCCTCAAGCTCTGTCAGGGGAGGTTCAGGCTTGACATCAGGAAAAAATTTTATACGGAATGGGTCATTGGGCACTGAACAGGCTGCCCAGGGAGGTGGTCGAGTCACCTTTCCTGGAGGTGTTTAAGGCACCGGTGGATGAGGTGCTAAGGGGCATGGTTTAGTGTTTGATAGGAATGGTTGGACTTGATGATCTAAGAGGTCTTTTCCAACCTAGTGATTCTGTGATATGCTATGACAGTGCTAGTAATCCCCAACTGCTATTATGGGTTTCATAATTTGCCTGAAAAAGATGCAAGATGCTCAGGCAAGTAGAGCCTTCTGGGGAATTTTTAAATTACTTCCCATTTACCTGAATTTTGAGGATTCTGAGGCAGGAATCATTGTCTTTCTTGCTCTGTCTAGAGCACCGGGGTCCCTATCTAATGCTAGAATTTCAGAAAAATGAGTCAGCACTTATGTCGATATAAGTCATACAGAACGACAGAGACCTAGGGCGGTAGATTGGAGTGTCTAAAAGCTCTGCTGTAAACTCACAAGCAGAGAACTGAGGAAGAAAGCTATGTATAAACACTGCTATTTTACGGTTTGTGTTTTTGAGAAGAACTGTTTCAATATAATCAATATACATGTGTGTACAGGGAGAAAAAGGTACCATGTGAGTTTGTAAGTTACAATTCTCCCAACTTTTTTTTTTTTCCCATATTTTGCTTGCCAGTGCTGCTAGCTCAGTTTGCCGGTTTAAGTTTTTTTTCAGTATAAGATGATGTCTAATCATAGGTAGGTGACTTAATGGTTTCCTTATTCTGTAAGCAACCTCTTCCTCAAGTCCTCTTCAAAGTCCTGTTCTATGCTCTGTTCTGAACTTCTTCCAAAGTGGGACAAAGTTGACCAGGGAATGACAGGCATTCTTTGAGGAGAAGTTCACAGAGGAAAAGTTGAGAAGCTCATTTTATTTTTAAATACAATTACACCATGGAACTTATACATCTGCATAAAATCATGTACAAATCATTTACAAAAGCAAGTGAAGTGTACACTGACATTACCAGATGAGAGTACAAAAATACTTCTACCTATTCCTTACCAAACGATTTCACATTTTCTTTCATAATTTAAAAACAAATACCTTTTTAATAAAAGCAAAGAAGTGGTGTCTGTGGTAACTTTTGTTGTAGCCACTATTCATGTGCACTGTCAGGATTGTAAGCCCATAAACATCAGGACTGATGTTGTAGTTGGGAAACTCCCAAAAACTCATCTTGCTCCATAGTGAACAACCACAAGCTTGGTTCAGTGGTGATGGATCAGCCAAGAGTGCAATCTCGGCACTTCTGACAAAGTTTTGATGTACAACCCCTAGGACAAGTCATAGGCACAACACCACGTTCCCCAAGCAAGTGCTGGCTTATGTGGTTTCTGGCTCCCCATTTATACTGTGGTCAAAACAAGGTGTATCAATAAGAATCTGTCACGGACTGCTCTTATCAGCAGGCATTTACTATTCTTGAGCCCTGTGGGCCTAGGTCCTGTGACGATCTTGGGACAGGGACTGCACTTAGCTTGAGTAAATATTAGTTTAAATTTCACAAGGGGAGGGGAGCTCTCATAAGTGACTATTTTTATTGCCTTAGAGCTTAGTCACTGCTGTTTCTAATAATATAAGTTAGATATATTGTAGATCGCAACTCAGCATGTCTTCTGCAGCAGGTGTGCATACCTGTGTCAAGGAAAATTGGTTTTAAGGAAGGGAATAAATAAAAAGATTGAGCATTGTTTATGGTTTGCCAATCTTATTTTTACAATGCTGAAACCTTCATTAAAATGTTAGGCTGCAATTAGAAGCTTTAGCATAAGTCTGACTGTGTTGGAGAATTAATTAGATCTTTAGGTGATTGTTCTTGCATTTATTGTGTTTGCTGCAGTGTTGTGATTACATAGTAATTTGCATATTTTGCTGAGAAGATGCTCCAAGTTGTTTGTTACAATTGACGTGGAAATGCTGAGTTAAAAAGAAATTCCAGTATAGGTTGTGGTGGAGAGATAACGGGATTTGGTTTGTTCCAAAACACCCCATGTCTTTCACTTGTGGACTAGTAACAAAATGCTGCACTGACTACAGGTTACAGAAGCTCCTGAACTCTGTAGCTGGTGTAAGATGTCTTCTTTCTTTATTCTGTTTTGATATTTAATTCAAAATTTACTTAAAATAACAAAACCCAAGTGGTTTAACACCTCTTCTTGCTTCAGAATTCATTATAAAATGTTATCTGTAATGATATCTGTAAATTAAACAGCAACAACTGCATTAGAAGTCATTCTGGAGTGAGAACAGAACAGGTGAGACAATGGCTAGGGACATTGGTTGTTACAAAGTCAGTAGGCCATAAGAAAAATGAAGCTAACCTTGTCTACTCACTCACAGTCCTTTGTGCTTAAAAATTAGTAGATTCTCAAAGTAGGATGTACACTAAATATATAACTATACCACAGAGGCTCATTACAGTGATCTGAGCTATTACTGTGTATTGGAAAACTGCAAAGACAGCGTGATACATGTCAAATCTAATTTCATAGTGAGGGAAAAGGCCTCCTGAGTACTGAAGAAGTATGTGTTATACATCTTGGTCTTAGTCAAGCCGCTGCTATTGAAACCTAATAAAATGAGTCCAGATTAAACTGTAGAAGGGCGGGTGCCAGACTGGTGAGATCACAAAGAGCTGAGATAAGAGAAATGGCAAAAAAATCTAAACATTTTCTTAGTGGGCTAAGTTTTGAAGATGCTTTTTGGTTTGAAAAATGCAGAAAGTGAGGTGATGGCAGACATTTTATTGTTGCAGTATGACTTTATGGTTGTTTTTAGTATTTTTTTTATTGGGCTTTTTAAATGCAGTTGGTGGTAACTTTGTTTTGTAGAGCCAGAAGGTTTCAAGATCTAGTGAATAATCCACACCACACTATCTTTAATGAAGATACAGGAGTATTGTATACATGAGCAATTCTACTTTTCTCAGATGCTCTTTGAGATTGGTTTTAATCAATCAAATTGGCTTATTTTCCCATATTATCATTCCAAATGGTAAAATATGAGTTATAAAAATGGCCTTTTCATGTTTATCTGGTGCACTCAATCTTTAAATCCATTTCTGTAGTTTATAGTTTGTTTTAAAATTGGCAGATTAGTACTGCTTATATTCAGGGGAACCTGCTGAAACAGGTCTCCTTATACATTTTTCACGTCATGCTATTTTTCATCAGAGCTGTAGTTTGAAATTGAGATTTAAACCGTAAGTTCTGGACATAAAAGAAAGTGCAGAATTTTAGCAATAAAGAAGCAGCAGCTTGTAATATTATGAACCTCCCACCAGCTATGTGTGGGGTTTTTTAAATGTCAGCCACAAAAAAAAATGTCTATGGAAAAATATTAATAGCCAAATTTAATAAAATTGTTTTCCTAAAATGAAATTCAGTTGAACAGTTTGAAGTGTTAACAGCTAGGTAGTTTCAGATTTGCAAGTTGTGGGCTTGCATGTCATATATCCTAGCCTGTGGATTTTTGAGCTGTGACCTGGAAATGTTTTGATTAACCTTGCCTCACTTAGAAAGCAGCCTGATCTTTTTTTTGTCACATCTTTGTCACTCTTTCAACTGTGCAAATCTGATAAGTAGAATGTTTCTGTGTTAGAGAAACTTTTTTGCTGTACACCTTCCAGGGAAAGTGTGTGTGATGGGGGTAAAATACAATTGACACATTTGACATTAAAATAAATATTGTACATTTCAGATGAATGGGAGTTTCCAGAAAGTTTCACTGAGAATATTCTGCTGGATAGGGGTGAGCAGTTGGTGGCTGCTGGAGATTCAGCCTGCTGTAATTTAACCTCACCACAGAATGCCTCTGTTGAACATCACAGCAGTGAAACCGGTAATCACCAAGAGAATGATAAAGAGATTTTCATATTTTCTTCAAGACCTCGGTCAGCTCCTCATGGGAAGTCTCCAAATATGTCACCAGAATCTTGCATTTTCCCTTTGGATTTGAAGCAAGACAGTAACAGAGTACATGGGGAAACCCAAACTGAAGATGCCTTTCGAGGAACTGACAGCAGTGAAGAGGTAGGCCACTTTGTACAAGTAGTTTTTGATAAAGTAGTTTTCATCTTAAAAATCCTAGGGTAAGATTCTGTCTTCAAGCTAGAAAAAGAGAAATCATGATCTCCCTATGTACCTGCAACTAGATTTGTCTTTGCCCCTTGATGATTGGCATTTCTGCTTTATACCCTGTCTCAGCTATGTCAGCTTCACCAACTTTAATTCTTTAACATTGTGGAAAACTTCAGCAATAAAATTAATGAAAGAAAATATTTTTTAACTAATATATCAGCTGGTATGATATAGAAAATCACCCAGTTGTCAGCACACTGAATTGCAGCATTGTCACTAGAGTACCTGCTAAAAGTTTCTACCTTTATGAGCATTATAGTGTATTTAACTCTTAGTTATAAAATATGTTTCTTAGCATTCTGATCTGTTGCTCACAGCTGAGAAATAAAATGCAACTGAGTTACATAATAGCAAGATGAACTAAATGGAACAGAAATGCTGTTTTGTACTCTGTATTTCTGAGAAAGAAATTGCTGATACTAATTATAAGACAGAGCTTTTCCTCTGGTTGGCGGGGGGGGGGTGGTGTGTCCCATTACCCGGGGTAATGTGTTATGTTTTAACTTAAACCCATATGACTTAGTTATTTCAAACAAAGCTCCAGAATTTCAGAACGAAATCTCTTGTAGTCAGGCCAATAGCCTGGGATATAGCCTGGGATATATAAGGGATATAGACTATAAGGGATAGTATTCTGAAGATATAGAAATGTTGGATTTCAAAGCATTTAGTTGTCCACTCTGCTTATGAAAAGCCAGAGAGGTTACTGTAGAAGCTAGGTTAAGAAAATATCTCCATAACTTAAGAATCATGGAAGCTTTCCAACACTGTCTTTTACTCAGTTTCAGTAGTTTCCAATTTGACTGCATTTTGGGGTGGGATCAAAGTCTTTCGCATCTTCAAAGCAATGTAAAAATGGCAAATGAAAATCTCTGAAAAGGTACCAAACAATAGAGGCCGTGCTGTGATAAGTGAATGAGAACATAGTGTCTTTCAAAACACAGGGCATATGGTGTACTTCACTGATAAGCTGATAAAACAAACAAATTTATATAAATTAATCCAGAAAGCTAATTTAGTCATTGCACCTAGCTGGCACGTAAGGCTTTACTGAAGAATATAGGTAATCTCCCTTGCCATCCTCCTACCCCAGAGACCAGTGCCAAGCGCACAAAAAGAAATCAGTAGCGAAATACTGTTTTTACAGCCCCAGAAGAGTGCTGCTGTGCAATATTAGTGGCCATTCTTGAAGGGTGGTGCAAGAGAGACTGATAGAAGATCCATTTCTTCTTGAAAAAGATTTAAGGTACTATATAAACTAAAAGCTTCTCTGACTCTGTGCCAGAGGTGTGCCAGGGAATGGCCTTTGTTTCATTCATTATCGTTGAAGGTAAGCTGCATTATATAGTAGCGGCACTGCACCTGGAGATGTGCTAGACTCACAAACCTAGAGGATAATTACATGAAACAAATCTATGGCATGCTAAGAAATTATGAAGAGGGTTTTTTTCTCAGCCTTACTACTACATTAGTAATTCATAGTTAAGCCTTTCTTTCATCTGAAAGAAATCACTGAACCAACAAATTACTTAGCAGTCATATTTTGCCCATGTTCATCCTCTGCCTTGTGCAGATACATTGTTGCTTCTTGCAGTCAGCTTTATACTGATAGTCTGTGTACACGTTTAATATTCAGATTGTTTTACTTTACATTACGAAAGTAAACTAGAAAACAGTTTTATTTCAAGCACTGAAAATACAGAAAAGAGGGCCCTGATATCAGCTGTGAGAGCTGAACATTTGACTTGATGTGCTCAGCACAGTTTAAGATGACTTTGCAATATTTTCAAAGTTCTTTAGCCCAACCATAACGTGTTTCCCAGTTTACTTCACTTATATGACAAAATATTTGTTTGACTAAGTTATTCTGAATCTTGCAGTGCTTTTTAAAAAGTACCTTAATCTTAGCATGCTGAAATAAGCTTTATTGTTACAGCTTTTCACACTATTTTTGTTTCTCATTATCATTGTGCTGCAGGTTTCTTTGAAAATCAAATACATTACATTTGTGTGTAACACGTGGATGTGTGCACATTCTTGAACTATATCTCAACCTGCCATTTAAATAATTGCACGTGGGCATTGCCTTTCTCCTGGGAGATATAAGTAAAACTTTGTGGTAATTAAAAGGGAAAAAAAAATATATTTTGCATGTCTTTGTAGTTTAAATATTCCAGACTGGTAGAAAGTCCAAAACTTCTAAAAACTTTCATTGGGATTTTTATGCTACTGTATCATAAATAAAAGAATTAAAATTGAAGAGGCTAAACACCAGCTTCATCCTAGTCTACAGGATGCCACAAAGGAGCATGTTACACTTTTATTAGAAAATTAGTATTATCTACAAAAAATATTTACGAATTGTAAAATATAATGGACAGATTATGCATCAGAATAAATTTCAAGTTAGTGAACATTGGCTGTCTTTATATTGCTTATACTGATAGCCAAAAGATGTGCACAATAGTTGTGCTAGAATCACATGCTTTATGTAACTTTTGTCTTTTGGGAAGGAAATGGTTCAACCTGAAAACTGAAAACAGTAGATATTTATGGTTACTAATTCATCACTGAAATAGTTCAATACTGTTATTCAATTATCAGAGTCAAATAACCAGTGAAGGATAAAATTTTCTTCTTCTCTTGGGACTGTTGACCATCAAGTGACTTATTTTGCAGTTATACGAATGTCCATGCTTTCAGCTCAAATTTCTGCCTCAGACTTTGCGTAATTAAAGTTGTCATGGCAGCATGAACAGATTTTGTGAAACCCAGAGTGAAACCAAGAACTCCTGATGACAAGAGTTGTGTGACTGTGGCAGGGGTGACCGCATCATCCGCTGCTGTCAAAAATGCACTTTTAAGTGGAACAGACAAGTTCATCGATGAAGCCTTCAATGAAGAAAAAGAATATTTTCCCGTCCTTACACAATTCAAAGTGAAAGGAATAAGATTAAATAAGGAAATGGAACCCTCCAAAGCCTGATAGACAATTTCACTCTGCTAGCTCAGCAATAAAGCTCAGCACACAAAGGGACTATATCCCATCTGCTCCTGGTAGGTGGCCCTCTAGAGTGATTGGAATGATCTTCTTAAAATTACAGCCCAGCAAGAATACACAGTTTTATGTATCCAGAACTGCTCATCTGCATGTTGTTTCAAGGAAAACCATACAACAGTACCAATGCTCATTTCTCAGGAAAATAATTCTCATCTTTAGTTTACATATGCTGCACTCAAGTTGATCAAGCAAACTGTATTGATGTTTCTGGCAGCATTTCAGGCTGTAGAACCCAAATATGTATGGCTGAATAGACATGGAAAAGTGGGAGGGATTTAAGCTTCAGGTAAATCAAAGTTATCCATTTATCTCTAATCTATGGGGAAAAATACAGTATTTTCTTTCATAATCATCCATATTAAGTTAACCTCACTTAGTATGGGGTTCAGCACAGATTTTAAGATTAATAAAAACACACAAAAAAGAGGGAAATGCTGATTTGTGATTCAAGGAAATTACTAAGTGAGAGAATAAAACTGTAAACTTCCAAAACTTGTATCATTAATAAAATTGAGGGATTACTTTCTTGAACGTGCGTTTCATTCTGTGTACTCCAGTGCAAATCCAATAAAGTACTGCATACTCCAATAAAGTTAACTAACCTCCAGAATTCCTAAATAACGTTCAAATGGAACTGCATGTGATATTCATTGACATTACCAGAGGTGAGCAAAGTGATCTCAGCAGGAGTTATTTCTTCTGTGTTTAATCTGAAGATGTGAAAATGTGGAATGTTAAGAATTCAGTGGAAAAACATCATTGGTGTGGACTTCTGGCGTACTTTTGGTTGTACGTTTGTAATAAATGTTACTGAAATTATGATTACTGTGTAACACAGAGGTTTGGGGAGATGGCCAGCATTCTGTATTTGGGCTGACATTTTGCGAAGTGTAATCTTGTCTCCCTCTCCTTTCTGCTTTTCCCTACTTGAGATGCGAGAATGTGTTTATGGTATACTTGATGTACTTGCCAGGAGAAGCAGCTGGTTTTCAGAATCCTTGCAAATTTAGAATTAGGCAGTAGAAATTAAATAGCCATTTTGAAATCTGAAGGTTATATAAAACTCTATTGTGTGATGATGAGAGGGAATTGCTCTTGCTTTGTTTCCTAAATATAGGATGACAACAATGAATTCAGCCAGGGTACTGAGGACTTTGAGACCAACCACAGCAGGCAAGAAACATCTGATTCAGCAGTTTTTAAAGACATCCCATTAAAGAGGATGTCATGGAGAAATGAATGCTGGAAGAATAAGGGACACAGCGAACATAACCCCAAAGAAACCATCTTATTGAAACCACAGAATCCCACTGTGAGAAAAGCAGATTCTGCGAGCTCTCAGAAAAGCTTAAAGCCTCCCCTTTCACTTTCTCCAACTGGAAGTAAATCTGAATTCTTTAAAGTAATTCCAAATGGAACTGAACAAAATGAAATCTCTGAAGGAGTTTCTAGTCAATTGAAAAAATCCATCAGGAAAATGTCTCTGAAGAACTCAAGAGAAGATCCATGCCTGACAACACAGACTTCTGTAAGTGATTTTTACTTTGCAATTAAATTACTAGATTGTGTAGAGAAGCTGTATTAGATACACCCATTTACATGAAATGAGAAATACTGTCTTTCACCCAGATATATTCTGGTTTCATCACAACAGTACTCACTGGGCTCAGCCTGTTGAAATTCAGTTTTGTAGTGTTTTGTGGCACGTGGGACAGTACTTCAAATAAACCAGAAATCACAGAAGTTTGTAGATAAAAATGGGTGTCATTGAGCAACTCACAGTTTGGAACTATGTGAGTTAGAAGGGAGTTTGGGGTTGAAAGATTACAAATAAAAATTGACAGACTTTGAACTGATATATTAATGAGTTGCTATGGAAAGTGCGTTGATCTAAGTCATAGTCTCTCTGTGGCAGCCCTGAAAAATAATAAATTCTGTGATTGAGGGCAAGCAGTAAAGCTGTGTCATAGACTGCATTGCCAGGCTTGTAAAGGAATTGTTGTAGTCACCAAAGGGTCGTTTTTATTCCTAGTTTTTTTTTCTCAGATGTTTCTGTGGGCAACATGCAGTAATTCAAGTAACAAGTTTGTCTGAATCTAGTTATTTTCTTACGTATTTCTTAATAACTAATTCTTATCTTTTGAGCTTGTAGTGGTGTGCTTTGAATCAGGAACTGGGACTTAAAAATCAAGTTTATTCTGTAAATCACAAATACGAAAGTATACTACTGCTCCACGGGTTTGGATAGAGTTCTTCAAGGGCTTAGAATTACTGCAGATCTGTATCTTTTAATGTATGACCTATTCTCTAAATATGTTACAAGTAGATTAGATGTATTCCTGAGCGTCACTGAGAGTAAAACAGGCCAAACTTCTTCCTTTTTGGTGATATGAGTCTCTCTCAGTACTGGTGCAGGGACTGGGTTTCATGCATATCACAGTCCTATCTCTCTCATTGAGGGTTCTAGAAATCTCATCCTGTATTCTGCAAGGAGCTTACTAGCTTGGATAAAGGCCTTGCACTTTTTTCTGATAAAAGCAGACCATCCTTTTCCATGGAGACTGGTGTGGAGGCTGGTTTCCTTTGGGAGGAAGCAGATGAGGGGAGAAGTAAGGGGAATGAAATACAATAATGCAGGTGAAAATCAGAAGCAGTGTTGAAACATATTAGTCTCAAAGATGATAAAAAGAAAAAAAAAACCTAAAAGCAGAGAAAATCCTACAATGCTGTGCTAGCAGCATGTGTTCTGTGTATTTGTTACCTGGAATAGACATCAGAATTGCTACCAGTGATGTAGAAAGTGTGCAAGAATGCAGTGCATATATTCTTTTGTGTTTGGGAAGAAGGAATTGTTTCTGTAATTTTTACTGATACAGAAACCCTGGTTGATACTGATAATCTGAATCTCTGTTTTGTAGGTGTGTAATACCCGTGTATCTGTCTGTAGGGGTATAAAGAACTTTGTTTACGTTTTACATTCCCGTTCCCTCCTAGATTTATCTATAGGAATACGTTTTTTCTACTTTCCAGTAACTATTCACATTTTTGTGATTATTAGTATTCCACCCTTGTTTACTGGTTCTTTCGGTTTTGGAAGCTCTTCCACATAAAATTCAACAATATTTATTACTAATCATAACTGTAATCTATTTGTCTATAACAAATGGAATAATATGTTGATTTCTTTCCTGTAAGTTGTTATCAGTATTTAATGCAGTGATCAACTTTGTCCTGCAGAACCTAAGTAGATATAGACTGCCTAGGTGGACTGCAATTAACTTTTTTAAGTGTTAGATATGGTTTACATTTTTTGTGCTATTTTGTTTTAAAGGATGAAAGAAAAGAGGTATTATTTTTCATCTGCTCGTTAAATAGTTAATGACTAAATTAGACAGCAAGGTGTTATTACTATGCTGCACTTGTAGCTGAAAATCACAGAATCACAGAAATGTCGGGCTTGGAAGGGACCTCTGGAGATCATCCAGTCCAACGCCTCTGCTCAGACAGGGTCACCTCCAGCAGGTAAAGGTCATTGTCGTTGCAAAAATACTTACAAGCAATAAATCCTTTTACTACTGTAGAGAAACTTGGGAGTTACAAAATATACATTGCAAGTATCTGGCAGATTTTGTCAGACTATACTTGATTTGAGCTCGTATGTTCACCTTGCACTTACAGAAAAAAGTCAAATATATATGCATTTACAATTTTTTATGAAAAATATTTCGAATAATTTTAAAATTAATATAATAAGCTCTTTGATTTTCGCTGCCTTCTGACCACATACATATATAAAGGGTTTTTTATATCTGCAGGAGTGGTTTTGCAGGTATTCGGGGTCCCTACAAGTGTCAGGAAGTGCTGATGTATAATATTGGTAAGGACAGTGAGACAACACAGGAGTTTGTTTGCTGGCTGTTAGCATGTAATTATTATATTTCCGTTTTGAAACTGTCTTAAGAATTGTGTGTGAAAGGATAGTTTTGTATGAAAGAGTAACAGAGTGAAAATTTACGGAGGACTCCAAGGACTAGTAAAGAAAAAAAAGTGCTTAACCAACTCTTCCTGCAATCGATTTGCAAACTGCTTAATACACTTTAAGGACCTGGTTTCTTGCAATATTTTTGTCATGTTTTAATAGAGTTCTCTATTATTAAGATCAAATATTTTTAATTAAAGAAGTACAGCCCTCTGGGTAATATTGCAAGCATGTAGATAGCTGGTAATTAAAATTTTCCATATGTATAACTACATTCAAACAATTCTGAATAAATCATTTGAACCTAGAAGAATACAAATATCACATATGAAAAAAATCCTTTACACAGCAGGTTTTGTCAATCTAGCCAAAGTTTTAAGCACTTAATAAAAGCGCTTTATTGCAAGGGGAGGATATGCAGAAAGGCAAGATAAGCTTTTAATTACTTAATGAAATATTAATTTTAGACAGATTTATGAGTATTGCGGAAATACTTCTTACATCAAAAGTTTCTCCTGAATTACAAAGTGAACTTAATCTCACATTCGATTTTAAAATTCTCTCTTTGAAAATCAGCTAAGACAACATGAAATTTGTGAAAAGGCTTTTTTGGAGTAGTCATCTGAAGCTATGCAATAAATAGACCCCACTATTTCTTCTGTATTACAAGGAGTGTGTTGTACAGGGTGTTTAACATGGAAAATTGTTGTGACGTCTGTTCTCTCTTCCGAGTGTGGCATTTTTAGAGTGAGACTAGTACAAGAGAAGAAAACAGAAGGATAACATGAAGTAAGCTGGGGGAAAAGAAACAACAAGTTTTTGGAATTGTTTTGTAAATATTGAATAAATTTGTGTGTCTTTTCTTCATAGATGTAAAGGAAAAGACAAGCAGGGTTGGGATATATTCTGCCTTTATTAAAAAGAGAATGAGAAAAACATTCTTCCTGTGCTTGGTGCTTTTATTCTGCACAGCACTAGTTCACGCTTTCGTATTATTGACTGCATGCCAGTCATTTATTATGTGAGGTAAGACAGATAACTTGGAGCTTCTCTTATAATCACATAAGTGCAGAAGGCTTCTGCATAGGAAAATTAACTGGAAATCAGCATCCTCAGTAAGATCAGTAAAAGTTATAGCAGCTGTAGATCTGATATAATACTAATACATCAGAGCAAAGCAGGCTTTCCAGACATAACATAGCAACCTTTGTATGAAGGGAACAAATAACTAATAGTAAATGAGCTAATAACATACATTCAGGATGGGTCTAGATCAAAATCATGTATTATTTTAGGATTAGCAATGGCAGTAAGAATCACACTATTAGGGGACAAAGCTTGGACCTCAAAAGCCGGAGGTAAAAAGGAGCAGCTATGCTAATAGCTCCTGTCATCTTCTTACACGTTGTACAAAATGGCAGGCTACATTTTATCTGTGCCAATGTGTGCTTGAGGGGATTCCATTGGAAAAAAACTTTGCAAAGACATTTAACCTAAGAATTTGAGATACATAGTAAAACAATAAAAATGTTTGCAATAGGCTTTGCAGTTGTCTTTTTCAAAGATTTGCATAGCTGCAGGTGCAACCATTCCTGTGTGAGCACCCTTCAGTCATAAATCCTGTTTTATGTGATTTATTTACCTGCTGATTGTCAGCTTGGAGGCACATATCCCATGAAAGGTGGTTTACTTTGTTATTTCAGTGCTAATTTTCTTTTTGACTGATTGTTTGAAATAGATGGCTTTAAGTGAAATCTAGTATCATAGTAGTCAGCATGAAACACCAAAAATTTGAGAGAGTTGCAACTGCCACAAACACACTGTTCAGCAGCGATCTTTACAGAATGGCACTTAATTTCTTAACTAGAATTAAAGTAGGATGTATTATTTTGCATACTACTGAGGTAATAACTGTTGGTTTTATTATGGCACCCATAAATTAATAAAAATATGCTACGTGGTTTTGTTCTAGAACTATTCTTCCAAATATGCAGTGAAATATTCTAGAGCTCAAGCTGAAATCAAGGCACCATTCATTGAATGATGCCATTACACGTGTTATTTAAAAGGAGGAATTTCTCCTTCTGCCTTTGATGCAAAATTCCCTTCCAGTGTGCATTGTATTGCACAGTCTACACCAGGAGTTCAGCACTGTGAATGAATATATGAACATGGTCCCATATAAACTTCTGGAGAAGAAATAAGTAATGTGTCCTTCATTATCTGCTTTGCTGTGATCCTGGGGACAAAAAAAGCTGTCAGGAAAGGGGGTCAGACAGACAATAATGCTTTTCCAATTCCCAGGTTTAATAAGGTATATAGAATTCCCTAAATGTGAAAAAAGTACTGTCACTGAAAACAACCTCCTTTTTCAGCAGTGTTGTCATGTAATCTTTGTAGTGAACGCAGGCAGTTTGCAGGTTAAATACTAACCAATATACATGAAAATCTAGGATATATATGTGTCTTTTTACACAATTTCCTTATACTTCGGACATTTATTTCCTTATTTTAACATCCTTTGTGGGCTGTATATGTCATACCTCAGAGCTGAATTATTGGACCTATATAATATTTTATTAATCGCTTCCGTCTATTCATGAGTGTTTAAAAGCAAATATCATGTTTGTATGATGTCGTAGCCTGAAGGTAATGAACCTTGCTGTACCATTTCTCTTAGAAAGGTAAAGCTGCAGTTCAAGCTTTACTGTGTCACAGGTATGACCAGTTCATGACCGTAATCCACACAGGAAACGTAGATAATGCTTTGTAATTCCATTCAGAACCAAAACTAGAGGCCTTAAGTCTTAGACCTGTTCCTCTTTGGAACAGCAATCTATCTTTCCCTTTAAAAAAGGGAAAGGTTTTCTTTAAGGAGTTCCTTAGACGATGATGATGCCACAACAGGCTGAGTGAACTTAACATCTTACCATGAGGTTTTGCCTGAGGCGTAAGTACAAACTGCCAAGTAATTCATATATGCTTTTATCTTTTAGCATGTGAATCAACTTTGACAAAACAATTAGAGTTACGTTAGCAATTCAACCAATGAGCTTGATGTTTGGTTTAAAATGTCTATGCCAGCAAGTTAACAAAATAACTTTTAAAATTTAGTGCTGACATGTAGCTTTCCAGAGGAATTTTATACTGTGCTTGATGAATTACTAGATGTTGTGTTGATGATGTTTATGATACTATGATAACTGTGTGACTGGGTTTATTTTGATGTTTGCCTTAATCTTAAGCAATTATAGTTGATGGATTTTTTGAACTTCTGAAAACCAGCTCTTCTTTTCTTAATTGCAGTGGAACAGCAACTTCACCAAACACCTTGGATCCAAACTGCAGTCCATAACACTGTTTGTGTTCTTCTTCCTTCCTGTAATTATGTCTAAAAATGGTTGATCTTCGTAGCTGAACAGAAATCTGCTAACTAATCCTTTCTAGTAAACATTTTTATTCACTATTATAGTTCTTGAAGATTCTCCAAGAGATTCTCAGAGTTACCTGTTTAATTCGTATATTCTGGCCCATGATCCTGTCTATATTGTTGACTTTTCCATTTTATTTCACAGGACTATGGCTGGAAAAATTGCCAGTCAAATAGACTGAGTTCATCTGAACTACAGATCCTGGCTAGCATGAAGAGACAGCAAAATGAAGAATTGCAGGATACTGGGCTTTCACACGGGCTGAGCGCATCACAGCTAGACAACTGCAATGTTAGCATAAGTACAAACAGCGAGGACACAGCAACTTGGAACTCTTGTTTTCCACCAGTAAGTCTAAACCCACAGTATTTTCTCTATGTAGTTTTTATCAATTTTGAGACTTGGAAGTCTTAATATTAAAATTTCTTCTAGTAGCTTTGAAATTTTAAGGTATCATTACCATATGCTTTTTAGAACCTGTTGAGTAAAACATGCAACCAAAACACGTGCACTTCCAGCAGGTTCTGCAGTGGCACCATGGACAAAAAGCAACTCTATTATATATAGTCCTTCCTAGAATTCTGAATAATTACATAGACTGTACAGCTTGTCACAATAGTGGCTGACAGCCTGCAGGTGTGTGATATAGTACTTAAAAATAGTTCCAAAATGAATGAAACCCAAATAGACCAGTCAGCAACTGCATTACAGTAGAGTAATGGAAGGTAATTGCTTCTTCAGTGATAAAGTCTCATTACTGAAAAGCTAGCTGTTTAAAGGCTACAGGAAGAAACAGGAGAGCAGCGACAAGAAGCTGCAGGAGCTCTGAGCACTTAGTGTGATCCTTCTGTATTTTACACCTCGTATCATTATTTGTCCTGGTGCAAAGTGGTACAGAATCACATGCAGCTCGACTATGCAACGGAATACTGTTCTAAGCAGCCGAGGAGCATTTGTTACAGTCCACTGAGGAGCATTGAATGTATGAAATCACAGAATAGCATTTCAGCAACCATATAAAGGCACTTGCCAGAGCTGCTGTAGAACTAGACAGCATATATGTTATTTATTCATCAGCGACATAGTTCTTATTTTATTATAGGTAAAACAATAATAATGAATGCGTCTTAGGTCAAGCATACAACACAGCTCTCAGAGACAGATCCGACCTTAGAAGACTGAATACTTGGTTTAGAGAGTAATACTTTGTAGGATACTAGAGAAATATTAGTGTTTGAAGTATTTGAGATATGTCAATGTTACACATTCCATTTCATAATATTCCCAATGCATTTCCTCAGTAAATAGGCTCAAACGTGGTGTAAATCTGCAAGATGGGACAAGTGCAACAGAATTATACAAAAGATAAAAGCAGTTTCATTTTTTAATAGTTTAATTATAAGGAAATTTATAAGAATATTTAGACATTTCAGGTTTGATTAATACAAATTACATGACTAAACCAAAATGAACATTTAAAGTACAATGTACTGCTCCAGTCTTCAGTGAAGCACAATGTGGTGGCAAAGACTGTTCTTTGGTCTTACTGCCTTGATCAGCTTCTGTAGCTTCACACGAATAGCGTCAGTCTAAAAAAGTGTTTAGATATAAGAGGCTGGTCATTTGAATTATAATTTGATATACCAGTTTTTTATAACAGGCCTTTGCAGCCATTTTTCTCTCTGTAAATCAAGTGTAAAAGGTGACGTATTTGTCTTTGAGAAGTGTTTCAAAGTGTTGATATCTTGCATTTACAGCCTTATCAGATTTCTCCTCTGTGTTTTGCAAGGTGGACATTGAGGTTTTAAGATTTAATAGAAACCTTGGTTTCAGGAAGAGATAATTTAGAAAGCAAACCTAATCTTTCTCAGGTAATGATTAACCACTTAATCCTTTGCTGCAATAAAAACCACTGAAATTCAGCTTCCAGGGTCTTCCCTGTCTTTGGCTTCATACACAGAGACTCTCTCTCCTGCAGAATGTTACTTAGTCCTCTGTATCTATTGATTCTGTTTTCCTTTCTGAGATAGCTGCCATAGCACCAGCTATCCATAGGTGTGGTGCGTGTTTTTGGAGTGTGGGCTTGTGTGTTTAACACAACTTGATGTGGTTCTGTTACAGTATCTGGATAAAAGCAGAGTAGTCATGTGAAAGTGATAACTCATTTTCTGGATCTTTAGTATCTAAGAAGGTTATAAACAGTATTTATTAGGGAAGGTGATTATTTAATCATCCCACGTTCTTTAATGCAGAATCTTTTAGAAGAGTAATTGGAGGCATTTTTGGTACGCTGGTGTATATTTTTGTATGCTTACACCTTTTCAGAAGATGCTGAGAGTAGCAATACTGTGGCAGCATTCAAATGGGTAGCTGAATTGTAAATGTTAATGTAGGCCGGTTAGTCTGATATCACTGTGAAAAGAGCGAAAAACCTGATGTGGGTTTCAGTTAAGAGAGATTCCAAGGGTGGTGATACAGTTAATGAAAGTCAGAACATTTTATAGAAATATGTCCAGTTCAAAAGAAATCTAACTTTCTCAATGAAGTTAAAATTGATAAGGAAATTGCTAAAATGTAACATGCTAAAACAAATAATTACAATGCTCTTAAAATGAGGAGCTTACAATATTTGTAAAGCATACCTTAGAATGACTTTAGAACTGGATAACTGACAAATACCAAAAGCAGTGAGTAGGGAATGATCTCTGAGTAAAGTATGAGGTCTGACACAAAAAAAAAAACTGAGACAGTGGCTATAACTCTTTTTAAGAAATTAAGAAAATCAACTAGGATTACCTCCAAAACCATTCCCCTCTGAGCTGACACACAGCTGCATGCAATGCTGCCAACGTTCAAGGCAATTCTGCAAGTCATTTTCTGAAAGGCTGGTGAGAATCTCTGCTGATTTTGCTTTCACATCTTCTACTGACAAAACCCAGGATCCTTTGAGTACTGACTGGATCTTTGGGAAGTGGTAGTTATGTACTAAAAACTGGTCCACAGACAAAGCTTCACAGGTTGGTGTGTTGTCTTGATGTTAACTCGCCATTCACTCTGGCACACTGACGTTTTCTGACCGAGGGTGAGGAGATATCTCTATTTGAACACGCATCTGCTCATACTGAGTGAAGTGATTGAGCTGAGCCTTGTCTCACTGTAACAGGTTAGAACATGTTCTATGGACCTCTCTGTCTCTCCCCTCCCACACTTGGTTCCCAAGCTATAGTGTTAGTCTTGGATTTTTAGTTTCAGACCTTCTATATACAGAGGGACCCACTGATGGTTTCTTTGGTTTTAGACTTGGTGTTGTTCAGTGTTTTTTATTGGTGATCTGCATTTTAATAGCCTGTTATATACATATGGTCATGAGTTGATCTAAGTCTTCTAGCTCTCAAATCTGTACATCTGTCAGATAATGTCATATAGCTGTTCTCAGTGTTCCCAGTACATGGCTTTCACGTGTGCAGTACATGTGTTACAGCATGCATTGGTAGTCAGATAACTGAGACATCAAAATGCAGCCTAATTGGAGCGATTAGAACATGTTTGAAGGTTGTTCTTTCTGCTGTGCAAGATTTTGGTGTAAGATCTAATTGGAATAAAGTCATAATTTCTTTAGCTTCCAGGTTTTAACATTAAGCGTTCCTTGTATATATATTAATTTATTATATATATATTACGTAAAAATATATGCGTAGAATAAAAGCAAACTTGTTTTTGTCACTGATCTTTAGTACTGCTGTCATTTGAGTTGAGTCAAGAGAATTTGTAAATTCCTTCCAAAATCAGATGTACCAACTGCAGAAAAGGTTGTATATATCTGTAGCCATCTTCCAGTTGCATAGGCAAATGATTTTAGCAGTGCAGAAAAATGGAAATAATCCTTATATTGTACTTTGAGAAACTAGGGACAGTTTGAAATTCTTGTCATGAATAAACTTTAATGCTTACATGTGTTTCCAGGTTGTATCTTTCTGATTATTTAAATCAGTAGGATCTATTGCTTTCTCTTATGTTCTTTAAAGATAAGCAAGGAGTATTTTTATTCCAAATTTCTTTTCATTTTATACAATTTTGTTCCTTAGTAGAATCTATGGCAACAGCACCACCAGAAGGTAGCTTTTTGTCTGTCTTCCGTTTTGAAATACTTAAGATGTTTTGCAAGGCAGGGCAGGATACAATCATGTTAGATAGTGAACTTATGTATCATAGCAATGTTTTATGTATAAACCACATTTTTAGTGAGTTTATCTTTTCCATCACTTGCCATTTTTAATCTGGTTACCAGATTCATTGAAAATTCTCATGTTACTGACACTAATGAAACTCAGAAACCCAGCTGAATGCAAAGGCACATAGATCAATCATATCACTCAGCTGCAGTTAGAACAGATGTACTTAAACAACTATGAAACAGATATACTAAAACTGTATTTTATAACCTATGGTAGTTTACCAAGAACTGAATATATGCTGTCAGAAGGAATCATTGAAATGTAAGTTGTTTAGCAGCTGCTGTAAACTTCGACAGCTGAAAAGGAATAAAATAGCTTTGAATATTACACATTACTCAGCATAGCTATCAGTTATAAATATGAAAAAACTTCTATTTTAAAATGAATTTACTTCAAAGAAAACTATGACCCTTGTAATGCGTGTGGGGCACAGTTCCAAATCAATAATACATGTCTGTGGAACTAAATATTTTAAAAGACTTGACTGCGTCTTACCTAAATGTTTTCTTAAATCTTAAGGTCTGTGAAATTCCATGTTAGCTTTGCAAAAATATGAAAGACACAGTTCTGTATATCACAGAGTATAATGTAAAGTTTATGCCCATGCAGAGCTTTCAAAATATTTCTGCTTAAATGCCTTGCTGTGTTCTGAAGATCCAAGTAAGACCTTCCTGCTCTGTCAGGGAATTGGCCTGTTCTTGGATAGCTGTTTCCACATGTCAGACACCACTTCAGATGCAACACACAGATTCTGGCGTAAGATCATATATAAGAGAATTCAGGATATCTTCTTGCATGTGGTCCCTGATGCTCAGTCAGAAATGCAAAGCAGAGGGAAGGTTCTCCTGGATTGGTCCTTGATGTATCCTAGAAGCCTGCAGTGATATGATGCTCCATCAGCAGACTCCAACACACGCTCACCACTAAGACCTGTCTTTTGAGTACAGAATACTCACAAAGAGGAATGATTGCTTGTTCTCCAAGCGACTTCCTAAATATAAATTCAGTCACATAGACCTTGATCTGCAAAATATGTGAAAGGGGGCTCCCAAGTTCATACCTAATTTGTGGAAGGTCTTCTGGCCTCCTTTGTAATGATTCAGAAAAGAAAGCCACTTGGCACAGAAATGGTCTGGCAGAACTGAAGTCTGACAGACAAGAGATGTGATGTTTAAACCCAGAATTATTCCAGCAGAGAGCTCGGTTTGACAGCCCCTGGAGGGATCTCTTCACATCAAGTCAAATTGCAAGATGAGGCGGACTATTCTTTACTATGAAATGAGACTAAAAATTATTTAGACAGATATTCTGGTTCATAGACTGACTAATTCTTTTCTGTCTGATTCTCAGTCTTCCACTGGCCATCATTTGGGAATCACACTATCCAGCACCAGGCAGTGATTCATACTTGGCAGTAATTAGGATGGCATTTATCCTGAACGTATATTGTACATCGTCCCTCTCTGCTTCCTGAAACCACAAGAACATACTAATTTGTATATTAATTTCTGTAAAAAAGCAAATGTTTTCATAATGCTTAGTATTTGTTGTTAGCATTTCATGAACTAAATTGTACAAATATTGTTAACACGTGCTTGTATTTTCACTTCTGCATTTGCTTCAGTGACTTTTTAGAACTACTTTTGAGCTGTGTGATAATGGCAAGGGGGCAGTCTCTTCTGGAAGCTCACCTACTGAGAGAAAATATATTTCTGAATTCTAAAATTCTTGAACTTTTATACCAACTTATAAATATTGTACTTTCTTACAAATAACTGGGTTTACTACCATAAACCAAATGTAGTTTGAAACCTTTGGGGCATATCCTTACAATGGGTAGATACGATTTGAAGACCGTGTAAGAGGACTGTATTTTGTATGAATATTCATTCAGTCTACCATTAACTATTCAGGAACAGCTTAATCCAGGTTTCATATCGGTAGTGCCACCGAGAAGCAGATGTGCTTCAGGAAACTTCATTTGGGACTGCTAAGATTGCTGTTAATAGTGCTTCTGAGGAGGGAGGAACCTTGTCTTGCCAGCCTTACTAGCTCTGGCTCATCATCGCCTAGTCTGAAGAATGAATGATTCCACATGGATCTGGCTAAGAATCCCTGCCCTGTATTTCCTGTACACGTACAGTCCAGACCTTTTTATCAGGCAAGACTTTGCCACCCTTCCTTCTTTGTTTCCTGACTCACTCCCTACACAGGGAAATGACCATGTGGTTGGCTCCTTAATTCGTATGTAATTCCACCCAGACAAGAATCATCTGTTAAGTTTTATTTTTGCACAGTTGGAATCTGAATATCCCTATTAAATTTCACAGATAAGAAAAAAGACTGCAGAATTCTAATATCAGAAGCTGCAAATGTATGTGCTCATAAAAGATCTCTTACATACTTCTAAACATTCTGAAAGAATATTTGCAAAGTTATTTTCTCACTATTTTATTCTTTTTGTTTTCTGCAGCCCATCAGTCAGGAGTATCACTATCAGAAAGAAATGAGCCCGCTTTCTCATTCCAACCCACGGTAAGATTCCATTTATAGCCCAAGCAGTAAGGATTCAGTTAGAGCATTCTGAATATTAGGTGTGTCATTCTTTGATTTAATCTTAAATCTCTTTTCAATTGCAACCTCCTCTCAGAGGGCTTTACTGTTGCTTGTCTTAGTCACTGTCTGCAGTATGTCTGTGTTGTCCCAGAACTGAATCCTGCCCAGGTTGGATGTACCACTGTGTATTTGAAGTAGCTGACACAGGCCTTGCACCTCCACCTGCTTTGAAGCGTAATTCAGCAGACCTTCCTCACCCGACATACATTTCTTTTTCCCTCTTTGCATTGAGTGCTTGGAGGTAGGATTCTGTAGGTAGCTGGAAGTATCGGGGAATCCAGTTTTTACCAAAGATTTCAAATTATTTATTTATACAGGTTTTTTCAATAGATAGCCCCGTCAAGAGAGGGTATTACAACACTGCAGGATAGTCTAGAGAGATCCCATCCAAAACATTTGGCTGTCAAGTTTTTAGTTTGATCTGTTTTGTTTGCAATCAGCAACAAAATCCGTATGACTTTAATATAAGTTGAGATGGGGATTTGAAGGCAAGGGGAAGGTGTGGCTAGGGAGAAATAATCAAATTGAGGCAATCAAGAATAATTGTCCATTTCAGAACTGCCTTGTACCTGTGAAAGCCCAGTGTCGCTTTCTCAATTTAACAATCTGAGCATGAGGTGTATTTATTTTGAAAAACAGTCCTTTGATTTGTCTTGCTGGAACTAATGTGGATTTTGCTTGTCCAGGTTTTAACTGGACAACATATGTATGTTGGGAGGGGTAGGAGGAGAGAACATTTCAGATACAACTTCTTGATCTTCTGTCAACAGTCTGAAATGTGTTGTATTTCTTCTCACACAGATGTTCTCAGTCACGTCTCATTGACCATCCACATTTTTATTACCTTCTTGTTACATTTTATGAAGTGAACACTGTGAAACTTGTGCAAGTTTGTCCAGATGCATTAGTTACTACGTCATGCAGTCATACATTTCCTAGTGCACATAGTATATGACTGGAGTTCAGGTACAGTCCTGGATTCCTGTTCCTTTTCGTGTGTAGACCAAAGTGTTCATGTTGGTCTAGAAAAACCTCTCAGCCTTGGGTGATGGTTATCAAAGGAGCTGTCTCTGTCCGTATGAATCATTATACTGCATGAAGTGGATGGAGACACTTGATTGTAGCCCACAGAGTAAGTAAGATATGAGGTACCTTGTGACTGACACATCACGGACTCTTTATTTGAGAATGGATTTCATCATTCTGATGGCAGAAGAATTGCCTATATTTTAGTGCATGCTAGATTGTTTTTCTTTTTGCCCGTACATTGCTTGAGTCATGGTTTGTTATTTTTATGCATGTACTAAACAATTTGGTATTCGGTACATTTTATGTACCAAAAAACAGCATAAACACCATTATCTGTAAAAATAAAGTGTTTTATCAAATCAAGTTAATATGATCAACAACAAAATCTTGTATTTCTGTATAATAAAATTTAAAGCAATATAAAATTCAACTTAGTTCTTAGGCTATTTTAATCCAGTTCACACAGTACGCACACTTTTTCTAGAAGTAATTTTTGAGAAATGCAGACAGAGTATTCGTAAAATACCTGATTTGCAAGTGCCTCATGACTTCAGTAGCCCTTGTGAACTGCCAGAAAAGCATTATTGGGCTGTAAATACAGAAAGTGACAAAATTACGAGGTCAGTTTGCGTCGTGGTGTGAAAACTGGAGATGATGTGACTTGAATACCGTTATTCACATCATTACCTTTCATTTATAATGGAAAACTCTGTAATGTTTTTCACAGAGGGCGTATACCTAAATGTGAGTGAGATAAAATTAATGATAATTCTATAACTGAGTTCCTAAACTGTATTTAAAGCCAATTTTAAAAAAGTAATGAATGAGCAACTGGAAAATGTCTAAATCTTTTGAAGGCTACTATAATGATGTAGGGAAACACACTGGCTGTTTGAAAAATTCATATATCCTGTGAAGATGAGTGGGTATAAATGCCATGGCATGAAGACGGTTACGTGATGCACTTACTGAAACAACAAATAGTTTGTTGTAAAGAACAATAAAGAATCTGACAGGTCTCAAGTAACTTTAAGTGTAGTAGTGGTATTATCTGGGAAATTAAGAGAGCAAGGTGGAAGCTATTGTCCAGTAAATGTGCCTTTTGCCCATAGAAAGATAAAAGAATGAACCAGGAGAGAAAGCACCTGTGAAGATAATGGAATGCAGTCAATAAAAAGACACAGGTAGACTCATTTTCCATTGGTTCCACTGGGTAAAGGTCATAAGTCTGCCAAGAATGTTGCTACTGCAATACAAATCACCTCCACATCAGGCTGCTTTGCAAGGCGTAGAACTGGGTAATGAAAGGAGACAGGCTGACTGCAGAGGCTACAGAGCCACATAACCAAGATGTTGTGCAGTGTTTCAAGCCTTAGCTAAGCAGTTCCCACTGACTGATGTGCTGTGCAGTCCTAGCTGACTCCAGAATTGCCCTCTTCCCTCCAAATAGGAAGCTGGAACTGTGTTACTTCTTCCTGTCGTGCAGGGACTTGAAATTGCTGTCTGCCCTGCAACTACTTAGTAAGCGTTTGTCCTCCAAAATATTTGTGTTTCATAGGAGGTTTGGAAGTTTCATTAAAGGAAACGCTGTACAAAAGTAAACATTCTAGAGGAACCTCAGCCATACTGAACTGCAAAACGTAGAGCTGCTCTCTGAAAAAGAGCACTTGAGCCTAGTTTTAGAAATAGATATTTTGAATTTCTACTGATGCTCTTCAGAAAATCTGTGTCTGATAAAAGCTCATTTTTCTGTCTTTGAGAGAGGTTTTTTTTATTAGTTGAATCCTGTCTTTATAAGCATCACCTCACCAAATCCTCTATTGGCATCCTGCTCAACTTTTCCCAAGCTACCAACTAAAGTTTGATCCTCTGAAGTTCAAAAGCTGTTACCCAGGAACTGTCCTAAAGTAGGACACAAATATTGCAGCATTTCATTGTTTATACTGTCACAAGAAGTATATTTTACTGAAGTAATTCTATACAAAATGTTCACAACCAAGTTTTTTTTTAGGTTTTACCTAAATATTTAACTCAACATGTTAAAAGTAATTGTGGGCACAGATTTAATGATGGTAAATGTTTGCCTGACTTGGACTATAGCCAAGAATATAAGAACTGCATGTAAACTGTGGGCATCATTTTAGGACAAAGGCTATTGATCAGTGGTCTTGATCTAAAGAATGGGTGATAGAGCTGGTTTTCATTCACAAATGGCAATAACTTAAACTGAAGTTTAATTTATTGTCCCTATTAGTGACTGGTGGGTTTCATATGTTAACAACTCAAAAATCAACAGCCTTCCCAAACTACCCTATATATGTGGGGCTGACAGCTTTTCCAAGCATGGTTGAAACCTGCAGAAGTTCACTAGTTAATTAGCCAAAGAAAATGAGCATTTGAAGTATTGTCTGTGCCTTTGCTGTGAGCTTGGTCAGGGTTACCTGCACAGAATTGCCATGAAGAAAGAGAGCCATGCTCACTTGTTTGCTCTCTCTCTGTCACCTCTGCACCACTGGCAGTGCACGCTCACCAGGCTGCAATGTGCTGGTGTGTTCCGTATCAGTAGATACGGTACCTGCCCACGCAGCCCCGCGTGTCAGAGTTCGCTCCACAACCCCTGACAGATGATCATGACCCAGTGGGAGAACAGGACAGGAGTCCTAAGCCTCCTTACTGATACTGAGAGTCCATCTGTAGCTGATGATCTAGGTTGTCAGCCCTGAAATTCCAGAAGTAATCTGAAGAAGCAGTGAGATGTCGTTTTATCAGGTTCCTATCTAGCCCTTCCAGATTTATGTTTAATCAAAAGTATCACCTATAAAAAGTGTACTGTGGTTTACATCCTCTTTAGCTTTGCCACTTGTGGATGTGACATAAAGTTCCTTGCATCTGTCACTGACTGATAAGGGCTAGAGGTCTTTGACAAATGGTTGTTTGTCACTGACCTCGTTTCATGTGGGCTGACTACAGCAAGCTGCCTTCTCACCGTCACTGCATGAGCTACAGCAGACTGGTCAGGGTATCATCGTTCTTCTCTGCTTTACAATCCAAAAAAACCCATACCTCCCAAAACTGATAACATTTTCTTCCTTTTTTTTGGTAAAATAGTTCTCCAATTGTGATAAATGTTATAGATTTGAGATTTATCATCACGAAAGAAATGTTCCATTAACTTGCAAATTAATGTGTTTGAGGACAATAACTACAAGCTGTTCAGACAGAAGTTGTAGGTTTTAGCTTTAGATAAAAAAGGAGAACTTACCAAACAATGGCATTTTTTTATTTTTGTAGTGATATGCATCCATAGTAGTTCAGATACTTAATCAAGAAATGGATAAAAATGTTTCCCTCATCTGTGGAAATACATTATTTCTCCATCCTCCCTCCGAACTCGAAGCTTATTTAAATGTGAGCAAATCAGGCTCCTTGACTGGCATCCCATATATATACAACTTTCTCCTATAGAGAAAATCTCTCTTTTCCCAAGGGCACAAATGCCTGCACCTCCCTTCCCTGATTTTCCTGTATCATTTGTGCAAGAACGTTGGGTTTGATTCCTTTCTGTTATTCTACGTTTGTTGTTGACAAATTAGATGGTTTTTAAGAACTAAACGGAGGTAGCATGCTTCTCACTTTGTGCTAAGGGTTAGGTTTCCAGCATGCATTTTCATGCATTAATATACTGAACAGTAGGAGTCGCCTTGCATACATGTATGTTATATTTTTTTCTGAAAAAGAAAGGTGATTTTCACAGACTAGGAACATTTAACAGCATCACCTCTAGCAGGTTTGATAATTTTAGTGTTCTGTAGAATCATGTCTCTGCATTGATTTTGGAAAGCCCTCTGGCGCCCTGTCATCCATTAAAAGTTAAATGGGATGCAGCCTACGTCCAGGATGCACAGAACAGTAAAATGCTGTTGGTGGCTGGCTATGGAGAAAAGAAACTTCTTTAACTGCAACAAGACTTGTTAGATACTGGATTCGGGTGTTTCCTGAACTGGTGGAATGTTAAAATATAATCTTTAAAAGGAACAGTTTATTTAATTGTTAAAAATATGTACAAAAGGAAGTATTTCCTATTTAATGGATACTTCGTTAAATGTGGAAATCCATTTCTCTGGTCAGTTACTGATCAATGAGTATCTTTCAGTAATTATTAGAATTTACTTGCTTAAGGTTAGAGTAATATGAAGGAATTTTAACTTACCTTTGCAAATTGATTACTTCCAGTGTATACAGCTGATCTTCTGATAAATGAATCGAACCCAGGAAAGAAGAAAGAGCTAGTATTTTACTTAAATTAGGTAAAACACTGGGTTTCTCTACCAGTGTTGTTTTTATTGCTTGTGAATATCAAGACTCCAATCTAGCCGCCAAACCAATGTGGTAACGAGGTTTATTCTTGAAGTAAATTCCAATGTTACTGTTATTTAACAGAAGCAGTGATAGAAGTTCCTTGTAGTTAACTGCAAAACATTGAGCAAATAGCACAATATATAAATTACTAAGCTTTTAAACCTCCAAATTAGCCTGGAGAAGAGGAGGCTGAGGGGAGACCTCACTGCTCTCTACAACTGCCTAAAAGGAGGTTGTGGAGAGGAGGGAGCTGGGCTCTTCTCCCAAGTGACAGGGGACAGGATGAGAGGGAATGGCCTCAAGCTCCGCCGGGGGAGGTTTAGGCTGGACATAAGGAAAAAATATTTCACAGAAAGGGTCATTGGGCACTGGAACAGACTGCCCAGGGAGGGGGTTGAGTCGCCTTCCCTGGAGGTGTTTAAGGGGGAGGGGTGGACGAGGTTCTGAGGAACATGGTTGAGTAATTGACAGGAATGGTTGGACTCGATGATCCGATGGGTCTCTTCCAACCTGGTGGTTCTATGATTCTATGAAACTCAGGTCATTTGTATTTTTAGACTGATGGAAGTGATTCCATATGTTTTTAATAACCTGCACAAATTTATCATTTCAACTTTGATAATGAAAGAAAAACAGGGTAGCATTAACAGGTCAAACTGTCAGCTGATACCAATCAGTTTGTTTATACTATACACATTTGTAATAGCACCTCACGCTATCTGTGTGTCTTGTTTCCTTTGTTATTCTTTAACACCCATGACCCACTTTATTTACAGATTTAAGGCTTTAAGAGGAGCGGATTCAAGTCTTCCATCCGCAGTTGCACTTGTACTTTTTATGACCTCTTTTTTTTAGTTACTAATTGATTGAAAGTTAAATAATTCCATTTCTAAAGAAGTTCCTCTGCCTCCGTGTGATGTATTTGACAGGGCTGGACTTGCTGAAGTGGTTTGGAGGAAGGAGAAAGGCATTCTGTAAATATGTTTGGGATTTTCTGGATCTTAGTGCTGGCATAAAAAGAAAGTTCCAGTCAATGAAGATATTATGTATTAGGGACGGAATGAAACTGTCACTTTGACGGATTGTGAGGCAAAGAACAGATTAACAGATTACTCATAGTCAGAATGCAGCTCACTGTGAAAAATGTGCAGGAAATGATAAGTGTTGGTTTGTGCTGATTTAATGATATTTTGAAACTACAGTAACACTCCAGGAGAATAATACAACGTAGCTCATGGCTTGCATTTTTTTTCATCATTGGTGTATTGCCAGATTGCCCGTAAATACTTAGGGTATTTCTTTTTTAGAACAGAGCTTTCAATTCATGCAGAGTCATGTGTGCATGTATATATATCTTTTTTTTTAATCTTTTCAAGATTTTTATTAAAATGTGCATTCAAAGGTCTTTGATTTGTTTGTATAAGTACACTCTAAATTCTTTTGGTAGTGTATCAGCATGCGTACTCAATTTTCCATTATAAAGACACTGGTTTTCCCACCTGGAGCTGAGTAGCACCGAACAGTTATTGATGTATAAATTAATATTGAATCTTTCTTGGTTTATGGCATGTTTACCTAAGAACTTGAAGAATGTGCAAAAATTGAAATTGTTTGAAGCATTTTAGATACAATAATGGACGATTTAATGCTAAGATGACTTAATTATTACAGATGTATACAGTGGCAGGGCCTGAAATTTGATTTCAGCATGTTTTCAAGTATGATTGCCTTTTGTACACAACACAAACACATCTTATTGTTAATAGCCTTCATAAGTCCCTGCTTCACTACTGAAACTATTCTTGAAGGGTTTCTTTCTATGGAAATAGTTATATTAAAAAAAAACCCTCCTATTGTGCATACATCGTTAGTTTATTACAGATCAGAAAACAAATGAGTGTGTAGGACTAATTTGATTTAAGGTAATGAAGTTACACAATTAAGTAAATAATTAAAAATTCAGATCTGCTAGTTTAGAGGAGCCTAACAAGTAATGCATGCTCCAAAAAAGATGTGGCAGGGAATAGGTGAGGGGTGTTACAGAGCTAGGCGACTTTTTATTGATTTATCTAAGAACTGAGTCTCTAACAACCTTACTTAAATAGGTATAATTAAAAATCCAAACAAGTGAAAAAAACAGGTCTTCATCTGAGCTGAATTGGATATTGAGGCTATAGTGAACCATCCTTTTGATAGGAGCTGGCACTTCGCATTCAGTCAATCATGGTAAGGTATTAATTATTTACTCTGAGCATTTGGAGCAGAATTCGCTTCATGTGGTGTTAAATATTACTAATACAACAGGAGTACATGCTGAGGTTTTAGTTGATATTTGCATGAGATACCAAGAATTGGTCCTTTTCTTCCTTAAAATGTTTTTATACTCTTAATTCATACATTGGCATGCGTTGACCAAATTATCTGTTGTAAAAAATAGTTCAGCAAATGTGCTCCTCTTATTATCACTCAGACAAGAGGACAGTTCTCCTTTTGTATTCATAAAGATTTACTAAGTAGTTTGTTCAGTTAAATGTCATCTTGTGTATTCTTCATTGATTGTACTCTTCAGATGCTTAATAGGCTGTCAGTTTGAGGTGTTCTGAATGACACAAAACTGATGTTTTTTCATTCCCTAATTTGATATAATGTAGCCCTTGCCTTGCATTTTTCAGTTAATGCCAGGCTGACTAAATAATTTGAATATTCCTGTTAATTCCTGTATAGATTTTCGAACAAAACCGTATTAAAACTTTAAAGCATTTAAATTTTGTTAGTAATGCAGATTAAATGATCCCATTGATTGAAGTAATACAAATTAAATCCGGTCCAAGAGAAATGTGATAGAGTATGCTATCACAATTCACAGCAACGTTAGGAATCTTTATGCTAAGTGATTTGCCATTTTCCCTTCTAGCCATTAGGGTAGACTACAATGCAAAAATATCTATAAAAAGTTAAAGCATCAAAGGCATTAAGATTTAAATCGGAACCCTCTAATTCTTCAGATTTCTGTTGATTGCAATAATTTTGATACATTATCATTGATAAGTGGCGCTTAGTAAAGCATTGCTCATTTTCTCAGTCGATTTTACTGATAGGTAAAAAATAGGTTTCTGCAAAATTTAACATACTGTCGCAGATCTGAAAACAATGTTTCTAAGTCCAAAAGATGCTTTTGCTTTCCTTCACAGTTCAGCTGGCATGTGGTATTTCAGTAGACGACAACTATTTTCTGCAAGTATTTTTTAAGAAAAAAACTATAATATTTCAAGATTATATAATATTTTGAGTATGGAGAATAGCTTTCAGAGTAATGAAGAATTTTAGTGCAAGCATTAAAGGTGCATAATACTTTAAATGTGCATGGAAGCTATTCTGAGCCTTCATACAATACAACTCTCAATGTCAGAAGACATTACTTAGCATTCTGTATCGCTGTCAGGTAAGCTCTAGATCATTGCATGTTGGTTGTATTGATTACAGCTGGAGGCATTGATAGCATAAAAGTGTCTTTAATCAAAACCTGTGATTAGCTTTCTGGTTTTAGGAGATAAACCGGCTTCTTAAACTTCCCCAGAAAAGTATTCTTCAGTTAGTCAGAATAAAACCACAATAAATGGGAAGAGAGGCCACACTGTGTTTCTCGGAGTGTTGCCAGTTGTCTCCATGCTGGGCTGTAGTTTTAGAATCATAGAATAACCAGGTTGGAAGAGACCCACCGGATCATTGAGTCCAACCATTCCTATCAAACACTAAACCATGTCCCTTAGCACCTCGTCCACCCGTGCCTTAAACACCTCCAGGAAAGGTGAATCAACCACCTCCCTGGGCAGCCTGTTCCAGTGCCCAATGACCCTTTCTGTGAAGAATTTTTTCCTAATGTCCAGTGTAAATCTCCCCTGGTGTAGCTTGAGGCCATTCCCTCTCATCCTGTCCCCTGTCACTTGGGAGAAGAGGCCATCACCCTCCTCTCTACAACCTCCTTTCAGGTAGTTATAGAGAGCAATGAGGTCTCCCCTCAGCCTCCTCTTCTCCAGGCTAAACACCCCCAGCTCTCTCAGCCGCTCCTCGTAAGACCTGTTCTCCAGCCCCTTCACCAGCTTCATTGCTCTTCTCTGGACTCGTTCCAGAGACTCAACATCCTTCCTGTGGTGAAGGGCCCAGAACTGAACACAGGATTCGAGGAGCGGTCTCACCAGTGCTGAGTCCAGAGGGAGAATAACCTCCCTGGACCTGCTGGTCACGCCGTTTCTGATACAAGCCAAGATGCCATTGGCCTTCTTGGCCACCTGGGCACACTGCTGGCTCATGTTCAGTCGGCTGTCAACCAACACCCCCAGGTCCTTCTCCTCCAGGCAGCTTTCTAGACAGACTTCTCCTAGTCTGTAGCACTGCATAGGGTTGTTGAGCCCTAAGTGCAGGACCCGGCATTTGGCCTTGTTAAACCTCATCCCATTGGTCTCAGCCCAGCGGTCCAGCCTGTTCAGATCCCTTTGCAGAGCCTCCCGACCCTCCAGCAGATCAACACTTCCACCCAGCTTAGTGTCATCCGCAAACTTGCTAAGGGTGCAAGCCAAGATCTACAAATTTTCAGGATTTCTCTTTTTTTAACTTAACTCATACTTCTCGCTCTTACAGACAGACACGTTTTCCTTCCTTCCTAAAAGCAACTGCAGGTCTCATTGTAGAAAAGTCTGTCTTGACTGTTGGCCTCCAGCATCTATTGGAATTACCACTGTAAACCCACTTTTCAGAAAGTTATCAATCAACTGCGAGCATTTACTCTACTGCAATTTGGCCAATTTTTTAAAAAATTTTTATTTGAGATTTTAGGGAAAGCTGATTTAGACATTGTTAATTTGTGGAGGTGGTAAATGACTTTTTAACATAGAATGTGTAAATTGTTCCCGCCTTAAGAGTAATATTAAGTCAACAATGAATGCCTAGTATTGTACCATTTTGTTTACTTGTCTTGGTGGGAGCGGTTTGAATAGCAAAGCTGTTTTTCTTGGACACAGAGAGGAGAAAACATGCACTGAATCTAGACTGTCTTAATTGGAAATATTAAGTTTGCCAACACATCTCTGTCCCCTATGTCTTAAGTAAAAACTCTACCTCCCTTTAGAATCATCGAAATTCCTAAATCTTAGACTTGAGCCTCTTAGAGAAAACAGTAATTCATATACTGAACCAGATGCATCAAAATAAATATAAAGATGAATCTGAACAATTCCTTTACATGAGAATTGACTCAAGTAAATGAAGGACAAAATCATCCTGCTGCTCACAAGTCATCTCATTTCTGATTTCTCATACTTTATCTTTCAGGAAGGCCTTCCAGAGATCAGACTTAAAACTAAAATTCATAAATACCCTGAGTAATAAGAGCTATTAATTTAACAGACATACTGTTTTAATGACACTCAATTGCCTTGCTCACTTGATGTCCTCTAAATGAATTATCTCTTTCTTTTCCATTGGAGGTAATTGCCTTATTAGCTTGATTTCCTTCTTACTAACATCCTCTCTGATCAACGGGTCCCACCTATTTCCTGTTGACATTCTCTGATACATATTTTATATGAAAAACATGTATCTAAACTTTTCTGGTTTTTGTTCAGACCTGTAGGACCGCACGTATGAAGGGAGTTGCAGGAAAGCTGGAGAGGGGCTGTTTAAAAAGCCCTGCAGTGACAGGATTAGGGGCAATGGGTATAAACTGGAGAGGGGCAGATTTAGACTAGACATAATCATAGAATCATAGAATAACCACGTTGGAAGAGACCCACCGAATCATCAAGTCCAACCATTCCTATCAAATAAGGAGGAACTTCTTCACCATGAGGGTGGTGATGCCCTGGCCCAGGTTGCCCAGGGAAGCTGTGGCTGCCCCATCCCTGGAGGTGTTCAAGGCCAGGTTGGATGGGCCTTGGGCAGCCTGATCCCGTGGGAGGTGTCCCTGCCCATGGCAGGGGTGGGACTGGATGATCTTTAAGGTCCCTTCTGACGCAAATTATTCTATGATTCTAGTCTAAAGCTTCTTGACTTTTCTAACTACATTTGTTTGTATGACTGAGATAATTCTCTAGTTTTTCTCTGGATCTCAAACATCACTATCTTTTAAAAAAGCCCTAGTGAATCTGGAAGAAAGGGAAGCTTGGGAAGCAGAGATGTTGAATAGCACTAATAGTTCTTCCTTGCCTTCTCTAAAATCTCCAAGAGGTTGCCTTTGCTGATGTTGCATTTCAGTGCAGTTGTAGAGAATCAGGTCAGCGATAATGCCTCCTGCTGTCTGACCATATCCTATGAGCATGGTCAGATTCTAGTGTTAGGCTTATGTTATCTGAGTCCAAGGGAGCACAAGCCACACATGCAAGTGGCAGAAGTGGAAAATGTGTTCTACCATGACACTGGATATCATAGCATTCATTTAAAACTTCTAAAAACTTCTAAAGCTTTAGGGTAAACAAAGAGGCTTTGACTGTATTCAGGGAATTCAAATACACAGAGCTAATAATGAGATGTCTAGGCAAGCATATTGCTGTGTGGATTAGTTCTACCAGTCCTCAGTGGTATTAGCCGAACAGCAGAAGAGGAGAAGGATTGGTTGTGAAGTTGGCCTAATATGTGAAAATAATATGATGTTGTGAAAAAAAATGTTTGAGTATGTTTTTTACATATTGAAATGATGGAAAATTCAATATCTCTCCCTTTAAATCTGCTATACTACTTGCTGGATTTCTACACCAGCAGTTCTGTTTCCTGAGGCAGAAAATTAGGGTTTTTTCCATTTTGACTGCAAACGGATATGTGATTGTCCCCTGATTCACCCCAGATTGTGCGTCCATGCCAACAGAAGATGATGTGGAATCAAATAACAAGTCCAGAAGATGCAGGAAAGCTAAGAAAAAAAAAAAGTAATTGGCATGTTTTAGCAATTATAGCACATGAGTGAGCCTTGCCAGATTTCTCTGTCAGAAGCAAATCTTACATGAGATCATCAAGGCTTTTCAGAAAATAGAAGTACATTACTTGTTTACTTAGTGTTGGACAATTGAGTTGAGACAATTACAGTCTGGCAATGGAAAGAAATCTGTCAGGCCTTGGGAAAATCCATCCCTTCTAGAGAAAGCCATGGATGTTGACGTTAGCTCTACAGCTCTAATGAATCTCCCTGGCCTCTAGCACAAGTTTGCATGCGTAATGGTTTTTGCCAGCTGTGGAACGGCTATGGTCAAACATAGCTAGAATCAACCCCAAATCAAGTTTAATTTACTCTGTTGAGCTGCGCTGTTCTCATCAGGATGAAGCAAACATAAGGGAATTCAAAGATGCTCTTTCCCTTCCATTCCCCTTGCCTTGCAGTGAAATAAGTTGGTCAAAAGGATGGATCTGGTTCTTTCAAAATGATATGGCTTACTGAGGTCCCCTGAATTCTATGTTCAAGTGTTAATTTGAAATTATTTAGTCTAGTTAATGGTTTTACAGCCCTTTACTGCTGAAGAGGAGAGATGTGAGCTTAAGGACACGTCACCCATGCACAGTGTGCAGAAGTTGGTTTCATATATGAAACGAATTACAAGATGTGGCTACCTGCACCAGCAATGTCTTAACTTTGTGACTTAGCTGTGTCCTTCCAGGGCTGTCTCTCTGATTAATAGTATAATGAGTGACTTTTTCAGTGAGAAAATCTGCAGCTCAGTGTACAATAAAAAGCAATAGCAGTAACAATAAAAACAACTGCTCTGTTTCCCCTTCTGTGTAGCAATCGGAGACAGTGTATCATAAAGTGGTGTATGTGAAATGCACACTGAATTTCACGTGTATGTCTGATAAGTTGAAAATAATTTTTAAAAGCTGTCACAGAGGATTGGTCGGGAGAGGCAAAACTTGCCTGTTGAATTCAATAGGTGAAGAAGCAAGATAGGTGGCAGCTGTGGTAAGAGTCCTCTGTTTAGACTTGCCAGTAGCTAAGATCATGCTGTGCTTAATAACAAAATTTTTATTTCTAACATACAATATTTTATAGGAATAAAAAAATATTGCAATTGTTTATATAATATTTACATAACAAAGCTATTTTTTCAATATCAACAGTTCTGTCAACAGTAAGATCCTGACTCAATCCAATGTTGTCTTCTTAAAAACACTAGAAAAATGTTAGTATGGTTGTTTTTCGCTCCGATCAGTAATTCTGTCCTTTTACTGAAAATGTTAAAGGAAAATGAAGTGGGAAAGATTAAGCTACTTAACACAAATCAGCTGTCCCACAGCTCATGACTGCAGAGTTGGTATTACACTGTTAGTGGCATCCATCTCATCTCTACGCTCAGCTTTCGCTCCCCAG
Source organism: Phaenicophaeus curvirostris (assembly GCF_032191515.1). Classification (NCBI taxonomy): domain Eukaryota; kingdom Metazoa; phylum Chordata; class Aves; order Cuculiformes; family Cuculidae; genus Phaenicophaeus; species Phaenicophaeus curvirostris. The sequence continues at coordinate 4,615,341 of NC_091402.1, read as the reverse complement.
CCCTCCGGTGTGAACAGTACACCACTTATCATAGAATCATAGAATCACCAGGTTGGAAAAGACCCACTGGATCATCGAGTCCAACCATTCCTATCTTGCAGCAGGCTCCCCACAGTGCAAAGTCAAGCACAGCTCTTGTGGTTGTCCATAAGCCATTTTCCTTAGAGAGGGCAAGGACTTTTAGTCAAACTGACCCCCACAGTCTCTGATCAAACACGGGTTGTTCATCCCCCAGTCTTTTATTTCTCAGAAAAAGACTCATGAGTCCTGTGGGCTTTCAAGGTATAGCTCTGTGGATTGTGGATCACACCTCATGTACATCTTCTGCTAAGAGACCAACAGCAGCTTTTTATAACAGTATTACCTGTTAAGTTTATTTTTGTCATAATAAAACCGAGCTTAATTTTCATAGAATCACTAGGTTGGAAAAGACCTTCGAGATCATTGACTCCAACCATACCTATCTGCCTCTAAACCATATCCTTAAGGGCCTGGTCTAACTGTCTTTTAAATACCTCTAAGGATGGGGACTCCACCACCTCCCTGGGCAGCCTGTTCCAGTGCCCAATGACCCTTTCTGTGAAAAGTCTTTTTCCTAATGTCCAATCTGAGCCTCCCCTGGTGCAGCTTGAGGCCATTCCCTCTTCTCCCATCCTGTCACTTGCAAGAAGAGGCCAGCACCCTCCTCTCCACAACCTCCTTTCAGGTAGTTGTAGAGATCAATGAGGTCTCCCCTCAGCCTCCTCTTCTCCAGGCTAAACACCCCCAGCTCCCTCAGCCGCTCCTCATAAGGCCTGTTGTCCAGCCCCCTCACCAGCTTCGTTGCTCTTCTCTGAACTCACTCCAGAGCCTCAACATCCTTCTTGTGGTGAGGGGCCCAGAACTGAACCCAGGATTTGAGGTGCAGTCTCAGCAGCGCCAAGTACAGGTGTAGAATCACCTCCCTGGACACGCTGGCCATTTTATTTCATAACACTCAACAACATCCAATTTCCTTTAATTTCTTTTTTAATAATTGAAAGAATTAGAACAAATAGGAGCACAAATTTTGCTGTTGTGAATGATATTTTGATTTGTGTTTTTCAGGGACTTGTTGAACATGTTCAGTCCCCCCATTATTCCTGGAAGCCGACAACTGGAAGACTGCGCTGAATCTTCAACAAATCAGAGTATTCCAGGTAGGAATTTATAAAGACAATGAAAAGGACCTGGGTAGAAAGACATTTCTAAATGCTGTTTCTGTAATGCTGGTGCTGCCTTATCGTAGTTTTCTATACTACTACATTTTGGTTCCTAGTTCTTGTATTTATCATTCTCAGCTCGAGCTAGCATGGTTTTCCATGCAATATTAATTGACACTGATAGAAGAATAACTTATGTAGTTGCAATTTCTTCGTGTTCTAGCTGGATATGGATTAACTCATTAAAAATGAATCTTATTTGTTTAAAATAAGGAATTATGCTAGTGGGGATGGCAAATCTATGAGAGAAAGAACGCGAAGACTAAACGTTGTTATTCAGAAATACAATTATGCATATGTAAATGATGCTTCTCTTATGAAGAAAAATTTCAGATTTAGCCTTAAGTGAAATCTCAGCATGATTTCCTGAGTAAAGCCTGTTGTCACCACCTGAAGTGTTACAGAGTTTTGCTTATTAATGGTATTTGCTTAGAGAATGGCAAAGAACTTAGCTGAAACTGGAAAGTCAGCCACAAAAGAATAAAACAAATAGCTCATTTTCTTCAAAATGCCCCTTTTCCTTATTGGTTTCCGTAGGAAACACAGTAGATATCTACATTTTTCTTCAGGTCTGGGGAATTCAATGTGAAATCTCATAAATCTGACCTGCGTATTGTGGCTGCCCGAGGGATCAAAGTGTCTCAGTGATTTACTGTCAAAAATAGATTATGCCTCTCAAATTGGGAATGTTTTCATAGATGTATATTTGTAATGGTTTATGACAGCAAAACAGAATTTTCCTGTCAGGAAGGGGCCTTGCTTGGAAGAATCAAATGATATGTTTTGTTAAGGGTTCTAAGTAAGCAGAAGAGAGAATTCAACAGTAATCCTTGAGTTAAAAGGCATGTTGGGTATAAATTTGTGATAGGTGTCTGAGAATTGGTTTATGTTTGTATTATGAAATCTAGGGCTTGCTGCAGTAAATTTCTGTAAATTTTAAAAATAACGGATTATTATCTTTAAAAAGCTTTTAAAAAGAAATATTCATGGTAATTTGTTTGGTTACTTCTGTTATTCACACTAGAATGTCCAAAATGTTTTGTGACTTGTTCCTAAAGTCATTTTCCTTTATGCTGAAATGTTGCACCTCATGAATCCATGACTGCACATGTGGAGAACAGAAAACCTCTATACACCATAGCTCTTTCTGGTTTTAGCTTTTTATTTTTTTGCCTTTTTCAATCAAATTAAATTCTGACTTGTATATATCTACGATGTTTGTAATTTGATAATGTCATACAGAAACTTTTCTGTCTCCAAATACTGCAGAAAACTTGCTGTGGTGTTGAATTAATCCAGCCTCATTTCCCCAAGCTGAAGAAAGTAAGAGGGAATAACAAATCCATTCCATATCCTTCCTTCCACAAACAGGACTGTTTGGAGTTTTTCTGAACTACTAGAAACCCATCCCTATTAGAGCAGCAGAGCAATCTTAGCAGGTGTGGGATGGGAGGCCTGGCTGGCAATCTGAGGAGGGGGGTACCTGTACAATGCACAGCATCTTCAGGCAACACCAACCCTCTCTTTCTGATTGTTTACAGTCCTTGGAAAAGAATGTCCTTGCACTATATTGAGAGAAAACTGTCATGGTTTTGCTCATGTAAAATCATACAATCATAGAATAGTTTGGGTCAGAAGGGGCCTTAAAGATCATCCAGTCCCACCCCTGCCATGGGCAGGGACACCTCCCACGGGATCAGGCTGCCCAAGGCTCATCCAACCTGGCCTTGAACACCTCCAGGGATGGGGCAGCCACAGCTTCCCTGGACAACCTGGGCCAGGGCCTCACCCCTCTCATGGCAAAGAAATTCCTCCTTATGTCTAGTCTAAGTCTGCCCCTCTCCAGTTTATCCCCATTGCTGCTCGTCCTATCACTCCTAGCCTTTGTAACCAGTCCCTCCCCAGCTTTCTTGTAGCCCCTTCAGGTACTGGAAGGTTGCTCTAAGGTCTCCTGGGAGCCTTCTCTTCTCCAGGCTGAACAACCCCAACTCTCTCAGCCTGTCTTCATTAAAAAGAGCTCTTGGGACATAATACGGTGGTGTTTGAAAATGCAGTGCCGTGTGCTGCATGTCTGTCAGATCAGATTGTACCCATCAAACGCTGGAATCTGGGTGTTTTCCTAGATATCTTGGTTTAAAACCATCTTCATGGACCATGACAACTAGATGGCTTGAAGTATCATTTTTGAAAGAGGTGCTAGATAGGCGATGCATCTCTTGCACTTGAGAAAAAATTTTGTTTTTCTTAACCACTTAAGTTGAGGTTAGTTACTTGTGTGATGAAAGAACAGGGTTATTATGGGGCAATTAAATGCCAGTTCTGATCAACAGACTGAATACTCAATTCCAGAAAATTCCGCTGCCCTACTCAATTTTCTTAACTCATTTCCTAGTAGGATATTTTTTATTTTTCATATCGGGAAGCAACTGAAGTGTCACAGGATTATTTTGTGTATGTGTACAGTTTTCCAGTATTCCAGATACCAGATGATAACAAAAGGATATTATCAGTACTGAAAATCTGCAGTGAGTTGTAATGTATCCAAGATATTAATTTTATCTGAAAGTATCCTTAAGAAAAAATAGAATTACTGTATTTATTTTTTAGTTCTGATAATTAGTAAAACTCTTTAGGTTGGGACAAAACTTTTTGGGGAAAAAGGTAATTCATTTCTAAGAAAGCATTTTACTCTGTAGTTCATTTCTTAAAGTTTGCACCACCCATGGTACGTAATTAAACAGGGAGATGTAGTGAAAAGTAGTCTTCTATTCAGTAGGTTTCCCAAGACAATCAGGAGGAAAATTTAGTCTCATAAATTTTACAAATTGCTATAGATTTTTTATTAGATATTGATATTTCTGATTTAAAGACAATTTTATTTATTCTGACACAACAAATCATACAAGAAATTTTCCACAGTAAGTGACAAAGGCAGAGTCATAAAGTCTCTGGAACTTTTCCTTCATTGTATCTTGTTACTTGTCTTAATATAGTGGCCTAGGAAGCACAGCACTCAACACTCTTCTGCCATCGGTTACAGTTGTTGATAGTCATGAGGTAGCCCTGCAGGACCTAATGACAGAGGTGTGAGCACTGTAGTTCAGTATTCAAGAGTCATATCGTAGGAAATATTAAGTGTTCTCTTCAGCATCCCTTCTACTGACAGCTGTTTAATTTTATAGCAATCTAAGAACAAACACTTTGATTTTTGCTTTCACCGTGATATTCAAATTAAGCTGCCAAGAGATTTTTTTCATGCAATCCTGAGCAACTTCAACCCCAAAAGCATGGATGGTGGGAACACAAACAGCCATGAAAATTTTCTTTGGAAGGGACTTGTTTATCAGTTGATGTGGTCATGGATGCTGGATTCCTACATGCGGTCAGGCTGCACACACTATATTTGAAAGTAGAAAGATGCCTTCTGACACAACTGATACCCGTTGCTTGAGTCTTGTGGAAGAATGTCACTTAGTTTAATTAGCACTTCTTTGTAGGAAGCAGAACAGAAGTGAGGTTTTAGATGTTTTGTTTTAATCTGTTCAAACCTGAATACACCATGCTGTCACCAGAAGTCTGTCACAAGACCTACGAATGCCCTAAAATGCATTTGGGCATGTTGTGAGATGCTAAAAGAAACAAGTCTAACTTTAAAAACAAGTTACATTTAGAAAACTAAGTTCTCTTCTTGTTCCCATGAAAATACATGCAGGGAATTAATTGCTGTAGAGGTACAAATCCAGCTAGTCCTGGATGCAATCTGACATGCCTTGTCTTCAAGGCATACAGGGAAAGAGGTACACCCTGAAGAGTATGAAGAATTTCCTGTTCGTAAATCAAACCAGGGAGTGTATTTAGAGGCCAATTCCAAGGCAGAGAGGGAAGGAGATTTAAACTTAGAAATGAGAAACATTTTTTAAAAGAGGCAGGTAAAAGCAAAATAATGAAGGGAAGAATTCAGTAGGAATAACAACACAGTTTCAAGTAAGAATGTAAAACTGTGTGAGGGAATGAGGCATGAAGACCATTTGCTTGTTTACTGCAATCTCAAGTGTAGAAAAAGACGTTCAATTCTGTGCCTCCTTTCTGCACGGTATAATTTTTCTCAAGACCTATCCAAGTAAAATATCTCAGTTAACCGCGCTTAGTTTACCAGGCCTGATGAAGTACCCACAGCAAAGAGAGCAACAACTTAGCTTTACCTTTTTACCTTTGGTGACAATAAGAGGCGGTTTCTTTCTGATGGCATTTGTTAGTGTTGCTGAGGAAACAGAAATGAAATCTCTTCCCAGACGATAAAGCGCACACTTCTGTATGCATTAAATGCACCAGCCTACTTTCTGGTCTCTAGATAATGTAACCTATATATTGTTCTGTGATCCTGGCTGTAAATAGATTCTGAGAATTGTGAAACTGCTGTTGTTAGCAAAACAGGCCATTACTTATTATGAAGTGTTAGGGGCATACAAAACATTGGCTTTGTTTTAGCAGTCTGAGAATGAGATGAACATTTATGATGAAATTCAAGATACAGATTGCGTTTGTGGATTATTTCCTATCAAAAAGCTATAGGTCATGTAACTTAGATTTAGCTTCTATGAAAGGTTTAAAAAAGGAGCTACAGTATATAAAGCATCTGTAAAAGTCTGTAAGGTTTTATGTGTGTATTTTAAACTGAGGATTCATTTCTATTACATGAAACATTCTTGCATTGTAAATTACTTTAGACAACCTAAATTTAAAATTTTTATTGTTTGAAGAATCTTATTTCCTCTCTGATATTGAATGCCCTTTTGTAAGATTAAGCTGTACTGAACATTTAGGTAACACTGGATACCAGACATTCAAATTTTTTTAATTCTTACAGGCCTTAAGTACACACTGACTGTCTTTCTTTGTACTAAAACATTACTGTTTAAGAAGATCATTGAGAAAATACCACTTAGGGATACTTTGCTCCACTGTCAGTGAGGGTACTTCTGGTGAACTGCTCCACTGGACTTTATAAAGTCCAGTCATTAAGCAAACTCTAACTGACATCATTTCAGCTCAACTAAACTCAGTTCATCAGAAATAGAATAAAAATGTGAATTGCTGTTATTTGAAGATAACAAGTCAGAAGTCAAAGGGTTATAGACTTTAAAGAGACACATTCTGTCACCTCTGACAGAAAGGTATTTCCATGTTATTGTCTAAGTGAATAAGAGTGATTTATTCTTACTTTTCCCTCTTGACACAGGTGAAGATGACCTCAGTGCTGAAGCAGATGAGGAAGTTTTAACTCTTTTGTATGATCCATGTCTGAACTGTTACTTTGATCCAAATTCTGGAAAGTACTATGAATTGGCATAGTCACATCATGAGAGGATATCGTTTTCTGTTCAGAGTAGGTTTATTTTTTAACTGTTTGTAATGTGTGACTGAGCTGTATAATTATAGTTTACCAGGTAACTTAAAAGTTCAGTTAAACTTTTGACTTTCAAACAAATGAATGTATTTTGTAAATAGTGTCTTATTTTTATAGTTTTATATTAAGTTGGAATGCAGTGGAAAAATCACACAACATGAAAGTTCTTTGTGACTAAGACATTTCTTTGTTCGTCTAATATTTTTCCAATATTCAAAGGTTCTACATGAAAACAAGTGAAGTTGCATCAAGAAGGTTTGTGGTGTTTAGCTGTAAATTATGGTTTTAGTCAAATAAAACCGAATTCATTGTTTACTGTGTATTTTTAGTTGGTTCTGAGCTATCTTATTCTTCGAACGCCAAATATACAGTGTTGTTTGAAGGCCTCCATTTCATAAGCTCATTCATTCCCTTTAGTCATCAGAGAAAGCAGTCTTTTCCTTATCTTCAAGAAGTTCTCTGCTGTTGCATATTGTAGTAACAGGATGGTGTTAAAGCTGTAAGGTGGTGCGGTGTGTATGGTGCAGCGCACTGCAAAGTGTGTGCATGGGCAGGTTGTGAATCTGGACCACAACAGGGGAGGTACGGCAGGCTCTGAGAGTATGAGCTATCGCTTACTTTACTGCTTTTCAGTCCTGTGTAATGTAAGTGATAGCTTCAGCACTCAAAAATCACAGCCTTTTTGCATGGGTCCTAAAGTTCCAGCTTAAAGATTTAAATTGCCTGCATCACTGTGCATTTTTTTTTTCCTGTGGTATGTAAGATATCCCTATGGACCATGGAGAAAGTCTATAGATATAAACCAGACTGTACATAGCCTTTGAAAATGAGATCATTATATGAGATGAATGAGATACTGTGCATGGAGACATTTCAAGCTTTGTCTGCTCTGAAAATGAGTTAACCTGATCCTGATGTTTCTGCATTGCCATGGCTGCTAATTGGCTCCAAGCAGTGCCCAACATTTCCAGCTCCAGAATGAAGGAGATTCTGTGATACCACGCGGCGCAGCTCGCCGCTCGGAACCCCTCCAGTCAACAGGACGCTTGCTCAAAGGGTAAATAAATCATTAAAAAATCCTCTGCCTGATAGCGAAGAAAAGTCATGGGGTGGGGGTTGCCTGTGAAACAAGAAGTCCTCATAGTTATGTTGTAATGGACTTGTGTTAGTGGAACAGCTTTAGAGTCCACCAGTTCAATTAATATAACGATTTTCTGGAGACAGTTGAAGGGAATGTCAAAACCACGTGGCAAGTGATCTATAGGCATTTGTGGAGATTCTTGTTCTAAGTTTGTACTTGATTATATCCAGTGCTATTCCGCTGTAATTATTTGCAAGCTGATTACTCAGTGAATTTTTAAGAATAATGTAGTTGAATGTCATAAAGTGAGCTTAGTAAGCTCACTGGCAATTGATTTAAAATATGTCTGTATGTTATACGTAATTATGGATCCCAGTTAATGAATATCCTACAAGCAATTGAAAATGCAGTTGTTAATAGTCATTTGGCATTAGATCAGATTGTATATTTGGCTTCTATGGCAGGTACAAACATACCACAATTTGAGTCAAGTAAGAGCAGCACTGAAACCCACAGGAAGACAGATAGTGTGTTGAGATGATTTACGTACTCCTGTTTCTCCCAGAAAGATTTGTACCTGCTCTTGCTAATGCCATAATGAGTTTTAAAAAGTCAATGAAATCATAATTTTGACCTTCAAAAATCAGATACTAGCTTGTGCATATCTAACCACTTTCTTCGAACCATCATTTAGTGCTCAGGACCATTCTCCTCTTGTCTGTGGCAAGGGCTATCTAAAATGTGTTGTTAATTTTCCTTTCATAGCCACTTGTCTCAGAGGAGTAAACTCTGAAGGTTGCGCAACAAGGAGTCCTTGGAGACTCCACGCCCTGATCCCCACCTTTAATGAAATAAGGAGGCAGGTGGGTAGTGGCACTAGGTTTGGGGTGAGTTTTGTTCCAGACAGGTCTGTAGGCAAGTCCAGACACACTCTCTTCTGCCATTAGCACAGTAGTTTTGTATAGGTAAGTCCTGCTTTTCAAAATCAGCAGTTTGGATCCTTGCCCTTTGTTCTCTGTTTAGCAGCTTTGTGTTTTCAACATCTATGGGGACTGATTGCCGTAATGCTGTGAACAACACCTGTGAGCTGAGCAGTGCAAAAGACTTGGCTACAAGGACTGTAAGTTCTGATCATGATGCTTTTTTCTTCATCATCATCCCATGAACCTAGAACTAAAGCATGCTTTTTCTTCAGCCAATTTGTCAAAGCCAGCATTTGCGGCAAGTGATGAAGAACACAGAGGTTTGTTCCTAACAGTCATGTGCAATGTTTTAGTCTGTGAGAATCGCAGTTCTCACTGGAGCATGCTGTCCAGCAGGTGAAAAGACCTGTGCCTGGGCATAAAGTTCCAGGTTAATGAAACCGTCTGCAGGGATTTATTTCTACAGACCTGGTGGCAGTTAGGATTTTTGAGAACAGAAGTTCTGAAATGCTGTAAATTTCAGTAGGGCTTCATTAATGCTTCCTAGACGTGCATTGAACATAGAGGAATTGAAGTTTGCTTGGTAGAGCTGCTGCAGTCAGCAGATCATAAATCCATCTGTTGGTCTCTCAGACCTTTCTGTGTTCCTTACACATGTGCGATGTGTCATGGAATCATAGAAACATAGAATGGTTTGGGTTGGAAGGGACCTTATCATCCAGTTCCACCCCCCTGCCGTGGGCAGGGACACCTCGCACTGGATCAGGCTGCTTCAAGGCCCATCCAACCCGGCCTTGAACAGCTCCAGGGATGGGGCAGCCACAGCTTCCCTGGGCAACCTGGGCCAATCCCTCACCACTCTCATGGTGAAGAAATCCCTCCTTATGCCTAGTCTAAATCTGCCCCTCTCCAGTTTATACCACCTAGTTCTACCACTACAAGCCTGTATGAACAGTCCCTCTCCAGCTTTCTTGTAGCCCCTTTCAGGTACTGTTCCCAGCTGCTAAAAACAAGCCTTGCAGTCAAACAGCTTTCATATAGTTTAGGAGGAAGAAAAAACCTTTAAACCACTTTCTAGCCACAGCCCAGAGGAGTAGGTTGCTCTGCTGTACACCACCCACATCAGCGTGTTTCTTTGTCACTGGAATGATTCTCCCCATTTCTCTCATTCTTTTTGCCTTAGGTCCGTCTGCCAAGGTTTTCTCCAAAGCCCAACCAAATAACCAGGTTTCAGCCTTCAGATGCCCACAGACTGCTGCAGCGCTGAGCTGCTCACCAACAACCTGGCACACGTGAATGCCACCATGGACCCTGCCCGGCAGCTGTGTGGGCTTTGCAATCTGTAATCTTGCAGTCCTAGCACTTGTACCAAGTGCTGAGCCTCGTTATGCCAGACAAAGAACACCCTCTGTCCTGAGGAGCTTACAATAGGACATCAATATTGACCTTTGCCCTCTGCTGCTGTGGTTACTAGGTAAGACAACATGAAGAATCAGACATTAATATCCACCTGCCCTCCAGCAATAAAACATTCTGTGTAGGGGCACATCCTCTAAACTTTGGGTCACATGGCAAGGTTGCCGAGGCTGAAAAACCCTTGAAAATAGTTTTGCAAAACGTGTTTCATATTCATGTTATTTTTCCATGCTATTTCTTTATTTTAGAAAAGGACTTATTTTTTTTAAGCGATGGGCTAGATATAAAATGAAAAGACAATCTGTCTTTTCTATGTGGTATTGCTGATAATCACCACTTTTCTCATGGTTGCTATAGTAACTTGGCATCCTTATCTGGCACCTTAAAAAAAACCTATGTGAAATTCAGTTCCCTGATAAACTGAAAGCTTGGCATGGGACTGCATAGTGTCATTTTTTCTTATTCGGTGTTTGACTTGTTAGCAGCTGCACAGGCAATTCTGACTGTGATGTTTTGGGATTCTGCTGCAGGCATTACAACGAGTGTAAATGCAAAAGCCCTGGGTGAAACCACAGAAAGGGTTGTGAGCTCCCGCAGGGTCATGTGCGGCAGCCCGCAATCCAAAGACCTGAGCAGGATTTTTGCTCCTCTCTAAAAGCACTGTAAAAGAAATTCTGTTACCAAGCTTCGCAGTTTTCAAGAGGAAAAATAATCTGTGGATGTTCAGCTACACAGTAGGAATTATGATGAAGGTTCCTGTGGTAAATCATCAGTGAATCAACAACCTTGTGTTGGTTTTAGTCCCTTTCCAAGTATGTGCCGTTCAGTCTGCCTGGGAGAAGAGAGTGAACCTGGTCTGGGGGTGCTGGAGAGCTGAGGGATGTTATTAGAGCTCAAGGCCAATGCGGACACCAGGTGTCCCAGGTGAGTACAGCCACTCAGCAGTTCCACCTCTTTTTTGCTGGTGATAAAGGTGTTTTTTCTTGTTATGTCCAGATGTGGCCCAGCTACATTCCTCTGCTTGTGCAGCCCCTGTGCTGATGTCTTTACACCTTCCAGCCCTAAAGTGCCCTCATGGCTGGAAGAGAAAAGGAGATGGCGATGCCTGAACACCTGGTGTTAGCTCCCGGCCATTGGGCACAATGCTCTGGTGTGTCTTCAGAGGAGCTGAAGCCAGAGTGGTCGGTAATCTACCCCTGCAGGCACAGCCTCTTCACCAGATCTCAGGCTTTTTCCTTTGTTATCATGTTGTTTTAGCAAGAGTTTCGAAGAGCAGACAGGTTTGAAAGGTACGTGGTTGCAAAACAACAGAGAAAAAATGCTATCAAAAGACATTAAATGAAAAGCAGTTTTGCTTTTGCAGTGTGGCTGGAGTGCTCCTGGGGACTGACAGTGTGTTCTCATCCTGTTCCTCACAGATATCCTCCCCTGGCTGCTGCCAGAGAAAAGACAGGGCTACATCAGTGACAGATCCTCGGTGCTGACCAGCTACAGCCACAGTGCAATACCTCTCATAACCTCTCATAAACCCAGGCAGGCTCCTACTACATTGGTATTGCTAGCGTACTTCAAACAGTGTTCACGTTAAGCTGCTTAGGGGGTTGTCTGTTAAAAAGTTTATTATTGGATGATTGTGCATTTTATCTGTGTGGGAGACCAAAAAACCTTAGGTCATGGAAATTACAAGTGTCATTTTAGAAGACTGCATATTTATTAGGCCATCTCCTACTGCTGCACTCAAGGCAAAAATCTTCATACAAGCAATCTATTCACAGCTACTGCTTTACCACCTGATGTGCAAAATATCGAAGCTCTGGATATTTTATTATTGTGCTGAGTAACTTTCTAGATAATTTCTAAAGCTCAGGAAGTGTCCTGTGCAAGAGTTTAGTTTTCATTAGAGTTCTGTTTTCTAACCAGGGCTTGGGAGGGGTTTCTGGGGAAGGATCCCATGGTGCCAGTAGGTTCGTTGTGCTGGGTGGCACTACATTCTGTCTTTCCAACCTTGGTAAGGTGGATTCTGGCTTGAGAGCCTGGCAGATACCTGTATGGCATTTCCCACAAATCCACGTTAGGCCCAAATTAAACTAGCTGCTGTTTTCCCAAGAAAGACAAAAAGGCTTTCAGAAACTGCCAGTTCCAAATTAGCCCTAATGCCTGGGTGAGCCACGTGACATTCATGACAGTACCAGAAGATGATCCAGATTTTGTATTTCCTCTTTTTTCCTTTCTAGTAACTGGAGAGCCTCCATGCATGCTCATACATCCCTAATCCTGGTGCAGCCCACAGCCTGGGCACTGCTGTGGCCTTTGTGGCCCAAGCATCTTTACCCAAATACAACCCCAGATCTTCTGGGGTCCAGCCAGGCTCAGACTGACTGCGACAAAAATCACCCTTGGTGCTGAAGCAAGTGCCTTGTGTTCAGAGGTGTGCAGATCACGGCATAGCAGGAAGAAAAAGAGATTTGGAACCACTCGCCTGCTCAGTGCTACTTTTCCAGGTACCATTCAGCCCTTTGCTCCATGCCAGCTCAGTTTTCAGCCTCATTCTCTGATTTGCAACTCTAAATCCCTGGGAGCAGGGAAAGCTGCCCTGTGCCTGGCTTGGTCTTCCTCCCTACACCATTAGAGTCCTACAGTGCTTGATGCCAGCAGGGCCAGACTGCTGCTGCACTCACACTTGTGCATTAATTTGCTCCACTTGGTCGTGAATGATGAAGGGTGAACCAAGAGGGTAGGTTCCTGCTCAGAAAAAGTAATGAAGTGTTAAGTGTGATAAAATACAGACATGTCGTCTGTGCACACACATCCCTGCACGGGGCAGGGACACCTCCCACTAGATCAGGCTGTCCGAGGCCCCTCCAGCCAAGCCTTGAATACATTACAACCTGGCCTGGTGATGTATTACAGTGCCCTAATCTCTTGCAGTGCATTATACCTTATTTAATTTGATCTGTAAATCTTTACATGCCAATAGAAGGAAATGTCTGATCGGTCTGTAAGGTACTCAAAGAACTCATCTTTTACTGATGTCTTCTGCTTCCAGTAGAACTTCCAGCTCATGAGCAAAGATGACACAAGCCAAGTACTAAGACACCTGAGAGGAGCCTGTCAGCTCACATCAGTCCAACACTCCGTCTCCTGCTACAGCTTCTCCTCCAGAGCCACCTGCAAGCCACCCTCACACAGACAGGAGGTATTTATATCTCCTACCAGTAAGACGCGAGGATTGATATTGCTTTATGTGCTGATCGCCTTGAACGTAATCATGGGAGCACTTTACCACTGTTAGAAGTTAATGACACATTGTTTAAATGGGAAAAAGACATTCATAGCCAAATTTATAGCTGGAGTTGTAGCACTGAACTCCAGGCAGAGTCCTGGCGGTGCTGAGCTGTGGCGATGTTGCCATTGCTCATGGCAGGAAAGCTGCACTTAACCCTGGCAGGGCTGGGGGCCCCAGTTAGCTGCTGCCCCAGCCTCGCTCGCTGGGACACACCGTCCCGCCTCTCGGGCTCTGCTGGCCCAGGCCCCAGCTGTGTGCAACCCAGGCACCCGCAGGCTCCTGCACAAACAGCTCTGGTGCATCCGGAGCGGCCAAGTGAAACAAGGATAACTGTGCTCAATCCTGAACAGTGCTTTCCCTTGCCAGTCCTCTGATCCCTCCAGCTCTGCAGCCTCTCAGCTGCACACTCAGTGCCACGAGATTAAAATGTACAACTATGTGACACCTTATAAAGCACAAAAATATGAACTGGCAAAGCCCCTTAACAACAAAGGGTCATGCACAAAATCTTCAGGCACTAATTCAGTCTCAGGGCTCTCTTTCCATTGCAGTGTAGTATCAACAGGAAGCCCTGACTGAATTAAAACCTGTTATTCTTCTAAAGCATCTCTTTTTCTATCTGTCTGCAACAAGGTTTTATTGACCGAATCATGAACATAAAAAAAGTACGAGATGCACAAAGGCACTTAGCGACAGATTTGTTTTCCTTGGAAAAATGTGCCACATCGTGATGCTAGGAAAACAGCTATTAATTTGGAGGTTATTTCAAAGCTAATGGATAATTATTATTCTGTGGGGTTTTTTATCCAATGAAGAGTTTAGTTTGCCAAACAATCCCTCTCCATGTGCAGCCCTGATATTTCTCTTCTGCTGCACTGATGGATGTTACTGTTCAGAACAAATGGCTCTGCTTTTACCTTCTGAATTGTCCTTCAGTGGTTTTTTTGACAATTGTGTTTTATGCCTTGGATAAGTCACTGTAACACATGATAAAGTCCAGCACATCCAAAGCCCAGGAATAGTTAAGTTACTGTTACTCCTTTGTGCAATAGCCCACAGCCATATTTTAAAGCAGTTACAGTCTTTTGTCAAGCACATGTATTGGCATATTTTGTAACTGAATTACTGAGCCTACTCTAACAGCTCTCAAGCAGCTCTCACAGACTATCATGTAAATCCTGCTTAATTCGTGGTTTATTGACCACAGTGGCTCTGGATAAGCACCTGATGCCAATTCCCTCCCATGGGCAGCGTACCGCCTGCTACTGCATCTCCATGGAAATTCTCTAAGTTCCTTTTGAAAGAGCAGTTTGGGTGTTGCAGACCATCACCGCTTCCATGGGAAAAACAGCCAGGGAGCTTACCCTCTCTGTGAGGGGTTGATGAACATAATAGCCCGCAGTCAAGCAGACAGAAACCCCTTAGTCCTACCAGCACCCCACAAGCTCATTGGGAAAGTTTCAGTCTTGTGTGGTGCGAGAGAGTGGGAACACCTCATTGCCATGAGCAGGAAGGTCAGGGCCTGGGGAGACAGATGGTGGCATCCAGCACTCGGGGACAACCCTGGAGGTACCCAAGGCCAGGTTGGATGGGCCTTGGGCAGCCTGAGCCAGTGGGAGGTGTCCCTGCCCATGGCAGGGGGTGGAACTGGATGATCTTTAAGGTCCCTCCCAGCCCAAACTATTCTATGATACTCTTGTGTACAGCAAAACCTATTGGGAAAACATAAACTACTGTGATATTGCAGGCAGAAGAAAGACTTTCCACGCTCTGAGACTTAACTCTTGAACTGTCAGTCCTTTTTCACTGTAAGGGATGCTGGGGCCAGGGCTCCAGCGTGGGGCTTCACACTCTCTTGGGCACCTCTTTTGGAAAGTCAGGAAGACAACTCCAGCTTCTTTCTCATCAAATCCCTTGTCTTAACCAAGAATAAAGGCTAAATAAATAGATCTAAAGCATCTGAAAAGCACGTCAACATCCCCCTTCAAAATAAAATGCAGTGAAGTGTGAAAGTATACCTTTTATTCCATAAATCTCCAGCAACTGGCACAGTTCTGTAGCTCTTGTCACACTTTAATACGGACAGAATTTAACACACCATGCAAACTCCATAAAGTAATTACATTTCATCTCAACAAAGAAAAAAAAAACCAACCCAGCTCATTCAATGCCCTCCGTCTGAGGAAGGATTATAGACGATTCAGTGCATGTTGATTTTTTGTGGTGATAAATCCAAAGCAGGTCACTAGTGAAATGGTAATGTGGGCTCCCAAGGCAGTTTATTTACAGGGAAAAATAGAGATGTTATTTGGTGTCCTTCAAGGCAGTGTCATCCTGCTTTCTGAATCTTCCTGAGGTTTATCCTGTACTTAGAAGAAGCTTAAAATTGTCAAACTTACCTTGAACAGACCATTTGAGCACCTGGCAGTTGCCCCTGTGCAGGTCAGTTATGTGTTTCACACCAGATTCCCATTCAGCTTTTGAAGAGTTATTTCATTTTGCAATAAATGAGGTTATGCGACTGATGATGATGGTAGAAGGCCAGCAGGACACTTGCAGGTCCACATCTTGCAACATTGGCCACCAAGCCCGAGGGCTTCGGGCACTCCAGAACACAGATCAGGTTGGAAATACTTGTCGTCAGAGAATGTGCTGGCTGCCGTTCTGCCGTGCCGAGGGTTTATCTGTACACAACAAACTGCAGTTAATTTAACTAATTTATCTATTAATTGTCCTCAAATAAAGCCTCCAAATTTTAATTAGACCATTGAGATTAAATGCAATTAAAACCCTTGAAGCAAGTCATCAAGGACTGCAGGCACTCTAGTTTCCGAAGCCCAGCACAATTCTACAAACGCACAGAGGAACAGATAAATGAGGGTGATGACAAAAGATGCTTTTCCACACTAGACACAAAGCAACACAGCACCAAAGACTTTGTGCTGTCCTGACTCAGCCTCTGCAACAGGACAAGACCTTGCAAAGGAGACCAGGACACAGTGGCCTCCTGAGGGATGGGGATGAGAGGCTTAAAAGTCCTACAAGTGGAGAGGACTATGATTACCTGTCATGGTGTTGGTGCATCAGCTCAAAATGCGATCACACCCTTCAGCAGCACTGACGGTGATGGGACAGACACAAGGGAAACTTCCAAGGACAAAGTTTTTTCCTTTATCCATTTCATACCACTGAGCATTGGTTTGCTTCTGCTGTAGTGTTTATTATTTGCATCTCAGGCCTAGCCTTGCTTGTGACCCAAGCAGGCCCTATGATGAATGTTGCACAGTGGTGAGAAACACTCTGGGGAAAAGCCATTGCAGCTTCCCAGCCTCTGGTGCTCTTGTATAAAATCCAAGGCAGACAATGCCAGAATAAATTGCATTTGTGTTTCCATGTTTTTTCAGCTGATTGGCCTCATGAATGTAGCTCAGTTCATTCCATGAAAAGACTTGAAATGGTGCACGCAATTGTATTCCCATAGTGGAGTCTTGTGCATGGAGAGGTAGGACAGAGCGTGACATTGGGCAGTAGCAGCAGAGAAGGTGAAAATAAGGCTAAGCATCACCTGAACACAGAGTGGGCTTGGTGAAAGGCACAAAATTTGATGGGAAATTTTTGTATGAAAAAGTTCACAGCCTTTATAGGAGACTGTGAGCAGTGGAAGGCCAAACTAAGGAAAAAAACTGCAAGGTGAGTACTAGTTAGGTTGCACGAAGCAACAGATTTGTTAATATTATGATCAATTACGATGAAATAGGAAGATAAAACTAGAAGGAGCTCTCAGAGGCCAGGACATGTCACTGGGGCAGGGGTCAGCAAGGAGGTGAGCAGCAAGCAAGAAAAAAATCAGGTTTCTATAGATAAACCCAAGCCAGGTTCCTCGTTCCGGCCCTGGTCATTTCTTTTGCCCTTTAGACTTTTGAAAAAGCTGACATCCTGCTATGACTTTATGAACCCCAAATCATTCCTTCTAATGGCACCTGTATTCAGATTTATATTCTGTAGTCAGCTGGAGTAAAGGAGGAGTTGCAATAGGCACCCCGCAGCATGCTGGCCGCCACGGCTCAGTGTGTGTGTGGCACCAAGAAAAACCCAGCAGGGGCACAAGAATTCCCTGAGTTATTTCCCTTTCTCTCTCTAGCAATAAAGCCACAGTTACACCGGGTGGTAACTCTTAGCAGATGGTGACTTTTTCAAGTTGACTGCTGCATAAATGATACTTTCTGAGTTTGTTCCTTTTAATTCAGATTCTCAGTGGTGCATTCAAATGTCAAAGAGCATAATATTTCTATCTTTTATTTCCTTTGTGAGCAGAGATATTCTTTAAGAAGGGTAGGAATTACACCTTGGGAGAAAAGATAGGCTCTCTCGATAAAAGTGATCTGCTTTACAAATGTTACAGAATACAGTTAAAACGTTAGGTGCAAAACACCTCACTGGCTTTGTTCTCAGCGGAGAGTTTTAGTTTCTACTGCACGTTTTAAAGAGCTGTTTTGTCTGCACTGTAATGATTTACTGGATTGGGGAGGTCCACTAGCAGGGCAAGGGAAGGATCGCCTCTGCTGCTTGTATGAGGAGGTTGGGGAAGTGGGGGTGGAAGATCTCTAATTAATCTGCCACTACTGTACACAACTAAAAATAACAGGACAGCTGAACGAGTAGGGTTTTTTTTCCCCCACCACTGCCTTGCAATTGCAAGCTGGGGTGGCCGCATGCCAGATCCCTGCAGCATGCAACGGCCTGGGGACGGCATGACCTGGACTGGCAGCCACAGGCTTTCGGGCTGCGCTTTAGCGTAAAGCAGATTCAGGGAGATCAGAGTCAATGCACTTTGGCTCCAGCTGCAAATTCAAAGCCCGTGCAACAGCTCCTGAAGGCAAAAGGGCTGTTCTATTGCTCCAAGGTACTACTGACTATAGCCAGTGGGTTTCCCTGCTTACCTGTGCTTCATCTGAGCAAGGCAGCACTTCACCTTGGTCCTAAAGAGCTATACCTGTACCTAGAAGCTGCAGCTAGAAGGCTTTTCTGTTTTGCTGCAAGATGTGTGTATATATATTGCCATTTTAGTAGTAGTGTAGCTGGAAACAGTATCCACCACCTAAGCCTACAAGCAAGGGAAGGTGTTCAAACCAGCAGAGGCCGCTTAGGCAAAACTCAGGAAGATGCAGTGCTCTCCCCCAAAGAGGAGTCCCTGTGAAGACAACGTTCAGCACTGAGAGCTCCACTCTACATCATCCACCGGATTGGAAGAGGTAGATCTTTCAATAGCTGCAATATATTTTGCTGCAATTTGCTGCCAGCGCTGCCAGCACCAGCTGCCCATAGCCCCTGCATGACCCCATCACATATGCCAGACCTCACCTGCACGAGTTTTACCTGCTCTGCTGTAACCAATAAGCAGATCTGGCCAGTCTGGTGTGCAGGATTATCATATGCACCTTTGAATATTGCTTTTAAATGACACAAACATATCAGAACCAGCCACAAATAAACTCACCCCACTGCCCCAACACCAAGGATGGTCGCCTCCTGCTAACACATGGGTACTCTGGAAAAAAATGGAGGTGACAAATAGAATCATACAATCATAGAATAGTTTGGGTTGGAAGGGACCTTAAAGCCCATCCAGTCCCACCCCCTGCCACGGGCAGGGACACCTCCCACGGGATCAGGGTGATCAAAGCTCCATCCAGCCTGGCCTTGAACACCTCCAGGGGATAGGGCAGCCACAGTTTCCCTGGGCAACCTGGGCCAGCACCTCACCACCCTCACAATGAAGAAATTCCTCCTTACATCTAGTCTAAACCTGCCCCTCTCCAGTTTATACCCATAGCCCCTCGTCCTATCACCACAAGCCTTTGTGAACAGTCGCTCCTCAGCTTTCCTGTAGCCCCTTCAGGTGCTGGAAGGTCGCTATAAGGTCTCTTCTCCAGGCTGAAGAACCCCGACTCTCTCGGCCTGTCCTCATATGGGAGGTGCTCCAGCCCTTGCATCATCCTTGCAGCCTCCTCTGGACCCGTTCCTACAGCTCCATCTCCTTCTTACACTGAGGATTCCAGAACTGGACACAATCCTCCAGATAAGGTCTCACAAGAGAGCCCTGAGGGGTTTGGCCCTCACAGATGAATAGATGAAGCACCTGTGTGATTTGTGCACTGCAGCACAACCCTCGTGCCCCCAGCCTGGAGAAGCTGTACCAAAACCAGTGCCATCATGGCAAAGCAGGAAGTTCAAAGGGCTTGGGTGCAGGCACTAATTTGCCCTCCGCACTTCACCTCCCCTCAGAGTCTGTGCCTTAGCACATTTATTTATTGCACCTCATTGGCAAGAAAGGAGAGATATCCCCTGGCCAGAGAGAAATGTCCCAATTAAAAAGCAAGCAATACAGTAAACCAGCAGATCATTCTTGAGAGCAGTGGTAGAAGCGGCCACCTCTTGTCCTCAATTTATGCTGCTTCCATCACCCTGGGAATTATATTTGTGCTGACAAGGATCAGTTTAACCCCTGGCTGCAATCTAATAAAAAGCTGGGGAGGTGGACGCATGCATAATCCTTCTTCCGTGTCCTAGGAATGGGTGCAATAAAAAAACTGCTGCTGCTGCTGCTGCTCGGTGGCCGCAGCTGCTGCCTGGAATAAATAACTGCCTGCCTGATGCTGGCAATGGGAAATGCTTTGGATTAGAAGTTCCTTGGACCTTTGTCCCTTTGCACTGCCACAGCCCAGTGTGGGCAAGTCATATCAAAACAGATAAAAAGGCCAGAATTGCTGTGTGGATCAGACCAAAGCATCTGCAACAACTCAGGAGCCCGTGGGCTGTGTCAGGGAGCCAGCGAGCCTGTCCATGCCTCCTCCTTCTCTCTCAGCCACAAGACACACATCCCAATCCCCTAGCACAGCTGGGAGCACAGCACGTAGCTTGTGGTGGTCGCCCACCATCCTGAGGTGTTTACTGGGGGCAAAGCAAAAGGAACAGTCCCTAAGGCTCTGCCATTGGTAAACAACACGAACTTCCCCCCCTTCCTTGTCATTAATTGTCCGAATCGGTGTTGCAGAGCTGACTTGATGCTCCACTACACTCTGTAATGAAATCACTGCTTGTGTCTAAGAAACAAATTTAATGATAACTAACTTCTGGAGTTAGAAACTTCCTGTGCAAATATCAATAATTTATATTGATAAATATAAATTGAGTATCTGCTGCATCAAAAGGAGTGTAGCCAGCAGGTTGAGGGACATGATTCTGCCCCTCTTCTTTGCTCTTGTGAGGCCTCACCTGGAGCCCTGCATTCACTTATGGAGTCCTCAGCACAGGAAGAACACAGATCTGCTAAAGCAGGTCCAGAGGAGGCCACGGAGATGATCCAAGGGCTGCAGCAATTCCCATACTAGGACAAGCTGAGAGAGTTGGGGTTGTTCAGCCTGGAGAAGAGAAGGCTCTGGGAAGACCTTAGAGCAGGTTCCAGTACGGGAAGGGCCTCCTGAGCTGAAAGAGGGGAGATTGAGATGACTTATTAATGAGAAATGTTTTCCTGTGAGGGTGGGGAGGCCCTGGCCCAGGTTGCCCAGGGAAGCTGTGGCTGCCCCATCCCTGGAGGTGTTCAGGGCCAGGTTGGATGGGCCTTGGGCAGCCTGATCCAGTGGGAGGTGTCCCTGCCCCTGGCAGGGGGGTGGGACTGGTTGGCTTTTCAGGTCCCTTCCAACCCAAACCACTCTATGATTCTATATCTACACTCATTTATTTAATACTGCTTGTAGTCTGTAACAAGAAAATATGGAGGTCTACCAGCCCCTTTCACAGATGTGTCCAAGAAGGGTACAGTCATTACCAGGCTGCAGACAGCGGCCCCAGCACAGCATCACTGATGGAGCAAATCGGCATTCAGAGATCATATTCTGGCCTGTGACCGTGTTAAAAAAACAGAGGATGCTTAATAGACGAACACTGCTTGCACAGCACTAACTGCCCACAGGAGATGGACAGCAAGCTTTGATGCTGCCCTTCCCACAGGCATCCCTGCAACAGCCGCTCCGAGAGCCGGGGCTGCTAATCGCCTCTGCAACCAACGTGGGGGAGAGCAGCCGTGGGCCAGGGGCCGCAGGTCACACCGGGCACCACTCTGCGCTTGGGGGCAGCTGGCAGTGAAAGGAGCTACTCTGGGGCTGCAGAGCCAGCGGGAGGGGAGCATTTGCGAGGGGGACACTTTGTCCTCCAAGCAGGGAGGGATTTGCATTGAAATGTCCTCTTTTCAGCACTAAAAAAATACAATCTTAAAGGAAGGGCAGTGACCGGGGACCAGAGGAGTTGAAAGAGAAGATAATTGCCTTGGACAGGCATAATTGCTACAATTCAGAATGCTAAAAAATGTGAAATTAAGAATAATCAATGTCTGTTTATGATCTGTTTCTATACTGTGAATTCAGCTAATGTGGAGTAATTGCATTCTACTAGTTCCTGGTATTTGTCATCGTTCGGTTGTGCAGGAGTCCAGCAAAACAATAAAATGAGATTGGCTGTACTGGGCGTGAAGAGTGGCAGCTTAGCCCTGCACGAGCTAATTTCTCTTTTAATGGTAAAAGCAGGTAAGATTTCCCTTACTTATTTTTCTCTCCTAGCAGCAGAGCCGGCAGTAGAGAGCTGTGCTGCCAGGGCTGCCACGGGTGCAGCAGATGTGCTACGCTAGAGCAGCCCAAATAGCCAGCACACCACCCACGGCACAACGAGCCCCTTGCCAATTCCTGCGCCTCTTCTGAAACTGCTCTGGCATCTTTTTGCCCAATAATCTTATACAGAATCATAGAATAGTTTGGGTTGGAAGGGACCTTAAAGCCCATCCAGTTCCACCCCCTGTCATGAGCAGGGACACCTCCCACGGGATCTGGGTGATCAAAGCCCCATCCAACCTGGCCTTGAACACCTCCAGGGATGGGGCAGCCACAGCTTCCCTGGGCAACCTGGGCCAGGGCCTCCCCACTCTCATCATGAATAAATTCCTCCTACTCTAGTCTAATCTAAATCTGCCCCTCTCCAGTTTATACTCATTGCCCCATGTCCTATCACCCCAAGCCTTTGTAACCAGTCCCTCCCCAGCTTTCTTGTAGCCCCTTCAGGTACTGGAAGGATCATCCCTCCTATCATATTTTGTCCTCATGCATTTCTTCTTCCACCCTCTCTGGCACAAGGTAACCCCGGTGGCGTTTCAGCCGGATGCTCGGGCTGTGCCAGGTCACCTGGATACCAGTGACACCTATGGGACGATCCATCAATTTGCTGGCAAGATTCATTCGTCAGTCAACGAAATATTTCTGTTTGCTAACCTGTGTAAAAGTGGGAGAGGAGAGGTGAGTTACAGATCAGGTTGGTTTATTGACGGGGGAGTAACGCCCCACGGCAGTGCAGGTGGGGAGGTGCAAACTGCGGGGACAGCTGTCACCCTCTCAGCGTGCAGGAACCACAAGTGTTGCTTAACAGTAGATAAACAGATGAGTAAAAGGCTGTTTGTTTTTAAAGGTGCTACATCTAACAGCTGTGGTACACAGCTTAACCTGGCACAGCCAAGCTGAAACCACAGAGCTGCAGCACTTCCCAGGACAAAGTTTGCAAAGCAGAGGTGGACAAACCTGTCCTCAGAGCAGCAAAACTTGTGAGCAGCAGAACTCTTCTCCATAACCTCATACAACTACCTAAAAGGAGGTTGTGGAGAGGAGGGAGCTGGCCTCTTCTCCCAAGTGACAGGGGACAGGACGAGAGGGAATGGCCTCAAGCTCCACCAGGGGAGGTTCAGGCTTGACATCAGGAAAAAAATTTTTATGGAAAGGGTCATTGGGCACTGGAACAGGCTGCCCAGGGAGGTGGTTGAGTCACCTTCCCTGGAGGTGTTTAAGGGATGGGTGGACGAGGCACTGAGGGACATGGTTTAGTGGTTGATGGGAATGGTTGGACTCGATGATCCAGTGGGTCCTTTCCAACCTTGTGATTCTGTGATTCATTTAGCCGTGTGAGCCCTTCACAATACACTCTTGCAGGCACTGCAGAGTCCAACAGACAAGGGATCTTCTGGGGGGGCAGCCTCCCCCTGGTGCTGAGCACTATAGGAAACAGCTCCTCAGGGGGACAGTCCTGCAGTCACTGCCAATCTTTGGCAGGAGCCACCAGCACCCCAGTGCTCCCCACCACCCACTGAGGTCCCACACGCGGCGCTGGCACAAGGAGGAGGAGGAGAGCAGCTACTTGCTCACCGGCTTGCTCCTGCTGATCCTACACAGTGCTCTTCACAGTGCAGTCACTTTGCACCACAGATTATTCATTCCCCAGCCTGGCAGCTTTTTGATATCACATCTATTATTTCTTAATTTCTCTTTCTCCGTATCATGCAGCAGTCTCCTAGGGGAGACTACAGATGAGACTGATGTAATTCTATCGCACTGCACAAGTTAACTATTTGCTGAATCGAAACAAAGCTGATGCGCTGTTCACAGCACTGGTGTTATGTGTGATTTGAAAGCCCCTCTCTGCTCTGTGCCACAGCAGACGAAGCAGACGAGAAAACCTGGGCAACCGCAGGGCAGAGGGATGGGACACGAGGGCTCCTCACGCCAACACCAGCGCTGGGGCTGTGCTGCAGCCGCAACCCAGGAGAAAAGCTGCCAGCTCCCCATGCTTTCCTGTGGTTTTAGGGAAACATCTTGGATGAAACACGCAGTTGCGGAGACAAGAAGCATTTCACACAAGGTTTCTTTGTTGGGATGGTGAGGCCCCCAGCACCACTGACGTTTTGTGCTTGTTTTCCCTGCAAGCAGCAGCAATGTCCCCATCTCCATAGAAGATCCAAGGGGCCTCAGGTCCCACAAAGCAGTAGGAGAAATTCACCGTGAAGGAGGGATCCCTCAGGGTGCTGCAAGCCCCACACCGTGGACTCGCTCCTGCACTGGTGGGAGGCAGGGGAACAGAGCAGAGGCCCCTGCCTCAGCACACTAGGGCTTGGGGCACTTTGTTATTGAGCTGAGACAGTTATTGCCAGCAGGTAAACAAAATAATAGGAAGGATATTTCCCTGGAGCGGGTGGAGGCTTCTGATATAGTCTGCACTGTATAAGCCCAGACTCTCACGGCAGCTAAAATTTATTTCCAAGTGCAGTAATTAGCCCAATGCAAAGCCCAGGCCTAGGTTTGCTTTTCTGCTCCCTTTCTGGAGGGTTTTGGTGCAGAGAGAGGGGCTGCGATTCCCTCTGGTGCCGTGATTCCCTCTGGTGCCCAGCCCAGCACCCCCTGCACCTGGGCCACATCCTGTACCCATTGTCCAGCACAGGGGACCAGCACCAGGGGAGGCAGAGGAAAGCTCTGTGCAGTTTTCTCTAGAGAAAACCCCTCAGGTATTAAGCTAATTATGAGGGAGCAGTTTTGGTCCTGCAGGGGCTCTGCTCCAAGGCCCCTGCAAGCTGCAGCCCCAAAGGTGGCGCCTCCACTGCTGGCCCCGTGTCTCCTCCACTGGCTCTTGCATGAAAATTGCTTTAGAACCTCCAGAGAAGCCATTTGGTTCTTCTAAGTGATGGGTATGGAAAAGAAAAAAAGAAAAAAAAATGGAATGAGAACGCTTTTGTTGTCGGCTGCCAGGTAAATGAAGCTTAGCTTTGGAAAATGGATAGGGCCTCTAGTGCTAACCACAGAGCTGGAGTCTCCAAGGAGTGATTTCTTCCTTCAAAAGCATAATAATAACAATAAATGATTAAAAAGAAAAAGCCCCAAATCTATACCTACAGTTAACTCAGGACTCTTAGAGTTCAAGACCGTTGCTGCTTATTTGAAAAGGGAACCTCCAGTCTCTAACAAACGAGGCAGCAAAGCGGCGCTCAGGGCCAGCCTGCACGTGTGCAGCCATGGGGAAACCTGCCACATTGGGTTATTCCAGATTTATCCCATCCAGGAGGACACTAGTCCTGGCTTCGTGCCCACCCACTCCCATGGCAGCAGCTGGGGCTGGTTTGGTGCAAGTGCAGAGTGTCAGGCTGGTGCTCACCCTTGGAGAGGCCTCCCTCTTCTGATACAGGACAAAAAGTGGATGCCAAAGCAGATAAAATCTCCAAAGGAAGCCCATGAGCTCACAGGCAAAGGAATAAGTTGTTCTTCCCTCCCATGGGACAGCTGTTCCCTGTCGCTGCCAGCCAGGGGCGCCCAGCCCATGCCAGGCAGCGAGATAAGGCTCGGGGAGGTGCCATGCGTCACGGAGAGCAGGAGCGGGCTGGGCAGCCGCACTGCCAGGCTCCTGAGCAGGTGATGCCCCGTGTCCCCGGGACGCCCCAGCACACGTGCAGCCTGCGGAGAAGGACAGTGCACCTGGGATGCTGAGAGGTATGTAGGCTGGTCCTGTCCCTGATTGAGGGAATGGGGTTTCTAGAGCATGACTGAACCCACGCCTTTCTGCAGAGTATCCCACTATGGGATATGTGGTAGAATACGTTGTGTGATGTGTGGTCCAAGTCAAAGCCCTTTGTCCATCGTGGCTATAGATGAATTTGCATCCACTCTGCAAAGCATGCAGCTTGCATGCAGCCAGGCTGCTGTTCAGGATATAATCTGTTTTTTCTTGCACTGCTGAAAGAGCTGGTGTGGGGACCATGTCTTGCCGCCCACACAGCACCAAAAGGGAGGGGATTATTTCCGTTAAAAAGCTGATGGCATCTGTGCTGTGACAAGGAGAGCATTCCCATCTCCCAAGAAAAGCCTCTTCAGACTCAGAGCAGCCTGGCCTTGGGCTGCACATGGGGAAAGCAGACGAGTAAGCAGGAGAGATGAGGGATGCTCTAGCGCTCAACCCTGCCTGCCACAACACCTCTCAGGCAGTTATCGGGAGCCTGTGGGGTGCTGGCACCCAATTTTCTAGCTATTAGAAACATATTTCAGGTCCTCCTGCATGCAGTTACTAAAAACCAGAGCCCCTTACTGTGCTTGCCATGTGCTTTCGGCCCTCTTCTCACCAGCCAGGTTGCTGCTAACCCTGAGCACCAACACTTGTGTCCCTCCTTTTGCCCTGGGATTTTGATTTTGGCAGCTTCAGTACAACCCTCAGCCCACGGCACAGCGATCCGAGCTGCCAGCTGCAGGATGTGCAGTTGCTCCCCTCCAGTTCTCATCGCTGCCGCAGCTCTCGATTCACTGCTCGGGGAAACCTCACTGGAAAAAGGAGCTCATAGTGATTTAGTCACACATACAGATAGAGAGACAAGTGGCTGCCAGTGACTAACAGAAGAGTAAAAGATAGACTGCAGCTGCTGGGTGATGTTCCTCTGAGAGCAGGATGGGTCTGTGTCGCCCATGCAGCAGGCGGGGAGGGATCTGGACCAGGCACCATGACCAGCCTGCATGCTTTGCTCTGGCCCCTTAGCCCGGCTTCCTCAGTAACCCCTGCAGGTGTCGAGTCCCACCTTGGCTGCAGTCCTGCAGCCCCCCAGAACCCTGCCCACCACCACGTGCGTCCTGCTGGACTTGTGTCTCATGGTCTGGGCCTCACCCTGTCTAAGTACAGACCCGTGCTAGGGATGGTTCCACCACAAGATGCCTCTACATCCATTTGGTAGATGCAGCAGCTGGCCAAGCATTTTTATGAGCTGAGGAATTTATATGTTCTCTAGCAAACAATGCTCTCTTGTTGAGTAACCCAGCAAAGCTCAGTTGGATTGATTCCTTTTCAACCTAAAATGGCATTGTAGTGTCCTCCATTCTCCTGTGATGGGACCAGGCCTGGATTCACAGCACCCACCCAAAACTAGACCCCTTTCTGTGCTCCTTGCATTCAGTTTTGCAAGAAAATCCTAACTTTTAGAGGGGTGACTCGCTGGGACCAGGCATGAGCAGCATCTAGCAGCCACCCTCTTGGGAGCCACATCCCCATTCTGCACCAAAATGATGTCTCATTCACAGTCAGGGACCTGCTGGGAGAGGGAGGGACATGCTGGGCTCCAAATCAGCAAAAAAAAACCAAACCGTCCCCAAACCCAACAAAAGCAGAAGTTTCTGGGGAAAAGGAGTGAAGTTTTCCTGCAGCACTGGGAGGAAATCTTCACCCCCACCCCCGCATTCTGGAATCCCCCCCTGCAGGGCAGGCTCTCCCTGGGTTTCTTGCCAGCAGTAACTCCGCGCTGCCCAGTGACACTTCAGTCCTGAGCGGGCTCAGAGTGGAGCCTTTGCCTTACACCACCACAGAACTCTTAAGCAATATTTGTCCAAGAGCCTTTTTGTTCCCGGAATGGTCTTTAGGCAAATAAGTTTCAGCTCTATTAGATAAATAACTTTTTATCACCCACCACCGTTCCTTCCTTTCTCCCTCTCCTGCAAGTCACTCTCTGGCAGATGCCAGAGTACAGTCATCTTTTCTTTTTTTTTCCAGCACAGCCTTAACAAAAATTAAATAAAAATAATAATAACTAAAAAAAGTCAAGCCAAACAACTTAAAGAATACAATAGAAATCCCCAAACAGGGCTACCCTCTTGTAATGCAATCAGGTTCCAGGATTTTCAGCACCTAGGGACTTTGCCCAATAAATTTTATCTGGGATTAAAGGGAAGATAAATAGCCAAAATAAATATATGACTACCCTAAAGCAGTAGCGTTGGTCGGTTTGTTTTTTTCCATTTCTCTCCCTTCACAACAAAATCAATATGCGCATAGAAAAACCACACACTTGGCAAAGGAACGCGCTGTGCAAGGAGCGCCCAGGGCTGGTGTCCCTGCAGCTCCCTCGCTGTGTCCAAACCCCAGCCCAGGTCCCAGTCCCCACCCACTCCAGGCTCTGGTGAAGGGGAACTCAAAAAATCCCAAAGTGAATCAATACCAATGGTGAAGGCTTTACAACTTGCCAAGGGTGAGGTTCAGGGCTGCTCTTCGGCCCCCATTGCACCCACCAGCCACTAGGCTGGGAGCCTGGCGTGGGAGAGCCTCCCTGCCTTTAGGGATCTAAAGCTCATGCTGGGAGGAACAAAAGGCAAGAGCCCAGTCCTGTCCTGCCAGATCCAGCCGTGGGCAGTATTTGCCCTCCAAAACCTTTAAACCGTCCATTTTCAGGTCTGTGGGTCCTCAGAGAGGCTTGTTGATGCCTGTCCATACCCATTTCAGGGCTCCTGTGCCATGGGGCTGGAAGGGGTCAGCCCGAGGTGGTCGAGGAATGGCTGTGGGCACCGCAGAGCTCTGTCCCTCCTTGCTCGTGGCCACCTTCCTCTGGGAGGAACCGCTTTAGACGAGTGTGATGCTGCCAAGAAGCAAGTGTGCTTAGCTGATATGCTATCAAAACCACAGTGCTGTGATATCCCTGTGATCACAAATACCTTCCACGGCTTCCTTTAAAATGCAGATAAGCCATGAGGCCATTCTCCCACTGGAGCAGCTCTGGCAGCTCCTCCTTCTCTCAGCCTCACAGACGCAGTGGTGGGGCCTCATGGAGACTGGTGCTGTGCTCCAGCTCTGGACAGCTGAAATATCGCTGCCCTGGCCCACTGCAAATCCCCTCCAGGATCTCAGGCCAGCCAGGAGAGAGGTCGTTTTCCTCCTGGTTTCCTCTTTGATTTTTTGAGGCTACAGCAACCAACCCCAGGGGCACCTGAGGGGGAAGCATCTCACCAAGGCACAGAGGGGAGGATGCTGGGTGCATCCCACTGGGGTGCCAGGGGAGGACTCCGCTCCGTGGCAATGCTCAATCCCATTTTTTCCTCAAGCAAAAACCCTGGGCGAGGACCCAGGGTGGGTCTGGGCAGGAGGCAAAGCTCTTCTCTCCTTCCTTATGACGCAGAAGCCCAAAACCAACCCTCAGCCCAGCCCTGCTACAACCTGTATCTCTTTATTTACCTTTCAAACAGGGAAAGCAACTCTCAGCATAGCTTTTCTACAGATTCTCTACGCCAAGCCTCACTAAAGGGCTGCTTTAGTTAATATAAGGCTCTTTAGCCTTGAGCACGTCTCACAGGTGATAATTTGCTTTAGGACTCTGGGTTGGTTTCCAAGACAGACGTTCTCCAGGCTGCATCACCGAATTTCAGAGGTAGGTCCCCAGCGCCTGGGTGGCAGACACCCATCCTGTCCAGCGTGGCAGCAGGGGGAGGGAAGGGACCAGACAGATGGTCTCAGGTAAGAAATAGTTTATGCTCCAAATTACAACCACTCGCTGTTTGCACGGGTGAGGATGTGGCAGGATTTGGACAGAGGGAGGCATTTCTGTTAAGTTTTGCATCCCCAAACCAGGCAATCCTCAGCCCAGCTCAGCAGCTCCATTCCCCTTCCTGCCCCTTTCTAGTTTTAAAGAGGACAAACTCACTCCTGCAGATTCCCTGACCGGGCAAGGCCAAGTCACAGCTTGACCTCAGACAGCTTTGCAGCCCCTAATATTTAAAGCTTTCTTTGCATCATCCCAGAAGGAAACACAGTAAAGCTGTGACTGGAAAACATGCTCCTTGAGCTCATCACTGTCAGAGTAGGAAAGTGTGAACCGCTGTTCAGAAAAGGACACGAAACAGGAGCACACAGGGCAGCAGTCGCAGCAAAGAGTCCAGAGGCTTAAAAACAAAGCAAGCTAAGCAAGCTCAATCAGTGCAACCTACTCCAATGCACAGGAGTCAGGACTTCAGCATCAGGGCAGCACCGAGCACGCCTGCCCGATAAGAATTTATGTATCTTTGGTAAACTCTTGCGTATTGCAAATATGCCTGAACATAGCAATTATGTTTTTCATCTAACATCTGCCTGGTTTGGGTCAGTTACATGTAAGCTTTATAGCACTTCCTTCTTTTTCCTCAGGGTGAACTGTGAACACCGGCCACCCCCTCAGTTGCACTCTGTGTGCCCACCACAATGCGGGTGACGGGTAAGGAGGGAGACAGAGATTCACTTCTCTCTGTCCCTTTTTCTACAGTACTTTATGCCTTCTTCTCATTGACATGACCCGTTTCAAGCCCAGCTACCCTGACCTTCCCCTGCCAGGACCATGGGAAATGGCCTTTGTGTAAGCATCAAGTTTTTAAAAGATTTGTGTACATCTCAGCCCATTGTATTTTTGCCAGAGAAACACTCTGTGGCTGGGAAGAAATGGTATTGAGACGTTCCTGGTTCCGTAAGAGCTATTCAGCTGCAATAGAAGTATATTTTTCTACTCTCTTGCCATGCAGGACTGGAACGTTTTACTCTGCTGAGTGCTGCTTTAAAGCCAAATGCCAATCACAATTGTATTAGCAGCTGCTCAGCTGTAGCTAGTGACTAATTGGGGGATAGCAGCTTTCCCAGCACTGGGAACATAAGAAATATTTGGATTTACATAGCTTTCTGACTAATTATCAGATTTACTTTAATGCAGCAAGAATATGAATAGCGTGTCCCAGTAGAAGGGTTCTGCCTATTTGAGCATCACCACACAAGCTATAGATATTAATTAAGAGATCAGAGTACTTTTAGAGGATGAAGGAAGAAGTGTTAGATGCCTTCCCTCACACACACAAGTATTGGCTGTCACCCTGGGCCTGGTAACCTTAGGACACACAGACCAAGACCCCAGGAAGCCAGATGGATGCTCCAGTCCCCAGCCTGCACTGCTACTGCTCACACCTGGCTCCTTTCTCACCCCTCCCAGGTGTGATCCGGTGTGTGCTGCCGCTCATCATGCTGCTGGGCACATGGTTCATCGTGGAGACGTACTTTGATCAAAGATGGAAAGTCATCAGCCTGCGGAGCTGGCTCGGTGAGGCTCTGGTAGGGCTCTGGTTGGGTCCAAATGGAATCATAGAATCACCAGGTTGGAAAAGACCCACCAGATCATTGAGTCCAACCATTCCTATCAATCACTAAACCATGTCCCTCAGAACCTCATCCACCCATCCTTTACACCCCTCCAGGGAAGGTGACTCAACCCCCTCCCTGGGTAGCCTGTTCCAGTGCCCAATGACCCATTCCATATAAAATTTTTTCCTGATGTCAAGCCTGAACCTCCCCTGGCAGAGCTTGAGGCCATTCCCTCTCATCCTGTCCCCTGTCACCTGGGAGAAGAGCCCAGCTCCCTCCTCTCCACAACCTCCTTTTAGGTAGTTATAGAGAGCAATGAGGTCTCCCCTCAGCCTCCTCTTCTCCAGGCTAAACACCCCCAGCTCTCTCAGCCGCTCCTCATAAGGCCTGTTCTCCAGCCCCCTCACCAGCTTCGTTGCTCTCCTCTGGACGCGCTCCAGAGCCTCAACATCCTTCTTGTGGTGAGGGGCCCAGAACTGAACACAGTATTCGAGGAGCGGTCTCACCAGTGCCGAGTACAGAGGGAGAATAACCTCCCTGGCCCTGCTGGTCACGCCGTTTCTGATCCAAGCCAAGATGCCATTGGCCTTCTTGGCCACCTGGGCCACTGCTGGCTCATGTTCAGTCGCTGTCAACCGACACCCCCACGTCCTTCTCTTCCAGGCAGCTTTCTAGCCAGGCTTCTCCTAGTCTGTAGCTGCACAGGGTTGTTGTGCCCCAAGTGCAGGACCCGGCCTTTGTCCTTGTTAAACCTCATGCCATTGGTCTCACCCCAGCGGTCCAGCCTGTTCAGGTCCTTTTGGAGCCTTCCGACCCTCCAGCAGATCGACAGTTCCACAAGTAAGATGCAGGCAGCCCTATTGCAAGCCAGACCTCCAAGCTGTGGGCAGTTGCCATGAACATCTGCACTTGCAATCCCTGACCAAGGGTATAGGCACCAGCTTTGATCATGAGGGCAAGGAGGGGACAGCATGGTGGGAACTTGCACCAGGGCAGGTGCCTCCAAGGGTACTCGCAGCCACAGGGAACAGTTTTGGAGAGCAAGTGCTTGAAGCTCCTGGCTTGGGGAAGAGCCAGCAGCATTCTGGGATGTCTAACCTTCCTGCTTTGGTACCCACAGGTGTCACCAACAAGCCCAGAAGTGAGTACTGCTCTTGACTTCATCACCATCACACAACACTGCTCCAGGGCAGAAGGGGATGGTGGAGTGAGCTGCCCTCCAGAACCCCTTTACAAGGCAAAATCCCACCATCCCAAAGGCAGGGGAATTTCCTTATTGCACATAGAAGCAATGTCTTTGGTGGGCTCTGCAAGCACATAAACCTTCACAGGATACCCTGCCCCAGGAGAAACACCCTCAGGCTACAGCAGGAGGCAGATCACAGGTCCCTGCCCTGCCCAAGTACGGGGAAACTCCAGGCAGAAAAGCCACAAGAGGATGTTCTTGAATGAGCCCCAGGTCTGAACGCTCCCCATCACACCCTGCTCTGCATCCCCACTGCATCAGCCGTGCCATCTCCCTGCTTACACCTAGAGCTGCACTCAGCACACCAGCCACCTCATCCCACCCTACTCCAAGCCTCAGCACCAGAAACCTCAAACTAGAAGCTGATCCCAAATCCAGGACAAGCCTCTTTCATGCAAGAAGTTGGTCCAGGCTTTGACCCCTTAGTAAGCCACTTGTCCCAGTGCCAGCACTGCTCAGCCCGTCAGGGACACAGCCAGGGTCCTCCCATGGGGCCAACACCTCCGCTCGCAGCTCTGCTCCTCCCTCACAGGCCAGCAGCTGCCCCGCCACAAGTGTGGGAACGAGAAAAGCTGCCCTCAGAACTATTTTGCCTTCAAGATCATCAGCGGTGCCGCAAACGTAGTGGGACCCTCCATCTGCTTCGATGACATTATGTAAGCCACACACGCCGGGGATGGGGCAGGGATGCTGGTCTGGTCTTGAACAGGGCGAGTCTGGCCTCTGCCAAACACCTCAAGAGCCATCACAATGCATTTGTGGTTAAAAAAAAAAAAGGAAATAGTTTTGTTTTCTGCAGCTTCTGGGAATATTTTGCTGTCTGCAGCCATTTTGTCCCATCACAGTTTCACTGTCACCCTCTTCTCCAGGGCATCCCTGCACTTACTAGTGCCCTCTGCTCTCCTTTCCAGCCTCATGAGCAGCGTGAAAAACAACATTGGCAGAGGCCTGAACATCGCGCTGGTGAACGGTGAGTTGGGGGGGCACTAAGCCCCTTCTCCCAATGGGCAGGGTCCCTTCCTCCCCTGGGAGGGAACAAGCCCCTGGGGACCCCATTCTAGGCACTGTGGCCGAGCCAAAAGCTCATCGGGCTAGTGCTGCATCAGGTATGAAAATTTATGGTTGGAAACACTAGCAAGGAGATGGAAACAAACTCTCCTAGGTCATGCTCGGTGGAGCTCACGAAGCCATCATGCCACACGTTTGCCATCACAGCAAATAAGATCAAAGCATTTTGCAGCAAAAACCCCAAGCTGGTGGCCAGGCAAAGCCTAGAGCCACCCCAGAAAAATTCACTCTGCCGTTTTGAATTTTAACCTTCCAGGAACGACTGGGCAGCTCCTGAAAGCAGACACGTTCGACATGTACTCTGGAGGTAAGCACAGTCACCTGGATGTTTAAGGGCTCCCACCCAGGGCTCACCGCAGCACTCACTGCTCCTCTGTCATGTATTTAACAATAAGGACTAGTGGGCTTTGACCAGGATTGCCAGCTTGGACCACTGAAAGCTCAGCTTCCCCTGAGGCCATTGAGCCTGGAGCCTTTGTAATGCATCAGCATCCAAGATTGGCTTCTGGTTCATTTTACCTGTGCATAATCGCAGAGAGAGGCTACTTTCTGAGATCAGATAGTTACACTAATCCTAAGATTTTGCAACTTCCAACTCAGTTTTTGAACGGCATCTGAGCAGCAGCTTGTCTTTCTGCCTTTCACAAAAGAATAAATGAGGATCTCATGGCACAGCAGGCAAGATGTGGCTCCCCAGCCCCAGCAAGGTACATGGGCCACATTCCTGCTCCTGCCGGCTTCAAGCAATCTTCCTAAAAGTAAGAAGATGCCCTGAGCCAGGGCAGGACCTGCTCACAGCCTAGCTAGCCCTGACTCACGGGATGCTGTAAATCCAACTGTTTTTGCAAAATGGTTACCAAATCTCTCTAGAATTCTGGCAGGATTTTTTCAAAATCACATGCTAAAATCACCCTTACAGCGATTTTGATTTGCCCGTTGCTATTGGAGCCTTTTTAGGGATGCATCACCCTTTCTGCTTTTTTGGTTTTGCAGTGTATTCTTAGTAAATCTGGAGTTTTAAGGAGAAACACCAATATCGTGAGATTTCAGGCTGAGTTTGAAAGGGAGCCACACAGTGCGAAAGGCAGCAGAAAGGAGACAGTAGTCAGCTCCTGGGCCACTAGATGGGGCATTGGACTCGAGCATCCCTCAAATGCAGGAGTAGGGAGAATTCCCACAACATAGCGCAGGCAGCGTCACTGGGCAGGCAGTTTTGAGGCCAAGTATGTTTGTTTCTGATGTTGGGAAGTAAATTCACCTATACAATATTTCAAAGTAAGTGAGCTAGCTTTGGAGGCAAATTTTCCCCCTGCACCTGTCGTGCTGGCAGGAGGAAAGCCCCAGCCCTGGGCACTGTGGGACAGCCCAGGTGGGAATACAAGATGAGGAGTGCAGTATCTGGGAGCTCTTCCTTCCCCAGGACCGTGACCCCACATCTGGGAACCACCTCTGGGTCGGTGGGAGGTATCCTGGCTGTGCTAGTGCCAGCCAGGAATACTTCCCACCAACCCAGAGGTGGTTCCCCAGCTGCCACGTCGCATTCCCTGATAAAACTCTTTTTCTTTTCCTAATGCTCTTCTCTCCCAGACATTAACCAACTGGATACCTTCCTAGGAGAGGTCAAGGACGGCACCGTTGTGCTGGCAGCCAGCTACGATGATGTTGCCACAAAGTGAGTTTGGTCCCAGGAGCTCCACCTGGCTCCCCTAAAAACTCACCGCCGGGGGCAGCTGGAGGTGCTGCTGCTAGCAGCAGAGAGGGGCCGGGAGGGGAGCAGTCACCTAGCACCAGACTGACACCTTCTTACCCTCTTTCAGGATGAATGACAAAGTAAGGGCACATTTCATGGAGCTGGGCAGCAGCCACGTGAAGGAGCTGGGCTTCCGGGACAACTGGGTCTTCTTGGGAGTGAAAGGGCTGAAGAACAAGAGCCCCTTTGAGCAGGTACATGCTCCTCCCCTGCCTCCAGCTCTGGAGGCTCCTGTCCTCTTCATAGCACCTCCTGAGCTACATCTCACCTCCCTCTCTGCAGACAACTTGGGCCAGAGCTGTAATCCTCCACGTCAAGCCAAACCGCAAGCTTTGCCACGTTGCAAACTTGCGCTGTGCCACTAACCTACTCATTTATTTTCTCTCTTTTTTTTTTTCCTGCAGCACATCAAAAATGATAAGGAAACAAATAAATACGATGGCTGGCCTGAGCTGCTGGAGATGGAGGGCTGTGCCCCCAGGAAGATGGATTAGCTCCAGCCTGTCACAGAGGGGCCTTCACCAGCGTCACAAGGACACCAGCCCTATTGGGGTGAGCCCAGCCGTGTCACACCAACCCTAGCCCCCTTGTCACCCAGCCACCTGGCCCAGCCACAGCTCCCCAGCCTCAGGGACCAGCCCTTTCCCAGCAGGGGCTGCACAGGGCTTGGAGAAGAGCTGTACGAGGGCCTGCAGAGCCTGAGCAAACACCCAGCCAGGTTTCACTTGAACTGTCCTCATCTATGGGTCAATATGGGGTATTTTATTTTTCTGTCTTTTAAACAAAAACTTTGTATAAGGGTTTTTTCCAGGTTTCTTAAATAAGATACCCAATTATAAAACACTACTTTTTCACTTCCATTGCACACTGCACACAGGTGCTCCCCCTCCTCACAGAGCACCAGGAAAAGCCGCCCCTGGGGATGCTAAAGCCTTGGTGGTTTCTCCCTAGAGCTCCTACCATCGCCCCCCAACCCCTCGCTGTCTCCTACAGCAACAGAAAGGCCAGATAGCCACAGGGGTGGCTCACAGCAATGTGGGTTAATATTTGCAGACTGAAGCATTTTCCCCACGAGGTTGCATCTTTCCTCGGTTAAATCCAAGCTAAATCCTCCGTGGCACATCCCTAAAGGTCAAAATAACACCAGAAGAGGTGCCAAACGGACTTTGCCTGGCAAAGACAGAAGGGTGGATGTGAAGTTCCTCAGGCAGCTGAAGTTGTGCAGCATAACCAGTAGGTGGGAGCCTTTTACCAAGAGAACAGGAGCTGAGATCAGTCTGGAGCAACACAACCCACCCGGT
Source organism: Phaenicophaeus curvirostris (assembly GCF_032191515.1). Taxonomy (NCBI): domain Eukaryota; kingdom Metazoa; phylum Chordata; class Aves; order Cuculiformes; family Cuculidae; genus Phaenicophaeus; species Phaenicophaeus curvirostris. The sequence continues at coordinate 4,578,868 of NC_091402.1, read as the reverse complement.
CTGGCACCCACACACCCGCTGTGCTCTGGGAGCTGCCCCCCAACCCAGGGCCGATCACACAGCTGGGAGAGGAGAGATCCCTGCCCAAACAGGGGCCAAAGCCCCGCAGACCCCCTTCCACATCACTATCCATGCTGCTGCCCAGCATCGAGGGGGTCCTGGGGGAGCATCTGCCCCAACTTGCTTGCGGGTGCTGGCACCCAAGCACCATCTGTGCCCAAAGCCTCCCTGAGCACAAGCACAGCCAAGGTCAGATAAGCTTCATGAGTAATAGCCTGGATTTATTTGTCATCAGGAACAAATTTGCATCATGTACAGACTTCAATTTCCTTTGATTGTATCTGTTTTTCCTCCAACCTTCAAAGCAGACAAGCAGTTCTGCAGAACGTGGAGGTGGAGCGTTTCTGCTGGAGTGCTTGGAGCTGTGTGGGTTAACAAGCTGACCTGCATAGCCTTTTCTGCCTCAAACAGTAGGTTTTGCCCCAGAAAATCTTCTAGCAGGCAGTTCATATTGGTTATCTGACACCTAAAGTAATCTGAAGGGAGCAAAAGTGAGGAGCATTGGCAGGGTAAGGCCAGAAGAGACAGCCTGCTGTGTGCCAGCCAGCTCAGGGATGAAACCTTGGGACCAAAATCCAGCACCACCGCTCAAAACCTGTGAGGCAAGAAGTTTTCCGTAAACAGGGGAGAATTCTGTCATCAACTGTGTAACCTCTACCACAGCTTCCGAAGGCAAAACTGAAATGAAGCCCCAAAAGAGCCATCAGAGGAATCTCCCAGTAGCTGTAGTATTTTATCCCAGCCTATCCTCCTGTGCTCTTAATGTGCACCTGATCGCTTCAACCATAAATCAATCCTTAAATCGGCTGCAACAACAGTGCTTAATCCCAAGTGCTGAATCATCCCCACACGCGGCAGCAGCAAGAAGTAACACGATGCAACAGAGACAACAGCCCTCACATCGCACAGCATAAATATGCCAACTATTTTAAACCCCCTCAAAGGATCTAAACTCTCTTATAAATTAAACTGAAAACAGCCCGAGAGCTGTAAAGGCAGCTGCATGGGTGATCCAGTGCACGGCATCAGCTGCAGCTCAGCAAACAACCCGCCCCTTTCAGCCACAAGAAACTCTTCCTAGCCCTAATATTAAGAATCTGGTTTAAAGCCAAAACAAAGGCAATTTATTTTACAGCACAAACTAGATAGTTAAAACTAATTCTGAACTTATCACTGAGAGGTTCTTACGGTACATCGCTATTTTCAATGCACAGGGAGACGTGGAAGTGCAACTCCAGTGCAGGAACCTTTATCATCAGCCCATGTTTTGAAGAGCCATTCCTGCCAAAGTCATCGGATCCCAATAAATAAATCGGAGCTTTTCAAAAGTCCAGAATCTTGGAGGCAGGGCTATAAATATGGCTTCAAGACTCAAATTTAACTTAATGGTTTTCTAAATAGATCTGGAAAGGGCAGTGGGTGCAGGAACATATTAGGGTTTTTAGTGCCTTGGCATTTGGAAAGATCCATTACTGCAGAGACAAGCACCTACCTGGCTGGTTTTCGCTGTGCTGCATCCCCCAGAAACTTCAGCAAACAAGAGCCCTGACCTGCCCAGCCTCACGGGATGCAGCTCCAGGTAACATGGACTCATCTGGTGTCAATGGTGGGCTCCAGCAGCAAAGAGGCAGCTTGGGATGTTCCCAGGAGCAAAGTTTGAGAAATCCAGTGCTGCAGCAGGAGCCAAGAGCCAGGACACAGACAGGTGGCAGAGAGATAACCGTGCCTTATTTTCAGGGTACAGATTTATTTCAGCAAAGCACCCAAGCAGCAGCTAGGAAGGAAGCCACAGGTGATGACAGACAGGTGCCAGGGCCCCGCAGCCGGGCGAATCCGCATCCTGTGACATCTTGCCCTGTCAAGTGCAATTACTATAATCTTCCACAGCCTCTCAAAATACGGATCCCAGCTTAGAAACCGGGCATCCGCAGCATGAAAGCTGCCTTTGTGCCTGGGCAGAGCCTGGGTGTGAGCCAGCCGTTAGGTACATGAAGAAAATGAGTTCTCCACGTGCTGGGAGACGGGAGGAAAAGCGAGCTTTCCCACCCGACCCTGCTGCAGACAGGCTGGATTTCACACACGTCTCCCCGCAGCAGCTGCCGAGGGGCCAGGAGCCGCACAGCTGTGCATCCCCCCAGGAGTAACAAGGACAGTGACTACCGAGAGCCAGCCAGTCCCGCACCCTGGGTGAGCAGGACACAGCCGATACATCGGACCATGGGGGCGGCTCATGGGAAAAAGGTAACGGGACAGTTCTACTGAGGGCTGCTGGAGTGGTGGAGGGATGATGGAGGAGGCATGCCCCACGTACTAAGGCAGCTGATGGCAATGAGGGATTAGAGGGAAGAGAGCTACTCTTCAGCATGGTGTCATTCGTCAAGGCCAGATTAAGACTTTTCAGCTCATGGGCTCAGGATTGGGGCCTGCTGGGGCTTTCAGGACAGCAAGGCAGGGATCAGAGCATTGCATTAGGACAGACGAAGTCTATCTTTCTGGGGAGAAACATCAGGCTTGCTTTGAGTGTATCTGGCAGCTTCAAGCTCTCTCTCCCACAGATGCAGCACAGAGCAAACCCCAGGTATTTCTTAGCCTGTGAATTGCTGCCACCTCCCTCCCAGAGCAGGACCCTGGGCCAAATCCCACAGCATCCATGTACATCTCCCTCTCCTCCAAATCCTGCAGGGAGAGCACCCAAACAGCTCCAAAAGGAAACAAGACTTTAGGGATTCAGCATCAGAGGTATGCAGAGGCTGCTAGAGGGGTTTGTGCTGAGGACACTGTTAGCTGTCATTTTGCTTTCATGTCTGATGACATCAGTTCCTAGAGATGCATCGCCACTACTTGGTTGTGATGCCCTGATCCAATATTAGGCTTCTAGAACGTGTGTCCCTGCTCTCTAAGAGAGCACTCGTGCACGACACTAGGTCAGTAACTCCTATCCCAATAGGGACAGCTATGACCCTTTGCCCCAGGAGGTACCCTACATGCTCAGATGAGCATGGTCTCTGTGCAGGAACATCCAAAACAAATGCCTTGCAGAAGTTTGCAAATCTGTTGGGCTTCTTGCAAAACCAGAGCTACACACTGTTGCAGGGGAAATGGGCGTAAAAGCAACCCAGCAGCCAGTGCTACTTACACCCAGAAGGAAGACCAGGGATGATGTGGGATAAGAAACATTTATCTACTTTCCTGGACCTTAGAGACATCCCAGGTACAGGAGGTGATGCTCTCTGTTTCTCCGACACCCATCTGAGCCGTCAATGCTGTGCTGGCTCCAGCATACCCTGGAGCCCTGGTCAGGTGGTGGGATTCAGTCATTCCTGGGGCTCAGGGCTACAATAGCACACCCAGAAGGAGCTGTGCTCTGCCTGCAGCTAATCCCCAGACCTTTGCTCACATGGCTGTGACCTTCAGGCCTTGGCAAATTTCTACAGGCATTACTGAAAGCAGGGAAATAAGCCGGTTAGGTCAGTCTTGGCCCAGTGCCACACAGTTCAGCCCACCTGCATATAAAGCGATCTATGTCGGCCACCCGACCACTAGACCAGATGGCTTTTGGATGCCTTTCCCCACCGTTCCCCTTTCTGAAACACCCCAATCCCATCACAGCCTGGTTTTGAAACACTCCCAGGAGCTTGGGCTCTCCCATCACACCAGCTCACCCTTAGCTTGCTGGCAGCCACAACAAGCTCCGAGACAATTTGCTTTCCCGTTACAAACAAAATACGGCAAAACAGGGGGTCATAATGAACCCATCCACCAGCTGCAGCTCAGAGGGGATCTGCATGGAAGCGTGGAGCAGGAGAAAGGCTTGGCACCCCTCACCAGCACTGCCTGCATTAGCAGTCTCGACTGCACCCCTTTTAAGCTTAGACCAGAGAAGCACTCCTGGGGGATTACAGTAGTGCATTGTGGAGTGCAAGGCAAGCCCCAGCTTCTCAACAAAAGTGACCGGAAAGGCTGCCAGCATGGCTTCATGGGCATTTCTACTCTCAAAGGCTGCAACTGCTCCCAAAAAGCTGTTCTGGTGTCACTGCTGTCCCGTGGGTATAAGCTGACAGCAGAGCTCAAGCAGGACGCAGCCCTCTGCCAGGGTTCCCTTCGCTGTAAGGCAAGTACTTCAACAGGGGCCAGTTCAGGGGTGCTGTATAGCCAGAGCCAATTCCCCACTGATCCCTATGCCCTGCAGAGCACCAGCTCTGCTGGGTGCAAGAATGCAGCTGACATCTCACTAACCACAGCAAACCACCTTCAAATAATCCTGCGAGCACAGTGTCCCTGGCAGCAGCTCCCGTGAGCGCCTGGGCAAACGCTTCCACACCCCTTGGCAGCAGAAGGGGTTGTTTCCAGACACCTACACCTCTCTTCTGCTTTTCTCCCCAGTTTCTCAAGGCAGAGTTTGCATAGTGGCCATTGGCCGTTTCCCCACGGAAAGTTTTCTGTCCCCAAATTCCCAAGAGTGTCAGTTTACACTAATGTCAGATGAGCTGAGATTAGCCTTGCTGCTAAGCAAGGAGCTTTGCTCTGCGGCTGGTTTAAAACAACAAGAGGCAGCATGCCAGTGTCAGGGAGAGAGGCTCCTCTCATTCAGGCAGACTACAGTACCTGGCTGCCCATGCTGAAAAACTGGGCCTTTGAGAGGATACTCCTCCATCTGAGCACTGCAGAGGACCAGAGGCAGCAGTTCTGAGGGGTGAGGGTGCAGTGACTGAACTGGGAAGGTGATGGAGCAGCACTGCTCCCTCGCCATCCACTATGCATGAAAACCCCATCAAAGCCTAAAAGGTAGCCACATCTCCCCAGCACTGCCCTTGCACATTCATCACCAGCCACTGCTCTCCCCCTGCATCACTCAGAGCTTTTTCCCTAACACCTGCTGATGCTTCCCAGCACTGATGCAGGTCATCACAAGGCATTTAATCCACCCAAGGATTTTCTTGTGAGCACAACTCACCCCACCGCTGAGGATATCCTCATGGCCTGGACAGAGAAGCGAGTTCTGTGCTGGCTGAGAAACAGACACATGAAACTCAATCTCTGGTCTGCCACACATCCTTCTCTTCCTGGGCACAGGAGAAGTAGCCTGGGCCACGCAGAGTACCCCCAGCTCTCCCTAAATGGCTGGCCCAGAGTAAAGCTCTATTTCAGGCCAGCTTTGGCTTCTGCCAAGCTGCTTCACTGCATTTCATGGAATTTTCTCACCAGCAATCGCATACATTATTCACACAACAAGGGAGGTGAAGGTTACACCAATCAACACTTCAGCTCCAGCATAATAAGCAAGTGATAAAAAAATTCCTCTGCAAAATGGTGAGAGACGGAATAATTCTCTTGCTTTGCCCCTCGTTTGCAGGAGAAGGCTCTCAAATAGCTAAAGAAGTGACCTTGTCCTTTCAGCAGCTCGGCTGTGGATAATAGCAGGATGATGTTCCTACTAAGGATCTGTGCAGAAGTCATCTTGTCTGTCTTAAATGGGCATCTGCCTGCTGCTATCTCAGGGCAAGGAAAGAATAAGAAGTAAAACCTGTGATTTTCAGGCTGAAGGAGGTAGGAAGCAGCAGTCATACTTTCCCAGTATCACTTAATGCTAAGCAAGGGACTCTTCCCCAGACTCCTCACACAGGTGAACACCCAGCAGTAGACATCCCTCCCCTGGGACTAACCCTGACAGTTCAGCTCCCCGTGCACATACCACGCTTGGCATCACCCTAACACCAGGAACACACATGCAGGGTAACTCCAGCTACAGCAGCATCCACCATGCTCAGCACTGTCACTTTTCTGGACTAGCACCAGCTGCAAAAACTCTGGTTCAGCAGGGAGCAGAACTCCAAAATGCCAAGGCAGTCTTTAAAGGGAAAATTTTAAAGGTCTGTATCATTAAATATAAGAACCAGATTGTCCAAAAAGCTGTTTCTCGCTATTCAAGAGATTAGAAACCCTTATCCTGACTACAGAAATTTTGGGCCAGTGTTTTGGAAAGCACGGGAGCGAGTAAGGTGAACAAGAGGAGCTGTGGCTGGCAAAGAAGTTAGAAATGATAAAGCAAAGGGCTGTTTCATGCTGGAGCAGCAGAGCTCAGGGAACTGCCATGAAGGGACCAGCACAGGGGCTGTCCAAGTACAGGGACACCCATTGCATGAGGCCAAAGGAGGCAGCTCCAGCACCTCACCAGATCTTCCTTTCAGCTACTGGCACGGGCAGCAGCTGGAATTGAAACCACTTCAAAAATGAGCTGAGGAAAAAGGACCAAATTACTCCCAGAAAGGATGCAAGAGCTTGACCACAGAGAGACAGAGCCATGAAATGCAGCAGCTTGAGACACCCGGGAGAGGCTCCACAGTCCCTCAGCTGCTTCCACGAGACGGGGCATTACAGGGCTACAGTCCTCCAAGGCAGTGCGCTGGCACAATGCTGCCCCATCATGCTCCACAGACCAGCAGGATTTTCCAGGCTTTCCTTGACTACCATTTGAGAAAAACAGCAGCCTGTGTCCCTGCCAGGTCCTTCAAAGGATCCCTGTGCCCAGGCAGCACAATAACCCTCCAAGGGACCCTGCCTGCTCTGGTGCTGGAGCAGCAGCCATCCTGCTTCCCAGCTAGGGTTGCATCTGCTTTCAAGAAGAAAAAGCTGTGGATGCCAAGCCTCATGAGCAGAACAAGTCCCACTGAAAGTTGCTGAATGCCACCAGTTGTTTGGTGCCACTGGCCCTGGGAGCTAAGCCAAAAATCAGACAGCAACTGGGAACCACAACATTTCAGTGTCCTGGAACACTGACCTTCTTGAAGAGAAGGGTTTGCCGTACACAGTCTGCAACAAGACTTGGTTCAGCAGGACAGGGATGAGAGCTGATGACTTTTCACATCAGAGAAGTCCCGTATGCCTCATAAGAGTGGGGAGACTATTGATGAAAAGCCCATCTCTGAGCAAAAATAACATATGCCCATTAAAAAAACAGCTTAGGCTTGTGAAACAGCAAAAACCTCTCACCTGTCTAACACAATACAACCCAGAGTGGGAGGGCTGGGCCAGGACAGGTCCCAGAACCTCCACAGAAATCCTCTAAAGTGACTTTATCTTGCCTTTTCTTGCTTTCATCTTCTTCAGCCCTTTAAAATCCCCCAGGTGGGGACTAAGATGAAGCAGAGACTTGGTTTTCACTCCAAGCTTTTGTAGCTTTCAAAGAAAGTAAAATAAAATACCATAGCATCCTAACCCTCAGTAGCCAAACTCATTCCAGTGGGTTGCTGTAGCTCCTGAAAAGAGATTACAGCTTTGAGAGCCCAGCTGCATTGTTTTAGCTGCTGAAATTAGCCAGGTCAGGGCTAAACTCCAACAGCTTTATACCTCTTCATCCCAAATACTCAGACAGCACAGGTACACCAACTCAAATACAACACACTTTCTCCTTCCAGAGGCACCGACAGTTTGATCCTCAGAGGGTTTATACGGGCTCGGTGCAGGCAGGAAACTAATCTGGGCACAGCTGCCCCAGTTTAAGGCTCCACCTTCCCCAGCCTGCTAGATCAGCAGCCTCTGTGCTGCACCCTTCATCACGGTGCAAACCCTGCTGCCGTGATACCAGTACGGACTCTCTAGACAACTGACTTCTCCCTGAAGCACCAAAGAAACACAGTCCCTGGGCATTAAGGCAACTGAACACATCACACTAGTCCCTGCATGAGGAGCTGTGACACAGGGGCTGATCTGTGGCTGATAGATGCAGAAGATGATGGGCAGGATGCAGAGGAGTGTGCTGCCAGCCCCTCCAGATGAAAGGCAGAGGCTGGCTGGCACAGGCCAACACTGCCCGCAGTATCCTAAGCTGCAGGGGAGCCAGGGAAGAGAGCTCAGACAGAAGGAAGGTGCACAATACGCTCATGGGGAGATGATTGCATGGGAAATGCAGGTGCTGCCAGGTCTGGGATAGCTCAGCAGTCCTCGAATAAAAAAATGGATTAAAGCAATTATAGGCTTCGCTGCTTCACTGCTTTGCTGTGCTCCTGAGGGGCTAGTTAAAGTGGCACCTGCTGCCTCCTCATGAACTCTGCGATAGCAGGAATGGTTCACCTCTTCCTCCACTGCCTCCTCCATTTGTAGCCCACGGTGAACAGCCTGGTGGGTGGCATCTCATCCCAGATAACAGCCAAACCGTCTCCCTTTTAGCCTTTCCCTTGGGATGCCCCCTGCACAGAACCTGGCTGGCTGCCTGCAGGGGACAGACCACCCTGTTCTCCCTTGCCAGCCTGCTACCAGCAGTGCCTGGGGCTGCCAGGGAATTGCTACCCTTATTTTTCCCAAACCCCATTTTTCTGAGCTAAAGGACAATTCTAGTGACTCTGGCCAGGTAAAAAGCACAACCAGGTGGCATTAGAAGAGCATATTGATGATGGCAGTAGTGTCCTTGGCCCCTGAAACATAGTCCCTTTTTCCAAAATGGAGTAATGATGCCACTGCAGCCTGGTGGCTCTAGGACAACATGGCACAGTGTCATAAATAAATATTTTCCCTATTATTCATGTGGCATAAGCTTCAGTTTTTTCAGAATGCCATTCTTCTAAGCACTCTAGAGTGCCTTAATGGTCTTTCTGTAGCGTGACAGCTGTTCATTCCAAAACTGCTGCAGCTCCTTTGTGCATTGTTGACTGATGCTTTTCCTATGCAGTCGACAGCATCCCCAGAAATCGTAGAGAAGTCTTTCATATAACCAGTGGTATCACACCTCCAGCACAGGGCAAAAATAAGCTCCCAAGACAGGTAAAAAATGGTTTATCCATAGGAACAGCTTAACTGCTGCTAACAACATTGAGGTGGATGACGCAGGTTTTGCCAATAGAGAGCAGGGCAAGAATTTAGCTTTTTCTTGGCATGCAGTGCCATTATGTGCTCTGCATGTTGTGAAGGAGCAGATTAGAAAGTGCTGAACTGCAGGTGAAGGTTTCCTTAGGAGCAAGGGAGCACAGCAGGTCCATTGGCACCACGCCAACAGATGGATGTGCTGCTCCAGTTTATGCTGGGAAGCTGCCGAGAGCCTCTCCGTGCCCTTTGCAGCAAAATGTCAGACCTCATAGTCAGCTTGAATGCTGACTTGTGCACTGGCTGCTGCAGGGCTGAGCCGTGTCACTGATTGCTGTCATTAATCTGCAGGAAATTTTCAGCTGGGGTCTAATGTATCCCATTCCGTCTCCCCAGCCGTGGAGCCCTGTGCGGCCAGGGAGCAGCATTTGCTCAGCATCAGCGGGGAGTTGGGTGGGGGTCCCTGCCTCAGGGCTAGTGTTCCAGTAAGGTCCCCTTCCCATGCTACTGCTTCAGCCTTTTTCTGCATTTTTTTTCTGGGCAATCTCTGAAAGTGGACTGGATTTGCCAGTTTTGGTGGCCATGGGAGGTCAGTGCTGGATTTGAGAAGGGAGTGGCATTGGTGACAAAGGCAGGCAGAGGTCAGTGCAGCACTCATCTGTGTCAAATTGTGTTTTCTTTATGAATAAAATAACACCAAATGCTATTTGAAGCATTTGCAATTTTCCACTCGACTAGGCAGCAAAGTGGCCACCTGGTTTGTGCTCCGTGAGAGCAGCACGGGAGCTGCAGTAACACGAGCCTGGCCCCGCATCCAGACTGAGAGCCTGGCCTCCTTCTGCAAGACTGAATTTACAAGCTGCTCTTGTCAAAAATCCCTGAGGCTGTCGATTACCCTTGTGAGAGTGGCCATGAGCACCCACCCTCAGCTCCACTTTAGCCTAAGAAATGCAGACTTGTAGAGGTCAGAAGACTGGTATTGAAATGTTATACAGATAACTTGATATTTCTTAGACTCCCTTGCAATACAATAGTCAAATCAGCTATGGTTTTGGCCAGGGACCAGGAGTAATACAAGTTTCACTCGAAAAACCTGCTCACGCCTGGACAAGTGTGTCTGCAGGGCTGGACAAGGGCGACAGAGCAGCAGGCAGCCCGGGACAGGGCATGATGGGGATGGGCACCAGGATGCAGCAAGCACTGGATGCCGTGGTGGTTCAGAGACCCTGCTGAGCCCTTTTCCCATGACAAGGGCCAAGCTGCAGCAGCTGATTTTATAGCTGCTGGCTCAGGAGCTCTGGGATGTGCCTGGACACCAACTCCTGGGTGCCTGCCAGACCTGACTGCAAAACATGCCAAAATAAGTGTCCCATAATAATCTGGGAGCAGAGGAATGTGCACGGTCAAGCTCCCCGCCAGGGAGTAACCCTCCTGAAACCCAGTCTGCCAGCGCTCGAGGGAGCATGTTGTTACGCTGCCTTTCCTAGCCCTCCAGAAATTCTGGAAATTCACCCCAACTGCAGCACTTACTCCTGCCAAAACCAGCAAGGAATTAGCAATGATAATAGGCAGCAGGACAAACTGTGAATTTTCTCTGTGTTCCTCTTTAACAAGAAAATCGTGCGAGATTTCACAGCAAAACAATCAAGCTGACAGATTTTTGTGCATTGACATCACAGATGGGAAAAAGTCTTAATCATCCTCAAAAGTTTCTTGCAGTGGATGATTTCACTGAGGCCTCTGGATCAGTCGCAGCTGCTGCAAGTGTGCACAGATAGACCAGAATCCAGCAATAACACAGCAGATCTGGGCAACAGCTTAGATGATATCTCAGCATCAAGGAACATGTAAGAGACGTTTTCATACAGAGTACCAGGAGTAGCAAGAGAGTATTGGGGGCTAATTGAAAGCAGTGCTAGAGTACAATTTGGCTAATCTCTAAAGCCCATGTTCATCGCACATAGAAATGCTGGTTTCAAGCTGCCAACCATCAATGCCTTGTTCCAGGTCATGGCAACTTCTTTTAAAGCTTCTGGGTTACACAAGAAGTCTGTCTTAATCAATGGCTGTGTCCATTCACAGAACACCAATGTCAGCAGCTGCTACAGCAACTTCTGCACAAAGTACCTTTCTCTGAGCTGTCTGCTCCCAAATAGGCTGGGCAACTTCCAGCCCTCCTAATGGTGCCTCCCTCCCAAAACCAGGTCTACAGGTCTACAGGAGATTCACATCATTTTTTGGCCTGGATGGTATTTCACCCATTTTAATACCTCTTTATCACCATGATCTGATTGCAGTAATTTTGTGCCTAATTTATCAGCTCAGGCTTTGGCTGTAATGCAATATAGATGCTATGATATTGCACCTTAATAGCACCTGTATTAATGTGAAGCTACCTGAAGCCATCGCCCTCGCCCTTTCCACGGCTCACACTCTGACCATGCTGATGGTTCATTTCCCTAACCGCTTTCATCAAAGCACAAACACAGTCCAAAATTACTGGCTATCAATTTTGCTGCTAGTAAGTCTTGGAGCACGCATGCGTAGGACAAGTAACACTGATTAGTGGTTTCTACAGCGAGGGTGACTTTAAGCTGCAGTAGGAGCACTGCACTCCCCGAGCAGGGCGCCTTGGAGGAAGGTGTTTGCTTAGAACTGATGGTTCAAAGCAGCCTACACCCACCAGACTGCCACCAGACATTTGCTGCTGTGCATCAGAGTCAGGGCCAGGAATGGTGCTGCTGGGATACAACGATGCTCAGGGTGTTTAGGAGTAACACAGAACAGTAAAAGTATGACATAAGACTGCTTATTATTTATGCCTTAGGTTGCTTTGTTGCCTTTAACCTCACTTAACAGCCAGGCTAATGCCAGCTCAGGTCTCCTCACAGACATGCTCAAAGCGGGCTGGGGATGCCAGGCAGGAGCTGGCCTGCAGGTTGGAAGTGGTACCTGCTCCCAACAGTGTTTCCAGAGTGCTCCTTCTCTTGCTAGAGAAATGTCCTGGCTGGTGAGGTCACTGCGGGCTGGTTGCTGCTGCTACTGATGGAAAAACCGGCAGGGCTTGGGGCAGCTCCTTCTTTGTGGGCCTGCCCGACTTGCATGTGCCCTGATTACCTGCAGAGCAGCACAGCATTACCATGTGATACTAGATTTTATTACTACTCCTTACTCACGGCAATGTGCAGTCATGCTGCACACAGAACTGATTTTCACATGGAAATAGGAGGTTTTGGGAAATAGCAGGTGTTTTCCTCCCATTTACTGCTAAACATCCCCCCGTCTGAGCCCTCACTCTGACAAATGAAGCTCTCTTACGCCTGGAGTACCCATCCCCATGCCCAGCTCTCTATCATCTGGGCAATCATTAACTCCTCCCTGTGAGCCAGGGAGGTGCGAGAAGCCATCCTGCTCTGCAAACATACCAATGGCTCAAGTGGAGATTAGCATGAGTGCTTCCAGTCACCCCATGCCTCGGAGGCTATGGGTTATAGAGGAGCAGGCAGAGCTCTGACCAGCCTTCCCATCCCCGGCCTTTGGCTTTGCCATCCCCACAGTCACCACCATGGTGCAACCAGCATCTACGACTTAGATTGTAGTGGGATTGCATGAGGTTTGTGCTGGGGTCCAGGCCCATGGAGTGGGAGGAAGGGAGGGCTGGGCGGCCTGGCCAGTTCCACCATTGCAGCAGCACCTCAGCTAATGTCTCACATTAACCCGGTGCAGGAAATGTTTAACCAGCCTCCAAGACTTCCCTGCAGTGGGAAGTGAAACACTGTCTGCCTTCATGTCCCAGCACCACATGACTTCAGCGGAGCCAGAATTTTGTCTGCAAATCAGCAGCCTGGGTACAACTGACAGTTATGCTGCACTCCCATCCAGGATTTAATAAAGATATAGAGAGGCAGGGCCAGGCAGAGCTGTCTGCTCTGTAATTCACAGCTTGCACCGAGGCTCCTGGGCGCTGTGGCAGGGTGGACTGTCTTGGTGGCAGTGTTATCTCACTAGTATCGCACTCGAGTCACGGTGGCTGCATTACACAAGCACGGAAAAGCCAGAATTTGTGTTGGGTATTCTCTTGACATGTCTGGGGTTTTTTAATACACGTGTCCACAGAAGAAAGCTCCTGGTGCTGCAGGATTGGCTTGAGAAATGACAGCCAGTAGCCAACATCACTAGCAAAGAAACTCAGCAACTAAAAAGTCATGAGGACGCAGCTGTGGGCCACCCTAAACGCATCTTCCTCTCCCCAATATTCATTAAGTAACCATACAACCACCCATCAGTGATGCCCAAGGTGCACATTCAGTACAGCATTATTTTCTCTATGTGTGCACATTGAGTGGAAAAAACCAAGTTGCTTCCTCAGCAAAGCAGAGTCCAAGTCCCAAGAAATGATCCCTCCGTGGTTACACGTGCTGGAGAGCTGTGCCAGAGCCATGCTGAAGCTGCTCATCTCTTCCATCAGCTACCGGCTCAGGCACCACCCTGGGCTTGCTCCTCTGAGTTGCAACACTCCTCCAAACAAGACCCCCACCTGCAAAACTGAGAGGTGCTGGGGTGAGTTCCCCATGTCACCTTCTCCTAAGACACAGAAACACTTCATAAGAAACACAGGGGGAGTTGGTGAATGATGCAATTCCTTGTCTGCAGGAGCCACTGCAGATAAACATACAGCAATGAACTGCCTTCACACAATGACCTCCAGGGAGCTATGGGGGAATACAAAGCCTTTTTGTTGATCCCAAAGACTCAGGAGCACAGGGCGAGATTTCTTAGCAATTTAGATAGCAAAGAGAATTACTGTGCAAAGAGCTCCTAGAAAAACAGCTTTGTCATGAAAAGTCCTTTGGTTCAGGATGGGGTGTCCTAAGCACCCCACAAACCCATTTTCCAGCAAAGAGGACCCCACATGTGCAGCTGGAGGGGCACCAGGGCATATCAGACAGAAAAATGTCCAGAAAATCTAGCTTGCCTTTTTCCAATTTGTTTTACTCAGTCAAAACCAGGTCCTGGTGGATCACAGCCCTTTTCCACTCCCCCATCTACCAGCCACAACCACATGTACTCAGGATCTCAAAGCAGGTTTAAATTGATGCTCTTTCCCTCCTTTGACACATCTCCAGTGAACTCACAGACTGAAAGCTCAACACCAGTTGTTCAAATCCTGTTTAGCATGTTCAAAGGGGAGTAGTACAGATGTGCATCCACCTCTTTTTCAGTTTGAAATTGAGCTGGGTTGTTTTGGAGCATGCAATGAGCAGCCAGGCAATGGTGCAATCCAGGGAATCTGCACAGACAAAAAACGCTCCTGGGGCATGTGTGGGCTGTGAGGCAGGTTGCAGTTTGAGTAGACAAACTGCACAGCCTCTCCTCTTTCAGTACCCCTCTCTACCACAGCCTTGGTCTAGGGGCAAAAGCTGTATGGGACCTTCAGAACACTGCCTGTGTCTTATCCACAGCTGGTTGTGCCAGGCCGACCATGCACACACAAGCACATATGCACATACCACATAGAGGGGAATGCAGACCAGCCTGCTTCTCATCGCCTGCACTTGAGGCTCCACGTCAATTAAATTTAGCAGCTTCTGGTCAGGAGGTAAAGAAAATAATAATCGTAGCAAATGACCAGCAACTCCTAGGTTTCACCTCCCCTAACAGAGCAACATCTGTACAGTCTTTTCCCATTTCTCTCTCTTTTCTTCCAGAAAGAATATTGCCTTCAGCCCAAGTGTCCAGGTGGAAGCGGGAAGCAAGGGAGCAGCGGCTCAGGTGAGTGCCAGGAGCCCAGGCTGCCCCAAGAGGGCTTTGCGAGGCAAGTTCAGAGAGGCTGGGGCTTCTGTTCACACTCTGTGCTCCTGAGTCCTTAGCTGGAAAGCACAGCTGGGATGGAGGAAAATATTGCTGGGATGTGGAGAGGTGAAAATAAGTGAGCGAGCACCTCCATGCCAGCCTGTTTCCTTCCTACAGTCCTTCATGGGGCCAGGATCATCAAGCCAGGAGGTGGCCGTGCTGGTGCATGCACCCATGGGTGCAGGGGTGTTGGAATGCAGCTCATACCTGCACCTCGCTGGTGCCCCTACACTTGCTTTACCCCTTCTTCTGGGTGGAAATCGTTTCACTCTATCCCCGTCCACCTCCTGGGACCAAAACTCTGGGCATCTGCAGGCTGGCATGGGGTGAGCTGGGAGATGCCAGACCACAGCACCCATCTAAGAGCCAAAGGAGTTGCTGGGGTGGTTTGACTCCTTCTCCTCCCTCCGCTTTGCAGTCTTTGGTTTCCCAGGCTGTGGGAACTCGGGAACGGCTGACCTAATAGCCTTGGCCACAGCAAGGATGGGCACAACAGGCCCAATCCAAGTAGGGGCTGCATCTCAGCAGGATGTGACCCAGGGCAGTGGGAGCCCTGGTGCTGCCCTGATGCCCACAACCCCATGTAGGGGCTGCTTCTCCCTCCTGCCACTCTTACCCACGGGGTGTAGCTGCTGCTCCTCCTGGACCGTGCAGCAGCTGGTAGATGACAGGGTGTTGCAACACACCAGGGAATAATCACGATAACTCAAGCGGTTGCCCTGGTGCTGGGTTTGGCTGTTGGTTGCTAAAGAGAGTGGGCGTGTGGCTTCCTCTGGGGCGATCTGATTTCTCCAGGAGCGTGGTTAAGGCACTCTTAAGAGAAATAGTCCTCCATGGAACAGGGACACAACCTCTCCGCTGGCAGCAGTGGCGGTATCGAGTGGGCTGCTGAGGCACCTGGGCACGCATGGAGCTGTTTGCTTTGTGGGGAAATAATTATTAGCTTGTTCCTCCATCCTGGGAAAACGCTGTCTAGCAACGAAGAGCAAAGGCAGCAAGTTTTTGGGGTGGCAGAGAGACATTTGGGACCAGCACTGAGAAGCAGGCAAGGCCACTGGCTGCTGCCAGCTGAGCTCCAGCCCTCGGTGTGGTCCTTGTGGGGTGGTGAGAGCAGTGGGAAGATAGCACTGGTGCAGCATCTGCCTCCACGTGACCCTCCATCCCCACTCTCACCGGAGAGACCTGGCAGGAGCCAAGCATCTTCATCGGACCCAGTCAAAAAGTAACGCAGGTGCAAGTGCAGCTGAGCTGCAGACTCAGCCCACGTATCCCCATGTCGTGGGGCATGGGGCAGCACTCACTGCCTGGGCTCCCCAGGGCCACGCTGCGGAAATCAGGTAAGCCCAGGGCCCCCTGAGCCACCCCAGGGTGTCCTTGCTTTTCTGCCTGCTCCCCACTGCGGGGACAGCTGCTGACCCCCCCTCCTTAGTCACCACTGCTTGTGTCTTTATGCACAGGTGACTTTGGACCCCGGTTTAAATTTTATTTGAGATATCATGTTACTTTAATACTTCGGTGGCTGGTTTAGAAGCTGCCTTTCTACTTCTGCCTTTCAAAGCTGACCTGTATCCCACACAAAATTCCCCAAGCACACTCATGCTGGGATTCAAACATTCTTCTTGGTGGGGTGTTGGGCTGGACAGGAGGCACTTGCTAATACAATCCATGCAAATAAACATGGGAGGATTTTCTTTGTATTCAACCAAATACCTTTGAGCTACCTTAAAACATTCATTAATGATTGATGTGTGTCTCTACCACAGGCATGCAAAGGCACAGAGCAAATATTTGATAAGATATTAAAACTAAGTTTGTGATTACTGAGAAAGGCTGCTAAGCACCTGTCACTGCTTAACAAAACTAAACAAGTCACGCCATGTGCCACTTGCAAAAGGCACAGGGCTGACATCGCTTGGTGACTGCTAACAGAGTGGGATCCCAGCCTTGTTATCTTTGCCTATCATAGTCCAAGGTAATAAAATTAAACGATTAACCAGCATACCCAACCCTGCCTGCAAACAGAGGGGAGTTTGCTGCTGCCTGACTCTGGAAGCATTTCCATCACTAGCCAACATAAAACTGGTAACTTCTACACACCGGACAGCTCAGCTAGCCCCAAACCTGCCAGGATTTCTCTCTTCCAAATATGCACACATGAGAGCAAGGCTCAGCAGGTGACTGTGGTGACACCCAGTGTCCTTTACATTTGGGGATTATTATAGCTGGTGGTGTGTGAGCAGCCAGTGCCTCCCTTAGGCATGTTAGGTGCTGGTGGAAGTTGGGGGATTCTGGACCACACACTGCAGCGCCTGCAAGGTGCTTGGCAAGAGTGGGTAGGACTGGGTAGCACTGGTTGGACTGGAAAGGCTGGCTATGCTGGTGGACAGCACAGTCTATTCTGGTGGGGGAAGACTGGCTGTACTTGTGGGCAGCCTGTGCTCAGCGTGCAGAGACAGGAATGGAGACACATGACAATGGGGTCAGGAGCTGCACGGCCATGCCCCCTGCCCTGCTTTACATTTCTATTAGGGTTTTCTTTCCCTTTCCAGCCTCGCAACCTTGTGGGGTTTATTCCTGAACATCAGGGCTGAGTGAAGGAAAGGGACATGGGGTGTGTACGCCTGTAGTCCCAAGGCCAATCGCTGGGAACCGCTTCCCACAGCAGCCACATCAAGTTACATTCACTCTATTGCATTAAAAATACTAGAATTAGCCTTGCTTAATTATTTAAAACTATAGATTAAAAGCAGACAAAGGCTCTTTGACTCCTTTCCTGAGCATCATTCATTAGTGATTCGGTCACCTGGTGACAAGCAAGGGGGAATGTGCCAGGAACATTGGTATGAGATGCTTTCAAGCTGCTGGCATGGCAGGAACCAGAGGAGGGTAAAATCACAGTGAGGATGTTACCCTCCCTCACCCAGGGAGGGTAACAGTTAGCATCTGTCAGTCTTTGGGCTCAGTATATTATTATCATCATCATTGTCATCATCAGCACTAACATCATCCCCACCCATCACCAGGGCAGTAAGGCACAGCAGTCATTAAGCTAACGTGAAGGAATGACAGGTATTTTTTTCAGGGCTCAGCTGTGCAACAGCAACATATGGATTAGTTGGGGCATTACTGCACATTTTGCAGGCTTGGCTGCGGGGACTCACTTGCCAAAGGGCTTCCAGGCAGCGTGAGGCTCCCCATCAGGCCACATCCACATCTGACCCAGTAAAGCTGGCACCTGGGTGCCTCACTCTGCCCTGAGCATGCAGAAAGTGGTTTCCAAAAGCAAGTGCCCTGCTTTGAGGTCAAACCACTTGTCCTCCCAGCACCAGATCCTTTGCAACACTCTTGCACACCCAAAAGATGCTGTCACCATGCAAACCTCTGGGGCTTACTGAGAGCGACAGGCAATTGCTGCCCTGCCCCAAGATGCCAACCCCAGCTGTTCTGTGTTTCTAAACTACAATTAATTAATGTTAGGAAAATCAGGCAAATTAGCACATGCCATCAATTCAAGAATCTAAAAGACAAACTTTCAGCTTCATTCTTCATAGGATTTTGCATACAGAACGAGCTTTTCTGCCATTACACTCTTGTGGGAAAAGCTACAGGGCCAAACTTCAGACAGTAGAAATGCATTGGATGAAAGGTCATGCTCTAAAGTTGAAAAAAAAATAATAACTTCTGGCTAACAGGCTGATGTGTGCATGTACTACTGCTTGAGAGGAACTGAGGCTACTTTAAAGGTCCCACACCCACCGACTTGCACGTGCAAACCCTGGCAGGAGAGGTGAGGATAGGCTCGCTCCTCTCAGCCTTCCCAAGGAGGAGGGTTTTGAGGGAAGGTTCCTGCATCCGTGGAAAAGGAAGGCTCCTGGGCAGTGGATGCCAGAGGGGCCATAGCACAGAACAGGGAAGGTCCCTCATGGCTGCAGTTAAATATGCCAGAAACTCACAATATTTTCCAGTCTGAGCTTACTTGTGTAAATAGCTTCAAACTAGCTCTGCTGACCTTTATCGAGTGTGTTGGCTTTGCAGTCTCCTCACCTGTGGGATGTGCATGACCAGCTTCTTTCAGCAGCCCTTTGTTAATCTGACAGTTCTTTAAAAAAGACACGTTCATGAATAAACCTCTGGCATCCAGAAAACCAGAGGTTCTTCTCCGTAGCTACAGTTTTAAGTGATCGTTTCTGCCCAGGAAATGGTCCCTTCAGTCCCTGGTTTTACAAACCCAGATCCAGGGTTCTGAACTTGGGCACCTTGAGATTTTTGGCCAGTGTTATCCCTTTTACCAAGTAACAGATTTTCACACAATTACCGATAGCAATATTTTCTGAGCATGGATCCTATTCCAAGAATAATAGGCTTTCTGCCTATTTTTACATGGATGGTATTTCACAGAGGCCCATTCTTTGCCCAGAAAGGGATGCCCATACAATATTTCTAACAAGAGCAATTTGGTTATCATCTGCCCCTATTGACAAACTTCTCCTGAGATGCTCTAGCTGGAAAATTAGTTCTCAAATGACACAGACAGCAGAAATAAAAGATTGCAAACTACATTTGCTTTATAGATTTCAGCTAAAGCTAAACACTGACCAACAGAAGACAGTCTTGACAGCTTTGTGACCTAAGGATGCTGAGAACCAGCAGGGCAGCATTGTATGGGGCAGGGCAAGCTGCTGAGCAGAGCTGCCCACAGCACAAAAGGTTCAGAAACTTGGTTTGCAAGTGCTGTGAAAAAGGGACAAGGGATGCACAGGGGAAAAGTGAGGGGTTCACAGAGAGGCAGGCTCTCAAGGAGAGCTTGGCAAAACAAAAGTCAAGGAGGACAAGGTATTTAACATAAATACATACAAAAAGCAGCCGAATGCTGATATCTTGATACCTCCTTTCTCCTATACCATCGCAAGTTGAGAGGTGCTAGGTATGAGCTTAGACCTCCACCCTGCAACTTTCTGAAGCCGATATTCATGGATTAATTTTCTTTTCAATCTCTTGTTTTCCCCTTCTGAAAAACAGCTAGAGCCAGGCAGGCAGCTATGAGCAGAGATGCACCCCTCAGGTTACCTGCCCTCTGCAGGACCGTTAATCCCCTTAACATTCCTTGGATTTATTTCCATCCCAACAGGATGGTGAAGCAGGCTGCCAGCAGCAACACAGGGAGCAGCACACAGCACACAGTCCTGATGCAGAGGGGCTCACAAAGCAGAGAAACAAGTCACTTAATCCTAAATAAATGCTCTACAAAGGGCATCTTCTCCAAGTAGCAGCAGCAGCAAAAGGAGGGGTAGGTCAGCTCCAGCCACAGCTGAGCCTCCATGCCCAATGCCTGACCCTGGGCATGAGCTGGTCCTCCTCCTCGTCCTCTCCTGGAGCAGGCTAAAACCTTTCTCCTTGCACTGGGCTGCACTAAAGCACCCTAGTACGCTGTATTTAATCTATTAGTTACAACATTCGGGTTTCTAAAGGCATTTAATGTTGCGCGAAAACTGCCTGATATCCTGTTACCCAAAAGATTGGGGCTGAGCATAATCAGAAGTGGAAACAATTTCCCCCAGGATTTCAGACTGATGGTTTTATCACAAATCTTCTGGGAACTAGGGGATTGATAAGCATTACCAGGTGGTCTGAGCAGAAATTTGGGCTTTGGTTTAGATCAGAACAGACCAAGATATTAAAATGTCACCTTTCTCTTCCAGCAAGTCCCACGCCTCAGAGCAGGAAGGTGGTTGGTCTCTGGGCCGTCTCAAAAATGTTGAATACTCCCAGCAGGTCTCCTAGAAAACTGATTAAGAGTGGGAGCTCATTTTACAGCTACGGTTCAGAGGGGAAATAACACCCCACATGAAGAATCTGCCAGTGGCCCTGGCCTCCTCATCCAGGCAGTCTTGATTTTACTTAGAGAAAAGTCATTTGGAAATGTACCTTTCCTAGAAAGCCTCAGGCTTCTAGAAATGAGGAAAAGGAAAATAATTAAAAGCAAAAAAAAGACTTTGTCAAAGCAAACACAGATACTTTTTATAAGCAACACTCCAAAGCAGATCTATTTAAAAGGTCATGATGTCTTTCTGAGTGCAGCAGTAGGTATTAAAATGCACTTTTTTTTTTTGTTTATATCTTGCCAAGAACGATATAAAAACATCTAACACCTTTCCCTGATATATGGTGGCGGCCAAAGAGGTGCCAGAGCAGAGCCTTGTTCATTGATCTATGGCTGAATAATGCAAAACTAGACATCCTGCTGTAAATCCACTGCAGAGAGCTGGCTTGATTTACACCTCCAGCACTATAAATAATGACAAAAACCAGCCTGACAGCAGTCTGTCTCCCCCTACACGGACATGAATTACATCAGGTCTTGAAGATGATATATCTACTCCATGAGAGACATTTCGCACTGGGTCCCTATCTGCCAACCTGCAGGAGAAAGGAAGCTCCATCCTTACTCCCAGCATAACTCCAAGCTGTGTTTCAGCCTCACCAATATTTTCATACTCTTATTTTTTCCCCTGCTCAATGCAAATGAAGCAATTCCCAAATTGTTCCAGGCTAAGGTCTTCTGAAGGATAAAAGCACTATTCTTGTAGTGAGGTTCAAGGCTGCATCCAGTCTCGATCAGGGCACACCCCTCGGCACAGTGAAAACCAAGCT
Organism: Phaenicophaeus curvirostris; assembly: GCF_032191515.1. Classification (NCBI taxonomy): domain Eukaryota; kingdom Metazoa; phylum Chordata; class Aves; order Cuculiformes; family Cuculidae; genus Phaenicophaeus; species Phaenicophaeus curvirostris. The sequence goes on along the minus strand of NC_091402.1, from coordinate 4,557,508 downwards.
CAGAGCTACCTGCTGTGTCTTAGCCCCCACAGTATCATTCAGGCAAATTGCACTCATTGCTAGGACTTTTGCATGCTGATTTAACAGCTGCCTGGCCTGAAATGCTTCCAGTTGGTTTCAATTCCTCCCACTCCTTCCTTACCAGCATTTTCTCCATCTCTACTAGTTTCAGGGAAGAAGTTCTCCACCTGCCTTCAGTAAATAGATTGATAAATCGCTGCTGATTTGCAAGACTCAGCCATGCAATGTCCAGTCTAGAAAATAACCACGTTAGCCGACTCAAAACTTCCAGGCTCCGCAGGGTGTTTGCCCAAAATGCTACATAGTCAGGGGAACTCTTCCTTGATCATCCTGGGTGTCTGGGGAGTGGAAAAACCACACAACCAAGCTCAAGGGCTGGATGACATTGTGTGATAGTGTTGGATGCTACTGGGTGTTAGCTCAGGCTGCCCCAAGTAAATTTCCCAAGATACGGGTCTTGGAGATAGGGAAGAAGCGATTCCCACTCCTGAGCTGCAAAAGAAAATCCATACATCATGGAAATGGAGGCAAAACAGTACTTTATAAGAAACAGTGCTGCACCGGTGCCCCAAGATGCAGTACAGCTTAGCATCAGGGCCCAAGAGCTACTTGGTATAGAAAAAAACCCACCAAAATCATTGGAGTTACAGCATCCAGGCTGATCCTTCAGGCTTGGTTGCCCACATAATCCTTCCATGCTCGCTGCTCACTGCATTATCTACAACAGGTGGATTTTAGACAGACAAATACAAGATCGATACACACCACCCCTCCTCCTGCCACACAGCAGGATTTGGTACCCAGCACACACACACTGGACACAGCTCTGGTCTAAACGACAGCATGGAACAGTGGGAAAAGGGCTATAGGATGACACAATGACACTGAGGATAGCCTGTCAGTATAGCTGAACAAAACCAGTGTTTCCATTAAAAACACCTGGCACTGTATTTAAGTTACTCCATGGAGAGACTTTTCTGTCTGAAGAATGAAGGCATTGCTTTGCCATTTCATTCACGTCAAAATGAACCTTTGCTTTTGTACTTTCCTTCCTTGTCTTTTGTCTGCTCCTTCTCCTGTGAATAAAAGACCGAAAAAGGGAAGATGTAGAAGAAGAAAAACTCCAAAGCAATTTTATCCAAGCGTAAACCTGATATGTTTTCTCAGTGTTCAAAACCTGGCTTTCACCTAACAAAAATTATCCATGAAATTGTGCTGCCTTAACCCTTGGCTGTTCTACAGACCCTGCTTCCCTCTGGAAGGCAATGGGGAACCTCCAGTTTTAGCCTATGGAATCTGACTCCACAGGGGTTTAATCAGCCTGGCACTTGCCTTAAAACATCAAACCATGCCACCTTCCCTTCTGCCAGCAGTGATGTATGACCTTAGGGGAAAATAATTTGATACAAGAAATCACTGGTTCCAGCTTCCAAGTGCCCTTTAAACAGCTACTGAACTATTCACCCCAATTACACTCATGTAATGGGCTCTGATTTGTTTTTCTTTGTTCCCAAAGCAGTAGGGCACTGGCCACATTAGCATTCAATGAGAAGTTGTTAGATACTGAATAGTTTCTTCAGCAGTACTATTTCTTACACAATTCTGTTTGATTGCAATCCACTTTACATTTGATAAGTACTTACTGACTATGAAAGAATGACCCAGCCTGCTTTCTCTGCCTTTTTTAATTGATTTCTCTTTTTACAGGGATTTTTCTCTTTTATTCCTTTATATGTGAGACTGCAATAAGAGTGAGAGGCAACATTACTGAAAAACTGTTTTCCTTGCTGTTCCACCAAACCATATAAATTCACAGTAGGCCCCCAAAAATACTGTAATAATGAGACACTCTTTTCCTGGGACTTTTTGTTCTTACTGGTAAGCTTCCAAATTGTTCAAGTGGATAGTCAGGAATAAATTGCCCGTTCTGAGCCCCTGATTAGACCATACGTTGGCATTAATTGTATGCAATCCCACTGTGCTCCACACTTAAAGACACAGACCACTACGTGCAGTTTGTCTTATAACTTATGCTTTGCACTCACTCTGTATAGGGTTTTCTTGTAAAGGAGAAATGTAGAGAACTTGGAAAATACCAACAGTGCATGTGCCCTGTGATTCTGCCTGAAATCCAAGCTGCCATCACTTCCAAAACAGTGGGGAATCGTTCTTACATCTAGAACATATAAATTATTACAGCACAATCACATACTGCATAGGCGAGTTATGCTTCCCTTGGCATTGGGCTCCATTCTGATTATTAGGCCAGCAGGATATCAGCAAAATCCTTCCTTGACAAGAGCTTCGGACACAGCAGCACCTCCGCAGGCCTGTGTTTCAGAAGCTTCTCAAATCCCACAGCAGCCCCTGTGCTAAGGCAACAACAGCCTCAGCCAGGATGACCAAAGCAGCAGCTCAGCACAGTCCCCTTCCATGGTTGTTCCCAGTTTTAGTGGCTGGCAAGAAATTTAAGTGATCTCATTAATATGTGCCTCATCAACAATGCAAAGGGGATATTAATTAAAACCTTTACAAAAAAACCCCCAAACCTCTCACCAGCACGTGGAGACACCAGCACACAGACACTGACATGGGTGTCGAGCAGCCAGGCAGGCACCATATCTTCTCCTCTGTCTCGCCTAGGGCAGGACAGCTCCAGTGGGTCCCCATGTCGGGTTAGACTTCTCATGCAAACACCTTTATTTTCTTCCAGCATCGATGTACACTGAAGTACAGCGGGAGCAACCAGACGGTGGGAATATCCTGACTCACCCAGGCTGCATTGATGGAAACCCAGACCTCATCAAACCTAAAAAGCTCCTAAATCCTGTCAAAGCCTCCAAGAGCCACCAAGAACTGCACAGAGAGCTGCTGATGAACCACAAAAGGTAAGAGAAAGTCTGAGATGCTGAGCTGTCAGAGTTCAGCCTGTTGAAGCACAAGTGGCAGTGACAGCCTGAGAGTTGGAATGGCACGATAAATTCCTTCACTTGCAAACACACTCGGTGTAAAACTTGCTGTAGCCCTTTTCTCTGAGGTAATGGTTTCTTTTAAAACAAAAGCTGAACTAAAAGCCTTCTGTGCTGCCATCCTGAGGCTCTGGTGAACACCTTGCAGAGCTGCTCGCTATTTCCACCCACCTCAAACCACAAGTGCCAGCAGATGCAAAACACTCCTATAGCCCCCTTCTCAGTGTCCCACACGTGTTTTTTCCCTGGTCCCGCTTCTTCTGTCTCCATCACTGACTTGCCAAGTCCCCAGCAATGTGCAGTCTTCTTGTGTGCTTCAAGGTCAACCCACAAGCAGTAAGAGGTGCAGGCTGGATGGAGCCAATGAGAGCTGGAAGAGCATTAGCAGGAGGTACAAGGAAAAATCTAATCGCTGTTTCCCTAAAATTCAAATGGGTAAAATGGCTGGAATTCACATTCCCAACCTCCTACCCTATCAGCCCAATTTAACTCTTTGGGGGTAAAGATACAACATCAGGATAATGACATCAGTGACTGAGAACCTATAAGCACATCACTCCTTTGCAGCGACTGTGTGAACATCAGTGCAATAAAAGCACATTCAGTTCAGAGGCTTTTAAGCACAGAGAGAAATCTGCCAGTTTTATATTGACATTTTCTGAACACACTGAAATATTCTGACATGAGAACACTTTGGCCGTCTAATTAAAAGGAGCACAGTCTCTGTTCAAAAAGACTAGAGTCATCACAACAACCAGACATGTATGTTAATTCAGCAAGGAATCAAGCTTGCCAGCGGGGTTCATTAATAAATACTAGCACTGACTGGCCTTGGATTTTATTTCATTTTCCCAGAATAAGAAGATTTACAGGGACTGTGCCCAGGCCATACTCTGGCATCAATGCAAAGTTAACTATACCAGCCAGATATTTTTAAAACCTTCTGGCTTGAGAGTGACCATAACCTGCCTAGTGATACTGCTCACCTTAAAGGTTCACCCACCAGCATTGGCACTGATCTCGCAGAACATTATTCTACTGTAACCATAATGGAACAAAGAAACAAGAAATTCCTGCAATGGAGGTAGCAAAGATGAATGGCAGCAAGTGGCTACAGACCTCATGGCAGCACACTGAACTGAACTTCAAAGTGGCAAAGAAAGAGTACGCGGTTGATTTGTACTCTTCTTCTGTCCCTGCCATCATGTTACATCCACGTGTGCTACCAGATACTGGCAGGAGGCAGCTCTACTGCAGCCATCCTGCATCTCCGGACCCCTCTGTTTATCACCCTGTATATCTCAGGCAACGGTTTAACCTGCTTAGGCTCTGGTCTCCCAAATATTTTTCGGCAAATATGTGAAACAAACCCCACTGCAAACAATAATCCATAACTGCTGGTTTCTTGTTACTCTCATATCCATCACGTTTGCTTCCTGTTTCATGTTACTATAGGGTGAGAGAGGGGAGATAGGCAGCAAGAACAATCTACGACTTGCTCCTGTTTCTGCCTCACTGTTGTTTTTTTCCCCGTTAAGCAGCATAGAAAACAACTCGGATCAGCAGCTTGTACAACAAAACTCTTATCTCAGTCAACACCTCTGGGTACTAACAACACAGGCAAAGATTAGTAACAAACCCACAGGCAACATTTCAAGCTGTGTCTCTGGTATGCCAAGGCAGGTTTTTGCCTTCTCTCAAGCTCTGGGGGAAGCATCTATACAAAATCTGTGTTCCTCCTGCCTTGAAAAGAACATCATGAAAGCAGTGGGGTCAATGCTGCAGCTGCCTTCACTGATGTTGCCATGAACTTTGGATGGACAATGGAGGGATGCAAGCACGTGGTCCCCAGCTGTGCTGTGATAGCTCAGGGGTTTGCTGTACCTGGAGAGCATTTTCCTCTCCTGCCAGACAATTTAAATTCTCATGATATAAGATACCTTCTCAACCCCTGCCGCCTTGCCAAGGACGCTCCATAGTCCACAGGGTTTCATGTTTCTGCTTTCAAATGACCTTAGGAGCTTTGCATTAATAGTGTACCCCAACCCACTGTGCCCTGGGAAAGGCCTTAGCACAAACACAGGGAAGTCTGCTCCTCGCCTCAAAAGAGACCTTCACCCACAGGAACACCAAACACCTCACATTTCGCAACGAGACTCTCTCCATTGATTTACATGAGTGCTAAACCCAGTCCATGAAAGTGGTCAGGCCGCACTCCTTCCCTGTGTGTGACAGCTAAGAGGTCTTCAACCCCTTACAAACACAACTTCAACCCCAACTACTTTTAGTTCTGTATTTTCTTGCAAGATCACTTACCTTCCAGTTGCTGCTGCAGAAAATAGCCTGCGTACATGTGGCCTTGACCACTTCTTAATAATCTGTTCTTCAGCAATACGAAACTCTGTGCAGTTGCAATAAAGTCTCCCAAAACTCAACCAATGTTTTATTTCCCAGCAGCTTCAGATTTTGCCTGTCTCTAGCTAGGGCTCAGCAGGCCAGACAGTCACCACTTTTAGTGATTAAGCCAGGAAGCTGATAGATTATACAAAGGCAGATTCCTTTTGGAATGGAGGACACGAGTTGGTTAAACCACCATCCTGGAAGGGCAGGAACTGTCCCACAACGACTCAGGAGAACATCTAGACCTGCTCTGCATTCACGCATAGCCCTACACATCCATAACTACTCCCACACTTCTAGGGTGGGCAAAAGATAGCAGGAAGGTGGCCAGGGTCAGCTGCAGGAGGTAAATCTTAGTGTCTAAATTCAGGCATGGCAATATTTAACATGTTCAGCTTCTGAAATTTGTTTGGAGAATTTCTTTAATCTATTTGGCATGTATATATGGCTTTCCTGCATGTCCTTGCCTTGTCTCCTTTCCCATGATCCCACCCCTCACAGAACAGGAGCAACCCTGCTTCATTTGAGATGCTTCAGGCAGCTGAAGGGGAGCCGGGTGTCTGTTCCATTGGCAAATGCTCTGGCTTCCAGAAGAAAAAGACATTTTAATATTGGCCTCTTGACCCAAACGCTTCATGCCAGCAGGAGGACCGCTAACCCCCCCGGATCTGTAGCAAAGCTGGGATGCAACAGGGAGGAAAGGAACTACCAGGACAATTATTGCAGATCAATGACTACCCCTGCTGGTGGAAAAAAAAAATCGTTATTATTTAAAATGCCCTCGGTGCTGCTGAAGCCATCTCTGATATAATTGAAACCAGTAACAGCATGAGCTAAAGGAAGATGCCATTTCCATACCAACCCATAAAGCTGTAGTGCCTCAGCCTAATGGGATTAGCAAAGTTTCCAGCGCCGCAAGCCCCAGACAAAGCAAAGGCATTGCCCACCTGAGGTAAGCTGCCCAAGGCAACAACCTGCACTACAGTGGTCCCAGTAACACCCTCAAAGCCTTCTGTGGACCAGGACTGGTTTGTGGACCAGGTTTCCCAAGTATCCATTCAGGACGAAGAACAGTTTTGAGATTGCTGGGCTGGCAGTGGTTATACCTTGGGATGCAGGTGCCCCAGCCCTGATTTACCTGCTTTTTATCCACAGAGGTTTGGGTGTGGAGAGCAAGCCAGAACTGCAGCGGGTACTTGAGCACCGACGGCGAAACCAACTCATCAGACAGAAGAAGGAGGAGGAAGAGGCAAAGAAATTGCAGTCTCCTTTTGAAAAAGAGCTATTAAAGAGGCACCAGAGGCTGGATCAGGTACAGCTGAGTTTTGAGTCATCCTCAGATTATCTTAATCACTAGGCACAGACCACAGAGGAGATGGGTAGGCTGAGACTCAGCTCAAGGAATAGTGTTACTGCCCCACATGGTGTCCCTGGGGTCTGCTTTCCAGTTCACAGCACCTCAAATAGCATGGGGATTGTTGCAGCACCCACCACAGGGGTGCTCAGGGCCCTGTGTTGTGGGGTGAGAGGCTACAGAGGTGAGACGAACAGTTATGGCCCAGGTCCTCTCTGCACTTGTCCTCTTATCCAAACCCAAGCAGCAAGTCAGCTTGTTGCCACTGAAAATCAAGTAATTCCCTACCCTACTTGCCAGCATTTGCAATGCAAATGAATTAAACTAGTTTATTTAATTACTGACACAACAAGTCCCTGGCAATAACATCAGCCAAGCCAAGATCACTTGAAAGTCAAAGCCTAGCCCTCTCAGCAGATAACCAGAAATATGAAACAAGGTGGTTTAGGGACAGATCCACAGACTTTACACATAAGTGAGCCAGTACAACAACCTCCCCTCTTTAGACAATAATCTACTGCTGAGAGCTTTTCCCAGGCTCACAGACCCCTTTTGCTGGGAAGGATTCAAACCTCCTCCTCCCTTCTCCATGCCAGGTCTGAAGTGAAGCACTCCCCTGCTTTCTTGTCAGAGGTGTTCCTCCTTGGAAGGGAAAAATGTCTCAGTGGACCAGAAAATGAGATTCGGGGTAAAACAAGACTCTGGTGTAATAGTTTGGGGAAAAAAAGTATCAGCACATGCACTACACACTCCTTCAGCTTTGGGCAACAATAAAGGGACACCTCAGCAATAATGAAGCCCGCTGTTTTAATGTACCTGATGTGCTTGTGTCCTTCAGTATGCACAGGTAATAGAGACTCTTCTTTCTTACAGCTGGAGAAAGAGCAAGAAAAGCAGGAAGAGCATGCACCAGAATTCATTAAAGTCAAGGAAAACCTGAGAAGAACATCAGCAGTGACCGGGGATGAGAAAGCAGTGTAGCTTCTGCCAAAACTCAACAGGGATCCTACCAAGGCAGGCGCTAACACATGCACGCTGACGTCTCTGGACATGGTGGACAGTCACAGCCACATAGTGGTTATTAACACTTGCTCCAGCAGAAGGCACAAGAAAAGGTTCTCCTAACCCAGGAAGGTACCACTGTGGAAAAGGTGCAGTATTCATGGAAGTGGTACTCACACAAGGAGATGCAGAGAGAAATTATGGGTTTCTCCCCTTCCAGATTGTGGGTGTACGCTACCCCCAGCTAACTCCTGGTTAATTCTTGAGACACAGTGACTGTTTAAGCCCGGGAAGTCTATAAAAGGATGGTCTGGGGGACCACTGCTTCTTCCTGGTGGCAGGTTTGTCAGGCACGAGATGACAGGAGGGTAGGTGCAGCTCTGGAGAACCTCCTAGAAACCGGGCATGGAAACAAAAAGGGACAATCTGCATATTACTGACAACAGTACAGGTGATGGTAACTGCTCTCCCAAGTGTCACTGGCATTGCACTGTTATGTGAGTCAAGCCTCGCTGAGGCTGTGCCCCAGCAGCACATCTGTACTACTGAACTAATAGAAAAATCAACCTCTGTGTGCCCATGACAATGCAGCACAGGCAGGTGCAACTGCTCTTCACAAGCACCTTTATACTGCATTTCAAACCTCTTTGAAAAAAAACTTTTTAGGCAGTTCCATGCACAGATAGAAAATGCAGTGGGCTATACTATCAGTTCCCCAAGTGGGAGGCAAATGCCCCATGCAGATAGCAAAGGCTGGGTGTTTTCATCATGGGTGATCACGGAAGCGTGCAGTGACCAGGCAGCAGATCTGTGTGGATTTGGCAGGCAGAAAACCTACTTCTTGCCCTAGACTATTAGCTTCAGCCCCTCACCCAGCAGCTGGGTGCATGCTGCCATGGGGACCTGTAAAAATGTCCTGTGGTTGACAGGCAGCAATGCAATCATGTCCTACTGGTGTCCTATTTACCCTGCGCACAGCTGACATCTGTAAACAACACAGGGTAAAGGGCACGTAGGTACTGATGCAAAATTATTTGTCAGTGCTTCTCTTTCCCTTTTCCTAAGGTCATAGCTGCCTCATTTCAATCGTCACCTTGCAAAGCTAAAAATCTTGTTGCTGGTAAAGCAAAGCTGATACAGATGGTGCATTTGCATTGTGTACAGACAGAGCCTACCACACTTATGGGGTACCCGTGCCCTAAGCTGTCCACCTCTAGAGCTGAAATTGCTCCTTCAGAAAGGTCTTAGTTTCTTGCTTCTCACATCAGTCCTGATACAAAACCTAAACAGCATAACTCACCAAATGCCTTGCAACACTAGCTCTGGAATGGCAAGCCTCAACAGATCTAGTCAGGTGGGAAGGTAATACCTGATTAAACAGTATCTACTGTCCACAGCTTCAGTGAATTCATACATAAACTAAGGGAAACTGGGCATTTACCACATATTAATTCAAAAATTACTAACCCATCCCTAGTCTCCCTGGTCCAGTGGGGTGTTTCATTTCAGAGGACTGTTCCTCAACCTGGCAGCTTGTGTAAAAAATCTGTGCCACATCACATGTCCAGAGCAGTGATACAGGCATGGGGCTTCTGCAACCGATTGGTCTTTAAAAGCCCTTAGTTCAGTTTCAGTCCTCAAGTGCCCATTCTTTGGCACAGCCTCTGCAGTAGTTTTTAAGCCCCTTGCTCACCACATTTATTCTAAACAAGTCTGTCTTTCAAAATCCAGTGCATATGGCCACTGCGAGTCAAACAAGATCTGAAAGGAAGCTTTTCATATAGTTTCTGATTAAAAACACAAGGAAAAAGCAGCATTCAACATTTTTTTCTGGGGAAAAAAGAAGCCAAATTTCTCCGAGGAAAAAAAAAAAGGTGTCACTAAGAATGCTTGTATACAGCTGCGCCTTAAACAACAAGCTAGAATTACTGTGCTGGGGTTTTGTGAGGAGTTATGGCACAGATTAGATAACCTTGATCCAAGAACTCAAAAAAATTCAGCAAATTAATTTGTAATTTTGCCATAGATAGAAATGCACTCCAGGAGGGGCAATCTGTCACTCCATATGAACCAGTGAAATCATTGTTCTCAGCTCACCCAGGCTCAGACAGAAGCATTTATGCAAGTCCTTGGGTGCGGGTAAGGTCTGGGTAAGCTGAGTGCTCAGATCAGCAATTAAAAAGTTAAAAATATTTTGCTGCAGTCTTCTTGAGTATGCAAGTAATATCTAGGAAAAAAATCAAGGTGTCTCCCTTTGATGTAGGGTCTACCAAGCACAGAGTGGGGCTACACACCAGCGCAGTCCATGATTGCACAGGGGTGTCTGGGCCGTTTTCAGTGGGTGTCCAGAAGAGAAAGGGAGGGCCAGATCATACTGTGAGTTAAAAGAGCCACAAGAAATCCTTCCAGTGTTGGAGCAACAGCAAAAAACTCAGACTCAGCTGCCCGCTGGGACCCTGTGGACTGGGAATTAGGACCCAGCCACATCCACACACCAACCCACCACTGAGGGGCATGGTTTAGTGATGGATAGGAATGGTTGGACTCGATGATCTGGTGGGTCTCTTCCAACCTGGTCTCTTCTATGATTCTATGAAACCAGTTGCAAGCAGTTGGCAGTGAGAGCTCCCACAGGGCTGGGACACACTCTAGCAGCCCCACAGCACACAGCAGGGCACACAGCTTTGCACATCCAGCACGAGCTCCAGGCTCTAGCCCTCCTTGACGGCACATGGGAAATGATGCTTTTACTGTTCAAGTGTTGGCTTAAAAAAATCACAGTGTTTTTCCAACACAGCACTTCTCACGCCTGCGAATGACAACTGCCTCCTTTGGCTGGGCTCATACCCAGAACCTCTAAAACCTGAAACCTTCCCCGATGCTCTTGTGCTTCCTGGCATGGCAGCATGGAGGTGGCACCCCAAAAATAAAATCAATGTAGACATCACCAGGAAGATTTCGGGATATCTTTGTGTCTCAGAGAATTCCTCTTTATGCCCCTAAAACACGTTCCTGAATAAACATGGTATATCCAGAAGATATAGATTATCAGGGTATTGATGGAAGAAAACTATTTGCACTGTGTATGTCGCCTATGTGGTATATAGTCTATGGTCTGTGTTGGTGTTTATACATTTATATAAAAATATATGTCATGCAACTCTTCTTAATTAACTGACACTGTTTAATGTGGACACTTTTGAAGAAATAAACTATATGATGATTGTATATTTTGCTCTTTTTCACAAGGAACTGAAAAAGCTCCGAGGATACAAGCAGAAAACAGCCAAATAAACCAACTGAATGTAAAGATCTGACAACAACTCCTTTGTTAGTGCTGTATTAACTTACTCATGAACAAGCTGTTTTCATCATCTGCACTCAATGCTGCATCCAATTGTTTATCCATAGACTTCATCACAATTTGCTGAAATTTTAAGGGCATAAAAACTGTGAGATCAGGCTCTGTGCACTGAAACTTCCCGTGTTTGATTTCTAACTGGGCACTAATGCCCACCTGCCTGGCAGGGTAAGAGCTACAAAGTCAAGGAAAGACATTGCCCTTGGATTTAATTTGATAACTTGTTTTTTAACAGAAAGCTAATCCTCACACTAGTGAGCTCACTTCATTATTTTTAAACATTTTAAAAGATTTTTTTTAGCAGCAATCAAAGACCACAGATTAAAGAGATAAGAAAGAGAGGATGCTTCACATGCGCAGGTCACACACATGCTGTGCTCCCCAAAAGCCAGGACTAAAAGCTGAATGCAGCAAAGAAAATGAAAAGGACTTCTCAGCTTCATTAGCAATATCTTTAACAGCAGAAATGCTAAGTTCAAGACAGTCACTCATAGCACGACAGTTCCTCTTCTACAGAAAGGAGTAAAACCCAATCATTTCTGTTTTTTAAAGACATGCTGCCTTTTAGTTATGCACAAACTGCTCCATTGCCTAGATTTTTCTTCCTGTTGGAGTTTTCATTATCAGCTTCGGAATTTACCCAGGTCATGCTGAGACCTCTTTCCCTATGCACTCACTCCTGAAGTGCTCCTAGATAGTTTGTTGCAGTGGAATTTCCCATAACGAAACCCCCCCCCTTATATTTTACTTCACGTTACTGCCTCAGAAATGGCAAATACTGGTTTTCTTCCTCAAGCCAGCAGTATCCTCAGACTGGCCCAGGCTAAACACCCAATTCTCAGGAACTCTCCTCTATATGTCCTACGGATTTATCAATGTTTGGACAATTTCCTAAAATTACCTAAAACTGCCACAGAGTGGTTAATAAGAGCATCATATGAACCCCATGAGTCAGACATGATACTAGGGATATCCGGGCTTATGGAAATGGGGGAAAATGCAAAATTATCAGCAACATAATAATTATGGTGTGTTCCAACACACCGTGACTAGGTGCTTTTGTGGATTTTGTTGGTTCCTACTGAAGCTCAAGAGCTCTCTGCAAGCACATGGAGCTGAGGCGTTAGAGAATGCTGCCAGGTGAGCAGCTCTGGTGACACTCCAGCTCAGACTTCCCTAGCACAAGCTGGCAATGACCTACCCAGGCAGCACCCAAGCCTGCCCAAATACAAGCCCGCCCAAATACAAGCCTGCCTGAACATCCGGTTGCAAACAGGTTCAGGGGGAGATTTCTTCCAACCTGTCATCCCTCACTCTTCTTTAAAGAGACCCAGACCTGCTAGCTGAACTGCAAACAGCACCTGGGAAGCACAAGGCTGAGCAATTCTGATTCCAGCAGAAGAAAACAGCAGAGCAAATAGAGAAAGCCCATGGACAACCTCAGAAAGATGCTGCTGCCTCTCAAGTGCTGGAACCCCTGCGTCACCATGAGATGTGATGCTGCACAGTGCAGACCGGAATACCTGCCACCCATTGGACACCCTGCATCCATGTGACAGACCCAAACAGCATCTTTAATCTACCAGACTCATCCCTAATGCACCATCCACTGCCCATAAATACACTGCTTGCATTACAGTCACCTGTTTTGGTTTATTGTTGTCCTCATGGCTTGGTTCACTCAGTCTCAAGCTTAAAATTACAGTTAGGCAAAACTATATCTGATTTCCCATCCTTTAAATTCTCAGTGAATACAGTGAATCCCACCTGTTTCACCTCATTCCCTGACAGAGCATTTTCCAGCAAAAGATGAGAGCAGCAGGACAAACTCACTGATGAGCTGTGGGCAGGAGGAATTCCTCTTCCATCAGGCTCATACTGATGTAGCCAGGGCGGTGTGAGTTGCCAGCTCCTCGACACCATGACAGGCTACAGCAGGCACAGATTCAGCATCACTGGAGATGATCATCACAACCCCATGGCAACGTCCTTTCACCTCCTTCCATGACCCAGCCTGTGAGGCACATGTCCATGCTGCTGGTTTGCAGCCCAGACTGTGAGAACAGAGGCCAGTGGCATAAGTGAGCTGAGAAAACTTTAAGCAAGGCAAATCCACAGGGAAGGAGCAGTCAGCGCCTGAGGGGTACTGTCCTCCATCCTGAGAAGACAGGGAAAAAAAAATCAAAAATCATGGTGATACAAGAAGTAATTACTGATACAAAAGTAGAATATTTTGATTTAAGCTAAAGTACAGTTAAGTTTCATCTAAGCCGTTGTGGTTTTAAGTAATTAGATACAATGTCCCTCTGATATGATGATTTCTGTCTCTGATTGCATGTTTTCTTTCAGACACACTTCTTCTAGACACTGTTCACTCTTTGAAGCTCCTAACACCCTGCGTGAAGTATGATCTGTGCTGAACAGATGTCTTTTCCTCTGTAATCACCTCTTTTTGGAATCTCTTCTTATGTCAAAGGCAAGGTCAAGCAAAGAGCTGGAGCCAGCTCCAAACCAGCAAAAGTTTTAAATGTTGTGAAGTTTTGTAACATTAAATTAGACCTTGGAAAGTGATAGAATATGCATAAGATTTCTGGGAAAATTTATCCATATGTATGTAAGTGGGAAATTCACTCTGTCCCCCATCTCTTGTCTCATAGAAATCATAGAAAATCATAGAATCACCAGGTTGGAAAAGACCTCTGTGAGAATTAATTAATAAGTTTTGCTGCAGCTGGTTTGTATGTTTAATTATCTTGTAATATAAATCTATCTTGTATCAAGAGATAATATGCAGACAATCTCCAGACAGGGATAAATAACCTGAAAGAATAAACGCCCACTTACAGTTGCAAGAATTTATTGATATGATTAATTGTCTTGCAAAATGTAGCTGGTTTAGGTCAAGAAAGAATCTGTCTTAGGGCTGTGAGAATTTATTGATGTGATTGTGTCTTGTAAGATGGAGTTATCTTGGGTCAGGAGAGAACCTGACAGAAGTCTCCAAACATGGCTGGATAACCTAAAAAATAAACATTCTTTGAGGACTTACATAGTTCTTTGTCTAAAATTAGTATGCATACCTGCTGCTTTTGTAAGCTGGTGGGCCTTTTTAAGGAGGGCATCCAATTCAGCGCTGAAATGTAAAATAAAACCATTATTGCCTTTGCTGTGAAGACTTTGTCAGTATTTTACCAGTGAAGGAGTGTTCCTCACCCCTCAGAGATCATCAAGTCCAACCATACCCATCAGTCTTATTGCACACACCTGATGGAGACTGATTCAACAAGGATGTTGAGGCTCTGGAGCGAGTCCAGAGAAGAGCAAAGAAGCTGGTGAAGGGGCTGGAAAACAAGTCTTAGGAGGAGCAGCTGAGGAAGCTGGGCTTGTTTAGCCTGGAGGAGGCTGAGGGGAGACCTTATTGCTTTCTACAACTGCCTAAAAGGAGGTTGTGGAGAGGAGGGAGCTGGCCTCTTCTCCCAAGTGACAGGGGACAGGACACCTCAAGCTGCACCAGGAGAGGCTCAGACTGGATATAAGGAGAAAGTTTTTCACAGAAAGGGTCATCGGGCACTGGCAGAGGCTGCCCAGGGAGGTGGTGGAGTCACCATCCCTGCAGGTATTTAAAAAACAGGTAGACGAGGTGCTCAGGGACATGGTTTAGTGGCAGATAGGAATGGTTGGATTCGATGATCCTGGAGGTCTTTTCCAACCTGGTGATTCTGATTCCTCGCGTTGCCCAGGCTGATAAAGGCTTCTTACTTCCTAAAACTCCAAAAGGAGTCCCAGAGAGCTGGATTTGCCCGCATTTTTGGTATGAATGGAAGAGTTTGGGTGGAAGGGACCTCAGAGCACCCCCCCCCCACCCCCAGCTCCACCCCTGTACGGGCACCGACACCTCCCAGTGGCTGAGGGCGCTGAGAGCCCAGCCCAGCCCCGGAGCACCCCGCGAGGAGAGAGGTACGGGGACGGGGTTAGGGGACACCGGGAGCGAAAGGAGCACGTGGAGTTAAAGGGGGAACCTGAGGTTAAAGGGGCTCCCAGGGTTAAAGAGGGAAGCTGGAGCTAAAGGGCACCTTGAGTTCAAGGGCACCCGGAGTTAAAGGGACACTTGGAGTTAAAGGGACACCCAGAAAGGGGGCACCGAGAGTGAAAGGGGGAACCTGGAGTTAAAGGGCCCCTGGAGTTAAAGGAACTGCTTGAGTGAAAGGGACACCTTGGGTTAAAGGGGCACCCTGAGTAAAGGGGCACCTGGGGTTAAAGAGGGAACCTGGAGTTAAAAGGCACCAGGAGTGAAAGGGGGAATCTGGAGTTACAGGGGCGCTCAGGGTTAAAGGGCACCTTGAGTGAAAGGGGGCACCCAGGGTGAAACGGGACAGCAAGGGTTAAATGGGCACCTGGAGACAGAGACACCTTGAGTGAATGTCTCACCCGGAGTTAAAGGGGGCACCCGGAGTTAAAGGGGGCACCCAGAGTTAAAGGGGGCACCTTGGGTTAAAGGGAAACCTTGAGTTAAAGGAGCACCCAGAGTTAAAGGGACACCTGGAGTTAAAGGGATACCATGGGTTAAAGGGGCACCTTGAGTTAAAGGGGCACCCGGGGTTAAAGGGACACCCAGAAAGGGGGCACCTAGAGTGAAAGGGGGACCCGGGTTCAAAGGGGTATCTGGGGTTAAAGGAACACCTAGAGTGAAAGGGGGCTCCCGGGGTTAAAGGGGACCTTGAGTGAAAGGGGCACCCAGAGTGAAAGGGGGACCTTGAGTTAAAGGGGGCACCAGTGTTAAAGGGGGCTCCTTGAGTTAAAGGCCTGAGTATCAAAAAAGTGGGAATTAAGAGCGTTTCTGCAAGACTCTGTAGAGTTTAAATTTTCATAGAATCTTAGAATTCTTTTGTTAGAAAAAGACCTTTGAGTTCGAGTCCAACTGTACATGTCCGCTGCTAAACCATCCCTCAGCACTTCATCCACCCGGCTTTTAAACCCCTCCAGGGATGGGAACTCCACCACTTCCTTGGGCAATAACATTAAAAATAGTTTATGAAGGCAAGGGACACAATCTGCTTCCCCTGCCCTCTGCTGCATTTCACACTTTTTTGCTTGCATCCTTGGTACAAATCCTGCTGGTTACAAGGGTAGGAGCTAATGTGCAGGCTGGTGGAGGCAGTCTGGGAAGTCTGGGTGCCTTCTTCACAGGTGTGGCTGGCAGCGGGGTGGGGAGACAGGCCAGACCCCCCCTTGAACACTTAACACCTAGTTGTGGGCATTCCAGCAGTAACTTCTCAGAAAATACTGCAGGCAGACTGGTGAAGAAAAATATTTTCTTAAAAAAAAACCCCAACCATAAAACCTGCATTTTGAGCTCTTAAAAGTGCCCTAAATTTTCATGGTCCATATCATTGCCATAAGGACAAAGGCGGTGCATAGATATTCATGGAAGCCCTGTTTGTTTTTTTAAGCTAACACGGAAATGTGTCTGTTGATGTACAAAGTGCACTCCTACACCCGTTTTGCTGAGCAGAGTGCCCTGCAGTAGCTGTGCACCCAGTGCAGGGAGCAATGCCCCAGGATTCAATGTGCAACATAGAATCACAGAATTACTCAGGTTGAAAAAGATCATTGAGTCCACCCCTTAACCCAGCATTGCCAAGTCCACCACCAAACCATGTCCCTAAGCATCACAACTACGTGTCTTTTCAATCCTTCCAGAGATGGTGACTCTGTCACTTCCCTGGGTAGCCTATTATTCCAATGCTTGACAATCTTTTATGTGAAGAAATTTTTCCTAATATCCAGTCTAAACCTCGCTGGTGCAACTTAAGGCTATTTCCTCTTGTCCTGTCGCTTCTTGCTTGGGAGAAGAGACCAGCACCCTCCTTGCTACAGCCTCCTTTCAGGGAGCTGCAGAGAGCAATGAGGTCTCCCCTCAGCCTCCTCTTCTCCCTTCCAAACAGCCCCAGTTCCCTCAGCTGCTCCTCATAAGACATCTTGGTCAAAATACTGAAAGTGCTCCTCGCTGCACCCCACACCTACAGCCACCTACTGAAGGAGTGCCAGCACTAACAAGCCCTACCCTTTCGCAGAGCAGCTCAGCCTCCAGGATGGCTCTGCCAGAGACTAGCAAGTACTCACAGGGCTCAGTCTTCAGCAGCGTGAATCCTGACCTCGCCAGCGAGAGACAAACGGCCTCCTTCAGCGTGGAAAAGCTTACGGCCTGGCTGGATGGTGGTGCAGAGCACACTCGGATACGTAGAGCAGTGGGTGAGTGAGCCTTACAAGGCCCCTGGCTGGAGGCTGGTATAGTGTATGCCTGCAACCCCACTCTTTCTGCTCTGCCTTTGAAGCACAGTGGGGTTTGTGCTTTTGGGTATTTGCTTATCACCCGTCTCTTAAAAAAGTGGGACCATGGAAATGGAGTCCTCTATTAGTATAAATCAACATGACTCCTCTGCAGCCACTCTCACTTTCTGTCTTCCCTGCTCCCATCCCCAGTATCTCTGGCAAAACTGGTTAAACTGAAGTACAAGGAGCATCTCTGTGCAAGGGGGGTGCATGTGGGCGCTAGTGCTGCTGCACAGCCATGCTCACCACACATCAACTGCAGCCAGCGGGACTCCTCAGCACATCAGGCAGTTGCAGGCAGGGAATTCCCTGCATGAGTTGGTTCAGCCAGACTGAGCAGCTCTCACTCACGATAGGTGTGCCAAAAAATGACTATGTGCTGAGAAGGAACAGAAAAAAACCAATCTTTTTTTGTCTCTGTAACGACATCCATATTATATCATTATCAAAAGAAAATGGCACAGCCCACATGCTTCATGGTGCAACTGGAGGTCAGTAAAACCTTAAACGGGAATGGACTCAAAAGTTTCAAGGCAAAAAGTGAGCAGCAGGAACATTTAAGATGATAAAGAAAGCAAACCCCACAGTTGCTTCACAGTGCTGCAAAGGCTTATAAAGTCCTGAGCCAAAGCGTGGGTGCTGAGCCGGGCACCCAGCAGGTCCAGTCGTTAGCTGCCCTCTGGGCAAAATCCAGAAATTCTTGCTGCCTTCACAGCATGGAACAGCGATTAGAAGCTGGGGATCCATAGCATTTTGTGCCTGAGGCACAAAGTCGCCTCCCACATCCTGGCCAGGGAGAGTGCCTCACCCTGCAGGGTCCTTATGTCTGCTCAGTAGACCCCTCTCTCAGGCCCACTCGGTTTCCCTCCCCTCCTTCTTCCCCAAACCCACCACTTTTCAGGCTGACATCACAACAGCCATCAGAGCCACTACTGGCAAACTAAAACCTACCTGCAGTCACCCTAAAAAGTCCCAGCATTTGTTTTCATGACCCCAGTCTTGTCCACTCCTCCGAGCAGGACTTAAGGTGCTGCCCACATCTCTCCAGCTCCAGGAGAACCAACACTTTTATGTTGCTTTGCAGTTGAAGCTATCGAAAGCGACCCTGTATTTAGCAGAGAAAATGAGTATTTCCAGATCCAGAATGAGAGGTACGAAGCAGCAGTCAGAAAAGGTGTTCACCTCCAGAGAAAGATGCATGAGATGGGATGGACTGAGAATGGACCTGAATCTAAGTACATTTACAGGTGATTTTTATATATTTTTTAAATGTGCAACTGATTTTTTGTTAACAGCTTTGTATGCCAAAAGAATCAGCTTTAGCAAAGGCTTGGAAAGGCCAGTCGTTGATAAATAAGGTCTTGGAAGAAATGTGCTGCAGGTTTTTACTTTAGCAGCACTCTCAGGAAAAAGGATAATGATGATGCATGGCAGAGAACTTCTCAAAGAGCAGCACATGAGTACAATGTGATGGCAGTTCACATCCCCAGTGTAGTATTTCCACTTTGGCAAGTTCCTTACCTGTGCTACAGCTCTCATACCGCCCCTCAGACATTTTCAAATGTATAAGCAGAATTGGAAGTGGTTACTGGCTCCTAGATAAATCTGAAATATATTTTCTCCATCTAGAAAATCCATGTTGTATTTAAAAGCAAAAAGAAAAAACCTTAGTTGTTTGGTAAATGGAATAAAGTATTTTTCACAACCCTTTCCTTAAAAAAGTATTTCTTAACCCTTTGCATGGGGTTGAGCTCCACATTTTCATTTTAATTGCTTGCCCCTCCTTCTTTGCCCCTTTGCTAAATCAAAGTACCAGTTTGCTGTCGCCAGGGCACGCTGTTCGGTAAGGTTACATGCCCAGTAAGAAGGTGTCACTTCTAAAGCATGCTTCAAAAGGGCAATGCCTGCACAAATCACTGCTGACACTCAGTCACTTCCCAATAGTTCATCACATGAAAGATCATGATTTTTTACACTAAGCTTTTTGCTGCCTACAATGAATGGGATAAATAAAGGGGGAAATCTTCCAGCAAGAGGTCTTGGACCTGATCATTATATTCCCAATAAAAAGCAGCTCTCTACTCCTGCCTCAGAAAAAAAAAAACCAAAAAACTGATGAAATACAATCGTCTATCCCATGGAGGTTTGCCTTGATCAGGCCCCCTGATGCCAA
The DNA here is from genome assembly GCF_032191515.1 of Phaenicophaeus curvirostris. Taxonomy (NCBI): domain Eukaryota; kingdom Metazoa; phylum Chordata; class Aves; order Cuculiformes; family Cuculidae; genus Phaenicophaeus; species Phaenicophaeus curvirostris. The sequence goes on along the minus strand of NC_091402.1, from coordinate 4,537,895 downwards.
GGGCTTCGTCAGGGCCAGCCCTGCCCCACCACGTTTTGCTGGAGCAAGAGCACAGCCTGCTGCACAAGATGCTCTTAGTTGATGAAACACCAGGTGAGCACCAAGCTCTTCCTGACACAGTCCTGGTGCCACACAGAGGGCATCACTGGCACACATTTAAAAGCCAGCTTTTTAAAATTGCAGTTAAAGTAACATTATTTCTGGATGGGCTGCAAAGGGTTCATTAAGTCTTTTCCTGTTAATCAAAGCACTTTCCCTTTAACTTCTTAGCTTGTACTTCCCCCCCCCCCCTTTTTTCAGCATGACTGATTCTCTCTCAGGGCCAGTATAAAAGAAATGTTATAGTCATTTATTAACAATAAAAAGGTATCTATCTAGAATGAGATGCTGCAGTAAAGCAATGTGCTAACAGCCATACAAGCTACTGAGTAAAGCAGAGATGCTTACTTTTATACGTGAAAGCACAGGTACTTATCCATTTGAGGTAATTCAGCCATATTCTGAGGAACGCCAGGAAGAGGGGCTATATTCCTTTCATATGATTTCTCACACAGACAAAAACCTTAAAACGAAGGAGTTTCTCATTTACACCATGGAAATTACCATGCCCGAGTTCCCATTCACAGCTTCTGGAATGGTGCTTTGTAGCCCTGTCAGCTGGCAATGGTGAAGGACCTGACCAGGCCAGTCAATAAATCAGGTGTTACAAGGATATATTTGTTTAGCTCTTTATTTATGTGTCAGAGATATAGATAGTGGGATCGAGTGCACCCTTAGCAAGTTTGCCCATGACACCAAGCTGAGTGGTGCAGGTGACACACCTGAGGGACAGGGTGTCATCCAGAGGGGCCTGGACAGGCTTAAGAGGGAGGCCTGTGCAACCCTCATGAAGTTCAACAAAGGCAGGTGCAAGGTCCTGCATCTCCGTAAAGACAATGCCAAACACAAGTGGCTGCCCCATCCCTGCAGGTGTTCAAGGCCAGGCTGGATGAGGCTTTGAGCAACCTGATCCAGTAGGAGGTGTCCCTGCCCACGGCAGGGGGTGGAACTGGAAGGGCTTTCAAACCATTCTATGATTCTATTTGAATGTTTCCGTAAGAAAAAAACATCTCAAGTCAGGCCAGATCTCCATGAACCCCAGTACTGTTCACTGACAGGGACTGACAGCAAACACTCAGGGAATAGTACAGCAACAAACCCAGCATACTGAGGTATTTCCCCAGAATAGGAACGGGAAGGTTCAGGAAATCCAGATCTCAAGTGTCTACATGTTTAATTCAGTCTAATGTGCCCGACAGTGAGTTGCCAGGGTTTAGGGGTTTTAGGGTAGGGTAGTAGATTTTTTTTTTATCTCAGCCTCAAAATGTGACTTAAATAATCAAGAAAAAAATCCTATGAAGTGAAATAAAGACACAAAGGACTCAAGCTATCAGAGCCACAGGAGCTTTGGAGGTGGGCTGTGTTTTTAGGAGCTCATCATCAGCTACTCAGGACAGATAATTCCTCCAAAAGCAAGTGAAATAATGAGCTAGCAAGACTTAAGGAAACTTTGTTATGAAAGAAGGATCAAAAGCAGCTGCAATTCCATGTTGATGCTGGATGTTGGGTAAGGTGTGACAATGCAAAAATCAAAAGGCAGCAGGCAATATGTCTGGTGACCACCACAGTATCATGGCCTCATTCTCCGGAACGTCATCTGTATAAAAATAATGCTTGTGCCTTCTTTGCAGGGCACTGTCAGGAGATGTCACGTTCCTCCTTCACCGGGTCTTCACAAGAAGCATTTTGGTGCTGGGCTCTGACAAACAGATTGCCAAATGGATTCCTCTGGCCAGCCAATATCGGATCATTGGAAGCTATGCTCAGACTGAACTAGGGCACGGTAAGGCTACAAAGGAAAAAACAGTGCTTATATGGGACTAGAGGCTCTGGACCTCTAGTCCAGAGGAGGGGTTTGAGTTCAAGCTGTCCGTGCTTCACTGGGGCAGGGGTGGATGCTGGTGAAAATGCCACTTAAGAGTTAGAGGTTGATGTCTTCAGGGTTTCTTTGCAGGCTGGAGATGTGCTGGCATTAGTTTTGCCAATGTGGAAAAGATAACAAGGCAAATAGTGAAAGCTTATGATTACATACCAAGTAGTCACCATCAGTGGAGGGGATCAGCCAGGCAACTTGCCAAAGATGATGGTTGTCACCATGAACTGTGTAGCTTGCCCGAGTACCATGTGGCTCAAGAGATCTTTGCAGGAGATGGTGTGGGGTCACTGGGAGCATTGTCCCATGGTTCTTGGCAGGAGGGTAAACCACACACCCCTAGTAATATCCACACCAGCCTCCAGGGATCCTCCACTCTCTCCATCCTTGTCATACACCAGGACATATATATATATTGTTTATTTGTTTTTAAAAGGCACTTATCTTCAGGGTTTGGAAACAACAGCAGTCTTTGATGTCACTACTCAGGAGTTTATACTGAACACACCAATGATCTCTGCCATGAAGTGGTGGCCTGGAGATAGTAAGTACTGCACACGATATTTTGGTTTTCCTCATTTGCCTCCTTCAGTTACGTGGTCTGCCCTGCACAAGCTCTGTGTTTGCAGGATTAGGTGCTAGCAGAGGACATCAGTAAGAGAGGCACACATCAAGAGGCAAGCAAGAGACCAAAAGAGTTTGTACAAGTTCAAAGGCCAGAAGGAAGCCACTGTCATCTGTAAAATTTCTTTGGTGGCAGGCAAGGCTGGAGAACTTCCCTCAGGGAGGCTCCTGCCTCTGCTGGAATCAATCTCATCCTTGTAAATAATACTGAGGTGACTGAAAACCTCAGGGAGGTCATTAGCATAAAGGATTCAAGTAATCAGCCAGTCTCAGAATAAAGGATTTAAGTGTGAAATTTATGGCTCCCACCAAGAAGGTATTTCACAGCAAATAACTGGAGTTACTCTAACAGCCACAGCACTTCTCACTCTCTCAGCACTGCATGAACTTCAGCTACTTACTTTTTCTCATTTGTTTATGCAAACTGTTCATCCAGGCCTCACAGGCAGAAACAAAGGAAGAAGGATGATGCAGCATCTGAGAGCCAAGAGCAGGTTCAGAACACAGATTTAGGCAATTTCGAGCTTAAATTAGGATCACACCTACAATGACCTATATGTCAGGGAGACTTAAGAGGGAGAGTTAACAGCGCTGACTGCTGTTAACTGTGGAAGTCTTTGAGCTTGTACCTTAAGGAAAGGGGGCTGTTTGTCTTCTTACAGTGGGAAGGTCATCAACACACACGGTGGTCTTTGCTCAGCTGTACGTCCATGGGAAATGTTACGGTGTGCATCCCTTCATCGTGCAGATACGCAGCCTTCAGGACCATTCACTCTGCCCAGGTAAATGACTCCAGACACTGCAGCACTTGTCCAGGTGCTCTCTCTGTTTTGCTCTTAAATGTTTTCTAAAACATTGGCCCAGGGAGAGTGAACACAGGGAGTTACAACTACCAAAACCAAACCAAAGTATATACCCAAAGCATAGCTATCATTAAATGCAACCTTTGAATCTAAAGGAAGATATATTGCATCCTAAGCCCTCTTCTTAACCAGAAGTCCAGGCTGCTCTGATCATCTCCACATTAATACCTCAGTTCAGATCTCAGCTGGTCCTAGTAACAGATGAATCACAGGAAAAATGAGGCATTCAAATGCCTGTTTCATATTCAGGCAAGACCATTCATGCTGGGGAAGAGGCAGAGCTGAATATGCCTTTCCTCTGAGATCCCCAGAGTGCTGCAAAACGGGGACAAAAAAGTTCAAGTGGAAGCAAGAAGGCCATGTTTTCTCCCACTGCAGGCATAACTGCAGGAGACATTGGTCCCAAAATGAGTTTTGAGCATGTTGACAACGGCTACCTAATGCTGCAGAAGGTTCGTGTTCCCAGGGAGAACATGCTGAACAAGTTTTGTGAGGTATGTACAAACTGAGATCAGAGACTCCACTCTCAAGACTTCCATTGCACAGCCAGAGAGGCAGCAGGGACTTGCCTAAATTTAGGACAAAAGTCTTCATTTGAGGTTTCCACAAGTTGCCGAGGTTTTATCAAGGGCAGAAGTTACCTGAATCCTAAATGAAACTCGGCGTCAGGGATTCCACGTTTAGAGGGTGGGGATCACCAGGCAGGCAGAACCTATCTAAGCCAGAAGCAGTAAGAGTTTGTCTTTTCAAATGGATGTTTCATCCATCATACATAAAAATATTGAGTTTTGTATTCAATGAAGGATTTCAATGTCCATTTTATTCTACAGATAGATTACACAATCATCCTAGTATTGAAGAAAGTGGCGTCTAACAACCTTTCTCTATTCTAGGTTCAACCAGATGGCACCTATGTAACACGGGGGTCAGAGAAGATTAATTATTTCCCAATGACTACAGTGCGCATTTCCATCATTTTGGATGAAGTTATAATACCTCTAATGAAAGCTTGCACCATTGCCATCCGATACTCTGTGGTTCGCCGGCAGTCCAATTTGAAGCCTGGGTAATGCCACATAAGTCTGCAGTGGTGGGAAGGGGACCATGTACCATCTTTCCCCACACCAATCTGTATTTCTGCTTTTCATCTTATCCTTCAGTACATCACTGCCTTATTTCCTGACCCTCATAGGGTATTACAAACATGCCTCCCCATTATTTACATTCATGAGCTTCAGTCAAGGTTTACAGAATGCTTACAGGTTTTCTGCGATGAGTTTCATAGTTTGAAAAGCTCAGCGGTTCACAGAGGCACATTTTCTTATAATGGGTCTTCCCCTGTAATCCGTAACTCAGCAGAATCCAGACAAAGTGGACATGATACTGAACCCTTATTCCATAGCATCCTACTAGTGGGCACAATATTAAAATAACCTCCACCATCCACAATACCAATATCCACACTTTACAACCCTGAATTATATTAATCTGGTAAATAAATATTTTCATTTGAATGGATTTCAAAAAATGTTTCACTTCATTCTCATTTGAAAAGCAAGAAGATTGTAATGAGAACATGTTTTCATTCAAATGCAAACTAAACAAAGAGCATAGCATGCTGAACTATTATAATAACCAATTCCGTCATTCAAAGTCCTAAGTGTGTTAACCACAGCAAAAGGGGCAAAGAACATATAAAAAAAGCTCAGAAAGCTTAGAATAATTTAGACTCAAATATTTCCAGAGAAACCTATCTACACCCGAGGCCACAAAGGTGGAGTCTGAAAAGTTTTTCAGGGTGCAGTGCCACTGCCCCTTCTATAACACCTAAAACCTTGCTGTCCTTGAAGGATTCCTCCTCATCCTCTCCCGCAGTTCCTGTTCCCCCTCTGTACTGACCGATCACACAGAGCCTTTTCTGTTCTGTTAGGCTGTTTCACCCACACAGCAGAAAAATCACTTTTTTCCTACATGGGCTTGTTTCTCTAACAGCTTAACAAGCTGGGAAGATTGGCTGCCACGACATCAGCTCAGTTCTGTTCACTTACTGCTTCTTGATAATGAAAAATGCTCATTTTCTTTATGCGATAGGTAAGCTAACAGTAGCTATGCCTGTGTCTACACTTTCCCCGCTTCATCAACTGTATTCCAACAGGGAACAAGAAGCAAAAATCCTGGACTACCAGACTCAGCAAGAAAAATTGCTGCCCCAGTTGGCAGCAGCCTATGCCTTTCATTTCATTAACAACTACCTGCAGGAGCTATTAGACAGGGGCTACAAAGAGATCCAGAGGAAGAACTTCAGCATGCTGCCAGAGGTGAGTGCCAGCAGAACTAGCTTGTACAGCACTTCTCATCTCTAAATATCAAAGTAGTTTAGCAAACTGAACAAGCATTCCTCTCATCACCAGACAACTGGAGAAAGAAGAAGCACTAAGAGATCAAATGGTGTGTCCTAGGTCCATGACCAGTAAAGCAACAGCATTTGCTTTACCGCCCCAAATTTTGCATTTTGGGAACTATTGCAGAGTGAAAAGGTCTTGAAAAGCATGTCCATCTGATAAAAACCTTGTTCCCAGTAGCTGGTGGTGCAAAGCATTATTTCATAACCTCATCTACAAATGCACGTGCAAATATTTACTTGTGAGCCAAAGCCAAAAATTTTACTTTTTTAGATAGAACGTAAGATTTTACAACTCAAAGTCTAAAATGAAAACACACTCTGAACAAGGGTGTCCAAAGCCACTGCTGGTTGACAGAAATCAAAAAATGCACAAACTGAACACAGCGTGCCCAGCACAAGGGTAGGCAGCATCCCAGGCCGAAACTGAAGGCCAGGCTCAAGGAACTGGGTGCTACACCAGCGTGCAAAGGAGGATCTCATGGCGAGAAATTGCACACTATTAAAAAAGGAAACTTATTCTGAGGACTGCTTTAGACCACTTCCACCATTTACACTCTGCCTTTGTGTTTTTCAACAGCTCCATGCATGTTCTTCAGGCTTTAAAGCGATAGTTACCCAGTACTGCACTTCAGCAGTAGAGATCTGCCTTCGGGCATGTGGCGGACACGGTTACTCCTTGCTGAGTGGACTCCCTTCGTTGTATACTAAAATACTTGCTTCTTGCATTTATGAAGGGGAAAACACCATTTTGTTCCTACAAACTGCCAGGTAATAATTCAAATCTGTACATTTAAAAGCCTGCCCCATCATTTATTCAACCTCTATACTTCTTCTCCAAAACCAGTAAAATCCTTTCTTACAGCACCTTCTAAAAATACAGCTCAGGACATAAACTATTCATGTATTCTGTCTAACAGGCAGGTGTGTCGGAATTGGATTATCTCTTCTATTTTTGGTTTAGGAATGTGTGTAGATACTGTTCGGCATAGCCTCATTTTCCTTTTTGACCAGTAGAGCAGCAAAATCATGAGTTCTATGGTTTGTATTTTAAGCAACCACTGTAATGTGATACTGGTAAAGTGAGGTTGATTCAAAAAAGGAAAAGTTGTTTAAATACTGGAAGGGGGTAAGCCATGTTCCACGAACACCACTTTCCTCCAAACATGCAGAGTGGTGATTGAGTAGATGAAATACAGCAGAAGGAAACCACAGCTGCTTGAACTTTTAATAATATGTGTTTTTACTCAAAGGAGAAACCCAGTGCCCTTCCCCAGGACAGAAGTACTAACCACATAGCTTTATGCTTGCATACACATTTCTGTACCCACAACTGCCGCCTCTTGCACAATCAGTACCAAGGTCAAGAAAGAAATGCTGTAACCTTTTACTTCCAGACCTGGTTGGTCTAAGTTATAGCTGAGACGCCAAAAAAACCCACAAGGTAGTGCTCCTTGGACATGTATTTAGCTCCAAGAAAGGGTCTCATGTTTGTTAACGTAATGTCACTGTGTCCTGGGTATCAGTGGGTAAGACCAAGCCACCAGTAAAACTTGCAGAGCATTAAGACTCACATTGCAAAGTTGATAATGTATCTAATCACCATGTTGCTGAGACTGCTAATAGCCACAGCGAGTTTCTTCCTAAAAATTCACCATTACAAATATCTATGACATTAAATACAGTAGATGGGCTACCTCTGGGGCTCATCACAGATCAGGATATTTCAAATAACACGTAAAACAAAAGGTCATTACTTGTTCAAGTCCATTCTGGACCACTGACAGGATAGGACATGCCCTGCTGCTCCTCACCCAAGCCCACTTTACATGTTGTACAACCATTTTGTATGTGGGGATCACAACCTTACTCTGCTCTGATTGTTACCTTCTTCCCAGGTTCCTGGTGAAGTGCTTCATGGCAGCCAGTGCTGGCCAGTCCATCCCACCATCTGTCACATATCTGGCTGCAGTGAAACCCAGGAAGTGTCCAGCCAAGAGCAAGTTGGATTTTTTGAGTCCAGATATTTACACAGAGGCCTATCAACACACAGCTGTCAGGTCAGTACAGAGAACAGGAGATGGGGTTTCTCTCTTTTTACATCAGAAATGTGTTAAAAGCTCAGCTTCTTCCTGGCTTTAAAGGGAGATAAAATAACGTAAGTTACACAATAATTGACATCATCTGCTCCCAAAAGAGAAAAAAAAAAGACTCATGTAGGATTAACAACCACGTCAAGTATTCAATATACTACTTCCACATTCAGAAGTTTTTAAGCAACCTGCTACCTAACAACTATATTCCATACAGTTGATTCTAGATGAGGGTGATGGCACTATTTAAGTCAAGTCCAGACCACATCACTGAGTTGCCATCTAGTAGAACCTTTAGGCAACTGTACCTTGTGCAATTCTATACAGAAAGTTCAAGTTTGACATACCTGAAAAACTGATGTTTGCTTTCACAGCAAAGGCAGAGCCTCTCATTTTGTCTGTAGCCTTTCAACTACACATTTCAACTGGCCATTCAGCTGCTCAACACAAAGAAAAACGGCATCATGAGTGGTGTCATTAGTGTTATGTGCATATTTATGGGTCATATTGGTATCATCTCTAAAAACCAGGTAAACAGAGATAATATTGCTGTCCTTCAAATCAATGTAAAACCAAAACAAAACAAAAATAATGGGAGCAGGATCTGGATCCCTGTGTAGAAAATTAGAAATATAACATAACATGAGTCCAATAAAATAACTGCTTTATTTTGCTTTGCAAGCTTTCCTTACAACATCCAAGAAAAATTCAGCTGACCCCTTGGTCAGCTGAGAAGGCAGAAACCCTTCAGTACTGGGGTGGTCTGGGTGCTTCTCCCAGTGTGTATTTAGATTTTGCACAATCTCAGTTCGCTCATACTGAGTGTAGATAAATTCAAATGTCAGAAATGACATTTTGTCATATGATCATACACAAATCTGAGTACGAAAAAAGTGTATGTGGGCTACTATAGTCATATTGAATAAGCATTTTCAATTTTCCAGACTCATAAGCAGCACAGCAGCTAAACTACAGGACTTGATCCAGTCAGGAGTCAAAAAATATGATGCGTGGAACCAATGCACAGTGCAGCTGGTGCAGGCTGCAAAGGTTAGCAAAATTTATCTGTTTATTTAAAACTTGTCTTTATGATACAGTATGCAGCAGACATGGCATGATTATCTTTAAGACTTGGTGCTGTTTCTTGTTTTCTGGTAGCACCTAAAGTGATACCACAAAGACCAGGGCACCACTGTGGTATGAATGGTGGAAATACGGTAGTAAGAAGCAATTCCTGATCTGTAGAATTTGTCATCTGAAGAGGACAGGTAGAAAAAGACTAGAGGGAGAAGAAATGAAAGTGAGAAAAATAACCAAGCCCCACAGTTATGCTGCCACTGCTAGCAGAATCAGACCTCCCATATGCTGCAACAAGAACCCACCTTCTCTAGCTAATGCTCATCTTGTTATAAGAAGCCAGCATTTCTGCTCCCACAGGAAAGTCTCCCCAAAGCCACCTTACTGAAAGCTGGTAAAGTCACAGCAAGGGTGAAGCATGCCTGGTATTTCTTACACCTACTGCTCTCCCAAGAGAAAATGACTGCAGGGAAAAGCAATGACAAATGCAACGCTAATTACTACTGAAAGAAAAATCAAATCAGCGAAGTCGTATTAAGAACAGACACAAAAGCTACTCCTGGTTAATATGAATTAGGCAACCAGTATGACTTCAGTTGAACTAGGATAAGGACAGCAATATTTGTTCCCCAAAACAGGGGATAGTACAGAACTAAGAAAAAAAAAAAAAAAAGCAAGAGGGGAGACTAGCCCTAAATTTAAATGAAAACCATAACCACTGATACGTCAGTATCTCAAAAAAAAAGCCAAAATTCTCTATTTACTATATAAATAAGTGCAATTATTCTGCAATTACAGTGAATGTGTTCCATCATTCCATCCTAAATTGAGGAAAGGAAGATTTTGAAACAGATCTATAGCTTGTTTTACTGTTATACATTTTTTAATGGAATTTGCTGAAATCTGCAGTTCATCCAGAGACAACCCAAACTGAAATGGACTTAGCAAGAAGACTCTGACAGGGAAAACAGAACCCCCCTCATACCTAACTGTGGTGATACTGTCTTGGTGATTTCTTATTAGGAACCACACTCATAGTGATACCTTCCTGATATCTAAACTAAATCTAAATAAAGGAGAGCTCCTATAAACAAAGGGACTTTTTAAAACTACTTTCCCAATAGCTGTTTAAGTTAGGCATATTTTTAGTGGAATGAAACTAAAGCAAAATGTTCCTGTTAGGGATTATCTCTAGAAAATGCTGTGACCAGTGCTGTCTGCACACTAACGAACAAGCCATTCCCTCCTGCCCCCACTCAAATGGATCGCTGAGGTCTCTGGACTGAAGAGCAGGGGAGATCACATGTCAGAGGAGGAGCTGGATTCCAGCTCCTTCTGAGAGGCAGGGAGGAGAACCTTGACACGGGAGTAGTCAGAAATAAACTCTTTCTAAAGAGCCTAACGTATGCAGAGAGCTGCTAGACTCTTCAGAAAACAGGATCTCAGCCCCTGAAGTTTCTTATATACTTCAGCAAGGGGAAGAGTCAGCTGAACCTCTTCAGTTTCCCCCATAGCTTTAAAACCTTAATAACCTGCTGCTTTCTTGGGGCAATGCTATATTTACTTCTTATGCCTTACTTTCCCTGGAGACTCACTCACACAGCTGGCAGCTATACAAATAAACACTGCCAGCTCTCAGCTGAGTGGCTCAGACACTGATTATGGCTTTGCTGCAGACTCCAAACTCATTAATTGCTTGAGTAGACACCCAACTTCTCAGGCAGGTTTTGCAGACCGTGCTGGCCCCCACACTGCTTTATCATGCCAGCAAGAAGAGCTGGGAGAAGAACTGTCTAGTGAGGGAGTGAACCCACACAGGTACTAACACCACCAACCATCACAGTTATGTCAGCATCTCAAGAGTCACCTCCACGAACAGGTGGAGTCAGCCTGCTTCGTTTGCTCTGGACCTCAGATAGTATTTCTGTAACTTGGCAGTTAAATGCTTTTTTGATGTCTGACCCAGAAATTATCAGTTTACTTAAAACCAGAGAAAAGAGAGGTCAGTTCAGTTGTTGTTCTGTGACAACAGATGTTTTCAGAGCTGAAGCCCTACGGACTCTGAGCCCAACGTACCATGAGCCCAAGGTCTTCCAAAAGAGTTTTCTCCTGTTGATGTATAACCAAAATTCAATTGCTAGGAGTCAATACAAGCAGATTACAGTGTGTCTCCATCAGACAAACTCTTCGGGGTATTCATCAGAAATATTTAGTACTACCATGGTTCCTGAAGCAGTTTTCTAGGGTTTATAAATACCACCGTGCTGGCTGTTCCCCACCCCCCTCAATTCTCTCTCTGCAACAAAGAATACAAACTGGAAAAGTGCCAGGGAAATGAAAAGGTTTTATATTCTTGATAAGAAGGTTTGAGTTATTTGGCCTACTAAAAGTGTTTTGAGATGAATTCACTGTTGAAGTATTTGTTTTCCAGGCTCACTGCCACTACATCTCAGTGGAAAACTTTGCAGAAACCGTGGAAAAGCTTAAGACCAAGCCTGGCATCCAGAAGATTATGAAACATCTTTGTGACCTCTTTGCATTACATGGGATTTTCTCAAATGCAGGACTCTTCTTGCATGACGGATACCTGTCTGGAGCTCAGATGGACATGGTCACAGCTTCATATCTGGACCTCCTAGCTGTCATTCGGTGAGCTGCTCTGGCGTAAGAGATGATACACAGCTATCCACTTTGTCCCTATGATAGGTATAAAATGGTGCTGCTGTACCTATGGAGACATCCCCACTCACCTCACTTGTTTTTTATTTTGATTGCCTGGCAGCAATTGATTGAAACATATACACAGAGCTCATTTTCACAGCAAAACAGACCTAAGTGTCCAGCTCCTCTGCAATCTCTAAATTAAAGTTCTGTAACATGCAATCTTAAATTATAAATTATACATCCTGAACACTTTCTACTATTTGTAGTAGAGCAAAAGCAGGAAAACATGTAGTCAGAGCAGCATTGGCAGGAGGCAGCCCCAGCAATGAATCATACACTGCAAAATCTGCTTAAGCGGCAGCTAATACAGCCTACTGTGTTGACATGGCTGAGTTTCACCTGGTACCCAAACAATCCCGCCTGCAGCTAGGTCAGATGCATCTGCTTGACTCCATTTATTACTCACTATATGAATGCTAAGATATGCTGAAGTTTTAACTTACCACATCTCACAAAGGGTTCATCTTTCAGTGCTCTTTGTTAAAGAACAAACTAACTCATGGTGCAGAGAAGTGAGTTGCTGCTCTATATAAAATTACACATAAACCACCTCGAAAGAAATAAGAATATATCGTATCCAAGAGTGGAAGGGACGGAGCCAAACAGCAAGCATTTTCAGAAGTGATCCAAGAATTCAAGTTAAGCAATAATCTTTAGCATAATGTTTTCAAAAGCCTTACACACTGTCATCTCTGGGATTCATTGCAATTTCTTAGTGTTAGTCCATGCCTTGTTAACAAGATTCAAGAATGGCTATTTACCTGGGTACTGACGGTCAGTTATTTTCAATTTGCAGAAAGGATACAATTAGTAGAAAGGATAGACACACTTCCTAGCAAAGACTTAGCCTTTCCCAAACAGCGCCTCCCCAAAAGGAACTGATAGATGCAAATGTCATTGTTTGGGAGGATGAGAAAAAAGAAACTATCTCTTGCTTAGTGTTATAATTGAGTTAACAACACAAAGTCCAAACGTGGATCAATTTACTATTTATTTAGATAGGAAAGCAAAAGCAGCGCTGGGTGGCCGGGGAGTCGCAGCTCCACCAAGGCTCATTACATTACATTACGTTACTCATTACATTAGGAGAAGATGCTGACATTACATATCTGTCCTTAGGCTCTAGCTATCAGCTGCCAACTGCTGTCAGATTGGCTCTTGCGCTAGATGGGCCCTTGGTGCTGTAAAGGATTATGCAGTTCAGGATTGCCGTGTTCTTACAGATACTAGAAGAGCAGAAGACCATGATACCTCATAATGAGATAATAGAAATACTTAAAAGCAGATGCAGGTTGGAGATCAGCAAAGCACTTCACATCTGTCTAGTAGCAACTTTATATCATTCTGTAAGACAAACACATACAGTGTAAGAAAAAACAAAGCAAAACAAAAAAGCCCAATGAAAACCAGAAGCAAGAACTGGCAGAATCTGCTGAGGAAATACCTGACAGGAGATTGAGTCTTAAATTAGGGAATAGGGATGGACCCCAGGCAATTACAAAATCTTGCCAATTCCCATTCAACAGTACAGACCACTCAGGGCATTAGTAGAACGTGCCTTTTCTGAGGAATCAAAACAAGTGGGATTTTCCCCACAGTGCAGGCAAGAGGAATAACTGGCACAAGCATTTCAGACCAAGGAATGCAGACTATTGACTTTCAGGTTTAACTCTGAGTATTTTCCACCCTCGCAAAGCACTGCCTGCTTAAGTAATATGAATGTCATTCATCTACTCCATAGGAGGGATGCTGTTCCACTAGTGGATGCTTTTGACTTCACAGACAAAAGCTTGAATTCTGCGCTTGGCAGTTACGATGGACAGGTTTATCAACGGCTTTACGAGTGGGCTCAGAAGTCACCAACCAACAAGCAGGTACGGATGCTGGATTACAGCTTGTTAGCCAAAGCAGAAATTGTTTCCTTTTCTTTTAATAAAAGCAGTGCAGATAAAAGCAAGTGAAATAAGAACCTTTATTCTTAGTGTCTCACTCTGAGCAATGATCTGTGATACTCCAGTTAAGCCACCTACAGTCTATCTTAGACATTTAACCTAAGGATGCATTACACTCCCTGGGGTACTGCAGCTTGGAAAGGGAGCTGGACTGTCAGGTGCCACCAATGGAGTTTTGGTAACATTGTATGAAGTAAGCTAAAACAAAAATCTGCTTACCTAGTTTACATATTATTACACAGTATTACATGGCTGCAAGAGCCACTGATTGCAGAGTATTTTCCATTCAAAGGGGCTTCTACTAGTGCAGTACTTAATTTTCTTAATAATATGTTTAACCAGAAAGAGTAGAGATGTTAAGGCAATTTCATCCTTCATGATGTTTAGCACTTTACTTTCACTTCTTAATTCATTCATATTTTGGATTAATGTAAAATTCTGCATGATGCAAGTAGTGATTGCTCTGTTTGAAAACTCATTTTGCCTTAAGTGAGATTTTTACTGTGGTAATCAGCAGCCCTTTGAAATTCTACTGCTGAACAAAAAATCTGCCTTCGGCAAACATTCAAGTTCAAGCATGTTTTTTGAAGTTAAAAAATATGCTGTCCTACTTGGGAATCAGTACTGTGTACTTGTCATGAAGGACAGTGCATACTACAGGGAGAGAGATCTTGCATAGCTGAAGTAGATGGCTGTTTGGGGGTTTTCAATAGTCTAGCTTCCTGTATTTCAGAGATCATCCTCCAGAAAAAATTAGAACCTTTTCTTTCTTCTTAGAAACTATTATTTCCCTTTCACATTCTCTTTCTGAACAGATAAGCCCAGCCTATGAGAAGTACTTGAAGCCACTTCTTCACAACACAGTGTCGAAATTATGAAGACCATGATTTAAGCGAAAACCACACATTTTCTCCTGTTCTTTATGCAGCAGGACATTTATCAAGCATCAGTAATGACTAATCAGAATAAGTTATCAGTTGCTTACTCATAGTTGCAACAAGTATGAAACAAGATTCTTAGCCAGCCATTTGCATTTAATCAGACAGAAGCCAAACAATGGTGAATGGTACCCACTGCGATGAGGCAAGAAATAGCCTCAGGTTTGCTGTTTTCTACCCTGAGATGTCCTGATAACATCAAAACTATGTTTTTGCTTTCTTACTCTTTCTAAATTCGCTATGCTACCATTAAGGGAAAAATACCCACATTGTAAACTCTGCCATACTGTGTTATTACTGTAAATTGCCTTCCAAAGAAATGCAAACGAACAAAAAAAACCCAAACCAAGGAAAAAAACCAAGGAAGGTAAAATTATGGTCCTTGGCTTCTAGAAACAACTTGCTCTCTCAGATAAAGAACTGTATTAGAGAGTATTGCTTAGCCGTGGAGTATTCCTGCCTAATGACCATTCAGAAGAAGCTGATGCCAACTCCAGTCTGCAAAATGTACTTTCCTACTAATAAAGTCACTCACACTATCTTTCTGTAAACCTAATGCTCCAATAAAGTGCATTACTTGGAATAATGCTTCTCTAATTATTATACTTCATGATTATGGAAAGGGCAGGCTGATCCAGGCCAGTCATTACTTTGCTAGTACATTAAGTGTTGCAAAGAACATCTCGTGATTATAATTCAGTGCCAGTTAATGCAGATATTTCTTACCTCATGTTGCAGGAAAGAAACAACTGCTTTTCCTGAGCTTTATCAATTCAGCCTTTATTTTCACCCTCCCCTTACAGGAAAAATAAACCTCTTACTGCCTCATGTTACAAAAGTAAAACCCTCAACAACATATACAAAGGGGGAGACAAAGTACAACAAAGACATCCCTGAGACAGGCTTCCTGAATGAGATGGGATGGGAAGCTCCTGCAGCTACCATAGAAATTGAGAAATCAACCCTCTGATGTCCCCAAAGAGCTGTGGTCTTCAAAGCCCAGAAAGCAAAGAAGCTGTGGAAAGGAATGATTGTGACAAGAACTTCATGAGAGAATGTGACCTCTTCAGCAAAAGAGGCATTAATTCTCTTGCTCCCAACAGTGTTCAAGTCAGAGCATAACCAGAAATTCCATTAGCAACTATGACAGTGTGCCCAGAGAAGCAGAAATGGCTAATTAAAAATGAGGAAAACTTGAGTACCTAGACTTAATCATCATCAGAAACAGCAGGCTACAGTTTAAATTTAAATATATAGCAACCAGATAAATTGCTGGCAAACTACGGTTAGACTTAGGGTTAAAGATTAGGGTGAGATAGGATTGGGTTATCAAGTACAGCTTCACTCCCTGATTTTTGCCAGCATATTGGGGCAGTGTGAGGAAACATCGCCTCCCTTCCTCCCACATTAGTCCCCAGCTGTCAGAGGTCAGGTCAGGTCTGCGTCCTGTAGAGGAAATCATAGAACCATGGAATAGGTTGGGTTGCAAGGGACCCTAAAGCCCATCCCGTTCTACCCTCTGCCATGGGCAGGGACACCTCCCACGGGATCAGGCTGCCCAAGGCCCATCCACCCTGGCCTTGAGCACCTCCAGGGATGGGGCAGCCAAAGCTTCCCTGGGAAACCTGGGCCAGGGCCTCACCACTCTCATGGTGAAGAAATTCCTCCTTAAGTCTAGTCTAAATCTGCCCAGCTCCAGTTTGTATCTGTTCCCCCTCGTCCTGTCACCACAAGTCCCTCTCTAGCTTTCTTGCAGGCCCATAAATGAGCTTCCTTGCCCATAAACTGCCAACAACACCAAGCGGGAGCTTAGGATCTGGCAGATCCCAGTGATGATCAGAAGGTTCTGAGACCATTTCTTCTCACCCTACACAACGGGTTCTCCCCAAACAGCTGTGCCTTTCCCTCATTCCGACCCAGTGCTGCCCTGAGGCCCGGCAGCCCTGCGGGCTGAGACCCGGCGATGCCACCCGCTGGGCCCGTGCCCGGCCTGCATGGTACCTGCCCCGACTGAGTGCGCCTCCTGGCCACCTTACAGCCCTGTCGCTCTCTCCCACTGACCAATTCACTGGCACAGGCTGCTAAATCAGAGACTGTGTTGCACAGCGTGGGATTCCCAGTGCCAGATTCTGGCTAACATCGTCTTCACAACACATCACAGAATCACTAGGTTGGAAAAGACCCACTGGATCATCGAGACCAACCATTCCTATCAATCACTAAACCATGCCCCTCAGCACCTCACTCACCCGTCTTTTAAATACCTCCAGGGACAGTGACACAACCCCCTCCCTGCGCAGCATCTGCCAGTGCCCAATGACCCTTCAAGTGAAGAAATTTTTTCTGATGTCCAGCCTGAACCTTCCCTGGCGGAGCTTGAGGCCATTCCCTCTCATCCTGTCACCTGTCACTTGGGAAGAGAGGCCAGCTCAATCCAAATGCTCTACCTCGTTCTTGCTTTGTTCTAAACACCAAATCAGTAAAACACATGCATCGCATGCAACCAATCCAAAGTTTTAATGCAGACAGTGCTGGTTTACACAGGGTTCCTCCACCTCCCCTGTGCCTGAGCAGAAGAGGCCACAGGGTCCTCTTACACAGACATGCTGCGACTGGTCACTTGGGAAAAGTGGCATCAATTCAACCTCGAAAGAAACAGTCCTCCCGCCCCAGCTCCTCTCCTGATTGCAACACCCCATGCTGCCCCCCTCCTCCACACCCGACATGCCCGGTGCCCACAACCAGTGCCTCTGCGACATCAACCCGGGGCCAAAGGCTCTGCAGGCAGCGGGAGCGCTGCAGGCAGTCTGTCGGCTGTTGTCCTGGTCACAAGAAGCTTTCAGTCACTGCGGTGCCATGTGTCGCTGGCACCATGCGTGTGCTCCTCGTCCTTGTCCTGCTGTCTCTGTGCCAGTCCATGCAGGGCACAGGTGACACTTGCGAGTGAGTGGCCCCAGGCTCGGGGAGGGAGCTGGGGCGGCTCTGCTGGGGTTCGCTGGAAGGCACCCGCTTGTCCCTTCTGGCCACATCTCAGCTCCCCCGACCCTGGCTGGGAGGCGCTGGTCCCCACCAGCACCCACGCCGCTGGCACAACTCCTCTGTGGGGCTAAAGGAATCCTAGAGGCACCGAGTACGACAGTCACGAGTTTCTGGTCTCCACAGGACCTGCGGACTCTGTCTGATGGATCACAGCTACAGCATGTCGCGTGTCGTTGGAGGCAGAGATGCCCAGGCCAGGGCCTGGCCCTGGATCATCAGCATCCAGAGCCCTGGGACAGCCAGGATGTGGCACATATGTGGAGGGACCCTCATCGGCCCAGAGTGGGTCCTCACAGCCACCCACTGCTTCATCGAGGCCAGGTCAGGAGCGCCAGGGAACAGGGACATTCCCGCCACGCTGGCAGGCGCCCAGCCTGCAGCACCACGGCAGACCGGCACCCCGTTTCCTCGCGGTGCTCCTGGGCCCTCCCAGCCCAGCAGAGAGACGGCTCAGGAGAAGGCTGGGTTCCTGCCATCGCCTCTTGTCAGCCTCCACCTCGATGGTTCTCAGGCCTGAGCCACACTATGGCGGCCGCGCTCTCTGCACCGCTGCTTCCCTCTCTCCCCTGGGAAGGAGAAGGCAGCTGACAGCCGAGCTGCCGCAGCACGTACCTCCACTCCCCAAAACCCTCTTTCCCTTTGTCTCACAGGAACATTCAGGAGTGGTGTGTGGTGGTCGGTGCCATCCAGCTGAGTCGCCTGGGTCCCGAGGCTCAAGTGTGCAACATAAAGTGGCTCCTGGTCCCACAATCAGTACAATAACATCTCGCAGAGCAATGACATCGCCTGCTGGAACTGGACCAGCCCGTCGAGTGCAACACCCATGTGCAGCTCGCCTGCGTGCCCCACCCCTCGCTCAAAGTGTCCCAGCTGACCACCTGCTACATGGGCGGTTGGGGTGCCACCGCCGAGGGAGGTGAGCTCCTGAAAAGAAGTACTCGCCTCCCAGGTGTGGAGATGGGTTGGGCTTCCTAAAAGCAGAGGTAAAAGGCAGCGTTAGCCTCGATGACGTCTGCCCCGGGAGAGACAGGTCTGACCCCTTCCCCAGGGCCAGATGGGAGGGATGCACTGCTGAGATGCTGCTGCAGAGGCAAAGGCAAACCCGAAGGAAGGGGCTCCCC
This sequence comes from Phaenicophaeus curvirostris, assembly GCF_032191515.1. Lineage (NCBI taxonomy): Eukaryota > Metazoa > Chordata > Aves > Cuculiformes > Cuculidae > Phaenicophaeus > Phaenicophaeus curvirostris. Next base: position 4,519,091 of record NC_091402.1, on the reverse strand, counting down.
CAAAAAAGGTAAGAGAACCAGCAACGCGCTCTTGACTGTTCCTTCCTGCCTGTGCTCCCAGCTCTAGCATCAAACTATGTGCTCCAGGAGGCTCAGGTCCTCCTCATCGACACCCATGTCTGCAACAGCAGCGGCTGGTACCGCGGGGCCATCCACCAGCACAACCTGTGTGCAGGATATCCGCAGGGCGGCATCGACACCTGCCAGGTAGGAGCAGGAGACGAGGCCCGGCAGCGCAGGCAGCCCCGGCAAGGCCACCCAAATCCCCCCAAAACAGCCCCCTCCCAGACCAGGTCTTGCTGGCTCCGGCACCAGAGCGGAGCCTTTCTGAGCAGGGAACACCACTCTGGAGCTGCTGGGAGAGAGCAGGAGCCAGGCCTCGCGCTCACAGAGGCCCCCAACATCCCCTTAATCCTCTCTCCTCTGCTGCAGGGAGACAGCGGCGGTCCTCTCATCTGTCGGGATCCATGGGCTGAGCACTTCTGGCTGGTAGGAGTGACCAGCTGGGGCAAAGGCTGTGCCAGAGTCCATCAGCTGGGGGTCTGCGTCTCCACTCGGCATTTCTTCAAATGGATCCTGGCACAGATGGAGCTGCAGCCAGCAGGAAGGCCTGCACCAACCTCACCGCCAGTGCTCACCTCAGCGACCCTTCACAAGCCAACGCAGAACGCCAGCACTATGCCCTGTCCTTTTCCGTGCCAGAAGCTGGTGGCATTCTTTAAAATGATGCGGGAGCTCCTGCAGTTCCCGTGGGCTGGAAAGGCTTGAGAGGTAAAACACACAACCTTGCCCGTTTTGTATCTCTAGTTAGGTTATAGATTTAGGTATAGCAAGTCTTGTTGAATAGCTTTGAATTGCCTTGTTAATCAATGGATAAATAAATGGTTAGTCAACTGATGAATACATAGCAGCTATTTTAAATTTGCAATCCACCCCAACAAGCTGTAAAGTGCTGCTAAATCAAAGACTAAAAAAAATTCCATCCAGGAAGATTCCTTCAGCCTGCGTGATGGTGGGAATTGGAGTCCTTCCCACACATCACACTGGGACCTGGAGTGCTTCTCCGTGCAGTGAGGCAGAAGATTCAGTTCCTCACCCCACAATATGCTGGGAGCTGGAGTGGTTCACCCCACAGTATGCTGCAAACTTGATTCCTCCACCCTAGGAGGGGTTTTTTGGTTGTGCCCCCAGTGCAGGACCCGGCACTTCGCCTTGTTAAACCTCATGCCATTGGACTCTGCCCAGCGGTCCAGCCTGTTCAGATCCCTTTGCAGAGCCTCCCTACCCTCCAGCAGATCGACACTTCCACCCAGCTTAGTGTCATCTGCAAACTTGCTAAGGGTGCACTCGATGCCTTCATCCAGGTCATTGATAAAGACATTGAACAGGGCTGGACCCAGCACTGAGCCCTGGGGAACCCCACTTGTCACTGGCCTCCAGCTGGATTTCACACCATTTCCCACCACTCTCTGGGCCCTCCAGCCAACCAGTTTTCCACCCAGGAGAGTGTGCGCCTGTCCAGGCCAGAGGCTGACAGTTTCTCAAGCAGAATGCTGTGAGAAACTGTGTGAAAGGCTTTACTGAAGTCGAGGAAGATACATCCACAGCCTTTTCCTCATCCAGTAGTTGAGTCACTTTGTCATAGAAGGTGTTCGTGAACCCATGTTGACTGTGTCTGATCACCTGGTTCTCTTGCATGTGCTTCATGATAGCACTCAAGATCACCTGTGGAAGGGTGGCTATATGATTTAATAGCAGTGAACAATCCAGGGTTCAACATTCAGGATTAAACCTGGCGTTCCCCTTTAAGCCCTCCTCGGTACGTTGACCGGAGAAGCACATAACAAAAGCCCGGGACTCAGCGCCGGGAAGTCCCTGAAACGGCTGGACTGGCTCCTTTCCCGCGCTCAACCCTCTCGAGCCAATCCTGTAACTTTTAAGGCGCGCGGACAGTTTAATTGGACCAATTGTAAGTTGTTTGTTGGCGCATGCTCTGTTGGGAAAGTATATAAGGATTGTTGTGTTTACGAATAAAGGAGAACGACCATACTCACATTGAGGTTCATTGTTACTCGGGGCCGGCTCCCACACCCACATCTGGTAGCAGAGGATGGTTCAGGGTTTTTTTTTTAATTTCTCCGAGACTGCGGGAAGGCAGCTAGAGGAGGGGGTTGGGAAGAACCGGCTAAGGGAAGCACTATCCGGGCCAAAAGGGCAGGGTAGATGCTGGTGTGAGGTCGCAACTCACCCCTTAGGCGCAGCTATGGAAACAGACGCTGCGGCCACTTTGCTTGTGGGAATCCTCTCTAAGAGAGGGCATGATATACCCGCAAAGCAGGTAATAGAGTTGATACAGTTAGGTCAAAGATGGGGTCATTTTGAAGACCCGCATACGATATTTTCGGTCACGGACTGGCAAAACTACGGGGGCACGTTATGGGACAAAACTATTTCGGGATCCGAAAAGGAACAAAAAGAGGTTAAGGCCGTCCGTGCAGAGTGGCGTCTCGTTTTAGAGACATTAAAGGAGATGAACACGGAAAGGGAGGTAGCTTGTGCAGCAATTCGGATGCTGGGACCTGTATCTAACGTTGAAAGGGTCCCAGCCAAACCAGGTCCAATTTCGCGATTATTTGGGCTGCCTGCGGTAAAAGGCATGATAGGAACTGTGTGTAAAACTGTTAGTGACTTGAAAAGGGGGGATGAAGTAGATGAGGAGTGGAACGGGATCACCGCACAACAGCCGATCGAACCGGAAGCTGATGCCTTGAGCGGTTCCGGTTCGGCTGAGGAGGACGCGGCAGGGCGGCGGCAGGGCGGAGCGGCTGGCTGCGGTCACCGCCCTCGCTCTGGCGCCCCTCTCCCCGTCGGCCTTGTGCTCCTCCCATCGAGGAACTGAGTCCTTCAGCGCCACCCACCCCGCCACCCCTTTGTCCTCCGCTGCCGCCACCTAGTGGTTCATCTGGCAATTCAACACCACCTGCCAGACAGAGGACTCGGCGGCCGGTGGATGCTACCACGCAGCTATTGCAAACCGTTTTACAACGTCTTGACGATTTGGAAATACGAATAGAAAGAAAGGGACAAACTCTGCCACCTTCTTTGTCTACTAATCGGCCAACTTTGCCACAAGGTACACGATGGACTGGGGTCATTAAGGATGCTATAATGCAGGGACGCTTGATGACTCCAAATAACAGCGAAGGGCTTATGCACTTAGCCTTTCCTGTAATTCAAGAAAATGGACAAGGGAAATGGGAGCCACACGACTGGAAAATTTTACAACAAGCCCGTACCACCGTAACAACGTATGGACCAAAATCAGAAGCAGCACGTCAAATTGTGACGTGGATGGATGGAACATGAGATCAAACGTAATGAGAGAAGCCCTGCAAGAGGAGAGGAAAGAGGGAGATAACAGCATCTCTCATGACCTCACATTCAATTAGAATTTTCCAACTGTATTAATATGTTGTAATATATTTTGTTTTCACATGTCCTTTTCCATAAATGTTGCAATCGGTGCCTTAAAGATCATCTTAAATTTGGTATATTCTGAAAAATGATTTGTTTTCATGTCCCAAAGGGATAGGCTCCAGAAGAATCTGGGAGTGGTCTCTCTTTTTAGAAATTATTTTTGTTTAATTCTCTAGTTTAAAAGAGACAACCAACCCTTTGGCGACATGGCGTTAAAAACCTTAATAGACATGTTAGCAGCAAGAGGGCTTGTTATTGCACCTGACAAGGTACAAAGATCAAGCCCCTGGAAATATTTGGGTTGGCATATCACTGATGCTCAAATTCGGCCTCAAAAGATAGAGCTCAAAACTTGTTTAAAAACAGTGAAAGATGTACAGACATTGCTAGGTGACATTCAATGGGTACGTAACTGTGTCGGGATTTCAAACACCGAAATTGCCCCGCTGACTGCGTTATTACGCAATGCGGACCCAGCTCATGAGATTGAACTTACTGCAGAACACCATAGCCTGTTGCAAAAAATTGTTTGCAAATTGCAAACTTCTTGGTCATCTCGGTGAATCGTAGATATACCTATTTCACTTATAGTGTGTAATGGTTTAGAATCACCGTATGCCGTCATTTGTCAGTGGCAAAACAAAAAGGGGGAGACAGTCTCTACCTTACTGGATAGTAATGCCACTGACAAAGACGGGTTTGATGAATTTATCATCTTGGAATGGGTATTTCTAAGAGTGCAGCCAAAAACAAGTATCCAAACCCGACCTGATGCTGTAGCAGAATTGGTACGAAAAGGTAGATCTCGAATCATTGAGCTCACTGGACAAGAGCCTGCAGATATTAGCATCCCAGTTAATGCTGTAGACCTGGAGTGGTGGTTACGAAATGTAACAATAATTCAGGAAGCCAAATTAGGATTTGTAGGGAAAGTACATTCACAGCATCCACAAGGGAAAAGATGGCAAATATTGTGCCGAAATCAGTGGTTGGAAAAAATGAAGGTCAGCACACAGCCACTGACAGACGGTCTTACTGTCTATACTGATGCCGGAAAACGGCTGCATCGTGCTGTCTGTGTATGGCACAATGGCAACGCATGGCATAAACACATTATAGAGGGACAACCTCAAGATTCTCTCCAAACTTTGGAATTAACTGCTGTAGCCTGGGCCTTGTTAAATTGGTTGAACGTTCCTCTCAATGTTGTCACAGACTCACTATATGTGGCAGGAGTAGTGCCCAGGTTAGAAGATGCTCTTATAAGAGAAACAAACAATCCCAGACTAGGGACATTATTTATGCAGTTGCAATCAACACTTCAACAACGTATTGAGCCTTGTTGTATTATTCATGTTTGTAGTCACCAACTTGACGTGGGGCTGGGAGAAGGAAATCAAATAGCTGATAGTTTGGTTAGTCCAGCTCAACATATGCCGCCTATGGATAAGTTTCGTCAAGCAAGGCAGAGCCATGAGCACTTCCACCAGAACGCCAAAGGTTTAAGATGACAATATGATTTAACAGAAAATGAAGCCCGCAGTATTGTACAGGCTTGCCCACAATGTGGGAATCACGGCCCGGGAATAGGGATAGGAGTTAACCCTAAAGGTTTAAAATCCTTAGAACTTTGGCAAACAGATGTTACACATATTGCGGAATTTGGAAGGTTGAAATGTGTTCATGTAACAATTGATACCTTCTCGAAATTTGCCTGGGCAACTGCGTTGCCTGGGGAAAAGGCACAACACGTTTGTAAACATTTGTTATCTTGTTTTGCGGTAATGGGGGTGCCTGAGACCATAAAAACGGATAATGGGCCTGCCTATAGTAGTCAAAAGACGAGGATCTTCTTGTCTAAATGGGGAGTTCGACACCTTACAGGGATTCCGCATTCCCCTACTGGACAGACTTTGGTAGAGCGAACGCATCAAGTTTTAAAAGATTATTTGCAAAAGCAGAAAGGGGAAGACATGGATGTGCAAATGAGGTTAAGTAAGGCATTATTTACGTTGAACTATTTGTGTTTAATGGGTAACAGAGAAGAGCCATCAGTAGTAATACATCATCAGAGTATAAAGTTAAGTGAGAAAACAACTATTCCTTGCTTTCGAGTGCTATATAGGGATCCGATAACTGGGGTATGGAAAGGACCTGTTGCTGTTATATTCAATGGTCGAGGATATATGTGTGTTTCCACAGAGGGTGGTCCTAAATGGATACCAGCTAGAAGCATTCGACCCTATCGAGAATCATCTATGGCACGCGACCAATTGCCAACACAAGAAGACAATGCGAGTGAATAAATGAAGAGATCAGAAGTTTGTTATCTTGATGTTTTGTGTATTTGTAGTAGTTGGACTAATGTTGTTGATAATGGTAGTTTTAGGGATAGTGCTTTTTAGCAATGTAATGTTATGTGTAAGAAAAATGCTGTTGCACGTAACGAATGAAGCCTGGCTTGTTCAAAAACAAAAAGGGGGAGTTGTGGAAGGGTGGCTATATGATTTAATAGCAGTGAACAATCCAGGGTTCAACATTCAGGATTAAACCTGGCGTTCCCCTTTAAGCCTTCCTCGGTACGTTGACCGGGAGAAGCGCATAAACGGCCGGACTAGCTCCTTTCCCGCGCTCAACCCTCTCGAGCCCATCCTGTAACTTTTAAGGCGCGCGGACAGTTTAATTGGACCAATTGTAAGTTGTTTGTTGGCGCATGCTCTGTTGGAAAAGTATATAAGGATTGTTGTGTTTACGAATAAAGGAGAACGACCATACTCACATTGAGATTCATCGTTACTCGGGGTCCGGCTCCCACACCCACACCCTCACATACTTTGCAGCCAAACAAAATTTCTGGAATCTTCCCTCTCCAGATTGAGACACCCAGATACGATTCCACTGCAGTTCAAATCTACGTTTCTTTGGGGAAATGATTAAGTGGGTGCTTTAACTGACCTTTAAAAAACAAAGCAAAGAAAAAAACCCCAAACACATCCTACAAAACAAAACTCCAAAACCCGAAACAGAAAACTGAGTTAAGTCAATTACTTAAGTCTTCGGGGTCGCCGGATTTAGCTTGGTGGGTGGTTTTTGGTTTTATTTTATCCTGCCGGAGCAATTGATGAGCCTCCAGTCCTCGGATTCGAGTGCTGGAGCTGCAAAGGGCTCTGCTGGGGGGGTTCTCGATGCGACTGGGCTGGACCAGAGCATCGTTGAGCCCGCAGCGTTGGTTCCCTACAGCCAACCTCGCACCATCCCGCTCTTGGGACGGTAACGGTTTGATAGGAATGGTTGGACTCGATGATCCGGTGGGTCTCTTCCAACCTGGTTATTCTATGATTCTATGATTCTACTTGCTTTTTAATAGGAATCGTATCCCCCATAACACAGCCTTACACACTGCTCTGTCAACAGTGCTGTGACCAGCAGAAAGGGACTGCAGTCACAGTAACTCCCACGCACTGCCTTGCACATAACAATTGCTTGGAACAATCAGACACAACACGATTCAGTAAGTAGCACCAACACCTCTCTTTTCTGCCCAACAGATACCCCAGAAGTCCATTCAACATGTGATTTATGTTGCACAGAGCATGTTTCATCACATAAAGGCACCTTTCAGCATTCACCCTTTTACAGCATGTCATTATTCACCCTATCAGGCAAACATCAGAGATTTTAATCAAGATATTCCCAAGATACTATCCAGTTCCTTACCACGCAGGCCTCCAGATATGACTGAAGGATAGGGAAGTCTCCATTCAGCATGAGATGAAGGAAGGAAATGATCTCACTAATACTCTTGGCCCTGACGGTGTCATTGTTCGAAATCCAAAGCCATTGTTAGCCACACCACTCTGCCCAGTCATAACTCGCAGCCCAAGTTCTCCTCCCATATGAGGTGGAATTTTCCTGATTTCACTGCAAGTGACAATAAAACCAGAGTGCAGCAAACATTCCTTAAGATAGGCCAGAGCCTTGCTGTTCGGACAAACAGATCATGTTGAAGTATAGAAGAGGCAGATTCTCAGGTAGTCTGTCAGAGCTCCACTAAGTCCACAAACTTACGTCCCTTTATCCAAAATAATGACCTTCCCAAATACTTTCAAGACCACCATGTCCTAAAACAAAATCAGGAGGAGGGAGGAACTGCTGTTGGAATCAAGTTTTGATCCAGCATTAGTTGAATCTAAAGCAAAACAGTGAGGTTTCATTAACTTTTAATGCAAAACTGTCAAAGACGGTTACTAGAATATAATTTGCTGCTGCTTTATTCATCTAGTAATATTAAATGATTGGAAGTGTAAATCTAATTTATCTTAATAATATTGTTGTGATATTGGCACAAATGACTCTTTAAAGAAAGTAATCAACTCGGTAAAATTGAAACCCTTCCCCTACAACAAGAAGATGCCAGATATTTCAATATATTGGTTTGCAACTCAGCATGATTGCTGAAAGATACATTCCCAAACATCTTCGGTTAAATAGACATCATTTACTCATTTATTCCATGAGATACACACACAGTTAAAGCCCTGCCTGACTTCCAGAGTAGCAAAGACTGTATACACCAACCAGTTACACCCACAGAGAACCCAACAATTTGGTCCATTTAGGTTCCTCTCAACAAGCTCATATTTAATATATCGAATGTGAAGGAAAACAATTACAAAAAACCACAGTGAGTGGAAAAAGAAGAGCCTTGCTATATGCTGCTGTATCCTGGCAGAACGTTTGGAATTCATTCAACACTTTCCATTTTAAGCAAAATAGAAAGATGGGGGGGAAAAAACGGAATGCAAGCTTTTAGGGATGAGGAAGAAGGGACACTGAAACTCCAAGTGGCATAAGGAATATATATGACAGAAAATAAGTGTGTGTGTAGGGAGTGCTTATCTTCTCTATTGTATTCTTCAGGTGTCCACAAGACAGTCAAAGATCATTCTTTTTGTTTATATATAGGAAAAATGAGACAAGCGTTAGGACATGAACCCAGAAATCAGCTTTCCTACAGCCCAGTCATCTTCACTGTTGCAATGTGTCACAATGTAAACTTTGTGTAAACATTACAGACATTGCTTCATGAGAATTATCCACACATTCTGTGCGTATGTACATTCTCATAAATTCCCTCCCTTTCACAGGTGTCTGGTAACACCTACAGTTCCCTATTACTTAACGTCTAACATTAAAAATATATAAACCTATTGCAATTAGCTCTCCTTTACATGTTTATGAGTTCCTTCTCATGTTCCTTGAAGATTTGCTGGGACTCACAGATGATTTCACTTTAACTCTTCCAGTCTTGAAACAACTTTTTAGCCTTTGACATATTGCCTCCTAAATTCTCTTCCTGCAACTTATAATAATTAGGACAGAGGGAATTACCTTACACATTATAACACACTAGTCCATTTGCACTCCTGTTCCCATGTTATTCAGTGATTGCAGTATTCATATCAACTGCTCCATATCCCATGCCTCAGAGAGCCAACCATCCTCTGAGGTACTAAATCCAACTGTTGCTATCCTCACGTCATTTTTGTGATTATCTTTGTCAAGACTAGCTGCTCAGCTAAGCCATATCATATATATGCCATGTCTCTGTTAGAAATAATCCACATATATTTATATTCAGATGTTATTATATCTTTACTAGAGTTACCTCGTTGCTGTCATGCAAAGTTAAATATCTGAGTTTTGAAAGCTAGCCCCCTTGATTTGTCTGCTCAAAAGGAAATACTATGTTTAGAAGACTAAATACCTGAAGGGGCTACAAGAAACCTGGGGAGGGACTGGTTACAAAGGCTTGTAGTGATAGGACAAGGGGCAATGGGTATAAACTGGAAAGGGGCAGATTTAGACTAGACATAAGGAGGAATTTCTTCACCATGAGAGTGGGGAGGCCCTGGTCCAGGTTGCCCAGGGAAGTTGTGGCTGCCCCATCCCTGGAGGTGTTCAAGGCCAGGTTGGATGGGCCTTAGGCAGCCTGATCCCGTGGGAGGTGTTGGAACTGGATGATTTTTAAGGTCCCTTCCAACCCAAACTATTCTATGATTCTATATGAACTCCTTGTTAGAGTAAGAGTCAGGTACGGTAAAGCGAGCACTGAGATTTGTGCTTTCCATAGTGCTAATCCCACAGAGAATCATCTGCAACCAACACTTAAGTAAAGCAACTGAGGTCAAAGTGTAACAAGTAGACTATTTTCACACACACACAAGGCATAACGTCTAACCGTATTCAATACAACATTACTACTTTTCCTGGGCTTATTAGTTGAACAAAAAGATCTGTGAAATATGCTCTGATCTAGTTATAATAGAATTTATTTCCCATGTCCATTGTTGGCTGGACCACTACCTGGATTACAAAGTGCAATGTACTGGAGCTGCCTGCAGTTGAACAGAGCAGCCACAGCTGTTTCAAGTGTCTCATCTCAATTTTCATTCAAGAAAACACTTCAGCAAATTCTTCTTCACAAACAAAATTAATGTGCAGGCATATAGCTATAGCATAGTTTGCAAAGTTTTGCTTGGTACATTTCAAAACACACACTTCACTGTAAAAAAAAAAAAAAAACAACCCAAAATAAATTGCTCAGATTTGAGTCTAACATCCATAACTTTAAAAGAAGGTGCTTGGATACAGTGGAAGTTATTGAATTCTTGTAGGCATGAAATACACGTTTTCAACAGCATCTAACACACTGAAGTTCAGGGCCCAGGAGGTTTCTAAGCTATTGCAATAATAATAATAAAGAAATGTAGTTCAGTTTAATACAATCTAATATTTTATTCCAGAAAGCCATATACTCAAAAGAAAATGTGTACCTCCTCTGCCAGTAAAACAGGGTACCAGTTTCTTGGTTTATTTTTTCCTAATATTTGGCCAGGGATTTTTTTGTCAAACATTGCCATCCAGTGGCAGGAAGGACGGTGCTGTAAAGCCCCACCCACAAATCCTGTCCATTTTCCAGCACTGTCTGGCCTCAAAATGACACGGGCAAATTAACAACTTCATTTTGTTTCCTTCTACCGCGTACACTTCGCATTTTACATGAGACAGCAGAAATGCAGGCATAAAAGCTTCTAGCTAGAAGCACCTCATCAAAGCAAGTGTTGAGAGTTGAAAGGCATTTTTTACATTTTCTTTGTCGTTTAAGCTCAGTGAGGATTTCCCTGGTACTACTCTGACTCTTAAGGTAGCTTAAGAGTCTGTCCCAGCTTACACTCAAGGCTGGAGAAACAAAATGAACACATGATCACTAGAAGCAAACTGAGAAATCCTCTTCTGCAATTCACAAGTTTTCCCAGAAAAGATCTCAACCTGATGCCTCGGAAAGCACAACCCTTGAAACTTCAGCTGCTCCAAAACATTCAGAATTCTACTCCATTCAACTACTTCTCAGCCCACCTTGCCATTTCCCCATTTTCCAATGTTAGCTGTTATAACAAGTCCTGTTCAGCTTTTTCCCCTAGAGGAAAGCTTCTCTTGGAACATCTAACCAGCCACTCATTAGATGGACTCAAAATACCATCTTTCAAAAAACGATGGGGAGGGAGGAAGCTAGGCAAGAGTATACATTCTCCTTAACATACAGCGTCACATCTTGTTGGGACATTTCTAAAACAAGGATGTGTAGATGAGACTTTTAATAAGAAGATGGGGGAAAAAAAAATCAACGGCCTTTACAATTCCCATAAGTTCTGCCGGAGTTGATATATTTTTACCAGAATTCTCGAATTATTCTTATTATTCTTGCTAAGAAAACATCAAAGGGACAGAAGAACTTAATGTAATCTCTCACAACAGGTCTCCCAGTCACAACACCACACTCGGAAGTGTTCTCAGAAACAGCCAGGCTAGAAACTATTACGGACATGAAGTCTCTCTTCCCGTTTTGTTTTCTTACAGAAGATCTTTTGTAGTAGTGAGATGCAGTCTCGGTCCAATAACTTAAGTTTCACAACTGCCTCACCTCTCCTAGCACATGCCTGTTGTTTAACAATCTGAAGGCAGTTTAGAATCCCTAAAATGATTTATTACATATTCATTAATACTACTCATTATCACTGCAGGGGTGTCCCTGCCCATGGCAGGGGGTTGGAACTGGATGATCTTTAAGGTCCCTTCCAACCCAAACTATTCTATGATTCTATGATTGTTTTCATTATACGAAAAAAGTGCCGATCAGCCGCAGATGGAGTGTTTATTTCTTAAAGAGGGTAAGAGCAAATTCTTCCCATGTCACAGTAAATTTACTGGGGCATTTTACTGCTAAAATAAGCAATGGCTGTTCTTTTCTTAGAAGAAAACTATTTTAGAAATAGCTTGAAGAAAAGATAGTAAGCACTCAGTTTAAGGAGTAAGGGGCTTCTTTCTTTTCATTTTTCATGAAACTTCGGTATACATTGCACATTTTAGCCCTGTATGATTTTTGCTCGGTTGTAATTTTAGTTCACAAGAAGAAAGTTATCAGTAATGGAGCTGGAATTGCACATGCAGCGCATTCTCCTGTATCAGTAATAGTCTTCAGCCATAGTATGGAACTCTTTTTTAACAAAATTTATGTATGATGACCTCCAAATAACAAGACTTAGAATACATGTTCAAAAACCAAAGACCATGAAAAGTGGATTTACATGTTAAAATGAAAACTAGTTTCTTAGAAAAATGCTGGCAGAGGTAGATGCTGTCTTAGTAAAGCTCATACTTAAACATTGCAGAGATTGGAAGACTGCAGGAGGTTTAATCAAGTAGATGAGGTGACCTAAGCAATGATGTCAAAATTCCACAGTCAATGACATATTTAATTTCTTTTTTCACATTTTCAGACCCACTGAATACATGCTGGTATAGATGGCTTAAAAATACTTTTCTAGAAGGGTCTCTTTGTTGAGTTTTGTTCATTTTGGTTTGGGATTGGTGTGAGTTTTTTTGCCAGCAGAGGCTGCTAGTTCCTTTTAGTTCAGAAAACATGAGCAACAGTTGCACAAACGCTAAAACACAGAGAATGGAGTGTTTTGGAAATTGCCTGTTCTAATGAAAACAATAACACTTGAAAGTTAAGCAAACAAACAAGTAGATTACTCTAAACCCTACATTTCTCATTCATCCTCAAATGCTCTTCAGCAAAAGCCCATCATTCCTGTTTATTCTCTTCAGGTCAAAGAATTTGAAAGTAAAAATGAGCCTAGAGTTAAACTTCATTCAACAAACATTTTACACTTCTGTAATACTTACAGGCTTTTCAGCAATTTTTATCACTGAGATATCCTCCTCAGGTGCATAAGTAAAAGATTTATTTTCTCAGCTCTACAGCATGTCCAGAATGTTTATGGATCTTTGCAGATGGGGATGATCACAAAAAGCCTAATTTAGCTGGGAAGGATGTCCAGATCTCCAGAGTCTCTTCAACCAGCACTAACAACAAGGTTACTACTTGCCCTCCACTTTAGGTGTATGGATCCAAAGTATTTCTCAGTGATGCTGAAAGAATAGCTATATTTTACTTCCTACTGCAGTACTTTAATTCTTTTAAAAGAACTTGTAAGTCACCAAACAGCCTGACTAATAGAGCTTTAAGAAGTGTATTACAGTGGAAGTTTTACTGCCGTTTGAAGTCTCAGTCAAAGGTAACATTACACTGAACCAAGTATTGCACAAACACGGGCGTTACCCAAGAAAATGGTCACTTGCGAGTATGGCAGGGTGAGTAATAAACAGAACAAAGATGAAGCGTAGGAAGGAAACAAACAATAAAGCTAGTGGTTTATACTATGATTTACTATGATTCTACTTTATGCAATAGCTAAAATATAGTCCGTCGTTTGCGGACGACACTAAGCTGGGTGGAAGTGAGGATCTGCTGGAGGGTCGGGAGGCTTTGCAAAGGGATCTGAACAGGCTGGACCGCTGGGCAGAGTCCAATGGCATGAGGTTTAACAAGGCCAAATGCCGGGTCCTGCACTTGGGGCACAACAACCCTGTGCAGTGCTACAGACTAGGAGAAGTCTGTCTAGAAAGCTGCCTGGAGGAGAGGGACCTGGGGGTGTTGGTTGACAGCCGACTGAATATGAGCCAGCAGTGGCCCAGGGGGCCAAGAAGGCCAATGGCATCTTGGCTTGGATCAGAAACGGCGTGACCAGCAGGTCCAGGGAGGTTATCCTCCCTCTGTACTCGGCACTGGTGAGACCGCTCCTCGAGTACTGTGTTCAGTTCTGGGCCCCTCACCATAAGAAGGATGTTGAGGCTCTGGAACGAGTCCAGAGAAGAGCAACAAAGCTGGTGAAAGGGCTGGAGAACAGGCCTTATGAGGAGCGGCTGAGAGAGCTGGGGTTGTTTAGCCTGGAGAAGAGGAGGCTGAGGGGAGACCATATTGCTCTCTACAACTACCTGAAAGGACGTTGTAGAGAGGAGGGAGCTGGCCTCTTCTCCCAAGTGACAGGGGACAGGACAAGAGGGAATGGCCTCAAGCTCCGCCAGGGGAGGTTTAGGCTAGACGTTAGGAAAAAATTCTTTACAGAAAGGGTCATTGGGCACTGGCAGAGGCTGCCCAGGGAGGTGGTTGAGTCACCTTCCCTGGAGGTGTTTAAGGCACGGGTGGATGAGGTGCTGAGGGATATGGTTTAGTGTTTGATGGGAACGGTTGGACTCGATGATCCGGTGGGTCTCTTCCAACCTGGTTATTCTGTGATTCTGTGATTCTGTAAACATACTTGGCAGTCACATTTATAAACCTCAGTATGGTAGGATGCCCTCCTGCAGCTTAAGACTTCAGCTTGTGGGAGTCCAATGGTTTGGCTGAGCCAAGGCCTGCTGATGCCAAAAAGAATTCCTGATTTTTTGATCAGGGCTAAACTCTGGCAACCGACAACTTGATCAGCTGTGGTTCAGATTTCAAAAATACAGACTGTACCCAGCAAACTAAACCACAGACCTGTAACGTTTTCACTGGACTAGCAGCTAGTCAGTCTAACATTAGAAACCACTTCGATCCTGGGTGGATTTTTAAGACTTCTACAGCATTTAAAGTACAACAGCTTGTTCTAACTACCAGATCAAGATGTAATAAGAACATAAGGATTGTTCACAGGGCAGAAAAACTAGACTTCCCACATTTCACTTCTTTGCTTTTAAGGACAGAATACAGACAGCCTTTGGAGAGAGGAATGCCTAACAGGCTTTCAGTTCTTTAACACAGTCTTTAGGCAAAAAACCCACGAATGCTAATGAGGGAAAGGACCCTCTAGCTTCCCTACACAGGAACATTCAAGCTGTGTTGGAATCCACATGACTGTAATTTTTAACAGAACTTCCTTTCATTAACAGAACCCTTAAAGATTAACTGAACTTGACTTTATTTGATCTTGACAGATTCATACAGCAAAGGACTGTTAGTCTACAGGGTAAAGGCAGCAGCAAATATAAGTGAAATGTACCACAGTAAGATGACAAGCAATGAGAGCGGCATTTGTCAGAATAAGACTTTTCAACTATTGTTTTCTCACTTTCTTTCTCGGATGTATCTGGCTGCTCTGTTCCCATTAGACCTTTTACAACGTGCGTACTGACAGCAGATCTTCTACATCAGTGGAGGAAACTAGCAGCAAAATAATCATATCCTCCAGCCTATGAAATTAGCATCCCACAAGGAACACCTATTACTGCTTCTATTGCAAAGGACATATCTGGTTACGTTCTGCAGACAGGTCCTGCTTCTCATTAGCCCAGACATCCACTCTTTCTTCCTCTCAAAAAGCCTACATTGACTGTTCACCTGATCACTACGAGTATGAATTGTTTCCAGTAGAAGAAAGTTTGGTTTATTTCTGTTTTTTTACAGCTAACACACAGAGCACCTCTTACTTAAATTTAAGTGGTTCTGGCTTAAGTCTATAGCGACTAGTGTTGGGTGAAGAAAAGTTCAGAGTATTCCTTTTCAGTATGGTGACATACGGGAGGTAATTCCAGTGACCTGCGCAGAGAGGGCAGCAAGTGACATACACAGAATGAATGGCACAGAATCATTATCAGTTTTCCCAGACTGCTTTCCTGGTCTTAGCATTGATTACAGGGGAAAACTGTCAGTGCTTAGAAAACAAGAACACTCCTTATGATCCAAAGATTGCAGAGAGGAAATGGAGTAGTGATTACACACTGACCACACAGAAAAGGCAGAATATGCTTACAAAAGTTGAACAGGAAGACATTTAACATTGCAGGGGGGCAGGAGCAAGACAGACACAACACCAGGACACAGTAGGAAAGAGCTCCCTGGGACTTTGATCACAAACTATGTCCATAAGATACAACTGTATTTTACAGGCATCAGATGAGCAGTTCAATACACTTAAATCAGCTGCAAGTTATCAGTATTGTATTTATTATGCATAGTCTGTGGTCAGATTATCATATAAATAAACCATAATCAAGATTTTCATTATTAGAACAACAATGTAATCATTACTTTGCAATTCAAGAAGGGTACTGCTGTCTCTATAACATCATAGCAACCAGCTACTTGGGAATCCTGAGTTGTTTAACTTTCATGACTGTCAGACAAAAAGAACCACATCACACCAGTGGAACGTGGAGCGTAGGGCTCCTTGATCAGAGAGACCTGGGCAGCCCAGACAATGAGCTGATGAAAATCTTATGAAGTCAAGAATTGTAAATGCAGGGCCTTGCACCTGGAATGAAATGGCATCACACATGCTGGAGGCCAGCTGCCTAGGTAGCAGCTTTGCAGAAAAGGACCTGGGGCCCATCAGAAGACAAAATGAACATAAGGCAGCACCATGTCTTTGAGACAAAAAAGGGTTACCACATACTGGACAGTATTAGCAAGAGGGTAGCAAACAGTATAAGTGAAGAGGCTGTTATCCGCTATCCAGTACTTGTGTGCAATCACATCTTGAGTACTGCATCCAGCTTGGGCAAACACATTGTAAAAACATGAGTCCAGTGGAGTGCCACTACACATAAGACACCCAAGATGATTAAGGTCTTGGTTAGGGGATTGAAGAACAGGACTCATGACACCAGGCTCAGTGTGCTGGATCTGATTAATCTAAAGCTAAGAAGGTTACTGAAAGATCCAGTTGCTATTGTTAACTATCTAACAGCTGTTAATAGGAAGGGGCCGGCTCTATCTTCTCTGAGGTGCTCTACAAAATGGTAAGAGGCAACAAAACTGAGGTGCAAAAGAAGTTCCAGTTACCCACAAGGAAAAATATTCTTCATAATGGGAATGCTCAAACACTAGAACAAGCTGCTGGGGTGGAATTCTGTCATTTGAGATATTCAAACCTTGACTGCATGAGATCCTGATCTAACTTCAAAGTTAGATACAAATTTTACATTGGTCCTGTTTTGTAACAGGGGTTGGACCAAATGACCAGTCAAGATCCCTTCCAACCTTATTATATGAGTCTACAACATTTATCTTTCACATTCACTATATGAACTCAAGGCTATAAGGGCTCAATAGCAGCATTCTTCAGCAGAGCTGTTAGAATCTAATTACTAGAAAGTTCTGGACAGCTTAGCAAAGAAATAAAAACCAGAGGGCTCTTTACAGCTTCTCTGAATGAAAAGGAAATGCCCTGCCGTATCAGCATGATTTAATATTGCATTACACTCAACGAATTATATTTTGGGTGATTAACGCACTGCATGAGCTTCATGTAAAATGCAGAAGCAAATCAGAAGCTGTCAGAAAGAAACCAGAGAATTTGGCAGGCACTGTTCAGACTTCTGGCACATGAGAAGGAGACTGAAAGATTACGGAAAAAACATTCAGCTAAAAGTTGGTAGTAGAATTATTAGAAGTATCATGTGAGTTAAGTAGCAAGATAATTATCAGTGTAAGTTTCAAACTTAACACTTCATGGTTTGAAATGGGTGATCTGTGACCGGAAGATAGGATTATAAATATATTTATAACATAATATATATACATATAATATATATACAATAACATATAATATATGTTATATAATATATGTTATTGTGTGATTAGTAACAACAATGTAATGGATTAATTCCTTGCCACTTTTGTTTCAGACTCTCCCCACGTTCACATACAGGTCATTATGTGGACCTACTTTCTGCTCAACTTTGGAGGGGTTGTGTTTAGAAGCTCTAAGGGTAGACTTCTAAAATTTCAGAAATATGTCAAACTGAACAATGTTAAGTACAAAAGCACACCTAAACCATGTCTCTCTCAGTAAAATCCTCACAGGATTACATAAGTAATCACCATGAACCTTGATGTTACCGAGTAAAAAAGCAACTTAATCTCTCTTCACTAGGATTTTACACAAATACAATCACATCAGTACCTCTAACGTAAGTACAAAGACTTAAGAGTTTTTGGCCCAATTCAGAAAAGACAACTGTTGCTTTAACCTCAGGAAAAGTGTTAACGAAAATCTTTAAGAGACAGAATCCCCTTCTAACCTCACCCATTCCATCACTGCGTCATCTTAAAGGAAAATCCACTTCTGTTCTAAAATAGCTAGAGAATGTGATTTCTTCTGCTTGTTCTGCTTTCACAAGAGGGATGTTGTAGAGAAAGGCAGGGCATTTCCAGGAGAACAAAACAAAGAAACCCCAGACCAAAGACAAACTGTTCCTTCGATTCTTACAGTTTTTATGATTATGTGTGATATGCATCAGGCAATGAGCGTCTTTTATGCTCCAGCAAATCAAATTGCTGAAAGAAGGTAAAGGGAAGATTAAAGGCCAGCAGAAGATAATTCAAATGGGCCTTATTTTCTGTAGGTGGCAGAAGTCTGTAAGTCACAACCCTTGTAAAGCCCAGGATGAATGAATGAATGAATAAATAAATAAATAAATAGTTTAGGGACTGGTTACAAAGGCTTGTAGTGATAGGACAAGGGGCAATGGGTATAAACTGGAGGGGGGCAGATTTAGACTAGACAAAAGGAGGAATTTCTTTACCATGAGAGTGGTGAGGCCCTGGCCCAGGTTGCCCAGGGAAGCTGTGGCTGCCCCATCCCTGGAGGTGTTCAAGGCCAGGCTGGATGGGGCTTGGAGCCCCTGATCCAGTGGGAGGTGTCCCTGCCCATGGCAGGGGTGGAACTGGATGGGCTTTGAGGTCCCTTCCAACCTAAACTATTCCATGATTCTGTGATTAAGGTAGAACTGCTCTGGTTTATTTTTGTTAATAAAACAGCGGAACTACTTCCAAAAGTTTCCAAATTATCCACTTAATCCGGAGCAGTCTACAAAACATAATTTTATCTTAGATTGCTTTTTTTTTTTCTTGCAGTTTGTCCATTTCAGTAGTCGAAACGGGACCATTCAGACTGTGCTTTGTGCTTCTGTTGAAATTAAACTAAAAAAACCTTTCTAAAACTTGTTCAAGTTTCCACAGTCTGTCACGTTCTGGGCTGAGCCACACCGTCCTTGCTTTGGCATAACTTTCCCCATTACAATTTTCATGAATCATATAAAAATGTTTTTAAAAATGAGATTACAATTAAAATTGGATCATAGCTATATAAGTCAACACATATTTAAGAAAATGACAAATACCACCATGCAATGTATAAATAAGAGCACACCCTGTAAACCTCACAATTTTATTCTCAACCCAAAGATGCCAGATACAGCTCTTACATTTGTACAACAAAGTTCTGGAAAGACACAAGTCAACTGGACAGCTCAGAGGACAAAAATAAAAGTGTGCAAAAGTCTCAGAAATATAGCTTATAACAGAAAAAAATGGATTGTTAAATGATGAAGCAGGGGCATAAGCTGTCATTAGAAAGGCAGAATAACTTTCTCATGCCACTCATCATAAACAGGAAAGGAAACAATGGGCTTAAATGGTGGAAGAGAAACCTTTTAGGCCACAAGAAATACTGCCTTAGGCGATTTTGAAAATTCTATCACAACTTGCACATGCAAAATCTTACAGAGACAGACTGACAGGCACTGGGTACTGCACCATGGCTTATTTATCCTTTGTCAGTGTTTGGAAGTAGTTTACAGCAAGAGTTCATGCCTGTCTGTCCAGCAAGAAGTGAAAACCCTAGCGTTCACGGTCCTACTGTCTGCACATGTGAAATCCTCTATCACCCTATCAGTCATATTGTGATACCTTCCCTCCATTTTCTGACTGACTCACCAACATGCAATATCTATGATATAACCATTCAATGTTCTATCTATGCTTGCTTGCCATTGAAAAGGTACATATCTAGGTAAGATGATAGAGATTCTAAACCAATTTCTTATGGAGCAGACTTCTGAACTTTTTTTCAAAGTTTGGAAAAGTTTTCTCCAAGAATTGTTGAAATGCATTCTGAAGTTATTAATTCACAACATCTTACCATTAACTGAAATAAATAATACACAATATCTAAGCCATTTTAAGAAGGATATTTTTCATTACTTCAGAAAATACTTCCTAAGTATGCTGTATGCTTCCTCAGAATAACATAGGCATTTTCCAAAACCAACAAATTCCACATTAAGGCCAGTTCTCGTCAACAGTTCTGGATAAACAGATAACATTATTCCCGTTGCTCATCAACAAATCTTGTAGAAGACTATCTTTCTTTTAAGCACTGATGGCCAAACTTCTTGGCCTTAAAAAAATCATATGAAAACAGACATTTACAGAGGATTTATTAAAACATTGATAAGGCAGCTGTGGGAAAGGGACCTCATGGAATGACTCAGAGGAGCAAGGCTCCCTGCAACTGTCACTACTGCACTGCGGGGTGCAGCTACTACAGATGTGCAGAGGAACTTCAGGGTTTAGATTAACGGCAAATGAGTCCCAACCATATCCACACCTCACATGCGAGTCGCATATTTATCACTGTAATAGTAACCAGACACTAAAGATTACAAGATACTTGCCGCTCAGTCACTCGTGTTCATCATCATGGCTCCAGAACACCAAGCCACAGAGCAATATCAGTTTATTGTTCTTACAGTGACAAGTTTTAGCATATCAAGGGCCCGGGTAATTCAGTAAATTCACAGTTCACTTAAGTGTAAAGCTAAGCGTTCCTTTATTGAAAAGCTGTATGTAATCACGTTACTTAACAAAATCAGCCTCTGAAGAGGTTCTTCGATGACTCCATGAAGAAGTGTATTATTATTGAGTTGTCACAACTGATTTTCCATAAGAGACTGTAACAAAGATCAACAAATATTTCTATGAACTGCACCAGGAGGCGTTACTATTTCTTGAACTTGAAAGAACGAATTTGTCAAAACTAATAACATCCCATTGTAAACAAGTACGAGTTGGCAGAGAGATTTCTCTAATGCCCTGTTTAATTATGAGTAGCCATGAGCACAGGAAAACAAAGTCAAACGTGAAAAAGAGGGTATGTAGCTACGTTAAACAAAGGTCGTGATCTCAATTCTATTTTTCCCCAAAGTAATTACTAGGACAAAACAGAAGGAAAACAGACATCTTTATCTTTAGAATCAGCATTTAGTTACCAGAAATCAATACTAGCTCTTCTTTTGAATATCACGAGCCAGATTCTTCCATCATTATTCACGCTGAGTATCATCCAACATGATGAAAATACTGCTTTTAACCATGAACACTCCCAGCTGAACTATCTATTCAAAATCCACAGCGGCAGGACCTGGATTCGTTATCTCACATACTGAGAGGAGTTTCAGAGGTAATGAACCTTATTATTTTTATTTTCCTTGTTCTGGATCCAGTGGTGGCTGTAGGGGCAGTTCGGATTTCTTATTTGTACCCCATCACAAGGTGCAGTTTGCCACCCTGTAAGGTATCTGTTCTGTTACTGTTTGGGTTAGGAGGCAAAGGAGATGGGGAAGGAAGCAGCAGCAAGGTGAAAATGTGTTATATCCATATATATACGCACATGCTTTTCTCCCTTAACTTCCCAGAAACGATAAGAAACTAATACATAATTCCTGATCTAAATGCTGAACTGTCTGTCTTATCTAAAGAGGATTTTAAAAAGATCCTTATTTTCCCTCTCACACTTATTTTTGATACACATTTTTAAATTAAGACCATGCTTTACATACTTATATGTGTATATATATACTTAAAGCATGACTCTACTTTGAAAAAAATCAGTACATAGGTGAAAAAAAGAATTCTCCTTCCTACTGCATAGTGCTTACGCCTGGATTTAGAAAGTAACAATTTCCTCTACGAAAATGATTATGAGCCTCTAGCTAATAAAGGAGTAAGTTAAAACTCATTCTTTGCAACTTCATGATGTATTACGTGTCCTGTTCTCAATGAGTGTAATTAGCACAAGCATTAAACATTTAGCTTTTTCTCTACAAGAACTATGACTGACTAATAGAATTCTATCAACAGGACATGATCTGACAAGCGGCCTCTCTGTGAACTTGTAAAAATTATTACATCTTAACTACTTCCTCTCTTTATCCCAATAAACCAAGAAACAAGTGACAAAAAAACCCCCCAAGCAGGTAATGGGGTTATAAAAGACAATCTGCAGTTCCAAATGCACAAACAAGCAATATTTGCAACTGCATGATTGTTTTTCCTTCTCAGTTTCTCCACCTGCAAGCTTAAAGGACCAAATAACCTCTAAGTATTTCCTCTGGGAAATGCTGTTCATTTTTCATTTCAATGACAAGCCCCTTGTCACAACCCGGACCCACGAGCCACATGCTCGTGTCCGGCCCTGACAGGGGAGAGGGGGGAAAGTGGATTCGTTTGTCTATGTGGCGATCCGGAGGCCAATAAGCTCACTCCCAGGGTGAGTATCAAAAGCAGGATTTATTTCTGGCTCCAGCAAACCTAAACACACCAAGATACGGGGGCGCACAACTAAGACACAGCGGGGCGCAACCACCCAAAGTTACTGAAATGAATCCCCGAAAACAACCCCAGTCCCTAGGATCTGATCCAACACGCATGCAATGAGGTAATGGTGGGGGAGAGAGAGAAAGAGAGAGAGAGAGAGGGAAAGAAATCACCACATCGAAGGCAGCAGATGATCTCGGGAAAACGTGGGCCAGGCCGCGTGGTCCAGGCTGGTCCGATCGAAGTGTGTGAGAGCGAGCATGGAGGTGAGACCCGACTCCTCCCTTCCGAGTCCATTTATCTCTGTGTTTTTGGCGGGCTCCGTAAGCGAGCAGGTGGGGGGTGGGGGTAGCGGGGGCAGCAGCAACGGCTGCATCCCCTCCCCTGACCAAAGCCACCTCTGGGGCCCGACTTCACCCCAGCGAGGGAGAGCAGGGCCTGCTCCTGCACTGCCCCCAGCTGAACCGTGGCACCACAGACAAGCTGGTGCCACAAGTGGGTAGTCCTCCAACAAAATGTTTAAGGCAGATAGATAAACGTAGTCTAACTTCACATTCCACCCCGTGACTTAAGCATTTGTCACAGAAGTCAAATCGAAAACTCAGATCCATGTCGTCTATAGTGGTGACACTTTAGAGTGCAACTTGCTCAGTCGAACACGCCGCTGCATCACCTCCACGCAGCCGCAGCCAGCTCTGGGTCCGGAGTCCACCCAAGTAAGATAGAGCAGTGCTCGCTCGTCCATTGTCCTTCTGTTGAATCCGACACACAAGCAGGCAGTCTTCAGGCAAAATGGTTAAGGCAAAGAGAGCTGACTTCACACCCCTCCTCCCCCAGGAAGAGTTCTCTTGCAGGTTGGGGTAACTCTTTTCCCTCAAATGAGGAACAAAGACTTCAAGAAGTGAACAAAAATCCTCATTTTATAACCAAGCTACAATCCTAATAAACAGTTATATTAGATGCCACTCACTGTTAGGACAGATTGCCCTTTCTGCACTGTGTCACACCTGGAAATGCAAGTTCTGTTCCTAATTTCCACTCATAACTTTTACAGACATTTCCTGTTCAAACCATCTCCTCAAATCATTCCAGTAACTTTGGGGGAGACATTTAATTACTAATTTGAGCTGCAGATGACACCAGCAGAGCTCAATGAAAGATGAACCTTACCCAGTCCCCTGTTCTCACCGGTGTGTCAGCAAACTGCCAGTTTTCTTGACGCCATTGGTTTTTCTTCCCTCCCCTCTCTACAGATTCCTGCTTTATTTCCCTTTCCCTTGCACTGCTCTCCCTTTGTCATTCAGACCACTGTCCTGAAGGGACAAAAAGATTGCTCTCTGGAAGGCTCCTTCACTTCTCTGGGTAGCACTTCTCCTCAGCTGCAACACATCCTACAATTTGATCCTATCTGGGGGTGCAGTTAAATCTTTGTTAAACCCATTACCGGCAAAATCTAGCACATAAATGCAATGTTTTAGGATCCAGTCTCACTTTCTGTAGGTATTCTGGTATTTTAGAAATCAAAGTTGTTGCTACCCAGTCAGCTGGCAATGAAACAGAACAGTCATTACCACCATCCAGGGACAGAGTGCCTCTGTGCTGCTGCCAGAACGCTTCCACAAATGTATTGTCTCATAGGGAGCTCACAGACCTTTGGGATCCTGTTGATAAGGAGAGGCACCTAACAGTTTCCTTATTTCTACCACTGCAAAACAATGAGACTTGAACCGTCTACTCCTGCTGAAAGCAAGTAAGGGCCACTCACCGCTCCCTTCTGATCTGTACGGGCACCCGGGCTGCACGCCCTCCCAGCCACCCCCACACACCCACTTTCAGAGCCTTCTGGAATATCTTCCCAGGAAAGAAGTGTCAGTTTTAAGAAAATATATCCTTTTTTTTTCCCCCCAAACCACTATTCCTTACTGTGCTGATTACTCTAAAAAATTAGTCCTCTTTTCTTTTGCTGTTTATAATGCTCCAAACAAATTCACCTTTGTACTGAAATACAGAATATCTGTAAGATTCCTTGTATTATTTCTCCCTTTTTTTCCCCCTTCAAATATTTCAGGTAGAGCAGCATTTGCATCTCCAAAGCCACAGAGCAGCAATTCATGAAAATGAAACTAGTACTACTGAAACAGGTTTTTCCTGTATTTTTGCTTTTAGGTTCCGTTTACTTTTAGTACAATCACACACACGCATACTAACAGTGAGCATCGTTTCAGCTCTGCAACAAGACTGTGACAGCTTCAGGACAAAGTCCTGGCAGAGCCTCCAATCTAATCAGCAGCAAGGGGTGAAGGAGCACCGAGGAAGCTGTAAGCACAAGGAGACAGAAGAATACGTGTCTAGATAGCTGTACGGGTCAAAGGGATACAGCCAGCAGCCCTCAAAAGGCAACTTTGTTCTATCATCAGCATCAAAAACGTTTAGGCTGAAGTGCAGAATT
This sequence comes from Phaenicophaeus curvirostris, assembly GCF_032191515.1. Classification (NCBI taxonomy): domain Eukaryota; kingdom Metazoa; phylum Chordata; class Aves; order Cuculiformes; family Cuculidae; genus Phaenicophaeus; species Phaenicophaeus curvirostris. The sequence continues at coordinate 4,494,339 of NC_091402.1, read as the reverse complement.
GGAGGATGAGGAAATCAGTAGGATACTACAGAAACCACTCTGGAAACAAATCAAGGTTAATCTTACTGTTGATGTGGTGAAGTCAGCTGTACTTACACAAGAAAGGTGCAAGCCAAACACCCTAAGTCGATGGATATTACTAAGCTTCTACATATCAGTGTAATAGTGTGAATACACGCTATACCCTGTTGCAAGGAGAAACGGCCGTAGTCAAGAGACACACCCAATATGAGTTTAGAATCTTGCTCAGTTTATTACGAACCCTCCGCCAACTTTTATACACCGTGTTACAGTCTACGCGTAAGGTGCCTGTTGGTCTGTGTCCGCTATTCATGCACTAATTGGTTAGCAGTTACTACGCACTAGGTGCCCATTGGTAGCAGTTGCCAAGCATGCTCTGTTCTTGTTCCTGCCTTGCGGTTAGCTGTACTACTTACTACATTACCCACTTCGCCTTGCTACAAGCCAGCTTCCTCTAAATGTCAAGGTTATTCTGAGATTGAGGCGCTGCCAAAATATCAAGCCTTAAAGAGCCAGCGTCCTGATGCCCTTTCCTTCTTAACCAACCCTCTACAATACCCCAGCTGCAACACACTATAAGTTAGCTAAAGGACAAACTTTCCTACAATGCTTGGTAGTTGTCTAATATAAATCACTCTCCTAAGACATGGAAAATGAAATAAAAGAGCTCTGTGAGATGTTCTCAAGACAGCACTAACAAATCTTTCTGAATACGGTGCAGATGGATAATCAGCAACTCTAAAACAAGCAAGGAATGAGAAGTTTTGAGGGTGATTGAACAGCAGATGTCAGGGAACCTTATTTCAAAGGGATTTTGTTTGGACACTCTGCAACTGATTGTAAACTAGAAAGCACATCGTGCTCCTTAAAACACACATGGCCTGGAAGACCACAGTGTGCACCACACCAGTCAGGTGCCCAGAGACTGCAACACACCCTCTGGGCCTTTATTCAAGTAGGTTTCACGGAGCTACTCAGCTCACCTCAGCTTTCCACTCCACTGCTTCTCTCATTTTAGGATGCACTGCTAATGCTTCAGTGTCTGGTAGCCAGCAGCACATGCAACAGTTCAGAAGAATTACCTAAAACTTCCTGCTGTGAGAGAACTTAAGAGCCCTCATTAAAACTGCTTGGATTCTCAGGAAAGAGCTAGAGTTTCATACTTGTACAACACCACTTTACAGAAGTGGGACAGAACTCATGCAATGAGCAGAAAGGAAGCTTTTGGCTGACACCCAGACAAGTCAGTGCACGCAAAGGCACAAGCTAACACCTGCACATGCTGTGGAAGGCTCTGTTTCTGTATACCTCACTTGCAGCCACCTCATTTGCAGATACATTTTCTGAATCATGGAATCCCTGGGTTGGAAAAGACTTTTGAGATCATCAAGTCCAATTGTACTTGTCCACTACTAAATCATACCCCTGAGCACTTCATCTGCCCACCTTTTAAATCCCTCCAGGGATGGGAAATCAATCACCTCCCTGGGCAGCCTGTTCCAGTGCCTGAGAACCTTTTCCGTGATGAATTTTTTCCTAATGTCCAATCTGAACCTTCCCTGGTGCAGCTTGAGGCCCTTCCCTCTCGTCCTACCACCTGTCACTTGGGAGAAGAGACCAACACCCACCTCTCTGCAACCTCCTTTCAGGTTGAAGCAAGGATTGAAAATGTAATCCCATCAATTTGCTGTGAATAGTGGCTGCCCACACAATCCACAGCCTGCCAGTTACTGACACTGAACAACAAATTAAAAAAAAAGTGTGGGATCCAATTACTGAATGCTGATGGGCTGTGGAAACCACACATAAAGATATTCAGATGACTAAAAGGCAGTTGGATATTTAAAAGATTTTGCAAAGTTTCAGGGCAACTCAGGAACTCTGGTGCTACAGGGTAACTCGCAGACCTAACACCATGTTAACACAGGTCTTGCACAACAAAGGTTCTGCCACTAACTGTCCTCAGCTGTGAAACCAAATTCAGAGAGCACTTACACTCTGATAAACAACTGGATGCATACTGGCCTATAGACTTTGAGCAAATCTATATAGCCAAAAAGAAAATACAACTGCATCACATAATCATGCTATCTTTAATTTAACAAAGATAAAGAAGCACTGCATTCAGCATAGGCCAGCAAGCCAGAGACAAGCCATTGCTATATATGCTTGTGTCAAAAGCCAATACAAAAACCACCATGACTTGATCTTTGCTGCTTTTCACCTGCAAAATGAATTTAACCTGGTAAACTAGCCTGTATGCATCTCTGTATGCATCTCTGTGCCACTATCATCTCTTTATTGTGCTGTAAAGTCTTTGACACGGTCCCCCACAACATCCTTCTCTATAAATTGCAGAGATATGGATTTGATGGGTGGACTGTTTGGTGGATAAGAAACTGGCTGGATGGTTGTCTTCAAAAAATCAGTGGCTCAAAGTCACCTCCAGGGATGGGGCAGCCACAGCTTCCCTGGGCAACCTGGGCCAGGGCCTCATCACTTCCATTATGAAGAAATTCCTTCTTATGCCTAGTCTAAATCTGCCCCTCTCCAGTTTATACCCATTGCTCCTTGTCCTATCACTCCAGGCCTTTGTGAACAGTCCCTCCCCAGCTTTCTCGTAGCCCCTTCAGGTACTGGAAGGTCGTTATAAGGTCTCCTGGGAGCCTTCTCTTCTCCGGGCTGAACAACCCCAACTCTCTCACCCTGTCCCCATAGGGAAGGTGCTGCAGCCCTTGGGTCATCCTGGTAGCCTCCTCTGGGCCCGTTCCAACAGCTCTACCTCCTTACGTTGAGGATTCCAGAACTGGACACAGTACTCCAGATGAGGCCTCACAAGAGAGGAACAGAGGGGCAGAATCCCCTCCCTCACCCTGCTTGCCATGCTTCTTTTGATGCAGCCCAGGACACGGTTGGCCTTCTGGGCTCTGAATGCACATTGCCGGTTCAAGTCCTTCTGTGCAGGTCTGCTCTCAATCCCATCATCCCCCATCATGTATTGGAACCGCAGATTGCCCTGACCCAAGTGCAGGACCTTGCCCTTGGCCTTCATGAACCTCATGAGGTTCTCACAGCCCCACTTCTCCAGCCTGTCCAGGTCCCTCTGGATGTCATCCTGTCCTTCCGGTGTGGCAACTACCCCACTCAGTTTGGTGCCATCTGCCAACTTGCTGAGGGTGCCCTCAATGTCGCTGTCTATATCATTGATGAAGATATTAAACAGCATCGGTCCAATACAGACACATTCATCTGAAAGTAACTGAAAAATATTTATAAAATCAGGAATCAACCAACCACCTCCTTTAGGTTGTGTTGCAATTTGTGTTGAATTGTTACAGTTTGTTAACGTTTTTGGTAGTATTTGTCGGTATTTTTGTTAGTATTGCAAAAAGCCAGCCTCCACAGCAACTGAGAGAGCCTGGCTCCAGCGGTATTATTGCTTCTATAGATCTCATTCTTAACTACTCTGTAGATACAAAGATGGGATCCAGTTGTAAAGCTGTACTTATCCCTGTTGGTGAGAATCTGAGCCAAAACATCATCTGGTGTTATCGTCTTAAACTTTCTACCTGAAACATAGGATTCCCATAGAAATTCTTCAAAATGCAGAGTGGAAAGACAGATTTTGTACAGTAAAATGTATTTTGCATAAAAACAGCAGTGAAAAATATTTTAGTATAAAAATAGACCTGACCATATGTTCCAGTTCTGCCACTGCCAGCGAGAAACACCACCATCAATTATCCTATTACTTTGTAGACATTCATCCAGGCAGGCTCTCAGGCACATTGAATCTCCATACTTGGAAATACCATTTGGACATGGTCCTGGACAACTTGCTTTTGGTGACCTTGCTTAAGCAGGGATTTGGACAAGGTGACCTCCAGAGACCCTTTCCAACTTGAACCATTCTGTCACTCTGCGAATTATTTAAATTAGACTTAATTACTTCAGACTTCTTTTGCTTTCATGGTTAAAAATATTTTATCTCAACTTAAACTGAGTTTTGTAACTGCTTTCAAGAAGGCATAGTTAAATCTCTGCTGGTGACTGCACTGAAATTCCGAGCAACCACAAGATAACTCCAGAGAACTGGCATTTGTTTAAGTGCAACATAGGTTAATAATTGTTATATAGCAACAATTATTTCATGTAAAGATGAAATATATGGCAGACAAGGCATTTTGAAATGTCCTTTTACAAAAATGATGGTGTTAAAAAGTTAATTATCTCATTACTGATAAGACTACCATAGATGCTACAGATTAACATTTGTCATTGCAGCTCTTCAGTTGGTGCTGACTCTGCTACACATTAATGAAACAGAAGTCTATGCAATCAAATTAGAAGTTATTCTCATTCTTTTGAATGTCAGATCAGACCTTTCCAGTTTGCAGGAAAGGAAGTATCACCTTGAAATACGTATGGTGGGCGTGGAATCAAGAAGCTTTAAAAAGAAAAAGTAAGGTTATTTCATGTTCACTTAATATGAGACTAAATTCTATTTGCAGAATCTCTTCTCCTGAGTCCTCGTCTGGTTTTTCTAGGAAGTCATTAAAACACAGAATTCTTTAGGTGCATTAGGTAAGACATCAGAGTTCCACCTAGGCTCTGTGATGATTTGTAATTGATTTCAATAAAACTGAGGGTTCTTTGGGCTGAAGGAAACAACTGATCCAGTGAAAAACCTGTAAAATGGTGCAACTACTGCATGCCAGGTATCGCTGTTGAATAACAGATTCTTCTATCTCTCCTAGATTTTGACAAGGGAAGTAGGATCGCTCCTAGTCTGCCAAGAGCATCTAGAAAGAATAAATACTGTAGGTCAAAGGGAAAGTGTGTATGTAACATTTGTTATGTTTGAAGAATAGTAGAAAGGAAACAGTACCATAACTACAGGAGTTTGTTGAATAGTTGCCTATAAATCAACAAATTGCTTATTAATTATTTTGCACAAGAGATCATTGTAAAACTATTTCAAAAAGAAGCCTGCAATTCATAATCCTAGGAGTTACATTATCAGTAATTATAAAACGCCCTTTCTTTGAATGCCACTGAAAGCTCCCATCAGTCTAGCAAACTAGATCCACTAAGGTATCTTGAGTGATTGACCGAGTAATTTGGCCGCATTAGAGGTAATTGTACTACGACAGCTGGCCTCAGGCACTCCTCCATCTCTGTCAGTGTTGAGTACATAGTGAATGGGTTTATTATGTCTAGCAAATGCTGCCTTCTACTCATATACATTTAGCATATACTACTGTTCATGTCATTTAATATACTTTACTTCATTTTTTAGTGAAGGTAAACATATGAAGATCCTTGCCATCAAAAGCAAGAAAAGGCAGTTAAAGGTGCTTGTCCTTCTGGGCTACATACGATGGTAAGTAGGAGATCCCTCATGGTCAGAATCCTGATAAGCTGTGAAAACGTGGATTAAAATGCAGCTATAGATAGGTAGAGGGAGAACCTGTTTCCAACCGTGTCCTGGGCTGCATCCAAAGCAGCGGGGCCAGCAGTGCAAGGGAGGGGATCCTGCTCCGCTGTGGTGATACCCCACGTGGAGTCCTACGTCCAGCTCTGGAGTCCTTAGCACAGAAAAGACATGGGCCTATTGAAGCAGGTCCAGAGGCTACAAAAATTATCAGAGGGCTGGAACACCTCCCATACGAGGAAAGGCTGAGAGGGCTGGGGTTGTTCAGCCTGGAGAAGAGAAGGGTCTAGGGAGACCAGACTGTGGCCTTTCAGTACCTAAAGGGGGCCTACAAGAATGATGGAGATAGAGTTTTTAGCAGGGTTTGTTGTGATAGGACAAGGGGCAATGGTTTTAAACTAAAATAATAGAGATTCAGAACAGATATAAAGAAGATATTTCTTACACCGAGGGTGATGAAAAACTGCCATAGGCTGCCCAGAGAGGTGGTAGCTGCCTCATCCCTGGAAACATTCAGGGATGGGTCAAGTTGGAGGGGGCTCTAAGTAACCTGATCTGGTTGAAGATGGCCCTGCCTCCTGCTACGGGGTTGGACTGGATGGGCTCGAAAGGTGCCTTCAAACACAAACCATTCTATGGTTCTGTAAGCATCCATGAAGGAGTGAGACTGGCCATAACTTTCAGTGATGCTGAGCTTTGAGTACTAGAAAAAAATGTAAACAAAAACCCAAAGGATAATAGTTGTTTATGACTTATAGCAAAGAAGGAGTTTTCTGCTTTTCTTTTTAATGGGCCTAATTTCTTTCTTTCTCAATTTGCCTTGTCATAATGGTAGTGAAATTAGAGGAAGAATTACAGGAACACAGAGGGAATTGAAAGACAGCAAATGTGTTTTTTAGAAGCAGAGAAAAGGAAAACTACAGGAAGCATCAAGGAACAGAAATATAATAATGTATTTGTGTTGACTGATGTCTAGTGATTCACTAAACTTTCAGAGTTGGTTTGCGAATTATAACTGTAGTTAACTGGGAAGTGATGAATGTGCCATATTAGAAAGTACAGAAAGAAAGCAAAAAGGATGAAATAACAAAAATATTACCTTTTTGATTATCTGAGACAACACATATAAACTCCTGTTCTCATTGCTGTTACAAGATAAACATTGAACAGCATGTCTCTAATCTTCTAACCACATGCCTCCTGCGTTCACCCTTCCTAGACGATGAAAAGATCTGATACTGGCCAGTGCCATTGTGCATACTGGCTCAGTGCCTGGGTGCCCTGGGACCTGGCAGTGTTGTCATCTCCACCACACAGAGGGTCTCTAAGCAAAGAGATGAATGCAAAAGATGCTGGCTTGCTCTCTGATTCGCTAGTTCCTCGGGGGCAAAGGGGATATCTTCTTTTAAGCAGCTTAGGAAGCAGAACTGTCTTTAACACAAGACTAAGATTTACATGAATGCATAACAGAACTAAATTGCTTTCCTATTTTAGCCATCTGTGGGAATTTTCTGTCCTTGTGTGGCACAGTTCTGCAGTCACACAGGTGCTTGCAGAGTATGTTTCTGTCTGAAGAATTAATATGGACCAGGTATGGTATTTTAATATAATGCAATTCCTCAGTTACTCCCTCTGTAGATTAACTCTGTGTGCTTTGTCTGCATCTTCAGTTAAAAAGTTAGATCTAAAGCTATGTTTACATCTTGTTTGAGTAGCCAAGCTATTTAGATTTAATTCTTAGCATTTAGGAGTGTAAGGAAACACATTAAAATAGACCGGTCATAAGATTACACCAATTTATAATGCTTTCGATGGAAATCAGTGCTACAGATAGCTAACAGCACCACAGTTCCCCTTAAATTATCTGATCTTATCGGTTTGTCACACCTGCCCCTACAGAATATTGGTCAACTAAAGGTTGAACAGATGCAAAAAAATCAAATATAACATGAAATAACATAACTTAAAATAAAAAAGGTAAAAGCCCTTTAAGACCTATGATTTTCAAAATATAACAACCATAACTATAGTTACGCACTGAATCAGTAGCAAAAGGAAAAAACATATTAAAAAGGATATTTAAAATCAAGAAAATATCCTTAAGGTTCTCTTTGATTTAATAATTCAGCCGCATAGGCTGCTGTTGCTCCCTAACATCAGCTGCAGTAACTGATTGCTTATGTCTTAGTCCCAGAACACTTGCCTTTCCTTCCTCACTGCTCCCCTGCAGTTCTGACAGCTCTCAGTTCAAAGCAGAAGAGAACACAGAGATAGTTCTTTTATTTCCATTTCATCTGTTAAGATGCAACTCCGGGTTGAAAAGAACATCATACAAAAGGAAAAGAAATCACCCTGAGAAATGGTTTCCATGGCAAAGAAACATCATTCTCTAAGTGGGTAGGTGAGGTGCTCAAGCATGGTTTAGCAGTGGACAGGTATGGCTGCACTCAATGATCTCAAAGGTCTTTTCCAACCAGACAACTCTATGATTCCACAACAGCAGGTGATGACTGCATAGTGCTTACATTTGTTTCTGTCTACAAATATTCATGTGATTTAGGGAAAGTAGTTGTACCTATCTTCAGAATATGTGAAAAATAAGCATGGATGGCATGTCTCCATCCAGTTTTGTGTCCAACGACAGAATGGGAATCAGGGCTTCAGAATTTCAGCTCACATGCATCACATGTCAACCCAAGGGTCTACCTTGGGAAGCTTGATTCTGAGTGCTGTGAAGAAACACAGCATACAAGAGCCAAAACACCATATTGGAAACGGCAAACAATTATGCAAGGAAAGAGCCAAGTAATCACAGAGCAATTTGTTGGCAATCAGCCAGGAACTAGAAAAGCAAACACCTCTTCCAGGATAGAAGTCTTAAAGGCGTTAGAGGAAATGCACAAAAAAATGAGTCAGCAGATGCCTGTCCTTTACCAGCGAGGAAAGCATCCAGAAATTCAAAACTTGTATTATTCGTTATGAGACACATTTTAGCAGGCCTTCCAGAAGTGATTTTACAGAATTCGGCTCTTATACAATCATAGAATAGTTCGGGTTGGGAGGGACCTTAAAGAACATCCAGTTCCAACCCCCCTGCCAGGGGCAGGGACACCTCCCACTAGGTCAGGTTGCCCAAGGCCCATCCAACTTGGCCTTAAACACAACCCATCCCATCCAGGGACGGGGTATCCACAACTTCCTTTAGCAAACTGTTCCAGTGTCTCACCACTCTCATGGTGAAGAAATTCTTCCTTATCTGTAATCTGAATCTAACCTTCTTCAGTTTATATCCATTCCTCCTCGTCCTATCACTATAAGCCTTTATGAATAGTCCCTCTTCTTGTAGGCTCCTTTCAGGTGCTGGAATGTCACTAGAAGGTCTTCTGGGAGCTTTCTCTTCTCCAGGCTGATCAACCCCAACTCTCTCACCCTGTCCCCACAGAGAAGGTGCTCCAGCCCTCGGATCATCCTCATAGCCTTCTCTGGACCCATTCCAACAGCGCCATTTCCTTCTTACGTTGAGGATTCCAGAACTGGACACAATACTCCAGATAAGGTCTCACAAGAGAGGAATTGAGGGGCAGAATCCCCTCCCTCACCCTGCTGGCCACGCTTCTTTTGATGCAGTCCAGGACACGGTCAGCCTTCTGGGCTGTAAGCACACGTTGCTGGCTCATGTTGAGCTTCTTATTGACTAGCATCCCCAAGTCCTTCTGTGCAGGGCTGCTCTCAATCACGTCATCCCCCATCGTGTACTGAAAACGGGGTTTACTCCAACCAGGTGTAGGACCTTGCACTTGACCTTGTTGAACCTCATAAGGTTCTCACAGCCCCACTTCTCCAGCCTGTCCAGGTCCCTCTGGATGACATCCTGTCCTTCTGGTGTGGCAACTGCACCACACATCTTGGTGTCATCTGCAAACTTGCTGAGGGTGCCCTCAATGTCGCTGTCTATATTATTGATGAAGATATTAAACAGCACCAGTCCCAGTACAGACCCCTGAGGGACACCACTTGTCACTGATCTCCACCTAGACTTTGAGCCATTGACTTTTTGAAGACAACCATCCAGCCAGTTTCTTATCCACCAAACAGTCCACCCATCAAATCCATATCTCTGCAATTTATAGAGAAGGATGTTGTGGGGGACCGTGTCAAAGGCTTTACACAAGTCTAGATAGATCACATTCATCAGTTTATCCATGCCCACTGTTGCAGTTACCCCATCATAGAAAGCCACTAAGTTGGTCACACATACTGATTGATGTACCCGTAGAAGCCCTTCTTGTTAGTCTTCACTTCCCTTGCCAAGTTCAGCTCCAGCTGCACCTTGGCCTTCCTGACCTCATCCCTATACAAATGGGCAGCGTCTCTATACATGTCCCAGGTTCTCCGTCCCTGCTTGCACTACCCATGCAGTTCCTTGTCCTCTACTTTAACCAGCAGGTCTTAACTCAGCCATGATGACCTCTTCCCTTTCCTGCCTGATTTTCTACATACAGGGACTGTGCGCTCTTGCACTTTATGGAAAGCATCCTTAAATATTTGTCAGCTCTATTTTGCTCCCTTGTCTCTGAAGATCATGTCCCAGGGGGTCCTACTGAGCAATTTCTTAAAGAGCTGGAAGTCTGCTTTCCTGAAACTGAGTGTCCTGACTACACTCCTTGCCTCTCCCATGTCCCTCTGGACCTTCAGCTCCACCAGTGTGAAGTTCTGAATATATTATTCAAAAATAAGGTATGCAAATATATATTACTGCATGCATATATGCATGTACCTATTATGTGCTGAATTTACTGAGGTAAAGACTATCTTGCAAGATGAAAAGAGTGACATTTTCAGAAACTTCTCGGTGAGGAAAAATGAGGGGCGGGGGGCAAGCAACTGCATGGTTCTTTTCATCCATAAAACACAATCTTATTTGAGAAAAAAATTCTGTTTCTCTTACCGGATTCAGTAAACAAAAAGAATTCACATCTCACCTCCTCCAAGTCCTTTCGATAATTAAAATAATTTCCTTTTCTCTTACTACTGGCACCCTGCCAATGAAAACCAATTAGATTTTCCTCTCTCCTCTACCTCCTTCAATACAGAGAGGTAAAAAATGATTCAGTTTCCCTTATCTTAAAAGACAAAAATCTTCCTTTTTCCTTAGCAAACCATTACCAAACATTAGTAACTTCCCTAAACACTAAAAAGTTACTCATTTTATCCCTGACAAAAGTCATTGTCTGAAGCTTACGCATCCACCCAGAATGCTTTTCTAGCACACAAGGTATTTTCTATTATCAATATATAAGAAATGTAAAATAATTTAAAAAAATGTAAGCAACAGATGGCAGCCTGTGAGCACTTAGATAGGGTCTTAATGACTAGAAGGAGCTCTCTATGAGGCCTTCATATGAGGCCTTCATATGAGGCCTGTGTGAACAGAGAAGGCCTTGTGGGGGATGTGGCAGTAGGTAGACGCCTAGGACTAAGTGATCATGAGATGATAGGGTTTTCTGTTCTAGGTGAAGTGAAGAGGGTTGTTGGTAGGATGGTAGCATTAAATTTCCAGAGGGCAGACTTTGATTTCTTCAGAAGGCTGGTTGGCAAAGTCTCATGGGAGACAGTACTTAAGGGCAAGGGAGCCCATGAGTGCTGGGAGCTCTTCAAAAAGGAAATCCTAGCAGCTCAGGAGAAAGCCATCCCCACGTTCCAGAAAAAAAGCCGGCAGGGGAGAAAGCCAGCTTGGTTGAACAGAGAGATCTTGAGTGATATAAAGAAGAAGAGAAATGTTTATGGGCTCTGGAAGAGGGGACAGGCCTCTTGGGTGGACTACAGGAGGGAAGTGAGACTGTGTAGAGAAAAAATCAGAAGGGCTAAGGCTCAGCTAGAAATCAGATTGGCAAAGTCTGTGAAAGATAACAAAAAATCCTTCTATAAATATATAAATAATAAAAGGAGGACTAGGGAGACCATACAGTCCCTATTGGACGCAAAAGGAACAACAGTGACAGGGGATGAGGAAAAGGCTGAGGTACTTAATGCCTTCTTTACCGCAGTCTTTAACTGTAAAGAAAGTCGTTTCGTCTGTGTACTAACCCAGGCGCTAGAGGAGCATAATGAGGCTCCCGTGATCCAAGAGGAGGTGGTCAGAACCTTGCTAGCCCAACTAGACACCCACAAGTCTATGGGGCCGGATGGGATTCATCCAAGGGTATTGAAGGAGCTGGCGGGTGTGCTGGCCAAACCCCTTTCCATCATCTTCCAACAGTCCTGGAAGACTGGGGAAGTCCCACTGGACTGGAGGCTGGCTGATGTTGTGCCCATCTACAAGAAGGGTCACAGGGAGGACCCAGGAAACTACAGGCCTGTGAGTCTGACCTCAGTGACAGGGAAAGTCATGGAACAGATGATCTTGAGTGCTATCATGAAGCACATGCAAGAGAACCGGGTGATCAGGCCCAGTCAACATGGGTTCACGAAAGGCAGGTCTTGCCAAACTAACCTGATCACCTTCTATGACAAAGTGACTCGGCTGCTGGATGAGGGAAAGGCTGTGGATGTATCTTCCTGGACTTCAGTAAAGCCTTTGACACAGTTTCTCACAGCATTCTGCTTCAGAAACTGTCAGCCTCTGGCCTGGACAGGCGCACACTCTCCTGGTGGAAAACTGGTTGGATGTCCGGGCCCAGAGAGTGGTGGGAAATGGTGTGAAATCCAGCTGGAGGCCAGTGACAAGTGGGGTTCCCCAGGGCTCAGTGCTGGGTCCAGCCCTGTTCAATGTCTTTATCAATGACCTGGATGAAGGCATCGAGTGCACCCTTAGCAAGTTTGCGGACGACACTAAGCTGGGTGGAAGTGTTGATCTGCTGGAGGGTAGGGAGGCTCTGCAAAGGGATCTGGACAGGCTGGACCGCTAGGCAGAGTCCAATGGCATGAGGTTTAACAAGGCCAAATGCCGGGTCCTGCACTTGGGGCACAACAACCCTATGCAGTGCTACAGACTAGGAGAAGTCTGTCTAGAAAGCTGCCTGGAGGAGAGGGACCTGGGGGTGTTGGTTGACAGCCGACTGAACATGAGCCAGCAGTGGCCCAGGTGGCCAAGAAGGCCAATGGCATCTTGGCTTGTATCAGAAACGGTGTGACCAGCAGGTCCAGGGAGGTTATTCTCCCTCTGTACTTGGCACTGGTGAGACCGCACCTCGAATCCTGTGTTCACTTCTGGGCCCCTCACCACAAGAAGGATGTTGAGGCTCTGGAACGAGTCCAGAGAAAAGCAACAAAGCTGGTGAGGGGGGCTGGAGAGCAGCTCTTACGAGGAGCGGCTGAGAGAGCTGGGGTTGTTTAGCCTGGAGAAGAGGAGGCTGAGGGGAGACCTCATTGCTCTCTACAACTACCCGAAAGGAGGTTGGAGAGGAGGGCGCTGGCCTCTTCTCCCAAGTGACAGGGGATAGGACAAGAGGGAATGGCCTCAAGCTCCGCCAGGATAGGTTTAGGCTGGACATTAGGAAAAAATTCTTTACAGAAAGGGTCATTGGGCACTGGCAGAGGCTGCCCAGGGAGGGGGTTGATTCACCTTCCCTGGAGGTGTTTAAGGGACGGGTGGACGAGGTGCTAAGGGGCATGGTTTAGTGTTTGATAGGAATGGTTGGACTTGATGATCCAGTGGGTCTCTTACAACCTGGTTATACTATGATTCTATGATTCTCTGTGCCACATAATGGAAAAGCATTTACATACCTGTGCTTGCTGTGGAACAACGCTTATCTTTCAGCTCTGACCAAAAAAAGATCTATCTCCTGCAGGTAGATCTAACTGGAATACAGCAAAGTCCTTTCACTGGCTGGGTTACCTCCATCCACAGAGACAGGTAAGAGGGGCAGCAACTATCAGAAAATATTGTCAAAATTCATGGAGAATTCCCTACATTAAGTCACAGTGTGGAGGCAAGAATATAAATCATAGTTATGTTGTTATGCTATTGCAAAGCCAGCATCCAGTTGACTTGCAACAGAAATAAACAGTGGGAAACAGCATCCTGAAGTCAAGCACAGCACTTCCAGAAATACGTTTCCAGCAGAGGCAAACTTTAGAAGCTCAAAAGCAGAGATGCAAATTGCTTCCTGCCAGGATGCTAGAACAGTCCTTACCAGAAGCATTACTAAAAACAAACTGTTTGTATTGGTGGCTGAACACTAGCAAGTGAAAACAAACAAAAAAATCCCCCAAACAAATTTCCCTCCAAAGTCAATTACATTCTTTTCAAAAACTACAAAACTAAAGTGAATAATCACAGATTTAAAAATGTGATGTAACTTTTGTTTTCTCCTTTCAGAATCTCCCACAGTGCTTCCATGTCTTTGAAACTGATTCTCATTCAATCTGAAAAGAAAAATTAATCTTATTTCTATCGAGGAATAAAAAACATCAACTGTGTGTGCATCTCTATAGACATGTATGCAAAAATGGAAATATTTTCATTAGGAAATGCTGACTTCAGTTGTGTTAGGAAATTGAATATTGATTAATTCATTTGTCATTAACCATTGACGTGATCTTTCAGTTTTGAATTATGTTCCTTAACAAAGAAAAAGATGAAGGGTCTAAAAGTAAGATTATTCTATCACTTAAGTAACTTATTTGTGTCGATAGCTTCCAATATTTATTTTGACACCTAAGAAGCAGTGATCTTTGCTGAGGTCCAGTCAGCATTTTACCAGGATTTTTATTAATTTGTTTATTTTCACTGAATATTCATCACTTCCAATTCAACATCATTGACTCAAGCTCACGTGTGGATTTATCACACTCTTTCAAAGAAAATTCATGAAGTGCTCATATTACAAAGTTTTGGCCAAAACATATATAATGGGGTGAGTTTCCAAATGTCATGATAATACTACAAAATCTTTGCTTTAATTTAAAACTGAGAAGTCAAATATTATTCCACAAATGTGATGAAAACATACTATAATGAAGGTCTGCAACAATACTTCTGAATTAATCTGAGTATAACTTCATATTCCAATGTCAAAATTAATCTTTTCATATTTAAACCTAGCAGTTTTAATACAATTTTAAAAAAGGCATTTACAATGATGCTCCCTAAGCTTTATTTGTGTGCAAACTTTGTTAAATACATACAATGCCATCATATATTTTATCTGTGGTATTAAAAAAATTAAGTGTTCAAAGCAGAATATTTCCAGTCTACCTACTTAGAATCCTAGAACCATAGAATAGTTTGGGTTGGAAGGGACCTTAAAGATCATCCAGTTCCAACCCCCTGCCAGGGGCAGAGACACCTCCCACTGGATCAGGGTGCCCATGGCCCATCCAACCTTGAACACCTCTAGGGATGGGGCAGCCACAGCTTCCCTGGGCAACCCGGGCCAGTGTCTCATCACCCTCACTGAGGAGAAATTCCTTATGTCTAGTCTCAGTCTGCCCCTCTCTAGTTTATACCCATTGCCCCTCATCCAATCACCACAAGCCTTTGTAGACAGTCCCTCCCCAGCTTTCCTGTGGCCCCTTCAGGTACTGGAAGGTCACTAGAAGGTCTCCTCAGAGCCTTCTCTTCTCCAGGCTGAACAACCCCAACTCTCTCACCCTGTCCCCATAGGGAAGGTGCTCCAGCCCTCTGATCATTCTTGTAGCCTCCTCTGGACCCGTTCCAACAGCTCCATCTCCTTCTTATGTTGAGGATTCCAGAATTGGACACAATACTCCTGATGAGGTCTCACAAGAGAGGAACAAAGGGGCAGAATCCCCTCCCTCACCCTGCTGGTCACGCTGCTTTTGATGCAGCGCAGGACATGGTTGGCCTGCTGGTTTGTAAGTGCACCTTGCTGGTTCATGTCCAGCTTCTCGGCTGAGAGAGCTGGGATTGTTTAGCCTGGAGAAGAGGAGGCTGAGGGAAGACCTCATTGCTCTCTACAACTACCCGAAAGGAGGTTGTAGAGAGGAGGGTGCTGGCCTCTTCTCCCAAGTGACAGGGGACAGGACAAGAGGGAATGGCCTCAAGCTCCGCCAGGGGAGATTTAGGCTGGATATTAGGAAAAAATTTTTCACAGAAAGGGTCATTGGGCACTGGAACAGGCTGCCCAGGGAGGGGGTTGAGTCACCTTCCCTGGAGGTGTTTAAGGGACGGGTGGACGAGGTGCTAAGGGGCATGGTTTAGTGTTTGATAGGAATGGTTGGACCTGATGATCCGGTGGGTCTCTTACAACCTTGTTATTCTATGATTCTCATCTATGAGCTCCCCCAAATCCTTCTCTGCAGGGCTGCTCTCAGCTTGCTTGCTTGCTAATAAACGACTTGATTTCCAATCATATTGATTGTCTGTGATCTTGTCCGGGTTCAGTCTCCCACACATAACTCTTTTTACTGCTTTGCACGATACTCTCTTTTGTTAAGCGCCTGAGCATTGGCTCCTTCATGCAACAACAAAGCAACCTACCCAAAGAGGTGGTGGAGTCTCTGTCCTCAGAAGCTTTTGAGACTCAGCTAAACAAAGCCGTGACTGACCAGATCCAGGAGTGGCATCAGTCCCACTTTGACGGGAGACTGGACTTGACCTCCGAAGGTTCCTTCCAACCACTATCCCTATGAGATCCCATGCACACCAACGGTACAGAGCACAGAAAGCAAACAAGATGACACATTCCCAATTCTGACTTGCAGAAGCTACTGCTGAGAGAGCAGGGCATGATAGATACCATCTACTGTGCACTGGCAGGTGATGACAGAGTACCAGGAATCAACAGGTTTTTCTGCTTCCAGGAGGCTGTGGATGACTGTGAATCCTCCTGGTGGATGATTACACATAATCTTTGCCCATTTGCACAGTGCTTCCTTCCATATTCCAGGACCCAAGGGCTTGTAAAATGTCAACCCTCCCTTTCATCTTCTGTTTTTCCTGGTTATGGGTGACACATATTCAACTCTCATGACACCATATTATAGAGCTTTCTAGGGCCAGAAGCCTTTTTCTAATCTAGACTGTTTTATCTCCACTACTCAATTACTCTTATCAACTTTCTTTTATCCTTTTCCAGAACAAATCATCCACTGTAAGCATAAAGGAAAACTGGACATATTTACAAAGCAGAGCTCATTTTGCTTTTTATCATGAGAAGTGCCTGTCACAATCTACAAGACAAAAATCAACAATTTCAGTCAAAGCAGCCAAGTTTTCAAGTGTTTTATGAAAATGACTATTTTGAGTTTTCCAGGGAAATTTTACCGGACCACAGACCTTTGAGACTATTAGTGTAATGCCTGGAAATATTCCTAGGAACCTCACGTTAACCTTCTGATGCAAATGTGTTGGAGATACAGCCAAAGAAATTCCCCAGATGTACCCACCACATTGAAACTGCAATGGGAATTCCATACTTCCATCACAGCGCTCTGTTTCTTAGAATTTTGGACACTTTAAGACTGTCCAAAAAAAAAAGTTAATTATCACCTGATTAGCAAAGAGAACAGTCTTAATTCTAGCTACCTTTTTTATTTTATTCCCCAGTTACTGAAGAGAACACTATAGGCACAATTGCACCATTAAAAAATTCACGTTGTAGATAGAACGGTGCACACTCCTTGTGCCACCCAGTGCTGTAAAACTGGAGAGACCCTTGGCAGGCAAAGTCGGCTGTTGCTTCAACATAAGGGCAAGCTAGAATGTACATTATACCTATATTAACTGGCCCCACAGGCAGCAGAAGAAAAACTGCTCTGTATTAAATACTCCATGTTTACATTGCAATTTCATTGCTCTGTTGATATCAAAGCAATGTCCCAAGGACAAAAGTAACACTTGAGAGATGAAGAATCTATGAGACAGAGCAGTGATTTGTCCAAAGTCAAAGACCAAGACAAATGGGAAAAGGTGCAGAGTCCATATGTTTTGAAGCTCAACACAGAACTCCTGGTCTACCCAGCATATTAGACAACATGCCTGTCTCATTTTCCCTCAGCCATAAGGGAGAGGGGATATGGGTCAAGTCAAGGATCCTCATGGAGAAGCATTTGTAACTTCAATAAAGGCTGCACAAATGAAGCTGAAACTCAGGTATCTCCTGCTTCAGGTATGCAAATGCCCAGAATGTTCTTAAGGTGACATATTACACCTCAGCTTTTGTTATGCAGAAGATGTTTGATTTGAGACTACAGAATAGTGGCTAAATTACGCCATCCCAAAATGGCAACTCAGTATTTTTACTCTAAAGGCACACAGTTTCATATTTAGGAACAGCCATAGTTTGAATCAAGGGATTCCTTTGAAGCCAAGGTCATCACACCTACACACCTAATGCATATTTACACAG
The DNA here is from genome assembly GCF_032191515.1 of Phaenicophaeus curvirostris. Classification (NCBI taxonomy): domain Eukaryota; kingdom Metazoa; phylum Chordata; class Aves; order Cuculiformes; family Cuculidae; genus Phaenicophaeus; species Phaenicophaeus curvirostris. Next base: position 4,476,567 of record NC_091402.1, on the reverse strand, counting down.
ATATAAAGAATAGGCAATGCCTTTTACCTATAGATTCAACGGTTTTGTCTCTTTTGCTCTATTCCAGGATAAAATGTTACAAAACACAAAGTAAAATGGAGTTCTGCCGAACTAATGGAATTAATTCCCTCTACCTAAGTACTACACCATCTTTCATTTCAAATGATGAGTCACGAATATTGTCCCAACATAGTAAGTGGAAACTTTTCCACCTTTGAAAAAAGTCATGGCTAGGTCCTTAGTCTCCAAAGGACTAAATCATGTTAGAGCTGATATTGTTCAGGAAGGAAACATTGCAAAGGGAACACATCTCCACCACGCTGCAGAGTTGATTTTATTAACAATGTTTTCCAAAAGCAGAAGGAGTTTAGGGAGGGTGGGGGATAGGGGCTGGCAGGGAGTGTGTGAGCAGGTGTTCTTACAGGTACATAAGTAGATCCTGAAGCAGGAACCCAGGCATCCAGCCTTGACACCAAACTGATAATGATGGCTTTTTACAGCTTCCCTGTTCATAGTCCGTAAATACAAAGGATGACTAAGAAAAACTCAGTTTGCAACAAACCCAAGGAGGAAGAGTCTCTCCATCTAGCTCACCATCAGTTAAAGTGGACGATTGTTCCCAAGCAAGTTTATTCACAAGGAGACAGGAAGAACTTACTGCCTGATGCCACAAACAAGATGCAAAGAACACATTCAGCTTCTTAAACCCCTTAAGAAAACTCGTAATACCTGGAAAAGTTATCAGCTCACACACATAACTGGAAGTGGCTTAAGTCTTACATGTCTTCTTGTAAGTGTTGTTACCTGTGTTATTTTCACTTTCTACATGCTTTTGCATAAATGCATCTGCTCATCCATTACTTTAATCGTGTTTCAGAACTGCAATTTTAAGGGTTACAAAATGAAACGTTTAAATTAATTAAAAAGACAAGTCCTTGCTCTTGGGAAGAGCTAATTTTTGTTTCTAGTTAGTTATTGTAATTAAATATATCTTGACAGTAATTTTTTCTAAAGTGTAGAAAAGAATCCTCTGTGTTATAGTGATGTATCTCAGAGACGGTCAGAACCTTCAGAATTTTGAAATCAGAAAAACATCAAGATATTCGTAGCAGTTGGACCTCTGTATTTTCCTACAGAATGTTGACATGGCCCTTGCTTTGTTAATTTATTTCTCTAAAAATCCCAGATTTTTGTCGCCTGGGAAGTAGTACAGACACTCATTAATTTCATCCAGTTACAATCCAAACTGAACCCCAGCATAGCATATGAAACACCACTGACCTTTATTTTTAATTATTACCCCCACTGCATATGTGGAGAAAGTTATGCGCAAGCCATCTAATTGCATTTTCCATACATGTTGTACATAGCACAGTCGAGAATAAAAAGCCATATCTCCAGTCTATTATGCTTAATTTGAATGGAACACAGTAGATCTGCTCCAGACTTTTTTACTTTACTTCACAATAGTCAATTTAAAATTTGATCAGCTCATCTGTCGTTGGATTTCAGAAACAAGTAAACTTCATATTGTCTAAACCAGAGCTGAATAAGTAACTTCAGACACGTAACAGGTCTTACATTTTCTGCCTCGGCCATAAAGTAGATTTTTATTAAGACATTATTAGCTTGCTGAAAGCTATGTGCACCAATAAATAACACTGACAGAATAGCGAGGAGTTCAAGACAAAATTCAGACCATCCTTACATGACAGCTTTTTAACTGTCATAATTACCTTTGCCGTTATCCAAACCACAAGAAACCCTAACTTTTCCAATGAGTACTCCCAGGAGCAATTCAGTAGGAGAATCACTAATAAAAAGTGTTCTGATGTAATATCACTCAGAACACAACACAAAAACATTTCTGAGCTGTAATAAGATGATTTATGCTGTACCCGTACCCAAGATATGCAAACACAGATGCCAATAAAACAAGTGGCAGCAAAAGGGGAAGGGATAATAGAAAGTTTCTGAGATTGCAGAATCATAGAAGCACCAGGTTGGATAAGATCTCTTGGATCATCGAATCCAACCCTTCCAACCTGCCACTAAACCCCGTCCCTGAGCAGATGCTGCAGAACAAGAGTTATTCCTACGATGGAGATGGCACTCAACTTCAAAACATACCATCAGCAATTAGTGAATTTTCCAGAACAATAGTTAAATCTACAGTGCTACAAGTCACGCTTTTGTCTGAAAAGATACCTATAAACTCTACTAGGAAGCAACAGATTGTTTTGTCTGAGAACAGAGTGCTACTGTTTGTGTTATTTGTTAAACTGTTAAATCATAGAGCTTACAGTAACTTAAAATATGAATGGTTTCTGACAGTTAAGATGACTTGTGACCAAAAGAACTGATGGAAAAAGTGGTGAGAAAATACAGAAAAAATAACTTGGAAACAAGCCCAGCACAAGTTTTAGCCATCTAGTACCTACTACTACTTTTGACATCTCAGGCACCAGTGAGAATTTGTGAAGATTTACTCAAATGCATGGGTAGATGAGTTTATGTGATCATGATTTGTGCTGAACCTGTTGCAACTTATGTCACAAATGTAATTTCAGAGTTGCTTGCGGTACGCTGAAGCCTACTAATTTTTAGAATTAAAAACAATAATAGACAGGCATTGACAGACACTTGTACGATTATTAGCTGGTTGCTCAGTTTCCCCAACTTAAAAATCATGGTGCTGTAAAACAGTAACTCTTCATATCACCACCCATAATCCATCTGGTTTGTCTGAAAGTCTGCCCAAGTCTGTTTGAAAGGCTGCCTCTAAGAATTCTTTGACAAAAGTAGTGCTAGTTGGAAGTCTATAACAACAGGAGGCTTGAAAAGCCCATCAAGTCTTGTACAAATACTCTACGAAATTCTTCTTTAAATAAGCCTCTACCTCTGTGAACTTGTTGGCAGGCTTGTGTTGCGAGAGCTCGTGTACCCATCTGCCTAGCAATCATAGAGTGGTTTGGGTTAGAAGAGACCTCAAAGATCATCTGATTCCAGAGACAGCTCCCACTGGATCAGGCTACTCAAGAGTTATCATTTCAAAAGAAGTACAGAGGACAGAGAAGCACGTCACCCAAGCTCCTTCCATTAGAATTCCAGCTCGGTAAGTCATGGCGTACAGCCCCACAGCAGCCTTACCTCGGTTTTCACCTGCAGCACTATGCAGAGCAAGGGACAATTAAATCATGTCTTGTGTGTCTAAATAGAAATACCACCTTCCACCTTCAACAGTTCAAAGCCCCTGACGTTCTAAAGGATGTTACTTGCACACTGTATGGAACAAACATGTTTGCAAGGAGGCAGGAACATCTCACATCAATGCTGCAGCACTGGCTTAAGGCTTCCAGCCCACCTCTGCCTTTGCTTGCAGGAAACAGTGGATGGAAGAGGTCCAAAGCGGAATAAACACACAGAGCACTTGCAACCTGGTGTTATAGGGGAAGTTATAAACATTGCTGACTTTCTCTGTTTTCCCAAAGGGGTCTACGTAAAACCTGTCTGTACATAATGAATTGGTCAAAGCAACAGCAAAGGAGAAGCTGAACATTGCTGTGTAGGTAATGGATAAATTTAAGTTGGTAGTGCAGAAGCTGTTCTTTAAGCAACTGTGGAACCGGCCTGAACACGAAAAGGCCATATCTTCTGCAGAACCATTTTCCAGTGTAAAGCCCCTCAGCACGATTCAAGTACTGCCCAACACCAAAGGAAAGGTTCTGGCACAGGATCACTCCAAGCACCTGCAGGGCCGAAAGTCTACACAAGAAGGTGATTAAAAAAAGACCCAGGCATATGTTTCAGAAGAAATTGATTTTATCAGAGCTGTAATGGGTAGTATAACACTTTATTCAATGGCAAAAAAGATTAGCATTAAGAAATCAGTTTATGACTGTAACACTTGATCACTGATACAGATGCACTTCATTAGGAACACATTTCCCTCTGCTTTCCTGCCCACGGTAGGGGGGGGAAACAATGCAAAGTTTATGATGCTCTTGTGAGAATTAATTGATAAGTTTGGCTGCAGCAGGTTTGTACGTTTAATTATCTTGTAATATGAATCCACCTATCAAAAGATAATATGCAGAAAATCACTAGACATGGATGAATAACTTGAAAGAACAAACGCTCCCTTACAGTTGCAAGAGTTTATCGATATGCTTGCTAATCTTGTAAGACGTAGCTGGTTTAGGTTAAGAGAGAACTTGTCTTAAGGCTGCAAGAATTGATTGATGTGCTTGATTGTCTTGTGAGATGGGAGTTTTCTCAGGTCAGGAGGCAACCTGATGGAAATCTCCAGGTGTAGTTGGATAACCTAAACATTTGGGGACTTACACAGTTCTTTGTCTAAAACCTAAAAATATAAATGTTCTTTGAGGACTTAAAGAGCTGTGTAAAACTAGTATATATACCCACTACTTTGGTAAGATGGGATGCCTTTTCTAGAAGGGCATCTGATTCAGCACTGAATTGTAAAATAGAAATATTGTGTTTGCTTTGAAGACTTTGTCCTTTTCAATATTTTACCAGTGAACAAGTGTTTCTCACGCTTTTCACCAGCTTCACAGAGAAGAGTTACCAAGTGCCTAACAAAGCTGTTTGCAAAAACATCGTAGCAGAAATTCTTTATGACTTACATAACGTATAACAAAATAGTCCTTTCGAATATACAGGGTTTTGTGCAACACCGCGTTCACAAAGCGAGGCAAAAGAAGCACATTTTAAAGAAAGTGATGGAAATTGGCAAGGTAGTTGCTTACCTCTACTAAAAAGCAGCAACTGTATTTAAAACCGAGCAGATGTAGCGCACACATGGAAGTCACAGAAACACCTCCCAGCTAAACCAAAGGTCTGCAATGAAGTGGTTTGAGGTTTCTCCAAGTCGCATCGGCTCCGACTCCAAGCGACGGCGCCGCAGCCACCAGCACGGCGGCAAACCGGGATGCGGTGCTGAGCCGCCGGGGGCTGCGGGTAGCGGGGAGATAAACCAGACCCTCCCTCTACCCTATCCACCCCATTACCGGAAGAGCTGAGACCCCCACACCACCTAATTACCGGCGGAGCTGAGACACCCCCCTCGACCGTCGTGACTGGCGGAGCAGAAACATTCACCCCCCCCATTACCGGCGGACGGGGGGCGGACCCCATCCCCGTTACCGGCGGAGGTGAAACACCCCCCCCCCCATTACCGGCGGAGCTGAGACACACCCCCTCCATTTACTGGCAGAGCTAAGATTATTCCCCCCTGCGATTTACCGGCAGAGCTGAGACTCGCCCCCACGCCCCACGGTGGCGGAGCTGCTTTCCCCTCCCCTTGCAGGCGGGGCTGAGTCCCCACCCCCGGCGGCCGCTCTCGCTATTAACGGGAGGCTGGCCCTCCCGTACGGCGGAGCTCTCTCCGCTCGTGTCGGCGCTCCCGGGGTGCAGCCGGTGACAGGAGAGGCAGCAGATCGCGGCTCTTCAGCCCGCAGAACCCGGTTGGACGAGCCCGGTGAGTGCCGGCTGTTCGAGGGGTGGGGACAGGGAACCGGGAGCAGAGACACGAGACCGCGGCGGTACCGGGGGACACGGGCAGCACCCCCAGGGCAGCGCTCGCTGTCCGGCCGTGCCCCGGAGGCGAGGGTCGGGGAAGGAAAGGAGATGGATGGAGTAAGACTCGCCGTTATTTTCTGTAGTCACATAAAATACTTCAACAGCGGTGAGTTTCTGGCCACCAGCAAAATAGTGATGCCCGTATCATGGAATGGTTTGGGCTGGAAGGGACCTCAAGCCCATCCAGTTCCATCCCCCTGCCATGGGCAGGGATGCCTTCTGCTTATCTTAAGCATCAATTTTTTTTGTCAAATGATAAGTATCCATGAAAGAGTACGTGGCTGAGAGAGGGTGGGAGGGCTTGTTTCCTTCTTTTAAGGAACAAATAGTGAGCTGGCTGAAGAAAGCGTAAGATTTGCCTGAATGTTAACCTTCTTCCCTTTCTCAAGGCAATCATGTTTTTCAGGTGAGGAAAAATCCTAGATGGCTGAGTCTCCACAGAAGTCTTGTGGCATTGCTCAAATAGTCACAAGTCCACCATGTCCCCAGAGGTACAGCAGGAGCAGGGTTATAACCTGCTCTGAACCTCTGCCGTGGGTGGTTCTTGACCAAGCCTCCTCAGCCTTTCCTTGGTGGAAACTGAACAGGAGTGAGGGAGAGGAACCAGGTTTCCTTGACAAGCTGCTTCTGAACGGTTCACTTGCAAGGCACCAGGCTCCCTAGGTGTGAGAGAACTTGTGCTCCACCTGTTCAGGTTAGCCACCTCAACAAGCAAGGTTAAAACTGCCTGGAGAAAGTTAGGAGAGGGTTTAAATCAGATAGATTTTAAAAAAGGGAAGACTTGGGACATTGAGAGGGTTATTGCTGAAATATGAAGGAATTCATTGTATTACTACAGAAAGGTTACCAGATGTTTATGAAGACTGATAAATCAATGTGTATGACAAACGACAGACAAAAAAGTTGTTTGTATGTTGACATTATCGGAGAGAGCAGAAACCAACCTTTCAGCAATGGGGTTTACTGTTCTGAAGAGTAGAAGGAGACAGTAAGTCCTCACACCCACTAGGATTCCTGAATTTGTCTGGTTTTGTAGTGAAGGCTTTCTTATAGCTCAGAAGCATCAAAACTTCACTTAGGTTGAAATTCAAGTTCATTTTGCTAAACCCTCAAAGAAATTTCATAGTGATCAGTGGTTCAGTAGCTTTTTGGAGTTGGGGGGAGGAGGATTCACCATATTAATCTGATTATCTTTGACACTAGAGGGTTCAATCTGTCCTATAAAATGTTAGAAATGCTACTCTGTGATTGTCTTTTGGTTGTTGTTGTTTTTTAAATAGATGCTAATGTAGTATAAGGAAGACCTTTTCTATTATGAATTGCAGTAATAGTATGATAGTAAACTAGCCTGTGCTTACCCTGACCAGACACTAACTCTGGGGCAAAGGGAGTTGTAAGATTTTTTTATTCCTTCTTTTGAAGAATAGCAACCTTGGGTTCTTCAGCAGCTGTAATAAGAGGCAGAGAGAAGAGGACATCTTGAAAGATGTGAATCTGAATTTAAGAAATCCATCTCTGTTGAAGCTAGATGACTGTTGTTGTAGAAGAGTTAAGTTTACTCCACATCCAGGATTTCCTCAGAATTCAGAGAAGTTAATTCATAAATTGGTTCATCAGGCTTCACAAGCAGTTGACTTATTCTCTGTCAGACAGTGAAGCTTCCTGTATCCAAGACCACTTCTTTCTCTTGGCAACGATTAAACTATGTAGCAAATAGCAGATGTAGTATTTGGGTATGCAACTTCAACATACAGAGGATTCAGAGCTCTGGTTTCCATGCATTATTGTTTGGCTAGTGATTCTCCAGTAGTGACTCAGGGAGTCACTTGGAAAGAAGCAGACAGATCGCGGTATTTGAGTGTCAGGTTCAGTTACATATTAAGTTAACTGCATTTCTGATGCAGAGCGATTAAAAACCAGCTAGTTTTACAGTTTGTCAAGTAAGTAGTAACACAAGGTAGAATCAAAAAACTAAAGACTTTTTGCTGTCCCTGTATGGAAATATCCTGTTTTAGTGAGTTAGATAAATGGGTTCCAGTAACAGAATGGGTTCCACTGAAGAGGTATTGCTGTGCCTGCTCAGCTTTAAAGGCACCACAACACTCCCCTCATTTATAAGAGATTTTGCAGCTACTGGCTTTGTGTGCTACAAAGCACAAAGGAGTTTTCGTCAATTACAACAGGTTGTTAATAGGTCTAAGGCCTGAGCAAGTGTCTCTGCAGACAGATAATGGAGTAACAAGATAAGGCTTCTCCAGCACTTCACTACTTAATAGCACCTAAATACTGGTTTGTTAAGAGATCACACTGATAATTAACTAGATGATGCTGATTATGTTTAGGCCAGCAGGGAAAAAATAATACCCTGGAAGCTTTGGGATTCAAGTTATAATGTGTTTCTCCTGCAGTCTCCGGGTAAAGGTAATCTATATACGGGAATTACTACCACGGGAACAAGACTGGGGTTATTTTGTCATGGAAAGACTGGCATTTATTCCAGCTTAAACCAGAAAGTTGAGTCACTAGGAGAAGAGTTTAGCAGAAGTCTGAGCTTACATTTGGAAGGCCAGGACATTCTTTGGAAAGTTTCCCATCTCCTATTAGCTCTTTTGGTTTAAATGCTCATGAAATATAGGCCTGCTGTTAAAGAGAGTTGTTAAAAAATGTCAGCCAGAGGGAAGAAAAAAAAAGGAAATATCTACCCCCTGATAATTTCAGGTTAGGACAGACTTAAAAAAATAACATATTTCTTCAGGAAAAAAAACGTACCTGTAAATACATGTCATAGTACAATTATATATATATATATAAGAATTTGTTTAATTAAGTAGTCGATTATACTGCTGAACACACACATCAACAACTGCTTACACTTACGAACGTTCGGTATTAGGATATAAAAATGAAGGTGCATCATCAGAAGATGGCAATATTATCCAGGTGGGCTGGTGGGGTGGGACAGGACACGAGAATAAAATATAAATACCTGGATACCCAATAGATTTCCAAGTCTCACTTCATGCAACCCGCACTCGAAAGATACCAAAGCTACATTTTCAGATTATCCTGGTTTAGGAGACACTAATGGAAGTCAAAATATGATATCCAAGGTCCCTGCCTACTAACTTAGACCCTGCTAAGGATGTTGAATATAAAACCAACCTTTCCTCCAGGTCTGTATTCCTCAGCATGGATTCAAGTTGTCAATGATAGTCAATAGCAGCAGTCTTTAAAAACCCAACACTTTCAAGTGGCTAGGACTACATAGTTTTGCTGAGGATTCTCCAGGTGTGATTAATTTTAAAGCTTTAACACATCAAAGAGAAAAAAATTAGCTGCTTTCTAAGGAGGAATAGACTCCAGTAGTAATCTGCATGTAGCCAGATATTGACTGCTACCAGATTAGATGAGATTTCTAGGCTGCTTGTTGGATATTTCTTGATGTACTTTGTTCACGGAGTCCTTTTCCTAAATTGTTTTTAGAATATTTCTATACAGACAGCACAGAAGCAACTGCATTCACTGGTTCTGCTGGCAGATAATGAGCCTGCAACTGGATTTCTGTAAGTTAAGGTTCTCTAGATTATGAACACCATCCAGATTTTTTTTTCTTAATAATAATTAGTGTTTCCTAGCCAAGGTTCTGTCAATAGCTGAATGCCAGGTGATATTTAATATTTTTTCCTGATACTATACCTGCAGCTCTCATATTGGTCATATAGGCCAGTTATTAAGTCCTCTCCCCACAGAAAGAAGGGCTGAGTGAGGATCAGGAACAACCTGGTAAAGCTCAAGGAAGCAGAAGTAGAGGACTAAAGAAAGAGAACATGACGGCATTGGCACAAAGCAGGACATACTGAAATGCACAGGAAAATTCATTTCCTTATAACTCTTCCTTTGCTTCCTACTATTGATTTATGCCTCTGGGAGTTGCAAAGCGTGTCTGAATATGTGACACTATTGGAACAATGAAAACTCAAGTAAGCAGAATGTGATTTGGAGTATACAGACCTCAGTGAAGAAGTAACAAACACGTAGATGATTGACCTTAATTATGCATGAAAAAAATGCCTTAAAAACTAACGTTAAGAACTCAGAACCATGTCATGAATTAATAGATACTGTGTAAGCCTGCAGAAATCTATAATTCACTTAGGCTTTCAACGCCATTTGTGAGTTCTAAAGAGGAGAAACAGAAAAGACATGACATGCAGTGAAATTGCTACGATATATTTATGGTACCAGGGAAATGCAATCTTGAAGGCACCTGTGCATAAACAATATGTGAAACCTGAGAGTATTAATGATAAATTCTTGATAGATAAGAGCATCCCCCAGAGTAAGATTGCAGGATGCAAACGGTTACAATTTTTTTAAAGGAAGTATTTTTAATAATATCTTCCCCTTCACTACTACTTGCTATCCTGTGACTAGTTATATAAATTTTAGGAGAGAGTTTTGGCTCCTAACCTCTCTATATTAAATCAAACTTCAGGCTGGGATTGAGTTTTGATGTTTAGCTTCCTCATAGGAATCACATATATTAATGATATAACAGTCCTTTTAAATGACCTCTGAGAAATCTGTCAGTGGTGAAATGAGCATGTTTGTTCTCACTGTGCAAAATGGAAAGTTGAGTTTTCCTTCCCTGCCCGCCCTCTTCTCCAAAATTCAACAGCAACTCATACACTTAGTAGTTAGCCAAGAATATTGGACTGCAAAGCAAGAGGAAGATTGAAGACAGAAGTGCAGTATTTATAATCCCATGAAGATAACAGTACACCAGTAAGGTGGAGGTGAGGGGAAGGTCAGAACACCAGGAATCAGTTATTTCTGACAGAGACTAGCCTTTTCACAAACAGATACAGTACTGCATCTTAACCAAAGACCTGAGCTCAGCCAGTGCAGTGGTGACTCAGATTCAAGCACTCCAATTCCTCACAAAGTTCAGTGCTCGTTATAAAAAGCTAAGGACTTGGGATGCGTGTGTGTGAACGTGGATGGCATGACTGTATATGGTGATTTGTGTTATTCATGCTAAAAGCATTTCAGAATGCTGCTGGAGGTCTAAACTTTTTGCTGGCAGATAGCTAAAACTGTAGATCATTTCATTCCTGCTAAAGCCAAGAACCCAAGACAAATAAAACCATGAAGCACAGCAATCGGAAAAATCTGTGTTGACAGCAGCGTATAGCCTGCCAATTTGCCTGATGCACGTGGCTGTAGAAGCAACTGCTCTGATTCTATAAAAACTAAAACTGAAAACATTAAATGTAATCAAGTTGAGTGTCATATACAAGCCTCAAGCTGAACTTCCACTTACATTTTCAAATTTCTCAGGCCTTCCAAACATTTTCTTGCTCTTTGAATTATGCCTTACTTAAGGAATACAGAGGCAGTGTTTCCTCAATTAAATAAAAGCAGAAGTATTTATTTACAGTCCTGACAGCCTATATCCTACTACCAAATCTACATATAAAAAATAGTGATAGCACAGTAGAATAACTGAACTGAAAAGAAAATATCCTTCCATAAGCCAGTTACAAATTCAGTGCATCATACAGTTATAAATACTTTTTTTTCTCTTGGAAAGGCTTCACAAGATTACTTAAAAACTTCAAGTTCCCCTCACATAGGAACTTCATAGGCTCTGCATTCTATCTCTTGTTGTTCATAAAGTCTGTTCGTTATCCTTATTATTATTATTATTCCATCTTGGGTGGTGTCCTAAGAACAAATTTGACTTTGCAGAGCAGACCCCAGCGCAGCAATAGAGCTCCTGTGTGAAAGGGAGCTATGACCTTGCTGCAGTTCCTTTGCAGCACTGCATTAAGTGATCCCTCTCTCGCTGCTCTTAACATAGTGGTGAAAGGACCATTCACAGTGTACTGTGCATTCATAACAAGCAGATAAATGAATTCAAGGACCCTTCAGCTTAAGTAGTTTAAAATAAGCCTTCGTGTGCACTCATAGAGATAAATGAATAAGTACTTCTTAGGAGTGTGGATGTAACCGTGTTACTCCTTCTGTTCTGTTCTTGCTCTGAAAAAATGAACAGCCTGTTCACGATATCGTTTAGACAACTGACTGAATCAGAGGGGAAAAAGACGTACATCAATTATAGCACTGGACCATCCATTCTGTTTGGAAGTGTAAGAGTAGACAAGGCTTCAGAAACGGCCTGTGTGCCTTTGCCCTCCTTGGGAACAGTACCTTTCCCAGTCACCGATTCCCAGGGTGTCCAGCTCCTCAAATCAGTTTGCATATCACCGATCGTTCCAACAACTCACACAGCAATTTTCTCTCTGTGGTCTAGCCTGTAAAGCAGATTTCAGCACATCTGCAACAGTGTCCATCTGCTAGTTCTGGCCTCATTTTTCTTCAAGAGCCACTGAAAACTCTCTGCCACCATAGGCATGCAGTACAAGTTCACGCAAAACTAGAGAGCCAGATGTCCTGATCTGTTGGTTAAGAGTTCCTTCACACAAAGAAAGAGTCATCGCATAAACAAGGAATGGAAGTATTTATAAGCCAGCCTGGGTTGTTTGTTCTGGTAGTAAAAGATAAATTTGTAACTCTTGCTGCCCTTAAAACAGGTATGTAGGGGCAGTACAGGAAGACAGACAAAATTTGTCTGGTCACACACTGAAGCTTCAGATTATTTAGTCTTTTTGTTTTAGATTAACTGGAAGAGACAACTCAAGCAGAGATGGAATCCAGTCTTTGCTGGATAGCAGTAGGTCCTTTTCTGAAAACAAAAAAAATCTGGTCCTTCCTGGACTGAGACTCTGGGTCAATCAAAAATATTCCTTTGATATTGGTAGGCATTCCCTAGGGCTTGTTTTCTTACAGAGAAATGAATAAGTCTTTGAGAGGAAAATTAATCAAACCTCTAGCATGTTAATGCTTCCAACATCTAAAGAAAAATAAATAAGTAAATAAATCACTAGATAGGAGTACAAATAGTTTTAAGTACAACAGAGTCAACACTGGTCATCTGGAATCAAATGCTACCTTCTGCCTTGAACTTAGTCTGAGAAACAAGAATTTTGTTCTAGCCTATACTTTCCCTATTGTAACTGTAGTTTCTTTAGAACCTATTCATAACAGAGATGCCAGCATCTGTTTCTAGAAATTTATTCCCGCTTAGTCAGGACTTAATAGTTTGCACCTGCATTAATAAGTCAGTCCACTTAGTAACTCCCAGGAGATTCTTGTGTCTTGAAAGAATTATCACTGTGATACAACAGCAAACATTGTAATCGCTGGTTTTCCCTGTAGAAAAAGCTCATTACAGACATTAAAAAAGTATGGAAAGTATTTAATGGTTTAGAAATTCTAAAGAGCTATCCCAGATCTTGGGTGGATTGTTTTCTTCACAATCTGTTCTGTATTAGTGAGCTTTGGCTCTGTGTGATGAGAGTTAAACTGCTCAAATATTAGAACACGTTTATGCAGTATTATTACAGTTTCTCTGTTAGGAACTGAACTACAGATAAGTAATTAAGCCAGTACATATACCGGAGCCTTGGGCCACTACAAGAATGGTGTGAGCCTCAGTGAAGAGCAAGAAGCAGCTGCTGCAAATCTCGAGGTGATCTGTGAATTTCATAATGTATAGAAAGGCTTATTATTTTCTAGTTCTCTTCCATTGGACAAAGTTGTGTGGCAAAATGTGCAAATTCTAGCAAAGACTGGCAATCATGTAGCAGTTCAATGTAAGCATAGCAGTCAAGATGGTGATACAAGGGCCAGAGCTCCAAACACAGATGGTATTAGCAGGCACTGACCACTAACATAATATTCTGCTATTAAATGCAGCTTCTCTGCATGCTGTTTTGTGTGCAGTCACCTTTGCTTCTTAGGAGAAGGTTCCTATTTCCTTTTGTACCCTTCTGTTGGCCTGTGTAGGACAGAGTGGTACGGGCCCTCTGCAACTTAGGACGGGTGCAAAATGCACAAAGAGCCCTTGGAGATTCAAGAAAGGCCACAAGGTTGCTCTACATGAGTGCAGAGTATGGCTGATATGCTGCCAAATGCCTATCGTAACTTAATGCAAAGGAGAATCCTGCATGATCTGAAAGAGCTGGGGAAGAAATGGCACCAGTGTGTGGCACCACAGGCTAAGGAATGCAAAGAGACAGTTGCAAGATCGTACAAATGCAACATTGCGTTTCTGGTCTAGTTTAAGCATTTTGTGGCAAACTCATTCCCTTGGTACATCTTTTTAATGGATTAAGATGTACGATTTGGCTACAAATAAAACTAGATAGGAAGTATCTGATGGACATACAACTTTAATGCTGAAGTGATGGAGACCCTCTTCCAGTTACCACCTGGAGTGGCTTCTTTTCTCATCAGCACACTCCAAAACATGTCACCCAGAGCCTTACAATACTGGCTTTCCGGAGAATACTCACAAGAGTCACGGTTGTAAAAGAGCATACATGTGTGAAACCCAAAAATTGTTCATGGAGGAAAATGCGATGTTTCTGTAAAGCTTCAATATCCTAATCCAAGACCTGCTCACTCTAGGCTAGGGCAAGTGGATCTCACAAGCCCGTTTGAGCGATTTATACTGAAAATGTTTGTTAATGGGTATAGTTCCACTCCAGCCAAACCAGACCCTCTCATGTAGGTGGACTTACTACATTAGAAGATGTCAGAAAGTCAAAGCCAGACTAAGTTGCTTGCACTGCATTAAAATTAAAAAAAAAGATATTTGATTTCTAAGTTAACAGTTCTTGTCTAGGATGACTGAATGAATATAGACCCAAAGTCTAGACAGGTAAAAATAGTATAGTAGTCAGGACACTGGAGAGCAGGGGTGCCTCGGCTGGTTTTAGATCTAACATTACTTTACTGTATGATGTTAAGCAGAACGCTTCGACCTGTTCCTCAGTTTCACTTTAAAGTTTAATAGCACATGGCTAGCTCTCTGTAAAGCAGAGAAGATGAAATACATCAGGGACTATGAACTGCTCAAATGATATTGTGATGAAAATTACATTATAAGACAGAATTATTATCTAAAGGGAGTACCTGTTAGCATGTGTGTTTTCTAAAAAGCAAATGTATCAGCATGCATTTTTCTTGTTCTCAGCATTCTCAAGTGATTTGCATCTCCTGACATCACTCTTGGGTTTTTACAGCCTGTATAACAGAAAAGTAATCAAGCTTTGTCTTTTAATAAAAGTGGAGCATGAGTTGAAAAACTAGACCTTCATGCCTTCTTTGCAGTAGCGTTAGTCCAGATATAGTTCAGCAGGCTGCTTCCTAAATTCTACTATCTCTCACCACAACAATGCTAAAGAAAGTCTGGGAAGCAGTCAGCACCATTTAATGCCTCCTGCTCCATGTTTTATTCCATACATGGTTCTTAAAAACCAAGGAGAGCCACCTAACCAGACACCTTTCTTTGCTGTTATTCTTTCTGTCAAGGACTCTGTTGAAGTTGCCTTCTCTCCCATTATTTTGCCATAAATTTAAATGAAAATACGTGGGGTGAAGCTCAGTCATTTCTTTATGAGGTCGCTGAAGCAATCAACATTGATTTCTTGACCTGAATGTGCCCCATGTACTTAATTCCAGCAGAAAGATTATAGTCCATAGCGATGGAAAGAAAGGCAGTGACACACTGGGATGTAACTAACCGCCTCGCATCACCGGCCTTGCTGGTTTAAGATCTACAGAGTGATTTCTGTTCTCATTCTCAAACAGCAGATGCTTGAGGCCTCTCTGATCTTCTTACATCTGGACTTGCTACCACTCAAGAACTACACATGACAGAACCTGAGGCTGTACCAAACACAGCTCTTGAGCTCATTCTCCACAGTGTACGTGTCTGCTCTGCTATGGATGCAACAACTGCTAAGCACACATCGTCTTTCATAATACCAAACACTTGTGAGTAAAGCTTAAAGAAGAAGGAATTTGACCGCTTATAAGAAAGCTTACAAACACTTGAGCTTCAGTAAGAAATGTTATAAAAAAAGAGATAAAGTTATCATGAAATGTTGAATTATTGAATTTTGATACGAAATAGCAAATATTTAATATTCTATTGCATTCTATTGTTTTGGCCATGTTTAGAACAAGGATGAGAAATCCCATACATATGTCTCAGTGTTAGTTGTGTAAATACTTTGAGCTAATCTGTCTGCTGTCTCAGTTTCCTTCCTTGTTGCTTCAGAAGATTAATTAGAACATAAACTCAGACAAGCATTGAAAGAGAAAATTTCCAGAAAACATATATCACCCTCACAGACATTTTTCTTATATGTCCCGGAGACAGAATTTGTCAACTGCTCGTATGGTCCATGACTTACAATGTTATTAGCCATTGTTTGCACTTGAGATGAATGCATGAAGTTCGCAATTGGGAAGCAGATGATACCAAAGGCGCACAGAATTTCTGGATAGCAGAATAGCATATCTACTCAACTTTGAAAAGGTGCTTTCCCTCCCTGCCTTTCCTCTTTTATTGCCAATATTTGCATCACTATGTTTGTGTCAGAGAATGGAAAAAATAACACGTTTTATAATTAAGGCCTATGATCTGGACACATAACCTCTATGTTCAGAAGTGAATTATGCACCTCTAGTGTCTCCTGTTGCACACTGAGTCAGCGTGAAGCTACACACTGCTGTGTCTGTACACATGAAATCCGGCATGCTTTGATAGCACCGGCAAAATAGTATGCAGAAATTAATGAGACTGGAAAACAAGCTTAAATGGGCATATATAGCCCACTGTAAAACAGGTTTTGCATATGCCACGATGAGCATTCAGTAGGATGTCCTTTTCGTTCTTTAACTGCAGTGCATATACTGCAATTCCTAGGGGTTCTAGTCATGGGGATATAGAAGATTTTAAAGTATTTTCATTCTGAAGGCTGTACACATGGCATATGGCAAGGTTCTAAGCAAATAAAGATAGCTCATTTATTAAAGATTAATTATAAAAAATTGTTCTTAGGCATAAAGGAAAGGTTTGCTATGTGCTCAGTCTCAGCTCCACTTATTTCAAATTTACTTTCCACTTGAATACATCAAACAGCAACATCAAGCATCCAGGAGGGATGTGGCTTCTCCAAGCTGGTGGAGAACAGTTCTAGCATATGTTTCTTAGGCACCTGAACAACTAGGAAGCTTCAGACTAAAAGACCCTATATTTATATATGCTTGAGAGGTCGCAAGTTGTTTCTTAATCCTGAAAAATCCTATTGTTTTCCCTGAACTTTTATTAGTTTTATTTGAAATAAAATCGTGCTGCCATCTTTAAATGTTTAAAATCTGTGTAAGCATAAATTGGTAGGAAGAGATCACTCATTACCTGTAATTTGAATGAGTGCCTACCAGTGAAAACATAGGCACTGCCTACAGCGGTAGGAGTTATTTGAGACACTGTGTATCAGCTAAAGGTGTACAGTGGCTGGAGTATTCTTACTGTTTGGAATACCTTGTCACTTGACATCATTTGGTACCCTATTATTAATGAATAATTACATCCAACTGTTATATTCTCAAACTATTAGATGCAGCTTGATAATAATCACTGGTTTTAAACTACTTAGTATACTAAGCCATGTTAATTTGATTTTTATTAACACCCTTAAAAATGGTTTGCCAATATTTAGCTTATGTTATAGTTCACGATTGGGTGCTTAATGAGATAAGAAATCCAAACAGCGAGGACCGAACCCTCTTCTCCAGGTTCTGGGGTCAGAATTACATGAAGCCCCATGAAAAACCCCTGCAAACCATTTTGGATTGGTACATGGAGCTTGCTCCAGTACTTCTCATAGAGCACATCTTAAAATATCCATGTGTAAAATGTTTTAAAAAATTATTTAGGGGAGTCCTAAAGGGACAATGCTAAGCTGAAGCACCGATTAGTGTTATTATTTTATTTTAGTACTACAGTGATTGAGTGTATTTCTTTTCTTTTCTGTAGTTCCAGAAATAAAAATCACAAAGCAATCCAACAAGCTTTCATCCAGGACTGTAAACCAAGACTGAATTTCCAAGGCCTGGACATTTTCTCTGATTTCCCTTCAGTGTTCTTGTGCAAGGGATGTCAAATAATACAACTGATAACTCGACTAACCCTCCCTCGGCCCTTCTAGGTGTGTTCCTGGGGAGCATTTCACTGATCACCATTGTCATGAATATATTAGTACTATGTGCTGTGAAAACTGAAAAGAAGCTGCAAACAGTTGGCAATTTATACATTGTCAGCCTCTCTGTCGCAGATCTTATTGTTGGTGCAGCTGTTATGCCCCTGAATATTGCTTATCTCCTAAGTTCTCTGTGGACACTAGGCTTACCAGCCTGTTTGTTCTGGCTGTCAATGGATTACGTGGCCAGTACTGCATCCATTTTCAATCTCTTCATATTGTGCATTGACCGTTATCGTTCAGTTCAGCAGCCACTGAAATATCTCAAGTATAGAACAAAAACGAGAGCATTGCTAATGATTTTGGGGGTTTGGTTGCTCTCTTTCATGTGGGTCATTCCAATCTTAGGATGGCATGTTTTTGCTAATAATGGGAAGAGGCTAGTAAAGGAAAACAAGTGTGAAACTGAATTCTCTAAAGTCACCTGGTTTAAAGTGTTGACAGCCATTTTCAATTTCTACCTACCCTCTATCATGATGTTATGGTTCTACTATAAAATATTCAAAGCTGTTCAAAAACACTGTCAACACCAAGAGCTCGTCAATGGATCAAATCGGTCTTTCTCACAAATAAATTCCATATCTCGGAGTAAGGTGAAGGACAAGCAAAATACTTGCCTCGAAAAGCAAATCTTAGATGAGAACACCCCTCCCAACGAGAAGCAAAGCTCTCCTCAGGCCAAAAACAAAGAGGCAGAGCTTCATCTCAGTAATCCTGACATGTCTTCAAATGCTTTTGTTACCAAGAGTAATTGGAAAGTCCTTAAACAGAGCTGTTTTCCTCTCACCACTGCCCAGTCTCAGCCAGGCCTGAATGAAACAGGAAAGAACTACGTGTGTGTGACAAAAGAGAGCAAAAATGAAGAGGAGACTTGCTCACATGACAGTGACTTCAGTGATTTGTCGGACCACCATACTTTCACAGAGCAGGAACCCCACAGAGGGTACTGCAGTTCTAACCCCGGAAGCATCTGCAGTCCTAAGGAACAGACCGGGAACAGGGATTTCAGAGGACTCGCTTACCTGAGGAAAACCTGGCAAAGTCTGCATATTGATTCCAAAAGGCACATTAAAGGACTGCATGGGAACAGGGAGAGAAAAGCAGCGAAGCAGTTAGGGGTCATAATGGCAGCCTTTATGCTGTGCTGGATTCCCTACTTTGTATTATTTATGATAATGGCTTTCGAAGGACATGAACAATTTTTAAACTTACACATGTTCACTATATGGCTTGGCTATGTGAACTCCACCTTAAATCCATTCTTGTATCCTCTCTGTAACCAGAATTTCAAGAAGACATTCAAAAAGATCCTTCACATTCCCTGATATTGATCTGGAGATTTTGAGCTAAAAAGCAGCTGAAGAGTTCAACCAACGAAACCATTCCAGTTTCAAATACAGGCACCACAGATAAAGTAGAAGACTCTGAAAAACTGTAATTCATAAACAAATGTTAGTAGAAGTGGGAAACGAGCATTTAACAGCCTTTACACATTTGCAGAAGAACTAATTCAGGCCAGGAATCTGAAAAATTCAGAGGCAATCTCAGAACTGTTACACTGCTGTATGCATTTCACAATTGGAGATAGCCTCTTTCATCAAGTAGAACAAAACCCGGAGATACAAATAGAGATCTTCGGTGATTATAAGTCATTGAGCTACAGAAAAGGAAGAAACAGAATAAGGTTTCTGTGACTGGCCAAATATATTTTTCTCTTTCAGGTTACTCCATTAAACATGTGAACACATCGCTTGTGAAGGGAGACCTGCAAGAGGAGGTACTTCGCATAGCTAAAGAAAGAAGCCTCAACTGCTTGAAAATATCTGCCATATTTATTTACAGCTTCCTGCAAATCATAAACTTTGAAATGTGGAGTCATATTGTAACCTACCATATCTCTTTGATACCATGCTTTCTTCATTTATACCTACACGTGTTAACTTCACTGAAAAAAAAATGGTATTTTTATGTCCTAGAAATTTTGCAAAGGCATTCCATACTCAACACGCCTATTGCTGTCCATACAAGAAGGGTATGCTGTTGTGCAGACTATTATTTATTATAGACTACACATTTTCTTCTTACAAGCTGGCAAATAACCTCAGTGTACAGTGGCAATACTACTCCATATATACTTATCTTATGGTAGGCAAACTCTTCCTGCTATAATGAGGCAAAGTCAAACTTGCAGAACAGAAAATAAAATACATTAAGTATGTTTGCCTTTTCTATTCTTTATATTTAATTGCATTTTATAAATCATGCTGTAAACACTGTAAAATATTTCAGGAGGAACATATAATAATAGAATAGTTTAGGTTGGAACTGTTCTCAGTAAGACATCCAAGTCAAAGCTGGGCTGGCTGTGACAGGATGTCGTGGTGCTCGGAGCCTTGTCCACAACTTGAATGCCAAGCATCTGTACAAACAGCTTCATCTGGAAAAGCTGGGAGGCAACTTTGACAGACAAGTCTGCAGCTAAGCTTTACTCTACCAACTTAGAGCATTCATTAGTTCAGCCATTGATTTAACTGTTTCTAAACGTTAACTAATTCTCAAAACCAGATATGCCCTGCCTTATACCCGAATCTATCATTTCTTCCTAAGTGCAGTCAGGTGATGTATTTGTTCTCAAAGGAAGAAAACATAGCTCCTCAGCAAAGAAGCAGAGGAATATGTCACATGAGCAAACTTATCAGGAAGCTGACAACTCCACAAAATAATTACACCAATATTAAAACAAAAGAGTGTAAAGATTACGGAGCGGGGAGGAGAACTGAGGCAGAGGCAATCTCTGATTCTATATTAGCAAAATACCTCAAGACTGCGTGCCGCATGATTGTGGCACACCAGTAAAGCGTTCGTTCTGACTCTTCCGATGTGCAACTGAGGGAAACATTTTGAGCAAACACTGTGAAGTAGGTTAGTTTTAAGAAGAAATCCCAGGTGATCCTGGGTGACCCCTGAGGAAACAAAACCACAGCATGCTAACTCAGCTACAGCTGAAACACACCTACCTAAGGGCTACTTCTAGTTACCAGGAAGTCTGTCCTCTTCATCATGACAATTGCGTTTTCCGACTTTAAAATGTATTAATACATAAAACAGCAACCTGAACAAAATCACTGAAAACTGGTGTAGAAATTATGAGTGACAAAGAATGCCACTGGTACAATTACAGAACTTTCAAACACAGAACAGCTAAAACCAGGCAAATAAAGCTGCCTGGTTATTTTTTATCTCCCTTCATTTTTATCCATAATCTTAATGTAACTGTGTTAGTAATAAAGACAGGGGAATTGGTCACAGCAGGCTTCTCTGATGTGGTAGCTATAATCAAGTTGGAAAATGAGATAACTTGTATTTTAAACTTCTCATTAGCAAAGTATTAGTAGTATTTATCAGTTTATTGTATTGAATACCCAATTCAAATAGCTCTGGATATGAGAGAAGCAGGGGAAAGCAATTAGGCTAAGGAATGGAGAAGCCTACTACCACAGAGGGCCAAACCTCAAGAGAACAGTCCAGGTGTGGTTTCCTGTAAAATATTTTCAGTGTTTTCCAGCTAATAATCAAGGTCAGAGGTCACAGCTCTCAGAGAACATAATAAATTTCTTGTAGTTTCTTGGACTGGAGTTCTGATTAAGGTGTGGTGAGAACAACCAGCCTCCCTTGTAAGAGGGAAAAATACATTTTGTGAAAAATACATTTTCACAATTTTTTCTGTGTTGATGGTGACATCTAGTGCATAATCACAAGAATTCTGTGCTTCTGCATCAAACACTGCGTATCAGGAAAGTTTCTTAAAGGAGGAGTGCAATTAGCAAGTGGATCCTGCCATCTAGTACGTGTTTCTTTTCTCAACTTATTTCCAGGAAATGTGACACTCAGTGAAGGAAACATTAGTGTAGGCACACATTTTGGCTTCATTCCGTCATCTAATGGGACTCCATTACATTCTCTGTATGGTGTGCTTTGTGTTAGCACAACACATGAAAATGACTAGAAGATTCACTTCAAAAATGTATTTCTAATCTTAAGATATTAACATAGAAGCACCGTAGACACCTCTAAACAGTTCTAGAGTGAGTCCCAAATTCTGAAGATTGCTGCCTGCATCTTTCCACTGCTGTCAGGGATGCTAGAGGACTCGCCTCTCAACTTAGAGGGATGGCTTAATTTCCTCAAGTTGTGGTGTAAGAATACACTTGTGTAAGTTGTGGCGTAAGAAAGTTTCAGTCCATGCATTCCCTCCACCAGAATGACAATTAGTTCACCTGGAAATGCCCAGCTAAGTCTAAATACTACATAAATACATTCTCATTTATTTTCTTCATTGAGCACAATGACAGAGTTATTACTTTTCATCAAATTATTGGTCTACTGAAGAACTGGAAGGCAAAATGAGCAATTAAGGTAAACACTGTGTGAGAAATAGGTCATGAAAATAGTTCACGCTGCTCCTGATACCAAATTCCAAATTATCTTCGAAAATTATCCTTACCTGACACTGGAATAATTTCTACATGGTCATCTTACAGTCTGAAATAGAAATAAAAAAATCATCTCTCAGATGTACACTCCGTACGGGCACAGACACATTAGCACACCAACAGAATTGCACTACTACAAAATTGCATTTTGAGATCTCCACCAGTTAAAAAGTGTAAGAGTCCTCATTAAGAGAGATGTATGTTTGCCTACGGTAAGGGTTAAAACCATATTAACAACTGCTAAGTCTAACAATGTTTCCATTTTTAACAATATTGGTATCCCTTATCATTTTGTTACCTCTACCAAGATACCTTTGTCTTTAAACTCTGATATGTTTCCACTAAAATATGCTTTAGAAGAAATACACAGCACCCATTGCTATACATTGGCACCACGTAATTCAAATGAATGCCTACTGTATAATAAATATGATCACTTTGAATAAAAACTAATGCTTTTTGTTCTGATGAGGCATAACTTAGCCTTCAGAAACAACAGCCAGACCTGGGAACTGAACGGAGGTCTCCTACCTCGTAATCTAATTTCCTCCTTACTAAATGGGAATAATCACCCTTGGAGGGATAACGACTGTTTGTCTCTATCGTATTAAAGGAGACACACCTGCCTGGGCCAAAGCCACTAGGGACAAGGCTCAGTCTGTCAGTGTGGCAACAGGAAGATGATACCATTCTCTGCATACTCCTGCTTTCTTCCACTTCTGATTCCATTATTCTCTTCTACAACAGACTTCTGCTTTGGCAGTGTCGCACTCCTGCAGCAGTAACACAAGTACAGCGTAGATAACTTCTGACAGTATGTTTTGTAAATAAATTGATATAATAGTTCTGCCATGTTCTTCTTGTATTTTGTGGTCTTGTTCACTGAGAATGTTGTATAGAGTTCACTGAAATCCTTAAACAGAAAGCACTACCTGAAACTAATAAGTACTACTTTTTTAAAAACTCCCAGCAGAATCTAATCTGAACTAATCAGTTCTGAGAAGTTATCTTCTCCAAAAGATGCTAAGTCCATACTGCACAAGAATGGATGAGTTTGCATCTGCTTCTATTTTATTCTTATTTTCAATTCCAGGATGATTTCCCCTTGGTACAAGATTTTGCTTGGGGAAATTGAAAGTCCCACCTATGGAAATACATGCTAAAACCACCCACCATATGCATTCCTTGTTTTTAAAGAGCCTGCCTTCTAGTCGATTAATATTTATTACAGGCACTTTTATCTGCTTACTGGAAGATCACACGAGATAATCCGTAACTGCATCAGTCAATCAACTCCAGCGTGAATCAGATTAACTTTGCTATGGCCATTGTCCCGATGATCTCAGCTGCAGAGATCTTGGGCTGACACTGTCTCTTTCTCTTACATTGTAAGACTTTGCAGCAGAGTGCTCATATGTATACGTCAGCTGTTTCATATGTAAATCTCAAGTTCATTTCCCAGGTCAGCTAGGCTGTATAAACAGCAATGGTCCAAGTCTGCAGGCCTGCCAGATGCATCTCCCATTTCCCCAAAATTCTGACTGCTGTGCAGAAATCAGATCTTCATGATCTGATTTCTCTTCAGGTATGACAGGTCTAGCTGAGATAAAATGGGGATGTGGGCTCCTGGAGGAGTGTCCTTCTGCCCTGTCCTGGTATTATTTCTTATGACTTCTGTTATGTGCCGACAGCTGTTTCATAAACCACATTATGAAACTAGAACTGTTCAAAGACTACAGACCTAAGCTAGGTTAAAGTTCTGTGGAGACTGGGTAACAACATGCCAACGATTTTGATGGGATATCATCATGTATTAGTTGTATTTCACATAAAAAGAGAATACAAAGGCCAAAAAGTGAGAAAATAAAATCCTTTCCAGCCCCGGGTAAAAAACCTGCAGCACTAAATCACCAGGCATCTCACAGAGCAAAGGCATGACCAATATTAATAAAGTGAGTGGCATGCAGAATGAGAAGCTGTAGAATTTTACTAATGTAATGCAGTCAGATTCAAGGTATAATACATATAGCAAACAAGGTTTATTCCAATTTGGTTTATTTGTGAAATTTCTGAAAGTTCTATTTAGCCCATGCTCCACAGCAAGGTCCTCTATGCAAATATCAGGTCTAAATTTTCATAACAGCAGCACTGAGAGTTTTCCCTTAAAGGTAGTTCTTAAGGAAGCGTTACGTGACCTTACCTACTCATACCTGACTGGTAGCTTTTCCTCAGAGGCTTTCTCCCACTTTTTCTCGAAGTTTCCGCAGTGTGGGTGTTACTGCAGCATCATGTACTTCAAAACAGAGGGCAAGGAGGGGAGACCTCATCTTAGCTCCGCAAACAAGGGTGTGGGGAGGGGGATGCTGGGCTCTGCTCCCAAGGGATGGGATGATAGGGAATGGCCTCAAGTTGTGCCAGGGGAGGGTTAGACTAGATATTAGCGACCTTGCAGTGCCTGAAGGGGCTACAGAAAAGCTGGGGAGGGACCGTTTACGAGGGCTTGTGGTGGTAGAATGAAGGGCAATGGCTATAAACTGGAGAGGGGCAGGTTTAGACTAGACATAAGGAGGAATTCTTCACCAAGAGAGTGGGGAGGCCCTGGCCCAGGTTGCCCAGGGAAGCTGTGGCTGCCCCATCCCTGGAGGTGTTCAAGGCCAGGCTGGATGGGCCTTGGGCAGCCTGATCCCGTGGGAGGTGTCCCTGCCCCTGGCAGGGGGTGGGACTGGATGGGCTTTAAGGTCCCTTCCAACCCAAACTATTCCATGACTCTTATGAGTCTATTTCAGGTTGAGACTCTCTTCTTCAGTGAATTAAGCTTAGTTCCTGACATCTCTTGTCAGGTATTCTAGTCTAATTAGACTAGAGAGTGCATTTACAATGCCCTGTGTCTCTCGTAGAAACAGCCACAAATATGTGTTTACTGGCAACTGTTCCGTTTTCCTAGAACTGTTTTAATGGAAAAACAGTTTTACTCTTGCCTTTTCTTCTAAAGCTTCTGTTTGATGAGACAATGCTTCCTCATCCCTGGCCCCTATACACAAAAGCCAACACATTGTCTTCATTCCATATGACAACTTAGTTCCATTTCCCATCCAGACTGCAGAAATCATCCTGAAAATAAGGCAATGTGGCATGAAGTCAAATGCACTGATTTTATTTCCTGACCAAAATCAACAGCGTTGCACAGACCACGAGCACTTCTCATTCACGCCAGGACTGAGGAGATCAACACCTCCCCAGACAAAGAAATGACTCCTTGTTTTCACAGATGAGAATCCAAGTTTTCTTCAGCTTCATTCCTTTTGTAATTCATAGAATCATAGAGTAGTTTGGTTTGGAAGGGACCTTAAAGATCGTCCAGTTCCAACCCCCTTGACAGGGGCAGGGACACCTCCCACTGGATCAGGGTGATCAAGGCCCCATCCAACCTGGCCTTGAACCCCTCCAGGGATGGGGCAGCCACAGCTTCCCTGGGCAACCTGGGCCAGGGCCTCCCCACCCTCACGGTGAAGAAATTCCTCCTTGTGTCCAGTCTAAATCTGCCCCTCTCCGGTTTATACCCATTCTCCCTCATCCTATCACTCCAAGCCTTTGTGAAAGTCCCTCCCCAGCTTTCCTGTAGGCAGAGGGTCAGTAAGCAGGCCTGGCAGGGTCTGACAGCCGAGCAGAGGAGGTCTTCTGGGGGTTAGCAGCCCTCACAGTCGCCAGCGCTCCCGCTGCAACCGTTCCTTCCCCACCCTGGCGGTTAAAGGGCTCTGTGAGGGCGGGGCGGGGACGGGGAGAAGACGTGGAGGTGGCCCCGCTCTCGCGCCTGCGCGCGGGCTCTGCGTGGCCCCGCCGCCGCGGCACGTGACGTCACGCGCGGCCGGGGACGGCGGGAGCGGTAAGGGGGGTGAGGCTGGGGGGGCGGCCGTCCATGGCGGGTGCGCTGGTGCAGCAGGATAGCGGCCTGAGGGGGCTGCGGGAACGCGGGGGAGGGACTGCTCACTAAGGCCTGTAGGGACAGGACGAGGGGCAATGGGTATAAACTGGATAGGGGCAGGTTTAGACTAGACACAAGGAGGAATTCCTTCACTATGAGGGCGATGAGGGCCTCATCGCCCTCATAGTGAAGAAGTGGTGGCTGCCCCATCCCTGGAGGTGTTCAAGGCCTGGTTGGATGGGGCTTTGATCGCCCAGATCCAGTGGGAGGTGTTCCTTCCCGTGGCAGAGGGTGCAACTAGGTGGGCTTTGAGGTCCCTTCAACCCAAACCCTGCTGTGATTCTCGGATTAGTTCCGTCTGTCAAAAGGAAGGCAAATGTTAGAAGTCCAGCTGTGTTTTTCCCTTCAAATGCTCCTTCTTTTCGTGAATTTTAACCACCTGCCCAGCTAGTAGATCACACTGAGCCCAGACTCGGGGCACACCTGCACCTCACATCACAGGGAATGCATCCCATCTGGGCTTCCAAGGCTTGAACAAGGACATCAGCTTTGAAAATGTTTAATTCTTTAGGGTATAGGAGAAGTTTTTATTGCCTGACACATAGCATTTACACTGCTGGAGTGTTTAACTGAAAAAAAATTCAAAATGGATAAGTTTCTGGTTTTAATAGAGCTTGTCTGGCAAGGAAAGTAACAACTTCATGTTGGTTTTGTTATTAGTTAAAAAAATTCTTAACTTGCCTCTCAGATCTCAGGTTGAGAGTGAAGACAGCTAAATTAAAAGTTCAGATTTTAAAAACCATCAGAATTTAGAAGTACGTAAAGCTTTTTAGATGGATATCTAAAGAACATCAGAAATGGAGATACAGCGTTTAGCTTTTTGCTTTTTTTATCTATGGCAGCCCAGTGCACTGTGTAACTCGGAAGTACACAGTTCAGGTGAAGTATCCTAAGTAACAGCAGAAATTGTGGAATGTCTGTCAGGAATTCAGTCAGGAATTCCTTCTTTGTAGCTTGGCTAAACAGAACACATACTTGCTTTCCGTAATTTTACATAAAAGAAATTGGAAGGACTTTGCTTGTACAGAAAGGGCCTTCTGATAAATGACTTTAAAAATAGGAATTACTCAGGCATCCAAGGGAGTAGGGTCTGCCTTTCAACCCAACAAAATGTATTTAAAAGAAGCCTTAAGTAGTCTTGAGTAACATGGTCATTTTGGACGCATATTGGACGCAGAAGGAACAACAGTGACAGGGGATGAGGAAAAGGCTGAGGTACTTAATGCCTTCTTTGCCTCAGTCTTTAACTGTAAAGAAAGTCGTTCCGTCTGTGTACTAACCCAGGAGCTAGAGGAGCAAAATGAGGCTCCCGTGATCCAAGAGGAGGTGGTCAGAGCCTTGCTTGCCCAGCTAGACACCCACAAGTCTATGGGGCCGGATGGGATTCACCCAAGGGTATTGAAGGAGCTGGCGGGTGTGCTGGCCAAACCCCTTTCCATCATCTTCCAACAGTCCTGGAAGACTGGGGAAGTCCCACTGGACTGGAGGCTGATGTTGTGCCCGTCTACAAGAATGGTTGCAGGGAGGACCCAGGAAACTACAGGCCTGTGAGTCTGACCTCAGTGCCAGGGAAAGTCATGGAACAGGTGATCTTGAGTGCTATCATGAAGCACATGCAAGAGAACCGGGTGATCAGGCCCAGTCAACATGGGTTCACAAAAGGCAGGTCTTGCCAAACTAACCTGATCGCCTTCTATGACAAAGTGACTCGGCTCCTGGATGAGGGAAAGGCTGTGGATGTATCTTCCTGGACTTCAGTAAAGCCTTTGACACAGTTTCTCACAGCATTCTGCTTCAGAAACTGTCACCTCTGGGCTGGACAGGCGCACACTCTCCTGGGTGGAAAACTGGTTGGATGGCCGGGCCCAGAGAGTGGTGGTAAATGGTGTGAAATCCAGCTGGAGGCCAGTGACAAGTGGGGTTCCCCAGGGCTCAGTGCTGGGTCCAGCCCTGTTCAATGTCTTTATCAATGACCTGGATGAAGGCATCGAGTGCACCCTTAGCAAGTTTGCGGACGACACTAAGCTGGGTGGAAGTGTCGATCTGCTGGAGGGCAGGGAGGCTCTGCAAAGGGATCTGAACAGGCTGGACCGCTGGGCTGAGTCCAACGGCAGGAGGTTTAACAAGGCCAAATGCCGGGTCCTGCACTTGGGGCACAACAACCCTATGCAGTGCTACAGACTAGGAGAAGTCTGTCTAGAAAGCTGCCTGGAGGAGAGGGACCTGGGGGTGTTGGTTGACAACCAACTGAACATGAGCCAGCAGTGTGCCCAGGTGGCCCATAAGGCCAATGGCATCTTGGCTTGTATCAGAAACGGTGTGACCAGCAGGCCCAGGGAGGTTATTCTCCCTCTGTACTTGGAACTGGTGAGACCGCACCTCGAATCCTGTATTCACTTCTGGGCCCCTCACCACAAGAAGGATGTTGAGGCTCTGGAACGAGTCCAGAGAAGAGCAACAAAGCTGGTGAGGGGGTTGGAGAACAGGCCTTATGAGGAATGGCTGAGAGAGCTGGGGTTGTTCAGCCTGGAGAAGAGGAGGCTGAGGGGAGACCTCATTGCTCTCTATAACTACCTGAAAGGAGGTTGTAGAGAGGAGGGTGCTGGGCTCTTCTCCCAAGTGACAGGGGACAGGACAAGAGGGAATGGCCTCAAGCTCCGCCAGGGTAGGTTTAGGCTGGACATTAGGAAAAGATTTTTCACAGAAAGGATCACTGGGCACTGGAACAGGCTGCCCAGGGAGGAGGTTGATTCACCTTCCCTGGAGGTGTTCAAGGGACGGGTGGACGAGGTGCTAAGGGGCATGGTTTAGTGTTTGATGGGAATGGTTGGACTTGATGATCCAGTGGGTCTCTTCCAACCTGGTTATTCTATGATTCTATGATTTAAGTGTGTACTTACCAGGTGTATCTGCTTTTATAGAGTTCTGTTTAGCAGCTCTCATTAACTAAAATCATGGCAGCTGCCAGTAGTGAGGTGCACCATCCTGTGGATCCCAGAATCTCAAAGCTGCAGTTTGCTCCCTTCAGCAGTGCCTTGGATGCAGGATTCTGGCACGAGCTAACCCAGAAGAAACTCAATGAGTACCGGTTGGATGAGACCCCAAAAGTCATCAAAGGATACTACTACAATGGTATGTATGAACTGAGCATCTTGCTTAGTAGTTTGGGGTTCTTCTGTCATTCCTCTTAAGTATTTGTGTACAGGTTTCAGGTGGTTTGCTGAAACATTAGAAAACACGGCTAGGTGTGTCTGTGGGTGATTTATAACTGACATTAGCAAAAAGAGGGTAGTCAGTCTATGCATTGTATATTGTTTAAAAGAAGCATGTTGCTGCTTTTTGTCCAGGTGATCCTTTGGGTTTGCCAGCTCGCTTGACACTGGAGTTTAGTGCCTTTGATACGTAAGTACGTACTGTGGTTTACCTTAATTTTTACACAAAGGCACTTTCCTGGCATACTAGTAATGCTTTGGTTTATCATAGTATTGTGGCAAATTCTATGTAAAAGTAAGTGTGTGTTTTCATGTACTTTGTAGCAGTGGAGAGACTGCTCTGAGTCACAAACTTTAAGTCTCTTATGTCTGAAGTAGCATATTCATCTGAAATGCCAAGTTTAAAATACTCTGGCAAGTCTCAAATTCCTTCACTGTTTGTATAGATGTTATATAGAATACTGTTTTTTCTATTTCCTCATCTCTTCTGTGTGAGGAAGAGTATTTTAGTCATCTGATTTGTCGTCAAATTTTTCCTTAAATCTTTGCTTACTGCAAGTTCAACCCACAATTAGCATTTCAAATAGTTTTTATAATCCCTTGTTATTACATTTTAATATCCTCTGAAGTTTTTAACCTGGAGTTTTGTACTTTTGCCTTTACTTCCAAAGTGAAAGGTAAACGAGAGCTGCTCAGTGTACACAGGAAAAAATGAGGGGAGTTTTTTTTTTCCACATGGTTTTGATTTCCAGCAAATGCCTAAAACAGCGTAAGTAACAGAGGAACAGCTGTCTTTGTAGTTATTGTCTTGTTTGTTTTCAGTTGGTGGATTATAAAGTTGCAGATCACAGAAGTAACTCCCTCTGCCTCATGTGATCAGGATGTTAGGAGCCTACTGAGTCTTTGTACGTTTTTGAGATATTACTCCATTAATTCCCGTGTAAGAACTTTTTGATACAATGTTGGAATGATGTACAGCAAAGCTGAATTGAAAGAAAGCTGTGATATTTGTAACAGGAGTGTCAGATGAATTAAAAATGGATGGTACCATAGTATTTGAGCTCTCAGATGTTATGTTAAGGAATAAAATTATGAAAGGTCCATTTATGCAGTGTTTACTGTAGTAATTTTCTGCGTTTCTGTTGCAGTACTTTAGGCAGTCAGTTCAGATGAAGAGTTCCCTTTTAGCTTTAAAATTTTTTGGAAGCCACATCACATGTATTTATTACGGAACAAATATTTGCTATGTTTGAGTCTTAGCAGAGGTCAGAAACATTAATTTGAGAGAATGATGTTCAAGGAGTCAATGAAATCAATCAGATCTAGAAATCAAGGAAACAATGTTTTTTTATATAATTTACATGTAAAAAGGGGGAATATGTATAGTATATTTGCAAACAGCACTTCTCCAGCTGATGATGTTACAAGCTATAAAAGTTATTCAGTGTTTTATCTGGTTTAGTGTCTGTTTCAGGCTTCCTTTGGGGTGGTTTTTTTTTAACTGAGTATCTCTTTATGTGAATGAAATACTCTAATTTTAAGTTCACTTTTAATTTTTTCTTAGTGAAAATCACATTTGTCATGGATAGTTTGTATTTGAACAGAATTTTTAAATCTTCAATCGGTGATATATTGTTACATTGCTTAGAGGCAGTGCAGATGCCTGATATATTTTTGAAGTCATAACATAGACGCACGATTGCACAGGTGCCTCTAGCAATCCATGTGCAGTAAAGCATTATGATCATAAAATTTTTTCATTGGAACCGTTGTTAACTTTTGCCACCTTATGCCATAGGTTAACTAGTGCTACTACTGCTGATCCTGATAAAGGTGTTAGTATCCAGTTCCCAAAGGTTTCTTTCTTTTATGCAGGAATGCTTCAATACCAGCACGCTGCTGTCCTGTTTTTGGAACATTGTATAATACCAACACTTTGGAGACTTTCAAATCCTGTGATAAGAAATCACTTCTGGAAAAAGAAGCAAATGAGGTAAGGTTAAAAATCAAATCAACTGGTAGAAAGTGTTCGGAAATAGGCATTGAAGTGCTTTAAAGTCTCTGCCCCAAATATTGGAAGTACTCTCCCTACTCACCTGTATGGTAGCCTCAGGATTTAACATACTGTGGAAGAACTAGTTTGATGTTTACTTTCTACTGCTCTTTACAAGGGAGTAAAAAGTAGCCAATTATTGTGAGAGGACTTAATTCAGTGTTCTGCTAGGTGTCATTTTAAGCTGAACAGTGCTATCAGAGCTTCCAGTGACATGAATTCTGTAAAACAGTTTTAAAATTTGTCTTGACACCCAGAAAGCAGCAAGTGCCCGGTTTAGATTTTATGGTACTGCAATATATCTGTGTGACAAAGTGGTGGGGAAGCTCCAGAATAGCCCAAAGACTGAGATAAAGCAAGAATAAGGTGGCTGTCAAGGGAAGGGCCTAGTGTGCCCAGACTGTAACTAACTAAATTAAATGTCATGGTTTGGAGTGTGTTTATTGTTTTTAAGCTGATGGTCCAAGAGGTCTGCCTCAGGCAAGTACTATAGTTTCTGGTCTCACTGACATGTAGTGAGCCGCCTTCTTGCAAGTCTCGTGTTTTTAGGCACATTTCCTAGTCGCTTCTTCACATATCTAGTATATATCTCATGAGGGAAATGGATGAGAGTATAATAAAAGGCTGTAGTAATATTGCAGCATATTCAATACTGTGCTGGTGTTAATAGTTCATATACGTGAGGAACCGTTCCTGATGAGGTTTGTTTTGTTTTCGTTTGCTGCTCTGTGCTTGACCCGTGAACCAATGCTCCTCTTGTTCCCCAGCTTCTGTAGTCTTTTGTGTTGGAGTGTGCATGTCTGTATCTTATCTTTAGAATCCTGTTAGCATTGATAATAGCCTGGATGAGATTTGTTTGAGAAATCACAGGGGGTTATTGGGAATATTCATTTTAAGGGTAGCTGTAAGAATTAAAGGTTTCTGCAGTGGTTCTCATGCTACCTTCGTTTTTCGTTACTCTGTCCTTACTCTTTCTTGTCTCCACAATCAATAACAGATATGGCAATCGATAAAATCTGGAGCGGCTCTTGAAAACCCTTTGCTCTTGAACAGGTTCCTGCTTCTGACATTCGCAGTGAGTAATGATAATATGTCTCATGCTTAGAGCGTTGTAGTGGAAATGGTGAAGTAGTTTCTATTTAGGAGAAATACTATATTGCTATTAGCATATTAAGGTTATCGGGATCTTTCTAAGACATTTCAAAATGAAAACATTTTAGAAAGCCTCGTAAGCCATTCTTATGTAGAGATATAAAATATTTTAGGATGTATTTTATAAAAAGTGCTGGTGCCATCTCGTATTCTTTTCTACAAATGTATTTGGTTATCTGACAGCCCTAGAGGTATTAGTAAATACAGAGCTGCTGTTATGTGTTTAACAAATTGAAAGTTTTAATAAATAACACTCCAGCTAACAAAACCTGAAATACAGTGCACACATTGTCTGTTTAAATCTCAGATATAAACGCATACAGGGAAGGTAGGTTGTCTAGTATTTTTCCTTACATTCTAAAATCGTGGTGCAGTGCCCTGTGAAGTAGGGAGAACTGTGGTTAGCATGGTTAGTATCCTCAACCATCAGTTACGATTAGTCTTCTGGACTGTAATTTACTTTGATTTATATGTTCACTATCTAATTTTACAAAACTTTTTTCTAGGATTTAAAGAAGTATCATTTCTATTATTGGTTTTGCTACCCCGCTCTCTGCTTCCCTGATGGAATACATATAATTCAGAAACCAGTGTGTCTTGGCGACAGATTCTCGTTAAATCAGGTATTCAAAATAGTGAATGTTATGAAGTCCATAGCACCAAGCAATTTTGTGGGCTCTAAAACTTTGTTAGCACATACTGAATTAATTTTAGAATCTAATTTCTTTAAACATCTCCACTCTTCTTATTTCCATGTGGCTTTTTATTTACTTCTTTTCTCATTATTGTATTAAATCCCTCAGCTTAATATCACTTCAGCTTTAATCATTTTGTTGCAGATGAGGCAAACACTTCTTGAAGAAGTGGTTATGTTCATTTTAATTTTTGTATACAGCTTATTAGATATGATTTTGTAACTCATTTTTTTTAAAAACTTTTTTGGCATCCCCTGGGACTGTGATTAGCAATTGCACAGTTGTTAATAAAGCACAGGATTGGACAAGAAAAAGAATTGGATAGGGAAGATATTTTTTTAGGAGAGAAGTTAACAATTTTATGTAGGTTTTTTATATTAAAATGCAAAAGGCAAAAAAAAATCAACATGCCCATGTGCCTTTTTGGTTTGACAGAAGTTAATGCAAAACCTTGGATGGCTTTTTAATGACATAATAATTGGTAAGAGGCAGTTGGGTCTTTTTCAATGAAAAATGCTTAGTTCCTTTCTTCTCAGGAGGCCTTTGTTAGTTGTGTGGTAACAAATAAATAGTGTAAAAATACCTGTGATGATCCAAAGACAGAGTTTCAATGAAACACTTAAAATCCATATAACAAAATAAATTGAAAGGGACTCTGTTCTTTTCCTAATAAGGTAGGGACAGATTTACTTTCTTATAAAGCTACTGTGACCGTCAGAATGAGGTTTTTTTCTTGCTTTAATTCCTGTCAGTAGATCAGTTTGCGGCAGCAATAGTTATGCCTCTATTTAATATTTGTGTTGACAAATGCTGTTTTTGCAACTGATTTTTTATCTCAATTATTGTAGTCATAATGGGCTTTAAAACTTCTGAATATGCTATATTCTAAGATTATTTCACTTAGCTGAGCTTCACAGAAGCTAAAACACCTGTGGTTCTGTATAAAATGGCTAAAATTTTTTGTTGCATGTGTGGTTTTTGGTTTTAGATTCAAGCACTCCAGAAAGCCTATGATGAACTTTGTCAGGAAGAGGGGGTTACAGCCTTGCCTTACTTTTTAATCAAGTATTGTGACAATTCTGTTGTGATATCTCTGCTGAAGAAGTGGGATAGTTTCTTCCAAGATCAAGGGGGAAAGGTAATGAGAATTTTAAGTCTTTCTATAACCTACAAATATTTAATTTACAAATGGTTTGAAAAGTGTCTGCAGTACTGAGCTTGGCACAGTGTCTGATCAGTTAACAGACCAGCAGCTCGGACTGATTTTTGTGTTAAGTGTGTCTAGTTCTTACGCAAAAGCCCAGTTACATCAGATTAACAGTCAGCTTGAAAACTAAGTTCTTCATGCTCCATTTCCCTCATTATCAGAACAGAAACAACTTAAGTTTCTCAGAGAGTTAGCATAGCCATTAAAGTTTGCCAACCACTGTACCTACAATGGTGCCTACAATGGACATTCTATTCCAGTTCCTTTAATTAGATCCCATCTCAAAGGTTGGCTTTCCAAGTGAATTTATTCTGGTTTTCCTTTGACTTGATATCCTGCTGGTCTGTCCCCTTTCGCTTTTTGACCGTACCCAGATCAGTACTGAATTTTATTTTGAGAGCGAGGGTTCCGTTATTTGGCTTCAGCCTTAGCAGTGTGTTTAAGGAGGGGAAGGAAGGCGCACATACTGTAGCGAAAAGTCTCAAAAATCCCAAAGCTGTGCCAAAGCCTTTGCTGAAATCTAGCATGGCCATGTATTAAACACCTGTAACTACACAGAATGTGTGCAAGCCTTCTCTGTCCAGAAGCTTTACATTAAAAATGCCACATAACTTTTACTGTGAACAGAATATCATTATGGATAGATAACTTCTCATTTAGAGCAATTTTGTTTGCAGGTAACAGTTGGAGTTTATGATCCATGTAATTTATCTCAGTATCCAGGATGGCCACTGAGAAATTTCCTGATCCTGGCAGCCCACAGATGGTATCTATTTTATTCTTTCTCACAAAGATTATTTATTGGTTGATATCAAGTTAGACATTTTTACCCCTGTGGTGCTTTATTCATGTCACCCACCTGAGGTTTAACTTCTGACCTTTACATGATTTGCCTTCAGTGATTCTGATTTTGCATATTTTGTTTTTTACTTCTGTCAGTCACCAGTTCCTATTATTCTTAATCCTCGCAGGCATGTGTGTACCTGGAAGTACATTTTTCAGATCATGCCAGTACTCTCTAGCTGCTTGAAATCTTGTTTAAACTACTTTGTGTTGTATCTTCTTGAACTTTTTGTTGGGCAGAAGTTGGGAAGACAGGATGTGGGTTTAGGTTCTGGTATTTGAGAAAAAAAAAAGCAAGCATCATTTAAAGTATCATATACTTTATGATGGGCTCTTTGCAAGAGCCCACAGAGCTTTATACATTCTGAGATTCAGAGGTTTTCAGTTCTAATTGTTTGATTTGAGGATTTGAATCATATGATGTGGTATCAAGAACTAAATGGATCTTGCTTGTGCCATGACAAAGAACATGATGTCACCCGATGTGTGCTCTGCTGCCTCCCTGCTCTTTATTCCTCCTCAATATGCAGTTTGTCCCAAGTGACTGGGGACAGGACAAGAGGGAATGGCCTCAAGCTCCGCCAGGGTAGGTTTAGGCTGGACATTAGGAAAAAATTTTTCACAGAAAGGGTCATTGGGCACTGGCAGAGGCTGCCCAGGGAGGTGGTTGAGTCACCTTCCCTGGAGGTGTTTAAGGCACGGGTGGACGAGGTGCTAAGGGGCATGGTTTAGTGTTTGATAGGAATGGTTGGACTTGATGATCCAGTGGGTCTCTTCCAACCTGGTTATTCTATGATTCTATGAAGTGACAGAGGACAGGCTGGCAGTGCCATTTCTGTAGAGCCGTTTTACAACAAACTAGTTATCATCATATCCTAATTTCAGTTGTGTGAAGTAGAGTTTAAAAGTAGTCTCTGTCCTGTTAAAGAAGTTGCATGTGTGTCTGTTTATCTTTCTTTAAATGGCAGGGACAGCATTCTCCAGTCAGTTGAAGTGCTCTGCTTCAGAGACAGGACCATGCAGGGGATGAGAGACATAACCCACAGCATTATCTTTGAAATAAAACTTCCAGAAGGAGACCTTGGCCCAGGTAATTCATTCAAAAGAAAAATTATTCCTTTTTTTTTTTCCTCCTTCTGCAGTCACTGTGAAGATGGAAGAAACAAACTAGTACGATGTCATTGCTTATGCTAAATAATAGCACGTGGATTTTAAATTTTTTGGATTTCTGTTTAGTGTCTATAAAGGAAATAGTTCCTTCTTCAAAAATAATACACAGAGAGCATTTTCTCTTTTGATTTTTCCTCCTTCATTATGTTTCTACATAAAAAAAAAAAAGAAAAGTCCTCCTGGTATTATATGAAATTCAAACCCCAAGTGATTAGCAATTAGTCTGTTTTGCTTGTTAAATTTGTATGCAGTCCCTCAGCTAGAGAAAATGCATATGATAGAAAGTTTGTAATCCGTAAATTTACTATTTCTGCAATGGTAGAAGCTTGTTAGAGTGGAGTTGGTTTGGTCCCATAGTGAGGTGGGCAGGTGTAGTTTAAAGCAATAAACTTGTCTGAGTTTATGTCCTAACATTGCTTAATTTCTGCATGTAGGATGGTGTCACAGTATTTCTCTGCCTCATCCAAGAAGTTCTGAATGCGTTACGTATCATCGTTGTGAATTGTTTAAATGTTATATAATTAGGATATATAATTCTCTACTGAACTTACAGATGGGGTCAAGGAAACATGAAGAGATGACTGAACTCGGCAAAATTGACTGTGTTCTGGGTTATGATTTTTTCTAGTTCTGAGCATAGTGGTCTGTTTGACATTAAAGATCTGGAGGCTTGATGAGGAATCATGCCACCTCTGTCCCAGGCTTGAAGCCAGCTGAACAAGCAAAAGCAGCACATCGAAGACCTGAGAGTAAAGCACTTGTCCAAGAAGGAAGGCTTTTAGTTGCTGTAAAACAGCAAAATTTGCACAGCACTGTATACTAGGTTGTTAAGATACAGATCACTTACTTAGACATTTAGAATTTGTTTTTTTCCAACAAGGTTCCATCCAATGAAGTTTCTTTTTCCTCTACTGTGATATTCAAGCTTTTATTCTTTCTTTTCTTCTTTCTTCCTTTTTTTTTTCTTTACCCCAATACGTTATACAGATTGTCCAAAAGCCGTTGGATGGGAGAAAAACCAAAAGGGAGGCATGGGTCCAAGGATGCTAAATCTCAGTGAATGCATGGATCCAAAAAGGTTTGTTTATTATATTTCCAGAGTTTCCTTTACTTGGACTTAAGGCATTGTGAGTTGAAATACGAAATGAAAGGACCCTCTGTCTCTCTTTATACAGTGATGCGCATCCTGTATATGCTTTGGGCAGTTCTGTTGGAGGCGAGGATCTTACTGGAGTGGGCTGCATGCAGCAGAAGTGTTTGCAATTTTTGCCTCTAGCTTAAGATTTTAGTTGTGTTATATTTAAAACTGAGTGGAACATAGGTCATAGGTTTTAATTGAATTGTATAATCTGCAAGTTGTTAAGTATAATGAAAACAAGCATGGAGAGAAGTTTTGGATTTGTTAGGGTGTGCTGGGCAAGAGCTCAGGAAGCGTGACCTTAGTAACTTTTATCATTCTGCACATAACGTATAGGCAACAGATTGAAAACATCCTGGTTATGCAGCGTATTAGTTTGTCTGCCTTCAGTTACTACGTGTGTTCTTGACTTTGCAACACTCCAGGAGTGTGTTTATCAAATGATTTAGGTTAACATACCAAGCAAAGCCTTTTTTGTCTTCCAGTTGCGGCCTTTTGGATTAAGTTCATCTGAAGGCCCTTAATTCTTTAAAGGAAATGTAACTTGTCCTTCTTTACTTCAATGCATGCTTACTTGCTGTTCATTCCCGTACAGACTGTTGGTAGTGCGCCAGCCTTCCAATTGTGATCTTGAATCCTTGTCTGACAAATCATTTACTAGATACTGCAAAAATGGCATTTATGGTGTATAATGGAATGGAAATCCTAGGATTCTGAGAACTTAAGTGTGTGTCTGATTTCAAGAGAAGAAAGGCAAAAGAATTGTTGGGAATTTTATGGAAGGGAGTAGAGGGTTAAGCGTTACTGATCTGTGTGAAGCAATATACTCCTTTGGAAAGACAAAGCAGGAGAGTGAATGAGATAGTTGTGCCCTGGATGGATTTTTTTCTTTTTCATTCTTCTGACATTTTCCTGTTCCATTAGCTTGTCTGTGGATGATTAGCGATGACCTAACTTGCTGCGAGTTTTAACATCTGGTGTTCTGATCCATATAAAAATCTGACTTTAGGTGGAGTGTGGACGTCCTACCTCATTTTCCTTCTAAAAATTCCACAAAGAACTGACTCCTTAGAGGCAAGTGTAATATTTCACATTGAGGACAGGTGTAACTGGGTACAGGAAACTAGTTTTTTTTTCAATCTCCTTGCTGTACACTGTATTATTATTAGGTGTAAATATTCTCGGGAGACTGCTGTCCATGTTACTTGAATGTTGAATTACCGAATTCTTTCCTTAAAAACCAAAAAAAGGCATTGAACTAGTTGAAATAAAAGTAATTACTTTGTTGGAGAAACACAAGAACTTTCAGAAGTGTGTTGCTTTTTATTTTGTGGTATAGGTTAGCAGAATCATCGGTGGATCTTAATTTGAAATTAATGTGCTGGCGGTTGGTGCCTACTCTGGATTTGGAAAAAATTGTGTCTGCCAAGTGTCTGCTGCTAGGAGCTGGTACGCTGGGTTGTAGTGTTGCAAGGACCCTGATGGTAAGTGCTTAGTTAATCTCAAAAATAAGCTACTGTTTCTTCTAAATTCTAGATGATTTATTTTTTGAGCAGCTGCTATGGCATCTAAGAGAAAAGTTGTATTCCTCTATATAAAAATATATATAAATATATATATAAAATATATATATTTTATATATATAATATATATATTTTATATATATAAAATATATAAAAATAAAATATATAAAATAAAAAATAAAAATAAAATAAAATATAAATAAAATATATATAAAAGTTGTATTCCAGTGTAATCTTGTTTTATTATAATTTGGATGGCCTCAAGCTCCGCCAGGGGAAGTTCAGGCTCGACATAAGGAAAAATTTTTTCAGAGAAAGGGTCATTGGGCACTGGCAGAGGCTGCCCAGGGAGGTGGTTGAGTCACCTTCCCTGGAGGTGTTTAAGGCACGGGTGGATGAGGCACTGAGGGACATGGTTTAGTGTTTGATAGGAATGGTTGGACTCGATGATCCGGTGGGTCTTTTCCAACCTGGTGATTCTATCATTCTATCATTCTATCATTCTATATTAATGTACACGCGTAATGCATATTCATTGATGTTACAAATTGCAGCGAAGAGGTAAGATCTGAAGGTGCGTAGAATAGCAGGTGGTGAAAGAACCTTAGCAGAATAATAAATTCTTTTGAATTCGCGTTAAAAAAGATTCAACAAGAAATTCTGTAACAAATTATCAAGCTAATATGATCAAATTCAAGTTGAAGAATTTGAAGTAACTAACTCCTGGTATTTTACTTTCAAGGATGTTTAGCTCATTACACTGAATTCAGTAAGGTTTTGAGGGATCACCGATAAATGATATATTTGGGCAAGGCCAAATTTTGTGTTCTCTTAATTCAGTGCAAGTACATGGTTGTTGCTCTGAATAGCATTAAAAGCTGTAGTAGCTTGCTCCTTCTAGGAAAACTGGACAAACTCTTGAGTTTCTGGCATTAATAAAAAATAAATGGCTAAGCCCATTGTCCTTATTATTTAAATTACCTTCTTATTTAGGGTTGGGGAGTCAGGAAGATTACGTTTGTGGACAACGCAAAGATCTCCTACTCCAACCCAGTACGACAGCCACTGTATGAGTTTGAAGACTGTCTTAGCGGTGGAAAGCCAAAAGCGCTTGCGGCGGCAGATAGGCTGCAGAAGATCTTCCCAGGGGTGGTAAGATCAGTAATTAAAATGTGTTAATGCGTTCCTTGGAAGAGAACCATTGATTTTAAATAACTATTCCAAGTTCTAGTAATGAGGCATTATTATGAGAGGAAAAATACTACACAGGTATTACATTGGTTACTGACAAATTGTTGTGGATTAATCCCAGATGGCAACGAAGTGGCACATAGCCACTCGCTTACTGCCCCCCCTGGTAGGATGCAGGAAGAGAATTGGAAGGGTAAAAGTGAGGGCACTCATGGGTTGAGGTAAGAACGGTGTAATAATTTAAATAAAAAATAATGACACCTAATATGTTGTAATGAAAATTAAAAAACAAAACAAAGAGACAGAAATAAAACCCAAGATAGACAAGTGATACAAACAAAAACAATTGCTCACCGCTAACTGACCAGTGGCCAGCCTGTCCCCAAGCAGCATCTGCCCCCGTAGCCAGCTTTCCCCCAGCTTATATGCCGAGCGTGATGCCCTGTGGTGTGGAATATCCCCTTGGTCAGTGGAGTCAGCGTTCCAGGCCATGTCCCCTCCCTGCTCCGTGTGCACCCCCAGCACTCATTGGTGGGGAGGTGTGAGCAGCAGTTTAGGCCTTGACGCCGCACTGCTTTGCAGTGACGGAAACATCCTTGAGTTACCAGCACTGGTTCCAGCACAAATACGAACCACAGTCATATATCAACTACTATGGAAAGATTTAACTCTACCCCAGCCAAAACCAGTACAGAAGCCTCCAAGGATTTTAATTCAAGTAACCCTCACCTGTTAAACTTAATTGGGACAATAAATATTTGTAATAATGAAATATAATTAAGGATCATCTGAGTAATTTCATAGCTCATTGGTTTGGAACGTTTATGATGAGTGTCCCACCTATAGGGGCCTTTATCTTCTCTCACTCCAGGGTTGTGTATTGTACAATCATTATTCTGTGCACATGTTTAGGTAAACCTAATTTTGAATGCTGAAAAGCAGCAGATGTTACAAAGAACAACTTAGAAATATTTGCAGTTCTCTTAGTTTCATAATTCATTTGAGAGAAGAATTGATATGGCTTGTAATGTCAGAATAGACACGTTATCAGCTGGGTCTATCATGAACAGAATTTTATACTCATTTTGCATGTGGTAAAGTCACTCAGATGTTTATAGTTTTTACTTTGGAATTGAGACTGTCTTAGACTTGGTAGCTGTAGTTACCAGAGCTCAGCTGGCAAACATTCTCTTAACCACTTAGCGTAATAAGAATGAGTTTTGTTTTCTTAGTATGCAATTCTTTAAATGTATTTATAATGCCACTGATTGTATTACCAGTCATATAATTGAGAGTTATGAACAGTGGGATATAGATCTGTTGTGTTGTCGGTTTACAGGTTTACAGATAATTGTTTCCAAATGTTTTTGCGTTCCTGTAGTTGGACTTGAGGATGGATGTGTTTTTTTGTTCTGTTTTTGTCTGTGTTGATCCTGTTATTGTCATTATTTATGAAATCAGTATTGGTAATAATCAGGAATTTGATGAGTATTTGAATATCAAACAATGTATGAAAAAATACTGAACATTGCACTTTCAGGACTTTTGACACATAAATCAGAAGAGACTCTGTGAGAGCTCTGTAATTTTTTTTAACCCTGCTGCTATATCATGTTATTGTTACTTGGCGATAACCATTTATTTATAGAAGTATTCAGTAGTAGAACAAATACTGAAATGACATCACCTTTGTGGTGTCACATAGAACACCAACATGATGCTGCTAACTAGGATTTGTATTTAAGAGTGAACTAATAGCAGTGACTTAGTGCCCCTGCATCAGTAAGAGTTAGGGCTGATTTTCCTGTTCGGTGTGTATTGCAGTACAGAGGCTTGACGAGTTTTCCAGAAATACATTCCTCATATACAGCATAGGTGAAGTTTTGTGTTCCTGCCATGTCTTTTTGGAGGCAATAAAACCAGGGAAGGTTAAACCACCTTCAGTATCTGTGCGGTGTCTGTGTTTGTGATGCAGAACCCAGGCTGTCCTCGCTGGGATGCAGTGGTGCCCTGTTATCAGCACGCTAGATCACTGGAGACTGTGTGTTTTCTCCTGGAGGTGGTGGTGGTGGCAGCAGAGAGGAAAAAGTGGTTATGGTTAATGCAGATGTCACCCAAATTCATTTCCCTAAGCTGATACATGTGTCTATTAAATTCAGGGATATTGATGAGGTATAGAATGTATACTTCACCCTTCTGATCTGGATTTATAAGTAGAGCACGTAACTGGTCTATACAAAAGCACTTGCTGACAACCTTCCTTTCCTCACGTCCCATGTAATTTTCTGTTTGGAGTATCTAGCTTTTAAATTGTTAGTTTCGTACAGCGCAGTGACAAGTAAGGGGACTTCGGCAGGGCCTGTACTCTTGTAACATATATGAAGGATCTATTATTCTCTTCTAGCAGACGGCAGGCAGATTGTGTTAACGGATTTCCAAGGGAGTGAGTTAATTGTTTGCATTGTGTATGCATTGTATATGCTTACTTGGCTCTTTAGCCATTTTATGCTCATTATGCCTTCCCCAAATATGGAATGGGAAGAGGCATACGTTTCTGCAATAAGAACAGGCTCTTTCACCATCTGCACAGTGTGAACCTCCAGACTTGCAAATGCCGGAGTAACAATTCTCAGAAGATAATTTCTTCTAGATCAAGTTCACATATAGCTGGTCGAATTACATGAAAATAATTTGAGGTTATTGTTAATTTTGGAGAGAATTTAAAACAGAGAAGAGCATGTGTCATACTTTGCATCTGTCTTACGGTAATTGAGTCAATATTCGATTGAAGAAATACAAACTGTATCCCATTAACATTGTGTGTGAAGTGGCTGCAAAGGTAATCAAGGACAAAGACTTTATCTGAGTTTAACAGTGTGATCATAATCATATCTAAGATCTCTCTGCTTGCTTTTGTAGTGGTGTTTGTTACCTCTGGGATTAGGAGCGGTTCCGCTATCTTCTTGTAGTGATTTGCCAGCCCTAAAGAGACCTTCTGAGAATCTGGCCTTGTTAGTTCAGGCACCAAGCCATCTGTACACGGTTGCTCTCCTCTCATGACCTGTAGTAATGTGCTGGCATTAAGCTGCTCTGCTCTGCCCACATGGAGCAGCTGGGGCTGCCCTTTCCTCAGGAGCTTTAACACTTGCTTTAGTGAATAGCACTAATATACAGGGACGTGTAAAGACTAGAGTTGCCTTTCTGCCAAACTGTAATTGAATTTGTACTCTGCAGGTTTGTATTGACCTTTATAATAATTATTTTCAGCCACAGGATTATCTCTTCAATATGTTTTTCTCTGCCTGTCTCCATGTAGAGTGCGGAAGGCTATAACATGAGCATCCCTATGCCAGGCCATCCCGTGAATTTCTCTGAAGTAACGATGGCACAGGCTCAGAAGGATGTAGCTAAACTTGAGGAGCTTATTGATGCTCACGATGTGGTTTTCCTACTAATGGACACTAGGGAGAGTCGATGGCTTCCTGCTGTCATTGCAGCCAGCAAGAGGAAGGTATTGTATTGTATGTACCTTGCTATACCCTCGTCCCTCTATTTCAACCCTTGCCTACCAACCAGCTATATACCTAAATGAACTTAGTGGGAAATTGAAATATTTGACCGATCCTTTGTGATTATGCAGAATATTTTTTTTCTTTTCTATAGCCTCAAGGATTCTGTATGACATAAAAGAGAATGTTGGGAAGAAGAAATAGCAACTTGTATCACA
The DNA here is from genome assembly GCF_032191515.1 of Phaenicophaeus curvirostris. Taxonomy (NCBI): domain Eukaryota; kingdom Metazoa; phylum Chordata; class Aves; order Cuculiformes; family Cuculidae; genus Phaenicophaeus; species Phaenicophaeus curvirostris. The sequence goes on along the minus strand of NC_091402.1, from coordinate 4,432,401 downwards.
GAATGATACAGGTTGAACGAGCATCTCCACGGGTACATAGTCTATAGGAATACTAAGTGAAGTAATTTCACAGTAAGATAATCAGACTAAGGAGGACTAAAAATATCGCAGTGATGATTAACCTACAGGGGATATGAATTGTAGAAACTTGTCTGAAGCCCCATTTTCAAAATATGTCTCAGAAGTGAAACATTAGAAAGTGAATTCTGAACTTAAGAAGTATGCCAGGACTTTTTTGATCCAACGTTAAGGGTTTTTCGCCTTGCCTTATTGGAAAACAGAGAGTTGTACTGAGCCAATGCATCCAAACTCTGCTTGTGACTCTTAATCAGATACAATTCAATGCTTCAGCTCTTTCGGTAGCTTAGAAGTAATATCCTCGGGTTGAGACAGTGTGGCATCCAAACTTCCTGTGAAAGACTATTCTGAATCACGCAGGATTCTCGAACCAGCATCTTCCTCCAAATTAATGGGGTGTTGAAAATAAGGTTTAACTAAGTCATCCTGAATGTTTACCTTCCTTGCTGTTGTGATGGAAATTTCAGTAAAACAACGTTGAGTAATCTAGGTAATTTGTGATTCATTTAAGAATTATGCACATTTGCGTTTACTCAGTTAAAGTAGCACAAAATCAGAAAATGGAAGTATTAAGCTTTTGACATGTCAGCTTAACCGCAGAGCACATCCTGTATATGTTGTGGCATAAATACAGTGATTTTCATAGTGATTTGTTAAGTTGTGAAATGAGTTTAGGAGAGTAAAAGAAAACATACGTGTGACACAGCTGAGTAAATGTTGTTATTCAGTTTTGTATTTCCTGACAGCTTTTTTTCAGCTATGACAGCTCTAGTTTCCTAGTAATTGTTTGGGATTTTCTTGTTTGCATTTATATTCATTTCCAAAAAACTAAACAGTAGGAAAGAAAGGAAAGGAAATGGAGTTCGGTGGTATTTGTGAGCTAGTTTTATCTTGTAAATTGCAAGTATATTCTCCATTCTGCTGAAGTCTGTGTTTATCTGAAGTTAACTAATTCCTCTGCACCTGATTTGCAAGCAGTTTTTTTTGCAGTTCTCTCATTTTTTTGAACCAAGGTCTTAAATTATTTTCTTTCATTCTTTCTTTATTTTAAATAGTCCTCTGATTCTGAGCAATAGCCTTTTGTATGTCTCTGTAGTTCAAATGAACTTTCCTTTGCCAGTGAACTTCACTGCCAGTGACAAGATCAGTGCGTCCCTGCGTGGACTTCACTGAATTACAACTTCAGGTATAACTAAGTACATGTAACTTGATAACTTAATCCATTCCTACTTAATCCTCCTGTCTTTCATGCAGTTTGCACCTGTGGTCTTTCAGCAGTCTTTTTTTCTTTTTAAATAGAGCACAGTAATGTCATGAAAAGATTAAGTTTGCAGAGCTGGGTATTGAAACTGTGAAGTGCTGGCCTACTATTTTGTATTTATGGCAGTTGGTTTTATGCCGTTTTATGTGCAGCACCCTCTCTAGTCCGGTCAGGATAGGGGTGTTTTAATGATATCCAAACCTTTTCCCCCCTACATTTCCCTGGCTTGCTGTCCCCCACTCTATTGGCCTAACGGCATTCAAAATGTATTTTGGGGATAAATTTTGTAATTTCTTTGTGATGGTTGTGTGATATTCAGTGGCAGAGCGTATCTGACTGCATTGCAGTTACTTGATTTTCAGAAGATTGCTTTGATGTGAGGAGGTGGAATTCTCCATCACTGAATAAGCACAGTGCTGCAATCTCAAGATGTCGAAGCTGTAATGTTCAGTGTCTACTTTTCAGTGTACTCTGTGTTGTTATACATTAAAAGAGAGCTCTACGTCAAATGTTCATTTGTGTGACGACTGCATACCTGCAGTACTGCTGCAGTTTGGATCCCAAGTTCTCAAAACTGGTGCACAAGGAATGAACAATATAGTCGGCGACCTGTCTGAAGTTCTCTACAAGGAGCACATGGGAAGAAATGAGAATTGGTTTCTCCATGTAGTCACTCAGTTGCCTTGATGATTTTTGATCTTCCCACAGTCCTTCCTCCCAAAACAAGTACCCTAGACAAACACAGAACTCGAGTGTTAAATCCCGGTGTCAGAGGCTAAGTCTTGTTCCTGCTGAGCACTGCAATATTTAAAATTTCGCTAGGTTTTTTTTTTAAACGCCTGCCAAAACATACCCTTTTTTTAGTCTCTTTATAAAAACCAGATAATTTCTTTTTTTTTTTTTAATTAAGGATCAGTTTGGTTCAGATAGTTGCTGGACATTAAGCTGAAAAGAGAGAAACTGTTTGTTGCAGTGGGAAGTGTTTAGCAGTGTTATGAATTTCTGATAATACCAGCCACACCAGGTGATTCATGTTTTGAAAATGATAAACTGTCTTCAGGTTTTAGAGGTAGATGTAGTGAGGGGATGTGGTCTTTTAATTGTTTGCTGTAGACCTGGCTGGGCTACCACAGATTCAACAAGATTACTCCAGGCGCTTGTCACAAATGGAAGAGAAAAGGGAAAATGATGGCAGTGTAATTGTGTACCACAGCTGCTTGTGCTCCCCATGGGACTAAACAGATACATATGAAGACCATAAGTCATTGCTTTCCTCACTGAGCAGAGACTTTTTTGGATAACAGACTTGCTTTTCATTGCTTTGTCACATAGGAGAGTTTAATGAGTTATATTTCAGACAACAGTGAACCGAAAAGACTACGTATAGAATTGCAAATGGTGTGAGTACTTGTTGTTAGCCACTGTTGTACTTCAACAGCATTTGCAGTGTTTTAGCAGTTAGAGAATGTGAATACACAGAATATGCAGCAAACCTGAAAGTAAGTTTTGTGCTGGAACAAGATTAAGTTTTTTCCAATGTTAATCAACCAAGCCAAGTGTAAGGTCCTTGATGTGGATCTGGGCAATTCCAAGCACAAATACAGGCTGGGTGGAGAATGCATTGAAAGCAGCCCTGAGGAGAAGGGCTTGGGGTGCTGCGGGACAAGAAGCTCAGCATGAGCCGGCAGTGTACGCTCACAGTCCAGAAAGTCAGTCGTGTTCTGGGCTGCAATTGTGTTCTGGGGAATTATGCCCTTCTCCTCCACTCTGATGACACCTGGAGCCCTGTGTTCAGTTCTGGAGTCCTCGGCACAGGAAGGACATCGATCTGTTGGAGCAAGTCCAGAGGAGGCCACGAAGATGATCTGAGGTCTGGAGCATCTTCTATACGAGGACAAGCTGAGAGACTTGGGGTTGTTCAGCTTGGAGAAGAGAAGGCTCCAGGAAGACCTTAGAGCAGCTTCCAGTACTGAAAGGGGCTCCAGGAAAGCTGGGGATGGGCTCTTGGATCAGGGAATGCAGGGATAGGATGAAGGGAGTTCCTGTTCTTTTTTTTTTTTGTCAGCAGGCATGCATTGGTTTGTGTAATAGAGGGAGTCATTAATTTCTATCAGGTTTTCCTGAGTGATACAGAAAAAGGTATATGGTTTGTGGGTTTTTTGCCCATCTACAGCATATGGGGAGCTTGACATTTACAGTGAATAAAACCTTGAGGCCTTTTTTCCATCCCCCTCCCCTTTTCACTGGCTTAAAAATCTGTTCTCTCTTTGTTGTTCGCAGTTGGTCATCAATGCTGCACTGGGATTTGACACATTTGTTGTTATGAGGCACGGACTAAAGAAACCAAAACAGCAAGAATTTGGTGATTCCTGTTTCAGCAACGCTGCTGGTTCTTCTGATCTTTTGGGATCCTCGCTCTTTTCAAATATCCCTGGCTATAAATTGGGTTGCTACTTCTGCAATGATGTTGTGGCACCAGGGGATGTGAGTTGAACCTTATGCAAATGGCCATTATGTTTCTCTTCTGTTGTGACCGGAATTTTTATTTCTCTTAAATGGTGTTTCATGAAGGGATTTGGTTTGTGTTGATGTACACAGTATTGAGAAATAGCTCGTCTTTTATTTGAAAGATAAGAGAAATTAATTGTACAGAACTAAACATGTTTTGTCTAGTAAGTAGAGCAGCTAGTTACTTTTGAGTGACTCTTTTCTTGCTTTTAGAATTGTCTTTCTTTGTAGTCCACCAGGGACCGGACGTTGGACCAGCAGTGCACGGTCAGTCGGCCTGGATTAGCCATGGTAGCCGGAGCACTTGCAGTGGAATTGATGGTTTCTGTTTTACAACATCCAGAAGGGTGAGTCATTTCTGCATCGGTGTTGAAAAGGTGTTCTTCTAAAAATGAGATTTATTTAATAGTCTTTTGGGAGAAGGAAGAGAAACTACACATTAATAAGGACAGTTTTGTGAGGTGTAAAGTTGCCTATAGATTAATGCATAGGTCATATCTACTATATTACTGTATTTTAGCAGCGTTTAGGAGAGAACCGATTGGTCAAATCTTAAATTTTTGTCTTAGGAACTGAGAGCTCTCTCTTTCTGAGTTTAAAAGTAGAAAAGTTCTGAGGATGTTCCAAAATAAGAGTGTTCCTGTTACCAGATCCTGGCATTTTCGTGTAGTGAGGAGCTATCATAACTACTTTTGTCACGTGAAGAGCCTCAAGATAAGGCAGGTGTTGTAAAACCTTAATTAAAATGAAGTGGGTTTGATACAGAAATTACTCTGGTATTCTGCAACCTGCAAACAAGGGTCGTTTTCTCTTAAATCTGTGAAAGAAAAAGTGAATTAGGATTTGGACATGAGTTTGTCACAAGTCTTTGAGACTTTTTCTGAAAAAGAGTTTTTGTATTCCCATGGTGAATCTTAGTTACCATGAAACAGATATTCTAGCTAGGTTCCTTTCCAGATTCTAGAAGATCATAGAATCACTAGGTTGGAAAGGACCCACTGGATCATCGAGTCTAACCATTCCCATCAATCACTAAACCATGCCCCTCAGCACCTCATCCACCAGTCTTTTAAACACCTAAAATGTAAAAAGATGTCCTGAAGCATACTGGAAATTTTGACTGTTCAGTATGTTGTCATGTTCTAACTTTCCTTCTCTGATTTTTGGCAGTGGTTATGCTGTGGCCAGCAGTAGTGATGACAGAATGAATGAACCACCTACTTCTCTTGGACTTGTTCCCCATCAGGTAAATAATATGTGAGGAAACGCTTTTGTTGAAAAGCTAGGAACTGATAGAAGGCAATTGTGACAGACTTTACCTCCTTAACAAAAACATACCATATGCTGATTCTGTTCCGTGATGGACAGATTCTCGGTGTTTGTTTAAAGAAGTATTATATATATAAAAAAAATGCATCACACAGGCCAAAGTAATTGTTTTCCTGGTGTTGTGTCCATTCTACTTGTGGACACACAATCCATAGTAATTCATCAGGAATTTGTAGTAGACAGTATGTGAACAAGGCAACCTCTGACTTTTCCCTGTTAGAGCTGACAGTGCGAGCGTCTCAAAGTTACTTTTGTTCACTTCTTAAATCCTTTGAGTTTGGAAAAAAAAATAAATCCAGCAAATTCATAATTATTATAGTTTTCTGATATATTCATGTATTTCTGTTGCAATACAGCAGTCTTTATTCTTCTACTGAGCCCAAACTCTAGCTACAAGCATGTTAAGGATAGCATTTTTCAGATTGCTGGATAGACTTGTCTATATTTATTATATTGATACAGTCCTTCAGAAAACTGCCTGCTGACCCTATCCCCGTAATCATATCCCCTCTGATATTACCATTTGGGACTAAAAGTTTTTGATGTCTCTTTCTTTATGTTCCTTTATGACTCCTGATGCTTCCGTAGTGTAAATCAATCGCTTATTTGTTTCTAAGTGGTATTTTTTTAAGATTCTATTGATATTAAATTTTTTGCAGTAAGAATGAATCTTGATTGAGAAAAAGATTAAACTGTTTACTTTGTGACATCCATGTAACCACAGGGTTCATTCTATATAAAATTAGTTCAATTTTGTTTATAATTTCGTATTGTAACCAGTGTTTACCCATGGGTCATCTTATGCAATAGGGCCCTCGTAAGGTTTTCCTTGGGTTCTCTCTCCAGTAGTTCTGGAGTCTCTCTCCGATAGTGTTAATTCTGTCAAAATTGCTGTTGGCTTCTGAGGTTTATGCCATTCCAAGTGCTTTAAATGTGTGGGGTGCATATTGGAAGCATTTTCCTCAACAGACTACAGTGTTAATTAAGGCATAATTATTTTTATTGCAGAGCTACTTAAGTTGTGTTCTTAGTGATGTCTCTTCATTGCGGTGGACCTGTAAAAGCAGAATGAAAAAGGTCATCAGTATTCCAAAGACTTCATAGTCTAAACAACCAGACCCTGCTGCAATGTGTTTTCAGTGCTGTCTCTGTTACTGGAAACAGAGATCTGGAATATTAAAATCATGTATCAATAGTATCGTATTAACAAGTACTTTAGGAACGCACAAGAACTAAGTTTTAAGATGTGAGAAAACAATGTGTTTAACTGGTTATACCATGACCTTTTATTTTTGATGAAACTTTGCAGTCAGAAAAGTCAAACTCCAGGTGGTGCTGTGCTGCTATTTATGTTTAAGTAGTGTTGCCTTTAGATAGCTGTGCCATTATTTGTGTTTTGAAAATCACTGATATATATTGAGTGTAAATTTACTACAGATGTTGTTGGGGGACACTGCATTATAATAGTATTACCCTAGTTATAACCATTCTTTGTCTTTTTATTGAATGTATGTTTCCAGCTCGTGGAATTTTGGAAATGTTTGTAATTATAAAGCAGTAATGTGGGTTTTTTTTTCTTCTTGCAGATCCGTGGATTTTTATCAAGATTTGACAATGTTCTTCCAGTCAGCCTGGCATTTGATAAGTGCACAGCTTGCTCAACCAAAGTAAGTCTAGTTTGTCTGTACTGCGTTTATATGTACAGAACAGTCTTGCTCTAAGTCACTCTTGGGATGCTGAGGACTGCTTTCTATTTGTCATTTTCTCCTACTTACTTAGTGCTTGGAATCTGTTTACTTCCTTAGGGCTTGCAATCTGGTTTTTCACTTTAACTCAAATTCTTTTGCCCTCATTTAGGCGTTTTCCACATTTCTTCAGTGTCACCTGTTAACATGCTACCTGCACATAAACGTTCTAGTCATAGCTAAAGAAACCAAGCAGGGATTAAGGCCAACAGACGCTATTCTGAAAAGTTTATTGTGTAAATACTGTCAAAATCTTTGAGCTTTATAGGAAGGAATAAAATTGGTATTGTTCCTAATTATTTATGAAACTAGTTCTGATGCCCAATAAATAAATATATCCTTCTAGCTTTCTTGAACTTAGTGCAAATATGCTAAGTTATTTAAATTTCTGTTTTATGATGTAAAACAAACGTATAAAGAATCCTTATGCTATGGAAGTATTTTTTTTCCTTGTTGAAAAGACCATTTCGTTTTAATGCTAGTGTTGACAGTCCTGACTCACCTAGTGGATTTGCAGCTGTTGCCTGGATCTGAGCTGTGCCTTGCCAGGACACCAGGGCAGCCCAGCAGGGTGTCTGTGTGAGGCCTCCTCTTCAGCCTTGGATGATTTCTGTCTGCTGCAGCCTTGAAAAGTTTCTGGCAAGTTTCTATGGCCATGTACTGCAAGTTGAAGAAGTTTTGACTGAGATGTCTCAATGTGAAGATTTAGAGGTTTTCACTCATGGTTTGGCTTGCTTGGCAGTGCCGTTTATTGAGTTCACTCTTAGGTACCTTGAAACTGCAAGAAGTTCTTTCCATACTTTTCCCTGCGCTTGTCCTCCTTTCAAACAGCTATAAAACTCGGGGCACTATCATTTTTTTGAAGGCCTTGCGCAGTTTCTTCTTCTACAGTATTCCTGTTATTTCTCTAGGCTCTCTGTCTACATTTGAGAAGCTTTGAAGGACCATTAATGTCCATTTGCTCCTCAAAAGTTGAAGCGCTAAGCTTAAAACTGCTGTTATTTTTAGAAACACGTCTGCCCTCTTGAATAGCTAAAAGCTCAGTGGTAGCTAAAAGTGCTTATTTTCTCGTCTTTTCCAGAAGCATAGTTAGCAGAAACTCTTTAGGTGGTACCTGAAGTATTTTGCTTCAGAAAAATACTTCCATGCAAGAAGAAGCATTATGATGGTGGAGACTGAGAAGTTAAACTGGTTTTCCTTCTTATTTCTGATCCTGGCCATATTGATACATAAAAACAGTAAAACCATACAAACATACATTGATGTAGATAAATTACATGCAGGTATCAAATTTTTGTTAGCAAATCATTTCCTCTTGGAGGTCATTTTAAGAGAGCCCTGTTTTACATAAACAGACTTGGTGATTTAATAAAAACTGACTTGGATTTTAGCAGCTGCGCTATTCCCAGAGCGATCACTTTTCATGTGGTTTGGGTATTAAATTACTTCTGTGATGAAAAGGTTGCTTCGTTGGCACGTGTATTTCCTTACAGTAGAAACGCAGCATTTGTTTACTTTGCTAACTTTCTGTTTATTAGCGTAAGAGTGTGTCACCCTGTATTATCTGGAAATGTGATGCTAATACTTTGGAATGACAAATCCAATTATATTTGAATTGTAGTCTGTATGTTGGCTTTTTTTTTTTTAATGGAGTGATTTAGCATAGTTTCATCATGATTTACGTCAGATATGCTGCATGTTCAAAGTTTTAACACAGGCGAGATGTGACTTTTGTGATATAATTGAATTTACTGGTACCCGATTCATTTTCTTCGTTCTTAGGTCAGTGTTCTTTTTCCTTGAGCTCTTCTCACTCAGTGACTCTTAAAACACAAGCCTAGTGAATTAGGAATTTTTTAAAGAATTCCAGTACATTCCTTAGCTATTCAGTACAGCTGGGTGACTTGGGAGAAGCTGCTAATAATCCCTGTGTTTAGAGACAGATTCCTTTTCATTCTGACTGTCATGACTTCATTTCTCTGTCTTTGAAGTGGAAGAGACCAGACATCCAAGCAGCCAGGCTATTCCTTACCCAGAATTGTGCTAAACATGCTGCATGCCGCAGGAATTCTGGGATAGTCGCAGCAGGAAACCAATCTGTTTATATTCTGGGCCAAATTTTCCTTGTATGATTTCTCCCTCTGTCTTTATTCTGCTTCTGCACAAGTATGTGCTGGAGTGGGAAGTATCATCTCTTAGAGCCGAGGGTACTGCTCTGCCAGCTGAGCAGAGGGTCTGAAGAGAGGTGTGAGCTCTTCTGATGCATTTCCTCTTCCATGTCTGCCAACACGTTGTGTTGCTGAGAAGGTAGAGTCCAAAGTTCTTTAGTATAGATACCCATTTGTAACAAGTGCTTTTACTTACAGAATAAGAATATTAAGCTTAAGACTCGCTGTACTGATTTAGCTGTCTGTTTGCCCTGTTGGAAGCAAAATAAGGGTATTTTCTCATAATATTACGGTGAGAAGATTTACAATCCTGTAGAAATCCTGTGCTCTGCATCCTGTACTGCCTGATCCTTGCAGGCACCTGGCTAAAGCCTTGAAACATGAACATTAAAGTGTATTTCTTCGTTAATGCGAAACTGCCAGTGTTTATATTTTAACAAGTGTAATGAAAATTTTCCTGTTATTCTCCCTCCATCCTTCTTGCGCATCATGGAGTGAACCAGGCAACCTCATAGGTTCGGATTTTAATGTCAGAAAAGATTATTGCTACTCACCTACTTGCATATAGAGATGTCCCCTCTGTTTTTACGTATAGCTTACAAATCTTATTCCCTCCAGAGTTCGGATTTATCGTCCATGTTCTAGAAAGGTAGCTTATTTTCCTTAGATATTTCTCCTTCCCCTTCTAAAATGGTTCTGATGTGTAATTATCTCCACTGTCAAATTAGAAGGGGAAAAAAAAGCATAAGTATCTCTACTAATTTTCAAGTTCTTTCTCAACTTTCTGTTTAGCATGCTGAAAAATTGAGCTAATTAAGTCATTGTTTTTTTTAACCAGTGAGCCAATTTACTGACTGACTTTTAAATCTTCTTCTGTGTCATTGCATTTCGTGAAGGGTAGACACCAGGATCAGGGATGGTATTCTAGGCACTGTGATACATTTTCTGTTTGCAGTCAAGATATTTCCCCACTCTTGCAGATGTTTTCCCTTTTTAACATCCCAAGAATACATTAAACACTTTTGCTGTGACATTTACTGAGTGACTGTGTTGCGCAAGTTATTTATGAGTGTTTCAGTTTTGAAATCTATCATCATGTAGACATAACAATGCTTTTATTGTTCTCATCTGCTAACTGCTTTGCCTGCATTTTTACTTTAAATGATTCCAATCAGTTATGACAGTAACTTGTGCTATTTGGTAACTCAATGATTTTTTTTCAGTTGAGATAAATTTAGTTTTGATTCCTGCAAGGCCCTCCATGCTTGCCCTAGCTGCATTGAGGAAACTTTCATATTTGCTTTCTCCCATAACAGCATATTGTAGAATGTTACAGTGAAATTGTTTTTAAACTTTTTACATAATTCCTTTCTCAATTGAAGTATTGTGTTGGCGTTAAATAGAGATGTATAGATCATGGACAGGAAAAAAGCCTGTACTAAAAAAAGCTAATTCCTGCACAGGTTGCAAAAATGATGGAGGAAATATTTGTCCTTTAGGAATGAGCACTGCAAAAATTTAGAAGAATGTTTAAAAAGAATTATTTCTGTTGCTGTGCTGTAACATTAACTCTGTGAAACTAAGTCCATTTATAACTTTCCTTATTTCCTGAATTTACATATGTTAACATGTGACACTTCTATGTACAGTGCAGCCTCTGTATTAATGTTGGATAGATTTCATTCAGACTTGAGGAATGCATTCTTAATATACTTAGGCTTATTTTCAGCACACTGAGTTACATGTAGTACTTTTCTTTCTCTTATAGTGGCATATAAAATCACCTCATGATAAATGACTTAGAGAAATTTATCTCTTTTCTTCTTCCTTTTTGAAAAAAAAAAAGGAAGTCATTTTAACTGGACGAAGCAGGAGGCAGGATTGTCTTGCCTGTAACTTTTGAAATCTCAGGCAGGCTTTCTTCTCTGCATATCAATTTTAAATTCAGTGATAGAATTGAAATAATATGTATTTTCAGGATTATTCACAATGAGGATGGCTTTACTGCTTTTTACCCAAAAGATGAGCATTCTAGCAAATAGTACCTGGTCTTGCTATTTCAGAAATACTGAACTTCTGCTAAAAAAGGTCAACAAAATATACTGTCAGTTATCCCAAGTAAAAGGATACTAATGGAGGCAAGCTGTGATGTGTACTCAGAATTCCACATCACAGGCTAAGAAATTATATCCGTGGTACCATGACCGTTGTGATGGAATTCTGTTCACTTAGAGGAGAGGAAATACTATCAAGAACCCCAGAAATCTTATAAGTAACGTTAGCTTTAAGCACTACCCTATTTTGTGAAGAGAGAAAAGGGTGTGGAGTAGCAGTGTGTTCAGTTTTGTGCATTGGCAAGGTGGGAAGGTGCCTGTATGGACAGGATGATGGATGATAATTGGAAAATAGAACTTAAAAAAACAGCGACACTGAAATCTAATAAGGTGAGAGAGAGCTCTGTATCTGAAATCAAATCCATGATGCTTTTTGAAGACTTTCACATCCCTGAAGGTGTTCAAGGCCAGGCTGGATGAGGCTTTGAGCAACCAGATTCAATCTTAATGAGGTACGTGTAGTTCAGTGGAGAAGTTATGTCTTGTTACTCCTTGCTTAGTCCATCATGATACCTGGAAACATCATAGCTTATCCTATGGGAAGGCAGTAGTGCCAAAGGAACGGCCTCGCTCATAACAGCTCCACAGTGAAGGTTGTAAGGGGACATGAAGAAAGATAGAACGTGTTTATGTTCAAGCTTAAATTGTACCATTTAGCCAAATTCAGAAAGCAGGTTGCCATTCCTGTGTGTTAGCACTGTTAAGGCTAGATAGTAAGAGTTAGAAATCATAAGTGTTTGGTACCAGTTATTGAGAGTTGTGGGATGCAGGCTTCTTGATGTTTAGTAGATGGCATAGGCTGATGACACCAAACAGCTTCCCAAAGTCAGCAGAAGAGAGAATTTTTAAAAGAGAAGAAAAACTTCATCTGCTTTATCTTATGGTAATGAAAAGAAATAAGGTTGTTTATAATTTCAGTCAGCTCACGAGGAGGATGGTTCAAAACTTCAACCAGTACTACTCCTGGCAGCGTTGGCTTGTCCTTTTGTCCTCTTCTTCCCTTTCTCAGGCGTGATGATGCTAGAATTGCTCCTAACCATTCTGTTGTATCTTCAGTTCAACTTTTAACAGAGTTGTGAAATTGCTTCTTAATCCATTTGTTTTTTTCTTATGTTTTCTTCGACTAAGATGGAGGTAGCATAAAAGCATTCAGCAGCCTCTTTTTTTGTTTTTCTTTTTGACTCCTGTCTGTTGTCCTCTGTTGTAATTTAATTGGAGTTATAGGAAAGATTAATTTCTTACTGTTACTACTTTTGCTCTTAGGAAGAGACTGTTGTGCTTCTCCACAACGAATTTGTAAGACATTATTCCAGTTTAGCCGATGTTATTAATGTATTTATCTGTATTAAGAATTGATGTGACTTATAAAAAGTTAAAGAATGGTTTGTGTCTTGTGAGACTAAACCACCCACCCAAATATTTTTACGTGGGTGAGGATTTGTTTTGCTTTTAGGGCTTCGAGAGGAGGGTGCGTTTTCAAAACTTCTGAGTGCAGGATAAATAAATCCCAGCCTCTCAGGAGCTAGCAGGGGCAGTAGTCAAAATGGTTGGTTTGAGTGTGGGTGTTTGCATATCTTTAAAAACTGGAGCTTTGCATCTTTCGTGTTTTGCTTAGCAAATCCAGTTTTAATTATGCAGCCCCCTATTCCAAGATAATTATCTTTATTCTAGCCAATCTATTTGTCTTGATCATGTAAGACTGTTTCTTCCTGGATGGCAGGTGCCATCATTGAATATCTTAGGGATTTTAAATAGGACTTGGCATAGAATATGTGTTTAAATTATGAAGTAAACCAAAATTCTTTCCCAGATTGTTATGGTTTAAGGTCTTGTCTTCATGGCATGAGTGAGTAGATGACGAAGGTTTACTGCAAAGTTGTTTTAGAAGCCATTGGATTGTGTTCCTTGCAGTGGAAGCACTCATTAAATAGTTAAGAAAGTTTCTGGAGAGGAAGAGATGAAAAACGAACAGAGAACATACCACTCCCTGTAGCCTGTTTTATTTCCTCTACTTTTTGCTGCAGAAAATCAGCAATTCTGTTGATGTTATTTTGGTTTCAGAATAGTAAAGTTGCTAGATTAAGAATCCCTTTCTAGTAATGAGTAACACACTTTTGCCCTTCAGAGAAAAAAACAAATGATTTCGTTATTCTTTATTTCTTTTATTTGGTGAATTTGTTAAGTGTTTCCTGATGTTTAAGTGAAATAATTAAGCATGTCGATTTATGCTGATGTGGCAGTGCACAGTGGTAGATAATAGCATCAAAGCAACGTGGCAATCTCAGAATTTGGCCCAGGAAGCAGCTGATGTGACTGACTGGTACATGGCCTTGACTAGTTACTTGTCTCCAAGTTAAATAGCGTTAAAAAAAACACAGATAAAACTGTGTTCCAGTAATCAGTGTTCAGTGATCTTAAATGGATGTAAGATGTTATTCCAAGCAGTTCTAAGTGGGGGAGAGGATGGTTTGTAAGTCTGTCTTAAATAGAAATCTCTATTATTTGAATTAAAAGAAAAAAGAGACTTAAATGAAGTCTTTAAGTTAAAATACTGCACTTGTATAATCTAGTTTCTGCTCCATGAGTAAAATGAATTTTCCTATTTTTAAATTTAACTTTAAAATACTAGTTTTAAGGGGAAGAAGAAACTTGCCATTGTTGAAAACAATTGATTCTTATTTCTGACAGGTTATGTTTCTGTTGCATTTAAATTAAATGCTATGGAGTTATTGGTTTTGTTTTGGTTTTCAGCGTTTCTTCTTTCTCCAGTTCAATTACATTCAACTGCAATTTGTACAAAGTAAAGGACTATCGATCAATAGAGAAGAGATACTATTGCCACAGTTTGCTGGTATTGAGGTGTGCAGTGTCTGACTGTGTCTAGAGTACTGTCTTTATTTATTCTAATGACAGATTAGTACCATCCTGTCACCTCTCTGTGAAGCTGATAGAGAATTCCTTTTGTGTCAGTAGAAACAGAACTGAACTAAAATACTGTGACTTAAAATATGTATGTGCTGACAGACTTTCATGTAAGAATTAGAAAAAAAAAAGTTGGAGAACACTGACCTGGATGAAAATTAGGAACATATAATGTGGGGTGATGGTGGGATGATCATCATCAGCATACCACTGCTGAATTGAGAGCAGCCCTGCAGAGAAGGACTTGGGGTGCTGATTGATGAGAAGCTCGACATGAGCTGGCAAATTTTTCTCTGAAAGGGTCATTGGGCACTGGCAGAGGCTGCGCAGGGAGGTGGTTGAGTCACCATCCCTGGAGGCATTTAAAAGACTGGTGGATGAGGTGCTCAGGGACATGGTTTAGTGGTTGATAGGTATGATTGGACTCAATGATCCTGGAGGTCTTTTCCAACTCTGTGTTCCTGTGTCTCTGCCCATGGCAGGGGGGTTGGAACTGGATGATCTTGAAGGTCCTAACTATTCTATGGTTCTGTGATTGTAATTTGAAAAATTTGGCAGGGTTACAGAAAGCTTGACACCTAAATTAAAATCTTAAGGCATGCAAGGTTATGATCCAAAGCACTCTTTTGCACTTGGAATTGTGCTAGATGAGTACTCCAGATTTCTACAGTGCAGCACTGTGTGCGTGTGACAACATCAGGCGTAATTCTGCTTCTACAGGTTAAGAAGTCATGCCAACATCCATGTTTCTCTCTTCTCTGGTCAGATCTTACAACAGGGATTGGGTGATGATGTGAAGGTGTTATTTTTTCCCCTAATCTTTATGCAAATGGAACCTGCTTTATTATAATCTCATATTCAAATGATGCAAAAACATTTATAGTATTTCCTCATATTTCACTTATATTTTTAATCTCTTGAGATTAAGGAGATGAGTACTACATCTTTTCCAAGATAATTCTTTTAATACCTTCTGTTTTCAAGTATTGTAGCTTTTTTCTTGTATGCTCCTCTGCCATTTTCTCATTGCAGTCATTGTCGGGAGTCCGTCTATGTTTATACTTGTTTTCGTCAAATCATCAGCCTCACTTTATTTGGGAACTGTTATTTTGTTTGCAAATGCCTATGTGGGCATTTTTGAACAGTTTAAGTTAAGTTTACCCTTTCTTCAGTTTTTCAGTTGCCTTTGTCTGTGTGCAGTATTTGCTGAAGTACTTCTGTTTTCTTTGAAATTGGAAGAAAAAGTGAAGGAAATGGAATTAAAAAAGGTGGCAAAATAACTGAAGCTGATGAAATCCTGTAAATATGTGTGGGTTTGGTGAATACGCTGTTGTTCTTCCAGTGCTGTTTTGCATAGACTTTGTAGCACATCCGGGTAACAAAATCTGCTCTGAAATAGTTTACAAATTACGGGTATTTAAGTTAGAGATCTGAATTTAGGAACTATGGAGCAGCTGCAGTTTTGGCTTAAGACAGTGATAATTTTGGGTGCATAGTGTCTGACAGATCGTGCCCAATCGTTGAGCTGCTGACAGCAGGGGAGAACTAGGTGGACTAAGTGACTTCATGTGCAGTATCCAGTTATTACTGGCTTTTTGCTTGCTTAAGTCAGCCCATCAAAAATAGACCACTCCAGTCTTTATAGAATCAAATTATATAGGCAACCAGGATGGCACTCAGCATAAGACAGGTGCATTTTTGTGAGAAGAATCATTTTTGAGATGTTTGGGGGACTGACCGTGCTTCACTCCCATTGTTAGGGATTGTCTGTGGAAAATGGATGCCATTTCTGGATTGTTTCTTCAGGGCAAAGCCAAGGATTCTGCTAGAGATACCTGCCCTTTCGTATGGGTAGCAAACAGCTTATCCAGCCACAAATAGTCAATACCCCAAGACGTGACTGGGGAGAAAGAAGGGCTTTCTGCAGTTGCCATACAATAGGGAGTGACTAATGCCAGTATGAGCTGGAGCCAGAAGTGCTGTAACTGCCAATGAGCTAAGCAGCATAAATTTTGGACAGGAAGCAGAATGGGGCTAAATAAAGCTGTAAATATCTGTCCAGTGTAAAATGCAGAGCGAGCAGGCAGGAGATGGCTGTTAGGATATAACCATGTCTTAAAAGAGGTCAGAGCAGATGATCTAATGATACTGTCTACCTGATAATTCTTGTATTCCTCAGTCTCTAAAATGAAGATTTTTTTAATTTTTGTTTTACTACTGTCCCTCTCTATTTCTTCTTTTCTTTTCACTTCTGTTACTGATGCTTTCAGACAGGGAAGACTTAAACTTCCATGCTGTCCAGTAGAAAGACCTTACATTGGCCTTAATCTAAAAATGGCGATAGGATTTTTTAGAACTGTTTGAGAAAGAAAATAGTAGCTAAAATAAAAATCTCACAGCTTGGTCTGTATCATTAGCCTATCAAGTTTTATCAGCAAAAATAGTTACTTGTATGTGAAACATACAAGGTTATTTAAAAAAAAAAGCTCAGAATCCATGTTATTGCTGAGAAGTCAGTGTAGGCAAGACCATGCTTAAACTGACATCTCTTAAACTAGTAAGAACTCTACTTTTCCTCCTTTTCGTTATTCCAAGAAGAAACTGGAAAGTCCTAAGCTAAGAAAACCTTGTTGAGACCTTTAGAGTGTGTTTTTCAGTAAGTCAGTACTCCATTTTCTGTTTATTGCAATTAAAAATCAGTGTAAGTAATAGCAACAGACAAGACGTGTTTGTGTCACTGCATTCCTACTCTAAATTAATGCGGCAGTCTTAAATGAAATTTCAGGATACTGTACTTGGATTACTTAAGTTTTCACGCTGATTTGCTTTCATGTTTATTAGTGACTATGGCAAAGTAAGGAGGAAATGCAAGGGGCGTTTTAATTATTTAGACATGAGCCAAAAATGATGCCATGATTGCCTTGTTGCTCATAACCTTCCAGTATTTTCAGAACAGCCTTCCTCAGAACTTTGCTTTATGATGTTGTTCTTAAAGTTGAGTGTTCGTTAAGCTGTGTGTGGGCATTCATACTTGGAGTACTGTGAAGAGATGAAGTGCCTTAAGTGTCATCTTCGTGCTCATGCAACATTGTCAGACTTTTCTGTTCTAGTGTCATGATGTCCTCAAAAAATCATGATGTGATCTTCAGAAAAGTTCGGATTTGTTGCATCTCTTTCATCTTTTACATGATCACCTTATTAGGGTTTTTCTTAGACTTCTTTAGGGCCAAGTGGCAATAAATATCAAAAACTTCATTAAAGGACAAGAGATGAAGCGCTGAAGATTTTTTAAGGAAACCAGACTGAAGGGTCTCATGATAAAATTTTGATTGTTAGCAGTGCTGCCTGGACCCAAGATTCCAATGGCTCGAGCGCCTTGCCTTCTTCTCTTCTCAATTAGGAGGTTTCTTCACAGCACTGCAGTCTTTCACTAAACTCCCTGTTTTAACAGCAGATATACCGAGCTTTGAAGCGTTTAACTGCCAAGAGTTTACACGTCTTCCTTCTTTTCCAAGCTGAAGTGTTTCTTTTCAGTCTTTTCTAATCATACTGCATTGCGTTGATAGCTGGATAGTTAGTAGTGTGCAAAAATATATCTAAGCATGTAACATTTCTAAACAGAACCTTGAATTCTGGGGTTTTTTTCCTGACTCCTCCATGTTTAGTGGAGGATCTGTCTGCTTTTGGGGCAGGAAGGGTGGGGAGGGAAAGTGTGCCGTCTTTTTTGAGTGGAAAGTGTTTAAAGCCAGGAAGAGTGTAAAACAGCTCCTGTATTGTTTGGAGGCTGGCTACCCGTATATCTTTATTTAGTGTAAATGATAGATCTGGTGGCATTAATCTCTTTATTTTATTTTTCCTGGAAAGTAAACAACACTGTTTCAAGCTTTACAGATGCTAATTACTCAGAAAACAAAAGTCAAACAAATGTAAATACTGGTAACAAGTTTAAAAGTTACGTGACAGAAATGAGGCATAAAATGTGAGCTGATTTTACATCAGTGGCCAGTTCTTGGGATTAGGAGTTAGGGTTTTGTATTTTTACTTTACCAGATATTAATTTTTATGCTAAAAAGCAATCCTGGAACCGAATTCTCCTTCTACCCAGCAATTGAGACTTTTTTGTGAAGAATGCTATTAAAAAGAATATGGCACCAAGGCCACACATCTGTTTCTCATTTCAAAACAAGTTCTTTTAGAGAGAACCCTCGAACCCTCTATTTTTTTTCCTACTGCCATGAGATGCGGTTTTTTTTCCCTTCAGTAAACAGACAAGAATAAAAAGGTCATTAACAAAGTGGATTACTGAGTATCATTTACACAAAAGGCTTTAGCAATACATTAATTTGTACCTGTGGTGATAATGTGCATCCACAGAGTCCTTTGTTCTATTAAAATGCCATCATGTGAAAAAAATCAGTTGTCACTCTGGCTCTGTAAAATGGAGTCTGGAACCAAGATTATAGCATCAACCTGAGAGGAGATTTACGTGTATCTGAAGAGAGTGTGGTTTTAAAATGTGACAGTATTTATAACAGATGTGAAATACGAAAGGCATGCTGCTTCCTCATTCTCCTCCTCATCTCTGAGAAGTGACCTGCAGGTGAGAAATAGAAGAGTTCCTTAATAAATCTCTGTTGCTCCAGCTTGCCTTGCTGGGCAGAAGGATGGTATTCCTCTGCTTCTTTTTGTTGCTCCTTTGCAGTTATTTTTGCTTGAGAAAATTAATTGCTACATAGTGACGTGTTTATTTCCAGAGAATAACACGTGTGACTTCTTATATCTGGTGTCAGATAGGAACTAATGTGAGATCAGGAATAATAAAAATTATAACGTCTCTCGGGTGTTTGTCCTCCTGTAAATCTGTTATTCAGAATGATCGTATTGGTACCAAGTATGGTGTTAGCAACAAAGGGAAGTGTGAACTACAAAAGCGAGCTCGTGCCAGTCATGGGCCTTTTAGACTCTGCTGGACTTGATTACAATATTTACTTTCCATCCAGTAACAGATGGGGCACTTATTAAATCTGGAAACATTTTTTATGATTATTTTGTGCATATTTGATGTGTAGAGTGGTTTTATTCCTGGTGACCTGCAGGGTATTCCTGTGTGGTCTCCTAGCCTAGGAATTTGAGATGAGTTCTATTTTGCCTCATGCTGTTTTGTTGGGTTTTTTTCCAATATTTTGAGCCGCTACTGAACTAACACATGGCACGTGACATTTATCAGAGGATGGCTGTTACTGAATTTGTGCAGCTAAGTTCAGACTTGGGCAGGTTCATGGTGTTTATCCCTTTTGAGTTATTTACTGTAAGGTTTTCATCACCTGAATTGGGAAATGAAGTCCCTGAAGGTGACAAAATGTTATATCAGTTAATTCCTATGTTAAAAGGATTTCATGATTAAGTATGCCACCTGTAGTGGTGCCACAGCTGCTCAGGTAGCGAACTGGTCATTCCTTGGCTCTCTGATGCTTTGTTCTCTGGGCCATGTGGCTGCAACTTCTGTTTCAATACTAGTTAACAGCTACTGCTACTCAGCAGGCTGTTGCCATTGTAGAAATGAAGTAACTAAAATTAGCAAGAACACTTTTTTTGCTAGTTTTTCAAGCTTCTGCAGGTTCTAATACAAGAAAAATATTCTGTATTCATTTAGGCTTTTAAGATACTGTGTCTCCAGTCAGATTTGTTACCCTAACCTAAATTTGCCTTTGGAATGCAGTGGCCAGTCCAGTAGCATAAAATGATGGAGTTCCTATGAGGGGAAATAAATATTGAAATCTTTTGACAACAGTGGTAGACTTGGTCATAGCAACATGCATCATATCTACCCAACCTGAAAATAAAAATGCTATATTTCACTAGATCAGAAAATAATATGTCTTCAACTCATGGTTCCTTGATGTTATTTTATGAATGTTAATGTTTTATTAATATTTTTAAAGACAGTTGAAGGGAGCCTTCATAGTCTCTTCTCTGCTAATCACACTACACAGGGCACTTGGATTTAATAAAAATTCTTCCAGGTAATTCACACAGAACCCACGGTGGACGCAGCGAGTGTCAACCAGAGTGAAAGGCTGTTTGATAGATTCTTATATAATCAGGTTGCACTTGGTTTTCTGCTCTGATCTTCCTTTTTGTGTATCCCAAGGTAATGCACATCTTTTAGCAATTTTGACCTCTGGGAAGAGACCACAATATTTTGTTGTCCGTGCATTTCTTTAATGTGGTGCAATATTGTAGAATTAGGCTACGATTTCGTTTTGTGTGGGCTGTGTATCGCTTCAACGTACTGTGAACTGTCACCTTGCCTACGTCGCTAAAAAGGTGTCTCATAAGCTCTGTTTTGTGTTTGCAACGAATTAAAGCGATAGTGACACACTTGATAACAATGGTAGCTTTGAGGGTTATATACAGGCAGGGCTGTGAATGTCATCCAGGTTTCTAAGCTGGTGTATGTATGCAGTGTTTCACAAGGAGCCAGGTGCAAGAGACCTATGCACATCTGTTTACTTTATTAGAACTTTGAAACACAGAGTAGTCATTAAATGTATGTGTATAGCCACAGTGCAATTTCACAATGTATATAATGGATAAAATTAGGAGGTCACATCTCAACGGGAATGCTGAAGTTGCCCATTCTCTGCACTGCATTGTGAGCAGTCAGACGAGTTTGTCTCGGTGTGTTTATCTTGGGAATGAAAAGCAGCAAGAAGAATCCAAGATCATGTTCCTTAGCAGTTTTTTAATGTCGTGGTTTGTTTTGGTTTTTTTTTTTTGTTTATGGGTCACTGTACAAATACACAAAACCCATGTAAGGCAAAGTAAATCTTTAAAGTATGAGGAAAAATTTCCCCAGATTTAGTAAGAGAACATGAATTGCAGCATTTATTTATTTATTTATCTATCTATCTATTTATTTATTTATTTAAGAAGTGTAATGTGTGTCAAGAAGGTGCTGAATGTTTTTCATAGTCACATACATTAGTTGTCTTCCTCTTTACAGTTGCTTTTCAGTTGTTTCTGTCCGTGAGTTTTTGAAACCTAAGTATGCAGTAGACAGTTGTGCTACTAAATGGACGTTTTGCATGATGATGTAAGCATAGATCCCAGTCTGTTTTTACCAGTAAACTTACACTCTAAAATATGAATATATTTATTGATGAGCTTGGGTTCCTGTAGGACTCAGTGTAAAAGCTTGCTGGACGTGTTTTGTTCAAGAATGCTGTTGGGCTGTGTAAGTGCCCACATTTTTAAGATTTACCAGTGCAAAAGTTATTTGAAAGCTTTAGGACCGTCTAAGCTAGAAAAGAGTAAGATTGTTGAGAGTAACTTGTGATTTTGGTTGTTAGATGAATCACAATGAAACCATTTTCTTTTCCTCCCTCCTTTTTTCCCACTCCCAAATGACCAGAGGAGGGTGAGGGTAGGGAGAGCAGGGGTTGTCTGCTCATTTTTAGACCGTGGAATGAGGCTCAGTTGGTTGGATCGCCTGTTTCACAGCAGAACAAACTACAGTCTTTCCAGAGTGACTTTTTTCTTCTCCAGAGGAAACAAATTCCACTGGTTACAGGAATACTGTCTGACCAGTAAGAATGGAAATGTTTAAGGAGTACAGAGACTGTAGAAATTTCTCTTGCTGCTAAGGATGGAAGGATTCTGAGGATAGAATGCGTCCAGTGAAATAAAGCTTATTCACAGCCCGTGCAACAATGTTCTGTATAAAGGAACTTTTTGTGTTCTACTTATGTTTGATCTGCAAGAACTGTACCAAAATGAGATAAGTTAAAAATAAAGATAAATAAAACATGTCATTTGCACGGATAACCTATAAGAAGACATGAGTGGGCACCATGTTGCAATTTGTGTGGAAATATATGTGTTAGAGAATGAAAAAACACGTGTTTCTTTCAAGACAGGAGTCCCAGAGCTGTATCTTGATGGCTGATGTTGATGCTTTTCTAGTGGCTGGGCAGTTATAGAGATGAGTTTGCTTGTGGATTCTCTGGTGTTTAATGAGTATTTGGGTTACGCTGGAGCTTTTTTCAAGTTCCCCACTAACTGCTGAGGGTTTGTTTCTAAAAGCGTGCTCTGACAGCCATGCAGTGTTGCTTGTGGAAAATGAGTTAGAGAGGAACTCAGGCAGGGACTTGAGACATGTCCAGGGTTTAAATACAGAAGAACAGTGTATGCGGTTGGAAGGAGAAGAGACGGGAGCAGATTATCAGAATCATCAAGTGGAAGACGCTTATTGTTACAGATGCTGGGTTTTGAAAAGGGTTGTCATTCTACAAATAACAGCCTTCTTTAAAAATAACAGCCATCTGTGAAACTGCCTGATCATTAGCTCCCTTTTCTGTCCTTCGTTCTTGAACTAATGTTGATTTATCTGCAGAAGACGATGATCAAGATGAGGATAAAAGCGTTTGAGTACTTGCACGCTAAGAGGATTCTGGCAGGCATTCGATTCCATGGAATAAGCCTTCCCATGGACTCCTCTGAAAAGCTGACATCTTCTTTGTATGGGGTGAATGTGATGACCCTCCCCCTGCCTCTCTGTCTTCCATGTCATATATACTGCTTCTTTCTATTAAAGTATTGGGTGTTTCTGAAGGCCCTGCATACATCCTGCTGTGCTGCATGAATTTCTGTAAGAAAAGTTGCTTTGCAGACTGTCAAGCTCAGCTGCTTCATCTGTGAGACTGGTGGCAGCAGAGCAGGATAGTAAATGATCAGTGCTAGACCTCAGAACAAAAATAGGAAAACAATGGCTACTGGGATTGCTCCGTCAAAAGTTCCTTCCATTTCCTTGCTGCCTGCTTTCACAAAGCTTGTAGGATCACAATCACTGTTGACACTTTGTTTTCCTTTCCTCAGTCTCCATCATACTTGATGGAGATCAGCCTGCCAAATAGTTGTTAATGCTAGAGCCACGTGAAATAAAGTTCTTCATGGTGAGGGATTTGAGAGGAGCATAGGCTAAAATCTGTGTTCCAGTTCTTGTAGGACCCTGTAAGACTCTCAAAATAAAAGGTAGACTGGGAAAATTAGAGTAGAAAAATAGGGAGTGCTTGAAGATAGAATATTCTCAGAACCACGATCTCTGGAGACTGGGAGGATGTTGGACTTGGACACTGGCTCAGAGAATTTTTCAGTCTGTCCCAGCGGGGTTCTTTCTCTTAACTGATACATTGGAACAGTTTTTTACTTTGTTTTGTGTAACTCAAATGCTCCTTTCATGACTTTGCAGCTAAGTTTTTCTCCTTGCCATATCATCTATCCCGTTATAAGCTTAAAAATACATTTAATCCAGGAAGTCCTAAACCTCACTTGCTTGCCTCCACCTTTCCCCACTTTAGAAATTGAGTTGGGTGAAATGCTCATTTTTTTTTTTTCTGTAATTTTTACCTGTTTACAATGTACAATCATTTTCTGAATGTCCAGAAAGAGCACACTTTTATTTTGTGAGCCAGATATGATGATGAATGTTACGGGTGCCTGATTTTAAATCCTTGTCTGTTTGTTTCTTTGACAGGTCCTTGACCAATATGAACGAGAAGGGTTTAATTTCCTAGCTAAAGTTTTTAATTCTTCACATTCCTTCTTAGAAGACTTGACAGGTTTGACTTTGTTACACCAGGAGACACAGGCTGCTGAGGTAAGAAAATACTCTCTGGACATTAAGAATATACAGGTAAAGGGTTCTTGCTTTTATGTTCAGCTGTATAACCATGAGAGTAAATGAATTGTCAATAGAATGGAGCAGTGGTACTTGATTTACAGGATGATTTACACACGCCATGTGCTTCTTTCATCCAGTGAGGTAAGATGCGTCTTCTTAATGTGATGGAATAAGAAATACTGTTGGATGTGAGAGGTCATTCTTTCAGAAGGACAGATAATGCGATGCACTTTGGCAGCCATTTAGACATGCACTGCATTATTAGTATCATTACTTTTATTGTTGCATTTTGTGAAGTTACAGAAATATTTTACACGACAGTTGTTGCTTGACAGTTCTGGATTCATGTCAGGAAAGTTCCTGTCGGTTGCCTTTTAGTGTGTGCTTCACTGGCAGCGTGAACTGTGGTTTGTGTGAGCATCACAAGTCCTGAATAAAAGCACTGAGAGCAGAGAGCTTGGTGTGACGTAACTGTCACGATATTTGCACAGGTTCTAGGTAGGTTAGGCATTCTCTTAAATTCATTCTAAGATTTTATATCTGATTATTCAAGTATCTATTTTTAAAGGAAGCAAGTGACTTGTGTTATATAGTATAAGGAAATCAATTATGATTTTAGGTCAATCTAAAATGTAATTATTCTGTTGCTTGATGGATTATAATAGGAGGAAAACAGTGCTGTTTACAACTTTTTGTCATTAGACAAATAACATAGAATGGAATTGGAGTATGTTCTCTGCTCATGGATGGTAGCCATGTCCAAAGAGTTGCAATATTGAGTTTGTCCTGTAGAAAATGAAGCAGCTATCTATCTTAGTATTGTATTTTATTATTTTAATTTTTGTAATCCTCACTCCATCTGTAAATGTATGTGTTGTTCTACATCTAGAATTTCATTTTGGTCTAGTCCTATCACAGGATCACTAGGTTGAAAAAGACCCACTGGATCATTAAGTCCAACCATTCCTATCAAACACTAAACCATGCCCCTTAGCACCTCGTCTACCCGTCCCTTAAACCCCTCCAGGGAAGGTGACTCAACACCCTCCCTGGGCAGCCTCTGCCAGTGCCCAGTGACCCTTTCTGTGAAAAATTTTTTTCTGATGTCCAGCCTAAACCTCCCCGGGAGAAGAGGCCAGCTCCCTCCTCTCCACAACCTCCTTTTAGGTAGTTGTAGAGCGCAATGAGGTCTCCCCTCAGCCTCCTCTTCTCCAGGCTAAACACCCCCAGCTCTCTCAGCCGTTCCTCATAAGGCCTGTTCTCCAGCCCCTTCACCAGCTTCGTTGCTTTTCTCTGGGCTCGCTCCAGAGCCTCAACATCCTTCTTGTGGTGAGGGGCCCAGAACTAATAGCCACTGAAGTCACATTGTTTAGTGAAGATATTAACAATAATGTGTAGATCAAAATAAAAACTTGCCAAGAGTACTCTGTGTGTCAGGATTCAAAAATCCCTGAATCAGTGTGTGGAGAATGAACGTTTTGGTAATCTGCACTGATTAGAGGTTTGTTTAC
The DNA here is from genome assembly GCF_032191515.1 of Phaenicophaeus curvirostris. Lineage (NCBI taxonomy): Eukaryota > Metazoa > Chordata > Aves > Cuculiformes > Cuculidae > Phaenicophaeus > Phaenicophaeus curvirostris. The sequence continues at coordinate 4,407,083 of NC_091402.1, read as the reverse complement.
TTTTTGTGATAGAACAATAAAATCGTTCACTGTTATTGGCGTCTGATTTTCTCTCTCTTTAACTGCGACACTGACTACTGGTATGTGATAAAGAAAAGGAGAATTACTGAGTGGTTATAGTCCTTTTCCTGTAGAAGGAATGTCTTGTGTGTCCCTCTGCTCTCAGCTGTTTTGTCTGATGCTCCAAATAACAGCGTTACTGAACTAGGGCATTTTTATGCCCACAAATAAACAAGTGATGAGATGTAAGATTCTTAAAATACAAGTTGTGCACAGGGGAGGGCAGGCAGAGTTAAGACAGCTCAGTGGTAACCCTCTGTGCCCTAAAAATTCTTCTGAATTATCTAGCACTTCCCCTTGGTGGAAATATGAAAGTGTGGGCTGTCCTTGTCCCCTTTTGCGCAAGGTGGAGCAGACAGTTTCCAGGGCTCAAACGCGAGATTCAGCCAAAAGATACCTTGAGACGCATCGCACTTTGCAACGCGGAAGCATGCTTAAAAATTCCTGTGCGTTTGAACTTTTTCTCTGCTAACCTAATCTCTGTGTCTTGCTGTAAGGAAGCCCAGGAGGACTGCATTGGTGTGCATAACAACAGGGAGAACGATGTTCAAAATTCCTGAAATAACCTTGGAAAACTGTCTGTCTTAAGAACGCAGTTCCTCTACTGGAATTCTAGCAAAGACAGGACAGTCACTAAGCTAGAAGCTGAAGGATGTGAATTAATACTTAAAATACCAAGACAGAGCAAGTGCGTGGCTGGAGACAAAACTGTGATCCTCCAGGTGTGGGGCTTTCAGCCTCCTTTCTTTCACTTCACAGCACGCTGACTTTTTCTTTACCCTTGGTCTAATCAATTTTCTTTTTGTGGGGGATTTGGGATTGGATAGGTGATGAGGGCAAGAGCGGCGTTTGCCAAAATATCTAGCTAATGTTTTCAGGGGAGGCTTCATGAAAACAAAACTGTCTTTTAGGCTAGGCCACAGTTTTGAATGAGGTATATCACTACTAAAACAATGTTTGGCACATAAGGATTGTAACCTGCATTCTCTCTTTTTTTTTTTTTGGTGGGAGGGAGGAGGGGAATAATTCTCATCTAGAAACATTTTCAAACTAGGTTGACTCCTTTTCCTCTAAAGGAAAAATCTCCAGTAAAGAAGGGAGAAGGGGAGAAGTAAAATACTTTAGGGATTAAATCTCTTCCATTCCAATATACTTTGTTACAGTGAAGAACGAATAGACTGTTTGAGACACATTCTACTATTCTCTTGTGAAGAATAAGAAATTACACAATGCAGACAAACATGCTGATAAACTTTGTTTTATTATTAAGCCCATAAATTATTCAGTGTGCATCTTGGTGCGAGCGAGCATGGGCCTCTGTATGAGCCCCTGTAGAGCGTTCAAGTGAGGGGAAAAAAAAAGTTTGCTGCTGGACAAATCGCTACCAGATGCAGATTTCAATAAACACATGCTGTTGTAGCCTTACCCAAAGGTGCTATGAATTTCTTGAGGCAAGTCTGCCTCTGCATTCACTAAACTGTTGAATGTTTGAAAGTTAATAGAGTTACTGTGTTATGTATGAATACACGCCATTCCCCCTGTTTTTAATGCGCTCTGTTCATCTTGTAGACCATTAAATGTTGTCTTCTAGAGTATTTAATTATTAACGCTGTTTGCATCCTTCTGACAATCTGTATTTCCTCTGGAAACATCTCCAAAGCTTCTCTTATAGCAAGAGAACTTGTGCTGTCAGTTATCACGTACACTGCGTGCATTGATATTTCATTATTGATAACATGTAATTTTGAGTACGAGACCTTTCTGTAAGTAGTAGCTTACTTTCCAACAAGTACATTGTAAACTACTGATTTTCTTGTAAATGTAGGTGTGATGAGTAAGTGGTATTAATGAAGTTGATTACACTGTAAAGAGTTATCAAAAAATCATGCAGATTTTACCACAGCATCTCCCTCATGCCTGTGATTGCCAATTCCCATTCACGTGTCAATCCGAGGAAATTAAGTGTCACAAATTTTAATAATGAAATATCAACATTAAGACCTGCTCTTATGTGGAAATGTCATATGGAAAACCCTTCTAAAACTACTTCTCAACTTAAATTTTCACAATGTCTTAGGGTTTGTTTCTTTATGAAGTATGGAGTAATTTTACCGGCATGAATGTTTAAAGATTTACATTGCTATTACTACTATAATGCAAATGTTGTTGGCTAAAGTTGATACTGACTTTGCAGAGGTTTGTAAAACAGGCAAATTTGAATTGCCTTTAAAATTAGTGCTAAACAAGCTCTTACTGGCCTGAATTTTCTTTCTATTTGATGCTGAATATTTTCCGGAAGTATGCACTTTAGTGAACATCTCAACAAAGTACTGGTATTTTCTTTCCCTTATTCTAGTTTGGGTTCTTCTGAAGTTTCCTTTTTACATAATCTTTCTCCTGAACAGATTATTACTTGGCTTCTAGCTGAAATCTGCTACACAACATACTTGTTCTTATGGAATTGGCTGAAGTCCTGGAGAGCCCACCTGATAGCTTAGGAGCAATAAAAATTAATGACCGATTCCATAGTTAAAGCCCAGATTTCTTTCCAAGATTAGCTTGTTTGTGCCTGAGAAGGTAAGGATTGCTTCAGTGATAAATTTTCCTTGGCAGTGACTTCTCTTAGCTGATGGGCAGACTGATGGAGTCATCTCCTTGCAAATGAAAATTAACCTTATGAAGAGACAATAAAATAGTCCGTAGCGTTATGCACGCAATTCTGTTCCAGCAGCATTGTGGGTTTGTGCCTTGTTAAAGACATTAGGAGAACAAGTTGGGGGGATCTGAGAGTTTCCTCTAAGGTTAAAGAAATAAAACTATGATTGGGCAGTGCATGAAAAGAAACTTAAGTCAGACTTGGATAATTTTGACAGTGTAACTTTACTAAAAATAGTCCTTAACTTATCCACAGAAGTCCTTTTTAAAATGACTGCATCGATGTTGTCCGCAGTTAAAGCACCGTGTACCAGTGTGTCTTTCAGCTGTTCTGTGAGTTCAGAGGGCTGTGTGTAGCAGTTACGCTGAAATCTCTGCATACGAAGGCAGATGCTGTCTTATTATCGATGTGTTAATATTGCAAAACAATTATTTAATGGCATACAACTCCTTTGTAACATATTAAGAAGTCAACTCTATTCCAGTTAAAACACAAAGGACACAAAATAGAACTAGTCTGTTTGATCTGAATTTAAAGCAGTGAGATTACAGAAATAATTTTGGAGAAACTTTCTGTATGTGCAAGCACATTGGTACTTTGTCATCTTAAAATATGGGTTTTAAGTACTTACTATACATTAAATCAATTCCTGTCATTTTCAAGTAATGACTCAAGCCTACCTGAAAATTAATTTCATCCCCTGCAAATTAGGTGTGAAATTATGTGGGTTAATCAGCAGATACAAAAAATACATAGTTAAGGAAAAGATACAAACTCTGATTTAGATGGAGATAACTGCTAAGATGCTTATTTATTTTGTTTTAACTGAAGTAGAAAGGTCACAGAAATAGAAAAGGGATGCACAAGTAAACTGGTAAAGAATTAAGTAATTACTTTCCAGCCTCTCAGGGGAATAAGGGTTAAGAGATACAGTTTGAAAAGGGTTTATGTTGTTGAAAAGTTGATTTATCTTGTGTCTACAGAGACAGTGTGCCAACAAGTGCAAACCCAAAAAGCAAGTTAAAAAGAAGAAGAGAAAACTCCTACTGGAAGCGAACATGAAGGCATAACAAAGCTATTTAAAATTATTTCTGTGCAACAGCTGGTTTTGTTAACGTTTCTTAGTTATTTTTAAAAAACCGTCTAAGTTCTAATTCCATTTGTCTTCTCACTTTGAGTAACTGTAGTATGTGAAGTTTGCTGTCCTATGACTCATTCTTCCCACAAATGCTATTTCTTTGAATAGCCCTTGTGAAAACATGCATTTCATATTAGTTGTCTTCATTGGCAATCGTGTAGACTTTTTTCTTCCCAAATGAGTGATTTATATGTAGTGATCTGTGGATCTGCCTCTGCCACACACGGTGCATACCAAAACAGTGATAGCACTGCGCTGCGTGGCTCTACCTGTGGTTTCTGTGCTCGCTTTTGTGAAAGAAAGGCTGGTAGATTGCTGAAACTAGTTTAATCTCTTTCTCCACAAGGCAAATAGTCTTATAATCTAATAAATTCTGATGCCTTTTATGTGTTTTCAAGCACAGTCATGAAATTGAGATTCTTAGTAGAATTAAAAAAGGACAAAGAAGGGGCAAATGCAAAATAAGGTATTATTTCCAGCCTCCGAAAGCCTCTTTGCATGAGTATGGCTAAATACTAAAGAGAGTCGTGGAAGCTAAATGACTGAGGTTCATTCAGATAAAGAATTAAAGGACATCTGTTGTAGCTTTTGTACGTGAATGGCTGCTGGGCAGACTGTTTTAACTTTATCTTCGTGGGCAGTCATGGCAGTATTCTAAAGAACAGCCAGGGTTGTAGGCTTTCCTGCTGCCTTCACAATACTTTACATTTTCTCTGGTAGCGCAATGGAACAGGCAAGCTCCTGTGAGAGGATTCTGCCCTGAATTGTATATACTCTGTGAGTTTGTCCAACTGTGCGAGCATGCATTCATGACAGCAGCGCGCCAAGATATTGATATGGTCATCGTGCTCTCCAGCTGTCCTTGGATTAAATGGGAACAGCCTTTGGATTGAGTCCAATCTGTAAAACACAGCTTACGCTTTTAGATGGGTAATGAAATACTTTAAAACCAGCCTTTCTTGGACATGAGCGTTTTGTCTTGATTGAAGCTACTGTTTTGATATACTGTTTTTGACTTCTTTTTTCTGGATTTAATCTAGAGTTTATAATCAGAATAGATTGTTCACTGTACTTAATACGTAATTTAATATTGTTTCACCTGTGTTTAATGTGTAGATTTATGCTCGCAGATAGTATTTTGATTACCAGCGAGGTAAAATCTCGGTCGTAGATGAAACATGTTGATAAAGTTCAAGGAGCTGACAATGAATTTATTTTTTATACAGTTAGAGATGATGATGATGAATTTAGGAAAATGAGGTAATATTTCATGTTAAATACATTTTTAGTTCAGTTGAAGTGTAAAGACCGCAAACATGATTTTTCCACTAAATGAGGCTAAACTCAAGCAAAGTTGATCATAAAGAGAAGAAAATACCACTTTTTGTAATGTAGCATCAGTAGCTTCCTCACTTCTTAAGTAATAGCTGGTGGAGGATGCTACATAAGTTTTCAGGACGCTACTAGAAAAGGGTAATGTACTTAGAAAGCTGGTGGGATTTAAGCTCACTTATGACACAGGAAAACTTTGTTTTCCTAAGAGAATTTCTAAATTGAAGAATGAATGTTGTCCTTTTGCTTTCCAAGGAGAGTGAAGTTCACCAGCAATAGCCTGAAATCTGTTGCCCTTCCTTCTGATTGTTAAGTGGGAATTTTCTTTACTCTTTGTTGAAAAGCAAAAGGAAAGAACTTGTGGCAGAGAAAATTGCCTATAGAATAGGCTGCCTGTTCTTAAACGTTATTTTAATGTCAAGAGTGAGGTAATAGTATGAAGCAATAACCAGAAAGCTGCATTGTTTGCCTCTGGTATTAAAAACAACTTCACAAAGTTGATCTTTATTGTAGTTTTAAAAACATTTGGCAGGGAAGACACTCTGATTAGCATACCTGTTTCAGGAAGAATGTCAAGAAATCTTTGATTTTGCATTTAAATATGGGATCTGATTAATACTTTGGGCGTGCAAGAGAGCAAGAACTCTAAGGCTGTTGTTACTACAGTCAGATGCCATTACAGACAGCGCAAGACTTGTTGTAAGAGGAAACGTGATTACTTTGGATTAAAGAGGTTGCCAGTGCATTGAAGGATTTATGCATGCTGCTGCTTTGAGTTATATATAACTTCATTAGTTTGTTGAAAATGTTCAGCTCTAGAATTAATGAAGCGCAATAAATACTGGCGGGATGAATCAGCAGGTTTAACATCTTTCAGTTGATGCTGAGCGAGTGATTAATTTTATTGTAGTATTCTTTAAGTCTCAAAATTCTTCAATAATTTACAGAAAGTAGTAAACCTAGTATCTACACAGCGATATTAAGCTAATAGTCAATGTCTGCAGAGGTGCAAGGAGAGAGCAGGAGGGTGAGCAAGGGCCGTTACAGTGTGCTGGTGGGGTGTGTCTGAGCAGGACCAGAACTGAGGACCTTCAGGAACCTTCACTGTGCTGTCCTCGGGGCAGACCAAGGGGTAGACAACTGATGTACTTTGTAAGGGGTCTGGACTTCGGTGACGTGCTAGGTAGGCTGAGTGGGTTAGTTTTAGATTTTCTGAGTTGAAGAGGGGCAAGAGGAGTTTAGAAGAACAAAGATTGCAAGCCTCAGGCAAAGAGGAAGTGGGAAAATGTGGCTTCAGACACAAAGGGCTTAAATTCGTCTTTTCTCTGCTGCAACTCCAGAATTTCATCATGGTTAGTTTAATTAGAAGGGGTGATGAAATACAGATTTGCAACAGCACTGTGGTGTGCTGGTCCACTGCAAGGTCTCTTTTTTATGTGAATTAAGAATTCAGTGGGTGCATATCACGTCCATTTGATAATTCCATTAATCTCAGCGGTGTGAAACGGGCTGCATTTTAACATTGCTTCGTTAACCCAGCTCAGAGACTAGAGTGACATTCAATAACTTTTTCTAGGTGGCTGCATTCCTTTCCATTGCATGAAGCCTGTAGTACTGCAAAGATGTTTCAAAAATATTATTTGTATTTTAACAGCTGGTTAATTACAAATTATTTATTGGGTTGTTGAGAGTTACCTGAGCAGTCGTCATTTTTTCTCGTTACCATAATGCAGAATTAGTGTTATATGTATTCATGTGAGTCTTCGTAAATCTGAATGAGAAATGAGCAATAACTAATGACAAAAGGCTTTTAAGTTTTGAAATAGCCTTACATCATTTGTTTCTAAAGAGCAACGCTTTAAAGACAAAATATTTAATGGCAGAAAAGGTTCTTGAGTTTCATTTTGGTCTTCCTCTGTAACATTTCTCTGGAATTTGGTTATGTAAAAATATGTCTAGGCCCCTTTTGCCTTTGACGTGTAGACCTGGATGCAATCCAGGAGGAGATCGTATTTCAGTAAATTGGAAAAGCTCTTTTCCAGTTGTCTTAGTTCCATCCCAAAATCAAAGCTACCTCAAAAGCTGGAGTACGTTCCTCATCTGACTATTCCGTAACCCTTTGCATTTATTTCTCTTCAAATAGTGTCTGATTACTAAATTAAGCTCTCAGCATTAATAAATCATTCTCCTGCAGAACAAAGCCTGTAATTCTTCATGTACGATGTCATTTGTACCTTTTGAAGTGTAGCTTGTATGACAGCAGAGCAAATCCCTGGGTAGATACAGCAAAGAGAGAGCGTGTAAAGGAACCCAGGTGCGTGTTGTGTAGTTTGTGGGGGTGACCTGCCTAACAGAGGCCAGAGCGTTTGAGAGTGATGTGTTAACGGCTGTTAACAGTGTGCTCTTTGGGCTACTTTTTTATGTAATGAGAAGTCAAATGTGGTTTCTGCCACAACCTGCCCAAATGACTGTTTTCCCTAGAAGCCCGACAGACTCAGCGGTGCAAGGCATTTGAGATGCATCGGTGTGGGGTGTGTATTCCTGCTCATGGCAAATGTAAGTGGGGAGAGAAGCTGGGAGGAGGAGTGGCGCAAGCGCTGTTTAGAGGATAAATCTTTAAATCTGTCTCGCCTGAACACTTTGTGTTGGAAATTCATTCAGAGGGTAAAGGAGCCTCTGCAGAGCCAACAGTGCGAGGGGTGTTTTCTGCTCTCAAGAATTGCATGCTGACTTGCAAAACCTGTGGACCAAACTGCATTGAATCAAGCTGCATTGCACAGCTTTTAATGGCTCTGTGCTATACAGGGCACCACAGAATCCACACCTTTAAATGCTGACAGTTCTGTGTGCCTTTAGAAAGGGAAGAATGGAAACCATCTCCTACCACTATTACATGTTAGTGGCAATTAGGGAAAATCTGTTAGTCTTCAAAAAACAACAGCTGATATTTATTTGTCTTGCCAGCATTCAGCTAGTATTTTGCTCTCAAGGTATTTTTAAAACTGGACGAAGACAGCTCTTATTCTCTCACTTGTGCTTATATTAACATAGTCACAGATATTGTTACTATGCAAACTGCTATTATTATTTTTTGCTCTTCAGTATTTTCCTGGTTTCCCTTTTGCTGTGATGAGCTTTTTGTTCTTGTTGGGAGATGGAACTATTTCATTCATAGGCCACAAATGTTTTCTTTTAAATATACAGGACATCTCATTGTTCCATTGTGTTTTTCCCATTTATTATAAAATGCCCCAGTCCTATTCCAATATACTTCTGTTTAAAACTTCTGCTCCTGTTATTTTTTACATTTTCTCAGTATTGCTCTAGTTTTCCAAAATGTATCAGCGCTGTCCTTTCAGTGCTGCGATTCTGCTCTCTCTCCCTCACTCCAATCCAACCTCCAGTTTACTTTGTGTCCAGCTACATTGTCATGCTTTTTCTCTCATGTCCTGTCATCCATCATTTCTCTGTTGGGTTCACACCTGTTTGTTGTAGCTTTGTATCATCTGGGGTTTTTTTAAGCGTGCATCTGTATGATTTGAAAGAAAAGCGCTCATCTTTTCAACTTACAGATTTAAAAATTCTCTGAATAAACAGTTCTAGATCCCTATTATACTGGTATTATTTTATTATAATAGTAGTAGTGAGTTCCCATCGGAATGCTTCTAAACAATTTACTTTTCAATAGTAGACTTACTTTTCTATCAAAATGCCGTAAAAAAACACTATTCGTAAATGGCTCTTTCTTGCACTTTCCCCAAGTGGTTTTTCATGTTAAAATGCAGAGTTTTTCTGCTATCTTTTTTCCTTTGACAGTAATCTGGATAAATGTATGTATTCTATTTGGCTTGCAAACATTTTCATTTTCAAAAACAACTTGACAAGCGAATTACTGTGACACTGTTAAGTGGTCCATATCTAAATTGATTTTGCTTTGTATTTCAACATTTAAACTTGTTCCTTACAAAGACCCATACTTCAGACTAGGATTAAGTACTTCATCAGTGTTCTGTTGGTTTTCTTTAGGTATGCCATGCCATGGCACGTAAGCTCTTTTTTGGATTCACAATACTGTTGCCTTGCCTTGGTGTTTAATCTGTTTTACCTATAAAGTCAATCTAGTAGTCTGGTTGATTTCCCATTCTTCTTGTACAAACATGTGTCTTCCAATAGCTGTATTCCCCATGGGCAATAAGAAATTGTCTGAACCTGGTTTTCTTGATTGCTAAGAATCAGGTGTAATTTAACAGTTATTTTGGGGAAATATTCTTCCAGTCTCTGGCCTCTTGTGAGCAACCTTCCTCACCTGGGAGGCAGCACGTGCCTAGGGTATACTTCTGATATGTAACTGGTGCTGAGGCCTGTGCCTTCTTACGTTTGATATTGAAACATCAAAAGTTACATTTTAAACACAATTATACAGAAAAAGCTTACTTTCTAGTTTGTTATTTCCTTATTTCGCTTCTCCCTGCCCAAGACTGGTGTTTGGTCTAATGTGTTTCATGGGTTCCTCAGGAAAATAAAGGCTGTTCACATAAGGACGCTGACTGCGTGAGAGGGACAGCAACCTCTGTGGGTTTTTTAAACGTTATATGTGTATTTATATATAGTCAAAACCAGATGTCTAGTGGCGAGTTCAGACATAGAATCATAAAATCATCAGGTTGGAAGAGACCCACCGGATCATCAAGTCCAACCATGAGTCAGTCCCTCTATTCTCTGGCTTGTACGCTTTCTGTCAGCCTTTTGGTTTAGGTCTTTCTATATGTTTTATTGCAGCTTGGAGGGTTGTATTTTATTTAATTATATACTATTTTATTTTGTGTGTGTCTCTCAAATAATGCTGTTATTTGCACAAAAGGAATGGACTAAACCTGGACGAGGTGCTGAGGGACATGGTTTAGTGTTTGGTAGGAACGGTTGGACTCGGTGATCCGGTGGGTCTCTTCCAACCTGGTTATTCTGTGATTCTGTGATTCTGTAAATCTGTTGTATTGCAGTTATGGAGTCTCCTGTATTAAATCTGTAGGCCTCTTGGGTCACATGTTTTGTTCTTCAGGGATGAGCTGGAGCACGGTGACATTATGAACAGTTCTCCAATGCGCTTTCACCCACACACGCACACAAAGAAAAAGGAGAAGGAGCCTCTTCTTTTCTTGACTGTTCACACGCTCAGCTCACATCTCTGCGGTTTTATACGCTGAACGGAATAGCCAAGTAAGGGAAATCGCAGGAAGAAATTGGTCATTGTTGTTCTCACTATTGACTTAAGCTCATTTTTAGTCTCGTTTTTATCTCTGGCAATTGTGTATGTCTTCATAGAAAATACTGGAAGTTCTTGGAGTTACAAATATATCAAGTCACTAGCCAGATTTTCCCTGGCTAAGCAGTCACAAAAGCTGCCGGATGAGCTGAGTTTTATGGGGTGTCTTTTTTCTGTTGGGAACTACTGTTCACTCTGAGATCATCAAAACTTATTTCAACTAGGATGCAACATTAGATGTGAACTTTTGTTTCCCAAGTTAGAGTGTGAATTCTCAGTTAAGGAACCCTGATCAGGTCGTAGCTGAAGTTGTTTGTCTTGAAATTTTGCGATTAAATTCAATTAAATGCCAGTATATTAGTAATTTTAGCAGAATGTTCTAATCCAAAATGAAAATCAGATGTTCTTCATGGAAATGGGGAAGTCCAGACAATGGGTATTGTATTGAAGTTACCAGGCTTGTGTTCTTTATTTTTCTGTTTAATTTTCACTGTTTACGTTGTAGGCAAGTCTTTGCTTATTGTAAGGGATAAAACTATTAGCTAGAAACATTTTTTAAAATTTGTATCCAAAAATATTTCTCTTGAGTTGTATAAAAAAACAGATCCTCTGGAAATTCATTGCTCTTGTGAATGGACTCCTAGGGAGCAAAGCATTTTTATGACTCCCTTAAAAAACAATTGCAAGCATTCCATGAATAAACAGTACATTATTTGGGGGGATGTTTTTATGAGTGTTTTATAATAATTTGTTCTCCAGTGTTTATTTCAGTATAGTATTTTGTCATTTTTAACTTAATTACACTAAGAATTCTCTTGTTGCAGCAGAGCAAGTAGAGCTTTGGAGCATGACTCAGTGCTGTTCCAATTGGCAAGCACAGGTACAGGAACCAAGTATGATATTTTATTCATGTCCCTGGGTTCTGGAAGAAGGGCCAGATTAATGTGGTTTCTTAGCCCAGCTGCTGTCTTCCTACTTTTTGCATTTTTCAATTATTTTGGCAATTTCACCCCTTTTTTTTTCCTCAACAAGTTTTTCCTTCTGTATTTTTCATTAAAAATTTCGCATGTGATTTTGTTCTGGTTTGTTTTTCTTGCTTCTTTTAGGGCTGTTTTTGATGAATAGTTAGCCATATTAATAGTTTCATTGGTATTGGCTTTTCCTGCCCCGTGTCTAAACTATTGCAAGTGACGTTTCTTATTTTCCAGGCACAATAGATGAGCGCACAGTGAATGTGACAGCGGCAGCTCTTGGTACAGCAGAAATCATAATGTTGTTGATATTGCAGAAAACTGGTTTGAAAAATTGGGGGTAAGGGAGTATTAACATCACTGTATTGCTCATTGCCCCAAGGGGACAGCAGTTGCATGCCCATAAAAAGCTCTCATTGTTGCTCTTGGACAAGATTTGCTTTCTACTGCTCCATCTGCAAATAATGCCAGAGATTCTCTTATCAGCAGAAGTACAACTTTTAACTCGGGTCGTGTTCAGTTGCTGCGATATTTTTTCTGATTTTGATTCGTGTCAATAGTATTTCATTAACCCTGAGTGTGCTCACAGGGAAAATTGGCTTGCGGGAGAGCTGGGGAGGGGCTCTTGATCAGGGAGTGCAGGCATAGGATGAGGATGAGTGTATTTAAACTGAAAGAGGGGAGATTGAGATGAGATTTTAGGAAGAAATGTTTTGCTGTGAGGGTGGGGAAGCCCTGGCCCTGGCCCAGGTTGCCCAGGGAAGCTGTGGCTGCTCCATCCCTGGAGGTGTTCAAGGCCAGGTTGGATGAGGCTCGGAGCAACCAGATCCAGTGGGAGGTGTCCCTGCTCTTGGCAGGAGGTGGGACTGGATGAGCTTTGAAGTCCCTTCCAAGCCAATCCATTTGATGATCGTATGATTGCTTTGATTTGGAAGTGGGAAAATGTCATGCAGCCAGTATCAGCCTCTTGCCTGCAGTTTCAGGCAGAGGTTTCAGCCTCAGTTTCCCCTCTCCTGTCAAATGTGTGTCTACTGCTGGTGTTATGGACAAGTTTTTCTTGACTCCTTTTATCTGTTTGGTCGAACTGAGAACTACAGGGCCATGCAAGTGGACCTTGTTCTGTGCCCGGGAGCCAGGGACGAGCTCACAGAGAGAACTAAAGCCACCTTCTGTATCTGCACGTGAATAACAGAAGTATGAAGTATAAACGTCGGCATCAGTGCAGAGACAGACTGATAAGATTTTGCAGGTTCTTTTTCATTTAAGGGAGCCTGACAGACTTTCAAAGTTTACTGCTGTCAGAAAATTACAAAATGGAAATATGCAAATCAAAGATACAGTGATTTCCTTCCATCTAAAACTGTCTTGAGCAAGAGCAAAAAGTCACTTTGTCAAAAGTCAGATAGCTTTGTGGCTCTCCAGAAGCAGCACAGGGGCAGCAGCAGAATGCAGAAGGGACAGATCATGCTCCAGTGTTCATGGGGCTAAGGGAGAGAACAAGATGCTGCGAGGCAACCCAGCTCTCTAGGCACTGGGACTTGCCTGCTGTCTCTGTTCCAGAGATCCCCACAAGCATTCCTTATTTTTCTGTTGGAATCAGTATTCCTAACTTGTAACTGTGGAAGAGCAGTTTATATCATGGGTCAACCCTGGCTTGGCCTCAGCAAAAAGATCAAAGAAATGGATGTTAAGTGTCAGAATGAGAACAAGTAGGTGTACAGAGTTCTTGTTTGGGTGCTTTGGGGAGGGTAAAATGTTGCTGATTTTGCGTGAGTTCAGGCTTGACTGAACTCTGAGATTTCTAATTTTGATGGTTGGACTTGATGTTCAAGGTCTTTTCCAACCTTGATGAGTCCATGATTCTGTAATTCATTAATAGATATTACAGAGGTTTTATTTCATTAGCATAAAAAACCTTTGCAAAAGATAAGATTTTTTATTATAGAGGAGCTGAGAAACCACCTTCTATATGTACTTCTGCATTCTGATGTTCGTGTAAAACTCATAGAAGCAGAAGGGCCAACATTGCTTACTGCTATGTTGGTCTGCTAAAAAAAAAAATGATATTTTTAGTTGCTTAACAATAATTTTATTTTTAGGGATTTAGAAATATTCGCAATTTGAACCAGTGGGAGGTGTCCCTGCCCATGGCAGCGGTTCTGGAACTGAGTGAGCTTCGAGGTCCCTTCCAACCCAAACCGTTCTATGATTTACTGGCTCCGAATGCCCTTGATATCGGATTATACTATTCTGACTCATCGAATGTAATGCTGCCAGGAGCCGTACGGTGAGTGGTCTGCTCACTCACATCCAGTGACGAGTCGTTAATGATGAACAGTCCCTTCAGAGTGGGGTGTACGCGAAATAGGAATTCTCACATCCTCTCTGCTGACTGGGACATGAGTCGGAGAAAGCTAATATTGCTAAGTAATGTGTCAGCAGTTCTGAGAGAGCAAGAGAGGAGAGCAAACTGAAACTTGGATGTCATCTATATTAATAACACAGCAGTGAAACTAAGGACCTTTTAAAGTTTCTGTTGTAGCAGCCATATTTTACTCAGCTGCATCTTAAAACTGTTTATATGCTAATCTGAAATAATTTATAACTAGTTTTTCAAACTCCTTTACAATTTTATTATGTAACTGTCCAAATATTTCCCCAAATAAATGCCAGCAAAAAGATGTCTTGCTGCTAAACTGTTCCACGCGTTTGTCAAAGAAGTCAGTGGATAAGTGAATTATCACAGAGAACGCGAGGCGTTCATGTTGTATTTTCCTTAAAGCTCTTTGCAACAGAAAATGAACATGCAACCTCTGTTTGAAATAATTAGCAGTGGTTTACTAGGGGGAATTTTGGTACTTTCATGTTCTGCTGGCTTTTGATCAAAATTTTCATACGCTGCCTTGTTTAATTTTGGCCATCTGGATGAAAAGGTTCACTTCATCTTAAATACAGGTTTTAACTCTATGAGTGTGCTGCCATAAATTCTGGCAAGCTTCCAGCTTTTTTCATTAAAGCTTTCTTTATTATGTTTTTTTGGCCATTAAATGATTGTTACGCACAATGGGTACTTGATTATAATTTGTTGAAACTGGGAATCGGTTACAGCAGTAATCCAGTTCTGTAATTAAGAGAGAATGTTCATACCTGCCAGGATCTTCTGAGAGCTACTTAGGGCGAGGAAAAAACAGAGTTGAAAGGCAACAATTTCTGCTAATAAGACGCATAAGCATTCTAATCTGAGAGTATTTGCTGATATTCTGTTGAAGTGTGACTTTCTTCATAATAGCTGTGTTTGAACGAAATTTGTGGTTGTGACAGGGGTAAAAGGACAGTTTCATTTATCTTAAAAATTGTCACATCTTTTATTTTTGTTTTGGATTTAGAAAGGAATGTGCCTTTCTAGCAGTAAAGGGGCAATCGGAGGTCCTTGAACCCAGTCCAAGTCTTGTTTCTGCTCGTCTGTTTTCTGGCAGAGGGTTCAGTCTTGCTTTCATTGGTTTTCCACTTGTAAAATTTTGCAAAATTGTGACAAAATTACTGGCTTAAAAGTGATTTTAAAAGTGAATATTTCATAGGTGTGCGCATCATTGACTTCTGTGTTTTAGCTGTTGCGGAGTTGAAAGACCATGTAAACTTGTCTTAGCTGCATCGCTGAATTGTTATGGACAAAGGATACCATGAGGTAGCTGGTGGTATGATTTGGTCTGATTCTTAACAGTACGTTACTGATAATCTAAATTATATACGTGCTATAATAAACTTCAGAAATACTTCTTTAGAACAGTGTACTTAGGTAACAGCTTTATAATATGTGATTTCCCAGATGTGTGCTGCCTTACATGCTAACGCTCCATGTTCAAGATTCCTTATGCAACATCTGCATTTAGGAAACTTTTCTGGGAACTGAGTCTGTGTAAGTTTGATGAGATGAAGCTGCTTAATGAAATCATTTCGTTTAAAATTTTACAACGGTATATTTGGCTGAAAGCAGTTTTCTACCTCAGCTGAGAACTAAAAGATGAAAATGCTGTATGTCCAACAAATTCCTGACTTGGAATTAACTGTAAGGCTGCAGTGAATCATACATAAGTGTGAGAACTTTGCATTTAAATATTCTTGATCTCTCAAATTAAATAAATACCTTGTCCTTTCTTGACAGAAATTGATAATGGACTTGGAGACAAAGCAAGACGGGAAAAAAATTAATGAAAGCTGCAAAATTTAAGTGCATTTTCCACAAAATCTAATCGAAATTGTTGATGGTGTAATTGACACTTTTTAGTCTGGCGAAACAAGTGAGCAATATGGACTTCGAATAAAACCAGTAACTTATAGCTTTCTGTCATTCCTCAGTGTGTGAACCCTCCTGTTCTTGTAAGCTGGCGATTGACATGTGTAAGTCTTTCGAGGACAATTTAAATCACTTGGAAATTCAGAGTTACCTGAAAAATCCCTTCTCCTTTCATACAAATCTTTTCTTTGCCTTTTTATGAGGCTTTTTTCCATAGTAAGTTTGTTGATTTTGGAAAAAGTAAAAGGCGTTTATTGTGACTGATCTTCTCAATGGCAAGCCCCTGCACTTCCTTTGCCAACAGTTTATTTCATGTGTGTTTGGTCCAGTTTTCTTTTCACACAGGTGAAATAACAGTTTGGCAAGTGGTAAACAAAGTATATACGATGAAGAAAAAAAAATTGTATTTTTTTTAAATGAAAAGATTTATTTTATGAAATAATCCTTTCATTGAAGTGAGTAATTAAAGCTAAAGTAAATAAGATCTTACAAGAGATTGCAGTGTAATTGTGTAACTTTTGAGAAACAAGAGTTCATGGTAATGAAGTATTTTCATTTTACTAGGTTTTTCTTGGAAAAGTACATTATCATGTGATGATATACCACAGCGTGTGAGAGTAGTTTGCTCGTACAAAATCCAAACATCACAAAGTAATTTCCAAAGACCAGATTTTTATCAGTTCCCTCTTATGGGAGAGAGCAGAAAGGTTCTTATTTAAAGTTTGTAGGCTGGAACTCCAAGGAAACTTCACAGTGGGCTTTCATTCAGAGTGACTGAGTCTCTTGTGTGTGTCCTGTAAAGGATTTACTTTGGAAGACAGTTGCTTATGTGACTGCATAGTCAATAACCAGAGCATAAGTTACTTATAACTGAGAAAAACTAGCTTGAACTATTTCTGTGTCAGTCAATATTTGGCATGGCTTTGGTTCACTGTGGCCCATGCAAGGCGTCTTTAACTCCCATAAATATAGAATTAGTGCACCTTATAGAGTAATGGTGATGAGAGTTCCTCTCCTTCCTAAGTCTCTTAGAATCATAGAATCATTCGAGTTGGAAGGGACGTTAAAGCCAATGCAGTTCCAAACACCTGCCACTGGATCAGGTTGCTGAAAGCCTCACCCAACCTGGGCTTGAACACCTCCAGGGATGGGGCAGCCACCACTTCTCTGGGCAGCCTGGGCAGGTGCCTCAACATACTATCAGGAGAACATTTCTTCTTAAGATCTCATCTCAATCCCCCCTCTTTCAGCTTAAACACAGTCCCCGTCATCCCATCCCTGCTCAAGAGCCCTTCCCCAGCTTTCCTGGAGCCCCTTTCAGTACTGGAAGGAGTACTGTTCACTTAGAAGGATTTTAAAGGAGTATTAGGGGTAGAAGACAGAGGAAGATTTCTTTTGTTTAAGGCAGTAGTTAAAATAAAAGGTAAAGACATGTGGATTCATATCTTCAAAGAAGAAACAAGTGTAGGCAGTGGGCCCCGTGTTAAGTCTGTACTGGGACACCAGGCAAATGACCCATTTCTTGTTTCTTCCCAATTTTTGTCTATGGGTCTTAGCGAATTTCTTTGGAGCAGGAGTTCTATTTCAGTTCACGATTGTTGTGTACAAGGCAGGGTGGGATTCTACTCTTTCTGAAATGAGACTTGTGATACAGACTAACTGATAAAAAACAAAAAAAGCCCAAACTCCCTCAAGACACATTCCCTGGCGTTACACCTCGTAAGAAAAGAGCGATCTCGAAGGAAAACATAGAAGATGGTTGCTAGAAGTACGTTATAACAGGGCTCTTGCTGGGGAAGAGAAACCAGGTTCTGATAGGACCCTCAGGTAGCACAGCTCTGAAAACGCACCCATACCAAGCGTGTATTGCTCCTGAGCTCAAGTGATGATACTGTGGTCTTTAATGACAGTGCTTTGTTCCAGGCATACGCCGTTTAAAACAGGTAGGTATTGATTAAATTGAAGTGACAGACTGCCTCAGCCCAGGTGGTGAAAATTCCTTTCATAACATTGCCACAGCTTTTAAATTAACTTTTCCTTGAAGAATATCTCCTGCCAGGTGATTTATTTCACCCTTTGCCTCACTGGTGGCATGTTGTGACGTTAGTGTACATGGATTCGTGTATCCTCGTTGTCCTTCAGTGTTTGCTGCATTAATATACAGTGAATATATTTGATATTTAGACTATTGTTTGCAGTCTTTTTATACTTCTCAGCTTCGGTAGGTTGTGTTTTGAAGATGTTTTCCTTCTTTCACCTAGTTAACTGGTGGGGTTGATGAGCATAACGGTAAACTTCACTGGGGTGCTGAGTTTTTATTGTTTTGAACCTTGTTAAGAATTTGACTCCGCGACTGAAAATTCATTCTTATTTACGTATTGGACACAAACTGAAGCAAGTAATGTGTCCCCAGGGTATTTATCTGACACCCAGA
Source organism: Phaenicophaeus curvirostris (assembly GCF_032191515.1). Lineage (NCBI taxonomy): Eukaryota > Metazoa > Chordata > Aves > Cuculiformes > Cuculidae > Phaenicophaeus > Phaenicophaeus curvirostris. The sequence continues at coordinate 4,388,935 of NC_091402.1, read as the reverse complement.
GATGCTGGCCCAGGTTGCCCAGTTGTGGCTGACCCATCCCTGGAGGTGTTCAAGGCCAGGTTGGATGGGCCTTGGGCAGCCTGGTCCCATGGGAGATGTCCCTGCCTGTCGCAGGGGGGTTGGAACTTGGTGGGTTTTAATGTCCCTTCCAGCTCTAACTGTTCCGTGATTTTGTGTAATGGGAAGGAAATTACAGTAGGTTACGCCTGAAGTATTTCTTTCATGCTTATGCTACTATTGTTTGTATTTTTTGAGTTAATTAGAGAAGTTAAGTCTCTAGGGTATTTCTCAATGTCTGTCAGACTTTTGATGTACAGTGATCTTCTCTGAAATCTTGAACTGCTTGAAGTTACTCAGTACAGATCAGCATCTTCAGGTTGGTTGCTCATAAGTAACATAATTGAATTTTAACAGAAATTCACAAATTCACTTCTTAAAAGCTCTTGCTTTTGTAGCAGACTGTTCCCAGCTTTCCTCGGTAACTTCTCTTGGGAAAATCAGAGAAATTTGAACTTAATAAACAAATATGAAGGTATTATAAAATTTGATTCCTAATTACATTATCCTGCACGTGGCACTTGATCAGGTCTCATGTCTCACTTGCAATTGTGTTCTCACATTCTCCTCTTCACAGACAGAGGAAGAAATAATTAAGAAATATCGTACCTTCAGCAAACAGGAGCCTCATATTGCCAGTTCTGCTTTAGGCCACTGACTAATGCTCTGTCACCTTTAGTTGACAAATAGGCAAAAGAAGAAACCAAAGCAGTAAAGATGTAGGTTACAAATTAGCTTTTTATTTAGGCTTTGTTGTGTTTTGTTGCTAAGGAAGGGATTTAAAAGATCAAAATATAAAAGCTGTGTTGGACGTGGCTTAAATAATTTTTTTTCCTCTGTTCAACACTCAGATTTCATTTCAGTGATTAAAATACTCATCTTCAGATATTTGAACTGTGGGATAAAAATAACTCTGAGGGCAGATTTGGACAGTGGCTTTTGAATGCACTTAGGTCCTGAACTGTGCTAATAAGTAGAACTGCCTCTCACAGTTTTTGCTGGTATTGTTTGAAGGGAGGTTTTGTTGTTAATACTTCAGCCAAACCAATAGGGCTTTGTGTTTGTATAATGTCGTATCATGATGTAAACAATGTTTTGTGAGTCTTTGGAAATGTTCGGCAAATAAACTAAAGCTGAAAGAAATAAGTTATCTTGCCCTTGGAGCTGTTACTTGGTACAAGGGGCTTAGCATTTTCTGAGTGCTGATGTTATTATTCATCAAATATTTGAATAAGACAAAAAAAGAGGAAGGCTTTGAGTTGCATTTCAGGTGTTTATGCCTTCACAGATGTCTTCCATCTCTTCCACAAAACTATATCCCTTCTTTGTCTCTTTAGAGTCATAAGAAAGCAGTTTCAGAAAATCAGCCAAGTGAAGGTACACGGCTAGCAAGTAAACATGCTTGCAGGACTTGTAGGTGTGAAGTATGTTTGTGGACGTATCTGGCTGGTGTTGGTCGAGAACCCGTGGTGTTGAGTAGGCATCCAAGTGAATGTGAAGGTGATGCTTCCCTCTGTCCCTGCTCTCTTTTCCACAGCCTGTTCCTAGGTGTGCATGCTAGACTGCCAGGCCAGGATCAAGGCTCGTCTTGGTTTTTTAGTTAAGCGGCTAACTGCCTGTGAATCAGAATTGGAGCTGTGGCAGTGTGATCCCTGTCAACGTGGTATAAAGATGGGATTCCTTGTTGGAGGAGTTGGTTTTATTTTGCTCCCACATAGCTGTAAAGATACTTTTCTGGCCGCGTGCAAATACACACCTCTGAGCACAGAAGATGCTGACCAAAATCAACCATATTAGAATATATTTGCACATGGAAACTCAAGCCTTCGTTGCATGTGGTGTTGTGAAAATTAAAACGTAAAAACACCTTCTTTGAAAAGGGTAGGTAAGTGTTGGATTTTGGAAGCATTCATGCTTTCCTGCTGTCTTTGTGTTAGTTGTCTTAAATAGAAAAATATTTAGCAACCAGAGGGTAGCTGTTTACTCTGTAAGCTGTCTTTGGGTAGGATTTTCATAATTATATGTGTTAGATATTTTAATATTTGGAGCAAAAAATATCAAATATCATTTGGCCTTAAAGATATTTTTCCTGCTTGGAGGAAGATAATCTTACTTGCTTGGACTAGCTCTTAGTAAATAAAACCACTGCTTAACTATTTGTTTTGACAGAATTTTTCCCTTTTGTCCAAAGAAGGAAGGCTTTACCTGTCCATTGTTTGATTTACTGTAGTATTTCTTCTGCTATTGTTTATAGGGAAGTCATGTCTTTGAATAGGTATTGAAAGCTGGTTTCTGATTAAGATCAAGATTAACTTAGAGAAAAGGAGCACGTTGCAGAGCAGTTGTGGTTATAAGTAATACAGGCTTTGATAGTACGAAGCTGAACAAAAAATTTTCGGCCGATGTGAAAAAAAACCATTTAGCCATAAACATTTGTGATACTACAAAGCAATGGTCTCAATTATCGTCTGTTCAACAAGAATGTGGCCAAGCGTCGAGATTTTTACTTTGAATTACCAGAGCAGAGAGGTTTTCATCTTCATTCTAAGAGACTTCTCATGGAATCTGGATTACGTTCCACACCTTCATACTTGTATCCAATTGAAAAGTGTCTTAGAAATAGTCCCCCAACCTAATGAGGGTGTTTCATGTGGAGCACAAAATTTCTGGCTTTCTAATAATTCAGTGCTGTCAAAAATGGGAAAGCAAAAGGGTGAATGTAAGCAGCGGACTACAAAGTCATTAGTTTCTTGCTGCTAGTTTACACATGTGATGTTTAATTGTACAGTAGTCTGCCTGACATGCCTACTGTTCTGCAGCGGAGGTCCTGGATACTTACACGCAAGAGGTAAACGTGCATGCCTTGAGCCTTCATTTGTTTCTTAATGTGTCGGAAGTGGCAGAGCTTGCAGCTGGCTCCTTATAAGTGCAAATAATTCTTTAGAGAGTGAAGACTGTGACCTTAGTCCAGGCTGAGAAGGTTTAGAATGGGATGAGTTCCTTTTACAGTGGAATGCAAACTATTTTTGTGACACTTACCTAAAGAGACCCCAAGAGAGAATCTTTTGTTTCAGCAGGCACCAAGACTGCTCCAGAGATGCAGGAGCTGTCTGGGATTGAGTAGAAGAGAGCCAGCGTTACCTGCTCTGTTGCTGTAGCAGGTCTTGCCTGTCTCCCGGATCAGCCAGCCTTCAATAGCCGTCCTCCTAGTAGCGCATTGCTCCTCATTTGGGTGGAGGAGTTTTCAACATCTTCCTGCTTTCTTCAAGTCCCTGAGGGAAGTGTACAGAGAAACTGGAGCCAGATTGCTCCCAGGAGCACATGATGATGGGATGGTTGTAGCATGGGAAATGATGATTTGGTATCAGGAAAAGGTTGTCTGCTTGTTTGATGGTTTTTGTTATTGAAGTGGTGGTCAACTGCTGGACCGGGAACAGAAAGAGGTTGTGGGATCTTTGTTCCTCAGAGATATTTGGAATGTAACAGGCAGGACAAGGCCAGACCCGTTTTCCTTGACCGTGCTTGGTGAGGCAGTTATGGTAAGTGACCTCCAGGGGTCCCTAGCTTTTTTTCTTTCCTATTATTCTAGGCAAAAGTATAATAAATGCGTGGAAAAGAATGCGTATCATGCATAAATCTGTCCTTATACTCAGTTCTGGTATTTCACTAAGGCTGCACTTCTGAAAGTTGTAATCACATTTGAACTATACTGACATCTTATATTGAACTTAAGTGCTCAGCCATGCATTTTAGTTAGCAGAAATAAGAGTTATCCTTGATTGTATTGCCTAATTAATTTTTAATATAATTTTTAGTAAAATTATTTTAAAACTTTTTAATTCATGAGTTTGACTGGAGTTGATGGCATGGAAAAGTAAATTGTTTTGCTACTGTAGAAAAAAGAGTGAATTTGGCAGGTGGCTACATGTTCAGAAGCGTTCTAACTTGGTTGTTTTTAAGCACAGGACCTAATATTGAAAGGTGAGTATTATCATCCACATCAATTATTAATGAATACTACTTCTCTATTTGGAGCCTGTGTTGACACATGAAAAAAAAACAATCAAAGAAAAGAAAACTAAAAAAAACACCCGACCTTCCAAACACCCAAAACTAGTTTTGCTAGACTTCAGCTTGATAATTATTACTGCAATCTCTGCTCTGTCAGACTTACTGGTTTTCCCTTGTAGCAAAGCTGCCGTTTCTGTTTTGTCAGGATAAACAGTTTTGCAAAAGAAATTGCTGTTCCAATTTTTTGGGGGGTTTTTTTGGATAAAAAAAACAGCTCTACCAGACAATGTTGCTCCCACCTCTGTCATCCTTCCTGAAGCATTTTATGCTCACCATTCTAATGGTTTCTACTGCTAGAAAGAGTCCAAGAATTTTTAGAATACTTGCATCTACTCATTAGTAGATGATTGTGTGTCAGACTGAGGCTCCTGTTTGGTCGTGGTAGGAATGCCAAGCGCCTAAATCTCTGTAAGACTGCTCGCCATAACCCTTCTGTTCACACTCATCATCGGTTTTTATCTAAGTTAATAATTTTGTACTAGGAACCTAGGTTTTGCAAAATTTTGCCTTGAAAATAATTGTGTTGGACCACATTATTGCTAGATTTAGACAGCTTGTTCACATGCTGCTGCTCTCTGTCCTTAGACACAATGTACCTTATAGCTGTGTTGAACAACTCTAAACTCTGTTGAAACCATGTTTAGTAACAAACATACAAAACCAGTTTTGAAGAGGCTGAAGATCTTACAATGAAGCTGCAGGAAGCTTTGATATTTACTTAGATCCAGAGTAATAAAGTTCAAGCCTTCCTCGTTCAGCTTGTAAACTATCTTTTTTGTGATTTTTAAGATAAACTGAGGAGTGTAGCTCGACTGAATGGTAGCAGTCTTGGTGAACTCGGTAGCTGCATAATTTCACAAGCTCCATTGTGATCCGCATAGCCTGTTTCTCAGTCAAGTGCAAGTCATGTATCTCAAAACAAATAAACGTTAAACTGTGTTGAGAAACTGATAAGAAGTTCATAATTTAATTAACAGTGCCAATTGGTGAACTGGTTGGAAATACAACATCTGTTTATATTTACATTTGCCTTCCAAGTGCTTTAATGTACAGCAGTATTTTAAAGATCAGCATGATGTTATGCAGCATTGACAATCCATTTAATGTATAGACGTTTTGGGACAGTTTTTTAATTCCCCTTTGAGTCTCACAACAAGTGTTGAAAATGGTTTCTAGCTACGCCTTCTGGAACTAGAATATGAATTAAATTACTCTTTCTAGATTAACTGGGAATGAAGGTTTACAAATACAGTTGTGTGCGATCTATGCAAGACTTGTTTAAGCTGTAGTTTTTTTAATGGTACATTAAACAGTAAAAAAAGGATGGATAATGTGGCCGAAAGCATGGGGTTCTTTGTGTCTAAGCATGAAATGTCTTTCAGTTTGCTTGGAAGACTTGTTTCTGATACTCAGTATCGCCCTCTTCCAGGATACACCACCCGCTATTGTTTCCAAGACTTCCCAGATCTTAAGTACATTAGGTAATATAATTGTGATACAGTAATTAAAACCACAAGTTCTTTTGCTCCCCGCAATACTGTAATATGTTTTTTATAATATATATGCAAATTTTAAAACCAATTTAAATGTTCTTATACTTGGCATTATTAGAAGTAGACACAAATATATGTTTCAAACTTATGTAGAAATTTCAATATTGTTGATATCTCAATGGAGAATATTGGGTCATTCTTGCTGTTAACTCTAACTGTTCTTAGATGGGATAAACACAAGTTGTTATTTTAAGGACTGTGTCCAGTCCTGTTCAGCAACTTTATCGATGACCTGATGAAGGCATTGAATGTACCCTTGGCAAGTTCGCAAATGGCGCTAAGCTGGGAGGAAGTGTGGATCTGCTGGAGGGTAGGGAGGCTCTGCAAAGAGATCTGAACTGGCTGGACCACTGGGCTGAGACCAGTGGGATGAGGTTTAACAAGGCCAAATGCCGCGTCCTGCACTTGGGGCACAACAACCCTATACAGCTACAGACTAGGGAAAGCATGGCTTGAAAGCTGCCCAAAAGAGATGGACCTCTCGGTACTGGTAGGCAGTGGCTGAACATGAGCCAACAGTGGCCCAGGTGGCCAAGAAGGCCAATGGCATCTTGACTTGTATCAGAAACGGCGTGGCCAGCAGGGCCAGGGAGGTTATTCTCCTCCTGTACTCGGCACTGGTAAGACTGCACCTCGAATCCTGTGTTCAGTTCTGGGCCCCTTGCTACAAGAAGGATGTTGAGGCTCTGGAGTGAGTCCAGAGAAGAGTAACGAAGCTGGTGAGGGGGCTGGAGAACAGGCCTTATGAGGAATGGCTGAGGGAGCTGGGGTTGTTCAGCCTGGAGAAGAGGAGGCTGAGGGGAGACCTCATTGCTCTCTACAACTACCTGAAAGGAGGTTGTAGAGAGGAGGGTGCTGGCCTCTTCTCCCAAGTGACAGGGGACAGGACAAGAGGGAATGGCCTCAAGCTCCACCAAGGGAGGTTCAGGCTGGACATCAAAAAAAAAATTTTCACAGAAATTGTCATTGGGCTCTGGAACAGGCTGCCCAGGGAGGTGGTGGAGTTCCCATCCCTGGAGATATTTAAAAGACAGGTAGACAGGGTGCTCAGGGGCATGGTTTAGTGGCAGATAGGAATGGTTGGACTTGATGATCCTGGAGGTCTTTTCCAACCTGGTGATTCTATGATCCTATGATCAGAGCCATTCCTGCAGCTTTGCAGAATGCAGAATATTATTCATTAGTTTCTTCCATCATTTTACAGATGGTAAGTCTTTTCTTTTTTTCAGAACAGTTTACATCTCTGGCAAGTTGTGTTTAATTTTGCATTTTAAGGAAAAAAATCGTTTTGGTTAGTTCTCAAATAAAAAGCCCTTTAATGGAAAGGAGATTTTAAGATGAATTAAATATTAAGACTAGAGACTATGTGGTGGGGTTTGTGTCTGCAATGGAGAGAGCAAGATGTGGAAATGGATATTTACAAAATACTTCGAGCTTTCAAAAGTCTGTAGACATTGACATTCTGTAGAGTTCATGCCTGTAAATAATCCTGCAAGATATAAATGAGATTACAAGGAATTCTGCACCTCTGTTAGTCTTTTTAAAATGCGTTCATTCAAATCTTTGAAGAACTAAGAAATAGTTGCTCTAGGGATCTGCTTTCAGTTGGTCTCTTCACTTCTGTGCTCTGCAAATGCATGGAGTTGTGTATGTACGGGAAATGGTTGCTACCTTTTCTCTTCTTCCTGGAAGCCTTCAGATATCCTTACAGCTCAACTTCTACTTCTATTTGTGATTCTAAAAAATGTTGAAAATAGCAAGTTGCATAGTATGTTGCATACTGAAAATGTAAGGACATGAAGATAACAAGCCACACTGGAAGAATTCTTATTTTCCAGTTCAGTTATTACCTAGTATTTTTAGAAAGTAGGGATAGTAATACCCTTGACAATTTTTTCATTGATGCAATGGAATTAATTCTCCAAAAGCAAATATTGTAGTTTATTTTGAGAAGGATTCTTTTTTCAAGGGGGAGACCTTAGTAAGTTCATGAACTTCTTCCAACAGTGGGATTAAGATGTGCCAGATTTATCAAAGACATTATTCCATCAGTGTAGATGAGAAGAAAAATGTGAATAGTGTTTCAGCACTGCTAAGTCTTTACAAGCTTCTGATTCAAATGCTTGCATTAACAAGAATATTGGGTAATAAAACCTGTAGAACATGTTGCAGCGCATCGTTACCAAGGAGCATTGTTGTGCATTTCAGCGGAGAGGATATGCCAAATACTGAGATGAGTCTGTGAATCTGAAAATAAATATTTTGATTGGCTATGACTTTAAAATATGTTTTAATTGATTTTATTAAGACTGGCGTTCTTCCAAAACTGCTGAACAAACATTTTGGTATCGGATACTTCATCATTTAGATAAATGCCTGAATTCCAGTTGACTTCAAAGAGTGGGGAATTGAGATCCTAGTCACCAAAAGACACATTCTGATTTTATCTCACAGACTGGAGGGTCATGCAGGAGAGCTTGTTTGAAAGACAGAAATAAGTACCTGAAGGGAGGCGGCAGTTGGGTAATTGCATCGTCTTCATTTGCATCAGCACCGAAGGCGTTAGTTTGGGGAGGCAGCCTAATGCTACAGATGTTGTTAAGCCATCAAGTACTAACAGCGTGCACTTAGCAAGCAAACTCCTTGGCTATTCCAATTGTGCAAATTATAGATTTTTGTCTTTTAAAATAATCTTTTTAAATAATGATGATTTTCAATCTTCTGGTTTTGGTGCACGATGGTTAACTAGAAGTAGTGCCGCTGTGGTAGCCTAAGGAACAAGCAGAGCAAGATCTGTGGAGAAGGTCCTGTCTTGCTTTAGAGTCACCAGTATAGCTGGAAAAGCAGAAGAATGCTTTGACATAGAACATTTTATACAGAGGAAAAGCTGCAAAATGTAGGCTGGCTGAAGCTGAATTGTTTGCTCTGAAACCAATTGAAAAAGGGAGTTTCTCCTTGGCTTCACCATCATCCAGTCATTTCCATTTTCCTTTTTTTTCTGTCAGGAGCTGGTTTTAGATTCTATTTGGGTTTTGTTCCTCAAAGCTAGGTCACTTTCCTAAGTCATTTCACAGTGCAGATTCATAAATGGTGATACTGGCCATCGCTGAAAGTGTGATAATCTGCAGCAGTAGGCAAGAGTGAGTAAGCAGAGAGCTTGTCAAGCTGATTTCTCTGCCAGAGCCTCCCTCTCACCCAGGCTATAGCCGGTGATTAGATTTATCAAATGACTGGAGAGAATTAAGCAGTCAGGCCTGAATAAGGAATGCGAGCTCAGAGATGGTTTGATTTGATTGAAAGAGGCAGATAAGTTTATGACAACTGTTTAGTTGTTGATAACTGGATGCTTATCATATTCCAGACAGCTTTGGGTTCTTTTCATTTTTCTTAAGGCTTTTGGCTACAATATAGTTTTGTGAAAAAATTGAGATTAAAAAACCTGTCGAAATATAGCACTTTACTAATTTCCTCCTCCCAAATTCTCTGCATCTCCTATCCTTTCCTGTGTCTCACTTTCTGTTCTGAGTCAATGATGACAGCCATACCTGTTTATAATTTTCTTGGTAGAGTGTAATTTCCCCACCTTGCTCCAAGCATTGCACCAGGTTTTTTAGTTGCACTGATTTAGATGATGATTTTTGCTTTTTCACGTTACTGTTGACAACTCTGTCAATATATGGTATCTGTAAGAAATTATTCCTTTAAGAATCATGGCTTAAAGAAAAGATCGCTCTTCTCCCAAGAAACAAGTGATAGGACAGGAGGAAATGGATGCAAGTTGTGCCAGGGGAGATATAGATTGGATATTAGGAAGAATTTCTTTACTGACTTGTCTTGGCAATCGATGACATCATGATGGGAGTCCTGGAGAGCTGCTATAACATAGCTATTTAATACCAGTGAGCACTGGAGGAAAACAGTTACAAGTGATGCCAATTTGAATGCTTTTACTGTCTCCTGGCAGCTCGTGTGTAGTTATTTGATGGCTGATGTAGAGCAGAGGAAGGGGCTAGGACATCGTCTTTTAAAGATGATGCAATATGTGTGGTAACATGAAACTGGGGCTGCAGCATGAGGTTATGGGGTATTAATGAAGACCTCTTCTCCCAAGTGACAGGGAACAGGACGAGAGGGAATGGCCTCAAGCTACACCAGGGGAGGTTTAGGCTGAACTTCAGGAAAAAATTTTTCACAGAAAGGGTCATTGGGCACTGGCAGAGGCTGCCCAGGGAAGTGGTTGAGTCACCTTCCCTGGAGGGGTTTAAGGGACAGGTGGATGAGGTGCTGAGGGGCATGGTTTAGTGTTTGATAGGAATGGTTGGACTCGATGATCTGGTGGGTGTCTTCCAACCTGATGTTTCTATGATAAGACTGCACTCTGAGTTGGCTACTGTGCCACAGCTAACAGACGGTAACATCTTATGGTGATAAGTGATAGGCAGGATATAAGAATGTTCCTGTTCTTTTTCCAGAAACCTCAGTACGATTAATTGAAAACTACCGGGAGAGGGCTTATTGTTAGCAGAGAGTTAAGACAGACTCCATGACCCATGGTAAGTGAGCTTTTTGTCTTTCATTTCAAAGGCAGAGTGTACAGATATTTGTGGGGAGCATGTTCTTTGCATCCGAAGACTCAGAATGTAGCTAAGGGTTTCTGCTTTTTGGAAACTGGTTTCTTTCTAGTTAAACAAACAAACAAACAAAAATGTTTTCCTTTGAGCCAGAGGAGGGAGTTTCATTGAGCTGTGAAGAGAGCTGATTTGCCTTTGGGCAGAACGTGTGAATAAACAGGTGGCCAGAAAAGAAGAAGCGCTAGGGAATAGAATCTTTGAAATTGCCAAATAAGAGTTTATTAATAAAGTATGTAGAAACTTACTGTACATAAACTAAAATCAAATTTGAGATTACCGCATGCTACATAGTCTCTTAGAGGGCTCATCAAGCCAACTTACTGATTTTTCAGTTACAGTCTTGTTTCAGGCTTTGTACTAGGACAGAAAAAAATTTGCCATGTTCCATAAGTATGCAAACATCATGTAAATATAAAGAATGTAATTTTAAGTTGAGTATTAACTGGATTTTTCTTAGGCAAATTTTTACTATATTCATTAGAGTATTTTTTATTCTTAAATATGAATGACAACATGAGTCAAACCATGTAAAAATTCAATTTGACATTGCAGTATTATGAACTTCCTTTGAATTTTGCACATTCCTGAAGCACGCTCTCTACAGATCTTGCAATGTCTCCAATTAGAAGTATTTCTTTTTAAGTAGTGGAATAATTCCTCAAGATTTAATGGGTTCCTGTTTAGACTTTCTATTCTGGCTCTTAGTGAACGCTTATGTGCATCTTGGTTGTGATCTTACTTGTTACATTTTAAAATAAGTCTTATTTGGGTGTAATTTGGATATTCCTAGGTACTGCGGTAAGCCGTGGCAGTCTGTTAGTGTTCTGCGTCTGTCTGCCCCTAACTCAAATTTATATGCTGTAAAAAAACTCCAGTGGTGAAACAGAACATTTCTTCCCTTTAATTTTGTGGAAGAAAAATATCTTCTTGTCTTATATGTATCAGTCAGCATAAAATATAGCATTTTGATTTCATCTCAAGAAATTAGCTTACTTTGTTTCTTTATTGCTTGTTTCTTCTCACTGTTTCTAAAGAAAGGGAACACTGATTAAATAGATATTGAATGTATATTAAAGCTGTAGAATTGTTTCCAGGGACATTTCTTCATCTTTATGTTGTAAGAATAGTTCTAATGAATTTGATTTGTAATTGCTGCCAGAGCAACAGTTCTGAGTCTAGTCAACACACAGCGGGTAAAAAGTACGGTGGAATAAGTCTGGGCTTCCACTTCAGTGCAGTAATTCTGTTCTTACTTGCCTAGTGTTAACCTTGTCTCATCCCCCACCCCATCACTCTTGCTCCCTCCCCCCACTCCTATAGCCATAAGCATTTTATCATGTTGACACTGGCAATCAAGCTGTCTTGCTTTGAGTATGAAAGAACTACTTTTATCATTTCTAATATGCAGCCTAGGGCCAAAACAGACAAAGCAATTTGAAAGGACTAGGTTCAGAAGGAGGCTGGAATTCCCTTTGTACAGCCTTTGGGAATATGACTTAGGTAACCAGCTCTGAAGCAGTTACTTATCGTAATGACAACTGTTGGCCTGTCCCTGCTTAGTCAGCGGATTTTCACACTGTTTGATGGTAACTAGCTCAATGTAATCAATCCTTAAAAACCAAAAATGGTTTGTTACGATCAGACCTGTCATAAGACATATTGTTTAATCTGGTTCCTAAACATTAAAAATCTTTTTATTCTCTATTATTTAAAGCAGTCAGGCTGGATTGTTGTTTGCACACTTCCAGGCAAAAACCTGATTCTTCAGGCGAAAGCAAGATCGACACTGAAGGCTGCTTTCTGCCAGGGGATATCTGTGTGGTGCTGATATCTTGTCATGTCCAAGTTTCCCCTTTTATTAGCTGGAGAGGGACTCTTTATCAGGGAGGGCAGAGATGGGATGAGGGGGAACAGTTTTCAGCTGAACAAGGGGAGATTGTGATGAGATTTTAGGAACAAATGTTTTCCTATGAGGATGATGAGGCCCTGGCCCAGGTTGCCAAGAAAAGTCCTAGCTGCCCCATCCCTGGAGGCGTTCGAGGCGAGGTTGGATGGGGCTTGGAGCAGCCTGAACCAGTGGGAGGTGTCCCTGCCTCTGGCAGGGGGTGGGACTGGATGATCTTTAAGGTTTCTTCAACCCAAACCATTCTACTATTCTGTGGTTCTACGATGAAGTCCTTTATGCACTGTCCTTACAGACCATGTCTGTTCCATCCAGTGGTTTACCTATGTTTTGTCTTCTGTTCTAGCACCTCTTTGTCCCTTATCAGTCACCATAAGCTTTTTCATGTCTACCCATCCATGCATCTTGAGACCTAGCTCTCAGCTTGTACAAAAAAATCATCTTTGATATCTGTCTTCTTTTGAAATATCATCTCCACTGCCATCAGCTGACACCTTTCTTTTAGTGCATAAGGACTGTTGGGATATTAGAACCCCAGTAAGTTCCTTTTTCTATGAAAAGCTTCTAGTAAATCTCCTTTAGCTTATTTTTTGTAGAACCAATCAGCGGACAACCTAAATGTGTTTATTCTTCAGTCTCATTGCTGCTTGTTTTCATCAGTTTAGGTGCTGCCCTTTCTTGAGATGCATCTAATTTGCCTTTTCATTGTGGCCCATAGATTAAGGTGATGCCACCATTTTTTCCAAGTAACAAAGTTTACTTTGATTAGTGTAAGCATACGCTACTCTGTGAGTCAAGGAACATAGTTATATCACCTCTGTCACATTATCCTGCTCATCGAATATTCAAGACAAGTTCACAAGTATGAAGAACTGCAATAATTATCCCATTCCCCATTGTGTTTTAATAAACCTTGACCAACTGCATAATTTTCCGTAAGTTTTTATTGTACTTCTAATCTTGGTGCATGAACTTTTGTAATTGGCATAACTTGGAACTCATTTTGCCTTTTGAATGATTTGTTGGGCTTTGACTTCTTGTTAGCAGCAATGCCATGATTTTAAATACGCAATGTGCATGCCCAGCTTTGTACTTGGTCTTCATATGAATTTCATTTTTCCTTGGTGTGGGAAAAAACTAGTCTAGAGCCCTTTTGATTGGCTGCTCTATATGAAGCAAAGAGCATTTGTTTCTAAGTTCATGTCCCTGATGTTATCATTCCCCAGATTAGAACGTGACTGCAGCTTGGAGGCATCAGTGGAGATAAATAATTCCTTTTACTGAACCTGATGTTTTAGAGTTGGTTCCTTGTGAAAACCAAGTCCTGCTCAGTTATTCAACAGGACAAGAAGCCTACACATCATTTTCTATTCTGAAGGGCTGGAATTTCAAATAAGCTCAGAGAATTTATTTTATTTATTTTTATTTATTAATTAATAATTTGTAAAATGCATGTAAGTACCGTGACCTGCTACCTGATATTGTGTTTTTCTCTCATGCATGACTGAAGATTCTCCTGACTGCAAAGGTGAGCTGAACGGAAGAGTGCACATTTCCGTACAAATATAACATTTCCTCATAGTTCCACAGTGCCCCTTCTCTGTTTTTGTGCTCTGTGAATCACACCTGCCCAGGTAGAGGTGTCCAAACACTGTAAGATTTCTATGCTAATTTGTATATGAATTTATATAATTTTTTGCTGTTTGTCTCAATCTTAACACATTCTTGTGGAGCAATATTGACCCACGTTGAAGAGGTAATCGTGGAGCTGCTCTCTACAGAGCTGGCACTTCATGTATCATCTCATAATCAGGGTCTGGATGCATCTTGAAAGTCTTTTCCTTCGAGTAATGCAATATAGGTAAAAGAGAGTGTATGTGTTGAAAATTATATACCCACCAAAGCAGAAAAACAGCGTTTGAGTGTTTGTAGAGCACAAAACTGCACTGACTCCTTGCATAGTTGATTTACATGACAACCACCTTTAAATTCCGTTTGTAAGTGTGGTTTTGTGTCATGCGACACCTCCTATAGGAGAATAGTTTTTAGCCATTGTTGAACCTGGGTTAAAAAAACTTGATAGAGCGTCTTAGAAAGAATCCTGTGTTACCTACCCTTTCTTTTTCAAATGAAGAAACCAGTTTGAATACATCTGCCCCTTTGGGCTGGTGCCTGTTCCACTTGCCATGCTGCAGTTCCCCGTCTGTTTTAAATACGGCATTGCTGGCCTCTGCGGGCACTGACGCTTTGAATGTGTTTGTTTTGAAATTTCACTGAGGCATACTCAGACTCTTACCAAATCCCTCCCAGATGGTAGCGTAAATGCGTTGGCATTGTGTGCCTGTTGGGATTCTGAGATTGTTTCTTTGGTTGTGTTCTTCTATTCAAAGATCTCTTGTCTGGTAGCCAGGCGTGTGGCCAAGCTGGGCGGTGGTGTCCGTATGGATGCTGGCTTGCTGGGGGTACACCTTTTTAAAGCAGGCTTCAAGAACTGATTGACCTGTGTGGGAACAGACTGCACAGATGTGTTGTAATATCCTTCCCCTTTCGGCAGACATGACTAAACAGACTTCGTCTGCTCCGAACAATTAAGATGTTTGCCAGTGTGTGCAGGGCCCCGTGCAAGTTCTAGCTTGTTCCCAGCTGGTAGAGGAGCTTTTCAGTTTGTGCAAAAATATTTTAGCTGTTCATATTCCCTTTGTTTTAGGGCTTACTCAAGAACTTTTAACTTTTCAAGGCACACCCGAGTCTCTGCATTAGTAAAAACACTTCCAGTCTTCAGATCTTTTCTAGTTTCTCTAGTTCCCTGGAAGCAGTAATTGTCTTAGCCAAATAGGCAAACCTTGTTTTATGTGAAAACCAAGTAAGAAAACCTGGCAATGTTTATTCGTGACCACAGGAGCTTTTCTGTCATGACTCACAGGAAGAATCTGAGAATCTCTGCTCTGAATTTTGCTTTAATGCAGAGGTTTTTGAATGTAAGTTTGGAGCTCTCAAGTGGTATCCCCAGTATGCAAATGGAACTAAGGACTGATGCTGTGTCACTGATGTCAGGGGAACTTTTTGCCATTGAATTAAATAAGGCAAGGAACAGAAAACGCGCTGATAAAAGTTCTGGGAGAAATAAGATTGGGTTTGTCGTGCTGAGTACTGTGATCCCTGTGGGCCTTGCTTCAGCAATAAATTATTGTAGGTCTCTCTGGTCTCTCTGCTGCCTCTGAAGATGGGGCTTCCAGTGGAATCAAACCCTGCTGTCCTGAGAGCAGCTGAAGGCTCATTTATCTGCTGAGGTAGACTGACAGACCAGGTACGTGCAGATTTTTTGTGAGGCTGACCCATTTCCTTTGGGCTTCCTTCTCTGATATTTGTCTTGTGTCTCTTTGGTAGTTAGAGAAATTTTTTTGAGCTAGTGAGTTTAAAGTATTGAACATTCCTCAAAGGAACCATCACAGAAAAGGGGGCATACAAATCTGAACCTGACGTATGATTGTTAATGGTTGGATTTTTTCAGTCTCTCAGTATTGTTGGTTAATGTTATAGAACTTGTGTCCTTGTTAAAATGTTAATTGAGCTGTGTTACTGCAAAGGCAGAGGAATACGAAAGTTTCCACAAGCGGCTACTTCCTTACATCACCAAAGTCACTCAGAGCAACAATATTTAGATATCAGATTAGCAGGAAATGACTGTGGTAGTTAATCGTTTAGTCTTCCAGAAACCTTTTGAACTAGAAAACAGTTCTGTATCTTTCAAAAGAAGAATTATTAAGCATGTGTTTGTAATAAGTAGGTTATTTGTTCTGTATTAAAATAGTTAGATATTGTTTGGCTAAAACTTTGCCATCTAGGTTTTCCAGCTGGAGATGGAGCTTCACTGTGGTGCATGCTGAACAGCATGGCAAAAAGAAATGCTGTCCCCTCTTCCCTTGTCAGTCCCCTCTTCTGGACCAACAAAAAAGTGTGGAAAGTAAATAAGGTTCAGTTAGGATGCTAAAGCCATTAGAGAGCTTTATTGTACATGACAAATATAACTAAGTCATCTGTGTAACATGATAGTGTTGACACAACTTAAATGATAACACCTAAGCACTGGTTATTCAAGAGAATAACGGAGTCGTAGGATACTGAAGGTGGGAGAGGGCTCTGGAGGTCATCATGTCCAGCTTCCTCCTCAGTGCAGGGCTGAACTGGGGGCAGCTTGTCCCAGTAGTTCCTGCCTTTAGTGTTCTGTTTTAATTCCCCGAAAAAATGAAATTGCTATCTTTAGGAGTTAGAAGCCCTACTCCTGAATTGTACTCCAACAGCAAAATTGTATTGTAGTCCATCACTTGTTTCTTTGATTCCTGAGTATGCTTAATTTAGCTTGCAGAAACACCAAAGAACAACTTATCAACTTGTAATCATAACAATTTGGGTTGAGAATTTCCCACCTGGGGATACGTCGGTGCAGGAGAAAGCCCCATGCTGGCTGACAGAACAGCTGAGTGGTCAGCAGAAGCTTTCCTTAATGGCAGAATCGCAGGCCGTCTGCGACCGAAGAGAGGAGCTGGCTTGAGCCAAACAGTGAAATAACACACAGGTAGAGTCACAGAGTGTGTGTTACATGGCAGACATGCACACACAAACCTTTGTGGATGGAATACAGACCTTAACAGTAGATCTGTGCTTTGAACGGGATTAATGCAATCGCCATATTTCTTGAACAGTGGGAAGGCTGGGGGAGTTAAGGGCATGAGGTCATGTGGGCTTTACCAAGGACCTCTGGACAAAAAGGACTGGATTAAAAATGGTCATGATACAGTTTAAAATTGTCTTGATGTATAGCTCAGAGAAAGGCAGACTCTAATACCTACAATGGTTTGAACTACTGAGAGAATTAAAAAGGAGAGGATTTCAAAGGCAGAAACGCCTGGTGCTTAGGTAACACTTCCCTGCTTACAGTCAGGAAGAAACCCAGTGTCATTTTTGTCTTTTGAAGCTCCTTTTCTCTGATGTTGTTTTCATAGTGTCTTAGACCACAATGACGATACGACTTTAACTTAGATTAAGCTCCTTAGAAAATATTTTCTGTTACCCATAATAGAAAATGAAATGGGGAAAGCTATCTGTCTCTGAGGTGGAGAAAGTCAAACCCTCAGTTCTTAGTTGAAACAGTTGGGGTTTTTTTAATACTGATATGAGGAGGAAGAACTCTTTCTATCAAATAGTAATTTGTTTGTCCCTCTAGAAGAGAAATACCACAATTACATAAGAGCTTGTAAATAGATTTTGTAACCCAGTAGCAGGCATTTGAAAGGTTAACACAAGAGAAGCGGTTGGCTTTTCAGAAAATACAAACCAGTATCACTTCCTTGGGCTCCCACTGCGGATGCTTTGGAAGGATACTACTCCTGGGAAAACTGTGCTTTGTGTTACATGTCTTTTGTGGGGTTGTTTGGTTGGGGTTTTTTTGGTTTTTTTTGGTTTTTTGGGTTTTGAAGTCTTGCATTACCCAGTAAGTGGATGCAGCACTGGCATTTTGGAGGAATATTCCATCAAGCCAGAAAATGTTATGAAAATTTGGCGTTAAGTCAGAACAGATAAGAATGAGATGATTATGAGTCATGAGCCAGAATGCAACTTGTCAGCGAGCACTGTGCAGCAAAAGTGTACCAGTTACACAGGACAAGACCCGTATTTAGGGAGTGGGATCAGATGTCGCCAAAGTAAAGAGGTGATCAAAATAGTTCCTCTAAGTTGTTTTGGATAAAAACGTTTGCCTTCACGAGTCCCACATTGTAGCTATTCAACTCAATCCTGTATTTCTCAAATACAGACCCAAACATTTAAATTAACATTATGAGAGCGCTCCTAACAACTTTTTTTCAATTTAAAAAGATGAGTTGCAAACAATAGTTCAGAGTTTCAATTATTATAGAGTACCTTTTGTGTTTTGGTTTATACTGCATCTTCAATTTTCCCCTATGCAATATCATAGAATCACCTGCTCCTTTTGCTTTCTGCTTGTTGCCAGTTCTGTAAGGAATAGGAGAGATTTATAAACGGGGTCCAATGAATGATTTTATTTACTACTGAATAGAAAACCATTTTTTGACATGTTGTATTATCTTAAATGTTTATAAGTGAGCATGACTTTGGTTTTGACTATTGTCTGAAAAGGTGTCCCTCGCAGCGTTTTGTCAAACTGCTGCTTGAGTCTGCCCTTCTTGGCCCAAAAATTTGCTTTTTGCTGCACTTCGTTGCTCTGGGGGTGTGGCTTGATTGAATGCTGTCGTAGCCTGGCATCGCATGGCTCGTGCAACCTGGTGGGAATCACAGTGTGACAGGATGTCCCTGCAGGCCCTATCGTAGCTTACAGTTTTCTGTTTGAGTTAAAACACTTCATTACTCAAAATTATGCGGAAAAACCTTAAATGTATATTCCAGTTATTTCTTGGGGAAGAAGAGGAGGCAGTGAAGTGAAAAAAAAAACGGGATACTTAAGGTAGTGTAAATTCAGTGCCACAAGGAAGTAAAGTACGTGCTTATAGCACAGGAGATGTGTTGCTTGTTTTAAGGATAATTTTATGCAGAATTCATTAAACAGCCTTGGTTCTGTTCCCATTTTGAAAACACACTAACCCTGTCTACCACCCTGCAATCAAACTTTTAAAACTAGCTTTGCTCTCTGTTGTTCACAGTTGAACGTGTTCTTTCTGCGGTCCCTGTTGATCACAAAAACTCAGTGTAATTTCAGTCTTATCAGAGATGAAAAGATCAAAGTCATTCCATATGGGGGCCATGGGGGAAGAACGTTCTGAGCCAGAACAAGTGGTTTGGCTTGTAAGTGATCGGAAGCCTGTGTTATAGCACAACTGCAACGTACTCTGTGTCACAGGGCTCTGTAGCGTGGTGTCCCGTGTTACTATGAGACCATAGAAATGCTGTAACCGTGCTCTGCAAAGCTTGACTAGACTAAATACACTCATAATAAAAAGATTGGTTTGTACCAGATAGATTACATTGGAGGGGCTGTGTTTATTTCTCTTCTTTTTCAGAGCACTGGGTTACAAATAATTAAGAGCACCAGAGTGGGTTTCATTTTGAATTTTTGGACAATTTGCTGCACTCAGAGAAACAAATTGTTTGCCGTGGTCATGCCATCTTCCAGCGGTTTTGTGCCATCAGGCTGGAATGAGGTTCACTGACCCTCAGGAGCCTGTTAAAATGTTGCTTTTGTACCACATTCTGGGAATGAAAAAAACCAGCGGGAGAGCGCATGGGTTTCCACTTTGTTAAAGCAGGTCTAGCAGGACAGGTAGGGAAAGGAAAAAAAAAAAATAAGGAGAGTTGATAGCTAGGACACATCCAGGTACTGACAAATGATCTGTTAGTTCAACATTTTGAAATTCTGTGTTCAGAAAATAAAAACCACTTTTTTTTGAGACCCTCCTGCCACAAAATCTCAGCACAGTATCATCACAATCCTTGTTTGTTCAGTTTTTTCCCTTTTAATGTCAGTGTTATCATAAAAATAAACCTGACACTAGTACAAGTTTTCAGGTGAATTTGAGTCGAACGTGTCATTTCGGAACTGTTTCCTGAGTCAATACATGGGTTTTTAAGTGAGCTGAAGACTGCCTAGATTGTTTAGAAAACAGTGCAGTGTATGGGCATAGCAGAAGCTTCAGGGGCGAGGCAGCACGCACGTTGATGCTGATGCACCTGCCGCTTTTTCATGTTGATTTTCTGTTCATTTGAAACGGTAGGGATTTAGGAGAACTAAATCACGAACCTGATCTATCTCTTGTATTTCTAGTAAATGTCTGCCTTTACTATCTAAATGTTTCACTAGTTGTGCTTTTATATCAAGGCTTGCAATTTTCTGGGTAATATTCATTTTTATCCTATTTGATGAACGTAATGGGAAGTGTGACATGTAGGATT
Organism: Phaenicophaeus curvirostris; assembly: GCF_032191515.1. Taxonomy (NCBI): domain Eukaryota; kingdom Metazoa; phylum Chordata; class Aves; order Cuculiformes; family Cuculidae; genus Phaenicophaeus; species Phaenicophaeus curvirostris. Next base: position 4,368,797 of record NC_091402.1, on the reverse strand, counting down.
TTAATCATACTTATTGAGGGAAACTGGCATATAAGATTTTAATGCAAATACACTTACCTTCTCTAAGTTTTTGCACTATATAATCTGAAATAGATCCCATTATGGCAGTATATTTCATGCGTTTAATGCTGGAAACTATCTTCCTTTATTCATTTAATTTCAGCTAGTATCACGGGAAATTATTTTAGTTTCTAACATTGTGAAGAGAGAGGAGAAAAGTTTTCCATGACTTCTTGATGCCTCCTATGCAACATAGAAATGTTGTGTACGCACCGCCATTATCTTCACGGAAGCAACAATGAGATTAGTGAGGTCACTGGGTAAATCAAAACTTCAACTAATCAGTGTTTTGATTCGCATTTAATATTGCTTATGTGTTATATACAGTGCACTAGGGGGAAATACCTTTATGCTAAAGATGTGTATGTAACGTGTATATAAGATGATGTAACCGCTCGTGGGAAATCTTTGTTAGTGTATTCTGCCAAATATTATTTTCTGATAATGGGAGTTGAGGTGGAAAGGATCCATGTTATTGCTTTCAGAATTATTTAGAATAATGCATATTTTGTTCCTCTTTACCAGCTGCCCTTTGTGAAGATGGAGTGTTGTTGATTAAACAAGAAAATACCGTAGGAGTAGGATCGAAATGTTACTCATATCTAAGCGAGGTGACCTTCCAATAGTACTTTCTGTCGTTAGGGGACTCTCAGTCTCATCTGAAAGCGGTCTGTGCACTTTAATCAATCCATAAAACTTCGAGGGTTTCTGTGGACTTATTTTTTTGTTGTAGAAGTTGGGGATTTTTTTGAAATTGAGAGCGGGATTTTTCCAGTTTTGAAGGGTCTTCGAAGGACTTGGCAGTTTTTTGTTGTGGTAAGACATGATTTGCAAATATTGATCTTAGTTCCTCCTTCCACCCAACCTCTCTTTCTCCATGAAGTGGTGAGATGATGGATTCATCTCGGAGAGCGTCCCCTGCCTCAGCAGCTATCTAGTTATGGGCTGAATTTCCTTTAGGTGTGGGGGTTGTCTGGTTCATTAGGCAGATGCAATTGTACCTTTTATAACTTAGCATCTTCAAGCTTTTGAAAGTTCAGAAGTGGAGGAGTCTTCTGTTCCCATCAGGAAGGGGTTGCTGTGTCAGCCGTGCACAGGTGCTGTAGACAAGCAAGTGAGGATGATACTGGGAGAGGATGTAATTGTGGGCATGCGGTGAGTATGGGCTAATCTGATGGTCCTTGTTTGAAGACACTATTTAACCTTCTGTTTAGGGGTAAAGTAAAACACTGGACCAGCTTCTTAGGGAGGCTGTGAAATCTCAGAATTATTTCAGACTCAGGTGACAAGAGCCGATCCTGTTGAACCGCTTTGAGTGAAGCGATGGACAGTGTTATTTCCGCAGTTACCTTCCAATTGAGCTCAATCTGTGGTTCTGTGAGCCTGTGTTAGTACACTGGATGTACCTTCATCCACTTCTATAACCTCTTTATTGTTTCCAAGTTGTTCATTTCTAAAATTCAGTTGTATAGCTTGTGTAGCTAAAATGCTGCTCTTTTGTAACCAGTAGCCATCAGGCATTTGATTCTGTGTGACTTGAAAGCAACTTTAAAGGTCTTAGCAGTTCTGCATCACCCGTGAATTAAAAAGATGTATTGAGACATGACAAGCTATTGATTTACAGCAAAACAAGGTGTAACTGGAATGACATTGACTCAGATGTATAAATAGTGTTAATTATTCTGAGAGATCCGCATGTGTATATGATCCAGATCTCCTGTGCGAGTCTGTGAAACCCTTGAAAACAGATGTGCGTTTCTATCTGCATTGTGGATTTTTTGCAGGTTTTAGAAATGTAGTGAATATAGACTTACATGGTTTTTTTATTTTTAATGGGCACATCAAAGGAGGAAGACCATTTGTATGTCTTTATATAGTCTAATGTTTTCATTTTCATTTCAGTCAAAGAGTTCATATCAGATTTAATCAACATTATGACAGTATTTACATTAATTGTGGCTTCGTTCAAACACACCTTCTGTTTGGATAGTTGCCTTTTCATGGTAGTAAAATGAAGTTTAAAATCCCCCACAAAACAGGGTGATGTCAATCACCAAACCTGCCTGGTGTGGGGTGGTTGGTTGTTTTCACACTTGTTTGTTTTCAGTTTTTAAGAGCCTGAGGAAAAGAAAATAATGGTAGAAACTCTCTTAATAGTAGAAACTCTTCTTTTAGGTGTTCATCATTCCAACAGCTTGATTGCTATGCCCTGAAAAATGGATTTTTCAGCACCAGAGCACATTTAGAGGAGGAGAGAAACTGGTTTTCTATTTGCTTGTTTCTCTGCTTTGTTTTATTTCCTCATAAAGCAGGAAACAATGGAAGGAAATGGCTCTGAAGCATTCTTATACCAAAGAACCCCTAGTATGCATTTTTTTTGTTTCTTTTATTGCATTGTTTCATTAACAGTTAGTCATGTAAAAAAATACCAGAAATCCTTTTAATGAATGTTTTCATGTGATAATCAGATGAACACATAGGAAAACTGCTATAAAACCAGAAGGGAGTAATTACTGTCCAGCACTACTACTTGTACATGTTTGGAATCTATTATTGGAGGATATTAATAAGAGTTTTAGCTAGAAGTTTACAGTGTCACCTAATAGTTTCTGTACTGTTTACTTGCTGTTTTCTGTTTTGTTCTTAAATGTATCTTTCCAAGTATTTGGAGTCTTTAGATGTCACTTCTACAAGATATTTAGAAAACGGTTTGGTTTCAAGCGTATGAGCCCACCAAGCTCATGTGCTGAGTACTTCCCTGCATTTGTGCAATGACCAACTGTTGCAATAACAGCTCAGATGGAGGCAGGTCAAACGATGCTTAAAGGCCATCTGGGAAGAGGACATGTTCAGAAAAAGACTGCTTGACAGACAGTCTGCCCCAAAGTCCTAGAACACTAGGAAAAATTGAGTTAGTAGTAAAGGGATAGAAAATAAAATTCGAGACACCTGTAGCCTGACAGATTGGAGGGCATTAGAGGGAATAAGAAGAGATGTCCTGAAAGGCAGTAGCAGGGTTCTTTAAACATACTGCAGCTGGCCAGGGCATTTTGAGAGGGCAATGCCTGCAGTTCATATGAACAGCAAGGCCACACACGAGAAGCGTTCTGCGTATCTTCAAAGGAACTGCATGCAAGAAGAACTTAAAGGAGAATGGTTGCCATTGGTTGGGATCAAAATGAGAATGCCTTGTCACCTTGACTTCGATTTTAAGCTGTGTATATGGGCTGAAAATAGAGAATTTTGGAAGGGCTATATGCCAAGCATCAGTGAGGGACAGCATCACTGAAAAAGAGACAGAGTTGATGAACTTGAGTTTTATTGTAAGATAAGTAAACCATTCAGACAGGAAAGGCTGCGAAGGCTGAGACAGAAAAAAAGAACTTATGTAAGTACTAGGGATGCTGGGAATTCATCAGCCACATCAACTTGCTAGGGTGGGACCGTTGATACAAGGATCTGGAAAAATTATCCTTGGTTTTCTCCCCTGCTGTTTAAATAAAACGGCTTGGAGAAAGAAATGCACTTTGTATAATGCTTGGCTTGCTTTGGTTGGGGTTTTTTTGAGGCTAATTTATTTGCGTGTGTGTGTTTAAGTTTGTAATTTCTGTGATACCTGGAGTAAGAAGTATCTGATAGTCTGTAATTAATTCTTGAGATCATAGCCCAAACTGATTTTAGCTATAGTTTGATTCTAGAAAGTAAATGGCCATTTCTGAAAAGAAGAGCTATATCCTGCTGCAGAGATCCCAGTCTGTTGTAGAAGAGCAGTTATGTGTGGACTGGGTGAACAGTTGTTACAGGGGAACCACTGTGATCGTTTTAGGATAAGCTCTTGCCTCTGGGAGCAAGAGCGGATCCTTCTTTAGGTGCATTATCTTGGGTTCTTAGATAACAAAGAAAATACTTTACCACTGATGTGCCCTGCAGGCTCTGACAGCAGCTAGGTATAAATTCTGAACAAAGCTAAATGCTTGTGTTAGGGTAGAATACTGTTCACACTGGTGGTTCACTTACAGATTTTTTTTCCTGTGGGAAAGGGGGATGGGGAGTTGTTGAATATGCAAAATGCTCAAAGTGTTTTCGGTTTCAGTAAGACGCAGGGTAGCGCTTACGTGCATCGAGTATCCAACTTGAAAGGAGTAAAAGCTGAACTTTGTAATTAACCCACACTCTGTACCGTGAAGTCTGAAAAGGTTGCATGCTAGAACTCGCAAGCATTTAATGAACTTGAAGTTGCAATTTCATTTCTGTTGCCATTCCTGAAGGATGCAGCTGGTGGACCAAGGGGAATACTGAACAAGTCACACAAAGAACATCAATGCAGCCTGCTACGTCTAGTTCACGTCTAGTACGACACACGTGTACACGTGTTTTGTAAGGTAATTAAGGCTGGCAAAAGTTCTGATGTGTTATCTCCCTGGTAGAGCATAGAACAAAAACATATTTAACCTTCTATCTATCAAAAAGCTCACATTTTATAGCTAGACAATAATTCATTTGCTTTAAATACAAATTATGCCTGAATGTGTTCTTTTTCCCTTTGTTTAGATTTCCTGAGTAAATATACATTTCTAAATCAAAGGTTAAGATACATGATAAGCATTACTTGATCTGGGGAAGCTGTACGTTGTCTTGTGATACTCGGCTCTGCTTTTTGATGTATGTAACGTCTAATTTTCAGCCCTCGCCTTTGCCTGTTGGATTTTACTCTTTACTCTTTGCTGTATTTGGAGCATTTATAACATAGTAAATACCACAGTTTGCATCATAAAACCATTCCAGTTTTTTCAAAGCGGAGTGTTTTGGTACATGTGGATGTAAATTTATCTCAGTTGTACGTAGAAAATAGTATTTGCGGGGATCATTTGTTTTGTTTGTTGTGTCTCTCTTAATAAGGGAGCCATTTTTGTGGCAAATCCTGCTAGATCTGTGCCAGCAAGAAACTTTTAAGAATCTCCTAAGGGTGCGTTTGGATTCTTGCAAGTTTATTTGTAAGATAAACAGTAGTTATCTATTTTGATTACATATTTTAATTCTAAGTTGCAAAGCCACTGCCCACTTCGGTAGGTGAGTGCCAGTTTTGAAGCCATTGTCACGGAAATTGCCTTTCGGGGACCCGGTGTTTTTGTTGTGTTGGAGGAGATGCGCGATTCTCAGTTCGGTCTGAGCTGTTGGCTGTGCAGTCTGGAACCGTGTAAAATCAGTCACGGGGAACTTGTGAACCGTTGAGTTAATACACGGGGATTTTTTGCCCCCATTCTTCCAATTATGTAAGAAATAATACTTGTCATTGCAAGGAAACAAGTGCAGGAATTCTCTTATCCTGAATAGACATAATACGCATCTGAAATTTAAGAGCCTCTACAAAGCAGTTTGAATATAAAAGCACATCTTTGAAGAGGCAGGTGCATTCGGATAGCTGTCCAGATTTGCAGAGAGTGGGTTGGTTTTGATAGCTGCTTTATCTTCCTATTTTATGAGTTCTCCTGTTGTTGCCTATGGCTGCAGTTAGATTTGGCTCACTCAGGTGTGATGCAGGACAGGAGAGAAGTGAAAACAAAATCCAAATGTACAGCTTGGTTTGGATATCAGATTCTTGGTGTGACAGGCATTTTACATATTGGCGGCTTTCACAGCTTTCTATGTTTCGTGCTTTCTACAGTTAAAAATTTCACTTTTTTGAAGCAATGACTAAAGTTTGGTAGTCTTAGCCTATGTAGTTGAAATGTCTTTTCATAGGAAGTTGTATTGTGGTTACTGAAGAGCCTGTCACGTGTTACCTTTGAGCTACCAGTATTAAGGTTTAACAGCCCTTCCTTAGCACAGTGTGGTGTAGTCCATTTGCTTTAGGCTAGTGTGCGATTGTTAACTTCTGTATTGAATTTTTCCCCCTTTGTTTCACATTCTCCTTTCCCCTTTGCATGTCATTTGTTAAAGTACCACTACTTTGTTCTTGAGAAATCTTAGTAAGACTCAACAGACAATGCTCTGGCTGTGGTAGGTGAAGTGTAAACTGTCTTATAAAACTGTCTGTTCTCCTGGAAGTAAAATAATAGCATGATTTTCAAATATTTGAAACTAATTTTCCTCAATCCAGAATATTTGCACAGCAGTGAAATATTTGTGAACCTCAGTTTTAGTCTTTTTGCAAATATTAGAGTAAATAATGCGAATAAAAGACTCCTAGAGAAGATGCACGCTTTAGATAGGAGAGAATTTCATTGTCATTCTTTCCTCTTTGCTCTCATCCTCTTGTTACCAGCACTGCATTTCCTCCCTAGCCTAGCAGGGGCTGGGCTTGGACTCCATCCTCAGGGTGCCCAGGGCCTACTACGGGTTGCCCATCCTTGGCTACTGAGGACCAATCCAGGGAACTGCTTCCTTCCCTTTGGTTTCAACAAACTCCAGCGGCACGTGGAGCTGCTGTGTGTGCCATACAGGGTGTTAGAGTAAAGAGAGCATCTCCCATCAGGTGTCTAAAGGAGAAAGGTTGCCTGAGCCTTGGAGGAGGTATGGGACAGCTAGCCAGCTCCTGGCTGGGAGTATTTTCCTATAACAAAATTGCTGATGTAACCAGCACCCGTACCGGCCTTTCTCTGCAAAAACCGAACCAATGGAACAGAGAAGGGACTCACCTTCTCATCCCTGCTGCTCGGATAGAGCCGGCGATGGGAAAGCACAGAGCTGGAGAGCTGGCTGCGCTCCCAGTTATTTGTTTAGCCGATAAAGAGGGCTCTTTTGAGGCTGTTGGTTGGCTCCTTTCACTTTTGCCATTGAATCACCTCGTGGTGTGTTTTTAAAAGCATTTCTCGTGCTGCTTTGATGGGGGGGGGGGTGTATTTGTGAGGGTCATGGTCTCTGGGCTTTGTTTTCCGAAGCGAGAGTGGGCTAGACAGAGACGGACTATCGGACTGAACTTTGGATTCCTTGCTTTTTGCCAGCTTGAATCATACCATAAACTCTATTTAAAGATTTTGGGGTTTGTATTTATTTTCCACATCCTTGACCCTGACTGGTGAGCTGGACACTTCTGTTTGCCTTGGCAAGCTCTAAGCTACTCATCTAGAGCAGGATAAAAATTCTTTTTTCCTTTTGTAAACAAACTGTTCCTTCAATATTTTCCATAAGGATTTACACCACCATTTTGCGACGCTTCTAGGAATCGAGAAAATCTTGCTATTCAGAGTTCGAATCGATGTGTTTTCTGAGGCTGGATTTAAAGAGCTTTTTTTCACAATGTTTTCAAATTCCAGAAATACTTCATTTTTGTCGGGAAGAGGTTTATTAAAGCTACAGGTCACTGCTTGGTGCCATGAAGAGCTCACAGCCTAATTAAACATTTGCATTATGCATTTCTTTGGATTGATACATTTTAGCTGTCAGGATCTAAAATGACAGAATAGCTCAGTGGGCCACTGTATGCCAACACACAAATTATGTTCTAGAAGAAGGAAACTGAATTTTAATTTCCAGAGGGACAAAGGATGGGTGCTGCTCCTTTTTGGTTAGGTCATTTGCTGTGAAGAACTCCCAGGTTTGGGTGCTGTCTGCTGTGGAAGTGGCGTTCTTGGTCTTGTAATCCGAATAACTTGTATTCCAGCAGTGTTGTCACTAATTTAGGCAAGTTTGAAATGCTCTGAATTGGACATGAAGTTTTATGTGTTGTAAAATGTGTATTCAATCCAACTCAAAGCTGAGTACCCATATTATTCCTGATCTCAAGCTACTGCAGGCCCTGCCAGGTGGAAAGAGGGTACTTGATGTGAGCTAAATCTTAAAAAAATAAACCTATAAAAAAGCCTTTTAAGAACATCCATGTTTGCCTGGAAGAAAGCTTGTAGCATATATTCAGAATATTTTCTCTGCTCTCCTCACCCCCCAGATATTTCACAAGGATGGTGAATTCCTCGATGTTCTTTGAAAATAGCCAGTTTTTCCCCCCTAGTCTGCAGCAGCTCGCTGAACGTGGGCAAGTAGCAAAGTGAAAATACAATTGTTTACTCCTGTAGAAAAAAAGTCTGTTGTTTCTTTAAACAATAGGAAAGTAATTTTCCTATGCGCTTTCATCTTCATGCTGCTGTTTGTGAGTTCTTATATTGGGCCCAAAGTGAAGTCCTGGAGAACAGTTAGTTCTTCATGAACATCTTGAAAATTTTCAACAATGTTTAGTAGAGGATGCTATTTATTGTAAGTTATTATCTAGATTAAGTATGTGCCAGTGAGTCAGCAAACAAAACCAAAAATGTCTGGGTTTTGGTCTACAGCTTACTGGAAATGGTAATAAATAGTAAATAGCCAAACTGACAGCCAGGAACAACTGCTGAAAAGTATATGTTAAAAAACACCTCCGACCTTACAAATAATGAATAGTATGTAAGTTGTTAACAGAAGAGAAAAATACCGAATTTTATCTGAAGCTTTATTTATTTCTTCCGTTTTAGTTGTAACACTAAATAGTAAAAGCGTGTTTGGACTCCACTAAAATTGTGCTTCCTTTTTTGTTGCAGATCTGGGACATGAGTGATGATGAAACAGTCTGAAAATCAGCTGAATAAGGTGGACGATGACCTACTTTGGACTGGAGCGCTGCCTTTTATCTGTTATTTGACAAGTTAATGATCGCTTACCCATTCTGACTGCTACAAATACAAACAAATAATGCACATTAATATCTTTACTTTAAAAGCAGTCTGTTATGGAAATAACTCTCCACATTTTCTTTTTTATAATGTAAAAAAACTAAAGCAATGTGGTTATGTTTAAACTTTATCTTCCTTTCCCCCCCCCTTTTTTTTTCTAGTTTCTAAATATGATTTACCTATAAAATATGCTCCTTAAGTGAACTTTGGTGTTTTATTTGTCCCAGTTTTCATTTTGCTTGTTTCTGGACACATCCATGTAGCATGTTTAAATGTCATCTTTCCCAGATTTGTGCCCCTTTAGTTGGAAACTTAGGCCTACAGCCTATGCCATGTTGCTTGCTGTTTCAGAGTACATTTTTCTAGCACAATTGATTCCCTTTTCTTTGTTATAGCGTGATTGTTCTTGGAGGTGTTATTGTCGGTAAAGATCTCATAATTTCATGCTATGGAAAAAAAGCAATTTGACTTATATTTGCACAGGAAACACTAAAGCATGTTGATATCATCATTAGACTCCTCTGAAGGTCAGAAAAGGCTCTGTTACTGAGTAGAAGTTGCACTGAGGGGTGGATCATTAATTCACTCAAAACTTGTTGGGGAAATGCTTAACAGAAATAAGAAATGGGTTCTGTGACTTTGCTGTTCTTGGATGCTGCTGTGCATCACAGGTGTTAAAAAAGAGCAGCTCTTAATTTTCACGTCGGTTGGATTTTAATGTTTTCAATTTTTGCAGCGTGAGGAATGGCTTCCAAGATCGTGGCTGAGCTCAAACAGTAGTTTGAGAACCCTCGAATGTAAAAGAGAACTGGAGAAAAAAAGGATTTGTAAAATATCGAAGTACATTACTACCAAACTGAAAGTGAATCTTTTGAGGTTTTATCTTGGAATAGATTTTAGAAGTATATTTGAAATCCCTTTCATGGCTTTATATTGTGGGAATTATGGACTAACTCACTCAGAAAAAATGCAAATTGCTTTATCTGCCAAGCAGTCTTTATTTCTCATATATATATATTAAGAAAATTAGTTGATCAATCCAGTTATTTTCATTCCTTCCTTAACTGAAACACGGTGAGGTTTGCACCAGTGTCTAAAATAGCTGTCATTTCTATTTCTTTTGACTGTCATGTTCGTTATACTGATGTGATTCTTTAAGTAGCCTTAAGGGGATGTCTTGTTTAGCTGACTTCATTGTAAAATAAAAGTATATATGAATTAATAATATTTTTTGAAAGACTAGTAATCGTAGGAAACTGATCTTTTGATGCTCAGGCAATGAACAGCAAGATTGATAACGTGCTATGCCCCTTTTAAAGCAATTTGTTGACATACATCATTAGTTATGAGCTCAAATGACTTCCGTTTTGTTAGCCATACTGTGGTCCAGCCGGAATCGTGACTCTGTACCGGGATGGTTTAAGTGCAGTGATCTGCATTTTTATCTTTTGGAGTTGTGGAAGTCTTTTGGCTGTTTGTGGTTATCTACAACTTGAAACTAAACATCTTTCTGGAATCCGGTACACATTGATAATGATTTTAAACATCTAAGACACTGTTTATCCTGTAAAAGGTACATTGAAAGTATCTACCTAACTGCAGAAGCGTACAAGATTCAGAGGTTCAAAACTCAGGGTTAATGTAATGTTTCCTTACCTCTTAATTTCAGTAACGTGCAACTCTCTCAGGCTGAGCTGTTTCCTGTACATATGCTTCCCAGATGTCTCTGATGTTCAGAAACACTTCAGTTTGACTTGGAATAACTTCCGTTGTCTAACTATAATATTGTTTTCTTTCTCGTTGCAGAAAAGAATTGTTCTTATTTCACTTTTACTCAATTTCTAGGCATTTCCTGAGTGAGAATTTACGAGAATCTATTCAAATGAATGAATGCACATTCAAATACTATTAACAGACGAACACGTTTATTTCCTGGCTGTATGCTCCTAATGGCAGGATTTCAGCATGGTCCCCAGCTCTGTTTATTGCTATTTAATGGAAAAAGCTAAACTTTACCTTTCTTCTTAAAGGAGGTAGGGCTTGAAATTTTTTTGTGCTGCCGTGACCTCCTAGCCCTCAGCGAAGAGCCCAAACTCATACTTCCATCATAGAGTCTAACAGCTACCACGGCTTTTCAGGTATAAAACAGACCGGTTGGGAAGAGGGACAGAACAGCCTCAGAGGAACCTAGTCATATTCCTGAACTATCTAACACAAGTGTAATGGCATTGTATAGCAGGGTGGGTGGGACCATATTTTGCAGAAGACAACCCTGACACCTACGTATTACATCTAGGGGCTTTTAATAGTGTTAGAAGGTCACAGGTCTCAATGGGGAGCTGTTGACATCATGTTTGTGTTTGAGAATTATAGAAACTTATGGAATCCTGGATTCTGTTTTGCTTTCACACTTCTGACTAGAATTTTTCTTCAGTGGAAATGCCTTCCTTGTGTTTGCTGGCTGAAGTCTAAAATGTGTTCTGAAGTACTATCACATTCGTGTAAGTGAGGAACTCTAAGTTCTGTATAAGAGTTTTCTTTAAAGCCTTCCTGTGCTCTCATTCTTGCTTTCACAATGTTCTGCTAAATGCTCTTCATCTGTGTCATGGTCTGTCAATTGGGAATAGATTTCCCTTAGGGCATGGCATTTATATCCCGTGTAGGTGGCTTTAGCACCGTTGAAGCCGGCAGAATCGTGGCTGATAGGTGGTTCAGCTCACAGAAGTATCTATTCCGGAAACCTACAGGCTAGTTTGAGTCTCAGGCCTTCAGCACTGGGCTCCTTAAGGAAGAAAGGGCACAAATTTGAAAATTACACTTAAATCCATGAAGAAGGATTCTCAATGGCCCAGACAGGCTGGTTGAGAAAACGAGCAAGGAGGGGAAAGACAGGATTTATATTCCTAGGAAGCTGATGTCTCCCAAGGACGAAAGGGAGATTCAGAAGAAGTCAACAGCATAGTAGTTATTTTGGCACATCAAAGGAAACTATAGTTCCAGCCCCTAAACTCATGGTGTTTGAGCCTTCAAAAATACTTTTCCCTTCCCAATGTTCTGTATGGCTTTGGTATTGTATCCTCAGAGAAGTCAGCAACATAAACTAGATATTCATCGTTCTCATCTTTGATATTCTTATTCCACTTCCTGTGTAATGTTCTTTCCAGTTCTGTGTTTTTATGTATAGGATTTGGCTGCTCACCTTAAATATATGCAAAGGAAGTATTAGCAACAAGGGATAATTCTTCCATGTAGAAGCATATTGTTTTTGTGTCTTTCTTGCACTCTCATAGAACTCTTGCTGAATTGGTTTATATGCATTCCTGAACATTTCACTATGCACTGTAGAAGTGTATCATAGCACCTGTTTCTCCTTCTTACGGAACAAATTGCTTCTAAATGTACGTTACCTGGTCTAATTGGAATTGCTAACAGAATTGTAGAATCATTTAGGTTGGACAAGACACTTCAGATCATCGAGCTCAACGTCAAACCTGACGCTGCCAAGTCCACTGCTAATTACTTCATTGTTACGCTACCCTGGGATGGTCTTGGGCCATGAAGAGTTCACCCAGCTCCCAACTTCCTTTTGGGTTTTCTTCCTTTTTTCCAAGCCCAATCATAAAAACATTGATATTGCTGGGATCTGATAGTGGAAGGTAGTGTGCAGGATTCTTATTAACGCCCGTGATGTGTGACGAGAGCACTAAGCTGCTTCTGTGGGGTTTTGTGCTGCTGGTCAGGAACAACTGCCTCTTTTTTACAGAATCGTTAAGAGCCATGACAGAATCCATGAGGGTGTTTTCATATAGTTCCTTGAAAGTTCAGATTTCAAGGAGGGTCCCAGCTCTCTATTCTTATGGGAATAGGAAGGATAGCTCATGTTCTTTCGAAAACAAGCACGTCCAACTTTCTTGTCATTCTACCAGCTGCTCTGCAGCGCAAGCCCAGCCCAGCTCTAACAGGACAAACAGCCATTCACACGGTGTCCATCTATTCTATATTTGCTAGGCTGCAAGTACTTTAAGAGTACACAAAAGCTGAAACAGCTAAATGGTGGCTTTTTCTCCTCGCTGCTTTTCCAAATTTTTGTACCCAACTTTCCTTTTTTTTTTTTAAATATTAATGCACTAATTTCCTTAGAAACAAATAATCATTTCTAGTCCAAAGAGAGCCATTAAAGAAATATTTGCGACGTGGTAAACTCTAGCAGACTTCCGCAAAGACATTGTCTGGAAGATGTCCTGAGCCTGTTAGCACTTTTTTTTTTCCTGAATCTTTTGACACAGCTTTGTTAATCCTTTTTCTTCTTCCTTTTTTTATTCCCCCTATTCCCAGTGCAGATGTTGTACTTGTGCATGTCCTGCCAAAATGGAACTTCCCTTCAAGGGGGCGTTGTGCACCTTTTCTCTTTTAAATCACCTGGATTGACTGTTTTAAAAGACACAAATACCACACTGAAGGACTTTGGACTGTCCCAGTCTGACAATATGTGACTTTCTAACCCATGAAAAACCTACCTACCTGTCCCATTTCAGCTCTGGTGCTCTTTCCTGTGCAGCTGCCTGGATCTTCTTCAGTACCCTAACAGTGTTCAAAAATACTGTGGCACCACACAGGTAATGCTTTAGGTTTGAGAGTCATACAGACCTGCCTTCTCTGTACTGCTTCAGCTGTCCAGAGTAATAATTTCTAAGAAGCTCATTTTCATATCTGTGCAGCGCTTGACACGTTTTGGAATTAAAAACCCTAACAGTTTGTTGACAGTGTTTTCTTTCCCATTTCACTTTGATTGATCCCCCTTTGGTCTATGACCGCCGTCCGTAGCTACTGTCGTGAGAAGTGGTGGGTGGGTGGGTGGGTGGGTGGATGGGTGGGTGGGTGGATGGATGGGTGGGTGGGTGGGTGGATGGATGGAGCTCAGCACTCCCTGCTTCACGGCAGCTGACACAGAATGATTAACGCTCCCTGGGGTTTTTTTCTTCACCTTTTGTTCAATTCCTCAGCTGCAAAATGTATGGAAATTGGATATATATACTTGGCAAAGTGCATCTGTGTTTTTATTTTCTGTTATCCCGCGTCTGACCCATTGTGTTGCTGGAGAATTGTTGACTATTGTTTGAAGTTGTGTAGAGTTGATCGCAATAGGCTGTGGCTTGGGCTGGTTTGTAGCCACTTTTCTCTTAACTGCAGTTGGCGAAATTCAGCAACCCTTACTCTTCCACCATCCAGTCTCTGGTCCTTTGTCTGGTTGCAGTGAAATCTTTGAAGTGAGTCACTTGGGGATTATTCGAACCTGGCCACGGAAATTGGCACTGCAGAAGGGAAACTGAAGCTGCTCCAAGAGAATTAATAGCAATAAGTAGTTTGCTTGAGTAGCAATGATCTTAAAGACCTTAAGGTGTTCTGTATCTTAGGGCAGCAGTTTTTTCACGTAGTTTCCCAGTTGGAATGATCGCGTCCTAGGGTAAGGATGCAGATGAGTACTGCAATCATATATAATTTCAAGTTCTAATCGTTAGTCTCAATAATTGACAACTTTATCTGCCTGTTGTGACTTATCTGTAGCATTTTTTCAAATCTGGTAGAATTATTTATGGCCTTCATCTGGAGAGATTTTCAATATCTGTCAGCTGTTTGAACTTTGCAGTTGAAGTAGTGTGGCTTCTTTCTGTTTAATCGGGCCACTACTGCCTTGCACCCAAGCAGCGAGGCTGGTGAAGGGGCTGGAGAACAGGCCTTATGAGGAACGGCTGAGGGAGCTGGGGGTGTTTAGCCTGGAGAAGAGGAGGCTGAGGGGAGACCTCATTGCTCTCTATAAATACCTTAAAGGAGGTTGTAGAGAGGAGGGCGCTGCCCTCTTCTCCCAAGTGACAGGGGACAGGATGAGAGGGAATGGCCTCAAGCTCCACCAGGGGAGGTTTAGGCTGGACATTAGGAAAAAAATTTTCATGGAAAGGGTCATTGGGCACTGGCAGAGGCTGCCCAGGGAGGTGGTTGAGTCACCTTCCCTGGAGGTGTTTAAGGGACGGGTGGATGAGGTGCTCAGGGGCATGGTTTAGTGTTTGAGAGGAATGGTTGGACTCGATGATCCGGTGGGTCTCTTCCAACCTGGTTATTCTATGATTCTATGATTCTTGTTGTGGGTGCTTCCTTGGGCTCAAGGATAAAATGGGGCAGTCGGGAGTTCTCAAAACAAATGTGTTAAGTTTCTTGGCTGGCCTAGAGTATACACTGTCTTTCCATCCCCTGTAGCAGTCTAAATGCCTATTTCGTCTTGTTCTTTGATTAGTTGTTTATATAGGCTATTGATGTAAAGTACAATGGGCTCTGCCTCGGGAACTGAAGTCACGCACATGCGTGCATTTCATTTGAATTGCTAAAAATTTCAATTCTTAAAATATTTTAGTAAGCTAAGAGGAAAAGACAGAAGTGTGCGTGTAGTCTTGTACTGCTGCAAATCAGAAGTGCTTTCCTCCTTTCCCACCCAGTCACTTTCTGCCATTACCTTCTTTGGCTGTGGATTGCTGCTTCAGCAGTCTTTTAGCATCCATCGTAAGTAAGAAAGGAGATACGTCATGCTGGTTTTGTTCTTACAGAGGAGGTCGGTAGCGTTTTCCTCTCTTAATCTAACGTGTGAACCCTCTTGCAGCCTCATCCCTGCGAGGCAGCGCTGCAGGACCCCGCGCGTATGAAATGCAAGTCAGCATCTCATTTCTGGAATTATTTTAATTTCTAAATCAAAAGCGGTGTGGGCTAAAACTGTAGAGAGAAATGCTGCTCAAATTGTTCCCACATCATGTCAGTAAGCTCAGAAGAAAGGCAAGGGCGGTGGAGGTTCCAAGCCTGTCCTGCTCTGAGAGCACATTTGAACTCCAGGCTGGTAAATCAGTGCCCTTCCCTCGCCCCCCAGCCCCTCTTTTTTAACTCTTCCTGCAAGTGTCTCCTCCTGAGTCCCAGTGCTCGGTGCCTTGCTGGTAAGGGTGGGATATGGGTGAACCAGCAAAGCAATTTTTAGGGACAGACTGCTTTCAACTTAGTGTAAGAGTTGAGGAAATCTGTAAAGGCAGTATGGTTTTGCTCAGGAGTTTTGCTTTGTCTTTAAGTGTCTTTATTTTCATTTCATGCTTCAAGTCTGACTTTTATACAGTAATTCTGTAGGTGTTACCACTTCCTCAGGAACCTGTGACTCAGGCAGCCTAGAAATGAAATGACATCACCGGCAACTCGTTTGACTTGCCTGTTTCCTAAATAGGGACTGTTGATTTTTCTTTTAATACTTGCAGCTTTGTTTGGGTTTTTTTGTGAGGAGGGAGGGTATGAGGGTTTTTAATTATCTAAGGCGACCAGGCCATTACAAGTAACTGCACTACGTGTGTTTTATCCTTTTGAGTGGTTGAAATCACCAATACTGATATTTACTTGAGGACATCCACAATTCTGTGCAAGCTATTTATGAATGAAATAATTGTAATTAGGTCTTAATAGAGGTTCTGTTGTTCTAAAGCATTCCTGATTCATTCATGATCTGTGAAGGGGCAGGGGAGGAAAAGGTCTGAGCGTAATTTTCCATTGTTATTTTGGAAGTAATGTAAACAAAGAAATGTGTTTTCGTGCTACTGGGCAGTTTTAATGGATCTCCCTCGCTGCTCTTGATATCATGTGTTTGCGCCACAGGACATTCTTGGTAGACTCCAGTGCTTCCTTCCCTGCAGCTGATCCTTTGCAATGATAATGCTCTACAAACATAGGGGTGAAATAGGAGGGGCTGGGGTACAGCGTGGTTCTTTGCGGAATGTCTCCAGCGCTGGCAGGAGCAGTGGTCACTGCAGGTGGCTGTGGTGTAGGGGCACGGGCAGCTGCTGCCTCTGCACTGCTTTCTTGGACAGAACCGCCCTGACGTCACCACAGGGCAGAGCCCCCCTGGCTGTTAAACCAATTAAAAATACTGACAGGAATTCTTGTCCTCAAAGGAATGTGACAAGTTGGATGTCTGTCTAGGTCACTTATTCATAGCGTTGAAGTGAAGGCTGCAAAGGCCTTCCATTTATTTTTCATCATCGTGAACGAAGGATCAATGTCCTTTTGTTTAAATAGTAGCAGCTTGGGGACTCTACAAAAAGGAGCGCAACAGACTTTAGATCTGTCCTTTCAGTTGTGCTTTTATTGCAGGGGTTCTCTTTGCGCAGGCAGTGCCATTGCGGTTGCACGTTAATGGAAAACTTGAAGTCCGTGTATCGTGGCAGGTGGTATCGCTGTTTGCCAGCCTTCTGGTTACGTTAATCCACGTCAAACTTTGCTACTATTAAGAACCACATTGTTAAAGTTATTTGTCAGATGACACACTAAATTGAAGCTCTAAAAAAAAGGGATCTATATCTCTTTTTGTTTTCTTTTTCCTTCTTAAAGTTGCTGTTCAATGTCCTGTGGATCTTTCATTTTTACATGACCTTTGTGCAGGGTCACAGGTGCTTCTAACTCAAAGCTTTTACTCAAGGTCTATCCAACACCTCCCAGAGCCAGAGTAGTATCCTGCCCTGGATGCTAAGTCAGGAATGCTTGGAGATGACGGATGGTGTAAATCTTACAACATTACAATTTTTAGGTCACACAGATACAAAAGCAGTTTCCCCCTAATTAAAATCCTTACCACTGTATGTCCCTAGCATGCAGTACTGGTGATTTTCCCTAGGACAGTAGCTAGCGGTGAGCGAGCTGTGTGTGCTCTGCCCCAGGAGCCCTGTGGGGTGGCAGCTGATGTGCAGGGCGTAGCTCCATCGCCCTCACCAGCTGCCCAATAGGTTTCCGTGACTCCTGCACTCGGACATCCCAGGGTAGGGCATTGTGATTGCTTGCTAACTGCGTTCTGTTGAACAGGGATTCAGTAGAATCAAGCAGTCAAACCTTAGCAGCTTAAAATGGGCTTTTTTGTAACCGCACTCGCATTTGCAAGGGAGAAATGGGGAGCAGGTCATCTGGTATGTGTACGGCCTTTCCCTGTTCCTGGGGATGTTGTAGTTTCATTTCCAGCAATGATAGTAGCTGTTACTTAATTCAGCTTCCTGCTGTTAGTATTTGGAAACAACATTAAGAGGTTGGAGTAGATAACATCAAGATATCCAATGCTTAAAAACCAACTAGGAACAGAGAATAGCTGTGTACCTCTTGAGCCAAGATACTGGAAAAGAGTGGAAGAGAGTGTGATTTAAACGTCACTTGAGGGTCAGGAGGGGGCTGATGCTCACATTGCAAGTTCGTGCAGTGGTACGTTGTGTCAGAATATGACCGAATCGGTCTGTTTTAAAATTCTTTTGTCGCTACAATAGTAGGGAATTGCGGCTTCAGAAATTTTCTAAGCCAAAATGTTATGTTCCAGCTCTCATGGTTTGGAGATTGATGTAAGTAATTATTGTGATTTTTAAAAAACATTTATTTAAAGCACTTCTGTCCTCTCCATAATAGCCATAGACGTGGGAAGATGGATTGAGGCAGGACACACGGGCTGTGTCACAGACCTCCAGTCACACCATACCTGCCATCCATCTTTTGTCTGAGCTGCGATCGGAAGTACCTCGTGCTGAGTTGGTCCCAGCATGCTGAGCCTGATCATGATTGACTCAGCTAGGCACAAGTATCAGAGATGATACAGGTATATCTAATTGCTAACGTTGTCTCTTAATGCTATTTAGTTTAATCAGTTTGGATGAGAAGTTCAGAAGTGGTTACTGAAATTCATTTGCTGCAGTTTTTGGATGCTCGAAGCCAGACTTGGATGATGTTGTAAACTGGGTTTCGGCATTCTAAAAGGAGTCATATTTCCACTGTAAAGACAATCTTACATTAAGCATGTATTTTAAAAACTTGTGTGTAAAAGAGGATTAAATAAATCTGCCATTAACTTTTCAGTGCTTGCTGTTTCAGTTTTACTCTTTCTTGCATGCATGTACTAGAAAATGCGCTTAATCCTCTTTTTTTGAGGCTTGTGTTTTTTATTACCGGTCTGACTGCTTAACTGTTTGTTTCAAGGGTTACAAATCCATGTTAAGCTTGGGTTGTTCACACAGCTGGAAATGAGGGTGCTGTGACGCAGCAGTCCAGTCTGAGAGTGGCTGGAAATGGCATCAGTTGGGTTCTCCAAGGCCTGCGCTGCTGTGTGAACTTTCTGTCTCCTAGACTTAACAGTGTGGATTCATTTGCAAAAGGAAGGTGTGTGTTGGCTCTGGTAATGGAAACGAAGAATAAAGAAGCATGAATAAATCTGAAAATGGAGATCTGGGGTGAGAAGCACGCTTGGGGTTTTTAAAATTTTCTTACTTGGCAAACATTTCTCGATTATTTCTGACCATATATTATAAATGTACTCCGGAAGAGGAAAATACCCACCTTTTTTGTGCCTTTCTGGAGTGTTCACAAACCGAGTACAAGGTATAATGAAGTTGCTGTGACCTGTAATTTATTGTTGGACTTCAGAGTGGTGTTAGTGACATTGTGGGGTTTTCCCGATCTTTCATAGTGTGGTCATTGGCTGGTTTTCCCAGTTAAACTTTTCACACAAAATTTCAGTTATGAGAGAGGAGAAAAAAAAAAACCCCAAACATGAAATCCTTTGAAATCATTGCCCACTGTCCCAAATCTCTGTCGTGATGAAACTCCAGTAAATCTTTTGTCCTACTGTAGTAACATTTTCTTTAACCTCCCTGTTGCCGTTCTAGATGGAAGTTGATGAAGGAGCAGAAGAAAAGGAGTCATAACGGAAGAGAGGAGTGTGGAAGAGAGCCAGGGCAGACAGTTATAAAGAGATTGGCTCCCTGTTTGAGGCTCTAGGAGCAATGAATCAAGGATGCCCCATTTGGGGAGCTTTCCTGTCAGAGGTATGCATTGTCATTGGTGTCAAGTAGCTTACATTTATCCAAGAGGTGTAGTTCATTTCCTTGGCTGCTGATGGGTTGTAGCACATCCCTTGTTCTGGTTGGCCTGTGCGCCTATGAGAAGTTCCCCTGGGGTTTGCAATCAATTTTCTTGGGTTGCTGTAGCTATAGGATTTCAAAGGATCACAAGGAGTATAGTTTAGGCAGCCAGCTTTCTGCTTCCCCCTTTCCCTCTGTTGCAGAAATTATGTGCCACTTCTCTTTTATCACTCAACTTTTCTAACACTCTCAGGAAGGGGAAGAACATTCTTAGTTTCTGCCTACAAAGGAATTAGGCCGATACACTCGCTTAAGCAGACTTCTCACCTACAAGGAAACAAAAAATATACCTGGAAGCTTCACAATGTGATCATGTACTTCAATGAACGTTCTTTCTGCTCCCTAAACACTGACCAGCATGGAAGTTCTTGAAGCGTTTTGGTCTGCGGTGATAGCGTAGCCGATTCCCACATCAGGGCTGCAAAGCTAAGCAGGGGAGGTTTCCCAAGGAGAGAATCTTTCCTGTTCATCAGTCTGACCAGCTGGGTATATCACAGCTTTCTCAGCTCTCAGAATGTTGATGCTGGCCTCCCGGCACTGGGGTTTTTTTGTTTTCTGTTTCTTCAGTTCCCAAGAATCTGTTTTCTTTTTTCTTTAATTTAAAAATGAGCACATCTGTTTTGTGGCTTTGTAGAAAGACTTGAAAATGTGAAGCTGAGTGGCTCAAGAGCAGAATTAATTCCAAATGTAATTATTTGTAATAACCTGATTTTAATTTTGCTTCTGAAAATTCAAGTGAAATGTTTGCTCAGACAGTGATTTCAGCGGGTCCCTTAAACACAGAACACAGTTGTGGTGAGTTGTAGCTGTTACTGCCTTCCCACCTTACAATTGTTCACATAAGGTATAACCAAAATAACTCCATGACAAGAATGTTTTCGAGTCACGGAAACACTTCAACACTCTGGTCATAGTGCCTTGGGATCTGTGCAGGGCAAAGAGCCGATGCAGCAGCTGAGATTTGTGCAAGTAAGAGAGAAGCCTCGGTCTGTATCCTTTCCACAATCCTACAGAGGCAGAAACCCGCTGTTTGAATGGCAGTGGAACGGCGCAGAGAAGCCCTGATGTCCAACTCCTGGTGATTCTCTAGTAGCAAGATCTGTATTTGGCAGCCGTGACACTTTATTTCCTCTGTATACCAGCACTACGTGTTTCATTCTGGGCAGCTAATCAAGTTGGACATGCTCACAGTTTTCCTTGAGCATTCTGTAAGTCAGCATTCCGAGTATAGATTTCTATGCTATTCATGGCTCAAGGGAAGGACTTATTTTATAATATAGAAAAAGTCAGTTGACAGAACTGGTTCTGCAGTTGCAGCTTTTGCAGCCTTGGGCAGATTTTTCCTTTTGTAGTTGGTGGCAAATTACTCTGGTTACTCAAGTGCTTGCCAGCCACAAGGCACTTTAAGCCAAGTTTCTGTAGTTTCACAGAGCCATAGGGGTTGTGATAAGAGGCTCTACAGTGGCACCCAGGTGTGGTACATCTTGTGCGCATCCAGGGAAGGGTCTGACAGGAGATACAAGTCAAGGGAGGCGCTACGTCGATGGGCGAGCATAGATTTAGCTGTGTTGGTCAAATTGATGCTTCTCTTATGGAAAACTGTATGAAATTTGCTCTGGGGGTTTGCCAGAGTCGGACCAAAGGGCGAGAAGGCGGGATCTGTCATGGGGCAACTGTTAAAAGGAACAAACTTATTATATAAATAGGAGACTATTTCTTCTTCCCTTCATTAGCTTCTCTTCAATGATGTGTTATGGGTGGATTTGCTGCTGACTTGAATCCTCATCCTTTCTTTGCCCAGGCATTTTTCACATTTCCTGTGAGAACCGGAAGGATCAAAACTGCCTCCAGAGTTCAGGGCGGAGCAGGAGGAGAATCCCACATTCCTCTTTCCTGTGTTTCCAAGCAAAAATTGTTTATTTGTTGTATTAGTCACTGAAGTTGCCAACATGTCAGCAAAGTCACCATTTGATTTATTACTGCTGATTCTGTATCATCCTGAAAGATTGCAACTTCACTCATGTTACATTCTGCATTTGTAAGCTGGCAACAACAAAGGTGTGTTTTTTGGTTGTAAGGAAATGTTTTCTTGTTATGAAAATCTTTAGAACAAGAGTCCTAGAATGCCACCGTGTTCTCTGTGGTGGTGGCGGCTTTGCAGGGTTTGTATTTATCTTCATTTCCCCACCTGCAAGCTCAGCATCTGAGCTGAGGACATTGCATTGTTCAGGCCAGGGAAGCTGAAGGCTCAAATAGCAAATGCATGAAATGACAGGGGTGGTTTGAAACCAAAGATCTCTGAAATTGTGCGTTTTAGACAACATGTACAGTCTCTAAGAGCTGAAGTGCATTTTCCATTTACATGGTTCATCATTCTGAACCCTCTTCTTAGCCAATATTCAGACAGCTGCGTCTTTATTACAATAAAGACATTGTCATGCATGCTCTCTTATGTTATTTTCCTCTGCACCAGCTACTCCTGCTTTCCTGATATATCATCAAGGCTTTCTCAAAGCAAAATCCAGTTCACTGCAGCTGGAGGCCGGTCACAAGTGGTGTCCCCAGGAACTCAGTGCTGGGGCCAGTCCTGTTCAGTATCTTTTTTGATGACCTGGATGAGGGGATTGAAAGGTCCCTTAGTAAGTTTGCGGATGACGCTTAGCTGGGAGGAAGTATCGATCTGCTGTAGGGCAGAGAGGCTCTGCAAAGGGGTCTGAACAGGCTGGATCCATGAGCTGAGGCCAACGGGATGAGGTTTCACAAAGTCAAGTGCTGTGTCCTGCACTTGGGGCACAACAATCCTGTGTGGCATTCCATGCTTGGGGCAGAGTGGCCAGGAAGCTGCCTGGCAGAGAAGGATCTGGGGCACCAGTGGCAGTGGCTGAACAGGAGCCAGCAGTGGCCTGAGTGGCCAAGAAGGCTGATGGCATCTTGGCTCGTATCAGAAATAATGTAGTCAGCAGGACCAGGGAAGTGATTCTGCCCGTGTACTCAGCAGTGGTGAGGCCTCATCTTGAGCACTGTATGCAGTTTTGGGCCCCTCGCTACATGAGAGACATTGAGGTCCTGGCAGTGCGTCCAGAGAAGGGAAATGAAGGGGCACGAGAACCAATCTAGGAGCAGCTGAGGGAGCTGGGGTTGTTTAGCCTGGAGAAGAGGAGGCTGAGGGGAGACCTTATTGCTGCCTACAACTGCCTGAAAGGAGGTCGCCAATCGATGGGTGTTGGTCTCTTTTCCAAGTGACAGGACAAGAGGGAATGGCCCCAAGCTGCATCAGGGGAAGTTTAGATTGGAGATACAGAAAAATTCATTCATGGAGAGGGTTCTCGGGCAGTGGCAGAGGCTGCCTGTGGAGATGGTTGAGTTGCCATCCTTGGAGGTGTTTAAAAGATGGATGGAGGAGGTTCTTGGGAATACGATTTAGTAGTGGACTGGTTGGGCTTGATGATTTCCAGGGTCTTTTCCAACCTAGGGATTTTGTGGGTAAATGATGTCCATATGCATGACTGCATTTCAGGGGACAAAGTGAGAATATTGCTTACTGTTGAAGAAACAAATTTGTTCATTTCCATTGTTACTTTACTTAATTGATACTGCAGGATAAGAAATGTGGTTTAATCTTGATTTTCAGATTCCTGGGGCAGGTATGAGAGCCACTGGGAAGGAGAGACTGGCAATTAAGTGACAATAAATTACCATCACAATGAAGATGAACTTCCCAACTTTTTAGCAGCTCTGAGTAATGAGAAGAAATGGTCACAATCCTTGACTAGATGTTTGTTCCAGGTAATTTCTTTTCCTGCGTTTTCGTTGGTAGTGGAAGTCAAGTTGGTGGCAGGAGGTTTTCACTTGGCATCTTTTTCTTGCCTATTTGAGACATGTCCTTATTTGTTATGATTTCTTCTTGCTTACTTCAGGTTGTTGACACTGACATGAGATCGCTGGTGAGCTTGGCTGGCATTTCCAGGCAGGAGGGAGCAGGGGCTTTCCTCAGGCACCGATGACCTGTTTGTGCCACAGAGGTGGCCTCTCCACTGCAGCCCCGGCTCTGCTGAGGGAATTACCCTTGAGCAGAGGGACACTGGCTGCTGCAGCAACTCTGTCCCAGCTGTGAGGTGGGAAGCCAAGGCAGTGTCCACGACTGCTTGCGTGTCAGCAGTGTCAAGAGGTAAGGCCTAATCTAAAGTTTCCTTAACTCCATGGTGTTCTGTTACTTCAGTTTTGTTTTAGAAATGGTATATAAAAGAGAACCGCGAGCTCTAGCAGCCAGAACAATGTCACAAACTATTAATGCAATGAGAAAACAGAATTGCACAGAATCACTAGGCTGGAAAAGACGCCCAAACGTTTGATGAATAAAAGTAACGGGGTGTCTGATCAGGATATGTGAGTGAAAGCAAGAGGAATGGACTCTGCTGCTGCTGGAAACCCCACAACAATGCCGTGTTAGCTGTGACGAGGTTTGAATATATACATTTTCTTTTGAAGTACTTAATAGCCCCAGAGTTTCTGTAGTAGGAGGCCAAGACCTCATTGCTTGGAAGGAAAAGGAACCTAAAAGACCCTTGCTTTAATCTCTAAGTATTGTTAGTTTTTTTCCAGTATTTTCATCCCCCCTCTCCCCTCCAAACAAAAAGGTTCAGAATACTGCATTAGATCAGTGAAAAGCAGTGGCTTGATGTTCAGCTGAGAGCTACTTTTTTCTTTTTCTCAAAGTGGTTGAAGCATATTTTTTTTCTCTGAAAGCACAAAAATCCTGTATTTTTTATATTTTGTTTTGACTAACAAGAACTAACGTAATTGCAGTGGCATATCGGGTGTGTCTTTTAATGCACAAGCCACATTAATACAAATAGACCCAGACTCACAGTATTTCAATATTTCAGGAAGCAGGAACTTTGAGCTTTGTGTTTTCCTGGATTAAAAAAGTAGCGTCAATTCCATTGTGAATAGCAGGGTGCTATTAGGAGGATTCTGTGTGCACAGCATTTGCCCAAATTGAGTAAACAGTTTGAAGATAAGCAGCTTTTTGACTGTTGCAGGTGGCAGGTGTGTGGCTGACCCAACTCTGTGCTGACAGATGCCTTTGTGTCTGGCTCTGGGATAGAGAAGGCAGATGTTCTTCTTTGCATTTAAGAAAGCTGTCACTTAATAAAATAAGATGTAAAATTAGAATGAACGGGGCGACAGTGCAAAGTGTAACTGGCTAGCCAGCAAGCAAAGGGAGACTGCAACAGTCTGGTGAATGCAATGAGGTCTGTTCTTAGGGGAAGTCAGTAAGTGCTTTGTTGTTATTTAAAGTAGCCTATAGAAAAAGCAATTCTGTGTGTTCCAACTCTGTTCAGATAGGAATGCATGTCAATCTGAATATCCATGTATGACTAATCCCATGCCAGCCATTCTTAAAGAGAGGCGTGTCAATTGGGTATAAACACTCAAGTGATACAGCAGTTAGCAGCTATAAAACCCTAAGTGAGGGCACTGCCGGCTGATCAATTGAGCTTCTGATTGTGTCACAAAGGAAACTACCAGAATTTCCTATTCTGTGTCTGTTTAGAGTGCTGTTGTCGCATGGCATAGGAGGAAGGAGCAGCATGGGAGGAGCTTGTGCTGGTGTACTGGCAGGTCCCACTGTGCATCCTTTCAGGCGTGCTCCCTGGTCTCACTTAAAGCCGGTGTTTCTGCGGAGCTGCTGCTCTCATTTCTCTTTGACGTGAGCGTTGTCCATGTTAAGTATAAACTGTGTGTGGAGACTTTAATGACAGCCTCACTGTTGCATCTGGTTCCTTTGTAGATGCTACCACACGGGTCCAGTGGCCCAAGTTCCTGAGGAGAGGGGAAAATCCTCTGAGTGAAGTTCAAGAATCGCAGACTGATAGACTGCCCCGCAGAGGAGTCCCACTCACTTGCCAGCGTGCACCTCCACACGCTGCCCTCCTCACTGGAACGCACCTTTGCGTGCTTGTGGGATTCTGGAGGTGTGACGATCAGAATTTTCAGTAGGAGAATCTGAAAGGTTTCTGCAAATGGAAGTCAAAGCTGAGGCCAAGCTCACCAGCTGGTTAGATTAAAACATGGACAAAAGCTGAGGAGGAACATCATCTGAAGAGAATTTTGTGCCCAAGACCAAAGGCTTAGGAATTCACAACTGCAAGTGAAGCACCGAAGTGACCATGTTCCCAGTTTTGCCATCAGTGCCATCTGCCCAGGGCTGCTGGGCTCTTTCACGGCTCGTGCTGGTTGACTGAAAATGTGTGTTGGGTCGGTGAGAAGTGCAGAGCCTCCTGGCACCTCTCTTGGATGTAAAAGACACATAAAAGGTTTTCTTCTCAGGAGGCGAATGTGCTCCTGTGATGAGCACCCACCCCAAGGAGCTCTCCCTCCTGAGCCTCTGGAAACATGCAGGACTGGTGGCAGCGAGGGAGAACAGGAGAGCTCTATGTGAGGCACAAGGCAGCAGCTGTGGAGCTGTATGTAACTGCAGTTTGAAAATAAGCCATTCAATGATCTATCTTACACCCAAGAAATGCCCTGGAGATAGATCGCTGCTCCACAGAGAGAGGCAGAACAGTCCCATTAAAGGAGAGGTTGAGAAATTATTTCGTTACTAAATTGATGTATTTTCTGTCCCGGGCCCTTCAGGGATCAAGTGTGCTTCAACGGGCACGACACAACCCAGCTGTGTCATAACTTTGCTAAGGGAAGAGAGCTGGCGGCACCCTTCAGCTGCCGTGTGTAACATACTTGGATCTGTGTCCGTGCCAGATGAAATGGAAGCTTCTGTCCATGAGGAAGACACAGACTGGTTTCTCATTTCGTTGTTCTTCAAGAAGGCTCTAAAGATAGCGGTGAACGTTTCCCTCAGCCAAGCATAAGCATGCCAGCTCTGGTGAGCAGGGATCTTTTACACGAGCGATGTCTGAAATGCTGCTGTGCTCTGCCAGGGCGTCCCCTTGAGCAGCATGAGGTGCTGGCTCGGCGCTGGGACACCGGAGAGGTCTTCGAGCACAGAGCTACCCTCGTGACCGTTGTGAGACAGGTTAGTTTTACCCTACTGATGATGTGTTGTTGCAATAGTAATCCTGCTCAGTACGAGAGGAACTGCAGGTTCAGATTCTACCATGGATCGTGCCTCTCATCCTGTCAGTAGGGAATGCCGTGTGAGCTGTGACGTCTCCTAACTGTGTGAAGGCTTCTGGGCAAGGCCGGAAGACAATTTTACATCTTTTCCAGCGGCCCGTGTTGGCCTCCCAGGACCAGCTGGCTTCGTCCCTGCCCCAGCTGCCCCCTGCGCCCCTCCAGCTAGTGACCATGTGGCTGCTGCCCGGGAAGCAGCTCTGTAACTGGTGCAGCTCCAGCTCGTGTCACTGATGGGGAGCAGGTTACGATTCCGAGTTGTGTGCGTGTGCCAGTTTTAATGTGCAGCAGTTCCCTGGTGCCGTGGTGCCACGTTACCAGCTGCCGGGTTCCTGGCAGCGTGGCAGGAGCCTCATCAGCCACCCAAGTTCAACACGCCTGCATCCCTCACAGACCGAGGAGGGATCACAGCCCAGCGTGGTTCTGTCTGCAACTCCCTTTGCTACTTAGTTTGGTTTAATGAAAAGAAATGGTGTGCGAGGTCCTTTCTGCCCCAGTGCATAAGCCCAGGCTGCCAGGCAGGCTCGGAGCTCGCGTACCGGTGATGTGAACCCTTAGCAGTGGTTTAGCAGGAAAGTAGATGCACAGCTCTTGATCCCTGTTCTATTTGTGATGTCAGGTCTATTTTCTACATAAAATCCCAGTTTGAATTAAATTAGCAAACATAATGTGTGCGTGGAGGGGTGAGCCTGCAAATGCCTCGCTGGACGTTGCCTTTCATTTGGCTCACGGCAGAAGTGTAGGAGTTAATAACGATGTGAGATGTGTGCGTGTGGTAGTTTTTTGAGGCTGTGGCCCTACCCTTCTGTGCAGAACTACTGCTTGTGGCCAATGAGAAAAACCACGTGGTATGAAATAACCACTGTGCTTCTCCTTTCACCGTGTAGAAGGCAGCCCATGCTGTAAGTTATTGCTTGGAAAGACAGCAAAGCTGCCAGCCCCATTACACGCAGCCCCCAAACTGTTGATGCAGGGATGACTTCTTCCTAAAAGGAAACCAGCTCCCTTCAGAAAGCAGATGGAGAGGCGTGTGGGGCTTGTTCTAGTTGGCCTCCTGCCTGAGAGCATTTAAAGCATGTATTTAGGCTTCTTTCCACTGGTATTTAGAGGGATGTTTTGCAGATGTGTTATACTAATCATTCTTGATGTGTTCTCATGGAATCTCCCAGACCTCGAGCCCTCACCTTAACAACGGGCGTACATGTCACGCCTGCTCCGCTCTTCAAACCGTTTGGGTGCTTCTGTTACAATCATAACCTGGATCTCACAATATTTTCTGGGGGTTCCTTTTTTGAGACCACTCTCCTCCGTTCAGAGCTGCAGTTCCTCTGAAGGATCTTGCCGGGTTCACTGCATGGTCTCAATATCAGGTATTTAGGACACTTGGCCCAAGGCTGTCTACGTTTGAAACAGAGCTGTCGTCTTTACAAGACACTTTCTGTTCCGTAAATAAAACCTGTAGAAGTGGTGAGACAAAACACAGCGATAGAAAACTAAGACGTTGGACTATTCATGAACAGCAGGAAACGCTTGATGAGCTGACAGGTTCTAAGCCAGTGACCCAGGCAGCGGTTTGTTTTTTGCTTCAGCCCCTGAGCACAGAAAGCAACCTCCCCTCTCCCCAGGCACCACAGAGGGGCAGGCACACGTGGGTGATTTAAGAGCACTTTATTGTTCTTTAAGGCTACTTTTAAGTACAAAAAAAAAGATGGCCTGCCAAACCTTTTTTTTTTCCCAGGTGAAACAAGGCCACAAGAGAATGGTATATTACAGATTTACAAACACAGAGAGCATCTTTCCGACTGAACTGTAGATAACCTGGCTCTGTGAAGAAACTTCGCCACGTCTGCCCGTGGTGAGTTCCGTTTAGTTCCCTTCCACCTCCCCCCGACCCTTTGGCTTTCGTGACATTATTGTGTCTAGTATAGGTTTTACTGGACATATCGCATTAAATCTTTATTGCCCTCAAATCCATTTACCTATCGCAGATAAGTAAATGTAACCTTGTAAAACAGCTATTATTGAAAATATTAGCTTTAAAAACATTATCTTATTTGCGTTTACAAAGAAATATAGGAGTCACATTTTCCACAGAGTCCATCTACAGCATTAGTATTTTACTGTTACAACGCTCAGTAGCCTGTAGCAATAACAAACTAGTGGCTATTAATGCTAATGCAGTGTTCTCATAGAATAACTGTGTTCCTGCACTTTTACTGTATTACAGACAAATCTACAACAAAAAAAAAGATCAACTTTTTTCTCCAAACAAAAAAAAAAAGAATGATTACAATAAAGGAAAGGGAAAAATTAAATAGCTACATATCATTAACAAATTAATTGTTCCTCAAAAAATACCTACAAATTTCTCTGTACATTCTTTACGCACAGCGTAACGATGGTCTTAAAGTTACCTATATAAAAAAGTGTTCTTTTAACAGTCTTCCTACAGAGAGTAGGGTACTGAATGCCAAAGCAAGGAAGCGTTGACTACCCAGTCAGACGGTAGTGAAATGTGTAAAACTGGGGGCCTAGGGGGGTTGTGGTTTTTTTAATGGTTTTAAAGAAAATTGAGCAGCCACCTTCTCAGCAAGGGTAAGAGCCGATCTCCTCCTTCCCTGCGGCTTTTCCCAATTAAATAGCTTAACTTCAAAAAAAGAACTGGAAAATAAAAGCCACAATGGACCCGATCCTGTAACACAGTCCAAAATACATCGCGTGGAGTTCATCTTCCAACTCGTTCTGACTTTCTACACTGAATCGATCCTTTCAGGTAACCCAGTATAAAAAAAAGCCCAAGCTGCAACTGTACTGGGAAGATGGAATGTACGGGGAGAGTAGTTACACTTAACAAGAAGAAAAGCTCTTAGTACTAGCACAGCTGTGGGTTTACGCCTGCCTCTACTGCCTAATTTCTAGTTAGTAGCTAGTAATATAGCAAACGATAATAAATGCAGTAATACCTGTATAAAGTCTTCTAGTGGAGGAATGTATGCTGTGACTCGGCATAGGTTTATGAGTAAGCTTAACAAAATTAAAGATTGTAGCTCACAAACAGTAGCGATCTGTTGTCCAGCCAACATACGTAACGGTAGCGGCTTCTGCAGCCAGTTACAGGTGGATTACACAGACTAAGCAGACGGTGCTGCAGACAGAAACGATTACTCAGTTGTGCGCAAAGCTCTAGCATCTTGTACCACGCATCCTATATCTCTAAACTGCGTCGCTCGAGGCCTGTCCTGAGGCTTGTCCTCTGCCGCCGGCTGCCACTAAAGTGAGTATCAAATACAAATATCATAGAGTACGACTGTACCAGCAGTAAGTATATCTAGGATCATTACTGACAAAAATAAACTAATTCTGAAGAAAAGCTAGTAAGTATTATGGTTCTTACTGTCTATACATTAATAGATACCAGCTATTTTTTATAAAACATGCATCGTTAAGCACTATGGAACCCTCTGACCTCAGCTCTATTCTAACAAACTGCAGTGTTTAGGAAAAATGCCCGTGTTCTGTAAATTATGCAGTCCAGTTGCAAGCACTAAAGCACCTGAAATCTAAAGAGAGAAAGACCTATAACCTGTATGAGACTTCCCCTTCCAAAGCAGTTTTTGCTCTAAGAAAAAAAATCAAACTGATAGAAATGTCATCCTTGAACCCTTTTTTTCAGCAGTTTGCCCTCAAAATATTCGCATCTTCCAGAAAGTTGCTACGCAACCTCAGTCCTCCTCCAATAGTGCAAATCAGACATGACAGTTCTTTTCAAGTATATACATACAGAATTACTTCACAGAGGGAAAAAATAAAAAGGCAATGTAAGCAAACCAGACGAATTCTAGTCTCGAGAAGCTAAAAGCAAGAAGCATTTGGGTCAACCAACTACGTGTGATGGCTTTTGTGGATTAGCATGCGTTATTTTTTGTAAGGGGCATTAGATTTGCATCAGAGGTTTCTTTGGTAATTGAGGCAGGAAAAAAAAAAGGATGCTACATCATCTGAATCTTTATGAAATAGTTCCTGCTATCATCTTTTAAGGGCACCCTTTGACAAATAAAAAGTGAGTACGCAAAAACTTGTGTCGAAAACTAATCTCCCCTCCCCCAACACTATTTTAAGCCCTGTTCAAAGCTCAGTCAAACCATGCAAATTCACACACGGGTCGGTCCTCTCTTCATGAGACCACGGAGGGCGAGTGATTGTGATTGACCATGTGGGAGGAAGGGGAAGACTGGCCCCGCCGGGAAGCAGACTCGGGGCTGCTTGAGACTCCGTCCTTCGCGGCTTTAATCTGAAGCCACGTATCCCCAAGTGCTTTGGCAAAGTGGTCGTCGACTGATCCCGTGATGGACACGGAGTTGGCCACCGGCTCCGGCTCCTTGTAGTTCTTGCCCAGGCTCCGGCGGAAGTGCTCCTCCACCACGGGGTCACAGGCAGTGGTAGCTGCAGGGAGAAAGGAGGCACAGGACGCGTTATTTCAGTGCAGAATCCCAGTGCAGAGGACTGGACCAGCAGGTCCAGGGAGGTCATTCTCCCTCTGTACTCAGCACTGGTGAGACCGCTCCTCGAATCCTGTGTTCAGTTCTGGGCCCCTCACCACAAGAAGGATGTTGAGGCTCTGGAGCGAGTCCAGAGAAGAGCAAGGAAGCTGGTGAAGGGGCTGGAGAACAGGCCTTATGAGGAACGGCTGAGAGAGCTGGGGGTGTTTAGCCTGGAGAAAAGGAGGCTGAGGGGAGACCTCATTGCTCTCTACAACTACCTGAAAGGAGGTTGTAGAGAGGAGGGTGCTGGGCTCTTCTCCCAAGTGACAGGGGACAGGACAAGGGGCAATGGCCTCAAGCTCCGCCAGGGGAGATTTAGGCTGAACATTAGGAAAAAAATTTTCACAGAAAGGGTCATTGGGCACTGGCAGAGGCTGCCCAGGGAGGGGATTGAGTCACCTTCCCTGGAGGGGTTTAAGGAACGGGTGGATGAGGCACTGAGGGACATGATTTAGTGACTGATGGGAATGGTTGGACTCAATGATCCAGTGGGTCTTTTCCAACCTGGTGATTCTATGATTCTATGGACTCGGAACCTGTACTCTCTCCTGTTTCCTTGTCATCTCAGAACAAAGTGAGACTTCTTTACATCATTCTAGAACTGGCAGGGACTGGGGCGGGGAGGAAGATGGAGTAATAAATGGAGTTCAGTGCTCGTGCGTCTCTGTGACCCGCAATGGGTCTATCAATCACCATGGTTCTCCCTCAGGCCAGTAGCAGCCGCAGTGCTGGTTCTGTGGGAAACCCCTCCCTAAACCACCTGCAGAACGTACATTTAGGCCAGAGCAGAATTAGACATGGAAGCGGTTCTTAAAAATCAGTTCCCAAGCCTGCTGCCAGCAGTCAGGTGTGAGAAGACCCCATTCTAAACTCCAGCGTGCCCAGAGCCCGTCTCGAGGGTTCAGCTGAACTGAGACACGTGTGCTGGGAGCCAGGCAGGAAAGAGAACGAATCCTGGCCCTGGCGTTGGGCACTTTGGGCATTAAAATGTTGCAATACTGCTAGCAGACAAAACGAAAAACCTTAAAAATCAGGCTCTGAATGATAACAGGAAAAATTCCTCAGACTAAAGATGAGTGGGCTGCAGTTTTACAATTCAGAAACAATACCTGTGTGTCTAGATGAGATTTAAGTATTTTGACTAATAAAGTTCTTGGGATCCAAGCTGTTCTCATTCATGCTACAGAAAATCTGCACTGAGCCTAAAATAAATGCAAGTGTCATGCACAAAGATCTCTTCGAATGAGAGTAGACAAGTATTTTCTGAAAACATTTCCCATTCTTCCACAGCCTGTGTGAATACAGCTGGGCTCTCAGGAAAGTGGTGCCCGTAAAGGAGCAAGAGCAGTGTCCTGGAAACCATTGAACATGTTGGATCTCTAAGAGTGTGATGTATCCTGAAGGGGGGACTCACTTCAGAAGCTAATTCTAATTTTCAACAAAACACTGATATTAAATAAAGAATCACTATTATTAATAAATATCAGTATATTGTTTGTAAATATCAGTATTATTAAATAACTATTCTGTGATTGTACGATTATGTCAACACAACAAATAATTGTTTCGCTCTACGTCCAGGTGTCCTTGCGATTCCAGCACTCACAAAAGCTTCACTGATGTTACAGGTCTGTGTTCTTTTAACTTTTAATGGCATCATTTTTCATTCAGAGACCAGTCCCCTACCCACACTTCAGCCACAGGACAATGAGCCCAGAAGATGACAGAATCACAGAATGGTTTGGGTTGGAAGGGACCTCAAAGTCCATCCAGTCCCATCCCCTGCCATGGGCAGGGACACTTCCCACTGGATCAGGGGCTCCAAGGCTCCATCCAGCCTGGCCTTGAACACCTCCAGGGATGGGGCAGCCACAGCTTCCCTGGGCAACCTGGGCCAGGGTCTCACCACTCTCATGGTGAAGAAATTCCTCCTTCTGTCTAGCCTAAATCTCCTCCTCTCCAGTTTATACCCATTGCCCCTCGTCCTATCGCTCCAAGCCTCTGCGAATAGTCCCTCCCCAGCTTTCTTGTAGCCCCTTCAGGTACTGGAAGGTCACTAGAAGGTCTCCTGGGAGCCTTCTCTTCTCCAGGCTGAACAACCCCCACTCTCTGAACTCTCCAACCCCTGTCCTCGTACGAGAGGTGCTCCAGCCCTCTGATCATCCTTGTAGCCTCCTCTGGGCCTGTTCCAACAGCTCCACCTCATTCCTATATTGAGGATTCCAGAACTGGACGCAGTCCAGATGAGGTCTCATAAGAGAGGAGCAGAATCCCTTCCCTCGCCCTGCTGGCCACGCTTCTTTTGATGCAGCCTAATGCTCCCACCTCCCCCCTCCATGGGCTTTTAGGCTCCCAACTCCTTCCCACTAGTGCTGTTACAGGGATGCGTTCTGGCTGCCGAAGGCTCTGCCAGGAACTTCTGGGAATGCTGCGTGTTCAAGCCCTGCAGCAGCAGGTGTAGGACTCCAAATAAAAGGGCTGTGTCTTCCCTGGTCGCACAGTGAGAGGAAGCGAGGAGCAGCGTCCCAAGGCTTCCCAGCAAGTACTGCGTGAAAAGATCTCCTGGAAAGTACCAAATGCACAGAAGGTAGGAAGCTAAAGCTCCCTGCTTGGGTTGCCATGGCAGCTGCCTCCGAAGCTTTCGGCCTTATCCATGCAGAGAAAGGTGGAGGGAATGCACTTTGGCAGAGTCTCTGTGTCTACAGGAAGAGATTTCTGTGACTGCAGCTGAATCATGAAAGTCTAGTGCCCACGGAAAGAGCGGGACAACTGCAGCTCCCAAAATAGGAGCGTGGTTGGATCTGCCAGCCCTGTCTGCCACTTGTCAGTCCCACTGAAATAAACCAAATGATTTATTCGTCTGTGTGAGGTGTCCGGTTTTGTACAAGAGGCTTTTCAAAACAACAAAAAAAAACCCCATCTCTCCCTGCTTTGGAAATGGTTCAGCCCCCCTGGGAGGGGCTGATGGTTGGAACCGCTGCAGAGGGGACGTCTGGGGACACAGGATGGACCTGTCTGTTGTCTCCCCTCCTTTTATTCCTGTTAACACACCCTTAGGGTCAGGGAAAGGATGTTTCTTCTCACGAGTGTAGATGTGTAACTTACTGCTGGAGGGTCTCTTGTAGGCCGGCACCGCTGAACCACAGCCGCTGTGAGCAACGGGGCAGTGGGAGAGGTTACAGTTGCGGTTGTTCGCAGAAGCGCAGGTGATTACGGAGGGACGGTTCTAACAGGGGAGAGAAAAGCAAACTGTCACTTGCTGAGGCAATTGGCCAAAGCCATATTAGCAGCAGCTCATTGCTTAATCACTTGAGATGTACAGACACCAAACTGAATCCCAGCAGTGAGACGACCCATAAACTGTCCAACTCAATAAGTAGATTAAACCCCCAAATAGTCAGCTGTTAGCTCTTTGCCTGATTAAAAACACAACCACGCTGTTTTTCCATAATGGTTCGCCGTTCTTACTCCAGTGGAGAGCAGCCATATGGAAAAAGGGCAGCAGAAAAGCAAATTGTTAAAGGCATTGAAATCACTTCACAGGGACTGTTTTAACTTCACCGGCATCCGTATATACAAAGTAAATGCCAACACAACAAATCATTGTTTCGCTCTGCGTCCACGTGTCCTTGTGGTTCCAGCGCTCAGAAAAGCTTCATTGATGTTACAGGTCTTTGTGTTCTTAGCGTTAACCAACTTTTAATGTCATCATTTTTCATTCAGAGAGCAGCCCCCTATCTCCTACTTCAGCCACAGGACAATGAGACCACAAGATCATAGAATCAGAACAGCTTGGGTTGGAAGGGACGTCAGAGCCCATCCAGTCCCACCCCCTGCCATGGGCAGGGACACCTCCCACTGGATCAGGGGCTCCAAGCTCCATCCAGCCTGGCCTTGAACACCTCCAGGGATGGGGCAGCCACAGCTTCCCTGAGCAGCCTCGGCCAGGGCCTCATCACCCTCACAGTGAAGAAATTCCTCCTTATTTCTGGTCTGCCCCTCTCCAGTTTATACCCACTGCCCCTCGTCCTATCACTCCAGGCCTTTGTAACCAGTCCCTCCCCAGCTTTCCTGTAGCCCCTTCAGGTACTGGAAGGTCACTATAAGGTCTCCTGGGAGCCTTCTCTTCTCCAGGCTGAACCACCCCAACTCTCTCAGCCTGATGTCATATGGGAGGTGCTCCAGCCCTCGCAGCATCCTGGTAGCCTCCTCTGGACATCTATTCTCATACTCAGTTACACAATGTATGCTTGGTACAAAGTATAAACATATAATACTCTTGTTGTGGTTGTTTGCTGTGTTGACCTCGAAACAAAGCTGTAGGAAAAGAAACGTCCCAGTTTCTCCATCTGGCTGAATGGAAATCACACAGCTATTGGAATGTATTTGCTTTGCATCTTGCTATATTTTATGATGCAAGCGGTCTATTCTGCTATCCTTGATATGAGTTGACTAGCAAGTGTCCATACAATTAACAGAATTGACAGAATTAATACCATTTTAATTTCTTGACCATTTTAAGAATCTGCGCAAGAAATCCACAAAAATCGCTGTGTGAAGTCAACGAGGAGGGAACAAGTTTGCATTGTTTAGTGGAGCTTTAGAGAGAGTAAGACCAAGACCAAAGTCAAAAAGAGGAGCTTCCAAAGGTAGGGTTAGCAGTATCTCTCCAGACACATTGGAAATCATGGAATTGCAGAAACATACAGGTTGGAAAAGACCTTTAAGATCATTGAGTCAAACCACCAACCCAGCCCTGCCAAGCCCACCGCTAAAACGTGTCCCCAAGCACCTCACCTACACAGCTTTTAAACCCCTCTGGGGATGGGGACTCAACTGCCGCACGGGCAGCCTCTGCCAGGGCTTGATCACCTTTTCTGTGAAGCAATATTTCCTAATATCCAATCTAACCCTCCTCTGGTGCAACTTGAGGCTGCTTCCTCTCATCCCATCCCTTGTCCATTGGGAGCAGAGCCCAGCACCCGCCTCACCACAACCTCCTTTCCGGGAGCTACAGAAAGCACTGAGGTCTCCCCTCTCCAGCCCCAGCTCCCTCAGCTGCTCCTCACCAGACTGCTGCTCTAGAATGTCAGAACGATGCCACTGACATCTAACTTGCTTTTGATTTATGTGCTGTCAGTGCAATTAAGAAAAAAAGTGAATTATTTGAGTTTTTCTCTAAGCGGCTCACATGTGGAAGTATTTATTTTCTATTTTACAGGAGCCAAGATTTTGGGCATCTCTGAAGTGGTTGAGAAGCCTAAACACGCTCATGGCTTCAGCAGAGTATTTTAGACGTGGAAAGACAAGACAGAAACAGATAATAAAAGAGCTTGTCTTGAGAGTGCAGGTACCAACACCACAAAGGGCCTGAGAGGGAGGACCAGGTGTCTTGCAGCGCCCGGCGAGGCTCTGTGTGTTCAGCTCCACTGAGCCGCTACACACACCTACGTGAAAATACTGAGATAAGCTGGGAATTTAGAACTAGCCACTGCAGCTGCTGAATAACCCTACGCTGCCTAAAATAAGAAGCCATTTTTCCCTGCCTCTATTTGAAACAAAGTAAGATGAGATCCCATTCAACAACTTTCAGATTATAAACCAAAACAAATCATCAAACCTGGATTTCTTATTTTCAATACACCCTTTTCTTTGTACGATTTCTACTCCGTGCTCTTAGCAAGGTCTAACCTCAACATCCTATGTTCCCAAGAAAACAGATTCTAATCTAGCTCAAAATGTCAAAGATAACAAAAGAGAGAGAGGAACCTGCTAATGGGTGACAGGACTCGGCCCAAGCCAAACACATCTCAGCACAAGTGTGACGGTGGCCGCTAGGCTGAGCCGCAGCGCTGGCCTTATCAAAGGGCAGCGGTGCCGTCAGTGGAAGCCTGTCCCGTCCTCCTCTGTCATCGCCGGACGCCGAAAGCAAAGAAGAGCCGTCTGCCCAGAACAATAACTCTGCAACCTGCGCACCAGCAACACCAGCGTAAAGCCAGGCCTTTTGGCACAGCAAAATGCAAAAGACCCACGTACACAGCCGAGCACCGTGAAAATTTACCCAGCAGACATAAGGTATGTGGCTCCGGAGAAAAACAGCTGCCATAAACGGCACGTGAAAAATCCTGACTGCTGAAAGATTGAACACTTGAAGTGTTTCCCCTACATCGCAGGGAGGGAGGGAGGGAGGGCTAGCGGAAGAAGAGTTAGGGGGCAGGTGTCAGTTCAATTTCTCGAGGCCTTTCTCTGTCTCTCCGCTCGCGAGAGGGACAAAAGCGACTCTGACATGTAAGAAAACTACTTGTGTACCAATGGTAGAGAGATGCCCACCTTCAGCAGCTCTGCAGGAAAACAAACACCACGTACAAGGCAGCAAGTGAGAGCCCGAACAACCCCCCAGCCCTACTCCAGCGTAAAGGAAATAAACTATAAAATAATCAAAAATCATTGTTTATCTTTGGGAAAAGTCATTATGAAATAGAGAAACAACATTGATCCGAGCAATGCAACGGATGCCATTGGCTGCTTAGAACAACTAAGGCCACTTCAGCTTCTTTCAGAAGGAAAATTCAGTGCAAAATCCTCCCCTGTGCCTGCTCTTCTTCAGCAGCCCTAGCAGGAGACAGCTGGGATAGAGGGGAGGGAAGCATTCGCTGATTGGCAGGAGGAGCGCGGGTGAATCTCCTCGGTGCCTGTGACCTGCACCAGTTGCTGCCTGGCAGGTACCGGAGCTTCGTGAAACCATACAGTGAGTCTGAATCTGCTTTCCCCATTAAAACACACGTATCCACAAGCTCAGCAAAGCATCGGGAAAAGCAGAAAGACTCCAGAAATGTGTGACAGTCAAATATCAGCAATTTATTTGCATTCAACAGAACAAGGTGCGACATTCCTCGTGCATTTTAAAAATACATTTTGCTTCAAGAACAGCATCACCCGCCTACTGCAAGTCCCCCACGTTCTGCTCACGGCTGGGGAGCCCTCATTGTGGCCACAGCAAGGATTCTGACAACCTTCCAGAGCTCCCATCAACCCAAAGCCAGTACCTGCTGCCGTTCCAGAGAAGTCAGTGTAGGTGCGATGCCAACTGTTCGGGTCGCATCCATGCTGTTTTTGGTCAGTGCTAGAGGTTGATCCATGGTCAAGTTTGGGATTGAGGCGTACATGTGGTTGGCGTGAAGGCTCATGGTCGGGGCAGCAGCCCTCTCTATCGGGCTGCGACTCCTGTCTCTGTGCTCCTTCCGATAATCTCCATTGGCAGTCTTGTTTCTAACACACAAAAGAAAAAAAGGTGAAAGGAGTTACTATTGTCACAAGTGATAATGAGATCTGCAGCATTAAATCCCCCCAAGAACCGCAAGGCAACGTGCTCTGCTGGGCTGTGAGGAGGGTACGGACGCCCTCAGTGAGGCACCCGTGCTGCCCGGCCACCTCCCTCCCAGTTCCATACGCTGGCTCCAGCAACCAAGACTTTTCTTCAGGTCCTGCAGCTACAGGCACAGGGTACGGGCGACAACCAATGGTGCTTTGTTAAGGTCAGACACCTCCTCATTTAATGCCCCGTTAATCCCCCTCTGTCTCCTCACGCTGCAATGTTCTCTAAGCATTACTGAAGGCCAAGAAAAGTTGATTTTTCTCAAAAGGCATGGGGGTTGATAGCAGCAAAATGCAGCAAGGAAAGGCAGGAAGCAAAATCTTCAGAGCAGAGAATGACGGAAAAGCAAACTACACCGCTCTTATCTCAGAACCACTTAATTACAACTGTTCTTTAATAAAGTCATTTCCAATGACCACTGAACAGTGAATCTCAGTGGATGTACTCAATTAGCCTATCACTCATCACTATTAAAGTAATACTGATTTTGTACTTATGTACAAGTTATTTGTTTCCATATGGCAAGATAATCCTCATTAAAGGCAAACAGATGAGTCAAAGGGAAGGTGCTGTGCTCGTGTCACTGACGGCTGCCATTTGTAACCACTTACTAGGGATGCAGCACCTGCTGCCTCGGTGTGGAACAGCAAGTTTCATCGACCTTTCACGCAGGAAAGCACCAGGAGGACACAGGTGGTTCTAGGGAAGACACACTGTCTTCATATGACTCTTGAAGTAAGAGACGTGTCCTACATGTCCCAGCTATCAGTCTGTCAAAGCTGAGGCTCTTTCTGCCCCGTTTTTTTAAGATTATCATAGCAGATTAACTTGCGGGAGCAATCTTTAAAAATGCTCTGATGAACATTAGGCAGAGGCCATAAAAAAGTCCTTAGAGAGCAAGATATATAAAAAGTGTTTAACAGCGAAGTAAGTTACAACTCCCAGAAGCCACTGCCTGTTTCAGTGTCCAAGAAAGTCTCTTGAGAACTTAGGTTCAGGCTGGACATCAGAAACATTTTTTTAATGGAAAGGGTCATTGAGCACTGGCAGAGGCTGCCCAGGGAGGTGGTTGAGTCACCTTCTCTGGAGGAGTTTAAAAGACGGGTGGATGAGGTGCTGAGGGGCACGGTTTAGTGATTGATGGGAATGGTTGGACTCGATGATCCTTTCCAACCTGGTGATTCTGTGAGAAGGAGGCTAACAGCTGAGGGGACACAAAAGTCCAGCCAACAGAGGGAACTGAGGAACCCCAAAGCTAAGCAACAGAAGTGCTAGAGAAAAAACCTGCAGGTTTATATAAATTAAAGAATGACCTGGATCTCTCCAATGGTTACTTGTTGGTTAGAAACAGACAGGAGGGTTACTCTGCCTTGAAGCTACCTTTCATTCAGGGGGTCTTTCCGTTTCTTTTTAACATAAAACGAAAAGGCTCGTTCTGCGGCTGCTATAGCTCTTGCATTAGGAGAGAGAAAAAGCCATCACTGGCTGTTTATCGTCTTCATGCCATTCCTGAGATCATTGCTTTCTTCAACAACCTTTTTTTTCCAGGGTACTACTTTCTTCCAATAAAAACCGTTCCCATCCCTCTGCCATCCTTGTGGCCCCTCTCTTGTGAGAGCTAGAGAAGCTACAGTCCTTCTCGAGATGAGGGTCCAGATCTCCGCTGTGTGCAGGAACAGGACCTTGGCTGAACTAATCACAGGAGTTGCTTGGTTGCACAGAAACCCACTATTTCTGTTTGAATCCAAACTCAGCTCGCTTATTGCGGTACAAGTTAGGGTTAATGTGACACCAGGTACCCAGTGACCCCAAGACACAGTTGATTCTCTGCGCCAGATGCCCCTTAGGAGAGGACAGCCAGCAGGGTAACCACAGTCTGAAACCATTCGGATCCCCTCCTCATAGAATCACCAGGTTGGAAGAGACCCACCGGATCATCGAGTCCAACCATTCCTATCAAACACTAAACCATGCCCCTCAGCACCTCATCCACCCATCTTTTAAACCCCTCCAGAGAAGGTGACTCAACCACCTCCCTGGGCAGCCTCTGCCAGTGCCCAATGACCCTTTCTGTGAAATTTTTTTTCCTAATGTTCAGCCTAAACCTCCCCTGGTGGAGCCTGAGGCCATTCCCTCTCATCCTGTCCCCTGTCACTTGGGAGAAGAGGCCAGCTCCCTCCTCTCCTCCCTCTTTTAGGAAGCCTATTGCTTGCCCCTTTTAACTAATTACAAATCAGTAGTTGCAGATGAGCAGAATCAACCATAAGATCTAACCTTTACTGTTTCACAGCTGGTGCTCAGGATGTTCTTTGAAAATCACGTGTTCCTTGACTCCTCCTTTACAGGCCACATCCAGAGA
Source organism: Phaenicophaeus curvirostris (assembly GCF_032191515.1). Taxonomy (NCBI): domain Eukaryota; kingdom Metazoa; phylum Chordata; class Aves; order Cuculiformes; family Cuculidae; genus Phaenicophaeus; species Phaenicophaeus curvirostris. The sequence continues at coordinate 4,327,719 of NC_091402.1, read as the reverse complement.
CAGCGAAGCAGCACACAAACCACCAGGAAACACATTCTCACAGCTTGACGCTTGCCTCGTTTGCCAGTTCTGGTCCCATTTCAATTCCCAAGGCTGCTTTGCAGTCTCAGCATTCAGAAGCAGGCAGCTTCGAATTGCATTGCTCTGAGCTAATGACGGGTGCGAGGGGGTGACTCAACAGCAGCGCGACAAGACTCCCTACTTCAAGTACAGTACCCTCATCTAGAATTACAGCCGAGGCAGCAAACTAATCCTTTGCCGCCCCATAGGAAGCCAGCATGGAACTCGGTAAACAGGACGGCTTTGCAGGGTGGTTTGGTCCCTGTACAAGAGCCATCAGGGAAGTCGCACACAGAGAGGCGTCACTAACGTCGTCCTGCGAGTACTAAAGACAAAGCTGGGCAGGGACGGCTCTTTCTTCCTGCTGCAGTGTTGTATCTTGGGCGGCTGCAAGCCAAAATCTTACTCTTCAACTAAGTATTATTTGGTTTGCTACAATTTCAGTAACTCCTTGGAGGCTGCAATCCCACATACAGCTCCAGTAGGTTCCTACTTTCCACTGCCTCAAAGGAAAAAAACCCCTGTTTGGAACGATTAAGTTTTGCTTCAACAAGCACAAGCTGATTTTCAAAGAAAAAACTGTTTCCTCCACCAAAAATACTTGTAAAATGAAACAAAAAAAATGTAACCAGACCAGTTGTTTGGGTTTTCTTCTTAGAAGGGTGATTTCAACAACTTAGTGCTGGGTGGGGAGGGGGCTCTTAAGTGAGAAGGGAGGAACAAACCTGCTGAAATTCCCGCGCAAAAGATGTTTTCCATTTTACAACAGCACCTATTTCAGTCATGCTGCTTTGAACAAAAAATAACAGCCCTTAAATATCAGTGAACTGGTAGTTCTGCTGCCAACAAAAACCCCCCAAAAACCCAAACCAAACTTTTCTGCAATGATTTCTGGAAGAAGGGACTGAGAAACTGGGCAGTGGGGTAAGTCTGACGCCAGGAAGGGCGGGCAGACCTGCCCTAAAGATACCTAAAGCTATCTTTCTGAGTTATCTCAGAAATCTCAGCAGGCCACACCCCAGCCCTTTCTGCCCACAGATAACTCCCTCTTCCTAAATTAGAACAACTCCTCTTCCAGGCAGGGAACAGTTTATACTCCACTCCTCAAAAATCCTCTCCTCAATTCATCTGCCTTCAACAAGACAGTCTCACCAAGACACAAAAAATACCTGATGCTTCTGCTACCACCTCTGATATTATTTGTTCTGAGCCCAGCTGAAAATTTTACAGCCCTGTGTAGAATAGTAACGTGATAGCTTTGCCCTTGCGAAAATACACCAGCGCTTCTGAGTCCTTTCTGCTTCAATATAAATAGCAAATCCCGCAGACACCTGACTCCACTTGTAAAACAACTGTACAGAAATTATTTAGAGAGTATTCATCAATTTCGTGTGATTAAATCATTGTAGTTTAAAATGTAACTTTAAAGATAGTTTTCTATTAGAAACCAAAAGTTTGTTAGGTTTTTAAGATGATTACTATCAAGAGAAATAATTCTTTTTTTTATATGAGATGCTTTGTCTGAAGTGGCAATCAAAATCGTGTGTGTTTGAAAATAATTACATTTCACTGAAGTGAATTAGCTTAGAAAAAATTCCACAGGCACTGGACAAGTAGAGAGACGCATCTCAGAGTTCAAACACAAGGGCAGAAAATTACAAAGGAAAGTTTCTGACCATGTTTTATAAGTAATTTAAAAATACATAGTACAAATAAACCCAGCTGTCCAAACAGCTCTACCATCCCCCGACTCCACTGTGACTTAAAAATCGGCATGTGTAAGTCTGGACTCCCTCTGGTGTGGTCCCGAGGCCAGGGCACCTCCACTGGCTCAGAAAGAGCTGGTGATCCCATCGGCCAGACCCTCACTCTTGCTGCCTTCAAACAGAGGTTTGGGAGCTACTTGCAGGTTTATCTGAGCAAAATTATCCAAGATTCCAACCTTCAATCCATTTCTCTGCCGCCTGAAAAACAGACCTTGTTTTCCATGTTTCCTCCCCAGTGAATCATAACCGAGGCTCCAGGACTTACCAAGCATCATGTGCTTGGATGGATGACAGACCAAAACCACACACATCCTGACTGCCAGCTCAAATCTTCGGTTCTCAGCAGGGACAGTTAATGGAGAGCAATGGTTCTCCTCCAGAACCTCAAAGGTAGCCCAGATGTGGTGTTGTTAACATTTCTTCGTCATACAAGCCCTAAGCACGGCTGTTCCGTCCACTGGCACAGAGTGGCGGTAACTCATGCTCATCCTACAGCAACAGAGTGACTCTGCCAAGGGCTTCAGGAAAAAGGAAAACGCAGAGGCCTGCTGAAGGGGACGGTTCTGCTCGCGCTCGCTCCCAGCCTGCAGATCCTTACGGAACAGATGCCAGATGCTGTACCTCCCAGTGAAGAAATCACAGACGTTTCACACTCCCCATGGCAGAAACTGAGCTCCGACCCAAAACGGTTGGACTGTTGGGGTGCGTTTTTGCTTGCAGGAAGAACAAGGATCCACTTACAGAGCTTTCTCATTGTCATGTTTTTCTGCACACATGCATAATGCATAACTGCATTTCATTTGTCTCACCTAATTCAAATATTTTAATATTAATTCAAAGATTTTAGTATTTTCACCATCTTGATAATATTAGTTCACTAACATCTTTCACTGTATTTATTGACAAGCTCTCCAGGCTGAAAGAGAACAGCTGCTTTTGTTAAAGGCTGTTCAAGGATTTATAATCCCCAGATACGAAGTATCTTCTCCACGTGATAGAGAGCACTTCCTGCAGAAGCATCTACTTGTGTACCTTAATTTTGTTAGTAGCAGTAGGAAAATAAGAATTTAAGGTGATATTTCAAAATACAGAGGCAAAAATCACTCAAGTTTTTTTAAGCACTCTAAATTCGCTAAAACAAAAATCCAAGCAGAGCCTGAAAGTGTGAGTGGTTTGCTCTTTGAGTGTCAGCCAACTATCTGAAGCATTCAGAACATGAAAAAATACTCCGAACAGCCTAAAACACTGCACAAACCACATCTACTACGAAAGCCTGCCACCAAAACACACAACCCTTTTTCACCCTATTCCACAAGCTTCATGCTCCCCTGTTGCTTTGAGTAGCCCTTGTCTTTTATGGCTTCGTACTCCATCCCAAAAAGCGAGGCAACAGGCAAGAGGTGACTGGTCTTGCAGAGATCTCCTCCCCCAGAGAGGCTGGACATCCAATACGGTTTCCTCAGAGAGGCAAAGAACACCCTCCCTCTCGCCATTGCTGCTGTTTAAGCATCATTATACACTTCTCCTTCCCCCACTCGAGTGGAACAAGGAAAGAAGCAGGTGGCTAAGTTTGCGCTTTCTGCCTTGGGCTAGAACCAGCTCAGCAAAGGCAGCCAGGATTTGCAGCACTGCCTGGAAGTCTCTCCAGCAATCAATAATTAAATTTAACTCTTCCCACAAAAGAGCTTTGCTTTTTTCCAGTTTCTCAACCAGAGCATCAGGCTCAAAGTGGAGGACTGAGCAAGTCCTTATTTACCCAAGTCCAGGAGTGCACAGGCACCAGCCGTCCCTATTCTTCCCCGTTCTCCCTGCTCCTCGGGAATTGGAATTCAACAGCTCCTTCTCTTAAAAGCAATTCAATTCATGCAACTTTTTTTAAGCTTCATTTTACACCTCTGAGATAAGAAGTCAAAATAAAATCACTGAAAACACGAAGGAGAAACAGGATAATCCTACATATAAAAAGACTTTCTGTATTTATCCTTACCAAAACAAGATTAAAGCCTTGGACCAGATCCTTACTTGCAAATGTAATCAGCCAGGAGAACAGACTTCAGAGTGAAAGAAACGAAGCAATAATTAGCTGTGAAATGTATAAAGGAGTGTGCCACCGCTGCCTGCCTGCACCAAGCAAAAAATATTCCGATACAGAAGAGCTTCCCTTCCTGAAGGCTTAAGAGTCACAAGTGTGAAAGAATGCAAGAGAACCGCATGATGTAAGACCTTAGTCAAAAGCCAAACCCACAAAACTGAAATCTAAATCTCATGTACAGTAAAATCAATTGACACGATCTCAGATCCTACTTCCATTTTCCCACAAGTTTTTTGTTTTAATGTTTGGCCATTAATTCTCCAGCACTCCTGGTTTCAAAAGGTAGCACCCGTTGCTGTATAATGGCAATCACTCATTCCATTCGTAAGCAAAATTCTGGGATATATTAAATAAAGAATTATGTCATAGAATCATAGAATAGTTTGGGTTGGAAGGGACCTCAAAGCCCATCCAGTTCCACCCCCTGCCATGGGTAGGGACACCTCCCACTGGATCAGGCTGCCCAAGCCCCATCCAGCCTGGCCTTGAACACCTCCAGGGATGGGGCAGCCACAGCTTCCCTGGGCAACCTGGGCCAGGGCCTCACCACCCTCACAGTGAAGAAATTCCTCCTCATGTCTAGTCTAAATCTGCCCCTCATCCTATCACCACAAGCCTTTGTAACCAGTCCCTCCCCAGGTTTCTTGTAGCCCCTTCAGGTACTGGAAGGTCACTAGAAGGTCTCCTCAGAGGCTTCTCTTCTCCAGGCTGAACAACCCCAACTCTCTCAGCCTGTCCTCGTATGGGAGGTGCTCCAGCCCTCGGATCATCCTTGTAGCCTCCTCTGGACCTGTTCCAACAGTTCTGTATCCTTCTTATGTTGAGGATTCCAGAACTGGACACGGTACTCTAGACGAAGTCTCAGAAGAGAGGAACAGAAGGGCAGAATCCCCTCCTTTGCTCTGCTGGCACATGTACACTCATATAGTCCAGAAACACTCACAAAGCCACCTTGCTGCAATAGGTAGAGATTGAAAGTTACCTGTAAAAATCAAAATCTATAATTCGACTTTAAAACAACAACAAAGACATTGCCCCACAACATCTGCTCACCCACTGATTGCACTGCTCTGAGCTGCTTCTGCCTGCTGGCTCAACTCCAGACATCCTACATTTAGGGTCCCATTTTGTGTCATCCACCTAACGGCTCCTCTTCAAGTACCATTATTTTTTGAAGAGTGTTTAAGTGAGACCATCAGTTTTAACATACAATAAACATGAGGAAAACTGCTGAATCACAGAGAATGGTTTGAGTTGGAAGGGACCTCAAAGCCCATCCAGTTCCAACTGCCTGCCAAGGGCAGGGACACCTCCCACTGGATCAGGTTGCTCCAAGCCTCACCCAATCTGGTTTTGAACACCTCCAGGGATGGGGCAGCCACCGCTTCTCTGGGCAACCTGTTCTGAAAGGGTAAGTACAGTCATTAATTCTGCTGAGGTAACTAAATAGGAACTGGCCTGTTAGGAAAATAATTTATTTTTTAAATCACTAATGGTTCAAGAAGCGAAGCTGGATCAACAGAGGCAGAGCAAAGTCAAAAGTCAGAGCAAAATCAGTCAAAGTCCCAGCAGTATGACTGCCACAACAAGTGTCTAGGTCATCACAGTTTCCCAAACACTCTATGACTTCTGGAACATAAACATAAATCCACTTCATCTCTGCAAAATTTTGTTAAACTACATCTAGGTGGAACCCGACAGCTGACTACAACTCCCATCAGTTCTGACTCAGTTTCCAAGGACTGAAGACAAAATCTACTTGGCCTCCCGCCAAGCTCATTAGTGAAAGAGGAGAAACTTTCTGGTCCTCTACCCTGCAGTGCAGCGTCACTGGTTCCCCTGTTGTAACAGCCGGTCAGAGCAACAGCGCGCTTCTTGGCAAGGAGACAGAAGGAACCACACTTGTAAGATTTATCTGATGTAGCTACCTCCCCATAACTCTCTCTTCAAAGAACAACAGTAGCTCCAGTTGCCTTTGAAAAACCGGCACAACACACTAGAAAATGTGTAAGTGAAGAACTACTTCTGGCAGCTGCGAAGACAGAAGGTGTGAACATGTCAGAAGCCAAAGAAGGCTCTGACGAGGAGGCGGCCAGTCTTTAGAAGACACTGCTACTAGAGCTACAGAGAGCGGTCTTTTGGGAGATGGTTTTAGTAGAACTGCAAAACCCAGACATACCAAGGCATGGCAGAAACTCAATCCTACAGTTGCCAGTCAGGTCTCAGAACCAAGGTTTCATTTCAGGTACAAAAGTAAACTGCATAGACATCAACATGGTACCTGGGTGCTTGAAGGCAAAGTCAAATGCAGCCAGCGAAACAGCACAGAGCCTGCCAATGTTCGCATCTGGAGAGCAAGTCACGCTACTGCATATAGTGGGGCAGACAGAACACGAGCTAGAAAGGCAATTCACTGCTGGAATGGGAATTAAAAGTGTCTGTGCAGGAGTCTGAACTGTTTCAAGTCTGTAAGGCACTCTGAATTGCTTCGGGGGTGGGGAGTGGGAAACATCCAGAAAAGCAAATGGTAGAAGTTGAGGTTAAAGGGACACTCCGAACTTTACCTAAAATTTCTAACAAGTGGGAAGGAAAATCTGACAGCGTAAGGAAAGAGCAACGAGTCTTCCACGAGAATAGCTAGAAGATCAGAGGGGAAAGATTCAGAAGCAGCTATAAAATGATTAATTTGTACCCAACTGCAATGCCCACTCGAACGCCTCTGTCAGATGCCTCCTCCTATGTTCTACCAATTCATGTGCTGGGTCACGTGCAGCTTTTATAATTCTGCCGTGTTCACACCCTTTTGAAGTCAAACTTGGCACATGCAACTAACCTTTTACACTGAGTCACTGGAAAATACTGTAAAAACTATTTCTGATCACACAGAGAAGCCTACGGGCCAATGTCAGGAGAAAGCTTGCACATAAAATACATGCGGCAGTGTGTCATGTCCCTTTGCGACAAGATCAGCCACATCCATGCGTGCTCGTCGCTGCCAGGGTACATCAGTCTGTTCTGCTGGCTCTGGGGAAACTTGGTGGTTTTGACAGTGGTGAAACTGTGCGGGACTGTTACAGGAAATAAAAAATGGCAGTTACATTCTCGTATAACATTTTCTGGGTCATTCCTTACAGTATCTTCTATGTTTTTTATACAGAGAAAATACTCTCATTCATCACTCGCTGCCTGTCATGCAATTATTTCTGTAAAGGTGGGTACTGCCTTAGGTCAATCTGTTACCCTCAAGTTCTCAGAAGTTTATGAGACTTTATTTAGTTCGCTCATCTAAAAGACTGCATCAGGTAGAATCTTCCGTAGAAGAGCAAGGTAATAATTTTCTCCAGCTAAGTGATCTGGGAAGTAAAAGCTATCAACAAGACGAGAACGGCAAGTTTATTTAGTATGAGCTTTAACGACACAAGCCAGTCTCTGAAAATAGGGTCAAGGCGCTGGAATTAACTATGTCAGATTGTCAGGAGATGGGATTCTAGAGCTTTCTTTTCCAACTTCAATAGTTCTTAGGAGAAACAGAGGGAAGGGCCTGGATCATTAAAGCTTAGAAGTCACAGTCTCTATCCCTCACTCACACATGTAAGCTTAGCTGGTGTGACGCAGGAAATGAATGCATTTTCAGAAAGAAATTTCAGACATTCTCACAAACCCTAGGCTTTAGACCGAGAACAGTGCTTAAATAACTGCTTTTAAGAAATGAAATATTTTCATGGGCTGTTTTATAAAAGGAACAAACATTTCATTACAATTTTATTGAAACTGTTTGTAATTGCTAATAAAGTCTGAATTATTGAAACCTCCAGAAGCACTATAAACACAATAACAGCTTCTTTATATTTTGCACAACTATTCATAGAATCATAGAATAGTTTGAGTTGGAAGGAACCTTAAAGCCCATCCAGATCCAACCCCTGCCATGGGCAGGGACACCTCCCATGGGATCTGGTTGCCTCGAGGCCCATCCAACCTGGCCTGGAACACCTCCAGGGATGGGGCAGCCACAGCTTCCCTGGGCAACCTGGGCCAGGGCCTCACCACCCTCACAGTGAAGAAATTCCTCCTCATGTCTAGTCTAAATCTGCCCCTCATCCTATCACCACAAGCCTTTGTAACCAGTCCCTCCTCAGCTTTCTTGTAGCCCCTTCAAGTACTGGAAGGTCACTAGAAGGTCTCCTCAGAGGCTTGTCTTCTCCAGGCTGAACAACCCCAACTCTCTCAGCCTGTCCTCGTACGGGAGGTGCTCCAGCCCTCAGATCATCCTTGTAGCCTCCTCTGGACCCGTTCCATCAGCTCCATCTCCTCCTTATGCAGAGGGTTCCAGAACTAAAATTCACCTCAATACAGTAAAATAACTCCTTTGAAAAGCTGATGACCAGACTGCTACTGCCAGGGTCGGGAAGGTTACTTCTACAGCTGAGATGCCCAAGTTCACCATCAAACTCTGCAGTTGACAGCACTCCCACAGAAACTTCTGGTTTAAGGGAGACCTTAGCTAGAAAAGCCAATGACAAGCAAAAATGCTGTGTTTTTACTTGTCTCCCCTTTTTAAAGTGATGATGTAGGAATAATATAAATCACTATGCTTCAGGAAGGACCGTTTCTTATGGTTCATGTAGCAAGAAGTCAGCTGTGTCCACACGGACCTAAATCTTCTGCTACAGCTGTGACAGACAGAGACTTTCAAGGCAGGACACTGGCAGAACACACAAATCGACCTTAACTTGGCTGTGCTGCGCAGCTCCTCTGTTACTGACTGTAACTGCACATCTGTGCCCCATTAAAGGCCGCATGGAGCAGTAATTAGAGCGCGCGGAGACTTCATAGAATCACAGAATGGTTGGAGTTGGAAGAGATGTTAAAGCCCATCCAGTTCCAACCCCCTGCCATAGGCAGGGACACCTTTCACTGGATCAGGGGCTCTGAGCCCCATCCAACCTGGCCTTGAACCCCTCCAGGGATGGGGCAGCCACCACTGCTCTGGGCAACCTAGGCCAGGGCCTCCCCACCTGCACAGCAAAACATTTCTCCCTAAGATCTTGTCTAAATCTTCCCTCTTCCAGCTTCAATCCATTCCCCCTTGTCCTATCCCCGCACTCCCTGAACGCTTCCCAGATGTTCTGGGAAGTTTTTCTCATAGCTTACCACTCCCCGTATCTTTCCCTTCCCAGCCGGGGACTGTGCCCCAAGCCAGTGCCAGGGAACACGGGGAGCTCCGTGCCTAGGGTTCAGGGATCAGACTGTCTTCCCTGCTCACATTCCATCGCATTTTAGGAACAATATTTACATTGGGGATGAGGAGTCGTGGCCAGCTGCTGGGCTGCAGCTTGTTTACAGGGCTCGTGGAGTTATGTAAGACATTTAAAGGACGACTCCAGCCGAGCACTCTGGACACGGGTATCTCATTTAGCCAGTGTTATGGGGGACAGCGGATCCCAGCGACGTTTTCCACCTGGGGAAGGGGTCAAATAACTGAGGTGCAAACCTTCAGGCTCCAATGGCGGCCAAGTCCTTTTATTTCCCTTGCTGTTTTCTTTCAGGATAAATCCTGAAGGAAACCCCGAGCGTCCCTGCGCCGCCTCCCCCCGCCCGCCCAGGGCCTCCTGGCGGCGGCACGGGCGCCATGCCTCGTCACGATAAGAGTCTCGCGTCCCAGCAGGCTCCACACGCTGCCCCTTAGCCAAGATCACGTAGGACGTCAACCGGCTGCCTCCCCGGCAGATCCGGGCACCACACGCTCCTTTCTCCTCCGTTCAATCACGATTGGGTACCAAAAAGGGGAGTGGGAAGAGCCGGGTCCCAACGAGGGTGCTCCTCTGACGCGAAAAGATGGCCACGGCTGTTAGAAAGAGCCAGGGAATGCTTTCCGCCTGTCCATGCTACGAAGCAGTGCCATTCGCTCTGAGTCAGCGCTCAGCGATGTGGCAGGAATGAGTTAAAACCAGCCCGCATGTTTTTGCAGGAGAGAAAATGAAAGGAGACAGCCCAGTCCAGCGCTTTCAGTCAGGGGAAAAAACCCACTTATTCAAGGAGAAGTTAATGTATCATTTTATTCCAAATCCTACCCGTACAGAGTCATTGTCTATAGCAACCGTGTCCATAACATTCTAACTCTCAAGAGCGCAACTTTCTAGTAAATGGTACATCTGTCAAACTGCAGGAAACATCTGGGAAAACGGTTAAATAAGAAGAAGTCAGATTAAATTTTTGTTTCCATATGGGTAGGATATACATCTACAGTATGTTTGCAGTACGTTTGCTGGTTCTTTTCTTGCCTCCTGCTCAGCTATCAGGGTTTTGGGTTGGTATTGAATTCCACCTCGGTGCAGATATATGATGATTTACACCATGTAGTATTTCCCCTTCTGGAAGATGAAGGCTTGTGGTGATAGGACAAGGGGCAATGGGTATAAACTGGAGAGGGGCAGATTTAGACTAGACAGAAGGAGGAATTTCTTCACCATGAGAGTGGGGAGGCCCTGGCCCAGGTTGCCCAGGGAAGCTGTGGCTGCCCCATCCCTGGAGGTGTTCAAGGCCAGGTTGGATGGGTCTTGGGCAGCCTGATCCAGTGGGAGGTGTCCCTGCCCATGGCAGGGGTGGAACTGGATGGGCTTTGAGGTCCCTTCCAACCCAAACTACTCTATGATTCTATGAAGAACAGCCCCATGGGTAAAAAGCCATCACTGAGGCTGCAGGGTTTCGTGTTTGGTCTGGGTTGCTCCAGGCTCCTGGTAACCTCCAGCGAGTGGGCAGTGCCTTGCGCTGGCACCATCGCACAGTGATGATGAGGCAGCCTGAGGCCTTAACGTGCCACAGAAGGTTTGTGCTTCTTTACAAACAAAGGAAAATGAAAGTGGAAAACATTGTATTAAAGCAGAATTCTGGAGCTAGCTAACAAAGCCCTTCTGTTTGCAGGTGGGGGCACCTGAGCTAACATCACCTGATCTTTCAAGTACTTCAACATATAGACAAATTTTAACAGATCAGGTCTTTCTGTGTAGGACTACAAGCCACCAATCAATTTTTAGCCGTGAAACTGTTCCTAACACACATTTCGCATGTGCTTGGCTACACTCTCCTGACCCAAAAGGGACTTGAGGACTTTCTGAAATCCCCCTTTGCATAAGAACTTCTGCAAAACTCTGTGTTAAACATTAACTCAGGCATATTGGCTCTCTCAAGTCTGTCTCTGAATGTTCGATTTAATGTACGCTTGCTGGACACGATTACAGAATAATCATGCAGTGTGTGTTCTCCATTAGTAAGCGAGAAAATGTATCTGGTTTATTAGGCCCATCATTCAAGCAATGCATACAAGAAAAGGATAAAAAATAAATGAGGAAAAGCAATTTGAAACCTGCTCTGTAATCCTTTGTCCCCTGTCATTGACAAGGGCCAGCAGAGCTGTTCAGCTTCCACAGGACTGCTTTGAAAACACCAGGTTAATCCCAACACACTTCTCCATGCCAAGAGAACAGAGTGAAGATGCCTGCAACCAATCGAGAGACATTTTGGGTGTTCTGAGTTGTGTGTTGGGCTTTTTCTGTAATTCCAAGTTGTTACAATAAAATGATAGTGTAAACTTATTTCTTAATACCACACAAAGTTTGGAACCAAAAAAAAGCAGTAGTTAGCAGCAAAGAACTTTGCTGAGAACTCCCACGCTATCTCTACAACCCAGTTCTAAATCTTTTCAGACCCTGCCTGGAGCTGGAGCTAGCCCCCACCACAACGGTGACATGATTTTCTGGAGAACATTCCCACCCTGCCTTCTCAGCAGGGTCAGGGAGTGCTAGGGAGGAAGGTGACAGAGACCTCCTCTAATAAGCAATGTTGTGTCTCGAGTACTGCAGATCTTACTCAAAATTCCTTGCTTTGGGCCACTAAGAGCTTGAAGAGGACACAGCCAGCCCGATTATGAGCAGGACGATGGATGAAATGACCTTCTAAAGCCTATCCTAACCCAATTTATTCTATGATGTTTGACTCCAGGCAACTTTCAGGACAGCTTAAGATAGATATCTTAAAAAGGGTGCCAGAGTAATTCCTATCACAGGGTCATTAAAGTGAGCAAAATACACTGGATATTCATGGAAAGAAATCTATGATACATGGCAATATCCAAACTCTGGGAATCTAGCCTGGCTTTAGGGATCAAATTTGCCATGATTCTTCACTGTAAGATATGAAGACACAACCTAGAATTTGAAAGAGAAGTATCTGGGTCTGCATAGTTATGCCCAAACCCGAACCTTATGCCATACGCAGCACACTGTCTTATCATGCGAAGATCCTTCTTTTTTCACAAGAAAAAGCAAAATTACATACCACATGAATCAAGAGACAGACTGTTCCTTGGACACCTACTTAACAGCTGCAAATTTTTGTCCTAGGATGACTTTCATTTAGAAATTAATTGTCATTGTGACCCTCATACCACTAGACCAGGTGAGAATTATGCCAAAAAGACTGAAGGGAAAATATTCCACTCATGAGGCTGCTCGTCCCAAACCAAAAATGCTAATTTTGAGCCCGATGTACTTGACAAGCAAATGGGAATAACAGCCCCTGAATTTCAATACAAATTCAAATGGCCTCTTTGCCACATAATTTTACCAGTAATGAAAAATTTGGATCCTTCTGAAGACGTCAGTGACATCAATTTACCTTAACCTTAAATACAGTGAGTGGATCCCACAACGTGCTAGCGTACAAACTGTTTTTAACACAGCTACACTGCGTGTGTATAAAGTATTAGCCACAACCACCCCTTGCCCTAGAGCAGTTCAGCGTTACAGATTTGCTAGTTCCTAGGGAAAATCAGAGAAGCAAAATCAGCCTAGTGTAATTTCTTTTAAAAAATAACGATTTAAATGTTGTGCTCTTGGTGTTTACTCAGTTTATGTGCTGCTCAGCAAACAAACCACCATAAGAAGGAACTGCAATCGGCTGCCTCCGCTCCCTGCTCAGACTCTTACGGCAGAGCTGGTGCCCGCTGGGAAAAGGCTGATGTCAGCTCTTAAGAGCTCCCTGCAAGGATAAGGAGGCCTTTGTTTTCAGCTGAACTGTGAAAATGAGAAAATACCTCCAGCCTGACAAACAAGAAACCCACATAACACAGGTCAGGCCCGAGACCTTCACTTAAAGGTACAACACGCTTCATTCATGTTCCTCTCGCGTCGCAGTGCCCAGGGAGAGTTCACTATGCACGGGAGTTGCCATGAAATGCTAAATACACCTTGGAAGTACCACAAAGCAGCTTCATGCATTAGGAAAGACTGGTATGGCTCTCCAGCCACTTCCCCCATACGTAAAGCGCTTGTAATTCTTATATAAATCAAGTTCTTAATTACTCTTCTGTAAATCAAGGTGAACTTAGTGAAGTCATATGAAAACAAAGACACGTTCCAACTTGAGGCTTAAAATAAACTCACTTCTCCTTTACAGAGCACCAGAAAGTAGAGTATAGCACAAAAAGCACATTTTACTTCAGCAAGATTACACTTTAGCGAATGCTTTTTAGGTTAAACACTTGAGGGACATACAAGACAGCGTGAAATGCAAATAAAGGATTGTCACATGACGGTGTCTAGGTTTTCATTTGGGGTGGAAGTATTATGTTTTCCCCGAGAGAGGAATGACCACAAGAATACAGAAACTGTATAAATACACTCCAGCATGCTGTCTTAGGGTAGGCAGCTTCACATGCAGATTTTTAAAAACTGATCTGCAACGTCTCAGGTATATCTTATTATCCCAAAGCTGAGAATTATCTCCTCTGAAAAGCAGAGCCTTTGATAAATTGCTCTTTGCACAGGAATTCCATTACGTACTTCAAAAACATAGCAGGATTGCCAGGGCATTTGATTGACTCTGCTCCAGCAACTGTGCTCCAGTAGTTGTGTTTTTCCATGATAAAAGTGAACGCGCCTACCTAATCACTGGAGACACATCAGGGAGTTACACCTGAGCAGGGGTTATCTCGAAGCATTCAGTTCCAGAAGTAAAGGCACTAAGATATCCAAAGTACTTGAATGGATTCATTCCCACTAAAGCACAGTGACTGAGGCACCCTGACATCTGATTACTAGTGAACGGTTCTAGCCATTTATAACGAACCTCAGCACATGATTCTTGTCCCATTTACCTTTCCAACCACAACATGCCGGAGTTAGGAGGAGGAATATACAACTGCTTCATGGTCCTACAGACACAATCACAAACACACAAATGCCTCAATGAGAGCTGTTCGCATCAATAAAGACTTCTGTCTTCCAAGCACTGACTTCCAAATGAAAAAGATCCACTCATCTGGACGTTTAGAACAACAGAGGACATTCAGCCAGAGGCGTAAGGCTTTGAACACCATTGTGTGGCAAAGGCGTGCGGTCCGCAGCACCAACACTGGCTGGGGCAGCTCTGCCTGGGAACAGTTTGCATATCACCAACTCTTTTGTCCTACACTTTCGGGGGACTTCCTCCTGACAAGTTCCCACTATGTTGACTCCACATTTCATCTTGATAGTCCAAATCACCAAAATGGCTTTGCTGTCACCAAAGATACTGCGCCATCTACTCCCCAGATTACACTCTGCATCTTTTACGGATTTGTTTTCTAAACCAAATCTTGTTGAACTTAGAGTTGTAGAGCCTCCACGTCACTACCACCTAACTGTGTGCCATTAAACAGTTCTCTCCCTAAATCTACCATCTTTTCTTCAGTGCAAACAAGCCAACCTTCTCCGACACACTCCCCATCTCCAAAACAGAATCTTTACGATACTTCCGCAAAGTTTGAGTGATCCACTGCCACAGTTAAGCTGGAAAGCCATAATCCAAAAAAGAGGGAAAATGCAAGAAACATTCCAAAAAATAACATCATTGGTGGTGGCAGCAGGGTAATGGGAATAAAGGAGGATGTTTGTGAACTTTTTGATCTATCTGAAATATACAGACATTCAGCTATTTCAGACAGATCACAGAAGTCTGAGTTTTTGCAATATTAAGTTGAAAGCGTATTTTCATGTAGCCAGGTCAAAGTTATAAAATAAAGTAGAAAGAGATGGCCTTGTGTATGTTGTGTCAGATTATGACTCATCTGCAGTAGACAAATTAATTGGAATAGATGAAGTCCCGTCACATGAACACTAGGCAGACAACCAGTGCTTTTCATTATGAGAAGAAAAGATGCACATTTCATATGCAAAATTGCAGAAAGAATCTGCTGAGTAAAAACATACTGTATTGGATCAATAAAAACATACCATGCTGGAAGAGACCAGATAGCTCTAAAACATATTGAAGGGATCAGGTGAATTAACTGCCTCTATCTTCCAGTTTTGAACGTCGGTTGCACATGAGTCTGTTTGGTCAGACTTCATTCTTTTTACAACCCCCGCTGTATAAAGTGTTATAAAGCACTTAACTGCCAGCTGTGTTTTATTTCATCGCTAGCAAACGAGTTTTTAAAAAATCACACCTTTTCCCACAAAGTTACGTAATAATTCAAAAATGCCATAAATTTCTCCAGTCATGCTGTGTACATACACCACAGAAACGCAGCACATGGTTCGTTCAACACCAGCATTCTCCACTCCAAAGAAAGGTTATAAATAGTTAAGTTTTCAGGAGGAAAAGCAAGGTATGTTGGAAATGAGAAGCCTCTCTCTGCCTGTGAGCTCTTATTGTTTTGCATTACTTCAGCGCTGGATTCCTGATCTGTAACAAATTCCAAGACTGCAGACGACAGGCCCAGCCTCTGACTAACACTGTGGTGATTTATTTGAGGATAAATACCTCCATCCGCATCTTATGACTGAACACAACAGTCCACAGCAGTGCGGAATGCGAGGAATGCAGCGGCTGCAGGAGCTGAGGCAGCAGGGAAAGGCGCACAGCTATCGGGCCCCCTCGGACTGCTGAACGCTCCCATCACTTCCTCCAGTCAAGAATGAACGGAATGCTTTAAGCCTGTGCTGGGTGCCAACCAGGCTTGTATTCCCAGGAACGCAAGGATGGCGAGAATGGCATTTGACGATTACCCAACACATGCACCTAACTCAGCGACACCTTACCTGGACGAAAAATTCCACATCTGACTGTCAGAGCTGCAGTGCAATTGTTTAAGTAAATGTTTAGCACCAACTGCAGCTCGCCCAGTTGTCAAGGCAGACTGCAGAGCAGCTGGTGCACAACCTCCCGGCCTCAAAAAAACGCAAAGGACTTCTGTTTCTCCTCCTCCTGGCTCCCCGCCCCCATAGCAGAGAGTACAGAGCACTCAGAAACAGGGGAAGTGAAAGAAGTGGATTACAAAGAACAAAGGAACTCGCAAGAAATTGCAAGGTGAATACGTATGTTTTACTATAAATAGTTAAGTTGAGCTAATTCCTGTTACTTCATGCTGTACAAAAACAAAGGAAGACAAAGCAGACCCATCTAATCAGCCTCCGCGCAGATCTTCCACGCAAACTGGAACAAAGGAAACATCTAGCATGAAGGTTTAGACCCGGTATGATTTTAGCACACACGAAGACAAAGGGGGTAGCGTTAGATTCTAGGAACCAGAGGTAACAGAATTGAGACACTTACAGATGTGGATTGAACATTCGACTCATTTTAGACACGTGGTCATTTTCACAGTCTAGCTCCTCGTCCCCTTGGTCCATGCTGAGCTTTCTCTTGTTGGGACTGATCGGAGGAGGGCCTGTTCGGTGGTTGGTTAGGGCAGAGGACACGGGGAGAGACTGCATTCTGGGCTCACCTCTTAGCGCTGCCTCACCTGCAGGAAGACGATAAGTGAGAACAGACATGACAGGGAAAGAGAGGTAAAACAGCACGCTCTTCGAAAACATCCTAGCAGAGAAATCTCCCAGCCAGATATCCGGTCTGCATAGGCACGTTTAACATGGTTGTAAGATGACTGCAGCATCATAAACCATACTTTAGTGCTTCACACTGGAATAAACAGTAGAAAAAATGGCCTGCGAGAGGGGTAACTCACCCCAGATGATCTGAAAGCTTGAGCTAACACGTCTTTCCAACAGTGTTTTTATTCAGAAGCATTCCTTCTCACAAGCTGCCATTCCAACCCTGAACTTTCATTACCTCACTCTGCAAAGCATGACTATTTGCAATGAAACACGCTTTGTTCCTTCTCTTATGGCTGTGGTTATAAATTCCAGGACTACAGTTCACATTTATGCCGGATATACAAGATCTAAAACTGAATACTCGTTCAAATTCTCAAATAATTCCTTTTATAAAATGTGGTCCCAAACAGGCTTGTCAGGTACACAACTGCACAAGGTAAAAATTAAGGGAAGAACTGCAACTCGCTGACACAAGTCTGTTTGTCCTTAAATGTCCTTCTCTATATCTTTAAACTACGTTTGGGGCAACAAATGAGCCACCACAAACCGTCAGCGCAAGAATCGCAACATCTCAGTTTTAAGAACGCCAATTTTCAACTAGGCAGCCTGGTGGCAAAGTGTCCAGCAGATCATAAATTTAATATCATCTAACACTTATCAGAAAAAGCCATTCACAGCAAGCGTACATACAATTAATGTCAGAAATGATACTGTTAGCTTGTGCATAAACACATTCACATACTGTTACTAAGCCGGCACCAAAGTGTGACCACAGCCCTTCTCCCATTTTGATTAGCTGTCTCGCTACAGGTACAGCCTGAAGCGCAGGCTTTTGCATTTCACCAGCAGTTATGGATTTGGCCACTCTCATCCTTACAGCCACAGGGCACATTTCGATTCCAAAGGGTTTCAAAGATCTTACAAAAAGCTTTGGGGGCTTCATAATGGGCTTGGAGAGGAGGAATCGAAACAAGCAAGGTCACCGCCTATTCTGGTAACATCCCTGAAACAGCCACTATAGCTGGAGTTGAAAATTTGTATTTTTCCTACACTGCCAGAAGTATTTTTTCTACATGGCCATAATTTCCAGAACTAAAATTAGGATAAAGTTAACTCCATCTACACAGCCCTGAGGTACCTGACAATGGAAACCTTTGTATGCCACCACACATTTTCACATCATCACCGAGGCAGATGATTTATAAAATGTTGCCCTAATTCCACACATGACAAATATTATTTTGTTGGAAAACAAACGAGTGAGGAGAAAAACTCCTGAATGTTTACCAGTAAAAATAAGCGTTTTGCCAATTTAGTCAGCGTAATATAAACTAGCAAACATACACTGACCTATAATATACCACAAGCCATGATTTCTATTAAAGACTCTGGCACCGAATCTAAATAGGAACTTTCCATCCCAGCTCTAAATAGCAAGAACTGTGCTCTACTGCAAATGCTCTCAGACAGACACCGAGACCCTCTCCTGCTGGAAATAACCAGAGCGTTAATTGGGAAGACCCTGCAACCACTCTAATGTCACAAGAGAAGCTTTTATCAAAAAGACCTCTCATGTGAAATAATCTTCATATTGGTAAAATGTCTGTGTTTTTCCCCTCAGCCTTTAGACTTTGCCAGTGGAAACCTCCACTTTCAGTGTTCGTACTGCAAACCTAAGAGCTACATCATACCAGTTTCTCAGGGAGGAACCTCCCTCACTTCTGTCTTCGAAAAAAGGAAGTTAATGCACATGTCAAAGGATAAAACTTTCATCCATGCTGAGGCTTGTGGCACTTCTAGTCCCACTCAAATGCAACCACTCTTCTCTCCCTAGGGTCTCAGATCGCTTCTAAAGACTCAAATGCAAAGTCCCATCACGGGAATCAGAAATCCCGCGTAAACACCTAGCTCCAACCAGCTTCTCCTAAGAGGTCCCAACAGGAACACCGGCAACTTTAATACCCATGTAATGAATACCCACCATGTTTACAACAGACAAAAATTTCTAGATATTGCCCCATTCAGTAAGTTAGAAACTTTTTCCCAAACAGTGGCTCAGAGCCTGACACAATAAAATTGCCTCAGTGGCTGGTTTGAGAAAAAAAATCATAAAAATTCACCTTATTATAGGTACCGTAATAACAGCATTTAGATTAACATGCAGAGAGAGTACAAAATCTGGTAAAGATGCTATTGCTGTTGCATGTTTGAGTCAGAGAAAACCATTTTAAAGAAATTTAGTGAAGAGAGGGATGGCT
Source organism: Phaenicophaeus curvirostris (assembly GCF_032191515.1). NCBI lineage: Eukaryota > Metazoa > Chordata > Aves > Cuculiformes > Cuculidae > Phaenicophaeus > Phaenicophaeus curvirostris. The sequence goes on along the minus strand of NC_091402.1, from coordinate 4,308,665 downwards.
TCTAATGGAAACCTGTTGAATATTGTAACGCATTTTCCTAATTATGAAGGAAGGTAGTGCTTATACAGGGAACACTAAACCCTTCAGGTGAACACCGCAGAGCCGTCCAGCCTACTCGAAGCACTGCAGGGCCGTTCAGCCAAAATTAATCAAATTAACAGACCCGAAACAGTTGTGAGCATGTGAGAGCTGTCAGAGCTCTCAATCCCTTCTGCAATGGGTAGGAAGATGCTAAGCACCTCCCCGCGAGAAGACAGTGGCTGGTGCTCAGTGTCTTCCACGTAGCCCACCCTGCAGGGCAGGGAGAACAATACCAAACCACAGTCCAGATAACATGGTAAGATCAAGAGGAAAAAGATCTCTATGCCGTTTATGAGGATAAATCACATTTTCGTACGCTGTACGAGTACTGCAAGTTTGATTAGGGCTAAAAACATTATTTAGAACAAAACACTATTTAAACAAAAAGGCCATTTCTTTCCTCCTTACCAAACTTGAATTTAAAGCAGAGCGAGAGAGAAACCACAGCAGAGCCCACCCCACAAAATGCTGGGTTTCCAACTGGATTTGTCTCCCCAGCTGCCCACACTCCATGGAAACCAGACTCGCATCACACAGCTGGCAAGACAACACTCTTGATAAAACAACTGTGTTTTATAAAATTCCCCAACTCTAAAGTCCAGTCTTCGAAATCCATCACTGTGACAGCTTGTGTCTGCGCAGCAACTGAGAGCCAAGAGAGCAAACATGTTTATTGTGCCTCTCATAATACTTCTCTTTGTTTCAGCAAGCAGCTGGTGTAAGGCACTCCAGATCTGCTGCTTTCAGATAGTTCTGCTCGCAACTATTCATACTAGTCTTGTTTTTCACCCGCCCTCCCCTTTTTTTTTATTAAAACTGTTAGGCAACATGATAAAGCACAGACAAGCTAAAGGCAGATAACAACGTGACGTAGTGTCTGCCTGCATGGCAGTGCCACAGCAGTGGGCTCCGCTGACAGAGGGACATGCCGTCAGCAAGAACGTTCTTTATTTTAACCACTTAGGGGCCTAAACTGAAAATTAATCAAATCAGCATACGCAAATGAAAGGTTTGTAAAACCAGCGTGGCTCTTTTCAGACACACACCCCACCACTTCTCCGCCAACTCTGGATCTTCAATGGTATTTGCCTTTCTCTCGCAGTTCAGTCAGCGGTGTCAGTGTCCCTACCAAAACATCTATGCAACACAAGCATCCCAACAGCAAAAGTCATGTTTTTACAAGTGTGGATTTGATAGTGAGACACCAGAGAAGTCTTAAAATATGTCTGAGAGCTCCAGAACTTACCAAAGACTAGAAAATAAAATATACGCTATTTTGGCAGTGAGTTTCCTTCCTCCCTGACCTCGCCACTCAGTATGGGCTGCACCAAGACAGGGCCACCGTATCCGGTTCCCCCTCCCAATTTCCTCTCTCCCACTGGCTACTATTAATGTATCAAATCCCAGCATTAATTACAATCCAGTAATGAAAGGCTTAAGTCTTTCCAACTGAAGACCGACCTTAAAACAGATTGAAATTAAACTCCTTGAAAGAGAAGTCCAGCACTGCCCTGGTCATTTTACTCTTCTGTTCTGCATCTGACAAATGGCTTTGTCCACAAGAGTTAATTCATTACATTAATTCATTGACACATTCATTAACTTTGGGGGACAAAAAATAAACATGCGCTGATGAAGATCTTCAAGGGAGGTTTTTCTCTACTGATTCGAGATGAAAATTCAACCTTTGTGACACATGAGACATTTCTGCTGGAAAGCCAAAAAAAACCTATATATATGCAAAAAGGATACTCCAGAATGACATTTATTTACTAATCCAATATTCTAGCAATCACGAGGAGATTAAATTAGAAACAAACTGGAATGAATTTATAACCCATCACATCCATTCTTCCACTATCTCAAACGCAGCAGTAGGTCTGTGCCAAAAGAAATTGGGATAAATGGCATGAAAATTCCAACTGGCAGACAAAAAATCACACGATTTGGGATATCAAATACCAAGCAGGGAAACCACTGCAAGTTATTCAATTCAACAAGTCAACAAAACAAGTTATCAAAAGACAAGAATCACAGCACAGTGCTGCAGGATTATTCTGCAGATGCTGCCAGCTGCCTAGTTTGGTCATTGCTTCACCACCTGCTCTACATTGTCAGAGGATCGATATCCTTGAAAGTGTGAAATTGCCCAGAATTTCAGTTAGACTACAGATAATCTTAGAAGTATGTTATTTAAGGCAGATTTACTTCACTCGCCAGACTAAAGAAGAGAGATTAATCCATGCCCACTCCTTAGCAGTAAATCTTTGGTTCGTGATAAAACATACCTTATAAAAGTCATAAAAGGTATCTAAAAGATAGTCACAGACAATATTATTTATATAATCGCTGAACATTTCTACAACCCCCACTCAAAGAAAGAAAGAAAAATGCCTGGACTCTAGTTTCTATAAAAGATATGATTTAAGCTGAGATCAAATAAGATTTAATTCTGAGAAGCAGTCTGCCAGACGCGGAAAGCAAGGTCACAGTAGTCTGTATGTCCTTTATAGCGTATAAACTAGGCCTACCTGCAGAGCATAATAAAGCAGCAAACTACAGGAGCCACAGAAAATTAAGTATTAATGGGAAGCGCCAAACAACAAAACACTGCGAGGAAATCAGGTCTTGGCAATATTTTTTGTTATAACCAATAGATTTCTTTCAGTAGCCAACTTAACTGATTCACTGTCCAACACGTATTTTACTGACTTGCTTATAAGATGACAAAAAGCTGATTTAGGAAACCAAAAAGTCCCATGCACATTTACAGAAAAATTGGCAACAGCTTGCTGCTCTCGTCCATTTACAAAACATATGAAAAGCACTTACTTCTGGAAGAAAGCTCTGGCTACCACTGTGCACAGATCCGTGGCCAAACCCAAAACACAGTGATTAAATCAGCTATTCTGTCCTGGCTCCTCTGTCACACCATGCCTGCTAATGAGGGACACATTATGCTTGACACTGCAAGCAAGAATGTAAAATAGTGACCCCTACATTCAATCACCTCCACCCACTTTTCCCCCCTCTTGTTCAAAAGGCTGCACAAAGAGAGGAGCCAGCGTTTAGGCACAGTGATACCACTCACGAAGTGCAGGCACGCTTGCTTAAGGATCCTTTTGAAAGCCACCTCTCATTCATCAGAGGTGAGGAGCACAGGTTAAAGCAGATTTCAACTTAATATGTCTGGAAAATGCTCTATTATATACAAAACACTGAATTGTGGCAGGCAGAAAACGGCCAACCTGCCTCCCTAAACCAAGTGGATTCGCTCCTTCAAGCTCACTATGAAAAACAAACTGCACCATCTTACCTTCTCTCTCATCATACTGGAAAAGCATAGCCACAAAAAACAGACAGGCACACTCCCCGTTACATATGGGTACATATGACTTATATGGGTAACTTCCGGTTCCACAAACTACTTCATAAACACAAGAAAAGTAAAAAGTCTCTGCTCACCTCTTAAATTATGATTTAAATTAATTCTCCTCACTCTGCTAACCAGGTACCAACTGAAAGAGTCTCCTTGGTGAGTAGGCAAGAACCTGATGGCATGAAAAGAAGGACAGCAGATATGCCACAGAGAAAGAGGGATGGAATGAATTTTAACACTTTGGTGTGGCAGAGCTCATTAATTTTTCCTCTGTCAAATGTCAATTTTCACATCTCAACAGTTGCAACTGTGGGGCTGTGTTCAGTTCCAACCCAACAATGAACTTGGTCTTAGATCTAATGGTGTGGCATAAGGCCACTCCAGAAACGTGTGGAACTCCCTTTAAGACAATGTCTCATCTAGCTAACTCTTCTGCTTTGAAAGTCTAAGAATGGTTCCTTTCTTCTGCTTAGAGCACCCTTACCCATGTGAGCTATGGCTAAGAAAGATTCCAGCCACCTGGCAGACAAGGTCAAAATACAATCAATGATAAAATACACTGATGTCTGGATGATCTGGGGGCTGGAGCACTTCCCATCCGAGAACAGGCTGAGAGAGCCGGGTTTGCTCAGTCCCGAGAAGAGAAGGCTCCACAGACACCTTAAAGCAGCTTCCAGTACAGAAAGGGGCTCCAGGAAAGCTGTGGAGGGGCTCTGGATCAGGGAGTGCAGGGATAGGGGGAGTGGGAATGGTTTTAAGCTCCTCAGCCTAATGGTACTTCTAATGAAGAAGGCTTCAGACACCTTTTATTTGGTGTAAGGGCATCCCAAACAAGGGCGGGGATGAGAGAGAGAGGAAGACAAAGGGAGAAGCATCATTTACGTCTTCTGTAGAAAACAGTAAATTCCACGTTCTTGTATTTGCTGAGAAAACATGACATTAGTACTGACTGATCAGCAGGAGATATGATCCGTGTAATTCCCTGGCAAAATGTACCGCACCCTGAGTACAATCAGCGGTTCTGGTGTATCCCTACACCAGTCTCCAGGTACAGCAATACTGAAACGTAGTCATTCAAGGCCAGGTAATGTTTTCTCCTCAGTGCAGCTGAAATCTCTAAAGACTGGAGGTGAGTGTCTGTGTGCTAAACCCATGGAAAGAGGTGAAATCTCACCTGTCCTACTGTCTCATGATGAGGCACTTGCACCTTGCAATGTCACTGGAACGTTTATGGGACACGAACACCAGATGAAGCAGGAAAAAAACCATCATGCTTATCGTTACAGCAATTCCTAACACAGAAATTAATTCCAGAATATGTAACTAAAACTAGCACTATGCGAAGTTTAACTAATAAACATTTCATCAGAATTCTGTGCCCTTTAATTCATTCGCAAAACTCTTAGACAGCACGGTCTTGCTTCTGAGAAGCAGTTTGTAAAAGCTGCCAGATAAAAAGATTTACTTTTATCAGTGTGATAAGGTCATGTTATTAAAAATGTGAAAACACTACCAAGGAAAAACTGTGAATGAAATGTAACTCAGCCAACCTGCCGGAGATGCTGCTTTCCAAAACAATGGTGGTTTCCAGGTCTAGGTGTTCTTTTGTCACCCAGCTAAATGACTCACTGTTACATAAAAGACGTGGAGGCTGAACTGATCAAACACCAGCCTGTCTTTCAGTAGAAACAATCAAAGCCAGGAGACCCGCCGTCTACTGCAAAAGTAAATCCAAGTCACAGCAAGGTCACAACAGAAAAAAAAAATGTTGGATTGGGTGCTTAGGCAGTATTTCAACAGATGAAAGGAGATCTCATAACTGTGCATTCTCATGAAATGGCAAAGACAAACAAATAGGAAATTCAGTTTGGGAAAGCTCAAATTTGAACAATTCTTCCCAAGCAGAAAGAAACATTGCTAACCTCTCCCTGTGTGTTTGAGTTCTGGTTCTGCTAGCGAACAGCAAGGTAGACCTTCAGGTCTGAAACGCCCCTTTCTGTTTCAGCAGCTGGTTTCATGTGTACGATGCTCAGAGACATGGTTTAGTGGCAGATAGGAATGGTTGGACTCAGCGATCTAAAGAGGTCTTTTCCAATCCAGTGATTCTATGATCCCGTAACATCAATGAGACTCTAGACTATCACACTGGGTGATCAACGCTCCCTGTGGACATGAGCACAGCCAGTATGTTCTACAGCAACCATGCTCAAAACATGGATTTGAAGACGTTCACTTGTAATGGGGTCATATTAAAAGTAAATCCAGTAAGTTGTGCACTGTTTCTTTCCTAAGGATTTGAAGCAAATGTGCCATGCAAAGTGAAAAAAATATATTCCCCTTATTTCAGCTGGAGCCTATTTTTAGATACACTGCCAGTTTTTAGTTGTAGTTTACTACAAACATGCTCCAAATACCTTTTTTCATATTATTCTCTTTTGCTACACGTGGAAAATTTCAGAGCATCAAGGAAAATGATCTTGCTAAAAGAGCAGTGAAATCCAATGCTGTACTTCCCAGTAACGTTTCTTTTATTCCCCTTTGATTTTTTCCCAAAATCCTGTACTTGGAATCTAAAAGGTGATACAGAGAGAGGATATAAATGCTGTATTTTTAAAATAGAATCATTAAAGCAAACACATTTGAAATGTTAGTAAAAGCCAGGCGCACATGAGTGGCTCCCTTCAGAATGGACTTGGAAGGACGCAAGGTTGCTGTTTACACCACTGCACCGTGCGCAAGTCCTACAAAGCTTAGCATTCAGTTCCCTGATGGGATTCCTGTTGGTAGCTCACAAATGACCTCAAAACAGTAATAAAAAAAAAAAAAAGCAAGCCATAAAAACCAAAGAAGTCTCGGCTAGCACATTTTCCCCACCCAGCAGGTGGCCGAGCAGTCAAATACTCAAAAGTGCTGCCCCAGAGCTGGAGGAGGCAGGATTGGAGGCCAACCTTACCCATCATGTGCACACAGACACACAATGGGAGCTGCTGCCACCCTCGTGGTCCCCAACACAACAATCCCCTCCTAAACCTAGGTGAAATAAGCAATTGGTCTAATGAACACAGGCAAAACTTCATTTTCAGGTCTGCTTTCTGCGACTTGACTGCAGCTTGTCTGAAAGGGACTCATGTATCTGAGGAACACAGAGCCCCTTCAACTAAGCTGGCCAGAATACTGAAGACTTTAATCCACAGAGCAGCAGAACAATTCCAACCCATCTCCCACAAAGAATTCATTGTAAAGAACAAAATCCCTTTGTCCTTCAAAGTGGGCTCCAAACTGCCTTCTGCGCAGGGAGAGCAATGTCAACTGTGCAGGGCAGGCAGCACTCCGAATCCAACAGCAAACCCCACCAGCCATTCAGATGAAAACAAGATAGCCTTTTGATCGTGCTATTACAGAGAGAACGAGGAGGATGTGCAGCTTGCCAACTCCTCACACGCGGGCTTTTACTGTAACTGAGGCGGAGGTATGACCCAGCCAGGGCCTCAGCCAGTGGAAGAGGATATTCAAGCTCGTTATAAGCACCACAGCCCTGGGTGACATAGATCCTTCAGCCCACTGGCTTTGTCATATTCTGAGCGACAACGCAATCGTCTCCCTCACAGGTTGCTCGCATGCAGGGTTGTAATAACCAAAACCTCATGAAGGCTTAGACTAGACATAAGCAGCAACTTCTTCACAATGAGAGTGGTGAGGCCCTGGCCCAGGTTGCCCAGGGAAGCTGTGGCTGCCCCATCCCTGAGGGTGTTCAGGCCAGGTTGAATGGGCCTTGGGCAGCCTGATCCCGTGGGAGGTGTCCCTGACCATGGCAGGGCATGGAACGGGATGGGCTTTGAGGTTCCTTCAACCTAAACTATCCTATGATTCTAGGATCTGCTAGAAAAGCACAAAGAACAGCGTGGCTCTGAGGTGGAGAGGGTGCCATACAACTTTGCCAAGGATAGGGGTGCTGGTATAATAAAACATATATAAAACATCCAAAATATTGCTGCTCTTCCTGAAAGGATTGTCTTCCAAAACCAAAGAGACACACAGGCACGCACCACCACAAAGGAAAGAGACAAACTTCATTTGGTTCCTCTGATGTAGCAGTTTTCAATCTTGGACTCATAACATGCAGTGAAGATAAGTCACTATATTGAGTCACTATATTGAGTAAAAAACCTATCAAGAAATCCACAGTAAAAAAAAAAAAAGGCAACTACAGAGTACCAGAGGCTGAAAACTGCTGTTCCACTAGAACATTCAGTTGTGAAGAACCCAGTACCAGAGAACAGTATCGATTTGTCCTCAAAAGGACTGAAGGTTACGGATCTGAACGCTCCCGCCCACTCCAGCAGTCGGCACTGCTCTGCAGGGGCTGGGATTGCCAGAGGTCGTCAGATTTGCAGTTGGAATACTGCTCAAGTACTTCGGTACCGAAGCAGTACCGAAGTTACACTCTGCTTCCCAAAGGCCTTTAATTAGGGCTTTGTCTTCCTCCTCCTAACCTTACTAGTCTTCTGCTGAATCTCCCCTTTGATTAAGGTAACGCCAAGCTCCTTGTTTATTTATTTCAAAGTTGCAGAAGCAACTCAATCCTGATAAAACACAGAAAAGTCAGGGATGTGCAGATGGGTTGATAAAACCCCATCAGTTGTAGGTCCGAGTCCCACCATTTACATGATACTGGCTTCACAGGATGCAGAAATTCAATCCCTTGCTGCACTGTGATGATATCAACCCCCATTTAATTAATGGCTAAATCCTTCCCCATTTTACACAAATAATGTACATCCTAAACATTTCTGCAGATCTCTATCCTCCACCACTCACTGAAGATGTCCCACCCCATAATTAAGCTGGCACTCTATTAAATACCACTGAGAAGTTTTCAACAGTCACTTCAGGGGCAGTAGGATCCTGTAGTCATAAAAAAGGTTTGGGAGCACTGCTTTAGCTCATAAATGGGTTATCAGCTTGCCAGACATTGTACGAGCGCTGCCTCAGTCTTTAGTTGTAAGGAGGGTCGTTCCGTCTGTGTACTAACCCAGGCGCTAGAGGAGCATAATGAGGCTCCCGTGATCCAAGAGGAGGTGGTCAGAACCTTGCTAGCCCAACTAGACACTCACAAGTCTATGGGGCCGGATGGGATTCATCCAAGGATATTGAAGGAGCTGGCGGATGTGCTGGCCAAACCCCTTTCCATCATCTTCCAACAGTCCTGGAAGACTGGGGAAGTCCCACTGGACTGGAGGCTGATGTTGTGCCCATCTACAAGAAGGGCCGCAGAGAGGACCCAGGGAACTACAGGCCTGTGAGTCTGACCTCAGTGCCAGGGAAAGTCATGGAGCAGGTGATCTTGAGTGCTATCATGAAGCACATGCAAGAGAACCGGGTGATCAGGCCCAGTCAACATGGGTTCACAAAAGGCAGGTCTTGCCAAACTAACCTGATCGCCTTCTATGACAAAGTGACTCGGCTGCTGGATGAGGGAAAGGCTGTGGATGTATCTTCCTGGACTTCAGTAAAGCCTTTGACACAATTTCTCACAGCATTCTGCTTCAGAAACTGTCACCTCTGGCCTGGCCAGGCGCACACTCTCCTGGGTGGAAAACTGGTTGGATGGAGGGCCCAGAGAGTGGTGGGAAATGGTGTGAAATCCAGCTGGAGGCCAGTGACAAGTGGGGTTCCCCAGGGCTCAGTGCTGGGTCCAGCCCTGTTCAATGTCTTTATCAATGACCTGGATGAAGGCATCGAGTGCACCCTTAGCAAGTTTGCGGACGACACTAAGCTGGGTGGAAGTGTCGATCTGCTGGAGGGTAGGGAGGCTCCAAAGGGATCTGAACAGGCTGGACTGCTGGGCTGAGTCCAACAGCAGGAGGTTTAACAAGGCCAAATGCCGGGTCCTGCACTTGGGGTACAACAACCCTATGCAGTGCTACAGACTAGGAGAAGTCTGTCTAGAAAGCTGCCTGGAGGAGAGGGACCTGGGGGTGTTGGTTGACAGCCGACTGAACATGAGCCAGCAGTGGCCCAGGGGGCCAAGAAGGCCAATGGCATCTTGGCTTGTATCAGAAACGGCGTGACCAGCAGGTCCAGGGAGGTTATTCTCCCTCTGTACTCGGCACTGGTGAGACCACTCCTCGAGTACTGTGTTCAGTTCTGGGCCCCTCACCACAAGAAGGATGTTGAGGCTCTGGAGAGAGTCCAGAGAAGAGCAACAAAGCTGGTGAGGGGGCTGGAGAGCAGGTCTTACGAGGAGCAGCTGAGAGAGCTGGGGTTGTTTAGCCTGGAGAAGAGGAGGCTGAGGGGAGACCTCATTGCTCTCTACAACTACCTGAAAGGAGGTTGTAGAGAGGAGGGCGCTGGCCTCTTCTCCCAGGTGACAGGGGACAGGACAAGAGGGAATGGCCTCAAGCTACACCAGGGGAGGTTTAGGCTGAACTTCAGGAAAAAATTCTTCACAGAAAGGGTCATTGGGCACTGGAACAGGCTGCCCAGGGAGGTGGTTGAGTCCCCTTCCCTGGAGGTGTTTAAGGCACGGGTGGACGAGGTGCTAAGGGGCATGGTTTAGTGTTTGATAGGAATGGTTGGACTCGATGATCCGGTGGGTCTCTTCCAACCTGGTTATTCTATGATTCTATGATTTAACTTAAGTTTCTTATCCTGACTCATCTTCTGAAAAGAATATAAAATTAACTGCCAGCATCAGAGGACACATTCCTATTTTGCAACTCTACTGGCCTCAAAGATAACGGAGCAGACCTGCAAGGTCCCGTGGCTCAAACAGGGGAACTTGCAATTTTCCATCCCACTGTTCTTTGTACCAGCTCATTCCTTGTATCAGCTAAAAAGACTCAACAACTTCTCCCGAAACAGCTTTCATCACCTCAGTTTGGAAGGGGTCCAGGATAGATGAACCACAGACACAAAGGATTTTAGACCAAAAGCTCCCATTCCTTCCGTGACCGCTGAGCAGAAAGCATCTCGCCCATACAGCATCAGTTTGAGTTTCAAGGTCACAGTTTTTAGCTGTTTAGCTGATTAATTTTTATTAGCACGTCTCAAAATACACAGGTTACTAACAGATCACAGCAAGGTCTAGCAGCCACAGTGAAGCATGGCAATCAAGGAACTTTGAACATCGCGCTCGGCTTCATCCCTGACTGAGGTGAATTTAACCAATAATAGCTCTTTTTTTCCCCCTCACAAATAAGGATAATGATTGCTATTTATTCCACAAGGGTGGCTGAAGGTTGAATTAAACTAGGCTTCCGTGAGGACTGGAATTCTGCAGAGAGGAATACATACATACAAATACCTTACAACGAGTGTTACAATGTTTGTTATCCTACTTGCTTCTAAATGGGCTCATTGAGAAACACTTGAAACCAAATAGGGTAGCGTTCAATCTACTGTACAACAAAGAAACTCAGTACATTCCCAGATCAGCTGTTAAGGCAAGCATAATGTACCTTGAAGTGGTTACAGTCCTAGAAATTAGGGGTTTTAAGGGTTTTTTAAGGAAGATAACTTCATATTTTTTCCTGATGAGCTGAGTTAGACACATTTATTACAAAACATCGATAAGAAAAGCTTTTTCTAAGAGATGTAAACTAGTCAAGAATCTGTAAACACAGAATCATTAAGGTTGCAAAAGACCTCTAAGATCATCCAGTCCAAACATCGTTGCTAATGCTGGAATCCCTATTTTTGACACTTTGGTAAATGGCTCAGTACGACGCCTATAGCAAGACAAAAGCTAAGTGTTCACCTCTTTAACTGTAGCCACTGGTTTTAGAGTATTCAGCAGGAAAAGTGTGCACGTCAGCATTCTCCCAGCTGGCTCCAGGAGATTTAATTTATGCCGACCACAGAGTGACTGCGATAGCTCTCTGAGATGCCACAGCAGGAAAACTGCAGGGTGGGGGTTAAACAAGCAGCAATACACACCAGATGGCTGAGCAGGACAGCTAAAAGATCAGGAGCACAAGGAAGCATATTGAAAAAAAAAAAAAATCCCCTTCAATGCCATAAATATTTATACTAAATCCAAGAAATTGGCTGAGTTCAAACTTGTCCTATGTGAATCATGCAGCACTTCCCTCACCCCATCTCCAGCTGATGTGTTCTGTATAAAACCACCACAAAGGAGGCGCCATAGTTACGTCAATTTTTTTTTTTTTCAACGTGCTAAGAGCGCTTTTTGTAGAGCTCCTGCTTTAGAACAGATTACTTTCCAAAGAATATAAACAGAACAACTAAATAGCCTTATTTTACTTGGCTAGCTCTGGTGTGGCACTTACTGACTTAATATTCACAGAAACAGCTTCCTTTTGATTGGACAACTTTGACTTCCTTCATGCAGCCATTTAATTACAATTACCAATGCATCACAGACAAAACAACTCCAATTTAGTAATCTGGCACCAAGAAACAACAGTCTTCTGAAAGGTTCTGCTCTGAAAGTGTCAAACCTGCTGATTTTATAAATATCTAAATTTACTTTCAGAAGTGAGCCATACTAAACGTTAACAGTCAAGTAACAAAACTGGGAGTCACATCTCTGCAAACAGTGCACTAATGCCATTTTTAAATCACAGAATTGTGGAAAGGTTTGGGTTGGAAGGGACCATAAAGTCCCTGCCATGTGCAGGGACACCTTCCACCGCGTCAGGTTGCTCAAAGCCTCATCCAGCCTGGTCTTCAAATCAAGTAAATACTCATTCTCAAAAAGACAACGGCTATTCCAAAAGATCCACTCGGCAGCTTTGGTTTTCAGTCTTCTTACATCAACGACTGATGGTAACTACAAAGGCTACTGACAATCTGTTACTGGATTTTTGATTAAAATAGAAGATAATATTTCAAATTTGGCTTACATTCCCTCAGAGCAGAGCCCTTCCTACCCTGAGCAAAACAAGATAGGCTCATCTACTGAATTTCTCTTACTTTCAAATGCAGCTCATGTTTAAAGGCAAATAACATATTTCTGCATGCTGAGGAGCAAATATTAAGTCTTGCAAACCAGGGAGGCGTAATGCCGAGTGGTTTCTGTCAAATGAGTTTCCAGGAAAAACTACTGCTTTTTAAACAAAACTGGTTCCAAACTTCTGCTGGGAGAGCAAACATATTTCCTGGAACCTGCTAGCAAGGTTTGGAAGACAGAGGGAAAGTTATATACTACAGTGCTTGATTCTCATTGCTGACAAGGAACACTCCAAAATGACGAGTGAAAATGAACATATCTTAAAACCACTGTTGACAGACACTTGTAATGATGGGCATTATGAAAAGAGAAGACAGAGGCCACATTTTCTGCGAAGGAACTAGACTGGCTCATCCCTGCTGAAGGCATGTTTTCTTTTCTTCTCATCTGCCACAAACACTGCAACATTCTACTTCATCCCCAATATTATCCACTTTCATCCACGTACACCGCGCTGTGGGTGCCATCCTCCTCCCAAGACAAAACAAGGCACGAAGTGGCACCTAACACTATCACAGGAAAAAGATGGACCCACCATATGCTGCTACGTTTACCAAGTTCTTGTTCTTAACGCTAGCAATCACCAAGTCAAAAAATTAAGAAAAGAGATACTTTAAGAACTCCGATACCAGCAGTGCCTTGAAACTTAGGCAAAGGGTACCTTCTAAACTCCATTTTGCCCTTTTGTCTCTACACCCATATTGATTCTTACCTGAGAGTTTCAGGACTCTCATTCCTATTTAAACTAGATATCTGAAAATCTTTGATGAAGACTTACCACCACTGCATTACTTTCCTTGCCTGGAACAAATGCTGTGGTGGTCCCAGGAACACTGTTTCCTCAACTTCACCAAGGCCAAAAAAGAAAAGGCTGTATGGAGCTCCTTCTAACAACTCAAATACTCCAAGCTTGGCCTGCCTTTCAATCTGTGCCAATCCGCTGCTGACGCTAAGAATAAAACTCTTCCAAATCCAGCCATCTGGTTTACAAGTTGACACAGATAACGCAACTGCCTGCTCCAAGCTGCCCTTGTGCTGAATGATCACAGAATCACAGAATTGTTTGGGTTGGAGGGGACCTCAAAGCCCATCCAGTTTCAAACCCCCGGCCATGGGCAGGGACACCTCCCACTGGATCTTGCTGCTCCAAGCCCCATCCAACCTGGCCTTGAACATCTCCAGGCATGGGGGAGCTGTGACTTCTCTGGGCAACCTGGGCCAGGGCCTCCCCACCCTCACAGTAAAACATTTCTTCCTGAGATCTCATCTCAATCTCCCCTCTTTCAGCTCAAAACCCTTACCCCTCATCCTACCCCTGCCCTCCCTGATCAAGAGCCCCTCCTCAGCTTTCCCGAAGCCCCTTTCCATACTGGAAGCTGCTCTAAGGTCTCCCTGGAGCCTTCTCTTCTCCAGGCTCAACAACCCCAACTCTCTCCGTCTGTCCTTGGACCGGAGGTGCTCCCATCATCTCTGTGGCCTCCTCTGGACTTGCTCCAAGAGGTCCATAATCTTCCTGAGCTGAGAACTCCAGAACTGAACACAGGGCTCCAGGTGAGGGTCTCTGGCCTCTCTTCCCATTCCCACCAACACTCCCAAGCTACACCAGCCACCAGCACACCCCAAGCTACACAAGTCGTGACATCGACCTGTAGAGACAGACATGAGAATGTCGGCTCACTCTTCAAGAAAGATGTTTGGTGAAGCACCAAGGGGGATCTGCCTCCAGGAAACCAAAGCTGTGCAGTATGGCACGGTGCTTACACAACAACATCTAGCAGCTCTACATCACCCAGCCAGTTCTACTCCACAGCTTTTCCTGATGGGGAAAGGAAACAATGACTCTGGGCATCCAGCAATCATTCCATGCTGATTTGTAAAGTAATTTTCAGGAACACGATACAGAACTGCACAATGAAGAAAAAAATTGGCTGGCTTTAAAGAAGAAATTAAACTCAAAACCACTCATGATTCCTTAATGCTGAAAAAGTATAATACCATTTTTGTCCACTCTCTTCCAGAAACTTGTGTTCCTCACTACCTTACGCTATTATCAGTGAAAAATTATAGGCTCTGTCCCGCTGGATTAGCGTTAGTGTAAACAACTTTGCTAAATTGCCTGGCACACTGTCTGCATGCAGCATACTAAAACTCTGTAGCCTGTTCAGCCAAAATCAAATATAAAGGCCCATCTGTATTAATCCTTGAGAAGAAATTAATAGACGACTATTTTCATGCAAAGCAGATATTTAAAAAAGGCAAACTCAATACATATGGATGAACTTGTTCATTCATAATTTCAGATGCTACACAATGAAGACTGTTGTTCAAGCTTTATTTTTTCTCTAACAGTTCTCCATACAATGCACTGCATTGTTCAGACTCTGGAGCAATTGAGGCTTTTTCAATGTCTCCTAAAATCCCTGGATATATATCCAAAGAGACCTGGCAGTGTAACAAATTTGACTTGTGAGTAACAAGTTACAGCCTTTAAGCAAATTGCTCATTAACACAGAATTGCACTTACTGCTACAAACCTCACTACCTTTTATCTCCAAACAAACACGCTGCCTATCTTATCGACTGAAAGTTGTGGGATAGCCCACTATTACATTTGGCTTTTTAATTTCCTTGTTTGAGTTCTCAGTACAAATGCTGAACTAGCATTGAGGGTGCAGAGAACAACAGAACTCCAGGGGAAAAAAAACCTACTCAAATATGACCTAAATCTCTCTCGCCTTTGATGAATGAGGAAAATAAACTGAATTTTGATGTCAGTACTGAAAAGGATATTCCCAACTTTTTGCTAGGAGGAAATGAGCAAGAAAAGCCCAACTGTGAAGCTGGAGCTCTTTGTTTTTTTCCTGAAGATAAAAGCCATTGAAAAAGCAAACCCCAGAGAATGTTCCATAAATACGGGACATTCTGAAGGTGCATCTTGATTTACATGACTTTGAACAGAAATTTTACACTGCATTACAAATAAGAACACAATTCACCATGAAGGAGATTTTTATCCCATTTATCGTTCCACTAATTCCTCATAGCAGAATAGTGTTAAAGTAATTTTCTATATTTAGAAACCAACCCAAACTTTGAAGTTAATAGGAGAAACTTAAGTTACAGACCCAGAGCGAAATGCAAGGTCAGCAAAGAACACGGATGGAAACTATTCTTTAGAACTTAAGAAAACACACTACGTTTCATTGAAGAGCAAATGAAGTTAGTAGAATCTGTTTCAGGCTCCTCGTTTGCAATCAAACATCTCAACTGGCCTTATGGGACAGACATGCACATATAGGAAATGCCACGAGTGCTCCAAGATGACAGCGAGCCAGGCGAGCCCAGTGCCGCAGCCAGCAGAGCTTCACCCCTACAGGAAGTCAGTGCCATCATTATGTAACGTGCCACTAACGAATGTAAGCTGTCCCGAAACCAAAAAGGGGTGGTTTTCTGTAAATCTGGATTCAATTGTCTTCATTTAAAAAAAAATAAAAATCCAGTGTTCTGGAGCGTCCAGAGAACCCTCTATAACTATTTTGATTGCTCCAAGTCTCATAGCATGCCTGGGGGACTTCTTAGCATCTTATGGCATCGCTTTATACCTCCCCCAGCATGGCCGTTGAGGCCTGGAGAATGCAGCAATAACACAGAGCATTTGCAAATGGGACAGGGAGGAAGGAAGGTAGAAATCTGCCGTCCAGCACAGCTATCTGTACGCTCCTGCAGATAAAAAACAAAATAAAACAACTCTTCCACTCGGAAACTGCGCCTTTTCATGCATATTCCATTGGAAAAGAGGAGCCAGAACTTACTGGACTGCCCTGCGTCATGCAAAGAGCAGATCACCTTCGACTTGTTCCACTACCTCTGAGCCCTCCTGCCATTACCTCACACACAAGGCTCTGGGAGAAAGAATATTCGGCTGAAGTTAAGGGATTTTCCATTGCAAAACAAGATGCAGATGTTCTACCTCTGAATGCGTGCCTGTCACTTGATAGGAAGCACTGGGAGTGCCAGGCTGGTATGGAATGGTTCAGCTTCAGAGCCTTCGCGAGGACAACCATCTCCCAAGGGTTTCCTGGTGTCCCTGAGCTCATTAAGAAGTAAACAATGACATGAAGGCACTACTCATTAAAGAGGGCATTGTTAATAACTGACAGCAAAGGATTAGAAGGAAGGTATCAGATGTATTCATGCTAGAAAAAAGCATCCAGATGCAGAGTTAACAATTCTCTAATTATTTCTTCTTTTCTTTTGTATCGCATCAACTGTATTATAACAAACTGCTTGAACTGGTTGATCACTGCCAATGGAATTGTCACTGTCCCACTGGCAAAGATCAAATGTTCTCATTTAAATGACTTAAAAATCTTTCTTCCCCGGAGAGGGAGACAAAACTCAAATTTTTTTTTAATGCAACTTGTTTAAAAAACACCACCATGTTGTTAAAATTCAGATTTTCCTCCAAAATCATCCATCAGAGTTGAGATTACCATGGAGCATCATGAGGAGCTCAAAGCTAGAGACGGTATTGAGAAAACACTCAGAAGGACATAAATTATCAGTGTAAACCAAACAGCCCTGAGAAAAGAAAGGTGACTCCCTTTCAAAAGCCCTCACCTCCTCGTGGGTTAGAATCCTTCTGCTAGCTGTGGCTACCTCGATTATATGAGCATGCAGAACTTCCCATCCGACTACCGACTCACAGAAGTGTTGAGGCTAGAAGGCACCTTCTGGAGATCATCCAGTCCCAACCTCCTACTCCAAGACAGGCTCAGCTAGGGCAGGTTGTTCAGTGCCATGTCCAGTCAGGTTCTGAGCATCCCCAAAGACAGAGATTCCACAGCCCCTCTGGGCAACTTGTGCCAGTGTTAGACCAATCTTACTAGAGAAAAACAGGAAGAATTCTTGTGTTTTCTCCAACAGCCAACTTCAGCTAAGGTCCCACACTACAAAGCGATCAGCTGAACCTGCAGCACGATGTTATTTCTCAACAGTTAATGGGAGAACTTCAAGACCTTTATTTTCCCCAAACTCATCAAAAGGACGCTTCTCTACCCACAAAGCATGTCCCATCTATATAAGTCACCACTCTACGTCCTTCGCCCAGACCTCCATTGAGTAAGCCAATCAGAAACACATTCTATGAGCTGAACAACTCTCCATCAATGAAGGTTCCACACTCACTGGCCCGTGACCGTAAATGACACTACTGAGAATGTTCCCAAGGCACAGCTTAGGTTCCCTAAACCTACCAGTCAAGGACAACTAACCAGGTGTTGGCATTAACTCAGTAGCCTGCAGGTAACGAGTTGTTTGTTATCTGTACCTCTCACTGGGCAAGGAAAAGCAGGCCTTGTCTTGGGACGCAAATTATGTTCTTCTACTCCATGTTGAACTAAAGAGCCGCTAAACACACACAACGGAAGAACTTTTCCTGTTTCTTACGGAATGATCCATCTCTCATCTCTCATTCCTAAGCAGCAGCTACAGATCAATGGCACATAGTTCCAGTGGCTTGTGCCACTGTGCCAGAGTGCCAGTGTGTGTGAGGTGCCAGAGGTGAAAGATTAAAACCGCTAGTAAACCTCATAAAACGATAATGACACATTTCTCCAGCATACCAATCATCTCAACAGCAAAAGCATGTGTTTCAAGAGAGAAGCTACACGAATAAGGAACTCATCTCATTCATTTCCCGTGCCATACAGGTCCATAACTCTTTCCTCTGAAATTTCAAGCCTATTTCACATCACAGAATGTATTTGTATCTTATCCCACATATGCAGAAGTACTTCTCAGGAAAGCCTCTATTTATAAGTATTTCAAGTATGACCTTCAGGAAATCCTAACTGAGTTTGAAAGGGCGCTTTGTTCCAATACAGTTACTATCGCAGCAGCGTCTTTGAAAAGACAAGATCCATCACTGCTGACACAACTCGCTTAGAAAATAAATACTGTGGCAGAGGCATGGAGGATCTGTAGGCATCTTCAACACGCTTTGAGTTCAGTGCAGATGTTGCCAGTGTTTATACTTTTTAAACCACTGGGACATAAACACCTCGCTATAAACACCACTGAAGTTTTGCTTTTCTTTTCTTCATTTTGTGTGTGTTTATTTTCGTGTTAAAAACGCTAACTTCCATAATAAGGGAAAGAGCAACAGATGTTTAAACTAAACAAAGACTGCCCCAGCAGTGCATGCCTTAAGCGGGTCTGCTGCTTTTGAACTATTAAAGCTAAGAGCTGGTTAAATAACAATTATAAGAGGGTGGGGAAAAAGGGGGCTGGAATCTTCCATAAATATTAGGTATCATTATAATGAACTGGACCAATGAGCCAAAACTGGAGTTTTTCTGCCTTAGTCAACAAAACACTTGGGAACATGTACCACATAAGTAGAATTTTAAGCAGAACTTCACGGTCTGCACCAGAGTTGTGCATTGTCCTCAGATACAGCACCGGGTACTACAGAGAACAATGAAAAAGTTAAAGGTTCCTCCCAGCTGGTTTTTCTTTCTTGCCTTTCAATCTAGTTTTCTTGCTGTAAAGAACAAAGCACAAGATAAGAAAGAGCTTGAGAATTCAACCCTATTGAACCTCAGCTCTGACAGGCAAGTTTCATCTTCTGCGTGAATAAAGCTCTTTTACAAACAGATACATATTTGTGCAGGGGAGAAAAAGATGTGGGGAAAAAAAAGAAACAGCAATATTAACAGGCCCACAGGGAGCCCCTCCACTTCCCGAAGGAAACAAATATGGCTGTGCTGATTTAGAGAAGGAAAAGATGTTATTTTGCACAGCGAAGTTCGGCTCCCATCTTTCATGACGGTGTTTTAGCCTGGTCTCTTTCTGGAGAGCATGAGCAGAGCTCGCAGCCCTGTCTGTGCTCCTCATTGTCTCTACCCTGACAACTAGAGAAGGCTCCTTCTCCAAGCGAACATGGAAAATCAGAGGGAAGGTTTCTGCCAAGCCCGCTCGCCGTGCCATAACCCGCACTGCAAGCCGCACGTACGGCCACCCGCACCCTGCCCAAGCCCCCCAAACGGAGATGAGAGGCTGCAACCCCGGGGATGGAGCCAGGGCGACAGGGTAAGGAGTAGGGGGGGTGCAGGAGATGGGGTGGGGGGTGTGGGACAGGGGATCCTGAGCTGGTACAAGCAGGGCAAGGGGTGATGTGCTGGTGCAAAGAGGGGCAGAATCAGGGGCAGGAGGTGCTGAGCCGGTCCAGGCAGGAGTAGGAGATCCTGGGATGGGGCAAGCAGGGGCAGGGAGAGAGGCAGAGGGTCCTGAGCTGGTCCAAGCAGGGGCAGAAGTGGGGACAGGAGGTGCTGAGCTGGTCCAGGCAGGAGCAAGAGATCCTGGGATGGTGCAAGCAGGGGCAGGAGAAGGGCAGGGGGTCCTGGGATAGTGCAAGCAGGGGCAGAAGCAGAGGCAGGGGGTGCTGAGCTGGTCCAAGCAGGGACAGAAGCAGGGGCAGGGGGTGCTGAGCTGGTCCTGGCAGGAGCAAGAGGTCCTGGGATGGTGCAAGCAGGGGCAGGGGAAGGGGTTCCGGATGAGCTGGTTCAAGCAGGGGCAGAATCAGGGGCAGGGGGTGCTGAGCTGGTCCAAGGAGGAGCAGAGGATCCTGAGCTGGTGCAAGTAGGGGCAGAGGAAGGGGCAGGGGATCCTGAGCTGGTTCAAGCAGGGACAGGGGGTGCTGAGCAGGCCCAGGCAGGACAGAGGGTCCCACTGGAGCCGGGCAGCCGCCTGCGCTCCCTGAACCGACCCAGGAGCGGCCCGCAAAGTCCCCTCGACACCCGAAGAAGAAGCGAATCGCCGAGCGTCCCCGGGCGACGCCGAGCGGTACCTTCGTAGCAGAGGATGCCGATGTTGTTGTTCATCTTGTCCAGGTACTGGTAGTTGAGCAGGTCCATCTTCACCAGCAGCATTGACGCTGCCTCCCGGCGAACCCCGAAAGCCTCGTCCCGACGGAAAATAAATAATAACCCGAGCGGCCGAAGCGCGGGGCGATCAAACAAACCAAGCGGCAAAGGCGAGCGCGGAGCGAGCGGACAAAGCCCTGAGCTCACAGCCCGCTGCGAGCGGCCCCCGGGACCAGCGGCGCCTGCGCACCCGCCGGGGCGGAGCCCGAGCTCACACCGAGACCCAGGCCGAGACCCAGGCCGAGACCCAGCCTGACCCGGGTGGGCACCAGCTGCACCCAGGGGCACCGGCATCACCACAGGCACCAGCATCACCCACCCACGGGCATCAGCTGCACCCATGGGTATCAGCTTCACCCATGGGCACAGGCATCACCCACCAGCACTAGCATCACGCTCTCATGGGTACCAGCTGCACCCACAGGTATCAGCATCACCCACCCATGGGCACCAGCATCACCCTCCCATGGGTACCCAGCTGCACCCACAAGCATCAGCATCACCCACCCATGGGCACCAGCATCCCGGCTGCATCATCAGCCACAGGGCAAATGGCACCAGCATCCCGGCGGCATCGGCCACAGGAACCAGCATCCTGGTGGCATCATCAGCCATGGGGCACCGGCGTCCCAGTGGCACCAGCGGCAACAGGCACTGGCATCCCAGCTGCATCATCAGCCACAGGCATCGGTGTCCCAGTAGCATCATCAGCCATAGAAACCATCATCTCAGTGGCATCATCAGCCACAGGACACCAGCATCAGGACACCGACATCCCAGCTGCATTACTGGCCACGGGGCACCGGGATCCTGGTGGCTGATGCACAATGTTTCAAAGTAGAATATTTAGATTTAAGCTAAATTAGAGTCAAGTTTTGTCTAAGCAGTTGAGTTTTTCAAAGTTAGAATATCACTCTGAGAACATGTTTTCTTTCTCTGATCACCTGTTTTCCTTAAAACGGCATTTTTCAGGCACTGTCCTTACTTTGAAAATTATAATGTGAGAAATACTAATTCAGTGGTAAAATACTGAAAAGGACAAAGCCTTTGAAGAAAAGGCAATAATATTTTTATTTTACAATTCAACGCTGAATCAGACGCCCTTCTAGAAAAGGCATCCCATCTTACAAATGCAGTGGGTATATATCATACCCACAGAATGGTCTGGGTTGGAAGGGACCTCAAAGCCCATCCAGTTCCACCCCCTGCCAGGGGCAGGGACACCTCCTACGGGATCAGGCTGCCCAAGGCCCATCCAGCCTGGCCTTCAACACCTCCAGGGATGGGGCAGCCACAGCTTGCCTGGGCAACCTGGGCCAGGGCCTCCCCACTCTCATCGTAAAGAAACTCCTCCTTATGTCCAGTCTAAATCTGCCCTCTCCAGTCTAAATCTCCCCCATTGCCCCTCGTCCTATCACCCCCAGCCTTTGTAATTAGTCCCTCCTCAGCTTTCCTGTAGCCCCTTCAGGCACTGGAAGGTTGCTAATATCCCATCTAATCCTCCCCTGGCACAACTTGAGGCCATTCCCTCTTGCCCCATCACTTGGGAGCAGAGCCTAGCAGCCCCCTCCCCACATCCTCCTTTCTGGAGCTGCAGAGAGCGATGAGGTCTCCCCTCCTCTCCAGACCAAGCAGCCCCAGGCCCCTCGCTGCTCCCAGCCCGCTGTGCTCCATCCCCTTCCACAGCTCTGTTCCCCTCTCTCAACAGCCTCCATCCCCTCCTTGTCCTTGTCCCGGGGGCTGACCCAGGACCTGCAGCGCTGAGCGCATGGGAAAGAGGAGTTCCCTGCTCCACTGCCCCCCATCAATACCAAAAATGTTGGCCAACAAAACTCTTTAAGATTCATTTGGGAGTTTTAGAAAGCAAGCATCCTTTATCAGGTCTGGACAACATGCGGGAATGATCGTCATCAATCGTGTGCCCTGAGACAAAGGCTGTTACAGAATGTATTTCCCACTTACATGCAAATGTATAAATTTTCCCCGAAATCTTATGCATATTCTGTCGCTTTCCAAGGTCTAATATTATGAAACTTCACAACAGTCAAAACTTGCTAATTTGGAGCTGGCTCCAGCTCCCTGCTTGACCTTGCCTTTCAGATCAGTAAGGATTCCAAACAGAGATGACTACAGAAGAAGAGACATCTGTTCAGCACAGATCATTCCTCACACAATACAATATGGTGAGAATTAATTGATAAGTTTTGCTGCAGCTGGTTTGTATGTTTAATTATCCTGTCATATAAATCTGTCTTGTAAGATGCAGCTGGTCTAGGTCAAGAGATAACCTGTCTTAGGGCTGCGAGAATTTATTGATACGCTTAGTTGTCTTGTAAGATATATCTGTTCTAGGTCAGGAGAGAATCTGAAGGAAGTCTGCAGACATTGCTGGATAACCAAAAAAAGAAAAAAGAATGAATATTCTTTGATGATTTACACAGTTCTTTGTCTAAAACTAGTATCAGGCTTAGAGAGTTGGGGTTGATAAGACTGCAGAAAAGGCTCCGAGGAAACCTTATAGCAACCTTCCAGTTCCTGAAGGGGCTACAGGAAAGCTGGGGAGGGACTGTTCAGAAAGGCTTGGAGTGATAGGACGAGGGGCAATGGGGATAAACTGGAGAGGGGCAGATTTAAACTAGATAGAAAGAGCAATTTCTTCACCATGACAGTGGTGAGGCCCTAGCACAGGTTGCCCAGAGCAGTGGTGGCTGCTCCAACCCTGAAGATGTTCAAGGGCAGGTTGAATGGGGCTTGGAGCCCCTGATCCAGTGGGAGGCATCTCTGCCCATGGCAGGGTGTGGAACTGGATGGGCTTTAGGGTCCCTTCTAACCCAAGCCATTCTGTGATTCCACGATTAGAAAAAATTCTTCACTGGCAGAGTGGTAAAGCCCTGGCAGAGGCTGCGCGGGGTGGTGGTGGAGTCTCCATTCCTGGAGGAGTTCAGGAAGCGTGTGGCTGTGGTGCTTAGGGACATGGTTTAGCAGGCACGGTGGGGCTGGGCTGATGGTTGGACTGGATGACTTAGAGGTGTTTTCCAACCTTAATGGTTCTACAGTTCTAAGAAGGAGGCCGGACAGAGCCACCCCAGAGGGGAAGCAGTGCTGTGACTGTCCATGAAGCGTACAGGAGGAGGAGGAGGAGGAGGAGGAGGTGGAGGTTACTGCAGCTAGGAGAGCAGAGGGGCCTCCTCTGGACATGGGGCAGGAGCCAACCCAGCACTGTCCAACCACTCCAGAGCAATGCTTTGGCCAGGCTCCTGAGCAGGAGCACTGAGCTAAAGCCATCTGTTCGGAATAAATTCATTCTCTTAAACATTTACTTAATTTCCCAGCATGGCCTCAGACATATCCCAATACTGTTGCAGTGAAAAATAATGCTATTTCACAGCAATAGGACAGAAGAGCAGCTCTAGTATGATAGAGGCAATTAAAATTAAAGAAACAAGGCACAGCATGTACGCCTGTATGCATAAAGACAAGTACCGTGTGCTCACAGACAATTCAGTCTGTACACCATCACAGCCAGTTTGTTAAAGGGCTAGCAAGCAGTCAAACATTCTGTGTTTGGGATTTTTAACAGCTGCTAAGGCTTCGGTGTAGATGACATAAATGATGGGAGCTTTTTGCAGCGGCGGCTCTCATCGCAGGATGTGGTCTGCCCTTCTTAGGCCAAACCTCAATCACAAAGAGTGCTGCTTATGCAGATGTGCGTGACTCATCATCAGAGGGCAGAACATCTCCATGGGTGCAAGCATCTGCAAACCCAACGGGCATCAGCTTGCATTTCCTGCTGCTTGCTGATCAGCACCTGAAGCCTAATTTGACTGAAAAGAGAGAAAGAAATACTGGGGGAGTTTGGTCCAAGCCAAACAGAAAAAGCTAGTGGAGTCCTAATCTTCCCTGAGCCCCCCTCAGCCCTCTTTGGCTTGGAACAGCACTCAGCCCTGCCTCCCTTGGATGGAGAAAGCCAGTGGTGCGCACAAGAGCATATGGACAACGAGAACCAGTAACAAGCTTCCATTTCTACTTTGAGAATTCCTCCCCTCTGCTAGTGAAGGGGAAGACTGGGGAAGGGCACCTGGCGGAGGGAGATCTAGTCAGGGCGTGCTGCCGGAATGGGCTGGGTACTTCAGTGAAGCTGGTGATGGAGTTCAAGATACCGCTGAGAAACAGGAATAAGAAATTCATCTCCAAGGAAGATTCCCTAGGACCCCAAGTAAGATTTCTCCTCACTTCAGATAGAAAAAGTAGTCCAGTGCATTATCTGCCTATATGCTTCAACTGAAGAATGTCCACTAATGTCCCCCTGATCCAGTGGGACACGGGGATTGGAATTAGACGATCTTTAAGGTCCCTTCTAACCCAAACTTTCTATGATTTTAACAGTGCTGAATTCAATACAACACAAAACAAATCACCCAAAAGGTATTCTGCTTTGCTGGGAAGATGAAGGTCGAGAGCCCGTTATTGATTATTTATATGTAAAAAGAGGACTCTCCTAATTGGAAGCTCCATTAAGACTTTAATAAAGTATAAAACCTTATGGGTACTTCACACTGAGGTAACAGTACACCTCTTGGATGGTACCTAAATAAAAAGGCTGCAGTTGGGTTCTTTGCCTCACAGGGTTTGTTCCCACCATAGATGCAACCACACATCTCCAGACCACAGCAGTGCATGGCATTTACCAGAAAGAGAAATGTTTTTAAGAAAGAGATGAACGTTATGGTTTGTAAGCTGGGAGACTACAAGTTTTACACAGCAGATCATGTTGTGCATACTCAAATGCGCAGATACTAATGTTCAGATTAAACCAGACGTTTACTAAAGGCATCAAGAGAAGCCTTAGCCCTTAAAGATATAAACTGTGATGAAAATACATACCTACAACACTCAAAAAGGAGAAGCACATTTCTCCAGCCTGAAATGCAAGTTTCTCACATAAGCATGCCAGAGCTGTTGGAGAAAACACCTCTGATACTTACAGTTGTTAATGCAGAGAGCACACCTGAATTCACATCAGTACAACACATTTTATGGATCTTGGGAAGGATAAGAAAAGATAAGGATTAGATTTTCCCAGTTTCAAATAATTAGATTTTTTGCAGGAAGTGCACGTGATGAGGAAGAAAAGCAAGCAATATTCTCAACTTTTTCAGAGCAGTGGTCTACAAGACAGGGTTTGCATATAATGGGGCAAGTTCAAAATCCGATACCAATTCCCCTCAACATTCAGAGACAGACGTTTCTTCAAGTTGTTTGG
This sequence comes from Phaenicophaeus curvirostris, assembly GCF_032191515.1. Lineage (NCBI taxonomy): Eukaryota > Metazoa > Chordata > Aves > Cuculiformes > Cuculidae > Phaenicophaeus > Phaenicophaeus curvirostris. Next base: position 4,283,043 of record NC_091402.1, on the reverse strand, counting down.
AAAAGCAACACTGGGTTCTGTCCACAAATCACTGACTGCTCAATACTGCTGTCCAGACACTAATAAAAAAGGTAAATTTTCTTTACTAGACAAGTAGTCACCAGTCTACAGGTTTTTAGACAGTAATGATCACTTTGCTACATGCATAGCTTTCAGCAGCACAGTATACGCTATGATTAACACTTGTCAAGCATTGTGTAACGAACAGCTTAGAAGCTCCACATTAAGTAATAATAAACCGGTACCAAACACCAGGAGCTTTATGAATTTCTAAATTAAAACACCTATTCTGAACATAAGGCAATACCTAGTGAAGGAATAGGGGGAAAATTATCTATATAAACGCATCTCAAGCATTCTAAACCCAAAGTCCATTCACAGGAAACCTTTCTTTGAAAGAAAACTCAACAGCTCAACAAATTCAAGCCCAGCAAACATTAACCTTAAATACTGGCAGGGTCACTGCGAAGTACTCTGTCCTTGACAGCAAAGAATTTCCAGCTGCTTGATCCAAACTGCTGTTCATCACACACTTCACCAGTTGGAGAAACCTTCTGCTGAACAGAAATCAATAATCAATGCAGCAGCAGGATGGATGCAACACAGAAAACCAAGCTATTAACATCACCCCAGGCCCTCCGTCAGTTCATTCTACACATTGACAGTTGCAATCACAAGGACGTGCTGTAGTGTCTCTGCTTTGTATTAGCCAGAGCGCTTTCTATAGGACTGCACACACTTTTCTTCCGTATCTGAATACCAAACACACAGAACCCTGGCACTTGTAACACAACAGCATCATCTAGGGGTAAGGGAACATCCCTGTGTCTCCCAGAACCGCCCCGGGCCTCGCACGACAGACAGTTGATCAGGTTTGATTCCCATTAGCCCATGGCGTTCAACCTCTCAGGTATCTTCTGTTTCACTGTTATACGGACAGCAAACTCAGTCCTCACTCAGAGTCTGATTGCACGAGGCAAGGAACAACAAAAGGCAGATCCATTGAGTAGGGAAATCCACCCAGGCAAAACGAGACAGCTAACTGTGTGGACAGTCAGAGTCCACCCTCATGTGCGACTGGTGAGACTTCCGTGCAGGTGTTCCATCCATTCCACAATAAGAAGATACCAGAGCACTCTCTTGGAGCATATAAGCGGTCTGGCTTACGAACATGGTGTGAAGCCAATGGGCAGTGGGCTCAACTATCCACGCCCCGTGTGTTTTCACTGAGCTGGCTTATGGCTGGTGAGACGGGTCAGTGTCCATGGGCAGCTGGAGCATGTCAGGAGCACTCTGGCTGCACCCCTTCCAGCTTCTCTTCATCTGAACAGAACCCGGTGCAGGGCTGAGGCCATGCTGTAGCACAGAGCAAAGGAGGGCAGTCAGGAGAGCATCCACCCCAACTTCTGATGAGAAGAACAGGGCATCAGGTTTAAAGAAAGCCTGAGAGAGTTCCCTTCTCAGAGAGTTACAGAATGTGTTATGGATGTAGAACATTATTGTGTCACTGGCTCCTAAATGCTGACAAACTTTTTCACTATAGAAAGATAACGGCCTCAAGCTCCGCCAGGGGAGATTTAGGCTGGACATTAGGAAAAAATTCTTCACAGAAAGGGTCATTGGGCACTGGAACAGGCTGCCCAGGGAGGTGGTTGAGTCACCTTCCCTGGAGGTGTTTAAGGCTCGGGTGGACGAGGTGCTAAGGGGCATGGTTTAGTGTTTGACAGGAATGGTTGGACTCAATGATCCGGTGGGTATCTTCCAACCAGGTTATTCTATGATTCTATAATCCCTGCTTATTTGAGCAATAATAGACCTTACTATAAAAATAACCCCTTACAATTGTGTCTTAGTTGTCTATCTGAATTTTTGTAGGAAAAAAAAGGCTAATTCTCAATATAGTAAGTGTATAAATTTTGACAGTAAGGGATTGTAAATTTTTTTTACAACACTTAAACATGTACTGAGCTGCTGCAGAACAAACTCTTCCAAGCAAGCTAGAGTGGAGCAGTCCTTTCTGCCTTCTCTCTGCTGTCCCTCTGCCATCATCTTCCCCTCGTCGCTCCTCACTCTTCTGTGCTGCGCTGGCTGCTGTCTCAGGCAGCAGCACTGCTGAGCCTGAGAACATGGGTTTGGTGTGTTCCTCCTGGCTTGGGCTGTGCTCCATGCCTCACATCTGCCAGTGGGAGAATGCACAATGCTGGCTGAAAATCAGTGTGGTAGAAGAACAATATGCTATCCATTCACTTCGACACAACTGCAATTTCACCCCTGATGATCATCAGGCAAGAGGAACCATTTCTACAGTGATCAATTTTGCAGCTGAGAAAAAAGACAGGCTTTATATAGAGGTGAGATGCTCCGACGTAAAGCACCCTACAGTACTGCTCACTACAATCTGGTTTTAAGCTGAAAGAGAAGAGATTTAGATTAGAAATCAAGAATACATGTTTTGCTGTGAGGGTGGGGAAGTCCTGGCCCAGGTCGCCCAGAGCAGTGGTGGCTGCCCCATCCCTGGAGGTGTTCAAGGCTAGGTTGGATGGGGCTTGGAGCCCCTGATCCACTGGGAGGTGTCCCTGCCCATGGCAGGGGGTAGAACTGGATGGGCTTTGAGGTCCCTTCCAACCCAAACCATTCTGTGATCTGTTGCAGCTCCTGAGCTCAGGCAGGTGTTGATGACATACCAGCTATGAGCAGAGACCTCAATACACTCAAAGGAGGAGCAGGAGGAATAAAGCAAGAGTACTTAGATACAGGCTTTACCTTTTTTATGTAACTAAAAAATGAGCATGTTTTAGTCACCAGCTGCTAGGTGGCAGTGTGCCTGAAGGAAAAGTGCTGCTTTGTCTGTCCCACACACGTTTCTCCCGAACTGTTGCATTTATCACCTTGGGTTTTATGGCACTTAGAATACAGTTTGCAGAAAAAAAGTAAACAAAAATTTCCATTTCAGCAAGATGTGGTGTTCTCTTTTAAATCATAGCTTTATCCAGCTATGATAAGGAAATACAGTTGAAGTGTATTAAAGATGCAGCAAGCTCAGAGATGCACAATAAGGAAAATTACGTCTAGCATTCCTTACAAACAGCTGTCTTGACAGCTGCACCTCCGAGATCCACGGAGAGGAACACAGAACCCAACTCTTCCCTCAGCAAGCCAGATACCACAACACAGACCAGCTCCATATGCTTTTTACCAAGTACTGAGCAATGACAATTGCACCAGTGAAAAGAAGATATGAAAATACACATTCTTCCGCGTCACTACTTTAGGTTTTAAACATGAAGGTACATTGTGAAGGGAACTGAATCCCTTCAAACTCTCTTCCCTCTGTTACAGTCTTAAGAAGAAAAGAAATAAAGCCGCACCAGGGCAGGACATGTCTGAACTATCCCAGTGCGAGTCTTCTTGTTTGACCTGACCCTTACTCACTAAAGGTTTCAACGACACACCAGACATTACAGAACACAAAAGATGGGTTTGTTATTATCAGTGGAGTTCCTCACGAGTGCAATATCAGACTTACACACAGTACTAAGTTGTAGCAAAAGAATTTGTATATTGTCTTTCATTCCTGTCATACTGTAACTTATGCAATCCTGCTTAGAAACCAAACAGTAATAGCTAGTAAGGAAACCTGTTAGAGTGTGTGCATGTGCACATAACTGCAGCCACCCTCACAAACTGCCGGTAACTCATTCTGAAGCTCTGTTCCCTGAAAGACCGGGCCTGGCATCTGCTTTCAGTCCCCAACTGGCCTAAGAAGAACGCAGCTGCCAGGGAAACCAACGCTAGAGTGATGCCCGAGAACATCAGAGCTGCAAGCTCTTCTCAGGTCAAGGAATGGGTGGTGCTGGCTTGTCTGGACTGGGAGCTGGCTTTTTAAAAACCATGGAGATGTACTGCAGTTCTTTTTCTGTATAACTTGGACATTTATAAAAAACACATAGCTGCAAATGTAAATAAAAAACTCAGATCACTTATTTAGAATCATAGAATGGTTTGGGTTGGAAGGGACCTCAAAGCCCATGTAGTTCCACCCCTGCCATGGGCAGGGACACCTCCCACGGGATCAGGGGCTCCAAGCCCCATCCAACCTGGCCTTGAACACCTCCAGGGATGGGGCAACCACAGCTTCCCTGGGCATCCTGGAGGCCAGGGCCTCCCCACTCTCATGGTGAAGAAATTCCTCCTTATGTCTAGTCTAAATCTCCTCCTCTTCAGTTTATACCCATTGCTCCACGTCCTACCACCACAAGCCTTTGTGAACAGTTCCTCCTCAGCTTTCTTGTAGCCCCTTCAGGTTCTGGAAGGTCACTTTAAGGTCTCCTCAAAGCCTTCTCTTCTCCAGGTTGAACAACCCGAACTCTCTCAGCCTGTCTTTTTCTCTTTTTTTGTACATGTTTAGCAATTTAGAATCAGTCATTTCATGTCAGATTAAAAATAAACTGATACATTTAACAACTCAAAAAGCTTTTGGTTAATTAAAGCCTGCTCTCATCAGCAAGAGCCCTCACCTTCTGTCTTCCAGTTCTCCCCTCCATCACTTCCAGAAACCTATTTGTCTCCTAAACTAAACACACGCTTCTGTCACACCATAGACGGATTTCATGAGAATAGAAAAGACGGGACAAAGGCGGAGCGCAGACCAGCCTTCACTCTCTTGGCTCAGTGGTTTGCTGGAGGGTTTGGCAAGGGTCACATTTAGTGCTCTGGGTCAAAGTAGAAACTGGGCACATAGGTATAGGAGCTATACCATTTGAACCCCAGAGGGTTGGAAAGGCCCTCTGAAGCTCATCCATGTGATGAGCTCATGGTTAACCTGCCCACCAGGCCTGCCAGGTCCTGAGCTGTTTTCTAGCTGTGCTGTTGCAGGGGTGATTCCTCCCCAGGTGCAGGACTCTGCACTTTCCCTTGTTGATCTCCATTAGGTTCCTCTCTGTTCTCTTACTGTGGCACAAAAGCTGTACCTCCCAGCTGTTTCAAATCTTATGGTGCTTTTCAAAGCTCTAATGAATGGCGAGCAGGAACACATGGAGTACACATTCTGCTGGTCTTTCCAAAATTAAGTGACCACTTCACAACTGCTGCTGGCCGCTGGGCACTGGAGGCAATGGACCTTGTCCAAGTCCTACCAAGCAAAATACAAATGAACGAAGTATTCAATAGCACCTCATTTATCTTGAAGTCATTCTTTGATGGCCTACCCAAACTGAGCAGCAGGTTTACCAAGAATATTTTTCATTCTCCAGTAGTACCTTGCATGTCACAGTTTGCTGGTGGTTCTCTCTTTTCATTCTCTTATGCTGGGCTAAGAACACTTAAAAAATGCAGCTAGAATACATAACAGATAAATCTAGCTTATCTAGGTTGAAAAATTGTTATTTGCTAATTAAAATCTTGATAATCTTTCCTGTTATTTGCACACTAGTTTAAATTTCTGAAGGGCTGATGATAATCACAAACAATTAATCTTGAACTACAGAGAATCTCCAACACCATCAGAGCCTCCAGATGCAGGGAGTGAAGTATTGGCCATGCCCTAATATTGTGTTAACAGCTCAAAGTTTTCCAATATAACAAATGAGAAGGAAGAAAATAAAAAAAAGTAAAGAAAAAAGATTGTATTAAATAAGAAAGCCAAGCTTGATACTTGGGCATCTAAAATACTTTTTCCTTAGAAAAGTTAGGAGCCAGACCATGTTTAGAGGCTAGATTTCAAATATCTGTTTGTATACTTCAGCTTTGGGAAGAAGCAAATCCAGTTTCAAGAAACCACTAATTACAGGGTTTGGAAATAAAGCAGAGAGTTCTAAGATTGCTAAAGCCTTTGAAAAGATTTCCCCTTTATAGCTGGCCTGCTGAGACACACGATATACTCAGAGGGCCTAATTCAGCTGAGATGTCAACGTATGTAAATCTGCTTAAGTGTGTGGAGCTGGCGTTGCTGCACAAAGACTGAACATTGCAGGCAACACAGGCCCCAACTTTATAAATAATGAGATAAAACCATGAATCTCCATGCTGTCTCGCTAAGAACTGTCCAGTAAAAGTACAACTTTTGTTACAAAACAATTTCATTTTGGCTTTTAAACATTAATTACTTACCCTAAATAGTAGGATAAAAATGTTAATAAGTACCTATTAGAGAACCCAATTATGTAGCTTGCAACCTACTATTTCATTAAATTAAAATTATTTTTAAAGAATATCCTTTTCCAATTTAGGAAAAGGATACTATTTCTACTATTTAAAAAGAATTTAACATAAATTATTTTACCACACTAAAAACCCTAAATACAGGCTTACTGATCCCAAACGGCACTGCTCGCAAAACCCCAGCCACCCGGAGAACTGTGCCTTTGCTCAAGGTGCCGAGGGATCTGTTGTGCTCTGGAGCCAGCACAAGAAAACAAGGAAAAATAAACACCACATTCAGCTGTGAAAGTATTGCCCTTGCATTGTTTAAAGGAGTAATGCAAGAAAATGTGTTTTATCTTTATATGATATACCCACACGCCTTCACCCCCCCAACACACACGTGGAATGTTAAAAAAAAATGTATTAATTCCACTACTGCAGAGAATGTCCTCACCATCCATAAAAAAGTACAAATTCACAGCTCTCTGAAGTGAGAAGTCCCTTTGTGAGGGACCTTTCCAAGGCAGTCAGCCCTCCTTCTTCGAAAATATAAACCTCAGCTTCAAAGGGTCATGGCAAGCGCTGACAGTGAACGCTGTGACGCTGCTAGGAAGCGGAAAACCTCCTTTTTCCAATGGTTCAAAGTCATCGTTTCCAATTCTACAGGTGCATGAGACATTTTTCCTTCCAGAAAGGCCATTTTTATCCTCAAAATCAAACCTAGGGACTGCTGAAAATTCTCGATCAAAACTATTTTTCAATAGCAATAGCAGTAGCTTTTCTTGCTGCGCTTTTAGATTTTTTCACTCCCCGAAAAAGTGGAAGCAAAAAGATTTTAATAATTCTTTTCATGTTTTTCATTAAAAAAGAACTTAATTAAATTAACTTCCCGCTTTCTGACAAAACAGCAGACTCTATGGAATTACATTAGCATGTATTTCCCATCTCTGTGCTGCTGGCACTCACCTTCTTTTCTGAGGGAACGCAGAGGTCACAACAATGCTCATCATCGTCAGCAGGAGAGATTACCACACAGCAGGGTTAGCGTAACAGCACCACGGGGCTCCCAAACTGCTGTGCTAAAAATGCCATTTTAAAACCATAAAGAAATCGACTTTTCCCTTTGATGAACGCTGCCCATGCCGCAGATTTTACTCAACGCTACGTGGAATCACAGACAAACACTACAGTAATTTGAGAGTGAACATTACCAGAGCATAAAGCTTTACCATTTCTTATCAATTGCTTGGTTTTAATCCAGTTTTCAAGGGGAAAATGTGTTACACGACCACACTTCTTCTTAACCCAAACTGGAAAGCAGTGGGCAAATTTCAGTTGTACTCCAAAGGTACCCAGAGTCCTCAAAGTGACCACCCTCCTGTCCATGTCTGCAAACTGTGGGCAGGGAGAGCAGACTGACCACAGTTTATGTCATTGCTCCGGGAAAAGCCAGAAGAACCCACCTGCTGTCCATCTGTTTGGTGGCGGCTACCACCGGGTTGGAGGGCCTGTGGGACAAGCAGGTAACCCAAATAACTGAGGAGGGAAAACGGGTAGAGAGGAACGGACCAGAACTTCCAAATTTTTAACTACAAGGACTTAGGCGTGCAGATGTACGGGCACATCAGGTCTTTTCCCAAGAGCAGTCTCCACCACCTCAGTCACTGACGTTCACTGCTTCCTAAACAAGACAAACGTTCTGCAACGTCCCCAAAATTTCCTCAGCCTTTTACAGTATTTCCCATCTTAATTTCCCCTTTGACGTAATTCTCTTTCTCTCCTTCCAACAATCCCAACACCCTCACTCAAGGTGAGTTCTCCACCTGCCTCAAATTCCATCCTTTTCTTCCTGCACTAAGCACCTCCTTTTCTCACCAACCTCAACTTATGGATCATCCCAGAGCCTCCCACCTTCTCTCACACTGCAGCTTCCCATCCCTTTCCAAAGTGTAAAACTTCATAATCTAAGCCTTAAAATCCCCTCTGGATCAGCTGCAACTACCACCCTGCTCTGGTTCTGGGTCCTGTAGCAACAGGCCAGGTCTAGGCACACCAGTACCTAGAGATACACAAGCATGAGGCGCTGACATCCCAAAAATGAAATGGCAGCTCATGCTTTCAGCTTTATACCACCTTGCCCTCCTGTCTCCATCCTTTGTCTCTTGACCTTGTACTTGCTTTCTCTGAGCTACAGGTCTTCTCAGCTGAAGGGACAGGGACTCGACGTTTGCTTCTACTGACCTGGTCATACACCACACCTTCTTCCCAAAGCGCTGGAAAAAGGCAGCGTCATCCTGGGTTTAACAGTCCACACACTCCTCCTTCAGAGGAGAGGGTAAAAAAAAAGCATGATTTTGTGACAGGCCTGGTGGCTAAAGAGAAAGGGGCCTAAAGGTGCCAGCATCTCCTTCTGATAAACGATTCCATTGCAGATGAAATTCCTACATACACATCCCAGCTCACAAGTACAAAAAAAAAAAAAAAATCAGTTGTAGGGGGTGAGCTGAGTGGAGCAGAGAGTATTTCAGCTCATCTAGCCCTCCCATGTCTCACTCAGAAGAATGTCTCAATGTACGCTTTGGGTTTAGTGTCATAAGAGAATCCAAACAGTTGCTTCCTGGAATTACTGCTGCTACCATGGAACCAATCCCAGAACGGTCGGGGTTGGCAGGGCCCTCTGGAGCTCATCCAGTCCAACCCTCCTGCTAAAGCAGGCTGACCTACAGCAGGTTGTACAGTAGCGCATCCAGGAAGGTTTTGAGTATCTCCAGAGGAGATTCCCAGCCTCTCTGGGTAGGCTGCTCTGGTGCTCCGTCATCCTTCCATCCACTCTCCTCAACCCTCACCCCTTAGTCTGCTGGTGTTTACGTCAGTCGTATCATCTGCTGTCATCAACAAAACCTGTCCTCTTTATATGGCTGAGAAATAATTCCAGAAAACAATTTCTAAAAATATACAATGCATGCATGCAGTGTTTATTGACAGGGAACAAACTTTCTTCGTTTGCGCCTTTGCGAAAAGCTAAATTTGCAAAGGTAAGGTTCCTCATGGAAATGAACATCTAGAATTCACTACCCTACAGAAACATAAAGGGATGTTGCATACATCTCATTTGCTTTTAAAATGCTGCCTAAATCTAGCTAGACTGACATCCTGCCGGTCATCAGCCTGGGTTGGTAACCTTTGAGATGGACACACTACACAGCGTTCTTTGCACGCCACCAAATCCCACTGGCTGGAAAGGTTTGTAATTCCTGAATGTTACCATTCCTTTTCCCTTTATGCATATAACACACATGATGCTTCACTGAAACAAATGTTTTCTTTCAGAGACACAGAACATGAAATTTATTGACATCGCAGGATATCTTATACACATGAGGGTCATCAAGTGCAACTTATGATGAAATAATTGTACAGGCGAAACCTGCTAACCACGCATTTTCCACACTTGGCTTGTAAATCAGCAGACTGGATACAAGCATCGTGTGCTGGCCGGTTGTGGTGATTAGGACTGGCCCCTGCAGTCCCCCTGCAGTCTTTATTTTCCATAAAGAGATGAACAGATTGCACAGAGACAACACAATCCATCTTGAACAAAAATATTATCTTGGTGTAACTTGTATTTCTACAAAGTGAATATCTGTCTACCTCAGGTCTGCATCCAGAATCTTAAGAAAAATAGCTTTTTTTATTTTAAAGACATTTGCAGTTACTACCCTTTTTTAACAAAAAAATATTCATTTCCATAACAAACAATGCAAAGTAGTTTGGTTTTATTGTTTCTAATTACATCACACAAACTGTTAAATGAGTATCCTAATAGCACTGACACTGCTAAAGCACAAATGTTATTAGCAAAATCTAACTAAGAATATGAATGTATTAATTAAGGTGTAGGTAACGGCCACATGTTGATGTGGATCTGGAACTGAAATGTCAAGCTACTCCCCGCACAGAATTTGCTGCACGCCACCTTTTCAGAGACCTAGCACTTGGCAGGGTGGAACAGACATTGTATTTAATTCCTCAGTTTTGCCTTCCACCCACAACATAAAATTACGGCTCATGCTCGCTGTATCAAATCCCATTTTGGGACATGGTTACCAGTGAAAACAATCCAATTCCATTGTGAAATAAGGCAGTGGAGAATTACTAAGTTTTACATTAAGGTTAAATGTTTTCTAGACCTTATTTCGGCAGAAACACTCTATTAGCAGGACACCATTCAGCACAGCAAGCGTACCTACAAACACAACAACACAAACTAATTTACTATACAAAATATTACTATTTGCCTAAGATAACTCTTGGAGAAAGAAAAAAACACACTCTTTATCAACTCTTGCTTAGAGATTGCCAAAAGTATAATTCCCAAACAAACTTAAGAACAAGATTTACCTCACCATAAAGAATCATAAAATAGTTTGGGTCGGAAGGGACCTTAAAGATCGTCCAGTCCCACCCCCTGCCATGGGCAGGGACACCTCCTACTGGATCAGGCTGCTCACAGCCCCATCCAGCCTGGCCTTGAACCCCTCCAGGGATGGGGCAGCCACAGCTTCCCTGGGCAACCTGGGCCAGGGCCTCACCACTCTCACAGTGAAGGAATTTCGCCTTATGTCTAGTCTATATCTGCCTCTCACCAGTTTATAGCCATTAATAACAAGAAAACCTTTAAAAGAGATTTTTACATTTAGAAGAGTAACAAGAGTGTTTTCTTGAAGTGCTTCTGAGGAGACAGGACAGAGAATCCCATGTAAATGCAGTTCCTGTGCTTTCATACAGCCTACGCTTTCAGCCTTTCACACGTTTGGAGGGCAAAGGTTGGGTAAAAGCTTAATTACATAAGTCATATTATTGCCCAAAATCCTCGGCTTGCTGTCTCCAGAAGTTAGAGACGCTGAACTGTCCTATGAAAAGGATTGCTTGGGTGGGTGAGGACAAGCCAAGAAGGAGCCACGTCATTGGTCTGAACTGCTGATTTGTCGAAGCGATGATAAATGAGGAGGCAAACAGACACAACGTGCACCAACAAGCATTTAAACCATGCAGACAAGTACGATACCATATCCTCAAACCCAAAGGCGCTCCATTTACAACCTTAATGTTCAGCATAACGGAGTTTATGTCAGTCATGGTAATCAGACTGGGAGCAAGGCTCCAACACGTGCGAGCAGCCCCGACTGAACTGCTCTATGAACCACACAGCCCTGAAATGCGCACACACGTCCCAGAGCGAAGTCTAGGCTTGCCAGTGCTCTTTGCTGAGCTGGTTTTCTTTGGTTTCATCTTAAAAGAAGCAGCAGCAAAAAAGGCATAAAACATAATAAATCAAAAAGCCAAAAATCCTGAGCTGGAGATGTCCTACTCTTTCTGTTATGTGTCTTAGGAAGTGTTTTTAAGGATGAATAATGTTACATAGGATTTTGAACATACAGAAATGTTTAAAGAGTATCGCAATGACCGCAAAAATCAAACACCCACAAGTTCAAAAATGCCCGGAAAAGGATTTTTGGGGCAACCCTGCTTTACCACCCTTAGACAGTTGTACCACATGGCCACGTTTGATTACCTTGCAGGCTGTATTCCCACAAGACCTCACCTTGTTTTGCGTAAAGAAAGGTTTACTGGCTCTGGTCCCAACGAATGATTGAATTAAATCATATCAAAGAGGTGTTGTAGAGATTAATTAAAGGTTTATGAAGCTTTGTGGCAGTACAGTGATTAAGTGCTATACAAAAACCTACAAGGAGTTGAGCAATCCTGCCTGTTGAGCTGTGTTTGAGTAGTGGCAGAAGAGATAGTTTAGGCTCCACTTAGCAATGCGGAAAAAACCACCCAAATATCATACAATGGTTTGAGTTGGAAAGGACCTTAAAGCCCATCCAGTTCCACCGCCCTGGACACTCCCCACTGGATTGGGTTGGTCCAAGCCTCATCCAGCTTGGCCATGAACACCTCCAGGGATGGGGTAGCCACCACTGTTCTGGGCAACCTGAAATCTCATGTCCATTCCCAGCACTCTTGTCCTGGTACCCACTTGTGCCACACTCTTGCCGAAGCAGTCCCAATTCCTGTATTCCCTGCCCACAGCCAGTCGTCCGTGCAGAACCCTCACCTCGCGCTGCCTCTGCCCTCACGCCCGAGGAGGTCTGCACCAGAGAGGTCCCAGCCAGGCAGCTCCTGCTCAGCCCCTGGCTCTCACTCACCCCAGGCAGCAGGACATTCAGTCCGGGCAGAAACACTCAACACTGAGGTGCTGACACCTCTGAGTTTCTTGTTCACTTAAGCAGATTTTGAAATGGGCAGGAGAAAGTACACAAAGGTCAGATGTCAAATCCCTCCTCCAGAACAGAAGGGCACCAGAACTAACGGGGACTGAAGTACAGAGAAAATAATATTTCTTTTACGTAATATTTCCTGCATTATTTCTTTTCTTATTTTTGGAGACAGGTAACTCAATTCTGAATGAGGTTACAGGGAAAGAGTTTTATTTATAAAAGAAAAAAATGAGGTTAAAAGAAAGCCACAATACCTTATCCTAGGCCTTGAGCCTAGAAAAATCACCTCTCTGGCTGTTAAAGTCCATTGAATATATCATTCATTGAGATTAGGATTTTACAAAGCATCTGATCACTAAAAAAACCCCACAAAAATAATCAGTGCTACCTATTCTGGCTGGGTATGTGTATGTATGTCTATGTACATGCACACGCGTGTATCTGTAATGACTTCTAAAAAGTGGGCTCATTTTCCTCTATCCCATCATTGCCTCATGTGAACTGATGTGAAATGTATTTCCCCACGCATGCTGTTGCCTTAGTTAAAAATAAACAAAAAAAAATTATAAAATCTTAGCTTAAAGAGAGCTGATGACCTCTTTCTCTGTTTTTGGAAACGTTTAATTTTATTTGTCACACATTTTATTCCAGCAGATATTCTACTGAATCGTTCTATTTTCCCCAAAGTGGTTTGAAATACACTGGCAACAATGCTACTCAGTGAAGTAAAACCAAAAAACATTGAAACTGTTCACAATGGGAAAAAAATCAAAATAACGCTCTTTTCCAATTTTTGACCTAAATACGTATAAATCAAATCCTCTCTAAAATGATGTTTAGACCCTGTATCAAAGCAAGCAAAGCAAAATTGCCACCAAAATAAATCCTACAGGCTGGAAACAATTCACTGCATCTCCCCTAAGTCAGAAGGGGTTTGTCACACCAAGCCATAACCCTGTGATGGCTGCACATGTGTTGTAGCCTTCGAAGCACAGCGACAGCTCTTTGAAACTAGAGGAGAAATGAGACAGAATGTCTCATTCTCTTCCGTCTCTTCAGACTCCATCTCTTCCGTTCTCTTTCGCAGCCTCTCTACCAGTCACAGTGGCTGTGGGTTTAAACATCCATGTTTAGACTAGTTTGGGCTGGAAGGGACCTCAAAGATCATCCAGTTCCAAATCCCTTGACAGGGGTAGGGACACCTCCCACTGGATCAGGGGCTCCAAGGCACATCCAGCCTAGCCTTGAACACCTCCAGGGATGGGGCAGCCACAGCTTCCCTGTGCCAGGGCCTCCCCACCTTCACAGTGAAGAAATTCTTCCTTACGTCTAGTCTATATCTGCCCCTTTCCAGTTTATACCCATTGTCTCTCATCCTATCCCCACAAGCCTTTGTGAACAGTCCCTCCCCAGCTTTCCTGTAGCCCCTTCAGGTACGGGAAGGTCGCTATAAGGTCTCCTTGGAGCCTTCTCTTCTCCAGGCTGAACAACCCCAACTCTCTCAGCCTGTCCTCGTATGGGAGGTGCTCCAGCCCTCTGATATGATAAAGCTACATATAGAGGTAAGAAGGAATCCAAACGTGAGGTCTGTACAAAAGCTGAAGCATGCTCCTCTGCTGAGCTGCACGACCAGTTCCAGCTTCAGCTCCCAACACGTTCTCCTTGGCTGGGTGGTTGCGGTGCCGGGGGAGCTGACAGGTGCCCTCCCAACACAGCTCCAGGGCAGGGCGCGCGCCTCTGCACCCCAGACAGCAGCTCAGCCCTGCTCCTCCACCCTGATATCACACGCTCCTGTCCGCACTTGCACTCACATGAAATGCAAATCACAAGAGATGCGGATGAATAACTCACAATTTAAACCCACAGTGCTGGAATGGAAGAAGATTTCCAAGCATTTCATACACGTCTTAAAAAAAAAAAAAGTCAAGAATTGCAGGGGTACGACAGTGCTGGGCTCAACACAACAACATCCCAGCGTGCCCAGGACAGGATTTACGTTCTATATTTCCCAGTGTAACAGACCACGTAAATTTAAGTGAAATACGGAGACTCCACTACAAAAAAACCAGAAACTAGCAGTGACCTTGCCCCCCTTTTTTCCTCACTTTCTTTATGTTGCAACTCCACAATATTACAAAGTTTTGCAATGCTGATGTTTTTCTTAAAGCCGTTTTTTTCCCAAGGGCATCTGAAGACATTGCATATGATTTATTTGTATTTTGTATTTTTTAAGCTTTTAGTTCCAACAGATCAACAAAGAGTCCTGCAAATTATGCCTCCAAGTGAGTCCAAAAGCTCGAAACTAGAAAGCAGTGAAAACTTTTTAATTGAAGGGTCTTGAAGGCCAATCTGAAGTGTTAAAAAGTTTGGGTTTGGCAGAACACAGAAAGCTTTAATAACAGGCTAGGATGGATAAATACTGTAAAAATAAGTTTTCGGTTTAGGTGTCTCCTTCATCAAATGCACTTGGTTATTTCGATATTGCCTGCTTCAGGACAAATTGGCTATTTGTCAGATATTCAGACACCCATAACACAAACCTGAAGGAGTTTTCATATGGGAAGTTTATGGCAAAGGCCCTTGGGAGGGCATTTTGCATAAGAGAAAAATGAAAGCATCCAAACTAAACTAAAGCCATGTCATCAATATTTTTTAAAATGTTTATTAAAAACATTAGTTTTCTAATGTCCGATACAGACAACATATTAGAAATCTTACATGCACAGAATTTCTACCTCCAAGGAGTCTTGCAAACAAATACATGCACTTCCCTCCTGAGGCAAGTATCACACCTATACCGCAGCTGGAGAAACCAAGGCAGGAAGATGAGATTTACCTAGAGGCATAGAAGCCAGTCAGTTCCTGACTCTCTACCTGGAGCCAAAGACCACACCTTGCTTTCATCCACTGTAGTAATTAAAAATGAAAGAATTCGTGGTCTGTATATTCTCTTCAGGCAGAACCTGTCTGACCTGTTAATTTACTGACAACGTACTTAGAAAGTCACAAGACAGCCTGCTGGTGGAGAACCTTCATGAAGGGAATGTTGGTGCTACATGGTTTGAGTAGAATACCTGCCTCTTTCTCCTTCCTCCAGGCTGTGCTCATTCTGCAGATCAGCCTCTAGAGTTTTGGATGATGGAGTATGTTACTTGTGCCAGGAGGGAATGCCTTCTCTAAACATTGCTTACAAGAAGCATAGAATAGTTTGGGTTGGAAGGGACCTTAAAGATCATCCAGTTCCAACCCCCCTACGATGGGCAGGGACACCTCCCACTAGGCCAGGCTGCCAAGAAGACAAAGAAATAAATCAGTCATCAGGAAACAGACAAATAAATACAGGACTGAATTATTCCTCTTGCTCTGATAGAGCCAAAATGAAACGTATAAAAAGAAACCACAAAGCGGTGGAGACTCCCATAACACACACAGATGGAGTTCAGGTTCTTCCAGGGACCACGAGGGAGAAGATGTGATCTCCTCACAAGCAAGAGCAGCAAGCGTTTACCCTCTGCAAAGGCAACAAGACTCATAAAAGTGAGAGTGGGCAGCTTGTTCCTGCCTGCAGGTCCTGATTCACCTAGCTGATTCGCAAGGCCTAGCTTCGCATCAACTCAAATGCTGCTGTGGGCAGCCCTTGAGAGGCTGGCTGAACAGCACATCTTCTGGGATCCTTCCTGTGAACCCTCCCACATTTCAGTGAGCACTATCTGGGTCCTAACTAGGAAAACCATAGTCTGACTTTGGTCTCAGAAAAACATCCTTTCAGCTGGGATATGTCTGACTCTACCCAGATCAAATCTAAGAAAGCTCGTCAAAACGAGGACTCCATACCCACGTACATCACATTAATTAGAATTTCACAATCTTGCTATGGAAATAAGCAATGGCAAGATTGCAGCCTCGGTAAAAAAATCTGCAGGACAGATGATCAAGATCAAAGTTCATCTTACAGACTTATCACCCACAGGATGCAGCTATAACAGGAAAGATACTGTCAGTGTTGTATCACACACCCGTACCAACACGGCTCTCTGTGGGTGCACATCACTTCCTTAGGGGAAAGTGCCTCCATGGGGTAGCCTGAAGAACATAAACAGGGTGCTGCAGCCAGCTGATGTTCCTAAAAAAATAATCCTCCCAACTCAAAAGCCAATAAGCACTTTACATTTTGTCAGAGGCAGCAGGTATGCCATAAGTCAATTAATCTCATTATTAGATAAAGTAGCAGGCCAGCTGAGCTGCCCGTGTAAAACAGACTAACACATTATTCCCTGTCAAAACAGCTCTCAGATTTTTATTTCTATTAAATTGTATATCACTGAATTTTATGCCTCTGATGAGGCAGGCACTGTCTATACACGCCTCCATTTCCCTCTGAACACAAACACATACCCATGGAATGTGAATTTTCAAAGTTAATAATGGTTCCACTTTACAGCCACTGCAGTCACTATTCTCATTCTTATTTACTCCTGGGTACTAATAGCTTCATTTTTACCCCCTACTTTCTCCTAAAGTTTTCCACATAGTTAAGAAACTAAGCTCTTACAGCTTCAGAAGAGTTGAGGAATTGTCTACACTGACTGAAACTCCTCTCCAGTTAGATCAACACCAGAGAGAGCCACCACATTATAGAACAATACTGGAGCAACACTGCTTCTGTATTTACAGGAGCTGTGCTACTTTAGACTTTCTCCTGCACTCCCAGACAGTCCAACCAACTCGTGTGGAAGCCTGCTTGATTTAGGTTTCCTTTGCTTTCTTGAAGATCGAGCTTGTGTCAGGAATGCCTGTGTGGTGAAGGCAATCCCAAAGGAAGCCATCAGCCACCCCACGCTGCACAGCAGTTGGCTTGGAGTGAAATTCGTGAGAATGCCATCTGAGCACTAACAGAGGTTATTAGATAGTAGAGTTTTGAGGAAAAAAATACTGTTTCAGTAAAAAGGTGATACAGATTAATTAACTATGCTACATAACAAAACAAATTCTGTATCTTTGAACACCAGTGCAAGATCTTGTGCAATGTTGTTTACCATAAACAAGCAAGACAGTGGCTCTCGACATCCAGATCTAAGCACAGAATGTCAGTAGATGACGGTGAGACCTCTCAAGTGAAGTAAGCACATACAAAATCTAAAAGAAACGTCGCGGTCTTGTCTCAAATGCTGTATACCTCTCTAAAATTCCAACCAAAATGCTCATTCTTGATCTGATTTGATTCCACTTCAATAAGCCCTACCACGACTTGTGTCAATTAGAATGGATGCGTATTGATGTAGTTAGCGTGTGTTCATGAGTAATCTCTGAACTGACACTGCTCTGTCACCATAAGGGTCTGCACCTGTTCTACAAAGGCAAGTCTTTTGGTATTGATTCCCAAGTAAAACTGATATAACATCCGCACACAGCCTAAAACGGAGAACACACCAGGAGGGGATGCGACTCCAACACTTGTTTAAATAAATAATTTCTGACTCCTTTGCAGTTGTGGAGAGTCCTGCTCTCCTCAATGTGCATGGTGGAAAGGAATCAGAAGAAAATAACATCCCCAGCAGAAAAGCTGACTTGGCCCCAGAGAATAAAGCACCTCCTTGGTAAGGTTTCAGAGACACAAGTATCTTGCGTGGGAAAGAGTCCAGCCGATCCTTGTGCAAAGCAGCGATTCCTGTGCCAGTAGAGAGCCAAGGAGAGCAGGGAGGCACAACCCATTCACTGCCTTCCACTGAAACGTTTTTCAATGAAGAAATGCACTGATCCACCATGCAAACGGGGACTAACGCTTGGCTGAAGTTAAGAATAAAGCCTATGGCCACTCAAGACTGTTCTTGTTCAAAGCATGATTATTTTTCAGGTAAAGTTTTTCTGCGCAGCTGTAAACTAAGTTAGGAATGAAGCTTGATGTTCTAGTTGTGTGCATACTATGTACAGTCTGAGAAAATCCTTAACAGCTAAACCACAGCTCTAACAGATTAAAGAAAGGATGGTGCAGCTCTTAAAGGTTCTGTTAAGTCGCCAATTCCTTTCTACCCACCCCTCAGCCTCCAGATTAATTCTCTACAGAATTCCCTATGCTTTTCCAATTTTCTTCTTGTACACTGACTTCAGAACAACTTGGATATTATGCCTTACAGAAATATTTATACAGCTAAACTCTTATGAATCCTAGGCTAATGCAGCCATTCCACAACTCGCAGCACTGCAAAGCAGCTGTGCCCAGCGTGCTGAGAACGTCCTGGCACAGGGCAGCCTGTCTCAGAATTCCTCACTCCCCTCTTCCTATGTTTCTCCCCACATCTTTCACTCACTGTCAGCCACACACCTTCCAAGGAGCAGCTATCAAATTGCACTGAGGTACCTTTAGTTAAAATTGATGGCACAAACCTCTGCTGTGCTGTTCTAGGAATACCTTCTCCACTGAAACTAAGTATCTTCATATTATTTCTCCCTATTTCAGCAAAACAAGAGAAACTCACATTAAAAAAAAATCAAGACCAGTAAGATTAATTATTGGATAAAAGCACTAAATATTATAAACACTTCATTACATCAACGCAATTAATTTCAGCGCAATTTCTTGAAATTAAAATAATCTCTGTTACCTTACAAGTGACATGAAGTAGACTTCCTTACAGCTATACAAATACTGAAACCAGAAGGATACGAATTGACTAAAACCCATTTAACTAAAGAGTTAGCATTAGTTAGCATTGGAATTAAGATCCATGGGCTAAGCTGCACATTAATTTTCAGTCTGCACTGTTACCCCCACGTGCGAAGAACAAAAGGATAACCACACAATACTGTCTCCACAGCAGCAGGTAGACAGAGGAGTTAGAGTCAGACCCCAGTGAACGCAGAAGCTAACGCAGAAACAGCACCTGCAATGCTAATCACAAATACTAGAACTTGTTTGCATGTCCTGCAGGGCATAAAACAGCTGTTGCATGGATTATGAACGAACACGGTGCCCACACGTGCACTCCTTATGTGAAGAGCTATGCAAACACAACACGCGTGCAGCCCTTTGCCTGTGACCAGCTCTTGCCACTGCCAGGGCACGGGGCTCACAGCAGCTTCACTGCTGTTCCGCTTGGGATCCCAACAGATCCTTTTGGTGATGACATACACATGCCACTACACATACCCCCAGTCCCTCCCAGGATTAAAGCTGGTATAAGCCAAAGGGAAATGGCCTCTAGTTGCACCAGGGGAGGTTCAGATTGGATATTAGAAAATACAAGAAGCCTCCAAGAAAGCTGGGGAGGGACTGCTTACAAAGGCTTGGAGTGATAGGATGAGGGATAATGGGTATAAACTGGAGAGGGGCAGATTTAGACTAGGCATTAGGAAAAATTTTTTCAGTATGAGAGTGGTGAGGCCCTGGCCCAGGTTGCCCAGGGAAGCTGTGGCTGCCCCATCCCTGGAGGTGTTCAAAGCCAGGCTGGATGAGCCTTGGGCACCTGATTCAGTGGGAGGTGTCCCTGCCCCTGGCAGGAGGTGGAACTGGGTGATCTTTAAGGTCCCTTCCAACCCAAACCGTTCTATGATTCTATGATCTGCCTTGGGATGCTTTTCAAGGATGCAGTAAAAGTCAAGTAAGCTTTTTTTTCTCCAATGTGAGAGATAAAGAGAAACCAAAGTTTCTTTAGGAGAAGACACAGCTCCAATGGAGTTTGGGAACACCATGAAGTAACTCCCATAATGATACGAACTGTGACCAAGAAGAAAAGGACATGTTAGTGTCATGAGCTTACCCTTTTGTGGGCGTTCACGAATGAGTGACTGGAGTAGCTATGGATACAAAGGAAATTACTCAGCTTTTTCAGAGAGAGATGGAAAGGATTTCTTGCTTTGGCAGAAAGGTACTTACAGTTATTTCTACTCTGACAGGAATTATCAAGGCACAGCACTAAGCACTTCAAGCACAGGCAACAACAATAACTATATCCTGGGCATCAAGAGTCAATAACCACAGCACTTGAAAAAAGGTAACAGGCAGATAACAAACACACAGTGCTGAGTTCTCACAGTTAACGTTAACAATTGCTATCTGCAGCTTGCAGCAGGTAATGAATTGGTAAGTAAATGAAACACTAAGATTCCCATTTACACCACAGCTTCCATTTCCTGTAAGAAAAGACAGGTATTCCACATCTACTGATGTAATAACAGCAAAAAGAAAAGAACCCAGAGTAACATCATTTGTACAAATATCTTCCACTTATTTCTACGAACACGCAATTCCAGCCATAAAATGGAAGTGACAACTTCTTTCCCACTTAATGGGGAACAGGGATCCAAAGAGGAAAAGGAAATATAGTACATAAAAATATACTCAGAATCCAAATTGAGAAATAGAGAAAAGGCCTGTCACTAAAATATTTCTTCAGTACTTTATACATATTCATTATATTACTAAAATACGCATGAAATCCCATACTGTATCACAGTGGGGGACAGGGAGAATCTAATGTGGAGGACAGATTCGTCACTGCAGCGTGCTGCCCACCACCTCCTGTCTCGCTGCCACATCACCCTGCTGCACTTCATAACCTCATGAGGGCTGGCAGACCCCCAGGACACCTCGCCCCACATGTCAGCCAGACCACAGCAGAACCTTTGCTGGTGAGCAGTAAGCACATCTTTCCCCCGGCACATCCCACCAGCATCATGCTGTGCTGGAGATGACCTGATCGATCACTCCTCTATTCTACCTGAACATCCATCTCTGCCACTCCATAACCATTTCTTCAGGCTTCTTCTCACACCAGACCTTTGCTCTCAGTATTTTTTCTAGTAAAATACTGCAAGGCAGCAAGCGTGTTATCTGTCCTGCTTTAAAAGTGACTTGAAATTACTTAAGCGCTACCAGAAAGTACAAATCTACTGTTATTAGTCACTGAAACAGGTAAAGGGAGCTGAAGTGCACATTTGAACAGGTCAGTGATGTGTTAGGAGGGAACAGCCAGAAGCAGCAGTGAAGACCTATGTTTCTCTATTGTCACAATCTTCCTCTCATTACTAATTAATATTGGGTATGACTGAAAGGAGAAATACAGCAGCACTGATGTGATCACACTAAGGTCAGTGGAACGGCTCATAATACTGCTATGGCTTATTTCTCAGAAGTAAAAAGAAATACAATTTTAAAGTAGATCTGTCAGCTAGGCATGAATGCGAATGTGAACAGATCACAATAAAACAAGAATTGATAGACATCTGTACTGGAAGCACGTAAGAATAAAGGCAGCTAAACAAGACTGAAGCTGTTATTACAGCTTGACACTATAACCGTGTGGACATACCAATCTAGTTGGCTCCTGCTCCATCTATAGATCATGGAGATCTTAAGGTTTGAAGGGACAATTAAATGAAGAAAGGCTGTAATTCTTCCCTCTCCCGAATGTAACAGAGTTCTCAAACCCTTCAGCAAAGCTGCTGGTTGAGAAACCGATATTGTACAAGATTATTTTAGTAACAATGATTGTTCTATGAGTGGTGATAAAACACTGACATTTTCTTACAGCAGATTGACAAAACACATACACACACGCCAAATGACATTGTAAATCCAACCATGGAGTAAACACTCGTGCTATCGAGCACCCTGGTAAGGACAGTGGTAATTCACAAGTCCGCTACAAGTCCTTTCACATCACCCAGGATCAGTCAATGAAGCAAAGCCCCAAGACTCACAGGAATCCCGACAGAGCCTCCCCACACACGCTGCATTCCCGCACAGCTATGCCGTGCAGGCTGACCGAGCGAGCCTCCGGTGTGAGCCCATGGCTCGAGAGCAAACGCCTTTGGAATGCCTGCTACATACCTGCGCCAGGCACAAGGTGCAAAATTCGGCTGCGGTTAAACAGATCTCATGCTCCAAATGAAAAGCAAACCATGACTGCCCCTGAAAATGCATTCTGACACAAATGTTTCCCATTTTGAAAGCTGACAGTTTCCCAAAGACAGCTCACAATCTGCTGAAGCTTCATGCCTTTTTCTGGTCTTCCAACAGACAAATTTTTCTTGCTACTTCCATTTTCAAGCATGGTGCTTGATCCCATTAATCGACCTATTTTCTGTGGCTGTGAATTTAGTTATGCATATTTTTCAATGCCTGCCACAACCATACTGCTATATGCAACTGTAATGCAAGTAAACACAACTAAAACACTCTACTCCGAACTGCAATGATTCTGCCTTAAACTATTCTGAATACCAATGTGTTCCAATTATCAATGTAACCTTTTCCTTCTGACATTGCATCGTGCTTTTAAAACATGCCCTGCCAATTGTTACGAAAGCAGCATCCTGAGATTTGGTTGAAGGAAGTGAAAAAGAGATTAATGAAATTTCATTCCTGAAGTCTAGCTACATTCCAGTTGTTAACTCTGCTGACATGCTCTGGGAAGCAAGGAGCTGGTCTGGTTCAAAAGCTGAACTGACCTTTAAAGGCAAAACATCTGTTGAGAGTCATGAGAAGTGCAGACAAATGGATTAAGGCAGCTGACCCACTGCCGCATGGAACCACAAGGCGTTCATGTAACCAGTTATTGCTATGAGCTCAGACAAAGTCCATCAAATACTGCGATCAAGAAGAGGCAGGGAGTTTGGAGGTTCCCATTGAGATTAGTGAACTATTATTCTACTAAAAAACCCAGTCATCTAGATTTTTATGAAAAGAATAGACTGAAAATCTCCAGACTGCACTTCCTTTTCACAGAATGAGACAGTGGAAAGCCCCAGCGCTTTCCTTCATATTCAAACACTGAAAAAGTACGTTCTTAACCCTAAGTTTCTGACATATTCTATCTAATATTATCCATTTATAACAATTTTTAAGGACTGCTATAAATGTTAATATCTATTAATGTTATTAACTATTGATATCTATAAATGTTAATAATTATTCAATTATACTTCTAAAAATAGAGCTCATCATTTGGAAATAGAGTAACAGTTTGGGTAGGTAAACATGACCACACATAAAAATATAATTATGGCAAGTGCCAGCATTATGCAATGATGAAATTCCCACAAAGACGGTGGCCCCTGCACAGGCAGGTCCCAGACTGCAAGCAGAGGCCAACGCTGCCGAACTCAAACAGATGCGAGATTCACACCGCTATTTGAAATCCACCGTTTGTCTCGCGATGAGGTAATTCTGAGGGTAAAAGCTACTGAAAGAGGTCTGTAATTCATCCATGATTTGGAGGCGAGTTCAGGAGGAAGGGAATCTTTGTGCATGCTTCTATAATCAAACGCTTTCCAGGTCAGGCTAAGCAAGAGCTGCGCTAAGGTACAAAAACTGGACAGGGAGATAGACTGAGCCATGGATGAACTGTCACTCTCTTGCTGTTATGAGCCAGATTCATCCAGCTCTGAAGAAAGCGAATAAGGGCCAGAGATCATAGGATCATGGAATAGTTTGGGTTGGAAGGGACCTTGAAGCCCATCCAGTTCCACCACCTACCATGGGCAGGGACACCTCCCACTGGATCAGGGGCTCCAAGGCTCCATCCAACCTGGCCTTGAACCTCTCCAGGGATGGGGCAGCCACAGCTTCCCTGGGCAACCTGAGCCAGGGCCTCACCACCCTCATACTGAAGAAATTCCTCCTTATGTCTTGTTTAAATCTGCCCCTCTCCAGTTTATATCCATTGCTCCTTGTCCTACCACTCCAAGCCTTTGTAACCAGTCCCTTTGTAACTTTCCTGCAGCCCCTTCAGGAACTGGAAGGTTGTTTAGCATGGAGAAGAGGAGGTTGAGGGGAGACCTCATTGCTCTCTACAACTACCTGAAAGGAGGTTGTGGAGAGGAGGGTGCTGGCCTCTTCTCCCAAGTGACAGGGGACAGGACAAGAGGGAACGGCCTCAAGCTCCGCCAGGGGAGGCTTAGGCTGGACATCAGGAAAAAATTTTTCACAGAAAGGGTCATTGGGCACTGGCAGAGGCTGCCCAGGGAGGGGGTTGAGTCACCTTCCCTGAAGGGGTTTAAGGGACGGGTGGATGAGGTGCTGAGGGACATGGTTTAGTGCTTGATGGGAATGGCTGGACTCGAAGATCCAATGGGTCTTTTCCAACCTGGTGATTCTATGATTCTGTGATTCTAATTTATAGTAATAAGATGACAACTGTAATACAGAGATGTTTTCACATGAACCAAATGGCCAGCTTGGGCATGGCCCATTACTGCTATTGCCACAGTTTCAGGGAAATTACTCCTCCCGCACATGCTAAAATTGTTCAATTTAAAACAGGAGCATGCAATAGACTATTTCTGTCCAACTACAGTTCATACTTTCTCTCTTACAAAGCACTAAGCTTGCTTTACTTATATATTGGATTCCAGTGTTATGGAAGTATTATTGCCTAACACAACCCTGCTGTTGCGGATGGACAAAACCACTCCTGTAATACAGTGCCGTGTTTGGGGGCCTCTCAGTGCATGTGTCATTAGGTCTAAAATCAGAACAAAAGGTGGGGGAAAATCAGAGTAATAAACCACTCCTCGCTCACCAATTTGCTAACTAAGCAGTGTTTTTCATTCTTGAGCTTATGGATGATAGAAGTTTCTGCAGTGACATTGGTTAGAGCTGCAGAACAGATCTATAGCCAGAACTGTGCTTACACAAGTAATTGATTTTGGGTTCAGCAGCAAAAGAGGGCTAAGAATTAAAAGCAAGTAATTTTGGTGTTTGCTTCTTAGGGGAGAAATGTGTTCTCTTCAGCCCGAAGTAAAGTATTGCTGTCTTTTTTCCCCTTAAACAACAGAACAAAAGGCATGAGTTAGTAAAATAGAGTGTGATAATTGACTGCATCCTCCTTTTATTTCAAAAGATGTTAATTAGGACACTCATCTCAGACTGGAAAACTCATGTTCAGATCCCTTCTTCTTCAGGTCAGAGGCTGAACGATGTACCATCAACAAGGTCTGGGCCTCCAGCAAGGGAAAAGAAAATACCAACCACATCCTCATTAACTAAGAACTCGCATATTTCTGTTTACAACAGAGCTGTAAATATTCTATCATCATTTCACTAAGACTGTGCAACTGAAAAAGGAGTAAAGACTGCATAGGAGCGCCTCAATTTTAACACTGCACTGCTTCTAGAAGTATGGACTTAACCACATTGATCCTGTTTTAACATACCGTGTGTATAACAACCTATGTATTTAACTAAAATCACCTTATTTTTTTAAGCACGGGGTTTTCTAAATCCTAACAGAACAAAAAGTTTACTTAGTCCTCCTTTCTTTAACGTGATCTTTTCATTTGCTTATAAAAAAGGGTCCCTCCAGTTAACCCAGCTGGCACAAACTAAACTAAGGACTGCCCCGCTGCACCAAAGACATTCCCTTTCCCAAACAGCCCTGCTGTGCGATCTGGAAAATGACTTACAGCCACTCCAGAATGTCTGGCATCTGGTGGGCAGAACCCCAGCAGCGGGAGGGCCCGCGCGGCTCTTGGCAAGGCACTTGCACAGCACTCTGTTTCTAACCTTCCCAGAGACACTGAGAACATTAAATAAGTACCTACACAAAGAATTAAATAAGGAAAAGTCAATGAACCACAGTAAAAATGCTCCATCCAAGGTATTTCTGCAGTTTGTTTATATTCTGCTCCAAACGAACACTGGCTTTTCCTGTGGACTCTGAGAGATCCAAGCTTGTCCTGATTCTCCATGCCCTCAAAGACTGGCAAAAAATATCCTGGGAAAGCCCCCATCTCACGAGTCAGCCTGCAGTATTTCTAAGAACTTTTTTTTTTTTCCTTACTTAAAATGCAACAAGCCAATAATATGTACCACATGAAGAATGGCCGGATTCTCACATGCTCATATATTCTGCCTAGCTGCAAGAAAAGAATCCATTTATGTAGTCTCAGTCACTGCCAGAAAACTGAACAGGCAAAACCTAACGACTAAGTAATTTCCCTCATTGCTTCGAAATTCAGGATATGATATATATTACTGTAAAATACACAAATTCAGCACAGAGTTCCAAGTACAGTAGTTCAGAAACTGCAATCGTTTAACAGCACGTGCGCTGACAAGTTCCATACAGTTCCAAATGTGCTGTCACCCTTAACAGTATGGGATTCAGTCAGCTGCAATTTCCAGAGTAATGGTTGGTATCTGATATCAAATTCCATCTGAGTAAGAAGATTCCTTCCCCTCCATTTGCCAACAGCACTGGAAGAGATAGTGTTTCTGTAAACATCATTTACTGGGAGGTAATGCCACAAGCCGCTGCACATATTTTATCACCAATTAGTTCAAAAAGACTCAGAAAGAGAAGACACGCCGTCTGGCTGACACTGCTCCAGAACTCTAAGCAGCGTTTTTCCTGAGCTTGGGTAGAAATATCTGGGGCGCCGAAGGATGCTACATGTGTACAAACTGAAGGCAGCTGAGCCCCCTGTTTTGTAAAATTAATTTGAAAAACTCTTGAGACACTTTTGTTCCTGGAGCCATTCCCATCCCTCCGCTGGGTACGCTAATGGTCTGCTGCTAGTCAAATACATCAAGGCGCCAAGCAGACAATTGCCCCATTTTCCAGCCTATTTAACAAGTTGAAAACATAACTCCACTCACTCTGTAGTTCCTTGCTACAATAAATTCTGAAAGAAAAAAAAAAAAAAAGGGTGAAGCTTTCTGG
Source organism: Phaenicophaeus curvirostris (assembly GCF_032191515.1). Taxonomy (NCBI): domain Eukaryota; kingdom Metazoa; phylum Chordata; class Aves; order Cuculiformes; family Cuculidae; genus Phaenicophaeus; species Phaenicophaeus curvirostris. The sequence goes on along the minus strand of NC_091402.1, from coordinate 4,255,955 downwards.
AGGTAAGAATAATTTATTTATGTTTTTAATATTCAAAAATCAAACCAAAACAACCCAACCAACCAGTTCCCAATTTAACAGTTCCACTTTCAAGAAAACCCTAAAAGTCACAGAACCACAGAATCATAGAACGGTTTGGGTTGGAAGAGACTTCAAAGCCCATCCAGCTCCACCCCCTGCCATGGGCAGGGACACCTCCCACTGGATCAGGGGCTCCAAGCCCCATCCAGCCTGGCCTTGAACACCTCCAGATATGGGGCAGCCACAATTGCTCTGGGCTGACACCATTTATAGGCAGCTACCCTGTGAAACACCGAGTCATCCAAACAGCTAAAGGCTTCTGAAAGACAGAAAGCAGAAGGCTGGACATTCAGCCAGAAATTCATTGAGGCATTTTACTAAAAAATAGACTGACTGATCTTTAAAATAAAGAAGATATGAGCATTTTCTGGTCATAAATTTAAAAAGCAGAACACTATCCATGTTAATGTTTTTAAAGCTTTTGGTATTCATGCAGCAACAACAGATGATTCAGGCTGCATCTCAAGGACTGAACCACATATGTTTTTCCATCACATTATTACAGAGCTGAAACATCACACTTCCATGCTTTCCCCCCTTTCAGTAAAAAAAAGATGATTTATGCCACAAATTCTACTCCAAAACTAACAGGACTCTCCCTCTCCCTCAGCCACTGGTTAAATGTAAATGACTAGCTGACAAATCTACTTTTAACACATCCCTTAGTGGCTGAGGGATTAGAAATGTGGATTTTTGCTGTTACTGATTCTTAGAATTCAGCCTTTCCCCTAGCACACAAGTTTCTCTTTTGCTAGACATCACAGATAAGCTCTGACCACAAGCACATCGCTAATTCATAAAAGCTATTTGATTGCTTAATTGCACATTAATTTCTGCAATTAAAAAATTGACTATATTAAGCTGAGTTGCAGAACACCAAGGGCTAACCCCACCTCTAATGTTCAAAATCTCACTTTTAGCCTATATCAAATATCTGCCTCTTCTCTGAGCCAACAGACACATTTGCTCAATCACCAGTGTTGCAGGAAGACAACCAAATCAATGCTTTAATTTGCCATAAAAGAAACAAACATCCATATGGAGGGTCCACTTATTTTCACATAAGAAAATAATCACAGAACATTTCTTACACTCTTTTCAACCCAGTAAGGGAAAACTCTTCTGAAGAAGGCACACTGCCCACAGCTCACTATAAATTTACAAACCAAATGGTAGCATTGGTGAAAAGTCCTGGTGATGCTAGAAATATTTCACCATTCAGCACGAACAGCAACATTCAAGTCTAATTCTACTATAAATATTGCTTGTTTTGTACTGAGAGGCAATAAGCTTACAAAGTCATCATCCTCTTCAAAAGTGTTAAAAAATAATGACTTGTTCTCAATTCAGCCTTAAAATAATAGGTGTTTTAGGATCAGCCATCCAAAACAACCAATTGTTGCATATGTATAATTATGAGGTGGTAGCCAGCACAAAATTCATCCTCCTAACCGAACTGATCGATATGAATGAAGAACAGTAGAACAGGATCTGTGGGTCTTGTCTACATGAGGATTTTATCACCAAGTGGTTTAGAGCAGGGATTTTAAAGCACACTAATTCCTCTGTACTAGAAATATTGGCTGTGTGGTCTAGCTTAATTATCGGAAATGGATTAAACCAAACTACATAAAAGGCAGACATTAACAGTGCTCACAGGCAAGAAGCGTGGAACAGCAGTTCCAGACGTAAGGATGGCATATGCTACTGACAGTACGTAGGCAAGAAGGTGGCTTGATCAAACGTCACCTCTTCTTTTTTTTTCTACTGCAGTCCGGTATCAGGTTTTCAAAACAAATCCAGACTCAGCAGGGATGGTTTTGGTACAACATATTAGGATACCAAGCCGTTAGCCAGGACTTTATTGTGCCATTTATTAGCTGTTTCCAAACCTTTCATTTCCTCATGGAAGTATCTTTTTAGCTGTTTTCCAGCAACAGACTTTTCGCTGTATTATCCTGAGAGAGTAAGAAACAACATGTTTTTCCTCATACATTCCCACATTCTTAAACTGGACTTGCATATTGGAAGGATGTGTAAGCCAAGTGTCACTATTAAATCAGCACAGGCTGACTACACAGAGCTTCCACCACATTCTGCAAGTGCAAGTGCTCATTAGCCATTTCCTTCACTATTTTCTCAACAAGTTTATGCTTTTAAAACAGTTTATACCTGAAAGATCCCAATGTTCCCAAATGCTTTATTTTTACATGAGACAAATATAAAACTATAATCCTCCTTAATGTTTGAACATTTGCTGTTCAACACAACACCAGGAAGAAAAACTGTACTTTCAGTAATTCTTGGTCTTTACATAATCCTACCAGCTTATACTTCTAAAACCAGCCAGCTCAGAAGCTGAAGGTATAAGAAAGGAGTATAGCCCTGGTAAGAACAGTACAGGAAAAAGAGGAGGTACAGAAGAGTAACGAGTAGCATTCAAGCATCTTGCTGTAAACTTGATTTTTGCAATTGTACCATAAACCACATGTGATAACGTTTCCAGTCATGATAACATTAGAAAGACAGCACACATCCACAGCCCTTGTGGGTGTTCGCTTCATATAAAGCCACTTCTGAAGCACTGAGAAACCCAGCAAAACCTTATGGGTCCTACTTGCATTTAAAACAGTTGCACGTGATGTACTCTGACACTGAACAGCTGCTCATGGATGGCACAGACTTCCTATGCCTTTTCCAGTCCCTACTGACAAGTAAGCAATGCTTTTCTTCCACTGAAACAGACGACCAAGTTTGGACAATAAGTAAAAAATAAACTACATAAGGGAGAGGAGGAAGATATTTCCTTAACTGTTAGCACCTCTAAAGGTGCATGTCTGCTTTTGTTCAGCAGGTTTTGTTTTGTTGGTTTGTTTTAAGCACAGATCCAACGTACCATAAGCTTAAATAACCACTGCCACCATGGTGGTGATGGCTACAAATATGAAATTACAGGAATCACCTCCATAATTAATCATTTCCATAACAGCAGTTAACCAAAAGTGTTTGATAAGTTTTCTTTGACAAAAAGTCCAGTGATTTCCTGGGAGCGGTTGAAGTGCAGCACGCAGTACAGTTCATGAAAGGAAGCAGAGATGGGATCGACACGGCTAAAGTTCACTGAAGGGCAACCTCATCCACATCAGTGCAGCTGCACAAAACCCAACCCAACCCCAACAAACTCAAGGCCTTATTTCATCAAGAGGCCAATACCCATTCTGGGACACCTGCCACACATCTCACTCCTCTCTTTAAGTGCTGGAAAGTGTGCTTAAAAAAAAAAAGGTGATTTTAGTTAAATACATAGTTTTTATACACACACAGTGTGTTAAAACATTTGTTTTAAGCAGTGTGATTTATATCTACAGTGATACACTTTGACATTACGTGGCACTGCAGTGAGCGCCTACAGAGCTATAAGGATCCTTCACATTAGAAAGAATTAAATTCATAAATACCGGCACCATTCCTCTTCTGAATACACCCAGAAAAACCAGAATAAAATTAAATACCTACCAGCCTCGGAAAATAAACTTTGTTAACAGAAACCTGTAACGACTCTGCTCGCATTCAGCAAACGCACTTTATATTAATCGGTTTGAAGCAGAAGCCGAGATGGAATAAAAGCAAATCAGGGTGTGAAGACGTCTGCAAGAGGATCAAGGGCCTGTGTATAAACAGTACTAACGCCTTCAAGAAAAGAAGTAGAGAAAACTGTTGATATGTATGAATAAAAGATCACTGAACTTCAGCTTGGACAGCTTTATACCCTGGGGTAGGAGTGTTTCAGAAACTAAATTAATCTGAAATCCTTACTTAAAATTTTAGAAACAAGAAACTTGTGATATCACTAGAAATGTAAAAAGAATTCATTGGATATTTTTTTTTTTACCAATGAGTCAACCTGTATGTGTTACTTCAATACAGGAAACATCACTGAAAGAAATTTAATAGTTTGTCCAGATATGGAATAGATGAAAGCAATCTGATTTAAAGAAAAAAAAAACCCTCAAAACTAAAAGAAATTATTGTGTTCTGAGTCATGGCTGGAGCATTATGGTTGGACTCAATGATCCAGTGGGTCTCTTCCAACCTGGTTATTCTATGATTCTATGATTAGAAACTCAATGCAGAATTCTATGTGCTAGACCAAGAGAGTAGGGGACAGAAACACTGCAGGAACCCCAGGAGCAGCATGCCAGGCCCTGTACTGGAAAACTCCAGGGCTAAATTCAGGATTAAGAGTAACTTCACACTGTTCGCATCCCCTCAGTGACACAGAGTGAAGTCTGCCCGGTATCATTTCCACAAGAGTTAACACAAAAACATGCAAGCTTGGCAACTGGTCCAGATGACTCCTTCCTTTGAGAAGCTTTTCATACAACAGAATTCTCAGTGGGCAACAGGACAAACTCGAGACAGCAGAAGTTAGAAGCTGCAGAGTGGCATAAATCGAATTAAGTCTAAGTGGTAAGACTAAAGGAATGTAAATTAGAACCAGATACACATCAGCTTCCTCACATGCAAGTTGCACTGAATCAGACTTCCTCTGGGTTCTCTAAATCCAGCCCAACATTCCTACCCTGTGGAACTCAAAATCAAACTAGAGTCTTGGGCAATCCTTAACCAAAAAGAATGCATTTGAGCTCAAGAAAATTGAGAATACATATTCAAAATACATTTTTTAAAATGCAAACAAAAGAGAACAGATTAAGTTTTCGCCTTTTCTCCAAATCTATGTTAGTGTGCAAGATAAACCCCCCAGGTCAAAATCAGAGTTGGAATTATTTCCTCAAGGACTTCACTGCTGTTCGTTTTACCAGTAATAGTCAAAAAGGGCGGCAACCAGCCAAACTGTCCTCCTCAAGTGGGATCAGCAGAAATATGGTACCTATCCAGCAGCAAGGGGGACAAGAAAGAACAGCAAACCCAATATTCATTATAAAGCTGAGAGCAGTAACAGGAAGATTTTGTGCTCTGATGAGCTCCTATATTTTATGACTTCTGAGAGAACGAGCTCCTGTTATCTTGACTATTTGAACATAGAGAAAATTTAGGTCTTGTCTAAACATACTGTTTGTTTACTTCACGATTACTTTAGTAAGTTGATTAGCAACAGCAGTACAGCAATTACTTTACTCAACATTCAAGGCAGTTGCTTTTCAAGAAATAAAGGAACAAAGACTAAAAGAAGCTGAACTCATCCCAAAGGGTGATTTTATGGACAGAAGCTACACACAAAAGCAGTCTGAAATCCAGAATACCATTTTTCTAGTTAGCATCGATTCAGATTGATACCCAAGACTCATACGCTCCCCGAGGGCTCACAGAAAACCTGACAGAACAACAATCTTATCTACAGAGCAGCACTGCAATTTAGCAGAACTGAAAACCTTGTTCTAATAGTAGTCAGACGACAGTAAATGCTTACTGTGAATGTTAAAAGCAAAACTATTGCCCAGATAGCTGGCAGACTTGAACCTCTGAGGCTGCAACTGATACTCACCTTCTAGTAGCCGTGAAAGGAAAATGAACTACTAGCTACTAATGATAAGAGTTGACTTCTTAGTTTTTATGAGCTGAAAAGGCATCTTTGCAGCCTACTCATGGCCACCCAGTGATGTGTTCTTCAATAAGAAGAGGTTTAACGGGTGTTATTAGGGAGCACACTTAGACAGCAGTTCCATGACAATGTTTTGGCTACTGACAGTGTGAATGCAGTTGGGAAAGAGGCAGCTTCGCATGAGCCGTTAAGAACATTTTTCACAGTAACAGCAATGATTCTCTCTTCTGTACAAACCAATTTGAATGCAATGTATTGGGTTTGCACCTGGGGAATGTGACGTCTGAAGAGCTTCTGCAGGCATTGTTTCACATGGCTTCAATTCAGTAAAATGCAGAGGTCGATAAAGCCAGCACCTAGGCTGACATATAGTGCAAACATAAAGCACCTGGATCCCACAAAGCAGAGAACTGCATTTCAGACTTACGTTTCTCATCATCAGCATGTACTAGAGACGCTGCTCTCGACAAAACATCCAATGGAGTCTCCATTCCTCTCTGGATCCTGGAAAACACAGAGTCAAAAGTTTCAGAGAGTAAAGTCATGAAGCCCTTACCACTACACCCAAGGTGACGTGCTGCTTGTTCAGAGCACACATACAGTGGGTATCAGAGAAGGAAGCAGTAATGAACAACGAGAGCATGACAGCAGTAATAATCAAAAATACAGGCTTCTGCTACTCTTTTCATGTTACATCAGGGCAGGGTTTGTGAAAACTAAGTCATTACTAAAACCAAGGAAACACCGGAATTTACTTTCACACCAACTACTCTTCCAAAACACACCAAAACGACAAATTCTCAAGTACTTGACTGAAGCCGATGACCACAGTTCATGTATATTGCAACAGGGTTACCTGCTACACATTGTAAGACATTTTACCTCCACGTGCCATCCTTCCATCCTGATAAACAGCTACTTGAGACGATACCCAAAGGTGCAACCCATCTGAAGTGAAGATGGCAGCCAGCCTGACTACCTGCATGAGCATCAGATTGCCTTAGACCCATAGCATTCGATGAACTTGTACTCCATATGCACAAAGTAGGATCATCCAAAGCTTATAAGCATTTTCTTACTCAAACACTGGGCATATGGTATATATGACAACACAGACTGAAAACTGTAACTTGTATAAACACAATCACTCCTCAGTAGCTGCTTTTCCCTGATATTCTCCCCTCACAACACAACATCTGGCCCACAGGAGAAATGTTTCAGGCTGCCCAGAGAAGTTGTGGCTGCCCCATCCCTGGAGGCATTCAAGGCCAGGGTGGATGGGGCTTGGAGCAACCTGATCCAGTGGGAGGTGTCCAGGGGCCTTTGAGATCCCTTTCAAACCATTCTATGATTCTATGAATTCCCATACAGGACAAATTAACCCCATCACTCAAAATGCACATTTCAGCACTGTACCGAGCAACACTCTCCCATCAAAAAAAAATAAAATTGTACTACATCTTACATAAGCCTCTCAAAAGTTCCCATGAAGGCCTTCAAAACTAAAAAAGAAGTTCCCATATGAAACACCAAAAGATATGAAGGAAGAGAATAATGTGTTGTCAAGATGCTTTTGCTACCAGGCCAACAACTCATATGTGTTTTTAACTTAGAAGGCAACAGCGCAGACAGAACTATTGAGAAAACAAATGGAGACCAAGAGGAAATCCAGCACTGCTAACAATTTCATTGGTCTTTGCTCCTCCAAACCCAGTGCGCTGTTCTGCCCCAAGAACTGTTCACTGTAACTTACTTTACAGCATGATCTTAAAAAAAAAACAAAAACAAAAAAAAAAACCCCAAAAGTAAGGTAGTGGCAACTACAGAAATCTCAAACACATGTATAGAGACTTCACAACAAGCATGTGCTTAAGAAATGATTGCCTTGACTTGGCACTATAAATAATAAACCTCATTCTCCTCCCTCCCTCTTCCTATATAATGTCAAAGACTTCTAAAACTAATAAAAGATTTTAAAGAATAAAAGACAAGATTTTAAAAGAATTTTTAGGTTTAAAAATATATATTTTCAATAAAGAATTCAATCCAGTCTTGTTTCCATTGAACCATGCAAGAGAAATAATTGAAATAACTAAGGATAACGCTTCGGGATAAATTAAAAAAATGCATTCTCCCTCCCTGAAGAATCAGCTTTTGCTCAAGAACAATATTTTAGCTAAACTTAACAGATCAGTTAACTCTTCCTTTTAAAGATGGTACATCTGGGCAATACACTTTAGAAGAAGATGTTAGGTTCTTGTTTTATTAAGTCTGCTTCATTAAATATTTTTTCTTTATATCACATTTAGCCACACACTCTTCCAAATCAAATTAAAGATTTGGAAGTGAGTGCTCACTGAAGATCCTTCAGCATCATTCCACTTCAATCCCTTAGACCACGATGCTTGGTTTCTTTCCTGCTTTTAGTTTTCCTGGAGTTTAAAACATCACCACTTTTATTTCTCTCCAGACCATTGATTACTAACATTCTCACACAAATTTCTCAAAGAGAGTGAAAATTCAGTTAGAAAAGAGATTAAGATATGTCTGATCAGATGGTGCAGCTCCATCAGACAGTTGGCTAACACATAATTTAGCACAGCCAGCTTTGTCCTGAGTTTCGAAGACAGCCATACAAACCTTATTGGTCAACTCTTTAAAACAACCCTCTTGATACAGAGCAATGCAAAGGATAGTAAGATGTCTTTTACTGAAAACAAATTGCTGTTTTCTTGAAGTTTTTCAGTAGTTTTCAAATAATTGGAGCAGCAGATGCCTGATCCCTTTCCGGAACATGCTCTTAGTAAGAGAATTAGCTGGTGACAGAGTACACATTGAGAGAAGGAAACAGGAACCAAGTCTTAATTCCATTCAGGACACTTTAAAAGTGACTTCACTAAAACTGGCCTCAATATAGTTCTGCAGCTTTGTGTGTTATTGCAGTTTATATCACGAGAGCACTGCAGAAATGTTTCTCTCACAGCTAAGATTTTGTGAGGAAAAAATCCGTTCAAGAGCTTCTTTGGAGGGATGCGGATAACACAGAGATCCGAAAATTCAGTACCTGCTGTGGTTTCTCAAACACACTGCACACATTTACAGTTATGAAAATTACCTTCAAGGAGACATAAGCTCAAACAGTATGAAGTATCCCTCTATCCCCAAATTAAACCAACAAGACAGGGATAACAGTTCAGGAGAGAAAGAGAGGTCACCAAGCAGGATGAGAGAGGAGACAGTTCCCACCTGGGCAAGGATGGCCACTGCTCCAGCTGCTGCAGAGAACAGCCTGGCCATCCTTGGGGAGCCATAGGTCACAAGTGAAAGGACAGTGCAATTCCCAGGGCAAAAAAACCCAACAAAAACTAGTTAAAAAGCAGACTTCTGATAGAAGCCAGCTAATGCTCTGTGTAACAGAAAAACCTATCTTGCCGCAGAAGCAAACCCAAACCTAAGCAGATAACACCCAGCTCTCCAGCCTATCTGCAAGCACTGCTGCTTTCCCAGCTCTTGGAAGAGAAAACAAGTCAATAGTGAAATACAAGTACACAAACTTAATTTCCTGGAGATAGATTCCATTTACACACTATATCTTACTTGTTACAAAATCCAAACTGTTGGATTTGAAGAGACTCAAGCCAAAAGCACAGGTTCAAGACTTTTTTATCTACCATCATGTCAAATATTAACTTAGTATCTCACTAAGCCCTTCTATTTATCAGTCACTGCTTCCACCCAGCACTCCATGTCCGTCATCTCACCTACAGAGCAGCCAAGAGACTTCTGAAAAACAGCAAAGACTGAGAACGATAAAAATGTAACATCTGAAAGACAAATATGCTACTAAACATTGATCCATTAATAAGTTTTTAATGCAACACTTGCAGAATGCAACACCTGTTCATGTAAGGAAACCGCACCTTGCTTTCCCTCTTCTTTTCCAGCTTTTGCCAGTTCAGGAGCATACGGAGTGCTCCCAGCCTAGCAACCTCCAGAGAAATTAAAGCTTTAGCAAACGAACAGTCAAATGATTTATGGATTCCTACAGCACCTTCTGAGCATCAGGGAAAGCACATGGGGAAAACCCTAAAGTTTCTTGTGTGGAAACAGAGAGCAGGAGATAAACTGGACATGGAATGACAGGAGATGTCTTCAGACTTGAAATAAAGGGAAGAACTTGATATTTTATTAAAAGAAAAGGGGGAATAGCAAAGGGACAGAGAGGAGAGAGAAACATGAGAGATCGTGTCTGCTGCAGTAATCACGGCGACACAATGGCTTTTATCTAGAGCAGATCTTAACCAGCAACCAAACAAAGAAGTGAGATGACAGAAACAAGGAGAAAGATGGGTGACGAGAACAAAAGGCCTGTACAAACAACATGCTACACAGAGAAGAAAAATCAGAAGCATTCAGACAGAGTTTAGACCTGAAGATCTAAAGAGACGTCACCACCATAAAGATAGTTGGATTACAGATCTGAGACACAAACAGAGCAGCAACAGCCAAGAGCCACTGCACACACGTTAATAGGAAACACCTGACAGCAGACACCAGTAAAACGTCTCTCAGACTTGGTAAGTGTGAACTAGAGATAGACAGTTACACGATGCCAAGGGGAAAGAAAGACTGGGCTTTCCCATGATGTAGAGAAAATCTAGTACTTGAATTCATACACCTGGTGCAATTAGAGAGAGAAGGTCAGAAGGAGGAAAAGTGGATTCATAAACAAAGCCCATTACAACAACAAAAACGTAAAACAAGAACAAGACACTCAAGAGTGAGGAATAAGTGAACTAGGTGTAGATAAACATAAGGAAAACAAGATTAATTGAAAAGCATGGACACAGAGGTCAAAAGCAGCCAACATCGAGGAAAAGGCAGGCACAGCACTTCCCAGTCAAAAATCAGAGTCAGGAGCACGCAAGAAAGGGACTCGGGCTGATTTCAACGGAAGAGAGCTAAACTGAACAGGAAATCCAGACACACCTTATCTGCACAATAGTAAGTCTACAGGGGAAAGAAAGAAAAAGCAACAGTTTGATGCAAACCAGGTCAACATCTTTCATTTCTAAGATGGGAGAGATTAAAGCATATTTGTACTGGGAACGAGAATAATGATAAGCACACTGTGTGCGTTGTGTGCTCAGTAGCCACATTATATTTAAATTCCTTCAGCTGCACCTAGATCAGAGTTCCTACTTGTGGATGCATAAATCCTGTGTGGAGATCCCCATGCAAAATGTTAACAGTAAGTGTTCAGGTTAGATTGTGATTACCATGTAGTGATCACACTTCTGTATTTATAACTCACTGTCCTCAAAGTGAGTTCAGGCTCCTAGGCCAAAGCAATCATCAAAATACTGCTGCTTTATTTTGCAAATGTATTTACTCAGTATTTTGTTTCATTTTACCACGCTTGTTTTGCATGTGGAAAATGTGTTCAAACAGGCAAATCTTCAAACAGAAACAACTTAATGATTTAACTTATCACACAGAAAATTATAAGCTTAAAGCAAGGCTTTGGCACTTCACCTTGTGCTTTTTGTTTTCTTGCTGCAAAAATCTTCCTTAACAAGGTAACGTTCTAAAAAGAAGCTATTAACAAGTATTTGAACTAAAAGCTAACAAACATAAGAAATCAAAGGTAAGAAAGCCTAACCTGACTGTGGTCTTGATCTACAAGATTGCTTAGTCCATCCTATATATTACAAATTCCAACACAAACATACTATGCAGCATCCAATCGTAGTAAAGGGAATTGAACCGAAACTACCTTTTATAACAGAAAACTTACAAATTAATCAATGCCTGGAAACTGTATTAGTTATCAAAACTACGTATCTTGAAAAAAGAACTTCCTGGCACTTCCGAATGTGAATGTGCTTCTCCAGTTAACACGCCCCAGAAGTCTGTATCAATGTCGTTCTAAACCATTTTAGCTACCAGACAGATTTTGTACTACCAAAGGAGTGTCTGATCCACCCCTTTCAGCACCACTTCTGGGTGCTCATTGCTTACCGAGCTGGCCTAATTCCATCTCTAAGGTGGGTGTAAAACCAAGGTGGCGATGGCATTTATCTCCCCCAGATATGTCAGGCTGGTAACCCAGCACCATCTGCACCCAAACCCCCTGTGCTCATTCACCACAGGGTGTACTGGAGATGCTGCCAATTCAGCAACAGTGGTTTCAGCCCAGTAGTTTGCTTCAAGAAGCGATGCAAATGTACAGCACAAACACCCCAGTTCCACCAGGAATCTAATGGACCAGATCAATGGTTTATTTGTAGCTGAAAGCTACAATAGTCTGATGCCAACTATCGAGCTTATACCCAGGGTATCAACAGGAAGAGAGAGAAGCAGAGCATTTAAGCAAAACACACTCTACATTAGAAATTCCCTCCCAATCATGCAGAGAGGAAAATACAAATCGAGGCCAAAAAGTTTGGAGAAGAGCCTTTAAAAAAGTTTATGCTTTAATGAGGCAGGAGAGGCAGATTGCTGCCAGATTTTTTACAGCTTTGGATTGAAGGTTCTTAGTATCACTGCCTGCAATGAGAACTTCACTCACGTTTCACAGCCTCCAGTTTGTTCCTGTACGAGGAGCACTCCAAAACGACTCCCTGTTTTTCAGCTAGAGAAAATCTAACCAGAAGAGTTATCCTACAGGAATCCTGGAGCTCCTGATCAGTGAGCCCTCTTTGGCTTAATCAAATTAAGTAATTTAAAAACGTCTGTTATTTCTTCATAGATTCATGGGGTGCTTTGAGTTGGAAAAGACCTTAAAGTCTCACCCCTGCCATGGGCAGGGACACCTGCCACTGGATCAGGGGCTCAAGTCCCATCCAACCCGGCCTTGAACCCCTCCAGGGATGGGGCAGCCACCCCTGCTCTGGGCAACCGGGGCCAGGGCCTCCCCACCCTCACAGCAAAACATTTCTGCCTAAGATTTCCTCTCAGTCTCCCCTCTTCCAGCGCAAAACCGCTCCCCTTCGTCCTATCGCTCCCGGCTGTTGTAAAAAGCCCCTCTCCAGCTTTCCTGCAGCCCCTCTCCGCACTGGAGGCTGCTCTGAGTTGTCCCCGCAGCTCTCTCCTGTCCGGCTGAGCGGCCCCCGCTCCCCCAGCAGGGCAGGAGGGACGAGCCGGATCAGCGTTTTCCCCAGTGAAACTGTTATGAACTCCAGTCCCAGCGCCGCCCGCCCGGCTGAGAGCACCCAGCGGCCCCACCGCACCTGGGGAGCACTCGGCCATCCCGAGCGAGCCGAGGGCAGCCCTAGGGAGGGACCCCCGGCATTCCCGGCCCCTCCACCCCCCCACACACACTCACCGAGCCCGGAGCGAGCGGAGCAGCGGCCCCGCGCCGCCGGCCCCGCGCTGCACGGCCCGGCGAGGAATTCCAGGAACGGCGGAAACCGAGCAGGTGGGGAGAGCGGCGCGGCCCATTGGCCGGCGGCGCTATGAGCTCAGCATGATTAGGGTAATGAGGCGGCACGTCACATCCTCGCAGGTAGCGGCAGCGCGGGGAGGGCGCGGGGACACGCCCCCTCGCACAGGCCACGCCCCCTCGCATAGGCCACGCCCCCTCACACAGGCCACGCCCCCTCGCATAGGCCACGCCCACAGCCACTGACCGACAGGTCAACCCCGTTTAAGCCCCGCCCCTGCCCGCCAGGCCCCGCCCCCCGCCGGTAACACTCGGGCCCGTGCCCGCTAGCTGCCGCCCAGCAAGGCTGCGCCCTCCCTGCCGGGGAGCAGAGGACGGACTGAGAAATCGGACACGGGGTAGGGCGTAAGGTCCCTTCTGTCCATGCCGGGATGTTGGAACGTGTCAAGAGGAGGCTACAGGGATGATCAGAGGGCTGGAGCACGTCCCATACGAGGACAGGCTGAGAGAGCTGGGGTTGTTCAGCCTGGAGAAGAGAAGGCTCCAGGGAGACCTTATAGTGACCTTCCAGTACCTGAAGGGGCTACAGGAAAGCTGGGAAGGGACTGTTCCCAGAGGCTTGGAGTGACAGGACGAGGGGCAGTGGGTGTAAACTGGAGAGGGGCAGATTTAGACTAGACACAAGAAGGGATTTCATCACTCTGAGGTAGTGAGGCCCTGACCCAGGTTGCCCAGGGAAGCTGTGGCTGCCCCATCCCTGGAGGTGTTCAAGGCCAGGCTGGATGAGACTTTGAGGAACCTGATCCCAGGGGAGGTGTCCCTGCCCATGGCACGGGGTGGAACTGGATGGGCTTTAGGTTCCCTTCCAACCCAAATTATTCTATGATTCTATTTTATTCCATGGTTCTATTTAGAATCATAGAATAACCAGGTTGGAAGAGACCCACTGGATCATCAAGTCCAACCATTCCTATCAAACACTAAACCATGGCCCTTCAGCACCTCGTCCACCCGTCCCTTAAACCCCTCCAGGGAAGGTGACTCAACCACCTCCCTGGGCAGCCTCTGCCAGTGCCCAATGACCCTTTCTGGGAAAATTTTTTGCTAATGTCCAGCCCAAACCTCCCCTGGCGGAGCTTGAGGCCATTCCCTCTTGTCCTCTCCCCTGTCACTTGGGAGAAGAGGCCAGCACCCTGTATTTTATTGTATGATACTATGATTCTGCACCTGGAGTCAGGGAAGCAGGGAGCACTTTTCTTCCCTGCCCAGATGACTCCTACCCACACTTTAAAAAGCTTTCCTACAACCAAGGGGAACAATAGAACAGCTTCTTGTAAGAACAGTGCAGGTTTTAAAAGCAGAAATGTACCAGGCACCTGTGAAATTAAAACACACCACCCCTCAGCATCCAAGACACCAGCTTAACAGCAATGCACACAGCTCAAGTACACAGACCACAAGACCAAGCTCTTCTGATTCTAAGGTAACAAACAGACGTGAAAGCAATCACAGAATAGTTTGGGTTGGAAGGGACCTCAAATCCCATCCAGTTCCACCCCTGCCATGGGCAGGGACACCTCCCACTGGATCAGGGGCTCCAAGCCCCATTCAACCTGGCCTTGAACATCTCCAGGGATGGGGCAGCCATCACTGTTCTGGGCAACCTGGGCCAAGGCCTCCTCACCCTCACAGCAAAACATTTCTCGTTAATAAATAATCTCAATCTCCCCTCTTTCAACTTGCCTTTATTTCCTGTTTATGGCTATTACTCCTGAAGCCTTTTCTTTTTGTGCAGAATCCCTTCTTACACGTGGTGTGACTCATTCAGCCACCCGAGGAAACTGCCAAAAGTCAGATGGGTGTGAAACTGCAGCTGAGCTATCACTGCGGTCACAGAGCTCTCCTATCCTTCCATTTCCAGAGGAGGAGCTTCCATTTACCATTACAAAAAGCTGAAAGTTTGCCTGTGGCCAGAATACTCCAGTGCCTCAGCGCAGCATTACTGCAGGCAGTGACGCACCCACCCGTTCTCAGCTCCCCGCACTTCCCTGCCACTCGACCACCAGCACATCGCCTGTCAGTCCCATTGACCTGCAGGAGAGCTCACTCCGAGTTAGACATTTTCAAGACTTGAGCAATTTAGGAGCACATCTTGCTAAAATACTGTGCCTGTTTCATTTGGAAATTAAACTGTCAGGGAGCTTGTGGGTACAAAAGAACAGCTCCCCAGTCCCTGAGCTGAGACGGTACCAACACACTCAGAAGAACTGGTAATGCTGTTTTTGCAGCAGGCACTTTAGCTTGCAGAAGCCAGTTGCAGAGCAGGAGGAGATGTGGAAAGGAGCTTTACTTGTGTTCTGTTGTCCACACAGATCACCAGTCACCTAGAGAACCGAGTGCTGCTGCATTTTGCCTTCACAAACGCCACAAGGAACTTCAGGCGGCTCCTGGGTGTTAATTGCAAAGAGAAATAAAAGGCCAAATCGACATGAGCCCCACCACACAAAGCCTCAGGGCTGCAGATTCATTGTGGAACCCAAGAGCACAGGGCAGCACAAATACAAAGTGTCTCGGTATGATTCTGCTCGTGGTACACTAAGAAATGCATAAGACTGTAAATGGCAGCACAAATGTCTATGTTTTCTCAAGAATAAAAAAAAGTGGCAAGGCATGACAAGGTTTATTTTAGATCCTAAAACTGGGGTTTATGTACGAAATAGTGGAGGGAACACAGCTCCCACATTTACCCAGAGGTGCAGCCAAAGCGGCAGCCAGCCAAGTGGTGTGGGAGGCTGCACGGAAGGGAACGGTCAGGAATGAACCCACACACCCTGCACTGGGATTCCTTGAAAGATTGTGTGTCCATGAAGGGTCTATGCTGTCCAGTTCCCATTTAAAAATCTATCAAAATCGTGCAAAAACAACAGATATTGAAGTATTTTCATATCCTTGCAAGGACAGGCCATGCGATCTAAGGGCCATCAAAAGCCAGCCAAAAACGCATTCCAAACACTAAATTAAATCCAGATTTAGACTCAACACACTCAGTATATTGAAAAGAAAGGTTTCAGTTGCTAAAAAACTAAAAGACATAGTCTAATATTGAACATAAACATGATTTTATACATTTCTTAAACTACTCATCTGTAACACTTACAACAACGTATGGTATTATTCATATATTTTTTTAAAGTTAATATTGTATTAATAGACCCTTGGAAAATATTGTCATTACCACCAAGCAGAACAGGAGTTCGATGATCTAATAGTTGGAAAAAATGGTAGTCAAAACAGTAATGTAAGAATTATTTGAGAACAAATAAAAATACTGGACAAGAAAAATACTGTGAAATATGGAAAACAAAACCACAGGCACTGAGAAAAAAATCTGAGATAGACAGTGGTACGGATCATGAGAATGAACCGCTGCAAACTAATTACAAACCTTTTTAATATGTATGTTCAAGAAAAAAGTATGCCACTCCTGTTTTAAGTGCTGGAGGGGAATAGGCAGGAAAGGTTTCTTTGTTTAAAGAGAGAGAGCTCCTGGGATGAGGAGGAGCTTGAAAAAGGAGAGGTCAAACCAGCTTTAGATCCTTTGGATATGCTATTACAGCTCCCAGCAAAAGTTTTAGAACAGGATATTTATTAAACATCTGAAGAGTCTGAGGGAACATCAGCTTTCTGGGCAGGCTGACCTGTGTGTTCCCCTGCAAACGACGCCAGTGCAGAGACCTCCCCACTAGAGGTGGGTGTCAGCGTTTGTTAACACAAAAAACTATTAAGCGCAAGTTGTCAAACGTTGGAAGTCTTTGAAAACAAATCTTAACGGCTTACACACTGTAAGAAAACCTTGTTGAATCTCCCAAGTTGAACACATGCTAACACTCAGCCAAACAGTTCAAAAGGCAAATTCGCAAATCACTAAAGCAAACCCCATCTTGTTTGATGAACCATATTTTGGTTTGATTGGGTGTTGAAATTTGGCTTTTGTTTTGTCCAGACTTCGTAACTGTGTGATATCAAAGGCTCCTTGCCGACTCACATACTTTGCTGAAACAAAAACTGACGGAGAGAGCCGAGGGTTTGTAACTGAACTAAAACAAAACTAGTGCTTCAGCCCAATAGAGGCAGCCAGGCAGAGCAGTGATGGTACCACTCGAATCCAGGGACAGCCTGCAGTTGCCACTCCTGTTCCATGTGTACATCAACCACTTAAAAATATTGTTCTCCGTACCTTATATGGAGAGCCGTTCTCCATACCTTATAGCCCATACAACAGATGATTTAACCACTACATGTCGGGGCCAGGACTGTGAAGACCGTGCAGCTTGGCTGTAGCAGGATCAGCCATGTCTACCCTAATGTTTCTGCTGGGTAGGATGTTTGTCCAGCAAACACATGCTACCCGGAATTTGTGTAACAGCCCACGTCCCCGGGACCCACTGAACACATTACAGAACAATGGAAAGAGCCAGTGAGCAACAAACACTGCCAGGACATTTCTAGGTACATTTTGAGACATTGCTTTAGTTACTGCTCTTTCACAACTTAAGTGTGGGTTTCTTTTTTTTTTCCTTTACATAGAGAGGAGGAAAAGGAAGCAGAGGGGGAATAAAAGGTCTTGTATCAAGTGCAGTTGCAGCCTCTAGGAAGATCTGATGGCCTAATTCTACAGACCCTACTCATGCGTTAATCTTGTAATTATTATTGAAATTAAACCCAGTATCTGCTCTATGACCAGCTAAGAAAATAGTTTTCCGTATAACAACAACAGTTGGTTAAAAATGCCTCAGGCATGTATCTCCTTGCACAGCAGTGATTCGCTTTACTACCATGAAAGACTCGGTTGTTAACTACACATGGATACTCTGTGTTGAAGGGGACTCAAACCTGCTTTGTTTAACTATTTCCAAGCAATCCCAGGGCATAGCAGCAGGGGCATATGTTGCACGTTGCTTCGATTGACAATGCAAGTGTAAAACCTCACAGAGATGGTTCTTTTTTCTTTAGGTGCCCATCTCAGGAATTTTCCAGCTGGCATTCACTGTATGTCAAAGAGTGATCAGAGTTCTTCCCATTTCTTACTGCAATTTGACTTTTGTTTTAAAAAAGAGGCGATACAGATACAGCTGTTAAAACAGACAGGAACACGTTAAGTCACCTGAAGTCTGAGAAGCCTAAGACAGGCTAAACTCTGCACAAAGATGATTAAGTTTGTGCTTAAACAAACATAAAACACCACTACTTGTCACAGGTTTAATGAAGCATGTCATTGCTTCACAATCTGTCAGTACAATTACAATACATACCTCCATCTATCCACATGTTCTTTCAATAGGTTAATTTTACACCAAATGGCAGCACCTTTTCAAATCATACCTCAAAATACATTTTATCACAAATTACGTAGCCTCACAAACATCTTTTCTTCAATGTTAACACCGATAAACGCTACATCTAACTCTTTGCTGCAAAAATCTAGATTCATTTGCTCTGCATGTCAAAACTACCTGGTAGAAAAACACACCCAAATTCAAAAGACTGCAGCATCTGAGATTTAAAAGGAGACTTTAATTTTTTTTGAAGATAGTTTACTATTTCATTAGACCATTATGTGTTAGATTGCAGTAATTCCAGACAGACAAGTTGATCCAAACTGTAAGTTGATGGAGATGGTTATTTATTACCTGCTTCAAGACAAAGCTTGCCCTCTTTGTAATTGTCTGCCCCATCATCCACTGGAAGATTAAAAGACACAGTATAATTTCAGTTGGAACGGGGTTATAACAGCAGTATAAACTTAAAGCAAACAATGAGATACTTTCAGAGTCAAACAGAAATACGAACACCACTAACTGATATTTCAGAACATTTAACCACAGCTACTTTCTGCTTGCTTTGTTCTAGAGAGGAAGACTCCACCCTATGGAGGTTCCCATACAATGAAGAGAGACAAGATAGCTAAGCAAAAAGAAAAAAAAAAAAAAGAAAAGAGCAACAGATTAAAAAATTAAAAGCACCCAGTGACCATAACTCACCAGTTTTAATTTGTTAAACTTCTGTTAAACACCAATAAAATGACAAGCGGGTCACAACAACACTGAATGGCAAACTCTGTGTAAAAGAAAGGTCAATATAGTAAGCAAAATACAGAAGTAGGTAAATTCTCAGAGTAATGTATTTATTATATACTTTTTTTTCTCATTCTGCCCCTCTTCTTGTGAAACACATCCTAACAGATTTAACTCTCTTTCAGATTTGTATTCTAACTTTCACATAGGACAAGAGAAACTTTAGTGCAACTGGGATCATTAAAAAGGTGAACAGGTTGCTGTTCATGATTAGGTATGAAATTGTTTTAAGACTTTACATAGTAGCCCACTGTAAGCTACAGAATTTACAGACATTTCAAGGATGTAAGGGAAGATTATGTAGTCACCAGAATTTCTTCTAAACCAAAGACACCAGCAGTAGGCCACGGGACCACAGTAACACGCCTGCCTGAAGAAATGGGAAACCCAAAGACTGCCTAAAACTCTTTGAAAGTCCTCATCTATTGGCTTGAAGATGCATCAGAAGTGACAGTGGAATAATCCAGTTTAGCCACATTTGTTGGATGAGAATACCTGCACCAACTGCTTCTGTGTGCTGTCTTTATAGTTCTTACAAGCTTGCTCTTGGCAATTACTGCGGACTTTAAACTCCCATCGCAAGACTTTTCTAGACTAAGGTCAGTTCTCAATGGGACAAGCGGGCTTTCTCCTCATGTGGTTTCCAGACATGCCCTTCTCGCTGGGACTTCACCCCAGCACAGCCCTGCTGCCTGCAGTCCCTGGGGTCACCGGGGGCAGCAACGGGGTGGGAAGGCACCATCGGGGCAGCTCTGCCAATCCCAGTGGAGCAGCAGACAGCAATCGCATCACTTTAGTCGTGAACTCAGGAGGGAAGAAGGGTTTGGTGGGAGTTTTGTTGATGTTTTTTGGGTTTTTTTTTAATACAAATAACACACTCATTTTCAATTTATACTGGAAAGAGAATCCTGCTGAAATTAGTCACAAATAAACTAGACAAGGAACAGGAGATTCATTCTTTAAAGAGCAAAAAGTAAAGCAGCACAAACCAGATGCTTTACTTTAAAAGCACCTATGCAAGTACAAGCTTTAGACACAATCCAGTTAAAAATGTGGCAAGAATTCAAAACACAATGACGTAGATTTATCGTCTGTACAAACACACCTTCAAACTGTCAAATTGCTACTGCCTCAGCCTTCTACTTGGCAATTTTCTCATCCAAGGGTTCAGGGTCAGGGTTAGCCGTGAGGGTGCAGAAGGTGGACAATCTCCTCATCCGAGCTGTAAATCCCGATGCCAGACTTGGTTTTAGAAAGCTCTGCCCCAGACTGTCACACCGAAGCACTGTGACACCATTATGATACAGACACCAATGAGCTGCTTTGTATCAGCTCTACCACCCCTCCAGCACCACTTCTTGAAGCACTCGATGCACCTACTGACTTCTTGGCTCTCACTATTGGCTCGTACAGGGAGTGAACCGGATATCAAAACCCTGCATAAGAGCAACACGACTCCAGGATGGCAACACGAATAAACCAAAACCACAAACAAAACCCCACTGAATGCCTCCTTATCATGCTTCACTACTATTTTTAAAATAGGAGGTTTGGAGAGACTTTGGCAGGAGGCAGAGACTTAAAAAAAAAAAAAATCTGTTGTGTGGGAACACAACTTTTCAAATTTACCAAGTATACCACAGAGCGAGTTCGACACTATGCAGGAAAAGTAGTACAAATTAATTAAACATCTCATTTTGGCCTTATTGAACTGAACTCTTTACTAAGCTTGCTTAATCAAGCAGGGCCTTAAACATCAGGCTTAAATCTTTCAAAGAAGGTCTCGCGGTACAACAAAGACAAGCGAAGGAAGAAAAAGATAAGAGTTTTATGACCACTTATTTATTTATTTTAAAGACAGTCCCTTATGGTTGCAAACTCCCAAGAATCGACTTCTACTCAAATTTAAAAGCAGGAAGGAGCCTTTATAGTCAATTAAACTCCTGTGAAGCTTCAGTTGGATCAGAATATTGGTCTTGGCAGCTGCAGGATCTTAATTTTCTCAGAAAAAAAAAGAAGTGCGTTACTGTCAAAATAGCCATCCACCATTACTGAAAAGGTTATTCTGTACTCTGAAGGCAAAAATGACATGCAAGTTCTTGGACAAAAGTTGAAACTGAAATATTTGGAGGTTTTATGAATAATTTCAGAATGTATACTCTGTTCATGTATTAAAACTTAATCCGTTTGAAACATTTCTGATTTAACAAATCGGAGTAAGAGGTTAAAACATGCAAGAATAAAATGATTATAGCCTCTTCCTAAAGCAACCATTAAGTTCAGGATCAGTTAGCAACCGTGCTGTAGACTTTCATCTAGAAAAACAAGTAAATAAAGTGTTTACAAAATTTTATGAAACCACAGCATGAAAAGTGAGAGCAGCTGTTCACTCAAACAAAAAATAGCTACACAAGGGTAACATCTCCTCTTCCTGCAGCAGATAACACAAAGAAAATTCATTTTCTACACATTCTGAATATATGGCCAGGAGAAGGGAATTCTATAATGAAGAATGCTTTGTCCCGTGAACAACTTACTCACGAAAAATGACCAGACATACACTGACCTGACGTTCTGACCTTCCAAGCATATTTCAATTTCAATTCTATTTTTAAATTAATTGCTGGGAAAAGGCATGAGTCACAGCCCTGCTTGGATCCCCCTCTACTGGGCACTCACCAAGTGCTATGTTTATCCTACAACTTCCCAAGTCAGAACAAGCTCTACTATTACCTCCTCAATTGATTTAAAGACCTTACAGTTCAGTTCCTCAAGCCGTCAAGGAATTCTGGCCTCTCTACCCATCTTTACCTCCAAAGTCTGTCAAAGATGTTTGCTGCAAACCTCAGGAAGCTGTGGGACACTGTGAAGTCCAGCTCTGCAATAGAAAAAATCCCACTAGTTCAGCTGCACGCTGCCGAGAGGCACCTGGGCTGCGATGGGGCTGCAGCCGCCACTCGCTATCTGTTCCTCAAATTCACTGACATGGTGGGTCAACCAAAGCTAAAGAGAAGCCTCACTGAAGTGCAGGTGAGAAACACATCACTGCAGCTCAAAGGCAGGTGCGATCAGTATTGGAAGGGTCACACACCCAGCCACTGGGAGGAACACACTGCTCAAATATTTGGAAAAAGGGGAAATGAGTAAGCAATAAAGATCACATCTTACACATGTTGGTGGAGAAGTCAAGATATCGTGTGGCACGGTTTTATGCATTGCCCAAATCTGAAGTTTAGGATCAGCCACACATTGTGCTGCTGGCCAAACAGGTTGCTCACAATGGCAGGAAAGTTAATAAAGGGACACAATGCCGAGATTAAGGGCTGCAGAGAGAAGTGGGAACCAGAACATATGGTTATGTATCCAGTCAAATTCTGATTTCCCATCCATTCTGTGTCATACAATTTATTCCCTCAGAGGCACAAGATAGAGTTACTGGCACTGTTGATCTCAGAGCCAGCTAGGCCCATGCTGCTGACTCACCTACAGAAATAGTTTGATTGGGTCCAGGCTCTTCGTTACAAAGAAGCCTTTTAAGATGTCAAGAAATAAATCATCTGCCTGGTTGCCTTGTGCGAAAGCACTGTTACACAGGAAAAAGGGGATGGAGCATGAAACAATATCCATGGTGCAACAGCCAAACCCAAACAGAGGGACATCTGAAGAACAGAATGAAAGACTTAAGAATTAAGTCAGAAGAGAAACAATAAAACAATAAAAGAGTATGGAAATGAAGCAGGAAGGTATAAACAGGAAAGTTACAAATGGAATGAAAAGCTAAAGTGACTATTTTTTGTTAAAGAACAAACACTCATTATGACAAAGAGTTAGTACCATATTCCCATGTACTAACTTCCCGTCCAACAATAAGCAGGTATTTTAGCGGACTGCAGCTGTGAGACCGTAAGAAATCATTTCCACAGACTGTTGAGGAACTTCAAACACAACTAACAGTTTGGAAATCAATCTCTCCTCTATTAATAGTTTTACATAGCAAAATGTTGTAACAACTGCAGAAAATATTTTATATTAACAATAGCGAGGAGCTCAGACTGTGAGCTGCTCAAGGCTATGATTCATTCATGGCGCTCTGCCAGAAAAATAAATACATTCAAGACCAACAGCCTCAAGGGGAAAGGTAGGCCACTTTTTAAAAAGCGCAGAAATAAATGATTTACTGTACAGAATACAGTTTAACATTTCAGCCTGTACGGACAATGAGGAAGGACCTTCTTACGTCTCAGTAAGATTTACTGCACACACAATGCTGGCAATGTATCAACAAATGGAGCAAGCTAGAAACTATTAAACTGGGATTTGCAAAACTCTCTCCGAAGAGCAAGACATGACTCATTATACTGTTATACACAAAGAAAGTCGATAAAGCAAAATCGAGATATGCAATGGGTATTTCAGTGAGGCCGGACAAACAGGGCCAGTTGGGATTACAGGCGAGCTGCAGTAAGGGGACACCTGCGAGGGGCAGGGCCGCTCCAGGGGCTGCATGACAGGCTATGTAAAGGTTGGGAGGGTTGGACGCCAGACAGCATCTGCTGCACATAAAGATGTTTAATTAGCTGTTAAACAGCAATCAGTACAGTCCTGTTTTTTCTGCAAGAACATTATTTCTTGAATAAATGCCCTTGCTTAGCCAGCAAGGTCCAGAACGAAGAGAGATGTTTCACTATGGGAGCTGAGGCCAACACCTTGTCACATGTCAGACTGACTTGTAATTGACTTCCAATGTTTTGAACGCTGAATTGAATTTCAGTAGCAAGCACCTTCTGAAACATCACAACCACTTTTAAATGTGTGTTGCTTTAATATTCAGAACGTTAACTGTATTGCTAATAGCTCTTCAAGGAAAGCTGCTCTTTTAAAAGCTTCCCTAGAGTTACAACTGCCTTTCAGAATTTGACAAAATCCAGATTCACTCCTGCTTACCCCCAAGCAGTGGAGTAGTGAGGAACTGCAGAAAACAAACACTGAGCCTCTCAGGATTCAAGATATCCTCATAGTATATTCTATTTAAGGCCCATGCACACACACATCTCCAAAGTCACTCTCTCTCAGTAAAAGGGGAAACAGCCACAACTTCAAAGTCACAAATAAAAACGACCAAAGGGAACGAGCTGTTGGAACCCAGCCTTCCCTTACAGTGCAGCCATAGCCCAGGAGGGGTTCAGCAGTGTGCAACCACACTGATGCATCATAGACACTTTAAGTGTTTTTACTTGTGCAGATACAAGCCCAAGCTGTATGTTGGCATTCATCTCAGAAAGGAATTACATACCTGCTCAACAACAGGAGCAATGTATCTATGGTAAGTGATTAAATGCTCTTCCAATAAGAATTCTCAACCAGATGTTGGGCAATCTTGACACATGATCTCCCTCTACCAGTGACTGAAGAAGTTACAATTTATGAACCAGTGGTCTCACACCCTGTAGTTCCGGTCTTTAACCAGGTTTTAAAAGCCCCATCCTCACCTTTTTCTGGTTTTTTTGTTTTTTTTTTTTTTTAAAAGACAACAACAAAAACAACACAACAGGTTGATTGGGATGGTTTTGTCTGATGATCCTCCTTCCCAGTATGGCTTGTGATATAAAACTTAAAGGCATTATATACTGGAGGAAGGAACAAGCTTCTTGAAAGCTGAATGTCTGGTTTTGCCACTGCCTACTTTTTGTCTTTAATTTGGTCGTATTGATTATTCTGTGGATAAGTTTTTGCTCCATCTGTGCACCGCAGATTTCTTGTCTTTTTTTTCCCCCTTCAGCTTGTACATTTCCATACAGCCCCTTGGAAAGCCTGCATCCTTGAGGCAATTATGGGATTTACAAAAATATAATGGTTACATCTCATTTACAGACATAAACAGGAAACAAATGAGGCAAAATTTGAAATAACACTTTTGTTGTTATCCTTAATTATCTAGTAATGTATTCAGTACATGAAACACATTTCTAAGAAACCAGTGTGCACAACTGGCATTTTTTAAAAACAAAACCGACTGTGTTTTTCTGCTTACAGTATTCATTTTCCAAAAGTTGACTAGAGGAACAGAATTCTCACACACACAGAGAAAAATACAGTTTCTGTAAGAGTGATCTCACCAAATGTGCAGAGTATAAATCCTCCCCAGTGTCACTCAGAACCTTTCCCACACAGCCTTAAAAGAAAATAAAAAACAGCTCCTAAAGAAAGTCCAGGATGTATAAAATAAAATTCAGTTACATTAAAAATAAACAAACAAAAAAAACCCCCTTCACCTAACTGTTCATACACAGGGTTATTGTTGAAGCTGTCCTGGCCCCTACCCAGAGTTGGTCCATGAAGTTCAGTTTCCACGGGTTTTTTTGCATCCTAAGATTTTCACAGACGAGGATTCCCCCTTCCACTAAATGGACCCAACTAAAAATTTACTAACAGCAAGCAGCTGGTATAAACACCAGTCCTTTGTCCTCGATCCAGCCCAAAAAGCAGTTTCCCCTATGGTGTACTTAATTTGGGATGAAAATAAAATCTGTTACCATGTTAGAAGGCTGAACCAGGCAGTTCTGCCAGCACTGCACTACTTACCTGGTAACTATTTCAATCAGAAGGTCATGACTCCATCCTGAACCTTTTCCTGTGCTGTTGATGTGTCCAAAAGCTTTGTGTCTCTCAGGGTCTGTTTCTACCACTGGGATCAGTATTTTCTGCTCTTAAGAATTCTCCACTGAGCACACCTAAGTAAGTCAACAGCTGATTTCAGAGTTCCTTTTGCTACAACTTATGCTGAAATGTAAAAACTATATGGCTATTTCAAGTCCTCACTACATCTGAAGTTAATTTTAAGGTGGATAGGGGTATAATTTGTATAAAAGACTTCTAGATTATCCAGAAAGGAACCTCTTCATGCAAACAAACATCCAGCCAAAACCCAAGGTTAATTTAATTTATGCAGTGGCTTAAATTCCCCAGCTCCATTTCTTATAACATAAACTTCTCAAATCGAGGACTTTGGGCTCTTACTAATAGGGACAGAGAATGCCAGTACCATACACACAAACATTCTCCACCATGAAAAGGGCTGTCAGCCTCCTAATATCAGAAAAGGGACATTTGAGTGGATTGGTCTTAAATTCTAGGAATATCATCAACACATAACAAAAAGAGTTAGGAATCTGCCTACAACCTTAGAAAGGTATTACTTCACAGTAATAATATTTTCCAAGAAAATAAAGAGGGACACATTTATTTCCTGATTTTGGATTCATGTTTTGCCACTTCAAACTCAAATATTACTTTAAAATAATCAATATTTATAAGTTTCCCTCTCATTAAAGTAAACCTGAATGAGACATCACATAGGATAGTATGCTTTTCTGTCTTCTTTCTTAGATTTATGGTTTGAACTGCTCCCTGGAAACAATTAGCAGCCAGTATTTTTTTTTTTTTCAAGTGAGGTCGCTAAATCAAATGTAGCTTGAGAGATGGTCCGACTGATCACATAGTCCACAAGAAAAGAATACATGCTATTCAGGAAAGAAACATTTTATTTCCATGTTTTTAAATAAATTATTTTTATTGTTGACACTATCACAAATAGAAGTGTTCTTTCAATTTGTTTGTGTTAAGAAAAACATACAAAATTAGCAAAACCACCTGCCTCAGTGCAAAAAAAAAAAAGTTATATTTACAATAGATGCTCCACATTTATTGCATCACACATGTATACTGCCTGAAATGTCTATTTTTGAATGGCATGATTAATGTAACATGTTACGTGCAAGTCCAATTTTAGTAGTTCTAATTTAGTTAGGCAAGGGAGAGTTGGGCAGTTGTCATCTCAGCCTCAAGGAAACACACAATTTTTACAAAAGGATCTGCTACCCAACAAGCTTCGCATTTCAAACACGCTTTCCTATGCGGAAAGTCACAGAAAAGTTTTTGCATTCAGAATGTCTCATATCTGAGGAAAACCAATTCACTTTTCATTAAGTCGACCCTGCAGAAGCACCCAGTGAGCATCCTCAAAGAATTCTAAGCATGAACTTTTAAGGGCAGAAATAATGTATTTTGAAAGCACAGTTTCCTATCTACTTATAACTTAGTGGACTCGCCAGTTCCTTAAGTCCCAAACAGACCCAAAACTGGGACAGTGAATATTTTGACAGAGCCTGAGGGCATTCTGGAAAATAAGGCTAACAATAGATAGAAAATGAGCGGCTTTGGTTTTTAATTCATATTTACAATCAATCAGGGTTTCTAAGAACAGGAAAATTAATTTCAGTATTTACAGAGTAGAATTCCTTTGCCCTATTACCATTGAACCCTCCCCCACTAACAAAAGTTCCCATTCTAGTAGTAAAATGGGGCATGTAAATTATTAGAACAGACTTCTTAAAAGCTCTTTAATCTTCTTCAAGTAGGCAAAGCAACATCTGCAAAATATTTAGACAAGAAGTACCATTTATTTACCCATATGCAGTATGTCATGATTCAAGATGTCTTCCTCAACCATCCTTTTGTCATTTTATACAATTTCTTCATACTGTATCTTATAGATTTCCTTGCTCCTAAAAAAAAAAATATTTAGGAAGGCTAACTCAAATACTTGGTTCTTACTACATTAAGTATTCCCCAAGAAGAATGACAACCTAATATACCCGGCAGTTATGCAAATAACCTTCTTGTCACATTCATAACACAATAAATGACACAAAAAAATACTTTTAATAGTATCAAAGAATGCAAAATAGAACAGGTGTGTTCTGAGGGCCTGACAACGCTGCATACAAGCACACTGTACAATGACTAAGGCACAGCAAATGTAGAGATTGGTGATAAAACTCTGAACTAATACAGAGGGAAACTTATAATTTACATCATTTCTAAATATTAACTATGGGAAGGCTTTTAAACCACCTATATCTACTGCAGACCCTCAGCAAACCCTCAGCAAAGTACATTCCGCTTTTCAGGCCTCTTCTCATCTACTGCTAGGCAGTGTGTCCAGCTGAACGGTATCGTACTCCAGCCTGGTAACAGATATCAGCGACCCAACAGCCTGTGTTCTGCAGCAGGACACCCAAGCAGGACTATTTCAAGAAATCCAGGCTGTTAGCCATGCAGGTTAATTAGCTGGCTAATCATCAAGAACCACAGATATGCCCAAAGCTGTGCAGCCAACTGAAGGGATAAAGGGAAAGGTGAGAGAGAGGGGTGAACCAGGACAAGCGAACAGTCAGCTCAAGCAAGACAAGCAAACTCCACGTGACTGGTAGATGCTTCCAAAGCTTACTTGCCTCATTTTTTAATGCTAATCAGATTTTAGTTGGCCTTGCTCTTTGCCATACATCAGCACCTGGTTGCTTCATTGTACACCAGTTCTACACAAATGGAATTGAGAAGCATCATGCTGATGTCCATCTTGATTAAAGGCAATAAAACACTGCATACCACCAGCAGCTCTCCCGGACAAACCAACTCAGAGCATTGCTATGGAAAAGCTTGGGAATTAGAAACCAAAACAGAGTTGGTTGGTTTTTTTTTTTTCCACAGGAAAAGTGCTGCTGACTGTTGAGGTGGAAATCTGCTCTGGTTTTAACATGTTGTAAAGTAGATGATAACCAGCTTGAACATATTGTTTTTGCGCCATCCTAACTCATGGCAGCTACCATGTCATAGCTGAGATAACAGCACATCTGCAAGAAAATAACACTGCTCAGGCTGCAGAATGAAACAACATCTGTGTCCTTGGGTAAAAAGCAATAATAATGAAACAATGATGGGTATGGATAACCAGATAAATGAGGCAACTACCCAGGTGAACTGAACGCAGCAAAACCAACAAGATGACTAACACCTACGATTTGGCAACACTGCCACTATCAGCCACAGAGACACCAGGGAGAATGCGCTGCCACAGGGACGTTGTCTGGATCAACTGTGCTTCAGAGCACCCTGCCCATCGCTTGTTTGTAATAAAGCTGATCTGAAGCCATAATGGCTGCCATACTCCAGCATCATCCTGCAGGAGCCCACAGGTAAATACCACACCATTCTGCCAGGCCTACAAAGGCAGGCATTTCTCAGTATTCATAAAGACACAGAAGGATTTTGCAGCAGTCATTGCCTCCAAGCTTTCACAAGTTTTAGATACAAAGGGATTGAGGATGACTCCCACATGATTTGTAAAGCGTACCCTTAAACACTTTCAGAAGTTCTAGCAGAGTCTTCTCCTACAGAGCTAGAGTAAAAAAGACAGACAGCTTTTTGCTGGGTTTAGTCATCTATTATCTGGAAACTTAAAACCGAAATATTGTTAGTCTTGGCATTTCAGTGGGTTTCTGAGATCCTAGCCAGTGCAGCTACTTATTTTAACTCCTTCCAGCTTTTTTTTGATTTAAAAAACACTCCCCCCCGCCCCCCCAAAAAAAGCCCACAACACAAAACAGAGTGACTTCTCAGATTACAACGGAGTCTGATCACACCCGTACAGATTCAAAACTGAAAAGACAAGTTTCTAACGCTGCACAAAAAGCTTTAATTTTGACACTTACATGCACCGATTAGAAAGTATGGTATGTGCAATCTTCCGTAAGTTTGTTTCATAGAACGCAGTACCTGACAAGAGTGACTAGAAGTACGCAAAAGGAATTCAGCCCAAAGTCATGCAGTGTGACACTCCAGGGCACAAGGAAAGATCTCTTGGAACAAAATGATCAACTTACTTAGACCCAAGTTTGGCCACCTACTGTACTGCACTTTTTAGAGGGGAGTGGTGATGGTGTGTGTTAATATCTGATTTTGAACAGACCTTAGAAAGTAATCAACTGAAGATAAAATACTTCAAGTGAAAGATGCATTCAGTATTAGAAGTCTAGAGTCACCAGCAGTCAAATGAATACACAGAAGTGCATGCTCTAGTTTTGAAGGAACGTGGAGAATAAAAAGCCTATCATAACAAATATGCTGTACATAGCCAGTTTTGCACTTCTTGTGTTCCTAATTGCAATTTAAAAAAACCTCAACTTTACCTTTTGTGAGGCATCATGCATTCATATATTTCAACTTACAAACCCATGTGCATCCCATATGTAAACTTAAACCTTCCTATATTTAAAGTTTTTTTGCTAAAAGCAAGCACACTAATGAAGTCACGATGGGCTTCTCTTTGCAGCATCTCAAATGACATGTAAATAATCGTGTAAATTCTGAAGTGCCTCACATAGCTGCATTAAAATTGCACACAACGCAAGAATTCCAGTTGCAGAACCAGGCCAGACTGAGCTCAGACACAGCACAAAAATGCAAAAAGTGGTTCCAACCCCTAAAGTTAAAAACTACTTAATGTACAGCTTTGGAAATTACTTCCCCATCTCCTGCTATCCTTCAAGGATACAGCCCCTCAGACCCTGGGACTGCTCTGCCAGAATCGAGGTTGTTCTGTACTGCGATGAAGTCAGTGTACTTCTGGAAGCACAGCACAGCATGTGGCAAACCAAGAGCAGCAAAGCTGATAGAGCCCTGCAGAACTGTAATGAACTGCACTGGCACCACAGCCAGCAAATCAGCTCATTCTATCAGCTCACCAGCCTGCTCTGCCTCTTGCAGCAGCTTAGCAGAAAGAGATTTTTCTCCTCCATATTCTCCCCCACTGAAGGGAGCATTCTGCTGAACTCCACCCACTAGAGCCTGATGTAATAAGATGCTTACAGTTCTGCCCTAGCACATCATGCTACAAAGCAAAATACAGGTTTATGCGTCCAGCTGGTTTCTTATAGTAGCCCTGAGGGCGGTGAGTCACATGTGTAGTAAAAGTTAATGGTTGTAATTATGGCTCAGTCTCAGAATCTGAAAGAGTTGAACCACATGAAAATGTCTTTCTGCTGCAGCTATGAACCTATGACTTGGTGGTTCCACCTCTCCTTTAGATTTTTCCACTACATGATACAGAACAAAGACCTAATGCACATGGAATCAAGGCCACAAAATTTCAGTGTAAACATAAGTCGTATCTGGTTTTACTTAACAATCCATGTTTGGTTTTTTGGAAGTGTTAGTGTTGTAAAGCAGTCATTTGGCTATCATAGAAGTCCCCCAAAGTTTCCCAGGAGATATGCCTGGCTGTATGATTCTTTACTTTCTTTTGAAAAGACAGACTAATGTAAATACTACCGAGAGGCTGTCATGTGGAGGCAAATAATTACACATTGTTCAGGAACCATGCACAGACACACAAACTTTGCACACATTTACAGTGAAGTGCAGTGGTACACAGTTTGTGCTGAGGCAGCAGATGAAGACAGCAGTTATCGTGAATCTACAGAATATCTTATATGTAAAGCCGTTCCTTATAGTTAAGCAAAAATCCTTGAAGACACAGTATATAATATCTCAATTCTAAGAAAACAGAAGTTATTCAGAGCAGGTATAAGCACTTGTGCTCACCTAAAAGTATCTTGAACGATCACTTCTACTGATGATTTAATTAATAGTATTTTACTTATCAGGCTTAGTGTGTTCTTCTAGCAAGATATAAAGAAGAAATCTAAGCTAAACAAGTATCAACATCTCCTCCAGAGGAGCTAAATATAAGAAGTTCAGAGCTAGTTCCCAAAGACCATGCAGACTCTGGCTATGTGGGAAAATAAATCAAATGATGGTGCCATCTCTAATGGGAAACAGAGTCAACCCCACCACAGACTCAAAGAAATACACAGGCACATTTTCAAAAACTAAATAAGGCATTTAACAACAAACAAAAACATAGAGCTTGAGCTCAGCTTTAAAACCACACTGGCAGAGAAAGATGAAAAAAATTCTCCTAAAGGGGTCAAAATTCTTTATTTTGCTTGTGCTGCTTGCCAATAACGTTAATGCAGAGCATGCCGTCTCAGCAATAACGCTTCCTGATCCAACAGTTAATTTAGAAACAAGCTGCACATTGGACTACCATGCTACAGACCAGAGAGCAGGCATTTCACTGCATCATTGTTGTTGTAAGATAAAACAAAATAATAAAAAAATAGTTTTGTGTCCTCCATTAAGTTTCAAAATGAAATATGCCCATTTAATTAAAATTAATTCTTATGCAGTCAGACACAAGACAAAAGTATTTGTACAGTTACTAGGAACAGCAAGAGAAAACAGCAAGAGCTTATTTAATGGAGCCACTGATTTCATTAATCTCATAATTCTCTTACTGGAGCTACTGTTCTTAGGGATTACAGTGTCCTTAGGGATTAAATGTAAAAGCTCACACTTCACTGTAATACACATTCCTTCCACAAGTCAAGCAAATACTTTCAAGGTTTTGGCTGTGTGCAGTACACACCTACATGAATATTTGCTGGTGAAAGTCCCAAAAAGCAGCACAGCACAGTAAACAGAATTAATGCCTGCCCTCTAGTGAAGGGTTTTCTAAACTGATTGGGAGAAAAATCTTCGCTAGAAGGTACAGCAAGATTTACCATAAACTCAAACAAACGTTTGGTGAGAAAAATTTTAAAAGACATTCGAAAGGCTTCTACTAACTAAATCCTAAACCCATGGAAACTCATCTCTCCTTCATCCCAGGGAAGGTCCTTGAACATCCCACAAACATCACATCTGAAAAATACTGACGTCATGCCCCATGTCAGTTAAATTTAATTTCTTCTTTCACATGCACTACAACGTAGGGTTTTGGTACAAAAACACTTCCATTCACCTTCTGTGAATGAAACTGGGGGTGCTCTGGTAAGCCCCACACAAGCTGGTGGGGAGGCAGGGCTATGCCTGCCTTAGGCAGCACTGATTTTGTGTGCAACAGCAGAAAGATTCCTGATCCTACCCATAACAGGAGGGCTCCCTTTCTCCAGCCAGAGTGGCCTGCACAGTACAAATGTACTCGGGAAGATTAGCTCCACAGGCAAGCTTTGCTTTCATTAAAAAACATTCAGAGGTTAGGAAACGCCAGAAATGGTCCTTTCCTAAATCTAACTCATTTCTGTCACCACATAACCTGTGAGTAACCCCAACAGATCAATTCTGTTGCTAATAGTTTGGGCCAGAAGTGCATACATGCAGTAATAACAACAACAACAACAAAAATTATGCTAAAAGTAAGAAAACTAAACTCTCCCAAGCCTCCTTGCTCAAATGGAGCTTGTATTGGAGGCAAAGGATTACAGTCACTTTGCTCTACCTGAATCAAACAGCGAAAAATGCATTTTCAACACTAAAATCACTAGAATCAGAAGCAAATACATGGGTTTAGATATAAGTGAAGTAGTTAAGCCAAAGGAAAGAAAAGGCATTTCACAAGTCCCTAGTTTGAGGTGTACAAAACAGTAAACAGTAAAATTTACAAGTCCTACTAGAAGATGCATTAGGATTCTCCCAACAGTCCTGCTAACAATAGAGGCTGCAAGTGATTGACCGCATGACACAAAGAGCTACCAATTCCCAGAGACAATTTCCTGTCCATCAGGACATAAGGGGAGCATAAATAATCTGACAAAGCTTAACTACTCTTATTCACACAGTTGCAGTTACACACTGTACAGTTTCACTCCGTGGGCCAGTCAGTCCCTGCCTTTCACAAGCACTGAATTTACATGATAACGCTGTCTCTGACTCCAGCGTTTTGACAGAAGATCCTGGTCTTTTATCACTAGTCATGTCCTCAGTCTCCTCCAGCTGCTAAACAATGTTGGGCAGTGGTCAGCCTTCTTCCAGTTAACAGAACTAGACAATTAACAGAAGCATACAAAATGTACAACTACTCCTGCTTATTTTACTCAGCAGACCACTAATGGTCCAGAACACTGCAACCTGAGTTTTCTTTACAAGGAGTTAGGAAGTATAAAATGGAGCCATCAACTCTAATACTAAATGGGAAGGGAACAGCAGCTGTAGAAGGATAAAGATTGCTCAGTGGGAAACTATACAGCTGCTCTTAAAACCAGTAATGGCATCATTTGGATATAATTGCTTCTCTGGAAAAATTAGGACTAGATATCAATGAGTTCAGAAAATTATCTGCGCAACTTCATGAAAACAGCAACGATTTTGATCAGAGTTTAAGTAAATGAAGACTGAGATCTTAAGCCTTTCTTTTAAATTGAGTGCAGTGCTTCCAGCTTTTCAAAATGTAAAAATCGTGTCACCTTAAAATTAGGTTTATTCCGGCACTCAGAGAAAACAGCTCCAGCTATGTGACCAGCAGTAACTTGTTCAGTTAGGAAGACTGTGATAGCTGAAAAGCACCCCTGTTTTTTTCCACGCCTCTACACAAACAAGCCCTTTTCCTCCCTTCTGCACTTTCTCTCACATTGACTTTATGCTACTCTTTTGGCAATTGTTTTTTTCCTACTTTGGGGGGGAGGGATGCTTGTTTAAGAGTCAAAGACTCTAGTTCCTTTTGGTATTCTACAATTCCTCAAGTTAGATAAAACTGCTTTAAATATTACTTCTATATTCAAGGAGCTTTCAATTAGACACCCAAAAGGTTTATTCTTTAAACTCTTGTAACAAGACAATTATAGGGACATATGATTTTTACTTTGTGCACTCAGAAGGCCTGTCTTGATCCAAATCACACACATTCTTACCAGCTGTCAGTATGGTTTTAGCGCTCTGCACTATACTAGAAGATCTCACAATTCCTGAAATGCCTGCAGATAGAAAAACACACAGAAGTTACCCATCTTAGTAGTTTTGTGGGGATTTTTTTACCCTCCAACATACACAAAAAAATTAAATATTTTTCCAGTCATACAATCAACCCAGCCTGAAAGTAGAACGCACCCTTATACTGAGGAAGTTTCTATTCTGCTTTGTTGTACAAACTGAAAATATTCTCCAAGCTATTTTAACTTATTTTATATAAAACATACAGAAAAATACCCAAAATCAATATGAAACATAAACACTAGGAACGGATCAAATTAATTTATCTAGTGCCCCAATTACTTCTCTACTAAGATAACTACTCACAAAGGATTCTGAGTTGCTTCACTGAGGTGCTGGTCTATCAACTTCCTAGAGCAGAACAAATCATACTCATGGCTTACTTCAATATGAAATTGGGACTTTGCCCTTCTCTGATGAAGGAGAGATGCCACTCTGCATTGTTTGGCTTTTTGAGTTTACCAGCTTTTGGAAATAAGGCTCTTTTACCACTTTGCACTGTGGCACATTCAGCTCTCACTGTCCAGCGGTTCTTCGGCATTAACACAATAGTATTATAAAACATTATCAATTTTTGTGAAAGGTATTTAATTTCACCTGTTCTAACACACACACACATATATATATATATATAAAAGCATACTGATAAGTGCAGAACAAAACTATTGTACATTACAGAATACCTTAAAATGTAGAAATGCAGCAGCCCTTCCAAACTCATTCCTCTGGGTTAACAAGGATGCAGAATATAATTTCAAGTATTATATTTAAATCCTTCTTTCAAATCTACTTCTACAATGATGAATAAAGCTTAGGAAAATCCATGAACAAGAGGTATCCAACACTCCACTAGAAAATAATTTAATGGAGGGGAGGAGATAACAAAGCATGCTGAGCTAGTAAAATACTTAAGGACAATGTAATTCAACTTGAGTAAATCAGCTTTGTCTTGAAGGATTACCAGATGGCTCATCCTATCTTTTCTCTAGATTCTTCAATTAGGAAAATGTCTTGGCCAAAAAAGGGAGAGAGGGATTTTGATATGTATAAACTGCTCGGCTCAATAAGACTACA
The DNA here is from genome assembly GCF_032191515.1 of Phaenicophaeus curvirostris. Lineage (NCBI taxonomy): Eukaryota > Metazoa > Chordata > Aves > Cuculiformes > Cuculidae > Phaenicophaeus > Phaenicophaeus curvirostris. The sequence goes on along the minus strand of NC_091402.1, from coordinate 4,220,053 downwards.
TTTTCTCTCATGTTTTGATACTGAGCTGCTGCACCCTTGTGCAGAGTCTGCAGTCACAGCCATGCCTGCGACACCCTACATAAATACAACTGCAAAGACAGTTAGATCAGTGTGGAGCTGGAAGAATTAAAACTACATGCAGCTCTCAACACTGCCAGCCCTGCTCCCAGATCCAGCTATTAGCACTTTGCTGCTAGAGCCCAGCCACAGTAGCACAGAAGCTACTTCCGCCAGAAGACTGACAGGAAAGAAGCTGGACACCTTAATGTAGATGCAATTCATCCTACTCTGTCAGTGGAGAATTGCAATTCTCGGGAGCTTTATTTCCCTACACAGAAATCAGTGTAAGAGCTCCCTCAGCAGTTGATTCCTGTCTAGCAGCTCTCAAGCATCTAGGGATTTTTTGCTGTGCTTGAGGAGCTTGCAGAATTGGCCATTTGGAATTAAGATGTGTTGAGTTCTTTAAAGATGTAAAGGACTCTGCAATTACTAAACATTTGCATTTTTCTACAGTATAATAAACCATTGATGTCTGCAGCATTAGCTTTAACTTGTCTGTACAGCATAATCTTGCCTCAGAGAAGCTGTGATGATGAGAAACACCTAGCCTTTCCTCAAAGCTTGAGTTCTCTGCAAGAGTTCATGCACCAACTATGTGACTGGAAAAGGTAACATCAGGAAGACAGAAAATTAACTTAGCATTGCCCTGTATGGCTGGTAGGATATAGAGCTCAGTATTTAGATGACATTATGCCAGCCAATGAAATCCTGAAGGTGCAAGCATTCCAAATACAGTTAGATGGCCTAAGCATGCCACACTAATTCCTAAAGAATACTTCTTTCAGGAGCCAAACCAAAACTTATTTTTCTGTATCAGCAGGAATGCTATTTGCTAGCATGTCAGATAATCTGTTTGCAATCAAACAACCCCCAAGCCACACTTTCAGGAATGTATCTCATGATTAATCTCTTGTTTTCCTCATTCTTCTTTCTACATCATCCTTCAGAGTAAGACTAACGTACAGTAAATACATCTGTGTATCTGTCGTGCCTTAAAGCAGATTACAGACACTGATCCAGGCCTACCTTGATGCACCACAAATCCGCAGTCAGGGTCATGGGCAACTTGCATTAGAATTTCTTCCACATCTCTGTTTTTTCCAGGAGGGTTTACCAGAGAAGTTATCTTTTGTTGCAGAGTCCTTGGCAAAGCCATTAGCTGTGCAAATTGACCTTCTGGACTCTTATCAATCTGAGTGTTAAAAAATAGGAGAGTAAAATTGTTGAGTGTTAATGAAGTAAGTTCTCTTTTTCAATGAGGTCAGAAAAGTCTTTTGGCTACCTTTGAGCTCTGATAAATATCTCAAAGAAGACGATCCATTTCACTTGTGAAAGTCAACACTAATGAAAACTTCCCAAGCACTGGGAAATGCAGTATGCCTGTTCTGGACTTGAAGATTAACTCAACATAAAGATGTTAATTTTTATGCAAGGGAAGACTGATGTACACACATGATCTTCCTTCCTCTGCAAGCAACTTACCATTGAAACTGTACCATTTCTGCTCTATCCAGTTTCCTTTGGAAACATGAGTACACTACAATGGGGGGAACAAAGGAGTTCCCAGAAGATCACTTAGCTCAGTTTCTTCTGCCTGAATATAATCAAACTGTACACACACATTTCAAGTTTAGTTTGAGAAACATTTTCTCTGCTTTAAACTCAAACCACATCTGGTTTGTATAATTTGAAGGAAACGTTCATTCCACATTTTTCTAATCTAAATCAGAAATCCAACAACCCTTTTTTGAATACAACGATACTAGCATCTAGGCCTGTACACAAGATCAGAAAAATGTAAGCAGAAATGCTGAAAAATGTATAATGGAGCAGATCTCTCCAAAACTGAAAGAAAATATGAAGAGCTCAGTTCTTCCCACATAACTTTTTAGACAGTTCACGGAGACATCAGACAGGAGTCTAGTTGCCCTCTACACTCCCCTTAGTCAATAGGGAGAAAATGATATCCAGATGAATCACCAACTACAGAGGGAGCAAACAATGAGCAGGCTCTTAACATGATGTGGGAGGAATCCACACCAGAACTATTAGAACTAGTATCTGCCTTCAATTGTTTTTGAGGAATCTTTAAAGAAAGAATTTTCTCTGTAACTCTGAAGATGTATACTTGGAGAACAGGCTTCTGTATTAAACAGCACTCCTGGTAGCAGTTATCCTCTTCAGTGTGGTGAACAACTACCAATAACCAGACCAAGGCATAAGAAATAAAATATTAAAGCCCTTTGCTCAAAATGAATAGTAAAATTATGGCACTTAGTCAACAGCCTTTATGACTAATATAGAATTATGGACAGAGTTGTTATTCAACAACATATTTGCAGTGCGGTGCTAGGATTTGTTTAAAGGTAACACAACAGAGACTATTATTCTAACTAGACATTTTCTTGGACAAAGCATTCCTGATTATTTCCAAAATTCATTTAAATACTTCTTCCACTAAACTGTTCAAAAGCACATTGAAAAGAAAACATGAAGACAGCTGCAGTATAAAACAGATTCGCCTACACTGTACTCCACAGCACTGCGCTAAAATTGTTTACTGTAATCAAGCTTGCTTATGTCTATACTTTAGTTTCTAACAAAGACTCGTCCTAAAAGGAGGCATTTGTGAGATAATTATCAAGGTGACTCAAGGATAAAGAGGCACCCGTGTCCATGAGACAACCCATGCTATTTGCCACTTCATGCTGAAACGTGTATCACACTTGAATATTCACACACAGACACATGTACAAGAGGAAAAATTGCTGTTGGACCCCTGACTGTGGCATCTCTCCTGATTGCCATGTTATAGTTACATACAATATCTTACGTCAGAAAGATGGAATTTGAGATACTGGTCATTTTGGACACCTGTTCCCCAATTATTAGGAAAAAATTGGTTTAGTATGAGTATTTAAAGATAACGCCAAAATTTCATTTGGGTTTAGGGAACTGATCCTCATAACTAGCGCTCTATGGGTTTTTTTTTGAGAGATGTAGTTTTTGATTGCAGAAAGTTGCACCTCTAAGTTACAGACTAATCTTTTTAACACAAACCATATGTTTATTCATCATTTCCTAGACTGCTGTTTCCATATGGTAGTCATTAGAACACACGTTTTAAAACGATCTTCTCCTATTCCCTTGCTAGGGCTCTAGTTCTGTGCCCATCCTCAAAGAGGAGGAGCAGTAGTTACCACATATGCAGCGACTGGTATTGAAGGCAAGTCGGGTTGCAGAATTAACTAAACAACAGAAGCATATCAGACAGCAAGTTCAGCCACTACAACTTCTGTCCTTAGTGTATGGCATAATTCTTGCCTTCTGTCAATGTGGTAAAGCACTTCCACTTGCTTGTTTTAGAAATGTTTCGAAGAACACCACTTGCCTCTAGCCTCCCCAGATGGTGCTTATATACCACTTGAGGGCAGTCCCGTAGTATGTTACTGTACAGCTTCTGAAAGTGAGGAACATTCGGCTTCACAATGTTCTGCACTTTCGATCTGTCTTCTCCTATCACCATTCTGAAATCACCTAGTAGAGAAAAGAGACACCATTAATTCGTCAGGAAAAAAAAAAGCTCAAAGGAGAATATAACAGAAAACAACACAGTACAAAGCCGTCACCTAAGACTTTATTCTCCAATTCTACCATAGCCTATATTATCCACAGTAAGGTCTACTTTCTAGTAGTCAAAAAATAGAATACTATTCAAATACCTTCAAGCACAGAAATAAGAGTCAGAATTGTTATGTTGCCTCTGATATGCTGTAAAGTAATCAACCCACGTGTCCACATTTTCACTCGGATGATAAAATATTCCAACTGTCAAGTTCGGCTTCCAAAGCAGCAGTAATAGTCATATTCTTTGCAACCATATATCAGTTTTGACAGATGACTTAACAAATTGACCAGCCCAAATACTTTGTATGTAGAAACGTGCACTTTCTTTCATGACACACGACCAAAAAGTTTCAAAAAGAGTAAGTGAAAAGACAGACAGCCTGCAACAAAGCATTCATCTACCTCCATTAAATACTACTCCAGTAGCTTCCAGAATTACCAACTAGGAGTCAGAGGCTCAGTGCAGCACAGATCAACAAACAAAATCCTGAATCAATTCATTTTCCCACTTCCCACATTCAGGAGATAAATGTTGTTGCAAGGTGGCAACTTGCTAACATTAGCTAGTTTATTTTGATTCATGCCAAGCTGCAAAACAAACACTTCCCATATAAATGGTACTGACTCAGTGCTCTCAAAAAAAAGTATTAAAAAAAAAAAAAGGATAAACATTTTCCAAAGTAAAGCATTAACAACTCTTTTCAGCCATCTCCAATGAGACTGATTAGATTACATAAAATCAATTTTGTCTACTACTACACCCTCTGAAAAGTTTCAGACCTAACAAATTGGCAGCAAAATAAAACATCCACAAACATGCAACTGATAGCCTTTTTCTTGAACATTCCCAACTGGGAATCCCTCTGCTTTCGCTTTGTTCAGCCAGCAGAGCCAATTTCAACATCTTGCAGCATGGTAACTGCCTATCAATTAATTCCTCCTTTCTTTAGATATGAAATCGGTGATTCTTTTATTTAAAAAAAAAAAAAAAAGTCCAATACCAACCAGAAGGTGAGTGTTAAAACATGTACTGAGCTGAAGAAACATATTCTGGGTCTTTAACTTAAAATAAGTAATTTTAAAACACAGCACATTCAAAAAGTAAGAGGTAACAAAGCATAGGGCAGACTATCAAATGAATCAACACAACACTAAGAGGGAAAGAAAATTTTTTCCCAAGATTTTGAATCTTTAAAATCAAAATACAATCTGTCCAAACTGAAAAAACCCCCACAATTTCACCATATTCAGTCACCCATACTTAGCCGTTCAAAAATCAAGCAGGTAAAAGAATTTTTGCTTAGGTACCTATTTTGCATGAATAAGCACAATTAGCCTTTCCACGCTGTTAGGTAACAGCATTAAAATACAGTTATTGGAGCATGCGACACTGTAGGCCCAAAGCAAGAGAGCCACTGATGTCTGTATTAGACTTCCTCCTGTGGCACAACAGCTCCAGCCACAGCTTTTCTTCTCAGAGACTTCAGACACCATATACTAACCAGAATATGAGAGTCCTGCAATCTGCATATACAGGTCTTCTTCAGAAAAACTTTCTGGTAACATGAGGAAGGCCGCTGTGACTGCGCTCTTCAGATTGCCAACGAGAGCAGCTTGTAACTTGCTATTCTCATTCTGTGTCAGTATTTTCACCTGAAAAAGCAGTCATTGGAAGCAAGACTTCAGGAAAGTGCTACTTAAGTTGAAGGTAAAAATACTTATCTTTAGTGCTGGACTGAGTAATAAGAAATTTATTTAAGATTAGATAGTATTACTATGGGACAATAAAGACTAGAGCATCCCCTTTTTGTAGCAGAGAGAGAGAGGAACATCTTTTTAAGACTTAACAGCTTGCTACAAAAGGCTATTTTTACAAACACACTGAGAACTGTTACAAGCAACAGCCACTGACTTATCTCTTAAGAGGTATTCACCTTTTCATATTCATGAATTTTGATTAATTAAAACACTAAATATGAATGCATCAACAGGCATACTTCATATGTGATTATGCCATCAGAATAAAAGGCCACTAACATGCTGAAAGAGAACGGAATACCAGAAACAGGTAAGTTTTCCTATTCCTCTTCATTCTATTTATCTTTTTTTTTTTTTTTTAATAAAAGACTCCTCTATCATAAGCTTCAAGTAGTTTCTTAGACATTAGTTGTCCTCCTAGAAGCAGCATGACTTCGTTTTGCAATCTGCATGCAGAGAATGTGAAGTCAAAGGGAACTTCACGTACACACAGATCACTGAAGCTGACTGCTTCTGCGTGCCACAAAAAAGTTTATTTTTAGGAAACACTCAAACTGTTCAAAGTCAACTACAGAATCCAGTCACCTAGGATATGGAAATATACAGGAATAAAAAGCAGATCTGCAGTAAGCACTGAATATGGAAACATATTATTATAGAACATTAGACAGATGAAGTCAGCCTGAGTTACAAGATGGCTCACTATGCTCTTCCAGAAACAGCTCTTCCCAGAATTACTGCTTGTTGTGAGTTTCTGTCTTTTCTAAGTGTTCTGGTTATGCAGTACTGTCCTTCCTTATAAAGGGCAGCTTTTTAATATTTGTTTACTCTAGAATACTTTAAAATGCAACACCCCTCCCCCCCCCAGCAGTTATAAACAAATGTAACCAACACTTTTTATCCCAAAAGCCCATTCACAAACAAATGAGTTGCAGTATTGCTTGAAACTCTGCCCCTAGCTACAACTTGGAAGTGCTAAGGTATCCTATGGAGAAAATTTTCCTTTAGGAATGGAAATACTGATTCAGTAAATAATGTATGAGAATCACACATATCTGCTAAGAAAATTCTCCTTACAGAAAGGACATTGACAAAGCAATGTCTAACAGCTGGCCAATGCTATGCTCAATTACGGTAAAATCTTTAAGACAGATAAAACTAGAACAACATCTCATTTTGATAAGATGGTGAATGCAACAGTATGCAGGCTGCTTGTTTCAATCCCTCTGCACAGCACTAAAGCAGGGGTTTGCCTAACACCTAATTGATACAGTAGTCTGGAATTAGTCCATGGTGGATTGTGAAAGGATGTTTTCCCTCCTTTGTGTTTGAATTTAAAAGTCAAGAGTTTGCTGTACAATTCAGAATTCCTCCTCCTGCAAATGACTTAACATTTTTTTAGCATTAAAATAAAAGATAACGGTAGGACACCTTGAAATATAATATATCCAACTGCCTAGAGTAAATTGTATTTCCTTGAAAACCATGGGAGAAATTTACTGAAATCATACAGACCTGCTCAAGTAAGATCCAGTAAATAGGCTGGTCATGAGGATAAACTAATATTTAAAATCTCATCAACTAATTCACTTACATGGACTCTCACAACTTGCTGCTTCAGGGAAACTAAGGAAAGACAGAAGGAAGAAGTACATGGCACGTACTTGCAGTCACGCAAACTGCTTACATCTTAGGCTAGCCCTGGAACTAAATGATATCCCTGACTTGCTGTTAAGAACACCATGGTTACAGTCTTTTAAAAGATGAAATTTTGCAGAGATGCTATTCCTCCTCATGGAAGACCAGTAAAAGGAATCACCACCTCCTTTGCTAAAAATACTCCCTAACATAAACTAGAATTTTTTCAAAGGGAAATAACATGCTAGGCTTCAAAATGTGAACGCCTGAAACACTGCAGTAGTGACACCATTTACAAACAGATTTTAAACAGTTCATATTGCTAGAAACCTCCCAGGAAGACAGAGCGCAATAGCTGTCACCCAGGTGGGACAAGGATGAATGTTCATTCTTGGGTGAATCTGAAAGAAGACCAAGTTAAGAAAAGCTTTTTCACAGTGCAGAGAACTTGCAACCAGAACTATTCACTGCACTGTGTCACATAAGGGGGAGAGAAGCAGCCAATTTGATCTGGTTTTACAGTACACTGAGAATCCAGTTAACTAACAACAATGACTTTAAAATTAGTAAATATGTTGAACGAGGGATACATTCCATTTCATGGAACTCTCAGTGATCACAACAGTATCAAGTAGGAAACTGCTGCCTCCACTGCTAGGAAATGTGTACGCAAGACTGCAGGTACATGTAAACAAAGGTATTTCAGAAAAACAATATACACAAAGAAAATTTCATTACGGAATGAAAGGAGTGAACAGCATTATTCCAGTCTGCCATTTAGCCACATCAACATTCTGTTAAGGACCACAATAAGAGGAGTTTTCCATTTTCTTTCAACAAATGTTTTTACAGATTTGGACAATGGAAAAATTCTGTTAACAAATATGTGCTCTGTCACTCCTCCATGGGAATTTTTATAATATAAAAAGCCTAAACGTCCCAAGATCTCTGTAGCACATAGACGATATTTCTACAAACTATTCATACTCCTCTCACTCTCACCTCACTTGAGTTTAATAAACATTTCCTTCTCTCAGTAGTTTCTCCAGGACAATAGTAAATACAGCTGCTTAGCATAAGCAGTTAATTACACTCTACAATTAACAAAAATTCAGTAATACTTCAGATGCTTTTTAAAATCTTCTTTCTCTGAACTAATTATGTGTCACTAGTGCTTATTTATTTTACTTTTTAGATACAACAGCATTTCTTTTTCCAGGGAACATGTCAGTTATGGAGAAATTACAACTAAGTTTATTCCATTTTTTAATACAGCTAAATGGGAATTTAGCTAATCAGCATTACAAATTTCATGTAGGATGAAAAGCCAGGGAACTTTTAACACAAAGAAGCCTGGGAAGAAAATTTAGCATTTCTAAATAGCAATTCCGAACTCCGTCTATTCTGCCAAGCATTCTGGAAAGATTACTTTGTCAAGGCAACCAGTTTACAACAGAAACAAAATCTCCGGTGAAAATTAAGCCAAGATTTTCAAGCCAGAGCAAGTGTTTCAGCTCATGTGTTAGAATAGCTTGGATAGCTTTCACTCAGTGACAGCTTTGTAACGGAACACCATAAAGGCACTGAGGTTTTCCTCCTCTATATGAGAGTGAGGAGAAAATTCCCAAACAAGCTGTTACAAATAGTATTAATCTGGCTACAGTCAACCATGCCCACAACTAGCACTAACAGCAAACGGTACCCGAGAGATTCTGGTGTATAAGCAAACACACCAAATCCTGTGTCCCCTACAGGCTCAATGTACATTTTTAAGAAGAAAAAAGCTTTCTATCACTCTTGCTTAAAACGTAAACATCAAATCAGTTGCAAAGCCAGAACCAGCAGACATTTGAAACCCGCACAACAGATCTAAATAAATTATTTGGTCGTCTTTGGTCAACAGTGTAACATCCAAAATCCCAGTGAGTGATTTTATAGATCCTACAGGAAGAGACGGTTTTAAACATTCACCGAATCATCTTTCAGTCAAATTCCAGTTTAAATCCTGCAGACTTTACTCAAGGCAAATTCCTGGATTCTTTATGAAGATAATTGGGATTGATGCCTTCTTTTATCTATTAAACACATATGCATGAAGATATCTCTGCTGCTTTGGTAACAACCAAACAAAATACCACATTGTCCCTTCTTGTGCAGTATGCATTCCCCTTGAATTTAATCAAAAGACATGAAGCACAACTTGCATATACTAAGATGAAAATCCTAAAGTAAATCAAAGCAGCAGCAAATGCAGGTACACTGAAAATAAGTATTCACTATACATTGTTAATGTGAGATTCAGAATTCTTCCTTCAGTTATTTTTCTCAGCACATAAAGTTCCATTCTTTCTAAAGATAACAGCTGTTCTAGCCTGTACCGTGCCATGACACGTCTCTGCAGATAGAGAAAATGCAGCAGTGCTGAGACAACCTATTCAAACTTTCACCCCTAATTTTCAGCTAAAAGCATAATTAACTTCTGTTCTAAGACTTGAACCGAGTTCTCTCCTTCCTCCCTCCTAAGAGATTTTAACTTAGCGCTGCTGCCACCTGCTGAAATCACACTGGGTCAGGCCCTCCTGAAAAAGCAAAGACCTCCTAATTTTTTATGCCACAAACAAGGAGGAGAAATACCAAACTGTTTAACATATGGTTCGGTTGATTGTAGACACTTTAGCAATACAATGAACTAGATGGTAACTGCAGAGCAAAGGGGCTTTCATCTTTCAAGATGTCCACTATTCAACTGCGCTAAATTTTGGTGACTCCTCCCATTTGTTATAAAAGGTAAATATTACATTTCACATTAAAGGAATCTTGAAATAATACAGCTCAGCTATTCAAGAGCCGCTACAGGCAGAAAACTGTAATAAATATACTTACCTTCTGGGTTGGTTTTTTTTCCACATAACACACTACCATTAAGGACTACATTTCACTTCCTTTGTGAAACATTATCCCTCTAGGACTAGAGCCCTAAACCAGAGCAGATTATTTGTCAGTACCGATGCAGAAATCCTTAACAGTTAAAAGCTAAAACTACAACTGATAATTTTCCAGTCCTGTAATTTCCTGCATTTCAAGACAGATAACTGAAGTGACTGATAGTTACCGGTTTTTGTAGGCGTCCAGCGACATAGAGGGTTTTCCAGTGAAGTAAATCATCAATTAGGGTATCAGTGCTAATTACACCATATTTTATTACCTGAGGAAAAAAAAAAAAAGAAAATAATGGCTTTTGAATTACCTGCACCATTTTCACTACATGAAACTTCCTAATTATTTACTTCCTGTAACTGTCATTAATTCTAGGAACGCACACCTCCAATAAAAAAACTGGATGCATAACATTAAAATGTTTTAATGGACATAAGAGGTAAAAAAATAATCCTATTTACAGGTAAACTTTGGGGAGAAAAAAGAAGAATGCACAGAACTCCTTTCTACAATCAAAGTTACATTAAAGTCACTCCAGGGTCAATTACTAAAGCAAAAAGACTTAAAATCCCAAAGAAACCCAGTCTAGACAGACACTGGCACTGAGGAGACCTGAACATAAAAATACAACTGTCCATAAGAAGATTTTGGAAAGGTTACAATCAGCTTTGTACCAGCCAAAAGTTACAATAGTTGGAATAATCCACAGTATCCTTTCTGATATTGAAAACAATCAAGAAACAGTTTGTCAGAGATCCTAGATAAACAAATCCCCTCTGCATTTGAACGTACTGCTACTAGGGGGTTGAGAGTACATCAGAGAGCTTTTTTCCTTTTGCTCTTTGATGTTAGAAAACAAATGATTTTGAAGTTCACTTGCTGTGACTGGAAAAAAGATGGACTTTCAACAGTTCGTTACCGATTCGCACTTCCCAAATCATCCTGACAGCAAGGCAGCCAACTCCAGAATTTCTGGATAACGAAGGACCATGGACTGTGATATGATCGTGTCATTACAGCATAAGATGATTGGTCCTTAAACTAAAATCCAAAATTCACATAAAGTGAACATTGTTTAAACCCTAAATTCTTGCCTTTAAAGAGATGCCTTTAAACAAAACAACAAGACGATAATAAATAACTTTATTTATCCAACATTGTTGCAACCACACATGCTCTGAGAAACTTCAGAAAGGCATATATTGCTCACATGGCATTTTTCCATGACTGTCCTTCATTTCATTTTCCATCTTCTTTAAAAGAACCTGCTTTCCCTATGTACAATTTATTAATATATGGTAAAATTACTCAAAATCCCCACCAAGACAGACAGACACAGTGTCTCCCTCACCTGACTCCTGTCCACACTTCTCCTTACCAAACACAGTCCAGACATGGATGCAGGAATAGGATTTGCTGGACGAGTACTACTTACCTAGAACTATTAATTATACCCAAGCTTCACAGATAAGGATGTTAGCAATTAAACAGCACAGATGTCGCTTCCAACTTGCTATGTTAAACATACACATTTTATGCCAAATGAACAGTAAGAATCCACTTCGATATTACCACACAATCAACTGCTAAAATTAAGGCCCCTGTTTCCCCATGATATACTTTACAACCATCAAAACTGGAAGACTGTAAGTAATCAGAAGTATAAAGCCAGTTTCTAAACTGCTTTAACTGTAAATTCCAAACATTGCTTTCACTTTAAGGGCAAGAACGGCTGCACTGTTAGTTTTTCAATTAATATGCTATTATGTTTGGAGACATAAATATTGAAGACATCATGAGTTAAGGATCTCACAATCTAGAAGATTTGCTTCTTGCACAGAAATCTGCTTTAAGCTAATCCTTTCAACACTTCACACACACGTGATTTAACTTACTCAAACTACTTGTACTTACCCTACCATTGCATGGCACTAAAGTATTGTAGTAAATTCCTGCTCCATAGCTCTGCACACTACTTATCTGTTTTGGCCCAAAAACTTTTAGGAAGGAATAATGATTCCTGTTCTTCAGCAAGTTCATCATATGCCAGGTCACAGTATCATCAACAGCAAACACGAAGTCCAGCATATTGTCCTGTGCACAAAGACAAAAGAGTTGGGGTTTATATATCACGAAGTGATCAATGCTAATCATACTAATCCAAGACATACATCGTATCGAGCTAACAGCTAATCATTTTTTATGTAAGTAAAAAAAACCCAAAACACAAGCATTAATGTCAAATACAGTTTAAAGGTTCTAAGTTGTATGCTCTTTAGCGAGTCTAGCAGAGTTGATCTGAAATATTCCTGGCCTCATGGTTAAGGGACCAACCTCCAACCCACCAAAACAGCAGAGCACGCGATGAAATTTCTCACAGCTCAGCATAAGAGTTAAATTGCTAATGAATAGGACTTTTGCTAATAGACAAAGCCATGAATTGGGAGGTGTGGGCAGATAGAGGAATTTGAAAGCTGGCAGCAAGAAACTGCACTTCCAGCGTATTCACTTGCTTTTGTCAATAGAACAACGCAAACTCCAAAGACTTGTAATGTGCAATGCTAGTGCTGCTCTTCCAAAATCAGTCCCCACATTCCCTGCACACTGGCAAGCTGAAAGTTTACAATTGGTACCTGCAATAAACTGGTATTTGCAGCAATGTTGCATCAAATTCATTACGCCTACTGCTCCGCATGGCTTATGAATTCTGGGCTGCATTCTAGCTCATCAGTTAATATTACTTGAGAGGCAGTCTGTCAGCTACCTCTCTTCCCCATTCTTTTGTGAGGATGAGATGCTCTGAAACTCTAAGCACCCTCTGGTTTTCTCTTTCCAGAAAGGAATACAAGATGCGTCTAAAATCACATTTGCGAGGAGTGCTTAGCGAGTGAGTCACAATATGCAATCACAGGATGGTTTTGGTCGGAAGGGACGTCAAAGCCTATCCAGCTGTAACCATGGGCAGGGACACCTCCCACTGGATCAGGGGCTCCCGGCCCCATCCAACCTGGCCTTGAACACCTCCAGGGATGGGGCAGCCACAGCTTCCCTGGGCAACCTGGGCCAGGGCCTCTCGAACTCTCACAGTGAAGAAATTCCTCCTTATGTCTAGTCTAAAACCGCCCCTCTCCAGTTTATACCCCTTGTCCCTCGTCCTATCACTCTAAGCCTTTATGAACAGTCCCTCCCCAGCTTTCCTGTGGCCCCTTCATGCCAGGCTTCTCATCTACCAGCATCCCGAGCCCTTCTCTGCAGGGCTGCTCTCAAGCGTAAGAGAAAGAGGAATCCGCTCTGGCCAGACCCGCTTTGAGGAGAGGCCTGGGGAGCCTGAGGGCGCCTCACGGGGAGCGCTTCTCCCCGACCCCTCCCCCGCCTCACCTCGCCGTGCGCGGCCACGGCTCCCGCCTGCGGGAACACGGCGGAGCCATAGGCGAAGGCCAAGCTGAGCTCCTGCGGGAACTGCGACAGCACCTGCCGGAGCCGCACCGCCGACCCCTCCAGCGCGGGCGCCGCCATGGCGGGGGCGGCCCTCGGCGGGACCGGCCCGCCCCGAGACCCCTCGGACACCGCCCCGGGACCCCTCAGACACCGCGCCGACACCCCTGAGCCCCGCCTCGCGGCCCCTAGGCCCCGCCCTCCTACCGCCTCAGCCCCGCTCCTTCAGCCCCGCCCCTCATGCCCCTCAGCCCCGCCTCGCGCCCCCTGAGCCCCGCCTCCACCCCAAGCCCCGCCCCCTCAGCATCTCAGTCCCGCCCCCTAAGCCCCGCTCCTCCCCCCAGCCCCTCCCTCTCCCTCAGCCCCTCCCTCTCCCTCAGCCCCTCCCTCTCCCTCAGCCCCTCCCTCTCCCTCAGCCCCCCCTCCCTCAGCCCCTCCCTCTCCCTCAGCCCCTCCCTCCCCTCAGCCCCTCCCTCCCCTCAGCCCCTCCCTCTCCCTCAGCCCCTCCCTCTCCCTCAGCCCCTCCCTCTCCCTCAGCCCCTCCCTCTCTCTCAGCCCCTCCCTCCCCTCAGCCCCTCCCTCTCTCTCAGCCCCTCCCTCCCCTCAGCCCCCCTCCCCTCAGCCCCTCCCTCTCCCCTCAGCCCCTCCCTCTCCCCTCAGCCCCTCCCTCTCTCTCAGCCCCTCCCCCTCCTTCAACCCCTCACACGCCTTCTCAAAGTCCCTTGGATGCCACTGAAGGAAGAAGTTGTTTGTTACAAAATTATAAATTGCTAATCTATTATATATTACATATAGATTTTGTGATTTTAGTGCTAAAATGTAAGATTAACTTGAATAATAACTTCTTCACTAGCCTGTGCCTGGATGCTTACGCTTAACGAAGGGCTTCTAACAAGGCTGCAATTAGAACAAATGGGAAAGAATGTGACTGTATCTAATTAAGCCAGATAACAAAGACTAGCACAGTGATCATAGAATCAAGCCTTTGCAAAAGTCCCTCCTCAGCTTTCTTGTAGCCCCTTCAGGTAGTGGAAGGTCGCTATAAGGTCTCCTTGAAGCCTTCTCTTCTCCAGACTGAACAACCCCAACTCTCTCAGCCTGTCCTCCTATGGAAGGTTCTCCAGCCCTCAGATCATCCTTGTAGCCTCCTCTGGACCCGTTCCAACGGCTCCATCTCCTACTTACACTGAAGATTCCAGAACTGGACACAATCCTCCAGATGAGGTCTCACAAGAGAGGAACAGAAGGGCAGAATCCCCTCCCTTGCCCTGCTGGCCACACTGCTTTTGATGCAGCCCAGGACAGCGTTGGCCTTCTGGGCTGTGAGCGCACATTGCTGGCTCATGTCGAGCTTCTCATCAATCACCACCCCCAAGTCCTCTTCCAGGCTGCTCTCAATGATAAGAGAAAAAAGAACCAGCTAGGGCCACCTGCAAGAGGTGCCCAAGGAGTCTAAGAGCATGCGCAAGAAGGAGAGTTGAAAAGTTCACCTGTGAGGAAGGTCTACAGCCTTCATCCTGAGACCCCAAAGGAGACCCTCTGAGGGCAGAGTGTGTGCGCCAAGGGGAGGAAACTTACGTAAATAAAATCATTAATTTTATTAGAAAGATGATCAGAAGAGAGTAGGACAACAGCAGGTCACCATTTGAATTATCTGGAGAAACGCACAAGTAAGGAGAAGGTATAAAAATGTTTAATTGAGATAAGGTGTTCTGAATGAAAAAGGTTAGCTAGCAGGGAAGGCCCCTATCCCAGTCTGCCTTTAAATTGCATTCAGGAACTTAAATAGCTTGGAAGTAACTCAGAGCTAAGGAAGACAATGTTATGCTTCTATAAATTTCCTGTGCTGAGTTTATGATGGCTGTTTGCTTGTCAGTCTTAAATTTGTAGCTTGAAAAACAGGTAACTTTCATTCCATCTTCTTAGGGCAAGACTAATTTCATTAAATCAAAATAAAAGTAGAAGGTCCTTAAATATGCTTTTACTTAAGGAATGGATGGATGTTATTAACCCTGAATGCACTTAGTTTAATAATTTAAGTTTTAAAAGGCAGGTATTTGTTTGAAGAGACTGGGAAACTTCCTGAAAGAAGTTATTGTACTATTGGCTAATAGTTAAGGTAACAAAGTATAAATAAGGTAACTGCAGCATTTTTGCTTAGGTATTTGTATATTAGAGAGAACCTGGGGAACAACGTCACTACATTGTTGTGGAATTGTGTATCTGAATTTTTATCTTACTGGTACAAGACCTCTCCTTGAGGGCTCTAAGTGGATTTTGTTCGTATAACTTAAAGGCCTTGTTTTCTAACTTTCCTACAGCTTTCTCCTGTTTGCTGTGCTTACTTAACTGGGCCTTAAGTATTTTAGATAAAATCTAAAACTAGTTTCTATTATCTGTATCTTTTTAAGTTGTTGAAGTTTCTAATAGCATAGTTTGGAGACTAATAAAAATGATTTAGAACAAAATTTTGGGAGTCTATAAAGAGCTTCTCTGAAAATTTCTGTAAATTATCTTATGTCTTGTATTGATTTTGAACTTGCCCTCTAGTCTGTTTTTTCAGTCTAACTTTTGCTTTGCTAACTGGTAAGAAAACCTGCAAACACCAGAAGGTCTTAAGTTTCATTTACATTTTCTGCTAGCGCTGCTGTTAAAGGGAGCAGTTTTCTTCTAGCTGCTTGAATCAGCGTAGGTGTTTGTGTGGCTGCATATTGGAACAGATTGGGGAATTGGTGTGGGTTAAAACCAACTGTTTGGGGGGTTTTGTTGCTTTTTTTTTTTTAAACCAGGTAATCAATGTGCTTTACCACACATGTTTTTGCTGGTACAAGCAAGAGAGACGATAAGGTTCCTTCTGTTGACAGTGCTGGTTCAAAAGATCCAAGTACTTGCTTTTTATAAACGTTTCTTACTTAGAATCTTGGCTGTGATTGATTCCATGCCTTAAAACTGTGTAAGGAAGGGAATGATATTCTGTATGTCACATGGTTGTCTGTTCCTTATGTTTCTTCTTTGTCTGTCAAGCAAGTTGTGATACTTAAAATAGGGTTTTTTTTCTCATGACAGAGCGTAATACAAGTCTGAACTTGAGCCTTTGTTTCAGTTTTTGCCACTGGCAATAAGATGCACTCTTTGATTACCTTTCATATAACTAGAAAGTTTGTCTACCAGCATGGGTTTTGTTTCTGCCTTGCCACTGTGTTCCCTGGCTCCTTAGACTTGAGGAGTCTCGCAGATGTTGACTTTGTTTAGTGTGTTAATTCCAGGTGGTGTATGCAGCCCAATGGATATGCTAAGTGTGATATCATAGAAGGCTTTGATATTAGATCTGCACAGAGTAATCTTAATGCCAGCATCTTCAACTAAAAATAACAGTTTTCACTAACTGAGTATGGAACTGTGAATACCTGTGGTCTGTCAATCCGTGAGTTGATCTGGCAGTTGGAGCTGAGCTGTCCTGAGTGCTCCTGTGGTTTGCCTCCACAGTGTCGGAAATGCTGTGGTGTAGGTCGCGGTCAGTGCCTTACTCACAGTGGTACCGCTTCCCAACAATAAGTGTGTTTTGTTCTTCCTCTATGGATATTCCTCCAACAAAACCGACAGCTTTCTGTCCTGTGGTTTTTTAGCAATGGAAAATGTGTCCCACTTTTCCATAGCATTGTCTGTTGGAGGTGGAAGACTTACATGATCACAGAGATGCTGCTTCTTGTGCATGTAACCATTCTAACTCAGAGTAATTTTCATAAGGTAGTGGCAGTATCTGGATCCAGAAAGTCATCATTCTTTTAAAATCATGTAATCACGGAAATACAGAGAAATTAAAGTTCTCCATCACTTTTTTTTTTTTTTATTTAAAGCATGGATAACATTGCTAGTGCAGCTGCACATGGGTATGAGTTGCTGTTTGTGTACACCAACAACTGACCACCATCTTTTCCTCTATCTGATATCAGACCCCTCAGTGGATTTTAACTGAGAATATAGATTTTAGACAAACCAAAGGGGAACAGAGACGTGCGTGCACACACACACATACATACACGCACAACCGCTTCAGTTTAGTTTTGAAGAGGTTGAGTTGTGAAGCCACTTGGGAAGTGTTTATGCAGTGTGTGCTATTTGTTCCATCTTGTTAGTAAAGCTTTCTACCCCAGCATCCCTACAAGCTTATTTGTCACCCTGTGGCTCATCACTGCCCAAGGGGCTATTTTCCAACAAAGATGGAGTAATAGCTGTCTGCTCCACATCTGTTGCAGAAATCAGATCAGTCATCACTGCAAAAGGCTTGCCTTTCTCTTGCTGAGAAATTACTATCAGGCAGCAGTTACAATCAATCAACAAGTTGTTTCTTACCAGGCAACAGTAATAGTCAGGATAATAGAAATATAAATGAATATAAAAGCTGGTAAATAGTGACATTTCTGGCCTTCCTTCTCACCTTGGTTCTGTCTGCTGGCTCGTTCTGGTCAGGCAGGGATTTCTGGCAATGTGTGAGAGAACATATTTTTACACAGCCACACTAATCATTCTGTGGGATGCAGCGAAAACAATGTGAGACGAGAGTCGTGATGTGTTCCTGCAGGTGGTGTACTGCAGGGTGTTTTACCCAAGCCAAGCAATTATCTTGTCCCCAGCAACTTCTGAGCTGTGGGGAACCAGCCTCTATATGAGACAGAGTATCACATGTTGCCAGCTGAAATCCTGTAGGAGCTGGGGACTGCTGTTTTGCAGAAGTGGTCAATAGCACTGTCGTTCTTAGTGAACGCTTTGAACTAGTATCCTGCTCTAAAGCTTTTAGGGAATTTGTGCCTTATTTTCTCTATTTGGACAGTTGTGATAAGAAAAAGGCACAGTTATTGCTTTGGGGGTTCCCACCCCTATGTGGAGACATTGAACAGCAACGAACGGGGTGTTCCTTTGTTACTGATATTAGATGGAACAAATAGGAGCTGTAGGCTATCCCAAGTTCATTCCTATTTCAGCTCTGCGTTCCTGAATTATTAACAACCCTGGCTCTGGAAAGCTAACTGCACTCTATCTGTATCCCCAATGGCATTAACCTAGAACAGTCCCAGATGAAGGCTTGCCAATGGCTCTATTCA
The DNA here is from genome assembly GCF_032191515.1 of Phaenicophaeus curvirostris. Classification (NCBI taxonomy): domain Eukaryota; kingdom Metazoa; phylum Chordata; class Aves; order Cuculiformes; family Cuculidae; genus Phaenicophaeus; species Phaenicophaeus curvirostris. The sequence continues at coordinate 4,201,496 of NC_091402.1, read as the reverse complement.
TCGGAAGCAGTGAAGCGAGTGATGAAACACCACCTGAAGGTGAGTTCAGAAACAAGTAATTGCAGTGGTAATAATGCTTTCAGGGGAAATGACTTTAATAGGAGAGTTCCTTACCATCCTTAGTCTTAATTCAATGTTGTGAGTGTTTCTAGTTGTAATTGTATGTTTAACAATAACATTTAAGGACTTGTTTCTCTCTGTGATATGTGTAGAGGGTAATAAATCCTGTCATGTATCTTAAGCTAAGGGTGTGATGATTTAAGGTTCTGTATGATCATCATGTATTCTGGAGGGGTTCATTGTTATTTCTATATATTTCTGTTGATCAACTGTTAACTGTAGCTTAGCTGCACTTCATTCCATAGCATCTTGTGAAAGTGAGTGAGGCCTTCCAGCTTGTTTGTACTAAGCTTCTTCGAGAAACTTCATGGTAGAACAGCTTGAATTCAAGTGTACTTGACTGCCTAAATTATCGCTAACATACTGATATCTTTGAAGCAGTTCATAAGCAAGGCAGTTTGAGCTTCAACACAGTACGTTATCTATTAGCCTAATAATTGTAGCCACTAAACCGCATATTTTAATCATCATCTATTACCAAAGCAGTATTGAAATTCTGTGCATGCAAAAAAAATAATGAAAAGGATCATTAAGTAGAATAAACAGCAAGTGACACTGAAAAACACATTACAGTGATATTTTAAGCTAATGCTTGTGTGGGCTGTGTGAAAGCACAAAGAGTTTCTCCTACAATCCTTTCTGAAATTTTGATACTTAGCAAGTAGTTTGTGCTGCTGCATTCCTTTACCTGGCTAAGCAAGGTAAGGCCCTGAAGCAAGAGAAGGAGAACAAGGTGACAGGACTGTGAAATGGGGTAAAGACAAGAGAAGGTGTTAACCTAGACAAAGACTGACACACAATTAATGACCATGTCTACCAAATGTTGTTTTAAGATGACTTATTTCATTTTCATGAATGGATTAACCTTAATCAGGAGGAAATTTTTGATCCTCAAAAAGGCTAACTTATGCACCTTGTTCTTCCTAGGCTCTAGTCCAAGTGGAGCTTCTGTGCTATAAACAGCCTAATTCCATAGCTGAAGGGCAAATTGTCATTGTAATGTCTCATTTCTGGAAATATTTGCTTATATTATCAGTGGCATCCTATCTTTTCTTCCATTACTAAAGCTGATTTATTTGAAATTGTTATTGTGGGAGATGGGAATCAATTAAGTTCATATTCTGTGAGAACTGCAGCTTTAAGTGTTTTCTATAGTTTATAATATCGTGGCAATAATGTGTTGTGTTCATAAAAATAGAGAATCTGTTTTCTCATGCTTACACACTAGAAACGACTGTGCTTATCTGCATTTCACATGGACTTTCGATATCTGTAGTAGAAATGAAAAATATTTCAAGGGGCATTTTCATGTAGCTGGTCAATTCTGTTGGGCTAATTCTTAATTTCTTTCATCATAAATGCTGCTTCTTCAAGGGCCTAAGTAAATGTGTCTGAAATGTCTGCAGTCAGTGTCTGCAGTTCATTTAAGTGGTTATATTTACTTTCTTCATCTGCCTTTAATTCCATAAGGCTTTGTTTTCCTTATTTAGAAAAATCTCTGAGGATTTTATGTACTCTGCAGAGCAGCAATTATATCTAGAACACTTTTGTGGTGTAAATATTTTTCTTTTGGTCTCTTTGAAGAAGTTTGCAGGACGTGGTATCCTAAACTTCAGTGCAGTCATAATTGGATAAGTAGAAAAAAAGAATTGGTTGAATATTAATTTCTTTCCTTTTACTGAAAGGTTCAAAACTGTTGCAAAAATCCAGACAAGGACCATCTTTTGCCACGGCTTTGCAAACAGAGTTGTTCATTTACTTACGGCACTTTAAATTTTGCAGGGGGATGTGGTTGACTGTTATTGTTACAAATTACATTAATCTCTTAATTTATAAAAAGCATGATATAGCATGAGTTTAGTAATTCATAAATGCTGTGTATGTTTTGTGTATGTCTGAATGGATGCATTCACTTTGGCTGCCACAACATCCTTGACAAACTGGTGAGATATGGACTGGAGAATAATCCATGGCAGAAGTGCAGGCAGGTTCTGCCTGAGCAGTGTAGTCCTGCTGCAAAGGATCTGGATGTCAAGCTGAATCATGAGCTGACCGTGAACCTCCCAGTGTGGTTAATAAAACAGTTTGGGTTTTATATATATATGTAAGATGTGTTGTTGCTGGGGTCGGGGTTATTGGATATTTTCAGGTTTGGCCTTGTTAGCACTCTGATATTCTCAATAATTTTCCTGCTGTCTCTTTATTTATTCACATGTTTTGCCTAAGATATTCTTTGGATTTTAAGTCTGTCTTACCTTTGAAAATGAAACATGTCATTACTGTTGAATTTCCTTGAAGAATCTGTGATAAGCTGGTAAAACCAAACTCTTGCAAATAGGTGAAAAACTTAAGCAAGAAATTGATAGTATAACTCTGTAAAATCTATCTTCCTGTTGGTGCTGTATCCAATGTAATAGCAGTGAATAGATCCTTAAATCTGGAGAAACCTTTTCATTACAGTAAAAATGACAATTCCCTAGGAAAGTTGAACATGAGGGATGAAATCTTAAAATTGAGTTTCTCTAGATGGGAGTGTTAAGTTATCTGGTACAATGTCTCCTCATCTGGATGTTTCACAAAATCTCATTAGTGTTTAATGAAGGAAATGGTATCAAATGGTATGTATGGATATGATTTTAACTAAAGTAGGTGATTGGTGGGTTTAGCAATGATGAATTCAAATCAAAAAAAGGAGGAGTTGAATATGCATTTCAGGATAAATTACTGCAGCCTTACTAACATCTGCAAGAAGATTTTGCTCAAGAAATCATTTACAGTCGATGGACCTGGAATACAGATCAGCAGAGTTTTCCCAGCATCTTGAATATACCGGTTTCTGGGTACATTAAATTTTGGATGTTTGCTCTGTTCACTGAATTCCCAAATGACCTAGCAATTACTTCTTTTCGGGAAGGAGAAAGAAATCTTCTAATCTTGGTTATCCATCTTATTTAAGAAAAAAAGTTTTTGTACGTGATGGTCTTCATAGAAGAGCACATGTTGAAGGCAGTTGTGTTAGTCACTGCTTCTATGTTAGCACAGAAGTTTCCTACACTGAATCAGGGAGCTGTCAGCTGCATGTCTGGCTATTTTCAGTGCTTTTCTTAGTTTCTAATTAGAGATGTCTAAAAGCACAGTTAAAATTCAGATAAATTCTGAGCTAGCTGTTTATCCTATTCTCACAGTGAACAAGAGTAACAAATGTTTCTTAAGAGAAAATTTTGTGTGTTTGCCTTCCCTGTTAGAAACAGCCTGTACTCCTACTGATGTAGGTCAGCTTGTGTAATGCCAAAAGGATTTTTGACAGCAGTTCTTGAAAGGGTCGCTCTGTGCTCAAATGATGTCAGGATTAAATGTGTATTGATCTTTGAGGAAACAGTAGCCTTTGGGAAAGGATGTACAGCTCTGCTAACTCTTCACTGCATAATTCACCCATACGGGGCTTTGTTAAGCTTGTGTGACCTGATGATTCCATGCATACATGTGCCGCAAACCTTTGATACTTTTTTTGAGTTCAGCCTATGGGAAACTGCTGTTAACTCCGCCCCCCCCGCTTCTTTTTTTCCAGTGTAAATGAGTATATAGCCGTTGTACGCCCAAATTTGATGTTATATTCTGATATTCTTGAGTTTTGGAGAGCAGTTTTTGTTCAGGACTAGATCCCTTTCTATGTACTTATTTCAGGCTGCTTAGGGATAAGTACTTAAAGGTTTGCATTTCAGTATGTTGTGAAATGCTCTATAGGTTAGCTATTTTTGGCAGGCTTAATTATGTATTACCAAGGAGAGAGATTCCTGTGTTAATTAAGTAAAAGACATCTTTCATATTTACTGGTACCCTGGATCTAAAGCCAAACAAGGAGAATCCTGTACATCTATGTATACTGGATCATTAAATGGAGCTGACACTGTTTCTGTTTGTCCAAGTGACTGGAATATATTGGAGATCACTAAGTTCCATTATGTGAAATTGGTCCAGCTCAACTAGTCCTTGATGTTTGCATATACCCCCCAAAAGAGTATTACTATAAAATGTGCACATTCTTACTATTATTGTTAGTAGGAATAATTAAAATCATCTTATAACAAGCCTCTTGGGAGGTGTCTCAAGGTGAGCACTGCAGTTTCCTGGCAGAATTACAGAAGAGAAGTTAGCTATTTCATGCTTTCTTTTGCTGGTTTCTGGCCATGTAGGAGGATTAATTTTCAGATCTATTTTTCTGCTGTCTTCCAAGAGAATTGAAATGTCATCGCTTAAAACACGTTTTCTGAATAAAATGCGCAGCCTCCCAAAATAATGTATCGACTGAGTAGTTTACCCACTTTAAGCCAGATTTGTAAAGAATTCAAGCCAGTTAAGCTGCTTCAGATCTCACTTCTTTAAGACTCCTCCATTCCAGAGCTAGAATCAATGTAAAATGTTCCTGTTGCCTCTCGGAAACTTAAAAAGAAAAACCAAAAAAACCCTCACCATTTCCTTCCCTAATAGCAGTAATAGACTGATTCTTGTGGCTGTCTTGGAGTTGGATTTTAAAGCCCTCTATGACTTGCAAAGATTTAATTTTTGTGTTTAAAAAAGTAGTATATAGCTTAAGTAACCAAATAACAAAAGCACATTGGCAATGCAGGGTGCTTCACAGCTTGACACTTTTTTTACATGGTGACATGATGAGACTCTCAGACAAAAATGAGTCGTGAAGCAAATGATTCATTTTTTCATTTACAGAGAGCACTGGGGGAAAATAGAGCTGCAAAATACCAGAAGATGTTTCCGACAGGACAAATAGAGGAAAGTGTATTAGGGTCATCTTCAGCAGAAGACTCTTGATGTGTTATGGAAATTTCTACGGGCCTACTGCACGGCTTCTCTCAAGATGTAATCAAAGCCATCAGTTCCACATAGCCAAGGGCTTGTCCTGCCTGAAATAATAAGACCCGCTAAGGAGCAAAGTGTAAGAGTTCAAGTACCTCTAGTTGTGCAAATGTTTTACCATAAAGGGGGCTTTTAGAAAAATCTCATAAAAGCCCTCAAACATGAACCTTTAGAAACATACCATTGTAAGAGTGCCTGAGCTCTCAAATACTCAGGAGCCTTTAGCAAAAATCATCATAGAGGCCCAAACTTTGTGAAATCGGATTTTACACAAGTTATTACAGCAAGAAAGAAGACAAATGATTAGTAGTGATCAATCACAAGTTAACAGTAGCAGCTTGTAAAAGCAATGTCTAATCATTATTGTAAGAGTAAGTACAGTGATTAAGAGAAATACATTGCCAATTGCTTTAACATCATCCAGATCTGCAGTTGCTGGGTGTCCCTTTCTTTTTCACAGTGTGGATTTGGAAAGGTAATTGGGAAATCATGTGCTGACTGAGGTCTCCCTGCCCTTGCTGTGAGGGGCTTAGCCTTTACACCATCAAACTAATTACATCACCCCAAGAAGCGGAGTCTGGCCCCAGCTGCTTACTGTCTCCCCCCTGTCTCCTAGAACATGGCCAAGGTCCCAGGAGTGTAGTAAGCAGCTGGATATTTCTTATCTTTAAGCTATTGTCTAGCTCCTCTTTCACACAGCACAGTTCTACTGATAATGAAACACTTCCTCATGCTCTTATGTATTAGCAATAGCACAGTACAACTGTATGGAAGATAGCGATGTGGAAAGTTACAGACTGAGCAATGCACATAGCAATGGAATACGAATCATCCATGGGTCATACATATCACTTCAGGCTTGTCAGGCAGTCCCTGTTACTTCAGCTTTTTTTTCCTGCCTGTGACTTACTCTGTAGTGGTACATTTAAAATGTAACCTGCTAGAAAATTCCTAAAATGGGCTGGTTACAGTAACACTGAGGAACAGCTCATTAAGTGAGTCATGTCCTTAATGCAACTCTAGGATGAAGAATAATAAAGCAATGTGTAAGAAAGAATTCTTGCATTATACTGAGGTGAAAGGGAATGAGTCGAAGTGCTGCAGAAGAACTTGAACATCTGCTGCAAAACTAGAATTTGAAGTGCAGTCTCAGATTCACATTTTTATTCACGCATGAAAAATTCAAGTCTTGTGTTTTCTGCAGGTAGCAAAACCAGATTTTGAATTCAGGCAGGCACTATTCATGTAAAAATTCTACTCACAGAAGAATGTCCATCTTTAACTCAATCAAGTGTCTGAGATCGTTCATGTATATGTTTTTCTTGGGGTACTTCTAATAACATCAGGTCAGCAGTGTTTTATTTCAGCAGCTTCCTTTAATTTTTTTCCTCTTTCTTTCTCATCCCTTCCTTCGCCTACCCTTCATGTCTCTAGTTTATTTCAAATTTCAGTTTCCCCTTCACAATATAACACAATATTTTTTCCTTTTCTCCAAGCTCCAATAAATCCAGCCTGACCTCCCACATCTTGCTGTGTAGGCTTTAGCAGTCTTGTTCTTGAGCTGCTCCAGTTGCCTTGAGGACCTTCTGCACCACACAAGGCGACCTAGAGAATCCGTGCAGAGTGCTTAGGGGTGGGTCTGGCATTCTCTGGGGTGAAGCATCATCACTCCATCTATTGGCCCCATGTTTTCTTGGCCCCATCCCCACTGGCTGGTTTGCTAGTACAGAAGGGAAGGCAAAAGAAATGGTCAGCTGCAATTCTGTGCGTGAAAATAATTATTGGCTCTTCTCCACCTTCTCTTTGGTCTGAAATAAACATTACACTCTTCTTTCTAGTAGCTGTGGACCCTTTAAGAAAGATGAGCTACAAAGTCCAGGTGGAATATTCCTGAGGTTTCTGAGGCCTTCACTAGAGTGGCTGTCAGGAATTGGGCTAGTAAATGACAATAGGAAGCTACTTGACATAAAGCTGCTTGTGAAGTCACAAATAACACTTGCACTTTTAAAAAATATTCAGAGATGCCAAGATCTTTTAGCCAAAAATATAGGATCATCTAGATATACCATGGATAACAAAATATTTCAATTACCTTAGGGTGGGGTTAAGGTGGTTAGTGTGTGTATTGCATTTTGATTTCTGGATGGTTTTCAGTTACAGTTTTTAATCTTGACTTTATGGAGCTTATCCATGAAAGAATGTCTGTAACCTTTAGCATCACAAAACTCCAAACAGTGATTTTCTTGTACAGTGTGAAGTTTTCCATGGAATTCCAGATTGTTGTAACTGTATGTCCATGGAATGATGACAGCAATTTTTCCTCCCTGCTCCCCCAGTCTAATTGTTAATGCTGTATTTACTAGATTTGAACAATACCACACATGATGACTGCCTGAAGTCTTTGTTCACAGCAATAGAAATCTTGGCCCTTTTCCTTGTGGTCAGTCCACACAACCTTTATTACTGCACATGATTTGGTAGTTAAAATGGTTCTTCTCCTACAGTGTCCTTTCCTCACTTAACTTTAACAGAAAATTGGTGATTATTAAATATGTTGAGCATTAAGAAGTTGAGAGAAATGTATATTCTCTTAATATAGCTTTATACAAACAGTCCTATCCTTTGTTTTCAAAAAATATATCCCCTCAAACTGTTCAAATTCAGAATCTGATGCTACTCTGGATGTAACTTGTTTCCTTTTATTCAAAATTACAGTGTTTAACCTCATTTAAACTTAGCTTTTACTGCCTGAGAATATTATCTTCACAGATAAGTGTAACCCATGTGCCTGTGGAAGTGGCTTTGTGGCCTGGAGTTCAGCATGAGCTGAACACTCGTCTCTGTGTTGCTGTACATGCATTCACTTCACTTTGTCTATATCGACAGACATGAAAAGAGGCTTTTTTTTCTTGACTTTGTGTTGTATATTGTTACCTGAAGGAAGTGATTTTTTTTCTTCAATACGTGCAAAAACATGATCTTGTCCTGTGAGATTATTTTCTAGTGAGAAATCACTCCAGAAATGATATACTGAGTAGCAAGCAGATTTCAATGCCAAGTGTATATGTTATATAGTTTATTTAAAGACATTATTTAAGATGCTCAGTGAAGTTGTCTTCAGATCTGATTTTTTTGCCTTGTTGACAAATGTCTTGCTGATCCATTTATCTTAAAATTGATACGCTCAAAATCAACTTGAAAAGACTCATCAGTTTGGTTTTGCAATTCTTTATTTCTGCATTTACCCAATCTGACCATTTGAGAGCTGCGTAATACTCTGTTCCTATAGCAACATATACAGTCTGGAAGAGCTTCCATGGTGTATAGATTCTATGGAGTCCTTGAAAAAAAAGCCAGAAGTTAAAAAAAGAGGCAAGTTTTAAAAACTGAATGAATGGATGTCAAGAATCTGGGTTGTAAGACAGCCCATGTATAGGAAATAAGAGGACTTGACTCCTGGTAGGCATTAGGATCACCTTTATTAAGGTGCCCTTACTTGTTTCTTGGCAAAAGTGGCTGGAATAGCAAAGCTTGTCTGGCCTCGCTGCTGAGTTTGCCAAGCACGTGAGGTTTTGGCAGTGCATGTGTGTCTGGCTCAGCGAGGTTCCAGCAGGAACCATCTATTTAATAGTGAAGTATTGACAAGAGGGTTTTTTGTAGAAAATTAGAAAAAGACTGTTTGGTTGTTTTGGTGGTTTTTTTTTTTGATAAGTCAGGCTTACCCTTTCCTTTGGACTTCAAGGCTAAGTATCCAACAAATAAATAGAAGAGTAAGGTGGTCACTTTGTTTTCTTGCACTCACAGAATCATTGGATGGTTTGGCTTGGAAGGGACCTCAAAGCCCATCCAGTTCCACCCCCTGCCATTGGCAGGAACACCTCCCACTGGATCAGGGGCTCCAAGCCCCATCCAGCCTGCCCTTGAACACCTCCAGGGATGGGGCAGCCACAGCTTCCCTGGGCAACCTGGGCCAGGGCCTCACCACCCTTATAGTGAAGAATTTCTTCAGTCGTGAGAAGAAACTGGTCTTTGTTGAAAGATGAACTTAAAGCGCTCACGAGGAGTAGGCTTTTCTGGTACAAAGCTGTATGTCTGCTAGTCTCAAACAACACAACACACAGGGAAAACCTCAGCCCTTTCTCATGTGCATCTTTGTAGGGCAGCATAAATGGACAAAGAACCTGCTGAAGCCAAAAGACCGAGGGCTGGAAGGGCTTTTTACTTGCGAAGAGCACAAAGCTAAAACTCTAAAGAGAAATAAGTATAAGCATCTCTAATAAATGAAGAATGATGTTTTCATGTTATACCATTTCTGAAGTTTACTATAAATAAATATGAGTCACAGTTGACAAAATAATAGCTTCTATTGAAAGTCCATAGTAATGACTTCAGCCTTACAGTATGTCCAGGATGGAAAAAAAGTAGTGGATGGTTAATCTTTCAAAAACTGAGGGAAAACAAGGTTTTTAGGATTTGTTCATTTCCAGTTTGATATGTACCCATTATTTAAATTATATGTTAAGAGGATGCAAATTTCCTCAACATGTGAGAGGAAAAGGCTTAAGTTTAATTCTAAACAAGGCTATGATTTGATGATGGAGGTACAGTGGATTAACAGTTCTCTGCTTAGTGAAGCAAGATCACCCTGTGACTTGGTTATTGTCATTTGTGCCTCCTCGTGATCCCACAGGCCTCATTCCTTCTCTAGACCAGCTCTTGGGGTTGCCTGAAGGCAAGGTCAGCTGAGTCAGCTCTGCCACCTGGCAAATACCGGCCTTTGAATTCAGCTGTCACTGCTGCCATCAGCAGAAAAGCACCAGGCAGCCCTCAGGCAAGCAAGAGCTGAACGCATTTGGGAGCTGGAGAAGCAAAAGAGATGGGGGAGAAGTGTTCCTCTTTCAAGCCAACAAGGAGGATTTTCGCTTACTCTAGAAGAGAATTCCAAGTCAGTCTAGGGTTTCCTTTGTCTCCAACAGTCCTGATATTATGAAGATGCTGAAGTTTGCAAACAAATGTAAAGATAACTTCTTATTTAGAACATTTTAAAGGATATCTATAAGTTATAACTTGACAAAAATCTGCTCTTTTTTTTTTCGAGCTCTTGCATAACTCTAGCAGTCCTAAGTCATACAGAAGAATTCCTCAGAGTCCACAATGTGTTCATTACTACTTTCAGTGCAGTCCTGACAGTTAAACTCCTTGGCTGTGTATAACATTTACAAGGGCTGTAATTTATGATTGCCTGCTGTAGATGAATAACATATGTTAATACAGAAACAGACTTTATTTTGACTCCCCTTACCATTTAGGAGTGCTGAGGGTAGGGTACTTTGGATAATAGAAGTATTTCCCACAGCCATTACTTCCTGGGAATTCTGATGGATACAGCAGGATGACGTGCCTAGTTCTGCCTAACTATTAAAACTCAGTTTGTAAAACTGTCCTTAATATATGACATTGAACAAGTTGCTCTTCCATTTCCAAACAGGAATGTTGGGCAGTGTCCATGACACTTCACTTTTGTTTGCCCCAGATAGGAAGGACAGTGGCACTAACAGCTTTGTTCACCTGTTTTATTACTGTGAACAGGGGGTTGCAATAAAACACTCTTTTATTAGAGAACATGTTCTCTAACCCTTGTGGAAAAGAGAACTGGCCTGTGAGTGCTGCTTTATTTCATGTAGTCTGGCACTGAAAGGTTTGGCCAAAGACAAGTTACCTTGTATGGTGTTCAACAAAGGGGCTGGTACTTGAGAACATCTTAGCATGACTAGAGTCCTTGGCTGAACAAATTCACCAAAGTAACATTATGTCTGAAAACCTGCAACCTTATCCTGGAAATCCCAGTGCTTTTTCCATCCTCTTGTGTTTGTCGCTTGGGCTTTTTTTCTCCTAATCCTTGGCATGTATTTCATTTATCTCATTTGATGTGTCATACAGTAAAAACATTAAAAATGTCTTGTAAATGTATTTTCCATGGTGCAACACTTTCATTTTTTCAAGTATACTGTGACAATAGAGTCCTGTAAGGCGAAACAGGAGAAAGAATATTCTCAGAAAGTATTTTAAGTAACATGCACTCCTGTTTTCTGCAGGAATTTTGTTTTGTGAATTGCTATACAGATTTGCAAACCTGTATCCTAGGCTATACAGGTCAGTAGGCAACAGTAAATATTTTGATATGCAAGTGATATTCACCCCCTTATGACGAGTGTGAAACAAAACCCAGTGCTATAGAAAGTCAAGGAGAACTCTGGCCACTCTATAAAATCCAAGGAAAAAGGTCATTAAGACTGTACCTGGTAAACCTGAATCAGAAGGTGTATTGAGACGTTTATAACATAATGGATGTGAACGTAAAAGTGTGTGTTTGAAGATGAGCACACTGTGCATTTTTGTTAGTAAACAGAGAGTTTAATAGAAATAGGGATTTGCATACTTGTTACAAGCTCTGCATAAATATAGTTTCTCTTGGGAGATCAGAATAGATTACATACTACTGCAAGGTAATAGAAGTCTGTTTACCTTAGGTTTTTCTAAGTGAAATGAGAGACTGATCTGTGTCAAATCTTTCTAGATATGTGAAACATGGTTGAAATGTCTGTGTAGGAAAGAATTTGGATTAGGTACAAAGGTTTTGAGGCACTGCAATTAAAGATAATTAGGTAATGTAATATGACCACTCTTGTTTAGAAAAGTTCAGGAGTATCTTGCACTCTCATTTAATGTTGTTTCTAGCCTTTAGCAGTTGTAATTTTCTCCTTATCACACATGGGCTTAAGCTAACAAAAGATTATTACATGTGTGTAACTACAAATTTGCCATATGAAAGGTTGGTCACAGATGCATCATCTCATTCTATGAAGTGTTAAGAAGATAAAATCCCTGCTCTTCATTGGGATGATACTGAGACTTTCTAAAATGTTTTTTAGAAGAGAAAGAAAATATGAATGCAGTAAAAAACCTGGAATACTGAGATCTGTGTTCCCTTCTGGAACAGTAGTCTCCCGTTATACTAAATGAGTGCTTTTATGCTGCGATCTTGTGTAGCTTTGGGCTGGGGATCCATACAGCTGGCCTTTTTGGAGCTGTGTAAATATGCATAAGTATTTGTATTGCCAGGATTTGAAGTACCTGTCTTCCACACTTAGAAAATCTTATTCTGAATCTTGAACGTTTGCAGAGGATGAAATGCATATGTTGGCAAAAAGCTGGCTGTGGAGCAGCCTTTGGCTTGTCCTCTGCATTGAGGTACGGGAGAATAAAAAAGAACTTTAAGCATGGGTTTTCACACTGTAGCCAATTGTAACAGCCAACACTAATGAGTTTGTTTTGGCCATTCCTGACCACGTCTAATTACATTTTTTTATTAATAGATCTGAAATGCTCTTCCACTGCTGTTCCTTGAGTGTCATTGTTGGCATAAATTAAGTAGTTTTAAGGATTTTCTTCATATGCGTTTCCAAGTGACTGACTATCCTCATGTTTCAGGTCATGAATGCAGCGCCTGCTGGGTCACTGACTTGCAAGAGCAAATACACCAAATTTTCTACTCAAACAGGCTGCTCAGAGTTCCTGCATCCTCTTGAGCGAGCTGTCTGCCTGCAGCCACTAGTTCCATTTTGCTCATCCCAGCACAGGTAGCTCATTTCACATGTCCTTTCTACATATAATTTACAGTAATAGTGAACATACCCATGTGGAGATATTCACTATTTTTCTCTATTTGTGTGAAGCGCCTTGTATTTTCTACACAGTTGTTCATTTCCCCATTGAATTAGGGTATACTGCAGAGCTCCTTAGGAAATGTTGTAATTACATAGTTTACCTTAAAACGTACTCTGCTGGGCATAGTAATTAGCATTCATTATTTCTGTGTGGTTAAAAATACCAGACAAAATGGAGTGTTTTGAGTGTTTCTTTCAGTATTGAGTCACCTGTTCCAGAGAACAGGTGTTGCCTTTTGCCTGTACATCTAGTCTGTGCTAGAGGCACGGTTGGAAGCATTTGTAATGTGTCCTGGAGAAACACACAGCATGCTGCAGAAGAGCCAAGCTAGAGCTTTCTGGCGAGAAAGGCTTCAAGGAAAGGCTAAAGAAATCAGTATTTTTTTTTTTGCACAAACAGTGGACAGAATAAAGTTAAGAAAGTAGGGAAAGTGGCAATAAAAGACTTCTAAATAGCTAATCTTTTCAGATATGTTTTCTATGGAAAATTAGGTAAGATGAATGTTAAGAGTTAACTGACTGAGGTACAAGAAGTACTACCAAGTAGCAAAAATAAATCTTAGTCTACATATTTAAAGTCTATTTATAAGAAAGCTGTGGGTGGATGTCTGGGTGGACGACGTGTCCATCCTTGCACATTCTTCAATGGGGCCAGTGAGATGCATCTGATTCAGTAGCCGCATGAGCCAGATATCCCTGTTCTTTTGGAGACAGCCCTAGTACCTGGCTGTGTGCTATCAGCTTTTGCTTCAGGGCATAAATTGATTACTACTGAAATCAGACAGGAATGCTCTCTTCTGCATCTCTGCCCACTGCTATAGGGAAATGAACTGGGCAGAGGGAACCTGGCAGACTCTATTTCTCTACTGCTAGATTCTATTTTTGCTGTTAATGTAAAGTTTGTTCTGAATGTAATTACGTATTGACATGTACAATTTCGTTCTAATTGCATTTTTCATGAGACTACTTAATTTTCATAAAGACACGAAGTCTGCACAATGTCTTGGTCTCACAAGCAGTGACTCATCACAAGAAGGAGGAAAACAGAACTCTGGGTCTTTTCTTGTGCTCTGTGAAAAACTAAGTGGCTATAACAAAGTATTGGATTTTTAATTTTAAAATCAGTCTACCTTAAAAACCTGCTGTTTCATGCTGATGTTAGATGTGGAAATAACTTATAGTAATGTATTTACAAAAAATATTTCGAAAGCTTTTGTTTGTCATTTGATAGATAAACATCAGAGGTTTTCCCCAGCAGTCCTACAGTCCTTATTTTCTTTACCCCACAACTAAATATATTTTGGCGAGAAGAGGGAATGTACCTAGGGGGAAAGATTAAAAAACTTGGTGCAGTTCATATAGCAGGATTTATAACACATCAGTTTTGACAATTTCATTATGTTACATTTGAAATAGTTTCTTTTCACTAAGGTTAAACAACAGAGGAACTTCATACAGATTAAAATGGTCTTTCTAGATTCATTGATCACTCTTGTACTTATTGCTTAGCTCTAATAAGACATAAGGGTTTTGAGAGCATATTGCAGATTCTTAGAGAAAAAACTTAGTTATTTGAGATGGTGAAGCTGTTCCACCTCTGAAGGTGGTTGTTGTTACCAGGAATGGTTGTTGCAGAGAGGCAAGATGAGGTGCTAGGCCAGTATTCCTTTAGTTGCTTCACTTGAAAGCTCTTTCTTGCTTGCTTTATTTAGTCATCCTGGCTGCGGGTTAATTATTGTATCAGGGAGTGTGATAGTGAATAGTAGCAAGAGATCTGAGAAAACTTAAAAATGCTTCTAAGCAAGCTTAAAGTTAGTTCTGTTGGGGCTGATTCTTACTTTTGCCAGGTTACTACTGGCATTTTCATCTTTCTGGAACTGATATTTAAGGGCATGTGTATGCATTGCTAGCCCCTTGAACAGGAGCTGGGAAGGTGCCCACCACCATACTGAGTGAGAACTAGCACATTCTTTTTTGCAAAGTATATGGGCACCTTAGATTGTAAACAAATATGGCTACTTAATAATGAATTAATGCAGCAGTTTTGACTAAACCTTAACCCACAAACTAAAAATTTTCCCACCTAGAATGAGGAAAACAAACATGCATTTCAAGGGCAATAATTTTTAAAAAAGGGCTGATCCTCCCTGCGTGGAAGGGATGCCTCTTACAACGGCTGAAGGACATTGCTGCCTGGCCCAAATGTAGGTAGAGGCTTTTAAAAAAAACTTCATTGGCACATATTTACCACATAAAACCTAAGAGATGTCCCTGCAGTGGCTGTGATGCTCTCTCTGGGTTGGCAGAAGACGTGACCATTGTTCGCTTGCTTTTAGAGAAGTTATTTTAGGCTTGGGACTACACAGACTCCAATTTCACAGCTTCCACAGCTTGAGTGCAGGCAGAGGTCACCATTTAGCTATAAAGCTAAGATACCTAAGCAAGAGGCTGGAGTCAGGAACATAAGCTCTGCTACTCCACGGTTCCCCTGAGCAGCACAGGAATAGCAGTGCTGTGCTCAGTTACAGCTTTTCTCTGAATCTGTAAAAATGAAAAAATCTGAAGTATTCCCATAGAATGTTTTTGAGAAGGATCTGATAAATGCAGTTAATCACAAGGCTGTATGACCTTTTCCAGAAATCCTTATCACAGCAGTTAGAAATTAAGAGGGTTATTTAATCGAACAGCTAATACTAATTCATTAGCTCTAATTTTTGTGACTCAAAGTTAGCGTACTTGAGTAAAAATTAAGATGGAATTTGTAAATTGATATCCTACTTAATGACTTGTTAATTCTGAAATTACTAGCTTAGGTCACTAGCCTGCCTTCAACAAGTTAATGACTTGTCTGAAATGGAATCTGGAAGATTTTCTTCACAGTGTATATTCAGCACTCATGTGTTCCGTCATCTGAATAATCTTCTCTCCATCCATCACCTACAGCACTGGAAGGAAGGCTAAACGGGATGAGATGGGATAGAGACAACATTCTCACTTTTATCTGACAAGCTGTGTGATTGACAGTGAGAAGCTGGTTCTGGAGGCTGAGCCAGTACCGTGTGCAGGGCTGAGATGTTCGCAAGAGTTCTACAGAATTGTTTATAAGGAATAAACTTTAGAACACATCTATGTCATTTTCTGAGGAGACCAGCCACTTCTGAAAGAAATTACTGCAAGTTATTTTCGGCCAGGTTCCTCTGCAGTTTTACTGACTCTTACAAAGGATGGAGATACGCAGGAAATTATGTATTTGGATTCAAGGGTATTTCCAGCAACAGAATCGAGCATACATTTCATATTTTTGTAATCAAATCAAATTCTATCAAAATTTCAAGAAAAACAACAAAAAAGTTTAATGTAAGTAGCTATGATTTTATATGCCATCTTCTCAAACTTAAATATGCTGCTTGGAGGCTGGTCTGTGGCAAGATGCAGAACCGGTATTTTGCCTCCTAAGAGATGCTGGTTTTCCTTTGGGTACTTCCTTTGTAAATACCAGTTAGGATGGCAGCACATGGTTTTGCTCTCTGAACATGAAAAACATAACACAACATTGGGGAGTTAAGATCTTAATTCAGTTCCTTGTTGTGTATAATTTGGAATACAGTCTTTAACAACATGATCACATTTGCTTTCCTTGCTCTCTTGATTTCCTTCTCCCACTTCTCCAGAATGTCTCCACTTCACTGAGAGCACAGACAGCTTGGACAGGATGAGTCAGAACTATTCAGTAAACAGAGGCTTTTCAATTTCCCCTACCTATGCTAAAAAAAAAGATTTACACCACCTATGTCAGAACAGACATATTTTTGAAATTGTAGAAGTGGTCTTCAAGAGGATCTTATGCCTGCTGTAATAGTTCAGATGCTGGAAAACATTGAGAACTAAAAAAAAAAAAAACAGATTGCCTGATAAAAACATTAGAAGAAGGATGAGTCATACAGACCATTAACCTAACGTGGTTTTTTTTTTTAAGGCACAATTGTAGAAAAAAATTCAGGCTAAAATTACTTTAAAACATGGTGGCTGAAGTTAATAATGCTGAAAAGCAACAAGGAGAAAAACACCTTTTTATGATCTTAGGTGTTTTGATTCGAAACAGTATGAAAATATTTGTTTGGCTTAGTTTAAACACTTATAGGACACATTTATCTTTTAAAATGCTTGAGTCTCTTTGGCATTCTTTTACACTGGCATATGGAGTGATAAATGTGCCACAGTTTCTCAATTCTGCCCTTTACATTCTAATTAAAGGAGAAACAACCCACTTATCTGACTGTTTTCCAGAAGGAGGGATGATGAAATTTATGATAGTTTGTGAGTTGGAACCTTCTCCCACTTCCCCTGCACAAGACCTTAGAAAACAGAATCTATTTCATAACTATCTGGTAGAGGGAAGAATTTTTAATCAGAGAATCTTGACATAAAAATATCACAGTTTACTTCTTATCCTGAGACAGGGTAAACAATGAAAGATTTCTTATGTTCTCTAGTAATGGTGGCACTTTGAGAAAAAAAAATCAGTCTTTCTCTTATGGGCTAATTTAACATGTGAATAATCATTCTAATTGAAACAATTGATTTTCCACTTTTCTTCCAGATTTTTGTATGGAAAGAGACTATTTTAATACTCAAAAGAAATTCTTTATGTATCACATGAGTTATCATTCAGTCCCATCATCACAGAGTGGAAGTGGCCCTCTGGCTGTTCCTGTTCCACAGCTTTTCTGTCCAGTGGTTGTAATTCACGAGACTAAGTGCCCACAGTCTGATCTCTGAGTGTTGCTTCTATTGGTATGAACTTTCTGCTTGTCCCTGTGCAGCGGAGTGTACAGTCGCCTAAGCTAGTGCTAAACAAAACGGTGCTGGAACCAAAAGCAGCAGGAGCAGATCTAGCAAGTCGCATCAAGTCTTATACAATGCAAGCAGGTCTTCTCGCCTGCACGAAGGATTTCAAACTAAACTTAATTTCATGGTTTGCCCAACTGAAAGAGAACATGAGAGCATTCACCTAAGTCATACCAAACCCACTGTTTCAGATAGTGACCTGTAGCGACCATCTAGGTGCAAAGACCTGTAGAAAAAGGATTTTTGTGGAGTGAGTCATTGCAGAAGTGCTGTCTGGGAAGGTTCTCTGGAGGGAACGAAGTAAGGTGATTGCTGGTACCAGCTGAGGTCAGCCATGCCTTTGTGTAGCTGACCCAAGGCCAGAGGAGCCCCTGGCTCTCTAGGTACTTGTTCCAGTGCTGCACTGCCTAGAGGCGAAATCTCAGTCAATACCCATTAGGAAGGTTCCAAGCATGAAGTTGTGGCTGCTGCCTCTTGTTTGCCGACTTACAGATTTTGGCCAGTTGTGTCTGAAGTGGCCCTACAGGTAACTGTAAGCTCATATCAGATGCCACCAGAGCCTCCTGTTCACCAGGTGGATCACTTATTTCACAGCCACCAGCTGATATATCTTCTACTGAGCCATCTAATTAAAAAAATGCATTTTTCCTTTGTCTTCCATAGCCAGCGTTTACTTTTGGGTTTGAATAGAACCACTTCTCTGTTCTAGTTTCTTCTCGGTTCTTTTCCTAATACTTTCTTACATTTTGAGTGCTTTTTCTTGTTGATCTTATGTTCTTAGAGAACTATTAGAGTATCTGCCACATATTATCTGAGAGGCA
This sequence comes from Phaenicophaeus curvirostris, assembly GCF_032191515.1. NCBI lineage: Eukaryota > Metazoa > Chordata > Aves > Cuculiformes > Cuculidae > Phaenicophaeus > Phaenicophaeus curvirostris. The sequence continues at coordinate 4,183,108 of NC_091402.1, read as the reverse complement.
ACAGCTGATTTTAAAGGAGTAATTGGGTCAGCAAAGGAACTTATGTGGGCTATGCTTTGCTTTGCACTTCTTGATATTGTGTCTTTCACTTCATTCTCACTGCTCAGCAAGATCCTTGAAGTCTGCTTTAGATTTTAATATACTGGAAAATGCAGTGGGTTTCACCCTTTCTTACAGAACGCTTCTATAAGTGTTGAACAGTACCAGTCCTGCAAAATGTGCCTGGTAATCTCATTATTAATATTCTTTCTTTGTGAAAACTGCCCTCTTACTCTAACCTTTTATTTATTTCTCAAAAGCATTAGTTCATGCATATATATTTCTTTTTGTTCTAGAACTTATTTTCATTAAGAGCCTTTGGTGAGATACCAGTGGTTTGAAAAAAATCCCATTATAGCACACTTAGGTAATTTTAACAAATCCTGTGACTGATTTCTTTTAAACAACTCCAGAATAGAATTCACTTAGTTTTTATCCTGTATCTTCCCTGAGTAAATAGGAGCACGAGCATGTTTAAATTTAACAAATTGCTTTAATACTTTGGGTAAGTATTTCTTTGCATCCCAAGCAGCTGTATTATCCAGGAGCTTTTTGCTTTACCTTCATAACATTTTCCAGAGAGTTTTCTGCTCTCCTTGCATCCTCATCTGTCTTGGGTCGTTTTCGCTTGCTGAAATACTGAATAATATGGTTTAGACTATTTTAATAAAAAGTGGAGTACACAGGATGAGCTAAATGGTTGAAATAGGAGAGCTGTCATTGCAGTTTTTGAAAAGAAGCCTACTAATAAATAAATCTCCCCAGACAAAGTCTGAAATTCACAGAACACTAGGTTGGAAGAGACCCCCAGGATCATTGAGTCCAACCATTCCTATCAACCACTAAACCATGCCCGTCATCCACCTCATCCCTTAAGCCCCTCCAGGAAGGTGACTCAACCTCCCTGGGCAGCCTGTTCCAGTGCCCAATGACCCTTTCCATGAAAATTTTTTTTCTGATGTCCAGGAATTATTACAGAAGTTAAGGGCAGCAGAGTGCCTGGTTTAGGTCTGACTGTTTAAACAGAAGCATTGAATTCTCTGGATGTGTCTATGCACTAAATACGTAATCTAACAGGTGTGGTTATTTTTCATAGTTGGATCTGCTCTATCCTTTGTAGCTGCTTGCCACTTACTGTTAGAAGGTAGATGCTGTTACAGAGTTTAGTTTGGCACTGTACAAGAATGCGATTCTCACACGAGAGCAACAAAAGGGACAGTCCCAGTAGAGAATTTTCTGATCTTCCTTCAAGTGAATTCAGTTTTCTGAGGAACCCAGCCCTAAGGAATAGACTTGCCCTTTCTCAGAGCACTGCTTGAGACACAGGCTGACTGCTGCTGGAACTGTGGGAATGAAAATGTGTCTGTTTAGTTGCTCTCTGGAGAAAAGACCCAACCACTTGACTTCAGCAGTAACACTAATACCCACATAAAATGCATGACAGGAGCTAAAAAAAGGGAGGATGTGGTATCTAATTTTAACCTCTATATTTTCCTTCCAGAACCTGAGAGATGAGGACCTTGTTTCCCATGGCAAACCCAGCATTTATCTGATGATTTTAAGTCACCACAGCCTTGGAGGTAGGGTGATTTTTTGGAAAGCACTGACTCTTATTTATGAACAATTACAATTGTCAAAGCACTGCTGACCAACATGAAAAAATCCTGCAGCTTGTTCAATTTCATGTATAATGCCTGATTTTGTTTTTTTTCAAGTAAGTCAGGTACTGTGCAGTAGAAGTGCCTGTTGCAACAAGGGAATTGTGAGTAAGTTTAATAAATTGTGGATGTGAAAGGCAAGAAGGAACTCACACGCTGGTAGCCTATACGTATAGAGAAGCAAGCTGTTGTTCTGTGCAGCTGTAAAGTAGGAATGCATGTTCTAGTCAATAAAAAAAATGCTTTTCACTGAGTGTAGTGGTTATGCACAATCACAATTTACAGCATCTAACAATTTTTACTTTCAAGTGAATTTTTCTTTTTGGCCAAAAGACAGATTTGGAACAATAGCCTCTAAATTGGCAATCTCTGATGGATTTGCCAGATGTACGCAGCAGAAACTTGATTTATAAATAGGTGGCACTTATAATGCATAATTGCTGTAACCAATTTTGCTAAATATCGTTTTTACTAGGCTTTCTTATTACAAATCACAGTCTTTTCCAGTGGTGTGCAGTGCAGGAGGCAAGCTATCAATGCAATGCAAATCAGAATGTAGCTGACGGCAAAATAGTCCAAAGACGTTAAATGTCTCTGCAGCCCTCTAGACTGAGGATTTCTTCTCAGCTTTTCCAACAGAGCTGTGCTTTAGTAGTAAAGATTTTACAAAAAAAACCCAAAAACAAAACAAAACAAAAAAAAGCCACAAAACAAAACAAAGAAACCCCACCCAGAGTCTAGTACTCGTTTCTATTAAGAGAAGCTTACAAATAAAACAGCCGTTAGCTAAGGCTGTCTTGTGTCAAAAGGAGCCCTTTAGAAAATAGAAAGGAAGCATAAAGTAGGTGAGTTGGTGCATTATATTGGAACACAGAGAGCTTTTAATTTATAAGAAGCACAAAAACCTCTGGCTGACCTGCTTTTTCGACAGGGTTCCAGTAAGCATCCCTTTGTCCAACCCGCCAGCTCTCCCCCCAGAAATTTATAACTTAGTGGTTTAAGTGATCTAGGTTCTTTACATTGTTGCCATTGCATAGTCATTTATCTCTTAATTGTTTTAAAATTCAGGTTCTGTTCCCTTCTTTGAATGCCAGCAGTCTTGTAGAGTTTGATTCCTGCCTACTTATACATGAAGACATGGGACTTGCTGACCCTATATCAGATGTTAGTGAAGATGGTTTAATCTAAATCTCTAACTAGCTACAAGCTTGACTATCTCCCAGTAAAGGCTACCTAATGCTGTCACGTAGGTGCAGTGTGTTCTTTCCAAGAGAGAACTTGCATGAGAAGACTGCTGGTGATTGATTTGAGAAAGCAGCAATATGGAATAAAAAAAAATCCTAAATTACCATAGAGCTGTATTACAGAGAACATTTCTGTTAGGCTGGAATATATCAATTTTTTTCATCCAGGAGAAAAGAGAGCATAGTATAGGAGAATGGAATAGCAATTTTCTATTATTTGGTTTGTTGCAACAGGCCTTTTAACAAGACACGTAAACCTGGTAGGTAAGATTTGGGTTTGGCTGTTCCTGAAGCTTTGGGTTCTGGGTTTTTTTCTTTGAGGGAGTGGGGAATTCAGCACACTGAATTCCTCTGTAGCTACGTGTAAAACAGAACCAGTAGTCCCTATCTTTTCCTTGTATTGCTTGGGGTATTTTTCACACATAATAGGCTTTAGTGTTGAATCTTTTCTGCTAGAAAGGTAAGGAGAATTGACTTTTCTCTAGTGCATGTTTATCTTCAGCAAAATATTGATGTCCCATCCCTGGAGGTGTTCAGGTGTTGGATGGGGCTTGGAGCAACCTGATCCAATGGGAGGTGTCCCTGCCAATGGCAGGGGGTGGGACTGGATGGGCTTTGAGGCTCCTTCCAGCCCAAACCATTATATGATTCTTACATGCTTTAATTTGTGTTAATAATAAAAGCCTTCAGATGTATTCCATAAATCTGCTTGAAGTTTGGTATGTGATTTCCCTTAGGAAAGTGGAAGGGGAATTTTAGGTTGACTTTGATTTTTTTTTCTTTTTTTTACATTTGTTTTTGACTAAATGAATGGAGACATCAAGCTATGCAAGATTTGTAACTTGTCACTGGAAAAAAATAAGACTGATACAAAAGTATATTGATTTGGGTTGAATGCCAGTTTTTCTCAAACCAGAATCCCTCCTCTTTAAAGGCTGAGACATTTCTCTGAAATATAAGGAACATAAATGTTAAGTGTGTTTTTTTAACTCTGTCCATCTTACCCACAAACTTTCCTGTCCTGTGGTTTCTCTCCACTGGTTTCTCCTCCTGCGGAGATGCTATTACTAGGCCCACCTCAAGCCTGAATTTCCCATACAAATTCTTGTTTTACAGGTAAACCCATTACACAGGTGACAGCACTTTCCTGCACTACTGGACACTTGGCTAGGGGAACAGTGCTGTCACATTGCTTGGGGGTTATTGAGGGTGACAGTCCTTCCTACAGGCGGACTCAACAGCGTGAGCAGCGTCAGCTCAACATACACATGTATTTTTGTCCATGTGCAGTGCTTTTGTCATCATACATCCTGCAGCTTCTTTTTTTTGTAACTTCCTGGGTTTATTGTTGATGTAATACATTAGGTCTGCAAGTACCTGTGTATGTCTGGTCAGGGAATCACAGAAAGGGCTGTGACAACCCTTGCTATGTGAATTAACTCCTTACGGATCTATAATCTTATAAATAGTATCTTTCTGAGCTTGCTGTGATTTTTTGTTGTTGTTGTTGTCTGAGGAATTGAATGAGGGTTCAAACGCAAGCTCAGTTTGCTGCCTTCCTCTATCTAACCATCTGTTCTGCAGGGCTCATCATTAGAACTGTGCTCACCCTGGGCTGTTAAACACAATTTCTGGTTCATAATCAAAGGTCCAGACAAAATTCTGAGATTGCACTTTGAGATTTCCATGTGAAACAGCTCAGGTGTTTTTGTTGCTGCACTCACCTGTACCGTAAAGAGGGAGCAGGCCTGGAAGGACAACAAATCACGGCAGTCTAGAATTGCCAGCACATTTGCTTGCATAACCTGGCTTGTGTAGCCCAGGTTACAGACACACTGAGCAAACAAAACACCTGCTGGGCTGTTCTGTGTTTACCAGCTCTCTTAAATCAGCCTAATTGCACAATAAGTGTGTTTGCATACTGTTTAGCTGAATGCTGGGTTTCTCTTGGCTAGCATTTTGTTGTGTTGTATGAAAATAGCTGTAGCTATGTAAAATGAGTAGTGGTTGTTTCGTGACTTTTTTTTCTTTAATAAGAATTGAATCTGTCTCTGAGTTTCATTGTACCTTACTATAAGTTCCTACTTTCTGTAAAATGACACTGGTATTAGGAAGTTGTTCAGAAGAAAATGTATTTCTCTCTTTCTTAAGAAAAAAAATTGGCAACCGTCATCTTTTGTAAGATTCAGTTTCTTTTTCTTGAAAAGTAGACTTAATTACTGCTCCAAACTAGTTTTGTTTAAAAATGCAGTAGCTATTAAGATTGTTTTTTCTATATGGTTTTATTTACCTCATGGGATTTTGTAACCAGCTACATGCAGTTTTGTTTTGTAACTAAAAAATTTTGTGCATCACATCTTGTCCTCATGGGATAACCTGTGCTAAACAATTGAAATAATGATTTTAAAAAGAGAAGTACTTTCTCTCTCCAGTATGAAAATTTGGATAGGGAGAAGAAAGTTTGTGTAGGATGCTGATCTTGTTAATACTAATGGAGTGAAGCTCAAGAAATAAGAAGACTGAGAGTCTGAATTATACAATCCAGTTTTTATCAAGACATTGGAATAGTCCTGGTATGATTTGTCTAACTAATGCTAATTATATAAGGCTTTTGGATACAAAGAGCCACAGGCAAGTCAATGGGTAGTATGGAAATACTTGAGAAGGAGAGAGATTTGGTTTTCTTGCTCATTCAAGAAAGCTTATTAAGGTTATGGCAATATTGACAAGTACTTGTTAAGCAGCTTGAGTTTTGAATCCTCAGGGAATGCATTCTCCTTCCCCCTTTGGATATCTTGATTTTCAATGTCTCTCATGCCTGATTCTGCAGAAATTCAGTAGGACAGAAGTAAAAATCAAATTTGCTTTCTCTTTCAAACTTTTTGACATCCATTAAATCATCTTTTGACATGGCGAGAAGAAATTAAAATAGCTACTATTTTTGTAAATCCCTTTCTAAGCACTGCTGGTCTTCAGTGACATTGTGTCACAGTAGGTGGAAAAGAGGTCTATAGCTCTGGCGAAGTGCCGAAGCATTTTCCAAAACAAACAATGTATTTCTGTTAGAATTTTGCTGGGGAGAGTGTTCTACACAAACTCTTGCTATCAAGATCCATTTACTCAATCTTGTAGACTGTGCTGTGTTAATTTGGCTAACATGCAGTTTGGCACCTTGATGACAGTCCTGCAACAATAGAATAGTTAAATGAACCAAGCATATGTGCTATCTAGCTAATGAGATGCTAGCAGAAGACTGTGGAAATAATTAGAGGCATTGTTGGTACAAATAGTTTCATTTGCTACCTGCTTTTACAGATAAGTAAGTAGGTATGAAAAGTCACAGCGCGTGTGGGGCTTGTGGACAACTGACAGGGCTTCCATGTCTTGTGCTTTCTTTTTAAGTCTGGTGTTCCACAGAAGTACAGAATCACCCTTGTTATCTTAGGGGATGAGGTGGCTCTGGTTTGAGGTGGCTCTGGGTCTCCAGCCTAGCCAGGTATTTAAGTTTAGTTCCACATGGACCTGTGCTTGCAGCATCACAAAACTGTAAGGAAATATGAAGTGAAGATAAAGGTGATTCAGCAAGCTATGTTGTGAAAAGGATGGGACATTTGTTAGCAGAGCAAGCTTCACAGAAGAATGCTAATAACAACTACGCAACACTTTCCAATAATTTTTTTTTTTTTTTAGTTTTGTCTCCTGCTTGAGAGGCCACATTGACTCTTGTAGGAATTGGAATGGTTCTGTATTAGCATAAACTTTTAGGATAAATAAATTTCCTAAAGTAATTTATCTAAGCTTTAATGTATCCCATTTTCAAGTGTAATTTTGAAAGTATTGCCTGTATAATGCAGAGGATAAAACTGAAAGTGATAGGTGCTTAGACAAGTTCTCTCTCTTAGGCCATTCCTTGCAACAAGTGTATTGTGCTGGTACTCCCCAAACTGCATGCAGCACCCCATGAAAGCCCAGCCAGCCCTCAGTCTGGTGTAAGCCCTCAGTTCTCCTTGGTGCTGACTGTGGCACGTGCATAATCTTATGCCCCAGAGTTGCTTGTATATGTGAGTTTCAGGGAAAAAGCAATAAAAATCTATTTTTATGATATAGGTACTGTATTTCAGCTGAAGTATTATTTGTGAAACAATCTATAAGTTTAGAAACAGTTTTGAAAGCTACTTAGGTAGCATCTGATTTTAATAATTGACTGATTAATTGCAAATCAATAGGAGATGCTTTCTGCAGTTAAGGGATTTATGGTCTTGGATCAGGTTAACAAAACTTTCCATATCAGTTAAAAATTGAAATGCACGTAAGTGATCATTTCTCAGAGAGGAAAGGAACTCCTGTTACTGAAGTCTGTCTGGAATTCTGAACGTCCAGTGAATGGTACCTGTGCCTTCAAAGAATTCATTTGCTGCTTACAGTTTGGCTTTCCATTTGTAAAGGGCAATACCAGCTCTATTCTCTACCTTTTAATCATTCACTTGAAAGTCAGGACCTAATGTTATGGCTTGGACCATGCCCAGTATAGAAGATTTAGCACCAGCTGAAGCCACTACATACAGTACAAGCAGCCAAGTTTAAAAGACCTGTTTATTCAATTGGCGGTTTTGGCGATGGGAGTTGGTAGCCAGTCTTTTTGCAGTTGTCATTAGGAACAGACATATCAACATTGACCTGGAAGCTCTTCCTTTGCTTGATTTGAAGAATGGATTAAATTTATACATGCCCTCAGCCTTGCAGTGATAGGGAGAGCAGACTGCATATTGCATTAATTTGGGCATCGTTATCATTCAGCCACAAGTTACAGGTGCCCAGAGACATTCTGAAGGAGTTTTGCGGCTGTTTGTCTTGGAGACATCTGTTGATAGATAATTTAAATCTCCTCATTCTGATGTATGTTTATGTGGGTGCATTTCAAACATATCTTATTAAGATAAACTAAATCCTGAAGTATCTCTGAGTAATGCACCTCCTTCTTTGCCTTGCTTCCAGGTTTTTCTGCAAGTCTGTCTTAGCCCTGTTTAGCTCCTGTTCTGCAATTACCCATATTATGCTGATTTAAATCCTGCTTATTACTGAGTCACTTGTTTTTCACTCATCTTTATCATCTGGAACATTTTTATCAACTTGTGTCTTGCCTATCATGTATTTGAGCATTTGTTTTGTTTTTTTTTTTATACCAAATTATGAGCAAACACTGAGGTCTTACAGAAATACTCTGAAACGACATGTTTCTTTCAGAACAGCTTTAATGTACTGAGTGAAATACATATTTTTCTCTGTAAGATTGTCAGCAGCATGTATGAGGAACTTCCAGAAACAGAAAAGGTGGAATACTTACCATTTCAGACTGATTAGCCTGCAGTTTTCATAATGAATTCCATTTTATTTTTGATGGTTGGTAGGATCAATCTACAGCAAGTGAAACTTAAGTTTTCACACATTTTGACAAAAAATATCTCCTTACACATCATTATATCTTTTATTTGTTACGATTATTAAAATTTCTGACTTCAACAGCAGAAAGAATTCCAGTAAAAGGATTATGAGGAACCTTGTTAACTATGGTTGGACTCGATGATCCAGTGGGTCTCTTCTAACCTGGTGACTCTATGATTTTATGATTCTACTCCAATCAGAGGTGCAGCTCTTCCACATTTGCTTGACTAGCACAAGCACAGAAGCGTTAGCAGACACCAATCTGAAGGGAGCTCTGCTGTGTATGACATGATTGTGGACAGAGGATGAGAGGACATAAACTGTGAATGACAGAGGTTACTCATGATATCTAATACAGACAGTGGAGGGTTTTAAAACAAATTTTTTATTGCCTTCCTGACCTAACTACTGAAAATAGAGCAGAACAATCTGGGATATATTTGCTTTGTTGACAGAAAGGTTTGGCTGAATAAATCTTTATTACTGGCAATACCTAAACAGAATCAGTCTTCTAGTTTTGTGGTAGTGACAGCGATGTTTAAAGATTATTCTGTATCTTAATCAAACTCTACTTGTATCATTGTTTAGAGGTTCCTACAGTGATAAAATGCCTTTTTTCTCCCAGCAGTGATAAGCTAACATAACCTTCATCTTTACGGACTTACTGTTGTAATATAATCTGACTTGGGTAAGAAACCTAGGATGATGAGGTGATAAGCACAGTAAAAAATGAACGTGGTAGCACTCAACTGAAGTAGATTCATACATGACTATTGCAATCAAATATATGATTTTTTCTTTACATACCTTATTTTGTTCTTTCACCTTCAGAGAACAAGGTGCCAGCTTCCAAGGTGCCAGCTTCCAAGGTAACAATACTATTAATAATTATTAGTCCTTATTCTATTAACTAAACTCATGATTTTTTTTTTTTTTTAATGCTTTTCCCTGTTGTGAGTAAAAGTGCACCTGTACAATATGCTCATGTTAAATGAGTGTTAAATCCATTAGGAGCTCCTCTGCTTTATAACACCTGTCATGACACAATCTTACTAATTCCATACAAACGAGTATTCTGCTAGATCATCTAGATCAGTAATGAGCACTGGTCACAGAACGTTTGTACAAGGAAAGACAGAGTTGCTGCAGTGAGCTTTTTGCTCAGTGCAACAATTACTAAAGTCAAATTGCCTCTGGCTTAGAAAATTAAAGTGCTGTTATTGTCCTTTAAGAGAAAGCTAGAACAGTATGTGCGCTGTTCTTTTTAAGAATGTTTGCTGCTTGTCTGACACACATATTGAGAACTAAGAATAAATATTCAGGTATCTTAACTATCTTGCTGTCTCGGATTTGTCTGCCTTGCTGTGCTTGGTTTCCATCCTGAGAAGCCATGCGTGAAAAGCCTGCAAAATCAGCCGGACAGAATGTCTGTTTTTTCTCCCTAGAAACTAATAGTAATCACTTCTTAAAATATATATCGACCAGAAGTGAGATTCTTGTGTGGTTAGCCTTTGATAATGCTGATACTGTGCAGCATTAATTTGCAGTAGTTGCAGCAGAAGAATACCAACCTTCCAAATCCATTCATTGGTCCTTCTCTTCTCTTCCCTTCCCTCAAAGCTTGTGTGCATTTAATTGCCTGTATTTCATGATAAAGATATTAAACTTGTTTTATACAACATTTTGTGTATAGAACATCTAAACTTGATAATTAAGCAGCCATTCAGTTAGCAACGAGTGGCTTGTCCACAGAAGACAAAGTGAGAAGGCCTTGATTGGTTAATGTCATTGTTTCACGGTTGGTTTTTTGCTGTTGTTTGTTTTGTGCAACTATTTTTCTTAGTAGGCAACAACGGGACTGGAAGCTGCTCCTGGTGTGCAAGTAGCATTTGGGATAGGATACACCTAAGTCTGTAGAGGATTGATTAAGAAGGAAAGGGCATCAGGACGCTGGCTCTTTAAGGCTTGATATTGTGGCAGTGCCTCAATCTCAGAATAACCTTGACATGTAGAGGAAGCTGGCTTGTAGCAAGGCGAAGTGGGTAATGTAGTAAGCAGCACAGCTAAACGCAAGGCAGGAACAAGAACAGAGCATGCTTGGCAACTGCTACCAATGGGCACCTAGTGCGTAGTAACTGCTAACCAATTAGTGTGTGAATAATGGGCAAAGACCAATAGGCACCTTACGTGTAGACTGTAACACGGTGTATAAAAATTGGTGGAAGACACGTAATAAACGGAGCAAGAGTCTAAACTCAAATTGGGTGTGTGTCTTGACTCTGGCCGACTCTCCTTGCAACATAACTCTTTGCATTTTATTCTACCTTATGTTTGCAGAAGAGAGCAAAGAATTTTCAGAGGTTCCCCAGCCTTTTCTATTGCCAGCATATTTTGCTGTAGCATTAACATCTACAGCACTTTCAGACCGTCTGGAGCAAAGCTGAGTGCAAAAGAAAGAATTGAAACAAACTCTGAGCTCTTTATATAAATATATTCCGTGAGCCCCTCCTTTCCGTAAGGCAGGTTTTCAGCATGTTTTTCTTGGGATGGATGTAGCACTGTTGCTTATGTAACAATGCAATGAGTTTTCACTTTTAGAATAAAAAATAGGGTAACTAAGCAACAAAAATCATTCCTGCTCTGAACAAATATTGCTTTCAGATAGTTAGGAAGCTAACATCATTAATTTTAAGAATTAAACAGTGACATTTTCAGGGTGAATAAGTACCTTTCAGCCTTCTCATTCTTGCGACATTATTTAAGTAGTGCTCAAAGTATTTTTAACCCTTTTTGTAGAGAGAAGCTATGGTTCAGCTCTGTACTGTGAATCATAGAATCATAGAATAACCAGGTTGCAACAACACCAGTTGTGTGTGACCCACACAACTTCCAACAAAACACTGTTGCCTTAACCAGGATCCTCTCTTGATACATATGTGTAAATTGGAACACAGGAACAAGGCACTTAACTTGGAGTAGAACTTTTTCCACTTAGATTTGTCTGTAACATAGCTTTTAAATGTTAACACTTGAGCTCCACCAGGGGAGGTTCAGGCTGAACATGAGGAAAAAATTTTTCTCAGAAAGGGTCATCGGGCACTGGAACAGGCTGCCCAGGGAGGGGGTTGAGTCACCTTCCCTGGAGGTGTTTAAGGGACGGGTGGATGAGGTGCTAAGGGGCATGGCTTAGTGATTGATAGGAATGGTTGGACTCAATGATCCGGTGGGTCTCTTCCAACCTGGTTATTCTATGATTCTATGATTCTGTGATTAATGTTATGTTTTAACACAGGGTTTGGTGGTGCCTTGACTAAACTTCAAGCTGCTTAAGCTAGTGTTCATTTCTATCCTCTCATCTACGTGCACTGTTGTACGCTGGGGCTGAAGGCTGCACTGTCAACCTTGCTGCCTGGTGCATTCACTGGTGAGGTGCATCCAGCTCCTGGTGACCACGCAGCCTTTGTACACCCCACTTCTGTCCCTTGATAGGAATGTGAAGAGAGTTTACTGAGGTTTCCTCTGTGTGACCACACAGGCTTTGCACCTGCCTGCCAAGCCCACAGGGTGGTGGCAACAGTGCTTTGCTGGTTGGACATTGTGTTCAGACTCTGGGAGCTACCCAGAAAAACCATTCTTCGGGGCATTAATGAAGGCATGGTTCATGTAAGGCACACATTCAATGAGGGAAACAATCCCATTCCCATCCCTGGCTGTGTGTGCAGGAGGTTTTAGGTGCTGGGCCACTGCAGAGTCTCCCACAGCCCCTGTCATAGCCCAGAACTACCACAGCTCACTGGTGTCTCCTTCTTCCCTTCCCACTCTGCAATGATGAGGGTCTGTGCCTGCTTTCAGGAGCTGAGCGTTAACCTAGCACCAACCCTCCTCTCCACATTGGAGCTGGGATCATCTCCAGGCTGGGGCTTTTAATAAGCCAAGAGCTCTGGTAAAGCTTAATATGATTATCCACACGCAGAACACAGTTAGGACATAGCAAGTCTTAGTTGGAAATAGCGTATTGGGAGACACAAACTTAATTATGCTTCCTTACGCAGCAAAGTATAATGGGTATGGGTAAAAAAATCAGTTTAAGTTTGCCATTGAAAAAAGGAGGTGAGAGTTTTGTTGTCAAATCTTGAAGCACAGGCTGTTTTGGGACCACAAATACTCAGACTATCAGCTGTGGAGGATGAAAATTTTTCAGACTTATTTCAATGCTGACATTTCAAGTTAATTTTTAATTCCTTTCTGGTTTTGTTCATGTACTTTGTATGAAAAACAGTTACAAAACTGTGTTTTACAGGCATTGTATAATAATACAATATACAATACAAAATAGGAATAAGCTTAAGGGGATATTTGAAAAGCAAAAGAAGTCAAGAAAATGCTAGTTTTCTGGTTTGGACCTCTTCAGTTTGACTGCAAGATAGATCTAGGGTCTAGTATGTATGTATGCATGCTTGGATAGGATTAACATATCAACGTTGGCATAAAGAAATAGGACTTGAAGCGAAAGTTGTACAGAGGATGAGATCCTAACTAAAATAGCAGTGACTGCACTGGCTAATGTTAATGGGAGGAGGGAATGAGGGCGAAGAGCTTAGTCCAGCAAAGAAACTGATGTCTGGGACACTGTAAGCAAGGTCTGAGATCAGAGGATGGGAGTAAGGTGATGGAAGGTGAGCTGAATATAGAAGAGAGAGATATTCAGTCTCTTAGCCCACTCTTCGCTGTTTTATCGAATACCTTTGTGATTTATAACTTCTGTCTATAGGTGTTATGTTTCAATTTGTGCTTTTTATATGCCCCATGACACACAGGTCTGTTCCTAACCAAAGTACTTTCCCAATATCCTTTTACTTGGTAAGAAAGAGCTACTGAATCTTGCTTTGTTACAGCAATTCAAAATCTTAGGAGAAATAATGAGAAACTGAATTTCACTCATTAGAATGGAAACAAATAGTTAAGTTTGGCTGCATTACTACATCAATAATCCATTGAATTTGTACTACTGTGTTTTTAAAATTAGCATCTCTATCAATTTTGAACAAGTCTGTGCAAAGCCATTAGAGGTTATTAAAATACAATTTTCCAGACTACCAGGATAACAGCGAAATGAAAATCCAGAGTATAATCATGCTTTAACCTCTTGGTGCCTCAGTGAAATGGGTATCAGTTTCTCCTCCCGGTGATACTGTATTGATTAATTAATAGTCAAAGCACTAAGTGATTTGAACAGGCTTGTTATGCAATTACTGAAGTACGACTTTATTATTAACGTTACCTTTGGAACTTTAATGTTTTTTCTAACTTTCATTTTACCACCGTTTTGCTATAATCTGCACAGTCTCCCTCATTAAGCTCTGGGTTTCTGTGTTGTGTGACTGAAGAACTACTCAAGCTTGCTTTGCTTTTCACTAAGAAATTAATTGCTGTACTGAGACTAACTGAAAAACATTTTCTCATAGCTCCACATTGTTTCATAGTTCTCAAGTTTAAGAGAATTTCAGAAACGAAAGGCAATGATATTTGTTATTTCACTGTGGCAACCCTCTATATTTCTCTTCCATTTCATAAATTCATTGTGTAGAGACATGAGGGAAGGACAGATGAGAACACTCATCACAGTTCTCAAGTATTTTCCCTTTCCCCCTTAGAAATAAGTATTTTTGAGGTCTCTAACTCACAGAGATCATTCATGCAGTTTGTTTTGTAAGAGAAAACTGAATTACTTAAAAAAGCAGCATGTACTGTTTATATTCTGAAGTTTTTGTGACTGTACGTTTCACAAGCTCAATAGATACCTCAGGTTTCCATGTTCTGTGTTTATTTTTAATGTGTCTTCTTTAAAGGATTGCAGATACTTTAAACTGTCTCAAAATAATTCCAGCTACCTGCTGAAACTGCTTGTGGGATTTGGTAGCGAGCCTTCACAAGCTGCCACCATATATCAACCATCCTTGTTATAGGTTAATGTTGGGCTCCCCTGAGGTTATTTGAAAAGGAGTCTGAATGTTGTTTTGCATGTTTACCTTACCCGCTGGTCATTCCCACCTCCCCACATCACCTATTATTTTTGAGGTAGCCATCCACCCGCAGGGGCCCTTATCTGATAGCACAGCACTTTCCAATGCATCAACCTTTCTCTGCTTGCTGTGGCGTGGCCATGTTGGGCAGAACTGGTCCGAGGTGGCGCGGCTGTGGTGGAAAATGAGGGGCAAGAGCCCTGCCATGCTGTGCCTCTCACCACTGCCTTTGAGGGGTGTGGGCAAGCAGCCAGCCTCCAGCCCCCCGGTGTATTGAGGGATCGGAGTAAGAACAGCAATCACAGAATCATAGAATATCCAGGTTGGAAAAGATCCACTGGATCATTGAGTCCAACCATTCCTATCAAACACTAAACCATGTCCCTCAGCACCTCGTCCACCCATCCCTTAAACACCTCCAGGGAAGGTGACTCAACCCCCTCCCTGGGCAGCCTGTTCCAGTGCCCAATGACCCTTTCTGGGAAAAATTTTTTCCTAATGTCCAGCCTAAACCTCCCCTGGCGGAGCTTAGGCCATTCCCTCTCGTCCTGTCCCCTATCACTTGGGAGAAGAGGCCAGCTCCCTCCTCTCCACAACCTCCTTTCAGGTAGTTGTAGAGAGCAATGAGGTCTCCCCTCAGCCTCCTCTTCTCCAGGCTAAACAACCCAAGCAATGTCACCCAGCCTCCGGAAACAAGGAGATGTGCCCCATCTTTTCTGCTGTGTATTGAATATTGTAGTGTCTGTCTGTCTGTCCTGCTCTGACTTACTGTTACCTGCCATCCCAGCTATTAAGAGCTTCTTGGCAAACTGCTGGGCTGCACGTCGGTTGTCTGTGATAAGCATCTCTACTGCCTTGGTAGATAATGGAGAAACAGATGATATCCAATTCCTCTCAAGTTGTGCTTTTTTTGTCGTGCCATCTCTGAAGAAATATATTGATTTGTCAATGCTTTCTTATTCTGAAGTTGTTGCAAGTGTCCCCCCGGCCATTCTTTAACATGCAGCTTCCCTGTGTGCAGCCTCTCCTCGGCTGCTCCATCAGGTATTGGGTTTCCCTGCTAGTGGGATGAAGCTCTGTGCACCTCTGCCGAGTTACACCACCAAACTATTTGTGGAGTATTTCCTCTTCCATTCGCTTTTATAAATAAACTTTACATGTTAAACACTTCTCGTAGAGGGATGCTGTTACAAAATAGATTGAGAATGAAACTGGTAGACACAGAACAGGATTTAATGGAAATTAAATATTTACAGAGCAGAGACTTTAGACCTGTGCAGACTTTTCTCAACAAACCTGCAGGCAGAAATCATCTCCAAGATGGCACCAATCCAGCAAAGCACTTAAGGTGCAGGGGTAGTTCATGGAGTTAATTGAGAATATGTCTGTGTGTTTAAGTGCTTTGCTGGACTTCAGCCTTGAAAACACTATGCTTTCATTTAAATTCTGGTTTTAGTTTGTATTTTTATGCAAGACTATGAATCTTAACTTGTTCATTGCCTCATATTATTACAACAGCAAGCGAAAACATCAATCTGTAAGTACCAGTCAATAACTACAAACCGAGATGAAGGCTGATTTTTTTTTTTAATAAATACTGAATAACTACCCTTACAACCCACTAAATCTGTTTTGCTTGTAATAAACTGCTTTCAAAGGCAAATTTACTTTTGGGTTAATGTCAATTAGCAGGTTTTGTTATGTGATGATCAGCTTTATGAAAAAAACCCAAAATAATGCAAACCAAACCCAAAATATGAAGTCTTACCTGAGTCCCTTTCAATTACTCCAGTTCATAGATCTACTTCAAGGGGAAATAATTTCCGAGATGTGCTATTTTATTTAAATGACTACTTCTAAGACAGAAGGAGTTGGATGTGAATAAAGTATGCTTCCATCACCCACTCCTCCTCTGTCCATGTTTGGATGTGACTTTAAAATAGTTTCATTGTTTAGCCCCTTCGGTGAAGACAGTAATTAAAAATACTGATTAGTAGCAAGTCATTCTCTATTAAAGCCTAACTGGAACAAAATAATTACTCTTAGAATCATAGAATAACCAGGTTGGAAGAGACCCACTGGATCATCGAGTCCAACCATTCCTATCAAAAGATGTCTTGGTAAAACAATCAGTAGATTAACCTTTTATTTCAACCAAATGACCAAAATGAGCAATTGATTTACATAGCTAATTGGAATACTGAAAAAAAGTAATTAAATTTAAAAAAAAAAAGTGCATCACTAAAATCCCTCCACCCAAGAGTACAAAAATCGATGTGTTACAAAAGATTCATCTAGCGTAAGACCATGAGATGGTTCATGGAAGGGTAACATTTACAGTCATGAAATCTTGATGATAAAGGTAAATAACAAATGAATATTAAATACATTTAGTGAGACTAAACACATGCATGGCAATAACTGGCTGTTTCTGGTTTCCTGAGGTAACCTGACATAAAGTTTTTCCTTTACTTAAAACACAGGGAAAACCCTAATGGCATCAATCCAGGCCATTCTTGCCCTAAAGACAATTGCATTTGGTGGTTCATGTCTGGTGCCATCTCCATTTCACTGTTCAAACCTATCGTAAGGATGAGGAATATCATCTGACATTCCAGTGCTGACATTATGCATCATTATTATTATTATTATTATTATTATTATTATGCTGACAATATCAGCATCACCTACTTCTGGACTCAAGACAGAATGCATTTCAGACAGTTATAGAGAAATACAGACTGCCCTTCACTGTGGATTTCCTAGGAAGTATTTTATCTGCAGATTCTGATAAGGGAGAAAGCGTGCAGTTTAGGGGGTAGGGTGATTGGGTTATGGGGTTTCCTTGGTTGGTTTTTTTTGGGGGGGGCTGGGGGTGAGCTTTTATTTTTTTACCCCTTTCTGGTTATCCTGGCTTGAAGGATGATCTCAGGTAAGCATCAGTACTGAAGCTCATTTTGAATCAGATCATAGAATCATAGAATAACCAGGTTGGAAGAGACCCACCGGATCATCGAGTCCAACCATTCCTATCAAACACTAAACCATGCCCCTTTCCACCTTTTCCACCTGTGCCTTAAATACCTCCAGGGAAGGTGAATGAATCAACCACCTCCCTGGGCAGCCTCTGCCAGTGCCCAATGACCCTTTCTGGGAAAAATTTTTTCCTAATGTCCAGCCTAAACCTCCCCTGGTGGAGCTTGAGGTCATTCCCTCTTGTCCTGTCCCCTGTCACTTGGGAGAAGAGACCATCACCCTCCTCTCTACAACCTCCTTTCAGGTAGTTGTAGAGAGCAATGAGGTCTCCCCTCAGCCTCCTCTTCTCCAGGCTAAACACCCCCAGCTCTCTCAGCCGTTCCTCATAAGGCCTGTTCTCCAGACCCCTCACCAGCTTTGTTGCTCTTCTCTGGACTCGCTCCAGAGCCTCAACATCCTTCTTGTGGTGAGGGGCCCAGAACTGAACACAGGATTCAAGGAGCGGTCTCACCAGTGCCGAGTCCAGAGGGAGAAGAACCTCCCTGGACCTGCTGGTCACACCGTTTCTGATACAAGCCAAGATGCCATTGGCCTTCTTGGCCCCCTGGGCCACTGCTGGCTCATGTTCAGTCACTGTCAACCAACACCCCCAGGTCCGTCTCCTCCAGGCACCTTTCTAGACAGACTTCTCCCAGTCTGTAGCTGCACAGGGTTGTTGTGCCCCAAGTGCAGGACCCACCACTCGGCCTTGTTAAACCTCCTGCCATTGGTCTCAGCCCAGGGGTCCAGCCTGTTCAGATCCCTTTGGAGCCTCCCGACCCTCCAGCAGATCCACACTTCCACCCAGCTTAGTGTCGTCCGCAAACTTGCTAAGGGTGCACTCGATGCCTTCATCCAGGTCATTGCTAAAGACATTGCACAGGGCTGGACCCAGCACTGAGCCCTGGGGCCACCACTTGTAACTGGCCTCCACCTGGAGTTAACTCTGTTTCCCACCACTCTCTGGACCCTCCATCCAACCAGTTTTCCACCCAGGAGAGTGTGCGCCTGTCCAGGCCAGAGGCTGACAGTTTCTGAAGCAGAATGCTGTGAGAAACTGTGTCAAAGGCTTTACTGAAGTCCAGGAAGATACATCCACAGCCTTTCCCTCATCCAGCAGCCGAGTCACTTTGTCATAGAAGGCGATCAGGTTAGTTTGGCAAGACCTGCCCTTTGTGAACCCGTGTTGACTGGGCCTGATCACCCGGTTCTCTTGCATGTGCTTCATGATAGCACTCAAGATCAACTGCTCCATGACTTTCCCTGGCACTGAGGTCAGACTGACAGGCCTGTAATTCCCTGGAGATATATATATATATATATCGTTTATAAATATAAAACAAAAGGTTGTTCAGCCTGGAGAAGAGAAGGCTCTGAGGAGACCTTAGAGTGACCTTCAAATACCTGAAGGGGCTATAAGAAAGCTGAGGAGGTACTGTTCACAAAGGCTTGTGGTGATGGGATGAGGAACAATGGCTACAAAATGGAGAGGGGCAGATTTAGGCTAAACATAAGGAGGAATTTCTTCATGATGAGAGTGGTGAGGCCCTGGCCCAGGTTGCCCAGGGAAGCTGTGGCTGCCCCATCCCTGGAGATGTTCAAGGCCAGGTTGGATGGGGCTTGGAGCCCCTGATCCAGTGGGAAGCGTCCCTGCCCATGGCAGGGGGTGGGACTGGATGGGCTTTGAGGTCCCTTCCAACCCAAACCATTCTAAGATTCCATTAGAATGCACTGTGAGCTTGAGTGGTTTCTTGTGTCTAAAATGAGGTTGTTGCGTTATTTGCTAATGCAGTTGTGCATTCTCTACTGTTTCCTCTTAGCAGAATTGGAAAAAAAAGAACAAAAATTTTGAGACATCTGTATGTTTTGCCACACTTGTCTTGATGGCAGGGAAAGAAGAACATGACTGTAGGAAGTGCACAAGTTTTCTTGGTTGAAATTAAAAAACTTGTAATTTATGTTACGAGAGCTTAAAATAAATTGAGTTAAACCATTCTCAGCTAAGTGTCTCAAGTGAAATACCTGTAGGATATAGTTGCATTTAAGTCTTAAGAATAAGATTGCTTTCATTATAATTGCCAGTAAAATTACAAGCAGCTGCTTTTTTTGATTGGGGAGGATCATTTCTACAGCTATAAAATATTGAAAATGGAGATGGGATACAAATAAATAGAATAGATATCACAGAGTTGGTTGTTAATGTTTCAAAACTTTACTCATTTGCACTGGGACAGGATCATGAAAAGAAAAGTAAGAATGAAAAAACTCTGAAAAGCTACAATTAATTTGGCGTGTTCACAAAGATTCTATACCAAACAAGAACATTAATTTACAAGAATGATCATTAACTTTGAAGTTTAACTGAATACACTTTGTAAACCAACTGTTTGGAGGGATAGCAAAATGAGGGTCCATCTCGTTATTGATAGTGCTGGTTTCCAGCAGCATAAATTAAAAGCTTTTATGTGGCCAGTTGAGTTCTCTGCTGAGTTCAGTGAGCAAATAGTATCTCTTATTATGTAATGCAGAAATGGAGAATGAAATATGTGTGCATGCATTTTGGAGTATGTGGAGTATCCTCATTTCATTCTTTGATGATTGTACGCCATGGATTCCTCTGACAGGCACTGAAGAATTTCTCAGCATCTTGATCTGTTCTGTGCCTCCTTCCTCAGCTTCAGAACAGGGATCCCCCCTCCTGCATCATGTGGGCAGAAGCAAGGGGTTCAAAAGTGGTTCAGTAGCAAAGGCCGTACAGTTGCCTAACGTGGAAGATGGCTTGGAGGAACCAAAGTTATCTCTTTGCACACACGGTAAAACTTGTAAGACCCATGGAAATAGAGATTTTCACCACTGTGTGGTCACAGTCAAAACTGTAAGCACATCAAAGTATCTTTCTGTAGTTCAGAGGGGAAACTTCCCCATTTATATGTTACTCATTTCCTCTTCCTTTTTATTAGCCATGTGTTGGCATGCAGACAGGGAAAGAAAAACCTATTTCCTTCCTGTTATATGCTTGTGGAATTGTATCCAAAGCACAAAACAATAATTAGGATGTAGAGGCACAGTTAAAAGTAGTCGGGATCAAGATATTCACAATAAAATTATTGAAAAAGGAGAACCAAACTTGCAAGCACACATGCAATTCTTGAGTAAGAACTGCAAGATCTGAATTGTAGTTTGACAAAAATAAGGCTATTTTAAACATGTATGCCATCCTTTTCATAAAGCTCTTTCTTTTTTTCTTTGAATGGATCTTCAGGAAGAAAAGATACCTTGTTTGTTTTTTACACACAAATAGCAGGTCTTGTTTTGGCCGTATGGTGTCACTTCACATTATTTAAAGGACTGGTTATAATATTAACTGCAAAGAATATCTATATTCTAGTATTTATTCCATAGCTGCTGAGCCACTTTGAGATGCAGACTACCTAAAAACAATGGAAAGTTTGAAGGTTGATACATATTCTTTCCACTTTTGTCAAACTAGGAAGCATATATATGTGTATATGTGGAGATAGATAGATATAATGTTATATATATATATAATGTTAACTGAGGTCTCTAAGCCTCATTTCTTTCAGTGACTTTTAACAGAAGATACACCTGACAGAAATAATAAGATTTATTTATTTTGGACCTGTTGTGGAAAACAGGGACAGGAATAACTGAATGAGTGGAACAGTTACAGTAGTTTTCACTTTAAGGATGCAGTTACAAGTCTTAGGCACCTCCATCTGAAAAATCCTTGGGTGTCTGGAATAGCCATAACTTGCTATGCAGACTCATCACTGCCTGTCATAAATGCAGGACAATCTGATGAACAAGTATTATCATGCCTTCCAACACAGTTACTGAAAAGGTGTTCTGTAGGTGGGCCATTTGGCGTTGCGGAGCTGTCTTTGCTGTTGCTAGTTCGGTTAGGCTGGGTGTTTATCTTCTGCTCTGTACAAGCTTCTCTCAGCCCTCCCCTCACGCGTGCACCACCAATATTTTTTTGTGCTGCACAGCAGTTAGGAAGAACAAACCCCTGTCTGTGTGAAACCTCATCCTACATGCTTACCCTCATGCAGGACTCGGAGCGATGGGGCAAAGAAAGGTCCTGTTCTTTTTTGACCTGCCATAAAGATTGGTGGGGAGATAGATGGTTTCCCTTCATATCACCCATCCTGAGATTGTGTTTCCCTGAGGTGTATGCAATATCCACAGCTTATAATCAAATGGATGAGGTTTTAAGACAGTCCAACACGTGCATTTTCAATGGGAATTCTTTCCACTGTGTCCTTCTTTACCTGCTGTGCAA
Organism: Phaenicophaeus curvirostris; assembly: GCF_032191515.1. Lineage (NCBI taxonomy): Eukaryota > Metazoa > Chordata > Aves > Cuculiformes > Cuculidae > Phaenicophaeus > Phaenicophaeus curvirostris. Next base: position 4,161,384 of record NC_091402.1, on the reverse strand, counting down.
TGCAATTTAAGCCTCTCGCCAATGTCCCTTGTCTTATTACAGAATCATAGAATGCTTTGGGTTTGAAGGGACCTTAAAGATCATTGAGTTCCACCCCCATCCTTCCATGGGAGCTTATGCATTATCCTTTGCATTATTTATGTCAGTCTTTTCAAAACCACTGTTTTCTAAAGGGTTTCCCATATAAAAGCTGCTGTGAAATTCCATGAGCATGTCTGAAAATTATAGACAAATCATTGAATATAGATTTTATAGCATTTTTATTGTATTTTATCCTTTGGTTGCTTTTCCAAGGGAAAACAGAGTAGGCACTGACTGAATAGCTGAAGATTCAGAACACAAAAAATCAGCTGAGGAGGACAGCATCATTCTCACTACATCCCTGGAGCAGGCATCCTTGCAGCACGCTACAGCTTTTAGCAGTGTTGCTGGAGTTCTGTTCTGTTCCTTTATCTCTGCTAGTGACTCATACTGCAGTACATCTAGAGGGATCGCATTCGCATCACCTATCAGCTTATTATTCAGGGCAAAATAATTGTGGTTGGCGTGTTAAAATACACTGCTGAGTACTTCATACTTCATTTATGAAATATTAGAATTTTCCTTTGAACCAAATCTCTTCAACCTAACTCAGTTTGGTACGTCCATGAAATACCCCTAGCTCTCTTATTAATGTTATTTCCAGGAATGGATTTTTTTTTTATACTGCTTTTTTTGTAATAGCTGGCAGGGTATGTGTTTGCAATCCCTAATCTTATCTAAAAATGCATTTCTACAACATCAGAAGATAAACAATGCTGGAACCTTGTAGAACTTTCCAGTCTGCTTTCAGACTGAAATTTGCTAATGGAATATATTACCAGAAGTAGAAAAAGGTTTTCAGCAGGACTGGCAGGTTAAAAACGGAAGCTGGGAGATTTGCACAGAGTGTAAGAGTGAGTTTCCTTGGGAAACTAGAAAGTGCCCTTTCCCCCTTCTTGATTAGGATTTCTACATAAAATTCATCCTTTATATTTAAGTTAAACTTGTTTGGTTTCTATTTTTGTTTGAAAATGAAGCTTCTGGAATCTTCTGATCACTGAAAGTTATGAAAATGAAAAATAGTTTTCTTATAAAATATACATAGCTTTCAAAGTGACTTATCTTTCTTTTTGACAAGGTTACTCTTAACTGGTTATACCAATAATCCATTTGATGGCTTTCATTACGCTGGTATCTGCAGGCAATAATTAAAGGATTTCAGAACTAATCCTTTTCCCAGATATTTTGCTTTCCTAGTGATAACACATAATGGAGCGAGGCCAGTAAATGGCAGCAAGTGAGATACAGAGCAGATCCAGCAGCAAATCTCATAGTGTGTTCACACAAATGGCAGTGTCCAGCCTGTTTCTCCAACATTTCAGAAACGTTCTGCCTTCAGATATGTTCTTTTTTCAGTACCCAGTCAAGAGAAATCCATCTCCTTGGACACGCTACTGTTTCGCCAGGATTAGCTTTCAGAATGTGCAGCTTAATTACCGTAAGATTCTGCTGCAACATTGAGACTTTATTTTTCCATTAACTGCCACTAAACTACTGTGACTGGCCCAGGAATATTCTGTTGGAATGCGTGTTTCCACCAAGCATGTTTTATTTCTTTATCTCTTAAATTCTCTTTAATCCATATGAAACCATCGTCACAGTAACTACTCATGCATTTGTATTGATGAAGCAAATTGGAGCTGGTTTTAATCTGTATCTTTGGTAAATTAAGCTGTGAACTACATATTTAGAAATTAAATACAACTTTTTGGATGCAAACTGACTGACAGGGCTGGCAGCTACTTTTGTTTACAGGCAAACGCTAAGAAGTGGTCTGTTATTACCTAAAAACTAGAGTACTTTTGGAAAGTTCAAAATTTGCCTGTTTTTTTTGTTAGTTTCCAGCCTATCTGTCATTAATTCTCTAATTGAGGATTTTTTTTTCTATTTAAATGTCTATTTTTTATACAAAATTTATTAGAAATCCACTTTAAAGTAAGGGTAGCTATAAGTAAATCAGTTTTGCCTTTACTGCCAGTGAACTTCTGAATGAAATGCTTTCTGTCTGTGGGTTTTGTTCCTTCCCTGGCCCCTCATGCAAACAAGTCTACTGGGGACATTGGTTACTGGAGGTTGACTCTGAGAAGTTTTAAAGCTGTAAAATCTATTGCAAGATTATTTTTTTTTGTGATTACCTTAATGTATTTGTTGTTACTGCATTTGTTTAAATTTCCTAAAGTGTTTATAATGAAGGTTTTGGATTACCAGTTTGATAATAGATTTTCACTGCACTTCCAGTTTATTATCAAACCTCTCCCAACAGCTGCTTGTTTGAACATTGTTTTGATTTTCTCTGCCATTCCTTTTCTCGCTGTGCCAGAAATACAATAGCTATGGATCAGAAAAGTACGACTGGTTGTGAGCAGCACCTAGTGAAGGGAGACTGGAAAACAAAACCATGTGGAATAACCCCCAGTTGGAGCTGGGCACTCCATTGACTGCTAATATTTCTTTCCTCATCTGTGAATTTTAATGACAAGCCTGCTTTTCTGTTTTCTATTTATAAGTATTTGAACATCAAATGCAAAGATTTAGCACCATCCTCCTGTTTCCATGTTTGAAAAATCCCAGCCATTCTCAGAACACTGATGGGAACAAAACTATCTTTTCAGCAAGCAGCATCGCTGCGACTGAGCCATCTGGTTGTTACAAATGTCAGTGGATATTTCTGACATATACTTTAAACCAATTTACTATCTAGAGCAATTATCCTATTACAAATTATAGGCTACTAATGTTTTTTTGTAGATAGACTGGAAATATTATCTGTTTTGGTTATCATAGATTACTTGCTTAGTAAAACAGCACTGCTATCTTGACAGATAAAATAGATGGCTAAAAATCCAGGCATTGATGCAGTTACACTGAATGCAGCATCTGCTATTTGCAGAAAGCTCAACACAGTTAACTGTAGTAACCTGGTAAAGACACGTCTGTATGTTACATATTCATGATATGGATCATATTTTCATGATCCAAAGGAATAAAATATTAGTAATGCTTATGAGGAAGGTGTATCATGGCTGATTTGAGTACTGTTTATGGAAACAATGGAATGCTTCTCTTTAAAGTCATTGATTCTTATTGTCTAAAAAAATCTAGCATGGTTATTGACATAGTTTATTGATTAAAATCACTTCTCTGGCATAAAAAATTGTGCTTTCATCTCTGTAGTGTTTTAGGAAAGATTTAGTAGTTTAAGTTCTCTGTTAATTATCGACAGAACAGCCAACTTGCAGACTTGTGATTTGTTTCTTCCTGTATCCCACTGTATTCCTGTCTTCTGTACCAATATGCCATTATGCCTTTTCATGTAAGGTAATGCTGTGCGGTGGCTGCCTCTTCAAGCGTTAGGCTGCATCGAGTCACCACGCTGAAGCAGCCTCACAGGAAACCTCGTCTTCTGTCTCTTCAACAACATTTTAACTCTCTTGCTAAAAGAAATGTTTCTTGATTTGAAAAAGATTTGCAAAGTGGTGAAACCTGACTTCTTATGGTAAAGTTCCTGATATATTTTAAGTCTTTACTTGCTTTTTTTTCCCAAGGGTATTGGATTGTACTGCAAAAAATAGTAAGCTCTGGTATTCATGGGGGATTTGGCATGTACGCTGCTGTTGAGGTACCTTTCTTCCCAAAGGCCCTACACAGTTTAACCCAGTTGTTTAGGATTCAAATTCTCTTCACAGGTGTTTGTTATTTGGTCCTGGAAGTGAATTGAGATTTAAGGGAAACGCAGCTTTTAGTGGTCTAAGCACGTAAAGGAAAAACACTTCGTTGTTATGTGAGTCAGGACACAAAGATCTGTTCCTGCTAGCTATTTCCTTTTACCAGAGGTAAAGTCTTTGAAATTATGGAACCCTGAATACTATTTAAGAGGCTCTTCTGTGAATTTTTCATCCATCTGATGTAATAGAGAGGTACTTGGCTGGGAGATATGGCAGGTATTGTGTGTTTAAGTGGATTCAAAGTACTCCCTACATCCTGCGGCTGCCACACAAGACCATATCAGTCTTAAAAATGGTGCAGTACTACACTAATGCAAGCATCTCAATCGTAAATGCATGTGAAAAGACAATAAGTTGTCAGAGATCCAGTTCTCTGCTACAAAATTGGAAGAAACCATAGAGAGGCTGCTGCTGAAGAACACAAACATTTGGTATTACTACTGACTATGACTACCTCTGCAATAACAATATATAAAATCCTAGAAGCTTACTGTATGCTGCCAGATGCTCTCACTCAGACAACCGCATTCATCATCTTGTTTGTTTTATTTGTTTTTAAGGGCTATAATAGGAGCTATTTGTGAGCCTTCAGACTCTCTACTGGGAAAAAGACAAGGCTGTGCCTTGTCATGAATGAGATGAGGGCTGTGAACAATATCCCAGTAAAGGATTCCTGGAGACACACACATTGAATTTAAGGGTTAATTTACTGCATAAGCCCAGCATTAGCTGAACAATGTGCGGCAAACTAGTCTATGACCTAACCTTTGCTAGTCCATATCAGTTAACCACCTCAACATTTTGCAGGCACTATTTATGTTTATAACAGTAGAACTGAATGCCCTTGGTACTATAGATGTAAGATTTTTGGATTCTGTTTTCAATCATATTCCTTGATGCTGATGTCTTCACCTCTTGGATGAGGCTAATCTATTTGCTTCCTGCTGAGAGAGGACTGTTGCTACAATACGGTGACTCAGCTGATCTAAACTGTTGTCTGTTCTGCCTGAATCTGAATCTTTTCCCTGTGTATGGAACCAAAGCATAGGGTTTTGAAACTGTGAGAATATGCAGCCTCAAAAGAAAATTAATATTAATTACACATACAACTAGGTAATTCATTTCAACTGCTTTGTCAAATTCTGTGAGACAGCCAGATTTCTTGCAAAATGTAAGCTTCTGACTTTTCCTGTTGCTATCATTGCCTTATATTTAACATCAGTATTTATGCACAGATTTTGATATGTGAAGGAGCAGCTTATAGGAGGCACCAGGAGTCCTTGACAGGAAGCTAACATCGCTGTGCACACAGGATAAATGCTAAATACTAAACATTTTTGTCCATAAATAACATTTTAGGCATTGAAATAAAAATCTCCCTGTAGCTTTCATGTTTGGCAAGAATGCTGCTACCTCACCCCTGCTGTAGAGGAACTGCCCCGTGTTTGCACGATGTGTTCCCTTGTACGCCGGCAGCTGCTCTGGGGGAGGCAGCTCCCATGCTGTGGTTGTGCTCCTGCAGAAAGTCCTGCCAGCTGTCAAAATTGTTTATTTACTTATTTACCAGGGGATGGAAATCAGTCCGTCCTTGTCATAACAGATGGTACAGAACAAGGTATGCCCTTGGAGAGATGCCCCCATTTCTAGATCAAAGCTAACGTCACTGAAGTAAGTCAGCTAAATGCATTTTGAATAGGACTAATATCTTGCTCTAAGGGAAAGTCTTCTCTAAGAGTTCCTATCTCGGCTCTAATTTGCCATCTCACAGCATTTCACGTGTATTTTTTCCATGCTCTGATTCGATTTTCATTCACAAGCTGTAACAGATGTTCTGCTAAGGAGCAGGTGGTTAGGTTTTTCATCCCAGACCATTGCAAGATGCTTTATGCTCAAATCTAAACATGAGGTATTCAGTTGAACAGCTTAGAAAGAACTATAACCAAGCAAAGGTAGATGGCTGATTGTATAACATATATATATACACACATATATAAGGTTTGGGGTGTCCTGTAATTTAATATTACTTTAAAAAAGCTCTAGTATTGGTACCTGTAAGCAAAGAAATATTGCATAAGCAGAGATGGTGTAACTTAGTTTAGCTGCTCTACATTAATTTTATTTTATTTCACAGAGAAAATAACAGGACTAAGTATTTTAGCACAGCACTTTTGTAAAGGATGGGAAGAGGTTGCCACGTTAAAGGTCTTTAGCATTTCTGTGTTAGATGTCAGATTAGAACTTGGTCTGTTTTCAGTTCAGTAGAAGAAACAGAATTAATCTCTAAACCCTAAAATGGTTCTAAGAAATCAAATGCTCAAAGTGTAATTATCCCCTAAGAGTGACTTAAAACATCCATTAGTGTAATACAACTGCGTGATGACATAGCTACAAGATGTAAGAAGTTAGAAAGTCTTCCTGATTTGCCAAGACATTGAAATCTTGATAAAGACCCAAACCTGCTGTTCTGTCTAGCACCTTCATCTCTTAGTCCTGTTGATCTCAGACACGTATTGGACAGGGAATTTCTCTCAGCTTTCATTCATTTCTGGTCTCTGAAAGGATTGTAGCACTTAATGAAACAGATGAGATTTAAAAATTGATGTGACAGCTTTAGAAGTAGTTACAGTGCATTACCAACCATTGCTTTATGAGTTCTACTCACAACATCATATAAACGTATCACTGTGATGCACTGTTCTTCTTGGCAAGACAAAAATATCTTGAGAAGATCGATATCCATATTTTGTATAGCTGTTTTCAAATATTTTTAACTAGGAACATCATGAAGAGTTACTTTTAGAAAGCATTCAGACATATTTGGTGTCCAACTGATTATGAGTGGGTTCCACATGCAGGGGCTGAGCAGAGTGTGTACAGAAGGTCGTGCTGCAGTACTTCTTTCTGGCTAGTCCAGCAATCAAGGACTGCAACAGGAGCCTTTCTCAATGATCTTGTGAAATTAGGAACCTCTGAAATAGATTTGTTTTGCTCATTAGTGGGCAACTAAAGCAGCTGGTCATATATTTATAGTGAAGTAGGCCATAAGAATAATTCAGAGGATAAATGATAATTACCCTGATGAGGACAGAGTGCTTCTCTCCATACAGAACTGACCACAGCGTGATTTCTACAATAGTGCATTTCCTTAGCTAGAGCTAAAGCAACGCTGGTTAAACACAAAATGAAAATTACTTGATGACAGCAAATACATAAGACTGTTATTTATTGTGCACTGTATTGGACGCACTTAATCAAGAATTTAGCACAGTTAATAGCAGATGCACAGTCAACTTCAGAGCAAGGGAAGCATCTTTTCTCACTTGGCCTTACTCTGTGGTTATGTACAAGCACATTCAGGCTTTTAAACCACTTGTAAAGGAGAATTTAGGTAAATTCTAAATATTTGTAAAAAGGGAAAAGGCCATTCAATGAACAAATTTGTCTGATCCATGTGACTTTAATGAGCAACAAGGCAAACCGTTTCACAGTCCAATACACTGCAGTAAACTTATTCTTTGGATTCTTCAGACCATTTGCCCTTTTTGTGTTTTTATTCTTTTGCTAGGCTAAAAATCCTTAGGCAGAATTTTCATTGCATAACAAATGGATAATATCGAACTCCCAACAAGCACCAGAATGGAAATAAAAGAAATCTATGAGCAGACACACGACAAAACCTATATGGAATGTTGAAGAAGATTATAACGGCGTGTTTGGCAACGGTGCAAAAAGTGACACAAAGGAAGACTCATAATTTAAAACGTTGAGCTTGCTGCTTACAGTGAGAATGACCGACACTATTTGGGGATCTCTGTAGTGGTTATGGGCACACATGCAGTCTGTGTTTTAAAAGTAATTTTTACAAACTAATGTCTTAATTACTTTCAGTAATTTTTTTTTTATTTTTTAAAGTGTATTGTAATAATGTATCTTCAGTGCTGTTGTATCTGAGACACAAGATTTCAAGTTAACAAGCAGTCTACACTTGAGAGGCAGAAGTTAAACCACAAGTTCAATGTGAATTTCTGTCATCTCAATCATGGAATTAGCAGTGTATTTCCTTAATTTGGAGGCCCAGCTCATTTCTTTTTGATTTGTAAACAGCGATGCAGCCAGTATTTGTGACCTCTGTCTTCTAGATTATTTGTGACTGATCCGGTACTAATTTGCTGAATTCAAAGCTGAGTGCTTGTGTTAGTTTTGAGGCCTGCACAGTTTTGTACTCAGTGTAGTAAACACAGTAAGTCAGAACACAATTCTGCAGTAAATGAGTAAAATTTCCATCTATGCTAAGGCCCTAAACTATAGAGTCTGACAGAGAATTTTGCTAAAAGTTTTGAATCGTTGTGTCTACAAACTATTTTTCCTTAATAAGAATAGATTTCTCTTCCTCAGACTCTCCAATTCTCAACCTTGCGATTGAATACAAGTCCTGCTATTGCCACGTACTCATCATTAAATTATATGCTATACTGTGTTCTTTTGTATCATAGAAGTGTGGCCATAATTTTTTAAAGGTGAAATTTAAAATAGGCAGGTGGATGCTGGCTGGGATACTCTGGGCTTTGAGCCGGCTGTGCCAAAAGAGGGATGATGTGGTAGCATTGTGCCAGCAGGATAGAGCCAGCCCTTTGCTAACCAGAAGTTTCAGCTTTGCTGTAAAAGTAGGAAGTACAGGGACAGCTAAAAGGATTGTGAACCAAATAGTCCTTTCATTCAACCAAGTAACTTTTTCATTTTTCTTCCCCGTTTCTCTCTGGAGGATATTTCTTTTAGCCTTTAGATTGTGGCAGTTTGAGGGATGCTGCATGCATGCATTTACATTGGAACTTGTGATGACTTTCGCTTCAGTGCTTGGCCTTTACTAGAGAATGGCATCAAATTCTTTTATGTTTACAGTTCTTCAAGAACTATATGGGAAAGGCCAGTCTGAAGGCATACTTCACGTAACTCAATAACCTGAGTAATTACTGTGCACCATTTTGTCTCATTTTATTGCTTACTGGACTGAGGCATGTAGTATAGCAAACTATACAGCATACTCAAACCCCTAAACCAGTGAACTCTGCTTTTAAAATATTTGCAGATGTGCTTGTTTTCAAACTATTGCTTCATTGTGAAGTTCTGCAAGTATACAAGAAGGCTAAAAGAGTACTTCTGTACTTTCTCATGTAAGCAACATAGTAGAGAAGAGGAATTGCAAGTAAAACCAAAACAGTCGTCTAGCTTCCTCAAGGGCCTTGAAAAATTGTTAGTGTACTCTAAGCATAACTGCTGTGGAGTGAAACTTGCAGCCTTTGGTACTAAGGAATTGTCTCCTGAGACAAAGATATCCTACAGTCTTCCTAGAATTGGATGAACAATGCAATAACGCTCTCTGCAGATTACACACCTCATACAAATCTTGGATATGATTAAAGGTGAAAAAACAGAATTGTTGGCCAAGGAAATCTTAGCTGAACTTCCTGTGCGTTGCAGGTTGGTTATCTCAGCCTGCGCATCCCCTCTGTGTTTTTAGCTAGTGATCTTGAGGAAAGTAATAGGAATGGAAGGGAAGCTGCAGCTGTCCCATCCCTGGAGGTGTTCGAGGCCAGGTTGGATGGGGCTTTGAGCAGCCTGGTCCAATCGGAGGTGTTACTTCTCCTGGCAGGAGGATTGGAACTGGATGGGCTTTGAGGTGCCTTCCAACCCAAACTATTCTATGACTCTACTTATATCTGTACATATACATAACACGTGTCTGTGTATAAACACATGCGATAACGTATAAGATTTACAATGCATAGTTCACCTTTTACTTATAAAGTTCAGTTTTAAAAATTATTTACATCGCAGCTGACTTTTTTAATGTCTTGTTTTATAAAATAGATCAGTGTTTATTGATAACATATGAAAGGTAATTTTTGAATTGTGTGCATATTGCATAGTACTGGCTTCTAATTCATCTGAGAAAAAGTTAGTAACAAAACATAATTGTGTTGTTTAACTCATGCTGTCATCCTTTCAGTTCTTTGCTTATCTTGCATGTTTCACCTTAATGGCTTATCAGGTTTTCACATACATGGTAGTCAAAATTAATTTGTGTAACTAGAGCAGCCAATTAATTAGGTAAATGTGCTTTCATCTCAATTGTTTGATAAGTCATTTAAGAAGAAAACCACAGTTTTATTGTGAAGGCCAGATTGGATGTAAATGCCATATTTTGTTTGCTGCATTTCATCTAGAATTGTGGTTTACAGTGCTTTATTTCTTCTCATTGGAAGCCAGTCTTGGGTTTACTTTTCACTACATAAGTGTGCTGCAGTTGATCTCTCATTTATCTATTTAATAAATTTGAATATGAAATCTTTGAGGAGTTTGCATTTTTCTCGGTTTTAGAAATGTTTGTCCTCCTGTCTTGGTCAGACTCCTGTGGAACATTCACTGTGACCGGATGACTTTTTCTTGTTACTTATTACATCTACTGTTTGTTCCTTTTCATAATGGTGGCTCTCCTCCGCACTCAGAAACGTCCAGGTTGTCCCTGTAGAATTATCCCTAGATCGTCTGTGTAGTTTGTAAACAGTTTGCTAGAAAGATCTGTGAGACTGCTGGTTAAGACTCTATGTTACAGAAAATCAGCAAATGATAGGGTATAGAAACAATCCGCTGGATTGTAAGATGAAACGCCTCTCACTGAGATGCAAAGAAATAAACTACCTGTTTCTGAGATTAGTAGGATAGTAAAGACTATGGTTTCAAATCCGAAAGAGTAAAAACCACTGGAAGTACAGCAGGTCATATAGGCATAACCACATTTATTGCTGCATTCCTCTAGAAATACAAACGTCAGTAGCCAGAACGTTATGTATACTTTAATATATGTATGTTATCACATAAATTTAAGATATGTATTAAACATGGCTCCTCTTTATATATTCAAATTGTCAGTTCATGAGAGAGTGTTGGATTTTATTTAGAAGTTAATTATATTGAAAAGTTCATCGACAAGTTAATTATATTGAAAAGTTCATCGACAAGTTAATTATTTGGATTTCTCCGGCTTGAGTTCTGAAGGCAAGACTGTCTTCAGCCTTTAAAAAAGTTCAGTCTGAGTAAGACAGGCAGTATTTGAGCCTTAATTCCTCAGTAAAAAGTGCTTGAAGTTCCTTTGTATTTGTATCAATGTATTTAAAAAATAAACATCTTTAAAGCACAGGATGCAGAGAACCAAGATATCAGATAACAGATTTATTAGTTGAAAATGGAAAGGTAACTGTTACTGCTATTATAACTTCAGATTTTAGAACAGAAGTAAACTGTTTGATAGGAGACTTTTCTTTCCTGTAATAGTTTTTTTTGACCTATTGCTCCAACCCATACAGACTGCAGCCTGTCTTGTTTCTGTTAAGGTTGCTCTTGTGTCACATGCAGAATGTTTTTTGAACTCCCTCTTACATCTCAGCAAGCATTATTCATGATACTTCAAAGCCCTCTTCTATAGCTTGAATTCATCCATGTTCCAGGTTTGCAAAGGTGTAAGTCTGGTCTTGAATACATTACAATTTATTAAATAAATTGTCATGGGATTTCTATATAAGATATAATTGACTGCTGAGCACAGAGGATGCATAATACTGCTCATAATTTTCTTTTCAGGAATGCTATGTGGTTTCTGAAATAAGGAAATGCTGCCAGAGAACCTTTGGCTTTTGTACTGAGGAGATGAAATGCACCTTTTGCCATTGGCACAAGTTAGTTCAGTCACTGAGCACTTCAGAGATGACAGCGTTTCCTCCCGTGCTCCTGCTAACCATCCTTTGGGGGAGCTGCAGGCAGGGGAGAAGAATCTGCCTGGGGAGTACAGAGGCTGAGCAGTTGTTAGCTGCTCTCCAGGAGCAGAGGAGGCTGCTTTTCATTATCTCCTTACATCCTGGACAGCCATTGGGTCCCCTCTCTGAATGCTAGAAGAATTAGTACCTGTCTGTTTCTTGCCAACACTGAACTGTTAGCATTGGTGTCCTTAAAAAATGTGAAATTACTTAAGGCCAGATCTATATTTATTAAACTGATATCAGTAAAACATAGAGAGCCCTTATATCTTAATACATTTACTTAACATTTTTGTGTAGCACCCTGCAACTATTTTCAGTTGGTATTTCAAGCTCCTGATACTTTTTTTGTGAACTTTTTGTAAATTCGAAGTCAAATTTCCCAACATGATTAAAAACTCATGTAGGCAGACATATCAGAAGAAACTTATGTTAATACGAAAGAAACAGTCTAGGTAATAAAAACTCAGGTGTTTAACTGACCACCTGACAAAAATAATTTCTGTTTAATTTGTGTTCTCTGTTAACATTCATAAATCAAAACATGAGAGCATAGGTTTGGGAAGGGAAGATCAAGCCAATTTTGGGCCCTTTCTAAAGCAGCAGCTGAGGCGGTTCCTCTCCAATGTGCCTATTTCTGTCATATCTTCATAAGGTTTAACTGTACTTCTGCCACCTTGGACAACAAACTGCAAGGAAGATCAGAAATAGGAAGCTGCCGTGCTTTTGCTTCAGGGATACGGTAACGCAGGAGTTCTGGGGGAATTTAGTGAAGCTGTTTAAGGAAGCTAAGTGAAAGTGTGAGACTGCTGGAATAGGCAGCGAGACACTCCTGAGAGAGAAGTTTCTATGATGTATTTGGAAAATTGGGAAAATTGTAAATTGGAAAACTGAATGTATGTTTGATATAAATAATAAAAATATTAGAATATAGAAAAGGACCAGCTTTTTAAGAAATGCATCACAGGTGAAATACAATTTGAAATTTGAATATTTTAAAATGGGTAACATTTCACAATCTCAGTGAATGGATTTCCATACAAACATTTCCCTTACACAAACAGAATTGACGCAGGTGACTCCATTAGTGTTGATGAAGTACCAGACCAACGTGATTGCTGTAGCTATCCCACTCGTTGGGACATGTGTTTTAAGGGAGAAGAATATTTTTTAAAAAATCAGCTGCAAAGAAACCACGGGAAAGCGTATATAGTGATATTATCGACATTGTGTCTGCTTAATGACAAAGCTGAGTCACTAAAGAAGGGTGACATATTGTATGTCACCTTATATAATGCGTAACATTCTCAGCACATAGCAAACATCCACTTCAGTCCACATTTCTGTTGTATTTTCTGTATAGATGGATATTTTCTTTATCTCTGTGACAAAAAAGTGTCATATTTCTATGGAGATTGTAAGAATTTTTTTGATGACCTACTAGCATGGGTTTAAATAAATTATGAGGCTCTTAAAAAGCCTCGTTAAGGCTGATCTCTCCAAGGAATGCCAGGTGACATGCTACCCTTCAGAAGAGTATTTTCTATGTATGACTTATTTTCAGGACAGAGATTGTTTAGCATTTGTCATGAAAACAGGCCTAAGCGCCTGCTGTTCCAGGCTTGGTTGCGCTCTTGTCTGCCAGCAACGCACCTTCCCCTTGGCTCTGGCTTGTTCCCGTCTCGGGCAGGTTGGCCGTTGGGAAAGGCGCCACACGATTGCTGTGCGAAGGCAACGGTGTCACCATGGACTGCACCTGTGGTCTCCCTGGAGGCGGCAGCCACTCGCTTCCCTGAGGATCGAACTGGATATGCAGACCTGGACAAGGCATTCAACTGAAGGGTGAGATAAAGGGGTATGCATGAAGGAGGTGCTGGCCTCTTCTCCCAAGTGACAGGGGACAGGACAAGAGGGAATGGCCTCAAGCTCCGCCAGGGGAGGTTCAGGCTAAACATTAGGAAAAAATTGTTCACAGAAAGGGGCACTGGGCACTGGCAGAGGCTGCCCAGGGAGGGGGTTGAGTCACCTTCCCTGGAGGGGTTTAAGGCACCGGTGGACAAGGTGCTGAGGGACATGGTTTAGTGTTTGATAGGAATGGTTGGACTCTATGATCCAGTGGATCTTTTCCAACCTGGTGATTCTATGATTCTATGAAAAACAATTCACTCTAATATTGGCAAGTGTGTTCTACCGATGTGCTGTGTGAAAGTCCATGTGGCCTAGAATGTGTTAGCACATAAAATGCAAAGAAAATGCTTCCCTGGATTTTTCCCGTTTCTGTTACCTACAGCTACGTTCACAGTAAGATGTATGGCATACAATTTTTTCTCCATTAAATGTAATTACATTTTTGTAGTCTTGCATACTTGTGTAGATGAAGAGCTGATAACATGAGATGTTAAGCAGTTTTCATTTAAAATGTATTTGATTCAATCTGCTCAAGTTTAGGTATCCCAAATTGCTAGCATATGTAACTTGGCTTTCATTTCCACCACATACTGTTATCTGAAAGTTACTTCTCTGAAATGCTAATATAATTTTAAGAGGCATTTGACCAGCCTGGAGTTTAGTTCTATGTTATAATACCAAAAGAATATGAAATCAAATCGTACTGGCCCAAACCAGCCTGTGGATTTCATTTTGCATTAACTTTTATAACATGAATCCTTCTGTAGTTGTTTCTGTGTTAATATCGATATGTATATGTGATAAGTCATTATAAAGTGTACTAGTTAGGATGCTTTGTCCTTTCTGTTTCCTTTTTTTCTCCTCTCACTTTTCCAGTAGAACTAAACCCCAGTAATTTCATCTCTTCTTGCATTGTAACTTCAACGATAGGGAACAGAACTGGATTTAAAACTGCTATTGTACTCTCTGTTTTGCTGTTGACTCAATTTATGACTGCTATCATTTAACATCCCAGTGATTCAGTATTCTCAGTTTGTAGCAGACATAATCACATCGATTATCTCACAAATGTGTTGAGGTGCTGAAATATTGTGAACTGTATGTTGGACAAAAAAGCAGTGCTCTTTTTCAAGCACAGTTTTGTGTGCTGTTACTACTGTTTGCCTACAGGAAAGCTGGGGAGGGGCTCTTGATCAGGGAGTGCAGGAACAGAATCATTGAATGGTTTGGGTTGGAAAGGATCTCAAAGCCCATCCAGTTCCACCCCTGCCTCCACTCCGGCCTCTACTAGGTCACACTGCCCAAGGCCCCATCCAACCTGGCCTTGAACACCTCCAGCAGGGGGGCAATGTGATAGGACGAGGGGCAACAGTTTTCAGCTGAAAGAGGGGAGATTGAGATGAGATCTTGGGAAGAAATGTTTTGCAGTGAGGGTGGGGAGGCCCTGGCCCAGGTTGCCCAGAGCAGTGGTGGCTGCCTCATCCCTGGAGGGGTTCAAGGCCAGGTTGGATGGGGCTTGGAGCCCCGATCTAGTGGGAGGTGTCCCTGCCCATGGCAGGGGTTGGGACTGGATGGGCTTTAAGGTCCCTTTGAACTTAATTGGTAGTCTTTGAACAAACTTTTCCACTTACAGTGCCATGTGAAGAACTCTGCTTTTTGTTTTGTTCTGCACTGGGGACCGAGTTCTTTGAGACCTTGACCAACTTCAGCTGTCAGTGGCCTTAGTGCAGCTTTGGATTTATAGGGTTGTTACAATACTCTACGGGATGTTTTAAAAAACCTCTGAAGCCCAGCATTTGAGGATGATCAATATATTTAAAAATGTTAGTCAGCTTAGTCTAATGTAAAGAGGTGAAATAAAAACCCCACCACACCACAAAAAATCCAAGTACAGATTTCTGAGAAGATACTCAAAAACAAAAGAAAAGAGATAGTGCATTCAAAGTTAATAAAGTGTGTGAATTAGAAAATACCTTCTATTCTAGCGTTCTACATAGCTGTAACATCAGAGCACACAGGGCAGGTGATGAAAGCTTCTGCTGCTTATCCAAACATCTAGCAGTCTATGAAACCATGAAGGGCGAACATATCGGAGAGTCTGTTTGCCATAATCACAATTAGAATTGGTCCATGTAATCTTAAAGTTACTGTTTGGCTGGATTGAGAATGTACAAGAAATTACTCTGGATAGGAATTGGATTTCATCAATTAGGAAACAGAAGTTTTCCACGTGTTAACAGGATTGATCTTGCATCACTGCAGTCTGAGCAGCCTAACCACTATTTAATCATTTTTTATTTCGTTTTGTAATAATGGATCCTGACATTCAAATTGCTCCCTATCATTTCCGTTTGCTCCATCTATCTTGCCTTCACAACAAAGAGCACAGCTGACACTGAAGATAGATTTCAGCCCTGTAATAGAGACCTGGCTAATACTTTTGTTAACGTGCACAGCAAAATATAATACAGTTAATTCTGCTGTGCTTAATTTGGCTCTGCAAGACCGACTGGGTTTTGTCAGTAAAATAGGCAGGTTCTGAGGCTGTGTGGGAAGCAGCCTGTCCAAGAGGGCATTGTTAACACAGTCACCCTTCAATCCAGAACAGTAATTTTAAAAATAGCTAAATATAATTTTTCAGTACTAAGACTGGTTAAGAGTGTTCTTTTAGTAAACTCTTTAGGGGGAAGATGAAACGCTTTCTATCATATGGAAACCTCATATTTTGAGATGTATATGTAGTCCTTTTTTCTTTGTGTTGACCTCCTGCTTTTTAGATGAGAAGGGAGGGAGGTTTGTTGATGAGGTTATTCAAGCAAGGATGAATGAAACAGTTCCTCAGCCTTTTGATTTTGATCATCTTTGCACATGTAATATCAGTAGAAATAATACATGTCCACTTGCCATGGCCAAATGCAATATTCTGTCTCTGTCTGCAAGGGACTTGCTTCTGCATCATGTGGAGTTTATTTACCTTGCCTTACTGCGCTTACACAGAGGCTGTTTAGAAATTCAAATAGCCCCAAGATATCTTAACACTGCTGAGACAAAATTCTGAGGGAATTCTGAGGCTGAGCTGAGACCTCATTGCTCTCTACAACTACCCGAAAGGAGGTTGTGGAGAGGAGGGAGCTGGGCTCTTCTCCCAAGTGACAGAGGACAGGACAAGAGGGAATGGCCTCAAGCTCCGCCAGGGGAAGTTCAGGCTGGACATTAGGAAAAAATTCTTTACAGAAAGGGTCATTGGGCACTGGAACAGGCTGCCCAGGGAGGTGGTTGAGTCACCTTCCCTGGAGGTGTTTAAGGCATGGGTGGATGAGGTGCTGAGGGATATGGTTTAGTGACTGATGGGAATGGTTGGACTCAATGATCCAGTGGGTCTTTTCCAGCCTGGTGATTCTATGATTCTCTCTAGATCCCACTAAGCCTAAATTTATCTAGATGCAGGTGCAGTTCCACAACTTCTCTGGCAGTGCAAGCCATGGACTGGTGAAGTGACAGGAACGTTCTAACTGCAGTCTTAGCCCAGGATTGTTCCACTTGTTTAAGTTTTCAATGACTGTGGTACAAATAGTTGTATTTGTGTGTTGTACAGCTCGGACGGTTTGTCTGTGGTGCTTGTAATGCAAGCATCTTCTAACAGCCTTGATACTTGATGTAGTTTTCTGTCATGATATAATGCATGAGTGTTTCTAAATTCAGTGCTTCGTTATGGAACCCGATGCAGTCGTACCTTTGAGCACGTAAACTCCAAACTGTGAGATCGAATACGCGAGAGTTATAAAATCGCTAACTGTAAAGGAAACGGCTGCATGAATTTGCTGCGTGTGACCTGAGAGCACCCGTCACATGCAGCAGGGCCTCTGAAGATGAATTGCAAACTGATTTCCCATTATGTGTATTTTGGATAAATGCGCATCTCGTACAAAAAAGGCTGAGTATGTATTTTATGTTAAAACATGGAGTGATTATCCCAAAGCTCAGGGGCAAAAGAACTCGAGCTGCTCTTAAAGAAAGCCTACAGCATTTTAAGGTATGAAAGGAACCCATAATTCTCCTTGACAATGTAAAATTGCCTGCTTCACCTTCATGAACCTGTTTTGTTGTTGGAGCCGGTACAGGGCTATTCCCAGTGGCTTTTCCTCTTCGTGCCAGCCCATCCCTTGTTGTGCTGAGGAGCACCAAATGCGACCCGAGTGGCTCTGCTGCGAGGCTGCTCATGTGCTCCCTGTGCTCCCGGGCATTTTGTATCCAGGCTGTACAGACAGACAGACTCACGTCCCTGCAAGGGCGCTAGGGCCAGCGCAGCCTCCTGCCTGGCCCCGGGGCTGCGGGCATAGGGGTTGCAGGCAGGTGCAGTGGTTGCAGCAGAGGGTGCAGGCAGGTGCAGTGGTTGCAGGCAAGGGGCTGCAGGCAGCACAGGGGTTGCAGACAGGGGCTGCAGGTATAGGAGTTGCCGGCAGAGGACACAGACGGCTGCAGGTGCTGCACGCAGGAGCTGTGGGCATAGGGGTTGCAGGCAGAGGCTGTGGACGGGCACAAGGGCTGCAGCCAGGTGTTGCATACAGTGGCTGCAGGTGGGCAGAGGTGCTACAGGTAGGGGCTGCGGGCACAGGGGCTGCAGGCAGAGGCTGCAGATGGGCGCAAGGGCTGCAGGCAGGCACAGGGGTTGCAGACAGGGGCTGCAGGCAGGTGCAGTGGTTGCAGGCAGAGGGTGCAGGCGGGCACAGGAGTTGCAGACAGGAGCTGCAGGCATAGGGGTTGCAGGCAGAGGGCACAGGCGGGCGCAGGGGCTGCAAGCAGGAGCTCCGGGCACAAGGACTGCAGGTGGGCTGAGGGGCTGCAGCTAGGGGCTGCAGGCATAGGTTGCAGGCGGGCACAGAAGCTGCAGGCAGGTTGCAGACTTGCACAAGAGCTGCAGGTGAGCACAGGGGTTGCAGAATTGCACAAGAGCTGCAGGCAGGTACAGGGGCTGCAGGCAGAGTCTGCAGACAGTGGCTGCAGGTAGGCAGAGCGGCTACAGCTAGAGACTGCAGGCGGGCAGAGGGTCCGCAGGCAGGAGCTGCAAGCATAGAGGTCGCAGGCAGGGACTGCAGACTTGCGGGCACAGGGGCTGCAGGCAGGAGCTGCGGGCTCAGCGGCCGCAGGCGGGCAGAGGCTCCGCCGGCAGGGGGCGCCGGCAGGGCTGCGGGCGGTCCGAGGGGCTGCGGGCGGTGTCCCCCCGCCCCGCCCCGCCCCGCGCAGGGTCCGCAGCGCCGCCCCGGCCGCAGAGGGGCCGCTCGCAGCCGGCGCCTCCGCTCCCGCCGCAGCCTCCGCCGCCCGCCCGGCCAGATGATGAACTTCCTGCGGCGCAGGCTCTCGGACAGCAGCTTCATCGCCAACCTGCCCAATGGCTACATGACCGACCTGCAGCGCCCGGAGCCGCAGCAGCCGCCGCCGCCGCCGCCGCCCGCGGCCCCCGCCGCCGCCTCCCCGGCCGCCGAGCGCCGGCAGCCGCAGCCCGCGCCGCCCCAGCCCCCGCCGAGCGCCGCCGGGGGCTTCTTCAGCTCCCTCTCCAACGCCGTCAAGCAGACGGCAGCCTCCGCGGGGCTGGTGGACGCCGCCTCCGCCGGCGCCGCGGGAAGAAAGTTCAAGGTGCTGCTGGTCATCGACGAGCCGCACACCGACTGGTATGTGATGAGCGAGCGGGGAGAGGGTGTGGGCCGTGAGGATGGAGCGGGGCGAGGATGGAGCGGAGCCGCCGTTCCCACCGCGCCGCGAATCGCGTTCCCCGCCGGGGAAGCGGGTCCGTTGCTCCCGGCGAGATGAAGGTTGCGGGGGGGGCGGATTGCGGCGCCTCGGGCTGCGGGCCGGCGCGGATACCCCGCGGACACCCTGCAGCCCTTGTGGTGGCTGAAGGTGCGGAGCCGCTGCTCTCCCTCCGTGCATCCCGCCGCCCTCGCTTCCTACGTTCGGGTTGGAGTCGGGATGGGGGTTTTTGCTCCCACCGGCATCATAAAAACCCGTGGGATTTGCAACGCGTTCTCCTTGCAGCGCAGGTTACGGGTTCCCACACCTGCTTGTCGCGGGTGGCTCTGTGGATGCTGCTTTATAGGAAGGATCTAAACCCATTAATTGCTCACAAACTCAATTTGCGTGTTTACACATCGAGCTGTCGGTTGCCTCAGTCGCAGTCGATAATTACAGTATCTAATATCTTAATAGCGCCTTAAAACAGCACGGAGTAAACCAAGGATGTCTTTATAACACTGACATCATCCCGTAATGGATCGCAGGCTTGTGATTTTATTATCAGCTTCTCTAGTTTATAGCCTTTACTGCTTAGATGGGCTCGTATGGTTTTATGATTCGATACAATTTGCTTTAAAATGGTGCTTTAATGCAATACTTAAAAATATCAGTCTTTCTGTATAGCAAATAGGTTATCGCTGTTAAGATAACGTTACACTTTTTGGATTTCATTGTTCTGGGTTGGCTTTGTGGTGTTTTGGGGTTTTGTTTTTCTTAAATAAAAAAGCTTGTTGTATCTGCCAGACTGAGACAGCCCCTGCACCTACGTCATGGAGATGCATCCATGGGCACTGTTCACTATGCTTGCAGACAGAGCTGTTTACAGCTGTTTATTTAACATTCCACGGTGCATGCATTTTTGCTCCATAAATTAAATAACTATATACATTCATAAAGTTGGCTTCTGGCAGAATTTTTCTATGCCTACTATATATATTACAAACAGGGCATGTTTTACGTGCTTGATGCAAGCACCCTGGTTTAACCCAGTCTGTCAGCAATAGCAGAACCTTAAAACCTCTGCATGGTGACCATCCCCAGCAGCATTCCTGGTAGGAGGCGAGGTGCAGTCAGGAATAAACACCCACCTGCTTGCTTTTCATGTCTCACAGTACGTGACGTGGAGACGTAGTAGTTGTAGGAAGAACAGTTTGCTGTCGTGCTGGCGCTTTCCCCTCCCAAAGCGAAATCATTCCATAACTGACAATTTCAACATAAATTTAGCAAACTATGCATATATGTATTTTGAAAGTATGGATGACCTTACTGATGTGTAGAATTTGACTGTATGGGCTAAAACGGAGTACAGATGATGATTGGAAAGGTTGGAACTGGCAGCAGATGAATTTCCATGGTCTGATGGGCACTGCGCTAGCGACCCTGCCTGGTGGGATGCACTGGGTTCAGTAAGATGGGCTGTGGAGAGCTGCTGTCGTGTGATACACTAGCCAAACCCCAGCAATAACCAGAAAAACAGCACCAGATACAGCTCTTGGAGCCTCCTTGGGAGCAGCGCCAGTTGAATTACAATAATCCTGTGAAGGAAATCATATGCTGGGTGTTCGCTTTTGTAATGTTTTCAGTCTCATCGTGTTTATCTTTAATTGAAAACGTGTACGTTGCTTTTGGATTGCACTTTCCATAGAAATAAAAGAATTGCAAGCTGATCACGCCGAAATCCTACTAATTTGCTATCCTCTTTTTATCAAGGGCCAGAGAAAGCACTGAGCACCTTCTTCTGTCAGCAAAGGATATTGCCTCTGACCTCTAGTATCAAAAGGACAGTTTGTTTCTAATACCTTTTATTTCTCTTAGAGGTCTTGAAGTCAGATTTGAAGTCTGAGATCTGTTAACCCAGCATCATTATCATTGCTAATGGAATCATATGGGTTATTCTGAATATAAAAGAAATGCTCAGATGTTGCTTGCATTTTTAAATATTGGTCTTAGTGATTACTTTTATTATTTTGTTGCCTTAACAGGTTTGTCCTATTGCAAGTCTTGAAATCGCCCTCTTTGATTTCTTTACTTACGTGGCATAAGATGGGGGGAAAATGGAGAATTAATTTATCTGTACTAATATGTGTATTTTTACTACGTTCTATTATCTGACTTCTTAAAGAAGGAAGGGACATGCAATCATCTTGTCAACCCATCCTCTGTTCTCCAGTAACACTCTCGATCAGAGATGTGTTGCAGCTCTGAAAGGCAATTGTTTTCCTACAGGTTCTTCGGAAACTTGCAGCTGCGTAGATGAGAGACCTCTAAAGGCTTCTGCTAAAGGCAGAACTGCAAAATCAGGTGACATCCCTGGCTTTCTACCAGCTGGTAGTTTGATATGTGCCTCATTGGCAAGTGGGGGGCAAAAATGAAAACTAACTAAAGCCTATAGTCAACTACCGGAGCCAGATCCATGACAGGTGGTCTTTGTTGGTTCTGGTTCACGTGGAATACTTTATCTTAGTCACTTCATGCGATAAATGATCCTTCAGTCCAATGGTGAAAGTGAATAGCTAGCCATCATTTTCACCAAGTACCTTTGAAAACTTCTGTTATTCTTGAGTGTCACCATAACAAAAGGGCAACCTGTAATGCCAGCACTCCTTCCAGTGGAACAGTGCTATTACTTTATGTAAAGGCATTGGAAAAGCAAATGTTATTTTCTGGCCTGTTCTTTATGGATTTTACTGTCACCTTCTTTTCATCTGCAGCTGCACACTGAACAGATAGTTTCAGTACTTGTGCTGACGTCCAGAGTCCTTCTCTGAGTTAACATGTCCTGTTGACAACCTTACAGCATTTGAAGAGGTAGTGGAAGAGTGTATAATTCACAGATACTCCTTGGGCCTGTTGGGGAGGGGGAAGCTTCAAGAAACACTTGTTAGGTGCAGTAATGATTTTATGTAATAGACTTCAGTGGTTGCTTTACAGCTTTGTTGATATTTTTACAAATGGAGGAAATCAAGACGTAGAGGAATTTGTTCAAGGTCATACAAGAGGCTAGTAGTGGAGCCAGTTTAAAACCTAGTCAGCTTGGTTAACCTTTTCTTTTAATTCTCCTTATCTAGCTACTGGTTTGCATTGTGTCCAAAATTTTCAGCTAGATAAGCTTATTTTTAAATGTATTCTATTTCCTCATAAAATAACCATTTTGTTCTGTATGCAAAGTGTACTGGATATTCAGTGCTGAACAAGCAGTTGATTAGAGGCTGTGCATCAGCAGCAAGATGCCAAAATGCTGTGTATATAGATTATCTTTATTAAAAGCTTATGTGTAATATTTAGAAAGCGGTTTCAATATTGAAAACTAATTATTGCTTTGTCTGTCTTGTGCTTTCAAGCTTGCATATAAGACTCATTGGCAGTAGTAATGATGAAACTATAAAAAGAATCAAGTGGGAAAATTTTGTTCTTGTACTTTTAAGCACAGATCTTTTTATAAGTATCTTTATTTTTTTTTTTACCCCGAGAATTATGCATTGCTTGTAATATTTACTGCCTTAGCGGTTAGTCATCTTGTGATGACTTAAAAATGTGTGTGCGGTTGTTTTATGTGGGAGTAACTGCAAACAACTTGCACACTACATCGAAAATCCATCGCGGTTTTGCTGTTCAGTGAGGATGGTTGAGCTGCGTGTAACTCGTTAGTATTTCCTAGCTCCGGTTGAACTAGAGCTCTGACGTATCTTATCTGATAGCGACGTGTTGGATTTAGTTGCTGCAGTGTTTATTGCATTCAGTATAAGTCTTTGGTTAACAAGTTCTCCAGTTTTGGAGTGTGTTGCTTACGTTTTAAGAATGGATAAATGAGGGCATCGGCTTTGCCCTGGGATGGGATGCGATGCCTGGAAGGGCAGAGTTCTCGCCAACCTCCTGGCTGTGCGAAGCGCGCTGCTGCCAGTGAAAGCAGAAAGCCACGCGGTAAAATGGGGAGGGAAACCAAGGGAGTGGGCAAACATGGAACTAGCAGTGATTGCACGGAGGGAGGAGCACTGGAAGGATCCCTTGGCACTGATTTAGGGGCTCCAGGTGGGAAGTCTTGCTTGGAACTGGATGATCTTTAAGGTCCCTTCCAACCCAAACCATTCTGTGATTCTGTGTTTTTGAAAGCCAGTCAAGGCAAGGGATGGCTGCGTTACTGAGAGGCGGAGTTTTAGAACAGTCTAAGCTTGTGAGACTGACCAAATGGCTAGTGTAGATATGTGCCTTCAGGCAGTGAGTGTACTGAAAATTAGTCTTATCAATATATCTATTTTATATAAGAAGAAAACATATGTGAAAAGTTACTTCCATTAATTTTAAACGCTAATTAAGAAGGCCTGTGCCTTTTGCAACAAGAAACTCCTAATATTGAAGATAAAAAACAAGCTTTCCTTTGGTATAACACCGTAATCTTTCAAAAAAGGCAACAGGTGCCTTAATACCCCTGATACTGAGCAAGAGTGATAAAGGTTTTGCTTTGGTTTCTCTTTAATTTCTGCTTTGTATGAAAACTTCAAGTTTTGACATTATCTTTGAGGAGTTTAATCTGAATCTTAGAAAATGTGGATATGTTATAGTGTAATTCTAGTTATATAGCTTTTAGACTGAGTTGCTAGTACTCCGAAAAAGGTCTGGCAACCAGATTCTATGTGAAGACAGTATGTGTTTAGATCTTTTCCTCCAGCCAGGTAATTAGAGCAGTGCTTCTTCTGAGCATGCTGGGCAGTTTTGGGCTCTCCATTTTTGCAATCAAAAAGTTAAAGGCGAATCAGAGAATGGTTTAGGTTGGAAGACATCTTAAAGATCATCCAGTTCCACCCCCTGCCATGGGCAGGGACACCTCCCACTGGATCAGGGGCTCCAAGCCCCATCCAACCTGCCCTTGAACACCTCCAGGGATGGGGCAGCCACCACTTCCCTTGGCAACCTGGGACAGGGCCTCCCCACCCTCACAGCAAAACATTTCTTGTTAACGTCTCTTCTCAGTCTCCCCTCTTTAAGCTGAATCCCATTCCTCCTTGTCCTAACTCTGCACTCAGAATCACAGAATCACAGAATAACCAGGTTGGAAGAGACCCACCAGATCATCGAGTCCAACCGTTCCTATCAAACACTAAACCATATCCCTCAGCACCTCATCCACCCATGCCTTAAACACCTCCAGGGAAGGTGAATCAACCACCTCCCTGGGCAGCCTCTGCCAGTGCCCAATGACCCTTTCTGTAAAGAATTTTTTCCTAACGTCTAGCCTAAACCTCCCCTGGCGGAGCTTGAGGCCATTCCCTCTTGTCCTGTCTCCTGTCACTTGGAAGAAGAGACCATCACCCTCCTCTCCACAACCTCCTTTCAGGTAGTTGTAGAGAGCAATGAGGTCTCCCCTCAGCCTCCTCTCCTCCAGGATAAACACCCCCAGCTCTCTTAGCCGCTCCTCATAAGGCCTGTTCTCCAGCCCCTTCACCAGCTTTGTTGCTCTTCTCTGGACTCGCTCTAGAGCCTCAACATCCTTCTTGTGGTGAGGGGCCCAGAACTGAACACAGTAATCGAGGAGCGGTCTCACCAGTGCTGAGTCCAGAGGGAGGATAACCTCCCTGGACCTGCTGGTCACACCATTTCTGATCCAAGCCAAGATGCCATTGGCCTTCTTGGCCACCTGGGCACACTGCTGGCTCATGTTCAGTCGGTTGTCAACCAACACCCCCGGGTCCTTCTCCTCCAGGCAGCTTTCTAGACAGACTTCTCCTAGTCTGTAGCACTGCATAGGGTTGTTGTGCCCCAAGTGTAGGACCCGGCACTTGGCCTTGTTAAACCTCCTGCCATTGGACTCTGCCCAGCGGTCCAGCCTGTCCAGATCCCTTTGCAGAGCCTCCCTACCCTCCAGCAGATCGACACTTCCACCCAGCTTAGTGTCGTCTGCAAACTTGCTAAGGGTGCACTCGATGCCTTCATCCAGGTCATTGATGAAGACATTGAACAGGGCTGGACCCAGCACTGAGCCCTGGGGAACCCCACTTGTCACTGGCCTCCAGCTGGATTTCACACCATTTCCCACCACTCTCTGGGCCCTCCATCCAACCAGTTTTCCACCCAGGAGAGTGTGTGCCTGTCCAGGCCAGAGGCTGACAGTTTCTCAAGCAGAATGCTGTGAGAAACTGTGTCAAAGGCTTTACTGAAGTCCAGGAAGATACATCCACAGCCTTTCCCTCATCCAGCAGCTCAGTCACTTTGTCATAGAAGGCGATCAGGTTAGTCTGGCAAGACCTGCCCTTTGTGAACCTGTGTTGACTGGGCCTGATCACCCGGTTCTCTTGCATGTGCTTCATGATAGCTCTCAAGGTCACCTGCTCCATGACTTTCCCTGGCACTGAGGTCAGACTCACAGGCCTGTAGTTCCCTGGGTCCTCCCTGCAACCCTTCTTGTAGATGGGCACAACATCAGCCTCCAGTCCAGTGGGACTTCCCCAGTCTTCCAGGACTGTTGGAAGATGATGGAAAGGGGTTTGGCCAGCACATCCGCCAGCTCCTTCAGTACCCTAGGGTGAATCCCGTCTGGCCCCATAGACTTGTGACTGTCCAGTCGGGCTAGCAAGGCTCTGACCACCTCCTCTTGGATCATGGGAGCCTCATTATGCTCCTCTAGCTCCTGGGTTAGTACACAGACGGAACGACCCTCCTTACAACTAAAGGCTGAGGCAAAGAAGGCATTAAGTACCTCAGCCTTTTCCTCATCCCCTGTCACTGTTGTTCCTTCTGCGTCCAATAGGGACTGTATGGTCTCCCTAGTCCTCCTTTTATTATTTATATATTTATAGAAATATTTTTTGTTATCTTTCACAGACTTGGCCAATCCAATTTCTAACTGAGCCTTAGCCCTTCTGATTTTTTCTCTACACAATCTCACTTCCCTCCTGTAGTCCACCCAAGAGGCCTGTCCCTTCTTCCAGAGCCCATAAACATTTCTCTTCCTCTTGATATCCCTCAAGATCTCTCTATTCAACCAAGCTGGCTTTCTCCCCTGCCGGCTTTTTTTCCGGAACACGGGGATAGCTTTCTCCTGAGCTGCTAGGACCACCCTTTTGAAGAGCTCCCTGCCCTCCTGGGCTCCCTTGCCCTTGAGTACTGTCTCCCATGAGACTTCGCCAACCAGCCTTCCGAAGAGATCAAAGTCTGCCCTCTGGAAATTTAATGCTACTGTCTTGCTAACCACCCTCTTCACTTCACCTAGAACAGAAAACCCTATCATCTCATGGTTGCTTAGTCCTAGGCGTCCACCTACCGCCACATCCCCTACAAGGCCTTCTCTGTTCACCAACAGCAGGTCCAGGAGGGCACCCTCCCTTGTTGGTTCATTTACCAGCTGTGCAAGGAAGTTGTCTCCCACGCACTCCAGGAACCTCCTAGACTGCTTCCTTTTTGCTGTATTGTACACCCAGCAGATATCAGGCAGATTGGAGTCTCCCACCAGAACGAGAGGCATGGATCTAGAGATTGACCGCAGCTGTTTATAGAAGAGCTCATCAGCTGCTTCTCCTTGGCTGGGTGGCCTGTAACAGACTCCCATCACAAAATCTACCTTCTGGTGGGCTCCTCTGATTTTGACCCACAGGCACTCAACCTCCTGATTGCCACAATCCATCTCCATGGTGTCCAAGTCCTCCCTTACAAAGAGGGCTACCCCGCCTCCTCTCCTACCCTTCCTGTCCCGCCTGAAAAGCTTATACCCCACCATAGCCGTACTCCAGTTATATGAGTCGTCCCACCACGTTTCCGTGATGGCAATGACATCATAGGCTCCTTGCCCTACAACAGCTTCCAGCTCTTCCTTCTTATTCCCCATGCTGTGTGCATTGGTGTAAATGTACTTCAGCTGCACTCCCTGATCAAGAGCCCCTCCCCAAGAGCCCCTCCCCAAGAGCCCCAACATCTCTCAGCCTAGCCTCATAGCAGGGGTGCTCCAGTCATCTCTTGTCATCTTCATGGCCTCCTCTGGACCTGTTCCAACAGTTCCATCTCCTTCTTATGTTGAGGATTCCAGAACTAGACACAGGACTCCTGGTAGGGTTTCTTGAGAGAGGAGTCCCAAGCACTGCTGGCCGTGCTTCTTTTGACACAGCCCAGGACACCATTGTCCTGCTGGGCTCTGAGCACACATTGCCGCCTCGCTTTATGGTCACGTACAAAAAAATTGCAGCTTGCTTTCTGTTTACCTGCAGTTCCATCGTGTGTGATGCTTGGCTCCCTTGATATAAATAGCAACATGCAGTGCGTGATGGAGATTGCCTTTTTGACTAGATCTAAAAAAAAAAAAAAAAAAGCTTTTAGTGGAAAACTCCAGACCCTGTGTTACTTTATCTAAACAAGCTTTTGCAAGCACTAATGTTATTTTAGGCAAGTTGGTGTATATGAGATGCAGACTACAAATTTGGATAGATTGTATCTCATGTCATCCCCCATCCTATCCCCATCCCCCATGCTCAGTCTTTTTTCTTTTTTCCTTTGTCTCTCAAGAGACCTCAGAAATATCTTTGAAGCTTAATGAAACCTACAGTAAGATGTTTAGCTGAATGAGTAACAGTAAAAAATGTGTTGCCACTGTTTTCTTCTGAAGTTTGCCTTAATGGAAAGGAAGTGGAAAAATTGTCAAGGAAGCAATTAAAAAATTTTAGACAGGTATTTTTCAAAGTAATAAGATTGAAGCAAGAGATGAGGGGAATAACAAATTGCTTTGTAGACTGTAGACCTAACTGAACTAAGAAATTCTGCTTAGTGTCTGGTCAGAATTTGATAATTATTTGCCAGTGGCAAATTGTCATCTGTTGAAATAGAGACAGTATGAAGCAAAAGATTATTAAAGACTGTATTATGAGACTTCTTAATGTTCATCTTGAAAATGTGTGTCTAGGAGTCTTATTGTATTTTGAGCTGTACGTGTTCCAACTGGAGGTTATTTTACTGTTCTGTAAACACTATAGGACAGGGCAAGATTGCACAAATTTTTGTTGAAACAGTGTTTCTCCAAAAGACTGATACTGTGAGAATATGAAGCACCAATATGATCTTAAAGGAATGATTTCGCTGTATACGTTTTTGCCAGTTCTCAATAGTCCCCTGTGATAGTCACCTGCAGGAGTATTCACATGCAATATCACAATTTCATCGCCTTTTGCTCTTCAGCCAGGCTACCTGTTGTGAATATGCTAAGTATTAATTTCCTAATATAATTTAAGAAGACCGATTTGGCTTTTTATGCTTTTGTAGATACACTGCAATCTGTATTAAAAATGTGAGAAGACTTTAATGAAACTGTGTTTGAGTAGGAACTTGTGCCTGAAGAAAAGACCAGCAATACAGGAGGTCAGTTTTGGATGTAGAACCTCTTTGGAAGGATTATAGACTTGGCTGGCTGAGCGCAGCGGCAAAGGGTAATCACAAGTAGGTGGAAAAGTTGCAAAGAATGGAAAAGAATAAATTGGCAAAGAAAGTTATGTTGTAGGTGACGAAAACTGAAGCAATAAATTAGGAAGGCAGTATTACCTGGAATAGTGATAGTGCTTCCAAGGGTGAGACCGCTTACCTTGTGGAGTGAAGAAATGTGCAATGCGTTGATAAGGCTCTGCAGACGCTGTGGGTGAGAGGACAGTATCATCCCTCTGTCTAGAATGCAGAATGCTTGCTTGATTGCACTGCTGCTTCTGCTAATTAAACAGCTTTATCGCAGCTGAGTCAAACTTACCTTCTGAGGGGAAAGCTACTGTGCTTCTAGCCAGCTGGAGGAGAGTAATGATGGGCGTTCATGGCCATGAGAGCTGTAGGCTAGCTGTAGCTTAAGCTCTTGCAAAAGCTGCAAAGGCTTCATCACTTTTGTGATACCCCGTTTTACTGCCTGAAAAAGAGATATGAGTGAACTTGTGTTGGCGAACACGCTGATTCCTAACAAAAAGTTTGTAACTAAGGGTCAAACCCTTGTTTATGTGTTTGCAAGCCAAAGGGATAGAAATTATTAATTCAGAAGATGCTGAATCTGAAGAGGCCATTTCTAGTTCTCCCCCAGACAGACCCGTGCTGTCTTAGGGTTGGTCCGTGGTGGTGTCTAAGGCAGGTTTCTGCTTCAGCCGTATCAGGCAGTGGTGGGGATGTCTAGGGCTTGTGCTGGGGCTGTGGCTGCCCACCAGGCAGCAAGCTGGCCAGGTGACGTTGCTGCCAGGGCTGCTGCAGGATACCTGCTTTCTCTACTCCTTTCTAAATTGCGAATGCTGGTAGGATTCATTTAATTAAAGGATTGGTCCCGTGGACACTGCTGAAGCACAGGGAACTTGAGGTTTTGAAGAACCTTTCTGTTTTTTTCTGCATGCTGCAAGTACCTCTGTACTTCTTCCTGTGTTTCTGCGATTGAAGGGAAGTCACAGTGTTGTTGCTGAAGTGCATCTCACAAGGAGGATGAACGATGTCTGAGTTATTTTCACCTCTGAAAGCCTGTGTGTGTGCTTGGTCTCAGCTTGTTTTATGCAGGTTCCTGTCACCTCCTCTTAGGAGAGGTAGAGGCAGGAGAGTAGGAGTTCTTTCCTCCTCTGTGGAAATGGGACTGAGTCTCAGCTTGTGGAGGTAGAGGCACAAATGTACTTTCCCCATTTTCATTTAAAACAAATTATAACACCTGTAGGAGGCTTGGTGACTATAGTAAAGGATGATCACCACTTTTTTTGTGCCCACCCCCAACCACACAGACGAGAACAAAACCATCAGATGCCACCACCAACCAGTCAAGTGCTGGGGGTTGTTACAAAGGTAGTTTGGTCCCACCACTAAATGCAAACTTCTGGCTTTCTCTAGTGACTGCTTCACGTTTGACTGTGCTTGCTTTACCATTTGATCTATTGCCCAGTTGGATATTGGTGTTTATAACACATCACGCAAACTGACTGCTAGGAGGAGTTATTAACAAATATTTAAAAATGCATTTCTTTGCATTTTTGTCAGATAATTAATTTAAAAAAATTATCAGAACCTCTGAGAAAAGCTTCTAAATATCTTAGTTCTGTTCTAAAGCACCCACATAAAATGATTCAATATAAACAGGTTTCTTTAATGAATTCTTATTTATAGATTATAGCATATGCAATATATTTTTCTAAACATATTAGTGAACTAGATTAGAAATTATATAACTTTTAAGAAAAAAATTGCTATAATTTCCTGACCCAAACCCGTTGGGTTTTTTTTTTTGTTTTTGTTTTTTTTTTACAATCTTGCCTTTACAGAAATAAACAGTGACTGAATAGGGGATCTCACAATAAACAGAAAACCATTTTCTTTAAAGGTGTGATAGGTTCGGTGCCTTCTTGAATAACTAAAACTGTAACAGGAAGTTGTTTCCACTGCTCAAAGGAGGAAAGGTTATAAAACTCATTAGAAATACAGTAACAAAATACTGTGTAATGTGCTTTTCAGAAAGTGAAGGGATACATGGTGGGCAGCAGCAGGACAAGGACTGCTTGATGGTGTGAAGCCTGGCAGTGGTTGGTCCTCTGGAGTCAGGTTGTCCTTGCTTTTCCGAGCTGTGCACTCTTGACAGGATACCGATATGTCTTTCCTTATGGCAACAGTAACCTGTAGGCTTCTTTGTTTCTGGTTTGAACTAACTTGTCCCATTTCATGTGCAGTACGAGTCTCTCTGTTGAACAGGCGTTAGAATAAGGCAGCACTTTGTTTATATTCCACAAACCCAACCATCAGCAGCATCAGCTCCTGCAGGTGGTGTGGTGTTTTGTTGAGAAGGTGAGTGTGGGGAAGACATCAAGAAAGCTTGTGGCACAGCTGTTTTTTTTTAAAAACAAGTTATATTTATGTGTGGATGTGTCCCCAACGTTAGGAGCCAGAAGTATTGGCATTTCAGTAACTTTCTGAGTAGGTTTTTAAGAGCTGAGTGCGAGTTTGAATGCTCTTTCCATGCCTTTCTCTCTTCCTTTTGACCTTGCAAGGACAATACTGTTCATGGACTGTGGACCATCTTCTGAACTGCCTGGTTCGTAGAGGCTGAACTCTGCTGAGCTACGCTCTTCTCAGTTTCTGTTGATCGTTGTGGCAGATGCTGAGATCCTTTTGTGGTCATAATGACTTCAGAAGAGAAACCAGGGATGAGTGTGTGAGTAGGGGGGTTAAAAAAAAATAGCCTGAGGAGGGGAAGCAAAAGTGAAAATGTCTCTCATTTTAGTTATTTGATTTCAAGTCAATTCCAAAAGAGAAAAAAATGGTGCTGAATTCAAGCTTAAAAACAAGGTAATAAACAAGGTAGTAGCATGACCTTCTTGTTGTATCTGTACACATATCTTTGTGCTTAACTTCAGTTTTGTTCTGATTATAATTCTACTGAAACAGTGCGGATTTAGTAGATTAAACTCCAGCATGAGATCAGTCACAGTCTCTTAATCGTCACATTTTGTTTAACTAAACTAGGATGGTTCTAAAGAAGATTCAGTGCTATTTCACTACCTTTTCTTTTGCTTCAGTTATTTATTTTGCTTTGAAGATCACTTCTGTGAAAGCTTTCTATGTAGATGCACATTTTATCAGGGTTCATCATTAAGGAAGCTTTAAAGATTTCAGAGGTTTCTTTCCTTTGCAGGACCAAGAAGTATTTAATGTTAGACAAGCCGTCGTCTCAGGTTTGGGGTTCTGGAAGTGCAACAAGAAGGTTTTATCATAAAATGTGATAAATAAGTGATTCCATGGAATGGTGATGTGATTACATAACCATTTTAAGTATTTGACACGAGGCTTAAATGGAGAAGCATTACATTTAACATAAAATTGGTTTAGTAGTAGTGTGCTAGAGGGGTCTGTTTGTGTGTCTGTGTGCTTATATATGTGTGCATATAATTTTTTTTATAAAGACAAGTGGATAAGACTTTTCGCTGGTGGATGTTGTCTGGGTAGACTGTGTTTCTGTGGTCGGAGTGTTCATTCTCTGGTGTGATTGGGTTGCAGTGGAATAAAAGAAAGCTCTTTCGTTGTGCCACTGGAAGGCCACTTGGCTACTCTGAAGACAGGTCACAGGGAGAATTTCTTGTATGGGTTGTAATGATAAAAGGCATGGGATTTAGCGTTTTGGTATTTTCTATGAGGTTGTAATCTAAATTATTTTAGTTGGAATGTTGTGGAATTTTTATGCTGATTCATTTTCTTACTAAGGAAGTAATGTCTGCTAAGCTCGCAGCAATTCAGCATACAGGAGGATAAGGTCAGTTTTCTTGGCAGCAGCAATGCTTTAGAGGAGTTAAGAAAGACACTAATATAAAATGTAATTACTGTGTATTAAGGCTTACATTCTCTCTATGAAAATAACTTCTACTGGATTGGTCTTTGTTCATGAAATGTGTGGGTAGAAGCAGACTGCAGATCTGGTCTTTTCAGGTTGGTGAAGATCTTATTGCACCTTTCCAGAGTAAGTCTTGTACTGCTTGTCTTGCCTTTCGTTTGCTGCAAGTCCTCTCCAAAAAGTTAGGCAGCTGAGAAGTTTTGGGGTTGTTTATTTGTTGATTTTTTTCCTAATTTTTTGTTTGTTTGTTTGTTTTAAAATTATTTTTCTAAATAGCGTGACCCGTTATAAAGATATCTTAGAGATGCCTAAATCCGAGTCTATTAGGTGGTGCGGTGATGGCACATCCCGAGTAGCCTTCAGAGTAAAATGAGATGTTATCGTGTGACTGCTTGTGCAGGCGAGTTGTCCAAATCCCTTGGTGATAACATCCCTATAGTTCAAGAACAGTACTCTGGAAAGCTTTCAGTGTAGAATAAACACGCCAGGTACCGTTATTCTGAAATCTTGTCTGTGTGTGATTTTACATTGTAATAATGTAGTTAAATCTGCATTTTCTGATTTGATGTGCTTGAGGTAGCTCGTCATTGGGAGAGTGTGGGCTTTTTCTGGGTATTTGCTAATCGTTTCTTATGTGGGTGACTTAGAACAATGCTTTCTGTGGAACAATACTCCAGTGTTGTTTTCAGCCTTTGCAAAAACACATGGCAAGTGCTGTCAGTCAAGTTGGGACGAAGACTTTGTGCGTAAAATTGCTAAGTGTAAGTTTTAAAGCATGTTACTGCATTTAAATGCTTGTTTCCAGCTCATGAATTTTCAAATCAGTGTTTGGAAGGAAGAAGACTTAATTGATATTGAGGAAACATTTATTTTTGAGTAGCAAGCAGTAATTCTAAAAGAGAGAGTTATAATTCTTCAAATAATTCAGCAGGGTTGTTTGTACCTTGAGCTCCTACCTAAGGCAGCGATGTTCATAAATGTTAAGTATTTTTTAAAAACTGCTTTTATTGGCCTTTTTTTCAGTTGTTTGATGAAGAATTTATAGAATTCGAAGAATTTTGACCTTGGTGTATTTGCCAGTGCTAGGATTTTGGCTCAGAATAGCTGAGATATTCTTATAACATCCTTGTAACATCCTGTTACGCATCAATATCATTTTTAGTGACATTATTGTTTATCTAATATTAAGTGTATTTATGTCCATGCATATGAGGTCATACAGTGATAGGCGAGTGACCTTATTGCTGATTGTGAGAAGTGTAGAGCCACATCTCGTCAAGTGTCACTGTCACCTTGTTTGCAGTCAGTCTAATCAAGGACCAGTAGTTCAGCCGCATTCAGTGATGCGCAGGAGCTCTGCACTGGATTATTCTCCTTGCAGGTTTGTCATAGTGTTTTTACAAGTACTGAAGTTGCACACAAAAGAGAAGAATAAAGACTAGTAAAGATTCCGTGTATGATTTTGTCTTATTATCAGGACACGTAAACATCAAATTTTCATGTTGGGTCATTCAGAAGATACAGTCATCGTTTTAAAATCTGCAGGTTGGACAGGGAGTGAGTTAGATGTTGTGACCATCCTAGCACCAGAACTGGTAGTTTTAGAATAAGTGATAAAGCTATCTAAAACAACTAATAGAAGCAAAAAGGAGAATTTGAGTAAGCAAAAGAGAATTTTGAAGAAGCTGGTATGCTTATCGTGCTCTGAAATGTGTGCATGGCAGAATTTTTTGATTTACTAGTCAGATTCTTCAAAAGTCTCTATTGCGATGAAGGATTACAAGAATAGAAAGATACTCTTGTATTTCTTAAATTAGTCTCTATTTTAGAATAGTTTCTAGATAGGTCATTTAGGAATTCTTTAGATCTAGACACTCGAAGAGGGGAATATTTTCAGTTTGGGGACTTTTCCACTTTCCATGCGGATAATAGGATTATGTGTAATATATAAATCAAAGTAAAGGATGTTAATCAGCAAAAGCAGCTTGTTATAATGCATGGTTGATCAAAGTCAACATCTCTGCTTCGTCTGTGTTTTAGTGTATTGTAACTGATAATCTGGTTAACATACAAAACGAATTTAATTTTGTGCACCTGGAAGAGAGGGCTGAATATGCATGTGTATAAAGATCTGTACAGAAGCATGTGTCTCTGCTGTGAACCAAGGGTGTTTTCCTCCAGGAGGTGTTCAAGGCATTAAACTGTTCTGTGTAATGAGGACAAATTCTTCTGTTTGTCTGAAATGTAGCCTGAAAACTCAGGGTAAAGTTCTGTGACTGTAAGGCTGGAAGCAGTTGTTTAAGTATGCAAACAGGAAATTGATTAGAAACAGCTTTGCTAGTTAAAACCATAAATATGCTATCATCTTTTATAGACTTCTAAAAAAACCAATTCTTTTGGGGTGCCAATACACAGGACTCGCCTACATGGGAACTGTTATGCTGTCCAAATAGAATAGCTTTTTTCTGTTCTAGCTCAAATTAAACTGAGGTAGTGATGCACAGTTACTGCCTTTTGCAATTCTCTTTGTCAGCTGTCTCCACTAATACCGCTAAATACATTTTGAGGTCAGGGTGCAGTCAGTGAGCTTTACTGTGTTAAAAAAACAACCCTGTAAACATTTAGAAGTATGTAAAGTTGAAATTCTTTTTTCATAAGAACATGTCGGAACTTGCCTCTGAATCAGACGTTACTGAAAATTGTTTGGAAAGGGTGAAGAGGAAATATCCATGTAGCTGTGCATTTATGTGTCATTGTCTTTTTCTGATCTGACCTTTTTGTTTAAACCAAAATTGAATGTTTTAGATTGAAATGACTGCGGAGGCTTGCAAGGAACAATGAGAGATGAAATAGCAATTTGGGATGTACTGCCACGGTACCTGTGTTTGTTTACTCTGTAGTTTTTCCACATGAGCGGTTAAGTGCCTGCATGTGTTGATGTTTTGGAGAAACAGCTGGTGTGCTTCGTCATGAAAATTTTAGCAGTTGCTGCTTTTAAAAAGAGCTGTTCCAGACCACTTCTTAGGGTTTTGTTGATTTTTTCTGGGAAGTTCATTCCTGACTTTAATTTATCATCGTTTTATTTCAAATAGGAAAATTTCTGACCTACTGGTAAAGACTGCAGAAAAATGATAGAATCGTAGAATAGAAGGGACCTCAAGGGTTGAAGGGACCTCAAGGCCCATCCAGTTCCACCTCCTGCCAGGGGCAGGGACACCTCCCACTGGATCAGGTTCCTCAAAGTCACATTGAACACCTCTGGGGATGGGGCAGCCACAGCTTCCCTGGGCAGCCTGGGCCAGTGTCTCACCACCCTCACAGTGAAGAAATTCCTCCTCATGTGTAATCTAAATCTGCCCCTCTCCAGGTTACACCCATTGCCCCTCATCCTGTCACCACAAGCCTTTGTAACCAGCCCCTCCCCAGCTTTCTCATAGCCCCTTCAGGTACTGGGAGGTCCCTATAAGGTCACCCCTGAGCCTTCTATTCTCCAGGCTGAACAAGCCCAACTCTCTCAGCCTGTTCTCGTACGGGAGGTGCTCCAGCCTTCAGATCGTTGTTGTAGTCTCCTCTGGACCCGTTCCGACAGCTCCATCTCCTTCATATGTTGTGGATTCCCACAGGAATCCTGAAGCTCTTTCAAGCAAATAAAAATATTGCCTAGAGAAACCCTGCAGAAGCCCATGGGCTTTTGCCACGGGTTCTGCACAGCTCTGTGGCTGGGGAGAGCTCCTTTTTGGGGGATTGTTATGACACAAATCATTAGCAATCGCTGTTGTGTCTGTTACCTTTCAAAACAAGACACATGAGGATGTGAAAATCACCATCGTCCATTGGGATTTTTCAGTTAAGAAATCCTTTCTGCTCACCCTCACCTTCCTCTTTTTTCTAGAGTCCTTGTATAGAAAAGTTGGAAGTTGATCGAAAATTTAGTGCAGACTTTTACAGTAATTAATGACAGAATGAAGAGCGACATAATTCTTGGTGTGCGTTTAAAACGACTGCCAAGAAATAATATTTGCCATTATTCAGACACATGTTCTCAGAAGTGCCTTTCTGATGTCTCAGTAAAGTACCCATGTGGCTATTGCAGGTATGTTTTTCTTTTTATTTAAAAAATACACCTATCCTCTTCAGTATTTTGGTGGGGTAAATGTGTGTTTGACCTAAGCCTCTTTGACCTTGTGGAAATGCACATCTCTTGCAGTAAGCATGTTTGGAAAAACTATATACATCAAATGATTGAGACTTGCAATTTGCTTGTTACTTAGCTATTGATGTTTCGATATGTGCATTTATAGCAGAGTAAAGTTTTCCCTAATACAGGTTTCTTGAGATTTGATTGTGCTTTTCCTCCCTGGTCACTGCCCCTCTCCCAGGCTTACATAGAGTGGGTTTGTCCTTGTGTCATTCTGTTCTTAATGACTGGAAGTACTCAGCTTGTTGTAAAGGGCACATAGTTAGTATGCTTCATGAACGAGGGCTAATTGTCCTTTGTCAAGCTGTAATAATGAAGCCAAAATTTCTCATCGTTGGTTATTGACACACTCGATGCATCATGGATTTGTTGAAATACATCTGCTACCTGAATAGATTCTTTTAGCCACATATTTACAAGTGGGGTTCCCCAGGGCTCAGTGCTGGGTCCAGCCCTGTTCAGTGTCTTTATCAATGACCTGGATGAAGGCATCGAGTGCACCCTTAGCAAGTTTGCGGATGACACTAAGCTGGGTGGAAGTGTTGATCTGCTGGAGGGTCGGGAGGCTCCAAAGGGATCTGAACAGGCTGGACCCCTGGGCTGAGACCAATGGCAGGAGGTTTAACAAGGCCAAGTGCCGGGTCCTGCACTTGAGGCACAACAACCCTGGGCAGCTACAGACTAGGAGAAGTCTGTCTAGAAAGCTGCCTGGAGGAGAGGGACCTGGGGGTGTTGGTTGACAGTGACTGAACATGAGCCAGCAGTGGCCCAGGGGGCCAAGAAGGCCAATGGCATCTTGGCTTGTATCAGAAACGGTGTGACCAGCAGGTCCAGGGAGGTTATTCTCCCTCTGGACTCGGCACTGGTGAGACCGCTCCTCGAATCCTGTGTTCAGTTCTGGGCCCCTCACCACAAGAAGGATGTTGAGGCTCTGGAACGAGTCCAGAGAAGAGCAACAAAGCTGGTGAGGGGACTGGAGAACAGGCCTTATGAGGAGCGGCTGAGAGAGCTGGGGGTGTTTAGCCTGGAGAAGAGGAGGCTGAGGGGAGACCTCATTGCTCTCTACAACTACCTGAAAAGAGGTTGTGGAGAGGAGGGTGCTGGCCTCTTCTCCCAGGTGACAGGGGACAGGACAAGAGGGAATGGCCTCAAGCTCCGCCAGGGGAGGTTTAGGCTGGACATTAGGAAAAAATTTTTCATAGAAAGGGTCACTGGGCACTGGCAGAGGCTGCCCAGGGAGGTGGTTGAGTCACCTTCCCTGGAGGTGTTCAAGGGACGGGTGGACGAGGTGCTAAGGTTTAGTGGATAGGAATTAGGATAGGAATTAGGATAAGAATTAGGAATTAGGATAGGATAGGAATTAGGATAGGAATGGTTGGACTCGATGATCTGGTGGGTCTCTTCCAACCTAGTTATTCTATGATTCTATGATTTTTAACACTTGCATTTATGTTGTAATTCCGAGTTCTCTCCCTGTGCTCTTGCTCTGTGTGAAATTAGCTTTCCCGCTTTAACAAAATTTGTCAAAGAAAATTAAAAGTACTAGCACTTCTGTTCCATTAGAATATTTATGTGCAGGAATCCCTTTTTAACACACATTTGTGCTCCCTTTTGTCTCAATAGCTATTCCCTCCTTAAAGTCATCTACTATGAGAACTTTGTTTTGGTAGCAAAGCAGACTTTGGCAGTAACTGTCATAGTTTGTTCCCTGTAATTGAATGCAGAAATTAATTGATGTAAATTAACATTTGAAACTGTTCTGTAGTGACTCACAAGTAGTGGGAGGTGTCCCTGCGCATGGTGAGGTGGCTGGGGCTGGATGAGCTTTAACTTCCCTTCTGACCCAGACTGTTGGGTGATTGAAACCAAGTTTTCATGGGAATCGTTGAAATTCCTAGCAACTTCTTGCAATTTTTCATGCCCTTTTGTTTTGCCTGCTTTTAGCGTTTCAGCAGCTCAGCTTTTATGAAGGCAAATAGAGCAAATACTAGATTTTTAAAGCGTGTTGCAGGATACTCGTGGAGGAGGAATGTACATTATTAATCTCAGAATCTCCAGCTGACTCCTGGTTAACAACATAAGTATATGCAAGAAGTAATAATGCTCATAAGCACCTTATTGTAGTTTGCAATGAAGACCAAGAATTCTTAAAGGAGCAAGCCCTGGTGACAGACTGGAGAATGTACTGAACGGCTTATTCACCTTTGGAAAAAATGGCAGGCTTCTTCTGAACTGATTATTTCTCACGGGGTTTTGCTTGACTTGTAGGGCACAATGTTAGGAATTGGAAAATAATTTGGGAGCAGGATGAAATTGTGAGTTGGACAGCTTTGAGTTAAGGCTTCGGTTCTGCGCTGGTGAGCAGAATTGAGACTGATGGTAATTATGGCCCTTAATCGTGTATTATAGACTGATAGAATGGTTTGGGTCGGAAGGGACCTAAAGCCCATCCAGTCCCACCCCCTGCCAGGGACAGAGACACCTCCCACTGGATCAGGGTCTTCAAAGACCCATCCAGCCTGGCCTTGAACATCTCCAGGGATGGGGCAGACGCAGCTTCCCTGGGCAACATGGGCCAGGACCTCACCGCTCCCATAGTGAAGAAATTCCCCCTTACATTTAGAGAATGCTGTTAGTGATGATGCAGAGAGTGCCCTGAGATTTAAATTTAGCATTGAAGAATTCTGTGAGTGAGAAATTCCATCAAATGAAGCACTGAACACAAATCCTAGTCAGATCTACCTGCGTAATTGAGCCACGTTTCCCGAAGATGTGCATCCAGAAGGAATAGTACAGTTCAGAGAACTGTACATGTGCTGATTCAGCAGCCAGAGGGAATTGCCAGGGCTGGAAATCCGCAACAGCAGCGCAGGGCACAGGGAAGGTGTTCCAAACCTGTGCTGAATCCTGCTCAGTTGTTGCCTGTCCAAGCAGCTAAAGCCAGTGTGTGTCTGCTTCCCTGTGCTGTCATGGCATTTTCTTTCTGCTTCAGTGTTCTCTGCGTATCTGTTTATGCTCATGGACCACAGAGTGTGCATGATAGCTGCTTTTGGAAGAAGCAGGACTAGCAATCTCGCTCAGGAATAGGAGTTTATTTATTTATTTATTTAAATTAAGCTATTATAAACCAGGATAATGCTGGGAAGTGCAGGAAAATGAGGAATTTTTAATTTAAAGCAATTAAAAAAATTTGAATTGCACTTGTTTTATTGTAATGTCTAGGCATGCATGTTTTACATTCCATTAGTACCATAGTAAAAGTTAAAAAAAATGGTATTTTTAAATGGTTCTTTATATTCCTATATGCCCTAAGCTTGACTTGTAGTAGTATTTCTTTTTTGGTAGATTGTGTTGGTGGATTTTAGTGATATCGTACAAAGCATTGGAATTTAAAGTAAACAGAAATAACAGTTTCTGCATTGAATTATTATTTACCGTTCTTTCTTTGCTGCTTTTCAAACAACAAGCAGCAAAACACATTTATCTCCACAGGAGCCGCACAAACTTAAAATTAAATACATAAATACTAATGTAGAATTTTCAGCTGTGTAATTATAATTAGGTGTCAGCCTTGCATTCCGTATGTTAACCATCTTGAAATACTGAAGGTTTTTGGGTGGCAAAGAGTATAGTTTGTTTATTTGACTTTGGAAAAATACTTTTGCTGTTTTTTTTGGCGTTGCTGATTTAGCTTCTGCAGTTTGGAACTGGACTTTGCAGATTTTTTCTGTCATTTGTCATTTGAAAAACCTTGCAGGAAAGGTAGCATTGACCTCCTGGCAGCTGATGGGCAGCAGGGACTGAACTATCTCCGTTGTAGCAAATGATCGGAACAGATTTACTCCGCTTTTCAAGTGGAAGTTTCTATTGCAAGCAGTTAAATCATGAGTATCCCAGAGTTTGGATCAGTCTTCTGAATTTCTAGGATTGGTAAAGATTTTGTGATTAATATAACATTAATTTGTACTCATTTGTACAGTCAAAGAAGTGATTATTTGTACTGTATCAAAAAACAACTTGAGTACAAGGCAAGTCCTTTGTATTTTGAATAAATATACTTTATGAAATGAATGGACCGGGAAGTTTGCACCATTTTTTAACAAGATTTGTTTTATTTCATCCTCGTATTTCAACAAAAGCTTTAGGGATAGGTATTAGGGGGAAGGGAGGGGAAAGCATTGATGAGTAAGGATGTGTTTTTTTATAAATTCCTAAATTATACATCAAAATGCTGGAAATTCAGTCCTCTGAAAATGGAAAATTAATCATCACAGAAATGTATCTCAGCTTAGAGACAATCCCTCTCCTTGGGGGAAGTCAGCACCGTGACTCAGCTGCTGCTCTTTTCTGATAAGGGGTGCGTGGGTGGTTACGCTGCAGCCGCTCTGGAGCTTTCCCTTCATCAGTGTCTGTGGACCTTCTCCTCGACGCCCACGCCTGTTCTCTGCCTCCCTATGGCAGATCAATCGTTTCTTTTTAACACCAGGAAGATGGGGATAGATTTTTTCTCTGTATCTGCAAGAGATGGGAGCTGATTGTTTTAAAGAGAGCTGTTTGTAGAGTAAAGCAGATTTAGCCAGGAGGGTGGAAAAAATGTATAAATAAAACAGCTGAATGATTAATGTGAGCACTGGGATATCTCTGTCCTCTGTAAATACGAGGTATTTATCATATCTCCAGGGTGAAGTATTTTTCAAATAAAAATAACTCATTAACAGAGTAACAAAAATTAAACACTTTTTTTTAATGCTAAAATACCTTATGATATCGTAAAAGCTTTCAGATATTTTACTGAAACTGCTCTCTTTAACAAGCTGCAGGTGATGGAATCTTCAGGAGGTGAAAAGTGGAGAATTGAGGAAGATCAGGATTGCTTGCGTTTTTGGGAAGACATAGTAGGTGTTAAACACTGTCTGGCCTTGCATTCCTCTGTTATCCCAAATGGAAAGAAGAGAAAAAATGTCTGTTACTGGTTTTAAATGGGATGGCAGATGTTAGTTTTTGTTGAATCAAATCTTAGTTTGCTTTTTAAAGTTTAGAACTACATTATATATGGACAGGTGCTTAGAAACAGTATGACTTCAGATGTGTAATAAATACAGTGATTGCAGGTAAACCCTTATTTTCCTTTTTGTTTCATAGATTTTTACAAGTGTTGATAATTTCCTGGGTCAGTACCAGTCTGTGTATAGATAAACTGACAAAAATGGAATGAATTAGTGTGCTCCACTGTTTGGTGGTCAGTGAGGATGTGTTTGTCCACTCATTCTCATCCCTTCCCAGTCTCCCAGGGGATCTGTTGACATGGCACACGTATTACAATTTCCCCCTTTGAGTCAAAGCTTGCAAATCTTGGAGCTTTTCTGATCAGTATTAGCATTTTATCAGATCGAATTAACCACAAGGAAGTCAAATGCCACTGACCAAATATTTTAGCCCAATTCAATCCAGCCTCTGCAAAAATAATGTACAGGCTAAGTCCCAGTTTTCTGTTTTATCCCCATGTGGTACTTCAGTAGCTGTTGATCAGCTTTTCCTAATGCTCCTCTTGGAAGCTGTATCCATACCTAGCAGGTTAAACCGAAACCACCTTTTTTGATTTACAAATCATCTAATACCTGCTCAATTTTTACTTCTATAAAAATTCCCCTTCTCACTACACTCACTGGACACCTTTTCGTAGCACTGGAAAACTTTTTTCCTTATTGAATTAATATAAATTATGAGGTTAATTGTAGTGGTTTGAAAATACGTTAGTGGTGTTGGAGTTCTAGACAATGTTTTCTACCAGTTGAGCATGCAGCTAAAATCTTGATTTTGAAGATGGTGTTAATCTGAGGAGCTTTATGGGGTTTATAGGAAGTGTCCATTGGGCATTTCATAGAATAGTTTAGGTTGGAAGAGACCTTAAAGATCATCCAGTTTTTAATTTTTTTAATGGTAATAAAATGATTATTTTGTGAATTAAGCCCTTCGGGCGAATTTTATAATTTTTATAAGTGCCAGGTAGCAACCTCAGGGGCATTCTCCAAATCTCTTGGAGCAAGTACTCATCCATAAAGTAGTCAAGATCTTATTTAGCAGTGGAAGTCGCTTTAGATCCTGTGAGTAATGAAGACAAGTTGTTGAATGTTCTTATTAATTTTGTCTGTGTTCCTCTGAAGAAGTCTTCAACCCCAACTGAACCATTTCTTTCGACATCGCAGCCTGTGTTTGTTAGAGGTAAATGCAAGTTTTTTTATAGCTTATCTGTTAGGAGGATTATTCCACACCTTGGCACCAAGACTTCAGCCAGTGTTTGATGGTTCACCTTGTAGATTATCTAGAGGCAATGGGTATAAACTGGAGAGGGGCAGATTTAGACTAGATACAAGGAGGTATTTCTTCACCATGAGAGTGGTGAGGCCCTGGCCCAGGTTGCCTAGGGAAGCTGCGTCTGCCCCATCCCTGGAGGTGTTCAAGGCCAGGCTGGATGGGGCTTTGAAGACCCTGATCCAGTGGGAGGTGTCCCTGCCCATGGCAGCGGGTGGGACTGGATGGGCTTTAAGGTCTCCTCCAACTCAGACTATTCCATGATTCTATGAGCTGTGTGAGGTGTGGCTGCTTTGTACTATTACAGTTACCAGTAATACAACGTGATGTCTCTCAGGAGGTGAGTTTTCAGTTATTCTATTAAAAATATATTTTACTATATATAAATGATATACTAAAATACAACATAATTACATGTTTGTACATTTTGACAATTTTGTATCCTATTCCCCTCGCCATTACCTTCTGCGATGCATGAGCACGATCAACCAGCGCTGTACGTGAACGCTGCTGGGTCTCACGTTCTCTGCAGCTTCCC
Source organism: Phaenicophaeus curvirostris (assembly GCF_032191515.1). NCBI lineage: Eukaryota > Metazoa > Chordata > Aves > Cuculiformes > Cuculidae > Phaenicophaeus > Phaenicophaeus curvirostris. Next base: position 4,117,727 of record NC_091402.1, on the reverse strand, counting down.
TGGCTTTGACCTTCAGCAGTGCCACGGCGGCTTCTGAGCGGTGGTTGTGCTGGCAGCAGCGCTGCTCAATCATTTCACTCTTCATCTGCAAGAGGAAGTGAGCCAGGAGGGGCTGCCAAAGCCAACGCTATTGGGTTCTACTTGGCCAGCGTACTACTGGGTAATATGTGAAATGATGTTATGAATTACTTAATTGCGAGCAGAAATGTGGCAGTAGAGCAGGATACAGTGGAAATGTTTTCAGCTGTGCCTTCTGCAGAGTTTTAACTCAGTTATGGGAGCTGTTTTCTGCTGGTGGTAGCTGAGTGGACGTGACAGCTTGTGAAATTGTGGAGTTACCGGCTGCAACCGTACCGCCAGCATGGCGAGCTGCGTATTGCAGATTGTTAACAGCTACAGGTAAGGGTGGTACTTCAGTTTTCCTCTCTGAAGCGTCAATAAGCCCAACATCTAGAGGGAGTTTTGAAAAAGGCATGGCTTTACGCAGCAAATGAGTGCAACATCCTGGCTGTAGAGTCTGTGCAAATTCTTCAGTCATTCCCTGTTGTCAATCCAACCTGGCTGCATTGAGGTTCGTTCTCCTGTTCAGCAGTCAGGGCTCTGTGACTTGTGTTTTACTTCTCTCTTGACTCCTGACAGATTTCTGTTGGGTCTGTCTTGTGTTTGGATTCTATTTCGTTAAATTCATTATGATTATTAGTATATTTCTGACTTCATTAATCAGAAAATAGTAATGAGTTTGTAGTTTGTTCATTAACTTTTGAATAGCTCTGATATAAGATTTAAAGTAACTTTCTTCCCGTTTTGTGGAAAATCCTCTCTCTTGGTACAGTGTTGCTCATGTAGCCTTCATGTAATTTTTGGAGAGTTGGAAGAGTGAGAGTTGACAGACTAAATTTTTGGCATAGCATTTTGGCAATATCCTCATCAGATAATGTCGTCAACTCGGCTCAGTTAAGTTTCCTGTAGCGTAAGGGGCAGCTTCACCCTTCACTGTTACTGCTTAGTTAAGAGTAGCTGTTGGATTGCTTGTTTATTTATTTATTTAGCAAGCATTTTGTCCCTCTCACAGGAGCTGTGCTTTTCTTGGGCTTCTCTTGTTCTGAAGGTGATCTTCTGGAAGACACTAGAGTCCCAGGCTATGGTTAGATAGGTGAAGAAGAGGAACAATAGGAGAGTTCTTATTTATGTGTGGGTCAAAAAGGATAATGAAGATAGTAACATTTTTTTTTCTTTTTGGAGCAAATATGTTGTTAGTGGCTATTGGTCTCTTCAAAACTGCAGCAAAGGTGGAATTTTATTTTGAAAATTTTTATTTCAAAGAGCACGTTTTTGTCTTTTCAAGAAGACTGTGATATAGACACTGGAATTAGAATATGCTTGTGTGTAGATGTAACAGCAATTGTAAGGCAAAATCAATAAGCAATGTACACATAATTAAAAGTACTGTTGCTTATTTCTGTAACTTCTGTCATTGAATCTGAGGGATTTTAGTCTCATCTGAAAAAATGAATTACTTAATTTCAGATTTGGCAGTCTTCAACAGAAGATCTTAGTTGTTATGAACATACAGGGAACTTCCATGAATAGAATATCTCTTGTGTAAAGCTGGTGTTAGAAATAAAACTAAATCATAAGAGGCTGGAACAAGGATCTATAAAAAAACAGAGCAAGCAGTTTAGATTTAAAAGTTTTAGCTTTCTCCGTTCAGGGAGCTCACACACAGAGGAAAGGGGAAAATCTTTTTTATTAGCTCATAGTATGAGGAAGAACCTCATCGTTTTGTCAAAGCGCTGCTCAGTGAAAAATGACTCCTAGCTCGGTTTTCAGCCTGTCAGCTGCCTTCTGCTCAAGCGGCGTGTTGCCCTGAGTCGTTTCTAATTCCACTGGTGGTAGCTGGGCACTTAGAGACAGGTCCATCGCGCCTCCATTAAAGAATAGCAGAGATCAAGTAGCCAAAACAGAGGTGGATTTTTTTCTGAAGGTACATTATAATTATGGCTGTGTGTTTGTTTTGTTTTTGTTCTTTAAGGACTGATAGATAGACCAAAGGGAGACTGTTTATTTGTGTGTATATAGGAAATCACAGCTGAGCAGTGCAGGCTGTGCCATGAAGAGACTGAAACGTTTTTTCTGAGGCAGCTCATAGTTCATTTTCAAGAAGCTCAATATTGAGAAGCTGTTGGGGCAAGAGGAAAATACGTTCTTTTTCTCAGTATTTTATTTCATGTCTCTTCTAGAGAACCACTACTGCATGAATACAAGCTAAAAACTGAATTTTCATCCCTTGACTTCCTGCCCAATTATTTCTTCTGGTAGCAACTTCTTAACCAACTGGTTTGCAAAATACGTGTCAAATTTTATTGTGAAAATAAAACCCTCCAGCAACGTTAGGGTTCAGGTGGATTTACAGTACATACAAAGATTTTTTAGACCCTTTAGAAACAACATTCTTGGCAATCATAGAACCATGGGATGGTTTGGGTTGGAAGGAGCCTCAAAGCCTATGCAGTCCCAACCCCGTGCTGTGGGCAGGGACACCTCCCATTGGATCAGGCTGCTCCAAGCCCCATCCAGGGATGGAGTAGTTCATCAAAGTTAGGTTAGTAAAATAACTAAGCATTGTTTAGAAGCACTAAAAATACTGATAACTTGATTTAATAGAACTTCCCCCCCAGTTTGTAAGCTGGGTAGTGTAGAAAAATGTTGCTTAAGACTCTGCAGGCAGTGTCTTCAGTTGGTTTGTACTGCTCCCATCTTGATTATGTTGTTGTCTCAATAGCTCATATTCCCTTTGGTCTCTATAAAAGCCAATGTAAAGGTTACCTAAAGCACGCAGGTTTCGTGCATTGACCTATATAACACATGCATGACTCTCCTCAGCCTTCCAGGCAGGTTGTTTAGGAGTCTGGATCAAATCTTAGGTTGTATGCTTTTCCTGACATCCTTAATCGTTGCCTACACTGTTAGAATGAGTGCAGGTGTGTAGAGGAGATTATTGTGCAAAGGGCAGTGTTATAAGAATAAGTAACTTTGATTTTATGTCTAAAAATCAGACAACAGTTTCTTCTGGTAAATAGAAATGTTATTCTAGAATAGATTGGCAAAGAAATCAAGGAGACAAAATTGCATCCATGTTTGAATTTATGAAAGTTTCCTGCTTAGTGACATATTTGTTTGAATATTTCCTTTAATCTGGTATTTTTCCTTGTATAGGCACTACATATATGTTTCAGATGCTACTGTAGATGTCACAAAGGCTCCAAATGCATGGAAGAAATGGTTGGATAATAAAAAAAAAGAGTCTGATCTGATATTGGGCTTAAAACCATCTTATTTAACTTAATTTGCTTTGTTGATGAAATGAAACATTGAATTTGAAGGGAGATTCTGTAAAGGTACAGAAGTCATCCTAAACGTTTAGTTGCTTATTGGTGTCTTGCTGTGCTTGCGTGTGACTTAAGGGGCTGGCGTTGCAACTTCACTAGCTGTTTGTTCAGTGGTTCTCCTGGCGACACACCTGTGACAGGTAGCGGATCGCCAAACCCTCACAGTCTTCGGGGACCATAATGAGCTGTTGCTTTATAATACGGTTGCATTCAAGAAAGTAAAAATAGAGACTTGTGGTTCTCTTACCTGCTTGTGTTTCTCTGGCTCTACCGGAGTGGTGGGGTTTTGCACTAGCCAAGAAAAAATTATGGTAGCTATTTTTTCAGAAGACAGTTCCTGACAGCAAAATCTGCTCACAGTGCCAGAGGGCTGTTCTTGCCTTTTTAACTGTGTGTTCTCCTAATTGACATCAGCATTTTATTGCTAATGTTTTTAATAATGTCAGGACACTCACAGGAAAGTTTTGAGTAAACGTATGTTATTGTTTCCCAAATGGCTTGTCTGTTACTGCTAACACTGCATTTAATTGGATGTAATATTTGGTTTTGCCTTTGTTTACTATGTGCATTCTAATGCGTTAGAGGAAAAGTATCTATACTTGGAGCTAGATAATATTTTTTTGCGTTAGAAGTTGGATAGAACTTAGGGGAAAGGTACACCTAAGTTAAAACTTACATTTTTTGCAATGAATTAAGAAATAAAGCTCACAAACTGGATGAAATTTGTGCTGATGATGCTATGTATAAATTAAAAACATGAGTTCTGTATGTCTGTATTTTAATTTTGTTTTGTTTTTAAATTTGTTACATAGATTTATTTATCCAGGTAGGTCAGGGGCTTTGCAACAGAGGCCTTGTGGAGACTTTCGTATGTGGGGAGTGAGGACTGAAGCACAGAGACAGGCCAGCTGAGGAGTTGCTAATGAAGCTGTTAGGACAGACAGGTTATCTAGAATTCACCTCGAGCAAATGGCAATTAATTTTGAAGACCAAATTGCAAAGGTCAGGCGATTATTTCACTACTCGGAGAAATGTTTTCTTTACAGGTAATTTTGTACTTGAAAAAATAGTCATGAAATAATGTGTATTTTCTCTAAAAACAATGGGAGAAGAATATTCCAGGCAACAAACAGAAAATGAGAGATGAGAAACATTGAATTTATTCTGTGTTTGAGAGAGAACGTTGTGCAATATGTTTTATTAGCAGAGCAGTACATTCTAATGTATGCTTATGGATTGCTGCAGAAGCTTGCATTTGTTTTTATCCCTAGAAATTTTGATCTCAATCCCCAGTAACTGAAAAAGGATTATTCACATTATGAACTGTCAGGGATGTTCTGCTTGAGCAAATAAATGCCTTATTACCGGTAAATATGTTTTAGTAGGCTGTGGTTCGAGACGAATTTGAAAGAAACAGCTGGCATATCATAGAATCACAGAATAGTTTGGGTTGGAAAGGACCTTCCAGTCCCACCCCCTGCCACAGGCAGGGACACCTCCCACGGGATCAGGCTACCCAAGCCCCATCCAACCTGGCCTTGAACACCTCCAGGGATGGGGCAGACACAGCTTCCCTGGGCAACTTGTGCTGGTGCCTCACCACTCTCATGGTGGAGAAATTCCTCCTTTTGTCTAGTCTAAATCTGCCCCTCTCCAATTTATACCCACTCCCTCTCGTACTATCACTCCAAGCCTTCATAACCAGTCCCTCCCCAACTTTCTCGTAGCCCCTTCAGGTACTGGAAGGTCGCTCTAAGGTCTCCTCGGAGCCTTCTCTTCTCCAGGCTGAACAACCCCAACTCTCTCAGCCTGTCCTTGTATGGGAGGTGCTCCAGCTCTCTGACCAGCCTTCTAGCCTCCTCTGGACCCATTCCAACCGCTCCATCTCCTTGTGTTAAGAATTCCAGAACTGGACGCTGTTCTATAGATGAGGTCTCACAAGAGAGGAACAGAGGGACAGAATCACCACCCTCACCCTGCTGGCCATGATTCTTTTGATTCAGGGGACTTAGAGTCGAATTTAAAGTAGGTTACAAAATCTGAGTTCCTCTGTGCTTGGTAGAACAAGCTGCAGTTGTTTGCTCAAGCTGTTTACATGGAGTGTGGAGTTGCTGACTGCTTGGTTTGCTCACAAACTCATTTAATCCAGGACAGCCAAGTGAATGCCAAGAAGTCTGACTGTCTTCTTCCTGAGGAGAACAGTGGTACAGAACAAGAATTTCAGAAAACTTGAGAAATGCTTTGTTCTTGATCAGCTGGGCAGCTCCAAATTCCATGAAAGAAAAAAATGAGAGGTGACTGATGCCATGGGTACTGTAGTTCAAAAGACACGTTTCAAACACTGGTCATAGGTTGAGCAACAAAGGAGAAGACAGGGCCAACATCTTTCTTCTTCTGCCTTCAAAAAGAAAATTCATGTTTCTTCTGTAAATATTGTTTGCAAACATATTATCTTGTTGTCTGCCTCAAAATGACAGAGAATTGTGATAAAAACAAGACTTAAGGTGCTGCAGTTTGGTTCAGGATACCGGCGTTATTTGATCATGCCTTTAGCACGTTTTGGTTTTAATAATGATACTAATATCTAACAGAGATAGAAGTAACAAAACTAAAAATTCTCTCTCTTGTAAACTCATAGGAGGTAGTTTACTCACTTTCTAAAAACTATTTTTATTTTTGTCTCCATGACTTTACTTAGTTCTCCAGGATGTTTACATGACGGGGAAAAATGAAGTCAATAGAACAGAATATCCCAACAATGGGAAGTGAAATCTTAAAACTTTGTTTTCTAGAATATAAACGCTATATTTAGACTAGACACAAGGAGGAATTTCTTCACCTTGAGGATGGTGAGGCCTTGGCCCAGGTTACCCAGGGAAGTGGTGGCTGCCCCATCCCTGGAGGTGTTCAAGGCCAGGCTGGATGGGGCTTGGGCAGCCTGATCCAGTGGGAGGTGTCCCTGCCCATGGCAGGGGGTGGAACTGGATGGGCTTTAAGGTCCCTTCCAACCCAAACCATTCTATGATTCAATATGTTCATGAAAAAGATGATATGATTTCTCAAACCATCAACAAGAGTAAGGCTTGAAATAATATTACCACTTAAAAATTAAGACTTCTGTAAGAGGTTGGTGATGGTAAAACCAGTATGTGTTCTTTGGAGCAGAAGACACTACTACTCTAATAAATCCTTTCTAATAAGTTTTATTTTGCTAGCTATGTGCAATGACTGAACATGCATAGAAGCATTGTGTGGGAGGTGTAGGTTTCAGGTAGTGACATCTTCTCCCTGTGGTATTACTGGGTTGTGTAATTCTGCAGATTTCAGTGGTAACCTGGGTGTTGGAACAAGACAAGCAGGTAGGAATGCAAAGCTAGAATACTTTGCTTCCAGTAACACGGTAACATTGCTGTCACCCAACAAGGTGTGCATGTTAAGATTGGCTTTTGTTACCCTGTGAGACCAAGTCAAGGTCAGGTGCACCACTGACACAAGACAGCATGTTTGTTCTTTTAAATGTTCATCCTTGGTTGCAGATCTTATGTTTTTAATCTTCTTTTAATCTTCTGTGGATATTTCAGTGCAGTTTTACTTCTTTAAGTACATTTACTTCTTTTAGTAATGCTCTGATACAGTTTTAGTGGTTGACTGCAGGCTTTCTAATGTTTAAATGGCCAAATGGCAGGAAAAAGCTCTTTTGCGTTTAGAAACACAAAATCAACAGTGCTCCATGTTAATAAAAAAAGAAATACTGCATTTAATTCCACATGATTTCCAGTATTTTGCATCCAGATCCTTGCTTGTGCTCCCACTGAAAGAGGAAATAAAAATGATGCATTTGTCCTTTTAATACTGTAAATGTTTTTGGTTGGGGTTCTTCCTTTCCTTTACTTTGCCTAAGTACGATTGCGTGACTGTCCATATTTATTTGGATTTTTTCCCTCCCTTACAAGTTATTCCAATCTGTTTCTGCTGGTGAGGTTTGTGTTTGTGCTCTTCTTAAAAGTGACAAGGCAGCGTGAGTTCCAAAAGCTCTGTCCTGAGTAATGAAAGAACGATGTTGATGCTGCAAAAACATTTTCTGAGAACCTGGCTGCCATAAGTTGCCTGTGGAATGCTACCTCTTTCTTTGGGTGTTGCAGTTTATCAGGTCTGACTTGGTGTGATGTGTCGTCTTCAGCTGATCAGATTCCAGCCCTTGGAGCAATGTGTACTCTTAACTAGAAGCTTTAATACTCCATGATCACTGGAAGTGGATCTCCAATCTGCGGCGTTGGTTGGTATGTTTTAATTCTCATGTTCTCTTAAGCAGATGGAAACTCCGCTGTCCTTGGTAACTATGCCTCCAGAATTATGTTCCTTACAGTGCCTGGTGAAACAGTCTTAAGTTTTCTTTAGATTTAAGGTCAACTAACATAGCTGTGACTCGAAATGACTTTACATCATGTACTAAAAGGCGCCGATCTGGACTAGCTGGAGTTCATCCCTCTACCAGCAAAATCCATAGAGAGCTGAGGGCTTCATAGGGATGTTTGTGGAGAGTTTCTTGAAATACACTGTTAGCTGGTTTATCCCTAGTATTCTGCTGCTGAAGTCATGAGCTGGCTGAGCACATCTTGGGGAAGGTGTGTCAGTGTGTGAGTGCATGTAGGGCTGCATCCAGGTCCTGTCTGTGCTGTTCTTGTAGTGGGACCTGTAATCCTGTCTGTGCCTTGTGCTCACGGCCGTATTCCCGGACGCGCTGCCATGGTGTCCGTCTGTCCAAAGTCGGGGGAAGTGTAATACACTGGCTCCTTATAAGCTGGTAATTTAGCAACATGCAAGATTTTACTTATCTATGAAAGGGAAGGAGCTACTTCAGAAGAAAAATACTGGCCTCTGATCAGCTCTTTTTCCCCCCTGCTATTTACTTTAATTAACGGCTGTGGCATTCACAGTCATTTTAATCGTGTGTGTAGTAGGTAGAAGTTAGGTGCTTTGTCAATGATTGCGCTTGATAACAGGCTTGGACAAAACAAAATAAATTTCCAGCTATGATAATTGTATCAGTGTTGATGAGTCCTCTTCCGTTTCTGCAAATGCCGTGCTTTGCTTTGCTACAAAGACCCACCCCACTGCAGTTTTTGCTGTGTGTGGGATTTACTTTGCTGTGAATAAATCCATTCTACGTCTTCTATAGCACGTTTATGATGCTCACTCACTATCCTATTAAAGTGACAAAATGGGACGTAGAAAGCAGACTTCAGTAATGACAAAGATTAATTTTGTACGAGGCAAAAGATAGAATTTAGGCAATTACAAACTGTGGCAATACTTTCTATTCTGTGCATTGCTATAAGATAGTAGAAATTATTCACCTCTGAAGAATGAGCTGTTTGAGTTAGATTCCCCAATAGCCTGTAACATGATTCTTTTTGTTGTATTGCAGAGTGTTGTGATACTGGCACAAGATGACTGATAACCACTTCTGCCATGCAGTTTTCCATATGTCTCTTATCAGAGAACTACAAAAGGTTTAGATTTGAAAATTGGCAAATTCGGATGTACTTTAGTAAATATACAAGAGTAAGAATATTATGTCTTAAATGATGACTAAATACCCGCAGATTTTTTTACTAGTGGCCATGCTGTAATCGGGAAATACAGATCTTATGAGATATGCATGGGCTCTTTGAAGTTTCATTTGGGAGATTGCTGTAACACATCCCTTTTTTTAAAAACAATCAAGGCTTTGTATTTTTAAGAGAGAAATCACCTCCTGTGATGATGCTGGACAAACAGACAGCCAGGGTATGTTCGGGGGGCGGGCTGGGAGCATGAAGGTGATGTATAATACTTGTTGCGTATTTTTTTCTGGAGAGAAGGATACCTGCTGTCAGGTGAACGTAGGACAGTAGAGTGCAAACTGTGAATCGTGAGCTGGTTTCGTTGATCCGCATCAGTACTTTGGGCTTACGCAGAGTGAAGGATGTTCCAATCCCAATATTTCAGGTTATCTCACAGAATTTTCTTGGTGTTAGTTATTTTCTCTCTTGAAATATTAGGTCCTTATATATTAAATTCTTCTGCAAAGAGGAAGAAATTTTCCACTCTTAAAATATCTTTTCAACACTTTGTGTTAATGACTTCATTGATAATCTGTGAAGCACGTCCAGTCTGAAAATTGCTAAACCTGCATAAATGTTTGGATTTCTGTGGATAACCACATTTGTATGCGTGTACTTGATACTGACGTGTTATTTGTGTATTTAGAACCTTCAATCTGTCTCTCACAGCTTTGAAAGCCACTGAAGCTACGTGCAATGGGAGTATCTAGGCCTGCTGCCTTGCCCCCTGCCCATTACAGCGTAACTCGCTTTTGAAAGCACTCTCCCAAGATACAAGTCTAAATACTTGCTCCAGTTCTAGTACCTTGTTCAGAATCCACTGATGTTGATTTTAGGCATCACTTAGTTAACTCCTTAGGCTCTGGGAAGCATCAAGGGTGAAACATTGGCACTCAGCTTTCTGTATCAGCAGGCTTTGCCATAGGGTTTTGTCAATACATTTGCAAAATTAAAGTCAAGATACAAATACAGAATAACAGAATCACTAGGTTGGAAAAGACCTCCAGGTCCAACCATTCCTATCAAACACTAAACCAGGCCCCCCAGCACCTCATCCACCCGTCTTTTAAACACCTCTAGGGATGGCAACTCCACCACCTCATTGGGCAGCCTGTTCTGGTGTCCAATGACCTTTTCCATGAAGTTTTTTTTTCTGATGTCCAGAATTGTAACTGTGCTCTTAAACCAGGGCTTATCTGCAGATAGAAATTATTTTAGAAATTAGTATTTCAATACCAATTTTTAAAGCATTGTAGAATGTGTTATAGAAGGAAAATAAGCAAGATTTTTGTTTTCTACCTCTGTGCTTTTCATCCTGCATTGTTATGTACCTGGGACTGGTGGTGGCAGCCTTCTGCAGGAGGACTGTTAGATCTTTGCAGCAGTAGAGGACAGCAAGGTGGAAGCGAGAGGGAGAGAAAGGATTTGTAAAAGCTGATATTACTGTAGGTAGAAAATGGAAGAAAGGACCTGTAGGACTGAGAGAAAACACAGCTCGGGGACAGGCAGGGACAGGAGTTACTATGGCCATGAAGTTGAGGAATGGGTTTAGGAGCATTTTATTCATTTTGTCTGTTAGGAAAAAAAAGACTCGGTCCAAATTCAGTTTGGTGTAAGTCTCTCCATCAGTCATATGTATTTATAAATTTCTCAAATCCATTCAAGTTGCAGTGTACAAAGACAAATAAATTGCCCTTTTAGTGTGTGCTGTCCTCCAGTTCAGGAAAATGAGTGAAGAGCAGAGCTGCTAATAAACTGGATAATTCTAGTATAAGCTCTGTTGACATTACTGGAGCTGTATTTGTGCCTCAGCAGAAAAGCAGAAAACTAGTGTTTGAATGACCATTTCAAGGTACCTGGAGCTGCTTCAGCACAACATAAAATACCGGTGGCCACATCTGCCATTGGAAAATCTAAAAGAACTATTAGTCCAGCTGCCGCAAAGATGAGCAAGGCATAGACCTGACAAAGGGCTTGTTGTTAAAATATAGGTCAGGAACACATGAGAGAGATGGACCTTGTTTCCTTGTTCTGATGGAAGGGGCAGGCTATAGGCTCCCACAGCGTGGGTAGAAAAAAATGCATGAAATACAGTCTTTTCTGTTTACAATTCATTTGATAAGAACCAAGATGAGGAAGGGAAACCAACCCTCCATAGCAATAACTGCACACCTGCTTAACCGATTGCTTTGTTTAGCTCCTCCGTGTACAAGCTGCTTACTCAGCTACAGCTGTTTGAGCAGAACTGGGCTGGAGTGCTCTGATACACCGTGATTGGATTTAGAGCTGTGCTGATTAGGTGGTTGGTGTATTTCCACTTCCCCTTGCTGAAAAATGGAAAAAAAGAGGAATGTGAGCTATGCTCTCAGCAATTTATTTCTTGAAATAACCATATTTAAAGGAAGAAATTTAAAGAACTGGTACTGAATATATCCTCTCTTCAAAAAGAAGAAAAGCCTTTATTTTACTTACTAATTTAAAGAAAACATTAGAGGCCTGACTCTAGCGTAAATTATTCTATTGAAATATATTTTATATTTTTGGATGTGCTGTAGCTGCATAAGTTGCTTGATCTGGTTAACGAGAAATGATTAAAATAATACCAAGCATGTGTCAGAATGGTCTGATTCTGACAGGACGTTTGAAACTCTGTGTGGCACTAAGGAAATGGCTCTGCGTGCACTCAGGTGCTTTATTGGCTCTACCCAACTCTGCTGCTCTGAGGCCTTTTGGTAGAGCTCATGCTAATGTTTCACCCTTAATACGCTTTTTCTGTTGAGCGGTTTGTATCACAGTGATGTGGAGGAGCTTGATTCACAGAATGAACAGGGTCCTTTCCCTTTTAAAGTGATCTTAGCTTTAAAAATGCATTGTCACTTCAGTAGAGCGAGATGAGTTAAGGAACATTCTTCAATAATTGCACAAAACAGCATGAAATGTGCTCGGATGAAATATCCTGTCTTTGTCGTTTTACTGGTCAGCATTGAGAAGAGTCTGGCTCCATCTCCTTGCTCCCATCAAGTGTTTATACGCATCAATAAGATCCCTCCGACCCGAACAGTCCCTGTGCTCTCGGAGCGTGCTCATGGATGCTCTTGTCCGTTCATGGTCTTCATGGCCCTTTACTGGACTTGCCTGGGGAACTCCACACCCTCCTTTTCTCCCTTCCACTGCATCCTAAGAAATTTTTCCTGGGTTCTGTAACAGCAACAAAAAAAGCCTGACTGCTCCAAAAATCATAGTGAAGCCTGTTATTAGGATGTCCTGAGGTGGTTGGAGGAGATTGAGGATTCCTTGATTTTCCGTTATTACACATGATGTGTTCCACTGATTTTGTTTTGTATTTGTACTTGGCAGTCATATGAAGGTTCAGATGGATCTTAAGAACAAACTTTCTGGCACAATCATTGGATCTTCGTCATAAACCATCATATATTTCATAATACATGGACCTTAAATTTATTTATCTGCTTACAGGACTGAAATTCTTACAATGATAATCTACCAAACTGGGATTTGAGGAACAAGCCCCAACCTTTTGAAGATATGGAAAATGCTAGGTTTTGGCAATAAAGTTATGATTTTTGATTTTATGGAACTGATTTTTTTCTGCTTCCAAGCACATAAGCTACGTGTTGATGTGGTTTGCTACTGAGAGCGAGAGGCAGCTCCAGGAAAAGAGTTGGTTACTAGTTACCGTCCAGGCAACTATTTTGATTCGGTAGACTGTAAAATGTAGAAGCACACAGTTTTCTTCAATATAACATACAGTTTAAAAATAATAATTACACAAAAAGTTTCAAAAGAATTGCTCGTACTGAGTTTAATGTAAGATAGTGAAAGTGAGAGGAGAACTGTTTTGGAAAGGACAAGGAAAGATGAGGGAAGTGGAGGAGAACAAGTCTAAACCTTTGACATAAAGGCTTCCTAGCAGCTATGTAAAGAGAATTACAGGAATCATATGCTTTTATTGTGTGAACCAGTTTTGAAAGTAGTATTTTCTCTTTCTACACAGTGGGAAGGTTTAGTTTCTGAAGTTCTCTGCTGGGGAAGTGAGGAGAACTATTAGACATTCTGGGGGCCTGAAAGGGTCAAAGACAGAATAATGAAAGCCAAGAGCCTGGAGAGCAATATTCTGTCTGGCCTGAAAGGGTCAGGAACAGAATATCATGCCAACAACAAAGCTGCTCCTCCTGAAAGGGAGGTTGTGGACTATCAGGGCTCTTGGCAACATGCTTAGTTTCTCATCATTCCAGGGCCCGAGTTAAATATATTTCCAGGGCACCTGCAGGTCTAAGATAAGACCAGCACAAACAGAAGAATGTGTGAATCCTTGAACAGACACGTAGTCCCTCACTTGTAGAACTTACATAACTTGTATTCTCACGGTAAGAATAGCCGTAATGTAAACAGTGCACTCAAGCTTGGTAGAAACTGACAAGCTCTCCCAGGAGAGTATAAAAACTCTGGTTGAGGAATAAAGATTTGCTACTTGCCACCAGAGCAGTAGTCCGTCTAGTCTCTCTTAGACGTCCCTGTGAGCTGGTCTCCGTCAGGGAAGCAAGAGGAATGTTGCCTTTGGAGGTGGCAGGGACCTGACCCAACAGGTCTGTGTTATTGAACTATTAAATGCAATTTTCCTAGGACTGTGAGACAGGCTTTTGCTGATACATTTTTCTTTTCAAATAGTGATAATTGTCTCAAGTTTACAAATAACTGTTATCAAGATTCAACCTTAGAGGGGTGTTTTTGGAAGTACCTTGCTTATCTGTTGTGTATCTAGAACACCTTTTGTCCCTGTACTGATTGGTTATCGCAGTGTTGTTTGGAAGTTAGAGTGTTTGTGTGTAATGTCACTGCATAAACATACTCGAACACCCACAGTTCTTATTACACACATTTTTGTGTATACTTTGTATTTCATTGTAAAATTACTTACCATCTTTGTTTTTATTTAGTGTTAACGTATCATCAGCAACAGGTTTTATGTACGTCTGAAGAATGCTTAAATGCTAGGGATTGTTATGAATCAACAGTATAAATACTTATATTTTACTTACAAAAATACCTACCACATCAAAGTGAAATAATAATCTCTGAGTGTTTCATAATTGTGGTAGGCCAGGGAACGTCTGGGAAGTGTATTTGCGTAGAGATGGGGAAGGGAGCGCAAATAAAACTGCACAAAGCAGAGCTGTCCTGTTGGGAAGGGGCCAAGGTAGAATTCACATCGTTGGCTTTTTACCATGGCAATTCACATCTGACCATAACTGAGCTGAGCTCGTGGTTCTGGGGAACAGTCAGAGGCAGAGAAATACCAAGAAAATGCTGTTTGACTTTACTAGTGAAGCGGAGACAAGAACTTCCTTTATGTTCTGTTAAGGATGTGTTGGATAGCATTTACTTCATGTTCTTGGTCTCCATAGATTGTTCTTGCAAATACTTCAGAACTGATGAAAATGCAGTGTTTATTAGAGGGGATGCAGTTCTGTCCTGTTCAGAAGACAGACTGTTTCTTTGCAGAGATTACTTAATTGTGGTTACAGTTTGGTATTCCAGATAGCTGTGACCAAAGAGCAAGAGGTTTGAAACAGGCTGCGTGTTATCATGAAGGAAAGGTGTTGAGTCAGTTCCCTGGTTGTCTCAGTGATCATAGGACTTCTTGGCAGAAAGGAATTATACTTTTCTAAACCTAATAGATGTTGATAATCTGATTTTAGTGAATAAATCCTTTCCCTCTTTTACTGTACTGCTTGATTTATGAAGGACGATTACATTGTAACTTGAGTCAGAGGGTCAGATTAAAAATCAGATGTGTTCTGTACTGGGGGTTGGATTTTTTTGTTTGTTAGCTTTTTGGATTTGTTTTTTTACTTTATCATGGGCTAATTTAACAAAACTCACTGAGTATTTAGATGTGAAGCAGTTAGACAATTACTTTGTTTACATTCCACAGAACTTCTAAATGCCTTTTAGTAAATGTTTTTCCTGGACTGTATCGCAGTTTATGGGTTGGAGAGCTGGTTTCGATAGTGATCAGTTGAGTGCTGCAGATACCTTCCACTAGGACAATTTGACATTTGGGTTTCTATGTCTTATGGTTTTGCTTGGAGCAGAATTTTTCCTAGTACTGACTAACCTGATAAAATTCTATTTATTTCAACTGAGAATGTGTAATTATGTCAGCTGTAATTTCTGTCGGCTGTGCTCAAGGGAACATGTAAAGCATTTTCCCACCAACTGCGTAGAAGCTCAGGTCTGCATTACTGAAGCATTTAAACCACAGGGGAAAAAGTTCTTGCATCTGGCCCCTGTGCAGCAGCAATTCCAGTTAGTGAGAAGAGAGTATCCTGCTTTCCAGTAACCTGTGTCTTCGTTGAGTTCCTCCAGTGCAGAAAATCACCTCAGAAACATAAATAAAAGGACCTACTAACACTAAATCTGGTGGCACTGAAAGATGTATCTGCAATTTGGTGAATATTAACCACAGGCTTTAATGGTGTTTCCATGAAAGGAAAAAAAAAAAAAAACCAAACCCAAACCCCAGACAAGTTTATGGCAGGATGTATTTCTGCTGCACATAATATATTTGCATATATTTTCCACACACAGCATATGGCAATTAGTCGGATTGCAACAGCCAAGCGTCAGGAGCTTCTGTCACTTATTTCTAAGTATAGCTCCGATAGAGAGCTGGGCTGATCAGCTTTAGGAAGGTTTTTATTTGTTTCATGCCTTAATATTCATTATTCAAACTCCTGCCCATTTCAGCTGTGAAGAGTCGAGTCATTTGCATTTGAACATTTTACCTCCAATACTCAAACATGTTTTTTAAAAAGACATAATAAAATGGGCACAAAGTGCACCACATCCCTTAAGGCTAAAGGGAAGCTGTGCTATGGAGTTGCAGGAGTAGGATGTTTACTTCAAACCATACGGAGTATTTGGGTTTATATCTTCAACAATGCTATGCTTTTTATTTGCAGACTTGTGGTTTTGGGTGCTATCCTGCATTTGCTTCCACAATACTTAAAATTTGAAAGCTACCTTGATGACATAAAATAGTTTTGAATTCCTCTGTTGCATTTCTAGAAGTGGAATAGTACATAAAACCAGAATTTTGCAGTCAGGTTAATAAAATCATTTATTGATTTGCATGGTAGTCTATGGATTCTAAAACATCCAAGTCAACATTCAGCTACCAACTTCAAAGGAGGAATATTCAGTTTAGCTTTAAGTGGAGTGTGTGAGTCAGCTCCCCAGCTTTCTGGAATGTGCTTTTTATCAAGGAAGAGCAGTGCCAAAGCTCAGGATATTTTTGAAAACATTAAATGATATGGATAAGTTAACTATGAGCAAATGATAGCCATGTTAAGGTATATGTGTCTTCAGAGTGATGCAGCTTTTCAGCTTCCTGAGATGATTAGAATCTTCTTAGACTTACCCAGTAACAGAAACTCTTACCTAGTTTGCAGAAACCAAATCAACTAAACAAGTAAGTCCTGTGCAGAAAGCCTGTAGCAATGACAGAGTAGCATGCAAATGATGGAGAAAGGAAGCTCTTCCATGGCAATGAACTTGATTTATATGTCTGTAACTTAGTATTTTTTTAAAATGTCCATTTAATTGGTAGATATGTAAATGGTTCTAAATATATAAGATACCTGTAACTCGCATAGCAGTTATGTCCAGTATATAAAGAAAAGGATACTCAATGATGTTTGATATTGTATTTTCAATACTAATTTCAGAAGAATGCATCAACCCTTAGTTTTCTTGTCACATTCAAAGTCAGTTATTGGTTTACTTTATGCAGCCAATACCTTACAATTAGCAGAAGACTGTATTCCACAGGTAAATGAAGAGGTTTTGAAGCGTGTGTCCGCATTAGTTCCTAGACTGAGCACAGTGCGCCAGAATACGACAGGGTGGGGTAGAGCAGGAAAGGAGATGTAGAACTAAGGCAGCAAAGAAGGTCGCGGTGGAAGGTAAGAGCGGCACATTTGGTTTGGAATAGGAGAAGCAGCTGTGAACTAAGAAAAGTACTTTTGTGGGAAAAGGGATGTGTTATTACTTTGGTATAGCAGTACAAATCTCAGTCATTCTTTGTGTGGAAGACTAAGAAGAGAAATAAATGTCTCAATGGCAAATGTTTGCAAGGAAAAAGTCTTGACAGCAGTCTTGTTGTGATGCCAGCCACAATGGAGGATGGACCGTAATTGGGCACAGTCTGACTTAAGAGTTTCTCTCTTTATCCAAGAAAACTGTCAGTAGCTCTATCAGAGAAATAGACTCTTACTGGGAGTCAAAAGATGCTCATAGAATTTCCTTTGCTATTTCCATCACATTCACATAAGAACTCCTGTTTGTTTTGTTTTCTTCTCACTTTTCTTCTTTACACAATAATGTTTTGCCAGTCCTTTTTCTTTTTAAGTCAAATATTGGCCTTATTTCAAGGTCCCTATGAAAACTGATATGAACCTGGCTAATATCTGTATTTTACATTGACTATATTTTCCACAAGAGGACAAGAATCATAGAAAGTAAAGATAAACATTTAAGTTACTGTAAGAATTCTGCTAGTTCTCGAGGAAACTATTCTTTTAGGACCAGAGTTGTGTATGTAACATGCTACAGCGAAGCTACATTTAGTATGAGTAACAATATTTCAAACTCATTTTGGTTGTTAAGCAGCATTTCAGACCCAGTTAATATTAAACATCATCAAATGACACGGTAACCTCTGAGGAAAATTATACTAGTATTGACAGCAAAATGGACTTAAAAGGACTTCTTAAAAGCTCTTCAGCTATCTGACGCGTATATTCTTTGCAATTCTTGTTCCTTTGAGATTAATTTTTAGTTCATTTCTTAATTAAAAGAAGTTAGAAGCCAATCTATTTAATAGATGTTTCATAAATTTGCTGTGCTTTAAGAACAATTAATGTTGTCAGCAGGGGGGTTCAGATGGAGGTGTCGTTCATCTGTTCTGCCTTGATAGAGGCACATACAAGTTTCAGGACCATTACCAGTTGTTTCTGTTGATTTCTCTTTTCGCTTTTGAGCTGTTCAGGCGTTACTGACTTTAATTGGTGCAGACAAACAAAAGATAACTTATGAAATAATTAATCTGCTCCATGCAATTTTAATTTTTCTGGTTTACACAACTCCAGAGTTGAAGCGATGGAGAACGCTGCCGATATTTCTTTGCTTCTGAGATATGTGGGGGGCAGTCCTAAGTGTGATAATTTTTGTTGATATTACACTTGTGTGTTGTTGGAAACCTGAACTTTATCGGGCGGAGTTCAAACTGGAAAAATTTGGGTACTCCAGCCCTGTTCCATTTTATCTGTAACCACCTCTGGGTTTTGTGGGACCTTTTTCTGTGGGCTGTGTGTGCCTGTGCTCTGCTTCTGCCTGGTTCTTCTTTAATATTGGTGCTTTGGAGTGGCTCCCAGCAGAGCCTGGTGCATGGAGCAGGAGAGGGATGAGAAGGAAAACTGCCAAAGGGCGTGACACAGGGTAGCTTTAATCCGCCAGAGGTACCTGCTAAAAGTTTGTCATGGTTGTTGTTTTTTAATACAATCTTGCAGATATTAAGAGGAACAGCAGAGGTTGGATGCCTTTCAGGATTCTTCTAGTGGGATATCGTGTCAGGTGGTACGTTAACTTCATGAGTAGGGCAAATCCCATCTGTCATGTCTGGTACTGAAAAACCACCCATTTCTCAAAGTCACAGCTTAATATCCGAAGAAATTCTGTATGTTTCCTCTATGCCATAATACAGTCTTTGTTAACCATTAGTGGCTCTGTGTTGCAGATACCTTCAGGTTCTAAAATTTATCAGCAATACAGGGAGTGAAAAGCGTTCCAAAGTACTGCTGATGTTGATGTTGTGATCTGTCTCTTTGTCTTACGTTCTGCTAAAATAGATGATCAACCTAATTTTGTACAAAATAATATATGCTATCCTCACACTCAGAAGACAGTGTTTGTTAGACTTATTTAGCAGTGTCTGACTTGTTCCTGTAATAATGTAAACTTTAGATGCCGGTGGTTTTACAGAGACATGGGTCAGCCTTGAGCCATACAGAGCACTGGAAGCTTTGATCTGACCAGCTTATCTGATGAGAATTAAAGATAAATCGAAAGTCACCTTCAGTTTTTAAGAGACAAGATGTGCTGGGGCTGTGGGTCATGGAACAGAGATGGGGCTCTCTGAGGGTAAGTATAAAAGGTATTGTTTTGGCCGTTGATTCTGGAGCTCAAAAGGATCAGTTGCTCTCAGTCGCAGTTTTGGATTGCTGGCATCCTGTGAACTGTGGGGCATCACCCCCCAACCCTTCATTTTCTCTTATATTATTTTGCATGACAGTTAATGATGGGCAGATCCTTCTTTTAAAGAAAGGTATTGTTTGCACATTAGACCTCTTAAATTCATCTGTTAAACTGGAGCGAATTTACACTTTTTGCTGAAAAATACACGTTTGTCTCTTTTCCCTAAATAAATATCGAACAGAATACTTTGTTAAGTTTTCTTTAAAACTGCTTTTCCAACAGCAAACATGCTTTCAGTGATAGAAAAGAAATGCTTCATTTTGGGAATTTATAACAGCAGATTTTTACAGGTTTGGCTAATAATTTCTCTTTGTAAACGCTAAAAATGGAGTTGAAGTGTTAAAAAACAAGCTCCAAAGCAAAGCCATTTTTTTTTTATAGATTCAGAATGTTCTCTTACAAATGATGCAGCTTGCTAATTGCTTTTAAATTAGGGTATTTTTGCCTCTGGTGATTATTGCAAAGTGTCATTAGAGCCTGACAAATGAAGCCGTGTCCTAACTGGGGCTTGATTTGCAAAAAATACTTGAGAAACCTGATGCTGTGGCTATGTAGTCATATTTTAAAGCTTCCTTGCCAGTAGATACTGGTATGCCATCCTTCCAACAAGCCTTGGATGACAACGCTGCATAAAATGAGGTTGAGTTGGAGGGAATGGTTGTTTGAGAAATAATTTCTTCATCTACCTCTTTCTGTTATTATTTCTAAGAAATCACTTCAAGATAATTTCAATTTTTGCTTAGTCATTCGACAACGTGGCTCAGTATTGACACGCATGCAGACCTGCTGTGTGCAGGCAGGTGAGATGGAGTGATTGGCACCCATCTCCAGTCCAGCATGCTTTATATCCAGCCATGTCTTTATTATATCCAGGTTGTTTACAAAGGAAAAGGAAGATTTCTATCCTTTTTGTTCGATTTTTTGATTTATGGGTTCTAATGCCAGTAATGCGTGTGTGATACCATAATTGAAACTGTCTCAAAGCTTACTAGACCGAAGAAGGAATACTAAGATTTCATTTCTGTACTCGTGACCTAATTCATACTTCCCTGTCATGTAGCCTTAGTTACTCCTCTTGTGTGCTTTTCCATCTTTCTTTTTTATTCTTGGGGTGTTCCAAACTTCTGGTGACCTTTCAAGAAGGGCATATGCCCCTGAACTGGAAAACGAAGCTGAAATTAAAGAGCTAATACAGTTGCCGAGGGAGTACGCGAGTGGAGAGAGCATTTTTGATTTACAGACAGTTTAACAGTGGAGCAGACAAGTTATGTTCTGTACTGACTTATTTTTGTCTGGAAAAAAAAATCTGTGCAGGGAATCATGCAGTATGTTAACTGAAGCAGTTAGATCCTAGGGAAAACTTGTGGCTGGTAGATGAGGTGGGTGTTTCAGTTTCTATTATGTGTTTCGTTATCTGTTGATTCTAAGAGCAGTTGCTTTCCGTGGAGTGTAGAACTACTCACTGACTTGAATGTGAACAAAGTGACTATATATAATTTTTTACAAGCCATAATATAAATCAGATCAATACCATGTATGCAGTTGTTTGGCATCTGTATTTCTGTCTTCTTGTTGTTGGACATGGTGTTGCCATTAACACTAAGAAAGTTTACCTTTTAAGTTTCCTTACCTAGGTCATACCAATAATACAGTCCAATAATTTCAGTAAAATACTAACTACTAAAAATACTAGGAAAAATACTATCACAAAGGTACTATGCGAAAGGTAAAAGGGATGAAACGTCTTCTTCCTTTCTATCTCAGCTATACTATATTCTCCTTGCAAGGCTGACTTGAGTCCTGAATTTGAAACTTTATTTTGTGCAGTATGGCTTGCTGTAAATTATAGAAGCTTTAGAATGCTTTAATATGAATGTTCAATCTCTCTTGAACTTTATTAAAGTCTTGGCACTTCTGTGGCAATGGTAGCTGCTCTATAATAATGTTTTACTGATTCAGATGTTCCTTCCAAATGGAATTTGGACCTGTTAATTAGGGGTTAATAAAGAAACCCTTGCTCTTTCGTTATTGAAGAAAGCTTGAAAGAAAAAGATTCTTGATCTATCTATCTGTAATTTGAATCAATCATTATGTTCTATGCTTGTTTCAATTCACCTTCTATTAATCTCATGTCTGAAATAAGCAGTGCTACTCTTTTGTCTCTTAAATATTTCCAGCACATTGTGGCAGGTACAGATATGAGAGTTTCCTGTAATGCTCATGAACATCTTTTTTATCTCTAAGTATGTGCAGAATACTCATCTTTCACCTCCTCCTCCTGCCCTATATACCAAACCTGTTGGAATAGTGGTTATTTTAACGGGAGGTTGGTTGCTATTTGCTATGGCAGGTCAGTCGTGTCAACATCTTCAGTGGGTGCTGTCTAGGTCTGATGCATCCGTGTCGTGGGCTTTGGTGCTCCCAGCTTGGAAGCCCGGTCCCTAGCAGTGTTATTATTTCTAGCCTAAGTTATACGGTAGATATTTTCTACAACATTTTTGCACATTTTATCTGAAATTATGTTGTACACTGTGAAATGCTTCTCCATTGATTGCTATTGTAGGTTTTGTTTTTCTAAGCTTTTCATATTGTGCTGATTGAAAATGTTCTGTCAGAATTGAAACATTCATGCACTACGTTTCTGCTTCCTAATCCTATTCCAGAAGGAGGAAAGGTATTAAACTGAGATAAAGTAATAGCTTTTCTCCATCGATCAAAGAGCTTCCATTTAATTAGGAACCAGAAATCTTCCTTAAAATACTTCATGATTTTTATTTTTTATATGAGAAGATTTGATATGAAATGGGACAAAAAATGGCTTAGAATGTTTTTAAATAAAACATATTTATCAGTTCTATACTTGTTGATGTCAGCTTTATTGCTTTTTCTGACCCACCTGTATTAGTTATTCCTCCCAATACTGACCTGGTGCTCTCTGTACTCTGGCATTCCATTACTATTTGCACATGCAGCCAGTGTTGATTTCCTTCTGTAAAACTGCTACTCAACATTTCTGAAACCTTATTCTGTTCATGCATTTGCATGTGGTCACGTATCTGCATGTGGTACTTAGTCTGATGCAGAGGATTTCTCAGGTCTATACTGTGATTTCATAGAATCGCTAAGTTGGAAAGGACCTCTGAGGTCATCGAGTCCAACCATACCTATCTGCCACATCTCATTTTAGGAGTTTAATGTTGACAGGAAGAGAATGATAGAACATCTTGAGCTGGAAGGGACCCACAGGGATCTTCAAGAGGTGATTGTTGTTGCAGTACACTGTCCTGTCTTCAGACTCCAAAGAATAAGCAGCTGGCATTTATCAAAGGGTAAAGGAATTTGCCGTGACTGGAGAACTGAGGCTTCAAATCTTCACAGGGAAGGGCTTTTGGGAAGAGCTGGATGGCACTGAGATTTCTGCAGGGCCTTTGGCACTTGTCTTTTTTTCTGTATGAGTGCAAACAGGAGAGGGAGATCAAGGAGTCCTTTCTCCAATATAGTCAAGTAGTGGAGAAGGGAGTAGTTGATTGCCAAAGATGAGGCATATTTTACCCACATCCTGTCAGGCAGATTGCATGAGATAGCAGCTGAAGTGTAGTCTGCGAGAGCTAAGTAATTTAGAGTCATGGAATTATAGAATGTACTGAGTTGGAAGGGACTTACAAAGACCATTGAGTGCAACTCCTGTACCTGCACAGGACACCCCAACATTCACACCGTGGGGCTGAGGGCATTGGGCAAATGCTTCTGGAATATTGTCAGGCTTTGCCGTGACTGCTTCTCTGGGAGCTAGTCCAGTGCTCCACCACACCTCTGGGGGAAGAACCTTTTCCTAATGTACAACCTAACCCTCCCCTGGCACATCTCCCTGCTGTTCCCTCTTCTCTCTGACCAGTGTCTTCTCCTCCTCCTACCCCTGTGAGGAAGCTGTGGAGTGCGATGAGGTCTCCCCTAAGTCTCCTCCAGGCTGAACAGACCAAGTCATAGAATCATAGAATGATTTTGGTTGGAAAAAACCTTTAAGATAATCAAGTCAAACCATTGATCCAGCCCTGCTAAGTGCCCCACCAGACCATGTTCCCAAGTACAACAGCTCCTGACATGGCTTCCCCTCCAAAACCTTTGCCAAGTCCACGCCCTCCTCTGGATGCTCTGGATTTGAATGTTGCAAAGGAGAAAGCAAATTTTAAGGTTTGTAGCAGGGAAGACTTTAAGAGACGGTGTCTCTGGCTCCTTAGCCTGTGCATTGTTTTATACGACCCTATGGAAGGCAACTGAAAAACCCAAATTCGTGTGAGATCAGTGTCCATATGTGTGAAATTTCTAACTGGATGGAGAATCCAGAAATGATTCTAAGGAGGTGGAGAACTGCCTTCCAGGGGAACGGGGTGCACAGCCTTTCCCCACAGCAGCCGTGGCTGCATATTTCTCTGGCTGTTGCGCAGCAGCATTCTGCCTGAATCAGTGGGGAAACTGTGGAGTGTTTCTTTTCCCCAGCACATGGTGAGAGGTGTGTCACGGTGCCAGCAGCAGTGGGAGCGCAGGGCAGCAGGTGCACTCAGCTGCGCTCTTGGATGGAAGATGGGAACGGCTCAGCATGGGTCTGGCAGCAGGATTTTAGGATGTACCATATGCGTACAGAGAGGCTTGCAGAGCAGTAGCAGAACAAATCAAGATTCACACCACACCAGCGATACATTTGTTTAACCCTTTCTGATGCTGCTGCTTGTTGCTCAGTAAGAAGGAAGGAGCCAGCTGGGAGTTTCCCTGCCCCAACACCATGTGCTGCTTTCTGAAGAGTCTCTTAGTGCTTACGTAGGGAATAATTTCAAGTTAAACATAGAGGAAATGAAGGATCTAGAGGAGTGTCCAAAACTGTATAGGAGGTGCTTAACATGATTGGATTCCAGTACCTGAAGGGGCTCCAAGAAAGCTGGGGAGGGACTGTTTGAAAAGGCTTGGAGTGATAGGACAAGGGGCAGTGGCTATAAACTGGAGAGGGGCAGATTTAGACTAGACATGAGGAGGAATTTCTTTGCAGTGAGGCCCTGGCCCAGGTTGCCCAGGGAAGCTGTGGCTGCCCCATCCCTGGAGGTGTTCAAGGCCAGGTTGGATGGGTCTTGGGCAGCCTGATCCAGTGGGAGGTGTCCCTGCCCATGGCAGGAGGTGGAACGGGATGGACTTTAGGGTCCCTTCCAACCCAAACTATTCTATGACACTACCATTCTGTGTCTAGCTATTTCCCTTTGAGGAGGCACAGTTTCAAATATTGTTCTACTGCTTTTTCTTATTTCCACAAGGCTGAATGGATTGTAAGAGCCTCTAAAATGTGATTGCATTCCCCAAGAGTTTCAGAAATTACTGGGGGTGCCGGATGATTGCACAAGCCTGGCTTTTCTAGGAAGCTGAGCTGGCTTTTGCTGTAAAAAAAGTGTGTCTATGTGCATGAGATTCATCAGACTAAAAACACATCCTGTCCCATGTTATGGTTTTATTTTTATATCACTGAGAAAGTCTTATGACTGGTAATTTTGTTTTCTTCTCAGAGATGTGTCAGGATATCAAGTCCAGCGTAGCTGTTTCCATACATTAGCTGCCAGATGCAATTAATGACTGGGAAATTATCATCATAAAACCTAGGCCCCTTATTAGTCTGAAGATGCAGCAGCAGGGCATGATATAAAATGTATAATATCTTGTGTTAACTGCTTTATACTTTGTGACTTGAGAGTTCTAGCTCGAAAAACCAGATGAACTCTATGGGTAAGGCCTTAGCCAATGAATCTCTAATTTCTGGTCAGGGTGAGAACATAAGGCATTTTCAATGATGGATGTTTTTCAGTAGTGCTGCTTACGTGTCTCCTTGTAGTTTCCTTTACCTTGAATAGTGGGGGCTACCAGCAGGAAGCGGTGCCTCCCGACCGGGGTGAGCGGATGTGGGGAACAGCCTGCAGCACAAGCCCAGGGTATTCTATCCAACAATTTCCATCAGAAACACAAAAGCAGAATTCTACTAATTATAATTTACAGGCTTGTCTTCACCCAGGGGTAACTTAATTAGTTCCTGGGTATAAGATTTTATTACTTTGGTTGAATTTTGCATTTATGTTTTCTCATTTGTTCTCTTGTGTCGAGTTTGTTTTTATGAACTGTTTATGATTTTACAATATTTTAATTTTACAATAATTAAATTTGCTAGTACGTATTTGTTGTCAAATACTGCTGTGCCCTTGTGGATGGGAGGAAAATGGGAGTGAGGTTAGTGAAGCTGGGACTCAGTAGGTACAGGGGTTGGATACTGCTCTACTAAGCATAATTTAAATGTGAGGCTTGATTTTTCTCAGCTATTAAGTGCTGGTGCTAATGGAAGTGCTTGCTTTATTTTTAGGCACTTCTATGCCTAAGTGCCTAAGTCGTGGAAATCTAGGCACGACTGCAGTGGAAATTGTGCTGTAGGACTGAAGCAGAGCTTCAGGAAAGACTGCAGGTCTTTAGTAAATATATTTTGCACAGAAGGAAGTATGTGGTTGTTTAACCCCAGCCAGTAACCAGGCAGCGCACAGCACTCGTGCACTCCCCCTGTAGCGGGATGGAGGGAAAAGAATAGTGGGGGTAAAAGTGGAAAAACTCGTGGGTTGAGATAAGAACAGTTTAATAATTGAAATAAATTAAAATAGTAATAATAACAAATTGTAATGAAAAGGAAGATAACAGAGAAATAAAACCCAAGGTAGGCAGGTGATGCAAATGAAAACAATTGCACACTGCAAATCAACTGATGGCCAGCCCAGCCCTGAGCAGTGGTTTCTGGCCAGCCTTCCCCTCAGCTTTGTGTGCTGGCATGATGTCATATAGTACGGGGACATCACTTTTGTCAGTGGGGTCAGTGTTCTTGGCTGTGTATCCTCCCAACACCCGTCCCTTAAACTCCTCCAGGGAAGGTGACTCAACCCCATCCCTGGGCAGCCTCTGCCAGTGCCCAATGACCCTTTCTGTAAAAAATTTTTTCCTTGTGTTCAGCCTAAACCTCCCCTGGTGGAGCTTAAGGCCATTCCCTCTTGTCCTGTCCCCTGTCACCTGGCAGAAGAGACCATCACCCTCCTCTCTACAACCTCCTTTCAGGTAGTTGTAGAGAGCAATGAGGTCTCCCCTCAGCCTCCTCTTCTCTAGGCTAAACACCCCCAGCTCTCTCAGCCATTCCTCATAAGGCCTGTTCTCCAGCCCCTTCACCATTTTCGTTGCTCTTCTCTGGACTCGCTCCAGAGCCTCAACATCCTTCTTGTGGTGAGGAGCCCAGAACCGAACCCAGGATTCGAGGAGCGGTCTCACCAGTGCCGAGTCCAGAGGGAGAAGAACCTCCCTGGACCTGCTGGTCACACCGTTTCTGATCCAAGCCAAGATGCCATTGGCCTTCTTGGCCACCTGGGCCACTGCTGGCTCATGTTCAGTCGCTGTCAACCAACACCCCCAGGTCCCTCTCCTCCAGGCAGCTTTCTAGACAGACTTCTCCTAGTCTGTAGCACTGCACAGGGTTGTTGTGCCCCAAGTGCAGGACCCGGCACTTGGCCTTGTTAAACCTCCTGCCATTGGTCTCAGCCCAGCGGTCCAGCCTTTTGGAGCCTCCCTGCCCTCCAGCAGATTGACAGAACTGTGAAGACGAAGGTACCTCTGTTTCTCCTTCTCTCTTCTAGCTGAGGTTCATGTCCTGGCGGATGCTTGGCACAAGCTGCTGGCTGCGATCCTTCACCGGCCGGTACTGCTGCGCCTTCTGTGCCAGCCTGCTCGAGGGTTTATGTGCCAAGCTAAGAACTTCTGTCAGCAGTTTTTCAGGTATCCACGACAGCGTTATCACGGTGGGCAGGGACGCACCATGCCGAGCCAATGCTTGGTAGCAGTGGAGGCGTTTGCATTCTTCTCAGCGGTTCCACTGCTGCTGCAACAGGGAAGCGACAGGGAGAGCTCCCAGCTGGACTTTGCTTGCTGTGCCGGAGCCAGCAGGGACCTTCTGCTGTATTTGGCTTGGGTGAATGGCCACAGGCCTTGGCATCAGTGTTGAGATGGAGTTAAACCATGACAGCTGTGAGAGGAACAGGGACACTGCTGCCTTAATTGGTTATGAATTTTCTGATGGACATTTGAATGCAGGTGATAAATTCTTGAGATTCTCTGTTTCAGATGTAAATTGTTTGTGGCGAAAGTACTGTAACATCTTTTTCTGTGTCGCATTTGGGTAAAGTGACGCTTAATTGAGTGGCAGCACCTTGAGTCAGCGGCCACCAGGAAAGTCTATGCTTCTGTGAGCTGCTCCCAGAGGGAGATCCCAAGGTCAGGGTTAGTCATGTTGCCATCTGTTAGAAAGCAGGTCTGAGCGAGTAAGGTAATCAAGTCAACATGCATTTTATATAGAGTTCACCTCAGAGAGTCTTATGATGCCAATTGTAGGGGAATATTTTGAATGTAAATTCATGATCTGTGGCTGAATGCTTTTCTTTCTCTAGAAAAAATATTTTGGGGCCCTTTTTATCCCTGTCGGAATGCACAGCTGTGGCTGCTCCGTAGGGAGGATCTGACTTCCTAGTTACTCCTGAGTCAGCCTGTGCACAACTCACTAGCAGTAGATCTCCCTGTCCTTACCACATAGGAACTTTTGGAGAAGGCTGCATGGAATAAAATGTTTTGTACCTTTGTTTGCATCTCCCTATAATGGGGATGTGTGTGTACGCGGGCTGTGTAAGTACGTATATGAAATAAGGACTTCAGTTGGTTTTGTCAGCTTGTGTAACTGTGGCCAGATGGCTTCCACTTGACTCAGTGTATAGAGTGAATTTATTTCTGCTTCAAAAGACCATATATGTTTAGAATCTTTGTGTATTTAGACTGACTATTGAAATAAGGAGCCTCTTGCAGCCTACTCTTAAAGTAGAATCATAGAATAGTTCACATTGGAAGGGACCTCAAAGCCCATCTAGTTCCGTCCCCTGCCATGGGCAGGGACACCTCCCACTGGATCAGGGTCTTCAAAGCCCCATCCAACCTGGTCTTGAACACCTCCAGGGGTGGGGCAGCCACAGCTTCCCTGGGCAACCTGGGCCAGGACCTCACCGCTCCAATGGTAACGAAATTCCTCCTTACGTCTAGTCTAACTCTGCCCCTCTCCAGTTTATACCCATTGCCCCTCGTCCTATCACCACAAGCCTTTGCAAACAGTCCCTCCCCAGCTTTCTTGTAGCCCCTTCAGGTACTGGAAGGTACAAGAAAGCAACGTGATTTGTCTCACTAGATTAATGATCTTAATGTATCCTAAGTAACCAATACGTTGTCATTTCGAAATTACCTCCAGTTGTAATATTTGTAAGTGTTCTTGTGTAGTTACAGATTCACAAAACTGGCTACCTCTCATACGAATAATGACTTGATGGTATTTCAAAATATTCAGGTCAGGAAAGGAAAAAGCAACAAAACAGTATTTTGGGAAATCTTGTCCCTGGAAATTAAATATTGCCTCTTATTTTAAGAATTGTCCAGAAAAAAATCCCACTGGAGCAGTATGGTGAGAGGAAAGGAAAATGAAGGATATAGAATGCAGGCACAAAATTCCCACTTGTAATTCTGTTATGTAAGAGTATGGGATAATCCATCATTTGTTATCACCAATTATTTCAGATATTGCTAAATTCAAGATAAAAATATTTGAGAGCACATGTACCAGTTCTTAGCAGTTTAATTCTTCTGTAATTTCTAATATGGACCCTTTTGTTACAGAGTTACTGGTGGTAATGGATAATGGATCCATGTGTGGCTTTTAGTTACTGTTTTTGAGGAAAGCCCTGTGTCACTGGATGCCTAAAAATAAAAAATGAGATACTATTGCTACCCTCAGGTAGACACCTGTGGGTGAAGAGGCTAGGAGGGAAAGGATCAAGCACATTAATAAAATATTAAAAACACAAGTATGGATAAGGTTTGGGAACCAGGAAGGCTGTTATTTAGCAAAATGTTGTGTATATTTGCCTTACAGCCAGTTAAAACATTTTTTTGTGGCATGTGAAATAATTCTTCGGATTGGAAAGTTCATTCTTCTGCTAGAAAGAACGATTTGAGATGTTTTATAGATAACTTGGCACGATTATGGTTTTTTAAAGGGTAGAGGGTTTATTTCTTGTAGCTCCATATGTGATATTTCAGCTTTATTAAGATTGTGTGGCTGTAAAAGAAAGGAAATCAGTGTGACATGTACTTGGATCCATTTATATTCACAGAAGGAAGAGAACCGGTTATTCTTTCTTATGGTGTAATCAATTTAATGAATTAAAAATCAGCAGGAAGATACTGTGAAAAAGTCATTTTAGTTTTTAAGGCTGCTGTGTGGGGGTTACTGACGTATCTGCTGGGTTTCATCACAGTGGAGCTTTCAGTGGTGTCCTTCTCTCAGGTTTCTTAATCAACTTATACCATATTATTGATTATAAAAGTAAAAGGAATGTAAAAACGTAGAGACAATAATAAAAGTAAAGAAGGTTTGAGAAGCGTCACAGTGGATGGATGAGAGAGATAGAAGATGAGTCATCACGTTCTACGGAATCGCTGGCAGTCTTTTGTGTTTCTGTTCCAAATAAGTTGGCACTGCCTTGAACTCCTTTCGTTAGTGTCTCTTTTAACTCCCCTTTCAGTACAATGCGCTTTGTCGTCCAACCCCCACCTTCCCCGGTATTTGTGATTCCCTTTGAGCTCTGCTCTCTGCAGGCTTCCTCGCAGTGCCACCTGCACTGACTTGGTTCTTATTAAAACCATCAGATTTAGCTGTGGCCATAAGCATTAAATCACACGTAAAAGGACTAAAAACAGGCACCCTCGCAACTGAGTGGATTTTGCAAGCTTTTACATTGTTATGGATGTCTTACTATGTACATTTATAGACCAGAGGAGATTCTGTTACTGATATTTTCCCATCAAGTATATTTGAGGGATTTCTTCATACTTTCAAGCACCCTGAAGACATTCATGTAATTTATCCACATTTGCCCCAAAGTAGTTAAAACCATGTGAAAGAGGGTGCAGTAACCATTCTTTTAGATTTAAAATTAAGACAAAGGATGGTGAAATTTAGAAGACGATATGTTGTGTTACAAAAGAACCATAAATGATACCCAAATTCTTCTTTAATATTATAATTCAAAGCCAGCTGGTATCTGAAGTAAGTTTGCAAGTGGTAGTTTGTGGTTCATTATGTTTTGTAGTGAGCATGGCTTTAAGCAAAGAACCAGCCTTGTTTCACACAATGTGAATGATGTAAAATGAGAACGGCAGTAAA
Source organism: Phaenicophaeus curvirostris (assembly GCF_032191515.1). Classification (NCBI taxonomy): domain Eukaryota; kingdom Metazoa; phylum Chordata; class Aves; order Cuculiformes; family Cuculidae; genus Phaenicophaeus; species Phaenicophaeus curvirostris. The sequence goes on along the minus strand of NC_091402.1, from coordinate 4,087,083 downwards.
GAATAGTGTTTGTAGTTACATGGGAGGAGGAATAAAGAGCTCCCGTTCTACTCTTCTTTTTGGGTAGAGCCATGTACCACTGGATGTGTGCTCTTTGGGACAGAGGTTTTTCTTTCCCCTGGAAAAGGCTGGAAGCCATATGTAGGCAGTGAAGGCAAGCAGTGCATTTTTAGTCCCTGTGTGTGGGGATGTACAGACATCTACTGATTGGTCACCACCTGTGGAATCTCTAAAACAAGTCTGGCTTTGAAGCCGTGATATAAATTTCAGTAGGGGAAAACATGTAGGGGGAAATGGCCTGTTTCCTGTGGTAATCCCTTCTCCTCTACTCTTGTGAGAGCAATCTTCTAAGAATAATGAAAGAATGAAAAAGATAGGTAATCCCTTTTGTCTACATCAGTTTACACATGCAAGAATGCTGGAAAACCAGCAGCATTACCAATCCTGAGAAGTAATAAAGTCTCTGAAAAACTACTACTTTCACAGAATCATGGAATGGTTTGGGTTGGAAGGGACCTCAAAGCCCATCCAGTTCCATCCCCTGCCATAGGCAGGGACACCTCCCACGGGATCAGAATTTTCAAAGCCCCATCCAACCTAGCCTTGAACACCTCCAGGGGTGGGGCAGCCACAGCTTCCCCCTGCAACCTGTGGCAGGGCCTCACCACTCTCATCATGAAGAATTTCTTCCTAATGTCTAATCTATATCTTTGCCCTTCCAATTTAAAGCCACACGCCCTTGTCCTATCACTCCATACCCTTGTAAAAAGTGCCCCCTTCCCTAGCTTTCTTGCAGCCCCTGCCAGCACTGGAAGCTGCTCTAAGGTCTCCCTGGAGCCTTCTCTTCTCCAGACTGAACAGCCCCAACTCTCTCAAGCCTGTCCTTGCATGGAAGGTGCTCCAGCCCTTGGATCATCTCCATGGCCTCCTCTGGACTTGCTCCAACAGATCCATGAATGCAGGGCTCCACGTGAAGTCTCACCAGAGGAGAGTAGAGGTGGAGAATTGCCTCTCTTCACACGCTGGTCACACCTCTGATGGGACCATGTATAAACTATCTCTATCCAGTCTGGTACTGGATTTTCATTTCTTGTTCTGCCCAAATCATCTTGATTAATCATGTATATTTTCCCTATGGGATATGTATCAGTTATGTTAATGATTTTTCAGTTACTCAGAAGCTGCTAGAATGTGTTTGAGGTAAAGAGCAATATTCTTCATGGGCAGACGGTTTTCTTGGGTTGTTGAATTTCTGTTGTGCATTAATTCTGCCAGGCATGTGCTGGCCCATGATGTGCAGGGGATCAGACATTTCGCTCACCACGTTAGCTGAGCATATTCCACAGATAAAAGGTACAGCAGGCAAGAATGAGTAATGCCTGCCATGCTCACACATTTTTCTTTTTTGTGTATGTTCACATCTCTCACCCTAAGAGCTTTTTGCTGTCAGCTGGCTGTTGTCAAAGCCTTCCTTTAATCAAGGTCACCAGTGCTGAAACGGATGGTGCTGTTGGTCTGTGGGACACAATTAGCTTCCCTCTACAAAGGTTTTGTGCTGTGAACTCTTGGTGTAATGGGAGCAGTCTGTCTTTCTCCTGATTCGTATTTATGGAACATAAACGTGTTCCATTCCAACTGATGGGACAGGAGCATTTGTCAGAAGAGACATACTCGTGAGGTGCCATAAATTATTCTCTGTGTGTATATACTTAAATGCCTGTTGGAACAGGGTAGCGGTGATCTCTTATCCCTATGTTAAATTATGAGCCTGTTGTCATTCGAGTTCTGCATCCCTCTTGGAGGCGTGCAAGCGACTCAGGTCTGCAGCCTCACCTTGGCAGTGAGTCATGGGTTGAAGCAAGAGTTAGAATGATTTGGGGTTGGTATTTTAGATAATCAAAACCTTGCATCGATTTCTTTTTTTCATCTGAGGAATTGTTTTTGAAGAAACGTCGTTCCTTTTTAATAGAGAGAAATTTATGTAGCGGGAAATAGATTGTCTTACCCAGGACAATATTTTAGGGAGCTTTTCTTTCAGTTTTCTTAGGGGCATCATCACATTGTTCCTCTGTGCCTATGACACTGCGGTGGTAGCTTTTTCTTTGCTCTATTAATTAACCTGTGGTTTTGCAATGATTCTCCTGCCCATTCTAGTTTTAATCTGTGAATTTTTAGTATTTTAAAGTGTTTAAAATTGAATAAGAAACCGTTAGCATATGGCTCGTGTCTGATGCTTTTCAGAGTGAGGGACATATATGTTTTTGTGAACATCTTGAAGAGACAGCAAGCTTGCTTGTTCCATGAGCTTCTTAAAGCTTTTTCTTCTCCTTTTTCCTTTCCTTTTTTGAGCTCATTAGAAAATTTTATCATGTGTGCTGGCAAATCCTAACCTTATGCAAATGAAGCAGAGTACAGCTGCATTCAGCTGATAACAGAGATTTATTTAAATGGCTCTTATAATAGTATTTGGGATTTCATAACACTGAATTTTAGATGATGATCATGCTACTGATAATTCAGAATTAGTCTTTAGTATTACCGTGTAGCATTAAAAATATTCAGTGCTATTATCGTACCCTTCTTCTGATGAAATCTATTGAATTTTTCTTTTCTGTAGTTTCATTTTAATCTTGTATCATGATAGTGGAATTGCTGATGAGGCACTACAGACGTGTATGAGCTCAGGTGGTGAGGATCTTAAAAAAGCTGGTGAGTCAGACTCCACTAGGAGTATTAGACTCTACTGGCCTAGCATAAATTTGACAATAGGAATGGTTTTCTGAAGTTCGCCTGCTATACTCTTAAAAGAAGGTACTTGTTAAAAGCCATTGTACCCATTTGCCATACTGATCTTTTATACCACAACCTAGTGAAATAATTTCCCCTTGGCTTCTTTTCTCAAAAAAATAAACATGTACCCCATATATAAAATATAATATATATTAGGTATAAATAAAATAATTTATTGGAGTAAATTTGAGGATTACAAATTGCAGAGTTGGATTTCATGGATTCATTTCTGTGCTTCTTTGAGGTCATCTACTGTTGCTGTCATTTAAAGCTAAGAGGCCTCTCTCGCTTGTCCCTGCTGTCCTGCTGTTTCACTTGTTCTTGGGACTGCAAGAATGAGGGCTAACTTTCAGCCCTGTCCTTCTTCTCCTCTGGTTTTCCAGGCAGTTGCATGAGGGCTGGACTGGGATGGCAAAGTGCAGTGGCTGCCAGGAGGGTCAAGGAGGAGCGTTGATTTTGATGTCATTGGCCTCAAGTCATCTTTAAATGACTGTGGAATCGTTCGGTTGTTCTGGACTGATCCTCGGTGCCTTCTTGCTCATCTTTTTACAAGTCCACCTTGCCCACAATGTCTCTATTCTTCACCCTGTGTCTTTGAGAAAAGGGTATAAAGTAATCGCTGGGTTGTTTTGAGGACCAGTCCCTGTTGCTACACCAGTAATTCCCTTCCAAACTCCCTCCTCCTCCATTCACTGCACAGTGCCTTCTGATGCACCCTTGTCATGCCCGTAACTATGAACATAGAATTGTAGAGTCATAGAATAGTTTGGGTTGGAAGGGACCTTAAAGCCCAGCCAGTTCCACCCCCTGCCATAGGCAGGGACACCTCCCACGGGATCCGAATTTTCAAAGCCCCATCAAACCTAGCCTAGAACACCTCCAGGGGTGGGGCAGCCACAGCTTCCCTGGGCAGCCTGGGCCAGGGCCTCATCACCCTCATCATGAAGAAATTCCTCCTTATGTCTAGTCTAACTCTGCCCCTCTCCAGTTTATACCCATTGCCCCTCGTCCTATCACCACAAGCCTTTGTAAACACTCCCTCCCCAGCTTTCTTGTGGCCCCTTCAGGTACTGGAAGGTTGCTATAAGGTCCCCTTGGAACTTTCTCTTCTCCAGGCATCTTGTGTCACATCTTGGGCTTCTGTGTCACATCTGCGTGGATTGTTCAACAGATTCTCTCTGGCAGCAGGGCAGCGCATGCCTGCACGCTCTGGGGTGAATTTTATTAGAAACGGGAAGCCCAGGAAAAATACAATTAAGCTTTGTGCAGAAAGCTATTAATCATTGGCAAAGTGCGTTTAAAAAAATGAAAACCTAGTTATCGAGTGTATTTATCCTGTGCCTTTATTAGAAGGTTAAGCAACAGATGATGGAACGATTGTTAACGGAGGCTGCGCTCTGTTAATTTACCTTCTGTCATCTCGATGATGGTTTGCAAAATGTCACATAACTAGTGATTCTTCACTCTCAATACAATACTTGTGCTCTTTAAAAGAAGCCAGAGATTTATAGAGTCAGTAAAAGAAACATGCTGTGCTCTTTTTGCAGACTTGTAGAGGTGCGTAGGTGTGTATGTATAGACGCAATATCTGTGTCGTGTATGTCTAGGTGTGTATGTATACGTGTGTATAATAGAGATACCGGCGTACACAGATGAACGCCCACCGCTTCACTTCTCGGTTAGGCATCTGTTGTCAAAGTAGCTAATTAAACATGAAACACAAGTACTGCGAGTGGAGTTGAAACTGTGCAAAAGTACCACGACATTATTAGCACACTGTTTTTCTCATCTGACCATCCAAGGAGATAAAGCAACAGAAATAAAATAGAACCTGCGAGGGGAATGGAAAGCAAACCGGAAAAGGTCATAACTACTGTGAGTTACTGTAGGATGGTAGGATTTAGAGAAAGGGGGAGCATTGCTTTAAGGGCCTAGGAAGAAGGCAGAGAGGAAATGTTGGTTTAGCATGTGTCTCACTTCATTAAAAGCACCTTGGTAGCTGGAGAGAGGGCACAGCTTTAGTGTGAATTAGTGCGTTTGTCATTGGGAGAGTCAACTCTTCCATACCCGTGTCAGCAAACCATACTAGCAGATCCTGCAACACTACCCTGGGGAAAAGAAGAGAACAGTTAAAAGAAGAATAATGATAGATTTTTATCTCTTTTGTTTTTTGCTGTTTTTGTGACTTGGCTTCTTTTTCAAGCTGTGACAATTTCAAATGCATCAGATAAGTTTTTGTCAGTTAAAAGTACACGTGACAGCAATTTTGAAGATTAAAACTAACATTCCAAGTAACCTTAGCAATTAATGAATGTAAGGTTATGTTCTTTGGGCCTGATCTGTGTCCTTTCTGTTTTCAAATGCCCTTGCACTGAGATTTAAGTAGGTCTGAACAGTAGTCACGGCATAGCAGCTGTTCAAGTCACAGCCAAGTTGGTCTGACAATTGCTTTTCCACCCCTTCAGAGAAACCAACACTGTTTACAAGCTCTCCTAATATTGTAAACACCCAAAATTTTCTTGTGAGCATCTTTTTTTTTTTTTCTTTCTAATTAAAGTTACAGCTTTGGGGCATCAAATACGAATCTCAGCTCTCCTTTCAAATAAATAAGCTTGCAGTGACTTTAGAGGGAATGAAACACATACAACAAATTGACAGAATATACTATTTCCCTTAAAATACATGTTTCTTAACATTTAGGGATCTCTTAAAGCCAGTCTTGTGATTTTTATCAGGCCAGTGACTCAGATTTTTTAATTATTTCTTTTATTCTAAGTTTTTGCTCTAACAGATTTTGTCTTCCCACAGACTGCCTCCCATCTGTTCAGGGTAATGGATTTTCTGCCTGCACTCGGAAAGGAGCATATTGCTGGATTTGAGGGGAAAATTCTACCTTAAGAAGCTGCTAGCCAGTGGAGGCTGCTTAAACTTGGTTGCCAGGACCACTCCATCCTAGGCAAATAGGAGAAAAAGTTTGAGATCCTCTCACAGAAAATGGAGAACTATACCCTGCCTACAGAAAGAGAAAGAAGTGTGATAACAAAATACAAACTTCATATCAACATTGTGATTGAGAAGTGTTGGAGCTCTCAAGTTTTCAATATGTGTAGGTGGATAGGTGGGAGGAGGGGAAAAGGAGCGGGAAGTGTGGATCCAGAGATGAGACAAACAGTTGTAATACCCTTTGTAGGGAGATAGTATGAAAAAAAGAGACTCGGTAAAATCTAAATCAGGTGATGCATGTGATGTTGTATCATATTAGAACTGGGAATTAAAGTATCATAATATGGTGGTTTTGAATTAAACCCTTAAAAGAACGACTTCCTTCAAGCTGTCTAATCCAGAAAAGAGAGTCAAAATACCTTGATTTGCAGAAGTGTGGAAAGGAGGAAGAGTTTTAAGGCTTGGGCATTACCTTTGAAGACTGTTTTATAGAAGCAGTAATATAAAGATTCATATGCGCTGTTTCTGTTGCTTATAGCTCCTTCCCTTAATGTGCTGTGAAGCACTCTGTGCTTGTCTTTCAAGTCCACCTTGGAAGTGAAGATACCGAGGCCAGGTGCACCTTCTCAGTCGCGCAATCTTCTTGAAGGGGGTTGGTCTGTGGCTGGTTGTGTGGATGAGGATGATGCAATAAGTCCTGCTCTTTCAGGGTCTTGCCATTCCTTGGTCCCAAGATGGATAGCAGGGCTCTGCTGGTCACTCTTTCTGTTCTTTGCCCTGTGTTGGTTACTGAAATGGGAGCTCTTCAGCTTGTGTTTTAGGAAACAGAAGTTGTTTTTTAATGAGGAGACACGTGAAATGTGAGAGAGAAGCAGGAGTACAGGTCTGAGGTGTGGGTTCTGTAGCATTAAAGACCATGGGGCATCTTATCACAGAATCATTAGGTTGGAAAAGACCCACTGGATCATCAAGTCCAAACATCCCCATCAATCACTAAGCCATGTCCCTTAGCATCTCATCCACCCATCCCTTAAACACCTCCAGGGAAGGTGACTCAACCACCTCCCTGGGCAGCCTCTGCCAGTGCCCAATGACCCTTTCTATAAAAAATTTTTTCCTTGTGTTCAGCCTAAACCTCCCCTGGTGGAGCTTGAGGCCATTCCCTCTTGTCCTGTCCCCTGTCACTTGGGAGAAGAGCCCAGCTCCCTCCTCTCTGCAACCTCCTTTCAGGTAGTTGTAGAGAGCAATGAGGTCTCCCCTCAGCCTCCTCTTCTCCAGGCTAAACACCCCCAGCTCTCTCAGCCCTTCCACATAAGGCCTGTTCTCCAGCCCCTTCACCAGCTTTGTTGCTCTTCTCTGGACTCGCTCCAGAGCCTCAACATCCTTCTTGTGGTGAGGGGCCCAGAACTGAACACAGGATTCGAGGAGCGGTCTCACCAGTGCCGAGTCCAGAGGGAGAATAACCTCCTTGGACCTGCTGGTCACACCGTTTCTGATACAAGCCAAGATGCCATTGGCCTTCTTGGCCCCCTGGGCCACTGCTGGCTCATGTTCAGTCACTGTCAACCAACACCCCCAGGTCCGTCTCCTCCAGACAGCTTTCCAGCCAGACTTCTCCTAGTCTGTAGCTGCTCAGGGTTGTTGTGCCCCAAGTGCAGGACCCACCACTTGGCCTTGTTAAACCTCATGCCATTGGACTCAGCCCAGCGGTCCAGCCTGTTCAGATCCCTTTGCAGAGCCTCCCTACCCTCCAGCAGATCGACACTTCCACCCAACTTAGTGTCATCGCAAACTTGCTAAGGGTGCACTCGATGCCTTCATCCAGGTCATTGCTAAAGACATTGCACAGGGCTGGACCCAGCACTGAGCCCTGGGGCCACCACTTGTAACTGGCTTCCACCTGGAGTTAACGCCATTTGCCACCACTCTCGTATAAGAGAAAGGGCAATATTAATCCCTGCCAATTAGATGCTTCCATGGCAGAAAAATACAGTCCAGTTTGCAACAAGCCTGTGGAAGTGTTTTCAAGGTATTTTTCTAACTGGGAATTGTGTGTTTATACAGTAATAAGCTTTGGTTTTCTGTCGGGCTCACCAAGGAATTATAGTAACCCTGCAATGGGAAGATTTTCTGTACTGGGAGAAAGAAAACTTTGGGGAATTTAATCTAGCTATTACTCTTTTCAGTAAATAATTATGCTCTGGTTTTATTTATTTATTTAAAATTGTCACTCTCTCAAACTGTTCTAAAATATAAAAGCAAAAGTCAGTGGCGGCTTTTTGCCCATGTCTCTACTTTGTGAAGAGCTGAGCTGTAGCTCAGGTTGTGGTAAGTTCATTGGTTTTATTTTAATCTGAGCTACAACTGAGAAAATACTTCATCTGTTTCTTTTCCTCCAAGGTTTTGTAGTAGCAGTTACAATGCACAATAGGTAGCAGCAGTAAAGAGATGGAAAGGCAGGAGTCATCCTCCTCTGGTCCAGTGCGGAATAGGTGATGCTGGAGCAGGAGCTCCAATTCACATGTGGAAATTCTTTATCGCGTAAACACAGACGCGGTAGAACTGAGTCCTGGTTTGTTTGGCTTTCCTTTTCCAGCAAAACAATGAAAGTGGGCATCCTAGTGAATTTAAAGAAAGACCTGAAGACACACAGTAATGTAAAAAGATTAGATTTTTTGTTTTACCTAATCCTGATTGAACGGACTGAAATTGAAATGCATTTAGAAGAAATACCTATAATCTCAACAGTCTTTATTGTAAGTCTACAAAATTGTTTTTTGTTGCCCTTAAATCCTCATGAAGGAATCTGTCCTTGTTCAATATATAATGTTAGTGGATGTTATAATAGAGTATCAAAAAATGAGACCCACTGATAAGAAATGTTGATAGTATATACGATTCATCTGTGACTCAACAGTGCAAATTTCTTTTGCATTACCTGCTGGGCAATAGAGCAGTTATTGAGGATGGAGAAACTCGGACAACAGGAGCTTAAAATGAAGTTACTGAACATAATGCTCATCGGGTCTGTTGCCAGTTACTATAGGAAATAGATGTTGTTACAGAAAATACAGTTATAAAACCTACTAAGGATAAGAGTGAACCTCTGAAGAAGTGTGCGCAGTGTGCAAAGATACAATAATGGCTTCAAAAAGTAGTCAGAAATGTTTTGCTGATTTGCTTTAAAAAAAATAAATAGCCATGTCTGCAAATCCTGGTGAATTTTCTTTAGCTTTTGCTGTTAGGGGTTCCTTACTCATTTTGTTTTGTTCTGTTGGCTTTTGGGTTTTTGTTTTTTGGTTGGTGTTTTTTTTCCTTCCCCTAGCTCATAACTGAAAAAGAAGGATTTTTAGAAAATCTGGCAGTCTGCCACTGTGTGGGAGTTTGATACGAGAGTTGTCTCAGAGCAGTCGCTGATATAACGACAGACTAATTTGTGTTGAAGCAGTAGCAGACAAGAATGAGTGTAGCAGCCTTTCTTTCCTAAGCAAATTAAACTTGCAGGGTGGTTATCCTGGGGCTGAAAGGTTTTCAACACATCCTGCATTTTTTTTTCCCCAACAGGCTTTATTGTAGAATAATCAAGAAAACATTCTTACTCTGAATGCTGTTATTTGTTCATGTTCTGTTTACTCACCAAGATGATCATCCTTGCCCAGAGTCATAAATTCACTAGCAAAAATATTTACCAGTAACTAACTACAGATTGTGGATCTTGTGTAACGAGGGCTTGCACATGCTTGCTATTTTGGTCTCTGCCAAATGGCAGCATCTTCATGGGAAAAGCACTCCTGTCTTTTTCTCTGATGACTCCTGTCCAAGTGAAGTGGTACCATGGGCTGCAGTCTTGTGGTTGCCCAAGGATGCATTAGTGGAGATGCAGAGTGTAAGCTGCCACTTCCATTAGGGACTGGAGTGAGTGGGTGTAGCTTACGAAGTGATGAAGGGCTGGATTCCATGTGTCTCTTGGGCATCCTTGACTAACATGCTGCGCATCACCAACTCAATTTAAAGCAGTCTTTCCACGGTACAGCTCCTAGGAGGAAGATCTGCTCACAGCTCTGAGACTTTAGAATAGCCTTTGCTATTGTGTGCAAAAGAGAACAGAGCCTGTTCTCAGCCCTGTAAGTACTGGGGGAATTAATCCCATAGATGTTGATTAATCCTGCGTTGCTGTGCTTGAGTATATATAAAAAGCACCAGGTGTTTGCATCTTAATTGTTTCTTGTCTGTTACACTACCATTTTTTGGCAGTGAATGTCTTAATTATATTTGACAGCATTTAGTTTTGCTTGAAAAAAAAAACCAAAACAATAGCGTTCCTCAGGGATGGGGAAGAGGTCGGAGCAGGATTTTCCACATCCAGCGAACACCTCACGTGCAGCAGCCTGTGCTGCTGTAGGCAAACACTTGCAACAGTGTGGGGCTTGTTTGAGTCCAGCATGCTTTAAACACTAAAAACTGATGGCTTTTGCTCTACAAACAATGAGGAGGGTGTGAGCAATTGAGGGGTTTTTTATTACTGTAATGTGTAGTCTGACCAAATCATAGAATCATAGAATAACCAGGTTGGAAGAGACCCACCGGATCATCAAGTTGAACCATTACCATCAACCACTAAACCATGTCCCTCAGCGCCTCGTCCACCCGTCCCTTAAACACCTCCAGGGAAGGGGACTCAGCCACCTCCCTGGGCAGCCTCTGCCAGTGCCCAATGACCCTTTCTGGGAAAGATTTCTTCCAAATATCCAACCTGAACCTCACCTAGCAGAGCTTGAGGCCATTCCCTCTTGTCCTGTCCCCTGTCACTTGGGAGAAGAGGCCAGCTCCCTCCTCTCCACAACCTCCTTTCGGGTAGTTGTAGAGAGCAATGAGGTCTCCCCTCAGCCTCCTCTTCTCCAGGCTAAACACCCCCAGCTCTCTCAGCCGCTCCTCATAAGGCCTGTTCTCCAGCCCCTTCACCAGCTTTGTTGCTCTTCTCTGGACTCGCTCCAGAGCCTCAACATCCTTCTTGTGGTGAGGGGCCCAGACCTGAACCCAGGATTCGAGGAGCGGTCTCACCAGTGCCGAGTCCAGAGGGAGAAGAACCTCCCTGGACCTGCTGGTCACGCCCTTTCTGATACAAGCCATACAAAACGAATGTGTCATTCATGGCGATACTATTTTTTAATCCATCACCTAATTAGTGCACTATAAGCAAATAAAGTGTTTGCACAGCTGCCTACAGAAATCCAAACACTGCTTTCGTGGAAGTCATTGTTGTGTATCCTGGTCATTTCTTCTCTTTAATGGCTTCCCCTTTGTCACAGCATCCTCAGGACTTGTCGCGTGGTTTGTGTTACGGCTCCCAACAGACGTTTACATCACTTCTAGTTTTGCAGACTGCTCCTGCGTGAGAATTTTGAAAGCCCATATTCCCAAGGTTGGGCTCACCTGGGGAAGGGATGGGAATGCTTCCAGTCCCCTGTGTTAGCTGTGGTGCCAGCCTGCTGTAGAGAAAAACAGAATTCATTGCCTTCAGCAGTACCAGAAAATTCTGTTCTCTAATCCATAGTGGGAAGCTGAAAATGCTTAGGAACATAGTCTCTCAGTTATGTTGCTTTTGAGAGATTATTAAAATCAGTAAACCACGTGTGGCTATTTTAAGTACAGACAAATATATATGTGATTATACTTTTAAGTATAATACTAAAGCACAGGGTGGTTAGTTTAGTTTTATAACATGCTTGAGAGGCTTAATTATGAGCTGAAGAGACCATTCGTTTCAGTGAAAGTATTAGAGTATTGCTAAATTCTGTTCCTTGCTGTATTTTCCTAAGCACCCATGTGTGCGTAATTTGCAGGAGTCAGTAGCCAAGTGCAATATTTTCAGGTCTCTGCTACTGTAATATCTTGTTGGAAAAAATATCTAGTGGTGGTTTGTTAGGAAAACGGTACCAGTGTGTCTGAAAGTATGACCAGAAGAGGAGGACAGGGAGGTACCTGGAAAATCTGGTAAATCTGCTACTGCATTCCATGTGCTTCCCTGCAGAACATGGCATAAAATGTTGGTAGGTTAGTTTGTTTAAGAGAAAAAAAAAAGTTAAAAATACTAACGTATTTTCTGTTCTCTTGGTGTGCGTCTGTAGTGAGAATTATCAATGGAATGTGTTTCTCATGTCTTTATAGCCTGAGTATCTTGGAGCAATTGGTTTTTCATGGCAGCATTCTGGACATTCCTCCAAAGCTAGTGGGTAGGTAAAATGCCTGATTTTGAAGTTCATTCTCCCATAATAATGGACGGATTAATATTTTTGTTGTGCTGAGAGCAGTGCATGAAATCTCCTTTCCTCGGAGGGGAATTGCACTGGAGGTACCACCCAACGTTCTGATATGCTGACAGTCTTGGAGACAGAGGAGTCTGTCACAAAGCCAGTGGACCCCGAGTGTGGGTATGTGCATGCGTGTGTGCGAGGGAGAAAAAACACCCTTAACAATATTGATTAATTCAATTTAAAATCAAAAAGGAATATAGAAAGCATTAGCAATTGTTATTAATTTAATCCACGCTGGAGTCAGTGATGAATTTCCTTGTGGGTTTTTGCTAACACTGTGTTAAATCCATAGAGACTGTTTGTAATATTTCTGTTAAATTCATCTTCTGGTAGATCTAAACTGCTTATAAGCTAGGTTCATGCTACGTGTCATGCATAACATCCATCATTTACCCCAAGCATGCACCCAGCTTTCTGGTATTGAAGTATTTGCCCTGTTTCCAGCCTGCCCCTGCCTGCTGCCTGGCCCCAGCTGCCCTGGCAAAGAGGGGCTGACGCCAGGGTGGCTGCTGAAGGCTTGTAACGCTAGAAAGCTGGTCATGGATCTCTCTTCGTCTGCGATGGAAAACAATTTTTTAGCCAGTCTGACATACATTTCTTTCTACAGAAGAGGGCAGCAAACACCGTGCACTCGGAACTGCATCTGCGAAGATGCTAAAGCAAGGTTACTGAAGCAGAGCTGTTGAGACTAGGATTTTTAATTGATCTGCCAAGAGAACAGGGTGGCACATCTGTCTTAATCATAGACGTAAAAGCATAAGTTTCAGTTGTGTGAAATAACCCTGAAACATCAGAGACTGTTTTACACTGACTATTTGGGATATTGGTTCAAATAGGGCAGCTAATATTCCTATAACATGAAGCTGTGCTGGAATGGGAAGAGGCTCTGGATCTAGACAGTGGAATGTAGGGATCTGTGAATGAAAGAGCAAAGCAATTGCTGATCTGTGAAAAACCTCTTTATCTTTCACTCATTTAAATCTAGTTCACTATTGGTGGGACCACAGAAGTATTGCTGCAAGGGTGTGAAATGCTGTGGAGTCCCTTTGGGAAAGATACTTAGACTTGCTTACACCATCCCTGCCCATGGCAGGGGTTGGAACTGGATGATCCGGTCCCTTCCAACCCAAGCCATTCTATGATTCTACAATATGTATGCATATATCTATCCATCTATCTATCTATCTATCTATCCATCAATAGATAGATAAACACCTTACAGAATTCAGTATCAATAGAAAAATTAAAAGACAGATAAATTTTTGCTGAAGAGTTTATTGAGAACATGGATTCCATCTCAAAAATTCTTTCACTCCATGCTGGTTTTTTTGGCCTTTCAGATGTCAGAAATTATCTGATGTTAGTGTGAAGTCTTTTAGGCTCCCTTTATTTTCATTATACCAATAGGAAAAAAAGCAAATAAAAATGTCCCTAGATGCTATTTCTTGATGGTTGTTTTTTTCTTGTCATAAACTGGTAACCAGTGGCTGTGTTGAGTGACATCTTTGCCATTTATTTAAGGGAGTGCCTTACTTTTTGAACAGCTGCTCATTAACAGCTTGTGCTACTTTATCTTTGGTGTCAACAGAATGAAAAGTGGAAAAGAATGGACTTCTGAGTTGGTAGGGAGGCTTGGAAATGGCAAATTTACCTTTGTCACTTCATCCTGCAATATTATTGCCTTGGTTGTAGTGGATAAAACTGAGGAGCTTGCAGCAACTGGTGCAGAATATGCAATTTGAGTCTTAGAGCACTAAGAACCATTAAAACCTTCATCGACCAACCCTGTTTCGTAATCTGACTGGTGATGTTTTCCTGCATAAAAGTTGGGACTTCTTGTTCATCTCATCAGTACAAAATATTTTAGTGAACCTATCCATGGGAAAGCGTAGTTGTCGTTCCAGTGAGTCTAGCAGATTTGGGAAAGGTTAGAGTGTGTTGTGGCGGGTATGATGTCTCCTAGTGATGAGGGAATGAACGTTCAAAAATACTTTCATTTGTCATCTAATTTTAAATAACAAGCCCACAGAACTTACGTCGTGACTATAAATCTCGTACTGAAGTAATGGGCTAACAGCAAAAGTTGCATAATTGGGGGTGTGGGGTTTGGAGACGTTACTAGGAAGGCAGACAAGCATTTGGTCATGAAAGAGGCTTTTTTCACCTCGAGTGGGCAGAAAATTAGGTATTTACAGTAAAGCATGCTGTTCAAAGGACCCAGAAAATTGAAGCTCAAAGGAGAGATTTGAGAGTAGGAGACATTTTCTTCTTGATTAGATCTCTAGTGCAAACACTGTATTCAGACACAGAGCAGAGTGACAGATAGAAGGGCTCCTGGTTCGGACAACAAAGATGCTTCTTGCGCTGTGGAAGAATGAAATGGCTCTGTTTTGTTTAAATAATCAGCATAAAGGAGATGACATTCTGATATATGCCAAGGGGATAGGATAATTTGTTAAAAAAGAAAAGGCTAGCAATAAATTGGGAGAAAAAGCCTGGGCCTGAATCAGAGCTTCAGGTGCCACACAGAGATGTTCTGAAAAAAAGCCCCTGCCTGGCAAGAGGGGTGTGAGCACAGAAAGGGAGGAGGAATAACAACCGCTTAATAAGCTTGTGTTCTTTATTGCTAGAGTATTTATGATTTTTTTTTTCATATGTTTTTAGAACTGAATCTCTTCGGACAGCTGTGCTGCTGTCTGGGAAAATCCTCCACTGAAAAGGGTTTATTCTCTGGTTTTTCATGAGTTTAGGCATCACCAGTGAAGGTAAAAGTAGAGTGGGTCACATAAAATGCAAATACGATGCAGATCTGAGAATTATAGAATCATAGAATGGTTTGGGTTAGAAGGGTCCCTAAAGCCCATCCAGTTCCACTCCTGCCATGGAAGTCTGGTTGTACGCTGTCAGTAGTACACTGAAATCTTTACCTGCATACGGCATTGCCCGTTAACTGCCTATTTGAGACATGCGTTTGTATAATGTTTGTGTGATTTTATATATATATGTGTGTGTGTGTGTATGTATATGCATATGCACATTACCTTGCTTGAAGGAAATGCTCTGCTAGCAGTTTATAAACATTGGTAATCTGCAGGTTTGTGCTCTAGAGGGTGCTCCTGGTCTAAACGAGGAACAAACCTTTGCGCTGTTGTGCTAAGATGGCACTGTAATTATTTTTGAGCGTGCAGTCTTCATATTGCTAGGTTCAGTATTCAGTTCCCGGTTTGCTGTTCAGACAAGCCCAGTAATCAGTGTTGAAATGGAACTGATTCCTCTGCACATTACACTGTTTGTACAGAATGCAGAGTATGGATGCTGCACTGAGCTGGAAGCGCAGACTGAGAGTTGAAGGGGGTGCAGGGCTGGTAAAAGAGGAGCCTTGCACACAGGAACGATGGTTTGCAGGACGGGACCCCACGTATTTACTGCTTGCATGCTTTTGACTTTAATAAAGACTGTTGCTGATAAGCTCTGTTGCAGTGTTAAAGAATGCCAAGTGAAGCAGTATAAGCTTGTTGCAGGTTAGCAAATTATTTTCCCATTGATTTTGCTGCCACTCAAAATCAACCAGTTTTAATGCTTTGTTTATTCGTATGAAATGAAATCACATTACTGTCATGGCACAGTGAGATACTGCAGGCATGTACGTAGATGCTGTGTAGTTTAAGAGGGAATATTTTGGGTCTGGTTTTATGTATTTGAAATACTTCTAGTGATTACTGCTTCATCCGTGGTCTTTGCCAGAGTTCAGTAAGTAGTATGAGTTTGTACTGGGCTGCATCCGTGGCAAGTGTATAGTCTGTCATTGTTTGATTTTAAATGTGCAAGGTTTATATCCAGAAAACGAATTGTGAAACAAGTCATCTATAGGTGTTCCACATCTTCTGAACAGATTCTGACTGTAAGTCATCATGCTGAAAACTCCAGTAGGCAGCATTGGTATTCGTAGCTGTTTGTTTTCTCTACTTTTAGGCTTTGGAAAACATCATAGTGAGTTTCAGTTGAATACAGCTTAGTTAAATATGATGTTTCAATAAAAGCAGCATTATAAAACTTTAAGCTGTGTCCAGACATCTTCAGAATTTTCAAGAGACAATTTTGACGTTCATATGGAATTTCAGAACAAATTGGGAAAAGTGATAGGGTTTCTTTGTTGTACTTGTGATACAGCATATTTAATTTGGTATGGCTTTCTTTTCTTCTCTTCCCTCCATATAAGGCAAGAAATCAACACTGGGCAGCCAAATGGAACCTGACCTGGGGCATATTTTTTTCTTTTGACTCATAGAATCATAGAATAGTTTGGGTTAGAAAGGACCCTAAAGCGCATCCAGTTCCACCCCTGCCATGGGCAGGGACACCTCCCACGGGATCAGGCTGCCCAAGGCCCATCCAAGCTGGCCTTGAACCCCTCCAGGGATGGGGCAGCCACCACTGCGCTGGGCAACCTGGGCCAGGGCCTCACCACTCTCACTGTGAAGAAATTCCTCCCTGTGTCTAGTCTAAATCTGCCCCTCTCCACTTTATACCCATTGCCCCTCATCCTGTCACCACAAGCCTTTGTGAGCAGTCCGTCCCCAGCTTTCTTGTAGCTCATTCAAGTACTGGAAGGTCACTAGAAGGTCTCCTCCAAGCCTTTTCTTCTCCAGGCTTTACCCATGCTCCCAGCCAACCTCATGCTCTTCTCCAGTGCTTTACCTAGAGATCCTGCAAGCGTCACTTCCATCCTGCAGAGGTGCTCTGACAGTTCATACGCAGATGTTCCGAGCTCAGTACTAAGGGTGATAAGATGTAACAGGAATTTCAAGCTACGTTCAGTGGAATTCTGTACATCAGTAACACCAAAGAATTTTGTTCCACGTCTCCTCCCAGTGAAAAAATAAAACAAGAATTAAGCAAGCCTTTGATACGATTGCACATTTCTCATTGTAAAGAGCATGGCTGTGTTTGATATCTGCATTAACTAGCGTGAGACCTAGGTTCTGCTGCGCTCATGCTAAGAATTCCTTAGTTTGTTCTGAAATGGCTGAATCATCACTTTTTGTTTTAAGTTCTTTGTTTAGAAAAATCAAGATAAATTCTTGCAGTCATAGCTCAACATTTGGGGAATATTATTGAGTATTACAGGTTTTTATAAAAGTTATTGGTTAAAACTTCTTGGCAATTACATCTCATTAAATATTGAAATGTCAGATTTGTTTTCAAATCTCAGATTGCGTAACTTCAGTCCTTACTATTACTGTTTATTTTCAAAGCTGAAGTCATTTGTTGAAATGTGAATCGTGCCAGAGTTCGGTTGTGTAAAAGGTTGCATCGTCTAAATGATGTTTAAGATGAACGACTGAATTTAAGGGAATATATCTCATCATAACTAATGTTTTTGAGCCTATTCCAATACTTGAGATGCACTTAGTGCTAAAGAATTGATGAGCCTCTCCTTGGCTCTTTGTGGTTTTCTGTTTTCGTCTTCTCTCATATAGCAGTGATCAGTTGCTGATATTTGTTAGGCTAAGCGTTGCAGAGTTTTAACCTCCATCTTGTTCAAGTTACCGTTCAGTTTTGAAGAAGCCTGAGTATTACTCCAAGCTTATTTCCCAGCGTTCCAGAGGCAGCCTCACTATAACATTTACTGTGTTACATAGCTGACATAATTCTATTTACGTTAAATGTGTGTTATGTGATGTCCAGAAAATGCATTTACCTCACCTGTTTCTGCATCGGAAATAAAACCTCATGCTGTTCCCAGTAGAATTCAACAATACCATTACTGTTTGTTTCAAGGGGATCAGAGTTGGGGTTTGAAAATTTTTGAGGTGATAAATCTTAGATTTTCAAAGAGGCCTCTAAGCTGTCTATTGTAACAATTGGTTGCTTTGCTCCTGGGGCAGCTGTGGTGTTCTCTTCGAACATGAGACCTTCCTCTCTGCTCTGTGGCCTAGGTGGGCTTCTGCCAGGGTCACACAGTTGTCCTGCACGTGGTCCAGCTGATGTCTTAACATAAATCATAGAATCATAGAATAACCAGGTTGGAAGAGACCCACCGGATCATCAAGTCCAGCCATTCCTATCAATCACTAAACCATGTCCCTTAGCACCTCATCCACCCATCCCTTAAACACCTCCAGGGAAGGTGACTCAACCACCTCCCTGGGCAGCCTCTGCCAGTGCCCAGTGACCCTTTCTATGAAAAATTTTTTCCATATGTCCAGCCTAAACCTCCCCTGGTGGAGCTTGAGGCCATTCCCTCTTGTACTGTCCCCTGTCACCTGGCAGAAGAGGCCAGCACCCTCCTCTCCACAACCTCCTTTCAGGTAGTTGTAGAGAGCAATGAGGTCTCCCCTCAGCCTCCTCTTCTCCAGGCTAAACACCCCCAGCTCTCTCAGCCGCTCCTCATAAGGCCTGTTCTCCAGCCCCTTCACCAGCTTCATTGCTCTTCTCTGGACTCGCTCCAGAGCCTCAACATCCTTCTTTTGGTGAGGGGCCCAGAACTGAACCCAGGATTCAAGGAGTGGTCTCACCAGTGCCGAGTACAGAGGGAGAATAACCTCCCTGGACCTGCTGGTCACACCGTTTCTGATCCAAGCCAAGATGCCATTGGCCTTCTTGGCCACCTGGGCCACTGCTGGCTCATGTTCAGTCGCTGTCAACCAACACCCCCAGGTCCGTCTCCTCCAGGCAGCTTTCTAGACAGACTTCTCCTACTCTGTCTAAACAGCATTATGAAACATAAGCTGTGTCCAAACATCTTCAGAGTTTTCAAGGGACGATTTTCATGTTCATGTACAATTTCAGAACAAATCTGGAAAGTAAAATAAGTGATGCATAGTATTTCTTTGTTCGGCACGTGATACAGCATGTGGAACATCTAATTTTGAGGTTGGCAAAAATATTTGATAGCATTATCCTGAGTGTGCAGCTTTTACAAAAATAGATTTCAAACTTCATATTTCCCATTTATGCATTATGAGAAAATTGCACAAGGCACTTACGCAAATGCTTTTGATTATTTTCTTATGAGTTGTATATTTGTACGGAATTAACTGTTGGGCAGTATTTTACTGTTCATTTCAGTATAAGCACTTTCTTTCCTTTCTACCCTGTTATCCGTAATACCCAAGATGTCCTTAAGAAATATGTTGCTAAAGGTGCAGTGTTTTCGGTTGATTATTATGAAGTTTGGTTCTTCCACTACTGAGACCAATAGTGAAACTCTTCTGGCCCTCAGCGGGAAAGGGGTTTTCCCAAAGCAATAATGAATCAGTTTGATGTGTAGTATATACATTGCTCTCACTGATGAGGTCAGTTTTGTTTAATGTAGTTGCGTTTTTCCAGATGTTAGAAATCATAGAATAGTTTAGGTTGGAAGGGACCTTAAAGCCCATCCAGTTCCCACCCCCTGCCACAGGCAGGGACACCTCCCACGGGATCAGGCTGCCCAAGCCCCATCCAACCTGGCCTTGAACACCTCCAGGGATGGGGCAGCCACAGCTTCCCTGGGCAACCTGGGCCAGGGCCTCACCACCCTCATCGTGAAGAAATTCCTCCTTGTGTCTAGTCTAAATCTGTCCCTCTCTGGTTTATACCCATTGACCCTCATCCTGTCACTACAGGCAATGGGTATAAATGGACAATGTTACCTTTTGACACTTGAGAAGATGCTCTGTGATGTTCTGGTTTTTGATTGTGCAACAGGTTTTTGCTTGCATATAATGAAAGCGTGAAAGGTACTCTGAGCTTTGGCTTGAGCACAGATGGTGTGGAGAGAGACCAATACCATACCCCTTTTCCAGCTCAGGAGCGTTAGAGTAATTTCCTTTTATTGGGGTGTTTTGGATTCCCATTACTCCAGAGCACGTATGTGCTGCCCAAGGTGTACGACAGACGGATCCCTAGTGGAGTGTGTGCTTGCTAGGCCTGGGAGACTGGATCATTGTATTCAGTTCTGCTGTATCACAGTAATCCTGTGCATGATAATTACCCATAAACTCTCCTTCGCATTAATTCCATTGTCTCTAGTTATCGTTTAGAAAAAGCAAGCCTAATTAGTAAATCTGGCATTTGTAAATGAGCTGGCAGCAGTCTCCAGTACCTCTGATACTTCCTTTAACAACAAGATGAAGTTTTTAGGCAGATTTTTTTCAGTAAACTTGTTTTTCTAAATAAACCAAGTGGACAAAGGTTAATATGAGCAGGTGTCTGGATGTTACTCGCATTGAAATGACTTTCCACTGGCGCTGTTGATTTTAATGAGGGCAGGATTGCATCTTTTTACTGGTAATCGGCTGATGCGAGTAACTAGTTGTGAAATGTATATTTCAGTTTAATATACCCTGTAATGCTGATAATCACATTTTGTATGCTTTTTATTATACAGGAAGCTTTATGTAGCTACTGATTAGAGATAGGTATATCCTTGATTTTTTTCTCTCTCTTTTCCTGCAGGGCCAAGGCTTTTCGTGGAAAAAAGGTCCATGGAGAATATGACATAAAGGTTGAACAGGTAACTAAATGGCTTAATCTGAATGCTATTTTTATAGCTGTGTATTTATACTTATATGTGCATGTATGTATAGATAGACAGATGCGTAGTCCTTTGTACTTCAAAACTACCTCACACGTAAAGCAGAACACTCAAAGATTTGCGTTCCATTCTGATGAGGCTCTTTTTAGAAGATTCTGACCATAAGTTGCACAGCGTTGGAAACAAGTCATATTCAAAAGTTGTTGCTTAGAGGCTATAAATTTCCCAGCCATTCCATGAATTGCATGTTGCCTTCATATCACTAATTCCTTCCCTTAAGAATATCCACATGCTCTGGTTGCAGTGCTTGCTCATGGGGTTTTTAAAAAGCACTGAATGAATATGGAGATCTAATTCAGGGTGCCTGAGAATGGTTGCTGTTTTATTTGAGCTAGATAGCTGAAGCGAGGGAAGGAAATAAGTCTTTTCACTGCTTTTCAGTCTCGAATCCTATGAACAGATACTTTTGTAAGAAGCTTCAGTACTTAAACGGAATTGTTTTTTTCACTGGAATCTCAAAGAGTGAGGGGAAATTATCATTAGCTGTGTGGATTCAGCTTATCTACATTCACTGTGATGGTACAGCGTCAAGCTCTGCTCCATTCTTTACACCATTGAATATCTGCCCATGTTCTTGGCTTGGAAACATGAAAAGCTTTGCCAGGGATCTTCAAGAGTTTTGAGGGAGAGACAGGGAAAAGGAGGCAAGCTGTTTTGTCTCCAGACACCGTTCACACCTACCTCAGGCCATGCAGTTGACATCACACACACTGTCTCTTTAATATTTGCAAAAAACTTGTGCAGTCTCTTGTAGGTCCAGAATCACCTGTAATCAGTAAGAGACAGGTTTGTGAACTCCACTGATCACTTGGTAACACGTCAACACTGTGACAATCCTATACCAACAGAGTTTCTAACAACTGCTTTAGCATTTTCTTGCTGGCACCAGAGAGCACTGGTTTATTTTTATACCACTTACAGCAGCCCATCTATAACATACAGTCTCTTCTATCACGTATGAAACTTTCAAACAGCAAAATCTGTATTGTGAACCCTTGCAATTGTTTCATCTGATTTAGTGATTGGAGAGCTCGGTGTAAATAGATTTTAAATGATTCTTTAGTGCTGTCAGCACTTCTACAACTGTTTCAGTCTCTTCCCATTTGCACTGTTTGTAACAGTGATCCTAAACCTGCCCCTTGTGTTTAGAACCTTGTGACACTGATCCAGGAGAAGATATAAGCGTATGGGATTTGATGAGGAGACATCAGTGCTTGAAATCAGGCACACACTTAAGATATGGATTTGGAACGGGGGTCGGAGTAGTCAACACTTGCCTTAACTGAGTACCGAATTCTGAAAGCCTTATGTGGATTTTACTTAGGAAGACTTTCAGTGATTCCATTTTTCAAGAGGAGACTAATGAGAATTCTGACACTCTGTTCTGTATGAGTGTCCGGGCTAGCAAAGACACTTTTATTTGCCCACTAGAAGACAGTTGGCTGCATTTCAATTATTCTGCTGTGTAATGTTATTGTAAAGTGCCTTGAGAGTTTAAGCTGATGAAAGGCTGTGGATAAATGAAAAACATCCTGTCCTTTCCTTTCAAATAACTGTAGGTTCAGAGTATGGAAGTGTTTCCTTTTAAATTCCACATTTCCAGTGTGAGAAGACACTTTGAAAAGGTTATTTATGTGTGAATTTTGTGAGTAAACAGTTTATTAACTCCAGATCTTTTAAAAAGAAGAGTAAATGCACATAAAGGAAATAAAAATGGATAAAGTACATAAAGAGGCACTAAGTACTACAAGAAAACATACTCTTTATTACAGTTATTTTAAAATTGCTTTTGTACTATTTCCTTCAAAACATTATGTAAATGTTTGTTGAGTCTTCATTAATTTCTTTGATAACCTCATGCAAAGCAAAAAATTTCTACACTTCTATGCAGACGTGAATGAGGAGATGCACTTGCTGCTGCCTCACAGTCCTTTTTCCTAAAGTTTTTTACTGTCTGCTTTGTTTGTGTTAGAATTTATCCAAATGTGATATGTCATACCTGGCAAATACTGTTGGCAAATACTAGTGCTTATCATATTCCAAATGTATATTGTCAGCAGTTCGGACACTAATACTTAAGAAATTTAGGAAAATAAAGGTAAAATAAACCAGAGACTAATGCGAGTCTTCTTTTCATAGGCAGAGTTCTCAGAAATCAACTTGATAGCCCATGCTGATGGCAATTATGCAGTAGATATCCAAATATTTCGAAATGGCACTAAAGTTGTCAGGTAAGAGAAACTAAATAGAATAACAGCAAAAAGCAATAAATGGCAATGTATGCATGGAAAAGGTACTGAATTTTTTTTTTTTTTAATATTTGTGCGATAGGGATTTTTACTATGATGCACCTTAGTCATTGGCATGAAGGGTAGGATGTGAAGGGTCTGATCAGAGCAGCAATCCTGTTTGTGACAGGAGGGACATCTCTCAGCATTTTGATCACGTGGAATGTGATTTGATTAACATGGGAATGAAGTCTGGTACAAAGAATACATGACTGGGAGTTAGGGTTGTTGATTTGGTTAAGGAATATTGATAGGTCTATTTCATAGTATAGTGATAGGACAGGGGAGTGGTTTTAAACTGAAAGAAGGCAGATTTAGATTAGATCTTAGGAAGGATTTGTTACTGTGAGGGTGGGGGGGTCCTGGCCCAGGTTGCCCAGAGCAGTGGTGGCTGCCCCATCCCTGGAGGTGTCCAAGGCCAGGCTGGATGGGACTTTGAACAACTGATCCTGTGGGAGGTGTCCCTGCCCATGGCAGGGGTTGGACTCAATGGGCTTTGAGGTCCCTTCCAACCCAAACTATTCTATGATTCTATGTCTTCACTTCAGAAATGAAGGCAATTTTGGCAATTTTGTACATGCCAGACCTTTCCAGATGAGCAATAATTGTATCCAGTGTGGAATATTTTCTTTTGAAATGGACCAAGTCATAGCACTTCTCTCAGGATAGTTATTGGAATATCAGTGCCTTTGGAAAGAGTTCAGTTTAATAGCCTGAGACTTCCCAGTGGGCCGTTCTGTCCAAAAAGGTTTATTCCAATTGAAGGCAGGGTAATTTTACCACTTTTTTCAGTGAGGCCATCAACAGCCCTGTAAATGTAAGGGGAGAAAACAGGGGTACATCTGTGCAAAGTAAAAGCTTATGTAAAAGCGAGCAAAATTATTTCAGCCAGTGTTGTATTTTATCTACTATGTGGGGATTACTGCTATTTTGGCCAGCACAGTTATGTTAAGTGTAGTGTTTGGTTGGCTGAACGATTGCATTCAGAAAGGTCGATCAAGCCAATAACGGGGATCTGGTAGCTTACTGCTTATATTTCTCTCTAGGCAAGAGGAGGAGTTCAGGGAGCTGGACAGCCCAAAGCATGTCTTGTATCATTATGATTTGCATAACATCTGTCCAAGTAAAAGACTTCAAAATTTCTACTAATTCATGTAAAAAAAAGTAGGGAAAACATATTGATAATAAGCCTCCTTTAAGCTTTAGAATTCACAACTGTTTAATCTCTTCGATGTTCTAAAAATACTGCAGCTTAATACAACAGCCACTTTTGCCAAATCCACCAGATTGTTCCCTTAGAGTAAGAGATTTGATTTTTTTTTTTCTTTAGTTTTTTTTCCGAGCGATAGAAGGTTTGGAGCCAGGAAATCTTGATCACTGCTCCTTAGCGGCTTTTCTGTAGAGATTTTTCCAAACAGAACAAAGATTGTGGCCAAGTTAACATCAAAACAGGTCAATATTTAATGTAAGTTGGGAACCTCCGTCCATGAGGATGTATGTATGCAGTGTAAGAGAAAACTTGGTAAAACTGCTGCTTATGTTAAGAAACAGAGAGATCTTATTGTGCTATCAGAGAACTCTGATAATGAGGTGGCAATTTCTTTTATAACATTGCAGTTTTATGGCTGTTTACTTAACCAAGTTGTGCCTGTGTTCTGGTGTGACAAGGATGTGCAGATGTGATGGGAGAACAGTTCTCTGTTTCTATGATGGTTTATCTGGAGACAGAGGATATTTTTGAAAAACAGAAGTGGGCTATATCTGGAGAGGAGTGCTAGTCCTTATGTTGCTTTAAGCCTAATAGGGTTGTGAAGTTTATTGCCAGAAGTTTGGAATGGGCTTCTTGTTACACTGTGGAATGCAGAGATAGCCATGGGTATTACTTCACCTTGTATCATAGATAGAATATAGGGCAAAATATTAATTAATAAAACCATAGAAGTGTCAGCGACAAAATTTTGCCGCCTTAGTTTAGGAGGAAAACCCTGGGTCACAAGCAGCTGTGACCGATTTTTTGTGAATGAAGATCAAAGCATGAAGAGTGATACCTCATGTTACATAATGCCAAGGCTTTGCATTTTACACATGCGTGAGCCAGGGTTAAAATTTTTCTCCTGATCTCCTTTTGTGTGCACAGCCGTTCCATCCGGTGGCAATTACAGAACTAGAACAACTATGTCGGTGTATCATATCCCTCTGAGGAGTGTGTGCAAAGCAAAATATCTAATGTATTTTTTTAAAGAATGTTCCCCAGTTGTTCCATTAAATCAGTACTTTAAAGGACACTTTCAGTCCTTTGCTTTTGTTTAAAACCACAGGGCTGAGCTTGAGGTGATGTGTAATGCCCTTAGCGCTGGTTTAAATGACAGCAAAGGGTCAGTTCTTTCACTGTGGGGTCTGCAATTTTGACTATAGCACCATTAGTCCTCTAAATATTACACTTGTGCTGTACCAGTTAGATTGAATTCCCTTATTTCAAACACTTGGCACACCACCGTGGAGCCAAGATCACGAATTCTCAGAACTGTGCTACAAATACTTGTTTGAAACTTGTTAAAGGCAAATGTTTCTTCACAAGTTTTGGTCATCGCTCTACAGTGCCATTTTAATGGTGCTTGACAGCAAATGTTTATAATGTTGCTTTTGCCAAATCATACATTACATTTGAAAGCCAAGTTAAGAATCCAGCTGCATTCAGGCTGAACCTCAAAACTGCTTAGGCAACTTTAACATTAATTTTAGTTGGGGTTTTTTGCTGTTTTGTTTTACTAGAGTGACATTTCTGAATAATTTTGTAATCTTCAGGCTTTTTCACTCCAGTGTACAGCTTGTGTTTATTGAAGGCATGTGAAGAATTACACTGATTTACAATGCTAATTTAATTTACCCTGCAGTCATACCTCTTTCAGGAGGTTGATAGCTTCAAGCTCTTAGAGTTTTTTCTGCCTGCAAGTTTGGATACAGAAGAGAATCCTTCAACAGAGTGAATAGCCTCTGTACGCTGGCTCTGTCCTGTTGTGCTGTCTTCTGTTTTCCATAAACATGTTCAGGAACTAAAAATCAGGATTTGAGTAAGGTGAAGATGGCGTCAGACCGTTCTTAAAGGTGCATGGCAATAGGACAAAAAGCTGTGGAGATTGCAAGAGAGGAAATCCTGATTAGATACAAGAGAGAAGGAGAGAAATTGAGTGTAGTTGTGCTGTTAGGAATTCATTTTGATAAATGTCTTGATTAAATGTTGGATTGTGGTTATCTCTAATTATGGTGCGATTCCTTTTGCAAGCAAGGATGTTGTTTCACCTCTTACTGCCTTTAAAACTGTCTGACAATAGGTGTGAAAAAAGTCCTTCCCAAGAAGCTTAAATTTCTGGTAGATACATTTCCCTGCTTTGTTTTGGATTGCCATTGCTCGGGAACTGTTGTACATAAATGAAGAATGTGCTCAGAGGCGCGGTTTACCTGAAAAGCCACGGTATTTCTCTCCTCCTGATGGAGTCACGTTACTGACTGGGTGCCGATGGTTTCTAAACAGTGGTTGAGAAATGGTACAGTACAGATTTTCAGAAGGCCACAATAATTCTTGCTGCCTTGTAGCATTTGCTTTGTTTTGAGTGTTCTTTTAGTACTTCTATATCCATCAGCTGGATATTTTTCCATTTAACATCTTGCTGCTGAAGGAAAAAACAATCTGATCGTTGACTCTTGGCAATGTATCTCTTTCTTGCTAGGTCATTCAGGCCTGATTTTGTCCTTGTCCGACAACATTCATTCAGTATGGCAGAAAACGAAGATTTCCGTAACTTGATCATCGGATTGCAGTATGCAGGCATCCCCAGCGTCAACTCCCTGGACTCCATCTATAACTTCTGTGACAAACCATGGGTGGTAAGTGCCAAACCTTAAAGTTCTTCTGATGCAAAACCAGTTAGTGACTTCCTTTTGTTATTTGTTCACTTCCCTTTCGTGAATATGGAGAATCCAACTGCAAAGTTTCATGGCAGAGCAGCGAAGCAACAGTGAAAGGAATAAAAAGTAAACGAAAGTATTTATATCATTTTTCCAAAGAGCCAGTGTAGGCAGCGTGGAGACAGAGACAAAAATATTTGTAATACAAGTAATGAAATAAGTGAGGAAACTAAGGGAAAGCCTGTCCACTGCTAACGTGCTTCCTCAAGAGAGGAAAGCGTATTTATTCACAGATTGTGTGGGAAAAGCGAGCTGAGAATATTTTTCATATTTGTGGTTTTGAACATAATTTAAACAGACTTCTAGTCAGAATTTTCCTCATGCCTGTGAAATTTTTGGGGCTATGCTTTAGTGAGGGAATCTGAAGCTATTAGTTTCCTCATTTGAAAGCTCTTTTCATAGTCTTGTGCACATGGGGTAGGAGTGAACCTTTCCAGTAACACCCAGAGTAATGGGGTGCACTAAGAATCACTGATCTTTGCCAGTTCTTGTGTAGGAGGCAGCTGAGTTTTCATTATGTGCTTTGTAGTGATGGAGGTAGAATTTGGTGATCTTTGCAGTTCGTAGAGAATTAAACCTTGGCAGCAGCAAGTTAAAATGTGGTGCTGTAAAAGCTGATTATCAAACTATTCCTATAACATACATATTCAGTTACTTAAGAGCTGATGAACCCTTAAAGAATGCTGCTTGTTGGAAATAGCCAAAGCTTCGTAATTTTTTCCTCTGTCGGTTGTCAGTATTTATCACACTGAAAGAAAGTTTTGCTGTAATACTTCTTATTGCCTTGAAGAGGACTACTTTTTTCCTACTTACTATGAAAATCCCTCAAAAAAAATTGTCAGCAGATTTTAACAGATACCCCTTGCAGCTAAGTTTATTATACTTTTATGTTGCAGTAAACTACACTGGGGAATAAATAATTCATAGAGCATTTATAACTTCTCAAAATACATACTGTACTTTGCTGAATCCATTATTTTGATACATTTTCTGTGATGTGTGGCATTTCTTAATGCTTTGATTCATTGTATGCAATAAAGCATGGGCAGCGAAGCAATAACAGTAGCATTTATATGCAATAACAATGCATTCAAGAGTAAATGAATAATTCCTCCTTGTAATATTCTTCTGGTGGCATTAGAATCATGGTTGTTCTTCCACCAAACCACTAAAGATATCTCGATGTTACAAGAGGTCTCATTGCACGCAAATCTTCTGTGCTGGTTTTTCACTTATAATAACTGGGAGCAACTGGGAGTTTCAGGAATATTTATTACAATAACAGGAAGACCTGGCAAAAGCAAATATAAGGCTATGTGTGTAAAGGAATTAAGCCATGTGCCATGTCTGGGTTTGTACTATACAGTACACCTCATGAAGTACTATGCCTATAAGGTCTTATTTGAATTTAGAGTTAAAACAAGTTAAAAATAGCCTTCAGTTATGTTAGAGCTTCTTTAAGGTCCTCTGCATTGCTGTATCTGTATCTTTTTGCAAAAATTTGGCTGAAAAGTCTCAGCCTAGATAGGAATGAAATGGAACATTTTTTGTTTGAACATAGAGAAGAATGACATCTATTTCCCTTTGAGAATTTCTGCCTTGCCATTTCTACATCTAACAGCCAAAAAGTGGTTTGTTTGAAATACTCAAATTTTGCCCAGCCTTAGCAAGAGTCCATTTCACGTCTCTTGGGTATTTCCTCTCAGAAATAGCTATTCTAGAGGAATTTTAAAATGTCAGACAGGTCATATGCTGTCAAAGTGGCTTCTTTGACATTTTAATTATCTTCTGTTGTTCCCTGAACTTGGTTTCATTAAGAGGCACAAGAGAGCGGGACTTCAGTAGCTGTCCCCTGCTGCAGGTCCATGGGTAGCAAGGCCAAAGTGGCAAAGTTCATGTGCTGTGAACATGATCATGCTCTGCTCCACCAGTGGCCTCAGTTCTGTTATAGATGCCTGTGACCATAAGCTAAGGCTGCAAATCACAGAATCACAGAATCATTAGGTTGGAAAAGACCCACGGGATCATCGAGTCCAACCATTCCTATTAATCACTAAATATGAGGTTGGTTCCCATTCTGAATACGTGGCGGCACTGGAATTCAGTTGGCTCCTAGTTAGAAGTGCAGGTTTCTAATTTGAGCAGAAGATAGTTTCTGTACAAATTCAAGGGGGGCTGTTTGGGCATTTAACTGAGAAAAGTCTGACTTTTGGCCTTTGTGATAGTGGGAGATGTGGACCCAACCATGTTCATCCCAGAAGGTAATGAAATCTTCATCAGATTTAAGAAGGGTGAACACTTTTTTTTTTTTGATAGGAATGGTTGGACTCAATGATCCAGTGGGTCTCTTCCAACTCCAACCTGGTTATTCTGTGATTCTATGATACTACAAGAAGTCATGCAAACCTCTTTCAAACCCATGTCCAGAATAAATACTCAGGGTAATAATCCATGGATGCTTTGATTCTGCAAATTTCATGAATGTTCAAACGATGGAACAGAATCCAGGGACTGTGGGTTTTGCTTTGATTATCTTATAGTTTGTTCAGTCACACCCAACTCCTACGTGCCACCCTGCCTGATGAAACACTTGCTGCAGACTGTGGGCTGGTTTGGACTCCCTTAGGGTGACTCCTCAAGCTGTTGCTGCATGCGCTAGCATTAAACACTAAAACCACTGATGCCCGTGCCGCACTCCTAGATGCACTTCAAGCCAGTGGCTGAAGCAGTGTTCTCCACTGTTTAAATGACACTTATTTAAGCTGAACTGATACAAATTTAGTTAAGCAATAACTAGAAAAAAATTAGCAGAATTATTCTGTAAGTTCCTTGATCAGAAACCAGTTCAATGTCTGCAGCACCGGTTAAAGGTATTGCAAAATCATAGAGTTCAGGTTAGAAAAGACCTTCAAGGTCATCGAGTCCAACTGTAAACCTCATGCAACCAACTCCACCACTAAGCCACGTCCCCAGGCACCCCATCTACCCATCTTTTAAATCCCTCCAGGAGTGGTGACTCCACCACTACCCTTGGAGACCCTTTCCAATGCAACCCTTTTAGTGACGTCATTTTTCCCAATATCCAATCTAACCCTCCCCTGGCACAATTTGAGGCCATTTCCTCTTGTTTTATCACTTGCTCCTTTGGAGCAGAGCCCAGCACCCACCTCACCACAACCTCCTTTCCAGGAGCTGCAGAGAATGATGAGGTCTCCCCTCCGCCTCCTCTTCTCCAGGCTGAACAGCCGCACTATGGCATCACTTGCCAGTCTGATCTCTTATATACAGAACTTCAGGGTTTGGTGAAACTGAAATAGTATGTTTTCAATTAAAGGACATTTTCTTACTTAAATTTCTGTCTTTTTCATCATGGCTTAAATACTGGAACACAACCAGATTTCCAGTTACATTTTATAATATTTGTATGCTTAACTTTAATAGAAAAGTAGCTTCTACTTCATGCACATATGTGTAAGTACGTCTCTCTGTTAGAAGGAATCTCAGAAAGCACATTCAGCAGTGACCACGTCAGTTTTGCAAGTAAGCAGGCTTGTGCTTCGACTCACCATCTACCCGTCCTTCCCCTTTCTTCATAGCACGTACAGGATGCCTTTCTGCACAATTCCTTTGCTAACGCAGATGACCTGATGCTTCTGTGAAATAAAAATTGCAAGTTAAAAGCCTTATGAGGATTAGAATGGGCGCTCTAGATAAAACCACAAGTCATGATCTTTATTAATTGATGAGAAATAGATGACTTTCCTGCAAGTAATTTGAGTGGCAGAAGTGAGCAGCAGAAACAAATGGGATGTCCAGTGGGATAGACTTTTAAGGGATGAGAAGTTATTGAATTAACCAAGGGCAATTCGTCTTATTTACATTGATGTAAAACCAGGAGTAGTATAGGATTGCTAGGAGGGAAAGTCAGGAAAGCTAGACTGGTTATAAATGGGCTGTGGAATAAAATGAGAGTTAGAATCTAACATAGAAGATTTTTGTTTTCTAGATTACTGTACTTCCAAGTACCATGTCTTTGCTTTCTTTAGAACATACAGCTCCAGACACACAGCATCTCTTTGCAGTCCCGAGGGCAGACTCACACCCTGTGTTAGAAACTGAAGCACCCGCCCTCAGCTTGTCAGCAGAACTCTTCTCGCATGGCGTCTGCAGGCGTGCGTGGGTTTCTCTGCCTTTGACAAGAGACAGCAGATTCGTGTATGATCTGAGGTTTATTATTGAAGATGAGATATGGTGGGAGGGTTGCCAGGAACACGCTAAAACCATTTGTGAAAACAAGTCTTGAAGCTTCTGTTTTGCAGTGTCAAGACATACGTAGTTCCTTCAAATGCGTGTCAAAAGTTCGAACCCTTGGAAAATTTAGGTTGCTAGCAGGCATGGCAAAGAAAATACTGCAATAAATGTCTGTGGTGAGGTGTCTGCGTACTGAAATATGTAAATTATTCGGGCTTACTACAGTATTGCTGTTATTTCACTTCTGTGATAATACTCACCCTGCCTCGTGAAAATTCATGATCCTGGCTGGTGAGATGGATTTCACTGAAACACCAGTAAGAATGTCAGAAAGCTACTGACCTGGGGAACAGCCTGGGTTTTATACCTACAGACAAAGTTCTTCAGTGCTGAGTGCATGCAGGGCTATGGAGGAACCCTTTTAAGGTTCACACCCTCTTACCACATTGGAGTGTTTCATTGCATTGTTGGATTCGTGATCCATCTGATAATTTTACTCATGTCTAATGGTGCACAGAACCTGTTGTAAGGCATTAATGGAAGTTTTATAATATTAAAAAGAGAAAAAAAAAGCATAGCTACTTACCCGAAGTTATGATTTGATTTTATTTAAAATAACAGTCTAGATACTTTATTATATCTGTTTTCCTTTAGAAAATGGCATTCAATAAATAAGTGCGACATCCCTTAACTGAGGCATATGAGATTGTAATCTTTCTGATAGCACACGATGTAGGGAAGCAAAGTAAGTATTGCGGAGGCCAGAAATAACTGGAAAATGAGTTGAGAATGACAGCGCTTGCAGTAATGGGTAGAATCTCATGCTTATGATTGAGGACCACAATTTTCCAGTTTATGAAGTTGAATTTTTTAAAAAAATTATCTGTCTTGCATGCGTCCTTTTGCATCCTGTTAAGAATTATGTTACATTTACATGCTTAAGTGCTGACATGAATTGAACCCTGCTCTCAATTTCAGCTTCAGCTGCAAATACCGGTGGTAGGGATGCAGTCTCGGAACACCACTGAGCGTTAGCTCCTCACCCGCACTGCATAGCAGATGGACAACAAGGGGTGTTTTGCATTAAGGTGGAGTTAACCAGTGAGGACACTGCACATGCAGGTTCTGACTGACTTGTCATGGACAGTAGGGTGCAGTGTCTGGGGCTGCTGCAGACAGAATGCGCCAGCTCCGTTAAACCTGGACTGTGATGTACTCGTTCTATACATTGTAGTAGTGCGGTTGCTGTCTCTAAGTTCGGATAGTGATAAACCCTTCGACGCTGCAGAGATTACAGAATTGCTGCGCTTGTACAGATAGATGGAGTCTATACGATTGCAGAGAAAGGGAACTCTCATAAACTCAGGCCAATTCCATGATAGAGTTCTAGTTCCTTCACTGGAGAGGGAAAACATTGCAGCAGCCGTAACTGGCTGCAAGTGTGTTCTCCTGTTGATGTGCCTTGGGAGGCTGCCCAACAGTGGTTGGTGTAGAAGGCTTCAAGGGTCTGTTGGTACGTTCATTACACATTTACACTGGTGCAGGAGATGCAACATAATAATGAGTCTATAAAAACATTTGTGAGCGCTGTAATCTTAATAAGCTGGTACTGTGCTGGTGGGAGAGCCTGTATGTAGCTTGTAATACTGACGATGGAATCAGGGCGGGGATGCAGGAAGCCCAGTGTCACTTGTTGAGCTGCTGCATAGTGGTAATGGCATGTGAAGAGAAATCCTTCACTGCAGGGATGGGAGGCCTGGGAGCTGAGCGGGCTTGGCCTCTAGTGAAGTCAGCTCTGTTGGTGTCCATTCAGCAATGTGGGAAGGAAAGGGGAAAGTAGGTACAACTGTGTTCTGGTCTAAAGCTGGCAGAGAGGAATTAAGACCCAGAAGACGACACACCTTGTATTCTTTTAAAGACAGCTGAAAGGTGTTGGCATTTTTTATGTCAAGCTCCAGCTGTGAACCCATCTTGTACAGAATCGTCTTCAGAAGGTCACTGGGACTTTGTCTGCTTTGTTGTAGACATATATTGTTATTAAGGGTTTTAAATGTGGGAGGAGTGCCATGGAACACTTTGTTACGCCAAAATTTATTGCCTTGCTCATCTGCAGTCATTTAGAGGGAGGGCTGGTTATGGCTTTTGCCAGGCTCAGTGGTACTGGAGCTCTCACAGTCCTTGCTTGTTCTTTTCCTGCAGTTTGTGAGCAGAGCCAAATGTGTTCTTGCAAGTTTGTTGATATTTTTCTTTCTTGCTCCTTTTGCCAAGCTTACGCAATTCCATGCCTTCATGTGTTGTGTTTTGCTTTGCGTTCCTTTTGCAGATGATTTCCTACTTATCTGTTCTCATCTTTCAACTCCTATTGAACACTGCATTTCTCTGTTCTCACCCTGCTTTCTTTGGAAGGTGTGTTTGAACTGCCCTTTGCTGCTTTCTGATGCCATTATAGGACGCCCCGACCTTGTTTTCTCCCCATTCGCATGTGGCTATTAGCAAGTGCTCTCTGTGCTTTTCCCCCTTCAAGCTATACTTTAATAATCTTGAGCAACAGACTGGGGTGCTGGCAGGAAACTTGTAGGAACTGTGCAGGGAGGAGCATGTGGAAGAGATGAGCTCTGTTCCCTCCAGCTTCCTGTTGACACAAATTGTTGAAGCTGTTCTAATAGGCAGACACAACCACAGAGATGAGTTTCAATACTGTGTCACACTGTCTTCTGGAGAACCAAGAATAAATGAAATTTTGGCCTTCAAATTTAATATCTATTAGTATTATAAATCCTAGAAATGATAATACTTGTATTTTCATAGAATCATAGAATGGTTTGGGTTCGAAGGGGCCTTTGCAGGTTATTCAGTCCAACTCCCCTGCAGTAAGAAGGAACATCTTCAACCAGATCTGGTTGCTCAGAGCCCTATCCAACCCGACCTTGAACAGGGATGGGGCCTCCACTGCCTCCTTGGGCAACCTATGCCAGTGTTTCACCACCCTTATTGTAAAAAAATTCTTCCCTATATCCAGTCTAACTCTCCCCTCTTTCAGCTTAAAACCATTCCCCTGGCCCTGTCCCTGCCCTCCCTGATCCAGAGCCCCTCCCCAGCTTTCCTGGAGCCCCTTCCTGTACTGGAAGCTGCTGTAAGGTCTCCCTGGAGCCTTCGCTTCTCCAGGCTGAACAACCCCAACTCTCCCAGCCTGTCCTTGCATGGGAGGTGCTCCAGACCTTGGATCATCTTTGTGACCTCCTCTGGACGTGCTCCAACAGCTCCATGTCCTTTCTGTGCCAAGGATTCCAGAACTGAAGTCAGGGCTCCAGATGGGTCTCAGCAGAGCAGAGAGAGGGGCAGAACCCCCTCCCTCGCTCTGCTGGTCCCACTGCTTTGGATGCAGCCCAGGATACAGATGGCTTTCTGGGCTGTGAGCGCATATTGTTGGCTCATGTCTCGCTTTTGATCAGCCAGTACCCCTAAAGTCCTTCTCTGCAGGGCTGCTCTCATTCCCTTCATCCTCCAGCCTGTACTGAGACCGCAGATTACCCTGACCCAGGTGCAGAACCTTGCACGTGGCCTTGCTGAACCTCATGAGGTTCACACAAGCCCGCCAGTTTCCAGCTTGTCCAAGTCCCTCTGGAGGACATTTTAGTCAGTGGCTATAGTTTTATATATTTCATTAGATGAAACCTGGAGCCAGCACTAAACTTTCTTCTTGTTTCAGCCTTTCTGGCAAGATTGATCTCTTTGATAGCTGATGATGGGATCACTGGGCAGCCAGAGCACACCCAATCAGGTTGTTTAATGGCCTTTTCCTACCCTTATGCTTTAGGAAGCTGCTGTAGCAAGAGCAGTTCCTTTCCTCTGCTTCAGGACTGGAAGCCTCGTGCCATCCATCTCAAGCAGCGCAGAGCTGCTTTCTTAGGCGCTGGACACAAGCACATGAGTGGTAAAGTTTGAACAGCTTCATGTGATAATGTGATAATTCATGTGAAAATTCCATTTGCCTATTTGCGAATCTTTACATGGATGGTCGAGGTCTTTCTAAAACCAGTTTTGTGGCTTTTATTCCTATGAAGGTCATTGAATTTCAGACATAAGCTCTCATGTGTCTGCCTTTGCTATAGGGCAGCCAGAGAATGAACTGTCCATATGTGCTGTTCTCCCAGCACCAATCTGAACAGAACTTTCCTAGGCATAAAAAGCTGTAGTTTAATTCTGTGTCAGCCAGTGAAGATTTTGGCCTCTTTGCTCAGCCTGCCAGTTAAAGCAAAACCCGGTGATGGATTTGTAGTGCGAGAGCTGAAAGTAAATTCACAAAACTGTGTCAGAAGGAAGGTAAAACCATTTTAAGCTTTTTGGTCAAAAGACAATTTACTGGTAAGTTTTAACATTAAATTAGAGCATATTTCATAAATAATTATTCATTTAAATGCGTAACAAAGAGATCTAAATACATTAAGCCTAACAGTGTGTTTTCCTCTTTGCACATCTTTATAGACCTACTTTAACTTCTTGCTACAAGATTTTGTTTTCCTAAAATATGTAAGCTCACTTCAAATTCCTTGAAAAAACCAAACTCTTAAATAATGACCATAGCTCAGTGAGGTGATGATTTGTTTTCTGTTCCATACAGCGAGTAATTCCAACAGTTCAACATTCATCTGTCTACACTTTAACTATGAAGTGCTTCATATATTACCTGAGTAAATGTGTATATTTTGTTCTGACCAGCTTTTACTGCTTCCAGGCCAATTTAATGCAAAAGTAGACTCAGATTTTCTCACTGCATTCTTGGATTTTGTGCTAGGTTGCTGTCACCTTGCCCTGTTCTGAAGAGCAGCAGTGGGAATTCCTGACATCCCTTAAAGGCTTTGATTGCATTGATCATTACAGGTGGCAGAAAACTGAAACAGACTTTTAAGCGTTTCATAACCTCTCCTGAAAGAAACTGCATTTGAATAAAGGCTGTAAGATTAATGTGAAGAGCGGGACTGTGGTTCATACCCTGTGTTATCTGCTGTTCCTGCTACAGTATTGAAATTCAAAACCCCCTATTTCATGCTTGCTTAAGTCAAATACCCACAGTAGAAAGATTACAAAAATCAAGTTTGATTTCTTGTGTAATCTTAATATCTAATTAAAAATGAATCCTGTGTGTTTTATTCCTCATTAAAGTACCTAAGAAAACAATTTTTGTAGCCCAAATCTACATAGAGATTCTATTGGCTTCTTTTATAGATGCCCATGGTGACCCCAGTGCTGATGACAATCTGGGGACTCAACTCCCCTTCCTGAAAAAGGAATTTGTCACCCATCCAGGAAATTCCCTCCCAGTGTGCTGGCTCTCCCATCGCAATCCTCACTGCTTCCTCTCCCCTCTCTCCCCCTGCACAAGAATCATCTCCCACATTGTCTTCTAAGCTCCCACCAGTGCTGCTGTTGCTGTCTGATCTCCTTGCTGTCATTCCATTGTGTCTGTCTTCTATCCTGAGCTCCAGTTCATGTGTGAAATGGATGTGAAGTGTAGTTGTCCTTGATTCTTTTATGAGGTGTATTAATTAATGTTTCTGTTCTGTGGAGCATCTCCTTTAGTTTATGGTGCACTTCAAAATGCTGTCAAGTATATCCTGGAGAAGACAGCTCTGGGGAGACCTTAAAGCAACTTCCAGTACTGAAAGGGGCTACAGGAAAGCTGGGGAGGGGCTCTTGATCAGGGAGTGCAGGGACAGGGGGATGGGGAATGGTTTTCAGCTGAAAGTGGGGAGATTGAGATGAGGTGTTAACGAGAAATGTTTTTCTGTGAGAGTGGTGAGGCCCTGGCCCAGGTTGCCCAGAGCAGGGGTGGCTGCCCCGTCCCTGGAGGGGTTCAAGGGCAGGTTGGATGGGGCTTGGAGCCCCTGATCCTGTGGGAGGTGTCCCTGCCTGGAACTGGATGGGCTTTAAGGTCCCTTCCAACCCAAACCATTCTGTGATTCTGTGATTGCGCTGTTTGGATGCCGGCCACCTCAGAGGAGTCCTCTGACTTTCTGTGCTGGGCTTAAAGGAGAGCGTGTTGGCCGGCCTTGCCTGCGCAATGGCATTCTGCCACGGAGCTTTGGCAGCAGGGAATTTGAGAAAGTTTTTGAGATTTCCTTATCTTGCTGAAAGGAGGAAAGGATCGCAGGACAGGGAAGTTCATGTGGGTACGAAGCCCCACTGGACTGAGTTTGAATTCTGTGAACCAAATTGGAGATGCGCATGATTGCATCTATGTACAGTTTAAAAGATGGGGAAAAAAAATATTTTCAGCTTATGTTTAGCTTTAAAATGGGGTTTACAGACACAGCTGAGCACCTGTGTGAAATGTCATTAACTACAAGACTCCTTAACAGTGAATATGAGAGGGCTCCATCTGCAAAGTCCAGTCTGCATAAAAAGGTGATTTCTTCCTCTACTGTGAAGTTTCATTAAATCTAGCAGTTTTATAACAAGTATTTTGAAAGTCTCAGAATCTTCCCATCTCTCAAAGACCCCACAAAACAATAAAGCCTGTTTTTATTGTAGTGAGCCCCAAACTCTTCCGAGAAGTGCTTAAGCATATGCCCAAGCCCTGTTAAAATAAACAGGTGCCCAAATGTTTCCTTGAACCGGACATGAACTCCATGTTCCCGTAATAGTGGAATAAACTGCTGCCGAGAGCACCCAAGGAGTCCTCATCACTTTTATTTGAATGGCTTAGTTCCATAAACTTTTTTTTCCCCTCTGTAACTTTTCATTCTGAAATAACAAGTTCTAGGAGGCCTCTTCATCTGGGCCTCATGGTACTAATTTTCACTAATTCTTTTCTAACAAACACTTCTTGATCTGTTTTCTGCTTTTCATGCTCATAGCTGTTTTTCCTTCATTTTAATCCACATGTCTTCCTTAAATCTCACTTTCCTCACTGTTTACACATTTTGTCACTGCCCTTTTCATTAGCGAAGGTGTTTCTCATTGCCAGATGCCTCACTACCCAACTTTGAAAGCCAAGATGAAATGTTTTTGTTTTTGACTGTGATCCTCTTATAGTTGTGGTGTGTTTTATTTAAATGCTGTTTTTCTCACTGTTGTAGAAAACTTTATTTTCCCTCTCAGGAACACTCTTGTAATTTGTAAATGAGAGCTTTGCATTTACTTCTTCCAAAGGCATCAGGTTTGTATTTAAAGCTACTTATTTTTTTTTTTTTTTACATCCTGTAGAAATTCTTAATGGTTTGTATATTTCATCTGATGTTAGTTCTGATGTGGCTATAACCCAGCAGTTAATTACCACAGTGATTAGCAATTAGAGATGTGTGTACTTCAGAGGCAGTTTGAGCTTCAGGAGATGTGCAGAAGCCAATTAAATGCCTTTGGAAATTTGGACCAAGCAGCAGGACTTGGATAAAAAATGCAGTGGGAGGTTATGGCTCACCTTGGTGAGGCAGAGATGATCACCATGTTCTCGTGTCAGGCTGAACTGCAAAACAGTTGGGAAACAACTCATCTGTATTATAAAACTACCATTTCAATAAGGATGTGGGGTTCATATAAGTTATCTTTATATTCGTAGTCCAACTCTGTTGTCTTTGGCTTTGAATTGTAATAATGGAAAACTACTGGAGGAACATCAAGTTCTTTTGTCAGTTCCCATCTTTTCTGTATTCTGTTAATGTGCCCAAACTGATTTGTAGTCAATGTTTCATTTTTAGTTGCCATGTCAAACTTCGAATTGACTTTGAAACTTTGAATACATCCATTAAGTTGTCTGTTGGCTCCTGCTCACAGAAAAGATGACGTAAGCTACAGTCAGCAGTCTGTTCCCTCCGATTCTCGGGTTAGGTATTGAATTGCAAATCAAATCTGTATGTACTCAGCTTTCTGGAAAAGTATTCATGTTTACTAAAGCATAATAGAAGAAAAATAAGCCAGTGGCAACAAGGAACAAATATGAAGAGCATGAGAAGAGTAATACAGATACTTCCTAGGTACTACTAATTTAGTAAAGGTATTAAAAAACTCACAGAGAAACGCAGAAACTGTGTTTAAAATACAAGCTGAGTGAAAAATCTTGGTTAAAATAAGTGGATTCTCACAGAGTATGTGTGTCAAATGTGCCCTCCCAGACTCTTGCTTAATTTTTTTCTCCCTCTGAAGGGTCTCGCTCTGTTTGTCTCTTACTCTGTTGGCCACTAAGGACCCATGATGTTTGTGCTAGTGATATTTAGTCTGTGCTTTCCAACATCTCTTACTTTTACAAGGCAGTCATGTTTTTCTGGAGTCACTGGTCATATTTCTGAACCTCACCCTAAAAATGGTCATTTCCACCTAAAACCAGACTTCAGGACGTTCTTTTTAGTGCTATCTGAAGGGCACAAAAAGTTGATGTGTTGACTTCTTTATTAGTTTCCTATAATAGAAATGTAACATAAAACAGGCTCTAGAAAAGGCTGCTGCAGGTCATGGTAGGGAAAAATTCACTGTGTATATTGAACGGGGACAATCCCTCATCTGGGCTCAGGTGTAATGATGCACATATTCAGGCATAATTTACTCTAGAGTGCGATTCACAGAGAAATACTGGGAGCCTCTACAGTGTTTCCACGGAAAGCTGTCTGTCATCAGCTCTCGGTCTGACAAAGGAGAGATCTAAGTATGCACTAGGATGAAAAGTTTTGCTTTAAAAGTTCGGTGACTGTAACAACCCAGTCTTGAAACTGGTTTGCATCAGCTGCTTTGAAGTCATACGTGCTCACCAAAAGCTGGCAGCAATACTGAATATCGAAATTGGATTAGAAACTTAAAATATTCATTGTAGTAATTCCACCCACACTGATACACATTTGATATATTTGGTAAAAGACAAATTTATTCATGGAGATACGAAGTAAATTGCAATTGCCTGAGATTTCCTCACTCTTTAGATGTGCCCACCCCTCGGAGCAGTCAAAGATGAGTTGAATCTCAGAGAAAAGCACCATTTTTTTAATGACAGAGGGGTTCAGAAAGTGTTCTCCAGTTCCTCTAGTCCTGAATGCCAGCTCCTCTGGTTTGGTGAAAGACAATCCAGACAGTTCTCTGATCATTTGAGTTGGTACCAGGAGAATAGAGGTGGCATTGGAGTCAATCCACTGTTAGTCGATTCAAGCCTTCACTTGTGAAGAGAAATCACAATGAATGTTCACAACAGAGGAAAAGCTCTGACACAAAAGGATTTATAATGCCCAGCTCAGTGGTACCACCCTGGTGGGGAACAAGGGTACAGACAAATGTGAAGCAGGTCATTGCAGGAAGACATAATTCAAGACACCAGGAAATTCCCCCCCAGGGATGGACAATGCTATATCTCCTTCAGCCTGGCAAGAGAGGTTAGAAGCTTGCTGGATTTAAAGGTAACCCACAACACCATCTGGAGTAATTAATTTTGAATATCATATTCAGTTATCTTTATGGAAAAATTTGTGCAATTAGTCCAGGAAAGAATTGGAGCATTTCAGGGATGACATGCATGTAATTAAGCACATTTAACTTTTCTCAAGTGATAAGCAAAGTCATTATTCAAATCTTTATGAAGTTAGCAAAGTGATGTTTTTGTAACCGCACGCTGCTTGATTCCAACACAGTCTGTGCAGTTGAACTTATAGTGTGCCCTTCCTAGTGTAACGAAACCCCGTAAAGCTTTCCTATTGAATCAAAGGGAATAAGCATCTTTTTTTGACTCTGTATTTCTTCTTATCTATTTCATACTTTGGAAAGGAGAAAAAGTATAGCTGTTCTTTTATGGAGGAGCAATCTGTAGACCTAGCTGTGAAAGCATTTAATCCCTAGCAGAAAAGAGGAGAGCTCGCTGTATGAAGCATGCTACAAAATCCCATTATTTTCCTTTTAAGAAAATAATCTGAACTCCTTCATTATGCCTACCTGAGAGCTGAAAACAAGGTGCAGGATTTAAAACTGTGGAGTAAGTTCAGCTTGCTGAAAGAAGAGCTAAAAGGACTTTATTCCGCTTTCTTGTTTTTTCTTAAGCTGTTGAAAAGACTCCTGCTGAAATGCTAACCTCTAGGAGGTTCTTCTTTCTTAGATAATTGTTAAAAATCTCCCAGGGTTTTCACCGTCCAAATAAAATAATTTCTTGAAATAAAAAGTATTTTCTACGTCATTCAGCATTGGATTACATAATTGTTCTGTAGCCTATCATCTAAAAAAGATGATTCTCTTGCCCAGGGAAGAATTTAATAAATGTTACTGTGGTTTAAAGGTGCAATTTAAGGTCACATTAGCTAGCCCGGTAAAACAGAACATTTTCAAAACTCTAACCAAGGCAGAGCATTAGTTAGGTCTTTTCAGGGGGAGTGGACAGAGTCTAAGTTCAGATTAGACATCAGGAAAAATTTCTTCACGGAAACGGTTCTCAGGCTCTGGCAGAGCTCCCGGGGCAGTGATTGAGTCCCCGTCCCTGGAGAGGGGTAAAGGGTGGGTGGAAGAGGTGCTCGGGGATGGTTTAGCGGTGGACGGATGTGGTTGGACTCAAAGATCTCAAAGGTCTTTTCCAACCCAATGAGTCTGTGATTTAGATGTCAAATCAAACTTGTTAGTGTAGTTTCTGGCAGGCTTTTAAAACCTGCTTTGGCTAGAGAAGCAGGCAACGTTGTATTTGATATTCCGCCCTTTTGTCAGCTCTGTGCAGCTTCCAAACCGTCCAGGTACAACAGGACTCTCAGAAATGGTCTTTTTCTTCAGCTCCTCAGAAGGAACATACCCAACAAGTACAGTCTAGATCCCACTTAAGTACTGATAGCAATTCATTGACACAGAAATGGAATTCCTTTTCATAAATGACCCAGTAGGACTCAGGGAAAATAAGAAATGTTTACGGCAGTTTAAGGATGAACAATTAGAATGGCAACACCTTATGTGAATTTGAGTTGAATTTATCAAGAAAGTTTATCAGGCAGTTTAAACCTTATTTTCCTACATCCTATTTCATAGCTTAATTACTGTATTTGAGGATACTTCTGAGTGATATGTTTCTGTTATCTGTGCTTGATACTATTTTAAGTAAACATTTGCTAGTATTAATAGAAATTAGATATTTCATACATCTTGAATGAATGCCATGACCCCTGCAAACAGGGCCAGTTTCTCACTGCCTTTTGCTTGCTTTCAGTGAAAATGGAAAAGAAAGTAGGGAAGAATCACAGGAAATAACAATAATGATTTTTTTTTTTTATTAAAGGTTTTTAAAGATGATTGAAAAGATCTACTAATATAACACGTTCTTGGCAAAAATCTTGTATTAAATAGGGAGCATTTGCTTATGACATTTTGAACTTGGGTTCTGGATAAGAACAGAAATAAATAGTAAGTTGTCAGGAATCCTATTTGTGAACCACCTTATTTTGGTAGCTGTGATAATGTTTCCTTTCCTTGAGGTCTGTTTTGTTCAGCACGCTGTCTATCTAGGATCTCTTAAGCTTTTGGTGAAAACTGATCATCATTAAGGTATTTTCCACTGGACTTGAAAATTTAAATGTCTTTAAGCAAACCTAAATAAACAGCACTATATTAAATAAATTCTCTGTGCCAGCTGGAAATGCGTTGCAAAGATTTCATAATTTTTTCCCCCCTCTAAACAGTATTTACTATCCCTGTACTTTAAATTGCATTAACAGGGTAGGTATTTGATCAAGCTGCATTAAGAACAGAGTTCTGTTGTTGTTTGCTTTTTTCCTGTGTGTAACCAGCAAATCCCACTATTCAAACTGTTGTGCAAAGCTGTTTATATCTCATGTTGGCATGATGACAACTGAACACATCACAGGCATGTACAAGCCAGGGCTTTGGAGTCTCCAAACAATAGCGGGTTTCTGGCTGCCAAAGTCATCTTGTGCCCTAGAAACCTCCCTTAGAAGCCCTGATTTTGAGAGCATTTAGTTTTTGAACTGTTACCACAGAAGCGTTGATCTGTTCACTGAAGAGAAGGAAGAGCCCTGAAACATTTATATTTAGTGATAAAGAATTCTTTCTCGTCTTGTGTTTAAGTATTGTTTTGCTTTCTGTGTTGAGTGACTGCAGCCCAGTGTAGTTTTGTTGGTGAAAGGGCCTGGAAAGAAAACATTA
This sequence comes from Phaenicophaeus curvirostris, assembly GCF_032191515.1. Classification (NCBI taxonomy): domain Eukaryota; kingdom Metazoa; phylum Chordata; class Aves; order Cuculiformes; family Cuculidae; genus Phaenicophaeus; species Phaenicophaeus curvirostris. Next base: position 4,043,845 of record NC_091402.1, on the reverse strand, counting down.
ATAGAAATGCCAATAACATATAGCTGCTTAAATTATCAACATCTTTGCTGATTGTGGAAGAACAACCATATGTGGCTATGGTACATGACTAGAGCTTAAGAAATTTGAATTCTTTTGCTTGTTCTTTGCCTGACTTGTTACACGTGACATAGTTACTGCTTTTCCCTGGTTTAGTAGTTGTGCAAAATTGTGTTTCCGTGTCAGTGAGGTGCCAGAGGCTAAGTTGATGTGAGATACCTCTGGCCTTTGATTAAAATTGATGGGGAATGCAAAATTGTAATGATTTTATTGTCACAAAATCTACTTAAAATATATAGACTATGAGGTATCCAAACCTAGTATTCCAGCGTGTTTCATTTTGTGTGTACATGAAGGCTTAACTTTTAGAGGTGTTGTCCTTTGTTGATCTGCATATGAAGTTATAGCTTGGATGCATTAAAACGGGATGTGTGTGAGAGGAGGAGAGAGAAAGCATATGATGCATTTGTGTGCCTGCTGAGTTTGTGAAACACAGAAGGCAAGAAGCAAAATGACAGTCTGAGATCATTTTGGTCAAATGTGGTTTCTTTCCTAAGCTTTTTGTTCTGTTTTGCTTTATTTTACAGTTTGCCCAGCTGGTGTCTGTCTACAAAACGTTGGGTCCAGAGAAGTTCCCTTTAATTGAGCAAACGTTCTATCCAAATCACAAGGAAATGGTAAGTGCAAATACCAGTACTAAATTTACTGTAAAGCAGGATCTGTAAACACACACTTTGTTTCCCTATTTATGGTCTATTTTAAAAGCCATTTCGGGAGCTTTCCGTGGGATGAGACTGGGTGACCACTTGAAAGCTTTGTGACGGTTAACTGGAAGATTTTCAGATGTGAAGGCAGTAATTTTTTAGCTAACCAACTTCACCTCCTGAAGATATTAAATGCTTACAAAGGCACAGGACAGCTATTAAAGTGCAAGAGCTACTTTTATGGTTTGTTTTCAACCTGGTCTTTTATGATATCAAAGTTCTTATTGTCACTGTAGATGATGCACAAGGCTCTGCGCTTGTGGATGTAGAACTTTGAACTCATCTCACATGAGAGTGTTTGTGACTTGTGACCTTTATGTGCCTGAGCTGGCATTGATTTCCAGTCCTTTACAGATATAAATGCATTCATAAAAACAACACTTACAACCTTTATTTGTGACCTGTTTTATACTGCAGACATTGTTTTTCTTACTTCTCTTGCGATTTCTGAACAGAAATTCTGTCCTGAGCGTATTTTCCTATAGGAAACTTTTGGCGTGGAGAGAAAGTGGAGGGAGGCTATTTGCTTATTGTATGGTCTAGCAGAAAAATATCAATTATTTTGATAATTGATGCTAATCCATTCAGCATATGTCACACAGCACTGACTCAAGTACCATTGCGAGGTCATGATAAATATGTTCATTTGCTGTTTGTGTGAGGTCCCCGAGCTTCCCTTGCTGTGCGTCTGTCTTGAGACTCTGGTAGCACTTCGTTATTGTAAGTTGATTCCTCTTTCGCCCACCTTTGTCTCATCTTTTGGCGATGAACGTAACATGGTGCAGTTCTGCTGTATTGGTTGATGTACTGCAGGATGGCTCTTCATGTTGCTCACACAGTTTTCTCAGCCTTCTTTGGACTATTCACTCGGAGGTGTTCCTACTTCCTTTGCTGCGTATGACACCTCTTGGAAGAGCTTTCACCATAGGTTTGTATTTAGTAAATTCGCTACACGGAGGTTTTGTAGAGCCAAATGAGACTGAACTGGAGCAGCATATCTAAATATTGTCCCACACAGTCAGATCTTTTCAGAATAGAAGGGGATTTTGTTGGTGGATTTGTCAGGAAAATATACAACTTTTAAAAAACCTTCCTTTTTTTTTTTGCTAAGGAAGGAGTTTGTGTCTCAGGGATTCATTTGTACCAGGTGTAGAAGCAGAACCAGATCCCATGTTTTGCAATATGCTTTTTTTAATGGTAATCATTTTTATATCTCTCTGTTTTCCTGACAATGGCCAAGGTTGAACCTGGTCTATAGTTTCCTGCGTGCAGTTTATTTTCCTTTCTTCATTATGGTATCAGCTGTTACTAAGGCTCCCCAGGGAAGTGGTCACAGCAGAAAGCCTTTTCAGGGAGTGTCTGGAGACTCTTAGTCGCATGGTTTAGTGTTAGGTAGTCCTGTGAGGAGCAGGGAGTTGGACTCGATGATCCTCACTCCCTTCTAACTCGAGATATTCTATGATTTTATTGGAAAAGCAGCCCTTCTCAAGGCATTGCTAAGTTGCAGTACCTAGAAACAAAGATAATTTCCTGTGATTTTGGGGCAAGAATTAATGTTTTAGCTTTTCATTTTTACACTGTTTGCCTTTGTGGAAGTTCTACCATTTCAACTGCAAACTGCTGTCATGACCAAGTGGTGGAATTCAAATTCATTTACAGGAACACAAACAAGAAAATGTGTGTATGTGTATATAAGGCACATTTGGCTTAAGAGTATAACAAGTACTTAGTGGCTTCTCCCTCCCTTCGTTCCTCTGCATTGTTCATTAATGTCTGAACTAAGAATTCATTTGTCTTTTGTTTGAGTTTTTGAATGTCGATGTTCTCTAGAGCAGAGTAATTTTTTTACATATTTCCACATCATAAAAGTTATTCTGGAGAAAATGAATGCATTGGATATTGCATTGCCATGCGTGGCTTAGAGGTGCTCTGAGAGCTGATTGTGATGAAGCTTCTTGGTGTCTGCTGTCCTTCTGAAGGAATTATTTGGAACTTTGTGGCCCGAAGAACAATTGGGCAGTGTGGTACAAGATAACGTTTTACTCACATTTATGGAGTGGATTGTAAAATGATCTGAATATCAGAGTTGATGAATTGAGATCATATTGTGCTGTATAAATTTCGCTGGTTGTTTAAGCGCTGTTTATGAATAGCTGGCCTCGTTTGCATTTACTTTCACAGAATTTGGTATTTACAGTTTAAAATATTTTCTTGTAGTTCCTTCTGTGTTCGTTCCTTCTCTACTTCTTCTCCAAATCGTAGCCTAGAGCTCTCTCCCTCCCCTCCAGTGCAAACCAGTCGGGGCTGGGGGGAGCAGGGAAAACTCCAGAGCCCTGTGAACTGAGTTCTCAGCTGAGCGTGCCAGGGGTACGGTCGTGCTTCTGTTTCTTTTGCTTCTTTCAGTCTATGCTGATCATTTGTACTGGGTCTTTAGGCGGCAATAAAAGGTAAATAAACAAAGATGCCATTCTTTTGTGTAAAAATGGAGCTGCTTTAATGAAACACTTTTTGAAACAGAAACATACATCTCGGACTGATTAAAACTATACAAAACGCTGTAAGGCTTTTTGAACTCATTGCTAGTTGAGTCATATCCACAGCCTTTCCCTCAGTAATTAGTTCCCTTTATTTCACTACATTCCCACCTCCTATGTTCTCTGTCATGAAAAAGCCTAGCTTTTTCAACATAAGTGTTGAACGATTTAATTAAAACTGAAGTGGAACATGGAGAAAAAGCCAACAATATCCAAGGTGAGGTTTTTAACACTGTTCACCTTCGGAGTCTCCCTTCTGTGTCCTTTTCCCTACTCTTGCTGTAAGTCATGTGAGTTGTTTTCAAAATACAATCAGATCTTGTACCAGGCTATATTTCTGCTCTAACTTTTCATAGAACACACTCAGTTTCAAGAAGTAAAAATAAAATGTTGTAAAAATAATCTGTTGTTGATAATATATCAGTGCCACTACAGTAAAAATCGTGATAGAAAATAACGTATTCGGAAGGCCACGTTGTAGTTAATGCTTTTCATAATCTTTGTCAGTGCTGAATCTCAGGGAGAATAAAAACTCATTCGGAGGAGGTTTTATTTTTTTTAAAAGCTTTTCTTGCCATATTTATTGATATTAGGAAAAAAAGTCTTGGTACCATCTTTTGGGGGAAGTTTTTCCAGCCTTCTGCTCAGACAGAAATCAAACCGGATGGCCGTTAATTGTGAAACACCACATATGGGGTATTTTATGGCAGGTCAAATATAAAATGTTTTTAAAACTAATTATGGCATATCATTCATGTTACAGTTTGTTCATAAATATAAAAAAAACATTTTTACAAGATACATAAAGAAGGCAATCTGAGTTGGGTTAGTTCAGTTTAAGGTCTGCTTACTATAAAACTGGAACACAGCGCTATGTTGAGTTAAAAAGCAGAAAATATCTGTTTGCTGCAGAGTACTGCTCAAAAGACACCATTACAACAAGATGGATTTGGAAACAAATGGTACACTGTACATGTAATGAATGTTAATGAGCCATGCGCTCGATTCAGAGTTTGGATGGTTATTAAGTTCTTGCAGGCTTTTCGAGGAGCTGTTTTGGTTTGAGATGAGGAAATAATGCCTGTTTCTTAAGTTTTTCTGTAAATTAGTAAGAAAAATGCACAGCACTGACAGTAAATAGTGTTATCGGTGTTGTCTCTGCAATAGCAATTCCTTTTTGGAAGAATTGTAGCCATTTTAGTTCATTTATGTAAATAACTGTAATAAATCTGGTCCAAATTAGCATTAGGTAAATTTTTTTTTGTCTTTAGCAAAGCTGAAAATGAGCTGGACTTTACATTTGCAGCATGAATATATGGTGTTATAGTTTGGAATTGTAAATTAAAAGAGCAGAACTGATTTAAAGTCAATAAAAAGTGAAATGCTGACTGTTAAGGGACATTTATTCCTCAAAGGAGTGATGTGTGCCTGCCTGTTGGCCTTGCACCATTCATATTTCACTGGAGTTGTGCAAGTTTAGCCCCAAAACGTAAGAAAGAATATTTATTCTCACAAAAGTGTTTTGAGTGCTGCCATTGTCTGTCCTTTCAATATGGATTCATGCAATTGTGAAAATAAACATTAGAAACACAAGCAGCAAAATCTCATTTGTACTCTTTTTTTTTTTTTGCAAGTATAACATTATCTACCCCATACAACATATCTTAGGGTGTGACAAGATACATGGGGTGTGCTGCATGGTACGTCCGAACTACTGCTTCATTGAATCAAATGGAATGAGAGATACCTGTCCTCTTAAAGAGATGCGTAACTTCTTTGCAAGATGAAGTCCCAGTGATGGGGATTGGCAGGAAGATGTGCCAGGGAGGGTTAGGTTGAACAGGTTCTTCCCCGAGAGGGTGGTGGAGCCCTGGAACAGCTCCCAGAGAAGCAGTCACGTCACCATGCCTGACAGTACGGTGATGACACTTGATGATCCTTGTGGGTCCCTTCCAGCTCAGGACATTCTATGATTCTATGATTTTATAAGGACTCTACAGCAAACGGTCTGAAGGAGCTATGTGGAAAATTGGACCCCTGACCAAACAGACAGGAATGGCTCTGATGCTGAAGGAGCCCATTGGCTGGAAGAGTCACGCTGTGGTGAGCAGGAATGAGGGCAGTGTTTGTGTGAAACCTTTACATAGACCTGGTCTAATTAAACCAGAACAGGACTGCCTAAATCTCTGCCTGTTGTTCTAAAGTCTCTTATGAGGAATACATGACAGTAATTTCTAGCCAAAATTGGAATGAAGAAACCCAATGAAGAAAATTGGAGAGAATAAAAGATGTCAGAAACAGCAGCTATGGCAGATTCATAGCCTGCATGATGGTTTTCATCCAGTTTCTAGAGTGCAAGTGGTTGGACAACTGTCTGAACTTTGGCAGTTACTGAAATAATTTGACCACAGTGAATCGGGTTACTTTTGTAAACTTAAACTCATATGAGATTAGTTCCTAACTACAGTGATCAGTGGATGAAAGTTAAGACACTAAAAAAGCAAAAGGCAAAATACGTTTTAACATTTCTTTATAAGTTCATGAGTCACCAAATTTATTATGGCAAAGTACTGTGGGTATTCATGAAAGAAAAGTCATAAATGTAAACTTAAACTATTGAATATGGTCAAATATTTGAGAGCTTTTTAGAAATCGCTTGCAGTGCCTATTGTTTTCGCATGACTTTCTAAAGCCAAGGCTTTTAACAGTGCTCAAATACAATGACCTCGTCATGTATTTAGAGGTGTTATCAAGTTCTACAGCTGCGGTGATGATTGATGTTTCTGTAAATATAGGCAGTTTTAGCCTGCGTTATCGATGCTGGTTCTGTGAAATGCTGAAGCACTAGAACACCTGGCTTTCCTTTTCAAGAAGGGATAACTAGTCCATAGCAGTGTTGAGTTGTGTAGCACGATTTTGATTATCAAGGCTGTTTTTTAACTCAGTTATCGAAGACGGTTACAACTCTGTAGATAACAAAAGCTGTGATGTACGTAACGTACTGAATACAGAGCATGGATTGTTTAATCACGGAAGTGTTCAGCTTGTTTCAGCGGGTAAGGAAAACCAGGCTTTTTTAATCTTTTTTGCAGCATGTCGCTATAATACTTTACATATAGACTGTACAATAATTCTTTTGTATCAGAAGACTTTCATACAGGAAAAATAGTTCTATAAAACATTCCGTAGTTCATCAGGAAGGTTTGGAATAAAACATGGGGAGCTCTTAATCTGTAGGTTAACCAAAGTAAGGGACAATTCTTTTGTTCTTGTACATTCGTATTGGGAAAAGGGAAACTCGTTATGCCTTAGAGGCCACAGAGGAGCATTCTCGGCTCGAACCTCTCTGTACAAAGCATAACTTTACAGAGTAGCTACCTCCAGGAGATTTGTTCCTCCTCTTGTGTCAGTGCCAATTCCATAGACTCGTACTTCAGCTGTACAGGACAATTTGGTTTTGTTTCTAAGCAACAGATACATTAGCCGATGGCAGTTCAAAGCTGTGAGCGTGCAGGGTTGGATGGAATTAGACTCCAAGGCTTTTTAGGAAGTGATCATTTTAAGGTTCGCTGATATCAATAAACTCTTTCTCTGGGGGAGGACCACCTCGGTACCAGCTGCAAGTGCCATCGCTTCTCTTGATACAGGCGTAATGCTTGGCTTGGTGCCCATATAGCTTGCGTTCTATCAGCCAGTCTGTCCAGAGGCACTCATTTGGCATAGTGATCGAACAGGGCACCATGTAGCAGGTAGTGATCTAAATGTGAAATAAGACAGTCATTCACTACAGTGATATTTATTCTCAAATGGCATAAAATGTCCCACAGTAAAAACCAACTGGTGCCTGCGAGGTGGGCTCCACCATCTCAGCGTTTTGTTCTTTACTTACTTTGCAGTCACAGCCCATTTGATATCTCTGATTAAGACTCTTCTTTTGAGACAAGGATAAATCATCCCATGGTTCGATGTAGTTGCATAAATGGATGAGGACTTTGCCATCACTTAAAATTTGGCCTGTGGCATAGAAAATAAGAAAAATAAGGCAAGCAAATAAAACTGGCTTCTAAATACTGAAATAAATTGCAGGAATACCTGAAATTTTTAACTAATTGCACCGAATTAGTCGTATTTCACACTTCTTTCAATGAATGTAACTATAACTGAGAGAACTATTCTGCCAATTGCATGCTGAATCAATGTAAAAGTTTTAAGAAGGGTATTTTTTAACGGATGCCCATAATCTGCCAGCCAGGGATGGATGCGAATGCAGTTGTCTGTTAAGCAAGATTTCGGGACTCCGTAGAAGAATCTGTACTCAGAGCCCCAAATCTGCATACACGTAGGCCTGTGTTGTCTCATTCCCTGGAAAATCAATACTGTTGGTTTTAAGCAAATATTAATGACATGCTTCCTATTTCCTAATTACATATTTACTGAACTCGACTTCCTTTGAAATTGTTACTTACGTAATACATAAAGATATTTTTTTAACAAGGGCTAGTGTATTTTTGCAATATCACTCTAAGCAGTTACGTCTGGATTTGTAGGTGCATCCGTTTTGTTATGCTTTACCTGTCAAAAGATACTGTTTTTTGTTGTTAGCTTCTAGTTTCACTCCACAGAGTGACGAATCAAAAGGGGTGTAGACATACTGGACATCCTTGAGCTTTTCAAATCCTTTAAACATCTGAAAATTATCAGAAACAGGAAGTCAGGAATGGAAAAGAAACATGAATAAACAATTGCAAACAACAGCTGAAAGAATGTTTTTGGTGCATCTCTTAAAAAAGTCTCTGAAGCCTGAGCTTACACGAGAAAACACCAACAATTAGATCTCTTCTCTACACTAAATGAAATGTGTCCATTATTTTTAGAAGGAAATTAGTTGTTACTTTTTTCCAATTATACGTTTTAAAATGTGCTTTTTCAGTGTTTTAATAGTTCTTTAAAGCTTTCTCTTCAAGTTCTGTTCTAGTAGCATCTTCCCTTTAATGGGTTACGCAGACACTGCGTTCATCTCATACAGGGGGCTGCAGTGTTGGAAGATGCACACATTTCATGGCAGGGGGTTGGAACTGGATCATCATTAAAGTCCCTTCACCTTCCCTGGAGGTGTTTAAGGCACGGGTGGGCGAGGTGCTAAGGGGCATGGTTTAGTGTTTGATAGGAATGGTTGGACTCGATGATCCGGTGGGTCTCTTCCAACCTGGTTATTCTATGATTCTATGATTATCTTCAAGGATGTGAAACAGGCTAAGAAACTGAGCATTGTTCTGATAGTCTGTCATTAAAGCAAGCTGTTTTACTGCATCCAGAGCTTTGCCAAGTGCAGCCTTCTCAAAGAACTGTTGGAAAATGGGATTCAACTCTTAGAATTTATCATCTGCAACACCAAGATGGATAGGGTCAGAATTAAAGCCTACGTGGTGTTTGGATCGACTGCTCCTTAACTGCTGTTTCCAACTATGAAAATTATTCTTGATATAACCCATTATAAGATCTAAATGAATTTTGCAGTGTCCGAGTGTGTGAAGGAACTGTAAGATGCTAATCAACCTCAGGATGCCTGTCATCACCTCGCATGACGTAAGCAAAGCCCCAGTAACTGAGGGGTCCTGGTTGGTGACATCACGGTATGGGCTGACAGCTGTGGACAATCGCGAGGCTCTCGGCTCCCGCGGGCAGGCTCTCCCCACTGCAGCTGGCCTCGCTGCAAAATGTGTTTGTGTTACTCAAGTTCTCTCAGGAGGTTTAGCTAGTATAAGGCCCTAGAAAAGGCACTGTGATGTGTTGTTTTTCTGAAGCCTTATTTATGGAATGAAAAAAGCCAAAGTTGTTGTCATTGGGCTTCTGATCCAAAAGTATTAGATGGGAATTTGAAATACTTAGTAGAAAAAACAAACACACCAAACCAAACCAAAGCAGTATCCTGTACAAAACAGCAGTCAAGTAATAGAAAGAGTATATAATGACACTGAAAATGTGTTTAATTTTTAGGTAAAAGTAGTGTGTTGGCTCCTTATGCCAGTTCTGTGAAAGGTGGCCACGTGAAGAAGCAGGACCAGGCTGCTTGTGGGTCACAAGGAATCACCCTGACTGCTATCCCAGTGCTTCTGTCGGAGCCCCAGGCCTTCTTCACTCTGAGGAAGAGCCGTGCGATTCCTGCCATCTTTGGAACCTGAATCCCCTGCTTCCATGTACCTTATTCACTCTGTGGGTACTACAGATGGATGCCCAGTAAAGAATAACGTGAGCTATGCAAGTGCCCTCCAACCCAAGTTCTCTCCACATCCAGAAACCTCGGGTTGGGCCATAGTGTACAGTAGGGCACAGCTTTTCTTATCACCAGATCTAAATTAACTTAAGAGATGTTATGCAGACAACACAATTGATGTAACTAAATAAAAAAAGAAAGATAAATATCCATGGGAATTTATGAGGGAGATTGAGTTGATATTTAAATGAGCTTAGCCTTTGTTTTTTGGGTGACTTTTTTGCTTTGTTTTTTTGATTGGGGTTTATTTGAAATTGCAACCTGACCTATCTTGAGTTTTGACCTAGATATTTGTTAAAGCAATTATTTAGTTTTTTATTCTTCTGTTTAATTCTATGAATCATATTTGTTCTTAGTCATATTTTCTCATTTCCCAAAAGCATGGATCCTTTTGCTGTAATGGGATAACATGGCTTGATTCTGCATTGTGTCATCTATTTACATTTAAGGCTCTGGTAGCACTATCTGGCGGTAGGAAAAAGGGTGAGGCCTTGGGAGAACAGAGAGATATGAGCCTGGTACTAAAGTCAGTGTTGATACTGCTGTTCCTGTCCTTCTGAGGGTATAACTGAGACCAGCACATGGCTGTTGCTTTAAGATTTTAGAATACCCTTTTTTTAGGACTATCTGTATTACTGTCAGTGTCTCAGACTCATTCCTGTTCTAAGAAATACATTCTTCTGTCTTTTTTCTCTAAACCTTTTCAAGTATAGTCTGGCTTATTTTCTTAGCTTTCTGTAGTGACTAATACTCAGCTTTAAAACTGCATGCGTCATTGTAAAGTGTAGCTGTTGTCTTCAGCTTAAATACCTCCTCTTATTCCCACAGAGGAGACCCCGCTGTCTAATGCTTTCAGTGGATCCATAAAAAGACTCACTTTAATTTGGTGCAGTATGTATGACAGTAATATTATGACCCTTCCTTTACTGGCCTTGGACACCTCCAGGGATGGGGCAGCCACAGCTTCCCTGGGCAACCTGGGCCAGGGCCTCCCCACTCTCATCGTGAAGAAATTCCTCCTTGTGTCTAGTCTAAACCTGCCTCTCTCCAGTTTATACCCATTGCCCCTCGTCCTATCACCACAAGCCTTTGTAACCAGTCCCTCCCCAGCTTTCTCGTAGCCCCTTCAGGTGCTGGAAGGTTGCTAGAAGGTGTCCTCAGAGCCTTCTCTTCTCCAGGCTGAACAACCCAACCTCTCTCAGCCTGTCCTCATATGGGAGGTTGCTCCAGCCCTCTGATCATCCTTGTACCCTCCTCTGGACCCGATATTTAAGTATGGTTGGACTTGATGATCTCAGAGGTCTTTTCCAACTTGGTGGTTCTGTGATTCTATGATTTAGGTGCCTCCTTACAATAAGTGTGATAACCAAGCGCACAACAATAAAGTTATCAAGACAAATATCCACTTGCATAAAAATCACCTATTTTCTTCTCTCTTTAGTGTAGTGCTGTTAAGTATTGCACTAAAAGAACAGTAATTGAAAACACATTGCTTAACATGCCAACTTGTATAAAAAATTAATAAACCCCACTATTATTATTTTTTGTATTTCTGAAAATGAATAGCTAAGTCATATTTAATACTTCTGTCCAGAAATCCTGGTGTTTTCATGCTGATCCTAGTGCACTAGATTGAAAATAACAGAAATACAGTCCTTATAAGAGGAGCAGAATAAACCAGTCACGCTAGTTTTACACATCACACAGTCCAGAGAATAACATAAAAGCAAAACAGCAGCATTTTGCTGAATTTACAGTTGCGGAAGGTGTAACCTCTGTAGTGTCTGTGTTTCCTTTCCAAGAGGGGAGAAGAATTGCGGAGGGATTTGTGCACCTAAATGGTGTTCACCAAACCTAATACTGAGTTGATGGTAATGTTTTGGCCTCATAGATGTTTCAGCTCAAAATAGATGATTACAGAGTCTGTTCTTGCTTTCTGTGCTATAGAAAGTGAACTCTTGGCATATCCCCCCAGTCCCGAGGTGTTTATGCACAGGGTTAGTCAGAAGCACCCTCTGACATTGAAAGGGCTGTTCAGTTCATTGTAACTGCAGGTCGTCACGGTTACGTATGGGGTTGGTCTGCAAGCGTTCAAAGGAAGAAAGACTCTAACAGTGAAAAGAGAATGTCCTACCATGTGACAGACACTAGTGACTTAGAGTCTTTTAGATGTCACCATCTGAGGGAAAGGGTCAGGAATAGTGCCATCATATTATTGTTGTGGTCAACAACGTTCATGGTGATTCAGGAGACGGAGATGGGCAAATGAGGTCACTGACCCATGGGGCTCACAGAGTGAAGCGTTCTGTGACATTCTCTGTCAGATTGTGGATTGTCCCTCTCCACTGAGGTGGCCAAATCTGGCTGATTGTATTCAATATTATATTATTTTAAATGGTTCTTTTACACCTACCAAATACTTACAAGCATGAGCCATTTAAAGTTCCTCGCTCTCTACTTTTGTAACTTGATGCAAACTTTACGGTGTTACCCATAACACTTTTCTGCTAGACCTTTGTCAATTTAAAAGTGAGTATTTCACAGTAATTTTTCAGTAGAGCCAGTCCTGTTTAATTTTCACTCACATACTAACTGTCAATTAAATATTTAGAAAAGAACAGATTACATCCCTCTCTGTCAGTTCTTGTATGATTTACGAGGCGCAGACAAAATTGCCTTGCTGGATTGCTTTCAGTGCCCCACTGGATTCACGAGCTGCCCCACGCATTTGCAGCTTCCAGCAGCTTCTGTTTGCTCGCCCGCTCTGGATTGCAGAGATTTCAAACAACAATCCCTCTATTGGGTTTGTTTGGAGCTGGGTCCCAATGCAGCTGAGCAGCCTGCGTGCCAGGGTGTGAGCTCCGACCTCCTCTTAACTCTCTTCTGGCCAGAAATAAGACTTTGGAGGGTGGGGCTGTGATGGGCCTTCTGTCTAACTTGTATGCAATGCTGTAGGGCGTTTTTATGAGCAAATAAAGCTCCGGTTTGTCCAGTTGGAGCTGAGTTGCCCTCTGAGGCTTAGTGGAATTAAATGAAAAACTCTTACTGGTGCCTGAGTTTTTTATAGGTCTCCACTTAGGAGAATTTGGAAGAAACTCTGAAGAAACTTCAATGTATGAATGCATTTCAGAGATTTCAGTGTGCTGTTACTGAAGAATGAGATAATAGATTGAAAATAGTAGCACAGACTTGACTTCTCATTCTTCTTTTCTGTGCTGAGGTATAAGATGATTTGTGTTTCTACAAGGTTACTCAAGTGCTGCAGAGTAATAACAGAAAATTAAAGAGATAATGGGGGGAAAGATAATTTCACTGGTATTTATATAGTTATTTCTGTAAATAATATTTTAAAATATTCTTAATAGTTTAAGAAGACAGAAAGTGGCAGATGGTGAAGAGTTTGGAGATTTACTTTAGCAAGGTAAAAAGAATTGGCATGTTGAAATTGCGATAAAACCTGAACAGGACTCATGTGTGATAACCATGCTTGTGAATATTTTAAAATGTTCTTGTTTACCATAGATTTTTCTTAGTAAAACCCCTGTGAGGTGATCTGCTGACACAGCTTGAAGGACTGATTTCTTTTGAAAGCACGTAGCTGTGTTCGCTTCAGTGTTCTCAGTAAATGTAACGATAGAAATCAACACAAACAATATGAAATAATATTGTCTGAACAAATGAGAGATAAAACCACCTAGAAAACTTCAAACAAGTAAACAAACAAAACAACCAAGTGAAAAACCCCACCAACCTACTGATGTGTTTTAACTGAACGAGGCTACCTATGTTTTGTGTGTTCCAGAACAGGTAGGTCATGCTTCTTTTTAGATCAGAATTTGATGGTGACTTGGACGGGATCATGATATGCCTTTTTAAAGTACTTTAGCGATAAATATATCTCCCTATTGGAGCTAATCAAGTAATACAAGAGTCCTGCGAGGTTCTGAATGCCCATGGGTTTGGGTGCTCCAACCTTGTGTCTGCTTTCCTAGTGCCATTCATGCAAATGGAGTCTTGTTTATGCGACTACCAGAAAAGAACTGTTTCTGCAAGTATCCCTGTTCACCTGTGAGCAAGGGTCCTTGCTATTTCTGCTGGAAGTTCTTTCCTCTGTTTATAAAATCTGCATCATCCAGTCAGAGAGTTGCAATACCATAACACAGCATAGATGTTGGGGTATCCACCAGAAAGAGCAAATGCATCGAACATTTACAGACTGAAAGATATTTCCAGATAGTCTTTTTAAAGCAATTCTGAATAACGAAAAGTTTTATCAAAATATAGTTACTTATCAATGTCAGAACAGCTTTCTTTTCTTTTTCATGCTTTTTTATCCCTATTTCGATTAATTCTGTGTGGTTCACCTGGGTCTGACTGTGGAGGCACCCAAAGCCTTTTCCAGCTTATAGCATTTAGAGGTGAATTGTAGTTGTTTACATAGGTTGTCAGCATTGAACTTCAAAGTAGCTAAGTGATTCATGTACCTTTATTTGTTTGATTTCATACCGGATCATTTTGTGGGTATCAAGGGGATCATCACTGGCAGGAACGACCTTTTCGCTGGATATTTTTGCTCGAATCACTGTAATAGAGAAAAAGATATAAATGCAAATGAGCGTATGCCTAATTTTACAATCAATAGTAAAAATACATTGGTAGATTTTTAGGATTGTTTTGGCACTTCAGCTGGAAGCAGATTTTTAAGACTTGCTACCAAAAAAACACTAGATTGAATAATCTCCTCAAAATAAAAATAATTGGGCTACCTGTAATATAAATCTGAATTTCTATGAATCAGGAAATTCAAATTAAATTACCAAATAGTTTTGACAAAAATTGTTCATCAAAATCTTTGAAAAGCCTAAATCTCATAAGAATTTGGAAAACACCTGTCCTTAAAATCAGTAAGCAAAGGAAAGGGATGCTTCTGTTGGTGACTGAAGAATAGTTATCAACTAAATAGACTTGAAGGCAACACCCTAAAAGGCAGTGCCAGACAAGATTAGAGCATCAGTGTTATGCATGAAATCAGGAGACAAGAAGAGAATAGTCTTTCCTTCACTTTTCTGAGGCATTTTAGCATTTTTCTTAATATAACACGTCATTAGTTGTGTTAACTTGTATAAATGAATTACTCCTCCTTTTGACACAATTTATTTATTTCCCATTCTTTAAACAAGGAAAGTATGAGATTTTAAGAAAGAAGAAATTATTAGCTTTCCTCTCTGAGGCATCTCCCTTGTATCTACTGTTTTAAATATACCAGCACTACTTGGTACAGAGAAAAACAGGTTCTAAGAATGTGGTACATGGCCAAATTTTCTCTCGCATCCCCCAAAAGTACTGAGTCCTGGTTTTGTTGGGATCTGTATGAGTGCTATTACAGCTCCTCTGCAGATGTAGTGGAACAACCCGTCTGGTCTGCAGGGAGAAATGGTGGCAAACGCTGGAGAAATCAGCAGTTGGACTCCATTTCAAGTCCAGCTCCCAACTGGACAGCTTTGAATGGGCATGGTTGGATTTGCTCCTTAGCTCCCTCTGTCACAGGTATGGGAGCAAATCACTTGATGCAGGTATAATAGAGACCAGGAAGTATTCTTCAGAGTGAAGGCAACTCTCAGTCACTTTCTTTTCACGATGAAAGGAATCGCTCCATCAAAATGAGTACGAAACAGGCATGGTGTTTTGTAGTAATAAATTAGTTGGGAAAGAGCCTCTGGAGGTCTAATCCAACCCCTCACTCAGGCTGAATCAGGATGGCCAGGGCTGTGTCCAGCTGAGTTTTGAGCATCTCCAAGGATGGACAGGCCTTCCCTGGCCCCCGTTCCAGGGTTTGACCACTCTGACAGAAATACTCATACTTCCTGCTCATTGAATAAATATCAAGCTGATGCAGAGGAAACTTTGACATCATAGTTGTGCTTTTCCCAAAAAAGCATTTCTTTGATAAATTGACAACTTATCTGAAGAAAAGGAACCCAGATTGTTATTTTCCTTACAACCAAATAGAGGTTGATCCCATCTAATAATGAGCATGTCTCATTTCCTTGCTTGTTAGCAGAGCAAACAAGATGTAGTAATCGACGTGATGCAGATGCTGCAGCTTCAAAGCTTGAGTCTTCTCTCTGTTGCCACAACACTTCTTCCTCCCAAGCCTTTTAAAGTCTTTTAAAGCAGCACTTTAGACTTATGGGTTGGATTGGAAGAACAAGCTCTTTTAAGTATGAGCAGCAAATTCTTCATTTCAAATGGTAAGTGGCAGCATCTCTTTAATCATCTGCAGATTCCTACAAATTAACAGTACTTCTTAAGTGCTTTGATCTCATGCCAGATCAAGTGTTGTGGATTGTGCGTATTTTACTGCTGGGAAGGTCAAATTAAAATCACATTGTTTTGGTTTGCATTGTTTTCCTTTGCATCATTGCTTCCTAAAAACATCTTCTCATTAAATACTTCTCATTCCATGTAGAAGGTAAGGAGTGAGACAGCAGCAAGGAGCTAGCACCATCATTTTCTTAATACCATAGCATGGTTTACATGCAGGAAATCTCGTCCTGCCTCCTCAGTGCAAACTTTGTGGGATAATTAAAACTACTTTTCCCCTTCTGTTTAACATTGAACTCATTGGAATGGTACCGATGATTGGTGGTAGCTCACAGGGTCTCCCTGCAGTTAGGTGAGACTGAAAGTGTAACGTTTGGGGTTTGTCACGAAGACATCTTTTACTGGGTGTGTAGAAAATGAAACATATTTTTATGTTGTATGTGTTTCATTCATTTGTTTGTTCGAGAGAAAGCTTCCAGATGGTGAACAAAGACCTAATTGAGATATTATTTTATTTAAGCAAGGAAGTTTTATTGTTACTGGATGTCTAAATCTTTAGTTACTTGGGGTTTAATTTCTATTCTCCTGGAGATTGATTCAAATGCACACAGATATTTTTGAGCCTTTTGCTCCTTCTTCTTTTTCTGCGCTTTAATATTTTTTTCAACCAGTGTCGTCTAGCTGTCTCCTAAAACCTGTTATTCATGTGGTTGCTTCTGTTTTTAACCACAAGCACTTCCTGATTTAGCATTCCTGAGCCCAGCCATCTCCTCTCTCCACTCGTGGTTCAGAGAGTGGTTATAACTTAGGATTCCTCCCAGTCTGCACTTCTTTTCAAGAAATGGTTTCAAGCATACCATGGCTGGCTTGGCTTCTCCTCTGTTTTACTGAGCACAACCTCTGGTTGCTGAATGTAATAATGTCATTTTATCTGTCAGACAGTTATTGGTTCCTTATGTGGAATCTGCAGATACGGAATGCATATGTAGAGCTTTTGTGTTCTAATGCCAGCAATTCAGCCTGCCTCAAATTTGTTCTGCATTAAAAAAATACCTTCTGTTTTTCAACAGGCATGGGGAACTACTTAGACTAGGGGCTTTTTAAAAAAGAAATTCACTACCATTACATGAATTTTGCCACCCTGCAGTGATGTGTGCAGTGAAACATGGCCATGATGCTCCCAGCAGAGGAGACAGCAGGAGACAAGCAGTTAATGAAGGTCCCACACCAAGTCAGAGGTGGCGGTGGCATCAGAATGGAGGAAATAACTGTGCTTTGTGCAGGGAAATTAATGTTCTCCCAAAGCCTTACCTTTTTAGACTGATTGTTTCTAAGGCATTAACAAAGGGAAAACTCTTTAGCGAAGAATTACTCTTGTTGATACAATTTAATGTTACTAAATACTATATGCTTTATGATACTATTTTATACAGTATTGTTGTACTGATAATGCTATTTAGCCTTTTTCCTTAACCTGCTGGTCACAGTCCTATTGTTTGAAGACGGGCAGCTTTTCTCAATAAAAGGAATCAACTTCATCGCTCCTTCAAAAAGGAAAACAAATTGGAGTTTACTCTCCAGATTAATAGGAGCTAAGGGAGAAGGTAAAAGCTGATGAATAAATAAAATCTGTTTTTTCCAGTATCTGTTAAATATCAGCAGCTATGTAATAAAAAATATTTACATAGGAAAATGTTTAAGATATTATTGGACGTAAAGACAAGAAATCATAACTGCTTACATGCATCCTTATTTTTAATACATAAACTTAAAACTAGATAAAATAATTAAAAATAAAAATATTGCTAAGAGAAATGTAAATGTTAAAGATTGGCAGATAGATTGGCAGATGCTTGGAGCTTTGAAAATCTCTTTTGTCCCCTGTTTGGCCCCTAGAAACACTCAGACTACATCCTACACAAAGTTTTCAGGTGTGTTAAGATCACAGTACTGTGAGAAATACAGATAACAATTAAACTGTCGTTTTACTTAAGTTGAGTTTATTTCAGTGGTTTTGTTTCTGGGTTATCATTTCTGTCAGAGGAAACATATTTCACTGTCATTTAGAATTGAAGGAGATTTCTAGGCTCTTATCACAACGGATGCATCCAGTTTGAAATATTGGCTGCACTGGAGTTTTCATTGTATAGTGATGAACTACCTAACACCTATATCTAGTAAAGGAGTATGGTTTTGGATAGGGAGTTGCAGCTTAAAGCAAAACTCTGTAGTTATTGAGCTGCAGGCCTTCAGCAATAGGTAGGTTAAGGAGCAGAAAGGCAGAGTTGTCTAGGCTAGGATGCCATAGCTGGTCTTTGTAAAAATTAAGGCTAATTGCTCTCCTCTAGCCTTGCCATAGATTCTGAGACCTGTGAGCAATGATGTGTGATTCTGCATGCAGGGGAAGCCATAGTAGTGGGACTGGGCCAGCCATTTGTGTTCCTGATTCGCCCTGGGATTTCGCTCCCATTACGTGCCTCAAAGACCATTTGCAAATTTTAGAAGCAGCGCCTCCGTCCCTGATGCTGCACCCAAACCAGGCAGCTGCCTAAACTGTGAAAGCAAGTCTCTGATTTCTTCTTCATCCTTTCTGCTGAGTATTCTGGCTGCCTGGGGTAGGTTATCCTCATTAAGAAACTCAGAGCAGTGAGTCCTGACGTGTCCAGATAAGATGATCCTCTTTTAGATTTGAGATCGCTAGTAGTAGCAACATCTTTCTGATGGACATCTTAAGGAAGAATCCCTGCTTCAGGTGTAGCCTCCAGTTTACTTCATACCGTGTCTACACACTATGGCGTAGCTATCTGAATAAAATTTAATCTCCGTATAGTACACAAGTTTATAATCAGAATCAGCTTTGCTACAGAAACCTTGAAATGAGACTTAAAGTTGACAGGAAAAGAATTACTAAAAATTTACAAACAAGGTTGCGATAATGACTGGTGCAAGCTCTTTTTTTGTTATATTTTATTGCCTCACTTTAGCCCTCTCATTTAATTACCTAAAGTACGAGGAGTTATTTTTGAGCAGTTACTTCTCCCTGTCTCTTTAATGCGTAACGCTTCAGTCAAGCTGTTGCCAGATGCTATTGCTCTCATCGAAACAAGGAATAAGTGGCACAAGGAGAGGGGTCTAAATTGAAGTGTACTGTTGCTATATGGATGGGTTGAAGATGGCATCCCAAATGTTTATGGGAATGGATAGAAGAAAGCATCCAAACATGCAAAAATAGAAAACTAAACAGTTTTTCTGAAATGACACATCAGTCAGAGTATGCACTACGAGATAGAGCAGAACTATGGACACATAATTTATATGTATATGATTTTGAAGACCCCCTATATAGAAATGAACTTTTATGTATAAGAATGTCCTTTCACCAAAATGCAAGTATTCCCATGCATAATGTGCAGCTGTTTCTGCTCACCCTTCTACTGTAAGATTGCTTACAACTTCCATCCATCCATCCATCCATCCATCCATCCATCCATCCATCCATCCATCCATCCATCCATTCTTACAGCTTCCATCTGTCCCTCCCTCCCTCCATCCATCCATCCATCCATCCATCCGAACTCTTTTCCTCCTTGGAGTGCAGTGCCTTAAACTTGCTACATAAATATCTCAAATTCTCAGAATATGTGTCAAGAGGCAGCACCACAGTGACAGCTGCAGGACCCCCAACCACACTGGCACTGACTTTATTAAAAATTTGATGTTTCAATAAAAAACTTACTCTTGTCCAAAGGCCAGGTTGGATAGGGCTTGAAGCAACCTGATCCAGCAGGACGTGTCCCTGCCTATGGCAGGGGTGTGAAACTGGATAGGCTTTGAGGTCCCTTCCAACCCAAACCGTTCCATGATTCTATGATATGATTCTATTATTTTTTGAGAGGAGGAAGGTGTTTTTTTTTTTAAAGCCTATGTAGAGACTCTTTTTTTCTCAAGAGAGATTAATGAAATAGGTTTGCTCTTCTAGATTTTGTCTCATTGCAAACAGTATTATGAGATCCAGTGCTGATTTGTACATCCAAAGGAAGTGAATACCACTCCTACAGAAACTGCAGTCTTTCTTACTCGGTTGCCTCTGTTCCTGCACTTCAGTAGTTCTGTTGTTATGATGATAGGCTACTGAAAACGTGGTTGGGAGGTGGCAGTGGCTGTAGTGTGGCTGGGATTTATTCACTCACTGAAAGCATTTCTCAAAACAACATTCAGGAGAAGAGAATCCGAGTTGTTTGTTTGAAGCTGTATGGACCACGTTTCTAGGCCCCAAGGTCTAAAATAATTGCATGGTAAACCAGGAGACAACTGAAACCAATCAGGGCTTTGCAGGGCACATGAAGTTGCTGTGTGAAATGGCTTTTTCTGTTCCCGTGATGATATGCATGTGTTACTTCCAGGCATATACTTTTGCCTTTGTTCTAACATCTCCATTCTTCTTTCTGAGTGGTGGAGAGAGGAATAGTTTCTTATGGCTATAAACAGGAGAGAGGCCGATTTAGACTAGACATGAGGAGGAATTTCTTCACCATGGGGGTGGAGAGGCCCTGGAACAGGTTTCCCAGGGAAGCTGTGGCTGCCCCATCCCTGGAGGTGTTCAAGGCCAGGTTGGATGGGCCTTGGGCAGCCTGATCCCATGGGAGGTGTCTCTGCCCATGGCAGGATGGAACTGGATGGGCTTTGAGGTCCCTTCCAACCCAAACAATTGTATGATTCTGTGATACTATGATTTGTGAAACTATATTTATACTCTTCTGTATTTATGCTCTTGTTATAAACCCCACTGTGAGATGGGGGTATCTCCTGTGTGTATTATAACAGAAATTCATAGTAAATTCTCAGTTTACCTGATGATAGTTCTTACTGATGCCAATACAGCTGTACAGTAGCTGACAAAGATACATCTGTCTGTTTCGAAGAACACGGATGCCTCACTTTAATTAACTATAATAGCCTTTCTTAATTTTACATGCCTTTTGTTGTTCCACGGTATCATATGGGAAACTTCCAGAACTGATGCTTGATCTAGCTAGTGACATAATACTGATGATTTTCATCTGACTGGTGGGATAAACTGCCTTGAGCTAACCCGAGACTGCAGCACAGTGCTGGTAGT
Source organism: Phaenicophaeus curvirostris (assembly GCF_032191515.1). NCBI lineage: Eukaryota > Metazoa > Chordata > Aves > Cuculiformes > Cuculidae > Phaenicophaeus > Phaenicophaeus curvirostris. Next base: position 4,022,812 of record NC_091402.1, on the reverse strand, counting down.
GCCACAGCTCGCATTGCAGCCAGAATAAAGCTACAACAAGAGTTGACTGTTAACAAACGTTTGCAACCAAAGGGTAGGGGATTATCTTCAGAGTGCTTACCTATAGGATTAAGAAAGAAAGGGTTTTATTAACACCCTGTTATCCTTTCTCTATGAGTGATCAGCACAATCCAGGACCACCCCCTCCTTGTAGCACCTGAGCATTAAAACCCTTTGTATTCTGCAAGAGAAGAATAGGAGCCAATCTGGTAATGAGATTTTCCGCAGTGCCCATCTTTAGTTTTGAGGGTGAGTTAATTCAGTGGATTCAGGATGGGACTGGATAGATAAGGAAGCTTGGAATCACAGAAGGGACTGTAATTCATTCCTCCTTATAACCAAAGCACTGTTGCAGGTGGGTTTCCTCTGTTCAGAGTAGTCTGGGCAGCATACACAGTTGCGGGTTGGAACTGATTCGGGTTTAAATCAGGCATCTGATGTCTGTAATGGGCCAAGAACTGAAATGCGAACAATCAGAAAGCAAGCTAAGTAAAAATTTGGAAGTGGAATGGGCCTCATCTACCATATTCACCCAAACTATGGTAAAGTAGTGCTAGGAGTCCTAGATAAAAGCCTCGGAGTCTGAAGACAGGGTGCAGACACACTATTTCGTTTACCTTCTTTGTATCTAGATGCTATAGATTTCATACCCAGTACGTTATGGTCCGATCTTACAAACTCGTGGTGTCTTGAAGAAGAATACTGACAAGTGACACTAGCAAAGCAGCCAGAGGAACCCAAGAACACAATTTGACCACCTCGGTTCTATGAGTATGGACATATGACCAAAAAGTAATTATTCTTTAGACTGGAAACTAGGCACATGACATGCTTAACTTTTCTTGCAGAGAGTCCTTTTCTCTCAGTGGGCAGGGAGAATAATCTTAACATCAGAAGGGAAGAGTAGTCTGCACAGAACTTGTAACAACAGACAAAAATTAATGAACTCAGGTAGAATAGATAGCTTGGCTAGAGCTCTAAATAAAGTAGTTTGCATTGGCTGCTGATTAGTATTGCTTACAAAGCTCTGAAACATACAGTAGGTTGTAAAAGTCTCAATCCATACTTTAGAGCAACTGTCCCATGTGTCCAGCCTTGCTGCTTTCCCTATGGAACTCTGCCTTGTTATTAACTCAATATACTAAATTGATAAGTCATGGAATAGACTGACTTGCCACGTTAGCTTATTGTAAAGCTTTGAGCTTCACCAATGAAGAAAGCAAATCAACTTGCTTAAATATTGATGTAATATGTGTTCCTGTATCTGTGTATGGAGAAGATTATGATTTCTCAAAATACATAGGAAAGGAAGAAAGAAGTGTTAGCAACACAAGAAGACCTTCACAAGCTTGGTTTAAACTCACAGGTATTGCTGAGGCTGCCAAAATAAGGCCATTTATCTGAAAAAAAACAAGGAAACTATATTGATTGATTGACATTAAGAGAATGTTTTAAAATAAGTAATTAATTACCTAATGTGTAGCTCTACATGCAGACTGATGAAGAGATGTGAAACACAGCAGGTGTGTCTGTACAATATGTAGGTGCTTGAGCATTCACACACTGCTCACTTTGGGTTACGTATGTTGCTTGGAACAGGGATCACGTCTGCTGCGTTTTAATGAGATGAAGTAATGAGTAGCATTACTAAGTGCCAGTGCCATGAGAGTAATGTTATGGCTTACTCAGTTGCCCTTAACCTGAAATGTTTAAAGCCTTTTCAAGACCAGTCCCTTAACAGCAAATATTCTGGTTTTTGTGTTCACGCTGAAGGCTTTGCCAGCTATACTCTCATAAGAATGCCATTATTTTTCATCCTGTTCCCATTTATAATTCTCTTCATTTTACTCTGCTCTGAGTCCAGAAAAAGGCTCTGCTAGTGTTGTAACTTCATTTCAGGTATTTTGAGTTGAGATGACCTGTGCTGCATGCACAAAGGTCTGTACTCTGTGTTTTCTACTTTTTATGCCTTGAGTCGTTTGGTTTTATGCTTGGCCACATGTAAATCCTGACCTTTATTTGCACTAAGTAACCTGAGTTAAACTCATAGGCAACTTGCACTTTTGTAAATCAACTCAAGTTTATTTGTGATCTTTCAGGATCGGATTGTTGTGAATTCATTGGAGCATCAAAAGGTCTTCATCTTCTGTTCATTATTGTACTAATTTGTAACTTCTTTAAGCTACAGTTGGGTGTTCATGTGGTTTAGGTTCTGTCCTTTTAATGCAAAATATGTCTGTTTCATTTTATTCTTATATTTTTTCCAGACATTTTTATTGTTTACAAGGGCCAGCATTCTTTCTATGTCAAGCACTTACAGTCAGCTCGAGACTGCTTCTCTCACAGGTGTCCAAATGCTTTTCCACCACTTGGTTTTGTTGCAAGTTTTTATTTTTTTTAATCAAAATTTGCTGGCTACCATCATCACCTCTGAAAGACAGGTTCATAGCATTCACATGTTGTTTTTCTTCTGACACAGAAGACTCCAGATCTTGTCAGGGTGAGGGGCGAGGTTGGAAGTTGAGTTTGGGTGTTGAATGAAAATGGATGGGTTTTGTCAAAGTGGTTTTTTGTAGTTCTCTGGGAGATCCAAGGTGACTCCTAGATTCCCACAGAAGGGCTGCCAAGTTATCGATGACAATACCAGTTTGGTGATGAGAGAGTCAGAACAACACGCTGCTTTGAGAATAAATCTGGCAGATCTTCCTGAGGTCTGATGTTGTCACAGCCTTACAGCACCAATGTTCCACACAGGTTTTGCTTTTGATGCTTACAATGAGAAGAAGACTGCAACCATCCTCATGCAGTATTGCATGTTATTCAGGAATCAAACTTTTAATCATTACAGACTTCAGTAGAGAGGTAGATGATGACTTCAAGATGTCTGCTGAGATGCTAGATCATCCTTACTCTTTTGGGAGTGGAAACCCCTATACCTTCTTGTCTCTTTTGAGAACCAAGCAAGATGCTATTAAATGATCTTTAAACAGCTGAAAAAGAACAACTGCATATAGCAAACAGCTCATCTATCTATTTGTCCTTCAACAAGACAGATCAGCAAACAGCAGTTTCGTTTCCAAAGTCTAACCCAGTTTGGATGTTTGAGGCTGTTGTACTGGTTCAGTTCTAGGTATTAACAAAACGGGGCAGCAGCATAACCGGCCCAAAACTGAGTGAATCTGAATGAATCTTTTCCTCTGTGTTTGCAGGATGGATTTCTTAACTCGTGCGCTGTTCCCATTCACTCTTCCTCCGTGATTCCTAGATGCAAAGCCAAGGAATCTTTTCTTCAAAAGATGTTTATGCTAGTTAGGATGTAAAGAAAATTTTACTTTTCACACTTTGTATTTTAGTTTTCTGCTATTCCATCAATGTATGCTTACAGCCATCTCTAAAATGGCTAAATCTGCGGCACAGCGTTGAACTGAACCGCACTTTCTGAAATCACAAGAAAGTAAGTAGTAGAACTTAGTGGACTGTTTGGATCTGCAGCCACAGAGCTTGTTGAAGAATGTAACTGTAACAATAGCAGGCTTTTTTCCTTTATTCTATGGAAAGCAATGTCTGGAAGAGCATTGCCTGGTCTTGGCATTGCTTCCAGTTGCATGAGAAGGTAAGTGTGGAGAGGTAACCATCCTATCTCTAACTGACTAATTAGTTCTGAAGAACCAAAAGTTCTGAGGGCAAAAATTGATTTAAAATAAGCATTGGGCCAGACCTAAATACTGCTAACCTAACAAGGAGAAAAGGATGGTGAATAGACCTTCATATTGCAGGCTGCAGGGAGACAAGGTTGGATGTTGGACAAGGTTTGACGTGTTACTTGGTGTGGGTCCCTCTACAGCCACTGTGCAAACGTTTTACTTACACAAGACAGCAGTGAAACACCTTTCTTTTCTAGATGAAAATCAGAGTAATTCATCCTTCACTGTTCTTCAATGCAGTGTTATTCAGAAAAAAATACTGCATTCCAACAACCCCCCTTCCTGAAAAACCAGTGAATCCTTGTGAAGTTGATACAGCAGATAGCAAGGATTGTTTTATCACCACTCCATACGGTTATTAATGTGCACTGTATTATTTTTCATTATAAATGCTTTGCAGAATTTGGATACTCTTTTGTGCTTTATTAACACAAAATTGCCAGTCTGCCTCCAAAATGCATTTCCATTTGAGGCTTTCAAAATGTAGGAGGCCTATATTGAAGCTCATTAAGGCTCTCAGGTAGGTCAGGGTTTTGTGAATCTCTGTGTTTTTGGCTTGGGCTGCAAAAATTCCTTGTGTTGATTGGGTTTGGCTTCCTTGTTAAGCCAGAAGATTACGCAGATTTACTTTTTTTCTTAATTAAAGGAGTACATTCAGTTTATGAGTGAGGTTTTAAAATCTAGATTTTATAAAGTTTCCAATAGAAGAGGTGAGTGTATTTTTAACAGATGTGTGGTATTCTTTTAACTTAAGTATTACCTAAAAAATAGCATGATTCCCTAATGTTGTGCAAGGTCAGTGTTATTTTTCTGCTCTGTTTTTACAGCTGCTACTCATGTTACCAGAAATATTTCTCTCTACTTCACAAGCCCCCAATACCACATCATTTGACTAGCAGTCAACATCTGCCTAATATCAGCTGAAGAATAAGACCCTCTTTATGCTCCAAAGCCTGTAGAACAACATACATAATGTTATTGTGGATTTCCATGGGGCACTGCATGCCCCTTCCTCTGTGTGGAAGGAACCCCACATTACAGAGATACTTTTTAATGAGAAAGTTAGGGATTAAAGTCGGTAGGTTAATAGGATTAAGAGTTTGGCAGTCTCAGTGTTCTCTGTTTTATATTATTGGATCTTTGTCTCTAAACTTGCATTTTGTTTTCCATCCAGTGTGTGGAGAATGTTGGGTTTGAAATCGTGGGGTTTTAGTTTCTCAGGACCATAATGCGTGCCTTTAAGTAAAAGTAACACAGCTCCTGATTTTCTTATCCCGCATTTATAACATACTCGGCAATGAGTCAGTGTTACTGAGTCTAAATCAGGCAACTTGTATAATTCTTCTGAGATTTCATTTACTACACAATACTGAGCTCTGTTTTTTTTTTTGCCAGAGCTAAATTATTTTATGGTTGTCAACTATGTTCTAATTGACAGGGCTGTTGTGCTCAGTGGATTTGTCTCCTTAATATTCTGTCCTGTTGCTTAGTTTCATGATGCCACCTCACTTCGAAGCGGTTGGGAACACTGCCATGAAAATTTCAATGAGCGAAAGAAAGGAGAGTCACTGCATTTTTCCAGACCGAGCCCTGTTTTCGTGCTTAAATGGCAGGGTTCAGAAGATTGGGAATTATTTCTTAGGGCTGCATGATATTGGCAATGCAATTCAGGTCTTGAATTCAGCACTGGAAAGTAAGTCAGGAAGCTATCTAGGCAAAGACTCATGAAGTGAGTTCTCAAAATGTTTGCTTCTGTCTTAAAACCTAAGAATGATGTAGGGTTATTTGTAGATCTTGTCAGTTAATACTTCCTACTCCCAAACAGAGCATTCAGTCTTTATCCTAGGAAGCTGTTTCACTACCATTTTGTTAATGTTATCTGCTAAAGGAAGGTCTCAACTCCTATTGCCATAGCAGCACTCCAACTGTTCATCAGACAGGAACGTTGAAGCCCTTTATTGCCTACTCTGCACAGACAGGTCCAAATCTGTGTCATTGCAAGAAGGCGTTAACAGCACCACAGCCAGTGCAGTCATTTTTTATATTTTTCAAAGCATTTAGAAGTTTCAGGCTGTGATGCCAAGAAATTTATATGTACTGCAATTATAACTTCATTGTAATACACAGGCATTTGTACCAGTGATGGGCCTTGGCAGGGCTGCAGGTATTTTACTTTGTCAAGAGCTTTCCTCTAAGTGCACAAGTAGCTGCTTTAAACTAAGTCACCTCCTAGGATTCATACTGTCTGGGGCTTTTTAAATTTTATTTTGAGATACTATTGATGTGTATAAAAGTATGCCTAGCAGACGAGTGTAATTCTTTCATAGAGTCATGGAATGGTTTGGGTTGGAAGGGACCTCAAAGCGCATCCAGTCCCAAACCCCTGCCATGGGCAGGGACACCTCCCACTGGATCAGGGGCTCCAAGCCCCATCCAACCTGGCCTTGAACACCTCCAGGGATGGGGCAGCCACCACTGCTCTGGGCAGCCTGGGCCAGGGCCTCACCACCCTCACCAGGCAACATTTCTTCTTAAGATCTCATGTCAATCTCCCCTCTTTCAGCTGAAAACCATTGCCCTTCATCCTATCCCCACACTGTCTGATTAAGAGCCCCTCCCCAGGTTTCCTGTAGGCCCATTCCTTACATCCCTCCATCCTTACTCCTTTCATGCCTACAGAAGTAAAGGAACCTATCTTCACTCCCATAACTGCCTTTGGCAGGACATTGTGCAGCCAAAACAGATGAAATCTGGGTTTGATATTTCTATCATTTACAAGTCTGTTGAGGTGTGAGTTAAGGGTAAAGTGTCTATGTCTCAATAATTTTTATTAATGAACTTAATAACAAAAAGAGGACATAGGTTACTATGTTCCTACATGTCTGCGTTGTTTTCTGAACACTCTGGGGCTCTGGTTAACAGAGGAGTGAAATTCAGCTTTTGTCAGCCACTACTGAGGACCTGAGGAGAAGGGAGAGACCTCATCACCTCTGCATTAAACCTACCAAATATGAATAATAGTACTGATTTCTATCTGGTTTTAAGATGATTCATTGGTTAATAAAATTAGGGTTGTGAAAATATCGTTCTGGAAAAAAGCTCCATGGCACCAATACAGTCTTGCAACTTCTTGTTCATCATAATTCTTGGAAGAAGCAAGCTCAGGTGCTTTTCCTGTTGTGTGAGAGAGAGGTCAAACAGCAAAAGCCAAATACAATGTTTCTGTAACTGAATTCACAATTCTTGGAATGGAATCTCTGTTCAGTATTCACCTCCCCTAACTGCCTACATTTCTGATTTTTTCCATCAGGCAAAGTTACTTCCCACTCTAATAATATACAAATTAATCCATTCCAGTACAAAACCAGATATTATATTGCAGAGAGGCAAAATCGTGGGATACTGAGCCATGAAAGTTTTAATATGAAATTCAATAATAAAGAAACAGCATATTGTAATTTTATCCCAGAGGAGCTGACTTTGAAAACTTAATTCTGGTGTATTGAATTAAAATTGTTACTGTTATTTTAAACATTATTAAAATTTAATAATCTGGCACATCTTTACAGTGCGTGATCTCGATGATCTTCTGGTATTTTAACAGGCTGAAAATGCGGCCAAGCTCCAGCTATAAAGTTTCCATCATATTTCAAAATGTGCCACTCTCCTCCAAAGCTACAGAACTGTTCTCTGAAGCTACATTAGATATGTATTTGTGCGTAAGATCTATCAGTCATTTCTGTTGGAGTATGGTGCCCAGTATTCAGTAAAAGTATCGGTTTTAATGTACGCTTAATAAAAAAAAAAAAGAAGAAAGTTTAAATCATACAAAATACATCTAGCTTTACTGGTATTTATTTTAAAGGTATTTATTAAAGACATATTACCTCTACTTTAAAGGTAATACTTTAAAGTATTTGAATATTTGTCCTACTGTCCAAAAAATAATCTTGTTCTTGCCTAAGGGGGAAAACCAGCATGAATTAAAAGTGACAAGCTTCAGAAAGGGATCAGTCCTCTCTGTGCATATTTCCATTTCTCTCAACAGATAGTTAATTTGGTGTGAGCGTTGGTTCAGAATTGAGTCCCCAAAGGCTGAAATCAGTGGCAAAGAGGAAATCCGTTATTATGACACTCTCTGATAAACTCAACTGCATCCATACTTATCTCCAAGAAAGCTGTTATCAAGTGAATTTTCCTGTATTGGCTTCAAGCTGTCATGCCTCACTACTGAATTTGGAGCATTAAGCAGCCCGTCCTCACCACATTTACTTTCCGTAAATGCCTTTTGGATTCTGCCGGGGACAGGGGCTCAGCACTGACCATCAGCTGTGCGGTGCGTGAAGCTGCTGTTAATGAGTGAACCTTCCATCTCCACTGCCAGTGGAAGTCCTCTTGAGAAATGCTGGGGTTTGAAGGTGTTCAGGACATTTGAGGAGGTCCTCAGCACCATTTAGAAGAACACAAAAGGAATGCATCTCCCTTTTTTGATACAGGGTGTGTATCCTCGTGGTGCTCAGCGCTTCCTGCAAATAAGGATCTACCTCCCATTGAAGTGAACTTCAAAACCACTAAGTTCATAAAAACTGCTCTAATTTATACAAAATCACACCCTAAGGCTGCATGGGAAGGTTAACAAGCCGAGAGAAGCAGTGGCTGCCCCATCCCTGAATGTTCAAGGCCAGGTTGGATGTGGCTTGGGCAGCCTGATCCAGTGGGAGGTGTCCGTGCCCATGGCAGGGGGTTGGAACTGGGTGGGCTTTGAGGTCCCTTCCAACTCCAACCATTCTGTGATTCTGATTGGCATGGCACTTATGCTTTCCTGGCAGGATTCCAGGCATCATTCCTGTTCTTCCTGTGGTGTGCAGCCATGTAACACCCGCAGGACCCTGCCCTCGTGCACTGATCCCTTATTTTCACTTTAGCCAGCACCTTCCAGACCAGGAGCTCTGTTACTCAAGGTCTGTCAGACTGCCTGTTACTTCTGTGGACTTCCTTAGGTGGTGGGGTAGCTGTGGGTATTTAGAGAGAGAGGAAAGCCACAAAAGCCTCCTGATTCTGAAAGACAAAGCATCACAGCACTAAACATATGATGAGAAGCTCGACATGAGCTGGCAACGTGCACTTACAGCCCAGAAGGCCAAGGGTATCCTGGGCTGCATCAAAAGCAGCATGGCCAGCAGGGTGAGGGAGGGGACCCTGCCCCTCTGTTCCTCCCTTGTGAGACTTCATCTGGAGGATTGTGTCCAATTCTGGAATCCTCAGCATAAGAAGGAGATGGAGCTGTTGGAATGGGTCCAGAGGAGGCTACAAGGGTGATCAAAGGGCTGGAGCACCTCCTGTACAAGGACAGGCTGAGAGAGTTGGGGTTGTTCAGCCTGGAGAAGAGAAGGCTCTGAGGAGACCTTAGCGCAACCTTCCAGAACCTGAAAGGGCTACAAGAAAGCTGTGGAGGGACTGGTTACAAAGACTTGGAGTGATAGGACGAGGGGCAATGGGTATAAACTGGAGAGGAGCAGATTTAGACTAGACATAAGGAGGAATTTCTTCACGGTGAGGGTGGTGAGGCCCTGGCCCAGGTTTCCCAGGGAAGCCGTGGCTGCCCCATCCCTGGAGGTGTTCAAGGCCAGGCTGGATGGGCCTTGGGTCCCTGCCCAATCTTGTGATTCTATGTGAACAAAAGTAAAAGTGAAAAAAGCTTGTCCCAGACTTCATTAGTTTCTCTGCTTGGTTTTTCTCAGTTATCTCCTATGTAAAGGTTTCTGACTGGCTTCACACACCCAGTTAGTGGCTCAAGTAATGTCTTTTGATCACTGCACCCAAATCACAAGTGGCCTTTAGGACTAAAGGAAATAAGAATTGCTACAGATCTATAGTGGAAGGGAGCAATGATGCATTGACTGAAGTACACAGAGAGTCTAGGAGCAAGACGGAGACTTGGTCTGCTTTTACTTTACTGCAAAATTTAAAGGCATGGCCTCATTTCTTTTTTTTCATTAGATGTGCTAGGGATTTATTCTGTATGGTAAGACTTGAATATGATTGTGTGTGCAGAGATGGATGAACATAAAAATAACTGAAAAGAATGGAATGGTCTCAGCAAAACCTGCTTTAGCATTCAAGTCCCATAGATCTTGGTAGCGAAAAAGCTGTCCCTTTCTTTGTTAATCAATATTTTGGAAGGATGAAAATGTTGAAATTGAAGTACAATTCTTCGGATTAATCTTTAATCTTTGTAAATGTTAAAAAAAAAAATCTTCAAGTCTGGTGATGCTAACAGGAGAAGTTAGAGGTGTGCTACTTCATGGGATGCTTCATAGCGTGGCCTGGATTTCCCAATCCCTGGTAAAAATTGGTGGCCCTAGAGATATAGGTGTGGCTTCAAAACCGAGCTGAGCTGGGGAGCCCAGCCCTCATCCCCAGGTGCTGTGCCCAGGGCTCCAGCTTTGTGCTCCCCCTTCCCCAGGGCAGCCCCAGCCCACAGCCTGCTCGCCTGCACGTGGCATGAAGAACCAAAGGCTGCTGGCATCAGGGAGGAGGAGATGTCTTTGCCACTCTGCTTAGAGGAGCGGACAACTCCACTGGTCTTCTCCAGTTCCTTTAAGGTAATTTTGCTCTGCTTATACAAGATAACATGGCCATAGCTAGTTAAATAATCCAGCCTGGTCTAGTGGGAGGTGTCCCTGCCCATCGCAGGGAGGAGGGTGGAACTGGATGATCATTAAGGTCCCTTCCAACCCAAACTATTCTATGATTCTATGATCTATAAATGCTTAGAGCAGGTTTTATGTATACACATATTTATATGAATGGTTACACATCTCTATCATTTTATAATATAAAGAAATGCTGTTTTAAATTTATAAATATTAAATGAAGTGATCCTTAAGATAAACATTCCTTAGCCAAAAGATACAGTTTACTTTAACAGAAATATTTATATAGGTAAGAGCTTAAGCATCACATCCAAATGTAAAGTCCAAATGTAAGTTTTATTTTACAATCTTCAGTTTGAAATGTAAGTAAAACGTAGCATACGTCGACCATTGTGAAATGGATCTAACAATGCAATAAATCTTTAAGTCTGTTGAGAAACTGCCCCTTTCTAACATACAGCAATGCCCCAGACTGACACAGTTAAATGTATGCACGTAGACAGTTAAGCTCCTGGTAGCACAACTTCTGTTTTCTTTCATACCTCAAACAACCCCAAATTTGTAATGTCTGGTGTAGGTAACTTAAAGAAAAAGATTGCTTAACACAGCCAGATTAAAAAACAATTTAAGTGATGGCCACAAACAGAGCTTAGAGTTTGTCATGGCTACAAAGATTTTCTGTCCGGGTATAAAAGCAATTAATCAGTATGCAGGAGGTATTGCCTGCCCCATAGAGATGCTAATTTTGTGACACTTTGGAAACTCATGTTCTACATTTACTGTTCACACTAGATGGAAGCCACCCAGCCTTAGCTTGAGCTGATGAAATCAAAAGGCTGCAAAATGTCACATTTTCCTATCCCTATGCAGTCTGATTTCTCTCTAGAAGTTGTTTGACAGCCGCACTGCTGCCTGAATATCGTGAAACACAGTTGTCCTAAAGTCTGGGGAGTTTTGTTTACACAGGACTGCTGAAGCCAGTTTATCTGCAGAAAATAAAGGGCCTATCAAGCTCCTGCTGGAGTATTTCTGGAAGATGACAAAACCCGCAACAATCAATCAAAGAAAATGTAGTAGAGGAGGACAAAGATTGAGCATTTCAACATGTTATCTCCAGGGACTTGGGTTTGGGTTTAGTTTTTGTTTAGGTGTCACCATCCCATTGTGTCCATCCTCCCTCCTCCCCCCCGAAAAAAAGCTGTAGAGAGTATCTGTAGCACAGTTTACACAGAGCAGAGGGGTTTAGCTAAAATATTCTGGTGCAGCTACTGTTAGAAAGTTCAGATATTCTTCCCTGCTCGCTCTAAGTTAGGACCTAAGAAAGAAGGTGTTCCTATTTTTTTTTAAATAATAGTCTCATCGTAATAATAATAATAATAATAAAAAAATAAAATTAATACATGAAATAATAAATAAAAACATTAAGTAAAGATAAGACATACGGAAGAATTTCTTCACCATGAGAGTGGTGAGACATTAGAACAAGTTGCCCAGAGCAGGGGTGGCTGCCCCATCCCTGGAGGTGTTCAAGGCCAGGTTGGATGGGGCTTGGAGCAACAGGATCCAGTGGGAGGTGTCCCTGCCCATGGCAGGGGTTTGGGACTGGATGGGCTTTGAGGTCCCTTCCAACCCCAAACTATCCTATGATGCTATGATTCTATGATGCAGCAATACAGCCTTTTCACTGATTTGTAACTAGAAACTGTTCGGGGAAAGGGAGCCAAGCAGAACAGCTCCTCTTGCTTTGTTTCCCAGATCCCCCCTTTCGAAGGGGTCCCTGCGGGCACTTTGTTTTAAAGCCTCTGGTCCGGGCTGCCGGTGGCATCAGCACAAGGGGCTCGGGTGGCTTGAGGCGCGTGGCAGGGGACTCACCTAGTGCGGCGTCGCAGATGAGCTGCTGGGGGTGCGCGGGGGCACAGCTACACGCCTCCACCACCTCCTCGCCCCGGTGGGCCAGCAGCAGGAGCACAGCCAGCAGCGCGGCATGCAGCATCGCACCCATCTCAAGCGGCCAGCCAGCAGCAAACGCTCTCTCGCTGTTGGGTTTGTAGCTGAACTTCCTCACGGTGCCGATTTCTTCTGCCTGCAGTTCAGTTTCGGTGTAGGAAAGCCCTCTAATGCTCGCTCCGAGCACACACTTATGTTAACTGACTTCTAATTTCCCTGACATAGGAGCCGCTTATTTATGGCCCTGGCACTAACTCCTAACTCCGCCTTCCTCTAAGGAAAAAGCACATCATTGGTGAAAGTTATTGTACCGGGAGAGAGGTTACCTTCGGAAGCATGGCAGCGTTGCTGCTATGAGTCAGTAGAACTATTAATAATCAAAAATCTCCACAAAAACATCTTTTAAAAGCATCTGAGGCTGATTTTATGATCTTTAGCAGAGGGAAGATTTTATCTCAGTAAATTTCCTTCCAGTTTGAAAGTAAAAACTCACTCTGCGAGCTTCTCTCTCTCTATCCGGTAAACAAAGCTGTCTTTTTTAAGCTCGGTTTTCATTTGCAGCCCCTGATCTTCCCCTGCGCTCTGTGCGTTCTCTTGAAATGACGTCCCTGTTTGCAGGCTGGACAGAACTTCATTCATGAAAAGGCAGTCTCTCAATGCTCAGTTTGTGAGCCTGGAACAATTGGGAGTTAAAAGCAACAATGAACTAAAAATAAAATCTGCAGTTTTTTATTATTTTCGTCACAGATTTAATTTAAAATAACAAGGAAAAATACGCCAAGGTTGTATGTTGGAGGTACAGCTCTTTCTCTGTCTGTTTAATGTGAGCACTAATCAACACAGATCTATGGCTGTGTTTTCTGGCTCACGTTGTACATGGAACATAGACAAGAATACATGAGTTTGGGAATTGTATTCAACTTCAGATCTGTTGTGGCTGTAGCAATCCGGATATCTGGATGCACCTGGCTTTTATAAAGAAGCTGTTTCATGAGGGAGCAACGTGAGGTTAGATTGAGAGCATTGGGGCACGTCTATAGATTGGCACACAGGGCAGAACTGCTCAGAGGGATTTCACAAATCAAGCTTAGGAACTGAAAGTTGATTAACATAATTTGAACCATTTCAATCCAGACTGGTGAAAATGTGTTTTCTTCTGCTTTAGATGTACACAAAGTAGCTTGCTGTCTTTATAGAGATGTGTACATGTTTCACAGCACCAGGTTTGAACAGTAAGAGATCAGTTTTACAACTGTTGTTTTTTCCTCCCACTCCCCCGAAAAACCAACCACGTGCTTGGGCTTCTACCAGTCTGTAGCTGCTCAGGGTTGTTGTGCCCCAAGCGCAGGACCCGGCATTTGGCCTTGTTAGACCTCATCCCATTGGTCTCAGCCCACTGATCCAGCCTGTTCAGATCCCTTTGGAGCCTCCTGACCCTCCAGCAGATAGACACTTCCACACAGCTTAGTGTCATCCGTAAACTTGCTAAGGGTGCGCTCAATGCCTTCATCCAGGTCATTCTTACCTGAAAGAAACTGAACTTCTTTCGGGAAGCTTTTTATGTGAGCAAAAAGGTAGAAAAGATGGGAGGCTGAAACCTTACAGCGGAAGTTCAAGCTACAAGAAGGCTGCAAAACCAATGCCACGCAGGTATTTTAGTGGCCTCCATGGTCAGTAGGTCTATTACTATTGATTTTCAAGTCTTGCTTAGGGCGGTAGGACTGGAAAGCAATGAAGGAATTAATTGAGAGCCTTTGATTGGTTTCCAGATGACATCACATGGCTGCTGCTGTAGGTGATCTAAATAGACCAATTTGATCGCTGTTTCAGTGAAATTCAAATTAAGAAGAACTATGCTAGGCAAACAGTCTGACACCAAGTGTGCAGGTCTACCTGCTCAGTGGGAATTAAGGCACTTCAAACTACTCGGCATGCCTCAATGTTTTTGTGAAAAGTTACGAATGAATTCACAATGATCTCCTAGGCATGGCTGAGGATGAAATACTTAGCTTCAACTGAATGTGTGCATGCTAAAACTAAATCTCGTGTGGTAATTATGTAAATGCCACAATAATACATTTTAATTATGCTTCTCTATAGCCTTGCCTGTGGCTACCCTTGACATTATTTTTAAGAGTCTTTCAAAGCCATCTGTTCATAGTTAGAATACTTAAAGCAGTTAAGGAAGAAAATGGCCTTAAGGGAGGTTCCTGCTCAAGAAATGTATTCCCTGTAGGTCTCTCCAGAGCCGATCAGCATGGGGATCATCATAGAATTGCAGAATGGTTTGGGTTGGAAGGGACCTCAAAGCCCATCCAGTTCAACCCCTGCCATGGGGAGGGACACCTGCAACATCCGGTTGCTCCAAGCCCCATCCAACCTGGCCTTGAACCCCTCCAGGGATGGGGCAGCCACAGCTTCCCTGGGCAACCTGGGCCAGGGTCTCCCCACTCTCACAGCAAAACATTTCTTCCCAAGATCTCATCTCAATTGCCCCTCTTGCAGCTGAAAACTGTTCCCGTTGTCCTACCCCTGCCCTCCCTGATAAAGCAGCGCAGCAGGAAGGGACGGAGTTGGGACATGTTATACACAGCAAGACCTTTCAGCGCTAAAGTGTGTGTTAGTGACACTCGTAGCTAGAAGGTTTCTCAACCCTAAGGTGGAACAACCAGTTACTACAACAGCGGGGAAAGCAGATCCATACAGCGGGTAGTCCTGTGGTGCGTGGCCGGGACTGGAGACCAGCTGTTGTGCTGACCATGCAGGGTGACTGGTGAGCAGTGCTGGGTAGGTGTATCTCTCCTTTCTGCATGACACCATTGATACAGTCTTATCATTAAAATGTAGAAGACCAACAATGTCTGAAACCTCAGCAAAACCCCTGTTCTCTTCGTTCTGAAACAGTAAGTTTTGTCAAATTGCTGTCAGAGTTTAGATAAGGATATATCTACATCATAGCACTAGAAAGGCATTTTAATAAGTCTGGAAATGTTTATCTTCAGGAAAATGCTCTCATAAATGCAAGAAAATTCATTTTTAGAACATTTATCAGAATAAATATTGCCTGTAGTTTCTAGTGATGTCAGCACAGCGCCTGAATACCTGTAACCTCTGAAAAACTTAAGCAAGCACTGGCTTGAAGCTGTGTCGTCCTATTTTATATTGCATACTCTTAGTGTTTTTCATCACCTTTAGAGAGTTTAAAGAAACCCTAAGCTCATCAGTCACTCTGTATTACAGTTGGACCTTGACCTTGTAAAACATAAAGATTACTCCCAAAAGGCATAGAAATATTTCTTGACTGACATTTAAGCAAAATAATCTTGTCTCTTAAATAAGAGTAGAGAAATTGTAGCCAACATTTCATGAGTGTAAGAGACTGAAGCAGAAGAAACACTTTGTTACTATTTGCATAAATGGGCTAACAGTGCAGGGCTTCTTCCTCTGTGCTGTTTCTTATCATGTCACTTTTCCTATGGTTTGGTAAGTAAGCTGTGATACCATAGCAAGTGAGATCATAGCACCAGTTGAGCTAGAGCCCACTGCTTGGCTGTAATCTGATAACAGCCATCACTTGCTAACAGAAAAGTTCGGGTTTTAAGTGCTATAGAATCATAGAATCATAGAATAACCAGGTTGGAAGAGACCCTGCAATTCATTACTGACGGAGTAGAAAAATCACTTGGCACCCTCTCATTTCTGCCCAAATAACTCATAGTGTTGAACAACTCATTTACATTTTCTAGTATAAATGAAAGAAAATAGAGAGGATTGAGGGTAACCACTCTATTTGTTGGTGTGTGCGATATGGAAACAGGGCAGGAAGCCTGACTGCAGTCGGATTTATGATCGGCTTCATCTCTTCTCGTTGGGAATTGTGATTTTGCACAGGACTTGTAATTCTTGAGGTGCTTTTTGTCCTGTGGGTTGTCAGGATTCTTGTTAGCTTTCACTAGGAAGCAATAGCTTCTATCAGCAGCATTCTGGTCATTACTCACCATTGCTGCTTCTTTCTCCTCTATCAGCCCCCAGAGACCCAGTTTAGAAACACTAGGTCTCCTTCTGTTGGATGCCGTCCATGCAGAATCCCATGGGGTGAACTACAGCTTCCCCTAAACTCCAGACCAAACCTGTGCTGGCCTTATGATATTTTCATCTCCTCCCCAGGAGTTACTGGGGGCAAAAGGCAATGAGTGAGGTGCATCACCTTTAGAGCTGACACGGCAGCACTGCCAAACCGCCTCCGTTCTGTGTTGCTTTCCTGCCCTTCACAGCTGTGTCTGCGCTCTCCTCTCAGCTGCCAGCCCTTTGCAGGGTAACCCACCCCCATCTGTTTTGCCTGATGCTGGGTTCTCTTCTAGCACTGCTGTCTCCCTTTGTACAGCGTTTTCCATGAGAGGCAGCACCGTGCATTCAGCTCTCAGATTCTCAGGAGCTGCTCCTGAGTATTTCTCTGGCAGGCTCTGGTTTGAGACTTCAAGTTATGTCAGGGAGCGCTGAACTGTGCTGCGTAGGGGCGGTCTATACATCTCTCCAAAGACTCCTTAATTACACTCATAGAATCATAGAAGAGTTTACATTGGAAGGGACCTCAAAGCCCATCCAGTTCTACACCCTGCCATGGATCAGGGACTCAAAGCCCCATCCAACCTGCCCTTGAACCCCTCCAGGGATGGGGCAACCACAGCTTCCCTGGGCAACCTGAGCCAGGGCCTCACCACTCTCATACTGAAGAAATTCCTCCTTCTGTCTAGTCTAAATCTGCCCCTCTCCAGTTTATACCCATTGCCTCACTCCAAGCCTTTCTAAAATGTCCCTCCCCAAACTGCTGGCCCTACCAGCTACCCAGCAGGTTGAATCTACAGTGTCTCTTGGTTGGACTGCCTGCTCTGTATATTCGCTTGTGGCAGTCTATAGACTATAATTTTCCATCTATATTAATCTTACTCTCCATTGTGGCAAATGAATTTTATTTTAGAATGACAGCAGGCAGGATTCACCACAGGCATAGTTTATCTGTTGCCTTCTTGATACTTTGCTGGAGTTCTTTTCTCCCTAGTTCTCATCTAGCATTGCATTTATTGTTCCTTAAAACTGCTTTCAGTTTAAGTGGTGCAGAATGCATCCTGTGCAGCAACTGTACAGTCATGGAGAAAATTCAAAATTAGAATTGTATTTCACAAAATAGATGAGCTTTTATGGATTTTCAACTCCAGTGCCTTCACCTGTACTCTAGCCCACTTCAAAAGGGAGGATGTTGTTAGGTGCCACTGCCTAAATCCTGCAGTAAAGAAAACCCACATGGTTTATAAGCTCAGCAGCTTGGGTAGTTTTTTTTATAAGATGGTAAAATGTGACCTGGTTTGCGCAGTAGTTGGTAGAACTATTGGAATGGAACGAAACACTGACATGTCAGAATCAAAATGTAATTTGGTTCAGCAAAGGTTTTGTCTTCTCCAGAATTTTTGCCAGAGATCTGTGGGAACTGCTCTTCCCGATTCCCTGCCAGAATGCTTAATGTTTCTTTTCTAAATGGCAATCTCTGTTTCCATGCTGTACACATACGGAGAGTAGAAGAGTTTTCTACCTTCCGAACACTTCTGTGTTGATTTAGATGACTGTTCTTTTTTAATTGAAAACCGGCTCTGGGGAGAAAGGTATTTTAGATTTATTTCCTCTATAGTGACACGTTATACCGTGCCAAACTTGTCTTGATTACAGTGAATATCAAGAGAACTAGTTTCTTAAGATGCAGTGTTGCGAGGTGGTGGTAGTGGCAAGCGAAGGAACTGGGTTCAACGGGGCTCAGAGCACCCTGGGTCGCATCAGCTCCCGTTAATCTCAGTGGGAACTGAGGTGGTGCGGGCTTCTCCGGACCAATCTCTGCTGTGCTTCTCTAGTTGAGAGGCCATTTTAACCCTCTGTTTGGAATAAGGAGATCACAGTTGAGGTGCATTTGCCTCTCTTTGGTTACCTGGCACGCTAACCAAATTACAGCTCTACTCTTTTTACCCACTTAAGCGTTTCGCTTTCTGTATTGTATTTCTAACAAGCTCATAGAGAGCATCACAGATCCTCCTTTTTAGCCGCTTGTGTAAAGGAGACACAAAGTGCTTCTCCATACAGATAGAATCATACACCTAGTGCTTTCTGTTAAGGTACAAGGCAGTGGAAAATCTGGCTCAACATCTCTGAATAAATCTTTGTGTTTGTTGAAAAGAACTGTTTGAGTGTGATGTTTCTGCTTTTCTTCATTAAGAGAGGAATATGTTGAGCTACCTCTGGTGGTGACGGGGAGCTTCTGCATGGCTGAGCCCTGGCTGTATCTATATTGTTTTCTTGAAACCAGATAGACCAGAGCAAGTACATCTTATGGTTGTTTATTGATTTAAGACTCTTCCTGACTGTTTCTGGGAAAGAAAAAAAAAGAATAAAAAGCCACCTTCATTATTTCACTTTTAATTTCCTTTCTCCAAAGTAAGCAGAGCAAAATTAGATTTAGTCTGATGCATATTCCACAAATAAATTACATAGAACTAGAGTGGTTAAATGAACTTTGCTTGGGAATTATTGGAAAGATAAATATTTAAACAGTAAGCTTGAGGTATGTCATTTTTATGCAACATCTAGGTTTTTTTTTTACCCTTCTGTTTTTTTCCCATTGTGGCTTTTCTAGTCAACTCAATCATGAGGACATTAAAGCCAGGGTGAATACCACCTTCAAAAAACTGGTTTCGCCATTGGTGCCAGCAGAGGGCTTTTTTTCCCCCCCTTTTTTATTTTTTTTTTTTAATTAGCAGATGATGTTTGCTTAGTTTTATCATTATATACAGCTTTGTTTGTATTTTACATTATAACTTAGAACAATACAAAGTAAATTTTCAAGAATTCAGATTGTATCTCTTGGAAATAAAATTGCTTCTATTTTGTAACTCTTAGCATTGTTTGAAAATACGTAAATTGCAGAAATACTTAGAAACCTTTGAGCACTTCAGTGTATGAAGCTTAAATCTTAAGGATTTCTTTTAAACTAATGGGCTTACAGGGAAGAAACAGCAGAATGACACACTAGTAAACCAGACTGTGGAAAATTTCTGGAATGAGATAGGATGGGTATTGTTTCCAATGCCAACAGCAATAGAGATTAAGACCGTGCTAGTTAGCTATATAGCTGTCTCCTGGTTAACTAAATAACCTCCACTTCAGAATACGAAAAACAATCACGGTGCCTGTAGGTATTGTGTAAGTATAGCAAAGCAGAATACTTCTTTCTACAGTGAAAAGCTTGATAAGCAGATTTATGGAAGCTTCAGGTAGCCACATATTAAAGATTAATACATTAAAATTATGCTTTATCTTGTCATATGCTTTATGTAAGCTCATAGTGCAAAGAGTCTTCAGTTTTAAAACATCGCTGCAGATGGAATGTTTACAAGTGGTGATAATAATTCCCCTCGCTATTGTGACGTCAGTAAGAGAACCAGGAAAGTAACTGGCTTTTTGGATTTTCATGCTCAGGTAATTCGAATTGTTTCTAAATGTAAGTAGCTTTATTGTTACCAGATAACTTGCATGCATGAAATTTATAGTCTCTAGGGCATACTGGTCAGAAATGAAACAAGCAAAATATCTGCAGTGGAATTTAGCAATCAGCACTTGATTTTCAACTTGAACTTCGATGAGAGTGCGTGGGCTTCATCGATAAAATAAAAACTGGAGGTGTTTGTAGTGCCCAGTCACAGTGTATTTGGGGTCTCGGGGCAATGCTCGACATAGGCGGGCGATGTGCACTCGCAGCCCAGAAAGCCAACCGTGTCCTGGGCTGCATCAAAAGCAGTGTGGCCAGCAGGGCGAGGGAGGGGATTCTGCCCTTCTGTTCCTCTCTTGTGAGACCTCATCTGGAGGATTGTGTCCAGTTCTGGAATCCTCAATGTAACAAGGACATGGAGCTGTTAGAACGGGTCCAGAGAAGGCTACAAGGGTGATCCAAGGGCTGGAGCACCTCCCATATGAGGACAGACTGAGAGAGTTGGGGTTGTTCAGCCTGAAGAAGAGAAGGCTCTGAGGACACCTTCTAGCAACCTTCCAGTACCTGAAGGAGCTACAAGAAAGCTGGGGAGGGACTGGTTACAAAGGCTTGTGGTGATAGGACGAGGGGCAATTGGTATAAACTGGAGAGGGGCAGATTTAGTCTAAACAGAAGGAAGAATTTCTTCACAATAAGAGTGGTGAGGCCCTGGCCCAGGTTGCCCAGGGAAGCTGTGGCTGCTCCATCCCTGGAGGTGTTCAAGGCCAGGTTGGATGGTCCTTGAGAGCCTGATCCAGTGGGAGGTGTCCCTGCCCATGGCAGGGGTTGGAACTGGCTTTAGAGTCCCTTCCAACCCGAACTATTCTATGGATCTATGATACAAATGTGCCAATCACCAACGGGTTTCCCAGGCGTATGTAAATGGGAATGGGGGCATTTTAGTCTTTCAGCTTGCCAGGACTGGGTTTATGCAGTTCTGTGATTTCAAAGTGGATTTTAATCAGACATTTCCTTCAAAACTTATTGTGGTAATACCACCTCACACCCTGCAACAAACTTAGGCTCCATTTAGGATAAAAAATAATTAAGTAGGATTTCTGATGAAGAGCCTTAGGTTTGGTTGGAGCTTAGAAGAGAGCGAACCGATAAGGCAGAAGTATGAATGAGTGAACCTGTGTCCACCAGACTAACAGTGCTGCCAGCTGCCGCTGGTTACAATGCGGGTGTTGTTTCTCTGTACAGCACAAATGAAGTTTATTTTGTCAGGTTCACTGGAAGGACATGGCTCTTGTTGATACCTTCAAGTAACAGGATTTCTTTCCCCTGCTGCTGCACAGTACAAATTCCAGTGTAAAGGAAATGCTAGCAATGAATTCAGGGAGAAGTGTTAGTAAGAAGTACTATGGCAACATACTGATTGTACTTACTTTTCATTCAAGTGCTTTAAACCGACAGGTAGCAGAATAGTGTAAAATAGCACAGTTGTCCAGGAGCACTGCGTTAGCAGATAAGTATTGGTAAGCTTTATACTTTTGTGAATTAGCTGTTCAGAGGTCAGAGCTGTAGCATCTTTTCAACACCTTCCTTTCCACCAAGCAGTTTCTGTATTGGTCATTGGAGTGGGTTCTTTGTTGGTTTGCGTTTTTTTAAACTTCATGCCCAACTGTACTTTTTTTTCTTCTGCACTTCCTACCGGGCAGTTCCAAAATGGAGATTTCAGCAAAACAAGCATCCTAGGCTTGGTACTTGGCCTGCCAGACACTGCAGAGTAATGGGTACGCCTGGGGCTTTTGAGTGATGCTAAAGAACACACCCTTACGAACACACTCCATCTGGATAACAAATGACATCTTCCAAAAGAAGTAGGATTCTTTCCTTTTCTCAACAAGAAAAAAGCCTCTACCAGTTTTCAAGAGAAGAGGAAGAGGGAAACTGTATGGTTTATCTTTTAACTATTTTGTTCTTAATGCTTAACTGGGAATGCTTTGTTTCAAAACTGAAATATGTCCTGAGCACAGCCAGTTTAGCTGTTGACTTCTATGCAGTCAGAGGTCAGGAGTTTTCAAATCTATCTGGGTTCGTGAAGTCTAGAACCCGTGTTTTTAACGGTTATCCGATGGCAACAGCAGTTCGGCATTTCCCTGTTCATTCAGTGTGATTATTAATATGTGGGACCATAACAGGAGATAGGTCAGTCCTAAATCTATTATGGAAACAACATATGCAACATATTGAAAATATCTTGACATTTCAGAAGAACAGTACAGTATTATTTTCCAGATTTCAGGCATTTAAATCAGGTCCTGACCAGTACCTAATGAAGCTTTGAACCTGATTTGTGTTTGAATCCAATTTGCAAATCATCCTAGCGATCTCGGAAAGGAATGTTTGAGGTAATAATTTATATCAACAGGAGAGAAAAGATCTGAAGCATTTCAAACCTTAATGAGGATGATTTGATAACTTACAGCTCCCAACACCAGCAATTTCAAAAAGCTTTGTGGTCTCACACTAGCTAACCCAACAGCTATCATGACCTGTCTCTGAGAGACCTCATAGCATGGGAAGCACGCTTATGTGATACATTGAAAACAATTTGCTCTGAATGCACGCTTGCTTTAATTAGAGCTTATTCAGTAAGTTCAGAATATTGGGTCAAACTTCTCCCTGGATTTAGGGAGAACTCCTGTTTAAGATAGGTATATTTCTAAATATAAATGGTTTCATTGCTAGTGGCCTGTGGGAAACAAAAAGAGCAAATGGAGAATGGGAGAAGTAACGTGTGTTGTGAATTCCTACTGTGCTGTCTTTCCTTATCAAGCCAATATGGATAGACCGGAGAGAAATGAATGGAGAATCTGCAAACGTCGGAGATGTTGAGGGGCTGCTGGCTGTATTTTCATCGGTCATTTAAAAGATTTAAAGGCTATTACGTTTGCTGCAAGTGGTTTGAAAGCATGTCTTGGGACATTTGCTTCTAGTTTACCTATGGAGATGGTGGAGTCCAGATCTCATGGCATTTAGAAGCTCTGCTAGTGAAGCTCAGGTTTTGTCAGCTCCTGTAAGCCCGTTGCTGAAAAATCAAATTCTTTCATTTAGAAAAAAATACCTCCTGTGAGGAGTAACTAATTAACTTCAAATGTGTTCGTGTAAAAGAACGTATCAGACCTATTACAGAATCAATTCTAGCGATATTCGTACAACACCATTAAAGGAATTATTTTCAACTCAGCTGCCTTGAAAATAATAAAATAGATGGTAATTATGTAAAAGAAAGTGATAATAAAGAGTTAAACATTGTGCAAATGAG
Organism: Phaenicophaeus curvirostris; assembly: GCF_032191515.1. NCBI lineage: Eukaryota > Metazoa > Chordata > Aves > Cuculiformes > Cuculidae > Phaenicophaeus > Phaenicophaeus curvirostris. The sequence goes on along the minus strand of NC_091402.1, from coordinate 3,999,628 downwards.
CTCTTGAATGAAAAAAATGCTAATATATCACTACTTGGCTAGGGAAAAGATAGACATGTTATTAAAAAAGTGAAGATTTTTCAGAGAGGATATTGCAGTCACATTTTGAACCCATACATACTGTTGTATTTCCATTACAGATTTAATCACCTCTAATACTTAATCCCTCCTTCTCCTCTGTCCCTGACCCCTCCTGCAGTGCAGTTAACCAAGATGGAGTTGGACTTCTAGCAATGGACAGGTGCCCAGCCTGCCAAGAGGGTTTAAAGCGTTACTGCTCTATTCAGTAATACCGGCGTCAAACTCGAGTGAACTCCCAGTTTGATGGTGCCTTGTGGGAACCACAGTTAGATTTGTCTGGCTGTTCGGTCTGGAAATTTAATTCATGCTACCAGTGTATGACAGAAACCATTAAAACATGTAATTTCAGTAAAGCAACTTCCATGCTAAGTATTGCAAAGTTTGAAACTTTGCAATTGCAGCTGTTGTTGTCCAGATTTTAGAAGGGTTCTGCTTCAGAATGCTTTTTACTCCTGCCTTTTATCTGCAAAATTTACTGTACTTTGCTTTCCTAAGGTATATGTCTTTGAGTTCACAGATCAAAGTAGTACCCGCTACTCATAGTACCTAGTCATGATCATGGCAATGAGCCATGCAGCTTATTCCAAGAAAGAGACTGCACTTTTCTTTAAAATAGTGATGGGAGAAGTTAAAAACCATAGAAATTCAAGCGTATAGAATGAATCCATCTTTGTAGGTCTTAAGAGCTGATAAAACATTTGAATACTCAGTGATTTTGATTAATGATAGTGCATTTTGCAAATATCAGTAATCCCTCTCAACTGAATGTGGGTTCCTACGAAGAGGCATGACAGCTTCTGCGATTGCTGCTAAGATTTGTTTCCTATCCGGTCTTATTCATATTTAACTGCGGAAAATGGTATTGCATGCCTGACAGGTATTCTGTTTTCTCTCTGATTAATAATTATAGTTTCCTGCATTGTTTTTTATGTTGTAAATCCTGTTTATTCTGATTTATTTTTGCAAATACTCAGCTATATTTCATGGATATTATATGTATGTGTGAGGGTTCATGCAGTGTTTCCATTTCTCAAACACAGGAACTCACCACATTTTTTAATGTCGTTTCTGTTGTTGATCTCTGATTTTTCTTTTCCACTCCATTTTCAGTTGTCACATCAGAATTCATACGTTTCTGGATTTAAGAAGACCTTTGAAAAACAGGCGATGTTTTTGTAAAACAGCTTTTTTCCCCCACCAATCCATTTTATAGAGAACAGGCTGAGTCTGGCTAGCATGAGCTCTCTTTAAAGCGGCTCCATTAATACGTGCTCCATCTTCTTTCTCTCTACCAGGTAATTGTAAAATAAGTTAGAAGGAAGCCCGTGGGGCCTCTAAATTTTCACTGTTACTGTCACAGGTGTATTGGATGTAAGTTTTACCCGAATGTGTAGAAAGTCCTGAGATGAGATGTTCTGTTAAGACCCAAATTCACATAAAGGATCAGCCTGGGAAGCAGTGGGACTCACATCGAGTTATTCATAATTTCAATAAGGAATTCCACATTTCGTTAATGCTTGACAGCCCAACACCGCGCACGACTGGGAACTAATTACTGGTAGGGCCTTGACTGCATGATGGCCAGCGTCTGGCTCCCACGTATGAAGAGAAAACTGGTAATTAAAGTGAGAGCAGGACTAATGGAAGTGCTGTCCCAAACCCCAAATATGTACAACCCCATGGACCTGTCACAGTGATAGATACGAACAAGAGAAATGCTGGGATAACTTAACATTTTTCTGTGTTGTGTGCTTCCTAGTTTTGTCTGTCTGAAGTTTGAAATGCAGTTTGCAGTCCCTCCACATCTTTGTCTGCGCTGGGGCGTGGTACACCGCATGAAATCTGGGTATCGTAGCGGCTAAAGGAACTCTGCTGCCTGAAATTATGTTAGTGCATTTTGCTGAGGGAGAATGCTGAGTTTCTTTTAATTTTATTTGTTCCTGTGGCCCACGGAGGATTCCACAGCTTTGGAATCATGGGGAAATACATGGCCCTTTTAATTACAGGAGGGCCATTTGTATTGCTGTAGTTAGAGGTCTGCCAGCATTTCCATTACAAACCCCGGTTCAGTGGTTTATACTTCAGTCATAAAAATGCGGTGTGACTCTTACAGATCTTGAGTCAGGCAATGATTTGTTCCCCCTCCTCCCCAAAAGAAAGAAAAAGGGGCTGGTTTTAAAATATGACAGCAATTAGTGACCAGAGGTGACAGCAAAGGCTTTGGCATTGCTACTGTTCAGCAAGAGCTTTAAATTGCAGTGTGGGTGACCTTTCCTGTACTTTGGTGAGGGATTTGGGCTATTTTGAAGCTAATCAGTTCTTTTTTTCATGCTTACATGCCTTAAGTTAAATTGGTTAGATTGAAACAGATCTGTAAAAAGCAATTAAATGTATTTTGGATTTTAAGACCAACTCTTGAAATGGTTCGTAAGCAAGAGTGAACTAAAAGACTTCCGAGGTTTTCATAGTTATCGTTTCCTACAGTGTTGGCCTAAGTACACAGAATTTCTGCTGAAAATTCAAGCTCCCTTTATGCAGGCACTGAAATGTGGCAGTTACGCCTGGAACCTAAAGCACAAGGAGATGGTCGTCAGGATGATCTGCTTGCCTGTGGCAGTAATCTTTGATTTCAGATCTTGAGGATGCCCTTGCAGATGCACTTGCAGTGCTACAGACTAGGAGAAGTCTATCTAGAAAGCTGCCTGGAGGAGAGGGACCTGGGGGTGTTGGTTGACAGCCGACTGAATATGAGCCAGTAGTGGCCCAGGGGGCCAAGAAGGCCAATGGCATCTTGGCTTGGATCAGGAACGGCGTGGCCAGCAGGTCCGGGGAGGTTATTCTCCCTCTGGACTCGGCACTGGTGAGACCGCTCCTCAAATCCTGGGTTCGGTTCTGGGCCCCTCACCACAAGAAGGATGTTGAGGCTCTGGAGCGAGTCCAGAGAAGAGCAACGAAGCTGGTGAAGGGGCTGGAGAACAGGCCTTATGAGGAGCGGCTGAGAGAGCTGGGGGTGTTTAGCCTGGAGAAGAGGAGGCTGAAGGGAGACCTCATTGCTCTCTACAGCTACCTGAAAGGAGGTTGTGGAGAGGAGGGTGCTGGCCTCTTCTCCCAAGTGACAGGGGACAGGACAAGAGGGAATGGCCTCAAGCTCCGCCAGGGGAGGTTCAGGCTGGACATTAGGAAAAAATTTTTCCCAGAAAGGGTCATTGGGCACTGGCAGAGGCTGCCCAGGGAGGTGGTTGAGTCACCTTCCCTGGAGGTGTTTAAGGGATGGGTGGATGAGGTGCTAAGGGACATGGTTTAGTGTTTGATAGGAATGGTTGGACTCGATGATCCGGTGGGTCTCTTCCAACCTGCTGATTCTATGATTCTATGGAAATACATGTGTAACTTCTTTACTTAACTAATCAAATCATTTAACTAGGATTGCAGTGATTTTTTCATAACTGCATAAATCAAAGGTAGTTTTCTCCTGTAAAGCCAAACTTTGGCTTTGGATTTGATGCACAAATCAATGAAAAACCTGTTGTGTTGTCTAGCAGACAACTGTAGCACCCTGTAGTTTCATCAGGCTTTGAAAACTGGTCTGTAAAAAGAGTAGATCCCAATTTCTTCTTTTTCTTCTGATCCGGCAGCACAGAAAGCAAGATTCTGTCAAAAAAACCCAAACAGCTTGGTTTAATTTGCTTATATGTACTTTATAGGCTTTAAAAAAAGGAGTCAGAACAAACCACTATTGCACCGGTATGGATCTTAGGGAAGTCAGAGAAAGGAAGAGACTTCTGCATTGTCCTGGGAATCTCTTGTTCAGTAGGATAGGGTGTGTGCCTTGCTGTGAATGCCCACTTGTTCTCATGTAGGTCTGCCTTTCAGTTAAAGTTTTTTTAAAGCAGGCCTCCTGAAATCATATTGAAAATTAAAGTTTAAGATACAGGAAAAACGTGTGAATTTTAATTAACTTTATAACCCTACCAATAGGTTTGGATGTTACCAAAAGCCAAGTGACCTGCCTATTCTTTTATCTCTTGATCTTAATGTCCCTATTTACAATCCCATGTGGTTTTCCAAATAAAGATCTGTGTGTGTGTTTGTGTGCAATGACAGCGAGATAAGTGTGAACTCCATTAAACCTCTTGACATTCCTCTGTAAGCATGCGGAAAATAGATTTCTCACAAAATCTCTTAAGAATTCTTAGTTTATTTTCTGAAGTGTCAGCTTTGCCTTTGATTGCATTTACTGTGTTAAAACATGGTACTAAATGGAGGTTTCAGACCCCGTAATGCTGTCCTGCTGCTGCTTGGTTGGGTTACATGCTGAGAGCGTTTGGGATTTTATTTCTAGTTATAATACTGTTCGACCAGAGCATTTATGCATGGTTGATAGAGATTTGATATATGTACATTTTAGGTGGAAGAAAAAGACAAAGAAGTGGCAGCTGTATCCATGTCTGGGAGATGTAAATCTTCTTCAGATGACTGATTGAAAAAAGCCTGGTTATTCACAGAACTCTCTGAGAGACATAACTGTTATCTTTTGATTGAATAACACTCATTCATACACCCTCACATATTTGATTTTACTAATCAATGGCTGAATTATTACTTGCATTCTATGCAGGAGCTGGAGCCTTCCCTAGAGAACATGAATGTTCTGTAACAGAAGCTGGGATCTGCCTTTAAAGAAAGGGGATTTTTGGTGAATTAGACATCGTTGCTTTCTTAAGTGGTCACAGAAAGAATGTACGGCTTTGCTAAATAAAGGAAATCAAGGGGGAAGGAAAAAGGTGATTAATTAGACTTCATTAACGATTATAACCTTGGAGAGTGTGAGTTTATGGGTCAGAAAACACGGTGGCAAAACATAAAACATGAAATAGCAGAAATTCAGTTTAAAAAGTGAAGTCAGAAGAAAGGCATATGAAAAAGTGAAGATAGAAGTGCACTGATTGTACGTATTGGGAATAACACAGCGCTCAGAAAACATGCACAGGAATTTGTCAGGACAGAGTCTTACACAGATAACCTACGTGTTTGAATACCCCCTGGCAAGAAGAGCTTTGGCTGCATTATGATCGTGTTTACATCATAAATGATGTAGCTTAACCAGTTAACTCATAGTTGCTCTCTCTAATCTGTCTTTTCTGTTCTCCCCCTTAGCTAACAATGCCAACATTTCCTGTGGTTGTGAAGATCGGACATGCTCATTCAGGCATGGGAAAGGTGCAGATGCTACTTTGCATGTTAGGAGGCTGGGTGTTTGTCTAAAAATAATATGCATGTTCTTTCATTTCCTGGATATTTTAACTTTTCATTGTCCAAAATCTGTCTGAGATCCCTACCCTTGCAAATCTCTGCTTGTATGTTATTCAAGAAAGCACCTTTCTTTAGGGAACTATTAAAACACATAATGTGTTTTCCCATGGATGCCTTTCCAGTTTATGTGTTGTCCTGTAGAGGACGTTCTTTGAAACGTACCAAGATGCTTTCTTGAAGCAGAACCTTATTTATTAATTTAGCTGACTGCAGGGAAACTATTTAAGTGTCGAGGTCTGCTGGCACAAGCCAACTTTTTGGACCTGGGAATGCAGGAAGGTTTTGCCTTGGTTCTTTATTAGTTTCAGCTTGATACTGAACTTCTCTTCATTTCCTCTCTTAACGTATTCTCTGTGATTGTTTCATACCGCTGTATAACTGCTGCTTTCTTTCTCCAAAGTAATTGCGTTTCAGTGGTGAGTACAGTTGTTTTGATATCACAATGGTGGCTCAATGGGATATTATTTAAATCCCGCTTTCATTGGTATCAATGAAAATTTCTCGTCATTACAGATTTACGACTTTCTCACTGAAAACACTTCAGTGCTTTCAGTGCTTTCGATTTTAAAACAGATCATCAGAGAATAGTTGCATTTGTCATCCTGAATCTCCAAAAGCTCCATGAACATATTTACTGCTAGCAATAGAAATAGAAAATTGTTTTATTTGTATTTTATTCAGTAATGATGCAAGTTGTACTGTATGTTATGATCTTTGGCTTATGACTGTTTTGCTTTATTCCATACTTATTAAGTGAGTGGAAATCCATCAGCCAATGTAATTGAGAGCAGAATTAACCACTAATGACTGAAACTGTTTCTGCGGGTTGCATATTTAAAGTATTAGGATACTTCTAGTATTCATCTCTCACTTATCAGAAAGGGAGATAATGCACAGACACGTTCAGCATATCAGATGTCTAGAAATGAATGGATTTTTTTTAGCTATAAAATATTTTAAATCCTTAAAGATTAAATGCCAGGCTTTTGCAGTGAAATACTCACTGTCAAAGTCCAAGTAAAGGTTCTCCTAAAGGCGTTGCTAGGAGTAGCGTTTCCATTGATTGTAATTAGACTTGCATATGCTATTAAGCTTTCAGACATTGGGTCAAATTACTCTGCGTTGTTCTCCTTCTGAGAGTTGAGAGCAAATACTTAAGCCTTATGACTTCTTTTGGCTTCCCCAGGCCCCATGGAATACGCAAATCCCATCTCACAGCAGTGGCACTCTGGCCCTCAGGTTCCCTTTCAGTACCGGGTGACAGTGGAAGCATACAAGACACTGGGCTTGCAAAGAGTTGCAAACTCTTCTAATGTTAGGTTCCATGAGAAACATGGCTCCCCGCCTCTTTTCCTCACCTTCCTGAAATGTACTTTGGGTCACGGTGTTGTTACAGTTCCAGTTTTCCTTCTCCCATTTTTTACCAGCCCTGACTAAGACTTCTCTTCCGAGTCCCTTTTCCTCCAACACGTCAGCTGGCTTCCTTGAAGAGAACAGTAGAGGTGTGCCCTCCCTTGTCCAAAAGTAATGCCTTTGTCCTCAATCTGTCCTCTGAAGTCTCCCTCTCCCTCTCCACTTATATTCTCCACTTTCTCACCTCCCTCTTGTTTCAAGATGTTAAAGTTGATGGGTTTAGTACTATTCACTGTCTTAGCCCAGTGTTCCACAGCTAGGGAATCCTACTCCTAGGAAGCCTGACTCCTTGGAGAGAAGTGGGAAAAATGAGGGAAAACAGTTCTGCTTTCTTGAGCCAACCCTCTGTGCTCCATGTGAATGTGCACTCATCAGAGTATCATGACCCTTCATCTCCTCTCTTCCAGGAGATACACAGTGTGATCGTACACGGTGTGCTCCATAGCCATGCAGTTAAATGAGCAATTAACAGAATCAACAAGAAATGTATATAAATGTTGCGTATTATCACACCTTGAAAAATTCTAAAGCCTGCAGACCTAGAATTAACAGTCAAAAAAAAAAAAAAACCCCAAACAAACAGAAAACAAACCAAAATTCCACTGTCTGCAAATTGCTTTCTGCAGATGAGTAGGTAACGTTTGCCTGGAAAAAAGGGTCTTTAATACAGGAATGTTACAGAACCTAGAAATCAGAGAAAACGTCCGATACTTCTTTTGATAAACTGATACTGTCAAAAACCATACTTCTTATGAATGCCATTTGCAACTGAATTCTACATTTTATTCCTAATTGCTCTTTTTTCTTTTGTATATGCTGTTTACTTGTGGTATGTTGACTACAGATCAAGGTAGACAACCACTACGATTTTCAGGACATAGCCAGCGTGGTAGCACTTACTCAGACCTACGCCACTACTGAACCCTTCATAGACTCCAAATATGACATCAGGATCCAAAAGATAGGCAGTAACTACAAAGCATACATGTGAGCCTAAACCTTATCTTCTTTCATCCTTGTGTTTCAAAATTGATAAGACCAGTGCTATTAAGATTGTTGGATGGGTCTCTGAGCAGATGGGGTGACTCCATGCCTCCATTGTCATACTCTCTGCAGTATTTTAGACTTCTAGACTTATCAAGACTTTTTTTCAAGTTGATTGTGAATGGAAGGAGGAGAATAAGATAACAGGTGAGCCTGCCAGACTTTTTTTCCTGCTAACATTTGCTTATTTTTTCATTTAAAGAAAGGAGCAGTTGGAAGGAGATTTGTTTTTACAGAGGACTTGTTAAATCAGTTTCCTTTATATCTCTTCAATAACTTTGGGTCAAATTTTCATATCCCTCTAGGGATAGTTAAATGGCGTTCATCCCCACAAACCTGAATTGTAATGCTGTAATGGAACAAAGTACTCTCCTTTTAACATAACACGTAGGAAAAATTCAAATCTTGCAATGGCCTTCAGACATATGGATGAAAATCTCGTCTCATTTTAGAATCAAAGATCAGGACTATGTGAGAGGAGGGTTTCAGTTTAAGAGACAGTATTTAGTTGGAGCAGCAAAGCCGGTTATGATGTAGTAGTTGAGCTGTGGTAACTGTTCTTATGTATATTTTTATTCTATTTTAATTGTCAAGCAATGTAGTCTGACATACACTCATTTCAGTTAATCATCTCATGTATTTATTCCTTCGTGCTCACAGTTTCGAGGCAGGAAAAATATAACAAAACATGGATAAAAATACACGCACGCATTTACACCTACATGCACATGCAAAAGTATTTCCCTAGGAAATCCTTTGACGTTGGAAAGATCAGAGATTTCTTGTATGTTGATGCTTGTAAGGTACAGTCAAGTTTTTTATCAGTAAAAACAATTGAAGTCCAAGCAAACCATAAATACTAAGAGAAGCAAAGAAATGGAGCTGGGTTAAAGGAAATGCATTAGAAGTTTTACAATCTTAATTAAGCATCAGGTAATTTAAGAACTGCCAAGAAGCTCTATAAGAAAGTAGAACCTTTTTCCCAGGGCCAGGGAAGAGGCAAGATGTATCTCCTTAAGTTGATATTGGAAGGCCACAAACTCTTGACTTCTCCCCAAAGACATTACTGTCACAAGATGAAAACAGTAAGAGTAACTGCTGGCCTTCCCTGATGTATGACTTGAAGAGAGAAAGAATATCAAAGATGAAGCCTTTCAAAAAGAAGTCAGTAATCCATGTGCCTCTCGTTGTGTACCTGAGGGGCCTCGAGAAAGCACGGCACTAAACTGGGTGGGGATACTGTTCCCGTAGGTCAGACCCACCCAGCACTATGGACACTCAATCCTTCTGCCTTATCTTGATCCCATAACTGTCTAAATTTTGCAGAAAACATATGTTGGAAATTTGAATTGTACAGAGACCAAAGCAGAGGACTTAAATAGTGACCAAAGCAGAAGACTTGAATAGCTCTTGAATAGGTTTCTGGAGGCCTTTGTTGGCAATTTTCAGAGTTGTTAGCGATGCAGGACAGAAACTGTGCCACTCAAGCTCCTACAGCATTTCAGGTGCGCTGGCCTTCCCCCACCTCTCCCTGCAGGCAATAAGAATCACAAACAAATGCTTCTGAATGAGACAGCTTTGAGCACCTGGTTTCTCCAGGAAAGTTAATTCCAGTTCTGCTTGTTTGTCATACATTGGTGTTCCTGGCTGTTGACTTTTTCTGCCTTTAGTCTCATATCTGTAGACTTCCACCCTGCTTTGTCTAATAGTGCTGTGCTCCTACACCCCAAAGTCAGCTCTCTCCTATCTGTCCAAAGCACATCTTGGTCCAACTGCTGCTGCCTCCCCACACTACTTCTACCTTCCTCTCTCCTAGTCCTTACCCCTTATGCCTAGCCTTTTTCTGTCCCAAGTTCTACCTTGCATCCTTTATTCTACTCAGTGTCATTCAACAGCCTTGTTCTCCCTCTGCCTGCAGCCACCTGTCAACCTTCTTTCTCTGTTTCAGACCTTTTCATACAGCTACTTCTGTCTCTTCAAGGCTAGGCCAGGACTTTTCTCTCTTGTTGGTGTTTTAACAGGCAGATTTCTTGTGTTGTGCTACCTGTCTCTCCCTTCCTTTCTTGTTTACAATAAATGGAGTTGATTTATCTCTGCCTTACAGCTTCCAAGTGAGAGAATCTGAGCAATAAAGCCCAACTCATTGTGGTAATGACACACCAAGAGACACCAACAACCAGGTGCAACACTGGTAACTCAATGGTGCATTGCCTGTGGTAGAAGTTAGACCCGTACCTCTCACAGGAGATACCCCTACATTTTTTCCTTTGACTTAAAATTTAAATGCTGTTCAGTCTCTTGGATAATTCTGGAAGAGACAGCCAACGTGAATTTATCATTTTCAATCATAAATGTTTCTTCACAGAAGAAGCAGTTGGCCTAAGGGACAGCAAAATAAGTTAAAATGACAGCCTGTTCCTCCTACCTTTTATTTATTTTTAAGTTTCTGCTCAGAAACTATGGGTTCATCCAAATGCTAAAAGCTTAGCCATCATTTTTTCTCTAGATTCTTTCATACAGTCAATCACACAAAAAATGAAATACTGATCCATTATTACAAAGCATCATAAAAAGGAGATTTACCAACTGTCTTAAAAATCGTTCCTGTGCATGCATACACATTATGTCAGTAGAATATTGTTTGACAGCTGGTTCTCATTTTGTGCTGTGACACAGGAACAGAGTGCTTAGAGAGCCACCACAAAAAATACCAGCTGAATAGTTGTTTTTCTAGTTTAAAGAGAGTTATTAAGAGCTTTAGTTTTATAATTCTGTGGGAAATTGTGGTATAAGTGGATCCATGACTCACAAAACATGGGTGCTTGTCATCTGTCAGTAGAGATTATAGCCAAAATGCAACACTGGATCCCTCTAAATACCACAACTCCTCAAATCGTTGTGTGACGCATACTTAACTGCGCTTGGTACCATTACAGAATTCATCTGATTTCAAGGAAAGAAGAGTTTAAAGGGTCACTCACAATGAAGAAAAACAGAAATGCAAAAACAGTACATCTAAATCTCTCCAAAAGCAACATTCTGACTTAATGTACTTTGATCAAAAGGTTAATGAAGCAAAAACAGAGCATATCAACTAAAGACAAACAGAGATACACAATCAAACCATTAAGCAGCCCCTCTACAAAAGAATTGTAGGGAGACATTTCTGTACATCTTTCTTATGATTAGTCCCTGTCCAGGCAGTTTGGATTGTGTACTTTAAAAGGTACTAGATGAAGGAGAAAGGTGTTGAAAAGGGGAAAGCTCAAGTTAATTAGTTTACTACTCATAATTCCTTTTCTCCCAACTCTAAGTTATTCCTCCTTTGCCAGGAGGAAATCAAGTGAAAACAGGTTAAGCCTAAGCGTAAAACACTCAGAAGTGTTAGGAGTTGTTTTCTATATTATTCAGTATTGAGTAAAAGAGGAGGAATGTGAAAATGTGAAAAACCTTAGCAATTATCAGAGTGAGAAACCTATGGATTTCAGTAGAGGAAATCGTATCTAGGGTTTAAAGTGCCACATGGTCTGATCTGGTACTTCTGTATCACTTAATCATGGTCTAATGGAACAACCTTGTTGATTTGGACTTCTTCTGTGTGACAGACCTAGCATCAACAGCTCCAGCCCACGAGCTGTTAAGGTTACACCAGTTAGGTCTGTGCCCATAGCATTCCTCATCTGGTCCCTACAGCATCCTTACAGCCAGCCAAGCATCCAGTAGTAAGACTGCTCCAGGTTCAGCAAGGGACCTTTCACACTGGGGAGTGAAAGCGCGGCTTAAAGCAAACTTTCTTTTCTCCTCTAGTCAGTAGTGCTGAGATCACATCAATGCAGGTGAGAATCTTGAACTAAATACTTCCGAGAAGTCTTCACAACAGTTTCTTTTTCTGATTTGGTCACATCTTGTTTTCTAAAGCACTCCTTACGTAGTGCATGATTGAATGCCTTCGAGAAGCCTGCAGTAGAATTCTGATTCTGATTTGTAACATTACTATCCCTCTGATATAGAATATGAGTACAGTGGTAATGAACTTAAAAGTTTCAGTTTGTAAGCACACACAGAAATACATATCACTTGAAAAATGAAGTAGAAATCACAAAGCGGCCTTATTGCAGGTCAGATTTGCCTTACACCCAGCACTGAGCATGCATCTTCCCCTTTCACTAGTTTCTTCCACACCAACAAAGAATATAGCATCACACAGGCACTCAGTGCTCTAAAATTCAGCTGACTTTAAAGGCTGCCATAGAAAAGGCAGCATGCCCCTGCAATTGCCAATGACCCTCGTAATTAGGTTAATAAAAAATGGAGAGAAAACTATAGCCTAATATACTTTTAATACATTACAGATGTTCCTGTTATTTTACTAACTGGAAACACTTCATAATTTGTATCCTTATCCTATTCCCAGTACAGCATTTAGGTTTCAGAAAGCAGTGATCTTCTCAGCCCTGGTAACAGTCCTGTGGGCTGAGGCGAAAAAAAACGTATACATTAATTTTTTTTTTCCTTAGAGATGAAATAAAAGTTGGCGTACTCAGGCCATGACAGAAACTGCTTTGATTATATCAGAGAACTAGCAAAGAGTGAAAACCAGAGGAGAAACCAAATCCAGCTCTAAAGCGGATCTGAGATCGCTGTGGAGATGTTAAAAAGATAGACATCTAATTTTCTAGTATTGGGACCTAACTTTACCATGGTTTGGATTTGAAATGAGAAGGTGAAGCTTCACTTTCTTGACATTTTTGGTAACAGTGTGTTACAGGCTATTCAATCCATTTTTAACTGATAACAGCTTATTGCTAAGTTTCACTTAATCACAGTAGTTTTAAGAAAGAGTCTTCAAAGAAGAAATGGGGAACAAAAATCTCACAGCCATGTCATACTTCGTACCACGCCTACAGTGAAATGAGTATCACTGACAGTTGCAATGCTTGTTAGAATTCTTCGTGTTTTAGATGCTCTGTTATAAGCTGCCAGATATGAAAAAGATGTAAATGCTGCTATGGTGTTCATTTGAAAAGCAGATTAATTTAAGAAGTAGTGAAAACACAAAACCACTGGCTGTCTTTATAATATTTTCCCCCTTTCAGGAGAACTTCCATATCCGGAAACTGGAAGACAAACACGGGCTCTGCAATGTTGGAACAAATCGCTATGTCAGATAAGTAAGTAGAGTCTCATGTAAAAGGTAATTAAAAGTCATAAACAGAATTTGATCTGAAATGATTTTTTTAAAATCCCGTTCTTGATTTGCAGTTCAGAATAGATGCAAGTCTCCCATTCACTCTGGGAAGAAATTCTCGAATTAGATTAAACACCATGAGCCAAGAGTTCCTCTACGACACATCTCAGAGCTGATTACCCAAACTAAGCCTTAGATACCTACGTGCACTCTTGGGTTCCTACATCCATAGCTGCACCTAGACAACTACTGCAATTCCTTTTTCCAGATTCAACCTGTCAGTTATTTCCTCTGGTTCATTTGCCCTCTTTTACTTAACAGTCTTACCCCATGCTACTGTGTTTTAAATTTTCTCCTTCTGCATCATCTCTCGTAACCGAGCAGTCTGGGCTCAGATTTGCCTGTTTAAATCACATTACTCTTTTCTGTTTTCAATGCTGCTACCTTGCTTATCGTTCGTTTTTGAAATTTCCACTGAATGGTACTCTGAGGCTCTTTACCCAGATGCTGGGATGTACTGAAGCTTATTTGACCTCGTGTCATCATTCCAGCTCTGTACGTTGCTTTACTGGGCTTTTCTTTTTCTCTCCCATTCTTAAGCTGGACACTTTCTCAAAACCATTCTCCTTGCAGTAGCTTTGAAGTGGGTCTTTGAAGCTCAGGTCTTCTAGTGAGAGAAGTCTGCTCTCAATACCACTCATTTGCTCCACATTCCTCCACAACATACAGGCCTCTTTTCCCTGGAAAATATATCCATGAGGTTTTTTGATGGCTGTGAATTTTCTTTTGTTCAGCTTCTCCAAAGGCTGCTACCAGTGGAAGCTGAAAAAACTGTGCACTATAAGTGTAATTTAAAAGGTGTTTTAAAATTCAACAATAATCTTTTTCTGGTGTTTTTTTTCCTTGAAATTCTGGAACCTACAAGTTGGTCCCTCTTATGAGCTGAGGGAGACACAGGAACTGTGTCATTGTCTGCCCTGAGAAAGGTGAAAACAACTAAGACGGGAATTACAACTCCCTGCTGTCCAACCCCTGTCTAGACTGTGTCCTCGCTGATCTCCCCTCTGGGGATGGAGTGGAGCCACATTATTTTCTCTTTCTCATTCCCCTCCCACCTTCCTGTAGAAAGGGAGGTTATGCCTGCACTGGGAGGGAAAAGAAAGAGTGTGTTTGGTGTGTGTAATTACAGCCCATGAGCTATTCCTCTGTAAAAGCATAGGCACTTTAGTTCTGCTGGGAGGACAACTAAACAAAATCAAATATGGGTAATGCCGTGAAATGCCAACCTTGCCCAGCTACCCCACTGCAAACGCTTTGTGTGCTTTATTTCTGCCTTCATTTTTTACTGTAAGATAAGGCTTCTCCCATTAAAAATCCACTAGCCAACAAAACTTCTTTCATGCTGGTGAAGACAAAGCTTGGAAATACTTGCTATATTCTCCTAAGAGACAGGTGGGGGGTTCTCTCACAGCCTCACGTGATGTTGGGTTGCACGCTGAAGTGCACAAAGCAGGGCAAGGAGGAGATGGGAAAATTGAAGTTTTCTGAAGAGTTGAAGTAGTTTTCTGGCATAGCAAAAGCAATCAAATCTGGTGCCCGTGCATTTCATTTATAATCATCTCATGAATTACGCAGCAGGCTTTTGAAAGCAGGGCCTGAATTGGCATTGTTGACTGAATACAAATCTCAGTCTAGAAAGTTAGAAAGGAGAGAAGAATTTGGCACAGAAAGGGACAATAACAAGGCAGCAAACAAGCAGTTTTCAATGTTAGGTATTCTTACTGAGCCTTCTGTTTCAGAGAGGCACTGCTCCCTAGCTAGGGCCAGAATAGAGACCTCTGCTTAGTGTGCTCACCTCAGCTGGCACACCAGATACTTCATGTCAGACACCTGAGGAACAACACTCCACTCTGTCAGTTCTGAGGCTACTGCGTGCTGTGTTGGCTCTGGGAAAATAAAAACTGTGACCTCTTGTCAAACCTACTGTGCAAACATTGGGTTTAAAACACTACCGGCTGGTCCATCCAAGACCATCTCTTTCCAAATGTGACTGTATTTTTCCAGCTCTGTGTTTATTGGCAGAATAAGTCAGTCTGTTTATTGGCAGAATAAGAAGTCTGTTAGAAATGCTTTCAGAGATCTCATTGATGTTCCAGTGTTTTAAAGAAAATGTCTTCTTTTTTTTTTATATAAAGTCCAGGTATTTACCATTAAAGAAAAGTTTTGCTGTCCTCATGGCTTCTTAAGATACATGTTGGTATTTTACAGCAAAAAAAGCAGTTATTTGTAAGCAAGTGCATGCAAGCAATCCAGTCAGGCAGCGCATCTAGAGATGTTGAAGTTGTCAAGCATCCAAAGCAACTTCTCATTTTGGACAAAAAACATGTTTCTCACAGGAAAAAAAATTCTTTTCATTGCTAAAATATCACCATCAGGATTTTTTCAAGCAGTTGTATCAATTACTTTGTATTCTGCTTAAAAGAAAAACTTTTCCACTGGAACAGGCTTGATAGAAGAATATGTAGAGGATGTGATCTAATAAGTTTAGTTGGAACGGATGCCATTACTGGAGATAATTTTTTATGAATAAGGCTCTCAGCCAAGCAATCAGTTTCCTTTGATCTTACTGTGAAGTCAAATGCTGTTTATTACATCAATTTTTGTGCAGTGGAAAATACTACGATATGGCAAATCTCTCATGGTGGCTCAAAGGCTGGAGCAGGAGAGAGCAGGAGAGGGTCTGTAAGAGGAAACAGCTCTCGATTCTACTCATGGTAGCCAATGAAAAAGAAAAGAGTTACGATCATTGACTGCTTTAAAACTGGGGTTTTTTAAGCAAAATGTCCTTCCATTGGTGGAGCTGTGCTATCTGCCTGGAGATTCATCTGGGGAAAGCAGAGTAATCAGGCCAGTATCCATTTGAATACAAATTCAGTAAAACTGACAATACAGTGAAAATTCTGAATGTAGAACAAATGTTCTATAGAACACATTATTAGATTAAGCCTATAGAAAACAAGAGCCTGATGAGATACTCACAGAAAACATTGTTTTTATGAAACAGGTACAAGCTCTGGGTGGACACTTGTTCTGAAATATTTGGTGGTTTGGACATCTGTGCTGTTAAAGCTGTACATGGAAAGGATGGAAAAGATTATATTTTTGAGGTAAGCAATCCCACTCTTTACAATATATGCTTTTACATATTACAGAACACCCAAGTAAAGAACATTGGTGGTAGTTACGCATTGGCTTATTTGTGTTTCAGGGAAGGATACGTATTTTTGAGCAACATTTAACTCATAATACAAAGCCACACGTCCAAGTTCGTGGCAACACTTGCTGGAAAATGTAACTCTATATATGGTAACATCTTCTAGTGTTTGAGGAAATGTACACAAGCTACAAAACAAACACAAATGTGGATGTCACATTTTCCCAACATTTATGATTTCTTTCCTGAGCTGGCTTACCAGTTTTTCCTGGAGGGTTTATAGATAGCCCTATCCCAGGGGAACCCCGACAAAATTATACCTTTGCATGGAAAGGGAAATTAAGAATGAAATGGAAACAACTTTACATTTTTCTAGCCTAAATGCTACCTTTAGGATCTGATTTCTCATGAATCAAAAGTTTCTGCTGCAGATAACTTGGAAAACTTCAAGTTTCTCATTTACTTTAAGTTTATTCTAGAGAAATAGGACTTTGCTTAGCCATGAAACAAGCTGTCATTGCTTGCCTATCACACAATTCAGGATTGCTTCAGCATCTTGCATGTTCTTAGAATTTTCTTCAGGAGATAGGCAAGGGTCTTCAGAATCGCCCCACACACTCCAAAAGAGGTTGATATTTGCTAAAGCAAAAGTAAGTATTTTTTCTAAACTGTGGAGGTTGTCTGGAAATTAGGGATTGCCCTCTTGAGTTGTTTTCTTCTATTTATAACAGAAAAGCTTTGCAGAAGTGAAATACTTTGTTTTGTTGTGGTGTTAAACAGCTCTAAGTGTTCTTTTCTAGTTTCACAATTTTATTCATCACATTGCAGGTGCTATTAATTCCCAATCAATCAACATCATTTTAAAGCACTGAGCAGCTTGCAGGATTAAACCTTCAGCAAAACAAATGGGATTAATCACTACCTCCTGGGATGCTAAGGAGGGTTTCAAGCAATCCTCTTTTCTTAGTCTGCCTGGCCAAATCAGACCTTATTGTTTCTTACTATATCAGAACTCACTGTAGCTTGAGGTTTAGGATTCTGTACTAAACCTGCATCTTCAGGCCTGGAAGTTCCAGTGAGCAGGAGGAGAAGGGAGTGCAGTTTTTCCGAAATGAAGTAGCCAATGCAAATTATGTAATGGATCGATCCTGCACAAATCTGCAGGTTTTCCATGCCTGGTATAGCTGTATTCATAAGCAAACAGCATTCTACTGGAAAACTGGAAGGGCTGCCCAGGGAGGTGGTTGAATCCCCATCCCTAGGGGTATTTAAACAATGGGTAGATGAGGTAATTAAGGACATGGTTTAGTGGCAGGTAGGTATGGTTGGACTCAATGATTTCAGATGTCTTTTCAACCTGGTGATTCTATGTTTCTGTGCTCTCGCGTCTGAGTGGTGAAGTGGTGACTGACACGCCTGCTACAGAACCGAATGGCTCTGTGGTTCTGCAGGTGTGATCTGAGGAGAAAGGCACCAACTTCATGGCGCAGGGGATATACACAGGTATATTCTTCTCCATTTTTCAGTGTGAACATACAGCCAGCGTGACCCCCAGTAGGAAAGCATGCAGATATGTCACTCAGCTTCAGAGTGACTGCGAATTAGGGTAGAATGCTACTAAAATATCTTTTGTATACTCAGCATTCTAGGTAGACATTAACGTCAGAGGAGTTTTCTATAATAAGGTTTTACAGGAATAACTGCTTGCTACCTAGGACATGTTTTGGCAAAGGTGTTCAAGAGCTTTAGGACATGCACAATCCAAGGCTATAATTTTAAAATACCCATAATACTACATGTAGCGACCTTCCAGTACCTGAAGGGGCTACAAGAAAGCTGAGGAGGAACTGTTTGCAAAGGCTTGGAGTAATAGGATGAGGGGCAATGGGTATAAACTGGAGAGGGGGAGGTTTAGACTAGCCACAAGGAGCAATTTCTTCACCATGAGAGTGGTGAGGCCCTGGCACAGGTTGCCCAGGGAAGTTGTGGCTGCCCCATCCCTGGAGGTGTTCAAGGCCAGGCTGGATGGACCTTGGGCAGCCTGATCCCGTGGGAGGTGTCCCTGCCCATGGCAGAAGGGGTTGGAACTAGGTGGGTCCCTTCCAACCCAAACTATTATATGGTTCTATGATCTTCTTAAAACATGCATTCTAAACTAATGATAGAAAATACAGCATGTAAATGACTTTTTATATGTCTATTTCTGGAAGGTTATTAATTAATCCTACATGCCCCTTTCTTTTTGTTTTTTATCCTATACCAAAAATTTTATTATTTTAGAATCATAGCCATTCAGCTTCTTTATGATGGTCACTTTGTCATTCCTTGCTTTAGCATTCTGCTTTCTTTTATTCCCCAAAACCATGGAGCAACAAATTGTACAGCATTGTGTCTTGAGAATCTAATGGTCTAGCTGTAATTAAAAACACACCACTATAAAGCAGCTCTTTATCTATGACCTAGTATGGTCCACTTACGTTGCAGGTAAGAATGTGCTAGTTTTTAATGTTAGATCCAGTCACCATGCCCCACTTCTTTGAGAAGGGTAAACATACTTTTTTTTCTGATTTAGTTTCTCTGATAGTTTCACTTCTGTATATATTGGATGAAAAGTTTGAGAATTTGTTGATAACGTATTCTTATTTAAAGCTTCCTGGCCCTTTAAGTTATGCCAAACGTGCTTGCTGTGTAAGTAGGGTAACAACTGGTCAGGAGTAATGTGGAAGTATTAGATAAATAAAATGAAATAAAATAAATTAAGGATGCTCAGTGACACTGAAGTATAGTTCTAGACAAAACTTCTGCGTACACAAAACTTGTTATGACATAAAGACATTTACAGGTCTTCATTACTGTTAGCTTCTTGTAGATGTCTCCCTCCTGAGTTGTGTATGTTCCTTTGACCAAGTAGGTCTCAATGTAATAATAAACCAAGAAATTGCATTTTAAGTGCAGCTTCTCACATTTTATAGCTTTATGTACTAGATTTGGGTCCATTTTATAGATTTAGGTGCTAGATTTGGGTGCATTTATAGATTTAGGTTGGTTTCTTAGTGCTAGTTTGCACATCAGTGTCTTCATGTTTCTGTAGCCACCGTAGAGTTTTCTAGCTGAAGCCAATGCTACTATTATTTCACGAACATTATAAAAATGATACATTTTTAGTGTGCCATTCAACTTCCCAAGCTGCTATAAATGCTGCTCCCAAGGGAATTTTGGAGGATAGTCATTTGCACCTTCTTGCTATGCAGTTGAGGGTTACCTTATACATTTCCAGGAGGAAAATACAGGCCAGTTTGTCTGAACACAGGAATGACAAATAATTAAAGTGATAGTATTATTCAAACACAGTACAGCCTCTATTTTCAATGAAGCTACAGGTTCTCTACACTTTTCTGAGATGGGGGCTGTAAGAGGTAAATTTAACCTTTAGAAGAATATGGTTTTCTAACCGTTGTTGCCTGGAAGAAATCGCCTTCTGCAGAATTATCCTATAGTCCTTCTTGTCTTCTTTCCTCAAAAAAACTATCTCCAAAATCCTATTACAGAACAGTATTAAAGAATCACTTCAGTAAAAGGAAAGGTTATCAGTTTAATCAGGAGTGAGGCCAAGTTTATATTCTGTATAACAATCTTAGCTACTCATTTAGTGTCTCTTCTTTTCGCCTCAGTTGGAATACTCAGCTGCCAAGCATCATCATGCCAGAAAGAAGCTGTAGAATCAAGAATTTTATTAACACATCATAGCAACATCCAACTTTTTAACTGTCTCACCAATTCTTGCTAATAAGACATCAAATGAAGGTCGATTAACATCTTAAATAGCAGAAGGACTTTTAATCTTTCCCTTTTAAAATAGATGCTTCTGTAGTTCTAATACTAGAGGAACAGATACTTGAGCATTGTTCGTGTTTCTGACTCCACTGAAGATTATCTTTCACAGTTCATTCTTGGCAAACCAGACCTCTGGGAAACTAAACAAAAGCTCGTATCAAGATGATGAATACAGTGGAAGAGAACAAATGTAACAGCATCCTTTTAAGTGGCCTCACAGGCAGGCTCCCATATTTTGCTCAGAATTGAATGGGTGGGTGGCTGCTGCAGGTGTCTTGTTTCTTCTTGCTTATCTTTACCCTTGAGCTATATCGAAATTAGCTTCCAGTTGGTTTATAGCCCAGAAATCTGCAAACCGTTTGGATTTCGTAAGGAGTATTTGTATATTTTCAGCCACTGTGAGCCAATATAACAAATTAAGAAGCAGAATTTGATTTTTTTGTAAGTTTTGGCATAACACACGCCATTTCTGAGGGAGTGGCAGTCTACCAAACTACGAGGAAATACACCACCAGCTCCAGCATGTATATTCTGTATGAGGAGTGGTGACACACGCCCAGCACTAAGTATGCTGTCGTTTACAGACTTATTTATTCCCGTATCGAGCATCCTGAATACTGTTGGCTAAAGTGCATGAAGGAGTGCGTCCAAAGGGAAAAAAAAGGCAGAAGCCAGCTGTGCCTCTTGCAGTATTTGTGCACAATTTTACTTAAAGCTGTGCTTTCTAGGAAATTCCAGCTATACCATTCAATTTGGAGCTCAGACAGAGCTGCACCGCTGACTACAGCACAATTTAATGAGCACAAGCCCCTGAGATTGTACTGCCAAGTATTCAGAAGTTAAGCCTACTACTGTCTTAATCACATGCATTTCCAAAATTCAGCCACAAAGACGTGAGAATACATTCTGTTAGAAATATTTGGTAATATCTTTGTCAGTGATGTATCACAAATGGTGGACGTATTTAGACTGGAGGTCACCCAGTCCAGCTTTCTGCTGAAAGCATGGCTAACTTTAAAGTTGCCCAGAACCTATCCTGAACGAAAAAGGAGAGAGAGAAGGATTGCTTCTTTCCTTGTTTGCTGGTATTGTAAATGGAAGTCTCTTATAACAAACAGATTTTTAACAACTGCTTAGAAACAGTTCTGGAATCGTCAATAAGTTCTGGAATCCTCAGCATTAGAAGGAGATGGAGCTGTTGGAATGGGTCCAGAGGAGGCTACAAGGATGATCCGAGGGCTGGAGCACCTCCCATATGAGAACAGGGGTTGGGGAGTTCAGAGAGTTGGGGTTGTTCAGCCTGGAGGAGAGAAGGCTCCAAGGAGACCTTCTAGTGGCCTTCCAGTACCTGAAGGGTACTGGGGAGGGGCTTTTACAAAGGCTTGGAGTGATAGGATGAGGGGCAATGGGTATAAACTGGAGAGGGAAAGATTTAGACTAGACATAAGGAGGAATTTCTTCACTGTGAGGGTGGGGAGGCCCTGGCCCAGGTTTCCCAGGGAAGCTGTGGCTGCCCCATCCCTGGAGGTGTTCAAGGCCAGGTTGGATGGGGCTTGGAGCCCCTGATCCAGTGGGAGGTGTCCCTGCCCATGGCAGGGGGTGGAACTGGATGATGGGCTTTGAGGTCCCTTCCAACCCAAACAATTCTATGATTCTATGATTCTATGATTCTATGTAACATAACGTCATATCTAAATCAAGTCACTTGGCATATAAACATGTGCAAGAGTGACAAAATAATAATGACCGTGATTTTTTTCACACTGGAGTGGCTTTCCATCCGTTGAAGAACGCATGCTCATCAGGTTAGTCAGGGAACTAAATCCTGCTGCAGTAGTTGATTGAATCAGAAGTCTCTCATAAAAAATTTTGAAAAATTAGGAGTCTAAAAGTACTCTTGGTGATGTAACTAAGATATAATTAAGACCACATCTGTCTGTGAAGGTTCATATTTCCGAAACAAGAGGCATTCCTACATTTCCTAATAGGACTTAACAAAACTTAATAATAAGTGGCTAAGAGGATACAGTTGTAGAAAAGATAGCCTTTTTAACTAAGAATTTTCCAAGTTTCTCTATGCATTAGTTCTAAATTAATTGATGTAGTCCTTCATATGTGGGCTTCAGGTGACAGAAAAAACCCAGTTTATTCAATGAACTCTTCTGAGCCTTTTTTTTCTGTTTTGGAAGTAACAGATTTAATCTGCTGAAAATTTCCAGATGCTATTCCAGAACTATTGATATCAGCTGTTCTTTTAGACAGAAAAGTGAATGCTGACACAGTGAGTGAAGGTGGTAAAATTGTTTTGCTAGAACCCTAGCTTTTATTT
The DNA here is from genome assembly GCF_032191515.1 of Phaenicophaeus curvirostris. NCBI lineage: Eukaryota > Metazoa > Chordata > Aves > Cuculiformes > Cuculidae > Phaenicophaeus > Phaenicophaeus curvirostris. Next base: position 3,977,212 of record NC_091402.1, on the reverse strand, counting down.
GAATGGAGCAATAATTAGTGACCTTCCTGATTTCTATCCTAAGAATAATTATGCAGTAATATTTTTTCACATAGTATTTATGTTTATTTTATCCATTTTCAAAATACTGTAACTTTTAAACTTTTAAATTAGCAACAATAGCACTTCTTATCCATGGCCATCTTAATGGCTTCTTCTGTTCATAAATAACTATACTTCATTAATAGAGGGTTGACTAGGGTAAAATTCATTGTGATGTTAACTTAATTGTTATTTTCTAGATCAAACCAATCACTTCCACATATTCTTTTCAAAGTACTTGAATTTTTCTCAGTAATGTGAACTGCATTTTCTGTGTATTTTAACACTTTTTTTTAGACTCCTGCGTGCATGAGTTGGCAAAGTACAAATTCAGCTTCATCCATCAGTTTTCATTTGGACATAGATGTCATTTGCTTGGTTATTCCATTCCAGATTCAAACAAGAGCATATAAATATGTCTGTAGGCACAGGATCCTTATCTAGGAATGCTTGATTCACTTTCCTAGCTGTTCTTTCTTGTTCTGCCAATGTTGTTATTCACCCACTACCGGAGGGACTATAGACGTTTCCCAGAGGTCACCGTGGGCTCTATGCTGTGCTCTCCCCTGCTGACTTCTCAGGTGTGGTTACATTTCCAGCTACAAATAACTACATCTGTTATAGAGACCTCAGGGAAAGCCCCAGGGATTGCTTCATATCCAGTCACTCTTGTACTTCTCAGAAATGACACCAGTCCCAGTCAGTCCTAAATGACCTCCTCAAACTCTCAGTTTTACTTATTGTCACTTTCCCCATACTTAGAACTCTTAAATTAAAATCTGTATCAGCCTTTTCCTTTACAGTCAAAATTTTCACCGCAGTTGGAGGCATCCAGGTCAAAAAAACAACACAGAAGAATAACACATTCATCCCACAGCAACAACACAGTCCAGCTGCTCTTACCCACAGAGCACGGTAAATAGTTTTTCTCAGTCCTCACACTCTTGAGCATGGACCTTCAAAATTACCCTGATTCACAATGAAATGAATTCCTCCTCCCTCTGTACTTACCGATTCTCCTGTCTTCTCCTGTAATTCATAGATCTTTCTCCATATGAAATCCATATATCTTCATTCTGTCAGACTCCTTGGGCACTGCTCATTTGCAAGCCCTCTGTCTACTCCTTCATATTCCTCTCATATTTCAGCGTCCTTGAAACACCTTTTTCTTCCACTGTATCAACAGAGTACTTTACCTTTGCCCTTCCTGTAACCCCTGAAACTCTATCCTTCCCAGCAGCGTTTGGGTTGGGTCTTCATAAAGCTCCAAGCATGAGATCTTTCTCGGTCCTTTGACAGTAAACACATTATGCAACGAAGGACCACGTCTGGTCAGTGGCCATCAGAGTAGTTTCTCCTCCGAAGATGATCCCTGTGCAGTTACTGATACCTTATATCTGCACTGGCTCCTTTATTAATCCTATCCCATTTCCTTTCATATTCATCAAACAGCATTTCTCTTCTCTTCTTTGCCAGTCACAGTCTTGCAGCCCAGATTGCAAATATTTGATTATCCACAGTAGCGGTGGAGGGCACAGACTAATCCGGTGAAAGGCCATAGTGGTGAAGGGCAGGGCTTTGTTTTATCACAGTCTTGTGTTGAATTAAACGTGCAGCTGCTAGTAAATACGCTTAGGTTCTTATAGTTTAGTAGAAAGATGTGTTAAGTGCATTTCAGGATATGGTTTCTAGGTGATAAAAGAAATTCATCCCGTAGAATTGGTTACCAAAACACATATAAATTAAAGATAGAAGTGATTTGAATTAAGGGAACGTAATTGATAGTGGCCCATGTTTCTACTGGCATCTGCAAAAGTAACTCACTTGACTTCATGAATTACAGATGTCTTTTTTTCTGCGAAATCCTCTTAGTGGGAAACTCCAGTATTTTAAAACTCTGAACTAGGTCTGAAAAAAGACCCTGGCTGTGCTTAAATGGTATTTTAAAATTAGTACAGTCTATAAATAGATTATTTGTAAACAGGATGCTTTGTGTATGTTTAAACTTTGTCAAGCCTCTGACGTGGGCAGAATGCCAGTGTGACACTCCTGATAGTCATTCACAGGGTTTAAAAACTGTTAGTCTTACCCAAAATATTTGTCATTCTTAGGATACATTTATATTGAAGATTACTGATTTCTGATAACTGTCATTACTTATTTTACTGTGAAGGAAAATAGACTGCGTGCTCTTAAAGGAAAAAAAAAGAAACAACAACAAAACCCAATCTGTAAAGTATTCACCTTGATCTTAGGTTCTCTGCCAGGGAATAGGAGATGTGCTCTTTTAGTTAAGTTAACTGTCCAGTGCAAATGATGGAGTATCGCGTTATCCTTTTATGTCCTCTGAAACAAACACAGGTGTGTCAAAAGTAGGCACCCTCGAGAAGTAACAAATACTGTGTAGAAATAGCAAATACTAATAGCCCTCTGAAGCAAACTGGATTCGGGATTAGTTTGGTCCATTTGGACAGGCTGAGAGAGTTGGGGTTGTTCAGTCTGGAGAAGGGAAGACTCTGGGAAGACATTAGAGGAGCTTCCAGTGCTGAAAGGGGCTCCAGGAAAGCTGGGGAGGGGCTCTGGATCAGGGAGTGCAGGGAGAGGACAAGAGGGAAGGGTTTTCAGCTGAAAGAGGGGAGATTGAGATGAGATCTGAGGAAGAAATTTTTGCTGTGAGGGTGGTGAGGCCCTGGCCCAGGTTGCCCAGAGCAGTGGTGGCTGCCCCATCCCTGGAGGTGTTCAAGGCCAGGCTGGATGGGGCTTGGAGCCCCTGATCCAGTGGGCTTAGAACTGGATGGGCTTTGAGGTCCCTTCCAAACCAAACTATTCTATGATTCTATGATATCCTGCGCTTGGGTTTGGTTTTTTTTTCACTGATGTAACATATACCATTTCCACAGGTCTTGTTTGGCTTTTGTTAAAAACAAGTAAAGAGGTGAACTGACATTCTACGCAGACATGGACTAAGTTTGTTTTGGTGCCATATCCAGAGCTGATGTATTGTTTTATTTCACAGGTCATGGACTGTGCGATGCCTCTAATTGGGGAGCATCAGACTGAAGACAGACAACATATAACTGATCTAGTTGTAAGCAAAATGAACCAAATGTTGTCCAAAACTCCCATACCATCTCCTCAGAGACCCACTGCCACTCAGCAGCCTCAGGTAGGAGATTGTGGGGTTTAAAATAGAACATCTTGTTCTGTGATTTTAAGCTCAAAATTTTTCCTCAAAGAATTTGGTTGGAAAACTGTGCAGACATACTATGAGCTACAAGGATTCAGGAACTTACCAACATGTTTGATGGGGTTGTTGTATTTAAATGAGATAACCGGTAACAGCTGTGGATTCAGTGAATTACCAGGCTTTGCACTGTTTCCTTTTGCTTACATCGGTGTCAGATGTCATGGAAATAAGAAGCAACGCTGTCATAGATTACCTCCACTGTGAGGATGTCAGAAAGAATACTGAGACCATAGTTCTTGTTGTTCTCGTGAGAAATAAACTACATGATAATCTTTTATTATTCATAAAAATGCTTTTCAAATCTAGGAAACTTCTGAAATATGTTTCATATACAAGAGAATTTGTGTCAGAGATTGCAAATGGATGCATTTCTCTTATTTTATCTTACAAGGTCTGATAGTTAAAGTGGGAAGATTTATGGCCCAAACGTTGCTACCAGCTGGCTTTCAGACTTTGGAAGTCATCTTTGTGTTCCCATTTCCATGCATACAAAATGTGAAGTTTATTTTATTGATCATTTAAACAACTTCTGAGAGTGCGGTATTTTTATAAAAGGCTCTAAGAATATAAAAGTTTTCCCTCTAAGTAGGAGAGAAATGGATTTGATTGGTGGACTGCTAGATGGATAATTGAATTGGCCAGATGACCATATCCAGAGTTACAGTCAACGGCTCAATGTCCAAATGGAAACCAGTAACAAGTGGTGTCCCTCAAGGGGCCATACTGAGACCGCTACTATTTAATATCTTCGTTAATGGCATACACAGCGGCACTGAATGCACCCTTGACCAGTTTGCAGATGACACCAAGCTGAGGGTGGAGTCAAGAAGCTATGGAGGAAGAAGCTATAGTCAAGAAGCTATGCAGGACCTGCATGACAGGGTCCTGCCCTTGGGTGACCGCAGTCCCCCAGTATCAGTACAGGCTGGGGAGTGAAGGGATTGAGAGCAGCCCTGCGGAGCAGGACTTGGGGTGCTGGGGGATGAGAAACTAGACATGAGCCAGCAATGTGAGCTTGCAGACCAGAAGGTCAACCGTGTCCTGGGCTGCATAAAAAGAAGTGTGGCCAGCAGGTATGAGAGATGTGATTCTGGACCCTAGTAACAGACAGACATGGACGTGCTGGGGTGGGTCCAGGAAAATGACCAAAGCATTGGAACAGCTCTCCTGTGAGAAAAGGCTGAGAGAGTTGGAGATGGGGACAGATGTTTTACCAAGGCCTGCAGTGACAGGACTGTAGATGTTAAGTTGGATATAAGGAAGAAATTCTTCAAGATGAGGGTGGTAAGACATTAGAACAGGTTGCCCAGGGAAGCTGTGGCTGCGCCATCCCTGGAGGTGTTCAAGGCCAGGCTGGATGGGGCTTGGAGCAACCTGATCCAGTGGGAGGTGTCCCTGCCTGTGGGACTAGATGATCTTAAAAGGTCTGTTCTAACTCAAAATAGTCTACAATTCTATGGTTCTTTGAAAAATGCTACATAAATGCTAAATAGCATCTTTCATGTCTTCATAACTAGGTCTGACCAAGAGCAGCATTACCAGCTACAACTTTCACATTCTTCTTTTACTAAAGGAATAAACCATGACAATACATTGTGACTAAACTATTAAGGACTGTACTGCTGCTCTGGACCGGCACAGCTCCATGGTAATCAGTTAAGCAACAGGATAAGCCAAACTGTAGTACAGGAGTTACCAAGCTTAAATCAAGGATCTATTTTTGCTCTCAGTAGGCTCCACACCAGGTAAACAATTTGAAAACAATTTTGTGGCACACCTCAGACAGACTAGTTCTTGAGGCAGAGTGACTAATTTGTTCTCCAAATATATCATCATGCTTTAAGTTATAAAAATACACCACCCCACATAAAAAAAGTGGTATGGCTTCTATTTATATTGCAGCCACTTGAAACTAAGCACAAAATTGTTTCAACCACGGCACCACATACAATTGAGAAGTTTCCATCCAATGTGACTCAAGTCCATTGTAAAAGGCACTGAAAAAGAAAGACAAGGGTGGGAAGAAAATAAACCACCTTATGTCAAAATGCACGATGTAATTCAACATTAACCTTCTATTCCTTATCCTACCCTTAATTTACGGGTTGCAGTTGACTAAAATCAGAGCCATCCCTTCAGAATATTTGCAATATTTATTAATTTTCCTCTCAGTGCGTCAGACTTGGCTTCTTTAAAATTTGCTTTGCCATATCATCCACTAGCTTGGGACAGACAAAGGAGATCTGAATTGCCACAGAAGGTGCTGTTTGCTAATACCTATTAATCTTCCCAGCTTTCAGGGCAAATCATGAAACAGATCTATAGTATTTAAAACAGGTAAATCCTCATGTGAAGTTAAGTTTTAGTTTGGTTGTTTTCCTAAGAATAGAAACAATCTTTCCCTTTAATCTTTGAGTGGTCTCTTTCTTTTCTAAACTGAGAAATCAGTTCCTCATCTTGAGAAATGCATCTGTTCACTGGTGGAGCTGGGGAATGCTCTCTATTTATGCAGGTCACATAAAATGCAAAGCCAGGAATTTATCCCAAATCAAGTATGTGCATGGTCCTAGAAACCAAAGCAATATAGACGCTAAAGACTAATGTGTGTGTTTTGCAGCTTTGCTTTCAAATGAACAGTTTGCAGCCAGTGGTACAGCTATAGATGTGCCACATTTGAATTCCCTTGTTATCTGCATGGGTTCTTAAAAATTATTTATAATCTACCTACTCGTGTGGCGTTAGGTGCATCATACATAAAAGAAAGCCACAATTTATAAATGCCTGCAATGGCCAGTACCATTCCAATTAAATATCCATCAGAGAACAAATCAGTGATTAGGAAAATAAGTCTTTGTTTAGAGCTATGCAGCCAAATCTTGATGGAAGTGCTTGGCCTTGCAGTATGCTCTGAAGGCCAACAAAGTGCTCTCTGTCAGAGTGCCAGAAGGAGAAAATTCCAAAGGCAAGGACCTCAAACTGTTTTGCCTAGGTTGGAACCTCGGATGTGCAGATCCTGTGATTGATAACCCCATTGAATCTGTAATCAAAGGGACCTCAAACTGTCTTGCAGGGACCTCAAACTGTCTTGCCTAGGTTGGAGCCTCAGAGGTGCAGATCCTGTTAACCTCATTGAGTCTATAATCTGAACTATCAGATGTATTGAGACTTTTTAAATATATATTTTGTGTATTACATATTTATTTGTTTCTCTATAAACATTTGCACAGGCTCTATAACAAATTCTGCAGGATGGCAGAGAACCCATGAAGGAGAAAAACTGCAGTTTGCAGCTCTGGGTGCTGCATCTCCTGCCACCTGACTCTGGTGCAGCCACCAAACTGTGTCTCATGCTCTTCTCTTGCGGCCCCAGGGTACAGTTCACTGTGTACCTTAGACAGTGTGATTGAACCGTGCTGGGATGGGAAGTATTCTTGACTGCAGCATTCAAAGCCTGCTGGTTTTACTCTTACCAGCTACCTTATGAGTCTTCCCACTCCAAAGAAACTCCTCTCTGAGTCCCTGGACTCAGAGAAGATCTGTCTGATAGAACTACGTATAGTCAAAAAATCTTTCAAAAAATAAAGTTGTTTCTACTTAATTAAAAAATATGATAGCTTGTTTTACTCACAGCCATCATGAAAATATATAATAGAAGGTTTTGTAGGAATACGGTATTAGTAGAATTTTTCATGCAAAAAACCAGTTCTACTTGCAGGCAGTAAAATTACAGAAATCTAGATATCCACCTTTTGTAACCTTGTCTGAATACTTGTGACAGATCTTTTGAGAAGCCTTTTTCCAGTCTTTCCTAAAAGCCAAACCAGGTAAGATCACCCCGAGAAGTGTTGTGGCCAGTGGAATCACTTATCTCAGTCTCCACCTGTCGATAGGAAAGATCATTGCAGAAACTTCTGCTCTTTGGATTTGCAAAACTCTGCAGGTGTTTGCTCAGGCTCTTTAAGGCTTGGTTCTTTAGCAGCGCTTGTAGGTGAAACGGTAAGAGTAAAGCATCTATTCCAGACTGCATGGTAGGAATTGTGATGAACTAAACTCTGTGTAGAATATTAGATTGTACATGAGTATTACTGCAAAATGCAAAGGCTTACAGTCACGTTAGCAGTTGAAGCTAAGGAAAATCGTATCAGGAGAATGTTGTTTCAGTCCAGCTCTGCTGAGGCCGTGTTGTGTTATCCTCAAACAAACAAGGAATTTGCTGTCTTTAATGGAAGGAAGACGTTTGTGCACCAGAGACACAAGATCCATGATCACAGAATCATAGAATCATAGAATAACAAGGTTGGAAGAGACCGACCGGATCATCGAGTCCAACCATTCCCACCAATCTCTAAACCATGCCCCTCAGTACCTCATCCACCCACACCTTAAAGACCTCCAGGGAAGGCGAGTCAACCACCTCCCTGGGCAGACCGTTCCATTGCCTAATGACCCTTTCAGTGAAGAATTTTTTCCCATGATGACACATGATGACCCATGATGACACAACATTGTAAAGAGCACAGCATTCACTGCTGAATCCTGGCTCTGTTTAATTGAAGAGAACAGAGTAGCACACGAGTAATAAAGTAACAAATTATGCAGAAGTAAAGAAGATGGTGCTTTAATTATTTTGAGAGCAGAAATGCAGGACCTGAATTATTTCCTTTCTTAACACTCTCTACATTGTTAAATTAAAAAGTTTTAATACCTTCTATATTCTTGACCCACAGGGAAGTTCAGTGCAATGACATTAAGCTCAGTAGAGACTGTGGTCGAGGGGACTTCACTCAGCTATCTAAAGCTATTTAGAGTTCTGATTTACTTCATGTCCATTTTTCCTATTTTTCTCTTTACCTTATTCATTCTTAATTCCCTGAGCCCTTACATGGTTTGTCTAGACCCAGGCAGTTTTCACTAGTTGTATTTTATTCTGTTCAGAGACAAAATGGGACCAAATTTGAACAAAAAGTATTACCTGTGGAGAGAAGAGCAAGCCATTATCACATTGCCTATTCTTGTGCTTCACAGGAACAGTCACAGTTCTAGTACATTCCAGCTGTTGTAGTTGCTTCCTTTTTCAAAGCAAGCTACTTATGATGAGCAGCAATTTGTTTCAAATCACTGAAGCTTTTATGATGGGCAGGCAATATAGTCATTTGATTTGGTCTTAACTGAAAGAAAATGCACTTAGTTGGGAAGGAACCCATCATGGAGTTAGATGGAAATCTAGAACTCAGCGTTAGTCTGCTTATTAGAAGTAAATTTCTCTGCACTAAATTAGAGGTGTGGTCCTTGTCTCTAAATGATGTTCTGCCTTGCACAGTCTCATAGAATTCAGTTGAAGTCGGACCGTAGATTAGGGGAAGAGGAATGGAGGGCCATGACTTGCACATTTGCACAGCTCTGTGTCGTCCCTCAGACCCCCAGCACTGAATCTACAGGCCACCCCATCCCCACCAAGGATTTTCTGACTCTCACAGTCCCTTGGCACTCACTTGCAGGAACATATTTCAACTCATTACATCTGGAAAGAAAGACCGCCTAACAAATAAACAAATTAAAAGATCACACTAAATCATTCTGCTTGAATGAGGACAAATACAAAGTTTCAGTATTGGCTTCTGATAATTGTGCTGAACTGATGCAAAGCACCCCCTGGTGTAATTAGATCTACATTAACAAGCAGCAGGAACAATTTAAGAACAGCTTGCCTTAAGAAGGTCGCTAAATGATCTAATGACCCCTGGAACTATATGTGCTGCATGCATTTCTCTTTGGAAGGCATGGAAATAGAGGATAAATGACAGCTATAGCATCTCACCACAAGAAGGATGTTGAGGCTCTGGAGCGAGTCCAGAGAAGAGCAACAAAGCTGGTGAAGGGGCTGGAGAACAGGCCTTATGAGGAAGAGTTGAAAGAGCTGGGGGTGTTTAGCCTGGAGAAGAGGAGGCCGAGGGGAGACCTCATTGCTCTCTACAACTACGTGAAAGGAGGTTGTGGAGAGGAGGGAGCTGGCCTCTTCTCCCAAGGGACAGGGGACAGGACAAGAGGGAATGGCCTTAAGCTCCGCCAGGGGAGGTTTAGGCTGGACATTAGGAAAAAATTTTTCCCAGAAAGGGTCATTGGGCACTGGCAGAGGCTGCCCAGGGAGGTGTTTGAGTCACCTTCCCTGGAGGTGTTTAAGGGACGGGTGGACGAGGTGCTAAGGGACATGGTTTAGTGTTTGATAGGAATGGTTGGACTCGATGATCCAGTGGGTCTCTTCCAACCTGCTGATTCTATGATTCTGTATGACCATAAAGTACCCACATTTGTGAAATAACACCTGAGGGGAGCCCAGATCCTAAATGCACCCAAGAGAGTAGCCTGCTTTGCTCTCTGCTCAGTGCAGGGGAGCACAGAGACCTTGAGGAAAGTCTGGACAGGATTTTGCTGTACAGCTCTTCAATAGTTTACCTTTTGGAACTCTTACTTTGCTGTCTATAAACAGAGCAATAGAGCTTCTCAACAAACAAGTAGCACATATATGAGGATATTAATTGAGCATCTTCCGTAGCCTACATCAGCAATCAATACGTTTTGTCCTGTTCAGTGTTTACCTCAAAGTTTGAATGCATATTAATAAGACGAGAAGAAATGGCCTCAAGTTGCGCCAGGGGAGGTTTAGGTTGGATGTTGGGAAACAATTGTTCACTGGCAGAGTGGTGGAGCCCTGGCAGAGGCTGCCCAGGACAGGGGTGGAATCTCCATCCCTGCGGGGTTCAAACAGTGTGTAGATGTGGTGCTTTGGGTTTAGCAGGCACAGTGTGATTGTGTTGATGATGGACTCAATGATCTTAGAGGTCTTTTCCAACCTTAACGATTCTGTGATTCTGTGACAGACATCAATGACTACAAACCAAACCTGAATAGTTGCCCTTTACCCCTCACACTGTACATCTGCCTAGAAGTTCTTTGAAACCATAGACCTTGGGAAGCAAATGACTTTTGATATTGAAATGCTTGTTGAGTTATTGTTGTGATTTAAAGGAAAATTAGGCAGCAGCACGATGCCTTCCTAAAAATATTGGCAGAGGATCTGAAACATCACCATCAAAACTCGCAGGGAACAATGCAGAGTATTGCTGGGGCAGGTGGACATCAAAGAGCACCAAAGGCTGCACCTTGCAGAGGTTAGAGAGGTAAAAGCCACCCTTCACTCTTCCAAGTCAAAGAGGTGTTTGGAGGCAGTGTTTGAAGTACTGGAGGCTGATGCTGCTTGTCTGAGCCACAGCGACATCCTGTGGCTTCTGCCCTTCTGAATGAACCCACCTTCCCAGATCCTTCTTGTTCAGGATTCTCACGCTTTGCAGCGTATCACAGGAGCTGCTTCACATTAAACAAGAAAGTGGGTATACATTTTACAGACACTAAATGTTCCCATAATGCTCCTTTAGTGTATTTATTTAATTTATTTTCAGTACCTTACTGTGGGCTATATATCAACGTGCTGCCTTAATGTGTACATATATATAAGTGAACTTGTATATGCACCAGGGTTAGCTGTGTATATTTGGAAGAGGAGATGCTTATTTTAATCAGAGGGCTTTTTAAATTCTAAAATTTCTTATATTGACAGTAATTAAAAAAGCAGTGGGACACAGCATATGAATGTTGAGCAGAGATTTTACTAACAAATTGGTCGTGAAAGTTAAGGTAAACTGTTTTAAATCCTTTTTGAGAACCTTTACCAGTAGATGGAGTAATTACTAAGGGAGGTATGCACATATTGCTCAGTTCTGTTGCTTATTTAGTGTCACTCCTGAACAGAAGGAACAGATAAATATCTTGCTGTATATTTACTAGTGATAAACGGCTACAGAAATGCTTTTGGTTGTTAGCTATGATTGCATCCATTAAATTATAATAATTAAATAAAAACCTTAATCAGTGCTTATCTTCCTTAGCTTGTTTTGAAATAATGAGGCACGAACTAAACAATTCTGCCTTTACAATGCCTTTTTGTAAAGGACCTGGTGACATTTAGGCTGTAAGAGAGAACATACAAAGGGTTGGGATTATTTGGTCCAAGTTTCTACTGACATCAACAGAAATTTGTCCAACGGAAACAAAAGCTTTCAGGATGTGGTCTGATCTTATTTTTATTTCCGAATACTCTATATTGAATGCTTATCACCAGCAGCGTACCTGGAAAAATACATGCTCCCTGCAGACAAGCCAAGCAAGGTTAATAATCTTTACAATACAATAGGCAACAAAATGCTAGCTAAAACTAAAAAGCATAACAAGTATTACTGCGTAATAGACACTTTCCCCTGCTTGTTTTAATGTAATAGCGATTCCCTTCTCTTTTTGACTTTATTCACACAACAGAATCTTTGAGAATCCTGAAACGCCATGGTGACTACCCTCAAGAACAAAGGAAACAGTGAATTTGTAAGAATTCATGAGTCCATAACTCATGGCCTTCCTAAATGCTCAGGAGACTTTCTTGTCCCACAGGCATGTTTTTAGGGACTTCCAAAAATGTTCTCAATCTGTTATAGAGCAAAAATCAGCCTTTTCAAAATGAAAACAAGGAAACCAGTAATCCCATCATTGTGGAACGGGCAATAGCTGCCACATACACAGACAGAAGAGGAGAGTCTTAGTTATATCTCTCTGGTTTCTCTTAGTGCTATAATTACTATCATATTGCATCCATTTGAATTTTTATTTTATCTTATTTTCCATCTATTTTTATTCTCTGATTTTGTTTACTTAAGCTGAATGTAATAGAAATATCTTTTTTTTGGAGGCTTTTTCTTGGTCTCCTTTCCTTTTCCCCACTGTGGTGGGTGTTTCCCATCTACTTTTTTGTTATCATTCTCTGTCTCCACTTGACTTTTTTATTTGAGTTCTGTGACCTTTAAATCATGACCTGTTTAAGCAAATCTATTTGGCTTTATTCCATGTTTAACTTGCAAGGATTCTGTTCCTCTCCCCAGCAGTCATTGCCACAGTTTATTTTGAATAATGACCATGTGCTAAATACGTGTTAAAATTTTTAAACAAGGATAAGCACCAAGAGAAATTACAGAAAAATTCAAAACAGAGCAGCTCGTTTTCAAATATTCTTGATTTGGCCATAAGAAAAAGAAGCAACCTCCCCCTCCTCCATCATTTCAGACACTACCCTAGTGGTGGGTCAATGCTCCATCTGGCCACCTGCCACTAGACCAAGTTGCTTATACATCCTTCTCCACTATATCTCAGCTCCTAGGAAAGACTCCAGAACCTTGTCACAGTTCAGACCAACCAATGTAGTTCCTCTGTGTGGCTGTGGACTTGGGCCTCACCTAGAGAAGCAAGAAGAGAAGCTCATGCAACCATTGATGGAGAGGTGTTATGCTCTGTTCTTATCTCCACCATCATTTTCCCAGACTCTTGTTTCAAAGCATAAACTTCAGTTCTAAATGGATCATAGAATCATAGAATGGTTAGAGTTGGAAGGGACCTCAAAGCCCATCCAGTCCCGCCCCCTGCTGTGGGCAGGGACACCTCCCACTGGATCAGGGGCTCCAAGGCCAATCCAACCTGGCCTTGAACCCCTCCAGGGATGGGGCAGCCACAGCTTTTCTGGGCAACCTGGGCCAGGGCCTCCCCACCCTCACAGCAAAACATTTCTGTCTAAGATCTTATCCCAGTCTCTCCTCTTTCAGTGGAAAACCATTTCCCCTTGCCCTGCCCCTGCACTCCTTCATCAAGAGCCCCTCCCCAGCTTTCCTGGAGCCCCTTTCAGTACTAGAAACTGCTCTGGGGTCTCCCTAGAGCCTTCTCTTCTCAACCCCAACTCTCTCAGCCTGTCCTTTGTTGGGGGATGCTCCAGCCCTCTATCTGTGTGGCCTCCTCAGGACTCACTCCATCATCTCCATGTCCTTCCCGTGCTGAGGACTCCAGAACTGGATGCAGGACCCCAAGTGTGGTCTCATGAGAGCAGAATAGAGGGGCAGAATCCCCTCCCTCTCCCTGCTGGTCCCGCTGCTTCTGATGCAGGATCTTTGTAGCTCACTGTGAAGATCTTGATCTGTTCTTGTTCATGCAAGGATCACTTGCCATCCCATATTAAAAAAACAATCAGTTTAGGGTTTTTTTTAAGACCTGCAACACTGTAGGGTTCCCCCAGGGGGAACCTCATCCTCTGTTTATATAGAGGCGTCTGTGTACACTGAGAAGGGTGTAGGTTCATTTCTCACTGTGTTGCCCCAGTTCCACTTGCCTGTCATTTCTTACTGCTCTCTTCCTCTGGTGGAAACATGCACACAGACACATTTTAGTCTCCGGTGCTTTAGCACGCAGGGGGAGCTCTCTCCTATCACATAGTCCACATTCCTTCCTTGTCTAAGGGGAGCAATTTTTTCACTGGAAAGAACTGTCTGAAAGCTGCTCTGCCACTGCAAGCTTTTAATGTTCCCTTTTCAAAAACAAAAGTTGAAATCTGGCTTCTTTAAGCAATAAAATACAACTGCACCCTTGTCCATTACAATTACTGACTGGCTCTGGCAAGGGAGCATCTGCCTTTAGCAAGTGATGCTACTTCTTAAGAAACTTTTTCCCTGATCAATCAACATCCTACTTTTTCTCTAGAGACCTCATCTCTTCTAGGGGTGAGTGAGATGATTTTTGTTCAGCAGAATAACAGAAAATGAGGTTGGAATGGCCAACCTGTTTCAGTGTCCCAGAAAAATACTGGAGTGTGCTTTTTAACAGCAGTGAGTCCATGCTAGGGTGTTGATTTTTATGATTGTGTGTAAAAATATTGAAGAAGGAAACTGTTCTATGGGAAGTAATTTGTTATCTAGCAATGGAAAACACTTTGCCTATAAAATCAACGTTAGAACTCCTTTTGATGTTTAAGAAAACCCATTTTTCAGTGCATTTTGTAACTAATATTCCAGGTAAAGCTTAAGCCGTATACCTTGTTTTCTCCCCTTAGCAGTCATTTTGCTTCCCATTCAGAAGATCTTAATGGATTTTATGCAGGTGGTTTAGAATGTTGGCTAAGCGATAACAAACTCTGCTCTAAATGTTTGGATTCTTTATCACAACTTTATCACAACTTCAACGCACAGAAACAGTAGACTGGCATCAGCTCTGCTGGAAGTATCTTTCCCATACAGATTTCCTCAGTGGAGAAGGGCAAACTGAACACTCACTGCCCTCCTTGTGTTGGACAGAGAGAAGGTGGCTTCTTTTCAAGGTGTGCCTTCCCACATCTCTCCTTTCTAGCTGTTACCAAGCCTGTCACTGCCTTTCTTAGTCCACAGGGAATATATGATACAATAAATAGCAAAACATTTGCAGTCCTGTTCAGCGTGACTGGCAGACAGGGAAGCAGATGTATCACCTATCTCACCTTCACCCAAAATGGTAGGATCTGAACTAGCAAACACTAAGAACCCGTGATGCACTCACTGCACCTTGAATGTATAAAGCCGTAAGCAACAGGGTACTAAGGAGCTTCTTATTTTTGTATGCTCCATAATCAGAAAGCCACTTCAAGATCTTACTGCTTTTCTAAATTATAAGATATGTGCTTCTTTCCAGCCCACATTTCTTCTTGGTCCGTTAGTCTAGTTTGTTTCCTGTCTAGTTCTTTACCAGTACAATATATTTCCAAAAAGCACCTGTTCTGCATTCAGACCTTCATTTTGCTAAACTAAGCAAGACATGTTCTTCCAAATGCTTCAGCTACAGACTCTCCATCTGCCTGGTCAGTTTAATGGCACTTTTTGGTGCCTCATCAGCCTACATTCACCTTTCTTGAGGAGGGTGGGTGTAGATGATCCACAGCATCGTGCCTAACACCTACAGGAAGAGCTTCACTGAGTGTGTGATAAGATGTTGGTTTTTTCACTGCACAAACCTTTCCCATTAGAATTCAGTTAGTGAGCTCTGCATTTCTGACAGATGCATGTTATTAGTCCATAAAGAAATTACTTTGGACATTGCATTTAAGTTGCTGAGGGTTTGGGGTTTTTTTTACACTCCCTCATCAGTTTCATTCTTTCTGTGGGATATTTTGGTCCTGTAGTCTTCCAGCTCTGTATCATCAACAGGTTTGAGTAGCACACACCTACTTTTTTGGACCAACTTAAGTAACAACAAATTCTACTTGAGCCCCACATCCCTGTTACATCCTTCCCATTAGTTTTGCTTTAGTAACTGCCTGTCTCCTAAGCAGCCGCATCCTTACTGCAACATAAATCCTGCAGCATTAGTGCTTAACCTTCTCCAGTGTGACCTGTACACTTCCAGTTGTTAGAAATACCTTGCACGGATTTCTGTATTTCGTGAATCAGCTGGTTTTGATTTCCAAGATGAAGAATACCTGCTCTGACCAATATGAGCCCAGAAAGATCTTTCGTTTTGTTTCATTTTTAGCTTTTATCCCACTTGCCATCCTGCCCTTGCTGCTGTATTATCATAATCTAGGACACTTCACACATTCATTTACTATTGACACCGTATTTAAATTATCTAAATTACCTCTCTGCTTAGCAATCACATTTTTTCTTAGGTCTCTTGCGACTTAATTGTTTTACAATCTATTCTTGTTTCTTTTATGAGATCTAACTCAGCTCATATTTTAGCAATTCTCAATTGATCCTTCTACTTCTTGACCTGAAAAACATGTCTTTCCCCTCAGATATTGAAATACCTATGAAAAGCTTCTATCATTGCATTACAAAGAAAACCAAACGAAACCCAAAACCAACTATACATGCTCCAACTGTGGTTCACGAAGTCTTCAAACTCAGACAAATCAAAATCAATTTTTGCTGGGACTTAGTTTAGCATCTCTTTTGCCCAAGGGCTATTTCTTTGCCAAGTAGCTGGTTTTGCTCCCACCCATTTCAGCATTCTTCAGCTATTCAAAATTCAAGTCTGTATGAATCCGATCTGCATTTATATAAACATACAAGATAGAAAAAGAAATAACACCACTGATCGAATTCTAATACAACACGGTCTGAAGAACAACCAGATCTTTCCTCCAGTTCTGCCCTTAAAATTTTAAGGAGACTGTTTCAGGGAAGTGTAGAAAGGAAGGAAGTGCTACAGAGACATCTAGAGACATCTGTCTTCTGGACAAGTGGTGGGGTGTCTGCTCTGGCTATAATTAAGCTCGCTAATATTCTTAAAGACCATCGTGCAACCCAAGCATCAATTCTTATTCCCAGAGTTGAGAAATCACTGTAGGATACTTACAGCATTCATGTGGCTTAGAGATTTCCACAAGCAAAGTTGTATTTTTTAATTATAGTTAAATAAACAGTAAATCACCTTTGAACAGAGGACTGTAAGCAGTTCTGTATAATGTTACTATCAACATCAGCAATCCCTTCTCTTTGGATTTGATATGAAAGTTGTGTTCCATAAAATGAAAACTGAAAGGCTTCCTTACCACAGCAGTTACCACACCTCGGTTAGGTAATCCTAAACCATACTAAACACTGTCGTTTCTAGCTTCTTTACTACCAATTTTGCACTTTAGCCCTGAGCATCCAAAGAAGAATCTGTTCAGGGTTGTTTTCCCTGATACATATTCTGGATTCTAATCCTTGAATCCTTCCTGCAGCGTTTGAACTCAGCAACAGGTAAATTGTAGATCAGTACTGCGGCACAGGAAAACGTGTTTGTGCTGAAAGAAAGCGGTAGAAGGGTGAGCTTCTAGCCTGGGCAACAAAGGAAAAAAGAAAAAAACAAGAGTGGTGAATACATCTGCAGGACAGGTCCAGTCCAGCATCTGTGCTCAGAGACAGCGCTGCCTACAGGGAGCTGCAGCTCTGACATTGGCTCACCACCTCAGAGACGGGAGAAGTTGCAGTATGGAGGTGATTTGCCAAGGTGTTCCAGAAGAATCCTGGATTTTATATAAGACCCTGGCTTAGGACAGCAAACAAGGCTGGTTCAAAGCCTCTTTTTAATATCAGGTATCAAGGTTTCTGACTGTCTGAAAGAAAGATGCTTGAAAAGGACTGGATTAATGCAGACTACTGAAAAACCATGACTAAGATTTCTCAATTAGGAATGTAATGCTAATTAGTCTTTTTGGGTCAGCCTGGGTGGGTTGGCTAATTAGCAAAAGCAATATACCCATGTGATTGGCCTGGAGTGTGGGTGAGGTTCCTGGAAGCACCAGGTGATATCTGGTGAAAAAAAGGATGCGTGGGTGGTAAAATCAGGAGCTGCAGTCAGTGACTAGATAGGGGGAAATACATCTTCAACAGAACATGTACAAAGGCTCCAAGCTCTCAGAACAGTTGAGGTAAGAATTAGTGAGCTTCTGTAAGGTTTATTGAAAGCTTAATTTAGGATAAAATAATTTCTCTGTAAGATGGGGAGATATGCAGATTGCATAAGCACTGATGTTGTCATGTCAAGGCAGTTTGGTGCATGAGATAAAACCCAAGACCATTTCAACGCAGGAACAAATGGCAGATTTGCTTCAGCCTCAAGGCATGGAGGAGACAGAGGCCCTGCAGATGTTGTTTTAACATTAAAGTAGATGTGGATTTAAATTAACAAGCCTGCATTTTCAGTTTCTAAATAAAAGATGAGTTTTACCTACATAATCTTTTACTTTTGTTTTAGAAGAAAAGTAGCAACACTCATGATCCTGTGCCACGGTCAAGGAACCCTGTAGATTGTGTTGTGGCTCTTGGGAAGGCTGGCAAGTCTGTCACATACCGATCATTGTCATATTCCTTATAGAATAATATGTGTGCTTTCTAAAAATCACATGAAGTGTTTGGTCCTCCACAAGGAAACTCTCAGAGGTGCTTGAGCCCAAGTAGTTCTTTATGCTTTCCCTTTGAGGGCAGACGTGGTGTGTCACCCTGCAACTGCGAGGAACCACCGGCTCTGTCTGTAATCCAGAGCATCAAACGCCCCAGGGCTCGCAGAGGAAGGTGCCAGGTGCACCAGAACAATGGCTCTGGAATATGAAAGGAGTAAGCTCCTCCAGGGCAACTTTTCAAGATTCTGGGCTCATTCCCTGGCGTCCAAGTTGTTCCTGGTGTAATTGCCTGTTATTTCAGGGAGCTGCAGCGCATAGAGAGTGGATACCAAGTTACCGAAGCATGGGACAGAATGTCAGCTTTTATGCGTGGCTCAGGCAATTAGAGGAAGGAGAGAAACAAAACAGAGACAACTTTAACCCACACTGAAGTGCTTCAAAATTTTCTGGTGTCTGCGTGTTTCCTTATGAAATTTTTTTCTATATATCCTCATCCTTACAGTGATGCTTCCTGAGAACTAATCACTTAATATAAGGATTTTGCCTCGTGCATTTTGTGCGTATCATTTTTACTCTTTCTATGGTCTCCTGAAGGCTGGTAACTGTGAATGTTTAGAGTTCTGGGCCTCTCCTATGTCCTTTTATTTATGTAGCTTAAGCAGACGAAGCAATTTGCAACAGCCAAATACAACAGAGCGGTGGTGTAATGTTTAAAAAGCGTTACTTCTAGGTTGCTGCACAGGAATTCACTGCACTACGAGTAAGATTTAGTTCTGTAGTGCAAAGATCAAATACAGATCTGTTGGGAAAAACAACATTAAGCTTTGTAAGAAACATGTTTAATTAACTTTACATTTACTCTTTAATACATTCTTGATTTTTTCCCTCTTGACAGATGGCAATTTACTTTCTGGGTCCATAAAAAAACCCCAAGCTGTTAAATCCTATGATTTCACATGTTTCGCTTCTCAGAATATTAGAGATGGGCCTAAGACAAAGTCAGGATTCATATACTAATGTTCCCACAGGGTCCTCTGCTCCGGGGTTTTGGTTCAGGTCCATCTTTTCCTCCTGACAAGTATACATTTGAAAAGGATACTGCCAAATAGATCTCCTGTTTTGAAAAGTGAAGTATTACATGTGTTTCTAATAACATGTGAGATGGAGTAGCATGAAGTAATTTCAATTATTTTTATGATTTGTCTGTGGGGTTTGCTTCCTTCTTTCGTTTTGCTTAGCAAAACAGCTAACCTAGAGTAGTCAGTCTCCCTCCCCGCTTACAGTCAGCGAATCAAAGTTAAACTACCACTAGCAACAAATCCTGCTGTGCTAGTGCTTCCAGATACAAGTGAGTGCAATTAAAACCAAATTACTTCTTAAATCACACCAAGGTATCTGTTGAAGTCCATTTTCTATTCAGTCTATCTTAAAAAAGAGAACAGGAACAATGAGATACAGAAATGTTGTTCAAGGTGTTAGGAGGTGAAGGAGACGGACCACGCACCATTAGAGGTAAGATTTGAGGAGGCACCGTGTGTGTCAGGAGCACATGCTGCACAGGAAAAACCAGGGTTTTTAAGAGCTGAGCTTTCATTTAATTCAAGATTCATATATCATATGAGACAGTAACTCAGTTAGAAAATGCTATCTGGAGTACATTAAAAGTATATGCTCAGCCCCAACTAATAAGGAGATTTGTAATGAAAATAACATCAAATTAGTGGAAAATTGGAACTAAGCTACTCTAATTTTTTTTTTCTCTTCTGTTTTCTAATGTGTTTTCCAGAGTGGATCACTAAAGGAGCCAGAGCCAAACAAAATCCCACCTCAGCGACCACCACCTCAAGGTTGTTTACAGTACATTCTCGACTGTAATGGCGTTGCAGTAGGACCAAAACAAGTCCAGGCTACTTAGATAATTGAGACTAAAGGTTAAGGCAAAAATGAAAAAAAAAAAAAAAACAAAAAAAGAAAAGAAACAAACACGCAATCTTAAAAGCAAACATGAGTTTTGTTCAAATTTTTGCATTGTTTCAGTGCTGACCTGGACTCTGTTTTTTCTATGCAGTGTCAACTATACCGTCTGGTTGTTTACTTGTTCATGTCTGTGCGTGTAATGCTTACCTACCTTTCTCTGTAAAATGTGTGATTTCAGGGCTGTTGTCAACAGTGTACAAAGAATGTGCCTCCTTAGAGCCCCGTGCAACTGTACAGTATGGATGGGTAGACAGTATTTTTGGAGTATTATATATCGTTAAGTAAAATACCGCCAAGGTTCAAATCGAAATACTTTTGCTTACTCTGTGAGTGTGTGCACACTGTACTCATAGCCTTTATTTTTTGTGCGTGTGCATGACTACTAGGTAGGTGATCCATATATATTTTTAAAAGTCTAGATTAGAATTTGCTAGTGAGGCTTTTTAATTATAATTTTATAAAGGATGTTAATGTTTGAGTTTTACTTATACCCACGTGGAAGTCTAATATTTCAGTGACTCCATAAAATGCAGTTCTTCCCAAGGAATATTTAAAATATCTTCTATTTTACATACTGGTATTCATATTTTTAGTAATTCTGCATTAAATTATTAGCTACAAAGCTATGTAAATGGGCCACCTATGTGCAATATCTCCGTGAAAGTGTGAGTATTTAATGTATCCTATTTCAATTAAGTAGTACCTTTTGTTGTCACTCTGAATTAGTAATCTATGGAGATTTTTAATGCAAACTAATGCAAATACTTTCAAGAATCTTATACTTACCTAAGAATTAAATCCCGGGTGATTTGGTGAGAATTACCTCAAGGACTGTTAAGCTTCCTGTAAGAGCTCATTTTTGTCAGCTACTGAGGTGTTAGGAGACTGTAGACCAAGGTACCGTAACCAGCTGGGGATCTTGCCCCTTGCTTAGGATGCAAGACAAAAATGTCAGTGGTTTTCCCCACCAGCTCAGGTCTGCTATTTTAAACTGAGAAGTATCCACGTAGCTATAAAAGAAAAAATCAGTCCCGGCATTATCAACATAAGTAGTGTTTATAATAATTGCTGGAACTCTGAAATGGATAAAGACTTGAGGTGCCTGACAGCTGCTAGATTTTCTGTAGGTGAATTCTTTGTGATTTTTGCACAAGAACCAATTTATAATGTAACAGTATATGAAATACACAGGCAGGCAGTTAATCTGGTGTGAGAAATCTGGCCTAGGATCACAAGCTACACACTGCTAGCATACCATAAAGCTTAGTTGCAAGTGAGCCACAAAACTATAATCTTGAATGTGTACAGAGATGAGTAGTGGCCATTAGTTTAGTGCAAACAACTTTGTTTAAAGGGAAAACAGTCTTATGTTCTACTTCTGTTTTCCCTACAAACACTGGAAAAAATTAATCAGCGAGAATCATCATTCTTAGTGTTTCTTTTATTTGTACAAGCTGGCTGGTAAGATGAGAATTAAGGTATGCATTATTAGCTATTTAAATGTTTGTGGTGCTACTGTTTACTACCTATTGGTAAATTACATTAATATTTTGCTCTAGCGATCAGCATTTGTCTGGGTCAGTGATCATTCTGATGACGGCATTGGCTAGTTTGTTCTATATTAAGAAAATTCTACTTAGAATCAGGTTCACCTATCCTTACCTCCAGACACAAGCGAATAAACCATACTGCCCTGGGGTGAAGAAATGAATCTGATGGCTGATTTTATTTCAAGCAGTTGGTATTTTCTGCATGTAGTAGTCCAGGTATTCACAAGTGCTTTTCACACGACATTTGAGAGTTGTGTGTGCAAAGAAGAGATGGGTGTTGCAGATAGGAGCTGTTGACTGTAAAGGCTTTCCAAGGGCACACGCTATTACTCCATACCACAGCCAAGAAGCAAGCCAAACTGTCTCTCTGCATGTAAGCATGCTTAGGTGCAATATTGTGGGTAACAGGGAACAGATGTTCTACAGTGTAGGCTTAATGTTCAGTTTTGTTGAGTTATTTTTGGTAAAAGTTTCTTTCATGATTGTTGCCTTTTGTACAACCCAGCTGCAAGAAAGTGAGCAAATGCTGGAAGTGTGACAGCAGTATATCTTTTATGTGAAATATCTTGTACAGCTTAATGTGCAATAAAAGAAAGTTATATCTGTCTTCAGTGTAAAGTTTCTGGCATTCAAGCCTGTATGTACAAGTGGGGGAAAGAAACCTTTCTGGTTTTCGATATTGAGTGAAAGGAGACTAATAAGAAAATGATTCTTATTAAGATGTTGCAAGACCATGTTATCACCTTCAAATATTTCCTACAAAAGAGGTTCAAATTAAGAAACAATGAAGGCACATTCTTTAACACACAGGATGTGCTATTTATCTTTCTACACCACAACACACAGCTACAACTGTATTAAAACTTATTGAAGCATTAGTACATGCTGTTCTCAGACACACACTGGAATCTCACATAGTGAGTGGAAAGCTAGCTATACCAGCAGTTAAAACCAAATTGTATGTTGCAGCAGTACTTCCAGATGCGAAGGTTTTCTTTTAGAGACCCGAATAGATTATTAAGTCTTTTACTTGCACTAAGTGTCTATGCAAGACTAAAAAATCCCAAATATTCAGAATGTCTAGATCAGTTGTCTTCTGTATTTACTGTTCAACAAAGTGCTTACCCTGCCTGAATCATTATGCAAACGGATTGGTCAGAATTTCATCCTGTCCTTTCTTCCCCTTAACATAGACTTTCTGTGTGTCTTGTCACGTGCGAGAATACAGATTCAATTATAACAACAGGCACCCCGGAAAACCACATGCAGACATCTGATAGAGCAGCAGCGTGCCCGCTGATATCTGACACAGCACTGTTTCAGTCAGCAAAGCAGAAAAAAAAACCCTGTATGATGATGTAGCATCTCTCAGCCATGGATTTCACAACCTAAGTCTCTGCTGCAGGTTATAGTTTCACACTTGATACAGTATTTTGCCAGTATACTTCCTTCTCAGTGGGAAGATCTCCTTGGTAAAGAATTAGTAATAACTTTCTTGTATTTCTTGTAACGTGCTTGCCATATTTCACTAAGGGGTTAAATAGGTTATCAAAAGGCTTTAAATTAGCTGGAGATTTTCAGTGTAAAGTTGTTTTATTGTTACAAGAGTGACTCTAAGAGGAATATTACAGAAATAATTCACAAATTTGGAGGAATAAAAATGCAGTGACTACACAGAAAATAGTAGCTGTGTTGCTGAAACTGAAATTACTGGTATATTTGGTTATCTCGCAGCCCCTCCTGGAGCTGGGCCAAAATTGTACTGGGTGTAAATCCACTGATGTGATTTAAAGTCAGTGCTGCTACTGCTGGGATAAATTTGGTAGTTCTTGCCAATTTTAAGGATGAATCATAGGGGCTCCAAGCAAGTTACTAATGTACCAACTGTGATTAGTAGTATTGACTACACGAAACTGAAATCCATAGGAATAGAATTTTGCCTCGAAAGTAGAATTAATTACATTCAAGGCTTATTTTAAAGTGTTGGCTATGAAATCTTATACACCTCCTTTGATCCTATAACATCATGAAGTTTTTCTTGTGCTGAACCTAGGGGGCCCAGTGCAACCCCAAGGGATGCAATCACAAAGCCAGGAGCCATTGCAGCCCCAGCGCATGTACCCGCCTGGGCAATCAGCAAAGCCCTCAGCAAAGCCCTCGGCTTCGCAGCCACAGCGTCCGCCTGCACCTACAACTCAGCAGCCACGTCCCCAGGCTCAAGGTCCTCCCAGCACCAGGTTAACAAAGGAAGCCGAGCCGCAACCGCAGCCACAGCCACAGCCTGCTCCGCAGCCAGCTCCGCAGCCTGCTCCACAACAGAAGCCTCAGTCTCATCCACAGCTTAAGTAAGATCTGCTTTACCCATTTTCTTTTCTCCACCTAACACAGGTTTTGTTGTCATAGCTGTAATTTGGGAGTTGGTCTAATATTCAGAAAAAAAAAGTTCCCAAGCATCAAATGAGGTTAAACCATTTCCAAAAGCTTATTCTCCGTTGATGATTAGGAAGACGGACCATTAGTTACATCCTAGGCTGAACATTAGGAAAAAAATTTTCACAGAAAGGGTCATTGGGCACGGGCAGAGGCTGCCCAGGGAGGGGGTTGATTCACCTTCCCTGGAGGGGTTTAAGGGACAGGTGGACGAGGTACTGAGGGATATGGTTTAGTGTTTGATAGGAATGGTTGGACTCAGTGATCCGGTGGGTCTGTTCCAACCTGGTGATTCCATGATTCTACGATCCTAAGCATTGCATTTATTAGTTGTGCAATTCCTGCCCCAACTAGGTCTGAAACCTCTTTGTCTTCCTCATATTCGTTTTCTCCTTGTTATGTCACTGACTCATGGTCTGGGTGTGCTCTCAGCCTGCACAGGGAAAAGGAAGCCTTATCTCTTTAAACTTTTAACCTCTCAGTCACTCAGACAACAGATCCCAGTTTCAAAAGGCCTGTCTCAGAACCAGTCCTGGTGAACATGCTGGGCACTGGCTGCCAGGTTGTGTTTCTGCACGGTCGTGCTTCGTGCAGGGTTGTACGTTGCTGTTGACGGTCCAGCACAAGTGATGTACAACCCAGACACACCGTGTGCCAGCGATGCCCTATCCAGCCAGCTGCAAAAAAGCTCTGTATCACCTCTCACTGCTTAAACCCAGTGAACAGAAAACACGGGGCAAGGATTAGCAGCGATTTGCTGTTTTTTCAACATAGAGATCCTTACACACACTGTTGCCCATAGAGTCACAGGCACATTTGACTTGTTTTGGTAAGTACAAAGACTGGCACGTAGGCTTCATTGTATCCAAGTAACACCGATCCCCTTTTTTCCACCCACTCACACACTGATGTGAGCATGAACCAATTCTGAATTCTCACCTGAGCACAAGTCAGTGGAAAAGATGTGTTGGGTGACACTGTGCAAAGATGATTGTATTTTCCTTGCCTTCCTGGGACTGTGTATTCTTTACTCTGTTTTATAATCATAAAACTCAACCTAATTAATCAATTATTAAATATAGGTAGAGATTAGGGAGGTCAGTTTTCTTAAAATGACTCTAAACTGGTTCGAAACAACTTGTGAGTTGCTGATGTTTAAGAAAAGCAGTTAAGCACAGGTACAGAAGAACTGTACCCTATACCATGTCCCAGCTTTTCCCCTTTCCTTTAGTTCCTTGTTCAAATCTAGATTCATTCCTCTTCTCTTCAAGTAGAAGAGAATGGCCTCTATTTAAAGTAAAATAAAAAAGGAGAGATTAAACTTTTTAAGATGTAAGCCATAATAAGAGTAGTTGTTCTAACTTTGAAGAGCAGTTTTAGGTCCACAGGGAGACTCAGATCTCCTGCCTGTAGGATTAGCTCTATTTGCATGTGTATGCTTTGTATTCACCCACATGCTGTTGCCTGACCTGTATGTACATGTTAATAATCTGTGAATAAATATTTAATTAGGCTACTTATTGTGTTACTAATCAAGTCAAGTGCTGCTTCCCACCCTCCCTCTTTCAGTGAGTACAAACAAACATTTATCAGTCTATTCTCATTAACACAACTATAATTTATGAAAAACCTAAAACGCCCGTAGCACTGTTTGCTGTACATTATTAGTTTGGGGGTAGAGGAGTTGCAGACTGTGGAGACTATAAGACAATCTGACTAAGATAAAAAAGAAATCAGTTAACTAGTTTTACTAATGCATGGATGTCATTGTAGGAAGATTATAACTTATTGATGTTTTCCATTTAAATTCAAGCCTACTTTTTAAATATTATTTTATCTGACAAGTCATGAGTTAAGTTTTAAACTCCAAACATTTTCCTTCTTGTCTCTTGTTCCTGTATTCATGCTTACAGAGACTTACACTGCAGTTACACAATAGCACTGAAACCAGACTAGCATTGCTCGACTAACTGCTTATAGAAAAGAAAACTTAGATCTGATTTGGGTATTATTTGAAAATATATGAAGTGTTTTTAAGCATCCATTAAGGATCAGATGTCCAATATATATATATATGTATGTAGAGAGAGCACATTACAACTTTAGGAAACTATTATTGATAGACCTAATTTTAATTTGTTCATAACTGTTCACAGCCTTAACGGACACAATTATTGATCACCCTGTGTTGGAAGGTGATTTGGATTTAGCAGGCAGGACCCCTTTTTCCTTATGTTCTAATTTGCATCATCCAGTTTACTGGAATATGGTGTTTCAGCTCTGTAAAAAAGCAGCGTGTTCTCTGAATAAAAAGATCATCCTTCTCAAATCAAAGCGCAGGAGGAATCAAAACGCTGCACCTAACTGTATTGCTTGTGCTAAATGTCCCTTCTGTTCCCCTCTCTGCATCTCATGGGTGTTTTTCGTTTTCTTTTAATTTATACGAATTATCTGTGGGTGGAAGCTGGTAGACAATACAAAACATGTTGCATTTTTGTCTTGCAGCAAGTCGCAGTCTTTGACAAATGCCTTCAGTTTCACAGAGTCGTCCTTCTTCCGATCGTCTGTGAATGAAGATGAGGCAAAAGCTGAAACTATTCGAAACTTGAGGAAATCCTTTGCTAGTCTTTTTTCTGATTAGCCAGCTTCATCTAAACGCACCCAGCATATAGTCTAAACACTACATGAATGTTACATAGGTTTTGTTTTCCCTGTGCCAGTACCCTTCTCTACTGTGCTAACTGTTGTATTGAGCAATATGTTAAATTTGCAGAACAGAAAAGGATAGAAGGAGAACTGTGATGAGATACCATTCAGGAACACGTGTAAAAAGCTGTAAAGAAGGAAGGGTTCCATTACTAATGCAGAATGCCGAATTCTAAGGTCCTTATCCATTGTAATATTGTGGCCTTACTGTGACTGAACTATATAATCCTATTTGAGACTCCTTTGTAGACGTGTGTTAATAAAGCATTGAGTAATGGGTTTCTCCTTGCTCTACCCATTCCCAGTGTGCTGCAATGCATGTGTATTTTGTGTGTAAATGTTTTGTACTGCAAAAGTATAGTCTTGACTTGTTCTTGCCTCCCAGACTTAGGAGGCAATTCACACTGACATTCTTGTCGAGCCACATAAATAATGTGAGAAATTGAAGCAGTTTCTTCCTCCTTATACAATCTTTCCGTCAGCTGGTCGTAGAGTTCTGATGTATTGCTGAGAGTTACCAGTACACTAACTCAATGTCATAAATAGAGTGTATATGTACTACTGTATCTCCATATGTCTATTTAAATTGATTTCCAAGCTGTAACCATAACTGGGTTTAGTTGCAAAGAATATGCATGATGTTACCCTTATTTTTGTGAACACCTTCTAATAAATGTAAAGTCCCATGCCTGATTTAAAAAAATGTCTTCTACAAAACTTGTTTCAACATCTATATATATTGTCTATTTTGACTGATATGAAAAGAGTAGCCTTATGATTGTAAAATATCTGGACACAAACCACAACTGTAAGAAAATAAACTATCATAAATAATTCCTTTTTTGAATCAGCATCATGAAAAATAAATTCTAGGAACTGCATTTACATTTTCTAATAAGATACGTATTTTAAAAATATTTCTCTAACTTGAGAAAACAGAATTGATCCCACACTTTGATGCTATTTTTTTTTCTATAATTATCTAAATCAAACTCATCCAAATGATTATCATGTCAGTCTGCCTATCATAAAGTGCACACTGCACTATCCCTTGCCAGGGAACAGTGCTAACACGGGAAAGAAGAATAAATAACTGAGATCTTAGAATGTCCGAGGGAGAAAACGAGTAACACAATGTTAACTTAAAATCCCTTTGGGATTTGTAATGGGTTTGTAGAGGTACATCTGCTTGCCTCGGAAATTTTACCTCTTGTAGATGTGATAGGCAAATTGCAGTCGCCATTTGATGACACGAGTCCTTTCAGCCGCTTTGAATTCCTCTGGGTGAAGAGCCTGGCTTGGGCCAGGTGGTTGGCAACAAAGTATGGAAACTTTAATCTCCGGTGATGCCAGAATTCAGTTTGTATATTAGCACCTGATAGGTCTCTGTTTGTCAACAGAGTCCAAGCTGATGATCTTAGCACACGTATTTCCTGAAAAGCAGGTGTGTCCAAATCACTCACAGGTAACACAACTGACACCCTTCTTGGACTGATGATGAGGACTGACACAATATCACAGCTGGACAATCAAGCCTACAGCAATGCTTTCCTCCAGCTTGAGGCTAAAGTGAATGTATGAGTAAGTTTGCACTGCAACGTTACAAATGTCGAGTACATAGCATTGCTCTCTACATGATGAGATCTTGGTTGCTTTGATCAGCAGGTAACCCTCATCTTCGTGGAGCAGCCCTCAGAGAAGCTGCTGTTGAATTCACAACAATTCTCTTTTCTTTGAGGAGGAATGTACTGTGTGCAGAAGCCTGTAGTTCATATGACAAATTCTGTGGCAAAACAGAATGCTTTAACTGCTGTTAGTTCAGAAATAGGAGCTATACTTTGATTTTTCAAGTGCTGTCCCCCTCCTGCCCCCCACTGGAATGAAACACCCTTCCCTGGGCTGCAATAACAACCATGAGCAGCTATGGAGCCTTTTATGTCCAAGAAGCACTTTACTTTTAGATTAGAAAGATTAATCAAAGTTGCTAACGCAAATTAATTACTGCTACAGAGAAAGCATAGTAATTATGCATAGTTTGGCATGGTTCATGATTAGTACATGCCTAGTTTCAGCAATATTTAGTACAATGTGAATTACAGGTGGTTCATTAGCCCAGGCCCTAGATTTCAACTTGAGGCAAAGTTTCTCGCTCATATAAAATTCCCTCCCACATCTTCCTGGGAGAAAACGGGTTTCACTACAGTCTTTGTTTTACCATCTGGAGCGAAAAAAAAAGAAAGAAAGAAAGAAAAGAAAAGAGAGAGCAAGATGATGCAATCAAATCTGCATGGTGTATCCTCCCACACAATGTACATAACATGCTGCCTCCCCACAATGCCAGAACTTTATACCTCCAAGCGTGCTAAAGCGTGTCACGCGCAAGCTGATGCACGCTTGTGTTCCTCGTGCAGGGTTTCATGGTGAAGACATCACTAAACAATCTATAATGCATCTCCAAAATACTAATCGGGAAAAAGGCATTTTTATAAAAGGTCTAGTCAAAAAGTTACTGTTCATTTTGTCTTATTTCATTAAACAGGTTGCTCTTTGAATTCCTGTGCAAGCTTTCAACACCCAGTTATCCAATACATCGCTATCCAGGGTTGCATAAATGGTAACACAGAAATAGTGAGTGTCTGTGGTAATTTGTCTTTATGAACGTTAGCCTAGGAACATATGGTCCATACTCTGAACTCTGGATAATCTTTAAGGTCCCTTCCAACCCAAACCATTCTACGATTCACGTGCACCTTTTCCATGGAGATGCAGCCTGTGATGCCACAGGTTTCTATGTCCCTGTTTTTTCATCTTTCACTTATAAATCAGGATAATAAGGAATCTACAGAGCTACCACTCAAGTTCAGTCTTATGACTGAGATGGAGCTGTTTTCTGACCATTAGGCCTGCAGCCAATTCAAAACACTGGAGCAGATGTCAAGAGATGATAATTACAGGCAGAGTGACTAATCTAGCTTTGAAACAACCACTAACTCTCCAGTAAAAATGAGTCAAAATAGTACTAAGGAACTTTGTAAATATTGTGTGTATTTTGTATACTTCCTACTCCACAAGAACAAAGTCCCTTCTCCGAGCCAACATTGCCTCAATGAGCGGATCGCGTACAATAAAGCTCCTGTTTACAAAATGGAAAAGGTTGGTGCATGTTGTCTGTGCACTGACATGGATGTCATTGAACCCGACACATACATTTCCTAGCAAGTTGTCCATCAACAGCAGCTTCCCGTGAGGTTGGGTAGGATGCAGGCAGCTGAATGAGCCCAAGAGGAGCTGCCTAGTGCCTCCTTAGATCTCGTATCACGACACCTATCCTGGCAAGGAAGCTAACCAGGGATGGTGCAGGATCCGCGGGAAACCTGGGCTGTACAAAAACGGCAGCAGGAGGCCAGGCAGAACACACAAAGGGGATCAAAAACGGTACTGAGGTCCCTCTCAGCTGGACAGAGAGCTCTTACTCTTTGTAACTGCCCAGGCATGGTGTAAGAGGCAACTTCACTGAGCTCTACCTTTCTTCTCCCAGCAAAACCATAGAATGGTTTGGGTTGGAAGGGACCTCAAAGCCCACCCAGTTCCAACCCCACTGTGATGGGCAGGGACACGTCCCACCGGCTCAGGCTGCCCGAGCCCCATCTAGCCTGGCCATATAAAGCTGCTGAGATCACGCTGCAAACAAAGCAGCATTTGCAAATTTGAATCCCTAGAAGTGATTATTGAGTGAGAGCAATTTTAGAAAGATGATCTGAACTGTCGCATAAGCCAACATGAATTTATGTTCTGAATGACAATATTGTCTCCAACATGGAAATGGTTTTTGTTAGACATGCGTTTCTAAACAATTTTTTTTTCTTCTTCTTTTTTTATATCTTGTATCAGAAGTTTAAAAATAGGTACCTAAAATTAGTAATTAGTTTTCCAAATGCGTAGTCAGTCATGTAAATAAGCAGTCAAATTTGCAAAATTCTCATTTCCTCTAATTCCTTCTCATTTTCTGAGGAGGAATGTTCTACTTCAAGATGATGGCTTACAGTAAGTTTCATGAGACATTGTTTCGCTCACCTGTAGTTTAATTCTTGCAGCTCAAAAATTAATTCAAGAAAGAATGAAAATAAAATTTTACTTTTTAAAAAAGAGAAAGAATTTAAATAATGTCTAAAGGGAGCTTTTCTAATTTAAAATAATCCAGGAAGAACAATAGAAAGACCATTCCCCTATTTCACTTTAAGATAGATAAGGAGTTAAAGAGATAAGGTTGGGGGTTTTTCCTTATAGATTATGTTACAAAGAATTAGAAAGAGGATCCCTTTAAAAAAAAAAAAACCAAAAAAAACCAAAAAAAAACCCCAATGAAATGTTTTTTATATTTTACTGGGACTGGAGTTTTGACTTCTGTGAGCAGTGGCACAGCTCAGAACTTCCAAGGGTGGATGGGGTGTTTGAAAACTGCACCATTTCACGTCACCTGGCATTTAAGCTTCCCAGTACAGGGTCTGTGTTGGGGAGGAGAATGCACCTGACTTCATAGCTGGGTCTTTGTTCTATAAAAGTGATGGAAGGTAACAGGGTAACAGAAACTGGGCAAAATGTAAAAAACCTGACAAGACTGAGAATGGATTAATTGGGAGCTTAACTTGTTACACATGGGGTTTGTTAGCATTTGCCTCTCCTAAACATTCTCACTTTCCTCACCTGTGCCTGTTTGTTTGACCAATCCCAATCGGCCAGATTCTACTTTAAGGATTTATAAGCTCTGAAGAACAGCCTTTTTTTTTTGTTTAAGGGCAAGGTTTGGGATTGTTATTGTCATTGTCATCTTGTAGGGATCTTTGCTTCCTAACACTGTGAAGTGAGCTTAAGTAATAAAAAATGAAAGCTGACTGTGTTCTTCTATTGCTTTGTTAAGAATGAAATGTTGGTAAAAGATTCTAGCAAAAGCACCTTAACTGGCAATAAAAAAGAACTTTTGCTTATCCAGATGAGAAACAAAATAGAAAAATAAGTAATGCATAAGGCAAGCACTTCACCATTTTTTAATTTGAGAGCTAGTTCTCAAAAGTCTGTTAGAAGTGTTAGTGACAAGCATTCATAAGAGATGTTCTAATGTAGGGACTTAATTATACAGGCAGATCTGCTCCATCAGATTCCTGCAGTACTGAAGAAAAGCCAGACAGTACCTCAGATAAATGGAACTAAAATTTCATTAGCATGCTGTATGCCCTCTTAAGGCTGTTGCAAAACCTAAAGAGGGGGTTTGGTTTTACTGCTACTCGGAACAGTGAAGATGCTTGCCCAAAGAATTAACACACACCATAGATGTTAGGTTTTTAATATTTGTGCTGGTAAGAAAAAACAGGATAAGCTGATGCTGCTTTTCTCCTACCCCTTGGGTGTTTCACATAAAATTCTGGCATTTCAGTCTTCTGAAATTTTGTTTGTGGGAACTGGAGGTATTGGGCAACAACTTTTCAGATAATCGGAAAAATATGTCAGTGTGAGAGAAGAATGTATTTATTTCATTCCCACCCACTGTAATAAATGTGAGCATCTTTACTCATAACATGCCTCCTCCTCTAAAGTTAGGAGGAGCTGTTTTAACATACAAAGGAAGCAGAGCGGGCAAGGCATTCTCTTATCAAGTGCAGGATGCCATGAGCTCACGGCTCACTTGCCAAATGTGCTCTACCTGGAGATCTACTGTACAGATCTCTCCAAGTGATGATTATGTAAATCTTCCAGATGGGCCCTTTAAAGAGGAGATTACTATCCTGACTATCTATCATCACGGAATACTTCACAGTTTTGGCTGGTGCGAGCCAAACTCCTGTAGTCTCTGCTTCTTGCACATTTTTCTTCCTTTGCAACCTGCTTTAACAACAGTGCCGTGAGCATGGATAGATTTCTAGATGTATTTTCCCCCACATACGCTTTTCTTCTTCAGTTGTGCCTAACTTGAGACTTGCGCTGTACTGGCCTCGTGCAGGGAGGAACAAGGTGCCCTACGAAAGAGGTTGCCACTAGAATTTAGTGTGGAAACAAATTCTGCTGCCGAGGTGCCGTAGCAGCTTGCAGTCTATGTACAATTTGTCTCTCACAACAGAACCACCAAAAGCTGTGAGTGTGAGATTCTAGTTTGAGAAACGAAATGCTCCTTTCCTCCCCTCATCTCATGGGGAAACGGAAATTAGTCACTCCCTATCAGCTCACCAGACCAAGCCCGATTGCTACATAGGAAGCATAGTAAATCAGAACCGTGCTGAGCTGTGTTAATTAACTGTTTGTCTGGGTGACAATTTAACTGTATTCGTTAGCAGGAATGCTGTGAGCTTCTGCTTCAGACCTCCAGGAAACAGGCCAGGGTCAGATTCCTCCTCTGAAGCTGGTACTGCACAATCTCGACCCAACACTCGTCTTCTAGCAGCCTGGAAGGTTGATGTTGCTGGCCACATCCACAACTACTTGCCATAAAAACACCTTTGCTCATTGCTTGGTGGAATTGTAACAAATCTGGGTATATGGAGGAGACCTGTAATTTAAAGGCCTCTGCCCCACCTGTTATGGGAATGTCTCTGAACTAGGATCAAGGAAGCATTCTTTTTCTTATTTAGATGGTTTTTGTCTGTTTGCAAGCCATGACTTAATCTGTTAAAAAAAGTGAAATGGTTCTTTTAAATGTCACAATCTCTTCCCCCCTGAAATCCAAGTTCACTCACAGGTGAATGCCGCACCATAATATATATTCATTTACTCAGCTTTGTTCCACAGTACGTTTTTTGAAGACATTAGCATTTTTCACACCTTTTTTACTAGAAAGGGAAAGCATGTGCATTGACTCTGGGCCACAGAGAGCTGATGTAATTTCATGGCAAGACGACTCCTGCTGCCCTTAAGAATGTCAGTACAAGTTCTGAACTGACTTACCCTCCTCTGGAATAATTATGCATTCCACTCTGGCACATTTTATCATGCAATTCTCCTGCTTTGTAGATTACATGTCTTGAGGAGGTAAAAAAAGGGAAGAGCAAAGACTGTTTTATTTCTATACATGCATCTAACAATTATATATATACACACACACCTCAAATAGCACTTTTAAATGTAAAATTATGTGAGAATTTACAGACTTATTTAATATGTACATTAAATACGGGTATTCTTTCATGCATCAAGGAGATGCAAGCATCTCTTGGGAGGAACACAGCAAGTATGGGGAAAATATATTGTTAAATTATAATTGAACAAGCTGGAACTTGTTTGGGTTAAACAGCCCACCCTCAAACTGCAAAAAGCCAAATTATGCCCTCGGCAACTTCTGAAAAGCAAACTGCCTTCAGTGGATTTCTGCAAATTTATCTGTCTAGAGTCTACAGCCACATCAGAATAAGTCTCCCTGATCTCAGAGATTAAGCCGTCCCCAGCCTAGTAAGTGTTTGGATAAGAAATCATTTGGCACTAGACATTAGCGCAGGATGCATTTGTAGTTGAGAGCTTGGATGTGAGGGGTGTATCAGACTTGCAGATATAAGTGTACCTTTCAAAGAGGTATTGGGATGCGTTTATTAGCCTACCTCTCTCCAACTACAGCAAAAGCCTAAAATTGTTTTGTTTTCTTTAATAAAAACAAAAAAACCCCCAAAAACTCAAAACAAACAAAAAAACCAAATGAAAGCCTCCAAAAATACCCAAACCAAGCTGAAGGCTTATTTAAAGTAGCCTGAGTTCTCTTTACAAAAAGAAGGTAATAAAAAAAGATGAATGAAAAGACTGAATTCAATCATCCATTCTGCAAAATGGGCAATCAAATATAATTATGTCCAAGAAATATTACAGATCAGGCCACTTTTTAGACTGAAGGCATAAAAATGTATGTTACTGGAGTCAGGAGAAACATACTGGGAAACAGAGCTGCTGGATAAAGTTACTGGAACACTTGTTCTTCAGGACGAAGCCAGGGAGAGCAGATTTTACTATCCTTACAGTAACTCCTTCAGGCGTGCTTT
The DNA here is from genome assembly GCF_032191515.1 of Phaenicophaeus curvirostris. Lineage (NCBI taxonomy): Eukaryota > Metazoa > Chordata > Aves > Cuculiformes > Cuculidae > Phaenicophaeus > Phaenicophaeus curvirostris. The sequence continues at coordinate 3,942,451 of NC_091402.1, read as the reverse complement.
AGCACATCTATTCTCTCACCAAGTGCAGGATGCCATGAGCTCACAGCTCACTTGCCAAGTGTGCTCTACCTGGAGATCTTCTGTATGGATGTCTCCAAGTGATCATTATGCAAGTCTTCTAGATGGGCATTTCAAATCAACATCTATTTTTGACCTTAACTAGGTCACGTGTAAAACTTAGACGGAGGGCAGACAGTACACTGACCTGCTATGAACTCCATGTGGTGACCTCTAAGGGACCTAGTGTTTCATTTTGAACACTCCCAAAGCACTAACTCCACTATTAAAAATCTCTTCCCTGTTCTACAAAACACGTAGCATCCTGTACTAAAAATTTCTTTGGATTGATCAGCCACCCTGAGTTGCAAAGCCTCCATGTTTCTCTGGGATATGGAGTGGTGGGGAATAGCTGGTGTGCAGGGAAGATCTGTAACTAAAACGGTTAAGAAAACATCCATTGTTCTTTTCAATTCTTGTCTGATTCTGAACTTCAGCAAAACTAACAAGCCAGAGTAGCAGCAGAGTGGGTAACTAGGACTCCCCTACCTACCTATGTATCTGAACTGCTGTGCCTAAAACTTGCAATCCTGCCTGCTCTACACACAGCTCTTCCTTTTTAGTTGCTTCCTGCTCAACTCAGTATTAAATTTTCTAAAAAATGGGTCAGATTTATGATGGTGGGGTGAGAGGGGAGGAATATATAGGGGCAGCATGCAGATCATATACACAAAATGCAGATCTGAATTGTTTTTATGCTTATTGTCCCCACTAACAAACTGAAGCCCTCATTATGAGAAATATTTGTTTTCACTTTTTTTTTTAAAGAAAAGCCAAAATTTCCATTAAGCTGAAAAATAACATCCTAAGTACTGATGGGTTTTGTGCTCTCTTGCACATACGGCTAGCTGAGAATGCATAGCAAGTTTGAGCTTGAGGTGAATTTTTTTTAAGCAACCAGTATACAACACTAAACATGGTTTAATAATGGAAAGACTGGCACAACCTTAAAGGAATATCATCAAGTAGGCAAGGTATGCTTGTGACTTATTATAAAACAGTTAAATCAAGTCGGAAGCATAATCCAGATTCTTTACATAATTATGGCAGAAGGGTGTGGAAGAAGGAATATCAATTATTTTTTAAACTGGAGATCTTCTAACAGCAAAACAAACAATACATTGATCTCTCATTTCTCTCAGCTCTCTTAAAAGCCTGTAATTTTTCACTTATACCTTTTCTTATATCCAGCTTAAATGCCAAGTTAAGATTTTCCTGACAACAATTCATTATTCATTTGCTACAGAAGTTAGTAAATTTTTTACTACAATTCTTACCAGGTCAAGCTTAATGTTCTTAGAACAGTATCATCTCTCCTTAATCAAGCTAATCACAGAAAGTAAATGAAAGAGTGTTGCTGGTCCTCATTCCACTGGTAAAAAAACATTATTGCCTTAACTACATACAGAAATTGCTTAGTTATAATGATAGAACCCAATATTATGAAAAGCATTATAGAAGTAACAGAAAATGGAGATTTTGTAATTTTATAGTGCTTGTACCTAGCTCATCTAGAGCTCCAATAACAGCTGCTACAATTAAAACTGGATTATTGTAGCAAGCAGCACAAAATGAAGACTTGTAACTAGTGTCAAGAATGAAATACACATCAAAACTCATCATTAGAATAGTGTTCCGTGTTTTAGAAGAGATTTTCCTCTGGGTTTCTGTGCATAAGCCACCTTGCAATTCCATAGTGAAAGAAACTTCCTTAGATATCTTCCCCTTGTAGCCGCTACAGTTTTAATCCTTTATTTTTAGAGATTAGGACTAGAAAACAAAAATGTGATTTGCACAGGCTGGGTTAGGTCTAAGGAATCAACAGTCCTGAACAACAATCAACTGAAGCTATTGAAATAAGAGGTGTGTCTGTGATTACCAAAGAGATCTTCCGGTGATAAAAGGAGAATTGCATCAGCTTTTGGCTCAGAGCATCAGAGTGACTCAGCACTTCAGAAAAATGTGTTTCCATTTTCTTTCCGGTTGGTAGATGGAGAACAGTCACTAATGCTTTCTCTTAAAACTCCATGAAATGGGAAAAATGGGAATGTTGGATTACTCAGAAATAGCTTGACAGCCTTTACTCGGAGTACGGGAGCTGTACAAAGCTCCAGCACACGCTTTCTCTGCGGGAGCAGCAGGGAATCTGTTCCAACAGCTCGGCAGCTGCTCCCCAGTGAGTTACCAGCTCGTTCCTGCAAGTTAGTACAACACAAAGCACAGGAAATTCTAATTTGGAATTAAAATGCAATTGGGAAAGCAAACATTCCTGATAGTTCTGGTGATTAATTAGTCCTTTTTTTCCCCCTGTGATTTTGGCCTTCTCAAACAAGAAATTTTTTCCATTCTGTAGAAGTTCTAAGAAAAAAGTAGAACATCTCAGGAAATTCTCATTAATGTCTAGTCCATATTTTGAGTACTGCACTAAAGTACCAGGATTACCGAAATTAACCCTGTAAAATTTGTTTTTCTCGCTATCCCCTCGTATTGCCATTAGTCAGAGATAGAATACTGAATTATACTGACCATTGGCTTGACCCAGCACAACAATTCATGTGGTCTTTCTCTTCTTTCTCTTCTTCCCTCTAAGTTCGCACCCATCACATTAAGCCAGCCCCAACTAGAAGGTATTTGGCAGGATTGCCAGTATTTCTTCTGAAACAGAATTGTAAGCGTGCAAGTTACCTGTGAAAGATGCACACATGTTCCTTTCCTCATGAGAAAGACTTGTGAAAACTGAGTAAACCTACGTCAGTATGTGACTTTAGACTGCAAGGAATCAGTTTGCATTATAAATAGTAGAATCAGGAAAATTTATGCCTGTTCCTGAAGATGTCAGTTGTTTGTTTGGCCTGTCACTGAGTATTAGAGTTAACGTCAGGCAGCGTGTGCTTGTACCTGGCCTTTCATCCACACTTCTGTCTCACTCTCAGCAGCAGAGGAGGTTGCCACCTCTGCTTTCAAAACTTCAGCACCCTCCGACTAAAACTGAGACCATCCCACCTTACTTTCCCTTCTCTTCTTGCTGTCTAATATTCAAATCATTTCCTTGGCCACTGACAGGAAGCAATGATGGTCTGTGCATATTTTAACAAGATATCACAAGACCTCAACTGAATTTCATCATCAGACAATGACAGCCCAAACACTTCCTTTGAAGTACGCTAGGGTTAAAACGTGGCCTTCAACAACCGGAAAAAAATCTAAAAGCTACTTTTCCAGTTAGCCTCATTCTTAGAAAAGGCCTCTCCAAAGATCCCTAACAAACATATGGGAATAAAATTGACGCAGGCAAGAAAAAAATATTCATTTAAATCAATCAATCATTGTCAAACAGCATACCATGTTCCAAAAGTCTGTTCATTCTCCTGAAATAAGAACTTGCATATTCTAGGTTATATTCATGAAGTTTGAAAGGAACATTAGAAACAATTTTTGAAGTCTGCCATTTCCTTTGCATCAAGTTCAATAAGTCTGAAATAGGTGACGAAATGATGATGAAGTCAAGACTAACTTTTGTGCCCAATTTGCACAATAGAGTTCTAAAATCCAATCCATCATCTAATCTAGAAAAGTATCTTACTGCCAGCTGTGGTTTTCAGTAACATGCCCTTTTGAATCGGCATCGAAAGTGATTTAACAGCACAACCGCTCAAAACCCTCAGTTACTCAGCTTCTGACACACACACAAAAGGCTAAGTGATTTTCTGCTTATTGAGCTATCCCAGTACAGCAGCGCTGCAAGCTGTTTTATAATAATTAAAATAATTTATGTCATTCTTGTAGGAGTCGGTCACTTTCTTGGAACAGATTGGGCCTTGAGGAGACTGGTTTTCCATGTGAAATATCGGCACCCAATATCTGCTGCTACAGTAAGTAGATTCTATACACTCTATTCATGAAACCTGCACCAAAATGAGCCAAGGGCATTTAGAAAACATTCACAGTTACTTTAATAACAATGAAAGCTAAAAATCAGGTGTGTGCTCTAAGGAGGATTCAAGCCAGAAAAGGCCATAATGTTGCAAATTGATTGCTACCCAGCACAAGGATCCTTCACATTTTGAGCAAATGGAAGTGTAGGTTAGCGTGTATATCAGTATCTCATAAGGTATATTCTTAAGGGAGGAAGTACTTGTTTCCCAAACATAAATACTGTGTTCCATAATTTTCTGTGGATTGACAAGAAGCTCGACATGAGCCGGCAATGTGTGCTCACAGCCCAGGAGGCCAAGGGTGTCCTGGGCTGCATCAAAAGCAGCATGGCCAGCAGGGCGAGGGAGGGGATTCTGCCCCTCTGTTCCTCTCTTGTGAGACCTCACGTGGAGTATTTTTGTCCATTTCTGGAACCCTCTGCATAAGAAGGAGATGGGGCTGTTGGAACGGGTCCAGAGGAGGCTATAAGGGTGATCAGAGGGCTGGAGCACCTCCTGTACAAGGACAGGCTGAGAGAGTTGGGGTTGTTCAGCCTGGAGAAGAGAAGGCTCTGAGGAGACCTTATAGTGACCTTCCAGTACCTGAAGAGGCTACAAGAAATCTGGGGAGGGACTTTTACAAAGGCTTGTCATGATAGGATGAGGGGGAATGGGTATAAACTGGAGAGGGAAAGATTTAGACTAGACAGAAGGAGGAATTTCTTCTCCATGAGAGCGGAGAGGCCCTGGCCCAGGTTTCCCAGGGAAGCTGTGGCTGCCCCATCCCTGGAGGTGTTCAAGGCCAGGTTGGATGGGGCTTGGAGCCCCTGATCCAGTGGGAGGTGTCCCTGCCCATGGCAAAGGGGGTGGGTCTGGATGGGCTTTGAGGTCCCTTCCAACACAAACAACTTTATGACCGACTCTATGATTCATAGCACGTCTTTCATGCCTCTGGGGGAGGAAGAAGATTTTCCCAAAAGCAGAGTAAATTAAAAAAAAAAAAAAAACAAATCAGCATGAGGTGCTCTCTAAACAATCATATTTTTCAAACTTTCATATGTGTATAGGTTTACTAGTTCTGTGCATCTTAGTCCAGAGGCTTGCTTTTCAGTTACCAAGAGAAAAGACAGTTCACATCAGCCTCTGGCTTCACAATGCACACAATACATGTAATTCAGATGGGATTGCACTCAGTGACCTGTATTATTTCTTACTCCAAGCACATAAGCTTTTGTAACACTGTACAGAAAATGTATGCCAAAAACTCACTTCAATATAAAAGGCTTGGCCTCTCTTTTCTCTTCAGCAGACTTGGTTAGAATGGATTTTCCAAGTCTAGTGCTATCATCTCACTAGAGATACTGTGTAGATGTTCTTTGGCTGTTGGCTTCCTGATATTATTACAATTACCATGTATTTTGGAAGAAAACAAACTCACAGTGAAACTTTCTGTAAAGGTACTGAATCACTTATAATATTATCAAAACAAGGAAAATTAGTAGCATACATTAACTAAGTTTTCTGCTATTTATCCCTTTTGCAATACCCAGAGACCCTGAAAGTAGTACTTCTTATGTACTGAATTCATCCCTTGTCATTCAGTGGCTGTTTCAGTCATTACACTGTTGGCTGAGCTGCTGTTGATACAATGTTCACCTTATAAGTTATTTGTTTTTACAGTAATCACTAAAACCTAAGGCATCACACCACACACTGCTACCACACCCAGTTCCGCCAAGGTCAGACCAACTTCTGATACAATTTCTGACTGACTCATTTAGGAGATCAATCTTATTGATTTTGCGAGATGGCTGCTCACTAATTTCAGTTCATTTCTTACTATTCATAAGTTTTACACCTTTACACCTCCGTTTTGAATTCAAAACAATACTGCCTGAGGGATTGCTTATCATTATGTCAAAATGTAAAATACTTCCATAGAATCCTAGAATGGTTTGGGTTAGAAGGGACCTTTAAGGCCCATCCAGTCCAATGCCTCTGCTGTGAGCAGGGACATCTTCACCCAGATCAGGTTGCTCAGAGCCCCATCCAATCTGACCTTGAATGTTTCCATGGATGGGCCATCTCCCTACCTCTCTGAGTAACCTGTGCCAGCGTTTCACCACCCTTGGTGTGAAAATATCTTCATTATATCTAGTCCGAATCTCTGTTCTTTTAGTTTAAAAAAACATTGTCCTATCACAACAGGTCCTGCTAAAAGGTTTATCTCCATCATTCCTGAAAGGTTGCTATAAGGTTTCCTTGGAGCCTTCTCTTCTCCAGGCTGAACAACCCCAACTCTCTCAGCCTGTCCTTGTATGGGAGGTGCTCCAGCCTTCTGATTACCTTAATGGCTTCGTCTGGACCCGTTCCAACAGATCCATGTTCTTCCTGTGCTGAGGACTCCAGAACTGAAGGCAATATTTCCAGTGATGTCTCATAGGAGCAGTGTAGAGGGGGAGAATCCCCTCCCTCGCCCTACTGGTCCCACCACTTTGGATGCAGCCCAGAACACAGTTGGCTCTGTGGGCTGGGAGCGCCTGTTGCCAACTCATATTGAGCTTCTCACCCCCTGCATCCTAAGTCCTTCTCTTCTCCTGCTCTCAATCCATTCTCCACCCAGCCTGTTATTGTGTTTGGCATTGCCCTGACCCAGGTGCAGGACCTTGCACTTGGCCTTGTGGAACCTCATGAGGTTCTCACAGACTCCTCTCTCCAGCCTGTCCAGGTCCCTCTGGATGACATCCCTTCCCTCCAGTGTATCAACCATGCCACACAGCCTGGGGTTGCCGGCAAACTTGCTGAGGATGCCCTCGATCCCAATGTCATGTCACCAATCAATCACATGCTTTTTAAAAGATCAACACTGCAGATACACGAAACAAATCTCAATAAGGCAGCTTTCAGTTCTCTCTTAGTTTTAAAGTAAATCTTTTTCTGTCTCAACACCACAACACCTTTGAGACACTGCTATTAAATTTGTTTACTAAGTATAGTTTCAATGTTGAAAACTGAAGCTGTTCATCAATTTGGAAGGAGGAACAGGTCTACCATGACACGAACTACTGAATAATTAAGAATCAAAAAAAAAAAAAAAAAAGATTGTCCATGCATGCATGTTTTACCTAGAAATAAGTAGTTCAGATGCTTTCCAGCAGGGGGCAGTGGCATATATAATTGCCTAATCTCATGCCATGAGTCCTAAACTTTGCTGCAAATAGGGGAGTCACTCCGAATCCAGTAGTGGAAGTGTAAAATATTCAGTTGGGCAAATTCTACTGCTTATAGCCACAAGGAAATCTGAGGCTATTACTTAACTAACTTGTATTAGGTTTTGTTCTAAATTACTTAACACAGCAGTTACGAGTCCCAGTGATATTAAGCTGAAAGCATGATAAAATTCAGATACACTTAATGATTTCCTCATTGTTACTCTTTTGTTAAACTCGGCTTAGGCAGCAATAGCTTGGAAACTTCCGCCTCCAGACAACATGAAATCTTAGTTATAGGGTTTGCAAAAAGAGGAAATAATATGAGTTACAGAGAGGCACTGGGCTACAAATAACTGAATGACCTACAAAAACATAACCACATCATGACAGCAAAATCCTTTTGAAAATTACCACATGACTTTAAAAGCCTTCTACGAACTAAAAACCTTAGATAGCACTCAAAAGACAAAAAGAAAAAACACCCCTACAATTAAAATGTTCAAGTCAAGTTCCTTGGCTGAGTATAGGCACACACTGCGTTTCGCTTTCTTGTTTATTGCAGCTGCAGGAAGGAGGCTTTTGGGGTTGTTCCTCTGGCCCCAACCCAAGCGTACACATACACCACCTCACTGCCAATTTTCCCCACTTGACAATAGGGAGATGGGAGGGAAATGAGGGAACAGAAAAAGAAGAGAAATAGGGCTTGTTTTTTTCCACCTGTGGGCTCTGAAACAAATCTTGGCTGTGCTACCTATAGGGAAGATAAAATTGCAATTAAACTCATACCATTATAGCATACCGGTTAAAAAACCAAAACACGTTTTCAGAACTTTTTGTCTTGTAGTTTTGTACATAGGTTCTGTAATTCCCTACTTTGAGAGGGTAAACACCTTCAATGTTGAGCCTTGTATTAGAAGAATTAACTTGCCCTTGGGATTCAAGACAATTCAGACAATATATACCAGATCTGTCCTGGGATTATCTTACACACAAAAAAAGTAGTCCTGCCAACACTGTCACATTATGCTGATTTATTTTCTGTGTGTTTTCAAATGCCATTGCAGCACTAATCATTAGGGACTGGGCTTAAAAAGAGAATACCTCAGTAATGCACATTTCTTAACGCACATTTCTATTTTAAATGAAGATCCAGTTTTGGATTCTTGGGGGCATATAGAGCTTAAAAGTCATTACATGCCTTCTTCTCCCTTTCCAAACTGAAATATAGCTGCATACATACAGCAATAGAATACTTTCATCTCCCATGTGTCTTAAAAAGAACTGCATTTCTACCAAATCCCATCACTAATGTAGAAAGTGTTAAGAAAAATATGATTTTCTTTGTCCTGAAGAACTGAAATGCTTTTCTTTGGTACTTCAATATACACTGAGTAATTGGAAAACTCATGTGACATTTATAGCACAAAACAGCAACTGTGTTTAAAGCCATCAATGTTTACTGCCATCCACAAGCAGAGAATAAAATAGTAGGATGCATTTCCAATATTTTTCCCCAGAAGTTCATATAAAGAAATTAAGCTGTAAATATTTGATTTCAGTCTCTGGTATTCCTTCTCCTTCTTCGAACAGGAGTAAAACTGATCATCAGAAGCAGAAAAGCAGTTTGATCTTTGTTACATTGGGACTATGGAATCTAAGCAACTATTTTACAAGGCATTGTAATTGTTTGTACTTGCAAAACTGGATTAAGAAATCACTGCTATTCTTGAAACCCATTTATCACATACATACAAAAGTCAGCATATTTCTACTTTGAGCGGAGCCTTCAGCCAACCAGAGTGAATTCCCGTGTGCCGCCCACGCTCATTCTCTCATCCTCCCCTTCCCCAGAGCAATCACTGCATCTGGCCAGTAGAACACGGAAAAGTTTCCAACGTGCCTTACCATGGTACACCTGCCCTAGGGACGACCCACTCGTGTCTCACCTCTACTCCATTGATGTTGTCACAGCTCCCAGCACCCTTGGTGCAATTACTGACACACAGACATTAGAAATTCCGAATACAGAAGCTGAGGACAGATTTAGATCTGTTTAAGGCACAAGCTCTATCTTATTTCAAAGGCACTGTGAATTAAAGCAGTGGCAGTGAAGTCCTTCACAGAATAGGAGGCTATAATATGGAGGGCTTTATCAGACCTCTAGAATTTCTAAGTTTGGGGCTTTACTGAACTTTCCAAAGTTTTATGATACTTTTTTTCTGTAATTTAAATCCATTTGTTCTTTGATAGAAGCTTGATTTAAAAAATATGTCTTTTGAGTTGAGTGGAAGTCTGACTAATTCAGTTGTAAATGCTGCTGAAAATGAACAAAGTAACACTATAGCTAAAAAAAAAAGAAGCCTCATGCATACAGGACAGCCACGATCAGGCTAGTACCTGAGTGATGGGACTACAGTGCTCATTTTTCATAGCCAACTCAAAACCTGCACCCATGCTGCTAAAATCTGCAGCAGTCAACAAGGAAATCTTAATGACTAGGAATCCAGAAGCTGATGATTTTCTACTCATCTATTTTCTCTTCCCATTTATTCCTTTATTACGTGACTGTCTCTTCTGTTTCCCTTTCTCACTCGAGTACTCTCTTCTAGCATCTATCCTTCCAACCCCTTATGGACACACTCCCTCACAGTACAAACCAAAGAGCGTTCCCAGCTCTTTAGCACCATTACCCCTACCAGGCTGCTTCTGGGAGTGATGCTGGTCTCCAAGCCTGCCCTCAGTGACAGATATACCATTCTTTCTCCACCCTGCAGGGAAGAGGACAAAAAAGTACCATGGATGTTCTCCTTCCTTCTTGTCTCAACCCCTCTGTCTTTCTCCCATACAAGAAAAAAAATCTTGAGAAGCAGCTCAAGCAGCAGCCTCCCTGATGAGGAGCAGCAATCCTGTACATTCTGGTTCACCCTCTGTTCCTGTACCTCCAGAAACAGCTCATGGGTACTCATGATATCATATTCTATTTTTCCTATTAGAATTTCTTTTAATTATATAAAATAAGCAGTTGTGATATACTGCCTACAAACAACATATCCTAATATTTTTCCATAGGCACTGCCAGTACCCTCTACTTTAAGTTGCATTTCTCGCTACCGATAGTCTATAGCATGTTGAAAATTATGAGATGGCTGTAGTTTCCTTTCTCCTTAAATGTTTGAATTCCATCCTTCTTTCCTATATTCTCTATATGCAACCTTCTTTAACAAGAATAATCATCTAGACTCCTCTTGCCTAAGAAAAATGCATTTTCTCAAAGGAAATTTGAGTCATTGGAGTCAAAATCTATCGTTATGCCCTTCTTGCTGGCTAAGAATGCTGCTTAGTCTTACCTATATTCTACCACTGCCAAAGAAGGAAGTCTATTTTTTTTTCCTCTTGGCAACTCTTTTGGAGGTACACTATTGTGTTCTCAGAGTACTCGTTCTCAAAGGCTATTGTGAAAACCGTAGTAAACAGAGCTCTCAGCATCAGGATACAAGAAACAGGATCCAAGGCTGCAACTATTTGCCAAGAGTGGATGTGACCGCTGCCCCATTGAGTCCTGGATGGTACAACAGTTCATCTCAACTGCTAGATATAGCACATTCTGTAATGAGGAGGACAAAGGTGGCAATTACGGAGAAACCATGTAGCTGGAGAAAACAGCATCAGGATGTGAAAAAAAAACCCATGTCCTTTCCACCAGGCAACTAAACAACGGATCTCAATTACAGAGAGTAGGCTCCATTTGTATCAGCATATTTCCATGTACTGTTGTGGAGCTCTATGATTACGCCAGCTGAGCTGATGACAACTGAGAATTTGGCCCGCAGATTGAAATTGAAATACTCAGAGTATTTCAATTAGCTTCTCTGCAGTTTGGCAGAATATGTGGTTTCAGACATGCCAAATGGTTCACGTTTATATAAAATGAGAGAAGAACCAGAAAGTGGTAAATCCAAACATTTAGGAAGCTAAGATTAAAGACAGAATTTCACAGAATTAAATTATAAAGCAGAAGCAATATCACATAGGGAAAAAATATTCTGTGAACAGCTATGGAGGCATTGATGTTCTTTCATTTAGATTATGGAAGCAATGAAGGAAATGTACAGGGGAAAAAATATCAGATGATAAATCTGATGTTATAAGAAAGATTACCTGAATTTTACTATTCATTATACTATTTACCATAGTGGAAAGAATGCATCAAAGCAACTCCAGACAAATGCAAGTAACTGCTTGATAATACCAATCTTCAAAATTCAAGCACGTAAAATAAAGACATCATGCATGTTAAAGACAGAAAAGATTATTATCTGATTTTATCTCCCACATAATACAAAGATACAGGAACCTTCTCTGAAAGTGCTTTAGCAAGCCTTTAACTAATTCTTGATAATCAAACATATCTTCTAGAGACAGATTAAAACTTGGTTTCTAGGCTGAGAGTAGTAATATATCACTCTTCAGATGACCTGTTTCAATTATGTTCTTAATCTGAAATTGTGTAGTTGAAATTGCAAGTATTACACCCCTTACCTTTTCCTCTGGTTCCCAGTACTAGCAGAGCCCTCCCTGCATGGATAGTTACTGAGTCAATCGGTGTTTACTTTCTATAGGCCGGTCCAAGTGCCTGATGTCCACGAGTCATAACAATACCATAAAGCGTAGTACACCTCTCTTACTTTCTTCCAGTACAGCTTCCCCCCAGCTATTTCACTTAAGATGTACCAGTAGTCTTCCAATGGTCTTCAAGATGTAGAAGCCCATTTGAATTGTTAAGTAATTCAGAAAACATTACCTATTTTTACTAATATTCCATCATTCTTATCTCTTTCGTAAACGGATTCTTTGGTCTTGTTGAAATCAAAAATGAAGACACTCCTTGTCATGTCTGTAAATCCATTCTGGCAAATACAGCCAAAATAGAATCCTATGTCATTCAATAACTTTCTGATAATGCAAAGTTCCTGTGCAGAAAAGTATCAGGAACTTTCCTCAGTCCTGACACTCAGTTTTACCACTTTATCGTGAGCCATGAACAAAGAAGCCAGGCAGAAGCCGAGCATGCAGTTATCCAAGGAGAAAAAAAACCACCTCGGTGTCCATGGAAAAGGAATTCAGTGAAAAGTTATTCATAAGGCAGACAAGTTGAGGGTCATTTTCAGGCACAAATTAATACTTGAGCAGAGCTGATGTGTATAGAACATTTTAGATCTTGATGTCTTTATAGAAGCTCCTTCTCTCACCTCCCAAGGTGCCACTTTCTGGCATCTTCCTCTCCCCCACAGCATGTGCTTAGGAGTCCAAGCAAAAGCTGTCACTCACAGTTTCCATTTTTGAAGGTGTTTTTTCCTATACAAGAAGGATGGTTTGATTCTTGGTAGGAATGGGTATTCCTGCCTGATCACTAGCTTTCATTCATGCAACTAAGGTTGCACAGGAGTCTGAAACAGCTCTTCAGAGTTGGGAAACAGTTGCAGACAAGAACCCTTTGTTTTTCTTCAGTTCATGGCTGCCTGTTTTCCGTAATGGACTGCAGACCGCTAACCAAAACAAAAAGCTGGGGCAAAACACCCCCTCAGAGACTACCCATAGTTATGAGGAAAGGAGCAAGAGATGATATTCCACTCATCTTACTGTCAGACAAAAGCTGAAGTCATGATTCCTGCAGTCATTGACGTAGACAGACAAATAACTTTGTCCATGTCAGTTGTCCCATGCTGGTGGCAGACGACACATTTAAACATGTCTGGGATTGCCTAAGTGCTAGTACTGCAACGCCGCTTTTAAAATTGACAAATACACAGGATCTTTGGTGACACAGACAAACTTCCTCAGCTTTTGTATCATGCAAAATACAGCTCTATCCTTCAGCTCTATCCTTTAAGGAAGTCCATAAACAAGTCAAATCACCTCATTGCTTTGAGCAGCTAAAATAACATTAAAAAGTAATAATTTATGGATGCGTTTTTATTCACTTATATTCCAGGAAAAACTAAAACGACTTTGCAAAAGGCATATCCCAAAGCCTACTTCAAGCAGAGAACATTCTGGATACTATCACTATGGCAATGCTTTAAAAATTACTCACAGCCTAATTAACGTCTGCTCTAAGAGTTTAGGTTATTATAGGGTCATTTATCTACTCAAAGAATCTTGTACACAGCAGAGCAGATTTTTAATGTTTAACGTTTTGGCCCATAAACTACCAGTGAAAGACATTCACCTAAGGGAACATGATACGTAATTCAGGTCTATGTTTCCCTTCAATGTGTCTCACTAATGCCAGTTTTTCTAATCATGGGATAGGTAATATCACATATGAAAGAAATGCAGTCCTTTTTAGAAAGCTCAAAGCAAACTTAAATTCTAGAAACAAAAGAGAAAACAATTGCAAGCACAAAAAAACTTTTAAAAACAAACTGGAGATTCTATAGTTGGAAAAACTCTTCTCAGAAGGTCTGATGGGAATGGTCTTAGACACGTATTATTATGAAAAAGAACTTAGAAACATCTACACCTTGGAAATGTCCTCTCTTTGCCCCACCTGCAGCCTGTGTTTTCTGAAACAAGCTGGTGAGAAGGTGAGTAATCAAACCGTAGCTATCCTTCCATCAACTGCTGCCCTAGTTTTGGTCAGGGGAATTATTCGTCTGCATTTCATTTTTCATTCCATGAATCAATGCAAAGACTCTGAGAAGTCTTTTAAATATTTTTTTCTGACAAATATTTTACTTTTGGTAAAGTAAATTGGTATTTTAAAGTAATTTTCAGTACTTTTCTTCTGACGTTTGGGATTTTTTGTTGTTATCATTGTGCCCTACCCTATACATTGTGGCTGCTCCATCCCTGGAGGTGTCCAGGGCCAGGTTGGACGGGGCTTGGAGCAACCTGATCCCATGGCAAGGGATGGAACTGGATGGGCTTTAAGGTCCCTTCCAACCCAAACTCTTCTATGATTTTATGATTCTATACGTAATAAGCATGAATTTCTATATTAGGAATGTATTCCTTTTTACTAGTTCGTGTTGGTCTGTAATCCCTTTTAACAGTATTTAGCAATGGTTACAAGGCGAATAATGGAAACTGCAAGAGAATCAGCAGAGCAAAGAGACAACTGGTTCTTGCTAACACCTCTTTTTTCTAAAGATGTGTTTTGAAGCTCACACCTGGAATCATTGTTGCAGAGTACTCAGGAAAGATCAAAAAGCCCTCCTAGTTCCTCGCTTCCCCAAGCACAAGAAGAAAATCAAGATGGTGTTTCAGTTAATGTAATAATAAGGTCAGAAGAACACAGAAAATCTGTTCCTCATAAGAAACCTCAGAAAGCTGCCTTTCCCTTTTGTCTGTGACCCCACCCCTACCCTACACACAATTTATCAGCAGCATTAGAAACTTTCTCTCCTCTCCCTCTTCCCTCTCTCCCATCAGGAAGCCAGCTCGCCAAGGGCTCCAGCCCCTGGGACCCCAGATGGACACTTGCAGATCACGATACTCTCTCTCCTTTTTTGGCCATGGGGTGAAGTTCTTTTTCTTCTGCCCAGCAGAAGGAGATGCTAATTCAGGCAGAGCATGCATCGGACCCAACGCTGATCTCAAGACACCCACACAATTCCTGTTGTAAGTCACATGTGAACACAGCTCTGACAGCAGGATATGCCCACTTGTGCTCTCTCTGAAAGCATCCACCAGAGTGGTGTGGCTGCCTTTAATAGAAACAGAAGTGTAAAGAAACGATTTTTAAAAGCTCGGGGATGTAGGCAGGCTGATAATATTCCTCCAGCTGAAACCCAGTGGTTAAAAGAAGGCAGTTAAGCAAACCAAATATACTAAAACTCTTTTAGTCTCTTCTCACTTAAAAGGGCTTTAAAAGACTGGCACATGTCCAGGACAACCTCTCTACTTTTAATTCAGGGTGAGGGACGTATTTCAATTCGAAGTGAGTCACGGGAAAGTTTTATAATTGAGCTCAATGGGCATACAAAAGAGCTTCAGCACCAGCTCAGTTGCTACCATCTAAGCTCAAGAGTTTCAGACGTTGGCATATGGAAAAGCAGTAGAGTGCAAGAGTGTAAGGCAAAAGCATAGCTGGAAGTCAACGTGACTCAAATGGTGGGAAGAATTATCTATAAAATTGGTTTTAGACGTGTGGAAGAATACACAATATAGTCTTGTAAATAACTTTGCCTGTTCTTCTAAAAAAATGAATATAAAATATTTAGATATTCATTCTTAAAAGACAGAAAGATAACCAAAATAGCTGAATTTAACATTTGGCTTTGCTGTCATACCCTCAGATCTCGTAACAGGTTGGCTCATTTTCTTTTCCACATTCCTAGTTTCACCTGGCTGTCAGAAATCTATTTATTTTCCCAATTCAAGTGTTCTCAGAGCATTAAAGAAGCAACTTAAAGTTACCGGGAAACACAACACACTGCTCTCTGTTTCAAAAAGTACTGCCAGTTATAGAAATGACTCTCAAAAATATAAACATTAATTTAAAGGAAGGTTTGAGGAATGGGTCAGATCATAAGAGATCACACCATGCAGTTTAAAAGCTGGGAACATTATATAACACAGAAGCTGAGGTAAAAACCTATACAAATGGAGCTGAGGTTCACAATCAAAAAAATCAAATAAATTTTAAAAGGTACATTTGTGAATGAAGAACTCCAGACAAAAAGAGATTGGAGCTGATTGATGAGTCAACAGGAAACTGGGGACAGAAAAGATAGAATGGAAGGAGTTTGCTGCCATAAGTGAGAGCCGTTACCCTAAAGCACTTTTGTTCTGAGCCAAGATTAGCAGTTGTAATAACTTAATTTTGAGGAACAGGCTAAATTCTTAAAACCAATAAAATTTTTTACCCATTTTTAGTAATTTTCTAGTAATTCTTTCAGTGGGAATCCCTCTATTTGTAGGAGTTGAATTATCAGAGCTATTTGCCAGTGAGTTGAAACTTTTGTGGTCTATCTGGAAGAAGTAGCTGTAAAATTTTTTCACTTACATTTAAACTGAAGTTTTGCTCACTCTGTGTTCATTTGGAGCAGGTGTAAATGATGACTGAAAAAACAAATTAGGGAAAAACAGCTGTTACTGAAAATGTTACTTCAACTGTGACTCAGTTTGTCCTCTAAGAAGAGAGACTAATGTAAGAAAATCCTTCTTTCTGATGCATTTTATTGTCTCTATGCTATTATGTGATACCCTTAAAAAGAACCCTACATTACACATCACTGAAAAACTAAGTTCAGTTATCTATAATGCAAATTTAGAGAAAAAAGTAGCCAAGGTCTAAATCCACATAACAATTTACTTTTTATTTGTGGACACTTTGCACCTAAGCACGGCTGAGGTGAAATAAATTAAATACAAAATAAATTTAAATTAAAATTTTTGAATTTCAGCATATTTTCTGCCCGACTATTCTACCCCTATTTTTTACCCTTTGGTAACCTAGTACTACAGCTTCGACTGTTGGACGAAAGAACCACTCTAAGACTAAAGGTCCACAGAGAGAAATGAACACATAAAGGGGTGAGCCGGCCCAAACGACAGAAATTTTCAAATGGAAGTAGGAGAGTTCAGATTAAATTTACTTTATTGAACTGAAACAAGAGCAGGATGCCAGGTTCTAGTCCACAGTGTACAAAACTGCTACATTTTATTATTTATTAGTAGATATAAAACTCAAATACAAGAAATCAACGCAACATCCCCTATGTACTCCAAAACCTGCATTTTTTTGCTAACACAATACGCAGGGTAAGAAAGTACTAATAATTAAGTTCACGGGGTAAAAATCATACATATAATAATGAGTTTGATGGCATCTGATCCATGTCATGTTGAAGGGATGCTTCTACGTTAACTTATACTGATACAAACACAAGTAAGCACACCCTAGAACGCAAATATATTATTGATAAAATATTACCATACACTACATCTGTACAATAGACTCTTTGAGGAGCCTCCTCCTTCAGTTCTGCTCTGCCAATACTGAGAACTGAAAGCCATAAATAGGAATCACAAGTGCAATGACAACACAATTAACACTTCATTCTGAAAACCAGTTAACAAAAAGTGTTAGTTCTATATCAACTAGTCACAATCTGAGTGAATAAAAAATCTCAGCTCTGTGGAAAATTTGTCTTTTCAATCAGTATTTGAAGCATATTAAAGCCAAGAACCCCCCCCCTAAAATTGTCTTTTCTTTTAATCAGTACCATTTTGTAACAAAGAATTTTTCAGCAGTGAGTATTTATATCCTAAATGAGAAATACCAGGTTTCTGGCTACTTTGTGTTTTGTTCTTGACCCAATGTTATTTTTCCTCCATCTCTGATCCAACCAGCTATTTAAATTCACCAGGATGTTTGCACACGTTTCCTAATTGACTTCATATTCTAGTTAGCACATTCATTTTTATTATTACTTTTTTTTTTTTTGACATTCGACACTTCACATTAGAAAGCTCTGCTGCCAATGTTGAGTCATCAGCGCTCGGCAGAAATCCTGTTGCTGTTCTATATGAAACAGCAAAGAATCTTCACAGAAGGTATCACAGGTCCTGCCGTGAGTGACCACAATATGACAAAAACGAGAGAGAGCTTCTCTATTGATAACGAAGGGTTTCAAGCACACAGTGGGCAGAAGTCCTAACATACTTGAAAAATATTTAACTGAACAATAATGGAGCAATGCCAAATACTAAAAGTTACCAAAGATAATTTTAATTGTTGTAGATATAATAGTGTTCAATGACAGCTGTTTTGGAACAAAAAGGTTATTTCCTGCAAATTATTGTAATATTTTTGTCCCAAAATAGCCCCTGATTCACTGCTAAAGTTACCTGGCATCCTCTAACGGTTAGCAAGGATTGAAAACCAGTTATTAACTTTGGTTTTTAAGAGTCTTAAGATCTTAAATGAAAATAATTATTTATGTAAAAGACGAACAAGAGTCAATTCAGAAGAGCAGCTGACTAACCAATGGAGCTATTTGTATGAATGAAACACAATGACTTTCATATAACAGCTATTTCAAGCTGTATTGCCCGAACACATTTTATTTTCTTGTATTTCTGCAAAACAACATTCAGTGATCAGTAAGGATTGAAGTGACTGTTCCTCTGCCCAGGAAAAGCGTGTTGGTAGCACATTTTTACAATGAAGATTTACTCACAGAAGAAGTAGATATTTTTTAATGCAGTAGAAATGGCCATTGGAAGCCTTTGAGTTTAGCACCTGTGGACATTCACAGAAACAACATTTAAAAAACATTACGCCCTAATGCTACAAATATTGATGTACTTTTTCACTACGCTGCTGTCAGTCATCTTGCACTGCTGCCTGTGAATCCATGTGTAGAAGTTAGAAGTGAGAGTTTTGTGTTTATTTTGTTGGAGTCTACATCTGTGGTCACAACTTCCATGGAAAAAGAAAACTCTGCAACATAGTTTGTGAGATGTACACAAAGGATGCTTACGTTTCATTGTTATGCCGCTCCTCCTGGTGATTCTTTCAGAAATAACAGTATTAAAATGACAAAATTTTAAGATGTTCAGTGTTAAAATAATATATATTAATTACAAAGAGAAACTAGAAACTGCTTAGTCTTTAATCTTGTTGAAAGCTATGCAACCCATTCGCTGTAAAGACTAATGTAGATATTTCAGTTAACATAATTAAATCTATAGGATAGTCTGAATGCCATCTCTTTCAGTCTTTACTACCCGTATCTGTCCTAAAGAATTACAAAACATTTTAAAAGTCTGTAAGTATTGAAGTATATAAACCTCATCTACCAGACATATGAAAGACAAACCAGTCTCCTCGGTTTAAAACCCTCCAGAGTTTCCCACTGCAATAGAAATAAAAGTTGCGGTGACATGAATGTGAGATCGATGCTACTGTGCTTGAAATACTGAGAAGCTAATCCTTAAGGCTAGGCAGAATACCAGGAGATGCTCTGGATTCCATGACTTTCACTGGGCTGCAGCGTATACTGTTTTTCTACAGAATCATCATTTAATTCACCAACAGTACTTCCTACAACTATCAGAGGCACCCTGGAGATTAGTGTAAAATATGTAAAAAACAGGGATTTTAAAAATAGTATTTCAAATTAATTCCACCACAACAATGTATAAAAACTATAAAACAGGACAAAGGTTATAGGAAATGGAAGTACCAAGAGATCTTCACACAGTCCTCCAAAAGAAACAATGGGAGAGGGGGAATTAATTATTTTTGAACAATTATGAGGGAGTAAATATCACAACCCTACCTTTCTTACACTCTTACAAAGAAAACTCAATTCTCTTCATCAACATGGTTAATTTGAACCTAGAAGCAGGAGATGATTTAAGTTAAATTTTGCACTTTTGAGTTTTTTAGTCTTCTTCACTGGAATCAATGAATCACTGTGCGAGAAATTATATTAAGTTATGCTGCAAATTACATGAAAGGAATTACATTGGGAATATAGGTTTTGACCCACTGACACAGTTATATGCAAAGTCCTTTTATGAGTATAAAATACTTGTATAAACAGTAATTATTTCAGTCTCACAGTGCTTTGGCAATATAAGTATTATTTCCATTTTAAATATGAGTGAAACAAGGCACAGCTAAGCGACTTAGACAATGACCCACAGGAAGTCAGTGACAGAACCAGGAAGAGAACCTAGTCCTCTCAGCAGCTAGTCCCATGCTTTAACCACAAGACTAGCCACCCCCTTCCCATCCTACATTAGCACAACTCTAAGTCTTGGTTGCATCAGCTACTAATTTAAGATGTCTAAGCATGTACTAATTGTAGAAATCTGAATTTCTGAAGCTGAGTAAGTTACATTCATAAATCTGTCTTAACTTAATCACCCAAGAAATTAGGATAAACTGTTTTTAAATGAGTCTTGGTGGTTTTAAAATTATTCCTTCAGAAATAAACATCTGATAGATTAACAAATCTGATGGATAGCAGTATATTCTTCAGCTCTTTATTCCTACATATTCTTTTGCCTGCTGTGTGTGATATGCAGTGCAGACCCATTTGATAAGGACGGGACTAGAACATGAAGATAAAATCCAGTTGCAGAAGAACTGGACAATCCTAGTAAGTTATTCTCTTCAAGACAGAATGAAATCAGAGAAGTCAAGAGTTGGGGAGAGACCAAAGGTCATGGAAATAAAACATTATAGTCAGAGGTAGGTGGCCTGGTGTGATCTTGGCTTTACTAAATTTAAAGCAAGCATGATCTGGATTTTGGTCTCTTTCTATCTAAGCCTCAAAATTCAGGAAAAGGAGGATCATTCTTAATTAAAAGGGTCCTTGTTTTGACCTGCTCTACTTTTATCTATGAAAAATCTGCATTATGCCCAGTCCTACTACTTCTGCTGGATCCAAGGCATAGCACATAAATGCAGTATAACAGTGCTAGAGCGCACTCTCCAAAGAGTCTGGAATCCTATCTTGGTTCAGTCCTTTACCATCCCTTAAAGAAATGCAATTCATGGTACAGGTTTTGCCATAAATACATATAAAATGCCACTGATAGCAGCTTAAATTTCTGATTTCCTTCAAGTAGAAGTGTATATATTTAGAATGTGAAAATTGAAGATAGGATTGTAGTGGAATATTATCAAATACTTTTTAGAAACATTATTTTCCCAGACCAAAAACTGCCAATAAAGACAGTACAATACGCTAAGACAAAGGTCTTTTTATCAACGCCAGATACATTAATTAAAAATTACATAACCCAAGAGAAAGTACACGGGGTAACTTTTAAGAAGGCGGCAATGGGATAGGTTTTTCAGCTTATTTAAACTCCACTACTTTAAACCAATGCAATTTCCACAATCAGAACATGTTCTTCTGGCTGCTAGATTTATAGCCACACTGCTAGGATACGAGATTGCCCTCTAGATGTTAAAAGTTTGGCCAGACAGTTTTTCACTCTGCCTGGAACACTGAGATGGGACAAACTGGGTGATTTGTGATTTTGAACTTCCGTAACGCACCTAGAGACTTAATGCATGGTCACAATGGAAACATCAACATAATGAAGTAAAAGCTGGAACTAATATATCTGCAGAGAGGAAGAGGTATAAATCTTTCACCTCTATATCCTTGTAAGATTCTTTCCTTTTCAAGCCAGTCATAAAAATCACAGTATATTGGACCAAGTCTCTTTAATATATTCATTGTTCTAAACACGGATCAAACCACAAACACCTACCTGGCATACCTGAGAACCTGTTGCACAAAAATTCATTCATTAAGATGGAAAAAAGAAATAAAAATATTTAAGGTGGGTTACTTGGTCCACACTAATATCCTTACCCATCTTGAGATTCCACAAAGTACTCTTTCTCATTTCAGTGGGACTAAATTGAATCATATGGCAAAAATAACCTGCTTGCAATTTTCTTCATAATTAAAATCAGTAATATATACTCAGTAATAAGTGTACACAGAAGGATTTTGTTTCAGATACACCAAAATCTTCAAAAAGCCATTCCATGAAAAACTGAATGATTAATAGCAATTCTTTTACATGAAAAAATATTAACTAACGCCTTTATGCCCAATATGAAAAACACAGTAGAAATGATCTTCTGTGACGGCAAGTTATCATCTAATTTCTAAACTAGAACTGATGCTGAGAGGCCCTTTCTGCTTCTCTTTGAACTTGGGGAAGAATTGCCTGTGACTCAGGAAGGCCAGAGCCTCACATTTCATCCTTGTTTCCCAATGCCTAAAGTGCTCAGCCAAACTTAGGAATTCTCTTGGATAAGCAGTGGAGAAAGTTCACATAATCAAAAACTGTGCAATCAAATAATGCAAACAAAAGCTATATGAGAAATTGATAATTTCTTTATTATGACCAATTCATTACTCTATAATTAAACTTCTAGACTGTTTTATTACTTTACCAATACAAAAATGATGGGCTTTATGTTCCGTGTGTGAAAAAAACCTGCTTTCTGTTGATAAAGGAAAACAGATTAATTCAAATTATAAATAAGGCATATTTTTAACTACCAAAGAAAATTTCTTCAACTCTCCACTCTTCAAATTAGGACTAATTGTCTTTTTAAAAGAAACATTTAATGTGGTACCAAATACTACCTAAAAATCTATGTAAAACAGAAAATCAGACTCTCTTTTTTTCCTTTCCTGCCTCAATCTGTTAAAATGTATATAATTTGTACATAAGTCAACATTATTGCTTCTGCTTTATCAGTTCTGTTCAAAGGATGAACTTGCTAACAGAATAAATGCTTAGAACAGAAATAAAATGATACGGTATTTGTAATACTTCTCCAAAAGCTCCGTTTGGCTGGTTTCTCTGGACTGAGATATGCCTGTTTTGTCCACGCTATCTAACTAAAATCTAAACTATGTTTTGTATTTCTGCCTACTCGTGAATTTATGAAAATTCTAGGCTGAAATGATGGGTTTATAGGCACAATCAGATGTTTATTAATACCTGCCAACTTCTGGGATGCTCCCAGTTATACAGATTTTTATAAAATGTGCATGTTAAAGCCTAGAATTGTGAAAGGGCTCCTCTGTTTTTCAGATATTTGAACTAAATGAGAATACTCTCCAGCAGTTTGCACAGAGAACTGTGTTGCTTCTGCTCTCAGCAGAGGTAAAACTGAACCCTGGGGAGGTGTCCAGCTAAGACGTCTTATTTTCTCTTCCCATCGCAACTTTACCTGAGATACAGCTGTAAAATGGTTAGAAATATTAATAGTTTAGCCACTTTAAGCCACTGTTATTAGATTATTTTACCCACACCTGTCTGTTCATTCATCCGTGGCATCTTGAGCTCATTCTGAGGTTTTGTTCTACTTGTTTTCAGTATCTAATTCTGAGTTAGAGTATTACTGAATTCTGCTGTATGGAGGGGAAAAAAAAAACCAAACAAACCAAAATAAGAAGGAGAAAACAACTTGCAAACAAAAAAAAAATCCCACATAGGGCTAAAAAATTCAGATGGAGGGGAAAGCACGAGGTTGAAAAAATTCCTCGTTATGCAAAGGCAGATGTAACGCTTCCTTCAAGCCTATACAAACAGATAATTCTCATCAAAATTACTGCAAGGCTTCAAGCCTCTGCAGACAGAAAGATCCTTCTCACAAACAAAAAGCCGCCGGCAAAATTAGTATCTGCGAGTAAACCAGGTATTTTGAGGGATTCAGCTCTAATAGGCACAGAAATAACAGAGCAAAGTCTTTCATAGAGCCTGATGACTATGAGGCAAATTTAGGATCCTCCTCGCCCTCTAACAATGTCCAGGAGATGAAGAGTTTTTCCAAGATAACCCGTTGTATCCCGGGGCTCGGGGACACCTCTCCAGAGCCTGAGGATCTCACGGATTCTGCCCCCACCCCGGCCCCAGCTCCCTCAGAAGGCGAAGAAGGCCACACGCCTGGCCGGGCTTGCTCCCTCCCGCGCCGCTTCCCGGGCAGGGGGCAGAGAGAATCGGGGGCCAAAACACGGAGGGAATCGAAGTTCTTGTGCCTCCGTCCCTGCTGAGACCGCTGAGAAAAGCCTCTCGGCCCGTCACAGCGGGACGAGGGCTCGGGGAGGGGGTGGCCGAGGAAGGGGCCAGCGGCCGGGAAACGCTGGGTCCGCAGCTCTGGCCCCGCAGTGCCCACAGTCTCAGCCCCAGCCCCGCTCACCCCACCCCGCAGAGCCCCCAGTCTCACGCCAGCCCCTTTCCCCCCACCCCGCAGAGCCCCAGGTCTCACCCCCAGCCCCGCTACCCCCAGCTGCCCCACTCTCAGCCCTAGACCCGCAGAGCACCCCGCCCAGCAGAGCCCCCAGTCCCACTCCAGCCCCGCAGCTCCCTCAATCTCACCCCAAGCCCCGCTCCCCAGCCCTGCAGAGCCCCAAATCTCACCCCCAGCCCCGCAGAGTCCCCAAACTAACCCTCAGTCCCGCAGCTCCCTCATCTCACCCCCAGTCCCGCTCCCCCAGCCCCGCAGAGCCCCAGCCCCGCAGCTGCCCCCGATCTCACCCCCAGCCCTGCAGGTCCCCCCATCTCACCCCAGCCCCTTTCCCCTCGCCCCGCAGAGCCCCAGCCCCGCAGCTCCCCCCACCTCAACCCCAGCCCCGCAGCTCCCCCAATCTCATCCCCAACCCCGCAGCACCCCTAATCTCACCCCCAGCCCCGCAGCTTCCCCAGTCTCATTCCCGCCCCTCAGGTCTCTCAGTCTCCCCCCCAGCCTCGCTCCCCGCCCCGCAGCTCCCCCCATCTCACTCCCAACCCCGCAGCTCCCCGACTCTCAGCCCAGACCCATTCCCTCCGCCCAGCAGCTTTCCCCATCTCACCCCCATCATCGCGTCTCCCCCCATCTCCCCCCCAATCTCCCCCCGCGCCCCGCAGAGCCCCCAGCCTCATTCCCCGCCCCTCAGGTCCCCCCGTTTTCCCCCGCCCGCCGCTCCGGTGCCGCTCCCCGCCCGCAGGTCCGGCCGTGGGGCGGGGCGGGGGGCGGTGCCGGCCGGGGGCGGCGCCGCGCGGGGCCGTTTATCCCGCTGAAGAGAACAGTTTCTCCCGCTCGAGGCTTGACAGCGCCAGGTCAGTGCGGGGCGGGCTGCGGGGCGGGGGGAGCGGAGCCGCCGGGTGGGGAAGCTCCGCTTGGATCAGCGGGTTTAGTGCCGATCGGCCACTAAACCGTAGCCCGAGCACCTCGTCTGCCCGGCTTTTAAACACCTCCAGGGGTGGGGACTCGACCACCTCCTTGGGCAGGCTCTGCCAGGGCTTTTCTGCGAAAAATTTCTTTCTGATGCCCAGCCTGAACCTCCCCTGGTGGAGCTTGAGGCCATTCCCTCTTGTCCTGTCCCCTGTCACTTGGGAGAAGAGGCCAGCACCCTCCTCTCTACAACCTCCTTTCAGGTAGTTGTAGAGAGCAATGAGGTCTCCCCTCAGCCTCCTCTTCTCCAGGCTAAACACCCCCAGCTCTCTCAGCCGCTCTTCTTGTTCTCCAGCCCCTTCACCAGCTTCGTTGCTCTTCTCTGGACTCGCTCCAGAGCCTCAGCATCCTTCTTGTGGCGAGGGGCCCAGGGCTGAACGCAGCGTGCCGGGGTCCATCCCAGCAGGGAGCGGCTCACCTGGCTGAGTCACTTCATGAATGAACGTACTTTCCTTTTCTTTTTCTCGCCTTTTAAATTTCTCAACCGCGGGAAGTCGGGGAAGCCTTTCTGCGCCCGCAGTTCAAGTGTTGAAATCCATTCTTGCCCCAGGTTCGCAGGAGCGTGTTGTAACCTTCCTGGTGTCGCTTCTCCCCAGGGTGTCCTACAGATGCAGAGGGCGAGTTGCCGGCGTGTTGTAACTCGGTGGCTCTGACAACGTAACGCTGGCCTCACCATGATGCATTGGTTAGATCCGTGACATCAGGCTGGTATTTATTCTGTTGAAAAGCTCAGGGAATTGTTTCTCCGCATCTGTGGGGGTCAGATTCCTTTAAATGAGAAGTATCGGTTATAATTATCCTTGAAATAACTAGGGTTAGGAGCATAGAATCGTTACCGTTGGGAAAGACCTCTCAGATCATGAAGTCCAACCATCAGCTTGCTGCCGCTGTGCCTAACAGGGTGAGCCTTGCATTCACGCCTTGCCACCCCATCTCTGGACAAGGTTTTGCTGTGGAACTTGATTGTAATGTTCCATCTAAAAAAAAAAAGCTTTTCTGGTACCAATTATCCCATCATTTAATCAGTAATTTGCCTTTTAAAAGGTTACTGCGATTTGTTACTAGTTAACTAGAAATTCCCAGCACGCACCAAATAACTGGGACATGTGATAGTCTCCTTTGAAAAGAAGTTTCATATGTTGTGCTCTCATTATCAGAATTTCTTGCAGGAAGTTGAGAAGTTGTTGCATGAAGTCGTGTGTTTGACGTCATTTATTCTCTCTGGCTGTCACAAAAAAACATGTTGCAAAAATTGCTTAGAGATTTAGGCATCAGTTTTGTGAAATATCTCATTATCTGTCAGCAGTTCAGAGACGATGTACGCAGCCTTAAGGTAGGAAGTATTTCTTAAAAGTGCCTCAATTTTGAATTCCCAGATAATACAATGTATCATTCAATGAAACTTCAATTGCAATACAGAATATGCAAATAATTCCTTTTTCTCCTGCTTCGACTTTATAGTTCACACAATAAATTATAATGAAAAAGGAAGCAGAGAAAATTTTAGAATTAACTGAAGTATTTTGAAGCTATGCCTTTTAACATTCCTTAGGGTACTGATAAAAACACCCACTATCAATTTTGCCTCTAAATCTGACTCCTCTGTGAATTTTTTTAAATAACTGTAAGTCAGTTTCTAAGTCAATACAAGAGATTTAGACCCAGCTACAATAGTTATCACTATTAATCTACTTACACCAGCGGTTAATAAAATGAAGTTTGCAAAAAGTTATATTGTAGAAACTAGGAAAACTTTACCAGTAGACTGAAAACTCTGTCTGGTATGAAGCTGGGCTAAATAATGAAAAGTATACTTCATGATTTTTTCACCTTGATTGCTGAGGCCCTCCTTTGTTTTGGTTTTGGTTTTTTTTTACATGTAATCAGTTCAGAAAGATGTTGAATATATTTACTAGCCATCTTTTTGTAGCTTAATTGTGAATCACTAGTTGTGCGTACTTGATATTCAGAATCTGAGTTTCTTTTACTACCTTTTGTCACGAGGATTATCCCTGTGTTCTCCTCTGGCATGCAGTGAAGCAGTTTCCAGTGCAGTTACTCAAGAGAAATTAAAATACAATTATAAATTCTCCATGCTCTGTTCTTTTGAAGTCATAGATACAATACTTTCTGTTACTGTTACTAGTTTAATTTTTTTAATCCCTTATAGACTAATGGAATTTAGCATGATATTAGATGATGAGTGCTAATTTTCTATACTGTATTTCCATAATAGTGTCTATTTCTTTTAACAGCAGGGTTCTATTTTTTTAGGTACTTCATACAACATGTTTTCTGTGAGTCAGTTAACTTTTTGTGAACTAACAAAAGAAAAGCTTAGAAATAATGCAATGTAGGAGAACACTGTTACACTGAAGTCCTACTTACCCTACCGCAAACAGAAGTTGGGGTTTCCTATTAAACTGGACAGTTCTTAAAGGTCTCATTTAACTGCTACAGAGTACTTGGGGAAAAAAAATCCCCCTCACCCCCTTTTTTTGCCCTGTGGAGCCCTTTACAAGGCAGAATGAAAAATGAAAGAGCCATAAGGTTTGTCTTCAGGTATTTAGAATATAAAATGTAAATTGATTCATGCATTAAATGATAAAGCTTTTAAAATTCTTTTGTCTGTCCCTCCCCGTCCACCCCCCGACTCCCCTGCTTTTTTTTTAAATGAAGGATAGTCTGTCTTTTTTCAGTCAAGCATTTTTTTGATGGAGAATAGTTTGTTATTTTGCAGTGGTGGGTCCTTTCATGTTCTGGTGACAATGTACCAGGTAGAAAATGCAGGTGCTAAGCAAATTGTCACCCTAGCAGTACCAGCACCTGTGGTGAGTGGGACTTGGGATACTTCCAGTACAAGGAGATGTAAAGGAGAAAATGTATGTGGCAACCGTAGGAAAGTCTAAGTTTCTACTACAGCATCAGGTCTTCTACTGCAACACGGGCTTCTCTTTTACCTGTTGCTCCCAAGATGTCAGCTCTTCTTCATGCCACACGGCAAACAGATGAGTAAATCTTTTGTAGGCTTTTATTCTTTTAATTTAGAACCACCACCTCTCCGCCCCCACCAAGGCTTAGTCTGCTGTCTTCACATCTGAAAGCTTTTGCAGGACTTACATCAATTTGACGAGGCTCACATGTTTTTCCCCACTCCTCCCACACCTTCCATCATATTATTTGGCCTGTTTGCCTTCACCTAAACCACTCTATGGAATTGAAGGAAACAATTACATCATTCCCCAATTAAATGATACATGGACTATATTGATATTTGTAATTACCTGTGTTGCAGTAGTACCTAGCAGCCTTGTCAAGATTGGGGCCATCTTGTTACTCACTCAGATTAAAATATTGTCCCTCTCATTAATTCTGTCTGACAGGAGAATGCAAATAGGTACAAATTCACAATAGAGACACAATGCAGTAGTGTGATTGATTTAAAAAATAATATAAAATTAAAGAATTGCCATTCTTTCAATTACCATTGAAAGAAATTTATTCTCTCAATGGCAATAGATGCCTACGACAGCAAGAGATTCTAATCTGCATCGTGATAAATACAAACCCAGTTAGGTGTGGTAACAAATCCCCAGATTTACAGCAAAAATTCTCTGCCAACTTCCAAGCAGCACCCAGTTATTGAAACGCAACTGGTTTTACTTTGCAGTTTCACTAGATTTCATTGCAAGTAGAAAAAAAACCATCCTGCTTAGGAAGAAGGTAAGCAACAACCTCAAAAGCAGGGCTGTGAATGTTGGGAATCCAGTAAGAGATGATGCTTTGTGGACTTGCATAATCCACCCCCTTCCCTCATGACTAAGCAGATCATGCCATGCAGCCTGCACATTCAGGACAAAGTCTATGAATTCCAGTCTATGAATCCCAAAGTCTACTCTGCTGGTTGATAATTAGCAGTTTTAAAAACACGAAGCTTGCATAGCTTTGCATACGTATGTTCAGGCACAAGCGTGCTTGATGAATGCTGTGATGAACATGTGTGTATGGTTGCGTATGTACTTGCAGGGAATGTGTCTAGGTAATGTATTAACCCTGTGTTATAGAGTGGCCTCCTCCTTACTTCAGTCATGCTGAAAGGCTATATATAGCATCTGATAACACTGTATAATAAATACTGGATAATTTCCCAACAGAGAAGTGTACAGAATGTTCCTTAGCATAAAGAAAAAAAAAAAATGTTGGTTTATTGGAAGATGCATAGAGTCTAGGAAAAGAATCCCAAGGTCGATGGCACTTCTGATGTTTCAGTCGGGTCATGTTTGACACCTCCATGCAGTGTTAGAAATTTTGACCTGTATACAGCTTGCTTTCGTGCAGTTACAATTGGAGGCAGACTGTGGGTTTAGTATACTGAAAATACAGGGTCTGACTCTAAAGGGGTTGCTGTTTGTTCAGTGAGACTAACTACCTGAAATGAAAGAACCACAAATATATACTATATCTAAAGAAAAATATGTAGGGGTTTTGCTTATTTAAGAAATGCCAGTGTAACAGGAGTAGTGTATTTATCTGCTTTTTGTTCTGGAATTTGTGATCGATTTTGTAACGTGTTTTAACTCTAAATGAAATCCTAAGATTCTGATACAGAGATTGCAGTTGGTATTAGTTTATTTTAGAGTTCAAAATGAGACACAAGTTTTAGTTCTGGTCTTATAACAGCTATTGTGGGAGGAAAGTATTATACTTGGTACGGTTTGATGGGGTACTGGAATTTCACAAGCTCCATGGGGACTCGTGTCTTTCCTCTTTATCGCAGATCTGATTGTGACATATTTTAGGTTCCCTTTTGCTAGAATCCTATACTTTTTTATAGGAGATCTCCAGCTACTATTCCTCTAACTTACCTGTCTGTACGTATAAAATTCTAAATATGTTACTTTCATAGAAACACTTTCAGCTGTCCTGGAACAGGGCTGTAGAATAAATGAGGGTGATGGAAGTTCTCTTATTGCGTCTTGTGTTTTTCCACTGAGTTTAAACAAATTACCTTTCAGAGAATTTCGTATTTGCACAAGGTAGCCCTGCCCAGAATTATGATCTTGTCTTAAACATTTTATACGATATACGATTACGTTGCATTGCATAAAACAGGATTTTATGTTATAATATGGCATTATAAGTCCATAGTACTTGTGTGTCTGTTTAGGTTTATTGAACAGAGATGTTGTGTAACTGCTCTAAGTGTTCATGGTTGTGTAGCAGCAGTTTTGAAGTTTGAGAGGCTTTGGGCTTGGGTTGCTATCTAGATACAAATGGAATTATGTACATTTTCAATTTATATGCTTCAGGAATATTTTGTTATGGCCATGAAGCAACCTCTCAACTATGGCGGCTTAAAACATATGTCAGACTACCAAAAGAGTCACTCTGTTACACCAAAAAAAAAGGAACTATGAAAAGAAAAATGTTAATTACAGGCTTTAACACTCACACCACGATCTTCTAGTAGGGGTGGTCAGAAAAACAGGTTTTACTACCTAGACCTGGTGCTTTGTGGTGCTATCTAATATGGGGGCTTGTGGAAAAAATGCAGCCACTTCTGTTTACTGCCTTTCATAATGTATGTATTTCCTTATGAGAGTTTTAGGTACTGACTTTTATGTCCACAGTAAATAAAACTGAAGAGTCTATCCTTTCACCTTGAATACATTTTACTTGGAGTTACTGTTTAGTGGTATTTCAGGTACAAAATTTTATGCTTAATCTCAGGTTTTAATTTTAGTAGAAGCATGTTATAATGTGGCATGTTGCTAAATTGATTTTTAATTGTACTAAGAATGTAAAAAAAAAAATGTAAAGCCAAATTCTATTTTCAGTTGCACCCAGAGAAATCAATAGATAAGCAAGTACAGAAGTACGTGAGGGCAAAAGGTTGCTTTATTTACGTGGAATTTTATCTGTATTCTCTAACCTTATTCAGGACCGTATTTAATTGAGTCATGAGAAATTTTGAAGAGCCTATAGGCTGAGGTTCTCACTCCCTCCCGGATGATGAAAAATTATTTTATCTGCTCTGTGCTTTCTAGCTTGTAGTATGTCTGAAACAAAGTTCTCATACTGGCCTAGTGATGTAGCTATTCCTCCGATTCTGCTAAAGTTAACCACTGACAGGGGATGGGTTTACTTTGCTGGCTCACTGCAGTTCTTTGAGGTTTTTGCTGTATTTCTTCTCTGACTCTCTCCTGGATACCATCACTTGCACTTAAACTGCATATCTGAGATGCCTTATTTGTACATCAAGGCATGTTAGCATATTTGATTTTTACAGTCATTAGAGATACTAAGAAAAGCAGGCTAGAATTGTATTTATTTTAAATATCCCATAGTAATTGCCAACATGAAAAGAGTTTGACAAATGACTGCATGTTGAAAGGCACTCGTATAAAGGTGCAGATTTCTTGAGTTTTGCCTATAACATGATTAAAGACTGTGAAAACAAAAGTTCTGCAATTATGCTTTCACTTTCAGAATTTCCAGCTGTTGCTGAAGATGGTTTGAGATGATAAACAAGATGAAACTTTAAGCTTTTTCTAGAACAAAATGATTTCACAGTAAATCAGTTCTCTGAATGAAATAAGCACCATATAAAAGGTTTATTTTCCAGCTATTGCTAGAATGACTAAATTGGCCTGGAGTAGCTTATTTGGTAAAGAGCACAGCTAAGTACCAGCTGATACAATTAACTACAGAGTAAGTTTCCAAATTAGTATTGCAGAACTTCATTATGACAGGTCCTGAATTTAAAATAGGAAATAAGCACAGATTGAAGAATTACTTTGAAAGGTTCAGCTTTTTAACAATGGCCTTAAAGTATTTTTCATTATCAAAAGCAGTGCAAAATAATTTCCAGGAATCGTACAGGACCTTAATTAGTAGTTCCTAGCTTGCTTTTTAATTTTTGGGTTGCTGCACTTCGATGCTATTGCAAGCAAATTTCACACTTGCTTTCCATGATTAGCTTGCCAGTAGACTTTGGTTCTGTTTTGCAAGCTTCTTGGGGTATCGGAGTATCAAGCTATGATGTGAGCTTGCCAGTTGTCTTGAACTGGTTAATTGTTTGTGATGCAGAGAAGAACATTATGGCATGATGACTAAGAGACCCAAGAGGGTTCCTTGCACAGTTTCCTTTGGGCACTGCCCAAGGACTTGTTCTTTGGGTCGGCCTCGTGTGATCAGGCTGGCTAACTTTACCCAGTTAAATTGGGTGTGGTGGATATTTATTATGTTCACATCTTGTTTAGTTTGGGGGGTTTTACAGTAATCCAATACCCCAATACCTTGTGTAAAACTTATACTTGAGATCATAGCTCCGGTTTAGGTTTTACTCGGGCTGGGTAGGATAAGGCATCAGGTTATGCAAGTTGCTTTCTGACACAGGTGATGAGATTTGAGGAATTATTTTCTTAGACCAGGATTACTAATTTATTAAGAAATAGTTATTACAGCACAGTTGGCGTAGGCAGGAATTCCTGACAGTGCTTGAAGTGCTGGAAAAGCCTTCAATATCAAGAACCTATTTTTCCTCCAGCAAACATATTTTCTTGTAGACATACCTTCTTGAAAACTTTTGGCAATGAAAAACTCAGTCTAAAAATAGAACATTAAAAATGTATTTTTCCCCACAAATCACCTTCATGTTTTAATATGCATAAAAAACACGTAACATGCTAATATCTCAGTAACTGATCCCATTACGAGATGAGTCTGTGTCTAACAGTCTATCATTCTTTTTCAGTGTTCTGTGTATTGGAGTGTGGTATCTGTCAATTTTTAATGAGTCATGGCTTTAAGAAAGGCATTTTTTTATGCAAGAAAAGAGTTGCATACAGTACAGCGTCCCTCTGAGTTAGACATAATATGCTGTTTCATCCTTCATGATGTAATAAGCAGGATGTGGAAGTCATGTGCATTTCTTTCCATTCTTTTTTGGGTCACCAGGGTGCCAACTTTGAGTAGGTGAGAGATCGAATGAAACCCTAGAAAACTGCTTTCTGTATATTCTATCAATTCTGGTTTTGAAAGATAAAAATACTATCGACAGAGTTCTGCTTCTTTACAAACAAAAATACCATTAAAAGAAAATCTGTGCAGAATACGTGGAGTAATGTACAATGCTAAGATAGGCTGTGGCTTTAAAATATTGTGAAATAGCTGGAATATCTTTAATCTTAATAGAGGCTACCAGGGCTCAGCATGATTGCATTGGTTGCTGTGGTGGATTAAGACAGAGATCTAAGGCCTGTGTGGGACATTGGAGGCCCAGCAGAGAGGAGAGTTGGGAAAGAGTGAAAAAGCTGAAATCCATAATGAGTTATCAGGAAAGGAAATTAATTAAAGGAACTTTTGAAGTAAGGCAGTGGGAAGATCGGCTAAGACTCTGTTGTTTTTCTTTATTTAGCCCCTTTTTGTGTTTACCAAAGAAAATATTAAAAAGCAGGGAAATCCTTCAAAAATACAGATGTTTTAAACTTTGAGAAAGAAATTCAAGTTTATTGTTGGAACCTTCTTGATTTTGAATTCTTCTCTCTGGTCTCTTATGAGATTTTCAGCTTTTTTTGGTTTAAGATATGCTGACGATGCCGTAACGTGGTTCTCGCACTGTATTTTGACATTCCTACTCATTGTTCTTTTTCTGCCCAAGTTTGTTCTTTTTTTTTAAATCTAGCATTATTTATTACTCCTCTGAGAACAGGAACTGTCTGATATGCTAACAACAAGTGACAGCTTTCCTGTCACTGAGGACAGGAGAACAGGGAGTGAATATTGCTGAAGCCTGAGGTAAGTTTAGAATAACAATAACTTGTACATACACTGAAGTTGATATACTGTAGTGCGACTGCATTCTCTGACGCAGGCTGTGCAACAGATTCCTGTCTCCTCCCCTGTCCACTAACAGGAAAGCACAGCACAATGTTATCCAGCATGTGGCAATTTTACATTTCAGCTGAAGCTTGAACATTAGATGGGAGGGTGACTCGTTGTTGGTGACGAAATAAGTGTACTGTGAATCTCATTTTAATTTAAATCCATTCATTCCGACATTGTAAAACAGAACAAAATAAACCCACAGCGAATTAGTAGACATGAAAGCAGTGAGAAACAGTAGGACCACCTCTCCCTTTCCTCCACAAATCTGCATTTTGAAGGGTAAAATAAAGGAAGGAAAAGGTTTGCTTTGAATAAGCTGAGAGACCCAATTTAAGGGGAGAGAAAGCAGAGAGAAACTCTAATTGTCCTTGAAGGAAAGCAGAAAAAAAACCAAGGAGGAAGAAGAAATTGATGCAGGTATGGTTGCCGCTTTCCTGACAATTACTCCAGGAAGGGCTAATGAATGTAGTAATTATACCTGGCAGTTACTCTGTGGGAGAAAGGAACTCTCTGGAGTTCAGAATGGTAAGAGTGCTCATTTAGCTATGAATATGGAAATTAAAGACAATGTTAGCTAAATACTAAATAGCACTGGTTTTGATCCCAGTATGTCATATAAGCTGTTGTATAGCTCCTTAGAGAAAGCATCTTCTGAATCAGAATTTCTGAAATTACATTGGACAAGAAAGAAACAGATGAGTGCTCATGGGGAAGAGATACCAACAGAGCCCACAGGATTTCACTCACTTCGTCTTCTATGAGCCGTAATTCATAACAGGTTCCCTTATGCCCTCTGATGCTGTATAATCCATCTGAAGAACAGTCAGGTTTTTTCTACAACCACAGGGCACATGGATTCTTTTGGCTCCTAGAAGCTAGGAGAGGTTTTGAGGTGCCTGTTGTACCCATTCTCAGAGCAGGAGATGAGATAACTAGTAACCAGTATCCAGTTTGCTGTACTATTGTCATTTTTATACTGTGGACTTTTGAAGCAGCAAAGTATTTCTTCTGCTCATACGACACAGGTTGGCAGGTAAATGCCTCTCTTAGGTGACACTTACACTTCCTCCCAGCTCAGTGTCATCCGTGAACTTACTAAGGGTCCTTTCAATCCCTTCATCCGGGTCATTGATATTGAACAGGACCCAGCACTGAGCCATGAGGAACACCACTTGTGACCAGCCTCCAGCTGGAGGCGATTTGAGAGTTCTATATTCTTATTCACATTGATGCTAATGGTGAATGTCTTCAGAGTCGCATGCTTCCACTTCTGGACAGCTAAGAGTACCTACTGCATGTATTACCCACGTTTAGGAAGAAACACTGATATAAAGTTAAATAACTTGGTGAAAACAAAACCCCAAAGTAATTCTATTCCCTGGTGTCAGAGAAGTCTAACTGAACTCAAAGGCTGGATCCATACTAGTAAGTTAAAAAGTGCTGTAACTTGGGCACAGGCACTGGAACTGGGTTGTTAAATGGTTAAATTCTTTGAATTGTCCCTGGTCTGGTTTTAGCTCAGCCAAGTAACAGCCTTCCAGAAATACTTTGGGAGTTAGCATGGGCATGGGCCATTTGCAACAGGCTGCTTAGCTATTGCCACCCAGTTTTGATGACTAAGAGTTTGATAATGTGAATGGAAGAAATATGGTCATAGGAGAGTCCTGGTACTCATTAGTTTATTAGTATAGCTGAAACTGAATTAGGTTAAAAGTCTCTCAGATTTGTTATAATTTCTTTTTAAGTTTCTTCCTGCCTGCAGACCAAGATGAGCTGTGCTTAAAGTTCTGTTCTTAGATTTTTAGCTGTACAAAATTAATAATTTATAACTTGGGGACCTTTAAGTTTGAAAACTTGTGGCACACAAAGAAATGAGGGGTTTATGGTTGGTATTTAATTAAAAGAAAAATCTATGTAAGTTATTTTAGTGTATGTTGTCAGTCCATTTGGCTGTCATATAAATAAATAAAAGAACGTATATTGTAAAGCCCCAAACCTTTAAAAATACTCTTAAAATTTTTTTTTCTAACCTCTGGTGAAGGATCAAGTCACAAGTGGTGTCCTCAGGGCTCAGTGCTGAGTCCAGTCCTGTTCAATATCTTTATCGATGACCTGGGTGAGGAGAATGAATGCACCCTTATCAAGTTTGCAGACAACGCTTAACGGGAAGGAAGTGTTGATCTGTTGGAGAGTAGGGAGACTCTACAGAGGGATCTGAACAGATTGGATCCATGGGTCAAGGCCAACAGGATGAGGTTTGACAAGGCCAAGTGTAGAGTCCTGCACTTGGGACGCTAAAGCCCCAAGCAGCACTACCGGCTTGGGGAAGAGCAGCTTGAAAGCTGCCTGGCAGAGAAAGACCTGGGGGTGTTGGTCAACAGCCGCCTGAATGTGAGCCAGCAGTGGCCCAGGTGGCATCTTGGCTTGTATCAGAAATGGCGTGGCCAGCAGATCCAGGGAGATTATTCTGCCCTTGTACTCAGCAGTGGTCCTGGGGCATGTCCAGAGAAGAGCAACGAAGCTGGTGAAGGGGCTGGAGAACAAGTCTTAGGAGGAGCGGCTGAGGGAGCTGGGGTTGTTTAGCCTGGAGAAGAGGAGGCTGAGGGGAGACCTCATTGCTCTCTACAACTACCTGAAAGGATTTTGTGGAGAGGAGGGTGATGGCCTCTCCTCCCAAGTGACAGGTGATAGGACAAGCAGGAATGGCCTGCACCAGGGGAGGTTTAGGTTGGATGTTGGGGAAAAAAGCCTTCAACAAAAGGGTTCTCAAGCACTCAAACAGCTGCCCAGGGAGATGGTTGAGTCACCATGTCTGGAGGTGTGTAAAAGGTGGGGAGGTGAGGTGCCTGGTGACACAATTGAATAGTAGACAGGTACGGTTGGAGTCAGTGATCTCAAAGGTCTTTTCCATCCTAATGATTCTATGATTCTAAGTTGATATTAGAGTTTGTTTTCATGATGGCAAAATTCTCTGTCTGTCTTTCTCAAGACAAATATCTGCTCAGATATTGGCAAAATCCTTGTATGTGACACAGTCATTATTCTGAAAAATATGGGAAGTATTTTAACATTTTGACTGTCCCGTTGTCTGTCCCAAGAACTACAGAGAACTAACATTGTAACTCGCCTTTAGAGAATACATTACAACTTGTTTGCTCTAAAAATTCCTTTTGGCTCAAGCGAAAGTACACTGTGCAAACAAAGTTATGAAATGTGTACACAAGGTGTGAGAGTAGATGGTGGTACTTGTGTAGAACTTTGATTCTGCTCCTTCAGGAGAGCCGATGCAATCTGTCCGGCATGCTCGCCGTCTCATTGATACAAATGAGGGGTACAAAGGAGTATTAGGGCCAAATCAGAATGACTGATTTTCCCCAAGCAGTGTCAACAGAAGTAATGGATTTTAAATATTATTTTAATTAAATAGACAGCATTGAATCATAAAATAGAAAGAGATGAGCATGTATTTTAAGACTTCAAGATTTAAGAGATAAAATATTTGACAGTGTTGCCACTATTTTATATCTCATTTCTGTTGTAAAAGTTGATAAATAGTTTGACTGTTAAAACCCTTTCAGCTGTGTCACTGTCAATTTTTAAAAAAGGAGCAAAACATAACCATGTTTTGTTAAAACTTACAAAGTATGGGGAAGAATCTACTATAGGTAATTAAACAGAAGAAGCATTGAAGAAATATAGAGTGAGTTATAACATTTTTCAGGAAGATGAGGCACTAATAAAAATATGTCAAATCAGAGACAGAAAGCACAATGTAAGATGAAAATTTTAATAGTTTTATGTTGAAGAACTGACTGGCAATCTCAGAAATGGCATGTAGAGAAGGAAGTTGCATCTGCCTTTGCAAGAAGGACATTGTCTTGACTATGGGAAACTAGAGATGGGAAGAAAGCACAGCATGAAAATTATTTATATAGAAAAAGTAGCCTAGGGCTTCTCAATCCTTTGCTTTATTGTTAATTTTAAAAGTAATTTTTAAAGTAGGTTTTTTTTAAAAATAACAAACCAGTGTCATTTTTAACCCACCCCAAAGTGGATGAAGTCAGCACCTTGATACGCACGGTGTACAAGGTAGCATGACCACAGCCAATCTAACTTGGGAAGAGTGACCCAGAAATGCAAAGTTCTGCAAGATCAATTCTCATTTTCTGAATCATAGAATCACCAGGTTGGAAGAGACCCACCGGATCATCGAGTCCAACCATTTCTATCTCGAAGGAATACTTTTTCCAGGTTGCTCCACCTTGGAAAATCCTAGCTAAAACAGGAATTAAACCATAAAAAAATGGTTATCTGGTGTGTTTATGTCAAATCTAATCAAACTTTTCACACTTAAATGATTTGTAATGAAGCTAAGAAGGGCAGAGAAAGACAAAGAAAGGAAATAACGTGTGCTGTCCTGGCTGTTAAGAAGTATCAGTCTATCCTTGTACAAATTGCTCTTTGAACAGTAGAACCGATTCAGTCCACTTCCTGTATGTATTTTAGGAATTTGGATTTTCTGCTATTTGGTACAGAGTGAGCTCAAACTGTTGCTCTTTAGTGGTGACCCCAACAAGAATTTAAGCATGTTTGATGAAAGCTCCTCTACCTTCTAGTCAGCTTTGGCTGGAAGAAGCCAGTGTTTTCCATAGGTATTGGGAGAGAAAGAGACCCCACACAATTTGAAACAGCAAATGCTATAAGCCTTGTTACTTTAGGATTACATTTATCAAATAAAAAAATAGTCTTTTAATGGTCATTATTTGAATTAATCTGTTAAACATATATCAATGTTTTTATAATACGGTTCAAATTGCACTAGGAGTCTAAATTTTAAACTACCTTCCATACCTTTGGGATGTGCTGGAACTCCTTAGAAAGACCTTTCAGATTGAGGTTGTATCTTAGTTAATATTTCTACAAGGCACTGGGAGCACCAGAAATCCCACAGGCAAATATGTTCTCTTTTGGTAAATTAATTGTGGCTTCCAGAGCAGAAGGCATAGAAAAAAACTTTTTTTACGCACAGAAAAAACATTTTCAGGTTATTTCTAATTACTTTATCAATCTTCTGAAATTTCCTTTCTTCTGTGCTTGAACTACATACTGTTATTCAAATTGCTCCAAATCATAAATTCACATGGCTCAAATCTTTTTCAAGAGAATAAAAAACTAGTTTGTAGCCTCTGGGAGAGTCAATTCCGGGGTTAATTTATAACTAAAGCAAATGTATCTATAAAAAGAAGAAAAACTCCATAAGAAATATGTTAACAAATGACAAGAAAAAAAAGAGGCTTGATAAAAGATATCAGAACTTGTTTGGCACCAGTGATTTTATGACTGAGGAATTCAATTATAGGTGTGTTAGGAGTACCAAATCACAATTCTTGAAATTACTAATGGGAGACAAAGCTCTTTATCATGGTCCGAATGTGTTCACATGAAATGTTCAGTCCTGCCCTCTGTAAATAAACTTTTAGTGCCTACACTATGCGTCTGCATTGAGAGTCTATGTCACCAGAGTAGGAAAAGACACAGAATTTCTGCTGAATCACTTTTGAAACATGCCTGCCGATACACTCTGCTGTTAGAAATGGTGTTAGTCAACACAGTTCTTCCTGTAAGTCTGTAGTCTACGGCTTGTAATTTTTTCCTTCTGTATTATTAGCATTTTTCTAGGATCTTGGTAGACTTGTTTGCAGAAAAGTTAAGTATATATGACATCAGGATACTGCACTGTGATAAGCAGAACATTATATCAGTTTGGATTTGTTTACTCCTTTGTTAGGTGCATAAGTTTCATAGAGGTCTTTAACCGGTGAGGTAGATAATGACTTTGTACTTACCCAAGAGAGACAGATTAGTGTCGAATCGACTGCGAATTAACTTCTGCAGTCTGCATATAATCTAAATTGGTTTTAAGGCTGTCTGCTACTTGCTTGTTAGAGCAGTAAACCCCATATCTCATCAGTCATTGAAAGAGGAAGTGCTGTTTCTGGAAATGCAAATTTAACTAATGGGGACACCCTCTTGTTAACAGCTGGAAAATTTAAAGGACTTCACTTTGTTTGCGTGGCAAAATTATAGTGGACAATATCACTACTGTGAGGAGAACTACGAACTTGTAAAGCTGTCTGACGTTCTTTTAGAAATCAGCTGAATCTTTGGATATTTTTGTTGGACGTGTAATAGCTATGACATTCAAATATGATCACTATGAATTTCTATTAGACTGCATTACTTTATAATATAATGTGGCATCGTTGTTAAGAACATGATATGCACCTACCCAAAGTACTAAGTCAGCAGACTACTTGTATGAAAAGCTAAAAAAAGCAATTTAATTTATTTCATCATCAGTTTCTTTTCTTCTTTTGGTATCTGTAGCTGAGCGAAAATGCTGTTTGTATAGCAAAGGATTAATGCCTAAAATTGTTTACCCTGAATATCCAAAAGCAAAGTATTTAATTCTTTTTAACCATTTCTTTATTAATCCACATTTAAAACAGTTAAACACCATTATCAGCAGTTGTTAAGCCAGCCCATCTCACAAAGAAAGAAATCTCTCCTCTACAGAATAATCTAGAGCAAGAGACTGCTTTAGCTGTTCTGAATCTGCCTCTTGAGGAATCTCCCTTGCTGACCACGAGGGAACTTGAGATCTTATTCTCACTAGCTATTTTGAATACCTGCCACATAGGAAACTTTTGAGAACTGATTTTTCAGCCTTCTGCTCTTACATCAACTTCTTGAGGTTCCAGGAAAAATTATGCTGATTTAATAAGCATGGAAATGCTGAAGTGTGTGAATTTGTGAGACAAGATCTGTATCGTGAAGAAAAGGAGAGCTGTAGAGGTGGTAGTTGTTGACCCAAAGGACTAGGAATGTGTTCCAGAAACAAACCATTGTCTCATAACAAGAGCCACCCCGATCCTCAGAATCCAAGGAGTCTGTAGGCCTTAAAATTCCTCAAAGCTTAATCTCAAATGACATGGCAAAAAACCCTCAAACAAAAGAAACAACAGGGTGAAAGATTCAGGGAAATACCTTTGCTATGTTCCTGGGGTTTTTTTTTTAGTTAAAATACCACATGACTTTCCTCTCAACCTCTAGGAATGCATTGGATGTCTGTCAAGACCACAAGTTGTCCGTACTGTAGAAACGTATGAAAGTTGTCTCTACACAGAGTTGCCATTGCTTTTTCCTTATCTGTGAAGGAAACACAGCAACTCCCACTGGGGAAATTTCATGTTAACTCGCTCTTAAAATAAAAAATCAAGGGAAAGGTCATATCCTAATAAGCTGTGCAAATCTAAATTCCCAGGGAGCTTCAAAATGACATTGTATGACTAGGGCATTAACAATTTTCCAACAATGTATTTTTGAACTGCTTCCAATAGTGTTTTGAACATCCGAGAGCAAATAGTAAAATAAAGATGCAACTGGCAAGGTACAGGATCCAGTTGAGCTCCCAAGATTCACAGAACAGGGCCCACTGATAACATAGGAGCTTTGTATCTGGCTAACATAATAGAATCGGCAACACTTTCTGCATTGATTTAGAATTAAATCTTGTGGGAAGCTATTTATTGATTAGTTTATGTATTATTATGATCTATAGTTTCTACTCTCTTCCCTAACCTGGGGTTATAGACCAGTGTTTTCCTTGGAATGTCTTAGAAGGTTAAGAGTCTGCATAATACAATATGCATGTTTGTATTGCAGGGATTTTGAATATGTTATGTTCAGATATTGACCAAGAGATGTAGAATTCCTATTAAAAAACACGTTACCATCATCATCCCATGAAAGATAGATTGAGTGAACTGATAGAAATTTAATGGTCAGTTTTAAAGGACTCAGTATTTGACCCGAGTTCCCTTGTCTGACTCATTGAGAATATTATTTAGAATTGTACAAAATAGAGTCATAGAATACTTTGGGCTGGGAGGGGCCTTAAAGCCCATCCAGTTCCACCCCTGCAATGGGCAGGGACACCTCCCACAGGATCAGGCTGCCCAAGACCCATCCAGCCTGGCCTTGGACACCTCCAGGGCTGGGGCAGCCACAGCTTCCCTGGGCAACCTGGGCCAGGGCCTCCCCACTCTCATGGTGAAGAAATTCCTCCTCATGTCTAGTCCAAATCTTTCCCTCTCCAGTTTATACCCATTCCCCCTCGTCCTATCACTCCAAGCCTTTGTAACCAGTCCCTCCCCAGCTTTCTTGTAGCCCCTTCAGGCTCTGGAAGGTCACTAGATGGTCTCCTTGGAGCCTTCTCTTCCCCAGGCTGAACAACTCCAACTCTCTCAGCCTGTCACATATTCCAGAGTTCCCAACAATAAGCCAAGTACAGTAACACTTACATCTGAAACAGCTTAGGAATTCTCAAAATACAGGGGAGACCAGTGCCTAATTATTAGTTTTATATAATATGCCACACATTTTTCTCATCCTTTACACTTGAGAAGTATGCCTGTATAAAGCCATGAGGTGAATACTGTTGTCTTGTAAGCTGATGAAAACTAGTTTCTACTTCACAAGTAATTTGGTGTTTAACCTATTTTGTGACTATATATTGATGGTAGAAAGTGAAGGCAAGAGATCAAAACCAAGTTCTAAATTCCCAAGCCTCCCTAGTTTTGATAGGTGTAATGGAATTAGATTATAGTTGTCTTTTTTTTTCATCCCTGTCATATCCCTCTAAACCACATATATCGCTGTTGGCAAAGAGTCATGTAAACTGCTGCGAAATAAATTCTTTTGTACTGAGTAGACTAATAAGGCTTAAAAGAGGTGTTCACACCTTGGTATACAAAGGACAGTGCGGAGTGTGGGGAGCAGTCTGCTATCGAAGACCCATCTGATGCTTTGCACTAGAGGTAGTTCAGAAAAGTTTTAGTGGGAACTCTGCATGCACCGTGAATGCAAGCAGTGTCTTAGCCTGCTGTTCAGTTCTAGATTACAGTATGCTGCACTGGAAGTAATCCAGATGCTCCATAAGAATTACAATTTTTTGTGATAATCTCAACAGCATTTTAGTATGATTTCTTTTAAATACACTGGAATCTTTGAAGGGATCAACCATCTGTCTTGTGGTCATGCTTCAAATTCAGCATATAGAAATTTGCAAACTATTGATTTTTGTTTAGCAATTAAAAAAAAAAAATAGAACAGAAGAAGTCACAGGAGCTGATCCTCAGTATATACCAGAGCCATGTGATGTTTAGTTGTTCACAGGCTTGCTTCAGGGGTTACAAAAAGTCACAGTAATAACTTTTAGTTTCTCCCTGTAAACTTGCCTGCCCAGGAAATTAATCATCTTAAAAGAATAATGAGGTATCAATATAATTTATTGCAAGGTTAACTATTGGTATTCTGTCCAAATTAAAGATGAATGGCTGATTTAAAAATAAACCAATCAAGTTATCAGGTATCCCAGAGTATATGGGCAAAACTCCAGTGTATAATTCGTGGTTTGTATGTGAAAATAACATGTATTTAGATTAAAGAAATACAGTTGCGTGTAATTATTCAAAATAACGCTTCCCAGAAAGCTAATTGATATGGTTATTCTCAGTATACTAACTTACTCCATAAATGTTCCAGAAAAATACATAAGACATTAGCCATTATTCTATATATTTTAATATACATTTTGTCTGAGTTTGTGGTGTATACATATATTTATCATGACATGAAGCTGAAAGATTTACTGTTAGCTGTCCTTTTGGATTACTTGCAGAAGAAATTCTTACAGTATTTTAAATATAGAAAAAAACAAGATGATGATGAGAACACATGACAGAGAAGGGAACTGAAATTTTCTC
Source organism: Phaenicophaeus curvirostris (assembly GCF_032191515.1). NCBI lineage: Eukaryota > Metazoa > Chordata > Aves > Cuculiformes > Cuculidae > Phaenicophaeus > Phaenicophaeus curvirostris. The sequence continues at coordinate 3,898,836 of NC_091402.1, read as the reverse complement.
AATCTCTTTCTTCCCCTCTTTTTAATGCTGTTAAATTTTAACATAGCTGCTTTGCTTGTACCACAACTGTTAATGTTGCATAACCCTATAATTATTAATCTTACTGCCACAGAGTTAGGACTTGATTATATATTATTCTCCTTTATTGGAACTAGCAAATGCTGTCAAAGACAGAAGTGGAATGGCAGTTCATGTTTTGAAGGAAAGCAGGCAAGTTCACTTGAGCAGGGATCTCTACAGGCAATTGTTAGTCTCCCGTGCAAAGCTCCGTAGGCTGTGAAATCCGTATGAGTGTAGGTGACGGGGAGGGCAGACAGGGATTTTATAGCTGAGACTGAACAGACACTTCAGGGTCTCCGCAATATTTCTGTGCAAAATGCAAAGCGCAGTCAGTCTTTACTGATTTAGTCGACGCTTTACAGCTGAAAACAAAGAAATTTAAAAAAACCCTCACTGTTTAGCATTAATTGTTAAGCATTAGCTGTTATACTTCCACAATGTGGGGAGGGACCATTTATGAAGGCTTGGAGTGATAGGACAAGGGAGAGTGGGTATAAACTGGAGAGGGGCAGATTTACACTAGACAAAAGGAGGAATTTCTTAACAGTGAGGGTGAGCAGGCCCTGGCCCAGGTTGCCCAGGGAAGCTGTGGCTGCCCCATCCCTGGAGGTGTTCAAGGCCAGGCTGGATGGGGCTTTGAGCACCCTGATTCAGTGGGAGGTGTTCCTGCCCATGGCAGGGGTGGAACTGGATGGGCTTTGAGGTCCCTTCCAACTCAAACTATTCTATAATGCTATAATTTTGTAATTTTTATATTAATAACTTTTTTTCCTAACAGTGAATATTTCTTAGCTTAGGAGGCTTTTCTTTGGTGTCCTAAAATGACGTCATTGTAACTCTTGATGGTTTCTTGTCAAAAATAGCAGCGCCAGTTTCCATCTTCCTTCAATAGAATGATTTCTAAGGCTGTACAGTCACTGGGCAGATCAAAACTCTGCTGACTTGGAGAGTCAAAGTGTGTGACAAGAGCAAGACTTGCTATGCGTGGGCACTGTGGGTTAAAGTTCACCATTAATAACTGAAGAATAGTATCAAACTTAATTTTTGAAGTGCTTGTTTATTGCAGAAACAAAGAACAGTAGCAAAAGCCACAGACTGCAAAAATGAGTGCTGGGTATTGCCAGGCATATGTGTTTGCTTAAACATTAATAAAAATCTAGCCTGCTTTCTGAATGGCGCTTGCAGGACATGCAGGAGTGATGTACAATTCACATGAAGGAACAAGTGAGGTGTGTGAAATACTTTTCCATACCTTGACGGGTAAAAATGTTTATTCCTTCCTGGGGAAAGCCAGGCAATTTCAATGGACAAATTGGCAAAAGTTTGACTTCAAACCAGAAAGGTTGACAAAAGTAGGGCCAAGTCATAGTAGACACAATCTTAGGATATTAATAGCATGGAGGAAGAGTAACTCAGCAGAAAACAGGATCAAAGAAATTATTTCCTTTTTGTTTTCATGCACGTTGTGAAATCTAAACTTTGCCAGATGTCCTATTAGAAAATACTGTAAGCTTAGGCATCGGTAACGAAGTCAGGACTTCATTGAATTTTGCATTAATGTGTCACTACACAGGTTGTATCTTTTCAAAGTGCATTTATGATTTTCAGAAGAACTAAAATATTAAGTCATGTTCTTTCCCTACAAATATTTTGTCTACCTTTTTTATCAAAGAGCGGCTGGGAGAGTGTTCATCTTTCCATTCAGTTTCAAACAGTACATACCCATTTTGTTTTTAATAAGTCACTTCTGTGTCCTTTAAGAGAAAATTATGTTGGTCGGTTTGGGTTTTCTTTTTCCTCCTTGGAAAAGTATATTTGGGAAAGAGTTAAATATCTCCATTAAATTCTGTGCCACTCCCAAAGACTTGTCACAGGTTCTTGGAAAAAACTGTGACAGAGGGCCTTTTCTCAGAAAAGGGGGTGTGACAGAGACATAAATAAACTTGTAACAACTGAGCGTGTGCCCTATTTGGAATTAAAATATAGTGTCGCCCTGATAATATATTCTTTGAATGTATGTATTGTGATTTTTACTTCTTGAGTGGTTAGGGCAGTTTTGTTTCTTAGCATCAGATGGTAGGAAGGGAAATGACATGAGTGAAAACAGTGCGACTTGTCCAGTGTATAGACTGAAATCCAGGATTACTTAGGGTTTTCTAGGGATACTGTTCACCCACAAACCTATGATTTTAACCCATTTTCTTTGGTTTAGAACTCAAGATAGTACAGTTCTGCTCTAGGGCTTCTCGGTATAATCTGTTTCACAGTAACTCTGGCTGTGGGCTTCGTTTGGGTTGGGTTTTTTTCCTCTGTTCAGTAGTTGCTATAGTTTTAAGTTGCAGTTTGCAAGAAGTCTTTCTGAGGTCTATCAGACTGAAAATTCCTAAGAAAATTCCTATAATTTATGTTGAAAGTAAGAAATACAACATCATGAAAGGAGGTAAATTGGTGCCAACTTAATGCTGAGCTTTTATCGTTGATACTTTAGTATTCTTTTTCTCAGACTGCTATTATTTAGACATAGGCAGGCTTCAAAATTAATATTTTATATCTAGCTTCTGTGATACTTTTCAGTGCTAAATTTCCTTCAGTGATTTACCACCCATTTCTTTTCTGGAATAAAATCCAAAGTACAACTGACTCCAAATATCAAGAGTATACTGACTCCAAAAAACCTAGAATAGGAAAGTTCCTCTTGATGGTTTTGTTCTGTGGTCTGATAGAAGATTCATAAGTGGAACTGTTCAAGGTAACTTAAATTTAGAGCACAATTCATTGTTAATTTAGTGGTGTCCATTAAATACTTGTCACAGTGTTGCACTACGTTGTGATGCCAGTTAGCAGAAGCAAGCTTACCCTGTTTGTGACCTGATGCTACTTTCCTTGTGGAGGCAACCTGCAACCACCTCAATGGCAGAGTTTTAAAGCTATCCGGAAAAATTAATATTTAGAAAGACTGAGTACATAAGATATAAAGAACATTGATCTAAATACGTGATAAATATCCTACACTATAGAGAATAATTATCGGATCACATGTGAAAACATGTCAACATAGTTTAGTTGGGAATATTTTGGAGGGTCAAAAGTACAGTAGGCAGATGACAAGAGATTGCTCTACTGCTGAAAAGTGGCCGAGCAGGTTATATGCTGCTAAGTTCATACAGTTGAGAAGGTTAATTTTTTTTCTTTGCTAATTTAGAAGATGAAAGAGATATATTTGTGCAACAGACGATAGGTGCACAAAAGTTCATGTGTCTTTATTGCTAAATTGCTTTAGTTGCATGCTCTTACTGTAGGCTGGTACAAACCCTGATGTTTGTTAAATATAATCAAAGAGGGGAACTCATTTTTCTTTTGCCTGGTGTTTCTCTTCTTGGACTAATGGCAGCAATTATGACGGAGTAAAGAGTAAGGCCCTCCAGCTCTGCGTTGGGTGACATCGCACATTGCAGTGGTGTGTGTATCACTGGCAATACCCTTCCAAGTTTGGAAAAGTCTGATAGAAGAGTTTCAGCAGCTAATGAAAATACACCTCAATAACAGTGTGTAAATAACCATATTCCACACAAAGTCTGAACATAGTTGAGGGAGGGGATTCTGCCCCTCTATTCCTCTCTTATGAGATCTCATCTGGAGTATTGTGTCCAGTTCTGGAATCCTCAACATAAGAAGGAGATGGAGCTGTTGGAACATTTCCAGAGGAGGCTACAAGGATGATCTGAGGGCTGGAGCACCTCCCATCTGAGGACAGGCTGAGAGAGTTGGGGTTGTTCAGCCTGGAGAAGAGAAGGCTCTGAGGAGACCTTATAGTGACCTTCCTGTACCTGAAGGGGCTACAGGAAAGCTGGGGAGGGACTATTCATAAAGGCTTGTAGTGATAGGATGAGGGGCAATGGGTATAAACTGGAGAGGGAAAGATTTAGACTAGACAGAAGGAGGAATTTCTTCACAATGAGAGTGATGAGACCCTGGCCCAGGTTACCCAGAGCAGTGGTGGCTGCCCCATCCCTGGAGGTGTCCAAGGCCAGGCTGGATGGGTCTTGGGCAGCCTGATCCAGTGGGAGGTGTCCCTGCCCATGGCAGGGGTTGCGACTCGGTGGGTTTTGAGGGCCCTTCCAACCCAAACTACTCTATTGGTGTGTTTGACATTACAGAGTTTAGTGGCTGCGCTCATGCGTGTACAGAGAATATTATCTTGTACTTGCATATGCCAGAAATTATACGTAATTATATATAGGAAAAAAAATATATAGGCAAGTCTGTTCTCTGTCATGGTGAGCTATTTTCTGTATTTAATGCACAAATAGTACTAAGCATGTTCATATTAATGAATGAATTTGGGTGCTTTTTAGCATTTAGTGATTGTCCAACAGATTAAAATATTTAAAGTGTTACTAAATAAAAAAAAATACCACTCAGTCAAATTATGTGAGCCCTACATACAGTCTCACCATCTTAAAATACATTTTACATTTTTAGTATTTTAGTAGGTGACAGCTTTGTGATGAAAACTGCTCATCCTGATATCAGAGAAGCATTTTTATGGGTAATTTGCAATGTATTCAAGTGCCAGGAAAAACTTTAAAAGTGGGCTTTAATTCAAGGAATGAGTTTAAACTCATGTTGCGTTTCTTCCTCCTCCTCCTCTTCCTGTGGGAGTATTCAGTATTCTGCCATGGCAGGGAACTGCATTTAGGATATTAATGAGTATATTTTACCCTATTACAGTTGTATGCCTTATTAGCTCATCTCTTGGAAACAATACTTAAGTTGCCTTACTTGTGAACATTAAAAAGCACTGACGTGACAGAGTCTGAGGAAACGAAAGAATCCCAGGCTTCTTACTATGTATCCTTAAAAAGACCTCAATAAATTCTTCACTACAACTAAGTGGATTGAAAAAGCTTTATGTGATTATTTAAGTATTAATATGATAAAAATTCTTCAGTGTTAGTATAAAATTTAGTGCACTTAAGGTGCCTTAGGAGAAAAAAAATAACTGGATATTGTGCACATAATATACAACATTTAATATTCAAGTTCTTAAAATTTCAGAAAGAAATATGATCTTTGTATTCACATTTGAATACCATAAAGCAGTGCATCTATTCTAACACTTATTGCTAAATTGGTACTTTAGTTGATAATTATCAACTAAGCACCTTTTTTAAAGAATGGAGTCCATGATTAGTGTATTAAAATATGTTAAAAGACATAGTGATGATGACCAATGAAACCAAATAACCAATGGACATCTGATTGTCTTGTAAGCAGCTGCCATGCTTACACATCTCTTCTTGTGTATTTTGCCATACCACGTGCTTCAATCTTGGATTATCCCACAAAGGCTTACGAAGCCACAGAGGAATTGTCAAATTTCCATGTCATGAATCACGTGTGAGCACAATATACATTTACCAGAAAGCGTTTCTACTATCCAAGAATATTTTGGGGCAGTGCTGTTTCCTGTTTAAATATACAGGAGGTGTCCAGCTAAACATTGCAAGGAGTGTTTCATCGGGGCTGGGGGCTTATCTTATTAACTTTGGGCTAAGGGTTGTCACTGTGGCTAGTGAGAAACAGTAATTTTACATAGAAAAACATAGCATCCTTGAGAACCTAGTTTCTTACAACTCTGGATTACAACGTACATATGTACATTGATTTATTTGTGTGTATGTTATGTAATTTAGTAATATACCCTAACTAAAGAAATCCTTCAGTAGCTAGGTACCAAGTTTTAAAAAGTGCTTAACTTCAAGTGGGTTTTAAAATACCATTAGCAATAATATAAGATTCAAAATAAAGCCTGTACATGAGGTTTTTCCATAACTGTGGCTTGAACACTGAGTTTCTGTTGAAGCTGTAAAATTTTCCATTGACTTCAAAAGAAGTTTGGTGGCATCTGAAAGCACAATCACAGGTTATGCAAAAGTCTGTATGTGAAACTTTTGACTATGGCATTTTCCTTTGAAATACTTTTAGCAGCATGTACTGAACTTATAAGTCTGACTGAAAACTTAGAAAATGGTTTTTTAACTCTTTGGTAATTTGTTTTTGTTGCTGCTAACAAGAAGAGCTTATATCCATTATACGATAGGACAATATATTTTTTAATTAATTGAAAGTTCTCTAATCTTATTGTACATCTTTGGAATATATGGAAAGATTCCTGGAATGCTCTGTTAGTCACATTATTTAGCACAGCAAGAATCCAGTTTCAAAGAATCTGGAAGCAGATTGTTCTCTTATAATGAGTTAGTGGCAAAAAAAAAAATCATGTAGGTTAAGTTGCACAAAAATGAAGTTTTTGAATTCTGTGAATTTCCTGTACTTAGTAAAATTTTCAGCAGACCTGTGGCACCTTGGAGGTGTTGAAGGCCAGGTTGGATGAAGGCATTGAGTGCACCCTTAGCAAGTTTGTGGATGACACTAAGCTGGGTGGAAGTGTTAATCTGCTGGAGGGTAGGGAGGCTCTGCAAAGGGATCTGAACAGGCTGGACTGCTGGGCTGAGACCAATGGGATGAGGTTTAACAAGGCCAAGTGCCGGGTCTTGCACTTGGGGGACAACAACCCTATGCAGTGCTACAGACTAGGAGAAGTCTGGCTGGAAAGCTGCCTGGAGGAGAAGGACCTGGGGGTGTTGGTTGACAGCGACTGAACATGAGCCAGCAGTGCTTGTGTCAGAAACAGCGTGACCAGCAGGTCCAGGGAGGTTATTCTCCCTCTGTACTTGGCACTGGTGAGACCACTCCTCAAATCCTGTGTTCAGTTCTGGGCCCCTCACCACGAGAAGGATGTTGAGGCTCTGGAGCGAGTCCAGAGAAGAGCAACGAAGCTGGTGAAGGGGCTGGAGAACAGGCCTTATGAGGAACGGCTGAGAGAGCTGGGGGTGTTTAGCCTGGAGAAGAGGAGGCTGAGGGGAGACCTCATTGCTCTCTACAACTACCTGAAAGGAGGTTGTGGAGAGGAGGGAGCTGGGCTCTTCTCCCAAGTGACAGGGGACAGGACAAGAGGGAATGGCATCAAGCTCCACCAGGGGAGGTTTAGGCTGGACTTTAGGAAAAAATTTTTCCCAGAAAGGGTCACTGGGCACTGGCAGAGGCTGCCCAGGGAGGGATTTGAGTCACCTTCCCTGGAGGGGTTTAAGGCATGGGTGGACGAGATGCTAAGGGGCATGGTTTAGTGTTTGATAGGAATGGTTGGACTGAATGATCTGGTGGGTCTCTTCCAACCTGGTTATTCTATGATTCTATTATTCTATGATTCTATGGATGGGCCTTTGATCACCCTGATCCAGTGGGAGGTGTCCCTGCCCATGGCAGGAGGGTTGGAACTGGACGATCTTCAAGGTCCCTTCCAACCCAAACTATTCTATGATTCTATGAATACAAAGTCTGCCCAGTATTAAAGAAATGTCAGTTATAAACAGTCCCTTGAGCCTTGGAGCCAAGCACGGTTCCGAGAATGGTCCCGTTCTTGTGAATTGAATTGTGCTCGGACTTTGTAGTCGATAAAGCTTTGCTATATGATGCAGTAAGTTTTTGTATGTTTGAAAATGAGTGATTTCCTTCAGCCTTGCGAGACCATGTCCATGACCAGAGAGGTCCCACTCCTTAGGCTGGCACACGACCCTGTTAGGCTTTGCCAACAAGGGCAAAGATTTCTCCTAAGAAGCCAGCCTTTTCAGATTGCAAAACCGAATGTGATTCATTGCCTGCCTGTCAGGATCCTTTTTTAAATCACGGTGATACATAGAGAGTAACGCCTACATTTTATGTCCTGAGATAGTTTTACAATATTGCCAGTGCAAGTTAGAGGCGTGATGTTTGCTTCTGGTTTCCTCAACTCTCTCAAACCCCAAATGATCCAGATTTGAGTTTTACAGTTGAAACAGGCGTATTGTAAATACTGATAATTGATCTTTGCCCATTAGAATTCTGCAGATGTTTATTCTGATCTTTAAACTAGCAAGCAGATTATATCTTATTTTTCAGATTTTCATGCTTCTGGGATTTTTTTTTTTTGTAAGTTGAGTGAAATAATAATTTTTGAGATGATTTGAAATAATCTATTTTGAAGAGTGGGAGTTACTTTTAAGACTTTTTAAACAAAAAGCATTGGAAGATAAGTCTTTCATCAAGATTAATTTCAGTTTCAGTACACGGTGCTTCACAAAGCATGGATTGCAGCATCCTGTAACAAAAAAAACCTTTGAATCTGAGTTGACAGGTTAGAAATTACCTCTGCAGCACGGGAGCAGAACACTTTCATTTCTATCGTGGTCAGTCTTTGACCAGCAAGAGCCCAACACTGTGTCAATCCAGAATCTTATAGTAATGTTCTTCACAATTTTTAAGTGTTGTTCTCCTTTTTCAAATATATAAATCAGTTTTTGTCATACAACTTTCCTGTGTTATTCCATACTCTCATTTTCTATTCAAGCTGTTATTTGAGCACAGCATTGCAATCAGTTTCTTCATATCCTGAAATACCTTAAAGTATCAGCAATGTATGTCCAGTAGCAGAATGCAACAAGCCCTATGTTAAATAATTAAAACAGGATGGTAGACTTTCTAGCATGTCTGGGTAGCCTGTGGCATTTTTGAGCTTGTTTCTCATTTGCATTTGTATTTACAATGCCTTATGTTGCTGCAAGGATATATAAAGCTGCTATTTCAAATAAGAAACTCAGGCCGTTTTCCCTTTTGTGTGAATTCCATAGGCATAGAATATAAAGTATATTTTAAATTAAACAGGTCTATTATTCCCTGAATGAGCACTTTTTTTTCCTGTTTCTATTAGCAGCTACCTCCTAAACATTGTAGTAAATTTTATGGACTGTAGATTTAGTCATCACAGCTTGTAGTTATAATTCAGTTATAGGAACAAAATACATTTCCTACTGATTTATGAGTTGCTTGCTTTGGGCCTTTTTGAGCATTTGAACTTAGACTGATTCTCAAGTTTCTTCTGATGTTCTGCTGTGCAGCCTTGCTGAAATCATGGATGGGCTGACTCCCCCTGTACTTTTTAATTTGGGTTTTTTGAGGATCTCTTTGTCACTGTTCTCTGCAGCCCTCGCACGGTGCATCACGTGGATTTCTCAGCCTGGTTCTTAAGCTATCCAGTCCTCTGAACTCCTTTATGGGCTGCGTTGTGGAGATGTGACAGAAACTTGCATCTGGTGGCAGCATTTCGAGGTGCTCCTAGGAGTATAGAATCAGAGAATAACCAGGTTGGAAGAGACACCTTTAAAGTTCCACTGAGCCCCAGCTTATTGCTAGTCTTTTTGCTATAAGGATTTTGGTCCTGTGCTGGTTCTGCAGGTTGCAGTGAACTTTCATAAGCTCACACCTCTCCCACTCCGTGATTAACCCCTGAGGTGTGCTTGTTGCCTGCACCCTGCCACAGTGATACCTGTCTCCTCCACCTCTTAAAGATGTGACAAAACCATTTTGTCTAGAACCACTTGCCTTATTCTTATATAGAGTGTTTGTTCCCGTTCCTTCTGTGTCTGTGTTGCATCTTTTTGATATTATCGGATATCTTCCCTAATAAATATGTTCATTTTGGGGCCGTGTTTAGATGGCTTGAGGGTTGGATCTGAGGAACAGAGAAGAAAACGTAATCCATTGATCTCATGCTTGGAGTCAGTGCTGGCGTTAGAAGCAGTGCACCAAGTCATCTATGAGCTTACTTCTTCACCAAGTCACTTGTTATCACAAAGCTGATTTTGACACTCAACATTTGCTACAGGATACTAGATCTTTTCTCTGGTTTTACAGGTAAATTAAAAGGAGTAGGGGGCAGCGGGAGATCTTTAGAGCTTTCTAACTGAAACAAAGTTTTATTCTTTTGTCCATCAGTGAGCTCAGTTTTCATTCCTGTAGATATTTTTGATAAATTCAGACTTGGAAAGAAAAACAGCATGTCTAGTGAGTCAGTGTACGAGCAGGAGTGTGCTTGGGTCCAAGGTGCATGCAGAAGTACTTTTGTTCCTGCTATGACACACAGTTCCAGGGTAGGAATGCTAAAAGGCAGCACCGAGTTTCCAAAATTCATCTGATTTTACAACACACAAATTTGCCAATACTTATTCTGTCATTCACCTAAATAAGCCTGGGTCCTTTTCCCACATTCAAAGTGGTTTCTAATATGTAATTTCCTTGGAAAAAGACTCCTACCAGTATCTTGCTGTTCAGTGCACACATTATCACATAAGTGAAACAATTTCTGCCCTGCATTATACCAAGGTTTTGAATATGTGCATGGATAAAAAGAAAAAAAAATCCTTTTCATCTCTGCTTCTTGATGATGCAAACATAAGAATACACAATTCTGTGATGGGTTTTTTAAAGCAAATCATTATAGCTTTCTGCTGTTGCTTTTGTTTTTCTTGCTGAAGTTAATGAGTTTGGCAAAAAAATTCCTCTGTAATTTTTGTCCAAAGCTGAATGGTGGGTATCAGCCAGCACAGCTCTTTCTATGTAGTGTTTCGCTTGTTTGTTGAAGAGCATCCCCAACTGTGTCAGCAGAGCTCTTGGAAACAGTGGGCTTTTAGTTATGTTGTGCTCCCTCTGCTGACTCTGCAGCAGCAGAACACAGACTAATACGGCTCCTACATTACGGAGTGGCTTTAACATTTAACCTGCACACCATAAAATAGCTTTTTAATGTGCTAAATGGACCACGTCCACGAACTTTGCGCCCTTGTTTCCAGTGTAGAAGAAATTCACATACTTTCGTTTAGCCAAAAACCAAATCATTAGCTTTATTTTATGCAAATATTGTCTATTACGCAAAGTCTGTCATAATGATATTATGAATGAAAAATATATCGTTTTGTGATTAAAGAAGGTATCTCCTAAAGGCTTAAACTAAGTGTAAAGCTTCATTGTACTTGGACAGAATCAGGAATATTAAAAAATTGGAAAGTAATACCAGCCCTGCTGAAGAAGATTGTCATTTTAATGGTAAGACAAGGACTTAGTTGGGCAGGGAAAGTTTATATCCTTTCACTGGACAAGTGGAGAACTGAGACCAAAGTCTAAACAGTAGCATCATTTTTTTTTCCTCTGATAGAAACTAGATGTGGTAAGCTGATACAATTTTCTCTGAATAACCAGAAGAGCAATGACTAGGACAAAGTGATGCCATTTTCCCAAGTCTTACAAGAACTGATGACCATCTGCACCTTCCAGAGGCGTCAGTTCATCACATGCTGAACACAATGCATCATCAGACCCTCTGTCTCACATTTAGGACCTGAAAACAGCACTGATGAAAAAGCTGGCTTGAACTACTTATGCATTGCCACACGATTTCTGTGTCACAGGCAAAGACAGAACCGGGTTATTGAAAGGGGGATGGAATTGTTTTATCACAAGACTGTCCTTCTCTTCTTTTCGTCCTTTCACAGCATTCTCTTCTGAAAGATCAATGAAGGTCTTTACTTCCGTGGATGTGGTGCTGTAATTTAGGGTAGATGTATTTTTGCAAGGCACATGTAAAACATTTTACTGTTCCTCTTAAGTAGATAAATAAACTAAATCTCTGGGGATATCAAACTGACTCTTCCTTATCTCTTAAGTTTTTATTAAAAGTTAGGAATGGTTGTGTGATCTTAACCAACTTATAGATGACATTATTGTAGAGATGGCCTGAGCCTGCTTTAATTAAATTAATTGACAGAAGTCTCACTAAATTCTGCAGCACTTGCATATGAGTTTACTTGACAACTCTGACACGCTTATACGAGATGAAATTCAAACTATCCCATGAAATGTTTTACTATAAAAAAACCAAAACAACAGTATTTACATCATGTGCATATTTATCTATATTTATACCTGTTGACGTGGTATAGTTGTACCATTGCCTTGATTTTAGTAGTATTCCAAAGACGAGGGGCTTTAACTGAGGTTTGGGGTTTTTTTTTCCTTCTGATTTTCTGTAACTCATATGAGGTTAGGATGTTCTGGTTGCTTCATTAAATACCTGTAGGGTCGTATTTTGGTAGTTTTGTCTGGAAAGAGCATGTCCAGAATGTCGTGCAACAGGCCTTTCAGGTTAACTGGGCACAGGTAGTGTTTATGGTAAAGAGCAGCTTGTGATCCAAGATGTTTTTCATACCAGGGTAATCTCTTATATTAGGAAAACATAAAATATAACATTAAAAAAATGCACTGAATAACTTTCTTAGGGAATGGAAGCCAGTTCAGTTGTTACTGAATGGAGTAACTTAATGATCTCATCGTTCTCACAATCAACACCAGATTAGCTAACTGTAGCTGTCACTGGCTGACAGTTCACGCAGACATGTGTCAGACGAGTTCATGTGCCTTCCTTTACTCTTTGTAGATAATACTTAGCAGCTGACTACATGAGATTCAATGCAAGTAAAGGGAGTTATAACAACTGCTTTCATATCTCAGTGTTTCGTGTTGTCTCAACAGCATTGTCTTTTTTTCACTTCTGGTCTTTTAGATGATTAACTGTTAAAGCATATTCTTTTGCTGGCTGAGAATGATTTTTGCATGTGAAAAATCTCTTTAGTCAATGTTACGTATGGTTATATTACCTGTCTCTCACAGGAGCCTGTGTGAGTTTCGTGAAAGAGCCCTGGACTAGTCTGTTGGTTGGACTAATGCTTTGGATGTTTTGGTGTTCTAGATTTTTAAAGCCGTAAGACTGCAATTAGATAGTTGTTTTTTTTATTAACAGGAGGAAATGTTGGCATTCATCTTCTACGGGGAGGAAAAAAGACAAAATTCCCAGCAGAAATCAAGTAATGTCATATGCAAACTAGAAATATTTGTAAATTAGCTACTAAACACAGGGACAGTTTTCACACTTTAGTTTTCAAAAAGGCCTGAATAAAACTAGCACATAAAAAGTTCTTTTCATTCACCTATTTATAATATAAATTAGACGGAACACTAAAATTAATCCGTGTCCAACGTAACAGCAAATTTTATTAAATTGAACAGGATAGCTGTTATGTGACTAAGACTTAGCAGTCTCGTGGAGATTTGAACTTCACAACTGCAATTAAATACTTTGAGATTTATATCCAAAACCTGAGCAAATCTGAAAATTCTCATCATTTGGAAATATTTATGAATTCTGTTGATCTAGGACCATTGATACCTACTTGTGGTGATATTTAAAGAAATGCTATAGTATGCATCTTGTTATCCAGAAATAGAGAAAGAAGCACAAACCACCTTAGATGGGCATTAGATATACACAGAATACTACTACTTCTACTACACTGACATCTTAGATTCCTTTAGCAACTTTGTACTTACCGGCTTCTTTATGATTCTCAAGGAAAACTTAATGGGATGAACTGATCTTTGTTGGTCTTCATGGCATATGGAAGAAATCGCAGGGGGTTTGGGACTGGATGATCTTTAAGATCCATCCCAACCCAAATTATTGTATGATCTTTGAGAAACAGCTATTAATTGGTGTGTCTGTACACAAGGTCACATCGCTGCTCTTTTTAAATTAAAAAAAAACCAAACGCAACAAAACCAAATCGGAAATATGCGCATAACAAAAGTTATTTTATTGCTTTTGTTGTACTGAAATGCAGTAAGAAAATACTCTTTGCACAGACATTGTAGTAAGTAGTATAAATACAGTCTCTACAGCTGGGAAGGCATGGAATTTGTTCTATTTTATACAGCATTGAGGAAAGCCAAGATGATGTAGAAGCCCCGGGTTCTCTGTTTCTCCTCCTGTAGAACCCCTGTGTTGGGTGCTGCTATTGGAGAGCATCGCATCCCTCGGAACAGATGCATGTCCCTGAATTGTGGGGCCTGAGAGGCAAAATGTTTCTCGACTGTGGTTATATTAAATGATCTGTGTTCATGAGCGCTTCTCTAGTTCATGTTAGGCTGGGAATGGAAATAAAAATCTACAGAAATGTATAAAGCTAAGTCCTTGATGATGTAGGTGTACGACTTAGCCAAAGGTAACTGTTTTTGATGGAAGGAAAGCAGTTAAAAATGTACATGCAAACTGATTTTTGTGTTGAGTAAATCCTTTCTACTTAAGGCATTTTTACCATGCCAGAACCTTGTCTTAACTGAAAACTGCAAATACGCTTGTGCCTGTGTGTACGTGTGTGGTACCACAGCTAGGCACCTTTGTGGACATCTTAGACAAAAGTATATTGACAACATAATGATTTTTTTAAAACTAAAAGTAGACATTTTTGTAGTGGAACAATTGAGCAAAGACTTTTTTGTTGCCTGGAGATTGGAAGAACCGATATTTCTGGTCATGGGATGTTCACCTCGGGAAGGGGTGGAGTTCATAGGCTTTTGCTTGAGGAATGGTAAACGGCTGCTGGGTCCAGATTTATTACCTTAGAGCAGAAATATGAGTAGCATAAAATGGAATTGCTTTGTGACCCCTAGTAGCTGATAGGTGCACCCACAATTCCCTGCTTTTCTCTTCAGTATAATCTTTGTGATTTTATTTCCTTTATTCCCCATGTACAGAACATGCAATGTGAACAGACACACAGAAGAAAACCAAACCCATTTATAAGGAAAAACAGCAGGCATGAAACACAGACCCTCATTTTACGTCATTTTGAGAATAATATTGCTTTTATCTACCTATCTACCTATCTATCTATTTGTTTTGCTTCTCTAAAACTTAACAAAAATCTAAACCATTGTAGTTCTAGGCTAGAAATACTTTTACAATGAAACTGCTCTGGCATTATGGGTAGACTTTGCTGAAACAAGTTAGCTGTGTTGCCTGTGAAACCAGAAGATTCCTACTAAGGAATTCCTATACCCTCTAGCTTTCGGAGCTTGTGACCAGTAAGCCAGACCTCTGGACTTACAGACTGTCTTTCTAAGCTGTAGTATATCATTACATAGGGAATTTTATGCACATGCTGCATTCTAATGATTCAGGAGTTTCAAAGGATTAATCTTGTTATATATAATCAAATTCTCGAAGGTGTTGCAGTCCTTCCCTATGTCAGAAAGTAGAATACAGACCGGCTTTAGCTGGCTGTTTAGGTCACAAGTGGTTCACAAACTGAAGTCTTTTAAGTTGAAAATACAAAGTGATAATGCCTCAAAATTGTGAGATTATTTTATGGAGTTTTCATGGATGATGCAGGAAAACAGTTTAACATCTGCTCTGTGTGGAATATAAGAACTGCGATCAGGGGCAAGTGATTATCTCTCTATTTAGTGAGCGAGTTAAGCTTGTGCTTGCCTTTAAGCATGTGCTCCAGCCCCTTCAGCTGCTGCTCTGCTGCAGGGGAAGTGTTGGAGCGAGGGCAGCTGTCAGTATGGGCCCTCTTGCCTGGGGATGACGCAGTTGCTTGCAGTTGTTTTTGAGCCTCATGTCTGCGTCTGCACATACAGAGTTGACTCCGTGGGATGAACTTGAGCTGTGAGCGGGGCTGTGCCTGTGGGCATCCTTCTTCAGCCCTGAGGCAGCCCTCCAGATACAAAATGGAGATAATTCTCGACGTCACTTGCTTAAGGGACTATAACCCAATGTTTAAATTTAGACGCCTGTTGATTTTATATTATGAAAGACGTGTCTGGTTAATTATAAAAATGGACTCTTAAGAAAGAGTCTATCCCATTTTATTGCTTTATTTGCAATTCTGTTTATGAGAGAGTTCCCAGTGTTGACAGCCAGCAATTTGCCCTTCATGCTTACAGAAAAAATGACTATTTGGAAGACGCTATGTAACACCAAGGTACTCTGACAACTTTCATTGGATCATTTTTACTTGCAGAGGGTAGAAGTTCCGTTCTTTTCCTGTGGGTATCTCTTACTTTCATTAAGGATAACGTGAGACTGTGTGCCATCCAATGGCAGAAGCCTTTGGAAAAGTAGATGGCTGGCTGACCATTAGGGCAACCTTGCCAGCAGTTCACCCTTTAACACTGTTTGCTTTACTGAATCCGGCATCTAGTAAGGGGGGAAGAGTATGAAGGAGCTACAGGTTCCCCTTTTCTTCTACAAGGAGCAACGTGTGTTGTGCAGCACAGGATACGGCAGCATCTCTTTTGTTCCCACTGCAGTGAGAATTTCTTATCTGAAATGTAGAAATAAGTATAATAATAAAAATAATTTGTTGTCAGTGTACAAGGCAGAAGAACCAAAGGGTTGTGCTGAGTCCTAAAGGTGGAAGAATGACGTTGACTTTCCTGCAGCAAGATTAAGAAAACTGTAACCATTCCTAGCTGTTATGACCTTAGCTCTTCAGCAGAGTTAATGGGGAGGACAGTCACTCTTTGACTTACCTGTAGACCTCTCAAAACAAAGGATGATAACAAAATTACAGGGCATGCTGTTCTATTATATCCATTTTGCAACAACAGTTTTTGCAGTGTGACAGAGAAGTTTTGATTCAAAGTAGATCAAGACAAAGTTCCTTTTATCTAGAGGTTAAAGGCTGCTCACTTGATTGGGTCTGAAGTCCAAATTAAACAGCCAAAGTGACCAAGTTATTTTAGTTCCATAACATCTATTCTGTTTTTAGATTAGAGCGTTCTTTTTATAAATCATGGAAAATTAAATACAGACTCTAGTTATAAACAGTAAGTGCTTTACACTTGCTGTTACTTAAACTTTTTTTGTAGTTGAAATATGTCCAAATTAAGGATTTGGGTTCAGTGAACTGTCAGAGGACTCAAGAAAAACATTTTATGTCTCAATATGCTGTAGATTTTTGCAAATTGAGGCTTTTTATTTATTTGCTGCTTTCAAAATCTACATATATAGATATGTAATTTGGAAAGTCATAAATTAAATTTCCTTGAGCCTTCAGTTTAAGAATCTGGGATAAAGATTTTGACATACTTGAATGACTGAAGGTTTCAGGTATAAGACTAGGGGCAATGGGTATAAACTGGAGAGGGGCAGATTTAGACTAGACATAAGGAGGAATTTCTTGACGATGAGAGTGGTGAGGTCCTGGCCCACGGAATCTGTGGCTGCCCCATCCCTGGAGGGGTTCAAGGCCAGGCTGGATGGGCCTTGGGCAGCCTGATCCCGTGGGAGGTGTCCCTGCCCATGGCAGGGGGTGGAACTGGCTGGGCCTTAAGGTCCCTTCCAACCCATGGCATTAGCCATGCAATGTTCCTCTATGGCCTACTGCAATTATATGGTGCTAAACTCAAGTCATCTGATAGATAGGGTTTAAACATTCCCCTAACACCCACACCTGGTTGTGAGTTTGCACCTCAGCCCTTTGGATGTGAGAGACTTGGACCTCAGCTTGGACCCAAACTCATCACAGATATAATGAGCTTCTTATAAAAGCCTGTTTCTTTTTTTTTCAGGGATTACAATGGTTGACACAGAAATGCCGTTTTGGCCCATTAACTTTGGAATTAGTCCAGTGGATCTGTCTGCGATGGAAGACCATACACATTCCTTCGACATAAAGCCATTTACCACTGTTGATTTTTCAAGCATCTCTTCACCACACTATGAAGATATTCCTCTTGCAAGAACTGATCAGACCACCATTGATTATAAATATGATATCAAGTTCCAGGATTGCCAAAGTATGCTTTTTATTTTGTTACTATTTCCTTCATGTTCGCATTTGCTTCATTCTATGGAAAGTGTACTTTTAGCAAAAGGATTTAGAAGCATTCAGATGCCTAAATAAATGCCAGTATCCTGTGACATCAGAGATGCCTGCAGAATATTCTTGCAGTGCAGCTGGAAAATGTTCAATACATACAGCAGCCCTTCATAGCAGCAGGAGACTTGGTCAGTGGCTGCCCCATCCCTGGAGGGGTTCAAGGCCAGGTTGGATGGGGCTTGGAGCCCCTGATCCAGTGGGAGGTGTCCCTGCCCATGGCAGGGGTGGAACTGGATGGACTTTGAGGTCCCTTCCAACCCAAACCATTCTATGACTCTATGATTTAAACACTTTTTATTAGAAACGTGCAACCCACCGTTTGATCCTGAAGCCTTCACTCTCTTATTCATGAATCCTGTGTGTAAATTGCCTTCAAAGGTCTATGCACACAATGCGGAATAAATATCCTGGATGCTAAAAAGTGCTCTAGCATATATAGTGTACTGATTATTATTATGTGTAGCTTTTAGATTCTAAAAGGCCTAAGAAACTGATGGAGTAGAAATATTGGCTACATCTGAGTCACAATGCTGGAATAACTTTATCAGTGTTCTTAACGCAGGCATAACTTTGGAGCTTCAGGGGCTGGCATTGTTTACATACTATGAAAAAACACAGCTCTTTCACCAGCTTCAGTAAAAAAAATTACACTGAATGCCCATTTTAAAAAAGGAAGTGACCTGTTCTTAAATCAGTTGTTACTGCATTCCTGCTCAAAGTGGGAATGTTGCTGCTGTCCCTGGAACTTTGCTAAAGATCTGCTTAGGTCTGACATCAGTTTTGTCTGCAGTAATCTGGACAAGAATTCTTTCAGGGAATTCTTGCTAGGAAAACTGCTGTGTTTAATTTTGGTTACGCAGCAAAGCAGATGCTGTGTGCCTCTGGGTTAGCAATGAAATAAATTTAAAGACATTTTCCCAGCTAATGATTTTTTGTTGTTTAATTAGAGATATCCATAACATTTCAATAACAACCTATAGAGTGCAGTAGACCTTAGGCAGAATAAATCGATTTCATCTATACTTAGATCATTTTCAACTTTTGTTGTTTCTTTCTAGTTTACATAGGAAAGAAAACTTTCTAGTTTGTATAGTGCAGCCAGTGTGGAAAAGAAAAACATTCACTTTATTATAGTACTATGTGTGTTACTTCACTCCTGGGGTGTGACCTAATGTAATGTGTCAAACGTCACATCTTTCTTCTATAAGCAGGAATGATTGATTTAAAGATGCCATATTTACCTGTTTGAGCTTGTTCAATATTACAGATTGCTCTCGTGAATAGAAACTTTCAGAAAAGAAAATGAATCTCTAAACTACATCCAAAGTTGAACAGTGTTCCCCAGGAGAGAGATAAGTTCCTTTAAATATCTAGTATTATATTATCCAATATATATATTATACAAAATATACTAATCTATATATAGGTCTATTAGATACTTAAATATTTTTTTAGACTAGATAAGAAATGCCAGTCTACCTCTCTGCAGTACTTCTGAACACCTTAAAGTAATATGACCAGATTAAATACTGAGGAAAGCAAGGCCTTTCAGGTATGAAGTCTCCATATGTAAATTTTTAATAACCCTATCTTCAAGTCATTCCACACTCCAGAGCTGGAAACTGAATCTATAATACACTTTCTCCATCAGAATCTGCCTCTTCAAGATTTTTCAGCCAATATACTGTCAGGGAAGGCAGCTTATATCCCTTTGTATCTTTGTTTACTCTTCATTGCATATTTTGAGGCAGACCTATGAATCTGGCTATCTGTGCTGCTGTTGCTTGTGGTTATCCCTTGCTGCTTCTTCTATATATTTAATTATATTTTGGATTTATCGTTTTAATCTTCTCTATACACAGGTGCGATCAAAATGGAGCCTCCTTCCCCACCCTACTTCTCAGAAAAGGTTCAGTTGTACAATAAACCTCATGAGGAGTCTTCCAACTCCCTCATGGCTATTGAATGCCGTGTGTGTGGGGACAAGGCTTCAGGATTTCATTACGGTGTGCACGCGTGTGAGGGCTGCAAGGTAAGTTATCAGGAATATATCCTGCCTGAAGTAACATTTAATGCTGTTTTCATCTGAGTAATCAGAGATCTGTGCTTTTTAAAACAAGCTTTATTTTCCACATATACTACGTATACATTGTGACTGAATAAATGGGAGGGTTTAAAACTGTAATTTTTTTTTTTGTTATGTTACTGATCTATTTGAATGAAATTTTTGTGCACTACTTCTGCTTTTCTCAATTATGCTATTACGTTTCACTCCTGCTGCCTCGGAGGTCACTTGTAGAGTCTGAGTTCCTGCAATGCAGCAGAAGCAGGCTCATTCCTGACTCCAAAGCTCAATACTCTGAGAAACTTATAATTCAGACTCTGTTGTTCTGATTGATTAGAGTTTATTTGCCCAATTTGCAGATTTGTAGATGAGTACAGAAGAGTCTAATGGTATTAAAGAATGTGGCTTTCTGCTTTAAAACTCCACCAGCTTTGTTATGTCAATGATATTTAGTGTTTATAACACAAAGGACAAATGAGTGGTATGAAAATTGGCTATCCTCAAGAATGAGAAAGGAAATACCAGAGAAAGAAACTAATAATAATTCATTAAAGGAAAAATTTACAAAGTTTTACGTGAAATTCCTATCTTATCTCTTTTCAATATCTTGAGGAAAATAACTAACAGTAAAAATCCAATGCAGAGCTTGAGAGAAATTTGTAGCACAGAATTAGGACACACATAAAGCAATAAATATGCTGTTCATTATTTAAACTACAGAGAATTATATAAAAACAACATGGCATTATGCTTTTATTGTTATTATTTGCTGTGGGGAAAAATTAACTGTTACAAAGAACAAATTATGATAAATTTGGATAACCTTTGTTAATTGATTATAAGTGATTGGAGAAACCGTCTTTAAACCATAAAAAGACAGAATTGTGAATTTCCGTAATGATTTATCTCTTGTAAGACTTCTGTGCAATAAAGACTTTTGTGCAATAATTGCCATGAATTTGGCACCAAGTTTGGCTTTTTCATGTGCCAATGTACTTCGCAAACTTGTAATAGCCATACAATGAGATAAAGTAGAAAATAAAACAACCTAGAAAATTGAACCCAGAAATAAATATTGTAAAATTAGTTCAACGCCATATAAAATATAAAAATAAGTAGAATAGGTGAAAGAATATAAATTCTCACGTACTCTGGCTTGAAAAGGAAAATAAATATTTTAAATAGAATTAAAAAAACTTATTTACGCAAGCAGATAACCCGTAACCTTTTTTATTTACTTAAGCTCAAACTACTGTTGGCAGAATTGTTGGTTTGCTGTGATTTATAGAAAGTCTTCTACGTTGGTAGTGAACTTCAAATTTTGAAAATTTTACGTTCTCTTCAGAACAAATTGTCCCAGTGGAATGGATGAATTTCGCTTCCTTTGCCACAGTGTTCCTGGTGCTCAGCATGTCTGTAGAGCTCCTGCCTCACCTCCTTGCTGCCCTCGAACCTGCACTGATTCCCATAAGCTCCCCCACCTGAGAGTTTCACCCTTCTGTCAATCTGGGCTGGAAGTGGCTGCGAAATTCAGAGCAGGAGCACAGCGTTAAGCAGAGAGCATGGTTACATGAGCTTTGCTTCCTTAGGAAACCTGTCTAAATCAAAGTTAGCTTCAGTGTGGATACAGAAAGGTGCTTTGTATGTGCAGAGAAGTGAGACAATGACACCGGCAGTTTCTTGCATCTTTTGATGTGCTTTTATGTTTACTCCAGGGCTTTTTTCGAAGAACAATCAGATTAAAGCTCATTTATGACAGGTGTGATCTTAATTGCCGCATCCATAAGAAAAGCAGAAATAAATGTCAATACTGCAGATTTCAGAAATGCCTCGCCGTTGGAATGTCACATAATGGTAAGTGTGCACAGTGTATTGTACAATAATAATAATAATGAAAGATTAATATGATCACTGAATGTGCTGCTTTAACATCTAGAATCTTATATTTCTTTACACCAGGCAGTTTAGAAATACTTGTCAGAGAGATTGCCTCCAAGTTTAGCAGCGTGTGTATGACTGGGAATTACTTTCAATATAAAAATTGAATGGACAGAGATCTGAACTTAACAATGAAATACGGAATATAACACAGAGTTTGTTTCACTCTCATTCTTGCCCAGTATACTGTTGATTGTTCTTCCTGAACATGTTCCTAGTGTAATCGTTGTTTCTCAGTTCACTGTCTTATTTTCTGTCAAGGCTCTTTTGCACACTGTAGCTCAATAACTCTTTTCTGTTAGTGGAAAACTTAAATTACAAGAATTGGACTGAGGAAGTTTGTGAATACTAGCAACCTGAATTTGACACACAGAACACTTACTGAGGAGTATTAGCATCCCTAAGTCATAAGCAGCACTTTGTCACACTCAAACACGGCATATTTCAAATGAGTGGGCCAGATATACGTTGTAGTCTTAGTGTTCGCAATTGATGTGGTCCTGTGATCGCCTTCTTTACAGTAGGTAATCAGATAGTGTTAAGCATATCGTGATACTGCTCTCTTGCATAGAATTTAGAAGAAAGTCCCTCTCAGCTGTACAAGTAACGTATCGATTCATGTGGAAATACTTACAAATGTTTGGATAGAGAGACATAATGAAGATTCTTTGTGGCCTCGCTTTGGCAAAGTTGAGTAAAAACAGGAATTAAATGTCATAACATAGAGACTTATGTAATTCTAAGGGTAAAGAATTGCAAACATGACTGGGAAAATTATTTCTCTGTGGTTTTTTTAGAACTTTCATTATTTTCAATATAAAAAAATGAGTGTACTGTCCCCAAGAGGAAAGCTTAACTCTGGTTTGCAAAGTTAATACATGCACCGAGTGTAAAGTGGTATGGGAAATGTTTTGCTAATAGAAAATATGGTTTTCAAGTTTCTGGGATGAAACAGTAACACTTAAAAATAAATCTAATTTTGAAATGCTACTGTGGGTATTTTTATAGTATTTCAGGAGGCTTTATTATTATTATTTTCAAGGTGCATGCCAAATTCTCTCATAACCTAGCAACGTGGCTTCCAATTATGTCAATGGGAACCATGTGCATTCTATCAAGAAGGGGAAGGCCAAGACCGTTCTCTTTGGCTTAGTGATGTGAAGGGTCCAAGAAATATTTTTAAATGTAACATTTCACCTGCCATTTCTTGATTTCTTGCCCGTCAGCTGCTGCCAAGGCAGGAGCTGTGGCACCAGCAGGGGCCATGGTTATGGGAGTCAGGGGAGGGGAGGCAGAGAGAGGAGGCAGAAAGGACAGAGCCAGCTGTCCCAGGGCTTGGAGGGATGCTTTAATTTGCTCTTGCCATGAGTTCAGCTAACAGGGAGTTAGAATTATAGAATCATTAAGGAAAAGACCTCCAAAATCATCTAGTCCAACTGTCAGCCCAACACCACCGTGCCTACTAGACCACGTCCTGGAGTAGCCACTAATGTTTATATGCAAGTATCGCCTATTTTCTCCCAGCTCTGGTTATATTACGTTGCATGAAACAACCCCCTTATTCCTCCATCATTTCTAAACAAGCAAATTTATGAAAAAGAACTAAATTCCACCTTTGAAGACAACAGGTCTATATAAAGAAGCGTGCAGAAATGCAACTCCGGATGTTGATAGTGACATTGAGACACATTTTTGTTGCGTCTACAGATTAAAATTCATCCTTTTGAGTAGGGAAATTATCTGAATTTTAAATGCTTGTAATCAGAATGTGGATTATTTGTGCCTGAGGGTTCCAGTCTGTGACTGTCCTTGCACAGATACAGGATTGCAAAATGAGCAGGGCCCTTGCAAAAATGGGGAATGCAAGGAGACACTTAGCAGCTACAGCCACATTTTTTCATGTATAAACGCTACATACCACTTGGCTGAAGGTTAAAAAAGACAGTAGTGTTCTCATGCTTTGAATATTGTTTTCTTTTCCTTCTCTAGCCACAATGCTGCTCTGTGTTTAACCCTGAATTGCTCAGATTGTATTCTGAAGTACCACTAAGCAGAAGCTTTATTTTTTTTTTAGAAATATTATTTTTTTTCTTCTTACATATTGTTTATATAAAACCAGCTACTGTAATGGGAAAAAGAGCACGCATGGCCATATGTTGTTGTTACTGGTCCTGGGGGCAGTGAATTGCTCAATCTGGGCACATGCCTCCAGTAAGCTCAGACAGGTATCCACCCCAGCTCTGTGTTGTGTTTTCCTCTGTAAGAAACTGTTCATAATCTGTTTGGGGACTCATTTACGTTTAAAAAAAGTCCATAATCCAGACAGTCGGAAGAGTGCTATACAGAATAGCACACAGTACTTCTGCAAGCCAAAAAATGCGGCATGAGGATAAGCATTCTAGTTTTTCCATGGAAAGGCAAAGAATATAATGTATCATGTAGTGTCTTCCAAAACCAGTAGTGCCTATAGTATCACTAACAGTTGGAGAATACTGTAAATGCAAGTAAATAAATAACTGCCAAGGGAAAGAGAGCATGATCAGATGTTCCAGCTGCAGGCACATGCCCAAACTTGCACGATCTTCCATTACTGTGAAGGAAATTGCCATCTGAACCCTTCTGCTGTTGCAGCACGAGCAGTGAGCTATGTTTCCAGATCTCTTACACCAGCTCGCTGGCTCGTTCCTGCCCTTCCCACCCCTCTAGATCCTGCCTGGGCCCATGTCCAGGCTCCTAGGGGAGAAGGAAGCTGGGTCTGCTGTGAGGGTAGAGAGAAGGTAGAGTAGCAAGGAGGATAAGTGGTCCAGGGAAACAGAAGATGAGGCCACAGGAGGGAGGTGGATAAAGGAGATTGTGCCACCCATCCTTTAAATTTTCCTCAACCACTGAATGCTGTTAGCTCTGAACTCTTTCTCCACCCTAACCTCTGTAAGCATCATCATTCCTTCCTGCTTCACCCAAAATCCCGCTTTCCAAATTCCTTCTGTAAATCTCCTGGGGCCTGACCTCTTCCTGACTTTTGTCTGAGCCCCCTGAAAACAGCAACGACTTCTGCAAAAGAAACCTTCTAGGCTAGTATTAAATTAATTTGTCCCCCAAATTTTGCCTGCAGTGATAATGAACATTGAACAGAACCTGCTGAACTAATATAATATTTTTTAAAAAATTGAAACCTATCACTTTGTCTAGCAAATTATAAGGTAGGAATGTTTGATTCACAGTCTCTTTGTTGTTAATTAGTTGTTATGTTTAAAATATATATTTGGGTCTTGCTCACCTTATTTTTAGAAACTATTCTCATAATTCATTAATTACATCAAAAATCTTCCAAGGTACGGGTTTTCATGAAATAGGGACAGTGTCTAAAAGTGGATCACGAAAGATACACTGCTTTCGTAAAAGCACACATTTAGAAAGAAGCAAGCACATGCAGAAATGATAGATTGCTAATAAATCTGCAATCCATACAAAATTAAAGATGCATAACAAACTTTACCCAAAGCACAGTTTTCACACACTAAACACGAGAAAATATCAGGAGATTCCTGATTTCATTATTGACAAGCTATTTTATGTAAGTCTGATATTATGATGGTAGGCGACAAGATACACCCTACGGGTTCATATGGTGCAGAAACCAGTTAGATCTCATTGCCATGCTTAGCGAGGTCGGTTCATGCAGCGGGAAGACAACCTGGTCCTGTCTGCTGACCACAAGCTCTGCTGATGCAGTGGCCATTTTGCTGAGCTGATACGCCTGTGACTCAATAGCTGGCAGCGCCGCTCAAGTGGGTTGTTAAACTTGCACTGGCTGTTTGAGAGATAACCCCCGCTATACCGCTTTGATTAGCTAATCAGCTAGCGCGTTCTTTGATAACAACGGGTAGTTTGGACTCATTTGACATTGATGTAATAGCTTTCTGCACTACGAGCAAGCTTTGTTTGTTATACCTAGCTCTATATTGAATGCAGCATGAATGCATTCATGAATAGAAGTTAATGCTATTAACCTAGTTTACCAGATTACAGCGTATGTGCTGATTTGCTATCAAAGTCATTTTGGCGTTATAACAGACTTCCTCTATAGTTCCCTGTCACCTTTGGCACTAGTAGTTCTTTATTTTGTTGTTTGTGGGTTTTCTCCTCTCTCATTTTCACAGAAGGAATATAAAAATAATCCTTTTTTAAAAATAAAAAAATGAGGAATCCCATCATTAGCATCGTGAGGACCCATGCTAAATAGTCCTTAAAAATATAGAGCAGATTTCTGTGCAGCTTTAATCACACATCAATTGATGTAGTCTTCCTCCACCTCCAAAACAGATTATACATCAGGGTGTTTGCCTTCATAAAATTTAGCAACGTGAAGACAAGCTCTGACTGAACATTAACATTCACAGGGGGATTTGACTGGATGTATAAAAATTGCACAAATTCTCAAACACCTGGAAACAAAAAATTAGACATGATTCTGACAAGGAAGAGTATTGAAACAGATAGCAAAGTGAAAAATGGTGTTTGGAGTTTATGGCACTTTTCATTCAGAGACCTCAAAAAGAGTAAGAGTATGATGTACTTTAATACAATCTGTAAATTAATGGCAGTCATTTGATATTGGAAGCACTAGGGCTTGTAACATGTGGCTACTTTGCTAAGGTAACCTGGTACCCTTTCCTGTGGATAGATAAGCTCACCAGAACCACGATTCAAGAACACCCTTAGGCAATCTTATTTTCCTTTAAAAAAATAAACACAGCGCAAGTTGTCATTTGTTATAAACTCTGCACTGTTGCGAGAACAGCCGTAGTCAAGACCACACCCAATGTGAGTTTAGATCTTGCTCAGTTTATTACGAACCCGCCACCAACTTTTATACACCACGTTACAATCTACGCGTAAAGTGCTTATTGGTCTGTGTCCACTACTCACACACTGATTGGTCAGCAGTTACTACGTGCTACGTGCCTATTGGTAGTGATTGCCAAGCATGCTCTGTTCTTGTTCCGCCTTGCGTTCAGCTGTACTACTTACTACATTACCCACCTTGCCTTGCTACAAGCCAGCTTCCTCTAAATGTCAAGGTTATTCTGAGATTGAGGCACTGCCAAAATATCAGACCTTAAAGAGCCAGTGTCCAGATGCCCTTTCCTTCTTAACCAATCCTCTACACTGCACCAGTGCTATTGTAAACCTGTAACAGAGAACTATCAACAATGTTGTTTAGCAATACCAAACTGCTAGCAAAAATACCATGATTTACTTTCCAAGAGACTCTTGGACAGGAGAGTAGAGGTGGTGCACAGGAATTGGAGTATGGAATATGGGAGGTGTTTAGAAAACATAGGATATGTACAATGTTGTCATTTTATACTCAAAATTAAAAGAAAGCCTGTTTTATCCTGGCAGTATCTATGCAACAGCACATAGATATGGTTGTGTGGAAAACTGCCATAAGTTTTAAGAAAGAAAATATCCCCCTCAGTTCTGGCAGACTTGAAAACAGCAGGCGCTAGCACATTCCCCAGCGTCAGGATTTCTAGCAAGATGTTTGTAACCAGCCTGGTTCCTATTCTTTAAAAGAATACAATGGTACAGCTTAGTCAGTTATTCTGTGATGACAAAACAGCCTCCGTATAGAACACCCTGATCTTTTCACTAAGATCTCTACATAAAACAGTTCAGTTTCAGTGATCAGTGTCATAGCAGATCTATACTCTCTGGTATGTCATTAAGAACATGCCAGTGGATACTTCATTAAAAAGGGAAGGGGGAGAGAAGGGGGAAAAAAAAAAGGTGGAAAAAAGAAAATAAATTCCTATTGTTTTTAATGCTTTGGGGAAGTGCATAAACTATTTTAGAGGTAAGCTAGTGTTAAAACATAGGAAGGGGAAGCAATACACTGTCCCCTTTTTAACCCCTTGCTTGCAAAAATAACCTTGATGAAAGGGAGTCTCGCGCCAGTGAGATTCAAGATTATGATATGAACTTGCTCCTGCAGGCTCTGCCACGAGAGGATCCTGTCTCATGCTGATGTTCAGTCAGGCTCCGTTACCATCATGCTTAGAGTTACTATACTTACAGAATGAGCTTACAGAATTCACATCAGGCTGTTAGGGGTCCGTAACTTGTTGTAAACACCTTATAAGACATCATATATAATGTTATAGTGTATTCCCTATAAAATATTAAAATAGTTTCCAAGTAGGATTTATTGGAACAAAATGTTTCTTCTGGCCCAAAGCACCCAGTTCCTGATGTGACAGTGAAATGTCTCAAAGGGCATGTTCCTTGGAGCCCCCAACTATTCCTCACTGCGTTAACAAGTCTTCAAGTCATAATAAATTGCACTCCATCCGTCTCTGGAAGTGATCGGCGTTTTATAGACATGGGTAGCCCTGGCCTCACTTTTGTATTAACAGTCCTTTCTAGGAGGCTGATGTTGGCCTTGCTTTCTTTCCCAATGAAGAGGTCCGTGGTAGTAGTCTGAGAAGTCTTCACTTAGGCCCTCAGTTTGCAAATTCTTTCTCGAAAAAGAGATGATGAGGAGGAGTTGAAATTGTTGGCAAGTACCCAATCAGAAGCACTGAAGCATAACAATATTTTCCTCGTTGATGAAGCTGTTGCAAAATGCATGTTTGAAAAGTGGACAGATTAATCATTAAACATAATCCTATGAATGTCACATATTTAGTATTAAATTAATATTAGATCTGCAACCAGGTTTAGTAAAAGCGTAGTAACTTTCAATGAAAATAGGAATTTAACAAATGTGTAGCTGCACTGTTCAACAGGAACTTTTCATTTAACAGTTTTATTAATGATATTATTACTTTAACAGCTTCTTGACCCCACATTTTGGTGTCCCTATAACAATGTCTTACAATACATAGGTAATAATATATTTTAGCTTTATTATGTTGACAACAGTGTGATTATATTTATTGAATCAGTCCTTAAAGTATCAGGAAAAAAAAAATCTGTAAATGTTTATACAATATTTTCAGTGAGTTTTCCTTCTGTTTACTTCATTAAATACTTATACTTTGTTCATTTTAGAACTTCCAGAATGTCCAAGTGTGGGTTTAAGGTTATCAACATCTATACATGGGGGTTTTTTAACTACAAGTGAGAATTTTTAATAGTGAGATAATCTATTTTAACTGCAAAGCACAATAGTCTTTATTCATAGTGTTCCTTGAAGCATGTGTAGCTGAGTTAATTCTGTTGTAGTTATTCAGATTTTTTTTGTAGTTAGGTTACACTAAGTATAAATATTCACTCTCCTTTTCTTTGATATCTGTTTATTACACATCAGGAACGTTACCGTATGGTCATGCAGTGACATTACTGCTTTACCCAATGGTGTTGGTCTCTCGGCCGTTACACTCTGTCATCTAAACAAACAGAAAGTCAATAATCTTGCTCTCAATATTATGCTCTCTGAAGGAGGGGATCTCTTTCTGAAAACTTGTTAGTAGCTGATTAAGAATACCTGGTGTTTCCCATGCAAGAGAAAAAAATCTGTCTGCTGTGCTACAAGATCCAAGACAAATACCAGCTGGCAATTATTCAGAATTGCCTGTATGAAAAAATTATAAACAACAGACTCTGGGGGGAAAATAATAGCATGTGTTCATTTGTACCTATTGAAATAGGTTTCCTTTCACGATGTTTTTTATTCTGATATGTTAACTCTAAGAATACCCAAGCGAATATGAAATATTCAGCACGCATCGTTCGGAGACTAAGTTTGCTGAAAAAGAAATGTTGTACAGTAGTAAAAATAAACAGCCTTGTTTCTACAGCCACAAAGTAAGAGAAACGATCGAGAAATGTGATATATGTCAAATGGGGGCTTTTGTGTTTTCCAGCACAGTTATTTGTTCTTAAAAAACGTGTCTTTTTTGTCCATCAGCACACTGCAAGCAAACTCCAAGACGGAAGTGGTTGATCATTTCCAAAAGAAACATCCCTAGTATAATCGTTCACATGTATGATCTTAACAGCACTTTTATTTTATCCAGGGAAGCCACTAATGGCTAAAAAAAATAGTTATAGCATTTCTACTTCCTGCTAAGGCCAAAATGCAAGCCTTTCTTTCTTCCTTCCTTTTTTTGTTTTGATGCTCTTTTGTTCTGTTTTGTTTTCATAAAATAAAATACATACTGTTTACTGAAATATCCTACAATGATCTTGATGGCTCATTTGAAATATTTCCCAAGTCAGTCCCCATGTGGATAATGAATGTCTTGGACAGTAAGCGCATGGGTGTAAAAATCCGAGGCGAACAGCTGCCTTACTCTGGTATTGGGTGATTCTGCAATCACATGGCTTGGTGGAGTCTTTTCCTGTTCTTTCTGTACCGTGTGCACATAGAGTTACCATGAAGTGCTCAGTCTTTTCTGGCTTTTTTATTCCCTGCACAGCCTTCTTGCTCATTCCTTAATTCTTTTGCTAACATTTTATAGCAATTGCTGCCTTAAGTTCTGCTGCACTCTGTAGGAATTTATTCCTGCAAGGCACACAAGTGTTTTGTTTCTAAACAAATGAAGAATCCAAGATCCATATGGTGATTTGCCCAAAACAATACATGGCTGAGAGGTGGTTCCTGCCCTAAGCCAACAGAATTTTAATATCTTAGAGATTCTTTACATTTTATTTAGATTGGAGGTAGGATCAGTGGTTTTCCATGAACTCTGTCAGGTGAGCTGACAATAGGTTTGCTTTTCCAAGTGAGATCTTGTAATCTTACTGTTTAGGCACACGGATGATTTCCTCTTTGAGACTTGCTTGTTTACATTTCTTTGAAGCACTTCAGCTGTTTTGCCTATATTACTGGAGAAAATAATCCTTTTCTTACTTGCCTAAGTACCATGTTAATAAGAACTTCAGAAGCTCATAACAAAAGGTGAAACAAAAAGCTATTAAAATGTGCTTTTCTAGGTACAGCTATAGCTATAGTAATTGCTTGTCATCTTCTTCAGCCATCAGGTTTGGGCGAATGCCACAAGCGGAGAAGGAGAAGCTCTTGGCAGAGATTTCCAGCGACATCGACCAGTTAAACCCTGAATCTGCTGATCTACGAGCACTTGCCAAGCATTTGTATGACTCATACATAAAGTCCTTCCCTCTGACCAAAGCCAAGGCGAGGGCGATCTTGACAGGAAAGACGACAGACAAATCAGTTAGTTCTCTCTGGTTTTTTTTTCCTTTTTTTTTGAGTAAATGATTTACCACATTGACAACACATCTCTTAAAAAAAGAGCAACTTTGCTGTTGGCAGTTACATATTTCAAGCTGTCTCTGAAACACAGGAAATGTTTTGAGATAGGATAAGTAAACAATATTTGAAAAAACTCCATGTTCACCTAATAAAATACTTGAAACCAGTACAAGAATTTGAAGGTCATCTTAACCTTTTTGTATTCTCTGATCCACTCTTCCCGTTTTCCTTCTCCTTCACCAGAGGTTATCTTCCATGCTATCTGTTTAAGGTGGCTATCTAGCTGTCAGGAATTGGTTGCTGTACTGTTTAAACATCTGTATCCTAGCATATCGTCGGTACTCGCTGAACCCAAAGGAACACACTTTCTCATATGTGTCAAATGATTCCCAGTACCAACATCATTGCTAGCCTTAACTATGGTCCCTTCCAACTCAAACGATTCTATGATTCTATGGTGCTTGTTCTTCTGATGCTCTGATGACTTTCTGCATTTAACTGGGCTATCTTGGATCAGATCGGTACCCTGAGTTGGTGCAATCTGAACTTTAGGAGAATGTAGGGGAAAATCTAAGGAATAGAGAGATATGTGTATTTGTGGATTGCTTTGGAAACTTCCCTGGCAGTACATAACAAGCTTCTGTATCAGTGAGAAGGAGGATAGATACGATCTGGTAACTATGGGAGGTTTTAAAATTTGTCACTATTTTAATAACTAAAGAGCGAGATAGTTTTCTAAAACCTCTAACTTAGTTTTGTGTATTTTCTGGAGTCATCAGCAGAAATTCTATTGTCACAATAGCAACAGATGCTGTATTTAATTTTCTTTAATAATTTCAAATACAGAAAATAATTTGTGAATATTTTAGGCTTGCTTTCTTTAAAGGCATTTAAAGTCATAATTTAAATATTGTCCCTAATTTGGTTGTAGCCCCACATGAAAAATTCAGATACGGCAGACTCTTACAATCTGAATAACTTTTCCTTGTGGAGGATATCAAGTTTGAACTCATGCAGTTCATTTACTCTGCAGAAAACTGATACACAGAGTCCACTTGGAGGTCACTGCTTTTTGCAAGTCCTTCCGCAGTTCCCTCGATCAGAACACAGATTACTGGGGGAGAATTAGTACAGCAATGTAAGGATTTTAACTGTGTTCTTAATGACCATGTACCTGTGCTGGGAAACAGAAGTGGGGGGTGTAATTATATATTTGTTTACTGGTCTTCATCCCAAAGTTTGAGCAGGGTTTCCTGCAGTGCTCTGATCTTCTGGTTCTCCAAATGTGTGTTTAGAAACCTGGGAGGTTTGTTTCTGAGGTCCCAAGTACACAGCTCGGTCTTGTCTGAAAGTTACAGTGATGCTGCAGAAAATACATTGCAGGCCATCAGCGATGTTCTCCTTTTTGGTTGACGGTTGTAGAACTTTGCCAAATTGGACTATAGCAATAAAACAACAGAGAGCTAGAACTGAGCTTTGTGTTGTGGCAAATGTTCATACCTTCTTAGAAAATAACACTGAAAGTGACCCTCAGTATTTAATGGTCACAACTTTAAAGTTACTTGAGCTGTAATGGACTTTGTGCTCTGGGACATCGAGCTGTTTACTGTGGGCAGAGTTATTTTCTAATTGCTGTATCATCTGCATTACCTGAAAGTGATTGGATGGGCTAAGTGAGCATGTCAAGACTAAAATGACTAACTCATCCTTTTCTGGGACCTGCAGTGCTCATTTGACATAAAATTCTACTCACAAAGTTCATCTCAATCTTTGTATTAAAAATTTCTTTAGCTATTTTGAACTTTTTCTTGATTTTCATCTTCTAGCATCAGTAGGCCAGTGGTATAGTGTAGTCTCTCTAAAGCACATGTACACGCACTGAGTAGATGGCTTTTTCTTGTACTTGGTGCTCCCACTTAAAATTTTCTAGAAAGAAAATAAAGGAATGACCTAGCAGTACTAAAACATGCATTTTAAAAGCCTCCTCTACAGTCTTGTTATTCCACTATTTCACATGTACCTGCATATGCATACACACAGTTGTGTGTAAGATGTTTTTTCTGATGACAAAATAGCATTGCATGTTGAAAAATACTTTATCCTCCTGGCTTTGCTCAGCCTGGTGTGTCGATTCCTTCATTTTCACACTGAAATCTTCGTGCAAGTGGCAAACCAGTGACATACCTCACTCTGTTTAACTGAATCTCAGGAGCTGTGTTTGCCTGTGGCCACTGTGAGGGCGACAGCACTACTTTCACTGCTCTTGTAAGCAGAAAATATTGATTTAACAAAACCATTTGAAAGGCTATTGTTTCAGTTTGCAGATAGACCTCTTTTTTCCAAGCAGCTGTATCAGTTAAAGACAAAGCTGTCAGCTCCCACCCCTCCCTAGTGATAGCGGGTTGGAGCTTCATGTCTGGCTTAGCCTGTAACAGATGGCCAAACACCTTCCCAGCCACCATCTGCAGAACCACGGGAGGTGGGAGCTGGAACCCCAAGCTGCTGGGTGGACAATGTCCTCTTCAGAGGGCGCCACCAGGCTCTAAAGGACGTAGCTGTGTTTAGTATTAAAAATTCCACAATGATTTAGTACTGAGTAGACTTCAAACCTCATTGAATCAAATAGGAACAGAGTTTCAGGAGGTGGCAGAAGCTGGTTCTGTGGGAGAGGACTGCTGACTAAGGATATGAAATCTTGGGGTATTTTTGAATCGGTTTTGCCGCATCTGGTGGGCATAAAATTGTGGGAGTGAGCATTAAAATACATAATCCTAAAGAAGCTTAAATGGAAAAACAAGTTACTCTAGTCTGGCTGTTGGTGTATGAATCCTTGTATTTTAATTAATCAGTCAAGTATGTTAACAAAGCTATGAATATCAGTAGCTATTTGTTCAGTGCAGCAGTGACCTACGTAGTCCTTTATCCTCTAAGGACAAGATTCTTCAGACAAATTCAAGAAATTCTCACTTAACCACTTCTTTAAAACCAGGAGCTTCTTCTGTGCATTCTGAAAGATTTCTGAGATTGGTTTCAGATCCGAACGCAAGTTTTCCTGGCACTAGTTTTTCTAATCTGCTTTCAAAATTGATTTATTCCAGTAGAGTTTATTTCCCAGTCAGGCTCACTCTTGCTTTCTGAATTGTGCTGCTGTAGTTTGTATAATGTTATTTCTGTTTTCTTTCCCATTGACAAATTGATGAGTTGAAATATATTCTGACTTTGTTATTTTTGAAGGAATTAAGAGCAAAAAGGTTAAATTTATTAGATAATCAGTACCATAAAGTTGTTATTACTTGCAGCACTTTCTAGAAAGATAGAACCGGAAAAGAACATGACAGTGTGTGAAGTAATCAAAACTTGAATATACTCTGTCTTTCTACAAGAAAAGGACTCTGTCATCAGGAGTGCAGACATGTCTTTGTCACTTACCAGATTCTGTTTTACAGAAGTCAGTAAAATTCAGGGAGAAGGACTGACAGATTAATCTTTTGTTAATAAGTATTGCAAACCTTGAATTCTGGTATTACAGAACTTCTGTAAAACAAAAATCAACAACAACAAAAAAAAAACCAAGCCAACCAAAAAATACAAAAATCATGGGTATTTTAAAATTGTGTTCCTTTCCTCCTCTCCTAATTATTAAAAAAGGTATCAGCCAAAGCCCTATGTTAAGAGTGCATCTCTCAGAATATGTGAGAAGGCCTTAGGAACTGCTTGTGCTTTTCTGTAAATCATTTTCCCACTGTGAGATATTTGCTTTAATAGGTTCACGAAGATTTAACTCTTATGGGGCAACTACCCTTGACATATTCCTCATAGAATTCCATGTGTTTTCTGATGAGTTGCACCTCTGGATGCTACTTTGGTCTCTCGGAAGTCAAATGTTCATAGAAAGGCCGTTTGAAAGTAAAATGTCTTTTCCTTATATTTGCAGCCATTCGTTATTTATGACATGAACTCTTTAATGATGGGAGAAGATCAGATCAAGTGCAAACATGTGTCACCACTGCAGGAGGAGAACAAAGAGGTAGCAATTCGCATTTTCCAGCGATGCCAATTTCGCTCGGTGGAGGCAGTGCAGGAGATCACGGAATTTGCCAAGAACATTCCAGGTTTTGTGAATCTTGACCTGAATGATCAAGTAACTCTCCTGAAATACGGGGTCCATGAGATCATATACACTCTCCTGGCTTCTCTGATGAATAAAGATGGAGTTCTTATTTCTGATGGACAAGGATTCATGACACGAGAGTTTCTGAAGAGCCTGAGAAAACCTTTTTGTGACTTTATGGAGCCCAAGTTTGAGTTTGCTGTGAAGTTCAATGCACTGGAATTAGATGACAGTGACCTGGCAATATTTATAGCTGTCATTATCCTAAGTGGAGGTAAGTGCTGTCTTATTTACTATGATATTGTATGTAATAGAGTGGACACTTCTGTCTAAACAGGAAAGGACTAAGCACTGTTGAGTGGGAGTGAGTTCATTTAAACGTAGTGTTTTTATTTATTTTCACCTTGCTCAATGTTGTTTGCCTTCATTTCAGTTTCAGGCAGAAACTGAAAATATAAATGACCTGATATTAATGATGGAGCTGGAAATGCCTGCTGAATCAGCCATTCAGTTATTAGAAAACAAAATCAGGATTCACTTTTGAAAACAGGAAGGGTGGAATTTCACTGGCAAGAGCTTCTAAAAGTTAAAATTCTGCATGAGGATGTTTTAAACCTGCAATTAGATTGTGTGGCTTGCTAATTGTACCCAAATAGCTTAGATTCCATAAAGATTTCAGAATCCATGTGGCATTTGACTTGCAGGACTTTACAGCGGGGTTTTTTATTGTTCTTGTTTTTTCATTCTCTGTAACGTTTTCTTTGCCTTTAAAGGTGGGGGGTGAGGTGGGGATAATGCATTTCTTGGCAAGGCAATGGTCTCCTAATACCTGAGAAAAACAGGCATTACGTGTCTACTCTCTTCAGATTTACTCATCTGTTCTGTTTGTATTAATGTTACATTACGCTTTGAGCAAAGCATGAATCTGAAAGCATGGGTATCAGACCACATGTATTCTAACACTCCATTATGAAAGACAGCAAAATTTCAGCTTTTTTTAAGACAGTCAGTACGTTCTACCTGATGCTGAGGTGATGTAGCTGTTGTATGTTGTGAATTAGTGACTGCTACCCAGAATTAGCGCACTTCGAAACCTTTCCACTTAGACTCTGAGATGCCAGATTTCAGATCAGATCAGACTGAAGGTCCTTTACTTTGGCTCTTAACACCCGATTAGGGATGTTGCACAAAGAAAATGTTACCCCACTGATTTGTGTGTGTTTTGGCTGAGAATGGTACTGCAGATATCAATGGGAGGAATGTGCTGAATGGTCTGAATTCAGATCCTCCACTGAGCAATGCCGAGTATTTTGTTATTAAATTATGTTTAAGCAATCAAACACAACAACTACACGCTATTGTTCCAAAAACATTCTGTTGAGAGTGCATTGTTACGTATAGCTTCATTTAAAATCACGTACAATTACTCCAGGCATTGTGTTTCGTTCAGTACAAACATGGTATTACAATACAGTTTATTAGACCAACTAAATCCACTTCAAACAAGCACAATTCCCAGAAGACAGTTTCTCCTGCAAACCTTTGAACACAATCATCCCTGAGGACTCTGAATTAATTCGGGAAGGGAAAATACGTTACTGGTGTATGGTTTTGGTTGGCTTTGATGAGGGAGGAGCAATTATACATGGCTGTTAGGGCATTACACAAAACATGCCAATATTTTGCATTTTCTAATGTAATGAAATTGGACGGATGAGAAACAGGCCTCTCAAAATCCAGTCTTAACCTATAAAAAGAGAGCTTGCCGTCCGCAAAGCCAGGCCTGCTATGCTTCAGTGGGACTCGGTTTATATTAGAGGAAATAGGTATGATGTAACTAATCTGACATTTTAGATCTCAGGAGGACGATGGTCCACAGAAAACAAATTGACTGCGCTGAACCAGAGTTATTGACAAGTCTTTTTGTAAGAATAATTTGTAAGCAGAGATCTGTAAAGAACTAGCTGAATGTTGATAGTTACTTCCCCAATCACTCTAAAGCAGATCCATATAAATCCATATAAATATTAATCGGTCCTTTCTAGAAAAATCCTTTAGTATCTTGATAGCAAAGGGTTCTCACTATCTTTATTCAGGAATCTTTATTTTTTTCCAAAAATGCATAAGAGTTATTTATAAAAACTGAGTTTATATTTTGGAAACAATTAAGCTTTGCTTTTATCGTGGACTTGTCAGTCAGATACGATACATATTGAACTGCGTGCATCCTGTGGGATTGTAATAACTTATGGTGAATGGAACTGATATCCTGATGCTCTTGGTTCTGTAAGACCTATGTTCTTAATTTCTGTAAGAACTATAAGAATAGCAAACCAGGATGATTTCATTGAAAACAGGATTTCAAAACCAGTACATATTCCCTCAAGGCCTTCACTAACTGCAGGGATATTGTAATGTTTAAGTCACTTCAAGAAATCCTGTGTACAAGTATCTTAAGAAGAAAACCAGTTTGTGAAACAAAAAAAGATCCTAGCCAAGCATTCCAGTTCTAAGTGAATCTGTCATTGCCTAGTGGAATTATGTTGTTATAGTTCTTCTGGCTCCACGGGCACTGTCTCTTATGCAGCTCTAAAAAGAAGAAGAGAGGAAGGAAAGAGAAAGATAATTCCAGCTGGAACATTACATGTAGAAAGCTTTTCATTGTGTAGTAAGTGTTTGGAATGTGCCACGAACCCTATAAAACAGCTCAGCCTTTTCATACCGAAACAGTTGCTTTTGTGTTATCTGTAAAAAGGCAAAGTGCCCACATAACAGTAATAAGAAGCTGACAAATTAGCTGTAATAGCAACAGAATGAAAGTACTCCCACTTCCACAGTCGATCATTTTATTGTTTCTGAGCTGCTCAGTGCAGCCTCACTCTGTCTCAATGATTCCAAAGGTTACTCGGGACTCATTATTACAAAGCTGAAGAGTTGTTCTTAGTGTTGGTATATTGTGCTTTTAAAGCAATCCTGTAAATGGCAAACAAATCTAAGTTTTCTGAATTTACTGCTGAAGCGACAGAGAGACTGAGGGTGTGAGCGGTAGGATGCTACCTGGTTTTTACAGAAGAAA
Organism: Phaenicophaeus curvirostris; assembly: GCF_032191515.1. Lineage (NCBI taxonomy): Eukaryota > Metazoa > Chordata > Aves > Cuculiformes > Cuculidae > Phaenicophaeus > Phaenicophaeus curvirostris. Next base: position 3,860,709 of record NC_091402.1, on the reverse strand, counting down.
TGCTTCATGCCATTAGCAGCAGTGGCAAACTCTCATTACAATGTTCTTTTACTTATGGTAACTTTGAAAAATACACTTTAGTACAATGAGGTTTGGAAAACATTCTTGAAGGAGATCTTCCCCCTCCCTATGGCATTCCTCTGTGCCACTGAGGCATATCCTCAGCCTCCTGTGAGTGCCGTGGTGTATATGGCAAAGAACTGAAAGCATCTTAAAAATATGATATATAGCTGAGCTGAAAATGAAGTCTGTCATAAAAAGGTTTAAGGAGAACAAGTTGGATGTCTGTGTTTGGGCAGGAAAGATAATCGTCCAAGCCTTAGAGGGATGATCTACCTTTATAAACAGAGCAAACTTGCTCAAGCAGGTTGATGTCAAGTAAAGAAAAAGCTCACAAGGTAATTTTGTAGCATATTTACATGTCATGGATGGACATGAGCTGGAACTGAGTTTTGATTCTGTAAACCTCACACCCTAAAAATTCCCACCATAAAAGAAGCAGGGGGCAAATGGAGATGAATCTCAGAGGAAATCGAGGCCACAGTCTCTGTGCTTTCTGATTTTTTTATATCGCTGAGTCATACCCAGCTGGTTCAGAGTTCATCTGCAACATAGAAGTAAAATTTAAAGCTATCGCTGCCCAAAGCCCAAATTATGAACAGCTTTCAAGTACTGAAAGATCTGAAGAGAGCAGCTGGGGTCTGCAGCGCGTGACCATTATTTAGGTAATCTAAAGAGAAGTATCTACAGTTTATCAAAAATTCTCTATTTGTCTTTTAAAAATGACTCGGTACCATTACCAGAGGAAGTGATAAGAAGGGGCTGTTTGTTTGGAGGTGATTTCCTGCTGGCAGATACTTTCTTGCAGACTTTCTGACCCGTATTTTATGGTACTGTCGGTTGAACGGTTTAAGTAAGGGATCTCTGCAAGACAAGCACAGCTTGCCAGCGTGAAATGCCAAATGGGAAGAGGGGCCAAATGGGCCACCGAGTCCAGTCCCCTGCAACTGAAAGCAATCACGTTGTAAATCCACTGTCAAACAAATATTGAGCTCCATATTCAAACTTGCCATTATTCCTATTTCTGAAAAACTGTCCCCAGGCTTCACATCTGTGAAAGTTAACTACCTTGTCCTACCTGGTGACAGACCAAGGTCTGTCCACACTCATTTGTTTGCCTGCCAGCTTGGTCTTTTCGTTTGCACGGCAATTTTTTCTCCGTGAAGTGAAACCCTAATGTATTTATAAAAAGCTTTGTTTTCTCTGAACATTTTTACTGATATAGAACACAAGCCAAGTGAGTTAGTAGAATTGGATGCACAGAAACCTTGTTAAGATCAGAGGAAATAACAGCCTATTTTTTTTTTTAATTTTTAACCTCTTGTCCTTTCTGAAATGGAAGTGTTGCCTTAAGAAAGTAATTTTAGGCCAGCTATAGGCACTGCTTTTTATTGATCAACCTATGAAATTAATTTCATAGCTGCACAGCAAATGTTATTTAAATTATTGACTGTTTTTCATGGAATATTCTGATAATCAGGGAGTGTTACCCAGCATAAAGTAGTTTATCAGTAATGAATTACTGGTGGTCATTATTATATGGGAGGATTTAATAATGTTAAGCAATTTTATTAACCATAATGGCAGTAGAATTAAATAATTTATTACCTCGAGTTTGAAAGCAAATGTTACAAATTATATTAAATAATAATTACAGCCACTTAAGAACGTATTTGGGGACAGATAGAAAGAACAGAACAGCTATTCTTATGAAAGATAATAATGGTTAAAAGCAAAAGATTTTTGCATCTTGCCAAAGAATAAGCTATGCCAAGCCTATGCTGGACTGTCATAGCTGTGACAGTGCACGGTTGTAAACATCCATCCCAGATTCCTCCGTGTGGAGGAGAATTTATGGCCTCAAGCTCCGCCAGGGGAGGTTTAGGCTAGACATTAGGAAAAAATTCTTTACAGAAAGGGTCATTGGGCACTGGAACAGGCTGCCCAGGGAGGTGGTTGAGTCACCTTCCCTGGAGGTGTTTAAGGCACGGGTGGATGAGGTGCTGAGGGATATGGTTTAGTGTTTGATGGGAACGATTGGACTCGATGATCTGGTGGGTCTCTTCCAACCTGGTTATTCTGTGATTCTGTGATTCTGTGAATTCGCCGTTGGCATGAGCCCAGAAGGCAATTTCTGCCCAAGCTACATCCCGCAGTCCCCCTCTGCCATCAACAGCTGTGGCTGAGCTGAGGAGCTGCTGCTAAAAGCTGTCAGGAGACTTCTTAATAGCAACTGGAGCTTGGGCATGGAGAACTGAACCTGTGGTTTTTGAATCTCCCAGGTTAGTGTGACTGCACAAGTTGGATTTATGGTGTTTTCTTATTTTGATAGGTTAGCAACCACCTTAGCAGGAAACATATTTAATGGTAGCAACTATATGCAAATCTCTCAGAGTATATGCTGTTTTTTCCACAAGCAAATTACCTGGTGCTGCCTGTTTGTCCCCTGCCTGTATCTCGTCCCGCCTTTCCATAAACACTCCCAGGTCAGTGTGGAAAACACATTGCAGGATTGTCTAAACCTGCCTCGATCTGCGGCTTGCGGAGGTTTCAGCTGTCTCTAGGACTGGTTCTAGACCTTCTGCAAGCAAATTCTAGTAAAAATCTTACTAATAAATATACTAAGAACTTGTCACGCAGCTTGCATGAAGTACCAGATGGAATGACTTGATAGACTTAAGAAATCTTTAACAATTAATATGTGAGAGCAGTGTTTCCGAATTCTTCATAAACTAACAACTCCCACTTTTTCTCCCTAGATCGCCCAGGTTTGTTAAATGTGAAGCCCATTGAAGACATACAAGACAACCTTTTGCAAGCTTTGGAGCTCCAGCTAAAGCTGAATCACCCAGAATCATCCCAGCTCTTTGCAAAGTTGCTTCAGAAAATGACGGACCTCAGACAGATTGTAACGGAACACGTGCAGCTGTTGCAAATAATAAAGAAAACGGAAACAGATATGAGTCTTCATCCACTCCTACAAGAAATCTATAAAGACTTATATTAATGACATCGTAGTTTTAATCCGCTGACATAATGTATGTTCTTCAGATTGCACTATTTCTTTGAGGGAAAACTTTGCATACCTAAGAAATTACTGTGAAACAGCATTTAAAAAGAGAGAGCTTAGTATAGCAGATCTATTTTATGCATATTGTTTATAAAGACACATTTACAATTTACTTTTAATATTAAAAATATCTATATCGTGAAATTCTTGGCAGTATTTTCAGAATGAATTTTATAAACTACCTTATTTCTTAAAATTGCTTCTCCAGTATGATTGATGCTTCACTGAGGTTGGTTAAGCATGCAGTTAAACTTCCAACTTAAAAATAAAAATCTTTCTCCTTATACATTTCTAGGCAAACGTTTTAAGCATTATGTTTGATTTTGTGCTCCCAAAGCATCAGCAAAATAACAATTAAATTGAATTACAGATTAGCGCTTCAAAGACAACAGTTAGAAATGCCAGGTCTGGCACTGTTTTTGTCTCCCGTAATATCATTTTAAGCTGATGGAGGCCTGTGAAAACATCTCAGTGTAAGGAAGAGTGAAGCCCATCTCTCTCTGTACTCAGCACTGGTGAGACCGCTTCTCGAATCCTGGGTTCGGTTCTGGGCCCCTCACCACAAGAAGGATGTTGAGGCTCTGGAGCGAGTCCAGAGAAGAGCAACGAAGCTGGTGAAGGGGCTGGAGAACAGGCCTTATGAGGAACGGCTGAGAGAGCTGGGGGTGTTTAGCCTGGAGAAGAGGAGGCTGAGGGGAGACCTCATTGCTCTCTACAACTACCTGAAAGGAGGTTGTGGAGAGGAGGGAGCTGGCCTCTTCTTCCAAGTGGCAGGGGACAGGACAAGAGGGAATGGCCTCAAGCTCCGCCAGGGGAGATTTAGGCTGGACATTAGGAAAAAAATTTTCCCAGAAAGGGTCATTGGGCACTGGCAGAGGCTGCCCAGGGAGGGGGTTGAGTCACCTTCCCTGGAGGGGTTTAAGGCACGGGTGGACGAGGTGCTAAGGGGCATGGTTTAGTGTTTGATAGGAATGGTTGGACTCGATGATCCGGTGGGTCTCTTCCAACCTGGTTATTCTATGATTCTATGATTCTATGTGTGGGCAAACCCAACAACTAGATGCCATTTCAAGAATGAGTTAAGGAATCGCTCTCTAGGCAGCTGAGTCTTTTCGCTCCTGCTGCTCCTGCAAGGCTGAGGCAGGTGCAGCCGCGGGTGCAGCCACGACTGCCAAGGCTCATCCCACTGCAGCCAGTGCTAACGCAGCTTCCAGTCACCCTCCAGAGTCTGTAGCTGGAATAGGTTTGGCTTGAGACCTTCCCAAATTATTTGATGAACTATCATCAAACAGCATATTCAGTCCTAGCTGTCATGGAACATTGGAATAGTGTGACCTCTCCCAAATAAAAGCAAGGTTTGAATTCATTCTTTAAAACATGAACTGGTAATAGAAACCCTGCTGTGTTAGTTTGACCTGAGCTGTCACTGTTTATCACTGGGAACAAGAACTCTTTGAGATATTCACTGCTGTTAAGATTGTTAATTTTCTTATATATGTTGCCCTATAATGTCACTGCAGATTTCCACTGGGAGCAAAGCATCAGAGAGTGAATGAATTTAACAGAACGTTAAGTTCCTTACACAATCTTCTTTTGGCATCCACAGTACTGGTGTGAGATTCCCTTAGGTTCACACTTTGCCTGCCCACATTTACTGCTTGTGAATGCGACCCCTGACAGATCAAAGCCGCTGTGATCCATGCTGGTGGACCCAAAATGCTGGAAATAAAACCACGAGTTGTAACATGTATTGAAGTAAGGAGGGGTCCTCAACTGAATAGCCTTGGCTTCCTCACCATGTCTGTAATTTATCTATGTAGCAAAAATCGTGCCTTAAACTTAGTGAGAGAAGTTCAGTTTGTAAGGGGACCGAGAGGTAATGTAAGTGTGAATGTGAGCAGGCTGGATCTTCAGGGAGTGCAAATTGGCCTGACTCTGAGGGCAGACCTTGGAAAGTTGGTGCAAATTATGCAAGAAAGAGGCTGATGGAGGCAAATACTAAAGCAACCCTTACGTTCATGCCTTCTGCACGTGAAAGTGGTTCTTCCTACTTCTGTCAGACAATCTGTGGGCCCGTGGTCAGCAGGAAGCATTGTGCCCACCAGGAAGGTTGGGGAATTGAGTCGTTCAGCCTCAAAGTTGAAAACCCACAGGTGAAATCACACTGAGATGAGGTCAGCGTGAGGCTAAAGCAAACAGATTTGGTCTCCACTGAGTTTGCAGTGAGATCGTTTCAAGTAACTTAGAAATGATTGTCCTAAAGCAAATGGAATATTGCACGTTCATGCTCCAGGTTGCATGTTTCCAGCATATTTCAGGATAGCTAGCACTGGATTCTGACAGGAATTACACGTGCACTAATTTGTGGGTGTTACAATCCAAAAGCAAATATTCTCTCTCTTCTTGTTTTAAGTTGTTTTCCACTAGACACCGGCCATTTGAAGCTTTGCCAGTAGTGGGAGAACTTCTATCTAATTGCAAAGCTTCCCTGCTCCTGTAGGAGGATGCATCAAAGACCGACGCTGAGATGGATCATAGCTCTGACACTGAATTCCTAGAATAATGCACAGCCAGGACGATTCACCTGAGCCTGCATTTCCTATACAATCCAGATTTATATCAGCCTCACTAGCAATGAGAGGTCCAAATCAGTCTGCAATAAAGAAGGATTCCAGGGCATGCACTTCCGTAAGCAGTGTTAAATGTTGCTTGGGAAGGGCAGTGGGAGAGATGCACTGATGATGAAATTCAGTTCATGACTTTGTTATGGGGAAAAGCTCTGTGTAACCAAGAAGCACGTGAGCTCTAAGAGGTGAACTCTCCTTTCTTGCAAGTTTTGAAAGCAGCAGTTTAGCAGTGATGGCGTTTAAGCTGTTCAGTCCAATGCAGATGAGTACAATCCATCTGTTCTGAGCGTGGCAGCAGAATGGTGGTCGCAATGGTCTAAGGATAACAGAGAAGACATCTCTGCAGGAACAGGTGCTACCCTTTATTAGGGTGAAGGGTCCGAATGCCCCAACACCTATACTTTTCTTTCAACTGTATAAGCTGCTCTAATAAAATATATTGTTCTCCCTGCTTCCTGTCTTCTCTTACATTTTGATGGTTATTCATCATGTTTTCCTCAAGCCATGGAAAATGTTAATTTTCATGTGAATTACTAATCACAGAAATGTTCTGATTCTAAATGGTTACATCATGGTAAGGAAGTTTTGCCTAAAATACTTTGCTACAAGAATAGGTCTTAAGGGAAAAATGTTCATTTAATGGACAATCGGTATGTACTAATTTAGAACAAATGACTGTTATGAGGATACGAAAACATTTTCTCAAAAACCAGCATTTTCTCTTGTGAATTATATTCAGAATTTTGATCTAATTGTAAATACTTTCTGTTTCTATGGGACTTTATTTATTAAAAACAGAAAAAACTTGCTAATGGGAGTTCATCAGTGGGTTGTAATATCTGCAGACTCCAGAGTTTTGGTTAGAATGGGCCGTGCCATACGTGAACAATTTGGGGTTTGATCTTCAGTGCTACTAAAAACATGTAACAACTCAAAACCAGAAGCAGTCAGCTGGTACTTGCCTGCCTCAAAGAACTTGCTCGTGTGTCACTGTCCTTCCTCAGCCGTCTGTTCAACATCACTGCACCATCCCCAGGGACATCGTGCTTGGGGGGGCACTAGGTGCCTTCCCACAAGGTTTAGAACTTCAGAGCTGCTATTCTGCCTCGTATTTTACACTGATCTGCTCTTTCAGTAGAAAAACACTGGCAGTAAATCACAGTCAGAGCAGCGGCTCACCCAGATGTTTCTTGTTGAAGCTCAAAATTCTCTATTTGTTACACCAGGAAAAATCCCCTCTTTTAGACAGAGTTCACTGGTGACCAGTTCTGTAGTAAATATCACTGTGAGTGGCCTAAAATGAACATTTAGATGAGAGAAAAACATTTCCAGCATCACCGTTATCCTAGCAAAGGCAGCTAAGCCCATTTTAGTCCCTGTTTCCGCAGCAGCGATGGAAAGCCAGCAGGTAGCCGACTGCCTTTCAGCTCTGCGTGAGGGGAAGCAGTTGAGCTGCGTGTTGCTGACAGCACCTTCTCCTGACATGGGCAGCCCTTCCACAGGCTGAAATAACGAGGTCTGGGAAATGGGCTTCCCGATAAGTTCTGTCAGGGCTTGCGGTGCGAAGCTGTGGGAGCACCGGGGCCTGCCCTGCCCTTTGCCTTCGGCACGAACTCGGGGTGTCGGCTCCCCACGGGTACAGTTAAGCCCTGAGGGATCAGGATTTGATATTTGATTTGCAATTGCAAACTCTACCTCAAAGCTGAGCACCTTTGAATGGGCCTTCTTCCTTTTAAAAGAGAGGTAATCCCTCTCCCTTACACGGGCGTCCGCTTGGTAAACACAGGCGATACGAGGCTGCAGATTTATAGAAGGAGGAAAACAAAAATGAGGGGAAAACCCTCCATCAAACTCTGCTCCTGGAGCAGCAGCGCAATCATTCGACTGTCAGGTGCCTCAGGTTTTCAGTCAGACACTGGAAACCATAATGTGCCTCCTCTTAAATCCCATTGCAGCTGCCCTGGTTACAAATGAGCTGCATAGGTGTGTCTCCAGCTACACGGATACAGCAACATGCTTGCATACTCATCAGCACTAACGAGCCCTGAGAGTGTCGATGATTGTTGGAAAAAACTGTTTCTGAGTTTCTGATTTTTAATTTTCATATGCAGGGTATAGGTATGAACTCAGAGTGGCCGAGCAGCACATCTTAAACATTGCTCACTGGCTTCGAGAAAACACTCAGTAGCCAGTGATGAACCCAACAGCAACAGGAAGCAAGGAAAAGATTCCCAAACTTCAGATGCAGTGCAGTATTATTCTCTCTGTGTGTACACATAAATAAGGACATAGACAGCATTCATGGACAGTAATCTCCTACCAGAAACCACTACTAGTCACAGAATCACAGAATCACTAGGTTAGAAAAGACCCATTGGATCATCGAGTCCAACCATTCCTATCAATAGTCAACCCTGTGTGGAAGAAATCCACTTAGTGAAAAATAATTGCTGCTTGTTACCTTTTTGCTCCTGCATTCTGAGAGTTTCCTCAAAATATGTACTTCTCACTTTCCAGTACAAAAAGAAAGTTTAGATATAACCATTTTCACTCCTGCTCAACCTGCATTGCCGTCTGGCCTGCTCTTTCTCCAGTCCCCTAGTGCCAGACCCCTGGTTCCAAGACACATACATTCAGCTGGGTTTCTTTTCTGTGCATGAGCTGTGGGTCAGTTCCTCGAGTCGCGGTGTTGAGCTGGGGAAGGGTACGAGCAGCTGCAGCTCAAGGACTGCAGGAGGTGAGGTGCCACCGCGCCTGCTGGCTCATCAGCCCTGGCTCTGCGGCAAGGACTCTGCTGAGCACAGAGAAAAGCTGCGTACCTGCGAAGATACCAGATCTTCTTCCCAACATGTGCAGTGTGTAATCTTGGAAACGTCTCCTAATCATACTTATTTGCATGCAAGGCACGTAATGTTCCTGAATGAGATTAGAGAGTCCTGCTACACTTGGCCTGACAGACACCAGCACTGTTCCAAGTCATTCACACATAGCGACAATGGGAGGGAGCAGGAAGGGAATTTTCTGATGTTCTACCCAGGATCAGCTCAGCACCCAGCCCAGTTGCTCAGGCTGCCTCTTACAGGTCTTACGTTTCTCCACTGCAACAGTAATCACCTTGTGAGACTGTTTGCAAGTGGGTTTAGTGTAAGGAAGCCAGTAAACAGCATCTGTACATCAATACGCTCCCCAAATACAAGTGGTTAATTGAGCTCAGTCTCGTTCCTGATGCAGGTCTTTATTGTTTGATGTATTGCATCCTGCGCTAAACGATGCAAGAACATAGTTTTGACACTGTAGCTCATCTGGATCCTAGAGCAGGAATTCTCTGGGCAAGCCTCGCTCAAGGCAGTGACTCGGACCTTCAGGGTTAAGTTCTTCAGGACTTCTTTCAAACGTGAAACTGATTTTCTTCAACAGGCATTTGCAAAGGGCAATTAGTTCTCAGCTCTCCAATGGGACAAGTTTCTAATTATGATCTTGCTAGCTGACTGCTAGCTCCGCTTTAGAAAAGGGCATCCACGGTGCAGAAGCAAAAGAGCTTTAGCTGCAAATGCAAATAGCCCTTCTATTAAGGCACATATTGTTTAAAGACTCTCTTTTTAATTATTAAGCTTCCTTATTGTGCTGGAAATGGGCAGCATTTTCATAACAGCGTTGGCCAAGAGGAATATCCATTGCTCATTATATTATATGCTGTTACCCAACAAGGTTTTTTTAGTTCAGTGGAAACAACAAGGGAAAACTGTACTCTCCAGAGGCAGGGGAGGGAAGGAGAAATCCGCAGCACCATTGGTTCTCACACTGGGAAGAGCTGGCAGTGCTGGAGACGATCTTGTCCTGCTTGCTGCAACGATGATTAAAGCGTTCTGTTGTGTCAGCAGATCCTCAGTTTGTTAGTGCTAACTCTCAGCTGGCCATATCCTGCCAGATTTGCAAGCAGAGCCTGCCAAGCCATCTCAACAAAAACGTAGCTTTAAATATTATAAATGATGCTGCATTTTGCTGTGGAAATGTTTCCTGAAAAGGCTGTTCCAAAACATCCTTTATTGTTGGGGGAGGGGAGAAATAGGGGCCTGGGAGAGGGAGGAGGGAGGAAAAAGAGCTACTTTTAATAGACTTTTCTTTTTTCTTTTGAGGCCAGAGATTCATTTCACATCATTCTGCAAGACCAAATGGATAATTTTTTTTCCCAGTGACTATAAAAAATTACAGTAATAATTTTGTATGTAAGTTTTGGCAACTAAGCTTGGGGTGGGAGGAAGGACAGAGGGCATCTTATTTTATAAAGGATTGCAGTGATGGATTTTGCAACTGATCAGTCAGTAACATCGTTTTGGTGGACTATCTGCTCACTGGCAAAGGAGATCTCTCTTCTTCCTGTTACATTAAATAAAACGTCCCAACAGAGCAAAGGAGGTGGATCTCCTACAAGGGCAGAACTTGAGTTCTAGACCAAAAAAAAAACCAGGATTTAGGTGTGTGTTTGATAACAGGGTAGTATCATGGACTGATCAATGGAATCTCTCCAAATCAGCAGTTCTTGAGCAACTAGGGTTGCTAGGTTTCCTTCTTTTTGTATATATTACCCAGAAACAAAACCATGTGGGCTAATCTACATGCAGAGTTCATAGAGTCAGTCTCATAAGATGGTTTGGGTTGGAAAGGATCTCAAAGCCCATCCAGTTCCAGCCCCTGCCAAGAGCAGGGACACCTCCCACTGGATCAGGGGCTCCAAGCCCCATCCAACCTGGCCTTGAACATCTCCAGGGATGGGGCAGCCACCACTGCTCTGGGCAACCTGGGCCAGGGCCTCCCCCCGTCACAGGAAAAGGCTTCTCCCTAGGATCTCATCTCAATCTCCCCTCTTTCAGCTGAAAACCATTATCCCTCAGCCTGCCCCTGCACTCCCTGATAAAAAGCCCCTCCCCAGCTTTCTTGTAGCCCCTTTCAGTACTAGAAGCTGCTCTGAGATATCTCCTCAGCCTTCTCTTCTCCAGGCTGAGCAACCCCAACTCTCTCAGCCCGTCCTTGTACAGGAGGTGCTCCAGCCCTCAGATCATCCCTGTACCCCTCCTCTGGACCTGCTCCAACAGCTCCGCCTCCTTCTTATGTTGAGGATTTAAGAACTGGACACGATCTTCTAGATCCTCAGATCATCTCCATGGGCTCCTCTGGGCTCATTCCAACAGCTCCATGTCCTGCCTATGCTGAGGACTCCAGAACTGGACGCAGGGCTCCAGGTGAGGTCTCACAAGGGCAGGGTAGAGGGGCAGAATCCTCTCCCTTGCCTGCTGGTCCCACTGCTTTGGATGCAGAGTTCCAAACGTTTGTGCAGATGCACACAGAGACTCAGAGCTGTTAAAATCTGAAATGCAAGTTTTGGTCCATTTGCATGAGGAAGTCCTTTTAGAGAGAACATTGTCCATAAAGCGCTTTCACAGTTCAGGCACAAATCAGAAAAGCAAAGGAATGGAAAAGGATAGGAATGACTAGAGCCCCAGCACCCAAAGTGGGTTCAGTTGTACCCAATCCAATAGGATGGGCAAAGAATAGTTTCAGGGCAGTGGGTTTGCCTCCAGGTTGCTTGCTATCTCTCAGCTGATCGTTCATCAAAAAATGTGTTGGCTATTTGGCTGAACCTTTCTCCACATCGTTTATACTTCCTTTTTCTTTAGGTTTCACATTTTTCTGCATTTTACAAGAGTGGTTTTTTTGCCAGGTGAATTCTAGACTGCGAGGCAGAGAAACCTATAGCAGCCGTGCTCTTATAGGCAAGACACAAGGTTACGCACCCTGTTCTGCTTTCAAACGCTACCTGGGCAGCCTGAAGTACAAACGTTAGGTATTCATATTCAGTGTGTCTTTACAATGAAATGTAAGCGAGGGTTATAAAGCCAGCTTCAAGGAAAATTGGACTTTCAAGGTGCTTCTCCTTCACAAACATCATTTTATGGAATCAAACTCCCTGAGTCTTACTGTTAAGCTTGCACATGCAGCCCAGTGCGGGAAAAATACTACAAATTACTATCAGAAACAGGGGAGGTGGGTAAAAATAATGAAAACCAAAATATATTAAATGCTTAGTAAATTAATATCTTTTATTTTGCAGCTGTTATTGAGAAAATTTTAAATGCATAAAGGTAATGGAAAATTAAGTCACTGGGAGTTCTTTAACTTTGTTTCTGCATGAGCACTACAAGAAGTGATGGTTGCATTTATCATTATAGTGCAAAGGTCCAGAGCTCCTGGTAAATGTGATTAAAATCTGGTACAATGCTGTTAGAGGCAATGGCACTATGTCAAAATGAAATGGTAGTGGGTGAAATCATACGAAAAAAATGGATTTTGAATATTCAACTGAGTTGCAACGGTGGCTTGGAGGAGTTCAGGCTCTGAAGAGGGTACTTTTGGCATCCAGCAATAAAAATCCTATTCCATAGAGTGGGTATTTTTTGATGTAAGATAATTTTAGATCCTCATAAGGCACAGCCTTTAATGTGCTCTTCATAGAAGATTGTGAGGTGTCTACCTGCAAAATGCAATATCAGTGCAGTGTACTTGTACCTTGTGCTGCCATAATAAATCGTAATTGCTGGGTTTTATACAACTTAATTCATATATGATGAGGGAGGAAACAGGGGGCTGTAAAGTATCCACTTATGATGTTATAGGTAATCATCCGTTGATATTTGCTCTTCTCTGCATTTCTGTGTGCACATAGTAAAGCTGTATTCATTAACTAATACCAACCCAGGAATGTAATTAACCAAGTTATATAGAGTTTGAGTGAATCCAAGGAAAGATCTCCAAACCTGGGATCAAGCCTAGAATGTAGCTGCTTGTGTTTAGAAAAAAATCACGTTTATAATATACAAGACATGACCTAAGTGTTCCTGGTTTGGATACTAGCAGCTCTTGATTGGATAAGATTTGAGTTCAGTGCAATGGACGCGGGCTCTTCTGTGCCAGTTGGCTTCAATGTTTAAGAGCTGGACACATCCAGTTCACTGAATAACCACATCTTCAGTCTTGTTTGGAAGTTTTTGTCTTGCATCCCATTTTGCATTTCCATACAGACCAGCTCTCCTGCATACTGGAAAGGCTCTGCTGGCAAAGAAGAGACAATAGAAAAGAACTCCATGTATAGCACTTCTTTAAAATATCCCTCTCTCTATTCGGTTCTGCTATGTTCTGTCCACAAAAGCACTCTTGTCGGCGCCCAATCCTGAGGATAACTCCTTCAAATCATAGAATAGTTTGGGTTGGAAGGGACCTTAGAGCCCATCCAGTTCCACCCCCGCCATGGGCAGGGACACCTCCCACTGGATCAGGCTGCCCAAGGCCCATCCAACGTGGCCTTCAACACCTCCAGGGATGGGGCAGCCACAGCTTCCCTGGGCAACCTGGGTCAGGGCCTCACTACTCACAGTGAAGAAATTCCTCCTTCTGTTTAGTCTAAATCTGCCCCTCTCCTGTTTATACCCATTGCCCCTCATCCTGTCACCACAAGCCTTTGTGAACAGTCCCTCCCCAGCTTTCTTGTAGCACCTTCAGGTACTGGAAGGTTGCTAGAAGGTCTCCTCTCAGCCTTCTTTTTTCCAGGCTGAACAACCCCAACTCTCTCAGCCTGTCCTCATGTGGGAGGTGCTCCAGCCCTTGGATCATCCTTGTAGCCTCCTCTGGACTCATTCCAATAGCTCCATATCCTTATATTGAGAATTTAAGAACTGGACACAATACTCCAGATGAGATCTCACGAGAGGAATGGAGGAGCTGAATCCCCTCCCTTGCCCTGCTGGCCACGCTGCTTTTGATGCAGCCCAGGACATGGTTGGCCTTCTGGGCTGTGAGTGCGCATTGCCAGCTCATGTCAATCTTCTCATCGACCAGAACCCCAAGTCCTTCTCCTCAGGGCTGCTCTCAATCACATCATCCCCCAGCCTGTACTGAAACCAGGGACTCCCCCAACCCAGGTGTAGGATCTTGCACTTGGCCTTGTTGAACCTCATGATGTTCTCACAGGCCAACTTCTCCTGTAACTAGAGCTACTTGTAGAATTGGCCTCCAGGGAATGAAACATAATAATAAGTTTCACACCCTTGACTGTTACTGCTCACTCTACAAGTCATGGATAAAGAAATACTTACTCTGCAAGCAGGACAGAGTAAGTTTGGAGAGCAAACCTTGAATACTTGGAAGCACTCCTTAATATCCATTACTGCCCTCTTAGAAGCAACACATCCATGCTCAATAATGTGTGCCGTGACTCTCTTGCCAGTGTCAGAGTGCTCTGTCATCTCTGAACTAGGCTGAAGCCTTCCTGATTTTCAGTGGCTAAGAACATTCCTCCTGTACCAGCAAGCATCCTCTAACCTCCCCTTGGAGGTACATTAATGTTCAGTTGTGGGCATTATTCAAACAAGAGGGGGAGAGGAGACTGGTGTACAAAGCAGTGTCTGACTGGTTTCCCTAGTTCATAGCTTTCTCTAAAGAAGCAGCCACAGGAGGGGCTGACTCTTGGTGCAGACTGGAGGACAGCTCGTGGCTGCTGCTGCTCCCCAGATTCTTCCCATTGTCCCCAGTTCCTGTTCCCAGCATCCGGCCTGTGCCCTTGCTGGGTGTGAGTGTCTGTCTTGCTCAGAGTTATGATAGTTTGGTTAGCAGCCAAGGGGCTGAGGATACAAGTTATAATAGCGTTTCCTTCCCCAGAAACCACTGTGCCAGGGGATGGGAGCTATGCAGCCCCAGCCATTCCTGCTTTGTGCAGCTATTCCGAGGTCAATGGCAACCTTAGGGCATCTCGGGAAGGAGCATCTTGCCAGTTCCATAAGGCAGCAAACCTGCTCCCCGACAGCTCTGGATGTGAGAGAATTAAGTGAGAATTCCCAAGCAGCTTTCCTGCTGAGCCTGTAGGAAAGCTGGAGACGGGCTCTCTATCATGGAGTGCAGGGATAGGACAAGGGGCAATGGTTTTCAGCTGAAAGAGGGGAGATTGAGATGAGATCTCAGAAAGAAATGTTCTGTTGTGTGGGCAGTGAGGCCCTGGTCCAGGTCACCCAGAGCAGTGGTGGCTGCCCCATCCCTGGAGATGTTCAAGGCCAGGCTGTATGGGGCTTGGAGCTGAACCCAGAATTCGAGGAGCGGTCTCACCAGTGCCGAGTACAGGGGGAGAAAAACCTCCCTGGACCTGCTGGTCACGCCATTTCTGATACAAGCCAAGATGCCATTGGCCTTCTTGGCCACCTGGGCACACTGCTGGCTCATGTTCAGTCGCTGTCAACCAACACCCCCAGGTCCCTCTCCTCCAGGCAGCTTTCTAGACAGACTTCTCCTAGTCTGTAGCACTGCATAGGGTTGTTGTGCCCCAAGTGCAGGACCCAGCATTTGGCCTTGTTAAACCTCATGCCATTGGACTCTGCCCAGTGGTCCAGCCTGTTCAGATCCCTTTGGAGCCTCCTGACCCTCCAGCAGATCCATGCTTCCACCCAGCTTAGTGTCATCTGCAAACTTACTTAGGGTGCATTCAATCCCCTCATCCGGGTCATCAATAAAGACATTGAACAGGGCTGGACCCAGCACTGAGCCCTGGGGAACCCCACTTGTCACTGGCCTCCAGCTGGAGTTAACTCCATTTCCCACCCCTCTCTGGGCCCAGCCCAAAGAAAAGCCTGTGTGAAAACCCAAGTTCAAACTCATATTCTTGAGCCACAGCACCCAGGTTTCCTCAGCTCTAGCAGGTATCTTGGCCATCGCAGTCAGTCTCTCTTCCAGTTGTTTTCTGATGGACCTTTTCTATTTTGCCCAAAGAAACAGGCACGGAGAGTTACAATGCTCATCTAGAAGGCAGTACAGGACTTGAAACCTTTGTCCCTCACATTACAGGTGAGTGCTTTAACCCCTTTGCCTTTTCTTGTCTCTTGTTTGATCTTTCTCTGATCTGCATTTAGTCAAACAAATAGAAAATCTGGTATCCAGAAGTGCTGAGCAACAAGCAACTGGACTCCAAGTACTTAAACGTAGGTTTAAGAGCCTAACTTTAGGCACTGGTTTTGAAATCCCTGTGCAATTCATGTCGTGAGATAGCGTAGGGACAGTAGGGTGTCCAACAAACATTCTCTTTACTTTATAAACAAGCCTTAAGTAAGTAGTAGATGGAGCTGTTGCCCAATCTGTTGCGGTGTTTGGGTTCTTTTTTTAAAAGAAGACATTCCAAAGTACCCTGCAGATTTTTGGAAATATGACTTGCGCACTTTTTTTTTCTTTTCAGTAGAAAGACAGCAACACCAAAATGAATGACTCCCATGTTACAGATCAGACAATGTTTCTTAATAGGGTTTTAAAGCTTGTTGTTACACAAATGCAACTCCCACTGCCAAGAGTAAACTAATCTATTCTTGGCACGCCTGGTAAGTCTTAAATCACAGACAGTTGGTACATTCTGCTTGACATCCCCAGGAACTAAAATTTCAGTTTGATAGCTGCTTGGTAAAGAACTTTGTATTCAAAATAAAGGCCCTTCCACTCTGCTTAGACACATTAGGTCTCCTCAAGCTCAGTAGGCATTTTGCATGTGCTAGGACTGCAGGGCACAGGAATGTTTTCATGTGATTATATCTTCTTTTTTCTTAGAAATTACCCCAGCTGTGTCTTAATGATGCTTCTGCTCATTCAAAATGAGCAATTGCCCGATGAATTAGGAATCCAACATGTTTTACTGGGCATTTTAGTATGTCTTTCAAGTGTGGTTTCAGAGATAAAATCTCAGCCTCCAAGTCGCACCTTTACCAAAGAAAACACATTGCTCTACTCGGACCATTCTCAGTGCTCTGGTTTTACAATACGATGTGTGACCAGCCCAGTAGAGAAGGTTTAGTGCAGGAATGGTCTTCAGCAGACAGCTCAAAATGTTTTATAGCAGCCAGGATCAGCCAGATTTGTTTTACTGATGGGGGAAGCTGGAGTGCTGGGGTTGCAGGTAAGTGATCAGCCCGACATCATCCAGAAAGCCAGCTGCACACTAAGGCTTGTTCTTAACCCCCCTATTACAGCATCTTCTGCAGTAGTCCTAAAAATGCTTATTTTTCCAAGGAAAAATCCACTGTCTGTCTTACAAAGCACCACCAGCAAGATTTTAGTTTGCAAATCAGAAAGCTAAGCAAGGAAAATTTCATTTCCCTAAGTGTGTGTTTGCTTGCAAGTGAGAAACTCTTCCCTCTCTCCTAGTGGTTTTGTGTGCTGCTTTCTTACCTCTCAAAGCAGAAAAGGGGTGCCTGGATTGCATGGGAAGAAGCACTACTCTAGATCATCTCAGGTCACTGCAGCTGTTTAATGAACCAAAACAAAACTATCTAATGACTTGTTCTCTAACCAATGTAATGCATCCAGTCCCTAGGCTAGAGCACATCGCTGGAGCTGATGTCGCTAGGACAGCATTTGCTATTCTGTACACTGCCCCCAAAATCAAGGGCTTCTTTTCTGTTGGTGCAGTCTTATTAAAGCCACCCATGACGGGAAATATCTATTGGTGTTACCATGCTAAAGCAGAAAACTACTGTTTGCAAGAGGCAGTAAAGGAGAAAAGATTCTGTACATCAAAATAAAAATAACAGAAAGAGAGAAATTGCAGGGTTCCGGTACTGCCACAGGAAGATGAGGAAATCACAGAAGATAAAGTAAAGATTAATTGTTCAATGTCTTCTTTGCTTAAGCCTTCACATTAAAAGGTTAATTCCTACCAGATGCTAAGAATAATTAAAACTAGCAACAAGCTAGAGTGTAGAGAATAGGAGCAGAATTGGTTAAACATGTTCAGCTGTGTTAGATACAGTCAAATTAGCAAGCTGTAAGGAAACTTACCCTGGAGTATTTAAGGAAATAGCTGAAACAATCTGAACCATTACATGATTATCTTTAAGAACTCGTAGGGAAGCAAGGTCTCAAAGGCTTCAAAAGGACAAATTTCTGGGTTTTTTTTTTTTGGTTTTTTTAGAGTTTTTTTGTCTTTCTTTCCTCCCTAAAGGAAAAAGGAAGGACCAGGAGAATAACAGATCAGTCAAATACCAAACTGGTTGCTGATTTGTTTGAGGAACTATCCATCTAAGAATATCCAGCCAACAGCAAGGTAATAGCAAGATATCTTTTTGTCAAGAGTAAAATCACATCGTGTTAATTTGATTTCCTTTCTTGATGGAATAATTTGTCTCATGAGTAAGAAGGAAGTAGTAGATAAGCTATAGCATGACCTTGCAAAATTGAAGGTAATGTTCTTATAAACAAGCTAGTGAGGCATTGAAAAGTGAAGCTATTATGGATTAAGAAATGGATGAAAAAGTATTTCTCCATAGTTTGCTGTCAAACTGAGAACTTGTACCAGCTGGGATGCACCAGGCTTTTTCTGAGTGCTCTCTGCTTTGAAGCTTTGCTTAATGGCTAGAATGACAAAATATACAGTGCATTTAGAACATTACTAAGTCACATCACAGAGACTTAAACGTTCTGGAGCAAGACTTTAATTCAACCTGATCGTGAGATATTGGAATAAGTGACTGGAATCTATACAGTAAGGTTCAGCAAATAAAGATGTGAAGCTTTATCTGTGCAAGAAAAAAGCCTTAGGAGGCCATTACAGATTGGAATAATTGGCAGTGTGGCACTGCTGTGCGCAATGAGTATCTGAATAAAGCAAATCACAACGGCATGATGCTGCTGTTGCTAAAAAAGGCTGGCACTACTTGGTAGCTAAAATTTATGTTTGGCTGACAATGGGCTCTTACCACTGCTTTCCATGATTGTTATGTCCTTGCTTTGAGTTTGATGGCACAGCCTTAAGGTGCCTGAAAAGGACATGAGGAAAGAGAACTGGAAATATAACAAAAAGCACTATATTTCATTTCTCAGGTAGAAACTGAATTGCTTTCCAAGGGAAAAACCCTGTTTCTTGGTAAGGAAAGCCATCAATACTTTTGTTATGGTCTTTTGAAATGGCATTTCAAATGTATCTGTGTCAACATGGGCTGATAATTCATGTTGCAAATCCAGCATGTGCTGTAGAGATAGCAGCGCTCTTTCGAAAGACGCTTTAAAACCAGGCAATTGTATTAATCTCTCTCTCCCTCTCTAATAGACTTACGATAACCCATCTCTCGTGCATAGTCTACTGTTCCCACGAATTGCTGGAAAGTGAGGACTTGATGTTCCCCAGTTCAAGAAAAAGCCTCAGGAAATTGCAAAAAGTCCTAGAAAGCCACAGTTTGTTTTTATAACATTCTTTTCCTTTTAGAGCAGTAATAGATATTTTTTTTAACATTCTCTCTGATATTTCAGGAGTTAATGGACGCTAATGATCTAAAACCTGCAGAAAACTCTGGTACAAGACACTGGAAAGAGAGCTCAGCTAATTATCAGGGCTTTGTTTATGCAGGAAAAGGGATGTGTAAGTCACACCAATGAGGCTCGGTTTTTTGTGGGGGGACAGTATCTATTTCTGAATGGATTTCTGGGTCCCCTCTAGGTCCTCTAGTGTAACTATTTTACTATTTACGTGGCAAAAAATGTGCATGTATATTATGGTTTGATTTCATATTACTTAAGACAGCCCAAGAAGTCTTATTTTACAAAAGGGGAAGTTCAGAATGGCATTTGTCTCCTGCAAAGATTGATGTTTCAGGCTGTGATGTCTCTCACTCCAGAGATGCTTCTCCATCTACAGGCAGTGGATGTAAATTTTGTATGACAAGATAAAAAATGAGACAAATCATAGTCTATAAAATGCTCCACAACAATGCGACGCCCTGTATCTTCTTTCCAGTCAGAGACAGAAGGCTTCTTTCTCACACATAATATATGAAATTTCCAAGCAGTGTGCCACTATGCTTGATGCTCTCTACATACTACATGAAAGGAAGTTGTAGTGAGGTGGATGCTGCTCTCTTCTCCCAAGGAACAAGTGACTGGATGAGAGGAAGTGACCTCAAGTTGCACCAGGGGAGGTTTAGATTGGAAATTAGGAAAAATTCCTTCACTGACAGAGTGGTGAAGCCCTGGCAGGTGGTGAAGTCTCCATCCCTGGAGGGGTTCAAACAATGTGTAGATGTGGTGCTTTGGGACATGGTTTGGTAGGCACAGTGGTGTTGGGCTGATGGTTAAACTGGATGAGCTGAGAGGTCTTTCCAACCTTAATGATTCTATGATTCTAATTCCATAGCTGAATAATATCATTTATCCAAGGAACCTAGCCAAGCTGATACCATCAGTTGACTCTTTTCTTCTTCCTCTAGTCCCATCTTTTCCTTCTCACTTTCACATTCATGAGACTTGCAAAAATAAGCAGGACATGATTATTCTGTGCCAGGTGAAGGAGAACCTGAGGCATAGGAAATTTTAAGTCCGCCTGAAAACGGTGAAGTTTTACTCTGTTGAGTAAATCACTTGATGTGATTGTATATGCTTCTCTCCATGCTGGGGTGTGGTTGCCAAGGTCAATTCCAAGTCTTCAGGGCCCAACTGCTGCAGTGATTTCACTTCACTGAAGACAGTTTCTAGTGGCTTTTCCTAGGGACCTTGACACAGCCTTATTGGAAGAGATGAGAGATTTGCTTACTAAACTCATGCTCAGTCCTGCCCAGTGCCGATCTCCTGTGAGGGGGATCCATGTCATTCATTTGCACCATAGGCATAAGAAGATGTTAAAGGCCATCAAGTATTTTCAGACTGAAACAGAATTAATTGCAGGATCAAGTTGTCAAAGAATATCCTAGGTTTGCATTTAGAGTTATGAATCCATTCTCCTGGAAATCATTGTAAGACGATCACCGAGCTGTAAAGCAAGTGTGAGCTGATGATAATATTTCTCTCAATACTCAAGAAATAAAGGTCCAAATTTGCCTTTCCAAAAACCTGGTCCAGTCTTGCCTGGGAGCTCATTTCAAAATTCACCATGCATATTCCTGGAGCCCCTCCCAAAATGTTGGGTGCCTAGAACTGGCTGTTCTGGGTGACAGTTCTCCTCTTTGTTTTCAGCTGTTGCATCTGTTATTAGAGAACAAGCAACAATATGTTAAAAGCTTTCTTAATGTTTGTTTCTATTAGGCAATTGTATTTGCCATGGGGATAATGCGCAATCAGGGCTGGAAGAAGCAGCAGCGTTTGCAGGCTGCGGGTGAGTGAGGTGAAAATTCTTAGTGGCACATCAAAGAACAAAAGGAGAAGTGTCCAAGGCAGAGTTTTCATCTACATGTAGCCCAGGTATTCAAATGTGGGGAACCGCTCCTTTAGCAGAAAGTATGGAACACCTTTAAGGGGTTGAGTCGAGCAACAGCTATTACAAGATCAGCTGCTGCTGCTAATCTAACTGCTGCTGCTGTGCTTATCCCTATATCTGAGCTACTTAATTATTGCTTTCCAAGAGAGAAATGCTAATTCTATGCATATGTCAATCCTGCTCTCATTAGCAAAATTTCATCCACTGAAAAAAATGAGCTTATTCTGTGAACCTTCTCACTATCCTCCTGTGATAACAGGAGTTAATTGAATTTCATCAAAGTGTTTCCTTTATTCTGCTTAAATGTGTTGGGTTTTTCCATTTCACTCGTAACAGCATTTTTCAGATCTGGAGCTTCCAACACAGCCTGCTGCAAAACCCCACCTTTGAGACAACAAACAGGCTAACTGTGTGTTTAACTACCTGTGTGAATGTGCAATTCACAGGCTGGCTTATAAAAGCAGGGGATGTTGCAGTAGCACAGGCTACACCTGCTATTGTACAATAGCATCTTGTTACAGAAAGGTTTGTGCGTTTGACCTCAAAGAAACCTAATTCAGGAAAAGGGAAATGATACACAAATGCCCTTCTACAGCAGCTACTTTCAGGTCCCTTTACCAGTAACTTCTGTTTTTCCCTGTCAACTCTATCAGGAATAGTTCAAGACTCTCAGCTCCTGCCTCAGAACAGGAGTATGGATTAGAAGATCTCTTGGCTCCCTTCTAGAACTCTTCTTCTCTTTCTGTTTCAATCTGGCATGTTCAGGTCCTTCTCCAACCCCTCCACCTTGCTTTCCTTAAACAGCAACATTTAACCTTGGTACCCCAAGTGCTCTTTAATGCTTCTTGAGCTGAGGACAACATGATTATTAATTTGATCTGGACTAAAAGTGAACACAGTCTTGCCTCAAATCCTTTATATTACTGAGTCTTCTATGTCATTTCTGTCTTAAATTTATAGAAAATATGACAAAACCACGCACTGGACTAGTTTAGCAGAAGCTGAAAGTTCCAGCCTTACTAATCGCCTAGATTTTCTTGGGTTTAGATGAGAGATTTGAACACTTATGAGAAGAAAGAAAATAGAGCTATAAGAAAGAAATCTTTCTTCTGCCTAGATGCTCTTGGAAATCTGTTCCTGAAGCAAATCGGAGAGATCGGTGCTTATCTGCTTCTCAGCATAGCTGTTTGCCCTGTTATCAGCTGGCTGGAAAACGTGTGCAATAACCTATAGCTGGAGTGAGCCTCCAATCTCACCATCAGCTGTGGCAGTTGCTCTCAGAAAATATAATGGTGTTTCGTTATTGCTCCCACATTGCCCTGAGGTCTGTTATGGAATGTACTAAGACTACACACCGTTGGCCAAGGTCTAATAGAAAGAAGCAGGTGGAAAAATAAAATACGACTTTAATTTCCTGCTGTATACTAACCTTTTACTATACCCAAAGCAAAGAAGGATTATAAATAGGATCTTACTTTTTGTTTGTCACTTGATTGATGAACTGTTTAAGTAATTCTCACTAAATGTATTTAAAACATGTTTTTCCCTGCCACAGCGTGCTCTTGGATTTCTTCTCTGGGAACTCATGCTTTGCAAAGCTCTGTAAACACAAGAGCTGTAGCTGAGTTAGCAAAATTCCTTGGCTTGCTTTTGTAGGATTGGGCATATAGACAAAATAGTGGAGTGACAATCTGTAAGTGGACTGCCACTGCTTTCGCTTTTGCCAAACTGATAGCTGTGGTTCGCTGCCAAATGATAAAGAAATGACGAAATTATCAGCAAGAGAACTTTGTGACTTACAGGCTGTACCAATGTCTGATGATTACTCCAGCCAGGGAATCCAGGGTTGGGTAAATGTGTAACTACAGCAGAATTGGACCATAGCACTTGTCGCTAGCCTCAAGAAGCTGGCCATCTAGAAGGAGCTGGTGACTGATTAACTGAAGAGCAAATGCTGTGCTAAAGCAGATAGCATGGAGTGAATAGAACAGCTTTTTTTTCTATGGTTTTGACTGCACTGTGCAGCTATATACAGTCCTGTGTCTGTTCAGAAATAAGCAATGCAGAAACGGGCATTCTGGAAAAAAAACCACTAACACCAAGCAAACAAATAACCATAACAAAACCCTAAAACCCCACCCAATAGTTGTTTCCAATAGGGGATCCATTGTATGCACTCTTGTGTCACCTGCATGGCAACAAACCTTCATTCATCAGTGGCTCTACAGAAAAGAATACTCAGAGCCGATTCCTGCTTGGACCTTGTATCTACATGTGAGTATTCCATCTCTGGTTAACTAACTCAAAGTAGACAAGCCCCTTGCAAAACCTAGTTTGGACTTTCCCCAAACGTTTGTTCCAAACAACAACTGTGTGAAGCTTTCTTCTCGTTCTGACCCTGTTTGGCAGTATGATATTGACCCCCCACGTATCTCCTGTAAATCTCAATCTGGTTGCTTTCTTATTGTTCAGAAGTGTGAGGTGCAGGCAGATTTTCACAGTCATGAGGTTCTCTTTTTCCCAGTCTGAGAAAGAATATGTTTTGTGCTGTTTCACAGATTGCTTCTTTAAGCCAAACTCATTGTGGAGAATTGCTCTCCATCAAAATATGAGTGTGTTTAGGGTCAGAAAAAACTAGTGAAACAGAAGCACTCTTAATAAAACCAAATGCTGCGTTTTTTCCCCATTAGAAATGTTTCTGCCTCTGGAAGGACGGAGAATTCTGCAACAAATATTCTCATTCCTCTTTTATTTTTAATCTGAGTTCCAGGCTGTAACTGGCCTCTGGTCACATGCTGTTTGTTCAGCCTGAACATCCTCAGATGATAGCAGAAGTCATTGTGAGTCATTTTCTCAGAAAGAGAGGCTACATTGCATATTCTGTCTGAAAGCCAGGCAGAGTGCAGAAAAATGTTCTCAAATGCAGCAAGATGAGAATTCCCTCTATGCTTTCTGTGTACAGAGAGGTAGTTGGTGCACCTCCTTTCCCCATGTATTAGTCAGTGAAGATCAACAGGGCAGCGGCCTTGCCTGGTTACTCACCAGGAGAGAAAAGGCTGTCCTGCCATCAGAGGAAGGGCGAGTAGAGCCTGAGCTAATGTATAAGAGAGGCAACGTGCCAGGCATGTGTGAGAAAGAACTGGAAATCCCTCATACCAGAGTGGCTTAGGACAGATCTGTAGGCAGAATCACAGTGTGAAGAATTATTGCCGTATCTCAGTAGTATTTGGATAAACTGGCTTTGAAAATATTGATCAAAGAAGTGTTTGGACTCACGTTTCTGGCCAGCTCTCTGCCTGCCTTGGCTTTTGACTGTTTGTTTTACCTCTCTGTTGTTTCAGCAAGCAGCTAGATGATGTCTAAGCATTTTAATCGGGCAAAGCTGCTCTGTTCTTTAGGCTTCTTATATTCCTTCTGTTCCTCCAAGCAGTCTTGGAGACCTACGAGCTTTTGATGGCTGATAGTTAAGTCCTATGTTGTTTTATAGCTGCCTCCAAACAGGAGAAGCCTCTTCTGTTAATGACAAGTGAGTGCCATTGAATTTAGAGCTGTAAGTCCCTGTTCTGCTCATAAAGATGAGAACAGTGTCATTTACTTCATGAAATATTTGCTATTTTTTCTAACTCAACAAAATCATGACTTACTTCAAGCTTCTTGCACTGTCCATCGTGCCTCTCAGCCAGCGCCCTTTCCTGCGATCGCTGCTCAAAGGTAGGAGCATGCAGGCTCCTTCCTGCTAAAAGCTTTTTCTTTGGGCCCTTGGTTTGGATATTTTCAGCCTAGTCCTGCACACACCTGCACCACCACAGTATGTAATGCAGAGGTCTCTTGTTTTCCTTTTGTGACTGGCAGCCACATCCTTGACAGAGAGACTCTACCTATTAAATATATCAGGTTTCATACTCTGACTCCACCTTGCAATCACTCAGCATCTTGCGATATCAGACAGGAAGACTGATCATTTTGTTTTCACAAGTCGTAGCTCTAGTAAATGTAATAGGTAAGTTCAACAGCCTGTATCATCTGCTGCTTCTGTCACGTTCCTCCAAGGGTTTGAAAAGAATAGCTAGATTTATGGAATCCTACTGGGATTTTTGGTTTACTCATTTATTCCTCCTCTGTTTATACATATGAGATAAATTGAATCTCTGGAGAATTAGGTCTATTTACACATGGGAGGGTACAATTCTGGCAGGAGGACTGTAAGTCCTTCTTGTAAAGTCACTCATGGTTGCAGACACCAGCCTGGAAAGCCACGGCTAGGGCTGTCTGTTAATTTAGCATTTGTAGCCTTTCACACCTTATCTTTGCTGAGATAATTGACAGCAGGGCTTACTAATTCACTGGCCTCTTTTTTATATGAACAGGACCAAAACCAGTTTGTTTTCTGTGAAGTGCTATGCCATGAGCTTCCATATTTCATTACCTTATTCAATAGTTTTGCTGATGTATACAGAAGTTCTTTTGGTTTGTGTTCAATATGAAACTTTTTTCAAGGAGCATAACATTTGCATAAAGCCAAACTAATGCCTGCTTCACAGTGCAGGGTTCAACAATGCTGGCCTTAGCATATTTTCTAACATTAGGATTAAGTTCTGGAATTATTGTAATTTAACACAGTAATACTTTGGAAATCTTTCTGTAAATGAAGACAGCCGATATTGCATTTACCAGCTTACCAGACTCTCATGGGAACCACAGACTTTTGCACAAGCACCAGATTTGAACCCTGACAATTTTTATCTTAGAAG
Source organism: Phaenicophaeus curvirostris (assembly GCF_032191515.1). NCBI lineage: Eukaryota > Metazoa > Chordata > Aves > Cuculiformes > Cuculidae > Phaenicophaeus > Phaenicophaeus curvirostris. The sequence goes on along the minus strand of NC_091402.1, from coordinate 3,834,942 downwards.
CTGCAGATAATACCATAGCTGAGCTGCTGCTGATTATAGATAATTACATATTGGCCAGGTAATTTCTATAGCATTTTTTAAGCTTTCATAGGAAAAGAAATAGAATAATTTCTTGTCTGAGCAAATGATATCAATATGTATACAACTGTGTTCAGCTTTGCATTCAAATTAATAACTTGAAAACAGCCTGCGCTATGAGATGATGTATGAGGATGGCAGGATGCTCACTGAGGGAAAAAAATGTCAAATCCCTTTCCTTTACATTTTACCCAGCAGTCTAAAGTGCATGTTGGCTTGTAAACAATACAGGCAAAGAAACTACTGTATTCTGAGCAGACGTAGGAGGGGATTATCTTTTGCAACTGGTCCATGTCAAGGAAGGTACCTAGAAATGAAAATTAATCTTTTACAAGCTCTTATGTAAGTGAAACCTGTTTACTAACAAGCTGCTGTCTTGTCCCTGCACAGGTGACTCAGCACAGCATCATCTCCTAGCATCAGTATGTAAAAAGAGGAAGATGGGGGCAAAAAAGACATTGATGTCAGCTGACATACTTCTGTAGAATGTTTGCTTTTGGTCACAGAAAATGTGTAGGTCAGCACGTGCATAATTTATGACAAAAGAATGCTTCTGGTATGATGACTATTTTTCAGTGCCATAATTTATTCTGAAATATGATGGAGAGGCTGTGTTAGTGTAGAATCAGCCTGGATATAGCTGAAGAGTACTGTTTAAAAGATGTCTAAGCTTCAAAAGAGATCGTTCATTGAATAATACCCAGCTTATATCTTATGTGCCTATGCCAAAGTGGAAGCAAAGTTGTGGCAGAATGGTTCCTTTCTTTCTTTCCGTGCTCCTTTGGGGCAAACACTGACAGCAGGGTGTTCTGGGAAGGAGCAAAGGTGAGCAAGGGATCCTGTCCTTCTGCTACATCTACTGTCAGATCATCTGGAAGCCCCAGTTTGTGTCATTTAACAAGCTCTGGTTTTGCTGCAGCCAAATTCTTTATGAATCCTGATCTCAGTAGCCAAAAAACTCTAGGGACGCTCTTGGAATAATCCTCAGGCTGTAGAAAACTAAAGAAAAATTCTTGGCAGCATGCTACTGTATTTTAAGACGGCCTTTCCGATATTAAAGACAGTGAAATTGCTATATATTCCTCTTCCTTCAAATACTTTACCTCCACATCTCTTTATAACAACTCCTTTATTCCCGCAGTGGTGAGGCTCTCACATAAATCACACATGTACAACAAGTAGGATTAATTATAGCTCCAGAAAAATGCGTGCCCACATTCCCACCCCTCCACAGCCCACAAAACCCTGTGGCAATTAAAATATGTGGATTGTGGGTTGCCTCCTTAGGGTCACTGGAAAGCTAAAGACAGATGCTTGGACGCCTCTTGCTGTCAGTAATGCTGCTGTTGTCTTCGACATTAGCACCAAATAAGTAATCGGTCAGGACCAAGTTGGTTTTACTCTATTTTGAAACCTGATGTTGATGCAACAGGACCTTGCAGTGCTGCAATGGACCTGTGCTTGAAAAAAGCAGCAGAAGTTTCACCTCATCTCATCCCAGACAAAGGCATGTGAACCTTGGGCCATGTGAACCTCCGGGGCGTTTGGGGTCAGCCTTGAAGTGGGAAGACCTGCTTATTTTATATTTTCCATAGTTGCCCTTCACATGCCTTCCAGGTGATGGAAATGAAGTATGGTGACTAAATGCTCTGCATTAAGATGTTAGAGAGCGTTCACAGGGGGAGGTAGCGTGTTTTCAAACGCAACTGGAAATAACGGAACACAATTAAGAAAGAGAACTTTGGTTAAAAAAATAAGGAATACTGAAAGACCATAAATGGAGACTATTTTTCCCATGGTAAGTTCAATTTTGGGGATCTTAAAAGCAATTTACCCTAGTACTCAGGGTCAACCTTAGTCATCTTAATCTTCCTGAGATGCCTTTTCCTCACTTACATCAGAGTTTTGAGAAACTCAGGAAGACCCTGGTGAAGGAGGAAGGATTGTTACCTGTGCTTATGTGATGAATTGCAGGGCATTCCTGATGTTCGCCTTTTGTCTTTTCCCCCTTTTTTCTCTACCCATTTCTCTTCCCTCTGAAAATCCTCTTTTCTGGCAGCCATAGGGAAAGAGAACTGATGTCTCTGAGCCAGGACAGGTTAAGGAGTCCAAAGGCTGCAAGCTTAGACAATACACAGCACAACCATGACTGTTGGCAATTCATTACAGGAAAGAAAGGAACAAACTCTAAAAGAGCCAGAGAAACACTGAACTATTGATTGTCTCTTTGTGACAAGGAGCTCTTCTAGGATTTATTTTACAGGCTATCATTCTTACTTTACGGGAAGCTCAGTAATTGGGATCAAAGAAATGAGTAGTTGCTGCTGCAGACTTCCTAGCCTTGAAAGATGCTTTCAAATACTGCATGAAGGCAGAGTGGGAGATGACTCCAATGGCATTTGTTTTCAAACCCAACATCTTCTGTTATAATAGACACCAGAAACTGAATGGACAAATTTACTTTAGGATCAGCACAAAGTTCAGGGTGAGGACATACTTAGTATTAATGATCAGCACAGACCTAATGATAGATGAAATAAAACACTAGCAATTTTACTGTGGAAAACAATTTTGTGTGGGCTAACAGTCCATTTACCCCTTCCACTTCCTTTTATGGTTGTGAACACTGTAGTGCTGGTTTCATAAAATGAAGCTTCTGGCCACTCGTGTGAGAAAAGACTCCTCAAATTAATGATATTAACATCATCCCTAGCCAGTTTAAAATATTGATGCTACTGTGTCTGCCTTTATTTTTCATTGCAGTTGATGAAGCGAAGCTTCCTTTCCTCCTAGAAGACTTGCTTTGTTTTATTACCACTATGATCCGACTGCTGCTGGAAATTCTTCCCAAAGTGGCTGCACACAGGTAGTAAATTATGACCCATCGGCTTCCACAGAGTTATATGTCCTGATAATGTCACTGAAATACTGTACACCACAGTCACATCCAGATGGCATTGGATCCCTCTGATCAATGGCACTAGGCAGATAGCAGTGCAGTATCTCTGAAGAAAGCTAGTACTTTGGCACCTCCTTTTTGTTTTGGCTATGCAGTGATAAGATATAGCAGTGTTCTGTTTTTCTTATGAAATAAGTTGATATCTGCTACCTCCTGTCTTCACTGATAGTTAGAATCTCCCAATTCTGAATATATACTGCCTCACAGAAATGTAATGTAGATCACACCTCGTAACTGTTCTTTTCAAATAGCAGTTAGCAGCCTGAATTTAGGTACATTGTGGTGCAAACAGTCATTATATCATAGCTGCTGAAGTACTTATATTTAAGTTATTTATGTACACTGGCATTATTTAACTTTGCAGCAACTTGACAGAGACTAAACAGTCGAGTTTGCCTTGAAATTCTGATATGTGGAAGAAACACTGGTGCGATTATCTACACGGATATTCTACGCAGAAGTCTAAATTACAATTACGAGCTCCAGATCCTTCCTAGTACCAAACCTCTAATTCTAAAAATGAGAGGTAGAAATAGCCTGAATAACATTTAGCCTTCCAGCAGCTGTCCTGCACATGCTTATTTTGCACACCTCTGAAAAGACTGCTTGTGTGTGACTAGCTGAAGAGCCTGGCTGGCTCTGAGGGTCTCCAGCCGCAGTGCCAACCCCTGTCTATGAATGGCACAGCCTGCACAGGAGCTGCTGGGTTGCTGTAGCCACAGCTCCAGAGCTGGTATCAAGGGCAGGATTTCTTTCCTCTGAAGCCCAATGTAACCTGGCTATTTCAATTGTGTGTTGAAAAGTGGATTACCTCTTAAGAATGAATCATAGAATCATGGAATAACCAGGTTGGAAAAGACCCACTGGGTCATCGAGTCCAACCATTCCTATCAAACACTAAACCATGTCCCTCAGCACCTCGTCCACCTGTGCCTTAAACACCTTCAGGGAAGGTGACTCAACCCCATCCCTGGGCAGCCTCTGCCAGTGCCCAATGACCCTTTCTGTGAAATTTTTTTTCCTAATGTCCAGCCTAAATCTCCCCTAGTGGAGCTTGAGGCCATTCCCTCTCATCCTGTCCCCTGTCACTTGGGAGAAGAGGCCAGCTCCCTCCTCTCCACAACCTCCTTTCAGGTAGTTGTAGAGAGCAATGAGGTCTCCCCTCAGCCTCCTCTTCTCCAGGCTAAACACCCCCAGCTCTCTCAGCCGTTCCTCATAAGGCCTGTTCTCCAGCCCCCTCACCAGCTTCCTTGCTCTTCTCTGGACTCGCTCCAGAGCCTCAACATCCTTCTTGTGGTGAGGGGCCCAGAACTGAACACAGGATTTGAGGAGCGGTCTCACCAGTGCCGAGTCCAGAGGGAGAATAACCTCCCTGGCCCTGCTGGTCACGCTGTTTCTGATACAAGCCAAGATGCCATGCCATGCCAGGTCTTTACTCGGCATACCACACCTATTTTTTCCGCAAACATGATTATCATCCCAGCAAAGACAGTAGCTTCTGCAGAAATGCGACATCTCGCATTCTTTTTTCACACCATCCTTTGAAGCAAGAGGAAAGGTCACACTGAAATACACAAACCAGATTAGAAAGACCTGGGGTCTGATACAGTTAAGCAATTCCTAACTGACGATCTGGTGCATTAGGGGATATTTATACTGATTTGCCATCCATAAAAATACGTATGGCTTACATGTGAAGATTATGATTAACAGAGCATAGGTTTATTTCATCATTCTCTCTAATTCAATGTCACTCATAATATAAAATCAGAACCAGCAGAAAGGAGAAGCAAGGAATTAATTTTCTGTGAATACCTCTCATGCTTTAAGTGATACAATGATGTAAACAAACGGTGGTTCTCAGACCCTCTAGAACTGATATTACATGAACAAATACAGTATTCTCATTTTATCAGATGTCCTGGAGTGTGCCTTTCTATACTTCAGAATATGAACTTCTGCCAGTGCTGCTGGTTTGGGGTTGTAGAGGTGAATGAACAATTAAATTATGTCCTTAAGAGCAGTTTCACTATAATCCACATTTTCTAGGCTTTTCCAATTTGCTGCAACCTGCATACAGACCACGAATGTGCATTAGAAAGCCTTTTCAAATTCCTGCTGCTTACCTATGAGACCAGAATATTCTTTACGGGGTAAGGAAGTTTGTGGAGATTTTTAAATATGTATTATAGATGGTTAATAGGATGAAGGATTAAATTTGCATTTAGATAGATTCTACTGTCCCTATGAATACATAATCATTTCTAAATGAATTTTGGTAAAATAATTACTTTTAAAGGATTTTTAAGAGGAATTTTAAGAAGTAATAAGTCTTAAATAACAGTACAATTCTCTATTAATACGAAAGTAAATGGTATGTTCATTCTGTTCATTCTGTTTGGCAAATAGGGGTTAGTGAGGTGCTATTTGCCAAGTGCGTGACAGAGTGGGGAATAGGACCCAGTACTCATATTAGCAGACTTGTATCCTGTCTGCCTAGACCATGAAGCCTCTAAATAGCCTGCTGGAAAGGTGTCAGAAATGTGGCATTTCTTTGAAAGTCTGTGGGGAAAGTCTACAGATCTTGCATAATCTGTTTTATCTGTTCCAAGTATTCAAACCCAACCACAAGTCATTTTTAATCAGACAGCATTGACTCGAGGGATTCGCACACCCATTGCAAGGATTGATGCAATCATGCAACAGTCTTGCAATGACTTGTGTTAATAGTTTGTAGTCCGAAGACTTTCCATTAATATACTGCCATCGGGCTGCCATTGGATAACCATGTTGTGAATATACATCCAGCGCTGTCAGATCATGACATTTTTGCAAGAATCCATGGGTACTTGCTTTCTATGATTGCCACAGGAAGCAACACCTGCACATGACTTTATAATGTCTTCGAGAACAACGAGTATGTAGATTCTGTGTAAAAGAAGTTATACTGACTACAGACATTGCAGAGACACTTTCTTGCCAACTACAAGCTTGGATTCTGGAATGCAAGAGAAGAGTCTTCCAGGTTCCTTGCATGTGTCCAAAAGTATAAAGTTCTAGAGGGCAGATTAGGCCCTCAAATTCACCCGTAGCATGCCTGATATCAGCAAACTATGCCCTCAGTGTCACTTACAACTTTGTATAGACACAAATTGATTGAAACACAGTAAACAAACTCTGTTTGGAGTTTCAGGAGCCAAACTGTAATCAGCAGTTCACTCACTTGGAATTATGTTAACTCTACAGTATGAGGTGGAGTGAAAAAAAAAAAGTTTTTTACCTGGTCAGCTGATAGGAACACAGTGCAACACAACAGAAGAAGCAGCATTGTGCGCACTCTAATTTTTAGAGTAGAGTTGCAGTAAATGTATATCAAACAGCATATTTACCAGAGATTATGTGTGGATCTCAGGGAACTCCTCAAGCATTAACCACTTTAGTCTGAAAGCTAGAGGATATGATTGAGAATGTTCCGTTCTTTAATAAGGTAACAAACACTTTATGCTGACTACACCAGAATTACTTTCTCTATTGATGTGTTGATTCAACAAGACGGGAACAGGAGAGAAAAGCAGTAGCTCAGCATAAACTATAGTTTGGTAAACAGCATTGGTGGACACAATACTTCAAAGAGCAAAGGAAAATCATTCATTTAAAAGCTGGAACTCCTGGGTGTCTCAATTTAGAATAAGGTGATAACCTGCTCAGAAAAACTGTACAAACAGCCCAGCAGGCATCTAAAAAACTCTTAATTATCTCTTTTACCAGCTGGTTACCAGGCTGTCAGCGGGTGATGTTAAATATGGTGAGAGACTTGTTTTGAACAAAGTTATCCATCGTGCATTGAGACTGATACTTGTGCTCTAAAAGGGCAGGGTGGTTATAGTGCCCAGCACTCACCAGACTCCCAAACAGACGGTGCTAGTTGCCAAGCAGTTCTGCTGTTAGGTCAGCAGGCAAGTTTATAGACAAGAAGCTGAAATTCCAGCTCCGCTCTGCGCCTCAAAGTACTGCAAAATTCAAGCTCAGTAAAATAAAAGGCATGAAGCTTAAAAACTGAAAGATGCTTTCAAAATAAATGAGAAAAGGGTCTCAGCTGTAAGGCAGCTTTACAGCCTTAGCAGACGGCTACTGAAAAGTTGTTTCTAACAGAAAGTTAAGTTGCACCATGGTGAGATGAATGAGTTGACACCCAGAGTTCAAGTGTGTGACAATTTATTTAGCATGCAAGCGCCTTGATTTTCAGCCTGCTGTCTTAATCTATACTGCTCTTGTGACTAAAAATAAACCTCCGCCCACAGTAAAGAAAGTCATGTAGTGGCAGTTGGGCCTGATATAAGAATTCAAAAAGAAGGAAACATGAGTTGCATTTCTATAGAAAGCACTTAATCAGCAAACCGGAGTTCCTTTAAAACCTCAGTATGTTTAATTCTCCTTCCTTTTACAAAGCAGCCTTTCCTTTCAAGCCTCAGTAATTTGCTCCCCGACAAAAGACACAAATAGTTTTAGAACAGCTTTTACTGATGTTTACTGTGGCATACCATGCTTATAAAATCTTTTTAATATGTAACCATTTAACTTCTCCTGGCAAGATGAACTCATGGTGATACAGATATTTTGTAAATACCACACTACCAGAGCATCTGAGTCAGAACAGGTTATAAAAGAACATGGCATTGGAAATAGACCTGGGCTCGCAATGTAGCAAGGGATATTAAGCAAAAATTTTAGGATGAACTAGAGTTGAGAGTTCAGTATGTTCTTTATGGCACAGATGGCAACGATGTGCCCTGAACTTCCGTGAGGGTATGTCTGAGGTCACCAGCTATCCCGTGGGGGAAGTGAGTCAGCAAAAGCGTGAGTGATTTCAACACCTTTGGTATAAATGCCATAGATTAGTAATATGAACTTTACAAAGGTTTTGCTAATTTGGGACCAGTGAGACTTTCCACCGAGTAACTTTAGCTTTAAAAATGATACCCACCACCACAATATTTGAATTTAAGCAGCATTAAGCGTTCAAGATTTTACTTTGCTGCTCTATGGCTGTGTTTGAACAGTCCCTGCCCTAGCGATAACAAAGGTTAAGGCAAGACACAAGTAGCTATTATAAGCTAAGTGAATGAAGTACATTAAGAATAAGATCACTTAAATTAATGAACAGAAATATACAGCTCTTCATACCGCAATTCAAAAGCCATAGAAAAAGATTTTTACAAAGGTATATCCAAAATGCATGAGACTTGTAATTTCGGATATATCTAAAACGCTTGTGTTGGTAAGCAATTCCAATTGGAAAACTTAAAATGAAAACTAAGCTAAAAAAAGCACTTTTCAGGAAAAAGGTATCACAGATCTGTAGGGTCTGGTAAACGAGTAAGGAAAGCAGGCACCTTTGAAACAGTAGCATTCCTGAGAAGCAAGCACAGAAATTTGTATGTGACAGCTAAAGAGCCTGTTTCCAACCATCAGTAAGTTCAGATGACATTACGTGGCTGCGGTCTGTTAAATGTAATGCCTGGCTTTTCCTATGGCTGCAGAACTAGGGTGCAAAATCCCAGCTGCCCCTTGAGAGCAACTTGCATGTAAAATGAAGATATGCAAACATGAAATATGTGTCTTGGACACTATCCATTCACAATTTTATTATCATTCTCATATGATTAAGTTCTATGTATCACCATACAATGATCCTTTGTTCATTCTGGGTGGACAACAGTGTGACAAACCAGGAAGTTTTATCCCATTATTTTAGGCAATCTCAATATTAAACTCATACAATTCTATCTACAACAAATTGAGTATGCGTAAGATGTTCCAGACCTCAAACACTTTAAGAAGCATGCATGTGATCCTTCTCAGAGGTGTATTCATCAGGGTGCTCCCTGGTTACAAGTGATTTTTCCAATCCAAGATCCAAATACATAACACTGCGCCCTAAAGGCATTTAGCAGAGTCTTGTGGGACTCTGTGGGTATAATGCAGTGAATGGAAGACATTTTTCTATAGATGGATTTTTCCATCTGTGACAAGTTGAAGGTGTTAAACAATTCAAATACCTCTCATTTTTCTCCAATGTTCCAGGGTAGAATAGAATGGAAATCACTCATGTGAAATACAATAAATGTTGAAAGCCAACACATTTTAGATGAGTAAATTATGTGTGCAATTTTTATCTGCTCTCGTCAGGGACAGGATATGAGAAATGAGACGTTTATCTATGGTTTTGCTGAGACGTTCAAGTATATATGTATGATTTGCATGTTTGTATGTATTGTTTTACAAATCTGAACACCAATTTGTAGTAGTAATGTGACTGTTAATTAGCTCCTTCCATCCAATCATGTCATAAATTGCACAGTAGATTTCATACCAAGCTAGAATGCGATGACAAGGTGGTTCATATTCAAATACAGAATAAAGAAGGGTAGCTTGTTGTAACTTCTATCGTGTGTGAAAATCACCTTGCAGAAACACAGGAAGGGTTCAATGTGTCTGCTAAAAATGCTGTGATTTTTACTTCGTGCAGGAGGAATCCTGAGGTAAAAGAAGAGCGAAGACCAAGCGCTTTAGTTTAGCCTTGAATTAAACACACCAAGGCCAGCTCCTTGGATAACAAGCACAGTTACAGCATGATAAAAATGAAGTGCTTAGTCTTCTCTTTTTACTTCAGAATAGTTCCAGCAATTACTTAACCCAAGGTGTAAAAGCCTCCATTTTGAGCAATGAAATCAAAGCCTTCTGTAATACGGTAGCTTCCATATTAGTTCATCCATTCTGAAGTCAAGTACCACATAAAATGCCACTCTTCCAACAGGTGAAGAGAGGCCAGTTTCAATCTGCCATGCATCCTCTGAGATGTCAAGCACTGTTGACTGGTTGTACAGCTCAGAGAAGTCCTGACCAACCAGTTCTGTCCTGTACCAAACTCTTTAATTTGCTCATGTTGCTAATACTACATTAATATTTTCATACTAACACAGTTGCTTCTTTCGGTGACCATGTTCACGATCAGGGTTACTATGCTTACAGTTTTCAATACTTGGCATAATGCAGGAAGTCTTTCCAGGCCATCTCCTGCCTTTTTGCCCTCAGATTTCCAAATCCCATTTTGCTTACAAAGCCCTCACTACTAAACAGTGTTTAAATTCCATTTGATAGGCTTAGTATCTTCGTATAAAGACTACCTTAGCTGAAGTATAATGCCCATATTAGCAGGCAGTTTTAAAAGGCCATGCTTAACCTACTCTTTCTAGCGATAACCGGTCACAGTAATTTGAGTTATGAAAGGTGTGTCCTCGGTAAGCTATTGGTAAATTATCTCAGAACAACAGCATTGCTTGTTTGTTCAATAGATGTGAGACCAGTCATTTTTAAAGGAGTGGTAAGGATCCGAGGTTTCTGCTGCATCTCATTTTAATGCCGGTAATCAGGAGACAGATGCTATCAATGAAGCCTGAGTCTCTGAGCCTGGTGTTCACCTCTGAAGCTCTGGTGTCTGTGCCAGAGATCCATGGTGTGGCTAAGTTAGTGAAGATGCAGAACGACTGGACGAAGGTCACACATCCCCCCCAGCTACTTAAAGTATACAAGATACCCTCAAAGCCCAGGTGCCAGCAGCCTCCCTAAAGCTGACTGTTCTTTCCAGTATGACTGTTCTTTACACAGCGTGACAGGTGGAAACAAGATTTCCCTGCTGTTTGTACTTCCTTTTATGAGGCTGGGGTTTTTTTTGATCTGAAGCCTGGATTTCAAACTTACTGTGCCCGCAGTTACAATCCTCACGAATCCAGTTGCTTGCTGCTTGTACCTTACTCACTGTTTAAACAAGCCCACAATGTGTTACAACTCTGTGAAAAAAAACTAGCCTATTTGATAATGTTTGGTCTGCCCTACAGTGGCAGAACTATCCTACTTTTTAATGTGCTTAGGGCAACACTGGGCCACAAAAATGATCCAAGGGCTGGAGCACCTCCCACATGAGGACAGGCTGAGAGAGTTGGGGAGCCTGGAGAAGAGGAGGCTCCAGGGAGATCTTAGAGCAGCTTCCAGTACTGAAAGAGGCTCCAGAAAAGCTGGGGAGGGGCCCTTGATCAGGAGTGCAGGGAGAGGACAAAGGATAGTAGTTTCCACATGAAAAGGGGGAGATTGAGATGAGAACTTAGGAAGAAACGCCCTGGCCCAGGTTGCCCAGAGCAGGGGTGGCTGCCCCATCCCTGGAGGTGTTCAAGGCCAGGTGGGATGGGGCTTGGAGCCCCTGGTCCAGTGGGAGGTGTCCCTGCCCATGGCAGGGGTGGAACTGGATGGGCTTTGAGGTCCCTTCCAACCCAAACCACTCTAAGATTCACTGTAGTTACTGCAGTTGCCACAATATAACAAGTAAGGCCAAGATAGGCTAAAGTACTTTTGTCAGAGATCTGATCTTTGAAAGCAACTTGTCGTCCTTTCTTTCAGAGTCTGGTCTAAGGGCTGGGTATTTCAGAAGTTCAGGATTCATTTCTTCAAGCTAGCAATAATCCTTGTCCTATGGATCCAGTAACAGATAGATGATAAACCGTTAGCCCAATGTTCCTTATGGCTGGGACACCAAAAGAAGAAAAGCCCCACAGGTAATGGGGAAATCAAAAAAATGTATTTAATCTACACCTGAGTTCAAAAGGTACAGAGCAAGGTAATGAACAGAACACAGGAAGGGCAGGGACAAATAAGCCAAAGAACTATATAAAGAAGTGCAAATGAGACACTAAGCTATTATAAGTTGCTCCCTCAGATTATGATAGGTATTTGTTTGCCTTTGTGTGCTCATAAATGCATTTAAAATAAACAGAACATTTCCTAGTATAGGCCATGGCACTGTTTTCTTTCCTGGTAAAAGTTTTAAGAATACCATAGGAAGATCAAGATGCTGACATGTAAAACGCAACAGAAGAGCTACAAACCTTTTCCTGTTATTAAACAAACGGAAAGTAAATATTCAAGATTGGGATATATTCCATAAGAGGAAGTTCTGGTGGGTTTTTTTTCATTTAAAAACATATATTCTTTTGGCAGCAAATTGATTTATTTGGTTTATTTCAGGTCTTAGAATGTGATGATTTAGGGGTTTATCTTAATTTGCTTGTTATTTTGTCCTTTTGTCAGATATGACATGTGAACCTAGAGAGCATTTTGGATGAGCTTTGAGACAAGTTTCAGATAATATCTGAATCCAGTAGAATTGTTTATGTGCTTAAAGGCAGATAGCCGTGTTACAGCACATTCCTGGATCAGGCATGGTCCTGATTAAATGCAATAACAACAAATTTTCATTGTGTTATATAATAAAAATAACCAATACTGTTTCCTCAATATTGTAAATGAGGTAAAAGAGTTGGAGACAAATTCACTTTCAGATGTTATACTTATGTCTATGGGAATTCTCAATCCCTGCTGCCCGCTCTGCATTCCCAGATCCTGGAAAGGTTGGAATGCGCTCTCCGTGTTCCCGCAAAGGTTGGGATGCATCCCAACCTTTCCCGGAGCGTGGAGAGCGAGGAGGATTCCTATCAGCTCCCGCAAAGGGAGCAACCAAAGCGCAACGCAGCCGGAGTCATGCCAGATGATCCCAGGGGGTGGATCGGAGCGGGATGCAGGGATCCCTCAGGATGGACAGGAGTGGAGCAGGATACAGGGATTGTGTGGGATTATAGCGGGATACAGAGATCCCTTGGGATGGACGGGAGTGGAGTGGGTTGTGGGGATCCCATGGGGTCAGAGTGGGATGCGGGATCCCTTGGGATGGATGGGATCAGAGCGGGATACAGGGATCCCTTGGGATAGAGGTGAGCAGGATGTGGGGATCCCTCGGGATAGACAGGACTGGAGCGGGATGCGGGTACCCCACGGGATCGGAGTGGGATGTAGGCAATCAATGGGATAGATGGGATAAGAGCAAGTTTGCGGATGACACTAAACTGGGTGGAAGTGTCGATCTGCTGGAGGGTTGGGAGGCTCTGCAAAGGGATCTGAACAGGCTGGACCGCTGGGCAGAGTCCAGTGGGATGAGGTTTAACAAGGCCAAATGCCGGGTCCTGCACCTGGGGCACAACAACCCTGTGCAGTGCTACAGACTAGGAGAAGTCTGTCTAGAAAGCTGCGTGGAGGAGAGGGACCTGGGGCTGTTGGTTGACAGCGACTGAACATGAGCCAGCAGTGGCCCAGGTGGCCAAGAAGGCCAGTGGCATCTTGGCTTGTATCAGAAACGGCGTGACCAGCAGGTCCAGGGAGGTTCTTCTCCCTCTGGACTCGGCACTGGTGAGACCGCTCCTCGAATACTGTGTTGAGTTCTGGGCCCCGCACCACAAGAAGGATGTTGAGGCTCTGGAGCGAGTCCAGAGAAGAGCAACAAAGCTGGTGAGGGGGCTGGAGAACAGGCCTTATGAGGAACGGCTGAGAGAGCTGGGGGTGTTTAGCCTGGAGAAGAGGAGGCTGAGGGGAGACCTCATTGCTCTCTACAACTACCTGAAAGGAGGTTGTGGAGAGGAGGGTGCTGGCCTCTTCTCCCAAGTGACAGGGGACAGGATGAGAGGGAATGGCCTCAAGCTCCGCCAGGGGAGATTTAGGCTGGACATTAGGAAAAAAATTTTCCCAGAAAGGGTCATTGGGCACTGGCAGAGGCTGCCCAGGGAGGGGGTTGAGTCACCTTCCCTGGAGGGGTTTAAGGCACGGGTGGACGAGGTGCTAAGGGACGTGGTTTAGTGTTTGATAGGAATGGTTGGACTTGATGATCTGGTGGGTCTCTTCCAACCTGGTTATTCTATGATTCTATGATCCTGGAAGCTGCCTTAAAATGATCTCGTACAGAACATTCTCTAGAATCTATACTGTTCTTAAATTTAACAAACCTGATAATGGCTGGGAAACAAGAACAACAAGAGTGAAAAGTTAGGGTTGTTCATCCTGGAGAAGAGAAGGTGCTGGGGAAACTTAGAGGAGCTTCCCGTACTGAAAGGGGCTCCAGGAAAGCTGGGGAGGGGCTCTGGATCAGGGAGTGCAGGGATAGGATGAGGGGGAACGGTTTTACACTGAAAGAGGGGAGATAGAGTTGAGATCTTAGGCAGAAATGTTTTGCTGTGAGGGTGGGGAGGCCCTGGCCCAGGTTGCCCAGAGCAGTGGTGGCTGCCCCATGCCTGGAGATGTTCAAGGCCAGGTTGGATGGGGCTTGGAGCTCCTGATCCTGTGGGAGGTGTCCCTGCCCATGGCAGGGGTGGAACAGGATGGGCTTTGAGGTCCCTTCCAACCCAAACCTTTCTGTGATTCTATGAAAAAAGGCTCTCTTCTAGGTTACTCCTAGAAGATAATTCAGGTCAGGATAAACTGTAATCTTAAATAAGGCCTTCATTTCAGCTCCTTGGAATTCCCTAGTATTTGAACTAAATCACTGGTCTCTGACCTGTTATTAATGAATGGGTATGCAAATTATAAAATCAGCACAGAGGACACAAACTGGTATCTCTGCAATATTACAGGTAATCAAGCGAGTTACCAATTTGGTAGCATAAAGATGACTCTGGATTTGCCGAGGCAATGGAGCAGAGGGACAACAGAGATGCTCTTCGGCCAGCACATACAGAGAGTTTTGAAGTTATAGGCTGGCACTTTCCATGTCACAGCTCTCACCGCTTCGGCAGAAGATGAGCACGCACTTAAAATGGAGCAAAAACCTTGCTCTTTCCATTTCTGTAAGGTTCTCTTGCACAGCCAAAGCAATGAACATCATCTTCAGCAAACAAATGCCAAGGCCAAAAGCTGTCTGCATATAGTTTGTTTAACATTGCGAGCACAAAAAAGAACGTGTGCTCCATTACCGTACTTATGTGCATAGGAGCATAACCGTGCCCCTCAAAACCCATTACATACCCAGAAAATTAGGTAAATATTAGTCATCGATATTTGAGGAGAAATCTAATGAGAAAAGCAATTATTTAACAACTATGCAGGCGTATCTTAAAAATCTGAGCCAGCGGTTTACGATTCTGCAGACATCTGAATGCAAAAAAGAACTGTGCATAAAAAAATGAAATGCTAAATGATAAAAAAACCAAACACTAAAAATCTTGAAAGTTTCTTCCAACAATTTATTCCTACACATTAATAGAAAGCACAGAATAATTTGAAAAGTAATAAGAAATGCAAGGTTGTAAACAACTAGAGAGACAATGTTCAACGGCTGGAAAGTCTCCCAGCCTTAAAGGATCTTTTTCTGGGACTATAAGATGCACAAAGCAAAAGGTGGGTTTTGAGTGTTTTGCCCTACATTGAGTGCCTTTTCACACACACAAAAAAAGCCAGGTGTACAGCTTCACTAATGTGAAAGTCTATCTTGTATTTACATTTTTCAATGGAGCATAGCATTTTTATGCGTTTTGCACAGGGCAGCGATGTTCATTGAAGTTATGATTGAAAACTGCTGAAATATGGACATCTAGTGGAGACATCAAATGATTACAGTTTGCTTTCCAATGGCAATAAAATAAAAAAGGAAATGGACTTTTACTGATGATCTTGCTGGAGCCTGAAGTTTTGTCCTGGCCTTTCACTGCCTCACCCAGTGCTTTGTTGCATGAGGTGAAGGTGACAGTCAGAATTTGGCAAAACAGAAGCTGTGTGTCATTTAGCAACTTACCTAGGAGGCCGATGAAGCAGAAACACTAATGACCCATGAAGGAACAAATGTTTCTTCAACAAAAAGTAAATAAATCTGACACTTGAGCTGAAGGGATGTGCAAAAATCAGAGCTTGTAAGTGCCCTTAATTTCCCCTGAAACAGCAAGCTCAAGTCTTTTGCATTAGTTGCCATGGAGAGAAGGAAAGCGGTAACTTTGGGGGCGTTGAAAGCCTTGATGCAGGGAAAATGGATGTTTACATCATTTTTAAATGCACATGGTTTGCAATACAGATCGAGAGCTAGCTGTGAGGTCAAAATGTGACACTGCGCACTGCCATGGAATGAGGAGCCCTCGTGGCGTACCTACACGTGATGGGATGTCAGCTGGATCAAATGGCTCCATAAGAATTCCATACCATGCTATGTTTAACCTCCAACAACACAAGATCATTTTCCCTGTCTGCAGTAAGTATGCCAACTTTGTACTCATTTTTAACATTCTCTTTTCTCATGCTACTCACTTTATTGCTGTCCACCTCGGGATTTCTACTATTATGGGATTTCTTACTGAGTTGATGCTTGGCCAATATTTGTCTTGTTTCTCTTTTTTTGTCTCCTGTGAAAACCATCTGAAACTAAGCAGAAGCTAACCTTGATTTATTTCTTTAATAAACAAAATGAAGATACTGCATATTAATAAAAATGAAAACTATTCCCTAGTTGGTTTTTTTAAAGTTTCCAAAAACAGTCCCATATCTCTGTCAAAGTTAATGTAACCAGATTTCCATGGGAATTTCTGTCAGTCTAGGGAAACTGGAACTGGCTAATGTAAATAATGACAGCCCATCCTCCAACTGCTGTTCAAATCACCTTGTGAGAAAGGAATGGGCTTTACTTAAAAGGAAGTGTCATAATCTTGCAGATTACAAATAGTACGGTATAATAAAATTTTACAGGAACATTCCACAGAAATCAGGGACAGGAATTAATCTAGTAAGAAATCGTGACTTGAATTTCATGGGATTCTACGTGATCCCACATTATCTAAAGACACTACAAGAACAGGTCATTCTCTTAGAATTTTATGACTAACTTCTGTGAGAGTAGTTAATAGTTTTACAGGCAAAACAATTTTACAGGCAAAATAGTTTTACAGGCTGACATTTCTGTTTCTTTTAATAAGACTAAGATTGTAAAATATGTGTTTAAAGAGTACCTGGCCTGTATGTTCTGCCTGATATACAACTGGGAATTAACTTCCCAACTCCTTATAAAATTCCCTAAATATCCAGAAAACTGCCACGTTGGAGAACAAAACTCCCTAGAACTTTCCTGCAAATGGCAGCTCAATTTCACTGGCAGTATAATCTTCATAGCAAGAAAATTGGTTAAGATAAGCTGTTAAATATTAGTTACTGTACTATTAAATGAGATCTTACCTTATAAATGTAATGTTTCATCTAAATTATTCTAGATTAACTTTGTAATATCACCATTTTTGTAGAAGGACACAACATCCTCTTCTCCCAAGTGACAGGGGACAGGACGAGAGGGAATGGCCTCAAGCTCCACCAGGGGAGGTTCAGGCTTGACAGCAGGAAAAAATTTTTCACGGAAAGGGTCATTGGGCACTGGCAGAGGCTGCCCAGGGAGGGGGTTGAGTCACCTTCCCTGAAGGTGTTTAAGGGATGGGTGGGTGAGGTGCTGAGGGACATGGTTTAGTGACTGACAGGAATGGTTGGACTCGATGATCCAATGGGTCTCTTCCAACCTGGTGATTCTGTGATTCTGTGAACAAACTGCAGAAATGCTGACAGGAAATGATTGCAAATACGTTTCTATATTTTAAAGGACATTACCACGTATGTAGTCACAGAAAGAGTTCAAAAAGCCTGATGGTGACAGCATATCTTTCCCTTGTATCTATTTTACTGCCCCTTTACTACTGACTGAGAAATCCTGTAATTACACAGAGCAGAAGCTACTAACTTCCCTCTGGAAAGACACATTGCTAGCTCAGAGTGACTGCTACACATGCACTAGTGTCCCCAAATGGGATCATGCCTTAGAAAGTCTGGGTACATCAATATAAACATCAGGACAGTGAGAGCTGGGCAGCCAACAACCGAAAACTATGCAGCAAAGCGACTGTGTCAAAGTTTAAGGCAATGCACTTCTAGAAGTGAAGAGTTAAAACCAAGTTGCTCCCATGATGATTGTGAAAAGAGTGTCACATTAGTCTTTTTCATATAACTGATGTTGCTTTGGACTTCAATAAATAGCAAGGCAATAATTCAGCTGAGTATCAAGAAATAGTAATCAATTGAGTACTTCATATTAGAAGCAATGAATCAGCCATGAAATAATCTGTTCTCATAATGACACTCCTGAACTGAAAGACTGTAACGCTGGAAATCTGAGAGATGATTTAAGAAAAGCTGCAGGCCTTCAGCCTCTGTAGGGCAGTACAGAGCATTGCATTTTCTGCCGCACTGCGGAGATCAGAAACGCTTCTGCAAGGATAAAATCTGAAAACTCCCATGAAAGGGATCTTCAGTGCACTTAGTGCAGCTCCTTGTCTCAAGGCAGGATCAACTTTACTTGAACTGTTGCTGAAAGGTGCTTGTCTAACCTTATCTTAATATTTCCAGGGATGGCCATAACACAATCCTCCTAGGGAATGACAGTGCTGTCCTCACCTCACAGGTACAATGTTATTTTGCAAGATAATCTCTTTGCTCCTGTTACTTTCCAGCGGCCATGCAGAATAAAGTCAGTCTCCCTCTTTGCAATGATCTCTTTTGCTCACTTTACCTTTTCTAGACCAGGTTACTGAAGTCTTCCCTAACTCCCTTCCTGACAGCAGGATGACATTTCTAGCTCATTCCCAGTTTGTGATTCACCGTAAACTTGAGGGTTTGCTTTTCAGAGCTACAGCCTAGACATTTAGCTGCCACCTCATCATCTGCTATCTCATCACAAAAAGGGAGACCCAGATATCTGTGAAAGTGCCTGTACAATTATTGATAGCCTAAAAAAACATGACGCATGTCCTTCAGATAGCAAAGATTCTGGTTGAAGCACAATCTGGGCTTATAATCAGAAATGGGAGCAGATACTTGGTTTTAGGACTATGAGTGTGATTTGATGAATTGGCAGGATGGCGCATGCTGTGGTTTCCCTCTCAAGGCTGTATGAAGATAAGGAGATGTGAAGGAAAGCAACTGACCTATACTTTTTTATGTTTTGTCTACTTCTCACTGTAATGTACATCTCGTAGTAATATGTCTTGCAGAAGGAGAAAAATATAGGTGTATGTAGCCTAGATAAACTCTACTGCCATTTAAAAGCGGCTTGATTTGACAAATTTAGATGGAATTTCAAAACAAAATAACACAGTTGAAGCTGTCTTACTTTCATATTGTTACCTACAATACTTTGGCTCACCATTTTAGTGGCAGAGCTGAAAGAATGACCCTGAAGATCTCAGATCATTTCTGTGTGCTTTGGTGACAGGAACACAACAGTTGATTTAGCTTCAACATGTGAATCAATGCTCAAAATAAATTCTCCTGCAAGCTGGTGGACTGTAAGAACACTGCCTTGGGATTCTCATGTTTTGCTCTACGTTTGCTGTGTACCCTTACAACCATCACTGCTGCCCCCGTGCCACACGAGTCCACTAAACGTAGTGGACAGGTTTGGTTGCACTCGGTCTCAAAGGTCTTTTTCCAATCAAACAACTCTATGATTCTATGTCTGTAAAATGGGAACAAGGGATAAAATACCTCATAAAGAGAGATGCATTTTTACAACTTGTTAATGACTTCACTGATCTCTCTTCTTAAAATCAGACTGAATCCTTTGAGAGGCTGTTGCCCTGGAGCCACAACATCTCGATCTTCATTCCTCGATAGTGGCACATCACAATGTGACCTGAAACCAAGGAAAAGTGGTTGTATCACAGTTGCAGGTACGTTTATAAAGCTGATGAGCAAAGCTCAAGCTGGTTACGAGCCCATTGTTTGTGAATAGAGAGGGGAGTTGTGCACTGGGTGCAGGTTTGGGTGCCACGGTAGAAAAAGGATATAAAGCTACTGGAAAGTGTCCAGAGGAGGACATGGAGTTGGTGAAGGTTTTAGAGAAGCCATATGAGGAGCGGCCAAAGTCACTGGGTCTGTTCAGCCTGGAGAAAACTGAGGGGAGACCTCATTGTGGGCTGCAGCTTCCACACAAGAGGAGGAGCAGGTGCTGAGCTCTCTGACCAGAAGGAATGGCAGGAAGATGATCCAGGGGGGTATTAGGCTGGGCATTAGGAAACGGTTCTTCACCCAGAGGGTGGTGGAGCAATGGAACAGGTCCAAGGGAAGCAGTCATGGCACCAAGCCTGATGATATTCCAGAAGCCTTTGGCCAATGCCCTCAGACATGTGGTGTGAGTGTTGGGGTCTCCTGCGCAGGGACAGGAGATGGACTCGATCCTTGTGGGTCCCTTCCAGCTTGAGACATTCTATAGTTCTAGAACATTTTATTTAGGCTTACTCATTTTTTTTAATGGCACACCGCATGCTCCTGCACTCAGCTCAGCCACATCGTCACCAGAGCTGCTGGTAACAGGCTGCGCGAGCCACCCTGCACTACAATACAGCTTGGGGGACAGTGTGGTTGAGAGCAGCCCTGCAGAGAAGGACTCAGGGATGCTGAGAAGCTCAACATGAGCCGTCAACGTGCACTCCTGGCCCAGAATTCAACCGTGTCCTGGGCTGCATCCAAAGAAGCGTGAGCAGCAGGGTGAGGGAGGGGATTCTGCCCCTCTGCTCTACTCTGGTGAGACCTCATCTGGAGCCCTGCGTCCAATTCTGGAGTCCTCAGCACAGGAAGGACATGGAGCTGTTGGGAGCGAGTCCAGAGGAGCCCACGGAGATGATCTGAGGGCTGGAGCACCTCCTGTAGGGGGACAGGCTGAGAGTTGGGGTTGCTCACCCTGGGGAAGAGAAGGCTGCGGGGAGACCTTAGAGCAGCTTCCAGTACTGCATGGAGCTCCAGGGAAGTGGGGAGGGGCTCTGGATCAGGGAGGGCAGGGATAGGACGAAGGGGAATGGTTTCCAGCTGAAAGAGGGGGGGCTGAGGCGAGATCTTGGGAAGAAACGTCTCCCTGCCCAGGAGGCGGGGCGGGCCCAGGAGGGGGCGGGGCGGTTGGTTAGTAGGCCGGGGGGCGCGGTCACGAGGGGAGGGGGCGTGGTCAGTCGAGGGGCGGAGATTAACTGGAAGAAGGGGGTTTTTTTCACGGAAAGGGTCATTGGGGACTGGCAGAGGCTGCCCAGGGAGGGGGTTGAGTCCCCTTCCCTGGAGGGGTTTAAGGGAGGGGTGGACGAGGTGCTGAGGGACACAGTTCAGTGTTTGATAGGAATGGCTGGACTCGATGACCCGGTGGGTCTCTTCCAACCTGGTGATTCTCTGGTTCTATGAAGGGGGCGTGGTCGCACGGTCGTGGGCGTGGCCAGCCGCATGGGGGCGTGGTCAGAGGGACGGGCGGGCCCGGAGGGGGCGTGGTCACGTGAGGAGGCGGGCCGGGCGGCCATGGCGGTGCGAGCTCTTCTTGTGGCGGTGAGGGCGGAGTGGGTCTCGTGTCCCCCGTCCCGGTGTCCCACGGGGCCCGTGTTTCCCCCCCTCCCCTGTATCCCGGTGTCCCAGCAGAGCCCGTGGCCCCCCCGCCTCCGTGTCCCGGTGACCCACAGGGCCCGTATCCCCCCCTCTCCGCTGTATCCCGATGTTCCAGCGGAGCCCGTGTCCCTCCCGGTGTCCCACGGGGCCTGTGTTTCCCCCCTCTCCGCTGTATCCCGCTGCTCCAGCGGAGCCCGTGTTCCCCGCCTCTGTGTCCCTTACGCGTCCCGGTGTCCCACGGGGCCCATGTTTCCCCCTCTCTATGTCCCGGTGCCCCGTGGGGCCCATGTTTTCCCCCTCCCCCGCCCCCTGTATCCCGCTGTTCCGAGAGCCCGTGTCCCCTCCTCCGTGTCCCCTCCCCGTCCCGGTGTCCCACGGGGCCTGCCCTCCCCCACACGCCGGTCCCTCGGGCGGTTTGCCGGGGATCAGATCCCGGTTTCCCGAAGGGAAGCCTCCCCATCTTCTGCTGCTCCTCATGCCTTTGCCCTTCGGTATCCAAACCAGCGGGTCTTGAGACACCCGCGGGCTGTAATTTGTGCTTATTCTCTGCTCTCTGCTCCGCTCTCCTGTTCCTGCAGGGTTCCCAGCAGCCGGTGTCCTGGCTTTCCATCCCTGCGGTGCCTGAGAGGAAGAGGCTGATGGATCACGGCAGCGAGCCCCTGCTTGCCGCCCGTCTGCTATGATAGTTACAGAGTTAAACCTGGATTGCGCTCTAGGATTTAGTGGTAATTTCTTGTTGGGAAGGGAATATTGCCGTAAGGTGTAAAAATAGTTGAGCTCTAACTCCGAAACACTAAATCTTTTTATTTCCACTGTTTAGGAGGAAACATTTATATTAGGAAATGGCTGAAGCAGTTTTTCATCCCCCGAGAAGGAAAAGAAGGGTTTTTGAGTCGTATGAGTCTCCCTTTCCTGTGGATGTAGGTGGGAAGGATTTCAGAATATGCCAAGCCGAAATCATTAACAACAATGTCATTGTGAGGAACCCTGAAGACATTGAACAGCTTTATAACAAGGTGCTGTACCCTGTTCATGCAGGACTTTTAGTGGTTTAGACATAGGTAGACATAATACTTACGAAAATCTTCCTGCCTTTATGTTTTCCTTTCCCTGTAGCCTCTAGTAACTTTCCATATCCTTCCTCTCCTCAAATCAGTACAAAATGTTTATTCTGTATCAGATCTGGAAAGTATTTAATTCTCATCCCAGCAAGTAAATTTCAAAATGAAGTGATGTGGTGAGCTAAAAGAAGCAGATACAAAGGCTTCATGTTTGTTCTGTTTATTTCCTCTTGTAAAACTTCATGCAACCTCGCCAAAGCTCTTCCTTTTTAAAACTCAGAAAGTTTGAACATTAATGTTTTTGAAAGCCTTGTATAATTCTTTTTAACATCAGAGCGATTCCTTCCTGAGTAGAATAAGCTACATTAGGCCTCTTATGTCAAGTACCATTTCACCCCTGTGGTTGTGTAGTAGCTTTATCCCTCTACCTGTTTTCTATCGTGTTGTGACAGTGTTGATACTCAGGTGTTTTCTTCTGCATCTGCTTTCAAAAGTCTGGTTGGAGATGCCAAATGACAGATGTTTAGAATTGAAGACAAAGACCCAGCACTTCCACTAGTGAAATCTTTGAGTGCTCCAGTGTTTAATATTGCACTGGTTATTAGAGGCTAAGCAACAAGCTGTAGGCAAAGCTGAAATGCTGCAGAGTTTCAGTTATTTTTTTCCTGCTAGTCTTGGCAGTAAACATTTTATATTTTGCAAGAAGTTCATTTTTGTCTGATGCTATAATAAGGATTTTTCGCTTTTCTTTGAAGGGCTATTTTGGAAAAGGTATCCTTTCGAGAAGCCGGCCACTGTATAGCATTTCGGATCCTTCACTGGTTGCTAAGTGGCAAGGTAAATTGTGCCAGTTTATACTTACTTCGCTATTCTAACAATGCTTCTCACTTCACTTATTGAAGATATGTGTTTATAAATTACATACAGAAAAATAATCTCCCTGCTAGGTCAGATCAAGGATGTCTCTCTCCCTATACTGGGTGGTAGACTGTGCAACATGCCTAGGAAAAGTACAAGAACAGGAAACAAATGTCAGTGACTCCTTAGTGCACGCTCCTAGCCTTCCCTGATAAGTTGCTTAGGAATTCTGTAAATGAAGGTATCATCCTTGGGCTTTTCTTCACATAACTGACCCATTTTTCTTGATTTTAATCTGTAGATTAAGTGTCCATGAAATCCTGAGGCAAGGGTACGTGAAGTTTTCGGTCTGCTCATAGCCAATCGTATCTGCTCTGCTCTTGGTTGCTTATAGAAAGGCTCTCATTCTTTACTCATCTTTTCCCTGACAGTTAAGTCTCAATAGAAATCACTGGATTTTATATCCCTCTGTAACTGTCTTTATTCAGGCAGGGGGAAAGTAGTGCATTTAGTTGTTCCTCTTGCGCAGGCTGTTACCTCTATACCGATTCTAGTTCTGCTGTGTCCAGGTCAGACCAAAATGGCAGAGCATTGAAAAGGGAGGTAACTACTAGGCTGCAGATTACCCCAGTGATCAAAATCCCATGAAAACATTTTTATCTTGATTAAAAAAATGTACGTTTTTTTCTTCATACAGGTGCTAATATAAACATGCCTATAATTACATCTAAAAAGTAAGTTAATTTACATTAATCTATTTTGGTTTTTTTTTAGGAAACAGATTTTATCTTACTGCTTTTCAGATTGTTGGCTGTATAAATGATGACAACAACTTGCTTTCTCATATTTTGTTTCATTTATGAATCACATAAGAAAAACTGGAAATAGAGTAGCTGATATTCAGCATGGTTTTTCCTGTAAGCTTGCAGGTATTAGTTACTGGATGGAAGCCAGGATCGAGTGCATGCATAGTAGCATGAGTATTTAATTCATAATAATGTCAAGCATAATAAACTTATGTCTGAACTGAGGAGGAGAAAGAGAAGTTTCCAGGTTGTGCTATTTAAAATCCATTTCTTCATTGAATTTACTAGTGTGAGCTGAAGCAGCTCTTGAACTTTTATAATACATAAACGTATGACTTTGTTTTATTTTTGAAGCCTCTGTCAACATTTCTGTTTGTACGCTCAACAAAGCAGGGTGTTGGAGCACATATTTCTTTTGTTCTGCTTAAGTAGTATATGAACTAACTTAAGAGTGTGCAAGTTAGCTACTCTTTTTGCTTTGATACTGGACTTCAGTTAAGACAAACAGTATGAAATTACTACTATTGCTACTAGAGTTACTGCTGCTTGCAGAAGCACTCATCATAGAATTAAATAATTGATGATCTTAGAGGTCTTTTCCAACCTTAACAAGTCCAACCATCAACACAGTACCAACGTGCCTACTAAACTATTCTTATTAGTCGACTTTGGCTGTTTTACGTGCCAGCAAATGCAGCTGAGCATCAGTGAAAGTGTAATCATATTGGTGCAGGAAATGCATTGTAATCTGTCTCAGTCGCAATCTGTAAGTGCAAATCATACGGTATAAATCATAGGACAAAGAGGAGTCTGTTTTTCTATAACAAAAGGTACAGCACTGAATTATGTAGGTTTTTTTATGAGACATTCTGCACTGACACATTAAATTTGCATTTAATTGTCTTTGTAGTTCTTCATTACATTCATGGTCTGTAACTGCTGTGTTAGGATTTTGGTTTGGGAAATAAAGAATATTACGCCAGAGTTGTCCAAGTTTGAATAAGGACAACTGCACTCAGCTGCCTGTAACACTCACAGAATCAAAAGTAATGTCTTCAAGTGGATACTGATGCTATCTTCCAAGGAGAAACAAAACACAAACTGAAAAATATTAGAAATATTTACGGCTTTTGGCTGTTATCTCACTGATAGAATTATTGTTTTTTCTCAGGGATGGGAGGGTTTTGGTTAAAATTTAAGGTACTTTCTGCTTAAGATTTTTACACTGATGTTTTTTCTGGGCTGTCGTTGCTGCTTCAAGACAGTTAAAACAGAGTTTTGAAGATACTTTCCTCAGCAGTTAGCTGTATAATAGCTGAAGTGTGCGAGTGCTCTATATGGAAAGTTTTATTGTGTCTTTTAATCGTGTAGGCTCTGATACCAAGACATTTTTGCAGGGAATTCAGGCTTAAGGCTTCCATGGGAGAAGGGAGTTTTTGCCTGCTGAAGTTCTTGCTTCTTGAAGCTGCATAGCAGTAGTCCTCCTTGCGTTCTTGAGCAATGTTTGGTAACAGTGTTGCCGCAGAAATTTAAAAGGCAAAACAAAGCCAGAGAAGGCAGCAGAGTCTTGATGTTCCATAACGTCTGCAGCTTCCTGGAGATCTCCTACATTGTGTGGGCTGGGTGGGGGCATTCAGATTTTTGTGATCTGTGCTGAATCTTTGTCTTTTTATGATACTAATTAAAAGGATGTGATAATCTAGAACTTCTCATGTATTCTACCTGTTTACTAGGTACCAGTACCATGTTCAGTGGGCTAAAAGTATTTTGCAAGAGCAAGGATTGGATGACAGCTCAGTTACCAAAATTCTTGAAAATATCACGAAGCCTCTTGAGCTGCCAGTCTTGGAAGAGGATGGAGCTGAACAAACCAGTAATAGCTACAACAAAATGGTCCCAGATACAGAAAATACAGAACTTTCCAGGCCATCTTCTGCAGATAGTGGAAGTGTAGTAGCCCTCAGCCCTGAGAATCAGAATGGAGGCCAAAAGAAAGCCCGACTGGAAGGAGATCCAGCATTCGATCCTGTGCCTGTAGGTGGCTCTAAAGAACAGGAACAAGGTAACTTGAAAGAAAAGGCTGAAACATCCTGCCAGAAGCATGGTTTTCTCGTGCATGGCAGCTGCAAGTCTAAGGAGGGTGCCAAGCAAAGATCTCGTGAGATGACTATGTCAAAAGAATGTGCTCCAGAGTTTGTATTGGTGCAAGAGGAAGAAGAAGATAGCTCATGTGTTGAAGATGGCTCTGCTGAGGCACAAAGAAATGTAAGGAAGAAGAGTATCCTGATCTTTTAGAAAAACCGTATCAGTGCTATTTTCAGAATTATTTTTTCCAGTTTAAAGTTTTTGTAATGTGGTAAATTTTTCTTGTAGCTTGTCAAGAAGGAAAAGCTAGTATGCAGAAGAAATCCATTTAGGATTTTTGAGTACTTACAGCTCAGCTTGGAAGAGGTATGTTTCAAGTACAAGTTGGTTTACTTTTAATCTGAAAAGTAAACATTAATCTATGTTACAATGTAATTCAATGTCCATTTCTGAAGTAGAGCATTCGCCTCAATCTCTTACATATTTGGATTGGTTTAGACATCAAAATTATTTTTATAACCTGTGATATGGATAAAAAAAAAGGTAGGATCCAATCCCATTCACTTTAGAGGAATAATTCCACTGACAAAGAGACCGGTGGTAGGAGTTAAGTGTAGAAATATCAGAAAAATAACATTTATATAAATCTTGCTTCAATTTTGCTACTTCTAAATACACTCACATGTGTGAGCTTTGACATGGTGCCTTCAGGAGCCCACTGCACAGCCACAGATTTTCTGTAGTGCTGTCTCTGTTGAAATGTAAGGGTCATGAAGGCAGATCTCAAAAGAAACTTTGAGGCACCTTGTTTGTCTGGATGACATTAGGATTCTTGTATAAAATTAATTTGAGCCTTTGTTCTTGCATGGAACATAAACTACAACAAGAACCTAGCTAATGGTTGAACTTACTCTGTTTACTTTTTTTCAGGCTTTCTTTTTGGTGTACGCTCTAGGATGTTTAAGTATTTATTATGGTGAGGTAAGAAATCGGATTAATTTTGGATTGTGGGGATACCATTAGTTTAGAGACGGTTTGTTCTGAAATTTTTACCTACTGTGGCATTACTTTATGCTACCAGTTATGAAGGAAGAAATACCGAACTGAGTGACCGGAAAGTTTTCCTTATAAGTAATGATATTTCCGTTAATGAAATACTGGTCTGGAAGTTTGATGTTTACCAAGGCAGATGTAGTTAAATGTAATTTTTCTGTAGAGAAAGGTTTCTCGTTGTAAGTTTGGTAGGAAATGTGGGAAAAGCAGGTATGGGAGGAATAATATCATAAAATCATAGAAAGGTTTGTGTTGGAAGAGACATCAAAGCCCATCCAGTTCCACTCCCTGCCACGGGCAGGGACACCTCCCACTGGATCTGGTTGCTTCAAGCCACATCCAACCTGGCCTTGAACATCTCCAGGGATGGGGCAGCCACCACTGCTCTGGGCAACGTGGGCCAGGGCCTCATCACCCTCACAGCAAAACATTTCTTCCTAAAATCTCATTTCAACTCTGTTATGCTCTACTACACACTGTATTCTGTATCTGCTGTAATATTAATACGTTCACATTAAATGCCTTTGGTTGTGCTTTTTCAGGAGCCCTTAACTATTTTGAAGCTGTGGGAATTCTTCAGTGAAGTGAAGCCCGATTTTAAAACGACTTACATGGCATATCACTACTTCCGCAGTAAGGGTTGGGTCCCCAAAGTCGGGCTGAAGTATGGAACTGATCTCTGTAAGTAGCTGCCTTAAAAAAATGGGATAATTTGCAACTGAATTCTTTCCAGGCAGTGCAAACTCCAGTGCCAGGGATGAGTTCAGTCACGGGAGAGAAGGCTTTGCTACTTGGAGCTGGCAAAAGACCCCTTTGGCTAGAGCAGGTTAGCAATAAAGGTATGAGAGTGGAGTATAACATCGCGAATCCACTAGCTAAGGAGATAACTCAAAAGGCCTGTTGTTTTGCTTTGTGGGCTTAATAACTAATGCAGGATTATACTGAAATTCCTTTCCCAAGTGTCTCTACCCCCTCTAAACACATCTTCTGCAGTAGTGACATGACAGTCTCTAGAACAGGGGGTTTGCCTCTAGAGCCCAGTTCATATCAAAATCCACGCATCTCACCATTTAATGGAAGCTGGAGTTGTGCTGAACTTACTGCCGAGATTGTTTCTCTGTATGTGCTTTTGAGGGGAGGTTGGAAAAGGACCTGCTGTTCGTTGATGGTGCGGGTTTTTAATCCTACAGAAATAATCAGTAGTGTCCATAATCCCTCACTAAGTAATTAAAGAACCACATTCAGCTCATGTCAACATAAACAGTACAGTAATGCCTGTTTTTGCAGTAAGATGTGCATAAAGGGAGATAATTTTTAACATATGCATACAAACCAGCAGGTGTTTAATACTGCTGAAGCAGTTTTGCAGTTGTGGGGTTTATGTATTTGAGTTTAAGGTTGTACAGAGCCAGTCCTGTAGATCAGTGTGACGGTTTGGCTGAATCCAGCATTGCTGTTCTACAACCCGGGGTTGTAGATGGGGTTTTGCTGCTGAAACTGATACTAGTTTGTTCACCATTCATTTGTGTTCTGGCCTTAATTTGTTGCTTGGCATGTCACTGCCTTTGGATTTGTGCCAGACAAAGGAAGTGGATTGATTTAAGGCTGGTGGGAGTTCTGCCTTACTGCTGAGTTCTTCTAGCTTCCTGTTCTTTGGCAGCACCTTCTTAGAGTTTATATTGTTACAATGGCTTATAACGGGTAGTTTACAAATCATGGTTGTCACTGGAATGCAGTGCTGCTTTTCCTTTTCCTGCCAGGGCCTGCGCTAGCCACCCATAAAAGAAAACCTGTGCGAGTTAAAGGAAGCCCCCTCTTACAAATTCATAACAAAGGGGCAAGAGGAAGTGTGACTATTTAGCCAAGTTACAGCAGTCCAGCTGCAAGTTTTTTGTACTCTTGGATAGAGAAGGAACTTTGAGTGGGGCTGGCGGGCAGTATGTAAGAACTTCTGCCATTTGTCTCTCCGAAAATTTGTGGAAATGGCTTGCTTAGAACAGAAACATGGTGGCTTACTGTGGCCTTTCACTTGTACTCCAGTGGCTCAGCTTCTGCTGCGAATATGGTGTTAAAAGCATGACTCTGTTGCAAAAAAATTCCATCCCAGACTTTTTCCCCAGCAGTTGCTAACTGTCCTTTAGCTCTTTACCTGCCGCTTCCCTGCCCTGAGTCACTGTGCTGTTCCCAGGGCATTTTTGTCTCTTCTCCTCTATCCACTTACTGGGACAACTTTAATTTTGAGCACAATTCAAAGGGGTTGAAGTTCTGTTTCATGTAATTAGAATTGGCAAAACATTTAACAATATTTATGGACCCAGGTATTAAACTCCTATGGAAACTCTGAGATTATCTAACTGAGGTGTTTCTCTTTCATTTCAGTGCTGTATCGAAAAGGGCCCCCCTTCTATCATGCAAGGTTTGAAGCTCATGTTTCCATCTCATTTGCAAAATAGGAAATTTCTCTCACACAGATTTAGTATTTTCACTGGTTAGGCACATATTCGTCACTCAAAATACTTTGCCAGGTACATTCATAGTGGGAATGGGGAAGTCCTTTTAGCAGAGGTACTAAATAACACATTTTTATTTAATTCATATAACAGAAGTAAGACATTAAAAATTGAAAGTTGCAATGACGTGTTTGGCACTCATATGATGAATGCGCTCAGGAAGGTCATACTGAAGGTAATACTGACTGCTAAAAATATATGATATGGATTACGTATGTAATTTGGGAGAAAAAGCTTTTAAGGGATGGTAATTGTCTTTATTTGTTAGTTAGTCAGGTTGAATTCCTAGTTAATAAATTGGTTGTAAACGTCAGATTGTCATTTGTAACAGAATGCTGCAAACATCAGCAGAAGGGTGGGGAGGGAAAGTGCCAGTAAGCATATTCACGACAATCTTTTCCTCCTCTTTGCCTGGTAGAAAAAGACTCGAGTTTCACAACTTTGTTACTGCATGGTAGCATATTTAACACCAGTTTTTAGACTCTAAGTTTCACAATCTTCCTAAAATGGTAATTTTCTTTCTTTGAATTGTCCCATCTGCTTTGTTTTCCAGTTACTCTGTTATTGCTGAATTAGTTGATGATAACTTTGAAGGTTCCCTTCGCAGACCACTCAGCTGGATGTCCTTGGCTGGGTTGAACAGAACAACGGCTAATGCTTCTAAGGTAAGTGTAAAATGCTAGTTTAAAAATAGCTTTAAAATGATGCGTGAGCCTAATGCAGAGGCAGGACACAGGAACAACTGCAGAGCTGTAGATAAAATGCGAAAAGTAAATTTATTTCTGCTACCTCACAAAGTGGAGGAACACCAAAACAGCACCCAGGCAGAGGAAACTCAAGCGGGAATGCAGGCACTGCAGAGCTCGGTCCTTGCTAGAAAGTGAGAAGCCCAAACCTGACGCTTTGCTTGTATTTTATCAGGGAAAGGCAGAGCAGTTTTCCACTGTGCTTGATCTTTCCCAAAGCAGGGTAGGAATCCCATGCATGTTTTCTAAGAGGACCCTGAGTTTATCACAGTCCTCTGTTACCTAAACACCATGGTTCTATTTGTCAAGCAGACAAGACTAGGCAATGATTAGTATGATTTATGTGTTTTTCTATGTCCCAGCTGCAGAGTCACTACGGTGTGTTTTACATACAGTTCCTCCTTGCCAAACTTCCATTATATTTCCACAAATCAAAAATGTACAGTTCAGTTCTAAGGAACAGGGAGTTGGAGTGAGGCTGAAAGAGAATCCTGTTTCTAGTCTGCTGAATATCATGTTGAGTTACCAGAAGGCAAACGGGAGTTTCCTTTGTCAGTATCCAGATGAATCCTAGAAGAGGCCTGTTAAAGTTCTCTAGGAACCTTATAAGTTGTGTGAGGAACAGAAAGACCTGAGGGACTCTTCTTCCTCCTTGCCACTTCGCTTTTTAAAGCCCTCTCTTTAGGGCTTTAAATCTACCGGGATTTTCTTGTGAATGGTGAAACTTGAGTTTCCACAAGTTTTTCTCTGTGATAGAGCCTCATCACCATAGAATCATGGAATGATTTGGGTTGGAAGGGACCTTAAAGATCATCCAGTTTCAGCCACCCTGCCATGGACAAGGACACCTCCTACTGGATCAGGCTGCTCAAGTTCCAATTCTAGTTTATCTCGTAGCAGCATTATGCTTTGATAAGGAAAATGAGATGCATATTGCATATGAGATATGCATATCCCCAGCTTACTCTGCAGAAGACATCTTGTAGGAAACTCAGTACCTGCATTTCTAGTTAATCTAAAGCTTGTACAGAGGGAAATCGGTTGAAATTCATTTATTTGTGTTTTCTGTTTACCAACAGGAGCTGATGTTATGTTATTTGATTAAACCATCTGACATGACTGAAAAAGAGATGTCAACTCCAGAATGTATGAAAAGAATTAAGGTTCAGGTGCGTAATTACTGCTTCTCTCCTTTGCCTGTGTAGCTTCTCCCTGGGGCAGCTGGACAGCTAACTCTAAGAGCTCCCTTGAACTGTTTCTTGCTCTTTAGCATGCTTTGGTTTTTGCAGGCACAGCTGCAATAAAGTAAAGTAGATTGCTTTGTGCCCCAAAGCTGGAGAAGTGCATTACAAGCTGTTTAAAGGCTGAAGATCTAAATTTTAATGTTGCTGCTACAGTCAATGTAAGCATTTGCATGGGGAAACAGGATACCTATGGAGATTGCAAGTTTAAGATATATTCAGAAATGAAGGGAGGAAAAATGTGTGAGACCAGCTCACTTCAGGAACAAATATAGTCCTCTTCTACAATGTCGCAGTGGTCCCATAATAGAAGTTGCTTTGCTGAAGGTTTAAACCCCGTCCCTCACTGATTGGTCTTTTTTTTTCTTCCCACTTCCATAATAGTTGCTGGTTTTCATTTCAGGAACTGATTGTAGCTCGTTGGGTTTCCTCCCGTGAGCGCAGTGAGAAAGATGAATTTTGACTGCATAGGAAAAGCGTGGTTATTTGAAACCCACATCTCGGGTGTTTACCTTGATCTCATGGTGAACCATTGTGTCAGAACGATTACTGTCAACGTATTCAGTTGGTGTGTATAAATGCTATTTAAAATGAGGTATATCCTGTTAACTGGAGAGGATGTTGCATTGAAAAACATAACTGAATTATAATAATACATATGGAGGGGGGAAAAAAATTAAAGCTATATCCCAGCTCAGAATACGTGCCTGCAAATGTTTGTCTTTTTGTGTAGTGGTTCGCGATGGCACCTTTAGTATCCTGACAGGTCCAGGCACGAGTGCTGAGCATGCTCCGCCTCTTGTGGAGCCACTGAAGTCCCAAACCCGAATGTCTGCCTGAAAGCCAAAGAAATGAGGGTTCGGTTTCCTGGAAATACATCTTCAGAGTTGAACTCAGGAATTGTAAGGCTAACTTCCTCAGCACAGGGTCCTACATTTCTTCAGAAACGAGGACTTAAACTTGATAGTCCTCAGGTTTGCTGCCGGCTTTTAACCAGCAGTCGTTACAGTCACTCAAATAACCTTTTGGGATACCTGTGGTACCGTTCTTCTCCAACCAAAATCTGACTTCATCGTCTTGATGAAGTTGCACAAACTTAGCTTTGGTGGTTGCAGTATCGAGCATTGTAACACATTGCTGTTAGGTCCTGAAATTCAGTGGTTCCAACTAAAGGAACACAAGTGCTGCTCAAAATTGAGGAACTCTTCCCAGAATGTGCAAGGATTTTAATTAATTCTGGGGTCTAAGCACCTAAACACACTGAGAGGCGTTAGGGAGTGCTGTTTTGGTAAGGTGTCTTACTTCGCTGGGAGTTTGCAGCACAAGATTCCTCCTTGTAAGTGTCCCAGTCTCACCCCATAACAGCAAGATGCCCTGACCACAGGTTGATGCCCATTACTTTTGCTGAAGATGGGTTACTGTGTGGAAAATAATGCAGATTTGCTGAGCTAGTGAGAGGAAGTCAGTCTCTAGCCTGGCAAATATAGGTCTCAGTTTAATAGCTGCTTTTATCCAGCAACTACAACCGCCTGTGCTTTTTTTTTCCATAGAGCTCTCTTTATCTTGGCCTGTCATGTGTGGTAAAACACACCGCTGCGTTTTGTACAGTCAGATGTGGACAGTGCTGAGCATTTCTGCTTTGCTACACTAGGTGCCTGCTGTTCCGCCTTTGTAAGATTTAATCATCTAGATTGCAGGTTCCTAAATACTGTATTTGCTATGGCTAAGCCACATTTGGAAAACAAACCAACCCAGCAGGTAGTCGGCTCTCTTTGAAGCACAGCCAGGAGGCTTAAGTATCAAATACACTGCATTTTAAGTAGATTCAGCCATTCCACCTTACTCTTTGAACAACAGGCTTCTTTTCTTCACCCTGCTGTGAAGATTCCCCCTGCCCTGTGTTGTGAGAGAGCACATTTGCTGCAATAGTAAGTATATCATAGAATCATAGAATCACCAGGTTGGAAAAGACCCATCGGATCATCGAGTCCAACCATTCCTATCGAATACTAAACCACGTCCCTCAGCTATGTTATAGACAGTGGCAATGATGCTGTTCTGGACTTTCTTTGGGCTGTTGTCAAGTGCTATAAAGGGGCCTTTGCCTCCTGGTCAAAGAAGATTCTCCGGGGCCAGTAAAAATTCTGTCAGCTCAGGCTGTTTCCACCAAACACAAACCCACAATCTTGTTTATTTGAGCAGTTTGGATTATGAAGCCGTGCCACGAATGCAGGCAACTGCATCCAACTCAGACTGGAACATCTTCTAGTCCTTGCTTTCATTTAATCTGACTTCTACTGGAAAGGCTTAAAATGAAAATGTTAATTGCACAGTGGCTGTTCTGAGCTGGGATGTGTATGCTCGCTGGCTGAGGGAAGGTGATTTATTTCTACAAGCAGACAACTGCACTTCACGTTTCAGTACTGTGCTGCTGAGTAATGTACACCAGGTGGTTGTACCCTAGCACTGATAACTTGGGATTGTGTTTATACCGGTTAAAATACAGTACTTAAATGAAGCATGGATTCTGATTCACTCAGAAATAGCATGCCATCATAGAATCATAGAACAACCAGGTTGGAAGAGACCCACCAGATCATCGAGTCCAACCATTCCTATCAAACACTAAACCATGTCCCTTAGCACCTCGTCCACCCGTGCCTTAAACCCCTCCAGGGAAGGTGACTCAACCCCCTCCCTGGGCAGCCTGTTCCAGTGCCCAATGACCCTTTCTGTGAAAAATTTTTTCCTAATGTCCAGCCTAAACCTCCCCTGGTGGAGCTTGAGGCCATTCCCTCTTGTCCTGTCCCCTGTCACTTGGAAGAAGAGGCCAGCACCCTCCTTTCTACAACCTCCTTTCAGGTAGTTGTAGAGAGCAATGAGGTCTCCCCTCAGCCTCCTCTTCTCCAGGCTAAACAACCCCAGCTCTCTCAGCCGTTCCTCATAAGACCTGCTCTCCAGCCCCTTCACCAGCTTCGTTGCTCTTCTCTGGACTCGCTCCAGAGCCTCAACATCCTTCTTGTGGTGAGGGCCCCAGAACTGAACACAGGATTCGAGGAGCGGTCTCACCAGTGCCGAGTACAGAGGGAGAATAATCTCCCTGGCCCTGCTGGTCACGCCGTTTCTGATACAAGCCAAGATGCCATTGGCCTTCTTGGCCCCCTGGGCACACTACTGGCTCATATTCAGTCGGCTGTCAACCAACACCCCCAGGTCCCTCTCCTCCAGGCAGCTTTCTAGACAGACTTCTCCTAGTCTGTAGCACTGCACAGGGTTGTTGTGCCCCAAGTGCAGGACCCGGCCTTTGGCCTTGTTAAACCTCCTGCCGTTGGACTCAGCCCAGCGGTCCAGCCTGTTCAGATCCCTTTGCAGAGCCTCCCTACCCTCCAGCAGATCGACACTTCCACCCAGCTTAGTGTCGTCCGCAAACTTGCTAAGGGTGCATCATTTCTTTCTCTAAGTCAAATCATAGCTGAGGAATTCCAACGTGCACTAGGAGCAAGTGGATAGGTCTGCAACAGCAGCCAAACAGCACGTTTCAGGTTGGCTTTCTCTATTGGGTTGTGGTTTTTTATTGTAATATAGGAGCTGTACTTTAGAATTTAGCAAGAAGCCAAAGAACGTAGCAAGGGGAAGTGTGTAACATGGTGTATAGAGCTGGAGAGAGTCAGCGAGTCAGGGTGAGTGAGTCTGTGTATATGGCGTGTAAACCTAGGGGTAGACAGAACCCTGATCACGTATGATTACTTCTCTACCTTTGAGAAAACAGGACTTACGCCTCAACTAAAACCAGCTTGCTTTGCAGACATTACCAAAAGGAAAATAAGCTGAAATTGTTCTCTTAAACTAGAATGTAAGCAAAGTGAAATTGCACAGAATTATAGGCTGCGTAATCTTGACCTCAGCATACACTTCCATGTAATGCAGAATAGGTAAAAGTGCTGCTGGACAATCTCTTTCATGTTTTTAACTTAAATTTCGTTTTGTTAATTTTGAAAGTTGTAGTTCAGAGGTAAATGCTGAGGAGTCTGTTCCTTATTACAGTTAGGAACAGATATGGACACTAAATTGTTATAATTTGTCTTGGTTTGAGGAATAAATGTACAAAATGTGAAGAATAATTGGAAAGTATATCTTGCAGGAGGCTGGATTTATTTATTATTTATTAGTAATTAAAGAAAAACAGCTTTGCATGTGGTGAATCTGCATTAAGTCATGGATGTAGGATTTCAGTAGCGCACAAGCACAAATTCCCCTTTTTTCACTCATCAGTAAACAAACGTGACAGGAGAAGAAACATTTTGGTGTGCTACAGCTTAAGTTACCACAGTTCATTTGTTGAAACCCTTAATTACACAGCAGTTAAGATTTCTGATATGAAGTGCCTGGTCAGAACAGGGCATATAGTGAATATAAATAGGAAAACATTTTTCTGTCTGAACAGTTCCCATAGAAGTTTTCCTTTGTGTGCGTATTGTATGTCTGTCATTTCATCCAAATGCACGAGTTCAGTCTCCTGATCTTTCCATGATGAGTAATGTTAAATCTATTTTTAAATACAGTAAAGTAAAGTAGATCATGCACCTTAAACCCTGAGAATGGGAATGTGAAGACTTCCTTTTCCTACTGCGCGTTGTAGATGTTTTAACGTAGCAACTTGTCATTTTCAGCACTGCTTTTCTTCATCAGGAAGGGGTACAATGTAGAAATCGTTAGCTGTTAGCTCACGATGCACAGTAATATATTTGGAAGCTTTCTTTGTCTGTGGGATCACAAATTTCTCCGTGAATTCACTTTTACTCATTTGCTGTTTCCCTTGTGCAGTCAGTATGCTGTTAATGAATGCCAGCGCGTATGTGTAGCAGTTGTGGTCATGTTCTTCATACCTAGGAAAAACATCTTGTAAGTTAGCATTAATCCATCAGTTACTTTCACTCTTACTGAGTGAAATAAGGAAGCGTGTGCTTGCCAAGGACTATCACCACTTTCCTTTAAAGCTGGTGATTAAATATACTCTGTTGATTTCAAGTTGTGCCTTCCAGCCAGGAATGCTAGAAACTGGGAGCGTAAAAAATCCCCAAAACAAAACAGAGGGCTGCAGACTTCACAATAATAAGTTCTTATTTTTTATATTTATTTGGCTTTTCCCTTGGCACTCCTATCCTGAAAACTTCTTCCTGCGGCAGGCAGTGGTGTTAATTGTGTGCCATCACAGGCACTTCTTTCGGTGTGTCATTAACTTGGAAGAATCAAGTAAATTCTGTCACTGGTGTGTTGATGCAGTTGCTTTCATGTGCACCAGTCACCTCCCGCTGGCAGCAATTCATGCCAGTTGTGCAAAGACAGAGATGCTGAATAAAGAGGCACAGCTGTTTGAAATGTTCCTGCTTTTTATGTCTGCCCCCTGCTACCCTCACCTGGCAGCAGATGGCACCTACCTGTTCTTTTCACTGTCAGAAGGCTTCTTGGATTCTCCCAAATGTTTCTTGTTGGCCACTAACTACCTCAGTCATTTATTCCATTCCTTCACCACTCAAGAGATGCTTTTTCCATTGGCCCTGTGTGACTGCATTTCACCCAGAGCTGCTCAGAGTCCTGTTTGCATCTGCCTAATCCTCAAGTTTCTTCCGTGACTGCCTCCCCCTGTGTCAGTTCTCCCTCGTTCTTCCTAGCCCTGCAACTCATTCCTTGCCTTATCAGCCCCTCCATGGTCTGTGTGGCCCCAGGGAATCTCCTGTGAGGTTTGCCTGTCAGCCCTGGGAATTCATAGAATCGTAGTTTGGGTCAGAAGGGATCTCAAATCCCATCCAGTTCCACACCCTGCCATGGGCAGCGACACCTCCCACTGGATCATGGTGCTCAGATTAATTAAGCAGAGCAGGTAACTTCTCATTTTTATATTTATAATGCACCAAATTCTGCAATACACTTCTCATTACCAGCTGTGTCTTCCAGTTCACATCTCATTTTTGGGAAGTGTGTCTTTATAGCCCGACAAGCAAACCCAGTATCTCCCAGTCATTTGGACATTGTTGGTCCTGGCTATGGCTGCAGATCTTTGCTGCTGTTGTATTACCCTCCTTCCAGTAAATTAAAGGCCATCAGGAAAATTGGGATCAGGCTTGACCTGAACTGAAAGGAGTTGCAGGATAGTTTAGCACAGTTCACGTCCATTGGGAAAAAAGGCTGTTACCTGAACTTCTTTTAAGATGTTACATTTTCAGCAGTTTGGTGGTCTGGTACTAGTGAGATAATGTATCACCTCTGAAATGTTATAATTGAGCACATATAGAAGTACTAAAACCTGGTTCTGATTTGTCGTGGGGTTGTTTTTCATCTATATGTTTCTTCTTCATCTATATCGATGACCCCTGCATTCACCAAGTGAAACACCCCACAGAACTGTGCAGCTCAGACAGGCTGCTTGTTAAATGTACAATGAACCGTTCAAGGACCTGTGTTTCCATCATCTGGCCTGTGACAGTGCATATTCTAGCTGGGCTGTACAATTTGTAACACTGTCAGCAGGCATTAACCTCATAGAAAGCTAGAAAGAACTGAGTGTTCTCACTGGAACATACAGGTTTAGTTCAAAATATGTGGAAGCCTTACTGTATTCAGCTGTTCAAAGCAATGTTAGGAACCAGTTAGAGGAGCTGGAAATGAGCCTGTTTCCCACTTCTGATCACTAACAAAGAAATTGCCTGGCAGTAGGATTCAGGAACCTTATCAGTGGGGTCACCCTGTGAATGCAAACACACCTACAGCTGCTGAAACCTACGAGGAAGAACTCCAGAACTGCATCTGGACTTCTCCAATTTTATACTCAGCAGGGCACTTTTAAAGGCCGTGTTTCACTGCACTGGGTTCCCCCCCGCCCCAAAATTCCTTTGTTGCCGAAGAAAACTTCCCTAAAATGATCTCTTTTTTTTTTCCTTTAGAGGTTTTACATCCCAGCAGATGAGTTTGTTATGTAAACTTAAAACCATACCCTTTCTGTTGAGCAAGGCCTGTGAGTTTCAGGACAGCCTGACAGCATTGTTTAGACTGGTTTGTTAGGTCTGCGTGTTCTAATGGAGCAAGGCTCTGAGCGAACCACCACTTGAACAGCCCAATTTACCATCCCAGACTAAAAACTCCTCTTGCATCAAGCTATTAAGCTACCTACCTGTGAGGAAGCCAGGCCTCTCCCACAGAAAATTTCTCTAGGAGCTCATCCCACTGCTGAAGCAGCCCAAACATGTCTGGCTGTACTAGAGGGATACTGATGCACTGTTCCCATCCCGTTCCAGCCCTGTGAACGCCCTCTTCATTGTAGTGATACACCACACCTGGAAACAGAGCAACACACAGGCAGGAAAATAAGGAAAATTAGATCCATCGCCTTGGCTTTTGTGTTT
Source organism: Phaenicophaeus curvirostris (assembly GCF_032191515.1). Lineage (NCBI taxonomy): Eukaryota > Metazoa > Chordata > Aves > Cuculiformes > Cuculidae > Phaenicophaeus > Phaenicophaeus curvirostris. Next base: position 3,795,836 of record NC_091402.1, on the reverse strand, counting down.
GGTATTTTTAAGTGATGGAAGTGGCTACTAGTTTTCCCTGCTGCCTTTCCCTCTTAGCCAAGCTATTCCCTAGCTTCCCACCAGTGCCCTTCTGTGGCTGCAGAAGAGAAAAGGCAGCCCGCACTTTGTCACACTCAGTTCTCATTTTTACAGTGTAGCTTCAGATATCTTTTGATAAGGAATGCAACTTAAACTCACAAACCAGACCACTTTTTTATCAAATAAACATCTCAGGTGAGGTTCTGCTGGGTGGTCCCTGCTGTAGGAGAACCTGAGATGATTTTTAATGTGGTGTTTTTACTGTGGGGATTTTTTTTTCATGATTATAATTAGGGGCATTTCTAGAATTAGCAAAAACTTGTGTTTAAGCCAAAACTTCCTGAAACCTCTTAAAAGTAGGCTGCCTTGCTTTTGATTTCCCTGTGTTGGGAATAGCCATCACCTGTTCATTCTACGTTGAACAACTTGGCAGGAGAGGAGTGGTGCATGGCTTTGAGCAGAAGTGATGTGTGCTTGCAGCTGTGTGGTGAGAGGCATTCTTGCACCCAAAACTTTTGATCTTTGATCTCCACTCCCAGTTCCGATACCTGGAGCGCACTGAGGAAGTGCAGGCTCTCCAGCAGCAGAGCCTTGCGTATCTGGGTGTTGCAGTGGTGATTTTAGGAGGCTTAGGATGCTCACGGGTAACGCGCAGGGAACAAGAGGAATCCCGCATGGGCCTGAACAGGGCGCTCAGCCCAGACACACAGTATGGAAGCAGAGCAAGGGGGTCAGGCAGCCCTGAAGCCCTCTTTACCGTTGCTGTTGGATATTCCAACGTGGAGGTCAGACTTCCCATCGTATTCTCTGGAAGAGAAGCAGGGGAGTTGGCAGTGGGGGCAGAGGCCGTTCCTGGGAGCTGCTGCTCCTCCAGCTGCCAGGCCCCGAGTGGGGCGGGAGGTCACACTCCATGGAAAACACGGACCCAGCGTTTACGTCGCTTCCCTCAGAGAGGAGGGAAGCAGGGAGATGGGAGCAGGGAGACAGTGTTTCCCTCTCCTCAGAGGGTAGCTAAGCAAGGAGACGGTGTTTCTTTCTTTCCCTCGGTGAAGGGAAACAGGTAGATGGTGTTACTCCCCCCAGAAGATAAAGAAACAGGGAGACAGCACTTCCCTCCCCGCAGAGGGAAGGGAAACAGGGAGATGGCGTTCTCCTCCCCTCTGGGATGCAGGGAGATGGCCTTTCCCCCTCTTTGGAGGGTAGGAAAACAGGGAGACCGCATTTCCCTGCCCTTTTCTCAGAGAGGAAGGAAAGGGATATGGCGTTTCTCTCGCCTTTCCTCAGAGAAGAGAGAAAGGGGGAGGTGGCCTCAAAGGGCAGGGAAGCAGGGAGGCAGCGTTCCCCTGCCCTCCCCTCACGGAAGGAGGAAAAAGGGAGGCGACGTGTCCCTTCCCTCAGAGAAGGGAGCGGGGCCGGGGCGCCCCCCGCCCTACCCGAGGAAGGCGCCGGCCGTGGGCCGCAGGAGGAAGGCGCAGGGCTGGCGGTGGCCGTGGCGGAAGGGGCTGGGGAGGCGGCGGGGCGCGGCGAGGAGCCCGGCACGGGGCAGGGGGCGGCCGCAGGCGGGGCAGCGCTGCGGGGTCCGCCGGCAGAAGACGGCGACCCCGCAGTGCCGCACCCGCACGATACCGCCATCCGCCATGGCGCCCGCTTCTCTATGGCGGCGCTCTGCCCGCCGCCCCCCGCCTCTCTATGGCGGCATCCGGCGGCGCTCTGCCCGCCCCGCCTCTCTATGGCGGCATCCGGCGGCGCTCTGCCCGCCGCGCCCCGCCTCTCTATGGCGGCGCTCCGCCCTACCTGCCCCGCCCGCCCCGTCTCTCTCCGGCCGCACCCGGCGGCGCTCTGCCTGGCCCGGCGCGGCTCTGTGGTGCGGCGCGGCAGTGAATTGTGTCCGTGCGGAACCGCGGGGCGGAGGGAACCGTGTTGGCTCCGCCCCCGCTGCCGCGGCGCAGCGGAACCCCCGGGGCGGGGCGCGGCGCGGGCAGGCGGCCGGGCTGGCGCGGCGCGAGGATGAGCACCAAGCAGGTCACGTGCAGGTGGGTGCGGGGCCGGGGCGGCGCTGGGCCCTGCGGCGAGGACGGGGGGGGCTGTAGCGCGGCCGGAGAGGGGAACGGGTCTGGGGAGGGGGCTGGGAGCGGCGAGAGACCCGGGGTTGCTGGGGGAGGAGGCGGGGGGCCCCATCGCTCCCTGCAGCTCCAGAAAGGGGGATGTGGGGAGGGGGTGCTGGGCTCTGCTCCCGAGTAACGACTGGTAGGACGAGCGGGACTGGCCTCGAGTTGCACCAGGGGAGAGTTAGACTGGATTCCAGGACCTGAAGGGGCTAGAAGAAAGTTGGGGAGGGACTGTTGGCAAACGCTTGGAGTGATAGGACATGGGGCAGTGGTTTATGAGACCTCCTCTAGGGTATTGTGTCCAGTTCTGGAATCCTCAACATAAGAAGGACACGGAACTGTTGTAGCGGGTCCAGAGGAGGCTACAAGGATGATCAGAGGGCTGGAGCACCTCCCGTACGAGGACAGGCTGAGAGAGTTGGAGTTGTTCAGCCTGGAGAAGAGAAGGCTCCGAGGAGTCCTTACAGTGACCTTCTAGTACCTGAGGAGGCTCCAAGAAAGCTGGGGAGGGACTGTTCCCAAAGGCTTGGAGTGACAGGACAAGGGGCAGTGGGTATAAACTGGAGAGGGGCAGATTTAAACTAGACATAAGGAATAATTTCTTCACCATGAGAGCGATGAGGCCCTGGAACAGGTTGCCCAGGGAAGCTGTGGCTGCCCCATCCCTGGAGGTGTTGAAGGCCAGGTTGGATGGGCCTTGGGCATCTGATCCTGTGGGAGGTGTCCCTGCCCATGGCAAGGGGTGGAACTGATGGGCTTTAAGGTCCCTTCCAACCCAAACCATTCCATGATTCTATATTAGGAAAAATTGCCTCGCTCAAAAAGTTCTCGGGCACTGGCAGAGGCTGCCCAGGGCAGTGGTGGAGTCCCCATCCCTGGAGGGATGTAAAAGGTGGGTAGAGGAGTGAGGTGCTCAGGGATATGGTTCAGTAGTAGACAGGTTTGGTTGGACTTGATCTTAAAGGTCTTCTCCAACCAAGCAATTCTATGATTCTGTGATCCCCGGTGGGCCCAGGCGCAAGGAGCCATCACAGGGGCCCAGGTGCAGCCTCCTCCTGGGGTTCTCTATCCTGAGGAAGGACCGTTTCGGCCAGGAAGCAGTTGTCTCTTTCCTTTGGGAAGCTGGACTGTCCCCCTCTACCAGACATCTGTCTCTGACTTAGAGCTGCTTCTCCCCAGGTACTACCTACAAGGAGTGTGTCGGGAGGGAAAAAAGTGCCTGTTCTCACATGACTTAGCGACCAGCAAATCCTCCACCATCTGCAAGTACTACCAGAAGGGACAGTGCGCCTATGGGACTCGCTGCAGGTAAAAGCCTGGCTCCTCTTGGAGCCGTCAGTTCTGAAGAATCAGGCACAGTAATCAAGTGCAGTCAGCTTTAAACTCCAGGGAATCAAACATCAAGAAAAGATCAGACTTCTTACATGACAAAAGGAATGAAATAACACATTACATGTGAGCTTTTTCTCTCCTGACCAAAACCAGCTTATGGATATAGTGTTATAGTTCTGCTCTGCCTTGGCTTCAGCAATTATTTTACTCTCTAGAAATTAAACTTTAGGTTTCAGGTGTGTTTTCATCTGGTTCTTTTTATAGTCAGCCCTATTAAATATAAAAAGTGATGCCTCGGATGTGCAGCTTCACATGGAGTAGCACTCAGCTGCAGTTTGCTTTCCGTGTGGCTGAGTTGGCTGGATGCAGGCAGTGTTCCACAGTGCTTTGCTCCAGTCTCCCTGTGTAGCGTCCTCCAGTTTCAAGGAGTTCCAGTTCTGTCTTGGAGCAAAAGGTTTTTCTTGCGCTCCCCTAGGTTTGGTCAGAAAGTTGGACATAAACACACTTTTTCCTGAGGGCTGCTGCATAAAACTCCTTGAGAAAAGCTCTAGTCAATACTGTGCTTTAGTTAACGCCCTTATGTTCCATCAGGGATGTGCCCCAGAGGCTCCTTGGTGGAAAGATCCTGTCGTGGATGAGAAGCCTGAGTTGGTACCTTCCCCTGGCGGGAACAGGGGATCTCACGGCATTGCTGTGGTTGCAGCAGCTTGATTGTATTGCTGCTCCTTTACATAGTTCATGGCACCAGATTTGGATGGGGAGACTGAACATCATCGATCTGTGCAGCTTCCGTTAGCTGCTCACCGTGGATAAGTAACATCTAATGGAGGTGACGGCCTTGGTGTTCATGGGGAGCACCTCAGACGTGACTGGATTGAAAAGATGGATGCTAAGCGTGTTTGTTGCTGCTTCGCCCTTTCCTCTGCAAAGGGATCTGAACAGGCTGGACCGCTGGGCTGAGACCAATGGGATGAGGTTTAACAAGGCCAAATGCCGGGTCCTGCACTTGGGGCACAACAACCCTGTGCAGCTACGGACTGGGAGAAGTCTGGCTGGAAACTGCCTGGAGGAGAAGGACCTGGGGGTGTTGGTTGACAGTGACTGACCATGAGCCAGTAGTGTGCCCAGGGGGCCAAGAAGGCCAATGGCATCTTGGCTTGGATCAGAAACGGTGTGACCAGCAGGTCCAGGGAGATTATTCTCCCTCTGTACTCGGCACTGGTGAGACCGCTCCTCGAGTACTGTGTTCAGTTCTGGGCCCCTCACCACAAGAAGGATGTTGAGGCTCTGGAGTGAGTCCAGAGAAGAACAACGAAGCTGGTGAGGGGGCTGGAGAACAGGCCTTATGAGGAACGGCTGAGGGAGCTGGGGTTGTTTAGCCTGGAGAAGAGGAGGCTGAGGGGAGACCTCATTGCCCTCTACAACTACCTGAAAGGAGGTTGTGGAGAGAAGGGAGCTGGGCTCTTCTCTCAAGTGACAGGGGACAGGACGAGAGGGAATGGCCTCAAGCTCCACCAGGGGTGGTTCAGGCTTGATATCAGGAAAAAAAATTTCCCAGAAAGGGTCATTGGGCACTGGCAGAGGCTGCCCAGGGAGGGGGTTGAGTCACCTTCCCTGGAGGTGTTTAAGGGACGGGTGGATGAGGTGCTGAGGGACATGGTTTAGTGTTTGAGAGGAATGGTTGGACTGAATGATCTCGTGGGTCCTTTCCAACCTGGTGATTCTATGATTCTGTGATTTGCTCCAGGTGTTTTGCAGAGTTTGGGGTACTCGATGCACAGAGCGGTTCAGACGGTGGCAGGTCTGTGGGCACAAAGGACCAAAGTACAGGACCAGGAACAGTTGTGGAGAGTATTGTTCCGATCCAGGCCAAGTGTGGCTATGGCTGTGCTGGACCAGCCTCTCTCTGCGCTGACTTCTTCTGCTCTGCAGCTGGAGGATATTTCTGTAGCTTTACTGTATTTTTCAAGTCCTTTCTTATGCCGCCTGCAAATACTGCAGCTTCTCTTGTGGTGTGGGAGTCTGAGTGTTGCTGCTTGCAGGGGGAAGCAGAGATCATGGAATGTCACTCCTGAGCAGTGTTTTGATGTTGCCTTTCTGAGAAATGCCAGCAAACCTGTTTGTGTGAGGGGATGATGAAAATCTAATTCAATGTGCACGTGAATCATGTTCTTACAGCTGTGCTGGCATCTCTGGAGAAGAAAATACAGGTTTGCTTTCAGGGACATTCATTTTTTGAGGCTGAGAAGCCTTTTAATGTGGCTTTGAAAGAGACCAAGCATTTTAGTCAACTTGTGAGTGCGGTTTTGTTTTGTTTCAGTGTTCCATGGGGCCGGTCCTGCCTCTGTGCCTGGTTTAGACTCTGTGACACTTGCTGTCTCTCTCCTTTGGCAGGTATGATCACACCAGACTCCCCTCCTCGGGGGCGGCAGCAGCCCCTGCGCCACCTCCCCTCTCGTCGGCCGCGCTGCCCAGCCCGCGTCGTCCCCCCGAGCTCGGCGCCCCGGCTCCCCGGAGCAAACCGCAGGAGGCTGGCAAGCGGGAGAAGAAGACACTGGTGCTCAGGGACAGAAGTGAGTGCGAGTGGGGCTGAGCTTCTCCTCCATCGTGCTCCGTAGCAGTTAGGTAGTTTGTCTGCTTTTATTACTCGAGTTCTGTGGCCTCGTGGATGCTTGTGCCCGTCAGCGCCTTTTAATGACCACATCTGGCTGACTGGCTTTTAGCCTGCAGTTCCCCGACAGGTGGGATTGATTTTAAGGGATTTTTATGGGTCCTCTTTTGTTTGACTTTGGGGTTTTCTTGGTTAAAATATCTCTGCCCCTGAGATCTTTTATTCTCAATGTGAAGGCATTTGAGAAACCTGGCTTCTCCGTGTGTGGTGTGTGCCCTGGGGAGGGTTGTGCCACCCTTAGGGACGCAGGCACGGAGGCATCTGAGCAGAGGAGCTCAGACTGATGCCTGCTCGCTGTTCCCCCTGTTCCCACTGTTCCACCAAACAGGCCAGTTGCCCACTTGTGAAATGAGAGGATCTTTTCATCTTATTTGTAAACAAAAACAGCTGAAGAAATCTTGAAAGCAAACTTTTTGCTAGGCAGTTAGTAAAAATTCTTGCGATTTGCAAGCAAAAGGAGCTCAGAGATGAGATTTCATTAAGAAAAAACCCATGTCTTTAGAAAAACACCCTGGTAATCGTTGGAAGGGAAGCATGTGGAGCTGCTCGTGTGGGGTTTATGTGGTGTCTCATATACCTTATAGCATGTTTCTGTTCCCTAAGATCTTTGTGGTTTGAGTGAAGAAAAGCAGACGCCTGGTGCCACAAGCGATGTGGTGTGTTGCAGTGACCAAAACGACAACCTGGAAATGAAGCCGCATTCCTATTTGGAAGCTATTTGCAGCGGCCTGGAAGATCCAGCAGCTGGCAGCTCCTGTGCCGACAGAGAGCAGCTGTGCCCCTATGCCGCAGCGGGCGCCTGCCACTTCGGAGAGCGCTGCCTCTACCTCCACGGAGACGTCTGTGAGATATGTGGCTTGCAAGTGCTTCACCCCTTCGACCAAGAGCAGAGGAAGGCTCATGAGATGGTAATGTTAACGTGAAATTGGTGGAAGGTTTGCTGTGCTTGGTGCGAGATTCGGGTCGTTTGCTCCAAAATCCAAAGATGTGCTTTGTAGAAGAGCCGGTTGCTCCAAAAGGCTTTTGTTTTACTGTTTAGCCAGCTATGAAATGATTCTACAAGTGGTCTGTTTGAGCATTTGGGGCTTAATTGGTAACGAAGGTGCAGATAGCCTTGCACAGCAACTTCTTTTTTCCCCATTTCATAGAATGATAGAATCATAGAATAGTTTGGGTTGGAAGGGGCCCATCCGGTCCCACCCCTGCCATGGGCAGGGACACCTCCCACTGGATCAGGGGTATCCAAGCCCCATCCAACCTGGCCTCGAACACCTTCAGGGATATGGGGCAGCCACCACTGCTCTGGGCAACCTGGGCCAGGGCCTCCCCGCCTTCATGCTGAAGAAATACTTCCTTATGTTTAGCCTTAATCTGTCCCTCTCCAGTTTATACCCCTCGTCCTATCACTCCAGGCCTTTGGAAACAGTCCCTCCCCAGCTTTCTTGTAGCCCCTTCAGGTTCTGGAAGGTCACTCTAAGGTCTCCTGGGAGCCTTCTCTTCTCCAGGCTGAACAACCCCAACTCTCTCAGCCTGTCCTCGTATGGGAGGTGCTCCAGCCCTCTGACCATCCTTGTAGCCTCTTCTGGACCCGTTCCAACAGCTCCATCTCCTTCTTATGTTGAGGATTCCAGAATTGGACACAATCCTCCAGATGAGGTCTCACAAGAGAGGAACAGAAGGGCAGAGTCCCCTCCCTCACCCTGCTGGTCATGCTGCTTTTGATGCAGCCCAGGACACCCTTGGCCTTCTGGGCTCTGAGCACACGTTGCCGGCTCATGTTGAGCTTCTCATTGACCAGCACCCGAAGTCCTTCTCCTCAGGGCAGCTCTCAACCACATCATCCCCCATTCTGGACTGGAACTGCGGATTGCCCCAACCCAGGTGTAGGACCTTGCACTTGGCTCTATTGAACCTCATGATGTTCTCACAGCCCCACTGCTCCACGCTGTCCAGTTCCCTCTGGATGACCTCCCGTCCTCCTAGTGTGGCAACTGCACCACTCATTTCATCCTTATCAGAAACTTCCCTGCAGCCTTTTCCCTGAACACCCTAAAACTGTATGAGAAGAACGTCTTTAGTAGCTCACACCACATCTCAGTGTGGAGGGACTGTGGCTGCCAGTGTAGGCTGAGTTCGCTGAGCAGGCTGCGAGTCACCTCCTCCCAGATGTTCAGGGCAGAGTCAAGTAAGGACAGACTGACCGGGAGCAGATGTTTTGGAGCTGCCTTGAAGAAGGGTGGCTGGAGGGACCAGATGAACAATCGGTTGGGTGAAGATGGGCCTGAGGGGTGACTGGCTGCCAGGTTTAGGTCAGGGCTGGTCAGGAACTGGAGTTCTTCATGGTGAGGAGGACAAAGGCCAGCAGCATGAGTGGTCGGTGTGCTGTGTTTTTCCTGTACCAGGTCCCTTTCACAGACCGTTGTGTTACACAGGGAACAGCCTGGACGGCCGTAACCACAATGTCTCTCTTGTCATAGATGTGCATGGCGACCTTTGAGCACGACATGGAGAAGGCCTTCGCCTTTCAGGCAAGCCAGGACAAAGTGTGCAGCATCTGCATGGAAGTGGTGTACGAGAAGCCATCAGCCTCTGAGAGGAGGTTTGGGATCCTTTCCAACTGCAATCACACGTACTGCTTGTCCTGCATCCGGCAGTGGAGATGTGCCAAGCAGTTCGAGAATCCCATCATAAAGTGAGTCGGTATTAACCGGGGTCTCTTCTCTGTGGGCTCTGTCAGTGCTTTGACTCGCTAGGGAGGTAAAACTGGTGAAAGGCAATTCTGTAGCCATAAATATTAGCGTAGCCATTAATGAGATCAGAGCTCAGAAAATCCTGGTCTAAGCACTTGCAAATTCCTGGGCGTTGGAGCATGGCTATGAGGAGCCTCTTTCAAGGCAGGCAGGACGCAGTCGGTATCCTTTGGTAACGGTTTCCTTGTGTGCTGCGCTCCACTGTGGGCAGAGCTTGGTAACTCAGTGTCACGTTCCCCTCTCGTTGCGTTGGCGGTGGGGCAGAGTGCACGCGTGGCCCTGGGAACCTCTGCCCCTCACAATACCTTGCGTGCAAAACCGGTAATTCTTTTTTTCTATGTATGTATGTGCCTAATTAGGGCAATTTTCTCTCAACTATAGCTTTCTCAAGCTGAACGTCCCACTAATCACACATTTATCTGTATTGGAGTAAAGGCCTTCATCTCCTAGCTCTATAAGAAATGTTTGCCAAATGCTCCCCTTCTCGAGTGAGTGAATTTAAAACATCCAATTCAGGCAATTTCCTTTTCTGAGAATCTCTTTCAGAACTCCCTGTTACAAGCATGCTCAGGAGTAGGTGGGAAATACTTTGTCTTCTGCCAAAACAGGCTTTTCAGCCCCACTTTGATTAGAAAGGTCATTAGCGTGGACTTTGGTTCATTAGGACGTAACCCGTAGCAGAGCTGAGTTCCTGCAGGACAGGAACAGAGCTGCTCTGCCTGCAGCAGGGACTGAGAGGGCTTTCTTCGACAAACACCACCCTGGAATCTGGTTTGAGTGTGGCTTAAATACTGGTATTCTTCAAAAGTGTTTTTTACGTTTCTCCTGGTCATGGCCGAGTTAACCTGAAAGAGGGGCCTGGCTTAGTTCTAAAAGCACTGCCTGCTGGGTCAGAGGTGCTTTACAGGACTTACTGAGAGGGCTGATAAAGTCTCTCTTAGGCTTGTTGAGGCACCTGACATTGGTATTTGGTTCTTGATCTCGGTTCCTCGTGTAGAAATCCATCTTGTAACGCCACCTGGGGAACAGCTCCTCACTGCTGGCACAAGTCAGGTCACATTTCAAAATGCAGAGACCTTCCCTTGTCTTTTTTCAACCAGTTTGACTTCCTGCTGCGTGGAAGCTGCACCGGTCACCTCATGGTTACTGTTTATTTCTTCTTATTGAGATTAGCAAATGCTGTTTCTTTCTGCATGTTGAGGAAATACCTGTTACTTTACTTCAAGTCTAGAAATGCAGACAAGGTACCACAAGCCCTGACTGCGCTGCGTTGGATTCTTTCGTTTGCAACTAGTAACAAGCATGTGTGTGTTACACGAATGCGCGAGGTGGTGTCTGGTGCTTCGTGGTGACAAAATATCTGCCTTGGGCAGGTGCCTCCTGCTTCCAGCAGGCTCACCGAGGACCCTCACTCTCTGAAAGTAATGATATTGCTGTTCTGTCTCCATCCATTCAGGTCTTGCCCAGAGTGCCGTGTGATATCCGAGTTTGTCATTCCCAGTGTGTACTGGGTAGAAGACCAGGAGAAGAAAAACGAGCTGATTGAAGCGTTTAAGCAGGGAGTGGGGTAAGTGCAGGAGCCACAAAAGCTGTTCACATTGTCCTTAAGACGGATACACTGAGGCCCAAGTGACTGGAGAGCCTGTGTGTTTAAACTAAATGCTGGGCTGCACTGAGAGGTGGGTTTGGCTCTTGAATAGAAGAGAATAGAAACAGGCTTGGCTGAAGAGCTCAACTCAGACCAAAATGTTGTCTGCTAAGTGAAGATTTTATGAATAGATCCCTTGGCAGTCCATTGAACTTGAGGATTTACTGATAAAGAGGGTGCAGCTAAGAGCAGGGGTTGTGCCAGCACAAACCATTCTGATTTATTTGCCAGCTTGGGATGAAACAGTCAGACCCCTTGTGTTATAGAGGCAAATTCATTCTTTTAATGCGCTGCCTGGCTGGGGGTTGCGTTGTTCAGGTTGTTTTATGGAATCATAGAAGAGTTTGGGTTGGAAGGGACCTCAAAGCCCATCCAGTTCCACCCCCTGTCGTGGGCAGGGCCATCTCCCACTGGATCAGGGGCTCCAAGCCCCATCCAACCTGGCCTCGCACACCTCCAGGGATGGGGCAGCTACAGCTTCCCTGGGCAACCTGGGCCAGTGTCTCACCACCCTCACAGTGAAGAAATTCTTCCTTATGTCAAGCCTAAATCTGCCCCTCTCCAGTTTATACCTGTTTCCCCTCATCCTGTCACCACAAGCCTTTATGACTAGTCCTCTCCAGCTTTCTTGTAGCCCCTTTCAGGTACTGGAAGGTATTGTTAGCGTTGTGCCTTTTTCTCATTCAGCTGCTATTGGATAGACTGTAGAAGTGACAGACGTCTTGGGAAGTTGTGCATATTAAGTTTACAAGTTCAATTGACAGGCTGAGAGAGTTGGGGTTGTTCAGCTGGAGAACAGAAGGCTCCAAGGAGACCTTAGACCAGCTTACAGTGCTGAAAGGGGCTTCAGGAAAGCTGGGGAGGGGCTCTTGATCAGGGAGTGCAGGGATAGGACGAGGGGGGACAGTTTTACACTGAAAGAGGGGAGGTTGAGATGAGATGTTAGGAAGAAATGTTTTGCTGTGAGGGTGGGGAGGCCCTGGCCCAGGTTGCCCAGAGCAGTGGTGGCTGCCCCATCCCTGGAGGGGTTCAAGGCCAGGCTGGATGGGGCTTGGAGCCCCTGATCCAGTGGGAGATGTCCCTGCCCATGGCAGGGGTGGGACTGGATGGGCTTTGAGGTCCCTTCCAACTCAAACCATTCCATGATTCTGTGAGCTGTGTAGTCACCTCTCCAGCTGTTTTCCATTGCGGAGCCCCCGGCACTGCTGTACCCTCTGCAAGGAACAGGGCTTGATGTGGACCTGAATTATGGTCACAGAGCTGCCAAAGGAGGTGATGGGAGGAGCTGGTTCTTATCAGTAGATGAAGTGACAGAATATTCAAGGAATGCTAGAAAAATACCAAAAGATTTGCTCACTGTGATGCAAATGCACATATAGGATCAATGATCGTTTTTCAACAGCCTTCACTTTCCCTGCCTTAAGCTATTTTAACTTCTTTTTAGTTACAGTGCTGTTCTATGCATCTTTTGTTCACTTTTAATCATCTTTCCTTCTCTTTGACTGCTGTCAGTCAGGGATCAGACCAAATCACGAGGTGTTAACAGGAGCAATTTCTTGCAGCACTGACTGAAGCTGAGTGAGCAGCCCTGGAGAGTGAACTGCAGCTCCGTCCTGTGAGCTGAAAGCGATTAACTTTCTCTCTCTTCTAACTAAATCAGGAAGAAACCCTGCAAGTACTTCGAACAAGGGAAAGGGACTTGCCCTTTCGGAGGGAGGTGTCTCTACCTTCATGCTTATCCAGATGGGACGCGAGCGGAACCTGAAAAACCACGGAAGCAGCTCAGCTCCGAGGGGACCGTGCGGGTAAGGGAATTTTCCCCTCAAGGGCCACAAAACCCTTGTGCTGAGTGAGACGAGCACTCACTTCAGGGGGTTTTGGACCATGGGTGGCCTGAGGGAGCTGGAGGAATCACCTCTCTGTTTCCCTTGGGGCCAAGGTTTGTTATGAGGGAAGGGAGAAGGTGCCTTTCATTGAATGGCAGAAACGTAGAACTGCTCAACTTGTGACTGTTCGTTAAGAAGTCTGATAAGGGTTTGGTGGGACTGTGATCTGAAAATCAGTCAGGTTTTCATAGAATAGTTTGGGTTGAAAGGAACCTCAAAGCCCATCCAGTTCCACCTCCTGCCATGGACAGGGACACCTCCCACTGGATCAGGGACTCCAAGCCCCATCCAACCTGGCCTGAACCCTTCCAGGGATGGGGCAGCCACCACTGCTCTGGGCAGCCTGGGCCAGGGCCTCCGCACCCTCACAGTGAAGAAATTCTTCCTAATGTCTAGCCTATCTCTGTCACTCTCCAGTTTATACCCAGTTTATATCCACTTTCCTTCTCTTCCAGTTCTTCAACTCTGTGCGCCTGTGGGACTTCATTGAGGACAGGGAAAGTCGGACTGTGGCCAGCACAGATGAGGAAGTGACGGACCTTGGAGAACTTTTCATGCACCTTTCTGGGGCCGATGAGGACTCTGCTGCTGCTCAGTGAGGAGCCCTGGAGGTGCCCTCCCTCGGCTGCAGCCATCCAGCTACTGGTTCAACAGTGCTTTTCCTTCCTCCAGCCCTCTAGAGTGTGTGCCCTGTGGTGACTTGTGCAGTCCTGGTGAAGTTTTCAGGTAGTTTTTGAGTGGCAACAAAAACACTAAAATATATCTTAAAAGTTAAATTTATTGCATGGAAAAAACCCTTAATCCAAAAGGGTTTTCTCCCTTTTCAGCCTAGCAGATGCGGCCTTGCGAGTTGAGTGGTAGCATAAATACAGCTTCTCTCTTACCACTTAAAAGCTTAAGCTGGTAAAAACTGTCACTGAAAAACAAAGCACCCAGAACCGATTTCTTTTTCACTAGATCAGCCAAATGTCTGTCTACAACAACCCACTGGGAATTGCAGCCAGTGTAGCTTTTTCTTCCTTAAACCAGGGCTGTAGGAGCTGATAGGCAGTAACCTCAGTCGTAGGTGGAGCTCAGCATCACCCTGCCCGTCCCATGGCAGCGAGGGGCACTGCCCGTCCCGGGGCAGGAAACGTCTCTGGGAGCCCCAGCTGTAAAGCAAAGGCCCCTGTGCCGCTCGCTGTGCGGGATCAGCACATGGAACACCTCAGGATGTGCTTAGGAACTGGATAAGGAGCAAGCAGCTCCTTCCAGCAGTCAGCGCCACAGTAAGAGTTGCATCTCTCTTCAATTTAACTCCTTCAAATATATTTAACTAGAAGGGAAACCATGATTCAGGTTAAATTAAGTAGCCAAAATCCAATGAAGTAACAATATTTTCCGATTTATTTCTTTTGGTGATCTTGGGTTTGTAACTGTACAACCTAGAGAGCCACTGCCTCCAGCTGCCCCTGTGCCTTTTCCCAGTCAAGAATAGCAACACTAAAGGCCCAGGAGGTGAGAGGGACTAAGGCACAGCTCTTCCGAGTTCACAAATATCACAGTCATTTAGGTTGGTAAAGACCTTTAAGATCAAGTCCAACCAGAAAATTGTAACTCAGCTTTATTTTTGTTAAAAATTTAATTCAGGTCTGTGATGTAAAAATTTGAGCAAAACCAATCCAGTGGTAAGATTTGACAGAAGTTAATGTTGCTGAGTCAGTGGTATTAACTTTGTGATTAAAGTAAAAATTCAGCCTGGACACATGTAGCAGCTGTAGGGCAGCACATGGCTCAAGCGCAGGCAGCACCAGCTCCAGCCCATGGTGTTAAAGAATCCCAAAATTCCATTCCAAGAATGGGATTTCAGCTCCTATTGTCTCCCTAGGGAACACCCCTAAACAGAATGTTGTTTAGAAATCATTTCTTAGCTTAAACCACATGCCTTTTCCCCTGTGGGGTTTGGCCAAGATCAAGCACTCACTTCTGCCCAAGCAAACAGCAGGTAACAAGGAGATGAAGCGCAAAGCAGGAGCAGCGCGGTTAAAGGCTCCATCAGCACAGGGATCAGCACAGTAGAATAAAAAACATAAAAATGCAATTGGAAACCTGGAGGCGGTCACAGCAGGTTCTACTTGAACTGCTCTTGCCTGTCCTGGTAACTTCATAACATCCGTCTCAGTTTTTCAAGTCCCCATGTCAGGCTGTCAGGCCAATGGTTACTGCATTAAATGATGACAGGGACTCTCAGACCTAAAATTTAATTTATTTTATTAAAATAAGATAATCAGAGGAACCTTGGCTTACAATAAATGCATTTTCTCAGGAGCAATAAAAACAAAATTAAAACCCAAATCAGCAAAAAACTGTCAGTTTCCTCTGGATAGTGCATCTCTTGGCCGACAGCTGCAGCTGGGATGAAGACTACGCTCGTTTTGGAGAAGTATACAGATAATGTTAATTAGCCTTTTCGCAGCCCGGAACGCCTGTCCTTCCGCACTGCCACCTCGCCGGGCTGCGAGGACCAAGTCCCTAGTACCAAAGTAAAGCTGCTGAAGTTATGCCGATGGGCTGGCGGCTTCCTCCTCCGAGCAGGACGGGTCACAACCTTCCGTTCTTTTGCAAGAGTTTTTTCTATGTGCAAAACTATTTTGTGTTGAATTAGCATTTTCACCTATTTCATTGGCTTGTGATGAAAGCTCTCGGGCAGAGGCTGATCCTCCAGGCAGTTTCTCCTCTTCCCACCTCAATACGGCGCGTGGCACCCGCAGAGCACCACAACACGTCTGTCCCCAAACAGTGAGGCTTTAAAAAACACCCAGTTATCAACTGATTCCAAGCAATCCAACGCTGCCCAAGACACGTCCATCGCTTCCGTGTAGGGGAAAAGTAAGGCTCAAGTGCATCTATTAAAAAAATAGTAATAGATCTCTTGATTTATAGTCTGTTAACTATCCCAGTAAAAGAAACTAGAAAAGGCCGTGTGGAGCTGCGTCCCGGCAGGATGGGAACTGCAGAAATCCTTAGCAGCTTGTTCTTCAAAACTGGGACGCAGATCATCCTGCTGGCACTGATCCTGTACACAGAGGCACGAAAAGCACAACTTCAGTTATGCCTGTTCCTTTCCCACCACTGGAGAGAACCAGGGAACGGGAGCAGGATCCTAGAAGGTGGGCAGCCTCGTGGATGTTAGAGTGCAGGCATTGATGTCCTCTGTGTGGGCGGCACGATGCAGAGAGGGTTCAGAAGCACTCCGGTTGATTTTGGGTAAAGAATGTTGCAACAATTCGATGGACGAGAGTATCTGAGGGAGACACGCACAGAATGAGTCAGAATGAGAAGGGGGCAGCTTATGCTCTAAGCCTTAAACCTTCATTGATTACAGCATGAAGGTCTTTAAGAGCAAGAGCAGACTGGAGGCTCTGAAACCAGCACTGCAGGAACAGGCTGTGCAGTTCCCTGCCCTTGAGCCTCAGGGGAGGGGAGGGTCCTTTCATTAGTGCACAGACCCCATCATCAATTAGTGAGCATCTACACAGTTCTCCAGAGACATGGGAAGAACTGCCCAACAGTCTCTTTAGAAAACAACACTGAGAAAGAACTTTAATTGAAACTAAGTTATACTTGACTAACAGCAAGAAGGTTGGTTTTTTTCCCCCCTAAATGTGCTTAATTCCAGCTGTTTTATACTTCTAAGAAAGTACCTTCATCATCCTCACAGTGACAGGAAAAGTATCCTTCATAAAAACACCAACAAAGGCTACAGGAATTTAAATCCCTGGATTTTGTTGGCTTGTGTGGAAGGAAAGTATCGGTCTCCCATTTCTCTAAAATCCACACTAAAATAAAATGTAAATACAAAGCCAGATTTGGGGTTTATTGTTAGGGGAGGTTCTGCATCTCCCTGAAGCGGGTCAGCTGCTGGAGCAAGAAGCCCTAGCATCAGCCCAACACTGCTCCCTGCAGGTACAGCACCTTGTACAGGATCTGTGTGTGACCAGAGTTATACAGTGCCCAAGGAAGCTGGGTTATGGAAGATGCTTATATGAATAAACACAAACCAGGAAACCCGCCACACCTATCAATCACAACTCTTAGCCGTGTTGAATGCTTTGTGTGCTAATGGCTATTTCTAAAATGCTTTGCAACTCGGGTGCAGAACACACACTTACTTGTGGAAAGAGAGGCCGTTCTTCCCTAACCTTCTTCAGGCAGTCCGCCACCAGCCTCTTCATTGCCTTGGGGCAGTTCTTGTACAGCTTGCTGAGGTCGGGAGAGGCGTAACCTCGGCCCACCATGAAAATTATCTGAAACAGAACAAGCACCAAGCTGATACAGTCATCTTTTAGGATTTTCATCAAAGTTCCAGTAACTTAAGAGTGGATTATTTAGTCCTGATAAGACCATTACCAGGTAAAATGGTGGTAGGTTGGGGGGAGGAGTCTCTAGAGTCTGTCCCCAAGCACACGCCACTCCCATTATTACATCTTCTTTTAACAAAAATAACAAAACCCACAAACCACTACTGAGGATCAGTGAATGGCAATCTGAGATGGAAGTTCAGGCCCCGAAGAGTGAGGGAGCTCTATGCTTGCTAAGGCAGGAGCAGCGTTGCTGCGAAGAGAAGAGCCGAGGCTTCTGTCCTTAGCATCTCCTGTGTAATTACTGGTTGACTGGCTAGGGTTACACCTTTGTCAAGACTAACTCACACCAGTGAACACCCAGCACAAAAGGCCTGGCAAGAGCCACTGTTTTTTCCACTTAGTAGAAAGCAGAGAATCTTGCTGATGTAAGGACAGTAACATCATGAGGCAAATTTCACAGAACCACAAATAGATAAACCAAGATTTTACTGAGGGAGCAAAAACTTTAACGTACAAACACAACAACAGGGCACTTCAACTGTATAATGTTTTCCCCTTGAGTAGCTGTCACTGTCCATATTTCAGTAAACATTCAATTATGCAGCTTTACTGCTGAAATAAATCCTGCTGTGAACAACTCTTTTTTTGCATTTGTCTCATGTTCTTTATGGGCAAGGAAGTGTTCTCTGCCCAGAAGCAAAAGGCAGCGCTGTGCTGACTCTCTTACCTGATCCCGGTTGTTGATGTGGGAGTACGGCAGCTCTCCTGTCATTAGCTCATACAAGACTATTCCATAGGAGTAGACGTCTGACTGGAAACTGAAGGGGTTACTGTCCTGCATCCGGATCACTTCGGGAGCCTGCACAGGATGGAAAAAAGAAATGAATTAAGAGCAATCGGTGAAATAGAAAACAGAGAAATGGGAATAGAGAGAACAAGCTCAACCAAAAATCAGTGAATAAAGGGTATCTCAAGGCCCCTCATGAGTTTTGCCTCAGGCTTTAGAAAAGTTCAGTCAGTGCTACAGTCATCTTTTTAGGCTTTTCATCAAAGTTCCAGTAACTTAACATCCATCTTACTAAAAATAAATGCAATTCTCAACTTCGTGCTAAATAAGACCCTCTTGCATAATTCTAATGATGCCCTCTAACCTGGTAACAGCCACGGTTCCACTTTTCCATTTATTGAAGTCCCACATTTGAAAAGCTAGGAAACAGATTCTGTCCAGGTGATTTTTGGAAGGAAAATGGTAGCACTGCCTCTTAAGTTCTGGCTGAAGAGAGCCATAAAGGCAATTGTTGAGAATGTTCTTTTAGACTCCATCAACTTCCCAGTGGACCCAAGAACCTCAGTACCCAAGCTGACACATGGCCTGTCACCTTCAGGCAAGCACTGCAGCACCGCACCCTTCAATCCCATCTCACTCTGCAACCAGAACAGAAGGCTGCACAGGGCTAACAGCGTATGTTGATTCATTTACATTTGAAAGCTTCAACTGTTAAAAAGTCAGTTTCAAGTTCAGCTGACAAAACATATATCACCAGAACAAAAGCTACTTAGAAGCAGTTACACGCTTTGCTCACCATCCACAAGATCGATCCAGTGGGCTGCTCCACCTGCTGGGATCCACTCCACCTGGATTTTACAGTAGCCAGACCAAAGTCTCCTATTTTCACGGTGAGGCCTTCATGAAGAAATATATCTGAACATTCGTTAAAGAAATCCTGTACAAAGCCTGAGTAAACAGTGCTGAACTCTGACACGGTTACAGGGTGGTTGGTCAGGGTCTCAGACACAAGCCAACTCTCCAAGAATACCGATCATGTTTTTGAAACCTGCTACGAGTTGTACCTTAAGCAGGAGAAAAGGAATTCATCAATTTTTTACAGAGTTAACATTTAAGACCAAACAAGACCAGACGTTTTAGAATTATTTGTACATTTGTCTTTATGGTGAGTTGGAAATCATCTATGTTAATTAATGTCGTTAGTAACTGCAGGTACTTAAATAACTGGTGTCAAGAGACAGAGAGAAACAATACAGAAGTCATCACAACTCAAAAAAGAAAGCTAAGGAAACCCAATTGTAGTAGAAACAAATATCAAAATACAGTCTGGCAGATCGAGATTTGCCTACAATTAACTCTTTAAACTGGCAACACACACGGCTGTGCAATGTAACCTAATACATCTACCCGCTCAGACTGACAGCCAGCACAGCACTTGCCTTGGCAGGGTTATTTTAACAAGATATCATTGCACAGTTTTATTAAATAATGTCTTAAGCTCAAAAAGGTGATGAACATGACAGACTCGTAGCTCTCAATTCCACACAAGGAGAAATGGTAATTTACTTCACAGAAATGGTTATCAACATCAGAACCCCAAACTCTGACTTCCAACTTACTGAAATGATTACTCTTCTAGCTTAAGTGAAAATGGGATTCCCTTACATTATGGAACTGCTGATTTTGGCATATTTGTTTTTGATGGCATTCGCAAAACCTTCTGTTCACATTTTACAAAAGGCCGTTACAATCCATGCTGCTGGCTCCATGGATGTTCTTCCTGGCAATTTCAAAAGCAGGCATTTTCAAAGGCCAAAGACATCAGCTCTCATTTTTACTCCATGCGCATGATGCAATTTTTATTTTTGCAAGGGGTGTTGTGGTAAAAGGTTGCCTTTTCTTGAGTTATAGTAAGATTTTTTTGCTTTGTTTGTGCCAGTCATGTGAAGGTATTTCAAATTTATTACAAATATGTGGGAAACAGCAGCAAAACCTACATGTGTACACACACATCAGTGTACACATGCACACCTATCTCCTGTCAAGTAACGAGAGTGTAGCATTTGGAGAGTTGCATAAACACCATTTAAGTAAAAGATGACACTTTTGGAGCACACCTGTTGCACATCTTTCTTCATCTTTATCACAGCTGTTTGGTAAACAAGCACCTACATTCTATGAAAAGTCAATCCTAAAAAGTAACTCCTTAATTCCTCCACAGGAATTACTCATTATGAGTTATGTATACTTGAAAGAGCTATTTCACTGCCCCAAAAACTCTGTGTTAACATCTAATCGCTCTCCCACTAAAGGAAACATGTTGAAGTTAAGAAAGGATACTATTGGATTTCATGTCTCTGTGGATGATGTTCTTTGCATGTAAATAGCTGTGAAAGGAAAAGCAGGGAAGTGCCATTAGGAAAGCTGTTCGCATACACTGAGTCTCTCAATTCAGGGGCAGACGCAGCATGACTTTGCTACATACTCAACATAGGTTTACAGGATCCAGCTGCTTTGGGAGAAGAGAGACAGAACACACGCTAGGCTGCCTTACGTTACAGAAAGCAGAAGTGATGCAGTAAAATCAATCTCGGGAAGAAAATGAGTGGCATCATTGTCATTTAACTGTACAATGTCTGACAAAACTGGGTGCTGTCCTCACATGCATGAGATCTGTACGCTGCGTAAGGTTCACTCTTTGAACTCTGCAGCCACATACATGTTCCTAGTTCTCCTGGTGTCTGACTGGAAACCTGGGTCCTGACCTACAAAATGGACACACATTGACAGCAAGAGCTAATAT
This sequence comes from Phaenicophaeus curvirostris, assembly GCF_032191515.1. Lineage (NCBI taxonomy): Eukaryota > Metazoa > Chordata > Aves > Cuculiformes > Cuculidae > Phaenicophaeus > Phaenicophaeus curvirostris. The sequence goes on along the minus strand of NC_091402.1, from coordinate 3,775,469 downwards.
CAGCATCTTCCACTACAGCACGTTCTGGCAGAGAAGAGAGGTATGACCGCATCAGCTCAGACACTTGGAGAACACTTCCACACCACTACCGAGAGTGCGAGTCTCAGCCGCAGGACAGGAACAGCCATGCCCTCATCTCTCAGAAGCACCCCGACTATAAATCAGCACCTGCCAAATGCTGCAACGTCAGGGTGAGTAACTTAGGGAAGGAAGACGAGTTAGTGCAATGTTTAGAACAGGATCTCATCCCATGTGTTACAGTGAGAGCTCAAGCTACAGAAGATATGCCACAGAAAAGCCAACTGTTAAGCAACCAGCGGCCTAACGTGAACTAAGGCCAGAATCCACAAGGAAACACTAAATGAAGGACAAAAACATAAGTCAGTGCTGAATTAAGGCTGCACAAACCCTGTACTTGGTGTGCCATTTTGACTCGCTATTTCAGTGCAGTAACTCCACCTATTAGGGCTTGGGGAAGAGAAAGGAAACACCATTCCAAAAACAAAAATAGCCAGCATTGTTTCTTCTACTTACTCCATTCCCTGCGCTGTCTGTCGAGCAATGTCAATGAGCTGGAACATCTGGAACTTGGTCTCTTGGACGTGCAGGTGTTTATACAGACTGCTTCCTTCACACCACTGTGTAACAATGGCCAGGTTATCTTTAGTCATGTAGCCCATGAAGAGCAAAATATTAACATGCCGAGTCTTCCTAACAGAAAGGAGCAGAAAGAGAAGTCAGTACCTCTATGACAAATGTTTTCACATTCTCTAACAACATATCCCTGGCTGAAGGCATCCATTGCAGCTTTTGAGCCCAAAACCAGGAGTTTCCTGCAAAATTTCTGCTAAGGAGATGTGTGGGTAAAGTTCATTTTTAAAAATAATAAAAATATGCCACAGTTGCCCATTCATACTCTTTAAATAATGCCAGCTGATTTTTTGCTTTGTAGTCAAAATATTTCCTCTTAATTCCAAGTTAGTTAGTTAAAATCCATCTGTAAGAAAAGATGTCATGCCAATTGAAGCGTTTTGCAATGAGTAACCAACATTCATAATTGCAAGCGGTACCAGAGAAGGTTTCTGGAATAACAGAAATCACCCCAAAAGTTGTGAAAAGTGACAACTCTAGACAGAAGGGTGAATGCCAACAGGAAACAAAAAGGTGGTATCGGCTGTGAAGGAGTTTAAAGATGAGAAGATACTTCCTGTGTACTCTAACTGGTCCAGTTTCAGGATCCATATCACAGACTTAACTGGTCACCACAAAACCAGCATTTGAAAGCAGAACACAGTTATGGAGATCACAGCACACATTTTTGGAACTAAAGAGGAATTACGTTGCAATTTTAGAAGGTTCAAGTATTCCGTCCACTCATGAGAATTATGGCAGAATTTTTTAATTCTCACCTTTTACTGCATGTCAAATGTGCCCTGAACAATTATGGGTATCAGTACTATCTATCTGACAAGATGACGCTCAGACACAGTGGAGAACCACTGGAACATTGAATTACGACTGCAGTCGCACAGCTCCACAACAATATTAACAAGTATTACCACATGCTCTCTTCTTTATTCTTCTTTGGAGGTTTGCTTTTGTGTCTATCAAACACAAGACTGCTGAAAGGAGGGGTAAGAGCCCTGGAATAACAGGACGCAGCAACAACACAACCAACTCACCTTAATACAGCCACTTCATTTCTGAAAGCCTGGAACTGTTCTGGGGTTGGATCTACAACCTTCAGTATCTTCACTGCTACATCCCCTGAAAATACATTTACCATAAAAGTTACTAAAAATGCAGCTTTCCCCCCAAGTAACATCAACACACACTAAACTTCCACCTCCTAAGCACAATCACAGCAGTTTGTTTCATCAACTTCACCTCCTCTATCTGGCTTTAGTGCACATATACGCACATATTTTTTTATTTTTATATTACTAGGTTTATATATTAAAGTTTTCATATATACATATATATAAATTATATGTATGTACAAAGACATCCTGTTTTTTATTAAGAACTTTATTTTAAAAACAAACTTCCTAGATTGCTAGGAAAACAAACTTCCTAGATAGATCGCTACTGCTAAATTGTACTAAAATACTGTACTTCAATACTGCTTCCAGGAACAGGAGGATAAATCTATGCAGGAACAGCCGAAAAATCATGAACAACATAGCCGATTTTAATATTTCTATAACAAATCTGGAGATTCTGGAAAGCAGAATATCTTACTGTTCTTTAAGCTTATATACACTATAAAATTTAATTCAAAAGCTCCACTTCAATGCTTTCACTGTCAGTGCTGGCCTTAAATTTCAGCATCTGTTAAAGGAATGATGTTGATGGGATGATCCAGTGCCATCTGTTTAGAGACTGCTTTGAGCAAATGAAGTTGTGAAAACCTTTACAGTACACATCCAGAAAACAGTGGAATTGAACCAATTCAGGAAAGGTACAAACCGACCATTCTAACAAACATAAAAGCGCTACCGGCAAGACCCACCAATTCCTCGGTGAAAGAAGCAAACACCCCTGTCATTTTAAATACGGATAAGACAGCATTTTAGAAATCAAGCTGGAGGTGACTTGCCTTGACACTGTCAGAGGAAGGGGAAAGCATCTTGAGAAAATCAACACCTCAATCTTAGTCCACATGATTTGAGAGATGCTACACTCCAACACTGGTTTATCCCGCAGTTCAAAGGCTGCTGCTGCTTAGCTATACAGAACCCACCTACACTAAAACACCACCAGAGCAACAGATTTCTCTGCTACCACTATCACTATTTTCATAACATGGTCTCTTTTCCAGAATACATCTGAAAAACATGTTAGTATGTCTCTTGAATGTAGTGAACTGAATACATTAGGAACACTAAAGCTCAATTAAAGAAAATGCTGCCAGCACCACATGCAAAGGATACGCAAACGGGTACTTGAGTTTAAGAGCACCTTGAGTGAATGGCAGTGCCTTCCTCTGTAGTTACGAGGTGCTTCATTTGCTGTACAATTTGAAGTCACAAAGATGCACGAATACTGAACGCAGTACTACACATCTCTATCTTCATCCTTGAACTTCAGTAAATGCAACATACTTCATATTTCATCCTCTATCAGCTTCATAAAAGAACCATTCAACATTTGCAGTATGTGCTACAATTTACAGCCCAGAGGAGAAGACAACTGGTAAAGACTATGCTCTCTGACTACCAAACCCACAGGCTTTGAAGCAGCCGGTTCCGATGTCAGCTCCTGCTGAGGTACAACACAACAGATGGTCTACCAATACTTGAAATGCACTGCTCTGAGCTATGACAAGACAAGGCAAGGAGGCCACATCCTCTGATGATTTGATGTTATTTTTCAACACAGCATCCATTATGATCCTTGCTCCACAGGTGAAAAGGCGTCTTCACTGAATCACGTACCACACTATTTCTCGGCTTGACGGCATTTCCCAAGAGGTTTTCTTTACAGAGACAGCACTCGTTTTATTTAGCAGCAATCTGAAGACAAAGCAGCTGCCACCACCCCCAACCCTAGAACTGATTACCAGGGTCAAAGGGAAAATGTGAGTGTTTATGATAGGTAGTCTTCCAACCCCTTTAAACTGCTTTGGGTCTCTTTCCGCCTTTTACATTTAGAAGTCTGCTACAGGGCACTACGGGATCCAAATGGGGTCTGTAACAGAAGTGGTGCAAATACCAAAATTAGCACTTAACCGTCAGAACAATCTGGAAAAATACAGACGTGCAAGATACCTGTTCAACAAGACATGCAATCTTCGGAGCAAGGCTACACATGACACCGCTCACTCCAGAAGACTGAACCAGGGAAGCTTGCTGGAAACCTAGTACAGTTTGCATATAGTTGTACAGACTCTTCCACAGACACACCCCACAGGTCCCTTGTGAACAGCCCTTCACAACTGGGCACCTTAGGAAATCCAACACCTATCCCTTAACCTAGAACTTCTGCTTGAGTTTACAGCCACCTCCTAACTATAATGTCTTCCATTTAGCCCCACCAAGACATTCTGACTGCTCCATTTGTACTATCAGAATAGGTTACATAAGTCTGCAGGCTCACTAATTTGTGCAATGTAAACTCCCAGGTTCTTCAACTCTAAACAGAAAAGACTCGCAAGAAACTGACGGCTTTTAAATCCTTTCAGACCACACTGCAAATGAAGGCTATAAAAACCAAGTGTAGTAATTGAACTTCAACTTTGCTGAGCAATCAGGAGAACTATAAGCAGTTACACAAATAAGGCAATGAATTTTATCAACACTGAGCATGGCGACAGCTATGCAGCCACCACTGAAGGGTCTTTGTAAATACATAGCTCAATGTTTTCTGTTTAACATAGGTAGAACCAAAGTTCTTGATACATTAAGAGTATAATCAAGCACATTAACAATAAATTCACATTTATTACCTTGTTTAGTGAAATATTACTTAGAACCTATTTTTCTGCTTGATTTGTGTTCCACTTCACTTATAGAAAATCAGTTTAACTGTTCATGAATATTATGCTAGCATAAGAACAGTCCTTCCATTGTTGTTGACAATATTTTGGCTTTAAGACACACAAGCATTTATTCTCTAAAAATAGAGGGTGGGAGATACATTTTCAGGGCTTTTTTTGTTAGCTAATTTTACGACAATAATATCATTTAAATTAGGGCCTGTAGGAGTTTGCGTGTGTTTCTTTTTAAATTGCAAACCCTGCATTTGGAAACTAATTCTGTAGTTTTGCACATGCCTTTTTTCAAAGTATTCCAGCTAACTATGTATGAAAAACTCACACAGCAACTTTTTTTTTTCCTTAGAAAAACTCCACAGTAAAAGCAATTCATGCTTCCTTTCCCTGCCACTGTGAATAGAACTATGCTGATTAAACCACAGAGGTAAATACAATTTAACATCAGGCTGTGACATTTCCCAGCTAGTTCAGCTAATTCAATCCCACAAATGGAAAGCAAAATCTCAGCAAACCAGCTGTTGTGGGACACAGTAACAAAGCAATGTGGGCTCCAATGTCACAAACATGTAAATGTCAGTAGTGAGAGTCAGATTTTACATCTGCTTTTTGCCTTGACAAGCCGCACTGCCTATCAGGAAGTCAGTATTTCTCACCAAGTACCATCAGTGGTAGATAGGACACAATTTTACCTTTTTCTGGATTGCTGCCCTACAGTAACAACATTTTGAGAAGCCAGTAACACCTGTCAAGAACTTACCATGCCATTTGCCTTTGTAAACTGTTCCAAAAGAACCTGACCCTATTCTGGTAGAAAGCATGACTTCACTTGCTTCTATTTCCCAGTAATAGCTGGAATCTCTCTGACCACGAGGCCTCTGGAAGAAAAGATGACATGGCTTTACTCCAAGCATTTCATCAAACATTTTACACACACAAAAAATGAAATAACTTCCTTCATACAAGTTTAAGACGTACTGAAACCTCAGGAATTTATTTCATCCTGCACTTTGGACTTACTGTTTGTAAAAAAAAGAAAAACTCACCACCACTTACGAATCAAGAACAAAAGACAATATTTTCTTGGATGGCTTTAACTGCGTAAGAAGCTGTCATTGAGTTCTGCACTATTTAAAGGCATCTGAAACACTTAAGAAGCATACTGACTTCTTCCAACGCTAAAATTCAGGAATACATTTTCACATTTAACAGGAATAACCCAAAAAGATGAGAGCAGAATTCTCTGCTCTCTAAGCGATCAACACCTGTGAGTCACACTGAGCAACTGTACTTTAATTTTTAAATTTCATAAGCCTTCAAAAAATTCAAGATATCATTTATTATTCTAATTCTTTTTCTCCCCCTCCAAAGATTAAATCAAGCCTTTGAGGAAAAACTAACATTTTGTTAAACCTCTTTTTCCCTGAGGCATTCTGACTAACTTTGCTATGAGAACAATGGCGTTATCAATACCATTTCCTGTGGAAGCCATGGCAGCACAGGTCACATCACGACAACAAGGCCTCACACATTGAAAGAAGAATAAAAAAGACATAGTCATGATTTAAAAAGGTAACCCTTGAACCCGTACTAAAAGATAATTTCACAACACTGAAATTAATTTTCAATCCAAAAGACTTTGTTCTGGGCATTTATAACCTGAGGCAATACTGCTTTTTCCCAAGCTAGACAAAATTATATCACTATTACACAAACAGCACAGAGCATCCAAGATTACCTTCAGCTTGTGTTGCCTTTAAACTCCAGGAACTGATCCCAACACATCATGACTCCCAGTCTAGTTTAATATATTTAAAAAACCTCCACAATCAGTATTACCATACTTACAATTTTGTTTTTTTCTTGTGTATTGGATGCAGGGGCTCTCTCTCTTTGTGCCGGGACTGGGGTTTTGGGCTGAGACCAGCCTGTGGGGCTCATATTGTTTGGACTTCCAGACAGAGCAGAGGGTGAAGCTGCAATATAAAAATAAACAGGAAGAAGATTATGAACCAGAAAATAAACATTAAATAATACTATCTACTATTTTATTTTTGGAAACCATACCTGATTCACCATGGCTTCTAATTGCATCCTAGAACAGATGAGACAGATAATAAAGTTAAATGTCTGAGCACACAGAAAGGAACTAGTAGGAATAGTGCTGAGTTTCTGACAGTTTTGGTCAAGTATGATATGGTATTGACCAATCCCCTCCAAAAGATGAGAGCCTGGTTATTTTCTAGTTACAAGAATCCTAGGTGCTAAAAAACATGCAATTTGTGAATTCTTACCAAACATTAAAATATTCACAGCATATTAAAAGGTATTACTACCAAAGAGAGAAAAGAAAAAAGACAAAAAAAGGACACAGAACAAGGGGAAACACCACTCCCACCACTGGATTTTTGTCCATGCTTGTATTCCAGACCTGAACACAGCTCCTGTGATAGTCCTGTATCTCTAGAGGACGAGTTCTCAAGAAGGTTTTGGGTCACAAGATGGAAAACTTTTTAAAGACCCTAAAATATTCCAAGTCAATGTACATTTAGAAATAGTCCTACTGTACTATTTCAAACCAAAAACGGCTACTTGGGACCTTATAGAAAAGCATCTAATTTCTAAAACATTTTCCCACAGATGCAAGTCTGACGACATTTGAAAAGCAGTTCTTACAGAGATCACTAGCTGGTGCAGTGCGACAACTCTCGCCTCATGCCACAGGCACTTTACAACACAACTCTACAGCCATGCACAAGAGAAACTAAGCTCTGACAGACACAACGTCACAGCTTCTCACCTGCTATGTATTATCCCAAAGCACATACAGGAAAGGTAAAATATCCAGGTACTGTGTAAGTACAAAGCAAGAACATGCACTACAGATGTTAAATACTGTCAAAGTTAAGAGAAATCAATTCAAACTTTCTAACTGATTAGTAGAATAATAAATGTCAGATTTGCTAGGAGGACAGAACAAGCCTACATTCCACCATACAGTTACCAAATTAACTCTAATTATCCTCAGTAAAGATTCATTTACGAAACAACTTTAGCTCATTAGGTGCATCTCCCAGGCTTGACTCTACAAACACTATTCTTGAAGAGTACCTCTGCCCAGCCGTGGATAGAAATCTGCATCAACTACCATGGAGGAACTCTTGCAAATTATTCCTTTTGTCTATTTTGAAGATAATAAAATCTTTAAGAACCTCAATTAATCACAAGGGATGTTTTTTGTACACCAGCCTGAGAACGTAACTGCTTTCAGTTAAGCTGGCAAAGGGTAACTAAATAATTTTAAACTGTTCACATGCATATGGAATTCCTAGTTAAGAAAAAACTATTTCTGAACTTCAACCCTGATGTATTTGCTTCTTTGCTTATGAATCCCAAAACAGTGCTCTTTAGACTTGTTCTTACAACACAGATAATACCACACAGTGCTGCAGTACCTTTACTTGGATGTGAAATAAAAATAGCACATTATGTTCTTCATCCAAAGGTTTTGCACAACTATATTCAAGAGAAGCTCCCAAAGGAAAAAAGCTACATAACAAATGTGTTTAAGGAGGTTTTGCTCTAACAACTGTGGCCAAATGCATCTCTAATCCAAGCCTATTCAAATACACTCCAAATTTTGTAGTAGTATGGATTCATTCAACTCAACTAAAAATGAAATTCTTCCATCGATTTCCTTCTTCCAATTAGCATCCTCAAGTACAAACATGTTACAAAGATTTTCAAACGAACTCCAGATTAAACATTTCATGTGGACATTGCCACGGCTTGCAAGTTATAGCAATCCTGTTAATCACAAGAAAGCAGAAGGCACCAAGAAAATACCTACTCTTCCCCTTAAACAAAACCGTCTGCACCAGGAACTGGGAGAAGCATTCAGGCTGTTATTCTAGGCCAGCACGGTAAGAGATAAAAGAAAAGAACAGAGGAAGTGTAAAAAAAAAAAATTAAATGTTAAGATAAATGAAAGTAGTAGTAACCGAATTTGATCTATGATAATTTAGTGAAGTAACATTTCCAAGTACTTCTGTTCAAACCCAAGTTCACTAGCATCAATCCTTTGAATGGATCCACCACTTTATAAAGGTGGACTTTCTCATGTCATACTAGAAGGTCTCTACTACTTCTTTTTTGTGGTGTGTATTTTTAAAACCTTTTGGAAAAGCAGCTATTGCCTTTAAGACGTGACAGCTATTTTTATTCACTCCCTATGATCTCATGAAGAGACAGAATAGAAAGCACTTCTGTCTTTACTGCTATGCATGAAGGATAAGGAAAGCAACATCTCCTTAAAGGTCCATCATACTACGAAGTTCAAAAATTAGTATTCTCCTTCTTGAGTGTTTCATTACTTCTCATGCCACACAAGGTGGCCAGCCAGGCTTCTGAAGCAGTGAAAAAGACTGTAAGCCTAAGAAAACCAGAGAGAAAGGGAGGGTACCCTTCCCCATAAAGCTCCCTGGGGCTGCAGGGCTCTTTTCTTCAGTTCCACCAAAGCTCCCGAGGATTCCCTGGCACATTTCAGTCTTCACATTTTATGGGAGCCCACACAGTACCAGCTGCAGATTCAAGTCAACTCCACAGCCAAAGGCTTTTGCTTGGCCTCAAGTTTTCAAACTATTCCAAAGCAAAAAAACCCCAAACAGTGCTCGCTGTGAAAACCTGCAGTTCAGCACTATCTTTCTGCAAGCCTTTCCTACACACCACTTCCTTATATTAAGGTTATCACTAAACAAAAACACCCCATACTTTAGGCCTGACTGTGAAGAACTCTCACTGCTACCTGTCTAAGGTAGGAAAAAATGAGGAGGTGCTTGAATGCTAGAGATAGTCTCAGATACAAATGGCTTTAGCACACAAGCCCAGAGCCACTGTTAATCCCACACAGGTGGAGCACAATACATATTGCCAGTAAGCTGTGACTTTGGTATTCCAACTCTGGGAACTACATCCAGACTTACAGTGCCTGAAGTCTGATTTAAAATAAACACCAGCCCCTCCAACAAATCCTGATCCGTGAGCTTAAAAACATTTTTGGACATGCCTAGTAAGCATTTCTTCACCAAAACTGAGCTTATTTTCTTTTCAGAGCTGCGAATTTTTGCATCTTTGCAGACACTAAAAATGTACTTAGAACTTCAAGTTGATAAAGACTGCAAGAATAAACTGAGAGAAAGCAAAGAAAAACCAACCAGTGACTATGAGAGAGCCAGTCCACCATTTGAGCTGAACTTCATGCTGTTCCCTACCAGCATTACCTCAATTATCCGGCTGTCTACAGGCATTGTAGTGCTAACCATATGCACATTGGGGGTGGATGTGGACCGCTGTCTTTGGGAGAGGGAGCCTTCAGAAGAAGGATTCGCTGTGTTGAATGTGAAGGCATGAGGTGTAGAATACCTGTGCTGGGAACTGAAAAAGAGACAAAGGCGAAGTTATGGGTATTTTTTCTCCTCTAGCAGAAGAAAAATACTCTTCAATGCAACCTGTTCAAAAGCAATACAGACAGGATTCCAAACACGAAGTCAGGACATACGTGCTAACTATGCTATTTGGTGAGCTGAATCATTCCCAGTTTTACTTGGGCAATAATTCAAACCCTTGAGGTAAGACTTTGTCAGCTCACATACTTATCTAGCATGTTTAACGTAAGTCTGTTTCTTCTCTGCTGTTACAGAATTCACTTCAATCCCCACCAAATCACATGTAATACACCGATAAAACACGGGCTCTGCTGGATTAATTCAGATGCATGAAGTTTAAACAAACCGCTCATTTCAAGCCTGTAATGCATAGCTTAAGAGTTACTTTCAATGCTAAGCCCTGAATTTGTAAAAGTTTGCGAGACTGTTCAAGGGTTCATGCAGAACAGCCAGCAAGGAAGTCATGAAACCCAATACCAGTTATAAGGAGGCCAAGACTAAAATCCAGTTCAACAACGAGTCATAAATCACAGCTGAGCTCACTCAAATCCTATTTATCCCAAATCACACAAGTATCTCAACCAAAATCACCCAGCCTTCACAAAAAGCTTAAAAAACTGTAAGGTCATTGTTCAACAGGACTGGGAACAGAATAATATGGCAGAAAGAAGGTAAAAATCAATTCCTGATGCAATTCTCACCAAAACCATTAAATAAATACACAGAACCGCCTACAAGTCAGCTACGTGCTCTGTGCCTCCCTTCGGAGTAGGCCAAGGCTTTTCAAAGGGATGTATTAAACACAAGAGATGGCCTGCTCTCTTCAGCCTCTGGAACTGCACGGAAAGAATACAGGGATGAATCGGGATCAGAAGACAGGCCCATCAAAACACTAGGAACATAATCTTTAGGTCTCAGAATTCTCTTTAAGAGGAGCACATTCCTCAGTTTCTACTGTTCCCTCTATAAACTCTTATCTGTCATCATCCCATTATTTTAGTTTATGTATGCAAGCCATGCAGAACAAGTCATGAACCCTTCCATGTACACTACCTGATCAAAGAAAACAAAATAATTTCACAAAAACACCAAAGGGAGCCTTGAGTTCTTTTGGCAGGAAAACAAAGGTCTCCAGAAAACCTTCAATACTCTCCCTTAAAATCTTAATGCTAAAAATTAAAAACCTAAAATCCCAAATCATTGTTTTGATGGTATCTAAGAAGAAGAAAGGACATTATGCACTATCTGTGATGAAGTGGTGCTGCCTCCTCGCACATTTATCCCAACCTCCTACATGATTGTTCTGTTTTTGAGGAGTTGGGAGTGGTGTTGGTTTTGTCATTTTTTGTTGGTTTGTTTTTTGGTTTTTTTTGTTTTTTTTTAACAACTGTATTTCCCAAAACAGAAACGACAGGAAATACTAGCTTACCTAACAGGTATCCGGGAGACAGACTCCCGCATCCGTCTCATTGTCAAGGGAGGTAGTGCAGGGACACCACTGTCACTGATATTTGAATTTGGGAACAATCTGAAATATCAACAAAAACAATTACAATTTCAACTGCTACACTACCTCCTCTACAATGCTCTTTACAGATGGAAATTTAAAGGGCTGTTTCTTTTCAGCATCATTAACTTCATGAATACATTCCTACCTCTATGTAGAACTTTTCCTCTGTGGATGGTATGACTAAAAACCGTCTTCAGACTCCCAAAGAAAAGTTCCACGCGCTCATTCTAAACTTAAGATACAGATCTTTTTACATCAGACTTCAAATTTTCCTCAAAGGGTATCTGAGACCAAATTTTTTAAGTTCTCTTAAAGCCAGAGGCACAAAAAGCCATCCTACACTGTAACTACCAGTCAATATAGAATACGTGTAACTGTATGACCAAGTCTAGTTATAAAAAAAATACAGCCACCGAGACAGACAAAATCAATTGTAAGTTTTAACACTTTTGCATAAAGGCACTACTTGTAACATAATGATTTGCAACCTCTTCCATTTGATATTAGGAAAGTGTCATCCTTTACCAGTTTTCTCACCATACCATGCACTTTCAGCAGGGTGTCAAAAGCTGCGGCAGTTCAGAACACTCATGCTTCCCACAGCTAAAACACAACTGAATCGTGACCTTCTTTTTCTCTAACAAAAGCTTTATGTGAGAGGAATGACAATGCCTTCCCACATTGAACCAGAGGGCACAATAGCAACCGCCTGGTCATTCAAGAGCTTTGTTTGCTTGTCCCAGAATATTAAAATTTACAGCAAGAACAAAATGCATTTAATGTAAATGGCCTTCTTTACCTGGGAACAGACAATCATTGCTGGCTGTTTCATGAAGTCAATCACAGAGCCATGGAATGGTTTGGGTTGGAAGGGGCCTCAAAGCCCATCCAGTTCCAACCCCCTGCAAAGGGCAGGGACACCTCCCACTGGACCAGGCTGCTCAAAGCCCCATCCAGCCCGGCCTTGAGAGAATACACACATTCTAGATATTGATTAAAGTGACTACACTTCCCAACAATCCCAATTTATCTCTATCATAAAAGAGGAAAAAGGCAATGCTTGTCTGTCACAGAGAAACACTGATGCTATTAAAAACAAACAGTCCTTACAAGAGTTGCCTGATATTGCTCCAGTCGACACACATAGTTGGAACTTTAGTGCTGCAGTGTTCATGGAATTTATAACCACACGTCTGACACCGAAACCCATTTAGCAGGAACTTCTGGCAGATGTCACAGAAAGCAAGCTTTAGAAAGGTCTTCCGAGCCTAGAAAACACAGTAAATGGATTAATCCAAGCTACTAGCTTCTCTTCATTAGCTAAGACTAATATCTTCAGAGCATGAGGTAAATAAACACCATGTTAAAATATTATCAGTGCCCCCAAAGTGCTCCTGAACTTAAAACTACACCTGATTATCCCTGCATTTATTTCCTACACTACTTTGTGCTCAGTAAGGTGGCAGAGTTGGGTGGGCTAAGAACTGGGGGGTTTATTATATTTTTAGTATCGTTAAAACTGAAAGAGGATCAGATCATAAGAACCACCTTACTGTTTTTTTCAGTTTGTCAAATACTTGTTATGGTGTTTATGACTTACAGATACCCCTTCTGTAACAAATAACTTAGTAAATAAAACAGCTTAAAGAATTTCTAGTTTTTAAAATGGCATCTGACTTTTTTTTAAAGCTTCTGAAAGACAAAAGCAGATTTAAATGAACCAAAGGATTTCTTCCTCCAGAGCACACTGTGGATGAAGGCTTGAAGTCTGAACTTCTTCCAGGTCTGGATAAAAACTTTAGTTTTCTGGTGACCAACTGTAGATCATTTTATTTATAAGTTTTCTAAAAGCGTAAAGTAGAAACAAAGCTACTTTCCATTTCTGTATATCAATCCTAACCTTTTAATAAATATAAGTAATAATCCTATAGTTTTACCACCTGGCACAATATATTTCTGGGACAAAAAAAAGGCCAGAATTTGGGATAGAGTTTCTTCAGAGGGAGAACGAGTTGATGCAAGTTAAAACTAATCAGAGCTAGGCATTCTGTCTTTCTAAAAAATACCCCAGCTCTGTTTATTTGCTCTATACTGAGCAAATTATCTCAAACAAATATTTACTCTATACTGAGCAAATAAACTCAAATATTTACTCTATACTGAGCAAATAACCCATTTTTGAGAAGGAACTACAAATCTGAAGTCTTTCACCCCCTCCTCAAAACCACTGTGTCAAATTAGAAGGCAGCATTAGCTCACAAAGTCTCCTAGAATTAACAGTGCCCCCGCACACTCAGTACAAGTACCAGCAGTCCCTTAGAGCTGATAAGCCAGAGACTGGAAAAGCAAGTCATCTCCCAGTTCTCAACTTTAAAGACATGATACCTTAATACAATGGTTACAGAAATAGATACTCATATGTAAAAATGGCAACCACCAGACCTTTGTTTAAAGTCTGACACCTAGGGATCCCTGGACATAAACAGAACTCTGGCATTTCATTGCAAATTGATATCCAGTCATCCCAATTTGTGGTGAGCAGGGGTGGAGGAACCAAATCAGCACTTCTGAAATCCCCCCTCTGTCTAGAAAGCTAAAAGGTACCCAATGCCTAAACACTTTTTGACTGAATATGTGGCTCAACTGTTCCAATTTACACCAAAATATAGGTGAGGAAAAGCTTACAAAATTGTGGGTAGTGAGTGGAACATGATCAAGAAAGTCCACTTGCAGTTCCTCTCCAATCAAGGAGGCAGCATCTGTATTCCAATCCAATCGTACTTTTTTTCTGAAAGGAAAACAGGGACAGCAGAATTAGCAGATAAAAAGGCTGGCCCAATCAATGATCTGTGTTTTGTGAGTCTTCTTGACTAAACTGAAAACACAAGAAAGTGAGACTAACATCACAGTGAACTATAATTCAGTGTCTTTCACTTACAAAATCAGAAGCAACTTTGAAACCACAGCGATTCACCTTTTCTTGTTTGTTTTTTTTTTTTTAACATGCAAGTCATTTAGATAGATATATAATTTGAAATGAGACACCTAGAAACCATAATGGAGTCACACAAATAAAACATAAGCAATTACAAATGGCACACTTAGGGACACGTAAGCCATAATATGTACTTCAACACCAAAGTTACTGGCAACACCAGAACGGACTCTGTTACAAAAGATGCAAGCCTACAAATTATTGTCTCAAGATTGAGGCTTAAAAGACCATTAAGCCCAAACCTTACAAGGTGTGAAGTTAAATCTATTAACTCCACAAGATACCTTCACTCCCTCAGCTTGTAAAAGAATCATTTGGTATTTAATAGCAGCACCCCTGGTCCTACAAAAAATATGCAATATCTGAAGTGAGATTTAAATCCAAACACTGAAAAGTTGTAAAGGAATAAAGACCCCTAAAACTGAGCAGAAGAGACATTTGTTTAGCTTGGTAAGAATCACTAGCACTGAAGTTTACAAGTTTTTCTCTTCTGTTTACAAATGCAGAGGAGCAATGCACCTCAAATATGAAGGCATATCACATCATTTCATCCAGAATGTGACAAAAACATCTAAGATGCTACCAGCTCCTGAGCGTACTCCTCAGTTTTGAGCTTTTTATCACTTAGCTTTGAAATAAAAATAAAGTTTTTAATACCCAGAAACTGAAGGAGCTGACCTAGAGGAGGGTAAGGAAAGCAAGATGGAACCATTCACAACCAAAGTGAATTCTTAAAAGAGACCAGCAAGACAGCAGAAGAAAGCATTATTGCTGCTGTTCTAAAACCAAGATTTTTGCATTCTCTGGCTGGAAGTTTCACATAACACATTAGACTCTTACCCTTTTGGTTCAGCCACAAGTCGAAAAACGGCACAACATTCTGGCTGCAGACCTCTCACTTTCAGTGCCTTCCTAAGGCAGTCGTGCAAGGTCATCCCATTGCGCACATTCACCTGTCACCACATGAAAAATAAATTAGTCAGCAATGCAGAATTTAAGGTTGTTTGAGGGGAAACAGGGGGGATGTTTGTTTGTTTGGGGGAAGTAAGCTTTTAGTCCTTTCTCCAGCTGCTCACTTTTGAAGTTCAAAGACAGGTAACTATCAATTACTTGTGTGATGTATAACAGCAGTGAACTGCCATGCCCTCCCACGTAACTCCCGCGTGTTCAGCCAGCCTGGCAGGCAGGATTTGTGCCATATACGTAACTACTGTGCACTTACACAAAGGAAGATCTGAAGTCATTTTATAACTTTTCCCTTTCCTACAATTACTAAGTTACTGTGGAACAGTTTTGTACAGCACTCATACAAGCTTGTAAAAGTAACAGAAATGCGGACAAATGGAGTTACCTTTAGTACAGGAAAAGGATTAATTGGGATTTCAGGGAACTTTGCACAAGACTATTATTAGCACCTTTGGCTCCCAGAAATCCAACAGATGTGTTCCCTCAAGAAGTTTTGCTACAGCTTTAACTATGTTACTTCATTGTGACATCCCAGTGAAGAAAATGGTGGCAGAACTTGCTACATGTTTAACTCCACTGTTTAGGCATCATCTTTTAGGTCAGCTGCCTATTGTCTTATGATGTTAAATACGTAAGCATATGTAGGTATCTTGTTCACATATTTTGGAAAAGCACAGCACTGGGGTAGAGAAATAAGAGTTCTCAAAATACAGATGCGCTGTTTTCAAAGTATGTCTGCTAGCACAAACTGATGACACCACACTTAATAACAATAAGACCTTTGGGAAGCCTAAGATTTCTCTTGCCAGACAGAAGTCAGTGTCAGCAGTGGGAGCAGTGTGACACTGCTCACAGAAAGGTGATCAAGACTTACCACCGTGCGCTGTTTGTTGGGCAAGAACACACGAATAGTATTACTAGTTTTGGAAGTATCAGATATTTTGCCGTCATCGGATGCTCGGCGTTGATAACCAAACTGCTGGACAATAGTAGGTGAAATACAGTTTGGGCCATCAAAGACAGAATCCTTGAGTCCAAACCCATTACTGATAGTCTTCCAAGCTCCCTGAATGTGCTCCATTGATGCGGCCTAAGAAACAAAAATAGAGGGAGTTGAGGAAAAAGATATCCCTTGCTATAAAGTGGTACTCTCTTTTCCTGACACAGCCTCTTTGGAAAGGATCTGAACACTGCACTGCCTTCTCCCTTGTGACAGCATCAACCTACACATACACTGTACAGTTTACCCACATCTGCACAATTACCCCGAGTCTTGAAAGCATTTGCCTTTCTGCACACACACAGATCATCAGTAACACATGCGTAATTCCTCTCACTGCATCTCAGGTGTCACAGGAGCAGTTTGCCATCAGGTTCATTTAGATAATCAGTGCCCAAGGGGCCTTCAGAAAGCTGGCTAGATGCTAGCTGCAGGTCATAAAAACACCCCTGAAAGATCAGCACAGATGGGACTGTTAAAGAGAGGAATTAAAAGCACTAGTTGAAGAAATATAGAAATATTTTCTATCAGTGATTTTGGGGCTTTGGTTTCTGTTTTTTTGTTTTGTTTTCGGGGAGGGGGGGGCTGTTGTGGCTTGTTCATTTGTTTTAACAGTTTAATTCTGTTACCATACAACAAAACACCTAACATTAACAATATTACAATTCACACAGTATGAAACAGCAAAAAACCCTTGTAAAACCCACACACTATGCGATGCTCAGTTATATGATGTCAGCATAACCTTCACCCAGTGCGGGGCCGTGAACAACTCCCTGCACACAGAGCTATTTTTGCACACTCAGGGACAAAGATAAAGGTATCCATGTATTTTTCTCTCCCAGCTATCACAACTCCAATGCAGCTTGAAATTCAAATTATACTCAAATGTATCTTACTCAAAAAGATGCAAAATCAAAGTCTGAAACAGTTTTGAACAGTGAAATGGACTCCATGCTAAATTTCCAAGTAGCGAGATCCATTACCAAGTTTTCAAAGACAAACAAAGGAGCAGTGAAAATAACCACAGTTTATTTCCCCCCCATAAAACTACATCCTTCTATAAACACCTGAGAAGTCAGTGTTCAGAACTATACCATGCAAGTGCAATTCTGCTAGCAGATGATTACAAACTACTCTTCAGTGGCTGTACACACCTCCTATACTCCTGATCACCTCTATGAAAAGGGAAAAAAGTCATATTAAAGCTGCAGAGGCAGGAAACTCCAAAATAAAAGTCTCCTGTGCAATCCTAATTTGTCCGCTTATAGCACAGGGAAGACTTAATTGAAAGATCTACACTGTTCCCCTGAAACCACTAAAAACTTAATTCCATAAATAATTCCAAATACTCCTTTACATCTATCAGTATCCAAGTCTCATTCCTGTGTTTGCTTAGCTGCAAATTTGACCCACTAAATAATTTCTTCCTCCTTTTTGCGTAGGACTGACTAAAAAAGAGAGCATGTGCACACTTGCTCCCATACCCCAAACACACTTTTTATTAGGCCAGGGAAAGAAAAAGGTGTTTATGACAGCTAATGAGCTAAATTAATGGAAAAAGCATCTCCACTAGTGTTACGTGCCCATTTTGGATGCCCAGAAGGATAAACTGTGAATTTCTGAGTGCTTCAGTCACACCACAACTTAGATGCCCAAGTACTCAGCACTGCTACAGACCTAAACCCAGACCTGAGCAGCACCTACCACAGAAAGAAAACACATAAACTGGAAAGGTTTGGTTTATCTGGAGCACCTATTATCGCACACCAACTCTATGGCAGAAGTGCTGTAGGCCCCTTGCACTCTCTGCTACAAAAGGATCTTTCAGTCAGCTCACAAACGTTCTTTTCCCTGACAAGGTGTGCAGTGGCAACATACACATTCTCTCCTTCCCTTCTGCCATTCCTTGTCACTCCTGCATCGATGTCATCAGTCATGTAGGTCCAGATCTTCAAAGGCTCAGAATAGATAATCAGTAAAAGTTTAAATCTTATCACTCAACTGAAATCTAACAGGAGTTAGGTACTTGGAATTGTGTTTTTTCAATCTATGGCACATAAATTTGATGTAAAAAGTGAACAAGAAACATGAAGAGACAGAGATATTCTAAAAAAGGTGGGAGTAGGGGAGATAAAATCAAGTAATACAACCAAGTTCAGCATTCTCAAGCAAAAACAGGTACAGCGACCCTGAAGGTCACATGCCTTGCCCTACTGTCAGGAATCAGAAAGATTAAAAAGATATTATGTACAGCTGAAACAACCATATCATACATGGGGGGAGATAAAAGAGTAACTAACTAGCCGGTAACAATAAACCTAGAGTGGAGATAAACTGTTAAGATACAAAGGGTAATATGAAACCCAGACAACTTGCTCTCTTTCCTCCTCCTAACTGACCCACTATGGGTATTTGATTGAGCCCCTCTAGGTAATACACGAGGCAAAACAAAAAGAGGAACTCAGATGGATTTCTTTAAGAAGTAAGCTGAGATAATGAATACCAGGGCATCCATCAAAACCTGCTGTCACTGCTGGTGTAAGCTGACAACACCCTAATGTTACAGTCTTTACAGTTAATATTTTGACAGGCTGCCAACATTCCCCCAAAAAATTAAAGAGAAAACAGGAAATGACCAAAAAAAAAAAAAATCAAACTTGCACCTTTACAAAAGCCAAGTTTCATACCAACGAAAGGTCCTTCCCTGCTCTGGCAGTGCCCTCTTGTCCACATACAAAAGGCCTATGCCGTACTGCAGAAAAGCCTACCAGAAATGATCACAGAAACACATCTTGGAGGGGTTGCACACACTGGCAGAAGAACATAAAGACAGCAGCTGCTCCCAGCCCCCAGTACGCTACAGATGTCAGCTGTAGCTTTGATTATGCCTTTGGGTCCTTCTCTTTCCTATGATATTTGCCCAAAGTGCTGGATATTCTCAGGACCATGCACATCTGGCATAACCCTCTGTTCCAGAGTTGACCTGCTTGTCACCATGCTTCATTCATCCAAGCTTTGCCACCTTTTTGGCTGCAGCCGATGTCCCTGGTGGCTTGGGTTTGCCGACATATTTATCAAGTTCTTTTTCTAGAAAACGGAAGTACTCGCTTTCTCACCTGAGCAGGAAAACTTAAAACATGCCACCCCTGGCTCTGCCTAAACTGCATGCTCTGAGTTCTACTTGCACACTTTAAGAAGGAATATCTGGCCTGGAGTGGACAAAGCAGCCTGAGGGTAGTGGTATAGGGGAGAAGGAAGGGAAGTTTAGCAGATACTGGCTGTCTCCTGGGGAGAGATCAGGAATCCAGGATGAAAAGCTGCTAAACCTGCTCCTGGCATTCATGGCACAAGGGCATGCAGTTGGTAAGGCGGGGCTTGCTGAAGAAACAGCAGGAATCCATTGTCCTGCTGCTGACTTTTGCAACTGCTCAGAGCCAGCCCTTGTGTGGGATGGCTGGAGGCTCAGGCTGCTCAGAAACCCCTCCTCATGCAGACACAGAGCACTTCCATTGTGAGACTACAACTGAGTGCTTGTTTTGGCTGGGGTAGAGTTAATTCTTTCTGCAGCAGCTGGCACAGGGCTATGGTTCAGATTTGTGCTGGAAACAAGGTTGATGATGCAGTGATGTTTCAGTCACTTTTAAGCAGCACTTACACAGAGTCAAAGCCTCTTCTGCTCCTCATGCTGCCTCACTAGCACAAGGAGCTGGGAGGGGACACGGCCAGGACCACTGACTCCACTGACCAGAGGGCTATTCCACACCGCAGGGCATCGCCCTTTAGCGTATAAACTGGGGGAAGGAGCAAGAAGAGAGGGACATGGGAACAATGGCATTTCTCTTCCCAAGTAACCCTTACACATGATGGAGCCTTGCTTTCCTGGAGATGCTGAACTCCTGCCCACTGATGGGAAGCAGTGTATGAATTCATCGTTTTGCTTTGCTTGTGTGCATGGCTTACTTTACCTTTTAAACTGTCCTTATCTCAACCCACTTGTATCACTTCTACTCCTCCTGTCCCACTAGGGGGTGGGTGAGCGAGCGAGCAGCTGTGTGGGGCTGAGTTGCTGCCTTGCAGTGAAACCACCACTGGACATGTTCATGTCTGAAACCTAATCACTGCCCTTATTTCAAATTATTATGGAACAGAGTCATAAAAGCTGTTTCTTAAGAAGTAATTTATGAATGATTTCCACCTTTCCTCTGCTCTCTGGTGTAAAGAAAGTTAGCTTTAAAAACTTGTATGAATATATACAAAAGCATCCACTTTGAACCCTAACAGGTCACTGCATACACAGAGATGAGGCAAGAGAATTAACATGGCAACTGCTTGACCACTCTTAGTTTGCCTACTCCAGAAAAAATAATTTTTCTTCCTTTAAATCAGTTGCAATCATATTTGAGACAATCATTACCAGATATGAGATTATACCAAATAATCTATTGCCAGCTGAATGCTTTCATGAATATTTCTAAAGCTGTTCTTCTTGCACTCTCCACTTTCATGAAAATCACTTCCAACAGCCCTTCCATCACTATCCATCCCCACAGGCACAGTGCACACCATTACCAAGGTAACTGCACTTTTAATTAGTGCTTTTTGCACAGATTACAGGTTTTGATAGCCATTTGAACAAGCATTAAAACCCAATGCACAACAGCCATGCAATGTGCACACCTGACAGTGACAAATTCCTAGAGCCCATTCACTCGCAACCACTCAGACCATCCTCTCCTATCATTCATTTAATGCCAAAAGACACTTTCAATTACTTTAACTTTTTCCAAGACTGGCAAAAAGCCTGTTAAATGTCTCAGCCTGTCTCCTTAAGGAATGCTGAAACTGGTAATGATGAAGCCTGAAAGTTTGCAGGATCCAAAGCTAAACTCCCCTCAGTACAGAGTTTAGGCGCCCTGCACTTTCCCTTACTGCTTAAACAAACACCGAAAGCTTTTAAAGAAAATGTAAATACAGCTCCCACTCCCAACACACACACTGCCATTTTTATCCACAGGACTGATTAACAGTCACACTCATGTTTAATGAAATTCATATACGAAGGCAGAACGCCACAGAAGAAAACCAAGAATCCATTTCAAAATGAACACATTCATTAGAAAATACAAGCTTTAAAAGATGCTTACAAGAAAAGTTTCCATCTCTGACACAAAGATACTAAATTTAACCATGGCCTTATCTCAGTTCCCCCATCATGCAGTAATTCTCTACTGATTAGATATTGCACGAGTGACCAGTTGTCTTGGGGGGACGACACCACACCAAACAAGTGTCTACTGTGAATCACAGCAGTACTTTTTAAAGCTGCTTTTCACAGCAGGACAACAGAAATAGGACTCAATGATCCAGTAGGTCCTTTCCAACCTGGTGATTCTACGATTAATAAATAAAGCTGTGACCACTATAAACATAGACAAAGGGTGTGAGCTAGGCTCAGACTAACAACCCAAGCACATTTCTCATACTCCTGCAAGGTTAGGTTCTTCATTCAAATGTCCTTCATTAAGAGATCAATGCCAAAAAGTCAGCTCCCTCCTAACAGAACTGCAAAAAAGAATTTTAAACATTAACAGGAGGAAATGTTATTGTTCAAGGGGAAAAAAAAAGTAGCCCATAAAAACAACACTGAAGGATTATATATACAGTTCCTACCTCAGTTGTTTTCATCTTGGAAGTATCTTTTCCCATCTGTTTCTCTGAACCACTCATTTCTTAATTATTACTTCTGCCATTATGCTGCTGATGGAACTTTAAAGTATTTAAGGAAAGAAAGAACACTGGTTTTCCAGCAACTGGGCTCTACAGTAAGAAGGGCTCAGGGAACACAATCCTCAGTCTAACACATTTTCAGATTGATTAATCCTTCACAAAATTAATGCCTTTTCTACATTTAAGAGTCACTTCAGAGTAAAATCTTAGTTAGCAAGCATATACCAAGTTTACAAGGCTGTTCTTCGGGCTCTGGCCTGCAGTACCTGTGCCTCTGGCTGCTCTGTACCTCCTTCTCCTCTGCCAATTAGAATGGCTCCACACTACTTTTTCCCACTATTTTGAAAGAGAGCTGTTTGGTTTGTCCTTTCCACACAGAACACTCCCATGTCAGCCATCCGTCCCTCTCCACGTGACATGTCTACCAATTTCACACAGAGCTCTGTACATTTCCCTGCAAAATCTGAACTCCTCCATTATGGAAACAAAAGCACTGAACACTCCGCTTGTAAAACAAAAATGCAGCAGGTGTTTCTGAGCACTCAATCACAACTTTTTAAGTTGTAGTTTCATCCCACTGCTGAATCTATAAAGAGTCACGGAAAGGGTTCTAGACATGCTATTAAAACAGCTATGAAAGGAAAAGGCAAGCAAGGAAATACACAAATTTTTCACATACATTTTTTACAAGTTTTGCTAGCAAAGCACCACAACTCTATGCCATGGAGTAAAACTTGATTATACTAAAAGTATAATTTTTTAATTGATAAATATTGAGAGGTGGTTACTCAATGGTCTAAACATTCTCTTAAGATTACGAAGACCATTAAAGCTGAGGTGATATTTAAAGCATTTTTATTTTTTTTATTATGGTAAATTCAAATGCATTACTAGAAACAAAAAGCACAGTGAACACTGCTTTCTTGCATCTGATTGCATCAGATCACATTATATGACACCCTTATCACACCAAGACTTCTTGTTCCTTCACAGCAGAGTCCTGCAAAGAAAGATTTAGAAAGATAGATCTCTAAAGCAGAGCTTGCACCACAGCAGAGGGGCTGTGAGTTTACATCTCTGCTGACATCACAAAGGGAAGACATTTCAGACAAGTGTTTTCTCTCCAAGTCTTCCTATCAACTGTGCATACATTCTCAGACACATGCCTATTTGCATTCTGATCTTGCTTGTGCTTGAACTGTTTCAAGTACGGATGAAAGCCCCAAACCGTGTTTACAGTCGCCTGGAACTCATCCACTTTACAGCAAGGATGAAAAAGTTACTCAAATGCCAGCAACCCACCAAATGCCCTTCCCACACAAGTTCTCAAGGACTAAACAAAAGTGGCTGAGAATCTCAGCACAAAGACTCTCTGGCCCTGTCCTCCCTCAGTGGCACAGAGTAAATGAAGGGACACCGGGGGCTGCACCCCTGGGAACACACCAGTCCTTAAAGCAACCTCCGCTCTGCTGAAGAGGAACACGGCCCGAGACTGAGTTTCCCAGGTATCTGCTGGGAGCTGCCCATTACGCAGGACAACTGTGTCCCACAGTCACTGTTGAAATGCCACTGCAAAATACCAGACAATGCCAGATTATCCACACCGTTAGGCAGAACAGGTTGTAGCTATCAACAGATTCAAGCATTAGGTGTTCTCTGCATTCACTCTGGGCAGCTTCAAACAAGCAAACTGAACTTCTTGACTGCGGGCTCAGTGCCAGAACCAGTGGTGCCACCAGGAGGCCAGTTCTTTAATTCGTAGAGCCTGAGGTACAGATCAGGGTGGGGGTCAGCAGGGAACAGGGGCAACAGCACCAAGAAAGTATTAGAAATGTCTCAAGATAATTTACTGTAAGAAGATAACAACAAATGATTCTCCTTTATACCTTACAATGAAGTGCAGGAACAGCTTGAATGTAAGTTTCTGCAATAGGAACTGATTCCGCCATGATACTACCTGAGCATCTTAGTTGCAAACTCCCTGGACAGCTCTACTGACTGAATTTTACTGTTTCCTATGCACCAGGATTTGTAAAGAAGCCTAAAATGGCAAAAAACTGCATGTAATTAGAAATCACAGATCATATACAAGAAAAATTACCTAGCCTATGTCAAACATTTACTGTCTTGAGCGTCTGCAAAAACAAATTACACCCCATTTTAACTCTATCTCACACCACCTGACATGTCTCTTCCCACACCTCTGGAGTGGATGGACCACAGGATGGAACTGGAGGAGCAAAGCCCCTCCTGCTGTAAGAGAAGATCAGGCCTGTGACCACCTGAGGAACTTGAGCTATGTGGTCTATAAAACTTGAGGAGATGCACTCCAGAGTCCCCAGGGAACTGGCTGCTGAATCGCCAAGCCACTCTCCATGATATTTGAAAAGTCATGGCAGTCAGGGGAGGTCCCTGATGACATTGTGCCCGTTCTGGAACAGGAACTACTGATCCGTCCGCCTCACCTCTGTGCTCGGGAAGATCTTGGAACAGAACCTTCTAGAAACCATGCTAAGGCACACGAAGACAAAGAGGTGATCTGAGACAGCCAGCACAGCTTCGCCAAGGACAACCTTGCCTGGCCAACCTGGTGACCTTCTGTGATTGGAATGACTACATCAGTGGACAAGGAAAGAGCTATGGATGCCATCTATCTGAACTGCCCAAAGGCCACTAATACAGTCTCCCCAAACATCCTTCTCTAGACTGGAGATACAGATCAGATGGGTGGATTGTACAGTGGATCAGGAATTGGCTGGATGGTCAAATCCAGAGGGTAGTGGTCAATGGCTCAATGTCCTGACAAAGATCAGTGACAAGAGGTGTCCCTCGGGGGTCTATATTGGGACCAGTATCATTTAATCATCTTCCTCAATGGCACAGACAGCAGGATCAAGGGCACCCTCAGCAAGTTCGCAGGCAACACCAAGCTGAGCGGTGTGGGTGACATGTGAGGGATGAGATGTCATCCAGAGGGAACTGGACAAGCTGGAGAAGTGGGGCTGTGTGAACCTCATGAGTGCAAGGCCAAGTGCAAGGTCCTACACCTGGGTCAGGGCAACCACCAGTATCAACACAGGCTGGGGAATAAAAGGAATGGTGGTAAGTCCTGCGTAGAAGGACCTGGGGGTGCTGGTAGGTAAAAAGTTGGATGTGAGTTAGCAAGGATCACTCACAGCCCAGAAAACCAACTGTATCGTAGGCTGCATCCAAAGAAGCATGACCTGAAGGGTGAGGATTCTCCCTCTCTACTCCACTCTGGTGAGAGCCCTCTGGAAATACTGCATTCAGCTCAAGTTCTCAGCATAGGAAGCACATGGAGCTGTTGGAACAGGTCCAGAGGAGGGAAAGAAAAACTATCCAAGGGTCGGAGCACCTCCCATAGGAGGACAGGCTGAAAGAGTAGGGGTTGTGCAGCCTGCAGAAGATAAGGCTACGAGGTGATCTTTGAGCAGCTTCCAGTATTGAAAGGGGCTGATAAGAAAGATGGGGACAGAGTTTTTAGCAGGGCCTGCTGTGACAGGACAAGGGGCAACATTTTTTAACTAGAAAAGGGGAGATTCAGACTAAATAAAAGGAAGACATTTTTTATGAAGAGGGTGGTGAAGCACTGGTACAGGTTGTCCAGAGAGATGATGGATGCCCCAACTCTGGAAACATTCAGGTCAGGCTGGATAGGGCTCTGAGCAACCTGATCTGGTTGAAGGTGTCTCTGCTCACTGCACAAGGGTTGGACTGGATGAGCTTTAAAGGTTCCTTCCAACCCAAACCATTCTATGACTGTCATACTAAACACATCCATGAAATTAACAGTTCTGCCAAATAAATAATGGCACTTTGGTTTGGGTGGGGCTTAGCACTTTTTGTTTGAGATACAATCTCAGAAAAGTAAAAAGCCCAACCACTAGTTGTAAGATAATGTCACAGACATGATTTACATTAGGTCTGGATTATTCACAGCAGATCTGTACTTGTGTGGAAAGGCAAATGCTATTCAGAGAAGACAGGCAAATTTCAAGATCTAAAGTTCTAAACTGACTAAGGGCTCTCCCCCCACAAAATAAATATCCATGCAGACTGGCTGAAGCAGGAGCTTAAGGTAAACACACTCTTCTGATAAAGCAAACTCTGAAAGAACTGTAGGTGGCTATCAATTTTGCGGAATTACTCAAAAAAACAAAAAGCAGCGAAGAAACACAAGCACAGAGCTCAGTTGTGATAAGCTTCCCTTCCCTGAGGAGAGACCCAGGGGCCTCAGAAGAAAGAATGTGGCAGGGTAAGGAGGAAGGGAAAGATAACCAGAGTGTTATTTATACCTTTCAGTTTCCTTTGAGTGAACGAAGTCCTATGACAACGGGATGAAGCACATCATCTGTGGAAGGCAATACAAAAACAGAAGGCATTTACTATTTAATAGACAGACTTATACGCAGGCACAACACAGCACATGAATAAAAACACCATTTTGTGAATTACATGAACAGTAGAGGTGACTTATCCCACTACTGCTAGAGATTTCAGGGCCTTCTAGCCTTTCATTATTTTATGTAACATTTCAGTGTAATAAGACACACTGTGTAAGGCCAGACTACACTACCCCATCATCTCAGTCTTATTCAAGAATATAATAAAAATCTCTTACAGCTAAAACCTCACTACAGTAAAAATTAAGTGCAAGTGAATACTTTATTCTCAGACGTCAGTTCCTTCCTTACACATAGAACCCCCCTTGCTGACTCATAAATGTTATGACAACTCTTGGATCCAAAACAAAACAATAGAAAGTAAAAGAAGCTACGCCTCTGAAGGTCTGAAGGCAGTCTGTAGCACACATATAAGATGTAAGAGCAAGGATTTCTAGGGAAGCTGAAGAAGTATTGACTGAAAGACTAGAAACTTGGATTAGTTAGAGCAAGAAGCATAAGTCAAACATACAAAAACATTCTCTAGATAGTAAATGGCAAAAGGCTTTCTTACCAGAAGTTCCCATCCTAATTAATGATTCCTAAAACAATCCCATGCAGGGATGCTTAGGGAAGGCAAAGATGCAATCCAGTCACGGTGACTGACACTGGAAGGGACCTCTCAAGATGATTTAGTTCAAACCCCTTCTCAAGCAGGGTCAGCTACAGCAGGCTGCCCAGAACCACGCCCGCTGGGTTTTGAGCATCTCCAAACACACATTCAGCCTTTCTGTGCAATCTATTCTAGTGTTTTACCACCACAGTAAAAAAAAGTGGTTTCTCATGTTCAGATGGAGATCTGCATGTTTAAATTTGTGCTCACTACCCCTTCTGCTGTAACTGGGCACTAGTAAGAACTTTGGTGTCCCCTTCTTCATTCCCTCCCATCACTCTGTTTACACACATTAACAAGATCCCTCGCAAAGCCTTCCCTTCTACAGGCTGAACAGTCTCAGCTTCCTCAAGTCTTACCTTACATGAAGTACAAGAAAGTACACAAAAAACAACCCAGAAGAGATCTTGTATTGCTTGCTCACATTCAGTTAGAAGTATCCTCTTTCATGGAAGGAGGCAGCACAAAAAAAAAAAAAGCTGTTATGAGCTTCCCCAAGACAACAAACACCCAAAGGCTAACAAGAAACCAGAGGAATGCTTCAGGATCTCCACTCTGAGCTACCTCATAATTTTAAAACTAAAACCCACTTAGAGCCTGAACTGCCCATTTACACCACCTACCAACTCTTGTACCTCTCTAAGTCAAATATCTAGGAATGTGACATACAAAATATTGCGAGGACAGGGGGAAAAAAAAAAAAAAAATCAAGGATACAGTTATGATCCTCACATTTAGCTAGGAGATTAAAAGATCTGAAGAAACCAGTTCCTGAGCAAAACGAGCAAAAAACTGAGTTGAAAAGGACAAACTTTGAGAAATTAATCCAGTCAGGATGATGGAGGACATTAAATGAAAACAAGCAAAGAAAATTGATGGGGACAGGTAAAAGTTTTATAAACTGAAAATCTACAGTATTTTTAGTGTAGTATCAGCCAGAAGAAAAAGTAATCACGTCTACAAATCAAGAAGAGATGGCATAGCGGAAAACAAGTGTGATGGGTTAAAGAAGCAGCAATTACAATACCTGCAACCAAAGCAATAGCTGTAAGGGAGTAAAAACTAAGTACTTATTCTTGACAGACAGCAGATACACAAAAGCACAAATCAGTAAGAACTTCACTAGCAGAACTGGCAACAAGGAGGGCTTAAGAAGCGACTGAGCAAAAATACCAGCTGTTATTGCAGATGCGAGATTCAATCAAACCCGAGAAGTTGAATTGTTCACCTAAGACAAAGGCAAAACCAAGGGAGAAGAAAATGACTCTGTCCTGGAGGAAGTCTGCCTCCTTGCAGGATTTCCATCCGAGATTCCCCAGCACGAGAACAGGAGCAAAGGAAGCAGGTGTTCCGTGCGGGGAATGCTGAGCCACACAAGCTGACCACGCACCTTCAGCATCAAACCACTTACTGGCTCCGAAAAATTAACAGCTCTGCTACAGAACACACCTAACCGCACAAACAGCCAGAATGAGAGTGTGAAGCAGTTATCAAATGACAACTTTGTGTTTCAGGGTTGTCAAGTCCCTTTTGAGTAAGGTGCTGATGGTTCTAGAAAATACACTGGACAACACCACATTTAAGATCAGGTAACCAAAAGCCCCACCCTGTGATTCAGGTGGTCACACACCTGTACATGCAACATCCTATGCTTCAAGTTTGGTGAATACAGCACTCTGCCACTGGCAGTGCCAGAAATCTGTCCCCAGAAAAAGGTACTACATTAATTTTCTATTGTGCAAAGGAACCAACAACTTTAAATGTAATCAAAACCAGCAAGGCTTTTTAGAAGTTATGAGAAAAAAACCTCCTACTGCACTTGAACTCGCATTGTCTACTTAAAATCTGCATATAAGAAACTCAGAAAAAGAAAACACTCAATATACAAAGGAAACAAAATATTGAAAAACCCTGTCAGACATAAAATATGCAAAAGTGAAACAACATCTTGCAGTCACAGCAGCTGTGTTATTTGTGGTGACAGAAGGAAAAATATTTTCCAAAGTGAGGCAATTTCAGCTTCAAAACGCCTGATAATTTTATTGAAAATTTTCTTTAGAGCATACAGTACTTCTGTAAAACTAAATAATTCCAGGTACCGTCCCGCAATTTAACATCGCAAGGGCAGATCTTACTGGAATAGGTAAAAATAGCACCAGTGAACATGCCAAAGGAGAGTCTTTCCACTATATGGACAGCGCTTAGGTTGCAACATCAGCTGGCTCTCTTTTTATAACCTCCTGATTGCCAGCAAACAAGTTACACAGTCAACTTAAAAGGTTGGAGAAATCTAAGAGTAAGCTCTGGAACTGGCTTTCAGCTGAAATCAATCCACTCTATCACTCTGACACGCACACTTTGTTTCAGCATGCTATTATTGCCTGAGTAAGCTTTATACTTGCTCTGAAAGCATTTAACACAGAAGAATGACGTAATTCAGAATACAGTTTATTTTTTTGTTAAACGTCAGCATAAAATTAGAGGCTTGCACACTTTGTTGTTTCTTTTGGCTGCAACAGGCTCTGGAAGCGACTTAACTCGCTGCATTCTCTCACAGCCTTGCATGTGCCATCCCCTCCCGTGAACCGTTCTGGCCCGGTTCTGCCAATGCACCCCTCAGCAGCCACCCCAGCACAAGCCCCTCCCCAGCACTCAGCTCTAGGTGAGTTTTTTCCATGTTTCCATATAAAGAGAACGACTGTCGCAACAGGAACATTTGAAGCTGCTAGAGCAGTGATGGAGCCGAGACAGAAATGCTGTTTTACTAGAAGAAATCCACACTCCTTTGCCAGCAGCCTGACTTGGAGACAACTGGAATTGCTTGGCTTTCTCATTAGCACCAAGGGAAAGCAGTACCCTCCCATCTCCACCACCACAAACAGGTTTCTGCCTGCTCAGCCTTCAGATCGGTATTGATTGGACACGGCTTTCCAAAGGGAGGGAAGCAGGGAGGGGAAAGACAGCTATCAAAAGCAGGATGTCACTTAGCTTGCACACTCACTGTTACACTTTTTCACTCTAAGAAAAACTGAATGATCACCAACATACTTAACACCTTAAGTCTGAAAGCCCTGCTGTAATCAAAAATGTTTGTTATTTGCACGCAGTGGCCCCAGTACTGCATGCCTATATGCAGAAAGGTCTCATGCAAGTTCAAGAGGAGAGTTCAGACACATCTGCCATGCTTAATGCACAAGTGTTACAATACAGACCTTAGAAAAAAAAAAAGCATAAAAAAACCCTAAAACATAAAATTACAAGAAGTGCACAAATAAAGAACTGGTAAAAAAATGAGCTTAAGAAATGGATTAGATCTGAAGGATTAAAATTCTATCAGAAATTATCAAAATAAGGAAAATATTTACCTGACAGTAATCTTGGCATTAATAATTGTTAGGGGAATTCTGAACTTCTGGAATCCTATGAAAAGGTTTTATATAATCTGATTCTGGAGTTACACCCTATGTCATAAATGTGAGCAACTCCTAGTGAAACATATAACACATTTTCTAAAACAAAGTTAAAAAAACCCAAGTATCACTGTATATCAAAACAGTGTATATCAAAAGGTTATCACAGGATCTTTCATCTCCATATTAAGTGGAATTAAAATCCATCTTGCTTTTTTCTTGTATAAGAAATTTATAAAAGTATTTTACTTCTTATGATAATCACATGGGAATAATGTAACTGGTAGGTTTTGAGTAGCAATAAAGTAAGAATTTTTTAAAATCATTAAAATATAACTAGCATTTTTTTCTTCCCAGCAATGCTGTCACCACAGAAGCTTCCAGTTTTAACAGTCCTCCCTACATTGGCTCTGTGACTTTGCACGACGATTCCCATGTGTTCCTACATTTCTGGACCAATTCCATGCCAACACAAGGGAGCACATGTAACAACCTGTTTCACTATGCTTCCCTCAGTTTCACGAAGAAACACTCGTGCACAATATCACGTGTAGTTTGTTCTACACACGGGAAGTCATGAAATAAAGCAAAAAAGGATGATAATTTATTTGTTTGTCCAAAAAGCAGTCACAGTGGGGGAAACACTTCATCTCTTCCATAGGTAGTGAGGGAATAAAGAGCACAGTGCCTTTTGTGGTACACTAACAGACCGAAAAGACCACTCTAGAAAATCCTGAGGGCATGACTAGATTTTGAGCAAACACTGCTAATGACTGAGAATAGAGGAAGAAAGTGGAATATGCAAAACTAGCTCAAATGACTGACAGAGTTGACACACACTGGAAGCAAATGACTAGCAAAATAAAGGACATTACAGAAAAATAGAAAGGAAGATTAGTCATACATTAATGATTCTCAAAATATACCTAAACATTCAAAGAGCATCCTTCTCCCCTCTGTGCGCTACCTTACGCCTCCCTCTTGCTAGTCTCCCCAGCTAGCTCCCAAAACACTCATTTTCAAAACGCCAGCTTGTTCTATAGTGAAAAAAAAATTATGTAACAGAAGACTATAATGGGGACTCTGAGTGATTTTCTAAAGTCTAAACCTCTGAGCCAGCTTTAATTCATATGGTTAACCCCATGCCACACCCAGCTGCAAGTCAGTGAAGCAACCTCCCTCCAGCTTCTGAACTAAAAATATACAAGATGTCTCAACTGTCCTTAACTGATACTACGTATTTCAATTGGAATGCAATATTAATTAACACGCTTTTGTCAGCTGTTTGACAGAAATGAAATATTTTAGGGTCAAACCAATCGCAAGCACACAGCATAAACTGAAACGAAGCAATGAAATGCAGCAGTGAGAGAACAGGCAGCTGTATCATAATCAACTCAACATCTCCAGAGCCGCAACACAGCGAGAGAAATGATTCCACACAGTAACGAAACCAAGAACAACAACAACATAAAAAGGGGCTTGTATCAGAAGAGCTGGAGATACAGGTCCCATGCGCAGATTCCCAGATAGAGCAGAGCAAGCAAGGCAGAGTCACTGGCAGAGCCACCACAAGCACAGTTTATTTGCAAGGCAATGCTAAAACTCCTTTGCCTGAAGTTAAAAAGCAGTCAGCTTTGATTTAACTGTGCCACCACTGCTCAGCTTCATTTATGCAAATGTGCAGGATACGTTTGGAACATGCACAGGAGAAATGGCAGGACAGAGACACACCTGCAACTGCAAATAAACCCGATGACCTGCATTTGCCACCCTATCGTCCTACACAAATCCAGAGTCTCTCTGCATTAAAAGCTTAGCTCTAAAAAGCCTGGCATTCTCTATAAACAAGCAAAAAGTTCTGGAAAAGATACAATCCAACCACACTGACTACATCACTTAAAACCCTGAAAGAAAGGATATTAATTTATGCAAACATTCTATGCACTATCAGTTATAATTCTTAGCTCTGAAATCCACCAAGAAAGTGCTTTCCTCATTTACAAATGACTGGAGAACAGCGCTTTGTTTACCCTCACCGCCTGCATGCGCTGCAGCATTTCAGTACAGAAGAGGACCATGTTCTACTGAACTGCAAAAGGTCAGCACATGCTGCTGCAGTAAAACCAACTTTGTGTGAGGCAGATGACATTTATAGTACAAACACAATATTCAAGTCACTAGAGGAATAAATGCGCACCAGCTGCTTTTCAAAGCAAAATGGTTGTTTACTAAAAAATAGCGTACACAGAAAGAGCCAACAGAGCACTGAGAATTACCCACAGAACTTGGTCCAAACAGAAGAACTACACACCTGGATTACCTGTGCAGGACAACATACAGAGTAAGCCTATCTACTTCGTGCTGTCCCAAAGCTCACAAGTAACGCACGCTCACTGCTGAAAGACCTTGTTCCCTTGTCATAAAGCTGGCACTTTTTCCCAATTTCCTAGTGTTACATCAACTCCTCTTTCAATTCATTTCTAGAGCTGACAAAATGTTTCCACAACCTTATTCAACACACAGCGGCTATAATTCACACCAGAACATACTGAAGGGCTTTGCATAAGCTGTAACACAAAACCAACCCAAATCAGTACAGTGCAGATGTAATGTGCCTGCATTTAAACTTATGTGAAACGTACTGAAATTGTGCTTAAATTGTCCTTGAAATTTCTGTCAAATCACAAGTTTTAACCTTGCTTTTTGTTAATGTCCCCAAATAAATGGCTTCTGCCATTTGACGCTTTCACAAGAAGCAGAACACTCGCTTCTATTTCTCTTCAGAGTCACACAGTCTTTAGATTTCTGCATTTTTAAGGTGAGCATGGCCCAGGAACTTGTTTCTTACAAAACAATCACCCTTTTCAGTTATTCATTTGTTTCAAGCTAACCTGCACGGCAGTTTTGGAAATCCCACTGCACAAAACCACATTTCCCTTGTTCCCGAGGCAACTGGTTTGATGGGATCATGCCACCCAACTGTCCTCCCACCTCTCCTCCAGCAGCTCCGGGGTGTATCAACTTATGTGAGCCAAACAGTTCGGCAGAAGCATCAAGAATGTGAACTTCCTACAGGCTAAGGAAATACGACGCCAAAATATGGAACAATCCTTTGCTCTCCTGGCCTCTTCATCATCCAGGGCACCACGGCACAGACCTTTGTGTGCCAACTGCAGTAGCAAGAGCCTATGGCACCAAGGAGAAGCCTCCCTCCTTGTTCATCTGGGAGGCCAAAAGGGAGACCAGAACGTCAAAACAGAGCAACAGGAGAAGGAGAAAAAGCCTGGAGGGTGTTTAAGGAAGGCTGCAATGACAGTGGGGAATCAAGGGGTGCCAGCGGTATCACAGAAGCTTGGCAAAGGGGCTGACAGACGGTGGCACGGAACAGAAAGACATCAAGTTTGCAGCAGAGCTGATCAGGGATACCGATACAAACCTTCACTGAACCAGACTTCATTAGTTCATTCGCTCTCAAAAGTTTATTAGGAATATAAAAATAACTTAAAACATGCTGTATCCACACAACACGAAAGTTTATTTATCAGCACAGTTCCTGCATTTGGAAGTAACTGATTTTTAGGCTTATTTATACACAGGAATTTGAACTAACAGCTTTTGGTTCCCATCTCCTACAGAAGTTTTAGAACCAAAAGCTCTCATCACCTCAATTTAATTTTTTTTTCAAACACATAAAACAAGGAAAACTTGTTTTTTCCTAAAGTCCCGGCTTCCCAACAGTAGAGGAGCCAAGTAAATAAACTGGGGGGGAAGAGAGGAGTATACGTCCCAGAAGAAACTCGTGCTGATTTAGCACACCAAGAAGTGCTGACCAATGATTTCTGTGGGTCATTTTTGTGGTTTATACAATATGAGTTATTTTAATAACTTGTAGTAAGTTCAGGCCCTGAGACAGCAGTAATTTCATATGTAATTTGAATAGACTTTGTTGTTATTAAAGAACAAAAAGTGGAAAATTTTATGTACACACCAAAGGCATTTAACTGAAAAACATAGAAGTTTTATATCTTCTTTGGAAAAAATTTTCTGTGCTAGTTCCAGATTTTCTTTCAGAGCAGGTTAGTCAGCAGTGTTGCACAATAAGTTATCCAGTTCTGAAGATATCAAATATGGTAACAAACCATACAAAAAACACATTCCAGATTTCTTAAAGCATCACTGCTCCAGCCCAAGTAAACTAGTTCACATCTGACTTAATAATCTAAGATTAAATTGCTTATTAATGTCACCCATTTCATGAATGCATATACAGATCCATACCTTTCCTATGATTAATTGTAGCCTTAGGGTTTACACAAAATATTCATTAAGACAAACTAAATTAAAGCCACTTCCATTCCTAATGGGCGCCCACAGAAGAGATTTAACTGAGCTGCCTGAAACTCTCATATTCACCAATTCAATCTTTTCTTCTGCACCAACACTGCAGACATATCCTAAAGGATAAGCACATCCATTCCAATTACATCTTAGTTTTACCCAGCACTGTGATCCTTTAGGCAATATTTGGTGCCGAGTTTTTCAGAAGCATTAAAATAACAGACATTTTGAAAGTCTTTCTGTAGAAAACTAGTTTAAGGCGGTGTCGGGTTTTTGAAGAACCTCAGTTTTGCTCCACTACAACCCCTTCTTGTTTTGCATACCTAAAACAACCTACAATTGCATCTGAATGCACACTGTGCCGTAGCAAACTGGTTTTGAGGTTTCATTGTCCCAGGTGAGGTCTCTGCAGGTAAGGTCTCTGCATCTACGGATGTCACTTAAAGGCTAAGAAGTTTAAAAAAAAGCTACAGAAACGATTTAGCCTGATGAAGGAAGACGAACAATGAACAAGAGCCAGGCAGCTTAGCTGTGCAGCGTGTTTAGAGCGTAGATAAAGAGGGTCCAGAAGCAGCGCAATCCTCGAGCCCTGGCGCTGTAGGAACACCATTTACGCAGGGCAGGGCCATAACAGTTAAGAACATATCAGGAAGCTCAACAATGTCACTTCAGTTCTCAAATGCTTTCCTAAACACCATTTATACATGGCAAAGTTGTACCAGTTCAGAAGACACTGGGAAGCTCAAGAGCCTCAGCTTTCAAACACTTTCATAAACTACATCTAAGTCGCAACAAGTCAAGCAGGCAGCTTGCATGGGGAACGCATGAGCAGAGCCGGACTGTGCCGACACAACGGGGCAAGTGGGGCCCCCAGCGGGCACCCTCCGGCTCCTGGCATACCCCCCCAGCCCCCAGCAGCCCTGGCACCCTCCTGACCCAGGCAACCCCTGGCCACCTACACCCACGGCGCCCAGGCAACCTCCCTCCCCTGGCAATCAACCTTGGCACCCCCAACCCCTGGACAACCCCATATCCCAGCATTTCCCCCCCAACACAGCTCCCGAGCACACCTGTAACATCCCCTCACTCAGCCAATCCCACCCGGATCCTGGCAATGTCCCCCTGGCAGCCCTGGCACCTCCCTCCTCGAGACCCCCCCAGCCCCTGGGCACCCCCCCCATATCCCGGCATCTCCCCCCACCCCCCCAATCCAGCTCCCAGGCAAGCCCAGCACTACTTCCCACTAGGGCAATCTCCCACGACCCTCAGGCAGCCCTGGCACCCCCGGTTCCCAAATGGGACCACGGCACCCTCCTCTAAGCCCCCGGGCACCTCCCGGCCTTTGGGGTGCCCTGGCACCTCCACACGGGCACCCCCATAACTCAGCATTCCTCCTAGCTCCCGGGCAGCCCTGGCACCTCCCCCAACTCCAGCAATGCCCCCCCGGCCCTCAATCAGCCCTGGCACCCCCACACTCCAGCAATTCCTCCCTCCCGGCCCTCGAGCAGCTCTGGCACCGCCACACGGGCACCCCCATATTCCAGCATCCCCCTCAGTTCTCAGGCAGCTCTAGCATCCCTACACGGGCTCCCCCTTAACTCAGCATCCCCCCAGCTCCCGGGAAGCCCTGGCAGCCCCTTCACTCCAGCAACCCCCTACCCCTCGGGCAGCTCTTGCACCGCCACACAGGCTCCCCAGCTCTACACGAGAACCCCCATATCTCAGAATTTCCCCCCCAGCTCTCGGGCAGCCCTGGCACCCCCAACTCCAGCAATCCCCCCCCTCCCCGGCCCTCAGTCACCCCTAGCACCTCCCCCCACTCCAGCATCCCCCCCTCCCGGCCTTCGGGGTGCCCTGGCACCCCCACACGGGCTCCCCCATAACTCAGATTTCCTCCTAGCTCCTAGGCAGCCCTGGCACTCCCCACAGCTCCAGCAATCCGCTCCCGGGCCCTCAGTCAGCCCTGGCACCCCCACACTAAAACAATCCCCCCCGCCCACCCCCGACACTCAGACAGCCCTGGCACCGCCACACAGGCTCCCCAGCCCCACACGGGCACCCCCATATCTCAGAATTTCCCCCCGGCCCTAAGTCAGCCCTGACACCCCCCCAACTCCAGCAATGCCCCCCCCGGCCCTCAGTCAGCCCTGGCACCGCCACACGGGCGCCCCCCGGTTCCTGGCACCCCCAACCCGGGCCTTGTCCCCGATACCCCCTCAGCCCCCGGCGATTGCCCTGGGGCCCCGGGAGGGCGCGGCGGCGCCGCCGGTACCTGCTCGCCCCGCTCCGCTCGCCCCGCCGCTCGGCTAAGATGGCGGCCGCGCGCCCCGCGGCGCATTTATCCCCGCCCATCGGCCGCTCGGCGCTCCCCGCCGGGCCTGGCGCCTGGCGCCACCGCACCGCCCCGGCTCCCGCCCCGACTGGCGGCCGAGCGCCGAGCAGTCGATCGGGCGCCGCGCCGCCATTTGGGAGCGGGCGGCGGGCGAGGGGCGAGCGAAGGCCGCTGGGCTTCTCTCCCCTTGGAGCCGTCCAGAATCGCAGGATCATGGGATGGTTTGGGTCAGAAGGGACCTCAAAGCCCAACCAGTTTCTCCCCCAAAGCAAAAGTCCATGCAGAATCACAGGATCGTGGGACGGTTCAGGTTGGAAGAGACCTCAAAGTTCATCCAGCTTCTCCTCCAATGGAAGAGTCCATCCAGAATCACAGAATCATGAAATGGTTCAGGTTGGAAGGGACTTAAAAGCCTATCCAGCTTTTCCCCCAGTGGAAAAGTCCATGCAAAATTACAGATGATGGAATGGTTTGGGTCAGAAGGGACCTCAAAGCTCATCCAGCTTTTCCCCCAAAGCAAAAGTCTCTGTAGAATCATAGAATCATGGAATGCCTTGGGTCAGAACAGACCTCAAAGCCCATCCAGCCTTTCCCCCAGTAGAAATGTCCATGCAAAATCATAGAATCATGGAATGGTTCAGGTCAGAAGGGACTTCAAAACCCATCCAGTTTTTTCCTCCAAGGGAGGAAGTCCATGCAGAATCAAGGATGATGGGATGGTTTGGGTCGGAAGGGACCTCAACGCCCATCCAGTTCCACCCCTGCCATGGGCAGGGACACCTCCCACTGGATCAGGGGCTCCAAGCCCCATCCAACCTGGCCTTGAACCCCTCCAGGGATGGGGCAGCCACCACTGCTCTGGGCAACCTGGGCCAGGACATCCCCACTCTCACAGCAAAACATTCCGTCCTCAGATCCATCCATCCATCCATCCATCCCCTGTGCATGCTGGGCAACGCTCCCAGTGGGAGCTGGCTCTGCTGGGGCAGAGGTGTTCCCAGCATTCCACAGCCCAACCTCTCTCCGCTCAGGCCCTGAAACCTTTCAGCACAGCACATCAGATGGTGGACAAGTTACCGTCAAAGGAAAGCTTCCAAGGACAGCTTCCATTGAGAAGTAAAACACTTATCCCAGAATGGTTTTTAAAGAGCATTCACACTTGCATTTACAGTCATGTATTAGTTGTTAATTAAATAAGCACTTCGCTAAAAAGAGCCTCCAGCAAAATTCTCTTACCCTTATTTGGGATTTCTCTACAGAAGGAGGCTTATTCTGATATAAACCAAGTCTTGAGTTCAGCTAAAATCCCATTAATTTCACAGAGGCGTAGGAAGGGCAAGAAAAAAGCAGCACTGTTGAGCTTGCCTCTCTGAAGCACCAAATAGGAAAAAAAATTAAGTCTCTAGCTACTGGTGCCCTCCAGAAACAGCTGTCGTTGCCAAGTAATAGGAGATTGAAATGGGGATGGCAACCAGTAGCTCTGAAAGGTTGAAGCAGAAATTTACATGTCCCTAAAATACTGTGACTCAGTACTCTATACCCATATGTTCTAGGAGTTAGCCGCTTATTCCGGTGTAATAATGCCCTCAACATAGAGGATGTTGCTAAAAGAAGGATTTAACTACACTGCTGTAGCACTCTGCAAGACAAACCATGTGGAGGTCTCAGCCTTTCTATTAGGAAAAGCGCTTACACTCTTCTTTTTCCTATCAAAAACACAGAAAAAATAAAAGCCAGATCCAGCTGGTGCATATACCAAGGACAAAATTGATGACTGTGAACTGTGCTTTTCAAATTCTTCTAGAGCAGCTTTACTCTTCAGTGTCACATTTAAACTGGAGTCCTCTGACACAGGCACACAGTTTATGTGACTTAGCAGGAGTCACAGCCACGTATCTGAGGGCAAGAGTCGGCCCAGGAGAAACAAATAAACTCAGAGCAGTGTGTACAGTAAATTTCCACATGGCTTAAAACCGAGCACATCCCTGTGACATGGTAGACAGTCATGCCAATTTGGGCAAAATAGGCAAAAGGAGCTTAAAATATTGTATGGATAAGAACATGCCATGTGAAGGGAAAGGAAAGAGTGATACCCACCTCAGGAGGAGATGGTTTTGACAGAAGACCATTCATAAAGTTTTAAACTTGTTTTAAAAGAGTAGAAGGATCAAGGATTGTAGTGGTGGAACAGATGAACGCAGATGCGGAGGAAAGCAAGCCAAACTGCAGATAGTTAAACATGTAGCACACGCAAAGAAATACTGTAATTACAAGAAAGAAAGAAAAAAGCAAACAAGGAAACCGACCAAAGAAACTCAAACATTACAGCACTAAAGTAGAAGGGAAACAAAAAGGGGACAAACTTTCCCAAACAAACGGAAAACTGCTAGCAATCTTCTGAGGGTGATCTGGTTTATATTGTGTTTAGTGGTTGGGTTTACAGTGTCCAGGTATTAGACTGCCATTCAGTCTGAGCCACATTCAAAGCACTGTGCTTCTGCACATTATTTTGACCAATGCTCTAAATTATTCTCTTATTCCCCCATAAGATTTTTATTTTCTTGAGTAAGAGAACGTTGCTTAGGAAAAAAAATAAGTCAAGTTAGATACAGAAGAAGTCCAGCATGGAGAGACCATGAAGAAAGTGGCCTTGAACAAATCAAGCAGGATCAACCTAAAAGAGAAAGACTCCAAACAAGAAATATCTTATTTGTATGATGGTGCATGAGCTATTCATATTTCATAGTTCAGCTGAAAGACTTCTATTATTTCCCCGTGTCACTGAAGTCATCAAAGAAGAGGGGTGGGAATGTAATTTATAGTTTGTTTGGGATTTTTCATGCATTGTAGAATTTAAATGGCATACATTATAACAATAGAACATCTTATTTATGAAGTTGTTAAAGCAGTAAACTTGTTTTGCTGGAATGTAAACCGTAGCACAGTCTGTACACATTAATTATTTCTGTTGTTTAATCCTGAACAAACTCTTAACTTTTTATTTTATGCATATCCAAAATGGGCTGGCTACGGTGCCTACCTTTCACCACCCTATTGAGCATCTCTCCAGCCAAACAGCAAAGCTCTTTGGGAGTTCCCCAAACTTGGGAGGGGTTTTTTTTCTATATTAAAGTAACACCTGGCTTCCCACAGGCACCATAGATTAAGCATGTATTGACTTCTTTACATCCCTGGGAAGGCTGGACTCTGGAAGGAGATCTATTTGAGGAATTCCTGCACGCAGAGAACTCAAGGGAGGTCAGTCAGGGTATGAGATGGGCTCGTGTAAGCTTGTGTGTCGGCAATCCTGCAGACAAGTCGGCAATCCTTCAGTAAGTCCTCATCTGCTGTAGAGTCAAGTCACGTCCTGTATGATACAGAATGCACTGTCCGAAACAAGCTTTGTGTGTGCTGTTAGTACTTCACACTTCAGTATCTCTTTTTAAATTCACTTTGGCTTATTTACTTGCAGGATCAAGCCAATATCAGTGCTTTAGAACAGTTACCAAAAGCTATTTCTTCTCTTCCATTTCACGCACCTGCACGCCCTGCGAGACACGCTGCCTGAGGTCAGCACGCTGTGCCATAGTCACCTCCACAGAGCTGCAAGGAAGTTTTGCCTTATCTGCTGACAACATCAATATAAATTTTAGTTATTCACTTTATTTTTCCCTTTCTTTCTTCTTTGGTTTTTTACTGCTTTAAACATGTTTCTTCAATGAAAGTGTTATCTAAAAAAACCATATGCAATTCCTTGTACTGTCAAGGACTATAATCCTCTACAGATTGGTCTGTTCTTCCAGAATCCATTCAGTCTCTAATCTTGTAATCCATCTGTTAGGTATTCATACATGGATGGTTCTTGGGATGTCCTTATATAAACTTAACGATAAAAATATTTGATGAAAACATCAATTGCCATAGATTTTCAATACAAGTTTGTGTTGGACCACTTCAGAGTAAAATTGAAACAGATTTTCATTAAGCCTTATGGTAATAAATAAGTCACTCTAAGAGAGCAGCTATAACCAGCAAGCAATAATCTCTTAACTGAAAAAGAAAAGTTGCCTTCCCCTTTCTTCACTGGCAATCTCACATGAGACATTCTGAAAATGCTCAACAACCCCTCTACCAGTTTCCAGCCCACCATATGCTCCTGCTGTCATTTATGGTATTGCAGCTATCCAGTGTCTCTGGGCTCTTTATATGCAGTGCAGCAGAGAATTTCAGCTTCTCTGATTTCACTGCAATGTAATTTGCTTCTAGGAAAATCCAGAGGCACTGCACTACCCCATCCAGTTCTCTCAGACTCTTCTCCAGACAGGAGGAGTTCAGTTGCTCTCCTGAATTTTAGGTACTCATTTGCAGCACTTACTACCAAGATTTATTTTTCTTTTAGTGTGAAAAGAAGCTGTGACACACAAGAGTGCTGGTTATAGCTTTGAAACCTGAGCTATCAAGCGCAGGTGCTGCGTGCAGACAATTGTCCCTGCTGTGTGACTCAGCCCGTGACTCTTGCCTCCTTTGCCGTTGTGGACCTCAGCTACCCCTTTGTTTGCAAATGCAGTACAAGGTGACCAAAAACCTAAGATAAAAAATAAAAAATAAAACTATCAGTAAAGCCATATGGTTTCAAAGTGTTAAATTGTGTCTGACAGGTATAATTTTATTCTCTTAGGTAACCGTGGCTGTGGTTTTTCCCTGTGGCTGGAAATGCACTGGAGGGACAGCAAGATTCCCAACAGAAGGATCAAGACTCTGGGTAACAGTCCTCTCTTCTCAGACAGAGCTTAGGAAGCTTCAAAGAGGAGCATAAGACAAACGTACTAAAGCAATTGCTGTACCATCATCTGCTGAGAGTATCAAAGCATGAAAACCATTTAAGAACAATGTTTTATAAATTTAATGTGGAGATGCTGAACTGAAGGGTGCCACCTGCACAATGAATAAACACTTAGTCTGGATAAGCATCACTGGAGCTCCAACAGGGGTAAAAAAGCCCTAGCCTTTAATTTGTTGCTATTTGAACAGTCACTCCTACTCTGTAGACAACAAATACAGCACTTTGATTTATACATGTGCTATTTTTGAAACCTAACCAAACTGGTTTATTTGGTTTATTTTGACTTTCTGAAAAAGTCTAACCACAATAAAATCTATTCAGAGCTGGGTACTGCAGTTTAAAAATAACAAAGCAGAAATAGCTCTTTCCTGACAAACGTTTTTAGAAACTAGCCTGAATAATATATAATTGCTCAGCTGCAGAAGACTTTTTCTTATACCTGATACAGCTGCATAAAGAGAGAACGATCATCTCATTTGGCATAACCTCAAGCTATGCATTGTTTTTCCAGTGCAGGGACAGTTTCTAGTGTGTGATAACCAAGCTGTATTCAATACTTGGTTTCTCTAGAAGTTATTCGTCGTAATAATGTCCGTTAGGATGACAGCAGAATTTCAGTTTGCTGTGGAGAATCACAAGCGTTGGATCAGTAGCGACAGGGCAGACGTGTGCACATGCACACGTGTATGACTGTGTCTGAGTCTGTACGTTCAGAACTGATTACAACTGCC
This sequence comes from Phaenicophaeus curvirostris, assembly GCF_032191515.1. Classification (NCBI taxonomy): domain Eukaryota; kingdom Metazoa; phylum Chordata; class Aves; order Cuculiformes; family Cuculidae; genus Phaenicophaeus; species Phaenicophaeus curvirostris. The sequence goes on along the minus strand of NC_091402.1, from coordinate 3,732,599 downwards.
TGAGAGGAGGTTATAGTGAGGTGGGTGTTGGTCTTTTTTCCCAAGTGACAGGTGACAGGACAAGGGGGAATGGCCTCAAGCTCCCCCAGAGGAGGTTCAGGTTGGGGACTGTTTACAAGGGTTTGTAGTGATAGGACGAGGGGCAATGAGTATAAACTGGAGAGGGGCAGATTTAGACTAGAAATAAGGAGGAATTTCTTTGCAATGAGAGCAGTGAGGCACTGGAACAGGTTGCCCAGGGAAGCTGTGTTCAAGGCGAAGTTGGATGGGGCTTGGGCGGCTGCCAGTGGGAGGTGTCCCTGCCCATGGCAGGCAGTGGAACTCATGGGCTTTAAGGTCCCTTCCAACCCAAACCATTCTATGATTCTGTGATTCTGTGACATTAGGAAAAACCTCTTCACCAAAAGGGTCATCGGGCATTGGAACGGCTGCCCAGGGAGGTGATTGAGTCCCCATCCCTGGGAGTATTTAAAAGACAGAGAGACAAGGTAATTAAGGGCATGGTTTAGTGGCAGATAGGTATGGTTGGACTCAATGATCTCAGAGGTCTTTTCCAACCTGGTGATTCTATGTTAAGGAGGGATAGTAGGCAACAAAAGAGGAAAATTAAAACATCCCTTTATCTTTTCAGAAATCCTATTTGTTGTGCTTCTTCATAGAAAAACCAAACATTTTTTGTTAGAGTTTTGAGGAGGAATCTGTTCTTGTTGTTTTACATTTGTACTGTGTACAGAAACGCTCTCATACATTCTTTTTGATGTCACACTCTGCGCTTATCAAAGGCAGATCCAAAGAGACAAGGGGCTCAAAAGCAGTCTAGCCAGGGTATCTATCCAGTGCTCTCCAGCACTGCTGTTCCCAGATACAGCCCCACTAATCACTCTGTAGGTTTGAGGTTGTAAATACCTGGCATCATTCAAAGGTTCAATGTATCCAGCAAGAAGACTAAAGTCCATTTCAGCCATGTGCACACATTCATACGCTAAGAGAACTGGAACTCGTTTACTGGGTCCTGTTATAAAGAGCTATGCTAAGTAAGGAAAAACCCCAAGTACTTGGCTTTCAGCACAAGCCTATTTATCCATTGTCTTTCAAGTTCATCTCAAACATTCAGATAATCAAAGATAGGTGATCAAAGGCATACATTACCTTTGGCAAATATACCCATTTTAGCCAGCCTTTGATACTCTGTACCTCACTGTCACATACAGCAAATTGGGCTTAGAAGGGTAGGACCATTAAAAATCACAGTGTAAGCACATAACTTCAGACACAGTGTGCTAATGGAAACGGGACAACAGTGACAGATGGCTGTTATTAAGCTCATTAAGCTTGGTAGCTGTACAAGCATAACATCTCTGTGTAAAGGATGCACGTATGTAGCTTTTCAGAGTGGGAGTGAGGTGCACTGGTGACAATTTCAGCCGGTGCCACCAGACCACGTCTCTGTTGCAGGTATCAGCATAATTCTTGTCAGCAGCAGAACACAGCGCGTGGAGCTCTGTGCAATGATACCCCAGCTTAGGTGTGCTGTTTTAAAGAAATTGCATATGTGTATGGCTAATTTAGTCTGGTTTAGAGGTGGGGGATGTTTTTGTCAGATGTTTCATGTCATCTGTTAAGGTGGTTTTGTTACAAATTCATTCCCCTCAGACGGGCTGATGGTGCTCACACTGATGATACACATCAGGATAGGCTTTTCCTCCAACAGAAAAGTCAGTGCAGAATCACAGGATCATGGCTGGGTTGGGTTGGAAGGGACTTCAAAGCCCATCCAGTTCCACCCCTGCCATGGGCAGGGACACCTCCCACTGGATCAGGGGCTCCAAGCCCCATCCAACCTGGCCTTGAACCCCTCCAGGGATGGGGCAGCCACTGCTTCCCTGGGCAACCTGGGCCAGGGCCTCCCCACCCTCACAGCAAAACATTTCTCCCTAAGACCTCATCTCAGTCTCCCCTCTTTAAGGTGGAAACCGTTCTCCCTCATCCTGTCCCTGCCCTCCCTGATCAAGAGCCCCTCCCCAGCTTTCCTGAAGCCGTGTTCAGCACTGGAAGCTGCTCTAAGGTCTCCTGGGAGCCTTCTCTTCTCCAGGCTGAACAACCCCAACTCTCTCAGCCTGTCCTCGTACAGGAGGTGCTCCAGCCCTCTGATCATCTCTGTGCCCTCCTTTGGACTTGCTGTAACAGATCCATGTAATCATGCTTAAAGCTTCCAATACAAGATGATGTTCATTTTTGGTCTTATTTCTGTAAGATTTTTTTTTTAATTTCTTTTTGCAAGATAATAAAAACCCAAAACAATGCTATGAGCAAAACAACTCAATTACTTTCACAGTAATTAGCAAAGACATCAGGTCAAAGGAATGCAAACATACGAGTCTACTGCTATGCCTCCCTGCAGACTCCACTGTGCTGCGCTGGTAGATTTGTTAAATCTTTCAGCAATTGCAGAGAAATGAGTATCGACATGTCTGCTTGTTCCTGAGTATTTTTGATACTTTCAGGATGTGTATCTAATACTCAGATATATTCAGATTAGTTTATTTAGAGGTTCTTTAATTTCAGACTTATTTCTGGTGGAGACAGAAGCTTTCTATTAGCAACAAATTATCTCAGCCTTTCTTCTGCATTTCACCTAGATGGAACAGTGATGTAAGAACTTCAGTAAAACACTATTGCTGAGACATCAGTTTTATTTGATAGTAAGGCTGAATAAATAAAAGCAAAATCTGTTTTGGGGACTTAAGCCCTGTTTTTCATAAAGTTAGTGTTGATAACATCTTTGTGAGGTCGAGTAACCTGGTGCTATGTTCACACAGTAACCTGGCAGGAAATTAAAAAAAAAAAAAAGGTATTTTTCCCCCATAAGATATATAAAGCTGAATGGAAGGAAAACAAAAGCAAATTCTTGTTGCCAGTATATATTTACTGATAATGCCAACGTGGGCTTTGGTGACTTCGACACACCACCATTTTAATTCTTTTATGTATGCCATGCTATTACCTTAATTATAAACTGAGCATTATAGAATCATAATCATAGAATGGTTTGGGTTGGAAGGGACCTCAAAGCCCATCCAATTCCACCCCCTGCCATGGGCAGGGACACCTCCCACTGGATCAGGGGCTCTAAGCCTTGAACACCTCCAGGGATGGGGCAGCCACCACCGCTCTGGGCAACCTGTTCCAGGGCCTCACCACTCTCATCATGAAGAAATTCCTCCTTATGTCTAGTCTAAATCTGCTACTCTCCAGTTTATATCCATTCTCTCCAGTTTATAGCCATTAAAGTGCAGTCTTACAGGGTCAGTGGTCATTTATGATGGTTCTGTAATTACAATGAGGTTAAATTGTCCCCGAGGCAAGCAGGGTGTAAATCAGAGGCATTATTGCCATCTGGGGAGGGCCGAGACATCTGCCCAGGACGTACCTGACAGCTACATCTCTTCTACGACTGTCTTTTGAAAATGAGCGAAGATGGATTTTTTTCCTCTTGTGAAGGCCCCGTGGTGAATAAGAAACAGGTCGAGCAAAGATAACTTGCGTGCAGTCTTGAGATGCTTTACAGCCAAGCCTCTGGCACTTGACCCAACGCTCTCTGGGTAAATTCTCTGACTTTTTGTAGCATTCAGGATGACAGACTTCAAAATTAGCTCTTTCAACTGAGCATTTGGTTGAAACATTCAGTACAAAGCAACAAAGTTATTTCCCCGCATGATGAATTTTGATTTATCAAGTTTTCAAGTAGGATCGTGCAATTCACAAGAATCGTGAAATTCACAAGAATGTGAACAAAATGTCTTACTCTTTTTTTTTCCCTAGGCTTCATTTAGTATTTGATAACATACAACTGTAAAACATAAAACATACTCTGTTTTAGTGAGTATACACACAGTTTTGTTCAAATTAAATATTGCATATTTTGATATACAAGTTTCCAGAATATTTGAAACACGGGATACCTTTTATATATTATTATAAATTAAATGTATTATAAATTAATATTTCACACCTGCTTTGTTTATGCCTAGGAGAGTTTCCACTGAAACGAAAGATCGAACCTCACATTTTTAGTGCCAACGTAGTAAAACATATTACTGAGATTATTTACTTTCATAAATTTATGTATGATCACTACCCTTTCCCCTTTAACTTCTACAGTTGTGCTTTCCTACCCATCTTCATATCGCTGAGATGGGTGTGGGAAGTCAAGATTTGCCTTAGAATTTTGAAATGGGGGATAAAAAACCCCCCAACCACACAACAAAAATTAAAAAAAGAAGCAAAACCAAGCACAACCTTAGAACACATAAGGATTTAAAAATTAAAATACTATCCTTACCTGCCAGAACAGGATTTACTAAATTTAGTAAACTCCCTATTAGTAAATTGACAATAAAAAAGAAAAATCATCTCTTCCAGATGCACCTGGCATTCTGCTTTGCTTTGGATTCTCTCCAGGGTGGGCCGTCACTTTTAAATGCACAAATATGTAACGATATATGCCAAGTGTTACTGCAATTATGTCTTCATTAGAACACACCTTAGAGCAGTCTAGAATATTTAAAGGTTATCAGCACAAAGCTGGAGCACTATGCACTACCCTAAGTGTAACAATTTGTCCTTGCCGTGTTCAAAGCAGTGAAATCTGATATTAAAATGCATCCCAATGCCTCTGCTATCTGGAGGAGCAGAGCGAGCGTAACCACAGTAAAATCTTACGTTAAAGACACTGAGTTATTGTACATGCGTTAGCCGGTATTTTATAATTAAAACATGGGACGTAAGGAGCTTCCATTTCTCAAGAGGGGTGGCCACTGGCAGCTAGTTCATACATTTGAAAAACACAATGAAATCCCACCTCTAAGTAGGTGAAATATAAAACAGCCCAGTTCAAGGGTGTTCACTTTTGTAGCAATCCTAGGAAATCTTTGGGTATGGGTGGGAAATAGGAACTCTTCTCATATATACCCTCATATAACCCCACGGCAGAGGAGTTGGAACTAGATGATCTTTAAGGTCCCTTCCAACCCAAACTCTTCTATGATTCTATTATACTTGACACAGTGGAGTTCATATGGAACAACAGAACATAGATTTATTTCGTTTAATACAAGCCATGTAATTCACTTGAGCATTTAATTTAAACACGTGGGAAATCCTAGTTTCTCTTAGGGATAGGAAATAGACTTGAGCAATTAAAAATCATCTGGTTACTTTTCCCGGTAGCTTTTTGTTGTTTGTTTTTGTAGGAAGTTAAGAATTCTCTGAGGAAAGCTCCAAGACGTTTGTGTGGCTTTGTGAGTAATGGAAAGAATTTACAACCAAATTTGCTACTGCAGCATAGCGATACGGAACAATAAATAACAAAATAGTCAAGAAGTAAGGATCACTATGACTCCCTTTCTATGAAATAGCTTTTTCTAAAGGAAATTAGAACAACTTACATGAAACATTATGATGCTTGCTTGCCACAGAAGCCTATCGTGGAATTTGGCAAAACACCAGATGTTTTAATTACCTTTACTCTGTAGTTCAAGTTCTTGGTAAGAAAGTACTACTTGGAAGTAGCTAATACTGGAGAATTTGATAACGTAGAGTGAATTCAATTGTTCTGCTGGGTCAGAAAACTAAGCAGTCCTTAAAAAAAACCAACTGAAATAATGTTTTATAAAGGAAGACTTGACAGGGATGTAAAATGCTAGGTAGTTGAAGTGGAGCAGTATAATAAACAATCATTTGCATGTGTTATTACAAATAACAATTATTTTCTTATGAAAATAGGTTGTTTTCCTATTGAATACTGCATCCCTCATGCAAGGAAAAGAAAGGAGTTTCAAGAACACTCTCACCATAGAAGGAGAGCACGTAGAAGTATTATTTCATTATAACTCCATGCAGCAGTAAACTTTCAAAGTAATAAGTCATATAAATACTACTCTTACCACAATTATTTACTACAAGGTTTAACACCCTTGGTCTTCATTAGCATTTTAGAATGAATGGATGTCATTCTGACTGTCAGTATGTCACACGGGAGCAGCTGTTGATATACTGTACAGTTGCTTTCAGCTACATCAGCATATATCTTCCAACAACCCAAACTGCTTTATCTTTAAGCTTAACCTGAACGTGTTATTCCAATTTCCCATTGATGTTACAATAGTTAAACAAACAGCGAAAAGCCTGCTGCTGTCAGGCACCCTTAATCACTCCCTGCCTGCATATGTTTCTCTCTTCCCCACCTTCCCTGCCACCATCACTTCCAAAGCTGTTGCATCACCTGCCCTGCATTAGATATTTGCCACCCAGTATGCTTTCCCACGGAGAATCATGGAGTAGTTGGGTTGGAAGGGACCTCAAAGCCCATCCAGTTCCACCCCTGCCATGGGCAGGGACACCTCCCATGGGATCAGGTGCCCAAGCCCCATCCAACCTGGCCTTGAACCCCTCCAGGGATGGGGCAGCCACCACTGCTCTGGGCAACCTGAGCCAGGGCCTCCCCACCCTCACCATGAAGAAATTTCTCCTTCTGTCTAGTCTAAATCTGTCCCTCTCCAGTTTATACCCATTGCCCCTCATCCTATTGCTCCAAGACTTTGTAAACAGTCCCTCCCCAGCTTTCTTGCAGCCCCTTCAGGTACTGGAACATCGCTGTACGGTTTTTTCAGAGCCTTCTCTTCTCCAGGCTGAACAACCCCAACTCTCTCAGCCTATCTGAATGCCAGCTGCATGGGGCTATTTATAATTCAGAGATTACAGGGGGGAGGGCTTTTTTATTCATAAAAGTTATAGAATTGGGCTAAAATAAAAGTTTTTGCAAGCTATTCTTACTCAAAGTAGATGCTATCAGTCAGATTTAACTGAGTCAGTCTTTAAACGTCTTTAGAGAACGTTTTGGTTTTTTGTTTAATGTCCTGACACAAGCTCTCACTTTGAGCACAAGCAGCGTGAGTATGACCCTGCACAACAGCCACAGGTTTGCTCAGAGCAAGCCCCAGGTCTGCCAGAGGGCAGCAGCTCATGGTTGAAGGGTCACACTGCATCAGAGCACCTGGGCTACATCCTCATCTGTCCCTGGGGATTTGGTCCAGTGGTCTGTACCTCGGGTTTCTCCTCTGGAAAGCAGGAGCACTGCGATGCTTTGAGGCGTAGGTGCCATTTCACAATGCACAGAACACAGCCTAATAATATCCTGCTGCCAAAGGGACAATCCCCTTTCCCCCTTCAGCCCCAGTTGCACGCTTCTGCCCCTTGTCTCACGCTGATCTAGCGGTCGTGACACTGCCAGGGTACTCCTGAAAACAAAAATCTCACTTATCTCGCAATCCCAGCACATGATCAGTACAAGGGAAGGAGCAGAAAGGGCCAGTTCGTGGACGAGGTGTGCAGGGACTGGATTTTCCCCATTTGGCGTGGCCTCCAGATCCAATTATTTGGTTTGTGAAACTGCAGCATAAGTAGCTGGAGACTCTGGGATTGCAGGAAGAGCCTCTTTTTGCATATGCAAAGTATCTCTTCAAGGCTATACCTTTCTACTCATCTGCTTATCACTGACTTGAGCAATATTATCATGTACAATCAGAGCTGAAGTTGGTAAATTAGGGGGTTTGTCCATTGTTCGATAATTCCACATATGCTATAATTAATTTACCCTTTGCACTGTAGGTATTGTCTGGTTTGGAAAAGGCCCGTGTGACTTCTTCAAAAGGTTATAAAAAAGCACAATAGGAGTAAAAAGAAAGGCAAGAAAATCTGCTGAGATACACAGTTTTTCAGGATTCTTGAATGTAAAACATGCATTTGAAAAACGCAATATTAGATTATGAAATACTAGATTACATCTTGTGCAAGTGAATGCAAAGCAACAGTCTAGGAAAAGGCAGCCTACACCGTGTAAACGGTAAGGGGTTGAGGTTTAGTTCTCATCAACCAGATGATGAGTACTTGTAGCACTGTATAAGTGCAGGGTGCACCTGCAGTTTGAATACAGCACGCAGATCTGTTCCTGGGCCAGAATATACGTTTAGTCAAATTGAGAGAAACAGAAAAAGGCAACAGGGACTTTTAGGGAGAAAAACCAACTTCTACACAATAAACAACTAACTAGATTAGGGCTCCTCAGCTGGGAAAACAGAAGGATGACAGAGAAAAATAAAGTTGCTTTCAGAAGACTCTCACATGACCTGTATGGACCTCTCGCATGCCTATATAGTCATCTCGTAGGGACTAAAAAGATAGATTTGAATAAGAATCAGGCAAACTCAGAAAGCAGACACTGTAGTATGTATTTGTAGGCATTTCCTATCCTAGATTCTCACAGCGCTTCACAAACCACAAGTCCAGTGACAGCTGATTAGGAAGAGTGCTGTGAACAGGCAAAAAAGTGTTTTCCCCATCTGTGATCTCCCACATTATAGCAATCAGTGTAACGGTTTCTCCGAATTAGAGGCTGATTTTCTACTTCTGTGTATTTGAAACTCTTTTATAGTTTCATGTATTCTGTAAGCTGCCTTTTTGGTTTTGTCTTCCCCTTGCTGTAATTTTGTATTTAACATACCAGAGCCAAGGGCTTTCACATTTTCATTTAGCAACAACTTGCTAAATGATAAATGACTTCTTGCAGCTGATAGTGCTCTTTGTTCTGCAGTTTATCTTTCTTTGGTTTTGAGAGAAAGATCCTTTCAACTTCTTTGTCTTCAAGGCCAGGTTGGATGAGCCTTGGGCAGCCTGATCCAGTGGGAGGTGTCCCAGCCCGTGGCAGGGGTGGGACTGGATGGGCTTTAAGGTCCCTTCCAACCCAGACTACTCTATGATTCTATGATTCTTTTTTTATTAAAGTCAGTAGATTGAACCTCTAGAATAACACCTTTAAACTACCTGTACTGCAGGCATTTAATCATTTTAGCTGTTACTTCAAGATGGAAAGACTGGTTTGCGGAAGGGTGCATGGTGAATCAGTGAGGGAGACTGGGAACAGAATGGAGGAGCAAAGGCAGGCTGGCAATCGCTTGATTCAATATCCAACTATACAACTTCCCTCATAATTCCTGTCATATAACAACAATAGCCTTCCTTCTTGGCAGCAGCTCCCCTGCAGTTTCCTTCACTGCCAGACACAGCTACGTGATACAAGCTAGAGCTGAACAGTATTGAAATATTCTCACACATCAGGATTCTGGGTTTGTATCACCTCATCCAGACCACAGTTAATGCAGAACGTGAATCCTGCTGATGAGGTACAACTGGACACTCTGGAATGGATTTACAGAGCAGGTGCCTTAATTTATGAGGAGCCCCATTGTACCATCTGACTGCCTCATTTAGAGACATCTGTGAACTGATTTCAACTTGCATCCATTTCTGGAATATGAAAATACAGATCTATGCAACAAGTACATGAAGGACGATAAAATCACACAGAAAATTCCCTCCAAAAAGGTGTATATACAGTAGTTTGAAAATTAGTTTCTACTTTTACAAAATGCAGCCAATATTACAAAATGACAGTTTTTCACTTTTAAGTGACAGCGTCTCAGTTAAGTAATTTCAAGATATTTTCATCCCTTTCCCATTTCTGATCTGTGTTGATCTGATTTTCCTTGATTTCCAGTCCTGAAAGTTGATTACATTCCTCTCAGTCCAGTTACTGAAATACCAAAAGGGCAGACTTTCATCCTCCAAAACGTGCCTGAAGCGCAGGGTTCTGACTAATCCCGGTTGGACCAAGAAGAGTAAGTATTCTATCTATCAACATACATTACTTATAGTTTAAATCATGTGCATCTCCTACTTTGACGAGGATTTAGGACACAAGATTTTGATCCAGGTCTCTTCTCCAAATGCTGCATAGTTAGAATCATAGAATAGTTTGGGTTGGAAGGGACCTTAAAGACCATCCAGCTCCACCCCCTGCCATGGGCAGGGACACCTCCCACGGGATCAGGGGCTCCAAGCCCCATCCAACCTGGCCTTGAGCCCCTCCAGGGATGGGGCAGCCGCAGCTTCCCTGGGCAACCTGGGCTAGGGCCTCACCACTCTCATCGTGAAGAAATTCCTCCTTCTGTCTAGTCTGAATCTGCCCCTCTCCAGTTTATCCCCATTGCCCCTTGTCCTGTTACTCCAAGCCTTTGTTAAAAGTCCCTCCCCAGCTTTCTTGTAGCCCCTTCAGGTACTGGAAGGTCACTGTAAGGTCATCTCAGAGCCTTCTCTTCTCCAGGCTGAGCAACCCCAATTCTCAGCCTCTCCTTGAGGTGCTCTAGAGGTGCTCCAGCCCTCTGATCACCCTTGTAGCCTCCTCTGGACCCATTCCAACACCTCCATCTCCTTCCTATGTTGAGGATTCCAGAACTGGACACAATCCTCCAGGTGAGGTCTCAGAAGAGAGGAACAGAGGGGCAGAATCCCCTCCTTCGCCCTGCTGGCCAAGCTTCTTCGAATGCAGCCCAGGATACATATCAGTTTTCTTGGTAACACAAAGCAGCCTTAAAGTGTGCAATATGTTTTTAAAATGCAAGTTGGATGCACACAGGGCTGTCATCCCATGCTCACACAAAAAGGGACAAAAAGAAGGATGGGAAGAAGAAAGCAAAATACCATTCTGAAATGCAGGTATTCTGGAAAGTAAAGCAGACTCCACCCTACATGGTGAACAGACAGTTTACAGAAATGCCGGACTCAAAGGAGAAGTAAAATGAGGAACTCTGCCATCAAAAAATACAGAAGTTCACTAAGTCAATGTTCGGTGTCAAAATTTATCATCCTGATTCTAGGAATTAAGTGACGTGACCACAGGCTACAAAAATAGCCACAGGAGTCACATGGAGTGACATAATGTGAACATGGAATAAATCTTTGCTTTTTTTAAACTGAAAAGTTTATATTCAGTGAATCTCTAGGAAAAACACAAAGCAACAGAAAGTTTAACACTAGTTCACCGGATCGGGTCAAGGGCATCATTCATCTGTACGCATTTGATGCATACATCAGTACCCCATGGCTGAAAAAATCTCACTAACCTTGGCATCACCGCACAAAGCACTGCACCGAAGCGATGGATAAGACCTTCATCTCTGGAAAAGTTACTCTGCTTTAAATGCATCATCACCTAGCCACTTCATTTCTTCTGTGTAAGGACAGAAATAGATGTGGGAATGTTGAACAGCCTGATTATGAGGTCCTGTCCTCACAAAGGAGGCTCGTGACTTTTCAAATATGAAGGACTTCTGGTCTGTTGCTTTTCTACCATATGTTCCTGGAAATAAAGGTACCCAAGAAATCTGAGAGGCAACAGAGGGCAGTGGATTGCATTTCAGTTTTGCCAGCCTGCACTCCCCCTCCTATAGCAATATGCTCCATGATAAGGTTTTCCAATGTCTGAAGTATTTTGAACGTATGATGATGATGATGCATTATGTATTATTATTGTTATTATGCATTATTATTAAATGTAATGTATTATTATTAAAATGTAATCCTAAAGCATTTCTAAGGAAGCCAGAGAGAGAAAAATAAAACAACTTTCAAGATTCTCATTAGAATACATTGGAAAACACACACCACAGTGCTGAGCTGAGAACGGTTAAAGAAAAACAATAGCTGTGTGCAATGTGCTGATACACTAATGTAAGCAAAGAGCGTCATTCCATGTGCCCTGTGCATGAGATCACTGCCCAAGTGGCTGGATATTTCCATCCACATGAGAGAAACACTGCTCCTTCCAGCATGGAACATGGCCAGAAGAGAAAAAGGGTTAGAATCTGCTTTAAGAAAAAAACAAAAGAAAGAAGTGGCCCTGCTATGAACCACACACCACTTGCTAGGCCTGTCTTTTAGAACTGATCTTGAATTTAAGTTAGCCCATAAGTAGATTCTGTGTTATCTTCTCTTTCCACCATAGAGGAGCTCAGCAGCAGATGTGTTTGGCTTTGGAGCTGTCATAGCTCCCTGTTGTAGAAGTTACTCTTAGTATCTGGTTCCATTGATTCCAGTTTCCTTTAGAGTACTTGAATATTCAAGTGTGATACTTTATGCCATTTAATTCTCTTCATAGAACTAGGCGTTAACAAGGAAATAATGTGGTTTGAAGATAAAATGCACAATAAAAATACATACAATAATATTATAGCAAAGTTTAGATTATAATGAACAACAACTAAAACGGCATTGGATTTAATTCAATGAAGGTCTCAAATCTGCCAGAAACTACTTAGTAAAGTCACTTAGGTGAGTAACTGAAGTGTACTTGAGCACATGTTAAACACTTTACTGGCTCTGAAACCAAGTTAAACGTGAGAGAGATTTTCCAGAATGCTGAAATGACTCTATTAGTGAAAAGGCATCACTTGTATCCATTGTTAGCCACACCTGTAGCTTCAAAATCATTGAATCGAAACTGTGACATTACACCAAAAGGAAAAAAATAATCCTGTTTAAGGATTAGATCTGTCCCTTGGGGAGGGAATTTGTTTCTCCTCCATCAGCTATCCCCAGGAGCTGAGGGGATAGCAGATGTCATACTGAACCACCATTCTCAAGTTTACTTGACCTGGAACTCGAGAGCTATTTCACCCCCCCAGATTTCACCTTTCTTTCTAATAATGGGTTAGTTCTGCTTCCCATCCTGGTCTTACTATTGCTGCTGCTTCTAGCAGTGCAGAAAGAAGGAACGTGTTTTTTAAGAATTCTGTCCTGCAAAGGGCTGAAATTCACAGTGGGGCTGGAACTTGTCATACCCTCACCAGGCTGATACGAGTCCTCGCCAGCCTCACATGATTCAAAAAGTCACAGGACTTGAAGACACTGAACTAGAAAGGCTGAGGTGAAATAGCCAGCTCTGCTGCAAGTTTTGTATACGTTCATGTGCTTGGGCTGTGTCTAAAGGGCTCTGAAAGAACCATCTCCGGGGCAGCCGTAAGCACAAGCCACCTGAGCACCTTCAGCCTTCCTGCAGGCTGCTGGCTCGTGTCACGCTTCCCAGCAGATGCTCCGCCTGTGCCCTAAGCAGTACCAAGAGGTTTGAGGCCTCTGGAAGACAGGTCATGCTGCAAAGGCAGCCTCAGAAGTTGTTTCCATCAGACATCAGAGGCAAGTTTAGGCTCCAGTTTTCAGTTTTGCCCTTTGTTCTTGCTTTACACTTCCCTACCTCAGTGAGGAAGGATGAGGCAAAGATCAGCTAAATATCACAAGACTCCTGGGCATTACTGTAACAAGGACTCAGTTCTAATATATTGAAACATTCGGAAAATGTTTTGTTCAGTATGGATCCAAGGCCTCCCGATGCCTCAATTTATACCCTAGAAATGGAAACAGGCATGCTGCCCTTGTCCTTTCAACCATTCGACGCATCAGCTTTGGTTATATGAGGGACATTCATAAGCCAGAATTCTTGCTAGCATTGGACGTAACTGGAATACGGACAAGAAAAATATCTCCAATGCCTACTAACACTGCACAGCTACAAAAAACCAACCCCACAAAAATCCCCACTGTATTAATGAAGACTGAGGTGCTGGAAAACAACAACAACACAAAGAGTTTGATCAGGAAGAAGGATTAAAGAGCACACTAGAATAGAAAACAGAATGATTTACTACATAAAGCTCCCACTTCAGCCATGAATCAGCTGTGTAAGTGCTATTCTGCTTCTGGTGGATGAGAGGCAAAGCTCATAGTGAAAATCACACAGGAGTGAGCTTCACTGACTTTCCTTAGTCAAGATGTAGGTGTCCATATAAACTTTATATCTGTAAGAGAAAGTTTCCCCTATAAATAACACGCTCCTTCCTCATCTGATGCATCTGCCTCCCTTCTTTGCTATGGGGCATGGGGAAAGAAGAGAGAAAAAGACCCTCAGTAACCAGCAGAGAAACTCCTCATAGAAGGGCATGCTTTCCAGGACCGCAGATGTACATATCCCCTCCCACAAGGAAAAACTGGTTCTGATTTAGGTTTAGTATCTTTTCTTTTTTTTTTGCATTCTTACCACTCGTTTGTTCTAGACATCTGTAAAATCTCATATATCTGCCTTGGGAAGAGCTTTGCTAGCATGCTGGCAGCATAAACAGTCTGCTTTTGCTGTCCAAAACATAAACAGAACCAAAATTAACAGTTTCTTCTCAGCATCCTGAGATGACATTAAAATATTATGAACACTGTAGTTTTCTGGCTAGCAACCCTGTTTCCCCCATGGCCTGTGAAAGAAGGAATAAAATTAACACCCAGCTCATGTTGCTGTAGTTACAGAGCTCCTCGGTTACCTCTCTGACATGATTTCATAGAGGCTTTTTGGTCCAAAACTGTAAGCGTCTTCTGAGAAGCATCAAATATGAACACCATCACAAATCAGTAAATTCCCTATTACCGCTTTGTTCCCCAGCTGTTTTGTAACACAAAGCTTTCTTGTACTTTGACTCAGCTAGACTTCAGTGGGGAGGATGAGTGAACAGTGTTGGGATACAGCATTTCTGGAGTTCTGGAGAACAGCAAGTAGTACTGCTTATGAATCTGTTTTGACAATCATAGAATCACAGTTTGGGTTGGAAGGGACCTTAAAGCCCATCCAGTTCCACCTCCTGCTATGGGCAGGGACACCTCCTGCTGGATCAGGGGCTCCAAGCCCCATCCAGCCTGGCCTTGAACCCCTCCAGGGATGGGGCAGCCACAGCTTCCTTGGGCAACCTGGGCCAGAGCCTCCCCACCCTCACTGCAAAGAAATTCTTCCTTATTTCTAGTCTAACTCACCCCCTCTCCAGTTTATACCCATTGCTCCTCATCCTACCACTCCAAGCCTTTGTAAACAGTCCCTCCCCAGCTTTCTTGTAGCCCCTTCAGGTATTGAAAAGTCGCTAGAAGGTCTCCTGGGAGCCTTGTCTTCTCCAGGCTGAACAACCCCAACTCTCAGCCTGTCCTCGTATGGGAGGTGCTCCAGCCCTCACATCATTCTTGTAGCCTCCTCTGGACCTGTTCCAACAGCTCCATCTCCTTATGTTGAGGATTCCAGAACTGGACACAATACTCCAGATGAGGTCTCACAAGAGAGGAGCAGAGGGCCAGAGTCCCCTCCCTCACCCTGCTGGCCACGCTGCTTTTGATGCAGCCTCCTGGGATGTGAGGGCACATTCCTGGCTCATGTCAAGCTTCTCATCAACCAGCACTCCTAGTCCTTCCCCTCAGGGCTGCTTTAAATCACGTTGTCCCCCATCCTGTATTGAAACTGTGGATTGCCCCAACCCAGGTGTAGGACCTTGCACTTGGCCTTGTTGAACCTGATAAGGTTCACACAGCCCCACTTCTCGAGCTTGTCCAGGTCCTTCTGGATGACATCCAGCCTTTCTGGTGTGACAACCGCACCACTCAGCTTGGTGTCATCACCGTGCAGACTGCCAGTGCGAAGTTGAAAATAAAAAACGTTACACAGCAACAACTTATCTTGAATTCCTTGGCCATGTACATGTTTTTGTTTGCATTAAGCTCTGATCTCGTGGAGCTAGTTGTATAACAACGATTCCATGTTTAATTCTGCAAAGGAAAATTCTTCCACGTATTGTCAGTGGTACAGCTCATCCACAATATAATCATGGCCTGGTTTGGGGAACAGACTGCAGTTCCCGACCAGTTCCTTTGAACGCTGACAGTAATTCTGTCTGTGGAAATCTCCACTAACCCTCTGCTACTCCCACCTCCTGGGGTACAGCATCTAGACCATACTGCACAAGGCAGGCAGATCTTTCTTTCTTTCCTTCAGTAGGCAATATGATTTTTTTCAGCCGAGTTTAAATAGGAAGCAGAATCATTAATGCAGGCCTCATAGGAAGAGAGGAAGCAGCAAGTGCCCAGAAGACCAGGCAAGTTCTCATCCCCTCTCCCCTAACGCTGCTGCAAATGGTGAGCCAGCTGGGCTTTGCTCTCCCTCTCAGCGTGGATGTAGACTGAAGAACACTCGGGGTTTCCTCTGTTTGTCAGGAGGACTCCACTCTAGAAGCAGTTTCAAGCCTACGGTTAAAGCAGGTACACACTGCAACTCATGTGGAATGGGAATATAAAGAAGGGATCGGACCTGTGGGTAAATGAAGGCTGGCTACCATGAGTATTGATGTTGCTATCGGGTCAATCGCTAACTAATGTAAGCAGATAGGATGGTGGAACAGAATATGAGGCGTTACTGGAAGCCTTTCTTGCCAGGCAGCTTCAGAAGTCCCAGTACCCCAAAGGCAAATCGCATTCTATACATTTAGGAGAACGGGCAGCTTTACAGACACGAGCTCAGAGTGCTTGGGATAATCAAATAGACATGTACACACATATTACATTTGCTTTCCTTGTGTCTGTTGTTGCTGTTACTTCCTTGGGATATTTCGGGATCCAATCTGTGCTTTTTGAGGTTAACTCTGAAATATCAGCACCAAATTTATAGTTGAAGATATTTTCCAGCCACTCAACACAGAGAGCCCATGCATAGCTGGTGGAAGAGTGCTTGCTGAAGATTAAGTAATCAAAGTAAAGGAGGTGTCATGAAGTCACAGACATAGAACTCGGTCATTAAGATATAGGAAAATAATTCAGTACACAATACACATGATGGGGTTTTGCATTCTTCATTCTCTCCTCTTCCCTAAAAAGAAAAGTTTAATGTCTTCTTTTTAGTGCTGCCTCCAAGACTAGCCCATGAAGGGAAAAGAGAAAATTATGATCCCTTTGTTTTCCCATCACAAAGTGTACTAGAGCAGGAGAATCCAGTCTTTTAGAGTCTCCTTAGTATGAAGGGGACTGGCACTAGGGGAGAAGGAGCTCGCGAAAGCCCTTGACCATCAAGGATGGCTGTGGTGCCGTATGCAAAAGGCTTAAGTAGGATGCTTCTACTCTAAAGAAAGTTAGTTTTACTTCTGGACTACTTTTCTCTGAAGGGAGGAATCCAGGTTTATTTAAGCTGTAAGGAGGGCACATCTCCTGTTTCCTAGCTAGAGTCCCATAATAGTACTTGGAATCTGCAAAACCACTCTTTCTGGATTAGAAGTTACTTAAGCATGAGGTGAAAGTGTTTTGGGAAGAGCTCGCTCAGGACTTTTAGACAAGAAAGCCAAGGCCATTTTTGAAGCTTGTCAGGAAACCAAATCAAACATGCTAGGTCCTCAGGCTCTGCCGTAACAGAGTTGGATACCCAAACCCAGCTCTGGTTTCCACTAGGTCTTTCAGTCTTTCCTGATGGAACTGGTTTACTTTGTATAGCTACGCATGAAGAGGAGCAAGATCCTGGAATTTATTTTGTCCCAAGCAATTGGCCACATTATTTAATAATCTGGAATGAAAAGATGCCTCATCTAAACCAGAAGCTTTGTCTTGGAACATTGAAACCTTCCCTGAAAAAGCTTCACCAAAATGGACTGATTTCCATGCAAAGCTTTTGGCTTTGAATCTCATTTTCCAATGAAAAAGCATCTTGTTGAAAGATTCTTGATGACTTTCTGAGCAGATACATTTTGAGTAATCACTGTGTAGGATAAGGAAATATTTGAAAATCATGAGCTTCATCACTGTCATTCAACAGATGCATTTTTGCGTAAGTAATTAACTTGAAAGAACCAGACATCAGCATTCTCTACTAGTTTGCAGTTATTTTCAGGGTGTAGCGAGTAATCTAACACTGCATCTGAAAGCAGCTGCAATTTATAGATGAGCAATCTTTGCATATGAATAGATTTGGATCTGCGAATGACTGATTTCTGCTTCTTCTGAGAGAAATTAAACATCTTTTGCTTCCTGTTAGAAAGCAATTACAATTTATGCTGGCAATTCAGTATTGAACAGTACAGCTCAATTGGAAGCTGTATTTCATTCCTAACTTGTTCAGTTGCTTTTGTTCTTACCCAATGCATTCCACTGGAGCAGAATCTGAAGGCCCACCAAGTGATAATTTATAGGCCTCTAGGCAGTTAAATTATAGGAACACAAAAGCATCTGAATGTTTTGAATTATCTTTGTGCTTACTTCAAACCAGATACATAATAAGTCTTTTTTCATTCAAGTACTTAAAGTATAAGCTACATTGCAAGAGAAGATGTGATCACAACGTATTCAAGCTACCTTTAGTAGAGGTGGAACAAGTGAAAATAACAGGCAAGATAACTTATGGATGTCAAACTAGAAAGAAACTTCAATATATCCATATTCCCTCAGGGCTACAGAAGTATTTATGCCTAAGATCACTCCAGTCAGTTCTGTTGACCTTTAGACATGTACGTATTAAAGAAAACTATGCCTACAAATAGCATAACACAGCCTTCACTGGGAATGTCTATACATCCTTTGTGGCTATGCAAGTGCAGCATTTGAAGATCTAGGAACTGCTCAAGAAGTTGCTGCTAACGGAATTTATTGGATATTTCACTCTGTGGGCATAGTTATTGGCACAAGGATTTCTGAAATGCATTTATCTCAGATAGTCTCTGGTCACCGTTTGCACAAAAGTTACTGTAAACAAGACCAGCGTCACTGAATCAGAATCATTTGGTTGGAAAAGATCTTTGAGGTTATCAAGTCCAGCTGTACTTGTCCACTATTAAACCATATCCCTGGGCACGTCACCTATGTGGCTTTTAAATACCACCAGGGATGGAGACTCAACCACCACCCTGGGAAGTTGCCAGTGCCTGAGAATGCTTTGGTTTTCCTAATATCCAATCTAAACCTCCCCTGCCACAACTCAAGGCATTTCCTCTCATCCCATCACTTGTCACTTGGGGGAAGGGACCAGCACCCACCTCCCTACAACCTCCTTTCAGGAAGCTGTAGACAGTGATAAGGTCTTTCTGTCACCTCCTTGCAGTAACTCCTCTATGCCTCAGCTCAGCTGCAGCTTGTTCCACAAACCCCTAAGGGTGAAGCAGCACAGGAGCCCCTCAACAGCGCGCACAACACTTGGAATAACTGGAAGGAGGCAGCACTGTCCGAACAGCCTCCTGCTCCATCACAGCCACAGCAGGGTCAGGGATAGAATCACAGAATTCTTTGGGTTGGAAGGGACCTCAAAGCCCATCCAGCTCCACCCCCTGCCGTGGGCAGGGACACCTCCCACTGGATCAGGGGCTCCAAGCCCCATCCAACCTGGCCTTGAACACCTCCAGGGACAGGGCAGCCACAACCTCCTCGGGCAAATATACCCAAGTTCTCAACAATTTTTCCCCGCCCCCAGTGAAAGACTGGCTTGAAGATTCCATGTCTTTCTACTCCAGTGTAGAAGAGGGACCACCAAAGGTCTGTTAACGTGGCCAACATGTTCTTGTTTCCCATCCAACCTTTTTAAAAAACAGCACAACATGGATGTAAAAACTACCAATCTTGCATTAATTTCTGCAAGCGTGTTGAAAAGAGCTGTTAAATGCTGCATTTTGCTTGTTGAATAAGAAAAATCATCTTAATTCATTGGTAGTTGGATAGACTGAAGCTCATGTCTTTTTATGATCTCAGACTTCAGTGTGTAATTGAAACCAGGAGTATAAAAAAGCCCTGTCTTTTGACCACAAAATATCTCTATTGAGTATGCAGCGATTCCTGTTTGGAGATATGGGATACAGACCAGGGGAGATGGAGCAGTTTGTCACAATAAAAAGGGGCAGGATGTGATAACACAAGTGCCATTTTTCATATAAACAGCTAGTTAATAATACAAAAGCACAGCAGGTGTGGAAAATAGGACGCAAGGCAAACGTTGGGTAAGAAGTACTAGGGTAACATCTACACTGGTATTTTAAGCACAACGTGTTCACATCACCGAGCTCTGTATCAAAGCATGATAGTCCTTCTGACTCCACACCTCATCTCTAGTATTCTTGTCCATCAAGAAAAGCTATAGTCAGTCATATTGTTCATTTACAATGATCCTGATCAGAATGTGAGTCGTTTTTATCTACCATGGCATCTATTTAGAATCATGGAATCATTAAGGTTGGAAAAGAGCTTTAAGCTCATCCAGTCCAACTGTCAGCCCAACCCCACTGTGCCTGCTAAGCCATGTCCTGAAGTGCCACAATTACAGGCTTTCTGAACCCCTCCAGAGATGGAGCCTGTTCCACTGCCGTGGGCAGCCTTTGCCAGGGCTTCACCACTCTGTCAGGGAAGACATTTTTCCTAATGTCCAATCTAACCCTCCCCTGGCACAACCTGAGGCCATTTCCTCTCATCCTATCACATGTTCCTTGGGAGCAGAGCCCAGCACCTGCCTCACGACAACCTCCTTTCAGGAGCTGCAGAGAGCAATGAGGTGTCCCCTCAGCCTCCTCTTGTCCAGGCTACACAGCCCCAGGGCCATGAGCTGCTTCCAGAACTTCTGGGCTCCAGCCCCTGCCCCAGGTCCCTTGCTCTTCTCTGGATGTTCTCTAGCACCTCAACATCCTTCTCAGACTGAGGGGCCCAAGGCTGAACACAGTGCTTTAACAACCACATTTGAATCTGGACAATTATATAAACAATATTGCACAAGATTCTGATTATGACCTAAATGAGTAAAATTTGGCTCTGGTTTATGTAACAGTTCTTCATTAGCCTGCAGTCAAGAATTTGAGTTATTCTTTGGTGAAATAATAAATCTTCCACAAGGCCTTGTTAGCAAATAAACTCTGAGCAGAAGTAGCACATGCTCATATGAGTTAGAAATTCACAGTTCCCTCAGCTCTTTAAGCTGTGCTAATTGCTTGCCTCCTCTGGAAGGAAGTCAGGCTGTGGTGGCATTCTTTGAGCTTTGGGTCTATAAGGAGAATTGGGTTAAAGAACCAATCAGAGAATAGTGGGCAAAGCATTTATTTCAGGTTTCGAGATTTTGAGGAAAGGACTGTGAGATTTTGGCAATATGTGAAAAATATATATGTGTGTGTGTGTGTGTTTGTGAAAATGCAAAGTCTGGGGAAGAAATCAGGTTCAGAAAGGTGCTGGAAAACACTTTGTGGGAGGCATGTGTTTGCAAGATCAGAGAGCAATTAAATCCTGGGAGCTGGCAGGGTGACTGGGGGGGTTAGGTGGAATTGAATCAGGTTTGGGTTTGGTTTTCACAGTCCTACACTAAGCTGGTACTCACAGCTTCCTTCTGGATGTCATTGATCAGCAAGACAGGGCACTAACTTGATTTTGAAATTGAGGGCTGCCTATCTGCAAAGACGTAGCTATTATCACCCTGCGCCTTTGTAGCCTTTACATCACAGCCACTTGCTACAACAGGTGCTCAAGTTGCATCTGGTTCAGCTGCTCTCTTACATCCCTTGGATACCGTTTCCTTCTATCATAGAACCATAGAATCACCAGGTTGGAAGAGACCCACTGGATCATCGAGTCCAACCATTCCCACCAATCTCTAAACCATGCCCCTCAGTACCTCATCCACCCGCACCTTAAACACCTCCAGGGAAAGCGAGTCAACCACCTCCCTGGGCAGACCGTTCCATTGCCTAATGACCCTTTCAGTGAAGAATTTTTTCCTAATGTCCAGCCTGACCCTCCCCTGGCGGAGCTTGAGGCCATTCCCTCTTGTCCTGTCCCCTGTCACTCGGAAGAAGAGGCCAGCACCCTCCTCTCCACAACCTCCTTTCAGGTAGTTGTAGAGAGCAATGAGGTCTCCCCTCAGCCTCCTCTTCTCCAGGCTAAACACCCCCAGGTCTCTCAGCCGTTCCTCATAAGGCCTGTTCTCCAGCCCCTTCACCAGCTTCGTTGCTCTTCTCTGGACTCGCTCCAGAGCCTCAACATCCTTCTTGTGGTGAGGGGCCCAGAACTGAACACAGTACTCGAGGAGCGGTCTCACCAGTGCTGAGAGCAGAGGGAGGATAACCTCCCTGGACCTGCTGGTCACGCCGTTTCTGATCCAAGCCAAGATGCCATTGGCCTTCTTGGCCACCTGGACCACTGCTGGCTCATGTTCAGTCACTGTCAACCAACACCCCCAGGTCCTTCTCCTCCAGGCAGCTTTCCAGCCAGACTTCTCCTAGTCTGTAGCTGCCCAGGGTTGTTGTGCCCCAAGTGCAGGACCCAGCATGTGGCCTTGTTAAATCTCATGCCATTGGTCTCAGCCCATGGATCCAGCCTGTTCAGATCCCTTTGGAGCCTCCCTGCCCTCCAGCAGAGCCACACTTCCACCCAGCTTAGTGTCGTCTGCAAACTTGCTAAGGGTGCACTCGATGCCTTCATCCAGGTCATTGATAAAGACATTGAACAGGGCTGGACCCAGCACTGAGCCCTGGGGAACCCCACTTGTCACTGGCCTCCAGCTGGAGTTAACTCCATTTCCCACCACTCTCTGGGCCCTCCAGCCAACCAGTTTTCCACCCAGGAGAGTGTGCGCCTGTCCAGGCCGGAGGTGACAGTTTCCGAAGCAGAATGCTGTGAGAAACTGTGTCAAAGGCTTTACTGAAGTCCAAGAAGATACATCCACAGCCTTTCCCTCATCCTAGAGTCTAGTCACTTGGTCATAGAAGGAGATCAGGTTAGTACAGTAGAAAGAGGGAGCAAGGAGAAAAACAAGGTGGGAGCAGGATACCTTTAACAATCTCAGTGGGATCTCAGAGATCCGCATGTTGGAATCTGCTCAGAGAAAGATTTTTATTGATGGAGAAGTGATAGGGAAGGGATTTCCCTTGCATTCACTGGCATACACAAAACTACACTAATCTGGGTTGTAGACAGTTTTGAACTCCTCTTAAAGAACTGATTTGCATCCATCTAAAACTAATCATTTAATAAAAGTAGCATATCATTCCCAGTCTCTCAGATACAGGTTCCTTCAATTACATTAGGCAAAAGGAATGATTACCAAATGTGTTTTCTTCTAATCTCAGCACACAGGAGCACTGAATTCTGTAACGAGATCTAGTGGTATTGTCTCAGGAATAAAACTGTTACAGGAATCCCCTCTTCTACCTGCCCATACACTCCCAAAGCACCACCTTTTGCCTTTTCTTCTCATCATTTCCATCTGCTGAAAACAATCTATATGAAATACAACTAAATCAGAGTAACTACTGTGCATGAGGCTATGAAGAGCAGGTCTAACCTCTTATATAGTGCTGAGTCCTAAATCCTCCTATTTTCAACCCCATTGGTGACAGTGTTGTACACATGCCTGATTAAAGTTTAAATATATAATTCACAGTACAGGGCTGGAAACTTTGATGACAAAGAGTGCATCTGAGCAGAAGAAGATGGAATAGCCAGCTAGGCTGCACATCCACTCCTTCCTAAACCAGCTGCGGGGATTAGGTACGTTCCCGAGTCCTGCTCACTCCAGTGTTGCCACATAGGCTCCAAGATCTGCACACTTATAAAGTACTTCTAAACCAAATTTATTTAACATGGGAGCTGAATACATTCAAGCAGGACACAAAATTGTCACAAGGGACTCTTATGTACCTTTTAGAAACGAAGAATTAGAGCCATCTCCAGTCCGTGTGTAAAATCAGCCATGGTATCTAAGTGCTTTTCGCACCTAACATAGCACCAGTTCACCATACGTTAAATGCTCAGCTCTCTCAGGACAGTAACCACGTATTTTTGTACTCAGTGAGCAATCCATGCTATACTGTTCGAAGTAAAGCCATAGGCCAAATCTGAAACCCTCGCTCATGACAAAACATGATTTATAAATGTATAGCCAGCTTTAATATATGATCTGAAGAAGAACAGAGCTGCTTCTGCACCTTGAAAACATTATCTTTGATTAAATAGCGATTACAATCTTCCCTCAGATAAAAAAATAATATATATGTGTATATATATTTATGTATATAATTTCAAAATCAAAGCCTCATACTTACTGCATCTCCTTCTGCGTGTCATCTGATGGTATTGGGAACAGATCCCAACATCCCAGAATGCAGCTTGGCAGGTATTAGCCTCCTGCTTATAATGGGCTCTCTAATTGCAATCCATCTTTTTCGCTTTTGAACTAGCTAACTAACCTGTAATTTTTCTTGGTATCTGCCCAAAGGGAAATGAAGTATCTGATACACCCAAGGAATTCCTCATCTGCTACAGGTGACTTCAGATTGGGAGTTGCCATCACCAAAGAAGAATGAATCTACATGTAACCAGGTTTCAATAATATCCTCAGGCAAGACAGATTGTTCATGCTTCCATTTTTATACTGTTTATTAGTTCTTATGAGAAGAACAGTGAAGCCTGCATGCAAGCCTCCTCCCCTGAGCTCCAACACAAGGCTGAAGCTGAGAGAGATTCTGATCATTGAGCAAGTATTGACTTGATTTAATAAAGCAAGGAGAACCTCAACGAGCAATTGCAACTGCTGCTACCCACTACTTTCAGGTGCTTAGCAATTCAGCAGATCAGCAACGAGTACACTTAAGCCTGACCCACTTTTTCTTTCCTGTTTGGCAAAATCAGGGCTATTCTTGTTATTTTGCATTTGGCGCTTTGCACTTAGGCAAATGCATTACAACAAAGCATCTTTCACGGTCACAATTTGAAAAGATTCTGCTATTAATATCTCCAGCCATTAAAAGTCAATGCATATTTAAAAGTGAGGAGGAGGCTGCAGTATTAATTGCAAATTGGCATGCAGCAAGAATGGGTCCACAGCAGCAAAAAACGCAGAGTTTGAACTAAAATACTAATTCTTCCTCTCTTTTTGTCCTTTAGAGAAACCCCGAATTTCTCCTGCCTTCTGTTCTGACAGCTGTTCCCACAGCCCCTTCTTCCCGTGGCACCCTGTAGGACAGTTACCCATCAGGAGTTACCATCCTTCCCAGCCACCTCTTCTCTCCAGGTTCAGGCAGCATCTGTCAGAGGACAAAGTCTGCCCTCTCCCTTAGGGCAAGCGTGCAGCTTCTAAAGAGCAGAGCTGCTGTGACCACGATCAGACCTGTTCTCCAGCCGTCTCCAATGCTGAAGACCTATGTTCTGCACTGCAGCAACTTCATGGACTTCTCCTTTCTGCTAGAGCAAAGAGAGGAGGAAAAGAGGTTGCTGTCTTTTTTTTTTTAATTACCACGTCCACTCTTTCATTGTGGTCTCTACCTTGTTCTGCATGAGGGCAAGTAGACAACATCCCCAAGAGTGGTATAGGACAAAGATAGAACAGGCTTTTCACTCAATATACATGAGCTTCGGGTACAAAGAAAGCAGGGAGATAAAATATTTCCCTAAAATGTAACCCATCTGGTCTCCTGGGGAAGGTAATACTGCACGAGGAATACACAGCCTTCCCCCAGCACACCCTTTCTTTTTATTTGCAGTCAGTCATTCGACAGGCCCCGAGTATGCCAGGGGAGAGCATGGTTCTGCTCCTGGACAATCCGCTTAGCGCTGCAGGTGTGTGTCCATGCAGACTTGAATTAAAAATACCACATTGCATGGAAGCCAAATGCAAAATCCTCTCATGAAGAAATGAGATTCAGAAATCACATGCACAGTCTAGGCAGTGCAGAATGACCAGTGCTACAGGGAGACAACAGCTGCCCTGCTCTGAAGCACAAAGCCATTTCAGCACACAGGGAAACTTAATGGCCTCAAGTTGCACCAGGGGAGGTTTGGATTGGATATTAGGAAACATTTCTTCACTGACAGAGTGGTGAAGCCCTGGCAGAGGCTGCCCAGGGCAGTGGTGGAGTCTCCATCCCCCGAGGGGCTCAAACAACATGTAGATGTAGCACTTCAGGACATGGTTTAGCAGGCACGGTGAGGTTGGGCTGGCGGTTGGACTGGTTGAGCGTAGAGGTCTTTTCCAACCTAAACGATTCTATGATTCTATGATTAATAGAAATTTTCTTTTCTATTTCTGGTAAAACATTCACCTTCCTAACTATGATTCTCTTCAAGAGATCAAGAACTTTTACTTATATTAGCATTATACTTATTTTACTTATATTATATTAGTACTTCTACTTAAAAAAAAAAAGTCTGAGCTAGACACTTACAGAACAATAATCAATCCCAACTGCTTTAAGGTTGTCTTTTGGAAGGTACAAGGTTTGTAATAGGAAGTCTGGGATGGCTTTTACTCTAGACAGCAGCACTGCTTTCTCTGCCTGAATTTTCAAGCTTCTGTATCCAAAACTGTTTCATGTCAGTTGATTCTGACAAGGCTTGTTTCAAATCTGCTACAGATTTCCTAACAAAAATGTTGAATAATTCTCCATACAAAAGTTTGGGAAAGATGCTCACTTTTAGCCAGCTATTTTAGTAGGCAAGCAGATTAAATTCTAGTTTCCTAGTAAAAATAGTAAAATTATTCCCATGTATGTGATAAGAAGTAAAGGAATTTGAGTAAAAGTGAGAAACAATAAGGTGGTGGTTGGGAAGACTTAATTTCAGCTCAGAGTAAGAAAATATTGTCTTGGTATCCATAAATTCACGAGTTTAGTTCAAGCAATTTTTTTCCATTTGAGTCTATGCTGGGGTTATAAATGATGGACCACACGTGAACAGTGGGAAGCAAGTTGTGGGTCAGGAGCAGCCTCTGACATAAACGCGAGGCTTGGAAGAGCTTTCAACACCAGCTGCCACGTCTGGGACCTCTGCTTAAGTCCTGCCTTGTCCAGCTGCAGGTTCCCCGCTTTTAGAAAGAGAAAAGGACATTGTAAATCTTGTGGATATTATAAAGCAGAATCCGCTGTTGCAGATGGTTTGTTGGCAAAGGTGTCACTGAGATGGTTCTTTGTGTCAGGATGCTGCTTTGATCAGCATGTGGATCCAGTGGGGAAGGGTAAAAGGTTGTAGGTGCGTGTGTAAACATTTCACAAAAGCAAAACCAGCCTACAGGTGCAGCTAAAAATACCTGTGCGTAAGATTCAGCCAAGCAGTTAAAAACGCTAGTGAAGTCCCCATGTCAGAGGGCGAGAATCTGTCATCATTTAGCAAAAGTATTTATTCTACTTTTTCCTTGATTACAATTACTAATCACTATTTCAATAGGGATGTACTGCAAAAGGTGGAGATCTGGGGCTTGGCTTCTGCAGCATTGTTCAGCCTTTAGGATTTTTTCTCAGAGTCCTGTGTACACAGGTTTATTTGTATGCAAACAACATTTGTGCAGGTGTCTGCCTGATGTTTGGGGCAAGCAAACCTGGGCTTGCCAGAGCTTTGATTTCTTTTTCTCTCTTTTCCAATGCTTTCACATACATGGTGCACATACAAAATTGATTCTCACCAAATCTAAGGCAGGGGAAGAAAGTGATCTCTGGTTGGAAATATTCAAAAGGGAGAACAAGCTAAGGATCTTCATACAGCAACTATTTTAAGCAGGGACTTCTTTACACCTTCTGGAATCAAAATGAGCAAGTATTAAATTTGAGTATCAAAATCAATCTGTTTTGCAAATGCAAATCATACTGCAATTGATTGCAAAAGTTAATACAATTCTGGTATCAAAATGAACAGGTATCCAATTAAACTTCCAGTGCAGTATGATTAGAAGTGAAATAAAACTGAACATATCTTTTGTGGAAGAACTGCATGAATAAAATAAGGGTTCAGGATCAGAATCCTGACAACAGGATATGATAGGATATAATAGGATATAATAGGATCAGCTCAGTGGCAAAGGGAACACAGTTCATTTTCTTCCAAGTGCTGCTCCATCCTTTGGCTTTGCATGCAGCTACTCCTCTTGTTTACACCAGTACCCACTTTGGGCTTTCCCAGTAGGAGTGATATAGCATCTTTGAGCTTGGGAGGAAAAGTATAGTCGATATCCCCATGTTCCCCCTCCTAGAGGGAAGTATTGGAAGGAGCACAGAGCGCAGTCTGTACTATAGGAGCACACATAAAAGAAAGAAGATAGCATTTGTACTTCAAAAATGAAGTAGATGGCAACCACACCAACTACAGCAACAGAATCCAGACTGGCAAGTAGATGAGGGAGTGCTGTCTGAATTGCGGTGTGCAGAGTAGAATCATAGAATCATAGAATCATAGAATAGTTTGGGTTGGAAGGGACCTTAAAGATCATCCAGCTCCAACCCCCCTGCTATGGGCAGGGACACCTCCCACCGGATCAGGCTGTAGATAGCCAACAATACTGATCTCACATACTACGAATGCCCAGAATACTCATCCTAATCTTTTTGCTTCAGATTTTGAAGCAGAGTGGGATACCTGCCAGTGAAATTAAACACAGGATAGATTTGGAGCCTAGAGGGGAAAAGCACGATCACCTCACATTCTGGAAAAGAATCTTGCTGCATTTCCACTTTGTTATTCTTTCTCCTACTGCCTGGTTAATGGTAACTATTAATGATTTGGATTCAACCGAGCTGAAGTGGGCAATATAAAACTGGTAAACCCCTCCTTCAAAGCAGATGACAAACATCATGTGCTTCACTGCCAAACACAAGCACGTAGCGCTGCCAAGGACAAGGCCACTGGCACAGTGGTTCTGGTAGCTATTGTTTGGCATAGGTTGATGTTTGTAAAAAAAAATGCACTTCCAGTCATTTGGGTGTGGGGCTTTTATGGAACAATCCTGATTAGCTTGCTTTCCAACGGAGAGGAAGCTTATGTAATGGTTCGGTCTATCTCTGGCTCCAAATTTCAAACATATTTGATGCATGAGCCAAGGACTCAAAAGTAATTAAATTTCTAAAGTTTCTTGGAGTCAGCAACTGAAGACAGAAAAAGGAGCCATATTCATTCCCAGCTGAAGGAAAGAACGAACTCAGAAAGCAACCGTTGTACGTTTACTGTTTACTATAGTGGGCTGGACAGTCACCATTTACCTACAGCTGAATTAGCCACAGTGTGTGAGGGGTTTGCCCTAGGGGGGTGACACTGAAATGAGAAACATGGTTCAGATCCTTATTTATTATCGTGGGGACCAAAGGTGCCTCGTGGCTGAGCCCCTGTAGATCTGTAGTGAAGCTGCTTTAGTTTTGCTGCTCATAGAGCAAGGGGTTTTTTTTCCTTGATATGCACTTTAACATTCAAAATCTAACAAGTGTAGTCTACTTTTTCTTAAATACCCAACAAACTGTCCCACAGGCACCAAATAATTAAAGTATGAGGTGGAAGTCTACACAACATTTAGGTTCTTGGCTGGAAGACCATGGTTTATTTCACTTGTGTATGGGCAGTAATAACTTTTGTTCTGTCTCTCTAAGATAAGATGGAATGGAATGGAATGGAATGGAATGGAATCATTGAGGTTGGAAAAGAGCTTCAAGACCATCGAGTCCAACCGTAACCCCAACACAGCCAAGTCTGCCCCTAAACCATGTTCCTAAGTGCCACATCTACACAGCTTTAAAATGCCTCCAGGCATGCTGACTCAATAATAACGATAATTTTGATTTACCCAGGTTGCCAAAGCATGCAAATCTGAGCATAGCTGCTGAATTGGCAGCACATTGACTCAGATTTTTCTGAGGAATAAAAGCAATGCAGTGATAAAACCGTGCAGGAAACTTTGTCCAAAATCAAAAAAATGCTTCATTTTTTTTCCTTATAGCATGGCCCTATCTGTGTCATTCCTTTTTCATTTGTTGTTCTCAGCCTTAGATAACTTTGCTAGAGACTTGAGTTTTATTGTAGATATGGAAAACTGCCTAGAAGTTTTGCTCCTTGGTTGTTCTGGCTGATTTCCAGCTTCAATAATACTCAAGACGCAACACATTCAACTTGCTCCAGCAATCGTTCTTTAAAATAAGGCACAAAATAAAGGTCACCATACCAAATTAAATCTGCTGCTACCTTAGTTAATGACTTCAGAAACCAGTAAAAATTAGTTGTGACCCAGAACTATGGAGTGGTAGTTCTAACTCTGCAGTCCTGGTTAAGTGAGCCTAAAATATAGCACCAGGTAAAGGTGGCAGGGTTAGTATAGAGGTCAATAAACACAGCTCAGCACTGCACATCTTGAATTACTGATGTTCCTACAGCCATCCAATAACCACAGGCTTTGGCAGCACCCTGCAGTCTGTGCACCCACATCAGCTGTTCTCAGCGCCGGCACGGCCAGCGCCTGCTGCTGACGGCAGCGACAACGTATGCATGGACACCTGGGCTGTGTGAGAAACCCCTGTTCACAAACACTTCACTGCCTTCCATGAAGCACTCGTGGCTACACATGACCAAAAGAAAATGTGCAGGATGACGGATGGAGTCACGTCAAGCAAATAAAGACAGTAAGCTAGATTTTGAAGCTGTCTGAGAACATGGCACCCAATATACACTATGACCGCTTGACATTTCTAAACATAAAATCCTGATTTCTGTTGCTTATTTCTTTGCCAGCAGATTATTTGGACAGTAAATTTTCATGCTGGTTCTCAGCCCTAAGGTGATATCTCATGTCCATCCATCTGTCCCCATCTGGGTAAAACTGCAACAACAAATTGCTCAAGAAGGAAAAATCTTAGAACGGTTTGGGTTGGAAGGGACCTCAAAGCCCATGCCATTCCACCCCCTGCCACAGGCAGGGACACCTCCCACTGGATCAGGTGCCCAAGGCCCATCCAACCTGGCCTGAACCCCTCCAGGGATGGGGCAGCCACAGCTTCCCTGGGCAACCTGCGCCAGGGCCTCCCCACTGCAATGGTGAAGAAATTCCTCCTTGTGTCTAGTCTAAACCTGCTCCTCTCCAGTTTATACCCATTGCCCTCGTCCTGTCACTCCAAGCCTTTCTAACCAGACCCTCCTCAGCTTTCCTGTAGCCCCTTCAGGTACTGGGAGGTCACTATAAGGTCTCCTTGGAGCCTTCTCTTCTCTTTTCCAGGCTGAAAATAGTAAACTTTACTTTATTAAGTATTTCCCAACTCCTTCTCTGAAGCTGTAGTGTGCCAGGCCTTTCAAGCAAGTGCTCCCAGTTGGTGAGTCAGTTGCTTTGGTTAAGGCTCACTGCATTGGCGCCTTGCAGGCTGATAAAGTTCCCTTTGTTGGACATCCACCGGTTTTATTTGCATACTGAGGCACTTATTTCTTTACAGCCCCTAGCAAAGGGAAATAATTAACAGCACGGGCTTCTACATGGGCTGCAAAGGGCCAATACTGTGCCCGTTATTCTTTTCATGGTGGAGAGAGAGTTTAAATGCTGAAGCCCTGAAACCTGAACGTCCGTGTGGGCCCTCTCAGGAAACCTCTGCATGTTCCCCAGAGCATGCTCCACCACTGTTCGGGCATCAGAGACATGTGATAAAAGCAGAACCCAACACCCAGACTTTGCATGGGACTTATAACACGCTTGCTCTTTGCTTAGAAGGTACATCAGAAAGATAAGATGAAGAAAGAAGATATATTATATTCCCAACCCTTCGTTTCCTCACTACATTGAAACAGAGCCGGGACTCTGCCAAGTGTCTCAGGTTTCTACAATTCTTTTTTGCTGATCTTGACCTCCCCGCAGGACTTTATCTTTCTGCCACTCCTAAACATCAGTTTATTTTGACATTGTCTGGTCCTACGGTTACACTGGATCTTCCTGGGACAAAATCCTGCTTGTCTCTCCTGCATCGCTTCCTGGGAGCTTCAGTGATCTGCTTAGTTTCTACACCAGTAGAAACCACGTGTCCTTCAGCAATCTAATTAGGCTCTGCCTCAGCTCCCCATTTTGGAAAAGAGAAATTGGTATTTTGGGTCCCCCACCTTTTGCCTTTACCTCTGTTTCAGTTGGAAATAAAAATAGGGTAGAGTTTCGTACAACACACATAATAACTGCTTTTTACTGAGCAGCAAGAGGCAGAATTTCACAAGAACGTGGACACACCGAGGGAGAGAACCTGGACACACACGAGATGGAGGGAGTTAAGAGAAGTTGCAATTCTGCAGCAGCTGAAGAATTTAAGAGTCAGGCAGAAACTCCAGACCTTCCTGTGTGCTGAATGTCCTGGCTGACACAGGCTTTGATAAAGGAGGATATTATTGCTTTTCTTACAACTTCTGACCTGCTGCCAGATATTGTTCAACTGAGGACAGTCATCAAAAAGCTTGGGATGTTTTTTTCTGTCAGAGGATATGAATGACTTATTTCCTTAAAATGAATTCCAAATAAATAGCTGAAATATATTAAACCTCAGACTGTCTAGGAAAAAAATAAGTAAACCCTAGATATTCAGGGGGGTGAGTTTGACAGTTTTCTGTTCGAATGAGAAATTCAGCCTATCCACTCATCTTTATTAAATAGAGGGTTCAAAGATTTATTCTGTAGCTGAAACAACAGTCAGAGGAGGCATCACTGGAGCCCAGCTGGGCTGAGCAGCAAGCAGGTGAAGCTCTGCTGCGTGGCGACGGTGCCCGGCTCCGTGAGGCTTGAGTCCTGCCGGAGCCTTCTGGCACAAACTCTGCCATGAGTCACACCAAACCCCACTCACCGCCAGGGTGAGCGGTGCAGGAGAAGACAGCGATGTGTTTAATTCTTTATACTCTCAGGATATCTCACTGTAAGGTGCTCTTAATCAGCTACTAAACTGCAAACCTGATCTGCTACAAAACTGTGAAGGAATCTGACGTGTTCATGTATATAAGTAACTGGCATTTTGCATATTTATTTTTAAGTGGGTTTTGTTTAGAACACACACAGCCTGAGACACCATGAAACAGCTTCCACTGCCCTCCTGACAGTGCCATTAGTTTTTCCTCTGCTGTAAATAAAAATACATAGCTCCAGATTTCTTCTGCAAAGTTACCAAGGGAAATGAAGATATGTGAACCAGCAGTAGAGCATTTAAAGCATCTTGATTGTGTCTTTTAAATTGTTCTATGTTATTATAACATTTCATTTTGGCTACACTATTAAAAAACAATGACCTTGCATGATATGCTGCATGTCAAGTACTTTCAAGGTCACACAGAGTATTTGCCTTAGAGTATTAGAAGGAACTGCAACCACACACCCAAGCAGTTTTAAGCATCCACTTAACACTGGCAGGAGAGCAGGTCTAGGCGAGAGCTACAGTCCTCAAGATCAAGACCCAAAGCAAATCTAAAAACTGCATAACCATGCAAGGCCAAGGAAGTAAGGTGTTGAGTCCTGTTGCTTCATCCACTGCAACAGCCTGCGTTGCAGCAATGCATGAGGAAACTGAAGAAAGAGGTAAGACGAGACACTGCAATATCTCAGCACCATGAAACAGGACTAGTTCAGGTACACAGGGCTGGTCTTTCAGTTTTGTAGGAAGGAGCAGAACTTCACCGCTCTCATGGATGCTATTGAGTCCCAGGACTAAACTGTGGCATATAATACACATAATCTCAATCATCATTTGGAAACTTCTGAACTATATGCAAACTTCTAAGGAGCTCGCGCTGCAGATACACTGTCACTGCAATTATGGGTAGCCATGGAGCTCCAGTGTTGTGTGTATATAATACATTGTTATGCAAACACAGCTACTTGTAAACCTCAGTTTCACAGTTATGGTGGTTTTAATTCCTAAGCATCAAAAAGGAGGCAGAAATAAAGTCTCCTGCAAACAGCCCTCAGTTATATCTAGAAAGAATCTTTATAAACAATGCAAACACAGGCAGTCTGAAACCATAAAATGGAACCGCGCTGGGCAGGAAAGGGCGGTCACAACAGATGTCACATTCACAAATGCAACTTTGTACTTGGCAAAACTTAATCCTTGTGCTGGTTTAATATTTAAATAGGAAAACACAATTTCAAAGATTATTAGATTTTTCCTCAGAAAATGAGGAAATTCCCATCAAGTTCTTCACATGAGATTCATAAAATGTCCCTTAGAGATAGCATGTGGGCTTTTCTATCTGATCTCAGACTGATTAATTTAACCTTGTGAAGCAGGTCTAGCAAGTATTTAGTCCTGACCCTTTAACCTGGATTCATAGATTGGCTGATCTTCCAGCTGCCACAATGAAAAGCACTGCAAAAGCTGTGAAAATCCTCTTCTCCCCCCCATCTGCCCCCTCTGAGACTCACCAGAGCCCACAACGCGTTCCACACTCCGCTGCCCCAGTGGCACCGTCAGCAGCAGGTTTGATCTGCAAGGAGAAATCCAAAGGCTGAGGTGGGACCCCGGCTGGGAGGAGGCGTGCAAACAGAAGTCAAGTGCATTTGGGGTTAACGGTTCTTAGGGAGAGCAACAGCAAGGGGCTGAGAGAGACAGAATGATCTGCCTTTCCAAAAGGCTCCAACGCATTCTTTGTGCTCGCAGAAATACCTGGACCCACAGGCTCAACTCCAGAGCGTCACATGGGCGACAGAGCTAAAAACAGCAAACCCATAGCTTTAATTTATCCCCCCCAAACATGTTAGTGTTCTCCCCCGAGAACGCTCAGGAGCCTCTCCCAAACTTTCCTACCATTTTCCTGGAATTTTAATATCCCACTCTCTTTGGTTTCATACTTTTTTCTCTCTTTTATTTTTAGATTCAGTATTTCAGAGTGGTCCGTAGAGTCTGCTTGACGCCAGCAAATGTAACTGGATCCCGAGTCCCTGCAAGCCAGGAATCGCAGCCACGATCAGCACGCTGCCGAGAGCACAAACCTTGGCACCAGCAACAACCAAATAGTCTGAATCCTCTATTTATCTTACAGCAGGGCTTGGGAAAGGAGGCAATTGGAGTTCATCAAAATGTAAAGAATAGCTGGAAATGTTTAGGGATAAGTAAATAGAAATCAAGGATGCAAATAGGTCCATTCTATAACAGATTTGTGTGAGCAGACTCCCAAAAGTAAGAGCAGGGATTTACAAAAACCCAGAGATATTTCGTTCTCAAGTAACCTGGTAACAGGACAGGCATGCACAGAGCAGATTGCGTTTAAAAAAGGCTTGTGTCAGCAAGGTTGACTTCCATGGAATAAACAAGAATAGGCTGCTTGGCAGCAGGTCACCGCTGACAATAATCCACAGGTCAGATTTTCCAAGTCGCGATGGCTCGTTTGATACACATAGAACTGCAACTGCCAGTTCTGTTTAGGATCAACGCAGGCCACCAACTTCAACCCAGCCTTTGATGAGTAGGTGCCAGGTTTTTACTTCACTCTCTCACTATATGCAGCTGGAATAAATCTGGTTCCTGATAACAAGGAGATGAACTACCTTGCTTGAACTTACTTTTTAATTTTCTATCACTTCGGGCTCTTTCTTCCTGCAGCAAAGACCAAAATGAAGGCTCACCAGTTTATCTGTTTGAGAAATTGTTCGTCCTAACTATTCTAGGATCTGTAACTATGGTAACTAGTGTCTACAACGGTGTGTGACTGCTTCACGGAATAACAAACCAGTCTGTGACAGCAGTTGTTTCCCAGAGGTGAGGTGAAGAGTCAGCAGCAGAGCCCGGGTTACAACACAGGGCTGCCCATCCCACCACTCGTCCTCCCGCAGCCTCCAGGGAATAAAGTTCATTTAGTCTGGTGGTAAATGCTCAACTCTTGCCCTTGCACTTCACCTTGTTGTTTATCTAAGTTTTGGCAGGCGTAATTGTTTGTTGCCAAGAAAGAGTACAAGTCAAGGAAAACAGAAAAGGCATTGGTCTTACCATGGAACAAAGGCCACTGCAAGAGGGAAACTCCACATGGAGAGAGCAAGAAGAGTGCTCTGCCAACGCCGTGAATAGAGAGATTGTCTGTAACACTGAAATTGCTTGAAAATTAATTTCTTACAAGGCAGCTTCTCTGTCTCTTCACAAGCAACAAATGCAGAGTAAAAGAAATGTAAAGCAGAGATCCTGAACAGAGCCACTAATGTTATTCATCCGTTCTCTCCACTGCATAAAGGAGGTTCTATTTCTTTTTTCTTTCTGGCATATTTTAAACTGGTTTGGGCAAATGATGAATCATGAGCATGTTTCCTAGGCAGAGATGGTGTTCAGTATTGATATTTGCTCAACTAATTTGAAATGTGGACAGCCAGTCTGAGGCTGTGCTGCAGCTGTGATGCCACTTGATGTACCCACAGGAATTGTTCCGCCTGCCCTGCCGTGGCACCAACCGGGAAGGAACTGTTAAAATCGGTCCTCCGTAATCTCCTGATGTGTCCTCATCCTCTAACTCTGAATGACTCTCACAGTTCTTCTTGGTTCCCCCTCATTTGTGGTTAACCCTTCATTCTCACTGTCCTGATTACTAAACTCTTGAAAGGAAACACAAGGAAACTGGTATTATTTACCCCCAACACTGAATATCACAGTTTAGGAACCGCTGTTGCTGCTGCGATGCTTCACTGTCTTGTCATGTCAAGCACAGCTGATGTGGAAAACTTGCTTGCCTCCCATATCAATGCAACTTTTCCACACAGTTGTTCTTCAGACCATGGGCAACGTCTGTTGGTGAAACAGTAACGCTGATTTGTGAAGGGAGCATCTGATCTGCTATTTACTTCTTTCTGGTTTGTAGCATTCAGGATGTACACAGATGATGTCAGACAGCGTGAGCTGACACAGCAGTGTCAGAGAGCTCCCAAGTATTCAGACTGACTCGGAAAGCTCCCTGCTGAGTCCCCAGGGCTCCGAGAAGGCGCTCAATGCAAGTCTAGTGAGGTGAGCTGGTCCCTGGGGAACTGGGAGCAGCTGTGGACAGACCACCACCAAGGAGCCTTCTCAAGTCAGCACAACCCAAGATGTGATTATCATTAAAAAACAGGTGTGACAACCAGGACAGAAAACATGTGATACCACATTGGGCTCAGCCAGTGGGGCTTTTCCCTGCTTGGGAAGAGTCCTCCATGAGAAAGCCGCAATACAAGCCATTATAATGTTGAGACTCAAAGAATAATTTCAGGGTATATATTGCATGCTATTTAATAAGTTACCTAGCTCAAAGTGGTTTTAAGTGTGGTATGTGTTTGTACACAGCTTTGAATGCATATGGCAGTGTTTGTTCTATGATGGATGGTGCAGAAATGTTTGTGCTGGGCTGGAAATGCAGCCAGATATTCCAGGAAGCCTACATGGTAGCCTAAGGCAGTTATAAAAAGAAAGCGGGTGCTGCTTAGATGACTTAACAGTAAGGGCTGAGTTACCTTTACTGGTCATGATTCATTGACTTTTTGTATTTCTGTCACCAAGAAATATAGAGGAGCGAGTCCATGGGAGCAGGACGCACAAGGAGCCTTAAGCTCCTAGCATGTAAATATTTGTAAAGCAGACAGTGAGTCCTGGGCATGAGAGTAAACGCTAATTCTTCTGTTTGATTCTCAAACGCAAACATATTTTGTTCAAACCCTACTCCATGGGCTTGTAGCTGCCACTAATAAACAGTTTCTTTTCAACTATTCTCTAGAGAAAGATTGCTTCCTACCTACCCCAACATGTTTCTTCCAGGCACATTGCTCTTCCCTTCATTGACTTATTCTTTCTCTTATTGGACATGGTAAAAAACAATAAACTAGGAATCTGTGTTGTGGAGAAGGCAGATTTCAAACCCAGTGATATGGAAGTAATTGCGGAAGGCACAGATAATTTAAGTTCAAATCCAAAGGTTTATATTCAGTCCTGTAACTTTAAAGAGAGCAGCCTTAATTCTGTTTTTGAGAGGGGATGAGAGTATCTACACAGTCTAACTTGCAGTATCTAAATGTGGGGTCTCTGGAAAGAAGCAGACTCTCATTTTTTATTTGAGTTACTTTCTGGAAGATCTCGTCTCTCTCTTTTGAGCACAGAGTGTGCCAGGATTAACACAGCCAAGCTGTTTTACGTTAACTCCTCCAGTGTGAGGATTTTGCTGTAGACTGAGAAGGATGTGATCTCCTCTCTCTCCTGTTCCACTGGGAGTAAAAAAATCCCACGTCTGTCAGATGTGACCCAGACTCAGATCTCTGAGTTACAGTGCTGTTTTGCTCAGTGCACAGTTCTCACAGGCACATTTTTTAAATGCGGTTCCAAATCACAGCTGACTGTGCCTGCTGTTTATACCATCCACCAGAAAGCTTAAATATCTGCTTGCCTAAGTATTTCCTTTCTACAGGGAAATAATTATACTCTCCATATTATGTATCACGATCTGAACTTATCAATAGACTGAGCATTCATTTATAACGTATACTTTGTACTTCCTCTGGCCTAATTGTTTGTGTGCAGGGAAGTTATCTGAATTAGCTGTTTCAGGTTTGGTGATGAAAAATCAATGTATATGCAAAGAATATTTTCATGGAGCTCAGTTTCCTAACAATACCGTTCTGCTGGACTCTTCAGTGTTGTTACGGTATTTTTACTTGGTTGCTTTCTCACCGCTTTTGGGTGTGATTTATGGTAGCTCATCTAGATCAGAAACTCAAGCCCAAAGGAAGCAAGTCTTTTCAGAACTGCACATATACACACAGGCAAGCAGATGCCTGATGTCTGTAGCGAAAATCCTGCCTACAGTTAAATATCACTATAAAAATGAGCAAATATGTTATTTGATTTTTAGATGAGACAATTTATTGCGGTGCTTAAGGATGATTTGTTTTTTCCAGTATCAAAGGAGGCTGCTTATCTGCTCTCTTTTTATCTCCTGATATACTTCAATGATTCTCCCTATTGACTAAAATATGCCTTTTGCCCTCATTCTTGTGTGTTAATACTCAATAAAACCAAAATAACATTAACAAAATCTTGTATTTCTTAGAAAAATTCCCGTACCTGGCCGCTGTGATGTTCTAAGATGATATAATAGTTAACATTTTGTTTGTTTTTCTTACACAGGCTCCTGAAACCCTTGTAATCTCCATGTTATATTGCTTTAGAGATGAAGACATTGAAACCCAAGAACCAAGTCTGAGCAGTGAACTCCCATATGACTATTACATCATTCAGAAGCATCACCAGCCTCTCACTCTCTTAGAACAGTCACGCCATATTACTAAATAGCAAACTACATTTTTTGTACGTCTGGGACAGGGCTGAGCCTAAAAATAATAGCCTAAAGCAATGCAGAAGTGATATACTTTTGGAGAAAAAGAAACTCACGTTCTTTTTACCTCATTAAACTGATGACTAGAATAATTCTGATGATTTTGGAATTCTGGGTGAGCTAGGATGTCAAGAGTTCATTCATCGGTGCAGCTGGAAGCACTAAATTGTTGGGCTTCATAAACTGCCCTAACAGCAATTCAGCATCTCAGCAGAGGCAGAGCCAGGGAGCAAAAGCCAGAGCCCTCCAAGTCAACAGTTACAACTGAGTTACGATAAGGACTTGTGGGAGAGAATTCTGGGTTTTAGCCTCAGGCCTCCACCATCACGTAACTATGGATGAATTCTCCATGATGCCAATAATAACATAAAGAAGTAATGCAGTATTGGAAGTCATACTATCGATGTGGTCAACATACCGTCCCAACTGCATGGAGAAACAGCAAAGATACTTGGATAATTAGGATTTTGAAAAGTGTACTTGCTGTGTATGTATGGCAGATGTAAAATATTGACATAACAGGGTCTTTAAAGCAAGCAGAAATTTCATAAAGACAATGTAGCTCAAAGAGTGGTATACATACTTAGATCAGGCCAGGATTTCAACTGAAGCCGCTGGAACAAGGTCTTCATACTTTCATGGCTGTTCATTCTTGCCTATCCCATGCAACAGACACACACAGGAAAAGGAACCATAAAGCATATTTACCTTCATGATATAGGTCAAAGCCAGGATGAGAACAAAGGCGTTTCTTGGTACTGATAACAACTGTGTTGTGGTTGAAACTGGATCCTTGATGTTCAGTGCCTTGTTTGATGTGGTAGGGTGGGAGGAGTCCCTGGGATCCATGTCCTCCTGTGATCAGCTGGGAGCAAGTGCTTGAATTTCTCTCCTAGAGGAGATTCTGATGGGGGTCTCTGATTTGCACAGAGGGCTAAAACCACTTCTTGAATAAGTTTGCTTTGTGCAGGAGTTTGGATTCTGTGTCCTAATTTTAAGAAGAAGAGAAAACAACAGTAAAAATCCAGTCAATAAAAACAGCTTTTTGGTCACATATACATATATTTGTGTGTGTGCATAGATAACCAAACTTATCTATACACACACACATATCTATGTCTTACATTATCTGCAAACCAAACAACTGTGCAAAGGAATTAGCAGGTGTAACTCAGTAGATACAAGTCCTGTTAATTGATTCAGTTTCCCTCCCTAGAAAGAAAGTGACATTATGGAAAGTCTAGTCCTAAGTAAAATATCAGTTACATTTCAGGTCTAATTATTTAACTATTTAGCAACAGTAAGAACTTTTTATTTTCAGAATCACAATGTAACAATGCAAGCACAGGCAGACCCTCCTTTGCATACGAGACCATCAGGGCCACCAGACATCTCAGTACGGTGCTTCTCGCACAGATTCACAGCCAGAGAACTTGATACAAATCCACAGGCCCTTTATTTTTTTTAGAGTGACTTCAACAAAGTCCTGTGACTCAGTACTTTCCTTAAAGACACCAGAAGGTGGGAAGTGAAGGCTTTTTGTGCTAAAAACTCGTGGGGAGGGAGGTTGTACAGCATTGCAAGCCAAGAAAAGGAACATTTTGCAGCTTTCGAATTTAGATGAGCAACAACCTGAACTTTCTCTGGTCAGTCCTTGCTACTTACCATATAAACACAGAAGAGCCTGGAAAGTCATGTGATAAATACTCATTAGTAAGCTTTCTCAGAGCTCCAAGAAGAGCAGAGCAGGAAAACAACTTATGATATGCAAAGTTTCTGGTCATTTTTAATGTTTAGATTACTTCATGCCAGTGACAGCTTGGTCTTTCTAACGATGACTATAACTGTAAAACATGGTCTAACTGTGATGCTTTGAATCCCTCTGCAGGATTCTAGTTAAGTCGCCTCAAACTGCACCTGAAGTTCTTCAGGTAGACAAAGGGTGCCTAGGAAACAGCCGCACACGCGTGCAGCCACACGGGTTACTTTCTAGTAAGAGAAGTATGGCTGAGCTAATAGCTTCCATCTCAGGTAGGGTTAAATGAGTTTCACTTATGCGCCTGCAGTTGCTGTCTATGAAGCGTGAGTCAGGAGGAACCCTGCTTGACGTTAGCCTCTCTGGGGGACAGGCAGCTCAAGGAAACACTCGTTTATAAAGCGAACAAAAGACAGACAGATTGAAGCAGTCCTCCACAATGTCACTTTTAGAGCCACTTTTAAGATTAGGAAATGCCTTTTGCTGCGCGGGTCACCTGCTCTACGGTCTGTTGACTGTACACATCGCTGAGCACAGTTAATATTGCTTGTTCTTTCTGGGTGTACCTTTTCAAAAGACTTTATGGAACATGCCTAATGTAAACCTAGCCTGCTCCCCTGAAAGTCTGTCTGTGGGCTTTCTATCCATTGTTCAGCACAGCCCTGGTTATCTGACACTGCGTGCCAGGGAGGTTAACTAAATGTCAGCTCCTTTAAAGGCCCAGGTACCTGGAACTGGAGACTGAGCCTGCCCTTCATGTGTGGTTCCACGAGGTCTTTTTCAAAGTCATTAGCTGTGACTCATTATATTGCCTAAACGGTTTTGGCTATTTCAGACTGGGTCTAAATTCCAGATGACACCTATCCCTAAGGCTTTTTAGATAAAGGGCTCTGCATATAGGGTAAAACATGCTGATCCGTTTGCCTGCGTCTCTGCTCCCCAGCCAGTCTGTGTACGGAAGCCAAAGGCATCCTGCTGACTCCTACAGCTTGAAGGAGTTCTGCCTCTCCAGCCAAGTATCCAAAGAGACACCGTGTAATTCATTGGCAAAAGCGGCACCGCGAAGTACCAAGGGCAACTACAAAACAGAGTGCAATTTTAACTTCAGTTCAGTATTAAATCAGAAAACTCTTTAATTTAGAGGTGTTCCTGCCTCTCTGATTCTTTCGCCTTTCATACCCTGTATAGTTTATGGTATATGCAAAGAGCAAATAACAGGAACAGTTGAGGTTTACCTTGCACAGGGGAATGCACGGCGAGAGCCAAGTTAGCACGGGAGCAACGTGACGTTCAAAACGCAGCAGTTTTTGCATGCTCCGTCGGTTTGGATTAGGGGCGTTCATGGTTCTCCCATACCTTCTCCTTCATGCAATTGTAGAGACACTCAGATGGGAGAGCTTTTGCACCATCTTGAGGAAGGAGCTCTCTGGTTTGTACGTCCAGGTTCTCTTTTGTGCAGACACAGGAGTGCTGACTGTGGGAAATCCGATCCTGCGCTCTTCGGGACACACCTGCACAGACCCCAACAAAGCCAGGAGAATCACCAAAAGGAACGTCTCCCAGAGCAACCTTAACCAGTAAGGGCGAACGGAGAGTTACGGCAAGCTGGTTCTCCTCAGTCCAAACAGACTTTTGAAAAGATGCCTGAAGTGGATTAGAAATTTTTAGTAACCAGAGGGCAACATTTTTTATCACAACATTAAAGTCTCTTTCCTTCTTACTCCCACTTTTGAATAACTTAAAACTGAAAATTCATTTCGCTTGGTCTTTCGAACATGAAAGTTGGCCTTTGATCTAGAACTCGGCGTGGAGAGCTCTGACCCAAGAGGAATGTATTTGTTAAAGCTAGAAATATAAGAAGCAAGGGTACTAAACTGGCTACCAGCAATATATTTTTAAAGGCTCCTGTCTGAGCTTGCTAAGGTTGTGTATGAAACTTCAACTTACAGATAAGGTATAAAACACTGTATTTATTGGATCTGTTTCTCCTGTGCCATTCTTCCCAAAATCAACTTTCAGAATCAAAAACCAAAACTAGTTATCCTAACAATTTTCATTTACTAACAGCTGTATAGCCTTTTTTCTCCCCTTGTCAGCAGGAGCTCTGTAGCTGGGATATAGCAGCCAGGGTCTGAACTGAGACAGATTCCAGCCCCTCCATTGTGTTGGTCGCCTTTTAACTCTCTCCCAGAAGACAGGGGATCCTATACAGAGGAGATGCTGAAAAGCTTCAAAATAACAGTTTGAGTTACAAATATGCAGATCACTATTCCTACATCATTGAACTCCACGGAAGACTTGGCGAGGTGAATGTACCAATTCAACATGGCTCCACTGCAGTTTCTTTCTAGGGCCCCACTCAAGTTAATTTACTTCTGGGTTGCTTTCTAGAACTGAAGGAAAACCAGGGGACATTTTCAACCTTGAGAGATGTACATGAACTGTGCCAACTTTGTTCTAGTATGACTGTAGTAGTTCTTACGTCCTCAGATGCCTAAAGGCAGGAGATCTCTACCTTTGGAGTCATCCTATGAAGACACAGCTGTGCTAGGCTGCCGTACAGACAACTATTATTTCATGCATTTCCAGCTGAGTGAAAAAAATGCAACAACAGTAACAATGATCTCAGGACAACTCCACAGGGCCCAGAGCTGTGCAACGCAGACTGGAGCTACCCTGTGCCCGCAGGTTAAGGAAATCGGATTCTTTTACCGGTAAGGTACTTAATGGTAGCATCTTCTCAGCTGGAAGCAGTCTGGTACAATGTGTTGAAGTTTCTAAGTTGCCACTGTAACCATTCCTGTCTTCCCACTGAGGACACAGAGCAGCAGAGTGCACAGCTCTGTAACAGAGCAGGAATCGGGTTTAGAGAGGTTTTACATTGCTCAGTTCCACATGAAACTGGTGTCTTGGTATTAGTCCTGTTTTTATTGATTGGCTGGTCTAACAGGAATCTGTCCATTGCCCACTGAATGTACAGAGAGCCAGAAAAATCAGTACTGGACTCCCTGACACAGCAGACTCCCTGGAGCTGCAGCCTCTGTTCTCCAGAGTCTGCTCTCTCCCTTATTGCTAATAGCTTTGTAGAACATCATAAACAGCCACCAAGCGTAGGACAGTGCTGCACAGAACGAGATCAAATTAAACTTTCTGACTTTCAAAGCTTTACTAGCTCAACCTTAGAATTTCAG
Source organism: Phaenicophaeus curvirostris (assembly GCF_032191515.1). Classification (NCBI taxonomy): domain Eukaryota; kingdom Metazoa; phylum Chordata; class Aves; order Cuculiformes; family Cuculidae; genus Phaenicophaeus; species Phaenicophaeus curvirostris. The sequence continues at coordinate 3,688,880 of NC_091402.1, read as the reverse complement.
TGGAAATATTTTGTGGCTAAGGATTTTATATCTGGTGATGAAAGAGCTTCCAGTTCCCTGACTGTGAAGCCTGACCTATGGCCAAAGTCAGAGCCCCAAATATCCAGCTTCTTAAGTTTTAAGTCAAAAAATCATTCTATGTATGCATCGCTCTGACAAAGCAGCACAACGAAAAACATTGAAAACACTGCTTTTCCAGTGTTTTACAAGGGAGGTGATGGAGAAGATTGCTTGCAGCAAGGCCAGCAAACTTCAGAAGCCAGCCTGCTGAGCCCATTGTGCCCACCTCCCTTGGGGAACTCCCACTGCTGGGCAACAGCCCGTGCATTTCCTAACCACCACCAAGTGACTTGGGGCATATGATGCTGGTTCTGCTGAACATACACTCCCTAAGGAAACACAATGAGTGACATGAGCCTACGAATACAGCATATGGGGCATGAGAATACTGCATAGTCAGAGGTGACTCACGAGGAATCCCAAGAATACGGAAGAAGCCTCCCTGAAATGGGCTGTGGGGCATATCCTGACAGACAGTAATATGGGTAGCTGCCTACACTCTCTTCAGCTTCCTTATTACTTTGCCAGTTAATCATAATAAAACAATTAAATGTCTTTACCAGACACATCGTGTACTGGGGGACACTTGCATTTACAGAGAACTGGGGTAACAGCTTTGTATTATTCTTTATTGTTAATTAAAGGTTTGAAGCCCAAGTATGTTCAAGTGCTTTGCAGTGAATGGTTACTTTAATACTCAGAATAAGCACTAGAAATCAGAAATAGTTACTGAAAAAGACCTTCCAATCACAAGGATGCAACATGGATAACTTCAGATCTTTTTAGAGAGTCATTGCTGAGACAGAACCATAGATCTGTGTAAGCACAGATGACTTCAGCGGGGCTCTACAGCTAATAATAGATTGCCTTCTACTAATTGCCAAGCTGTAACAAAGCTAAAATACAAATGTTCCTATTTTCGTGTCCAACAAAACATGTAAGATGCTGGACTGATAGGTCAGTACCACCCAGTACACTCACATTTCTTCCAAGACTATTTCTATAGATGTTTCTTCGACCCCCTGGTGAACAGAATCTTCAAGTTTTCTCCCTTGGGAAGTCTGAACAAGGCTTTAATTTCTGCTGAAAACAGAACAAGACAGTCTGGGATCTTGCATTGTATTCTCATTGTTGCCGTATTTCCTTTCTTATTCACATCAGTAGCAACTTGAGAATATTAGTTAAAGCTTCCACAGCTCGTATGGGGAAAGCTGCACACAGGCACACACAGACTCGTAGGAGTGTGATCCCTTAAGGCTGCAGTAACGGTGCCACCCAACCAGCAGGGTGGGACACAGCAGAGGCTGATGAATGAGAACTACATGCTATCCCAAGCATTCACCATAACATTTAGGAGATCGCATTCGCTGACTTAAAACATGCATTCTGCATGGATTTACTTTTTTTTTTTTTTCCAGTGGCACAGTCTCAAACTTGAGCTGAGGACTGCTGAGGGTAAAGCCTGGCCTCTCTCCTCATGATTCAAAGCAAGCGGCAGCTTCCCACGTGTTCTTACACTGAACATTGACAATGCCAAGAGACTGGTTTGATGCTGCAGGCCAGCAATGTGATTTAGGTTGTCAGGAGCTACTAAACAAAACACTGACATTCTTGTATTAATCCAAGATTTCTGGCTCATTTTTAGATTACAGACTGGCCCCTGACAAGAGTTAACAATAATTTATCTGCTGCCCTGCAGCAAATTCTCCTGCAAAATATCTGCAGGTATCTAGAAGGAAGCACCTACTGAGGAACAGGAGCATGGGGACATCTGAAAACCTCTTCAGAGCTAGCAGACAAGCAGTAACAAGTCTCTCCTCTGATGGCTGTATGTGAAGTTAATAATGGTTGTGGCAGTGCTGGATGAAGGAAAGAGGCTAAGGGGCTGAATATCTGAAGTTACATTTCCAGTCGACTTTATTCAAATCCTGTTATCATTAAGGTTCATTAACACTTAAATCTTTCTCAGAACAGTTTTTTAAAAGCAAACTAATCCTTGAGCCTCAGTGCTGTGTTCGCTGGTGGCATGGGAGGCTGGAGCCGGCACGTCATGGCTCCAGACTAAAAAATTCCAGCTGAAGGATATGAAGAACATGTGGACGCTTCTGCAGCCAAGTGCTTGCAATCCATAAACCACAAGTTGTATCTGAGCTTCTGCAGATGAGAAGCACTGCAATTCATTACAAGCACGCCTGCACATGCAGACAGAGGACTCTATATTTGAACATGGTCTTGGAGCCTGCGTGCATCGTGCATGAGCCATTGCCGTGGTACAACGGGCTGAGCTGTTTTGAAGGACAGATGGGATCCAAAGACATTGTCATAGTTGTGCTTATTGCACTGTAGAGTCCATGACCCAAAGTATGTGTATTTGTAACAACCCATGAGACAAGGCCTGGGAAGCAAGCACAAAGATTTATACCTTTATACCTAGAGTTCAGCCAGTAATAGAAGTGGAAAAAAAAGCCACTGTGAAAAACTGAGCTGCTTTCATATTTTGTTTCTCAGCTGCAAGGAGCAGAGCCTGCCAGAGCAGCTGGCTGCCAAACAACCAGACAAAATAAATACCTGGTCAAAACAAAAGTACTACCAGTAAGCAGTTAACATTTTGTCCTAAATTAGAGCTCAGCTTCTTGGAAGTCATGTGTGAACTGTCCCTTCACCAGAAGGTTCCAGCGTGCCTGTATGTGATGTAATTGTTCTGGCACTAACAACCTGCTGTGACCCCAATCTGCTGGGATTATTTCATTCACAACAACCGAGTTACTGAGTTAATCTACAGTGGTGTCCAAACTAGGGCACAGAACTAGAAGGAAATTCCTTGGACCTCAGGTCCGGTCCTCTTCCTAACACGAAAAAGGGCTCATGAGCAATGAGGTGATAAACTACCATCTCAGATTCGTTCTTTTTTGCACCCTGCCCGAGTTGGTGGGGAAGCCTGAAGGATAACCTAGGTGGAGTTGCATGAGTGCAGCTCTCACCAGTTTCATTGTGTCAGCTGATAAAAGATCTGTTTGTTCATGGATGTTGCCCAGTTGAAATCTACAATTTGATTAATTTGTTTTTTTCCTTTTTTAGGCTGTCCTCTTTACTAACCAGACGGAAGTAGAGAGTATGCAGAGCACAGCCAAACTGTAGTGACTTTACTTTGAATTGCACAAGGAGCAGTAAGTATTTGAAAACAGAATTCTGATGTATTTTTGTGATGGAAGCCTCCGTGAAGCACACGCTGAATGGAATAATTCTGACACCTAAATCTCAAAGTTTGGTCAGTTTACCTTTTCTGTCTTTGGGTCTGTTCCAATGAGTCACATAATACAATGACATTTAGAATTATAATGAACTTCAAAACCCAGCAATCGTGAGCACTTGGCATTTGTGGAATGGAGAACTGATAACTAGCACTTCCAATGTAACACTTGAAGCCCAACAGAACTTTTGCAGACAGGACAGCTTTCCGTCAGAAAAATTTCCATCAGGTTCAGTGGAAAGTTATTGGGCTATTTCTGGTCGATCTTTAATCTTAGCATCCCTCTTTACGCTGATGTTGAAATGTATCCTGCTTTATTGATGCTGTGGATGACTTCTCCTCACTCATTTTCTCCTTCAACTCAGAGTCAGTAAAACTGCAGGTCCATCTGTGGTTCTCTAGTGCTGTGCCAGTAAAGTGCAGGCACACCTTGTTTTAATAGTACTTTAAAGTACCGAAGTTCTATTTTCACTCAAAAGAAACTTACAGTCATGAACCTGTGGCTGCACTGCTACCTCCCTTCTCAGTGTACATCACTCCTCTCCATCTGCTGTCAGCTGACATGACCCATGGAGCATAAATTGGATTATCGCCACGTGCATCACTAGAGCCTCCCACTGTCAAGTGTTTCCTGTGCATCCTGGGAATCTGGCTGCCCATCCCTTCACTTCCAGGGCAACCCATCCCTGTGTTCTGTGTTGTTCAGAGAAACTCCTAAACCCAACGCCTGCTGCTGCCTGGCTTCTTGTTAGTCTGAGCAAGCTCACATCATTCTCATCTTCAGACTTTGCTAGCTTCTGTGTCTGTTTAACACTGTAATTGAAACTTCTTACTTTTAAAATTATCCACCTTGCTTCAGACTGCCTCAGACTTCCCTTTGCCCTGCTCTTACTCCTGCTGCAGTACTACTTGCTTTTGTCTCTCTTTATAATCACAGCATGTTGGATACAATAGCTGCCTCCTGTGCGGCTTTCCTGGGCCTCATTAACTCACGCTGAAGTTTCATATTTCAGATGCCAGTTTAAGGCTTTGGTCATAATCTTCAAAGTAGTTAATGGATCAAGCCTCAGCTACATTAAAGGCTGAATTTTGATCTGTGAACCATCGCGACAGCTGCATTTCCTTGGGGCAATGTAGATCACAAAGCCTAGGAGGAAACGTATGAAAGGGAGGAACAAGGCAATCTTTGCTGATAGAAGCAAGAGGGGGAGAAAATAGTCAGAAGATATTCTACAGTTCCAGACCTTTCAAAATTAAATGACTATGAACATTGTATTCCCCTTTGTGCTAGCAAACAAACCAGCAATAAGTCAGCACCTAACAAATGCTGAGCAATTTTTTTTAAGCTACCAGTCTGCTACAAATCGTGCTTTAAATGCAAAGTTCTCCAACAGCCGAGCATGAGAACACCTTTTCTCCCTTCTTTCAGTTTTGTCACTGCATTCACAGGAGGACCCAGGGTTATGAGATTGTTCATATGAAGCAGAATCAACAACAGAAATTAATGCAAAATAGTCAAACAAACCCAGTCAAATACAGATGAGAAGTTTCTTCTTCTGGAGGGACTTTCTGTGAAGCTGATGATGAATACAGTACACAGTTTACTTTTGAAGTTAAGTCAGATTTTTTCAGCCAATTCTAAGCTAAATTAGTGCATTTCAGGCTTAGTGTTTATCCAAACACAAAAGTCCCCCTGGTTAATCTTCCACGGAGGTTTCAACCAACGCGGTTCAACTGGTATAAACACTTCTGTAAAAACTCTTAGTTCAGTTTATGTCCATTTGGAATCTGTTTATGGCAACCCAAAACAAGCTATTCTTAAACCTGACTACAAATGTCAGCCAACTTCTTGCACCGATTTCGACTGAACTGATTTAAAATAGAATCTTAACGCAAACCAGTGCGACTTTTCCTGGAAACTGTAACCTTCCTCGGTGATGTGGGATCTGCAGCGTCCTGCGTGTCTCGTCCTCCCTCTTGTGGCTGATGGGAAGAGTCGCAGTGCTGGGACCTGGGCTGGGATGTCCTCAACCATGTCCTGGTTACCGGGACAGGGCACTGGCAGCTCTTCTGGCAATCAGAGAGATACAGACAGAGCGTTATGAAAAGAGAATAACCAAATAGTTCAAGTTGTTCATTTGGAAAACAGAGTTTATCATTATTTTGGAATAAAGTAACTACTAAATTATCAGTAAACATCTCTGTTAAAATTACTATACTATTAGTAATATACTGTACTGTTAGTATACTAGATTATTATACTATCATAGAATCATACAATCCCTAGGTTGGAAAAGACCTTTGAGATCATCAAGTCCAACTGTCCCTGTTAACTACTCAATCATATCCCTAACCACCTCATCTACCCATCTTTTAAACACCTCCAGGGATGGTGACCCAACCACCACCCTGGGGAGCCATTCCAGTGCCTGAGAACCCTTTCTATGAAGAATTTTTCCTAATGTCCAATCTGAACCTCCCCTGGTGCACCTTGAGGCTATTGCCTCTTGTCCTATCACCTACCACTTGGTGAGATGATAGACAAAGAAGAGAGAAGGGAGCAACACTCTCCTCTCTATAACCTCCTTTCAGGTAGTTGTAGGCAGTGATAAGGTCTTCCCTCAGCCTCCTCTTCTCAAGGCTAAACAACTCCTGTTCCCTCAGCCGCTCCGGAGGCTTGTTCTCCAGCCCCTTCCCCAGCTCTTCTCTGGACATGCTCCAGGACCTCAATGTCTTTCTTGTAGTGAGGGGCCCAAAACTGAACCCAGGATGCAAGGTGCGACCTCACCAGTGCTGAGTACAGGGGCAGAATCACTTCCCTGGTCCTGCTGGCCACACTGTGTCTGATACAAGCCAAGATGCTATTTGCCTTCTTCTATAAACGAGTACTGGTGTATCCTAGTACAGTGTGTTGCTGTTTGCGCGCTACCCCTGCTAGCAGAGCCTGGGCTCTGGGAGGATACCAGCGAGGGGAGGTTGGCAGGGATGGATAACCAGGAATTGGGGGTGTCTTGTTCAAGGTAGGGACAAAGAGAGAAGCTCCACAGACCAGCCCAGATGAATAAGGTTTGCAGATTTCAGAGATGGCCCTGATACTGCATTTCTAAACTGCGATCCCCTTTGTGTCCTCTGGTGGTAGACAAGTGGCTGAAAAGGGGGATGCAAAGGAGATGTGGAGTGTCGGCGCCCCTGCCCCACTGTGTGGTGGCATCCACTTGCACTGATGGCCGTGCTGGACTTCCTAACCTGCTCTGCCATGGAGGTGCTACAGGTGGGGAGATGCTACAGGTGGACATACAATACAAACCAGTGTAACTGGTGAGTGAGAAAAGCTGTGCTGCTCACAATAAGAAGCCAGAGGCTTCACTAGAAGCATAGCTCAATTATATAAAATAGCTTCCTGCCTTTCTTTGGTCCTTGCCTGATTGATTGCCTGACAGAACTGAGCAACCATTAGGTGATTTCCAACATGCTTAGGGCAGGCTTGAAGTTGCCAGAGGGATCTCAGTCCTGTGTTCCCAGATTAATGTAATCATGATTATTTCATGGACACTGTTGCAAGCTTTTCACATTTGAAATCTTGCCTAAAAAGGCCCAATGACAGATGTGTCCTCTGTTCTCTTGCTCCCCTCTGCCAGGGTAAAGCTGTCCCTTACACTTAGGCACGGCATTTGCTTACTGCATATTGTCTGCATTTTCAAGTGCAAGCTGAAAGCTGGTATTGCTCAATTTCTTCTCATGAGAGACGCAACAATCCCTTCTTGTTAAGATCCACTTCTCCTGTAAGAGCACCAGGCCTGAGGAATGTAAGGGAGTTTATGTAGAGAGGTTCAGGATGTGGGAAAGGAAGAGGAAAAGCACCACGTAACACTTGTGCAGTGGGGAGGAAGTCCTGTGGTGCCCCTAAGTCTGGGGCTAGCATCTCAGATCACCCACAAAAAGGTATCTGGGGAAAAAACAAAGGCCATGGCACAGGATGCAGTTCTCAAAGGCAGAATGGGACTCTCCTATAAAATTTCCACCTTTGACATGCCAGTGGTACACACTAGCGACTCACCCGCCTTGCCTTACAGTAATGAGGCAGCTTGTGGCAGAGGCAGAAGCTGTGGGACCAGGAGGGCACCTGGGATTGCTGGAACCTCCTGTGCCAAAGAGGAGACATCCCATCCATCAGCAACCATGGGACAACATGGGCATTAACGGGAGGGGCTACATTATGAGCTATGCTAATAAGCCAACAGTTACCTGTAGTTTATTTCCTATGCTGCTAAAATCTGATGTAAAAGTGAACACTCAGTGAACAGTAGCCTGGGTTTTCTCTAGTCACTTGGGACTCAAAACATTGATCAACCTGAGCTGGTTGGTATTAAGGGCTTTCTAGGTCACTGGTGCTCTCAAGAATCATAGAATCATTGAATAATAGAATAGTTTGGGTTAGAAGGGACCTCAAAGCCCATCCAGTTCCACGCCCTGCCATGGGCAGGGACACTTCCCACTGGATCAGGGGCTCCAAGCCCCATCCAACCTGGCCTTGAACACCTCCAGGGATGGGGCAGTCACAGCTTCCCTGGGCAACCTGGGCCAGGGCCTCACCCCTCTCATGGTGAAGAAATTCCTCCTTACGTCTAGTCTAAATCTGCCCCTCTCCAGTTTATACCCATTGCTCCTCGTCTTGTCACTCCAGGCCTTTGTAAACAGTCCCTCCCCAGCTTTCTTGTAGCCCCTTCAGGTACTGGGAGGTCGCTATAAGGTCTCCTGGGAGCCTTCTCTTCTCCAGGCTGAACAACCTCAACTCTCTCAGCCTGTCCTCGTATGGGAGGTGCTCCAGCCCTCGGATCATCTTTGTGGCCTCCTCTGCACCCATTCCAACAGCTCTGTGTCATTCTTATGTTGAGGATTCCAACATCACCAGATCAGATTGAACAGTGGGCTGCACAGGTGAGGAGCAGAGGAGAATCACCTTCCAGCAGCTCTGCAGTTAACAGAGTTCACTGCATGAATCACACTGGGCATTGCGTGGGTTAATGCAACATAATCAACTCAGGATAAAGGGTTTCTGTTTCGCAGCAGGGTTGCTGGAATCAGTATTACTCAATATTTCTTCCAAGCCTATTTTCAGTTATGCTGTCATCAAATTTTGGAGTTTCTGAATTTGAGGGATCTGCAAACAACTCGAGTCCAACAAGGCTGTGCCCACTGTCAGGGAGCAGTGAGCGCCAGCTGCTCCCTGAGGGGCAGGGAACCAGAAGCCAAGCACAGAAACACAGCCAAGGACCAGCCCCATGGCAATCAACCCCGTTGAGCAGGCCAGACCTAAAGATAGTAGCTAGGCTCAACCATGAGACCAGATCATCCCACAGATTCACAGCGATGAGACATGGCCTACAGGTCAGCCCACAAGCCAGGGCCAGGATCAGGCTCCTGAAAGTCCAGCGACTGCTGGGCAGGTCTGTACGTAAAACCTGGATCCAAGGGCAAGCTGGGAGGTCATTCCAGAGGTCAGGATCAGTGAGAACCATGAGCAGGGACAGTTGTGGTTGAGCAGTGCTCTGCAGCACAGCTCGGTCCAGGACTGAAGAAGCTCCGGGGTCCATCTGCAGGGACTGGTTGGGGGCACCAGGCGAGAGTGGCCAACGCCAATAAAGTCCGTTAGTCTCCTCAGGGCCCTGAGAGCCCGTGTGAAGTGTCAGTGACTTCTGGTAATGCCCTCAAAGAAAATGCATAAAGAATAAAAAAATCCACATACAGAAGATAACTGGCTGGGACTCCAAGGAGTCTGGGAAGATAAAATGTGTATTGGCAAAAATTTTGGCACATTTGGGAGAGGCATGGTCAGGAGAGAGAGAGTTCGTGCTTGTACAATGGGTGAGGTGTCAGTCTGGCTGCAACCTCCTCAGGTTTCCGAAAACACTGGGCTTCCATTGGGCAGAACCAATATTTGCCTGGTCAGCCAGTGGTGACTCATGGTAGGATTCAGCCCTGAAAGGCAGAGAGAGGAACACTGAATCCCAAGTGATCTTCCGTCTCCTTTGTCACAGTTATTCCCATTGCTTATTAAATTGAAATATAGGGTGGGAAAGGACTTCAAGAGAACAGCTAAGCAAAAGATGAAGCATCTCTTCCATACTGAAAGCCAAATAGGTCTTTGATGACCCATAGTAACAAATCCTTAGTCACTGAGTAATGAAATGGAAAAAAATCATGTGGTTATTTAGTTTTATTCTGGAGTTGTATGTCTGGCTTCATAGTTGGGGCTTCTCCTTGCTGATCTTGGCTGTTCATCTGTGTTCAGGAACAGTGAAATGACAAGTGCCAGGCAAGGAAGGGTAACAGTGCAGAAGTTATCCTTGCTGAACAGCAGTGATACGAGGTAGTCATTGACTGCACATAATGAAAAATGGACAAACCTTTTGCAAAGTTAATCCTTTTTACATGCATCAATTCAATCCACTGACACTGACATTTTGAACATCTTGCTCACATGGTTTGCATTAAAGAATTATGAAATCCCAAATTCTGGTGCCAGATAGTTTTGGATTACTTTGCTTGTATAAAGGGTTTAATTTGGATGCACGGAAAATGTAAAATATTCTGCTAATAGCTTTAGCAGAACTACACATTTGTGCATTTGCTTTATTCACCAACTGTGCTACCTGCCTTCTGCACATTATATTCCAAGTCACGATAAAACTTCAAAACATGAATTCAAACTTACTAACTTCCCAGAACAGATGATGCTCTGTAAAATGCTTAAAGAGACTGATGTGAAAAAGATAGTCCTAAAGACCCACTAAGTTGAGAAACCACATGGTGAATAAAAATAGCCCTCTCTTTCCAAATACATGCCTCCTAAGAATGTGTTGAGCCTGGTCCTGACTGTGAAGCTAGAAAAGAGAGAATGGGTAAAGGTCAAGCATACAGCTGTTGTTCCTGCCAGCAAGCATTTCACTTGCTTTACTTGATGAGCTGAATGAGCTGTTTAGCTACTATTAACAGGGGTCACATTTTTCAGATGATCTTTCCTTGGTGCAACAGATGAGCACCAGGAGTATAAATATGGAGTTAAGCTGAAATTCGATCTGTTGGAATTCACACATCCTGTTCCACACAGTATCAACAGGGTGAAATGGCCCTTGCACTTTCAGAATTTCATCCCGCACAGCCCACCGTCACATCACGTACCGTGTGGCTTCTGCTCTGGCATTATTCAAAGATAGAATTACTTCCCTGATCCAATCACACTCCCAAGTGCAAGTGCAAAATGTTGCCCTGGTTAAACCAGTGGCTAAGAGAGAGTAACAAAAATAAGCTGGATTTTATTTTAGAAAAACACTCTGAAGTTACTTTATTAATTGGATGAGATTTTAGTTTGTTTGTTTAAATTTATTTGTTTAAACTTATTTAGTTTGTTTGTAGATGGGGAAGCCAGTGACCAGCTAGGGACAGGCTTCCTCTCTGTTTCCTCTCTTCTAGTTTTTCAGAAATAAATTGCAGCACAAAATGAAGGGCATGGCATATAAAGAGTGATCTTGTTCTCAGAGACATAGAGGTTTGTATGGAGGGATTCCCCTGGCTCTGCTTAGCCACTCGTAGTGGTTTTCAATCCCCATTTCCCAGCAAGAGAGGCATCAAATAAAAAAAAAAACAACCAAACAAACAGGAGTTTCAGATTTGACTTTGACAAGTTTAGTATTGCCAAAGAGTCTGTGTTTCCAGTTGTACTGCAATGAAGAGACAGAAAATCATTGACTTGCATTACATTTGATCAGTCTCCAGGTAATCTAGAATAATTACTTAGGAGTCATTTTTCTATCAAGTTATTCTCTAAAAAGAAAGTGAAACAAAGCAAGGGACAAGAGTCGTGCAAGCTGTCATCAAAACCTGTGAGGTCCACATGAGATCTACACAAAACAGTGGCCAATTACAAGATTTTAGAGGAGTCATGACTCTGATCTCTACTACATCATCTCAGGTGAGCTTCCTCAGCTGTCTCGCCTCGCCAACCCCCCTGAGCATGGCTGCTGATGTCAGCTATGACTGCACAACGAGCTACAATTTTTTAGAGAGGTGGAGGTAAGGAGAAGTAAAAAAAATATCAAGTGTGTCAGGCAATAACGAGGTACCATGATCTTGCTGAGGTCAGCATCACACCCAAGACACGGGAAGGCTGACTGCGATGGATTAAGTCAGAGCCTTAGAGCTGCGCATGTGCAGACTGGCTTACACAACTCCCCTCTGTGGGGTGGGGTACATTTCAGAAAGGACTTTTGAGAATTAGGAGTCAGTAGATTTAGATGTAACGGTAGGATGGGGAAGCATGAGAAGCAGACAGAAAGCTTAACAGCTTTAGGTGCAGGCAGTGCATCTACACGTTGTTTAGGATCTGTATTAGTAGAAAGCACGCTTGAGCAGCCTCTGTTTCAAAAGAGTGATGAGCATGGAGACATTTGTGTGAGCAGTTTGTTGCACTCTTTAAACCCTTGTTGTTTAGCCTATGGTGCTATCAGTGACGCAATTTTTAAAACTGGAAAGACAGAAATTTCCCTGTCTTCCTCACTTTGTCATCTCTTCCACTGGCTCTCCTGTCTACCTAGAGGCAGTCCAAAGAAGGACAGAGTAGCAGATATTACTCAGCAGGATTTTCCTCAGGAAGACTCTGTGGTGGATTGCTGGTGACAGCAATTCCCTACATTTTTCAAAACAGATGTCTTCCCCCACCAGGTGAGACACACCGTTTGCATTGGGACAACTGAATAAAACCAATTCAACGCTTTCCAAGGATGACCCTTAGCTTAGAAGTTCCTGTGACCTCTTTTCTGAGAACTCCAGTGCTCTCATACTTCAGGGTTAGGATCTGTCCACAGCTGAGGTCATTCCTCACATCTGAGTGTCTCAAATATAGAATCTATGAATGTTAAGCACATACACTTAGTCACCACCCGTGAAAAGTTTAGTTTGTGTGACCTGTCTGGATTCACACAGGTGATCTGTGACACAAACATGGACAGAATTCAGCTACCCAGGTCAATGCTCAGTGCTCTGAGACATAAAATTGTCCTTACCCTTTCCCATAGTTTCCTGTCTCATTGTGCATCTCCCAGCTTTTCCGACAAGGTAAACATTCCATTAGCATGGAACACAAATTAAGGAAGCTGGGAAGAAGCATCATTTCATTATTTCACTAAGGGCTATTGTGATCTTGTCTGCAAGATTCCTAAATTAAGGTTCTATAAGCAAATTCAACTCTTGCATGTTTTGGAGTGCCTGGTCTTCATCCTTTTGCATATTCTAATATCTGTGTTTGTTTTCTAGTTGCATTTTGTCTAGAAATTCACACACACCATCAGCACTCTGCAGTTACTGTTTGGAGCAGTCTCAGTGCTTGGATACACAGACCTGAAGAATTAACAATTATATTCACCAATACAATGGATTGGCCCAGAGGCACCTTCCTGTCTTAGCAGAGGGAGGTTTCATGTCATTAAACGGAAATTTAATGGAAGAGCCCACACAGATCTTCTCTTTATACATGTACAAGGGGAAGAGATGAGGAAGGATGAGCTGTTTGATTAACATGCTTTCCTGTTCTTCCTTCAAGTTGAAAACCTGTCCAGGCTTGCTGGAATCATCGCCTTTAGGGAGCACAGATTCCCAGCTCCATGCAGAAACAGTCCGTCTGTCAGTCATGGTATTGATAAGAGATTTCAGGCATCAGGACCATCTACACCACAACTTGTGGATGTACCAAGACTAAGTTACAGTCAGGAATACAAGGGAAGGCCTCCATTGCAGCTTTATTAACCCAAATGCACGGAGCTTTTAATTACTCATGAAGGCTGGCAGGAGTTCCATGACCACAAACCTGTTTATCAGGTTGACTAATTAACGTATTTGTTTGTGAATGTTCCAGTGGCAACGTGTTAGTCACTGAATGAACTAACAACAGAAGGATCAGGCAACACCCAAGGTCACTCGCAACTCAAAACAGGAAAACACACTCTTGATGTACGGTCCATTTCCCATCACTTTTATCACCTTTCCCTCTTTGAAGCTACCTGAGAGCTGCTTCCAAGAAAATAGTCATGACCCTGGCAGATAATGTGATTCATCCTTGTACCCACTGAAGAGATAATTTATGATAAACTAAGATCATTTATGAAAAATAATGTGCCCTCTCTTCAAAGGCAGAAATCAGTTAATTCTGTTTATTCTTCAGTTTTCAGGGGCACCCAATTTTTCTCTTAATTTCATGTACAACCTCCTATTTCCTATCTTTTGCTAAATACCAGCATTGTGCCATTTTCAGTCTCATGCGGATAAAACATCCTTCCAGATGACTCGTTTTATTACTGTGACCAATCTCAGAGATGAATGCTTATGGTATAATTATGCCTAGAATTTCAATTGCCTGAATCTTAAAGGAAGGTATTTTTTTTTAGAAAGACTTCACTGTCAATTGTACCTATTAAAGCAGGTGCGAATACTAATAATCTGGGGCTAAGAGAAGTTCTTACATTTTTAATTAAAAACAAACTGTATTTTTTAGTAAATAGAGCCTTTTTACTCCATTTTCTTGAATAATGAATGCTGTAAACCAATACTATTTCTGCACCATTTTCTCTTAAAGCATTTACACAGATTATGAAGCAGTTATCATACATAGTGTATATTGTGCCATCAGCCTGGATTTAAAGATGTCTTGAAAATCAAGTGTCTGCACTTCTTAAATCCATATGCACAATTCAACATAATTCACCAAACAGACCACTGTTGTTTAAATCACTCACATAGTTTATTGGGAATCCCCTTTTGGGGTACAAATAAACACCTTACTCCACCCATCTGTATCCGACACTGAAAAATAAACTTTCCTGGCAGCTCTCTTAGAAATTACATTATAGGTGGTGTATTCCTGCATCGTACTATTATTGTAAATTCTTCCTAGAAGAACTAGGATCAAAATACCGGCCAAATCTAATGAGCAGAGCTTTTAAGCAGATGCTGTTTCCTACCCAAGAGACTACACTTCAGCAGTGATCCTGTTTATCGTGTTCTATTCCCAAGATGCTGTGAAGTCGGGCTAATAGTTGTCAACCACTGGGACAAAGAAATGCCTTAAAATGTGAAGTCTTATTGCTCCTGAAGCAGGGTAAGAAATTCAAACAGCATTTCCACTGAAAGACTGGGATTTATTCTGACTCCTCCATCAGCCTTAAGATCTTTAAAAAAACCCACTTAATATTTTGCATTAAAAAGCCATCTAATATTTAACCCATACTGCAGGCAGACTTGTTCCTCTCTCTTCCCAAAGGACATCCCCTTTCACTGGGCACTATTTTCTTTCCCTTGCTATGAATGAGCTCTCTTTGGGCAGCAGACTGGATAATGACTCTTCACTTCTGTTCCTTATCATGCAGTTTGGTCAAGCTACAGAACACAGGAGGAATATTAAGTGTTTGTTTCAGCCAGTTTAGGATATCACAGTGCTTAATCTTGTCATTTTAATAATAGGGGGTTTTTCCATTACGAGCCACAGAAGCCACTCTTCTGAAGTAAGGGACTAGAGACACATTGTCCTGTTGTGGCATTGGCAAAGCAAGACAGGAGTTTACAGATCACAACCTCTGTGCCATACCTGAGACAAGAATCTTTTGCACTATGTGTAATTCTGAAGTTATACAAAACGTTTAAATGGGTTTTCCAGCCACTCCAGAGAAACTGCATGGTAAGGAAGCATCAGGGGAAACAAAATGTCACTGCATACATTACAAAACAGAATCAATCAGCTTCTCTGTAGGCTTAACGCTTGGAAACCCACACCAGTTACCACTGAATAAAGGTTTGAGCAATTCCAGTGTTGGATGTGCACAGAGTGGAGGTTGATGAGACAAACCTATGAAAATCCAGGACTGTCCTTCTCAGTGTGCTGTGTTAACGCAGCCTCTGGTCTAAAAAGCACCACACCAGCTGTACAGAGTCCCTCAGCTTTCACACCTGCAGATTCCCATTTAAGAAATGCCCATCCCCCCTGAGGTACGGAAGGCCCGAGTGACAGCGCTTTCCGTTCAACCTGTGTGTATCACAGGAATGGAACTGAAGCTCTTAACTGTATCATTGAGCTTCATTTTATCCCACAGGGCCCCTGCTTCTTCTAAGCAACGCGAGAGCAACATGCATTGTGCAACATATGGCTCCTGTCTAGACTTTATTTGCTGTACATCTCCACCAGCCCTTCTGCACCCGTGTCCCTGCACACATGTCCGGTGCCTAACTGTAACTCCAAACAGTTTTCAGGTCAAGTAGCAGAACTGAACGTATTCAGTGCGAGAAGGAAGGTCTCTTAAGAAGAACGTGTGCTGAAACGTACTTTGAAAGGTCAAATGTTAAATGGAAGCCCTTTCTGCATTCATACCAAAGATAAGTTTATGTAAAAGTATTAAGGTAAACTGTGTGTTATAGAGATTCCTTGAGACTCTTTAACTGTAAGTTCCTAGATTCCCTGAGACTAATGCACCACAAGATTTTATGATTAATCAATTAAAAAAGCTGGAAAACAGAAGAAAATTATGTACTTATACAGAGCAGATCAAACCTACCATGAATTACAAACTATGAGTGTCTATAGTAGACCATACGTGCTCATTAGTACATCCTTTTCTGAAATGCGAGACTTCAGTAGCTTTCTACCAAGTCGAATTTCACACATATTAATGAGAAGCAGCCTAGGAAATGAGGGTAGTTTATTCCTAAGTAAAAGTCTTGCTTAAAACAGTGAAATACACTCAGAGGAAATGAAAACAGCACTAACCACACCGCAAAAGTAGTGCAGAGCATATCCTGGGCTGAGCCTTTATACACAGCCTCCATGGGACTGGCTTACAAAGGTGGCTTTAAGTCAGCATTACACACTGAACTGAGGGATGCGGGGCCATTCGCCTGCCTTCTAACAGCCAGCAAAACCCAGTGCTCTGCATGTTTTTATGATGTCCATTTGCATGTCTAGAACTGATATCCTTAAAACAACTTGAGAATATCCCAACGGGAGAAGAGCAGAACCTGGCCGTATGCATCAAGAAGAAAAAGACGCTTTATGGCTTTAGGGTTGTGCCACTTACTAAAAGCCTGCACTGAAGCTGACAGCATTTTCTATTTGGTTGAAGCAATCAATTAGATCTGTGAACTTAGCTTGGTTGTTACAACAGGGAGATTCTACTACAATACGATTATGAGGATAATACTGTTTCATTTCTATCTAATTAGCACTGAACTGACATGAAAGTAGTGGAAGTCAGGATGTCTTGTAAGAGTTTTTATGTGTAAATCTTTACTTTTATGATTCCAAATACGATATGTTTGCACTGCCGGTGAACCCCATAGTATCTCCTTATTTTTTAACCCTTAACATTGCCTCATCTGTATTATTGCTGTAACTTCTAGCTTATGACATAATTAAAGCAACCCTATTAATTCAGCCCTGCAGAATATCTAATGTACACAACTTTACTACAACTTTTGATTCTGATATGTCTGCTCTGATGCTTTTCCACTTTCAAGCCAAGCACCTTTTTATGACCTTTTACTCACCCTCAGCTTGTAGTTTCTCATGCAATAGAAGTGAGACATGCCTATTTTTAGCACACAAAAATATTCTAGGAACTACAGAACTGTTTGCCATCTCCATTGGTAGAGCCTGATTGTTTTCATTTGTTAGGTGGTGGAAACTACCATGGAATTCAATTATCATTTTATTGTTGATAATGTTTACATTTTTTAGATAATTTCTGCCCAGACTCTGTGTTACTCATGCTGCTCCCTCCTGCCAGACATCCCCCTTAACTTGGCTTTGCACAGCATTAATTGATCATCTTTTTTAATCATCTTTTGGTTATGAAAAGAGTATTCATAATAATTGTGTTTGTACTTCTACTTGTTATTTAATGAAGCTGAAAGATGCTGTCGTTATCCGTGTTTCAATAAGAAGTGGGATAACTTCACTCCCTCTCATATATGCTCTGCACTATTTCAGGTAAAGCACCACACTGGGAAAAATAATAAAGAAGATAAATCTCTGTAATATTAACACAAACTTTTTTCCCATTAGATGTCTATCTTTCTACACAGAATTTATGTCTGAAATGAATGTGGCTATAATATTTTCCACGAAATTATCATGCTGATAAATCTTCCTTGGCGAAGACTGTGGCATGGTGCAAGAACTCAATTCCTTGCTTGACGGATTATTCCAGTAAAAACATGGAGAAAAAAAAAGCTGTACTTATTATTTCAGTAATGAGATGGGGGGGGGGGCATTTTAATCCCTTTTGCTTTGGCAGGCAGCAAACAGGACACCAAATGGGATACCTTTAATAAATAAACCCTGCAAAGTCTCTGATCCACCTACAGCCAAGTCCTTACTCAGCCTCCTCTTACCGAAATCGCTTGGAGTCAAGTCAAGTACAGATAAAGAACTCGTCTCATTTTTTGATCCAAGCTGACTATTACTGAATCCAAACTAGGTTAGGAACCTGACACTGGGGAGAGGTGGGAGTGCGAAGGGACAAAGCAGCTTTGCTTTTGTACTTCTCTTCTAGGCTCTAGCTGTCCAGTAGTCTTATTTTCTCTGCTTACAGGTGCCTCTTGAAAACTTAGGGAAGCTGTTCTAGCATCTGGACATCTCTGGGCTGCCACTGCACTCTTGACATACTACTTTTTACCTAGGAACCTCTTCTCCAAAGTTAACTGGAACAGCCACACAGGGATGCCTCCTAAGCAAGGTAAAATCTCTGGTGTCTGGTTACAGTTGCTTGGCAGTAAACATACGCTGATACAAGATGGGGTGATTATGAATCTCAAATGTAGACTTCATAATCCATTCCATACAGTTCAGAATGACTGCCCAGCACAGAAAAGTTTCAGCCATTTGATCTGATACTCCTCTGGAGTCACAGATCAGGAAGCACCCTGTTAATTGAACAGAATTGCACAAGCATTCAACTGATAGACACATCATGGAAGATTTGGGCTCTTATAGTCCAATCACATCAAATCAATAATTAATATTTCTAGTACTATTTGGAATAAAACACTAAGTAGGGATCTTCTGACACTGGTTCCTAATCATCAAAACTTAAATTTTTTATTCACTTGTGTAAATCACTGTGAGACGCAACAAAAGCCTTTGAAAGCAGGCGAGCACCCATGGCTACAGATTGACTGCAGCAGATGCCCGCAGATCAGACAGCTGATAATACACTTCAGTGTGCTCCAGCGCACTCTCCGGTACAACCCAGGGTACCTCTTGACCTTGGCTTTACATTGTAATGTGTAACCTTAAGACACTGCACAAAAATAGCAGCAGCCCTACAAAACCTGAATAGCCCATTTTAGAGGGATATGAGAACTCCATCAAGTTCGCCTGCACAGGAACATCTACTATTATCATCCTGGTACAGTGCCTAAGCTACTTTACACCCTAGGTTTAGTAGGTTACTCTTCAGCCTTTTGTGTGTGTGTGGTCTTAAAGGCATCCATCAGCAAAGACTGCTCCCTCCTGTGTGAAGTATCTCTGAGGTAATATACAGACCATCAAATAGTAGTGTGACTTTTAACTATGCAGCCAGCTTCACAGAGGTAACAACTGGCTCAAAGGGACAATTGTTGGTGCAATAAAAGGAAATGATAGCTTGAAGATGGAAATAGTGCAAAGTGTTAAAGCATACTGAGCAGCTGGGAGCCAACAGGTTATTCCATAAGGTGTATAAAAATTAGAGAAGAACAGCAAAAAGAGGTTTGGGTGTTGTTTTCAGGTCAAAGAACATGCTTTTTAGAAGACTTTGTTGAGACGTTTTCTCACTCAGGTACACTGTCACAGGTTTTGTTGGATATGACCTCACAGTGCCTTCCTAGGCAGGTTTATCTTACCTCTTTTACCAGACTTCATCTCAGTCCTACAGGACCTGACCCTGATCTGCCAACTGACTTTCTGGCATCACCTCAGACCTGCCTCTTCGTTAGGAGCTTATCTGATGATCCGGACTGCAGGCTGACCCCAGCTGCCACCCCTGGGCTTGCCTGCCTGGCTGCTGTGGGGCTGGGCCCTGCCTGGCCAGATCATTGCCCCATCACCTTGGTATCACGCGTGGTTCCTGGCTCCATGCCCCTGGCAGCAGCCAGTCCCCGCTGGGCCCTGCCAAATAATCTAAGTGTTGCTGCATGGATTTATATATCTCTATCACATAGTCATTTTTCAGACATATTTAAAGGTTTTGGCCTCTTTAGAGAAATAGAAGGATAACCGTGTGGTTAGTAAATGAAGTTCCTTTTGCCTGACTCTAAGTGTGGATGTCTGTGCAACAGTCATGAGGTAACCAATCATTCTTGCATTATTATACACATTAAGTAATTATTTGAAATCTCATCATCTAATTATAACAAACCAAACTGAACTAAGCATCTGTAATCAGTCAGAATGATTGTTTCTCTTCAACCAGAATAATTGTACCCTAGAAGACTGTACGTAGGTAATTTGGCATAGACACAGTGAAAACCGCAATATATATGCGTATATATAAGCCCGCAAAATGATTCAGCCACAAAGCTTGAAAATGTACATTTTACAGAAGAAGCAGGCAGATCCTTCCTGTTATCTGTTGCATCATCCAGTGGATTATGTCTTCTGTACTTCCAAAGTCTCTTAGGGTCACCACTGATGCTTACTGAACCGTCATTTATATGGACTAGCGTTAACCAGTCAGCCTTCCCTTGCTCAATACAACTGGTTTCACTGGGTGTTCGACCAGGCTTCTTTCAACAGGTAGGTTTTTTTAAAGAAACAAACACAGAGAGCTGACTAAAGACTCACTTTGATTCTTTCTGCAGCAGGTGATTCTCTCGCTGCAGATTACTCTTGGTGGATGCTGCTCACCCAGTGGGCTTCAACCAAGTAAAAGACGCTTCTCTTATGTGACACTGTAACACAGAATGTGACAAGCAATCTAGTCATCTTAGACAGAGAATGTCACTCACTGATCTTTAAAAACAAGTACTCTCCGCCTTGGTTATTCTTATACGCCTGGAATCGAATTTACTGCAGAGGCTAAGGCAAAGCACTCAGGAGCATGCAGCACCCATGCAGCAATGGGTGTGTATTCCTGCTCTGCACCAGCCTCCCGTCAGGGTCAAGGAACAGCTGGAGATGGGGAAAGAAACAGGCTACAGCAACCACTAGTTCTGAAACCACTGCTGACAAGTTCTTTCCAACTAAGCCACACTCCAAAAGCAGTGTCTCTTTTGACTACTTATAATCCATAGGGATTATTGAAGATCTCCTTGGTTCTGAAAAATCCCACATACAAAATGAAGTAAGATTTACTTTAACAATAAAAACATGTGGCTGAGAAGCAATGACAATTGCCCAGCAACTGCAATAGTTTTCTACCCACATGTCTGACCACAGAGGAAAACAATGCAAGAACATCGGATGTAAAACGTGATTTGTTGTTTTATGTGGTCTTAAAATGATTTGGCTCTTCGTCCAACACTTCTAAGAAGTCTGCACTAGAAAAGATATATTGCTGAAACAATAGATTACCTTCAACTATTCCTGTACTTCAGTTCCTTTGGGCACTGTTATTCATAAATTGTTCTTCAGTCCTGGAATTTTTGGGGCAGAGCTAACACAACGGAGAAGTCTGGAACTTGTTCAGTGACACATCTTTTCCTCACGCATAAGAAATGGGAAGATTCTGTACTTCTACCTTGTTTTCTGTCTGCTTTGTTTTCTATAGGAAGTATTAACTGAGCCAGGAAGAGATGTCATGCCTCTCACTTTTGTTAACTACAAGAGTATCCTTTGCCTAAATGTCAAAGAGAAACCTGCAAAACAAGAATTGCAAGTTTATTAAGATACAACGAGCCAAATTAATTCTTGAGTTAAGTAGGCAAACCAAATGCTGTTAGAAGACTCTATCTGCTGGGGGGAAATTTTACCCATTGTAATGAAACACAGCTGAAAATATCCAATATTATAAGAACACTGAAATTGTGTTTAGGGCAGTACTGTTTGAGGCAGTATGCTTAGAGAGGATGATTAACTCATGTGTCACCAGCAGTGACACATCTTGACTAAAGCCTTTTCACTCAGGGTTGCCATTTTCGACTAAGAGAGAGTCCAGGATATGATCTGAAGTTCCTTCCACTAAAGTAAACAGTTTTTATTTGTTCAGGGGACTTTACTGGCTGCATCGGTCACAAAAACTTTCAATGACAGTAACTTCAGATTGCCACCAAGACTGAGCTTGGAGTTTCCTAGCCATATGGACAGTACCAGAAGTACAACCAGCAAAACAACAGAAGTTAGGAAAGTTGTATTACAGTTGTTTTGTCAATCTGAAGGGCGTGAGTCCTGTTACAAAGATTCATGGAAAAGTCAGGTTCTGGGACTTTGGGAAAAAATGATAAAATAAAGAGTTGATGAAAAAATTGAGGATATATGATTTTCTCTCTGCATTCTTTCTTAGTGACATGGATCTATTGTTTGGTCGGGTTCTTTTAATGCAGTGTAGGCACATTAGTGATTTAGAAGCTCTGAGTGCTTCCTTAGCAACACACATTATTTTTCTTCCCTTTATCACCTGAAAACATTAGTAATTAAAACTAAAAGTATTTGTGAACAGGACTGTAGTGTAGGCAACCGAGGCAACCAGAGACCATAAGAATCAGGCTGAAATATGACAGCCAAGATGAAAGAAGCGATTAATGGGAAGAAATGCTATTATGAATTCAAAGCTTGTTGGCAATGCTGAAGTTTTTACATTGCTGTAAAACAAATGCCAGAAGGAGAGTTGGCAGAAGTTTTATTGTGACATTATATGGTGACATGCAGAGATGGACCTGAAAGGTTCATCCCCTTTTCCAACCTCGATGCTGATGCAATCCAGGCTGGTTTAGTGCAGTAGAGACTACCGCATGTTATAGAACACTACCATACAAATACAGCACACAAAATAGTAAGAAAACCAAGTCCATCTTAAATGACCCGGACTGAACAACACAAAGGAAGACACGTTGTTACTCATCCTCTAATAAAAGACACCTAACTATAGTGCTATAATATTAGATTTACAGCCTGGGAAAAGGTCAATCCAAAGTGTCTCCACACTCAGCCTCACGCTGGCATTTTGCTCCCGAGTCCCAGGGCTCAGTGGGGCTCTCTGGCTCCTGTAATCTGGCAGGAAGGGAGAGACATTCCAACAGCAGGATGAAATGGTGAAATTCTAAACAAAGTGATGGCAGCCAATCGAATGGAGTGATTGTGGATACTGCTGGCCTGCTGCAGTTCTGGGACACTTGCATGGAAGCTTCTGGTGTGATACCCGATCACTAATCCATTTACATGGGCAAAAGGGAGAGGGGCTTGTGGTGAAAGCTGGGGAAGGACTGCTCACAAAGGCTTGTAGTGATAGGATGAGGTACAATGGCTATAAACCCACGATGAGAGTGGGGAGACACCAGAAGAGGTTGCCCAGGGAAGTGGTGGCTGCCTCTTCCGTGGAAGTGTTCAAGGCCAGGTTGGATGGTGTTTGGAGCAGCCTGATCTAGCGTGACGTGTCCCTGGCCAGTGGGGGGGGGTTGGGGGGGGGTTGGGGGGGGGGGGGCGAGGGGGTGGAAATAGAGGATCTTAAAAAGTCCCTTCCAACTCAAACCGGTTTATGATTCTGAAGCCTTATAGCTAAGCACTAAACCCATGGCTGGGGTTGGAACTGGATGGGCTTGAAGGTCCCTTCCAACTCAAACCACTGTGATCCTATGATCATGGACACTGCTGGCCTGTTGCAGTTCTGGGACACTTGCATGGGACGTTTCTGGTGTGATTGCTAATTCATTTAGAAAGTTCCTGGGCAAAAGGGAGAGGGGCTTGTGGTGAAAGCTGGGGAGGGACTGCTCACAAAGTCTTGGAGTGATAGGAGGAGGAGCAATGGGTGTAAACTGGAGAGGGGCAGATTTAGACTGGACAGGAGGAATTTCTTCACTAGGAGAGTGGGGAGGCTCTGGCCCAGGTTGTCCAGGGAAGCTGTGGCTGCCCCATCCCTGGAGGTGTTCAGGCCAGGCTGGATGGGGTTTGGGCAGCCTGATCCAGTGGGAGGTGTCCCTGCCCATGGCAGGGGTGGAACTGGATGGGCTTTAAGGTCCCTTCCGACCCAGTGATCTGAGCACTGGAGCATCTCCCATATGAGGACAGGCTGAGAGAGTTGGGCTTGTTCAGCCTGGAGAAGGCTCCAGAGAGATCTTACAGCAACCTTCCAGTATCTGAAGGGGCTACAAGAAAGCTGGGGAGGGACTGTTTACAAAGGCTTGGAGGGATGGGATGAGGGGGAATAGACTTAAATTGAAAGAGGAAAGATTTAGCCATTAGGAAGAAATTCTTCACCATGAGAGTGGTGAGGCCTTGGCCCAGGGAAGCTGTGGCTGCCCCATCCCTGGAGGTGTTCAAGGCCAGGTTGGATGGGGCTGTGAGTGGGGGGGTGGGGGTTGGAAGTGGATAGGCTGTAAGGTCCCTTCCGACCCAAACTATTTTCTGATTCTTTATGAGACTCGTGTGAGACTCCAGGAGAGTAAACTTTATACAGTTACTCGTCTCCCGAAGCCACTTCGTTCTCGCGTCGTTTGGCTGTAACGTTCGAACCCCGCAGCCCGAGCTGCCCGCGTCCACCATTTCGCGGCGGGCGTGGGGCGGCCCATCAAGATGGCGGCGGCGCCGCGCGCGCTGCGGCCTGGCGGGAGGAAGCGCGTGTGGAGGCCGAGGGCGGCCCCGTCCCCGCATGCCGGAGCCACGCCGAGCCCCCCAGCAGCTAAAACGCAGCCACCACCCTCCCCGCAGTCCCCTCAGCCGCTGCCCAGAGCTCCCACGCTGCCATTGGAGGACGGGGCGGGGCGGGGGGCGGTCCGGCGGGGCCGTGTGCAGCGCGGGGCCGTGCGCACACCGCGTGTGGCGCAGACTGAGAGGCGCCCTCACAGAGCGGCCTGTACGCGGCGGGGCCCGGGACGGGTGAGCTGGGGGATAGGCGGGACCGGAGCCGGGATGGGGACCCCCGGGCCTCGCCTCATGCTCCCCCCGCCCCGCTCCGGGCCTCGAGCCCATAGCGGGGCGGGGTGGGCATGAGGCGAGGCCCGGGGGTCCCAGGCTTGGAAGGCGAAATTGTGGGAAAAAGGGTCCCGGGAGCGGTGGGAAGCGTGTTATCCCACTTGGGGGGGAGCCTGTTGTCCCGGTTGGGGGGAGGGGAGGGAAGCGCGGGGTCCCGGGAGTGGGAAGCGGCGAGGCCCGTGGTGAGTGTGGGGGGAGGGGGGAGGTTGGGTTTTCCCTGTCGCGGCGGCTCGGGAGGAGGCGATCCGGCGGGGAAGGGGCTGAAATAAAAGTGTTTGTTCTTTTTTCGCACCCAACTCCCTTTTCCCCCCCTTTTTATGTTTGTTTTAATGTTTTTTTTTCCCCCTGGTGGCCGGGCCGCACCGCGTGGCCGCCCACGTGCGGGCGCAGCGCGGAGCCCGGGCCGGACGAGCAGAAGGACGCGTTCTACTCGGTAGAGACATAGAATAGTTTGGATTGGAAAGGACCTTAAAGCCCATCCAGTTCCACACCCCCCCTGCCAGGGGCAGCGACACTTCCCAGTGGATCAGGCTGCCCAAGGTCCATCCAGCCTGGCCTTGAACACCTCCAGGGATGGGGCAGCCACAGCTTCCCTGGGCAACCTGGGCCAGGGCCTCACCTCTCTCGTGGTGAAGAATTTCTTCCTAATGGCTAAATCTTCCCTCTTCCTTTTTAAATCTATTCCCCCTCGTCCTATCACTCCAAGTCTTTGTAACCAGTCCCTTCCCAGCTTTCTCGCAGCCCCTTCAGGTACTGGAAGGTCGCTATTAAGATCTCCCTGGAGCCTTCTCTTCTCCAGGCTGAACAAGCCCAACTCTCTCAGCCTGTGCTCACATGGGAGGTGCTCCAGCCCTCGATTCATTCTTGTAGCCTCTTCTGGACCCGTTCCAACAGCTCCATCTCCTTCTTATGTTGAGGATTCCAGATGAGGTCTCACAAGAGAGGAATAGAGGGGCAGAATCCCCTTCCCAGCTCACTCACTGAGATTCCATTCCATGCGGTGTTAGGCCCTCCCAGTCCACGTTTTCTTCCTCAGGGCAACCTCGCCTAAGAAGCCATCCTGCGCAGTGAAGAGATGAACTGTCTTCTCCACAACTTTAAAAGTTACAGGCTAAACCCGTCAGATTTTTTTTTTTTAAACTGATTTTGTTAACATTCAGACTGAATTTTATGTTCACAGAGTGGTAAAATTGTTTAGTTTAAACTTAAAACTTCATGCAGATAGTTATAGAAAATAAAAAGGGAGGGTGGTAGGAAATTACTTGATAGGAAGTTATTTAGTAGGAAATGTCTAGTTTGTCTATATTAACTAGTATGGGCAGGCAGAAAGTGCTACGGTCACTTTTTTTTGAACTTTTGGTCTCCTCCCAATTTGTGTCAACAAAGCTGTCTTAAGAATTACTAGTCTGATTGAAGTCCTGATGTCTCTTTGACCTGGCTTCTGGACCCTCAATAGGGATCCAAGTTTTGAGTTTTAGTTAATGTTCAGCATTCTGGGATCGGCTTGCCTGTGGAATGTATTGAGGGACCCAAATGGAGGGCTTGGGTTTCCACTTCTGTGGGTTTTCTTGAAGTTTCAAACTACTTATTTTCTGAATACTACTTCCAAAGGAATATTGTTACCTGCTAATCAGACAACTTAGTTTTAGTGAGGACAAAATCCGGAGACAGGAGCATTGCTAACTGTAGCATGTTTTCAGGTTACTGGTGTGGAAATCAGCCAGCTGAATACTGAGTAGCTTTGGTTGACAGTCACATCTCCTGTGTTCGAGAATTTTCAAGCATGTTTCTTAGGAAATAAAAACTCTTCACAAGTAGCATTTCTCTTTATATGAGTAATATTCTGATTTCTCTTTTGAAACTAAATGCTAGCGCTTCTGTTAGCAGTCCTTTCTGCTTTTCCATTTCTTACAGGAAAGCAAAGCTGTGCTTCCTGTTGCATAAGTGTTTTCTTCGCTGTGTTCAGGCTGGCTTATCAGATTCAGGTGTGGCATCCTTAGGTTGGTCACCGGCAGCCTGGAAAGGGCGGGCTGATTCCTCACCGTTTGCCTCTGATGCAGTTGACTTCCCAAAGAGCTCTCAAGTACCCTGGCTTTAGCAGTGGCTTTTATCTAGTCTGTCGTTTGATTGAGGGAACAAAGTCCTGTTCATACTAAGTGGAAGTAAAACTTTATAAAGAAGTGCCTGGTAAGTATAACGAAGATGATTGCCCTGATACATTGTGCTTTTATTTTTAACAAATTTAACAAATTCTAAGGAACAGCTAGTACCCAGAAGAATTGCAAATGATTTTAGTGGTGAAGTTCAGTTTCATTTCTACTCTGAGGGGCTCAAGTTTTGCTTTTGTTTTTTAAAACAGACTTCTTCCTCAGGGGGCACCTAGCCTAAAAGCCATAAAATAAGGAGCATTACAGTGGAGCTTGGTTGTAGTTCTTCGTCTCATCAGATCTGGATGAGCTACTAAAGCAGAACTGGTTGTCACCTAATCTTATGTGTAAAGACTAGGGATTAATTGTGCCTCTCCTGTTTAAAAAGTTTTGAATGTGTATTAACTGCAGTGGTCTTCCACATTTGATACAAGTAAGTATCTAGTTTCTGGTATCACTAGAAGAGTTGCAAAGAAACTTTATGACTTTAAAGTCTGATGCTAAAGTTGCACTCAAAAGCTTTAAAGCCGACCTAGGAAACCGGCGTGGTGGCACCTCTCACTAAGATCTTTGAGCTGTTCTCGGCCTGTGGCCTGCAGCAGTAGGGCATTCGTGCAGATCAAAGTCCAAAATTCTAATAATGTTTTGATGAGTAGCTGCAAGGTGATGTGTTTTGGTGTCAGACTACAGTTGGAGCTCTGTAAGAGTTCAAGTAAATTATTGCCCCCTCTCTTCAGTAGAAAGGGAAGGTTTGAGGTGACTAGACTTGTGTTTTTTCCAGTTTGGGGATCTGGTCTGTGAGGCAGTGGCTCAGTCTACTTTGCAGAATTTGACCTGGCTCAGAAATGCTAGGTGAGGCCAAAGTTCTAATTCGTTTTCCATTATTACTTTTCCTGTCCCGGTGAGGTTAAAGTCTAGTTCTGGGATGCAAGGGTGCTAGGGGAGGTGGGAGGCTGCTTTGTATAACATGCTTTCGTAGTTGTGACTGGGTGAAAACTTTACAAGCAGACTTAAACAAGTCGCCTTGTTGCAGAAGCCTTGCTTGAGGTGGCCTTGAGAGATAAAAGGAACTGCTGGAAAGTTGCCTGTCATGACAGAACGGAGGAGTATTGACTAATAGAGGAGAATTTGATCTGGCGTGTTTTTTACTGTACTCCTTTTTTTTTATCTTGGAAGTAACTGAAAAGTGTGGTGGTGTCTGAGCAGCCTGGAGGCTGTCCATTTAAGGACCTTTCTTCTGAACCTGCCTTTTCTGGATATTGCTCCTTAAAGGTGCCTGTTGGCTTCATCTGAAAACTAAATCCTTCTGTTGGTTTTTAAAACAGTTTATACTGATGGGGAATTTTGTCCCATGTAAGACTTCTTAGAACGTAGGGCACGTAGATGTAGCATCAGCTGCCTCTAGCTGGTGAGCTTGCATGGAGTTCCAGATCCTTTACGGGAAGAATGCAGAGTTAAACATGAAAACATTGGTGAAGAAAAATCCCAGGCAAACTGTTTGATGCTTTGCGTATACTTAAGCTGTCTGAAGACTAAAGCAGTGCGGTTTGTAATCAAACTTCTATGGCAGCTGTAACCTTCAGATATCTGTGTTGGGGGGAGGGGGTAGGGAGCTCTGAAGGTAAAGATTTTTAAATAAATCTTTCAGTCTTGGAGGATAGTTGTGCAGACCCCATTTGTATGACTTCAGATTCCTTACTCTGGTTGCATAATTTCACTTTACCAGTTTGCCGTATACCAAAGCAAAAGAAGCTTCAGGTTTTTCCTCTTGAAAGAGCAGTTAAAAAGGAAACAACTTTGAATCAGATGCAAAACTTATCTTTTCAGATTCCTTTAGGGCAGTAAGCGGGGAACTTTCATCTGTGATGCAGGTCCTGATCCTGGCTGGCAGTTTGACAGATAACATTTAGTATAAAAACTTTTCTACTGTGTATCTGAGGCAGGTCTAGCTCACATATTAAACATCCGTCTTTTACTGTATATTAATGTGTTTATGTTAGGTTGTTACTGGTAACTGCCCAGAGTATTCAGTCCTGTCACATCATGCTCTAGTCCAACATTTGTGGTTTGAATGAAAGTCTGGTAGCTGTTAATATCTCTAAAGACGTATTGCAATTCCATTACCTGTTGGCGTACTGTTTTGCTCTTTTTAACAGGTCTTGCTGTTGTTCAGTAATATTTTTATGTGGAGATTAAGAGTTGCAAGTTGAGTGAAGAATGCGTGTTGGTATATAATTCAGAGACCCCCATCTTGTCCCTCCAGGAATTAAAGGCAGCAGCAACTATTGTGCCTTAGCCCAGCTCCTACAGTTGGCTTTGCTCCTGTTTTTCCTGTTCTGTGGTGTCAACATGGTTGCTATGAAAACAGGGATAAACAATAGCACACTGTGTGCCAGCTGCTGCCACCATAGTAGGCAGCTCTTCACCCTTGAGTGTCCGAGTAAGGTAGCTTGAAATCTTGAACATGGAGGTGAAGAAGAGAAGACCGAGTTCCGTCTCTGAAGTGCTCAGACAGCTAGTTGTTTTATTCTCGTTAGCATCTGTTCAAGATCTTGCATGCTTTCATTGCAGAATTTAAGAGGAAAGAACATAATCCTGTTCAGCTGGAAGGTAGATATGGGATTACAGAAGTGGTGTACTAGAGTGTGTATCTTTCTAAATTCTCAGGCTTCTGCCATGGTTGGGAGGATGGATGGTCACTTTATGCTGAAGATAATTAACTGTTTTGGAGAAGGAGTTGCTAAAAAACCACGGTCAACTTGTTCAACACTGGAATGCTTTGAAAATCACTCTAAATAAAAATTTGTGGTTTTATATATATTCCACTTAAGGGCTAAACGTCAGGATGCTAATTCTGGCTCCTTCAGGCCATGTGGTGTTCTTGCTGCATCGATAGTGGCTTTATTGAGGACAACTCATGAACGTTCTTGGTAACCTGGGATGATGGATGTTTTGGGGTTGGGGGGAAGCATTGTGGTAGGGTGATAGGATTGTTTTGATGGGGGATAAGGCGTACTGACCAAACAAGTTAGATAATGAATGATTCTGTTTCTGTTGGGTTAAGAGTCGTGAACTGCGAAGGGAGCACGTGGTGTATTTGAAGTTAAGGAGACTTCTGACACGCGTGCTTTTAAACCGGCGTACTTTAAACTTGTCTTCAGGTGCACTTCGAAAAGGACTCCAGTTTAAATGTTAAACTTCCTTGTTCTTTTATTTTTAGTTCTGGAAGTCTTGCATAACTGTTTAATGGCTTAGAGGAGTTATGGTGCTGTGACCACAGCCTGTTCAACCTACCCCATCTGAGCTGCTGCTTCAGTGTCCTTCCTGCTCAATGAGATGCATACCTCCTTTCCCCAATATGGGCAAAAGAAGGGCTTTATTCTGTCTCAGACAGGCATGCCTTGCTGATGTTGCCGTAGCGTTCTACGGATGTTTTCCAAGTGAGCCTTCTAGATATCTGGCAAGTAACAACTGCTAGGAAGAAATAATTTCTAGAGAGAAGTAGCTGGCCTTTGAGCTTAACTGTGAGGAGTAGGGAAAGAGGGCACATAACTAAAAGAGAGCAATGCAGAGGCAGGTGAGAAAGCAGTTAAAGGCATCTGTTGCTTCTTTTCCCAGTTTCTAAGCATTTTGTAAGTTTTTGAAGTGAAGGTTGGCTGCAAAAACTAATTAGTGGAAAAGTTATGTTGTGCGCTGTTTCTTTGGCTGATCAAGGCTGCTTTACTGCAAGCAAGGCAGAGACAAACTTTCATCTCCTGCAGTGGTTTTAATAGTCCGATCAGATGCTGTACAGGGAAGTACTGAGTTAACCACAAGTCTGTTGTGATTTGCGTTGCCTTCGCTGGGACAGTGGGAACCCTCACCTGGCCTTTGGTCAGGGCAGGAGTAGGTGTTCTAAAAACGTCCCTTCCTCAGACAGGTGATCTGCAGCCATGAGCAGCAACGAGTGCTTCAAGTGTGGACGTACTGGCCACTGGGCTCGGGAGTGCCCCACTGGAATTGGGCGCGGTCGTGGGATGAGAAGCCGTGGCAGAGGTGATTGATCACTGTGGTTTTCAGTTCTTTGTGCAGTAAGATCTCTAGCTGACTGTTCTGAATAGAATTTAAAAATGGCTCTGCTAGTCTGAATTGAAGAAGTTAAAACACCGGTTGGTAATAATTTCACTGGTTCTTGCCTGTGCGTAAGAACTGTGCCGGGGTCTCCAAGGATGAGTTGTCAGTTTGGCTGGGGTTGTCCTTGGTTAATTCTTAAGAATATTTGGAACTAAATCCTTAAACCTTATTTTTTTCTCCCATTACCCATTTCAAGCAGGCTTCCAGTTCATGTCTTCGTCTCTCCCGGACATCTGTTACCGCTGTGGTGAGTCTGGCCATCTTGCCAAGGACTGTGATCTTCAGGAGGATGGTAAGTATCAATAAATATTCCATCTCTTCAACCACATGGACACAGATCTGTGGTTGAAGAGAGGGATATAGTACACTGGTAGTTACTGGAAGCAAGCTGTACGTGTCCCTTGCTCGAAGCATGCTACAGCTCACGCTACCAAGGTTTTATAGTCTTGTTTGGTATCTTTTTCTTATTGTGGAAGCCTGCTATAACTGCGGTAGAGGTGGCCACATTGCGAAGGACTGCAAGGAGCCGAAGAGGGAGAGAGAGCAGTGCTGCTACAACTGTGGCAAGCCCGGCCACCTGGCTCGTGACTGTGACCATGCAGATGAGCAGAAGTGCTATTCTTGTGGAGAGTTTGGACACATTCAAAAAGACTGCACCAAAGTGAAATGCTATAGGTAAGAACTGACTGCAGGATTTACCTTAAGTGATAGCTATGTTCTGTATCTAGTTTTGGTTAGGAAGCGAAGGTTAAGTTTTGACCAGGTAGCTCGTTTCTTTACACAGTTATCTACTGTTGTTTGAAACTAAGACTTGAACGCCTGTTGGCAAAGGCCAGAATGGTGCAGATATTAAATCACTTCAGCTGTAGAGAAGAAAGGGCTGTGTCTTTTACAGAAGGTAACGCAAAGTAGCACAAACTTAAATTTCAGGAGGGTGCCCTGTATCTTAAGCTGGAACTAACAAACTCCAGCTGCACAAACCCAGCATCAACGTCCTTAAGATGCCTTAGTTATAGGAACCACACGTAAAAAGCAGACGTTCAATCAGTTTGAAATGTTGGCTTGAAAACACTATCTGGTTTTCAAATGTAGGCCTATAGCAGAAAACAGCACGTTCCCGAGTGTGGTATTGGACACCCCCCACCAAGGTTTCCTCCTGTGGATGAAGAAAGAAGCGTCGTGCATTTGAGTTAAATCCAATTACCCTCAAAATGAGGCTACACTGCAGACAGGAGCATTGGAGCAGGCAAAACCTGACAGACAGTGGAAAAAAACCCAAACCTTCTGTATTTGACGTACAGTGGTCTTGGCAGTTATGGTGATTAATGGGAGTTGGATCAGTTAGTGAACAGTTCCTGGCTGTGGTGAAGATGAACTTGCCTCATGTCAAAGAGTTCTGGAACAGCGAAGCAGAAGTCTTGAATGCGGAACTAGTGCTGCATGAAATTCCAGTATCAAACATGCTTGACAGAACAGGATTGCTGTTTTGGTGACTGCTCTGGATGGTTCTGATAAAACTGCTTGCTTTTTTCCAGGTGTGGTGAAACTGGCCATGTAGCCATCAACTGCAGCAAGACCAGTGAAGTCAACTGCTATCGTTGCGGCGAGTCAGGGCACCTTGCACGGGAATGCACAATTGAAGCTACAGCCTAATTATTTTCCTTTGTCGCCCCTCCTTTTTCTGATTGATGGTTGTATTATTTTTCTCTGAATCCTCTTCACTGGCCAAAGGTTGGCAGATAGAGGCTACTCCCAGGCCAGTGAGCTTTACTTGCCGTGTAAAAGGAGGAAAGGGGTGGAAAATCAACTTTCTGCATTTAACTACAAAAATGTTTATGTTTAGTTTGGTAGAGGTGTTATGTATAATGCTTTGTTAAAGAACCCCCTTTCCGTGCCACTGGTGAATAGGGATTGATGAGTGGGAAGAGTTCGAGTCAGACCAGCAAAACCCTCTCTGGGTTACATGGAAGTGATCCTATGCAGGAGGAAAGAAATTCTGGAAGTGTCTAAACTTCCTCATAATTTTAATTTTATTGCAATGGCCTTGGATTGTCTGACCTCAGTAGCTGTTAACACCAAGTAATACATGTATCGGGCCCTACCTAGAGCATATAGCTGAGTGGGAGTAAACAAACAAGATGCACATGCCTGTTGATGGCCATGAGAGAGAGAGAGAGAGAAATCAGAATAAACCTAAAAGTAACAGTAATTCAGTCAGCGAATGTTCATGTTGGAGCTACGGAACGTAATGGGAAACTTTGGAATAAATACTGCAAAGTGAATCTGAAGCCCAGCCATCAGTGCTCATAGCATATACACAATTTGGAGCTATTCAGGAGTTGCAAATAAATGCATTTTCACAGAAATCAAGATGTTATTTTTGTATACTATATCACTTAGACAACTGAGTTTCATTTGCTTGTAATCAGTTTTTAAAGTAAGATGGTAAAAGCAATTGAAGTCCTAGAACATAGAAAATGTAATTTTAAACTATCAATAAAGCTGGAGGAGGAAGGGGAGTTTGGCTAAAGTTCCTTCTGTTTATTTTTTGGTTTTCATGTACACAGTGCAAAATAACATTAAAAAGGGGTATGCGGAGGTGCACAACTTAGTTTGGACTTTTCTTTCATGCTGTGTTAAGTTTCCCTCCAGTACCATCGAAACATACCTGTGCAGTCCTTCCAGACCGAGCCTGTCAGCTTGTGTCCACGGAATAGGGTGTGTGGCCTCAGAGCGTGCTGGTCTCATCCCTGTGGGTATGGTTGAAGCTCTGCTCCCCAAACCACTGAAGACGCGATCTGTTGGTGGCCATGTGTCTTCCTGGGCTGTGCTAGTTCAGTTCAGCACTAAAAAGGGCTGTGGAGCAGCTGGTATTCCAGGCACTTCCTATTCCCATCTGTCGATGTACTGTGCAGAGGGACAAAGGGTTGGGAACAGTTACGGAATTAACCAGGCAAATGAAAAGGGAGCTGGAGAAGAGTGCACCTTGAGCACCTCTGCTCAATAAAGGAGTCATGACAGGAAAAGGGTGGCAGCCCTTGGCTGAGCTGAAGTGCCTTGAGCTCTCGGCTGCCTGCGGTGCAGATCACATGTAACCTGTCCAGGCTTGATGAGGGCTGGTGCTGTGCTCAGTTGGTGCCTGTGTCTCCACACGCCGGCTAAAGCCATTCCCATTGCATCCCAGCGTGGGTTTTGTGGTCTGTGTGTGCCATTGCGGTGAAAAGCTGCTGGTGGGCCGGGAGGCGCTTAGCTCTTTTTATTTCCCAGCAGATTGGACCTAAAATGTTAGATCATAAAGGGAAAGAAGTTCCAGGGAATAGAGGTTACAAATATTTTTTCCATTATATTGGAACCACGGCTGTTGAAGGTGCAGTTGTGCAGTGATGCCCCAAGAGGCTGTGATCGGCCGGGAACAGCTTTCGCTGTGGCTTTCAGCAGGGGGGATAGCGTCTTGGTGAGGCTTGCAGAGCAGGGAGAATTTCCCAAGTGCTGAACTAGGGGATCCCAGTGAGGAGCCAGACCTGGGAGCATTAGAAATGGGAAAAGCAGGTGTATTGCCTGGTAATCATAAGGTTGTTTCAGGAAATGTGGTATCTGAAATGTGTGTGTCCAAGAAAATGGTGATGGTCACCCCTGCTGTGTCACGCTGGGTGGGCTCTGATTAGGTTGTTGCTGTTCTGCAGTGGGGAAATCCAGGGTTCCTTAATGCTTCATGAAATAAAGCATTAAAAAGATTGGAAGTTTTCAGCCTGGTTTGATGTTCAAAGCCTGTGGAAAGCCTTGAGCCATAGTTGACGGAGGAAAAGAGGAGAAGGTGGCTGGAACACCAGTGGCTGAGCAGGATTTGGAGAGGCTGAGCTGGCCCTGCTGTGGAGATGGGAAGCAGCAGGCTGTTGAGAAGTCTCTTCATTCAGAGCACTCAGGGGGAATGTTCTTGTACCGCTTTGCTAAGCAGAAGAAAACGTGTGTTTGCATCTGCCTGGTCCGTGTGGCATAAAGACGTAGAAAGCACAAGCAAGAGCGCATGAACCCACAACTGCGACGGGGACTGCTGTCACCGTTAGATGTGGTTCTTTGGCCACATGCCTTTTGGCCCAGCTGGCTGCAGAAGAACAAAGCTTTCCAGCACTGGTAGAACCAAGGACCAGGGCAGAGGTTCTCACTCAAGTTGTGTTGTGGTTTTGAGTGGGGCGCGTGTTTGATTTCAGTTCGCTTTTTGTTGTAATAGCTGCTGTTGGGAGTATGAATGAATTTCTGAGTCTTAAACACAGTTGCCAAACCCCTTGTGAAATTCACACTTGTAACAGGTGGCTTGTCTGGGGGTCATACAGATGTGTTAGTACAAATTAACTGTCTTTGCATGCAATTATCTTAGTCAAACATAGAATCATAGATTAGTTTGGGTTGAAAGGGACCTTAAAAGTCCATCCAGCTCCAAACCCCCTGCCATGGGCAGGGACACCGCCCACTCACAGCCCCATTCAACCTGCCCCTGAACCCCTCCAGGGATGGGGCAGCCACAGCTTCCCTGGGCAACCTGGGCCAGGGCCTCCCCACTCTCATGGTGAAGAAATTCCTCCAGTAATAAAGCTTGAAGTCCTCTGATTACAAAGACCTGAAAATCTTTGGGACTGAGCCTGCAGCTACAAAACTGCTGTGTCAAAGCCCTGCAGTGCTGGTGACACCTGTGCTCTTCTCACCCATTCCTGTGGAATCTGGCCGCGGAGCTTGGTTATGAAGACCCTGCTGCTCCTTACAGGGTCACTGCTTCACTGCTCTACCAGTGCTGCAGCTGGGTAGGTTTTCTGTGTCTGCAGAGTACCATTCTCTGAGAATTATTGCTGGTTTTTAATATTTGTGCCCCAGAAGTGCAGCAGCAGCATTGCAGGATATGAGCACTGGATTTCTTTCCCAGGACAGCTGGATGTTCCTTGGGTGTGGGGGGAACACAAACGCTGGAATGGAGCAGAGATACTTGGATTTCCAGAGAAATCCTTGGAGCTTTCAGATTATCAGCAGGAAAAACGGTCCCTGTTTTATGTGAGACTAATGAATCGCTGTGCAGTGCAAGGTTTGTAGCAGGGAATTCAGAGTTTTGCACATTGTCCAGGGAGGTTATTCTCCCTCTGTACTCGGCACTGGTGAGACCGCTCCTTGAATCCTGTGTTCAGTTCTGGGTCCCTCATCACAAAAAAGATGTTGAGGCTCTGGAGCAAGTCCAGAGAAGAGCAACAAAGCTGGTGAAGGGGCTGGAGAACAGGCCTTATGAGGAACATCTGAGGGAGCTGGAGTTCTTTAGCCTGGAGGAGGCTGAGGGGAGACCTCATTGCTCTCTACAACTACCTGAAAGGAGCTTGTGGAGAGGAGGGAGCTGGGCTCTTCTCCCAAGTGACAGGGGACAGGACGAAAGGGAATGGCCTCAAGCTCCGCCAGGGGAGGTTTAGGCTGGACATTAGGAAAAAATTCTTTACAGAAAGGGTCATTGGGGACTGGCAGAGGCTGCCCAGGGAGGGGGTTGAGTCACCTTCTCTGGAGGGGTTTAAGGGACGGGTGGACAAGGTGCTAAGGGACATGGCTTAGTGTTTGATAGGAATGGTTGCACACGATGATCCGGTGGGTCTCTTCCAACCTGGTGATTCTATGATTTTGTGATTCCCTCCGGAGTGTGGTGGAGGGAGCCAGGCTGCAGCCACTGGCTGTGACTCCTCCAGCATCTCAGTCCGTCTGGTGGAGACCTGATGCGCTGGGAGCCGTGCTTGGGCTCCCGTGGGCAGTTGAGAGCAAGAAGAGCTCGTTTTGTGCGGTGTCAACGTGCGCACAGCTGTATGGGGGGGATGCCATTCCAGCTGTTGGTTACAGGGAGCTGCTGTTCCAGCTGTTTGGAGAGGGCTGCCTTTCCAGGCCTTTCAGGGAGCTGGTTGCCGTCCCACAGGTTGAGCCGTGGGGGCCGGAGGGCGGAAATAGGCGCGCGGGCGCCCTGCGCATGGGCGGGCCGGGCGGTGGCTGGGAAATCGGGGCGCGCGCCGGCACGCTGCGCATGCGCGCGAGGTACAGGGCAGGAGAGGGAATCGGCGCGAGGGGCTCAGCGCATGCGCAGGAGGAAGGCGGAGGGCGGGGTGCTCTGCGCTTGCGTAAGGGCGGGAACCTCCGCGTGCGCTCTGCTCATGCGCACAGGCAGAGACTGGGGGCGCTGCGCATGCGTAAAGCAGCCCCTGCCCGCATGCGCACAACTCGGGCCAAAAGCTTCCTGTGCGCATGCGCAGGGGGCAAGGCGGGGACAGGGACGGTAGCGGGTGGGCGCTCGGTGCACGCGGAGGCGGGGACTCAACGCGCGGGCGCTGTGGGCATGATGCGGGAGAGGGGTCATGGAACCACCAGGTTGGAAGAGACCCACCGGATCATCGAGTCCAACCATTCCTATCAATCACTAAACCATGTCTCTCAGCGCCTCATCCACCTGTCTGTTAAACCCCTCCAGGGAAGGTGACCCAACCCCCTCCCTGTGCAGCCTCTGCCAGTGCCCGGTGACCCTTTCCATGAAAAAATTTTTTCCTAATGTCCCGCCTGACCCTCCCCTGGTGGAGCTTGAAGCCATTCCCTCTTGTCCTGTCTCCTGCCACATAGGAGATGAGCCCAGCTCCCTCCTCTCCACAAGCTCCTTTCAGGTGGTTGTAGAGAGCAATGAGGTCTCCCCTCAGCCTCCTCCAGGCTAAAGAACTCCAGCTCTCTCAGATGTTCCTCATAAGGCCTGTTCTCCAGCCCCCTCACCAGCTTCGTTGCTCTTCTCTGGACTTGCTCCAGAGCCTCAACATCCTTCTTGTGGTGAGGGGCCCAGACCTGAACACAGGATTCGAGGAGCGGTCTCACCAGTGCTGAGTACAGAGGGAGAATAACCTCCCTGGACCTGCTGGCCATGCCATTTCTGATCCAAGCCAAGATGCCATTGGCCTTCTTGGCCACCTGGGCCACTGCTGGCTCATGGTCAGTCGCTGTCAACCAACACACCCAGGTCCCTCTCCTCGAGGCAGCTTTCTAGATAGACTTCTCCTAGTCTGTAGCTGCACAGGGTTGTTGTGCCCCAAGTGCAGGACCTGGCATTTGGCCTTGTTAAACCTCCTGCCATTGGTCTCAGCCCAGGGGGTCCAGCCTGTTCAGACCCCTCCAGCAGATCAACACTTCACTACCGGTTAGTAACACCAGCAACCCCGCGTCTCAACACACGTGCTCTGCGCATGCGCACACCGTCAACGCGCTGCACGTCTTCGCGGGCGGGCGTGGGGGACGCGTTGCGCATGCGTGTAGGGCGGGGACAGAAGGTCCGGCGCGCGCGCTCTGCGCATGCGCACTGGGGCAGGGGGAGCCCTGTGTGTGCGTGCGGCCCTGTCACTGCGGCGGCGGGAGCGGCGGGAGCCATGGTGAGTGCGGGGGCCGGCGGAGCCCCACCGCCCCTCGCGGGCCCCGGCGCTGCCGGTCACCGGCTCTGTGCTCTCTCTTTTTCAGGCTCGCAACGCGGAGAAGGCCATGTGAGTGCTCAGGCTGCGCCCGGGGAGGCTGAGGCTGGATATTGGGAAGAGCTTTCTCGCTGACAGAGCGGTGAAGCGCTGACAGGGGCTGCCCGGGACGGTGCGGAGGCCCTGTCCCTGCAGGGGCTCAGAAACCGTGTGGCTGTGGCGCTTCGGAACATGGTTGTCCAGTTCTGCAATCCACAACATAAGGAGGAGATGGAGCTGTTGCAACGGGTTCAGAGGAGCCTACAAGGGTGATCCGAGGGCTGGAGCACCTCCCATACGAGGACAGGCTGAGAGAGTTGGGCTTGTTCAGCC
This sequence comes from Phaenicophaeus curvirostris, assembly GCF_032191515.1. Lineage (NCBI taxonomy): Eukaryota > Metazoa > Chordata > Aves > Cuculiformes > Cuculidae > Phaenicophaeus > Phaenicophaeus curvirostris. The sequence goes on along the minus strand of NC_091402.1, from coordinate 3,650,345 downwards.
TGGAGAAGAGAAGGCTCCCAGGAGACCTTACAGCGACCTTACAATACTTGAAGGGGCTCCAAGAAAGCTGGGGAGGGACTGTTCATGAAGGCTTGGAGTGATAGGATGAGAGGCAGTGGGTATAAACTGGAGAGGGGCAGATTTAGACTAGACATAGGGAAAAGTTTCTTAACTATGAGAGTGGCACTGGCCCAGGTTGCCCAGGGAAGCTGTGGCTGCCCCATCCCTGGAGGTGTTCAAGGCCAGGCTGGATGGGCCTTGGGCAGCCTGATGCAGTGGGAGGTGTCCCTGCCCATGGCCGGGGGGTGGAACTGGATGGGCTTTAAGGTCCCTTCCAACCCAAACTATTCTCTGGTTTAGCAGGCACAGTGGGGTTGGGCTGACGGCTGGACTGGATAAGCTTAGAGGATTTTTCCAACGTTAACGATTCCCTGATTCTGTGTCATCTTTGGCACGTATTTGTCCAGAGGCAGTGGGAGCAGGAGGGACATGAGGCACTGTTCAGGGCATTGCTGGTTCTGCAGAGCTTGCACAGTTGTGGTGGCAGGTGCTGGAGAGAAGCTGCAGCATGGGCCTGCTGATAAACACAGTGAAACATATTCTGATGGCCTACAACAGCTTTAGGCAGTTCCCAGTTTTGGAATAGAGATGGCAGGGTAGATTGGAATTTGTCAGCATTAGTTTAAGTGTGATTCTTCTTCTTTGGCAGTGGCTAAGCCTAAACCCGAAGTTCTCAATGTATGCAATGGGTTGGGTTGGAAGGGGCTGGTTTAGGGTTTGGTCTCTGGTTTAGAAGTGGGGGATGTTTTTGTCAGATGTCTTACGTCATTTGGTAAGGCAATTTTGTTAGAAATTCATCTTCCTCAAGACAGGACGGTGGTGATCACGTTGATCATACATATCAGGATAGGCTTTTCTTCCAATGGAACAGTCAATGCAGAATCACAGGGTCGTGGAATGGGTTGTAAGGGACCTCAAAGCCCATCCAGTGCCACCCCTGCCATGGGCAGGGACACCCGCCACTGGATCAGGGGCTCCAAGCCCCATCCAGCCTGGCCTTGAACACCTCCAGGGATGGGGCAGCCACCACTGCTCTGGGCAACCTGGGCCAGGGCCTCCCCACCCTCACAGCAAAACATTTCTTCTGAAGATCTTATCTCAACCTTCCCTCTTTCAGCTGAAAACCATTCCCCCTTGTCCTCTTCCTGATTAAGAGCCCCTCCCCAGCTTTCCCAGAGCCCCTTTCGGCACTGGAAGCTGGTCTAAGGTCTCCTTGGAACCTTCTCTTTGCCAGGCTGAAGAACCTCAACTTTCTCAACCTGAAAGAATGTACTTTTTGAGTACTTCTCAAAAACATTTGCAGACCATGTATTGAGAACTAGTAGATTATGGGCCCTTTGATAATCAATCTATGTCATGTTTGGTCTTTTTCCTAAAATACTTTCCGAGCTTGTAATAGTGACTCAGAGAGAGGCTGAGGAGATGACAGCTGTCTCATAGCTTGCTAGGTGCTCTCCTATGGTCGGTGATCCCATCTGGTGCATCTGTGACATTGCATTCGATGGTGTGATTTTCTTCTGGAAGTACCTCTCAACAGCAGACTGAGCTTCAGTAATTGGCTTAGGTGCAGGGTAGCTGTTTAAGGGTTTAGATGCAGTCAGTTTTCTGTGCTTTTTTTATGCAACTATTAAATGTCTAGTATAAATAAAACTGGTAGTCTCTCCCGCTCATTGCAAGATACTTTGAGCGTTTTGGTAATGTCAATGAACTTCATTACTATCTGCTTCTTTCCTTACTGAAGCTGTTTGCTTTTTGATTTATCCCCTGGTAAAATGTATAAACTTCATGCTTGTGCTTATATTTTATTGATGTCTTTTTGCTGCTAATACCCAATATGCTTGTTTATGCTAAATGGAAAAGATAATTAGATGTTTACCAGGATTTGTATTTTTAGAATAAATTAACGTTAAGTGGTTGCAGTGTTGAAGAAGTCTCTAGCCAGAAGAGCTGGGCAGTGAATATGTTTCAAGCCTTTGTTTTCTGCAGACTCTAATTAAGTCCACAATAAATGGTAGGTATGGTTGGACTCGATGATCTCAGAGGTCTTTTCCAGGTGGTTCTGATTCTATGATTCTGTAAACACCCAGAGCAAAACTTTTTCCTGTTGGAATGTAGACTTTTAAAAGTAAATCTGCTTCCTTTCTTTTCTGTAGGACGGCCTTGGCCAGATTTCGTCAAGCACAGCTTGAGGAAGGAAAAGTTAAGGTATGGTGTGAAAATCCTAAAGCTTTGTTAGCTCCAGTAAAGAGCGATGTGCAAGCTAGGTACAGAGCGGCCCGGCAGCTGTCAGGAAGGTCACATGGCAGGTATGGGTGTCTCGTAGGAGCCAGACACATCTGGAAAGCAGCTGAGAGTTGGGGCTCTATTTCACAGTGTCACAAAGCAGAAATGGTAAACAGCATTTTCTTAGGAAATAACCTGTTTAACAAATAGTATGCACGTGTTTCAGAATTCTGTAAGCGTTGCTGCTGAGAAGAAAGTGCAACTTGAACATAACTTAATGTGCGTAGAATATGTAACAGTTTGAAAAAAAACCCAAACAACAATAATTCTTTAAGTAGAGGCAGCGTGCTGGACAGAAAATGAGAATTGTTTTTGAGGCTGACATTATCTCCTTCTGCAACTACTTAGGCAAACTGATACACATAGGCTTACTTTTACTGACAGCAGTCACAAGGGTCGCTTGGATTTGGTCCCAGAAGAGCTAGAGAAACCCTTCTTGTTGTTCATTGGCAATATTCCGAAAAAAACTGGAACCACAAAACAGGACCTTTGGGATTATTGTGAACTTGGTGCTTGCATGGGACGACATTAGTGTGCTATCAGCCTAGGACCATAGCTTATGTCGTCATCGTCTTCACTACCATGCAGCTTTTCTTGATTGATTGACAATCAAGATGTGGGATTGACAAAATATGGACTTAGCAACTTCATAATTCAAAAACCCCACCACTAATGAAAAAAATAGCACCCCACAAACCACGCAGACGTGCACGGTCTGATTTTGAGCTGTCTCTGGATATTCCTTTACATTTTTCACAAGCATATTTTTGTTTGGGATCAGCGTGTTGTCGGTAATTGTCTTTATTATAGCTTTTAATTTTGAGCGAGCAATGAAGGAACTCTGGAAACTAACCGAGGCGTCCTATGTTTGCACCTTAAGAAATGATGTTTTACACAGGAGTGTGAGCAATATGAGGCACTAAACTGGAAAATAACGGTTTGGGGAAACTAGTGGAAAAGATCCCATGAACAACAGTCAGAGAATAAGATGGAATCTAGTTTCTGGTATATTGTGTGAAGGAAGGCTTTTTAATAAATAAAAGGAAGAGCTGTGGAAGTACTGTAGGGAAAGGGACAAAACAACTGCACACAGAGGTGAGATGAAGTATTAGTTTGTGTCAGTAAGTCAACAGGATGTGAAGAAGGTTGGGAAAAAGGTGTTTTGGATAGACTAGTTGGGATAGTAAAAACAAAATCAGCTTGGAAAAAATGACAATATTATGTAGCAATTGAGAAAGAAAGGCTTGAGCTTAATAGTTACTTCAAAACCATTGGATTTTATTTAGATGCTAATATATTCAAAATGATGTTGTAATTCAGTTGTCCTAAATGGAATGTTATTTGCATTAGAGAGGATTGTGAGATTTGAAAAAAGAGGTGACGGGTTTTGTTTTGAATAAAATGGATTTAAGTAGATTGTTATATCCTGTGACAGTTTAATTTGGCAGGGCTGTAAATCATCGTTTTACACTTAATAAAAATCAGTGGGGGCAGAATGCACTGGAGCTTTGTAGCGTGGTTTGGAATTAATGAAGCAGTAAAGTTTGTGTGGAATGCTGTGAATGTCGTGATGCTAGGTTAAAACTAAGTGGTGTGGGTCTTTCTGTCAAACAGGAACGAAGACCTTTCCTTGCCTCAGAGTGTAATGAATTGCCTAAAGCTGAGAAATGGAGGCGACAGGTAATGTCAAGCTATGATTTTTTCCACTTCTGTACTAAGTAGAGCTTTAGCACTTCCCATTTAGACAGCCTGCTTATAATCTTTTTTCACACTTCAGTATACCGACATATCACAGAATAGTTTAGATTGGAAGGTGATATAGTTCACTGTGATATTCAAAATGGGTCCTACCACATCAAGTTTCTCAGGGCCATGTTCAACTGAGTTTTGAATACCTCGGGGATTTGGATTCCACAAGTTTTAGGGACCCTGTTCCAGTCCTTGATTACCTGCTTAATGATTCCCTCCCTCCCCCACCTTGAATTTACTCAGACTTTCCCCATTCCAACCTGTACTTGTTGCTACTTTTCCTGTTGCCGTGCACCTCTCAGTTTGGCTCTGTCTTCTCTATTCCCTCTACTAGGGAGTTGCAGGCTACGCTATCTATTGCTGTAGGATATTCCCCTCCTGTCTTCTGTTAAGGCAGATAAACCCCGTTCTCTCTCAGCACTCTCTCCTTGTACTTCACGCGCTCCTGCATCAGCGCATGCACTGCTGTAAAAATATTTCCTTGGCTTTTAAGCTTCTGGGGTCCTAAATTTGTGTCTGAAGAAAATCTATGTTGATTTTAGAAACTGATAGGCTCCAGTCCATTTTCTTCATCAAAAAGCCAACTTAGAATTTGGATCCTTCTAGGGAGGTATTTTTCAGCCTTTTCTTGCCCTTTTTTTTTGAGTAATTCTCTTTTGTGTTATTATTTAAACAGATCATTGGGGAAATTTCCAAGAAAGTGGCACAGATTCAAAATGGTAAGATTTTTCTGATTATGTTTTATTTTTTTGAATGTCCAGCCCTAAGCAGCTACAGTAAAACCCACGTTTCATGTGAACTGTGCTATTTCCATTGTATGAAGTCTGAAATTACTCTGGCGCTTCTAGTAAGCTGTCTGGTTTGTTGTCTTTCTGCCTTCTAACAGCTGGATTAGGTGAATTCAGAATTCGGGACCTGAACGATGAGATAAACAAACTTCTGAGGGAGAAAGGACACTGGGAATTCAGAATAAAGGAGCTAGGAGGTCCTGATTATGCTGTAAGTATAGATTATTTTATACTATATGGTTGTTCTGCGTACTAGTAAAGTGAGTAATGAGGAAAATCTGTGCAACCTTTAGTTTACCACGTATTACTTGGCCAGCATTCATTAGAGAGGAGCTTTGTTCAGCCCCTTAAAATGTCAGGTTGTGTTAGAAGGAGCACTTGTTACCGTGATGAGCAAAATGGATTTTTCATTCGGAGCATCCTTTAATCTGTTACAATGCTCAGGAAAAAAGGGGAAATACAAGATGCAAGAGGAACAAAATTTTAAACAATTAACTCTGTTTATTTTCCAGCGAATTGGACCGAAAATGTTAGATCATGAAGGGAAAGAAGTTCCAGGAAATAGAGGTTACAAATATTTTGGAGCTGCAAAGGATTTACCAGGAGTTAGAGAACTCTTTGAGAAGGAACGTAAGTAAATAGCAACTCTTCCCAGATGTGAATCTGCACAGCGGTATGTCTTGAGTAAACTGTCTGCTGTAGCATGTGGGGAACACAAATAGCCACATAGCCTGGCCTGTGTCTTCAGTCAGTTCAATGAAATGCTCTACACAGGTAATTAATTAAATGCTGTTTCTTAGGGCAAAGAACACCTTTTCCTGTAGTTGTCTGCAGTTAAAGAAATGTAGAAGAGAGTGAACTCTGTTTTCTACTGGGAGTTCAAAATAGTAAGGGCTATAGGAACTTTCTGTGATGTTCTACAGAAACTTTCCAGCATAAGAGGTTAACTTTATTGAGAAGTTCTAAATAGCACTCTTGAGTTCAGAATTTAGAAAGAAAAGGAAGTTTTACTTGTTCATCATTTCAGAAGCAGGAATCTGGTCCCATAATAAGAAAAACTATATGTAAGTGGATAAAACTTATATATAGATCTGTTAAAGAGTGAGTGTAATTGCTTGGACCTGAAAGTGAGGCAGGCTTACTGAAACAGCTCTTTCATATTTCCCATCTGCAGAGAAGGTTGATGGGAAGTTCTACAGGGGCTTGGGACGGCTTTTTAGTTCCTATTGTTCGCCGTCTGGCTCAGTGCTGGGGCTCAAGTATAGGGGGAAAACCAACTGCCTGTGTGACAGAGTGCAGAATTGCCACAGGGTGGGAACTGCAGTGTGAAACGTTGGGTTATGTTCTCAGATGGTTTTGTGCAGGCCGTATAAAACACCAGTACTGTTGATACTGCTGGCAGGTCAGGTCATCCCGGGGTAGCTGAGATTGCTGTGGGGCTGATGGGAGCCAGGAACACACAGCAAACCATCAGGGTGGACCAGGATGAATGACAGTTGCATGTTCTTTCAGCCCTCCCACCACCTCGGAAGACTCGAGCTGAGCTTATGAAAAACATTGATGCAGAGTACTATGGCTACAGGGATGAAGATGATGGTATTCTGGAGCCACTGGAACAAGAACATGAAAAGAAAGGTATGTGAGATTCAAAACCTGCATAAATCATCCCAGGAACAGGTGATGGAGGACTCAGAAGTTAAGATACAGTTGTTCCCTGCAGGTGTTGTCTTGTGCTTAGCTGTCAGGTTTCATCTGTCACATCAATATCCAATTCACTTTTGTGTAAGGCACTTCAAGGCCAAAGAGGTGTGACTTTGCTCTTTATTGCTGGAATGGTTTAATATTGTCAGCAAGTGATTTGTGATTGAAGCGGAATCTCCTTTTTCATGCTTGAGAAATGTGCAAGAGCAGGCTGCAACAGGGAGATCTGCGGAGCTCAAGTCATTATCTCCCTCCTTTTTGAAAACTGACTCTACCATCTCACCTGATTATTGATCTTTGAACATAGTTGTTCAGTTTTTAGAGAGAACTCTCTGGAAACCCTGAAGCAGCCTGTGTTAATTTATCCACATGCAGTTTGTCTGAGAGCTTTGACACATTTGTGAACATTTTTTTCCTTTGAAACCCGTACTTTCTCAATAGATAAAATTTATCTGTGTACCTGCTCACTTAGTTCTCTAGCTTTGTTGCCACTGACTTGGCCAGTAAAGACATTGAGATTATGAGCCTAATTCCTGAAACCCTCTTTAAAATTCAGCACTGTGTGCTATCTTTGGGTGTGTAGCTTTAAGCAAGAGGCTGCACCCCACCTTTAGGAGCTTAGCTGTTTTCTGAATAGTTCTCTTGCTGCTTCTGGTGAGCATTGTCTAATCCTGGTGATTTGAGGCTGTTTGTTTTATAGAATTGTGGAATGGTTTGGGTTAGAAGAGACCTCGAAGTCCATCGAGCTGCAGCCCCCCCATGCCATGGGCAGGGTCACCTCCCACTGGATCAGGCCCATCCAACCTGGCCTTGAACACCTCCAGGGATGGGGCAGCTGTAAATTCTCTGGGCAGCCTATCTCTCTCGAACTGGAGAGAAAACCTTTAAAGGAAACTGCAGGAAGTGATTTCTTTAAGTGATTATAAGTTATTGAGCTTGGAACTGCTCTCAATACTTAGTATCTCTTGATGTGGTCGTATACTTCTTGAGCTTACCCCTTCTCCACATTTGAGATCTTCTTAGTACCAGGGAAGAAGAGGGGAGTAAAGGAAATGCTTCGCTCATCTGTGTCCTGCAGCATAACCTAGAGTCTTAAACCAAGTGAACAGCAGCTCCTTGGCAGGCAATTAATAATGTAAGAAGGAAAATTGTTTGGTGCAGTGTTTGTCTTGCATATCTTGAGAATTGCAGACAGGAAAGGTTGTTTGGCTGCATAAATATGATAACTCAAGAAAACTATCATCTTGGATGATTGTGTCACTTGAAATAACAAGGCTAGAGGTACTAACAGAGCAAACAGGTTTACTGTTTGTGTAGGATTAAGGTACTGTTAGCGCACAATAGCTGGGATTCTTCTAAGGTCACTGGTTACCTAGGCTCTTGTCATTTTTACCTTGTTATCAGAAGAGTTAAATTGTTACGAAACTATGGAATAAACCACCTTAATTTGCAGTACTTTTTCTATTACAAAACCACACAAAAATGCAGTCATGTGCAACTTGTTAGTTAGATCTTGCTTTCTCATGGAGAGCACTTTAATGTTTAATCTTTGAGAGCCAGGGGGAATGACTGTCTTTCACCTCCCTAGGATTTTTATACACTGACAGTGTCACTGATTAAGCTGCTTAAAACTTGTTTTGGCACTCGTAGCAGCACTCCGCTGTGCGGTGGAGGCACAGCAGCCTAACAGCTCCTAGCTAGCAGCCAGTTACAGAGCTGGAATCATGCTCTGTAATAAGAGAAATATACTACAAGATAGAAAGGGACTTAGGTGAGTGAGTAGTGTAATCATGTTTAATTAATTACATGGTGATTAACATCCCTATAGTTGTTCATATGCTACAGAGCTGTAAGAGCCACTTGGCCTGCTCATGTCACCCCTGTTATTCAGGTTAGAGAGCAAGCTGGTATTTATCCATGACATTTAGAGTCTAAAATGTACCCCAACTGAGCCATTAGCAAGTGCCATGTTTTCACAATGCTAGCATTAGGGTTTGCTCAGTCTGTGGCGTTGTATTTTATTAGAGTCTACATCAAGATTGTACAATAAGTGTGTGCTATGGATGCAGAGGATTTAAACCAGGCTTAAGTCTGTTGGAAAAGCTTTGGAAATAGGAGGCAAATCAAAGGAACTTTAGCTTCAGTTGCTGCTGAGATGCTGTTGAGGAAACTGGGGCTATGGCTGGACCACACTGCTTTATCTTGCTCTCAGATACAATTGCTATTTTTCTTTGCCAACCAGTTCTAGCAGAAGCAGTGGAAAAATGGAAAATGGAGAGAGAAGCACGACTTGCAAGAGGCGAGGAAGAGGAGGAGGAGGAAGTAAATATCTATGCTGTCAATGACGATGAGGTATGTGATGGCTAAGGTGATGTAACTTTACTGTGTCTTCTATGCTGCCTCCTGGGAAGTCGAGTTCTTTTGCTGAGGACCGGCCTGCTGCTGCGTTCTGCCCTTCTCTCCATCTCTCTGTGCAGTTGTCCCTGTTCAGTAGAAGTCAGTAGTGGCTGAGTACACTTGGTCCAAGTTTTAGAGAGTGATGGAAGCTGGCAGCTAGGGAAGACTTCTTACTTGCGTGAGAAACAACAGCTGAGACCTTGCTGAGATCAGCCACTGCCTGGAATGCTGGTGTTCGTCAGGTAGCGTGGCATTAACAGAGCACTGATCAGTCTTGCTTCTAAGTACAATCTACATCAATAACAGCACAAGTAGTTCTCTGTAATTTCATACTCTTAATGCGTAGCAAAGCCATGGGTTGAAGTGCCTTGTTTATAGTCGAATCCTGATACAGCAAGGCTCTGCTGATGCTGCTTTCTAGACTGCTGTGACTTGGCTCTTGCTGCTTTATTCTTCCTGCTCCCAGCTCCAGAAAGAGAAGTGAGGAACATTGCAGGTTCTCTTAGAGACCTGTAAGAGGAGTACTGGAAAGGGGTACTTATATATTTTGTAGTCCCTACCTAAATGGGTTTATCACAAGAATAATAAGTAGACTGGTTGTTCCTTCAATACCTTGTTTTATTTTTATTATTTCATGATTCATAACCCGAGCTCTCAGGTGTGAGAAAGAAAGTAGTACAGAGCTACACCCGGAAATGGTACATGTATTTTTAAGGTATTTCTTCTTGGTTAGCTGGCACCTCTTTTTTTTTTGTTTAATAGCTCTGCTGTGGCAACCAGAGAGATACAGAAGAGGAGGGAGTAGAGCTTTGCATTCATTCCCATGCCACAGCAGAGAAAAAGCTATATGAGAATTGAAAGCAAGAGTCCCGAAAAAGTCAAGGAGCGTGATATGAATGTGATGCTTGTCTCGTATTCCTTTGTTGTTTGGTCCAATTCACCTACTTTCCGTGTTTGTAGCATCGATCATTCTTTATCTGGTTCCTTCCAACAGAGCAGTTGGAAAAAGGTGGTTTTAATGACCCTTTCAGGAAGTAAACTTGATGTGGCTTAATTTTTTCCTTTTTAGTCTGATGAGGAAGGTGGCAAAGAAAGAGAAGGTGAAGAAGGCCAACAGAAATTTATTGCACATGTTCCAGTACCATCTCAGCAGGAGGTAAGACATAAGAAAACAGAGTTGCAGACTTGTGCTCTGGCCTTTGCAAGACAAAGATCTTAACTTGTGGCAGGTCAGTAAAAGTGTCCTTGATTTGTTATTTCTGTGACTTGACTCTACAACTGTTTAATCCTCTTGCAAATGCCTGGAACCAGACAGAACTGTGGTTCCAGTGCTATAGCCACTTTTCATCTGAGAATTTCCCGAACCTTCATAAGTATTATATAAAAGAGGAAATCGTTGTGGTGTTATGGCCAAGATAACCCTGCCCACCTGTTTTTCTTCATTGTGCTTTTCTGCTAATGGTCTAACTCCCTGCACATTCAACAAATTATACGTGTAATGGCTTGTCAGAATGGCAGGAGAGAAACAATGATTAAAAAAAACATTGCTCTCTGAGGGATATTTTCTCAATTTAGAGAGAAAAACTGAGCGTCAAAACTGTCTTCCTAATATATAACTCCTGACTTGCATAGAAGTCTCTCTAATTAGCGTTAGTCAGTGTAATCTTTCCACTTTTTAGTGGCAAATTGCTCCATGCCTTATACCAATGGGATTATGCCTTCCAGATTCTAAATTAAGATTCAGAACGTTTATTTTTGAGAGATACTGTGTGCAGTGTGGACAAACGTAAAATCCTTAATGAGGTTAAAACAGGTCTTGTAGGTTACTGTTTGTAGATCTTTAGACTACCTGTGTGTTAAAGAATCATGAATTGCTGGCACTTCCAGACAAAAATTTAGGCAAGAGGTTCTGTTGTTAACGTGAAAGGCACGCTTGTGATTTTTGGGCTGTGGATCAGTGTGGCGTAACTCCGCTTGTCTGGGTTTGCTGCAGCTATAGGTGAGACAGTTGTCTGAAACTAAATTCAAGTGACTGTACTGAGAGTAAGGTAAAATTGCCACCAAAGTCCTCATTGAAAAGGGTAGAAGCAGAGATCTGAAACACAGGTGTGTCTTTTCCTGCTTCTTTTGACTTCTGTGAGCTTCTGCTGAGTATTAAAAAAGCTGCTTCTGACTCATCCTGGATCAAGTACTCTTAAACTAGTACAGAGCTATAACTTTCATGGTCTGTTTCCTATATTTCCTTTTCTCCTGGCTTAACAGCTATGCACGCGTGGTTTCAGCATCTCAATTAAGTCATCCTATTTTTGTATTTGCAGATTGAGGAAGCTCTTGTACGGAGAAAGAAGATGGAGCTCCTTCAGAAGTATGCCAGTGAAACCCTCATGGCACAGAGTGAAGAAGCAAAAACACTTCTAGGATTGTAACATTGTGCCAGTATATCCTGGGTTTCATATTATCTGCCTTAAAGCAATAGGTTCGTATATTCTGGTGGCACTCACTTCTAGCTCCGGAATTCCCCTTGGGTGTTAGGAGTAAACTGCTGGAGTTACAGTGTGTTCTGAAGAAGGAAAACCACTGTTTTAGCTTTAGGATGACTTGCACTTCAGTGCTGAAAAAGGTCAAGCCTAGAGTAACTTGTCACTACATCTTCAGTAACTGTTGTAAAATGGTCTGTGCAACAGTTTCTCTTACAGACAGAACCACAAACCCAGGGACTTCTCAACTTCTTAAGGAAAACTGATGTTACCGCCATTCTCTGCAGTGTCCTGATGTAGGTGTACACATCTCTTTGATGTTGATATTTGCTTACCAGGATAGCCTAGAGCCTGTTTGGAGATAACCTCGATGGCAGATCTGAGTGTCTTCAGAGTCGATATGGTTCTTTATATAACACATTCAAGTGTCTAAAAGCTGTCACCCTCTTTGTGGTTTCTAACTGAGCCTGAACAAATTGCTTAAATGCTGGATATTTCAGCAACTGTTGTAAATAATTCCATCTTCACAATACCTTGTTCAAATATTTTTAGTAAAACTTACTTACAACATGATGTCTTGTTTCGTTCTAGCTTAAAGAATTGTGGTGTTTCCCTAGTCGCAGCCAAAGAATGGGATCACAAGAGCCATCCATGTAGGGATTTGAAGCTGTGCGTCCCCTACTCTTAGCTTGTGTGTCCTGTGACGAGGCTGATCACAGTGGAGCCTGTTTAGGGTCTTACAGGTGACTGGTATTGTTATATAGATCTGAATGAATGAAACTTTAAATGGGACATCTGCAGCCCTGGAGCTGAAGGGCTACCTAAGGAATATAGTATTAAACAACCAACGAACCATGCCTGTGACCATTCCGAGTTTCTAGGTGCTCTCAGTAGTCAGTGCTATCTATTGTAAACAATATGCTCCAGAGCAGTCAAAGCTCTAAATTATTTAGGCAAGCTTTGTCTTACTTGGGGGAAATGATCAAACCAAAAAAAAGCTTTGAAAAAGTGGAAAGCATAGCAGCTAATTCCAACTTCAAATAAAAGAGTAAATTGCAAACTGAAGTACTGATAGCAAGCGGATAGCTAACATTACACATTCTTCTCTCTTCCTGGTAGCAGTGTAGCTTTCTCTGCTTTGTAATACAGCAGCATGTTTGACTCAATAAATGGTGTGCACTGGGCTGCAAGCACCGATCCAAAGTCAGCATTAGTTTTTGCTGCTGCCCCTTGAGTGTTTGCTGTTCTTGGGTTTAGAGAGGGTGAGGTGCTTTTTACTTAAATTGCAGTAAAAGGCAAGGCTATTCCCCCCAATCTCCTTTTCTTGAAACCTCTGGCCACCAGGAATGAAAAAAATAGGCTCCTTCCCTGTTGGATGTGTTAAACTGCATTGGACTTAGGACTTCACCTGTGGGAAAGATGAACCTGTGAAGGGTAAGGGCTTTGTTGCCTGGTACTAAGCCCCAGACAGCATTCCTGGAGTGGAATAAATTGGCAAGCAGTCTACAAAGTGCTTCCCACTCTTTGGGAGTGTTGGTCACCAAACCATAGTATGATTGTGCAGGGCAGACACAACACCAACACAAAACCTAGAGCAGCTGCATGGGCTTGGCAAAAAGGTGTTTGGAATTAGAGCTCTGTTGTGAACAGCCCTGTGCCAGCTGTGCTTCTGCCAGACCATGTGAGTTTTATTTCTTCTTTTGTTCAGTGCAACAACAGTTTTTCTAGTAGGGTAGCTGCTTGGAAGAATAATGCCGGTCTTGCTCTTGATGGGCTAAACTATACACTGGAGATAACCAAACTGAAGTTTAGTTGGGGAAACTAGCTAGTCTTTATGGCTTGACAGAGCCTGTGAGTTAGATCAACCCATAGCTGATCCCTTCTGTCCTATGAATCTATAGCACAGAAAAGAAGGAAGGGTAGAGATGCACCAGAGACAGAGTGATAGTGACAGAAGCCATAAAAAAATAAAGAGAAAGAAGGGAGAGAAAAGAAGAGAGAAAGGAGAGAAAAGAAGAGACAAGTCAGTAAGTGTAGTCATGTTCAAAGGAACAGCTACCAGCCCTGAGCAAGACCAATATAATGAGGCAAATGGAGAAGCCTCCGAGTGCTTATCTCTGCTGACCAGCACGAAAATGGAATAAGCAGACAAAAACACAACATGGAACTCTGCAATGCAAACTGTGGCTGATGCCGGAACCTCCTACACTAAATACTTGCTCTGCAGCTCAGTACTGAGCATTTTCAAGCTGACTGCTTTTTTTGACTGGATCTGAGCCAGCAAACTGCAGAGGAGTTGTTTGCCAGCGGTGGCCTGTAGTGCAGTTCCTGCGTTCTAGGCTGTGAAATCAATCGCTGGTGGAGTTCTGGTTGGGAAGATTCTGTAGCCAAGCTGGGGACCTGATCTGGTTTCTCCTAGGGAACAAAGCAGTGTGTAGGCTCTGTGTTAATTGTTAATTTGGATGGGTAGGGGTACTTAGGCCTGTGTGTTGGTGAGCTCTCAACTTGTGCTGTCAGCTTTGAATATCTCTAGGTTATACCTTGAACATCATTGTGTACGTGCTTACACGTAGCTCATTTTCTTGTCTGTGTCAGAGTTCTGTGCTGTGCGTGGTCCTGGCCTGAGCTTTGAGAGGATAACCTCCCTAATATTCGAGCTGTTCTGTTCTCCCCATCAGTCCTGGCTGTTTTTTGTGCTTTCAAAATGCATTCAATTCCATGAGTGGTGCCAATGGAGAGACACTGTCCTTACTTGTCTCTGTCTAATGCCATCATTGGAGGATCTGTTTCTCCTTGAGGCCTGAGGATGGTGAGGAATATTTGTTGGCAGTACTAGGGATAAGTGGATTTACCTGATCGGAGTGTGATAAGCAGAAGTGGCTCTGCAGAATATCAATTAATTAATGATGTTTTGTGCTTGTTTGTTTGCTTCCAAATCTAGTTGCTGAGAAATGCCTTTGCAATGTGATCCCACGTCTAAGATACCGTAGTTGGTGTGGTAAAGAGCCAGCACTGTGCCCAGGTGGCCAAAAGGCCAACAGCATCCCAGCTTGGATCAAAAATGATGTGGCCAGCAGGAGTAGGGAAAGGATTATCCCCCTGTACTCAGCATGGTGAGGCTGCACTTCAAATCCTGTGTTCAGTTTTGGGATTCTCACTACAAGAAAGACATTGAGGGGCTGGAGTGTGTCTGGAGTAGAGAATGGAGCTGGGGTCTGGAGCCCAGGGGATCCTCATGCAGCCAAGAGACCTGGGGCTGTTTAGTCTGGAGAAGGGGAGGCTGAGGTCCCCTCATCGCTTTCTGCAGCTCCTGAAAGGAGGTTGTGATGAGGTGGGTGCTGGGCTCTTCTCTCACATAACAAGGAGAGGATGAGAGGAAATAGCCTCAAGTTACTCCAGGGGAGGTTTAAATTGGATATCGGGAAACATTTCTTTACTGACAGAGTGGTGAAGCCCTGGGCAGAGGCTGCCCATGGCAGCTGTGGAGTCTCCGTCCCATTCAAACAATGTGTAGACATGGTGCTTAAGGACATTGAATCATAGAACTGCTAGGTTGGAAAAGGCCTTTGAGATCATTAAGTCCAACTGTGCCTGTCCACTAGTAAGCCCTGAGCACCTCCTCTGCCTGTATTTTAAATCCCTCCAGGGACTGGGACTCGACCACCTCTCTGTGCAGCTTCTCCCAGTGCCTGAGAGCCCTTTAGGTGAAGAAATTTTTCCTAATATCCGATCGAAACCTCTGCTGGTGCAACTTGAGGCCACTCCCTTTCATCCTGTCACTTGTTACTTGGGAGCAGAGCACCCAGCTCCCCAGAACCCCCTTTCCGGAGCGATGAGGTCTCCCCTTCTCCTCTCCAGACCAAGCAGCCCCAGGCCCCTCAGCTCCGTTCCCTTCCTTGGACACGCTCCAGCCCCTCCATGTCCTTGTCCTGAGGGGCCCAATGCCAATGGCATCTTGGCTTGTAGCAGAAATGGTGTGGCTGGCAGGTCCAGGGAGGTTATTCTCCCCCTGTACTCGGCACTGGTGAGACCGCTCCTCGAATCCTGTGTTCAGTTCTGGGCCCCTCACCACAAGAAGGATGTTGAGGCTCTGGAGAGAGTCCAGAGAAGAGCAACAAAGCTGGTGAGGGGGCTGGAGAACAGGCCTTATGAGGAACGGCTGAGAGAGCTGGGGGTGTTTAGCCTGGAGAAGAGGAGGCTGAGGGGAGACCTCATTGCTCTCTACAACTACCTGAAAGGAGGTTGTGGAGAGGAGGGAGCTGGGCTCTTCTCCCAAGTGACAGGGGACAGGACAAGAGGGAATGGCCTCAAGCTCTGCCAGGGGAGGGTCAGGCTGAACATTAGGAAAAAAATTTTCATGGAAAGGGTCATTAGGCACTGGCAGAGGCTGCCCAGGGAGGGGGTTGATTCACCTTCCCTGGAGGGGTTTAAGGGACGGGTGGATGAGGTGCTGAGGGCCATGGTTTAGTGATTTATGGGAATGGTTGGACTCAATGATCCAGTGGGTCTTTTCCAACCCGGTGATTCTATGAGCACAAGGCAAGGAGCATTTCCCATGGCTGATCCGAGCCAGAACGCTTCTTGCCCACCGGGACCACTGGCTCCTGTTGAGCTGCTGCCCCCGGCGCCCCCGGCTCTTCTCCGAGCCGCTCGCACTGGTCGTTCCCACGCTCGGGGGCGCCGCGGCTCCTCCCCGGGGCGGAGCCGGTGCGGGCCGAGCAGCCGCGGGCGGGGGCCATGCGGAGGGCGCTGGGCGCTGCCCTGGGGGCTGTCGGCGCGGGGCGGGCAGCGGGCGGCACCCAGGTGAGCGCAACCGGGTCCTCGCTCCGTCCCTCCCTTCGGGGGCTTTGGTCGCGCTCAGAGCGACCTGCGCGGCCACAGGGGGGAAAACAGCTGTTAATGCCTTGTTTTCGTGGAGTGGTTCGGGTGGGAAAGGACCTCGAAGCCCATCCAGTCCCACCCCCTGGATCCGGGGCTCCAAGGCCCGTCCAGCCTGGCCTTGAACCCCTCCAGGGATGGGGCAGCCACAGCTCCCCTGGGCAACCGGTTCCAGGCCCTCCCCGCCCTCACAGCAGCCAAGCACTGGAGACCTACTTGCTGCTTAAATTTTTACTTGTGTTTCCTTTGTCAGTAGTTTATTAGTATTTCGTGCACTGAAACTGCCTGTGAAGTGGGGTGGGGTTAGATCAGTTGCTGGTGAGCCTCACTGGCACAGCAGCGTGTATTTTTATCAGTGTTGTGAAACGTTCTGGACCTACTTATAAAGCAAGTTAGAGCTTAGGAGCCTCTGTTATGAGGGAGTTGTAGTGCTCCTTTTTTTCACAGTAGGTGTTGCAGTGTACAGAAGTGCCTGTGAGGCACATAAAGTATGCACAGGTAAGGATCCATTCCTTCTCTGTTGGAGCACCTGCTTTCATTGTGCTTTGGCTATCGTGAGCTTTATCAAACCCACAAAATGAGGGCATAACTCATGCTCTTTCTTTTCCTCCTTGCAGGTCAGCGTGCTGCCATCCTTTGGTTTTCTCTTTGACATCGATGGTGTGCTGGTACGAGGAAAGACTCCAATTCCTGCAGCAAAAACAGCCTTTCAGAAGCTGGTTAATTCCCAGGGACGGTTCTTGGTGCCTGTAGTATTTGTCACCAATGCCGGAAATTGCCTTCGCCAGAAAAAAGCTGACCAGTTGTCTCATCTACTGGGAGTGCCAGTAAGTCGCTTAAGTCCTGTTTATTTAGTTATTTACATGCGGTAGGTGTGTCAAATGTATTATTTTCATTGAATGCTGCTGCCAAATCTGTTTTGGTTTTGCCTTAAGCCTTCTGAAATGCTTTGCTGGGAAGTATTGTAAAAGTCCCGTCCAAAGCTACCGGTCTTTTTGCTGGTAAAGGTATTGGTTTTTCCAATGGTAAAGCAGAGAGTAATGGTATTTCTTTGAAAATTTATTATTGTGGGAATAAATCTTGCCTCCTGAATAAAAAAATGTGTGTGTCAGTAGCACAGAACTCTGCTCCAGCAAGCTGAATGTGCAAGAGAGGAGCTTCCCTTCTCTTTTTCGTACAAGTGGTAAAACTTTATTCCTTCCTGATCTGTGGGCAGTCAGACCTCTCCATTGATGGGGACCATAACAGTATCACAAAGATAAAGCCATAAGGTCAGTTCTGCAGTGCCTTTTCTTGTGGTATGGGCCAGCAGATGTGGGCACAGCTGTATGAATAAAATCCTGTGTGTCAGAGGTAAAATGATTTCTTAATTATTTTAGAATAGAATAGAATAGTTTGGATTGAAAGGGACCTTAAAGATCATCTAATTCCAAACACCCTGCAATGGGCACGGACACCTCCCACGGGATCAGGCTGCCCAAGGCCCATCCAACCTGGCCTTGAACACCCCCAGGGATGGGGCAGCCACAGCTTCTCTGGGCAACCTGTGCCAGGGCCTCACCGCTTTCATGGTGAAAAAATTCTTCCTTATGTCTAGTCTAACTCTGCCCCTCTCCAGTTTATACCCAATACCCCTTGTCCTATCACTCCAAGCCTTTGTAAACAGTCCCTCCCCGGCTTTCTTGTAGCCCCTTCAGGTCCTGGGAGGTCCCTGTAAGGTCTCCTGGGAGCCTTCTCTTCTCCAGGCTGAACAACCTCAGCTCTCTCAGCCTGTCCTCATATGGGAGGTGCTCCAGCCCTTGAATCATCCCTGTACCCCTCCTCTGGACCTGTTCCAACAGCTCCATCTCCTCTTTATGTTGAGGATCCCAGAACTGGACACAATCCTCCAGATGAGGTCTCACAAGGGAGGAACAGAGGGTCAGAATCCCCTCCCTTGCCCTGCTGGCCACGCTGCTTTTGATGCAGCCCAGGACACCCTTGGCCTTCTGGGCTGTTAGTGCACATTGGTGGCTCATGTCGAGCTTCTCATCAACCAGCACCCCAAGTCCTTCTCCTGAAGGCAGCTCTCAGTCGCATCACCCCTACCATGTATTGAAACTGGTGGTTGCCCCAACCCAGGTGTAGGACTTGGCTTTGTTGAACCTCATGAGGTTTGCACAGGCCCATTTTGGGTCTTTTTAGTTCTGTAAAGTTGATAATTGATAATAATAGCATCGTTCCAGGTGAAAAAGTTTAGTTCTATACCTATTGGAGGAGTGGTATATGTAAGCTAAAAGGTGAAGTTCTTGTGATTAAATCAATGCTGCAGCCTCAAATAGGGACCACAATTAGAATTAGGACAGTTCTGTCTCTTCTTCCCTGTTTGTTTCATAAATGAATTTGGTGATCCTGTAAACTAGGAGAGAAAACCTGGTGTTCATGTGGAATAGAGTATATCCAGAAGATGAAAGGGATGTGCATGACAATTTGTCAGTAATGTATGTCTTTCTGGCATGTTATCAATACGTCCTCTGTGAAACTTAGGAGGAAATGATATGGCAGGATGTTAGATAGGCAGGTACGATAGTTTTGTAACTCATAAAATGTGACACACCTGTTAATTAAATCTAGGTGTAAATAACTTATCTGAAAACCAACAGGCTCCTTTTGTTTTTAAATCCCAAACAGATTTCACAAGATCAAGTCATGATGTCACACAGTCCTCTGCGGGTGTTCAAACGTTATCATGACAAATGTGTGCTTGTATCTGGACAAGGGCCACTGCTGGATATCGCTCAAGAGTATCTTTTAAACAGAAAGTTGGGGTTTTAAGTGTTTTCCTTAATCGCGTTCAGGGGGTCTTGTGGATCAAGCAAACACAAAATATTTCAGCACTACAAATCCAGTAGTAAGCAATGGTTGTTCCTACTGTGATGTCAAAGTTATGTTTTGAGACTGGTCGGCATGCTGATTTTTGCTTGTCTCTGTCCTGTCTGTTCTTAATGAGGAAGGGAAAACGAGAGAGAATTATTTTTTCTCTTGTATGTAATGACACTCCAGCAGAAAGGGTTTGTGTTCTCACGAGGACCAGAGTGTGACGTTCTGTCTGTTCTTTATCACATCTGACTTTTAGCTCAGTGGCTCAAGGTCGGCTTGTAAGGACATGGCTGGGCCACGTTGTTTTTGTAACAGATTTCTAGAGCCAAACTATACACGAAAATATTTTGCTGCTTCTATACTAGCTCTCAACAAGAACTTGAATTATATTAAAGTAAAAGTGCTATCGAAGCTTCAAACTGTAGTTCAATGACCATAACTTCTGCCTAATCTTTGCTTGTGCTTCCAGTAACCCCCTTCTGTGCATCTTCCTTTACTGGGTTTTTAATTGAAGTTGGTGGAATAATAAGTTGTAAAAAATGTACATGCAACTTTTAAGCATCAGCTTTACTTCAAATACAAAAATGAGAAAAAGTTACAGAAGTAACATTTCAGTTAACTGCCAAAATCTGTTAGATGTAGCTAAGAGAAAAGTGGGTTATGAGACTGAATGCAAAATGTAAAAAGCATATTTCTATTAGCGGTTTCATACAGGATAATCTTATTTCTAAATAACCGTACAAACGGCTTGCGGTGTTAGTTCCAATGCAAAACCAGGTGGTTTACTTTGTATAACTGATCTATTTAAGTAGCTCTTGTTTTTGTTTGCATTGTAAGAAGTCATTGTGGCTTTAAGAGAAGCATCACAGCTGCTTTTTACATAAAAGAGCAGTTTTAGTTTGATTACCTATCATTAACTAAATTAATGGTGTATATCAGCATCGAAGAGCACTGCTATGCAAATCAGGTCATTTATTTCCCTTTGGCTCCTTTCCTTTTTTGATGTGTTTCAGTGTTTATCTTGACTGACTACCTGTAGGGTGTAATTAAACCTTATTGGCCAGTCCGCTATTTTGCAAGAGACTGAGCATTACCGGTTTGTTCATCCAGCAATGATTGCAGCTAAGGAAACTGCCTAAGGAAGGCAGTTTGTGAAGACAGTATTTTTAATTCAAGTAGCTCATATTTCTTTCCTATAATGATTATACAGCATGATGTCTTGCCGCCAGATAAACTTCATTCAATTCTGTGTCCTTAACTAGTGTTTCTCCAGCCTTGGTTTCTGTCAGCCTATTACTATTGAAACACTGCGGGAGAAACACCCTTTGCTGGATGTGGTTGACCATGACAGGAGACCTAACGTTCTGGTGAGTGACTGTTTCTATTTTAAAAGTCTTTTTTCCTCATTAGATGACATTCAGTATTTAATTCAGGGGGTCAGTATTTAAACAACCGAGCTAATGCAGCTGCTCCTACGTTCTATTTTAGCTTTGCTTTTCTGCTTCTTTATTTGTTTTATTACAGCATTTTCAAGAGCAGTGGTGTAGGGTTTTTTCTGTCAGTAATAGTACTTTGATTTTGTTGCTTACTGTTGTGGGGAAACTTATTATTTAGTGCAGGTATCTAATTCCAAATCTGTCTTGGAAAGCTTCCTAGCTTCCTCAGACGTGTGGAAAACAAATTAAGCTTTTTCCTTCAATAAAGGATTGTCTTGGTGTTGTTTCTAGGCTTTGAGGTTGCTTTGATTATAAATTAATGCTTTGCAGATAACTAGTTTTTCCTCAAAGGGCTCCCTTTCTTGTTTATGCCCTTCTTTAGATATATTCAAATATTAACAGTATGTACAGAATGGTTTCAACTGAATCATGTAGAGGTTGAGCAAGAAGTAAATGCATACACTGCAAATACACCCGTGTTGTACATGTTCGGGGTCTGTATATAAAGTGGATTTTTCCTGTGTTCTGTGAAGAAATTCTCTGTGGTTCATGAGATCCATAACTCAGTTATGTCACCTTTTGCCTTGCTTCAGCTGTAAATTCATTAAACTGTTCATTATTTGTCACCGCAGAGAGGAAATCACGAAGCGCGAACCGTAATAAGTTTAGCAAATATATTATGTGTTGCAGGGTGTTTTTATCTTTCATAGCAATGTTAGACAAATATATTTCAAAAAGTATTTTACAAATGCTTCATTAATACTGGAGGCTCCTTATTGCTGGGAAGAACTAAACATCCATAGTGCTGTAGACAAGGACGTTAAACAGCTGAAGTTCTGCAGCTCACCAGCCACCCCGAGCGGGTGTCGGAGGCTGATGAATGCAGAGCATGCTAACTTCTCGCTGTGGAATGGAACTACGAGTTTCTAAGTAAACTGATGTCAGGTATATACCAAAATAGAGAGTGTGTTCCCTGCCAGGAGGCCACTGCGGGAGCTGTACTTGAATTTATTCTGTTAAAAACAGTAAGAGATGTTTAACTTTGTGGAAAACTTCTACTTTTTTCTTATTGCAGTACCCCTCTGCCGTGGAGCTTCCCAAGATTGAGGGTCAGTTATCTTTTCTTGACTTGCGAGTATCTGGTAACAGATGAAGTATGTTTATTGTGCTTTGCTTTACAACTAGAATTTCTTTTTAGGTGAATTTCTTTTTAGGTTGCTGGGCCCTTCACAAAGTTGGCTGAGGCAATTCTAAAATTTCCTTGTTAATGACATTTGTTGTTAATTCGGAGTGTATCACGGGAGATAACGGTGTTTTTAGAATGCATGCCATTTTCAGCTGTGTGTTTTTGAAGTTTCAGAGGATAGGTGGGGTCTACTTTCTTTTTAATCTTCCTTTAGCAGGCTATTTTTGCCTTTTGTTCAAAACTGAGGAATCGATGTGTTCATGTTTAAAACTAATTGGTCTTGCACATACAGTATTCAGTAGTGGGAGAAACTGGACCTTAGTATTTTAGAAGATCCACTGCAGATTTTGCTGCAGACCAGAAAAAATGCCTAAAAACAGCACTCAAATTTTGGTTTTAGATGAACAATGTGACACCTCTGATGGATTATTTAAATACTGTATGTAAACATAGAATCGTAGAATAACCAGGTTGGAAGAGACCCACCAGGTCATCGAGTCCAACCATTCCTATCAAAACACTAAACCATGCTCCTTAGCACCTCGTCCACCTGTGCCTTAAACCCCTCCAGGGAAGGTGAATCAACCACCTCCCTGGGCAGCCTGTTCCAGTGCCCAATGACTCTTTCTGTGAAAAATTTTTTCCTAATGTCCAGCCTAAATCTCCCCTGGCAGAGCTTGAGGCCATTCCCTCTTGTCCTGTCCCCTGTCACTTGGGAGAAGAGCCCAGCTCCCTCCTCTCTACAACCTCCTTTCAGGTAGTTGTAGAGAGCAATGAGGTCTCCCCTCAGCCTCCTCTTCTCCAGGCTAAACAACCCCAGCTCTCTCAGCCATTCCTCATCAGGCCTGTTCTCCAGCCCCCTCACCAGCTTCGTTGCTCTTCTCTGGACTCGCTCCAGAGCCTCAACATCCTTCTTGTGGTGAGGGGCCCAGAACTGACCCCAGGATTCAAGGAGTGGTCTCACCAGTGCCGAGTACAGAGGGAGAAGAACCTCCCTGGACCTGCTGGTCACGCCGTTTCTGCTACAAGCCAAGATGCCATTTGCCTTCTTGGCCACCTGGGCACACTGCTGGCTCATATTCACTCGGCTGTCAACCAACACCCCCAGGTCCCTCTCCTCCAGGCAGCTTTCTAGACAGACTTCTCCTAGTCTGTAGCACTGCATGGGGTTTTGTACCCCAAGTGCAGGACCCGGCACTTGACCTCGTTAAACCTCAAACTATTTGAATACTCAAGCAATAAAACAATGCTTTTACAGCTATTGGAGTAGCCTACAAATACATAACATTTCCAGTAGTAGACTGAAAAAAAATAATCCCTACAGGGAATTGTTATCCTGAAAACATATTCCATTCAACATGTGCAGACTCTAAAATGTGGCCTGAGAAAGCATTTTTAACTATTTTGGCTATTTCTTTAAAAGAACTGGTAAAAATGAAAGATCTTAGACTGTAAAAGATATTTGATCTACTGCTTAGTATCCTCATGTAAAATGAAAATTACTTGAAATATTTACCAATATAAAACTATTCCAAAAGATATTTTTGCCACTGCTGACTCATGTTCAGTCACTGTCAACCAACACCCCCAGGTCCCTCTCCTCCAGGCAGCTTTCTAGACAGACTTCTCCTAGTCTGTAGCACTGCATAGGGTTGTTGTGCCCCGAGTGCAGGACCCGGCATTTGGCCTTGTTAAACCTCCTGCCATTGGTCTCAGCCCAGGGGTCCAGCCTGTTCAGATCCCTTTGGAGCCTCCCTACCCTCCAGCAGATCGACACTTCTGCCCAGCTTAGTGTCGTCCGCAAACTTGCTAAGGGTGCACTCGATGCCTTCATCCAGGTCATTGATAAAGACATTGAACAGGGCTGGACCCAGCACTGAGCCCTGGGGACACCACTTGTCACTGGCCTCCAGCTGGATTTCACACCATTTCCCACCACTCTCTGGGCCCTCCAGCCAACCAGTTTTCCACCCAGGAGAGTGTGCGCCTGTCCAGGCCAGTGGTGACAGTTTCTGAAGCAGAATGCTGTGAGAAACTGTGTCAAAGGCTTTACTGAAGTCCAGGAAGATACATCCACAGCCTTTCCCTCATCCAGCAGCCGAGTCACTTTGTCATAGAAGGCGATCAGGTTAGTTTGGCAAGACCTGCCTTTTGTGAACCCGTGTTGACTGGGCCTGATCACCCGGTTCTCTTGCATGTGTTCCATGATAGCTCTCAAGATCACCTGTTCCATGACTTTCCCTGTCACTGAGGTCAGACTCACAGGCCTGTAGTTCCCTGGATCCTCCCTGCGACCCTTCTTGTAGGTGGGCACAACATCAGCCTCCAGTCCAGTGGGACTTCCCCAGTCTTCCAGGACTGTTGGAAGATGATGGAAAGGGGTTTGGCCAGCACATCCGCCAGCTCCTTCAATACCCTTGGATGAATCCCATCCGGCCCCATAGACTTGTGGGTGTCTAGTTGGGCAAGCAAGGCTCTGACCACCTCCTCTTGGATCATGGGAGCCTCATTTTGCTCCTCTAGCTCCTGGGTTTGTACACAGACGGAACGACTTTCTTTACAGTTAAGGACTGAGGCAAAGAAGGCATTAAGTACCTCAGCCTTTTCCTCATCCCCTGTCACTGTTGTTCCTTCTGCGACCAATAGGGACTGTATGGTCTCCCTAGTCCTCCTTTTATTATTTATATATTTATAGAAGGATTTTTTGTTATCTTGCACAGACTTTGCCAATCTGATTACTAACTGAGCCTTAGCCCTTCTGATTTTTTCTCTACGTAATCTCACTTCCCTCCTGTAGCCCACCCAAGAGGCCTGTCCCCTCTTCCAGAGCCCATAAACATTTCTCTTCTTCTTGATATCACTCAAGATCTCTCTGTTCAACCAAGCTGGCTTTCTCCCCTGCTGGCTTTTATTCCGGAACATGGGGATGGCTTTCTCTTGAGCTGACAGGATTTCCTATTTGAAGAGCTCCCAGCCCTCATGGGCTCCCTTGCCCTTAAGTACTGTCTCCCATAATGGGTGTGGGAGACTTAGAAATACAATTCAGAAGTTAATGATTTGTGGTGCTACAGAGAAACTTAACAAATTTAAAAAAATAGATTCTTAAACCTAGTGGGGTCTTGCTACTTCTGAGATTTTCTGTGAAGGAGTGGGTGTGTAACATTTTAAAACTCTGAATCGAATCTGTTCAGTCTCTTCAGACTCGGTTTTAGTGTCAGATTTGGTGCCCTGTTAACCTTATTCCATGACTCTGTTCTGTAACTCCTGTTCCCATAGCTGTTGTTTTGTTTGGGGAGCCAGTCAGATGGGAAACCAACCTCCAGTTGATAATAGATGTTTTGCTGACGAGTGGCTATCCTGGAAATCCGTATCACCGTGAGAGTTACCCTCACATTCCGGTGCTTGCCTGTAACATGGATCTGATGTGGGTGGCTGAAGCACAGTCTCCGAGGTAGGTGGAGTTCTAACAGATGTATGTCTCGTGGTGTGGTTGGGGTTCCTCATCTCTTCAGTAAAATTCAGAGTCAATATTTTATTCAAAATGCTTCATGGTCGGTCTCAGCTTCACAAAATCACAGAATCACTAGGTTGGAAAAGACCCACAGGATCATAGAGTCCAACCATTCCTATCAAACACATTCCTTCGAACACATCTTTGAAGCAGTGCACTTACAGCAAATCCTGCCTTATTACTGTCTCCATCATTGCATTCAGGAAATCAGTAACACATGATAAAAACTGCTTTTAAGCCCTAAAACCTTTTGTTTCCCAGGAGAGTGGGTTGACAGGTTTTTGCCTGAGGGCTTCAAGACTCTCAGTTCAAAGGGAAAAATGAAAAAATGATCAAAACGATTGTCTCATTTCATTAGGTCCTTCTTTGGTGTTTCTCTTTTTCATCCCACAGTTTCTGGTGGGGTGACGAATTGACCCTGCTGTTTGAAAGCAGAGAGTGTTTTTGAGCTGAGGACAATCTAGTGAGCGTTTTAAGGAACATAACTAAGAACAAGCAGAACATACAGGACAAGGTGGCATCATCTCTGGTAGTGGTTTTATCTGATTTTGTTTTCAATAGAAACTAGTTCTTCAATAGTTTTATTTTCCCTCCCTTCCCCTAGTCTAAAATTTGAAATAGAAATTGTTATTATTGTTTATTGGGTCACTGCCTCGACCTTGGATCAGAGCTCTTGTCAAATACCCTGATGTGGATGCAATTAGTATCTCCAATTAGCAGATTGGCAGCATACATACATGTGATGGTTTCAGGCTGCAGTGAGGCAACCAGTGCATCTGCTGTGTCTAAGATCCATGGTTTCAGTTGTGTCCTTTGGGAAAGATCCAACATAAAGTCCTTTTTTCCTCTGGAGTTTGACAGCATGACAAGTTTGCCTCTTGTTGGTGCTGTTACCTTTGCTATTGGAATACAACATCAAGACTAAGTTGCTCTAAGTTGTTGCTAATAATTACTGGAAATAATTTTATGCTTATTTCTTGATATTTCATGATACAGAACAACAAGCAGGATGGAGAGAGGGAACGAAGGGTTAACTCAGGATTCAGAAAAGCTCAAAAGCTATAATAGTGCTGCAGCTGCTTCCTTTATGCTGTTTTCCTTAAAAGACTGTTTTCATTTCTAGGCCACTAGAGATTTAATATCTTTATTAGTGCACCTCCTCTATCTCTCTGCAGGCTTCTGCTGATGACTTTTTAAGATGGGTTTGCATCCTCTCGGGTTGGGGAGTCAGTCAGCTGGGTTGAGAATTTCTTGTTGATGCACTCCAGGAGTCTCCTGGATTGCCTACAGCTGCCGTGCTACTTTTCCAGCGGATGTCGGGGTGGTTGAATTCCCCTAGTAGGATGAGAGTTTGCAAGCGTGAAGCCTCCTGTAGCTGGAGGAGGAAGGCTTCATCGGTTGGCTCTCCTTGATTGGGTGGCTTGTAGTGTACACCAACCACAAGTTTCCGTTGGTTCCTTGGTCTTTTATTCTGACCCACAAGCTTTCAACCTTTTCGTGGCTACTCTTCAAAGACAGCTCTTCACACTCTCTCCATTTCCTGATCTAGAGGGCAACGCCTCCACTCCTCCTTCCCAGTCTGTCCCTTTGGCACAGCCTGTGACCATTGATACCTGCACTCTGGTCATGGGATTTGTCCCACCAAGCTTCAGTAATGGCAACCACATCGTAGCTTTCTAGCAGCATGGTAGCTTCCAGCTCCTCCTGTTTGTTGCCCAAGCTGCATGCATTTGGGATATTTCTCAAGTGATATGTATTAATTCATCCCTAATATCACACCCTGACTTCAGTAATGAAGTAGTACTTCGTTTTTCACCATGACTTTACATCTTCTAAATTGTACTGGCTTTGTTGTTGACGCGTCCTCACTGTTACCTCTCGATCAAACTAACAGTGAGTTATCAAAAGCGTGCTGTAAAATCAGAATTTGTTCCTTGATCCTCGTTTACATCTATGTTTTCAGGGAAACCTGTGAAGTGTTTTTGTTACCATATTACAAGTGAGGTTTGGTATACTCTTCTGTTTAAGGAAAGATTAATTTTCCTTCTGTCTGATTCTAACTTTCCATTTCTCCTCTGTTGATTTAGCTGATTCTGCTGGGTCACTGCAGAGGGTGCATCACAGCCCAGGCGTTGTTTCAAGCAGCATCGCTTTTCTAACTAGGCTGTCTGCTTAAATGCAAGAACAGTAGCACAAAGCATCGCCACCTTTTAAAAATAGATAAGTCTTGTTTTCTCCCAGTAATGTTTTTATTGTTCAGCTGATTGGCACTTACTTGTCAGTGAAATGGCTGTGGGAATGTTGTGAACAGAGGGAAATTTGGTAGTTGCAGGGTATGATTTATTCCTAAAAGACCATGGAATAAAAAAGCCTTGCCTTTTTTCTGAGTGCTTAATACAATTTGATTAGTCTTTATATCTGTGTAGGTTTGGGCACGGAACATTCATGGTTTGTTTGGAAAACATTTACAAGAAGATCACTGGCAAAGATCTGAAATATGAAGCCTTAATGGGCAAACCCAGCAAGCTGACCTACCAGTATGCGGAGTATCTGATCAGGGCTCAGGCGGCGGAGCGGCAGTGGAAGCAACCTATCCAGACCCTCTATGCCATCGGGTAAGAGCCCGTGAGCCTGACCAGTATAGCACGAAGTGAACAGAAGTACCAGCAAAGAAGAACACACCACTCTGCTGCTTTGTTTCTCACACCCTTGGGACCAGCCAGCAGTGCTGGAGTGTACTCCGTATAACATTTCTAATCTTGGAAATTAATGATGCTTAACTCTTCTGAGGTGTAATTTCAGCAGAAGCACAAAAAGAGGTTTTTATGTGGCTGAGATTTCTCCTATTTTTTTTTGAGATTTGTTTTTAATTTCTGTAATTGACCATGTAAATCAAACAAACAGGATGTGCAGGGCTGCAAGAGCACCGAGCTTTGAACGGATGGACAGTCATTAGAGAATCTAGAGCTACGGTTTATTTCTGAGGTCGGTGAGCCCGGTCATATGCTACTGTGTGTGCTGTCACATCATAGAGTCCTTTTCATAGGAAGAGATAAAGATGTATTGTATGAAAGGCTGTTCCAGAATCTCCAAGATGTTTGGAAACACAATAAGCTCGTTCATGGAGTGCTAATACCTATCCTTGATTTCCTCTGCCTTGCTCTGCAATTTCAGAATAGAGAGTTATTCACTTTTATCATGTGTCGTGCTTAATGGAAATGGTGTAATACAGTAGCTATAGGGTGGGATTGCTTCTGCCTGTGTACTCCCACGTAAAATTATGTAAAATATAAAATAAATTGTTAAATTGAAACTGTAAAAATGTCTTTCATGCAATTAAAATTCGACAACTAAACTGCACTGCTGACTAAACTTTCCTCCTATGTATTTCCAGAGATAATCTCATGACTGATGTCTACGGTGCTAACCTTTACAATCGCTATCTTGAAGAGAACTCCAGAAAGGGCTCGAAATCACGGATTCAGGCTAAAGTTGCTGGTGGCAGAGGATCTGCCACTGTCTCTCAGGATGAAGAAATAGACAACAGCTGGGAGGATGAATTCGCTTTGGCAGCAGCTGCCCACTGTAGGTCTGTTCTGGTTTGTACTGGGGTTTACAACCCTCACACAGAGGTGCCCCTGGATCCCAGGGAGAGCGTGACTGAAACCGTGTTCCATGGCCACAGAGATTTCAGGTTTGATCCTGGTTTAGTAGAGCCGGATCATATTGTACCGGATGTCGATGCTGCTGTAGACCTGGTCTTCCAGCTGGAGAACTTTGCACCTGATTGAGACGATGCCAGTTCTTAAGAACTGCTCAGAGCTCTGCTTTTCTTCCCAAAATCCACACTGTGCTTTCAAATCATGCCACAAACAGCTGCTTTCTAATTTTTTTAACTTTTCAATTAATATGATCTTACATAAAATATATTAATATACCTGGATATTAATATACTTAAGTATATCAAATACCAATAATGCTTTTTTAATTTGAAATTTTTAAGATCTTGCTGTAGTTGCCCTTTATTCTCCTCCCATTCATTACATTAGGTATTTAATAGCAATATTGCATAATGGCTTCTGCGTGTTACTGGTACTTAAATCCCACATGACGGTACCTTCTTTTTTTTACTGGAAGACTTAGCTTCCAGGTGTTGGGGATCTGGAGCACATCTGGTTGTGGTGCTGGGGTCACTCACACAATTACAAATTGGCTGGTACAGTGCACAGTATGTATTTCTGCTTGCATTCTGCAAGTAACGAGTGCCCCTTCCGATTAGAGAGGATGTTCTGCTGCTTGGTACTTGCCCATAAAGAACCCCGCAGCCTTTCTTTTTATCTGTTTGGTGATGCATCTGGCACTACCGTTGCTGCACTGTGCTCTGACATGTAAAGCCTTAACAGAAATGCCCGTGTAGGATGTGGAGGGCTGGCTTGGTAACGCTGTCTCTGGCACTCCAGCTAAGCTGAACACGGTCCCCTAAGGAAAGCGTCTGAGAGTGGGTGTCCTGTGTCGCATAATCCCAGCCTTCTTGTCTTTGCCTTTCGATCTTCTTTCTTTTGAGGAATTTAGATTCCTAGAAAGCCTTAGCAATTACATTTCAGGTGTTCCTTTCATTGGACATTGGCCACTGAATGAGTGACTACTGTTTTGGCAAGAAGTGCCTAGGAATTTACTTGAAGCTTCCTACCACTGTGGTAATTAACCAGCCTTTAGTGTAATGTATTTCATTTTGTGTCCACGTTACGTGTTGTTTGGTTCATGGATTTTATAGCTATTTGGAAAAAAAAAAAGTAATTTATTTTATGTTATTTTTGTAAACTACTTTTAAACTTTTTCATCCAAAAGATGTTTTTCAAAATATTTTTATGTTAATTTATTACAACACAGTATATGGTGTCCTTGTGACATCAGCTTGGAAAACATAAGCCAATGAAGTGAGTTTAAAACCAAAGTCAACTTACGCAGAAGAATCCTTTAACATCGCCTTGAGGGCCAGTCAGGTTTTTATGGCTTTGGTTTTTCAAATTAGAAATCGCACAAACAAAAATCTGTGGGTCTTCAGCTTTACCACATTGTTGCAGAACTAGCAGCAGCATTGAAGGGGAGATGGTGGCATAAAGTGAAATCATTTCCTGGCCAGTTTCTTCACTGCTTATGATCCTGAAATCAATCTGAAAACTCACGTCATGAAGAGAGCGTTGCTGCTGTGGAGTCAGATTGTGTTGTTTTGTTTTCTCCATTTGCAAACCACTGTAATCCCCCTCTCTGCTGTCAGGATTCATTCACTCCTAATGTTTCATAAGTAGCTTTTGACATATCTCGCTGCATCCAGTTTAAGAACTCTGCTCTAAACAGTGTATTTCCTGTTTGCTTACTTGGAAAGTATTACAGCAGCACCTTTTGCCTTTTAAAATTGTTACAATAAACAGATATATGCACCTGTATCTTTAGCACTTTTCTGTTACACGCCAGTTATTTGCAAAGTATGCCAAGTATTTCCAAGTACAGATGGTAGTTCTGTAAGATGTCAGGGTGACCGAAGTTGTGTTGTATCAATACTGAAGCACACTGCAGAGCTCTTAACTATTACTGCAAGCGCTTCAGGCTGCCAGCAAAGCGAGGAATAAAAGTGTGAAAGATGATGAAGAACAGAAAATGTTCAATTTGTTTCTTCTTTTTTTTTTGTCCCCAGAATATGCATGAACACTTGAAAAGTTTTGTGAAGGAACTGTATGTCTCCTTGTTAAATTTCATCCCTCCTTTTTAACATTAACTTGGAAGGTGCATGTAGAAGAAAAACCTGGCAGTGAGTCAAGCTGCTACTGGGTTTTAACTGAAAGGAAGATGGGTAGTTAGTCTATATCCCTCTTAGAGCGTTTTGCATTACAGGAGTCCGTACGTAGCCTGTTGGGGCTGCTTGAGTTGTCGTTAATGTGGTTCTTTCTAGGAGCTGATGACTGAGTCCCAGTAGCGGACTGGGGTGCTGCAGGATTTGGAGCTGTGTCAGCACAAAGTGAAAAATGGACACTTGTTACCACCGAGGGTGGACGAAGGTGGTTGATATACATGGTTATGCCTGTAAAACACAAAAGGGATATGTTAAAGTAGTAAACCCTTGTGGAATAGCAGTGAGCTAGGCAAGTTTTTGGTGGTGTATTGTGAAAAATAAGCTCTTGAGGAAGGATTTGGAGGAGGATAGTGAGTTCCTGTTGAGGATGCTTATCTGGAGCTCTTGCCAAAGGTGAAAGACCTCACAGCAGCTGCTTGCCAGGTGCTCCCACAGCTTCGTTGTGGTGCTGGTAGGTACATCAGTACTAGATTGTGTATTCCCTAACTAGTACTGTCAGCACACAGCACAGTTGGAGCTCTAGAGCCTGCAAGCAAGCTGCTTCCTCAGTGGCGTGTTCCAGTGGTTGCGTGTGCTGAGCACTTGCACCACAGTTAGAATGTTGAAATATCACTGGTACTAATGGCAAAGCGAACTCCTTGCCAGAGGTCCTTATGCTTTGCAAAACGAGTAGAAAATGATGTGTGTTCCTCCCCCAGGTTGTGCCAGTCCAGTTTACACTCTTGCCTAAATTGCTGGTGAAAGTATTCGTGCTGGGGTGCTAGTACGTGACTCAGGGAATCATAGAATCATGGAATAGTTTGGGTTGGAAGGGACCTACTAGGTCCTACAGACTAGGGGAAGAGTGGCTGGAAAGCTGCCTGGAGGAGAAGGACCTGGGGGGGTTGGTTGACAGTGACTGAACATGAGCCAGCAGTGGCCCAGGTGGCCGAGAAGGCCAATGGCATCTTGGCTTGTAGCAGAAACGGCGTGACCAGCAGGTCCAGGGAGGTTCTTCTCCCTCTGGACTCAGCACTGGTGAGACCGCTCCTCGAATCCTGTGTTCAGTTCTGGGCCCCTCACCACAAGAAGGATGTTGAGGCTCTGGAGCGAGTCCAGAGAAGAGCAACAAAGCTGGTGAGGGGGCAAGAGGGGAGCCCTGGCATTGCCATCCTCTCCTCTTTGCTCTCCTTTTGTTTCATTTTTCACTAGTTTCTTTTTTCCCTCCCTATCATCAGAGTAATCCAAGGCCTGGGGTATTTCAGGTCCTCTCTCTCCATGGGCAGAGCCGCAGCTTGGTGGGTGGCAGTACAGGTTTGGCAGACCCTCAAAAAGCCAAAATGCTTCAAAAAATAGCAGGTGTAATTACTTTAGGTGTAATTTTAGGCTTCTTTGCCTTTCTTGGTTTCAAACAAGCATGCAGCGCTTGGTCCCTCTTCAGCGATTTTTTTTCCTGTCAAGGACTGAGAAATCCTGCCCCAGCAGTCAGAGAGGAGTCAGAGTTTGGTGCTCTTGAAACCTCTCCTGCCTGCTGGGAAAGAGACATTTACCCCCCAGTTTTGCTCTACGTTCAGGGGTTTTGTGCTTTGTAAAGCTGACAAATGTTTGGCCTTTCTTGAGCAGGAAAATAAGCATCTGTGGCTGGAAGTGGCAGTGAAGTTGTCTCTGTAAAACCTGGAAGCCACATTCTCTCAGGTCTGGGTCCTTGGAACTTTGGTGTCAGCTTCTTCACATTCCGAAGGGGTTTCTAGGTGGTGGATGGAAAGGAGGAATGCTAACAAAATGATTCACAGAAACGTCATGCTAACCTTTTCCCGTATAAGCTATTCTTGTTGCCGACAGCTAGGACTGAATCTCCACTGAGTCAATCATTCCGAGTGGCAGCTGCTTGTGTAGCGGCACCGTTACGGCTGAGCGCAGTTCTGCGTGAAGCACAATTCCCTTTGACCTTAATGAACGCGTCCGTATTGCCTTAAATCGCACTAATTGCACGGGCAGCTGGAAGAACGTGGACTTGCCTAGACCTTTGGCTGACTCGGCTTTCCACATCCCTGCCTTGTGTGAGCTGGTTAAAGGCAAGAACTCTGTGTTGTGATGTCAAGGGCTTGGTTTGTGCCCTTACCCAGTCTCCCCAAGGATTAAAGGAAGATAGAAACAGTGACCTGAATAACACTAAACACACAAGGCAGTTGCTGAAAGAGGTAGAAATCTCTTTCCTTCAGTAAAGCAAAGAAGCCAGGATTACCGGAATTTCTTTGAAACTCAGGGGGGTGCTTGTATCTTCTGTAACTTGAACAGGAATGGGTACTGACAGTCTTTACTGTATGGTATTGCTGCTTGTCTTACACGGTCTGTATAAAAATCTTTTCTCTATGCAAGGATGAATTCTTCAGTGACAAAATAAATCCTGTTTTCAAAGGCGACCAAAAGAGCCTGCGTGTTGAAAGTTTCAGAAAGATATTTCTGTGGTCCCTTCTGTGTATAAAATGAATCAGCACATCAGAATAGCACAGGGGGGTTTACTTTGTGCAGTTAAGACACGAGACTCAGCTGATCCTCATTAGAAGTTACCTTCCTTGCATTTTGTGGGTCTTGGACTCTGAGCTCAGAATCCAGCAGAGTGGGGGAGCGCGTGAAACACATCTTGCTGTCGAACACCCAGAGAGGTTAACTGCAGATTTATCTACTGCCTCTTTCTGAAGCAGAAGCGATGCCTGTTGGAGAGATTAAGTATTTCTGAGAATAAGAAATGGATTTTCAATAGGACTTGGGTGTCGCGCCTTGTTTTATGGAAGTGGATCTGCAAATACTCTTTCTGCCAGTTTAACAGCTAATTTCACTGGTAGGGAGAAAAAGTATTTGGTGAGCCTAGACTATAAAAAATCATAGAAACATAGAGTAGTTTGGGTTGGAAGGGACCGTAAAGATCATCAGGCCAGCTTACCTCACTGACAGGGAAAGAGAAATGGTTGTGATGTGTGTAGATCTTCTCCTGCATCCAAACTCTTTCCCCTTCCTTGAGGAGTTGAGGAAGGGTTCCTAGAAAAGTGACTAAGTCCCTTTAAAGTGTTTGTCACGTGCACTGATGATAATCCAACTAAACAGTTGTCATGATTGTTCTCCAAAATAAATTTGAATACACAGACCTGGCAGTGAGATGTATTTTGCCACACACTTACCAATGACCAGGCAGCAGAGATCAGTGCAGACTGGGCTTTTTCAGTGGATGGTATTTTTCCCCTCTGCATAACCTTTAATAACTGGTTTACCCTGATCACATTTTCGAGGATGCACAAGGGTATCCTGGGGAGATTCTTGCTCCCCCTTCTGTCAGAGTTGTGTGTTCTGCATGTTCTGGCATTTTGGAAGACGGCTTGGTTAGCAGCTGTGAAACTAGTTAGTTTATTGACCGAGGTGTGTGTCCTTTCTGCTTTGGAAACACTGACAGCTTATTAGTGGCAGGACAGGCAGGTTCTGAGGTTCCCAGGACCAGCTCATCACTGTGCTGTGAGGTGCAGGCTTGTTTTGGAGGCCGTGCATTTTACAGGGTTTAGTGAACCACTCCTTATATTCTAGGATTGTATTATGATCATGCTATTATTTACATAAGTGAAACCCAGCTTTGTATGAACTATTGCGTTTTGTCTCCTGTCACAGCCTTGGAACTCACAGCTTAGAATCTTAGAATCATAGAATCACTATGTATGTTGTGTAAAAGCAGATGGTATAATTTCTTAGAGCTTGGTTTTATTTCTGGTACCAAACCACAGCAAGGTACATGCAGAAAATAACAATAAAAGATATTAATTGCCAAATGTTTACTTTAATTAAACCTTTTTAATGATACACAGTACGATGTATCCACTACTTTCCTAAAATTCACAATGAAAAGCAGGTTTCGTATGTTTAAAAATATTTTTCATAATAAATTCATAAATAGATGAAGGTAAAGTATAAAAAATTACTGTAGTATGCAAGCTTGCTCCTTTGTCTCCTCACGTTCCAAACAATCTAGTCAGTATCGTGATAAGAAAGTTTAAAAGCAAAGTAGTTACCGATGATTAGAAACATACAGCCTGCATCTCTGGAAGAAACCTTGAAAAACAGCGACAGATTTGTCCTAGAAAATGCAGAATAATTTTAACACTGTTACTATCCAAAGCCCTCAAACGATTTTGGAATGCAGTGAATGAATTCAATATGAATTAGAGATGTTTATTTTCTCCCCAAGAGGTGTGTGAGCCAGACTCACTGGGACGCTGTCTCGTCTGTGGCGCGGTGGGTGTTTCAGCTGTCAGGTATCAGTGAGCGAGGCACAAAAGAGGGAAAAGCTGCTTGACAGCACTGAGCCTACCTATCAAAAAGCTTAGCGTGTCTCCTTACGGACTTATAAAATAGAAATCTTTACAAATAACTGAATTCCCCTTCTGCTTAGTATCTACTCTTTGTCTGGCAGGCGGGACAGCGTCCGATCTCATCCCTGGGCTTCCCCTGGCTCTGAAACGGTGTAAGCACAAAGCCCTGTTCCAACACTCGCTCTTTCTGGGGAATCCCTTATATTACACCACAAAAGTGGATTAGAAAAGTTATTCTCCTTATCAATATTATCATTCTCTTAAGAAAATGTACATAGTGTTTTATTTTGTCAAATCTCAGGCTACTTTTCATACTTAAAATGTTCTATTTTAATAACATTTATAAAGGAAAAAACATGCTTACTAGCGCACAGCACTGGAATAGGAAATAAGCGTGAGAGAAATCAGGATGCCCTTCCTTTCAGATGAACGTGGGTTTATTCTGATAACTATTTCCCCTTAGTGCAAAACCAGCTCCATACAAGTTTTGTGCTTTCTTGCAATGGGAACTAGATGTTCTTGAAGATGCTGGTAGGCATCTGTCTGCGGCTGTATTGTCTCTGGAAATTCAGCTCTTAACTCATTTGTTTTAAAAGTACCTTCAGATTGTCAAGACAAGTTTGCATGCCGTGGTCAGAGGACAGTCTTTTATGCTCTTGTTTTCACACACAGTAGTTTAGACACCCCAAATCCCTCCCTCACGTCTTCATGGATCTCTTGCTCATGGAATTTATTGCAGAAAACACGGGTCTGGATCATTGCACGTTCTATAGCGTAATGGGCTGGTGCTTAGTCACTGGAAGGACACTGGCTTTTGGAAGTACAAAGACTGTCAGGTGCTGTACAAAGACAATTTCTAAGGAAATTCAGTCTTTCTTTTAGTGTTTTCCTCTGCTTTTATCCAGAGAGGGTAATCCTAAGGTTTTTTGGTATTAACTGAACAAGTAGAAATCATAACTGCTACTTCACCACGGGTTTGGTTTTATGTAAAGTACTTTAAGTTAAAATTTACAGAAACTTGGATCTTTTCAGCTAGTTTTTACATCTGAATACTGAGTACTTTTAAGATGTCTGCGTGAGTTTGAGGGAATTAAGGTTTAAACTCCTAAAGAGCAGTCAATTTTAAGGCCTGTGTTCTTATGAAAGCTTAAAATACACAACTACTGTTCCTAGTATCCTAGGATTTAATATTAAAAGGTATCAATATAGGATTTTTCTAATGCTGTGACTAAATGGAAGTATCTCCCTTGTGGCAATTCAGCTGTAGCAGCCCATCCAGCAGGGGCGAGGGGAGCCTCGGGCAGAAGCGGCTTAACCAGAAGCAGCTTTGTGAAGCTGCTGTGCTCATCAAACACCTCACGCTGCCCGCTCAGGGGAACGGGTGCAAAGCTGGACGTGGTTTCAGGGTCCAGAGGACTCTACGCCGCTGTGGACGGGAGGTGGCTGTGATGGGAATGGGGAGCGGTGCTGGTGCCGACACCCGCTGGCTACAGTCTGTCTGGTGCCCCTTCTAGGCCTGGCGACAGGAAGGTTAATCCTCAGCTTTCTGTGAAATTTGAGGCTGAAACAAGGTGCAAATCAACGTCAGCCATGCAGCTGGATAATTGAATTGGAAATAACTCACTTGAAATCTAAAATATCTTGCAAAAGAAACATGGAAAGTGACTTAATGATAAGACAGCCTCAATAATTTTTTAGCAGTGTAGGGTCTTGTATGGATCTGATCTTCTAAAGGTTTTCAGATGGGGTGTCCTGCAGAGAGACACATACTTCTATGCCCCATAATGGAAGGAACAGATTCTGAATACAGCTCTCAGCCAATTTAACAGTTCTCTAGATGCTAAATCGCACACTTGACTAGCTTAGCACTCCACTCTTGTTCAGTATAGACAGCAAATTTCTGCTGTACAAAAGCAAACAGGAAACCCCATAACTATTTGTGTTCTGTACAATTTTACCTCTGGGAAGGAAAATACTGTCTTTGAACTGAGTAAGTGTTGATTAAACCTAATACATTTAATCAGACTAAATAGAAAATCCTCCCTGACTGTTTCTCAGGCTTCCCTTTCTCATTCCCATGAAATCATCCTGCTCGCTTGCTTTCCACTGCCCGCTGACTCATATGGAAAAACAAGACAATTGTTGACACTGTCGTCAGTGACGCCTAAAGTTATGAATGTAATCTAGGTAACTGCTTTTACCAGTATTCAAGTAATAGAAACTCTTGTTAAAAAAGACACTGTGGAAAAAAAAATCACAATCCCTTTGTGCTTCAAAGAATTCGTTTTAAAGTGCACTTTAACATTTCTCGGTCATATAAAGAAATGCCTTTTAAGGTGAGGGTAGGAGAATATGCTGGCTATTTTTATCTAACCTTTGGCAACAGTTTGATGGACAGTAAATACACATTTGGGTTGGTTGGTTTGTTTTGATTGTGCAACCCTGCACTTTTCCAAGTGAACTAAAGATGAAATGGCAAAAAAGATGCAGAGGGAAACCGGAAGATCTAGTTGTGGGATACTTTGGGTTTTTTCTCTGAAGTATGCAGTAGGGTTTGCAATTAAATGCTTCCACTCCTTCAAATACCTCTATAACCCAATTCAGTAGAGTTAAAAGAAATCTAACATCACCTGGCCAAGAGGAGCTAGGAGGCTGGTTCTCTCACTGAAATATCTGTGGGATGATCTGCACCAAAAGATGCTACAAAGCCAAAACTGAGACAGTATTTCCCAAATCTATGAATCTCCTCCTCATAGGGTGGAAAAGAAGTGTCAGATCTGAGAACAGCCCAGTTATAAAGGGATCTGTGACTCTGAGGTCACTGTATTTCACACAGCTGTAATAAATTTGTAACTATTGATCTACAGGGGTTAACAATGTGGCATCTTTTATTGCCAAACTGGTAAATCTAGAATCCCTGTTAGTTGAGAAAAACAACCTCATTTGAAAAAGGATAATTCATTGGTTAAGGTGATTAGCCTAAACTTTGGAATTCATTGCCTTCCAACTCCACCAAGAACAGCGTGTGTCCTTGGACAGCTTGCTCTTTATTTACTTCAGTTCTTGCACGACAGGGGTGGGAATACAAGCTACGTGGCCATCACCAGCTACTGGGGCAGAGCGAGCCATGCGACAGACCCCTCTTTTTACAGGAATACACACTCACTCACTCCAGTTCCCTTGTTTTACTGGATTTTCCCTGTTTACTGCACGCTCTGCCCCGACCTAGTCTGAAGTCTCCACGGAGAACAACTGACAAAGGTTAAACTAGCACTCTCCGAAGCTAGAAGATACCAAAAGGAGAGCGACTTCGTTCTTCAGCTTCACAAAGCTGAAGAATTGCTCTCCCTGTTCTCCTCCAGCACACTGTTTGCACAAAATAATGCAACAGGGTGAGTGTAAGTGGTCTGTTAGTACATAAAGGGTTTGGAAGCGGGAGAAGTAAAGATAAGCTATTTCTATTAATGAAATAACATAAATCGTGATCTAAAGAGACTCTCATTCTAACACTGAGTAAAATAATCCCAGTGAGAGAAACTTATGGCAGTTCTGCCTCCCAGTTCCCTCAGGATTGGCATAAGGAGGCAGGAGACGTTGAGACTGTCAGCTGGTTGGGACTAAGATTAAATGAGAGGTGTGAATCGCAGCGGGACAGTACATACTGGGGCAAATCAAGGAAAGGCTTTAGTGTTATTTAAGGGCACTGCTGTCTGAGCATATGCATAATGTAATGTATGATTGCAGTAACGTGTAAATTGCACGTGGTGATCAGCGCTGTTCTTCAGATAAATATGATCTTTAAAGGCAAAGGAAGAACTGAGCAAGAGCTCCACTTCTCATGAAGTTCTTAAGAAATCTACATGGTATTAGCTGGGCTTCATTTAGTTTTGTAACTTCCAACCCCCAAAAGACCTGCTTTCCAGTACAGCAAGAATGATATTAGGATTTTTCCTGTGTTCTTAAGTGTTTTCATATATAAAAAAGAATCTTTTTGCGAAGCAGGTTTCTCAGCAGACACTTTTGGTATTAAATTTACATAATTGTAAATATTTGTACAAGTTCCATCTGTGATGATGGACTGGATCAGTAACTGGAGACAAAATTAGCTTAAATCAAAACCAATACAAAGGATAACAACGCCCGCGCTCCCAGGAACCACATTCTGCTGATGGTTTCATTTCAGTATTTGCCTCTGCATTCCACTGTTACAAGGCAGGGATCAATGTCCCCTTCTGTGGTTTTGCAATATTTTGCCCACTTTGGGTGCTGCCAAAAATAAACGGTAAATACTGATGCAAATACACGGTCAGCCGAGGAGATCTGCTTAAAAGCAATTACTGCACCATAGTCTTGTTAATGTTCAACGGCCAGTAAACAGCTTTCTTGGCAAATGTTTATCCTGTGAACTCTGATCATCCACTGCTGAATTATTCGCTTGATGTACATCAGTGCACATCTGTAACCTATGATTTGAAACTGAGGCTTCTACCCGTAAATCTCGGGTCTGTTGCTACTCGCTCTCTTCACTCAGGAATTAAACCAACAGGACTGTCTTCCTAATACTCGAATTACCCAGCTAAGTGTGTGAATTATGGATTTAATAGAAGTCCTTTCCTTCAGAAAGGGAGTGAAGAACTCTAAGTTACATCTACTGTTTAATTTATTTCTGGTCAAGAAGCTGTCACTCTAGTGACATCCTGGAGGTGTTCAAGGCCAGGCTGGATGGGGCTTGGGCTGCCTGATCCCATGGGAGGTGTCCCTGCCCATGGCAGAGGGTGGAACTGGATGGGCTTTAAGGTCCCTTCCAACCCAAATTATTCTGTGATTCTAGTCAGTGTTGTGCTATAACTAGATTAGGTAATCGAACAGCCTTTTACCGCTGACACCATAACTGCTCCAAACTTGAACCAGGTCCTCAGGCTGTTCCGCTTTTCCCTCAGGAAGGGCATGCAAACTTGTATTACACTTCTTACAACATAGAAGAGCCAAGAATTAGAAAACAAAGCTGACTTAAAAGTCATAGTTTTCATTTTCTAGGGCAAAAGGAAAAGTAATCAAAGCAGTGCCTTCCTATGAAAACACAGTGAACAAATCCCTGCCACTGTATTTCATCTTTTCTGACTGACACAGCCTAACCTGCAGACAGAGCCTCAGCCTTCAAGACCAGCTTAAGAGATATACGGGGGCAAACCAGGAGGAAAAGTAGAGTGCTTGGTCTAATTCTGTTTGTGTACTAAACAAACCACAAAACTAAGGAAACAGATGAAGCAATGAGGAATTATCGATCCAAACCCCGTAAAAACACAATCGTTCACTGACTGCACTGGAACCGGGATTTATGTTCATTCTGTGTCTTGCTCCAGTTTTAAGATGAGTTACTATGTAAACTACTGACTTCAATCTGAGCAATACTGCTCTTAAACACATGTGAATTTTTACCAACATGGCTTAAATAATTTGGCACTAATCCTGCAAATCACAGAATCACTAGGTTGGAAAAGACCCACAGGATCATAAAATAAAAATAGTGGGAGGTTGATCTTATTGGAGGGTCCATGTTCACGCATGCAGGACTGTGACCTACAGATGTAAACTATAAGATGTTGTGACATGAGTCAAACACTTGCTAGGATTCTGTATCTTAAGGACCATCCAACCAGGAGGAAACACAGTCGTTAGGACAGAGCCCGGGCCTGGACTGGCTTCACAGGTTCTCCTGAGTGGAGTACAGGGTTTGCTAATCACTAGAGTTTAGACAGTTCTAACTTTCTGTGCCCAGCTCCTGCTGGACACTTACTGCCTGTTATCTTTGGATATAGGAGAGCTGGGAATGTCCTGGAAAACTATCCAAAAATACTACTGAGTGTTGCAGCTCAACCCGCCCTTTCATATAAAACATCAGAATTGTGAAAACTATACTAATCGAAAACTTTAAGGCCCTTTCAGTCTTACAACTATAAAACTTGAAAACTAACCCCTTAGATCAGAAGCAAACAGGCTACAAAGCGTAGGTAACTCCTCGATTATCTTCCTCACTGTTTAAAAACAGAAAGACCAGAGAACCATTTAATATTTTCTGTAGGAAGAGGAACAGTTTTGAAATTAGCCCTTAAATCTTCCTGATTTTCATGATACAGGATATGTTGAATGGATAAAAACTGGTGTAGCCCTCAAAGCAAACCCGTCCAGGTCCTTTTTGATCAAGATCTTCAAAAGGGAGAAGTAACTTCCCTTTAAGCGATGTTTTCTGAAAACGAGCTCCTTCAAGATATCAGGAATGCAAAAATCACCAGTGACCTCCGAACACCTTTGCTTTGCTGAATTGTTAAAAATAACCCTGTCCTGCTCCCATTGCAAATCTGTTTTTGTAAGGTGCTTGAGAATATAAATCCAGAGAGGGCTGCTGCCATCAGTGCTTCAGCTGCATCTACAGCGTATAATACAGAGCTGAAAAGACAACTATAGGCAGTTGAATTATGAAATCTATTCTACTTAACACTGTAGACTTTTGATCAACAGTGAAAGATTTTTCCTGCTGAGTGCTTTCAAGAAATGAAAAGCAATTGGTAACTTGTGATAGGGAAGCAGCTGAGTACAAACTTGGGAGGGAATCACTCAAAAATGTGCCGATTTCTTACAAATAAGAAGTGGCAAAGCCTACTGTCCAGCTATTCTGAGGTCTTCGTTCCCATTATATGTCCAGATTGTATTTAAAGAGATGGTTTAAAAAAAACTAAACCAAACCCCAAATCCACTTATGCCACTTAAGCAATAAACTCTCTGGTAACATAACGTCAAACGCAGGACTGGAATTAATCCTGTATATGACTGTTAGGCACGTGGCAGATCACCGCTACCATCAGTTCAAGGTTCATCCAGTTCCTGCTTCCAGCAGAGCAGGACTTGAGTTGTGGAATGAAATCAAG
This sequence comes from Phaenicophaeus curvirostris, assembly GCF_032191515.1. Classification (NCBI taxonomy): domain Eukaryota; kingdom Metazoa; phylum Chordata; class Aves; order Cuculiformes; family Cuculidae; genus Phaenicophaeus; species Phaenicophaeus curvirostris. The sequence continues at coordinate 3,607,909 of NC_091402.1, read as the reverse complement.
AGACCTGAGGACAAAACCTCAATGATACCCACTTGGAAAAGCGAGCTATCGCTGTGCAAACAATAACAAATGAAATGCATCTACCCTCTCCTCAAGGATGTATTTAAAAGAACTACACTGGTCCAATCCTGCCCAACAGCAAATCACGTCATTTTGCTCAAGCTGATTTTGCTTTTTGTTAAAATGAATACTTAAAAGAAATTGTTACAAAACCTGAGAGAAGGCTTCCCCACCCGGGCCTGTTCCCATACGAACTAGCAATCCAGACACCCTGGGTGACTGCTGTTTGGTCCTGTAACCAAAGCACTGCGTGTCCCGACCCTTGAAATGCCTTTATCAAGGACACGGTTGCTCTCTGGTCACTGGTGGAGTGCTGAGGATTTAAAGAGACACGGTTTAGACCACCTGTTCCAAAAGGGGCCCCCTTTGCCAACAGTCACGCGCCAGATGCTTCAGAACTCGGCGCGTACCCCCGTCTCTTCCCCAGCCATCTGTCTCCCCACCCCACATCCTCATCAAAGTTGTTTCCTCCACTTTTGTAACTCGTATGAAGGTTACAGAAAAAAATGGTGGGGGCAAACGTTGAGTAAGTTTTTCAGAGGGTTTGACTTTTAGGACTATCTCTCAAGAGTCCCTTTCTAAAATAAGACACCAAAGCAAACAGGATTGTGTCTAACTTCTACAAAATTGCTGGTTTCACAGGAGGAAGAGAATATGGCTACTGTGCTACTCAGCATTAGGGTGAAGCACCATCTAAATTCCAGTGAAGTTAGGGATATCACCTAGCTCGTATCAGCAACTGCACCCCCAGCCTTCTACAACGTCTTTGCTGTCGAGCTTGATGCTGTCGGTATTCTTCTCGCTGAACATCGGGCCTCCGTGCCTCATCATCAGCTCTGTAGCCATCTTCACAAAAGCCTCTTCCACATTGCTGGAGTCTTTTGCAGAGGTCTCTATGGCACAGATGATATTATCGTAGTGTTCAGCCAGACTCCGAGCTTCTTCCAGCTGAACCTCTCGAAGGTCACTTAGGTCAGACTTGTTTCCTTTAAGAGAAAGAAAACAACAGAGCAATTTATAATGACTTCTTGTGTCAGAGTAAGTAGGAGCTTCTCAGGCTGCCCAGAGAAGCTGCAGAATTTTTGTTCTTCCATTTAAACTTCGACCGAAAAGGCCTTGACCGACCTGCCATCGGCCTCGCTTTGAGCAGGAGGCTGGGCTAGATCATCTCCTAAGCCCCTTCCAACCTGTATTGCTGCATGACTCTCACAGAAAACAGAAAAATTACTAAGTGTAGTACAGTGGTTTACACCTTAACAGAACAAAACAGGCCTAGCAATGAAAGTTGAAACAATTTTCTGAAGACAGCAGCAGTGTGGTGGTACCTAGGGAAGTTTAGAATGCTGCCAATCTTGTATTGGTGTGTCTGCAGGCCCCAGGAGCCATGTCTGAGTCAGAAACACTGGGGGAAGCAAAACTTCTAGCAGAAAACTGACAAACCCTAATTGCCCCAAAGTCCTTCTGAAATCTTCCATCTGCCAAAGAATGTGGATGTACCAGGTCACCACGTTGGCGTGATATGATGGAGCTTCTTTGGGCCCTGGGACCTTAGGATCCTTATCATGGGAATGGCTCCACGACAGCTGTGCCTCCGTACCTGGAACCCTGGGGACCCAGTTCTCCGTTAAGGGAGACACGAAGGATTCAAAGCTGGCTACTTAACAGAAATGAATCAAAGCAAAACGGTTCTGTTCTGATGAATCAGCACTTGCTAATTAAACAAAAAAAAATGGGAGGCTTTCCAATCAGATCTATTACTTACCAGATTTATTACTTATGTCTTAAATACAGAAAAAATAAAAATTCTAACCATCTTAAACAACTACACTAATTACACTGTCCAGTAACCTGTAGTGCTTGGTATTAGTACTTTTAACTCACCAATCAGTAATTGTACTATGTTGGAACCGGCATACTTTCTCACATCCTCGATCCAGCGAGGAATGGACAGGAAAGAGCCCCTCTTGCTGATATCATAGGCTAGGATTGCTCCATTGGCGCTGCGGTAATAACTCTGGGTGATAGTTCGGAATCTCTCCTGGCCAGCCGTGTCCCAGATCTGCAACTAAATACAACAAAGCATACGATGAGACAATGGCTCACAAGCTTTCCTGAATCAAAACACAGGACTCGATTCAATAGCTTGTTACAAATCTCCCTTATGGATAATGCATTCTAGAATCTCATCTGGGGGATGATGTGATTGAAAGCAGCCTTGAGGAGAAGGACTTGGGGTGCTGGTTGATGAGAAGCTTGACATGAGCCAGCAATGTGCGCTTGCAGCCCAGGAGGCCAAGGGTGTGCTGGGCTGCATCAAAAGCAGCATGGCCAGCAGGGCAAGGGAGGGGATTCTGACCCTCTGTTCCTCTCTTGTGAGATCTCATCTGGAGGATTGTGTCCAGTTCTGGAATCCTCAACATAAGAAAGAGATGGAGCTGTTGGAACGGGTCCAGAGGAAGCTATAAGGATAATCCGAGGCCTGGAGCACCTCCCATATGAGGACAGGCTGAGAGAGTTGGGGCTGTTCAGCCTGGAGAAGAGAAGGCTTCCAGGAGACCTTACAGGGACCTTCCGGTACCTGAAGGGGCTACAAGAAAGCTGGGGAGGGACTGTTCACAAAGGCCTGGAGTGACAGGATGAGGGGCAATGGGTATAAACTGGAGAGGGGCAGAGTTAGACTAGACATAAGGAGGAATTTCTTCACTATGAGAGTCATGAGGCCCTGGCCCAGGTTGCCCAGGGAAGCTGTGGCTGCCCCATCCCTGGAGGTGTTCAAGGCCAGGTTGATGGGGCTTGGAGCCCCTGATCCAGTGGGAGGTGTCCCTGCCCATGGCAGGGGCTAGGACTGGATGGGCTTTAAGGTCCCTTCCAACCCAAACTATTCTATGATTCTATGATTTTTCTAGTCCTTTGTTCATGATTTAAGGACAGTAATTGGAGAACCTTTTTGCACTAGGCTGCTTCAAGTTTACTCAGTTGCGATGCTCCGGGTTCCTGCAGGTGAGCTCTGGTGCATCCTTCCATGGCAGATTATGGAATTATCACTTGCGTGTCCAGCCCTACCCCTCTGTCACCTTCTCTAGCAGAGTTAGCAAAACGAGATGTTAGCCCGTGGCCAAGCTGCTCCTGTTCACCATCTGGTGGGCGCCTGAAACTATAGGCGGGTGTCACTGGCACCTTGTCTGTGGCACTGATGGGGCTCTGCCTGCTCTGCCCCAGGGCAGCAGCAACAATTCTAGTACAACGGGGTAGCAGAATCCGAGAGCAGTGATGCTGGCTTATATGGGAATATGAGGCAATGGAAAGAATATAGAGAATATACATAAAATGTCTATGAGCATGTATACAAGAACCGCCAGCAACTCTACGGGTGGATAAAGTCAGTCCAAGCTCTAGTCAGTCTAGTGACCTGTCCTGTTGTAGCTGGTGGAACATCTGGGCAGGAAGAAGAAACGCTTAGCTTACATACTTTTGCCTAAATCCAGCAGCACAAGAACTATGAGTTTAGTGTTAGGGTTTGAGTTCCCAATACTTTCCAGATGTTCCAGAAGAAGAAGCCAAATAACTCAGAATGGATAAACGCAATATCCTGCTCATAGGAAAAACTTCTTTTAAAATCCCCTGGTTTTATAGGTTGTCTAATGTCCTGGAACACAACAGCTTATATTCCAGGAGCTTTTAATCTAAAGTAACCCTGGATGTTGTCATCCTCCACATAAACCTCTAATCCTTGTTGAATCTTTCAAAGCTCTTTGCTTCAATCTGAAGTAGCAACAAACCCAAAGAATTTTCTTTTATAAAATTTATATTTTTTGTCCTTGTGTTGTACTTTCACTTCTTTATCCCCGAATGATAAACAAGAGCACTACTTGTCTTTTTGTGCTATTCCTTATATTTTGTCTCCCCTATTGAGATGGGACAAATACTCCTGGAGTTTTTCTCCTTCCCATATCATGGATTTGTTATTTATTATTTCCCCTCTCTCTGATTTTAAAGAGCTGGCAACAGCTTAACACAATGTGCCAGTGATATTTTATACCAAGTAACAAGTACTCATTTTTCCTTTTATTTCTTTTGCACGTTGGTATTTTGTTTGTATCTTCTGACTTTGCTGCATGTTTGAGCAGCAACTTTGACTTTGCTAAAGGCTGTGGTGATCAGACCACTTTTTTGCACTAACTGAGCATTTAGATCCCAAGTGACACATATACAGCTTAAAAGGAATCGCTCCAATGGAAAAGCGCTTCTCAGTCCTGGTGGGAGAGAAGGGGAAGGGACTGTGACGGACTCAGAAAACCACAAAGCAATGTTTACTAATGGAACAGATAATGATTTAGAGCAGTCAACAGCCAAGTGCTAGAGACAAGGAAGTTCATGGCAGGCTGATGGATGATGCTCTCTGCACTCAAGTCTCCCACTAGACCTTTGTGTCTTACGTAGTTGTAAATCTCAATATTTTATGAGGTCAAGTGCAAAACAAGGCTCCTGATGATTGCCCAACGCTTGGGAGTGGTCTGAGAGATTCTGTGTGCACAGAAGAACTATAAACTTTCCAAATGAAATAAAATATTTGTTTGAGCTTACACTTTTCACATGGTATAAACAGAAGCGATTTACCTGCAGAGTGACTGAGCAAGCCAGGTTCGGGCCCTGTGCCATATCCTGGAATTTGAAAACCTCTGTGTAAGTACATTCTGTAGAACCACAGAATCACTGAGGTTGTGGCAGATTTTGAGAGGTGACAAAGTCAACTGCCTGCTCAAAGTGGGGTCAAAACTTAATTCTTCCAGAAAGAATCACTCCATGATTTTCCCAGGATCTAAACTGAGTCAGACCAGCCTGTAGTTCCCAGGATTTCTTGCCCTTTCTGAAGAGGAGTACAGCGTTTGCCTTTCTCTCATCCTCCCCAGTTTCCACAGACTTTCAGCAGTGACAGAGCAACCTCAAAATGCCACCAGCAAGATCTCAGCCCCCCTCCCTGCATATTTTACTCAAGCATTTATGTCTATGTGTTCACAGGACTGAATTTATGAATTTGCTCAAGACTCCAGTGCCCTTGCAACAGCACAGACCTGAGAAGGTCTGAGCTCCTCTGGAGCTCCAACAGCAGCCTTCCTCCCAGCCCCCATCCTGCAGGTAAGCTCTTTCCCTCAGGCAGCTGAAGTTTGTGCTCCCCTGCCCGTCACTCCTCTTTCCTGGAGGGACTCTGAACCATTTAGATTTGTACATGACCTTCAGTTGGTTGTGGGTTTGCTTTCGTTGCTGACACTACATTATTTATTAGACTCATAAACAGATGCTTCTCTTGCAAATATTCATTCCGACCCCTCTTTTTGTCACTGTTCCCATCACCGCTGTGGGCAGACGGGGCCAGGTAAGCGCTCACTTTTTATTTAGGAGAAAGTCACTCTAATACAGGCACGATTTAATAACTTGTTCAAGCCAAACTCAGACCATAGTGCCATCAAAGACTCGCCATCCCGGCCACGTATCCTCCCTGCACTGACACTAGCACCTGTTAATGTGATTCAGCACAGAGCTTAATTCACCCATCTAACTCAACCCCAGAGTTTTTCCTGGTTTTGGAAGGACTAGCAGCAGTCACGCGGCGACGTGGTGCTGACAGCCCGCAGGCCGCACAGGGAGGATGGTGTGATGATCCTTTAGGGGAATGGCAAAGTGGTCTTGAACCGATTTAACCTGTTGTTGAAGGCGGGTGTGAACCCTTCCAATAACGTTACCTGAGGCTGAATGAGGAGCCCTCCCGCAGGCACCTCTGGCACACCCACAGCAGCATCGTCTTCTACAAGCAGCTGCCTCGCAGCGCGTGGTGTGCAAAGGTACCTTCTAGGGGCTAAAGACTACTCACTCCTCACCATTTGGCAGCTTGAAAACCTGTCCTGTCATACTGAAGTTTTAATAGCTGTCTTATTTTAAATCATTAAGAACACACACTACACACACACACACACAATATGCAAATACTATGAACCAGATTACCTAATTTAAAGCAAGATGTATTCCTAGAGGCAAAATACAGCTAATTTGCTTGACAGCAGATTTAGAAAACTCTAAGGAAAATATTTCTCTATAGAAACACAGAATCATAGAATAGTTTGGGTTGGAAGGGACACTAAAGCCCATCCAGTTCCCCCCTGCTGCGATGGGCAGGGACACCTCCCACTGGACCAGGCTGCTCAAAGCCCCATCCAACCTGGCCTTGAACACCTCCAGGAATTATTTATTATTATTATTGGTTATTTTGGTCTGCTTTTCAGCTTTGAATTTCTTTTGGACAGCAGAGCCCTTATTAGCTCTGCCTGGTTCTAAACAGCAAAGTGCTAAACCAGCTACTAACTCCTGTAAGATTTTTCATGACTCAACATAATCATCGTAGAATTGGAGCTTTCTATAAGTAAGTTAGAGAAAGTCTTGAACATCTTTTCATATTTGCTTTTTCACCTTCTCGTGCTGGGAAGGAGTGTAGAGGCAGTACACATTGTTCACCCCTTGCAAGGATGGAGGCTGCCTGGCTGAAGAGGAGCTGGGGTCTTTGTCTTTGCAGACAGCAGCGTGTCCTGACAGCATCCTGAGCTGTATTGACAAGCCCATGGATCATGGGAGGTGATTATTCCCCTTTATTTGGCACTTATTAGCTAACAGCTAAAAACGCAGCATTCCAGTTTTGAAGCCCCCATACAAGACAGACACTGAGGAACTGAAGCAAATTCAGTGAAGGCCATCAGAATGGTCTGGTAGCCCAAGTACGTACCCTGAGCGAAGAGTCTGAGGAAAAGGGGCTTGTTCAGCGCGGTAGAGGGATATGAGCTGACCCTTTAGCTGTGGACCAGCACCCAGGAGGAGGTTAGAAAGAAGAGCGAGCCAGGTTCCTCACAGTGGCACGTGATGGGAGGATGAGAGACACCAGAGGAAAATTGGAACAAGGAACATTTCTGATGTAAGGAGGAAAACAGAAGGTGATAAAATTTATGGAGTTTGTCTGGAAGTTCATTCCAGGGTGCCTGATTAGGCTTAAAGAAAGCAGAGATTCAACTACAGAAACAGACAAAGCATTGAAAATGATGAGTGACAAGACAACCAAGGAGGATGGTAAATTAGAATCACCAAACGGTTTGATGTAGATCCTTCCCGCATTGATAAACACATTGTTTATCAAAGGTTAAAGATTAACAAATGGACTCAGAGCACGTTAAATAATTTCTACCTCCCTCTCTTCCTACATAATTTATGACGTACTTTCCTGTTTTTTCTAAAGTATATGCGGAGTTCAGGTCCATTTCACTTGTGAAGCAGCATTAATAACAACAACTATGTACATCCTATAGCTGATACCTTCCTTTACAAAGATAGAAATGTCACTTTAGCGCTGTAAGTTCTTCAAAATACAGCAACTTCCACAAAATTTCCTGCTAGAGAAGTAGGGGATGAAAAGACTGTGCTAAATGATTCTTAACCAACCGACTGTGCCTAATCCTGTCATCAAAAGTGGCAAACAATAATACACATTTCTGTATGTTGGCAAATACAACACTTGCTCCCAAAAAGACTTACTGAAACAATCTTGCAACTTCATCTATACAGTTTTTGCCAAAAGCAACAAATCCAACATCTGTCTGGCAATGTATTTCAATTTAAAGTGACATTCATACTTGGATCAGTTAGGATAAGCTGATCCATTTAATTGATTCCGCACAGAATGTTCAGAGAAAGAGGAATCCCTGTTTGCTGGGATGCAGCACCCTGTTGGCAGTAGTGTTACGACAGCCGAAGCAGGGAGCTACACTCCTCTGGATATCAGTGTTGCTTCCATGTAATAACCAATAGCAACATTATTAAACACAACACTCAAGAGTCAGGACAGTTAACCAGCTGTAATTTTATATTACTTGCAATCTGGCCAGATAATGACACATTACAGTTTGGGTCATTCTGAAAAGAATACAGTTACAGCCACGAGGCCTGAATAAAAGCCAAGAATCTCGATTTCATACAGGCTGGAAGAGCTTGTCAATTAAAAACTGCAGCAATGCATAAAGAAGTATTTGTTATAAAAGGAATGTGTTTTCAAATGTTGTTCTCTCCCTCTGCTTCCTGAAAGATACAGTACAAGAGAGAGAAAATCACAGCATAAAGGAAAAAAAAAGTCAGTATATGTAAAATAGACAGTACGAAGAAGACATTAAATATACCCGGCTAATTTATCAATTCAGTGGAGGAAATTCAGCAGAAGAGAAGGAATTTTGTTATTACTAACCACGATTCATGGACTTGGACTTAGGAATGTCCTTGCCTATCGTTATGTAAAATCTTAGTTCCACCGTTTTATAAATCTCTTTTCTTACAGTGACATAACAGTTACAAAACATTTTTGTTGTTTTGGTCAGATTCTATCACTCAAAGAACGAGTAATTATTTTATTAATAGGGCTTAAATCACTGTGCATTAAGTCAACAACCATGACTTTTGGGCACTACAGCCTGTACTCCAGGATGAACTAAGGAGGGTGTATTTTGTAAAGATCATTATGCCACAATCCTGACCCATTAAACAGCACATTCTGGAGCATTTGTTAAACGAAGGGAGGCTGCAGATATTTCATAAAGCTGAGGGGGGAAATTCTGGATCTATGCCAGTCAGAATCTGCCTTTATGATAAAAATCAAGGTGATCAACACAGGTAGCTTTGACTTGGAAGTTCCATTAGAACCCAGCATGGTTCTAATGGAACCCTGCCTGGCTCCATACCACCTGGCCTGCCTTTAGCTTCAATGTCTCCAAGAGCCCGTGGCTCACAGCAGCCTGTCCCACAGGCTCCTGGATTCTGTCACTCCACCGGACAATACCTCAGCTTGCAATTGGAGATGTTAAAGAGAGAACAAGAAGAGAAACAGCAGACCGGATGGTAGAGACAAGCTTCTGTATTCTTCCTCTCTGGAAGTGGTAAATATTTGCAAATCAGGGTTAGCACATGTTGGAGAAGCTTACCTTATGCTGCTTACCAGCAGCTCACCGGTTTATTTCTGAAGAGAAAGCTTCAGTTATCAGGACTGGTAGCTCCTTCCTCAAGCACCAAGATGCAGAAGTGGGGCTATGCGAACCTCATGAGGTTCAACAAGGCCAGGTGCAAGTTCACACACCTGGGTCGGGGCAATCCGCAGTTTCAATACAGGCTGGGGAATAATGTGATTGAGAGCTGCCTCGAGAAGGGCTTGAGGAGAAGGACTTGGAGTGCTGGTCAATGAGAAGCTCAACATGAGCCAGCAATGTGCACTCGCAGCCCAGAAGGCTGAGGGTGTCCTGGGCTGCATCAAAAGCAGCATGGCCAGCAGGGCGAGGGAGGGGATTCTGCCCCTCTGTTCCTCCCTTGTGAGACCTCATCTGGAGGATTGTGACCAGTTCTGGAATCCTCAACATAAGAAAGAGCTGTTGGAACGGGTCCAGAGCAGGCTACAAGGGTGATGTGAGGGCTGGAGCACCTCCCATACAAGGACAGGCTGAGAGAGTTGGGATTATTCAGCCTGGAGAAGAGAAGGCTACCAGGAGACCTTATAGGGACCTTCCAGCGCCTGAAGGAGCTACAAGAAAGCTGGGGAGAGACTGTTTACAAAGGCCTGGAGTGACAGGACGAGGGGCAATGGGTATAAACTGGAGAGGGGCAGAGTTAGACTAGACATAAGGAAGAATCTCTTCATGATGAGAGTGGTGAGGCACCAGTACAGGTTGCCCAGGGAAGCTGTGGTTGCCCCATCCCTGGAGGTGTTCAAGGCCAGGCTGGATGGGCCTTGGGCAGCCTGATGCAGTGGGAGGTGTCCCTGCCCATGGCAGGGGGTGGAACTGGATGGTCTTTAAGGTCCCTTCCAACCCAAATTATTCTGTGATTCTATGTTCAGGACACACTTGAAAAAGAAGTTTGTTTGACCTTACAAAAAGATCCTTAGGGAAGCGTGCCTGGTGATTCTCTGTGCTGCTCTGATTTTGCTGGGGGCTTTTGCTGCTCAAGACAATACTTTCATAAGGAGTGGAAAGGCTTTTTTTCCTTTTAACAAATGGTGCAGGAATGAGAAAATTCCCATTTTTTATAATACTCTATAAGCTCATCTTTAGAAGTTCCTTCTGAATAGCAGTCTGTACAAAAACAATCCCAAGGCACTTACGAACACTGTTAACACACTTGGCCTAAGCTTCATTTTCAGTCAGGCTCAGGGTAAGTATTGCAACACAGCTGAGTGAGTGAATCAGACACTCACTTTGAGATGGAAACAAACATTTTAAGGTTAACTGTGTTAGTGTCCCTTTCTGTTTAAAACAGATATTGTCATTACAGTTACATAACGCTTCTGCAGTGTTTGGAGCCCAAGGACTTTTAGTCTCACCTGCTTTTGATGCATTTTTTGTTGACTAACGGAAAAGCAGCATGTTGTGGTACTAAAGTTTTAGGTTCTGTAGATAACTAGTTTTTAACTCAAAGCTTTCCATGCATCTAAAGCTCTGTTCTTTCAAGTGTCTCAAATTATATTTCATACACTAGTGCTTCATCAGCTACTGAAGCTGACTAAACTTCATATAAAGAGACATTAGAATTGTAGAATCATGGAATAATTTGGGTTGGAAGGGACCTTAAAACCCATCCATAGTTGGCCTCCTGGGCTGCAAGCACACATTGCTGGCTCATGTCAAGCTTCTTATCGACTAGTATTCCCAAGTCCTTCTCTGCAGGGCTGCTCTCAATCACATCATCCCCCAGCCTGTACTGAAACTGCAGATTTCCCCAATCCAGGTGTGGGACCTTGCACTTGGCCCTGTTGACTCTCATGAGGTTCTCACAGACCCACTTCTCCAGCTTGTCCAGGCCCCTCTGGATGACATCCTGTCTGGATGGCATCTCCTGGTTTGAGGCATCCCCATCACCAATTTATCTGGAACTCTTTTAAAACACTGTATGTCTCGCTTAACAGAGAGCAATAACTGGAAACACAGCGCATCTCTCGCAGTACCTGTACAGGCTTGTTTACTAACGGGCTGGGATGTGATCTGTTCTGATGGCTGAAAAGCTCCTCCTAGAAACACTCCAACCACACCAATCCCCAGTCTGTAAAACAGGCAAGACACCTGACCGTAAGAATTTATTTACCCACTTTCTAAGGGGGCTCACAGAAGTATAATAAAATGCATCCTTGTTTTCTATTTCCTACAACATGCTCAACAAGCCTATCTTGATTAGATAGACCGCTCTGAAATCTCAATCCAACCAGGAAAGCCTAACTGGAATTGGAAACTCCACATATAACCCACACCTTAACAGACCAAACAAAAAACCTCCTAAACAAACGCTTTCATATTCTAGTTGTGCCCCTGACTCAGCAGCTAACAAAAACATCTCTAAGGTAAATCAGCAACAAGGTTGGATTGATCTGCCTTAAGTAATGCTTAAAATACTCTTCTATCAATCTGTGCCTCCTGATTTTTTTCTACAATACAGAACAACCCCAAGCAAAGGAAAGCCTCAAGAGCTTGCATTTTCTCACTTCTTTTCTGTAAAATAAGAAAATAATTAGAAATAACCCACGGGGTTTGCTCCAGACTGGCACCCTGGTACTAGAATATCTGGGTGTCAGTACTGACAGCAGGAAAAAGGCACAGGTTTGGGATATTTCCTGGGGGCATCCTCCACTACTCCTGAAGCCCTAGCCAAGACCCCTGGCATTGGGCACAGACGCATTTGTCTCTGTGTCTGGCATTTAGACAGAGCCAGGTTTCTATCTTAAAAGAGAGCCCCACTTCTAACTGCTCACTTGCAGGAAAGCCCAGAAGAGGTACCAATGTTACAAGCAGAAAACCTGAACTTCATTTTCAACTGCTAAACCCAGCTACACATGGTGGGAAAAAGAAGCTACCAAGAAAATAAACACCTTTGCCAGGCCTGGAACATCTAACCCTCCTCATTTCCTAAACCATGAGCCTTCGTTTCTTCCACTGCCTGCATAAAGTTCTGCTCACCAAAGTTAATTTACAAGAAAGAAGACAATAGAGGACTTTGACCCCTACTTTGGTAAACACACGCCAAAATTGAACAGCAATTACCGTATTTCTGAGTCACTTTTCATCTCCAGAGCTTTACAGAATCAGGACCCTTCTCAGGAAATGACTGCATGAAGCTCTCTTTAGTCCCACTGAGGAGAAGTAAGGATACTTGTACGAGTCTGTTCTGGTGAAGGGATTCACCCTCACAGCCCCTTCAAACTGCAGGTGTTTGAAGCCCTTTATCCCTGCTCTCTGGTCTGCTCAGAGGCCAAGCCTGCTGCTGGGACCTTGTGCCACTGGGACTCGGGCAACTGTCCCGTGCTAACCCTAACGACTGGCTGAGCTTCTCCAGCACAAAGAAAACAGACATCAAATACAGGCCTGAGTTGTTTTGGTTTGAGAACGACAGCACTGTGATCCAGTGGGAGGTGTCCCATGACCAAGGCTTGGAACTGGAAGGTCCCTTCCAACCCAAACCATTCAAGGATTCATGATAAAAGCTGCACTTTCTGAGAAGCCCTATAAACAAGGCCTTAAGATAACTTCTAAATATACCTGATTTCACAGCTGATCCCCCGGCTTCTCCACACCCAGCAGCTCCACATTCCCTTTGGAAAGGTGGAATCCCAGCCCAAGTTCCTTCTGCACAGTGTCCAGCAGAGAGGGGGACACAGAGGGGGACACAGAGGGACCCCTGCACAGTGTCCAGTGCAGAGGGGGACACAGAGGGGGACAGAGAGGGTCCCCTGCACAGTGTCCAGCAGAGAGGGGGACACAGAGGGGGACACAGAGGGACCCCTGCACAGTGTCCAGCGCAGAGGGGGACACAGAGGGGGACACAGAGGGTCCCCTGCACAGTGTCCAGCGCAGAGGGGGACACAGAGGGTCCCTTGCAGAGTGTTCAGGGCACAGGGGGACACAGAGTGTCCCCTGGACAGTGCCCAGTGCAGAGGGGGACACAGAGGGACCCCTGCACAGCATCCAGCACAGAGAGGGATGCAGAGGGACCCTTGCAGAGTGTTCAGCGCAGAGGGGCCACAGAGGGTCCCCTAGACAGTGTCCAGCACAGAGCGGGGCACAGAGGGTCCTTTTCCACATCAGGCAGGAGAGGGGCTTGCACGGGGACCCGCCGTGCCCCTCTCCGTGTGGGACCCAGTGCAGGAGGAGCCGCGCACATCGGGGGCCCCGTCCCCCCCCGCTCACCTTCACCCGCTTGCCCTGGATCTCCAGGCTCTTCATGGTGAAGTCCACGCCGATGGTGCTGCCCTGGCGCTCGGCGAAGGCGCCGGTCTTGAAGCGCTGCACCAGGCAGGTTTTGCCCACGCTGGCGTCCCCGAGGAGCACCAGCTTGAAGAGGAAATCGTAGCTCTCCTCCGCGTCCCCGCCGGGCGCCGCCGGGCCGGGCATCGCGCTGCCGCCCCGCCGCCCCGGAGCGCGGCCTAAGGGGCCTGAGGGGCGGGGCCTGCGGGGCCTGCGGGGCGGGGCGGGGGGCGGGGCAGGGGGCGGGGCCAAACAAAGGGCGCGGCCGCCGCCGCTGTGAAGTCGACGGGGGCGTGGCCAGAGTGAGGCGGGGCCGGCGGCTCGGCCGGTGTCGCGCTGTGGCCTGCGGGGATGGGGCGTGGCCTAAGGGGGAGGGGCTAGTAAGGGGCGTGGTCACGGGCAGGACACTGAGGGGGCGTGGCCAGAAGGGGCGTGGCCATTGATAGGGCGCGGGTAGCGGTTGGGCGGGACTAACAGGGGGCGTGGCCAATGGCGCCGCGGGGCGCAGTGGGGCGGGGACCGCAAGGGGCGTGACCAGCGGGGGGACGCGCGTAGCGTGGTCAGATAAGGGCGTGGCCAGAGAGGGGCGGGGCGGGTGGCGCGCGGAGCCGGTGAGGGTGGCTGGTGGGGGTGGGGGTGGCTGCGGCCTTAAGAGGCCTTAGAGCAGCTTCCAGTGCTGAGGAGGGAGATGGAGAGAACATTTCGTAACAGAGCCTGTAGCAGTAGGATAAGGGGTGACAGTTTTAAGCTAAAAGAAGTTTAGGGTGGGTATCAGAAAGAAGTGTTTTGCTGCGAGGGTGGGGAGGCCCTGGCCCGGGTTGCCCTCAGAGGCCGTGGCTGCCCCGTCCCTGGAGCTGCTCAAGGCCAGGCTGGATGGGGCTTTGAGGACCCTGGTCTGGGTGAAGCTGTCGCAGCTCCCTGCAGGGGTTGGACTAGGGAACTCCTCAAGATAAGGAGATGGAGCTGTTGGAACGGGTCCAGAGGAGGCTACAGGGATAGTGAGAGGGCTGGAGCACCTCCCATATGAGGACAGGCTGAGAGAGTTGGGGTTGATCAGCCTGGAGAAGAGAAGGCTCCCAGGAAACCTTACAGCAACCTTCCAGTGTCTGAAGGGGCTACAAGAAATCTGAGGAGGAACAAAGACTTGTAGTGGTAGGACAAGGGGCAGTGGGTATAAACTGGAGAGCTTCCCTGGGCAACCTGGGCCAGTGCCTCCACCACCCTCATGAAGAAAGTCTTCCTTATGTCCCGTCTCAATCTGCCCCTCTCCAGTTCATACCCATTCCCCCTCATCCTATCACTCCAAGCCTTTGTAAACAGTCCCTCCCCAGGTTTCTTGTAGCCCCTTCAGGCACTGGAAGGTCGCTGTAAGGTCTCCTGGGAGCCTTCTCTTCCCCAGGCTGAACAACCCCAACTCTCCCAGCCTGTCCTCCTACGGGAGGTGCTCCAGCCCTCAGATCATCCTTGTAGCCTCCTCTGGACCTGTTCCAACAGTGTGTATTAGATGACACATATTTTGTGACTCTTGAGCTTGTGAGAGCCAACTGTTCTTCACATTTTGTAATGTTTTTTATGTTGTTTGAGATTAAATACTTTAACTCCGTAAAAATTTACCTGTATTTGTAATCATGTGGGCTCCGGCTTTGTAATTCCAGACAGTGGGCAGTTATCTTGAAGAGGCCTTCGGCTTTGCTTTAAGCAGGTGAGGCTCTGGCTGTTGAGCAGTGGCACCTGCAGTGCTATGGGATGTGTTCTTTTGTGAAAATTGCTTGCTCTGAATTTTAACCAGAAGAATTCTGTAATAATATACTGTTTAGTAATTCCATCTACAATGAAGAACTTGTTAACTTCAGCATATTTACATCCAGAACTTTCTCATTGAAGTTCAGCAACGTGTGCAAGTTAAAATGTTGGTAGGCGTTAATTTTTTTTTTTTTAATTGTGTTAATGTTCTAAAGATTTTTTGAGCCAAAAGCAAATTAGGGAAGTTACCTGGTTGTTCATTGTCTGCAATAGAGACAACATCGTATCCTTCCTGGGAATGGGGTGGAGACCTTTTAACTCGTTTGCAGAGAGCTGAGACTAGTCCACAGATGTCCTGGCTGTGCCTGACAGCCTCTCTTTTCTATATCTGTATTCTGTGGGAGAAGTAATTAGGCAACAGCATAAAGACAGAAGTGTTCTTTAAGGTAATGGTAAGAATCATGATTAATTAGGAAGCCTCACACCTTAATGATGTGTTGGGTTTTTTTTTTCCTTGGGGAGCCTTACATGCTCATATTTTCCACACTCAGCCGTTTGTCCCTTAAAACTGCATTGGCTGCAGCACTTGGAAGACCCCTGGAGTCTTGAAAACTGATGGCACTGATACCTTGTGTCACTTACGGCCTGTTCTAGCACAAGTTTTGGGTTTGCCTGGTGCTCTGTTTGCCTGGTGTTCTAGCCCAAGCGGCAGAGAAACCGTGCGGTCATGAGGAAGTTGCCCACCAGCAGGGATGGATTTGGGGTCTGAAGGATTTGGGGTCTGAAACTTCTGCAACTGAGGATTCTTATTGAATACTTGTCCTTATGAGCTTGTGGGGCCTAGGCTTGCTCTGAGAAAGTTTTTTGTGTCTCCGTTGTGGATGATCCCTAACTTCTGTTAGGCAGTTGTTCAGAGAAGTGTATGACTTTGTCCTGTATGATATGTTTGCTGCCCATCATGAGTGCTGAATTTGGCTGAATCAGCCAAGTTTCAGTAGAAGCTAGTTATTAAAAAAAAATAAATTGCATTTATGAAGTTTTCCAAGTTAACAGATTTGAGAAGCCGTATGGTACTGGCAGTTCATTCCACATGACTCAGTTGTGGATACTGGCTTCATTGTCATTTGAAATGCTGTATTCATATACATAGCTTAATCATCTTCTGGATGAATGCAATGCAAATTCTCCTTGGCTTAGTTTCTCAAGGGTTTTATCAATCTTACTCACCCACCCGTTTCCCTTGTCTGTGTTTATAGAGAACAAAAGCCAGTTATTGCATGGGTTTTATCTCAGAGCCAGCATGCCAGTTCAGAAACCATGCCAATTAATAGAACAGGTTTCTTAAAGCACAGCTGTTAATCACGATTTCAGACTAAAGAGTGGTTGGGGAAACTATAAGACTTGTTTCCTCCTGGTTTCACAGGCCAGTCCACTAGTTTTAGCTGTCTGTGTGGTTCTTGGAGTTGTTTGTTGGCCACCATAGATGGTAGATGCACCATCAGGAATGCACGCTATGGGGAATGAGTGAAATGCCTGTGAGCAGTGTGTGTGCTTGCTAGTGTTCCTCTCTCATGTTTCAAGTGGAAACCTGCATAATTTGCTGACTTTTTATGCTTCTGAATGAGATGAATTTACAGCACCTGTAAATTTATCAGACATCTTTAAAATGTGTGTTTTCACAGTCCCCACGAGTCTGTTTGAGATCCCCGGATACTTGTCACGACAGTCAGCTATCTAGTGGTAGCATTTCCTTGCCCTGGTACAGGTTGCTGAGGGAGTTGAGGTTCTTCTAAAGTGTGGCAGGCCTTTAAAAATTACGATAAGGAACATCAGTTTCTTAAAGGTTTTTGTGGTCAGCAAGTCTTCTTTTCAGAGCTGATGCATTTAAATTAGGAATCAGTTTTATGTAGTGCAAATTGTCCTTATGTCATTGGGTTTTGCATTTGTTAACTCAGTCTTACTGTATCTCTCTTTGGCTTAGTGATGTTTTAGTGCTGTAAAACACTTCATATCAGCCTAGATATCTTTATCTTAGTAAGGACATATAAGAGATCTGAACATGTTTTTAAAATGTATGTATCTATATGTCTCTGATACAATGTCTCTGTGTGTAAATGTAAATATGCGTATGCACACATATATTCCTGACTATGTATTTGAACACATTCTCTTCCTGAAAAACACCGTAAAAGTCAAAACTATTCTAAGCCTTCCAAGAGGTAGCACACCTGTTGGTGGCAGTGCAAAAATTACTCATGATAAACACAGAGGTTACAGTGTGTGTAGTCCTACAGCTGATTCCATTGTGTGGCAGCACTTCTGTTCCAAGAGTGCTGTATCTATTATTTCTGTTCGTTAAGGAAGTTTGCTTTATTGTTTCTCTACAACTGTGTATTTGGTTTTCAAGGCGTTTTTCCTTTTACTCGCAGTTTTTAAAAGGCTTTTTCCCCCCTTTTGTTTTCATTGTTTAATGTCTTCATTTGAAATGTGATCTCTGCTGCCTTCTGAATTGTGTAAATAGGTGAAGTAGTGGCTGTGAACACTTTCTCCCTTTTCATCATATTTTCTGTTAGTGTTTATGCTGTAACTGCTGCTGCTTCTCCTGTGTGAAATTTGAAATGTCTTCATGTGAGATTCAGAAAATGAAGTCTCCAGTTTTCTTCCTTAGTACAATAAGGATTCCTTCAGCTTTAAACCATTTATCTAGATGTTTTCCAAGTTAAGTCTTACGTGTCATAGCTTTCTTATTCCTGGAGAACTGTTGCTTTGCCCTTATGACTGGAGTAAATCTAGAATATGTCCTACAAACTTTTTGCTGTGTCTAGAAGATGGCACTGAAACACAGCCAGCAAAGCTTCAGCTCAAGTGGACATTCCAGCTTCCCCGAATGTAGATGAGAGTTTTGATCTACATATTAGAAAACACTTTCTCTGTAGACATCATATAAACAAGCTACGAGCAACTTAGATAAGATGTCATAACAATGTGTGAATTAACTTTTGCCTCTTCTGTTGTATCTTTATTCAAAGGTGAAGTGAAAGATATAACTTTTTGCTGTGTTTTTAGGGTGTCCTAATTGAGTAGATGATAGTTAATGAAATCCAGTCATAGCAAGAATACCTAGCAATTACAATGCTCTTCACAATTCCAAACATGAGATTTTCAGATTCTTTTTTGCCATAATTTTATTGTGTTATACTGGAGGAGACAATAAGTGTGGCAGTTGTCACAGTGTCCTGATTCTGTCAGTACTCCCCAAACCTTCCTGCAGTTTATAGCCTTCTGTATTTTCAGCTTTGAATTTCCCTTTGAATTTCCCCTCCTCAAGCAAAAGGTGATACATCTATAGCCCGGGAATTCAGTTGCTGGATTAATAAGACTAGTTTAAAAAACCTACTGATTCTAAGCATAGACTGTAAAAATGGTGTTAGGAAAATACACATTGACTCAATGTGTTTGCAGCTGAACTACAAATATTTTTTTCTCCCCTGACATGTAGCCCTGTTTTTTGTTCTGAGAGCAAGCTGGATTTATTATTACTTTTGCCTTATCACCAGTAGTAAAAAAGCAGCACTAAAATGAACTTGCAGTAATATCTATGCCAACTGTTATCTTTGAATTGCACAGGTGCAGCAGGGATCAGAACACGTGAAATGCTGTTGCCAGAGTGGAATACAGTCCAGATCTTCTGTCCTAGTTGTGCTCGCTCTGGAGGATTTAGACAAATAAGGAGTAAGAAGATCTCACATACGTAGAAGGAGAAAATCTGGTAAGAAAATGCATCTTTTAAAAAAAATGGGTAGAATCGTAACTTTGTTTTAATTTCATACACAGCAAATTCAAGATTTGAGTCACTGAAGAGCAGGTGTAAGACTAAAGAGCAGTTTTGTGTATTACTATTGGTGGCCGTCAATACACCATCCATCTCTGTAAATTCTTTGAGACAGAGGTACAGATATAGTTCAGGTCTCCGTGATTGGTATGAAACACACATTTCCTTCCAGGGCTCCACTACTCCTGCTGCTGCAGTTGCTATGTGAACTCGTCCCACTCTTGAAACCATAGTTAAAAGTTGAAAACAACTTCCCAAACTAGCCTAAAATTCACTTGGATTGTGCAAAGAGTGGGCTTTTTCACCCATGATAATAACAAATCAAATAAACCAACTGTTTTGAATGCAAGCAGGAAAATAGAGAGTAATCGACTCTATTCTTTCCTCTAGGAATTCATGTTGGTTTGGCTAAGCCTCTGCCCTGGGATTCTCGCTGGTAGCTCTTTGCCTGTTAAGCAGAGCCTGTCCAACAAGGTTGGTGAGGCTTCCTTGGATGAAGGGGTCTGTTTGTGTTGGTCATGAGGCAAGGCAAGCTTAGACTCGGTGTGTCTTGACATGGTTCCTGCAGCAGTGGCTGCTCAGCCAGCACTTCCGTAAGACTCAAAGTTCCTTGGCTGAAAGTCGCTGTAAGTGTAAAGCTGTAGTTTGTAACATGAATGTATTGTTTTCCCTCCCAAGACTCTTAAAAGTGCATTGACCTGAAGCTGCTAACTGCTCTAGTAAAAACTGCTCAGCATCTCTGCCCCAAGAAGCTGCTTGAGAAAAATCATACTGTGTATTTTTATGCAAAATAGAATAACAGATCACAATTTCAAAATCTGAAATAGGTCTAAACCCCTTTCTCTTGCTTTATTGAAGATAGCTAACAGATTGCTCAGCTGTTAAACTTTAGTTTCTGTATCAGTTGTTGCTGAGGTTTTATTCTTTCTTGAAACTACCTCAAAGATGTGTCTTAGACTTTCAGGAGCAGGAGAGGAACGGTGGGGAAACCCCCCATGAAGTGCTGTTTGTTTTGATTTCATTATTTTCTTTCAGTTACTTATTTCACAGGGTTTTATCTTCTTTATTTTATTGCACTTTGATAGGATGAAACCACAGTACCAAAGCAGTTACTCAAATTTTAATGTAAATTAAAATTCCTCATGACTCAGAAGAACAGAAGAAAGAAAACCTGTGTCAAGTTTTATTGTGAAGATTGAACTGTGTTTTTGGAAGTTGTAGCAGCAGAAAACATATGGGATGTCTAAAAATGATTAATCACAGGGAAGGAAGTAAATGGAGATTGTTTTGCCCAGTGTCCAAAAGCACAGCAGCTTTAGGTTTCTGTTGATAGAAAACAATTCTCAATTTGCGACATCTGACACTTAGTGACAGAAAACCCGTGTCAAGACTCTGGAAAGCGCTACCAGTAATTGGTAGCTTGTTTGGAAAATCTCTCTGTCACAGCCGGTTACTGAGGCCTCGGTAGGAAGGTGACAAGCTTCAGAGTTTTTCTCAATGGCAGTTTCCAGCAGCCACTAGGTGACAATGTTGGTCCAGTTTCAGAGCTGTCTGTCTGACAAAGCTGTGACTAAAGCTAAACCAATCCCCTCAGGGTCTCTGAGGTTCTTTTATGCGTAATTTGTGTTCTTTTATGGACTGCAGTTGCCTCTTCCCTTCAGGCTGTAATTGCTGCTATTTTAGTTTTAGTCTTTCTGATAACTCAGCTTTTGGTAAGTGTATCTGAATGAGTTGCCAGTTCTTGCAGTTAGTTGTCTTGCAAGCTCGGGTTAGTCCAACATCCTCTTGTGTCCAAGTGCTTTACTGTCTTGAAGTCAACCTTTTATGATGTGGCGATAGCCATGTTCTTCCACTATTTGGTCCTCTTACCGATAAGAGTGGGTTGCACATGGAGGTGTTATACAGCTGTGCCAAGTTCTGTAGCTCTTCTCTGTGATCATAAGAGGCAACATATGAATCCTAGCCAAAAAAAAATAAAAAAAAATTAATCAATCACAAAACCCTTCTGACCCCTAAAGAGGAGACAAAAATAAGTGATTCAAGGAGGAAGAGGGAGCCTGTGATCCATCCCTGCTGATACTTCCTTACCTACAGGTCAAGGCCATTTAAGAAAGGGCTTTGCATTATTTTCTTTTCCCAAGATTAAGATGAATGTTCTGGATTTCCTTAGTGGTATTTCTTAATGCTCTTCAGAGGGAAGAGGCCTCGATGCACTTTCCCCAGAGAAAGTACTTGTTTAAAACAGTGCCATTCAGCTTTAATAATTCTGGGTTGTTGAAAGACTGGATGCTTCTTGGTCAAACAAGAAAGTCACAATTAAAGCCAAGTGAAATCTGAATGAACCTCTGCCAGGTACCTAAGATACAATTTGCCTAAAATGAATGTGCCATTTGTGCCTCCTAAAGTGACATCAGTGCTGCTGCCCATGGGCCGTCGTTTGGATAAACTGAGACTGTGCAGCCAGGGAAGGCGTTCCGAGAGGGCACATCAGGGAGCAAATTGCCCCAGGAAGGAGTTCAGTATAAATAGCAGCCATGTGGCCATTATGCAACGAAAGCAAGTTGTTGTCACACACCCATTATTGAGCGTCATCTAAATTTAATTGGAGTCAATGTAATAGTGAAGTATTGACATGGCTTCTAGCAACAGGCTCTAAACACTTTTGAAAGCTGTTTTGTGTAGTGCTCTGAAGAGAAAAAGCATTAAGATAAACTGTGTTACTAAGATGAACTTAGTATTGCTAAGCATTATGATGAACTTAGCCCTATCAAAGGACTCATTAGATAGGAATTCTTAATGTTTCAGTGTGGTCATTTCACCTGTTGGCAGGTGGAAGTGTAATCATGTAATTCAAGTATGAATCCTAACATACACATGTGTGGACCTTTAGAGTTCAAGAAAAATAGTAGCTTTGTGAGGCCCCAAATTCTATTTTAATAGTTCCCCAAACAGTGCATTTACACATAAAACCACTATGAGAATGTATGTGTGTTGGCTAATTAGTTTGTCACACTTGTATTCATTAAAAGGCTTGTCTCACTGCCACCCTACATGTGTTTTGTGTGTTTGATTGGTATTTAGTTCCTCCAGTATATGTGTACTAATTCAATAATCAAATAAATCTCCTATTCAGCCAAGGGAATCCCTATATGTTACCAGTCCTGTTGGGCTGTGAATAGTCTTGGTCTTTGCTGCTTAGAACTCTTTATTGGATGAGTTGGTCTAGCAGCTGCCAATGCAGCTCCATGTCTGGTCAGCGCAAGCAGTAGCTGTGCCCCTGTGATGGAAGGTTACTGTCATTATGTGATATAAATCTTATGAGTCAGCTGGGGTTTAACTTAACAGAAAAAATATTTTCCTTTGTATTATTCATTTTCTGTGTACTTAAATACTTTGAACTGGAAGTGAGGCCTGGACACCAAATCTGAATCCTTTTATGCTGGTAAATCCAGTGCCAGCTTGTTAACTTTGCAATGTGTTTTATTACTAAGAACAAAGCTGTATTTAGCCCTTAGTATGAATTTAGTGTGAACTCAGTTTCTTAGGCTGCCAAACAAAGCTTACAGTCACGGCTCTCTCAGATTAGGTATGAATGTGAGACCAGGGAGGTACATTACTGCAACTTCAGAACTGCTTCTAACAGTTCCTTATGTTGAAGAGAAGACCCTCAGAGCAGTAAAATGCAATCTCACAGAGCTACCCACTCAGCGTGTGAGCTACTCAAGGGTGGGAGAGTAAACTGTTTTCAGATTGCTTCCTCCTTACTTCGTGGGGGAAAAAAGAGGCGTCGGGTGCACTCTAAATCTCATTCATTTAACCTTCATCTGCAGAATGTGGGATTTCAAACACATGAGAAATGCATATTCTCAAAATACCAGCATCCTTAAAACGTAGTGGGGGAAAAAAATCAAGCCAATTCAATGAATCCACAGCCTGTGGAATGTATTTTTTACTTTAAATACTTTTCTATAAATAAGCGTCACTTGAAAACTTACATCACAGGCATGCACTTGCTCTTCTCTTTCATGAGCAGATGTTTGTGCCAAGGCAGAAAGACATGAGCTGGCTCCATTCTCAAAGCCACGTAGTTCTAAACACTGTTGTGGTGCTGAGCCCAGAATAATCAGCCCTTCCTGTCGGGGTTGCCCGTAGCAATGCTGCTGCCCGTTGTCCAGCCAGCTGTCCTCTGTTTGCAGGGGAAATAGCACTGTTCCCTCTGCTTGCTTTCCTCCCATCACCCTGGGTGCTCTGTCCTTTATGCAGTTCCACCCCAGGTTCTGCTGCTCTTGCTGTGGCTTCTGAGGGCACCAGTGACCTGACCAGGCTCCTGCTGAGGGAATTGGGCTAATGTTTTCCTTCTTGTATTCTTGCAGGTTTTTTTTTCCTTGTTGCTTGCAATCTTGTCAATTAACAGAAATGCTTAAATTCTTCAAGTCCTAGTCTACCTCTGGTGAAGCAAACAGTATTTGTAGCTGACTTTAGAAAGCGGGTCCAGAGTGGCTGCAGCCAGAGGAATGGTGTCAGTGATGCAAAGCCAAACTGCATAATAATATTACAGTTTGACTCTGCTAATGCACGGAAGCTGTTGGTTGTGTTTGACAGAGCACTTATGCCTCTCAGCCTGCTTTGTGCTGAGACATGGTAATTTTCAGTGAATGAGCTTTTTTCTGTTTTATGTAGTTCCAAAGCTGATTGTTAGCACATTAATCATCATAATTAACTTCCAGGCCCTTTAGCACAATGGAGAATAGCTTTGCCTGGTGCGTGTTTAAGCCTCATGTGAAGGTTGTGCACAGTAATCCAAATGAAACCTGTAAACACTACAGAGGGAATGTCCCCCCAAGGTCATTCCATTGGGCTTTCAGGATCGCCCCAGTCTGAGTGATTCAAGTGACTATGAAGTACTTGACTATTAATGCATTAAAACCAGAGGAGGTTTTACAAGATCTCAAATGCTGGACTTGAACGCTGTGGATGGACGCTTCAGCAAAAAGGTGGATAACACACTTACTCCCAGACTAGCAGTGTTGTCCTGTGGTGGACTGGAATGGTTGTCTTTTCCTTTGCTTCATCTAGATGACCCGTTGGTGCCACAAGGCATGGTTCTGAGTTTTGTGATGGAGTTTTTGCTCCATCACCCTCATAATATGCTGGCATAAAATAATTGCATTATCATATATGAAACAGTATTTGTTTATTGCTCATATGTTTACTTATAATGGTGTTGATCAGCAGTGGATATAATTACATCCAAGTTGGGAGTGAGGGGTTAGAGGGTTGTTTTAGTCTGTTACATCACAGATCGATGCAAACTATTCTGTTACCTGCCCAGAGCTCCTCTTTGCTGCTGGATCACAGGGAACCTGAGTCATATAAACAAAAGTGCAACTTAAAGGAGTTGTATTAGTGGATACTCTGGTAGTCTGTGATTAAATTTAGTGCTCAAAGATGATTGTAAATATATGAAAATGGAAAAAGAACAAATAGACACATTTTTACCTTTGTTTAAGAATGAAATAATTGTCTCATCGAGCAGTGATATCATTAGAAAAGATGTTCTATTCTGGTTTTAGAACCTATGCAATGAAATAACCTATTCTGAAATCTTCTGAAATGCTTTCTTTGCCAGATTTTGAAAGAGTAGGGAGTTTGAAATAAGGCTACAGTGCAGCCTGGTTTTCTTGTCTAGCTTTACCATGCATAACTGCCAACAGCTTTAGGACACACCTAAAGAGAAGAGGCTTCTCCTTCTGGAGTGGATGATGGAGCAGGCACTGAAGGATGTTAATCCGCTCCGTCCAAGAGTATTTGTGACTCATTGCTTTGGTGACAGTCTTTGTGGTAGAAAATAAACAGTAAGGGCAAAAAGGGAATGAGAACAATTCCAGCCACTGAACAGGGTCTAAGTGTTAGTTTCTTCAGAACCACCTGTAAGTCAGAAGGGATAGTGTTACTCACGGGAGTGGTTGAAGTATACCTGTTAATCCAACCACATACTGAATGTTACGTGTCACGTGCTCAGAGCGCGTTACCAGCAATCCAGTACTGCAGCGTAAGGAGAACCCAACAGCCTAGTTACTTCTGTTGCACACATAGACCTTGGATATGCTCCAGTTCTTTTTTTCTTTCATATTTCTTCGGGGGGCCATGTAAGATGCATGTGCTGGTGGAAGTACCTAGGGAGCTTGCTGTATTCAGAGGACAGATTGTCATTTTAAAATAAACAAATAAATTTTAACTAAAGCCAGTGATTTTCACCTCTGTTTTATGCTGGCATCCTATATTGTGTGACTTTTAAAGAGGGTCCCAGGTGTTTGTAGCCACCATTTACCACACTCGAAATTCAAGCACTAGGCACTTGCATTAGTGGGAGTTATCCTGCTGTTCTAAAGGTTTGGTTTTTTTTCCTGGTTGATTTATTGAATTAATGGAAAAGTGAAAAATAAATCCAAACACATTAGAGAGCAGCTGCCAGAAGGAGAAACACAAATGCATGGCAATGACTGTCATGGTTGCAAGATGCTGTGACATCAGTTTTGGCGTAACTGGGAAACACAGAAGTCAAATGTGGTGGGACCTGTTGGAATAATGCGTTGGTGTAGTCCAACTGTGAATGGGCATTGTGTGTTGTAGAACAGGAGGAGTTTGCTGGCGGTTAGGTGTGGGATGGAATGGTGAGGTCACAGCAAAGTGCCCTGTTTCTAAGCCTCCCTTTAGCTCTGTTCATATAAGCATTGGTAGCTATTTTCTAAATAAAATACATTTCTTAGTGTCAAATGGAGTGAGGGAACAGGAAACTTCTCTGATGCAGGAACTCAAACAGCAGATCTGGGATAAACTCTGGTGTATATCCTAGACAGAAAGGAAGCATTAAACTCAACAGAAACTGTTTAGATTGAGCAATGTTTTTTACTAAAATGTTAAGAAGACCTGGAGCGTTTCAAGAGAAAAGGTGATTCACCTACAATTCTACTTAGTAGAGGTAGCTTGCAAGTATGTTCCACATTAATTGAATAGCAGTTTACACAGAGCTGCAGTTTACACAAGTCTACGCAGTGTCTTAGGGTGAACTGTTTAAATGTAATTTTTTGTTCTTGCTCAATAATTCTGAGTGTGATTACTTGACTTGCTAAATACTGAGCCAAAACTTGTAACTTTTTAGTTGCAATGATCCCAGCAGCTCTACCTGTTACCAAAGAAGGTGAAAACAAATACCTTCGCTGGTTTGCATTCCTGCAGGAGTGGTGTAGTAGCACTTCTGGGATCTTTACATAAAAACTCCTTTGGGGATGCTTTCTGCCTATTTCCTTTCGATAGCTGATGGATTTTCCTGTCTTTGTGTGTTGTTAGCAGCTGCAGTGTTGTTTGTGCCGTGTGATGGAGTGTGTGGCTGAAGCACCACACAGTGGCCTGCCCTGATAAACAGTTGAATGTTGCTGTTGAGCCTTCCGTTAGCAGCTCCTGCTTCCCCCTTTCCGAGGTTTTTGACAGATAACAGCCAAATAGGTCAGAAGTGATAAATATAGTGCTGGTTTAGTGGAATGGGAACTACTGCTACAGAAGAGATTCCCTCCTCTTTTCTCTCAAGAGGTCAGAAAACATGTTCTCTCAAATAGGTTTGGTTTTTTTTTTGCATTCTGTGCATCTTATTTAATGTGCTGGTTGGTGTAAGCAGAAGTGTTTGCTAATTGCTCTTTCTTTTTGTACAATTAAAGCTATGCATTAAAGCAGTTCACTGACGTGTATCTAGCTTTACAGGCTCAAAAGAGAGTGAGAAGTTTTCAGGGTTAATGATTTATTTTATTTTGGGGAAACAAGAATTATCGTTTAGGAAACTCTTCATGAAAGACTGCAGAGCACATTTCTTCTGTAATATTCTACATTAATACCACATGAAGATTGCCTTTTAAAACCTAGAAAAGCTCAGTGCAGAGAAAATATTCTCAAATTCTCCAAATGCATACAGCAGTGTGCACCAATGTGCTTCTTTGAAGTTCTCTCCTGCAGAGGTTATTGACGTGGAATAGCATTTAATAATGCCAGAGGAATTCTGAATGGTTGTGCTTACCTGGTGGGGATGTACACAGCAATCTGTAGACATGGTTTTACTCTGCTCTGTCCTGGAGCACAGTGCAACCTTGCTGAGCCGTGCTGGGTCTGGGTGGCACAGTTCACAGCCTGCAGCGGGGATGCGGCACTTCGAGTACTCACGGTGAAGAGCGTGCTGTGCAGTTGGAGAAGGTAGCGTAGAATACTCCTGCTGCTGTGGAGTGTGGGAGGGCGGCCCAGTCAGCAGAGGCCACATTCCTCAGGGCTGTTGCTGGTGCTCGCTGAGGCTGTCCCTGTGACCCGCTGCCATTGTGGTCTCTTTTTCATGACCTGTCCCACCATCAATTCTGCAGGTGACCAAAGTGAAGCGAACAGCTGTAATGTTTTAGGTGTCACATAGAGTTCTGTTGAAATAGTTCTCATTTCAGGTAGCACCCACCAGTTTAAAGAAATGCCTAATGTTCGTTAATCTCTAGGGTTCACCATGCTGTTTCATGAGCTGTTTCTGCCTTTCATTATTCTCACTGCTAGATTTTCAGCCCTGTTTCTAGCCTGATGTTCTAATCTCCCCTCCTAACCCTTTGATAACAATTTTCTGTTTATATAGATGTGTACATACTGTGATCGTCATTCATGAAATTCCTCTTTATCAAATTGAATTGCTTAAGCTCCTTTTAAGATATATTTTTCAATCCTTTATTTACATTACAGTTGTTCTTCTGATTCTTCAGCAGCTGTTTCTTCTTGACTTGTAGACGTTGTTAGCAAGTTATTGTAGCATAGCTAATCATGGAAGTAAATAAATCTTTCTATCCCAGGTTCTATAGACCCTGTTGCAACAAGAAAAGATTACCCTACCCCTTTGCTGCAATGTCATGCAAGGGAGATCAATATTACTGGAGTATTTGCCTTCTCCAAATTAAGTCCTCAACCCACCTTTTGCTTCTAGATGTGCATTCTAGCTTTTGATTTCCTGGCACTCCAGGTAACCCACCACTCTTTGCATTTATGAGTTCCCTCTTGTTACCCACTGTGCGTCATTTGCAGACTTTAATATTGCAAGGGGCATGTTGTCTCCCAGATCATTAATTATTTTACAGCACAGGGGAAACATCTGATTCTATTCCTTTCCTTTTCTCACTCTAAAGCCCCATGCTACACTTTGTTACTGAGTTGTGTAACCCTCTACCCATGGTGTGTGTGCTTTCCCCAAGAGGTTGCTTTTCAGAGGTTCTCTCAGCAGTTCCACTGCACGTGTGTCACGGAGAGTGGCAGGTGACTCGTCCTGAGCTGGCATCAGCTGGCGTTGCTTTAGGCTCATGCCTAGAGGTGATGCCTCAGATTGGCCTTTCTCTGCTAGCACAGGAGAAATCGGAGCAGCAGTGAAGGTGCATTCCTGACAGCAGCACGGCTCTTGTAAAGCTGTCTGAGAAAGCTGCCAGCAATGGCAGTTGGACTCCATAATGCTACAGTGCTTTGACAGGGGCAAGAGAGACGACTGAACATGAGCCAGCAGTGTGGCCAAGACCAACAGCATCTTGGCTTGTATCAGAAATGGCGTGGCCAGCAGGACCAGGGAAGGGATTGTCCCCATGTACTTGGCACTGGTGAGGTTGCTTCTTGAATCCTGGGTTCAGGTTTGGGCCTGTCAGTACAAGAAAGACATTGAGGTCCTGGAGTGTGTCCGGAGAAGAGCAGCGGAGCTGGGGAAGGATCTGGAGAACAAGTCTTGCGAGGAGTGGCTGGAGGAACTGGGGTTCTTTGGTGTTGAGAAGAGGAGGCTGAGGGGAGACCTTAGTGCTCTCTACAACTGCCTGAAAGGAGGATGCAGAGAGGTGGATGTTGGTCTCTCCTCCCAAGTGGTGGGTGATAGGATCAGAGGGAAGGGCCTCAAGCTGCTCCAGAGGAGGTTCAGATTGGACATTAGGAAAAACTTCTTCACTGAAAGGGTTCTCAGGCACTGGAGCGGCTGCCCAGGGAGGTGGTTGAGTCCCCATCCCTGGAGATGTTTAAAAGATGAGTAGATGAAGTGCTTAGGAAAATGATTTGCAGTGGACCGCTACGGTTGGACTTGATATCAAAGGTCTTTTCCAACCTAGGGATTCTGTGATTCTATGAAATATCCTTGCCAGATACTGCTGTCTTTATTTTGAGTGTCTGTGGCTAGGAATGAGCCTCATCTTATAGAAGTGACAGCACATGGTAACTGCAAAGGCACCTCTCAGCAGGAGGCTCTCCAGCAGCTTTGCTAGGGCTATTGCAGGCTTTGCCAAGGAGCCCCGCGTGTATGACAAGGTGCTAGGCAAAGAGCTGAGCAGTCTTTTTAGTGCCTTCAGCAGATAACCTCCAATACCTAGCAGGTTTGGGGCTAGGAACAGCATTTGCAAATGGTGGCTGAAATTGAGCTGCCAGCAGTGGTATGAATTCTGTATGACCTTCAGAGTTCTCCCACCTAACCTGCCTGACTTCGCCAGCCTAAGTTTGGAAGGAGTCCCAGCATGAATTACAATGCTTGGAGTCCCGTGAATAATCAGGTTAAGGAGAAAACAATGTGCTTGCGTCACCATGATTCTTATGTGATGGGGGCACAACAAGAGTGTATGCACTTCCAAGCTGTTGCTAAAATCAGTGTAACAGATGTCGGTAGTGAAACTGGAAGGCAAGCTCTGGCAATTTCTTAGGATTTTAATCAGCAATGTGCAGAGTCATGAAAGAGATTGAACTTGGGTGAGTAGGAATGTTCAATAAGCATCCATTATTTCAGTTTCACATAGAATGTTTTTTTTATTGTTCACTCTAGAGGAAATTCAACAGTAGTTAAAAATATTTTTACTGATTATATTCTTGTTACCAGTCCATTTTCAAATGTATTCAATAAAGGATCCATTCACTGGCTGGCCTGTATAACCCTGATGGATTTGGTGGCAGGAAACTCCTGACCCTGAAGAAGAGAGGGTTGAATTTGTTTGCACACAGGAATGGTCCTAGCAAGCCCATTGGGACACTGCAGGGGGTTAGCGGGTTGCAGACTGAGACAGCTTCTGAGTGAGAAAAAAATTGCTCAACGAGTACATTGATGTCCATCTCCATATATTAAAGTGTGTAGGATTTGGGGATGTAAATCTTGTTGCTTTAAGAGCTGAGAATTAAGTGGAAAAAAGCTAAATTGAATTATTTTTAAAAAAAAATCTAGAAACTGCTATTCATTAGAGTAGGCGGCAGCAGCAGAATGAAACCTGCCTGTCCAATACATCCCCAAACGTATTTTTGAAAGGATGTTAAATCCAATTTGCCTGTTTGAGAACCCGGACTTTGAGCCCTGGGATCTGTTGCAGCAAGTTCAATGATGCCCATGCTTTTTTTTTTTGGTGGCAGAATAGTTGGATGTTTCTGTGGAAGCTGGTGGTAGTGAACAGCTCATTGTACTCTGTGGCTTTTGGAGGTGTGACTCCCCAGGTCAGCCCCTGGAGTCGTATCACCTCAGGTTTATTTGGCAGACCAGCTTTTTTGAGAATTTCAGAGCCCATGCCACTAAAGTAAGTGTAATTATTGCCCCAGCAATTAAAATGAGGTCTCGCCAAAAGAACTCGAGACACTTGATGGGGAGAAGCCTCTTGCAAATCCCCAGCTCATTCCCAGTCAGCTGCCTCAGGGGCTTCATCCTCAAGGGGGCTGGGGTTGTGCAGCTGATGTTTGCGAGAGAGGGTGCAGAGACATCTTCTAACCAGAGCTTTAGATACAGAATGTGACAGTCACAGTTCCAAGGATTGTCAAATATTTTCACTTCCTCCAGGCCGTGCAGGCTGTCCAGGGTGCCGGCAGGAACTGAGGTCAGGCTGTTGTTCTGCAGGTAAAGCCTCTTTGTGTCCGCAGGCAGGGCAGGCACCTCCGTCAGCTTCCTTGAGCTGCAGTCAATCTGCAAACCCTTCATTTCTCCCAGGGACTTGCAACTGCAGGAGGGAGGACAGGCTTCGGTTTGGCTCGTGTGGAACAGCAGTGACATGGTGAATCCCACAACAGTGATGAATTCTGTCTTGTTCATGCTTCGACTGCCCTGGGAATAATAATCTGATAAGTGTGATTCATTAGCATGCTTCTAAATGCAAAACTACAGTTCAGCTACTTCTTTCTTAGGGTTACTTGTGAGGTTTAGGTTTTTGGAAGAAAACCTTTAGCTTTCCATATTTCCCACAGAGCCACTCTTCCTGACATTAACTAGCATAAATACAACTGAGGGAAAGCTCAGGGCTTACATTTTGTCTCTAGTTCATTGCTTTTTCCTTCATAATTGTACAAAATACATTATTGTTCAAACTTGTGGAACAGAGTATCACCAGGAGACAATGGTAAATATGAAGTTTGTTTAGACAAAGGTTTTGTTTCCATTTCTACACCTTCTTATGTCTGCTGTTAAAATTGTGCATTGAAGTCAGTTTTCAAAATTGAGCTTAAGAGATTGAGTAATTGTAAATTTCTAAACATCTTCTTTCTGAGAGTAAAAAGATTGTAATGAGGAAGAACTTATTTTTATGTGGTAAGAAGTTCTTTTTTGCTGCCCTGTAATGTCGTGCCTCTCTGAGAACATGCTGATTTTGGGTGAATAGAGCATGGGAAGTTTTGCGTATCTGGTACTGCTTGTCTTTTAGGGATTAAATAACCATGCTTTGGGCTAGCAGGTAATTATTCCTTTTGCTCTGTTGTTCTCACTTCTGTAGAGTGGCTCCCACTAGACTTCCATATCAGTCCCTCCTATTTGGCAGTTTAAACCCTATAAAGCTATTACCTTCCTGTATTTCCTACTACTTCTGGCATTTAAAAATATATAGCTAGCCTTGGGACTGGATTGGAATTAGAAATACAAACTCCCTTGCTCACGCTGGGGAATTTCCGGTCTTGAAAATATCTTTCTTTTATAATTACATGCCATAATTTAAATGTATTTTCTCCCCCCCAATTAATTTGCAATATATAAGTACTGAAGAAAAACTATCTGACTGCACATTGCCCTGGGTACTCGGTAGAGAATGACAGGCACTGTAAATAGTGTTGGGTTTTATACACGGTGAAATTAAAGGGAATTCCTTTTATAACTGAAGAAAGGGAAATCAGTTGTAAAGCTCTGCTTGCAAGCCAGCATTATAAACGCATTGAGTATGGTTTAAAATTAGACTGCACAAAGCCTGAGAAATGTAAAAGCTGGGTATATGTGATTTTTAAGGATGTGGTTCAGTGGTGGAGTTGGCAGTGTGAGGTTTACAGTTGCACTTGGTGATCTTAAAGGTCTCTTCCAACCTAAGCGATTCTATGATTCTGTGAAATAGCAAGGAGGTAGAACAGCCCCGTTAACAACAACAAATACAGAGTAAGAGAGGTTTTTACATACTAAGGCAATAAGGAGCTGAAATGATAACATCAAATGGAATTAGAAATACCCTAAATCTTCAAAATAATGTTTTCAAGGGTAGGGATAATTTATAACTCGAGAAACCCCATATATTCCTTTTAAAAACTTAAAATAAGATCAGAGTTGTTTTTTTTCCAGGAAGCTTCATTTAATAAAGACTGAAATGGTAGGAAAAAAATGGATTGATTGTGTTTTAAATTAATCTGCTTCAGTTTTCTTACAATCTCTGTGTAACTAGCTTTTCAAAATAAAGTAAAACAGCACGAGATTCCCAATCTAAATGCTGCATTCCTATGTTTTAGATTGGATTAGTGCTACATAAAATTACAAACTTCATC
Organism: Phaenicophaeus curvirostris; assembly: GCF_032191515.1. Taxonomy (NCBI): domain Eukaryota; kingdom Metazoa; phylum Chordata; class Aves; order Cuculiformes; family Cuculidae; genus Phaenicophaeus; species Phaenicophaeus curvirostris. The sequence continues at coordinate 3,575,182 of NC_091402.1, read as the reverse complement.
ACAGAGAGCCAGAACATTAATCTTAACAGCCACCTAGGTATTTGTTAGCAAGTCATTAGTCTGAAGAGCGCTGGGCTGACTCGAGATATTTACCTGTTATTGTTCAAGATATCTGCTAGAGCTGGTTTTGTCCAAGTAAGTGAAAGGACAGACTGTTACATATGGCACAAAAAGTTAAGCAATAGCTGCAGAAAGGATGATGTCTTCTGAATTGATCTATACACATTAAGAGATTCCAGATCAAACAAAAGGACTGCAGCAAAAATAAAGAGCTAGTGAGATGCCTGTCTGACACTTACCCGTAATTGTTCCCGCTCAGTTCCTTTCCCTCTGCTTGGTGATGAGTTGGAGGATGCAGAGCAACTGGAGCTGACTTTTTAGAGAGTCAGTAAGGAAATGTGTTGAAAAAGATGAGCTGTTTCCAGTGCGTCGTAGGAAACCATTCCCGTCGGAGGGTGCTATATATGGTTGCTGCGTCAGGGTGTGTAGTGCTTGGGGCATTTCGTATTCTCTGCAGACAAGAGGAAATGATTTTGAATTTTTTTTATTGGAAATACATTTTTCCCATTAAACCTGACAACACCTTGAAACCCTAAAGTGAAATCTGAAATCTAGTGAGTTTTCCCCTCAGCTCTAATAATCTACAGGTGTAAAAGTCAGTGTGAGCTCCACCTACTGACACTTGCAAACCCAAGCAAGACACAAGGGAGCTGAAGTCAGCCCATGAAATAGGGTACTTCTTTACTCAAAGCTGGATGTGTTTGATATCTGTCTTTTCACTGAGTAAGTAAAATCTGTAAAAACACACTGTAGCATCAAAATAACTGATGTTAGATGAGGTCAAGCTGATGTTAATCGGATGAGATCTTTGAGGAACAGAAAAATGTGAGTGCCATTATGTTGGAACAGTGGTGAAAAGTCAATGGAAATATGGCATAGAATTCTGGTCACCCATGTTCATGAAGGATTAAGCCAACAAGTGAAAGGAAGGTTTCTGTGATGATCAGGGGTTCAGAGAACCTATGTTGTGCTGAGTGACTGGTACCCTGCAAGGTGGGGTGATGCAGAAGGACCCGGGCAGGGAGGAGCCCGTGACACAACCATGGATAGAAAGAGTATGTGTGTGGATCAGGGGCTTGATTCCTGGTTTGGTTCTTGTGATATTGTGTGGAAGACAATTTCTTTGTGATATCCTAGTTTGGTTTGGAGTTTAGCAATGAATTCCTGAAGGGTCAGAGCAGGTCCAGTGGGACAGACTCCCTGTCATGGTTAGTGTGGCTCCCTTTGATCGGCACAGCCTGGAGGACAGGGCTATGTATAAGCTTTTCTTCCCAGGAGCCAGAGCTGTGCAGAGCTCAGAGGAGGACCATGAGTTTCTTCATGCTCAAGTTCCTCAAGAATATCACAGCAGTGTGAAAAAGCACACTGAATATAAGAATATAAAATAAAAATAAAATTCTTATATAAGAATATAAAAGCAGTGTGACATCTCAGAAGATAACATGCTCCATGTATATTTATCTGGAAAGCCAGTAATTCAGGACAATACAAGTATGTAACATACATGTATCTGTTCAGCTAAATAGGAAATACTGTGCTTGTGTAAAAGAAAAACCAAAATAGGATTTTGTTTTTACCTTTTTTTTCTGTATGCAAAATTTTGGAATAAAATTGAAATAAGTTTTCCTTTGCCTTAGCTACCGAACATGGACGCTTTAGAATGAAGATAGCAGCTTGTGTTTGGAAACTCTGTGCGTTGTGGTTCTGATGTTTCTTCCAGGCCAGTTCTTGGTTAGCGTGTTGTGCCAGGGACAGATTTTGAGCTGTGCTCTGCATTTGGAAGTGAAACCCAGGTGAGTTTCAGGTGTTGCAGATGTGTGGCAGAACTCTCTTCTGAGCAGTTCTTTCTTTGTAACATGCTGTTCTTGGGGGGAAGGCACATCTCTGACATTTAAAATTATTTTGACAGCAATTCTTATTATTTAACTCTAGCTGATATTTGAAGAACTTCTCTTCATCAAGTTTAATTGATTACCAGTAGCCTGAAGTTTGTTAGGAGCTTCCTTAAGAAAATGCCTTTCTGTGTATCTCTGCTCTTTAGCATTTTAAAAGAAAATTTGGACAGGGCTGGAGGGAGTAGACAAAAATATTTCAAACCTTGTTTAAATTCCAATCTTTTCTATAAGATGAGGAATGTGATTCCTCCCTTGTTGAAGTGAATAAGGTCCTTCTGCCTGTCAGATGTCAGTGAGCTGTGTGAGTGGACTGCTAATAACGAGATGATCTTTGGGTTTGTTTCTTTTTTCCTTTTGAAAGTACATCATGAGTCCATGGATTTGATAAATGTCAGCCAGCCCGCATGCCTGTGTCCTCTATCACATAATCTATGCCATATGTCTTAAGGAATGCCACCCCACAGAATAACAGCTGCCCTGTTATATGGTGAAATCAAATGCTGCGTCTTTTTGCACTGAAACAAAATCAAAATCTTTGGAATCTCTGGAACTCAAATTTTATGCTTTAGATGACCCCCACAAAGGCAGTCCTGTCTTCCTTTGGCTATCGTGTCACACCTGGATGGAGAAGGAGCTGGTCATGCTGAGTCCCCAAACCTGTTTCTTGGGATGCTGACTGGGGCCAGGTTCTTCAGCTCTGTGTGGAGGTGAGGGAGGGTGTGCAGGGAGTGCCTGGCAGAAGCAGAGCTTCAAATGCAAGGCGTTTGCATTTCTGATTTTAGGGCTTTAGCTTTTTGTAGGCCAAATGAGGATTCTTCCTTTAAGAGGATTTAGTAAGAGCCAATTTAAAAGAAGAAAGTTATAATCTGCTATAATCTTGTTATAGTCTGAAAATATATTTTCCGCAGAATGAATCCATTTGAACATTTTGTGAATGAGAAAGGCTGTCTCCTCTCAGCGGAGAGGTATTTCTGAGCACTTGTTTCCCCAGCAAAACCTCTCTTGCTTCCTTGCTCCTGGAAAGCACTTTTCTCTGGATTAGTTTTCTTTTGAGACTTGCCTTTTCCAGTCAGTGACGCTGCTTCTGATTGCTTATAGAGGGAGAAAAGAGAGCTGAAGGGAGATTACCGCTTTCCTTACAGTTAAGAATAAAAGCTGCAAGTTAAAGATAAATGTGCAGATCAAACACATGATGTGCTAAGAGGAAATTCAGGCAGAATATGTTGTTATTTTTATAAATGGTTTTGAGGAGTTGTAGTCATTTATTGCTGTCAATGACCTGTTCTTGACCTAGAAAGATAGAAGTCTTTCTCAAGGCCTATTTCCATTTCTAGTGCTGACAAAACTTGCTGCATCATATTGTCAGAAGACGGCAAAAGTGCTTCTCATTCAAGTTCTGTCACCTTGACTGAATTTGTTCTTTCATGTTTTCAGATAGGTTAGTGAGAACTGGCTGACCAAATAATTTCTTTATAATTGGATGTGACTCACTGGTAATTAATGTAGTATACAAATAAATGAGTAAGCAAAAGGAAGAAAGAAAAGATAGATCATAACTTTCATTCGTGTATCAAGGAATATTGCCTACAGAAATGAAGTAAAGAAAATATGTGGTCTTTTTCATATCAGGAGTTGTTGTTGCCCCAGGGCCAAAATATTCCTGTTATCTACTGTGCCCTGGAGAACGAGCTTGATAAAGCCGTTTTAGTGCTTATAGATAGGAGGACTCTGATTTTTATCCTGGCCATATTCTGCTTGCTGTATTGTTTCCCACTGCACATTTGTTGGGTTTTTACCTGATTTCTTTTTGCCTCTGTCAAATCGAATCTCCAGTCTCCTCAGAAGTTTATTACACAGGCAGATAAATTCTTGTCATTTGGGAAATTCTTCTTCTAAATTGTACTCCACCCACTTTATCAAATAATTCTTTTCCTCCCACCCAGCCTCATAAGGGATCTCCCTCTTTGCTGTTTGGTTCGGGTTGTACACAGCTGCTCTGTGATCACCAGGTATTGCTCAGCTTTCCACTAGATGTCGTTCAAGTTATTGTTTTGTTAAATATTGGGCATGTACTGGCTGAATCCGCCTTTAGGTATAATTTATCAGTTCAAAGTAATTGTCTGAAAGACCAGAATATTTTATTCTTTTAGGATATTACCTTTTCTGTAGCCTCAAATAAAAATCTGACCGAAGTACCCAGTGTGTGTATGATATGATCTGTCTAAATCAGACAACTCATCACACGTTGGTGCTTTGTGGAACAATTAAGAGTTTAAGCCTGTTAATGACAATTAATATTCATAGACCATTTGTATGTAAACTGTCCTTAGAAAAATATTAACATTTATGCTAAGTTGTGATGATGACAGAGTGCGCATGGGGAGGCTTCTGGAGAGAGAATCTCTAAGAGCACCGTTAAAAGACCACATCAAGGCAATCTTTGCCACCACAAGGCAGGTCCCTGCACTCCCGTGTCACTTCCTCGGCTCTGGCCCTGCCCCGGGGAGCCCAGTCCCCGTGACAGCAGACGGTGCCATCTGTGTTTCTGTCGTGGGGTTCATGAGCTGCATGCGACGATGGCATCTGGAGGGAAGTGCAGGGCTTGGTAACACTGACTCAGCTGGCCCCTCCCTGCCTTGCTTGCTTTGCTGAATTAAATACTTTGCTCTCATCAGAAGTATTTATTTTTCTAGCTTTTTGTGCACCATCACTGTTATTCAAAATGCAATACTACATTTCAAACAGTTACAACACAAAGCTGCATTTAAGTGCGTTTTAGATAGGATTGACTTTCAAAGCAAATGCCATTAATTTTCTCCATTTTCCAAGCATGCCTTTTAGTTGAAACCGAACTGCAGTATTCACTCTGGAAAGAATGTGATTTGTTCTAAAGGAGGTCACACTAAAGATGGTCCAAAATAGCTCCTCTTCTCCTAGAGTGTATGGTTGGGTGTGGGGTCCTCAGGTCCAGATTGTTTCCCTGCCATGATTCAGCAGTTGGGGCCGTGCCGTGTGTTGATACAGACATTGTGAGTGTGGCAGCCAAAACTGTCCATAAATCATAGAATCACCAGATTGGAAGAGACCCACCGGATCATCGAGTCCAACCATTCCTATCAAGCACTAAACCATGCCCCTCAGCACCTCGTCCACCCGTGCCTTAAACACCTCCAGGGAAGGTGACTCAACCCCCTCCCTGGGCAGCCTGGTAACTGTGCAGTCAAGCCTAGTAAAGGTACTTCAGCATCTTTGCCAGGTTACTGCACAACAGCTGCAGAAGGATTGCAAAATGTGAGATTAAGCAACACTCCAAGGGTTCTGGTAGTGTCCTTGTTTGAGTTTCGTGACAAAGTCAGTCTTCAGCCATGTTAGCTAAAGTCCTGCTGTTTTCTACTTGAAGAGCAGGGAAACCTCTCCTCCGTCGCTCTGTTCCTCTCTTGTGAGACCTCACCTGGAGTATTGTGTCCAGTTCTGGAATCCTCAACATAAGAAGGAGATAGAGCTGTTGGAACAAGTCCAGAGGAGGTTACAAGGATGATGCGAGGGCTGAAGCACCTTCCAGATGAGGACAGGCTGAGAGGGTTGGGGTTGTTCAGTCTGGAGAAGAGAATGCTCCGAGGAGACCTTCTAGTGACCTTCCAGTACCTGAAGGGGCTACAAGTAAGCTGAGAGGGGCTGTTTACAAAGGCTTATGGTGACAGGACGAGGAACAATGGCTACAAACTGGTGAGGGGCAGATTTAGACCAGACAGAAGGAGGAATTTCTTCACGATAGGAGTGGGGAGGCCCTGGCCCAGGTTGCCCAGGGAAGCTGTGACTGTGCCATCCCTGGATGTTCAAGGCCATGTTGGATGGGACTTGGGCAGCCTGATCCTGTGGGAGGTGTCCCTGCCCACGGCAGGAGGTGGGACTGGATGGGCTTTAAGGTCCCTTTCAACCCAATTAATCTATGATTCTATGATGAATATTGAAGGCAGGGCATGAACTTCATGGTCATATTGAGAAGTTGTTCTTGGCAAGACCAGTTAGCAATTAGTGTCTGATGGAAAAGACTGTATTGGAAAGGCCCAAGTGATGAGTTTACTATGGTAGTTCGTTGTAGAACTTAACTCCCGGTTCATATTTGATAAGGTGGTAAGTTTTTAAATTGCCCTTCATAAAGCTATGACTTCATTTTTTTTGAAATAAAAGTCAGCTCTGTATATATTTTCAGTGATGAATTATTTTTTCCAGATGCAAGCAGCTACAGTCACCTTACCCATTCCATACTAATGCTGTATTTACATGTTTGTGTTGCTGAAACTTGCAGATGTTCCAGTGATGTTCTTTGTGCTGCAGGGAACTGCAGATTTTGCTTGGACGTCTGATCACATAGGGAGAGCCCCAGAAAGTCAACGCAGATAGATCTGATTGGGTTCAGCTGAATTTCTATTGCAGAGCAGATGGATTGTCAGGAGCAAACCCCTCAGCTAACCCATTGAACGCACTTAGAGTTTCCACGTGGTGAGAGAACAGCTGGGAACAACGTTCTCAGAAGCTGTGGTACCTCATACTGATTGTGCTAGTGTGGGAGATCACATTATTGCCAGTCCTAGTTCTCCAGTTCTTGTATTGCATCCCCAAAGCCACGATATTTATATTTAAAGCAATATACGTTGATTTGCTTTAACAATCTCCCCCCCCCCCATTTTTTTTTAGTGAGCTTGGTGTCTTGAGCTGCTAAACTTCACAGTTTCTGAGTTCTGCTTGTAATCATTAAGGGTGGATATTACAAATGAGACCAGAACTCATCTCTAATCGTGTGCCTGCAAGTATTAGGTTCTGAAGGAAATCTTTTGTGTAGTGTGACCCGTGATAAAATCACCAAAGCTGTAAATGCTGCTGTGCTAATCCTATTATTTATTATTACTGAATCCTAATATATGAACGGTTTGGAGAGTCAGTTTTATCAAGCTGGCAGATAAATTAATCATGTGGTCTCACATATCAGGGAGTAAATAAGCAGTGTTCCTCTGAGGGTGGCTGTAAAATCGTTACAAGATGCTGCAAGTCTCTTCCTGCATGATCTAATTCTTGCCTTGTCCTCGTTTGCTCCCTCTAGCTCAAGCACAATGTTGAGGACTGTACTTCAGTGGAACTGGCCACAGTTAATGAAGCTAGTTGGAGGTTATTTATAATTCATTTCCATATCAGTTTTGATGAGTCTTGGTGGTTTGATGTTGTCCTACAATAACACTCATGGTGTCATTATCTCCACGCAGACGGGCACTGAACACCCGCAGTATCTCAGCCTCTAATAGGAAAAACCAGGGCCTGGAACGAGAGGTGAGCTCTCTGTCCTCTTTAGTCACCAGCTCGCCCTCAGCAGGCAGCCAAAATCAATCACCTGCCTCGTGCCTTGGCTGGCTGCCTTCTGCGGGTCAAGCTGCGGCACCTTTATTTACACAAGCTGAAGAATGTTGCTCAGGTTTTATGACTACAGAAAACCTGTCTCCTTTACTTTTAGTTTTAGGTAAGAAGTCTTCACGTGAAGGCTCTTCTTCTCCAAACTCTGTGGCATCTGATAAATGTATATCACAATTTATAGTCGTGAGGACCCGTTTCCAGAATGTATGGCAAATAAAATATCTCTAGACCACCTCCAGTTTAATCACTATAGGGAGGCTGCTGCAGCTGAACAGAACATTACTGCAGATCTTAGCTTTTGCTCAGCTTGCATGTCTGGCATTTGAGAAAAACCTTTCAAAATTCTATTATTTCTTTGTTAATCTTGCTCTGAAAGTCAATAGGATGAAACTGAGTGTTTCACTTCTCTGAATAAAGCTGTGCCTGATGGGCTTAACTGAGTGGATAGGGCAGAGAGATCCTTATCTGTGGGACCTGTAGGAAGCAGTGCGTAGGAGAACTTAACTGAAAGCATTCTCTGGCACTGGAACTGTGCAGGGAGGTGGTTGAGTCCCCATACTGCAGGGATTTAAAAGATGGTTAAACGAAGTGTGTGGGGATCTAGTTTAGTACTGGACAGTTACAGTTGGACTCTATGATCTCAAAGTTCTTTTCCAACCAAGCTGTTCTATGATAACCTAAGTGCTTTCTTGAGCTTAATGTCACGTGCCAACCTCTGGCTGAATGAGGGGTTTCTGGAAGGGGAAAATAAGCTGACTGCTAAGGCTTGGGCCTGGGGTGGCCAGGACTTTGCTGAATCACCTCCATATATGTAGTCAGTAAACAGGCTGTTAGTTTTAGGGAATGGGTAAAAAAGAAGGTACAATTCCTGTAGGATGAGAAAAATGTGAACCCATTAACTTCCAGAGTTCCAAAATTACATTTCTTCCTCCTGTGTCAAGCAAGCCATCAAACCCTTGTGTTTGAAAATACTTGTTCAAGAGGCTTTTTGTTTTGACTGTGATTAAAAGTGGAATAAAAGAACGGGGAGAGCAGTCAGCAATTTTACTCAGAGCAAAGTTCCTTGTGGATATAAATTGAACATCTGAGGAAATAAGCACAGATGCTGATTCTCAATTCACTGAAGACTGAGATTTTCTCAGCTTTCAGGATATTGGATACAACTAATAAATAGTGCAGATGTCACCTTATTTTTAGGCTTTTATTGTTTCTAAGGAAGCCTGTAAACTGAAATTCAGTGCCTGTCTTTTTTGTTCAGAGTCAGCACATGAAGTAGTGTTGTGAAGAGGGTGAAAATACCTGTGACTCTGAACAAATGTTCTTGAGATTTGTCTTTGGAGGGTTTTAAAGGTCTTACTAGGATGCTGGTATGATGTGAGTTTTCATGAGTGCTGAGTTGCTAACAGCATTTCTCATTCACATGACAAAGCCCCAGGGGCAGAATGCTTAAAATACTTAAAAATGCTTAAAAAGTCTGGGCACTACTTCATACGGTATAAAAATATCAGCAACGTCATTGCCCAGGCACTGCAGAACATCAGATTGGGGTGTAAATCTGCTGGTGGGATCAGACTGCGGCAGAGGCTTTTGTGGCAATCTTAGGCAGGATGGAGAAGGAGGCCCCACATAGAGCTAACACCACGTTCTTCACGCCTTTGACAGCCAGTCAGCCGCGATGTTCATCACATGCCAAAAGCCAAGGAATCACTCAAACTCCTTTTAAAGCCTTAAGTGTGTTCCAAATGCATTGCTAGTAAAGATAATGTCATTTTCTGTAGAAAAGCAGAGTGGACCCATAATACACAGGTCTTGTTTGCATTGGAACCTGCTCAGAGCAGCTCCTTCTGACCAATCCTGTATGTGGACGTGCTGCAAGAAATGTCCTTTTCCTTTATGTTAAGCCAAAAAAGATCAGTAAAGCTGAACAAGTGAAAGGCATCTCTGAGAGCCCACCTGGAGTATTATGTCCTGTTCTGGAATCCTCAATATACAAAGGATATGGAATTGTTGGAATGGGTCCAAGGGCTGGTGCACCACTGCTCTTAAGGACAGGCTGAGAGAGTTGGGACTGTTCAGCCTGGAGAAGAAAAGGCTCCAGGGAGACCTTATAATGGCCTTCCAGTACTTGAAGGGGGCTACAGGAAAGCTGGGGATGGAAGTTTTACAAAGGCTTGTAATGATAAGATGAGGGGGAACTGCTTTAAATTGGAAGGGGAAAGATTTAGATTAGACATTAGGAAGAAATTCTTCAGGGTGAGAGGGATGAGGCCCTGGCCCAGGTTGCCCAGAGCAGTGGTGGCTGCCCCATCCCTGCAGGGGTTCAAGGCCAGGTTGGATGGGCCTTGGGCAGCCTGATCCAGTGGGAGGTGTCCCTGCCCCTGGCAGGGGGTGGAACTGGATGGGCTCTAAGGTCCTTTCCAACCCAAACTATTCTATGATTCCATGATCTTAGACCAAAATAACAGCCACATGCAGGAGCAGTTACAGCTTACACAGTAAGGCAAGTTATCTCTACTTAGTGGAGAGACAAGGAAAGCTGAACAGCTGAACTATCTAAAGCATTTTTCTCTAAAAGCCTTTCTGGCTGCTCCTTTCAGCACGTTGTGGCTCCTAGAGATAGTGTATGCTCCTCACCACTAAATTTTTCTCTTTCACCCTGCCATCTGTTCCACCTCTTACAGCTCCATTATTGCCACTGCAGACACGCGCCGTCTGCAAATGTATTTTTCAGGTGGTGTCCTGCTGGCAGGAGGAAGCGTGCCTTGTGTTGATTAACAACCTGGTTCAGTCTGTATGTAGTTTCTTTCTTTCTAGTTCATTTTTTGAGAGTGCACGTATACCAGCTGTCCAGAAACCTCAGCTATGGTTTAGAGCCTCAGGGAAGCCCATTGCTAGGGGTATATTCTAAAGGATTTTGAACACGGGGTCAACACAGATTCATTCAACATGTTGCTGTGTGTGACCCCCAGTATGTCACAGCTTGAGCTTCCGAGTCTTTTATGTGGTAGTTTTCCCCCCAAAACTCCTGCTTGTTCAGAGCATAAGCCAAAAAATCTTTTTGCTGTTATTTTCACATTAGAGTTAAGTGGATAAAACCCTCATACCATGGAATGAGCTTTCTCTGGTGCAGTTTCAACAATCTGAACTCTAATTGCAGAACTTTTTGTGTAGAAGCTAAGGATTGACTCCTGCCTTTGAAATCTCCCTGGCTTTGCGCAGTGTATCTAAGCTCATCTGAGGCAGCTCACCCTGCAGAGGAATAGAAAGGCAGGGAGCAAAAGACAGCTGGGTGGCAGAGTCACTGTATCCGCTGGAATCTCTGCTCTAAATCTACTCAGTAAATTTGGCACTTGCTGACACAGTTGCTCAGTGAGGGAACTTTGAAGAAGATGTGGGAGCTAATCTTCAGGTTAGCCATTAATGATAATATCGATGGTAATGATTCCAAAGCTTACAATTTACTTTCAGGAGATAAGGCAGAAGGCTCTTCTCTGTAATATTTTAAAGCCTGTATGAGGTGGCTTTCCTCACATGGAAAGGGTCGATCGGCTTAGTGTGAATGCCGTGGGAGATGTAATGCCATGCAGAAGCAAGTACGTCCTAACTGCTTCTTACAGGAAAATAAAATCAGATAATAGAGGATTATTGAAGTAGTTTGTTAAGGGATGTTACTGGCATTTACTGCTCAGTCCAGGCACCACAGCTGTCTGCGCAGTGGTACGCTTTGCACTGTGCTTTTAAAATAGGTGGAAATCTATTGACTGTTGATACTTCACCCGCCAGACTGTCTCAGGCTGCTGAAATAAGTGCACAGAATATGAGGGGGAATAATATCATCTGTCTGAAAAGCAAACAGAATAAATTGTCCCCACACCTTGACTTTGGCGATACCTCTGACAAAGACCCAACACCAGTACATTACCCATCTCTTCAGGTCAAAATCAGTGACCTTTTACAGGTTTAAACCTTTGATGGCAGTTTTGCAAGCCTCAAGCGAGTTCCAGCTCTTTAAATTCTTGATATGCTATTGTTTTCAGGCTAGATGTGATTCTTCTTTCTGTGTAAGGAGCTAGGTAAAAAAAGGAAATAAGGATAAAAAGAGTTTACAAATACTGGGGTAAAGCTGGAGAAAGTTTTTAACTGGAAAAGTATTTAACTGGAAAATTCCTGGTCTGTTCCACATGTTGTGTTTGTCCTTTCTCCAGCTGTGTGAGGAGAATGATGTATCATCTCCTGTTGCCTCTGCACCCTGAGGGCTTCACTGACTGCGTCCTCGTCCCCCTCTGGAGGGAAGAGCCATTAACGTAGATGTCCTGGCCAGATTCATCAATGCTCTTCTTTTTATCTTACTATGCCAGGTAGCATCCATACTGCAGGGTAGTCTCTGTTTCTTCTCTCAAGTTATTACGTGGTGTTGCTGTTAAATAAGTACCCATTTTACCTTATACACGAGTAAATGATCCTTACTGTTGTTCCTCCGGTCCCGCAGAGCCACTGCCAGGCAGAACTGTCGGGGCTGCCCAGTGCTGCCGCTGGCCAAGGGGCTGCAGCCGGCCTCACTCTCTTGCGCTCAGCTTGTCCCCTGGCACTTCTCCTCTGCTCGCTCACTGTCTATGAAGTTGTTTAAAGGTCACTCTGCTGGAAGCGTTCTTCACCACAGCATACACTGCATTGATTTTCTACGTTTCTGAGACTCCCTGTGCCTGCTGTGAGCTCTCCATTTCCATAGTGATGTGCTTAGCAATTGTTACCATGTGCAGGACTAATTTCACATTCTAGGTAGGGCACACTCGCTCACCAGACTGCATTGTTTGTAGTGTCAGTCTATTGAAATGGCTACATTATCTTCTCCTCTATTGTCTGGTAACTTTGCCTTTTTTCCTCTTTTATTTTTTTTAATTTTTTTATAGTTTTGTTGGAATTTTCTGAACAGAAATCAATTTTTTCCCTCCCTGTTACTCAAGCCAGAAAAGTTTTTAGAGCTGCAAGCAAATTATATCCTTTTCAGCCAGGCTGAGCCTACTCTGAGGACATCCTCAGAGCCTCCTGCCTGCAGAGCCCTGCCCCATGTGCACTCAGGTAAGGGCACAGCCTCGCTGCAGCTCTGAGCTTGCTGGGGCTAACCCCTGTGCACCGAGGGTTCCAGCTGGATCAGGTGGGAACTGGGGATCCTGGAATTCCTTTCCATTTTCCCTTGAGATATTTAGGGAGATAAACAAGCTCTCCATCACCTCAGCCAAAAGAAGTCATGGAGAACGACTGTTCCTCAAAAACTCCCTGCAGGAGCCCTTCCCTGGGGCTTTTTACTGGTCCTGTGCACACCTGTAATGTGGACAGCACTGCTCAGGGTGTCTGGCTGTGCTCAGAGTAGGCCAAAGCAGAGGTTTTGATCTATGCGTAGCGAAGCCATGCTCTGGATGAGTGCTGTAACGGTTAGCTCTCCATTTCAGCAAGGCCTTTTAGGCTATGGACGGCACCAGTTCACTTGGTACCTCTCACCAGTGTTCTTACAACTCCAAGCCAACTGGCGTAATGTGCTCAACCTGATGGCAGAGTTGTACTGATTTGAATGTGTGTATCCGTGCCTCCCGCTTACCAAAAAAAGGCAGAAAGGCATTTGCTTGCTGTCTTTGTCTTGCATTGAGTTCTCAAATGCAAGTACCTTTGCTGTTGTGCTTATCAAATAGTGTTTCTGCACATGGTATGGAAAGAAACGTTCTCTTGTTTTTGCATATCCAATGTTTATGCCAGTCAGAGAAGTAAGTGGACTGGCAAAACACAATTAGACAGAGAGATTTCAGTCATGAGAAGATGATTCCCTTGGGAATTATTGTGCAGGTGATAGGAGTTTTATGGTTTGGTCCATCATAAATACTGTGTGTGCTTTAGAGCACCAAGATAAATGGGAGTTGTTCTAATAGACCCAAGCAGGGAATGGAAAGCACTGACACTGGTAGGTGCCCTTGATCAGGTGATTTAGAAAGTGTTTATCAGGAAATATCCCTTATCTGCCTTCTGTCAGGCAAAGAGACATTTGTTCTTTCAATGCAAAAATTGAGGTCACAGGATATGGTGAGTACTGGAGGACCTGGAACTGTAGAATCATAGAATCATAGGGTAGTTTGGGTTGGAAGCCCATCCAGTTCCACCCCTGCCATGGGCAGGGACACTTCCCATGGGATCAGGCTGCCCAAGGCCCATCCAGCCTGGCCTTGAACACCTCCAGGGATGGGGCAGCCACAGCTTCCCTGGGCAACCTGGGCCAGGGCCTCCCCACCCTCATGGTAAAGAAATTCCTCCTTCTGTCTAGTCTAAATCTGTCCCTCTCCAGTTTATACCCATTGTTCCTCATCCTATCACTCTAAGCCTTTGTAACCAGTATCTCCCCAGCTTTCTTGTAGCCCCTTCAAGTACTAGAAGGTCACTAGAAGGTCTCCTGGGAGCCTTCTCCAGGCTGAACAACCCCAACTCTCTCAGCCTGTCCTCATATGGGAGGTGCTCCAGCCCTCGCATCATCCTTGTAGCCTCCTCTGGACCCATTCCAACAGCTCCATCTCCTTCTTATGTTGAGGATTCCAGAACTGGACACAATCCTACAGATGAGAAAGGGCAGTGTGGAGTGAATGGGTAAGTGCTCTAGATACCGCTGAACAGGATTTTATTATTATGTAGGCACTGGTGGTTAAACAGAACAAATATGGACAGGCAGCGCTCAAATTGTTTGTACAGCTAAATTACCTGGTGTTTAATTATGGTGGGAGTGTGTGTAAACACAGCATAGGCTGTTTGCTGACTCACTCTGAGCCATTTATTACTATGAAAAATTAAACTTGGATATGAATGACTTGTCTATTATGGGTCATTTGTCTTCTCATAATTGTGTAAACTGCTTCCAAAGACCTTTTTTGGGGTCTATTTGGCACTATCGCACTGTAACATAGTTGTAGAAGGGCCATTAAGTGACTTGTCAGCAGTCCTGTGTCCATACCAGCTGTAATTTGTATGGAAATTTTTATGTGTTGGCTGGACAAGGAGTGATAGGGAAGAAAAAAAGGAAGATGTGACTTACATTTGCTCTTTGCTTGTCTGACAATTGATGAGCCAATCAAACTACATTTCCCCTATCCTTCAAAGATCTCAGACTGTTTATTTTCAGCAGAAGTTATGTCCAGGTCTTCACAATGTTATCATTCAACCGCAGATGCAGCTTTAGTCTACAGAGTTTATTCATCTGGGCAGGAATGAAATGAATCTGGAGTCTGTTACAAGGAATTTCCAAACATTTCATACAAATTGCTGGAGTCAGTTCTTTCCATTTTTAGGAGCAGCAGTATATGGGCCTATGCACTGATTTTTGCTATTAAATCTGTTTCTGCTTATAAGGCAATGTCAAATCTTTTTTTAAGACTTGAAATGGCTTTAAAAAGTCTAACTACCTTTTAGTTCCCAGCTTGCTTTTCCTTAAAATATAGAAGCAGCGTAGTAAGCTTGGAGCTGCTCTTTTCTTGTATGAATAGAATTGTTTGAAAAATTGTCCTTAAGCTTGTCTCAGTTCCACCTTGTTGACATGGGCTCTCTTCCACATTTGCAGACACCTTTGTCCCTACAGGAGATAAAATAAAACCAAGGGATTTTCGCCATCTCCATATTCTAGAGAGCTTTTTCTCATGTAGTTCTTGTTAGCAGTATCTCCTTTTCCATAGTCTCAGCTTTGTCATCAAATATGTTTGATTTCAGAGTCTCAGCCATATTTGTTTTCCCCTTTTCCTGTACTTTTTAATTGCTGGTGGTCTCTGTCATGCTCGAGCTCTCAAGAGCTTGGGAATGACTTGAACAATCAATGTAATAATAGAATAATTTGAGGTCAGTCTGCCATGACTTACGTTAGTAGATAGTGGTTGCTGGGCAGATGACTCGGCCTCTCTGTTAGGGGAAATACAGCAACAACAAACCCAACAGTGGCAAAAAAGAAAACAAGTGGTAGCTATAAATATTAATGTCTTTCTTGAGGATTTGTGCCCTACATATAAGCTGGAAGTCCTGCAGTAAAAGTTCAAACTTAGGTTCTCGAGAGGAACTCGTTGCTGTTAAAATTATCACCATAGAAGTAAGTTCTCCAGATTTATTGATACAATATGAAAAGTTTGTCTACCTTTGTTCTTAGGTTCCCTTCCCAAATCCTGTCTTCCAAAGACACTTCCTTCACGGATCTGAGCATCTTGATTCTGTGCTTAAAATAATGAGGTTAGAGTGTTCACTGGTAATTGCTGTAAAAATTGTATTTCTTCCTCCTGTGTCAGTAACTCTTTGGTGTTCCCTGAAAAGAAAAGAATCTGCTATGCAATTATTTCTTACTTCTTCAGCCCTGAAATAGTTCTGTATTTCAGGACTTGAAATGCTTCCTGTCTCTTTTCTGTCTCTACTCGATATATTGTAGTTCAGTTTAATGACTCCTTAAACATCATTTTGTGACTTGAATTATTGGTTCTGTCAGTCTTATTTACACGTAGCTCCAGCCAGATGTGTAAAAGCAGCTCCAGCTGTGTTTTCCCTCTTGGTGGGGTCTCTGCAGTGCTAATGATATTCCCTACAGAATTAGTTTAACCCAAGCTGTTATAAAGCTTGAGTTTCAAAAGGGATGCATAGGATCATTGTGTTGTTCCTGTGCTAAAAAACTAGAAGTATAACAGCAGAGTCCAAGACCTCCTGCATGGTGTCTGTGTTCCCATCTTTGTGCTGGGAGAGAATGTCTTTGTATTTGTGGCGTTCTGTGTGTAATTACAGTAAATGTTAATCTTCATTCATTCCGTGCAACCTTCATGGGAAAGGAGTGTGCTTTAATGGTGGAGTTGGTGATGTTTTCTTTGCGCTGTTCTGTAAAGGTGACCTAGAAATGGTTTCCATGGCAGTGGGAAGTGCTATGGATGGCACGGCGCAGAGGACACCACACAAGGCTATTTGATTTAAAATGTGAACATGTGGCCGAGTGACTGTCGAGTGACCCTCAAAGCCTGGTGACTTTTTTGGGTGACTCTGGCAGATGAGCCAGTGTTGTGTCTCAGCCCTGGGAGTGACAGACATTTGTTCATGAGCAATTAGCAGCCATGCTGCCTTCTCCTGCTGTCCCAGAGCTGATCTACACGGGTGGGGGCTGCAGGTTAGTGGGCACAGCCTGTCTTTTAGGAGGTCCAACCCTGTACTGCTTGCAGCCTCGTTACATCCCCTGGGCTGCTCACCCTCTGCTGTTTCCTCAGAAACATCTCCTTCCTGTAGTCCCCAAGAGCAGAACATGTATATCCCCCCTTTCCCAGCTTAGACTGAATGATTGGTGCCTCCCCAGTGCACGGGCTTGCGCTGTCACCTCGTGTTTGTGACTAATCCTGTAGTTCAGCTGCATTGTCCACGTAGCAGTGGATGGAAAGAATGGACTTACAGGGCTATGGGTTTCTGCTTCCTGGCATCCGTGGCACTCAGTATAACACAGAAAAGCAACAAGGGAAGAGCTAGTCTTCAAGGGACCTGTGCATCGCTGTTGGGGAACCTTGTGGTGGTTGGAGTGTGTTGATGCTCACTTTATGTCGGTGGCTTTATGAAGACCAAGGGTCTGTTTTGTCTAAGGAAGATGTGCTATCCAGCTGTGGCAACGGGCTTGCAAGCACCTAGTGTGGAAGAGTTAAACTTTCATTACCAAAACCTTCTAGTGAAGTCTAGACTAAGTAAGGGCCCTTTCCTTCACAAATTTGAATGGCAAAGGTACAAAATCAGCATTCTCCAAATCATGCATTAGTATCATGCTGAGTTAATTCTCTATTATCTCCGAGGCTATTATTTAACTGAAAACTAAACCGCCACCTGTATTCTGTGCCCCAAGTTTTGGCAGACATGTAGATGCTCAAGCAGACCTTGGTCTCCTGATTCTGACACTCCGCTCTCCTTTTGTGAGTGTCATTAGACAAAAGTATGACTGTATTGGCAGAAGGTCATGTTATCCAACTGGCGACTTGTTCTAAAACACCAGCAAGGATTTCCGCAATTTCCTCTGAGCCTTTTCATTCTTTTCTTTTTGTTCTGCTGCTAATACACTCTGGAAATGGGTAGGGGATTAAGTGTAGGAGCAGACAGTTCTTCAGCCAGAGAGTCTGAAATGGTTACAGTTCAGAAAAATAGAAGCATTTTAGGAAATGACATCATTTAAGATGTAAGTCTTGATTCAGGGAAGTTTGCTTTAACGCAGACACCCTTTCTAAGTGAAGAAGTGAGTGATCTTCATCAAACAAAGAGGACACACAATGAAGTTGAGCTGTTTTGGCATGCTGAGGCAGTGCCAGAGAATTGCCTTTCCATCTTCCCTGGATTCCCACGGCTCTTGAGCAGCCTGGCCCAGAGCAGTGGCTGCTGCCTGTGGGCCGCCCGTGGACACTCCCCTGAGCGTCTGTACATGTGTAGCTGAGATGGGCAGCTGCTGGCTGGAGGGAAAGAAGGCAAATGCCGTGTGTCTGCCTTCTCTCCTGGGAGGAAGCAGGGCTCAGAAAGGTCTGGTAGCATCCCTAAAGCGATGCACATTCAGTCTGACCAGTTCCCTGCAAAAGCCACGATGTGGGGCCACCGAGCTGCTGTAGCGGGCAGCACCATGGGAAGGGAGTAAGGATGTTTCCACTGGTGCATTACAGAATCACTAGGTTGGGAAAGACCTCCAGATCATTGAGTCCAACCATTCCTATCAACCACAAAACCATGTCCCTGAGCACCTCATCCACCCGTCTTTTAAATACTTCCAGGACTAGTGACTCAGCCACCTCCCAGAATAGCCAGAGAGGCAGAACAGAAACCAAACAGAACTCTGAAAATCCTGGCCTCTTGAAATTAAAGTGTAATTTGGGAAATAATGAAGATTCAATTGTCAATTGAATTTCACACTGTGAAACACATTCTATAGCTTTTGTATTATGTGGAATTATACATAAAATTATTAAGCAAATAAGATAGTGTGAATATTAAAGGATTCAGTGTCTTAAACGCCATGAAATTATAAACCTAAGAGAAGCTCTTTGGCTGGTAATGCGGTGTCACATGCAGTGAAACTTTATTGTAATTCTCTCATACTGAGCGATTCCATTTTATGCAGCACTGCTTGAAAGCATTCCCTTATTCTTAACAGTAGGATGGAAACAAAGAATGCAATCTAAACAGCCTTTCATCATGGAAATGTACCATGTAATAGATTAACAGACAGTATCAGGAAAAGGAGGAGATTTAATTCCAACACATCCAGCAAATTTAAACACTTTTTTGTTCCAAAAGTGTGTACAAATGCCATCAACCTTGGAACAGCTCTGGCTGGAGATGGCCACACTGATTTGGTGCAAAGGTTCTGTGAATCAGTGGAACATCTATGACGAGTGGGCACTGCCAGCCCTTCAGAGAGCTTCAGTGGAAACAAATCGGTCAAATATTGAAGAACTTTATGTATCAGGTGGAGTTTAACTTTCTAATGGTTAAAACATCTTACAAAGTAAAATATAAAGGGAGGAGGAAACTCTTCTTGAAAAATGTAACTTGTGTGAGCAGTGTGCAGTCCTTCAGGACGTCTTCATGAGAAATAAGCCAAATGATGAGTGAGGAGCGTGTTGGGAGGAGAAAGGAGCTGGAGAATGGAGTCCAACTGGAAAGCTTGTTTTGTGGAAACACAGCGGAGATCGGTGGAGGAAATGTCCCAGTTTCCTTGTTGGGGCCAAATAGCAATTCTAATAGAAAATTAATAAGTTAAGATGGTGACTGCTAGGAAAGCGAGCTTGATCACAGTTTGTGGAGATCTGATGTTGAACCACTGTGGCTGAGGGAATGCTGACACATCATATGAGCAAGGTCTGCAAGGTCAGTGGGAATCAGGTTTACGGGATGTGAGCAAGAGAAAGGGCTCATTCCTTGAGACTCAGGAGTGAGGGTTAGGAGAGCTGAGGAGACTCAAGGGAGCTCATTCGAGGAAAGACTCAACACCAGTCTTAAAGCACAAAATCTGAGTGCCTGAGGGATTTGTTGCTCTGCAATTAGTGATGAAAGAGGGAAGGACAGATAGAAGAGGTGATGAAGAATAGCTTTTGCTGAGGTGAATTACTTAGGGTGTCCCCAGCAGGTACACTGGGAGGAAACAAACTGTCCTTTCTGGAAGAATGGGATTGTTCTCGAGAACAAACAGAATCTGCTGCGCTGAGGAGTGAACATGCTGGGGAGGGGGTAAAATCTCATGCGTGGTGTAAGGCCAGAGCTCAACCAGAGGACCTCAAAGCCAGTGTGGTTAGGTTCCTTTAGCCCTTTTATAGATGCCCATTGGCTTTCTAAATGAAAAATCAACATAGTGCCGGTCCTTTCTCCAGACAAGATCAGAGTTAAGTAACCCTTACCAGCTGGCAACTGTGCGGTGGGGCTCTGGTCTCACCTGGTAATGTCACCTCTCCAGACTGGTTTTCTTCCCGCAAGGCAAAATGAAACAAAGGTATCTATTGCAGATTTTTGTTACCAACATGGCTCTAAATGCTAAGTAATGCCTCACAACTTTAGACAGAGGTGTATGAGAGCTCTGCCGTGGATTGTGGATAGAAAGGAATAGAAATCCTCCAGATTGCAATGTGGTATGGGCCTTTCTCCTGTATGCAAACCATTTTCATGAGAAAAAATTCACACATGCACAGTTCTGAACCACATGGTCTTATTTCATTGCTGGCGTTATCTCAGGCAAATAATTACACGTTCTTACAAGATCTAAAGTGCATCTTTCTAATAACAAATCCAGCCGGATCATTTAAGAACTCTGCTTATTTAGCTCCATGTTTGATTGTTGAACGAAACAGCAAAACCATCTCAGAAGCAATCTATTTCTTTTACTTTTGCCTCCAGAAACTATTTTATTGCTGATTAAAATGTGACGTGGCGCCATGCCAGTGGGGCCTAGTGATTTGCATCTCTACAGTTGCACTGAGGGAAATTAAATGAGAGAAGGAACTTGCGTACAGCACATGTTGAGTGCTAATGCGAAAAGGGCAGCTGCTGCAAAGTGAATTTTCAGTCCTTCCTTTCCCTGAGAGCCTGGGAACAAGATAGCTTTGTACCTTTTTCAGGCAGCTAAATGTATCATTTAATGTAAACTCCAAGGCTGTCTTCAGCGCGGACTGTTGCAGTTTCTAAGGCATCTCTATAATTGCAAATATAAAGTTCAGCAGAGGAATAACAAATCTGACTTCAGACTTAAGTAAGGTGATGAATTGAATCACAGACACACACAAACACATTTTATACGTGAGTCCTTTAGAACTTGCAGTACTGGCACACACTCATGTGTATGTTTGTAATGCAGTCTCTTGTCCCTATATGCTAAGGAAGGGGTTTACTTGCCTCTGACAACATAGCCTGCCTCTCGCTTTTGAATTGAGCCTTCACAAAAGTGGGAAACTGTGCTCAGCCAGTGCGTAACCAGGGCTGTAAATCTATGTGGTCAGGTCGGTGTGTTCAGAGTAGTTTTTGTTTGTTTAACTGGTAGAGTTACAGGGCTGTCAGAGGAGGACGGTTACACTTCCATCAGAGCTACACACTGCTACGTAATCCCCCCATCATGTGAGTGGTCACTGACGTAAGGGAGGGTTTGAGTTCCCAGAAGCAGCATCCCTTTGATTTCATAGCTGAGTTATTCTATTCCTTTTCTCCATGACTGAGCTCTGTTAACCTGGACAAACCTCGTTCGTTCGCCATGTGTTGGAATGAATGAGGGTCTAGGCAGGTCGTGTGGGCTGTAGCGGCACCGCTGCTCAGCACGAGATGACCAGTGGGTTAGACAAGGACTGGGGACTCTGCGCCGTCTCCAGAGGTTGGCTTTGTAAGAGTTCACAGGCTGTCAGCTCCTGGTAAAGAGTATCTAGAACTTCAAATACCTGGGCTTTTCCTATTAAAAGAAAATGGCAAACAGTATCATCTGAATAAAGACAGAAAGTTGCAGTTTAACAGTTGTAACAATCATTACATTTGAAGTAATTAAAATAAGGTAACAGGGAAGTTGTGGATGTCTCCTCCCTGGAGGTGTTCAAGGCCAGGCTGGATGGAGCTTGGAGCCCCTGATCTGTAGGTGTCCCTGCCCATGGCAGGGGGTGGAACTGGCTTTGAGGTCCCTTCTTAAACCTAAATCATTCTGTGATTCGATTTCGTATCACAATAAAGAGTCACTAACACAACCATCCACTTAAGTCTTGTTAAAGAGGAAGATGTTTGATTACAAAGACTTAGGAAAGCTGCTTAAGTCACGTCAAGTGCACAGCCAGAAAATCAAAAGCAGAGAAGACGAGCAGTTTGTGGTAGCGGTGATGCAGAACGGACAGAGAGCTTCACAAAGTTACTTTATTTTTTGGCGTTGTTTTAGGAAGCTGAGCTGTGCTGCAGCTGCAGAGGGAGGTACTTTGTTTCAGCGGCAGCCATTGGAGTCAGTGTTCCTGTGGAGGATAAGTAGTATTACCTCCTGGACGGGTGTGCTGTGGATTCTAAGTCTCCTCTCCTAAGCAGGAGAATGTCTGACCTATGGCTCAGAGAGTTTCTCTCTGCAGCCAACAGAGGTCTGTCTTTGCCTTCTTTTCTCTGCCTCCTGGGCTGTGCTGGAACAGCACAGCTGAGCTCTGGGCTGCCTGGCCCTGGATTGTGGATGCTAACATAACAACAAGGCTTTGAAACCACAAAACCCGGAATGGTTTATGTGTTATTCCCCCTAAATCACTATTATTAACGTTCTCCAGAGCTAAACCCTCAGGCCACATCTAGTCTTTTATAATCTTTGACTGCTGTCTGCTATTAAAAGTGCCTCCAAGCCATGTTCCGTGGCTTGGTACAGGATGTTCGTTTCTTGAAGGTAAATACGAATGCTTTGCTAATAGGAACAAAGCAATCAGATCAAAGCCTCCAGGCTGTGATCCCTGTATGGTTCCTACAAAGGCAGCTCTGGCACACCAGGTTATTGTCAAGGGAGAGGAGTTTAATTTTCATGAGAGGAACACGAAAGGCTGTTATTAGAGGAGTGCAGGTTTGATCCAGTTTCTTTATAGAAATGCTCAGCATTGTCTATTTCTTTGTGCTGCAGCAGTGGAATAACACAACACGCAGGGGGACAGCAAACCTGATAAATAGGTGCCTTACAGGCGTGGTCATATTTTCCTCTTTCCCATATCAGTGAAGCCCTACAGACATTGATGGTACACAGAATTGTTCCCCTAAGGCCAAATTCTAGAATTTGGCTAAAAAAACCCTGGATGTGTTCCTGTTTTGGACATGTCACAGAGCAGGAGTTGTCACTTTCTATAGGCAATCTGCCTGCACAGGATTGCTTTCTCCCTAGCCCGTTCCCCAGTATTTGAAACAGCTTTTCCCTACTCATCTGTTCATTATCTAGCCCTTTCCCCAGAAGGACACTTTTCATGCTTCTTGGTCTTTATATTGTCATTTATTTACTTACCTGGTTGGGGCTCACGGCAGGATTCCAAAGTACTCAGCAGGATTTTCCCCAAGGCTCGCTTAGAGATGTTCTTTAAAAAAACAAAACAGTGTTATGGCACAAATATGTCCTTCACCTGTTTAAACATATACAACAAAATCTATGCGCAGTGCAGGTTGCAGAGGGCCCCGGGTCTTTAACGTGGCTCTAGAAAGACAAATAGCATTTGGTCAGTGAACAGCAGAATTTCCCAAGTGTGTGCGTAAGCACACCTAGAGGGTAAGGAGTGTGAGCATGCACAGCAAACGCTTGTTCAGCACTCTGCAGGGCCTGTGTCGAACACGGAAAGGGCAGAGTTTGCGAAGTAAGCTTGGAAAGAGGCTATTCAGGCCTGTCTGCTCTAGGATGGAATAAACATTGCCAAAGTGAGAGGCCTGTACAAACTGCTTAGGAGATGGATGGTCTTTTACATTAGAAATCCATTGGGATGTTCCAGCAGGTTCTTCCAGTACCTGAAGGGAATACAAGAAAGCTGGGGAGGGACTGTTTACAAAGGCTTGGAGTGACAGGACGAGGGGCAATGGGTATAAACAGGAGAGGGGCAGGTTTAGACTAGACCTAAGGAGGAATTTCTTCACCGCAAGAGCAGTGACGCCCTGGCGCAGGTTGCCCGGGGAAGCTGTGGCTGCCCCATCCCTGGAGGGGTTCAAGACCAGGTTGGATGGGCCTTGGGCAGCCTGATCCCATGGGAGGGTTGGAACTGGATGATCTTTAAGGTCCCTAAACAATTCTATGATTCTATGATTGTATCTAAAACACGAAGGTGAATATGCTGGGGGAAGTGAACCGAAACCCACAGTTTCTGATGAATAAGCTTTCTTTTGTCTGAAGTACATCCCATCAGGGATTTAGGGGATCCTTGCTGAATTCTGCTGGGAACACTGGGAATTCTCCTGTTCACTGACAACATTGTTCCCTGTATTGGTGCTCCGGGAGGTGGCAGCATGTGGTGGCGTGTTTCCAGCAGTGATTAGCATGAAGTGCTGGTGTCCCTGAGATGTGGCACATTGTGTGATGGATGTCTCCTAAGCAGAAGTGATTTGCAATTATACAACTGACCAGTGAATGATCCGTTTAAGTCTTGACACAAGTGGTTATTATGCTTGTTGCCCACCATAGTCTTTCCTAGTTTAATCCTTCGCTGGATTGTTACTGATGCCTGTGTCAGATTTGCAACAGGAAAGCAAAATTTCCATGTCAAGTGCTAAAATAAGTTACCAAATTATGAAATATTGCACTTGTTCCCCAGAATCATCAGTGGAACTGGAGTGTACCCCTAACAAAGTAAAGCGATGATCTGAGGAAGCTTTCTCCCCTCACACAGACCAGGCAGAGCTTTGTTGAAAATCGAGGAGAACTGTCAGCCGTTATCAAAACAATCTGCTCCTGGCAGCCCAGCCCAGCTCCCAGCAGACTGTGTTCTGCACATTGTCCAGATTGCCTGTCTTTTGGCCAGCCTTACCATTACGATTCCCAAGCAGGAGATTTAAACCTATTTGCTAAAGAACTGAATGGCTATACTGGCCATGTGCTTCTGGCATGTTATTATATCAGCTTTTATAAGTCCATGTTTGGATTGTTGGTTGAGTAAGAAAGTTCTTACAAAAAATACCTTATTGGTATATGGGAAGGAGTTTTAACCCTTTAATACTGACTCAGTGTCACATTAGGATGCAGTTAAGCAAAGGTCCTTTTCTAGAAGGAAAAATCATCTAGAATCTTTCAAACCACTAGCATTTTTGTTTTCCTTGTTTCCTCTAAATCTTTGTTTAGAGGATAATGATACATTGGAGATCTCTAGGCTTCTTTTAGAAAGTCTGCCATAGGGGTCTAAAAATTTTCTGTGATCACCAGGCAGTTCCTTGGGCAAACAATTGTGAAAATGTGTCCTGGTGGAAATGACTTTGTACTTAATAGAAGGTATGAACTGCCTGTTTAGTCTGGAAAGGACCCTGTCAAACCCAGTTTTAAGTCTCTCAGCTGCTTTCTCGCCTTACCAAGTCTCGAAGTTGTTGAAGAAGCTGTAAAACATCCATGAGCTTTTCTTCCAGCAGTGACAGCCTAACTCTCTCAGTCTCCAACATCTGCAGCTCCATCTTCAACAATTCGGTCTCCTCTGCCTGTTGCTGCAGCTCCCCTAGCAGAGGGCCTTTCATCTGGACAATGACACAGGAAATTCAAAGTGCCGTAGCTTTCACTTTCTTGCCCCAAAACTGCAAAGCTACATTTCCCCCCTTATCTGGCAAATGTCAGGTCATTCTCTTGATAAGGAGTACATTTCTCTCCCATACTACCTAAGGTGCAGAATCAGTAGCTGCTAGGAAGCACATGCTAGTTCACGCACCGCTGGATGCAAGCAGATCACTCAGAGATCATAAATACTACCGATATTATTTCAGTTTTTGCATTCCTGTCATCCTCTATAAAGCATGACTAATTTGTGTGCCCTCACCAATGTAACCATATCCTTGCAGCTCCTACTAATCTGCACTCATTTGCATGTCCAGTGAAACAAGATGGCAATTAGCTAATTTATTTTAAATGTTTTGGTTTAAAAAAAATATCTTAAGGAAAAAAATTAAGATTCTGGTTGTGCAACACTCTGGCACATGTGCTTGGGGAAGCACTGCTTTGCAGCTAAGCACGGCGATGTCCAGATTCAACAAGACTTTTGAGCAGTACAGGAATTCTGGGCAGGAGGGTCTCCTCAGAGCTGCACCTTCCAAAGTTTAGCTGGGCACTCCGTTCTCTCCCACCTCCCTCTGAGAAATGTTCAGGATTTGAAGAGTTGCTTTTGTTTCAATGCAAACTCTAAGTGATATATTTTGAACAAAGCTGCAAAACTGAATCTCGTTGCTTGTTACAGACGCAGGCCTGCTGCAGGTACACAGCCAAGCTGCTACAAAGACCCTGAGGAGCATTCCCTGGCAAATATGTCACTTAAATACTCATTTCAGACCTTTGAGAGCACTGACAGATTGTGGGTTTATTAATAAAAATAAACTTATTTCTCAGTCATTACCATGCCCAGCACTCGGAACTGTTACCATTGTTTGCCATTTCTTGTTGCAAACACAATCTCAATATATTTATTAATGTTACAGTGGGAAACAGAATTGTGTGGGGTAAATGCCAGACTTGCTGGCTCTGTTAATCCCTTTTTGCTGTTAGCTTTTATCTTCATTGCAGTTTTAGAAGTAGCTAAGGAGAGAGTTAAACTCAAAAAGCTGAAGGCCTTAATATCCACGGTATTTAATAGAATCATAAAATCACCAGGTTGGAAGAGACCCACCGGATCATCGAGTCCAACCATTCCTATCAAACACTAAACCATGTCCCCCAGCGCCTCATCCACCCATCCCTTAAACACCTCCAAGGAAGGTGATTCAACCCCCTCCCTGGGCAGCCTCTGCCAGCGCCCAATGACCCTTTCTGTGAAAAATTTTTTCCTAATGTCCAGCCTAAACCTCCCCTGGCAGAGCTTGAGGCCATTCCCTCTCGTCCTGTCCCCTGTCACTTGGGAGAAGAGCCCAGCTCCCTCCTCTCCACAAGCTCCTTTCAGGTAGTTGTAGAGAGCAATGAGGTCTCCCCTCAGCCTCCTCTTCTCCAGGCTAAACACCCCCAGCTCTCTCAGCCGCTCCTCATAAGGCCTGTTCTCCAGCCCCTTTGTGGGGAAATTTTTATCCTCATGACTTTCATTAGATGGGAAGGAACTTCAACTCCCTAAAACACAAATGTCATCTGGGCAAAGAAAGAAAACAACCCCTGATCCACACCAAACCTTCTGGCAGGTCATTTTTGTTTCTGCCAGCGCTGATAGTATGGATTAGTTGGCACTTGTCTCATAGGTCAGGAATGAGCCTGTTCCATTAGTGCTCCACGAGCTCTCCCTGCAAGGCTCCCCAGCTCTTGGGAGTCACACACCAGCTCCAGGAGGGCGGCTTGCTCAGTTGGGTCCATCTGGCACACAGGGGCTGCGGCATTGCTGTGCCAGCGCCCCTCGTAGCTCAGCACGCTGACATTTTCCTGCATGGAGAGCCAACTTTGTTACCACCACCATGGCAGCAGTGAGACAAACAAATCCTCCAGAGGCTGCAGGAGGTCTCCGATGAATTAAACATGTGGTTTCTTCGCCGTGTTGCAGAGCGCCTCCGCATTGTAAATACCACCTGGCATCGCTATGTGCTGAACACAGGCGGGAGTTACATTCCCCTGTACAGCTGAAGCAGAGTCACAGGGAGGTAAAAAGGTCATTCCTTTACATTGTAGAATAGACTTTCTCAATATGCAATTGGACAGATGCTCCTGGCGATGCTAACAGGTGCCCACCCTGCAGCCTGCCAGGCCCCTGCGCCCTGAGCATCCCGGAGCTGCTGGTGAAGCCACTGTGCTTGGCCAGCAGCCCGGGGGCCGCCCTGCCCTCCGCTGCGGGCTTCCGAAAGGCTGCCAGTGGGCAGCGGCTCTGCCATACAAACATCAATAGGAGAAGCGCGAACTTGTCTCTTTGGCTGCTCACCACTCGAGCTCTCCATAGCTCTGCAGCGTCACGGCCAGCTGCTCGGTTCTTACAGGCAGCACAGGCAACATGCTCAGATGAGAGCATCACTGGCGATGTCTGGGCACCGCATTTGCTGCTGCCGCTGCCTCTTTCTCTTTTGACTGCTCCTACAAAGCCCATTTTGTTTGTATTTTCTATGCTATAGGCAGCAAACTGCTTTCTACAGCAGCTCTACCTGAACAATCACTGGTGGCGTATCAAGGTGCTAGTTTCCCCATGCCTCTGTGTGATTTGTATGTAGGGCTGTGCAGTGTTTTCATCTTACTGTGCTTGAAGGCAGTGGCTCAATGTACCGTTAAACATTCTCCCAGGTTTTTTTCCCTGGCTTGGCCACGTGGAGCATCTGTTTGTAACTTAATATTCGCAAGAAGATGGGGACGAGTTAAGCATAGTCTCGTTTTGAGACTTAGATACTGAGGAGGGATGGTCTGTAAAGTCACAGGGCTCAGAGGGAAGAGGGGTTTGGTTTTAGCTGTCAAAGTCCCTCAGCAGAGCCTGATTTTGGTTCTGTGCCTTGTTTGTGAAGTGGAAATACCACCTTGCCAAACACCAGTTTGGAGAATCAGTCAACTGGAGATCCAGCCCTCTTATAAAAAAGGGGGTTAATGCCATGGGGAAAATCTGAGCCCTGGAGCAGTGCCTACAAACACATCTAAGATGATGAATAATGAATATGCAAAAATCCCTTCAGGAATATAGGAGAAAATCATTGTATTTTGTACAAAAGTTAAGGAAGCTGCCGCATTAGAGCTATTTTTACAAGCAATGAACCTGAGAAACAACTTTCAAAATGAGGGGAAAACAGTAACAGAATGGCAGAATGAGGTGCTGTGTGAGTTGACTTTTAAATTATTTTACCCTTAAAGGACTGGTGAGTAGCAGAGGTAGCACCACTTTCTAAGAGAGGCTGCAGAGATGATCCAGAGGAGCAGCAAATCACTTCGAGTGGATTGGGAATTCTGTCAGGCAAATTGATCAGAATGGTAATGGAGAAGGGGCTTGGTGAAGATGGATGAACACAGTCAGGAATCAATTGGACTTGTTTGAAAGGGTCTATGACTATATAGGAATAATGTTAATACAGTTGATAGAGTGGAGTCTGCAAAAAGCTTTTAGATTCATAGAATAGCTTGGGCTGGAAGGGACCTGAAAGCCCATCCCGTTCCACCCGCTGCCATGGGCAGGGGCACCTCCCATGGGATCAGGCTGCCCAAGGCCCATCCAGCCTGGCCTTGAACACCTCCAGGGATGGGGCAGCCACCACTTCCCTGGGCAACCTGGGCCAGGGCTTCACCACTCTCATCGTGAAGAAATTGCTCTTTCTGTCTAGTCTAAATCCGCCCCTCTCCAGTTTATACCCGTTGCTCCTTGTCCTGTCACTCCAAGCCTTTGTGAACAGTCCCTCCCCAGCTTTCTTGCAGCCCCTTCAGGTACTGGAAGGTTGCTATCTTTTGATAAGATTAGAATGATTTTTAAAAAAGGTGAATGTCAAAGTCTTAAAGTTTGCTCTCAATACAGTCTTTTGAGTAATCAGAAGTAAAGCTGGCTGTGAAGAATTCTGGTAGGCATTCCTGATCTTGAATGGCTACAGGCAATAAAAGATCAGATGAAATTCAGTGTCAGTAATGCAAAATAAGGCATGTAGGAAATACGCACAATGTTGTTCACGTGCAGTGGTGATGATGGCTGCTCAAGAAGAGCTGTGACCTGACAATAGCTCAGCGCTGAGCTGAGGATACACACTTGGAGCCATGAAGAAAGGAGCTAGGGACAGAACAGAAACCATTATTGTGCCGTGAAGGGCTGCATTTGAATACTGCACACATTTTCAGTTCTTCCTGTTCAAAAAGGGTGATAGAGCTTGGATAGCACATGGAAGAATACAGTAGCATAACTGAAGTAAGGAATGGTTTCTGTACTGAGGGAGCTGAGGCAGGTTTTCTGGTCATAAAGGTCTGTGAAATTATGAGGGAAAGATCATTTGCTGATTCCCAAGCACAAAACTGAGGTGACAGTGGATGATCAAGCAGCAGATTGAAAGCTAACAAAACCAAACCCTCAGGACCCCGTGCCTTTCCAACTAATACATGGGAGCCCCTGCCCCAAGATATCCACCGCATCACTAGCAGTGAAGAAAGGAAAGGTAAATTCGTGGTAGGTACCTCCAGTCGTGGCCATTGAACGTGGTGCTCCATGCGGCAGCCAGCTTACGCTGGGTCTGTCCTTCACATACTGGGAACCAGGGGAGTAATGCCAAGAGGAAAACCCTCTGTACTGTTTCTCTTTGCTTCTCCCTCTGCTTGCTGTTGGGCGTGTGATATTAGGATGAACTTTTCGTTTGGCCCTGTATGGCAGGTCCTAAACTGCCTTTTTAATTAAGCTGACAGTTTGCATGTGAGCTTCTGTAGAAAATAATTGGCATTTCTTTGCAACACTACACTTGGCAGCCTGTCGCTTTATTTTCAGAGCTTGCCTGTGTTTTTGCCATCTCTTATACCCCAGTCCTGACACCTTCATCACCCTGTCTTCAGCAGAAACTATTTTCAAATGTCTGGTTGTTGGGAAGCAGAACTTTCTAGACATGCCCAATTGCAGAGGTCTTTTAATCCCTGGTTTTACAGTCACAGACTAAAGCAATTCATTGCTGTTAGAGAGGGTTGCTTTTCACTTGCTTGCTGGGTTTGTTACTATTAGCTTTGTTGTTCCTCGTCTAGTTTCCACCACTAAGCATATCCACATAGAAGCAAACAGAGCAATGTAGAGGTACTTCTGTCAGGTCATCACAGAAAGTGTTCTTGGGGGTTTAGATATTAAGCCAATATATTTATGTGCAAGCTAGATGAGAGGGAGCATTTCTGTCTTCCAATTTGCTTCATGTTGAGTACAGAGCAGTCATCTTTTTGAAAGCAATTACTTATTACTTGCCTGACTGTTTTGTAGCAAAAACCCCCCACCTATAACTGCACACAAGATATAAATGCTGGCTAAATGGAAGTAAGAGGTTTTAAGAACGATTTTCTAACAGGCTCAAAATAATTAATCCCTCTGATTTTAAATCCATGCCATGGTGAGTTGACACTCTTGTCTTATTCACCTCCCTGCTTGTCCTTTTTATATTAATCTATCGATAACAGCACATTTCTGAACAAGGTGCACAGAACTCGTGTCTACCAGCAGCGACTGAAAAGAAGGCAGTAGGATACTGCTGAGGAAGAGGAGCATCTCCGAGTGGGAAACAGGAGAAGCAAACTGGCACTGCCCACAGGAAGGGAGCTCCTTCCTATAGGCAAAAGAGTAAATGGAGCTTTAATGTGGGCTGTATGGAAGCTCACGGTATGGAAGGAAGGTTTGTGTTGCTCTAAGGAGTATTGCAGGAATCGGTTGTCTTTGAACAATGCACATTCTGCAAAAATCACAAATATGATTTTACTTTGGTTTAAAATGTTTTTCCTCACAAGTAAACTCATTTAAGTTAGTCAAGGGGTAAAATTACATGAAATACTGATAAGAATCAAAGGACAGCAACATGGAAAGAAGTTGAATATTTTATTTTAAATAGTTTACTAACTAAAAAACTGCTGAAATCTTTAAGCTCCTTTTAAAGAGGGGTTATAAAATACTGAGCAGGCACTAACTGCACCTTAAGACAAAGCAGACGAAAGCAATGCATGTGATGCACCAGTTTGGTTTCACAGAAGGATCGCTAACATTTCATCTGTGCCCATCAGTGGCTGAAGCGTGCGATATTTAGATACTAAGATCGCATGGCACTAGCAGGACACTG
This sequence comes from Phaenicophaeus curvirostris, assembly GCF_032191515.1. NCBI lineage: Eukaryota > Metazoa > Chordata > Aves > Cuculiformes > Cuculidae > Phaenicophaeus > Phaenicophaeus curvirostris. The sequence continues at coordinate 3,543,956 of NC_091402.1, read as the reverse complement.
CACTGAGGCTTTTAACCACCGTGGTTATAACCTCGCTGAAGGAAAGTTGAACATGCTGCTAAGCCTGAAAACTAATTTTCTTTAGTTTATAAATCTGTCGGTCTAAGCCTGAGATAAAATGGATGAGTTCCTCTGAAGGGTTCCAAAATAGTGAGCCCCTGCACCTCAGTCAGCTGGAGGGATTCCCTGAAAAGTCCCTATGCTCCCAGAGGGATGGGATGTCTTAGGACCTGTGGAGTCTTCCACCCAGAGCTGAGGAAGCCCTCAAAGGTGCCTACAGTGACCCTTTAGTTAATGTGCCATGGTCTGCAGTGGTATCAGCCCCAAACATCACATCCTGGGAACATCATAAACCATTTAAATAAAGGGCAGTGCTTGATGAGCCTGTGTCTGCGTGGCTGGGGTACTTCTCATCCTCCAAATAAATGGAGGTTCAGGCAGGAACCAGACTGGAAATGTGGGTGCTACAGGAATGCACGAGATGTTTTCAGCTTAAACAGGGGAGATTGAGATGAAATTTTAGGAAGAAATGTTTTACTGTGAGAGTGGGGAGGCCCTGGCCCAGGTTGCCCAGGGCAGTAGTGGCTGCCCCATCTCTGGAGGTGTTCAGGGCCAGGTTGGATGGGGCTTGGAGCCCTTGATCCAGTGGAAAGCTTTAAGGTCCCTTCCAATCCAAACCGTTCTGTGATTCTATGATATGATTCTATGTATGAGCTGATGAAATAACAGCACAGTGAGAAACATCAGCAACAGAGAGCAGACTTGCCAGAATAAAATATAAATGCAGGTACTTAAAGACAGATAAATAACTCCTTCACACTCTGCTTGACACCCATTACCTCTTCCACGCCTGTTTCCAGTTTCTTCACTTCATGCCCTTTAAGGTGGAGCTGTTCAGTAAGCTGTGTCATTCTCTCTGCGAGCTCCACAGGGGCTGGTTCAGAGCCGACAGTGTTGGTGGTCTCCACATAAGACATGAGCTGCTTCTTCCACATTTTTTCATCACATCTATATATACATTAAAAAAAAATAAAATAGTGAAACCTCACCCTGAAGGTCCATGCCTGTAAAAGCCAGTTTTCCTGCAAAACTCTTGGCAGCCTGGCTCATGGATCAGTGTCCAGGCTGACCCTGCTGAGGGTCCAGTGGGAACAGCCAGCGTGCTGTTTCCCAGGTGCTTAAAAAGATGGGCAAAGGGGCCCGATGGTTTTGCTGACTGGTGTTACTGCTTCTTCCTGAAGCCACGGGGCCTTTGGGTCATAAAATCATCTTTGCAAAGGGCTCAGGTAGCACCAACCTCAGGAACCTACCCGCTACCACAGCAAGGGAGCTCAGCCAGCGTTTTCTTCCTTGGGTCCACCTGGGATGGCTGCTCTCCAGCCCGCTCATCCTCCTCGTCCTCGTCAGACGCAGCCTGGCCCTCCACCGCGCGGAACAGTGGGTCCTCTGCTGGGAGACCAACACCCTTAGCGACGTGACAGCCACCCCGTCTGCTGCAGCTGAGGCAAAGAAACTGAGAAGGGAGAGTTGAAACCCCCCAGTGCAGGGTCCTTCAGCGGCTTTATAGCTCAAGGCAGCCTTAAGGAAGAGAACTCCTGAGGCTTGAACGCTCCAGCGCACCCTGGCGTGTTGCCTGAACCTGTTTGACTTCAATTGTCTTTTGTCTTCAAGTCACTGTAATGTAATGGTGAGCGTGAAGGATCACTCTTCTTGCGGGGGAGATTACTCTTCGTGGATACAATTGCACAGACGCTTTCCAAGAGGAATGGAAAAGCATGGTACTCTACGGGATTCATTTTTGCAATCACTCTATCAGTTGGACACGTATTCAGAGTACAGGAATTTGATATAAATGTGCATTTTTTAATTTCCTTACTATGTTTGGTAAGGACAATGATTTTAATGGTTTAATATATTAAAATATTTATACTGTATATTGCATAATATAAAATATATATTAAATTTTCCATCTCATTTCAAAGACATAAACACCTGCAATTCAAACTAAAACACCCTTTTCAGCTGTTGCTTTTGGAAGGATTTCAGTGTAGCCCTGGCCCCTCATTTGTGGCAGGGATTGGCTGCTCCCTGGGGGTTTAGCAGAGCCCTCTGGGGGTGCTGGGGTCTCACCTCTGCTGGACCCCTCGCTGCTGGACCACCAGCCTCCTGCAGGTGAAACCCTCCTCTCAGGTCTGTTGGGAGAATGCCCTGGGTTCTTTTTCTTTTGGTTAATACTTGACAGATGTTTGTTAATGCAATTTTCATTCCCGTAGCGTTCAGCACGCCCAATTTATAGGTTATCATGTTCAGTAATTTATTGCCTAAACAGAAACAAAGCTTAGTTGCATGCATTGTTGCTCTTAATTAGAGAATGGATGTCTGCACTTTCATGGCAATCCTTACACTGTGCAAACTAATTTATTAGAAGTGCTTTCCTTCTCTAAGTCTGCGCACTGCCAAAACAACGAAAAAGGACTTTTTATTTTCAATCTGTGATTCATTAGGAGGGAGCTCTTTCTATCATCATTTCTTTTCTTGCCATAGGAGCCCAAAGGGATAACAGTCAGAATTCACAACCGTTGTGGCAGCCGTGAGGACTGATCACCCAACAATACAGAGTCCTTGAAGAGCTTCAAACTGGTAGGTTTGATCCAGTAAATTAAGAGCAGGATCTGGCACAGCAAACACTCAGATTGGGCTTTTAAAAAGGGAGGAAGAGGCGCATGAATCTCAAGCTGCCTTTGTGCTAAGGTATCTAAGACACTTGGAATGCCTTTTTTTTTTCCACACCCCACATATGGAAATGTCCTTTGCTCTGATTGAATGTCTTATGGAAAAAAATTCTCTTACATCGCCTGGTGGGTTATGATTAGCAGGACTGGAAACCAGAAAGGGAAAGCCAAAATTCTTATGCACCTCTTTTAACATAAAGGTGGTATTTTATTAAAATTCTTCTACTAAGCTATTATTTATTCTGTCAATAGAATCATACGGCACTTTACTGTGATATTTAGGTATTAATCTATAAACTAGTTAATGTAGAATAACTTGCCAAATTGAATTGATGCAAGTGCTCTTCTGCTCTAGAAAATTATTATTTATTGAAATATACTTAAAATTATATCTAATTCTGCATCCAGATTTATTTATCTGGTGTATCTAGGGTTATTGCAGATGTTCACACAGGTGTTTTTATTTGCTCAGCTCTGAGTTACTTTTGTTCTCTGCCTAACCTTTTTTATTCGACAGCAAGATTTTTCACATTTTTAAAGCTATAAACCCACGATTTATTTGTTTGAAAAGCTTTTGCTAAGAAGCTGTTTGTACTTGAAATATGCGTGGTGTAGGGCTAGACATGGGAACAGTCCTTGAGTTCTTAAAGTGTTTGATATGATAAAATAAACCTGGTTTTACAAACGCTTTTATAAGTCTCAGTGCATGGAGAACATGCAACTATGTTAACTGTATTTCCATATCATTATTTTAAGCATTCCCAAGCAGCTGCTTGCCAGCTCTGTTCATACACACCCAAACTCCCTTTTTTTGTGGATGGGTGCACATTTCCAGTCTGCAGTAAAGATATTTCATTACTTACAGTCAGTTTCAAAGAAGCGTTTTTGTTTTCTTTGAACCAAATGGGTTAAAAAAATAATCCCTGAAGTTAAGTCAAACCTGCCAGCTGTTGTGTGTGCTGTCTCCTTGGATGGAAACCTGTCATAAATGTGTCTCATTACAGCCCCGAAGTGATGTCCCCTGAGCCTCTGAGCACCCTTGTAGCTGTTTGCTCTGCAAAAACCTCCCGAGGGTTCCTAGAGATGAAAGCCAGGCTGGGCCAAGCGAGGGATTTTAGAATGCACTCAAAGGGACTCTGCGCAGTCCCATGAGGGCTCAAAAGGGTGCGATGCTGTGGCAGTGGTCAGTGCTACATCTGCTAAGCTGGCTGGGCCTCACCAGAGCTACTGAAGCAGCCAGCGTGTTTCGGAAGAGTGTGGCTGTACAGAATATGAACCGCAAATGGTTTCCTTGGAAAGAAATTTAGTGGAAGTTCCAAGTCTTATTTACCAAGAAATGAAAACTTCATCTTTTTAAGCCAGGAAATGTGTTTGGTGAGGTGAATAATGTGATAAAAAAGCAGTTTTAAATCCTAGCTCCAAGTAACTCGTTCAGTGTTTTATCAAACATAAAATTATATGGGGAGTGGGAAGTAGAGAGCTGGGATGTTACCTTTTGTTTAGGTCTATGATTTCAGTTTTCATTAGGATTCATTTGTGGCTGTGGTGGTTTAATACCTGTTCTAGTTTTTCTGTTGAGGATCTACAAATCGGTGAGGCAATAAAGTAGTTAAATACTGGGTTTGATACCGTTCTCGGAAATGCCGGCTCCGTCGGTAGGAGAGCGTCGATCGTGTTGCACGACAGCTGGGTGGTGTCTCTCCTCTGGTGAGGCTGCTCCCTCTTTCTGCTCAGGGATGCTTCCAGAGGGAGGCTGGAATTTCACAGCTTCTGACCTGGAAAGGAAGGGCAAAGGAAAGAGGACTTGTAGGAGGTCTGAAAATCCAAGATGAACGTGCACAGCGTGGCACAGGAATGACTCTGAATGCAGTTGTTTGGATTTGCTGCAGAAGAACAGGGGTCTCTGCCTTCACTATCTGCAAAATCAAACCCCTGAGAGCTGCGTTGAGTTGCCTTGCTAAGAATCAAAGGAAGGTAGATGTCAGCTCTTCTTTAGGTAATTAGAACTAAACATTTCATATCGCCTTTAGTTCAGGTCAAAGTCATTTACCTTCATTAAGGCTGGAAAAAGTAATTATGAGGTAGTGCACAAATAGCAAGCACGGTTAAGCTTGGGCATTCAAAATGGTGACTTCTTGAAGTGTCACAGAGCTTCACTGTTCTGGACAGTTACTGTGGAATGCAGTAGGATTTGCTTTCACAAGAATGTTACAGTTTGTCTTTCTGAAATGTGCTAATTTCTTTCATTTTAAGATGAGTATTTTGGGGTCTGGTACTCGGTAAGAATCTTTTACAGTCTCTGGAGGACTGGTATGATGCCGATTGCTCTCTCAGTTTTGAGCTGTGGCATCATTTGGATCTCTTTGGGTTTCAGATGTTTCTAGAGTTTGTTCACCAAATACAGAGACGTTTCAGTGAATATTTATCATAGTCTCAAGGGTGGCTAAGATTTGAAACCATGAAACACTGAGAATATTCAAGTATCATGAAAATATTTTCTAGCAGAAGCGGGTAAGTGCTGTGAGGTTTGACAGGAGATCTGGTGGTGTGAACTGCTTACATCTGGCAGCCTGGTTTCAGTTCAAGGAACAGTAAGAAGTCTGGGAAAAAAAGCCAATCCTTCCTATAAAATTCAGGGCTTAGAATAGCTGACTCCCTTCACCTAGGTGCGATTCAAGACAAACCTAAATAACAGCTTTCACTTCTCTGTAGTTCTTATAAATTAACTTATGAGCTGATAAAATACAGAGCCCAAACTGTGATTCTTATGTAGCCCCTTTCTTGAGGGCTTCATCAGTTCTCTCTTAATGTAGAGAAATTAAGAGAGCTCATAGACGACATGTTCTGTTAGGGCTTTCTGCCCAACATATTGCTTAGAGAGCCATGTCTGTGTTCTCTGGAGGTGTTTGTCTGGGAAACTAGAAAGAAATGTGAGTTTTTGAGCAAGGGCTTTCAGACCAAGGTGCTCCAGAACTTGAATGTTGGTTCTGCACAGGCTCTGTTACTTGCATCGAGTGACATTGTGCCGTAGTTTCTCCAACAGAAGGAGTACAGCAAGGTGAGCGTACCTTACACCCTACCTAAAAAGGCAGCGCTGATTAAAATACAGCTTTGGTTTCTAGAACCACACATGGAAATTATTTCAAGGTGTTTAGGAATGGGGCAGATTTTCAGTGTATGTGAAGCAACGTGTGGCCAACGAGCTGGTGTTTCAGAGCTCATACGTGCCAGGTAAAATTGATGGGGAGAAAAAGCAAGTGGCCACATGAGTAGATACACAAGTTTAAAAAACAAAACAAAGCCAAGAGATTTTATGTTCGTTGAGCTAATAGATAATGTCAAGGATCTGTTGGAAATAACAAAGCTGGAAAGTTGTTGTTTTGGCCCCTCTTGCCAGGTATCCAGTGTAAGGTGATGCTGGGCACTGATTTGTCCACAGTAGTGACCAAGGAAGGTGACAGGAAAGGATGGGACCAACAGCCTCACGATAGAGGTCAAGGGAGAGGGAATGTCCTGTGCAGTAGAGTCCCAAAGGAGGGATGTATAAACAGGGTTGGTTTTCATTCACAACACCCAAAAGCAGTTTAAGGCAATAATCTGCCAAGTTTGGAGCCAAAGATCAGGAGGTGGAGCCTCCTTCTGGCCACAAAGACATTGTGAGTGAGAAGAAGGGGGCTCTGAACATGTAGGTGCACAGGCAAACTTGCTATTCCTTTAAGCTATAACTAGAAACTAAACATGAGATGGGCTGCAGGAGGTGCTCATCGGAAGTGTTGCACAGAACTAGAAGAATGGTGTTAAGGATACTAAGGAATCTCTGCTGTCTGTTGGAAGAGAGGGACTGTTTCCTTCTTTTCATTTTGCCATTGATGTAGGATCCTACGCTGACTTTGGAGGATGTTTCAGATTTCTGCCTGGATTCTCTCTGTTGTTTGATCTTAAGAAGATGTAAGAAAACGGTACAGAAGGTGTTGAATCACAGGGTTGCTTCATGCTCCTAAGCTCCCATTGCTGGAGTACATAGGAGCTCATCCTTGTCCTCAAGTGAGATGATGGAAGTGTGGGTGGAGGCATAGTGGTGGTTTTTGGTAGCAGAACAGTGAAACACCATGATCTGCTTTTTCACCACTTGATCTAACTAGGTGTTTTTTTCCCTATCAAGGAGCTCTTAATTGACCTTAATGCCAAATTTGCACACTGTTTGGGACTGGTAGAGGTTTCTGGATTTAAAGAAGAGAATAACAAAAAAAGAGAGCCAGTATGCTTTTGCCGTCATGGACAATGCGTAAAGGAGGAATCTTCATTTATTCTTAAACATAGGTTTAATTCTTTCCTCATTAGTATTCATAAAGCATCAAATGGATTCTTATAAATGAGGAGAAGAGTGAATCAACATTTGTTTAGGGCAAAGATCAGGGGGAAAGTAGGGCTGAAGATGCCTGAGAAGCGTTTGTGTATGGTGCAGCGTGGCAAGGCTTCCATGGAGACAGGCAGGCAGTCCGCATTCATCTCAAAGGCTTTGTGCTGAGGATAATGGGCAGCTCAAGAGAAGAAAAATTGAAGAGAGGAGGGTTCGCAAAGTACTGGACCTTAAAGTAGTGTCCGTGACTAATTGGCTTTTCATTGGCACTCTGGTTATTGTTATGGAAACTCCTAACTGCAGCAAAACCCACCTGCTTCTGGCATTGGGCAGAACTTTAACGTCAATAATTTCTGACTAATCATAGAATCACTCCAAGGAATTCTTTAGTTTTACATTCACAGGCCCATAACTGCTTACTTTTAGAGATGTATTTGGAGCAGCCCGAACAGCCATGTGAATGTTTGCATGGTCCAAGGCAGAGTTAGGCAAACTAAGTTATACTTCATTTTAAAAGTATGACTTTTTTTTTTTTTTAACCAAAATGGGACATGGCTTTTATTTATTTTTGTACTATTTGACCCAAACTGCAAGTGTTCAGAGAGCTCAGGATGGCTTCTGTTCTGGCTGATCCCTTACAGAGAATTTCAGAGTTTAGAACGTGTGCACAGTTTTGATTTATTTCCAACTTTTTATTTAACGTTCAGATCAAATACATTTTCACACTGGAGCAAAGTGTCTGTGTGGGTTTTCTGAATACATCTGTCTTTGGTCGCTGCTGTAAGCTGTGAACCCCTCTCAACAGAAATCGTATGAATGAACCTTCTGTGATCAATTCAGCTTTTTAAATTGCTTGATCTGTAAAACATTAAATACAAATTTTTAAAGCATAACTTTGAAGGTTTATTAAAGATGACTAAATATCCTGGATTTATATCGAAATAAGAAATTTGTGGTTAAAGAGCCTCTCTAATATTGGTTACAGCTCTGGGAAGTTCCCTGTTATCGGCCAATTTCAATTTTCTTGCCCAATCACTATTGCACAGGTGTCGGTGATTTTTCTCACGGAATCTTTCCACCTTTCTGCACATCGTTTAGGAACAGGCCAGTCTTGCAGTGGTCCTGTCACACACAGCAGAGAGCAGCAGAGTTACGCTGTGTTGTCAGGCAGTGCTCTCCTGTGATATGCTAAAGCATTTTTCAGACAACACAACCCTTTGTGCAGACACGGTCAAATTACAGAGTAGAAACATGCCTTGTATTGCACACACGATCCCATTCTAAAGAGCAACTTCTGTAAGCACAGACACATCTTTATTGGTCAATTGTCAACTGCTTTCTTGTTACTGCACTTAAAATCTGAGCTCAGATTAGAAAAATGTGTTTGCTGGGTGATACGTTGCTGCTCCTGATGCTATGATTTAAATGTAAAGATCTTCTGTTCCATATTGCTTACTCATGTCATTTGGGTTGAATTTCTTGCAATCCAAATATTCCTTAGGCTGATCTTTTAGGTTGCAGGTAAGCAACAATAACAGAAGTAAATGCACTTCTAAAAGGCCTTGTATTGCCTTTGGAGCACAGGCTGTTTTAACAGCTCTGAGGTAGTTGGCACAATCCAGTCCATGGCCGTGAACAAACATAAAACTTGGCCAACGACCATGATTCCCTGTATGCTAAGCAAGGTGGGGCCAGGGAGATTCTCCCTTTAGCACAGGGAGTGGTGGCTTTGACATCTAGGAAAGACCAGAGGAGATGTTTAGGACTGAAAGAGTTCTTCCAAATAAATGGAAGAAAGACTTTCTTACCCTCTCCTTTAATACCTTGTTCCCATTCTGTGTCATCTTATACCTGATCCTATGTTCTTAAGGTTGTGCAAGTGCTTGTGAATGAGATTTATGAGATGAGGTGTGTTTAAAATAGATCATAGTATTTTTGGAGAGAAGTTTAAACTTAGAGCAGTGCATAGCTGTAAGAGTTGTATCTGTCAGGGGATGGCAAAATGCAGGGCTGTGACACGAGTGAGTGGGTGGAGAGGCCTTTCTGTTGGGTTTTATTGCTGGTGGGAATGTGTGCTTGAATTACACCTGAAGAGGGGCAGTGGGTAAAGTGAGAATGAGACTTACAGCAACAGCAGACTTGAACCCAGAGAAAGGAGACAGAATGGGGGTAGAGAAAAAGGGACTGAAGATGAAATATGCAGGAAGAAGTGCTTAAGAGCCAAATGCAGTCCCTGATAAAGTCTGGGATGCTATCCGTGTCCTTGAAATCTTGCCGTTGTTTTCCTATCAAGTAAATGTTTGGGCAAACCATCCACAAATTAGTTTCTCCTTCCTCCCTGGCTGCAGGTCCACATGGAGGATGATGATTTACTGTGCTGTCAGTGCTCAGTTAACTCACAGCAGAAACCTATGCAGAGAACGTAGAGAATCTGACCCTGTAGGTGGAACGCGCAGATGTCATGACAATGCTACCTAATACAAATTCTTGTGGCTGAAGTGTATTTTGCTTCTTAAGGTTCTTGGCTTAGGAGATGCTGGGAAGTTACTGTAACCCCTGAAGCACTTGCATTACAATATAGCTATTATTTGTAAACTCACAGTTCGTTTCTCTTACGTGACCTTTGCCTTATTCGAGGCAGGGGATGGATGGTTTTTGTGGATGGACAGCAACTTTGGAGAAGTGAACTTCTGCCATAAGGTTCCTTTCCCATCTACTTCAAAAGCTACAAGCAGCAAGTCAGGTGTGACACACAAGAACAGAATGGGTCCTTGTTAAAGCAATTAAATGCTCCTTTGAGGAAGTAGATTTTACAGTGTCCTCTGCCAGAGGCCCTGCACAGTGCTAGGCAATTTACTGTAGTTGGGCTTTCTGTCCCTAATTACCATGGTACAGGTGTGCACGTAGTAACTGGGTCCTGACTTTTCTTTTTGTGCAGAATTTGAGACTCTAGGGCATGAGAACTGCAGCTGAAGCACGGGATTGTGAAGTCTCACTGTTTGATATCCTCTTTAACCTTTTTTGTCCTTGAAACTTTAGTTTACCATTGTTAATAAACTGTTAGTCATTTGAGCTGCTTCACAGAACATAACATTTGATAATTGGGCTAAACAGATGAGGTAAGTCTAGTGCTTTTGTAAATCTTGCAACACAACCCCGTGCTAGGTACTTGGCAGTAGTTCTTGAGTGTCTCCTTGATGCATCAGACTGCTCTTTTGCTCTCTGTGGGGTACTTTATGGTTAATTGTCACTGTAATATCCAGGAGGGACACACATCACTCTGGAATTATGTCATTCGGATATTCCTGCCCCTTAGTGAATTCTCTTGTGACAAAATAAAGGAAATTACTTCCAGATGTTGTTCCGCTAAAATAAAGAACTCTCACCATGCCCTGCTACCTGGAAATTCAGATAGTTGTACTGAAAATCTAGAGTTTGGATGCACACAGTGCAGACCTGAACTGAGCTAGAAAAGCTTAAGTATCACTTCTTCTTGATTGAACTCTTAGCACAAAAGCTATTTTCTAAAGCTTGCAGAGGAGTTCTTGGAAGTCTGAATTAAAAACCTGGATTTGACTTTCCTCACAGTCATGGAAAGGGAACTTATAGATCCATGACTCCCTCTTTTTATCCATTACACAGCTGTGCTCTTAACTTTCCCCTCCTTCCATATTGGAACTTCAGGATAACTGAAGTTTGTGTCAGGCTGGCAATGCCAGAATTATTCCAAAAGCCCATGGGACTCAAAAGTGTGTGTGGCCCTGGGACTGGTGCTGGGCCCTGCAATAATCATAGAATCGCCAGGTTGGAAAAGACCCACTGGATCATCAAGTCCAACCATTCCTATCCATCACTAAGCCATGCCCCTCAGTGCCTCGTCCACCTGTCCCTTAAACACCTCCAGGGAAGGTGACTCAATCCCCTCCCTGGGCAGCCTGTTCCAGTGCCCAATGACCCTTTCCGTGAAAATTTTTTTCCTAATGTTCAGCCTGACCCTCCCCTGGTGGAGCTTGAGGCCATTCCCTCTCGTCCTGTCCCCTGTCACTTGGGAGAAGAGGCCAGCTCCCTCCTCTCCACAACCTCCTTTCAGGTAGTTGTAGAGAGCAATGAGGTCTCCCCTCAGCCTCCTCTTCTTCAGCTAAACTAATGCTAAGCAGCACAGCAGCTTGTCTTAAGTGACGATAGAGGGAGAGCTGAAGGACCAGAAGGGCTTTATTCAGCATCGTGCTGAGCACTGGCTTTCTGTTGGTTGGGTAACGGCCTTCTGTGACTCCCCTGTGATACAAGAGTGGCTGAACCTTTGCAGCCCAGAGAGCCGAACAGCCATGAGTGAACCTTCTTCGTCAGCCGTGGGGGTGCAGCAGTAACCCGGAGTGCCTGGCTACGTGCAGGTGAGTTAAGAAGGCTTCTGCTGTTGGTCCTCTCACCATGCTGCAATGGCTGGTTTGGCTGGTTGCCGTACCAGCCCTTCCGCAGCCACACCAGGAGAGAGTGCTGGTGGCATCGTCAGTGCCTGGCTCTGGCCTGCTGGCTGCCACTGCAGCACTTGGGTCTGTGCCAGGCTGCTCTCCACGAGGTACTTTAGACCTTGTGGGTGCCCTTCCTCAGGCCTAGACCTTGTGGGTGCCCTTCCTTGGGTCAACATCCTCCAAGCCCCACGTAGGGCGAGACGTAGTTCCTTCTGCCTGGAGTCTGCTGAAGCCTCTCTCTTGGCAATACAAGTTCATTTCAGACAAGCAATGCAAACAATTCTTCAGCCCATCAGGCAGTAGGGGTCTGAAGTAAGGCTGAAGCCCCTGTGAGAACAAGTTCTCCCTCAAGACCATGCTTTTGCCAAGAAGAGGTCCTTTCCAACCTGGTATTCTATGATTACATGATTTCCAGCCCTCTCTGCTTCTAGTCAGGCAAAACCTCTCTCTGGACATACTTTGAGATCTCCTTTTAGCCCAGCCCATAAGGAACAGCAACAGAGGCATGTGAAAACAAGCATATGCACCCCCATAACTACTTGCGCACAAGTTGTGTGGACATTCTCCTGAGGCTATTTTCCCTTTCCGATCTCCAACCCTTTATTTTTATAATTCTCTCTTTCCTGGTACCTCGACTTGTATTTTATAGAAAGATGCTTGAAAGCCTACAGCCAAGAACTAATAACTGAAATGCCATGATATTCTAAAACTTGGTTATCTATAGCCAAGATAATATAAGCCAGAGAAAGAAGAGCAGAGCTGTGGTCCTATAGATAACTTCCTTCTGCCATTGCCTGGATAACAACCAACCCTCTTCGTGTATTCCTGCACGTAGACGTGTCCTATTCAATCCCAAAGAATCCTTCTGTTATCTCCTGTGTGCTAGTGCGTATGTCAGTAAAGACTGAATGCCCAGGGATTCTTCTAATGACTCCTAGATAAAGAGAAGTGTTCTTCCTAGACAGAGTTGAGGAATACTTGGCAGAAGGGTGGAGATCCTGCTGAATTCAGCTCTTGGAGCTTAAATCGTCTGACAGAACGCTGTTTTGCAGCGCTTTGATGTGTGTAAAACTGCAGATGTCGCCAAATGTGGTATAAGCTCTGAAATTCTAAGACCACCTTACTGGCATGTAAATACCTTTGGAACTTATTCCAGAACATCATAGGTTTAAAGCCTCAAGGATTCAGAGTGACAGGAAAGGAAGATGGCTCACTTAACAGCAACACCGTGCCTTAAGCTGGCTGCAGTTTATTTCTGACCAGCTTTTACTAAGCATTTAGGGAAAATATGATGTTAATGGATGTTAAGAGGAGGGGCTGCAGCCATCAGTTTTGTACCCAAGTCAGATATTTTGTAAGCTTTTGGAGGACCATCGCGTAAAGGCTGGTCTAGTCATTTGGCTGCAGAATCATGGAATGGTTTGTGTTGGAAGGGACCTGAAAGCCCATCCAGTTCCACCTGCCCTGCCATAGGCAGGGACACTTCCCACTGAATCATGGTGCTCAAAGCCTCCTGGCACAGGTGGAGCACGCGGTCCCTGCGTGTTCTCAGGTGCTCTCCTGCTGCTACTGCTGAGCCTGGCAGCTCAGTGTGTAAAGGGAACATGCAGTCACTGCGAGACCTGAGCCTGACCCGTCAGTGCTAGTGACTCTCTGCTGTGAACGTGGGGCAGTTGCAGATCCTGTATCAGGAAGCAAGAATAACAATGACCTCGTACTGTTGTGTTTGCCGTTTCACTGATGTTTGCAAAAACATCCTTAGATCTCGGGAGTGCTGTTTCTCTATTAGATGCTGTATGTTCTGCAAGCCCCTTCATGCTTAAGTGCTGCGCCTGCTGTTCTGAGGTTCTGTCAAAATAGTTTTTAAATAGATGGAAGCTTCCTGACAGCAGCCTGTCCTTTGCTTTCTTATTGTTCTGATACAAAATGCAACACTGCCTATACTGCAGTCCCAAATTACTTACTTTCTTTCCCAACTGTTCATAAGATATTTGCCAGTTTAGAGAGATAAGAAAAGATTGCCTAGGATCATAGGGATATTTTGACAGCAAATCTAGCAGCTTTTGTTTAGTCTTTTACTGATTCTATGGCCTTGTGCACCCCTGACCCTCAACAGGAGCCTCTTTTGGACAATCTTACAGGTATTAGCAACAGATACTTCCTTTTGTTTTCATAGAGTTTCCTCAATAGATTTCCACAGGAAAAGAGGGAAATCTGTTTGACAAACAGGATGCAACTCTCGGAAGTTCTCTGTAACACAGCACAAGGAGGAAAGCTTAAAATAAATGCAGTTGTTTGAAATGGGAGGTGATACCAATTGTGTTATCTTGCTGTAAAATGACTAAATTTAACATCATAGGACTGCAGTAGAAATAAAAACCTCAGGTATTTATAAAGATATATTTAGCCTCCAGAGTGTGTGACAAATATTTAAACTTCTGTGCCCAGGTTTTTACACTGCGTTTTCTATTTCCACTTAATTGCCCTGGACAATTCTCTTGTAAATTTTCTCATCTGCCTCAGCTTCAGATGAGATCCCAAACTTTCAAATTCTGATCTGCTCCTCTTGCATTCAGGGTGAAACTTAATCTTTTCCCATCGGGTTTTGCCATTCTACAGCACAGTTTCTAGTCTCGAGATGTATTAGAAGAAGGAAGGCAGATTAGGATAAGATTTGACAATATATCCCAAAGACTTGTTAATGAAAATCCTCTAGAAGTTGTTCATTGAGGTTCCTTTTTGATCCATCTTCAAACTCCCATGAAGTTCTGAATGTCAGGGAGAGGCTGTTCTAACTTTTACTGTAACAGCTGCAAAGGGGTCGGAGAGTTTGTAACTCTTCGTCTTAAAAGCAAGAACAGCCACACTAGGGAAATGTTCCAGTCAACTGCTGGCTGCTCTAGGAAGCTTATTAGCCTCTGCAGGTGGGTGGGGATGGCCCTTTAGAAAATGAGGATACGGCACATGGGGTGACAGTTTTTGAGGAAGAAACCCTTAAATTTGTTAATACATAAGAGGAAATTTGAGCTTTATTTTACCATTGCTTTCCAGATGTAACAAAGCAAAATGTCAGGAAGAAGATGGATTTGGCCTGCACAGGAGGTTGCTTAGATTTGAGAATGCTAGAGAAAATATATTATGTGCTCATTCCTAATACAGAAATGGGTAAAAAATGAAAGCAGAATAAGTTCCCAAGTTTCCCTGCTGGGTTTCTAGTGATTAGTAGCATTACGTTTCAAGAGGTATATGAAATAAAAGTCTGATGTCCTCACAACCCCAAAACATCCAAACCAAATCCTCCTTATCTGTGCTACTTGGTTGGCAATGTGGCTGCTTTAATAGTTAAAGCCATGCTAGCTACAGGCCAGAATTTCATGGAAGCACTCCAGGCGTGGCATAATTAACTTTTTAAGGTTTCTGTTAGTGTGAGGGCAAGAGGCTGTGTAGGTGAGACACAGCCCCACTGCACCTGGAGCTAGAACAGGACAGAAGTGCTGCAACGCTCCTGAGTTTCATAGAATCACCAGGTTGGAAAATACCCACCAGATCATTCAGTCCAACCATTCCTATCAAACACTAAACCATGTCCCTCAGCGCCTCATCCACCCATCCCTTAAACCCCTCCAGGGAAGGTGACTCAACCACCTCCCTGAGCAGCCTCTGCCAGTGCCCAATGACCCTTTCTGTGAAAAATTTTTTCCTAATGTTCAGCCTGAACCTCCCCTGGTGGAGCTTGAGGCCATTCCCTCTTGTCCTGTCCCCTGTCACTTGGGAGAAGAGCCCAGCTCCCTCCTCTCCACAACCTCCTTTCAGGTAGTTGTAGAGAGCAATGAGGTCTCCCCTCAGCCTCCTCTTCTCCAGGCTAAACACCCCCAGCTCTCTCAGCCGTTCCTCATAAGGCCTGTTCTCTAGCCCCCTCACCAGCTTTGTTTCTTTTGGCTTAGCCCCACAATAAAGCCCGAGAAGTTTTGTTTGGTGCTTGGGTTCAAACTATTGAAGAGGCTAGAGTTGTCTGTGTATCTAACACAGAATCTAAAGATCATGTTAGGACTGAAAAAACAGTAGTAATTTGTAATAATCTAGATTTTTCTTGGTTTTGTTTTCTGTAGGTACTCTAAATAACTAACTGGGGGGATCGGTATAGACTGTGCAAAGTGCAACACTGATGTACCATTAAGCCTGAAATTTAAAATTTTGACTGTATGTATAACCTGAAGGGACTCCCCACACTTTCATTCCAGGATGGGTTGCTGCTCTGTAGCGTGCTGTGCTGTTGAGTGACTGAGAGACATAAGTAATCCTCTGAGCGAGCTGTTGTACACCATAGTGATTAGGCCGACAACAACAGTTAATGGTAGGGTTTAACATGCTCTGCTTGCATTTTTGGTTGTCAATTCCTGGAAATAAGGCATAAGTACATTAAATGTCATATACCTGGAGGGTCAGTAAATTAAGCCTGCTGTACGTTTATGTCCTTGTAGGATTAATGGCAGCATCCCATGAGCATGCACAAGTCTGGTTTGCATCAGCAAAGACTCCTCAAATTGCATTCATCCTGGCCAGAACTGGGTTATTTAGGATGAATGCTGCTTATTTTCAGGTCTCTATCCTGCTGGGAATAGTTTTGGATGTAAGGGCCTCTAATAATGCTTGTTTGAGAAGTGACAGGCTCCAAATTTGACAAAGGGTCTAAGCTGGTAAAAAAACCCCAACACTGGGGCATAAATTTCATTTGCTAGCAGAAGTGTTTGTTTAGAATGCCACATCACTCCCAGACCTCTAGTTAAAGCCCAAACACATCATTACTAACAGAAAGGAAGGATCGCATGCAGATTTGATTCAGATAGCTTTAGAATCGCATCAGGCACAACTGCCTCAAGCAGCCTTCAGGTGTCAATACCAGTGATGACAGAGAATGCTGTACGGTGACACTGCTGGCAGCTGCCTTCAAGATTATTTAAATACTTTTATCAGAAGAATGGGAATTTCAGCTTTTGGGTCCATAGCAGTGTAGGACAGACATGAGGGCAGGCATACAAGTTCCCAGTAGCTCTTAATACCCCTGTTTACTTCAGTTCTTAGAAAGGCCACTAGGATCAAAGGTTATTTCAGAGCCTATCATTACTGTTTAGTAAAGGGCTTAGTGAAATCTTGACCTACACAGAACTTCAATGCCTGCCTTCATTTCAAAAGTTTCTTGTATGGGGCCCTGTAATCAGGGCCAGATGATTAGATTCTGTGGAAACATTTCAATTGCTGTTTCCCAGCTCAGGCTGTGCGGGATTCTAGGAAACTGTTTCTTTTTCTCCGTGTGCAATTTGACATTAAGACTCTTCAGTGGAATGTGTAAAACAACTTTTCTGTTGCAAATGATATCTGGATGTAGGAGACTGATAGCTGGGCTGTTACAACAAGAGCTACTGGTTTCAAGTGTTTGCTTTCTACATATCACACTGTGTTTATAGATGAGACTTTGGCACCAGGGAAGAGAGTCCACGGTGACACTATTGCTCGTGAAATAATGGGGTTGTGCCACCGCATCCCAGTCTGAGGCACCTGTGCTGCTGGTGTGGACAGGATTGATGTGACTCACTCGTGTTAACAGCAGTGGGACTTCCTCAATGACTCAAGGTGGGAAACAGATACCCCTGTGTTTAGGAAGTTGTAATTGAATTCTGCTGCTGTCATATTCTTTTGGCTTAAAACTAGGGAGATCAAATAAGGTTTTATCTCCATTCTGCTAGTGCTACTACTTCAAAGAAACTTATTGTTTTCCTGCATTTCATATAGCCTGTGTCAAAAACAAAAAGAAAAATAACCCTGAACCAAAACAAAACAAAGTTGGCCCAAGTTGCAAAGGACCGAGGATCTCCCTGTACAATCCTAAACCCAGAGACACAACTGTAATATAATGTAACCATTCCCTAAACTTGCACATTTAGAGTATTTGTAAGCACATTGATAGCAAAGGTGTCCTTGTTTGGCTGCTCGCTGTCATATTTGTTAAGCAGACACAAGCTTGTGTGAAAGTTTAACTGTGTGATGCAGTGTTTACAGAGTACCCCAGAATGGTGTGACATTTGTCTTGGTCTGGTTTTATTGCAGTCTATAACAGCAAAGACATCTTCTGAAGGATTGGTTTGAACTTCAGAAGTGACTTGAAGCAGGGGTGGTTTATAAAGTTGAATGAGGACCCACTTAATATTGGGATTTTCAGTTGCTTCTGCATAAAAATGGCAATCAAATCTCAGTACCTTCTTGAACAGAGCCACAAGTTGGAGCTTCTTCGTGTAGAAGTCAAATTTGGTATCATGAGAATTGTATAAGTGGTTCAATTGGAGCCTGATATGAGTACAGTTCCTCATGTCACATCACCATTCTATGTATTAACGATTTACAGAATTCCAAACAAAAGGGAAGGCTTACAAGAATCTATTGATCTTTAAATGCGTGGAAGAAAGTAAGAACTTCAAAATGACCACCCTAGGCTCAGAGTACCATCTTGTCCGCTGTCCTGCCTCTGACAGGGAGCTGTAGTGGATGCTTCAAAAAAGAGATACAGGCACAGAGCAAGTCTAAAGCAATCTTTTCCCAGGTTCCAGTAAAAAGCATTTGGAAATTCCCTCACATAGAGTGTGCATATGAACTTCTGGGGTGGTTTAATGGACATATAAAAGCTTCTCCTTAGAGACACATAAAAGCTTGTCTGAGTATTTAAACAGTTTCACCATTTCACTGAACTGTATCATTAATTTTGACAATATTATTCCTTCCCATGGAGAAAGATACTGATGTGGTTATGCTATGTGCAGTGCTCATTTTCTCTAAATGTGGGTGCTCTTTGCATGCTGCAAGCTGAGCCCGATGTGGGTCAGAGCCCATTGCACGAAGGGACCCCCAGCAGCAGCTGCTGGTCGTTCGTGCGAGCAGACAGGCCACCTCCACTTCCTGCAGGACAACAAACCCGACTGTGCTGTGTGCTGTGCTGCGAACGCCCCAGAGTCTTATGGGGGATCTAAAAAAGAAATCACTTTTACTGTTTCTAAGCTCTGTCTGTTGCTCTGGTCCTGCCAAATTGTAAAGGCTTCATCTGAGCGGACAGCATTTTGCTTGCAGAACAGCCTTTTTCTCAAAGGGTGGGATTAGTTTACAGGTTTTATCAGTTTCTATGAGAAGAACTGGATTTTGAGCTGTCCTTACAGTACCGCCCCGCTCAGTGCTGCTCTCGTTTTGGCTTCTCACGTCACTGTGTTATTACAGAACAAAATGTAAGCTGGAAAATCCAAAACCATTCACGAGATGCCACCTTGAAAGGCAGTTGCTTTCTATTTCTAAAATACTTCCCAAAGGTTCTTTACAATTCTTAGGCCTTGTTTGTTTATTTTTAAATAATAAGCATCATAGTGGTATTGTTTCTGGAAACTGCATCTTCTGTGGCCTGTTTGGATCACCTGGCTGATGCGGCTGCCACAGAGCGGGGGAGATTTACTTCTCTTTTCATCCATCCATCCATCCATCCATCCATCCATCCATCCATCCATCAGTGGCCTGCATGTACCCACAGGACCCCACCAAACTGTACCTGATGTTCTCAAAGAGCACCGTGTCTAAAACCTACCAAGAAACATAGGTCAGTTATAGTAGAGCAGCATGTGCTGTTATGTATTTATCCTTATTTGCATAGCACCTGCAACAATGGAAAATAAGTTATCTAAGTTAAAAGCAGAAAACAATCCCTAAAGTCAAACTTTGTGGAGATTAGAATTGCAACTTTGTAACCTGGTAAAATGTGGTTTACTTCTAAAAATCGAATTCCCTGATGTGGAAAATGATGCAGTGTTTACAAAACTGGTGAATTCTCCGTATAGATGAGAACAGAACGGTTCAGTGGGAAGGGACCTACAGTGATCATCTAGTCCATGCCTAACTTCTCTAAGTTCTTGTTTGCTTTTTCAATTGTCTGCAATCGATATTCATGATGGAATTCTCCAGAACTCATAGCATTCGATCTTGTCCAAGACATCCATTGATGTGGATAGATTTTAAATGAGATCTTAATACTCTGAACAGGTAATTTCACCATGCTCCTTCATCACAAATGCATTTATCTAGGACTAAAATATTCAGGATATGGCCTGTATTTTATATCTTTGGTTCTGCTACGTACACAGTAACCTCTATAACAATAGATTTCTGGACTAGCAAAGACCAGTGTCAGTTTAAAATATACATCAGTCCTTGTCCTCATTTGCGCAGAACAAAGTAATAGGAGCTATTTCACAAAGTTACTTTCTCACCTTGCCATTTAAAACAGAATGGTTATTATTCTGGTGACAGGAACTATTACAATGATTTAAATAAGTCTAACGTGGCAGTTTGAGCGGTCATCGTGTCTGTGTTACTAAAAGCCTGCTGCTATGGGAGCAGCAGTACCAGGTCAAATTGAATCCATGTTTTCCTAAGCAATGATGTTGGGCTGAGTTTGGAATGGCGCTTTGCTCCTGAGTATGAAGTGAATAATGCAAGTGGTCTGAATGTGGGCCATACACTTAATTTGCGTATGTAATCTCTTTAAGCTCTCTGTTTTACAGCCCGGTCAGCTCAGTTTGGTTCTTTTCCACTTAGATTCATAGAATAGTTTGGGTTGGAAGGGACCTTAAAGATCATCTAGTTCCAACCCCCTGCCATGGGCAGGGACACTTTCCACTGGATCAGGGGCTCCAAGCCCCATCCAACCTGGCCTTGAACACCTCCAGGGATGGGGCAGCCACAGCTTCCCTGGGCAACCTGGGCCAGGGCCTCCCCACCCTCATACTGAAGAAATTGCTCCTTCTGTCTTGTCTAACTCTGCCCCTCTCCAGTTTATACCCATTACCCCTCATCCTGTCACCACAAGCCTTTGTAAACAGTCCCTCCTCAGCTTTCCTGGAGCCCCTTCAGGTACTGGAAGGAAAAATTATCTCCAGCCCCTTCACCAGGGCTGAACCTGTGAACCCTTGCACCCCTTAATTCATCCTTTAATGGGGACTGACCCATCTGATCCAGATACTCTTGTACATTTGTACAGCCAGGTTATTCTTACACCCTTGCAGGGTTTTAAAAGAAGAAGAGAACTCCCCATTAATTCTTTCAGAACATCTTCGTGGCTTTTTCCAATGGGATACAGTGTTGTATTTCTATCTCTGCACTACCTGGACTACAAATGAGAAAACTTTCTTTCTAGGGCTATAGAACATGACTCTCCCTGACAGCCCCATTAGTGTGTGAAGAAGCAAATTAGAAGTGCATTTATGGGCTAACACAGGTGAGGCACTTGCACATGCCTGGTGCATGTAAGGTATTGCACAGCCCTCTAAATTATTGAACAGAACCTTTAACATTGCATATATAGCGCATACCAAGCAACCCAGAGTGAAGGGAGAAACTGTAAACAGAGAAATACCAGCACATGTCCATGACAGCCCATTGCAAACATTGTGAAGACCAAAGAAATGGAAATGTTAAAGTACATATTTTATTTCTGATAAACACAGAGCATTTTGAAAACACTCTGCTTGCCCCCAGATCTCAGCCTGTGTTGATAACCACACTCTTACAAATGATGTTTTTCAGTTATGTAGAAAAATATTTGCAGTGCCAGCATGTCAGACACCCCAAGCTTAGCTTTTCAGATGAAATTTTGCTGTGGGCGTGAATGTATAAAAAGGATCTCTGCAATATTGGTGTGCCTGTCTCTCACACAAAACTTGACATCAACACTGAACAGTGTGTGCTGGTTTCCAGCTCAGCAGGGAACTTCTGGGATTTGATTGGAACAAATTAAGTGATCGGAGAGTGGACAATAGGCATCCCTCAAGCAGAGGTTGGGATGTGAAAGCATGACCAAAACGCAGGGACTTGTGAAGGGTCTGTCACACTAGATTTTGGTTGGACTCGTCATCTGTCTAATCCTGTCACCTGCTCGTTGTGTCCCACAAGCGGATGTTTGGGGAGTATGCAAGAAATCCTGCGATAGGTTGTTAATAGTGGAGAGTTTGGCTCTCACACTGAAACAGAGGACTCAAAGATTTTCCAGAATTCTAGCTAATATTTATCACTATAGCTCAGAAATTCTTCCCAGAGTAACAGTTCATCCATTTTAAATCCTGCTAATACTCAATTGTCAGGGTTTTTTTGTAGCAACAGCACTTTACCACCTCTCATTTAGATGCATAAAGAAAGAATTCAACAGCAACTGTTAGCTTGCAGTTCATCCTCTCCGATCCTAAAGGTAACAGTAGAACTGTTAACTGTCATGGGTAATACCTGCCTGCTTCCATGGTCATCATAACTTTAACTTTTTAGAAGGAGAAATTGATGTGAAGGAAAAACATCAATGATTCTTCCAAAGTGATGGTCTTAAGCCCAAGTTAGGGCTCAGCTGGGAGCACAGGAGCTTTATTCTCAGAGCAGTAACCTAGGATTCTTGCAGGTGAAGACAAGGTGATGTTACAGACACTCCTAAGGTCACACTGCATTTTGTTCTTTTATGTACATTAAAAGTTCAAGAATACTTGCATATACATTTCCCCTGGCATTCACATACCCAAATGCATCCTCAGCCCTTCCCTGCCAGGGTGTGAGGATCGCTCAGTAGCTCAGTTAGAGATGTCATCTTTCTATTTAATATCTGCTAAGAGCGGGTGATCATTTTTAGTTGGTATTTTAGGTGCTTTCTGTATCCATGGAACCTTTCATCAAGCCAAGCAGCCTGCCTCGCCCGCTGTGTCAGGACCCCTGCTTTGGGTGGCTTTCAGCTTGCCCCCTGCTTTCCCGGGCTGACTCAGTTCCTGCAGTGGAGGAGGCCAGATGCTTCTCCCCTATTCATCATCTTCATCTCGATGAAAATGTTACAGGCCTTTTTTGCTTCTTTCCTCGGAAGGGTCATAATTGTGCTCTGTGTATTATTCCTTATTCCTTCCCTAATAAATGTTAATGTTCATTTGCTTTCTTCACTGCAACTCGACAAATGCATAGCTGCATTCCTAGAGCTGTAAAGCTCTAAGATCTGATCCCTGTGCACTTCTAATGAACTCAGAGTCCTTCACTGTCTGTTCCACTGAAGGCAGAACTGTTGTCTGGGGTTGTTTTGAGTTTTTTATTCCCCAGGGTGCCTCAGTTGTCACTCACATGGTAGGTGTCGCCTCCATCACCCAGTCACTCGGCAGCCTGCGATCACTCTGCAGTTCTGCACAGTCAGCCCTTGGTTTTAACAGCTTGAATAATTTAGGGCATTTTTTTCATTTTTTTTTTCTCTAAAAATCAAGTGCTAATCACATTACAGTAGCTTTCCTCACCGCATGATACATAAAGCATTTCTTTCTAAGTAAAATACAGACCAAGAACATCTTTTCAAGTCCTAGCCAAGGCAGATTACCAGTCCTGGTTAGAATTAGGGTAAAAGTGAAGCTCCGTAGCCAATTCCCCTCAGACAGTGGATATCGTGATCTGAATCCCAGCTTTGTGATTGTAATGCACTTTTAGCTGAGACACGAATCAAATTACTGAGGTGGAACTTTACTGCTTTTATTTCCAGCAATTAATTCAGACTCAACTCTGAACTCTGGTATCTCCTGCAGTGTTTTTAACAACATAGAAAACACCTTGATGTAGCGTGGGTTTTAATGTAAGACAAGGTACTCCTTTTAATGCAAATTAGCTTTTTAAAAATATAAAATCTACAATGCATATCATCCACTAAGTACATTAGTGATGTGTGTAGTAGGCATTTGTTTAATTGAGGGGAAAAAAAGCCCTTTAAACTTAAGGGTACACAATCTAAGCCACATAAACTTTTTTACACCTGTTTTATAGCACACACCTCTGACCTGACACTTTGTAGATTATGTTCGGGGCCAGAGCATGGTTTTACAGTTCCATTTATAAAGTGACAGGAAGGATCTGTCATTTTTGTAAGCATGGCGAGGCAGCACGTATTCCCAGGAGGGAGTGGGAAGATTTTAATCTTTGAAAAATTGCTTTATTTTAAGCTTGGTTACAACACAAACCAAACAAAGCATTGGTTTGCTTAACTTCACCCAAACTAATAAACACCTGCAATGAACTCGGGACTCTGCATGCTGACTTGATGGATGATTTATAAGCCCACTTTTAAAAACTACCCAGTGCATGGTTTTCTCTCTATTTCTGCAGCTCTCCCAGCTCCCATTCATCTCGCCTGTTGTGAGCTGTTAGACTCACAACATGGAACTTAATTAAAACCAGCCATTCTGGTTGCCAGTGTGAAAACTGTATTTTGAGCCAGTGCTCTGACCCTTCCTGAAGCCCGAATGATGAGAGCTCAGACCTTCCTTATGCAGCTTGTCCTCCTAATCCCATCCCCTTTGACCCAGGATACGTACCCCCACGTTACAGTTCATTTTGTGCAGGCAGGAACCTTACAGACTGTGTTTACAGAGGCAAAAGGAGGGGTCTGTCTTCCCACCAAGGCTGTTCAAGCACCAGCCTCTGTTGTAATGAAATTGGGCAAAGCAACTGCCGAGTGTGGCTGCTCCCTTTGCCTGGGCCCCCTTTTTACTGCTCCCAACAGACCCTTGCTTTGTTTTGTACAGACCAGGCAGCTCCATCACTCATTCTGACTGTTTGATTTCAGCTTCCATTCCCTGGGTCAAAAAAAGGCTGGCAAGGGAGGAAGGATGAAAGAAGGTGACACTTTGACAGCTCCTTTTTCACGGTAATGAGCAGAAGTGCTCTTTCTTCCCTTGTGCCTGTTCACCGTGGCCTTTTCTGTCTTTATAGGGTCGCATGCAGGGAAGAAATTCAGCTCTGCCTTCCAGGGGCCAACTAGATAAACTTGGAGGGCTCGGGGTGTCTTTTGTGGGCTCTGCCTGTGGAGTCACTGCTTTGTTTGGTTGGACTCGATGATCCAGTGGGTCTTTTTCAACCTGGTGATTCTATGATTCTTTTCTGTTTGTTTCCTGTGAATAACGCCAGGTAAATGCAGATTAATGGAATTAAAAGTTTCAGCTTGAGTACATGAGGTAGCAAAGCATCGGTGACTTCCTGGTGACTTGTGTACCGTGTGTCACACTCGCTCATGAAACAGAGCCCTGTTAATTTAGCTGTTCCACGGGAGCCTGCCAGAGAAACACTCGTCTTTGCTTGGGAGAGGAAGAAATAATTGCTGCCTTTCCAGCATTAATGATCTTCTGTTCCAAAAAGAACATCATTTAATAAAGAGGTAATTTAGATTATAAGTAACCTGTATAAGTAACCAGCTGGCTGGAAAGAAAATACTTGCTTGATGCAAGACAGTGGTGTTTGCAGAAGCAGAGCCGTGGCAGATCAGGTTGGAGAACTTGCAACTTCAGTATAAATGACTTCTAGTACTTCACAAGCGCCAAGCCTTAGGGATTGACTGTTCCTCTGATTTATGTAAAGTACAGATCTAAACATCTCCAAACTCTTGGGATTTTAGATCTTGAATCACGATTATTTGATGTGAATTCAGAGCTTAGAACATTCAGATGAATATACTGCATATTATTTAACTAAAAGCACTAAATTTATTTCCTTTGTAGAGTTTCCTATTTTTAAATGCATTTCAAGCATCATTCAGAAACTGTGAATCATGATGAACAAAACCTCTCAAACCGAAGAGAGCAAAGCAGGTAGGGAACAACAGGAGAGGGAGTAACGGGGCCAAGCGTTAAGACTGACAGCACAAGAATAGCTCCAGTAAATAAATCTGCTGTACAGAGATCAACCATCACTTTTCTGAAAGCTACCAAGCCCCTGGCTGTGCTGAAAGGTCTTTCATTCAAAGTCAGGAATATGCTGCCAACAGGGAATGTTTCTCAGCCAGAAGCCTTCTCCTTCTGGAAAAGCAGCCCCAGCACAGCCCGGGCAGCACAGACCCTCGCCTCCTCCTGACAGTATCAGCTAAGAGCATTCTTATTTTTGGTTTGCTTACTCTTTTTAACTCTGCTGAAGGACGTGTCCCTGGGGCCTGTAGATAGTACGGGGCATTTAAGTGGAGCTATGTACGCTCATTAATAGAAACCCAGATCTCTCAGACTAAGGACCAACTTCAATCCTTGCTTTTGCTTACAGCACTTCAAGTATTTTCTTTTTTCTTTTGTTGTTCAGCTGAGTTAGGAATGTGTGGAGAAAATAGTTAGTATCTAGGGAAACTCCCTCTTCAACATGAAATGAACTTTTGGGTTTCATTTCTTCTTTAACTCTATTTAGCTGCACTGATTTAACTGCATTCAGAGAGGAAAAACCAAAACACTCCAGCAAGAAAACTTCCAGATAACAGACCACAAATTTTCTGCTTTTCCTTTTATTTTTGTCTATGTGCTATTTTACCAGACATAACATAAATATGCAACTAGTTTAAACTGTTAGCAAATTCTTTTTTTGGAGGATGAAGTGTTCAGCCTGAGTACTTTGCCTGGGTCTAAATTAAAGCAGAGCAGTTGCTGTGACTGAGTGCTCCGTCTGTTTACCCCAGTCATGCCCGTTCTGTCGGGCTGCTGAATTAAACCACTACCAACGGCCCCCTCGATGGCTTTCTGTT
Organism: Phaenicophaeus curvirostris; assembly: GCF_032191515.1. Taxonomy (NCBI): domain Eukaryota; kingdom Metazoa; phylum Chordata; class Aves; order Cuculiformes; family Cuculidae; genus Phaenicophaeus; species Phaenicophaeus curvirostris. Next base: position 3,517,814 of record NC_091402.1, on the reverse strand, counting down.
CTGCAGCTGAGAATATCTACAAGACCTGTGCTTCCAAGGGAATGCCTACCAAACCTCTCAGTTTGATTCCATCGAGCTGTGGTGTGTGCGCGCTGGGTGCAGAGGCTGCTGTGCTGATGCAGCGCACCTGCCCTCGCTGGGAGGCAGCACCACAGAATACAGGTGTGCCCCAGCTGCATGTATACCTTTGGAACCCCCACCCATGGGCACAGGAATCCCTAGGATCATGGAATCCCTAGGTTGGAAAAGGCCTTTGAGATTATCAAGCCCAACTGTACCTGTCCATTACTTGACCATATCCCTAAGCATTTAATCTGCCCGTCTTTTAAACCCGTGCAGGGATGGTGACCCAACCGCCTCCCTGGGCAGCTGTTCCAGTGCCTGAGAACCCTTTGGTTATGGGCAGCATAACCTACTTTTCTGCAGTTTTCATAAGCATTGGCTTGGCTTTGATTGCTCCTATTTCTGTCTGTGTAATTTAGCACAAAGCAGAGCTCCTAGCTCCAGGTGTGTGGAAGCGCTGTAAACCAGCTCAAACCTGCCAGCGTTCTTCTCTGAACTTGGTTGACCTCATCATATGCAGTTCTTGATACTTTCATGTTTTGTGAACTGAAGCCAAGGACACGTGATGGGGTCAAGCACAGAGAATAAAAGCAGAGCAGATGTGCTGTGAATACCAGCTTTTTCAGCATTATGATTAATGCGACATCACGAGCCTTGCTTGAAACATTCTGCTGTGAAAAGAGGCTCTTGACAACATGAAGCACGGGGCCTGACTTTGTTCTGTGGATTTACTGAAAGGTTTGGGGGCTTTGCACTATAATGTGATTCCTAACACGTGGCACCCCTTTCTGTGGAGTGGCTGGTGTGTGCTGGGAGGCCAAGTTGCACTCGAAGCACGTTTGTTTCCCCAGAGCAGGAGGGACTGCAGCGCGCAGCCAGTCGCAGCCTCTGCACCCGGTCTGTCAAGCGGTTCGAAGAGCAGCACTGTGGGGGCTGAAGTTACTTCATAGGATCATAGAATCACCAGGTTGGAAGAGACCCACTGGATCATCGAGTCCAACCATTCCTATCAATCACTAAACCATATCCCTCAGTGCCTCATCCACCCGTCCCTTAAACCCCTCCAGGGAAGGTGACTCAACCCTCTCCCTGGGCAGCCTCTGCCAGTGCCCAATGACCTTTTCTGTGAAAAACTTTTTCCTAATGTTCAGCCTAAACCTCCCCTGGCAGAGCTTGAGGCCATTCCTGGTTGGGAATATGTCAGAGCGCGTGGCCTTAAGATAAGATATTTAATCACAGTTTCATTAACAGTGCAGGGTGCTCTGTTCTAGCTTTGTTCCTGGTTTGGGGGCAGCATTTTTCTTAGGTTGTGGCTGCAGTTTTTCTTAGGCTGTTTCAGTTTTGAATAGTTGACATTCAGATTGCCAGGCAAATCCAGCACACCTAGGAAAATATGTGGAGTATCACAAAAAGAATACCCTACACCAAGCACCACAGTGCCAAGTGTCAGTCTGGATTGTAATGTACAGGAGAATGAAGGGAAGAGAGCAATACAGGAAACACAGCCAGGGATGCAACAGGAATTCCCATTGCAGAGAGCAGACGGGTAAACAACTCCAGCAAATATTTACATGGTTGGTAGATAACTGTCTCGTGTCATTGAAAATTGTATCGCCTGACAGTGGCATTTATTAGCTCAACCCCACCCTTCCTGGAGTCGAGGCAGTTTTCAATACAGATTGACTGTCTGCCCCTAGGCCAGGATCCCTGACAGCGTCCTAAGTAACGTGGTGGTATTTAAAACTCCATTGAGTGTGCCTGTGCCGTCCTAGGGATGGGCTGTAAGAGCTTTCTTTGGCTGTGGGTTTCCACTATGGCAAAGTTGGTTGCCCCGGGCAGTGGTGGCTGCCCCATCCCTGGAGGTGTCCAAGGCCAGGTTGGATGGGGCTTGGAGCCCCTGATCCAGTGGGAGGTGTCCCTGCCTGTGGCAGGGTGTGGAACTGGATGGGCTTTAAGGCTCCTTCAAACTCAAGCTACTCTATGATTCTATGAAGTTCCCAGTGAAGTCATGGAGTCAACTGATTTGACTCGCTAGATGTTCTCCCCAGTCTCCAGATAATTTACTATTTATATGACACAGAGGAGCTTTTTGAGACTCTAAGCTAATGATTAAATCAAATGGTTGCCTTGCAGCTAGTAAAAGGCTAGATTAACGGATGGCCAACTCTGATAGACAAGTTGTTGAAGACAGTTGCTGAAACAGAATATATTTCTTGCAAATCAAAAGCCAGGTTTGAGTGGGCTGGTCCCGTTAACATTTCCAGATTCGTGATTCCATGTTTTTTTTTTCTGGAGCATAAATTAAAAAGGCTTTTTTTCTTGACTTTTGTTTTGTTTTGTAAGCATAGCATACACAGCTTTCCCTTGAACTCTGTTCTAAGGTGACCCTGCTCATCTTGTCACAGCATTGTGGGGTTCAGGGTGTACTCAAGGATAAGGCCTCCTCCCCTGTGGGTCATTAATCCTTCCGTATTCTGAGAGCAAACTGTTGTAGCAGAACAAATTAGTTGAATCTGTTTGAAAACTTGAGTCTTATGAACTACCTTGTCTGTTTTGTATCCCAAAGGAAAGGGAGATGAGGTGCAAAGGGTAAAGAATCGTGTCACACTGCTGTAGTACAACTCCTCCTCTCCTCATTTTCATAGTCATTTACAAGTTTTATGAAAAGGAAAAAACAAAATTTCTTCTCTTTCTGTTCCTCCAGCAGGATAAAAAGATTGAAAGGATGCAGAATTCTCTGCTTGTGCCTGAGCGCAGGTGATCAGCAGTGTTTGATTTTCAAAGTAACTTATGAGAATCAACAGCACAAATGGCACACGCTGGCCCCACTCGAGATAGGGCTGGCTGAGTTGTTTAAATTTGCTCTTAGGAGGGGATTGGTAGAGTCATCGAGTACCGGATGGGTGTGTAAGTGCCTGACTGAAGCACTTGTCAATGCTCCATCCTCTCAGGATCTCGCCCTTGGTGTTTTTACTTTGATTCTGGTCAGTATCTTTGACATCCAGGGAGGTAAACACAGAAGGTCCGCGTTCAAGCCACAGGTTGCATTTTGAGATTATGTGTTGCTACTTTGTCTCACAAAACTGACCTGGGAAAAGTAAACTTGAAATACTGTTGGCTCTTCAAAGCATCTCTGAGGGAGGCTTGGCAAATTTCCATTCAGTAACAGGTTTATTGCCCAGTTATGCTGTCGTGACTCCTGTAGGCAAAGGAATGCTGCTGCTGAATTCAACTGGACTGATCCTACGGGCGCACAAGCCGAGTGCAGCCCTGGGGTACCTGGTCATGCACAGATCTTTGAGAAAGGTGGGAAACACAGGAGTGTTCTGGCAAGCATCCTTTCCTGCAGGTGCACTTTTGTGTAGAAGCAGCTACAAACTTGTCAGGTTTGCTTAAGAAAGAAATAAGGCCAAGTGTATGACGCCCTGGCAGCGCGTAAGGGTCCTCCTGCTCCCCAGCGAGGTTTGGAATGAGCTGTAAAACTTTGTTACAGGAGGCTACCACTGCTTGTCTTATACATGTTTTTCTTTGTAATAAATAATCATAGAATCATGGAATGGTTTGGGTTGGAAGGGACCTAAAGCCCACCCAGTCCCACCCCCTGCCATGGGCAGGGACACCTCCCACTGGATCAGGGGCTCCAAGCCCCATCCAACCTGGCCTTGAACACCTCCAGGGATGGGGCAGCCACCACTGCTCTGGGCAACGTGGGCCAGGGCCTCCCCACCCTCACAGCAAAACATTTCTCCCTAGGATCTCATCTCAATCTCCCCTCTTTCAGCTAGAAACTCTTCCCCTCATCCTGTCCCTGCCCTTCCTGATCCAGAGCCCCTCCCCAGCTTTCCTGGAGCCCCTTTCAGCACTGGAAGATGCTCTAAGGTCTCCCTGGAGCTGAACAATGCAAAGTCTCTCAGTTCTTTTCTAAAGGCGTTTTCATAGGCACCTCTCCTTACACTGATATTAGTTGGCTTTTAGGTCCAGAGAGATGTGTAGATCCCAGTCTTGCTAAGCTGCTAACTCAGACCAACCCTAGTGCATCCAGTTCCTGTCCTTGTTCCTGTGTGCAGTGGGATCTGAAGTGTCAGGATGCGTCAGATGGATGACAACAAGGCTAATGCTGTTCTAAGGCCTGTAAATTGAGCAGAACAGCAGTAGCCAGCAGCGATGCCCTGTCACCAGCTGCTACTTAGGCAGCCTCGGTGGCAGTGACCTACTGCTAATGTGTGATACAGAAAGGTGCCGTGCGGGAGATCACCCAAGCAATCCAGAGGATTGCAGCTGAGGGCTCTTGATAAGCTAGGACCAGTTCTGTTTGATTTTGGTTCTTGCAATGACAGCATCAAAGTGGTTGTGGTGGGACATGTTCTGTCACAGTGGCAGAGCCTCTGCCAGGGAGTCCAGGCTTAGGAAATGATTTGAAAGGAGGTGGAGTAGGTGTGTGTTGAAGTAATCTTTGATTTTGCTGGCCTAAGGCAGGATAGCTAATACACTGCATCACTAGAGTCATAGAATCATCAGGTTGCAAAAGACCCATCGGATCATTGAGTCCAACCATTCCTATCAAAAAGAAGGTTGGGGCTGTCAGAGGTGTCCGATTTCCTGGGGAAAGACTGTAAAGCCAGGGAGGGGAGATGCAGCTTGTCGGGGCAGCCAGATGGAGGAGGAAGGTTCACGGCCGGTATCGCAGGCTTCACCAAGCTCCTGACTGAATTCCCAGGCACCAGTTCAAGGGAGAGTAGCCACAGAAACACCAATTGCAGGCCTCCTGGGGAAAGAATAATCTTTCTGGTGCGGGAGGGGTTAGCATGGTTCAAACTACACACAGAAGGGCAGGAGACAGCTCTTGAAGGCAGCTACACGTGTGAGAGACTCTGTATGAGACACAAAACTAACTTCTTTGGCTCGGACTATCTTTTTGTTACTGCTGACTACAGCAGGGCTCGCAGCACACTTTAATCTCTCCAACCCCAGGAGGATACGTGCGATGGGGGCTGCTACGTGACAGCTACAGTGGGTTCAACAAATGGTGCCTGTTCAGAGTAGTGGGAGGAGGCCTGGGACGTGGAGAAAGCACGTCCACCCCCGTCGGCGGGCAGTGTCCATGTGTGTGGCATCACTATTGTGCTCCCAGTGATTTACTCCAAACACAGCCAATAAGGCCGGCCAGATGAAAAGGGGGATTTAGTGAGAAAGCAATGAAAGTCTCCCAAGAATAAACACTCTGTAACTAAGAGCCAGCACTGAAGAAGGCCAGAGAACTGGCTACATCTCCAGCCAGAATTAGCACCCCAATACAAGCTTCCTTGTGGAGAAATGCACTGCAGGAGTTTGAAAGGATTTGAAGTGGAGGTTTTGCTGTTGTTATGGGAAGTAAGTAGTATATGTTAAAACAAAATTGCAAGGCACTTCTTGCATTTGCAATTAAGCCAGACCTGCCGTGGAACGGGCTGCTGTACATTTCCTCGAGTGCCAAGTTAACGTATTGAAATCACTCGTACAGTTCTCTCTACCAGACACAGTAATAACTTCCAATCATCTCTCTTTGTGAAAGCAAAATATCCCTTTACAGAGTTCCAAAGGAGCAGTGATATGATTTGCTTGTTTAGCTTACGATTCTTCTGTGATTAGAGACACACAAGGAGTCTAAGCTCCATACAAGGGGAGCATATCCACCTGCTGCTGTTACCTGCTTGAAAAATTTAGAGTCCTGGGGCCTGGGGCTGACTTCTACAGAATATAAATAACTTCTTGTGGTCTTAAGTAGAATAAAATATTAGCTATAAGCAGAATTTGAGAATGAAATGACATCAGTTCATCTAGAGCAATCTCCCCGAGTGTTCTGTAGGTGAGGCCCTGCCAAGTGGCATTTGATTTTACCCACCCTGAGCTCAGTTCCCGGAGTGCCGTGGTTCTGCTGACCGCCCTGGGTCACTGCTCCCTGCCTGTCCTTATCTGGTCCCAGGATGGACTTATCGGCTGTGGTTCTATCCTGCCTCTTGTGCAGTTCAGAGGTTCCCACAGCCTCCACGTGCATTTGGTGCCCTCTGCGATAAATGGCCAAGCCGCTCTTCACCTTCACAACAGCCGGAGTTGACACTGATGACACTGGTCAAGCAGAAAGTTGTCCATATTCTCTTTAATTAATGTCTGATTTTTTTAAACAGATAATCAGCTCTAGAGTGCCAAAATATAAACTGTGTATGACAGTTTGGAAATAGCCTGTACTCCCCTTTTGTGGACTGGTGCTCCCTTCCTAGGGCTTTGCTTTCCTCCCCTCCCAGAGCTGACACTATCAGTTAGGAAGAGTTCCATATTCCTCTCCTGCTCCTGAATTATGAATTTGAGTCTGTTTGGTTCATCCTGTTACACTTTACAGAGCAAATGATAACCTGAGAAATTGTAGAAAAGATTTGGTCACTGTCTCCTGAAAGAAAACAAAACCAGAACTGCTTCCAGTGCAGGGTACGCTAAAGTGCAGCTTCTTAGGAACATGAACACTGGTGACTTTATGAAAGAAATGAATGGAGGAAATTCTGCTAGAGGCCGCCTCCTTCGTACTTGTTAAAGAATATGAGGGGGCAGAACAAGCCTCTCTGCATCAGGGATTCCTACTCATTAACACATATAACTGCTGATGGATAATTAAGTAATTTGGGAGACAGACCATGCATATCGGAAGCATTTTTGGTATTTTATGACCCCTTGCACTGACCTATGTAATTACTGTGCTGCTGGCTAGCACAGCAGCATAAAAGCTCTGTGGACATCTCCATTATAAAGTCTACTTGAATTCTAAATGTCCTTTCATTTGTTACACTGGGATCAAAATAAAGTTGTTAAATTCTCTTATTTCTTCCACTGCTATTAAAGACAAAGCGATTTGTAACCTTTGTTAAGTAATCAATCCATTTCTCAGCCTTCTGCAATGTGGTGCAAACAGAGCCAACCTGTATTTGGCAAGAACAATTCACGTCAAATTGATCTAATTTCCTTCTCTGACAGGGGGAATGGCTGAATGGAGAGAGAGGAGCAGGAGATGGGACATTTCCACTGCAGTAGCATTTTGATGTGTGCCATTCCTATAAACAGCACTTAAATCATAGGATTCTATTAGAATATGTGGATGGTGTCACCTTGAGCTAGAGCAAAACTCGCTGCACAAAAATGAGTTTAGGTAAGAGCTGTTGATGACCCAAGTCGCCTGAGTGAAGGGCACCAGAACTGGCCCTGGGTCCTGGCCACCAGAGTCACTTGGGCTTCCAGCCTTTGAGAGAGAACATACAAATGTGCAGTTGCCACCCAGCTGGGGGTAGTGGCAGCGATTCCGAGGTCAGTCCCACCGAGAGGCTGGAGGAGCAGTCCAGAAATGGAAGAGGTGCGTTTCAGCAAGAACAAATGAGAAGTCCTGTACTTGGGAAAATGCAACTGAGTGCACCACGACAAAATGAGATTAACTCTGGGCAGCACTGCATAAAAAATGAGACTTGCATAACATCCTGAGCTGCCCCGTATGCCAACACCGTTAATGACACTATTCTGACAGAACACATACAGCTTCTTGGGACATCTTTTTCCTCTGAAGTGAATTCAACTCATGCTTTTCAGTAAAAAAATTCTTGAAATTTCGCTTTAAAGCACCCGAGCTGACTCGTTACATTGAGAGAGGTTAAAAAATAAAACATAAAAGAGAGTACACATTTCTAACGGTGGAGAAAGGGGACAAAACCCCAACACGTACATCTAATGTAGGAAGAACCTTAAGACAAGAAATATCTATGAACTACTTGGTCAGCTGAGTTGGCTTAGGAGCCTAATAATGTGAGAGGGACATTTCAAACCCGGATACAGGAGACTGCGCTCGGAGTACATTTATACTTAAGTCACACAAACTTCAGCTGCCAAACATTTACCAGAAATACTGATAGCAGCATTTTGCAGAACATTTGCAGGACTCTGACTCTGTGGGCAGAAAAGACAACTGTCATGAGGTTCCTCAGTAATGTTCCTCAGTTCAGGAAACCATTACTCACTTGCAGGTACTTCAACACCCTCCTGTACAGATGCAAACTATGTTATTTCTGAAATTTGGGATTATATTTTAAGGTTAGTGTTATGATTCCAGATCTAAACAATGGCAAGCTGGTATAAGATAAAGCCTAGAAGTGGAATTCAGATGCTTAAAGAGCTTTGAAAACCTGAAACTAAAAGAAGAAGTAATTTTCTTTGCTTTATAAACTGGAAAATGTAAGTAGGAGCAATGTGTAAAGCTCATAGACTGGTCTCATTCTTGAATACGATCCTCTCTGGAAGAAATTAGACTTTGGATGGAGTACAGTAGTGGCACAACCAAGCCAGTTGAAGTGAATACTCATGACACTTATCTGCAATCTTAAATGCTTTCTGCAGTATACTCAACTCCCCACCTGTTTCTCTCCTCTGTGCCCTTGCAGTTCTTGCCAAACCTAGATCCTTCCTACGTGCTCTCAAACTTTGTGTGGCAGTTGGAAATGGAGAAAACTGCTCACTGCAGCAATAACTTAAATACATACTGACTTAAACACATTGCAAGGAACCCACTTTGCCACCTGACAGCCTGGGGAACCTGCGGGATAGAGCTGCTGTCCCTCCATATCTGTGCTTTGGCAACCTCATCAGCTTCCCCTCACCTCACACTTCCTAGAACTTCACCCGAACTATAAGCACATGTCTGGGGCTTCTGCACAGCCAGAGGAGGTGACTCACTATGAGCAGAAGGCATTTCTGCCACCTATAGCCCCAGCGTAAGCAAGTGAAGCGAGTGGGACCAGCTCTGCACAGCTTAACGTACCAGTAACACAAAGCTCTGCACTGCTTAACATACTCATTTTCTGCCAGTTGAGACATCCTTCTGCCCCACTGTGGAATACATGGAACTGTGGAATATGACCACAGGAGTTTAAGTGCTAACAGTCTGGAAATGGCTCTGTTAAGCTGTTCAAGCCAAGCAGTATTACACACAAGGCGCTTTCTGGCTGACACAGGCTCAAGACCCAGTGAAGAGTCCTGCATGTGGAAGCTGGCCTGGTCCCATGCTAAACGTGCCTCAAAAGGCGTGGGTGTAGCTTCCAAATGGTTGGTCCAGCACTGTGCCTGAGCTTTAAATCAACATGTGTTTTATAATAGATATTACAGATGAAGAGTATCTTACAAAAAACAGTTTCCGTTTTTAAAAACTCACACTACTTGTTTCATTGTAACCCATAAAAGTTCCTGCTCTGCAAGGCCCATCTGACATTTCTTACTATCTTTAACTAGTTCATCTCTACCTGTTAAAGGTGATTTTTTAAATTTTTAATTATACTTGGGAAAAGCAATTCTGCAGGACATGAACTCATCTTAAGTCTTGGGAGAACCTAACAGATGTGAGAAGCAGCAGGATCTCTCTCAACACTACGAGCTGTATTGTTCATCCAAATAGCCCTGCAATCGACAATATTCTTTGACATCATATGCTCTCAGTGTTGTTAAAATCCTATAGATGTTTAAATAAAGGCTTTTATCTTCTGCAGCTGCACAGTTATTAGCATACACAACAGAAAGACACAGGATAAAATGATTATTTTTAGAAATTTCCTCACTTCATGAAACAGTAACAATAGCTGTGATGCTACAAATAACTTGCTATGAATTCTTCTTATAAGCAAACAGAGGAAGTGTAAGTTTAGGAAGAGACAAGGAGTCCAGAACAGACAATATAGTTATAGTACAGTTAGGAAAAAAACATTAAATATTAGCTTTACTTTAGATCAGTAACAATATAAACCTTTTATTCCATCGATCAATTTGAAACTTCGGCAGAATTGCTCTAATGCTTAATAACTGTCAGTGAAGCCAAGGTTTGTCTAAGATAAAAAAAAGCAACAAAAGCAGTGACCTATTCAGTTTGTGACCAACTTTCTGAGTTTTGGAAACCTATTTCTTTATGCCATTACACAAGTGGGGTTTGGCTGGATGATGGCTTCTTTTTTTGAGACTCTGACTATTTCACTGTGTGGTTTTAGGAGAGGGTTTGAACTTTTCTTATCTGGAGCATGACCTGTTCTGTCAGTGAAGGGATGACAGTCCCAGCAGAGTTTAAAACTCCTGGCCAGAGCTGGCCTTGGCTGTTTTGCTCCAACTCACATGACAAGTTGAACAGCTGGAGTACCAGCCACCTCAATACAGCTGGCTTTGTATGTGCGACTTAACTAGCAGGACGTCAGAACTGGTATTAGTTAGTTAAGGTGAAAGAATTTCTGTGCTAGAAATGGATTATGAAGGCCTGCCAGCAATTTCTTTTGAGGCTTTCCTGAAGTACCACTATGCTGAGTGGTACTAAACACTGCTGCCGTGTGTTTGAGGAGTAACTTGTGCTCTCTGTGTATCAGCATCCTTATTTTATCCTGCCTTCCACTGAATGGGCCCAGTTCTGTTACAGATCCCTACCAAACAAATTGATAAGTTGCTTCTAATTTCCCTCTGGCTATACTTTAGCAGTTGTATTTGCAGACATTTATTAAGCTACACCCAGTTGATTTCAAGCAAACTCGTGTGCCAACCCCGTGGTTTTACAGGCATGTTTTGGCAGATTCAGACTTACCTGTAGTGCTGCAGTTGTGATTCCAGCTGCTGAATGTACAGCTCCAGATGTGGCACTTCGTTAGCTTTCACCTCTAGCTCCTTCACTTTACCAAGACTGTTAAGGACAACGCGTCTCGCCTCTTCCACCTTCCTCCTCATTTCTGCTTGTTCCTTCTTCAGGTTGCGGTTGCAATCTTGCAGGTTGAGCAGAGCTTCCCGAGAGCTTTTCAGCTCTCTTTCCAACTCCTGGTTGAGCCTAATGGCTTCTTCAATTTGTCCATCCCTGGAGCTCTGGACCTGTTCTATTTCCTTCAGGACGCTTGGAAGGCACGTGGTCTGAGACTTGGTGTCCATTAACTGTCCCTTATTCCCTCCAAAACAGGTCTCCTCTTCCTTACGGTTAGCCTGGCTTTTCCACAGCCCTGCCTATAATGAACAGGAGCAGAAAGCAGGGAGAAATTAATGCATTTTAAACCAGCTGACATTTTAATCAAGACTAAAAATGGCTGGGTTATTTTGCATTTATTTGTTTTAATGACATAAAATTGATCAGCAGCTAATAACCTATTTACCTGTGTGCAATACAGGGAAAGGGAACTGTAGAAAGTACATTTTATATATGTATCTAGAAATTTAATTTTAGAAGTACTCATTAAAGTGGAACATGAGGTTATTGCAGAATATATATATAGCTTTAATTCATCACTTAGGTCTGTCCTCAACAGGCAAGCAGTATTCTGAAGAAAATATTGCTGGTGATGTTTTTAAGTTGTGTTCAGTGTCCTGGAGCTCTAGTCTTTGTCCTCCTCCTGATTCTGGGGCTTTTGACTTATGACTTTGTTTGCTCTGACTTCCTTTCCCTTTTCTAAGGGAAATGGCAAAAGTGGTGTCTACCTGCCCTGCTGGGTGTTGAGGAGAGGGACAGCGAGCTAATGCCAGATGGTTCTGTGAGTGCTGTGTTAGCACAAAATCCAGCCTGATCAGATCCGCCGGAGCAACTAGGGCCCTTCAGTGCTTTGTCTGTGCTGTGCTATTTCATGGCAGAGTAATTTACCTGCTGGTAAGAATGTCTGTGTTTCACTGGAGCACCAGAAACAGAAGCAGCCCCAGCACAGCGGGGCTCTGCACAGGAGCCAGAGGCTCCTCCTTCTTCGGCCCCTTTGCAGAACGGGCTCCAGCCCTGCACTCTCACGACCAGGCTCTGAAGAGAACACACTCCTGTTTCTGAGGTGAAGCCTTCAGGTGTTTATGACCAAGTCATTACATATGCTTGCGCCAGTAAGATTCCAAAAGTTCTTTCTTGCTTTGGAAATCACCCACAATGGTGTGTGACTGACTGGCTGCACATGCAACACAGAAGTGGCATAGACACTGTGGTTTGTTAAACTGGTGGCTTCTACAGTTCTAGCAGGGTGGTGTTCAGTGCATTCCTTAAGCATACAGAATGTCATGCTGGTGAAAACACCACATTCCTCCTTAAAGGCTCTGTATCACCAAACTTGGCTGGAAAGTTAATGCCAAAGAGGAATGAGAAGCTAGGTCCATGCCATACTCCTCTTGTAAACTAGTCTGGGGCCTGTGATGTCGCTAACACTGGATGTCCTGAGAGCATCATCCTCACCGCTTGAACCCCACTGGGACACTGGCCACCCTCAGCCACAGCCGGTCACCAGTGCTGGATGCCCCGAGAGGATCCTCCTCCCCGAATGACGCCTGGACCCTGTCTGCCCTCAGCTGCAGCCGGTCACCAATGCTGGATGCCCCAAGAGCAGCATCCTCCCTGAACACTGCTTGGACCCAGCCACCACCAGCCACAGCCAGTCACAAATGCTGGTGTCCCAAGGACATCCTCACCCTGAACACTGTTGGTACCGCAGATGCCCTCAGCCACAGGTGGTCACTAACACTGAGAGCATCCGAACACCACTGGTCTCCTGGCTGTCCTCACCCTCAGACAGTCACTAATGCTGGGTGTCCCAAGAGCATCTTCACCCTGAACACTGCTGGTGCCCTGACTACTTTCAGCTGTTTGCTGATACTAAGAGCATCCAGAGAGCATCCTTACCCTGAACGGCACCAGTGCCTTGGCCACTCTCACTGGTCGCTGATGCTGGATGATCCAAGAGCATCCTCACTGCCAGTGAGGATACTGCCAGTGCCCTGACCACCTTCAGCCAGTTGCTGACGCTCAGAGCATCCTGAGAGCATCCTCACCCTGAACCCCATCAGTACCTTGCCCACCCTTAGCTAGTCGCTAACGCTGGGTGTCTAAAGCACACCTGAGCCTTGAGCCTTGGCTGTGCTCACTGCTCACTAACGCTGGATGATCCACAAGTATCCTCACCCCAAACCTCTGGTGCCCTGACCACCCCCACAGGTCGCTGAAGCTGGATGAGCCAAGAGCAAATTCACCTTGAACGCTGCTGGTGCCCTGGCAACCTTCAACCAGTTGCTGACACTGAGAGCATCCTGAGAGCATCCTCACCCTGAGTGCCACCGGCATCTTGGCCACCCTCACGGTCCAAGAGCATGTTCACCCTGAGTGCTGCTGGTGCCTTGACCACCTTTAGCCAGTCGCTGATGCTGAGAGCATCCAGACAGCATCCCAAGAACATCCCAAGAGCATCCTCATCCAGAGTGCCACTGGTACCTTGGCTGCCCTCATGGGTCGCTGATGCTGGATGACCCAAGAGCATCTTCACCCTGAACGCTGCTGGTGTCCTGACAACCTTCAACCAGTTGCTGACGCTGAGAACATCCAGACAGCATCCCAAGGGCGTCCTCACCCTGAGTGCCACTGGTACCTTGGCCACCCTCATGATCCAAGAGCATCTTCGCCCTGAACGCTGCTGGTGCCCTGACCACCTTCAACCAGTCGCTGATGCTCAGAGCATCCTGAGAGCATCCCAAGAGCATCCTCACCGTGAGAGCATCCTCTCATCCTGAGTGCCACCGGTACCGTGTCCGCCCTCAGGGGTGGCTGATGCGGGGTGACCCCAGAGCACCCCTGCCCCGAGCCCCCAGCCGCTCTCTCGCTCTCGGTGCCCCCCCCCCCGGCGCTCCCCGGCCCCGCTCACCTGCCGGGCGGCCCTCCAGTGCCGCAGCAGCCCCCGCAGGCTGCCGTTCTCCCTCTCCAGCGCGGCGATGCGGTCCTCGGCTCGCTCCAGCGCCACCACCGCCTCGTAGCACTCGGGCGAGCAGGGACCCCGCGGGCCGGGCGGCTCCCGCAGCCCCAGCGCCCGGCACAGCGCCCGCAGCCGCGGGGCCCGCTCCATCGCCCCGCACCGACAGCCCCACCGGCACCTGCGAGCCCTGCCTGGGACCCGAGAGCCTTCCTTGCACCGGGATCTGCGAGCCTTGCCTAGGACCTGGGAGCCCTCACCGGGGTCTGCAAGCCCTCCCTTCCCCGGGATCTGCGAGCCCTGCACCAGGACCTGCGAGCCTTCCTTGCACCAGGACCTGCGAGCCCTGCCCGGGACCTGCGAGCCCTTCCTGGGATCTGCGAGCCCTGCACCCGGACCTGCGAACTTTCCCTGCATCCAGGACCTAGCAGCCCACCCTGGGATCTCCGAGCCCTCACCGGGATCTGCGAGCCCTCCCTGCACCGGGACCTACGAGCCCTCCTTGCAGCCAGGTCCTAGGAGCCCTCCCCGGGACCTGCGACCCTTCCCCTGCTCCGGACCTGCCTCCCCTCCCGGCTCCCAGTGTCCTGCCCTCCCGGCCCCGCCTCCCGCAGCCCCGGGGCGGGTGCGGGTCCCTCCCTCCCTCTCTTCTTTCTCCGGTTGCTCCTGGCCGGCTGGCGAACGTCTCCCTGCGGTCTGTGTGCTGCGGGGATGCTCGGGGTCACCCAGCCTGGGAGGGCGTGTTGTTCTTTTCCAGCTCTCAGCAGTCTCTTGTCCAGCTCGTGGATTTACTTGGGAGGTTTCTGAGTGGGGCTTTTTGATGAATTCTTATGCCTTTAAACAGCGTTTCTCCCATTTTCCTCCTTTCCTCTTGTAACATATTTTTGATTGACTCGAGGAGTATCCGGATGAACCGAATCTGGTGATGTTACTCGTGTGAGAAATCAGCTTACGGTCAACACGCCCTGTGAAGCAGTGTGAGCTGGGAAAGGCAAACAAACCTTGAATGTTTTTAGCAGCTGCTGTGTAAACCCACATCTGTTACCCACTGACCCCATCCAGGCCATGGGGTTGGACAATGTCACGGTCCAAACTTGCTTTGGTCTGGCTCGTTTCAATTGTAAAAGTATTTATTGAGTGGAATGAATTGCTTTAAAGGCTGCCAGAATCGTGACCAGGCTATAAACCTGTCAGTGTAAATGGTACTTTAGCACCTGTGGCTTCCAGTTGGGTGGTGTCTCTGGCTGGAAGAGGCATCGTTATCAGCGTGGGGAGCGTTTGGGTCTCTGTTGAATTCCTCATTGCCCATCTGCTGGGCTTCTGGTTTGAGAGGCTGAGGGATGTCAATGGCGCAACAAGTCTTTGGCTTTCTGTGGTATTACTGGGAAATGAGAGTGTCAGGATGATGGCAATTCACATTCACCCACGTTTTATCTCCAGAAGAAAGCAGATACTTGATACCTGCAGAATGCCCCAGACCTTTGGCCGCTGAGTCGTGTTTGAGTTTCCAAGTGAAGCTCTGGCTGCTGCACCGTTGGGTTTTGCATCATTTCCTTAACAAACTGCCGGCTGAACCAAGGCTTTCCCTCGACAACTGTGAGAACAGTTGGGCTGGAGAAAACATAAGTGTCCCTATAACTTCCCTGTGCCAAGGAGTTGTGTTTGGTTGAGTTAGCTTTCCTTTTGAGCCTGCTTTTCTTCAAAATGAAACCAGGAGTCGCTCCACACTTAACCTTCTTTCCAGTGCAGTGCTTCTGATAGCAGAGGTAGAGAAAAGCTTGACACAGTGCAGTTAGAGCAACTCTCATATTTACTTCCAACTATAGCACCACAAAGCTTTTACTCCTGACCCAGACAAAGTTTGCTTGTTCCTTGGCTTCTTCTCTAAACCCCCTTGGAGTGGTGGCAGCATTTTAGTCAGTTCTCGAGAACTTGCTCTTTACTCAGTTGTTCCCAGGTCTGGTAGTGCACTCCAGCACTTCTGCTGCCAAGGGGGAAAGTAAAAACGCGGTGCTAAGTACCAAACGTTTGTTTTCCACACCTTTTCCAACCAAGTTAGTCTGTGATGTTATTGATCCTTTTAAAAATGTTGTTTCTGAAACAGTTGCTTTCACAACAAACTTCAGATGTGAGTTACAATAATATTAGTGGGGCAGTACTGTTCCTGGCACGGCCTTACGATTACTTGCGACTCCAAAAATGTTGGGTGTTGTCTTTTTGTTTGTTAGGTCCAGCGTGTTGGGTTGGCTCTGTAAGTACAGTGAGACAAAGAAGGAAAACTGTAATTGAATATCCCTGTCTGCCACATGGTTCTGCTCCTGCCTGCAGCGTGTTTTTGTTGAATGCTTACGCAGACAAGATTTAGGGTGTGCTCAGGTGGCCAAGAAGGCTTGGATCAGCTGTGGTGTCACCAGGAGCAGGGAAGGGATCGTCCCACTGTATTCAGTGCTGGTGAGGCCACACCTTGAATCTTGGGTTCAGTTTTGGGCCCCTCACTACAAGAAGGACTTCGAGGGGCTGGAGCGTGTCCAGAGAAGGGGAAGGGGCTGGAGCCCAGGGGTTCTGGGAGCAGCTGAGGGACCTGGGGCTGCTTAGCCTGGAGAAGACAAGGCTGAGGGGAGACCTCATTGCTCTCTACAGCTCCTGAAAGGAGGTTGTGGTGAGGCAGGTTCTGGGCTCTTCTCCCAAGTAACAAAGGATAGAACATGAGAAAATGGCCTCAGGTTGTGCCAGGGGAGGTTTAGATTGGATACTGGGAAAAATTTGTTTCCTGACAGAGTGGTGAGGCCCTGGCAGAGGCTGCCCAGGGCAGTGGTGGAGTCGCCACCCCTGGAGGGGTTCAAACAACGTGTAGCTATGGCACTTCAGGATGTGGTTTAGCAGGCACGGTGGGGTTGGGCTGACATTTGGACTGGGTGAGCTTTGAGGTCTTTCCCAACCTTAATGATTCTGTGATTCCATGTACATATCCAGGGAGTGCGTAGGTAATGCTGATAAACTGTGCAGAAGGCTGTAACCATGTGCCATATGTTTAGTGACATGAAGAACATACTGGGTGGTTATAGGAAAGAGCTTCATTAATTAATGTAGAGCACCTTGTGATTGCAAGGGAGATGTCTGTGTTAGAGGTGGGCAAAACCTGGTGTCTGGAGCTTCTCTTTCTGTGGAGCGGATGGGAAATTGCTGGGGTTAACAAAGGACTGTACCGAGCTGCACTTTGGTTTTTGTCCTGAGTGGTATGACTAATTACATTGAGGTCTTTCTCTTGTGAGCTGTTGAAAGGGAAGAAGTGTTGTGTGGTGTGCAGAGGGAACAGCCACAGCTCTCTCTGCAGAGCCAGGTGTTGGGTTTGACATTTCTGAGCGATTCAGCATCTGGAACAGTTTGAAGGTTCTCCTACAGTAATTCTAAAAGAGAAATCTACTGCTTTCAACTTTTATTTAATAGTGCTCATGGGACAAATGTTTCTTTTTAATGAACAAATTTTGGTGTAAATGGAGGGGAAGAGCTGGCAACTGACAGTAGTGTGAGAGCGGCATTTGCCTTGTTGTGCTCCAGCCAGTTACTCCTGGCTTTCTGCTCTCTAGGTGCCAACAGGTCCTGCGTTGGCTGTAGGGGCAGTCCTGACCTGAGCTTCTGCTGCCGCCTTTGGGCTCCTGTTATGGAGCAGAGAAGTATTTTCTACTCCGGAGAAGTATTTTCTTGCCATAACATTGATGCTGTCTTCATTTCTGCAGTAGGTTTTTGGGATAGATGTCAATTAGATTTAAGCTTTTCAGAGCCTCCTTTCTCCTGGACATTTCCAAATACCAGAGATTACCCAGCCTGTGAGTAGAGGTGAGGGCAGGGAGGTGCTGTGGCTGTGAGGGGCAGGTGAAAAGAGGCAATGGAAGCTTCAGCCCATGTGCAGCATGAGGCAGGGAAGGGTCAGCGCTGAGCGGTGCGGCTGCTCCATGGAAATGTTTTCCATCAAGTTCCCAGGGCTCACTCTGTTCTAAGGATGTTGTGGGCAGTGGTGCTGCTGTGTGCGGGATGTAGGGATGCGCTGGGACCCTGCCCTAGTGCTCAGGGACTCATGTGCACGTTGTCCCTGGCCCCCATATCAATCTGTGGGGCATAAATGTTGCCTACTCTGAAAGCACCTTTGAAATGGGAGTTTTGGGACTTCCTCATTCTATCCTTCCTTGCTCCGGCTTTGATTCTAGTAGGGGTTTTTATTTCAGCACTAAAATAAAGCAGTTTGTCTTATTCCATAGCCTTTGAGTTTGTCTGCACACCGTTGTGGCAAAGGAAAAGCATAAAGATTCAAAGGCATTGGAAGAAGAGGAGGTGGAGGAAGGTAATAAAGAAGAGATGACGGACGTGACTACTGTCTGCTCTAAAAGCACTTTTGACACCACAGACATGGAGGTGCTTGGGTGTGGTGGACAGCTGAGCCCAGGAGATGAAAGCAGCAAGCTCCTCCAATCTCACGAGAGCTGGAAGGACCTAGATGGCTCCCACATGGTGACCTGCACACTCACTGTCTCACTGGCTGTCCCTACCCTGCCTACAGGTAAGTACCCAACACAGGTTTTCATAGAATCATAGAATAACCAGGTTGGAAGAGACCCACTGGATCATTGAGTCCAACCATTCCTATCAAACACTAAACCATGTCCCTCAGCACCTCATCCACCCGTCCCTTAAACACCTCCAGGGAAGGTGACTCAACCAGCTCCCTGGGCAGCCTCTGCCAGTGCCCAGTGACCCTTTCTGTAAAAAATTTTTTCCTAATGTCCAGCCTAAACCTCCCCTGGCAGAGCTTGAGGCCATTCCCTCTCGTCCTGTCCCCTGTCACTTGGGAGAAGAGGCCAGCTTCCTCCTCTCCACAACCTCCTTTCAGGTAGTTGTAGAGAGCAATGAGGTCTCCCCTCAGCCTCCTCTTCTCCAGGATAAACACCCCTAGCTCTCTCAGCTGCTCCTCGTAAGGCCTGTTCTCCTTAGAACCCATCTTTTATTGCTGCATAAATTCGTGTGGCAATGTGCATGAATGGTTTCAGGTGATGATGTTAGAAAGTGTATTAGTGGATTTGAATTTTCCTGGGCAGATTTTTCAAGAAAGTGGCAGTAGGACATGGGAGCCTTTTATCATTGGCAAAACCCTTTCCTGATTGCCGACTCCTCGGTAGGCACAGGTATTCAAGTTGACAATCTTAGCTCGTGTTTCTTAATCAGTCCCTGCCTATTAATGGAAATAAAGGAGGGTTTGGTGGGTATACTCAGCTCAGCTAGTTATGGGTTTGGGTAGTTTAAGGAGGTCATTTTAGGAGAAGGCAGCAGCGGCTCAACAGCTGGGGTGTGATTCTCAGATTCTCAGTGGCACAGAGGTGTTTGGGTATAGCAGGAACAGGCACATTCAGCTGTCCCCTGAGCAGCACAGAACTCTGCTCTGTGGAAGTTATCTGGGCAACAGGACAAATGCCTTGAGAATTACAGTCCCTGGACATCATGGTGCAGGAACAGAGGATGAAGAGAGGAGTTCCAGGAACTTTTGGACCATTACAGTAGTTAAACCTGGGTAAGAATGGCAGGTTTGGGCGCAGGGGTGAGAAGTTTCATGTTCAGCAGTCATTTCAGTCATTGTTTTCAGTTTTCAGTCATTGCTCTGTTGGCACACTGGAATGCCTGTGACTGTCTGGTCTCATATTCTCTCTAGAACAAAAGCAGAAGAAATCCAATCCTGCTGATAAACGAGGAAAGGGAATTCAAGTTGATAAATCAAGAGCTGTTCCACGAACACAGCGTTGCTATCAGATTGAGTACTTCCTCCTACCAGATGAGCTCGGACCTAGAAAACTGGATTTGGTGTTGGTTGGAGCGGCCGCAAAGCTACATACCAAATCTGGTTCCAAGGTAAAAGATACAATAAAACTAGGTAACCCCAAGTGTTGTATACAGAAAGTGGGAGAATGTTTTCAGGTACAGAGTGATGTAGTTGCGTATAGGTTTAGCTGCTGCTTAGGCCTTATCTCCTCCCACAGATACAGAAGGAACGTCAGGGATAGAATGTGACTCAGCTGGTCCACATCAGCAGTAACTTCTTAGATTTGTAGTAAGAGGCTGGGGGATTTAAGAGCATTTTGCTTTTGTTTTCCTCTAGGTTATCAGTTTGCTTGGTATTATAGTTTTTATCTTTCAAGTACTGAGATAAACTGGAGAATTGGCTTCAAATTCTTACATTATTATTAGCAGTGCAGAAAAAATGAAATGTATGCCTCTAAGCTTTGTTGAGCAGAAAAAGATTTTTAAGTACTTGAAGAATGTTGCAGATTTTGTTTTGTTTAGACACGTGCCTACCTGAATCCTGTGCATTGAAACCCAGGGGAAAAAAACACCAGAGAACTGGGTATATTGTGGTGAATAGAGATTGGTTTGTTACGAAATTATTTCTAAAATGTTGCAAAAATAATTTTTTTTTTGAGAGAGAGAGTGAGGCTTTGTTTTAAAACAACCTTTATGCTCTCAGCTTTTGTCTTTGCATGACAATCTTCCTCATGGCCCTCTTTAATTGCTTTAGCGATTCTGAGTACAAGCTTGATGTTTTTGTTAAACAAAACGGACTTGTAAAGTTGCTGAGTGAAATGTGTGGTAGTGGCAGCTCCGAGTGCTCTGCTCTTGCTCTGTACCAGCTCATGCGTGTGGAGGGCAGTGCCGGGGCTTTAATTTCATAAGTAGCAGCTCAGCATTTTACAGTGTATATATCTGCTTTTAGAATATGCTGTTAAGTCTTCAATGCATGGTGTCATGCTGAGCAACGGCTGAATTGCTGTTTGTTCTTGCCTCCGGTCTTTGTACCAGACCTTGGCTTGACTGCTTTGTCTGAATCCAACCAAATACGCTGCTCTGACACAGCAAGGGAGGGTCCTGCACGAGAGCAGCGATGACAGCGATCAGGATGTGAGTGCGAGTTCCTCAGTACCATTCAGCCCCTGTAGAGATTTTCATCTTGTGTTTTAATAGGCCATTACACCATGGTTGGAAGATGACAAGATGTGGTTATCGTGGAACCATAGCGTTGATATCCACGTCACTAGTGAATATCTAATAAAACTAAGAGATCACAAAATCATTGTAAACATTTGGGATGCCAAGGACAAAGTTTCCTCAAAAGCGAAGGTTACTAACTCCAAAGTTACTTCTTCACAAGAACGCGTAGAGGCTGTTGGTAAGTCTGATGCAAGCAAGCATGCTATAAAACCTGTCTTGAAACTGTGACTGCACCTAAAGACAAGTTGTTATTGAGATTCTGTGACATTTCCATGTCATTCCCACTGAAATAATTCCTACTTGGTTATGTTTTCTGAAAATTTTGATGACAGGAAAATGTAATCAAGCCTATGACCTGAACCTTTGAAACTGGTGAGTTGTTTGAGGTTGTTGGGTAGCAGTGTTATTTAGGAATTTGTCAAAGATGGATTTTTGGTTTTGTTGTCCTGAGAAGAAGCGAAACTTGTACAACTACGTTGTTAAGCTGTGCATCTTTCTCTTTCATCTCCTCCCCCTTGTTGTCTCCCCAAACCCCATAACTGGAATCTGTGCATAAATTTTGGCTACACTAGCTAGAAGGTCAGTCGACTCAAAGACAGCTATTTTATTATTTATAGTTCATTTTTACTAGCTGACTTAATTTAAATAGAGGAGAGAGACCTTGTTAGAGCTCCTATAGACACGTATGGAATCAGATCTGTCCCTAATAAATACCAGAGAACTAAGCATGAGATGAAACCTATAGGAAATGAGGTGTTCTTTGTTCTGGTGGCCTGAAACTGCTGTTAAAATTAATTTTACTATTAAAATATGCATAATTTATTAGTAAGACACTGTAATTGCACTTTCCCATGTGTATCACTGGATAGAGATTTGGTGAGGCTCTAAGACTTGAAATGCAGGTTGACACAGAGTTGGTTCCTTTTGATTGAGCTGATACTGTGGTAATAAATGGAACATTTGAGTCGGTGTGGTGTGGTTTGTCAGCAGCCAGGCTTTGCAGTTGGTGGAGGCTTCTGACAGTGTTTGGGTTTGCTTTTTAAGGTAGGTTAAGCACCTGTGTAGCTGTTGTGGAGGAATAGAGACTTGTTTGTAGCTCAGTCTTTCCTCAAGAGCAGCCTTAGCTTTACCAAGAGAGAAAGGCAGGACTTCCCCTCCCAAAGTCATCTGCTTTTGGAGGAGTTCGTGTGGTGAAGTTTCTTCGGCTGCCTGCTGTTTGCCTCCTCGGCAGGCTCAGTGTTCCGGGAGTTCCCACAGCTGCTCCAATATTTTCTTCTGAATGTGTGTTGTGCAGCAGACAGGGAGAGTATTTTATGCTGGTTTCTTCTGTGAGCGTGGAGGTAAATCTCTGTAACTCCACTGATTTTAATCTCCAGAGGAACAGAAGTGAAGTCTAAAAGCGACTTCTCTTAGAAAGTAGGAAAAGGGGAAAAGAAGCCATGGGAAAATCATTGCTCAGAGTTTGAGTGGCGCAGCCACACTAAGCAACAAAGTCTAAGGCAGGGAATTCATGTTATTTTACTTTTTTCCTGATAGATGAGGTAAACCACACAGTGCTTTTGCAAAGAAAATCCTTTGAAGAGAGTCAGCCAGCACCTAGCTGTACAAAAATCAAAGCAGCAAAGAAATCCAAGGCACAGGAGACTTCAGCCCTTCATGTTGAAGGTACAACAATGTGGGAACTGGGGCAGGCTTAGGGCATGGCACCTTGAGTAATGGGCGAGCAGGAACTGGACAGAGGAATCTACTGAGGAAACGGGGGATTGCAGAAAGACTGAAGCTATTACAGTTCCAACAAGTTTCTAATGACTTTGGAATAGAGTTGGGACAGAAAAACAGTTTAGCTGGCTCACAGAAGGAAAAAGGCATTGGGGTTTGCAGCTGCTTTGTGTCTGTAAGTGATTGCAGTAACATCTAGAGCTGTTCCCAGACTGTTGCCACTGGCAAATACCTGAACTCCACCAGCAGCATGTCACATTTCCTTTGTATTCATGGAGAAGTGCGAATGTTTATCCTGGTCATATGCAGTTTTGTAATCTGGCCTCATCTTGTGCCAGATGAGAATGCACTGAGCACTGCTGCAAGTAACTGTGAGGCCCGGTCTTGGGTCGAGTTCTCCATCTGATGGTGAGGCCTCTATAGCTGCATCATCTTAAACCCTGCTGACAGCTTTCCTTGTCCCTTTTGGAGCCCATTCCAGCCTGTTCACTGGAACCCAGTGGAAGCCCTGGGCCCAGTGGAACCATGCAGGGGTGCAGAGCTCTGCTCAGGAACCACATGGTAGCACATTGCAGCACTGGGCTGCGAGCGCACAGCAGCAGCCAAGCTCGGGAACACATGGTGTAAACCTTAATTAATGAAAATAAAATAAATAGATAATGCTGTGAATTCTGAACAGGTTAAATGATCCAAGGGCTGGAGCACCTCCCATGCAAGGACAGGCTGAGAGAGTTGGGCTTGTTCAGCCTGGAGAAGAGAAGGCTCCCAGGAGACCTTCTAGCGACCTTCCAGGACCTGAAGGGGCTACAGAAAAGTTGGGGAGGGACTGGTTACAAAGGCTTGGAGAGATAGGATGAGGGGCAGTGGGTATAAACTGGAGATGGGCAGATTTAGGCTAGATATAATGAGGAATTTCTTGACTGTGGGAGTAATATGTTAGTAATATGTTGCCTGACTCTTTTTTCCTTCTGAGTGTTAAATTTGTCCTTAAAACATTCTGACATTCCTTTTAGTATAGGAATAATAATAAGCCAGGAACAGCAGCAGCAGGAATATTTCTGCAGTTCTTCTTTTCGGTTCTGTGTTCACTTGCTACATTTATTGTCAAACTCCAACCTTGTGCTGGAATTGTGTACTCGCCCAGTGAACGGACTGGACAAAGCACCTGCTGCTGGGGTTTGGATACTCAGGCTGGGCCTGACTGTGCTTGTACTGGGTAAAGCCTGGATCTGGGCAAAAAGAATTCTGGAATAATTGCTCAGCATCCAAGAAAATGACAAATATCAACGCGCTTCTTCAGCAGCCCCCGGCAGCAGGATAGTGAGTTCTGTGGCGGGGGTGGACTTTGTGAGGCGGTGGGAGCTTCCCTGAGCCGGGAAAATCCCAGACAAACCCAGGCGGGGCGGGGGCCCTGCCGGCCCCACAGGCCGGTCCCGCGGGGCCTGACGGGAGGGGGCGGTCCCGTCGGCCACCGCGGGGGATTTAAACAGTCCCTGGGAGCCCCGCGAGGAGGAGTGTGGCAAAGAGGAGCGGGCAGGGCACAGAGAGGACCTAGAGACTAGACAGAAGATACCGAGGACCATGGTGGCCACCCAGCAGAAGGTTAAAGCTGCTCCGTGTGCTGCAGCAGGCAGGATGGATGCTGCCACCCAGCCAGAGCCACGGTGGGTGCAGCAGCTCCCCAGCCCCTGGGCTGCAGGCAGGGCCCCCTCCCACACCGGCTCGTGCCTCTGGTCCTGGCCCCACTGGTGAAAGCTGCACGTGAGTGGGGGAACTCCTTCACATGGTGGAGGAGTTAAGGGAGGAGGTAAAGAGGCTGAGGACCATCAGGGAGTGCAAGAGGGAGATAGACCAATGGAGCAGGGCCCTCTCACTAACTCAGCAGCCTGCTGGGGCTGGTGTATCTAAACACCATCCACCTGCAAACTGCAAGGTTGGGGTTACAAGAGATGGGGAATGGCAGCAAGTTCCTGCCAGACGAAAGAAACCTGCTCCCCTCACCCAGACACCAAAACCCCAGATCCCCCTGGTGAACAAGTACCAGGTGCTGTAGGTGGAATCCAACCCTGATGGCTCCCACAGCCTAGAATCCTTCCCTAGGCCTTGCCATCCTCAGAAAAAGATAAAAACATCCTCCATCAAGAAGAAGAGGAGGGTGATTGTTGTAGGGGACTCCCTTCTAAAAGGAACAGAGGCATCCATTTGCAGACCGGACCCGCTCCACAGAGAGGTTTGCTGCTTACCAGGGGCATCAGTGAAGGAGGTAGTTAGAAAACTTCCTTCCTCTGATAGTCCAAACGGGTAAACAAAAAGACCAAAACCATCAAGAATGACTTCAAGGCCATTGGGAAAATGATGGAGGGCTCTGGGGCACAAATAGTATTCTGCTCCATCCCAAGGCTAAATAGAGAGGAGTGGGAAGTCAGGAAGAAGAATTCAATTAATGCCTAGCTCCAAGCCTGGTGTGAGGAGAGGGGCTTTGGCTTCTTTGATCATGAGGTGGCTTTCTTGCTAAGGATGGGACACATGTGTCTCCTAGGGGGACTAAAGCCCTTGCTAAAAACCTAGCTAAGCTCATAAATTGAGCTTTAAACTAGATGTGAAGGGGCAGGGGGTTGAGCCCAGGCTAGACAGGAATGAGCCTGGATGTGGGGCAATGGTGATTTGGAGAGGGTGTGCTGGTGAGGGCCACCAGTACCTCACCACACAGAAAGTGGGGGAGAACACACCTGAGGGTGCTAAGGGAGATATGGGCACTCTGGTGCTAGCTACTCCAGTTACCAGGCAATTGGGAATGAACTCTGTTCCCTCTAAGAGGGCTGAAGGCTCAGTAGCTCAGCTGAAGTGCATTTACGCCAATGCACACAGCATGGGGAATAAGAAGGAAGAGCTGGAAGCTGTTGTAGGGCAAGGAGCCTATGATGTCATTGCCATGATGGAAATGTGGTGGGACAATTCATATAACTGGAGTGCAGCTATGGTGGGTACAAGCTCTTCAGGCGGGATAGGAAGCGCAGGAGAGGAGGCAGGGTAGCCCTCTTTGTAAGGGAGGACTTGGACACCATGGAGATGGATTGTGGTGATGAGGAGATTGAGTGCCTGTGGGTTAAAATCAGAGGAGCCCACCAGAAGGTAGATTTTGTGATGGGAGTCTGTTACAGACCACCCAGCCAAGGAGAAACAGCTGATGAGCTCTTCTATAAACAGCTGCGGTCAATCTCTAGATCCATGCCTCTTGTTCTTGTGGGAGACTTCAATCTTCCTGATATCTGCTGGGAGTACAATAGAGCAGAAAGGAAGCAGTCTAGGAGGTTCCTGGAGTGCGTGGAAGACAACTTCCTTGCACAGCTGGTGAATGAACCAACAAGGGAGGGTGCCCTCCTGGACCTGCTGTATGTGAACAGAGAAGGCCTTGTGGGGGATGTGGCAGTAGGTGGACGCCTAGGACAAAGCGACCATGAGATGATAGGGGTTTCTGTTCTAGGTGAAGTGAAGAGGGTGGTTAGTAGGACAGTAACATTAAATTTCCAGAGGGCAGACTTTGAACTCTTCAGAAGGCTGGTTGGCAAAGTCTCATGGGAGACAGTACTTAAGGGCAAGGGAGCCCATGAGGGCTGGGAGCTCTTCAAAAAGGAAATCCTGGCAGCTCAGGAGAAAGCCATCCCCATGTTCCGGAAAAAAAGCCGGCAGGGGAGAAAGCCAGCTTGGTTGAACAGAGAGATCTTGAGTGATATCAAGAAGAAGAGAAATGTTTATGGGCTCTGGAAGAGGGGACAGGCCTCTTGGGTGGACTACAGGAGGGAAGTGAGATTGTGTAGAGAAAAAATCAGAAGCGCTAAGGCTCAACTAGAAATCAGATTGGCAAAGTCTGTGAAAGATAACAAAAAATATTTCTATAAATATACAAATAATAAAAGGAGGACTAGGGAGACCATACAGTCCCTATTGGATGCAGAAGGAACAACAGTGACAGGGGATGAGGAAAAGGCTGAGGTACTTAATGCCTTCTTTGCCTCAGTCTTTAACTGTAAAGAAAGTCGTTCCATCTGTGTACAAACCCCGGAGCTAGAGGAGCAAAATGAGGCTCCCGTGATCCAAGAGGAGGTGGTCAGAGCCTTGCTTGCCCAGCTAGACACCCACAAGTCTATGGGGCCGGATGGGATTCACCCAAGGGTATTGAAGGAGCTGGCGGGTGTGCTGGCCAAACCCCTTTCCATCATCTTCCAACAGTCCTGGAAGACTGGGGAAGTCCCACTGGACTGGAGGCTGATGTTGTGCCCATCTACAAGAAGGGTCGCAGGGAGGACCCAGAAAACTACAGTCCTGTCAGTCTGACCTCAGTGCCAGGGAAAGTCATGGAGCAGGTGACCTTGAGTGCTATCATGGAACACATGCAAGAGAACCGGGTGATCAGGCCCAGTCAACATGGGTTCACAAAAGGCAGGTCTTGCCAGACTAACCTGATCGCCTTCTATGACAAAGTGACTCGGCTGCTGGATGAGGGAAAGGCTGTGGATGTATCTTCCTGGACTTCAGCAAAGCCTTTGACACAGTTTCTCACAGCGTTCTGCTTCAGAAACTGTCACCTCTGGCCTGGCCAGGCGCACACTCTCCTGGGTGGAAAACTGGTTGGCTGGAGGGCCCAGAGAGTGGTGGGAAATGGTGTGAAATCCAGCTGGAGGCCAGTGACAAGTGGTGTCCCCAGGGCTCAGTGCTGGGTCCAGCCCTGTTCAATGTCTTTATCAATGACCTGGATGAAGGCATCGAGTGCACCCTTAGCAAGTTTGCGGACGACACTAAGCTGGGTGGAAGTGTTGATCTGCTGGAGGGTAGGGAGGCTCCAAAGGGATCTGAACAGGCTGGACCGCTGGGCTGAGACCAATGGCAGGAGGTTTAACAAGGCCAAATGCCGGGTCCTGCACTCGGGGCACAACAACCCTGTGCAGCTACAAACTAGGAGAAGTCTGGCTGGAAAGCTGCCTGGAGGAGAGGGACCTGGGGGTGTTGGTTGACAGTGACTGAACATGAGCCAGCAGTGGCCCAGGTGGCCAAGAAGGCCAATGGCATCTTGGCTTGTGTCGGAAACAGCGTGACCAGCAGGTCCAGGGAGGTTATTCTCCCTCTGGACTCGGCACTGGTGAGACCGCTCCTCGAGTACTGTGTTCAGTTCTGGGCCCCTCACCACAAGAAGGATGTTGAGGCTCTGGAGCGAGTCCAGAGAAGAGCAACGAAGCTGGTGAGGGGGCTGGAGAACAGGCCTTATGAGGAACAGCTGAGAGAGCTGGGGGTGTTTATCCTGGAGAAGAGGAGGCTGAGGGGAGACCTCATTGCTCTCTACAACTACCTGAAAGGAGGTTGTAGAGAGTAGGGTGCTGGCCTCTTCTCCCAAGTGACAGGGGACAGGACAAGAGGGATGGCCTCAAGCTCCACCAGGGGAGGGTGGAGGGTCACTGGGCACTGGCAGAGGCTGCCCAGGGAGGTGGTTGATTCACCTTCCCTGGAGGTGTTTAAGGCACAGGTGGACGAGGTGCTGAGGGACATGGTTTAGTGATTGATAGGAATGGTTGGACTCGATGATCTGGTAGGTCTCTTCCAACCTGGTTATTCTATGATTCTGTGATTCTATGGTTTATGCTCCTGGTAATGTAAGGTGAGGTAAAGCAATGACAGTATTCCTGTTTTGTCAACACAAAATTGTAAAACACAGGTTTCTGGAAGGAATAGAATGCATATCACAAAGAATACCATGTATATGTACTAACGCAGGTATGCGAGGTAAAGATAGTGAGTTAGCAAAGATAAGCCTTATTGTGGTAATTTTTTTAGTGCTTACTGATTCTTGTAAAGCAGGAATTCTTTGTATAGCACAGTGGGCTGTGCAGTGGGAACGAGACCGTATTGCAGTGCTAGCCTAAGGTGGTGTTTGGTGTACGACGGACATCTTTTTCTAAGGATAGTACTAAATAAGCCACTGCTGCAGTACATTTTAAATGATTCCTTTCATTAATTGCAACAAAATGTTTCCTCCTTCCTACTCAGTCCAACCCTGCCTTCCATCAACAGGCAGAAGAGGTTCTGGTTCTAAAAGAAAGATCGATGCTCCTCAGGCAAAGAAAAACAATATTGCTTCTCTGCAGTTTGATCTCATGCCTCTCCTTGCAGGTATCGTTCTCTTCGGAAGGGGCAGGGGGTGATGTGCTGGGTGTTCTCCATGGCTCCCCTTCCGAACACCTGGGCTGGTGGGGCTGCCTGCTGGGGACTGCCTTGGAAGATCCAGAAGGTGGCATTCCCTAGGGGCAAAAGCAGACTGGTCAAGAAAGACTCGGGGTTTGGTTTTGATTTGGGAGGGGGCTGATGTGTTCAGAGGTCTGTGTGCTCGGAAGGGCACAGAATGTCAAGAATAACTCCACATTGTAGTTCAGCACGTAGATCGAAGTGTTGTTATCCTCTTTGATTTGGAATGTGTTGAAGGTGGAATACTGGTCAGAGCAGAGAGGGTTATTTCTGCAGTTTTCTGACTGTAACTAGGTTAGCATTCATAATTAATAGATGTTGTGTCCTATTTTTGTGTGGAACCAGTTAAAGCTGCCCTTTGTTCTGTGCACGCAGACAGAAATAACGCTGCGTCATGCATTGGACGTGGCAAAGGTACTTGCAGGGAAGCCAGTTTGTTTGAAGGTGCTTGCTTACCTTTAATTATGATGAAAAGTCTCTAAAGCGCTTTGATTTTTGTGTTTTTGTGGACTGTGTGTTTGCAGCTTCCAGAAGACATAAACCTCTCTGTGCTTTCGGCAGTTGGCTCACGTGGGGGCTCTGACACTGCTCGAGGATTATTTTCTTCCTACTGTAAAATGTAGATATTTGAAACAGTTAAAACAATAATTTTGCTTTATTTTACTACAAATTTGGGGAAGGTTTGTAACCATATGGTTGCCTGAGATTACTCTGTAACACAAAGTATTTGATCTTGTATGTTTAAAAAGGAGAAAAAACAGTGACCAGTCGTCTGACAGAAAACAGTCCTAAAGTTTTAGATGTTTATGTGACCTTCGCTGTGGAAACACCTCTTCTGTCTGAAAGACAAAGACATGAATTGAATCCACTGGTTATAAGGATTCATTCAGCTACCTGCCTCCCGAACACACCCGTGCCGATAGAGGAGCTGCAGGTAATACCTACTGCTACTTCTTTCCAAAAGCATTGCTCAAGTAGCTTTGCTGAAGGTACGGGTGTGGTGTTAAAGAGAACTTAGAATCATAGAATAGTTTGGGTTGGAAGGGACCTCAAAGCCCATCCGGTTCCACACCCTCTGACGGGCAGGAACATCTGCCACTAGATCAGGCTGCCCAAGGCCCATCCAAGCTGGCCTTGAACACCTCCAGGGATGCGGTAGCCACAGCTTCCCTGGGCAACCTGGGCCAGCTCCTCACTACCCTCACAGTGAAGAAATTCCTCCTTATGTCAAGCCTAAATCTGCCCCTCTCCAGTTTATACCCATTGCCCTTCGTCCTATCACTCCAAGCCTTTGTAAACAGTCCATCCCCAGCTTTCTTGTAGCCCCTTCAGGTACTGGAAGGTCGCTAGAAGGTCTCCTGGAAGCCTTCTCTTCTCCAGGCTGAACAACCCCAACTCTCTCAGCCTGTCCTCATATGGGAGGTGCTTCAGCCCTTGGATCATCCCTGTACCCCTCCTCTGGACCCGTCCAACAGCTCCATCTCCTTATGCTGAGGATTCCAGATGAGGTCTCCCAAGAGAGGAATAGAGGAGCACAATCACCTCCCTCAATCTTGGTGGAGACTTCCGTGCAGGAACTACAACAGCTGTTGTGGAATGAATCCCCCTGCTTTCTTCCACAGTTTTGTAACCAAATGGTTAATACTGTCTGTTCCCTACTTACCGTTGGATTCTTGTTGAATTTCCTAGCTTCTAGCTATAGACAGTTAATTTAGGCCTCAAGTCCTACAGATGAATCACAGGGAGAATCCGGAAAGGTGTAGGAGCCATGGCGGTTCTCAGCATCTTCCTTTCATGATCTGGAAACAAGGAGCATTTCCCTGGCATATTTGGAAAGTCAACAAAGTTGAGGGCAGGCAGATATTCCCAAAGACAGGCATGTAGAATGGCCTCTTTGCTGCCTTGGAAGCCCATAGCTCCTGCTATGCAGTGCATCCCCCATAGCTTCTGTACTAGAAAAGCTGATTATTTTGTGAGGTTAAAAATAGAGGAAAAAGGTTAACACTGCAAATGTCTTTTTCTCCTCATCTTTTTGTTCTCTAGAGAATGTGTGTTCCCATCTACTGCAAATACAAATTCCATAACTTTCCACCTCATCGAACTCATGGACAAGTCCATGGAACTCACGTCTACTTTAAGGATGTTAATGTAATTCTGACAGGTTTGATGGGACCTGGGGAGTTACAGAAGTGTCTTAGAGGTCCACCTTTAGAGGTTGAAGTTCATGACCGGGATAGAAACATGAGAAATGACACAGAAAAGCCCTGTTTGTCTGGGAAAGGTGGTGAAGATGAAGAACTGGGCAAGGTGCATCTCCTTGCTTGCAAATCCACAGTCTGTAATTCTTCTACAGAGGACGAAGTGTGGTATCCGCATGGGGTAGCTAAAGTCAGTCTAACGGAATTATTGTTGGGTAGAAAGTACTTGAATATCAATGCTCCCATTCATAGCTGCTCAGCTCCAAATACAGCTGCTTCCAGTGAGGAGGATAAAGCAAAGAGGACAACAGAATCGGTGCGTAGTTCTACCCTGCTGCATATGGGACATTATCTAGAATCAGACTCGCTTTTGAAAGTGAGGGTGGAAATGTCCGTGCCTTTGGCGGCGCACGCACAAGTGGCTGATGCTCACGTCACAAATTGCCCATTTGGTTGTATAATCTACAGTTTTGACTACAATAATTCATCCTTATTACATGAGTTGGTGGAAGAGATTACTGAAATCAATGCTCAAGCCCTCCAGCTGGACTGCTATCCTGTACACTTTATGGGAATGGCTCTCGCTGCATCAAAACTGCAAACCACGCTTGAGGAAGTTTCTGAGTTGGATATTGTTACTGGTTTTCACTTGCTGGATGGAGAAACTCATCTCTTTGTCTTGGAGGGATTAAAAGACAAAGCAATCAAGAAGCTGTGGGATAGACACTTTGAAAGGTAGGAGAGTTTGAGGTTTATTATCAGTTATTTACTTTGATTCAGAGATTTTAATTTGATTTCTCTCTCCCCATCCATTGCTGTACAAAGATACGTGGGCAGGTCCAGAGCTGATGCTTTCTGTGTGGTTTTCGTGGATGTGAGTCCCAGTGGCTGCTTCACCTGAGCCATAATCTTCATCACACTACGTCACAGAGCATCATTTAAGTTCAAATGAGAAGGATGGCAATGTGTACTTTTCTTTTGTTAAGCTGCTACTTGGTTTGTGTAATCAGCCTGTACAAAACAAAAAACCTCCATGGGATCTAAACCAAACATAGGTGCTGTGAGGAAGCTGGAATTCAAGCTTTTCTCCTTTTGATTTTAGAGGAAAATGTGGCAAAATCAAAGTGAAAGTCTCCCTCAAATTTAGTGCTTAAAAAGGAGTTGCTATGTTTTCCTCACTGTACTGTGCCGTTAACACTCTCCTGTGGTGGTTTGTTGTCTGGGGTTTTTTTTTATGCAAGATACTGAAATTATTTATTGCATGAAAAGTTGTCTATTGTCTGTGATCACCTGTAACCTGAATTGAAGCTTTGTTTTCCTGCGGTATTTCAAATTTTTTTGTTTGTAGTGAAAATATTTACCTAGTGTTTTTGTTGCACCAGTAAGGCTGTTAAGGGGCACAACGCTGATGAAACCAAGGTGGGCGTCCTTTCAAATGTTTGCCATGCGGCTTAAAAAGAAAACGTACAACTCAGTTATGTCATGAGCGTTTTGGTATTGTCTTTGTAACTTCACCCAATGTAATCTTTTCAGAACAGTCCATGTGAATTGAGGGCCGTCAGAGGTTCCATCTGAAGGACAAGAGCAGGATGTTGGCATTAGAGTGACAGGCTGAGAGAGCTGGGGTTGTTCAGCCTGGAGAAGAGAAGGCTCCCAGGAGACTCTAGAGCAGCTTCCAGTACCTGAAGAGGCTACAAGAAAGCTGGGGAGGGACTGTTCACAGAGGCTTGGAGTGACAGGATGAGGGGCAATGGGTATAAACTGGAGAGGGGCAGATTTAAACTAGACAAAAGGAGGAATTTTTTCACTATGAGAGTGAGGAGGCCGTGGCCCAGGTTGCCCAGAGGAGCTGTGGCTGCCCCATCTCTGGAGATGTTCAAGGCCAGGTTGGTTTGGGCTTGGAGCAACCTGATCCAGTAGGGGGTGTCCCTGCCCACAGCAGGGGGTTGGAACTGGATGGGCTTTAGGATCCCTTCCAACCCTAACTCTTCTATTATTCCATGATTCTATGATGGTTCTTCAGGGCTGAGGACACCTGAGATGCGGGCTGGTTGATTAACCTTGTCATCGATGCCTTTTTTCCAGGACTCACAGAAGTGAAGATGGACAGCTCAAAATCCTGTATAACTCACAGCTGTCTTTCCGTCAGCGCCTCTACACAGACTTGGAAGGTCTCTTTTATCACTGCTGCCTCCAGCAGCCCCTCCGCGCTCTAGCAAAGCAGCCCCTGCTCTATGTCAGAGGTGCGGTGCCCTGGGCACTTTTCCAAGCCTTGTCCAGGTATGACTCGTTCCAGTTCGTAGTCAAGAAATTAAGAAAGGAAATAGTAGTAAAGGAGAGTGAATATTTGATACAAAAAGTAGTGCTCTTGGATATAACCTGTGGGCCTGATGGGTAATTCAGGTTTTAGGACAGATGATGTCAGACAGAAGAGCAGGGTTTTCTGACAACTGATGTAGTGCAAATGCAGTATCAGCGAGCCCAGTTTACCTTGGGCAGGAGTTTATGATTTGTACAGAAGGAAGCTGGATGAGTAAGGACAGAATATCAGGAAACACCTGAATATAATGGAAATGGAAGAGAAAGTTCCAGTGTCAGAAGCATCAGCTGGGACTTATCTGCTCTGTCCTCACAGAGGCAGCATAGGAGGGAGCACAGGAGGCGAGCAAATAGGACTTAATGGAGCTAGAAAGTCACTTGAGCTAAGTGGAGAATTCTAAAAACTGTTTTCCTACAGTAACTAGAGTAAGGAAGAGTTATGTGGGAGCTGTACATAATACTCTGTATTTTAGATACTTGGTAGTTGGGTTTTTTTTTAATTTTTATTGTGGTATTTCCTGTCTGAAAAACAGAAAATGAAACCAGGAGGTTGGCTGCAGTGCCCAGCTCAGCAGGCAGCTGCAGCTCCCATTCCTGCAAGGAAAGGGAAGGTTTCGCGGTGTCTGGGATCGTTTTAAATGCAGGATGTTTTTTTCCACTAGAGAGAAGTCAATCTGCAGGAACGATCCCTGTACGTCACAGTGCTCATTGCTCTACATCAGAGAGAACCTCAAGAAAGGAACTGTTAGTGGCTGAGCCTATGTCGTGGCCATCGTCCCTTTCCAGCAGCCCTTGCTCTTGGCTGAGTGAATTGTGCTGGCCAGGCACCGGGTGTTACTGATTTTGCTGGACCCTCCTTCTGCTGGGGCTGTAATTGTCCAGAGAAATACAAACCAATTCCTTGCTTGAGTCTGCAGACTGAGCTGTGCTCCAGAGCATCCTCTGACTTGGGAACTCCTGGGCTTGGGGTTGCTGTTATCAGCCACAGCTTTGATGCGTGCACAGCAGACTCTGCTGCTTCCTCATCGATTTCCTTCTGCTGGAACTAGCCAGAAAATCAGTCAGAACTGGAGAAAAAGTAGTGGACGTGGTACTTCTGCACGAATTGAATTTTTAGCATACGAATGTAAACTCACTTTGTGTTGTTAATGCTGCTGCAGCTTTGAAATCAATGTTATTTACCAGCTGCACCTGTTGCTCATCAGTGAGGGTAAGAAAATAGCGCTGCTGCAGTAGTTTCGCAATTGAATTCTTTCACATCACTTTGTCAAGTTACTCTCCTGAAATAAAGAATAGTTACGTGATCAGTGAGTTTATGAGTCTCCAGTTCTAGCAGGAAATTACGATGCTGTGTTTGGCTGCCAGGTAGGGCACTGTACTTCGTGGCCTCTGCTATGGCCTGAGGGGCTGAGAACGGCACTGCTGTGCGCGCACACGGCGTGTGGGGCCAGCGCAATAGCTGCCGTAGCTAGAACTGATTTTATATTAACATTGTGCACTGCAGGCCAAACTTAGTGAATGAGATCAGCTGTGAGGGAAATGGAGTCCTGAATAGAGTACAGAAGGAAATTTTATCAGAAAGAGACATAAAACGGGTAAGGCAGGATGGATTTTAGGGCGTGTTCATTGTAAATATGGGTCGTACACTGGAACCAGTGTGCACGAAGGGACTTTGCTTTATTTTCTTTCCAGACAGAGGCTAGAGAAGGGCAACCAGTCAT
This sequence comes from Phaenicophaeus curvirostris, assembly GCF_032191515.1. Lineage (NCBI taxonomy): Eukaryota > Metazoa > Chordata > Aves > Cuculiformes > Cuculidae > Phaenicophaeus > Phaenicophaeus curvirostris. The sequence continues at coordinate 3,482,810 of NC_091402.1, read as the reverse complement.
CGCCTTGCATCTAGGTCTGGTGCCAGCAGCCTTCTGAGTGGGTTCATTGAACTGCTCGCCTTCTTTATTGCAGCTAAATACCAGCATTCATGAACTGACCTGCACTTTTGATAAAGAGATGCTTCCAGAAAGTTGTCTAATTTTTCCTCAGTAATAATAACTGCAATGATTCAATGGCAGTAAGGGTTTTGTAAACTAATATCATGGTGATGTCTCTTTGCAGGCTGAGTTACCTCCGTCGCTGTAAGAGGCTGAGGGATGTAGTCCAGGGTAAGCTGCTGCCCTCGGCAGAGATGATCACAGCCTTGAGTCATGAGTATGGAGCTCCCCTGGCCATCAAAGATCTCTTGGCTTGGAAACCTCCATTACACTTGGTTTCCTCTGGTGGCTTCACAGTCCCAGGAACAGTTAGCAGAGCGCAACAGGCAGCACATTCCTCGTTAGGTAACCGCGATGAAACATGGGTGCAGAGGAAGAAAGAAAGAGCAGACAATGTGTCTTTTGAGAGAAACTCTCTTGGGGTGAGTAGCTTGTGATATGTGAGAGGCAAACCCAGTAGCTGCAAAACTTCATATCCTTAATTAACACCTCCTTCTTCTGAAAGCTCATTAGACTTAAACACTTCTGGTGTTTGTGGGGATTGTGCGAACGCTATAGAAAAGTGCAGGATAATAGGACTTTGCAGGAGTTGAATTGCAAATGTAATTGCTTTTCAAAAGGGAGAACAGCTCTAGTGCTTACAGGGAAATGGTGGAAACAGATTGTTTAAAGGACTTGTAGTTTCTTTTGGGGTTTGGGCCCTATTTTTCTTTGGCTCTTCCTTCTCTAAAGCTCCCTCCTTGTCAGCCAGGCTTCAGGTGCTCGCGGGGCACTAAGCCAGCTAAACTGAGCTTTGGTCTCTTGCCAGGAGAGATCTCCTTGCCTTTTGGCAACCAGAATGGCGTTTATTCTTGACTAAATAAAATTGTCAGTTGCAGGCAGAGTTGAGCTCTAAGGAATTTTAGAACCTTTTCTGGCTTGTGACCAGCATCCGTCTACCCCTCCTGTTGCTTCAGGGAAAATGCATTGAAACTAAGCACCTTTCTGCTAATATAGACCTCACAGAAGGGATATTCAGTGTGTTTCCAAGGCGTCAGAGATGTTTTTTGGAGTCTATTGCTCAGCTGCAGATTCTTGCCATACTGTGCTTTTTCCTGTATGTTTTTCCTGAATGTTTTTTCCTGTAAATATTTTAATACAAAGAGATTTTGCCTGGTATATGGAAATCCTTGTTCCTGTGTAAAGAGTCTGTCTTGGAGGTAGTGAAAGAAATTTAACTATTTCCTTTTCCAGTCAGTCTGTTGATAAAGGGGTGTTACACGAGACTGGAAAAGAAGACTGTATATTAAGTAATTATTCTTGGTGCTTGCATTTATAACATTGTAGGAGAATGAGAGCAACAAAGCTTTTAGGCCTAATATTTCCGTATAGCCTCAATGTAGAGTTATTCTGTTACTTGTACGGAATTAGCAGTCTTGACAGTGAAGGAGTTCTAACCAGTTTTTGTTTTATATGTGCTTTCGAAACAAGAGAATAATAGAGGAACTGGGAAGACCTCTGTAGAAAAGAAAATATATTTAATAAGGCTTTTTGTTTGAAAACAAAAAAAAAAAAGAGGGCTTTCCCAGGGAAGTGGATGTCACCCCAAATGCAATTTTGCCCTCCTGCTGTAAGTACCTGGTTTGTCAGAGTCTGGATTCAAAGCTGTACTTACCATAAATGCAGTAGAATGTCCTTCTTAAGTGGATGAAAAGGTAGGAGGGTTTAATTGTCCTGGTCGGTGGAGAGCTTTGAAGAGTCCTGATGAATGGTGTTTCCCCTGTTTCTGGATATGCTGAGTGGTAATGGAATCAGGGAAATGAAAGAACTGGTCTTACTTTGTGTGGACACACTCAGCATCAGCTCTGCAGAGCAGCCATTCAGTCTGGAAGCAGAAATCGTTCTGGCGAGCGCTTGCCTCCAGCCCCTGCCAGGCGGAGCAGCACACGCGAGGGGGACACGGGGCTTGGCCGTAACACCATCCTCTGGGGAGTATTTTCTTAACAAAGTGCTGTTGTGTAATCCATCGATAAATAGATTTTTTTTTAAGGTTTTCTTTTTATCATTGTGCTTTTGTTAATATTGTATTTTTAACGTTCACAGAATCATTTCCTTGTTATGATTTTTTTGTAGCTCTGGCTTACTGGTTCAGACAGAGCTCAGCTGTAACCTCTCTTTGCAGACTAACTCTGGGGCTGGGTGCCAACTCAAGGGAAAGATGGAAAAGCCAAAGTTTGAAGCTTTCAGGATCTCTCCTATTGATGGCAAATCCGTCTTTAACTACAGCTCCCAGACCCTGAATTCTGCTGAACTTGCGAAGCAGCAGCTGCGCCAGGAGATGGCCAAGGTGAATTGGGACATGGAACTGGGAGAGCTTTGCTCGCTGTGTGTAGTGCTGAAAGGAGAGAGAGGAGTTAAATAGGTTTGCACTGGTAACTCTCATGTTAGTGCACAGGAAGGGAAGTTGCTGTCCACAAAGATCTCAGTCTGAGAGGTGTAAAGTCTGTTCTTGAAGCTGTTCATTGGAATCAAGTGTCCTTGCCCTCATTCCTCGGGCTGTGATTTTGGCTGCAGCGTTTGATCACCTGGGTGGTCCAGCTCTGAGCCTCATAAATGGGAGAATTTGAGTAATGGCAGTGCTGGCATATGCAGTATGAAGTCATTTGAAGAATGCATTTAGGAACACATTTGAAGAATCACGTTTATCTGCTTTTGTCTGGCTGGCTTGAATCTCAATAACAAGTGCTATATCCTCTCGGCTGGTGGAAATTCCTATAGCCCCGTGAAAACTGTTCCTGGTAGGAGCTACAGGAGAGGTGATTCTACCCCTCTGTTCCTCTTTTGTGGATCTCATCTGGAGGATTGTGTCCTGTTCTGGAATCCTCAACATAAGAAGGAGGTGGGGCTGTTAGAACGGGTCTAGAGGAGGCTACAAGGATGATGTGAGGGCTGGAGCACCTCCCGTACGAGGACAGGCTGAGAGAGTTGGGTTTGTTCAGCCTGGAGAAGAGAAGGCTCCCAGGTGACCTTCTAGTGACCTTCCAGTACCTGACGGGGCTACAAGAAAGCTGGGGAGGGACTGTTTGCAAAGGCTTGTGGTGATAGGACTAGGTGCAGTGGGTATGAGCTGGGCAAGGGCAGATTTAGACTAGACATAAGGAGGAATTTTTTCACCATGAGGGTGGGGAGGCCCTGGCCCAGGTTGCCCAGAGCAGTGGTGGCTGCCCCATCCCTGGAGGTGTTCAAGGCCAGTTTAGATGGGGCTTGGAGCCCCTGATCCAGTGGGAGGTGTCCCTGCCCATGGCAGGGCGGTTGGAACTGGATGGGCTTTGAGGTCCCTTCCAACCCTAAGTAATCTATGGTTCTACAGATCTCTTCTTGCACAAATAAATGTAAAGATAGTTCTATCTCTAATTATTTTAGAGATCCTGTTACACTACTTGTCATTCTATTCTGATCCAATAATTAATTTAATGTTTTAATACTCCATGGTATGTGTGATTTCAATCTCTGATTACTTGTGCTCTTAAGGAAAGAAACACCTACTACACTGGGTCTGTAGTTTAGGGGCAACGGGGAATCGTGTTAATAAAAACAAAAATGTGTTTTTTTTGTAGGAACCAAAGAAGAGATTCACTTACTGCCACGAGTTCCTGTTAGCCACGTTTGAGCCAGTGGATGTGGCTGCTGCCCAAAAGGAAGCGTCTGCAAAATCCAAGAGTATGTGGCTGTCACCAGATGGATTTGTATTTCCTGGATTTAAGAGCAGAATGGAAAGCAACCTTCACCCTTGGATGCCTGATGAGGCACGTGTGGAGGAGTTGAGTGAGGTAATGGAAAACTGAAATGGACAGTCCAAAGTGGGCTCATTTGGTAGACCTGAAGTAGCTTTTAGCGGATGGAAGTCTCTTTCAGGGGGTGCAGCCCAGGCAGATTTTGAGGGTGACACCTGTGTTTGCGATCTGGGTACACTGAGTTCACCCAGGTGATCTTTTGTTTGGATACACAAAGTCCACCCAATTAATTGAACGCTATCACAGCACTGAGTGGAACGAGCTGAATGCTTGGAGGCTCATTTATTACGTCTTGCAAGAATGGGTCCTTGTTTATCCAGTTTTCAGGCTTTATTTATATTACTTTTTTGGGTTTTTTTCCCCATACTTATAGAAGTAGTTTCTTGAAAAGGTTCAAGTACAGCTGAGGAGCCAGAGAATGTGTCTGCTCATCAAGGAGAAGAGAAGGGTCACTGAGCAAGAGGAGCAGAAGCCAACCAGTGCTCTGTAGTTGCTGATGCCTTTTGCTGAAGAGCCAAAAAAGAGGAGGGGAACTAGGCAGTGCAGGATCAACAGCTGACGAGCTGAAAAAGGGGTTACAGGCTGACAGAGCAGCAGCTGATATCCAACACCAGAGCTACCAACCTGCAAGGAATGGGGACTGTGATAATCATGTTGTATCGACCTTTAGCCCTTACTGATGGGATGAGAGAGAGGAGGAGAACTGACATCTCTCTGAAACTAAGTGTAAGCTGGCAGCTGTGTAGCAACAGCGCGAGCCATGGAGCGGAGAGAAGGGGGGAAAGAGGCTCCTTCTGCTCAAGCAGCAACCTCACGGGCGTGAGCAGGATAATGGAGATGGTAGGTTGATCCAGAACTTACCATGGATGTTACCTGAAAGGTGGAACAAAAGCAGAAAGCTCTTAAGATCCCATTCTGAGGCACTCTGGGTTCGATATGCTGCTGCTTTAACCATTCTGATTTTTTTCTCAAACACCATGTGGCCATCTCTGGAGCTCGTGTGTTCTCCTGAAGCATCTCCGTGCAATGTCTGCCCCGCGTTAGCCATGTGGTCAGGTGAAGCAGTGAGAGTGCAGGGCTAACAGCAGCCAGCACAGCTAGTTTGTAGCTTAGGAGGGACAGTTACGTCTGAACAAATCTCAGTAGTGGTTCAGCAGTCGGCAGAGGAACACAGAAAGCTGGTCTGGGTTTCAAAATTGTGATGACTATTCCTGCCACGATCATAGAATCATAGAATCACCAGGTTGGAAGAGACCCACTGGATCATCGAGTCCAACCATTCCCATCAATCACTAACCCATGTCCCTCAGCACCTCGTCCACCTGTCCCTTAAACCCTTCCAGGGAAGGTGACTCAACCCCCTCCCTGGGCAGCCTCTGCCAGTGCCCAATGACCTTTTCTGTGAAAAATTTTTTCCTGATGTTCAGCCTGACCCTCCCCTGGTGGAGCTTGAGGCCATTTCCTCCGTGCTGCTTCTCTCGCCTGCTTCCTCGGGACACTTGGGCTTTCTGTCCCAAGAGTTTGATAGGATTGATGGCATTTTTAGAAGCACTAGGAGAGCTCATGCTCTCTGGAAGCAATGTGCATTAAGGTTATCCTTGAGCTGATCTAGAGCTCTTACTGTGCTGGCAGTTCTGTACTGCCAGCCCACTGCTTGCTGCTGGGAGGAGATAAATAATGAGTTAGGAGGCACATGGATGAGAAAGGCAGCCCCCCGTGCCTGCGAGCTTAGCGGCTGTGTATGAAATACAGGAGAGCGCATCAGACCCCCTGTATCACTGCACAGAACTGTGACATAAATACAAAGCTGAATCCCCTGCCAGGTATTCATCAAGCGTCCTGCAAGTGCCTGCATGGTTGATACCAGGGCTGTGCCAGAGCATCAGCAACTTGCTCACAAAATGGGGTTTTGTCCTCATTCATGGGTATCAAACACACAGATTGAAAGGCTACAGAGAGAACCGGTTGTGTAGCGAAGGCTGTCTTTGCTAAGACCCTATTATGGCAGAGAGATTGATAGCTGCCCAAGAGGCTGGCTAACTTACTTATGTTTTATGCCTCCTCCCTGGTGATTTTGACCTGGCTTCTTAAAGAGATTCCATTTTCATTTAGAAATGGCAGGAGAATGCTCTACATGCGAACACGGAGCCAGCGCTGGCAAGAGGCAGATGGAGCCGGGGCAAACGGGACATTGATTTTGATCTTTATAAGAAGCCACCTGAGCTCTTCATGACAACAGCCCCCCGGACTGGTAATGGATCTGTTCAAATTAACTAATCACAAAGCTTTTCTCTCAAAGCTCTGACATATGGTCCCAAAGCTTTTTTAGTTCTGCCACCAAGGAAGGGAGTTGGAATGCAAGGAGATACGTCTACAGCAAAACTGTCCGTACTCTGACAAAGGATGTAGGACCTTGGCCATACTCTGGTTTTACCCTCTGTTTACCCAAGTTAGTCTGTGTTCTTTAGTCTGGGACAGATTCTTCTGGGCTTATTTTTCTGTAAGTGAGCTCTGTTGGATGCCTGCTCTGCCTTTACACAGCTGGATTACGAACAATCAGCTTTGTTGGTCCCAGGGTCAGACAAAAAGCCACTTCACAGACCAGGCAGTGCAGATGATGGGGCTGAGAGGAGCCAGGTGAAGGCCGTGCTGCCCCGGCAGCCTGCACGGTGCCTTGGGAAGTGGGCGGCAGGGTCTCAGCTCGGGCTTTCCCACAAGCAGGAGCAGACACAGGGGTATTTCATTGTGAGCCGGTATTTTGAGACATTTGCCATGTGGTTCTTAGCTCAGAACTATCTGAGTTTCAAAGGAATGTTCACAAGCAGAAAATTAGAGATTTACCAGGCTTGCTACTATCTTTCACCTTTCTTCTGCAGCACAATACCCTGTAACTTGCAAACCACTTGCTTTGCACAGCTCTGCTCGAGTGCTGCTTGCAGAGAAAGGCTTTTGGGAGCAGTCAGGATTAATTCCCCATTCATGTGTGTTTTGTGGAGCAAGGGCAGTAAATTGTCCTTGCTGTGGGCACCAGACATTATTCTAACACCTCAATCAGTTCTTCTAGTGCAGCCCTTGTCACAAAAGTTGTTCTCTGCAGTAGAGCCTTTTAGACTACTTTTTTTTTTTAGTCCAAACGTATCCTCTTTTCCATCTAACTGCTCTCTGCTGCCTGTTTTTTCTTTTACAATCTGGTGCTGGCCTTATGAAGATGCTGCCTGGATCCTGCACACTCTGTTTGATGCTCTCAAGCTGCAGTCTCGCCGATGCTGCTCGGCAGCCGCTCGTGGGCCCAGAGCCAGCGCTCAGCAGCAGAAGCTGCTAAAGCTTCTCAGAGATGAAGCTCAGAAATCCTCGCTCAGGAAGGCAGGACCGGTTCTGAAGGTAAAGGGTAACGTTCCCGGGGTACTGACCTCGGCACCGACCACAGTGCAGCCACATCTTCCCTGCACCTTGGGGAGGGCGGATGCCATGTGACACTGAATTCTGCACAATAAGAAGTAAAAACATCTGTTAAAACTGATGTCGATAGCACTGGGTGACTTAATTGTACAAAGCTCTTTGAAAAACGTCTCAGCCAAGGCTCAAAATTATTTATTTTAATTATTTTTTTAAGTTCTTGGCTTTGATGCTTGGAGATAATGGGGAGAATTTCTGTTCAAGTAGCTAACTTGCCTGTCAGTGGGTGAGAAAAGAAGAATTTTTGGCCAGCTGGCTTAGTGGCTCTAGAAGGAATCTTAGTGATGCCCTGAGTGCAGTGGAGGGGTCGAGGCTTCTCTATAGCCGAGGAGCTGAACGCCTCCCCGTGCTGTGTCGATTTCCATGGTGCTGTGTGGGCTTCCCAAGCACCGCGCTCCAGCCTGTGGGGCGCAAATCCCACACAGACACCCTGGTTTGTGAGACTAAAGGATTTGTGCTCATTCATATCAAAAGCTGTATGGGTGGCCTGCACCTCGCTGTTCTTTTGTTGGCTGAATCGTAGGCGGTGCCTGCACAGAAATGACCAACCCAACCCCTGCGCATGCTTCTGAGCTGCTTTTGAGCTGCTTTTGATCAAAGGGCTGAAGCTCAGCTGTTGGCTACAAACGCTCTAGAAAAACACAGGAACCATGAGAACATTGGTAACAAAAGCAGAGTTAAACCTTTGAGGGCAGCTTGCTGCCACCCACTCACTTTTATTTAGTTCATATTCTGCGTGCCTGTTCCTCTGTCGAGCGGCCACTTGGCAGCAAGGCTGGTGTCGGGCTTTGAACTGCGCGGCCGTCCCTGCTTGACCTTAGGCTTTGATTTGGCTCTTTTGAATATGAAACTTGTCCAGCTTGGACCCTTTGCCTGGTTCCAGTAATTCTAGCCCATAGCCCTTTTTGTCTGATTGCAGGTCAACGGATCTGCTGGAGGGTAGGGAGGCTCCAAAGGGATCTGAACAGGCTGGACCCCTGGGCAGAGTCCAATGGCAGGAGGTTTAACAAGGCCAAATGCCGGGTCCTGCACTTGGGGCACAGCAACCCTGTGCAGCTACAAACTAGGAGAAGTCTGGCTGGAAAGCTGCCTGGAGGAGAAGGACCTGGGGGTGTTGGTTGACAGTGACTGACCATGAGCCAGCAGTGTGCCCAGGTGGCCAAGAAGGCCAATGGCATCTTGGCTTGTGTCGGAAACAGCGTGACCAGCAGGTCCAGGGAGGTTATCCTCCCTCTGTACTCGGCACTGGTGAGACCGCTCCTTGAACCCTGTGTTCAGTTCTGGGCCCCTCACCACAAGAAGGATGTTGAGGCTCTGGAGAGAGTCCAGAGAAGAGCAACAAAGCTGGTGAAGGGGCTGGAGAACAGGCCTTATGAGGAACAGCTGAGAGAGCTGGGGGTGTTTATCCTGGAGAAGAGGAGGCTGAGGGGAGACCTCATTGCTCTCTACAACTACCTGAAAGGAGGTTGTGGAGAGGAGGGAGCTGGGCTCTTCTTCCAAGTGATGGGGGACAGGACAAGAGGGGGAATGGCCTCAAGCTCCACCAGGGGAGGTTTAGGCTGGACATTAGGAAAAAATTTTTTACAGAAAGGGTCATTGAGAACTGGCAGAGGCTGCCCAGGGATGTGGCTGAGTCACCTTCCCTGGAGGTGTTTAAGGGATGGGTGGATGAGGTGCTAAGGGACATGGTTTAGTGTTTGATAGGAATGGTTGGACTGAATGATCTGGTGGGTATTTTCCAACCTGGTGATTCTATGAATCTATGAATACTCCTGTTAGTTGATAATTTAGATCTTGTGCTATGTGACATTCTAACCCATTGGCCTTGACACTCTCTTAGCCTGAGTTCTTCAATGTGCTCTTCAGGCCTTCCAGCTGGGAACCATTACTGTCTGGCCTCACAAAACTGGCTGCGCTTTTGCAGAAACAGCCCTTAGCAAGGAGCTGCTGCTGCGGGCAGTCACCTTCAGGCTCTGAAAGCTCTATATTTTTTGTTCTTGCTTTTAATAATATCCAAAGTTGCCTCCTTTGCTGGTTTCCCCCGACAGAGCCAGAAAGACAATGTCCTTGCTGGTTGACGTGCTTGCCTGAAGCAGCACAGAATTCAGAGGAGGTAGATAGGTTAAAGCGAAGCACATGGCATCATGTTAACACCCCAGCACCGTTTGCTTTCTGCGTATTTATAAGTAAGGGTGTTCCCAGAGGGGTGACGGCACTGTCTCAGCTCCACGAGCCCATTCAGTGCCGTTGCCTTTGATTCTCTGCATGTTCTTTTCCAGTTGTTCTCTGCCAGTTTGTCCCCTTCTCCTTCACCCAATTTTGTTTAAATCTTTGCTGGAGCAGCTCCGTGCTGGGTGCCGGGCTCTGCGCCTTCGCCTTCAGCCTCTGCAAGTTGTGTCATTCCCTCCCTGGTGCCCTGATGAGAAGCTGCACGTTCTGCGTGGCCCGGCTGCTGCTGGGGGGCAGCATCTGTGGGGAGGGCTGGGCCCCCTTCCCAGGGGCTCAGCTTGGTGTCCCTGACGGGGTTTGTGCTCTAGAAGAAAGTATGGATGTGGTTTAAAAATTATTCTCCTGCAGGATTCTGGAGCCGGCCTGGCTCTCAGCCCATGTGCTTGATCCAGCCGTGTGCGAGTGCAGCCTGAGCCCCGGTGTGTGGGGCACTCGCTGCCGGTGTCCAAGCCGAGCTTCAGCGGGTATTTAGGCTCGTGGGGCTTGTCTGGAGCAGCCACGGGATGTTGATGCAGCACAACCTCTGCTCAGCGCGTCCAAGGCCTGGGGGCTGCGGAGCCTTCGCTTTACGGCCTCACCCAGCACAGGGGTGGCTTGAGGGGTCGGTTGGTTGTATTTTCTCACTTAACATGAGGAATCAGATTGTGATTAGTAGTGCAAAGGTTTTGAAGCACAAAGGTTGCACATAATGGTGGGGTTTTGTAAAAAACCAAATAAACCAAGTCCCCAAAGGTCTCAGCTCTGGGCTTGTAAGGACCCTACGAGATGGAGCATTTCAAACCTTATCACTTGCCTGCAGCGTCGCTGCCCTCAGGCTCCTGTATGTGAGAGCACATGGGGGCACAACAGCTTTTGTTTGTCTTGTCCATGTTTTGGGGAATCCACACAGTTAAAAACTGACTCACCTTGGAGCCCGAAGGCGCTAAAACTTCCTGTATTGGCAGAGATTCCTCACACCTCCTCCTGCTTTTAAAGCCTGGCTGAGCACACGCTGAGCGCCTGGCTCGGCCCTGCTGGTGCCAACCAGCCCCACGACACCACCAGGAGAAGCATCAGCAGCGGCTTCGTACCAGCCCCTGCTGAGCAGCACAGCCTGATGGAGCGACACTGTGATCCCTGAGCACAACAGGGAGCGTAAGACATTGGAAAAACTCACAGGTGCAGATTTCAGGTAAGAACCTCATTGCTCAAAATGGCAAGAGCGGGTCCACATCAGTTCACGGGGTGCAGGTCAGGGTTACAGACACTGTAAAGAGAAATTACTGGGTCTGTAAATTAAATTCTTGGAGTGTATCCCAAGGAAACATCACCTAGGACACGTTGGCATTCCTGGGCCAGGTCCTGTCTCAGCACTAAGATGTGAGGTTTGCCCCGGCAAACACTGGGCCTCGGTCTCATCGTGGGTTACGTGCACGTTCCCAGACAGCGCTTCCCCCAGCGCTTCAGCCTGGGCCTGGCTGCTGCCTTTCTAGTCTAAGAAAGACAAATCTAAGTTCTCATGGAACAATTTTTAGCTTTTCACTCTAGGTGCTAGAAATCTGAGGAAGTTTCACATTGTTTAAACTTTCTAAATTGAACTAAACCAGATGCAAATCCTGCACTGACAGCAGAGCTGTACTTGCTGTTTCAGTTACACAGGGAGTGGTTTAATTGGTATTTTGTTCCCTATTGTGGGAGATGAGCTCTGGCCTTTATGCTGTTGTGTCATCACCGTCTAAGACACGACATCCTTTGGTTATTCAGTTCGTGCAGCCACGCGCTCCTCCAGAGCCCCAGACTGGCATCAATCCCGCTCGCAAGGTCAGATTTCAGCCTTTTGACCATCAACTTGTGGAGTGACGACTCCTGCGCTGCTCCCGTTCCCAGCTGACCCCGTGCAGCTCTGCACCCCTCAGCGCCCTCGAAAGGTAAGCGAGGAACTGAGTTAAGCCTAAAGGTAGAAACCCAGCCAGACCTGCCCCGGGGAACCCAAACTGTGTTCAGCTGCAAGCGGAACAGACAGGGACATCGAATAAGGTCACCTGAGATTTAAATAAAATTTATTTTTTCTCTTTATATGAAAATGTGTTTAGAAGGTTTTTTTACACAGTTAAGCTAATTACATTTGGTAACTTCATGAAGTAGTTATGTTTAACCTGTCAAATACTTGAACTGCAGAAAATGAGTCCCTGATTTACATTCGTTAAGAGTTTGCTGGCAGGACGGAACTAGAACGTCCGGTCCAGCGGGTGGGAGCAGGTATAGGCTCTCTTCTCCAGGATCTGCTTTGCAGCTTTTTTAATGCTGTCATCCAGATTTTCATCTGCATCTGTGGAGAAACAGAACTGAAGTTAACGAGCGAACATACCGTGAACAGCTTTCTTGCCTTTCTTTCAGGGGGGATTTTAACTCACAAACACCAGCATCAACACTTCAGTGCCAGGAATTTATCTCTTAAAAAAGACCTGTTACTGCAGATCAAGTTTCACAGAACAAATGCTGAACAGGTCGGTACTTAACCAAGCAGCCCAAATACCTCCTTGTTCTCTAATATTTTCTTTACAGGAGTGTTTGCTACCGATAAGATTTTATATTCCTCCCCACACCTGCAAAAAGGAATTACTGCAGTTTGTTTTATCTATTAAACAAAGGGACTCTTTATTTGCAACTGGTACCACTTCTGTTCCTCATCTCAATTAAAAGCAGAGGAAAGCTGTTCCTTCGGTCCCATCAAACACACCTACTTTTGATTAGAGTCTGTTAAAGCCATGAGTATAAAAAAGCTTTCATTTTATAGAACTTACATTTTTCTAGCTGAGCCATGGCATAATTGTTCTTGAAATATGCTTCCGTGCAGAAGATATTGGTAAGGAGCACCTGAGAAAAGAGTAAACCTCAGCTGAAAACTAGCGAGTGAATTTCATAACAAAACAATGCAGTGAAAGTAGCTTAACATCTTCTTTTGTCTCTGCCAAGGGAGGCCTGCAAGCTGGTCCATGTGTTGCAGGCTTGGTTGTTATTGATCCCCCAGAGCCTTGCACTCACAGCTGACTAGAAGACTTTTTTGGTAAGAAATCCAGAAGGGGGTCACACACACAAAATAGAAAGTCTCAAGGACAGTGAAGACAAAGGCTAATCAGTCTGGATTTGTCCAACACTTAATCGTAGCCAATTTACTTGTTCTGTTACCATGAAACTTCAAATCACCCGTGTGTCAAACTCCCACTGTGCTCTCAATACATGTATTGACAAAATATTAAGTTACTATTTATTCCTGTTTATATGGAAAGAGTTTGGGAAGAACTGTGTGGTGTTAGCAGGGTGAAGAGAACGTGCAAATGTGTAATTCCTTCAAAAATGTGTGTGTGTGTTAAAATACTGTATATTCTTTGGTCTCACACAGCTGGTGTGATCCGAGCACCCGGGAGGGGCGGTCACTGCGCCAGGCGGCTCAGACACATGGGCGGGAGGCAGAGATCATTGTTAGCAAACGTCAAGCGCACTTGTGCGATGAAAGCTGCTTGTTATCAAGATTTTGCAGTGGGAGGCACTGGCAGGCACTGTGAGGACAGCACGACGCTCGTGTGTTTCACAGCTGAGGGGAACGTCGGCTCATCGAGGCGGAAGAGCCGGTTAGAGATGTAGCCAGGCTGGGCAGAGCCTCATTATTACAAAACCCTTTGCAGGGCGCAAGGGAAACAAATCCTGAGGGTTAAGCTGCACGATCCAAGGAGCGTGGGCGTTAAACACGCGGGGCTGACACACAGTACTCACTTCATGGTCGTGGTTCCTCAGACCGATACTGATGGAGCGGCTGGCTCTGGAAATAGTCGCTGTCATTGCATATAAATTAATAACGATATCTGCCACTCGTTTCAGAATCAACTGCTCATCCACTATTGTCTAGAAGGGTAAAAGAGATCGTTAGCTTGGAGCTCATCAATGGAAAACTTTAACCAAACCTTTTTTCCATACTTTGTGCTTAGGGTCATCCTTAGCACAGACAGGGCAGTTGTTACAGAGGGTTCCTGCCCTAAGGCAGAAAGCTTTGGAATAACTCTGCTCCCCTGTCTAACAGTTTCAGATTAATGTTTAAACTACTGAATTTTGCATTAAGTGTTTTCCAGCTTTTAGCAGGTTGTCTGGTGGCAACTGAGAGTAAAACTGCTGTGTCTTGAAACCAGTTAGGTAAACGCCAAAGTCAGTGATATTAAACCACCAACTGCCTGAGGCCTGTTCAAAAGTTAAGGTGGGGCAGGCCGGGCCCAGCCTGATAAACGATCTCCAAACCCACCAGAGGAACTGTCACAAACTGGAATGTCGGGGCTAACCCAGATCCAGCCTCTCCAATTTTAACTGCCCCGCTTTGCATGGCGTGACCAGAGCTGCCTTTGCAAAACACGTTGGGTAAAGGAAGTCCTGGTTCTTGCCATACACACAGTTTGCTCTGGATTCCAGCGAGAGCAATTTGGTTGAGGATAAACTATTCGATAACAAATATACCAGACAAAATAGCAGTTACCTTGCCAAACCTGCTCAGCAGGCCTCTCACTGTAGTTCCAAAATAGTAAGTGTTTTCTTCTAGCTTCTTAGCGCTTTCCTAAAAATTGAACCAGAAAATACAACAACATGAGCAGTGTCCTGAGGGGAAAACCAAGCCCCCCGTAGCTCCCTTGGGCCAGGGCGCAGCATGGCTGGGAGGGGTGAGGTGCTCCTGGGCCCCCAGCCACCAGCGTCTGGACTTGGGCAGCACCACCTGCCACGTGAGGCCAGAGTTCTGCTGGGTTTGGTAGGCAAGGCCAACCAGAACTCTTGACCACAGCACAAAACTGGTTTTCCTTTTTTGATTAGCCAAGATGGAAATGTAGTGGCACGCTGAGAGAGGTCGGGAATCAAATCTGAGTGATCAGGAGGGAATCGTGTGCACTAAGCTGTACAACCAAGAGGCAACTCTAGTGAAGACAATGACGATGTGTGCCCCAGGGTGTGTGTCCCACCACAGGAGCCAACCCTCCCTCCCTAAAAAAAGCAGCAGTTCCATTTTCTGTTTATTATCAGTTTTAGACCAGAATTCTCTTTTAAGATGGTCTTTTACCATTTTACATCTTTTTCTTCACAGCTAAAGAGAAGAGAAACTGCCTGTCTCCCTGAAAAGGATGCGATTATAAAATGCTGGTTCTTTTCTTCATCTGTTGAGATGCAGCCCTGGTATCCTGGAGCCCAGCTAACACTGGATTTTCTCTTGGTGAGCACTGTTTTTCTAGCATTTACTGGTTTGCTGTTGGAAGCCAGACACACCTGGTTCTTTCTCTATAAAATACACACTAAAATTTTCTAAATTTCACCCTTGGTAACTCTGCAGCCAGGCCTTTACACTTGTGCAAGCAAGAGCTTGAAAAACTCACATGCAATGGGTATTTCTGCCCAGCAAATCTGACTGTCCTTCTAGTGCTGCAGGGAACAAATCCCTGGCAATCAGGATGATCTCGTGCTCCTGTGTAAATTCACCAAACTTCTAGTGTTGTATTTGGCTTTTGTTAATTCATAAACGCAACTTGTTCAAGACGCTGCCTCTTGTAACGTGAATGCAAGTGGGTCTGGAGCTATTTAGAGGAAACTGAACTCCAGCGGCCAGCCAGGGCAGAGCTGCTGCAGGTGAAGCATCCACCCCCGCAGCCGGGCCGTGGCCTTGCCCACCCGAAGGAGGTGCCGTGTGGTTAAGGTTCCTGATGTGAACAGAATGGCTTTAGCACATCCCAGCAAATCCTCTTACCTGCTCGCCTGAAACATCTGACCTGGAGAACAGGAATACCAACAGAACAGTAGAACTCAGGAAAAACATGCTTTTTGTTTTTTCCATTAGCAGAACATTCATCTTAGGTCATGAAAATGATTTCCTAAGTGAGCAAGCAAGTGTGCGTGTAGTTCACAGACACTCTTACCTAAAGCTGTGGTACTATGAACAGGAAGGAATGCTGTGTTCAGTAACTGAGCTGATGGTGAGGGGCAGCACAGACCCTTACAAAGACTAACAGTGGGAAGGCTGGATTTATATGAATTACTGATATGGACAAAAGCCTGGATTTGGTATAAACAGAGCCCTGGAGCAGTCCTTGTTGCACCTGTCTGCAACCCCCGAAATGGCACAAACGTCTGCTCAGATTCGTACGTCTCCCTGTTCCTAAGCACACGCTTTGTTTTGCACAAACAAGACCTCGAGTTGTGGCAGAGTCAGTGACAGGAATTGGGAGTGAAAGCCCAGGGTGTGGATCTGATCAGCACACGGTGTCCCCCTCCCCTTACCTGGAGGCTGGGATGCACCACGCCACGGTCACCAACCAGCCCGTAATCCACTTTTCTGCCTGTCATGTCCCGTAATTTATTCAGGAACTCCCCCAGCGCCACTCCCACATTTCCTTTCTTGATCTCCCTAAAATGTTGGGTAAACAGCAGTTGTTAGAGGCCACTTCCGGGAGGCAAGGGAAGCTTCAAGAGCTCAGAAAACCACCTGAGACTCTAAACACTTTACCAAAACCCCTGCAACTTTGTCCGTGAGTCACCCAGCCCTTTGATCCATTTTACTCCGAAGCCTGGAGAAAACTCATCCGGCCGCAGCAGTGGAAATGCACGACGCGGTCACGTTCTGTCCCTCACAAACACCAGTACCCGTCCTTCAGAGGGACGGCACCACTATCTTGGCAATAACACTTTGTTATAAAGTCCTAAGTTATAAAATTTTAAGTATTGCTCTTGTAAGAAAGAACTTAACATAAGAATTGTAGAACACAACAAAGCCAAGATTCAAAAATCTATTAAAAGGAAAAAATCTATTATAAAGAACCCCCCACACAACACTGAACTGCCTTTTAGACAGCACATGGAAAAATACTTTGTTTTCCTAGTTTCCCCTTTTATCTATAGTTAAACAGTTATCAGATTGTTCAGTTATTACAAACTATTAGCAATAAATAAGAACCTACTTGAGTTTTGCAGTTAGGATTTTGCCTGCATGCTGCATACCCGTCAAAGCAATATACAGTCGCAGAATTTCATTTGTTCCCTGTAAAAAACACAATACAAGCTGAAGTCAGTATTGAGTACAAAGTATTTTTAGTATCTCCAAACTCTAGCCATGCTGTGCTAATATTTCTTCTTTAATTTTTTTTTCCTAAAACTGCTCTTAATGTCTAACTGTGGTGTTGCGCTTCTCCCTGAAACGTTCTACAGCGCCCCAGTGCCCTCAGGCTCATCAGACAAAATGCTCTGGGGAGCCCTGTGTGAGACCAGAGATGCTCCTCACTTGTACAGAAACACATTTGGGCCAGAAACTGCAGCAACAGCAGGAGCTGGGGTGGCAGAGGACACACCACTGGGGAAGGTCAGGGATACTGGAAGCGAGCAGCAAAGTATAATTTTGCAGATGGGTTCTTTAGTGAACGATTTGCTTACATAAAACCTACAATATTAATGACAGTTTTCCAAGTAGATCTGTTTGTCAGTCTGTTGTTCTTGTATGAAAATATTACTCTTCTCCATCCGTAAATGTTTGCTGTATTTTGCTTTACCTCAGTTTTAAGTTCTGGTTTCATTTAGCTGTGAAGAAGCTGAGCCTCTCATTATGAAACATACACATGTACCCCACTGAAAAAGAAACCAGAACAAACGCATTTGGAGAGAAGAATAAGTTCTGGATTGTTCCAATAAAGGAACATTTAGATAGTTGTAGAAACACTCCATATGTCTGTCTGGAGAGCAAGCGCAGACCAAGAAATGAAGATGATACTGTAGGATTCAATATCTGGGAATCACCATATGAGTGATTATTTGAACACAGATGGCTGCAGAATAAAGATCAAAATTCAGAGGGCTGGTGGGACAGTGTGGGATCCGTGTCAGAACCGCATCGACCCAGTGGCACAGGCCAAGGGACAAAGGCTGGGGCAGGGAAGCGCCCACCTGTCCCAGTGACTGTGCGGGAGGGCACATACACAGCACAGTGCACGTCCTGCCCCCGGGGGCAGCAGAAACAGACCCTGGAACATCTCTCCTGGGCTGCAAACTACATTTATGTGCTCTGCCTGCAGGTTCCTCGTAAACAGGCTGAGATAGAACAACAAGGCAAGCACCACCTCCTTGTTTCTGCAGAAAAGTGACTGTGTAACTTAGGTTCAGTGAGAAGAAACGAGCTGAACTGCAGGAATCCCAGTGGCGTGGTGGTTTTGTTTTTTTAAACAAGACCTATAACTTGTCCAACGCAAAAGTCTGACAGCCTGAACAGTACAATCCAACCCAGTTGCTGCTACAGCCAGCCTGGACAGGGCTCCTCACAACTGGTTTAGATTGTACTCTTCAGGCTGTCAAGACTCAGCAACATCAAACCCCACAGGATACAGGATAATGCCACGCGCTGGCTGGTTTTGCTCTGGAATCAATATCAGAATTGACTCTTCTGACTCAGAGAAGAAGAACATACATATTTGCAAGAGCAGCGAGGTGACTGCTTTGCACTCAGCTGCAGTGTGAGAAGTCTGGCTGACATTGCTTTGCAGCTGAGATCTTTGCTGTCCTGCCACCAGGAGGTAAAGGGCTGTATCTAAATGGTCAACTCTAAATGGTCAACTGAGAAAAATCAAGCTGGGAGGCCTGGCCTAGGATGTACAGACCAACGACCACTGATAATCCAGCTTGAAGCAGATTAAATCTCACAGCCAACATTTATTTTTAAATAAATGCACATCAGTAAGTTAATTCAACTTCTAAATTAATTGTTTGTGAGTTTCCCTGTTATGAGAAGCACACAAGAGGAAAGGTAACTCAAGTCCAGGGACGAGCAGAGCAGCTTAGCCAAAACACCCTCCCCCCAAAATCCTATTAGAGAAAGCTGTTTAAAAGCTAAAATTCTGCTCGTACCTCTTACCAAACCTCATCACATCTGTTAGGACAGATAAATGAGAATAAAGGCAGCAAAAACGTCTCCAAATCTGCTGGCTGCAAAGCAAGACTGCAACTTCACTCTCATAAGGCAGGCACAGTGCTCCGATTTCAGCACAAGTCAGCGCGTGCACTTACCAGCATTCACCGAACATCAAGTGATGAGTTACATTCGTCAACTAAAATGGTCTTAGGCTTTTATGCCAATTTAGAATACCTCGGTCTGTACAAAACACAACAATCCCAAGCCATGAGTTGAGGCTGTTTTTCTCACGACAGAGTATTTAAAACAGCTGCGGATTTTGTTGAAATCAGCCAGAAAGTTTCTGAATATTTAAGGAGCTGCGCACCCACTGCCAGGGGCACATGGATAGAAGTGTCCTTAGAGCACCATCTGTGTGACCAGTTTGCTCTCTGCGGAGGCAAAGCTGGTGCCAGTTCCTACTCTAACTCACACTTTGTGGTGAGTCGATAAACCCATCCTACCTTACTAGGATAGATTATAGGCAAATACCCTCCATATCTCCAAAATAAACAAGGTCAGTTCTTCGATCTTACTTGAACTATTACTGACTTTGCACCACACACACCAGGCCCGTTCAACTGAATGCTCAGGTTCCAGCTCAAGTTATCAGAGTGTGAGAGCATGAGTTTCAGTTTCCAGTGTAAGAGTATGTTGATACTTACCTCAAAAATGAGAAGTATCCTGGAATCTCTGAGATAGCGCTCGTAGGGGTAATCTTTCATATAGCCCAGACCTCCAAGGATTTGCAGCGCTTCACTTACACAGGTCCAGGCACCTTCAGAGCTAAACACCTGCCACAGAACCGTATTTAATCACCATGTTACACAGTAAATACACTGTTCTGTTACCATTGCTACCTGGCATTGCTGTAATATTCTCTGCTGCTGTTACAACGGTCCTGTTTAAAGTTTCTCTCAGCCTCCTTTTGGCTCAGGATGTATGCTTGGGTCAAGCTCTGTAAGATAAAAGTGTTCCAGCCCCAAACAGAAGAACACCTGTAGCTGGCGGGCTGGCACCCTCCATGCCTGACCAGATTCACGGGAACACGTGTTCGTTTGAAGTGACCACACCGTAAGGGACCATCAAGAAGAGCTGGAAATGTGTGAGCTCTCCTCAAGGTGCCAGCCAGGCAGCAGCACCCAGTCCCTCGCAGCAGAAATGCCTCAGTGATGCTGCCGCAGAGAGGACGGGCTGTTCCTCAAGATAAATTCTGCAACCAATTCTGAGCTAAAGCAAGCACAGAAGTGCCTCAGCCAGGCCCGCAGTCGGGACCGTAACAGTGTCTGCTCACTATTGCTGTCATGTAGGGCTGAATAAAACCAGAATTCAAGAGGACCCTGATATTCCACACCTACGGTGTGCAGTTTTTATTTTGTATGGTGACAAAAGCTGGACTCTGAGGTCACCAGCAGCACATGGGAAATAAATAAGAGAAAACAGTAATGTCTGTTTTTCTCATTGCTCTGAGGTTTTATATCATAAGTCTAAATCATTGACCTCATCTGGAGTACTGTGTCCAGTTCTGGAATCCTCAACATAAGGAGACAGAGCTGTTAGAACAGGTCCAGAGGAGACTACAAGGATGATGCGAGGGCTGGAGCACCTCCCATACAAGGACAGGCTGAGAGAGTTGGGGTTGTTCAGCCTGGAGAAGAGAAGGCTCCAAGAACTTATAGCAACCTTCCAGTACCTGAAAGGAGCCTACAGGAAAGCTGGGGAGACACTATTCATAAAAGCTTGTGGTGACAGGACGAGGGGGAACAGGTATAAACTGGACAAGGGCAGATTTAGACTAGACATAAGGAGGAATTTCTTCACCATGAGAGTGGTGAGTCCCTGGCCCAGGTTGCCCAGGGAAGTTGTGGCTGCCCCATCCCGGAGGTGTTCAAGGCCAGGTTGGATGAGGCCTTGGGTAACTTGATCTAGTGGGAGGTGTCCCTGCCCATGGCAGGGGGGTTGGAACTTTAAGGTCCCTTCTAACCCGAACTATTCTGAGTCTATGATTCTAAATGTAATACCTGAGCCTCTCAGCGATGAGGAACATGGGCTGAGGAGCAGGAGAGGCTTTAGTCTGCATTAACTTACAGCCACAGGCCAGGCTTTCCATAAAGGTCAAGGTTCCTTACCTTGACCATGGCTGCCTCCACGGAACAGTCGGGAAGCCCCGGCCTGTCCATCATTCCTGCAGTGAGGTAAGCCATACTCTCCATTACATAGGCTTTCACAGCCATGATACAAAACTTCTCCTGTCAAACAGGAATCACACAGTAATTCAGATGCAAAATCCCACAGCCAAGCCTGAAACTTAGAGACCAACTACAGTTTTTATGTTTAAAGTATGAGCACAGACTGCTGTAAAACAATCACAAAAATAATAGAAAATCTAAAAACTCTCAACTTTATTAATTACATTTATCATTCCAGACATTTATCGGATCAGTGTACACAGTCTGTGCCAAGTTTACACAAATCTAATGCTTCTAGCAATTTCTTTCAACCAGTACAGCCAAAGGGACTGCAACGTAATCTCTGTTCTTGCACTTAAGATTAAACAAGCCCCAAAGATTTAGAGTTTTCATTTTTTATTACCTGAATTAATCCAAAGTCGCTCAGCTTCTTATTGAATTGTTTCCTGGTGCAAGCGTACTCTGCTGTCATCTCTTGAAAAGGAAAAAAAAAAAAGAAAAAGTCTTTCAAACCAGCAGAACTGACTGCGACAGACAATCCCTGCCAGAGACCGACTGCAGCACTGCAACCAGTGCACAGCAAACCCTCGATGCTTCAGAACCAGCAGCCTGGGGAACACCACGCCAAAGGCTTGTGAACCGGTGCTCTTGGAGAAGGCTCGTTTTAGTGTTAATTCATTACTTCAGAGGGATTTCTGTTACAATTTTGGGTAACTATTGGTAGAAACTCATTTTATTCCTTATTCCTGTGTGTAAGGCTTCAGCCAGTTATTAGAGTTGGAAGCTTCAAGGGAGATTATACCTTATACGAGCACTAGCATATAGGTTATCCTCTCAGAAAAATTCAGAGGCAGTAACTTTCCACTAAATGAACTGTAAAAACCTCAGTATTTTATAGGCTTTTAATGCAAATGTCAAATAAAAAGTATTTTAGTGTTTTATAGCAGCCGATGCATGTTATACCTGACAAGACAGCGATGATATTATGATCAAGACTTGTGCCCCTACTTCGAATTAACTGCATTATATACCTTATGCAGATCAGGGTTGTTTTGCATGGCATCCAGCAAACCTGGACACCAAATTCACTCACCTATCAGTTTTTTAATTATCCCAGCAGACGCACTGCCCATGCTAAATCTTCCACTGTTCAGGATATTCATGGCAACCTGTGAAGAAAATGAGTGGTCAGCCAGCATTCAGCATCCCAGAATGAAGCTTCAGAACTAGGTTCCTGACGTGATTTACTACAGCCGATTTCATATTTGAAACAGTTTTCAGGTGCTGCTGATCCAGTGACATGGAAGCAAATCTCTATTCTAACTACATTAATATAAAATGTAGGCCTATTTATCTGCAACTAGACAATCAGCTTTCAAACTGGACAGCACTGCTTGTTTACCAAACAAAGAAGTAAACCAGGATATTGTTTAAGGTGTGTACAGACAATTTAGAAACCTTCGCAGCTCAACTGCGATGGATGCTTTCCTCAGATAGCTTTCAACAACATACAAGAAAAGGGAATAGGAATGAAAGGTGTAGAAATGAAACACAATTCAATAACGTACAGAAGTGGATTTTGAAACCTATTTTTGCTGTTTCTTAACAAAAAAAAATTAAATGTGTGACTCCATTCAGACTCTTAAAAAAAATTAGCAAGAAGTTTTGGTTCCTACATTTTGATTTGTGATAATTACCTGAAGAAGAAACCATAAAAATCATGTTGCTATTTTTACTGCATTAAAGAAAACCTTCATTTAGCTTTTAGGTCTGACTTGCCTGCTACAGAAGGCGTAAGAAAACTGACAAGGGTCATTAAGAACAATGGTGCAAAATCCACATGGCAGATTGTCAGAGAAAGGTCACAACAGCCAAATGATGTTATCTTTACTGGTGTCACACCTCTCTGATGTGGTGGAACTGATGGCAGAGGCAGCCTTTCAGTGCACTCCTCCCTTTATTTTCTTGTGCTCTTATTTAACCCTGGAAATCCATCTGACAAGTGTGGGACCTTGCCCTGGATAGGATCTGGTCTTCCCTCGAACCAATTCCCTGTTAAACTTGTTTCCTTCTGTCCCTTTCTACACAGTCCACAATTCTGGCTCTAGAAAACAGAAGACATTCCCCTGACTCGATTCAGGAGTTCTGCTGAAAAAGGTGCTCTCTTCTCTGAACAGCACACCATGAAAAACTTTGAAGTGCCAAACAAACAGCAGAAGCAGCTCTAACTGCACTGAGCAGACAGATGGGGTTACAGCTCCTGCACTGTGCCAGTGGCACCAATGAGCACAAAGCATGTGAGGTAAGCTGAGAAGTCTGTCTCCAGCACTCTTCAGTTTGGTAATGCTCAGTACAGGGGTGGAGGGAAGCCTCCTATAGACTTTTACAAATCATCAGAGGTGATTCTTGACTGCTTACCTTAAATCCCCCTCCTACTTCTCCAATTACATTCTCTATAGGCACTTTGGTGTTTTCGAAATGCACTTCACAGGCTGAAACACAGTTCAAAGTTGTTGAGTTATGTAGAAATATTTAAAGGACATTCAGCAACGTTACTGATTGGTTTTGTAACAAGAAGTGAAGTTTTCCTAATGCACCGTTTATGACAATTACATATGCTTTGCCAAAGAAGTTAGCATTTGGGAAAAGGCTGCAGTTGACATCAATTACTGATATAAAATATTCAATATGTAATTAATGTACATTGTATAAGGAGAGAAATCTATTTTAATGAACTGATACAGCAGACAACTCCAAATGACAGATGGTAAGAAACCTATAATCATCAGTAAGTGCAAAAGCCTTTGAAAACTGACTTCTAAATAAAAGCTACCTGGTTACTGATTCTTGCATGTACTTTTTTTCACTGCGCTGCTAGGGAAGCTTCACTTCTGCCGAACAGATCTATACAATATAGGTTTCTTATTTCAGACCCTGCGTTAGGAAGGACTCATAGGAAAAGTCAAGTAAATAAACACAAAATTTATACTGTTACATGGAAAAGATACTCATTTGCCTCTGAACTCAGGTGATCTAAATATTAAAACAATTTCTGTTAACAATTTTAAGTGATTCTTACTGTTGGATCCTCGAATGCCCAACTTATCCTCAGGTTTCCCATGGGTGACTCCACCAAAATCCCGCTCTACGATGAAAGCAGTAATTTTGTCTTTTACTTGTCCATCTTTATCAACAACCTCTGTCCTAGCAAACACTGTGAAAATACTAGCGAGACCACCGTTCGATATCCAGACCTGTTTGGAGAGGGGAAAGACATACAAGAAATACATTTGTTCTGATTTTGTGTGCGCTGTTTTTCAGTGTTTTTGTAAAAGAACAGCAAAGAACAGAGTGATGAAAAACTGCTGCTTCTTCCCTTTAAATTCCAAGTCACGTTCTGCTACTGGTTTTGCCCCTTGTGAGCACACTTCCCAGGAAAGATGACCCCAGAAAGGTAAGTTCAGAGCAACTATAAATATAGCTTGTAATATAAACTAGATTTAAATTAAAACCCATGGTGCATCTTCACAAGAGCTTGTATACCCTGCTCATGGCACGTGAGGGATGCAAGGGTAATAAACACCGCTTTGCCCAAAATAATTTCAGCTCTCGTGAGACACCCGCTGAATCAGGCCCCAGACACACACCTTTCCCACAGGCCTCTCCACATCACAGACAAGTACTTCAAACACTACAGCTTAGCCTGCAGTGCATCAAATAAACCCAGTACAATGACCCAGAAAGGGTCATTGGGCACTGGAACAGGCTGCCCAGGGAGGGGGTTGATTCACCTTCCCTGGAGGTGTTTAAGGCACGGGTGGACGAGGTGCTGAGGGACATGGTTTAGTGTTTGATAGGAATGGTTGGACTTGGTGATCCGGTGGGTCTCTTCCAACCTGGTTATTCTATGATTCTATGATCTCTACAAGACTGCGTTCTGCCATGGTTTCTTTTAGCAGGAATCGTCCAAGCTGCCCTATTTCGAATTTGCCGTTAAGCTTCCTTTCAAAAATACTAAAAAAATCCAGCATGAGGAACGAAAGAGGGGAATATGGGGCTTTAGGTTTCTTTCTGTCCCAGAGGAGGCGAAGTGACTAATCCTCCCTGGAGGTGAACACCATGAGCTGGCGATACAGGAAGGGAACTTATGAGTGGCTTCTCCCAGCTTTCTCAACCAGAACTTAGTGATGGTTTCCCCCTGCACAAGGTGCTTTTCTGTTCTCTGCCGCCCTAAAACAACACAGGCTGTCCTTTTGCCATGGCCATTCTTCACTAGCTAGGACACCTCAAGATTTTGATGCAGCTGCTAGGCTAGCTTCTAATTTAGCAAAACTGAACGGTTGTGATGCTGCAAAACACAAAGACATTTTCTATGAACTTGTAACAAAACCCTGTCCTCTCTCCAGTCTGTGAGTGCATACCTTGGAGCCATTTAATAAGAAGTGTTTCCCATCTTGACTGAGAGTTGCTCTTGACTGGATGGAGGCTGCGTCACTTCCACTAAAATCAAAACAAGTTATTAATGATTAAATAAATAAACACGCTCTAAAAAACTAACCTACATCTTTTCTCCTCTTCCCCTACCTTAAAAAGAGATTTTGTATCAAATAGCAGTATATGGATCTTACTTCTCAACTGACAAGAAAACTTAAAAGATTCAACAGCTCTCAAGAATCTACCTCTGCTTAAGCTGCCTGAGGGGATGTTTCTGCCAATTAACATACGTTATCAATCTAATGACCTGACCAAAATGTTCAGAACACCACATGAGCAACTTTTTGAGCTACACATTGAGCTACAGAAACATGAATATGTCATCCTAAAAATGAACGTGTCATCCTAAAAACCAATTAGGTTTAAGTCTTAGGTGGTTCCTTAAAAATTCAGACGCTGGTTTTATACCCCAAGTGAAAAAAGACTCAACAGAAATGAAAAATAAAGGTGTGACCCTGCCTATCAATGAACACTTGGGCATATCAAACACCTTCTACAGGAGCAAAATCAGCAGTGAACTGCACAAAGCAATCAGAAGTTGACGTTCTGTGATGAAAAGTTCACACCCTCCCTTGAATCACCTCTTCCCATACTGTAACAAGCAGCACATCATCTCCCCCTGAAAGAAGATTCCTCCTCCACAAATTAAAGTGCCTCAAGGCTCACTTCAGGCTTTCAGCTGCAGACAGCTGTTAAGCTCTCAGAACAGCCTATTTTAATAGGGATGGGTTTCTAATATCCAGTGCTTCCATGCTAAAGTCTGCAAGACGACTGAAGTTACTCGGACTAGCAATCCTTTTAAATAACGCTGCGCTAAAAGATATCTGAAGAATTTCAGAACACAGTTAGCCACTGTTTCTTTCCTGTATTACTTCATGGGAACTGCCACAAGCAGCACATCAGCACTTGACATATGATGTCAAGTGTATCTTTTTAAGAAATAAAAGTTAAATTGACCTATACCTTCCAGGCTCAGTGAGACAAAAGGCTGCAATGTGCTCCCCAGATGCCAGCCTAGGCAGGTACTTTGCTTTCTGTTCATCAGTGCCAGCAATGAGAATCCCCTAAAAAAAGAATTAATAGAAAACTTCTCAGCATCAACCTGTGCAAAAAGAAACAAAGCTGACAAGCTTTGCCAAGTTCAGGAAACTTAATTTGCAACTTTCAAGGCATAACAAGAGACACATTAATAAGCACTGGTCATTATTATTTATCAGACATTAAAATACATCAGTTATCATCACAGTTTCTCAAATGCCCATAGGAAAACTTAATTGTTGCTATGAAAGGCACCTAGAGTCCTTCCTTGACTTCATTACTATCACACTAATTTTACTTCAATAATCCAAAAAGCAGAGATTTTAAAAGCTCCTAATCAGAGAACAGAACACAATTTACTTAAGTTCCACTGATTTCACTACACAGGCATTCAACAACTTTTTTTAATTATCTTGTTTTAATTATCTCTGCTGTATTTATTATTTTACAGCAGGTTTCTTAAGAAAAACAAACAATAAACAAAAATACAAGCTAAAGCTAAATAATCAATGGTTAAATAGCTAAGATACAGTTCTACAACAGAATTAGGACGCACTTCTTATTGGACTGCTTTACAAACCATCTCAGTTCACTAGCACTGTTCTACAGATAGTGAAATTTTAAGTAAGGAGAGGAGTAAGTACGTATTTTTAATTTAATATGTAATTTTAATTAGCATTGCCTGGTCAGTTCCATGAAGAATCTTTTTTTTTTACAATGAACTTACTGCTATTTCAAGCTTGAGACTCCTACCTTCCATGCACCATAAAATACATTGAAACGTAGATACCTAAGGCTACATTAAGTAGAAAACAAGTTTAAAATTCACAATATAGCACATTGACCTCAGGTAAATTTAGTTCTCCCAGCTCCCCCAACTTGCAGCCTCATTCAGCTAGAAAGAAGTACTGCACCCTTCTGAACTACACGCACGGCTGTTCTACTTCCCTGTAATTTTAGCCCCCCACCCAATATTCTATTTATGTCAATATTTATCCTAGCACTTTAATCAACCTTGCTCGTTTTACAAAACTTGGTATAATTGAAGGTATATTTTCTAAGAATTAGAAAGAGTTTCCTGGACTCTGATCATTTTCCCGTGTGCCTCCTACTCAGCCTTTGTGGTGCATGGAGGCTTCCCTAGAGGCGCTGCCAGGGGGTGCTGGGAACACGGACCCTGATGTCCAAACGTTCCACCTGCTGCATCAGTTGTCCTGCTTTGTTACACTCACGCTCCGGATTTACACACCCTTCACCTCCCCTTTGTGTACCTGACATCAGAGCAGAGCATTACCTTCAGCCCGATGGCTTGGTGAGCTGCCAGAGTCACCGCGATGGAGCCATCTAAAGACGTGATTTCTCCCAGACGAGCATACATGGTGTTTGACAGACCAAGACCACCTGGAACAAACGCTTTGTTTTATTCTAAGTAGATACTATACAATTGAACTTCCCCACCCTCCCCAAATCCCTTTCAAGTACAGATACATCCAGAATATGACAGAGGTAACCGAGGAGCACCAGTACAGACTGGATACAACACATCCACAAATAAGTACCACGTGGCTGCAGCTGTGCCAGAAGAACGTATTTTGGAACTAGTAACTTTTTCAATGAGCGCGAGTTGTACTGAATTTAGTTCTACTCAGAAAGCAGAGGTGTTTGCATTCAAGCACACGCACACACACAGCATAATCCAATGACCGGTACAACACAAGCTTGCTCAAAACACTTTAAGTCCAAAGTAAGAGATTCAGCATAAAGCTTGCTCCAGCCTGAATTTCTGTGCTTGCAGAATGAAATTAATTTTTGTGGTGATGCTTCCATGCCAGGTTACCTAGCCAGACAGCAAAGACCTCCACGGCCACAGGGGCTGAGGGAGCAAAGTGGGAGGGTGTTGAGGAATTTTTAGATCAAAATGGGCACGGATATTTAGACGTGCACAATCCAGCTTTTGCACCAGAATAAAGCTAGCCTTGCAAAAGAATTAGTTACTGTAGAGGACACGCTGTCTTTAAGGTTTCTCTTTGTATCATTAGAAAGTTGCTCTGTCTCATACTCCTCTCCTTTCTCACAGGAAGCTTTCCTCGGCAGTCCTTGACTTGTTCCTTTGTAGACCAGAGTGCTCACAGAGCCCTTTCTCAGGGGAAAGTATAAAAATGTATGTAAACAATGATTGTTTACTGCTAAAGGAGAACTGACAAATCAGCTTGTAACACCATGGCTGCCTCTGCTAAAGAGAGGTATAAATGTGTTGTGAACTCTGAATAAAATGGCTTCACTAGATCATATTGGTCGTGTGGTGTCCATATCCTCTGCAATTGGTGAGCCCGACATGATACTAAGATTAATTCGTATCGAACTGGAGACTGGAGTGGCTGAACGGACGGGACGCAGAGAGGCCGGCCGAAACCATCCTCGCTGCCCCGGCGAGAAGGCCAGAGACAGCATAGTTTTAGATTACTTACAGCAGAGCGCTCTGCTGGTGTGCAATTGGATCTCGCTATAAAAAGGTGAGCGGTCAGGGAGGAGATGGGGTTGGACGATTACGAGATAGAAGGTGTCCTAAAACTCCTCCAACATATCCTCTCTAAGAGAGGGAAAAAATACGATGCCTCCGTTATTAAAGCATTGTTGAACTGAGTCTGGCGCCGTAAATTAATCCCAGGAGCACAGGTTGCATTCGAAATTCCTACCTGGGAAGCAATAGGTCATGTATTATGGGATGCAGTGGCCAAAGGAGGCAAGAAGGCAAAAGAAGCAGCCAAATTTGGACCAGTGTGGAGGGAAATAGTGGAGGTGCTGCAGACAATGAAAGGAGAGAGATCATCGGCTGCAGCGGCTACAGCGGTACTCGGAGCGCCTGGGGCTCCCGTATCACTTGGCACGGCTCCGCAAGCTTTCCCAGCAACCTCACTCTTCTCCCACACGTTAAACACCCCACAACGGGCCCCACTGGAATCTAGCCCATCTAATGCACCTGGTGCTGTCGCAGCGTGCTCACCGCCCCTGCGGCTGCATCTAACAAAATTTTAGTAAAAGAGATACCAAAAGCGTTACCTCCCCAGACTGAAACAGATGAAACACCATCTGATAAACCCCAAGAGACTGTGTTAGTGAGGGAAGATGCAGAGCAAGTAGGGGCTGCCTATCATCCTTCTGCACCTCCCAAAGAATTAATTCCCTATAACGCAGATGTGGCAACAACAGAAGATGATGCTGCTGGAGCGGCTGCAATGCCCTCGCTTGAAGGGGAGTTGAAAGAGTTAGTGAAAGCATTGCAACAATTGGCTATTCAACAGAAGCCAGAGCTGCCATCGGCTCCGGAACCCCCTGCACATAAAAATTATACCTTTATAGATGGATCTGGTCCAACTCTCACAATTGCCACAAAACAATTATCAGCACAACCCTCATTTGTCAAGCCAGACCCTGAGATAGAAGAAGCCCATAGCCAAAAATGGAAAGGCATAATCATGAATGCAATTTTAGAAGGGGACTTCATAACTGCACCAGAAGCATTTCCAGTAATGCATGGTGCAGGAGGTCGATACTGGGAACTGATTGACTGGAAACTGTTGGAGAAACTTAAAGCTGCTGTGATCCAGTATGGCCTTAAATCACAAGTCACGACATCGCTAATACAGTACATCTCTAAATCGCATACCCTCATTCTGGCGGACATACGGACCCTAGCAAAATTGATTCTTGCAGCAGCCATCTCAGCACTGCACTCAGATAATCCCCCACAGAAAAGACAAGAAAAACTGGCTACCTTTTTCGGAGTAAGACAGGCTAATCCAGTACATGGAATGTCTGCATCCACATGCAGGACCACACAGAACTTAGTCAAAACTGTGCTACACAGTCAACCATCAGCACCTGCCCATAATCCCTTTGATCCAGGGCCAGCAGCCTCTGAGAGAACTTTGATTTATTTTCATCAGCGGAGGTGCAGTGACCCTAAACAGCTACAAACTTTTCCTGGGAATTGTTTGTGGGAGGCACGTACCAACACAGATGCCTTCACAGCAAGCAGCAGCTCTCACCTCAGAGCAAGAACAAGAGGCAGCACCGAGATAGATGTGATCACCACCATCACAGTTGTGCTGCAACCGTCCGCACTTCACACAATACCACGGAATGTAAAAGGACCATTGGAGGGTGGCTTTACTAACTTGTAATTAGAATGATTATCAATAATTCGGTTGGGAACGTTTGTTTTACCTGGGGTCATTGATGCAGGCTGTACTGGAGTAATTCAAGCAAGGGTATGAATGCTGTCTCAACTACTGTTATGAACACCATTTCCACTAATATTAATACCAAAGGACAGCCAGATAGTGTATTTAATTATGTTCAAAGCATCTGTGTTCCAAGCTGACTCTATACAGCATGGCTCACAAGGATTTGAGTCCATAAGAATCCCTGAAATACATTTGGCTTAATCCCTACAAACTCAGCCTCTTATGTTGAAGTGTAGTGTAACCCTTAGCTGTGCACGTTCCACTAATCTTGTGGGGGAGAGATGTGTTAAATGCCATGGAATAGGCATTGGAACCATGAACGAGTGAAAAATTGGGTACATTGCAAAATTTAGTGGAAGAGCAAATAGCTCATGGGCATACAGTTGCATTTAATAGTCCTTGGAACACACCTGTATTTGTGATAAAAAAGAAATCTGGAAAATGGTGCTATTCACATGACTTTTCTAGACAAACTACAAGAGGTCTTAAATAAGCAGGCAGACAATATCACCGCTAGATAAGTGTTGCTTAAACAATTAGCCTTAAAGAATGCAAAAATGGACTTAGTGCACTGTTAATTGCATGATCACCTGTTACAAAGATTGCTTGTTTTACCAGAATTGACTGATGCTGACTTTACGAGAGCGATGCAAGTAATAGCTTGGATGCCTGTGCCTCCTGACTTTATATCAAAGGGCACTAGGGTCACTCAGCTGATTTGTTTTTCAGCAATTGTACCCCATGAAGGAAATTGCATAGGGGGAGACAGAGGCTGTGGTTCAACTGACCAGTCCACGATTCTATCAATACAGAAGCTACAAAAAAAAAAAAAAAAAGACTACCATAAGTGAAATATTTGTTAGACAATCGATATAAGCCTTATTAGATAATGCATGTACCTATTTCAAGTGTTTTATGTTCCCGGTACCGTGTGTAGTTTAAATATCCATAGCATGGAAAAATTGTGGATCCAATGGTGATAACCAACATTGTATGGATGTATTCGGCTAGCTGAGAAATGAGTGGTCGTGTGTGTGTGTGTGTTTGAAGTACTTCAAATGTTTGTAAGACTTACAAATCGGTTTTGATTAATCTTAGAAATACATCTCTGAGACCTTTCAATCTCAAATGTCCACTAAGCCAGCAAACAGGTAGATTTACCTGGGGATCTTTGGAATGAAAGGCTTCAGAAGGAAAAGTTTTAAAATACCTAGCAAAACAGGCAGCTGTATGTGTGTGAGTGCCCCCCCCGCCCTCCCACCCTTCTCCTTCCTTTCTAAGTTTTTTTGTCTTTCAGCTTTGAAGAAGTCCAGAGGAGTTAACAGTGTTATCTCTCTAGGGGAATGCCAATTTGTGAGAACACTCTGCATTCCAGTGTCCCTCATCAGCCACTGCTGGGTCCTAGTGCAGGCAACCTTTAGGGATGATTGAAGCAATGATAGAGGAAAATTCAAAAGATTCACTACGAATTATTGAGTGGATATTTTGCCACACTAACCCCCAAAAACATAGTCACTAAATTTGAAATGATTACAATGATAATCACCGAGGGAAGAAAAAGAAGTGTTCAGTTATTAGGCCAAGACTCGACAATCGTTTATATCCCAATGACAAAAGAATATGCTAACTGGTGCATGGCAAATATTTTGAATTTACAAGTAGATCTAACAGATTATCCAGGAAGTATTGATTTCCATTTACCAAGTCATGCCATTATTGAACGTCTCCATCAAGTAGTAAAAACACTGTTAACAAAAAAAAAAAAAAAAAGGGGGGGGATTCAGGAGAGACACTGCAAAACAGATTGATAAAGGTGCAGTATGTAACGAATTTTGATTAGCAGGAGATGATCAAATTGTGCCAAAGTTGAAGCATGTACAAACCATGTCGTCAAAATTAGAGCAAGTACAAGACAATGTGAAAGTGCTATTGAAAAAACAGTTATTATGGGCAATGGACAGGTCTGTATAAGCTACTAACATGGGGACGAGGTTCTGCTTGTGTTTTAACAGATACAGGACCACTTTGGGCACCTACAAGGTGGATCAAGCCCGCACTGCTGCGTGACAGCTGTTAAGCCCCAACCACGAAAGCAATCGACAAGAATGAAGAGGATGTTAACGTTATGGATGCTCTTAATCCTATGAGTGGTAGTTAAAGGATTCACTGGCTGGTTAAAGGATTTAATTAAGGGTGCACTTATGTTAGTTATTATAGCTCTTGCATTGCTTCTTGTATTACCTGTTTGTTTCGATGCTTTCGAAAGTCAGCGGAAAGACTTCTAAATCAAGCTTGGGTTGTGCAAAAACAAAAAGGGGGACTTGTTGAGGAATTTTTTAGATCAAAATGGGCACGGATATTTAGACGTGCACAATCCAGCTTTTGCACCAGAATAAAGCTAGCCTTGCAAAAGAATTAGTTACTGTAGAGGACACACTGTCTTTAAGGTTTCTCTTTGTATCATTAGAAAGCTGCTCTGTCTCATACTCCTCTCCTTTCTCACAGGAAGCTTTCCTCGGTAGTCCTTGACTTGTTCCTTTGTAGACCAGAGTGCTCACAGAGCCCTTTCTCATGGGAAAGTATAAAAATGTATGTAAAAAATGATTGTTTACTGCTAAAGGAGAACTGACAAATCAGCTTGTAACACCATGGCTGCCTCTGCTAAGAGAGGTATAAATGTGTTGTGAACTCTGAATAAAACGGCTTCACTAGATCATATTGGTCGTGTGGTGTCCATACCCTCTGCAGGAGGGGGCTGCAGGGCAGGGCTGGGCTGGCAGCAAACCAGGCAGAAACCCACCAAGACAAGAGAACTGCCACCACACCAGTCCCTCTGCCAAACTAGTACTAAAGGAGGATGCAATACAACAACACATGAATGTCTTTTAATAGAAGAATGTGACTCTATCAAGAATCAAACCTGACAGCAGCACATGGTTTTTTGGAGGAATTTTGTGATCTCCTTAGGCTGAACATTAGGAAAAAAATTTTCACAGAAAGGGTCATTGGGCACTGGAAGAGGCTGCTCAGGGAGAGGGTTGAGTCACCTTCCCTGGAGGGGCTTAAGGGACGGGTGGACAAGGCGCTGGGGAGCATGGTTTAGTGTTTGATAGGAATGGCTGGACTTGATGATCCAGCGGGTCTCTTCCAACCTGGTGATTCTATGAAACACAAAGAATATTGCAAGGAGCCTCAGAAGAGCGGCAGTAGGATAACTCAAAGGTTAAAGCTGTATGAGTCTAATGTTCAAGAATTTTATGTCATTGGGACTAGCAGTCCCGTTCCCCATAGTTTCAGAGTAACAACGTTATCTAGTCAAGATAATCTTTCGTCCAGGTTAATAATTTTCCACTTGGGACAGTGCTGTGAGTGAGGATAACAAACACCTCATTTCAGCAGATGTCTCAACAGTCCTACTACTTTATGTATATCAAATAAAGGCAAGAACCAGTCTCCCTACACCGTTAATTCACACAACTGCCTCTTGCAGCCTCATCCTTCAGAGCATTCTTACACAGATTAAAACTCACACTCCTACCTACACACACTCTCACTTCCCCTTTCTAAGTGGTGCTGGGTCCAGGATTCAGCCTGGAGACCGCTGATGATGTGCAGTCATTCCAGTGACGTCCAAGTCAGAGAGAGACATTACTCCATGACTTCCAAGAGCTTCAATTTTCCCATTAATGTTCTATGGTTTAATGCTTCTGGCAAATACACCACTATTAACAGCCATTATGAGAAATGCCGCACAATGAATGAAGAATGTGTGTGACTGGAGTTTTAAAATACGACAAGCACCACCACGAAAAATGCAGCAGGTTTAAACTACAGAAAACGGGAAAGAACTGCATTAGAAGCATATTATTTATGGCGCAGAAAAGAAGTAGCTTGCTGATAGTAAGGTGGTTGCTTTTCATCTTCTGTTTTTCAGCCAGCACGAAAGAGAACAGGACTGGGATTTTCTATCCTTACGCTGAATGGACTGCAACCTTTTATAGACTCAAAGCTCAAGAGAGGATTATTTCACAAGCGTCAAATGAAGACAAGATCAAAACAATAACATTTTGTTAAAGCATGATTTCATTAGAGCCTTTCAGACTCTTAAAAAAAAATGAACAGAGTGGGAAATTCCCTTCTAGACAGTCAATAATAGGTTACGGTTCCAATGTCACAATGTTCCCCAATGCCCTGCTCTGAGCTGTGTCCTTCATTCTCCGCTTCCAAAACCTCCTTTCAGTGGACACTAACCTTCTGTCTTTTTCCAATGTATTTCTTAATTTCTGAACACCTCTCTCCCCAATCTGGGTGAAGGTGCTCTGTCCAGATCTTTCTCCTCCCGACACTACCCTGATGAGAAAAACTGGAAAGAGCTTGCAAAACTCTTCCCTATCTTACCCTTGCACCACTGCCTAGTTCTGAATACCCATGAAAAACACTTAATACAGTTTCTAATACATTTCAAAAGCATTAACAATTTAGCCCTTGCTAAAAACCTAGCTAAGCTCATAAATCGAGCCTTAAACTAGATGTGAAGGGGGAGGGGGGTGAGCCCAGACTAGACAGGAACGAGCCTGGATGTGGGGCAATGGTGATTGGGAGAGGGTGTGCTGGTGAGGGCCACCAGTACCTCATCACACAGAAAGTGGGGGAGAACCTCTGGGTGCTAAGGGAGACACGGGCACTCTGGAGCTAGTTACTCCAGTTACCAGGCAATTGGGAATGAACTATGTTCCCTCTAAGAGGGCTGAAGGCTTGGCAGCTCAGCTGAAGTGCATTTACACCAATGCACACAGCATGGGGAATAAGAAGGAAGAGCTGGAAGCTGTTGTAGGGCAAGGAGCCTATGATGTCATTGCCATCACGGAAATGTGGTGGGACGACTCATATAACTGGAGTGCAGCTATGGTGGGTACAAGCTCTTCAGGCGGGATAGGAAGGGCAGGAGAGGAGGCGGGGTAGCCCTCTTTGTAAGGGAGGACTTGGACTCCATGGAGATGGATTGTGGTGATGAGGAGATTGAGTGCCTGTGGGTTAAAATCAGAGGAGCCCACCAGAAGGTAGATTTTGTGATGGGAGTCTGTTACAGGCCACCCAGCCAAGGAGAAACAGCTGATGAGCTCTTCTATAAACAGCTGCGGTCAATCTCTAGATCAATGCCTCTCGTTCTTGTGGGAGACTTCAATCTTCCCGATATCTGCTGGGAGTACAATAGAGCAGAAAGGAAGCAGTCTAGGAGGTTCCTGGAGTGTGTGGAAGACAACTTCCTTGCACAGCTGGTGAATGAACCAACAAGGGAGGGTGCCCTCCTGGACCTCCTGTTTGTGAACAGAGAAGGCCTTGTAGGGGATGTGGCAGCAGGTGGACGCCTAGGACAAAGTGATCATGAGATGATAGGGGTTTCTGTTCTAGGTGAAGTGAAGAGGGTGATTAGTAGGATGGTAGCATTAAATTTCCAGAGGGCAGACTTTGAACTCTTCAGAAGGCTGGTTGGCAAAGTCTCATGGGAGACAGTCCTTAAGGGCAAGGGAGCCCATAAGGGCTGGGAGCTCTTCAAAAAGGAAATCCTGGCAGCTCAGGAGAAAGCCATCCCCACGTTCCGGAAAAAAAGCTGGCAGGGGAGAAAGCCAGCTTGGTTGAACAGAGAGATCTTGAGTGATATCAAGAAGAAGAGAAATGTTTATGGGCTCTGGAAGAGGGGACAGGCCTCTTGGGTGGACTACAGGAGGGAAGTGAGATTGTGTAGAGAAAAAATCAGAAGGGCTAAGGCTCAACTAGAAATCAGATTGGCAAAGTCTGTGAAAGATAACAAAAAATATTTCTATAAATATACAAATAATAAAAGGAGGACTAGGGAGACCATACAGTCCCTATTGGACGCAGAAGGAACAACAGTGACAGGGGATGAGGAAAAGGCTGAGGTACTTAATGCCTTCTTTGCCTCCGTCTTTAATTGTAAAGAAAGTCGTTCCGTCTGTGTACAAACCCAGGAGCTAGAGGAGCAAAATGAGGCTCCCGTGATCCAAGAGGAGGTGGTCAGAGCCTTGCTTGCCCAGCTAGACACCCACAAGTCTATGGGGCCGGATGGGATTCATCCAAGGGTATTGAAGGAGCTGGCGGGTGTGCTGGCCAAACCCCTTTCCATCATCTTCCAACAGTCCTGGAAGACTGGGGAAGTCCCACTGGACTGGAGGCTGATGTTGTGCCCATCTACAAGAAGGGTCGCAGGAAGGACCCAGGAAACTACAGGCCTGTCAGTCTGACCTCAGTGCCAGGGAAAGTCATGGAGCAGGTGACCTTGAGAGCTATCATGGAACACATGCAAGAGAACCGGGTGATCAGGCCCAGTCCACACGGGTTCACAAAAGGCAGGTCTTGCCAAACTAACCTGATCGCCTTCTATGACAAAGTGACTCGGCTGCTGGATGAGGGAAAGGCTGTGGATGTATCTTCCTGGACTTCAGTAAAGCCTTTGACACAGTTTCTCACAGCGTTCTGCTTCAGAAACTGTTGCCTCTGGCCTGGACAGGCGCACACTCTCCTGGGTGGAAAACTGGTTGGATGGAGGGTCCAGAGAGTGGTGGGAAATGGTGTGAAATCCAGCTGGAGGCCAGTGACAAGTGGTGCTCCCCAGGCCTCAGTGCTGGGTCCAGCCCTGTTCAATGTCTTTATCAATGACCTGGATGAAGGCATCGAGTGCACCCTTAGCAAGTTTGCAGACGGCACTAAGCTGGGTGGAAGTGTTGATCTGCTGGAGGGCAGGGAGGCTCCAAAGGGATCTGAACAGGCTGGACCGCTGGGCAGAGTCCAATGGCAGGAGGTTTAACAAGGCCAAATGCCGGGTCCTGCACTTGGGGCACAACAACCCTATGCAGTGCTACAGACTGGGAGAAGTCTGGCTGGAAAGCTGCCTGGAGGAGAGGGACCTGGGGGTGTTGGTTGACAGCGACTGAACATGAGCCAGCAGTGTGCCCAGGTGGCCAAGAAGGCCAATGGCATCTTGGCTTGGATCAAAAACAGCGTGACCAGCAGGTCCAGGCAGGTTCTTCTCCCTCTGCACTCGGCACTGGTGAGACCGCTCCTTGAACCCTGTGTTCAGTTCTGCGCCCCTCACCACAAGAAGGATGTTGAGGCTCTGGAGCGAGTCCAGAGAAGAGCAACAAAGCTGGTGAGGGGCTGGAGAGCACGTCTTACGAGGAGCGGCTGAGAAAGCTGGGGGTGTTTATCCTGGAGAAGAGGAGGCTGAGGGGAGACCTCATTGCTCTCTATAACTACCTGAAAGGAGGTTGCAGAGAGGAGGGTGCTGGCCTCTTCTTCCAAGTGACGGGGGACAGGACAAGAGGGAATGGCCTCAAGCTCCACCAGGGGAGGTTCAGGCTGGACATTAGGAAAAAAATTTTCACAGAAAGGGTCATTGGGCACTGGAACAGGCTGCCCAGGGAGGTGGTTGAGTCACCTTCCCTGGAGGGGTTTAAGGGATGGGTGGACGAGGTGCTAAGGGACATGGTTTAGTGTTTGATAGGAATGGTCGGACTCGATGATCCGGTGGGTCTCTTCCAACCTGGTTATTCTGTGATTCTATGATTCTAACAGAGATCACATTGTATTACAGTACATGGAAGTTGTGCAATATGCTTCAATGATTTCATATATTCACACTTGAAATAAAGAACTCGCATCAGTGCTGCAACACGAGTTATACTGCCTAATGCAATAACAAAGAAGTGTAAGAAAAAATGCTACGAAAACCAGGGTATTATTTTAACACCAAATAACTACTGAGGTACACCTCCAGCTATAGGTCGCATTATGTGAGCGCTGACATAAATACATCATTTCACATTACTCTCTTCAAAAATCAGGTCTCTTCCCACTGAAACGATCTTCTGCAGGTGGTCAAACAATTTTGTCTTCCTGAGTTGTTCTCTTTAAAGTCTCCTTCTTTTATAATAGAAAACAGACAAATCGATGATCTCATTTCTTTATAATTTTCATGTAGTATATTAGTTTTATTTTATCCATAAGAACAAGATCAACAAGTTCTTGAAAATTCCTTTGCATGTTTAAGTGTTAATCCACCAGGGGACTAACATCTCTGATCTCAGCTGGCACTATAATATCCTTTGAGACATGAACTTCTTGTTCAGTATTGCACAGGGAAGACTTTATACAAAAGCTGCATTTTCAATAAACAGACATTCTGCTTTTACTCTCCTATCTGGTCCAACACATTCCCACCTGCCAGCGAGAAAAGACAGCTTTGCTAGGTCACTTCTACCAGACACTGTTTTCTGGACCCAGGACAACTGCAGGAACCATCAGCAAGAACTGCAAGTCCTGCAGAGTGTCAAGCTACCCTCTGGCATCCAAAAAAAAGAACAAAAAGGAAAACGTTATGCCAAGAGGAATTCGCACCATCTAAAATTAGTTGCCCAACTTAGGCGCCCATGGTAAGAGGTATGCAGAGGTCCCTACACAGCCAACAGACATTCTCAGTGTCACATCTCTTTATTAACTAGGGAAGAAGCCTCAGCTCCTAATTTAGAGATCTAGGTCAAAGGATTACACACTGAGTAGTACAGACACATTTTCCAAGACCCAAAACCACACTACTTGATATACATTACTGGGAGAATCTTTTGCAATCACTGACTCACCATATTCCTCTGGAATCTGCATCCCAAAGAGACCCAAGTCCTTCAGTCCTTGTAAAGTTTCAGGTGGTATTTTTGCATCTTGATCAATCTTCTTAGAGTCCACTACAAATACAGAAGGTTTTTAAACTTAAAGCCACGTTTCTTAGTGCAGAAAAAAAATTGTCTGAGACTGCAGTGTTCTCACGTCAGAGCCAATTACAGCAGTAGCCATTACACCATCAATATCAAACTGCAGGACCAACTGGAAGGACACAGAATACTGATGACATCTGTAAAGTCACAACGTATACAGGAAAAGGACTTGGAAGTGGGAAAAATCTGGGTTTTATTTCATTTTCTCCACCATTTCTGTGTGTACAGGTTGTGCATGTGCACGTCAGTAGATTCCATGACTGGAATAAGCCAAGTATTTTCTCTCTGAACTACGTCCAGCTCACGATGTTTAAAAAAAGCACATAAATGAGTTAATTACAAAATCTTGTTCTTCTGAGTTATTAAAATTCTCGGGGGATTAAAAGAGCTGTTCTGAACTGGGACAGCACAGATCAACAAGCGCAGTGTTCAGCGGCGCAGGGGCACTGTAAGCTGCTACAGAACCAGGAACAGAAGCTGCCTTTCCAAAGAGTATCCAAAAGGAAGGAACTCTGCAACAAATCTCTCCTACAGAAACCTCATATTCACCCTAGATAAACGACACTAACTTCTGTACGAAACATAACAGGAGGAGGCAACTAAATGTCTGATGCTCTTCTAAGAGAAGTGATTCAGGAAGAAAACTCATTTTAAAAACAACTCTTTGCTCCTGACACTAATTTTTAGCTACGCAGCACCAGACACATTTGTGCTACGCCATCAGCTGGACTGGGGAGAAAAGCTGGTTCCTCCAGAACGTCTGTACAGCCCGACCCGTGGTGTCTGGACATTGTCAGGCTGAGTGACCGCAGGGATGAGTCTCCTTACTCAGTCCCAATCATATCAAGTTTCTAACTGTTGAAAGCTGCTCTCCTAACCTGTCTTTATCACACCTGTCAGTCACCCTGAATAACCAAACAGGAACAGTCATGAATTCAGAGACAAGCAATTTCTACCTTCAGTTAAGACTCTATGATTTGACATTTTTATTCCTCCCTTTAATATCAGGTTTTATACACAATAAATGATGCTCCCCAATAGAGTAATGAATTAAAAACTGCAATCTGCATAAATTCTTAATTTACTGTCAGTGAGCAAAATTACAATCTTATAGTTATGATTACCTGGTTGTCAGGAACTGTGATCTGTGACAAACACAGGCTTCCTCAGACTCCTGCAGTGCCTGGCAATTCAGACCCCATCCCTCTGTCAGCAGGAAAGCCAGGACGATGCTGTTTAACTGCCTCAGAAACTGCTGTCTGCAACAACCAATTTTCTCCAACTGCTCTAGAATTGGCTTATCTAATAGAAGGAACACTCTGCAACCCTATCCGGAACGCCTACAGCTTATATTTCCTGATCAAAAATCACTACTCTAGTGCTGAAATGACCATAAACACTTCGGATTTTTCATCAGTGAGTCAACATTTGTAACTATCTCTGCTCAATTTTGCTAAAATCAGTTTTAGTACCACAGGACAGTTAAAATCTCAAAAATAATTCACAATATATGAAACAGGAAATAGCATTATTCAACAGAGCTGAAACCACCTTCTAATCTGACCCCATCCCAGAATTACTTTACTTCCTGGTTTTTTCTATTTGTTTTTTTTTCTGTTTGAAGATATATGTCTTCTCACGAGTATCCAAACACTCTATATAAAAAAGCCATAAATGAACACAAAGAACCAGCAGCATTATATGACTGACAATAAATGCATGAAATAGCTTAAATACTGTAAGTGTAATAATATTACTCAACTGCTATACTTAAATAATTTTGTAATCACCAAACTACCTGCATGATTAAGAAAGTAATAACTATACCTTCTTCACTGAAGAATTTTTCTACAGGTCCAACAAACTGGTTAATCTCCTGGAGCTCTTCATTGCTAATTTCTGGGTAAGGGAATACTTCTTCCTAAAATAAGCAGCAGATTTTTATTGATTATTTTTTAATAAAGCATGAATCATGTGACTGAAATAAAAATTCAAGAACATATGCTTTTCAAATTGTAGACTCTAAAAAACTGGGAAAACTAAGAATCGTGGAAAATGTTCAGAAATAGGAACAGTCTTATCCCATGAAATCCACAGGACTCAACTTTACTACATAAAACAGATCAGACCACAATACCTGAAAAAGAGAAACATGAGCGGAAAAACAAAGAGATTTTAAGAACCACGGGAATGCAAAAATCCTTCATCAACCATGAATTTCATCAACATAATCTGTTTTGGGGATTAAAAATAAAAAACTTAGTTAATTTTAATTGGTATTGAATCAACCCCCTGTTATGTTTGTAAGGCTCAGCCCATAACCACTGGAAATGCACAGCACGTTCTACCTGTTTAATGTCACGGGGACAAAGGTCAGCTAGCTCCATACTGCTCGTTATCATCACCCTGCTATTTTGGTCATAAACTGGAAGCGGTATGACCTGACAGGCTTGAGTAAGTAAAAAAACCTCAAGTAACCAACACAAGAAGTTGGAGACTGCACAAGAAGAACACTTCTAACTTCTATCACCCTTCCCGTTGAGAACAGAAGGGCTCATCTCTGCCCAAATAGAACTGCTTTTCATAGCCTGAGGAATCATGACAGCTCAAAAAAACATTGTATCCAGTATGTGCTACAGTTCTTCAGAGAACTATTGTATCAAAATTTGAGGGGAAAGACAGGCCTCTATGAAGAGGGGTTTAAGGTGATGGAGTCTGGCTGCAAGCTGTTACAAAACTTTATTGGACAAGGTCTGATTTGGGAGACTTTACTGTTGAACTAACTTCAGCAGATTTGAGTTATTCCATTTAATAAACCCTGAAAAGTCTATTAATTATTTAACCCTGCCACCTATGCATACCCTAAGACCTGGATTTACAAGTTCAGTCCTAACACAGTGCTGTATCTCAAATTTCAAACTTCTCCTTCCAGTGGCATGCACCACAAACTTCAATCTTTCCTATAAAAAAACCCCATAAATATAAGCTTACGCAAAGCCCTGTCTCCTGAAGGAGACACAGGATAGGCTGCGACGGGCTTTGTAGAACATGGCTGTCCAATGCCCAGAGCTTGAGATGTTCGTGTTCCTGCAGGGAATCTGCCAGGCCCACGGGCTCAGCCCCGTGGATACGGCTGTTCCTGAGCACTCACAGAATCCTGGAATGGTTTGGCTGGGAAAGGACCTCAAAGCCCATCCAGTCCCAAACCCCTGCCATGGGCAGGGACACCTCCCACTGGATCAGGGGCTCCAAGCCCCATCCAACCTGGCCTTGAACCCCTCCAGGGATGGGGCAGCCACCACTGCTCTGGGCAGCCTGGGCCAGGGCCTCCCCACCCTCACAGCAAAACATTTCTCCCTAAGACCTCATCTTAATCTCCCCTCTTTAAGCTGAAACCGATTCCCCTTCAGTCTATCTCTGCCCTCCCTGATCAAGAGCCCTCCCCAGCTTTGCTGTGGGCCTCGGGCAGCCCGGTTCCCTCGGCACCAGCCCCAGCTCCAGCTCCCGGCCACATCTACCCCCACACCCACCCATCCCAGTCCCAACCCCACTCCCAGCCCCTTCTCCTGTCCCAGTCCCAGCCCCGCCTCAGGATCGCCGCCGCCCCACACCCCCCTCTCCGCGCCGCCCCCGCACCTTGCGCAGGGACCCCAGGAAGAGCTCCTTGGCGAAGGCTCGTCGCGGGGCGGCGGTGCGGAGGCGGCGGACGGCGGGGAGCGCCGGGAGGGCGGTGGGGAGGGCGGTGGGGAGGCCGGGGATGCCCGGGAGGGCGGCGCGCAGGCCGCGCAGCAGGAGCGCGCTCATGGCCGCCAGCGCTGCCGGCCCGGCGCCGCGGCACGTGACAGCCCCGCCCACGTGACCGCATCACGTGACCCCAACGCGCGGGGCGGGGCCGAGGGGCTGAGAGAGGGCGGCCCTTATCATAGAATCATGGAGGAGTTTGGGCTGGGAGGGACCTCAAAGCCCATCCAGTCCCACCCCTGCCACGGGCAGGGACACCTCCCACGGGATCAGGGGCTCCAAGCCCCATCCAACCTGGCCTCGAACACCTCCAGGGGTGGGGCAGCCACAGCTTCCCTGGGCAACCTGTCGCAGTGTCTCCCCACTCTTATAGTGAAGAAATTCTTCCTTATGTCCAGTCTAAATCTGCCCCTCTCCAGTTTACACCCATTGCCCCTCATCCTGTCACTCCAGGCCTTTGTAAACACTCCTTCCCCAGCTTTCCTTTAGCCCCTTGAGGTGCTGGAAGGTCACCAGAAGGTCTCCTGGGAGCCATCTCTTCTCCAGGCTGAACAACCCCAACTCTCTCAGCCTGTCCTCACGTGGGAGGTTCTCCAGCCCTCAGATCATCCTTATAGCCTCCTCTGGACCCGTTCCATCAGCTCCATCTCCTTCTTATGTTGAGGATTCCAGAACTGGACACAATCCTCCAGATGAGGTCTCACAAGAGAGGAACAGAGGGGCAGAATCCCCTCCCTCGCCCTGCTGGCCATGCTGCTTTTGATGCAGCCAAGGGCACCCTTGGCCTTCTGGGCTGCAAGCACACATTGCCAGCTCATGTCGAACTTCTCATGGACCAGCACTTCAAGTCCTTCTCCTCAGGGCTGCTCTCAACCACATCATCCCCACCCTGTATTGGAACCGCAGCTTGCCCCGACCCAGTTACAGGACCTTGCACATGCCTTTGTTGAACCTCATGAGGTTCTCACAGCCCCACTTCTCCAGCCTGTCCAGATCCCTCTGGATGATATCCCATCCTTCCAGTGTGGCAACTGCATCACTCAGCTTGGTGTCATCTGTAACCCAGCTGAGGGTGCACTCGATCTCACTGTCAACATCACTCATGAAGATATTAAAAAGCACTGTTCCCAGTATGGACCCCTGAGGGACACCACTTGTGGTGTCCAGATCTCCATCCGGACTTCGAGCCATTGATCACTACTCTCTGAATACCTATTTCTTATCCACTGAACAGTCCACCCATCAAGGATCCCCATTGATCGTGGACAGCAAGATGAGAGCTGAGACAGCAGATGTGTCCCACTTGCGTGCATGTGGATGCACCTTCCCAGAAATCTTATGCATATTCTATTACTTTCCAAGGACCGATTTTAATGTCCATATGAAACTGCAACAGTCAAAACTCTTGCTAATTTGGAGATGAGTCCAGCTCTGCCTGACCTTGCTTTAGAGATAGGGAGAGGCTGCAAACAGAGGGGATTCCAGATGCACACCTCTGTGCAGCACAAAGCAGGCTGAACACAAGACATTCTCATCTCCAAAGAATGAACAATGTCTGGAAAAACAACAGTTTTAAAGAAAACCTGCTATCAGAGGGACATCCTGTC
Source organism: Phaenicophaeus curvirostris (assembly GCF_032191515.1). Lineage (NCBI taxonomy): Eukaryota > Metazoa > Chordata > Aves > Cuculiformes > Cuculidae > Phaenicophaeus > Phaenicophaeus curvirostris. The sequence goes on along the minus strand of NC_091402.1, from coordinate 3,438,216 downwards.
TTAACTTTCAAAGAACACAATTGCATATGTGAGAAACACTTATTCACTGGTAAAATATTGAAAAGGACAGAGTCTTCAAAGCAAAGGCAATACTATTTTTATTTTACAATTCAGCACTGAATCGGATTCCAAAAAAAGGATCCCATCTTACAAAAGTAGTAGGTATATATACTAGTTTTAGACAAAGAACTGTGTACGCCTTCAAAGAATGTTTATTTTTTCAGGTTATCGAACCATGTCTGGAGTGTCCCTTCAGGTTCTCTCTTGACCTAAACCAGCTACGTCTTACAAGACAACTAAGCATATCGATAAATTCTTGCAACTCTAAGAGAGTGTTTATTCTTTCAGGTTATTTATCCATGTCTGGAGATAGTCTGCATATCATGTCTTGATACAGGACAGATTTATATGACAGAATAATTAAATATACAAACCAGCTGCACCAAAACTTATCAATTAATTCTTACACTTAGGTGAAACTTAACTCTATTTTAGCTTAAATGAAAAATATTCCACTTTTTGAAACAGTAACTACCTCTTGTATCAGTGCAAACAGAGGTGATTGTAGAAAAAGACACCTCTGTTTAGCACAGATCACACGGAACACAAGGTGTTATCATCTCCAAAGGATGAACAGTGTCTGGAAAAACACTGCTTGAAAGAAATGCTATCAGAGGGACGTTCTGTGTAACTTCAGGAAAAAATACATGCAACTTAACACCACTTTAGTTTAAATAAAAAAATATTCCACTTTCTATAACAGTAACCACTTCTTGTATCAATGCAACTTCCTGTGCCTGCAGGAGGGCAATCCCAAGCACAGGAGGAGGCTGGACAAAGAATGGATTGAGAACAGCCCTGGGGAGAAGGGCTTGGGTTGCTGGTGGATGAGAAGCTCCAGGTGAGCTGGCAATGGGTGTTCCCAGCCCAGAAACCACCCATGTCCTGGGCTGCATCCAAAGCGGTGGAACCAGGAGGTGAGTGAGGGGATTCTGCCCCTCTGCTCCACTCTTGTGAGACCCCACCTGGAGTCCTGCGTTCAGTTCTGGAGTCCTCAACACAGGAATCATAGAATCATAGAATCACCAGGTTGGAAGAGACCCACTGGATCATCGAGTCCAACCATTCCTATCAAACACTAAACCATGGCCCTTAGCACTTCATCCACCCGTCCCTTAAACACCTCCAGGGAAGGTGACTCAACCCCCTCCCTGGGCAGCCTCTGCCAGTGCCCAATGACCCTTTCTGAGAAAATTTTTTTCCTAATGTCCAGCCTGAACCTCCCCTGGTGGAGCTTGAGGCCATTCCCTCTCGTCCTGTCCCCTGGCAGAAGAGACCATCACCCTCCTCTCTACAACCTCCTTTCAGGTAGTTATAGAGAGCAATGAGGTCTCCCCTCAGCCTCCTCTTCTCCAGGCTAAACACCCCCAGCTTTCTCAGCCGCTCCTCGTAAGACCTGCTCTCCAGCCCCCTCACCAGCTTTGTTGCTCTTCTCTGGACTCGCTCCAGAGCCTCAACATCCTTCTTGTGGTGAGGGGCCCAGAACTGAACACAGGATTCGAGGAGCGGTCTCACCAGTGCCGAGTCCAGAGGGAGAAGAACCTCCCTGGACCTGCTGGTCACACCGATTCTGATCCAAGCCAAGATGCCATTGGCCTTCTTGGCCACCTGGGCCACTGCTGGCTCATGTTCAGTCACTGTCAACCAACACCCCCAGGTCCCTCTCCTCCAGGCAGCACTGCATAGGGTTGTTGTGCCCCGAGTGCAGGACCCGGCATTTGGCCTTGTTAAACCTCCTGCCATTGGACTCTGCCCAGCGGTCCAGCCTGTTCAGATCCCTTTGGAGCCTCCCTGCCCTCCAGCAGATCAACACTTCCACCCAGCTTAGTGTCGTCCGCAAACTTGCTAAGGGTGCACTCGATGCCTTCATCCAGGTCATTGATAAAGACATTGAACAGGGCTGGACCCAGCACTGAGCCCTGGGGACACCACTTGTCACTGGCCTCCAGCTGGAGTTAACTCTTTCCCACCACTCTCTGGGCCCTCCAGCCAACCAGTTTTCCACCCAGGAGAGTGTGCGCCTGCCCAGGCCAGAGGTGACAGTTTCTGAAGCAGAATGCTGTGAGAAACTGTGTCAAAGGCTTTACTGAAGTCCAGGAAGATCCATCCACAGCCTTTCCCTCATCCTAGAGTCTAATCACTTTGTCATAGAAGGCGATCAGGTTAGTTTGGCAAGACCTGCCTTTTGTGAACCCGTGTGGACTGGGCCTAATCACCTGGTTCTCTTGCATGTGTTCCATGATAGCTCTCAAGGTCACCTGCTCCATGACTTTCCCTGGCACTGAGGTCAGACTGACAGGACTGTAGTTTCCTGGGTCCTCCTTGCGACCCTTCTTGTAGATGGGCACAACATCAGCCTCCAGTCCAGTGGGACTTCCCCAGTCTTCCAGGACTGTTGGAAGATGATGGAAAGGGGTTTGGCCAGCACACCCGCCAGCTCCTTCAATACCCTTGGATGAATCCCATCCGGCCCCATAGACTTGTGGGTGTCTAGTCAGGCTAGCAAGGCTCTGACCACCTCCTCTGGGATCATGGGAGCCTCATGAAGGAGATGGAAGGAGATGGTCTGCTGGAGGAAGTCCTGAGGTGGTCACAGAGATGATCTGAGGGCTGGAGTATCTCCCATAGGAGGACAGGCTGAGAGAATTGGGGTTGTTCAGCCTGGAGAAGAGAAGGCTCCAGAGAGACCTCAGAGCAGCTTCCAGTACAGAAAGGGGCTCCAGGAAAGCTGGAGAGGGGCTCAGGAGAAGGCAGAGCAGGGAGAGGACAAGGGGGGATGGTTTTCACCTGAAAAAGGGGAGACTGAGATGAGAAATTAGGGAGAAATGTTTTGCTGTGAAGGTGGGGAGGCCCTGGCCCAGGTTGCCCAGAGCAGTGGTGGCTGCCCCATCCCTGGAGGTGTTCAAGGCCAGGCTGGATGGGGCTTGGAGCCCCTGATCCAGTGGGAGGTGTCCCTGCCTGTGGCAGGGGTGGGACTAGATGGGCTTTGAGGTCCCTCCCAACCCAAATCATTCCATGATTCTGTGATATGGAGCTGCAGGAAATATTGGCACCAATGGTGTCTCCCTTCCACCTAGGCGTGGCCCAGGGGTGCAGCACCGTACCCTGATTTGGGCGCTGCAGCACACAAGGGGCTGCTGCCCCATGACTCTGCCTCAGCCCTGGGCCCTGCACTCACGTACAGAAAATGAGCTGGGTGACAGGGGAGCTGGGCAGAAAGAATATTTTTGGAGCACATGGAATTACTTTGAGTCACCTTCCTCAGCCACCTCAAAAGCATCGGCACAGGCCAATTCACTGGCCACCGGAGACAAGGAAGACCACCTCACCCCAGCGTAGATCTGGTTGATGTGCTGAACTGCACGCTGAGTTGATGGAAATCACTGCAGAATCTCCATCAAAACATAACTCCTCCTTATCCATGTGCCTCTGGAATGAGGAGGGCTGTGTCAGAAGCTGAGGGGCCTCACTTGATTGGCCTCTCATTTCTGTACTTATCTCCATAGAGATGCCAAAGACAAAACACCCTGTGACTGCGGTGAATACTGTGCTGCAATGAGGAGGGTCACATCTGTATTTCTCCTTTCCTTTCTTTTCATTTGCCATGCAGAATAGGAAAGGGAAAAGGTAGGAAAATGTATCAGATCTCCAGCTCAAGCAGCTTTTTTTTCTTTTGTGCACATATATGTGTATGCAGATTGTGGGAATCCTCAAACCTTAAGCATTTGCAAGCACACACACCTGGCTGAAGTATGTTGAAGGCATCACCCAAGTATGAAACGCTGCATGTCTAGCAGGAGGCAAGAAACACGTCACTCCTTGGTTGGTGAGTCAGCCACACGCTGTCCAGACACGCATAGAACTCTGGGGAAACAAACTCATCTTGACCAGAAGGGTTCTCCATTTCACGGACTCTGTGATCCATGACTTAGCTGGGGCTAAGGTGCATCTGCTGGGTGCCCATTTTCCACAGCCTCTCGAAGGGCGAGCTCTGTATCAACTACTGGTTTTTGTCTGAAACATGGATACCTTACTGATGACAGAAGAGCCATCGCCCTTTGCTAGCCCTTTCCTAGAGGTGACAGACAGGAAAGGCTCCTGCAGCCTCATAACTTATGGGGTTAAATGAGCGGAAGGCTTCCCACGTGAAGCTGCTGAGAGGGAACCTGTCTGGCACTGTGGCCAAATGGAGAGCTGAAGAGAGCACGATGCCCCCCAGTGCCGTGTCCTGGCTCTGGACAGGGTTGGTGACAGCAAACACACCTTCTCAGGGCAAGAAGAGAAGGTGGGGTCCAGTCAGAGCCTCCCAGACTACACACGCTAAGGATGCAGGCATTAAAGCCCAGCCCACCCTCTACGGAGAGAAATCAGGTTCTGGTCAATACAAATGGTGGCTTTAAAGAGAGGATAAACAGACAGCATGGTAAAAGACTGCTTGAAGAAAATGATCTGAACCATGAAAACGAAGCCAGGCAGTTGGGAAACAGCAGGAAAAAGATGCCTCATCAGGAAGTTCAAAAGAACTGAAGGAGCAGCCAGCATGCTCTACCCTATGCATTCATTCACTAAGCACGCAAACGGTATTGTGAGTGGATCCTGAAGAAATACCTGATTTTTTTTCGCAGTTGCAGAACAAACCACAGGGGATGACAGCATATCCACAGCATGAAACCACAAGCAGACTACTGCTTGCACGTAGAGACTCCTCTTTGTTTCTGCACTGACAAAATGGCATCACACCATTTATTTCACATTGCAGCTCGCCCTCATGTACGTTACTACAATGGAAAGCACACTCCTGGCAGCTGCAGTTCTCTGCAACTCTTCCCAATGCTCAATTCCACCCTCCTGACCAACAAACACCTGCAAACTGCATTGCACTGACCTGCACACTGTGCTGCTAAAGGGAACGGGATCTTTTCTGCCTTCTGATTCAGTGACATGCCCAACCTTTTTCTTCCCCCACATTATTTCCAAAGGCTGTCTCTGCGGTCAGCTTCACGTTCATATAATTTCAGCTTCCTTTGACATTGCCAGACCACTCTTCACCGCCTTCCTGGGCCAGCTCATCCCTCAGTTGTTAAGAGGGCTCTTCACAATTCACATTTTGTGATCAACCACGCCTGCCACAGTGATGTGCATTTCAGCCTGTTCCACACAGAATTGCTTTCTTGCAAAGGAAGCAATACAAAAGTGCTACAGATCAGTAAACGAGTCTCATGGAATTACCCTCCAGTCTTCCGTTCCTTTTTATGTAGTTTTCAGTAGCTGCTCAAAAACTGGTATTCAATAACACAAACAACTGATAATATTTAGCTCCTTGAGACATGGATATTTTACTTGCTGAAAAAGTGCCACTGTATGTCTGAATTACTCTGTGAAAACAATCACCAGTCTGCAGCACTTTCAGGAAAAGACATATAATGCCTTCAGCAGTCTCTCCTCCCATTATGCAATTGTTTCTCCTTCTCAGTCACACAGATGGTAGGAAAGTTTTGCTCTTGAAATTCATAATTGTCTTCCCCGTGGACATGTGACGATGTGCTTATTGCATTATCTCTCCTGTCTCCGAATACTTTAAAAAAGTTGGCTTACTTATTAACTCTTGGGAAAGGTGAGAGCAGGAACTGGTTATTTCCACTTTTGCTTCCGGTTACGTGCCCTGGAAGTGAAGGAATGTGTTTGAAACACAGATGTTAACATGGTCACTGTATAAATACATTTGTCCAAGCATAAAGATATGTCCCAGTACAAATATGTTTGTTCCGTGCATCCAGAATTGCTGTACTGTGGCTATCGTAAGCATTGCCTGGAAAAGAAACAGGTACATATTGTTAGAGAAAGGGATTCCTGACAACTTAAGGTGGCACTTAAGAGGCAAATTATCAGCTCTGTCTGGATTGAAACGAAGCACTAAATTACCTTGTGGTTTTAAGTGTTTTATTTGCTAAAGTATTTTATTTTAAATAATACAGGGTCATACATTTTTCTTTATAGACAAATAGGCTCTAATTTTTCAAGAGAGAGAAAATAGCCCAACTATTGCATTGAAATCAGCTACAATTCTTGTTCTGGGAAGGAGATAACCTGAACCCTCAGTCTAGGAAGCTGTTTCTGTGGGGTTCTGTATGAGCACATTTGTGGGTAAATAGCAGCAAGCCGGCCCGGGTAGCACAGGGTTTGTATCCCAGAAAACCGACAGCCGCCAGGGATAAGGGTGGCTATGAAAAGACCTTGCAGTAACGGCCTAAAGCCCATCTTGGCAGCATTAACGACGGGAGATGTGCCAAGAGCCCCTTTGCCAAAATAACCTCTATATTCTGACGCTGGAGAGGGAGGAAGGAGCTCCATGAGCTCAGGCACATTCTATTCTTTTCAGTCCAATAATTTGCTCCATCCCAGATGAGGCATCTGTTTCTCCCCTCTTGTGTGTGGAAAGAGAAACAAATGGCCCAAAACGCAAGTGCCTTTTCATCAGCTTTTCCTTCAAGTTATTCCAGTCCCACACAGGCAGAAGAATTGTTGGGGCTGCCTCCCTGCGACTCGCTGCTGACATGCAGGCACCTCTTGCGCATGAAGCTGTGCCAGCAGTTTGCAGGCACCTTATTGGGGTCATGAGATACTCCAACAGTCCAGAAATTTGAACGCTGCGGTAGCAGGAGAAAACCAGAAGAGTAGAAACAAAGTTTGTTCCACCTTTAGGTATAAAATATACATGCAAATGATTTTGAAAATTTACAAATCGCTATAGCAGAGGAGTTCGCAAATAATCATCAAGAAATTTTTTAAAAACTGCTGAAATGCTTTGAAAATTCAGTGCTGTAAACACCTAAGATGCATGCAGTCCTGCTTAGGATACTCAGTACGTGTCTCAGCAGGATAGAAAATGTTATTTCTTGTCATTGCTCTTCAAGTTTTCAAGAACAACAGAAGAATCTCAAACTACAGACGTTGTAGGGGTCGGTTTTAAAGTTTTGTTCTTAATTACAGCAAAGGCAATTTTGGAGCCTGTTATAAGGGCTAAGGCAGACGCAGAGATATGGGGTGACCAGAAGGATGGAAAAGAATCATAGAATCATAGAAAGGTTTGGGTCAGAAAGGACCATAAAGCCCAAACAGTTCCCCCCCTGCCATGGGCAGGGACACCCCCACTGGATCAGGGGCTCCAAGCCCCATCCAGCCTGGCCTTGAACCCCTCCAGGGATGGGGCAGCCACCACTGCTCTGGGCAACCTGGGCCAGGGCCTCCCCACCCTCACAGCAAAACATTTCATCCTAAGATCTCATCTCAATCTTCCCTCTTTCAGCTTCAAACCACTCTCCCTAATCCCATCCCTGCACTCCCTGATCAAGAGCTCCCCCCGCAACTTTCCTGTACTTATGTACCGAATATATAGGATGAATCATTAAATAAAAACCATTCTTCTCTGTTGCTGGAGATGAATATAAAGGAATATTAGCCAGTAAAATGAAAATAATAGTCAAGAACATATGGTGAGCTTATGGAGGAGGAAAATGCTCATGGGGGTTGTACACCACGGCATAGGGAAGTGCTGCCAAGATCATGCATTCATAGAATTATAGAATCACAGAATCACTAGGTTGAAAAAGACCTCTTAGTTCATCAAGTCCAACCATTTCTATCTGCCACTAAACTGTGTCCCTGAGCACCTCGTCTACCCATCTTTTAAACCCTTCCAGGGATGGTGACTCGACCACCTCCCTGGGCAGCCTCTGTCAGGGCCTGATGACCCTTTCCGTGAAATTTTTTTTCCTGATATCCAGTCTGATCCTCCCCCTGCACAGCTCTCCTGCTCCTGGCATGACCCCCAGCTCAGCTGCACCCAGTGCTCGGGCCCCTCGCAAGGGAGAGAGACCAGGGCTGGTAGAGCTTCAGGAGATGATATGCCCACCCAAGAACTGTGCTGCACAAACTCCAGCCAGCGGGATCCCATGTGATGAAACTCCACGCCTGGAAGTCGGATTGTTCCCTCATAAAAAAACCCCGTAACGGGAATGATTAAAATAATGAATTTCCATCCTCTTAACCCAGAATACTGACATAATCCTTGCGTTTCCCATTTCCTTAGACAAGAAAATGAAGCCAATTTCTTTACTGAACACTTGTTAATGTATTATTTTGTGGCAGAAATGAGAAGCTGTAGAGAGAAGGCGTTTTTCACTACGCGTGCATAACATTTCATTTGCATCGGAATGAGCTTTCCCTATTCATCTTATTAAAGGCAGATTATTTTTTCTTTTCTCATTACATATACCTGTTTAAATCACTATGTCTGAATATGAAGAAATAAATGAAAGCTTAAGTTGTGTTTGTCATTTTACAATGGAGCTGATAAATCCTATGCTTGTGAGATTTGTTTGAGCTGGCTGTGTCTCGTGAACCATGATGCTAATTTCACATCTCAGTTACTGCAAAAATGCCTAATGAAGGGGATTTTTTTTCACAACATTTTATCCCTAAAAATATGCATTTATGCATATGTTAAAAGTAATAAATCTATCTGGTTGAAAAAAGTGATGGTTTCAAGTCAGCATCACCCCCACAGCTTTCATTTAAGCCCTATTTAGCTTAGGAGGTACTTCGAGCAGTGATCTTAATTTAAGCAGTTCCTAACATTCATGATGAGCCTCATCCTGCAGTTGATTTAGTTTCGCCAAGTAATAAAGGATATGGCTTTAATTCTTGAAATAATATGAAACAACAACAACAAAGTCTACAGAAAAATACATCTAAATGAAGCATTTTCCCATCATTTGTGTATTTCTATCAAGTTAGCTGTGCTATGTTCTCCTCTAGGAATTTTATGTCAACAAAATACAGTAGCAAAATCACTAAGAGGCAAGCAAGCAGGCTGAAAATCCAGAATGCTGCCTTTTGAAAAAGCTGCACGTAATGCAGTTATACTGCCAGTAAAGGTTTATTATGACACGTAGCACATTGTTCATCTCAGGCAAACACATCTGTCAGGATATACACATGCTGAAATGTGATTTATCACACACTGCTAACAGCACCGTAATTCTGATACCTTGTGAGAGTTGTTTGAATGGCTGCAGGTAAGCCTCTAGAAGCTGGCTTCATGTTCCAACTTCCATCTCAAAAGCTGAGGGATAAGCAACAGCGTATGGGAGGAATCCTGAATTCTGCCTGACCAGGGCCTGTGATGCTGTACCACAAAGTTAACAATAACCAGGGCTCCCACACCTCAGCTGAGCACAACCTGTAGCTGACAAAAGCAACATCACCCAGCCATTAGGCCACTCCAAATAAATACATGGTAAAACGCTACTAGTCTGAGTTTATCAAACTCCTGAATGGAAAACAACCATTAAGGCCAACTGGAAAGAGAATGTCACATAGATTCTATGATTCTATGATCCTCAATGTAAGAAGGAGACGGAGCTGTTGGAGCGGGTCCAGAGGATGCTGCAAGGATGATCAGAGGGCTGGAGCACCTCCCATCTGCGGACAGGTTGAGAGAGTTGGGCTTGTTCAGCCTGGAGAAGGCACTGAGGACACCTTCTAGTGACCTTCCAATACCTGAAGGGGCTACAAGAAAGCTGGGGAGGGACTGTTTACAAAGGCTTGGAGTGATAGGACAAGAGGCAATGGATATAAACTGGAGAGGGCCAGATTTAGAATAGACATAAGGAGGAATTTCTTCATGATGAGAGTGGCTGCCCCGCCCCTGGAGGTGTTCAAGGCCAGGCTGGATGGGCCTTGGGCAGCCTGATCCAGGGGGAGGTGTCCCTGCCCATGGCAGGGGGGTGGGACTGGATGATCATAGAATCATAGAATAGCTTGGGTTGGAAGGGACCTTAAAGATCATCTAGTTCCAACCCTGATCTTTAAAGTCCCTTCCAACGTAAACTGCTCTACGATTTTACGATTCTATGATTAATGAGATTGTTACGTCAACAAAACCTGAGGAGTGCTACACATAAAACATATTTCAGGAGGGAAGCACATGAGGTTCTTTAGTTTGTTTTCCTCTCAATATTGCATGTCTTCATTTCAACCAAATCAATATAGGAAAGACTTGGAAAGCACCCACCTCTTATAACGATGCTTCTAGAACAGCTTGAAATAACCAGTTACTGCATGGCAGTTCATTCAGGCTTTGTGCACTGACACCTGCACACAAACACCTAAACCTCACAAATATAGGACAGAGTCTGGGAAAATTTTTCCTGCATTAGACTTTTGGCTTGCAAAAGAGGTGATTTTCAGCTACAGTTCATGATAGAAAACCTCAAACTTTTCCTTAATGTTAGGGTCACATTGCCTGTCTGCAGGAAGGAGGCAATGCAACTTCTAAACAAAGGCATTTTCCACTGGAACAAGCTTTATCAGACATGAGGAATGCAACTCCACTGAGTTGCATCTCAAATAAATAAAGATATTTACATTTTAAGAAGACACATCATGCAGTGTGAGCCATTAGACTGTCACGTGCTTAACCTACACAGAATTTCTTAAATTACATTACTTGGCATTGCTGCAACCAGTGCAAATCTACCACACAAGCCATGACTGCTGCTGAGGTTCCTTTGGGTATTTCTTTTTCTTCTGTAGTGCTGGATCATAAATGTTTTTAACGTAGTCCCAGTTTAGGTAGGAAGCAGCAGCAATTCAACATGTTATTTAGGTCTGACTTTTAAAATGGATCAGGAAAAAAACCCCCAGATTGACAACATGTTCAGGCTCTTAACGTTAAATGAAAGACTGACTCTGTCTTCTCAAAATGTAGATGTACCAAAACTCTTAAAATCATAGCTTCTAAAACAGGAATGGAAGTACCAGTAAAGAAGATCACTGCAAATCCTTCTGTGGCCACTAACGGACCATTTCTATGGGGCATCAGTTACCTTCTAATGGGTCACACAGCTCAGAGGGATGGCACACGGGAAGCATCTACTGATGAACAGGTACTTGCCTGTAGCAAATCACGGATCCAGTTGTCCATCCTGCAGTTACAGCCATTCAGAAACAGGCCGCAGTTGACTATTCCAACAAAATAATTCAAGAGTTTCCTAGAATTCATAGAAAAAACAAGCAAACATAGTATTTAGTTTAAACTGAAACATAATCATTAGTTTGAACAGGCTTTACAGACACTACAATCCTGCTGAAATCCAGGCACAGCTCAAAAATAGGAACACGGGTTGTTATCTGAAGCAATTGCAGGAGTTTAATCATCAAACATTGGGAGGGCCACTTGTGGCAAATATGCTTAAGTGGTATAAATTGAGACACAACAAAGAACTGAGATACAAGTGATAACGGGATATTACTGATTCGGTGCCATCGCTTACCAGAGTGTGACGATGGATCCCTGCCAGCAGGCACCCAGAAGCAACGCATGCCCGCAAAGCTCGATCCAAAGAGCACCGGTAACGCCTGGGACATGAAGGCTGGCACCCCTGTCAAGGACAAACTCAGAACATTCAAGTCAAGGGCAGACAGTCATCGGAATGCGAGCTCCCACAGCAATGTGACAGCCCAAAGACGAATGGGATCAGGTGAACGTGCTGACAGCTCACGGTTAAGGAGATTCACAATCTGGCAGAATGTTTTGGTCAACTGTACGCCAAAAAGCCTCATCAGTGTTGCCTCTCCTTGTTTGCAGATCTAGGGGTTGCGTTTATTGCTCTTTATCACACTTTGGAACTATAAACCTAATCACAGCACCACCAAACAAACCAAAACCCATTGGGAAGGGAGCACGGCTGCCACGGTACTGACCACCATCTCCACCAACTTCTCTGTCATTTGAGTTGCAGACTGAAACCTTGGCCCCCTTGATGTGAGCAGCAGAAAACCCATTGCCTCAGCAGGGCCAGGCTACCCTTGGAAGGAATTCCCTTCAGTTCTGAAGAGCTGAAGTTCTTGGATTACACAAAATAGGAAACAAAGAGTTTTAAATGATTTATTTTGATTTCTCCACATGATCACAGTTATAGTTTTACATCAATAGGGTCTGTTACTACTTACAAACAGAATGCATATTAAAATGAAAGCACTCCTTTCTCCCCCATGGTTACAAAAGAGGTCTCAAGCCTCCCCAGAACAGAAGCTTCTTGTAAGCATAATGGTTTTTGAAGTCTTTACCAGTCTGCATTCAAGACCTAATTCTAACAGTTTAATACAACTCAAAGCTGATTTAAGTTCCTAGCAGGAGATAGGCAACCTCAAAGTGACTGCAGACTTATAGCAATACTAATTTACACACTATGTACAATTTAGAGAATTATCTATTCCCCCCACTGGTCCCATTTTCACCACCCCCTTTCCTCTTTTCCAAATTTAATCTTGTTATTGGTTCCACTTTTCTTTTAAATATATACACAATAATCCATTTTGCAGGCAAGAAGTGCAATGGTATTTTACAATGGAACAGCAAAATGCATGCTTAACTGCAGAAAACACACAGCTTCATATGGAACAGCAAGTCAACATCTAGAGATTCATTGTTTAAATATCTGCTGACTGTCTTTCAGCTCATTTTATCAAGAAACAAGAGGCTTCTGCTGCATGCAGTACATGATGGGAAAATCATTCTACACCGTATGTTGGACTTGGCTTTATGTTAGCAATACAAGACGCACATTATATTAGGATGAAATTCTGTTTTTTGTTTTTACATTGTTTTACATTTCATTCTTAACTTAAAAAAATAAAACCCCCAAATATATATTTGATTGTTGTCCCAGAAAAGATTTCGGTTGCCACACCTTCATTCTTTACGTTTCCCTTTCAGTTGTTCAAATCAGCATCACTACTTTGCCACATCGGTTATGGGAAAAGAGAAACACGGTCGCTCTGTGCAGTTCTGTACCAGTTTCGAATTGGTAATGGCATTTGAGAAAAAACCCTCTTGAAAAAAACTCCTGCCTGCAGGCTGAAGAAATTAATTTTCCTAACCCCATGCAGTGTTGAAGTATGACCACTTCCCTCTTCTAGGCACGATCCACACTGCGTTAAGCACTTGTTAATCAAGGACAGAGTCAGAGAGGTTATACTACAGCCCTAAACGAGCAGCAGAGTTCTTAACACTTCTGCTGAACCGAGACACGTTTGTTTGCTTAAAAGTACATACAAACTCACGGTCTAAGAAAAAAAAACCAACTGAAAATCAAGTCAGTTTCTCCTCATTGAGATAATGAGAAATTACAAATACTGTGCTTTTGTATGCCCTCTTTTGCTTTTAAACTGGCCTCAAAATTCCCTGTGATTTTACACACACACCTTAATGCACCAGAGGGGAGGCACCGACTCTTTCCCCAAGTGCATGTGAAATCACAGGTAAATGAGTTTTTGCACGCACGTCACGTCTGTGACTCTCCTGAACCGGCTGCACATGGAAGATCAGTGACCCAGCATCGCAATGTGGCCTGCGGTGGAAGTTCAGCCTGTTGGCCTGTAATTCGAATTTAAATGAATGAAAGGGGTTTTTAAACATAAAGCAAATGCAGATCTGGGAGATCTAACACCTTCCTTCTTAATTAACACAGCCAGAGTCAGGTTTTCCTCTCCACTGCTACCACATATGCTGCATTTACTTCAATACACAGACAACGTTACTTACAGTACAAGCACAGACCCTGTCACTCAGTGAAGAGGAGCATTCTTACCTCGGTTTTAATTAAAAAGATGCGGTTTCTGAAAGATGTTTGTACCTGAATGATTCTTTATCTTTTCTGGAACAACCTATAGATTACAGTTAGACTCTACTATTGGTACAGATGTATGAAGAAAAGTCTACATATTGAAATATGTTATCACTTTACTTCAACTAATATCAACGGTAACACTGATATAATTTTGCAAATATACAATATGTAGAGTGTAGCCTCACACTAAGAACATCAGATGACATGCAGACAGTTCTACTTTCCCTTCTAAGAACAGCATATATTTTTTAAACTGCAAGGAACAGAGCCTCAGGGCATCCGTCTGAGCCCTCTTAAGGTGAGCCGAGAATTCAGAATAGTATGAGTGATATTAAAAATAATAATGTAATTACTCGATTTCCTTTCTTTTCGTGAAGATAATTTAGAGGAGAAGGAGCAGAAGGGGAAAACGTATTGCACATGTGCGAAACAAACGTGGACAGCTTTAAAGAAAAGGCTAAGCTCTAGATTGCTGTATTTGCTCTCTGTGGGGGTTAACAAAGTGCTCAGTTTGCAGTTCTGCTGGTATCGTGATATCAATGGTATGAAAGGGAAAAAAATTACTCAACCTCTCCCCCGCCCCAATATCAGAGGTGCCATGAGCAAGCTAATAGGAAAAGCCACTCTCTGGTTCTCATGTCCCCATTATTTCTAACAATTTTATTACTGTTAAATACAAAACCGACTGGTGGTTGTTATTAATACTGTTACCCATTGCAGACTGGAGCTTTTTGCTCATCCTCTTCAAGGTTTGCTTTTAGGCTGGTACAGTGTTGCAGTTGTGATTCCTTTGTCTCTACTGTTTAGGTGCAAAGTCCTTGCAGTGGCTCAAAATGCTGAAACTACAAAGTAGGCGCCAGGTATAACTTTGTATAGGATTTCAGGAGAAAAACTGTATATAAATTTGCAAATGGTTCGATTACAACACATAAGCAACAGCAGCACAGCCTGTTTTTATGTGACGTCTTGCCACTAACTGGACTATGGAAGTGAGGGTTTGAGCATAAACTCAGCCTGCTGAGTGCTGGGGACTTCCAAACTAACAAATGTGATGAGGAAAAATGGTGAAGCCACTTTGTTGCTAGCACATGGCTACATGGAATTACATTTTTATATATATATATATATTTATAAAACCCCTATACTAAATTCTAAAACAATCCTTCAAGTTTTCTGAGCACTTCCACCTGGAAACGCTCTGACTGGAATTCAGCTTCACTGGGGGTAAAAATGAGAAATCATGGTGAACAGGAAACGAAGTGGCTGAGAACGATGGAATTTGCCGTTTTTATGTCTGAGATGAATGTTTTTGCAGTGTATACATGCACCTGTCCTAACTTTTCATGTGTGTTCGTTGGATCATATGCATCCAAAAGAAATGTGGATCATGGAAGTTCACAGTTATCACAGCCTTTAAAGTGTCTAAGGATTGGTGTGACCAATGCTCGACGACGACCACCAGTACGTGGCCACCCTACATTGCTACGGAATAATTACTGCATCTTAACGAGTTCAATTACCTGAAATAGCAGAGCAGTTATAATACTGATTACGTATGATATTATCGTGTTAATAAAATAAGGATTTATACAAAGCAGTATTTGACTACAACGTTTAAATGCTATGTTACTTGGCACGTTTAGTAGTGATTGCTTAGAAATCTTAGTGAGTCCAGAGGACTTTTAATGAAAATACTGATGTGTCTGAAATTTGTTTCTAAGGTTTTATGTTTTTGGTCTACTCTTTCGTATGCTATTCATCTATTATACTGTCCTATCAAGTAAGTGGAATTCCTTGTAAAGTCTATATTGCTAGTTTTGTGGACTGAAAAAATCTCTTTCCAAGCACAAATGTTAACTATACAGTATATATATATATTTTTATATGTATATATTTATATTATATAAAGTTTACTTACGTACTTTCATCAACCATATCAGGTCTACTTATTTTTTTTGCCCATTGACAATAAAAGAGCAAGAATGCAACACTTGGTTCTGTATCACTTTTTGCCTTTTTTTTCAGAGCCTAAGGTTTTTGTTACACGTGTAAAATTGTCAAGGGATTTGGTGTAAAGGGTAGCTTTACTCCTAGGCAGCAAGCAGCAAGTTTTCAAGGCAGTTTGGAAGTAAGAACTAACCAGACGGTGAACATCTATTGAGTAGATCAGTAAAACCAGTATCGGTTGCGCTAACTTGAATTATTTTATTTAGTAACAGCAAGCCTTTAAGCTCACACAACTCAATTAACGGTAAAAACTGACGATATTATCTGTCGCTCCTGTTAAGTGCCTGCGTAACGCTGTTTAGAACTCGGGTTACAAGGAGGGCCACTAGGTCCTAGACTATGGTGCTGATGCCGCTGTGTTTGGGCTTGGTGCTGGCTGCGGTGGAGGGCGGCTGCGGGCCGTGGTGATGCTGCGCGTGCTGGGGGTGGGAGGCGTGCGGCGGCGGGTGAGGAGCGTGCGGGTGCTGCCCGTGGGTGTGCGGCACGTAGGGAGCGTGCTGGGAGTGGGGCAGGTGTGGGTGGTACTGGTGCGAGTGCTGGAGGTGCTGGGGAGGGTGGTAGTGGTGGTGGTGGTGGTAAGGGGGCGGATTCTGCTGCATGTGGCAGTACTGGGAGTGGTGTGCGTGCGCCTGCCCCTCGGCCGGCCCCGCGTGGTGCATGCCGGGGGGGTGCTGGGGGTGCTGCTGGTGGGGGATTACGGGAGGGTGCGGAGGCTGCTGGGATGAGCCGGATGGTGGATGGCCTTGGGAAGGTGGCTTTCCCCTTTTACTACCAAATAAGGACCCTAGGAGTGAGGAGGAGTTAGGCATAGTCTGGTGAGGGCGAGATGGACACTCTCGGGTTGATGTAGCTCTTCGGCGCATGTGAGGACTGCTAATGATGGACCCCTAAAAAGAAATTAATAGAAATAAAAATTAAAAAAACCTTAAAATGTTTAAAAGAAAAAGTTCACACTGACCCACAAACTCCTCCTTCAGTGCTCACATGGGTGGACTATTAACTAGGAGTTCTAGAAAAAATCGTATCTCCACCTTCCCTAAGTTGCCAATAAGGCACTCGTGCCCTTCTTGGGGAATCTGATGCATTAAATGTCTTTTTCCTCAGTATTTTTATATCGAAAGCTATGACTTTAACTAAGAAAAATGTCACAGAAGAATAACATGACGTAAGACCTAGGAGCGTGTTTTTAAAGGAAAAATACATTTTAAAATACTGTAAAAAAATACCATACTTGCATTTTTTTACAACAAAAAAAAAGAACTACATTAAATTCAACCTGAATAGTTAAACACACAGCAGCAAATATTACAATTACAGTTCAGATTTCAAAACATCTTATTTTAAACTTCTGTATTTAATAGTAGTTTTCCACTACTATCAGCCACAGTGCTGCTTCTCAAGCCTACCTCTGAATTAGGTGTTAAATGGAACCAAACCATTTTTGCCACTAAGATTCCTATGGGATTGTGTTCTTCTGACCTGTGGTCCAACATTCTCTATTATTTAGCCTGGAATGGTGCCTTTAGTTTCTGGAAGTCTGTGGTTTGTATTTTTTAAAGAGAGCTATGGGACACAACAGTACTTCGGCAAAGAGTGCTAGATTTAACTGCGATCTACCTAGCGCAAACACAAACCAAACCAAAAGAGGAAAACAAAAGAAAAAAATCTGCAAGCTGAATTCAGAGACATGAACAGTAAATATAAATGGTTTGAAGATGAATGAAATCTCATGAAATCCACATTGAATTCACCTGTCTTAATCGTTTTTTCCTCCCATGCCCTATCTGTGCAATTCCATGGTGTCATGACTGCATACATTTAGCAATTGAACTCGAAAAGAAGCAATGGGAATGGTTGAGCATGAAAGTCAATAGTTGTAGCTAAATATCAAACAGCGAGAACAGTGTACTAGGTAACAAAGAGCAAGTGGGCTTTTAAGCTGGGACCAGACTGAAATGGTGGCAAAAGGACACATCATATTCATTTCACCATGCTTACAGGAACAAAGGGAACAAGGTTAGCTCAAACCAAAAATGGCATCGGTCTAAAACAAGCTGTCAGTGCTTTATAAGCCGGAAGAATACGGAGTGAGTAGCCTAGGCATGCATTTTATTTGAGGCAGGCAGGTTATATGTTAGAAGAAAAAAGAGCAAAAAAATATGTATATAAAAGAAAGGTTTGAAATGCACATCATCACATCCAGCTAGACGTCAGGAACTTCCTACTTACTTCCATATTGCTGTCTAGCGATCCTGCACTGCTGCGTCGCCCACGCTTGCCTGCCCAGGACATGCAACACCATAGATTAGAGACTGAGACAAGACCCGGGTGAAAAACAGCGGCGCTCCCTGACTCACTAGGGGAGCCTCTAAATGCAACTAGAGGGGCTGCGGGGGAACATCGCACTGGGCTGCTACAGCAGCTACAAAGGCAGAAACTTTGACTTTTAAGGCCGTTAGTTATATTATGTTTCTGTACACGACTAATTGTTACGAGGGATTGTTGTTGTGAATCAACTACCATTAGCGGGGTGTGATTTTTTTTTTTTGATTTGTGTAACTCTTCAAATAGATGTATTTTATCTCCTGTATTCAGTAACACGGTTATGATGTTGACCAGCAACAATTTTAAATTGCTTAGTTTCCTGGAATCTCATTGTCTATGAAGTCTCTTTCTTTAACAACTAGTAGCACGGATGGATATTTGTGGGGTGGTGTTAAGTTAAATACAAAATTTAACACTGGCGTATTCTGAACCTCGGCATGGGGACTGGTGAGGGACATCGGTTTCATCATAGAATCATTGCATCTTCAGTTTTGAACCTCAGTGGATTTCATATACTCTTCTTTGATGAGGTTTTAAAAAAACTAAACTTAATTTTTTATCGATAACTCTGGAATCTGTCTTGACATTATGGCTAGGTTTTGTTTGTTGAGCTGTGCAGTGCTTTAAGTACGATGGATTTGTTCTCCAACATTCTCAAACTGCCAAAGACGTTTTGCCTGACACCACACACCAAACAGCAGGTGGTTTGCCCAAGAGCTGGAATGCTGCAGGGCCTATATATAGGACCTCAGACACCAGATTTTCTCTCTCACCTCGCAGGACACAGAATAGCTGATGGCTGCGGTGGAAACAGCCATTTGTGAAAAGAGAGCTTGTCGAGCATTGCTTTGCAACGTTTCCAAACACTTCCCTGGCAGACTGTAGCAACAAAGCCAACCTTTGCAGAGCAGTCAGGTTCTCAAAGCTTCTCTGCATGCTTATAGAATCCTACATTTTCTCAGAGACTCCTCATTGCTCTCCTGCAAGTCCAAGTATCAGAGACAATCTCCACCTTGCACCGGCACCGCGCTGCCTGCTGAATCTGCTACTCATACAGGTGGCTTTGGAGAGGAATGTGAAGATTTGAGCCACACGCGCTTCACCTTTAGAAGCCCAAAAGGCACATGGTATCTGAGCTAAAGAGAACTTTGGGAGCAGTTTATGACTGGGACACAGCAGTGGTTCCTGGGAGGTTCACCCTTACTCCTTGATACACCGTCTCACAGACTAATTCAGATAACCCGCAAGTCTTTTAAGATCAGTGTGACCTACGCTTAGCACCTGTGGGATCCATAGTGTAACCGTGACCTCTTGCTGCAGTTTTAGCCTCACCAAAACCACAACTGCGCTAACTTATGAGCCCTCAAAGAAAAACTGAGTTTGATAATCCCTTATTTTCACCTCTAGTCAGGCTTTGGTATTTTTCTGCTCTACTAACGGGATTAGCAGTGATGAACACCCAATCCCTCCTGCCTGCTGATACCCGGAGGAGCACAGCCATCTCTGAACTTAGTACTCAACTGCTAATAAGACTGGCAGCTGCCACGAGTCACTGAGTGTGGCCAAAAAAAAGGAACACGGGAACATCCAATGCCTTCTGCATCTTTCAAAGTCTCTAATGAATCACAGAATCACAGAATCACAGAATAACCAGGTTGGAAGAGACCCACCGGATCACCGAGTCCAACCGTTCCTAGCAAACACTAAACCATATCCCTCAGCACCTCGTCCACCCGTGCCTTAAACACCTCCAGGGAAGGTGACTCAACCACCTCCCTGGGCAGCCTGTTCCAGTGCCCAATGACCCTTTCTGTAAAGAATTTTTTCCTAACGTCTAGCCTAAACCTCCCCTGGCGGAGCTTGAAGCCATTCCCTCTTGTCCTGTCCCCTGTCACTTGGGAGAAGAGGCCAGCACCCTCCTCTCTACAACGTCCTTTCAAGTAGTTGTAGAGAGCAATGAGGTCACCCCTCAGCCTCCTCTTCTCCAGGCTAAACAACCCCAGCTCTCTCAGCCGCTCCTCATAAGGCCTGTTCTCCAGCCCTCTCACCAGCTTTGTTGCTCTTCTCTGGACTCTCTCCAGAGCCTCAACATCCTTCTTGTGGTGAGGGGCCCAGAACTGAACACAGTATTCGAGGAGCGGTCTCACCAGTGCCGAGTACAGAGGGAGGATAACCTCCCTGGACCTGCTGGTCACGCCGTTTCTGATACAAGCCAAGATGCCATTGGCCTTCTTGGCCACCTGGGCACACTGCTGGCTCATATTCAGTCGGCTGTCAACCAACACACCCAGGTCCCTCTCCTCCAGGCAGCTTTCTAGACAGACTTCTCCCAGTCTGTAGCACTGCATAGGGTTGTTGTGCCCCAAGTGCAGGACCCGGCATTTGGCCTTGTTAAACCTCATGCCGTTGGACTCTGCCCAGCGGTCCAGCCTGTTCAGATCCCTTTGCAGAGCCTCCCGACCCTCCAGCAGATCGACACTTCCACCCAGCTTAGTGTCGTCCGCAAACTTGCTCAGGGTGCACTCGATGCCTTCATCCAGATCATTGATGAAGACATTGAACAGGGCTGGACCCAGCACTGAGCCCTGGGGAACCCCACTTGTCACTGGCCTCCAGCTGGATTTCACACCATTTACCACCACTCTCTGGGCCCGGCCATCCAACCAGTTTTCCACCCAGGAGAGTGTGTGCCTGTCCAGCCCAGAGGCTGACAGTTTCTCAAGCAGAACGCTGTGAGAAACTGTGTCAAAGGCTTTGCTGAAGTCCAGGAAGACCACATCCACAGCCTTTCCCTCATCCAGTAGCCGGGTCACTTTGTCATAGAAGGCGATCAGGTTAGTCTGGCAAGACCTGCCTTTTGTGAATCCATGTTGACTGGGCCTGATCACCCGGTTCTCTTGCATGTGCTTCATGATAGCACTCAAGATCACCTGTTCCATAATGGAACAGCCCTGAGCACGGACACACACAGTATAAACGGACAGAAAGAGAGACATGGGTTTTTGCTTAGAGCAACTTCAGGGCAAAGCAGTACTAGCAAAGCCAGGAGCAAACAGAAAACGCTACCTGAAATGCCTGTGACTCCCCTCAGACAGGTACCACCGCAACAGAGTGCTTTATGTTCTTAAACCCAAACTGAACCCGGTTCTGTACTGCCCTGCAGCGTGACAGAAAGCTGCTCGGTAAATCCTCTGGAGCGCTCCCCCAACACCCTGCGTGCACAGGCTGTTCTCTGCTCTTGAAGATGAATCCTATCTCAAACCGTTCCCTGGAGCTGCAGTGCTCAAATCCATTGCAAGGAAACAGTGACTCGTGACTAGACTTGTACATACGCCTAACTCCGTGCTCGCACGATTAACAGCCGTGATACACAGCAAGGTGGTGTTTAGCAAATCAGTTTGCTTGATACATTCTGACCTACTTGAAATTTTTAAGGATGTTACTTAGAGTGGTTTTACTTTTATAACATTTAATTTAATTTCATTTAATATTTTCTGATTCATGCTAACGATGCCTCGATGTTAGATGAGAGCATCCCCTGTAAGAAATATCTTTATGTTGCAGAAGTACAGCACGTCCCACGTATGTACAGGCATTATATGGGACTAAGAGTAATTCAAATTTATAGTGAAAATATTAAGTGATCAAAACATTTTTACAAACTTTAACATTCCAAAAGAAAATAGAGTTTCATTAATGAAAATCTATTCTAGACTCCAAAAGTTGATCTCTCAGATTGGAAGGGGGACAGTTTAGATCAGATATTAGGAAGAAATTCTTGATGATGATGGTGGGAAGGCACTGGTCCAGGTTGCCCAGGGAATTCATGGATGTCCCATCCCTGGAGGTGTTCAAGGCCAGGTTGGATGGGGCTTGGAGCCCCTGATCCAGTGGGAGGTGTCCCTGCCCATGGCAGGGGGTGGAACTGGCTAGGCTTTGAGGTCCCTTCCAACTCAAACCATTCTATGATCACACGTGCAGAGCATTACAGTAAATGTAAATATTTCTCACCTCTACCCTGTATTTCTTGAAACTGTGCTCTCTGCCAGTGAGATGCACTGATATCTAAAGAATGTATAACAATCTGGCTCTGTCTGTCTTGGGAAGAAGCTCTAAATTAAGGTTTTGATAAAGCAAACTACTGTAGCAGCTTTTATAACGGTACCAGCCTTCAAAGGCTGTGAAAATGATACTCCCAGCAGCAGCAGAACCTGCAGCCATCGGGGTACCATATAACCCAAGTATAACCCAACCCAACTTGCTCAAAATGATCTAAACACTATGCTCAAGCCCTTCATTTAGAGAGACCACGGTCCAGGGTGCAGAGACTCAGTGGAACCTTCAGACAGTCACCTTGTTTTCTGGGTGAAACAGGTTTAGTCTCTCCCTGCTTGGAAAGCTCTTCTGATAAGGGGGAAAAAGACTGCAAATTTCTGCTGTGCTACACAGTGCAGCAAATCCCACGGGAGAGGAGGGAGGAAATACCCCAGTAGCCCTGCCGGCATCTGCTGTGGGAAGAGCTGAAGAACACGCCATCCAGCACCAACGGAGTGGGCAGAGGAAGGGATTCTGCAACTGCAGGAACCCCGAGCCTGCTCGAGGGGATTACAATGCCAAGAAGCCCCATAATCTTTCCTGTTACAGTTTGGGATATAGGAATTTTTTAAATATATGATTTGAGTTGTTAAAATAAAGAGAACTATTTAAAAAGTCAAAGGCTGTCGACTTAGAGTCTATGTGATATACAAACAGAATTATTTTAATTCTGGAACTTCTTTATGTTTTTTTTTGTAGGTTGGTTTGTTTTGGTAGGCTTTAAGTTGTCTCAGCGGCTCTGTGATTGGTTTGAGAGAGTTGAGGAGACTGTGAGACAAGCACAACTTACATGAGTAATAAACCTCATCCCATCCTGCGCTTTCGTGCAGGTTCCAATATCACATGAGAATGCCTGTTCCGTATGACCAAGGCAAACCATAACATTATCATTTTTAAACCAGTGCAGTGTGTAAATATCATTCCCTCCTTACAGGCAAGGGATGGGGAGAATAAAGCTTGACTTCCACAGGTGCTGCCCACTGTAAACTTGATCTAAAAGCAACGGGGCCTCCAGCAACACCAGGTCACTGGAATTCAGACTGACTGGCCTAAAATCTGTGAGTAAACCTGAGGGGGAGAGAGAATTGGAAATGCAACAGGCTAATCCTCCATGCCACAGACCAAGATGGGAATTCCCACCTTCCCCATCTTTCTGTAAACCTACTTATCATCTAGTTGTATACAGAATAGGTGGTGAAACGTCCAAAATTCTATCAGAACCCGTAAAACTCAGCTTTAACTGCATTAAAATTTTTCTGTCTTCTAATATTTTAATGTAAATTAAGAATTTCAAAGTCTGAGACAAATAAATTCAGTTCTTCCTTGACTATCACTTCAGAACATGTAATAAAGATGGTATTTTTCTTTTAAGAAAAATAAAGTGCTAAATACTTTTGACATATTCGCATCTTGGAACAGTTGGTTGCTACATTCTGCTTTTTATTCCATAGCAAAAACTGTCGATCCAAATGGATAGTGCTGTCTTTAAAACCAAGAGACCCTCACTCACAGCCCTTTTGCAATATGATTTAAGCCATCACGGTGAATGCACAGAAGAACAATCATCAGGAAAGGATTCCTGACAAAGAAATCTTCCTTTTCCTCATGGTTTACAGCTTAGGAGTCAGAATCCTTCAGGGTCTCAACATCCGTTAGATCTAAGCAGCTTATGAATCATCCCTCTTTCCCCACAGAGAGATCTGAAATCCCTTTCGCAGCCACCACTGGCCGCTGCGATAGCTGCTGGAGAGGAATGAACTGCCTTCTGCCATGGTTTTGTCAATGACCAGTGTGACCAAAGCGCTGTTTGATCTGATTTTCCTTTCACTGAACAAAGATTTTCAACTTTTCCATTTGTTTTTGCAATGCTGGTTGGACAAGTTCCTGCCTTACTACATAACTCTGCTATTTCCTCATGTTTATTACATTTTTTTCTGTTTAAGTGTAGGAAGGATCTCTGTAAAAATCCACTTTCACCACCTTTTCCTACAGACAGACACACATTCATGCACTGTCCCACTGATTTTGCTCCTTCCTTTTTGACCCTGTGTTACATCCACACAAAGAAGCAGTGAGGCACCCTAGCTCAGTACTCTTTTAAAGAAGCAATTTACTACAGTATCATCACTGGGACTCAGCATCTTCCTAACTGTAAGAGATTTCTTTAGGCTTTTATGGATCGTCTGTCCCACACAAAAACAAAAGCAGCCTCACATGCAAGCTATTCATCGAGCAAAGCCAGAAAACACATATATAATCTCATTAAAATGGCACCAAATAACAAAGCAAGGAACAGGTAACGTCATTTCTCAAGTCAGTTGCACTGCACAAGACCAAACAGAAACTCTCCATAATTCTCAACTCATTAAGGTTAAAATTAAGTTTAGTTGGGTTTAACAAACTCATTGATAAACCCCGCAGTCTGCGAGTGATTTCTACTTTTTATTATGCAAACAAGTTCTTTTCGGTAATAAGCATGCCAGCTATAGGCATGCCCTGTTGGAACGTGAAATGTTTTCATGAATTCAAATACTTGTTTATTGCATAAAACCCATAGCAGGAATTTAAATACATGGCAATGAAAGACAGGGATGAAAATTTCCTCCAGGATGAAAAAAAAATCAATCAGAAATCACATTTCTGGGCACAGACACCCACAGAACTCGCATATTCCACAATATGGTAGTTCTCATTCTAATGAAATAGAAACAAAACAACAAAAAAGGGTGATGGAAGTACCCTCAAATCTGAGATATGATTGTGGTGAAGACTAGGGGCTTGATCTAAAATCAATTGAAGCCAATCAAGCACCAATATTCAAACTTCAGCCTGATTTTGGATCAAGGTCCTAGGTCTTTTTAATGAAGCAGATGGACACATGAGTATGAAAGCCTAAATAGGGAATAAAAGAACTGAAAGAGCTCAGTCTCTATGTATTTGTATGCACATACATACACCCACAAAACACAGGCTATAATTTCAGCTTACAATTTTACTTATTGCAGCATAGCTAAGATCTCTTCTTCAGTTAAAAAAAGGGGAAAGATAAGTAGTGCCTGCTACCTAAGATATACACAGTAGTGAAATTATGACTATTCTGCCATTCATCATTGCAATTAAAAGAACAAATCAGGGTATGTAACACAGGCTATGAATAAAAATATATATATACACAGAGTGGCTCCTCTGCTCAGAATTACTTTCTGAATCACGAGCATGAGGATCATGCCTTGTCCATGCCAGGAATCCCATTTAACACTGACTGACAACGTCACTGCCCACGGCAACCTGTCCTACACGGGCATTGCCAGTTGTCTGTGCCTGAGGCAAACCCGAAAATAAAAACATGCTGAACTTCCTCTGGTTTTCCTTTGCCTGAAAAAATCACACCACCACTGCTTTCCAGTCTTTAGCCACATTCGTCAGTAAATAAATCTTAAGACATCAGTGGTTTTGTGGGGTATCAGTACTCTTATCCACCAGGGCTTCCTTTATGATATTGGCAATAGTATTTCACAACAACTCTTTTTGCAAGAATTGTGAACTATAACTTGAGTTTGAAGACACTTGGAGAGCATCAAGAACACACAGCATCTGAATTACATGGCTCGAGGCAGAATTTTGCAGGCCTTCACTCAATTTCATTCATCAATGTGGTCACACAGGTACACTTGAGCACAAAATACACAGAAAGCAGTCGTTACACAGAGACCAATTGCTTTTCTTTTCTCTCTAAGCCTACTGCATGAAGAGGAAGAAGCAAAAGGGAAGAAAAAAAGGAAGGAAAACTAAGTGGGTTACTCCTAGTACAAGGCAACCAGTTTTTTATATAGGACACTTACAATTTTTCCTCTGTCTTCACTCTCCTTTAAAAGTCTATATAGCAATCTACAACGGGTTAAATGCTTTCAAACAGTGGTTGCTTAATAGGACAAGGGTAGAAAACAAACAGAAATTAAACAGGAACTAGGAAAGAGGAGCTATTTAGAATGTTTGACGTTTCAGTGTAACTAAATTT
Source organism: Phaenicophaeus curvirostris (assembly GCF_032191515.1). Classification (NCBI taxonomy): domain Eukaryota; kingdom Metazoa; phylum Chordata; class Aves; order Cuculiformes; family Cuculidae; genus Phaenicophaeus; species Phaenicophaeus curvirostris. Next base: position 3,412,017 of record NC_091402.1, on the reverse strand, counting down.
GAAAGCCCAGTGTGAGCTGGGCTTTCCACGCATCATTCACACACCTGCATGCAGTGGTGGGAGCAGGGGAACACCGGCAGCGCTTACCTGCTTCTGACAGATCTCTGAGGGAGCTGCTCAGCGCGCTCCTCTTCAGCCCCTCCCCAGTGGCATAACTGTCATCCAGGCAAGCCCTGTTCAGCGTCCCGTTGCCAGAATCCTTTTTCAGACTGGAGCACTGAGACATGCTGGGACGCACCACACCCTTCTGTTTCTCTAGTTCAGCTGAAATGAAGCGAATAATTTTGCCATTCAGATTTATTGCCTATAATGGAAGACACGGTAACATCACAATTTCCGTATGGGATCACATAGTACTGTGAAAAATTGGTAAGAGTTCATTCTTGCACTGTTAAATGCCACAGAGGAACTTTGACCCTGTACTAACAGCTTTACGTTACAGCATACAGGATGCAAGGCTCTTTTTCCTCTTTTGTTAAAAACAGAAGATAAAATTCCATGTTTAGATAGTCACGTAACTTCCAGCAAAATCAGTTTGCACTGTGTCTGCCTAATTAAAAGAATACAGGAATATCAACATGGAAATGAAGAAAAAAGCAGAGAAACTTATTTGGAGGGTCATCATTTTGAATTTCAGTGATGCAAATTATCCCTAAAATACTTGTATAATTTATACTACAAATTAAAAATCCATCTCTCCTTTATCCATTGCTCTGCAGTGTGTCCAGGCTAAATTTCCACTGCAGCAACACTGCAGTAAGTAAGTCGATGAACTCTGCTGCGGCTTAAGATATCACTAGGTTTTTCCTCTTTCTAGAATAGAAATCAGGGAAAAATTTGACATTATTTTGAACTCTTAAAGAGTTCTAGTGCGTTATACACACATTGAAGATCACCTTACTTTGATTAAGCTGAAAGAGGGGAGATTGAGATGAGATCTTACGATATGTTTTGCTGTGAGGGAGGGAAGGCCCTGGCCCAGGTTGCCCAGAGCAGTGGTGGCTGCCCCATCCCTGGAGGGGTTCAAGGCCAGGTTGGATGGGGCTTGGAGCCCCTGATCCAGTGGTTGCCCATGGCAGGGGCTGGAACTGGATGAGCTTTGAGGTCTCTTCCAACCCAAACCATTCTATGATTCTACAACTCTATGATTTATATGTACCTTTATATGTACCTTTGTATGTACCTTTGTACTTACACTCTATTCTGTGCTTTTCCATTTCTTGAACCTCTGCGATTGACTCCCTCAAATCATCTGTAAACTTCTTCCTGTCCTGAGGATTTGGTGCATTGAAATTTATGAGTACTTTGATATCCGCTCCTGGAACAGCTGATGTGAGCCGAATACCGTTGGGATAATCTAGGAGAAAGAATCAAGAAAAACTAAGCTCTGGTATTATTCCATTTACTTTTCTTTTTACTAAAAAAAAAACCCCACATAAACAACCCCCCATACAACTGAAGGCTTTTTACTAATATTACCACGTAGGAACAAAGTCAAAGAGATAAGTCTAACAGCACAGAATTAGAATGAAAATCCCGAAGATAGACAGGAACTGCTTAACTGCCAAGATAGCAAATAAATACTAAAAGACAGGCTTCGTGCAGCTCCTACCCTGAAGGTACAACAGAACAGAAACATCCCTGGAAAAAAAGCTCCAAAAATTAAGGGGGTAATTTTTGTTTGATGGCACAGATCCCATTACCTACCTCACTGTGATGAAAGTTTTTCTGAGTAAAGACTTCTGGAATACATGTCAAGTACCAAAAACTGTCTAACACTTTTAACATCTGATGGAAGACAAACACGCTGGCACGGCACTGGTGAAGTCACACCTCAAATCCTTGGTTCAGTTTTGGGCCCCTCACTCCAAGAACAACATTAAGGGGCTGGAGCGCGTCTAGAGAAGGGAATGGAGCTGGGAAGGGTCTGGAACCCAGAGGTTGTGGGAGCAGCTGAGGGACCTGGGGTTGTTTAGTCTGGAGAAGAGGAGGCTGAGGAGAGATCTCATCGCTCTCTGCAGCTCCTTAAAGGAGGTTGTGGTGAGGTGGGTGCTGGGCTCTTGTCCCTACTAACAAGGGACAGGACGAGAGGAAATGGCCTCAAGCTGTGGCAAGGAAGGTTTAGATTGGATATGAGGAAAAAAGTTCTTCAATGAAAGAGTGATGAAGCCCTGGCGGAGGCTGCCCAGGGCATTGGTGGAGTCTCCTTCCCTAGAGGGGTTCCAAAAACACATGGCCGTGGCACTTTGGGACAGAGTTTAGCAGGCACAGTAGAGTTGGGCTGATGGTTGGGCTGGATGAGCTTAGCGGTCTTTTCCAACCTTAATGATTCTGTGATTCTAAGTTGTGTTCCCTGGACATTCTACTTCCTTTTTTTTTTTCCCCTAAAAGAAAAGTTAAAATTATCTGTGAAATTACATATGGAGAAAGTAAAAATGGTGGGTTTTTCTTTCCTTTTGGCCCGTATTATGGACATCTTCACAATAAGAAGGCAGATTTTCAGCAAACACAAAGCTGTAGAGAGGAGGGAGCTGGGCTCTTCTCCCAAGTGACAGGGGACAGGACAAGAGGAAATGGCCTCAAGCTCCACCAGGGGAGGTTCAGGCTGGATATAAAAAAAAAATTTTTCACAGAAAGGGTCATTGGGCACTGGCAGAGGCTGCCCAGGGAGGTGGCTGAGTCACCTTCCCTGGAGTGGTTTAAAAGACGGGTGGATAAGGTGCTGAGGGACATGGTTTGATAGGAATGGTTGGACTCGATGATCCTGGAGGTCTTTTCCAACCTGGTCATTCTGTGATTCTCAGCAAGCTGGGTGAGACAGCATGTACGGTTTGGAACACTGACACTGGATACGTAGCAAACGGCTCTTGAGAGTGCACGACTTGGGAAAAACAGCCTATGAAACCAAACACAGAACCTTGACAACCGTCAAGTCACCTGGGCTGCCTTCACATCAGAACAAAAAACAGCCAATCTCCACATAAACAAACAAAAATACTCTATTACAGAGATAAATCTCTATACAATATTGATTAAGAATCAGGAAACACCAAACTAAGTATTTACTGGTTTCAGATACTCTCACTCTAAGGCACTCAAGGTGCCCTATTTTCACTGATTTTGACTGAAAATATAAAATCCACTTCCCTTGCCGCCGATTCATTTACTAGAGTTACATGACATTATTTTCCCTTTTCGGAGCCCATTCATCCCTCAACATAACCGGCTTCTATAATTAGAAGCCATTTCTTCTGTCATCATCGCGAACCATGTTGTTCCACCTTGCCAGCAGCCACACCAACATTTTTGGTGCTTCTGCTTTAGTGGCACCACATTTTTTCTCTTGAAACCAGCCAATTCTGACTGCTGCCATGCATGGATTTACTGAACGACATGACAGCTCTGGCCAAAAACCCTAGAGCTTGCTGGGGACAGGGGAATCAAGAACACGGATTTTACAAAACAGAGAGGAAGGATACTGCCCTTTTCCAACTAGAAAACACTGCATCCCACTTGACAGGCACCAACAGCAGCAGCACAATCAGCCTCCCTGATTCACTAATGGGAATTCTCTGTAGGAGCTCACCTATGTCAACAAAAGGTCTCAGTTTAAATCCCTCCAGTTGTTTGGGAGGAACCCAATCTTTTACTTGCAGTCCCACTATAAGTATACTTGAATAAACTATAAGTTTACTTGAATAAAGTGTTTCTACTTAGCATGCTTGTGTAATTTTTCCCCCATTTATTTAACTTGACATCAGAGGAATTGTATATTCTTCTATCTTTAGCGCTATCCAGGAGAGAAGCAACTGGACTTCCTTGCTAAAAATAAATTTTATATCATATAATGTGAGCACAAGAGAGAGAATGAACGTGTATGCATATTAATAATCGGCAGGTTACATTGCAGCTACAAGCTCTACAAAATGTTCCCTTTTGAAATCTTCCAATGCTTTGACTCCGTAAGAGTGACTTCTTTGGACTGAGATGAGCGCTGGAGCACATTCTCAAGGATGAGAGAAAACTAAGAGCTTTCCACCACAGAAAAGCACAGAACAATTGGATGTCATGCTGAACTGTATCCCATGCATCATGAAGGTGAAGGTCTGGTCTGCAAACCTTAAGTCAGGTCAAACAGGCTGGCTCCCTGTGTACCAGACACACAGCTGTGCCCTGCCACCTCAGTCCTGCTGCTGTCGCTGGGCTGACAAGCGACAGGAGCATCAGTCAACTATTTGCTTTTTGTTGGGCTGTTGTCTGCTAAGACTGAGCTTGACAAGCATTAAAGATAACAAGAACACAGGATTGATGCAGATTACAACTGACATGAGCCAAAGGTGCCAGAAAATACAATTTTTAACCTAGACTCTCCGCTTTGTATTTATATTTGAATCAGTACATGTAGGCACAAAAGTAGATTTAAACCAGGAAAATAAATTAAATAGTGGTTTGAACGATACGTATCATTACAACAGTCTGTCTTTGTTATCATACACTGAGTTCTAGCCAGCCATATCACTGACTCAGGAACAGATTCAGCATATTTGTTTCTATACAAGCATCCTACTCTTTACAAGCACTCACAAACATCACCTTTGGCAAGATTTGATTCCTGGTGAAAACGAACGAAAAAAACCCCTAACAGCAGTCTTGTGGATTCTTATGCTGACACCACCTTGTTTTAAACTTCAGGGCCAAGTTAAATTCAGAGCAATTTTATTCCTAAATTCAGAATCAAGTCCTGTCTGTCCCTTTCACTCACACAACTCTTTATTTTGTTTTAAATAGAAGTAAATTATCTATCTAAGAAGAGCGGAAGCACTTACACTGGTTCTCAAAAAGAAGAACTTGCATCCCGTAGAGGGAAAAGGACTGTCGAAAACTGTACGTGACCGAGTTCTTCTTCTTTTGAAAAATCTTGGTCACCTGAAAGTTATCAAATAAACAAAGTTAAATCTCCCTTTGACCATATGTGTTTGTGGAAAATTATCGTGCTTAAGAACTAGCATACACGAAAGCATTTTATGCCCAAGAAACAAAGAAAGCTCTGATTCATCGGAAAAGACGAGCTTTTAATTTTTCCCTTGGTGTTTTAATCGCAACTGATGTACTCTCTTGCTGCTGAAGAAACAAAGCCAGCTCTGAGGCATGAGTATCTTTTAACCAGAAGGTTTAATAATTTATCCAGACACAAAGTCTTCATGTTCTCTAATCTCCAGAACTCAACTTCTTGAAATTCCAGAAAGGAAAAAAACCTGCATATTGTGTGCTGTACATGCTAGCAAATACGTAAACGTGTTTAAACATTCCTTTCTAAAAAATCTTAGCGGCTGCCACCCTTCCCTTCACAGCGTGACGATGTCTACAGCCTCTCCACACAAGGTCAGTTCTTAGTCCTTATCGTGAGGTGCTGCGGGACCTCCCAAACCCACTTGACTTCTGTGCACCTCCCAGCACTGCTTTGTGCCATCGCATTCAGCGGTGCCTGCTGGGAGCCACACAGCTCCTGTCTCAATAAAAGCCTGGAGTCTGGGGAAAGCTGCACTACTTGCTAGTGGAAGTAACACGGTTAGTGACTGCTGCTTACCTCAGTTTCGGGGTTCTCCTAAAGTGTGAACGCAACCACTCTTTATAACAAAGAGATTTATTTTGACTAGTCCTTTCTAACTCTCAATGACGGCATTTGACTAGAACTGACAAATTCAGCCTACGTTACTCTCAAACCAGTCTGATAAAAACACTGACATTTGAGTAATAATAAACAACCGAATATTTGCAACGTGAAGATTACGAGGTTCCCTCATTTTATAGCCCAGCTCACATTTACAACTAGGAGGTTACATTAACAATTGAAAGGATTAATTTTTTATTAATTTTTGTTTTCTTCCTGGTTGTAAGGTCTGAAGGGATGTAAAACCTGCACACGATACAATCGTGCATGTAAAGAGTGCCTTTTTCATACCAAAACATGGAAGATGTAGTTTAGTTCTCAGGTAACAGCCAAATACAGGGCAACATATTTACCTATTTTTAAAAATAAATCAACCACATAATTCCAAGCTGTCCCTAGTTGTGTATGGCTGCCTTTCAAAAGACTGGGTCAAATTAAATGCAAACTGAAAAATAAAGTCATCTGTAAAATGTATTTTGACATATCCTGTTGCCATTTCATTGAATAAACATGTCTGGTTCATGGAACATCTGGGGAATACAAAGTGGTATGTAGTTCTCTTTTTCCATGAGTAACTTGAATTCATTATTTGCAGAATAAGGAATATCTCTGTTTATCCATTAGGGAAATGGGTAAAACTGAAGGTAATTTTTACTCTTTATAGGAAAATCTATTGCACCAAAGTGCTTCCTTAGGATAGAGTGTGGTAATCAATAAAAGGTTTCAGTTTAAAAGCACATTATATATAATGAAGAAAATTAAGAAAATTAATAATCCTGAGATTGTTGGAGTAACAGCTAATAGATCTTTATATTTTAGTAAAGCTCATGCACTTAATTGCTACAGATTTCATGCAGACCGGCATTTCTGACACCGCGATAGGAGTCCATCCACAGGGAAGTACCTACCACAAGAAGATCATTGAATAAAAATATTTCTCGCTGGTGCAATCCCAGCTTCTGAGGTTTATTCGGATCTGGAACTTCAAACAGCCTACAGTAGCAGACAAGCCTCCGGTGGGGCAGAGAGAGGACCTGCGATAATACAGAAGTTCATGGTTAATATAGTAATATTTAGCCAAAAGAACATCTTTCACACAGAGTCCATTTCCAATACTTCAAATATTTTTACCTCTAAAGCCAATTAAACTTTTTCCTCAAAGGACCAACAACAGAAAAACAGAGATTAATATGTCACGAGCTTGCACAACATTCAAACTTCATCAAAGTTCTTATCTAAAATGTTCTCTAACAGCTTGCATTCCTGTCTATGGATCCCAGTGGCAGTTTTACTGGGGAGAGAGTTTTATTTTGTGGAATGAGAAAACCATAAAAGAACTTAAGATTAAGCAAGTGGGAGTTCAAAGCTAAGGATGTTTGCTTTCCTGAGCATTTTCAGGTATCTTTTTTAGCAGAAAGGATGCAAAGCAACTTTCACTTTTGTGAAATGAATACACTGATGCTGTAGATTATGCTTATCAGTTAACTCCATTTGTTCATTCCCCAGGACCGAGGAAATGGTGACATCAGGAAAAAGTCTGACTTATTTTCTCATGCCAGCAAGAAAACCACGAAGAGTTTTCCATTTTCTTATTTGCAATGCCTGCTGAAGCTATCCAGTGAAGCTTCATTTCTTTTCAATGCAAACAATGGTAACTTGTCAACAGTATTAAAAGAAATCCTTTACACTTCAAGAATCTGAAGTAGAGAATTTTCTTTGGTAACCAGACGTATTTTTTATGTATGTATTTCTTTAGAATTCTTAATTCTGCATGGGAATTTTAAGACTTACTGGGCAAAGAAAAACAGTATAGACTGTTAATGCTGCTTCTTCCTCTACAGGAGTGGGCAGTGGGGGAAGAGGGGAAAAGCGTTTAGGATTCACTGTCTGCCCTTGTTCCTGGTAGGTCATTTGGCAAGATTCTAGTTTTTCTCCAACCCCCCAATAGCTATACTAATAGCAGATGAACTGCTAATAGCATTTCATTTCTCTACAGCATTAGCAACTTGTAAGGAGAAGGTATTTAGGAAAACATCTGCTGTGTCCTAGAGGGGCCAGTGTGGTGAACGATGCTGGAGAAGCCCCTGGTTTCTATTCTCAGGGCACTCCGGTAACTGAACAGCTTACATGGGCTCTCAGTAAGAAGGCGCAGGAAAAAACGTTGCATCTCCTCATCATCTCCTACCTCCAGACTTGGTTTCCCCAGCACGTGGCAGTCTGAGATTCGCCACAGCGAGATAACAAAACCCCAGGGAAGTCACCGAGCTCATGAACTTGCAAACAACTACAAGGAGCTCTTGTATTGGAACTGAACTATGGACAACGCTTTCCCACATGGCAACAGATGATCCAGTGGAACTCCCTTCCTCCAAGTTCTATAAAGTTCCCATCTTTCCATTGGTTTTCACAGTCCAGTGGTACTGCTAGACCCACATCCATGAAACAACGAGTATCTCACTTTGAAACATGAAGCCAGCTTTGCATGACTCTAATTGCTGACACAGATAAAGAAAGAAAGAGAAGACTGAGAAAACAAATGGAAGTTTCAAGTTCCTTCTCTGGATTACGCTGAGTGAAGATGTGAATGCACAATGCAGTTATAATTGAGAAAAAAAAATCATCCAGATCAAACTTGGAAAGATAATCGGATTCCAGAGCCCTGTGAGCACTTCTCTGCTATGAGGAGGTTTCTACATGTCTTCAAAGCTACCAGCGATAATGTTATCGGAAAACTGAAGTTAACGCTGCATTAGAAGAACAGTTTCAGGATTATTATTGAATATGCCTATAACTTACGCCTAGAATCAATAATTTCTATGTTCATCTACCTTTCAGGACAGAGCTGTTAAATCAACTGGTAACATCTTTCAGAGTACCATTCAATACTCTAATAGACCAGAAAGAATAAACACGCTGGGCCCCAGGGAAAGGTGAGGTGTAACTGGGATGACGCTTGTTTGTTTATTCTTTCCTCACTTTCTAAATTCTACAGTGGTAACAGCACGCAAAATGCAGAAAAAGGGTACTAAAGAGAAGCCTAGAAAATATTTGACAATTAATTAAGCAGTCTCTGGGAAATTTATATTTTTAAGAAAATCTTTATACTTTGCAGAGTTATTACTACAATAATAGGAAAATTTTGCTTGAAAGAAGATCAATTATTTAAACAGTTACAAGGTAACAGAATGCATTATTGCCAGTAGAAGAAAATGCTGCCAAGTTAAAATGACTCTAAGTTTTGAAGGAGTATGAGAGAAATACCTACACAACCAAGTCCGTGATGCAGAGATCCAATCTACAGTAGAAAGACATATACAAGTTCGTTAAACTTCAGAGAAACACAGTACTGTATCATAGCAAGTAAACACGTCACGGTCTTACTATGACTAAAAGCCTATAAAGTAAAAACAAATATTTCTATCAATAAAAACTATTGGCTGTTTCCTAAATCCTCTTTCACACAGTTTAAAAGCCTCAACAGAAGAAACCTCGAGCCTAGGACTCCACTGAGGATACTGTTTTCTTAATCTCATTCAATGTACAAGGTCAGGATTAGTTTTAGGATTTGAACTGCCACATGCCTGGATAAAAACAGAATCATAAGAGACCCCTCACTCACAGAAGCCTGTATATAAACCTAAACCCTCAAGCCCATATAGAAAATAAATGTCATATGAAAGCATAAGCGCCTGTCATATAAGGACGTTAGCATATTTATTTCCCTTCTCCTCAAAAATATGTACAAGGAAATTTTGCCTTCTCTCTCCTCTGCTTCTCCTAAGAGAATATTTCCTTACCAGGAAAGAGAAGTAAAGTAGATATTTTTCTGAGGGAGGAGGGTGATCCCTCATTTCCTTCCCCTCCTCCCTACGCTGAGCCTTGTCTGAGAAGAGATTACAATTCAAAGCTCATAAAAAGGAACAGGGAGAATCAGAATCTTGAGATCCATGCTCTTTTTTCTTAACAAAAACTTCCCCAACCCATCGGTCCCTGCTGCAATGAGGTTCCCCGGAGCCAACAAAAAATCTGATGTAGAACTTCAAGAGCATCCAATCTTTCCTTGGCTTTGCTCTGGGCTGCCTTTGTAAGTACTACTAACACAAAGGTTTTCAGGACTTGAAGTGAGCAAGGCTGCCCTCTCCACATGAGATACCTTCGTCAGTATGTTACATACTTATCTCAGCATCTCTGTGTTCACTCAGCTCCTAAAACAAAGGGAAAAGTGCCGTGGCCTTCCTTTTCTCTCCACAGTTCCAACAGATGCTTGGTAGATGAATTTATGTAGCGAACAATTTCAGGGTTTTTCCCAGCAGAAAGCAAGAGGGATCTTTGGATACTCAATGCCAGCACTGAGTATCCCTGGGACCTGCTTTCTGGTGTGAAGCCGAGACAGATGCTGATGTGAATAAAAGTTCTCTATTGCTCTTGTAAACTATGGAGCCACAGCTGATAGCGTAAACATTGAAATACGATTCTTTACATTACTTTAACAAAACACTTCCATTCTTCTGAAGCCAACATGAGAATGACCTAAAATGCAGATTTTTCACTGTAATTTCACAATCGTCAAGCTTTACACAGAGGAAGGAGTTAAAGACTCACAACATCATCACTCATGTATACCAGACAAAATTCTTCTGCACTGCAAGTGCCCCAAAATTAAAGCCAACCTTAGAGCAAATTAGCATTTCACACTTTCTACCTTCTGACGTTTATCAGCCAACTCACACCTCTAAGTAATGCTCTTCTGTATTGTTCTGTACGGTGCATGGCCCTACATCTCCTTAGGAACTGACAGGCAGCGCAAAGCGAACGTACCGGTTTCTTTCCTACTATGAGTTTTTCAACCTTCTGGACCTGGGACACGTGATCCTCATTCGTCTTCAGCTCCCGTTTGCGGATTCGCTCATAAATCCCAATCAGCATCTCTCGTGGGATATCCTCACCGTCATCCACACCTGCAGAAGCCAACGGTTTCTGGCATCAGCCTGACTCTGAATGATCTGACAAACACTTAGAGCTCAGCATTGGAAGCTTCTCAGCAAGGAGAGGATAAAAACACGGGTGGTTGTTGGTTCCTCTGCTAACAGCAATGCCAAGGTTGCCGAGGACTGCCGATGCACTTGTTTATGCTGGTGTGTTTTACTCTGCCAGCTCACACCTCCTCTGTTCTGGCACCCACCTTACCGAAGCAGCAGAAGGTACCTTGCTCACGACTGGAACACTGATTTCTGTCTGAAAGCTTGCTGCCCCCAGGACATCAATGGAAATGACACGGGTTTGGTTTTTTATTTGAAAACTCTAATCTAAAACTGAGCCATGAAAAGGCTAATTTCCCACGTAAATTGTTATTTTTTATTTTTTCTTGTACATATCCTCTCTTCAGTATCAAAACTCAAATGATGTCAATAACCCTTTAGACACTAAAACCTGCACCTGACCTCTGCCTGGGAGTGCACCATCAGAAGGAACAACCACTTGTCCATGTATTACTCAACACTGTCCATAAAATACTTTCCTATGAGAGAACCTTAGGAACATCCAGTAAAATTAACTTTACCAGTGTTTCCCATACGATTTCAAAATCAATTAATTCACTCTGGAAAACCAAATCAAGAAAACAGTCCAGTTACAGCATTAGAGTTCAGCACTGCATGGTTATCATTGGCATGTTCGTTTTCCAACAAACACTACAGTGTCTTGAATGCTTGATCCTGAATTTTTAATAGCAGTGGAAGGAATCCAACTTCAATAAGTGACTTAAAGTTGGATTTCCTGGGGCCAGGGAGATGCACGGCTTTTTAAAACAGATTTTAAAGCAATAAACTTTTATCTCCCATTCAGAAGCCAAAATAGAATATTTTGTCACCCAGCAGAACAACTGCTGGTATGAAAAAATGCTGTGATAAAGCACAGCTTTTTGCAACCAGAAGGAAGCAAACCTGCCTCTGTTCTGTTCCACACCAGCAAGTCTTCCACAGACCACCCTTTGCGATCCAGTCATTTAAACTTACAGGCAAGGAAGCCTGTTCCAAAAATACCTACAATAATAAGTACTTGTTGGCACTCAGTATAGAGCTCAGTGAGAATGCACTGTATTTAATACAATAAACATAACTGCAGCACTATGTTAAGAGGTGAATTTCAGGCCTTTTGAAATCTTTGTGGACTTTACAATAAAATCTCAAATCTAACTTCAATTTTGCTAAGCTAAAACATCTGCTGGGCACAGATTGTTCATTGCTGCCTTGTATAAATCTATGGGAATAAAATCACCCCAAAGGACTTTCATTTTCAACATGTGAAATTCCAGAAACCCACAAATATTCTGTTTTTACTAGTACTAAAATGAAACCACCGCATGCACACAGGAATACAAACCGCCGCACATCTGAGATGCACCAATATATTTTTATATATTAAGCCACTTGATTCTGTCCCTCTGCCACTCAGACTGGGAAAACGGCTATTAAACACCACAAACCAGTGCTCGCCAGTGCCTGCAACAGGGGGCTATTCTGCTGCCACGCTGCGGCATCTGTGGTTGCTGAAAGCAGAGAGGCTGTGTACTAAGTAGTGCTAATCCTGTGCTCAGAAGCCAGCAAGAAGGAGGAGGAGAGGGCTGCAATGGCCTTGCAGGCGATTTTCCTGGCTTTGCACAAATGCAAAGCAACGAAACAAAAGTTAAAGCTGACTTTTCGCCACAGGCACAAACTGTGACAAAGGACAAAAACGGATGGGGACTTTAGCCTCGTTTTCTTCCTCCAACATTGGAGCGATCTTCTGTGGTAAAAGGTAAATGCTGTCTGATCAATTCTTCTTCGAGTGCCCAGGAACAGCAGGGGGAATGACCCCCCCATCATCCTCCCCAGCTCTGCTGTGACTGCTTCCCGTCAGCAGAGCCGGGTGCTGCCTCAGCTGCTGCTTCCTAACAACCTGTCCTTTGGCACCAAGAAGAAACAGGATGGGAAGATCTGAGATATCTGGATTTTTTTGACAATCTAACTGCCTGGCAAATAGTTTCTTGATCAGAAAAGAGACCAGCGAAGAAACAGAAATGACATTTATGTGCTATCTACTGTGTACCTTTCATGAAAGTTTTGGAGTTGGGATTTTATTTTTCCCCGCTGAGAATGCAAACCTTCAGTTTATTTCCAGAAGTTCTTATCGCGGCATAGTGATTTCTGTTCCCTTACATATATATATAGGAATAAAAGGTGCTGACAATACAACTGCTCAAGTAAAGCAAGATAAAAATGACAAAATACTCTATGCTTAATTCTGTTTTCACTATTCCAGAAATAACTAAAGCTGATAAGCTTTATGTGGGGTGAAATCAGCATCCTGTGCCCTGTGTTTTGCCTTTAGCCCAGAAGATACACGTTGTTTCTCCAAAGGCAGATGCAGAGAAAAGCAGTCGCAACCCTTCAGCCACCGAGTTTCCTTACCCCTTAGGTTCTTGATAAAATCTTCCAGCTTCATTTTGCGTTCGGGTTTCACGTTGGGGCTGTACATGTCTGTGTTTAACAGTATGATGGCGAAGGCTAGAATGAAGATGGTATCGGGATTTCTGAACTGTCTCACAACACCTGGATTGCAGATACAGTATCGCTGGCTGTAAAAAAGCAAAGAGGGGAAGCGCTCAGAGCTATGAATTACTATTGCAACCCCACCAAATAAACCAACTGCTACATTCCAGAGGCTGAGCAAGCCATTATTCATGTTCTATACACATATTTAGCTTTCCACCCACATATTCTCATAAGCCAATCCCAGAATGTGGAAGCCTTTAGTTTTCTACTCCCACTGTAACTCCATTTCTTAGCACAGACTCTGAGTTTCAGTAACTTCAGTATTTCACTTTTTTTCAGGCAGTAGCACCCCTTGATGCCAGGTAAAAAAGTAGAGCATCAATTTCAGCTTACTGCTGCCACACAATGATTTACATCTCCTCCTGCCCTGGACAAAGCACACTGCCGTTAGCATAAGTAAGTTCTTGCTCTTTATTCCACCACTGTCGAAATGCCTAATGAAAGGTGGAGAGCATATACCCTCCAGAATGTAAACGGTCTTATAATCACATTCATATAAACTATTATATCCAAATACAGTGTCAGAGACATTAAAAAATCCTTGAGTATCTTTTCAACTGATGCTAGAAAGAAATTTCATTTGAGAAACCTCGCTACATTAACAAAACCAACACACATGAACAGCACCTGCAAATAGAACTTCTCATTTCATACTTTGCAGATCCACCACAAACAACTGATGTATCTGAAACCGTATGCAGCTCACAAGGACACTGCAAATGGGCACAAATGTAACTGGGCTGCAGGCAGCTCCCCAGTTTTTGCAGTCTGACCCTCAGACAACGGCAGGTTTCTGGTGACCAAGCAATCTATTTCAGCATCGTACCTAAAAGCTTCAATTAGCCGTTCTACTTTCTGGGCTTCTCCTTGAACACGGATATGAGCCTGAAATTTCCTGAGAGCTTCATCCAGTTCCATTGTTGAGAAGTCCATCTCATCCACCACACAGCTAGGATAAAAACATATCACCATTGGGTTTTCATTTCTAATAACACAGTACCAAATGTAAGATTTCAAGACCAAAAACCCCTTTCAATTTTCCATTCCTTGCAGAGATCCAGGGAGTTTTTAGAATCACTCAGCAGCAACTGCAATAATCGTAGGCAAGCTTGCAGGATGGACTGCAGTTAATGGATCGATGAGGATGTGTATGTGTAAGCAGGCTCTTGTTTAACGGAAGAGCTGCTACAATGACGAATGTCTGACCAGCGTAAGTGAAACACCATTGCCAACAGTGATCATCGGGTTTGTGCCTCCAGCCCAATCCATTATTACAATGCCTATAATAATAATAAGTATTTTATACTGCTCAAAATATCATAGCAAAACCACCTGCAGCAAACCATAATCTGTACCAAATGGCCCTGTGTCTTAAATTTGGAGAAAAGCCACTACTCTTGTTTGGTTACGCTCTCTCTATCACCGTAATCCTCATCTCCCCGTCATCTGTCACGGCTTTCAGTTAACAGTTATGAAGAAATAATTACTTTCTTGCTCTGGAAACACAGAGCTGACAATAAATAAACGAGGAACCAGTTTACTACAATCAACCATGTGAACTATGTTGTTCTAATACTTTGTTTAAAGACTGCTTTTATATCAGAAGCTCATAAATTTCCTTTCTTTAAACTCAGCTTTTAGTTTTTAAATAACCAGACGTGAATCACTGCAAGTACCAGCACTGTAATGAAGAAACCACCAAAAGAAAGCACAAGCCAGCTTTAAAAGCCTTTTCTTAAATGTAAAGCTATCCAATAACAAATGAGAGTGGCTCACATCTTTCTTTCAGTAAAGTCACAGCTAACATAGATTAATATCAAAGCAATTTATTCCCTTGAATATTTTCCCTTTGTGCAGAAGCGCAAGGAAACAAACAAACAGGCTTGGCATTTCTCACGCCCTTTCCAATCCACACCTAAAACCTATTATCAGGTCTGCAATAATGTTCACAGTCTTCCCACCTACTGCAAGTTCTGCAGCACTTTCAGAGGATCTTTTCTCCTTCAAAGGGGCAAAGCACATGTGCAGACAAGCTGGAGTCAAAATGAAGTAATTAGAGCAATTAAGGACCTCCGGAAACATGCGGGCCAACAACAAGATGGGGAGGGGTCTCGAACAACCCTTTATGTGAAGCATGGAGACAGCAGATACGCCACGGTCGATGTTCCCAGCTGGAACCAGGGCTTTTCTGCAAATACTTAAAAATAGCAAACAAGACTTTCCTAGTGTCTAGGTAAGGGCAACAAAGGGAAAAAGCAATCTTAGCAAGCGAGAACAGGGAAGGAAGGAAGATCAGACATGCTTGTTTAGTTTTTGTTAGCAATAATTATCATCCTTGATAACAATATCATGATCACAATGATAAAGAGAGGGTTAAACAGGCCTCAGCTGCTGCGGGAGACCTTGAGTACATGTGTGGATATGCCTGTGCTGAACAACCCTGCCTTCACCACCACAGTTACACATCCCAGGCAGGTAAAGGTGAGAAGCAGCTGGGCTTCACCCCTTCCAGGCTGGCAGAGAGCTGGAACTGCTTCCTAGGAACCACGTCCTGCTCAGCGCTTCTGCAGATCTAGGCAGGGAGAGCTGCCTTGGTTCTCTGCTCCGGCACTCGCCTGTGCTCTCGCCCGTAACGGGGCAGCATAACAGACTGAAGCGATGGAGTCTCATACAGAGCCACAGGACACTGTGCTCTCCCTCTCACTTTTAACAGTGCCCTTTATGATGCTTCTGTTTTATTTGCTTTTTGAGTGACTGTACTTCTGTTTTCTACCACAAAGCCAAGCCACAGGAGAAGGTCAGATCCTCAGCCGCACCTGTACTGCATCAAGCATTCCTTGGTCAGGCAAAGAGAGAAAGCCGAGGCTCCTTGCAGAGCAGCAGTGCTTCAGGAAGAGTGACTGATGTGCCAGGGCAACATCATCAGTGCCGGCTACACCAGCCCCACGCCACCCAAACAATGCCTTCACACCAGGGAGCAGCTACAGCAGGCCCAGAATGCAGCTCTTGGTTACTCTCCTGAATATTTTCTAAGGTCTGGTGAAAAGAACAGTTTAAATAGCTAAAACACCCTACTTTAGAGGACCTGGGAATCTTGAACACAAATCAAAGCAGGTCACTTGATATTAACAGCAAAAGGATCATCTGTTAAAATCTCTTTTCTATCTAACAATCTGGAGTCATTACCAGTTCAACAAAATCTACCTCCCACCTGTAAAGATGCTATTCAAGATGGAATGCTATTCTGCTGTCTCTTCTTATGGAAAAAATACCTTCTTCCTGCTTGCAGGCAAGGTTCACTAAGTTATCATGAGAACTTCACCACTTAGAGGTGTGCCTCACCTGAAACCACTTATTTAGGCATTGATTAACTTCAATAAAAGGCCTGTTGTGGGGCTGTAGGTAGGTGATTTTGACCTTACTCTTAACAACTCACCTCACCACATCTGGCTTAGCAGAGACACTTGTACATAACCCTGTTCTGCTGGCACATTTGGGATAGTGAGGGCAAACCGTTTGTGCAAGGTCGCAAAATGCTCCATCTAAGATTATAAACCACCTCATCCTGGCCCTGTGCTGTTCTCTTTTAAAAAGCTGTGAAATACACACTCTTTGGAAAGTCTTCACCCTAGCCTGAGTCATCATCGCAAGGTCCAGCTGATCACTGAAGGAGTTACTAATGACTCAGGCCGCATTGTGAGGCTGCTGCCCATACAGAGGCTCTTCTGCTGCTTTCTGCTGGACAAACTGCTATAAGAAGGCAGAGGAAAGGAAGAGCAGGCCTTCAAGAGAAGGTCTAGGCACATGTGCCGTTAGCTGTATCAACAGTGCTCAGGCTCCACTTTGAGGTACCCAAGTTCCAACAGCATAAGACTAAGATCAGGGTGAGGGCAGAGAACATGACTGACATTTTTTGCCATGTGAAGTCAGTGAGAGAAATATGCAAAGCAAATAGGTGTTGGTAGACTTTTATCACAATACCATAGATTTGTGTGATGTATCAACATTATGGCACCAATATTCTGTATCAACACGCAGCCCTCAGGAAAGACCAATGCCAATTCCTATACAGCTTTTGTTATGCTCTAAGTAAAACCTGGGCTCAGAATTTTCCTGAGTCTTCCTTAATGGGCAAGATGTGGGTTTTTTTTTGCTTTCCTTCTCAGCAGTTCTGTTAAACATCTAACTAAATTCTTTCTACAATTCCTTGAACAAAACTGGTTAAGATGTGTTCATGTTTACAGGTCAATATAGTAGATGAAGAAATGAAAATGCCCCAAAAGAATATGTATTTTAAATGAACACCCTCTTAGAACAAAGCAACTTCTTTTCTGGTCTGCTCTATGTATATGGTTTAGAAAATTGTGAACGAGCTACTAATTTTCTACTTTGAATTTCCTTGGTTTTTAAATCAGTTTTTGTTTATCTACTCTTATGGAAAAGAACAGTCTGTATACACCTTGTCAGCATATGCCCCTGCATGCTGAGATCCCTTTTTATCTAACATCTCAGCCATTTGGCTGTAGTAATTATTTTCATGTTCTGTTACTGATGAAGCTTGATGCTGCATATGATATTATTTTGTTTCATTCAGTAAATTATTAGAGAGCCAGAGGAAGGAATAAGAGTTTGAAATAACATACTCTAATGCCCGTGAAAACAAAACATAGATTTAGAGTGAATGTACATGGCTACAGGGAACATAAATCCTTTTAAGTGTCTTACTGGATCCATAACAGAATGGGTAACTTAGCTGGAAAGCAAAAAAATAAACATTTGCTCATGTACATGCCTTACTTCTTCACCCTCACAGTCCGGTTTCCTCCTCCTTCCAAACAAGGTCCAGAGGTAAGCACAAAACATCAGAGATCATTTACCACCTCTGGCTTGATGAAACACCTTACTTGAACATTAAAACATGCTTCTCTCCCCTTCCTCACCCCCCGCCCCAGTACTCACTCCAAGACATCGCGGTTGAACTGTTTCTGCCGGTTGCCCAGGAACTCCCCGATCATCTGCCTGCTGAGACCTTTCCTTTGCAGGAGAAAGTGGGCAACGCCAACTGGCGTGTCTGGCACAAAGCCTCGCTCAATTAGGTACTGGACTCCTTTTTCAGGTTTCCTGAGGAGAAAAAGAGAAGGCAAAACTATAAATTTTCTTCCATCGGACCTGAAGGCACCCGATGAGAATTTTACAGCAATTTGACCAACCACTTTTGACAAATGTACTGCCGGTACGGGCCAGCGGAGTTCCAGGGTAAATGCAACCAGCCCGCAGAACATACTGTTCACTGCTAACAGCTTTCCAGCTTTGAAACACATCTTTGCATGTTGTCACACATTCCCCTGCTTCACACTCCTTCCAAAGAGAAGCTTTGTATGCAAGCAGCTTCAGGCATCGAAGTCAAAACACTTGTCAAGGCAGCAGACAAGCCCGACACCAGCTACGAGCACTGCTGTGGTTGGAGAGCTGTTCCTTCAGAGCCTGAGCTGAAAAGTGCCGGCAAACAACGGGAAACAAGGAACACCCCTAGCACCCACCCCCTGCTGCCAAACGTTAAATTTATTGAACAGAACAATAACTTGGAAGCTGAGAATACAAAAAATAAGGGGGAAAAATAGCCATTCATGCATAAAGGAGCAATTAAAAATAGTGGAGCTCCCATCTCATTGAGGTTTGTTTTTCTTGCCCTTTTAAGTCACCTGTTGCTCCAGATTCCCCTGCTCAGCCAGGGACCTTGCAGCAGCTGCAGTATTTTACATCTCTCTACGCATCACTTCTGATGTAGCTGCAACCATTTTTCAGATCACAAAACAAAGCAAGCCGAAGCCACTCATGAGAGCATATTAAGAAGTGTGCGCTTGGGAGGAGGGCTGGGGATGGAACTGGCTCCTGGCAATAAGATCTACTGCTCATAGAGGCAAATGCTGCTTCTACTGTAAAGCGATGTAAAATTCCCCTCGCGGCACACACTGTGCGCTGCATCTTCCAGCAGCGTATCACAACAGACAACCGTAATTCCTTTAAAAGCCACTAAAGCGATACCTTTACAGAACAAGTAACTCCATCATCACCTTTATTTTGTAATGAATTATAACACAACGTCCACCTATACGAGTGAGTGATTCACAGCGCGCTGGATGGCCTGAAAGATGTTGCCTTGATGGCAAGCAAAATCGATTGCAAAGGACAAGGTGACCTTACAATTTTTAGACAAGGTTGATCATAAAACCATAACCCTTCCTCAGGGTTTTTAATTGCAAATAAGATTACTAAATACATCACCATTCATCTCTCTTTTACATTGCACCATTGCACACTTAATATCCTATTAAGAGTTAGACAGATCAGAGGAATGTATTTGATTTAATCAAAGAGGAGCTCTCAAATCTCAATTTCTTGCATCAGGCTTTGGGGCTCTTTTCCTCTGAGATAAGATTACGCATAAGGTCATCTTCTAAATACAAACTTGTAAAAGGAATCTCCTTCATACTTAAAAAGTACCCTTTTTCTAGTGAGCACTGTAACTGCTATGTTCATAAGCTTTTGCATTGTACTTCAGAATTCTTAACCTTTCTGAACTTAGATTCACAGTATCCAACAAAACCAGGAATAGTTCCCTCCACCTCACTTGTTAAGGAGCTACATCTGTCCATATATTCTGGAGTGATACAAACCCAGGAGAGTTCCTCTTCAGCAACTGTTAAAGCAGAAACCAAAGAATACTATCATAAACTACAACTCATTCAAAAATCACCTTTTATTCACGTGCACTTCAGGCTAGGTAAGCCTCCAAAACAAGACTTTAAACCATTTCACAATATACTGGAAGACAAAGCTCTTTACCCACTGATGCTTTCCTTGTGCTGAGGTGGAGCACCAGGAAGTTTTGCAGGATTATTTGATCAAGTACTCTGATTTGTTGCAAAAGTTGTACCATGGAAGCAATGTAAACTGAACTGTAATAACACAAACCCAGAACCTGACAGCTCTGAGCCGCAAGAATTAAGACTGCTCTTTCCCTTTTTGACAAATCACACTGTGGAAGCAATGGCATAAACTTCAAAACCAAATCTGCGAGAGTCATCACCATGGCGAAGAAACCTTCTAACTCATGGCCCTACCCACTGAATCTGCCCACAATCAATACAATTGTGTCCTGTTATTTTGAAATCTGTCCTCCAAAACCTGTTAACTCTGTTGTTCTGTTCTAGAGAAACGACTGCAAACCTGAAGAGCACACCTGACCAATAGCTGGGTGCCCAGACCCAGCCACCAGAGCTCCTGCTAAAGCAAAGGAGGCCAAGAATTAAACAGTTTATTCTAGAGAATTCCTACTGCCTGTGGATATAAGGACTGTATCTTTCCTAATGTTACTTTGATCTTGCTTTGAAGGTCAGGGAAAAAGGATTCCTTAGCACAAGCATCAGCAGGGTAATTGCTCTTAATGACAGAGCCTATAGCTTCAGGTGGTCTGTTGGGACCTCACCCCAAGCAATCACTGTCTAGAACAGAGCACACTGTAAAGAATGGTGTAAGGGACAAAGAGCCCAGAGGCAGCTGGTACCACCCTGTCAGGGAATCACTCACCCAGCAAGGAAGCATTTTCAGTTTTCCTATCGCTGAAACAAATACGAGAACTCTGAAGCTTAATGGTTATATGTGAATGTACACAAATAAATGCTAAATAACACCAGTTTCTGTGGCTAAATGTGGGCATTGCTTATCTTATCCAACAGGTATCTCCTTAGCTTCCCATTCCGCTCACCAATGGTCTGTCATTCCCAGAAAACTGAAGCCTAATTTCCTTCAGGTGTATGACTGGATGCACATGAAGGGGTCTGGGACTGAACACAAAACAGCACATCTGATATAAATTTTCCTCCTTTCTGCCTACTCAGAACTGAGCGTGGACCGTTCTAGACTTACAACTAAGAGTCTTTTGTGATTACGAAAATTCCCAGTGATGGCTGGTTAATTACACCTACCAGCAGCAGGGAAGATGAGGGGTCTATAAATAGCAACCGAGGAAGCTGCATAAGCAGAGCATTTATTTTCAGATCTGAATACATTACCTAATATCAAAATACACCCTCTAAAGCTAGCGCTTTACAGAACTGATGAGATACATATTTAAAGCACTTTTCACAGGATTGCTTCCAAAATAAAGCTTAAAAATGTCTTCCATCTCAAAAAGCCCCAACCAAAACAAATGAAAAGGAATCTACTGAAAGGTAGAAAAAAATCAACTCGCACAAAAGATGTGCAAACCCTTATTTGCATAAGATTCGCAGATATTACATAAAGAGTTAACGAATTTGCCAGAAACTGATTAATAATAAGACCTTCAGGATGGTTTAAAGTAACTTTAGGGGAAAAATATTGATGGAGAAAGTAATGCAAACTTCAAAATAACTACTCAAACCAGTATATTTTAAAAGTAGGTTGAGGGAGGTGATTCTCCCTCTCTACTTCATTCTCTTGAGACCCCACCTGGAGTGCTATGTCCAGTTCTGGAATCTCCAACATAACCAGGATTTGGAACTGATGGAACATGTCTGTGTGCGTTTCTGAAGACAGGTTGGATCCTGTAACACTTTTTCAAAGCAAATTGCAGAAATGTAGAATGCAACAAAACCACACACAGATAACAGAAAAACAAAGAGCAAAACACCTCCCCCTGCCCCAAAGACACATTCTCTCAAAAGCCAAGCGCATCTCTCCCATCTCCTCTGTCGAGCCTCTCGTTCCCAGGTGTAGAAGGGGATGGCGCATCTACTCTGCAAGTTCTACATGCAGTGCTGGAAGTCTAACTTCAGTGGAAGTTTGCACCAAAAGGGGAGCATGTTTGGGAGTTCTGCTGATGTAAATGATGTATAAGGCTCTCCTAAGAATTAGCTTTCCTTCGGAGTATGGAGTAGGAGAGATTCCAAAGGTTAGTGGTGCTTGGAAACAGGGCTTTGCATTACCTGGATATTTGAAATGTTATCTCCCAAATTGTAGGAAATACGGATTTTCCAAAAACACCAGTGAATTTGAAAAGTGAATTTTGAAAAGGAAAAGCTTTCAGACAGATTCTAGATGGTAAGAGATTAGCCCAAATGTGGCGTTTACTGTTATTGGCACAGTCAGTTGTACCACTAAATCATATGAAACCTGGTGTTCAGCAAGCACCTCGATGGCAGTGCCACCCTGGCACTGCTCCCTGCTCTCAGCTCTCTTGCTGGTTTAGCAGTTCTGACAAAATAAAGTAGGAGAAAAAGTGTATTTGTTGTTTGTGGGGTTTTTTTTTTTGTGTGGCTTCGTTTTTTTTTGAGGTGGTTTGTTTTGTTTTGGTTTCATTTATTTGTTTAAATTCAGTCAGGTTGCCCCATAGCTCCATTGTCAGTCGGGTGACCAAAGAGGTGGACAACCTGCTTGTGTCCCCACTGGCCAGCAGGAGGAGAGAACGGAGAGCAGCAGGGCTACCTGGGAAAGAAACAGCCAAAAAACCACAGTGCAAAAGCATAGAAAGCCTCCCCTATTTTTAACTCACTAAACATGAAACGCTTACCAGCACCCAAATCCATATTACATCTCTGTGCTCAGACAATAACAGAGCTGTAAAATGGAAGCATGAATAAAAAATGAGCACAGAAAGCAGCTTACCCAAGTTGAGATGCCAAAAGCATCTTTTGAGGTAAGCTAAGGGGTGACTCACACAATGTTCACAAACACAACCACAATGTCCCCGCTGCCTGAGAAAGCTGGCCTGGCTGAAACCAAGATGCTCGGTGACACACCTAGAAAGAACGTCCCTATTTCCGAAGGCACATCCATGCTTTCTGGTTTCTCAGCTGTGCTTCGGGACACACGGGCTACACTGCAAAGATCCCAGACTGTGAGAATCTAGAAAAGAAGCAAGCCAGAACTACATGGAGGCTGTCACTCTGCAAACAGAAACGTGCTGCTGCCAGAGAAACCGTTTCATGTTGAGGGTGGAGAATTCAATGCAGCTGTGATGCCAGCCCTTGGTTAAAATAAAATAACCTTCCTTGCCTTTGACACTAGAGATCCCACCCTGGAAAGAGGCACAGTTGTCACAAAACTGAGCACTAGCTTAACATTAAAATCCAGGGATGGCTTTCATAATAGCAAGAATCTAAAACTTAGAATAATTAAGTAGATAAATATTTTTTGATAGCCAGGTTGACAATAACCAGCTGGCTGAACACTCTCCTCAGCCTGGCAGACAGGTAGGATTTTTTTAGTGTGGTTGTACTCCTTCCTTCACTTGTACTGCACAGCTTCCTGTGCTGCAGTGAAGCTCAGAGCATCGCTGTGTCTATTTTAAACCTTCTGGGAAAGAAGACAAAACACAGCAACCTTAAAATACTGCCAAAACCACTGGTCAGAGTTCACCCGGCTGTGCAGCAAGGCAAGAAGGGGACTGAAAGGAAGTAGCCAGAGGAGCTGACTGGGAAGCCTGAGCTGTGTCATTCTCATGCTACAACTGTGTAATGAAGAGAAAGAACTATGGGGAAACTACACCTCCTGGCAGTTAGGAGAAAAGAGTCCCTGTGTCAGGAACACAAGCCAAGAAATAGCACATGTTTCACAGCGTCTTTCCGTCTCGTGGAGATGGGGAGAGAGTCACTCCTGATCTCTAGGCAGGAGCCCTCAGTTTCCCCCACAGGGGATAACTTCTCACTACTTTATCATGTATCACGTGTCCTCAGGTTCATTCAAGACCAACCCAAAACACTCCCACCACAGATGTGAAGGGCACAGCTTGCCTGCAATTACATCAATTCACCTGCAGCAATCTCCATTCAGTGAAATTAAATTTATTCTCGTGTCACTGGCATAAGAATTTTGAGAGTGACCCAGAATGATCCAGTGGGAGATCCCAATGGCAGGGGCTGGAATTGGATGGGCCTTGAGGTCCCTTCCAACCCAAACCATTCAATGATTCTACGATTCTAATTGTGGAGGAACTGACCTCAGTGCCCAGTTCTGTTTGGTGGGAGACAAAACAGAGAGAGGAAACTCTCTTCTTAAAACTGGGCAACTGACCTAAACAGCTCTAACTTTACTTTCTGACTGATCAGTCTGATTCTTTATGTCACCGCTCCCTAGCACAGTGCTAGAAAATCACACATTAAACATCTTTATTGCTACTGAGTGTTCAAGGCCTGTCTGAAAACTCTCACCTGAATTGCGGCTGACGACAAAACCATTACAAGTGTATAAAAGGCAGCAGAAGGGCCCCAGCACAAAGTCTGGGTTATTCTAATAAAGCAGGAAAAGCAGAGATTAAAGCCATTTCAGAAATAGGATGCTTCTGCAGTAGAAGCGTCAGCCTTGAGGAACAAAGCAGCTGGCACAGCCAAGAGGCTCCCAAGGCACACCCCGAGCGGCTGTGATGCAGTGGCTGGGCATGTCCTGGCTGGTAAACCCAACCCTGAGTCATCGTGCCACGGCACAGTTCGTAGCTCCTCGATATTCCTTCTCTTGGCAGTGGACAGCCTACTTTTTATTTCTTTTTTTTTTTCTTCCTCTGCTCCTTCCTTCCTTGCAAGCAAGAAGGAAATATTTCAGTTAAATACTCACCTCCTCTGACCCCTTCGCATCTCTGTATTTCTCAAGGAGAACAGAAGGGCTTGTAGCTGCCAGCAGAGCAAAATATACTCCGCTTTGAGACAAGGTACATGTAAACCTGCTGGCTCTCTCAGTAGTGTTTGTAAGGGCTGAGTACTGCTTCTGTGTTTGCGCAACTGCAGCCCGGAATAAGACATTGAGATGACTTTGTCCTTGAAACCACGGAACAGTTCCTGTCTTAACATTTTCTGGTGTCCCTGCCCTAAATTCTCTTTCCATACCCTCACCCCACTTACACAGAACAGAAGCATTTCAGCTTCAATTTCTGCACCTCTGCTGGCTGCGAATGGGAAACACTGGCCGTCATGTTTCCTTTTAGAAGGATACCTTTTGAATTTGCAATGCAGAAATGCTGTTTAAAGATCTCCAGATGTTTCATTTACAGATCCACCAAATCCCAAGTCAGCAGACAGATGAATTGTTAAACAGGAGGAAAGAGCCAGTGCCCCCTCCTCTTGTCCCACACTCTTCTTCCAAGGGTTCCTATGCAGCCTTCCCAACTCCCTGTTCAAACCTTCCTCTGCAAAGGCAGCTGGTCACATTTTTCACCTTCAAAATGTGGTCGCTTGTGATGCGGGGGCAGAGGGAGGGGGAATTAAAATTCTGGCATCCAGACTTGTACCAGATGCTCACCTGGGAGCTGCTCCCCCCGTCACAGGGTCACTCTCTAACGACAGACTGCATCCTGAGCACGCGCCCAGGCGCTGTCAGAGCAAACCTGTTACGGATTCCCAGCACGCAGCAGCGGGAGGGAGACTGTGGAATGGTTAATGGCAGGCGGAGCTGGCGGCAGAGGATGAGGTAATGGCTCCTGCCTGGTCCCAGGGATGCTGGCGCACAGCTCCTGCTGGTCACAGGGCCTCGTCTGCAAAGCCAGACGGGCTTTCAACATCCCGCAAAGTTTATACTCCCTTTCTGCAGCAATAAAAGGAATCCCTCTGCCCACATTTGAAATCGAGGCTTAAATATACTGTGGGTTGAATCTCCCAGTTCTACGTTTGAGTTGGTTTTCAGGGACAGGACATAAAACCTGCCAATCAAAGCACCCACTCAGGGGGAAAAGAGGAAAAATGGGTCCCCAGGAAGAAAAGATAAAACACACACAAAACAAAGCCAAACACACAGAGCTTTTTTTTTCCTTTGGGTGTTCTCACTTAGGGCTAAATGTTTCTAGAAATAATGAGAGTCATGCTAAGAGCATTCTTCTCTCTGCACTAACTGCTCGGCATGCGAGAGGACAAGCTACATGGAGTGCTTTGATTTTCATGTCTGTGGGAGCTGTCTGCGGCTGGATAATCTGCAGCCCAGATGTTGGAACAGCAGTAAAGGCCCTCTCAGCGTATACTCGAGGATGGCAAATGCCTCTATTGCGAAATCCTCAACAAGCCTCCTGTCTTGCCTTCCCTTGCCCTATGGAATCACTCGAGTCACAGGAGATACGATTTGCAGGGACACTGGTGATCAGTGACAAAATAAACAGCTAGTTCACGTGTAGGGAGAACCTTGGTTTGATTTACGCCTACTCCTTCCTAATCAGCGTGCGCTTACAGAGCCTAAAATCATTAATCTAAAAATACATGTTTTCAGAGCAGATATTAGAACGCTGAATGGGTGCCATGAGACCTGACTAAAAGCAATGCAGAAAGTCCGCTCAGCATCCGAAGCGCAGCTCATCAGGCACGTGATTGGGGTCAACGGAGGGACATCAGATCAGAACATTTACTACAATATTTAAACAAAGGGCTACTGGCAAAATTGCTTAAAAAAATAACAACATCTGGCTTTTTTTAAAGGATTTCAAACGAGAGAAAAGATTTCCAGTACTTTCTGACCGTAACACTACTTAGGAATCCAAATAACCTTCAACTTCCATCCACATGTAAATGATAGAACCAAATACCTCTGTTGAACAATTAAAGCTGCTTTCAGGAGAAACGAAAATGTATCCTCTCACAAATACTGTTGTGTGTCCCAGATTTCCAACAAGAATTTCTCCAGAAATAGCAATTTGCAGCTTTTTACTCGGTATAATCCCACCAGGACTCAGCAAATTCCTCTCATATCTGCTCAGTAAAATAAATAGATACCTAAATTAATATTCCAGGGAACCTAGACATGTTTAATAAATTCTGTTCCTGGAACTAGTATCCAAATCATATCAACAGTGATTTTTAAATTTCAAATAAAATGATCCCTATTGTGCAATCAATGAAGCTGGCAAGGCTTTTAAGGTTTACAGGTCAAAAGACGACACATCACTGCATACTGCAAACAGATACTCATGCCTTTTTAGCTCTGTCAATAAATCCTTTGAGAGAACTTGGGAAGAGTAGGGACCTTGATAATAGCTCATTATAAAGGAAGCTACAGAAAACTCCTCACAACAGTATGCTGTAATGGACTGAGGACACATAGGAACAGTTTTCCATCTGTCACTACCCTTTCCAGAAAGCAAGAGAGGACAAAAAAGGAGGGTAGAGGCTGAAAGGCATCTGGGAAAACTTATTGTAAAAATATTTATAGCCTAGGCTCTGTTTAGCCATGTAAAGTGGTGTCAGGTCCATTTATCTCCAAAATGTGCGTGCAAGATTAGGCCCCAAGACCTTCAAGAAAACACTACACACAAGCCCTCAGCGGCATCATGCACAGTGGAGGGAGCCAGGCGGAGTGGTGGCAGCTGCCCTGAGCTGCCCTGCTCAGCCTCTCTTCACCAGCCACGGCCAAAACTGGCACCAGCACCACTATGACTGGCTCCAGTGGCGAGAAATCACAGTGCCATAGGAACACTGCCAGAGGGGAAGACCTTTGGAAGTCTCTTCCAATATCTGATACCCCCAAAGAGATACTAAATGTGACTCCAACCTCCATGGGATTAGCAAAAGCGTTTGAGAAACGCAAACTTTTATCTCCTGCATTTTACAGCACCAGGCACAGGGGCATCACATTTTTAAACCACTCTAATGCTGTCCAAGTTGTGCTGAAAATCACAGAGTGATTTGGGTTGGAAGGGACCTCAAAGCCCATCCAGTTCCACCCCCTGCCATGGGCAGGGACACCTCCCACTGGATCAGGGGCTCCAAGCCCCATCCAACCTGGCCTTGAACCCCTCCAGGGATGGGGCAGTCACCCCTGCTCTGGGCAACATGGGCCAGGGCCTCCCCACCCTCACAGCACAACATTTTGTCCTAAGATCTCATCTCAACCTCTCCTCTTGCAGCTAAAAAATGTTCCCTCTCATCCTATCCCTGCCCTCTCCGATCCAGAGTCGCAGCTTTCCTGGAGTCCCTTTCAGCACTGGAAGCTTCTCTAATGTCTCCCTGAAGCCTTCTCTTCTCCAGGCTGAACAACCCCAACTCTCTCAGCCTGTCCTCGTACAGGAGGTGCTCCAGCCCTGGGATCATCCCTGTGGCCTCCTCTGGACTCACTCCACTAGCTCCCTGTCCTTCCCGTGCCGAGGACTCTGGAACTGGACACAGGGCTCCAGGTGAGGTCTCCTCAGAGCGGAGCTACAGAATCCCTTCCCTCTCCCTGCTGGTCCCACTGCTTTGGATGCAGCCCAGGATACCGTTGGCCTCTGGGCTACGAGCACACGCTGCCAGCTCATGTGGAGCTCCTCATCCACCAGCACCCTAAGTCCTTCTCCCCAGTGCTGCTCTCAATCCATTCTCTGCCTGGCCTGTAATCACGCTGGGCACTGCCCCAGCTCAGGTGCAGGACCTCGCACCTTTATTAACACAGACAGTGCGTGTCCCCTGCCCCAGACTCGGCTCAGCAGGGCCCAGCTGGCCAGGTTGCTGCAGTCGGAGCAGCCAGTAACTGAGGGCAGTGATGCCAGCCAACATACCTGGCAGCCACAGACCCGTGGCCAGGAGCCAGAGGCTCTGCCACCATCACCGCGGTGGCACAGGAGGAGGGAATAAAGCAAGACACTCCTTCCCACACCAGCACAGCTCCATGTGGAGTCACAGCCTGCTGCCACCAACCGTAGAGCCAGGGCCAGGGTGGGTTTCCTCAGACTGCTCGGGTTAAAAACCACCTCGTCCTACTTAATCTGCTAGAGCCATCAGTGCACTGGTAGCAGAATGGAACCTGAAAATCTTACTAGATTGGGCTGCAATAACTGGTTAACCTGGTATTTCCAGCCTGCCATCAAAACAAACATGAGAATAGAATCACAGCCCTTTCTACATTTTTTCGTCTCCTTCTTTTAAAAAACAGCAGTCAAAAGCCCTCTTGAAGCCTTGTTTATAAGCAAACCAGTCTCAAAGTCTGGATTTGCATTGGCAGGGTTTGCAGCCTGCAAAATAAACCTTTCTAGGTAGTGTTTTCCTTCTGCCTATGAGGGAGGAATGGTTTCCAGCGTAATTTTTCCCAGCCTGCATCCCTTTCAAACCACACTGAAGAGAATGTCTAATTCAACACAGCTGGCTGCCCCACGCTTCCCTGGGAGCCCCTGCGCTCCGGGCATGCACCTGCAACCCTTCCTTTAGGAAGGCAATGAATGGCAACACAGAACCCAACAGCCCATTGAGGGTGCTGAGATCACTGCTGCATTCAGAACAGCAGAACGTACAGGAGCTGTTAATTAGCTGCAATGTCTTTGGCAGAAACTTTCCGTTTGGAGGATACTTTATGCTCTGGTACAGTGGATAGCATAAAATATCTTTTTAAAAAGTGTACTTTGTTGATCAGCAGTAAGGCTCCAAACTGACCACCAAGACATAGTTTGAAACAAATCCTGTGATCAAGTGATAAGAAAAATGGCTTTCACTTACTTACATTTTTTTCCCTCTGGTCCTGTGCTCTCCACTTTCCAAAGACATTTGTCCTACTCATGTGTTGCTCGTAATGGGGATTAAGTGAACAAGACCACCAGTTGTGCTCAGCTTTCACTCCACCTGTTACTAGCTACTCTAACAAAAGGCCTCTGGTAAGAAATCCGCACTTTGGCTTCTGAAAATTATTATTGTAATAGGAAAGCCAGAAAAACTATAACGCTTTGTTGATGTAAGGATAGTGACTCTGCATGCTTTGTAAAACTCCACTCTTTCCACATGCTTAGCGAACAAAATCAAGTGCTTGCTACAATTCACGCCCTTCTTTGAGATTCTAAAGTCTTTGCCTTTCAGCCAAGCATCATGTACCAGAAAGAAATAACATCATTATTTGTTAATTAAGGTTTGGCATTGTAATTTGCAAGAAATATTTCAAAGATGCAACAAAATGAACATGAACTTATTGTAAAAGATATCCCTAGAACTTCCTCCTGTAGATGCAGACATCTGGCAAAAACTTGCCTTCTTGTACGAGGTAACTTCAAAGCTGCTTGTTCCAGCCCTGCGCACTGTCCTTCCACATGGGTGGGGCTCACATCCTCTCGGCAGCGCTGCCAAGGCTCGTTTTGCGATCATAAACGTGTCATGGAAGATCACGTGGTCAAAAGAGATCGAAACAATTCTGTGGCTTCGACTTGAACGCTGGAGAGCAGCCCAAGGACTGTACCCCACCCACATCATGGATGGACCTCCGGTCACACGATGGGAAGCACGTGCACTTTGCAACAGGGGATCAAGCAGACCCTTGCTGGTCCAAGAAGCCAGGCAGCTGTATTTTTGCCACGTCTTGAGAGAGAAACTGTGTGGACAGGGCTGATTTGCAGAGTCCCTGCAGACCCCCTTCCCAGCCCGCATCTAATCAGGCTGGACAGGCCTCCTTGATGCCATCCTGCACGTGAAACGGGAGCTTTCGCCATGGAAACAAGGCTTGCTTTTCAAAACACATTTGGACACACAAGCTGCTCCTGTGCAGTATATGTCTGAAAGGAGAAAGGATTCTTCATCTTGAAGAAAACATTACCTACAATTCCTGGCAAACGCCTGAACGCGATCTCTATTCCTTTTCTTTCCTCATAAAATGCAACTTGCACTCCCACTGATATACTTCTAGTAGTCTTCTTCTGTACTTATAAAAGAAAAAAGCTTCAGACGTTTCCCAGCTCCCTTTCCTAATGCAGATTCATGCACCATCACATTCTACAATTGTTCAGTACCTGA
Organism: Phaenicophaeus curvirostris; assembly: GCF_032191515.1. Lineage (NCBI taxonomy): Eukaryota > Metazoa > Chordata > Aves > Cuculiformes > Cuculidae > Phaenicophaeus > Phaenicophaeus curvirostris. The sequence continues at coordinate 3,381,061 of NC_091402.1, read as the reverse complement.
CACTGCCCAGAGGGATAACAGGGCTATTAATGAAATGTCACAATCTGTGGACTTCAAGAGCTGTCATCGAAACCGAGAGACATGGGATAGTCGGGGGCTGTCTGAGCTGTTGGTAGAACCAGGGCGGCTCAGCAGTTCTGTATCAACAAAGATACAGAGGTAAAATGCTGAGGGGCTGAAACAACCACACACATCAAAAGATGACGCACAGAGGTGCTGCCTGGTGCGCTGTGCGGTGCTGTCTTCTAGAACTCACTGCTATCAAACTGCAAGTCAACTTACAACCAGTCAACAAATAGCAAAGATTTATCGATTCTCTGTTCAAGTCCATGCAGTAAGACCACTTGGATGTCTTTCAAATAACAGCCTCTGTTCTTCTCTGTTCCTCATGTTTATTTTTCACCTTCAGCCTTCTACTCAAACAGGTGCCACAAGAAGCATCTGACAGTTTCCAATCCTCTCATTCAGCACCGCTTGAGCACCTTTTCCATTCTCCTTTTTTCCTCATATCCTCTGCAGCTGGCTGCTATCGCACCTGAAGGCACTGATCATTGACTGCTCCGAGTTTAATTACCATGCAAAAAAACAGAGTGAACACCAAGTCTTTTAAATGTCATCCAAACATAGCACCTCCCTCCCCATCAGGGATGTGAATGTTTTCAAATCTTGTGAAACCCAAACCTGCTGTCTCTTCCTACCCAGTCTTCTTCAGGAGCAGCAGCACCTGCACAGACCCTACAGCTTCCACACTGCCAGCTTGTGAAAAGCTGCCGTAAAGGCCTATTAACCTTTAGCAAAGACATAAAACCAGAGCTGACAGTTTTCACAACCAACCCTGGCCAATGCATACTCAGTATTGTAACCCAGCCTTGCACGATGGCATCAAAAAGCTTTAACTACTTGCAGTGTTAAAGCATCTCATTCCTCAATGAAGCACTGACCTATTCATCCAAACAAACCAAACGGCAACGCCGCCAGTTGCAAAGGAGGGCTGAGCTCAGCCAGGCTGGAGGAGACTGGGGAATACGGCCCGTGGCAGCATGCTGAAACATCTGTCAGCTCCCCAGAACCTACACAATTCTTGAGAAATACAGAGTAGAAAACTTACACAAGCGCTATGAGCTGCCAACCGCATGGTAAAGAAAAACATGAACAAATCCTGGCAGTGAGCATCCTTCATCAAGTGTTCTGAGGTGCTTTATAGGCACTAGGACAGAAAAGACTTAAGGATGTGACACCCACTCCAGGGCAAGGAAACTGGCTCATTCGGCACCACCTGAGCAGTGACCAAAACCCAGGAATTCTAATGGCAACCACCTAGGTGCGTGTACTGTCAGCTTAGGAGAGCTCGCTCGAGGCCTGTGTGACCCCAGGAATGCGAGTACAGAGTTCAGACCAGCACAGCATCCGTTTGTTACCCTCTATCAGAACATTCCTGGTTTTCTACAGCCCCAGGGGAGTGTCCAAAGGACAAAGTGTTTCCACGAAACAAAGGAACTTGAGGAAGTTATTTTATAAAACTTTTAAACAACTCCATAGATGGGAAAATTAAGCCATAGGCAGAAATACAAATTTATGATAATTTTATGATAAACAGTAAATGTTTGTTTAGAATAAAAACAGTCAGTGCATTGTTTTTTAGTCTCAAAGTTGTGGTAAAATCTAATGAAGAAATCCCAGGACCTGCTGGTGTTAAACAGGAAATTCATCTTACACCACTTGTTATTTCCAATTCCCGTATGCCAATACGGGAATGCTTTACAATACCTACCTGGCAGGAAGGAGTTTGAATCTGTTACACCAACAAAGCATCAGGATTAAGCCATCATATTTTTCAACACAAAAGGAATCCAATCCCTCCTCTAAAATAGTTTCCTGCCATATCTAGACACATAATTATATTTTTTCTTTTCTCCTGAACCTGTTACCTATGAAGGTGTCAACCTGTAAGTACTCTAACATGAACAGTCACCACAAACAGCTTATTTTTTCCCTGAGAAGTCAATATGAGACACCAGCCTTACTTACCTGACACAAAAATATTCCTGCTGCAGTGGCTATATTTTTGCCAAGGAGAGCAAAGAAGGAAATGCTGTACTTACTTGTTGAAGAGATTCAGTCCAATCCTATAGTGGCGTTTCCTGATAACATCGTTACTGAAGGCTGGGGAATCCCAGCTGTTGCGCGTTTCTTTGTGGTACGTTTGTTTGCTCAAGGTTTGCTCCCTCAGGCTGTCCCTGGAAGAAGATTCTGAGCTACAGTTTATTGTGTCATTAGAGTTGGAAGTGCTGTTGATGCTGTCGTTGTCTCCGTCAGAATAATCAGACTCTGATTTGCTTTGCCTGTTTGCTGTGCCATTGATGGCCAAATGGCTGTCTATAGGCCTAGCCCTGTGTCTGGCCTCCGGTTCCTCTCGGGGTATGATCTTGGCAGGAATACTGTGCGGGATGTGTTTTGGGCTTCCTTGTTGACTAGTGATCCCTCGGTCATATGCATTTTGTCTCTTTAATGAGCCCCTCTCCGAGCGATCACTCAAGTCCACCGAACTGTCACTGGGTGGCTCTATAGTTAGCAATGGCAGATGATCCATTCTCATCCTTTGTTCCTGACACTCCAGTGATGGGGTGCTCCTGCAGCTCGTATCCGTGTCTATCTTATCGTCTTTGTGGGTCATAGACCAGTACTCTTGAGAAGAGTTCACAGACCGAAGCCTCAAGTCAGATTCTGTGCTGGACGGTCTGTCTACTGACTGGGAAAGGGGAAGGGGTGGGGACAGCTCTTCCTCGTCTATATATAACGTAACATCACTGTAGGACGCTGTCATCTCGTCAAGCTTCCGGTGATCCACATTGTGAATTGCTGGTTTAGTTTGAGCACAACTATCCCTTTCCAATTCACGACTTCTGACTTGATCCGGAGTTTGGACTTCATCAGAGTGCAGACTACGGCAATTCAGTGCATCGTCAATGGACTCTGCCAGGGATTTCACTTGCCGGGAAAAAGCATCCTCCAGTTCCGTTATTGCATCAGCAAAATCAGTAGATGCTGCTGGAGACTTCATTGTAGCTGACTCTCCAAGGTCACCACATTCAGACTGTACCAGCGATCCCAGCTTTGACCCATCGTTTGTAACAGAAACTTGTTTTCCTTCAAAGTAAGAGCTGTGGACTTTCTCAGGTCCTTCAAAGGAAAACTGCATTCTCATATTGGACAGTACAATGCGCCTTGACATACGATTTTCAGACATAGAACTTCGAAGACGCTCAAAGTTTTTGTTCATCTGATACTGGCGAAAAGCTGTTTGTATCGTTCGAGCAGCATGTCTAGTTATGAGACGGCCTCCATATTTCCGTTCTAGCATTTCCACCTGGGAAGAGGTGAATACAATTACTCTGTTGCTTGATGCAGGTCAGAACAAGATTAAAGTACAACAAAAAAATCTTTTAACAACTTGAATTTTTAGAAGTTTTTCAAAGCATTTACTGTTTTGGGAAGCAAACCCTCAAGGCTCCAGCCTAACAGCTGAACAGATGGTGAACCCAAAAGTCATGGGCAAAATCCACCATAAAAATACAGACAAGACCATGGGAATATAGTCCTATAAAATCACGGTGCTGGCAGTTTGTGAGTGTGTGTTTAAGGTTTGGTTTTCACTCACTGGCATTGCTGTAACCCTGTGCAGACGTGACAGCACTAACACAGCTCAGCGCAGTCATAAAACGGTTTTGATTGGAAGGGACCTTAAAGTCCATCCAGTTCCATCCCCTGCCCTGGGCAGGGACACCTCCCACTGGATCAGGCTGCCCAAGCCCCATCCAACCTGGCCTTCAACACCTCCAGATATGGGGCAGCCACCCCTGCTCTGGGCAACCTGGGCCAGGGTCTCCCCATCCTCACAGCAGAATATTTCTTCCCAAAATCTCATTTCAATCTCACCATTTTCCACCTGGAAATGGTTCTCCCACATCCTGTTCCTGCCCTCCCTGATCCAGAGCCCCTGCCAGCTTTTCTGGAGCCCCTTTCAGCACTGGAGGCTGCTCTAAGGTCTCCTTGGCGCCTTTTGTTCTCCAGGCTGAACAAGCCCAACTCTCTCAGCCTGCAAATTCTTTTTCTGTAGGGACAACTGCAGAGAAAGGAAATCCAAGTATAATGTAAATTGGCACGTTTTGGGAGTAAATTCTAACCACAGCCATCACCTTGCCAGGCACACTTTGCTTTTTACATGAATAAAAACCAGGCAGCATTGTTCCACCCAGACCTTATACCAAAGCCTCACAGACCACCTGCTTCCGGAAAGCTTTCTCTGATAAAACATCGACATTCACAGCCTTCCTCAAACTCAGAACATATTTCTGACTTTCTAAATACAAATTCGAATCTATTTTTATTTTTGTAATTACACTCAGCACTATGAGTGTTTCCAATTATCAGAATGAATATGCCTAATAAATACATTATAAATGCTATCAATTTAAGCTAGTGAAAACCCACCACGTCAATACTTTTGGCAGACTCATTAGATATTTTCAAGCCTTCCCTTCCTAACCACAAAAAAGCATCACTTATTTAAGAAACACTGAACAAAATGAATAACTAGTTTTATTTCAATTTTTCCCCCAATATTTAATTCCTGTTCTGATCAGTCATTGTTGGATACGTATTGTTCATACACGGAACTCCCACCAATCATCGTTTAGTGCTACAATTAAACCCACCACTTTTTTTGGCAGCATTTTTGCATAAGTCTAAGCAATTTTCGTAATACCCCCATGATTCACAAGTCATTTCTCCTGGCCTGCAACTGCAGATACCCTTTCTCATGAGACCCCATGTTGTAATCCCTCTGTCACACGCACGTGCACTCACCACCTCTTCAGTCCACAACTTGGAGATCTTTCCAAGCAATGGTTAAGTTCAGATATCGATGTCCGGGGGGCTTCATCCTGAGGAACTAAACGCTACTCAACAATGTTCTCTACTCCATTATGCCTGTCATGTGGGAGTAGTTACATATTTCTTTTGGTTCTACTGCCAGGGTCAACAGCTCCCGTTCCCCTTCCATGTTAAAGACAATCTCCTTCTTGGCTCAATGCTTTTAGATGTGAATCACTGTGTTTGATTTTTATGTTTTCTCGGATGAGCTCAGACCAGGATTACCACTAAGGAATTCAGTTTTTGGCTGTATCTCGAAAATTCTCTTAACTGAGCTCCCAAAGCCATGACTGATCTCCGAGCTGGGAATCTGGAAATCCCTGCATCATTTTCTACAATTTGTCTTTAAAAAAAAATCACTTAGCCTTCCATCCTCAAAAGGGTCTCCCACTGCCCTCACATTTGCACAGGTCAAAGAGCCTTTGAGATCACTTGTAAAGGCAGTCTGAAGACTAAAAAAAAAGAGTCAAGAAGTCCTGTCCCAGTGCTGCCACTGCTGCTACACAATTATTACGACCTCTCTTCATAGTTTACATTAGGTCACATGTGTTTGAATAAATCTAAAGAGATTATTTTGCTGGACTGATCTCAAAACAAATGATGAATTGTTAATTTAGTTTTCCTCTCAAAATTAAATGTCAAACCTAAAGAAAAGAAAACTGGCAGAGCTGTTGTGAAAGAGTAAAACAAAAACTAATGGTCTATAAAATAAATCTGGACTTTGTGCTTGCAAACAGGCTGTCGTCCTTCAGGTTCGCACAGAAAACAATGCCATCACCGCCTGCCATAAATTTGGAGGGTTTGGAGGGAAATTTAACTGCATACTTTGGACTTTGCCTAGATGATTTCCTAGGCATGTGACTAGTATTTCTAATAAATGTTAATGCATGTTAAATGCACATCACCTGTAGGTAAAGCCTTGGACATGTTCCTAAAGAGTTTTAAAATATCTTCTGAGATTTCAATGAGAGCTTTTCAAGAGCAGCAGGCAACTCCCCAGCACCGAGCTTCCTGTATGTGTCACTGTCACTTTTTATTGTGTAGGGCTCCCTGAACAAATACAAAATAACATCTGCAGTCCTTGTTCTCTATCAAACTGGCACAAAAGGACAGATGGGATTGGGCTCTGTGGAATAGCCGCAGTGCAGGAGGCCTCTTTAGGAAGCCGTATACTCTACATCAATCTCCTACAAGGCATCCGGCAAAAATGACTGCCAACGATGGAAGGGGATGGAACATTTGGTTGGACTCAATGATCCGGTGGGTCTCTTCCAACCTGGCAATTCTATGATTCTATGACTCTATGATTTAGGATTGCATGAGGGGGCCCAGTTTAATAGCAGGGCTGGTATAGCCTAGATCAAGAACCAGGACTTGGAGATGTCCCCACTCCAAAACAGTTCGGTCTGCATAAACGCTAAACTCTTACTTGTTATCCCAATACTGTCTTCAGCTTTAAGTCAACTTTACATGGTTCTCCAATCTGACATTCCACAACAACGAACAGATGGCAGGTGAGACGTAGCCCCTACACATTTCACTGACTACCAGTGCCTGGTCCCACATCAGGAGCAGTTCGCTTCCTGTCTACAGCATTTCGCGCTATGTTTACATCCAAGTTGGAGCGATTATCCAAACCACCACCACGATTCACAGCAAACAAAATACTCTGCAGCAAGGAAGATCTCTAACAAAAAACACCCCGACTCCTTCTCCCCAACACAGATGTATTGGCTACTGTGCATCTATCAGTGAAACCCAGGGCATCCTGCATACTCACTTACCTTAAGCTATCGCAGCATCATTTTCAAATGATAGATATGAACTTAAATATCAATAAACATCTTCCAGATAGGACAACATTCATAATAAAGCTCAAGACGAATGGCAGAGGCTGACTGCCTCACAGAACACCTTTCTAGGGACAAAGCTTTGAACACCTATAAAAGCTTCGATCCAGCTTTTCGTAAAGCACATAGGAGTTGCTCCCAGTTGCGTAAAACACAATCAAGATCTTGAATTCACCCCACAGATTCGAGAGAATATCAAAGACATCGAGGTTTCAAAATGTCTCATTTTTGTAGACAAATATTTTGTGTTATTACGTTCTAGTACTTGTCCCAAACACGAAATCACAATTCCTAGTAGAACTGTTTTTACTTCTAACACTATTAACATGTCTTCTAGGTGTTTCTTTGGCTAGAAGGAAAGCAGTGTGGGACACAGGGACAACACAGAAAAACAGTCAAAACCTGTCAATGCTGACATATGACTATTTTGGACTAAGTTGGTTGCAAGAAAAAAAGGTATTTTCAGCATCACAACTGAAGTGATGCTAGAAAAGATTTTTCCCAGCTTACAGATATGTTGCCTTTGCCGTAAATTAGGTAACAGAGCTCAAATACCTGCTTATCTTGTAGGTCTGAAGAGAGTTCATAGCTCTCAGAAAGTGATCTTGACCTTTTAATAGCGTCTTCCTCTGCTTGTTTTCGCAGTATGGATGTTGAATGCTGAAGTTTTGGCCTCCGAGATCTTTGTTGTCCAGGGGAGACGGAATACAGCCCGTAAGCAGAATGATCGTAATGGTCTGGACTTAGAGCTGAGCTGTGGGTTATAGGGCCTTGATGGTAGCTGGACGGGCTATCCAAAGACGTGCCGGTTTCGCTGCTTGGACCTTCCCCCTCAACGCTAGACAGAATGGAAAGACAGGAAAATCCTCAGGTCAGTACTGTACACCAGAACGGTCAGGAACAAATAGCACAGTCTTTGCTTTGCATTGTTTTATGTAGACATGCAGCACATTTTGTTCAAATTTGGATACAAGTAGTACAGGATAACGTGGCCTTCACGTCAAACACCAGGGTTTCACTGCAGTCCACGCAAGGCTCCGTTTCTGCTGCAGAAGTCATCTCTAGAGCATGGGTAATGCAGGGGCAATGAGATCGCGGGCATTATTTACCTTTATACTGTAATTACATCCTGAGTAAGTCACTCGGCAACTACAGTGTAAAGTAAAACTTTTAATTTCTTACAAGACAGCTCATTTCCAAGTTGTTCTACTTCAAAATGACAGATGCTTATTTGTGTCTTTCCCTGCTTGGACAAAAAAAAAGTAATACTTCCTGACCTTTATATTACAGTCTGACATAAAAGGATTACTCTCACGTTACTCATAGGAGATTTGGGATTTAATGGATCTTATGAGCTTCTGTATTTCTGCAAATTGAAGTTGGGAAAAGGTACCTCCAGGAGAAATCTCATTTACTTCTCTGTTAGTGAAAGACTGCTCCCAGGGGATACTTCTGGCATGCTTTGTAGTAAAGCATCCCAAGGGATGGCTTTCTTGCTAATGAAAGCAAAGTGGTTTCAGGTAGGGAAAGCACAACAGGAGCTAGTTCAGGCAAACCAAACACTTTGTTTTCACACGAAGTTTGTTATTGCTAAGGAATAAAGGAAAGCAAAAAACCCTTTCTATTAAAGGAGGTGTGCACAGTAGAAAACATTTTAAAACTGATTTCTAGGCATTCACCCTGAAGTACTGACGACTAATTCGCACACGGCAATGGTGAACGCACTTTCACTCTTTCAAAATATCTTTTTCATGTTTCATTTAAATATTTACCATCTGCCTCATCCTGGGTACACAGAGCATTGACAGAAAATGAAAATTTACTTTGTTTTAATCACTCAAAAGACTCAGTAAACACTGTGCACACACCTGAATATGAGCATTTGCACTGCTTCCCCTACCTTCTCTTTTAGGAACAGGTACATCCGAACTCTAAAGGAATAAAATCCCACGTCTCCACCACGCCCTCTGTTTCTTATTTTGCTTCCATTCGCGTGCAGAGGAACATAACCAACAGAGCCCTTAAGGAATATAACCGAGAGAGCCCTCCGGCCGGCTGCGGCAGGGAACGCCGAGCCCCTTGCTGCACACCCCACGCAATCCGTCCCGCGGTTCAAAGTACAGCGAGATTCCCAGGAGCAGCACGCTCTGCGCAGCGCCAGGGAGATCAAGGGGAATGCTGGCAGAGCTCCCCCAGCTTGAACAGAAACTGCTTTTTAAAGCCAAGGAGAAAAAAAACCACCTCTCACGCTTCTCCAAACGCTTCTACAAACACACAGAACTGAAGGCGAGCCCTCCCTCTGCCCATCAAAAACACAACCCTACCCGAAAGGCATTTTCAAACATACTTCATCCAGGCTGGAAAGATTTGCAGTGTGCGCACGTGACTTTTCCAAAACGGAAGCTGACAGGAAACTAATCCCTTTCCCTTCAAGGTACAGCTGGCTTTCAACTTAAAAATGACAAATTGCTTGCTAGGCCATCGGATCTGCGTAACCACCCTCAGAAACAAACACGGAGCCTCCCCACAGCAGCCATTACAGGGGCAAGCGCCACGCTGAGCTGCTTCACAGCTGTGAACACCAGAACACGTTCCTCGGTGCTGCTGACCAGGAGCCCACGCTGCTCTGCACACAGAACCACAGAATGGTTTGGGTTGGGAGGGACCTCAAAGCCCAACCAGTTCAATCACCCTGCCATGGGCAGGGACACCTCCCACTGGATCAGGGGCTCCAAGCCCCATCCAACCTGGCCTTGAGCACCTCCAGGGATGGGGCAGCCACCCCTGCTCTGGGCAACCTGGGCCAGGGTCTCCCCATCCTCACAGCAGAATATTTCTTCCCAAAATCTCATTTCAATCTCACCATTTTCCACCTGGAAACGGTTCCCCCTCATCCTGTTCCTGCCCTCCCTGATCCAGAGCCCCCCCCCAGCTTTCCTGGAGCCCCTTTCAGCACTGGAGGCTGCTCTAAGGTCTCCTTGGCGCCTTTTGTTCTCCAGGCTGAACAACCCCAACTCTCTCAGCCTGTCCTTGTACAGGAGGTGCTCCAGCCCTTGGACCATCTCCGTGGCCTCCTCAGGATTCGCTCCAACAGATCTAGGCTCCTAACAATAACCTCATTTCTAAACATTTTTGCAAGGGTAAGTAAGTACACATGCAAGCATGGAAAACTTTTTTTTAGCAAGAAGTCAAGAATTATCACTATTTCCCTCTCATTAGGTTCGGTGACTTATTTTATCTTCCTCACCCTTAAATTGTGAACTATCTAATAACACATCCACAATGATTATAATCCCGTGTTGACATTTTAATAACGATTCCTCCAGTGGATCACTTAACCTTTTCACCAACATAAGGATACTGCCCTAATCAGAAAACACTGGGAGAGGGTACACTGAGGCTCTGGTTAAAGCCGGGGTTTTTTTCTTTATTTGTAGTTTGTCTTTTGTACCCTTTCCAGATATAAGTACGACCTTTGACTGTCCACAATTCCTGCTCTGGTTTTGTTCCCAGGCCCGTTCCCTGCCATCCTGTCTGACCTCTGGAGCACAGCAGTGATCACCCAGCAAGTGATTCACTTTGCTGGAAAGCAAAGCCGCATGCTCCATCACCACCGCGCATCGGAGGGCTTCCTCCCACCCAGCCCTTCCTCGGCTGCCAAGCTGAGAGCGGCTGAAGCTCCGTACAAGTTATTTCTTACAAGCCAAACCCCACTGGCAGGGAACAGCAGCTTGCTTTCTACTCCTTACCACGATACATAGAATCACCAGGTTGGAAGAGACCTACTGGATCATCGAGTCCAACCATTCCTATCAAACACTAAACCATGTCCCTCAGCACCTCGTCCACCCGTGTCTTAAACACCTCCAGGGAAGGTGACTCAACCACCTCCCTGGGCAGCCTCTGCCAGTGTCCAATGACCCTTTCTGTAAAAAATTTTTCCCTAATGTCCAGCCTGAACCTCCCATGGTGGAACTTGAGGCCATTCCCTCTCATCCTGCTCCCTGTCACTTGGGAGAAGAGCCCAGCTCCCTCCTCTCTGCAACCTCCTTTCAGGTAGTTGGAGAGAGCAATGAGGTCTCCCCTCAGCCTCCTCTCGTCCAGGATAAACACCCCCAGCTCTCTCAACCGTTTCTCATAAGGCCTGTTCTCCAGCCCCTTCACCAGCTTCGTTGCTCTTCTCTGGACTCGCTCCAGAGCCTCAACATCCTTCTTGTGGTGAGGGGCCCAGAACTGAACACAGGATTCACGTGTATGGAAAAGAGAAATGTTCCAGACAACAGGGCTTGTGTGCAGCTCTACAGATGACAAAAGGCATTGCTCGGCCACAGAGGAACCACACGCAGGGCGCCATGGAACAGGGCTGTGGAGCCGAGAACCACCCTGCCCGTGGCTATCGGGAGAGGCTGCCTGCTCAAACGGGTCCCTCTGCCTCAGAGCAGGCGCCCAACAGAGCCAGTTGCAGCAGGGTTACAGGGGCAGGTTTTACCCATCCAGTTGCTCCACTGCCAGCACACAAAAACGGCAGGGATTCTTGCACCACATATTACAGCAACCCCCTTATGACCATGGGACATCTCTCGAGCACTGCTTCACTTCCAGCAGCCACCCCCCACACACTGTCATTTTCAGACGGGTAAGGAATTCAGGACATACGGTACTCTGCAAAAATGGACAATCATAGAATGGTTTGGGTCGGAAGAAACCTCAAAGAACAGCCAGTTCTACATCTGACAGAGACATTTCCCACTGGATCAGGGGCTCCAGCTCCATCCAGCCTGGCCTCAAACACCTCCAGGGATGGGGCAGCCACCACTGCACTGGGCAACCTGGGCCAGTTTTCATTTTTCTCACAGCGAAACATTTCTTCCCGATATCTCATCTCAATCTCCCTTCTTTTGGCTTAAAACGATATAACACCTGACCCCATCCCAACCGGAACTAGAAAGAACTTCCAAATAGAGGTCCCGACTTGAGACATCTGTGATCTACTATGCATGTCCAGGAGAATTAATGAAAATTTCTATGTTTAACCAAGATTAATTTGGTTCATCTGCCTACAGTCTGTAAGCGCATATTACTAGGGAGACAGGCAATATGTTGAGGATTCCAACTGTGTAGTATTAGGAGAAAGCAAACCAGTTGGAATTAACCTTTCATTTTTAGAACTCTAGTTGTTTTATCACACTCCTGTTTCAGCAGAAAATAGACATTCATCGTCTGACAAGGCAGAAAAAGAGACAGGTTGCTTAGAGGAAAAAAGAAACAGACCAAATACAATATTTTTAACATATCTTGATATACAAAACTATCGGTGAAAAACAGATTGATTTCACTTTTTCTAATGACGGTAACCAGCATTCAACACCAAACATGAATGGATTCGGGCATTCTCTTTTCTGTGGGTACGGTTCTAGGTTTCCTGCAAGAGCTGAGCCACACACTCTGCAAACACTTAAATGAAGTTCCACCAGCTGAAGTGCCTGTGCATGCAGTGGGATCTGCAGCCTTATGATGGACCTACCCGTAATGCACACTGCGCTCTAACCGTAACAGAATCAAAGCTCACTGTGCTGTCTGCATCAAGGACTACACACAGCGTGCACCCCGTGGCTGCAAACGCTGCTTTTCAACCTGGTCACAATAACACGGAGCATGGCCATATCTTTGGGCTGCAGGAGCGTACAACAGATCCAAGCTGAGAAATTGTGACATAGCTGTTGCTGCCAGCTAGGAAAAGGCCATCTTTTTCACAGTGATGTCCCATTTTTCAGATGAAGAATTTTTCATTTTTCATTTTAAGAATTACCTAATGAGAAAAAGCTCTGTCTCCTCCCTCCATTGCATGGCCAAGTGTAGTTTTGTGGTCAGCCAGGACCAAAACAAAATACCTCCTCTCTGGGCTTTTCAGCAGCAGAAACCTGGCAAGTCTTTTCTTCCCTGTCTCCCACTTTATATCTTCAGTTATTACTTCTGATCACAAAGGCTCGAATTTGTAACCAGTATGCTAAACCCACTGTCATATTTTAGAAAAACATGATATTCTGGATGTCTGGGATATCGTCTATTACTCTTTGATTTATTTTTCAGTTTTATAGTTACATTTTCCTTTTCCTTAAAATCTAGCCCAACTATCATCTTAGCAACACCAAAAATAAGCACAACGAGGACAAAACTTTAAAAAACAAGGAAACTAACATTTGAGCTTGAAACGGAAACTGGAAAGAGTCCTCAAGACCTAAACGTCAGTAAAGACCAAACTCCAGGCTTTTCCATGAGTACAGACTCACTTGTTCCACTGACACTAATGGCAAGATCAGAGAAGATGCAGGTTTGTATCCACACGCACACGGTTTTACCTCTCAGGAAGACTCTACTATGAAAGAGAGAGACATGATGCCCAGAAAAGCAGAAATCCCCTTTTTATTGGGGCCCAGTACTTTCTCTCTACAGCTATGTGCATGTGAAGAGGAAGAACGTAACAATAACATCAGATGCAAGGAATTATTTGGTATTCCCATTCACCACAGAAACCTCGCAGTTTACAATCAGGGAAGGTCCCAGTGCGTTTGTAGGACTAGAATACAAAGATAATGAGAACATATGCTTACAGAAATCATCCAAATGTTCAAACCAGTATGTTGCAGATTTAGTTGGAACTAACAAAGAAATTCAACATGCTTCTAAAGAATGGAAATGCCAAACCAAAACTGCACGCAATGTTTTAAAATAGAAGCAAAGGACCCTCCCAGCAAAACAGAGTAAATGCTTGAGAAATGATTTTACACAAGAACATTCTCTGAAATCATTAGTCATTTTCATCATGTGTTAAGAATGGACTTTCAACAGTGTAATATAAAGAAATTAAATTGAAACCAGGCCCTAACAACTCGATGGTATGCACATGAGAACCCACCAGTATTGTACTCATCCAGAAAAAACTTCTTTTTGGACGTAAAGAGAAGTCTGACAATATAATTAAGTTTGTACTGCTACATCTTAAAAGATTTTTCCATAGCATTTTAGATCCTTAAAACTATGAGCACAAGTTCAAAGGTAACAGAATAAATTCCATTTCTTCTAAATCGTGGAAAGTATGCATGAGGAATATAAACACGGTAAGAAAAACATGAACAACTTAAACCTCTAGTCAGCATGAGGTGATAAAGTCACTCAACTTTGCCATGGCACCCCAAGTGCTCTGTTCTTTAGGAAGCTGGCAGCTTTTAAAGCATGACTGTGGCAGGGGCTCACTTGACAGAGACAGCAGCCAAAGCTCCAGGCACCCTGCATAACCTGAACTCAAATTGCATTTCACAACAGATTTATAAGTTTGTTTTATTTGTTGTAATAGTGAAGCATTTGTGTGAGCGGTTCTCATGAAATTCCTCAATCCATCCATCCTTCCACCTTTTCTCTAACTAGCCTACCTTTCCCTGAATACATGCCACTCCTCAGGAGAAATCCACGTAACCTTAGTTCCCTTTAAGTCAGACCCGTGGACAGAACAGTTCAGCGAGCTTATTTTCTTCCTTTGTCCCAGAAACGTCTCTGTCTCTAAGTGCTAAACCTACAGGTGATGTGTCTAGATACCCAGGGACTCTGCCATATGATTTATGAGATGGATTTAAACGCAAATCAAAGAGCGAAACTTTTGTACGAAAACCTCGTTTCATAGAAGTGATTCCCCATAAAACTTCTGCCTCAATTAAAAATAGATCTCCTATATGAACAGGCCCAAACGTCCCAGAAGGAAGAAGGTTCTGTGCAGCTGTTTTACACCAACTATCTCTCCCGAAAATTCAAAGGTTAAAGAGGTCAAACTCTGATCCTAACTCCTAATTACGGGCATCCACTTGAACCAGATCCAAATTCTCCACCTAGCGCAAAGAACGCAGACCAGAAGTCGCCCATGAAACTAACTCCGAGTAACGGAGAGGGGCGCGATGGCAGCTGCCAGAGCAGCTGGTGCAGTCGGAAACTTCCAACATGAAGCCTGGAAAAAGCCAGTTAAGTGGCAAGAATGCCGACATCAAATCTAGGCATTCCACATCACAACAAACCTCTACGGAAGTTAAACCCTTGCATATAACTTTGTCTTTACAAGTGCAATGAGGTCCTAACTTGAATGTGAGATTTTAAACGATTGCAAACATACCACCGTGAACTGAAACTCCTTAGAATGCAAACCCAGCCATAGTAATAAGCTCATACAAACTCGTTTGTGAGCATTTCTCTCCCTGTGTCCCCCCAGTATTCCCCAGTGGGGTGAGAACATTTGAGCAGAATCACATTACTAGGAGTTTCCAACAGATCTGAATCCAGTTGTTATTGCCACATCTGGTTTGTGCTGTCTCGTAATACAAGTCAATTATATTAAGAACTTACACAAATCCCCAAATTCAATAAATGCAATAGCGTTAACAAACCAATGTACCTTCAAACACCCACTGCCACAAGTTCAAAGCCATTATGATGGCCAATAGTGTGCACAGGTGGTGACAACAGCTTTGATATGGGAAAGAAATATTGACCAACTCATTTCACTTAGAATGCATTCTCAGTTAAGCCATTTCTGTTGAAAACAAACGAAACCTTTGAATGCACATCAAAGTCACATCCCAGGTAATTAATTTTACTGGAGGTAGGTATCACTGCAAGAAAAAAAACAGACAAAAATTTGCATGTGTCTCAGAAGCAAGCTCTAACAAAGCAGCCGCTCTGCTCTGCACTGCTCTGGGTGACAGGCTGCCTGTAGCACCAGCTGAAGTTCCAGCGCAGCCGATGACCATCGACAGTGACCAGAGCTCCACAAAGGACTCACACCTGACTGATACCGATTTGCACTGACAAACTTCATCTGCTCTTCGGGTCAACTTCTGGATTCAAAACTAAAGAAAACTTCCACCATGTTTGGCTCCTGGGCACTACCACATGTTAATTCTCATTAAATAACCCCATAAAAGGCATTTTTTTGGGTTTTGTTAAAAAACGACATTTTGACCCACACTCTTCTATGCCGTTAGCACTACAGTAGAGCAGGAAAAGAAAGATGAAAGCTTATTTTCTCCACGCTGAAAGACAATGTAGCAATCAATGAACTGTCTCTACTGAAATGGAGATGCACACCAGCAAGACGACAAGAGAACCAAATAAAAGCGTACTCAACTTCTCCATTTTAGGGAACAACCTTTATAACAGATATAAGAACTAAGAAATCCATTTGAAAAGAGCTTACTTGAGATTACCTTCAGCTTCCAGGGCAGAGAAGGAAGGTCAAACACCTCACGCATCATCTTTATCTACGTCAAACTGTGGCAGCACGCTGGCTGGCAGGCGTAAGTATTGAGTACAGATGGGTCAGACCAACCCATCCACCCACCCTCACCCAGCACCCATCTAATGCTGCGTGAAGCCTGCCTGCTGAAGGCAAAGCTATACTCCGCTTTCATTATTTAGCGGCTGGAAGATAACGGAGGAGACTGACAGCATCAAGAGAGCTTGGGTACAGCTTACAAACGTGAGCTTCCACCTCAGGTAAAGAAAGATGTCATCCTCTGCTAATCTGTGTTAATCACCACCCAGCATTTCTTTATTCAGCAATGACCGCATTTTATACTTCAAACTCTTTAAAAAATGGATAGAGTTTTATAAAAGATGACTATGGTAATAATTTGAGGCTTATTGGTGAAGGAAAAGCTCTCAAATTTATCAGCCCAATTTTAGTATTTTTAGAGGGGTTTTTTTATGGTCAGCTCGGCATAAAACATACAAACATCAGAAAATGTCATGCGCACTTCTAAAGGACACTCACCTTCACACAGTCACTACAGCTAAGTTTCTGAAGCGTGCTACCTGACCATTTAGCAGAGTCTGTGAGGGTCTGCCTCCGCTGCAGACTTTGCCCTGTTCCTCTGTAAATTCTTACGCAACAGGATAAACTTCAGAAATCTGTAGAGTTTCTCAATCCAACTGTGGTAGAATTTGACCTCGACTATTTATAATTTATTCAGCTATATCATTCGGCAACTGGAATCCCCTTATTTCGCATACCTACACTACATACCACAGGTATTTAAGATAGCAATGCACATTCATGCTTCTATCATGACATGACCTTTCCACAATGCTAATTTTAAAAAGGAAGATTTAATTTCTGCAGCTGAGAAAAAACAGATTTGGAAGCACAGCTGAAGCAGCATTTGATATAATGCACAAATCCTCGGTGTCCTCTGCCAGCCATCCTTGTGTGTCACCTCTGTGGTGGCTGCAGCTGTTGTGTCCAGCTCCCAGAGGAGGAGGTGATACAACTGGCACCACTGAGAGATCAGCTCGGTGGCAATCACAGAATCATAGAATCACTTGGTTGGAAAAGACCTCTGAGAACATTGAGTCCAACCCTATCCATCAGTTCTGCATGAGACCAAGACCAGTTTCCCATCCATCCTCCCAGTGGACAATACCCTTCTTTCTCCTCTTACATACTGTGTACCATAGAAATGTGAATTAGTTTAAAAATCCTTAATGATATCCTGTTTTCTGAGTAATTAAAGTGTTTCAGGCACCGAAATCTCACACTTCGAACAAAACCATATCCTCATCTCAGGTCAAATACACATGACAAAGCCTGCCGCTTGACTCATTAGTCTCTTGACTATCTGAAATGACTACAAATAAGATGCACAAGACACAGCACTGGGACCAGTTTCTGAGCAGGCCAGCCTTTCCCTTCATGCACGTCTGTGTGCCTAGGCAGTGGGAAATGAAGAATCACCATCAACCAAAGAGCACACGGAGGGTCCACGCAGCAGAGGGCAACAAACCCATCTTTTTATATTGGACACTGTACGGGGTAAAGACATAGATCACATCTCAGCTTATTCATTTAGGCCATATTTTCATGTAAATAGCAAATGAACGTGATACAAAAAGATCTATTTACAACAATCAGGGGATTCTATTCCAATTATTTAACACTATATTGTTACTATCTAGTAAGAATTGCACTAAAACAACGTCACTGGTAAACACATAGAGTTTTTTCTCTCACTTGGATTTAAACAGTAGTGGCTAAAGCCGTCCCGCTTTTAAAACCATAAAGAAAGGGATCATTCAGCTTTTTGTGGTGGTTTGACTCCTCTCTAAAGTTACAGATGAATCTCACAAGGTTCTAGAGCAATGTACTTAAAAAAGCCAATCCAAATCGAGGACGGACTGTTAAAAGCATGACGAGAGAAAGACCTTTTACTGATCTAACTGAACCTAGATGTAGCTATAATATAAAACTACCACCTGGTTTTGAACACTGCACAAACTCCTTTGTTTTGGCTGCCAATGATGTTCTGCCAAAAAAAAACCCCTAAAGTCAAAAAAACCTTACCAGTTTTCTCTAAGTGTGAACAATGTGATTTCAATACACATAAGCGCAAATACACACGGTAAACTCACCAGGTCGGAAAGACAATGGACAAGAACAGAACCCTCGCTCCTGCTCCCAGTGCTGCTACCAAGACAGCGAGAAGGGGAGCTGGCCTTGAGCATTCTGCATGCACAGAGAGGTCTCTGTAGTAATTTACTGACACAGAATCACTGCCAACCAGTCGTTAATCACAGGCATCCTCATAAAAGTGAGATTTTTAACCTCTGCAACACACTCAAGGTTTATATCAAAGTGTGCAGGACGTCACGTTTAAGGAAATGCAGCAGTAAGAGAACCTTAGGTAGAAGTACAGAGTGTGGTGGGAAAGAAAACATTTTCGTTGTTACTTAGGTTCAAGGCAACGTGTTCAAATGCAGCACGGATTTGCAGACACACTCCAAAAGATATACTGTGTCTTAGTACATGTAAATCTTCACTCTTAGGACAAAGGAGACCTCAGAAGATTGCTTACAACCTCGGAATCAGTTAAAGAGCTGACAGATGCTTTTGCTCATTCACCAACTTCCTTCCTTTTACATTTCCTCTCCATTATGCTGAGTCTATATATTTTATCATTCTCTGGTAGCGAGGAATTAAATGCTGGCTTTCAGTAGGGCTTATGACTCATCTCGCTGATCACAATAAAGAAGCAACACAGGTAGCATGCCTTGGAAACCTATAAATGACATTTCAAAGCTTACCATAAGCCAAGAACTTTCTCCTTGCAAAGGTTACCTGTTATAAAATTTTAAGACCTGTTCTATGTTCTAAATAATTTTATTAGCTACTTCCAATCAGTCCCTAAAACAGAAGATTTACTGCAAAGGCATAGAAAAGGAGTAACCGTTTGGCTGTATTGCAGGGTATGGCAGCTTCATGGCAGCGCAGCACACAGACGCCCGGTCCGGCTCTGCAGCTCTGACCCCCAGACGCACGGACAACCTGCCCTGACTCCTGCTGACACAGCTTTTGCTTTCGCTGGGGCTGCATGTGAGCCCTGTCAGCCACCAGGTCTGAAACACAGAACTTGCATCGATCTTAGAATCTACAGGCTCTTTACCACAACTCAATTCATAGAGCTTTCCATGATGGAAAATGCTCTTCTAGCACAGGGGTCAAAGTCCAGTTCCTGAAAACAAGACTCATCACTTTATGAACTGCAAACGAACTAGTGTGCAAAGAAAGATTCTGAAAATGTCAGCCAAAGACAGTCAGAAGTGATCTTGTCTAATATGCTGCAGTGCAGCAGCACAGGACAACCCGAAAGGCTTATTTTCTTCTAGGCTAACCTGGTCAAAAAACATATTTTAATAACTAAAAAGAAACCAAGAATGCAACAGGTTGTCACTGTTTGGGACAATTCCCAATAAATTCTCTCAATTCGATCCCTCAAAACTCTGTTCCCTCTCAGTTTCACAAAGCTTTAACTACTAACAGTTAATAGGAAACTATGAGCTGTTAAGTAAGCATTAGGATCAGATCCTTCTTTTAATCAGTTTCTACTAAATGCTCTGCTCTGCTGGTACCTTCTTGACCAGGTTCACAGAATAAAATATAAGAAAAGAATACATGAACGACAATAACAAACTGTCTTTCAAGAACCCAAGAACAGTCGAAAATAACATTCAACACTGTGAAATGTCATTACCTGCAAAGCATGAGAATCACCCCGGACCCCTCCAGAGTGGAAACCCAACAGCTGCTTCACAGCTCCTTATGATAAGGCAGAACCACGTAGGGAAGAAAACTAAGGGTAAGTTTGATTCCCAGGTGAAAGCGCAGAGGGAAGTTAGACTGAGAAAAAAGCTTTTATAATAAGCTGAGACAAACTAGAAAGTCAGGGCTGGAGGCCTGGGACCTGCAGCTGGATCAGGAACACGGCGGGCCACCTCAATGAATGATGATTTCCTCAGCACAGCCTCCCCGAACAACGAGGGAAACCCTGGCTTTGGCATTATCTTTAAAGGCAGGAGTGCTTCCAACTAAGTTCTCCATTCCTTCCCAAGGATGTTTTCCCTTGGAGTTCTGTGCAAATACTGACATGACTAGATTCAGGAAAACTGGAAGGATCCCCACTATAATCACCCACTATATGCTGAACGCCAGTTCAATGCAGCCCGAGTACAGCTGTCCGAGCTGTGCTGCCCAGAGCCGCTGCTGCATTTAACCCTCCCCGGGACCTGAGACCAAGTTTGGGCCAGTCTACTTAGAAAAGTGGGGTGTGAAAATGAAATTAAAGCCAAATTGTGAACTTCACTGCAGTGCTGTTTTAGGGCTGGCTGAAAACACACCCTGCAACAGAAAATCACAGGATCACTAGGTTGGAAAAGACCTCTTAGATCATCGAGTCCAACCCTTCCTATCTGCCACTAAACCATGTCCCTGTTGGTGCTTGCACAACAGAAGGCAACAGGGAATTGAGTCCTTTGTTTTTAAGCACAAGTTTAACTCTGATGACACTGAAGTACTGAAAGAATCTGATTAACAGATACACCACATCAATTTCCTGTACTAAAGGCCATCAAAGCCATCATTCTAATTTTCTGCTTCTCCCACAGGGATAAAAGGGCTTTATTTGTTATCAAACGAAAGTGCGGCTTTTTTTACTTTGTTTTTATTAAAGGCATCTTTAAATAATTTTATGAAAACGTTTCTAGCCTTTTGTCTATTGTAAGGAGGCAAAAGAAGATTTATTTAGCTAAATTCACAGTCCCCTTTAACGTAATACTAGGGCTTTGTGCTACAGTGGATTAAAGCGGCATCTGTTCTTCTCTGGAAACCTGGAGTCAAATCACAGCAGCTCAATAAACTTGCCTTCTCTGTCTGTACCCTAACTAGAATCGCCCTTCCTCCAAATAAAATCCAAATGGATTCCCGAAGGACACAGGGAGGGTTACAGCTATGTAACTAAGATATTTTTAGCTAATAAGTTTCTTTTCATAACTAAGCAGTATGAATGAAACAAAATCTGTATTTACATAAGTTTGGATATAAAATGACAATATGAAGGATGCTAAAAATGAACTTCCAGATGTAGGGCTTGATTCTGCTCGTGGAACTATGAGATCTTGTAAAAGACAACAGAAACAGAGAAGCAAAATCAGGAACATGGATTTGGCTTGTGGCCCATACTCTGTTCAAACAGAAATGAAATCTAAACAAAGCACAGTTAACAAAACCAGGGCACCAGCACACTTTGTCCCCAAACCCCACATCCAGCTCTTCATAATTCCGGCTGTTCTGCTGATCAGGCAGCGCCTGGGTTAAGGGCACATCCTCACACAGTTAATGTAACAAATAGAGCAATCAGGGCTCCATCCTGATTACAGTTGCTGAGGTCTCCTGCAGTTCTGTTATTAAATAAACATAAAAGGCAATAATTGATTGACAGCTGCTGTGATTAAAATATGCCTGGCGCTGAAATGAATGATAAAATTGCCATCAATCCTGACAGATAGAGAACTACGTAAATGCTGAAAAAGCAAGAAAATCGGAACCTTCATGTCCTTCACAAATTATGGTAAATCCTTGCAATGAGGAGGCACAACAGACAATCATCCAGCTCATGTACCTCCACGTATCATAATGCTCAAAGCAACAAAGTGGGCTTTTTCTCCTCAAACAATGGTCCTTCGCATTTTTTTTCAAACAAATACAGTGTTCAAAAATACAAGAACTCAAGCCATTCATTTGCACCTGTCGGAATCGGGCAGAAACTGGAAGCTGCTCGGGTTTACAAGAGGGTGCATTTGTCTGGATCTTAGGATCCTGGGAAGGTCTAATGGATAATTGCCAGGACATCTTTATGGCATTAATATTTCCAAAAAAAGCCACCCTGATAGCAGGCTAAATCCAGTTTTACTCATGGAGAGGCGCACAGCTGAGGCTGTAAAGTGAAGGCAACGCAGTGTCTCCAATTTCAGTGGGAACACCACACAGCACAGAGGATGGGTCCTACCAGGAAAGCACTATCTCGCCTCCAGCACTTGTTTCTCAAGGCTCTCTAGAGACGCCTGAAGTCTGCCTATCAGTGGTGTCAGACACCAAGAAACACCACAGAAAGATGCAAGAAGATGCCGTGTGCCTGCAGATGGTATCTCCACAAGTGCTGGTCTGGGTTAGGATGACACCCTGCATCTGCCAACAAAGGACCGGCTACTTTTAGGCCAGCTTTTATAATTCAGAGCTACTTCTTATTGGTGATCAGGGCAAATACAGTTTGCAAGCATAATTTGAGTAATCATATAAGTGTGCTAATCAGCTACACAGTTAGGAGATCTCCTTCTGCATTAAGTCTGATTCTTGAATTGCCATCTTCATGCTTCATAAAACATGATCAGTATAAAGTAAGCTGCTGTTCCAAAGTCGTCATACCCTCTGAAATCCTAGCACCTAATCTCTGGATCCGCAAAGGCAGGAAAGAATCCTAGCCTCCAAGTGACGGAAGAGCATTCTCATGAAGACTAAACATTTGGGGGAATATTTTCTCTACCCACGTGCATAGAAAAGCAATTCTCTTCAGAAAACTTTCATTTCATAAATATGAAATGGTTACAGGGCGAGAAAAACCATGCAAGGCCATGGGGCCTTCCATCCAAAGAAACCACTTCCCAATTCTCAAGAGGAACACCCTCCTGACTGCTCCTGGAGAGACCTTCTCCAGCAGAGAAGCCTGCTTGCCCAGTGCTAACTCACCGTGTCAACTCCTAGCAACCTTCCAACATAGCTTCATGACAAAAACAACAAACCAGTGTCACTGTTCCACTTGGTATTTGTACTTTTCGGGTGAAATTCTGAATCTTTTGGGTTTCCTTACCTGGAATTTGCAAATTATGCAATGAAACTGAATGGCAAACGGTTTATTAAACGCACAAGGATTCCCAGAAAGCTTCTAGAGGAGCAAAGAAACAACTAAATGCTGCTGGTACACCAAGTATGAGAATTGTTACCATTAGCTCCAGCTCCTACATTACAGTTAGTATCTTTGATAACAACAAATTATTTCAGATTAGTAGGAATAGGAAAAAAACCAGACGGCAGCTGACCTCACATGTAAACCCCCAACACTGAGCACCTATTTAATTCAGAAAAAACCCAGCTGATTACTACAGAACAGTACTCTGGATTATCAGGTATTTGGGGAACTCGAACAGGACATCACAACAGCAAATCAAATCTGGTTCTAAAGTAGAAGCGAAAGGGAAAACAAGTCATTTCATTCAGCACGGGTTAAGTTCTTCCCACAGCACCAGAGAAGTAATGAATTCCGTGTCTGCAGGAAGGGTATCTGCCACAAGAACAGACGCTGTTAAACCCAGCCATCCAAACTAAGGACTCAGCAGTTCCTCTTTCAACACATCAGGCAGAATAATCAAGCTTCACTGAAAGGAAGTGCAAAGCAATGTGCAAATGGAGGAAAAAAAAGTCTGAAACAATGACTGAACAGCAGAATGGAGCTGTGCGAATACAGTCTAATCTGCCACTAAAGGAACGCTGCCATTTATGTTTCATAGCAAGCCGTGCAAACCTCACGTCACTTATGCAAACATTACCAGCTCCGCGCAGGAAACCTGCCAGCTCAACTTTATCATTTTCCTTAAGGGTAAAAATGGGCTTAATGTGTGACTAAACTGCACCATAAAACGTTTTGCTTTATCAAAACCACTTTTCCTTTCTTTTCAAGCAAAGACACTGCTGCATTCATAGGCAGCTCCCCTGAATCCAGCCACTTCCTACTTTTCTGTTTTCCCACACACGCACACACCCAATTTAAGACCTTGCCTATCTTTAGTTAAACCGAATGTTTCTTTAACAGTTGACTGGCTCAGAATTTCATCAAATTACTTGGTGGAATAAGCTTCAGCGATTAGATGGCTTTGAGGGATAACATTTATTTTACCAGGGGGATAATTTTATTTTGCCAGGGCGCTTGCTGGGATAACTATTTTAGTCCATCGTAACCTATACACAGTATTACACAAGAAAAACTGGTTTCTACATCTCCTTTTCCCGTGGCTCAAGCAGGGAGCAGGGTGCTTTTGTAATCCTGACGCACGTTAGTTCAGTAGTTAACAACACACCAGCACAACAGAGACTGGAGATAGCAACAGGACCCACTTTATTCTTCACGATGAGGGTGGTGAGACCGCGTCCCAGGTTGCCCAGAGCAGTGGTGGCTGCCCCATCCCTGGAGGGGTTCAAGGCCAGCTTGGATGGGGCTTGGAGCAGCCTGATCCATGGCAGCGGGTTGTAAATGGATGGAGTATAAGGTCCCTTCCAATCCAACCCATTCTATGATTCTTTTCTGCTCTCCTCACACCAGCCGTCCAGCATCCCTGGCCCTTGGAGTGGACGGTTGTGCTCTGCTCCTGCTGGATGACTGGAGCGTTCTGCTCTGTTATCGCTGGGTGAGGTGCGAGTGCAGAATGCTGGGCAGCCCCCCATGCACAAGGCGCCTTCCCAGCCATTGCCAGGATCTCCGATCCTTGGCACACAGAGTATAGGACAGCTCGGAGCTCTGGAGAAGAACTTGTCTGGCACCAGCCACGGGATTTCTCACACTTGGTGAAAAGAAGGGGTCTCGGGCTGGGTCTGAGGCACGCGCCAAGGCAGGTGGCAATCTGACAGCGCCCTCCTGCTGGTTTCATAGAATCGTTTGTTTGGAAAAGAGCTTTGCTATCAGAATCCAACCGCCCCTGTCCACTGCTAAACCAGATCCCCCCCTCCTTTTCAATCCCTGCAAGGGACGGGGACTCCACCACTTCCTCCGAGCGGCTGTTCCAGCGCCTGAGAACCCTTTTTAGTGTGAAGGATTTTTTTTTTTTTCCCTGATGTCTATAACCTAAACCACCCCACGTACAACTTCGAAGCCGTCCCCTCCCGTCCTGCCCGCTTCTCACCGGATGCGGTCTCGAACCCGGGTCCCCACGGTTCGCACGGCTCCCCCCCCCCCCCATTAAATATAACTCTCATCCCCTTTGTGCATCGAAACCCCCTTCCCTTTTCTTCTCACCAGCTTTCCAGCTCCAACTCCAGCAGCGACTGGGTCCTCTCGGAGCTGCAGTGCAAGCACCACATGGCCGCGCCGGACTGGCACCGCTCGCCTCCAACACCAACACCACCATAACCGCCCCCTCCAGCCGCCCCGCCCGCTCCCCTCGCTCCGCCGGCGGGGGATGCGCAGGCGCGGCGGCTCCAACTCGATCCTTCTCATCCTTCCAGCCGGGAGACGCTGGGGCAGGGCCCCGCCGGGCACCTAAGGTGCCCGGCGGGGCCCTGCCCCAGCGTCTCCCGGTAGAGCCCAAAACCAGCCTCCATCTCCCCCCAAACACCTCTCAGCATCCCTGAATGGTTTGGCTTGGAAGGGACCTCAAAGCCCATCCAGGTCCAACCCTCCCACTGGGTCCCTCAGCCCTGAGCACCTCCAGGGTGCTGGTTTGTAGGTTTAATGAGGGCTGGAGCACCTCGCGTAGGAGGGCAGGGTGAGGGAGTTGGGGTTGTTGAGCCTGGAGAAGAGAAGGCTCTCAGGAGATCTCATAGCGACGTTCCGGTACCTGAAGGGGTACAGGAAAGCTGAGGAGGGACTGGTTACAAAGGCGTGGAGCGATGGGACGAGAGGCAGTGGGTATCAGCTGGAGAGGGGCAGATTTAGGCTAGACGCAAGGAGGAATTTCTTCACTGTGAGGGTGGGGAGGCTCTGGCCCAGGTGGCCCAGGGAAATTGTGGCTGCCCCATCCCTGGAGGTGTTCAAGGCCAGGTTGGATGGGGCTTGGGTCCCCCTGATCCAGTGGGAGGTGTCCCTGCCCACAGCAGGAACTGGATGGGCTTTAAGGTCTCTTCCAAGCCAAACCATTCCACGATTCTATGATTCCATGAATTATCTTGTCATATAAATCTGTCTTGTATCAACAGATATTACGCAGACCCATCTCCAGACATGGATAAATAACCTGAAAGAATAAACACTTTCTTAGAGTTGCAAGAATTAATTGATATGCTTAGAATCATAGAATAGTTTGGGTTGGAAGGGACCTTAAAGATCACCCAGTTCCACCCCCTGCCTTGGGCAGGGACACCTCCCACGGGATCAGGGGCTCCAAGCCCCATCCAACTTGGCCTTGAACACCTCCAGGGATGGGGCAGCCACAGCCTCCCTGGAGGTTGTCTCGTAGTTGTCTTGTCCCTTAGCTTTCTTGCAAGAGGTAGTTCTCTTAGGTCAAGAGAGAACCTGAAAGGGAGTCTCCAGACATGGTTGGATAACCTAAAAAGTTAAACATTCTTTGAGGACTTACACGGTTCTTTGTCTAAAACTAGTCTATATACCCCCTGCTTTTGTAAGATGGGATGCCTTTTTTAGAAGGGCATCCAATTCAGCGCTCAATTGTAAAATAAAAATAGTATTGCCTTTGCTTTGAAGACTTTCAATATTTTACCAGTTAATTAGTGTTTCTCATAATTTCTCCCTAAGATCTCATCTCAATCTCCCCTCTTTCAGCTTAAAACCATTCCCCCTCGTCCTGTCCCTCATCGAGTGCCCCTCCCCAGCTTTCCTGAGGACCCTTTGAGTACTTCAATGGATGGGGCATCCACGACTTCCCTGGGCAAGATTTAGACTAGACATTAGGAAGAAATTCTTCACGATGAGGGTGATGAGGCACTGGAACAGGTTGCCCAGGGTACTCTTGTGCTCCAGACCCTTCCCCAGCTCTGCTGCTGTGGAGAACAGCAATTTTGGGAGGACACTTAAAAAACACCTATCAGAACTTCAGATAAGAATGAGTAATTAAGGTTTAGATGTGGCACCACCAAAACCTGACCTGGAAAGCTTGTGGATTTCGCTATATCATATCCTTGGTTTTCTCAGAGTTTGTAAATGGGAATAGAAGGAAACCTCCACCTCCTCCAAGCTCACGGTAGCTCGCTCCTAAAGCTCGCTCTGGCCAGCAGGAATTCCTCACTAGAAATGTCCATCCTCAACGGAATGCCATCATCACGGCATCTGACACATTTATAACAATCCTTCCTAATTTTTTTTCAACCAGATTCACATGCAGTGGTTAAAGTATTGCAAGAAATCAAGTCTAAACGGAGTTAATTGTAGCTTAGTAATTCATAAATGAAAACCATCTCATCTCCTATAATACCATCCAAAGGTGCTTTAATTTATATAAACACCTCTTATGTAGAAACCACACACCTGCAAATGAGGACACAGAAATGATATAAATTTTCTGTCACACAAGAACATTTTATACACATATTTTAACAAAAATGCTTATGCTTTGCAACGCTTTCCTAGCCTTCCTCCCCCACAGCCCAGAAAAGAGAAGGGTTCACAGCATGTCTGGAAGGTTAACCCAAGTGCTGAAGAACTAAGGAGTCAGCAAGTTTCCGAACCTGTTGTCCCCAGGGAACATCACCATATCAACTGCTGCTCCTGTTCAGAACACAGCCTGAGCTCCTCTGCTGCGCTGAACTACAAATCATTTTGAACTACAAATCATACTTGTAAATCGTAGTTTCCTTGATAGACTATTCCTACGGCGATTTTAGCTCCACAGGTCAAGAGAAACGCTGAAACTGCACCATAACACCAGTAGTTAAATGGTGCTACCGATAGGTACAAAGACATTAGTGCTTCAAAAAATAGTAAGGCCCATAAGGTTAATAACCTGAAATAACGCAGGAAAACATGACAAGTTTTAACTTTTGGATTTCCTGTTTCATGGAACTGTCAAAACAACTTGCTTTCCAAATTAAGTTTCCCTTCACCAAAATAAGCATCCTGCCTATGTAAACTGGGCAAACTGTCTAACCACAGACACTCACTGTCTTCACTGAGGTGCCAGGGAGCTGGAGAAGGGGAAGCATTAAGAAAATGAACCATTCTTGGACACGGGGAGGGGGGGTGGTTGGTACGTTCGCCACTAAAAGCTTCATTCATAACCATTTGCACAATATTTATTGCAGTTTCATGTAGGGACAGAGCAATTAGCATTATACATGGAAATATTCCAGCACATGAAAGAAGAACTGGCTGATTTCTGTTTGGGGAGACTCAGAAGTTCAGTCAGAAACGAGAACTGTTGCTCAAACAAACTGGGTACAAGGAAAAGCACAACGCAAGGCCCAGCTGTGCCTGTGTGCTGTATATACAACATGCCTCGTATTTACAGTACCTACTATCAGAGCCGATCACAGCTTTCTGGATGGTAAAAAGAACCAAAGCAATTTTACTTAAAGCCAGGTAAGCGTTTGGATTGAGTGTGCCTTTTGCATAGTTTCCTAAGGAGGGATTAGGCATGGATTCCAATAAGCTTGGGTTTAACCAGCTTTCAGTGAAACTCAAATATGTTAAGGAAGGACACACCTACACTGGCTGTTTTGATAGTAATATCATCGCAAGTCTATAACCAGGGACTATTTACACTGCAATGCTACTTTCAACATCTAGTGGATATCCAGACAGGCTCTTCCCTACAGAAGTTCTGGGATAGATGACAACTCCACATTTTTCTGGTCCTGACTCAATGCCCTGCTGCACCACACTTCATTTCCACTGGTAAACAGAGACAAATCCAAAGCAGACTGTCCGCAGAAGTCAGCTGCTCCTTTGGAAACCAGTTTCCATTTAGAAACCAGGCACAGACAGTTTTAGCGTGGGCTGAGAAGGAGGATACATGCTGGAAAGGGCGGCTGAGGAGCTCTGACCTCAAAAACAGTCACAGAATTTTCTGAAGAATGTGCTTTCCTGAAACGGCTTCAAGCAGAATCTTCCTTCTACAGACACCAACACGCAAGAAAAGCAACCAACCAAGCAATAATAACATATCCCATTTCAAATTGTACAGCTTCCCCTGATGCCAGACATCCAGAATTTTCCATTTTGTTTTTACCATTCTGCTACAAAGCTTTTGTTAAAGTGATTTCTTGTTTTACTAAGTCTTCAAAACCTAAAGGAGAGATTAAATGCCAAAATCATCTACGGATTTAAGATCTCACATGTATACCAACAGGGGAAATTAAACACAGAAAAACAAATTATTGCTGCATTATGCAGATCATCATTGTGGTTTCCAGTCAAGGCAGCCTGATGGAATTGTTTTTGGAGGGATATTTTGGTGATGTTTCAACATTTCAAAGCCATCTTCATTGAACCATAATCCATACCACATAATGCAGCCTCCTTCACGTAGCATTAACCATAATCCATACCACCTAATCCAGTCTCCTTCAGGTAGTAGTAACCATAATCCACAGTGCATAATCCAGTCTCCCTCAGGTGGTGATTCTGCATAGACATCTAGGCTTGATGTTTTAGGACAGTTTTGTGGTGGCACATAGCTGCTTCTTGCCCTCCTGACTGCACAGGTACAGTGCTTGTGCTCTGTGCCAAACACACAGAGGTGATGTTACAGGCCATAGAAGGCAGGAGAGGCTCTTTTAACAACACACAGCCAACGTGGGCTTCTCTACCACTTTTTTTTTAATCCGTACTTCGCATAGGAACCTTTGGCAGAACCCGCAGGACATACAGGGGCTACATCTCTCTGTTGTTCTTCCATGTCTGTTTTCACATCTACTGAGTATCAGAGCTACCACCAAGATGCTTTCAGAATATGTCGTGCAGGGTAAGGAGCCAGGAAAGTAATTTTTCATATCTTAGTATCCCTATCCCTGGCAGTTTGTTGGAACACAAGTTAATAGTACAATACAAAGTTATCTTTGCTCCACTAGAAAAAGATCGACTTGGTTGAAGAAAAAAAATGAAGGAACTAGGAAATATTTGTGCGAGAGGACACAAACAAAGGTTTCAGACCGTGAACTTAGGCTCACTAGATTAGTCCAGAAGTTGGAGGTGAGTAATTGTGGAGCAAGCAGGCTGGCTGACCCCAGGAAGAGCTTGTTGTTGGCAGCCGGCTCATTCCTCGGAGTTGCTGGTTCATTCACTTCATACCCCTGGCATTTTCAGGCAGTGTGACCACTAAATATGACTGATTAATTTACAAAGGCGGCTCCAATTTTGTTACCATTATTGTGTTTAGCAATACCTCAGTAGGGAATGTTACACTTAGACTATCAACCCTCCTTACTAAAGCTAACCATGCTTTGTTACTAATGCAGAAGTATAATTAAACTTAGATTAAGCATAACACTGAATTTTGGTTTATCCAGTAATTTACATATATCACTGTTATTTAACGTGTTAACAGCCAAGATAAAGTTTATAAACCCCAAGAGTGCAAACTCAATTTGTAATTATGAGCACACAG
Organism: Phaenicophaeus curvirostris; assembly: GCF_032191515.1. Taxonomy (NCBI): domain Eukaryota; kingdom Metazoa; phylum Chordata; class Aves; order Cuculiformes; family Cuculidae; genus Phaenicophaeus; species Phaenicophaeus curvirostris. Next base: position 3,350,588 of record NC_091402.1, on the reverse strand, counting down.
CAATTTGTATAACATGCCATCTAAATTTACAGTAATTATGACCCTGCTTAAGGGTAATTCCCAACTTAATCACATTTAATACACCATTATTTCCAAGCTCTAAAAGGCTGAAACGGGCATTTATCTTGCATTTTGTTTGCATAAAAGCAAAGGGTTATCCAGAAAAAAATTGGAAGGAACTAGTAGGGAGTAGTTTTCTTCCTGCAGAGTATAAATACAGCCATGTAGCACTGTACAATAAAACGAATACGTGGGTCAAAATACATACTATTCCTCTCACAGTGAGCTTTGGGGGGTAGTAATCCAATTCATTCCTTGGAAAAAATACACTAACCCATATGGATCCTCTACGTCCTCCTTCCTATGATGAGTTCTCTACTTCTCACACCCTGTCTCCACCCGTGCCTCCCTGCCCACCTAAAAAACCCCTGTTTTTTAGAGGAATATGGGGATCCAGCAGGTTCAAGGACATACAGCACAACGCTCATTCACAATATTCTCTTTTCATGCACAATGAGAATTATCAATAAACAGTAATTGAGGGACCTGGGGTTGTTTGGCGTGGAGAAGAGGAGGCTGAGGGGAGACTTTCTTTATCTCTGCAACTACCTAAAAGTGCAGAGAGGTGGGTGTTGGTCTCTTCTCCCAAGCGACAGGATTCAAGCTACATCAGGGGGGGTTTAGACTGGACATTAGGAAAAATTTCTTCACAGAAAGGGTTCTCAGAGACTGGAACGGCTGCCCAGGGAGGTGGTTGAGTCCCCATCCCTGGATGTGTTTAAAAGACTGGTAGATGAGGTGCTTGGGACGAGATATAATAGTAGACAGTGATCTCTAAGGTCTTTTCCAACGTAATGATTCTATGTACTAACAGTATAAAACATAGTATATTGCGGTTATTTTCCCACATGACCTGGAATTACACAGGAATTCTCAAATATGCCAGGTAATTCTTCTAAAAGCTAACAGGTTATTGTACAGAGGCAAATTTAGTGTCCCCCGCTAAATGGACTTATCTTCTCTCATATACATTTCTTCATATCCTACAGCTGCATACCAGTTCAGGTAATTTTTTTGATGTTGATATGCAAAAACCAGCATGAAAACAATAGCTGTAACTTCAGTTCCTTTTTTAAACTGAACTTATAAAGCCTTTAAATAAACACATCTGGGAAAAGGCTTTATGTTGTTGGTTGCTATGGAGTAGGCAAAACAATGAATCTTTGTAGTCATTTTGCTCTTCTAAAAACAGATCCAAAGCCTATTTAAGGCAAAGGAAATCTTCAGTGACTTCAAGGGTTTGTAGATGTGGAACGGCACTTTTCAACTACCTATCTCAACCCTTGGCCTTAGAAAATATGAAATAACATTGGCCCTGTGTGAAGGACAGGAGCATCGAAGCACAGACAGCATAAACCAGAGCAAAGGAAAATCAGAACAGCTTTTCACAGTCACCCTGCAGGTCAGTGGGAGAGCTAAAAATGAACCCAATCTACACGTTGTGCTTCTTTCTCCCCTTCAACAAAACAAAGCACTTAGCCCTGCCGAGGGAGGAAAGAAAAGGGTCTGCTATCCGCCCCTCAAAAGAAACCCTGCGGTGAAAGGCTGCGTTCCACAGCAAACTCTCTCCTGAACCCAGGGTAGAAGATGAGAGGCCCGACTTTGGAACAAAAAAGGAAATTCCACAATGCTAACAATGTTTGAAAATGCTAACAAACAGACACTGATTTGTGCAGTGTGGGAACGTGCAAACCAGACAGCCCTGTAAACTATAGCAAACTGTAATACACACCTACAAGATCTCAGCAATGAGAGAAACAAGGCACAAAGAGGATTAGATCGCAGTCAAACCATTAGGCCAACACCAGGATTCCTGACTCAGAATTCCCTGCTGTCAATGCTCTGACCTGCTTTTGTCCCTCAAAGCCAGCAGCTGATCCCACAAACCCTCACTTGTGCAGAGCGCTATTGTAATCCATATTATTAGGCGCATTACAGCACTGACTGCCTGTCTGCACCCGCAGGAACAATACTGGAAACAATAACATCAGGCAGAGCTTTTATTTAGTGCAGTATTTAGGTATTTCTCTCAGAGTGCTGGGACACCGGTCACCCTGTCTCCATCCGCTCTGGTTCTGCCTCTGCTCCCCATAGTGCCGCTCACAGCGAGACACAGTTTCAGTTTTCCACTAAATTCATCAGTTGCCAGAAAACTACATTTCATTATAATACTACCAAGATATTTACAGTTTCTCTTGACAGATCCACAAGCATGTGGAAAATTTCCTGTTTACAAATACCATCCAACCTCCCTTTAAAACAAGAAGTTTAGCAGGGGCTTTCAGCAGTCACCACTGTTCTGTGAAACTACACCTGAGAAGCAGGATCTGCAGTTTAGGTCAATCAGCAGCGAGCAGTTATTCTTCAAGAGGAAACACTTTCTTCCCACAAATCCATGGATGGAAGGATCATGGATGCTTGGAAGTCCCCCAAAGAAATGCAGAGGCTGACGAGGAGCCAGGAACCCCTTTAGAAAGACGTTCCCCTGTAAGCCAAGGCAGCCACTCTGTTATGGCCAGAAATTATAGATCAAAACAGTAAAAGGGAAAGGGAAACCTTTGATCTGCATTGTTGGGGCAATAAAGGCAGGACTCTGTACTGCAAATACAAGGCAACTGCCATTACAAGTTTTCTGATACCATATTAAACACATATAGTAATTCTTTGTCTCTTAAGAGTAAAATAGGTACAAGCATGGCTTCTTCATTTTCCTTGCTTGGAGTGCCAGGTTCTCTGATGAATCCCACAGTTTAGGGCATCCCTAGGCATTTGCAACACAAGGTCGCTGGGTTCCAGGCTCTGCCTGGCTGCACGTTCAGAGCTGCTGCTGAGCAAGGGTGCTGGGCACCGTGTCCATTGGCTCAAGACTGAGAAACTCCAGATGTGAGGAATACACCCTGGTGCTGTGAAACAGTAGAATTCACAAAGCAAAAGCTGCTGCTGTGAGCTCTCCCTTCCAGACTGGTGCTTAGTCATGATAAAGGACTGAAGAAGTAAAGTGATTCTCCTTTCCTAGAGAAATAGGATGATGGGATGATACGAAGCTGCGTGTACCACCCGTGCTGGAGTTAGCAAACTCATCACCAGTTAAAATATCTTCAAATGAGGCAGGGCAGACTACGAACACAGAGGTGACACACGTAACGCAGGTAGCTAATACACTGTACATCAACAGCCTCGAAACACCCGGTGTAAACCACCTGACACTGAACCACCTTTTACAAATACGCTGTCCTAGAGAGTTCCCTGCAGCCTCCTCTTTGCTCCTACTGTCATTTCATAGCAGTAATAACGTGCTTCCTGTGAAAAGTACTTATTTGGGACTAACAGACAGCCAAGATTAACAATGCTTCACATCACCAACCTCCCAACAGCTCTCAGTTCTCAAGAAAAGCATTGTTTTGTTTCCTGGGAATTTAATGGTTTCTTTTTTCCTCCTTTTTGGACAATTCACAAATTTAGTGCAAGAGCTTGTATGCTCACATTGGGTTTTGTGCACACACTAAAGTCAAGCAGAAAAATTCAGGGCTGATAGTGGTAGTTGCTAATTCTAGGAAATGCAGAATTGTGTTTCTTTGGACAAAAATGTTAAAGAATTACAAATCTCACAAATACTGGCTGAGAACTTATGAAAGTAACGACTAGTCAGTACTAAGGTGAATGAGTGTTGCTGACTTCTGCTTTATACAGAACTGTCTTTTGACCAGCATCTGGGACATCTGGCTCAGTATATTGAGTATATTGAGAAATCGTGTACAGTGCACACTGTTCAGGGGTCTGTACTTTCCACAACCTGCCTTTCCGCAAGCACCATCCAGAATTTCTTCTACTTGAAGCTCAGACTGTGTTACAGTTGTTTATTTGGATAGCAACCACTAAGTTTAAACTGTTCCTAAATGGCAAGCATCATTGAAATGTCCAATATATAAATAAAAACAATTGACCAAACTCCTATTTTAAGGTAAAGAAATCACTTTTTTACTGACTGGATATTTAAGTAAATGAATAAGAAGGAGGTTATAAGGAAGGTCTTATTATTGACCTAATAAAGTTAGATTTATAGGTATTTTATGAAACTATTTTCATGGCTTCTGTGTTACTGCGTGACTGTGGAATACAGTTTTTAATTCAGGAAGGATATTTCTCTACATTCCTCTTTTGTCAAATGCATCAGCACAGAGATGCTCATATCCCTCGGACGGAACACTCAGTTGAAAGGCAGAAATATTTACAGCCACAGCCCACAGCAGCTGCCCATCCTTAGACTGACCCTGCAAGTGTCAGCACCGGCACCAGAGAGGCTCTTTCCACAGAATTCAGGGAAGGCCTCCTGCTTGGAATTCCATGTATAATGCAAAGGGTGATCCCAAGGGAAAACAAAACAGTGAAACCACATTCCCCAGCAACAGTAACACCGCAAAATGAGCTCTGGTACGAAGGACGCCCTATGTACATCCACAGTGCAGGAAACAGCTGCGGCAGCGACCGTGCCACCGAGGGTGGTGACAACGCCTGAGCCCCCCCATGACTGATTCAGGCCGTGAATGACGTCCAGTAACCATAAAAGCTCAATCTTAGCATAAAATAAGCAAACAAATATTGACTTTTTCCATGGTAACCTTTACAGCTAATAGAAATTCTGAATGGCGTTTTGAGCAAGATATAAAGTAAACAAATGCCGCAGAGGAACTAATAAACACACATCTCAGCAGGGAAACTCTCTGTACTAACGCGGAATGGGGAGCATTACAAAAGGAATATGTTTGTTCCGCAGTTTCCTGCACAGGAGGCAGGAGGGCAGCACAGCACATTTCCATGTCCACTATATAGAACATGATGAACTATCAGAAAAAAGCAGCACTGGTCACTTTGAGAGATAGGACTGTCCTGCTGAGGTGCTCAGCAGGGCAGAGCTGCGATGGGGCACAGCAGCTTAGTCCCTCTCGCTGCTGCATGTGGCCTCCAGCCAGCTCTGAAGCCACACACCAGAAACCACGTGCTGCACACCTCTCTCAACTTGAAAACAAGGAGGTGGCACGTGAAAGAGTGGAGTAATGTTAAATTGCCTTTCTAGGCGTTATTAAACAAGAGGGAGGAAATCCCTGGAGCTGCTCAAGGCCAGGTTGGATGGAGCTTTGAGCACCCTGATCCAGTGGGAGGTGTCCCTGCCCATGGCAGGGGGGTTGGAACTGGATGGGCTTTGAGGTCCCTTCCAACCCAAGCCATTCCATGAAACGATCAGAAAATACCAAACTGAAATTGTAGTACTGGATTTTACATGCAATGCATCAGGGATTTAGAGTCAGGTTACCAGAGAGTAATAAGTTCAACCATAAGGAGACTTAAATATTTATTTCTTCCGCCTTGCCCATGCTCCCTAATGCTGCCACACTGAGTGCACCAGTACAGAACACAGACATGTAGCTACCAGCGTATGGGTGAAAGCACACCTTCAAACCAGCTTCTTCATCATACTGACTGATGCAGGCACGTTAAGGTAAAAATTAAGGAAAATTAGTTAAGGACAATTCCTCTTTGAAAACTCTGCAGTGCAGAAAGCTAGTTACCTCTGCTAGTATGTTAAGTAAACGAAGAAACATGCATCCCTGCTGTTAGATTTCCAGGGAATGCCCAGGAAGCAGCCCCTGTGACAAAGCCCTCTGTTTAAAAAGCTTACATCAGGCTGGCCTGACACGTCTGTGCAGCACCACCAGCCCAACTCCACCAGGAGGAACAGTCTGCGTATGACTGCGCACCATACATGCATATCCATGGGTAAGCCTGAGAATGGGAAGCTATGAGGGTGCTAAGTTTTCATCTTTTAAAACTATTCCTTCCTACAGTCATAGAATCATAGAATGGTTTGGGTTGGAAGGGACCTTAAAGACCATCCAGTTCCAACCCCCCTGCCATGAGCAGGGACACCTCCCACTAGATCAGGCTGCCCAAGGCAGTCCTTGTTTTGACTCTAGATGAAGAACACGAGCTGGTCCCCCAGTGCCATGTGGGCAATAAGACGGAGGTTGTTTTGGGGAGAAGAGAGCCACTTGTGTGCCGGGCACGGCGCTCTGCCCACAGCCACCCGCCTCGGAGCAGCCCTCCCCTCTCTGAAGGAAAATTGCCACGCGACACCAACAGCCACTTGTCCCACAGAGCCAGGAACGAGGGACCTACACCATAAATGAAACCATGTTTAAAAACCCTGCCTTCAAAAGGCAAAAATGAAAAAAGAAATCGGATTTTTCTCCCCATAACAAAAAGATTACTTTTTACTGATGGCGCTTTTAACTTCTGATTGACTTTTTGCCCTGTCATAGAAAAGATTTAATAAATGAAGTCTCATCTAAATCTTAGACAAAAAAGAAAATGCAAATCCATTCTACTAATTAATTACATGGCATAATAAAGGTCAATATCCTTTCAAATGCAGTCAGTTTACAGTAAGCACCATCCCCAGGTGTCGCAGGGAAAGCTGCCAACCAATCTGGTGATCAAGAATGGGAAGTCATTTGAAATGTAAATTCATTTTCCACACCGCCATAAAATGTCCTGTCACCCCTCCAACCTAGGTGCCTGCACTTTGAACTGCAATAACTCAGCAAATCAAAATGATCCTGAGGCAATAAAAGAGATGCAGAATGTCTTGTAAATGGGTGATCTTTGGCACCCGCTGCAGGATTACTCAGTGAATCAGTTTATATCAATGTTACTTACATTCATTAATATGGAGGAAACATACTCAAAGGGACATCGATTGCTCCTCCTCCTCCTCAGCTCAACACACACAGGGCTGCAAAGGCACTGCCAATTTAATCGATTTGCATCGTTTCATGTTAACTGACTCGAGTGGCTTCCTCTTCTCTAGGGCAGAACTTGCATCAGCATGCTCAGAGCTCTGATTGTTGAGAATCCAGGAAGCTAAATTACCAGTAACGGGATTTTTTGTTGCTGGGATTGCACAGTGGTAACTGAGGGGTAGGAGAAGATGAATCCACTGCAGTTCCAGCCAGCCTTCTTCTATGGAAACCTAATGATGGCTTTCCCATCTCATGATCTGCACAGGTGCTGACAGTGCAGATGAAGATGCAATAAGGTATTCCATAGACTCAAAGTCCATTAGAGACCTCAGAAGGTTTCTAGTATGAAGAATATCTTACAGCCTGCAGACTGGAACTCCTACCCTAACTTAAATTTAAGCTAAGCTTAGGTTGCAAACCCCACAACACGCAGGCAAAGACCACAGTCTGCTGTCAGGGGAGCTAAACTGGGGGAAATCAAAGAGGTGGCACTATCAAACGCTTTGCTGGCAAACCTGTTTTCAGATATTACAGATAGTTTGTTCTTGAATAAACACAAGCGTAGGTTTTACTTTTGGTGGAAACCCGAGACTGAGTGGCCTAGGTGGGAAATAGCCCAACCCCTCCAGCAGAGTTTGAGAGCATCCCAGGAGTGATGTACAGACTCTGTAAGCCCTGCTTGTAAGCTCAAAGAGACATTTATAACACCTTGTGCTATCATCCTCCCCATGAATAGACTATTGCTTTGGGTCTCCAATCTGTAACACAAACCCAGCGTACTGAGCCAGCACTCTGACTGCTGACACGCTCGCTACAGAACCCGAGGCACAGACAGGTGCACCACAGCGCAAATGTGCATTTAAATCCATGGCCATTCCAATAACCTCACATTTTTCCCGAGTACGTGTGATGCAATCCCACTGAAAAGAAGGCAAATAGTGTAGGACAAGCAGTTATCAACTTAAAAGAGTGGTAATAAAGTCTAGAAAGAGACTTCTGACTTCCCAGAGATGGAAAAAAAATGATAACCATGGCTTAAAAAAGAAGGGTTAGAAACCTTTTACATTTACGTGACCGGATCAGCAGCTTGGGTATTATGCCATCTTTTGTTTAAATTATGAACTGCAAAGTAATTGAAATGTGAAGTATTGCTCCATCAGTTTAAACTGACTCTCAGAGGGTTCGGCTGTGGTTGACTGTAATGTCATTTTTCTTCCCAGAAAGAAAACTCACGAGAAATTAAGAATTTTTAATCTTGCTACTCTGCATTGTTTTCAGAATGACTCTCAGACTCTCATTTTCATAGGTAGATGATTACAAGAAGCTTTACAAAACTAATCCCAAAAGCAGCTCTGTGTGCCCAAGCTGCACCAGTTGCTGCCTTTACAATCATTGCAATCATTTACCCCTAGATCCCTTCACAGTCTTTCTTACCCATCACAACAAGGGACTATTTTATGATGCGTGACAGAAGTTTAACTTAAAACTTGCAGCATAGTTTGCATGGTTCTCCTTTGGTTTTCTAGACAATAAAGTATTTACCTGGGCTAAATCATTCAGTTTGCTTTGACCTTGCTTATAAAGTCAGCAGAGCCTATCCTGATACTCCTTAGCGATGTATCCTTACGTTTGTTTAATATTAAATGTCTCCTTATGAGCATACTTCTAGTATTGACAGCAGGAAGGTGTTTGCTGTGTTTTGGTTTTTTTTATTGATCATATTAGCTTTCACAAATGGTGAAATACCATTTTGTTCTGTCTTGAAACCTCTCCCATGAGCCAGAAGGAATGAAATAATCAAACAATCCAAGCTGGAGCTCCTTCAAATGGATTATACCTGAAATTCACAGGAAAAAAGTACATTTTGAAGGATGCAGGAGGATCATCTTAGTCTTATGGACTGTCTAAACCTCTTATTTTTTCCCCTTAAATGGATATTGTGTCCATGCCCAATGGCACCTACCAAGCCTTTCCCAAGACCGAGTAACCTGAGAAAAGGACAACAGCTCATCTCTGTGCAAACACATATTTAATACTGTGCTGAGCCTTGGGACGAAACCACAGACAGACAAGGCTCCCCAACCACACCTACATGAAAATGGAAAGGAAACAGAACTGGTTCTTGGGGATCCATTTTTCAAAGCTCCTGCCATTACCTTACAGGGAGAGAGCTCAAGCTTTTTGTTTGTTTAGTCTGAAGGAAGAATTCCAGTGGTGACATACCCTGCTAGTATTTGTGTACGTTATTCCCTATGTCTTGTAGCATTAGGACTGTGGAAAGGAGGTTTCGGGTTAGAACATTAAGAAGCCACGAGAACACTGAAGAAAGGTGAAGCCTTCCACACTGTGATGGAATATTGAAGGCATCTGGGACGCCTTCAGGCTGACCTTCCACCAGCTACACCTCGACTACCACACAACCACAGGAGCTCCAACAAACCCCTGCCCATTTCACAGACCTAGGTTTGTCTTCCCTACAATGCAAACAAAGATACGTAAAGAAAAACCCCATAATGGTTTAAAAGAAAAGGCACTGAGTTCTACTCATGCAAGCACTTGCTGCAACAGCATTCCATGCAGAAAGTGGAATTCAGTGCAATTGTTTGGATGCTCAGAGATAGGATTTCTCTTTGCAATGGTAACGCTTCAACTTCTGATCCTGCTCACAGCCGGGCATAGAATGCACGGGGTAAGAAGAAAACCGTCACTTATTGTTTCTTCCTAATTTTCAAATGTTATTTTATAATCCAGTAACTGCCCAAGTTCATCGTCACCTCCCGTTTGCTCCACCACCCAAAGATGAGTCGAACAGGCTGTCACCAGTCACTGTCTCCCTGCAAGTCTGTGCTGCACTCCAGAGCAGGCAGCTGCTCAACATTTCTGCCTGTGCTGAGCATGGCTTTATATAATGCTACAGTGGTCCTGCCGGGAATTACAGTGGCAGACATTCTTCAGTTAATCCATTTCTAAAAATGAAGGATTAATTATATTAAACCTATTAATAACAAGTCCAGACACTTCTGCAAAGCTTTCAAATAAAAAAAAAATAACTTCTAGTCTGTTATGGATTTTATTCTACCAAGTAAATCACCGTATCGAAATCTCAGGGATTCATTCTTTACTCAGACTAATTCCAACTGCGTGTCAGATTTTTCTCTATCCAGAATGCATTTTCCCTTAGACCACTCAGCTCTGGGCTTAAAGGGCTCTGCGTGCCCATGCCCTCTCGCACATGAATTCAACACAGAGCATTACATGAGTGCTCTACAAGGACGTGACATCAATGTAAAGAGGGAGGCAATAAGCTTTCCAAAAAACCGCAGACAGTTTTATTTCTGCTGCGATGCTTTCCAGAACATGCTGACTCACGTGTGCAGCCGCGGCCGACAGAAGAGCATCTCCTCCCGAGACGGCAATCCTCTCTGTGTTTGGGAAGGCAGGAGAGAAGACCTGACTCCCCATGAATCCAAAAGCTGCAGAACGCAGATATAACCGCTAGCTAACGAGGCTTTCTGGGTGTCTGGTAACCACAGTTAGTGCTTTGAATAGCTCTGCTAGCAGAAAGAGTTTGGCAAAATCCCAGATGAGGGACAAATGCCTGGAGCAAGTTAGCTTCTGCTACAGGAAGCATCCGGAAATACACTGAATGTTCAAAGTCTGTATCATTCAAAACATAATTTAATCAATTTACCAAAGCCATTAGAATGCTCCCCCTCTGGGTGAAAGACAAAGGCACAAAAACCATCCCATCTTGGCTCATTTCTATAAACTGTGGTAGGACATATTCTAATCAAGAGGCCAGACCACAATAAGCACAATGCTGAAATTAGATTTCCCTTGCTGCTTTCAGAAGAGAATTTAAGATGTGATTTTTGTTGTAAGTTTATGCTGTTAGAGTGGATATAGCCATGTTCTGACAGCTTTCTCTGCACCATTCTCTCTTTTCAGACCTCAGAGTGCTTATTAGCACTGAGTGACCCATGCTGTCAATATAAGTTATATAAATCTGCTTACAATTTATTTATTGCATTCAAAACCCAGGTGGCTGTTAGCTGCTCTTTCTACAGGAGACACTTTGAAATAATACCAATATTCCATGGCTTCAAGGAATGGGCCTGTCAGCATTGCCACTCATAACTGGCTGTGAGCTCCCAAGCAGCAGCAAAAGCCGCAGCCTGCACAGCTCTGGCCGGCTCCACGCTCACTGCAGGCTCCCGATGCCCCGCACGGGCTCTGCAGCTGCCTCTGTGGCACCAAAATCAGGATAGGACCGAGACATCCACCCAAGCAGAATGGTGGGACCGAGCTGTTCTCCGCTCAGCTCCAGACAAGCAGCTCAGCTCCAGGGAGTGACGGTGCCCGTTACCGTTACTGCTATAAAAGAGAGAATGGGTTGAGAGGAGCCCTTGAGAAACTTTGGGGTGCTGGTGGATGAGTAGGAGTTGGGGAGGGGCTCTTGATCAGGGAGGGCAGAGACAGGATGAGGGGGAATGGTTTTCAGCTGAAAGAAGGGAAATTTAGATGAGATCTTAGGCAGAAATGTTTTGCTGTGAGGGTGGGGAGGCCCTGGCCCTGGTTGCCCAGAGCAGTGGTGGCTGCCCCATCCCTGGAGGGGTTCAAGGCCAGGTTGGATGGGGCTTGGAGCCCCTGATCCAGTGGGAGGTGGGTGGGACTGGATGGGCTTTGAGGTCCCTTCCAACTCAAACCAGTCTATGATTGTGTGATTTTCAGCTCAAGTGTGACACACGAGTTACAAATCCTGAAATCATACACAGCCCTTGGCAACTGTTCCCACAAAGCAGCAAGTCCAAATCTCACCAAGTAGCAAGAAATCTCAAAAATGAAAATGAAAGTGGATTGTGATTCTACTTCAGTGGTACAAGCAGAATCATAGAATCACCATGTTGGAAAAGACCTCTTGGATCATTGAGTCCAGCCATTCTTATTTGCCACTAAATCATGTCCCTGAGCACCTCGTCTACCTGTCTTTTAAATACCTCCAGGCATGGTGACTCCACCACCGCCCTGAGCAGCCTCTGCCAGTGTCCAATGACCCTTTCTGTAAAAAAATTCTTTCTTATATCTAGTCTGAACCTCCTCTGTTGTAGCTTGAGGCCATTCCCTCTTGTCCTGTCCCCTGTCACTTGGGAGAAGAGGCCAGCTCCCCCCTCTCCACAACCTCCTTTCAGGTAGTTGTAGAGAGCAATGAGGTCTCCCCTCAGCCTCCTCTTCTCCAGGCTAAACACCCCCAGCTCTCTCAGCCGTTCCTCATCAGGCCTGTTCTCCAGCTCCCTCACCAGCTTTGTTGCTCTTCTCTGGACTCGCTCCAGAGCCTCAACATCCTTCTTGTGGTGAGGGGCCCAGAACTGAACACAGGATTCGAGTAGCGGTCTCACCAGTGCTGAGCAATATGGCTTTTCCACTTAATTCTACTAAAACAGATAAAGCTTATGATTTCTGCCTAAAGGCTCAATATGGATGTACATTTCTGTTTTGTAGTTTGGAAAGGCTGGTGCATAAATAATCCAAGCAGCCTTGCAGGTTGAACCAAGCATGATGCTGTCGTAATTCCTCAGTCAGAATAACAATCCCATGTAGGTGACAACAAGCAGAATAACCTTAGAGGTGTGAGACGGGTGGAAAAAAGCTGGAACAAAGCCCCTGCAGAACTAGCTCAGTATTTATACCCAGTTCCTGTAAGAATATTCCAAGAGATAAATCTTAACTAACTTGGCTTGATGAAAGCAGAAGCAAATTCTGCTTTGAGAAATGTGTGTCTCTCTGCTTCTTTCTGCCCCTGTAAATCTGGTGCTTTTGATTAAAAGCCTGCAGCCAACTAGACAGGCATTATTGTCCCTGACACTGCTAAGCAGCATTCAGGTCAGTCTGCGTAACCAGTCCGGCCGTTCCCGATGCCAGCTGCTTGGCACTCTCTCTACCTTTGACCGGTTTCTCCTGCCGCTCGCAGGTGAAGGCATCATTTTCCCCATGACAGGCTTTAAGAACACATGACAGGCCATGCATTTCGCTGAAGTTTTACTGTTGTAGACAAGCAGAAGTCCATCGATATTAACTTTGGGAAATGCTTTTCCTCAAATCTCTCCGACAGATCTTGCCAGACCTCACTCCTGGCTGGCAGGAGAACACTCTTTAATCACTGTCAGAATAACAAAGCTGGTTACCTGCTGTTTCACAAGCAAACTCACACCAAAACCATCCTGCTGCGGGGTGGGGAAGAGCAGCTTTGCTTAAAGCCTGCCCCAAACAAAAGGTTTAAGCATCTTTAGGTCCTTTGCCTTGTTCCAAGATGAAGAGAGTATTCTGTATGTGCAAATACACACACGGATAAACAAGACAGGGATTCTTCAGGGCCCGAAAAACCGAGAAGATTATTAATAGCAATATTACTTATCTGTGTTTTCCCAAGATGGTTTGTTTCAGAGCTGCTTTTGATTTGCAGATGAATAATGAGACAGGTGTGCAGCTCACTGAAGCAAAAGCACATGAAATGAAGGGAGAAACATCGGTGAATGAGACAAAACCCCAGTAAACGTATTCAGTGATGTCCAGCACTTGTGGAATTTATTTTTTTTTAATTAGGGCTATCACTTTTGAAACCCAGTCACAGTTAAGAGCTTCTGGAAAAAGACTGAAATCTGGTTCCAGGACCAAGGGTGGAGAACTCAAAGCCCCATTGGCAGTGTCTGCTTCTTATGGGATAACAAAGGGCACTGAAAGCCCAACTCCTGTTTGTACCCTTGAAAATATGTGCCTAATGCTGGCAACACAGGGCTTTGCTTTTGAAAATCTCAGCCACGGTGTCTGAGTCCAGAGGACTTTTTTTTTGTAGTGAACAGTTGCAATAGTTGAACTTTTCTCGTCAACAAAACAAACCGTTATTGTATTTACAACCTTTCCACCTGGGAGACTCTGGAGCAGCAGACAGAATAGAAACATTACAACGGCACTTGCATTTTTCTGTCCCTAAACTGGGAACTTGAACTCTCCTGTCCCTTCAAGGCCAACAAAGGCCAAGTCCACAACTCTTCTTGGTGGTGGTGAACTGGAAATAACCTGACTAGTTTAATTTCTCACTTCCAGGATCCCCAAAACATTTGGGAAAAGGATGAATGGAAAATGAGAGAACTCCCAAAGATCAGATTTCTGAACAGCTCCCAGACTCCCCTGGAGCAGCCTCCCTCCTGCCCTCAGCTGCTGTAAGCATGCACTCACATTTCAGATATATAGACATGTTTTTCTGTTGGGTTATTCTACACATATACACTACCAGATTCATACACAAAGAAACAGGACCTTAAAAATTCAGAGTGAGTTATGACAGCTTTACCATTTTCATTTTTTATGATCCAACCAAAGATATCAACTTAACAGGAATAAAGAATTTGTCAGTTCTGAACTGTCCCTCTCCATACACGGCACAGAACAGAATTCTATGCTACCCTGCCACAGGCTGATGCAGAGCAGCGTTACGGAAGCAATGATGGATTGGGAGGAACGCCTCTTTGGTGATGAAGAGGTTCAGGTGAGGCAGGTTAGCGATCCCTTAACACCACCACATTTGAAATGGCGTAACGTAAAGTACTAGAAGGGTACCTCCCTAAGAAGAACACTCCCAGCAGTGCAGAAACAACCAAAGCTCATCTAACTAGCGTGAGGTGTCACGGTGGATCTTCCCCTTGTATCTGTCACTTAACATATAAGTTAAGAAACAACAGCATGGAAGGAAGAGCGCAGCATCAAAGAAAGAGCCAGTACAGGCTGTGACACAAAGCAAGCACTGTAAAAAGCAAAGCATTTAAGACAAAATGGGACGAAAGAAAATTCTTCCATGTAATCAAACTGCCGCTTTGCCGACTCCTGCACCATCAGCAGTAAATACCTGCTGATTTGACAGGTAATCACACTGTCATATTGCCCTCATCAACAAATTCTCTTCAGATATTTTCCAAACCCATAAATAAACAACAACATAGCAGCCTAATTCTCAGGTATAAACATGTGGCAAATGGGAGACGAACTGCATACTGTGCTATTAAACTCTTTAAGTACAATTTACAGTTAATTGCCTTTCACAGTGGAAAAAAAAGATATCCCCCAACCAGCTTGATGCTAGCTTTAATTGCTTACTCGAACAGGGATCGGAGGCTAACAAGAGTCTCAAGCATTGCATTGAACCATGGCAGCTCAGCAGAAGTGTTCAATTTTAGTCTTTGTCTTTGCTGCAGGCTAAGAGTTACAGGGAGTGAAAGCCTTACGTCTGCTGTTTCTCATTACCCGGTGGGTGGGGTGCCATCACCAGTACAAAATCTTACCAGAGAGGCCTTGCAGTCCTTTTTGCAACTCCAAAAGGCAGCTTAGACTTCTTATTTCACAAAAAGAAGAACTGAAATAGCGTTTTAACAAATATATTCACGGTAGACTATTAAGACTGTATTTATGATTTGCTGCATTATTCATGCCCCAGGATCCAGCTGACTATTCTGCTCTAGTCATTTCATCACCACACCAAATGCCGTAGCGTTTACTCTGGGGTCTAGAAACTGCTGGAGCCACATGGAGTCTTCCTAGCCCTGCAACGCCCATGGCATTATGCTTCCATCTTTAAATAGTAAATAATCCTTTATTGATAAAATTCCTTTTAAGACTGGTATTTTAGCCTCTTGATTTCTTGTGTGTACATATAATTTTGCAGACGCACATAACATGCTTCTTTTCTTTTAGCTCTACTTGCTCTCAGACCTCACGGGTGAGGTGTGCGAGATGGCAGCACAGGGTGAGATGCAACAGTATTTGTACAATATGCCACAACTGCCTTGAGAGCAGCACGTGAAATAGTGCCCTCACAACAGCTGAAAGGTCCTCTTTAATGAATTACAAAGCAAAAAATTTTACTCTTGAATTTTCACTTAAGCAGGTGCCCAACATGCTGCTGTGCTCACTGCAAACAGTTTTGCCCTATGAATGGTAACAGAGAGAGAAATAATTTCCAGGATCAGCAGGCTCCACCATTTGTGTGTTGTACATCCTCCCGGTTCAGGCCACTGCAGGAGACTCTGTGGCTATTTTTAGAAAGGCACTTACGCTAACAGATTCCATTTTACCCCTAGTGTATACATAGAACTATCTTCCAGCTCTCAAGACCTCTTCACCTGTATCAATTGTTCTTCTTCCACAGGCTATAAGGCTGTCATTATTCCAGGTCATGTTTATCTCCAGGTCAAGTTTCCTACTGTAATAAGTACATCCCACTTTCTTCTGCAGCACTTTTATACTGGTATTCTGCTTCTACTGCCTCCAAAACAAGCTGTAGAGGCGCATTTAAAAGCCCTCATCTCAAATTTATTTACACGGCGTGGATATATAGACTGGAATGAAAAATGGGCAAGTTCTTGTCTCACTTGCTCTCTGCAAGGAACGATAAAATTGCCCAGTCCCCAGTGTGATACCATTTTCTTTATGATAATCGGTCTTGGATGTTCTTCTCTTTTTACAGTCCAGCACAGTAAGGACAAAATGGTTTTGTATATGGGCACTGCCACACGTCGGCCCGCTCAGAAAAGAGACAATTCCAGGGAAACTGAAATCTCTTCTATTATTTGCCCTGACCCTCCATCCCTCCTCCATGAAATGCACGCTGTGGGAGCCAACTCTGGATATATAGGAAGAAAAGTTACATCTCTGCTTCAAAAGTCTTTCTTGCACCTCCTCTCTTCTCTGCCTCAGCTCTGTATTTCAAGAAAGAGGTCAGAGGAAGAAGTCAGCTACCTGCCACGACCTACGGTATCAACTTGTGAAAGCGAGTGGCCGTTCCCTTCTCACACCGATGCAGCATGCCCTTCTCAACAGCAGCGACGCGCCTCAGCACTGCGGGACAGCTGCTCTGTGCTCTAGAGCTGCTAGAATTCCAGCTTCTCCACGGGGAAAGCAGCTGCAGAAGCTTATCTCCACCCAACAGAGCCTGCAGTAATCTGTGGAATGAGGAACAAAAACTTGAACCCCTTCTGCCTTGAAGTCATGACCCCACTACTCAGATCCATGTGAACACAGTGGCAGATAGGAATGGCTGGACGCAATGATCTAAGAGGTCTTTTCCAACCTAGTGATTCTATGAACTGGCAGGCAGAGCTCTGGTGCCTGGGTGTCCAAAGCAAAGCCAGACACACGCTAAACCCAACGCGGCACGCTCCGAGTCGGTGCTTGTGAATCACTCTGTTTAACCGAACTCAGGATGCCGCCTGTGCCGCTAGGCTGTGAGCGCAGCTTCCCAAAGGTACTTTTGAACAGACTCCTCCAAGCCAGGTGGTTTTCCTGAACTTGTTATGCAAGAGGCCTACAAATAGTTCATTCAGCGCAGTCCTGAGGATTAGTCTTGTTCAGCTGGACGCTTTGCGCTTAATCCTCGCCAAGCGACCGAGTGTGGTGAAGGCATTCCTCAGATTTGCTGACAGGAAGAATCTGCTGCCAGAAGGCAAACAAATACATAAGCTTTCAGAACACAGCATTTCTGCAGACACTCCAAATCTCTATTACTCCTCATAGTATCCTCATAGCAATTACATCAGGGGACTTCGCATTCAGTTGTCATGAAACTCCAGCTCGCCCTATGAAAACCACATAAGGTGGCGTTTCAGCCGTACCGCACATGACCATTAAGGGGTAGATGCTGGCCACAGCTGGAGCAAACTCTACAGAGGAGAATTCCATGGTCCTGGCAATAAAAAGGTTTCTGCCACAGATTTTTTACCAGCGGCTTTCCCTGAAGTAAAGCAATGGCTAAGCTTTCAGTAAGTAGGAGCAGGGCTGCCTCGGCTGCCTGTCCGTGTAGGCACCTTTAATTATTGTAGAACCACAAAAGATCCAATTAGATTCTAATTCAAACTCCCTCTATTGTTTCTGACCTTTAATGTGCTGAAAAATAAAAGCCTGAAATAATTTGTATTCATCCTCAGAACGGCTGGGAGAGGTTCAGGAGCGCAGAGACACAACCAGGCCAGGACAAAATTATTCATTCTCATGAGGGAATTTTAATTGTGGACGTTCTGCACAAGCTAATAAGGAGTCTGTGTGCTGAGACTGCCAGAAAGAAACACTCTAACAATTCTGTTCTAGATTTATAGAATTAAAAAGTGATGAACATTGAATGAGGGTTACATCACCATTGAACCCAGAGCTGGCAGGACACATCTCCTGGTGGCGGTGATGTCGACCAGAAACCACCCGACTCCACCCTGTTTTGGCAAATAAAAATGAGCACTTGTTTGGAGTATTTTATGACTATAAAAATACATTTCCTCATACTCTGGTTAGATATTTTTCTTTTCTCTGATAAACAAGAAAAGAAAAAGACCTTCAGTTAATTGAAAAATGCATTCTAGGCCTTCTGAGGATGTTACAGTGGTCGGGGACAGTTTCTGGAACCTTGTAGAGAGGGATCAAGCCTGCTTTTGTAAAGCCTTGCTTCAGAAGAATTCCATATTAATTTATACATTTAGGTCATTCTAACCAAACCTTCTTTCCTCTTAATTTGAAGGACCAGAAACATGCGGTGCTCTGGCAGCCAAACAGCATGGATATTTTTACTCAAAGAAAACCTTCTTAATTGTTACAGAGAGGCTCTTGGCAAGCATCTATAGCAAAGCACACATCAGGAGGTAAAATTTATATAACACTTAAAAGAGACGGGTGGCTCCTCCATGCTGACAATGCAACTATGTCATTTGAGGGGGAGGTAAACTCTAAACTGTGTCATTTTGGGGGGAAGGTAAACTCTGGTTTATAATTAATTGTTTAGTGTAGAAGTCAGCTCTGCAAATGAAGTCAGATGAGCTGTCCTGCTGTAGATCATACGAGGTCTCTGCAGACCAGGAGCAGATCTATCTCTCTTGGTGAGGTCTGTGCAACTCTTGCTGACTGTGCTTGCTCTCTCTCTCAGTTTAGCATGACAGCCCCTGTGCTTCACAAGAATGTCACTGAGATGTTTCAGTTTGAAAGACAAACATGTTTGTACAATTAAAGCGCCTGTTCCGTGGAAAAACAGCCTTTGTGGTTTCTGGCCCATCAGGAATTCACACACCTCTAGTACCTTTATGTAAAAGCTGCGCTGTGGTGGCTGCAGAGCTTCACGATGTTGTTATGCAGGCCCAGCAGCTACCTGGGGGAGGAAAGCAGCTCTCTCTTTCCACATCAGAAAGGCCCAGTCCCAGAAGTCATTATATAAAGTACCTCCGCTGGCCAGGCTTGACCTCGCTCAGGGTCAGGCAAGGGTTTCTCAAGTTGGGATTGTCAGAATTTGGCGGATGAAGGTCATATTCAGAGAACGGAGTTAGATACTGCACAGACATAATTTAATGTCACAGCAATGCCTCCCAGAGCTGTTCTACCATTCTGCAGTTAATAGGGTGGCTATTTAAAGAATGAAGGCTTTTTGCAGTGATCCAATCTTTTTGAACAGGCCTTCTGTGTGACCAGCTCTGATCACAGATTCTTCTATTCTTATTTAGCGATCACAGACCATATAGTTATTTCTGCACAACTGAATAGATCAATTAAAATATTAATTTCCATTAGTTCTGATTCTCTAGAATACTTCCTCCAGAGGGAGTGTCCGTCAGAACCAAAGCGAAGGCAACACAATGCTCAGGGGGTGCTGAATAGGTTTTGGTTGTTAAGTCCCTTGAGTATTTTCATTTCACTTCGTGCTCACAAGCCTTCATTTCTTTTACACCACCGATACGAGGCAGTCTCTGCTGAGCGCTGTCAGAACAGAGTCACAAATTAGTGTGTCTGTCGTTAGCAAAGCAGTGCTTTGACAAGTACCATCAGGCAAGATGTGCCCTCTCATTAAGTCTTCCAAATGCGTGAAAACAGGCAGGCGATCTTTCCTCTTGGAACTGAAGGAATTAAAACAAACCCAATTTTAGCACTTACGAGATCCAGAAAAGTGTGGGAGGAGACATCCACAACATTCCTCAGAACTTCCCTATTGTTGTTGTTAACATTTAAGGCTGCTTGCAAAACATTCACCAAACACCACACAGCAAGTCTAAACCCCCCTTCCTGCAGGAATGGTTAATAATTGCACTTCCTGACAGATCGTATCTGATGCCTTTAGGACATTAAATCGGCTTCCTGGGTGACCAGCTGACCCTTGCAGGTTGCTGGATTCAGCCTTAGCCCCTGTTCCAGCCCAAACATGCCCCGTTTCTTCTCTTTCAGCACACATTTGACAACATGGTCCCATACGTGTGCCCAAGAAGCAGAGATTCTCGGTACACAGTGAGCAGGCAGGAACTTTCTCCACACACCCTAGTCCCTTCCCCACATGCAGCACTCCTTGCAGCAAACTGCAGCAAACACCGCTGCTCAAGGGCTGCACCCTACCCACCATCTGCTTCTACGACACAGTGAATCGAGGGTGCAGGCTGGCTGGCTAACAAAGACTGCAGAAGAAAACCCTGCTATATCTTATATGCTTTAAAAGGATGACTGTTTCTCCATTCCAATACACTTCATTGTTTTCTGTAGTGCTTTAAGCTGTAAGGTTCAGGCAGCAGCCTCATTTTTCATCTCCCACACTTCAAATTCAATACAGGCTGTATGAAAAACAAATACACTGTTGTTCGAACCTAGAGAGGTCAGTGGGAAATTTTACCTGCCTGCATAAGTCCTGTAGCTATCTCAGGGCGTATGCAGGAACCAGTGATGCTTACACTCCAGCACAGGATATGCATTCAGCTACTTCTTTGAAATGAGCTTAACAGAGCAGGAGCGATCAAGCTCATACCAGTACTACTGGTGAACTACTTATCGCTGTTCTCAGCTTGTTGTTTTTCCCTCACGCTGCCATCTGTGGCTGCTTGAGCCTATCCTCAATACCAAAAGAGATAGGCAACACCTTCAAAAGAGAATCTGGCACACTGGACTTGATTCTAAGAGTCTAAGGTGAGCTAGGGCATGAGGCAGTATGAAGTAACAACTCAGATCTGGGGTGGAGAAAACATAGAATCATAGAACAGTTTGGGTTGGAAGGGACCTCAAAGCTCATCCAGTTCAATCCCCCCTGCCATGGGCAGGGACACCTCCCACGGGACCAGGTGCCCAAGCCCCATCCAGCCTGGCCTTGAACACCTCCAGGGATGGGGCAGCCACAGCTTCCCTGGACAACCTGGCCAGGGCCTCCCCACTCTCATAGTGAAGAAATTCCTCCTTGTGCACAGTCTAAATCTGCCCCTCTCCAGTTTATACTCATTGCCCCTCATCCTATCACTACGTGTCTTTTTTTTACATCTTTCAGCCCAGGATTGGATAGACGTAAGCTTGAGCCCATCTCATTGTGATCTCCATGTAGTCAACTGCATAGGAAACCGGTCCTATAGATGAGCTACGTATTAGAACACTTTTTTCCTCTTATGTCTCTGAGCATCCCCACCATTGCCCCTCAAAAAGGGTAACTGCCCATGACACTGTTTCCTTGCATCTGCTGGTATGGCCACAATCAGTCTTACTCAGGTGCGAGGGTAGAGAGAGCAGGCCACGCAGTTCCCCAGAAAGGTACTGTACTGCTGGAGAACCGCGACCTGCTTCAGGGACCATGAAAATTACACATGCACATGACCCCAAAAGCATCAGACCTACCAGATTCACAAGTTTTTGGAAGCTTTCAGAATTTTTTTTTTTCATGCCAAGTATTTCTTTTACCCAATAAATGATGTATTTACAGTAAAAAAGCTTACTTTTTCAATATCTTAAAGCATGGAAAAAAGAATGAAACCAAAACAGTGCCTATAATGTTGGATGTGAATACTTAAAAAAAAAAAGTATGGAAAGAGTTAATATTTGACTTACCACACCTGACCTCCTGTCTTGCATTTTACAGCTTGTTTCTGCAAGCACCCAAGCTCCATTAGACACGAGCCTATATTTAACATAAAGCACCCAGACAATCTCCAGACAAGTCCCTGAATTTGAGAGACAGAATTTACTCAATTCCATTTTAATTTCTATTGTGTATAAAAGTGTTTGGAGCGTAAGCCTTGCTAAGAGATGACAGAATATCATTATACGGCAATTCAAATGCTTTAAAGGCTGTTAAAGAAACCTCCACAGAAATGACAGGCCTTGTGAAGCGCTTAGAAATGCTGTTTCATCCATTCTAGACAGGCTTAGGATAAGGAAATTCATATAATAAGATCATATATTTACAGCACTTTGTCTGACCTTTAAACTCCTTCTGCAATCATATTACCCAGAACTGGGTAAGACTTGCAGCAGTGGCATCACGCAGTTTGTCTGAGCAGAGAGTGTGTGGTTTGTTATGAGAACCAGAAACTCTGGGAGGACATTCGTGCAGGATGGCATCGTTGTTCTTATCCACAGCCCTTCCATCAGGTTGTCTGAAGCCCCCTGGCAAGACTGATCATCAGCTCCCTCTCAAACACTGAGCACAGGGAAGGGGAAGGAGCTTGACTTCATGTTTAAGCACCCAGATAAATACAAATGGCAGAGGAAGCGAACATTTTTGAAGGCTGGGTAAAACATATCCTACGTGGGCAGCTCACTTTCCCTACATTGTTCAAATGCCCCCACTTTTTTTTCCATAAGAAAACCAACTGAAAATAAAATGTATTCTATGGCCAAGCAAAGACAAGGATACAGCCTCTGTCCAAGATACGGTTTGGGCTGATCACACTGAGCTACCAGCAGATACCACTTCTTTTCATCAGCACTCGCTTTGCTTTTCCTGTGACCACGGCATAAGTAACACCTACTGACTACTTTGTGTTCTTGAAGCGTGTCAGCTGAAAGTGTGATTTAGTCCTGTTTTGATCAGAGAGCCAGTCTACTATGGTTCAGCAAGAGATCAGTCAATCTAGGCACCAAACATTATATACAGTTTTATCTAGTGAAGCCTGAGCAACAGATAAGGGAGACAGAGCAGCACCATAAGGATAAATCAAAGTACACAGTTCTTCAGCTTTCATGCCATGAATGCAGCTCCCTTCATCACAGTTAGTCGTATTCTAATACCAAAGTGAACCTGAAGGATCTTAAGATTTTCACTAAAAGATAACCTCTCAGAAACTTACATAACAATGTTGTGTTAATCTTGGGTTTAAATGCCGCCTTCCCTCTTACAGACAAATAGTTTTCAAACAGAAACAAACACACAAATAAAAGCCAGCTTTCTACACACCTCCGCTTTCACACTTCCACCGAACCCTCTAGTTTATACTCACGGAAGCGATGAGAGAGGCTCTTTGCCCAAGCTTCTACAACAGTTAAGAACAGTCTTGAGACCATGGACACAAACATGCTGGGCAGACTGGATAAAGAGATAAACCTTGTTGTTTGCAATCCAGTTCGAATCAAGGGCTACGTAACCAAAGAATTCTACTCATCTGCTGGTTGGGTTCACAAACTGGATTTCTTCCAGAATGTCTGTTTGGCTTCCAGAAACCTGTTTATCCAGGTAGAAGCAGCTGAGAAACGTTGCTGGGTGCTGAATTTTTTTGCAGCGGGCAAAGCTATTCACATCAGATATTCTGAGCAGAAGAGCGTGCCAAAGGATCGTGTCACAGTACCCAGAGATTGTATGGGAGATACAACAGTCAGACAAATAATCGGAGCTTGCAAGAGGAGAAAGCTTGCAAAGAAACCTAAAGACTAACTGCACACACAAGTGTTTCAGACTCTGATACTGCTCGTGACCTCAAGCACCCGTTACGCTGTGCGTCAGAGGCGAGCTTGAGAACACTCCTGGCATTGCTATGCACTCATGCACACCAGGCATCTTGCTTTGTTCCAGTCTTCCTACATCTGACACTGCTGTAGCAAGCAGCTTGTGCTGGGATGCAAAACCTCAGTAGCAATGTGAATTGCTTGGGTTTTGCTCCCTTTGCATACTAATACTTTGTGTTCTCTTATAGCTGACAGCTCCTTCCTTCACTTCTGTTGATGCCCGAGCTCTGGACCGAAGCAGAAGTAAAATATAAATCTCCTCTGCAGGTTTCCTTATCTTTGAAAAAAATAGTGGGTATGAAGGCTGAACCAGAACGCTGGAATCGGGCTTTTGTTCAGCCCCCTGCAGAAACGAGGACAGGAACAAAATAAGAGCTCTAGTTCTTGAAAAGGCTCGAGGCAGTAGAGTGTGGGCATCTGGTCTGGGCCCACAGCCCTACAGTGAGAACCTCAGTGTAGCTGCCTGGCTCTAGTGCACCTGCCTGCTGGGGAAGCCGGGAGAACCCATCACTCCAGCCTGCTCAGAACGCTGAACGCACAAGCAAGCACTTGTGAAGAGAGAGTCCTCTGCATTTCTGTTCCTTTTCTGCCCTGCTTTCTACTCCAGAAACGTCTGGAATGTGAGTTCTGTGCTAACAAAGGTGGTGGGGCTGGCAGCTGAACGCAGCACGGGCGATAGCACGAGAGGTCACCCTGGTGAGCTCCACGCTGCAGCTGCTGATCCTGCTGGCAAAGCTGCCTCCAGAGCGGAGCCTGCAGCGCACACCTGCTCTGGGGCTCCTCTCCCGATACCACAAAGCATCCCTTGTCCTCCCGGGGAAGGTAAACCATCCCTCAGCAGGCTTTTTCTTCTCTGCTGGGCTGGCAGGTGGTGCAAAGGTTGCCGAGTGCTGGGATCAAGAGAAGCACTTGTGCTGTTGGGATCGGGGGAGCTTGCACGCGGGACTGCAGCTGCGTGGTTTGCTAAGCGCAGAGAACGAGCGTTTCTGAAGCTGCTGCCATGTGAGGAGAGAACAGAGCAGCCAAGCGAGCAGCACTGGTGAGCTGTAAAGTTCAGGGCAAGCACTGGGGTGGGATGAAGCGAGAAAACAAGTGGCATCAGAGAGGAGTCCCATGACAACTGGACTCAGAGTAATGAACAAACAGGAAGGAGGAAAGGACAGCCGAGTGAAATTTAGCCATGCCATATTTCCTTTGGCTGATTTCCTTTCCACTCAGCCTTCCCCGTTAGCAGTTTAATGTTACCGTCAGTCTGATCCCCAGGCAAAGCTTGTGAAATTCCTGTGGGCCACCAATTTAAGAGCTCAATGGCACAGATAAAGTACCCGATGGAAGACAAATGCCTTATGCTCAGACACTTAAACCAGGGTGTGGCTCTCCCCTCCCCATTTCCCATCTCATCAGTTCCCTTGCTGGTAACACAATGGTGTTTTAGTTTTCCATTACTCAATTCATCACATTAATCAAGAGATACAAACCATCCTAGTTATACTGACATGTCCCACAGACGGTATCCAACTTCTAAGGTCTTATTACCAAGAAATATTTTCCTATGGCTCTCCACTGGAAAGAAACACATCTGAGGCCAGCCTGCTTTGGCAGCAGCTATCAAATAAGGAAAAAGAGAGCACTGTCTAAAAAGGCAAGATATTTTTTTCCTCCCTTTTGGAACTGAATCCAAGAATATTCTCTGGATGAAGCCCCATGGAAGGGGCACACAGCTGAACCAACACCTGAGGTTGTTTCACACTCCGAGTAACATAGTAAACACACTGCAGCACATCAGGCCATTTCGCGAGGTACATCATAGAATCATAGAATGGTTTGGGTTGGAAGGGACCTTAAAGACCATCCAGTTCCACCTCCTGCCATGGGCAGGGACACCTCCCACTGGATCAGGTGCCCAAGCCCCATCCAACCTGGCCTTGAACACCCCCAGGGATGGGGCAGCCACAGCTTCCCTGGGCAACCTGGGTCAGGGCCTCACCACTCTCATCATGAAGAAATTCCTCCTTAAGTCTAGTCTAAATCTGCCCCTCTCCAGTTTATACCCATTGCCCCTCGTCCTGTCACCACAAGCCTTTGTAACCAGTCCCTCCCCAGCTTTCTTGTAGCCCCTTCAGGTACTGGAAGGTCGCTATAAGGTCTCCTCAGAGCCTTCTCTTCTCCAGGCTGAACAACCCCAAGTCTCTTAGCCTGGCCTCGTATGGGAGATGCTCCAGCCCTTGGATCATCTTTGTAGCCTGCTCTGGACCTGTTCCAACATCCCTTGGTCCCTATGTTCTCCTCTGCTGATTGCTGTCTCGAAGACTGTCTAAATTCATTCTGAAATTGGCTTAAGCCTTAGGAAAACACCGTTGGAGTACACAGTATCTGCCTCAAGCCGGCGCAGGTTATCGTAATCAACTCCTTGGCTCCCAGCAAGCTGGGTTTCTCCCCTCTGTCCCGCAACAGAATTGTGCTGCTCAGCTGTTGTTCAACCAATGCTTTTTGTACCTGCAACGTGGACGTCAGCATTGCAGTAACACTGGGAAAAACTACAAAAAGCGGGAAAGGCATTTTCACGAGTTTCCTTTTTCTGTTTGTTTCTTTTTTTCCTGCAAATATTAGTTGTTTCCACAATTTTGATTGTGCTCATTACTGAAAGCTCAAGACAGCCCACCTACATTTCCCCTGCATTTTAATAACACCTAGAAGTAAAATCTGTGATGCAGTAAGTTATAGCGTAAGGTGTAACATGTGATTGCACTCATTTAAACAACACCAGCAATCCAGCCTTGCCTGCAAGAGCTGGAGCGTAACTCACTCAGAGATCTGGTTTCACTTGAAAGAGCTACCAATGTTTGTCACACACTGCATTCTGTGGATGTCACACATACAGCTTGTACGTACACACAAACTCACACTTTAAACATGTATTTCTTTATCTCATTGTTCAAGCACGTGAAATAGATACTGCCTAAAGCTCCAAGGGAACCAAGAAATCCCAGGAACCAGGAATTCTAGAATCTCTCTCTGCCTCTAACATCAACTTTCCTCTGCAGCTGAACAAAGCGTCCTCTCCCTTCCTCTCCTTCAATCTTTCCATCTGGAAAAATGAAGACATTTGCATCTGTACTCTGGGTGCCTGTGCCGTGCATATAAATCAGGAAATGTTTACAACAACGATCTGAAGATGAGAGGTTACGTGTTTCTGATTTCATGCATTTATATTTTCGTGGAACAAAACAAAAAACCAAACCCTGCAAACCTGCCTTCATTAGGGATCTGATCCAGAGTCAGTGAAATCCAATTTCCTTAAGGCTATGGCACAGGCCCCTCATGCCTGATATTAAATACGAAGGAGTTCTCATTGCAACTCAAGATGAACATCTACCAGCTATCACAGAGAAAAACCAATAAGGAAAGGCAGGAGGCTCAGCTCACCTCCCCTTCTCCAAACCACGTCCTAGTCATGTCCCTGGGAATGCTGAGGGGCGGCCGTCAGCGCCCGCACAGGCGTTCCCCACCACACCCCCCCAGGCAGCATCACCTTGGTCCACGGTCACACTCCAGGCCCTGCAGCCTTCACATGCATAAAAGCTGTGATTTTTTTTGCCAGAGATCTAAAAGAACGAGGAGCCTGGATTAAACTGAATTTCATCAGGATTCTTCACTTTGGCAAATGTGGCTGTTTGATGCAGCAGCTGGCGACGTTGTTTCTTGTACGAGGCCAGGGGTATAGTTCTGTCTTGCTGAAAAGCAAGTGCTTTTTATAAAGTTGGGCTTTATTCACCTTTCATCTTCCTTCTCATGCTTCAGGAGGTGATTTAATTTTCCAGTAGGCACACCACAGCAACCTGATAACCTCCTACACCTGACAAATCCAAAGTTTCTGCTTCTGAAGAAGTCTCTTCTGCCCGGGAGAAGTCTCAACACAAGATCCAACTTGCCTGCAACTGTTTTTTTACTTAATAAAAATTCTCTCCTGGAAAATGTGAATTTCCTTCAGAATCCTTTAAGTATTCTGAAGATAAGGCATTGAGGAAGAAGTAATGTCAAAGTACTGGGAGATCAATATTAAAACTGCATAATTAATGTATTTAAACTTCCAGCCCCATGGACGCTGAAACTCCCAGTTGCCCTCGCTTATGATGCATGTTTTATTGTGGGAGCGTTGCCACAGACAGGTAAGAGACTCAAAAAGATGACGGCCTCAGTGAACCACCAGAATCTGCTAGAAAAACAGAATCTGCCCTTCCCTTATTCCACTGCCCCGGCGGCATTGCCAGCATTGCCCCCAGCAGGAGCCTCCTTTGTTCCAAACAGCACAAGCCGTGGACAACAGAAGTGATGCTGAACAGCCCGATCCACCGCTCAGCGCCGCCGCAAACTCATATGTTACAGAAAAACTACTACCATTTCCATTCAAAAACCCTCAATTTGTTGACAGAGTAATGAAAAACTGCTCCAACTTCCCACGGCTGCTGCTGCTGCCCTGCTTGCCCTTCACCAGCCCTGCTTCAAACTGGCGACCGAGTGTGTGTCAGCGCCGGGGTTGTGGCTTTGCTGCTGTTCAGCACGGGGCCGTTCACTTCGTACTGGAGTTCCTGTGCCGGAGCGAGCCTGACTTGCCTAGCAATGAGACGCGCCTCTCTACCCTCCAGAAAAATAACAGTTTGGGCAAGAAGCACTTCAGTACCTCAGGCTCCCCCTCAATTTGTGTATTGAATAAGTAACTTTTACCTCTAACACACCAATCCTTACCATCCAGGTTACAGCAACCCCAGAAACATGCAGGTGAAAGGCTCTGGATCTTCAAATATATCATTGTGTATAGAACTACAAGCATAAATACTTAAATTCTAAAGAAGCGATGCATTTATAAATTCAAGATCTATATTTTTTTTCTTAGGCTGAAAACTAGTATCTTTTATTCTCATTTAATTTAGGAAAAAATGTTTATTTCAGAAAAAAGTAATTAAGAATGTCCCCTACTCACCATTTAGGAGCCCAGCTCACCACTTGGGAGCCCAGCACACTGGCTGGCAGACCCCTTCCAGAGTGCTGGGCTGACAGGTGAAGGGAGCCGTGTTCCCCACCTCTCTTACATTGGACTGGTCTCTACACCAGGTGTGGCAAAGCACCTGGGGAAAAGGAGAATTAGGGCTTAGAAGAAGCCAAGCTGCCTTTCTTTGCCTGTGACCTTCTCAAAGTGGCAGCATCTCTCCCCACTACAGACCCTTTCACGTGCTGACAGAACGCTACTGACACCTCTCAGCCTGCCTGAAGAAATCCCATATGGAGATGTTGGCCTCAGCCCACCCCTTCAAATCTGTTACCAGTGGACTTAGCATACAAAACTTGGGTTCCTGGTTTCACATTATCCCTACAGCAGGAAAACACTGCTGACATTTATTCCAAGAGCATGTGAGTCAGGTGTTTTTATTGTGTTCCTATAGATTCCCATAAAGCAGCGAGATTGCTGGGGATTTTAACTAGGCTTATGACTTAAGGTTTTTGTTCATTGCTTTACTTCCAACTGTCTGTAAACAATAAAGGATCTATAAGATCACCATCTCCAAATGAAATCGCTGGGTAAGGACTGAAAGCATCGACTTCTCGACAAAGAGCACATATGAGGGTTTTACACTAGAATTTTGCAACTCCCTGCACTGAGTGCTGGTGGCAGCTCTGATTTCTGCTTTGCTTGTTCTAACCATCCATCAGCTTTGACAGAACACAGCCAGACCAAATCCAAAGCAGTCTAAAGTCCCTGGGACTTGGAAAAAATAGCAATGATTAATACCCCATTAAAATAAAAAGATATTAATCTGCTGTCATTAATCTAGTATCTTTTGAATAAGATGACACTGACAGGAATTAAAAAACTTGTTTTCAAAACATATTAAACACCAGAAATGTATCTCACACACTGAGAGCTACAAAAACACAACCCACCCCCAAGCTCCCAAGCACTCCATCCCCAGGCTCCAGCCGTCCCTTATGTAATCACGGACCCCCCGGCACGCAGGCTGGCCCGGGAGCTCGGGGAACTCCGCTAGGAACCTATTTACATGTCTGTCCTTGGAATCCACTTGCCCCTGCGTACAAGGCACCAACCAGCCCGGGTTTTTAACAATCTGAAGCATACTCATGGTTTGCACAAAACCCCTCCTTTAACAACTGCAGAGATCGCATGTGATTTAACAGAAGGACTCTGCTGCCTGAAACACTCTGCTCCCTCTGCTGTAGGATTGTTTATTGTCCTGATGATTTATTTAAAACCAGATACACAAAGAAGAATAAATACATCCAGCGACAAAACCAACAGGAATTCACCAGCAGGGGCCCAGGGTGGGCACAGACCCGGCTAAATGCAAATAGGAAACCTGAACCTCCAGCCCGGAATCAATGCTGGCGATCTACATAACACAGTGCAGCAGCTGTGATGATTAACGCGCTTATTTTCTCGCTGAGAACTTGATATGCATTTATGAGAATGAAACACGACATTCTGTTAATTCTAGCAAGTCAAATGGAGAGCTTTGCTGCGAAAAGGCTGGCTTTCTGTCATTTTAAGGAAAGCAAAACCTTTGTACGTGACTACTTCAGGCATAACAGAAAGCTAAATAATTAGAAAATGTCATCTGCTGCACCCAGAAAGCCTGGGTTTGCCTCACCCCCTGCCCAATACGTGCACAAACAGAATTTATTAATATTTCCCTCCACCGCCCGGTACATTAAATCATCATCTCTGTGGCAAAGCTACCGCTGCAGCAACTTCCTGCACTGCATCATTCACCTACCTCTGACTTCATTGTTCCACGGGCCACGAATAAATAAAATCAAACATCCAGGTGGAGCTGTCACAGTCTCCCTTTGCGGCAGATGTGCAGCAATAACATCAAAGGAGCGAGCTGATCCTGCCGGAGGATGGAGCTGGGTCAGTGCCTCGCTCCGGAGCAGGGAAGCGCCGGCGCTGACGGCTGAACTGTACTGATCAGCACATTTACCTCACGGCGCTGTGATGGGCCGGACCTTGGAGCTTCTACTCAGCAGCTTTCAGAGCCGGCCGTGCCCTCAGATGGACCACAGCCCTACGGCAGCTCTGGCTCGCAAGCAATCTCACTGCAAGGTCAGTGCCCTTTCCAGCCTTACAAGACGTATCCAACAGCATAAGCAGCAGACGCCAGGCTGTATAAACACGATGATGCTACCTGCGCTTTCCCAGAACTAAATCTTTACAAATTTGATACAAATTCTCAGGCAATATTCATCTTCTGTAGTGCTGAGCCCCAAAATGGAGTATAATACTGACTTAGAACTCCAAATTTGAGGCAATACCACTGATGCATAAGCATCAAAATACTGTAGCGCATCCTTTACACCTCAGCAGAAATGATTTTATCTTCTAATCTTAATTTTATTAGTGCTTTTTTTCCCCCGGATTGTCCTCTAACACATCCCCAAAACAGACAATACTCATCAGCCTCTCAGAGCTCCCACAGCATGTCTTGAACTCTGCCCACTGCCTCTGTCAGAGCAGGAGCACTGGAGCACAGCTCTTCCCAACTGCATCAACATGGGCGGGTGCTCAGCACCTTGCACTGAAAAATTTATTGCTCAGGCTTCTCCAGCCTTCAGAGAAAACATTTTTCCCCATCTCTTCTTTCTGTGTTTGCTGTTATTGCGGCATTTTCAACATATCTTGAAATAAACCTCAAAGCACGAGCTAGATCACTGATATTTCTTTGTGTAGGGCAGCCTAAAGTAGCTTAGGTTTTAATGTCATAGATTACATAAAAAAGCAACACTCTCTATGCTGTTTACATCTAACCCATGAACCAGAGGTAAGCTTTTACTTGGTTCATGCACTCTTCAGAACAGTCTCAGTACAAATACTGCCAAGCCAACCCCAAGTGATGCTCACTAATTGCTCCCAAGTAGCAGCAAAGCATTTCCTACCTGTCAGGTACAGCATGTGTTATGGTAGAATCTGACTCCCCAGCGCCGCCTGAGGGGCAGGATGTGTCCCTGTCCATGTCCAGGACTGAAATACAGTGAGTTCAGCTGGACTGAACTTGGGACCCAAGGGTTTTTACAATCCTCTTCCCAAATCTGAGAGTTACCGTGTACCACTTCCCTCCTTATTTACCAGGCTCCTCTGATCATAAAACTACTTTATTTCTCCAGTTTTCTGGGCTAGGATTAGTAATCGTTATTTTCAAAGTCTGCCAGCAGAGCAGGGCTGGAAGTTCTTCCAAGAACTGGGAAGTACAGCAGGAGTTTGCTGTTGTTCAAGGGAGGCAGACAGGGTTTTCCCTTTGTGACAAACCATCCCACACAGTAAATCACACAGCGTCTGGAAACCAGCCTGTCCACTCAGGCTGCCACATTTCAAACCCCGTATATCAAACCTCGCACATCCTCTGTAGGCTGTTCACCCTCCTTCCCTATTTTATGCACTCACTCCCCCCTCGGTTCCTCCCCACTGACAGGAGATCTTTGTGGTTTGCCATCACCACGACCCACTCCTCCACACACGCTCCCTCGGATCATTCCAACCTTCCGGCTCACCTGGTCGGGGCCGCATGAAGCGGATGCTTGTTACAAGACAGAGGCAGCGTGTTCAAAGGGCTAAAGTGCTGCTGCGCGTCGTTGGGCGCATTCCTTAGGCAGGCGAGTGAGCTGCAGAGCGATGGCTGCGTGCGGTCAGTGTGGAGCCAGCACGGAAGCACGACCACACCAAAACGTTAGGAAGGTAACTCAACCAGGACAGGGAATACAGAAGGACTATATATACCAGCATGCCTGTGAGTTGGGCTCCTATCTTGCTTTCTTCATCATCCCCAAGCATTCCTTCAGAGCAAGTCCAAGACCTCCAGTGCAAACAGAATGTCTTTACTGCCTCCCTACACGAGCTCCTTCTGTTAGAAGACAGCGTGTCAAGAGAGACACGTCTCAGCACATTTCTGCATGGAAGTCGTCTGTGCCAGTTTCCCTGCCGTACGATCTCTTCACCACCTTTATCATGTAATTTGTCATCAAGTAAAACAGAAAGCTCGCTCTTCTGGGGTCAAGGTCAAAACAGACACAAGCCAAAAACTTACGCAGAGCTTCCCAGTGAGTGGAGGATCACTCAGGCAAGCAGCCTCCTACCCCCAGGCCTTGCATTGCTGCCTCCTGAATGGCTTTCCAGTACAGAGTTAAAAAAAAGAACAAGAAAAAAACCCCCAACCTAACCTAAATTCAAAATCTGAGTGTGTTGCCTCTCAAAAGTCCACACCAGGAGCCCTTAAAAGCTTGCTTCAGCTTTCCCTATGGAAAAAGGGGAGATAATTTTCACTCCCTTCCATTAAGCACTTCAGAGATTTTTCAGTGCAAAGATGCTGAATAAGTGCAAAATATTATGGAAATTCATATTGGTCAGAACAGTTTCTATTACTTCCACAGTAATAAATAAAAAAGACTATCAAGCCTGCATGCTTCAAGACCAGCTGGAGCTGGGAAGAAATCTTCTGGCATGAAGCTGTCTAATTAGCTGGCTGGAGGCACACATTTGTCCTTCTACTCTGCTAGACCCCACGAGCTGCAAGTCTGATCAGCTCTGCCCTCCGGGAACAGCTCGGCTTCTTTGTGTTATTTTTACTGCACTGCTGAAGCTGTTTTGGGAGATGGAGATCATCCTTTCATAATCATTGATTTACTTTTCCTCATTTTTTCTACTTGAAGCCTCCTAATAGCTCAGTGACCTCAGCCTGTTTTAAAGCAAATCAGTTGTGATGCCACTACGAGGATTTTGAATAGGGGCAGATTTTGACCTCCGGAGACAGCAAACATCGTTCTGTGGAGCTCAGAGACCTGGGATCAGGCAAAGTTGCATGAGAAAAGCAGTCGGAGCATGAGGCTCCGTTGTCCCAGGAAAAATAGCATTGGCACAAATACGGACAGAAGTTGCGCGAATGACACCAAAGCAGCTCGTTTGCTTTTACACGGCATCATTCGCCCTCTTACGTGAAGTCTAGCACCTTCTGAGGCAAGTCTCCTTGAAAGTCAAAGCAGAAAAAGCTCATGATCACTTAATTCTGATCCTACTTTCATTTACCTCTGTAAAGTCATTTGCGTTGATCAGAATTATCCTTGTCCTAAACCAGACCCTTAGACAAGGCAAAGCGTGAGAAGTTTTGCCTTGAGTGGATGCGGATTGCAATTTGCAGCTAAAAGGGCATTAATCTTAAATGCCTTCTGCTTCCTTCCTCCCCTTGGACTTGTGCAACTCATCTGTTTAGTTTACATTTTGTGTGCCTGCCACCTCCAGGATTGTGAAAGGCGCCAGATGGACCATTTTGGTTCTGTTTAGCCACTGAGGAGCCCTCTTGACACTGCCTCAGGCATGCATGCACACATACGAAACACACAGTTTATAGTTCATATTTTAACACATGCTAAGGCAACGATTCCAAGTTCTTCTCCAACAAGAACACATCATAAAAGCACTGTCTTGTCCACACACAAGCCCATGAGCCAACCCAGAGTCCCCATCACTGCGAGCTACCCCTGCCTGGGCAGCAGCGCAAAGGAAACGAGAGACCAACCGACTCCACCAGCCAGTCAGTGCGCTCGTTTGCTTGGGAAAACTGTCTTGAACATCAGATCATAGTCAAACATTGCCTTGGTCCTCTCGTATAGCTGACTGCACTCCAGAGCCAAAACATGCCGGCTCGGTCTGTCTAATTTAGCACTGCAGCATCTGGCCTAGAAGTTGCTGGGAACGGGATGGAGGCAATAGATTGGAGGCAGAGCACAAGGCTTTCTGGTTCGAGCACCTGGCAGGAGTGTTTCCCTAGCTCAGAGATTCACCTGCAAAATGTCTGGGCACCTTCATGAGTTCATAAAATCCTTCCTATAGATTACATAAGCCCACTAACAAAAGCAGATCAACTCCATGTAAATGTTACCTGCAGGGCGCAGCAGTTACAGCCTCTGACAGTTATAGGAGGGAAACTGATTCCCTCCCAAAGGAGGAGGTTATTGTGATTACCATTTTGTTTTCAACAGAATCTCACATGGCTTAACTTTTAAGATAAAATCAAACCAAATTTTTTCTGTTCTGGATTACTGACTGCCAAAACAGAGCTGGATGTAACCTGTACGCGCTGTTACACACACTGTGATTGCAATTACCTTTAGAATAATGCCCAGTCAAGTGGTAAGAAACTACTACATAGTAGGTCTAAAATGAAAGGACAGACAGAGCAGTTTCAGCTATATTGTTGGGACTAAATTAGCGCAAACGTTGGAGATATAGAAGAACATCAAGTAAGATGATTTCATAGCTGCTTTCTGTGAAAACAGTAACGAATCCTGTAGGCTGACATCTTCCCAGCTAGTCTGCAAAGAGGAGAAACTGCTGGGAGAGGAAATAAAATTGTATCAGTGCTTTGCTGCATGCAAACTAACTTCTTTGGGGAATTAGAGACAAACACATGCCATTCCTTAGAAGCTGTGAAGGCTGCTGTGCTGCTGAAGACCCCTTCATACTGCGCTTTCCCCTCCTGCAGCTCGAGGCTGTATTTCAGTGTAACCTGTACTGCAGAAAAGCGCTCTTGTGGTGCAGTTACATCTGATTTATTTCACACTTTGAAGGACAAAGAACAAGCTGCTGGCCATGACAACAGCCGGCTGAAGGAGCCAACCGTCTGTATGTCAAAGTTGGGGAAACTGAGGCAGCCCTCCAGTCTGTGGTGAGGATTTTGGTTATAAATGGAGAATTGCTGTGCATCGT
The DNA here is from genome assembly GCF_032191515.1 of Phaenicophaeus curvirostris. NCBI lineage: Eukaryota > Metazoa > Chordata > Aves > Cuculiformes > Cuculidae > Phaenicophaeus > Phaenicophaeus curvirostris. The sequence goes on along the minus strand of NC_091402.1, from coordinate 3,315,206 downwards.
ATTCTTTCATTACAAATAAAACACCAACAAGCAGTAGTGTCTTCAAGTGCTAAATAGCCTTAAGAGTTTGACAGCACAATAATGCTGATGCTGGTTGGAGTTTGTGCCCCGCTCTCCTTCTGCACCTTAATAAATGCATTTTTAAAGACGCTTTGTTTCCTGTAGTGTATGGTAAAGGTGATGCAGGGCATTTGTCACGTGTAAGAACGATCGTTACCCCTATTGTTAGGAACAATATTCCCTTTCCAGAGAAAGAGTGCAATTTGTCCATTTATGGGTAGAGCCATGGGCTTCCTTTCATTGGAGGCTGTCACATCACTTGGAACATTATCACTGCTGGCTTTGGAGGGATGTCTTTTGTCATTTTGCTGCAGTTTATTTGATACATGTTCATTCCTTTAGTGATGCAGTCTCAGCCACGTTTTCCTTATTTCCCAATTGGAAGCTTAATTGCTGGCAGGGTATACATGGAGGGGAGGATGCGAGACAATGCAGACAAGCCTGACTGCAATCACTACACATGATGATCTGAGTAATCATAAATAAAACAAACCTGCCTGAGATTAATAGAAAAACTGTCAGAACTGTAGAAAAAAAACCCATAAAAGACCATAATTTGAAAGAAAAAGCAGGTTTAGATGTAGACGCGAATGTATGTAAAGAAATGCATCCAACAGTTAGCTGGTAACATTTTCAACTCGGTACAGTTACATCAGGATCTAACAATTAGGGACGTGAATCTCACAATCCAAACAGACCATGTTTCCAAGCATCTTGCAAGGATTTAACCTCTGTTCTTCCTTATCAAGGCTGATCTTCCTCAGCAAACCACCCTTCCTTCCGCACTCATCCACGCTCCAGCACCTCCTTGAAGAAGGGCAGTTGCTTCACAGGTTTTACAGTCCCTGCCCTGATGCTCAGCTCTCACTGATCTCAGCTCTCCATCTCACACCTCATTGCGCCACAGAGCTCATTTACACTACAACCCTGGAGGACTTTTCACTGCTGCTTCACGCTGGTGCCTTTTCCGTTCTTGCCCATCCTGCCTCCTCGCAGGGCACTCCCCTGTCACTTTTCATTTCTTTCCGGTTTCTTGTCTCTTCTCCCCAGGGCTTTTGGAAGATCCACATCAACATCTCTCACAGGTACTACAGCTTAAGTTGCTGCTGCTGGTCCCCTTTGATTTTCCCTTTCACTCACCTTTGTAACTACGTTTGGAACAAACTGATCATTGTTAGGCTTTATTTAGCAAGTGAAGAAGGGGCGTTATTTTAGCTGCCTTAGGAGTTTCTTCCTAGAAAGGACAATGTTAGGCTCACCCCTTGGTACCTTGCTTACAGAGATCCGCTCCCTCAATACGACTATTCACTCAAGAAAATAGAGTGAATCTGATCCCTTTCCCCTGTTTCCAGTTATTTCACCTTCTCTATTTTTTTCCTTCTATACCTACAGCAACGAAAGAGCAGAATCCAGATTGAGTTTTCAAGATGCCTACATGTATAACTATCGCTTGTCAAGGTTTCCCAGCACAGATTGTTCAACTGCTAAAAATCACCAGTAGAACCCATATTGCATGAACGTAGTCATGATTGATATAAAATTCTAAAAGTCAACTGGGATGAAATAAGATAAGCATATTACAAAGAATGAGGCTCACAATAAAATTCCCTAACCCAGGTCCAATTTGCAAAAAAACAGCTCATGCCTTTCACATAGGGAATATCTCTCTGACCAGAAAAACAGTTTTTGAATCTGAATAATTTGGATTTGCTTTTTTTGGTCACTGAGATTTTCAGTCATCTTCTTTCTTTAAAAAAAAACCCAACAACAAACAATCCCAAACTAGTTTGTTTAGAAAAAGGAGGCTGGGGGGCAGAACAGCCCAAACGAAAAAACATGCAAGAAAAGTACTGCCCTAAATAAAAAAATGAAAGGAAAGTCAACAGGAACGCTTACATTTTCATGGAAAAAGCATTACTTCTGTAAACAATTGAAACCCTTCTGTATTCTGGGCTTGACTTCTTTGGACAGAAGGTGCAGCAGCCAGCAGACTGGCAAAGTCCAGCAGAATTAGTTATACCTCATTACAATCTGGAAGACAGCAGCCTTGCCACCTAGGAGGAATTAAATGTTGTGTGATAATGCCTTTATCTCCAGTGTATTTTTATTATGCACATATTAAAAGCAGGACACTTCTGTCTTCTACAAGGCAATTCTAAAGTGACATCATTTTTATCCCACCAAGCGATGGGATGGAGAAGCACAGTCCTTACGTCAGCTCAAGGTCAACATTTTGTAGACTGCTTTTGTTTTGCTGGACAATTATTTGGATTGTCTGACTTGACCAGAGTCTTCTCCAGTTCAAGAAAGCCACATTAACAAAAAGATAAGCATTTTGAAGAAAATATTTTCAAATATGTTCTTCCCTCATTTCCAGACAAGGCACATGAGATGCAGTAAGGTTAACGCTTTGACACATCTCCTGCTGGCATGTTTGAGCTGTAGCACACAGGCACAGATCAGGTGCTGAAGAAATATCTCCCCTCCCCCTTCACCAGCACCATGGGTTTGCTTTTTGGGTTTTGTTCGGTTTATTTTTCCGGCTGGATCTGTTCCCTTACCTGGGCCATGGCCCTGCCTCACACACTGGCACTACTGCTCGTGTAGCACAGCACAGGACCAAGACCTGCTTGTTTTAGGAGGCAGAGCCCGTTTAAATGTGCGTCACACTACGACATCGCTTGCCAAGAGCAATTAGGAGCCATCCGCAAAGCTAGAAATAGAACTCATGTCTCTTGACTTTCAATTCTTAGTATAATAATTAATTTTTATTCATTTTAAATAACTTTAAATGACCTTTTTTCTCCTCCTACTAAGTAAAGAAAAATGGTCTCTTTCCATCTCTACTAAAAGGAAAAGCTAGGGAAATAGATCTGAAGAAATTCATAAAAAGTATAAAAAAATAAGTAGTATTTAGAGTCTACATCCTATCTTCCAAAACTGCACAGGCTGCTCACTAAGCTGCATTCCCCCTCCTTTCAGGAACAGATGTTCACGTGTACTGAGTTATCCTGCATAAGTTATTTTTAGAAATCCGTGAGTTCCAGCGCATTATAACTAAAAAAAATCACCAAAAATGAATATATCCATCAATACCAAAACTGCCTAAAAGGCCAATGAACAAGGCAGGTAAAGTGTTCCTTACCTCACCAGAATGCATTGAGTCCTCTGGCTGATGGGATTTTACCTGTAACCTCCTCTTCCCCCTCTCTGCTGAAAGCTTACGACAAAACCTCGCTTCATTTTTCAGCAGTTGGATTACATACAACATACGACAATATGTTAAATGACATGATCTATGAAATGAGAGATCACAGAACAAATGAAATCACACGGGTCTGGCAACAGAACCTACATTTATATGTAGAGATGACAGTGAAGTATAAAAACCAGCCATTTCCTTTGGAAATCAATTCAATTGTACCTCGCAGGGAAGTGAAATCAAAACCCACCGCCTTCTGCCAGAGAGATATGTGGCAGGGCAGTTGAGACAAATTGAACAATGGTTTGGCATCTCGACTACAAGCCATTTGTCCATCTACCCCTCTGGATTAGTCTGTTTGAAGTGCACAAAAGCAAACCAGCTTGTCACACATCTTCAAACAGACAGCAGTTCTAGGAGTGCTTCTAGAAATTACTGCAGCCACGAATTATACGTAAATGCATTTCCAAGAATTATTACATTACTTGTACAGACAAGCAAGTTAAATTATGAGTTCTACAAATTAAAGAAAGGCCTTTCGTGTTCTTATTAAACTATGCAAAATAGCATTTTATGCCATTCACGTTATTCACCAGCACACCTAGTGAACAGGCATCCTGTTGCCTTCAGCTCCCCCACTGAAAGCCAGCCTGGCGGTCCAGCCGGTCACAACCCTGTGTACATGACCCAGCTTGGGAAGCAAGGCTCATGGAACAGGTACGACTGCTTTGTCACTCAGTTATAACTGGACTCTGGCTTTTTCGTATGAGAAGTCACCAAACGAGTTGCAGAGTTACTCTGCCACCTGTCTACGTAATTGAAAAATTATGCAGCAGCTTCTGTTCTCTGACCCTTGCTTTCCCTTCCACTTGCTCACGATAGCGTTGGCTTCTCTTTAAGGGTTCCTCCCCATTAGAAAAACCTTGTAAGAGTCAAGTCCACCAGCAAAAACTCTTTCAAGAGCAGATTGCAGCAACACAGTCATCCATATCTTCTGTGCTAATGCTGGGCACAATCTCCTTAGAGAAAAGGAGTCATTTGGGAGCAAATATGATTGCAAAGTTCTTCAAGACTTCACATAAAATGTATTGAAAGCGAAGAAATTGAAGGAAGATATTTCTTAGTAAGTGCATATGTACACATAGATGCATACAGTTGCTGCAGTTTATAACGTGTTTATCGTGCTGCCCTGGCAGATATCCCACATCACTAAAGATCTGAGAGAAAGAAGGCAGGCAGGTTCATATGACTACGGGGATTTTAAGGTGTATTATTTAGTATCTTTACTGGAAGCATCAAACTAGAAGTAAAAAGTATGTGCTGAAAGCAAGGGTTTGTTTCTTTTTTCAGTATCACTGTCAACTCCAGATGCAGGGATATAAGGAAAAGCCTGCAAGTTAGGCATTAAAAACCCTAAAGGCCTTCATGTCAGGCTGCCAAAAGGCAGGCTGGCAAGAAACCGTTCTACTGGAAGCCACAGAAAACAGCGTAGGCAGTCATCGCATTTGTCAGCTGCCTCCAGTTCTCCAGCAAGACACTTGCAGTGAGTTGCTTCCCTCTCCAACGCTGGCTGCTCTTGCTGCTTATTTAAAACGAATTGCCATGTCTGTTCTTTAGCAGAGTGCGTTTAAAACAAAGGTCAGACCTCGGTTAGGAAAACTGCACCAGTCTTCCAAGTTTAAGGAGAAGTAAATCAACCCGGGTGTAAAGAAGGGCTCTTTGGAGCACTGAAGAAATAGCAAGTTGCTCTCGCACCTGTGGTCTGTGGCTCACTGCGTCTGATGGAGCCTTGAGAAATATTAAGAACTGCTTTTTCAGCTCATACTGTGGGGTGAGCATATGGGCTAGAAATGAAAAATTACTATTGGCACACACAAAGAAACGTGCCTACACTGGAAGTGAATTCAGATAGAAGTAAAAAGATTTCTAGCTCTATGAGCAGTGTAACTGTGGAAAATGACTGGATTACGAGAAGAAGACATACAACACGCTTGCCTGAAGTAGAAGGGATTAGCATTGATAGCCCAGAACCCCCCATTTCAGTCTTTCCTTGCCATAACTGCTGCCACTTTCCACATTTATTAATCACCCAGCAGTATCTTTCACTATAGTTTACTTCTTACAAGTGTCAGGACAGGTTTGGCCTCAGCAAGCATCACTCTTCCAGTTCCCTCCTGTCAATGGATGGAAGAGCTGGACACCGGCCTCAGGGTCTCTTAAAACTCCCAGCTCTTCACAAGTTCAGCACAGACTGGGTACCCTTTCCTGCACCCATACACCCATCGCCCATAAATGCTATCACAGCATCATACATCGCTTACATGAAGGGATTTCACAGGATGGACCTCTGCACCAGGAAAGATGTGGTGTGAGCTTCAGCAGAAGACAGAGATAGAGCTGTTGCTAAAAGATTTTCAATGTCTTCTGAAAAGAACGTGCAGACACTCATGACTTCCAAACTGTTGCACTCTTTCCAAAGGAGTAAACGTTCTTTAAAAATGAATACCAGCAAGTATGACAAATGTGACAAGGACAACATCTTTTCCATTTCTCTCTTGACGAGTGTGCTTTATAATCCATCAGACCAGCACATATATAGCTCTTCCCAGTTGTTATACTGATTAGAAAGGTCAATTCTTTAGATTAATCTGTTAGAAAAAAATGCTTTATTGTTTTACCAGTCCTTTCTTCCTAAAATTACTTTTAAGAAAGCTGGTGTTATACATAGATTCAGGAAGCTACTAAAGAAAGTACCTTTATCTCTCTTACTCATTTATGTGTACTTGGTTGAATGCACATGCTTAGGGCTTTGGTGAACCAAGTAAGAGTTGGATCATGACAAATGCTTGAGATACAAAGGAAATGGGAATTTATTCTTTGTTTTATAATCAGGTCAACTTTAAAACCCCCTCCTATTAACATGCCAAATAGTCAGCTGAAGCGCAGAAGTACAGGAAGAAGGATGATGTGTCACAGTTCCTAAAAGTAATGTATTTTAAAATGTATTTATGTTAACGAGATAAAAGTAAGATGGGTCTGATGTCATCTCATTCCATCATCTCACTGGACTTTGCCATAGACGTTTTCAGAACCCCACCAGGGATCACTTCTCACAGCCACCCTTCAGCCTTCAAAGGACAGAAGTCAGAGCCATTCAGAAAGTCCAGGACTGCCATGAACATCAGGGCAGCTTTTCTACTTTTGTTTCTAAGTGGTGATCTTTACTCAGCCCATGGAAATCAACCAGTTCCCAGTTAATTCTCCAGGACCTGTGACTTTATTTCATGAGCTTTCTTACAGAAGGCATCAGGTGTGTCAGCAGCAAACAGAGGAAGAGTTACCATTGCAAGATGTACAGAGAAAACTGAAATGGCTGCACTAAAAAGCTGCCATAGAGAAGAGCTGTACGATGAGTTTGCAAAATCTGCAACCTCTCCCGACCTTTAGTGAATATGTAACATTTATTTTCCCTTCATGCTCTTCAAAAAGCTTTTCCACTGATGTATGAATCAGCAGAATAGTAGCTTGCCAGTGTTTTCACAATAATAAACCTATCCCATTGTGCATATCGAGAGAAGCACTAAGTTTTCGCTTCTTGATGACATTTGGAGAAAACTGAACGTGCACAAAGGACACAGCAGGCGTGTATTTTGAACATCTGCTGCCATGACCACCGATAACAGTGCTTAGCACTTCCAGTGTTAACACTTTTATGGAGGAACCACACTGCTCAGGACGAGAGGCAAAGGCCTTGAGTTGCACCCGAGAGGTTTAGGTTGGACATTAGGAAAAAACTTCTCTACTGAAAGAATGGAGAAGCATTGGAAGGGGCTACTTAGGGCAGTGGTGGAGTCTCCACCTCTGGAGGGGTTAAAAAAATGTGTAGACATGGTGCTTCGGGACATGGTTTAGCAGGCACGGTGGTGCTGGGCTGATGGCTGGACTGGATGAACTTAGAGGTCTTTTCCACCCTTAACAATTCTAAGATTCTGCAAGATGGATTTCTTTTTCCAATGACACACTGACGTAAACAATACATGTTAGCAACGTTTAAGCTCAGTGTTAAAGCGAAACCATTTGAGTTAGGAAGTTTAGGATTAATTATAAGACATGAGAAAGATATTGCACCCCGTTTTAGTGATGGAGATCTGTCGCACTGAAGGCTCAGGTAATGATAGGGAAAGCCCAGAGTAGAGCACGGCAGTGAAATGGGAGGCCCTCTCTGCTGCCAGGCTCTTCTCACTTTGTAAAGAATTACTTTGTACTTCTGCAAAGCAGCTGCAAACTCAGCACAAATCCCAGTTACGCACATCAAGATACCATAGAACCTGCAGTGGAGACTGTGAACCATCAGGAACAGACCAGCTCAGCGGGCAGTTCGCACCTCAGGTGCCTCAAGGGCACAGTTTAAACAAGCAAGATTTAAAAGCTAAGAAAGAGGAAATAAGGAACTTGCACACACTGCACTGAGTCCTTCCTGCGAGTACGTGCAAGGCAACAGTCACAGCTGGAACGCTTGAAGGAGCGTTCCTATAGTTTACACAAATATCTAGAACACAACACACAGAGATCTAATCCTTGCAGGGTCCGTCCTGACCTTCCAAAGTAAAAGTGCAAAGGGCAGGTCTATGGTCAGATGGACTAAAGCGATGCAGCCCATTCAGATGTAAAAACCTCCTTTGCACCGGCCCTGGTACGTGACAAGGCTCTTCTCTAAGAGTGAAGTTAGAATTCTTGAGGCATTTGTACATCTTCATTACAGCTAGAAATGCTGTATTTATTCTAATTAGACATATTTATTTTAGCTTGGCAGCTAGTAAAACCTGGTCTTAGGCAGTAGTAAGAGATACTTCGATTTGTCACTAGAGGAAATTATTAGAAAAAAGAAAAATCATCCTCAAGCCTCCAGCAGGGCTTCTTGCATGGCGTACAGTTTTGGTACTGAGCTTCACCAGGCCAAGAAGTCATTTGTTTCAAGAAGCGACTGATGACATAGCGCTCTAAAACTGTGTGCGCACTAAGTCATGACTGTAATTGCCTCTCAAAAATTTCACCATATGTGCAGTGAGTTAGTACTGAAACTGCCTAGAGAAAACAGAAAACAGGAATCTGGTCAGCAGCTTGTCCTGATACTATAACTGGAAATGTGCAGAGCAAATCAGCTTCCATTGTCCCTACCACAGCGCAGTTTGCCTCTTACCAGTTTGCCAATTACTCAACATGACTCCCTAGACCTTTACAGAACCAACTCCTGGGGACGCAGTCCCCATTCCTCCAAGAGTGGCCTTCAACCCTAGTTTACTGGCACTCAGCTTTACATTCCAATGTATTAAAATCTGCACATTGTTTGCTTGTGCTCTACTGACCAAACCATCCCATAACTCTCCTCTTTGGCCCTGAATTTGTGTCATCTACAGATATTACAACTATTTGCTTACCCGAATATTAACACTGGTGTAGTGTGATATCCTTATGACTCCCCTCAAACTCATCTGCACTGCAACAATCCTAATTCACAGTGACGTTTGGAGTACCACCCGAATTACAACTACCAAGAGGGTTTGTTGACTGCAGTTGCTTAGCTCAGTGGTCTCCAAAGTGGATCCTCGCACCCCAGGGGGTTTGCACCATGATCTGCTGGGCTGCGTGAAGAAGATCTTAGAACTTCAGTAGCACATATGTATAACTTAAAAATATAGATACATGGGGAATGGGCACTAAAACATGTTTTGCTGATGGAGTGCTCAATGAGACCACTGACTTGGGCACCTCACAAGCTGCACAAATCCACTGGAAGAAACACTGCCCCCACACACAAACAGTGACTGTTAGAAACTGAAGTCAATTCTGTTTCAATTTATGTCAATAAATGCTGTATCAATCCAAGACAAAAGACAACACAACTAAGTTGCATGCAGGCTCTTGTACTACACTATTGCAAATCAGTAGCAGGCGCACACACATTATCGGCTGTCTAAAACATTTGTTTCTTCTCCAACGTGGATATTACATTACCTTGCGCTGTCGGGGCTTCTGTTTTCCCCATCCCCATATAATAATTTAATATTTCATGTTGGAGAGCATTTGCTGGCCAGCCCTTCTAAAAGCATTTGGATCCCATTTATCCAGATGTGCTGTTTCAACAGGTGCTCTTTATCCTCTGGAAACACTGACTAGAAAATACTACCTTCGTAAGATATGAAAGCATTTCCTTGTTTGGTTTCCAAACCACAATAACTAAGATGAATCCACTTTTTCTGCCCTTATTGACAGATTTACCAACGGTAGTTAATACCATAAGAATTCCTTTTGATTTCATATTAAAAATGCCGCCTTTAACCATGGTGGCACAAATCTGCACTCCTTTGCTCCACTTATCATTCAGGACAGGCTCTCACCCATATAATATATCTGTCAGAGTCTCTTTCCCATTTAGATATACTTCGATTTTTATAGGTACTTCTTCTTTCCCATTTAGATGTACTTCGATTTTATAGATACTTGTATCACCCTGGGCTACTTGGTTAACGAATCAGCCCCATGAACAGCATAGACTTTTACTTAATCAGAATACAGCTGCTGTTCAGAAATTAATAATTACATTTCACAACCCCTAGATTACATTCCTAAACAAAGCAATATAGTTTAAAACCATGCGACTATAACTTTAAGCATCTTAACACATTACTACTCAGATTAACCAACGCTACAGGGCTGATTTTTAGACATAAGTGCAGCTTTTATTCGTTTTCTTTTCAGATGAAATGAAGCGCTCTTAACTCCTGAAAAATCAAGACATGTTTAGATCAAATGGAGCAAGAATCTAGTGTCTGCTTTTAAATTTTAAGCAGATTTACCAAATAAAAATCACTAGTTCTGTTAAGTTTGATTACATGCCTTTATCATAACCTTCATCTGAAAGAATCCCTGGGTGGCAGCAGGGTTGGCTGGGTGAACGGCACCCCCTTCCGTCACGCTGCATCCAGGACTCTGCACCAGGGCTGCCTGCGACAGCTTGTGGTGACGTGTTCCAGGGGGTTGGCTGAAAGGAACTGCTGTTCCCATAGGCATCCCTTCTGTAAGCAGAATTTATTTCACTGCATTAATTTCCACTGGAATATCACTCTAATTTTACTAGGAAACTATGAACATATGCTCTGTACACACAATTACAGATATTTCTATGATTGTATTATGGAATCCTCAACATAAGGGCATGAAGCTGTTGGAACGGGTCCAGAGGAGGCTACAAAGATGATCCGAGGGCTGGAGGACAGGCTGAGACTTGGGGTGGTTCAGCCTGGAGAAGAGAAGGCTGAGAGGAGACCTTAGAGCGATCTTCCAGTACCTGAAGGGGCTACAAGAAAGCTAGGGAGGGACCGTTCACAAAGTCTGGTGGTGATAGGATGTGGGGCAATGGGTATAAACTGGAGAGGGACAGATTTAGACTAGACGTAAGAAAGAATTTCTTTACTATGAGGGTGGTGAGACCCTGGCCCACGTTGCCCAGGGACGCGGAGGTGTTCAAGGCCAGGCTGAATGGGGCTTTGAGCAACCTGATCCCATGGGAGGTGTCCCTGCCCATCGCAGGGGGGTGGAACTGGATGATCTTTAAGGTCCCTTCCAACCCAAACTGTTCTATGATTCTATGACTTACTGTTAGAAGTTACCTTCACATTTTTTTTTATATATGTGGTCATAAGAAAGTCTGTTTGCCTGGTGTGGCCTCCTGAATGCACAAGACAGCAGCCCAGCTTTAATTTTTTTTACTGTTACATACATATCCACATTAAAATACAACCTACCTCAAGAATTACAATTACATGTAGGACTAACTCTTCAAGTTCCTAGGATCTCCCAGGTGCACATGATCACGGAACAGAGGATTTTACATCAGCTAGAAGAACACTGTAGTGTAAAAAAAGCAGTAGTTTAAAAAAAAGTAGTTTAAAAGCATGAGTGATTCCCATAGCTGGGGACACTGAGGACACTACTGGCGGCAGCAGTGCCGTCCCGTTAAATTGCCTGTTGAGCTGTGGCATTTCACACTTGAATATTCCTGCTAAATAAGATATTTTTCTCTTTAGAAGCCACAGCATCTTCCTTTAATTTTACAGCTGACCCACTCATTACATTTTTAACAAGAATAAGGCCTGAACCACGACTCAGCCCTGCTCAAACCTACAGAAGTTCACACCTGGGTGTCAGTTCTGATCCCTGAGCCTACCTAGAAACTATATTTAGAAGATGCTGCTTTATCTCAAGAATTTCAGCTTAGGTCACCCAGGAGGTAAATATCAAATATCTAGCTTTAAGAGCAGGACTTGGCACTGCCTCAGCTGTGGAAGTTATAAAGCATTAAACTGAACAAATTTGATCTTGCTTTGACACAGTAGTACTTTCTTTTGGAGGATTTTATGTATTGTTTTATACATAAATACACACGTACATGTTAGTGTATACGTGCAAACACACATATGTGTGCACATGAACACAGACGGTTCTCTGATCCAGAGCAGCTGAATTGTTACAACACAGGCTGCATGCAAGATTTAAACTGCTAACACCTTTCAGATCGTCATACATCTTTTGCATTTCCAGAATAAGCTCCACTAGGCAGAGCCATAATTGATTAAATGCCTATAATGAATATTTCTTAACTCTGTTAAGCAGTATAATTGCTCGTGGCTTCTGTTGTACAGATGCAACTCTTTGCCATCTGAAAACATGCTGTTTAACTTCAGACCATCAAACTATCCATACTCTGCTTCACAGCAACGTAGCACAGTGGAAGGAGTACATTTTGCAATGCAGTATACAGCACGGGAGGGCATTTTGACTCAATAACAAGGACTGAGGACTTAATATGATTCACTTGAAGAGATCCGAGATGTCCCCAAACACCTCTTTCATTCCAGCTCAAGCTGCCGATTTCTCCCTTGATCCGAGCTTGCATTACCCTCTCCCAGATGCTGGTACTTCTTTGCTTTTTCACCCTTTCCATTCCTTATTCAATTATACTCGAGGAACAGCCTGAATCACATGGCTTAAAACAACCTGACTGCCCCAATTTACAGCTAGCCCCTTGATTTTGTTCAGCTGCACCCGAAACTGTCATAATCCTTTGAGATAATCTGTTTAGAGAGAAAGGAGAGACCTGGAGTAGAGAAACATCCATCTTCCTGTGGTCCTCAACATGTGCAAGATCAACCTAACATCCCCTCTGCTGAGTTCTCCTCAAGAATATGCTTGGAGGTGGGGGAAGCTTTTGTCAGGATCCCAGCTGGACCATCCTACACCATATTTTATGCTCTTTGGTATCACACAAAATCCCATGAACCTCTCCAATGAAACCTGGCACAACACACAGCAACTCTGAGCCTGCTGTTCCTATTCCCCTGAGGACAGAGAGCACCTGTCCGTGTTCCTAAAGGCTTGCAGAACGACAAACATCTACATTTCCCACCAACCTGCTTGGCATGTAGGGTCTATTCAGCCCCACAACTGTCCCACCATGCAACTTTGCTATTTTAGTTAACTCTATCAAGTACCATTTTTGCTTTATTTCAGCCCAAAACTGTTTAAAAACCACACAAAGGCCCAAACCCACCAGAGACCAGCAGCAGATGAGGAGGTATCAGGATCCCAAGTTCCCTTTGCTGACAAAACATCTGCAACTTCACTACATGAAGCTTTTTAAAGCTTGTTTCACCATAGTATAAATAATGTTATAGCCACAGAAAACACACAAGTCCTACAATTATTGCTTTACCCTTGATCTATAAACATGAATTTATAGACTCTCCAGTCTCTAGATGAAGTGTGTGCAATAAGATGATGATTTTCAATACATGCTATATTCTTACAACACCGGTAGCTGTGGGAACCAAGGAACTTTTTGCCATAATACAGTATCTGACATTTAAATTTTGCCTTGATAGACTTTCCAAACAATTATTTGGACGCTCAAGATGTGTTTGGGAGTACTGAAGGAGGAAGGAGGACTACTTTGAAGAGGGAAACAGATAGAAAAGCTCTGCAAATTCATGGCAAGTGTTGGAAAACGTAATAATCTCCATACAAAGGACCAGAAGTCTTTTGTGCAGTAGGAAAGCATATTTAGGCACTGTGTAGGTTAAAAAGCGACGCTATTAAATAGCAGACAAAAATAAAACAACAGCAAAAGAAATGCCCCTTGCAGCATTATCTCATGGCACTCTGAATTTCCAGTCCTTCACACAGTCAATGTCACCACATGAGGCACTGCAGGAAGGAGCCACAGCATGAGCTGAAATCCTGTGCAACAGTACAGCTTAAAGGCAGCTATTGAGCATCTTCTGCTGCACAAACCCATCAGTTTAGAACACTTTCATTCAATGAGTGCAATTTTCAGAAAATGATTGTTCCTTTCTGAATCACAGAACACAAAATGATAGGATGCATGTCCTTTTGCCTTTCTACACTCTTTGTTCTCCACACCCCTTGCGCTATCTTATTATACAGCTAATCATATGCTAAAACTGCCTTGAATTTAGCCCATAAAGACAGATTGCTGTACGTGGACCACTGCGAAGGAGCAGGGTTTAGCTCCTATTAAGATGATGAAGTGGGCCTACCAGCTGCCCAGGCAGCTTGTCTGTCCCCTCTGGTACTACAAGCAATCAGAAAGTTAAACACATGCAGGGCTTTTGTTTTTCCAGCCAAGTTAAAAAAAAAACACCAAACCAACCCCCAAACCAGGAGCCTTTTGTGTAGAACAGGCAGCTGATCACACACAGTACGACACCGTCGGGAAAGGGTGCTAACAAAGCACAGAGCTGATAGCAGGGTGGGTCACTGGAAAAGCAACTAAAATGTAAAATAAATGGAGTTGGTTAGTTTTAAAAAGGGAAAACAGGAAGAGGGGAACTGGACAAAAGGGCAAAACTCAGGGGGGACAGTGACCAAACAAAACAACAAAGCTTCCATCGCTCACCCGTTACGAGTTCCCTGTAGGTCAGCAGAAGCCAAAGTGCTCCTCAGAGGGCTCTTATTTATGTTCCATTTCTCTCACAAGTCTTAATACACCCAGGCTTAGACTATTTATTTTTTTTTAAATCTACCTTTAAAGCCAATTTTGGTTAAATAATTTAAAAGCTTGTGAGCTGGTGGCTGTATGGCTGCAGAAAGGCTCAGAAACTGGGATGGAAAGCTCTTTGGAACTGCCTGTCGGCTTTTATATCTCGTTTGAAATTAAGCACGTTAGCTACAATTAAAACAGATTACCAGCCACCTGTGCTTATAGCTTTAGCAAGGTGCTTGGCATAGAGTTAGCCCACATCCAAAGAAACCTTGTGGATGGAGAGGGAACTCGACTGGCAGCGTTTGGAAACGCACAGCAAAGCTGATCCTACTGAATACCCTGACACTGTGCACAGCGCGCTCATACCTGGAAGGAAGAGAGCAAGTGCTCGGTACCTATACACGAGACAAACTCAGCGTTACTGGCAAACACCCATCTCTAGACAAAGCACTCCTTAAAGGTACAACAAAATATCTATGTTTGCAGCCTGCCTCATACAGCATTTTAAACCCTGACTTTGGATTTATAAGACATGCTGATGCGTTTACCATGGAACATCTCTGTTCTGTCAGCCCAGAAGCCTTGGTGAGAGAGCTCCACGGCAGGATGGTTTCAATGACTGGCAGTTTTGCTGCCTTGACTGACACGGTCTGCTTCAAGTTCCCAAATCTACTTAAAGAAACTAAGTGGTACTGTAGAAAATAAGCTTTGTCTCTTCATTAAAGCATTTAGCTTTGAGGCTTGCTCTGGCACTTAGCACATCCCCAATCCAATTGCTTAAGGAGCTTTCAGTGAGAACATGTCTACTGCAATCACTGTATTTCTACCCCTGAGCACTGAAGACACAGTAAGAGGGCACAGAAGAAAAGATGAAAAGGTCTTCTCTTGTAGGGATCACCAAAACGAATGTTTCTCCGGGTTAGTATATTGTGGTACGCACTTACTAAATCTATACATCTAACAGCTAAAGCTAAAAGAAACACAGTACAATTAGCAAAGAGACCACAAAATTGACCAAATGAGTACAACTTTTTGACTGCAGAGAATAGAGAGGCTCCTCTACACAACCTGTTAACAAATCAATTCCTTCCACTTCGAACAGCAGTGTATTTCTAACGCTAACTCTCTAGTTCCCTACGGTCAGAACAGTCCAGCTCACAAACTAGTTGATATAAGAAACATTTTATTGCTATTGTAGCATGAGTTCCAGAGTCTGCTGTATTTTTAAAAACAAAGGAAAGATAACTGAAAACTGAAGGCAGTAGAATTATTTGAAAAGACATCAGTTTAAGGATACCAAAATCAGGCACACTTCATATCATCTGCCAAATTTGTTGGTTCCCTCCTGCAAGCAAAAGCCAAGTTAGTGGGAGTTTCCCCTAAAACACTCCCTTAAACATTGCATTTATTGTTCCTCTGAACCACAGTTAAATAACAGATTTATTTAGAGATGGAATCAACAAAGGAGTGATCACAGTACATGTCCGAACGAAAACTCACCCTCAGTCCTAACTGCAAATGCAGCACAAAATCTCGAGGACAGACCATCGCAGAGCACCTGCACTTGTACTGGCACAATCCACTGGCCACAGGATAAACATCCCAGCTGAGTGAATTCAGGCAAATCTGTCTTCTAGGTTTATGAAAACTTATTACTTAAAAGTGTGAGGGTGTCACTGGCTGTGGTTTTGTTTTCTTTTCATGTTTGGTACAGTTTTTCTAGGGACAAAAGCAAGAACACTGTACCTTCCAAAGGAAAAAACCACAAGAGATCTAAACTAGCATTTCTCCAAAATATCTAATTCTGTTTCTAATCTAACTTAGATTTTGAATCCAATGTCTTGAAGGTATTTTAAATACTAACCACAGTTTGAGAATACCACCAGTTTGATCTTTGTACTTAACGCAATGTAAAATAGGTTATGGAAAAGGAATCGATGCAATTCTCAGCTTCTGCTCCATTAAGGCCTTCTTGCCATATTTTTCAGAGTTCAGAATCCCTTTCTGTCTTGCTTATTGCTTATGTGTAAGCTCCTGAATCACTCTGGTTTTGAAACTTGAACCAAAAGAAACTGTAACCTCCTACCACGTAGTTTTCAAAAACTTAAAAAGGCTAGAAGAACCAGGAATTAGAAACCTAAGTCCTCCTCTCCCAGGGAAAGCTCTCTCTACAATATTTAAGATCTGTTATCAATTAAATCAACATATCATCATTTGCATTACCTAGCCTGCTTATTAGTAACACGTAATAAAAAATAAACCCAAAGAGAGACACTGTATTGGTATATTGTTATATAGTCCCTAGTGATGATAACTTTACAGTAGCCTGTGCTTCACCACTGGCTGTTATCAAAACAGCTCTTTCTCCTCATCCCCATGATCGTGTGCTTGGAATTCCTCTCCTTTTTGGGGGGCACTCTTGGAAACCCCAACTGTAGCAATTGATAGGAAAGAAATGCTGAACAAGGTACCTCTCATGCAGCAGAGGACACGCTCCGGGGAAACTCTTCCTCCTCGCTACGTATTTCTTAGCAAAAGTCAATATAGAACTAACATAAATATTTGATAGGAATACAACAAATCGCCTTAATAGCGAGAGGTTGAGAGAAAAGAATAGAAAATCCCGCAGAACATTTGAACCCATCTGGTAGATAAGTCATGTATGGATATCAACCAGCTGGGATTTGAACTTTATACCTGACCCTCGGCTGGGCAGTGTTTGTTGCCATAGCTGTTTAATTAGAAGGATTTCCAGCTTGAAGAGGAGGAAATGTTTGAAAAATATTTGCCAAAGAACAATATGCCTTAGTCTGAGATTCTTCTAGTGTCTTCCTTCTATTCAAGGACTAACACAGCTATGTTTATTTGCATGTGGGTTGATTATAGTAAGCCTTTTGCAGCTTTTGCAGGGAATTACTTTGTGACACGTAGGTTGAAAGGGAAAAAAAAGTCTTCAGCAGCAGCAAATTCCCAAGAAACGCTGCTGATTCATTCAAAAGAAGTAATTACTTCAGCAAACGTTTGTGTATTTTAATGCCAAGAAGAGGATTCCAGGTATTTTTAAAGCTGGTTAGAGCTCATCAGTAGAGCCGACAGCCGAAACCTTCTGGGTGATGTGATGTAATATTGACAGACTGCTTAATCAGAAAAAAAGGATATTTCTCCAATGAAAGCATTTTATCTTTAACAAATGTTACATTTCATTCTTATTAATGTATTCAGAGCTGACATCATATGGTCCCCAGATTTCCCCCGGAGGTATAGATTTTAGCAGTCCACAGGGAAATGATAACAGCAGGCACTGATTTGTTGACATATGAGCTCTGAAATTACCATTGGAAAAAAATTCCAAGGTCTGCAAAGATAATTTCAGAATCCAAAGTGCATCCTACCTCTGTGCTTAGGAGTTTTAAAAGCTTTTTGAAAAGAAAGCTATGAAGAATGAATGAATAGTACACATCAGGGCCAGATTTCAGAGCAATTTTTTAAAGCACTGTGCAAAGTTCATCTCCCTTTTTAATGAACACCAACTACTTGGACAAAATGCTTCCCTCCCTCCCTTCACAGCAGATTTAGACAGAGCAAAATTCATCTTTGCGCTCCGATGGACGTGAAAAGTTAGAGACAGATATAGAAAAGCCTGTGCCTACCATCTCGGGTCTCTTGTTTTCTTACCAGTCTCATCTGGTTGAGACACACATGGATATCAGTACCCTGAGGACATTTTGCCTGCTTCTTTGATGGAAAATTAGCTGCACGGTTCCTCTTATTAATAGCATCACCACCACCGGCATGGAGGAGGCAAAGACCATGTGTCTGACCTCAGCACTTAGAAAATGAAAGGCAAAATTGCCCTGCTCAGCTAATGGTTCTGTGTAGGCACCAAGAGATAGCAGGTCATCCCCTCACAAAAACAGGACTCTTGAAAGGTTAGACACAAGGGAGGGAAGCATGTTAGCTGTCCTCTTTCATTCCCTAAAAGTATAAGAAAGCCATGAAAGGATTTCTTCTCCCCTCCTGAATTTATTTTCATTTCAGAGAATTCAGCTTTATGCTACCCCAGAATTACTCCTTCAGGAAACCAGACAGGCCAGGATACAACACATCTTCAGACCTGAATTCACATCATTTACTGTCACTGACAAACAGAGGAACATTCCTATAAAACAAGAGTTGCATGAAGGCTTCAGGATTCCCTGAGAGCTTTCTTACTTCTCGTCTCTAGGGTTTCCCAGCATGATTCTTTAAACTACTCAATTAACAAAAAACACCAACACCCCAGCAACCTTTCACCGTATTTACAGATACAAACCAAGTGTCTTTCCCCTCCTCAAAACATCTTTACAACACTGACTGCTCATGTAGCTTTCCCAGTGCACTCAGAGCTTTCCCACAAGGCTCCAAAGTGCCTTGGCCATACAGGCTTTTCGTTAAGGTCTGAGGAAATGATCAAATATTGATACAAACCACTACTAGGCCAGTAAGCTTAACAGTCAAATACATACTATGGAATATGGAGTATCAGATACAGAAATAACTTGCACAAGGTTTCTGTGTGTTTTTTCTTCCTTGTTTTTGTGGGTTTTTTTGGTTTAAAGAAGCAGCTGAATAGCCACACACCTTCTACTACTGCTGGAGTCATCTCTTAATGGCACTGGGACTTGTACTGATAAGGAATCTTTAGGAATTTGTGTGTCTTTCAGGGACTGCATGATGTTCATTTTGGTTATCTTTGCATGAACAGCCATCAGCACATATGCTTTGAAGGGAATCCACTCCCATCTCTTTGGAAACTTCGTGGTCTCCCTGTTGTGGAGGAAATGGCCCTGCCAGCACGGTGATGCCTTTGCTGAAGGTTTCCCCCAGAAGGGACAATGGTGTGAGAAGCCCTTCTCATGCACATCCACCAGCCCTGACCCATTTTTCGGCAGCCTATTTTTACCATGGATTCTTTTCCTTATCTGTCACCATGTAGCGTAATGGTTTTTCATGCCGACAAAACCAATGTGTCAGGACAATCAGATGACAGGAAGAAGGCCAGCACAAGCACAAAAAGTATTTATAAACTATCAATTACACCCCTTTCAGCATAATTTCTCACCCTCCACTCCATTCTCATTCCAAGAAACACCGAGGCTGTGGAACAGTCTCACAAGGCGTGGATGTGAGCTGCTGTGCAAGACTCAGTAATCTAACAAATCTACTCAAGTGCTTAGACTATGCAGGTAAAATAACCAGTAAAACACAGTGGTTCACAGCCTGAAAGACGACAAACAACTCAGGACAAGTTTTTCAGAGGCTGCCATTAAGGTTCAGGTTCTTTTCCATCTGTTTGTTTTTAAAGAATTAGCACTGGCCATCTGGAAAGAGGTCAAGTATTTATCTCCATCTCACTGGCCCCAGCCCTTCACAACTGTTTGTTACATTAACTTGAAAAAATATAGACAGTGAAATTCTATCTTCAAGTCTTTGTATACACGTCAGAAAAATCACACAACTGAGCACGTTGCAGCACAGGAGTCTTGAGTATCATTGCTTGTGGAAAAGCGCTTAAATTCAGAGCTGCATCCCTTCAGCAGGCCAGATTAAGCTCTCCTAATTAATCAGATTAAAAAGTATGCTTTCCATAATGCCTAGTTTTGACTTATTTTGAAATATCACAAGATAATTTCAGACAGATAATAAGCTATTGAAAAGACCAATCTGCCCCTATCTCATTGATTTAGTGGAATAGTTCATTCTTCCCAATTTAAACACGAAAGGGAATTTTGGGCCATACAAACATCTGCTGATACAAATGCATCTAGCCGAGGCGGAATTCCTACCCAGCAGTGTACAGGCCTGCAGGCATTCTGTGAACACCTAAAAGTTCTAAGTAAATTGCAGCTGAGTTTAAGTCTAGGCTGAATGCCTAAGATTAAAAAAATGCAATTTAACAAATGGCAGCTGCTAATTTGGTTCTTAAACTTCTGTTAAATCAGCTTCTGTTTCCTTAGGAAAATAATAAAACCCAACGATAACAGCGTTGAAGCTGGTTTTTATGGCTTTTATGAAGCTTTTTTATAACTATATCTGCCAACGGCAGCTATTACTTCTATCTACTTCTTCCAAAGGCAAGCAAGACTCGCTCTTAGATAAGAGGATCCAAGGCAATGGTACAAACGTGCCTTTTATCTTCCACAGGACACATCAGAAGCCCAGCATCTCCTTCCCACAGCGTCTCTGAAATTGCCCAGCTGCTCTCCCCAGAGCTACAGTGGCCACAGGGCCGGATGCCCTTCTGGACAGACTGACGAACACGTTCTTGCTGAGGAAGGACCGACCACAGACACACATTTTCTTCTGCCAGCTACCAAGAGGGGAGAAACAGCTGAAGAGTCATTTAAAAGTCAGAGGTGGAACAAACCTTCAGAAAACTTGAGCCAAAGAGATCATGTTCCAAGGCTTGTGGGCAACAGATGAGACTACAACCCCACTGTCTTTTTAGTAGGAAAATGAGTTATCCAGAAGACTCACAATATATTCTGAAGGCTCCTACACCACAGAAAGGTCATATTTCTCTTTGCATCAGCCCACACTGGCTTAATATTCTGCCTTCTTGACAGAGCTATCACACCCTGCCCAGTTTTAGACGTATCTCTTGCTTTAACACAAAAAAACCCATGCAGGCTGCAGGTGAAATGGGCCCATCAGATCTCTGCTGAAGGTCACAGCCGAATGCTTCTTGTTTAGGAAGCAGCAGCGTACACAGTGAACGCTAACTGCATAACGGAGACCCGACAGGGCACGGTGTCTCAAACAACTGCATTGTCACACAGGTTCTGCTTCACGCAGGGTATTCGGCCAACTGGGAGACAACACAGGCTACCAGAATTCAACAGCCTAAGTGTTCAGAAGCTTTTATCAAGGACCTCCACTGAAAGACTGCACTTCTTGGTACCCAAATAACGCAAAGTTACACCCAGGAAAGCAAATAGTGGCGGAGCTGTGGCTGTGGACATCGCTGACTCCTCAATTTGACACGGTAAAAAATTTGTGCCCATGAGGAAAATAAGGAGGGCTGAACAGAACGTTTCATGTCAGGGTGGCAATCCCTCCTGTGTAATTTACAGTCTCAGCGTTGCTCCCTGCACAAACCAGGCCCCATCAGACCATGAAGGCGGCCCCCTGATGGCATGAAGGAATACTATTCATTACTGTGATAGCACAAACTAATGAGAACTCATTAAATGCAAACCGCCACGCGTGCTGCCGAGACTTTTCCAGAAGACAACGCAGGTGTGACCAACTCAAAAGCATATTTAATTTTTAATTGATGACTCTGCAGCACACAGCACGCTCAGCATGGGAACGTTCCACGAGTGTAGCAGGTCAGGCAGCCGTGCCTCGCTTACCTCGGGTTTTGCTTAAGTTTCATTAACCAGGCAGAGGGTCTGAAGTAAATACATTGGTGATGAGCTTTGACTATCTTATTTCTTTGCCTGTTACTGCAGTTGTCAGGAGACCCTGAACTCTCCCACTTATGCAGTTCTGCCACCTCCCCCCCACCAGCACCCAGTGCAGGAAAAACCCCAACAATCTATCAACACTTCAGTCACTTGATACCCATCAGGCAGTTAATTATACAAATGAATTTATTGTCTCCTGCTAAAAGATGACTGGACGCAGGACACTTTGCTTGCTGCATAAATTCTTGTTGGTTTTATGATATTTGTCAAAGAAAACAATTAGTAGTCTGGTATTGCATGGAGAACAGCACAAACATATCTAGAATTAGAAATGACATTAATATAACAAAATGAATTCCTATCAGAAAAGGGATAAAACCTTTAGAGGCATTTAAGCAAAAGCCTTTTTCATTAAAATCATTTCACATCCCATGCTTTGCATACTATGAGGAAATCACAGCATCCACTGACGTTAATGACATGATTCAGAAACATTGAATTCATTGGTACTCACCGACTATTAAGACATCAGCTGACTCCTTCTGGAAAATGCATGATCTTGTTAAAATCAGATAAGCTCAGAGCTTTATTTTCTCTCTACCTGATTTGCTTTCCAACCCACTAGAAGATAATTCTGTTCAAACTGAAGAGCAGGTAACGCTTCCCTATCATTTGTTTCTTGTCTATATGTTCAGAGGAGAGAGACACAAGCTGAAAGGCTGCTTCAGGAGTTCTTAAAACACAAACAATACAAACTGAATGACTGGGTAATCTAAGAGCAACAACAGAAGCGGCATCCTTTCAAAAGAAATCCTAAATGCCATTTTCTAGGTAGGTCTGAGACGACATTGAGTAATAGGACTAGCAGTGGAAGTAGGATAAACCTCAAACAGTGCTTCTGTTCTGAAGTTGCCACATCTACTTTTACCATATGCACCACCTACAGCAAGCATTAAAATACAAACATCTACCTTATATTTAAGTGAACGCCTCCATCACTAGACAAACAATTTTACCAGCTTGGAAACCTGTGGTTCTGCACCAATGAGGTCTTTTGCAAGGTCTGTGTAAATAAATAATAAAACAGTCTGTTAACTTCTCTAGACTGCCTTGGATTATGTTTCTGACTTCTAGGGTTTCAATGCATCTCATTATACCCTGTGTTGTGGGAGGGTAGAGCCGTGGCATAGTTTAAACCCAAGGCTGTTCTTAGCCCAAAGTAACGGTTTGAGCTAAACAGCGATGCAACTATTTTAATGCAAAGACATAAAAACTCAGCAATGGGATAGAAGTTGATTCCCTTTTTAGCTAAGCTGGCTTCAGGCCCTTTCATACCAGGACAGCTCAGTTGACTCAACCATAAAATAAAAAAACACCACTTTATGAATTCAGCTGATATGGACAGGGACTAAAACCAACCTTCAGATCTCACACTGCTGTATCACTTCCATATTTTGCAGTTCTTTGACCACAGTTAAAAGACACGCGTTCTTTACATTCCTAAGGTACCCTGACTTTTTGTACAGGTAAGCACACAAGCAAGCAGCACTGCTGCTGACTGACAGTTTCTGCGTGTTTCCAAGGCAGCTACCACTCACCTGTGAGTTTTCTATGTGTAGAAAGGCTTATTTGTGTGCAACTATTGCAACTTCGGTGGTGCTCCTTACGCTAAACCTCAAGCAAGGATTAAACTGCAATCATCTACTGTCTCTAACAGCCCCTGCCTACACTTTTTTATCTTTTAGCAAAAATACAGCAAGTGGTGCACAAAGACAAACAGAGCGTAGTACAAGCCAGAAAGAGCACATCAAAATACTAAGTAAGAGCATTTTAATGAATGCTCATCGCACAAAAGAACAAAAGCAGAAGGAGCTGATGAGGTTCTGCTCCGCTGCTCCAACAGATCTGTAACCCATAACCAGTTCAGGCTCACTGTGCCCTTCCTGAACTTCAATCACAAACCACTAATCTACATTAACAACCAGACTGAAATAATCCAGCCATGTAAACACAGATACGCTTGAGTTGAACAGAAGCAATATTTAAAGACAGTTAACTGATTTAAAAAAAATACATCAATCCAAAGCAAAACCAAAGCACTGTGTAATTCAGCCCTTGAACCTTTAGACCGAGCAACTCAGTTATAAGGAATTTATGCCATAATGATTCCCTTTCTGGATTCCTACTTATAGAGCAGAGACAACAGGAGAAACACGGTCCATTTTATCCAAATAAACACACTCTAGTGTACAAAATGCACAGGACACACTCACACCCTCCTAACGCAGAATTCTAAAGATATCAACTTCATCCTAACTGCACAATAATTTGCTATATTTGCATCCAGAGCTTCTTACGCTCTCCTGAATTGCTGGGTGGCTGTTGGCACTGTCACACTGAAGAGATCTTGTAATCCAGAGGAAGGATTGCACCAGGATAATTACAGCTGTACTACAGTAAAATATAAGACCAATGGCTACAGAAAGCCATGCACTATATGAAGATTAGAGTAACCAGACTAGGAACAACGACTTGCATCCAGTGCTGTAGCTTCTCAACTGCAGCATTTTGCAGGTGACAGAGAAACCCGCACAGAAACTAAATATAAAAAGAAACACATTCTGAAGACACAGAAGTCAACAGGGAAGGGTTGGTTTGGTTTTGTTGTTTGCTTTTTTTTAAAAAAATTCTTAGAAATGAATTTTTAACAATCCTTGTTAGTGGTTAAGCTGTAAAATACCCATAGGAAAATCACTTTGATAATGTCTGGTCTTAATGAAAGGTGCCAACTCTATTGCTTACAATGCTACAAATACAAAGCACACATTCTCCTCTTCCGAGATAAATTTCACAAGCTTTGACCCTGTAGGTGTCAGGAGGAACATCCAAAGTGGGTATTCTAGTTTCCATTTCAGATGAAAACAAATGCATAAATTAAATATTTGTTTATATACTTGATTACTATTCATTATATGTGACAACTAAATAGCCATAAGAGGAGAATTCTGCTGATATTTGCCGACGTATGACAGGGTGACCTATCTCTGGCCTTGGCTCTTGGTCAGCTCATCGGGCCCTGGCAGAGGCTGCCCAGGGAGGTGGTGGAATCCCCATCCCTGGAGATGTTTAAAAGATGGGTAGACGAGCTGCTCAGGGACACGGTTTAGTGTCAGACAGGAATGGTTGGACTCAATGATCCAAGAGGTCTTTTCGAACCTAGTGATTCTATGATTCTTCAGCCCGCATGATCCCCTGTAAGGTAAAGTCACACCAGCCCTGGGAGCACAGTGTCCCCTGCTCTCTCACCACTACAGGATATACTCCCTTGTCCAAGGTGAACACGGACTTTTCTGTGGGGCCTTGTGGTGAGCCCCACCAGAGCCACCAGTGGATGGAAAACCATCCCTTTTTCTCCTGCTGACTTCCCTGCGAGGCTCCACACGCCTGTGCTGGCGCTGTGCACGGAGAGGCTGGAAGCGGGAGCAAGGCCCTGCAATAACGTACGGGGCGATGGCATCACTGAACATGAGCTGTGAGTAACATACCTGTTGCATTATTCCTTTACACTGACCCCTCTTTAACATATTATTTAGAGTAGCTGGAGCTTTCATGATACAGTGTGGATGCTCAGAATAGTTATGAATAAGCCCCTACACAAGATATACCAGCTGCCTTTAAGTGCTCTGAATGTCTAAGGCTGCCCCTCTCCAACCCAGCTACTGAGCCTGCTGCCCACACTGCAGCTGGAGCCCAATTGAGATGCTTCCACTTGTCAGGGCGTTGTTTTCCCTTGATGAAAACGCAGCACGGTTCTATCAGTCTTCAGGAAAAAAACCCAAAGTAGACAACTAAAAATAAAGCATGACTGAACCAAGCTGGAAAATGTTTGCAGTAGAAGGAAAATAAGTGAAGGAACTCCACGACAACTCATACTGAGGACTAATTCTTACTTTTTTCCAGATGTGCAGAGCACTAAGGGCTAACTATTGACCACTTTCCTCCATCACTTGCAAGTGGAACTTGAAGATGCAAGCAGAAAACTATGTGTTACACTATTACAGACCCTTTAATTTATTCTCTGTGGGCTGTGGATCTGCTGATTCAGATGGCTCCAGTCTGCTTCCCTAACCACTAACCTCATCCTTACAGACTGGCTGGCATGTAGCAGATTACTGAGGGAACACGCAATTCCACACGCAGCTGATCAGCTCCCCATCTTTATGTAACTCGTGTACTTCTGTTTTAATAGACACAACACAATGGCTAATGTAAAAGTGTTGACAAGTTATTTCTATGTATTTGCATATCCCCAATCTATGCTTGGTTACTAAAATGTGACTTTAACAGAAGTAAATGACTCCTGATACCTTAACCCCTGTTCTGCTGTCATGCTGTGCCAACTGTCTCTTTTTAGGAGAGTTTTTCACCTGCAAATATCATCACCAGAGGACATTAACCAGCAGAGGAAAGCACTGTTATTGAATGCAGTATTCCCTCACAGTGAACTTCAGAGAGGTGAGAAGGGCACTGTTTGCTCTCCGTACACATACTGGGACAACAACGAGTTGAGTGGGAAGGGCCAGCAACTTGAGCAGAATGGTGCTGGTGACAAATACCGTTATTCGTCTTTCGAGAAATATCAGAGACAACTTACAGTGCTCTGGGCTGGAACACTTAACACCTCTTGTGCAGGCACTGACTGCTGCCAAAGAGAGTCAGGAATACTGTGGTGTGGCATGAGTCACTACTGCCCTTCGGGGAGACCTGCCCAGCCAAGGGAAAAGGATCCCATACGGTGGAAACGCAGGGCAAATCAGACAGGAATCACAAGGATCTTAAAGGATGTGGATCTGTTGGAGTGAATCCAGAGGGAGGCACGGAGATGATCCCTGGAGCACCTCCCATCCGAGGACAGGCTGAGAGAGCTGGGGTTGTTCAGTCTGGAGAAGAGAAGGCTCCAGGAAAGCTGGGGAGGGGCTCTGGATCAGGGAGGGCAGGAAGACAATGAGGGAAAGAGTTTTCAGCTGTAAGAGGGAAGACTGAGAGAAGATCTTGGGAAAAAATGTTTTGCTGTGAGGGTGGGGAGGCCCTGGCCCAGGTTGCCCAGGGAAGCTGTGGCTGCCCCATCCCCGGAGGTGTTCAAGGCCAGGTTGGATGGGTCTTGGAGCCCCTGATCCAGTGGGAGGTGTCCCTGCCCAGGGCAGGGGGTTGGAACTGAATAGGCTTTGAGGTCCCTTCCAACCCAAACCATTCTGTGGTTCTATGACAACCCTCCTCCTGGATACCTGGAACACCAGCCCCAGGTGGTCACTGTCACAGGGCTCAGGGATCACCCCACTGCTTGTTCAGTGTCTTGGAGATGCAGCCAGACCCTGCCCCTCCCAGGTCGCCCTGGAAGATAACCTGATGATAGCATAGACTTCGTGTGGGCTCAGAGAGATGAGCTCCTTCAAAGGACAGATGTTTCATAAGAGCCACAAGCTCAGCTTGGTACATGAGTGAAGAAAGCCCTTCACCTTTATAATTTTTGCACCTGTGCTCTAGAAGTGAGCCAGGACCCCACAGGAGAAGAAAAAGACATCATTTAGACAGTGCAGTATATTTGTATGTGACAGTGTCCTGCTCTCTCCTAAGCTTATTCCAGCACCACCTAAAGTTCCTCTATGCAAGAATCAAACCACGGCATTCTATTCTAGTCCTACACAAGCATTTCTCCTTCCTAACAGGCATGACTCTGGAATTTTAAGGTCTAGTCACGTAAACATAAATGCATATACATGGATGTAGACAATTCTCTCTGCCCTCGAGGCACATGGTCCAATTAAAACAGACAACAAAGACTCAGTCACATATGTTTTCTAACGCTGTTGGAGTCCAATGGAAACAAGACCAACCCTAAACCCCAGTTAATGATAATATTCCTTTTGGAATGGGACTGTTTTCTCAGTGCGGCACAAACCCCTTCATTCAGGCCTTGCACATACGTAAGGAGCCGCAGGACAACTGGCCCAGTGTAGTTGATGCAGGACACTGCTCTCCAGTGCGGCGGCACCGAGGGCGTGTCGAAAAGCTTTAACCAGGGCAGCTTGCACACAGAGGGGAAAAACAAATTCACTCTGTTGGTATAAAACACAGCGAGGCTGCCTGAGAGCACCAGCAGGAGCTCCATGGCTTTCACAGTCTTCTAGAAAGGGAAGGAGGCAGAGAGGGGGAAAGATTGGTATAGCCTCCTACTTGATGGCTAAGAACACAAGCCAGGATGGTTACTGGAGCCTCCCAAAACACAGGGAGAGTTTCAGGATTTCTGACAGATATCCGAAAAGCAAATTAAGATGGCAGAGATCATTTTCCACAGAGGAAAAACTCTTTTCTTACGCTCACAAACTCATAGGTGTTGCTGCCAAAGAAAATAGGATCTGTCAAGACAACCCAAGCCCTGAATTGACTATACCTAGAGTGCTGTAAGAAGGAGGAATGGGACTGTGCGTTATGCTGGCTGTGGGAGCCCACAAGCTACTCTACTAACAAGCCCCGCTGTAAGCAATTAAGTTAATATTCAACTTGCATATTCTGAGACAGCAGTGGTGTGAATGATAGAAGTGGCTGTTTGCTTCAGGAAAACGGGCCAACCCAAGTGTTCCAAGGCACCCCTGAAGCACAGTCCCAGCAGAACACACCCCGTTAACTCCAGAGTTTGACACAAGGCATTTCTCAGCCCTTCCCAGCAGTACTGAGGTCAGGATGAACATCTGCACTGTGAAGACTGTTTCTCTGGATTTATGTGCTGATCCAGTTTCAGGCTTTCCTTTTGCTTCTGGTTCTAAACTCAGATAATAAATGAAATTACTTTTATCTTAACTGAATCCCTTCTCAGGGATTATTTCCAGTTTCTGTTATATTGGCTCACCGTCTGCTGGGATCTACGGGATTTTTTAGCTTTATTTCAGTATCCTGATAGAAAGCTCTCCACAGTCTCATTCTAATTGTAATGAAACTTTGCACAGGAATCCGGGCACTCTAAACTATTTCCTCAGCACAGAATAATTACACAGTGTGAAATGCAGTAATTACTTAGATTATGTGATTTCTCAAGGGAAACTTGCATGACAAAACAAACCATTCAAATCATATAACTGTGTAACATGAAGAAACTACAGCACCAAAATGGCTATTTTTAAATAAATAAAATTACTGTGAGAGGGCACAATCACCAAGAGTCTCACTTAATAGCTCCATTCCTGGAATAAACTCTACTGGAATCCACAGCAACTGCGCTTGGCAGGGAGCACACAGCATGTCAAACACAAACCACTCAAAGAACGCGCCCAGCGAGGCGCAGCAGCCACTGCCTGTCACCTTAGCAAACTCGGCTGCATTTGCACAGAACGCATCCAGGTAAGGATGCGGCGCTACGCTAGCTGAGACACACTTGAAACTACAGAGGTTTATTCTGCCATAAAAGCCACCTTTTCTCTTCCCCCTGCCCTTTTGTCTGAAGCAAACAATGGTTGTGGCGTGCTGAGAAGACATGCTGTATCTCTGGGTTTGAGAGACATAAGAAATACAAAATTATGACCGGCAAGTATTCACGAAATTAAGTTTCCTTCCATGTTTTAACTTTTGCCTGCTTGTAAATGAGACAGAGGTGTTTCCAGGACTCGGACATCAGAAAAACTCCACTTCCCTGGAAGACTTTCTGCAAAAACCCTGTATTTTCTTTCCACAGATTTAGTAAAAGGGTAGGAATCTAGCCTAGTAATCATCTCAGACCACTGAGAGTTAACTATGCAGGGTGAAAGAATGCAAGTAGCAGGGCAGACGGTCTTTAACGCATGCAGTTTTCAGACTTAGCACAGAATAAAAGTCGTATTCTTTACCGTACCTGATTGTCCTGACAGAAATGCAGTATTTCCACATCAGATTCCACATTGCGCTGCCATCTCCCTTCATGACCTTCTCTGAAGTGGTTGCAAAGTGAAAAAGATTCCAAGTAACTCAAGGAACAAATAAGTTTCGCAGCGCACGACAAAGTTAGTCCAAGGTTCATGCAGCAGCCAAGCACTGATTCACGATTTCCAAGTGATTCCTCCGACCTCCACTCAACTGAACTCAGCGAGAAGCCAGCTTTCTATCTGACGTCTCAGGTTACTTCTTTCTTCGTGATTTACAAGACTCCTTGTTTACATTATTTTCAAGCCAGAAGAGATTATTAGAGGCTGCTCAGAAAGCTACATATACTATTGCTCCAAGTTGTCAAGTAAGAAAATCCTACCTATGCAGCACCTAAGAAAACTTATTCTAACTTAATTCACTACAAAAAAACAGTCCAGTAATGCAGCCCTAGAAAATCACTTATAAGATCTGCAAATGCTTACCAATTACACACTACATCAAATGCTTTAGGCTGAATCAACTCTCAATTGTTTGTAAATTTTTTTTGTGTAATGTAATAAACTTTTTAGTGCCAAAACAAGTCATGAGTCATTTTCCAAAGCTGTATTTGAACACAGATGAAGTTTTGACTTTCAAGAGTGAATATCAGCTATGACAGCCTATAAATTACAGCAAGAGTAAAATGGTAAGATCTGATTAAAAAACAACCCAAACTCCAAAATACCAAACCAAATGCCAGCTTATGCATTATGCATATAGAATTCTCTTACTGTGCTGAAAGCTCACGGGCAGGTAAATGATAACAGGGGTTTGTCTTTGTGACAGTATGTATCCCTCAACCCCTCCGCCCCATACATGATGTAACGTGTTATTTCTCCATGATGATGCCATTTAAGACTAAACACAGTTATTTACACTGATTTTTTTTTTTTAATATCAAGCTGAAGAATTTTGCCCATAGCTTTTCTAGGAATCAGATCAAACACACAACATTTATAGCCAAAAGCCAGAAGAGCATATAAGCCTCAGCTTACAGTCACAGGGCATCAACCTTAGAGAAAAGTAGGATTATTGTTGTTTGTTGTTATTCTTTTCAGCTGAAGGACGAGCCCTTTAAATTCTGCCCTGGTTTCTCTAAGACCACCCTGAAAGTTAGTGTTGTTGCTATGACAGATCAAAACTTTCCAGCCTTTGCTCAGCCCACAAGGCCACACTCTCTTCTCTGCACAGAGGTCAGCAGCATGATTATCAGGGGCTTTTCTGCATCAAAGACGTTAGATACATGTTTATATTATAAAACTTAACTAAGCAAGAAACCAAGTTCATGCCACTTCACAGAACAGTACACTTTTATGATTGAATGTCTGTTTTCCGTTGCACAGCTCATTTCATCTAAGACCACCTCATCCAGGATCTCCTGACTGTTACCACTGTTCTGAAATTTATTCTTCTTTCAAAGTTTTTCTGACAACTGTTCTTGAAGCAAGCTTCTGATGGCTCACAAAAACCAGCAGAACAAGTTCCGCAGTGCGTTGTACATTTTAAATCAGTAGGCTTAATGAAGATAAATGACACTAGAAAACTTACACATCTGCTCTTAACATCATTGACATGCGTTTCAATGATGGAAAAAGCTGCATAAGCTCAGGCAGCCCAGCTGAACCCTGTGTGTTCCCTTCACCTGCAAACTAAGGAGATGAAGTGCCCGCAAGACAGATCTTCCCATTTTTACATGGTGTACCCTTCAAATATTCCATTTGGCATAAATAAGCTCATTATATAAAGAGTATAAAACTAGTAGTTTATTTTCTGTGTAGTATAAAGTCACCAAAAAACACGCTCAGTTGTGTCAACTGTATCGCTTTGAACTTATACTTGAGGCTTCAATGTAATTGATGTATTTAGATCATACATTCCCTGATTTGCCTTCAGTTGCAATATTTTGGTATTATCAATGCCTGCATTATTTTTACCTGTCTCTACAGGTAGGTTGGGGTGGATGAAATACACAAGAGAGTGGCATTTTAATCACCTTCCCCATCCACGTTTCTAAAATTTGTGCACAACCAGTGACCAAAGAGATTAAAATAACATGATAGGGACAGTAGTGAGATGCTGTGCGTGGTTTGTGTGTGGGTGGCTGGGTTTTGTGTTGTTTTGTTTTTTAAGTCATTGCTGCAGCATTTCCCATGGTAAGGAGACTATTTAAGAAATGCTAGAGAGAGCATTTCAGCTCCTGTCCTGATGAGTTGAGTTTGTCTACTAGTTCCAAGTGAGACTTCGGAAAATCAAAGTAGCCCCTCACTAAGCAAGCATTAATTCTGCAGGGAAAAGCCCTAAATACGGACTATAGAGCTGACAGACAACCTGCACAGGCAAAATATTATACATCCAGAAAATGCTGAGTATCACGCAAACCACATAATGAGCTGATACGACTCTGGTATTTCAGTCCTATGATTAACTCTTGGATGTAAATAAAGGCTATTCATTCTGATGCAAATATGAAAAGCAGATTGCTGTGCAGTGCTCCTCGAAATGGTATTTGAGAGGTATGTTTAAACATAGCAGCATCCTGTACAGCTTCAGGTGGGCTGGGAGAACAATGCGGGATGTACCAAGCGCGGGTACTAATAGCATCAGCTAGCAGCTGATGAGTTCTGTATGCACACAGATGTGAAGAACTGGTGATTAATCAAAACCTACTGCTAATTCTGTCGCCCATGATGGGCAGCCTTTTGTGAAAACAGCTCCTTCAGAGTGCAATTATCAAGGAGGTAACAGAGCAGCTATCAGAGAGCAAACTGACTGAGCAGCTATTTTGTACTACTAAGAAAAATCTTATTCAGGACTGGAGGAACTTTTCCAGCAGCAATAAGACACTTCGTCCCTTTTGTCTTAGCCGTTTACTTTCTCCTCCTTTGTTGACAGTGACAATACCGCGCCTGAAACAAGGCACAGATTAGCATATCAAACGATTTAGCTTTTTTGAAGCCTCCTTTGCTTTCCCTGTATGACAAGTCAGGATAAGCCCCAGCACTGCAGGGGCCATTTGGCATCGTGTCTGTCTTTGACATGGACTTTCCATTTGTACATCAATCATAACCTATTGTAATGCTTCCAGTGACAACCCTCTCCTGCACTCACACACTTGGCCGTGAACTCCCAGCCAAGGCAAAGATTGTGGGCTGGTAACCAGGGCTGTTTGGAGACAGCTGCTGCCTGGCTGGTTTATTATTCCTCTTTGGGTGTGGCAAGGAAAACTTCAGTTATCTCTTCCCCTTGAAATCAGACAACAGATTCCATTCACAGGACATCATTGCATCCACCCAGCCATGCTGTGCGTGGGACCACACTCTGTATGAGGCAGAACTCCCCAGACAGATGTACTGAGGTTGCTGATTTTGTTCTCCCATTACGCTGCCTGGAAATCTTTATTAGACATGCCCTGCTCGCAAGCATCTACAGCACAACTCTTGCTCTCCTGAACCCACACAGTGTCCCACCAATGGTTCACGTACTACAAGCTGTCTTTGTCCTACAAACCTGCAACGGGAAGGAGCAAGAAGTTCTGTCTCTTCCCAAAGTGTCTTCCCACTTCGGCGCATCGGCTTTTCCAGACCCAGCATCATTATGCCTCCCTAGGACATCGAGTGACTGTTTCCAGTGGATGCACACTAGGTCCCATTGCATTTAGGTTTTCCCTCAGCTTATTTCCACATTTCTACACTGAGTGAACAGGCCGGGTCTCTTGGAACTACATTTCATTCTCTGTAAAATAGGGTTAAGCAACCCTCAACTTTGTAAACCATTCTGCATCTTTTTGAGGAAGAAATTTTCAATCTAAACAGACGCAATCGCTAATTCAGACAAAGAGGATGCTACCATACTGACACTCTCACATGGCTTATCAGAGCCAAGCAAATAATTGAGGCAACCAAAGATGCACTCGCTCTGAGCTACCCCTGCCTCGCTAGCAGGCTCATGCTGCCTCTGGCAAAGTCAGCGTGCAGGACTCTGCTGCTCAGCAGCCCCCACCTGCAGTCTGGAATGCTGG
This sequence comes from Phaenicophaeus curvirostris, assembly GCF_032191515.1. NCBI lineage: Eukaryota > Metazoa > Chordata > Aves > Cuculiformes > Cuculidae > Phaenicophaeus > Phaenicophaeus curvirostris. Next base: position 3,281,484 of record NC_091402.1, on the reverse strand, counting down.
CTGAAACGGCTGATGCAGGTGAGTTTGCACCAAGACAATCTGAAACAGCCGAGACAGACGCACATTTTTTGATTTGCTGACCATACACAGAAGTAGGGAGCTGTTGCAGGGGAGTAAAAATAATTGGAAGAATCAATATCTCAAAAGTGCTGGAACAAAACTCACCGGAAGTTGTTTGCTAGAACCCTCAACTTGGCCACTTCCATGCACAGAGTATTTAAAAACACTCAAGCTAAAGTTCCTTTACAAGTTGTAGGTGGTGAATTCCTTCTTTTAAAAGGTACTAATACAAAGGCAGCGCTTAATCTGGTGTCTCACATTCTACTCTTCTCCCCCCCCCTGAGCTTCATTCATATTTTGTATCCAAGCCTGCACGATAAGCAGCTCTGTGCTGGACCGGCCAGGGAGCAGAGCCCAGAGTGTCATCCTCTCATGGACGCTACTATGGAGTGGCTCAGAGGAACTGAGCACCCCGAATACCTTATCTGATTTGCTTTTTGATGAAGTCATGTGCTCCAGACGCGTGCATTCCTTTACACAGGACATTTGTGCAGCTAAGATAATTTTCCTGCTGGAACTGTGCATGGGCTCATCCCAAGGAAGAGAGGAACGAGCACCCCGCACCCTTCAAGAGCTGAGAAGGCAACTCACTGATTTTCTGCTAGGACAAACTGATCACAACCCAAAATTTAACAGCATTTCTGTCCTTACATATATTGTATTTATAGGTCATTTGACAAAGGGAAATGTGAATGTTAGAGCTGGCACACTTCCATTTGTCAGGACAGTTTCAGATCTACTTTTAACTCCAGTAACATTCCCTTTACACAACAGCTATTACCAATTAAGGATTGAAAGGAGTCTTACAGAGAGATGAGGTTTAAATTTTCAGATTGAAAAGTGTTCTGGCTTTTTAGACAATTTAGGGTGTCTTCAAGCCTTGAACTCATAACAAGTCAACAGTTCTAGTAGACAGAAGAAGTTTAAATTAAATATTTTCATCACACCTTTTTTCCTCAGCCTTCCCTGCATTTTCTTTTTTCCTTCCCTGCCCTTTTAAACTTCCTTTTCAGATTTTTCACAGACATCCCTGAGGGCATGCAAAACTCCGTGTTTCCTGGGAGTTTACAGCAGTGACATCCACCTAGCAGTCCTTCTGCGGAACAAAGTCAGCCTGGCTTTGGCATTTTGATAAAGGGCACCCCTTCTCGTCCCCAACAAGCTGGCAAGTTTGTGTGGCTTCCGAGAGGCCCCTCGAGCACCCCTCCAGCTGCAGCTTGTGCCAGACTCCTTGTACGTCTCCAGGCCTCCACCGTGCTCCCAGACTCCCTTTTCTGTGACTTAATCTTGGAAGACCATCAAAGGAAACTCCAAAAGCTTGCTCCCCCTTCGCAGGGCACACAGCCAAAGGCACAATTAAAATGTGACTGCTCAAGGGTCTGCCCATCGGTCGCATCTAAATACAGTGGAGACCAGATATGGGGAGCGGAGCCTGGCAAAGAAGGAGCCCTCTGGGGTGAAGCAAAAGGGCAGGCACCACCGGCTACGCATCTGTGAGAGACTCAGCAGGTACCACAGCTCCTCTGAATCCTAACGTGAACCTTGGGAGCCCTGTCTGTGGAAGTTTAAAACCTGCACAAGTGTGAAGAACAGAGAACTTGAGGATCACAGATGGCTCGCAGGTGAGAGAGAAGGGGGTGCAGAAGAGAAGGTTTCAGAAAGCCGAAGGCTTGACTTGCTGAAGACTGCAGAGAGGTAGAAAAAAGGCCTATCCACAAAGAGCTGTCTGCAGTCTGAAACCCAGTGCAGCAGTCACAACGGTGGGAAAGGGAAAGACATCACCCAGCCCTATAGATTTGTGCAAGACTTTGCTCAGTAATGCCCAAGTCCCACTGCACACCTTGGTGAGACCAGGGGACAGAAGGTTAAAGGATCCTGTAAGATGTATGTCCACCAGGTACGAAGGAGGAGCACTCTGGAAAGCTAAGAGAAACCAGAAAAGTGAATTTAAGGCATACGAACAATGCATTTTGAACACTTGCACAGACTCTTTTAGATACAAATCAGCATTAATTACATTACAATGAAGGCTTCCACCAGATTTATTGCTATTTTGGGTATTTTAATTTAAATTCCTCTTGAAATCATTTTACTTCTCCAGCTGTAGACAAGTCCCCTGACCGCTCCTAAGGCATTTTGCTACTTGGCCTATTTATTTTAGGGTTTCCTCTTCATTTTTATGCTGAATGTGGGAATATCACAATCTGCACTGTTTGCAGGCTGTGCTTCAAGAGGCTGGGGGATTTGGGGGAACAGGGAGAAGGAGGGAATTTTATGTTCTCAGCTGCTCCACAATTGCACAAGCATTGCCAACATGAACCTCGGGAGAGAGCACTGTAAGAGAGGCATATGACTCAGCCCTGCTCTAGATGAAGTCACTGTCAAGTGAAAGCAAACTATTTGTTTCTAATAACATATATGGTGAACTTGAAATGCTGAGTTCAAGACAAAGCATCATTATTTTTTTCCCCACCCACTCTGCTATTGCTACGTTCCAGATGTTGCAAAGGAGCTCATAATTTAAATGACAGCAAGAAGAAAAGCAAACCAACTGACATCACTGTCTCAGTGCACAAAAGAAATTCCCTGATCTTATGAACTCGAACCTAAGGATTCCCCCCACCCCCGACACTGCTAGGGAGATTTGTAACCAGCATGCAGCTATTGTTTCCAGGATAATAATATTATATATAACACTACCTATAACTTTTTTGACTTTACTCGATGATCTGATGGGTCTTTTCCAACCTGGTGATTCTATGATTTTTTTAAATAATCAATTTAACAAGAGCGTCCCCTTTAACTATGTAGTAACACATGAATATTGAGTTCTTTGCATCTGTTTTTATGCAGAATTTTGGTTAAAGGGAGCAGTCAGCTGTTCTGTGCCTGTTATCAAGCAGGTTATCTGGCACATCTGAACCCACCGCACATAATGCTGGAAGCAAAGACCGTGCTGTTAACACCAGAAACAAGGAACAAAGACCAGCAAAGCCCATTCTTTTTAACAAAGGGTTAACCTTGAGGACAATCCTAATATAGATCATTTAAAGCACATGTGCTGTCTTTGAAACTGCATCTAAATTAAGGCTGGCAATTCCTTTAATGGCTTCAAATGCTACAAATTTGTCTTGGATAACAGAGGGGGAAGAGGATGAGCACAGAGCTGCAGGTGCCCTGCAGAGTGCAATGTTAGTGGCATTAAGCTTCTGACACACAGTTTGCCATATTCTACTACAGCAGCAAGAAGCTGCTCCTACCAAGCTAATGCATGAAAGCATTTTCATTTACAGTCACCACTGAAACATCCTAACACCAAAAAAGAGACCCATTCTTGTCCAGAGAAGGGCTCAAGCACATGATTCAATCTATCCTGAATCACAATGTTGGAGTTGCTTGTCCCAGCTGAAGACTAGCAGAAACAATTTTAACTAATCCCTGCTTCAAAAAAACCAGAGTGATCTCTCATTTACCTTATTCCACCAGGGTGGGTGGAATCAGATGCTGGTTAGAAATGGCCCTAATTGTTTTGTATGGGACTAACACCTCCTTTAGAGACACCAAACTGATGAAAGAAAAATGAAAAGTGAGAAGAAATCACTGAAAAACTGTTATGTTTGTCAAGGAACTGGATTCCAGTAAAGTATCCTGCACAAACTGGGCACTGTATGTTTTTTTAAAACACTCTTATCTTAGAAAGAAGAGAGAAAACACTCTGGGAGGAAAAATCCCAAAGATGATAGTTACACTCACTGCCAGTCACAAATTTTCTCACCTCATGCTTTATCTTTAACGTGATGCTAATGGTACCAATTTCTTGCTTGGGCTATTACACACCAGCTGGCAGAAGCACAGCACGTTGCACCCACAGGCTAAAGAAAATCTTCACTTTCACATGCTAAACCTGGAGTCACGTGATGTTAGAATAATCCTTTGAGCAAAGCATGAGACACTCATCCTCAAAATGCACTGAAACCCTGCAGCGATTTGCTCATCTTACACCTTAATCTGTTACAGAAATTCATATCTACCATTTAGGTATTTTGTATTCAAAATACATGAACATCCACGCCTAAGTGAGGGGTTAGACAGCACCGACCAAAATGCACTTGGGGTTAGTGGCAACAGAGAGTCGAAATTTGCTTTTCATACATTAATGAATTACCAAACAGATTTTGGACCCGGTTTCTGAGGGGCCTGGTTTAGTGATTGATGGGAATGGTTGGACTCATTGATCCAGTGGGTCCCTTCCAACCTGGTGATTCTATGATTCTACAATTCTACCTCAGTCCCCCCAGCCCGCTGCATAAATTCTGCTGCAAGTTGCATAAAAGCAAGCTGATATGTGTACATACACATTACTGGACGCATCAGCAGGATTATCTCACTGTAATCTCGTTTGGTGAATACACAGGTGATGGGCAAGGTCCTGGCAACTGCAGCCAGGACTAAAGTGCAGTTGAGTTACTTTGTCCTATTTCCCCCTTTCCCTTGCAGAGTTGAAGAAATAACACAGACTTCTCGAGCTCATGGATTTCAATGCAGCTCCACACAAGTAGCTCCCAGTGTGAGACAAAATTATACCATAAATCGGAATTGTCCAGGTGAGGCAACAGACGCGATCCCACTGAGCTTTCCCGAGTAAGGAGAGCTGAAACCACAAATTGATCTCTGAACACAGGGCAGCAAGACACAGAGCGTCTGAAGCAACCAGAAACGTTTGCCACAGTTTGAGCACTAACTGAAAATAAAAGTCATGCTCTGCCCGGACAGCCTACAAAAGGAAAGAACAGTCACATTTCTTGTCACGGGCGGCTTGCTAAGCGCTGCTGGGGAGGGTGAGTGCACGAGGAGTGATGAGCAGAGCTCTCATGGGCAAGCAGCGAGTCTGAGTCACCCCACAGAAGCAGGAACATGTGGCTTTAGTGTGAGGTGGGCAGCTATTCCACAGCGTCCCTGTGTCTGTTCTGTGAAGTCTCAGCTGTCGTAGCACTCCCTGTACAAGGAGAAGGCTTTGGGCTCGGGTTCTGCTTCCCCTACAACTTGTTCCTGCACCTCTGCACCCAAAGGTACAGCTGGCCAGCAGGTAACAGTGGTGGCAGGTGGGAATGCCACGCAGGGATGTCCCAAGTTTGCTCCTGCCCCCATTCTCTGACACATCTCCCCCAACACCATCCAGGAATTATCCTACTGCTAATAATAAAAACGCATGTGCTAAGACCCGTGAAATGGAAATTTACTCAAGTCCTGTTTTGGTTATCTCCTTTTATGCATAAAAATAAGAAATACAGACACCCCAGGCACACACAAACCTCTTCTCCTCAGCCCTTGGCTCTTTTCCAGCAGCATTTTAAATAATCTACAATTACAATTCTTTTTAATATGAACTTCCTCGCATTTATGGTTGTTCTTCTGGACCAGCTGCTTTGCATGCTTGTTTGTCACTGTGCTTTTATCAACAAATCACCCTGTTTAAAACATGAGGAAGTCACAACTTTCCTTCATTTCTCCTTTTCTCAAAATGATGACAGCAAAGCGCTTTTATCTAAGTGCTTAAGTTCTCTTTTTTCTTCTGTTCCTGCAAACCCCCTCCAGGAGGAGGGCTCGAGCACATCGAGGTTGTGATGACAAATAAATGAACTATCTGGAAGAAAATAAGAGGGCCGTCCTTAGCTACTGCAGCCCTTTCCACCAGGAGATGGAGAACAACTCAACAGTAATTCAGTTGCAACAAAGCTGGGATTTCAGCAGGAACCCAAGACACAAAGCTTTAGTTTCATTGTAATTATTTGTGTCAAAACAGTCTGGCTATGTTTCCATTATTTTATATGGTTTCTCAGCAAGGAAGACATTACAATGGGCTGGGAACAGGCTGGACATTTTTTGGCTTAGAAACGGAACCTGTGAAAGGCAGCGAGAGAGGACGAATAAAGCTATCTTTTGAAACTTCGCAAGCCAATGGTCACAGATGAGGGTCCTGTATTACTCAATGCCAGAAAGTGCAGGGCACCCCTTAAACCTTGAAAAAGATTGGAACAGTTCCCTTTTCATTCAGTCACTGCATGAAAAATTCAACTGCAATTAGCATTTAGTACAAAGCACTTTCTGTAGGCTGACAATAGGTAGCCAGACCAGAAAGTGTACATAACAAGAACAGAATCCCGTTTTAAAGAACTGCATGGCTTTCACTGACAATGAAGGGATCCCCACTTTTTCCCCAGAAAATTCAAATACATATACCCTGTGCTCAGCAGCGTAAATCAAGAGCAAGAAAACAGAAGTTTAGACTAAAAAGCATCAGGGTAAGTTCAGGGACACGTTAAATGGAATTGCTTATTTTGCTGTTCCATTAAATCGGCGAGCTCAATGCATCTGACACCCAGCCCCATTCTTTATGATCGCTATTCACCATCAATCATTTAAGCCGCGTGTCAGCCCTGCCTCGGTGAAGTGCCCACTGCTCTGAATGACTGTGACGTGCACTTTGTGCTGGGAGGGAGAGGGAAGATGAACTATTACATTACCAAATATCTCGGGGTAAAAAGGATCTTCTGCTCATTACATAAATTTCCATGACATTTCAATTAATCTCCTAGTGCTATTTACAGTCTGTGCACTAGACAACGCGAGCTACCGTGCCTACCACGCCAGGGATAAAATATCAGAGAAGAAAAAGTACTGAGTCTCAGCTGAGATGCTGTGACTTAAAGTAAACATTAAATCCAAACAGCAGCATTGCTTTTCACATCTGCCTGCACAGAGACAAAAGCGGTTGATAGTCATTGCGATTAAAAAAAGCAGCTTTACGATCTTTGCCACAAGTTCTCATTAATTCTCCAGCACTCCCTTTCCCCCCCACATATCTGCCTTTCAGCATCAGAGCAGAACAGCGAGAAAAAGCACTGGTGGCATCGTGTGCAGCCACCCGGTTCTGAAAAGCATTTCGGAGTTAACGTTTTCTTACCTTCTATAGAAGCCGTGAAGAGGCTGGAGACACAAAACCTGCCAGTAATCCAAGCAGAAGGCCTTTAACTTCAGCATTTTCAAGCACTTCTCCTGCAGCAGCTGCGGTCCGGAGCTAGGTTTTAATAACGCGGGACTCCTTTTTGTTAGGATCTGAATGCCTCAAATCCAGTCTGACGCTCGGGTTTCCTTATTGCCGCGGCATAAGTGTTTGTGACCGCTGCCAATCCACGCCGCTCGGCACACGGCACCTGCAGCTCCACGCTCCCACTTTCATACAAAGAGGCAGCGCACAAAGGATACGGGATCTCTGTATTCCTCTTTGATCCCGACCGCGCTCTATCTTCCGCAAATACTACCGGGATCACCGTTATTACATGGAAATCCCACTTCTCCTTCTGGCTATTTTAAGCCACTGGAAAAGCCCCCCCGGTGACACGACACTCCAGGTGTGGAAGGGGCACCCTTAGGGCTCCCACAACTCAGGCGATCGCAGGTGGTGGTGTCACCGAGCTCTGACAGCGGCTGCCCCGCCGCCCGGGCCCCTCGCGGGGCCACAGGGGACAGTGGGGACAGTCAGAAGCTAGCGGGACACCAGTGGACAGCTGGGAGTGGGGAGGGACATCAGGGGACAACCCAGAGCTGGCGGAGGTGTGTGACACCAGGGGACAGCCGGAGCTGTGTGTGTGGGTAGGGGTGTCACCAGAGGAGACAAACCAGGGGCAGCGTGACAGCAGGGGACAGCTCAGAGCTGGAGGGGGGGAAGAGGGGGGTGTGTCACGAAGGGACAGAGACCAGGGGGTGAAACCAAGGGACACAGAGCTGGGGCGCGTGCTTGACACCAGGGGACAGCTCAGAGCTGGGGAGGTGGTGGGGGTGTCAACACAGGACACCAACCAGGGGATGTCATGAGGGGGCACAGACCAGGGGGAGTGTGACACTAGGGGACACCCTGGAGCTGTGTGTGTGTGTGTGACACCAGGGGACAGAGACCCAGGGGAAGTGTGACACCAAGGGACAGCCCAGAGGTGTGTGTGTGGTGGGGGTGTCACCAGGGGGGTGACACCAAGGGACAGCCCAAAGCTGGGGAGGGGGGACAGAGTGATGGGGGGATGATGGCATGGAGCTGGGGGCAAGAGGTTACACCAGGGGACAGCCAGGAGAGGGGGACACACTGGGGGACAACCCAGAGCTGACAGAGGGTGCTGACAGAGCCTGGAGCTGGGAGGTGGGGTGTGATAGCAAAGAACAGCCTGGAGCTGGAGGGAAGATGGGATGGGGGGGAGATTAACACGAGGGGACAGCCTGGAGCTGGGGTGACACCAGGGGACAGCCCAGAGCTAGTGGGGGGACCTGGGGACCAGACAGTTCTGCAGCAAGTGCCACCCCGTGGGCTGAGCTCATGGGCAGGGGGGAAGGGGATTAGGGGGGTGAGAAGGGGGGCACAGGAGATGGCAGAAGGAGCAGGGGGACGGCCAAAGGGGATGGCAAAAGGGCAGGGAGAGGGGCACAGGGCACAGCAAAGGGGCAGCTTCTGGGCCACACCAAGTCCCAAGCCTTAATGTCGTTCCGCAGGGAGCACAGAGCAATTGGCGCTGAGCTGCTGTAAAGGAAACTGCAAAATTAGCAGCACTTGCTATTTAAAATCTCTGGCTAGACGTGATAAAATTCAGATTGCTATTGTTCTGAAAAGACAGGTCTCCAAATTTAATGCCTATCTTTCATGGAAAATATTGGTCTAATTACACCATATATTTTCCCCTCCATCCCAAGGCACATGCTTACTTTTAAGGAGTTCCCTCCGCCTGGCAGGATGCTCTGAGCAAGAGTGAAGAGCACAGAACCACTGGTTCGTGGGAAGTGCTACTGGCATAAGGGGAGACTTCAACAGCGACATACCATTTTTTTAAAAAAGGTGTTGCTGTTAAGCAATCACAGAATCATGGAATGGCTTGGGTTGGAAGGGACACCAAAGCACATCCAGTTCCACCTTCTGCCATGAGGGCTCCAAGCCCCATCCAACCTGGCCTTGAACCCCTCCAGGGATGGGGCAGCCACCACTGCTCTGGGCAACCTGGGCCAGGGCCTCCCCACTCACAGCAAGACGTTTCTCCCTGAAATCTCATCTCAATTTCCCTTCTTTCAGCTGAAAACCATTCCTCTCCCTGCCCTCCCTGATCCAGAGCCCCTCCCCAGCTTTCCCGGAGCCCCTTTCAGCACTGGAAGCTGCTCTAAAGTCTCCCTGGAGCCTTCTCTTCCCCAGGCTGAACAACCCCAGCTCTCCCAGCCTGTCCTCTTAGAGGAGTCCCGTCCAGCTAGCTGTTAAACTCAGTTTTCTAGAAGCTACTATTTGTGCATTTCTCATTCTTGTTGACGTTTTGGAAATCACTAACAGTAAACATCTCGGATACAGCCTGCAATAGTATCAAAGAGGGCTGGACATGAACTTAAGAGTTCAACAGAAACAAGAACAAACCCAAAATCAGAATCTGAAGAAATACTTAAAAGCAAAGGTTCTGGGCAGGTGGGTTGAGTGTTTTGTTGTTTGGGTTTTCTTTCTTTTTTTTTTTTTTTTTTTTAAATAACACTGTTTAAAAGAATGTGAAACACAAAACGAACCCCTAAAGCTGAACTTGAGGCTCTTCTCCCTGCAGACATCTCTGGTTCCCCAAGTGCCTGGATAACAAGCTATATTTAGGGATCCTATTGCTTCTGGTTTTCCTCACTGTCACTGTGCCATTACATAAGTGCCTCACAACTTCTTAGAAAACTGGTGTGTGTGTGTGTGTGAGCGTTCACTTGAAATGAAATTACAAATGCATTTGAGCAAGAATTGACAGTTTCTTTAGTGAAGTAGAGAAACAGGTAAATTATACCTGGACAACACTCAAAATTCTTCTTTTTTTTTGCCCAGTATTCCCTTAAAAACCCACAGTACATAATAGGGCAAGTGATGGAGGCGATCGTAAGCAAAACAACTTGCATGAACTTGTATGAATGTGACGCACATTTGATTTAAGCCTTTTAAAAAGCAATTATTTTAAAGACCCTCTTTAAAATAATCGATTGGCTGTGATGCCCACATTTCCGCAATGCCATTTCTTACAGACCAGCATCAGAGCTGGTGCCATGGAAGCGATTCCTAAGAAAACACTGTTGCTTACTTCCGAGAAGCAAGTCCCCATACAACACTAAGTAATGTGAGAGTTCAAGCCTATGTTTCTTCCTGAGCTGATATTCCCTTGGGCTTCATTAGCTTGGCAATTTTCAAGACAGCAATGCCATCACGCTACAGATATTTAGACTGTCACATCAACATCTTCCATCCCAGCTTTTGATCCCCTGTTTCCCAGGGACAGTTTCATCTAAAGAGGAACTGAAGGAAAAGCCCTTGAGATCCAGAGCCTGTTGGTGAGCCTCGGCCACCCTGGGGTTGGGCTGGTCTGTGACAAAGGCCACGGCAAACCGCCATGAGAATAACATGGAAACCTTTCCCCTTTGTTTCTAAGAACATATAGAGAAAAAAATTATATATGTTGGAGTTTTTCCTATTGGAACATTCTTCTGCCTGAATTCCTTGAGATTCCTTTAAAAAAGGAAAAAAGGAGAAAAATGAAAGAAAAAAGCAGGAGCAGTAAGGAAGGCCTCACACCATAACCAAGAACAGCTCTTCTCAGGATCAAGAAAGAAGGGGAAAGCCATGCTGAGCCAATTAAGCTCAAGAGACACAGTCTAAAGATTTGATCCTGACTTCTCAGAACTCACCCTCTGACTGCCCACACTGTACAGCGGTTTGTTTCTCTCCATCATACCTTTTCCAGAAAAATAGCTATTTGTCACCTTAATTATTTGCGTCTAAACACTGGACTTCAGTGAGTAGAAGCTACGTACCCGTGAATTTTCTGACAGCAACCAACACTGATTATTCTGCACTGCATGCAGAGAAAATGCTAATTAGGACTTTAGCAAATGAAAAGCACTGCGCTCTCAACATGTTCTTCATTTTTACATGTCTTCCAGAGGAAAACAACAAAGAAAATGAGCTTCATCTCACACTCACCGTGGACATAGAACCAGTTCTTTCAGAAGGGCATTTACTGAAACCTTTGACTTACAATTCCTAGGCCTAATCAGACTAGGGATTTTGGGATGTGCTGCAGCTTCAGCTCTGGCACCCTAAGTGAGCATTTCACTGGAAATCTCTGTAGCCTGTTAGAATTTGGCTGTGCAGGCAGCGCTGGCAGCAATGTGCTCAACAAGCCTTTCAGAAACAGACAGTAACAATAGGGCAAAGCGAAAATCCTACAGTACAACGGTTCCAGGTTTAGGGAGGGGTGGCTTATCAGTCCATGAAGCTCTGAGGCTGAAGTTAAAACAATCCTCTGATGAGGGAGAGTAGTTTATAAAACAACCCCAGCATGAGGCCAGTGCCTCCTGGACTTACTACAAGCGTTGAGGGTGGGGCATTTGGGAACATCAACTTGCCTAGCTATACCTTCAAACCTTTATAAAATATATAAATTAAACTCCTGTCATTTACTCCCTAATACCCTTACAGTGTTATGCGAGGAACAGTCCTGAAAAGCATTCTGCTTGCTCAGACAGGCAGTGTATCCTCCTGCTTCCTGAGTACGGAAGTCGTAAGCCTGCAGGATGAAAATTGTTTTCCATGAGTCTTTTGTGACTCCAAGGTGAAACACTTCAACAGCCGCACACAAAAACTTCATGCTAGTGATTCGTACACTGTGGAGTTCAAGACCATCAAGAGACCAAGATAGTGTGGTTCCCATAGAATCATAGAATGGTTTGGGTTGGAATGGACCTCAAAGCCCATCCAGTTCCAACAACTCCCACTGGATCAGGGGCTCCAAGCCCCATCCAACCTGGCCTTGAACACCTCCAGGGATGGGGCAGCCACCACTGCTCTGGGCAACCTGGGCCAGGGCCTCCCCACCCTCACAGCAAAACATTTCTCCCCAAGATCTCATCTCAATCTCCCTTCTTGCAGCTGAAAACCATTCCCCCTTGTCCTATGCCTGCACTCCCACACTAATTCCACGATACTCCCTGTGCACACCACATTAAAAAGTAAGGATCACACAAGGAATCCGTACAACTGAATAGATGCTGAACTAGTTCCTAGGAGAAAGTTCTTACTGCTCATGGAATTCAAGAGCAGACAAAGCTCCCGTGCACTGGCTCCCTTTCTCCAAACTGGAAATTGAACAGCCTTCACGTGCAAGTGGATGGGAAGATTTCCTAGGTTGCACAGACAAAGAACAGGGAAGACTTTCATGTCAAAGGCTCTGGCAAGCCAGGTCTCTCTTCCTGGCCCTCTTAAGCATTTCTGGGTACTGCTTCAGCAGGTACCACCCTTTCCCAGCCAAGGGAAACAGAGGAGCTGTGCTCATACAGGGCTTTCAGTCTCTGCTCACTTCTGTGACATCCAAGCATGTTGGTGACATGCTTTGCAGAGAGGCCCAGAGAATCAGGGACATAAAACCCAAGCTCTCTTCCCTGCCTCTCCTGCTTTACTCAAAGGGAAACTCTCCTGCCTAGAAACACTCCAGTAATTCCAACCAAAATTATTTTGCTTCAAACGGCTCTCAGATTTATGCACTCCCCCACAGATGAATATTAATCACCATTCGACACTACCCTTCATTTCCAGTTATTAAGCCTCAAAGCTGCCAAAATTTCATGAAGTAGAAGAGTAAGAAGTTTGCTGGTCTTGTAATGCCAAGTATCTTTTCTGCCTGTCTGTTCTCTAATCTCATGCGAACACTAGTTGATTGATTTGTTACAGAAGACTACAAATAAGCTACAAACATCTACAAAGCTTAAATATTTGAATTTCTGGATCATTTGAAACAAGTCTGGTAATACAAGACTCCAGAAGGCCCACGTGAGGATTTAGGAATTAGGAATCAAAGCGTTTCCAGGTACCAGCAGAACACTGACAGTGTCCAACTCAGAATATCCTGCACAAATACTGAAAGAAATCTTGCAACCCAAAATATACACACACATATATAGCATGGCAATTGGTACTGACTTTTCTCCTTATAATGGACATAAGACATACATTTTTCACATTGGCCCTTACTCTGTACAGCATCAGGATTTTCTCTGATCTCATAACCATGTAATTTTCAAATCAAAACTTCAGAATCCAAGTCAGCCTACATAAAGCCGGGGGAAACAAATGCACCTGTCTAGTGGGGAATCGACACGCAAAATTTAGCCGAGTCAGAAGACTGGATTATGGTGTTCCAGAGCAGGTGAGAACTAGAAGAGTGGTTCTTTGAGGGCAAACTTACCTTGTTCATGGGAACAGGAGATTAAGTGAGCAACACACAAGAAAAGCAGCCTAACTAGAAAATACTAACTGCTTGACAGGATACTAGGTGGGTTCATATGAATTGGCACACTCCATTTTACGGGTTATTCAGAGACAAATTTGTTCAACAGGTTCACGTGAACACATTCAGTAACAATAACTCTTCTACTATCTTCCACTTTACATAAAAACATCAGCCTTCATTCTGTTTAATTACAGCTCCAGACAGGCTTATTCACCCTACTGAAGTCAACCAGACTATACATGCTGTTTCTTCAATAATTATTTAACCCTAGGAAAAAACAAACCATAAAGAAGCACGATCAAGGATTCCATACCAGCCTGCATCTTTCTGTCGCAGGCTTAAAGAAAGAGTTACCCACTGCACGCACCCTGATGAGATCCAATGCCATCAAACTTTACCCATGTACTGTGCATACTAACTGTGTGGTTCACGAGGCCATGCAGCAATGGCCGAGGCTGTCCTGGTGGATATTAAATCACACTGTCTCATTTTATTCAAAATAGTTCAAAACAAGGGAGCATTCATATGTTTTTATGATCCTGTAGCAACTTAGAATGATTCAACTATTGCAGTTTCTAGAAAACATGTCTATTCAGTGCAGCTAAACCTATTCAAAGTGTATTCTCAATTCCTTTTCCCATCAAATGTTAAAACATAAACACTTCTTGCACCTATTTAATTCTTCTTCATCTTTCTCACCGATACCCTACCATGAAAAAATTCCATCAGAAAGAAAAACAGTGTAATAAAAATCTGCTTTTTTTCCCCACAAAGATTTCTCTAGCTTGGAATAAAGGTGGCAGCAATACCTGATTCTGGGAACCTTATCCCAGAGAAGGGTACATCACAAACCAGCTACACAATGTTGTTGCTCAATAAGCTCACAAAAAACGTGGGGCAGGGAGAAGTTGACATTGTTTCCCGCATTGTCCTGCCACACAAAGAAATAGCGTTCCAGTCAACCCAGGAGATGGGAGCAAAACTACAGTCATGCCTGAACATTGTCCAGTGTTGCTATGCTGAGCTGAAGACAAAGATTGGTGGGTGGGTGTGTTCAGGAAATGATAATAAGGCATACATTTCAATTTCCAAAGACCACACACTGAAAATAAGATTAATAATAGAGGGGCTTTTTAATTTGAATAAGGTTCAACAGAAGAATTCCCACTAATGTTTTGTTCAAGCAAGGTTAACACTACACAATGTGGGGAAAAAGTCACATCCTCGATTCATAACATCTCCAAAGGAAGACTTACGAAGACAACTGTCAAGTTGAGAGGAAGGGACTCTGCCCTAACTTAATCAAAGCAAGTCTGAGGCTTTGATGCCCTCTTTAATGTGCATCTATGAGAATAAAAGAATAAAAAGGTACCCGTTTGATATGCGGTGTTAACTGTGCTGAGCATTTTTTTTTCCAAATTGAGTGATCAAAGTAAGATCTCAGTTACTGCAATGACTCCTGTGGCAGTACTCTCTGAAGTTTATACACGTGCTTCTATCGAAATGCTGAGCAATGGAAACCATGAATGACATTTCGACACAATCAGTATTGTTCATGCACAGCGGTACAAAACTGCCAGGGAAGGTCAAATGTTTTCAGCACAATCTAAGATGATACGAGCCTGGGAGAGAGATGGTTTGCCCACGTGCGTGCACAAACACACCTTCCCTTCCTCCCCTTTGCTCTCCTTTGAGAACACAGTGTTTGAAACTAGAACTGAGTTTCAAGCTGGAAGTCCTGGAAGAGAGAGAACTATCCTATCTCAAACAGAAAAATCCAGCTATTAGTTCAATGCCTTTACTGGCTATGCATTCCAAGATAAAGTTATGTGATGTACAGCAGATACAGCGGTAATTTCTATTACTTCAAAGCTAAAGTTATTATCTCTATTAGGACAGTACCTGAGTGGATCAGTTGAGGTGCTGCTTCGTGTTTCCAGTGAGGTCCTGAGATGACAGTAAAAGAATAAAATTATGAAATATTAAAACTATTCAAGAATACTATGTCCTTAAGCATTAAATGCTCAATAACTTTACACATTCTTCCTTTTTATTGACATTTTGTAATACTTAGCATGCCATTAAACATGGATGTAGAAAACCCCAGCTGACATTTCCTATACACTAGAGAAAGGGGAATTACAGAAACATTTTTGCTGAGTGATTTTCAATGTTCTAAAAGCACTCTACCCCTCTGTATTTGTTATACACGAATGACAATACTTAGTTTTATGAATGACTGACACAGAAGTTCTGCTGTATGCACCATTACAGTAAGCATTTCCAGAGCCCATCTTCTAGTTTCAGTCTTACACTGTATGCACTTGGCAGTAAAATCTCAGCTCAATTCACCCGTATTCATGCAGAACCTCGTGCACATGCATGGATCACATCCTGCCTTAGGAAGCATCAGTAACCTTCACACGGGAGATGCCCAAGACCTTCAAGCAGAGCACACATCCTTCATGGAGGAGCAGGCTTGCTCCACAGCAGATGCACCTACGTTACTCCCACCATGCTTGCCGATACTTGTCCTGAGCACAAACTACCTGGCAGCACATTGTTGGAGCTGAAGCTTAATTTAGGTGTGCACGCAATCGCAAGACGTGCTCTCACCAGATGTCTCCCTGGCAAAGAGCAGCACCCGAACAGGGCAGGGTGCATAAACCAAACCGTTATCCACAGAGGCAGCTCACAAGCACGTCCTCCTGGCCACATTGCTTTCACCCTCAGTCCAGCCACTGAGCAAAACCAGCCCAGCTGTGTCAGCAGGGACTGGGCAATGTTTGGTGAGAGCCTCTTTAGGTTCCATTCTTACAGTTTACCCTCTTGCTGGCTTTTCTCACACCGGGCATTGGATTGCTTAATTTACCCATCAACAGAAGAGCCATTCTTGCGTTCTGTGGCTTTGTGTTCTCTACCCCAAAAGGCAACTACAGAGCCTTCCTGAAGAATTACTGCAGCCGGTTAGTTCAGGCACTGGCAGGACACAGGTGATTACAGCCACACTTCTGTTCAAACAGCAATATTTTAACGTGTAGGGTGGTATTACAGATTAGACTTAGTCTCATTGTGAATGACTCCAGGTTTAACATAAAGATATATATAATATAAACTTAAATTTTTAGGGTGAAAACAGTTTTTCCAGAGGCTGTAATAAAATATTAACCAAAGCCTCACAATCAACACTCCATCATGTCAGAACTTTTTAAGTGGTTCTTTTTCCTGATCTATTTCCAGCCCTTACACAAAGTGCCCTACATCAAGCTTTGCTCCTATTGTCATAACACGTATGGTCTATGGAGGTTGATAACATTAGCATTAGAATTACGTTAATTATATTTACAGTGGGTATTTGTAAATTCACTGCAAATCTTTACTTTTAATCCCAAGATTACTGGTATGTTTCCTAAAATAAACAAGGTCTTGTGAAGGGAGGAATATATACAAGAATTAGCTGCACAGGGATGGAAACAAACCATATTTTCCAAATAGCTTTAACTAAAGCACTAAAGCTTTAAAATAGCTTTTAGGAGCTTATTCCACCCTGTAATTTGTTTGCTTTCAGAGTTCAAGATTTGTGAATAGTGATGAATATTGAGGGGGTGGCTTACATATGTTGGCTTTGTGCCTCATTGTTAGTTCAACAACAGAAAAGGGTGAACTTAATTTACTTATAATTAAGTTTACTGCTTAACACAACATGCTGTGAAGTGCCAGCCTGCCCACTGAGCCTGACTTTTTGCCTTGCTTTTAACACAGATTTAAGAAAATCTTCTCTCAACAGTTTTGGCCCTTCTTACTATAAATAAGCCCTTAGCAGACTCGGTCTTTGTGCAGTGACAATACGTTGTGCATAAAGAAGAGATGGAAATGAGACAGGAGGCAGCACTGATTAGCCTCCACCCCAGCACAACCTTGATTGTGGTGCCGAATGACATTGGGCACGCTGTGACCTCTGGGACTCCTTAGACAATCTCAAGTCGCAGGATTACAGCTTTATTAAAAACCCCTCTTTTTTTTTTTTTCTGGAGACAGAACCTAAGGTTCACTCCCTGACAACCACAGCTCCAGGCAGGAGATTCATGGGTTTTCAACTATATAGGACAAAGCAGAGGTCCCACAGCAAAAATCCTCATTTTGGGGCTCACCTGAAACATGCCTAAAAGGTTCTACTTTTTACGGAGATCGTTTTCTAGAACTTTCCCTGCTGCTAACAGCAGTTCAGCCTGCTTTTTATTGTTAACACTGTAACTTGGTAACCACAGTTCAAAAGCTCAAACCACAGAAAGCCATAGATCTCATCAGTGCGGGAGCTGGCAACACCAAGCTGCAATAGCTGCCAAGGTGCTCAGCAAATCCCACAGGCACTATGGACATGGAAGGGCTTCCAAAGTCTTTGCAGTGGCACACGTAGTGGGCAGCACCCATCAGAGTGAGACCCCGCAGCAGCTTCAGCCCCCATCACTGGGGAGCCCTTCTGCCAGCGGCACAGGGGGTCCCCAGGGGGTCCACGATGGGGTCTCTTTGGGTAAAGTCTCTATGTTAGAAACTTCCAAGCCTTCACAGAATGACTTGCATTACGCGGGACCTCAAAGCCCATCCAGTTCCACCCCTGCCATGGGCAGGGACACCTCCCACTGGATCAGGGGCTCCAAGCCCCATCCAACTTGGCCTTGAACCCCTCCAGGGATGGGGCAGCCACCACCGCTCTGGGCAGCCTGGGCCAGGGCCTCCCCACCCTCACAGCAAAACATTTCTCCCTAGGATCTCATCTCAATTTCCCCTCTTTCAGCTGAAAACCATTCCCCCTCATCCTGTCCCTGCCCTCCCTGATCAAGAGCCCCTCCCCAGCTTTCCTGAAGCCCCTTTCAGGACTGGAAGCCACTCTAAGGTCTCCCTGGAGCCCTCTCTTCCCAAGGCTGAACAACCCCAACTCTCTCAGCCTGTCCTCATAGCAGAGGTGCTTCAGCCCTTGGATCATCTCTGTGTCCTCCTCTGGACTCACTGCAACAGCTCCACATCCTTCCTGTGCTAAGGATTCCAGAACTGAATGAAGGGCTCCAGGTGAGGTCTCACAATTGATTTTTTCAGTCAAATACAGAATTGAAGCAGCCCTGTGGAGGAAGGTCCATCACCATTTCTCTTAATGACAGTCAGATACAAAACCAGCACTAAACACTGGATGAGCTAAACAGGCTGAGGAAGTCTCCCTGGATGAGAGCTGCACACAGATCAGTACTGGGGAGCAGGGCAGAAACCAAGACAGATGCTTGACGAGGGTTACACACCCAGAAAAAGCTACAGCTCAGCCTTTTAACCGGGTCACCTCCCACAGATTCAACTTGCCCCTGTGGGAAACCTCAGGAGCAGACTGACAACATGAAGAGCAAAGTTTAATGGCCAGGAAAAAAGCCAGTTGAGACAGAAGAAATCAAGTTTGCAATCTATTGAAAGAGCTGGATCTGGAGTACAGAAATACTTCCCGTTCTTATTGAATTTACAGAATAATTTTCATATAATCACATAATCACTCCCCTTCTCTACATCTAAAATACCATTTAAATCTTTTGGTTTCATTCCAAGCACTGCTCAAGGATGGAAAGCTAATTTAAAACATACAAACAACCCAACTCCTGAACAGAGTATCGTTAAGCTACAGCCAACAAAATACTTCATTCTACACAAAGTAATTTCAGGAATGTCTGTTTCAGGAATAATAAAAATACATCTATTCTAGCTTACTTGAAAACAAGGTTTTCTTGGTTTTGTTTTTGTTTTTTTTTTTTAACAAATTAACTGGTCAGGGAAAAAAATAATCTTGCACTGCTCTAAAGAAAGCAAGGAGGAAGGTCTAAGAATCCTGTCTGTTTATTCCTAATGGACACTGACTCAGTACATTTGTAGTCCTGAAAGAAATCCATACACCATCTAATGATAAAACCATAAATATACTCTATTAAAAGCATAATACTTGTCTGTACACATACAATTTCCACTTTGTGCATACACATAAAAAAGAGAATTAGCAAACTACTACTAACTATAGAACCATGACTAAGGAGCTGGCTGAAAATTGAGCTGAGACTTAGACCATGACTAAACAGAAGCAAAAACCCCACAGGACTATTCTGTGTAAACTGGAGAAAACGCTCTAAACAACAAAAGAGCCTGCAGGGTATCTCAAGTTTGTTTCCATGGGCTTAGCAAAGCGCTTCTAGGTATAGCTGAGGAAATCTGCGCTGATTGCACCAATGAGATGAATGACACCTCTTCATCATGCAAATTCTTGATGTTTTAGAGAAAAGGCAGAGGAATCATTGCGTGAACTGTAACTGAAGTTGGCACCCAAGGCTGTACCCAGTTGGATTCTTTGGCTAAAAGGAATTATACAAAGTATGGACACGCATAACCCGTGAGCTACAAACTTGCTTAGAGCCTGCATCTGTAGCACAGAAATCACGAACAGCCCACTTTTGCAGTGTATTATGCAGGAGAAGAAATCACTGGTCTAAAATTCAGACAGTTGCTGTCCTATTTGGTAGGCTTTAAATATCCATAGACAAAAAAGTAAATACAATTCCAGTTGAGAGTTCTGTCCTGAGACAAAGAGCAGGGCTGTGGGCTTTAACACCCGTTATTCACGCCGTTGTATACAAGTTACTCATGAAAATTGTGCAGGGAGCAAACCCGGGCGCACACGATTCCTAGGAATTGAGTATTTAAAGATCATATTCCAAACTGGTTTAGCAGATTTAAGTGAGACACACAACGAGCTTCTTCGGTTCTTCAAGCGACAATCCAAGTTTTGTTTTATTTTGCTGATTAAAAAAAGCAGCCTTATTGAAGATTACTTCTCAAACTGCATAAGATGGAGTTCCATATACTATCGGGACAGACAGAATAGATGAAGAACTAATACCTTGAAGGGCTGATAATCTTAAATCTTGCTTTCCTCAGCTGTGATAACAGACAAGGAGTGTTATTGATCTGGGAGACTGCATTACAGAGGCCCGCATTTAAACTCTTCTGTCTCTCCATATGGAACAGTGACAGTGTAAACCATTAAGGCATCGCTAAGAAAGCAGTCAACGTGACTCCAGCAAGCACCACTGTAGCACAAGCACATAGGAACTATGCTTTTCCTGACAGGAAAACCAGAACACAGTAGTTGTAGCAGTGCAGCATCGTGTCTGTGCTACGAGCCTTTTACAAAGCGTTTGAGGTTTCTCAAGGCTGTGAAACCTCTTGAGAGTGCAAAGTTGGGCCGAGGTTCTTATTGCACTGGGTGGTTCATCTGGTGAATCCCCACACCGTGACAGCTGCCTCCTGTGCTCGGAGTCCTGTGGGCAACTTCCAGCCCTACAGGCTCAATTCTACAGAGTAACACTATTGGGATAGGGGCAGCCCATTCCCATCAGTGCGGATGGCCATAACTGCTTCATTATCTGCCAGCCAGAGGATAAATGAGGCCACGGAACTACCTATCTTCCTGCTGACAGAGGCTGCAAATAACCACACATCCTATGCAGACATTCTGCAAACAGCAAGAAAAATTTCCAGTTTGAAAAGAGCCAAAACATTCTCGCATGAATGCGCACAATGGTGGCAGATTAAGTAATTGTAGCTGAAGCAACTCCACAGCTTGATCCCAATTAAAGATTGTTTAAATATATCATCTATTGGCTAAAGAAGTGAAGCCCACTTGGAGCAGTGCGGTACAAAATACACCATCTGCAAATGACAACTTGGAGAGCGTCTGCATGAGGTAAGGAGATAGTTCTGAGCTCGATCAAACCTTTGGTGCTAGAAGCAGCAAGGTATCGCATCTTTTGAATGCTGAGGAAAGGAATGCAGAATAATTGATTAAATATTTAAGACACTGTGCTAAATATTGCTTAGTGAATAGCTGCTGCTTGTCACAGTTTCTTCGTTTGAACTGGCAGCACACAGAAGAAAGGGAATCTTGCTCACTGCAGGCTGATGCTGTGATACTCCACGTTTGGTTACAAAGAAGGGTCAAATTACTTCTTTGTATTCTAAAGCACAGCTTAGTTAGATGGAAACATTTACCCCTGCTTTAGCATGGTCTAAAACCTAGCACTGCTGAACACTTTGGATCCCAGTCTTAGTACTCCATTTGGTAGATAAGCCCAAAGCACCTAATCTTAACAAGCAAAAATAACGTAGCAGGAGGTTCATACTCAGCCAGAACAACACCCTCCCACAGAAACAAACTGGAAATTATATTCTAGTTGTTACAGAACCAAAGAATAGCTTGGGTTGGAAGGGACCTTAAAGATCATCCCATTCCAACCCCCTGCTGTGGGCAGGGACACCTCCCATGGGATCAGGCTGCCCAAGGACCATCCAACCTGGCCTTGGACACCTCCAGGGATGGGGCAGCCACAGCATCTCTGGGCAACCTGGGCCAGGGCCTCACCACTCTTGTGGTGATGAATTTCTTTCTTATATCTAGTTTAAATCTGCCGCTCCCCAGTTGAAACCCATTGCCCCTCGTCCTGTCACCACAAGCCTTTGTGAACAGTCCTTCCCCAGCTTCCTTGTAGCCCCTTCAGGTACTGGAAGGTCGCTATAAGTTCTCCTTGGAGCCTTTTCTTCTCCAGACTGAACAACCCCAACTCTCTCAGCCTATCATCAAACAACACAGAAAAAATCATCCCTTCATATTCTCTGTGAACTTGCAGTAAGTCACTTCTTCGAGCACTGATAGGATTCCACTATGTCCATCTTGCCACCCAACAAGCTTTAGCAACAAGTGAAAGCCGTAATCACTGAAGCATCTGGCACCGCAGTGTTATGCCTTCATCAGAACTCTAGAGTTCAACAAAGCTGGGACATCCTCTGTGTGCTCCTCTTTCATTAGCTGCACAGCGACTCCAAAGCACTCACAGTACCGTGAAGTTACTTTTTTCTGTTAGTTCTGTGTTAAATAACAAGGTAAGATTTACACTAATTTTAGCCTCCTACTCTAAATTTTGCTCAGCACATCACCTCAGCTTCAGATCCCTGCTAGCAGAGCCTGGCTTTGCCCAGAAAGCTGCCAAACCATCAGGGAGGACACAGTCCTGGAAAAAAACCCTTAAGTGCTGCAAGCTGAAGGGGCACAGCAGCTCACAGTTCAGCAACTGCTTTTTTTAATGCAGCCCTTTGCCTGATGACCCCACAAATGGCCCTGAAGTAACAAGCTGTGGGAAGCTAATTTGAATATCGTGGACCAGAAACTAATGAAGAGATTAAGCTTCCTCCCTGAAATAAGGAAGAATCTGATGGATATTCAGCTAGAAGCTCTGCTGTAATACCTTTTCTGACTGGAGCATCATTTATCAGACATGCAGCTGTGTCCTGCATTAAATAGTGCAATACAAGTGAATCGAGACTATCTCAAGAACTGTAGGCGACTCGTACACCAGCGCGCTTGTTTTGCTCCTACGTATCTGCTGCTGTGGACACTGTTGCGGGTGAGGTACTGGCCCAGACAGACATTTGCTCTCATGTGGTGTGGCTGTCCTGACCCACTGCTCCCACCAGCACACTAACGTGTCACCGTTTGGTTTTGGGAGACACACATGGCAATCTTAACCAGGCGTGTTACCTAGGCAGAAGCTCTCGGGAAGCCTATAATGCTTCTGGCAGCTGCGTTCACACGTGGATTCAATACAGAGAACCTGTTTGAACCATAAATCCAAAAGTAGAGCAGCTCAATTCCAGAGGTTTCTGTAGAAGCATGTGGATACGCAGGCTAGAACTGAACATCCCTCCACTGGCACCAATCATTGGCATAAAAACTTGCACAAGATGAAACTGTAGCTCAAATTAAGCCTTTCTTTTGGCTACACAATTTAACAGCTTCCATGACATAACTGGCGCAGCTCACCCACAAAAAGGCAGCACTTGGAATGAAGGACCGGGAACTTAAAAGAATACCACTGAATACCGTCCTGGCTTTTAATTTTCTCTTCTTATATATTTTGCTCCAAATATTTTAATGAACCATTTAGGCAAGAAAGTACTTCAATGCATCTTTAATGCTGCTTTTAGAAATAAAAAGCTTTCCTCACTTGGGGCTTGAATGACTTAATTCCTGAGTGGAGTTCAGCTCCAAGTAAGGCCTGACTTCAGAGGGCAGCACGTTTTCCCAAGTCTCTAACAGTTACAGCTGGGTCACAAATTTAAGCAGGCAACCGATTGTTCAGAAAGCCAACCGAATGAAAGGAGGTGGGTTTTTTTTGTCACATCTCTTTCAGGCACCACATAGCTAAGTGACCAAAAGGTTTGCTTCAAAGACAGAAAGAGATTAGGGAAAACAAGAGCTTTAGGAAAACTGAGCATGCGTTTTCACTTGGCATACTAGAAATATAGCTGGATTTGGGCTGCGTGCAAGCTATACGCACAAGCTTCCTTCAGTCTTTCCTCCTTTGGGAGGCTCCCTTTGGCTCCACAGGGTTCTGTCATAACTTAGGGAGTGTTCAGCACAGAAGCGTTCCCAAACACTCATTTGTATAACATGCCTTCCAAATCAAAATTTAACCAGAGCATATCAAAGAGATTTTGAATCGGTAAGAAAAGCAATATCTACAGAACAAAGTCACCCAATGTGAACCTAAAAGCCACGAGGAAATAGCCAGACTAGGAAGCGTGGTTGGCTTTATTGATTTGGGAAGACTGTGCAATGGTACAACTAAATTTCTGTACAGAGATGACAGAATTATTTTAAATAAAACTCAGTTCCTGCTTAGAAAATTGGAGGCTGCATTCGTAGAGTGATCTGCAAGAGTAGCAATGGGGGAGACTCAGAGATGCTTCCTTTCCAAGAAATGCTCTCATTTTGGTTTTGTAGTAACACTTGGTGCAGTGAGAGATGTTATTTGAACAATTAATTTTGCCGCTTAAGTCTCTCCACCACTACATCTTACAATGCAGTTTCAGAGTTCACGCCAATCATGTACGCCTTGTACCATGTAGCCTTCTACCAGGTTTTCCAAAGGAGCTGCAAATCTTTAAGTATTGAACTCTCAAAAAACCCCTACCCCACCTTTATCAAGGAACCACCCTCATGACAACAAATGCTTTAGAATTTATTATCCACTGAACATCTAATCAGCATTGTTTTTCAAGGTAATATCTTGCCAGAGGAACTGATTTCATATTAAAATATTGCAGTGATGTGCATTTGGGTTTGTTAGAAGCAAAGCCCATTATTTAAATTACACTTATTCCCCGAGTTACATAAAGATCAAATGTTTATTAACAAGCCTCACTACTATTTGCAGCTCAAATTTAGAGCTATGAAAACAAACCCAACCCACACATGCAGCATGGGGAATTGAGGTTTTCCAAAGAAGGAAGAGAAAGTGCATTGCTGATAGCAGCAGCCAATTGTAATTGTATATAATTCAATCTGAAGACATTAAAGTTCCCAGATGTATGTTTAATCCTCTGCGAGGCAAAGGTCCAGCATGCTAATGTAATCTGACAACTGAAGTGTTTGAAAACGTCTTGTTCAACAACATGGCTGGACAAACTTACTCTCTGTTTAAAGTTCTCATTTGTGTCTACCATGGCCAGAAGCAGCTACCTTTCCCTTTTTTTCATTTGGGTATCATCTGCAAAGAAAGTGCTGCTTATGGGAGTCACAAATCTGAAAACATTATGCCTAAGGTTTCTTGATTACGGTGAACTACGCACATAGAGGAACAAAGTCAGGCTAACTGGTATCCCTTGTGTTACCCACAGTGTAAGCAAAATCATATCACAGGGAAAAAGCACAGAAGCTTCAATATGGACACAAGGGCACAACTCCTGGTACCAGTAACCACTCAGGTACCACAAAGATCTAATTTCTACAAGCATCCTTGCTCAGTGTTTGAGATTACTTGACTAAAAAGTAACAGAAAACAAGGGCTATCAAGTAAAACTGAAATGGATGTGTAATTTAAAACAAGTGTTTGAAAATCAGGCATGTCTTTGCAAACTCTGGTGTTGCTACTGTTGTCCTAAACCAGCCAGCAACAGCTCCGTACAAGAGTAACGCAGCAAAGTCAAACCCCACATCCAATCGAATATAAAAATGAACACAACAAATCAGCTTCATTTGCTTCATAGGAGCAGAGGCTTATGACTTCCTGCTTTAAAATATGGAGACTCTTTCTGTTGGGTTTATCTTCTTCCTGCGTGCTTAAGAACATTATGATTGCAGACAGTTCAAAGCCCAAAAAATCTGCTGGCATGAAGCTGTACATGGCTCCACAGCAGCGGTTCAGTGATAGACTTTACTCCACTTTTCATATTGGTTTATAGACTATTAATTTGCTTCTCACCTTCACAGCAGCAGATTTCAAATCCCCAGTTCAGAGTGAGTGTCCCGAGAGCAGTTTGCAGCTCAAGTAGTTCCCTTGTATTATCATAGGCTGCAGGTTTCTCCTATACTTTGTATACTGCAATGCTTACAGTACATGGAGAAAAACAAGAGGCTTAATGAGGAGCCTTGATGCCTCGCACAGATCTGCAGGCAGCACAAGCCACTGCTATGCTGCCAGAAGCTCATTTATCACATACCATGACAAAGCTACTCAGTCCTGTAGCCGTCTGGATACATCATTATTGCAATTTAAGAATCCATATGACTTCCCACCTATTTCAATACATTCCCTTGCAATCAATGATCATCCTCTGCATGTCAGTGATATTTTAGTTCGATTACACAGCATTTAACAAGCAGCAGATTACAAAAGAGATACTGTAGATCAACGTACATGACCCTGCTGTTTCCCGGGAAATGGAACAGAATTACACGAGCTGTTAAGGGGATCCAAAGACCCACGATCACTGTGCTGTGTCCCTAATCACTCGGTAAAGCTGCATCTATTAACGTCATCACTTCCTAAAAAGAAAATGGACAGAGATATCCCCACAAGTAGATCCAATAATCCAAATTATAGTGCACTATATCAGTCTGTCAGAGGTTGTGATGCTTCTTTTAAACAGAGAACAACCTTTTACCGCTACACAGGCACAGTAAATGTTTTAGGAATTCTGTTCCTTTTGCAGGCTGTGAACCCAGAGAACTACAACTGGGGTTCAATTTGTTTAAAAGCATCATTGTTTTCTGGAAGAAAAGGCTTACAAATGCGAGTTAAATAACATGCAACGAGCAAAGCAATACAGAGGCTGAAACCAAGCACAACGGGAGCTACGTCAGCATGTCTGGGGCAGCACAACATAAAGAAGGGTTAGCAGCGTGCATGTGGGAAGCAGGATGGGGACGTTACAGAGCAGCCACATCCGTAGAAAGGAAACATGTTTTTTCAGCTAAAAGGTACTTTACACTTCTCAAGAGTGCAAAGCAAATTCACAGAGTCACACTGGCTTTTAGACATGCCTGAGAAGTTGAGACAGGCACCAACAGCACCCATGTAGGTCCTGTTGGCTACAACTCTTCTGCACCGTGGCTGGGTTTCACTACGGGCAGCTGCAGGACCACAGGTCCACTGCGTAGTGGCTCTTGTCCAACATTTAGACACCCAGCCTTCAGGAAGTTATGCAAATACCAGAGAGTTTAAGCACTGGATCTTTAAAATCTATGCATTTACATATTTGTGTGTGCTCAAATATATTCATAAATACATTCATATAGTACAGCATATATAAAAATTGAATGTAACACACTAACAATTCTCTCTATCTTGGCTTTTCATAATAAAAGGAGTCAGCTGAAGCATGATAAGATGTCCACATACTTTACATAACTACAGAGGTCACAAGTGATTGCCATATTGGTATTACAGTAGCACAGTTCAAGGTACCATGGGAACTAGAACAGCTTGAATGACTGACTGAGTGAGAGCAGCCCTGTGGAGGAGGACTTGGAGGTGCTGGTTGACGAGAAGCCTGACACGAGCTGGCAACATGCGCCAACCGCATCCTGGGCTGCATCAAAAGCAGCATAGCCAGCAGGGCAAGGGAGGGGACCCTGCCCCTCTATTCCTCTCTTGAAAGACCTTATCTGGAGTATTGTGTCCAGTTCTGGAATCCTCAACATAAGAAGGAGATGGAGCTGTTGGAACGGGTCCAGAGGAGGCTACAAGGATGATCAGAGGTCTGGAGCACCTCCCATGTGAAGACAGGCTGAGAGAGTTGGGATTGTTGAGCCTGGAGAAGAGAAGGATCTGAGGAGATATTATAGCGACCTTCCAGTACCTGAAGGGGCTACAAGAAAGCTGGGGAGGGACTGGTTACAAAGGCCTGGAGTGATAGGACGAGGGGCAATGGGTATAAACTGGAGGGGGCAGATTTAGACTGGACATAAGGAGCCGTTTCTTCACTATGAGGGTGGGGCAGCCCTGGCCCAGGTTGCCCAGGGCAGCTTTCAGTAATAAAGACTAATTATAAAGCAGAAGACCTGGCTCTGGGGGCTTTCGAAGAGCTACAGACATGGAGAGCACCTCAGTTTCCTCCTAAATCCTAGGGACACCCCCAGCAATCCTGTGCCTTCCACGGCCAGCTGCCAGCAGCAGGCACAGCTGAGAGCTCACCCCCGACAAAGAACAAAGCAGAGCAAAACTGCTTTAATCAGACACCTCGTGACCAACAAGCAAACAAACTTGTTTGTCAGAAACATCTGCTGTGGCTGAGAGACTGAGGCTAGCTGCCTGTCCTCTCCAGTGTCACAATACGTCACCTCATTAATAATCCTGCTTGTAGGATTACAAAATAAAATCATTTAACTAACATTTCCTGACTGAGATTAATTGTATCTGTAGTACACCAGCCTCTGGCAAAACCTTGTCATAAAATATCAATTACAACTAATTGAATTCTCCTTAAAGATTAATTTAATTGAGGAAGAGAGCACGACTGATTTCAATACTATCTCATTTTCAGGTGTGCAAATGCTCCAGTGACTGTCTAGAACAAAAAAATTCAGAGGTGAATGAAATGTGACATAATTTCTTTTGGAAAAAATGCTTACATTAACGGGCCATGAACTGGTTTGATTTTATGCATTTGTTCTATGAATACCTGAGCCAAAAAAAATATCACTAAGGGCTAGAGATCATAAAGATCATACAAACAACACAACCCCCCCCCTCAAAAAAAAAAATCTAATGGTTGTGGAAACAAAAGCGCTTACTTGAAACATGAGAAATTAGGAAGGGACATATTTTTCATGAAAAATACAGCATGCAGATATTTTCAGTTGAATATGGAAAGGAAACGTAACTATGGGAAACAATGGTCTTAGGTAATGGGACATTTCAGCTTTCAGTTTGTTCAGTAAATGCACGTAATGACCGTGATGATTCCTAAAAATCTCATCCCCAGCTCTAACAGAAACCAGCAATACACATATTTCACAGAAATGACCAAGGCATGAACTACAGATAAAGATGTTAGCTGAGCTGATCCCAGTCTACCTGGGATCTCTGAAATCTCTCACCCTTATTGGCATCTTCATTTAATCAAAGTCGGGTACCCAAATGTTTGCCATTCAACTGCTGCGCAAACCAGACCACGTTGGCTCTATAGCTAGTTTGTTTGGAACCTGTACCATTCTGCTGTGAAAACCAAAAATAACTCACTGTGAGCGAGTCCCTCCCATCCACAGAAAGTCTCCAGAGCCTCTTTTAAGGATCACTGAATGCACATGTCTGTGTTACAAGGTGGAAAGCAAATGGCAGCAGGACTGAGTCATAAAAGGTCAATGAGTAGCAGAGAGCAGAAGGCTGAATTTGATCCAGACATAGCCAGGAAAAACGCTTACTGGACTCATTAGATGCTGTTTCTCCTTGTGAATTGACTCAATCAAGGTCTGTCTCCTCTTTACTTACCTATTTTTGTTAGCTCATCAGCACCAGTGAACCCCCAACTGTAGCTGGGAACCATCCTCTAAGCGCACTGAGTTCAATCACCAGCACACACGGGTAACCCTGTCCTGCACCAGGACCTCCTTTCAGAAATGAAGGCAAAGTACCCTTCACCAAGCACTACAGGAGGAAAAGAGGGGAATAAAACCCCAGCTTCTGTTCAGCTGAGTCACATTAAGCTCTGATGATGATTCAAACTCTCCGTGCAGCTGTGCTGGAGCACACATTCCCCACCCAGGACTGAGCAACTGCTGCGCACGTTCTGTTAAGTTAAAAGAAAATGTGAAATGTACCTGTACATGAAAGAAGTTCATAAAATGCCCTGCAAGTACAGGTGTGGAACCCAAACGGAATTAATGATAATAATTCAGCAGAGGTGGAACAGTTGAACCAGGCTTTCTGCTGCTTTGACAACAAAAACACCTACCTAGTAGTCCTGAAATTATTTTATGCCTTTAAAAAAAAAGAGTATTTATCAATTTCTTCATTTGAAAGCCTACCAGACATCACCTATGGATTAGTTTCTTGGCATGACCTACCAGAGCAGAGAAGTATCCCTGCATGTTTGTCTCGTTCTTCTTCTCTATAGCCAGCAGACACCTGACAGTAGGATGTGGGAAACCCCCCATGGCTATTCATAGACTGTTAAACACAAGCACCTTCCCTAGAACAGACTCTGCACTTGAGAAAGGCAGAGGCAGACCGAACTACACAAGCAAGGGATGTATTTATGATAATAGTTATAAAACACAAAAACAACTGCAAGCTTAGGACATGCTGGCATATATATCCATTATGCCATTCCACATGATCAAACACTTCTCCATCTCCAGTGCTAATAGCATGCAGAAGTAAATATAGGCGCCTCCCCCTTTTTTTTTTTTTTCCTATCTACAGCTTCATATAATAAAAGAGGCCGTATTTGTAATGTCTGACTTACTGAGAAAGCTGGGACACAGGCTGCATCGGAGCTCCCTCCAGCCACTGCTTCAGGAACTGTTCAATCACTACTGCAAAAATCTCAGAAAATTCTAACACTCATAATCCTGGCACCAAAGTAAAGATCGTAAATACTTTCACAGGTGTTTGTGTAGATATTTTCAGGGTTTCCATTTTCTGACGACTTCCGACTCCGTTTCAGCATTTGAAGTGAAAAAGGACTTGGTGCTGCACTGCAAAGCGGTCAGTTTGGCAAATCAGCATTACGTAAAGGTGAATGTCACCCTTTCCGAAGCCTGAGTCAGAAGGTGTCAGGGGGACTAAGCCTTCTCAAGCAGGCTGTGTCTTCTGAACATGCGTACTGAGCAGCCAAGCTCCTGCCTCTTGACAATGACCTCTGTGAGTTACCTGAAATGCTACTTTAATGCTGAAATGCTACTTTAATGCTGCTTCACTCCGATCAGCAGATTACATCCTGCCATCCCCAGCCCCTGCTCAAGTAAGGAGCTGCCCTAACCTTAAAACCACACACGTAATTCAAATTCATCATGAATCTCAAGTTGCTTGAAATCGTGGCAATCCACGTTCAATTAAGTAGCTGGTGGAATGGATGAGGGACATTGTTAAAAGCTTGATTTCAGTCATACTTAAGATCTACAGCCTACTACATTTTTCAGGGGCTTATTTCTTCTCCTCATGCTACACCATATTTTGCTTTAGCTAGTTAGAGTTATTTTAAAGTCTGCTTTGGGGGATGAGTCTTTAATTTGTCACAGTTGAACTGTTTTTTGCTCCATCTAGTGGTGCAAAAAAATCCATACCATTCACGCTCGGTGTCTGCACACGCTGCTCTGAGCTGCTTTCATGACTTCCCAAAAACACGTGCAGAAAATAATGACAAGTCAGTAGTTGCTCTGTAAATCTGAAGTCTCACCCACCCATTTTAGGCAGAGCCACCCAAAAGAATCTAAGACGTCAATAGGTTTGCAAAGGAGAACTCCACATTGCAGAGGAAAAACAAAATAGTTTGATCCTCATCAGTGCAAGTGTCAAAGATGCCAAAGGAGAAATTCTCTAACTGAGCTCCGTGAAAGCAGCAGCTTTGCTTCAGTCCTTTGAGCTCTGAAGAAATCTGATCTATAAAAATATAAAAAATGCCATTTCTCCTCCACCTTCTGTACTAGAATGCACAATAAGACAGTTTTCATCCTTCGTAAGTGCAAATCCATTTAGAAATTGGGAGAAAGAGGAAATTTTTCCACCGGTACATTTCTCTGTTTTATAAAATGGTATACAGAATTTAGGTCAATGCATTTAAACTGGTTAACTAAAGAGAACCCCTGCTAAGTTCTAGTGCTAAATCCTGAGGTTCACAGCATGTTTTATTTAGCCAGCCATTGTTTTATTAAACAGGAAAATGTTTACTTCTGCATTTCTGACTTTCACTGCATCAGAGAAGGTCAGCTCCTCTACTTGCTCCCCAAAGAGTAAATTCCATGATTTGATGATACTATGGATACCAACTCAAATTGTTCCAAATGGCAGCAACTTGTAATGACTCTATTTTCCCTTAATTGGAAAACTACCGCATAGAAAACAACCGACGAGCACCGATCAGTCCTTGACTTCATTTCCCCCTGAGACGCATCATTAACTATAACCACATTCCAGATAGTCAACTGCCATCTCTTCAAGGCAAGAGGGTTGGCACCGGAATGTGTGGCTTTAATTTTCATGTTTAAATAGTATTATTTCTTCTCTGTTTTCCTTTACACAAATACATAAAAGAAATTTATTGAAAGATTTGACAAATCCTACCCCATGGAAGAGAATAATTACAGTGCTTCAGTTCAGTACACTGAGTAGAGAGAGTTAATTACTATTTACAGTTGGGAGGTAGATAAGCAAGTCAAAATATCAGAAATCCCTACTGTTTCTATCTTTGGGAAGCAACTCTTAATTATAGCAGTAGAAGACCTAAATTGTCAGCAACATCCAAACATGTCAGTGGTTTACCCTGCCCAGTAAACATTTGAGCTGTTCCAGGGATGTATTCAGCTGCATTAAGCTACGACACAGTTTTTGCATCCATAATTTCCACATTTTACAGTGGGAATGAAAGCACTTCATATACGCTGTAATGCCAAGTTATTGAGAAACACATGGAGCCACGGAACATTCAATACCAAATAGCAGAAGAATCTGTATATTTCTTACTGTCTGCAATCAGAATAAAGGACGTAGACTGTTAGAAAATCGTCAAGGCAGATCAGTCTTGAGTGAACAAATTCTTCCCTGGGCCTTAGCCGCTTCACACTCATATCTAAGGCAAGCACAAGGAAACATTTAACAGGAAGGACAATATTGGTAAAATCTTAAGAAATGGTAGATCAAATCTAACTGGAAAGCAAATAACCCATATTCTGTTTTTCACATGTATTCCTTCAGGGTGATAAAAAAGCACATTATACAGGAGGAGAATGAGCCTTACGCTACTTTGGCAGCTCTTCCCGTCTTGATCCTGATGATCTTCCTTTTCTCCCATCCTCAATACCGCATATAACTACAAATAAATACCAGCTTTTCACCTTGTACTCAAGCACCTCTGCCTTTACATAAGCCACTTCTTCCCCCCAGACAGTTTTAATTTCTTGCTAGCTTTGGGCTAGTAAATGCCAGTTCATTGAAATTCTGTTTCCTGGTGTATTTGCTTGGGATGTTTAAGTTTGGAAGATCCAACCAGTAGAAATTAGTTATTTTAGTCACAAGCTGCGTCTGGAAAGATGTAATCGAAGTGCCATTTGGGCAATGGTAACTTGGACACCTGTGGACATGTCCACAATTACCTGGTTGCAGCTACAGGACCGTTCCATTCCAAATTCCTTCCTTTAACCACAATCTTGTGCACAGCCTAGAGAGTAATCTTGTCATCAATTAAGTAATGCGTACATGAGTAATGTTCCAGTGGTTTTGCTAATGCTTAGTACAAGACTCACAAACACAGACAAATGGAATTAGAAGACAGGCCTCAAGAAAGCTTCAAACTGTAATCACTGGTAGCTGGAGTATCCGCTGCAACAATGTAAATGTGCTGGTTCCTCAGAAAAGCAAAGAATGGTTAATCTCAATATAGTAGCATTCATAAAATGGCACATAGGTTTTTGTCCAACCTTGAAACAAGACTCCAGGACTGTTAGCAGCAAAACCAGCCTAACTGAGATGATAAGAAACAGCTCCCTCCCATCCCATATCCTCAACATTTAGGGGAGAAGAAATCACTTTAGTTTGTATCCTTCATAGCGCGTGACCATGTAATACAGTAACAAAACTCACAGTACACTTAAAAGTCTTATGGTACTGTTTATTTTATTGGTAAACAAACTGCATTTTATGGATTTGTTTACAGTTTGTGTGTGTTTTAAATATTGGACAGAAGGAAGAGAGCTGTAGAAAAGCTTAGAGAGATTACCAGGCGTCGACGGCAAAAAATTTACGGCTGTATTCTGAATAACTCAAACTTGACATGAATCAGACTCCTATGGCATCCATGCAAGCGTCAGTCCCATACACACCAGTAAGAGAGGAGAGGAGAGATGGACTATACAGATGTAGCACTGACTGCACACTTAGCGACCCCGAGCTTCTGTTATCTTGAAGATGGACTACTAGACCCCGAAGGTGGACAGCAGAACTGGTGCAGAACATTATCTTCCCTGCCAAGGAAGAGGGAGGGCAAGAAAGAAAAGAGACAGAGGGACAGAATCATAGGGAAAAGCATTAGGAAAATTAAGCTTGAGATTTTTTTTGGTTTTGCTTTTAAATCCAAAAATAGTTTAACGTGTTTGTAAGTAGCATCTGATTAACCCATTACAATCTCAGAGACAAGACTTTCAACACAATGAAGAACAACCAAATGAACCCAGGCCAACGCTTAGAGTTAAAACTCTGAGGCAAAAGCTCTTTTGAAAGGGCAATTTCTGTTCTTCCCAAAAGAAAAATGACATTAAGTCATATACATAACCTGTATATATATACTGTGGCTACAGCCCCTTTACTTTTAACACCTTTAAAAGAAACTTTCCACAGGTATTTTCACTGCCCATATTCCACCAAAAATGCAGAATGGATGCATTCCCCCCTTCTGCTGGTGATTTACACACAGAAATACTGACCATTAACAGACCTGCACATTACTCCTCCCCCTATCTTCTCTTAAAGTAGAAGGAAGAACTCCATTGCCATGCAGAGTTGCCAGCATCATGAATGGTGCTACAAACCAGAAGGCACAAAGGCTATCAAAGAAGCAGTTTGGAATACCTACATCTGTAATGCTATAATGTGCTTTATGGCGGGTGGAGGAAGGGATGCCGGCTTAGCAGGAAGCTTGTACGAGGTCGCTTCTTTATCAGTAACACAACCATGAGGGGTCACTTCCTTTAAACTAAATAACAAGCTGAAGGAGGAGGATGGAACGGAACATAATGAAGGAAGAAAAACAAGAAAATCCAAAAACAAATAGTAAATTTCATGCTATTCCACCAACAGCTTGCCATGTATGAGCATAATTCACCATTTTTGCATCTCTAGATCACGTAGGCATCGAGTGGAAAATTCCAAGTATTACTATAATTATGCCAGTTTTCCTTTGCCATAGGGTTTGAACACAGATGCCTTACATAACCATCCAAACCTCACGCTGACTTAGCACAGGGTGTAGGTTTTGGTCAGAGCTTGGATCTGTTTTGCTTTATTCAGCAGCATACCGCATCTTGGTTGCAATCTGCTGGCTGCTCTGAGCTATCTTGCTTTCGCTCCTTTGCTCAGTTTGAAAAAATATTGTCATGATTCTAAATCTCTGCATATAATAGAGGGTACAGTGATAAGTTATACAGGTAGGCGTTTGTTATTCTATTAGAAATAAAAGATTCCTATTCTACTTTTTGGGGGGCAGGAAAGTTTAATAGATAGTCATATTGACAGTACGAAGGATTCTAAAATACAGCTTGTGTAGCTACAGCTTCACCTGTGACTAGTATTTAACTGGGAAACTACCACAGGACCGAGGAGTCTGCTGTGTCATGTGGGGTGTCTTTATAGACACTGGTATGAAGTATGTGAAATATTTGCCATGTGTCTAAAGCCTTGTAAGCAGTTCAGTGTTCATCAGGGAAAAAGTAAACGGAGAGTTGCAAAGAACCAAACTGACCTGTACAGAGATATTTTTCACTTTCAGGCATCTAAGCACAAGGTTCTCAGTTTTTCCCTGCCTCTGTCCATCGTGTGAGAATTCCCACTGCGCTCTTCAAAAAACTTAGGAGAACCCAAACCTTTCTAGCACAATATAGAAGCATCTGTCAGCTGGACTTTGTTGGAGGTTAAGCTTCTGTGTTAACCAGTTACGGTAACAAAACAGCCACAATGCCTACCAGTGGCTCAGACAAAAAGAAATAGCACAATCAATCCTTCTATCACCTTATATACAGTGGTTTGTTGCATGTAAGCCAAGATTACCTGGTGAAACAAAGATTCCACATTAAAACTTCACATAAGTACAGTATTTTCAGAATAATGTTTTTACCTCCTAGAGTGGTGATTAAACATTAAGCAGACAGAGACTGCAAGAAAAAGATGGGATTTCTTTGGTACTATAATATCCTTTGCATTATCTTTTTGTTTTCACAGGTATCTCTGGGGAAAATTAAAAAAAAAAAAAAAAAAGAAAAATCTCTAGCTTCAAGATTTTGGACATGATAAGGGTATCTAGTTTAATATCAGGAGGATGGAAAGTAAAGTGGATGGAGAAAGGAATGAGTGACAGCCAACATTTCATGCAAATCAGAACAAGGAAATCTTTATGAATAAACACATCATGCTTTGATATTAGTGGTAAGCAAATCTGTCACATCCATACAAAGGATATGGATATGAATAAGGCTATTTTCCCCAAGCATGGACACTCTTCTAACATTGTACCTTCCTTTGTGGAGCCATTCCTACATCCATTTCTGCTGGAACACTCCTCACACAGAAGCCTGAAAGGCTGAAAGCTACAGGCTTTTAAAAATGAAACAAAACAGCTTCCTGATTTCAGCAGAGCAGGAGGCCTTCTCCAGGGCTGGGCTGGGGAACTGTCCTCAGGCTGTGCATGACCCCTGCCTGTTCAAGAGCGGCATAAACAGCTCAGTACCTGGAGATTTCAGTGATGTCCAGCTAGCAGAGCACAGAAGTGTGTGCGTGTTAGTGCAAGGCAGCTTAGCACCTACACGGGGAGGCTGGAGTACACACTGAAGGGTTTTACATGGATGTGTTTAGAATCATAGAATCACCAGGTTGGAAGAGACCCACCGGATCATCGAGTCCAATCATTCCCACCAATCTCTAAACCATGCCCCTCAGTACCTCATCCACCCACACCTTAAAGACCTCCAGGGAAGGCGAGTCAACCACCTCCCTGGGCACTATATTTATATATACTAATAATATATATATTTGTATATACTAATAAAGTATATTTGTATATACTTTATTGTTATTGTTTTAGTTTCCTTCCCTTGTCAGTTTGCTGCATGAGTGAAAAGTCCTGAAATGAGAGAAAATTTGCAGTGATTGTGCTTTACAGAAAGTGCACTAAATTTAGCAAATAAATACATAAAAAATAAATATATAAGAAATAATAATGATTAAACTGACTTTCTCTGAATGCCGTTCCAGCTCTGGGCTCTGCTTTGCACATATTCTGGCTGCAAGGACACGGAGACAACACAGGCCATGTCAAGCAAGAGGCTCAGCTGAGATGATCCAGGTCCCTTTGGCAGCTTCTCCAGGGAGTACCAGCATCTCCTGTACCTTGCCCTTCCCACCAGGCATAAACCGTGTATTCAAATGTTCTCTAACAAACACAGAACACTGCTCGGGATGTGTGGCCTCAAACTGAAGCACGTTGCTTTTAAGGCTCTCCTTTGGGAGGCTGGAAGGGAAAGGGACTCAAAGAAGCCAAACTACAGAAGGAACTGGGTTGGTTTTGGTGGGTTTGGTGGTTTTTTTTTTAACTTCCAAACAAAAATAAATCAAAAGAGGCAAACCCAGGAGGCAACCATGGGCTGACTGGAACTAGCTGTCAGTACATGATAAGCTTCAGCTTCCTAAGACTTATCTTACAATAAGAGAATGCAAGATAACTTGTATTATTTCTGTCTATTTTGAACACTGTAAAATGAGCAAGGGATTACGGCAATAGCTGCAGTTATTAAAAATGCATTATTTCCCTATTAACAATTCAAAACAGATGCCAAAGATCATCTTGACTAGAAATGAAACTGCTGGAGTGAATAAAACACCCAGCAATTAGCTAACAGCAAATCAGAAATGCTCCAGAGCTCACTGTAGTGCATTCATTAATTGCTTTTTTCAGAACAAATCTAATTTTTAATTCTGGGCTACAAAATTAATCCCACTGTGTATTTTCTAAATAAAGCCTCAAAACTGAAGTTAGAATGAAGCATTCGCTTCTGTTCATTTTGTGTCTAATGCTTTCTATTTATAAATTGATAAACGGGAGACTAAAATCTAAATTTAATACTGTCGAATATATGTGAAAATTTAAAGCCCAGTCTTGATAGTTCATTGCTCCGTTACCATGAGGTGAATACGGGCAACACCACTACATTATGCATTGCTGGAAGTTCCCGTACCTCCACCAATTCTAGTTGAATTATGGCTTTATATTTAAACACAGTTGAAGAGTTGGAGACCTAAACATCCTTGAGAGTAAACAAGGTCAGAAATTAATTCCTTCACACAGCCTAATCCCTAACAAAAGCTGAAGGTCTTATGGCCTATGTTTGGGCATTATCCAAATCTACATGTTGTTTTACATACTGACACTTTAAAAATTGTACATGCTTCACAGATTGAGCCACACTTAGGCCATTTATATTTTTACTGTGAAGACAAAAAGATAGAAGACCAAAAAAAACCCTCTAAAGTTGGGGATTTTTAAAGCACAAAGCTATGCCACTATCAGTTTTAATTCCAGGAGAAATACTACTGATAAGAATAATAACCTATGTGGAGCGAGATACTGAAGTATTCAAGAAACAACTGTTATTTCCATCAACAGCCTTACAGGAAGATCTTCAACAAGTCCTTGAAATTAATGTATTGTAAACTAAGGGCAAATAAAAAAACAAAAGCTACATTAAAAAGCAAATGGGGAATCTAACAGTGTTCAGGTCCTGCTCCTCACTGCAGGAATACTGCGTTGTTGTACAGCTCAGCTATGGATTCACCACCACCAAATAAAATGAGAGCTCTGATGGGAGAAAAAAACCCCAAACATACAAACAGATGCTGCAATGTCAAACAACAAGATGGATCCAAACATGCATGGCTGGAGATAACCAAGAGATGAAAGACTCAAATCAGAAATATGTTTCTGCATTTACAGATTTAGGATTCATTGCCTGGTTTTGCCTTTCCTTATTACTGCAAAGTGATTTGATTTTTCAGCACCGGACTTCCAATATTTTGATATTGATATTATTCATGAGCTGGCAATTATCACCAAGTTAATCACTAACAGTAAAAGTTAAAATTAAAGACAATTTTTTCATGACATACACAATTTCTTAACAGTTTTCACATCTAAAATTACTTAGATTAGTTGTCCTTTGATGCTTCTATAAGATGACTGTTAAAATAAACACTGGCACTGATAATGAATTGTACTAAGATTTGCAATTACTGATCAAAGAGAACTTGGAAAACACATAGTAAAGACATCTATGCTAAACAAAGCTTTATTAGCTGTAATATATATATATTTACATATATTCAGGGCAGATTTTGCTTGCCATCAAGGGCTTGCATCTGTTTAAAAAAACCCTTGCTTCCATTGAAATCAAAAGGCAGGGCTAAGCCTTTTGCAGGTCCATGCCTTTCACCTTCAGAGCGCCACAGGCCTGCCTTTCCTCATGTACTGTCACGGAATATCCAGAGGTTCCAAGAAGTGTTGCTCAGAACAACATCAATATCCTACATAAACTAAATAAACATTTCAATCTGTTCTTTTTGTGAGAATTAATCCTACAACTAGCGTCCTCCTACCATCCAGAGTCTAGAGGGGTGTGCTGCTTACAGCACAAACTCATCTCACCGTGCAAATTGAGCACCTGAGAGAAGGGAACGCGACTATCCTAGAAGATGTTGCAGATGTTTGATATGTTCCTCTAATACTTTTTTTTTTCTTTTAAAACTTAAACTCCTATGCCTTGTCTTATGTCAAATCGTAACATTAGATCTCTCTCCAAAAATAACAAGTGGCTGGACCATATCTACTCTTACCTGTACTCTGAGTGTGTGGCAGGGACAGCTAGCTGGGTATGGTACAATGGAGCTGGACAGCAAAACTGGTGCAGAGTATTTAAAGACCTACGACACAAGGAAAAACACAAAGTCAAACACCGAGTGTTTAGAAAGGGGCTTTTTTTCAGGGAAAAGCAGATGCTAATAGGATTATTTGAAATTCATGATAACTTTGACTGAAATTTGATGCACAGCTGTCAATTCTGCATCCCAGGCAATAAAGAGGGAAATAGTCCCCTGGTTTAAATATGCGCATCGAGAATGACAGTGATGAACTGTTGCAATGAAGAATCAAAGTTTTATTGCAAAATTAAGATAAAATGCCAATTTAAGAGTTTGGTTTTGCCTTGCCATGCGGGACAAAGGCAAAAGCTAAACAGTGAGGGTTAAATTCCTATGGAAATGAAGCTTCAGACTTGCATGTTACTCTGCACCAGTCAAGCTGTTTGTTTGTTAATGGAATTACAAACACAGTGCTTAAGCATGAGGAGGAACAATGTGATGAATATGGACATAAGCTTTCTTCAGGCCCAGCAATTATAAACGTATTGCAATATGCCGCTTATAAACGTGAACGAATCTAAGTTTCACCCCAGTTTGAAACAATATTCGGAAATGTGCAATACTAATTTAATTATGTCAGTTGTTCAAAGCATGGAAAAATCAGAAAGGCTTTACAACACAAAAAGATTGTCTGCACCCAGATCATTGTTTGTATTGTTTCATTAAAAATACAGAAGAGCCGCAAGACAAGATACTGCATCTGAAGTAAAGCTTAGAAAATCTTCAAGCAACACATAGTCCACTTCTCAGCATTTTTAATGTTTGTGCCAGGAAACATTAAACAAGGTTTAGCACAGTAAGTCCTCCATGATAAAACCACCTCATCAATTTTTTTAAGACACAGCATTCTTCTAGGAAATCATAAAAAAATCAATCAATATTTCCTAGCTCTTACAGTGCGTGCAGAGGGAAGGAGTAGCCATTAAATTGAAAAATCCTCATTTAACTTTTAAGCATCAAACTGACTATTAAGTAGAGAATGTGTGTATGTATACGCACATGCACCTTTCTCCCCGTCCCCATCTACTGCTCGGCATCTTGACAAAGGTTTCAGAAGATTGATTTGATTCTTCTGCATCCCTGAGGCTTAAAGTGAATCCTGTGAGGTCACTTTCTTATAAGATCAAAGAGAGTGGTTAAGCAAAAAAAAAAATAAAACAGTCTTTGTTCAGAAACGAATCAGTTACTGAGCCTTTTTTAAGAAAACAAGGTCAGCCAGTTCTGATTGCCATTGCCAACGGTGTGTCAGCAACTGCATGGCCAAGAGGAGTTGGATTTTCTGATGGTAACTCCTGTCTAATACTTGAGCTTTGGGAACAGAAGTGCAATAAAATTCAGACCCAAGTCAGATTGCCATCATGGGACATACCCTGCTAACGCCTCACAGTGCACGGTTACTAATGGGTGCCACCTTCAAACCACTTGGAAAGATGACCAGAACAATTCTAAAGAAAGATGGACAGTGTTACTGAAAACAGTGATGGACCATGACAAAAGCAGCTGGAACACGTAAAAGCTGTATTTTCTGACAAGGACCACATACAATATTCACACAAGCTGCTCCACACCATTCACAGCACCAGGGCGGTACACGGTAAGTGTGCATTGCACGACAGTCTCACATTGGGTGGGGAAACCGATCACACGGATGAAATCGCTGCTTCCTGCTTTGTAAATACCTAGTTTTTTTCAGTAGAAGCAAAAGAAGGAAATTAGTATGAGGGTGTCGTAGATTCCCTTCCCACCACCCGTTTTTTTTTCTATACAAATCTCTCTATCTTCATCAATAGTACCTTTTTCTTCAGAGAATAAACACATGAAAACATGGATTCGGTTTTGTTCAATATAGCGTTTTGAACACAGCTTTCAAAGAGAATCTTCCCACAAGGTTCCAGAAATCTGTCCTGCTCCAACTTTTCAAGGTTCCACTAAAATACAAACAATAATGAAGAAGGTTCTCTCTGTGGTTGCAGCTTGTTCGTTGGCAGTTAAGGTTTATACTCACCTATCGCACAAGACTGGTTAAGAGCTCAACTTTTTTGAGTTTCTTTTTGAAGGTGCAGTAGGAATGTACAAGTCCAATCACCTTGAGAGCAAATAAGAAGTGCCAAAGGCGCAGGTACGGAGCAGATAAAGCAGAAGACAATGTTCAGCGGCTGGCGTGTAATGCGTTCACCATGTTTCATTGCTGTGTTCCAACACGACCATTGCAGATGTCAAAGGCGTACAATACTTAAGGTTAGATTTTGGCCATTTCTTAGGGTGTTCAAAGATAGGCTCTTTGTCCAACTAGTTCAGAAGTAAACAAGAGGTTTGGACTCTGCTCCAAGTTTTAAAATGCAGGTCTATCTTGCCCCAGAGCCTTGGTTGCTCCAGACACTGACCGATGCCCAATCAGCCTGACAAAAGATGAGGCTCAGCCTTTATGGCCTGTGTCACAGCATGCTAATTTTACCCAAAGCAAATCCACCTTGTGGTGGCACAATCTAAGATCTGTATG
Organism: Phaenicophaeus curvirostris; assembly: GCF_032191515.1. Classification (NCBI taxonomy): domain Eukaryota; kingdom Metazoa; phylum Chordata; class Aves; order Cuculiformes; family Cuculidae; genus Phaenicophaeus; species Phaenicophaeus curvirostris. Next base: position 3,239,344 of record NC_091402.1, on the reverse strand, counting down.
TGTCATTTTGCACCTTTAATCACCTGCTGAAACAGCACTTTGTTCATGTACTTCTCTGGAACATATCAGAAAAAGTTCAAGAGTCAGATGTCTTTTCTTTTTTTTTTTTTTTAAACTGTATAGCTAGATCTTTCAATCAGCTTTCAACATAAATTTGCATTCAAAATAGAATTGACTTGCTAAGTTGCAGCACCTAAAGACATCAGAAGACATAGATTTAAATAATTTGGAGAAGCAATCACTTCCCCTGTTCACAGTTTCAGAGATACTTGGCCCTATTAAGTTTAGTTTCTACATCTCTAATCTGTGATCTTCAAAAGATGATTTAAGATATAAACAGAGCACAGCTATTTCGGCGCTGACACAAGACAAACAATTCAATTGACAGATGCTTCTTCCAGTAATTTCAATTTCTGAAACACTACTGCAACATCCCAGTGGACACAGGAGCTTTGCAATTTCCTGCCTCCAGGACAAGTTCCTTCCAGCTCCCGCAGGTCCTCACGGACAGAAAACCACTTATCAATTTCTTTTAAACAACTTATTTTGAGAACAGACTATTCAAACAATAAAACCAGAACCAAACCTAATCCCATCTTGATGTCCCTCAGGACACCAACATAATGACAACAATCCAGCTGCAAAGTAAATATGCAGACCCAAAATAAGTTTAACTGTTCCTCGCGTTTCTATGTAAATTCCATTATGTTTGCAATTAGAAACCACTCATTTTAACAACACTTAAACAGAAGTGGCCAGTCTTTTTATCCTTCCAGTACTAGAGTCTTGTTCAGACACACAAATACTGAGAAAAAGATTACTGATCATCACGAAGCTACAACCATAATTTTATCATTTACTCTTAACAATCACAACAAGCCTCCCAAACGCAGTGGACAATGTCTCAGTATTGGTTCTAAAACAACCTGGGAGAACAGAATAAGAGGCTACCCGCTTGCTGTTATCAAAATGTCCTCGTCAGAAGGCTGGTAACCATCCTCCTGCTTCTGGCGGCAGGGCAGCGCTACGGTACTACCGGCTGTAGCATGAAGCACTTCCCTCCAGCAAAATGTTGTGAGCCTGGAGAAGGTTGTCCTCCTAACTCTGAACAGCTCATGGTACTTACTACAAGACATGATATTTTTATTTTGCTACTGTTTCATTTGAAGCATGTGCAAACCTACGAGCAGGCTGATGCCATTATAAATTATGGGGATAAACTGAAGAGGGGCAGATTCAGACATTAAGAAGAATTTCTTCACAATGAGAGTGGCGAGACACTGGCCCACGTTGCCCAAGGAGGTTGTGGCTGCCACATCCCTGGAGGTGTTTGAGGCCAGGTTGGATGGGGTTTTGGGGAGCCTGATCCAGTGGGAGGTGTCCCTGCTTATGGCAAGGGGGTTGGAACAGGATGGGTTGTCTTTTTTTGTATAAAGTTAATGATGTGGCTGACGACAGGAGTCTTCCAAGTACATTTGCTCATCTTAACTGCTGCATTTTTCTTCAGCCATACTACTTTACACGCTATTCCCCTTCTTTGTTTGAAACAGCGATCTGCTCACCTCCATCTGCCTTCTCCCTCTTCTTCTGGTACATTTTTCCGTCAGGTGCTTGTTCCAATGAGTATGTGCAAGCACGACAAAAAAAATTGATACCAGCCCAGGCTCCTACAATGCCTCAGGCACTCAGGATCCCTGGCGCTAGGTAGCACAGATCATTTTTTAAATTAGCCTGTAAATAGCAGAAGTGCTAGACAAGTTCATTGCCTACACAAGCACGTTCACTTCGTCGTCAGCTGAGGTAGCCAAGAATGATTTGTTTGACTGGATTCATGCCTATAGGCTAATAAAGAGAATATTTCCATTTCTCAGTATTTTATCCTGAAGAAGAATAACATTCTTTTACATCCAGAGTAATGGCTGGCTGAGATTAGAAAAGACTCTCGTTAAACACCAGTAAGGGCTGTCCTATTATTGTTTACTACATCTAATCATACCTGTAAGGAGAAAGAAAACTTGAAATACAATCATACTGATTTCCAAAGAGGTGCCAAGCAACAAAAGTCACAATAATATGGACTCATATTGACTCCAGCTAAAAGTCTGCTTATTAACATGCTAGAAAGGCTTTCAGAACCAGCACTCTGACTGCAACCACAAGACAACTTGCTTTTTGGAAGCTCACCCCAGCAGAGAAAAGAGCAGATGGCTTGATACGGCAACTCATGCAATGTCCCCACAACCCCAGTTTGATTGTAGCTGTCTGTGGACATGTCCACTAACAGGGGATTTAGCAGATGAGCCGGCCACATTTGCAAGGACAAACCCCTACTGTTCTGACACCCAAGATATTCCTTTCACTGTTTGGATCTTCACTCAAAGTACACAGGACAGGATGATTTTGGCTTCTGAAGCAGCACTGAAAAAAAATTTCTGGTTTTTTATTTGATTCATCCCATTTTACACCCCAGCAGGCAGTAGCCAAGTATGGCAAAGGCAGCTTGTGGTGGCATATTGCAAATACAATGGCTTTTCACGGTATTATATTAACTACAGTTTTTTTCCTACATGTTTTTTGGAATGGCAACTATATAAAATCAAATGCTGTTTTTGCTTTTATGGTTGCATATTTAAAAACCTTAACAATTCACATGTACTTGGCAGACATCGTCATCCACTATAGAAGACTACAACTAATACCTTTATTCCTGTAATTTCCTTTCTACAAGATGGCTTTCTGTACACAGCTTCTTGGACACCAAATCACAGGAGGGTAACAAGACAACTTGTGGCAATCAAGTGATCTAATTACCTGACGTGGTACTCTAAGAGTCAAGAAAAACACCCAGATATTAAAGTAGTTACATTTGTTCTAGTCCTGCTATGCTGGCATCTCTCTCCTTTCATCTCTGTCCCCCTCCCATGCAGCAATCATATAACCTAGTTAAAAACATTATAGGATAGGATTTTCGTAGTAAAAATTAGAGGTAGTTTCACTAGATATTGAGGACATCCAATAAAATCGACAGCAGTAGGAGACTGGCACGTGCAGGCTGAATTTTGCTCAAGAATACATAAAATTTGCTTGTTATCAAAATGATGAAATACCAGCATGAGTACAGGTTGCAGAAGAACTGCAAACTGACAGGTTCTTGTTTGGAATAATACTACCCTCTATGTATTTCCAGCTCAAGTGTCCACAGCTGGAGATTTCAAAAGGCTGATTAGGTGAGCTTTCACTGACCTCTCCTCCATCAAAAGGGCTTTAAAATAATTACTGACTGGAGAATAAAACCAGTACCATCACAGCATACTAAACCAGAAGCATTTATTATTTTTGTCCCAGCCTAGAATACAATGCTTATTAATAGTACAGATACTTATTTTAAAAATAATTACTATGAACTTCTTTAGTTTCAAAAAAATGAAGTACTAGCATGTATGAACAGGCAAGAAGTGATTCTCTTGTGTCCTAGCCAATGCACAGTTTGCAGGCAGCCCCTAATACTGGGTTAGCTGTAACTAGAGTGAATTTAATTAAGATCGTTAATATGTAGGCACTTACAATTAGGAACGTTTATTTCACTTTTAATTAAGTCTTACCACAAACCCATCTCTTCTGAAGGGTGATGTACAATAATTTACAGTGCACATAAAGGCACTTGTATCATTTGTGCTTACTAGTCACTTTCAAAATCTGTAGAAAAACCCCCACACAGTCCCAAACCAGGAATAAATTTTTTTGAGCAAAGAGACATGAAGCTGTGTAGATTAAATCAGAAAGTTGATAGATTCACTGCCTCTTTTCTGTATTTCCCACATTATTAAATCAGGCCCCAAGATTTCCCAAGAAACTACAACTCAAAATACAACCACATCTACAATTTCACCGATCAATAATCATAGTAAAACCCAGTTCAAATAGCGACATCTATACATACTGGATTTGAAGATCGTGAAAGAGGAAAAACAGTGCTGGGCATAGAATTAAATTATACAGAGAGGAGAGACTTAGAGCAAGGCAAATCTTATTACTTCAAACAATGGTACAAGGACATTTGTTCAGTGGAGCATCTGAAAAAACACTTTTGCTAATCCTAGTAGTTTGCCTTTGGTTAGCTTTTTTTCTTTGCAACTGAAACAATCTAGCTCTTTGCATTGTATTCTTAAGATGTAAGGAAGATAAGCTTCTTAAAAAGCAAAAGTCCTTAGCATATATATTATTAGGACATTTACAGATTTACAGTATTTAAGTTTTCATCTCGAAACCTACTCATGCATTACAGATCTGGTATATTTAACTGTTTAACGTACGTTTTCAGTATTCAGAATAGATCAGTTTGAAAAAACATAAAGATTTTGAAAATATGTATCTAAATGTTCTATGGAGTTAGTTCTAAAAAAGCCACCAGGCTTACATTTTCCTTCTTTCCAACTATCACCATCAACTTTCTTAAACAGGAGATAAAATACAGAATTGTAGAAGTCATAGATCTGATCTTGTTTGCTACAGCAACGTGCTGAGGGAGGTAAAAGATACCAAACATGCAAGCAGTAATAGAGAAACACTGTACAAGAGGGTTCTATAAAGAAGTGCCCCCCCCCCCCCTGTTAATGAAAGGAAGCTACAGAGATTAAACATTCTTTAACACCACACAATGAGCACTATAAAAAATTCTGTCTCCTGCTCAGCATCACAAAATCCCCGAGTCCCAGAACTCCAATTAAAATGGAGTCTAACACAAACATTACTCCTCCTCCTTTCTACAAACAGACGGCGTTGTACTTAGAGCTGATCCACGTATACCTGGAAGGCTACAACCTGTTTTCCATGTGCATGTTTCTTATTTCAACTTCCAATCTACAGTTCCAAATTTATTTTCATTTTCAACCACTTCAATTTAACCATTTGTACCATCAACGTCGAACAAATGGCTAAAGAAAACTGAAGAACAGTTTGCAATACTCTTCCAGTATTCATTTTGAGTAGTTTAATTTTGAATGGTTGTGCTTACTATGCCTGCATGGACAGTGCTGCTGAACGTGAAGCAGTTTCGCTCTAATTAGGACCCTTATATTAAAAGGAGGTGCTATTAAAATAACCGGAAAAGGCTATAGATGAGAACTGCATCTGCTTAATGAATGATCCTCTGGCAAACCTACATTTAACTCTGGAGGGAGAGGCTCGTTAAGTAGAGTTCAGAAACGCAAATAGCAGGTACAGCCATTTCCAAACACTGGATTAGAAGTGAACTGCTGAGGGTGGGTGGTAGACGACAACTTAACTGCACACTTGAGACTATTTTTTCTGATTTTTCCCTGAAGTGGAACAACACTGCAGCACGATTTAAGAGAAACCTCACAGTGAGGGTCATGTGGAACCACGAGAATTGAGCTGAATAAAAGCACCTGGTGTGGTTTCCATATATACCCTGATGCTGACACCATAAACAGGAGGCAAACTTCAGCGTTGTCCTTCCTTTGGCTACAAGTGGATAAGCACTTGGCTCTTCTGCCAAACAAGACAAGTTGTGTGAAGAGCTGCTGCACCGCATTAAATGAATGAAATATTAAACTCCTGCTGTGCTGACTATAGTGTTTGAGAAACTGTTCAGGTAAATAATAAGCAATTAATGCATCCTTAGGTTTGATGAAGCACATATACAACAACAACAACAAAACCACAATGGTATTTTGCCTTTTTGATATTGTATTGCTTAAGACTGCAGTCCATATCCTTGTACTACTGTTTATGTATTTAAAAGACTGATTACGTTTTAATATGACAAAGCATTCAGACAAAATGGAAGGGAGATTTTTGACTCATCAGAGACAGAATTCTTAGCGTCCTGCATTGCTTCTTGTATGCAAAAGGGGAGGGTTGTTATTTTTTTCACTGCTGAACACAGGCTTATTCACTTTATTACGTTATTTTTTAAATACTCACATGCACAAACACAGTAATCATCTACGCATTTCTAAAAAACCAGATCATTCATTTGCTAAAAAGGTAACACCCTAAAAATGGTTCACAGAAAGAAACCTACCAAACAATAAACTGATCACTACTCCCACTTCTGGAATCCTCAACACAGATATCAGAGACGTGATGACAGATGAAGAAGGAAAAGGTACTCACAAATAACACCTTCTGCAAGCCATCCTTGAGTGTGTTGTGGATTTGGTATTTATATTTTTCTTTCACGCAATCTGAGGTAGAAAAGCTCTTTCTTAAGGAGAAAAAAAAATCACATTCACAGCTTTTGCCTGCTCATTCAAGATCAGCCACGGTGGAACATCACAGATAAGTAAGCTGGTGATGTAACCAGCATCAAACACTGCATCAGATAAACCCAAAGGCTCTACAGGGTTATATTTTGCTAAGCCAAAAGGTTTTTCCCAGAGAGGAGGTTTAGCAAGCATAGATCAGCCACACTGTTCTCACATTCCTGGTGGGTTTGCTTTCTGCTTCCAGAAAAAGTACCAAATCTGTATTTATTATGAAACTTCATCACCAAGAAAAAACAATATGCTTTCTCATTTGCTATTTAGACTGAAATATAAAAGCACCAAATGTTGCATTTGCAAACGCACCATCTCTGTGTGAACACTGTAGTACAGTCCAAACCAAGAAAAGGCCATTGGTCCTTGTATCTCCATGGTAACAGCAGCATCTGTGAAGACAAACCGTATTCCCTCTTCACTGCAAAGTCAATTTATAGTCACATACTATGACATAAACTGATAAGACAGTAAAGCTAATCAGCAGCTAGGAGAAACAGGAACCAAAGCACACGATTAAGCTCTTGCTCAAGAGAATGTTCTGCAGCATATTTCTCATGTGAAAATTACAAATTGAATAACCAAATTGAGCTGTTCCTTCGAGCTGATCAGGTTGGGATTCTGTGAACTTCCCGCTTTAGTGAACAATGATAACTGCTGAATATTTCATAAAATGAGCCTCTTGTTTAAATCTCCAGTTACAGCCTATTAAGTGGGGAGACAATTAAACAAAGTTGTTCTTAGCAAAGAAAAAAAATACTGAAGAACCACGACTTAAATATTAGCTTTTCCCTTCGAAGTTTCCTCAAAACACTGGTCATCATTACTAGCAAAGCTTCACAACTCTACAACCTACTGCCCTCCCATCACACCCCTCTCCCTTTTTAGCACTGTCAGTGGTGCAAGTATTCAGCAGCACCATGCCTGTGCACTAACAGTCTCTGTCTCCAGGGAAGCGACCATATGTACAGGCTCGATGAGTCACCTAAACTTGCTTTTAAATCATCCCTGTCCACAGTGGTCCTTTGTGAAGAATACCAAACCAAATAAACAACACCAACAACCACCCCCGTGCCGGCCTCATGAAGCAAACAAAAACCCTATACACAACAAAAAATTTGCTTTTTTTCCCTCCCCTTCCCTGCTTTGTGTCCCGTTCCAGAGCTCTACATTCAGGTCTTATGTCATCAAGAGAGCTGAGCTTCCTCCCTTGCTTCATGAATCAACATAATGACCATCTGCTCCCATTATTAAGTTAAATATATACCAGAACACACTGACGAGGGCAGAGCTTGTTAGCCATGGTCAAGTGATCAGTCCATAGCTGTTTTGTGGCCAATTGTAATATTTCCAGAATCAGAGACAGCAGGTGGCCAGCCAAATGCTACCCATCACAGCATCACCTGTGAAGCTTCCCAGGCTGAAGAGAAGCACAAACTGTCAAAGATGCTACTAAATTATGTAACTTTGCAAAGCATAAAATAATTAAAAAGGTAGTAAGGCAGGAGTTATTCTGATGAACTTTGGTCCAAAATGGCAAATGACAAGCTTCTGTGTCAAAATAACCCGAGGTGCTCCCTTTTGGTCTGTCATCTGCCAAACAGTTAACTTTACAACCTCCTGTTCACCCCACCTTACTGCCACACACGTTCCTGCTACCCTGGAAACAAAGATAAGAGTTTTATCCAGTAGATGTGCACTTGGCTTTACTCATTCAGCTTAACCTTCTATCCTGACAAAGGTAAAATTGATAATAATTGGTAGGATTGTACCTGAAATGGCTGCAAGAAAGCCTGGGGAGGGACTGTTCAGAAAGGCTTAGAGTGATAGGATGAGGGGCAATGGGTACAAACTGGAGAGGGGCAGATTTAGACTAGACATGAGGAGGAGTTTCTTCAGCATGAGAGTGGTGAGGCCCTGGCCCAGGTTGCCCAGGGAAGCTGTGGCTGCCTCATCCCTGGAGGTGTTCAAGGCCAGGTTGGATGGGCCTTGGGCAGCCTGATCGAGTGGGAGGTGTCCCTGCCCGTGGCAGGGGTGGAACTGGCTTTAAGGTCCCTTCCAACGCAAACTGTTCTATGACTCTATGACTGGCAGACTAGCCACAGCCCCAGTGTCACATCACCGTGTGTTAGTGCTAGAGCAGTGCAGTGGGAAACAACAACTCATGGCAAGTGAAAAGCCCCCACATTCTCCATTCCACCACACAATCAGACTCTACGGCTTGGATACAGTGCCAACACGTACTTAACTAGTCCTCAATTTAAGAAAGCTACATCTGCCTCAGCACACGCTTGATGTAGCATTGCCCCGTGCAGCAGAAAGAGTGAACTAAACAGAATCTGGCCTAATGAGGCAATTTCTAAATAGCTTTGTTTATATCGTTCACAAAATCTTTGCTGTGAGCTTGATCCTGTAACTCATAGGCTCATGGCATGATCAGGCACCTCAGCAAAATAACCCCACTTCACAATGAAGCCCTGATTTGAAGCATCCATGCTTGAAACACACCCACACAACACTGCACAGCATAAACCCGATTACTCAGTATCTGCTAACTTTGCATGTTAAATACCTTTTCCACAAATTAAAATAATTCACAGAAGTACAGATCTAAGACCAGTGTTTTTTCTATTGCACCAAAGACAGCCTAAAGTATCTTCCCTTGCTCCAGAAAAGCTTTGTAATTACTCAAATACTACTTCATTTTTAGCAGATACCAAATACAAAGCACTTATGAAATAGCAGTTTTAAAAGGTGCTTTTCTATTGTGAAATTACACATCACAGCCAAAAGCCTCTAATAGCAATCAATACATCACACAGATAAATGCCTGCTAAGAAAATAAAACCATTCCATAAACAGTCTTATAAGACAGCTTTCCAATCCTTTGCGGAGTCAAGCAGCTCAATCACCGCTGGTATATGAGGCAGAGAGCATCTTGCCATTTCAGTCTGATTCTTCTGTTCTTAAGCCCATCTCTGCACATCTCAGCATGCAGGTTGAATGAAAAGTGAAGAATAAGTCATACAGGTATTCAGAAATGTGCTGTCTGGATGATAATCAGTTCAGATCAAGGGAGAAACACTCTGATCGAGTCACTCGATCTGTTAGATTGTGAAAAAGTTAATCATTTAAGCTGTTTTCCAAAAGCTCGGCTTTGAGGGATATTAAGACTGAAAAATCAAACCTTTAAGCAAAAGCAAATTGTGCAGGAAATACGAATTTCACCACTGCTAACGCTACAGGAAGGCCCTCAGCTGCTGTGTGCAGGTTGAATTCTGCAGCCACACAAATTCAGAACCGATGCCCATTGCTTGGTGACTTAGACCAGGAGTTCTAGTATCTAGCATACCCAAAACCAGTAGCTTTTTCTTATGTGAAAGATGCATTAGTAATTTAATAGCTATTCCTCCCTTTTCTGTGATGAATGCCATTGAAACTTTCATTTTAGACAGGATAATGTCATGAGCTTTTAGAGCGCATAGCATTTTTATGTGTGTTTGGAACCAGTTCTCAGACTGTTTATAGTTTTTGTTTTGAAGTGTCCAGATACATCAATAACTGGAAAAAACGCTATCTGGCTCTAAACTTACCTGAGCTCTTCCTGTTTTATTCAAGACAACAGCCTAATTTACATAGTTTATGTTAAGCACGTGCTTAAGCTGCTGTTTGAACCAATATATCTTTAGATCACGGTCTTCCTTAGTTCTTCCCTAAATAGATATGAAGTTGGCCTGATGAATAAGCATGGGATAAAGCCTGCCCACACTTGTATTTTAGCAGAATGAACTAAAATGTTTTACAACTGATTGAATACTACAAAGTGAAAAGTTAGTAACTGCACAGGATATTTAGTCTTAGCTTTTAACTTAGAAAAAAGGCTTTCCTTTGTAAGAAAAACATAGTAAGACAGAGCTAGGAACACTGGGGGTGCACTTTTCTCTAGCATTACAAAGCCTACTCAGCAAGGTACATCAGCAGTTTGTCACTTGATGCCACTATATGAAAAGACCTAGACATAAGATGCCCAAATCATTATCCTAAATGCAATCTAAAAGAATTAAATACCATTACTCTGACCTCACTGAAATGACTGGAAGAACTCCCATGGGCTTCAGCAGAGACAGCTTGTCACAGTAAGTGTTCAGTCCTACTAAGTCCTACCAGCATTAATAACCTGCCAACATCGATAACCTGCACAGCCAGTGAACTATTTGCTTCCCAAAACCATTTTTCTCTGCAGAGATTTCTGTTGCTTCCAGTACTGCAAGGAATAAATGGATCACCTGAGCAATATCAAACAATATCATACAGGATAGCTTCTGCAGAATCACCGCAGCTTACGTACCATGAGTTGCAATTCAGACACCAGATGACATTTGCAAACCAAAATCACTCTGTACCACTGGCTTGTTTGTTTTAAATTAAGGCCTGAATTCATCTTGAATGGTTTGGGATATACCAGTAGGCAAAGCCATTTGTTACCATTATTGTATCCTCATGTTTATTCACATGTTGATCTCTGCACGTTTAAGATGCTCAGCTATTCATTCATTCTAGAAAACCAGAGCAAACCAGGCCTGTGGTTGAGGTTACAGTTAAGACCACAAAGGACAAAGCACATATCCCTTCACCCTGCCCCATGAGGTCTCAACCTATCTACTCAAACACAAAACCCAACGCTCGTGTGCCAAATATGAAAAGAACAGCTATCTGAACAAAGCCTTTTAAACCTTATTTTGATCTCACTGGTATGATTGGGAGCAGCTGTGTTGTGAGCTACTATCATGATTGGCTTTGTTTTACAATGGTGTTTAATATCCGTCTCTGACCCTTTGTTTCAAAGATCCTCCAATATTTTTCCAAAAACCTTCTCTCAACAGATTAAATACTTGGAGACATTTTTCTATTTGCCTCATTATCGCTGGCCAAAAAGTGAGTGTATAATTTTAAAGACCAATTAATATGTTTTGACATCCAGGATGCTGTCAATTAATATTTCTATAGCCTCAGAAGAATATTTATGGATTCCACATGCTCCAGTCTGGACAAAGTTCAGTGCCCTTTTTTTGTTGAAGTGTCAACATCCTTTGAAATGCTAAAACAGAGCATCGTGAGTGGTCCCCAGCAGCAGCAAAGCTCATCAGTTGCAAGTTCTTTGCATGCCAAATCCCTCTGCTCTCTATGATGCACCAAGTGTCAGTACTGGTACATTAACTGACCACTTAGAGTGAGTCCCAGAGTCCGCTAGGCACTCAGGAGTGGCCAACAGCATCATGCACCCGCTGATCAGTCACTGGGATACAGGAACTGCTCACCTCTGCCTGCCCTACTCCTGCTTCACTGGTATGGAACAGATGGTGTAACCTACCTGGTCTTGATGTGAGCCACATAATTCAAGTTTGATATCAGGAACTTAGGAAGAAAAAGTTGTATTTCCGGTGTCTTTCTTCAAAAAATTAAGCACAAAGTAGCTTGATGACAGTTACCCCAGCATATGGGGATGGGGGTACAGCTGACAGCTGTTTATAGAAGCAACTGGTGATCTGGGAGATGATAAAGATTATTCTTATAGGAAAAATATCCATTGCTGGCTAAAAACTCCCCCATGTTTACTCTGCCGTGCAAGACTGAAAGCCTGGGGCTTGGCCTGTGCCATCACACCAGAGGCATGTGCCTGAGACAGGAACCACAGAATGTCCTGAGCTGGAAGGGACCCACAAGGATCATCGAATTCAACCCCTGTCCTGGTCTAAGACAATCCCAACATTCACACCGTGGGGCTGAGGGCATTGGACAAAGGCTTCTGGAATATTGTCAGGCTTCACCATGACTGCTTCCCTGGGAGCTGTTCCAGGGCTCCAGCACCCTCTGAGGGAAGAGCCTTTTCCTGATGTCCAACCTGACCCTCCCTGGCACATCTTCCTGCCATTCCCTTGGGTCCAGTCATTGGTTGCAGGAGAGAAGAGCTCAACGCCTGCTCCTCTTCCTCCCCTTGCGAGGAAGCTGCAGGAGGCTCTGGGAATAGAGGCCTTAGAGCAACCTTGGAGTATGGAAAGGGGCTCCAGGAAAGCTGGGGAGGGGCTCTTGATCAGGGAGGGCAGGGAGAGGCTGATGGGGGAAAGGTTTTCAGCTGCAAGAGGGGAGACTGAGATGAGATCTTAGGAAGAAATGTTTTGCTGTGAGGGTGGGGAGGCCCTGGCCCAGGTTGCCCAGGGAAGCTGTGGCTGCCCCATCCCTGGAGGTGTTCAAGGCCAGGCTGGATGGGGCTTGGAACAACCTGATCCAGTGGGAGGTGTCCCTGCCCATGGCAGGGGGGTGGAACAGGATGATCTTCAGCTCCCTTCCAACCCAAACCATTCTCTGATTCTACCATTCTACATTCAGGAAAGGATAAACTGCTGTGATTTGCTTTCCTGCACACTTGCTGCCCCTTGGTGAAACACCAGCTGCTTGTTGTCACAGAGACAGAACATGTGAGCTCAAAGCAAAATAAACATTTGTAAAAGGACTCCCAAACACTTCTCAGCTTTTCCATTTTCAATCACAGTTTGAAATGTTTCTCATGAAAGCATGTAGGTCTATTTTGAATCCTCTGAATTCTTTCCCCTACTATTTATTGCGGTAAGTTGCCCGAAGCTTTAATAGGAAGCTGCTTCTAATTGTCAGCTCAGTTGTCACTGATTAGCTGATACACATTTGCTTGTGTTGAATTTCCTTTGCAATAATCATTTTATCCCTGTATGTTCTGAGCTTTACATAAAATCGGTAACTGCATCAGTATGTGTATCTTCTATACTCTTCATTTACCCTTTATCTAGTTAGAAGCAGTTATTTAATCTAATACTTTTTCCTGCTTGTGTTTGTCAATCTGCTTCAGAGGGAAGTTAAAGGAACATTTTATGCCAAGCAGCCAAAATACTTCTCACGCTGACATGCAAAAGCAAGCAGCTGCCTCTCCCCCATGGCACTCGTGTGTGACCCTGCCGCACCGCATCCCCAGCCACTCATTTCAAGAACTAGTTTACTTAATTTCTCCACGCTTGTCCATTCCTTACGGAAATCAGTTTTGTTTCTAAGATTGTGCTGAACCTACTCCCTTTGCCCCATCCCCCTTCTCCCTCTCAGAAATTAATATGCACAATATCTCTGCGGGTTCCCTTCCGTGATCGGTTTTTCTGCAAAGTCCTTGCTCTTCACCAAAGTGATGCCTCAGCTAAACATCAGTTCATTAGCTGCTGAATTAATGTACTGGCACCATGATAAAAAATTTGCAAGCATTAACTATTACTGACAACAGAACAGAGTTGTTGAAAAAATCCGTATATTATCACCACAATAAATTCTTTTTTTATTTTACACTGACAGTACTATTAAAAGCATCTTTTGTCTTCTGCTAAGCAACTCAAGTCCTAAGTCAAGAAACTGCTTCCTTTTAAGTTACACGTAAGAACACTGCTAAAACAAGGCTTTAAATAACTATTTATACCTCATCCCACAATGCAAAATAACTTCTTTTAAAAGGACATGTACCAGAAAAAAAATGTGTCCAACCTAAATTAAAATAATTTTGCAAGCCTTCAGTCAGTCCTAACACACTTAAAATGCTTTGTATTAAACTGATCACCTTCACAAAATATTAAGACTGCTTTTTTTGACTACAGATACATACTCATGGCAAATAGTTCTCAATGTCCTTATTCTCCTGCCCCTTCTTAAAATCTGGTTTGTGCTGGTTTTGCCCTATTCCTTGATGCGCAAACTACTCAAACTCCCTTGCTCTGCTTGTGACTTCGGAAAAAGGGTCACCTTTCTCTTGAAAGTAATCCAAACTCCCAGTTAACAAATTCATATATTTTCTGCTAAAGCATTAAAACATTAAGATCTCCAGGCACTGAGTGTGCCCACAAAGGATTACAAACCACATCGTATCTGTCATACATTGCACATTTTTTTCCTGCTTACCTTCCCAAGTATTTTGCTTGTTTGAGGAGCAGAGGTATGTGAATGTACTTAATGCCTGATTTTTCCTGGGCACATACACAGATTAGATACATTTTCACTTCAATTATATGACTGCATTTCTTTTACTGCAGCAACCAAAATTAAGTGTGGGAGAACTGCTGCACCTTGGAAAAAACCAAGTGAATCAGTAATCATAGAATCACAAAATAGCTTGGGTTGATAGGGACCTTAAATATCATCCAGTTCCACCCCTGCCATGGGCAGGGACACCTCCCACTGGATCAGGGGCTCCAAGCCCCATCCAACCTGGCCTTGAACACCTCCAGGGATGGGGCAGCCACCACTGCTCTGGGCAACCTGCTCCACGGCCTCCCCACTCTCAGTGAAGAAATTCTTCCTTATGTCTAGTCTAAATCTGCCCCTCTCCAGTTTATACCCGTTGCCTCTCCTCCTATCACTAAAAGCCTTTGTTAACAGTCTCTCCCCAGCTTTCTTGTAGCCCTTTCAGGTACTGCAAGGTCACTATAAGGTCTCCTCTGAGCCTTCTCAACTCCAAGCTGTACAACCCCAACTCTCAGCCTGAGATACTATCCTCTCAGATACTTTGCTGGTAGAGTAGAATTTATCTTTGCCCAAGTTGCAGCAGAAATATTATTTTTTTATGACACTTGACCATGCCAAGGACAGCAGATAAAGGTTGGCAGCAACAGCTTCCATGTGCCCTCATGCAAATCACAAGTTCACGCCTGCTCTGTCCCCAGTGCACACCAGCTTGTGTACAGTAGCAAGCAGAGTGGGGACACACTTTCAGGTCTGCTTAAGAACCCACCTAAAGCACTTGCTTTACAATAGGCACAGCAGACCCTCTTGGTAGGATTGCTTTATCAATCAGGATGTGTGTATGGCTTGTGACAATAACTTCGTTCACTGAAATACCTAAGGCAAGGCACCTTAACCAAGTAAGAAAGCTTAACTTTATTCACTTGATAAGCTACAGTTGTATTTCCAGCTCAAGGTTGTTCATGACACAGAATGATATCTGCTGAAGAGCAAGAGAAATACTAATTAGCCAGGACCATTTCAGAAGACCCGCAGTTGAGAGCATCTGGCTGCTTCTATCCACTTGTAACAAACAAATGATGCTTGAACTACAAAGTAAAAGATCTATTAAAAACTACAAAAGCTTAGAAAAATCTCATTGACTACCTGCCTCACTAAAATAACTCTTTGTCTAGGTAGTTTTCATTAGCACATTTCATTTTTCACTTTAGAAGTGAAATCCATAGGAATGTTACTATGATGCTGTTGACAGATCCAATCAATTTGAAAATTGCTTTCCAAGTTTTCATGTGATCCAAGTGCATCGGCGAAACTTTGTGATAAACAAATAAATCTACAGATACGCTGCACCAAATATGTTAAAATCTATTGCTTTTATACCCCAACAGGAGTTGTGTGTACTGTCAACACAAGGTTATAATTCCCTCAGTCTTCACATGAGATCTGAAAGTCAGTTTATTCCGGTAACATTGCTATTTTAAATAATTATCAGTTATCCTCTTCTAACAGCTGAAGAGAACTGTTTTTAAGTATCCAAGTGTACCATGAAACACAAATTCACAACCAGCACTTATCATTTCAGTGCAGCTTTCTACGTGATACACATTTAATCCACTAAGTAGCACTGTCGGTTTTGTGGTATGGGCTTCTTGTTTGCTTAGTTTGGGTGTAACACTTCTTTTAACATCATTATACATTTAATTATCAGAAACTCAGCGCTCTCTGGCAGGAAAAACAAAACTTGTAAGTAATAATTTTTAATAGCTAAATACCTAGGTGTGTTTAAAAGACGGGTAGAGGAGGTCCTTAAAGATCTGGTTTAGTGGCAGATAGGTATGGTTGGACTCTATCTCAGAGGTCTTTCCTAACCTCATGATTCTATGACTACTCCATAGTAAATATTTATGGGACAAATTAGTGAAGAAACATTATTCTGGAAATTTTTATAGCATTCTAGAGACTCAATTACATCCAGAACACAGAATATGAGATTAATGTTAGGTTCACTCAATTTTATATGCAACATTATTTGAACAGCTCAAAATCACTCCAGTGCCTTTGGACCACAAGAGCAGAGAGGCACTTGGATAACGCAGTAGATGGGTATTATTATCAGTGATGAAAATATATTTTGAACTGTAAAGAATTATGACAGCTTAGTGAATTTTTTTTTTCAACTCTGATCCTATCATCCCACAACTTCAGCCACATATCTGTAGTGTTCTTCCGCTTCCTCAACTATCTTTTTGTTATATGTGTTCTTGAAACACATCGCACATAGTACTTCATCACCTGACTTTTCAGCAAGAAGAAATTCTCTTCCAAATACCAGACTTAAAGTCGATTTGATTGCCCATAATTAGACAGAATTATTGTCCCAAGAAGCAATTCTCAGGGCAAAAGGCAGCTTAAAGACATACTAGACATTCCATCCTTTCCACAGCTGTGCCTCCCAGCTAAAATTACTGCTTTAAAAATGAAACAAAGTGGAAGTTTTGGCTGCCCCATCCCTGGAGGGGTTCAAGGCCAGGTTGGACGGGGCTTTGGGCAGCCTGATCCAGTGGGAGGTGTCCCTGCGCATGGCAGGGAGTGGAACTGGATGGGCTTTGAGGTCCCTTCCAACCCAAACTAGTCTATGATTCTACGATTCTCAACCAATTTTTGCAAGAATTGCAAACTTTAAGATTGTACTTCAGCCTTAATTTCTGATTTTTGTCTCTTCACTATTAAGAAGAAAACTTCAGCACCTACAAAATGCTTTTTATAGACCTCTAATGTTGGAAATAATTACCCCAAACACTTCACTGGACAATACTCTAACTCTCTCAACCTTTAAAGACATCAAATGTGATGTGAATGGAGAACAAACATAGAAGTAAAGTCTACAAAGTTACAGGCTTGAGTATGATTAAACAACAGATCAACACACAGAGGAAAAATCCAGGGCTGACTGAGATGCACTAAATATAAGCAGCAGCAGGAATACCTGGAACACAGCCTAGAAACAGTTGCGGACAAGGACTAAGGGCTGCATTTTGGCCTGAGTCACTCTTCTGGGTTTCCTGATACCAGGTCACAGCTGCTGCCCTCTTTAATGAAATAATACACTCTTAATGAATCATGGCATAATAGGTATTTGGAAAGCAATTACATTTCTTGAAGACTAGGATACATTTTTAATTGCTAATTATAATTTGATGTTAATTTGACATATTTCTTCCCCTATTAATTACGTAATAGAATTGCAAGATATTTGTTCAGATTCATTTCTTCATCCTTTAGACAATAGAGCTGAATATGCAAAAGCCAGGAAAATATTCTGCTGCGTGCACCTTTTAGTATGTGAGGATGATCCATACACAATAGCAAATAAGTATCAGCAGAAGAATTAATACTAACGAGCTGAATGTAATTAATGCCTGCAGGTCTTCTGGTCTCCAAGTAGAGCCATATCTATCACTATAAGATGTTTTACAAACATTAGCAAAGTAATGGGCAATGTCATACATCATTTGATAAGAGATAAAAGACAGAAGTGCCTGTCTAGAGCTTGGGATGTCACAATTCACTAGATGAAGAATAAAAACAGTTGCAGTAATAGATATTTCTGACCTAACCCAGAATTATGCAGTCATTCACCCAACAATTAACTAATCCAGGGCATCTTCACAGAAAAGCACTATAAAAAATGCTCAGAAGTATTTCCGACATCCTTTGCTTATCTTAATCATACATTTTATTCCTGCCTTTAACCTCTGCTGACTTCAGCTGCTATTCAATGGATCTTATATAAGATACTGACATTACCATTATTTGTTTCACCTTTTCTATGCTAGAATATGCTGGCATTTCATTGTGATTTCTTAGCATTCATTTACTGTGAAAGCATTTTATATATTTTGTCCTTAATCATTTTAATAAAAAATCCAGCTCTGTAAGTATTTTAGATGGAGGAAAAATTGCAAATTAATGGCCGTTTAATTAGTTTGGCAAGTAGACCCATGGCAGATTTCACAATAAGGAGCTTAGACTCAATTTTAGTAACAACACCAGTTAGAATATTTGCCCCAGAATTATTAGCTAGATGTTCAGTGGATCAATTATATTAATTAAACAGACAAGATTGAAGACAACAGATGTCAATAAATATGTCAATATGTTAATAAAGACATCAATGCCACCTCTCTCCCCAGGGTAATATAAACAAAAACCGAGCTGGATATTTCATGGATGCATCACTGACTGAAGCAGGGAGGTAGCTCAGTAACAACAAGCAGCACATAATTTACATTCGCTATAAGCTTATAGGGGAACCTGAGGAGAGAAAAATGAAATCAGAAAATCATAGAATAATTTGCGTTGGAAGGGACCTTGAAGACCATCCAGTTCCACACCGTGCCATGGGCAGGGACACCTCCCACTGGATCAGCAGCTCCAAGCCCCATCCAACCTGGCCTTGGACACCTCCAGGGATGGGGCAGCCACCACTGCTCTGGGCAACCTGGGCCAGGGCCTCACAGCTATCACAGTGAAGAAATTCCTCCTTATGTCTAGTCTAAATCTGCCCCTCTCCAGTTTATACCCATTGCCCCTCGTCCTATCACTACAAGTCTTGGTAACCAGTCCCTCCCCAGCTTTCTTGTAGCCCCTTCAGGTACTGGAAGGTCGCTATAATATCTCCTCAGATCCTTTTCTTCTCCAGGCTCAACAATCCCAACTCTCTCAGCCTGTCCTCACATGGGAGGTGCTCCAGACCTCTGATCATCCTTGTAGCCTCCTCTGGACCCGTTCCAACAGCTCCATCTCCTTCTTATGTTGAGGATTCCAGAACTGGACAAAATCCTCCAGGTGAGGTCTCACAGGAGAGGAACAGAGGAGCAGAATCCCCTCCCTTGCCCTGCTGGCAACACTTCTTTTGATGCAGCCCAGAATACGGCTGAGTTCCCGAGTGTTTATGGCAGCAGTAATCCCATCCCTGGAAAAGCTAGGGAGCACCTGGCTGCAAACCAAGGTAGCTGTCTTTGGGAAATGGCAGCAGTGCAATCTGCAAAGCAAGAACCTCCAGAACTGTACCACTACGTATCCTCCCTTTCCAGTGAACTTTAATACCACTGTACGAGTGCCACACAGGTCATCCCAACGGGAACAAGCAGGATCGGGCTGTATGAGCACCCACAGTGTCAAGAAAAGGATGAGCCAGCTGTACTAGATCACTTGGGTCACAGACTCCATCAACGTATTCAGGAGCAAGAAAAATTGTCAGCCCGCCTGCAAGTCGCCTGCATTTAGCTGTCGGTGGGCTGCAGCACAACTCACAGACTGCAGAAGGAGATAACAGCTCACAGCTAAAAACACGGCAACTGCAAAGAAGCCCTGCCCTAGCACAGGGTCAAGGTGAGTATCAATATTTTGATGCTATAAAGCAGTCCGTGTCAACTCCGGATACCTGGGCTCCTACGCCCAGGTATAAACATTACCCTTGACATCTAAGCCATGCATTTTATCTATTAGTTTTTAACACTTATTTTCAGCTTCGAGGGAGGTCGGGACAGGGATTTGTTTTTAACTCATTCAGGTAGGTTTGAGAATGTGAATATCAGTTCTATTCTGCTGGATGATGTAGGGTCCATCAGCTCAATGATTTCAAATAAGAATGTTTAGATGAAGCAATCGATGCTGAAGAAAAGAAGAAAGAGAACAGCTCGTGGCAAGCTTACACTTGCAGTTATAACTTAGAGAAAGAGATGAGTTATCCAAAGGGGATTTCTTGGGAGAGAAATCCCTGTCAATCAATATATAGCACACATACAGAACCAATGCAATCAGCAATAAAACTTTCAAAGAAACTACATGGGAAAAAGCATCCATAATGTTCTCCTCATATGCCATCCATAGAAAAAGCAAGAGACCAGATATGTCAAATGTGTACAGCTTCATAGCAGAATTAATGCAAATTTAGGATAGGAATTCTGTGGCAGTTTTAAGACAAGGGAAGTTTAAAATCCACTACAGCGCTTCACATGCTGCCCCAAATATTCCAAAGCACCAATATTCAGAGTATGTTATTGTTCCTTACATTCTCCTGAGATGAGTCAAGACTAACACAAGAACACAAGAAATATGCTTCACGGTATGTTCTGTTCAGAGGCTTGAATAATAAACCCACAGTGCTCTTGTTTAAAGTATCAATCAAAACACATTTCACCCAAGAGGCAATCCCACATCCCAGCAACATCCAACAAAATGCTTCCTTCTTTTCATCCCCCTTGAGCATTTGCTTTTCTGTTTAACATGTGACTAAACTCTGCGTGGTAGAAAACCCATTTAGTACTTCTAAAGAGAGTGGAGAGACAACTATAGCCAGTACTTAATACAACAGCTCAAATCAAAAGGCCACCAGGTCTCAAAAGTTTCTTTCCACAAGCATTTCATTATTATACCCTTATACATATATATTTTAAATTCACTAATACCTTTTTGGCTGTAAACCAGGTCAAATTATAGAGAAATGTGGACAGTGGCAACGGTATCAATATTCTTTTTTTTTCCTCCTCCCTATAACAAGACTTTCTAATAATATTTCTGTTGCTACTCTTCTCTGTCTTCCCCAACTTTTCCTCATTCTTATACATGAAAGAAACATGATTTGCTCTTCCACCACAACTCTTAAGTTTATAATAAGCTTGGTTTTAAAAAGGGTATGCAGTGCTCCAAAGTGCAGGGTAGTGCCCAAGACAAAAAACCAAACTGGAATTGTCATACACACACACATACATACAGACATATGTATTTCTGTATACATGTGGAGCGCTTACACTTGCAGTTATAACTTTGAGAAGGAAACAACTGCATGATCCATAGGGGATTTCTTGGGAAATATATGTATATGTGTGTGTATATGTATATGTATATAATGCACGTGTTTATTAATGTGTGCACCAGTTCTCTGGTGCTTCTAATATGTCTGCAGGCAAGGATTTGATACAGTATTTTCTTTGGTGAATTAAGAGTGAATGAAAAATCAAGTATCCAACCCCTCCAGGTTCTTCTGCAAAAGCCTTAATGAATAAAATACTTGTACGTGTGGACTTCAGAGTACAGAAGATAACTGTATTCAAGTTTGCACACAGAAAATCAATTTGCTCACAAGGACTACAGAATACATACTTGTAGACACAAAAAAATCCCCCTTGTGTACCATTCGCCAGTTCTTTTTGCTGGCAGCAGCCGCCGTGGGCTTGGCCAGCGTTCCTCGGTGCAGCAGAGGCATCAGGCTGGTGAAACAGCTGCTCTCGCAGGCAGACGGAGCTGGAGTAGCCGGCCAGCTTCTCCTCCGAGAGGCTTTTGGAAGCCAGCCACCATCCAAGTACGCTTTTTTGAGAGCAGCTATATTGGATACTAATGACCTTGGGAATACATGTCACTGAAGCTGAGCTCTGCTAGCAGAATCCTAAAAACCTCTACATGAATTTCTTTTAAAGACGTAATCAATTGAATCTCTTGTTCATGCTTCACTTCATAGAGCTCTCTTCAGTTATAAATATTAGCAGCAGATATTTAAGTAATAAATGACCTTTCAGACCAACACAAACAAATACAACAACCCCTCGCCACTATCTGTGGTTAAAGCCGCAGAAAAGGGCCATTCACACAGGAAAGCTTCAGCAGGCTTTGGCCTTTCAAGCTGAAATTTTGATATATTGAGCAGTTCAACCTAGGGCAACATCTTGGAAAGTTTGAAGGAACAGGGACACCTCTCGGAACATTTTTTTAATGATTATTTAATACACAGGAATAGTTCAGAACAGCTTCAGAAATGCTGATGCTGCAATTCAGAATGATTA
This sequence comes from Phaenicophaeus curvirostris, assembly GCF_032191515.1. NCBI lineage: Eukaryota > Metazoa > Chordata > Aves > Cuculiformes > Cuculidae > Phaenicophaeus > Phaenicophaeus curvirostris. The sequence continues at coordinate 3,217,194 of NC_091402.1, read as the reverse complement.
ATACAGAAGAAATCCTCTATGTTTATCCCATTTCAATTCTCCTCCACATACAGCAGCTACCAACTTGTCTTGATTAGTACAAATAATGTAAGAACAAGGAATGAGATGCTGAAGACCTTGCAGTTATTAATTAGCTAGAATCACAGGACAGAATCATAGGTTGGATGGGACTTCAAGCTGGAAGGGACCTCAAAGTCTATCCAGTTCCACCCCCTGCCATAGGCAGGGACACCTCCCACTGGATCTGGTTGCTCTCCAAGCCCCATCCAGCCTGGCCTTGAACACCTCCAGGGATGGGGCAGCCACCACTGCTCTGGAAAACCTGGGCCAGTGACCAGCTAGACAGAAAATACTGAAATATCTACATTTTTCTCCCAGTATTATTTTCTTTTCCTTATACGTAAAATATTAGCCATTACATCAGTGAAGATGTATTTTCCCCTCTGTATTTCAGTGTACTTCAAAGAAGGAGTCTTTACAGCGATAGGGAATAGTTGAACAGACAAGTTGTAGTTAGACTCCAGACGGATGATGTGATGGTATTCTCTACACCAAGTGTCATTTATTTGTTGAGGACTGAATTCCAGCCAGCTACGGTAGGTAAGTTAACTGAAAGGGTTTATGCTGATATTTTTGCCTAGAAATAAAAGTGTACTCCCCGATTACACAAATTCATACTTAAACACAGTACAGAAAGCAGGCTGACAGAGGGAAGCATCACTGTGGTAGGGGTCTCTTGCCATGGACACAAACATACCATAATTTACCTGGACAGGATGGAGAAGTGAGCCTGTGACAAACTCATAAAGTTCAACAAGGCCAAGTGCAAGGTCCTACACCTGGGTGGGGGCAATCCCCAGTTTCAGTACAGGATGGGGGATGATGTGGTTGAGAGCTCCCCAGCGGAGAAGGACTTGGGGTGCTGGTCGATGAGAAGCTCAACATGAGCCGGCAATGTGCACTCAGCCCAGGAGGCCAACCGTGTCCTGGACTGTATCAAAAGCAGCGTGGCCAGCAGGGCAAGGGAGGGGACCCTGACCCTCTGTTCCTCTCTCGTGAAACCCCACCTTGAGGATTGTGACCAGTTCTGGAATCCTCAACATAAGAAGGAGATGGAGCTGTTGGAACGGGTCCAGAGGAGGCTACAGGAATGATGAGAAGGCTGGAGCACCTCCCATATGAGAATAGGCTGAGAGAATTCGGATTGTTGGAGAAGAGAAGTCTCTGAGGAGACATTATAGTGACTTTCCAGTACCTGAAGGGGCTACAAGAAAGCTGAGGAGAGATTGTTTACAGAAGCTTGTAGTGTAAGTAAGAATAAAGAAAACACATCAAACCTCAGCAACAGCTTCCCCCAGTGTGCCTTCAGCTTTTAAAGATATGGGGAGCTGTGACTAAACATGTTTACATGTTCTTTAAAGTAAAAATGAACGAATATATTAGCATTCTGAAGCAAAACCTGCCTCTAATCCTTGAGCCAAATTCAGCCCTACTGTACAGACACAGTAGCTGAGCCGTGTTCATTTATAAGAAGTTTGTGCTGATATTTTCAGAGAGGTAAGCACTGAACAAGAAGTACAGCCAAAGACACACAGACAGTGTTCAATCCAAGAGAAAATAAAGGCAATTTTAAAAGGGTTTTCTTTATCAATACTACATTAAGTGATTGCTGAAAAGAAATACAAAGCACTTATCACATTTTCAGTTTAGTATAGACACTATTACTGTATATTTTCCTTATTTTTTTTTCACAGATTTTAGGGCATAAATGATAACACAATTAGCACATATTACTATGCAGATGTTTATTTAGGTCTTCCTGAAATTAAAAATAACACTTTCAAATCAATTTTTTATATGTAATATGCAATTCTATGGGAGCATAAACCACAGAAATATGATAATGAATTCTAACCATAAGCCTCTTGAACATAAGTTTGTCTGAAATGATTAGTCTCTCTCCTATGCAAATGTCTGAAAATAGAGCAGCACGTTACAAAATAAATTTGTTGTATATCTGTGCAACGATTGTGGATTGCTAGCAAACACCATGAACAGTAACCACACCACTAAGAGTCACTTCAGTTTGACATTTATGAAAATTAATGCACAAATCATATAATAGTTTGGGTTGGAGGGGACCTTAAAGATCATCCAGTTCCACCCCTGCCATGGGTAGGGACACCTCCCACTGGATCAGGCTGCCCAAGGCCAGCTTGGATGGGGCTTGGGCAGCCTGATCCAGTGGGAGGTGTCCCTGCCTTTGGCAGGGGGCTGGAACTGGATGGCCTTTGAGGTCCCTTCCAACCCAAACTATTCTATGATTCCATGAATTCTGCGATTCAGTCATATTCTGATGTCCCCAGTGTCCAAGAAGTTACAGGTCAGTGACTCTTCAGCCGCAGAACATCTTAGGAGTTAATAAGCCGTGGTAAAATTTTCTTCCATGACTTTGTCTTTTTAATCTGTAGAAACTAAACCTTGCTGTGTGTCAGAGCATTGCAGAGTCATCTTATGCTTTGCAGGGAAAAAAAAGTACTTGCATTTTCTTAATCGGCCTTCATTTTCTGCTCAGTAGCTATCATTACAGGAGAGGCTGAGTGATTACTCTAACTCTAAAACTCTTAATCCTATTGACCACTGTGTTCCCTTCCCCCATCCCACCAGCCATCCCTCTGCAGGCTGAAGGGCAGTGCAGTTAATAATTTGTTGTGCAGAACTATTCCTTGGATCCTTTCTGGTTCCTTTCTCCTTGGTATTTTGCCACTCCACTGCAGTACAATATTGCTTTTTTCCTAAGAAACGAAGTAAAGAAAATTTGCAGCGAACAGCAAGAGTCATTGTCTCCATCCCCTAGAGTTGCTCTTCTGGGGAAAAATAAAAGGAAAAAAATACTGTTTTCATGGCAGTCTCAAATTTTTCCTGCCTTACAGGATTGGGACCATGAAAGCCTGTTAATAAAAATGATGGAGGGAATTTTACCAAGTAGATTATTATGTTGCAATTCCCAGATGTAATGGTCTTTGGAGGTTCTCATTGCTCCTCTAGCCACATCAAACAGCAATGAGGACGAAGGCAATGTGCCACCTTCGCTAGTCAAAAGGAAGACAGATGGCACCGGAGGCAGCAAGCAAAGTTACAGTAGGTAAATCTGGTCTGTTTTCATAATTGCGGAGGCTGTTGACTTTGCTAGATGAGTTTCAAAAAAGCATGCCTATTAATTCAGGTTTTTCAAGCCTCAGTAGAGGATATTTTTGTTCTCAAAAAAAGATTCAAAGATGTTTCCAGTATAAATAAATCAGAATATTTTTCTTGCTGGAAAGAAATTTAATTGGCTTCTATTTTACTTAAATGGTAAACTGGGCATTTCTTGTAACATTTGCTCCACAAAAACATTAATGCTAGGCCAACCTAAAATACAACCAACGTTTCAAATCTAGAACTAAATGCAAATATATTAGAAAAACACTAGTTTTCTGACAATGCTAATATTCTTATGATGGACTTTGCAGCTAGTTGCCAGACATCTGACCACTCACAGCCTTACTGAAGAGCTACAGCTAAGCAAATTTTTTTTATGCTACATCTGCTGCATCTGATGCCCCCTAAAAATTAATTTGAGATGGAAGGAATTCCTCACATCTCAGATTAGATTTCAAGTGGGAATGTGGCATACTAGAAATATACTCTTCTGCTGTTGTGCAGGCACAAACTGCGAACTGATGCAATTCAGTGTGCGAATGTTCAACTGAAAGAACTTTGTCTGCAAGACAGTCTCAATCTTTCAGTCCTGACAAAAATTACAAAGATACATGCAGACTGCTTATCTAGGACAAAATCTACACTCGCCGAGACTGCTGAAAGAAACCCATGGAAAGAACAAAACCAGCAGGCTCCTGAAGTAGCTCAGCAAGCTGGAGAAATCCCACAGTTAAGTCTTGTTCTAGCAAGTCTGTTAGAGCAAAGGACGAGCAGAATGAAGGTCATGCCTTGAGAGGGAATGGCAAAGAAGGAAAGGTGGCTTTTTCAAGTAAATCAGCATGTTCTCCTTCTGAGGTGTCTGCATGCACTGTGACACAAACTTAAAATAAAAAGTAAGCACAGAAAGAAAGTTTCATCACACAGAGCTAATGGGGTCAGCTTTGGCATGATAAATGCCATTAAAACTTAGGAACTTCTCAGCCCAGTTTAAAGTTCAAAACATGGCTAACAATGGTGGGTTTTATTTTTTAAGCCAACTGCTGAACATCTATACCTATCTATGTCCCTAAAACCAAGCTAATACTCAGCTGCTATAGGCAATAAAAGCTTTCTTGAATGTTTGATGTATAGACCAACACCTCACTTCTCAAATCCTGTTTTAGTATAAAGATGTTCTTACTAAAGCTATGTTACTTGAGTACAGCCTTTCATGTAAAAAAAATATCTCTGGGGTTGGGACTAAATTTGTAGCTCCCACCTCCTCCAATCCATCCATTTCTCCTCCGTAAGTCACACCAAGTTTTCTTTCGTTAGATCCAAACAGCAAGCTGAACGCTTCAGTGAAGTACAACCATCCTGCTTCGGGAGAAGGTGCAACCTGATTAGGTTGGGGAAGAAAGGCAGGGGGACTAGTATAAGGTGTCAGGTATCAAACTTCACACAGCCTGGGATTGTTCCACCTACTTTCGTTTAGACTAGACTAGAATGCTTTTGGCAAACGAAGAAACTTAAAAGCCAAGAGTGAGTCATCCATAACAAGAATACAAAATAGTCTTGCCAGCAGCTCCAAGTTGATCTCTACTTTCTCAATGTATGGTGAACACTTTGTTAACAATCTGTGTGGCCTTTCTAGCAGGTATAATTAGCTAGAGGTGTGGATATGAGAGGCTCTTAAAAATAAAAAAGGATGACTTGCAGCCCAGAAGGCCAATCGTATCCTGGGCTGCATCAAAAGGAGCGTGGCCAGCAGGGCAAGCGAGGGGATTCTGCCCCTCTATTCCTTTCTTGTGAGACCTCATCTGGAGGATTGCGTCCAGTTCTGGAATCCTCAGCATAAGAAGGAGATGGAGCTGTCAGAGCAGGTTCAGAGGAGGCTACAAGGATGATCCAAGGGCTGGAGTACCTCCCATACAAGGACAGGATGAGAGTTGGAGTGGTTCAGCAAAGAGAAGGCTCCGAGGAGACCTTACAGCAACCTTCCAGTACCTGAAGGGGCTACAAGAAATCTGGGGAGGGACTGTTCACAAAGGCTTGTGGTGACAGGACAAGGGCCAATGGGTATAAACTGGAGAGGGGCAGATTTAGACTAGACATAAGAAGGAATTTCTTCATTGTGTGAGCAGTGAGTCCCTGGCTCAGGGTGCCCAGGGAAGCTGTGGCTGCCCCATCCCTGGAGGTGTTCAAGTCCAGGTTGGATGGGGCTTGGGGCCCCTGATCCAGTGAGAGGTGTCCCTGCCCATGGTAGGGTTGGAACTGGATGGGCTTTAAGATCCCTTCAACCCAAACTATTCTATGATTCTAAGTTATTAAGGTAGATGTTTCAGACTTTAGCCTTTAATTTAAACTGAAGGTTACTGTACGTAAAGAAAATAAATATTAGAACTCCCTGAAGTGCTTTTTTTACTCTACCAATAAAGTAAAAAAAAAAACAAACAGAAGGCTGGTTTTCTTTCCCAGTACAAGAGGTGTTCCACTAACTGACACGTTGCACTACAATATAGATTATAGCGCATTCAATATATGGTGAGTGAGCAGGTCTGCACGAAACTGCAAAATGATTCTAAGTGGAACACCTCAGCTTTGCACACAATCAATATATGAATTACCGAGTTGCTATAACAACGTGACTTGCCGAGGTGGAAAACCATAAAAGCTGCTGGCTCCTCTGTGTGAACTGGCTCTCGTCACACTGCGTGTCAGGCAACACATTGTGGCATTATAGGCACAGCAGTGGCCAAATGAAGCAAAAATTTCACCTCTAATGAAGATCAATTTCACTGTTAATTTTTTCCTTTGCAGGTGAAGGGAATAAGCTGGCTGCCTCGAGGAAGGCCAGATGGCTATGAAATACCAGCTACTCACCGCTGCAGAAAAGAATTAGCATGGATGTGGTCTCTGATATCTACGAGCTGAGTTATCTTTTGCTTCTCTCATCAGTGCAATGCATCTCATACAAGCTGTCTTCCAAAACACAATTATAAGTCGATTTTACACTGCAGAGCGTAACACCGGGTCTCTCTAACATGAGATGAGTCACCAAAATGACTCAGTTCTCACTTGCTCTTGTTATTCAGACACTGATACAATATGGCACCAGTCTGCCTTATTTAAGGCATATTTATAGAAGCCTGAGTCACGGACTAATGAAAGCTGCCTTTTTGAAACAAAACATTTAAGAAGTCAGTGCACAAAATTCTAGCTCAAAGAATACCAGACACAGCATGAGGATTTCACTGGTAGCATCGGAATCCACCATCACGATATAAAACACACCCAGCTCTTCTTATTAATAAGAAGTATGTAGTCTTCCTTCCTCAACGTCACTCCCCTTGAGGCATATTTTGGTGACTTTAGATAAAACTTAGGAGTTTTCACTCTTTTTCATTACTCTTCAACCACAGATATCCAGCTATCACATATCACACTGAAGCTTTATTATGTGAATAATCTCTATTAACACCATACCTATTTTAGGCTCAAACTCTACCCTAACTTCCCAGAAGCAGGAAAGGTGCATTGGTACAAATGAAATCAGAATTTAGAATAAGAAGTGAGGCTTAGACACAAGCTCATGCTTTCTGCAGTCCTTTCTACCCTGAAATATCACAGCCCAGACTGATTTATAAAGCCAACAGTAACACAGCACTTCCCCACATGGTGTTACAAAGCATTTCACTAAACAAAAAAAAAAAAAGAACTGGTAATACTTGTTTAGAGTAACTTTTATTTTTTTAAAATAACACCTGTAAGTGTTATTTTATATTTGTTGTTATAACAACAAATGCAGTTTAAAATATTGCTTCTAAACAAAAATTATTCACTTAACTTGCATGTCTGTCTACATCCTAAGTGTTGATCTAATTCCTTAAATAATTTTCACCTATCAGGCTGGAGATAAGACCGCAGGGCAAGCCTTATCTTCTGTCTTCAAAGTTTTCAGTAGCAAAATCTTACTCAGCTCATAAAAGTGAAGGGGACATTCATTTACAACGTGATCCTCATTAGAAGAAGTTTGTGAAAATCTACGATTCCACTTGTAGAAAGAGTTACTATAAATAAAAGAATACCTTGAAGCAACGTAGAATAAGAGGGGAATGAATTGTCCAGATGGAGAAATTTAGTTTGATGTACACCACAACTGTTTGGCCACTTCCAAAAATACTGCCTTTAGCAAGTGCAGTCCCTGCAGATGCGTGTTGCAAGGAGAGAGATTTTGCAATAAACACAATACACATAAAAGCCTTCCAACAGCATTACTTCATACCGTCTGGATGCAGAGTTAAGCCTACCTTTTCTTGCTAACCTGTGGAGAGAAAACCATGTGCCAAGCATGAATGCTCACAGCACCAGAATGCTCTACCCACTCAGTGTATAAAAATGAAGCACAAGAAGGTGTTAGAGTTCAGGTTTGGGGCTTTCTTTAAATATGCTTACAGATGCTCAGTACCAAGACTGTCTCGCAGCATCTTCAGTGCTGCCTGCTTCCAGGAGAAAATTAAAAATGTGGTCATTTTGGTAGTCACGGATTTAGAAATGTGGTTATGAAGGGGGCTTGTTTGGTTGTTTTTTTCTACTCAACTCCCACTCTCCTTTCTCCTTCTGCTTTGAATAGGATCAGATGTGGAAGTGTTTTATTCTAACAGAACTGATTCATGTACTAAAGTGCCTTTGGAGGTTTCTCAAGTACTTACTTCTTACTGCTGAACAGCAAGTATGAAAATGCCCAATATTTTCACATCAAAATGAAGCAAACCAGAGAAATCATGTTATCACAGAAGAAACTTCTAGAACTGGTACTGGAGATGTTGAATAAAATAGATGCAGCTTCTGAGGAGAATCTGGGAACTGCTGAAGCGTTCTTCCTTTTCTGTTCACTATACAAAGATGCTGTGAAAGCAGTTCCTTCTTTCAGCTGATTATTGAAGGCTATTTGATCAAGCCCACGTTCTTCAGAAGTTAAACAACCTGGTAGGCTTCAATGATAGATGTTTCATGGAAATATTCATCATCTTTTAGGCACTACTATTAAGCGAAGCATTTTTTTTTCCCCTGCAGAAATACATCTTCTTAACACAGCCTATGTCAAATATTTTAGTGCACTAGATAAAGGTCATTCTAAAACCAAAACCTGGATATTCAGCAGAACATCCATATATGAAGATTTAAAACCCATTCTTATTAACTGAAGGTTATTTATAGTGTACATATGTTTGAGGATTCAAAGCATCTTATTAAACTTTGTGTAAGTTGACTACTCTCTTACATGAAGCATCTGCTGCAAGGAGGCAGATGAACAGATTGTTTTATGCTATAAACAATGTTACTTGAAGCACCACTTTATTATAAATAACCTTTTCGATGAGTCAGTAACCAATGTTGCCTTATCAAAATTTCTACAAATGCTTGGAATGAAATGTTTTCATCATCCAAAACATTGTTCTCTTACGATACACATTCCATTGATTTTTTTTTTTTTCATCAAAGCTCAGCAGTGACTAAGTCATCTCAGGTAATGGAATTAGATTTACTAGGGCTGACACACTCAGTGTGCCAGGGAATCACATTCTCATCTCATTCTCCCTTCTAGGTGGGGGCTGGGGACACCTGCCAAGGCATTATTCATGCAGCATCCAGAAGAGGGCAATGTCTTGCTTTGGAAAAGATTCCCTACTCAGTTCCCTTTGCTCAGATACCAGCAAAACAAACTGTATGCAAGCAGGAAGAAACAGTAGCAAAACCACCAGCAAATATTCCTAAAGGAAGCTGAAAGAGCATGATTCAGTTTAACTCTGCTCATTTCCAGCCAGTGTCAGAGATATCCACAATGACATTTTAACTTCCCACTACATCACACAAAGTGACAAAATACACCCAGCAAGGAAGCGCCTTATTGCTTCTTCTGCCAGATGAGCAGAAGACCATTGACCAAGAGTTTCCAAACCCAAATATTAGTTAACTTGAAGCAAACCATTCTGGGACTGCTGTTATCCCAGCTCAGGGCAGGCACTAGCCCAGCGCTTCATTGTGCCCTTCTGATAGTCTAACTCCCTCACTAACACACAGAAAAATGTTCTTTCTTTTCCTTAGAGACTAATAATGAATGGCCAATGGTACCTGCTTTAAAACTCAAATCTTCTTAAAGCAGAGCAAGAAGTCCTGTGGTGTCCAGCTCCTCCTGGTCAGGAAGGATGGGCCAGAAAGCCAATGCAGATGTACCAGTTGATTTAAGCACATTCATTCTTCTCTCACCATTTTCCAGGACCAATCTGGGACTTCTCAGACACCCAGAAACACTCACAGCAAAGCAGAAGTAAAAAATTTGTTTAAGAAACAGTAAGATCTGACTGATGCTGTTTTTCTTAACTACAGTTGGGAAACTTTTAAGTCAATTTGGAAACTTCCACTTGAAAACACCGTGAGGAAAAAAACAATGAGGAAATTGAGGAAAACTACACAACTATTCTATGAAGATGTTCAGAAATTCGGTCTTTTTTTTGAGGTTCCAACATGAAAATATCTTCAGAATTCATACAGCTACAGAATTGCATCAGTAAATCTAAGCTTCAGATTGAAATGGAAAAAAAAAACCATGCCTCCTTTAAGTAGGAACCTGCAGGGAGTGGGAGGGCTGGAGGTGTCCAGCCAGGAGAAGAGAAGGCTCTTGGGAGACCCCAGAGCAGCTTCCAGTGCTGAAAAGGGCTCCAGGAAAGCTGGGGAGGGGCTCTGAATCAGGGAATGCAGGGACAGGATGAGGGGGAACAGTTTTCAGCTGAAAGAGGGGAGATTGAGATGAGATCTCAGGAAGAAATGTTTTGCTGTGAGGGTGGGGAGGCCCTGGCCCAGGTTGCCCAGGGAAGCTGTGGCTGCTCCATCCCTGGCAGGGGGTGGGACTGGATGGGCTTTGCGGTCCCATCCGAGCCAAATCATTCTATGATTCTGTGGCTTAATGATTCAGAAAGAAGAAAGTAGTGCAGCAGGCCCAGTTTTAACCTGAAATCTGATTAAGCTCTGCAAATCAACCTTTATGTTGTCTCTTCCTTAAGGGCTGAACAGTCGAGACACTGAGAGTACCTGATTTTGACAGCCAGGATTGTTTGTTTCGGGTTTTCATTTCAATTTGGGTGGGGTTTTTTGTTTTGTGGTTTTCTGATGGTTGCTTTCTTAAAGAGAAAAAAGCATCAGGAACTAAACTTCTGATATGTGTGACTACAATAGAGTGCTGAAAGCTGCCTTGAGACATCACTGTTGCTATAAGTGCATTATAAAAATTGATCACTTTTCACAGCACAATAAACCACCACAGGGGTGCCTTTGGTGCATTTGGGCTGAAAAAGGTGTTGTACAGAGTGATGAACTTCAATACCTTGAGGTAATAACTGGTTGAATAAAACTTTATTTCCTAAATCATAGCAAAACTCCAAGTTTCAAATGTGCAAACTACACAGATACGAAATATCCACCTTCATCATCACTCATTTGTTTGCAACGGTACAAAATATTTCACTGTTGTTGTTAAAAATCTGTTAACTGGGACAGAGAAAAAGCTAGTGCAGTTGAAAAACATCAGTGTTAGAAGAAATAGGTATGAATTGGCAACGGTAAATAAGGACTGAATGGAAATGAGAAAGTTTTAAGTTTGAAGATCATAGAATCATAGGACGGTCTGGGCTGGGAGGGACCTTAAATCCCATCAAGTTTCAATCCCTGCCATGGGCAGGGACACCTCCCACTGGATCAGGGGCCCCAAGCCCCATCCAACCTGGCCTTGAACCCCTCCAGGGATGGGGCAGCCACCACTGCAGTGGGCAACCTGGGCCAGGGCCTCCCCAACCTCACAGCAAAACATTTCTTCCTAAGATCTCATCTCAGTCTCCACTCTTTCTGCTTAAAACCCTTCCCCTTCATCCTAGCCCTGAACTCCCTTATCCAGAGCCCCTCCCCAGCTTTCCTGCAGCCCCTTTCCGTACTGGAAGCTGCTCTATGAACAGTCTTAGCACAGGCAAATTGCCTAGTGAGTTCTCTAGCCAGGCTTATGAAAGAGGTTACACAACTTCTAGGTAGAACAGGGAAATGACTTAATGGATATGGAACAATCTGAGTAAGCAATACCTTGCTTCCTTTCTTTGGAAAAGGATTGTTAATCTATTACCAATCTCAAAATTGCTTAAAGATGTGCTGCCACTGTGGTAAAGCGGCAGGCTCCAACATGCCAGCAGAAAATATGCATTCACTGAAACTCATAGCGAGCATCCACTGATGTTTAGGCAGTAGGACCCCCCCATGTTTCTGCCACACTAATATGTGTATCACAATTTGGGTTTTAGAAGTATACCGTTATTCCATTGGGTTCTTACTGTTTTGGTGTGCCGGTACTGATCAGCTTTTCTACTCACAGAAAGGAAAACAATGTGCTGTTTTTCCCACAGTTACAAGTCCCCATTAACCTGCGTGCTGCCTCCTAATCCTGCTAGGGAGCCAGAGCTCCTCTTCCATAAATATCCGCTTGTAATTGCTCTGCTGACTGCAGTGATTGCGTCTAGGGGAGATCTGATGCTATCTCAAACGCTGGCTTCAGTAAAGCAAGTACAACTATTCCTTCATTGCGCTCGTCCTTTGCTCTAACAACTGTTCAAGATTCAAAGTACAGGACCGGGAGATAAAAGTACCACACACAGGCAGCGTGACAGACAGCAGCTTACGCTCGCTTTCTCCTACCCAGGACACAAAAGACTATGCGCTTCACAGTGTGTGACATGTCGGTTAACATCCCGATCCGACACTGGATCAGAACGACACCAGCAGCACGGTGGGGAAGGTTTTCCTTTTATCTAAGTTCACATAACTTAAACCATCGCAAAGCTTGCGTTTGCCTAACTCCCCACAACTTTATCAAGATCAAGATAGAACAGAAACGTCACCATTAGATTTGGCATTTGTAAATAGACGGGCACAGAAATGCCTGCGTAGGTGTGTTGAGGCCCTGAAAGGCTGCACACCGATAGCTCCAGATCTCCACTAGGGACCAGTTCAAAGCTCAGGCAGTCGAGGCTGGACATCCTTCCCACCTGCCCTGCAGAAAAGGCAGCACGCACTGAACTACACCAGGGCTGTTCTATTACAGTCAGTCATGACAACAGTGCTGAAGGTGCCACCTTCCTACCATCCACGCTAAGTGAGACTATTGAGCTCACACCTCCATCTCAGGGGGTTGGGCTGGGGATTTTCAGTTAACTTATGCAGGTCTATGTACCTTATTGACTTGAGATATTGAGTTTCAAGAGGATCACTGCATATATGCAGCATTTCACGTTACCAAGGCTAACAGAGTAGGGTATAAAAGCTCACCATTCAACAACAACTCACAAACTAATTGCATTTTCATAGAATGATAGAATCACAGAATCACCAGGCTGGAAAAGACCCACCAGATCATCGAGTCCAACCATTCCTATCAAACACTAAACCATGTCCCTCAGCGCCTCGTCCACCCACCCCTTGAACCCCTCCAGGGAAGGTGACTCAACCCCCTGCCTGGGCAGCCTGTTCAGTGCCAAATGACCCTTTCTGTGAAAATTTTTTTCCTAGTGTCCAGCCTAAACCTCCCCTGGCGGAGCTTGAGGCCATTCCTCAAGCTCCCTCATTCCTCATTTTGTGCCAACCTTTGCAGCAACTCCCAAGAGAAATGGTGGAGTCTCCCTCCCTGGAGGTGGCACTACAGGACATGGTTTAGTAGGCACGGTGGGGTTGGACTGGATGATCTTTCAGGTCTTCTCCAATCTTAATGATTCATGCGCCCTGATACTGCAATATCAGCCAGACACGTTTTCCAAGGTGAGGCACACGCAGGTGAAAGGAGTCTCTGCTGGTGGCAGTGCTCACCTGTGGGACTCCCACAAGAGAACGGCAGAGGCTGGACAGGACTGCTGACCAGAAACACCTCTAGATGAAGTGCCACAGTCCTTGCAGTCAGAAAAACAGACAGCAACATAGCTTGCTTCAGCTAATATTTGTGCAACTGAAGAGATTAACTCGAGACATGAAATCAGCACAAAGAGCAACAAAACCATTTATTGCTCAAAGCCTGTGAGCAACTACGTGGTGTTTTTTTGTCTGGGTTTGGGGCTCTCAGCACTGATGGATTGCCGAGTACCCCAGGAGGCATCTCTGCCCAGCACTCAAAATCCTGCATGGCTTTTGTCCTGCTCATGCTCAAAACCTAGACTGTCATCTGAAAACATGAATACCCTTCCTTTTACTGCATGCACAGCCACTCAGGGCAACCAAAGCTGCTGGGTCACCTAAAAGACACCAATTCCTTGCTAAGTTTAATATTTTGCATAAGACATCATTTCTTTAACAGCAACAACTTGCTTCAGTTAGCACCATCATCTATAAAATTTCAGTAAAGCTGCCATATAACTGAATGTAAGTAATTAGAGTCTAGCAGCAACTTCAAGTATTTAAATCAACTGAATGGAAGTCATGAAGCTAAAGTGTTTACTTAAATGCAAAGTTAGACAATATGAATATTCCCTAGCAGGCTTTCTGCACATGAAGACAAAAGATTGAGAGCAAACTGAAAAAGAACTGACTTATGGTGCAGATGTTTGAATGTCAACATATATAATGTGGTTTGGACGTGACTCGAACAAGTGGAGCTTCCCAGAACACCATTTACAACAACGTCAAGGATCGATAAAGAACAAGGCATTTCAATTAATGGGTATCTTCACCACTTTGTTGGGTACAGTTGTTGGCAGTTTGGGCTTTTGACCTAGTTTAATGTCCATCATAACTGGACATCAAAAGAGAAAGGACTTATTAACCTCAAAACCAAACATACATTATATAATCTTTTAAATAAAAGCACCAAGGCTGCATTGCAGGACCTCAAATCCACTTACAACCCTATTAGTGGTCCACTGTCTGCAGTGTTTTTACTTATCTCTAGTAACTCCCAATTTCATTTTACAGGCTGATATACAAGAGAAAAAAGAAACACCAGTGTAAGCAAGATTCTATCACTGTTTCTACAGAGCCTTTCAAAGGGAACGTGCAGCGTGCATTAAGTAACACATTTCAGCCTATAGATATGCTTGATACACGTGATTACAAACTGCTTGGAAAATATTCTAGAGGTATGGGAGCACTGACCTTCATATTTTTACATCACACACTATGAAGCAGTGTTAAAATTATGGCTGCAATGTTTTTCTCCAATTTTATTTTTTTTTCCAAACCATGCTGGATATGGCCCACTAGGAAAAAAATAAACCTAAATGTAGGCATAAGCTCTTTTATTCTGCTTATTTCCTGCCAGTTCCTTTAGAGCATGGCCACCTCCCTGTACTAAGAAACAAAAGAGCACAACTCAGTGCATTCTCAGCTCGCCTAACATGCTGCTGGGACTGGTGATTGGCTTGGAATACTAACACCGTCTCTAGCAGAAATTTCCACAAGTAAGAAAAATATATACCTGAGCTTTTAATTACTCACCTCCTGTACTTTGAATGTTATAATAACAAAGTCTGCTCCCGCTATGAATAAATGATACTGTATTAGACATAACAGTTGCCCAAATACTTGGCAAGCAAGCAGAGTCAGAAATGTAACGCCTTCTTAGAGGTTATGACAAGCTCACCCTAACTAGATACAGAATAAAAAAGCATCAGGAACATTTGATTTTATGTTATAATTATTTACATTACATTCTTTTCAATTATGCTAATTTTCACTAGCTTCACAAGTGCTTGCTTTGGGTTCTACATTTGTTACAGCAATCAAACTTTAAGATCTTTTCAATTTAATGTTTATGAAGTCTGGATGACATCTTTTTTTATACAGGCAATTGGCATAAAAATTATAGATGTTGAAAATCTGCAATCAACTGTCATGTTTGCCTTATCGCAATGTTTAGGAAGCAAAAAAGAAAGCATCAGGAGTCAAGGAAAATCCATTTGGCTTTATGATTTATATGTAGATGAATTAATAAAACTGGAATAAACCCAGCAGGAGCAAAATTGGTGCGAAAGTGTGGCAGGATAGGTGTACAGCAGGACATGAAGAAAAGACACACGGAGAGGAGAGATTAAGAGCTGGGCTTTTCTCTTCCACAAGGATATGATGAAAACAAAAATGTTTGGAAATTTGAGTGCTTCATGCCCCTGGAAAAATCAGACCAAGTCCGGTAGTGCTAGGGAATATTTATGACTTTCAAAAGCCGGCTCTTTTCATTTATTCCCTGTCTAGTGATTAAAGTAAAGACACCAATGACCATGCCACAGATGTCTGCAAGGTTTTAAACCCTACTGAGACTGAGATCACAGCTCAGTTTAGAGAAGATCTCTTAGAAGGTGTGTGCCCCCATCCTCCTTACCCTTCCCTCCAGCTTAGAACGTGCCAGTCACACAAGGCGTAAAACCTTGGGCACAGAGCTCTAATAACATCACGGCTCCTTGTTTTTCTAGTATTTAAGGCAGGACACACAATCAGCCAAACAGTCTTGCCAGTTTTATCCATCCTGAAAGTAAACCAACAACCTCTAAGAACCAGATGTGGAAACAGAAATAGAAGTGGCTTTGTCCCACACAACCGTATTTACTCCAGGAAAAATACTTGACGACACTGACACTTTACATTTGGAAATAATCAAACCTACCAATGGACCCAGCGAAAGCGGGGAAAAAAGGCAAACTGAATTGCTTTTGAATTGAATTCCCCTTCCTACCTCCTCTTTTTTTTCTATCACCCGGGAACCATTCTTCAGATCTAGCAAGGGAGGGACGGAATTCTTAGGAACAGACTTAATCTTAGTTATACAAATACCCTCATGAATCTAGAATTAGTTTTTACAAGTGTTCTATAATTCTTCTCACATTCCGACTGCCCATTACATCCTTGAATATGGAAAATAATAACTAGAAAAGTGTTACTAGAAGAGCAAAGCATCAAACCCTGGATGTGCCAGTTTCAAAAAAGGTACCCTGAGAACAATGGGCAGAGCCTCAAAGCACAGCTGTGGAATTGCATTTTGTTTTTCCCCAATATATCAATGTTTCACATTCTCAGTCACCAAACACTTCAAAGATTTACATCTCCGTGTGACAAATGGAGATGTAAAAATCCACAGATCATTTCCACAAAGAGTTTGCATGTGAGATCTGGAGACATATTTGCAGAAATACTCTCACATATTCTGTGAGTGAATATGATAAACATCCATAATTAATCTGCATTTATAGAGATATGTATTTTTAAAGTTCAAGGAAACTTTTATACAATTCTGGTGTGATGCATTATCACATGCACAATTAACCTGCTATCTTTTAAGCTTCATCATGTACAAGAAACGCTGAACTCCTGTTTCGATAAAGGTATCCATGTCGGAAAAGAGAGGAGAAGGGATGGCAGAACAGTACTGATTGATAGAGGCCTGGGCTTCTAGAAAACCAAAGGGAAGTAGCAGCTTTTCTGAGCAGCACTAGGCTGCCGAGCTACACGCAGCTGCTATCGAGCTAGTCGGCCTCCGCTGGGTGTTTGACAAGCACATTTAGGCTGATTTATAAACACAAACCAAGGAAAAGATTATCAGGTGTATCACGTGACTCCATCTCATACTCGAATGAAACATCAACACATTCAGCTCCCATTTTCTGCAGAGGTGCAATAGTCATCAAGACACCACATCTACCTCTAAAGCAGCTAAAGGGTTCGAGTAAATAATTAACTTTTTGGCTTCCCTACTGTTCAAACCAGAGCGTGCAGCTCTACATAAAACAAATACATCACGAATCTGTTTTATAAGCATCTATTCGTGCACACAGATAAACACGCATACGTACACAAAACACCTAACAAAAATCTCTGGTTTTTCTATGTGGAATGAATGACCATACTACGACTTTCCAACCTGAACAAGGACTTACATCAACCACACAGAATATTCAGTCCTGGATAAATATAACCCATTCCTGAGTCTCAGTAGCTGGACTGTCTAAGCTAATAGGTAGGTTGAGCAGGCTGAATTGACTTTGTTTTGAGAACAGTTACCTATTGATCCTCTTCCAGATGGATACAGAGCTTTGCTACCTTTAAAAAGTCAAATAAACACCTTACTAAAATAGTACAATATGCAGGGCTTGTATAATCAGAACAGAAAGATGCCAACACCTAGGTGACAAAGAAGGAAACATCCTTTCATATATTACAGGACTAATCCTTGAAAACCCAGTGAGACACTCAAAAGACATTTTGAACTAGCATGGCATCAGTTTGGCAGCTTTTAAACATCTTCATGACTTGACTCAAGTTTCATTTCTGGCGGAAAAAATAAGTTGTGATACCTAAAAAATATCTCAAGAAATTGGGAAACCTGTAGACAAAAAAAAGTTTAGATTTGAAGGAGTGCTATAAGTGCAAAACAGAATATGTTATCCAAAAACACTTCTACCTCTAAGAAGAGTCCAAATTCCCTCCCATATTAAAGCTTTTGCTTTGCTTCCATTTCCCAGTTTCTATAAGTTGCTTTCTGTGGTGCTTTTGTGGTGGATTTTTTGTTTTTAAGAAGAGATTTCTTCTGTCAGACCATTTCTCAGCAGCTGAGCTTCCCCTAGATGACACACGGTCGCTGAAGGGGCAGGAATCAGCACTCACAGTGACCTGCAGGCAATGGTGATCTTACCCACTTAAAAATTCAGCAAGAAGTTTGGAGGGTGAGGGAGACTCCTCTGTCATCTACAAATTTTCCATTCTGGTTTACCCTAAGATTCACTTTTGATGCATTAATGCAACTTGAAAACACAGACACTGAGATAATCACTAATAATTTTTCTCCTAGTTTTCTACCTCCTCTGCTGTAAGCTTCAAGCATTAGTATACCAAACGTTGGTACTCTTCCATATTGGGGTACAAAAAGTTAATTAAAAAGTCAATTCCACTAAAATAAATGGCCTGGATCTTGCTGGATTTTTTTTCCTGCATGCTTGATGGAAGCTGCTGTTCTCAGTTAAAACACCACCTGTCAAACACCGCCTTTCAAGATTATCATTCATTGGCTAGTTCTCACCTCCTGAGCGTAGCAGAAACTGTATTCTTAGCAGCAATTACCTCTCAGTCTTCATTAAAACTGGAATTGTTCTTTAATCCTTGCTGGTTTACCTTCATATTTTCTTTCCAAACCTAAACCTCCCATTTGCTACATCAGATTCTCTACTTATTTTGCTCCCTTCTCCCATTACTCCACAAGTTTGCATTTCTTCTCTCTGGGTACAGCTAGTTCCCTGAAGAGGCCCCTGTTTTGTCTGGAAGAGCTTCTCCTCTGACTTATCAACACAATGCACGAACGCAGTGGCTCCAGTGGGAGCCGACCCCGCCAGAAAACCACTCCTGTTTTCTTAAATGAGTTGGTGTTACCCGTTCCTTTGATGAGAATTTTTATCTTTGCCGTGAAAACAAATCATTTGGTAGCTGAGAACAAAGCACCTGGCAAAATTTGGAGTTTTATGGCTCTACAGGCAAAGCATATGTTCTGTGCGTTTCTTTAATGCTTCCACATGCAAATGAATTTAAACAAAAATAGTATCAATCCTGAAAGGCTGAGTGCTTGGAAAGGAAACATTTGCTCTAATTGTTTTTTTATACTAAAATTATTACCAAGCCATCACAAACATTGACCACTCTCATATCTCTTTCATACTGAGACTTCCACTGTCCCCTGTCCTGGGAACGCATCTGCACTCCAAAGCATGAAACCCAATGGCATTATTAGCCGCAATACAACAGAATTATAGTCCTAGCATTCCCCCCACCCCCACATTTAAAAAGTACAGAAGATGGCATGTTAGACTCATGGAAGAGCCACAAGTTTCCTTTATTATCTATACATCTCTTGATGGGACAGAAATCTACATCATTATTCAGCCTAGAGAAGAGAAGACTCTGAGGAGATCTTATAGAGACCTTCCAGCATCTGAGGGGGCTACAAGAAAGCTGGGAAGGGACTGTTTACAAACGCTTGTGGTGATAGGATGAGAAGCAATGGGTATAAACTGGAGAGGGGCAGATTTAGACTAGACATAAGGAGGAATTTCTTCACCATGAGAGTGGTGAGGCCCTGGCCCAGGTTGCCCAGGGAAGCTGTGGCTGCCCCATCCCTGGAGGTGTTCAAGGCCAGGCTGGATGGGGCTTGGAGCCCCTGATCCAGTGGGAGGTGTCCCTGCCCATGGCAGGGGTGGAACTGGATGGGCTTTGAGGTCCCTTCCAACCCAAACTACTCCATGATTCTATGATTATTTGCAGATCACTAATGCGGCACCGCTTGATGGTGTATGACTCACTACCCATACGTGCCAAATCCACAGCCTGTCTTCTGCGCTCACTCCACAGAAGCCTGGGTCACTGTTCTCCTGACAGCTTGAAGTGCTAAGCTACTTAATGCTTCTTTTCTTAAGCTAAGCATTCCTGTATTGTTGGGACTTTCAATGACTGTAATTACCTCATGTAGTGTTACCAACTACATTTTTCTATCAGAATATTGCTTATAAATAGGATTTTTTTCTGCCTTCTCTCGCACCTGGATGTTAATGAGCTAGTTAGGTAAAAGCTCTCGTAACACTTCAACAGTGTGAGGGCCTCCTATTTCTCTTTAGCCCTGTTTCCATAATCTGAATATACTGAGAATCTATCAATCTTCTGGAAGCAGAGGACATGCCCCCCTATCTGTCCTTTGTCACTTCATTGAGAAGCTTGTGCTTCAAAGCTACAAGCCATCTTTCAAAATCCACGTGAGATGAACAACTTTCCAGATGTATTCTTTGATCAATACTGGCAAGATCAAGGTCTAGAACCATGATTTGCTGACCCATATTCCACTCAAAGTCAGTGAGACAAGGTAAGAACAAAAATATCTGCATGATCACCTTCAGATCACCACCTTTTTATTTGCTTCTCTTTCCAAATCAAAAAAACACCCTTGGAAGACTGGTTCAAGGCATGGGTGCAGTTCATTGTCATACCCCATGGGACTAGGAGCATATGCCTGAGGGGTTTTGTCTGTTACAACAGGAACCCCTCCCTGTTAATGCTATTAATAAGGAGACCATTTCAAGTGAAAAGTATCTACTTCACCAAGACAAAAATCTGCTCTGAGCAAATTATCTGGAGGCAGATTTGTTACAGACCAGTGTCTGACTGCAGCACCCCATCTCATTAGCAGATCCTGATCCCACTAAGTAATTAGCATGTTTCTTTAGCTCTTAATCCTACCCTGAGATATAGCATGGGAAGCATCCATGGGAAAGACACAGCAGCTGTTGGAATGGGTAGTTCTGCAGGAAATGAAACACAAAACTGACCACACATTAGCTAAGGAAACTTAGCCGATTCTGAGTTTGAAGGAAATGCTTGGACCCTTACGCTGTCAGTATTTGAGACCATTGCATCGAAACAGAATCACAGAATCACTAGGTTGGAAAAGGCCCACTGCATCATCGAGTCCAACCATGTCCCTCAGCACCTCATCCACCCATCTTCTAAACACCTCCAGTGAAGGTGACTCAACCACCTCCCTGGGCAGCCTGTTCCAGTGCCCAAATGGACCTGAACAGGTCATTACTTTTCACTGGTCAGTTTTACACGGTATGCCAACCTAATATTCCATAAAAGCCTTTGCACTAGGGCCTTGGCAGGTGCTGGTTTGGTTTGTTAGCTTTATCTCCAGCACTACGACACCACCAACACGTCGTGTGCATCATCCCTGCTGTGCAGCTGCTCCGAGACTTTGAGATTTTTAAAACCTTGTAAAATGACATTAACTTTGCACTTGCCTGGAGTCAACCAAACCAGCTCTCATTGACACTCTGATTGTGAATAAAAAACTGAAAGCAAAATTGCCAGGCAAAAATCCTAGGTGCTGTTCAAAATCTGTTGTGCTTTTTGAAAAGAAAAGATAAATTATAAAAATCCAACAGCAGCCCCAACAGCTGCAGAACTGGAAGGCAGTTTTCTTTGTTCTTAAAGAAAAAGCAGTCGGGCTCTGAGAAGACAAGGAAGCTCAGAACTGATAAGAAGTGCATCAGGCTTGCCAGTGTGTCTGGATATCAATATGAAGTTCTGCTTTGGTGGGACAGGACCAATTCCTTGGGGAGTAGTTTGAGTTGCTTAAACTTCTCCAGTTTTCCACACCACAACAACAAAGGCACATAAAAAATGACATTACGGAGTCAGCACTATAAGCATTGCACACTTGCATGGCCTCAAGCTCCACCAGGGGAGGTTCAGGCTGGACATCATAAAAACAATTTTCATGGAAAGGGTCATTGGGCACTGGCAGAGGCTGCCCGGGGAGGAGGTTGAGTCACCTTCCCTGGAGGTATTTAAAAGAATTAACCAAATGGCTCAATAAGATATATTCTTGAGGAAAGCAGATAAAAAAAACCCAGATAACAATGGTCTGATTTACTTATTCCTGATTTGCTCTCAAGTTTACACATCATAAGGTCACACTAATCTCCAGATAAAAGACAAGCTTAACTGAAGTGATCTTTGCTTGAAATGTATGCAGAACCAGTGAAATAGTAAGATGTCAGTCAGAACACAAAAGGGCAGGAGAAAGTGATGAGCAACACTTTATGCCTATGTATCTTCAGAGGAGACAAGAATGTAGGGAAAAGAAGGGCCCACATAGTGGGAAGCCATGGTGAGAACAACCCAGCAAGATGAAAATACTGTTTGTATGTCTGTACAGGTATCAGAGACGAGCCCCTCACAAGCTTTCCTGGAGCCCCTTTCAGCACTGGAAGCTGCTCTAAGGTCTCCTTGAAGCCTTCTCTTCTCCAGGCTGAACAACCCCAACTCTCTCAGCCTGTCCTTGAATGGGAGGTGCTCCAGACCTCAGATCATCTCTGTGGCCTCCTCAGGACCCACTTCAACAGATCCATGCCCTTCCTATGCTGAGGACAACAGAACGGGACACAAGAAAGGAGACTCTCTTCAGAAACTAACAGACATTTTCGGATATCTGGATATATTCAAGGGAATTTTAAATTGATGGTCCTGGATGATCCTGCTTCTCGTAGGACTTGTTCTCCAGCCCCTTCACCAGCTTCGTTGCTCTTCTAAGCTCCTTCTTTTCAGGTAGTGCCCTTGGATATTTAGGAGGAGTAAGTGCTCAAGACCTATGAATCCTCCAAAACCTAGTATAACTCAGTGTTTGCTCTGATAACGCATTACAAGCAAGTGCCAAGAGAAATCTTGGGATAGCTGCCACATGGGACAGGTATCGGCTGTCACACTGAGTTATGTTCACTAGATGCAACCGATAATCCCTTCCTGGCACCAGTGAATGCACACAGATGATTTGGAACCTTTGGTTCATCAATTTTGCCAAATCTAGAGCAGGCAAAACAGGAAAGTCGGGTGACTTCTACACTGCTGTCTTATGTCACTATTAAGACAAATAGGGTCACCATGGTGCCCTCCAGCAGGGTACAAACTAAAATTGATCTGCTGGATAGGCAACTTTAGATTACGTATGAGTAACACAGACTGCGATCGGTATTTTGTGTTGCTCCTCCACAGCTACAAGCACCCCATTGACTTCAGCAGCTGTACATTCACTGTAACATGAATAGGAATGCAAAAAAGATATTGCATGTTTAAAACATGAAATTGATAGCACTAAAGCAAAATTCACAGCTTACCAGATCCTTTTTGTTTCTAAAACTTGTCATATTATACACAGTAGCAGAGGCTTCCAGCCTTTATATATTATAATATGACGAATCACACTGTTACTGAGCTGCTCTTCAGAAGTAATCTAAGCTTTAGAATAAAATCACTGACTACAGCAGCCTCAAGAGGAGGAAGAGAAAAAGATCAATAAAAAATATCCTTGAAAAATAAGCTTCTATGAATTAATGGGAAGCAATTTTTGTGTCAAAAGGAAATATTCAGTATGTGCCATCCTAGCAGGTTACTTCTAAACCAGGCTTGCCTAGGAATGCAGCAGCAGAAGACACGCACCCCATGAAGGACCAAAACGGTCCCTGCGAGTGAGTCCCCCTCTTTTGGAAGCCAGTCAGCTTCAGCAGCAAATGCTGCTCACAAGGACACCAGCCTGATAAAACCTCGAGATGCTACAATAAGCAGGGTTTGTATCTGGGCTGCAGTCAGCAGCATTATTTTGACCAGGCATCAGTGATGTGTTGGCACTGACACCTTCATTGCTGAGCTCCCATGGAGTCAGCCAGACTGCAAAGAGTGGCTTGCTCCCATGTCACCTACCGAGAGATGGCAGTGCCAGTTCAGGCAAGCCTCCTGCAGGAACACACGCAGCATTCCCTGCCACAGGCAGATGGACACATTCATAGAATCATATAATCCCCAGGTTGGAAGAGACCCACCAGATCATTGAGTCCAACCATTCCTATCAAACGCTAAACCATGCCCCTCAGTGCCGCGTCCACCCGTCCCTTAAACCCCTCCAGGGAAGGTGACTCAACCCCCTCCCTGGGCAGCCTCTGCCAGTGCCCAATGACCCTCTCCATGAAAAATTGTTTCCTGATGTTCAGCCTAAACCTCCCCTAGTGGAGCTTGAGGCCGTTCCCTCTTGTCCTGTCCCCTGTCACTTGGGAGAAGAGCCCAGCTCCCTCCTCTCCACAACCTCCTTTCAGGTAGTTGTAGAGAGCAATGAGGCCTACCCTCAGCCTCCTCTTCTCCAGGCTAAACAACCCCACACCATTCCCAACCCTCCAGACACTCTTGAGAGTCATGCCAAGAGGAACTCTCAGCCACAACACGTCCAGCTTGTGCATGCTCTTCAGAGCAGAATTCCCCCCAGGAGGTATCACAGATCTTTGGGACGCCCATTCCCAGTGCTGTATGGAACTAATCTGTCCCAACACCTACAAAGATGCCAGATCCTGCTTAATTTGGTCACAGTATGGGTGTGTGTACATGGTGTAGCACCCACAGCCCTGCGGTCAATGCCCAGACCACAGAACACCCACTGCAGACTGCTGCACGTTCTTGCTTTGCTGCTAATCAGAAAAGCATTTTGCAATCTTCACAGCTAGAAATGATCACAATCTCATCTGTGGTAAAACCTTCAGGGCATGTTCAGATCCCCAGGGCAGCTCTTTGGGTTTTGTTTCTCAGCATCACACAGTTTTTCTTCCTTGCCATAACTAACCTTTTAAACCCACTTTCACCAACACTGCCACTATGTAAAAATCAGACCATGCTAAGACAATTCTTTGTTAGATACTGAAAAACCAAAGAGGAAGAAAAGACAAAAAAAGAAAAAAAAACAGCAGCTTAGATGCCATGGTTTTGCAAGGCACAGATCTGGTGTCTCTTTTGGAACATCACTGGCTGCTCTGCAGCAGCACTGGCACAAGCCTCAGAGGCTGGCAGCCCGAGAAGCAGTTGGTACAAGAGACAAAAAAACAGAAGGATAATCTTTTAAGATGAAGAAACATAAGGGTGATCTTTTAAGAAGCATCTAATTTTCAAACTGAGATATTAGGAAAAGGATGTGGTGATGATTCATCAACAAAGAGCAGAATTCAATGCAGTGGTACCCTCTCGCAGAGTGAGTGAGAGTAATCCAGCAAAACATAACAGCAGAAAGGGCCAAGCATCAAGTCTGAAACTCAGCGAAGTGGTTGAGATCTGGGATTTGAATCTGCTAGATTTCTTACAGTGCAGGAAGCAAAACAGCCTACTTTCTCACTTGGAAGTGCTACTCGTAAATACGCCTTCAGAGGCTGAAGCAGTAATCAGGAACTACAGCAGGGACTGTCAACCTGTACGGGTAAGAACACAAAACTCTAAACTGAAATTTGCCCTTCAACATTCCATACTATAATTTCAGACACAGCTCTGTTCACTGCATTGTGATTCTTGGCAGTGCAAATGGGATTCCTGTTATCTGTGCAGACTGCAATATCTCCTCCCATCAGGAGAAAACTCTGAAAGCACTGGATCAAGCTATAAAGCCTGGAAGAAAATAATTTCTCATATAATAACATACATATTTTAGCAAACACGTGGCAAAATGGAATAAGGGTAGATGTTTTCCTGAGATGCCCTTGTGGCACTATCACTTGGTCTGTGTACACTGGGACCATGTCAATATAGGGCCATGGTCTTTATATATAGCACAGATGACTATAAACACACACAGATCAGTTTGATGCTTCTGTTTGAGAACAGCTTTTATATCAGGAGACACAACACCTTCATGCCTCCTGCTCCTCCGGTTCATCCTGTTACCAGAAGGTTAGAGATAAGGAGTAGGTTCCCAAAGCAGATTTGTCTTGGACAGGACAGTTCTACACCTCAGTGCCGGAACTCAAATAATAGGAGCCCATTATTCTCTGACTGGGATAAAGCACAGGCTAACCAGAAACTGAAAACGCATTTAATGGCAGAAGAAGAGTATTCACTAGAGAAATGTTACTAGGAAAGATTATGGGCTGAAATGCTCTGGATCTGAAAGCCTATGTGCAGGCTTCTTGAGAAGGCTTATTTTTTTTTAGGGAAGCTCTATCAAAGAACTAGAACAGCGTGTTCCATTTTTATTTAGTCTATTTACACTCTATTTTCTTACTTATTTCCTTCCTTCCTCACTTCTCTGAAATTGGTTTTGTAAATGAATGTGACAGGTCACTTTCTTCATTTGGCATTCACTGTACGACTGGAATTTGAACATGTTTCAGAGTCAAAAGAGCTATGTGCCCGGCTAACATCAACAGCACTTCTCTCCCAGTAACTTCTCCAGCGCTCTGACGCCAAAGCTCAGTATTGAACAGCATCCATGTTAATTAATTCTAATTTTAGTTCTACCTCTTTTTGACCACCAATAAATCCATGTTGCTTTGTCATCCAGAACTGGGATGTGTTCTAGCATTACAGAATTTGGTGTATCATGACCATTCCTGCACTTACCCTGTTTGTCAGTAATCTCAATATGTTTGGCATATGAAAAAATATACATATCCCCTGTAGGGTCAAGTAAAGTAGTAACTTAACAGCAACATCATTCCTGAAAATACAGACAATATAGCAAAGTAATGCCATGTGGTATGGAAACAGCTTTGGTTGCAGAAAGAGCAGGATCTGATTGTCATTAAAACAAGCTGAAGTTCTTCCAGGGGATCAGCTATGAGAAATGGCAACTCTGCATCAAAACCACATGCTCTAAAAATCCTTTACTCTATGCTTATATGGCTTTTATACCAAGACAAAACATTCATTGTAAAAGTAACAAACCATCCGCCCATCCTTTCTTTGTGTCTTTAGGGCCTTTTACTCATAAATAGTTACAGAAAGATGTTTTGATTAGTCTCAAGGCTGTTGTCCAACTACTGCTCAAATATTTTATAAACCAAATGTATTTCAAGGAGCTGCCAAAAATATGATTTTTATTTGATGCATGTATTTAAAACTATGCCTTATTCTGAATCCCTCTGTGATGATACCTGTTATCTGCTGCTTTTCATGGTAACCAGTGCTTTTAACTCGGGGTTATTACAGAGGAAATTAAGTGCAACACCTGGTGTCAGACCAACACAATGTGGTTTCAGTGCTGTGCTAGATTTCATATGCTCGAGAGTTCGGTCAAGCAGAGATGACTTCCGCTAAGTTGAAACAGAGTCATGGAATAGTTGAGTTGGAAGAGACCTTGAAGATCATCCAGTTCCAACCCCCTCTGATGGGCAGGGACACCTCCCACCAGACCAGGCTGCCCAAAGCCCCATCCAACCTGGCCTTGATACAAAACACTAAACAACTGGGGTCTAACCGAACAGAGAGAACAGCCTACGTACACCATGGAGCGCTTGCTATGCCTACCAGAACTGGCCTCGCGGGATCCCTGCTCCTCTGGTTCAATCAGATTTTCAGGCACAGAAGAAGGATGGTATTTGGCATCTTAGAAGCTAAAGGAGCCTAATAAATAATGCAGAGCACAGTAAAAGTATAATTGTATTAAACACTTAAGACAGTCTTAGTGCATGATACTTGTTCCACTTACAAACGTTTCCAATCTAACAGTCACTACACTGTAAACAGAATTTTGATTAATCCCACTGAGGGTTCTCTCCCTTGAATGTACATTCTGTGCTTGGCGTGAGATTCCTAACCAGTGACAAATACTCAGGAGTGTTATATTTAGAGAAAAGCTTACTTATTAAATGCATTCAATCTCATCTACCTATACTGGTAAATGAAAAGCCAAAATATCTGACATTACAAAAAAACTTGGTTTTGAGATGCAGATTCCAGAGCAACTTTTAAACTTGCTGGCTCATGCTTATCTGCCCATAATGATGAATATGCAAGTATGTCTCCACTTTGTCTCTTCTTGTCCCCAAAATATC
Source organism: Phaenicophaeus curvirostris (assembly GCF_032191515.1). Lineage (NCBI taxonomy): Eukaryota > Metazoa > Chordata > Aves > Cuculiformes > Cuculidae > Phaenicophaeus > Phaenicophaeus curvirostris. Next base: position 3,189,613 of record NC_091402.1, on the reverse strand, counting down.
ACTATGCCAGCATGAGACAACGAAGAAGAATGAAAAATGCTGCTGATAACTAGTACAGGATTTGCAATAAGATACTTGGCAAGGAAATATTCCTGTCCAGTTTATTACCCCATGCTGTCCTGAGAAGACAACACAAACTACTGGAATCGGTTAAGTCAGTGTTCACACATTCATGCATTTGGTTACAGCTGTGAGTAGTGGCCAGCATTTTTCTGGAGAGCTGAAAGACATGCTACTGCTCACCAGTGCAAATGGAACTAATTAATTTAATGAAGAAAAATAACTTATCTAGTCCCGTGCCATTAAGACTTTGATCCACGAGGTCATCACAATCAACAGAAGTAGACTATGTCTTCAATGAGAAAGACAAAAGTCTTTCTAAGGTAAAATGCTAAGTAATTCAGTGTAGGGGCTGCTACCTACACTCCTTGTACTACCCTGTTTTCACTAGCTTTGGCCATTGAATGATTGCCACTGATTAAATTATATTTTCCAACAGAACCAAAATGCAGAACTAGAGATATTTCCTCTCCCTCCTCCCATTGCTCACATTTCAGTCCACATACATTGTGCCATCAGTGTACAATCAGCCATCCGATTCTATTTACAGAACAGGTCTTCATCTAGAGCCAGTGAAATACTGACTGGGGAGTTATTCTCCTGGAGAAATGAAAACAGTAAAACTGACAGCTGTCCAGCCAACGGAGGAACAGCCTCACAGCTCATTCTTCCAAACATGCCGAGGAACCAGAGATGAAAAACAAACTGTCAGCACATCTTTGTGGACACCCCATCCCTGGAGGTGTTCAAGGCCAGGCTGGATGGGGCTTGGAGCACCTGATCTAGTGGGAGGTGTCCCTGCCTATGGCAGGGGGTGGAACTGGGTAGGCTTTAAGGTCCCTTCCAACCCAAACCATTCAATAACTCTATGTATTGATTTGAACAAAGAAGCAGTCACATAAGATGATATAAACTAAAAAAAAAAAACCCAAAACATGTAAAAATGTTATAGAATTTTTTGCAGTTCTGGATATTTTAGGTAAAATATAACCTACTTGTAAATAAGTTTATATCCAGCATTAAAATCAGAAGTTGATTATCATGCAGACTAGAATAGTTAAAAAAGCTGAAGAAAGAAAGGAAGGCAATAAAAATACTGTGTGCTTGAGTTACCTATTGGAATAGTAAAAGGGGAGAAGTAGACGTGGGAACACAGCAGGTTTTGAGGCAGCTTATGCTTTCAAAGAATGTTCACATAATACATTCAACACGTACACACTGTTATATCACAACACAACATTATTTTTCTACCTCCATTCTGTGTATTGGAATACTAATGACTTATTTCTAACCAGTTTGTTCCCATTTACCTTTATTAATAGCTCTATTATTAATCTAAATTATCGGTAAATCTTCTGTTGGGGAGTGGGCTTTGGTTTGGGTTTGCTTTACAACTACTACCACAAAAAGCCTCACTCATAAAAGATACCAAACAGGTACAATTTCAAGGGATCTCTTCACAATAATTCCATACAAACAGGATTTAGGGTGGATGTTCCTGAAGTATCCCATTTTCCACTCTAACCTGATCAGATGATTTTAGATCTGATTAACCTCATGAACATGGCGTTAATAACAGAATTATTAATGGATTACTGGGAAATACCATTCCACTATAAATCCTAGTGGTTTAACCACTGTTATTGTTCCACTTTTTGAATAGTCAGAAAAGTAAGATTTGGTAATGGAAAAGCAACAAAAAAATTCAGCTCCAAAAAAAGCATCATTCTATGTTGACCTTAACCTATGCAATTACCTGAGCCCTGGAGCACCTCTGTTATGAGGACAGGCTGAGAGAGTTGGGGTTGATCAGCCTGGAGAAGAAAAGGCTCCCAGGAGACCTCAGAGCAGCTTCCAGTAATGAAAGAATCTCCAGGAAAGCTGGGGAGGGGCTCTGAATCAGGGATTGCAGGGATTGGATGAGGGGGAACGGTTTTCAGCTGCAAGAGGGGAGATTGAGATGGGATCTGAGGAAGAAATGTTTTGCTGTGAGGGTGGGGAGGCCCTGGCCCAGGTTGCCCAGAGCAGGGGTGGCTGCCCCATCCCTGGAGGTGTTCGAGGCCAGGCTGGATGGGGCTTGGAGCCCCTGATCCAGTGGGAGGTGTCCCTGCCCATGGCAGGGGGGGAACTGGATGGGCTTTGAGGTCCCTTCCAACCCAAACCATTCCATGATTCTATGATTTGCAGGTGCTGCTGTTCTGCTGCACGGCAGGAACTTCTGAGGCCATCCCGCTGCGACTGGCTGTCTCTCTGTCTGCAATTTCGGCTGAAACAATCTTGAAGTGTTTACAGATGCATATAATCATTATGATTTTCTGATAGGAAACTATTCTGCTTCACTTCTGAATAAAACCCATTCTAATGAGCAAGACAATTGTTTAATGCAAGCCAACGGTGATGTACTGAGAACATTTGAAAAGCACAGGTCCAAATACCTACATATTTTTCAGAGGCTGAGTTAGTTTACCCTTTATTTTAAAAATATTGCCACAGAAAACCTGCTGAAACGTCTACCCTAAAGCAATGAAACATTCCCACAGAGTCTGTATTTCCCTACAGAGCATGCTGCCCCTTTATAATTATTTCACATTTTTTAGAAAGGAATGATACATGAAACCTTAAAATCTACCTCATTATCGTAACACAATTTAAGTATATATAAAAAAGAAGAATATTTATGAGACTGTCCTCTAAGACCAAAGCAACTTACTGAATATATAAACAGAAATGGCTTAAGAAAGATATTTAACCTCCAGCACTTTTACTCAAATACTAGGACTGATACAAAAATATTCCTGCAAGGCTCTTCTGCCTGTTATAGCTTACATAAATGGCTTGGGTTTGGGGGGTTTTATTTGGTTTTGGTTTAAATTCCATCTTTAAAGCTCAGATTTGTGTTGCTTGCTTCTGTTTTTCAACACCAGGTTACTGTTTACACACTTCTGTTTCTCAGCCAGCTGAAAGCCACCATAGTTTTGTTTGCCTCAACTATTTGTGCCTTAGTGGATGATTTGTAAGCCTCCAACATGCCAACTTGCTGAATTCTACCTAGAAAAATGTGATTATCTTTCTATATAAAGAAAATTAACACATGCTGTATTCTTGTATCAGCATAAGGAAAATATTGCCTTTATTATTTTACAGAAAATTTTGCTTTTTTTTAGTTTCAAAATTACAATCAAAATATCTGTAAATTAATAAATGCTTTAATTTGCATTTAAATCACTGTATGCTGAGATATTGTAAGCTTTCCACTTATGGGGGGGTATCCAGGCAGGCCTCATTAAAGTGGAAATTGAGCCTTCATCTCCAAACTGCTGCCACTGAAACATTCTCCTTCTGATTTAGCTATTTATTGGATAAAAGACTTTCTCTTGGAACACCAGGCAAGGCATTTTCTTTGAACCTGTTTGCTGCCTCTTATAAACCAAAGAAAATTCAATCCCTCGCAAGTCTTTTCTGAGAACTAACAGTATCTTGTAGTGATGGAGATGGAGGTGAACAGGGTTAACAAAGACATGGATGATATAATAATATAAATCAGGGGGATTTTTTTTGTGTCTCTCGAAAGAGACCTGATCCTTCCGAACAGGGGCAACAGCTGTATTTGAAGTACTCCAGACAAAACTTATCCAGCAATCTTCAAATCCTCCTTTCCAATCTTACTTTTGCAAGTCAAAAGGCAAGGAATAAGATGCTTGGGCTACAATTTCAGAAGTCTAAATTGAAGTAAGCACTTTTTCAACGCTGCTTTTTAGATTATACAACCTATGACAGTTTTAAGTGCAATATGTGCATTCCTAATCATTACCTAGAGGACGATGCATTCTGTCCATCTGGCACAGTTCTCAGAAAATTATTTTGAGATTAAATATGGTTTTAGAAAAGAAAACTACTCAGGAAGACTCACAGAGCAAGGGAGTGTACAGAACATGAAAATGTCAAATGCATATTCCCTAGACTGTAACTCAGGCACCCGGAACAGATCCCAGTCTCTGCTTTGCTATATGCCGTACCAAGATCATGAAGGCAGTCCCAGGGAGATTTCTCTTCCCTATTAAGATGAGGAGAAACCCACTCAGTGGATATAGGTAGTGCTCATAATGCCATGTACAATGTATATAAAGAGGTCCCGCAGTGCTATCAGAGAGCTTGACAGCACAGTAATTACAGCAGGCATCCCTCTATGGTCTTAAAGAAACCATCTTCACAGGTATTCACTGTTCTCTGGATGGAAGTTCTCAGACAACTTCAGCCCAGTGGGTCTGAGTCTTAGCTGAACCTGCTCCAAGGCTTGGTTTAAGCAGTTAAGCATGTGGACAAGGAGTGTCTTATCATAGAATCATAGAATAACCAGGTTGGAAGAGACCCAGCGGATCATCGAGTCCAACCATTCCTATCAAACACTAAACCATGTCCCTCAGCACCTCATCCACCCGTCCCTTAAACACCTCCAGGGAAGGTGACTCAACCCCCTCCCTGGGCAGCCTCTGCCAGTGCCCAATGACCCTTTCTGTGAAAATTTTTTTCCTAATGTCCAGCCTAAACCTCCCCTGGTGGAGCTTGAGGCCATTCCCTCTTGTCCTGTCCCCTGTCATTTAGGAGAAGAGCCCAGCACCCTCCTCTCTACAACCTCCTTTCAGGTAGTTGCAGAGAGCAATGAGGTCTCCCCTCAGCCTCCTCTTCTCCAGGCTAAACAAAGCCATCTTCACGGGTATTCACCGTTCTCTGGATGGAAGTTCTCAGACAACTTCAGCCCAGTGGGTCTGAGTCTTAGCTGAACCTGCTCCAAGGCTTGGTTTAAGCAGTTAAGCACATGGACAAGGAATGTCTTATCCTACTGTACTAAACCCGTACTTGTCTTGGAAACGGCTGGAGCAGCTTGGACCGCGGAGCTGCCTCAGCCCAGGGGATCTCCTGGGCAGCAGGAATGCCCAGTGCACAGGATGAGGCTGGGGTGAGGATCCCAGCTCCCCCAGCTACTTGAGCGTGCATAGAAATTACCTGTTTACAAGAAATCTTCATGCACCTAATTTTGAAGAAAATATTAGTATTTTCGCCAGCTTTGCTGAAAAGTAAATACTGTGACCATATTGTAAGTAACACTAGAGGCGTTCCGTACTTATTACAACTGTGAGTTGACCCATTTTCAGACCTTTAAATCTAAAACGACTTGGCAAAGAGGCCAAAGTGTGCACAGACATATCCTGCAGCAAGGAAACAGAGTGACCCTATTAAAAAAAATCTGAAAGACTGGAGAGAGCACAGCTGAGGATGCACTGCTGGCAGATCAATAAGCCATCGGTGCAAAGAGAGAGGTAAAGCAGGGATTAGGAAGGTGGGCTTCAAAGGGCTCATCAAGCCAAGTTCTCCCATCACTGGCCACTGCAGAGCCTAGAATAGTCCAAAATATGATGACCCTCACAGCATTGAGCTGTTACACTGAGTAACACTCAGTTCTCCTTCAGGAGAAATCATGGTGATCACCATCAAGCTGAGCCCTGAGAACCATGAACTGTTTGTTAAATGAAAGCACACAAGTGATCCTAAGTTCACTGCCAACATTGCTGCTCACCTACTGTTTGGGTTTTGGTTTTAAACTCTGAGAAAGCGCTTGCTGCTTCATTGTCACATAAGCCAAGAAAATTCTGGGCCACCTCCTCTGTTCCTGCAGGGATTTGGTCCTCACTCCATCACCACTCTCTGCAGCAGCAGGCTGGTTTGCAGGGCACTGCCTGGGCCACCTTCTGCACTAGGAATACAGACTCAGGATGCTGTTTTATTTGCAGTCATTAAAAAAGCCACTCCAAAAGATGACAACAATTCTTGAGGAATGTTTATAACCAGGAAAAACCGACAGTGCAGGGGCCTCCTACCACAAATATCATGGAACACCATTCTTCTGAACCGCCTGCCCATCTTTTTAGGAAGTCCTGTGGCCTGGAAGCTTTAAGCCCACGTGATTTAACTGACGTTTCGCACAAACTGCAGCAGAAATATTTCTGTAATCAAGAATTATACAAGCTATGTAAACCAGGATAACTCCATGCCACGATACGGCATGGACACGCTTCTCTTTCCATGTTGAGTAATGCTATAAACTGAAAAGAGTCCAAAAGCAATCATTTGGGTTATATCACATTGAGGTCACTGCACTTGCAGAAACAGGAGCTTCCAAGGTCAAGCTTAAGCTACAGTGTGAAAGACACACAGATCCACAATTGAATTCAGTTCAACTTCTTTGAAATCAACAATTTCCATTGGTTTGTATCAACTGACCCCGTGGGCTGTAACTCTCTCAACAAACACACACAATACAAACATCGCTACACCTGTCCACCACACCCCAATCTTTCTGTATTTTCTTCTGTCTTGTACGGATCCTCTAGCGCACCCCCAAGAATAATTCTGTAGCTACATTCAGTACAGCACAAGTAGGAAGGTGTTTTTAGAGGTACAGACAAAATACAGCACCTGATTTCTTTGATATCAAAAGTAAAATGGTAAATAAGATTCCTCCCGGGGTCATTAGAGACCACCTGTATCTACTTATAAGAAACTACAAGGGGAAAAATAATGTAGAATTAAATATGTAATGATCAGAACATGCACGACAGGGCTGAAAAGAAAAAGAAGTACATGCATGACAAGGCTGAAAAAGAAAAAAGAAGCAAATCTTCCAATACAAAATCCTCTACTTCAGACCCCCGATTTTTTTCTGACTCTTCACATAAAGTGCAGCAGAAATGTTTCCGTAATCAAGAATTGTACAAGGAGTTGGGACCACAAGTTAATTTTCATCAACTGCCTTTCTTTTTTTTCTCCCATTAAACTAAACAGGAATAAAAAATAAAATCAATGCACAGCAGTCACGCTGCTGCACTTGGCTCACTCGTTTTTAAGGAGCAGTATAAAGCAGAAAGCCCTATCAAACTCCTATCAATCAACTACACTCCAGGCAGGAAGGGAGCAAGCATCTCCCTTGTCCACTTGGCAAGGACAAGCTGATCATAAAGCTTGATCCTTGATCTCATCTCCAGGCTTTACAAGCATGTACTTGTTTAAAGAATTAAAAGCAGAGAGGACTCAAAGGCATTTGGCTTCAGTGAAAGCAGCACAGTGCTGCTTTGGGGCTGGGCATCAACAGGAGAAACAAAGCTGCTCAGTTCCCTGCCCAAGAAGCTGCTCGCTACAGTTTAAAGCAGCCTCTTGTGATTTAAACACTCAGGAGTAAGAAAACAGCTATGATTTTGAAGACTGAATCCAGGTTTTGCAGTTTGCATGCACCTTTCATTTTTAAACAAAGATTTAGAAACAGAACCATCGAGGTTGGAGATGACCTCTAAGATCATCCTGATAACCATCATCACAACCCCACCGTGCTGCCTAAACAATGTCCTGAAGTGCCACGGCCACACATTGTTAGAACTCCCATGGGGATGGAGACTCCAGCACTGCCCTGGGCAGCCTCTGCCAGCGCTTCAACAATCCGTCAGGAAAGAAATTTTTCACAGTACTCAATCTAAACATCCCTTGGCACAACTTGAGGCCATTTCCTCTCATCCCATCCCTTGTTCCTTGGGAGAAGAGCCCAGCACCCACCTCACCACAAGCTCCTTTCCAGGAGCTGCAGAGAGCGATGAGGTCGCCCCTCAGCCTCCTCTTCTCAAGGCTAGAGAAGAGAATACGATGTTCAAAATGTCATATTGGAGTGATCTCTACCCCAGCACTAATTCAGCCTAGAAGTACCGGAAACTACATCAGTAAGTGAATTTCAGGCCCTAAATCACACTGAATTATCTTTTTTTTACAAGATGCCATGAGTATCTCCTTTAGAAGCAGCAAATACAGGTCAAAGTGACTGTTGTGTCCCTTTTCCCCAATCCTTTTTCAGTCTGATAACACACACGCCTGCTTTTGCCGGCACTTCCCAGAACGAATAACTGTTAACACGCACAGATCTAACTCCTCATTCTGCTCTCCCACAGTGAGCAGAGCGGAGTAATTTACTGTAGTATTCCATGATTTACACATACCAGTCAGTGAGAAAGTAACACAAACCCATTCCTCATGTGTGACAGAGCAAGCCCACAGGCTCTGGTTGAGAAGGACAGCTGAGGTTCCAGCCCGCAGAAGGATTTGAGGGGTTTAACACTCCTTGCTGCCTGCTCCCATATGTAAAGCAACACCAGGAATTGGCCAGATTTTTAAATGTTGAGTTCTGCTACACCATGAAAAGAACAAAATTTTAGTATAAGCTTTCCCAAGATTTCAGAGCCAAAATGAAAAAGCACGGTAGAACTTCAAACCAAGCCATAATCCAGTTTCAAAAGTTCACTTTGGGATTAAAATAGGTAAAAACTTAACAAATCCTTGGGATTTGGTTATTTAAGATTAACTAATTTTACAGTCAATTTGGTAAATTTACAAAACATTCAGTAGAATCATAGAACAGTTTAGGTTGGAAGAGACCTCGAAGTCCATGCAGTTCCAACTCCCCTGCCATGGGCGGGGACAGCTCCCACTGGATCAGGGGCTCCAAGCCCCATCCAACCTGGCTTTGAACACCTCCAGGGATGGGGCAGCCACAGCTTCCCTAATTCTACCTAAATTCCATTTTTTCCCTCTCTACTCCCACAATAACTCTTGAGAAATACTGTGTGCATATATGTGGTTGACATTGAGCTTCTAACCATGTCTTGGCTGAACATAAGAAACGGTGCACGATGCACACTTAGCTTTTGACCAAAGAACAGGTAGGACATGAGAAGTGTCTTAGAGAAAAAAGGAAAAAGTATTTTATGTAACATTGTACAATAAAATTGTATCCAGCAAGTGTAATAATAGAGAAAGTCCATAAGGGATGTTTCAAAGCAAGAAGTGTCTATAAACTGCATTAGCTGAAATCAAACTGTATTACAAGATGGGTTCTCTTCATTCCTTCTCATCCTGCTCTTCACATCTTTATCTTTGCCTGTGGTGGAAAGAGGGAAGAAAAACTTCCTCCAAGGATTTCAAACGAATATTTCTTATCTATTCAAGTGGTTCTTTGCATTCTTGTAAAATCCTTTGAAGATGGCTTTACGGAAAATACTGATTTCTAACCCCCCCAACAATAATGTTTTGCCTTAAATACAAAAAATCTGATTCTGAAACTGCTTCATAAAGACATACTTAGTGAGCATTTGAAGATCTTGCCATAGGAGGCTGTGCTTTGAGAGAAAAACCTCCTTTATATTTAAATAGAGTGTAATAATAATGGGATGAAATACAGCTATATACATGGGGTTTATTCATTTAATTATAAAATACAGAATTATATTTTAGACACTGAAGTATAAGCACAGAATTTTATATGCTCCTAAGTGGGGAATTTGCCAAGTGTTCCCAACAGGGTGCCTAAATTCAACTAATCTGAGAGCTTGGCTTGGGAAAAAATACCAAAGGCTTGAAGAAAAAGGAAGGCAGGTAAGATTGTTCACCGTGTCAAATGTGAGCAGGGCTTCTCTGCTCTTGTTTTGAGCAGCCAGCTCAGCCAAGCTGGAACAGGCTTTTCAAAGCCAGGAAGAATAAATGACCCTACGGGGTTTTAAGAAGAAAGCCACTGTCCTTCCCCTCCACCGTAAGACCAACAGCATCCTGGCTTGGATCAGCCATGGCGTGGCCAGCAGAAGTAGGGGAAGGATCATGCCCCTGTATTCAGTGCGGGTGAGTCTGTACCTTGAATCCCAGGTTCAGTTTTGGGCCCCTCACTACAAGAAAGACATTGAGGGGCTGGAGTGCGTCCAGAGAAGGGAACAGAGCTGGGGAAGGGTCTGGAGCCCAAGGGTTCTGGGAGCAACTGAGGGACCTGGGGCTGTTTAGGCTGGAGAAGAGCTTATTGCTCTCTACAACTACCTGAAAGGAGATTGTGTGATGTGGGTGCTGCTCTCTTCTCCCAAGTAGCAAGTGAAGGGATGAGAAGAAATGGCCTCAAGTTGCAGCTGGGGAGGTTTAGATTGGATATTAGGAAACATTTCTTTACTGAAAGAGTTGTGAAGCCCTGGCGGAGGCAGTGTTGGAGTCCCTTTCCCTGGAGGGGTTTAAAAAATGTGTAGCTGTGGCACATCAGGACATGGTTTAGTCGTGGTCAGACTGATGGTTGGACTGGAATACCTTAGACGTCTTTTCCAACCTTAGTGATACTACAGTTTTGAGAGGACTGAAGCCAGAAAGTCAAGCTGCATGGACGACGACACATTTAAAGGCTTGCAACTTTTATCAGAAAGCATCAGCACTGAGGAAGTCACAGGAAAAGGAAGAATACAGGCTTTGATGCTGTTCAGGTGGTTCTCTGCCAATAAAGCCAAGGCAATTAAAACTTCAATGCATTCCTAGGAGCCGATCATTTATTCACAAGCAGAAAGTGCTAATGAGACACTTGCAGAAAAAGCAGCCTGTGAAAGGGTGCAACATCTTCTGGTTTTAATCCACCCAAAAGGCAAGAGAGGCATATTCCTCTTTAAAAAAATGGGAGAGGGGAAAGTATAAAGTCTCTTTGAACTCATAAGGCAGCAGTGTTGGGGCTTCAACCATCCCATTCCAGTGACACTCACCCCAGGGCCACATCCAGCCTCATCTGATTCTGATACAGGACAGCCGATGCTGTATTCCCGTTTCATCCTGTAACAACACTATTAATATCTTTATTCGCAACCTCAGGCTGTCACACTCTGTAAGGTCCCCTGTAAGGGACCAGAATGTGAGGCTTCCTCTTCTGCCCATCCCCTTGGCTCAGAGGAGGCAGGCCACAGAGAAGAAGCCCTAATTTGAAATAAGATTGCTGTTATTTGTCCTGTTACCCACAAGTGGTTAATTTATATCCCAGAATTGCAATTTTTTTGTTTCAGAAATTTCATTAAGATGTTTCCCACTAGCCTTTCATAAGCAGATCAGACACAAACAGGGCTCGCTTGTCCTTGAACATAAGCCCTACCATTATTTACAAAAACATTTTAAGTTGATACAAGGAGCCAGGGCTCACCACTGATTTCACAACATCATGTGCATTTCCCTTTCAGTACACTAGGAATCGTAGAATCATAGAATCATAGAATAACCAGGTTGGAAGAGACCCACCGGATCATCGAGTCCAACCATTCCTATCAAACACTAAACCATGTCCCTTAGCACCTTGTCCACCCATCCCTTAAACCCCTCCAGGGAAGGTGACTCAACCACATCCCTGGGCAGCCTCTGCCAGTGCCCAATGACCCTTTCCATGAAAAATTGTTTCCTGATGTTCAGCCTGAACCTCCCCTGGCGGAGCTTGAGGCCATTCCCTCTCGTCCTGTCCCCTGTCACTTGGGAGAAGAGGCCAGCACCCTCCTCTCCACAACCTCCTTTCAGGTAGTTGCAGAGAGCAATGAGGTCTCCCCTCAGCCTCCTCCAGGCTAAACACCCCCAGCTCTCTCAGCCATTCCTCATAAGGCCTGTTCTCCAGCCCCCTCACCAGCTTCGTTGCTCTTCTCTGGTGAGGGGCCCAGAACTGAATACAGTATTCAATTTACTCCAATCACAGCTCTGCTCCTGCACAGGTAAGTTCTGAGGCTCAAGCTTTACCTGGACCATGACCAACATCAGCTATTAATACTACTTAGGCAAGGGGAAAGCATATCACCACAAAACCTCTGGTTTCCAACAGGACCAAAACACCTGAACAAACCTCACTCAGCTGGCAACCATCTCAAAATCAGATTTGTGCAAACTGTATAGAACTGCTGTAGTAAAACCACACAGTTGCTCTCACACAGTTGCCCATTTTCTGTCCCCAGTGGCTCAGAAATTGCTTCAATGAAACCAGCAGAACCATCTAACTCAGCAACATCATTCAAGCCCAAGACGTACTTAGATACATATGGCAACGTGCATGCAAGTTCACAGAATCCATCCCTACCCAACAGAGTGGCAAGATTACAAATTAACATCATCTAATTAAACAGAGTCAGCTTGGCATAAAGTGACTGAATGAAACAACTCCTTTAACACAGAAAAACATTATATCCTGGCTTGTTACAGGACTGTTTCTTCATTGGAAGGCTTAAACTTCAAAGCACTACAGCAGGCTGAAATGAAAGGGAGGAATGTTTTTTAGTGTAGTGATAGATTATCTACAAAAACAGGTTCCCAGGGATCAGGTGGCTGGGAGAAAAAAATAGAAGATATAACAGAGACATGAGAAACACAAAGTTCTACCCAGCAACACCTAAAGCGTTTCCCATGAGCAAAACTTGAACTTTCCCTTTTCTTATATTTCAAATGTATGCAAGCAGGTAAAAAAAAGCATGCTTGGAAAACTCTCATTGATTTCTTTACTACATAAATCATAGAACAGATTCATAAAAACATTAAGTATGGAAAAAACCTCTAAGCTCATCCAGTCCAACCATCAGCCCAACCCCACCGTGCCTCCTAAACCATGTCTCGAAGTGCCATTGCTACAGGTTTTTTGAACCCCTCTAGGGACAGAGACTCCTCCACTGCCCTGGGCAGCCCTGGGCAGCCTCTTCCGATGCTTCATCACTCTTTCAGTAAAGAAATTTTTCCTAATATCCAACCTAAACCTCCCCAGGTGCAACTTCAGGCCATTTCCTCTTGTTCTGTGACTTTTTACTTGGAAGAAGAGACTAGCACCCAACTCACCCCGATCTCCGGGGAGGACACTGCAGAGAGTGATGAGGTCTCCCCTCAGCCTCCTCTTCTCCAGACTGAACAGCCCCAGGTCCCTCAGCCACTCCCATAACCCCTGCGCTCCAGACCCTGCCCCAGCTCCATTCCCCTTCTCTGGACACACTCCAGCCCCTCAATGTCTTTCTTGTAATGAGGGGCCCAAAACTGAACCAATGTTCGAGGTGCAGCCCCACCAGTGCTGAGCGCAGGGGGACAATCCCGTCCCTGCTCCTCCTGGCCACCCCACATCTGATCCAAGCCAGGATGCCACTGGCTTTCTTGGTCACCTGGGCCTCTGCTGGCTCATGTTCAGCTGTGGTTGACCAACACCCCCAAGTCCATTTCTACACAGCAGCAGAACATTTAATCTGCATGTAACAACAGCAAGAAACTTCAAGGGATTGATTTTTTTTTTTCCTTTGTTTTGCCTTAAGGAAGGGGGAGAGGGACAGTCCTCCCAGGAACATTTCAGTTTACTGCAAGCTAAACCCCATTGTAAGAACTAGGTAGATAAGCCTATGTGTTGCTGGTCAAAAGTTAAGACAGGTCTACAGTTATCCTGCAGAAAAATCCATACAGAAACGAAGCATCACAAAGATATCTGCATCCAGCCAACAACCGAGTCAAAAACGCTGCTCCTATCTTGCAGGAGTTTGATACCTGATGTTTTTCTTCACCCTAAATAAGCCCATCCCAATATTAAGGGGCTTTGTACAGTGTGATCTAAGAAGAAGTCAGAGTTCAGACTGCCCTGTTTCTCAGCTTTGAAACAAGTATTTCAGTGTATTAAGTTCAGGCAACAGTGCAGTGAGCACTAGAGAAAGGTAGTAATACAAAAAGACTATATCGCTCCAAACCCCTGTAATCTTGAAACAATGCACTCCCAGGGCTACAGCTACTCAAAATACTTTAGAACCACTAATCTCAACTCTTAATGGCATTGAGCGCTGCAGTTCCGATCCTGTTTAGCTAGAAGATTTATGGCTGTGGGATTTATAATGCTGGGCTCCTCGATATCAAGGCCATTCATTCACCATAATAAGAAACTCAGGAGCAACTTAACACCTGACAGTAGCAGCACAGAACAATTTAAGGGAATTAAAGGAAATTTCTATGTTTAATTTAAGAACTTTCTAGGCAGTTCAGAAGACACAATTGCAAAGACTAACAGTGAATTTTGCATCTTGTCTTCTGTGAAGAACGTGGAATTTTCAAAGACTAGGAACACTTATATCTAATGTAGGAGACAAAGATGGTTTTTCATAATTTCTACATACAATCCCAAGCTTTACCCTTTTTATGCAGTTACAGGGACATTATTTGTACGCATCAACATCCAGGTACCCAGAAATAAAATCTACTTTTCTACAGAAGAACCAACAGAAGTCAGGTCTTCCTCAACGCTAAATGAACCCTGTCCACATAGAAATGTCATGTCAGCTCGGCTTTGATCCAGCGCTTCTTTCAGTGACATCTTTTACATTCTTAGCTGTACAACAACAGCTTCCGGGGTTGTTTTTTATCTTGTGACAACTTTAAAGGCACCACCAGGCTCCTTAGTGTGTTGTTCCGTGCAACGGAATTCTGTACTGCCCCTGCAATACAGGAGAATACCTGGGTTGCAAAGTCTTGCTCTTCCTGAAGCTCTGAAGCACGTTAAAGCAGCATCTTGAGAAGCACCATGACTTGCTGGATAACACATCTTCTGAAGAGTTACTTGGAACTTAGAACAGTTGCAATACTACTAAAGTCTGTATTGTAATAAAGGTTAAAAGGTATTGAGAGGCTGAAGCATGTCCAGAGGAGGGCAATGAAGCTGGGGAAGGGTCTAGAGAACAAGTGTTATGAGGAGTGGCTGAGGGACCAGGGGGTGTTTAGCCTGGAGAAGAGGAGGCTGAGGGGAGACCTTGCTCTCTGAAGCTCCTGGAAAGGAGGCTGTGGTGAGGTGGATGTTGGTCTCTTCTCACAAGTAGCCAGTTATAGGACTAGAGGAAATAGCCCCTCTAAACTATCTCTGCTCATTTGTTACTTCTGCTGATTGCAATCAAATTAGAATCATAGAATAGTTTGGGTTGGAAGGGACCTTAAAGATCATCTATGGGCACCTTAAAGACCACCATGGGCAGGGACACCTCCCACTGAATCAGGGGCTCCAAGACCCATCCAGCCTGGCCTTGAACCCCTCCAGGGATGGGGCAGCCACTGCTTCCCTGGGCAACCTGGGCCAGGGCCTCCTCACCCTCATAGTCAAGACATTCCTTCTTAGCAATTAACAGAATTCACCCAACTATGGTTTCAGACAACTGTCTTCAGGTAACTGATGGCTTTCAATGTGATAATGAACCAATGATTCTTCCGCTTCTGTTTTCTTTGATGTGTCTTCCCTCTTCTCCCAAGTAACAAGGGATAGGATGAGAGGAAATGGCCTCGAGTTGCACCTGGGGAGGCTCTTTACTGACAAAAGTGGTGAAGCCCTGGCAGAGGCTGCCCAGGGCAGTGATGGAATCCCCATCCCTGGAGCGGTTCAAACAACCTGCAGAAGTGGCCCTTTGGGAGATAGTTTAGTAGGCACGCTGGTGTTCGGCTGACAGTTGGATTGGATGAGCTCAGAGGTCTTTTCCAACCGTAACAACTCTATGACTCTATAAGGCCATAAGAATGCGGTACAGTCCACGTTTTGTTCCATACTCAGCCAGTCATTCAATTCATCACCACTTACCCTCTGGTAACAAGAAAATCCTGAAACCCTCACCGTATGCTTGAAACAGCTTTTCAAGTGTCTATCACACAGATTGTACATGGAAAGATCTCAGTATATGAGGGTTCATTTAAGAAGTAAATTGCACTGGCACCACCATCCCACATCACTTTGTTAATTTTCAGTGCAATTTTTTTCTTCCTGCTTTATATATGCAGAACTGTTTTCCTCCTAACATATCTAAAACGTAAGAAATAGTGCTGCAGCAGCTTAAATGTTAATGCATAAATACAAACTGTTTTCCTTAAATATGTACTTAAGTTGTTTTCTAGGCAACTGAAGTTCCCAGGCGAAAGTATCAGCTGAAGAGAGCAAATATTTGAATGGCATTCCATATGAGAAATGGATGACTAACATGTTAGTTGATGACTAACAAAACAAAATGGTGTAATTTCAAGAGCTGTACTTTATAATCATCATTTTCAGCAGAGTAGGGAACAGTGCTACAAGCAGCGGGTGTACAAACCCAACAGTTGCTGCAATCAGCTTCTGTTTCTCCACAAAGATTCTGCAGCTTCATATATCTGACAGATTTTTAAATCACCCTGCCTATTTGAAAAAAACAGGCAAAATAAAATACTAGCACAATTCTGGAGCTGCAGATGCTCAGGCACCACCCGAACGCTTTACCTGGGGAACATTTCCTTTGGTGTTACCACAACAGCCAGTGAGCATCCTCAACAGACAAGCCGTAGGGAAATTCAAAATGTGTTTTAAGATGTGTTATGAGAGATTTGGGAACCTCAGAAATAGGCAAGACAGCCCTACGCACAAGAGAGAACACCCACAGTGCAGGAGAGAGAGGTCTTGGCTTTCCCTGTGAACCACTGCAGCCTTGCTGGATGCAGGGAAAGCCTTGCCCACCTCCTCCGGGACGTTCCTGCCTCAGATGCAACCTGTACGAGATGAAGGTATTCATAATGCAACATCAATCACCTCCCTGAAGCTCCATCCTTTCCTTTGCTGCTGTGTAGGAACTACAGCAGGAGCACTGCTGCCTTAACAACCGCAGCCATTAAGAGTCATGGAGAGAGAACTGGAAAGCTGAAGTGTAATCCCCACTCCTACAGAGGTCTTCATTAGGACCCTGTCAGAAAGCATTCCAACCACGAGCCATGGTAATTGACTACCCAGCCCTCAGTCCTGTGTAAATCTCTGATCAGGGCTGCACTTTATGCATATCAAACTTTAATGCACTCAAGAAAGCATGCAGACTCTAACAAAAGCAAGAGCGATTTATGCCTGGCTACAAACAGCAATAATAGTCTTTAAAACATTCCTTCTATCTTCACTAGATGTAAAATCACTCACACCAAGGCAGTCAGCAGACTGCTTATGCATAATTTAACAGCCTCATCTAGTTTCCACCGAGTCAATTAAAAATCTCCTACAAACCTTAATGTCACCTGAATGGTGCCACAGGGACTGAATGGCACAATCCCTACCTCTGACACCAATGCTTTCTACAAGATTAACTTGGAAAAGTCAGCTGAGCTACTTGGTTTTAAAATCATAGAATCATAGAATCACTAGATTGGAAAAGACCCACTGGATCATCGAGTCCAACCATTCCTATCAAGCACTAAACCATGTCCCTCAGCACCTCATCCAGCCGACCCTTAAACCCCTCCAGGGAAGGTGACTCAATCCCCTCCCTGGGCAGCCTCTGCCAGTGCCCAATGACCCTTCCCGTGAAAAACCTTTTTCCTAGTGTCCAGCCTAAACCTCCCCTGATGGAACTTGAGGCCATTCCCTCTCGTCCTGTCCCCTGTCACTTGGGAGAAGAGCCCAGCTCCCTCCTCTCCACAACCTCCTTTCAGGTAGTTGTAGAGAGCAATGAGGTCTCCAAAGTTTTCCTCCGTTTTAGCTCTTTCCTCATACAGGGTATAGTAAGAGTTTAAAGCAAAAGTAGGAAAACAAAAGGAAATCCCAGCACGCTGTAAATAAAAAAAAACTTTCAAAGACTACAGTTTCATGTTTCGAGTCACTGAGATGTTCTGCATGAAGTATAGGCGGGCTGGGTATCCTGCTCAGCACAGGATGCTGCTCGGCACAGGACTGAGCTCCTCCAGGGAACCTGGCACAGAGGCAGAGGTGTTTATGCCACCCAGATCACGGACTCAGCCATCGGGTTTTGTATTGTTTTTTCTAATAACAAAACCACTACCAACAATAAAAACAGCATAAAGAAAACATAAGTCAGGAGCCTTTTGCCATGGCTACTGTATTAATTTCCAGGAGGAGGAAGCAAAGCCCTTTCTTAGCATGTAGATGAAGCATCTGCCTTACTGTGCAGTCAAGGCGCTCTTGTGAGATGCTCAGAGCCCCAGTGTAGAACCTAAACAAGTAAATAAAATCAGAAAAAAGCAAAAACAAAGCACAAACTGTGTTTACAAAGTTTAAACACAACTCACTTGCATACATTACTTTGTCACAGTAAGGAGCTTACTCCAGTGTGGCACTGGCACAGGCAGCATTCCAGGTTCTCAGCAGCCAAGCACAGTGTTTCACAGTAACAGTCTGATCTTCTGTAAATCACAGAATGGTTTGGGTTGGAAGGGACCTCAAAAGCCCTCCACCCCTGCCATGGGCAGGGACGCCTCCCACTGGATCAGGGGCTCCACGCCCCATCCAACCTGGCCTTGAACCCCTCCAGGGATGGGGCAGCCACCACTGCTCTGGGCAAGCTGGGCCAGGGCCTCCCCACCCTCACAGCAAAACATTTCTTCCTAAAATCTCATCTCAGTCTCCCCTCTTGCAGCTGAAAACCATTCCCTGCGCTCCCTGAACAGGAGCCCCTCCCCAGCTTTCCTGCAGCCCCCTTTAACCAGCCTGATGCTGCTAGGTCTGAAAGTTTCCAGGTTTGTGGATAATGCAGCGTGTGGGATATGGGATAAATACGGAATTTTCCAAATCCCAGCAATTTAGGGCAGGAAGCTTGCTGGTTCAGGTAGGACTAACTTTTTCTGCTTTCCATTCCACTTATCTTAGTCATTAATTCCTTCGCGTTTTTACCTCAGGGCACTCTCCTGCCATTACAAAGAAACCAAATAATCCTTTTAAATCACTTTAGTCAGCAGTTAACTTCAAGTTTGAGCTCTCTTTCATTTTAAGCTAGCGCAGGAACACTCTGCAGTGGGTATTTTCTCTGCCCAGTGCTGCCCGAGTGCTCCGCGCTGCCACTTGACTTCCAGACCTGCAGCCTGAACCCCAGCAGCTGCCAGCATTCAGCCACTTCCACAGACCAGACTTCCTGCAGAGCTGACAGCTCTGATCACGTATTTTTAGCTGCTCGAAAAGGCAAAAAAAAATGAGGCTGTTTTTCCTTATTCTTGCTGGGGAGCATCAGCCCTGCTTCCCTTGCAGGGGCTCTTCAGACACTCGCCTTCAACACCAACTGTCATGTTGGGACTTCTATAAAAGGACCATCTCAGATCTGTTTACGGAGCAACTTCAGTGCGCATCCACACTTGCTTGAGCCAGTCAGTCCCAAAATCCCTCAAATATTTCAGTATGTTCTTGGATTTGGATTTCTCAGCAGCCTAAGGAAATCCAACTCAACACTAACACTTCCGCGCTGCCCTCCTTCAGCACGTCTTGTGAAGCAGGAGGAGATGCTTGGCCTAATTCTGCTTTTTACATCTTTCTATCCCGCATCTC
This sequence comes from Phaenicophaeus curvirostris, assembly GCF_032191515.1. NCBI lineage: Eukaryota > Metazoa > Chordata > Aves > Cuculiformes > Cuculidae > Phaenicophaeus > Phaenicophaeus curvirostris. Next base: position 3,170,427 of record NC_091402.1, on the reverse strand, counting down.
ATTTGTGAAACTTCTCAGCCGGGCTTAAAAAAATTCCATCAAAAAAGATGTGCAATATTTTACATATTAATTTGTGCATCAAAGTGGAAGACTAACCCCTTTTTGCTTCATGGCATTTACAAGTCTGGCCTTGAAAGCATATGAAGGAGGTTGTAGCAAGGTGGATGCTGGTTTCTTCTCCCAAGTAACAAGTGATAGGATGAGAGGAAATTGCCCCAAGTTGTGCTGGGGAGGTTTAGATTGGATATTAGGAAACATTTATTTCCCGAAAGAGTGGTGAAGCCCTGGCAGAGGCAGCCCAGGGCAGTGGTGGAGTTTCCACCAATGGGGTTCAAACAACACATAGATACGGCACTTCAGGACATGGTTTAGTAGGCACAATGGTGTTGGGCTGGTGATTCAACTTGATCTTGGAGGTCTCTTCCAACCTTAATGATTCAATGATTCTGTAAGTCTGATGCCTTGCCATCAATACACTATATGCTTCTTTCCAAAACTAGCAACAAGTCTTTCCCACCATCTCTTAGTGTTTACATGAATTATTTTTAGCCTCACAAATCCAACTACACACATAGAAATTGCATCTAGCTGACTTTTATGATGATACAGCTTTTTAAATGATAAATGCATGTCAAGTACATCAGCGTTACAAGGCTCTTTCACACTGCATTACAAAAATTGAACCATACATCAGCCTTGTATCTCTGCACTTCAGAAAGATTCCTCAAGTGTGCAGATTACAGCTCCCGTATTGTAAGAGATCCCTTATCACAGCCAGGACTGTTAGTTGCCCAGTTTTTTAAAACAGCTGAAGTCAGCTCTTCCAAGCCACATGAGCTCCTCTGTACTGAAAAGAAACCTATGCAAATCACAGAATCATAGAATGGTTTGGGTTGGAAGGGACCTTAAAGCCCATCCAGTTCCACCCCTGCCATGGGCAGGGACACCTCCCACTGGATCAGGGGCTCCAAGCCCCATCCAACCTGGCCTTGAACCCCTCCAGGGATGGGGCAGCCACCACTGCTCTGGGCAACCTGGGCCAGGGCCTCCCCACCCTCACAGCAAAACATTTCTTCCCAAGATCTCATCTCAATCTTCCCTCTTGCAGCTGAAAACCATTCCCTTAGTCCTATCCCTGCACTCCCTGATCCACAGCCTCCCTTCCCAGCTTTCCTGGAGCCCCTTTCATTACTGGAAGCTGCTCTAAGGTCTCCTGGGAGCCTTCTCTTCCCTTCTCTTCCCTTGGACGATCTCCGTGGCCTCCTCTGGACTCTCTCACACAGCTCCATGTCCTCCCTGTGCTGAGGACTCCAGAACTGAATGCAGGGCTCTAGGTGAGGCCTCACCAGAGTGGAGCAGAGGAGCAGAATCACCTCCCTTGACCTGCCTGTCGCGCTTTTTCACGATTTTGAGACAAGGAGAAATTATTCACGAAGAAGTCCTTGCTAACTAGAACCATTGCTGCATCCTTACACCAGAGAATACCTGGGATACCTCAACTCCTGGAGCCCACTGCTTTTATGACCAAGCAGCCCCAGGCCCCCGTTCCTGGCAGGATACATATTGATGCAAGATTTCCAAAAAGGATCCCACAGAGGTCTGCAAAAACCCTTCTACAATGAGGATTTCTCAGTCAGTGAAATATCAGAATAAGCAAGCTCTCTTTGTTAAAAAATATTTTAAATAAACCTTCGATGCGGTTTTGTGCTTCAGGAAATAGTTCATCAGCAAGCAACATATATTTAATAATTTCAGAACACAAAGTGGTTAATAGTTGTTCTAAACCTCCAATATCTCATGCCTGCCAGCTTCATAATTTGGTATGATTTATTAGCAGTTATTACATCAAACAAAGTCTGCAGAAACGGGCACAGATTCATGTTTGGATAAGCCCCCTCTTCCCATATCATGGAGAGCCAGCATTGTTTCATTATTCATCAGAAGGTGTTGGCAGAACATGGTGCGTGTTATTTGATCAGGGGCTGCGAGCAGTAGGCTTTCTAAAAATACTTTCAGTTCTCTTTTAAAGGCAGCTTGTTTCTATTTTTTTTTCCTTGCATAAACCAACTGCATGGTGAGCAGCAACACAAGCAATCAGCCAGCATCAGAAATATGCCAACAAATAATAAAAAGCTTCACGCAATCATATTTCATTCATCTGAGATGCAGAAATCCCGCTACCTTAAACAGAGAAATAAAGCTTCATTCAAACAACATGACATGGCCATGACAAAACTTGCTAAAATTTGGAGTTATTCACACCCTGGAAGGCTCAGCCACAGGAAAAGGAGGTAACCAATATAGGACAGTATTTCAAAACCAGAATAAACTCCTGAAGCCATGATTACCTCTCAGTAGTTCAATGCAGCCACTCAGCACAGGAAAGACATGGATCTGTTGGAGCGAGCCCAGAGGAGGCCATGAAGATGATCCAAGGGCTGGAGCACCTCCCATACAAGGATGGGCTGAGACCTTAGAGCATCTTCCAGCGCTGAAAGCGGCTCCAGGAAAGCTGGGGAAGGGCTCTGGATCAGGGAGAACAAGGTTAGGACAAGGGGGAACAGTTTTCAGGTGCAAGAGGGGAGATTGAGATGAGATCTTAGGATGAAATGTTGTGCGGTGAGGGTGGGGAGGTTGCCCAGAGCAGTGGTGGCTGCCCCATCCCCGGAGGGGTTCAAGGCCAGGTTGGATGGGGCTTGGAGCCCCTGATCAAGTGTGAGGTGTCCCTGCCCATGGCAGGGGTGGAACTGTATGGGTTTTCAGGTCCCTTCCAACCCAAACCATTCTGTGATTCTATGATTTATAACCTGGGGTGAACCTCTTTTCATGTGATGTTTTGAAAATGTGAATTGGCACGCTGCGAGAGCCTGCATTCATTTTGGCAAGTTGATCTGAGGTGCCGTTACATGGATTCCGACAGCGCTCTGAAACGCCAGTTAGTGATCAGGCACAAGAGCAATTGCTCCCTTAACAAAGGTGACACTGAGGGCAGATAGAAAAGAGGCATCTCCAGCACTAAGCACAGAAGTAAATCAGGTGGTAGACAGGAGAAATCTTTTGCCTGCCAGTAGCACTCAACTTACAGACCTCACAAATCCTCAAAGCAATATTAACACATTAAGTTACGCCAAGTCACAGAAGAAACTGGGCTCGCATTGTACTCCAGCTTATTTCTTGAAATAATAAAAAAAACCTTGGAATATTCCTGATGAATCATCCTGCTATACCTCAAAAGTATTACTGCGTTTCATAACAAACAAGCCATGGTTACGATGGTCACAAACTTTCAAGGAGAATTTACAGTAAGCAGCCAAAAGTATTTTTCAGGTTAAGAGCCTTAAAGAGCAAAACACAACAAAACTCAAGCAACTAAGCTGTCCTCAAGAACAAGCGGGACTTCTGACACAACTCAGGTGGCGAGTGGCTTGTTAATAACAAACCATCAGAAAAATCAGGGAGCGTTTCAAATGCAGAGAGAACCAGTCAAAAAAGATTTTTCAGCCTGTATACCTAAACGATGCCTTGCAACTAATCACAGGAACAGCAGCCTGTGCAGCCTGAGAAGGGACAACAGGCTTTGAGCCTGGAAGGGGTTGGATGACAAGTGTTACAAAAAGCTACTGCAATTCTGTAAGACAACAGTATCCACACATTAAATATATTTAACCATTTTCCTAGCTAAAAACGTAGACTTTGAGGTATTGATATGATGATCCTAGGGCTGGTTTTTAGGGTCCCTAGGAAAATAACTGCCAGCAGTGGCCCAGGTGGCCGAGAAGACCACCAGCATCCTGGCTTGGATCAGCCATGGTGTGGCCAGCAGGAGCAGGGAAGGGATCGTCATATTCAGCACTGGTGAGGCCACAACTCAAATCCTGACTTCAGTTTTTGGCTTCTCAGAAGAAAGATATTGAAGGGCTGGAGTGCATCTGGAGAAGAGGAACGGAGCTGGGGAAACGGCTGGAGCCCAGGGGCTCTGGGAGCAGCAGAGGGACCTCAAGTTGTTTAGCCTGGACAAGAAGCAGCTGAGGACAACAAACATTTTGAAGATCCTTAACTTTTCCTTAGGTTTACATCTAACAAGCAATCAGGAAAGGGAAGAAGACAAAGAAATAAAGTACATAAGAAATCAATTCTAGGTTGTTTTTTTAACCTCTAAATGGGTTAGGCAATTTTTGAAGTTGTTTATATGTTGATTTAAACTAAACGAAGAAGCCACAATGTATGAATTTTTGCTGCATAGTGCCTTTTTAAGAGTGAAGAACATCCATTATGAAACTATAAAAAGCAGCAATAGCAAACTGTGCTGTGTTTATCTTGTCACTTGATATAGCAAAATACACACTTAGTGTCAGCATAAGAGACAAAAGTGTCTACAAAAGCAGAATTTTGCTCTGTGTTTTGAATCCTTGTCCTTAATTTCAATGACAAGTCTTACTAACAGAAAAGATTCTTAATTACATGGCATTTTTCAGTATTTATGGCACTTCAGACCACCAGTCATGTAACGAGAAGAAAGGCTAGATATGCGAATGGGACTTAAGATGCAGTTCAGTAAATGTTGGGAGACAGACTGGTTTTATTAGGTAGTGAGATTGCTAGATGCATTAAACATCATAAATTCACACCACAGTTCCTCTGGGACTATTTGCTCAAGACTGTGGAGGGACACACTTTAGAAAGGAATTGCTAAACAGCAAATGCATTTTCATCTTTCACATCATATCTGCTTTCATTAACCTTACAAAGGAGATGATTTATTCATTATAAAGATATTAAAATGCACTAAGCCTTCTCTTATCTCAAGGTATTTGTCATTATTTTGTACAGAAAAATGCACTTAGGAAGTTATTTGAAGTCACTGTCACTTCTTTTTAATTACTGTTTGCAAGTGATTGGCTCCTGGTCACATTCTCTGGGAGAAAAACAAAGAAAAGACTGCAGTCAACTACTGCTTCAATAGGTCACGGCTCTCCAGAAGACTAGAGGGGTTTGGTCCCACCTTCCTTTCCTTCCTCGTACGCATTAGCCTCCAACAACTCCTCCCCCAGTGCAGCATTAGGACAATTTCCATTCCCAGAACTGGCTCTCACGACCTTGCTGTTCCCCAGCACAACCTCTGCCTGCGTCACAGATTCTACAAGGTGCCAAAAGCCATCCCTGCAGATAGGCAGGAGAGAAGCAGCGAGACACTGCAGAGGGAAAGCTGTGGCAAGTGGATGGCAGGTTCTGTGCAGACGTCTACACATCGGGGACGGGCAACAGCAGGCACTGTTCAGAGCGATGCTGCGGGAACCCTGACCTCCTGGCTTTATTTACATACGCAAGGAAGTTTATTCATTCCCTGATCACACACGTGGTGTTGCCTGGACTAGCAGCTTTGTGAGCAAAGGGGAAGTTTCCAGGAATCCTAGTACTAATTTCCTAGTTGGAATATGGTTAGCTTAGATAAAGCCAGCTTACCAAACGTTATTTTGTGGTATTCAGTATCATCAAGCTTATGTGGAAGTTACTTGATGTTATCTGGTTGCCCATCACCTCTCAATGCCAAAGTTTGTCATTTTCTGTAAAGTTGCTTCTGTCTAAACACTTCTCTAACTCCTCACCATGGACACCTTCTACTATTTCATGCTTATTCCTTGTTTTAATTCTAGGTATCTTTCATTATTACAGGTATCAAGGAAATAAAATGCTAATATACAGTGTTTTTTCCAAATTTAGTACAGTAGAATACCTAATTTCTTAGAATCATGGAGTGGTTTGGGTTGGAAGGGACCTCAAAGCCCATCCAGTCCCACCCCCTGCCATGGGCAGGGACAACTCCCATGGGATCAGGGGCTCCAAGCCCCATCCAACCTGGCCTTGAACCCCTCCAGGGATGGGGCAGCCACCACTGCTCTGGGCAACCTGGGCCAGGGCCTCCCCACCCTCACAGCACAACATTTCATCCTAAGATCTCATCTCAATCTCTCCTCTTGCAGCTGAAAACTGTTCCCCCTCATCCTAACCCTGTTCTCCCTGATCCAGAGCCCCTCCCCAGCCTTCCTGGAGCCCCTTTCAGCCCTGGACGCTGCTCTAAGGTCTCCCAGGAGCCTTCTCTTCTTGAGGCTGAACAACCCCAACTCTCTCAGCCTGTCCTCGTGAAGGAGATGCTCCAGCGCTCAGATCATCTCTGTGACCTCCTTCTGAACTTGCTCCAACAAACCTATGTCCTTCCTGTGCTGAGGACTCCAGAATTCATTGCAGGGCTCCAGGTGAGGTCTCACAAGTTTTATATTTGTATTCATTAGTTCACACACAAATACAAAAATTGGTGTTCATCTTTGCTTCATAATTCACACTATCTCCCATTTTGCCCAGTCAGCTTTTTTGCTTACTGTGGCCTTAACTTAATCACCTGGTTTACTTAAATGATTGCTCAAATCTCAGGTGAATCATAGACACTTCTAGCATGGAGTCTAGAACAGGATAGTCTTAGTACGTCATGATATAACAAATCTTCAGATAACTTATTAATAGCTTCCTGTTTGTATTCACCTACGATTTCAGGGACAACGAAGAAAAATTGGAAAGAATATTGTAATTCTTGCCCTTGTTTTTGTTCTAGTGAAAGTGTGGAATGGAACAACTTGTATCCCAGTCTGTAACATTGCACTGCCACCTCTTTTTTGTCCTAGATCTCCCACACTTACCTACCAGACCTCAGAGGATAGGCAAGATTATACATAGAATCATCAGGTTGGAAAAGACCTCCAAGAACATTGAGCCCAAGCATACTTACCTGCCTTTAAACCATGTCCTTAGGTACCTCATCTCCCATCTTTTAAATACTGCCAGAGATGGGAACTCAACCACCACCCTGGGCAGCCTCTGCCAGTGCCCAATGACCCTTTCTGTGAAAAAATTTTTTCCTGATGTTCAATCCAGCTCTCTCCTGGTCCAGCTTGAAGCCATTTCCCCTTGTCTTATCACCTGTCACTGGGAGAAGAGCCCCGCACCCACCTCTCTACAACCTCCTTTCAGGTAGTTGTAGAGAGCAACGAGGTCTCCCCTCAGCCTCCTCTTCTCCAGGATAAACACCCCCAGCTCTCTCAGCCGTTCCTCATAAGGCCTGATCTCCAGCCCCTTCACCAGCTTTGTTGCTCTTCTCCGGACTCGCTCCAGAGCCTCAACATCCTTCTTGTGGTGAGGGTTCTGCTGTTTTGAATCCATGAAACTTGGGGGGAGGGCTACAAACACCTGTTGTTTCAAAATCACTGCCCTAAAGTCAGCTCCAACCTTCACACGCAGTTCATCCCTGATGGCCAAAAGCAATCTTCAAAATACTGTGGTTTCGAGAGCAAGAGATTATCCCAATTATGTTGGTAGAGCTTTTTTTAATTAAAACCAAAAAAACCCAAACAAACAGCAAGCACCCCTGTTCCCTCCACATACACCTACAGAGAAAGACTCAACTGAGTGATCTTAGCTCCAAGTAGCTGCAAGACCACAGGAAATCCAAAGCCCTGGATCTCTAGTTTGGAGTCCTGTTGGGAACTCACAGGGTTAATATTGCTGCCTTTGTACCTTTGGAGTCTTCCAGTACACGTCTGGTTCTATATCCTGAGCTTTAGAAGCGCACTTTTCCTCATTATGCCAAATAATACTTCTTCCCATCTTTTCCTTCCTGGTTGTTTTACCTCAAGGTGGTGTGAGTTATTTTGAATCAAAGACCTGGCCATGTGAATCACCCCTACAACCCCTTTTACACAGGGATTTGCAGGCAATTGCTACCCCATTACTGGTATTCCAAGTTCTTCCCTAAGCTTTTTGCAGCAATATATACAAAGGATATTAATTTGTTTGGGGTTTGTTGTTTTTTTTTCTCTTGTTGAGCTTGTGGTTGGGGTTTTTTTGTTTGTTTTCTTGTTGGTTTTTGGTGCTTAGTTTCTTTTCAATTTCTGCAACTTCTTAAAATAAACATTTCCTCTCCAGGAAAACAAAGCTGTTAAAAGCATCCCAAATATTTGGTGTATTGGCATATAAGTTGTTCCACTGTCATAGAGTATTTTTAAATATTTGCTTTATGGTTTCAGTCAGTTTTTCTCTGGACTCACAATAAGCACATTTAGAAAGGCTCGCATACAAGCCTTTCAGGCAAAGTGAACAAAGTCCAAGAGCAAAGCCACTGGTTATAAAAGAAAGTAATGAATGAAGTGGTACAACAGCACTTCAAAGAAACAGTCTGAACTTAAAATTTATCTTAATCATTCAAACACTCCATCTTTCATTTCTTGGTCTTCCAAAAAGATAAATCCACACTACATCATCTTTCAAAATATGAGTTTTAATCTGTGTTTTTGCCAAGAGTCCATTTAAGAATCAGTTAAGTGCACATTAAGTTTTAATGCATTAAGCATTGTGCGTCAGCTCCATCTTCCACAAAGCAACTGAAGAGTAAGAGCTACAACTCAAATTTTTTAACTTTGAAAACTAATATCGAGTTCCCTGCAAAAATGAGCATAAAGGATAAGCTTATGTTCACTAATGAGACTTACTTACAGCTGCATGAAATTCATGCAGCTTTGACAAATCTACCTCTGCATCCTCCACCGCACCAGCAGGAGAGCCCCATTTGCTACTTCAATGATACAGGGGAACAGGAAGATGCTCAAGCCAGAGATCTGAACCACTCTTAGATAATTTATAGAAGGAAGAATGACTTTACTTAGAAAGAGCCCATGGAGATCAGTGCAGACAGCCCATTTGGTTGGCACTTTTATCTAAGAGGAAATTCCCTGATTATCATCTGTTACTGCTTGCTACTTTTAGAAGTAGGAAAAAACAAAAGCCTGGGTGTTACCTTGTGGTGGTCGGAACAGAAATCACCACTCTTGCAGGTTTGGTTAAGTGCACTTGCTTTTTCCACTCGCAACATTTAATTGGCAAATACTTTTCACTTGTAACGGGAACTGAGAACAGACAAGCTTTAGCAATCACAGCATCCTTTCTGAATAAAGAACCGGTAATTTATTTGTTTGCATAAAAGTCTTACTGTACCTTTCCATTCTTATTCTACTGTTAGTTATCTATTGCCTGATAACTTCCTACAGCCTTTCAGGGAGTGGATATCAATTTTGTCAGTAGCTAATTAAAAAAATAAGCTTTTATGATCCTCTTCTAATCCTAACCCTTTAGCATCGCCCCATTTTGGCTAAGAAGCAGCAGCAGGATCTTCGTCCTTGAAGTGATAATTAAAATGCTCATTACTGAACCACATTAAAAGACCTCCATAAAAGCTTCAGACTGGTAATGACTTAGGTCAGGCACGGATGGCGAAAGACGTACGATATCAACAGAGGAATGGAAGGCCAGCTGCTATTTGTAATTTTGGAGCAAGTTTGGAAGCATTTCCCTATTTATTTTCATAAATGAGAAAGTTGATGGTACCCAGCATTACATAATGGGGTGGGCCTGGGGGTTTGGTTTTTTTATGTTATAGTTTCAATGGTCTAATGTAATTTGGAAGGGGGGTCACTCTTGGCAAGGCATAAAATGAAGAATTACTCGCTGAGCGTGGCCCGAGAGCAGTGTTCAAGGCTCATTAGCACTAAAATGTAAATGCAACCATAGAAAATATACGCACTCAAGCACTGACATACAACAAGATGAAGGTTAGGAGAATAGTGCTGCACCTCTTACTGTAAGTCTGTCTGTTCAATATCCCACCAGATCCCCCTAAAAGGCAGCTACACTGCTTTAAGTGAGGAGTTATCCTTGAACTTCACCTCTGGCCCCTTCAGTTTTCCTTGCTTGGCATGCGCTCATGATGCCTTTACTTCAAATTAACTCAAATGAAAAGGAAAGGAAATATGTTAAGCCCCCAACCTTTTTACCTACACCATTCCACCAACAAATACATACATACACTAGCATCTACTATGGAGTTGAAACAGGAAATTAAAAGAGTATTCTTTTCACAGTGTGATTAAGATTCTTGGAGTAATATGTGTTTAAATGCCTTAAGCTCTCATAGAGATTTCCTGGAGTCCTTTAAATGCTTGAGTCATGACATATTGTTATAGAACAGGACTGTTCCTTACAGGCTACTTTGACTCTGCATTAATACACATACACATACATACACAAATTCGATTTATTTTATTCAGTTCAGTTTAAATCTTTTACACCCAGACCAACACAGTATTGTATGCTGTCTCAGAACATTTACATTATTGCAATGTTGTTCTAAAGGCTTTGGTCTTCAAGGAGTAGAAAACGTACATTCTATAAAAGAAAACCTAATGTTGTTGTGATGTACTTTAGGATTTTGAAGGAAAATTTGTAGAGAACCAGAACATAAGCCATGATTATGCAACCTCCTTAAAACGATGCAGCCGCACTACAGAGACAGAGTGCAGATCTTAAGAACACATAAGCCTTTCTGGTTTATGCTATCGATATAGCGCTGCTTTCTTCATATGGAAAATCAAGCTTCCACAAATTTGTACGCTGTTTCTTCCTAACAAGATTGCCGTTAGAGAAACAGATTTCAATGGCACATGTGGGACATTAATAATGCTTCGTCATTGCAAGGATTGTTTTACAAGAAAGAAGGCACATTTGCTGCCCTGCAGCACTGAGAAATGACTCATCTGCTGAAGCAGATCCCCTTTGCTCAGGCTTTATAGAAAGAGAACGGATTGGCATAAAATCCGGGCCTCACACAGGAAGGGCAAGAAGAGATAGAGTGATTCTGAACACGTTAGGGCTGGAGCTACATCTGAGACAGAATCAGCTGTTTAAATAATGGACTGAGCAAGGAGCAATTCCCTCCCTGTAGACCATTTTGTCATCACCATATGGCACGCAATCAGCCAGGACAGAGCCTCCTCAGAGGATCAGTCTTGCTCTGATAAAATCTTCTAGTCAGGACCTGGGCAAAGTGGCAGACACCAGAGGTTTTCATAGAAACACAACGGCAAATAAGAAAGCAGGTTATTACCTTTAGTCTTCCTTAAATCTCTCTCTACTTTTTTCTTTTACAATATAATCCAGCATAAATTCTGTACTCTGAGATTATCGCATCAGTTTAACCCCTTCAGACCCTCTCCAGCTTAATCATGAGCACGTCTGAGAGAAATTCCTCTAGCTCCACAGAACAAGGATTATAAAGCAATTTAGCCAAGTTGCGAAGCCAGAAATTACCAAAACGTTCAGTCACTTAGCCTTGACATTTTCCAATCCTCTTTGGATTCAGCCAAAACATTTAGGCAAACCATGCCTTGGCCTTCCAAACAGAATGCAAGAACAATGAAAAAAAAGCTGGCAACAGGTTCATGGATGACCCAGTCATATTTACAAAATCCATTGTGCAACGAAGAGGTTTGTTCAGCTTCCTCAATTTTCTTTTTAACTTCCAAAATCTTAGGGAGCTACAACAAAAGACCAAGTAGATAAAAACTGTTGGTTCATTTGGTAACTCTGTGTTTGGTCTGGGTAAGTCCTTTGCCATGTGAACTACCCAATGCCCCATGCCTTAGAGGAGAGCGACTACTTCCTAAGAAGGGCCAGAAAAACTAACAGAACAGGAGTCAACTCCTTCTTAAGAATCCAGATTTGGAAAAGTGATGTTTGCTTTGAGTTTCAAAGAAAGATCAACCTCAAAAATGCAGGCATAGAATAGTTTAGGTAGGCCTGTTGATGGTGTAATTTGAATAGCTTGGCAAGTTTCTCTTCAGCATCCCAAAGCAACACACATCGTATTTCTTTCCCCAGCAGCATGCGCGTTACTCGATGCTGACATCTTTTCCTAGATATTCTTTGTGTTTTTTTCCAAGGTCTGTATATAAGGCTGTTAAGCAGTTCAGATACCTGAATTCTGAAGGATGCTCTAGAAAACATCTCCTAAGGAACTTGATTACATTGGCTGTACATACACAATTATTTCAGACACGCAGCACATTTTAGTGCCACAGGATTACAAACAGCATAGGAGCTCATCATCACAGTAGACCCAGTTCTTGGAAGTCAAACACTCATTCACAATCGATAAAGTGCCTATCAAAGTTATGCTCAAATACCTCGCTAGTGTCACCTGGTAGCATTTAGTCCTCTGTAGCCGTGTTTGTGAAAAGCTTATTGTCATTTTTGCAGAGCCACACATAGGTCAGGACATTACTTACAGCAGTGCTTTTCAAAGCAGCTCACTTTAAAACAAAAGACAGAAGGAAAAGATAAGGAAAAAAAGAGCTGTGGTAACTCAGGCAAGTCAAGCTTATCTTAGCATTTTCTGAGCACATGCTACATGGCAATGTGGGAGCTGAAAGCCTCATCTTCATTGCAGAGTGGAAACCTTCCTCACTTTATGCATCAGAGCTGAGGGGGTTATTAGAAGGCTAGTGTTTCAAATAACTTCTTCCTGGGTTTTTGATATTGCTTAAGCACAAAGTGACATTTTTTTCCCCAAAACTGAATAATGTCATCTTAATTCATGCATACGATTGGTTTTACAGTATTTATACAGTTATTATTATACAGTTATTTATACAGTTATTATTATACAGTGGTTTTACAGATTGGTTTTACAGGTTTTTTTTCTAGAAAGGAAGAATCCAATTGATTTGAGTTCAAAGTTCATTTTAACTTGAGTGAGATGTTCCAGTCTTTATCACTTCTAATGTTTCAAAGATCAAGTTTCATCATATAATAAACAAAAGCACATGAAGAAACTGAATGACTGAGGATACCCAGAGAACGTTCTCTAACTTCACAACCCTTTACAACATAGTTCCTGAGTATAAAACTCAACACTTAAGCATCATACACAACACAGGTTAGAATGAAACTTGACTAAAACCAAGAGCAGGTCAGTTAATATTTATCTTCAAAAGCCTTATTCTATTTGTTGTACGGTAAGTGTATCTAGTATTTAGTGCAGCTCCATTAATTTTGGCTCCAACATTTATTACTGTATACAGATACTGGTTTCCTGCATTAAAATTCAGAGGAGAAATCTTATTCCCCTATAAAGTTAACTGTTATAAATAAATTACAGGAGTACCCAAAGTAACGTGTTTGATTTAATCAACAAGAAGTTAATGAGGCCAAATTGATAGCAGAAATTAGGCAAGACTAGCTGAAAGTATTTACAGATACGTTCAGCAGATAAGACCAGAATCAATATGGGATTTCAGCAAGTAAGGGCATGTGTTTTGGAGACAAATTAAAGTGCATTACTTTCTCCTCTTAACCTTAATGGAACACAGCTAACGATAGGGCAAAGTCAGAGAGGCATAAAAGGTCAAAGCTTTCAGTTAGTAATTTTTACTAAAGAAGTCACAGAAACCTTTACAGCCTTCACTATGCTTTAATAACAAGAAGTACGTATGAAAGGCTATCTTACTGCTTTTGTTCACCTTTGAAATGAAGGCAAAATCTACAGCTTCATTCACAAAAGAAGTTAGAACAGTTAAATATAATTTGAAATGATGTGACAACATTCTATTGCCACAACTATCAAATCTAGTCATAGATCTTATTCTCGCGCTCCTGCCCCTGTACGACATTGGTGGCCACAGCAACCTGAAGACAAACATTAGGAGACGGCAGTAAAGAAACAACTAATACAGCCACTGAACTCAAAGAACTCCTTGGCCTCTGCTTCCATATTGTAGAAAGTGAGGATGCCTACACTTATACTCCATCATTCATCCAAGTTCACTATCGGACGCTTCTCTAGAAGAGTTTTTGTCCATCAGCTCAGAAATCTGCCTTCAAGTGCATGCTACACGTACAGCAGACAAAAAAGGCCCTTTGTCCTCTCATGCAATTCCCATTCCTTAGGAAACTTGGTATTTGGAGGAAATCAAAGCTATGGTATTTTTCCCATGCTCTCTGTAGTTGCAGTAGGAAAGGAATTCTCCACTGATGCATGAGAAGTTCACTATATTTCTATTTTTTCCAATGTTTTCTTTGCACTGTAAAGGTTTGTGTCTATTGTTTTATTACTTAGACCACAGAAACTTTTGTCTTTTCTGCTCCTCACTGTAACGTGACCATAGAATTTCTCCTCTCCTTCCCCCCACGTTTCTTTATAGCTTATTTAAATTAAAAACCAAAAATCTCCCATCACTAACACTTGGCTAATTAGAATCCATTGACTACATAAAAATTTTCATTCACTGGGATCCTGATTTCAAACAGTACAAGAATATGCTCCTCCAAGAGAGATACAGACTTAAAACTGAGCTGAAACATTAAAGGCACAGTACTTAAGTCAACTACATTCCAAAATACCTTATATCCTGTTATGATGAGCATAATAGGTTGATATCATCAATGATATATACAAATGATGTTTTTTCCTTCTCTTTTCCAGTTAAGTCTTCAGCTCCTCTGTATAAGTACATTATAAGACATCTTTTCTTCACAGCTACTGCTTGACTTGAACTGGGAAACCTATGGCCAGTGGCACAGTTTGTTTATATGCCGGACAGCCACATGGATTCTCTTCCCTACTACTGGAAAATGCATATCTAGTAAGATCTCAAAAATCTCATGCCCAGCAACATCTCAGAAATATCTAATGCCAACTTAGCCCTCCTATATCCCAGGCAGAACACTCTCCCCTCACCGAGTGGGGAGCAGTCATGCAGCCAATCCTTTGAAGGCTCATCAAAGGATTAAAAAGGAAAATGAAAGTCACCAAAAACCCCTTCAAAAAGTAAACAAAGCAACCCCAAACACAAACTTGGGAATGGATGCCCTTGCCTTTTTACCCTACTGATTCCAAAAGGGACTGAGACAACACTGATGTTTCTTGGTCTGTTATTGCAATCTTGTACCGGGAGCCACACTGTTCTGTACATAGAGCAGAAAGAAAACCTCTAGCAAACAAAAATCAGACCCGATCTTGGTTAAAGCTTCCTTTCACTTTTAAAGCCAAATAACAGTGCAAAACTCTAAGTAGATTTTGGATTATTTTTTCACATTTTTATTAACTAACAGCAAGCTTTTCATTTATAGGAAATGCTGGAAATGCCCACTCTCTAACTTGTTTATCATAACAACAGTTTGCAACCCAGAAGGCAGCCCTGTCATACAGCTTTTGTTAGGACTGCAGTGGCTCACAACAAAGTGGACATTTAACCCTCTCTCCTTATTGTTCATTGCCCAGAGAAGCTGTGGCTGCCCCATCCCTGGGGGTGTTCAAGGCCAGGTTGGATGGGCCTTGGAGCCCCTGATCCAGTGGGAGGTGGCCCTGCCCATGGCAGGGAGAGAGCTGGATGGGCTTTGAGGTCCCTTCCAACCCAAACCATTCCACGTTTCTATGATTAACCAAGGCCCCTGTTTACTGCTTACAAAGGCTTGCAGTGATAGGTCAAGGGACAATGGGTATAAACTGGAGAGGGGCCAATTTAGACTGGACATACGGATGAATTTCTTCACGATGAGAGTGGGGAGGCCCTGGCCCAGGTTGCCCAGGGAAGCTGTGGCTGCCCCATCCCTGGAGGTGTTCAAGGCCAGGTTGGATGGAGCTTGGAGCAACCTGACCCAGTGGGAGGTGTCCCTGCCCATGGCAGAGGGTTGGAACCAGATGGGCTTTGATGTCCCCTCCAACCCAAGCTATTCTGTGATTCTAAGAAGACTACGAAGCCCACAGGAAGTATAAAGCATTCTACATTTCTTCTTCTTTATACTTATATTTGATGTCATAGATTTATCCAACTTTTAGTGTCAATTCTAATAGAAGAGAACAAAAGCAATTCAGAATTTACTGAGGCATGGCAAAGTCATGAAGGAAATTTATCTACACAAAAGAGAAATCCTGTGGCACTAGAAGCACTCAACTGACCAATTAAGTTGTTCACACATTGCTCATTAAGTGAACCTTATCTTACATAGTAACCAAGGGGCTTACTTCTGAACAAGAACTGGTCCTTCAAGAGCCGAGTATAAAGATCAGCTGCATAGAATTAATGTGAAGCCACTTACGAAGCTTTGTCTTTTCAAGACTGCAAATTCAACAACTGCCAGCCTGTCAAGAGAATTCTGTTGAGCACAATCAGCACTTACAAACTTACATAAATTACAGCTGTCTATTTCCAGTGGAAATAATTTTAGACAAAATGCTTGCATATGCTAGTGTATCCACCTGGATGGTTTCCGATTTTTAGCGAGACATGATGCTACTTTTCAGTAGAAAAGGTCAGAATCTTAGTAATTCAGAAGTCAAACTACTAGTATAATACATGACCTGAAGCAAAAAAAAGTCATTACACTGCAAAGACACACCTACCTGTGTTTACACAGCAAAAAAAAAGTTAGCCCTTTTCCCCTTAACTCACCTACCAGTACAATGCTATTTTATTTCCTTGCCATGTATTTCCTTGCGAGTCATTACGATACGCCTGAAGGTTCTTCAGTATGTTAAAAAAGCAATCCATAAAAAATAAAACAGTTAGTTAGTACGTTAAGCACAGAATCACAGACTCCTTGTGAAGTCATGTTAAAGAGGTTCTCTCGACCACCTTCCTCCTACTGCCTGGCACTGTTGTACAGTTCCACATTATACTTGGAGGCAAAAATATGATTCTGGGTTTACCACCCAAGAAGTAGAATTCAGTTTACTTCTATCTTGACTAAACTGTCTCAGAAAAGTGCCCTTCCAGTACCTACAGGGGCTCCAGGAAAGCTGGGGAGGGGCTCTGGATCAGAGAGGACAGGGACAGGACGAGGGGTTTTCAGCTGAAAGAGGGGAGACTGAGACGAGATCTTAGGGAGAAATGTTTTGTTGTGAGGGTGGGGAGGCCCTGGCCCAGGT
Source organism: Phaenicophaeus curvirostris (assembly GCF_032191515.1). Classification (NCBI taxonomy): domain Eukaryota; kingdom Metazoa; phylum Chordata; class Aves; order Cuculiformes; family Cuculidae; genus Phaenicophaeus; species Phaenicophaeus curvirostris. The sequence continues at coordinate 3,153,623 of NC_091402.1, read as the reverse complement.
TGCCCAGAGCAGTGGTGGCTGCCCCATCCCTGGAGGGGTTCAAGGCCAGGTTGGATGGGGCTTGGAGCCCCTGATGCAGGGGGAGGTGTCCCTGCCCATGGCAGGGGTGGGACTGGATGGGCTTTGAGGTCCCTTCCAGCCCAAGTTACTCCATGATTCATTCTGTGAAAAGCACTGTATTAATCTCATTTTCCTTCTTCCAACATGGAACATGTAAAAACAATGGATCATAAAAGAAATGCTTCTCACCGACATTGCCGATGTTATCTTCTGAATCTTTACTAGGTAATATTCTACATCTACTCTTGTAGGTGCTCAATGCTGAAATGTCACTCTGATCTGATATCAATACTGGACTCACAAGTGTTTTTTAAAATATATGAGTCATTCTGCTTGGCAAGTCAGGCACGCAATTTGAAACACTCAGACCAATTGTTGAGGTGTACACTCAACCTTCTTTGAAAATCAGAAAGTTTTAAAACATCTCACATGGTGTACTTAAAAAAAACCCAACTGAAAAAAACAAAAAACACACCAAACCCCAATTAAAGCATTCAGCGTCACCATGAAGTCTTGAAGGTCTAGTTGCAGTATAAAATCAATTTGTGTAATTCCCCTTCTCAATAATCAAGTGCCTGAAAAGCCACTACTGACACTGTCAAGTTATTTCATTACACTGAACAAAATTATGCTTGAGGAAAAAAACTTTCCTATGTTGAGTTCATTCTGTTCAAATGTTAGAATCACGGAATGTCCTGAGTTACAGGGGACCCTAAAGGATCATTGAGTCCAACTCCTGTCCCTGCACAGGACACCTCAACACTCACACCATGGGGCTGAGGGCGTTGGCCAAAGGCTTCTGGAATATTGTCAGGCTTGGGGCTGTGACTGCTTCCCTGGGAGCTGTCCCAGGGCTCCACCGCCCTCTGGGAGAAGAACCTTTTCCTAATGTCCAACCTAATCCTCCCCTGGCACATCTCCCTGCCATTCCCTCGGGTCCTGTCATTGGTCACCAGAGAGGAGAGATCACGTTAAAAAGAATATGAAGTTAAAAATTTATGAAAACTGTATTACAGAGCTCAAATAACGACTTCTTGTCAACTAAAGTGTATTTATGGCCACATTCTGCTCTCAACCACCATTCAGAGTCTCTGATAACACCAGCTCATTGTATACCATGAAGAGCACGGTAGAAAGCATAGGCCACAGAGTGGTTTCAAACACATTAGTACATTCAGAGCAGTGATGTGAAACTCTGGCTAATCTGGCTGCGTGAAGCAGTATCACCTTGTCTTCCAACCTGGCGAGTGTCTTGCAAATACCACCCAAATCTCCACTTGACTATTTCCCTCCACACAGAAACTTTTGACTTCCCTCAGAAAGCGAAAGGGAACGACGGCTGTCACTCATCTGTCCACATCACAGAATTTAAAGTGCTGTCCAGAGAAAGAGCAACATCTAAGAATATGATTCTGTTTGACACACAGTTGTTGCCTTCTTACCGCATCCTACAAACACAAGTCTTACTGAAGCACCACAGAAGAGCAAAAATTCCTATTCAATTATGAACCCACTGTGACGGTTGGGTTTTATGTTTGGCAGGGCTCAAAGACAATGGCATGAAGAAGAGAGGTATATGATAAAGTCTGTGTATCTGCAGCTGCTTTGCTTGTGGCAGCTTGGGGCACGCAGTGGTGGGTGGGTGGAGGTCTGGCCCAGGCTGAGCACCGGGGGCTGTGAGCTCGTGGCCTGTCATAGCCACGTGCTGTCCCCTGACCAGACCTTCTAAACTTCACCTGGGAGCAGATGAGATGGTCCCGATCAGACTGTCCAGCTCCACAGTGGGTGGGATGGCACCCGCAGCAGAGATGGTGTAAAAGGACACTGACCCTGCGGGGGCTGCCGCCCTTCTTCAGGACCAGCCCAGCCCCACCTCCCGTGAGACGGACCCAGGACATCACAGAAATCCAGTGGTGACTCTCGCTGTTGTCTCATGCACTCTCCCTCCCACCCTGTTCTTCTTCTTTCTTTTCATGCCCCTCTCTCCCTCTCTTCTAATGAACAGTTAAATGGTCGTGGGCAATACCTGGCCTTGTTTGTGCCTCAATTTCTCGGTATCTGAACCTGCTGTCCTGGCAGGTTAGCCTGTCCTGCCGACTGTGACATCCACCTGTTGTAAAATCTTTCCCACCCCACACATCACCTACCGCTCCACAACACACATTTCATTTTGCTATCCATTCCTTTCGATGCAGCTCTTCACCAGTGACAAAATGATGAATGGCGTTTAGTATGGAAAATTCAGAGAATTTCATGAGTTTTACTGTAATCTACCACCCTAACTATCAGTGAATCACATCCTTTTCACCAGCCTTTTGAATTTTTTCCCCCCTCCCAATTACAAATTAAGTTCTGAGTAGTCAAATGAGTACAAGACAACGCCGATGCTGCTAGGCATCCGAGAGAGCTCATTCAATAAACTGTCTGATTTATAAGTAGAAAGAAACTTAATCAATTAACAAGCCTACAGAGCCTCTTACAGACAATTTTTAAGGAACATTAGAGCTTAGCAAAATACAAGTGGAGATGGCAGGTTCCAGATATCCATAATTATGAGGAAACTTCTGATCACTTTGGATTCTACCGAATAATTATTGGTTTTGGTAAGCTTTGCTAATGCTTCATCTATTATTTCACAAAACGATTTATAAGGTATAACCCTAATGGAAAGTCAGGGGGAGGAGGGAGATAAATCCAGTCTGCTATTAAATCTTATAAATAAGCATGCATTCCTCTAGCAGTGAGAAAGGCAGAGCAGACATACTAGTTGCATACACAAGATTTCAGAAACAAGGCTAATTTCTTTTCATCAACTCCAAGAATATCTGGAGTTACAATTACAGTTGCTCATTAATAGAAGCTTAAACTAATTCTAAGATGTTAATGAGGTGTGTTTTACTAACGAGAGGATCTACTCAGAAAATATTACTCAGCTTTTAAGAATACTCATTAGCTAGCGCTTGCATGGCTAGAGTTCGCTGCTTTTATGTTATCTAAATAGATAGACCTAGAATATCTAGAATTTAACATTCTGTTATAATTCAATACCATCAAGTTCCCAGAGTGTGGTTCAAGTGCATATCTAAAATTAGGGATACAGCTTAAGTGATACAGCTGTGTCACTTAAGACACAGCTTAAGTGTCTTGTCTTTGGGCAAGACACCAAAATCAGGAAATCTGCTCACTGCTGTGTCACTGACCCTGTGGTTCAGGTTCCTCACCCTCATCCTTCTCTATCCATTACCATCTCAGCACACGGTTCTCCTGCCTGGACAGCAGTCCCGAGACTGGGGCCCTGATCACGGAAAAAAGCCAGCAATGCTGCGTTACCCTCTATTCACAACCATCTTTTCTTCAAGAAGGTTCTGTGGCAGATTTCCTTCCTTTGTTGCCTTGGATTGTGTGGTCAAATATCTGCTGTACTTAATCTAATAACTCATGGTCCACAGATGAAATATGAAGCGATGAATCCTGGAATAGTTTGGGTTGGAAAGGACCTCAAAGCTCATCCCGTTCCACCCCCTGCCATGGGCAGGGACACCTCCCACGGGATCAGGCTGCCCAAGGCCCATCCAGCCTGGCCTTGAACACCTCCAGGGATGGGGCAGCCACAGCTTCCCTGGACAGCCTGGGTCAGGGCATCACCACTATCTTAGTGAAGAAATTCTTCCTTATGTCCAGTCTAAATCTTCCCCTCTCCAGTTTATACCCATGGCCCCTTGACCTATCACTACAAGCCTTTGGGAACAGTCCCTCCCCTGCTTTCTTGTAGCCCCTTCAGGTAATGGAAGGTCATTATAAGGTCTCCTTGGAGCCTTCTCTTCTCCAGGCTGAGCAACCCCAACTCAGCAGCCTGTCCTCACAGCAGAGGTGCTCCAGCCCTCGGATCCTCTTTGTAGCCTCCTCTGGATCTGTTGCAACAGCTCCATCTCCTTCTTATGTTGAGGATTCCAACAAACCATTCTAAGAAGCATAGAGTTGTTTAGGTTAGAAAAGACCTCTAAGCTCATCCAGTCCAACCGCCAGCCCAACCCCACCATCTCTACTGAACAACATCCCAAAGTGCCATGAAATGGAATGAAAGCAGTTGTCACAAGAAAGTCCCTCAATTCCAAAGCATTCATTAATGTATATACACAGAGAGCCTGTGGTGTGTGGTAATAAGGGTGACTTGCTCTTGTTCAGGGATACAGCCAAGAACAAAGGGAGTGCTGATTTGAGCACTCTGTACGAAGACTTCTAACATCAATACCATCTCCTACTCCTGGTAAATCATATAAATTACAGCACACTCTTCATGTGATTCCAAGGTTCACAGGATGATAGACTTTTAATAAGAAATATGAATATGTACTCCCAAACTTCTTTCATTTTTTTTTTTTTAGTTTAGTCTCATTTATTCTGTAAAAGTAGATGTTTCGTACTGTTTTAGGAAAAATATCTGGGTTTTTTCAACATCACAAGCGTCCCTACTTAAGATGACAAAGAAACAGGTCTGACAAATTGATGACTGTATTACTGTTCTTTCATCCTCAAATTCAGATTAAAGCTTTGTAATTTTAAAGCTGTTGGCAACTCCACAGCCAGCTCAGCTACTAGGAGTTGTTTCCATATATTTTATTTCCGTTAGTAGCAATAAAACTAAATTAAATTAACATTTGGAAACTCATCATATTCCACTCTACTGTACAGAGACAGCCTGACATTTATGCAAAAATCCATCAGGGGAAGTTTTTTTGTTGTTTTTCGAACCAGTAACAAATGGTGATTTTGCATATTTTAAGCTCCAGTTACAAAACTGTAGAGAAGTCTTTATAGAATGATTAAAACCAGGCAGAAAAGGCCCTTTTTACTTGTAGTCACTGATTCACTTAGACTACAAAGCAATACACTTGAACTTGAAGAACAGTTTCACAAGCATCTCTGTCTTCAATTCCCCAAAACCTGTTGTTCACCAGTTAAAGGACAGGAGGTCGAGTCACAGTTAACGCAGATCTTACTGGGGTAAAACCAAACAAGAAAACCCCCAAAACTCTGCTTTCCACTAGCCAGTCTCCCTGGCTTAATTACTGAGCTTTGCCAAGGTCCTCCCACTCTCAACGCAGCACAGAATGAGGCTGATATTCTACAATGCTTTCCTGCTCCTAAGTAAATTACACAATTACTTTTTCACTTAATCTAATGGACATCTTTACAAGAAATTAGCCTTTTTCCATGACCCTCAACAGACGCAAAGCTTTCCATGTCCTCTTCTATTTAGATTCTGCAAAGAATTACAGACTGAGACACTGGCCAGGTTGGATGGGGCTTTAAGGACCCTGACCCAGTGGGAGGTGTCCCTGCCCATGGCAGGGGTGGAACTGGATGGGCTTTACGGTCCCTTCCAATCCAAGCCATTCTATGATCCTATGAGTCTATGTTTCCTGCATAGCTAGAACTTCAAGTGCCCTCTTTTTTCTTCCTCTTTTCTAACTAACATTCAGGCTCTCTCCTCTTTCTTCACATATTCCTTAAATCATGTGTGCATATAGCCTTGGCACGTCTCCATTCTCTCTCTCTGCTCATCAACCAAAGGATCAGCTGCAGTGGCAGCATTGCACCAGAAATACCATGGAGAGGTTGTGATCAGAAATTCATTTGAATTCAACTGCAGTTACTTCTCACCTATTCTACCAGCAGAAAAGCAGCAAAGGAATATCTAGGAGGATGGTTAATTAAATCTCAACATCTTTAAGCCATCCATACTACTATTAATCCTTTATAAGAATGAGAACAGGAAAAGAAGGAGATCCAGAATAGGGGCACTGTTTGTGGGTAGGACTTAAGAGGTTTGCTTCAAGTGTTCAGAGACGCTCACTGATCCTGACTCCTCTGTTGTACACTGCTTGACTCCTCTGTTCTGTTGCCTTGAGTTCATTAAGCAAAACAATCATAGCATTATAGAATCATTTATGTTGGAAAAGACCTCAAGCTCATCCAGTCCAACCATCAGCTCAACACCACCATACCTGCCAAATCATGTCCCAAAGCACCACCTCTACATGGTGTTTGAACCCCTCCAGGGATGGAGACTCCACCATCGTCCTGGGCAGTCTCTGCCAGGGCTTCGCCACTCTGTCAGTAGAGAAATTCTTCCTGATATTCAATCTAACCCTGCGTCGTGCAACTTGAGCCCATTTCCTTTCATCCCATCATTTGTTATGTTACTTGGGAGTGACAAGGTCCATACTAGAGGTAAGAGAAACATCCTGTAGTCACTAATCATTGAAAAATACTATTTTTGCAAACTTTGATTTGATAGATTCTGCTACAGATATACATTCTTATCCACAACTGTCAGGCCATACTACTAAATACTAAAATTGCATTTTCTACTGAAAACATGTGAATAAAGACAGCTAATTAAAAAGGGCTATCACACTGACAATTCCATACCTCACACTGTGTATACATTCATCACATCTGAGAACATAAAGTGTTCAAAGCAATTTATCAATTTTAATAGATTTAATACCTAGGCTTGAAAATTACATGGCATTCACCAAAAGGAAAGCAATCCAAGTTCATTATAGTACAATAGTATTATAAACAGAAAGAATTTCAAGGGATGATTTTTAATTATTTCAGTGTATTATCTAGAACGACATTGCTTTTACGAAACAACCTTGTTTCTGCATAGTGAGATTCAGTGTTCGCTGCGTTTCAGAACACTTCAAAACATCTTTGCGATAAGTTTTAATCTTTATGACAAGTTATAAAACTACCAAAACCAAATCCACCAACACAATAACTTTTGCAACGGAGCAACACAATAAAACTCTAGGGCATCACATGTATTGGACATTCCACTCCAGTATGAAAAAAAACCAGCTATTCCAGCGCAAGTGATGCAGTCAAGACACTGATTACACCCACTCAATGGCAAGAAACATCCAAACTCATCCCAAGCTTTCTCAGTCCCATGCACACATATATATAGGTGTGTTGAGTGTGCCCTGCCCAACCAAGCTCTAGAGTCCACAGCATTGGAATAACAAGGATCTTGAAGGACATAGATCTGTTGGAGTAAGTCCAGAGGAGGCCACAAAGATGATCTGAGGGCTGGAGAACCTCCTAGGTGAGGACAGGCTGAAAGAGTTGGGGTTGTTCAGTCTGGAGAAGTGTCCAGGGAGACCTTAGAGCAGACCCCAGTACTGAAAGGGGTTCTAGGAAAGCATCAGGCTCCTTGGGCAGCCTGATCTAGTGGAGGGTGTCCCTGCCTGTTGCAGGGGGGTTGGAACTGGATGATCTTTAAGGATCTTTCCAACCCAAACTATTCTATGATTCAATGAAAGCTGGGGGGGAGCTCTTGATCAGGGACTGCAGAGATAGGATGAGCGGGAACGGTTTGAAGATGAAACAAGGGAGATCAAGATGACATCTCAGGGAGAAATGTTTTGCTGTGAGGGTGGGGAGGCCCTGGAACAGGTTGCCCAGAGCAGTGGTGGCTCTCCCATCCCTGGAGGTGTTCAAGTCCAGGTTGGATGGGGCTTGGAGCAACCTGACCCAGTGGGAGGTGTCCCTGACCCAGTGGGAGGTGTCCCTGACCCAGTGGGAGGTGTCCCTGCCCGTGGCAGGGGTGGAACTGGATTGGCTTTGAGGTTCCTTACAACCCAAACCATTCCATGATTCTGTGATTCTATGACATCCCAACTTAGAGTTGGGGAGGAGAGGAAGAAATGACAGGAAGGAAACAAGCAAGGTATCCTCACAAGATATATATTTGCCTGCCCTTTTGAACGCTAATTCTTCTTTTTATTGCTCAGAAAAATCTTCTAAAGAGGCTCTCCAGAAAAACTAAAAAGTTTCATGGGGATGACAATGGTACAAAGTTTTGACAGGACACAAGGAAGGAAAAAGAAAAGGATGGATCCAGTTCAGAGTATACCTGCTCTGCCCATGTCACTCCAACATATCAGCTCGGAATCAAGCTGAATTCAAGAGACAGATCTGTTTCTCCCCATGTCTGCTAGAAACAAAGATCAAAGGTAATCCCTGCACTGGTTCATCTCATACCCATGAGCACTGAACATGAGAAAGATCTTGCTTCTCCAGAACAAGCCACTAAACTGTCACAGGGTACAGTTCTCTAGTGATGGAGAAATACATGCCAAGCTATCATCCATCCCATCACAAAACAATCTCTGGCAGAAAGGAGGTAAATAAAATACATGGTCGCACCTCTTTTTCTGTTTTCCAGAGCAGTCCTTTTGTTTTAAGCGCTAATGCTGGTGAGAGTCAAACACTACAATCCTAACCAGTACTTTTGCTAAGTAACTGCAAAGACGAGCCCTTAACTAACTTCACTCAATATGGTACCTGTCCATTTAATGCCCAGACAGTGCATTTTATTCCTGTCTTCTCACCTGCTTGTAGCTCCTTCCTAGACTTCATGAATCCAACAGAACAAGTTGGTAGAAGCTATCGGCACAGCACTGTCAGCATAATGATTGGCTGGTATTTGGCTGATATTTTTGTGAGCAGGAATGAGGATTTCTTCTCTTCAGTGTTTAAGCAGTATTCCCTAGGCTGACCTTAGAAGGTCATTTCAGATCATTACAGCCCATCTTCATTTGTGAGAAACAAAGGAAAACAGTATGAAGGAAATGAACCACAATGTAAAGACACAACATCAACATAGATAAGTGAGCTTTTGTTCAAGGAAAAGCAAAGCTGACCAGGATTTTATGCAGGCAGAAACTTAACAGCACATCCTCAGAAACATTTCACCTCTGCTCGTAAGAAACACAGTTGAACAGGGAGGATGAAAGAGCTGGACTGAAAGAGGAGGACTACGGCTCTGCCTTCTGCTTGAGCTGCCTGCTACTGCATTTATCTGTTAGCCTGATTTTAGGTTAACATAAAAGTCTGCAAGTGCCTTGGAGTAAGTCAAGTTCATGGTGAATAACAGAATTAATTCACTGAACAGCCTCAAAACAGAAGATTATATCAATGCTCCAAGATTCATGCTGATTGCCTGAAGGTTTCTGCAGCAAACACATGGTGTTGATTTTTACCACCACAACCCAGAAGCCTGCATACAGGAGAAATAAGCCGCACGCAGCATCACTAGTTCCTATAGAAGCACAAGTCTGAGCAGACCCCTCCTTTAAGGTGGAGAATTTATCTGGCAAGGCATAGAAGTATTTTTCCATTGGTCTTGCAGCCCACTCCCTCAGCCTGTCAGTCAAATAACCCCCCACATGAAATAATCCTTATTCATTAAGATGCATGCGAGGAGCAAGGGCTAGAGTTCTCCTAACATTTAGATTTTAGGCAGCACCAAACCAGATCTGAAGTAACTGGCTTTCAGCTGTACCTCTACACTACTTAAATACCTCAAAACACGGTTTCTAATGATGAACTCAGCTCAGATTGCATCAGCGACCCCCTAATATGAACCACCAAAAACTACAGGAGACTCAGCATGTCAAACCAATAATGTCTGTGGTAGGTTGAAATGTGACCTTAATTATAGTTCTGTAAATTCACATGTCAGTGGACTTACTTTTCATTTGCAATAGCTGACCGCCGTTAGTCCTTCCACAGCGTGCCAGCCCACTGGCAACCCTACTGGAAGTTAAACTCAACACCAAGGAAGAAAGCACAGGCATCTTACTCCCATCCCAACTTCAGCAGCTTGTGATCTTGTCCAGTTCACTTGCTGTCTATTAAAAATACGGCACCACCTTCCCCTGAGCAGCCTTGAACTCGGGTCAATACTGTAATCACTTTTGATTTCTGCTGTAAGAAAAATGCATTTCAGGGGATCTTTGATCACTCCCTACAGGCTCCTATTCTTCTGATATCGGATTGATTATTCTGCAGTTCACTGGTTTTGTGGACAGCCTGCACACCTGTGGGAAAAACTGGATTTTTAATTCTGCAAGTGAAAGGTCTGGCTTTTGTGTTTCTGGGGTTTTTTTTTAAGAAATAAAATACAATATGTTTAAATACAATGTTCTGGCAATTCCCAAAACAAGCTGTAGGGTGTTATGGTGAACCCACAGCTAACATTTTGGATCTTGTTATCATTGATCAATGGTCACATTCCTTGAGAATCAAGGCATCTGTTTAACTGTAATGGTCTAATGAACACAAACCACTTTCAGATTCAACTATGCAATTTTAAAGTGTCAGTCCTGTTTAGAGCCCTGTTACGAGTTCTAAAAGCTTGATTCAGCCACCTTTTCAAAAAGGTTGGTTTAAAAAGCTCCCCTCAAGGTAGAAAGTATAAAATACTAAATGAATAAGTGAAGTATGTGATAACTACATTAAATTCTTTAAATTAACTGAACCTTCCAGGTGCAAGATGAGTACTGCAGTAATGAGTCAATGAAGGGTCTCATCACCAAGTAAAAGAGGGGAGACTTAAGAAAGCCTGAACAAGTAACGGACTTCTCCCCAACACAGATGTTGCCCCCCTAATCTGGCTCCCAGCTTTGCCAATACAAATGAGCATTTATTATACATTTGACTAAAAACTAACCAGCAATATGTTTCTGCAATTATCAAAACTGAAACTGAGTCTCAAACCACACTGGAGATAAAAGCATCCAGGAAATGTCACGTTACCTATTACTGAACTTGTCCAAGGTAGAAGGTCCTTTAAAATACAAATGGCATGCTAAGTAGAACCAATAAACCCCAACATTTTTTAAAATATTAAAAGCCTAATAGTTAGGCTTTTTAAATGAAACATTTTCTGATAACCAAGACAGAAAGAATACAACATACACCTACCTGATGCTTCTTGAACTGTCACCTTCAGACCTGTAAAGTAATACACAAATAATTAGGAGATAGTTACTGTTGGCATTTAAACACCAGATAGTCTAAAAATAAAGATGGTAGACCTTCTTATTCATTCTCAGCGTTTTTATTTCAGTTCATTTTTGTACGGTTTTTGTAGAATCACAGAATAGTTTGGGTTGAAAAGTCCATCCAGTTGCACCCCCTGCCATGGGCAGGGACACCTCCCACTGGATCAGGGGCTCCAAGCCCCATCCAACCTGGCCTTGAACACCTCCAGGGATGGGGCAGCCACCACTGCCCTGGGCAACCTGGGCCAGGGCCTCACCACTCTCATAGTCAAGAAATTCCTCCTTATGTCTCATCTAAGTCTGTCCGTCTCCAGTTTATACCCATTGTCCCTCGTCCTGTTAATCCAAGCCTTTGTAACCAGTCCCTCCCCAGCTTTCCTTTAGCCCCTTCAGGTACTGGAAGGCCACTATAAGGTCTCCTCAGAGCCTTTTCTTCTCCAGGCTGAACAACCCCAGCTCTCTCAGCCTGTCCTCGTATGGGAGGTGCTCCAGGCCTTGGATGACCCTCCTTGTAGCCTTCTCTGGACTCGTTCCAACAGCTCCATCTCCTTCTTTTGTTGAGGATTCCAGAATTGGGCACAATCCTCCAGATGAGGTCTCACAAAAGAGGAACAGAGGGTCAGAATCCCCTCCTTTGCCCTGCTGGCCACGCTGCTTTTGATGCAGCCCAGGACACCCTTGGCCTTCTGGGCTGTGAGCACACGTTGCCAGCTGATGTCGAGCTTCTCATCAACCAGCACCCCAAGTCCTTCTCCTCAGGGCTGCTCTCAATCACATCATCCCCCAGCCTGTTTGAAACTGGGGATTGCCTCAACCCAGGTGTAGGACCTTTCACTTGGCCTTGTTGAACTTCATATATTTTCCTTACTAATGAGAAATTTAGAAAAAAAAGTACAAAACAGTCTATTTAATTTTAGAGTAAATCCATTACAAGTTAAAGAAACCAGTTACAGTTGAAGTCATTAGTTGCAATATTAAAACATACATTGACACTCTGAGTTCTCAATATAGACCTTCTGTAAATAAGCAGTAACAAAGATTTATGTTCCATATTTGCAAGTGAAAAGCACTGGTCTCTGACATTAATGCAGAAGCAGAGTATCTTGTACCATTTTTTCTAGCCTTTCTCACTCTTTAGATGAAAAGGTCACAGGCAAATACATTTAGCAACCTAACGCACAGGCTTTTGAGGAGCTATTCAAGGGGCTAAGGTCTGCAAAAAAAAGCAATTCCAAATATCCCACACTTGTATGAATTTTGTAGTTATGCAAAAATGAGAGATAAGGCATGCTAAGTTCCAGAAGCTCCTGAAGGGCATATTTTTCTCAATGTGAGATAATTTCACCAATCCAAACCAGAACAAAGCCTTTCCCCTCAATGTTTTTTTAAGTAAGGAAATTTAATTTAACGTCATTCACTCCAACAAGGTTTCCTTCTCCAAAAAGAAGCAGAAACCTAGTATTCATAGAATATCAGAATGGTTGAGGTTGGAAGAGACCTCTAAGCTCATCCAGTCCAACCATCATCACACCACCACCGTGCTGTCTAAACCACGTCCCAAAGTGCCACTGCCACACACTGTTTGAATCCCCGCGGGGATGGAGCCACCTCCACTGCCCTGGGCAGCTTCTGCCAAGGCTTCAACACTCCATCAGAAAAGAAATGTCTCCTGATCTCCAATCTAAGCCTCCACTGACACAACTTGAGGCCATTTCCTCTCATCCTCTCTCTTTGCTACTTGGGAGAAGAGCCCAGCACCCACCTCGCCACAACCTCCTCTCGGAGACCACAGAGAGCAATCAGGTCTCCTCTCAGCCTCCACTTCTCCAGACTGAACAACCCCAGTTCCCTCAACAACTCCTCATAAGACACGTGCTCCAGACCCTTTGCCAGCCTTTTTGCCCTCCTCTGGGTACCCCAAACAGAAGAAAACACACTATCATTTGCCCAGTTCTTTTCCTTCCTCACTCCAGAAAAATCCAGCTTCAGTGCCACAGAAATCTTAAATACACATGAGAGTCCACAAAAAAGCCCAGAATCAAACATGCAAAGCAAAGCAGCAGAGACTCCAGAGTAAAACAGGGCCTCTAAAACATCCTTTCTATGCCATTATCTTACCAGGGACCCAAATAAAAAGGTGATCAAGATGAACTTCCAAACTCTAACACTTAAGTGACAACAAGCTGGCACCAAAGTTGCTTCCTCAAAACCAAAGACAAGGGTATTTCTTTAGGAACTAAAGAATCTTCCCTGGATGACTGGAGGGGGAAGGAAATAACACCAATTGCCTAGCAGAATGTTTTCCATCTCTAAAACCAGCCTGTATATTATGCTAGACACAGTGGAAGAAGTTACAGCTAGAGATGTCTCCAAAGTCTAATGCTAGAAAGTAAACTACTAAAATCTAATTTTCAGAATCTATTGTAGCAATAGATACCAAAAAACCTGACATTTTTTTCCCCTTCATCGTTATATGCTCTAATGTCATGTTTATTTTCTTCAAGCTCAAAGAAGTCTGGGTGATTTTAAAAGCACAAGCTAAGAGGTAAGAAGGAAATATGAACTCGGTATCACATCCTATGAGACACACAGGCAGTGGGAAGCACGCTGGAAATCTGGACTGGGTCTAGGTTACAGAAAGGTGGCCAGGTATACCTATGAGTAGGCTTATCGATGTTCCTCACAGCCAACGTCAGAGAATACTTAAAACAGAAGCAAAATTAGCACAGTGGGAAATTCTGTGGCCCAGAGCAGATTGAATCAACTTCTGCCTGGCAAGAAAAACTCCATAAGTAGCTGTACTCACAATCTCTCAATCTAAACACCCAGCAGATATGAGGAAGTTCACTGTACAGCTTGACACTGTTCCAAATTAAAAAAACCCAAACACTTCTCTGAAATTGTTCTAACCATATTTTTACTTGAGGTGATGAAAAAACATCACTGCCCTTCATTTGTGAGAATTACAATTTTAATTAACAGTATCTTGCTTTATCATAAAAACTTAGGGCAGCATTTTGTCTACCCAAAGAACACTCTTGATCTTCATAAGGGCTGTTACTGACATCATTATCTGTTATCGCAAGATTTAGTTTATTCAATATTAAAAAGATTTTACAAAACAATATGGAATGTAAAATCAACCCCACAGATCCATACCTAGAAGGGCTCTAAAAGAAATATTGAAGAGAGACACTTTGTCAGTTCTTGTTAATGAAGATAGGATCCGATACCAAACGGCTTTTACTTTACTGTGTTACTTTACTTTATTCAGAACATTTTAACATATAAACACATGCAAGGCTCACAAGGGGTCTGCAATTCCATCCTGGCCCCCTGCCCAAACACTGCAAGCAGTCCAAAGTCCACCTTCATGCACACCTTTTAACACACAGAATATGATCCAGAAGAGAGGTGAGGAAAGGGTTGGCACGGGGCTAAATCCTACTGTCAGGTTGCAGCTTCAGGAATTCAAGCTAACACAGTGTTAGCTCACGAGGGTTTTTTCTGTGAGGGTGGGGAGGCCCTGGCCCAGGCTGCCCAGAGCAGGGGTGGCTGCCCCATCCCTGAAGGGGTTCAAGGCCAGGCTGGATGGGGCTTGGAGCCCCTGATCCAGTGGGAGGTGTCCCTGCTCACAGCAGGGAGGTTGGAACTGGATGATCTTTAAGGTCCCTTTCAACCCAAGCTATTCTATGATTCCCATTTCTTTAAGACTGCCTGGTCACTTTAAATGGTTAAGTTTTAGATACACACACGTATTCTGCTAGACAGACGGTAACTTCAAAGCAGCTTTTTCTACAAGATTACCTTATTTTTGAAAGTTACAGGAACACAAGGGAAGGAAGAGAATTGAATTCACCTATGCATCCCCATGAGTAATGAAAAAATTAATGAATAAAGTGTTTAACTGACACCTTCCCACACTCAGTTTTCAGCAAATTACCTCTTGCAGAACAGAAGCTTTACAATTGAAAAAGATGTTCTACGTAATTGCCTGTACTCTCAAGTTTTCAAATAGAGCTGAGAACTGGATTTTTAACACCTTCATTTTCTGCCTTTCCTCTTGACGAGAATAACAAAACCATTAGAATCATCTGAACAGGGAAAACGTCTTTGAGCACTTGAAGCGTTCTGAGGTCATGAGAAGCAGCAACCAGCTATTCTTGAACACCCTTCCATGAGCTCACCATCTTCTCACTAAAACTCAAGAAGTGTTTTAAGCAAGGTGTTCTAGGCAAGGGAAATGGCAAGGTGAAAACGCTGGGTCTCTGCAAGGTGCTTGTTGCTGAGGTCTGCCCAGTGCACCAAGGCTGGAACCAGCTGCTCTCCATGCTCATCGTCTTCCAATTCAGCACAGCTAACAATGGGTGAAGACTGACCACCATCCTTCTCTATTTTTAGGATCCTCAAAGGTAAAAAAGCCACTAAACTTTGCAACTGCTAAATTTGCATCCTCAAGTTTAAGATCTACTGGAGCAAATTCTTAAGAGTTATTCAAAGGTGGTCGATTTTACTCAGGGAATGAGTAATTGATTTGCAGGGCTGAATGAACACACTCCTGAAAAAAACTGCTATTGTAGTTTGAAATAAAGCATTAGATTTTATTTAAGTACTCTTTAAAACTAGGATTTCGGATCAATATTTAATGTTTTTGCTTATGCTCTAAGCATGTGCTGGGCTCTGGATTATCATTTTCCTTTTTGACTCAGAGAAATGATACCATCGCTGCTGAAACAAGGAGAAAGGTGAAAAATATCTGGCAATATATTGCATTATTTCTTTTAAGGTAGACCTTAAAGGAAGAAAAAGCTACAATATATAGCATATTCTCTATGCTACAGTAATTTATTTTAAATAGAATAGATATAAAAATGGAATGTAAGTTATCTCAGTGATGTGATAAGTGGTGTGGCTTTCTCCAAGATTTCTCCTCTCATCTCTGGCTGGTTTCCAATATTTCATTTTGAGCAGAACTAAATATTAAACCACACTCCCCACTGAAGTACAAGTTTGTCTTCTTCTGACCCCAGGAACTTCATTCTCAGTAGCAAATATGGCAAAATATTCCCTTTAAGATTGCTGTAGTCAAGAGAAGCAGAAATGGCTTCACTAGTAGCAGTATTTGCTGCAATTCCATTTCAAACAGAGGCCAGGAGGAACAGGTACAATCATAACAGTAACAACCCTTATCACTGTCTGCAGGAGCTTGTGGTGAGGTGGTCTCTTTTACTAAGAAACAAGGGATAGGATGAGAGGAAATGGCCTCAACTTGTGCCAGGGGAGGTTTAGATCGGAGAGTAGGAAAAATTATTTCACTGAAAGGGTTCTCAGGCACTGAAAGGGCTGCACAGGGCAGTGGTGGAGTCCCCATCCCTGGAGAGATTTAAGAGATGGGCACACAAGCTGCTCAGGGATGTGGTTTAGCAGTGAACAGCTACAGTTGGACTCTATGATCTCAAAGGTCTTTTCCAACCAAATGATTCTATGATTCTACAGCAAACCTTGAACCAAAAAAATCAAAGGCAGAGAAAACCAAAACCATTAGTACTTAAGACTCAGAGGAGACAGCAAACTAAAAGACTATTAAAATCCTTACTGATTAAGTTCCATAAAAGTGCTGCCATCAACCTGCATCTGCCAGTGCACATCTGTGACAACTGGAGATTTTAGAAAACATCTCCATTCACGTTACCAAAATGACTTCTTCTCTTCTGCTTTCATACCCAAGAGACAGTCACCACTATCCTCCTATAAACAGACCAAGCAGGAAAATAACAGACAAAGTATCCTGCCTTCCAGTTGCTGAGTTGATTGGCAAAGTTTCCATAAAACTTTTTTGGTGGGATATTGTCAACTCGTAAAAATTGAAAGCCATTTACAGGAATATCACAATTTTGAAGAAACCTTTGAGAAAGGCAGGAAAGCCACTCAAATTGGGAATGTGAGAGGTCCCCATCAGCAAGTTTCTTGTTCACTTAGGTAAGAGTAGAGTCTCAAGTCCCAGACGTTGGGCTTCAAAGGCAAAGCTCATTCAATGGATTTTCCTCACACAAAAGATTTTATCGAGTCTTTGGCTCAACCCATCAGGAAATGTTCATTTCTCTCCATTTGTCCACCCTTAAGGTGGGGTTGTTTAGCCTAGAGAAGGGAAGGCTGAGGGGAGACCTTATTGCTCTCTACAACTACCTAAAAGGAGGTTGCAGAGATTTGGGTGTTGGTCTCCTCTCCCAGGTGAGAGGACAAGAGGGAATAGCTTCAAGCTGCATCAGAGGAAGTTTAGATTGGGCATTAGGAAAAGTTTCTTCACAGAAACAGTTCTCAGGCCCTGGAATGGCTGCCCAGGGTGGTGGTTGAGTCACCATCCCTGGAGGTGTTTAGGAAGTGGGTGGATGAGGTACTTGGGGACATGATTTAGTAGTAGGCTGGTATGGTTGGAGTCGATGACCTCTAAGGTCTTTTCCAACCTAATGATTCTATGAATAAACAAGCCAAATTTCTTATGCCATCTGATTTGTTGTTTACATGTAAAGCTACTACTAGAATCGAAACAACACAAATGGTTTCACTAGACCTGGAATTGAAACAGATGCTTCTAAAAGCAGCTTCAGGACCAGCTTCAGTCTGACTCATGAAAAGGCCTCCGGGAAAGCTGGGAGGGGCTCTTGATCACGGAGTGTAGGGATAGGACATCGGGAAATGGGTTTCAGCTGAAAGAGCAGAGGTTGAGATGAGATATGAGGAAGAAATGTTTTGCTGTGAGGGTGGAGAGGCCCTGGAACAGGTTGCCCAGAGCAGTGGGGGCTGCCCCATCCCTGGAGGTGTTCAAGGCCAGGTTGGATGGGGCTTGGAGCACCCTGATCCAGTGGGAGGTGTCCCTGCCCATGGCAGGGGTGGAACTGGATGGGCTTTGAGGTCCCTTCCAACCCAACCATTCTGTGCTTTTCTGATTTTCAAAATACAATTTTGTTCATAACCATGAATGCATCTTCCATAGACTGATATACCTAACTGCCTCTGCAACTGCAGGCTTAGCAGATACTTTGTTTGGGAAATGCACAGAGTTATGGCAACATTCTATAAAAATACATAGAACATGTATGTTATATACATGTAGTATATAGAAACAAAGTAAAAAGTCGAAACAACAGTTTTAAAACTCTATTTGTTTAAGATTCATGCTCAGGATGCAAATTTTTGCTTTACATGGCAGGGTAGAATAACAGCCCAAATAAGAACTGAAATCTTATTGCAAAACCCCACAAGCGAACAGGACTTGAATGCATTTTCACAGCCCCACATCCACCCGTGTGGTGATAAGCCAGGTCCTATCTCCTCATGTAGTCAGAGAGGTCAATTCCTCCAGAATACAAAGAACTGGCTAAAAGCCAAGGTTTATAGCGGTACATCATATTGCCACACTAAATAATCATACCCCATCTGAAATATTATACATCATCTCACAAGCCACAAGAAGGCATTTTACTTTTTAAACTGATTTTAGGAAGCTTTGTATCGATATGAGCATACAGTAGCCACATATTAAAGAGCATCTCCATTTCATTTTTGTTTTTTAACAAGAGGAAAAGATTGAACCAAAACTTTGCAGAGCAATACTAGAAGCAGTGCATCTGATGAAGCTTTGCTTTGAGCACAGGACTTGCACCAAGAAAGCCACGTCCAGGACAGTAGTTAGTTTAGTAGTATGCAAAGTCTTTCAGCATTTGCAATGCAAACATATCACCTTCAAGAAAAAAGCTTCAGGGAGACTTCATTACTGGCTATATAAACAATACTGCTTGTATCACGAGTGGGCGTTAGCATGCTTCAGCATCAAGTTTCTACGGGTATATGTTCTGAGCAGCAACTCAAAACAAGGCAGATGCTGCCAGGAAACTTCCAGCCCCATCCAAAGGCTACTAGGGCTTTCTAAGATTTGTATTTTAGGCTACTGTGCCTGAACGTGCCCCTGTGGATCTCAAGAGATGTGCAATACACTGTTAAGTAAAGAAATACTCTAATTCCAGGAGTCTGGAAAGAGTATATGGGATAGCCATATACCTAGTATATGGCATAGCCAAAACCTCCCTGAGCCTCGAGGAACATGTCCTTGCTGTCCTGCCCTTGCTCTCCTGCAAAGCAAGTCTAGATCAGCATCAGTGCATTGCCAGCAAAGTACAAAACAATACGTGCAGTAAAAGACATATGGGAAGGAGATTTTCCTTTCCAAAACATGGGTTTAGTTTGCTAGGCGTTGTATAACACAGGACAGGAAAATTTTACTGGGCTGGAGACTCTTAAAAGAAGTCATCAAATAAACTATAGTAAGATCTGTCCAGTCAGTACATTTTAACAAGGTAATTTTCAGAATGAGAAATATTATTCATTTTGCCACTAATTATAGTGCTTTCAGCAGGATTGTTATTATGCACAACAGAATGAAGGAACGAGCACTCACTGCAGAAACAGGCTCTTGGGCTGCCCATTGTGGCATCAATAGAAAGAAGTGAATTACAGGAATATGATTACTGCACTGCGTTTCCATTTAATACGGAGATTAAAAAATGTCCTGCACAGTAGGAAAAACACTATTTTCATGGATTATTTGATAACACTAGTATCCTAAGAGTCGTTTTTGTTCTTTTCCAGATAATACGAGAAAGTAGATTCAGCACTGTACTCGACAGGATCTCTAAAAGATTTCTACAAAACAAAAAAGTTTCTTTCTGAAGGTTCGATCTGACAAGTCAGCTGCCTGCTAACCAACCTGGACCACACTTGACTGGCAAGGAGACTCGTGCCTTGCTCAGCTTGGATGGAGTCTGTCATTAAGAGACACCCACAGCCCAGACCTCCATGTCAGCCTGAAAGATAGGACAGGGTCAATATTTATGAGCTATTTCCCTTTATTCAGTTAGAGAAGGACTGAGAGCCGTCACACTTCCCCCTCAAGTGCTTTAGATAGGCTTAAAAATTGCGGCCCCAAATCCTTCAGACTCATAGTGCTGCCCGGTTAACAAGCATGTCTGATAAATCCTTTTAAGGGAAAATAAAATGGGTGATGGAGCGAAACTGCACTACAGGAAAATGCAAAGCAACTCAGTGTGTAGGTTTGAGGTCTGGCTCTCCCTACTTTTCAACACCAGGATCACACAGTCCGAGCAGGAGACAACCCCTGGTACGCTGTATTAGGTCCACCCAGCCACTTAGTTCACCTACTGGGAAGTTAAAAACTGCCCATGTGTTTGTGCTCCCGATGCAGTTAGTTAAAAATGTCATCATGGAACCTTCCAGGAAAGGCACATCTCACAGACAGGGTCAGTGAAAGTCGAAGGGAGAACCTCTGCCCCTAAGCCAGGGGATGCTCTTTCCTAAAAGGTGACTGTGAGTGTTCCAGAGATGTGCAATCATCACATCATAGAATGGTTTGAATTGGAAGGGACCTTAAAGATCATCCAGATCCACCCCCTGCCATGGGCAGGGACACCTCCCATGGGGAGGTCAGGGCTCGTCAGGGCTGCTCTCAATCACATTACCCTCCACCCTGGATTGAAACCATGGATTGACTGCCCTGACCCAGGTGTAGGACCTCACAAACCACCACAAAAACAATCTGACTGTGGAAAAGCAGGAAGAGTCCAGATGTGGTTTTCCATTGCTACAAGGGACAAAGGCATTTCACCTGAAGTCTCAAACAGTAAAAAGCTTAAAACTTGAATCAGCAGTATCAATAAACCAAATTTGGGCTGGCACTTAGACTAATAGATCGCACTGCAGATCACACATGTAAGTACACCATCTCCCACACAAAATAGCATTGTGAAGATAACACAAGGAGAAACATATGAATGACAAGCTGCAAGATCCAATGCCAGAGAGATAAGAAGCATTTTCAGGCATCACTTTGAAACTGAAAAAAAAAAAGTGACAGCAGGTGCCCAATTCCCACTGTATTTCATTGCAACCAAGTTATAATTGTCAGTTATGCTGCTGGAACTGTTCCTCTGTGGCCAGCCTTGGTGGTTTAACCCCAGACAGCAACTAAGAACCACCCAGCTGCTTGCTCTCTCCCCGTCCCATGCTGCTGGGATGTGGGGGAGAATTGGAAGAGCAAAACTGAAAGACTTATGGGTTGAGATAAGAATAATTTAAAAATAGAAATCATAAACACAACAGTGACGTAATTAAAAGGAAAATAGCAAAAAGAGAGAGAAACAAAACAACAAGCACAAGTCTTATGAGAAGCAGCTAGGGCTGTTTAGTCTGGAGAAGAGGAGGTTTAGGGGAGACCTCATCGCTGTCAACAACTACCTGAAAGGAGGCTGTAGCGAGACAGGTGTTGGTCTCTTCTCCCAAGTAACAAGTAATAGGTTGAGAGGAATGGCCTTAAATTGTGCTAGGCGAGGTTTAGACTGGAATTAGGAAATACAAATTCCCTGAAAGGGTTGTCAAGCATTGGAACCAGCTGTCCAGGGAAGTGATTGAGCCAACATTAAAAGACATGTAAATCTGGCACTTAGGGACATGGTTTAATGGTGGACTTGCCTGTGTGAAGTGCAAGCCGGGACAGGAACATTGAAAACAGCAATTTCCTTAGGTAGTAGACGCATTTTTGTCTTTTAAAGCTAAACTGTTAAACCCAAGTAGCCATGTGTCTCAATCCCTGAGAAGCAGCAGAGATTTTTCTCTCCCATAGATAACTTACTACGTTCTATGATAAATACCATGGAAATGCAGCTAGTGGCATATGGTCTCCATAAAGAGCTTGTTATATCTATTCCTGGACTGTCTGCAGCTACTGCTGTCCAAGAAACATCTATTCCAAACTCTCAGCAGCCTCTGATGAGAGATCTGTAAAAGGATCAGCTTGATTTCATTGCCCAGCCCTCACGCTGCCACATATGCTAGCGAGCTTCTGCTTAGCTAGCAGCTGGGCTGAACACATCCTCTCTGTGCTCACCCTGGCTCATTTAGAATGCATTTTCCACTAATACAAGTCCTCTTTTCCCTTAATGTCTGAAAATAGTTTGCAGGAATGGACAGGATACAAAGCCCCACGTTTTCACAAAGCACAGCCCCCTCGGCAGACGGCGCGATGCGCTTCTCATCAAGGTTATGGATCCATCTGTCCACCCAGTGAGGGGCAGAGCAACACGCTTCCTCCAGCATGCAAATACGGACCTGTGCAGGGCAGATGCTACATCATCCCACCACCTGCAGAGCCTGGCACAGCCCTCCATACCTGAATATGTATCAAAAACAGCTAAAGACACATAAAACTCAGCACACAGAGGCAACTACCTCAGGGCACGTCTAGCTAACTGGAGAAATGTTGCTATCCTCCACTCACAACTATCAACGATACCTGGGGTGAGGGGAAGGGAGATGCAATTCCTTCTTTTCAGGGTACATGTGAACACAGCTGCATGCAGACTGAAGTAGCAGTGGTCTGAACACAAAGCAATTGAGAAATACCATCTCCTATCTGTCCAAAACATTTCCTGCACTGAGGGGAGCCTTCATCGCACTCTACATCTTCCTCACATGGGGAGGAGGAGGAGCAGGTGCTGAGCTCTTCTCTCTGGTGACCAATGACAGGACCCGGGGGAATGGCAGGGAGATGTTAGGGGATGGGTTAGGTTGGACATTAGGAAAAGGTTCTCCCCGCAGAGGGTGGTGGAGCCCTGGAACAGCTCCCAGGGAAGCAGTCACAGCACCAAGCCTGACAATATTGCAGAAGCATTTGGCCAACACCTTCAGCCCAACAGTGTGAATGTTGGGGTGTCCTGTGCAGGAACAAGAGCTGGACTCAATGATCCTTGTGGGTCCCTTCCAGTTCAGGACATTCCGATTCTATCCGCCTCTGGAAGGGGAAGCAATTAAGCCAGAGGATACGTTCAAGGCTCTCCTCTCCTGTTTCCCCCGAGAAGCCTGGCACATGGCACAAGGCCCCACCATTCCCAGCCAGCAACGTCCTCCCAGACAGGCTATTCCCAATGTGGCCCCTCTGTACGTACTACAGAGCAGGACAGAAAATCACCCGCAGAATAAAAAAATACAGCCAAGCAAAACAAGGAGAGGGGAAACGGTGTTTACGGAGGTTTTCTGTGACCCTTCCCTGCAGCAGGTAGCAGTAAGGGTTTTGTGGAGCTCCTGTCTCCAGAGCAGCATGGCACTGCGCGAAGTAGGCTCTGCAGTCTTCACTTGCTCTACATGAAGTCCAGCACCGATACCTGCCTCATGAGACTCAGCAATTAAGACTCTGCGGTGAAGCCAACTTATGATCTCAGGAAGAATATTGCCAAAGTGCCATATGGAAGGGAAGTAAATACTTTCCTTTGATAAGTGGGGGTTGCTCTTATAGTCAGTATCAGAACAAAGCCTTAAAGCTGAAGAGAAAACTGACTAAAATATCTTAGGTTTATGATCTCTCAAATCCATTTTACCTGTTTTCAGCCCCCCTTACTGATCACTTGTTGGTTATTTTTAATTGTTTACAGGAAAATTGCTATTAAAACCCTACAATGGTGCATCTGCTTTAATTCTGTTTGGAAAACGCCTCATCCTTATTAGAGGAAACATTTTACAAATTAGTTGATTCCTCCAGCTGACACTTTTCTAACCACTCACTATTTCATCTCTGATCTGAAGACCTGTCTGTCCCCACCAGAGCTCAGGAACCAGTCACATTGCAATCCAAGCTCACTTAGATGTTTCTTACTAGCTAAGTTAATTGCGTTAGATTAATTTTTTTAACATCTGAGGATGTGAGAATGCAAGTTAACCCCAGAAACAATTAAGACCTGCATAGTAACATTTTAAGGTACAACTGGAAATCAGAAATCTCTAAGGAAGTTTAGGGATATTGTGACCACCTTTGCTTCACGACTAAACAGAAAACAAGCTCTTCTTGCAAAAGTACGAAGAAAAAAAAAGCATTAGCACAGTGCCCCTCCGTATTGATTATATCTACAGAAGGAATTACTCTAGCTTAAATTAAGTGATCATAAGGAGAGCCTCTAGACAGAATTCTTTCTGACTGCCTTTCCATTTACAGGTAAAAATCTCTTTAAAATTGGAGTTTAAGTAAGGAGTGCATGCTTTTATCTTACATTTAAAATAATAAGATGCAAGTAAGGCTTTTCAACAGTCATGGCTCCAATTAAAATACTCCCTTACAGAGGTCCCTGCCTCTAGTGGCAACTAAAGGCTTCTCAGGACATGAAGATATCTATAGCAGAACACTACCATCAATTTAGCCTCTAAACATAAAACCATCGGCCGTAAACATTCAGAAAACGATCAAATCAAGCTTTGTCTTTCATTTGTATCAAGTATTTGTATTTTCCTTAACAAAATTATGCCTGCAGAGGGTTGTTGTCAAAATGTATTTTAGATATACATGTGGATTAGTTAGAGTTAAAGCAAGGAGCCAAGAAGCCTTCAATGAGAATGAGCAATTTTCTACACACAGAATTTATGACTTTAATCCTCAGGCTTGGAAGGCCACTATACCTCTACATTTATCTTTCAGATAAGACAAGATCTCACTATGTTTATTCTATAGAGAAAGGACAAACAATAAAATTTATGGGGACAGAGTTGGTGTCAGCCTTCTGTCCCAGGAATTTGTTTGACGATTGATACAACAATAATTACAAATCAAGATCCAGCATCTGAAACCTCTCTATGCAATTTAAACCAATGCACTTTATAGATAGAATTTTCAGTGTAAATTATACCTAAGACTTAATTCAAAGGAGGTGTCTACACATTAAATTCCACACACAGATTATCAGAACTCTGAGTGATTTGTCATTAAAATGACAAAATTATCTTTTCAAAAAATAAAATGGTGATTTTGGAGCACAAACTAGCTTTCTCACTACGAAGTATTAAACCCTTAACATACTTAACTTCCGGATTAACCTCTTAGCCTACACTGGCAGTATTTGGGGTGATGCCAAATATGAAGACATTTGGAGACATAAAAATTGCTCCCAGTGAGACATGTGATAGGACGAGGGGTAATGGGTATAAACTGGAGAGGGGCAGATTTAGACTAGACAGAAGGAGGAATTTCTTCATGATGAGAGTGGGGAGGCCCTGGCCCAGTTGCCCAGAGCAGTGGTGGCTGCCCCATCCCTGGAGGTGTTCAAGGCCAGGTTGGATGGGCAGGTGTCTCTGCCCATGTCAGAGGTGGAACTGGATGGGCTTTGAGGTCCCTTCCAACCCAAACCATTCTGTGATTCTATGTCACCACACAAAAGAGGCTTTACTTTCCAGATAATTTTTGATAGAATCGTTAAGGTTGGAAAACACCTCTAAGATCAGTCCTGATCATTCTTTGCTAACTAACCATGTTGATCTGCCCCTGAAGAAGTCACTCCAATTTCAGTGGCTTCATGAGTATATAAATTGTGACCTGCATTTAATTGCCACTGATATAACCCTTTTCTCCAATTATGACTAAATTAGAAAACCTGAAAAGATGAAGATAAATTCGAGTGTATATTCTGGTAGTATAAATCTTTAGACAGAAGGCATAAAGAATAGAATTTAAGTCTTGTTTGACCCCATCTACTCAGTTAACTCTTTAGAATTTGTAATTTGTACCTATTAAGTCTTTGCATGCAGAAGTTAAAAAGTGTGTGACTATCAGAGATAATATCCCAGATTTTCTCTTATAGAAATGGATTTGTGGCTCCTTTTTAGCTGTCTGGAGGGCTCAGTTTCAGTTACAACAGCTGTACTCACAGCTGGTGGTTTTCTTGCAAGTAGCCAGACCCTCTCTCTCCTACAGCCAGCAGTGGTTATTGGCTGAGCCATCCCAGGAGAAAACGCCCTTCCTCAGGTAAACCTGAGATTCCAATCTCTTGACATGACTTTGGCACTGGATGGAGCAACAGAGTCTAGTTCTTCTGAGAAAGGTCTTATAAAGTTTTGGTGGTGGTTTTGCTTGTTTGATTTTGGGGGTTTGTGGGTGTTGGATTTGGGGTTCTTGTTGTTGGGGTATTTTTTAGAAGAGGTGAAGGACAAAGCAGTGTTCAGGGTAGTTTGTGGATTGCTTTTTTTCCTGTCTTAAAATCAGTCCCACACATGCAGTTCAATGCTCAATGCTTCAGTACAATTACAACTTTCAGGGAGAGTTTTAATAATCCATTCAGCTTTTAGAACCATTAGAATCACTAAGGTTGGAAACGCCCTCTAAGCTCATCCAGTCCAACCATCAGCCCAACCCCACTGTGCCTGCTAAACCATGTCCCAAAGTGCCACAGCCACACATTTTTTTAACCCCTCCAGGGATGGAGACCCCATCACTGCCCTTGGCAGCCTCTGCCAGGGCTTCACCACTCTGTCAGTGAAAAAACTTTTCCAAATATCCAATATAAACCTCCTCTGGAGCAATTTGAGGTCATAACTTCAAGTAACTTCTTTACCCTCTGTAAGTGTTACTCAAAACACTCTGAGAGATCCGGTACTATCAACTTTACCTGCTTTTCCCTCAGTTCACCTGTTGGTATTTTTTATTGCCTCTTGACCTTGATAAGTACTATTTTTTTTTTTTCAGAATAAAGCCCTCTTCAACCACATCTACTGGCCTAGACACAACCAATTAGGCTTAGAGGCTTTGTTCTTATTGGAGGTTTAGGGGTTTTTTTGGTTATTCTTGTTTTTAAACCTTCACAGCACTACAAAACTCAATGACATTTTCTGTCACTGTTCACGGTGACATATTTCAATCCTCCTTTTTGGGAGGATACTACCTTAAGTAAAAGCAGATCATGTACACTTGCGTTTGCCTGTAGTAAGAACACAATCACAGTTCTGTGCCTTTGAAGTTAGCTCTGCCTCCTAAAAAAACACTTTATAACCTTCTACACTATAAGAGAGAAAGAAGAAGCAAAAGAAGGAGTAAAAGAAGGAAGACACTGTCAAGAACAGGGGGACATCAGGGCTTCATTTAGCATTATGTTATTAAG
The DNA here is from genome assembly GCF_032191515.1 of Phaenicophaeus curvirostris. Taxonomy (NCBI): domain Eukaryota; kingdom Metazoa; phylum Chordata; class Aves; order Cuculiformes; family Cuculidae; genus Phaenicophaeus; species Phaenicophaeus curvirostris. Next base: position 3,126,721 of record NC_091402.1, on the reverse strand, counting down.
TTGATGCATACGGCTATGGGTCCATCCACCCCACCAGAGCTCCACCGCTTCAGCTCAAAGGATCCAAGCCCCAGTGTGCACGAGGACCATGACTTGCACTCCAGTTTGTTCCTTTGGCACAGCAAGCAGAATGGCAGGATTGAGAAGTAAACACAGAGCCAGCTGCTGGCTCATGCAATAACTTTGCCTCTTTTCAATATACTCCCTGTCTAGAGATACGAAGCCCAGTTTATACTATTCCCACAGTTACATTCGCAGTATTATTTTTACTGCCAATACATTTGATCTCAGCATTTTCACTTCTTAAAAGCAGCATTCATTCAGGATCTCTGCAGCCCCAGGACGTTTCAACCTTAGTATCTCGCAACTGAAGATATCACAGCTGTCATTTGGCCTCCTCACTATCTTTCCTCACCTCCTTTTGTCCTTGCTCGCTGTGCTGAGACAATGTCCTTACTGCCAGAGAGTCCAGGTGACCTCTGGACATTCACTTAACTTTTCAAAGTTTACTGCAACAAAGCCAGACTGTGCCTGCATTCCAGCATGCTCAACCTCCTTTCTGCTGATTTATGGACACGTATTCAAGGCCTTTGCCCTGTACTTCCAGCCCCAAATATTGTCTTTAACAGTTCCTTTACTTTTTTTGCTCTGTAGGTGCACCATTAACACAAAACAGGACCTGCTCTTTACTCAGCAAACTAACACGTGTTTAGGTTAAAAGCACATTGGTACAAATCAGTTTTCAAAGGAAACAAAATGGGAGTGGGAAAGGGAAAAGAGCAGGGTATAAACCAACCTCAGCCAGGTTCAAAGACCACATTTATTTATCTTTCTCTTTTCTCTTCAGAATCACAGAACCATAGAATCCTTAAGGTTGAAAAAGATCCCTAAGCTCATCCAGTCCATCCATCAGCCCAACCCCACCGTGCCTGCTAAACCATATCCAAAAGCACCACAGTCACATGCTGTTTTGAACATCTCCAGGGAACACCTCCATAATAACGTGGTTTTATCTGGCAGTTGTCAAAGAAGCCTGTAAACAAATGAATTTCTTTTAAAGCAGTGCTTGTTCTGTTAGCAAAACTAAATAAGTGGTACAAGCACAAGGAAAATTATTATATTGTTTGTCAGGCACTCAATACTTTAATAGTTTAACCAGGGTTTGTTTTCCAGGGTGGGGTCAACACAAACTTAGTCTCTTCAAATCTGTAAACCAATAGAAGTTTATATGCAATAGGTGTAGATGTGGGCTAAGAGCATCCTTTCAGATGCTCCTCCATCAACAGCCCATTTCTGCAGAACTCTGACATTACAAAAGCAATAACGTTGCACTCATGGAAATAGCTAAGCTCAAAGATCAAACATCGATGATACTCCAGAGGCTTCTTTACATACATATTGAAATTAAAGATCCCTTTTCTTTTACAATATATCATCCATCCCTATGTGAATAGTCACTTCAGTTTAGGGAATTATTTTTGTGGATCACTGCTACCTGGCACAATGAGTTCCCAAACTCATTTCTCCTCATGGAAGGCAGCTCTTCTGAATAATGATTCCAGAGCCCTAGCCCAGACTCCAGTTACAATTGCTGTAGACGTGTTTTTCAGTCACTGCTGAACAGAGGCCAAGCACAGCAGAGATACAAGAGGGTGAGCACATTTTGCTTGAAAACACATTTGCAAGCTGTACAAAGTTCCTGCTCCACAAACAGTAGTTTAGAAAGACCTTTACACTTCCAGATCAACTCAAGTGTCAAGAAACTAAGGCATCTTCAGTAAAATTGCTACCGGCTTTTAGATGATTCCTACCAGATCATCACCAGCTTTTCAAGTTTTAACAAAGATTAGGCACCCAAGCATTTGTACGGCAGCAAATTGTCTGCGGAAACACAGAAGTGGGGAGATGGCAGGAGGTACAATATTTTTGTGTAGTGCAAGTCTGTCCAGCTCTTTATATAAAGATAGCGCAAGAGAATAGCAACAAGGACATGGTGATTCCCAGAGATACATCAGCACAAAATGTATCAGTTCTACTAAAATCACTTGGTCTTTCCTTGGGCAACTGAAGCCTCTTCTGCTGCCTCTTCACTGTCAGAATTATTTGAGATATAATAGAAGGAAATTAGGAGGTATGCTCATTAGTGGTGGATTTTCACTAGCCTGAAATAGAGAAGTATATAAAAGTTTCTTCAAAAGAATTACAAATGAGCAATGGGTGAGGAGCAGCCTGATCCAGAGGGAGGTGTCCCACCACGGCAGGGGGGGTGGATCTGGATGGGCTTTAGGGTCCCTTCCAACCCAAACCATTCTATGAGCCTAAGAAATATCCAAGTAGAATTAAACTTGATATCATAATAAATCCCATAACATAGGATTTAAAGGTCCTCGTTACTTTCGTAGAGAAAAGCACACATTATACACATATACAACTCGTTAGGACCATCTCTCATCTTGCTTACACTGTTTACTTCTGAGGAGGAGGCTGAAGACAGGGAACTGGTATTCCCAAGCGCTAGTTCTGAAACAGCAGTTTGTTCAATTTGATACGCTTGGCTGGCTATGCTGCATCAACTCCTATGAGCCAATATTTTCTGTGGATGTGCCTTGAACTGCAGAGATAGTTTTCCCTTCCTGCAAACATCCCTTCAGCATTTGTCACAACGCGCTCCCTGGGAAGGCAAAAGGGACAGAGATATCTTCACTGCAGTGTTTATCCTGCCGCACAGCGATTCCTCTGGAGAAGGAGCTGGGCTGCAGCTGTGAGCCAGCAGCCAAGTCATCCCGCTTGGGAAAAAGAATAAGCAACCCATACGATTGGTCACTGGGCTATTTTTGTTTCAGCTCTTTGCACCAAACTACCTAGGGCCAAATGCCCTATGCGTGGTGCTCGTTTGGCTCTTAAGTTCCATTGATTTTTCTCCTCTCCCATTAGCCTTGTGGTACCTTTATCCCACCTGCATTTTTGGTTTCAATATCCTTGGGGTGAACTGCATCCCTACTGTAACCACGCACTTGCAAACTCAGCATCGAGCTTGTTCAAAGACGATATTAAAATAGCATAACCTCAACTCATCCTGTTCCACGCTGTTGTCACCAAAACTTCTTATTCTTTGTATTCTCCAAGAAGACTCTGCAATATGAGCAGTTATTGCTGAAGGAACAGAATCTCCTGAATTCTATCGCTTTGCATGTCAGTAAAGCATTAACATTTAGGAGTCCTCTTCAATATGAAAGCTTGACTACTACAGGAGCTTTGTTATTCGATTATGTGAATCAGACCAAATATTTAATTTAAGATAAGTTTAGCACAGCCACTACACCGTAGCAAGAAACACTGACTTCTATACTTGTTTACAATGCTACACGAGTTTGCAGAATGCAAAATCAGTACAGTTCCAGCCCCTGTCCTGCTGATGTTAACCACACCACTCAAAGCCACTCCTAGAAAAAGTGTAATCAATCCTAAAATTTTAATTGTGAAAATTAAATCTTTAGCAGTAATACCAATGTTAACTCTGGAAGTAAATTCCTATAAAAAGCCTTATTTTAGTATCTCATGCCACTAGACGGAAGGAGGAATTTCTTCATGATGAGGGTGGGGAGGCCCTGGCCCAGGTTGCCCAGAGCAGTGGTGGCTGCCCCATCCCTGGAGGGGTTCAAGGCCAGGTTGGATGGGGCTTGGAGTGACCTGATCCAGTGGGAGGTGTCCCTGCCCTTGGAAGGGGATTGGAACTGGATGATCTTTGAGGTCACTTCCAACCCAAACTATTCTATGATTCATTTTATACAGGGGGTGGTTGTTGTTGTTTTAATTGGCCGTTCACACATCTGAGATAAAGCCGCTAAGAGAGCCTTGCTCTTCTGTTTATTGCTGCTTTCACTTGAGCAAACACTAAGGCAAGATCTCACTGCAGAAAAAAAAAATAAAATCAAGATCTGCATCATTCCCCACATCAGCTTTACCTGCCCAGCAGAGGCACCTACCCAGCTCAGCCCTCAGCCACAGCAGAAACTAGAAAGCAGTTTTACAACTGTGGTTTTTTAAAATATACAATACATATCTTTCATTCTTTAATTCACCCCATCTTTTCACAGGTTTACCGTATAGCACTTAGAAAACAAGTCCGAGTCCTTCTAACTCAAAGCCAGTTCCAAGAACCTGCAGCACAATATGTTTTTCACCTGCTTCCACTCTTGTTACAAGTATTTACAGCAAACAGGAAGGGAAGGATGGGGTAGATCCCTGTAAGCAGATAACAAACATGACGCATACTTTCTGTCATTTCCACAAAAAGTGAATATAATAGCTTGAGTGCTTATTTTCTGTACTCTTTATCAAAGATAATCTTGAGATGTACACCTACAGTGTCATTAAGTTTTATGATTGCATTCTTGACATTTAAGCTTCTTGTGTATAACAGGCTAAAGCGCCTCTGTTTGTTTCTAGTAAGCTAATTCACAGAGCTGCACGCAACGTTTAAGAACACAAGATCACTGCATGGTTCTGCCCTCAGATCTAATGAATAAGATAATTTTATTATTTGCCTATGAATAAACACATAGCACTAGTGACAAGGCATAATTTTGCTAGTCAACTGTATCAAGGTTAGTACAGGTCATTACACTGGTGTTTGTTGATTGTTTCTGCTTTCAATTAAATGTGCATAAATGAATCTCAACGTATACCGATGTCTCGTTAAATTCTAACAATTATAAAAGTGCTCAGTTGCTCTTACCCTGAAGAGAAAGCAATAAGAAGATTGTATTCATCAAAATGTGTCATGTAGTCATAATACTATAGATTTTTTAAAGAGAGACAAGAGATTGTATTATTTTAAGTGTTGATCTCAAATTGACAGTATTTAAAGATTCATTTTTGCATCCATGCATGCAGTAATATGAACAAATGAATACCTAGGTAGCGGATGACATTTCTCGTCACACCTTCTTGTATTTATCTCCTGTTTGTTGTTCAATTGCCATATTAAAAAAAACTACAGACTGCTCAGATAAAAAGCAAGACACAAAAAACATCGTAGAGATAGAAGAGAATGCTTATTTCACTGTGACGACAAGTCCAAAACTAGGCTAGGATTGCTGTGAGCGCGTGTGGAAGGGGTTAAGTCATATTTCTGCCTGTTCTCCACCTTCTAAATAAAAAGTCACAAATTCTATTTTTAATCTAAAACCATCTAACAGCTTGAACTTATTTTCTCCATGAAAATTAGCGCAAGAACATCAAGCCAGAGCCAGTACAAGCTGGCTGGGTCTGGATCCCAGCTCAGACAATACTGAGAGATTCAATTATGCTTTTTCAGATAAGATACTTCCAAGAGATTGCAAAACCAAGATTGTTGTTCAAGGAGTTTCCAGAGACAATTCAGTCAACAGTGCTTTCATACAGATATATCTGCAAAAGTGAAAAGTTGGAAGAAGATATGCTAATACTTGGAGGACAGTTCAAACTATGGCATTAGGTAAAAGACAGTATTATTAAAGACAAAAATCCATCACTTATTATGGGAAGTACTTTCAATATCTAATCTCTAAACTTCCACTTCTGAGTTTTACACCTAACTGCTATCACAGCACATTCTCGTGGAACGATGTAAGCTGTTTCCTGAAACATGGTACATTCATCATGCAAGGAATACAAACAAAACCCATCACTTGCTTCAGCAAGAACAAATCTCAAACCTGTGGCCATCCCAGCTGCCGCTGATGTCCCCAAGTCAAGCTTACATACCATACCCATGCCTCTATAAAGTAAACTTCCAGCTCCAACCACACTTAACTGATCCTCAATTCTTGATTGAAGACTAAATAAAAGACCTGAACCACTTCAGAGTTATGGAATACGCCAGGTAAAAGTGTGAAGCCTGTGGAGCACAGTGCATTCGAGATTTAATGAAAGATTAAAATGAACTTGATCAAGACTGTTCCTCTGGTGAGTAAGGGGTTATTTTTTGGAGGGGAAGCTAAAATCCCAAAGCTATCGCCTCTTTTGATTTGGCCAGTGAGCCTTTATCCCAAGCATTATGAGTTCTGGATGGCTCCACAAGTTCCAGAAAAAAAGTATTTTCTGACTTGTGTTATCAAGTATCAAAACATTTACTGGCTCTGCAATGCCACCATCATGAAGTGCAAATGCAGACGCTCAGAAGGATGCAAATCTCAGCCTTCAAATAGCTTCTCCATACAGAGATAACCCAGCCCTCAAGCATGACACTGCAGCCTTCACAAAAAATCAGAAAGTGAATACAGCCACAATGAAAAATCTTAACAGCTACGCAGAAAATGCCTATGGTTCAGTCTGGATTCTTTTCTACCCAAACTGTCAGTAGCTCAGGATAAAATTTTGTCTGCCCCAAGATGATGCACAAAGAGCAAAAAATGCTTAATTTTACTGCTGTGGCAGACATTTATATTTTAACATTTGTGATATGCTAATCTGCATGTGAATGTATAGTTTTACATAAATATCAATTGATAACAGGTATAAACTGATTAAAAATAAGCTGAGCATTAAACTCCACAGCTATAGGGAGCACTTGAATATTACCTTGTTATTGAAGTACTCTAGACAACCCCAAACTCCAGCACACTTCTGCTCAGAAATATATTGTCATGCTCGCAGAATTAGCTATATACTGTATGAAACTGTGCCTTTAAATTGTGGAAACAGTTTTATACACCCAGTTGTGTTTTTCAAAAGGGAACTAGAAGGAAACTGTAATATTCCTCAGGTCTTTAGGTTCATATTTAATTTGGCTATTCCTGCATTAGTCGTGATCTCCACAGCCCATCTACTTTGTAATGGGCAGGATAAAAATATGAATGAATCCAGAAGACATTTGGGACAAAGTAATTTTCATAGAATCATAGAATAGTTTGGGTTGGGAGGGACCTCAAAGCCCATCCAGTTCCAACCCCTGCCATGGGCAGGGACACCTCCCACTGGATCAGGGGCTCCAAGCCCCATCCAACCTGGCCTGGAACACCTCCAGGGATGAGGCAGCCACCATTATTTTCTAAAGCAATCCATTATTTTCCCCCCTTATTGTCTACTACTTCTTCAATTAAATAGAAATCAAAAAGAAATTGTTCTGTTTCTTGCCCTCAGTGGCCCCTTGAAATATTTCTTTTTATTGGTGAACCCTCAAGAGCCTTCTGAGAGCTCCCACCCCAGAGGTTTGCAAATAAATGTTCGGTATTTTGTGCTAGTGCTTGACAGATTGTACTGGTCCTTGCATTTCTACAAGGAAAATAAGCTCTTGGAACATCTAAATTCTGTATATAGAAGTTTCTTGGATTTTTTTTATACAGTACTTAAAATTAAGAGTCGGATGATATGTAGGTAGTTGTTCTTCATAACTTGGAGCTGGACAATGCAGGTATGAGTCAAAATATTCAGACGCAGTTGACTTAAGATAATTAATTAGCAGAAAAGTTAGGGTAATCTTCTTTACATACCTATCTAGAACAAATTTTTATGTACCAAAACTTCAGGCAATTTGAACTGCAAGATAAATTTTTCTTTAGTGCACTTTTCCTAAAGAATTCCCCATCTACTGGAAAAAAGGTAATTCCAACACACTGTAAATTTTTAATACATATCCAGTCCTATATCTTTTAACAACCATGCTGAGATATATAATCTTAAATGTTGTTTGTGACAAGAGAGCTTTTGTATACTTCGGTCTAGCAGCTCCAGGCATCATTCTATAGCAAATGTTCCCAGCGCTGAGATATGCTACAGTCTCCAACAATTGGAAAGAGCCTGTGCAATAAATGGAGCAATAAATGTTGTGGCCATTCGGGTGCAAAAGGCAGTGTTTATTGTTTTTATTGGGAGTACACATATCAAAATTAACTTATAAAGCCTCATCTTCTGTTATCGACTTATATCAAATAATGCGTTGTTCTAACATCAAAAACAAAAGAGCGACATAGTTTATGAAACTTTTGCTGTGATAGTTAATACTTGAAATACATATAACACTCCTTACCTGGTCAGTATATAATTAACAGAAGAAACGCAACTCTACGAATAAGAAACTGAGGAGGAAAGGAGACTTAACGATACTTCCATGTGTCCAGCACAGGAAAGGGCATATTAGAGAAATATTGCAATGATTTTATAGATTCATAGAATCATTAAGGTTTGAAAAGACCTCTGAGCTTATCCAGTCCAACCGTCAGCCTAACCCCACTAAGCCTGCTAAACCACATCCTAAAGTGCCAAGGTCACATGTTTTTTTGAACCCCTCCAGGTATGGAGACTGAGCAGGGCTTCACCACTCTGTCAGTGAAGAAGTTTATACTAATATCCAAACTAAAGCACCCCTGGCACCACCAGAGGCCACTTCCTCATGCTAGGAGAAAAGACCAACACCCGCCTCACCACAACCTCCTTTTAGGTAGTTGTAGAGAGCAATAAGGTCTCCCCTCAGCCTCCTCTTCTCCAGGCTAAACAGCCTCGGGTCCCTCAGCCGCTCCTCGTAAGACTTGTCCTCCAGACCCATCACAAGCTCCATTCCCCTTCTCTGGACACACTCCAGCCTCTTGCTGGCTTATTTACTCTTCGTATTGAAGGAAGATGACTGAGATCTTGAGTTGCTGAAAATAAACTGCCTTATATAACATGCTCATGGCATTGCATCAATTAACTCATAGTTCGATTATACAGGATTAAAAATGAACATCGCCACTTGATGCTTCTGCAGACATGCCAACTAGAGTGTCCTTTTTTGGGGTGCCAACTAGTAAGAACATTGAATTGAAGCCTTGAGAGGATGAAGCCTTTAAAGATTAGCAAAATTAATAAATCAGCTGAGTGATATATAGTGCATACACTTCATATTGACTTGCATAGCTGACAATTAGAATACTATAGAACTGTTGCCATCAAAACAATTTGAACAGGCTGCATCCTAGAGAAGTAATATTTAGTATTTTTGTTCAGAATATTCTGTGACTTCTTTAGACAATTTAGTTCAGGACTGGAGGAAGAGGTAGGCTCTCTATATATACACACTTTCAAAATCAGGGGTACTAGCTTTATATTTTATTTTAATAGATTAAAAACATGTAAGGCACTACAGAAATCAGTCAATAAAAAGGGAGTAACACTGCTCTAGGACCTAAATATTGCACTCCAAGAACTGTTTAAACCAAGTTCTTCTACTTCAGCCTAAGTCTAATACTTCAACTGTGACTTCCACAGTATAAAGAAAGTACCTTCTGTTTGCAGCAGCTCTCCTCGCAAAACTGTGAGCCTCTCAGTGTTAGATCAATATCCAATTTCTTTAGCCATTTCTAGGGGCTCATTTTTCCCCCCACATCTTAGTCTGTGTTCCTTTGCAGCTTCAAAAAATTGCAACACTCACCGTTATGTGTAGACTCAGGACTGGAAAAAAAAAAAATGAACCCCCAAACACTAGCCCTCTTCTGCAAACAGCTTTGTGGTCAGAAGAAGAAGTCTCCCTCCAAGGTTTATATTAACTTTTTTGGAACCTGTTTCTAGAACCTCAAATAGAGGAGTAAGGGCAATGAAATAATGCAGCACACACATCATAGATCTTTGCTGACCAACTTACCAACAGCCCATTTTGTAACAAAAGATTATGTAAGGGTCAATACATCTCTAAATGGAAGGTGAACTGCTTAAGCTGCTAAATTTCAAAACATGCTATTCCTCAAAAGTATGGAAAAGGAATAAAGATAAAATCAAAAACAAAACAAAAAAACCAACCAGCATACAAAGCTTCGACAGAGCTGCCAAATGAGATCTTTAAAAGAAAAAGGCTCCTTCTCCCAGGAAAGAGAACCCTCCAGGCCTTTAACTTAGTAGCTGCTGCCCAAAAAATTAAGACATTTAAGAATAGCTTCTCATGCTTCGACCTTCTAACACTACTAGTGACTACTCCGGTGTGGATGGACGTTTTTTCCACATTAAGAAGTTTAAGGAAGTCAATTGAACCCACTAACACACACACCTGACAAGAACATTCCACATGAACAGGTTTCCTAAAGCAGTCAGCCACGGTCCTCACCAGAAAGTTAGTTATTAAAAATTCCCCTGCTGAAAGAGAAATTAAGAACACTACAGAAATTTCCCATCGTGAAGGTTTATCTTTTCTCTCTTTATGCTCCTGTCATTATGTTTCCCCCAAAAGCACAGACTTCAGCCTTTGACAGCTTTCCTCCTCGGATTCCTTCTCATTCAGCTGCCAGAAACATTAATGTCTCGGCAGGAACTGGATCGATTTATGACAGTTGCTAGTGCGGGGTGCCTCTATCTTCTGTGATAAGTCTTTGCTTATCAATAATGCAAAGCTAAACACGCTGCAAGGCCAGTTCCTTAGCTAAGGTATTCCTGTCACCACCAGCAGCGCGTCCTTACTTTAGGGCCTCATCTACAGCATTAATTGCTTTGAAGGCCATGGAGACAAGCACACTGCATGTGCTCAGCTTTTGGGTTGCATTTTTCAATCCAATGAAACAGCTCCTCTCTCAAGTAAGAAGTGACAGGACCAGAGGAAAAGGCCACAAGTTGCACCCAGAAAGGTTTAGATTGGATATCTGGAAGAATTTCTGCACTGAAAGAGTGGTGATGCATTGGAACCAGCTGCCCTGGGCAGTGGTGGTGTCTCCATCCCTGGAGAGTTCAAAAACCCTGTGGCTATGGCATTTTGGGACATGGTTTGGGAAGCACGGTGGGGTTGGGCTGACGGTTGGACTGGATGAACTTTGAGGTCTTTTCCAACCTTAACACTTCTCTGATTCTATGTTCAAGGGTGCTTCCTTAACAGCCATATGAAGCAGAAGACCTATGTCAAACTAAGTGTGTTGATGAAGCAAGATAACCACTATAACCAAAAACATTCCTATTAACACTACTGGCAAGTGCAGGATCCAGCTTTTCTTTAGCTGGCTGCTAACAGCCAGCACCACGTTGCAGACTTGCTATGCAGTAACTGGTGGCTGAGCTCAGAACGCATGGTTCAGGTGACTAACTATTGTTGTTGAGCACAGAAAAACAGGAAAGCAAGAAGCAATTACCACTGGATATCTTGAACTGTGATGGAAAGCACCACTGCTGCAGACTCAAGTTGTTAGAGAAAGGCAACGCTGCTGCTGAATACAGAGATTTAAAATTCAATAAGATCACTTAGAATCACAGATTATTTTCTGTCGAGTATTTGTATAAGCATGTGTCATGCTTCATTTCAAGTTCGAGATGGCATCTTACCAGTGTCTAGTACAGCTTGGTTCACTGGCTATTCAGTTTTACTGCTGGGTAGGGAAAAGAGAGAGGTGAAGCTGAAGAACTGAAGTTATTACAAGTGGTCTCCCCTAAAAAAGGGGCTTTGAACATCAGAAACTGCCTTCTCATGCACACTTACATGGCTTATCAAGACCTTTGTTTAGGCTTATAGTATGAAAAACTGTAACAAAAGTTAAATTATTGCTTAAAGCGACAGCGCTGCTGGAACTTCATCGGTTTGTGCCAAATAGAATCATAGAATCATAGAATAACCAGGTTGGAAGGGACCCACCGGATCATCGAGTCCAACCATTCCTATCCATCACTAAACCATGCCCCTTAGCACCTCGTCCACCCGTCCCTTAAACACCTCCAGGGAAGGTGAATCAACCCCCTCCCTGGGCAGCCTCTGCCAGTGCCCAGTGACCCTTTCTGTGAAAAATTTTTTCCTAATGTCCAGCCTAAACCTCCCCTGGTGGAGCTTGAGGCCATTCCCTCTTGTCCTGTCCCCTCTCACTTGGGAGAAGAGCCCAGCTCCCTCCTCTCCACAACCTCCTTTCAGGAAGTTGTAGAGAGCAATGAGGTCTCCCCTCAGCCTCCTCTTCTCCAGGCTAAACACCCCCAGCTCTCTCAGCCGCTCCTCATAAGGCCTGTTCTCCAAATACACCAGTCCTTCTCTGTTTCACAACAAACTTTCAATTCAGTGAAAGAATTGAGGCATGATTCTGCAAACTTGCAAAGAAGAAAACAAACCCAAACCTCGTTGCCCACAGTAATTGTACCTTAATCATCCATCTGACACTCAAGTGCAGCAAAACGTAGTCATTCTTCCCTTCAGTCTTCCTTGTCTGAAGAGCGATTTAGCCTCTGGGCCACTGCGTGAAGCCGAGACTCAGTTCTGCACAGATCTGACTAGAGCAGCATTCCTGCCAGCTGAACGTCTTACAGCACAGAGCGTCGAGACAGATGATGAAGTACCTCACTGGATCAGATCCTAGGCATTTTTCTCCCATCAGCAAAGGAAATTTGCCTACTAGCAAAGATTAAGGAAATTCCGACATGGAGAAAGCTAATGAGAACAATTTGTTGCAGCACAACTTATTACAGGTCTTAACATCTCCCAAGATGAGTCACAGACTGAAACACAATAGCCATTATTTCCATTCGCATTGTGTAAGCTATACACCAAGAAAATTACCTTATTTTTGGACATTTATGACAGGTTTCACACAAAATGCCATTGTACTGGTGGTTTTAGAATTGGCTAGTCATCTCAGTGGGCTAAAACTTTGTGATAACTGAAAGAAATTGCATGGGTTTGCATTTGAAAACAGCTTTTCTGCCAGTGTGGCACCTGTTCCGGCAGCACTGTGCCCACAACTGCCTTCTATGCTGAATAAATATTGCAGTGCAGCTTCTCAACAGCAGAAAGGTGAACTCTTGAAACAAGGAACAGACACAGGAGAACAGACAAACTGAAGGGAGAAGAGACTTATGGCCCAGTGATAAAGTTTCAGGGAAGGGCGTGAGGGCTGCATGTTGCTTGCTATCCAGCTCCTCCTGTATCGGAGCTTTGGAGGACAGCCTGTTTCTAGGTTCTTCAACCAAATACCAAACAGAATGATAAAATTGTTTGGGCAGAAAAGACCTTTGAGATTGAGTCCAACTGTACCTGCTCACTGCTAAACCAGATCCCTGCACACCTTGTCTACCCATCTTTTAAATCCCTCCAGGGATGGGGACTCCACCACCTCCCTGGGCAGCCGTTTCAGTGCTTGAAACCCCTTTCAGTGAAGAAATTTTTCCTGATATCCAACCTGAACTTTCCCTGGTGCAACTTGAGGCCATTCCTTCTCGTCCCATTGCTTGTTACTTGGGAGAAGAGACCAGCACCCACCTCACCACAACCTCCTTTCAGGTAGTTTTAGAGAGCGATGGGGCTCCCCTCAGCCTCCTTTTCTCCACGCTAAAACAGGGAGCTCTAGCAGAGAGCAGGGAAACCAGTCATTCTGAAGAGGGACCTCACACAAGGAAGGCACCTCTGTAGGCTTCAATTCCTACAACACTGTTGTGTATCACTTCAGCTAAGTTACTGCAATTGATCTGCTGAGTTAATTCTAAGACACTAACCAATACTTTACAAATGATAGCTGAATTACACACAACCTATCATTCCACGGTAGTTTATGCTTAGTGATTTCAGTTATGTGACAAAAATAATTCAGTTTAAAATAGAGTAGATAGGGACAGCTGAGGAAGATTAATAACAGCTGAGTTGGGCAGCTCAGAGTAATAGACATTAAGTGCTCAGTATTTTTCTTAATAATCACAATTAATAGAAAAAACTAGGGTTCATAGCCCACATGTATTCCAATGGCATTAAGTAAGAAGTTGCCTGCCTCTTACATTTCAGTCCTGTCTGTACTATATTCTCTGCAGCATAAAGTCCTTCTTCACCTCAGGTTAATACTTAAACCACTGTCAGCAGTGGTACTGTTGGTGGAGATCATTAGGCAGTATGTGATCCAGAACTCATCACCTACAAATCAAAGTGCTTCCCAACCCCACCGCCAAATAGAGTTGTTATCTCTTTTCCAGTTGGATTTTTTGGGGAAAAGAGTTGCAAAAAGCTGTCCAGAATCAGACTGTACAGCAACACTAAGAAAATAACTACGTCTTTCATTGCATCCCTTTAGCTAAAACGTCAATGGAAGCAACAGGAAGATGTCGAATCTGAAAGCTTCATGACTCTTCCCTATTCTTATTCTGTACACAGAAAAGGTTCTGTGTTGTTTTTTTAAAATTGTTTTTATTAAAAATATGCTTTAATCTAAACTACATCGAGGATGTTTGCTTAGGTGGGCAGAAAAGAAAGACAGGTCAACCCACAGAGTTAATCCTGATGTCGTACAAGTTGAACCAAGCCAAATGTTCCCTTCAGCCTGATACTCCAGAACTATTCATGAAACATTTTCAGCTGGAATGAAGTATTTGTCTCTAAAACAGCATTGAAGAACCATGCACAACATGTACTGGGTAGCAGAAAATTCGTAAGTTGGCTTTAAAAATAAAATACTCCGTTTTACAGACCTAGAAGGTACACGTGGTAGGAATATGGCACTACCACGCCCTTATCAGGTGGACCAGCTGAAAGTAACTGATTAAGTCACAACAGCTACCTTCACACCCACAAAAAGGGGCGGTTTCTCTCCAGCCACTAATGTACATCTGCCACTATAAGACTTTTGTGTTTTCAAAGTATGTTATTTTTATGAACAGTTATTTGTGGATACTAGATTTCAGTAAAGACACAGAATCACAGAATCACAGAATAACCAGGTTGGAAGAGACCCACCGGATCACCGAGTCCAACCGTTCCTACCAAACACTAAACCATATCCCTCAGCACCTCGTCCACCCGTGCCTTAAACGCCTCCAGGGAAGGTGACTCAACCACCTCCCTGGGCAGCCTGTTCCAGTGCCCAATGACCCTTTCTGTAAAGAATTTTTTCCTAACGTCTAGCCTAAACCTCCCCTGGCGGAGCTTGAAGCCATTCCCTCTTGTCCTGTCCCCTGTCACTTGGGAGAAGAGGCCAGCACCCTCCTCTCTACAACCTCCTTTCAGGTAGTTACAGAGAGCAATGAGGTCACCCCTCAGCCTCCTCTTCTCCAGGCTAAACAACCCCAGCTCTCTCAGCCGCTCCTCATAAGGCCTGTTCTCCAGCCCCCTCACCAGCTTTGTTGCTCTTCTCTGGACTCTCTCCAGAGCCTCAACATCCTTCTTGTGGTGAGGGGCCCAGAACTGAACACAGGATTCGAGGAGCGGTCTCACCAGTGCCGAGTACAGAGGGAGAAGAACCTCCCTGGACCTGCTGGTCACGCCGTTTCTGATACAAGCCAAGATGCCATTGGCCTTCTTGGCCACCTGGGCACACTGCTGGCTCATATTCAGTCGGCTGTCAACCAACACCCCCAGGTCCCTCTCCTCCAGGCAGCTTTCTAGACAGACTTCTCCCAGTCTGTAGCACTGCATAGGGTTGTTGTGCCCCAAGTGCAGGACCCTGCATTTGGCCTTGTTAAACCTCATGCCGTTGGACTCTGCCCAGCAGTCCAGCCTGTTCAGATCCCTTTGCAGAGCCTCCCGACCCTCCAGCAGATCGACACTTCCACCCAGCTTAGTGTCGTCCGCAAACTTGCTCAGGGTGCACTCGATGCCTTCATCCAGATCATTGATGAAGACATTGAACAGGGCTGGACCCAGCACCGAGCCCTGGGGAACCCCACTTGTCACTGGCCTCCAGCTGGATTTCACACCATTTCCCACCACTCTCTGGGCCCGGCCATCCAACCAGTTTTCCACCCAGGAGAGTGTGTGCCTGTCCAGCCCAGAGGCTGACAGTTTCTCAAGCAGAACGCTGTGAGAAACTGTGTCAAAGGCTTTGCTGAAGTCCAGGAAGACCACATCCACAGCCTTTCCCTCATCCAGTAGCCGGGTCACTTTGTCATAGAAGGCGATCAGGTTAGTCTGGCAAGACCTGCCTTTTGTGAACCCATGTTGACTGGGCCTGATCACCCGGTTCTCTTGCATGTGCTTCATGATAGCACTCAAGATCACCTGTTCCATGACTTTCCCTGGCACTGAGGTCAGACTGACAGGCCTGTAGTTTCCTGGGTCCTCCCTGCGGCCCTTTTTGTAGATGGGCACAACATCAGCCTCCAGTCCAGTGGGACTTCCCCAGTCTTCCAGGACTGTTGGAAGATGATGGAAAGGGGTTTGGCCAGCACATCCGCCAGCTCCTTCAGTACCCTAGGGTGAATCCCATCCGGCCCCATAGACTTGTGACTGTCCAGTCGGGCTAGCAAGGCTCTGACCACCAAGCACTATACCAAGCACAAACAAGAAGCAGTCCTACATTCATGCAAAGTTAACAAATGGAAGCATCATTTCCCCCTCAAAAATAAGAAGCAAGATTAGCATTACACATGCTACAAAAATACTTCTACTCCTTCATGATCTTCTTCATTAGAAATGATTGACATTAGTGTCCCAAAGATCTTACGAGGACTGAGCACCCATCCGACCCACTCACCACCCTCACGTGCACAAAAGGAAAGCTTTTTGCTCTGCATGGTTGAGCATGGCCATGTGGTGTATTCCAGTTGATTGGACACAGACAGAAGTGTATCAGGCCACTTTGGTTTCAATCTCAAGTCAATGGCATCAACTAACACAGGCCAGAGATGCTGTTATGGAAATACGGGTTTGTTTTGGTTTTTTCATACCCCTCCAGCTCTGGTCATGAAGCTGATGGCAGAGCAGAGGCAGTTCTAGAAAGGAAACATGAAGGGGATGAACATACCACGTTCTGCAGAGGAGATGAACAAGAGATAACTTTCTGTTTCCTCAAGGCTACACTCTATCAGCCAACTGAAAGACAACTCACAAACCCATACAAATGCTAAGCTGCCTCTTTCAAACAAAGTTATTGATAAGAACAGCTTAACTTCTCACCCACAAAGAAAAAGAGGATGTTGGACCACTCAGCTCAAGATGTGAAGCTAATAGGACTTTTACTCGCTGGTGTCACCTGATGCAACCTGTAATTAAGTTTGATTCACTGAAAGAATAAGCGGATGAGTTGGAAAACACTGAAGCTTATACTAAGGTTCATTTAAGTTCTAGCCTAGTGGGTCTCAAACTAGAGAGTTACACTGATGAGGTGAATCTTTTTGGTAACTTCTCCCTATTTCTATTTTACATCCTATTTCTTACTATAACACTTTTCAAAAATGCATTTCACAGAGCAAGTCTGCTACCAAGTCTTCAGGGAAATTGTTCTGTTCATTGCAGGGTCTAAGCTATCAATTTTCCATTAACCTGTAACAGGGATACTCTCCTGTTCCTGCTTGAAGAGCTAAATGCTTCTGTATCCATTTAGTATGAAGTCCAGATGAATTTAATCACTAATTTGACAACTCGCATCCAAAAATTTCAACGCAATCTGACAATGCATGTGTGCTATTAGTCCACACAAAACAATTATGAATTATATATCATATATGGCATGTGCATGCATATACACCCCGAGAGCAATTTCTTATATCTAGACACAAAATTATACTAAAAAGGCAAAACGCAAACTTGTATCTGCGGTTGTATGCTAAATGTTTCCACATCTGACGGCTCAAAATTCTAATTTAATCACCCACCTAAATTACTGAGAGAAGGCTCTAGAATAGAGTCACTGTGTAGCATAGTACAGAAACTAAATGCACTTAGTGAGGATAACGGGGAAAAAAAACAAAAAACAAACCCTGTCATGGGCACGGACACCTCCCACTGGATCAGGGGCTCCAAGCCCCATCCAACCTGGCCTGGAACCCCTCCAGGGATGGGGCAGCCACCCCTGCTCTGGGCAGCCTGGGCCAGGGCCTCCTCACTCTCACAGCAAAACATTTCTCCCTAACATCACATCTCAATCTCCCTTCTCTCAGCTCAAAAACCTTCCCCTCTCACCCTATCCCTTTCCTGGAGCCCATTTTAGTACTGGAGACTGTTCTAAGGTCTCCCTGGAGCCTTCTCTTCTGCAGGCTGAACAACCCAAACTCTCTCAGCCTGTCCTGGGATGGGAGGTGCTCCAGCCCTCAAATTTTCCTAACTGGCCTCCTCTGGACTCGCTCTGACTTCAGGCTGATGAATTTCTTACTGAAACAAACTGTACAGTCATCATTTCCAAGGCATTAGCATCCCGGCAAATGAATTTCCAGCTGTAATCTGTGTATCCTGTCTACAGTGATCCACCCCACATGGCCAACGGGCTAGATCACAGCAATCCAAGGTCTGGGGCTGTTTCAGGTTCGTACTTTGGAGAGCTACGATACAATTGTGAGTGATGTTCTCTCAACTGCTACAGCAGAGCAATTTCCTGTTTTGTTTTCTCTCAATATCGTAAACAAACCCAGCACTAAAGAAGTAGTTTAGGAATTATTTATCACAGCATAGAACACTTCAAATAAAACATCACTTTAGATTTATGCTCAAAGTTTAAACAATTTTCATTTGAAATGCCAAAAGGGTTTTTTTTTTCTTTTGAGAAATAATTCAGTTTTATTATTTTTTTATTTGTCTCCTGCAGCAGAGAACTATAGAACAGATTTTCTCAGCAGAGAAAGTGGGAATCTCTAAATGGTGAGGAACAGCAAAGATTGACCAACAGCCAAACCACCCCACACATCCTGCTCACCTGAGAGAGGATCCACCCAGGACCACAATACCTAAGCAAGCTGCCAGGGCACTTCATTCTCTTTTGCCCAGGTGCTTCTCAGCTTCGCATCCCCATCCTCTGGCCACCTTACTACCCCCTCCCCACAGTCTTTCAAACATTTGATGGGAAGACAGCATTTGTATGCCTGTAGTGAAAGGGGAACCTAGCAAGCACAACATGTGTAGACGAACAATTGTTAGTATGGAAATGAACGTTTTGATATGAGTATGTAAATCATTTTACGTGTCTAAAACTACCTATATAGGTCTAAGTACAAACTGAATGCCTAAAATTAAAGCCTGACTTATCCAACAGTATCACCACAGCCAGCACATCTACTCAATTAAAATTTGAGCTCATGCATACATCCGTGTCAATAATATGAATGTCATAGAATCATAGAATCATAGAATAACCAGGTTGGAAGAGACCCACTGGATCATCAAGTCCAACCATTCCTATCAAACACTAAACCGTGTCCCTCAGCACCTCGTCCACTCGTCCCTTAAACACCTCCAGGGAAGGTGACTCAACCACCTCCCTGGGCAGCCTCTGCCAGTGCCCAATGACCCTTTCTGTAAAGAATTTTTTCCTAATGTCCAGCCTGAATCTCCCATGGCAGAGCTTGAGGCCATTCCCTCTTGTCCTGTCCCCTGTCACTTGGGAGAAGAGGCCAGCACCCTCCTCTCCACAATCTCCTTTCAGGTAGTTACAGAGAGCAATGAGGTCACCCCTCAGCCTCCTCTTCTCCAGGCTAAACACCCCCAGCTCTCTCAGCCGTTCCTCATAAGGCCTGTTCTCCAGCCCCTTCCCCAGCTTTGTTGCTCTTCTCTGGACTCGCTCCAGAGCCTCAACATCCTTCTTGTGGTGAGGGGCCCAGAACTGAACACAGTACTCGAGGAGCGGTCTCACCAGTGCCGAGTACAGAGGGAGAAGAACCTCCCTGGACCTGCTGGTCACGCCGTTTCTGATACAAGCCAAGATGCCATTGGCCTTCTTGGCCACCTGGGCCACTGCTGGCTCATATTCAGTCGGCTGTCAACCAACACACCCAGGTCCCTCTCCTCCAGGCAGCTTTCCAGCCAGACTTCTCCCAGTCTGTAGCTGCACAGGGTTGTTGTGCCCCAAGTGCAGGACCCGGCATTTGGCCTTGTTAAACTTCATCCCATTGGACTCTGCCCAGGGTTCCAGCCTGTTCAGATCCCTTTGGAGCCTCCCAATCCTCCAGCAGATCCACACTTCCACCCAGCTTAGTGTCGTCCACAAACTTGCTAAGGGTGCACTCGATGCCTTCATCCAGGTCATTGATAAAGACATTGAACAGGGCTGGACCCAGCACTGAGCCCTGGGGAACCCCACTTGTCAAAATATTTTGAACTATTTTGAAATATTTTGAACTATTTTGAAATAGTCCTCCATAGCTTAAACAGTCCATTAATTATTATCACAGAAAACAAGCATTCCACATAAAGCACGGGCTTACAACAACTGCTGACCCCTTCAAGACTTCTCATTTTGTTTTTCAAGCACTTCAGATTACAAAAATGTTATTTGTCCTATGACCAAGCATAAATCACACTGATCCGCTAAAGAGATTAGCTTTCTATCCAGCAGATTTAACATAATATGGACAGTAAAAAGGCCTTGCATTGCTTATCTACATAATTAGTACTTATTTCTATAAAGGTATGTTCTGATTTGTATTCCAGCTATGCAGTCAGATCGGGTTATCACTAAACATCATTTCTAGAGAATGGTTTCTATGAAACACTAAAAATTATACCACATATCTTTCTATAGCGACAGTAAAGATATCCGAGTTCCCATCCTCTTGTTACTCATCTAGTATTCCTAGGGTAAAAAGGAAAAGCTAAGCCTTTCTTCAGGTGATGCAGTGGCTGCACTGCACCTTCAAATTAACGGTGACTTACACACAGAAGCAGCAGATAAACAACAGGGCATTCCGAACAGAATGCTGACTGCGTCATAGATTTTGAGGAGGAATAAATAAACATTATAATCTCCCCCTTCAGCATTCACTATGCAGCTAAACACGGATCTGAACTGGATTCAAGAGCAGCAAAGCCCAAACAGCCCCCCAGAAGGCCAGCGACCCCGGCTCTGCACAAGCATGTCCTTTTTCACCTCGTTCTGCCTGGCTCTTGGAACAGAGGCTTCTAGAGCAGCTCTGCCTGCCCATCAGCATTATGAATTCATTTCATGCAAGGAAGCAACTGGGAATCCGAATGTTTTCCTCCTCAGCCAGGCCACCGCCTCATATACTGTCAATGAGATGCAAAATCAGCGCTTCACTAGAGCTCATCTCAGTCATTTGCTGAAGAGATGCTCTTCTGAAGGCTCACAAGAGTCCATATGGTTTATTAGACTGTATTGGGCTACCAAAATACCCAGTAGCTCTGATTCAGTATCCTTCAGAAACTGAATAAACAATCCCAAAACTATAAGCATAAAGACAGCAGTTTTCTTTTGAAAACTGTCAAATTGAATCAACATTGTTTTCCCTAACCCATTTTTCAATACTTGAAGTCAAGCATTTCTGGTGAGTGTTGCTGAGCCACTAAGTTGTTAAGCCTTTAGGTAGCAGCACTAGAAAGAAAAATATGAGCAGGTGCCCAATCCAGATGGATCTTCACAGCTAGCAGGCACTCTCAAGAAGCAGAGAATGAGATGGCAAAGCTAATGAGGAGCAATATCGATCACACCACTAGCAGATAACTCAGAGCCACTACCCTGTGTGCTGTGAAAACACTGGATTAAACAAGAGCAGCTATAAATAGTAAGCAACTGCCCACACCTTAGTCACCACAGCAGGGATTTAGCAGGAAAGCAACAACAACTGATAAGGCAGAGTGATGGAAGCAAAACTAAGGGGCCAAATCTGTGTTTCAGAGGTGAAAGAAAGGTGCAGTACCAGTTCAGGTTTTGAGTTTCTGTACATAATGTATGTTTGCCTTCCCAGCAAAAAAAAAATGCAAAAAAAGCTCTTTGGAATTCCAAGATTTCTTTAAAAATATATATTTTAGGTACTCCAAATCTCCACTGTTCGCTTTAAAACAGAACCAAGGGAAAAAGCCAAATAAATATTCCTCTGCAGTCCAAAGCAGAGTTTCTAAGAGTTATTCTGTTATTTCATCAGGAACCTGTTTTGCTTAGAAAATTGTACAAAACTGCCTTCCCATCTGCTCAAGGAAGGTGGAAAAAACCACTCCCATACTGTTTCCCCACCAGTACAGTAAATTAACCTGATAAAGAGACTGTTTTAAATGCGCAGTCAATTAATTTTTCTAGCAGAACATGAATAGGACGATATTTAATTTCAAAACCCATGACACATGCTTTCATCTACTTTTTAAAACCCAGGGAAAAGTATACCTGCGAGAAAACAGATCAGGGCACAAGAGCTAAGTCAGTATTTCTAGAGAGAACAGCCTGTGATCTGGGAGAAGAATGATCACCATATCCCTAGCCTTTGCCAAGGACACAGCCCTATGAGTGACAGTAATTTGCAGAGGCAGTGAGGTAACCTAACATCAAGAACAAGAATTAAATCTGTTGCCCTGTCACATCACAAGTGCTGCTGAATGGCCTTTTTGTGGTTTAGTTACCCATCCAGCATGTGTGCTCATAAATCGTTCCATCCAAGACAGACATGCAACAAACAGGCATGGATAAGTTACAAAAATAAGAATATTGAATTAACATCTGTCTACTCCAAATGTGCCATCTCCGCCTAGCAAAAACTCAGGAGAAATGTATTTCAGGAATGATTTAAGCAAAATCTGTTCCAGCTATAAAATTGCTTTTGAAAAATACAGCAGATGGATCAAAAACACCCTAGTGCTAAAAAGTAACAGAGTAGATTAAGAAAAGTTTTCCACCCAATATTTAACATGACAGATATCAGCTATGGGACCAGGAAGCCTAGGTCTCTCCCAGATAAAACCCACCTTTATGTTTCCAATTGACACTAATTTGGATGACTGAGCTTAATTCAAGCTCTAGAGGGCTATCGGCACTGGGACTCCTCAGCCCCTACATACACAGCATAGAAGATACTGCACTGAAAAAGAGATGAGTACTAACCCAGCAGGGACAGGCCACTGCCATAGGCACCAAAGATCTCAAAGAGGTTTCTCAGAAAAAAAAACAAACACACTTTCCAGCATCCTCTTACACTGCTAAGACCGTTCTCTCTCCCCTTCTTCTCATCTTTATGGAGATAGTTGCATTATATTAACTACATAAAACTTATATTAATTATATTACATAAACTGGAGAAGGGCAGATTTAGACTAGAAATAAGGAAGAATTTCTTCATGATGATGGTGGTGAGGCACTGGAACAAGTTGCCCAGGGAAGTTGTGGATTGTCCATCCCTGGAGGTGTTCAAGGCCAGGTTGGACGGGGCTTGGACAGCCTGATCCCGTGGGAGGTGTCCCTGCCCATGGCAGATGGGTTGGAAATGGATGATCCTTAAGGTCCCTTCCAACCCAAACTATTCTATGATTCCAAGATATTCATACCTGAAAGTATCAAGTTCTGCAAAACGCTCCATACACGTTCTTCTATAATTTCCCACAAAGAAAACCTGACCACATTCAGTACCATCAACACTCAGACATCTGTCCTATGGGAGAACTTTGTGTTTCAGCTAGCCACGAGGAATCAGTGGAGCCCATCGCAAAGCTCGAACAGTCTACTTGAAGCACTAAAATACTCTCAATCCCCCAGATCTCATCCATTACTTCTAGCAACAAACAGCGTTAGCTAAATTCCTTTAAGGACTGTGAGCTAGGTACAAAAAAACCTAACAGTGCAATTTTCATGTATGAAAACCTAGAGTTTAGGTCTCCAAAGCATATTCTAGATGTAGTTCGGCAGAATTTAATGAGTGGGTGACACCACTAAATGCTCAACTGCTTCGTTTCCATTGCACATTAATTACTACAGATTTCCTGTTATTGTTTAGGAATCGAACACGCAGGCATTAATTTAACATCTCCCCAGAGCGTGTACAAGTGTGGGTGGTTGTTTTAATTTGACACGTCTTTATTGATGATAACTGAAACAAGAACAAATAATTCACTCAAGAGAGTTCAAATATACAAACACCTCAAACTGTTGACCATTAGACAGGTAAACAAGTGAGGCTAAAGGAACAAGTCTTCACCAAAGAAAGCCTGAAATCCCAAGTGCTCAGTTGTCTGTGGTACGTTTACATAGTTCGACTTTAGGCATCATCTACCAAATCCTAAAGGATAATTCTGTGGAATTATATTTACAGTGTTTGTTATCAGTGTGTTATTAAGCATCTAATTTTTACCCTATGAATTTCATATTAACATTTTTATTAATTACACAGATGGTTGCTAATTATACAAATTATTATATAAATTATATAATATCATTAACTACTATAGTATAAATTACCAATTACATAAAGTAGTATTTATCTCCATATGCCATTGACATCAGGTTGCTGCCCTCAGACGGATGATTCAGGAAGTAATTGTTTAAGACTCACTATTTCAGTTTTACTGATAGTTAAATTAAGTCTCACAAGTTAGGGATTATGGTTAAAACAGACCTATTTTTCTCCTACCTCTGGCAGCTTTCCATTCTCTTTAATAGCCCCATTAATAGCTCTGCACTCGAGTTTCCTCCCTCTTCCCCGTCCCCCAGAGTTACTGCTGTTTTATCAATAAAGATTGATGAACAAAAGTCACTTTCTTATTAATTGAATGTATACACATAAAAAGAACACGCCACCAGAAGCCAAGACGCTCCACAGAAGGAGCAACATTTGACAGCAGCTCAGCAGAGACTTCAAACATATGAAACACAAGCTTATCCAGTCAAACTAAGCTGCCAAGGCTTCAATTACACACCCACCACTTACTTAGCAGGTAACACCCCTCCTCCTCACGAAGGCAGAGCTGCTTCACATGTGGTGCCAAACCTGGAAGTGTCTGCAGCTGCTCTATTTCAACTGACAGATGAACCACACAGACACCTTAAGGACGCCTCCTATGAGAACTCCCTTAGTTTAGCAAGAAAGAGGTAGATTAAGAACTGGGAAAAACTACTTGGCTGAGAATCCAAAGGTTGAAGATGTGCACAGGATCCAGATAAACTGCAGTATTTATTTACTTTTCCCAGCCTTATACATTCAAACTGACTAAAACTGATATTTTCAATATCTGAGAACTCAGCCTCGAGTGAGCAAAGTTCTCGTCCTTGCTGCTTAATATACAGCAGCAAAGGTTTAATTAACCATTTCAAAGACTACAAGTTCTTATAGTTTGCACACAGTGAGCACACTGAGAGGTTAAAAACATGCCAAGGAGCTCACAGTTAATTCCATATTAACAATGCACAGACGTTATCTTGCTTCTCACATGAGAGTGATATAGAGTTTCAATTATTGATGTCACTTCTCTTGACACATTTCTTAAAGACAGGCAAGGTCAGCTAAAGGGAGATAAGTGGGATGAGAGGGAGTAAAGTGTATATAAGGGAGTAAAGTTTCCCCTACAGAAACCAAATACTCTGACAAACAGCAACACTTGCTAGATAATAGCTCTTTGGAAAATAAAGCTTGGAACTGAACAACGTCTGCTGCTCTTCAGCAGAAGAGTAGTTACATAAAACACAGCTTGGTCAGATAACCAATTTCTTTATGGCTTTAAAAATATGAGCTTTTAAATGAAGTTCTAAAGAAAGTAGAAATTTTAGAAGTTAAATGACAGAAATCTATCTATTTTTAAGTAGTCGACAAGCTTTGAAAGCTTATAGGAGAAAGACTGAAAACCACAGCAAGTCGATCAACAACTTTCAAATGGAGGTACTGCCCTAAATGTTCTTCACCAAGCTTCTCAATGGAAGGCTGAAAAGCCACACATGCACAAGTGTTGTGTGGTTAGTTTCACAATTGCTTAGATCTAACACAGGAAAGACATAGACCTGTTGGAGCAAGTCCAGAGGAGACCATGAAGATGAGCAACTCCCATCTGAGGACAGGCTGAGAGAGCTGGGGTTGTTCAGCTGGAGAAGAGAAGGTTGTGGGGAGACCTTAGAGCAGATTCCAGTACTGAAAGGGACTCCAAGAAAGCTGGGGAGGGGTTCTTGATCAGGGAGGGCAGGGATAGGACAAGGGGGAACAGTTTGAAGCTGAAAAATGGGAGATTGAGATGAGATCTCGGGAAGAAATACTTTGTTGTGAGTGTGGTGAGGTCCTGGCCCAGGTTGCCCAGAGCAGGGGTGGCTGCCCCATCCCTGGAGGTGTTCAAGGCCAGGCTGCATGGGGCTTGGAGCCCCTGATCCAGTGGGAGGTGCCCCTGCCCATGGCAGGGGTGGGACTGGATGGGCTTTGAGGTCCCTTCCAACATAACGCGTTCTACGATTCTATGAATTTCAGCCACCACGTGGGACTGAAAAATTTAAGTTACCCTAAGTCAGGAAAATCCTTCCAACTTCAGACAGGGAGGAAGTGTAATAGCAATCACTTCTGTTTGCAATGTCTCTCAGTAAGAAAAAAAAAAATTCAGTGAAGGAGAGAACAATGCACAAGGAGACAGAAAACCAAGCCCTTAGAAAAAACAACCAGAAAACTCCATGACTATAGACAGTTTTATTGGATTAAGTTTATCGTGAAAATAAGATTGTTGGCTTAACATATCTTCCCATTTCTGTTAAGATAGAACAGCACCCCTCTTCCATTCCCATCGCTTTTGACAGCACAGAGGAGAGATTCAGTTCACTTGGTGCTAAAGATGAGTCATACAAATACGGAAAGTGCTTTAAGCTAAAATTCAGGTGACACCACACACAGCAGCCTTGACCAATGCTTAAAGAAAGTTTGCAGTAACAACTCTTAAATACCGATTTTTCTTATTAGCATTTTTGCTTCCACATAGAAATAAAAAGTGAAAAACAAGCATGGCAAACCCTGTCCATATCTAAAAAATGTTTCAGAACAGACACTTTCTGTAACAGAAGAGTTTTGGTTTTCTCCATAGTCACTCCCTCCACCAAACACATGACTGAAAAAGCAGTTCAAGTCTGCAGTGACTTGCAGGAACCATTCCTTCCAGCAGCCACCAGGGCATTTAAACAGCACTTGTCTCAAGTCACCAGCTACACCCAGCCCCATGAACTAAAAATGTACGTTTAGGAATAATTCCTTCTTCAATATGGTATTCCTGTTTGCTCACTGCTAGCAGGCGTAAACAGATCTGCTCCAGAATTAATGAGGTTCTTACCCAGAGCAGAAAAAACAAGGACCTTCCAACTCGCAAACAGAACCATTGGTTTTATTTTCAAATGCATCACCAATGCCTGCTCTCACACCATTGCTGGGAGGGACAGTGACTGAGTTGGTACAAAATGCATTTCACAGAATCACAGAATCACAGAATAACCAGGTTGGAAGAGACCCACCGGATCATCGAGTCCAACCGTTCCCATCAAACACTAAACCATATCCCTCAGCACCTCATCCACCCGTGCCTTAAACACCTCCAGGGAAGGTGACTCAACCACCTCCCTGGGCAGCCTGTTCCAGTGCCCAATGACCCTTTCTGTAAAGAATTTTTTCCTAACGTCTAGCCTATACCTCCCCTGGCGGAGCTTGAGGCCATTCCCTCTTGTCCTGTCCCCTGTCACTTGGGAGAAGAGGCCAGCACCCTCCTCTCTACAACGTCCTTTCAGGTAGTTGTAGAGAGCAATGAGGTCTCCCCTCAGCCTCCTCTTCTCCAGGCTAAACACCCCCAGCTCTCTCAGCCGTTCCTCATAAGGCCTTTTCTCCAGCCCCCTCACCAGCTTTGTTGCTCTTCTCTGGACTCTCTCCAGAGCCTCAACATCCTTCTTATGGTGAGGGGCCCAGATTTGTATAGATCAGGGCATTATCAATTACATAGAGATGGGAATATCCACTTTAATTCAGTCCATAAGATTACCTACACTTCCTGTAAATGCTAAATGTGCTTTAAGTGCTCTTGAACACCTCTGCTGTTCATGCTGCTAAAAGCAGTCTTCAACAGCAATTCTGCTTCTTCTGGTCTGCTGCTTTGCTGGCTTGAAGGACTGATTCTCACTTTTCAGTGTTCGAACTACAGCTGCACATTTGTATTTTTGATAGCACAGTTAACTCTCCATTTGTCTACTTTCTTTCTCTAAATATTTTGTAAGAAAAAGCCAGAACTCTGAAGCATAACTTGTTGGTTAATCCCATTCACATAAACGCACAGTACAACCTATACTACATATATAGTTAGCCGACAGTACATATTCTAGTACAGCTGGAAAGAGTCCAGAGGAGGGCATGGAGTTGGGGAAGGGTTTAGAGGGGAAGCATGTGAGGAGCGGCTGAAGACACTGGGTCTGTTCAGTCTGGAGGAGACTGAAGGGAGACCTCATCATGGTTACAGCTTCCACACACGGGGAGGAAGAGGAGCAGGCGCTGAGCTCTTCTCTCGTGACACCAATGACAGGACCCAAGGGAACAGCAGGAAGATGTGCGGGGGCGGGTAGGTTGGACATTAGAAAAAGGTTCTTCCCCCAGAGGTTGGTGGAGCCCTGGAACAGCTCCCAGGGAAGCAGTCACCGCCCCAAGCCTGACAAATTCCAGAAGCCTTTGGCCAACACCCTCAGCCCAACAGTGTGAATGCTGGGGTGTCCTGTGCAGGGACAGGAGCTGGACTCGATGATCCTTGTGGATCTCTTCCCACTCAGGACATTCTGAGTCTAATAAGAAACTGTAAGCAACATCTGAATAAGAAAAAGTGACTCCCTCCACAAACTACTTATCTGCTGATACTACTATTCCAGGAAAACCACAAAGGGCAACACTGCTTGAAGAGAGCTCAAGCTTGTACTTCCACAGATCATCATCAACAGGAGAAGCACTGCTGAAAAGTTGTCATAGTGACAAAAATGCCAAGATAGTCTTTCTTCATAATACTGGAATAAAAGGAGGAAGAGTGAACAAGCGGCATTTGAGCAAGTTAATAGCCCTTCCTGCTACATGTCAGTAAGAGCAGACCTGGAACAGCCTGCTCAGCTCCAGAAGCTATTGAACCTCACCTAATCAATAGCAGAGAACACTAATGACCTGCTGTACAAAAGGCGTTGTTACAAATGCCAAAGCACAAGAGAAGGAGTGCACTAAAAAAGGCTAAATTCAAGCTATTCATAGTCATTCAAGCGGTGAAATATTAGGACATAACTGTCTCTCAAATGCAACCTTAGAAGCCTGGGGGAAAAAAAGTATTTAGAAGCAGAAAAATTTCTTGTAGTATTTCATTTTAATATAATCAGATTTAAACCTCATTTGCTGTGTATTATGCTGAATAGTGCTGCAGATATTCCACTTATTCAAAGTGTACAGTAGCGTCGGGCTCTGTTGTTTAGCCAGCTCTCTGCAAGAGTCCACAGAGAAGGCAGTACAGACTAATTTTCATGTGCCTTCCCTTTGGAATAAATGACTCACTAGAGGAAAAAACCTTTTTTGCTTTTGATGGCTTGTAAGCTATTTTTAGAGATTTGAAGTTAATCCAGCTCTGAGCTGCTCTAGCAGCAATGTATCCTCTCAGCCTCAACACAGGCATTCTTGCAAAAAATACTGTATCTAGGTATTAAGAAAATCAAAATTACATTTTTACCAAGTGAGACTGCTTAATTGTGGATGTTCCTACCTCGGCATTTGTGTGGACACATGCCTGCTCGCAGGGAGCATGCTACTCTCCCCATGGAAGAGCTTTCAGTTCCGGGTGGTCATTTTATTTATTACAAGTCTTGCAATTATTCTCACCTAAATTCCACTCAAGGAGCTCAGTTTCAGGGCCATGCATCCTTCAGTTCGACACCGACATTTACACACCAAACAAAACCCTCTGCACAAGTAGTATAGGGGTTACCCAAGGGCACAAAGACAGCAGATACTGCTAAAGATACAGGCAAGCATTTCCAAAAAGAACACACTAAAGGGAATGGATTGTTTCCTGCCGCATCTACACAGAATCTGCAAAACGATCTGGCACAGCAGTGAGCCGGCATCAGCTGGCAAGTGAAGACTCCTCAAAGAAGGGATGAAGTTAAATATTCACCTGGTTTTAAGGAGAATGAAGACACCAAGTACATGCTTCAACAGATAGCCTCGAGTACCACAGAAAAATGCAGGATTTTTGAACTGAGGTTTTTAAGTAAAAGCTTACGCTGAGACAGCTAGTTGAGTGGCATATTAGGTACTGTCCATCTCAGAAACACAAGGGGAAAGGCATGAGGGAGAGGGAAGGGGAAGGCTGAGTCACAGAATCATGGAATCATTAAAGCTGGAAAAGACCTCTAAGCTCATCCAGTCCCATTGTCAGCCCAACCCCATCGTGCCTGCTAAACCATTCCTGAAGTGCCACAACTACACATTTCTTGAACCCCTCCAGGGAAGGAGACTCCACCACCGCCCTGGACCACCTCTGCCAGTGCTTCATCACTCTTCCAGTAAAGAATTTTTTCCTAATATCCAATCTAAATCACAGAATAGTTCGGGCTGGAAGGGACCTTAAAGCCCATCCATCCAGTTCCAAACCCCTGCCATGGGCAGGGACACCTCCCACTGGATCAGGGTCTCCAAGGCCCAACCAGCCTGGCCTTGAACCCCTCCAGTGATGGGGCAGCCACAGCTTCCCTGGGCAACCTGGGCCAGTGTGTCACCACTCTCATGGGGAAGAAATTCTTCCTAACGTCTAGTCTAAATCTGCCTCTTTCCAGTTTATACCTGTTCCCTCTTGTCCTATCACCACAAGCCTTTATGAATAGCCCCTCTCCAGCTTTCTTGTAAATCTCTGAACTTAAGTTAAAGCAGGATGGAAACATATTTTTTAGTGCCAAACAAGAATGCACATACAAGTTTCCATGACTTCCATAACCATAACACTAGATGCATACTTCAGAAGAAAACACAGGACCTTAGGAAGTACTGCTGATCGAGAACGGATCCAACTTGGCACGCCATTCAACACACTTACGTCATCATTAGATGTGGTCACCCTTCCCTATCTAGGGCATCAACACTGAAAACTCAGGCATGTAAAATTCATTCATGATCAGAGTCCTTGCTTATACATCCAACAGATTAGTCAAAGCTGGCGTGAAGCTGTCAGATTAGATCTACGTGCTGAAGAGGCAGCTACACTGCCCACGTCTTCCCACAGCTCAGTTAGAAGCAGCGCCAGAACTAGCATGGGTTGTTCCAACTAGCTTGGATTCTTAGAAATACTGCGCAAGCACTGAATTCCTTGTGCAGACTGGGGTTTCCTCAGCCCCCCAGTACCAGAGAACAGAGGAGAGGGGGGACATCTCCTTTTACGTACAGGAGTGAACAAAATACTTAGTTTCACCCAGAACACCATCTGGTTTGCATAGAATCAGAGAATCACCAGGTTGGAAAAGACCCATTGGATCATCGAGTCCAACCATTCCTATCAAACACTAAACCACGTCCCTGAGCACCTCATCCACCCATGCCTTAAACACCTCCAGGGAAGGTGACTCAAGCACCTCTCTGGGCAGCCTGTTCCAGTGCCCAATGACCCTTTCTGGGAAAAAGTTTTTCCTGATGTTCAGCCTGACCCTTCCCTGGCAGAGCTTGGGGCCATTACCCGTTGTCCTGTCCCCTGTCACTTGGGAGAAGAGGCCAGCACCCTCCTCTCCACAACGTCCTTTCAGGTAGTTGGAGAGAGCAATGAGGTCTCCCCTCAGCCTCCTCTTCTCCAGGTTAAACACCCCCAGCTCTCTCAGCCGCTCCTCATAAGGCCTGTATGCTCATGCCTCCTAGGTAAGCTCAGGCGTCTTGCAGCGCTTAGTTTACTGCAGAGAACATAAGTTAAAGCTGGAGCTAAGAGGTCCCAGCACTGGGAGAGCCCTGCAGTGCTCGCATTCAAGCCACATCACGGCAACTGAGCCGTCATCCACAGAACTGCATCCAGCAAAAGCAGACTGCTCTCAAACCAACCGAATCGAGACACAAAATTCATTTGAGAAGAATAAAAAGGAGCCACAGAACCAGCAGCTTGTAGAAATCAACCCCCAATTCTCATCTTTAGCTGTCTTCCAAATTATTTTCTACACGCCTCCTGCTGCACAGACGTTTATTCACATACCATGAA
Source organism: Phaenicophaeus curvirostris (assembly GCF_032191515.1). Taxonomy (NCBI): domain Eukaryota; kingdom Metazoa; phylum Chordata; class Aves; order Cuculiformes; family Cuculidae; genus Phaenicophaeus; species Phaenicophaeus curvirostris. The sequence continues at coordinate 3,095,001 of NC_091402.1, read as the reverse complement.
ACACAAACAAGTCAAGGTATTTCTCCCACACAATAAGGCAGAGAAGAAATTACTGTAAAATGTCTCTTCCTTTCAGAAAAATATTCCAAAGGCACTCTGTTCCTATGGTGATGGTGTCCTACCTGGATGAGGAAAACCACTGCCTAGGAGAACAACACAAAGCATCGAGACTGAAAGGGACAGAAGTACATTCTGGATCCAGAGCTTTCCCATCTGTTCATACGTAATTATATTTTTTCCCATGAAGGTCTAGAGGAGTTACAGCACCTTCTGTATTTCAAGTGCTATTTTGTCTCCACTACACATTTAAACTATACCTGGATTAACAGAAATGGGTTGCATTACAAAAATTTAAATTGCTTCCTAATGCGTCCAATTTTAAGTTAAAAAATCAAATCCTAGTTTGTAAAATCAGTTAGGCTATAATTATAGAAGGAATATAAAAAATAAGTAATTTAAAGCACAAAAATCATTTCTTGGTGAATCACTAACATTGGAAAAGACCTCTAAAATAGAGTCCAAAACTTCTTTCTTCCCCCACATCACCTTAAAAACCCATACTGCAAAGTTAATTTTGTTTGGTTTAACAAGAAGCTCGCATCTGTTGGAAAGACCAGTATTTACTTCTAAACAGCTGAGTAAACCATGTAAGGATACAGCACTGCTGGTTTGGTATCAGCAAGGACTGCTTACAAATAAAAACAATTAATGTAGGGTTTAATGATTAAACAGAATTTTACATTCATGAGAGACTGTTTAGGGTTAAGTATTTCCAATATGTATATATGTTCACACACACCCTTCAAACTGTAATTACAATATTAATGCCCTAAGCACCACATTAAGTTCACCATTAACAATCACAGCAACTTAAAGGGCCCTGGTTTTACTTGAATCAAAGTTATACCAATTTAATTATTCTCACCTGATAAGGAGCATTTACTCAGAGTTTTTACTCAGATTGTTTAAAATAACTTTACACTGGTGGCTCAAACCTTGCTGGAAGCTAAATGGAGAATGTTAGAAGTGGGTCACACTGGTGACATAACAGAAGCAGCTCGTCACTACTCCACATCAGGGAGTGCTGAGAAACATTGACTGATGTAACCTGGATAATGCTTAGATTATAAACTGCTTGGAGATCCTCAGACAGCAGGGTACTCCAGGTCTGCTTCAAAGCCTCCTAAGTTTTAATGCGCACTTTACATCCCAGGGTGGGGAGAAAGGTAAAAGAGACAGGAGGGAAGAAGCTACAAACTAAATATTTAAATCTGATACAGAACAAAATTTTATTCCATAGTCAACTACTATCTCGACAAATAAAAATGAAAATACAGTGCTTTCACATTAAGGACTTATTTGTATTTGTATTCTAAATGCTGTTGTTGCTTGTGCTGCTGGTAAAGATTTACTGATTTCTAAAAACTGCACTAACCACAAGGCTTCTGCAGAACGGATCCACTGTGGCTAAATTTAAAAAGCACTATCTGTTGCAGTAAGAAAATGAGCTTCTCTACAAATTGATTACACTGAGCTCTTCTCCTCACACTTCTGCCCTTAATGTGTCAGGTTTTTGGCAAGGACTTCAGCAAATTATTCTCCTTCACAAATAAAAACACAGACCAGTCTTTCACTTCTGGCACTTGACTACAAGCCAAACACTCTTCCCATAGAGCATTAAAAGTTAGCATGTGCCATAGCAAAATATAGCAAAATGACAGCTTAAAAATATCATAATTTCTAACTAGAAGCTGGAATTCTGAAACAGGACTGTAGCAGGTGGGAGTTCAAATACTGAACACTGTTAGATTTGATAGAGATTACTCCGAGATCACTTCTTTACCTGTTTTTTACACCATATCCAAGCTCAATCCTCAACCTGGTATTTAGAACACGACCAGATTCCCCAGCTTCCTAACTATCTACATTGCAGATTATTTTTATTATCTAGTTCTTTTCTTTCCATCCACAACGTACTGAAGCGACAAGTATAGCCAGGAAAATCTGTGAGCGCTTGCACCGAATGCTCCCCAATTACTTTAAAGCACGTGCCCCAGCTGCCAGCGTCTCCCGTCGCCAGCTGGCTCTGGCTTCCCTGCTGGCCACAGACTGGCTCCTCTCCACAGCCGTAAAGGTTCAGCCAGAGGCTGCAAAGAGATTCAGTTGGAACAGCATGGAGATATTGGAAGCTCTGCACAATTGTTCTGGCTTTTTTTTCCCCCTCAGTCCTAGAGTACGTGCTTTTGGGCGACACCAGCATGCTGCACACATGCTGAATGCTCTGCATAAGAGGGGAAATGATGGTGCAGAGTAGTCTTTGTATAAACCTTCAGGCACACAGGTGAATAGTGTCAGTCCTAGCACTTCTTGGTTATCTCAATAAAATACAGACCCCGATTCAACAAAATCCTTAATGCGTTGCTACCAGTAGCCCCACCAACTTCATTAACTATTCGGGTGTTTGAAGTGCAAAGCATTTGACATTGTCTGGCAAGACATTCTGGTCTCTAAATTGGAGAGATATGCATGGACCACTTGGAGGATAACAAATTGTCAGGATCATCGCACTCAGAGTTGTGGTCAATGGTCCAATGTCCCATTGGAGACCGGTGACGAGTTGCTTTCCACAGAGGTGTCCCTGCCCACGGCAGAGGGGTTGGAACTGGATGGGCTCTGAGGTCCCTTCCAACCCAACCCATTTCATGATTCTATGACTGAATGTTAACACGGTTTTTAAGGATTAGTAGAGCTTAGTCCTGTTCGATGTTAAGCTTCAACTGAATCTGATAAAAGAGAAACCAAACAGTAAGAATCAAACTGCACAGAAGAGCCTGCACAGAAGCATTTATTCCTAACAACCCACACTTGAACTTACAGCCTGTAACTAAAGTCTCAGCTCCTTTAAAGCCAAAAGCAGTTATATTCAGTTTTAAAATAAATACAGAGAAGTTGTGAGGTCATCCCCAACTTTGGAGCATTTTACTCCACATGAAATCATCTCCAGCAGAGTAGAACAGCCCTCAGTTATCCATTTCACTGTGCGTTAAATTATTCAAACACCATCTCAATTTCAAAGACAAAGTGGGTTCCTAACTATATTTCATATGCAAGTGTTAATACTGGGTTACTCTTAAACATCTATTGTGAGATTCTAGCACAGCTACATGCAATTCTACATCAAAGATAAACGCCTGCTGTATTATTCACGAACATCTCTCCAGTTCCTCATGCACAGTTCTTGCTATAAGTGACAATAAAGGAAATCATGACACTATCCTAAAATACACCTCCAAGCAAAAATATGCATTGCTGGTTTGCATTAAGAACACATTGCTGCCAAGGTCCAAGATCATAGAACGGTTTGGGTTGGAAGGGACCTCAAAGCCCATCCAGTCCCACCCCTGCCATGGGCAGGGACGCCTCCCACTGGATCAGGGGCTCCAAGCCCCATCCAACCTGGCCTTGAACCCCTCCAGGGATGGGGCAGCCACCACTGCTCTGGGCAACCGGGGCCAGGGCCTCCCCACCCTCACAGCAAAACATTTCCTCCTGAGTTTTCATCTCAATCTCCCCTCTTTCAGCTGAAAACCGTTTCCCCTCGTCCTATCCCTGCACTCCCTGACAAGGAGCCCCTTCTCAGCTTTCTTGTAGCCCTGTTTGAGCAAGCTGGGGAGGGACTTTCTGTCAGGGAGTGGGTTTATCATGCTTGTGAACCCTCCAAAAACTACATTTATGCTGCTGACATTCAGCCTGTTGGTGCATCCACAAAATTCAAATCATGCCCTCCCCTACAGGATGCATTAATTACCTCAACCATCAATTACAAGTCTAATAAAACCATCTGCAAGGGGTGATGGTTTGAAGCTTGCCAGGCCTTTATTTCATTTAGTATTATTAAATCTGAAATCTATTATCATTGTGTCGTGCAAGCTAGACTAGAGTTAAGCTGATTTACCAAGACAGGTTACACTGCACGGCCCTGAAACACAAGATCTGGAAACGGGAAGCTTGTCTATAAAAAGGCACATAAAAGCACGAGTTTATAATGAACTGGAACACACAGATGATGACAAAAGAATAATCAGTTCAGTACCAAAACTGTCTTTCAGGTGTATTGGGTTAAACTAACTGTAATCCCCTCCAAATAAAACCAAACCCTCAGCTTGTACAGAATATAAGCCACTGCATTTATTCTACAGTTCTGCAAGCACTGATACTACTGGTATTACAGATGTACCATTTTTATTAGTAATTGAAAAAGTCCAGCAAAAATATGCTAACACACGCATCAAACATGTTGCAAAACATCAGATTAAGTGGCCCATATAATGGATAATTAAAGGGATGAGTAAAAACATTAATAAGGACCCTACAGCTATTCCACTCCACTCAATTTTAACACAGTGATTGTCTCCTATATCTGGGGCTTATATTAGGGTGCACCTTTAAGAAGGCAACCAGACCCCACAGACTGCATCAACGTACATTCATCTCAAATAGATTAACACAAGAGATTACATGAAGACTGCAATAGCCACCTTTTAAACCCAAGTCATCAGTTCATATCTGATATTGTCAGAAGAAATTAAAAAACAGACCAAAGTGTCCTCACTTTATTTGCTTTGACAAACAGATGTTATGTGGCCTAGTACTTGTATCAGAGTAAAAAAGTCCATAAAACAAGCTCAAAATTTCAACATAGAAAGGGGATCACTTCATTAGAGCTAGAGGTAAAAATACCTGCTTGCATCTCATTTGAATTATAGAATTATCAAGGTTGGAAAAGACTTCTAAGCTCATCCAGTCTAACCACCAGCCCAACCCCATCATGCCTGCTAAACCATGCCCCAAAGTACCACATCTACACAATTTCTGAACCCATTCAGGGATGGAGACTCCACCACCGCCCCAGGCAGCCTCTGCCAGGGCTTGCAATATCCAATCTAAACCTCCCCTGGAGCAACTTGAGGCCATTCCCTCTCATCCTATCACTTGTTACATCAAAGAAAACAGAAGTGGAAGAACATTGGTTCATTATCGACATCTCAAGCCATCAGTGACCTGAAGACAGTTGTCTGAAACCATACTTGGCTAATTCTGTTAATGCAGTTGCAATCAGCAGAAGTAACAAATAAGCAGAGATAGTTTAGAGACAGGTAAACTGGAAGCCTTGGGAAGGATTATCCCCTAGAGAAGAAAAGTCATGATAAATGGGTGATAAACACACCAATCGATGGGGTGGGGAGGCAGACACCTATAACTGACCTGTCCTTAAAGGAACACAGAGCCCTGGAAGCTGTAAAGCATGGATTCACCTATCTGACACTGCTCTAATACTCACAGTACTTGTTTCAAAGTGCATTCGGTTCACCAGACCTTGTATAAGGGGGATGAAAAATACAACAGCAAAAGATAACTTTGAGGATTCTGAAAAGCTTCAGATAACTACTACCCAGCTCCAAAATCAGCATGAAGTTATCAAAATAATGTAATCACATTTGGAAAACCATTAAAGCTGTCTAAATTGCAAGTTTCCCCTTTATCTTTCAGACACAGTTTTGCTTGTACTTCCACCAAAAAAAGGCCATGCTGCTTGAGCAGGTGAATTCATCTTACTTTTACAGAATCCTAGTTGAGAAGCAACATCAGCTGCAGTACGTTTAAAAGATCTCACTCAATTCTCCAGGAAACTGGAGTTCAGGCATCGTACAGTACCACCTAAGCACCCAATGCCGACTCTGAAACAACCGCCTAAGCAAACAGAAGTCAGGACAGACAAACTGCTCATACATCAAAGTCTTAAGACACAACGTTTATGTTCACTCAGTTCTTCGGTACCATCACTGAAGTCACTACACTTCATTTTCCACCACTGAAGGTTTCCATAATAATCAAGATACCAATACATCCTTGTGCAGGCTGCTCCTCGCTCTTCAGGGCTTATTGTCTCTTGTCATTTTATCATGATCTCCGGCTTGAACTTCCCCCTCCAATACTTAAGTATGTGATTTTTTAATTCATTTGGGAAAGAAGTCTTAAATTCTTTTCTTTACCAAGACTACCTTTCAATTTCATAGAATCATGGGATGGTTTGGGTGGGAAGGGACCTCAAAGCCCATCTGGTTCCACCCCCTGCCACGGGCAGGGACACCTCCCACTGGATCAGGGGCTCCAAGCCCCATCCAGCCTGGCCTTGAACCCCTCCAGGGATGGGGCAGCCACCACTGCTCTGGGCAACCTGGGCCAGGGCCTCACCACCCTCACAGCAAAACATTTCCTCCTGAGATTTCATCTCAATCTCCCCTCTTTCAGCTGGAAACCGTTCCTCCTCATCCTATCCCTGTCCTCCCTGATGAAAAGCCCCTCCCCAGCTTTCCTAGAGCCCCTTTCAGTCCTGGAAGCTGCTCTAGGGTCTCCCTGGATCCTTCTCTTCTCCAGTCTGAACAACCCCAACTCTCTCAGCCTGTCCTCACACAGGGGGAGCTCCAGCCTTCAGATCATCTCTGTGGCCTCCTCTGCACTCGCTCCAACATCTCCATGTCCTTCCTGTGCTGAGGACTCCAGAACTGAATGCAGGACACCTGGTTAGGTCTCACCAGAGTGGAGCAGAGGGGTGAAACCCCCTCCCTCACCCTGATTTTATAAGTACTGAACTGGTTTTTAATTCCAGGTATTCACCTTGAGACTCTTCAGTTACACATTATACCATCATAAGGCTACCACTAAGCACAAGCTTGCCAGCTGGCCACAAAAAGCATTTTTAGACATGCTGACCCCATCCCTCCTGAAGTTCAGGAAGTTTTTCAACACCATCAGCTTTTCTGAGGTGGATACACAACAAGAAAGATCTACCACCCTCAGAATCTGTAAAGGTTGGGAGCCTATTCCTTAAATAACTTTCGACAGACCATCTGATCGTCACGTACTGTTCTTGAAACACACTTTTCAGTAGCAACAACAGGAACTCCAGTAGCAATTTCTGGCTATGGATTAAAAATATTGGGGAATTTTTTCCAAGCATGACGAGACATTTAGTCATAGACACTTTTTAATTGCATACCATGTAGTGTTTGTGGTTCTCCAAATTCCTTTCTGGAGGGAGAAATGGAGGAGAGGAGAGGGGAGGAGGTGTTGTGTTTTCTAGGTTGACTGTTCTGGAAGGATTTTCTTTCCTTTCTTTCATAAAGAACAAGTTTCTCATTAATGCCAAAGATTCAACACCAGATGGTTTCAGTAAAAAGCACTAGCGCTATAACTAGGTTTTCTACACCTACTTTCATGAAACTTGGATCTAGCCAGCACTCTCAATATGTGAATGGCAAAATTCCATCCGAAACAGTGCTAAGTCCCTGCGAGCTGCATTTATATGCACTCAAGACTTGAAACCTTATCACCTGATGCTTGGATCCCCAGTGCACACACTTGAAAATGGTGGTAAAGAGAATGCAGGATAAAAAGCAGTAAATCAAATAAGCCTGTTGCTGGATGCCATTCTTAGCTACTCAGTAATCCACTTCTATTGGCAGCTCAAGCAATAAACAAAATACAGACTCAACAGTCTTAAGACATATACCGTTGTTTTATCAACAACACCAGCTACTGCGAGTCCAGAGGTGAAACTCTCACACCTTGGAGCATCTCCGTTTGATCCAGTCGCTTAATTATAAGCAATGCAGATAGCAATTCAGAATCATAGAATGGTTTGTGTGGGAAGGACCACAAAGACCATCCAGTTCAAACCCCCTGCAGTTGGCTGGGACACCTCTACAGCTAAGTCCCCCCAACTTCAACTTTAAATACTTTCAAGTCCAAAACCAAAAAGAAAATCCAACTTGTAGTCAGGAGCTGGCTCCTGTACAGGATCATTTAAAGTCTTTCTAAGGTGAAACTGTATTTGGACTTTCCATGCGTGAGTAACAACCACTGAAAAAAACTCAAAGTCTGATGGATTGCTCAAAGATGCTGTGGATATTATATCACAAGATTTTTTTTCAAGTAAAAATACAGATCTCAGCATAAAATCTCATTGTGCCTTATTTTCACTGTCTGCAGTTATAAGTTGTGCCATAATACCACTCGTACTGTAAAGCTCTGACAATGCATTTTAAAGGGGGGGGAATTAGTGCCGTTTGAAATAGCAGACAGGAAAGCCAGTCTCTCTCCACCCGCTACAGCTGCTAAACTTAGCAACAGCTCTGCTACCACTGCTTAGCAAGCCAGGCTACGTTTCACAGCACACGAAGGCAGGATAGAAATGACATCTTTTTCTTCCGTGTAGCGAGAAATCTCAAGAATTAGAATAATTATGTACTCTGATGTATTCTCATTTTAAGATAGAATCATAGAGTGGTTTGGGTTAGAAGGGATGGGGCAGCCACCACTTCTCTGGGCAACCTGAGCCAGGATCTCACCACCCTCACAGCAAAATTTCTTCTCAATATCTCATCACAATTTCCCCTCTTTCAGCTGAAAACCATTCCCCTCACCCTATCCCTGCATTCCCTGGTCAAGAGCCCCTCCCCAGCTTTCCAGGAGCCCCTTTCAGTACTGGAAGCTGCTCTAAGATATTCCCAGAGCCTTCTCTTCTCCAAGCTGAACCACCTATGAACCCCGACTCTCTCAGCCTGTCCTCGTACAGGAGGTGCTCCAGAACCATGTAGTAAAAAAGACTCAACACCTTCTTAACCCCTCAACAGTTTCCTTAAATAAGCTTCTTCCTCCTCAAGCAGAGGTTTTATTAGCAGTAGGCACACAGAGGGATAAGATGGGAAAAAGTAATGCCCTCTAGAAACAGAGAACGCTGTTTAACACAGAGATACCTCAGGTTTTCTTTCTGTACTATCTGTGCTATATTTAGTACAACTCCAGCTGTGCCACAACAGAATATTTTGTTGCATGAGGAAGGACAAAAGGACATCAGTGGCTGTTTTGCTGTTTGGTTGACTAAGGTAAAGCAAAGCACAAGCTGGAATCCAATAGACTCTGAGATATCTTTTTTGGTGGTTCTTTTGCTTTGGTTGTTTTTTTTTTCCCCCCAAGAAAAACTAGCAGGTAAATGGAAGGGTTGTTTTCTACAGTATGCTATTATCCACATTACTTTTATGGAGGGGAGACATTTTGTTTTTCTTGATATCAAAGCAGGTTCGTGAGCAGGGCTAGGTTTTTCAGTCTGCCTTCTTACTGGAACAACATATTAATTCAGCTCAAAGTCCACATTATGAAGGATCACACTGTCAAAAATGCAGAAGATAACCCAGCCACTTCCATAACAGACTTTTTCCCAGAGCTACTAAAGGAGCAAATCCAAAAGCAACTACTGTAGACAGGAATAACATAATTAATAGTTCATAAGTTTGTGCTGTGGAGCTACCTTTTGATGTTCATAATCCTGTTTTACCAAAAGGAAGTCTTCAACACTGACTTTGATGCTTAACAGTGGATTACTGGTCAAATTCAAACACAAATATCTGCAGCTCTGTGGGCAGTAGGACATCAAAGAATTAGGTATTGGTGTTAAATTTGAAAAGAAATCTAAACAACTCGTATCCACATGAAGGAAGTGAAGAGAAACAAGCCCATGCAAAACTGTCACATGAGGCCAAGATAACAGATGGACCTCAAATATAAACTCCGGGGAGCTTAGGAAAGCCAAGCGAATCCAGAAAGTTAAATTTGGGAGAGGAAAAGCTGTAGAAAAGCTAAGCAACAGAAGCAAGCTTCCTAGAAGCACTGCTCTCCAACTACAGCAGAACATAAAAAATGAGCTCTCCTCTTGAATAACGCAACATTCCCCAAAGCCACCAGGATTTACAGAAAGAACCTTCACCTTCCAGAGAGACCAGCCAGTAGAAAGAGAAACGCAAAACAGGAATAAAGTCACATGCTGCCTAAATATAGCAGTCACAGGAGAGATCATAAATTAAGTGGATAAATAATTTAGACTTCTACCTGCACTGTTTGGGGATGCGATATTTTGGGACAGGATTTTTTTACACACTGAGGAATATCAGAACAACATACTTTTGCTACGTAGACATGTGCCGAGGGGTTCAATTGCCATATAAGTCCCTAACCCTTCCCTCTTGTCAAAATACAGATACACACATGGCAGGGAACCGGCATCGCCAGAAGCTGGCTTGCCAACTCCATCCCATTCCTACAAGAATATCATGAAAAAAGTTATAGGGCTGGATTAGCAGTCAAATGTTTACTAGGACTGCATCAAACACAGAGAACGCCCCCCTCACTAGCATATTAAAGAACGGCCTCAGTAGGAGACGTAGGAAGGATCAAGCAGCGAACGCCAGAACTGAGCATCTGGAAAGTGGGACTCTTTTTTCCGCCTTTTTACAGCTGCCAAGACAATAAGGTAGCACTCACCTCAAGCCTAAGGCACCTTATCTGGTGCACAAGGGTATTCATATGCTTCATATGGACCGCACGCACACCTGGGACGTCAGGTAAAGACAACGCTAGATCATGGGATAAAACACAGCTACCTCCAGCAGAAGCCCAAATCTGTTTGATCTCCCTCTGCTAGCACACAAGTAGCCCAAGTACAAGGCACACGTGCATTTGGAGTGACCTTGGAGTTGGTATCACATAGTCTGCATGCCTGATTAAGTCAATGAGAGCTATTTATTTTAGTATGGTCAGTGAAACTCTTCAATGCTGCATCTGCTCCAATAATCCTGTACTGAGGTCAGAATTTCTATCGTGATTTATCTAATTTTACTCCTCTTGTATTTCACTTCCTTCTCCTTTGTTGGGCTCAAACCTGCTCCTTCAAGCCTCCCTGCCCACCTGCTGTACGCTACGCAGGAGCTCAGCCCACACCAGCAAGAAGTCATCCTGCTGCCCTGTTTCCAGTTTGGGAAAAGGATGCTGGTTTTCACTTAATCTGGACTAGAAGCCAGGACCCCTGACATTAAACATGTCCTTGCGATGATACTTAAGCCCAATTCACTCATCTGCGTCTAGCAAATATCAATGGAATTTACCAACTTTAAAAGAAGATTTTAAATTCAAAGAACAATTATCATATAGGAGGTCTCAAACGGCAAAGCCTCAGCTAATGTGTTCAACCATTCTTCGTTCACTACATTTTCTCAAGCGTATTGGAGAGTGACAGTACCTCCACACTTTAAATACAAAATTAGCCAAGAGAGAAGAGAACAACTTATCTGCTTTGACAGCATCACAAGCTTCATAATCCTCAAAGCACTGCAGTTTATTTTGACCATTATCACCACATCCCAGACGTGACTACTTATTTGAAACAGAAAGCCAAGTTGTAATAAGTCAGACTTCTAATTAGAGATTTAAGTATTTTCATCTCCCAGGAATCTATACACTATGTGGAGATAAGCTACATTACGTTGCCATTACTCTTTGGAAATGGAAGCAGTCTGTCTAACCTAAAGAATAAAAGAAATCTTTGTTGCTGACAAAGAATTAAAATTCAACTAAAATCACTATCTGATAAGTTGGTGGGAAACCACAGGCAGCACATGAGTCTTTTCTGCTACTTTCCCCTTCTTAAAAGGGAGAAAGGCTTTTAATTGGCAAAGATAACAGAATATAATGGGCATCAATTATTTAAGAGAGACTTCTTGAAAAAATCCCATTATCTGGAAAAGGAGCAGATCTACAGTAGTTAAGAAATCACTACCAGCAATCATTTCTGCCTGAATGAGAATTTTGCCCAGTTGACTCTCCAGCACCAGAACCATCTATTCAGCTGAGCACAAGGAGTAAAGGGAAAATCCTGTGCCTAGCTAAACAAGTGATAGATTTGCGAAATTTTGTTGGTATTTCGGCTGCCAAGGAGTATGACAACCTACAAATTGGCTGTTTGTCTCTACATGGTCTTTTAAATTCCTTTCCTAAAACAGTTTCAAAAGGAAAGCTACTAACGTGGACATTTTACACTCATCATGGCAATCAGATCTATCAAAACAGGAGTGAACTGCTCCACAGAGTTTTCTGAATTCTAAATTAAATGATAAACCAAACAATCCAGAAGCATACTTCAAGGGCTTGGCTCCAGATGTACACAGTATTAAGCTGGTTACAGTTCATAAACGTTCCTTGGAAGAACCGGCCAGGACAATCTCCCCTTCAGCTGGGATTATTGGCCAGTCTCCTACCGACCAGATTCACCCCAAGCCTATCACATCAGTTTTACTCAAGATACACTATTCCAGCCACAGGCAGCTAAAAAGTCACTTCTACACAATATATTTGTCCAGCCAGAATACAAGAGCATACATTAACATAATGCGTGAAGATTGATAGAATTACTAACCCTGGACAAGCTGTAATATTAAACAAAGCTCCAGTGACCTGTGTCAGTTACCTTTGTAAACTTAGTTAATGTGTTGGTAATATCACGGTTCATTGCATCGGTTATTATAAGCAAACAATCTTTTCAGTGAAATAACATTATCTAAAAGGGACTCTCCATCTGCTTCAAAGAGGTTTAATGATTGCCTTCATTCACAGCAAGATGACTCAGCTTCAGAAAAAAATCACTTCTGATAATTTCTTACAAACCTGGGAAGCACCTACCTTGTAAAGACGTTCATAAAGCAAAAAGCTGCTTAAAACAATGACAGTCTCGCAGGAGCATAGAGACAAGACTCAGACTACGCACTGCTCACTAAGCAGAACAACCAGATTGGTACCCGATTTACTAGGAGTTTGCCAGTTTCCATTACTGCACACGGAGGGCTCTCCCCGCTTCCACCATCAGTGGAGATTTCCATCTCCAAATACTTGATCAGCCACTAATCCCATAAACACAAACACACAAGGCAGCGTGAGCATTCTGCATCTATGTTAACATCATACCAGCACTACCATTACAACCTAACCCAAACTAGAAAACTAGTTAGTTTTCTCCTTTTCTGCAAGACAGTCATTCTTTCAACACATGACCACCTCAAGCACTCATGAAGTGGGGGACTCAATTAAAACCTTAAAATAGAACTGAGTCTGAAAGTTGAATATAGATTTTACCTTATTCAAACCTAGCAAGTTCATCTGCATTGGATCACAGCCCTGCCCCCTGCACATAAATACTTAATTCTTTGGGTCTCTAAGTCAGGGAGATCAACACAAGAAGAGACTACACTATACAAAGAGGGAAATCCTCCCAACTATTTACTTCACAAATGAAAGGTTGGACATAACCATTTCTACATTCAGTAACATTGAAAAATGACTTTTGTAAATGGGGGACGTTCAGCTGGGACAGGCTGCCCAGGGAAGGGGTTAAGTCCCCATCCCTGGAGGGGTTTAAAAGAAGGGTAGACGAGGTGCTCTAGGACATGGTTTAGTGGCAGATAGGAACGCTTGGACTCGAGGATCCAAGAGGTCTTTTCCAATCTAGTGATTCTATGTTTCTACTTTTCCTTAACTAGAGCCTGCTAAATTCCATAGCACTACGCTGATACCCGAGTTACGTGCATGAATTGAGACACAACATGACAGAGGCCAATTCTTTCTCTATAAACATCAAGACAAACATCAAAAATGTTTGGGTTTTGCAGTAAAGTTTACTAACAAATTCACACTTGCAGTTTTTGAATCACCATCCACAGCCCTGCCTCAGCCCGTGCTTAGTAGAAACAGCAACAGATTAAAGTAGATGTTCTTCAAAGTGTACATACCTTCCCCTAACTTGAAAACAAGAGTGATCAAATGCTTCTGCTATCGGTCTATATAAATAGAATTATAAAAAAAAAAAGGTCAAAATACACTTATTTTCCACAACAAGGAACTATTAATTGTAACTCAAAGGGCTGTTCCGATGGCTGGGAATTCTTGTTCTCCTGTCACCCACCATGAGGGCCTTTAACACAAGCAGCCCTGTCCACTCACGAAGGACACCAGGGCACAACCTGAAGCAAGGCACTCTGAGATGCAGCGCACACGCACACCACGCCACACGGGCACCAGTGGATCCTGACACTCAAGCCAAACATTTAAATTTATGATACACCAAGTTGTTTTGCATTTGAACAGCAGTTCTGGACGAATACCTCTGCCCCACTATGGAAACTAAAAGTGAACAAAGAACTATCAAGCAGGACGTAGACCAAACCAGTTTCTGCTTTGAACTCATTGGTGAAGGGAAGATGATGTGAACGTAAACAAGGTAAGCAGCAAGAATGAAGAAGAATGATAGCTTGGCTCTCTGCAAGCCCTCCACTGCAGCTATCGTGACCAGAATTGCTAAGTCGTCCCTCTGAATTTAGCACAATTACAACATCCCAGCTGCATTGCAGAGTGGGAGATTCATGTCTGTTTGGAACCTTCCCTGGACCCACGATGCACGGCACCTGTACATGACCTGGAGCAGTCACAAGCACCAAAGACTCAGACCTGTTTCTTCAATTACATGTGTAGAGTGCAAGTGGCGCCTACACAGTTTAGCTGTTAACACAATATCAAGGAATGCACCCACAGAACAGACAGAACAGTTACCGCTGCAATGGGCTTGAGCACACACCAAATCCCTAGAAGCCCTTTAGGTTCAATGCTACTACACGTCTATGGTACCAAGAAACCATATTAGAACGGTGTTACACATTACATTAGAAGTGATTTTACTTGCTTTTGGCTTGTCAAAAATTCTTCACTCTTAGGAAGCAGAAGTTTCTAAACTCAGAAAAGTCATGCTAAGAGATCAGAATTGCAGAATGACGTGACATGCTTGAACCTCAAATGGAAGACAATCATTTGTCTGGAATCTCTCACATACATCCTTGACATTTTGCTGGATTTCCAGGATCATTACTTGTGCCCAGAAGACAACCAAACAGAAGATTTTATATTCCCCAAGCATGAGCAGAGAATCATTACATCCACAGAAAGCCAATGAAAAACAAAATGTTGCTGCAGTGAACCTCTGAAAGAGAAGCAGCTTAGATGAGTTAAGTGAACAGAGGTCACGTTCACCTTCCACTACTGAAATATTCCATTTCTCATCTGTAACCAGCCCCAACTAGGTGTTGAGGTCTACTGATCCAAGAGTGCACAGTCCCCTGCTAGCTGTGATGCTCCAGTTTTCCTCCTAAGCAGCAGGTCACATCTGACAGTGGGCAAGGATTCCCCTTTAGCTTCTCCACGGCATTACTGTGGACCACCGTGACGGAAGAATTACAGATATTTGGGCTGATAATCTCCACTTAAACCTTCACAAAGAAATTCCCATTCCAGAACGGCTTGTCTTATTACTTCAGTAACAATCACTACTCTGCTGTTTTAAATGCAGTCAGAACTTAAGAGATTCTTCCTTGGAGACAACAGCATTTCCTGCAGATGACGAATAATCATCTCTGAGAAAATCTAACTGGCAGACACTCCATTTTCACTGTGGCAGAAACCAAACTCCAAAAAAAACCACTTAGCGTCGCAATAGAGGGATCCTTATAGCACTCACTTAAGGCTGATGAAATTTGCTGCTGTGGGTTTTAAAGACTACTTCAATAGTAAGTTGTCTGAGGCAATAATCTTAAAGACTAAAAAGCCTTCTGTACAATGTAGGAGACCCAAAAGCTGGATTCCTCCTCCCGCCTTCCCAAATTTTAGAGAACACACAAAGCCATTGAAGCCTTTGAGGAAAGGGAGCACACTGATCCCCTCGGGTCACTACAAAAGAAGTAGACACTGCTCAATTCTCTAATTCAACTTTGAGCCAAACAAGAACCTACAAAACTGTCATCTATAACTGACTTCATGAAAAAGGTTGAAACCACGAAGATGATCCAAGGGGCTGCAGCACCTCCCACACAAGGGCAGGCTGAGAGAGTTGGGCTTGCTCAGCCCAGAAAAGAGAAGGCTTCGAGGAGAACTTAGAGCAGCTTCCAGCACTGAAAGGGGCTCCAGGAAAGCTGGGGAGGGGCTCTGGATCAGGGAATGCAGAGATAGCATGAGGGGGCAGGGTTTCCAGCTGCAAGAGGGGAGACTGAGATGAGATGTTAGGGAGAAATGTTTTGCTGTGAGGGTGGGGAGGCCCTGGCCCAGGCTGCCCAGAGCAGTGGTGGCTGCCCCATCCCTGGAGGTGTTCAAGGCCAGGTTGGATGGGGCTTGGAGCCCCTGATGCAGTGGGAGGTGTCCGTGCCCATGGCAGGGGGGGCACTGGATGGGCTTTGGTCCCTTCCAACCCAAATTATTGCATGACTCTATGAAACAGCTTTCCTGCACCCTGGATGTTACAATGGTTCCAAAGGCACTCCACGATGCAAAAGTACAGGAGAAAACTAAAATCCTCCTCCCAGAAGCTGGAATTTGATCATAAGGTAGCAAACAGCTGGAAAATTAGAGGTGAGAGAAATTAGTAGTTTTAGCATCATTCTCAAGAAATAGCAAACGTACTAAAACCAGCTCAGTTAGTTTGCCAGCAATGCAAACTTCTTCAAATACATTGGTTGGTGCATAGTGGTTCAACAATAGCAGCAGTGAAATTTGGTAAGGATTTGTTTACTGTGGCAGCATTATGTTAGGAGAACCACTTGATGACTGTTAGAAGGGTTACACAACTCCATCCACCCAGCATATATAGCGCAGCAAATTCCAAACAGAGGCTGCCAACATCAAAATATGATACTGGAGTCCAAATATGAATCTGAAATCACTGCTCATAGTGCTGGTGCAAATACACATCAGTACAAAGTCCAAGAAGTGGGGCATTATCTCACTTTAATCAGTCATTTCCACACACACACTTTATGCTACACATTTACACCTAAACTTGAGATATATCCAATAAGATGAAGGCAAAGAGACACAGCTGTGGAAACTAAGTTGCAGGACTAGTAAGTCATCTTCACAGCAGGGAAGAGCACTGGCTCAAGTGGACAGAAAACAGTGAGAAGTCACTAGGAAAAGCAAAACCACACATTAGATGGGCATGTTCTTCTCTTTCCTGAAACACATTTGCGACAGTACATCCAGAAGGCTGTGGTTCACATTTTGTGGGGAAGGGGCTTCACTAGCCTTAAGTTTTTCATTGGTGTTGCAGGCCAAGACCCTCCACAACTCAGAGTCTGTCCCTTCTAGCACGACTACCAAGTTCTATTTGACAGTAAAACTTGCTGGAAAACTCTTGAGGCAGAAATCAGTTTGCAGTGATGGGCACAACCAGTTCCCACAGCCTGTGGAACGTGCTTACTGTTTGGCAAGCTTGACTTCTTAACAGATCTTCAGTCTGTTCACCTCAAGCTACATGATCCAGTGCTGAAATGAGTAATTAAAAGTGGCCCACAGCCCCTGCAGTTATTCTTAGGGAGTAGAAATGCAACAAAGACGGAGGAACCCTGCTAAACATCACCTCCCAGCTGCACCTTACATTTAGAAGGGGACAGGAGGATTGCTTCCCCACCTTCCTTCCACTGCTTTATTTGATCAATTACACAGAATAAAGTGCTATTAGTAAATCTGAATTACTGTGGTGCAGTAAAACATGTACTACACATATGTCTTCGTCTGCTTGTGTTTGTCAGGGAGTCTGACTAGGAGTGTTATTAACATGGAAATAATGTATATTATGTTCCAATCGATCGCTACAGAGGGCTACTCAGCACCACTATTTTTCTTATCTAGCACAGCAGTAAGACTCATTCTGTCTATGAGGATGCTTTACAGCAGTGATTTCTTTTCTATGTATGTTTTATAATGGTACAATTTGAGAAGAAATTTTACCTCTGCACTTTAAGACACTAGGAGAGGAAAAAACTTAACTCACAAAAACTCTGCAGCCGCACTAATAGCGGTGTTTCTAATGCTCTGAAGGGATGCAGAAGTAGCACAGATGCTGCCATCCGAAAGACATTTTTACACTACACGTACCTATAAAACCATAGACACTCCGGTATAACACTGATACGCAGTTTAAAATCAAACCAGGAGAGGGAGCAGAAGTCCCTGAGACTGAACCGCTGCTATTTTGGGATCCGGAGGGGCGAGACTCCATCAGAATTACATCCTTTGATAAACTAAAAGATACATTTGCGTATCTTGCTGTCTGAAGAATGCAAGATGCAGGTTTTCAGGTTTTGTTGTGAAAGCTGTTCTGTTTTTAAAGCCTTCACCCCGTAGAAATACTTTGGCCACCTTGCAGCAACATTGTTTTTTCCTTATGCTAACCATTCAAATAACGTCATTAAAACCAAGCAAGTTGGTACATAGCTGTGAAGAAACCCAGGATTTAAAAAAGCTTGTTTGTCTCAAGTGTGATGGGTGTGATTGGACACCTCTCCTACGAGGACAAGCTAAGAGAGCTGGGGTTGTTCAGCCTGGAGAAGAGAAGGCTCCAAGGAGATCTTATAGCGACCTTCCAGCACTGAAAAGGGCTCCAGGAAAGCTCGGAAGAAACTCTTGACCAGGGAGGACAGTGATAGGATGAGGAGGGAATAGTTTTCACCTGGAAGAGGGGGAGACTGAGATGAGATCTTAGGGAGAAATGTTCTCCTGTGAGGATGGGGAGGCCCTGGCCCAGGTTGCCCAGAGAAGTCAGGGCTGCCCCATCCCTGGAAACATTCACATTCAGGCTGTCAGGGCTCTGAGCAACCTGATCTGGTTGAAGGTCTCTCTGCCCACTGCAGGGGGGTTGCATTGGATGGGCTTTAAAGGTTCCTTCCAACCCAAACTGTTCTAGGATTTAATGTAAACATTTTTCAACTAAATCTCTGAACAGCCTATTAATTGTTGGCCATCAACGTCGATGTCAATTTGCCCGTCTCTACAATAGCAATCACTATCAGTGCTTAGTTTTGCCAAGGGCAAACAATAAGTCACCAGATGGGACTAAAGAAACAGTCTCTTACTCCTACTTCTGTCCTCAATCACAACAACAAGGCAAAGACCATGAACGGGTAACGAATTCCCATCCAGATTTCCAGCTAGCACAAACCAGCACATCTTAAACACAGTAAGCTCCAGCAGCTAGGAATCCTGGTAGTTCAAAGAAATAAAGATTTTACAGAGTATTCCCCAAGCAAAGGGGGCAGAAGAGAAAGGAAAAAAAAACAACCAAAAACCAAAAAAAAACCCAAAAACCAGCTCACATCTTAGCTACAGAAAACCTAAAATGTGGCAGAACAGGCATATACTATCTCTTTAAATCTCACTGCTCTACTGTACCGAAGACTGCTTAGGCTGTCTAATTCAACAATTCTGCTGAGAAAAATAGTACAATTAGGCAGGGATACGGGCAGAAGGAAATTATGACAGCCTCATTCACAGGCTCGCTGCGCTGAGATGAAAGACAGGGGTGCTGGCAAGAACAGCCTAAAAGTATCTGCAGGCTGCAAAACACACAAAAAAAAAGGGTGGAATTAACATAATAGAGAGGATATGACTAGGAACGATAGGATCAAATTAGAATAATGCAAGTGTGGGCTGCATATCAGGAAGTACTTCTGGCCTGCAAAATCCACTTACCTAAGAAGCTTCCCACCCACCCCCTCAGTGAGCAGCACGAGATGACCTCCTTGCCACCTGCATGAGCAGAAGGCAGGGGCCCTCAGACAGAATAAGGCTCTAAATAAAAAAAAAAAAACAACTCACTTGGGTAGAGGCTCCCTATAGGCAGCTCTTACCATGCTAGGGATTGTAATCCCAAGTGGGGCATAAACTCAGGTGAAATTCAGCGTACTGTGATGCTTTGCAGGTCTGCCCAGCTGCACCATACAAAATTAAATAGCACCAAAATTGAAAGTGAAGAGGAAGCAAGTACAGTCATTCCCAACCAGCCTCCTACCCCTCAGGAAATCCTGAAGGAACCCATGCACTCCTGCAACCGCTCTACGTGGAAACTCGGCATCTCAAGGCCACGATCTGAAATGCAACACAGAACCCAGCACAGCAGTTCCAGTTTAGCATCGCTGACCAGCACACCAGTAAAAGCCACCTAGTTTTACTGGGTGTAAAAAAGTCAAATTAAGCTTTGAGATGCTACTTGCAAGAAGCACTTAATAATTTACTATTTTAATAATTTACTCCTCCTACTAGTATGCTGCAAGAAAACACCTTGAAATATCTTGTTCTTTTTTCCTCATAGCTTCTGTAATCTGCCATTGAAGAAGCTCTTCCCACAGCACAGATACTTCTTTGAGCGTATTTTTGCCAGAAGACACCTTCCCTAAGGACTGATGGAGATTTGTGCAAATAACCAGGTCAACAAGACTGCAAATGCAATTCAGAAATGTGGATGTCTGTACTTCGCATTCTCCCAGAAGTCTATTACTTTAAGTGGATGAGGACAAAGTTCAGCATCGCTCACTCAACATGGAGGTGAGCTCTTCAAGCGCTCTGTTTGGCACATTTGTGAAGAACAGATCTGTTCCTGCTCCTCCTAACACCATGTTTCTAGGTACTTTTTCAGTGTCATCCCTCTAGTATCATTTAAAAATGTACAATGTTGACAAGTGGGAAACGCTTCATTGGAGAATACACTAATTTTTAGGACTGACCCATGCCAAGCTTGAGAAATGGAGAACCATCAGCCTGCTGCTGGTGACCTAGAAGCATGTACGTATAGAGAGCATCACGTACAGGCTCCCTCTGAAGTGAGGTTTTTGGAGGAGAGGGAGGGGGACCTTCAGACACGCACTTAGCCTATGGTAACTGGGCACTTGTTTGCTTGCTGAGGACCCAGGACCCACAAACATTGCCAAATCCTTTCCACACACAGATTTCTGAAAGTGCATTTCAGTTTCCTTGACAGCATATTCACAAGGAAGCACATCAAAGCACTAACCAGCATGAAAACATACTTTGTTGTTAAAGTTCATAACACAAGAACTCCAAAGTTAGGAATCTCAGAAGTCGTGTTCTGTGTCAGCAGAATAAAAGGCTTCGTTAGCAAAGGATTTCAGATCCGCTCAGTACTTATAATTCTTTAGGTCTGCTCTGCTTAAAATGGGGCAGATTTACTTCACTTCAAGTTTTGAAACCATCTCGAAACTCATTATGTTATAGGATGGGTTACTTTCTGCTGCATTGGTTTTCCTTTCCCAAAATAGCATGTATTTTCGCTGTTGCCTTTACAGACTGTATTTTCCCTCCCTCCTCTGATTTCCCAGGAGCTTTCTGGATACCAGCATACCATTTTGTCACTGCTGTGCTTTTTACCTCCTCTCTCCCCCTTTATACTTGTTGTATTATTTTTACAGTACCCCCCAGTTTTCAAACAAATTTGTTGTTATGTATTGTTATTTAGCCTAACACATAGAAGGTACTAAGTACAAGAACTGGCCAATACTTCAACAGAGGTCCAAAATAATTTAGTTGAGTTTAGTTAGCAAGTTCATGCCTTATTACACGTCTTCCCACTATTGATTTCCTACAGTCTGCCAGAACAACAAATGTCTCTTCTAAGAGATGGTCACTCATCTGCTGATGTACAAATCACACTAATGATGCTGAAATGAGTGCTTCAAAAGCAAAAGTGCTCCCTTCGGTATCAAATCCTTACCCTCATAGCTCAGTAGTTGTACTGTTCCGGTTATGCACTGGAAACAAGATGAGCAGGACTGGTCTAAGTTATTCAAAGATGTGAGTTTACATCCTACCCAACCTCAAAATTACAGCATCCCTGTAGGGCTGACAGAACACATAACATGGCATTGTTTTGGACACAAACTATGCTTTCCATGCAAATGTATCCTCCATGAGCAGAACAAGGTACAGGTGCATCTTTTATTAACTGTGTTTCTACTGTAGACTTCTTCCAGCAAGGCTACTTGTCACAAACAGCACTTTCTTCCACAGCTGACTGAGAAAAGGATTCTGACAAAGCATTCATCTGCATCTTTGTGGCCAAGAAAACCAAATTTTGCCCAAGCAGGAGCATACTTTAATAGATGCAGGATACCTCTACTTCACCAAAGCAAACAAAAATAAGCTGCTGCTCAAGTGCAGCAGAGGCAAGGAAATATAATTTACGTCATATGCACAGTCTGTCTCCATAGAGGACATCTCTGGAGGGGGGGAAAAAAAGGCAGACTGGTCTCTACACTAATGCAATCTCTGGCTTCCTGCTGAGGCTGTGTGCAAGGGCAGCGGCAGTGCCAACAGCGACATGCAAAGCCACAAGCTCAGTTTATGTAGGGCACGAAGCAGCCTTCACATGTGACTGTCACCAGAGCAACAACTTCCACTTACTAGATTGCACTAAGAACACCTCAGCTGAGACGGAGAGCATCTTCGAAACACAGCAAGGATTTCTTAAAGCTCCAAATTGACTGGTTTTTCCCCAGAGAACAAAGCCAGTCCTGGATTCATTTAAAAATAAATCAGTGAGGCCAGGTGCAGAATTTTGACTGAGTTGCAAATAACAGCCCTCTAAGATTGTTGTGTCTTTGCAGACAATTCCTCTCTATCTCCTGCTTGAACTCTTACCAGGAACTTTCTCGGTGGAAAAGCAGCACAGTTTCTAATTTGATTAGGTTAAGTACAAATACCACTTTCTAAGCTGGTAACATGCCAGTGTGGAGCTTCCAGGGCTGCAAAAATTGTACTTGTAGAGATCTGAGAAGATCCGTATGCTTCATTTTACACACTTACATGAAAAAGTGCATTACAGATCATCCTTTACATCTTTACATCCACAACATCCCTTACACTGAGGATCTTAGCTTTAGAAGTTCTTGCCCTCCAATGTTAAATGGAATGGATTAACAGAAAATTAGTCTTATGCAACTTAATGAGTTAAATACCTATTGTTATCTTTAACATGCTGATTCATTACATTGAACAAAGCCTTGTAATCAACTAATTATCCTCAACTCTACTTGTGGATTTTAAGGCTGATTTGCACTCAGCAAATTCCTACAAAATGAAGTGAAACAGCACCCAAATCTTTTTTGGTATCCTCCTTGTGAGATAAGGAGCACGTCTAACCCTGCTAAGCCATCCGCCTGCTCCTCCATCCCTGTGCAAAGGAACCTACTTTCTACTCTGGCTCCTTTTTGTTGCAGGACACAAACCATAATATGTTTACCTTACTGGACTGGTAGGCTTTGTGATTCCAGAAGTCTAGGACAGAGTTCATCCACAGTTCTCCACCCCCCTGAAGAGATCATGATAAAGGATTTCTACAAATACGCCAGCTCCTCCAAATTATTTAAGAGGTCTTCAGCTGCATTTCCTTCCTATTATAAGAGTTGAAAAGTTTCAAGACCTGTGGGTTTCTTTTTCTTTGGGTTTTTGTTTAATCTCTCTTATTAAGTATAAGAGCCAATGATAAGCATATTATCTTGTATAACATGTCCGTGCTTCTCTTCGTATCACACAAGTTAAGGACCAGCTGGTAATATGACACAGCTGCTCTGACACTACAGTGTCAGTGACCCACATCCACTTAAACAGGTTGAACTGTTGCGGAGAAAGGAGCCCAAGCTGGTTAGAAAACGCAAGTCACGTCTCAAGGTATGAGCACTACAGCTGACTCCCAAGAGGGACTCATTTCTTTAAGTATTTGACCAAGAAGCCCCGTTTCCTTTAAAAAGTAGTGCAGGGATTTTTAGCTTTGAGATGCTGAAGGGTAAGGAAGACCTAGAATCACCACTGGTACCTGGGCACAAAGCGGTCCTGCCTCTGGAGGGAGGGAGCAGGGAGGTCTGTGCACAGGACAGAACAAGGTGGATGTCCCACCTCCCACCCTGCCTCTCTCCTAACACCAGAGAGCCCCAAGCAAGCATCACTAAACTTCAGCAAAGAAGAGATCCTTATTCGCACCCAAACAGATGCAAAGCGCACATGACATTTAATCCTGGGGAAACCCAGACTGAGCTGTGAATGGGAAGCTACAGACAGTCAGAGCCTGCAGGTTATGTTTTTCAGAAAGCCAAGATAACTGCAGGAATGAGAGAAGACTTTAAAACAAGGATATTTTCCATTTACCAAGTGTCCTCCCAGGCAGATGCAGCCTCAGCACCCACCCAGGGAGGCAGGGGCTCCTGGAGAAAGGAGCAGCACTGCTCCCTGCAAAGGAGGGGGATGATACAGACAGATTACGGATGATTCAAGGGGGTACTGTTCCTCAGATCAGGGTAGCCCTCAAAATCTGACTGCCCACAGAGAAACGCGGGGGCAAAGAGCCCATCCCAGGACTGGACTCGCAGAGAGGGCCAGCTCCCAGCATCCCCAGTAAGCCCTGCAGACTCTGCCTCAAAGCAATACAACTCTGCCATAAATATCCCAGATTAATTCTGATCCCAGCATCAAATCCACTTAAGAGACTTAAAAGCCTCCGAGTCCCCAGAGCTGCCTGCCCAAAGAGGGCTCTGCAGATGAGTCTTGGGCTGGAAAGGAGAAATATTATCAAACAAGGCAAGCCATTTGTACGATTTTTGGTAATGTCATTTGTGAGAGACAAATGGGACGAGATAGCTGAGTTGACGTCCTGTACTAGAAGCAGAACCACAGGAAAATCCTCGGGTACTGGACACAGATGCACGGGGTAGGATTTCTGTCAATATTCCACGCTTTCTGGAAATAGCTCTTTCTCCTCGTGGGACTGATTGTTAAATGACAGCATATGCTCTCCAGTCTGTTTAAGGAGCCATTTGCTTAGTTTTCGTGGAGACACCTCTGTTTATTAAAAAAAAAAAAGCCTTAAAATAATTGCACCTGTATCGCCCCAAAACCCCAAAGCGTTAGCGCTGACAGCACGGAGGGGGCTGGGGAGCAAGAGCTGCTTCCCCTCCCACCCTGCTTAGCCAGACGGGCAGAGGCAAAGGAGCACCAAGGGACCAAGGACCCTTTCTAGGTCTCCTTGAGCCTCCACAACGCCGAGCATTGTTTCAGAGCACCCCGATTTTAGGGCTCCCTGAGCAGCAGCACCTCCACCCCATCCAGCCATGAGAGAGATGGGGGGATCAGGAGTGCTTCCAGGGATTAATCCTGGAGCAGGGAGTTTAGAGGGGATGCAGCCCTCACAGTGGGAGCCGGGAGGGTCCCCAAAGCAGTGGGGACAGGGCTGTCCTGGCAGGAGCACCCCCAGTCCCAAGGTAGACAGCATCCCTCCAAGTCCCAGGAATAGCCAGCATCCCTCCGAGCCCCAGGAATGGCCAGCATCCCTCCGAGCCCCAGGAATGGCCAGCATCCCTCTGAGCCCCGGGAATGGCCAGCATCCCTCTGAGCCCCGGGAATGGCCAGCATCCCTCCGAGCCCCGGGAATGGCCAGCATCTGGGAGGCTCTGAGCGTGACGCGTGCTTTTCCCACTCCACTCAAGTCAAAACTAAGTCTTAAATACATCGCCAGAAGTAGAAACGCGTCGGGTAAGCGCTGCGACTCGAGTTATTGCTATTCCCGAATTCCTGTTACTTAAGAATCGCGCGCAATTAAGCGGCTTGCCGTGCGCTCCTGTAAAGAAACCCGCGATTAATTACAGATTATAGAGGCTGGAAATAGACGCAGAGGCTGGGAGCGAGGGAGCGACCGCGTCTCGGGAACGAGCGGCCCCGGGGCGAGCTGCCAATGTTTACTGACCCCGAGCCGGGTCACTTTCCTCGGCGGCGACACCGCATCCCCCCGAGGGGCCGGCGGCTCCCGGGCACCCGCACCGGCCCGGGGACACGGGCAGCGCTCGGCCGGGGGGGGCGGCGTGCCCCGAGCATCCCCCTCAGCATCCCCCGCCTGGAGCATCCCCTGAGCATCCCCCGTCAAGCATCCCGTGCTCCGAGCATCCCCCCGGAGCATCTCCGCCGAGCGCGGGGGACGGTGGCGTGGCCAGGGCATCCCCCCAAGCATCCCCCCAAGCATCCCCCCTTCGCGTGCGCCGGTTGGCGTGGCCGGAGCATCCCCCTCTCCAAGCAGCCCCTCTGAGCGCGTTGGGCGGCGTGCCCAGAGCACCACTCCGCCCTTCAAGTATCTCCCTTGGGTGCAGGGAGCGGCATGCCCCGAGCATCCCTTCTCCAAGCAGCCCCTCTGAGCGCGGGGGGCAGCGTGCCCAGAGCATCCCCCCTCCCTCTGACTCCGAGTATCCCCTCCTCGCTCTAAGAATCTCCCTCTCGCTCCGAGCATCCCCTCTCGCTCCGAGCATCCCCTTCTCTCCGAGCATCCCCTCCTCGCTCCGAGCATCCCCTCCCTCTCCGAGCATCCCCTCCTCGCTCCGAGCATCCCCTCCTCGCTCCGAGCATCCCCTTTTCGCTCCGAGCATCCCCTTCTCTCCGAGCATCCCCTCCTCGCTCCGAGCATCCCCTTCTCTCCGAGCATCCCCTCCTCGCTCCGAGCATCCCCTCCTCGCTCCGAGCATCCCCTCTCTCTCCGAGCATCCCCTCCCTCTCCGAGCATCCCCTCCTCGCTCCGAGCATCCCCTCCTCGCTCCGAGCATCCCCTCTCTCTCCGAGCATCCCCTCCTCGCTCCGAGCATCCCCTCCTCGCTCCGAGCATCCCCTCCCTCTCCGAGCATCCCCTCCTCGCTCCAAGCATCCCCTTCTCTCCGAGCATCCCCTCCTCGCTCCGAGCATCCCCTCTCTCTCCAAGCATCCCCTCCTCGCTCCGAGCATCCCCTTCTCGCTCCGAGCATCCCCTCCTCGCTCCGAGCATCCCCTCCCTCTCCGAGCATCCCCTCCTCGCTCCGAGCATCCCCTTCTCTCCGAGCATCCCCTCTCGCTCCGAGCCTCCCCCCCGCTCCGGGCACCCCCGTCTCCCCCCGGCGCGCAAGGAGCCGGAGCGGCGAGAGGCACGGGCACCCCGCTGTGTCCCGGGCAGAGGCTCCGGGGCTCCTCGCCGGGGCGGGGGGCGAGGAGGGAAGGCGAACGCGGCCGAGGGGCGGCGGGCAGCGCTTACTTGTCGATGCCGGCGCTCTCCTGGATGGCGCCGAGCGGCCCGGGGCAGGCGGGGGGCGGCAGGCGGCAGGCGGCCAGGTGCCGCCGGTGCTCGTCCTGCAGGCGGGCGTTCTCGTGGTACAACTTGGCCACTTGCTGCTCCAGCTCGTCGATGCGGCGCTTCTGCTTCTCCAGCAGCTCCTGCTGCGTCTCGATGATCTTGTTCAGCTCCTTCAGGTACTCGGCCGCCTTGCTGGGGTTCTCGGCCGGGCTCTCCATGCCGCGGGGCGCTCGGGGCGCGAGGGAAGGAATAAAGAGCCCGCCGGAAACCGGCCCCGCGCCGGCTCCGCTCCTTCCCCTCCTACGGCGGCGCGCGGGGCGCGGGGCCCGGCGCCATGGCGGGGCGGGGGGGCGCCGGGGACAGCGCTGCGCCGGCCGCCCGCGGGAACATCCCCGCCTCGGGGGCAGGACAGCCCGGGGAGGGCGGGGAGCGGGGGGGGGGGGTGCGGGAACGGCACCCGGAGCGGGTCGGGGGACGAGGAGAGGGGGTGCGGGCACAGACCGGGAGCGGAGAGGGGAGGGAGAGATGCGGTCAGAGCCCAGGGGGAGATGCGGGGAGCCCAGGGACCGGGGTGTGCGGGGAGAACCCCGGGAAAGATGCGGGGAGAGCCCCGGGAGAGATGCGGGGAGCCCAGCGATCAGGAGATGCGGGGAGAGATGCAGGCAGAGCCCAGGGATCGGGGGATGCAGGCAGAGCCCCGGGAGAGATGCGGGGAGACCCCTGGGAGAGATGCGGGGAGCCAAGGGATTGGGGGATGCGGGGAGAGCCCCGGGAAAGATGCGGGGACAGCCCCGGGAGAGATGCGGGGAGCCAAGGGATTGGGGGATGCGGAGAGCCCAGGGACCGGGAGAGATGCGGGCAGAGCCCCGGGAGAGATGCGGGGAGCCCAGCGATCAGGAGATGCGGGGAGAGATGCAGGCAGAGCCCAGGGATCGAGGGATGCGGGCAGAGCCCCGGGAGAGATGCGGGGAGACCCCTGGGAGAGATGCGGGGAGAGATGCAGGCAGAGCCCAGGGATCGGGGGATGCGGGCAGAGCCCCGGGAGAGATGCGGGGAGAGCCCTGGGAGAGGTGCGAGGAGCCCAGGGATCAGAACGTGCAGGCAGAGCCCCGGGAGAGACGCAGGGAGCCCAGGGACAGGGAGAGATGCAGGAGAGCCCCGGGAGGGGTGCGGGGGGCCAGGGACGGGGGGGATGCTGTGCGTGGGGTCGGGCAGCCACGCAGGCGGTGGGAGCCGAGCTGCTCAGCTCCTGCCCTGGAAGGGTCGGTTCTGGTTTCAGTGGCACTGGGATGGCACCCGCCGAGGAGGGGGTCCGTGCACTCCCCCCCACGCCGCCCCCTCTCCCAGAAGCAGGACCCCTGTGCTGCCCCCCACCCCGCAGCGGGACCCCCGCGCTGTCCCACCAGCAGCCTGGGTGCTCCGAATCCCGGGGGTGAACTCACTGCTTCCCGTGAAGGGTGCCTCGAGCCGAGGTTTGGGTCCTGTATCATCCCAAGTGGATGCGTGTTGGGAATGCTTGTGAAAACCAGGAATAGGAAGGGGAAACGGAGGGAGATACTGCAGGAAGAAGATAGGAAGGTGAAGACATGCTTTTCTCCTCCCTTCCTGTCTCCTTAGTTTTTTCCTCTTTTTTTTCTGCCTCTTCACCTTTAAACTTGGCAAGTTTTCCATTAGTGGCATTTTCTTCCAGCTCTTCTTTCTGCTGTCACTGAAGCACAAAGCTTTGCTTGTGGCTTCAGCCCTTTCTAGTCCTTGCCAGGGCGCATTGCTTTTGGAGTCCACCTGACTGAGCAGAGAGAGGAGTTTGGGGCTAAGGGAGCTTGGAGTCCCTGGGCTCTCCCCGTCCAGCCTTGGTGAGAGTGAGTGAAGCTTTTGCGTGGAGCTTCGAAGTGGATAGTGCACATGCCAGCTTCTCTCCCTCTGCCTCTCACTGCTTGCTTGTCGATGTGGAGAAAAGGGGCACAAGGGGAGGGTAAAGCCTAGAAAGGCAGAGATTCATGTGGCAATGCATGCTGATTTTAGGTAGAAATAAGTTATCAGCACGCTGTTACTATAGCTCTGGTCAAGTGCAAGAAAGGGCTGTTGTGACTATCGAAGTGATTGAAGCATGAAAAGACTGATTTTCAGACCTAGTGGGGAGTTCACAGAGAAGTCTTTGCCTGCTCTTTGAAGACACCAAGCTTTGTTTCCAGTAATTTGATCAGTATTTTTCACTAGCCCAGAGAAGTTCTGGCTGCCCCATCCCTGGAGGTGTTCAAGGCCAGGTTGGATGGGGCTTTGAGCAAACTGATCCAGTGGGAGGTGTCCCTGCCCAGAGAAGGGGGTAGAACTGGATGGACTTCCAGCTCCCTTCCAACCCAAACTGTTCCATGATTCTGATTAGAATTGCTGAAAATCATTTTTTCCACAATATTCTTTGTTCAGAATATATTTGCTGAAAAGACTCTGCACTTTGTGGAAAAAAACACTTATCACAATGTCTCACGGAGGCAGCCTGCATAGTGTAGTAGTATTCGAGGCAGTCAGAATGTTTCTCAGGGGTTAAAGCAAGCGAACTCACTTTTTCTATGCCAAATAAAATGCAAAGTAAGAAACTCAAAACTCATTAATGTATTTGCAGACAATACAAGCTCATTGAATGTTTCACAGAAAGGACAGCTGAAGCAGGGCAGGAGCATAGTGCAGCCAGGATGTGTTTGAGAGACATCTCTTCAGATAGACTGAGTTCATGGGTCCTGTGCAACACTGCCAAAGAGGCATCGGATGGTTTAAGTGTGATTGCTTTCCTTCTTCCTCATGCAGATAACAAGAAAAAGCCTCAGTTCCCAAACAGCAAAGCTGTCCCTTGTTCAGTGGCTTGCACTCTTCTTGGATAAGCTAACGGAGGAGTAATAGCTTGTGAAGGAGCTGGTTTCTCCTTTTTGTCTGGTTGGTTTTGGAAGGGTGTTTCGAGAGGATACCAGTAACGGGATAATGAACTTGATGTACGAGCCAGAATCACAGAATCATAGAATGGTTTGGGTTGGAAGGGACCCCAAAGCCCGTCCAGTGTGACACCCCTGCCATGGGCAGGGACGCCTCCCACTGGCTCAGGGGCTCCAAGCCCCATCCAACCTGGCCTTGAACACCTCCAGGGATGGGGCAGCCACCACTGCTCTGGGCAACCTGGGCCAGGGCCCAGCACGGGAAAAAAAAAATCCCTGCTGGAAATGCTTTTCCCAGGAAACAATTAATTAGACTGGAAAATACAGCAAGCCTGCAGAAATGCCCTTGGGTTGGCACCTGGCTTCCTGGACCATGTTGCTGGTTTGTTTGTATGTTGCTGGCACTTGGCATTTAGGAGCAATAAGGAGTCTTCTGTGTCTGAGGCATTGTTTCTGTGAGCCTCCAAGGGGCTGAATGCTTCGTCACCCTCCGTAAATTAACAAGAAGAGATAAACTTGGAAGATAAGCATATTCATGAAATCAATCATATATTCAATCTCTGCCTGTGTATAAGCCACAGACTGTGAAAGCAGACCCAGCTTGTTCAGATTTGCTCAGTTAGAAAATTAAGTGACATCAAGCCTAACCTTTTTAAATATGAAAATTGCCAAAATAGCATTCCTATCACTTGCTAACATCTTACCTCAGATTGTCCATTTTTATAAGTTAAGCAGCACATGTTTACTTCTTACCTGGGAAAGCGCCAAGGAAGATTTAAATATGAAAGGAAATCTTGTTCGTCCGTTAAGTGGGATTCTCTTACTAATTTATTATTATAGCTCATCACACTTTGAAAAAAACCTGAGGATGGTCTTAATTTTAGCCTGTCTCAAGTCTTGGTATTGTCTAGTGAATCAGTGCCCTGCAGAGTATAATTTCTGAGTGTAGGAGTGTTGGTTCCAACGTCAGGACTGGGTCTCTGCTTGTGGGACTGTGCAGGCAGTTGCCCCTTGGAGCACAGGCATGTTTGCCTGACCCATTCTGAAAGCCTGGCTCCTGTTGCACATGCTCCCTACCTGTCTAACTGGGACATTTTCTCAGTTTTAGGCTGAATATACTGCATAGAATCTAAGCATAAACACAGCATATGACTATTTAGGAAGTGGTTTGATATGGCTGGTAATGCCACGAGTGTGCAAACAGCTGAAGAGGTTTTTTTCCAGTCAGATAAGTGCAGGGGAAAGCCTTGGATACATCTTTTCCATGTAAAATTAATTAGGTCAGTGAAATACGAAAAACAAGGAACGAGAAGTCATGCAGGGATTTGTGCTCAATCTTAACTCAGTCCTCCATCTCTCTTAAAAAATTCTCTTGGAAGCCACTTCATTCTTGCTTACACTTTCCTCTCTCCTTGGTTTTAACTCTGCTGTGTTTAGACACTAAGGAATTTTATCCCACTATTGAGTTTATGCTGTTAGTAGAGTTTGAGTGTTGGTACCAGCCTGTTTCACACCATGTGCCTATCGTACGTGTATCCTCTTTTGTCTGTCCCAATGCATGACATGCGTGTTCTTTATCACGTAACTGCATACTCACCATGTGCCCAGAAATGCATGTTCATCTCCAGTGGGCTGAGCACGGGGAATCAGCTGAGCAATGCCAGAGAAATCCACGTTCTGCATAGCCCACTTGCTGCACTCTTTTGAGATTCCCTGGAGAAGGAAAGGAAAGGAAATCACGGTGCTGATCTGGGCATTGCCAGAGGTTGAGGACCATCTGGCGATCTGGCCATCGCCTGTGAGGTTGGGACCCTCCTCTGAGATATTGGGGGGAAAGAAAAAAGAAGGTGGCAGAACCTTAAAGACATGAAATCTTCTAGAAACTGTGGTGGTTTTGACTTGTTCCTTCCCCAGTCCTGGTTATAACCCAGTCTTAAGGCTTATCATCTTCCACTTACCAGTATATTTCATTTCTGTTTACAGGGACAAAACTCTCTTATGCCTTTTCCTACCCCAAATCTTTTTTGCAGTAATATGATCATTATACTGTAACTTTTTCTTAGATAACTGAACTAAATTTAGAGTTGCTCTATGCACCTCAACCTCTCTTATATAAAGGGAGGATACTTGAGTAGCGATAAGGTCAACCCTGGTTTTCTGCACTCGATTCTGGAGCACTGCTTGCATCACCATGTGATACCTGTACAGCTCTTATGGCATTGGAGCAGTTATCATAGAATCGTTAAGGTTGGCAAAGACCTCTAAGCTCATCCAGTCCAATCACCAATCCAACACCACTGTGCCTACTAAACCATGTCCTGAAGCTCCACATCTACGTGTTTTTGAACCCCTCCAGGGACGGAGATTCCCCCAATGCCCTGGGCAGCCTCTGCTAGAGCTTCACCACTCTGTCAGGAAAGAAATTTTTCCTAATATCCCATCTAAACCTTCCCTAATGCAGCTGTGATTTAAACCTGACCAGCTTCTAAACAATTTGAAATATCCACTTAGTTTGGTGGAGCTAAGCACAACAGTTACCATATTTTAAGGCATAGCCACAAGGCAGTAGAAGCTTCAATTTTAATTTCAGGAGTTCTGATTCTGAGTGTGCCAGTCATTACTGTTTGTGTGAACTGCCTCTTGATTTGTGAGAGAAATGATAAATTGGCTCTTCCAGATTACGTAGCTTAATCTGGAAGTTTGCCTGCAGAAATTGGGCCAGAGTTAATCCATCCGAGTACCTAACTTGGTTCCAAGTCTTTAACTCTAACGAGCCTCTCACAGAATCATAGAATTGTTTGGGTTGGAAGGGACCTCAAAGCCCCCCTGCCATGGGCAGGGACGCCTCCCACTGGATCAGGGGCTCCAAGCCCCATCCAACCTGGCCTTGAACCCCTCCAGGGATGGGGCAGCCACCACTGCTCTGGGCAACCTGGCCTTATCAGATAAGCGAGGAGAGGTAGGAAGTCATGAATACAGATTTACTTCTGATACAGTGCCAGACAAACACGACTTCTCATTGTGTTAATGTTTCCGGAGGGTAGGTGGACTGTAAATCTACCTTGAGCTACTTACACTTCCCAGTTATGTTCATCACAGGGATCTGCATGACCACTTATAAGAGCAAACAACCTCACAACCTTTTTTTGGGTAAAATTCAATTTATAGTAGTCCATGTTGAGAATGGGGCTTAGGAGCAGCTTTGGAGTAGTTTTGGGAGTCTTCTACTCAAATTAATCTTTCACAATCAAGCCAAACAAAGCCATTTCCAGAAAGAATTGTGCTATGAAAGTGGTCAGTAATTTTAAAAAGAGGACTAAATTGAACTTTTAGCTCTAATTTAGCAATAAATATACTGAATTTTTGGGTACAGCTGTAATTGTTCTCTGCTAAATTAATGAATTCTTTTATAAATGGGGCAGAAAATAATTTCTTGGTACTTAAGCTGAGATTCAAGCCAAATCAGAGTTGGAATGAAGAACACCTTTCATTAAAAGATAATAATTTAAGTTGTAGGATAAACTGTGACTGAAGGAGAAAAAATATGTGCTACAATATCAAGTACCTAGTGTCAAGAGCAGATAAGTGCCAGAAGAAAATACTTCACTTTAGATGAAGATGAACAGCACAGGCTTATTGGCAGAGACAAAAAAACCTTAGACATCAGATTAGGAAGCTGAATACTGAAAGAGGAAAGTAAATAAATAAAACTCTCTCTGAGTTATGGCTTCATGAATTCACTGAAAGCAAGGACAAATATCAAATGCTAAAATATCCATTTCAATGTTGCATCACCATTTCCTATGATTATATGTTTTCACTGAAATAAGCTGTTTTTTCAAGCTTATAAAGACATGAAATAGCCTCTATGACATCAAATACCAGCATTTCAATGTCAAAAAAGTCAAACTAGAATTTTCCTGAAGTTTGTTCTGGATAAGAACTTACTGAGCAAACTCGCTTGTATGAAAGTGTTTGTGTGTGTGTTTTCTAAAAGCATTACTTAAAGGAATAATTCCTTATGCTGCCCGAGTTAAATTCACCCACTATTTTCCATTTTAAGATGTCACATTCCATTTTGATTCCATACGTTTCCATTCTAATATTTTTCTATACTTTAATTGGTTGGAGCCAGTTTTTCCGTGCTTGTCATGTTCTGCAGACTGAATGGTCTTGGCGCATTTCAGCAAGCAGTGCTTTTCAGAATGAGATTATGAGAAAACATGAAAATAAGATAATATGCTTTTCTTTTTTTTAAACATCCACAGAAACAGAGAAAAGTCAGAAGAAGCAACTGTGGTAAAACATGAAGCCCTCAGAAATATGTATTTTTTTACCACAGGCTGTGTAAATTGCACACTTAAATTGACAAAAACTAATGATTTTTATCAATTTCTTGTTCTTCTCATTTCACAGCTGTAATTAGCATGTAGCTAGGATGCTGTGAACAGAAACTCACTTAGATGGCATAGTGATATTTTTTACATTAGGAAAATCTACCTTAAAAGAGAAGTTGAAATAGTAAAAAAACAGTAAATGTGGGGAAACAGCCTGAAAAATCAGTATCAAATGGTGTTTCCAATATGTATTCTGCCCATTCTATCTGCAACCAACAGATAAAATCACAAATACTTTGTCAGTAGGACTGTTATAGGGATAGGGATAGGGATAGGGATAGGGATAGGGATAGGGATAGGGATAGGGATAGGATCAGAGAGAATAATCTGTTGCATGGGAAATCCTAATTACACCATTTAATAACTTCTGAATGCTCACAAGTTCAGCCTTGCCTATCCTTTTAGGTAGTATCCTTCTCCATGCCTCCTAGCTGTTCTCATTTGGAATCTTGTATCCCTAGAAATGGTTTAAGCCACCTGGTATTCAAAGTAAGACCTACAGATAGGTAACAACACGACTGAAAATGAAGATTATGACAGAGGCTTAATCCCTTACTGCTACTTACAATGGGGTTTTTTGGCCCATCCAACCTGGCCTTCAATCCCTGTCATCAACAAAACTTGGAGGAAAAAACACCCTATTCACTCATTTCTTATGAATTTCAGCAACATGTAAATTATGAAGGCTTGGGTTCCCAATCCTTTCATACAGCCCAGACCACCTTTTAACTGAGTATGCCGTTATGCACATCCAGTTGGTTTTAACAGTGCTGTGGAGCATTCCACCTACTTTTCCTAGTTCTACAGCATCCCAGCATCCCTACAACAGCTACACTATCTGCTATCAAGGTTAACATTACATAAATATAACATTTTATTCTTTAATGTACATTAGCAGCTAGAAATGGGCAGTGTTAATTGAGTCATTAGCAAATAATTATAGGTTGCTACCAAGAACCACTACTCTCAAGTTCATCTCCAAACTCTGTCATAAAGGCAACAAGGTTCTAGCTTCCTATCTGCAGGGTGGATGCTGCTATGTGTATGTCTCTGAGGTGTATCTTGAGGCTACAAATGTTTTTCCACTAACAAAATGGCAGAGTTTCCACTAACTGTGGCAGGGGTTGGAACTGGATGGGTTTTGAGGTCCCTTCCAACCCTAACTGTTCTGTGATTCTGTGATTCCATGATTTAACATGAGTTTCTATGGTGAAAATTAGCTGTGTACATGCTAGAGAGAAAAGGGTCTCTTGAAAATCTGGACCTATAGCAAACAGGATAGCTTATCATCGTTAATTTTGATGGAGGCAAGAGAAATAGCAGTTTTACCTGCAATGTGGAGGTGTATTTCTTACCTCAACTACAAGATATTTATTTACAGACAGCATTAGTCTTTGTCCCCAGGCTGGTGATCAGTGACAGGACCTGAGGGAATGGCAGGAAGATGCACCGGGTGGGGTTACGCTGGACATTAGGAAAAGGCTTTTCACCCAGAGGGTGGTGGAGCCCTGGAACAGCTCCCAGGGAAGCAGTCACAGCCCCAAGCCTGACAACATTGCAGAAGCTTTTGGCCAACACCCTCAGCCCCACGGTGTGAATGTTGGGGTGTCCTGTGCAGGGACAGGAGTGGACTAGATGATCCTTATGGGTCCCCTCCAACTCAGGACATTCCATGGTTCTATGATTCTCTAGATTGGTGAAGAGAGATGTAAAAAGGTGAAAATGAGAAACTTATCTACCTGTCTGTTTTTCTGCTATGAGAAAGCTGGGCCAGTTTTGATCCTGTGGTCAGTAAGAGTCTGTGTTTGCTTTGGCTCACTCTATTTTCACTCCTTTTTTCAGAATTTTGTATCATTTACTTTCTTTTCCAGGGAAAAACTAGTAGTATATTGCTATCTGAGACTTTGTGTGTGTATATGTGTGAGGAGAAGGGGAAATAACCTTTCATTTGTAAACAAGCAGTAAAAATCACCCCCTAGCTTTATCGCTGACAACAGCTGAGGGAAATTTAAGTTCTTTCATTTTATTTGCAGCAGGACTTAAGAATAGATTTGCAAATTCAGGCTGGGAACTCTTCTATCCTTTTCCAAAAAAGAAAACACAGCACAATACGGACAAATCTATTTCAATTGCTTCTTGTCCACATAAACAGTGCTAAACCTCAAGATGTCTTTTAGGGAGAGATTCAAAGTCAGGAAATGAAAAACTGAGCAAGAAAATGCTAAGGTCAGACAGGATCAACCTCTACTTATCCCTCCTCTTTCATACTGTTCAGAAGTACATAGGAGGGGATGAAATGTGTTGATGTTGGACTGTGTCATTAGCGACAGTCTGTTGTTTAAAATATCAGCCTAGAATCCTTGGGAAGTACTTTATCACTTGATCTTCAAACTGATATTTGTAAGTCATCAGCCTCTGTCGTTTTATGAGCACTTGCACTGCAGCTGCATTGAAAAGCCCTAGAGCAATGTAGTTAAGCTCTATTGAACTCTGTGGAGGTTTAAAGATAAGGGAGTTATTTCTGTCAAAGCTTACATGAAAAAATATATTTGCTGCTTAATAATTGCTAAACAGCGGTAAAAAAAAAGCATTATTTTAAATTATTTCCTTTTTTTCTACTCTTGTAATCAGAACCTAGTCTTGCATGAGCAAAGGCTCCCAAACGTAGTGAATCCTTGGATTCACACGCACACATGCCTCGAGGGGATGTTGTCGCTACAGAGTATGCGGCTTTTGCTGCACGTTTCCTGTTATTATTGAAAACTCACAACTAAAATGCTTTCCATGAACATATGAGTAAAATTTTCTTCCCCCAGAGGGTGGTGGAGCACTGGAACAGCTCCCAGGGAAGCAGTCACGGCCCCAAGCCTGACAATATTCCAGAAGCCTTTGGTCAACACCCTCAGCCCCACGGTGTGAGTGTTGGCGTGTCCTGTGCAGGGACAGGAATTGGATTTGATGATCCTTGTGGGTCCCTTCCCACTCAGGGCGTTCTATGATTCTATGATAATGCATCCCCAGTCTCTGCGTAGCTGTCATACAACTGAGTATGAACCAGCTTTGCTTGGATCAGTCCTCCTGAAAAGCATTGATCCTGCTCTCTTCTTAGAGATGTGAGGAAAACACAGTAACTTCTGGAGGCTTTTTCAGCCAGGTTCTTTCCTGTTGAAATTTAAGAAAAGAGATGTTCTTACTTTCCAAAGGGATTTCTTTTTTTTTAGAACTGAACCATCTCTCAAGATGAGGCTCTATCACAGACCGAAAATCTGCCATATGGAATAACAAAATATTGTGGCAGCAAAATGTTCCATGAACACTTATGTGGGGATTGCAGACTGGCAGAGGGAACAGTTTTTCCAAGACAAGGGAACTTCCAGAACTGACCCTGTCAATGAATATCTGGAGGCAAAAGTAACTTGATTCACTCTAAAAATGTATTGGAATGCTACTCAAAAGGAAAAGTAAAAAAGGAACATGCTGAGAGATGGGGATGTAAATTCTGGAAATGCAGTACAAAAAGAACTAGGTATGCTTTTTTCATAGGTCTGCTTTGTGCAGACTCTCTAGGACCAGAGGAAACGGCCTCAAGTTGAGCCAGGGGAGGTTTTGATTGTATCTTAGGGAAAACTTCTTCACTGAGAGAGTGGTGAAGCATTGGAAGAGAATGACCAGGGAGGTGGTGGAGTCTCCATCCCTGGAGGGGTTCAAACAGTGTGTGGCACTTCAGGTCATGGTTTAGTAGGTGCGGTGTTGTTGTGCTAATCGCTGGACTGGATAATCTGGGAGGTCTTTTCCAACCTTAGTGATTCTATGGTTCTATGACAGTGCACATGCCCTCGTTTTTCTCCCCAGCAGCCTTGGAGAGTTTTACTGACGTGCCATGCACAAGGAGAAGAATGCATAGAAATGCAGTGCCCGGGCATTAGTGAGTCTCCTTGAAACTGTCCTACCTTCAAGTCACGCAAAAGCTACTAAGAACTGAAAATGTTGGTTTACAAAATCCCAGACAGTTAACATAGTTGCAAAGGTTCATAAGGACCCAAATAACAGGAAAGAAGAAAACAGCATCCAGTCTATTTTTGTAGAGAGGTCCAAACCCCAGCCAAAGCTGTAGGGCCTGTGGGAGGTTCGTCCCTGCCTCAGAGTGTGTGCCTTGGGGTTCAGGCACAAAGGGATAACTTGGACGGAAGAAGCGTGTTAGCTTTTTAAACCTTCCTCCCCACTATTCTGGGGTGGGCATAGGAATTAATTCAATTTTCTTATACGTGTTTTGATCCTCAGCGTGTTTGGGCGACTGGATTTTCTAAGCAAATTTCCATCTTTGGCAATGCTGCTGCTTTTTCAGTAGAGAAGGTGCAGTTTAAATTATGTGATAAATCTGATCCATTTCCTCGATGGAAAACCAATCCCGATTTTCATATAAAGCTTACTGTTCTGAGCTTTATATTTCATCGCCCTATGTAATCAAGAACCCTCCTCTGTATCTTGAATTAGCTCATGTGAGTAGCTCTTTACTGAAGCACAAAAGTGGCACTAATCAAATACTTGGGCGTGAATGATCTTGAAACCCGTCTTTGAGGAATACAGGATGGTTAACTGTGAGCTTTGTTTTCCCTGTTAGTGATCCAGGCATTTGAAATGGCATTTAGTTGCTGAATTACTACAGGAAAAAAGATGCATTAGTAATATTTGGGTCTACCTTTCACCTAAAGAAGGTATTTTCCAAAAAGCAATGTAAAAAAAACTATCTCATAGTTGGATTTGTATTACCCAGATCTTTGAGGAACATAGTTTTCAGCTGAAAGAGGGGAGACTGAGATGGGATCTGAGGAAGAAATATTTTCCTCTGAGGGTGAGGAGGCCCTGGCCCAGGTTGCCCAGAGCAGTGGTGGCTGCCCCATCCCTGGAGGGGTTCAAGGCCAGGTTGGATGGGGCTTGGAGCCCCTGATCCAGTGGGAGGTGTCCCTGCCCATGGCTGAGGGTGGGACTGGATGGGCTTTGAGGTCCCTTCCAACTCAAACCATTCCATAATTTCGTGATAGTTCTTCAATTACTTTAATGTTCAGCCTAGGAAGACTCTGCCTTTCTCTTTCACATTGAGAAAAATTCACTTTCCTGCTCAGGTTTTTCAAAACCTCATTGTGAAAAAGTCATCATTTTGTCCTTTTTTGATGTTAGCTCTAAAGTGACATTTAAAGTAGATCTCCAGGAATTTCCAATGTAGAATGAAATAAATGCAGTCCTTTGGAACATAAGGGCTTTCAAAAAGATGTAACTGAAAGAAAATTTCAACCCCTTCCTTTTTGGCTCCTGTTCTGTTACTGCCTGTTAGGTTCTTTCCCCCTTTAACTCCCTCAATCCCTGCCACTACATCTGCCATGTATCCTAGAAGGGCAAGCCTGGAGCGTCTCCCTACAGTAAACATTCTCCTCGAGGCTAGGTCCCACCCGAAGCAAAAGCTTATGAAATCATGCAGGCCTTCACTTCATTATCCATTATCATTTCAGAGAATGCCTGACAAAAAGCGATTCACCTATGTGATATTCAAACTCAAAAAGTGAGCTAGACAAAGCCCTTGTTCTTGCTGCAGCCACACCCATAATCTGAGAAGGAACCTTTTTCTTACTTTTTTTCCCCCCCTTCTTTTTTTCTCCTCGTCCCCTTCCCCTTCTCTCCCTTTCTCTTCCCTTGCCTTTTCCCTTTCCTCTTCCTCTTCCCTTCCCCCTTCTTTTCATTTCTTATTTTCCTTTTTATTTCTCCTCAGAAAGGTGCTGAGGACATCATTCATCAACTGGACTCCACTTTGGAGCAGTTACAGCATCACATTGTGAACTCAAGGTCAGCAAAACTGTAATTCCAACACTCTGCTCTTCATCTCATACTGCTTCAGGGCAAAATTATGAAGAATTCTCAACAAGGTCTGCACATAGATATCGTTCCTTCTACAAAGAAGAAAGTAAGTATGCTGCCTGGTGAAACACTGCATATCGGTTCTTACAGAATCCAACTGGCAAGGGAAGCAGTCCCTTGTTATGCAAAAGCCTTGTTTGTAAACAATGTTCTGCCTTTAAATTGATTTTAATGCTTTGCTTTACAGAGCTAACACACTTATTTGGCTTAAACCCACTACAAGTGCCATCTGGTGGCAGAAATAAATTAAATCCACATAGAATGTTTTATGGCATTCTTAAAGGGTACATTGTCAGCAGAACGCGAAGGGATTTAGCCATGCAGTTCTCACGAGGAGATATGTGCTACTGAGTCTGTATTAGAACAAAGGGATCACTATAGGTGGAAAAAATTCCCTCAAAGACAGGAAAAATTGGAGAGAAAATATAACTGATGATCCAGGGCTGGAGCACCTCCCATACAAGGACAGGCTGAGAGAGTTGGGGTTGTTCAGCCTGGAGAAGAGAAGGATCCAGGGAGACCTTCGAGCAGATTCCAGTACTGAAAGGGACTCTAAGAAAGCTGGGGAGGGGATCTTGATTGGGGAGAGCAGGGACAGGACAAGGGGAAAGAGTTTCCAGCTGCAAGAGGGGAGATTGAGATGAGATCTTAGGGAGAAACGTTTTCCTGTAGGGTTGGGAGGCCCTGGCCCATGTTGCCCAGAGCAGTGGTGGCTGCCCCATCCCTGGAGGGGTTCAAGGCCAGGTTGGATGGGGCTTGGAGCCCCTGATCCAGTGGGAGGTGTCCCTGCCCATGGCAGGGGTGGCACTAGATGGGCTTTGAGGTCCTTTCTCACCCAAGCCATTCTATCATTCTATGAATTTGGTCCACAACTGATTGTCATATCAAGATAAATGTCAATCTTGGTGCAGATCGGAGTGTAATAATTCCCAATGTAATCTCAAAAATAAAAGAAAAGAGGGAAAAAAAGATTTAACTTGTTTCACTTCCTGGCCATGTACTGACACCACTCCCATTCAGGAATTATTGCCAATGGATTACTCAGTGCTGCCCAGTAGGGAGAAACATCTTTTACTTACTAAAGGGAAAACACACAGTACTACATTGCAACTGTCCACTCTGCGTACAGCCTATACTTCACTTATTATAGATACCCCAAACCTTTTGGTTTTATAGCCCAGACTTTAATAGATTTCATGCTTGAACTCTGATTACTGTGTCATTCAAGAAAAGAGGAAAAATGCTTGGAGAGAACTATTAGAGCCTCATCCTTTCAATGTAAATTTAGGACTTCTTTATGTGGGGAAGTTTTCTTGTGGTATCGTGGCCTCTATCCTAAGTCTGTGCATCTGGAAATACAGTTTTCCAGAGCGAGATATATTTTGGCCAGTATCACCCATATGGGTCTTAAACACAGGTTCCATGTTCTTTTCTTAGTATGCAAGGACATGTTCAGACTGGAGAAGACATATGCTGTGTGGCAGTGTTACATCTGTTACGAAATCCTTTGGAGAGGAGAGAACTGAATAATAAGGTGGATTTGCTTTCTATCCTTGTCTCCGGATGTCAGTTCCTGAAGCAGAGTTGCTGAGTAAGAAACAGGGTTTGGTGTTGGGTTACAGTTCTCAAAAGGAGCTGCTGGAATGCCTGGGAAAAGCTCAGCTGGTAGGTAAACACCCATACAAATAATCTCCGCAAAGTATTCAGGGCACTAATTAATGCCCTGAATAAGAAGATAACCTGATTTTTAATTGAAAAAGCCCTATTCTAGCTGGAAGCATTTCAGTCTCAGGAATCACCATTAAGCTTATTTCATCAAGTGGACTTTTTCTGGAAGGACGCCTGCTGATGGTCGCACCTAATTGTGTGTATCTGCTGCGTTTCTGTCCCTGCAATGAACGGGTCAAGGCCAAGTGCTTGGTCCTCTCTAACAGTCTGTGTTTCCAGAGCTGACTCAACATAAGCAAGTTTTTCTGCTATTGTGCCAGAGCAGAGAGAATCACCCCACCACATTGATTTATGTCTGCTGCTCACCTCCCTCTGGTTGGACTGCTTAACAGGGTGCAGCTTGTATGCGCCGTGTTTCAGCGGTGTGGCTGACCCTGTTCCTAGGATAAATCATCTCCTGCCTTTCCACGGCGTGGTACAAAGCTGTCTGCAGAATGGCCCAAGGACAGCAAAGGAAACAAGAGAAAAGGGACCTCCAGCATTTGGTGCAAAACTGAAGGTGCAACCTATTTCTTACCCTCATGCTTTTAAGGATTCAAAACAACCAAAACACTATTGATCATGGACAAGTATGAAGCACCTGGAATCCTGGGTTCCGTTTTGGGCCCCTCGCTACAAGAAGGTCATTGAGGGGCTGGAGCATGTCCAGAGAAGGGGAACAGAGCTGGGGAAGGGGCTGGAGAACAAGTTTTAAGAGGA
Source organism: Phaenicophaeus curvirostris (assembly GCF_032191515.1). NCBI lineage: Eukaryota > Metazoa > Chordata > Aves > Cuculiformes > Cuculidae > Phaenicophaeus > Phaenicophaeus curvirostris. The sequence continues at coordinate 3,052,498 of NC_091402.1, read as the reverse complement.
GTGGCTGAGGGAACTGGGGTTCTTTAACCTGGAGAAGAGGAGGCTGAGGGGAGACCTCATTGCTCTCTTCAGCTCCCTGAAAGGAGGTTGTAGTGAGGTGGGTGCTCGTCTCTTCTCCCAAGTAACGTGGGATAGGAGGAGAGGAAATTGTCTCAGGTTGCTCCAAGGGAGTTTAGATTGGAGATCAGGAAAAACTTCTTTACTGAAAGCTTCCTCAGGCACCTGAATGGCTTCCCAGGGAGGTGGTTGAGTCATCATCCCTGGAGGGATTTAAAAGACAAGTAGACAAGGTGCTCAGGAATATGATTTAGTAGTGGACAGGTACAATTGGACTTGATGATCTCAAAGTTATTTTCCAACCAAAAAATTCTGTGTTGATTCTAATAAAAAAAAAAAAATATCTACGTGAGGGTCAGAAACCCGTTCTAGATAAAGCTTCTTTCTGTTGCCAAAACAACAGCAAGGGATGAAGTCATCCCTAGATGCCAGCAACAATTGCCTGTTATGCTGTTCTGTGAATCACCCTTTTGAACACGGCGCACAGTAACCTGTAATTTTCACATGTGGAATATCCAATTTCAATGCAGCGATAAGTGGGAGGGAGGAGAGCACATTTAGTTGAATCATTCACATACGTAAGTGTCAACAGGTAGGTCAAGCAAAAAGCACGAGTCAACCAGACAGCAGTGCTGGTTTGGAGGAGGGTCTTCTTGTCCAATACGCGATGAAGAAAACATCCAGCAGCCTTCCCAGCTCAACTCATGGTGCCACTGACTCAGCCAAACAGGGCAGTCAGGCTGGCAAATGGCATGCTCAGAGGCCACCTCTATCTGCTAAAAATGCACTCTGAGTCAGGAAGGGCATGGAGAGGTGACATGTGGCGCTGTAATCCATCACTCTCCCTGCTGTGCTGATGGAGCTTTAATAGTCTTGGTGCCTGCTTCAGTGCCACCGACTCAGATCCCAACACCATCATTTCAATAGCCATGTGCATTTGCCACGTGTCATCACTTGTGTTGGGGTTGGGGCTGAGGACGCTGGCGTGGAAGCAGGTTTGGGCGTGGTAAAACTGGCTCCATGTAACCTCAGTTCTGAAACTGGGATCCAGGATCCCCTGGGGGCCCACGGAGCCTGTCCTGCTTGGCCACTGAACAAAAGTCACCAAGGTTGCAGACAACGCCGAGCTGTGTGGCACGGTTGACACACAGGGGGGAAGGGATGCCATCCGGAGGGACCTTGACAGGCTTGAGAGGTAGGATTGAGATGAGGTCTTAGGAAGAAATGTTTTCCTGTGAAGGTGGAGAGGTCCTGGCCTAGGTTGCCCAGAGAACAGGTTGGATTGGGCTTTGATCACCCTGATCCAGAGGGAGTTCTCCCTGCCCATGGCAGGGGTTGGAACTGGATCGGCTTTAAGGTGCCTTCCAACCCAAACCATTCCATGATTCTATGACAGTGATTCGAGAGAGAAGTGAAAAGGAGTTGAAAGGGAAGCATTGAAAGGGTGGAAAAGCACTGATGCACTACTTGCTTTGGTAGGATGAGGGACCATCCACAGAGTCTCATCACTATCTGTGTTTCTGTGACACTGGCCTGAGTAGAAATGGTAGTTCTGCTGTGAGCAGCAAACAATTCATTGAGCAGGAAGTCAATGAAGAGCTCTTAATGGCACAAATGGAAAAATGTTGCCCTGCGAGTCCAACTACCAAACATTTCTTTCTGGTGACCAATGACAGGACACAAGGGTATGGCAGGAGGATATCAGGAAAAACTATATTCACCCGGAGGGTGGTGGAGCACTGGAACAGCTCCCAGGGAAGCAGTCACGGCCCCAACCCTGACAATATTCCAGAAGCCTTTGCCCAACGCCCTCAGCCCCACGGTGTGAATGTTGGGGTGTCCTGTGCAGGGACAGGAGTTGGATCCTTGTGGGTCCCTTCCAGCTCGGGGCATTCTATGATTTTTCCATGCAGAATACCAATAAAGTAATACTAAGGCCAGCAGCATTTAGCAAAATACTTCACAGAATGAACCCAAGTTTAGATTCAAAATTTAAATGAGGAATAAAAGAAAAAAATTAAGGAATAAAAAGAACAAATGGAGTGAAAATTTAAATCATCTTGTTCTCCCATTTTGCCAATATTTTGGGTTTCTAGCTTAGTAATAATGAGATAAAGCAATAGTTTATTTGTAATATTGTACTGATTTTTTAGGTTGCAGCTAAGAAAGTCAAGAAGCTGCAGTGCAAGAGGAAGTACAGTGCTTGCGCTGTGCTAACGAGAACGCCTACACACCATCAGCAACAGCAATAATGTTGAGGGATAGAGCGCAGGAGGGGGTGAAATCGCCACACCAAAGAAAAGAATAAGATACAAGCATTAGGGCAACACAAGGAAATTCCAGCATTCCCCATTGAAATTTGCTCCAGAAACATGGGAATTGTGAAAAGTTTCCCCAGATGATAAACAGGAGCTTCACATCTGAAACCTGCCCTATCACTGGGTACTGTCCTTCTGGAGGGGGAGTTCACAACCTGTGTCATTTTTCTTTCTGTCCCGCTCAGGCACCAGCACAGGATGAGGGAGGATTCTTGCGTCTATCTGCTGTGCTCTGGAGATTCCTAGAGGTAAACGATTGCGGCTGTGTGCAGCATTTGCAGAGGTCTTTGGTGAGCATGCCAAGAGCCCACGGCTACGTGTGCCGTAGAGCCTGGGTTAGACCTTGAGGAAACCTGGCATGGAGCCGTGGGCAGCCTAAACCTGACACCTGGGAGCAGGGAACTAAGGAACTGTCTCCTTGCAGCAGCTGAGAAAAGAACTCACATTTGCTATTGTTTTCCAGCTCTTGTCTACTATGAAGAGGGACACCGCATCATTTAGCTCTGAAGTAGTTCCCTGGGAGTATTTTAACTGCTGAGCAGAACTGTTGATACAGAGCGCTTAACAACCACATCTGTTCAGGTACCTCAAGAGCACATTTAAGACTGATTAAATCTAAGAATCTAAGTTACTTCCCCTTCGGCTGCCTCTGTTTGTCTTAGGTATCTTAAGATCTTCCAACTCTCACTGATTTTTACTGTAATGAAATGGAGTCTGGTTTTAATATGACGTTACTTGTAACTTCAGACTCTGAAGCTACTGAGCCCAAAGCCCATCCAGTTCCACCCCCCCTGCCATGGGCAGGGACACCTCCCACTGGATCAGGTTGCTCCAAGCCCCATCCAACCTGGCCTGGAACACCAAGTATATTAGTATTAAAATAATACACTATCAGTCTTTTTGCTTGACTTCAAGCTACAATTGTTGCTCTGTAGGAAACAACTGCCTTTATGAGCTGCCTTTCAACTATGAGGCCACTGGATAATTACTCAATTCTGCTATAAATGGTTTAAGAGGCAGCCTTACCAATTGCTCCTCAATATGTGCTCTGCGGATGCATTGTTTTATCCATAGCAATTGGAAATGTATTTTAAATTACTGGACCTGTTGAACCAACATGGAGGTTGAACTGAGTCCAGAGGAGGCCAAGGAGATGATCTGAGGGCTGGAGCACCTCCCCTACAAGGACAGGCTGAGAGAGTTGGGGCTGTTCAGTCTGGAGAAGAGAAGGCTCCAGGGAGACCTTAGAGCAGCTTCCAGTGCTGAAAGGGGCTCCAGGAAAGCTGGGGAGGGGCTCTGGATCAGGGAATGCAGGGACAGGATGAGGGGAACGGTTTTGAGCTGAAAGAGGGAAGATCAAGATGAGATCTCAGAAAGAAATGTTTTGCTGTGAGGGTGGGGAGGCCCTGGCCCAGGTTGCCCAGAGCAGGGGTGGCTGCCCCATCCCTGGAGGTGTTCAAGATCAGGTTGGATGGGGCTTGGAGCCCCTGATCCAGTGGGAGGTGTCCCTGCCCATGGCAGGGGGGCTATGATAGCCAGTCTATGATTCTATGATGTTACAATCATCTGTGTAAGAGCACTTACTGCCTTTTAAAAGTGTGATACCTTGGCTCTCTGCAGAAAGTTTCCTCTACCTAGTGTCAGCAGTAAATGTGTGTGATGTGGGAATATGGACTGGTTTTTTGGGGAAAAAAATGCAAGATTGTGGAAGTCATCACCTTCTTCATGTATAATCTGTGTGAATAACAGCATCTCTCTCACCACTGGCAAACACAATCACAGCAAAAGAAATGGTTGCATTGTCCAGTTTGATAGAGGGTGGTAAAAACAGTCATCTAAAAAGCCTGTCCTAGAATTTCAAGAAAGCCGTTATCTTAAACAATTTGTGTTCTACAGTTGATATTTTCAAGGGCTGCATTGTGGCAGGAAATGCTAATGTTATGAGCTGGTACACACTAACATTACTCTTGCAATATGCTTTGAAAAATATAATTTAATATAATGCAGATTTCCTAGAAAGGTAGATATTAATTTTCAAAAAAACTCTAATCATCATTTTAAATTAAATGCACACAGGTATATTCATCAATGCATAATGCAAACTTCTATTTATAAGACAGATGCCGTAATTTATACATCACACAGATACTCAGCTAATGTAACACCTCTGTTTCAGGCAGCAGTAATGCTGTCTTCATTAAGGAAATACCAACAGATTAAAATGTTCTCATGGTTCATAAAATAGTTTAGAGTGTGCTTTGACAGCATTATTACAAATGTTGTGAAGCCCAGTGCATTTGGAGCTTATGATCTGCATTTAAATTAAAAAAAAAGGTCCTCTGAACCTTGAAAATGATAGTGATGTCATATTCATCTGTTGCTCTGTGTGGTTGTAGAGATTATACAGTTGTAACACAGATTTTCCTATATGGCTTTATTCCAGTGGCATCGCTGAAGGTTCCTCTATGCTCATAGCATCTAGAGGGATGGTGCATATAATCATAGAATCACCAGGTTGGAAAAGACGCATCGGATCATTGAGTCCAACCATTCCTATCAAATACTAAACCATGCATGATTCATCCACTGCAAGAGTATCAACAGGGAGATATGACACTGAGAAGACACTTGAAAGAAGGTGAGAGAGGGCTGTGTGAAAGAATGAAAAACTTATCATAGAATCATGGAATGGTCTGAGCTGGAAGGGACCTCAAAGCCCATTCAGTTCCACCCCTGCCATGGGCAGGGACACCTCCCACTGGATCAGGGGCTCCAAGCCCCATCCAGCCTGGCCTTGAACGCCTCCAGGGATGGGGCAGCCACCACTGCTCTGGGCAACCTGGGCCAGGGCCTCCCCACCCTCACAGCAAAACATTTCTCCCTCAGATCTCATCTCAATCTCCCCTCTTTCAGCTGAAAAATGTTCCCCTTCATCCTGTCCCTGCACTCCCTGATCAAGAGCCCCTCCTCAGCATTCCTGGAGCCCTTTTCAGTGCTGGAAGCTGCTCTAAGGTCTCCCCTGTGCCTTCTCTTCTCCAGGCTGAACAACCCCAGCTCTCTCAGCCTGTCCTCAGATGGAAGGTGCTCCAGCCCTCAGATCATCCTTGTAGCCTCCTCTGGAAATGTTCCAACAGCTCCATCTCCTTCTTTTGTTGAGGATTCCAGAACTGGACACAATCCTCCAGATGAGGTCTCACAAGAGAGGAACAGAGGGTCAGAATCCCCTCTCTCGCGCTGCTGGCCACGCTTCTTTTGATGCAGCCCAGGACAGCGTTGGCCTTCTGGGCTGCGAGTGCACATTGCTGGCTCATGTTGAGCTTCTCATAAACCAGCACCCCAAGTCCTTCTCCTCAGGGCTGCTCTCACTCACATCATCCCCTATCCTGTACTGAAACCATGGATTGCCTCAACCCACGTGTAGGACCTTGTATTTCACCTTGTTGAACGTCAAATTAGGTGAGAAACGTAATAGGTGCATGTATTAATTTTGTAGAACAAACTAAAGAGCAGGGAAATGTCTTTTCATAAATGAATACTGTACTTCGCTGACTAGAGCAAAAAATAAGTGGAGGTAAGCCTTCCTAATTCTGAATTTTACAGGAAAATCTGTATGTAACATATACTTGCCCATCCATAACCTCGTACAGTGAGAGAGGAGCTGTTATATGAATGTAAGCTTGTAAGAAGCAGAGTCCCCTTTTGCACTGAATATGTCAAGTCCCATTGATTTTACCAGTTACTGAGGAAGTGCAGCTCCTTGCTCGGCATGGAATAATTCCTGTACAAATCTGTATGAAGCAAGGGATTTGAATGTGAGTGTGGGGTTGCTCAAATGGGGATCTTAGAAGTTGCTTAAGCTAAGGGAAGTGAATAAAAATATTACATTAATGGGAACATATTTGGGGAAGTGATGATCAAATGGGAATAAAACAGAGACTGTAAAACTTAAGTGATGCTTTAAAATGAGATTTTCTAGCCAGGATTCAAATATCTATTACATGGAGCTTTAATAAGGTTTATGCCCTCGCAGTGCTATATAAATCTAAAGCAGAAGACAGCTTTAATCCCATTAAATATTTGTCAGGGAATTAATGTAGTAGATAATATAACGAGTGTTATTGGACCTGGCATTACAATTATCCATTTTGACCAAACACCAGTGCCCGTGGCTTCAAAAGGAATTTTGCTTGAGATAGGACTCAGACTTTATATTTCTTTTAGTTTATCAAAGATGTGAGAGCTACCTCTGTTTTCTAGCTCCTTCTACCTATTAACTGCAAAGCTGCCTTCATTTGCTGAGACAGTGACATATACTGGTTCTGCAGTCTCTTTCAGTCAACATATCAAAACATTAGTGTAGGGAATACCTGGCTTCTAGTTTCCTTTTACACTGTATTTTCTTGTGTCATCCTAGACTTTCTGCTTGGCTGAAAAAAGTAAGATAGATAAAAAAGGTTTTAAGCTCCACAAATGTGGGGGAAGTCTTCCATTTCATCAAAGAACTCAGGATGGATGAGGTATGAGTTCATTTCTTCTCATGAGGGAGTTAGGGCTGTTCAGCCTGGAGAAGAGAAGGCACAGGGGAGACCTTAGAGCAGCTTCCAGTGCTGAAAGGGGCTCCAGGAAAGCTGGGGAGGGGCTCTTGAGCAGGGAGGGCAGAGATAGGACCAGGGGAACGGTTTTTAGCTGAAAGAGGGGAGACTGAGGTGAGATCTTAGGAAGAAATGTTTTGCTGTGAGGGTCGGGAGGCCCTGGCCCAGGTTGCCCAGAGCAGTGGTGGCTGCCCCATCCCTGGAGGTGTTCAAGGCCAGGTTGGATGGGGCTTGGAGCCCCTGATCCAGTGGGAGGTGTCCCTGCCCATGGCAAGAGTGGGACTGGATGAGCTTTGAGGTCCCTTCTTAGCCAAACCATTCCAGGATTCTATGATGGCATTTTTCTGCAGTTCAGGAGCAACTGCCACCACCCAGCAAAAGGGAAGTGTTTCTAAGGAATACTGCTCTATCCTTAGAAGTTTAAAGCTTCTGGCTCATCATAATCACCCCTCTAGCAATTAAAATGCTGAGAATTCCAATACTTGGTTGTTGTTTTTATTTTATTTTTTTTTTAATATAGCAGTGTTCTTTTAATTAATTAAAACTGAATTAATTAATTCTTCAACTTTAAAACTCTTCCACTATAAAGTCAGAAAGTGGAAGAACACTTGGTGATTTCTAATCCTAAACACCTCTAAGGAATATTTGCTTTATGGCTGAACTGAGTAATGCAGAGTTCATGGTTTCACTGCTGTTTTTTTGATGAACGTGTGTAAAATGACTATTTCCAACATGAGGCAACTCATACATTTCTTTTTTTACTTGTGCACAGTAAAAGTTATTATTGAGAAGTTTTAATGCTGTGTTTTTTTAGCCACTCCTCAGGTGATATTTCTATATAACAATGGGAGGAAGTAAAATAAAAAATGTGTTATCATAAACTAAAAGTGTTTTGGAAGTTCATGCCAGGTTTTGTGTGAAGATAAATCATATCCAGGCTGTCAAAGCATACATTTTCCACTGACAGGCTATCAGCATTCCATAAAATAATGAAACTACTCGTATCTGTTAGAAGCAAACCCACGTGTTTATCAGTTCTTTCTCTATAGATTCGAGTCAGCCTTTCCAGGATTTCCAGCTGTAATATGAAAAGACAAAGTAAAGCTGACAAAGAAAAGCTAATTTTCTCTCCAGCAAGACAAGAAACACACTATGATATAGGGAAACCCATTTTTCCTGTTTTTTTAAAGAAGAAGATGGAATTTTGCTTTCTTCCCCATCTTTGGCACCACATTTGAACTACAGTATCTGGAGAGGAAGGATGTTCTGAGCCTCAGGGCGCCTGGGCTTAAGTCTCCACGGCTTCCTGAATTATCAGTAAATGAATAAAATTGTTATTTCCTTTCTGCAGTGGGGCACTTGGAGACATGGAAGTAATAGCTAAATAGAGATCATCAAGCAGGGTCAAGGCTTCATGATGCCTCCGTGGCTGCTTTAATGCCCAACTGTGTCATACTCCCTGATGCAGAAGCACAAGGGTCCTGGGTCTCTGGGGGCTCCACGAAGTTTTTCGTAAGAACTATTTGGAGATGATTAGAAATTCTGGAAACATACACAGTCTGTGGTACTAGAATTATTGCCCTGTTTGCTGGTTCCTGGTCTCGGCTTTCCTCAAAGGTTATTTTAAACTTTTTACTTTATCAGTTTCTATCTGAATTTCACATTCAGCTGATGGCAAATGTCCTCCCTACCCTGGCTCCAAAATCCATTACCTTTCCCCTCATCCTAAGCATTTTCCTTCTTCACAGCAGGATGAAGCTGAGACTCCAATATTTTTATGGTGAATGGAGTAGGAGGGAGTCATTCCCAAGGAATATCAGGGAATTTGGGACATTCTTTTTAAAGAAATAAGATTCAACTTTAATTTGCACTCTGAGTTGAATCAGGATCTTGCACAAACCATTTTTATGTCTAAATGTAGTCTCTCTTCTCTCCTCCAGTGAAAACTGCGATGTTTGATTACACAACAAACATTTATCTAAATTCTCAGAGCAAAAGAGAGATGCTTACTTGAAAACTGCATGAGAATGCTGCGATGGATGTGTGCACTGTGTGTAAGTCTCTGGTGTGAATTCGCAGATAAGGGTTGAGTCTTTTCTATCACAAATGACCGCAGATCAAAGTCTCCCTATTCTGATTCTTAATGGCATCTCACTTTTCTTTCTCTTCACATTGACCAGGAATTGAGCTGGTAGGTTCTCATAAGGTACCAATTTAAAAACATGCTTAGAATCATAGAACATAATCATAGGATCGTTCATGTTGGAAAAGACCTCTAAGATCATCCAGTCCAACCATCAACACAACACCAGTGTGCCTATGAAATCATGTCTCAAATTGCCACCTCTACATGCTTTTTTGAATCCCTCCAGGAATGGAGACTCCAACACTGCCCTGGGCAGCCTCTGCCAGGGCTTCATCACTCTGTCAGGAAAGAAATGTTTCCTAATATCCAGTCTGAACCTCGCATGACACAACTCAAGGCCATTTCCTCTCCTTCCATCCCTTGTTACATGGAAGAAGAGACCAACACCCACATCACCACAGCCTCCTTTCAGGAGCTGTAGAGAGTGATGAGGTTTCCCCTCAGCCTCCTCTTCTCCAGGCTAAACACCCCCAGGTCCTTTTCCACCAGACTTCTCCCAAGAAGTATAAATGAAGGTGCTAGTGTTCAGACCTCCCAAATTCAGGACAGTGTATTTTCAAAGCCTATGAGAGCCAAAACCCTGAAAGGCACCAAGTAGCACTTACCACCAGTTTTCAGTTGACAGAGAATGTAGGCAGTGAGAGATACGAGTTGAAGAAGGATAGGGAACGCTAAGGGTGATAAAAAGAAGAATTACAGTAACGCTGTTTCAAAGTCTGGCTTCTCTTTAGCTGTGAATATAAACACACACTATAGCACTGCGCTTGTTAGATTAATATTAGTGCTACAGGCAGCGTTCTTTCCTACTACTAGGAGTTTCTGAAATACTGAATTTAAAGCTCTAACGAGTTCTTCACAACCCAGCATGTTTCATTTCACATTTTTAGTTTTAGAACAAACAAATCCAAACCTTCCTGCTAGTGATATTTCCATTCCCTTGCTACCATTTATTTTCAATAAAAAATAGATTTGCTGCTTTATCACATAAAACACCCGAATAACAGCAGGATCTCTGAAATCATGCTACTAATGTGAAAAAAACAATAAGAAAATATTATAAGAGGCATAGCACACCGTTCTCAGATTAACATTGGTCCGTGTCGCAGGACTTATGATTGAGTCCTTTAGGTCTATTCAAAAGCAGAGAAAAGCAAGGCAAACTGCCTTGAAGAATAGTCCTTTCATACAGCAGTATGAAAAGTTGTGTTCATCCATAGAAGCTTTTTAACTAGAAGTACTTTTGTTCATTTTCACAGATCCAGAAGTGGCAGAATGTTGAGGGTAGGGAGTATTATATACTTGGTCATACCTACGATATAAACGTTACTTGTTGCCAAATGCATAAGCTTACATTTGCCAGGAACAGGATAGTTAACTTGAATATTTACAAGAGCAAAACTTGTAATAAAAGAAACAGCCAACATCTACATATATTGCTTAAGTCAAGGAGCCTCATTAAGCATGCAATATGCACATAATAAATAAATATGCATATCACTAAAACCCTACCTCATTGTCCAACAATTACATATATAATTCAAAAATTATTTACTTCAGAATTGGAGACTTGAATGAGATCTTAGATTCTCCCCTTTCTCTATTGTTTTAAGTGATCCATATTTTGACATTGACTTTTCCTTATCTTTGTTTTACTTCCTTTCTGGGTGGTACTTGAGAAGATCTCCACTCTACTGCAAACCGAGTTAAAGAACTGTATCCAAAAAATCATAGAATCATTAAGATTGGAAAAGACCTCCAAGATCATCCAGTCTAACCATCAGCCCAACACCACCGTGCCTACTAAACCATCTCCTAAAGTGCCAAATCTACATGTTTTTTGAACTCCTCCAGGGATGGGGACCCCACCACTACCCTGGGCACCCTGTTCCAATGCTTCATCACTCAAATCCTGACCTAGCTGTTTGGTCTCTAAGAAACATAAAAACTTGATTCCTTACACTTTGCCTCTAAGTGTAGCACAATTAGAGAAGTCACTGGTGGCCCTTGAGGCTATCTTCTACTGAGATCTCTGAAACGGACTACTTGAATCTGCATGAACAGTCTTATTTACTGGCACAACTCTTCACAGAGATGAAAGCCCAGAAAGCAAGAGAATTTCACTGTTGAGACCCAAATGTTTGTGCATTCTTTCAGTTGGTTAACATGAGATTTGCCAGAAGAAGCAATTTCTACTTGGAATAGGGTCAGTTTGTAGAACAATGTTGAGTACAGTCAAACCAGAGTCTGCTAGAAGGAAAAGGTACTAGATTGATTGTAGAAGATAAGCTTGGAAAGTATTTGCTCAGCTGCATCACACTTTTCTAAATGTAAATATTAAGCAAGATAGAAAGCGTGCTGGCTTCTGTGGAAATGGAGATATATCATAGTGTTTTGACTATGTAGCTCCACTCACATTGAGGAACATGCTGGAAAAAGAGGATTTTTTAACAGATATGAGCATCGTTTATAGTAATCAACTTAAAGGCTATTGGGATTACAGCATGACAGGTTCTCCTGGTGCCCAAAGCGTAGCCAGCCCCTGGGGGAGAACAGGCAAATGAGAGGTGTGATCTGTAATTCCTATGAGACATGGTGATAGCATTTCAGAACTGAAAGGGCTAAGTGTAGCTTTTTTGATCAAAAATTAATGTTTTAAATGGCTTCAATAAAAATTCAGCTCCTATGAAGAAAGAAACTTTCCCATCTCTCAACACAGTGTATGGTATAAAGAAGACATACTTCTTGAAATAGCTGTTTCCCACTCTATGAAATGCCTAAGTACTGAAAAAAGCAATTAAGAAACATAATTAATACCTACAGGGGCTATAAAAGGCATTGGAGTAATTTGAATTTCAGTCTCACATTTCAGCAAATGCTCTCAAATAGCTTTGATAGCTACAAAGGAAAAACTCTTGAACAAAAGGTGACAAGTTTGTGACAAATACCATCATTAAACCCAAACGTGTTACAAATCAGCAAGACAAGAAAATCCATGAAAACTCAAGTGAAAAGGAAATAGCTTGTTGTAGCTAGTTTAATAATGGTTTGATAACAAGCTATCGTAACGCTTCCTTTATTAAAATAAAGAAATCTCAAAAATATGAAGATTCCAAGAAAGCTTGGAATAGCTTATATGAAAACCAGGGCTTGCTTATGTGCTAAGTGGACCATTGGGAGCACCATGCAATGCACTGTGATATTTTACAGCTACAACAGCCTCACTCTTGCTAGTGGAGATCAGTGGGAGGTTCAGAGATGGACAGGCTCACGTTGTTGGCTAGAATTATAACTTGCCATTGTTGCTAAAAAACAGTGAAACAATTTAAGTCTGGAGATAAAAAATGTATTTTGCCTCCCAAGAAAGATTTTATGTCTACGGAGTCAGGAAGAATCGAAGGAAAGACAAAATCACATATGAGATAGTAAAAAGTCCTGAAAGCACATATTATACCGGATGCATATGAGTAATATTAGTTATACAAGGCATTCGTTAATAATGGCGATAACACTTAATATAATTATTGACCCCCTGGTCAGGTACCAGAATGAAATACATTGTCCTTCTGGATAAAGCCAAAGCAAGTATCAGGTTCTTTCCAACTTAAGAACTGCCCAGTGACACTATAAAGGGTCTAACACAACATCTGCATTCTGATGTCTATGCTGGTTTTGACACCGCTAATCAGACAACTCTTCTACTGCCTACAAGACAGAGTCAAGAAATTCACAATGGTGCCCTTGCTGATGCTGGACTTCAGGTTTAAGTTTCTTCCTGGGACTTCAAATAAACTTACTGACCAAAGCACCAAAATGTGATGCTGCTGCAGCTTTTCATCCCCATAAGCACATTATTTTTCTTTGTATCAGAGGCTGCTTCTTCCACAACAAGCAATTAGAGGCACTCCCTTACTGGAATTGTATTAAAATGCAGTGTAATCATAATTCAGTAGCATCATATGTGCAAATACGTGTACACTGAAGCAATGACTACAGGCTTCAAACGGGGTGGATAGATGGCCATGGATGAAAAACTGGTCTCTTCCCACCTGTAGAGGAGATCAGTGAGGACAAACAGAAATAGGGAGGAAAGCTCCTACTGCATTCTTCTGAAATACTTTTGAGGTGACACCTTTACTGCTTTACTCCCACTCCTTCTAAGCTTAGGTTCTCTCTTTCATGTTTGATGAGATATCCCTTATGGTCATGACGTACATTTCCCAGTGCTCTCTGTTCCAGACATAACTGTTATGGAATAGTCATAATTAAAAGACAATTTGTACCTAAGAACAACAAAGAGCACACCGTGCAGAGTTTTTGGAAGCATGATGCATGTTCAGCATTTTTATTCATTTGCGTATTTATTATTGATGATATTGGACAAGATTCTGGACGTGCTCCCTTAATCTCGGTGCAGGTGTCCTAGCACTCTTACAGAAGCTGTCCTTCACCTTCACAAGCAAAGCATTTTGTGAAAGGAAGGTTTTTGTCTAAATGGTGCACTATCAACAGCTCTGTTATCCTGCCTTCAGCCACCCCCACTCCCTGAGTTAAATATGTGCTTCAGGAATGGAATTCATAATAAAAAATGTCTTTTGCTCTTCTCATTTTGTACGCTTCTTTCCCCTTCCAAGGGAAGCATGCAGAGGGCAAGGAGCCACCACCAGCTGGGCAACACAAAAGCAAAAGTCAGCACCAAATAGGACAACTCCAACCTGAATAACTTGTTAACCATTTCCAGCCATACCAATCTAAGGAAAAATACCGCCTATCCTGCGACATATAAGCTGCACCAGGAGAAGTTTAGATTGGACTTTAGGAAACATTTCTTTACCAAGAAGGTGGTCAAACATTGGAACACTTCCTAGAGAGATGGTCAATGCCCCAAGTCTGTCAGTCTTTAAGGAACACTTGAACAACACCCTTAATAACATGGTTTAAATGTTGGTCAGCACTGAACTGGTCAGGCAGTCAGACTAGATGATCGTAGTAGGTCCCTTCCAACTGAAATATTCCATTCCATTCCAAACATTTTACCTGGTATCCATTACTCTTCATTATATGCAAAGAAATTATAGCTCTAATGACATAAAATGATGTCTCGACAAGCCCTATGAAATATTTACACAAAATACAGAAGTGATAGCCCTGAACTGTTTGCACCTGGTCCATTCTGGTTTGTTCTCTCTTATGCAGTGTATTTGAATAAGACCACGAATGAATCATTTTTTATTGTTGTGGTCACTAATACATTGCTTTCAATCTTCATAAACCAGGTGGATTTTAGCTGTCTAACAGGTTTTTGAGTTCACATGTGATGGGCCACAGCAGTTGTGTTTAGTTCTCTTCATAACTTGTCACTCATAAGCTGCCCATGTTAGTAATAACTTTCTGTCTCTGCCATGGTTGGCAGATTTTCACTTGCTCTGTTTAGTGTTTGTTATCAAAGAAAACTGCAAGTTTTTCAGGTGACAAATCTTGTAGAACAAATCTCTCTTTTCCATCTGGAGCAAAGGTACTGTTCTCGCCTGACTCATTCTGAATTAGAGGCAGTAATGCATGTCATTAAAGAAAGGAGCAGAGTAAGGAAGGTGAAGTGATACAGAGGGAATGGCAATGGTGGGAAATGATTTATACTCGTTCAGTGCTGCCCCAGTTTGCACTTGCAACAAGCATCCGTGAGACCTGTCATGCCAATAGTTCTTAGAATCACGGAATCATTGAGGTTGGAAAAGACCTCTAAGCCCAACCCCACCATGTTGGCCTGAAGTGTCCTGAAGTAACATGTCTAAAAACTTTTCAAACACCTACAGGGATGGTGTCTTCCTTCTGTTAGGAAAGTGTCAAAATAACCTTTCAAAGACCTGTGTTTCATAGACATCTTCCTAGTTTTACGTGCTCCTGACTTCATGCATGAGTCCTTAGGTCTTGTCCCAGCATTCCAGCAAAGATACCTGCAACTGGGCAGCAGCAGCTATCTTTATTCAATTTGGGCATTCCCAGTTATTTTTCCTTATTCATGTGCCTAGGAGTCCTCTTTGCAGAGCAGATGCCCCAGTGCAACGTGCTGTACAAACAGTACAAAAGGAAGACTTTCTGTCATAGAGAACTGCAACAAGCTCAAAGAAAACCATGGACACTGAGTAATGCCCTCTAGAAAGAAATCTGGCAGAGACCATTATTGCCACATCAAACCCCACAGCTAAGGGGCATGCAAACCTTGGAGGCGAGGGCAGGCAGTAAACTCAAATCCCTCCTTCAGGTCAAGTAGCTGCAGACACTGAGGGTGCTTTGCTCCAATAAGAACCGTAAACCTCTTTCTATTTCTCTCACTGTCATCTCATGGAAGCACTTAATATACTGTGTTTTGTACCTGTCTCCACGTGCTTCAGGCATAAGATCATGAAAAGATGACAACTGATTTTTTTTAATGCAGAAAAACACTGAGCATGTGTTCATTCACCACTGCAGCAGAAACTTATGTGGGAAGGCTTTCAAAAGTACAAGCACACAACCCTTCATTTTGAGGTGTCTCCCAAAACAGGTGGCTGTAGCACACGAACCCTGAGCATCAGCCAGCTTCCCTCTGGGGCAGGGGAAAGGATTACCAACAGGCACTCCAGAAAGCCAGGGGTGCTTTGAAGAAGTGAAATACCTTGAAGAAATAGGAAAGAAGGACCCATTTCATTCCTGGTTTATAAAGGATTAATAAAATATGCTTCAACAGTCCAGTGTAATAGTTAAAAGATCCTGTTAACAACTTATTTATAATCATCAGCAGTCCCACTCTCATCTGCTACACACTAAGAGATCACAGAATCACCAGGTTGGAAAAGACCCACAGGATCATCGAGTCCAACCATTCCCATCAATCACTAAACCATGTCCCTCAGCATCTCATCCACTCGTCTTTTAAAAATCTCCAGGGAAGGTGACTCAACCACCTCTCTGGGCAGCCTCTGCTAGTGCCCAATGACCCTTTCCATGAAAGATACTTCAAAGGCTTTCAAAATTACAAACACACAAACCTTTGTTCTGAGATTTTTGTGGGAAAAAAAAAGAAAAGTGCCTAGCATGCTGTTATCAATTGTAATATGTTTGTATTCACAATTCCTGACCACTTGTGCTGTGACTCCACCATCGCTTGCTTCAAATATTTAGGATTTTAATTCCTCACTAGAAGAATCACAGAATCACAGAACGGCTTGGTTTGGAAGAGACCTCAAAGCCCATCCAGTCCCACCCCCTGCCATGGGCAGGGACACCTCCCACTGGATCAGGGGCTCCAAGCCCCATCCAACCTGGCCTGGAACACCTCCAGGGATGGGGCAGCTACCACTGCTCTGGGCAACACGGGCCAGGGCCTCCCCACCCTCACAGAAAACATTTCTTTCTAAGATCTCATCTCAATCTCCCCTCTTTCAGCTGAAACCCTCATCCTGCCCCTGCCCTCTCTGACCAAAAGCCCCTCCGCAGCTTTCCTGGAGCCCCTTTCACAACTGGAAAGGTGAATACAATGAGTAACTAAATCAAGACTTGAAAATAAGTAATAGCGGAAAAAGAAGATGGTATAGTCCATGTATTGCAATGGGATGTGGAGAATATGGTGTGAAACCTGCTATTATTATACACTACTTACAGTTTGTCATCAAACTGGATGACACACAAAACAAAATCACCCCACTCAAACTGGGATCAGGAAGGGCAAAGCAGGTCTTCATGTCTTGAGACTTACAGTGGTAAGATGATTGTTCCCCCAGAGGGTGGTGGAGCCCTGGAACAGCTCCCAGGGAAGCAGTCATGGCCCCAAGCCTGACAACATTGCAGAGGGTGTTGCAGTGCAACACCCTCAGCCCAACAGTGTGAATGCTGGGGTGTCCTGTGCAGGAACAGGAGTTGGACTCGACGGTCCTTGTGGGTCCCTTCCAAGTCAGGAAGTAGTATGATTCTATTCAACAAACTTCTCTTTCTGAAGATACTTATAATTGACTGTGATTAGCATGCGTGAGCCATAATAAAGGTACAAGAAGCACATCAGCCAAGTCCCTTCAGTAAAAATGCCACGTGTCACTATCTGCAACTTTCAGGACTGAAGCCTTAATTCTCCATTCCTTGTGCGCCAAACAATCAGAGAGCATTTATCAGAAGCTTTGCATATACAAGACTAGTGGGATATTTTTATCACAAAGGGTAATAAAGAACAAAGAAAGTAACCTTGGCAGAGTGCAGTAAAAGTGATGATGCCCCATGGAGAACAGGAAACAGACTGGGAGAGGATTTGGTTTAATCACGGTGGGAAGACCTTTGTTTCTCATGCCATTAACCTTCGCACTTTTTGGGGCCTCTAGTGAAAAAAGCCTGTTCAATTAATTCTTGTTTAAATTTTAAATTCCTTTATATATCTGAAGTTATGAAATGCAGCACAGTTTAACACAAAGCACCTAACTAGAAAGTCAAATCTGTATTCATACAGTTGTCCTCCCACCTCATAAAATAAAAACTTCAAAGAGAGGAGGGACCCTTCCTTTTCCTCTATTTAACAACATCCTGAATTTTAAAATAGTTAAGCTATCCTCCATTTCCCAGATAATCATTGATGTAACATGAATTTACACTTACACACCCTGAACACAAACTGATTCCTACACATGCATTAAAATAAGGATTTTGGAAGTAATTTTGCTATGGAATTCCAGCAGCTGGGTTTTGTTGTGGTGTATAAGTTGGTTAATTGCTGATGGGGGCTTACAAGTGTTCTCTGTTTTTTGGCTGCATGTCTAAGAACTGTGAAGGAGCTACCAGAGAAGAAAACAGATAGAGGGCTTGACACATTAGTCTTTGGGGGAGCTGGGGTTGTTTTGCCTGGAGAAGAGGAGGCTGAGGGGAGACCTTGTTGCTCTCTACAAAGGAGAGCAACTGAAAGGAGGTTGTGGAGAGGAGGGTGTTGCTCTGTTCCCCCACGTGATAGGACGAGAGGGAATGGCCTCAAACTGCGTCAGGGGAAGTTTACATTGGACATTAGGAAAAATATTTTCATGGAAAGGGTTATCAAGCGCTGCAATGGCTGCCCAGGGAGGTGACTGACTCCCCACCCCTGGACATGTTTAAAACTCCCCATCCCTGGACGGGTAGATGAGGTGCTTGGGGGACATGATTTAGTAGTAGATGGCTATGGTTGGAGCAGATGATCTCCAAGGTCTTTTCCAACCTAATGATTCTATGATACTTGGATGGACGCAGAACATCTTTGCACTAAATCCCAGGGATGGGCAGGATTTGATATCACTGCCCTGTCCTGCTGTTTAGCCGAGACATCTTCCATTCACTGTACCACTTACTGTGAGGCACAGCTGTCTCATACCAGCAACAGAATTGCAAAGATTTAGGTTTTGGAAGCCACAGATGAATTTGACAGTGCAACACGGAGTATCACAATTCTTGGAATTAATTTGTAGCTCCAGTTATTTACACTATACTTCCAAAACCACAATTCTCCCCTGACAGCACTATCAAAGGTAGGAATCGCAGGAGTGCAATGCAGTTAGAGGCACTGTAACCCCTGTGAAAACTAGACTGGACAGATGAAGCGACATTGTTTGAAATCCCTGTTTCACACCTTCCACTTTTACTTGGTGGTGTACCAAGTGTGAACACTTCTAAAAAATTCTTAAAGGCAGTAGTATCTGGAGAAGTAATTCTCAGTAAAGCTCTGAAAATCTGTTCCTGCAGTTACTGCAGTTAAATACTCCTTGTCTACCTTGCCACAACTTCCGCAAAGGGCCAACATATAACGTATATACGTAGAACGTATATAACCCAAAAGTTGGTTGTAGTGAGATGAGTGCTGGTCTCTTCTCCCAAGTAACAAGGGTGAGGACAAGAGGAAATGGCCGCAAGTTGTGCCGGGGAGGTTCAGATTGCATATGAGAAAAATCATCTTTACTGAAAGAGTGGTGAAGCCTTGTAGAGGCTGTGCAGGGCAGCAGTGGAGTCTCCATCCATGGAGGGGTTCAAACAAGATGTATGTATGTCACTTAAGGATATGGTTTAGCAGGCACGGTGGGGTTGGGCTGACGGTTGGACTGGATGATCTTAAAGGTCTTTTCCAACCTCAACAATTCTGTAATTTTATGATTCCATGATTTTCCTCTACAGGACTTCAACACCTACCTCAAATCTGAACTATCAGCATATGCAGCTGTTGGAAAGCAGACTAGTGTTAAATTCAGAGCAGCACCACACAAAAAAACAGGGGCAAACCTTCTGAAACTGAGTTTTCTGCTTGGCCTGCAATAACAGGAAGGTAGTGAGCCATTCTGTGGTTGAAAAAAATTCACTCTGTAGCAAATCAGGGAGCATAAAGACAGCACACGTTAAATCCAGTTTCATTTTCTCAAAGGCTACAAGCGCATCCTACGTGAACATATGTTTGTTTGCACTCAGTACAAATAGAAACCTTGGCCCAATTGCATCTCCTTTCTCTGTCACATCTACAGGGTCACAAACGCGACTGGCTTTTCTCTGTGCTGTAGGTAGTTCTGCTGGGCATGCGTGAAGGGATTCCTTTGAAGCAAGTGTGCACCACAGAGCCCATCTCAGGAAACAGGGCAGAGCAGGTTCCACGCTCAGTGCTCACATGATTGAGGATTTCATGCCAGTTAGTGAAATACGTTGGATCTTTTTTTACTTAAAGCATGACTATACCAAGATCTGGTGCTCAGAAGCAGGTTTTGAAATTAATCTCCATAACTCCAGCGCATTTTTTATACAATACAAAAGACAGCTTAAAATGAGCTTAGCATAGCACTTGCAGGGGGAAAAAAACCCAGTAACTGGCATAATTTCAGCTTTCAGCCTTGCCTCTTTACAGTAGGAGAGCAGCATGGCCAGCTGCCACCTCTCTCTGCAGAGAGCAACGTGTGAGGAACACTGAACACAACCTCATCACAGACAGACATTTGCCATTACAGCGAAGTTCCCAAAGTGCAAATCGGGCGTCAGTCACCGTCACAAAGACAGACAATAGCTGTTAAAATTTAGGTCCCTGTTCTGTCCTCAGTTTTACAATTTGTTCCTACCCCATTCAAGATGCTTGTTGGCAAAGAACTAAAAGATTCTAAAAGAATCTGAGAATTGTGGAATGTTTGGGTTGGAAAGGACCTCACAGTCCATCCAGTCCCACTCCCTGCCATGAGCAGGAACACCTCCCACTGGATCAGGGGCTCCAAGCCTCATCCAACCTGGCCTTGAACACCTCCAGGAAGGTGGCAGCCACCACTGCTCTGGGCAACCTGGGCCAGGGCCTCCCCACCCTCATAACAAGACATTTCTTCCCAAGATCTCATCTCAGTCTCCCTCCTTTCAGCTGAAAACCATTCTCCCTCATCCTCTCCCTGCACTCCCTGGCCGAGAGCCCCTCCCCAGCTTTCCCACAGGTGCCTTTCAGTACTGGAAGGTACAGTAGTTACAGCTTGTATCACTATTGTCAAGTGCCCTTGGACCTCCTGATGCAGGCAGGACTGCAGCACGGCTCAGAAAGGCCATATCCTTTCCTTCCCTATACGAACACCTTAGCTGTACATTCTCCTTTGTAACAGGAATCTTTTCTTCAATTTGCCCTTAAAGACTCAATGCCTAAAGAAGAACTTGAGCATCTCACAGTAACCTAGTTTTATTAAAACTTCTACCAAAACTTCCACTTCAAGGCAGAACAACTTAACACTTCTCTTAGTTATTCTATTTCTGCTAACAGCAGTTTGGAAGAATCCTGCCTGCCACCTTGTCATGACCCTCCACTCACTGGTGCTTGTTCTTTGGAATTGGACAGTTCTGATATGAGTAAGTCATTTGAAAAAAGTGACCTTTGTCTCAGGATCCTGTCTGGTGCTTTTGGGAAGTGTTATCTTCTATCCTTCTACACTATAGGGTCATAATAAAAACCTCACTGAGTTTAGGAAGGATGCAAAACAAATATTATGGACGTTTCCTAGTACAGTTTGTTAATAAGCAGGAACGTTAAGCTCGCTCTGTAAGGAAAGTCAGTCTGCTGGGAAAGGAAGCCAATTACCAGGTAGGGAGAGGCTTCATTCAAAGAATTTGACTAAATACAAGTTTGCAACAGCTGTGAATGGTCCTTGCTTTCAAAGTACTACTTGACTATCTCCTTAGCTCTTCTTCAGTGCCTGACTGACTCATTCAAGATCCTATACTCCGAAGGACCCTCTTCTGGAGGGAATTCCCTTAACTCTTTACTTCTACATCTACAGAAAACTAAAAATTATGGAGTCAAATAAAAAAAAGCAGTAAGTAAAAGTCTCTATGGAGTGTTTCTGCAGAGTTTTAAGCCCAAAATACATTAAACAGCCAAAGAACACAGAAAATCCCTTCTGGCATCCAGCATTGATTTTCTACCTATTTATAGGAAGAGTGGAAATGAAAAATAGTATCAGAGAATCATTTGGTTGGAAAAGACCTTCAAGATCATTGAGTCCAACTATACTTGTCCACTACCAAACCATACCCTTGAGCACCCCATCTACCTGTCTTTTAAATACTTCCAGGGATGGTGACTCCACCACCTCCCTTGGCAGTTGTTCCAGTGCCCAAGAACACTTTCAGTGAAGATATTTTTCCTAATATCCAACCTAAACCTCCCCTGGCACAACTTGAGGCCATTTCCTCTCATTCTATCCCTTGTTACTTGGGTGAAGAAACCAGCACCCACCTCATTGCAATCTCCTTTCAGGTAATTGTAGACGGTGATAAGGTCTCCCCTTTTGCGTGTCATCCCCAACACCGGACAGTGGAGAGCAGAACACCTCCAGTCTTGGGGGGAAGCTCTAGGCTCCCCAGTGTGGATGTAATACCTTTCATTTAAAAACAAAACAAAACAAAACAAAACAAAACAAAACAATCCAGCATTTTAGCTGGTGTTGCTGCAGGACTCTGAGATCCTCCTGAGCCATGCTTATCTGCCTTGCTCCATTGCTAGTGCCGATGTCTTTCCACTGATTAGAAGGCTTGCTCATCTAGGTACTAAATATTCATTCAAATCACTGACAATGGCGGATTTGCTTGAAAAAGTTGGGCTGCGAGTCTCTGAAGCCTGGGCATATCCTGCATTGTGCCAACTCGCTCTGCTCCCCAGGCACTGAGTGCCAGCTGGAGGGTGATTAACAGCTGGAGAGATTTAACATCTTAAATCTTTGCAGCTGTCTGCTCGCTGCATGTGAATCAGCAATTTTCATTAAGGAGGATTCTACTAGGCAGAATGGATTTCCCTTCCTCTCAATGCTCTGTCTTAACTGCTGCAGCGAAGAGTTTTATTTAAATTCCTCCCGGCCATTTATTTCCCAGGCAGTTGTTTGACGTGCAGAAGAACAGGGTTGTAATTTTTTATGTTCTTGACATTCCCTGATATGCTGCTATCAAGGCAAGCCATGCATTTCAAAAGATATGGTGCTGTTCTTTAGGAAGGTGAGATTAGTGGGAAACTTCCATAGTTCTGACACACAAGAAAAATTACTCAAAGCCAAAGAACACAACATATATACCTAAAATCAAAACACAGGAAATAAAAGACCCCACAAAACTACATTAAGGAAAAATCTGGGTAAACAACTGCAAAGGAATGTGGACAAGATTATATTTTCATTTAAAATAACTAAATCTGAATCAGTGAAAATATTGCCATTGATTTCAGTGAGCACTGAATGAGAACTCCAGCAGCTTTGGACAGGACTACAGATAATTCAGGCCAATTGGTTAATGTTCTGTGCTGCAGCACGTAGAATTGTGGAATGATTTGGGTTGGGAAAGACCTCAAAGCCATGGGCAGGGACACCTCCCATGGGATCAGGGGCTCCAAGCCCCATCCAACACCTTGAACCCCTCCAGGGATGGGGCAGCCACCACTGCTCTGGGCAGCCTGGGCCAGGGCCTCCCCACCCTCACAGCAAAATATTTCTCCCTAAGACCTCATCTCAATCTCCCCTCTTGCAGATCAAACTCATTCCCCCTCATCCTATCCCTGCACTCCCTGACTAAGAGCCCCTCCCCAGCTTCCCTGCAGCCCCTTTCAGTACTGGAAACTGCTCTAAGGTCTCCCTGCAGCCTTCTCTTCTCCAGGCTAAATGCACAATATACATTATGATATGTAATTATAGATTCGATATCAGAGTACATATCAAAAAACGAAACCCCCTTCCATCTCAGAAAACCTGTTTTATTCTAGTTCTAGAGGGCACAGTGAGCAAGAAGCATGGCTCTCTAATTTTCTACATCACAACTGTAAACAATTCCAGGCCCTTGGTTCCAAAGTTCACAAATGCTATGCTCTAAAAACACAAAGGTAAGAGCCATGGAAGTTTAATAATTGATATGAAATGTCTCAGTGCACGACCAGTGTTTATGCTTATTGTACCTGAAAGAAGGAGGCAGGCAGTTTTTTCACACAGTCGCTGTTTTTTTTATGAGACAAGTCAAGACGTTGCTGTTAAGGAAATGTCAGTGATGGGCTGTTATTAACAATAAAATTATAATGTGAAGGGAGGTTTCTGAAGGATGGAAGACAGAATCGTGAACAAAACACTCGAGTGGCAACCGAAAACAGTAGGGATGCACAACACATGGGTAAAAACCCCAGAAATCCAACACAAGGGAAATTCTGAGAAGTCAACGGTGTTAATGAATGGGCGTTAAAATTACTATTGGGGCCCACTCTGACCTGCACAGTCAGAAAGGGAGGGTAAGAGGGTTCTTTTTATACCAGTGCAGCAAATCAGAGACCTGCCAATCTCCCCAGGTAAATTCCCATGCAGGATCTATTTGCACACAGCCAAAATCACAAAGCAGATGCTCGAGTGCTCTCCGAGCCGCAGCTTCTCAAAGCTGCAAAACCAGATCCCAACCCGTTCAGATCACAGTCAGACACCCCAAACGCAGCTGAGGTCGCTGAACAAATGACAACACAATTTGGATTTGATCCGATACACCACGGTGCCGAGGGAAAAGAAGGTACGGTGAGACGTCGGGGAAGGAGAGAGAAAGGAGGAGCAGGGGAAAAGGGAAAATCATCACCACTCCAGCGGGGCACGGCGGTTCCTCAGGAAACGAGATCCATCATCTGGGACTCTTCAGGAACATGTGGCCCAGGAGTTCTCGTTGAGGGCAGTCGGAGCAGCGTCTCCTCAGCCCAGTTCCACGGGCAAGGGCTCTCGCTGCCAGAGCTCTCGCATCGAGACACGCGCAGCTGCCCCTTGGGAAGGTTCTGGCACTGGGCTGGGGGCTCAGGACCAGCGGCGGCTCAGCAGACCCTGCCGGAATGACCTTGGCTTCAGCCCTGGGGGTGCCCATGAGCAGCTGCTGCTGCTCCTCTCCCAGGAGGGAGCCCAAAACCAACCGGAGGCAGCGCCTCCTCCTCTCCTCGGTAACCTGGAGCCACAAAAAAAGCCCCTCAGACACAACAAATTCAAGACACACCAACTAAGACACAACAAATACAAGAAGAGCCGTGAGGCCCTGGCCCAGGTTGCCCAGAGCAGGGATGGCTGCCCCATCCCTGGAGGTGTTCAAGGCCAGGTTGGATGGGGCTTGGAGCCCCTGATCCAGTGGGAGGTGTCCCTGCCCATGGCAGGGGGTGGAACTCGATGGGCTTTGAGCTCCCTTCCAACCCAAACTATTCCATGATTCTCTGATTCTATGAAGTAAAGAAATCAGTCTTTACAATTGGCAATTCAGGACTAGGCTGCCCTTGCTTCTCTTACTTTTAAGATGAGTCCTTTTACCTTTATCAAAGTCGGAAATGCAGAGGAAAAGATGAAAAGAAGAGGACTGAACAGAGAAGAACAAGAAAAGGAGTACGTGACTGGAAACAGTGATTCCTATTCTAAACACTGCCAGAGGCCCAAACCATTTTGCAGCTGCCCATGTCTCATTCTGGAAGTCCATGGAAAAAGGAACAGAACTGGGATTTGACTCCCAGCTCCATATTTAATACGTAAACATGTTGTCTTCTAGATCCCCCCACAAATTTCTTTTTCCTCCCATAATAAGAGTAGAAAAATCAGATGGCATTGCTACCTTAGAGATTACATATTATAAAACACACTGTTCTTTAAGCCTGTGGAAACAAAAGTAATCCAAAGGACTGCTGATGGCTTTAAGCACCCAAGCAATGTCAGTTAGCTATTATTGTTCTTGATATCAAAAGAAACAGATGGTATCTGCAGCTCTGTATTATTTTCTAGAGATTTTGTATCCTGAAAACTTCCCTTAGAATTAACACTTCTGTTTCTCGATGTGCTAAGATTTCATTACTTACATTATTAGAGAAATCACAGAATCATACCATGGTTTGTATTGGAATGGACCTTAAAGCTCATCCAGTTCCACCCCCTGCCATGGGCAGGGACACCTCCCACTGGATCAGGAGCTCCAAGCTCATCCAACCTGGCCTTGAACACCTCCAGGGATGTAAAGGGAGAAAAATACATATATACATCCAGTAAGAATTATTACTAGTACCTGTGACTTCTGGTTGTGTTGATATAAAGAAACAATCAAATCCTAAACAGTATCTTATAATGAAGTTGGTGGAATAACACATATTTGTTATGACAACTGGCAATTCCTTTCTTTCCTTACATTTGCTTTATGTTCCCTTTGGAAAAGGGATGCTATGAAATACAGTTGGTGCAGTGACCCCAGAGGAACCTTCTAGTCTGAGACACAACAGATCTGACAAAAACACTTACCTTTATACATATACACACACTCAGATCCTACAAATATATTGTATGTTAATACTGCAATTCAGGCACGGAAAAGGTGTGTGGCTCAGTCTGGGGCCAAGTTTGCAGTTGTTTTTCCCTTTGTCCCCCACCCTCCTGCAGCTTTGGATCTTTCTGTGGTCTGCTAAGGTTTGATTTGGTTGGTTGGTTGTGTTTTGCTTCATTTTATTTTGACCTTTTCCAAATACGAAGCTGAAAAGGATCCCTGGGTTCAGGTCTTGTAGCTGAGACCTGTAACACCAGAGTTATGGTGCTATAAAGGAAGGAAATTACTCCATAGTTCCAGGTCACGCTGGAGAAAAATGCTCCTAGAACAACAGCAGAGGATTATAAAGCCTCTCCAGCTCCTCTCATTAGATTTGATTCTAACCTGTGGCTGCTTTAAATGCTTATAACAAAAGAGAAACTACAGGGGCAGGTAAGAATAAGCTGTTATGAAAACTGGCTCTCAGCTAAATACGTTTGTTTTCTTCATTCTTCTCACGAGGATGGCAGGGGACACATTCTGCTAAGACTGGAACATGTGGAAGGTTTATCATCTTGGTAGCACTTTGAACTGCAGGCTGTGGGGAAAGAAGAAATTCACTGGGACAAAAGCACAGCTGTTTTCTAATCAAAGCAGATTCTGGTTCCAGGTTAATAGGCCTACTGCCATTTAATGAATACATTTAGAGCGATGAATGAAAATGCTACACAGAAAGAAATTCCACCTCTTCTAAGCCGCCACCTGAGCTGTGTGGGTGTAGTGGTAGGACAGGAGCACAGGAACAAAGCTGATGGACTGGCAGTTCCACACTGCTGAGGAATTCCCTCATGGTGCTTGAAATAAATCTGCTCTCCCTGTCTGAGAAAGCCCTTGATTTCTAGGCAGCTACCCTCATCGCTTTCCTTTCTAGCCCTTTACTGAGCTATTAATGAGATAATGATGTTTTATTTCATCTACTGCAGATGTTTTAATGTTAATAAAATTCTCCACAGAAGAATGAGAAATATTGCAAATGGGAAATACCAGATGATGAGTAAGCATTCACAATATACTTCAGAGGAAGATATATCTGGAGTTCTGGCAGCTCAGAGGAAAGCATCTGATGGCAGGCGGTGTTCAGAGAAGGTCTGTACACGAGAAAGAGGAGGTAATTATTCTGTGTTTGCTTTGTGGAGGTAAGACCTCATTTGGAGTATCTAGGTTTGGGCTGCATGCTTTCAAAGTAAAAAAAGATTAGAGAGGGAATGATAAATGTGGTAGAAAACATGTATTGCTTAGAACCTTAACCAAAGGAAATAGGTTTGTTTATGCTAGAAGGGAAAAGAACAAGACAGTCAGTCTTCCAAGCAGTATAGTAAAGACAATATTGACATGGGCTGAGGAGAACACAAAAGTCATAGAGTCATAGATCTTTCGGTTGGAAAAGACCTTTGATATTATTGAGTCCAACCGTACCTGTCCACTACTAAACCATATGCCTGAGCATCCCATCTGGACTCCACTGCCCTGGGCAGCCATTCCAATGCCTGGGAACACATCCAGTGAAGAAATTTTTCCTAATATTCAATCCAAACCTCCCCTGGTGCAGCTTGAGATCAGAAGTCACCTTTAAATCACAGAGGAGAAAATACAAGCTGAACACTAGGCAAGAAAAGCCCCTTCAAAACCAGAAAACCCCACCACTCTTCCCTGCCTGGCCACCATGACATAAACGGAGCTAGGGATGCTTTAAGATCCAAGAAAATTTGGGACAACCTATGTGCTGCTGCCTAGCACAGAGCATGCCCAGTGAATTCCAGCTCCCTGCATGCACTAGATAGTGTCCGATACGTCAGCAAGCAAAGGCACTGCTTGTGAAGCAACATCTGGGAGTCACTCTTCAAGCTAAAGGGTAGAATTGAAGCTGTCAGGAACCGCAGCATTCAAACAGGCTGCCTTCAGACTGCTCCAGTGCAACTAAAAGGAGACCACAGATGCTCCTTCACTAGAGGTTTTAAGACTTAGATTAAACAAATCAACCATCAAGAACAGGCTAGGTTTACCTTATCCTTGTTTGCATGGCAAGGAAGAGAAAAATGACCATTTCTGGTCCCTATAGTCCTAGTTTTTTGATACAGAATCATAGAATGTCCTGAGTTGGAGGGGACCCATAAGGGTCATCGAGTCCAACTCCTGTTCCTGCACAGGACACCCCAACATTCTCACCCTGGGGTTGAGGGTGTTGAAAAAAGGCTTCTGGAATATTGTCAGGCTTGGTGCCGTGACTGCTTCCCTGGGAGCTGTTCCGGTGCTCCACCACCCTCTGGGGGAAGAACCTTTTCCTAATGTCCAACCTAACCCTCCCCTGGTGCATCTTCCTGCCAGATACAGTCTAACCTAGATTATCTAAAATTACTATCCTGGAACCCCAATCAGAAATTGATGATTCCTGAAAAGGCAGCTAAATGCAAATCAACAAGGAAAAATAATGAAGGTTATGTTACATTAATCCTAAATAAGTGGAGGAAAGGCTATTCAAAATAAGAACTTGATGTAGCAGCACTGTGGAGGTCAGAGACTGCTGACATATACTTTGGCTTTAGCATTCTAAAGAGGACACAAATCCCTTCTCAAATGGAATGAAAAGATACCATATAAATAGAGCCCTCGTGTAATAAACACCACCTGGTTCTTTCAGAGTGCTCTTCACCAGGTTTCAAAGCATTTCGGAGAGTACATCAAGCCTCACTCAGGGTGCTGGCGCTCTGTGGGCTGGGTGTTTACACTGCAGAGGCATCTGCAGAGTCTCTACCCTTAAACAAAGACACAGTATACTGATTAATCAGAATAATTCTAAAGAACAACAAATACCCATCCATCTTACTCGCTTTCTAAATACCTTGCAATTAGGGTGGTTTGTTCCTCGCCTGTTTCCCCAGCTGATCTGAACTCTGATCGGGAAGAGGCAGGGGATATTTTCCACGCAAGATGCTAGCCTGATTGAGATGAGCACCAGATTTTATTGGCACGGGCCACACCACAGCATCCCTGCACCGCTGACTGTCACTGTGTGTCCGAATGGCAGGCAGGGAAATGTCCTCAGTAGAACTAACTTACCAAAAAGCTAAAGTTATCCCCAGAGGGCTGGTATGTTTGCCAGCAGAGCAGAAACCCACGAAGTTGAATCACAGTTGAACAGCTCTGCAGGTAGTATTATTTACAAACTATCCATTTGTTATACTAATTTATATGTTTTGTTAGTATATAATTATCTTGCCAACCTAACTGAAGGCAGGGGGAAGACATCACATTGTAAAGGAGCCAATGTTGAATAACTCTACATGCAACTGCCCTGTTCTGGGGAGAATTTTGCATTTCCATTGAGATGAACCTCCACAAGAACTTTACCGAAGGGCAGCCAACACGGGGGTGTATCTGACAGCAAACAAAGCCCTTCCCAGCAGTAAACTCAGAGCCCAACTTCTGTAGCCCTTCCTCCTACCCCTTCCCACTGTCACCTTCATTCTGAGGGGAGAGCTGCACAGTTCCAGCATCAGCCTGTGCATGGAGCAGGTGGAACAAAGTCATCCCAAGTACTAAATGTTGAAGAGCTGGAAATCCTTTACCTAGATCTCCTTTTCTAAACAAACTTAATTGGGGAAACCACTCTCACTACACCCTCAATAGATTTCTCCCTAGCATTGAGCCTAGCCCACCAGGGACTTTGGATTAATTTTAATTCTTGTTCTCGCCTCTGGGCAGACACTTTATTCTGCAGACAATGCTGCCCAGATCTTTAAATTGCTACCGTTACTAGATTTTTTAATTTTTTTTTTACTGTTTGCATTGAAATGGATAAAAAAAAATCCACAGGCAAAACACAATCTCCACACCCCTCATCCTTTCTAGATCAGTGCAGCAATGACACATTAGGTCACCAAACCCTTATGTAACTGCAGCGCTTGCTGAGATTTTCTGGGCCACAGTGGCCTGCAGTAATCTCCATCTGGAAGGCATCCTCCCTCTCCTGATGCGTGTGTACACACACACACACACACCCCGTGGCACAGACAATAATCTGAAGTTGGGAGGGAGTACTCTTGCAAAGAGAAGAGCAACGAAGCTGGTGAAGGGGCTGGAGAACAAGTCTTACGAGGAGCGACTGAGAGAGCTGGGGGTGTTTAGCCTGGAGAAGAGGAGGCTGAGGGGAGACCTCATTGCTCTCTACAACTACCTGAAAGGAGGTTGCAGAGAGGAGGGAGCTGGGCTCTTCTCCCAAGTGACAGGGGACAGGACAAGAGGGAATGGCCCCAAGCTCCACCAGGGGAGGTTCAGGCTGGACATAAGGAAAAAAATTCTTCACTGAAAGGGTCATTGGGCACTGGAACGGTCTGCCCAGGGAGGTGGTTGACTCGCCTTCCCTGGAGGTCTTTAAGGTGCGGGTGGATGAGGTACTGAGGGGCATGGTTTAGAGATTGGTGGCAACGGTTGGACTCGATGATCCGGTGGGTCTCTTCCAACCTGGTGATTCTATGATTCTATGATTCTATAAGTCCACTCTGTAATCTTTACAGTCTAGAAGGCATCTCCCAGGACAACTAGAGGAAGAGCAGTAGCAGCAAACACTTACTTACACAGTTAGAGTGCAAGGAACGGCTCCAGACCCACCCTGCAGATCACTGCCAGCCTTAGGAACTTACCCACCACCTCACCACCAAGCAATGCCATTTCAGTGACTCCTTACGATAACAACACAAAGGCTGGGCAGAGACTGGATTTAGAGAAGCTCTGAAGAGAAGGTCTTGGGGTGCTGGTGGATGAGAAGCTCAACGTGAGCTAGCAACGTGTACTCACAGCCCATAGAGTCAAACTTGCCCTGGGCTGCATCCAGAGCAGTGGGAGCAGCAGAGCAAGGGAGGGGATTCTGCCCCTCTGCTCTGCTCTGGTGAGACCCCACCAGGAGCCCTGTGTTCAGTTCTGGAATCCTCAGCACAGGAAGGACATGGAATTGTCTGAGTGAGTCCAGAGGAGGTCACATAGATGATCCAAGGGCTGGAGCAGCTCCCATACAAGGGCAGGCTGAGAGAGTTGAGGTTGTTCAGCCTGAAGAAGAGAAGACTGAGAGGAGACCTTAGAGCAGCTTCCAGTGCTGAAAGGGGCTCCAGCAAAGCTGGGGAGGTGCTCTGGATCAGGGGGTGCAGGGGTAGGATGAGGGGAACAGTTTTCAGCTGCAAGAGGGGAGATTGAGATGAGATCTTAGGGAGAAATGTTTTGCTGTGAGGGTGGGGAGGCCCTGGCCCAGGTTGCCCAGAGCAGTGGTGGCTGCCCCATCCCTGGAGGGGTTCAAGGCCAGGTTGGATGGGGCTTAGAGCCCCTGATCCAGTGGGAGGTGTCCCTGCCCATGGAAGGGGTGGAACTGGATGGGCTTTGAGTTCCTTTCCAACACAAACCATTCTGTGATTCTATAGAAAGACTATCATTTAAATAAATAATTTTTCTACCTAAATATAACAGGGGAAATGCCGTGTTTTGATAATGTCATCAGTGCTAGGTCCACAGCAAGCTTGGCATAGCTCTGTTCCTCTCATTACTTAACCACACTGCTTTGTTCTTATCTAGTTATAATTGCCTACATTTTTAAAAATAATAGTAAAATTGTCATGCTTTTTCCCTGTTGTCCACCAGACAGCAATTTTCTGCTGGATTAAACATCTCAAAATCCTTCAGGAATACATACATATCAACTAATTATTTGGAAAAAAGCTTTGTTGTTTGGGCTTTGAACATAGCAGGAGGCTTTTGAATCACAGGCTGAAATTTTATGCAGTTAAGTAATTTCCATATGGATCTTTTTCTCTCCTCAAAGCCCTGATCTAGGATATAGCAGCAATATGGTAAAACGTTGAGTAGAACAACTTTAAATGGAACTAATTAGCTAGGCATAATTTTAGATTCATACTTAGGTTCTTTGATGAATCAGGCACAAAACTTCTGGTTTCTTGGTTTTTTTCTACTGAAAAGAACTAAATAAATGTGGAAGAAGAAAAAAGAAAGCAAACACATAGACCAGGATTTTATCTCGGATAACAAGTTTTGGTCCACGCTTCTACGTGAACCTGGTGGAGCTGCAGTAAATAATTCTTCATCTGCAAGATTCCCAGCAGTGATGTGCTCACACGCTCAAACAGTGCAGGTTGTCAAAACTCATTAAATGGAAAAATAGATGCTATTTATGAACTTTAAATAAATGCTTCTGCATTTTTAAAAGTGACCACAATCCAAGGCACATGCAAATCCAGCAGCTGCAGGCAATCAAGGCACCGCTACGCCAGGAATGGACTTGTCGTTTTGCACATGTAAATCCATATAATGAAACTTAGTCACCAAATGCCTCCACAGATTAGCATAGTCATGCTAATCAAGACATGCTGATAAAAAAAGACTAAAACTTTTGTTCCCAGCCATTTGGATATGAGCAGTTGGAGAGTTGCAAAATCACAGGATCCAGTCTCTGTGGGAACTGCACACTCGTCCTGTTGGAGCCAAAAGTTTATCGGCTACTCTTGATAGCTCTAGACTTTTGGTTGGACTGTGACCAATGGGATGAGTTTCACCAAAGTGCTGGGTCCTGCACCTGAAATCATAGAATCATCAAATAGCTTGGGTTGGAAGGGACCTTAAAGATCATCCAGTTCCAACCTCCTGCCAGAGGCAGGGACACCTCCCACCGGATCAGGCTGCCAAAGGCCCATCCAACCCAAATCACTGGAAAATCGCTGTTCAAAGTTTCCAACAGCAAGTGGTGCCCGAGCAGTGCACGCTAAGAGCTTATCTAAAAGCCCAGACACTAAGGCAGCTGAAAAGAATGTGGAATTAGAAGCCTGAGAAACAGGCTAATCAAGACAACAAATGAATTCATATAAACAGGTGATTACTCAGTCACTCATAAGAGGCACAAGTACAGCTTTACAATAAATACAGGAGCTGAGGTATTCAAAGAACAGTGCTTCAAAATTATCTGCACTCATGGAACAACAAAATTCCTGAAGCTCATTGGCACTGAAAATATTTTGAGTTTGCAGCTCTTCCTGCTGCTCAAGTTCAGTTGTGTTTACTGTGCTGTGCTTCGGAGCAGCTGCAGGTGCTGGAAAAAATATTCACTTTAAATATTTTATTTATCTGGAACGAAACAACCTAAAAAATTAATAGCAGACTTGGTGCAGTCTTGTCTATTCATGCAGATGGAAGGAGAGAAATCTGTAATAACTTAAGAAAACTCCTGAAGCACAACTGAACAGGGCAATACATGGGACTCTGTGTCAAAGAAAACTTATGGCCAAATTGCAGCAGCAAAACAAATGTTCTTGGCTCACACACAGTAACCTGAAAGGAACATGGCCCAGAAGTTCAGATAACCTCCAATTTTTACCAAAAACTACTTACAGGAAACCTTCCTCTCCCTCCTCGTCACCTCTTTCCAGAGTTTTATTCTACACATTGAACCACAGAATCATTAAGGTTGGAAAAGACCTCTAAGCTCATCCAGCCTAACCATCAGCCCAACACTCCCATGCCTGCTAAGCCACATCCTAAATTGCTACGATCACACATTTTTTGATCCCTCCAGGGATGGAGACTCCACCACTGCCTCTGCCAGGGCTTCACCACTCTTTCAGGAACGAAATTTTCCCTAATATCCAATCAAAGCCTCCCCTGGCACAACTTTAGTCCATTCCCTCTCGTCCTATTGCTTTTTACTTGGGAGAAGAGCCCAGCACCCACCTCACCACAACCTCCTTTCAAGGAGCTGCAGAGGACGATGAGATCTCCCCTCAGGCTTTCCTCCAGGCTGTCATAAAAATGGGGAATGAAGACTGTTAACATTATTTCCTTTGCTAGACTCTCTGTGCTATGCAAACCTACTTACCAAGTAAAATCCGGATCCTACTTCTCTATCTTTCATTTGAAAGCATTGGCCAACCCCTTTTTTACAGCGCTTATGAGGCTGCTCCTGAGAAACTATGAATTTAATTTACTTTCAAAGGCTCTTGCTGTCTTATATACTACTTTTACCTAAACAGCAGTTTTTAAAGAACTCTCCTTAAGGGAATGTGCAAAGATTAATCTCTCAGCAAAGATTAATTCCAACTATTTCTAAATTTTAGCTCATTAGTCTTTAACTGGAACTATTCCAGCTCTTACAGTCTTCTTACAGTCTTCTTGCAGGAAGGGAAGAGCCAGAAAGCTTGGCTTTCTCTTGTCGAAGTTCATTTTTAAAATGTCAACTGTACAACCAGACACTCATATTTCATAGAATGGTTTACCAAATCCTACGGAGAAACTGGTTCTTCAAAGTCGAGACTACTGTTTTTAAAAATACCATTTACAGTTAATGCTGATTGCCCCAGGGATCACCACAAAGCTCATCTTACCAACACAATGACATCATTTCGGCTCACGGAACAGAAATGACCTTTTATTTAGATCATGGAATCACAGAATCGTTTGGCTGGAGATCATCAAGTCCAACCGTACCCGCCCACTGCTAACCCATATCTCTGGGCTCGTCATCTACCTGTCTTTTAAATCCTTCCAGGGATGGGGACTCAACCACTGCCCTGGAAAGCCTATGCCAGTGCCTGAGAACCCTTTCAAGTGAAGAAGTGTTTCCTAACATCCAGTCTGAACTTCCCACGGTGCAAAGTGAGGCCAGATGAGTAACATTAATAGCTTGCTTTCTGCTGCTGCCTTTCATTTGTAAAACCACCACTGCCTGAAGACCTGACTTTTACTGCTGGGATTGTTTCATTAGAAGAAAGGCTTCACCTTGAAGGTTATTTAGCAAGAAGAGTGGGAAATAAATATTTAAGGTCTTATTCAACAGTGAGTTCTATATATAAACTGGTTTATTTTCTTGCTGAAACCAAAGGGATTTTATTCACGATAGCGATCACTGATGATAACAGCGGGTGCTGTTCAAAGCTAAGCCCACATGCAAAAGCCAGAATTAATTCTGACACATTTACAACAGCGTTCTCAAAAGGCACACACCACTCTGTAATTGCGCCTGCTTTGTTGCAGAGCACATTTCATGACTGGAAAATGACATTTGACAGATTTCATGAAAATATGTGTACATCACGGCACGCAGTCCAACTGTACCAAAATAACTCCGCTTACAGGCACCAGGTGAGTCAGCAGAAAGACAACAGCGAGTCGTACAGCAAGCTTCCTCTGGCTAAATGTTAAACTCATTTATTGGTGTCTAAATGACAAGCTGTAGCTGTTGAACAAGACTGCACAGATACTTTAATAAATCGGAAGAATGTGAAGCCATCATTCGTGGTTTGCAAGTGTACTATTACCCAAATTAAACACTATTTGCTAGGAAGCCCCTGAAGTCACAGGGTTGGGAATCAGGTTCTCATACATCACTAAACCAGCTCATGTGCTAAGTGAGAGGCAAGAGCGCTGCTGGTGGACATCAAGAATAACAAAAGGATGCAGATGTGCCTGTGAAAGGATGTTGACTTCAGATAGGAGGCCCAACATAGGCAACTGATGCAAAAACCCTCCACAGCTCAGTTCTGGAAGGAAAATAGTTAACTTCAAAGATGTCCTGATATACCACAATTTCTGTGTAAGTTACGTAGCTGAAGTTCACCGATTCCAAATATCAGATATTCATAGAATCACAGAATCATTATGGTTAGAAAAGACTTCCAAGATCATCCAGTCCAACCACCAGCCCAACACCACTGTGCCTACTAAGCCATGTCCTGAAGTTCCATGG
This sequence comes from Phaenicophaeus curvirostris, assembly GCF_032191515.1. Classification (NCBI taxonomy): domain Eukaryota; kingdom Metazoa; phylum Chordata; class Aves; order Cuculiformes; family Cuculidae; genus Phaenicophaeus; species Phaenicophaeus curvirostris. Next base: position 3,016,840 of record NC_091402.1, on the reverse strand, counting down.
CCACACATTTTTTGGACACCTCCAGAGATGGAGACTGTTCACAGACTCATATTCCAATGTTACATTCAAAATTATGGCTTAGTGTATTCTCCAAATGCCCAACACATGGCCTCTCCCTGCCCGTCCACCTCTCTTGGGAAAAAATAGTTGGAAACAGCTGATGTATTTGCTCCCCTGTTTCTAAAGTGTCTTGAGGAACACCAACTCCTCTTATATCAACCCTATGACTTGGTAAGTTGTTGCTTTGCAGGTGTAATTATTTCAGATGAGAAAAAACGAGGAAAAGTTACACAACACTCGCAGCATGACTCAGAGTGGGCATCACCTGCAGGGGATGTAGTCTGCAGCAGTGATGGCACCAGCACCAGACCTCAGACTGCCAAGAGGCCGACCAGATTCATGCCTGGCTAGCTACAGACAGGACACCAGTGACATTAATGGGAGAGGAACTGAAGGCAATGTACAGGGTTTCGGTCTAAGTAGCTGGAGAGTGTACATAGAAAGTGGATCGAAATAATATTTCAGACAGGAGCAGTGAGACAGACAAGGTGTATTTAACAGCATCTGTGAGAATAGAAATGTTTTAACTGTTTTCAAAATTAAGGCATAAACTTACTTTTAGTAATGAGAATTATACTGTTCAATCTCATCTGACCTGCTTAAGGAAGCACATGGTCTTTCCCTTGAACCCAGGATGGGAGACTTCACTGCACAGGCAAAACCACCTCAGCAGTACAACAGGCTCAGAGACTTTTATGACAAGGTGAAATAAATTTGTGGTAGAGCCTTATCTTGCCTGATGCATGAAATAAGATTAGATGACACAGAACATGAAATTCATCTTATTGTCCAACATTGATATTTTAACCGTGTTGTAACTAAAATATAAGGAATTAAGGAAAATGTTTACTTCAAATTATGTGCTACAACCTCATCTCATCTATCGGGTACCCAATTACAGCTCACACAAGCTATGATGACAAATAAACCAGAAGACTCAATGATGATTTTAGGGATGTGTATTGCTAACGACTGTTTCAATAAACAGAACCCAAAAATACAAAACCAAACAAGAGAAACCCTAAACCCAACTGAAAAAAAGGCAGCTCTGCCTTGGAAGAGCCTGAGCTTTCTCTTTTACACTACACAATGTTCACACTGGAACTGAAGGAGAGGATCAAACCTCCGTTACTAATGACATGCAATATCAATTATTCAATATTAACAATAAAACCGCAGCGGCAAAGCTCACTGCCCATCACTGTGAGCAGGAGAGAGAGCAGTCCTGTCCAAGAGGCTCACTGAGGAACTGCAAGAGGAAAGGGAAATTGTAGAGAAACACTTTTCATTCCAAGTAAGGGCCAGTAAAAAACATCTTACTTGTCTAACGGGATGTTTGGAAGCTGACTGACAGAGCATCACGGGGCACGGGAGCTTCAGAAGAATAGGCAGGAGATGTGCCAAGTCATGGAGAGGCAGGATTGCTTCTCTGGAGGAGCACTCCACGGGGTTTCACATCCAGTTGTCACAGTTCTTTCCTTTACTGTGTTAATCACAATGATTCAAGTCCCTTCCTCTGTTTCCGTCAAGAACCTCAACCATACAAACACTGACGAACATGCCTGCCTGCAGGGGGACATCTCGAAGCCTTCCATTTCCCCTCCCCATCTCAAAGGGGCTTTTCCTCTTTGCAGGACTAAGATGTGCTTGACTCCCTCAGTGGGAACAAGAAATGAAATGCCTGCCTGTACTAGAACTTCTTCCTAGGAGCAAAACATATCGTGTTAAGAAGGATTCAGAGTGCTGTGTGCTTTTCCCAGGAATATACTTGCAAACATATGTTTAACCAAAAGAATAAAGTGCTGAAAAGAATTCCAGGCAGTCAATATTTGAAGCAAAAACCATAAGATGCAGATAATTTTCCTCAAATTAGAAAAAAAATTAATTATAAAAATGAAAACACAAAACTCCAAGCAGATAAAATACGTTTTTCATACTGAACTGGCATTATTGTTCATTTCAGTTATAGACAAGATTAAAATTTAATCCATTCTGATGACCAGCGATGGGATCCAAGGGAATGGCCAGAAGATGCACCAAGGGAGGGTTAGGTTGGACATCAGGAAAAGGTTCTTCTCCCAGAGGGCGGTGGAGCCCTGGAACAGCTCCCAGGGAAGCAGTCACAGCCCCAAGCCTGACAATATTCCAGAAGCCTTTGGCCAACACCCTCAGCCCTACGGTGTGAATATTGGGGTGTCCTGTGCAGGGACAGGAGTTGCACTCGATGATCCTTGTGGGTCCCTTCCAGCTCAGAACAGTCCATGATTATTACCACCACCACAACCTTCCACAGCCTGCAGAGCTGCATAAATTGAGTGGCATTAGAATCCAGTTCCTGCAGAACTTTTCACTACATTTGAATTATGCAACACTTAAACATGATTTTTAAGCATCAAGTAACCATGGCTCCTTTAAAAATAGTTGGGCTATGAAATAAGTACATTAAAAATATGGTTACTCATTAAAGTTGGGGAAAAATCCCACCAGCTGGAGAGAGCACGATTTGACTTTTGGATTCCAGGTCTAGTCTAGGATACACATTCCCTACGTAGGCTTAACACATTTGATGCAGCACTGACGGCACAGGAGAATTTAAGATGATTAGTAGTGCTTCTTTGTAAAACAAGCAAACTCCAACCTTTTAAGTAAAAATCTCCCTTATCTTTCAGCTTTAATTCCGTTATGGTATTGGTTGGTGTTTTTTTTTTTGTGGAGGTTTTTTCTGTGGTTTTTTTTTTGTTTTAAATGGACATGGAATGCACTGGATACAGGGAACAGAAAATGTAAGAAGGAATAGAAGCCTCATTTACATGCATTTTGATACCCTTGTCCCTTAGGCTTGAGCAAACCAGAAAGGCTGAATTACCCTTTTGTGATGCTGTTCAGTTCTCTAGCCCATGTCCTTAAACAACACCCACGCACTTTTCAAGGAACCCACACAGGGAACAGCTGGGGGAGCGGCTTTTGTTTCCTTAATCATAGAATGGTTTGGGTTGGAAGGGACCTTTTCAAGCCATCCAGTTCAACCCCCCAGCAGAAGCAGAGACATCTTTAACCAGAGTAGGTTGCTCAGAGCCCCATCCAACCTGACTTGGATGGGAGTTGGTCAACAGCTGACAGAAAATGAGCCCCCAACATGCCCAGGTGGCCAAGAAGGCCAACGGCATCTTGGCCTGTATCAGACACAGCATGGCCAGCATGACCAGGGAAGGGGTTCTGCCCCTGTACTCAGCACTGGTGATGACAAACCTCAAATCCTGGGTTTGCTTTTGGGCCCCTCACTCCAAGAAAGACAATGATGTCCTGGGGCACGCCCAGAGAAGGGGAACAGGGCTAATAAGGGGGCCGGAGAACAAGTCTTATGAGGAGCAGCTGAGGGAACTAGAACTGCTTAGCGTGGAGAAGAGAAGCCTGAGGAGAGACCTTCTCACTGTCTACAACTCCCTGAAAAGAGGTTGTAGAGAGTTGGGTGTTTGTCTCTTTGCCCAAGTGACAGGTGATAGGATAAGGGAACACTCTCAAGCTGCATCAGGGGAGGTCCAGATTGGACATTAGGAAAAGCTTCTTCCCTAAAAGGGCTCTCAAGCACTGGCAAAGATTGCCCAGGGAGGTGACTGATTCCCCATCCCTGGAGGTATTTAAAAGATAGGTAGATGAAGCGCTTAGGGATATGATTTGGTAGTGGACAGGCACGTTTGAACCTGATGTTCTCACAGGTCTCTTACAACCTAGGGATTCCATGATTCTATGATTTGATTTGTAGTTCCAGCTACACATTACAAAGAGCCTCACGCAGATTAAACATGTTGCCCAGGCCAGTTTTCCTGGTTTTGTGATCTAAACTGGATTGCTCAGTGTCACTCCTATGAAAAGTATTCTGAACCCCACCTGCAGAACACCAACTTCTTGTGCTGAGGAAGCCTGGAAATCAGTCGGGGTAACACCAACACTGTGCTACAGTCATCTGGCTACAGCCAAATTAAATAATTTCTATTGCCAAATCTGCTGTACATGGGCAAGGAATGGCACTTGGGAATGGGAAGCAAGCAGAACGTCTTTGCACACTGTCACTGAGTTGATGACATTCAATCCACTCAGCACAAATTGCTTAGTCTGGTTAAATGAGCCATGGTGGCAATAAGGGCGGGCTGATGCTATCCCAAAATCTACTCTAAATACTTGCCTATTAGTTTAAGAAAAGCTAGAGGAAAAAATATCATTAAGCTGTCCTTTGTCTACCAAGAGGCGATGTAGTACTCTCAACACAATCAGCATTAGGAGAACACAGGCTCTTTTATGGACCCTGAAACATTTGTGTACCATGTTTATTTATCACCATTCTCTTCACCAAGATGAAAAAGCTGTGGAAGAACTTGATTTTTATGGAGTTTTGCACTTGCTGAGATCTGCAGGTACATGCGAGCAACATGCTCCCCTTTGCCAAAGCTCCCAAGGATGGACACCAGCCTGACTCCTCTAGGTGCATCACTAATTTGTAACTGAAAGAATTCTTTCCATCTGAACATAGAATGGTAGAATCGTTAAGGATGGAAAATCCCTATAAGCTCATCCAGCCCAACCCCACCGTGCCTGCTAAACCATGTCCCCAGCTGCCGAATCTACACATTGTTTGAACCTCTCCAGGTATGGAGACTCCACCACTGCCCTGGGCAGCCTCTACCAGAGCTTCACCACTCTGTCAGGAAATAAATGTTTCCTAATATCCAACTTAAGCCTCCCTTGGCACAACTTGAGGCCAATTCCTCTTGTCCTATAGCTTGCTCCTTGGGAGAAGAGACCAGCACCCACCTCACCACAACCTCCTTCCCAGGAGCTGCAGAGAACAGCCTCCCCTCAGCCTCCTTTTCTCCAGGCTAAACAGCCCCAGGTCCCTCAGCTGCTCCCCATAAAACTTGTTCTCCAGCCCCTTCCCCAGCCTCGCTGCCCTCTTCTGGACACATTCCAGCCACTCTTGCACTGAGGGGCCCAGAACCAAACCCAGGATTCAACATGTCCATACTCAAAACAGCTAATAACCAAATAAATCTTTAAGTGCAAGTTCCCATTTTGCAAAAAGCTTTTTTTGAAAATGGAAATAAATTTCAACACTCTTAATTGACCACACTGAAAAATCCCACCAACTCTGAGCGTGGTTGGCAAGGCCAAATGCTGCAACGTTTGGAGAGGCTGAAGCAAACCGGTGGCTTTGGTGAGAGGATCCCTGCACTGAGCAGTGGAACTAAGACAGAAAATAAAAATATGAGCTTTATGTTCACAGAACTACAGTACATTCTTGGAGAAAAATATCCCACATTCACAGATAGATCTTTGTAGTTTGTGACATGGGGGAATATATGAGCCTGGCACAGAAAATCCAAGGTCCTGCATGACTGTCTGCGCCTGTGAATCGCATCTGTAATGGCCACATTCTCAACTGAAGGATGTGAGGAAAAAGTTTTGATACCCAAGGTATTGTTTTGCACAAGAGAGGTCACGAAGCCTACTTGGTTTAATTGGGATTGTGTGTTACAGTGTTCTGTGACCTTAAAACTCAGCACCGCACACAATGCTGCCGTTGAAGTATTCTTAATGATGGTATTTTGTATATGTTATTATGATGCTAAATCTAAAATTGAAACCAAACAAAAGTGATCGATGCCTGGCTGCTGCTGCTTTTAAGAGCATACTCAGTAGAGAGAAGAAAACTGAAATTTCTGTATCATGTTTCATCATACACTCTCAGAATGGTTTGTGTTGGAAGCGATTTCAAAGCCCATCCAGTTCCACCTCTGACACGGGCAGGGACACCTCCCACTGGATCAGGGGCTCCAAGCCCCATCCAACCTGGCCTTGAACACCTCCAGGGATGGGGCAGCCACCACTGCTCTGGGCAACCTGGGCCAGGGCCTCCTCACCCTCACAGGAGAACATTTCTTTCCAAGATCTCATCTCAATCTTCCCTCTTTCAGCTGAAAATCGTTCCCCCTCATCCTATCCCTGCCTCTCTGATCAAGGGCCCCTCCCCAACTTTCCTTTCAGTACTGGAAGCTGCTCTAAGGTCTAAACTATGTTCACTTAAGAGTGGCAACTACTACCAGCTGCCTCAATATCACACTTCATTGATCTCTTCTTCCTGAAGAAAGAATCTCATACCATAGTGGCAAAGAAATATCACACGTATTTTTATTTTTGTAGTAGTGGTGGAATCTGGGAACTCCAGCGATGGCAACAACCTGTTCTGGGTCCGAGAGTCCCAGCACGGCACAGCGTGTGGTCTATGAAGGCGGCACACCTAGAACTAAGTTCTCAACTACCAAAAAAATTTCCAATCCAACACCAACAACCTTCCCAAACACTCCTGTGGACCTTCAAACATCTCCAGCAGACCACTATTTCTAAAATGCTATCAACAATTCAGCTGCTTATTTGGAATCCAATCCTAGCATTCTGAGGAGGATGTTTACCCTTCTGTGTTTGGGTACTTGCTGATATTCCTTTGTCTGGTAATTGTATTTGTTTTCCTCTCATGCAAGAAACAGTTGGCAGCGAGAATGAACCAGCTGGGGGCAGATGCTCAGGACACAAGATTGCTTTTTTCCCTAAGAGGTACTCACTGTTCCAAAACGGAAAGTTATTTATTTCCATTGGCCAATCTTAACCAGCATCAAATAAAATATTAACCTAGCAAAGGAACAAAACCCCAAATTACCACCAGGACCTGGCCATGAGCATCAAACTGAAGGACAACTAGCAATTCACAATGAAAGACTGAGGCTTCTGAAGACAAAAATATGTAGAGGCAAAAACGTAAATGCAGACTCTCGCTTCACATTTTGAGTTGTAGCAGTACACCTGGACTGTGGTCTGTTTGGTGGCCAAGAGGTTTGTGCACACAGCCAGTTACCACAGTCAGAACTTGTTAGGGACCTCACCCAGTCAGCCACACCATAAGCTGTTGACTTTGACCTCACTGTGGTCAGATTCACACCCTCGCTGCTTTGATTATGGATGCCAAAAGCAGTTGCCAAGTTTTCTGCTGTCCTCCAGAATACAAAGAATCACAGAGTCATGGAATGGTTTGAGTGGGAAGGGACATCAAAGCCCATCCAGTCCCACCCCCTGCCATGGGCAGGGACGCCTCCCACTGGATCAGGGGCTCCAAGCCCCATCCAGCCTGGCCTTGAACACATGAGGCAGCCACGACTTCTCTGGGCAACCTGGGCCAGGGCCTCCCCACCCTCACAGGTTGTGCCAGGAGAGGTTCATATTGGATACTGGAATAAATTTCTCTCCTGACAGAGTGGTGAAGCCCTAGCAGAGGCTGCCCAGGGCAGTGGTGGAGTCTCCACCCCTGGAGGGGTTCAAAAAAAAAAGCAGAGGTGGCACTTTGGGACATGGTTTAGTAAGCATGGTGGGGTTATGTTGATGGTTGGACTGGATGAGCTTAGAGGTCTTTTCCAACAAGAACAATTCTATGATTCTATGAAAGAAGGTGGCCAGAGGGACTGTCTAAGCTATAAGAAAACAAAAAGCTTCTGTGTTCTCTGACCCAGGAAACATTCTGTTCCCAATTGTGCAAGCTAATTCCCACCTAAGGACATCCTTTCACCTTTTGTCTGTGTAAGCAGCAGTATCCAAATCACTGCAACACAAGACTTGGGTCTCTGCTGGGACTATGGCATCACTACTCATTAATTTGAGGCCAGAATGTGTTAATACATTACAGTGACCACCTTTAAAAAAAACCATAAAAGCAGCATTGTCTAAATCTGAAATAGAAGTTAATGATAAACAACCTCTGAAGTTCTGGAACTGGTTTTAAATAGTTGTTCTGTACCACATGTATTCAGCTTTGAAAGAGACAAGAGGTGGGAGATGCTTTTGTCTTCTGTGGCATACACGTTGCTTGAAAAATAGAATCTGTTAAGTACTAAGAAGCTGCCCTTAGAAACAAAATAGTGAAAATTGTCATATTTTACCTAAAAGGAAGGGAAAAAACTCATTTTCTAAAGTAATAACTTGTAATTTGACAGCATGAGTCACTCGTGTTATTGTGAGTGAGTCATAAATAGAAAAGGCACTAAAAGAGTTATTTTTCAGAATATATTACGGTCACAGAGAAACCACCTCTCACAAAGTGTTGCTAATAAGGCACCGATCCATCGGACAGGCTGCAGAAAGGGGATTTGATATATTGAACAAATATACTCATTTAGAGTGCTATTTTTTTTGAACTTCTACTGTTTTAAAAATAAAGGCTGTTCCCAATTATTTTTTTCTGTAAAAGACAATTAGTCTGCCTTTAATGGGAGCTGCATCGAACCTACCATTAGAAAAATACTCAGAAGCCTTGAGTGTGAGTGTTACGATCCAGCTTCTACCAACAGAGATCCAACCGTAAACTCTTCGGCCACGTCGATGTTGATTTGAGTCACTGTGAGCACAAACATAGCTATTAAAGATGATTCGATCTCATTATTTTGTGATTGTTCCTGAGCATGTTTGATCTTTTGCCCTGACGTCGGGGTAGATAGAATCAGGAGGGAACTTCAGAGTAATAGTGATGGTTCTAGGCTGGTTCTCCAAAGGAAGGAGGCATTTTCAGGCACACTGTCCCTGGGTGTGTTTGCTTCCACTCACAGTTTTAATTTTGAGGCAAGGGAGGGTTAGGTTGGACATCAGGACAAAGTTCTTCCCTCAGAGGGTGGTGAAGCCCTGGAACAGCTCCCAGAGAAGCAGTCACGGCCCCAAGCCTGACAATATTGCAGAAGCCTTTGGCCAACATCCTCAGCCCCAGGGTGAGAATGTTGGGGTGTCCTGTGCAGGGACAGGAGTTGGACTTGATGATCCTTGTGGGTCCCTTCCAACTCGGGACAGTCTAGGATTCTACGACTAACACAGGTACCTAAAGCTAAACACTAATCGAACTTCTGGCTGCCCTACCATGAAATACATTTTAAAGAACAGGAATTCATTTGAGAGCATGTAACTTGCCTGTCAACTGCACACTCTCCTCGGGGCTTCTCCAGGCAGAGCTCCTACCTCAGGGTGTTTCACTGCAATTACAGGGAAATGATGAGACACAGCATCATGAAGTGCAAGCCGTGTGTCACAGAAATGGCCAGGAAAGATGCTGTTGAGCAGCTCTACAGAAGAGGGGTACTGCTGGTAGAGGATCTCTGGAGATGTCCTGCAAGGGAAGGCAAAGACACCTAAGGAAAACAGGGGCAGATGAGTGCTGGTACAGAGCCCCCGCGGGAGGAGCCGTGGGGTGGCTGCAGCCTGGCCGTGGGCTCTGGTGCCACACAGAGCTAAGCCAGCACCTCACGAGCAAGGAATCATAGAATCACAGAATCACCAGGTTGGAAAAGACCCACTGGATCATCGAGTCCAACCATTCCCATCAAACACTAACCCATGTCCCTCAGCACCTCATCCACCTGTGCCTTAAACCCCTCCAGGGAAGGTGACTCAACCACCTCCCTGGGCAGCCTCTGCCAGTGCCCAATGACCCTTTCTGTGAAAAATTTTTTCCTAATGTCCAGCCTGAACCTCCCCTGGTGGAGCTTGAGGCCATTCCCTCTCGTCCTGTCCCCTGTCACTTGGGAGAAGAGCGCAGCTCCCTCCTCTCCACAACCTCCTTTCAGGTAGTTGCAGAGAGCAATGAGGTCTCCCCTCAGCCTCCTCTTCTCCAGGCTAAACACCCCCAGCTCTCTCAGCCGCTCCTCGTAAGACTTGTTCTCCAGCCCCTTCACCAGCTTTGTTGCTCTTCTCTGGACTCGCTCCAGAGCCTCAACGTCCTTCTTGTGGTGAGGGGCCCAGACTCAGCACAGGATTCGAGGAGCGGTCTCACCAGTGCTGAGTACAGAGGAACACAGCAACAACGTGATCACTTAGAGACTTCGTGCTCCAGACACACCATTGGTGCTGTTACACCTACGCCTCGAGGGGCTGGAAGTCCCCAGGGGAAGCTGCTCACCCCTGCCTGAGGTGGCGGTATAGCAGAAGGCACCTTGTGCTCCTGTGCTCCTACTGCTTCCTCAAAAGTGCACAAAGCAATGCTTGACCTTCAAGGTTTATGTTTTTTAAATTATTTTTCTCTCAAGACTGTTTCCCTGGTGTTCATTCACACACCCTATTCATGCTCAGTTTGTTACAAAACCACAACAGGCGGCCAGAGCTTTCCAATAAGCAGGAATATCCATTAACGACACTGGCTAAGGAAATAACCCAAACTGACCCATATCCCTGGGCTGGCCTGCAGCACAAAGGAGGATTCCAGTGGATTCTGCCTGAGATGTGAGCTGGAACACCACCTGGGCTGGAACTTGCTCCCCTCCAGCTGCTTCCCTAACATGAAACTGGAAGGAGGAGGCCTCACGCTTCTTGGGGAGCCCTGTACTAAGAAATCCTCAGGGGATGTTTCGGAGTGTAGGTACCTCACGTGAATGCATAAACCAGCAACCAAAGAGGGAAGAGAATCACACCATTATCTTAAAGCAAATGCACTGATTAGCAAAGAGACTGGATTAATGCCTAGGGAACTTTAAGTCTTCCCATAAAGAAGAGAAGGCAGCAAACATGCTGCAAGGAAAATCTTCTCCTTGAGAATACAGTAATCCTGGCTCTCCCCAGGAAGAACACTTCACTGTAAAGGCTGGCTCCATGCTTCATTCAGAATCTGCCTTGGAGATAATTATGCTGTGTTGGGGACGTCAGATTAGAGCAGCCTGGCTGAGGTTTAGTATTAATCTAGTCTGGCTGATCCAATCAAGCTTTTCCTTGCAACCTGGCTGCTAGATGGGAAGGATTTTCTGGATGTGGGAAGACCACCTAGAACCAAATGCAGGTTCTCCATCCCTTGCCCAGTGGAGATACCCGTTCTGCCTTGGGCTGGTGCAGCGTTCAGCCACTGTGCAGATGCTGCTTCTGGGCTGCTCCAGAGTCCTGCCCGCTGCCATGGAAAACACCACTGCCCTCCTGACCCCCATCAGCTGACAGGAACCACACGAGAGAATTATGCAAGTTCTAAAGTCCCTGCAAAAAAAGGGGTTGTTTGTGGCCACTGTCATCCTCCCATTGATGGAACAGGAACCGGCAGAGCCATCTGAGCCACTTCACTAAAAAGCATGAGACTGACACACATTTTCATTCAATAACTCTGCCTCAGAGAGGCACAGGAGACCCCAGGCTAACTTTAATTAGCAGAATAAGGTATTTCAGAAACAGTAATAGCACTCCAATTCTAATGAGTACCTTTATTTTTCTGTTCCACTTCAGTATGATAACGTGATTATTGCAGATCCCCCCAGTGCTTCCCTCCTTCCAAGGACCTGAACATCTGCCAACCGCAGCTCGGCCATCCCCACCCTCTTTGTTAGCGCGACATCTCCTTCCCCTTCGGGGCTGAACTCCCTCTGCGCAGACGCCACAACCACACAACTAGGATTTCACGATGATTTATTTTAAAGATGAAATTTCTTTTTCTTTCCCAATCCTTGAGGATGCAAATCACCGAACACAACTAGATGACATTTCTCATTTAAGTTTGTAACACTCCAGGTCTGCACAGATTAAAAAAAATCCCCAAAGTACATGGTAAGATTTTTTTTTTCCCCAGAGCCCACTGAGCTCCCACTTGCAGCAGCAGTTCTGCATCACTGAGCAGCATCACTGCCTCAGTTTCAGTGCTTGATTCCATTTTCTGGGAAAAAAAAGTCTTAGAATTGGGTTTTCAACTTAAGCATTTGCAATTGCGAAGGCAAAGCCTGCTCCCCAGACAGATCCCGTGGTATCAGTCCAACACAGGCAGCTTCTGCCATGGAGCCCTCCTGGTTGGATACTCAGAGAAGCCGAAGGACAGCCCAGGGCATTAGCTCAGTGATTTCACTGCTCACAGTCTGAATTTGCTTTTTTCATAGCTTATGAAGCTCCAGTCTGCCCATTAAAGAGAAAACCTTTCTGTCCAAGCACCAACACAATGTGTGATGAACTTGCCATAACCAGCACACACAAAATCCTGCTTCTACTGAGGAGCAAAGACGATCCTCCTGCTCAATGTGATGGGACCAAGATTTGGGTCTGAGTGCAGCACTGACTGTTTTTTTACCTAATAAACTGAAAAAATGTAAGTTAACTCATGTAAGACATCAAACTTACCAGATACACATTCCCAGCAGCCCTGCCTCTGCTCAGGGGAGCAAACACTCAGGAACAAGCAGTAAGTGAACAGAGGGGAGGAAAAAAAAATAGCATTAAATGCAAAATTAGATGCAAAATTAAAAAAACAGATAATTAAAGATAATTGATCTTTACATTAGCAGCAACATGCTCAGAAAAACTTATACCCCCAGCTCTCGCCCACACAGCAGCAACTCAATGGACCACTCCAACTCCAAAAGGCTTCAAGCAGCTGGTTCCCAAAACACTAAAGCTCCTTATTTCACACACTGTTTGTGTTTAACTCCCCTCCAGCTCTAGCTCGTGGTAAATGATGGTTCATTTGCATGCCAGGAGACTGCAACTCCTCACCTAAAGAGGAGAAACAAACAGTGGGCATTTGCCAGAGCACTCCCACCACCTGGAGCAGCTCACTGGGGACACACAGCGCCAGGCTGGTAGGCTGAACAGGGAAGAGAAAGAGGGGGAAAGTAAAACCTTTCCTGCAAGCACTCCTGAAACGCTCATCACAGTAGCACGGAGATACTACTTTCTCTCTTAAAGGAAGTGGGGAAACAAGATTTCTTTCCATATAAAAACCCAAGTGAACCAAATGGGAAGTTTGAACAAACCTGGAAAACCAAGAGCCACTTCTTCAGCCACCACCGACTTCAGCAAATGATGAAGATGCTTAGTGAAAACGGGGACACCCCCCTGACAACAAATGCTAGATGAAAGACCGTCAAAATATTTAAAAACATTACATTGTCAACAAAAGTGAAAATTAAGAATGTAAATCACAACTGCAAACACTGAGAGGCTGTAGAAGTGAAGGACACATAACACAGCCCAGTGCTTAGATACTGGACAGGCAAAACACAAGCAAGTTCACCAACAGCATATTAAAGGGATCTTACAAAGCTTTATTAAATATAACAAAGTATTTACATCCAAATTGTCAATTTCAAGTAGCACTAGCACGTAAGGCACAACTTCTCCAAAACTAGCCAATAAATTACACAAGGCTCAATATAATAATGAGTAATAACATTGCTTTGTTGCAATACTGCTCAAAACCAAACCAGCCCATTCCTCCGACTACTTGCCCGCACAGCTCTGTGCAAAATGTATTTTGCATGAAATGCTGAAAGACCAAAACAATTGCCATTGCTTTCATAGGGTCCTTAGGAGCAGGTACACAGTGAGTATTATTCACAGTTCAAACTTGTCACGTGTAAACAAAGCCCTTACCCAACAGCTGAAAAATACTGCTTACAGATTAAAAGTTACTGTAACTGTAATCCTCAAAATAAAGGATGCCAACAGAGATACTTTTTTTTCTGTCCTCAGGGCTTTCTTTTCCTATTCTCAGTACACCAGGACTAAGAATTGGAACAAAGATTTCCTTCTGATCTGTTTCAAATCAGTTTGGAGAAGAGTTCAGGTCAGCATACCTCACTGTCATCTGGTTTAGGAAGCAAAACACAACAGAGCTTGCAGTGACTACCTGCCTGGTACCCAGAATTGTGCGTTTTGTATCTATGTGTCTCAGCCAGACAAGAAGAAAACCAAACAAAAAAACCTCCAAGTTAATACTTCACACAATTAAACGCTACTCTGTGTATTACAGACTTAGGAACGAGCTCTTATTAGCAGGATATTAAGGTACCGATGTCCCAGGGTCTGGTCATACCAGCAGTATCTTGCTGCATAGTTTAAATTAAGACTCCGGGTGTGGTGGTATCAGGTAGTATGCGAATGGACCAGAGCCAGGCAGCCTGAATCCATGGAAAAGGCTCATTCGCTGCAAGTGGGAAATAAGCCACTCACTTTCCAGTGCAGCAGGTGACCAGTGGTAATAACAGAAGGCTCAGTTTCTATTGAGGTACTTGTGTGTGTGAGATAAGCTATATAAATGCATTACATTTATAGCAGAACACAGGTAAGAGAACTGCCTTCGATTAAGAATATTTACTACCAGAAGAAAGGTCCTCTTAGAAGGCACATGCTTTCACATTCTCAGCCTATAAAAGTGCTTACAGTAACAAGAAAGGAATACTGCAGTTGTACCCAAAAAGCTGCGCTAAGATAGCTTTGTTTTTCTTTCTTTGTTGTCGGGAAATAACCTCCACGTTATTCACAGTTGTTCCAGCATTCCTAATGTTAAAACAGCAAATTACGGTGATGAATCACTTTGTAAGGCTAAACGCAAGAACATTTATCAGTGCAGTGCATTCCTGAGGCTTTGGAACTCAAAATAAAAAACTAATTCTTTGAAATATACAATCCTTCATATTTTTGGCTCATATTCGACCTGTTTTTCAACTTCCGTTCTTATAAAAGTCCATTAGAAATAAAGTTAACTTACAAAAAAGTAAATACATTTTTTTTGTCCCTACCACATAGACATAACTTGAAGAGTGCAAGAAAGCTCTCTTAGCATAAACACCGCTTTCTGCCCAGCCATCCTTGTCAACTGAGTGGGAAATAGCAGACAAAACACATTTTAGAGAACTGAAGCACTAACATAAAAAAAACTTTCAAGAGCTCTAAATAGAAAAAAACCCCAAACAATTATGAAGCTAGTGACATTCAAGAGATGACTTGAATTATAACACAACTGTAAAAGTTCCTAAATTTGCTATTGTTCAAGGCACTGACTTGGTATTTTCCAGCCCTAGTGCACGAAAAGGAGTCCTACTGCCTCTAACGTGAGCCATAATCAGTGCTCCAGAGCGTGGATGATGGGCTCATGCTCCTGCTCAAGGACTGAGAGCTGTAGGAAGGCACAGGTGATGCAGAGAAACCTAAAGCACAAGGGGAAAAGCAAAAAAAAAAACAACAAACCCATCACATTAAGAAACAGTAGAAGAAATAAGAAACAACTAACTGCTGGTGATCACCTGCTGGAACACCTGGTGAGACAGTCTAATGATCCATTCAGAGAGAAATAACCCCTTTAGCTGGCTGCCTGTTGAAAAGGCATCTATAACTATCAAAATTTTGGAGGTCTTCCTATTGAGGACCTTAATTAAAGAACAGATTAAGTCTGTTCTTTAAGTACCTCAGCAAATAACATTCAGTTTGAAGTCACTTTATTTTAAGCGAAGCGTCAGGCACAAGTTTTTACAAACAGGACTGCAGCTCACCATAACTTACATACATCTATAATTGGAAGAATTTTGGTTTAATATTGATTAGAGACCTTCCAAGTGAAGGGGTATTTTTAGCTTATTTGTTAAAGTTTCATTCTGCAACACTGCAAGTGGGTAAAACAAGAATTTAAAAAAAAAAAATAAAGCAAGAGATAAAACATGACTGCCAGATAAAAAGCAGTGAAGAAAAATTATTCCCTGAGCAACACGATTACACCTCCTACAGGCTTGCGTCCTTTGTCCCCGAACATTCACCCTTGCCCATCTCCTACAGCAGCCCCAGCTCACAGCACCTGGGGCGCAGCAGCTAGTCTGATGTTGCAGGAACTGAGGAGCCAAGCACATCCTCACAGCAGCTCCGCTCTGCTTTACTTTCCCTCAGCAGGAGCAAAACTGTGGATCTCTCTCCTCCACCCATGTGGTGATTTGTATGAATTCTTACACTTTCAACCCATCCCCTATTTCCAACGTGGCTGAAGCTGACCAAGAGCTTCAAAAGAATTTGCATTGGGTAAAGGGGGAGGTTGGGGAGCAGAGCAGGGGGAACGAAGGTCCCATAGTCATCCCTCTCCACATCCAGCTGAAGGCCATAGCTCGACTAATCAATTAATTCCCTTAGAACTGGGTAACAGCTGCTTACTGTTAAGGCTGTGTTGAGGAGTTGTCCTTGGCGTAAACGCTGGATGAGTGTGCTGATCTTTCGGTGACAAAACTGCAAGATAGGCTGCAAAATGTTATAAAAAACAAAACCCAAAACCACCACCAACAAGACAACAAAATCATTTCACATGGAAATTATTCCTTTATGTCTTACAGCTGATGTATTATAAGTAGTTATGAAAAAAACCCACTTCTGCAATCTTTCATTTTCTTACCTATAATCATAACAGCTGTCCCTGCTAACAGTGCAAAAAGCGTGAAGAACACAACTTGATAGGAATCAAGAAAGTGCTGGAACAGACTGGCTCCTGCTGTAGAATTGATTAAGAGGAGACAATATTGAGTTAAAAGAGCATCTTCTCCAATCTGCTTTAAGAGTTAATAGTTTTTAACTCAAACTGAAGTAGCTAGAAGGTTTTTACTTAGAGCAAATAAATTTAATCAACTTAGATAACACAACTTCGATTCTAGTGACTATTTCCAATGCAGTCTTCAAAATTTGCCACTGACAACTAAAGCAATCAATACACAATGTCTTAATACAATGATAAGAACAACTTAAGGACATTCTCTACTTTATCAGCCCTAAACCGCTAAGCTGTTTTCAAAACATCAAGGCATGCTTAAGAGCAAGCAGAGAAAAAAAAAATACTTTCAGACACTTTAGCACTGGGTTACACTTATGCCAACTTCAACAGAGTATTTTGGGCTGACCCAAAAGGAAAACATGCTCAGCTTCTGCCATAATGAGCAACTGCATTGAAGTCTTCTGGTCACAGTGAGCAGCCTATATGTCAATGATAATGTTACCTGCCAGCTCAGATGTTAACATACTAAATCTTATAAACTCATGAACGTTAATGGAAGTTGGAGGTTTATTCTGGCATAGGAAGACTCGAGATAAACTTACGTCTCACTGGCGCGCCGGTTCGGTCAGCCAAGTAAATCACTGTCACTGGGATAGTGATAGACTGGTCAGTCATAGGACTGGAGACCGTCAGAGTGGTTGATAAGGATGCTTGGCTTGAAACTCTTGGATCAGACAGACTAACGGTGTAGACTACATAACTAGGCAGCCCATAGGATTTCTCTTTCTTAAATGCTTTCACTGCTGGTGACCCACATTTCACCTGCCAAGGGAAAATAACCAGCCTGAAACATACTGCTCAAGAACGCACAGCACCTACCCATCTGTCAGGCCACACAGCGGAAATACGGCATTCCACAGAAACAGAGCAGCTCAGATAAGGAGTTGGACTTGGTTGTGACTTTACAGTAACACCTGCAGCACTTCACCCCTGTTTCATGTTAAGGTTGCTCTATTAACTGCCATTTCTGTGGGTCTGGGCTAACCCCAAACAAGCAAAAATCAAAGCATCCCTTACTGGGCAGTCAAACACATAAGAACCGTGGGCAAGAACCTCCTCCTCCTCCACTAGGGATCAGGCAGATTTTCTGCCTCCCAGCCTGCGAGCTGGTTAACACATCCCAGCCAGAGCACTGGGGAGCCCAATCTATTTCTACTACCCCAAAACAAAAGGGAAAACTGTGGAGGAACACATTCCAAGATAAGTATTTCCAAATCATCTCAGGAACAATCTTGACACTGTAAAGGCGGCACAGAGTGCCTTTGGTTGGAAAGCTGCATCTAACAGTTCAAAATGCTTTCAGCTGTGTTGTAATATTGTCCAGCAACACACTCACCTCCAGGGTATCAAGAATTTCAGTGGCACCAAAGATTTTCACATCGGAGCTTGTGTAATGGTTACTTAAAAGCATTTCTGTTTGGTCAGCATAAAACCCAGGATTGAATGGCACCTCTGTGCTGATCTGCTTCCCAGAGAAGTGGCTGCCTCGGATCGAAGCTGTCACTCTGAGGGCAGTTTTACTCATGCTGAGCTGCTTCTGCTGCTTGTCAGTGAGCCTGTG
This sequence comes from Phaenicophaeus curvirostris, assembly GCF_032191515.1. NCBI lineage: Eukaryota > Metazoa > Chordata > Aves > Cuculiformes > Cuculidae > Phaenicophaeus > Phaenicophaeus curvirostris. The sequence continues at coordinate 2,998,877 of NC_091402.1, read as the reverse complement.
CATGGTGATGGAGCAGGTGTAGTGTCCTATGGAAAGAAAAGCAGTTTGAGTGTTAATTGCACATCTTAGGGGGTTTCTGCCCATGTCAACATAGATTCCTGTGACATCTTTAAAGAGCAGCTAAAAGAGGTGGGGTCAAATTCAACAAACAGGAGGATCAGAAGTGTGTAGGTGAATGGGACAATGTGTCTGCTGGTCTGAGCATCACAACCCCAGTACTAAATAGAAGATATTTCTTGTCCCAAAAAGATATCATGATCCAAACTCTAAAATGGTAGTTCCCTGTCACATTTTATTTTGGTGCCAGTGAGGTTCAATTCCACTTGGAATCTAACATTTATGCTAATGTTGATAGAAAGGCTTTACTGAAACCAAAATTTAACATAGAATCATAGAATGTCCCGAGTTGGAAGGGATCCACAAAAATCATCGAGTCCAACTCCTGCCCCTGCACAGGACACCCCAACATTCACACCGTGGGGCTGAGGGCGTTGGACAAAGGCTTCTGGAATATTGTCAGGCTTCGGGCTGTGACTGCTTCCCTGGGAGCTGTTCCAGGGCTCCATCACCTTCTCCTAATGCCCATTCTAACCGTCTCCTGGCACATCTTCTTGCCATTCCCTCGGGTTCTTTCTTTGGTCACCAGAGAGAATAGATAACAAATGTAATTGCTTCCTGCATGCTGATACTCCTTTTATAATTAGATGAAGCCATGAGCAAAATTGCACAGACAGGAGCGGAGCAAATTCAGCAGAACACGATTTCATTTTCTGTTCACCCAATGTTAAAATTTGAGTCAGTTACCACCACCATCATCAGTTCTGTGGAGAGATGATTTATTGATTACAAAAGCTTCTTTAAAGGCCAGATACTCACCATGTTTCTAGTCTCTTACGGGACCTCGTCGTCTACTATTGGCAAAAAAGACAGTAAAAAATTCCCCCACTATGGAAGATACAAAGAACAAGTAACAAGAAGGATTTGCTAGGTACAGGTTTTCCTTTTTCTAATTAACATAATGAAGTAACAGAAGCAGGGACTATCCCTTATACATGGTGCAATAGTGTTTTACACAATGGGACTAATCTAATGGATAATTAATGTTATTTCCATGCAGTCCGTGGTGTTCTGGCTCTTTTTAAAATCACATTGTACTCATGAAGCACTAACACATGTTGTTGACTTTCATGTTTTTATTTCCATTTCCACAATATCTAGTAATTTCCCCTACTTTTAAGTCCCTATATACGTTGTTTTGGGGATACATAAGTATTCTACATTTCATAAGAAATGACAGCGCTCTGGTTGTGCAGGGAGGTTTGAAAACAGGATAAATTCCAGAAATGTTTAAATTGCAGAACACAAAGAATTCAGCAGGTGTAATTGACACCAAGTTCTGTGATTCTCACATTTAGGCCATTTCCCTCATATTGGTTACCGATGCTGGTTACACTGTGATATCTACAGCAGCAAGGCTTGTAGAACATCAGCATCAAACACAAAGACTATTTGTAGAGCATAATGTAATGAAATCTAAGGGTAGAACCATAGAACATTTTGGGTGGGAAGGGACCTTAAAGATCATACAGTTCCAACCCCCCTGCCATGGGCAGGGACACCTCCCACTGGATCAGGGGCTCCAAGCCCCATCCAACCTGGCCTTGAACACCTCCAGGGATGGGGCAGCCGCAGCTTCCCTGGGCAACCTGGGCCAGGGCCTCACCACTCTCATGGTGAAGAAATTCCTCCTTATGTCTAGCCTAAATCTGCCCCTCTCTAGTTTATACCCACTGCCCCTCATCCTATCACTACAAGATCCTTGGTACAAAATTAAAACTCATGACTGCTTCTCTTATCCCTAGTCTCAACTTCCACTGCATTCAAGTATACAGGAAAGGCAAGCAAACACCTAAAAGAGCCACCAGGTGTTACAGCTGCAGAGATACCCAGTTTGGGAATATTTACCACCAGAACGCTCAGTGGCACCAGCTGAAGGAGGAAGTTTAACAAATACAGGGCCCTCTATTATTTTCAAAGTTGTTATACACAAGGCAATCAATTTTTGGTACAATTCAACTGGAGTAGAAGATGGCAGCTGCCACCTCTGCAAAGTGTGTGACTTCAGTGTGTGACGCATATGTTCTGTAACACCATCACTTCTCTCTCAAGGAAGCACTCCGCTGCCTACTTACCTACCAATACACGAGTAGTAATTGGCAAAAGTTGACCTAAATTTGACATATCAAAGTTTGTTTCACCTCTCAAGTAAAATAAACATAGAATCATACAATCATTTGGTTGGAAAAGACCTTAGAGATCATTGAGCCCAACTGTACCTGTCCACTGCTCAACTATATCCCTGAGCACCTCACCTACCTGTCTTTTGAATCCCTCCAGGGATGGGGACTCAACCACCAACCTGGGCAGCCGTTCCAGTGCCTGAGAACCCTCTCAGTGAATAAATTTATGCTAGTACCTAATCTAAATCTCCCCTGGTGCAACCTGAGACCATTTCCTCTCTGAAAAACACAGGAAACGGGCAGCTACTGACTTCTGGCTTTCTCTGGAAACAGCTCCATGGTTTTTCCACACAGAGAATACCCTAGAGTTAAACGAGGAGACCACTCACTAACAACTCACTGAAACTTGAGATTTCACACAGCAAAGCTCAGAAGATTCAGAGTAAATCTGCTGGGTCCAAGGGCATTTGGAGGAAACCACAGGACGTCTGCCTGGCATGTGGCATCTTGACTCATCTTACCTGAAACTGCATCGAATCCAGGTTCTGCTATGAAAACATCACGTGCTGGGAAGACAAACACATCACTGCTAAAATCTATATGGCAACTGATAAGGGACTGTGGCTGTAATTCAGCGATGGCTTCAATCTGAGCAGGCAAGCACTCCCCTAAGGGGAAGAAAAAAAATAATATCTAATTAATTAATTAGAAAATTATAACTAATTAAATCTTAATTAATTTAAAGAAAACCATAGCTTGAAATATCAGGTTATTCTGCCCCCTTCTGAAATAATTTTACAAGGTTATGATCTTAGAAAAGCTGGGAATCACAGCCCCGCTGTTTTATTGTGGGTCTGATCCCAGAGAGACAACAGAGGAAAATTTTATATGTTGTGGGGTTTTTTTGACAGGATTAATTTATTTACAGGAAAGAATGAATGGGAGAGAACTTTCAGCTCGGATGTGTCTGTTAATAAGTTATCCTGGGAGTCACGATTTGTGTTTTAGGCAACTGGTTTTTGGTAGGCTACTGATTTACATAAAGAACAATTGCAATAGTATTTGAACAAGTGCTAAGTGTTAAACTACTTTAAACACGCTCAGTAAAAAAACCCAGTAACTTCAAGAAGGCAACTGAGAGAAAATACACATGTAAACAATCATCTGACTGCCCTTTAACTGTTGTTTGTTTTTTTAATGTGATTAAAACTGATGCTTCTATTATCTAGTGATTTTACCGGTTCCAAAATCTTAATAGTGTCCCAGAACACTCTCCAAATTTTGCAATGTGGCCCTAACACTCTTCTTGAGCTTCTGGGGTTCTGGTAAGCCACTAGAGGTTCACAGAGATGTCACTAAACCAACTTCACAGCCCCTTAAAAACAACAAAAACCCCGAAACTGAAACCAAATGCATCCATTGTGAATATAGAAACATACAACAACAGGTAGTCAAAAGACATTTTTTCATCATACCTTCCAAATTGTTATTCCTTTCCCCAACGGAAACTATCACTTTTGAGGCTGCAACTCCTTGTAAGCTTGTTTCCACTCCACTTACGTGCATCGCCGTGGTCCTCTGAGGAGCATTAATCACTATCTGTAGAAAAAGATTGTTTACCAAAACCAGTTTTAATAAAGAAAAGTTAAGGCAAAACCAGGTTAGATTAATTGTGAAACGCACACATCCTTATATGCCTAACAGAACAGGAGGTCGTGGTTTGGGTTGGAAGGGACCTCAAAACCCCTCCAGTTCCACCCCCTGCCCTGGGCAGGGACATCTCCCACTGGATCAGGCTGCCCAAGGCCCATCCAACCTGGCCCTGAACACCTCCAGGGATGGGGCAGCCGCAACTTCTCTGGGCAACCTGGGCCAGGGCCTCCCCACCCTCATCATGAAGAAATTCCTCCTTCTGTCTAGTCTAAATCTGCCCCTCTCCAGTTTATACCCATTGCCCCTCGTCCTATCACTCCAAGCCTTTGTAAACAGTCCTTCCCCAGCTTTCTTGTAGCCCCTTCAGCTACTGGAAGGTTGCTATAAGGTCTCCTCAGAGTCTTCTCTTCTCCAGGCTGAACAACCCCAACTCTCAGCCTGTCCTCACAGCTGGTGCTGCAGCCCACAGATCATCTTGTGGCCTCCTCCAGATGTGTTCCAACAGTTCCATATTCTCCATATGCTGGAGATTCCAGAACTGGACACAGGACTCCTAGTGGGGTTTCACAAGAAATCCTACATTACTCTAATTTTAGAAACTGCCTTTCAAGGCAATTTAAGCCAGTAAAACCACTTTATATCTTTCTACTCAACCCTCATAAGTTAATAGGCATAAAGCTTCATGTCCAAATTTAATTTAAAAAGAATATCTAGTGCTTATGTTTGCTGATACAGTGAATTGTGTCAACAGTATGACTGCACTATAGAGAAACAAAATAATGTAATTTGAGTAGCTCTGATCAGTGATCTGTGGTAACATGGTCCAGCCCTGCAGAATGTTCTTGTTGGCATCTCCTCCTACAGTGAAGCTCCATCCATACAGGCAGCCATACTCTAAAACTGTCTAGCATCTGGAAACAACTTAGCCAAGCAAGGGAATCAGAATGTACAATATAAGAATAGTATAGACTAAACCCAGAAACCACTAGGCTAAGTTTTCCTCCTTAACACAGATGATTAAAAAAAACATGACTTGTTTGGACATGTACCAAATACTTCCCAGCCATTTGCTTTTCTAATACATTTTCCTTTAAGAAGAAAGTTTCTAAATATTTAAAACAAACAAACAAACAAAAAATCCATCACATTTTTGGTGAGGGCCCACCTGAAGGAAAGAAACATCAGCAGTTCTGGTAGGATTCATCAGTGCCTCACCTCTCTGTAGGTTTTAAGTAATCCAGGAATCTCATAATAGACAGTAACAACACCAGAATCCCTTGCCACTGCCACACCGGTCTTGGAGTCAACTTGTAGAACATGACTTGATGAGGAGCTCCATGTGCCCAGCAGCCCTGAGAAGACACGTCATTTGGAGAGCGTTCAATCAACCTCTGCGGCATTTCCAGACCACACTGGTGTTCGCGTGTGCTCACCCACCACATGGAAAGCATGAGCGCACACGCTTCCCAATCCATCGAGTAGATTCTAGGGTGTCCCGTGCTAGAAGGCTGGGAGTCCAACACCAAAGTCACATGCAATTACGCTGACAAATGTCCCTTAATAATAATCATAAAATACAGTCAGTGAAGTTAAGGAAATGGCCTCAAGTTGCACCAGGGGAGGTTCACATTGGATATTAGGAAAAAAAAATCTTCACTGCACAGGTTCTCAGGCACAGGCAGAGGCTGCCCAGGGAGTCAGATGAGTCCCCATCCCTGGAGGGATTTAAAAGATAGGCAGACGAGGTGCTCAGGGATCTGGTTCAGCAATGGACAGGGATGGCTGGATTCGAACTCAGAAGTCTTTTCCAACCAAATGAATCTACGGTAAGTTAGACAGTCCTGACTCTGCACGATTCCCACAAACCCCAAGCCTTTTAGGCTACCAGAAGAGAAATATCTAAAGTCTGATACTCGTGAGTTCAATACACACATCTTGCTTGGTACAATTAACATTAGAGGAGTCGATCAAACCTATTTTTATCATTAACAAGAACAGTGACATTTGATTCCGAATAAACATCATAAATTATGCATTTAGTTTTCCCAAGAATGAGAAAGTGTCACACTGATGTCAAATTGTACGGCTGCACAACCCCAGCAACTGCCGTGCTGCTCACCTTCTTGGCTGATCAGGTAAGTGCTCAAGCAGAGGACATCGCCGACCACCACATCCGTGAGCTCAGGAAATATGGCATGTTGCACAGGAAGGGGGATGTAGTCTGCAATTCCACTCTGTTCTGCATCCCAGACTTTAAGCAAAGTCAAACCTGTGTTTACAGTCCGGATTACAAAGGTGTCGTTCGTGGCTCCTTTCCCAATCTGCACAAAGTCATCTCTACAGATAAAAAGAAATGCTTTTATATAAAGGCAAGTTTACTAATATCATTATCTCCACAATTAACAGTAGGTTGAACCATTTTAAATGATTGACTTGTTGTTATCAGGGATGGTATCTTCTAATGAAGTCTAGCAAAATAAGGAAAACATGAAAATTGTTGTGGTGCTACTGAAGTGAATTTCAGTTCTCACATTGTTATGAAATACTGAGGTCATAGATATGTGTGGGATTCCTGATTTTAAGGACTACAGAACTTAGAGAATGAGGCAATCAGTCTCTTTTCTCAGGGAGTTAATAGGCAAAGAAATACTGGAGCCCTGTGTTCACTTCTGGAACTTCCAACGTAAGAAGGATATGAAACTGCTGGAGCGGGTCCAGAGGAGGCCACGAAGATGATCTGAGGGCTGGAGACCTCTCGTTCAAGGACAGGCTGAGAGAATTGGGGTTGTCCAGCCTGGAGAAGAGGAGGCTCCAAGTGGACCTCGGACCAGCTTCCACTGCTGAAAGGGGCTCCGGGAAAGCTGGGGAGGGGCTCTTGATCAGGGAGTGCAGGGATAGGGTGAAGGGAAATGGTTTCAAGCTGAAAGAGGGAAGATTGAGATGAGATCTTGGAAAGAAATGTTTTGCTGTGAGGGTGGGGAGGCCCTGGCCCAGGTTGCCCAGAGCAGTGGTGGCTGCCCCATCCCTGGAGGGGTTCAAGGCCAGGCTGAATGGGGCTTGGAGCCCCTGATCCAGTGGAAGTGTCCCTGCCCATGGCAGGAGGAGGAGCTGGACAGGCTTTAAGGACCCTTCCAGCCCAAATCATTCCATGATTCTATGATTCTATGAAATTTAAATACCACCCTGCAGCTTACCATCCATAACTTTATGAAGCCAAATCATATTTGACTCCAAGTTCTGCTTTTCACCAAAATTCTATGTTCCCAAGTGGACTGACATACTGAGCACCTGTATGAGACAGCGCAGGTCCCGACAGCAGCAGGGCTGGTTGAGCACCGTGCTGCACCAGAGCTACAGCACTTCTCTCTCTCCAGGGCTGATCATTAGCCCTGCGCTGAAGCAGCTCTGTTACATCAGTTTGGGAAGCTAGGGCAGTGTTATCGCAGGGACCTCTGTATGCTATAGAAATTTCTGCTGACCATTTAGGTAGGAGAAAAGAAAATCCTGCATTTAACCCCTCCCCTGTTTTTTTTCCTTTTTAATCACCATCACTGTGTTGTATCTACAAGGTGCTCTGCAGAAAACAAGCTATAGTAAAGGAGGTAGCAATCGTTTAATGACCAAAGAAAGCTGTTTTGTAAGACTTATTATTCTCTGAGGCAGAGACCAAAAAGCCTTTTGAGGCCTGGCTCTGCTGTGCAACGGCTGTATGAGCATATCTGAAGAGACAGCCCCTGATCCAGAACGTTCACCCTGTTACATAAGCCTAGAGTGAGTTAGTGTAACCGAACACTGGGAGACAGGAGGCAGGACGAGGCAAATGCCGGTAAGATCTAGTGTTGATACAGGCCACTGAGGTATCCAATCTGATGTTTCAGAGTCACTTACAGCAGAAATGTACCTCAGCAGGCCCCGCTAGTGATCATGTTTATCTGGGGAACATTCCATCTGCCAGAAAATATCAATTGCTAACTGGAACTCTTCTTTCTGCTACGGTGCCTCTGAAGACCTCAGAGATGAAATAATTTTTTTGCTAATTCCAGTCCAAACTATATCTTTCACTTCACAGAATCACAGAATGGTCTGGGTTGGAAAAGACCTTAAAGCCCATCCATGGGCAGGGACACCTCCCACTGGATAAGGTGGCTCAGAGCCCCATCCAACCTGGCCTTGAACACCTCCAGGGATGGGGCAGCCACAACTGATATGGACAGACTGAGCCAGGGCCTCCCCACCTTCACAGCAAAACATTTCTTCCTAAGGTCTCATCTCAATATCCCCTCTTTCAGCTGAAAACCATTTCCCCTCATCCTGACCCTGTACTCCCTGGTCCAGAGCCCCTCCCCAGCTTTCCTCGAGCCCCTTTCAGGCCTGGAAGCTGCTCTATGGTCCCCCTGAAGCCTCCTCTTCTCTAGGGCGAACAACCCCAACTCTCTCAGCCTGTTTGGAACAATTTCCTTCCTGTGGCTGGGCTATGTGCATTTGGCTTTTTCCTTCTCTGCAATTAACACTCATGATAGACACCTACCTGTTTGTTGCAAAGTTGAGCACAGAATTATGTGAATGGAAAGTGTCTCCAGAGTTATCATGAAAATGGACTGTAAACGTCAACGTCACTCCCAGGGGAAGAGCCAGTAATGCTTCTTTCTTTTGCATGTGCAGAATGGGATTCATGGAGATTCTTAGGTATGAGATGGGGTAGACCTGTAAAAAAAATCAGCAGCAAAAAGCAAAATCAATTTGGGTTTTTTTGTGTCTCTATAAAACCAGAAATTAAAAGAGTTGTTATTATGCAAATATACAAAGCTTCCTTTAAAAACCACTTGCTATATGTTCAGCCACACGACTACTGAGACACGGCACTCTCATTACCAGTTCTTATAGTTCATAGTACCAGAGTAGATGAGCTTGCAGGGGGCCTCTGGAGACTGCCCAGTCCAGTTCCCCCTGCTCAAGCTCGGCTAGCGCCGCTTTCCCAGGATCACGTGCAGTCAGGTCTTCAGCATCTCCTAGGACGCAGATGTCACAATCTGTCTCTGCAGTCTGTGCCAGTGTTTAACAGCCACCACAGTAAAGAAGTGCTTTCCTATGTTCAGATAATTTCACATGTTCCAATTTGTGTGTCCTCCCTCTTGCTCTGTCACTGAGCACTGCTGAGAAGAACTGGGCTCCATCACCTTCACAGCCTCACATCAGATATTTCTTAGCATTATTCTCTACTAGTGCCAGAACAAGGGGTAATGGTTTTAAACTATAAGAAGGTAGATCTAGATTAGACAGAAGGAAGATGGTTTTTTACACCAAGAGTGGGGAGGCCCTGGCACAGGCTGCCCAGACAGGTGGTAGATGCCCCATCCCTGGAGGTGTTCAAGGCCAGGACAGGGCTCTGAGCAACCCGATCTCATCAAAGATGGCCCTGGTCCTGCAGTGGGACGGGACTAGATGGGCTTTAATAATCCCTTCCAACCCAAACCATTCTGTGATTCTATGAAACAGAAGCAAGACGTAATGACGTAGAAACACACATCACAGACTTCAGAAACTACATTATTACCCTATAAATTAAAATTGCTAAAGGCTCCAAGGATGCGCAAGGGATCGAGTTCCCCCTAGACTTCTCCCCCAGCATTTCTAGAAGTAGAAAGTATAATTCATTCACTAGTTACTAGAACAGGAGTCGCTTGTGATGTATGTAGGAGTAAGGGATGAAACTGTCACTGTTTACCGGGTTCCTCTGCATCGTGAGAAAACCAATATGATACAAGCAGTTCCTAACAGCCTTGGCTCTGTCTCAGCAAAGGTTTGCCCAGAAGAAGAAACATGAGCAAAAGCTGCTGCAAAGCTGTTCCCTAGTGATCCTGGTCAAATAAACTCACAGCCACTACAAACTGCCACCCCTCCAACAGGCCTGTGGTGGGGTGACAGAGCACTTGAACACGAGAAAGAACAACTCTGTTTTCTCTCTTGAGCTGTGCTGCGGTGGCTTTCCTGACCAGCACTGGGCACACTCGGCGCTGCGGGCGGTGTGACGCTGCAGCCAGGCCACCCTATGAACTACATCTGTTTTTTGTTGTAGCTGTTGGAAAATAAATAATGGAAGGCTAGATAAAGCAAAACCTCCTCAAATATATAGAGAAAACTATTTTAAAAGCAGCCCCCAAGCTTCTCTCGCAGGAAAGCCCCTTTTTTATGACATAAGAGGCTCAGCTAACATGTAAAACTCCACAATCTGAAAAAGTACATATCAAAATGTAAAAAGAGAAGGACAAATTAGGCCTTGGGCAAACTGCATGGTAAGCCTGAAAAAAAAAAGTCCCTAGAATATCAGTATATGTAACTGTCTGCTCCCCAGGCTGATATAATCACTTAAAATCTCAGTGCAGAGAGTCATCTGCCCAGCTAGCTGAGGTTATATGCTAAGACAAATACAGTTTCCCTGACAGATTTTCAAGCCTGTTTTACTTTAAAGCCTCAGAAACTGTCCCACAAGGGAAAACAGCTACATTTAACATTGATGAAAACAGCTATTTGTTGTTAAAGTATCGCAGGTTTTAATGTTTTTTTTTTTATTTTACAAAAACATTCTGTGGAGTGCAGCTGGTACAGGCAAGTGCTTGGCTTGCTTCCGTGCTAAGCACAGTCACCTCGTACTTCCACCATCCTCCTTGGCTTACATAAGACAGTCTTTTTTGAGCAAAGTTGAAGGTCTAAGTGTTATGTGATGCTGCTGCAGCAGTTTGGTTCTTAATTGTGTACAGTTGTAAATAGATGAAACAAGAACTTATGAAAGGAAGGACGGCGCGAAGGAGAGAGCTCAGTCTTTGAATGACACAACAGATTGGGGCTCATCTCTTGCTCTGTCACAAGTTTTTCTACGTGACCTTCAGCAAAAGCACTCAGACTCTCAGTTCTTCCTCCATAAAATGAAGGCAGTGGCACTATACCACCTCACGGGATTACTGCGAGCTCACAAATATCAGTTCCATAAAAGAAGTATAGTCCTAATAAGGACAAGAAAACAAATCGGTTGTTCAAGATGCTGAACTGAGATGGTTCCTACTACAAAGAGCTCACAAGCTTAATATAGTGCACTGACTGCACAGCTTTTGTGACAACCTAACTGTGTATGGGAAGAACACACAAAGGGGGATTTTGACTTCCATACCACCATGTACTGACTAAATGTCATCTGAGCCAACCCCAAACTCATTTCATGTCTTTTCACTCGCTGGATCCAGCAGTGAAGGGAAGAAACAAGGTCATCTCTAACAGGGCTGCAGAAATCCGCTGCCACTTGCCTCGCGGCAGGAACAGCGTTAGCGAAACTAAGTCACCATTTCTTTTTTCATCCTCCACCCAGGCAGAGAGACGTGTTGTCCTACAGACAAAGCTGAACATTATAGTAAAACCAAAATCTGAACTGAAAAAAGCCTCCATCAAGACACTTCACAACAATCATAATAATTTAACTTACAAACAATCAGCACTCAATAATGCGTCCTTCTCCTTTAGCTGGGACATAGGAAACATGCTGACAGAGTAAAAAGGGATAAGAGGAAGCGGAGCAGTGGGTGTCTCAAGGCTCATATTGCCTGATGTAGAAAGTTCTTGGCACAAGGATGTCTGAACAGGAATGAAGGACAGATATTCCCTTATGCCCAAGCAGTGAGGTACATTAGACTTCATAGAATAGCATTCAACCAACAGATGAAGTTTTGAGATAGAAAGATGTTTCATTAGCCTGGGAACAAACTGCTAACTTTTGTCCTTCCCTGAAACATCCGCATTTCAGTGTGGGTCAGGCACACAGAGCAGCCCTGGACATCCTCCTTGCCAGCTCACCAAACACAAGCAACACAAGATGAATTATTGCATCGGATAGGACAGGCTCTCGCATGCAGATTCTCATTCTATGTAACAGCTCAACTGCTGAGAAACACCAGAGAAAATGAATTTTTTTGGCCCTGCACAGTTACATGGCTAATGTCTTGAAAATCTAGGTATCGCCTCACACCAGGTGCCACACTAACCTTCATTACTCCAGGTGACACTTTGCTTTTTCACACACGGCAAAATGTGTGTTTATGACATCAATACATCTTTTATTTGAACTTCTGTAATCGTCTTCTAGCAGAGTTTTAGGACAAACTTTGGTTTTTTAAAGGCATATGCACACAAAGGCCTTTTTGTAAAATCTACCAAATTGAAGAATTTGCTGGGATTTAATGTTTATCCATCCAATTTAGCACACTAAACTTTTTTCCAAAGCTCAGAACTGACTGTTCCTATACTTAACATTTTTCAGAAGTGTGGTTCAAAACAAGTCAGTTAACGACCCCTGTTGCAGCAGTAAATAAGTACAGCTAACCGCAAACTGCAAGGAAAGAGATGATCCTACCTTAACAGCAACTATGATGGTCTGGTTGATCCCAAACAATTCTTTTGAAGTCACCTCAATCGTTGAGGATCCGATCAAAGACCCAGAGCTGAGGAAACCTCTCTCATCAATTTTTACAACAGGAACTTTGTCTGGTCCGTCCAGGACACGGTAACTCAGGGAAGCCACTGGGTCTCTTCAGATAACAAAAACAGAAAAACAAAACAAGAGGGGACTCCTTTAGATGAATCAAACCAAGTTTACACCAGTATACTATGCAAACCTAAAAGACTGCTATATGGTAGGTGTTTTTTCCATGTGACTACAACAAAAGCAGAAAAGTCTGTGCTCTACCAAGGAAAGAAAGGTTTAAGATCTGATTCAAGCTCACTTGGAAGAAGTCTTATCTGGGTTTAGGCACATATTATCTAGTTTGCATCTGCTGTCCTGCAAGGTCACCATTTACTGATGCAAAATCATAACAGCTAAGGCTACAACATGCAGCTTCTGCCATCGTTTTATGTAAATAATATTTAGAGGGAGATTGGTCTGCCAGGGCCAGCCCTGTTATTACAGATTAGTCCAGGATTTGATTAAGGAGATCTCATCAGTTTCCTGAAAATGGCTTTGTAGACAAGGTTAATTTCTGTAATAACTCTCATTGTGATATCTGCATATTTATCAAGTAAGCAAGTTCATAAACTGTAATTAGTGGGCATTCTGAGACATTAGCTACTTTTAAGGATCACTTATGGCATCTTCTAAAAGTTGTGCAAATGAATTTTTATTTCTCCTAAGCTTTTCCATTGAGACAGAAATACCCTACAGTATCCTAGGAAAATAACATTACAGACAGATTTTAGTTGCTCTTTTCTTGGCAGCACTGTAATTGGGTTTGGTTGTAGAGTTCAGTCACAGGGGCTCCCACAATGAACAGTGAAGAGCAAGACAAAGGAACGTACACCCTGGTAGCCAGCAACTTAATGACTAATTGATCAGAAAAACTGCTCATAAGTGAGAGCAAAACACCAGTAAGTGACTACGAATGATAGTGCTCCTATAGAACTATTTCAAAAGCAGATGCAGGACGAACATGGTCACTGGAAAAGGGGATGCATCTACAGCCCTGCCCCCAGGAGACTCCTATTGTCCATATCTGCAGAGTATTATGCTAGGAAAACCACGTCTCAGGTCGGAAATGTGAGTCTTTCAAAACAGATTCTGTAAAAAGGACTTCTCATTTGGCAAGGACATTTCAATCTCAAAATCTAGACATTGCTCCTGCATAGGAAATTGAGAAGTACATTCCATAAAGACCTGACTGCCCACAAAAACTCCAGGGGAAGCCGGCTGCCGCTTTAACTGGCTCATCACCTTTTAAAATAAGGAGCTAAAAGTTCCAAATACTGAATAAATTTTCTAGATCTAACTAATGCAAGGTTAACACACTATTAACCACCAGAGAAGCTGTGTATTAAATGGATGTACTGTGATATTCTTTCTAAAGGATTGAAACAGTTTGCTTCAACCAAACTGCTTTACTGCTTTGATAAACTGCTCACACAAGTCACAGTATGAAAACTGATCACTGACCTGTTTGTCTGAAGCTTAATAAAGGAATTTGGTGACATTAAGATCTGCTCTGCTTCTACTTCTGGAGTGACCAGATGAAGTTTTTCAAACACCTGGAAAATAAAAGTCTCGGCTTACTGTTGTGTGCAGCAAGCAATTGACTTCCATTTGTTTCACCTTCAAAACAAACAAAAAACCCAAATAAAACTGTAACACTTTTTTCTACCATCTAAAACATAGATTAAAAAAATGAAAATCAAAAATGAATATTTGAGAACAGGATAGGCAGTATCTTATACAAGTAATTCTGATGAGCAATCCTTTCTATGGCAATAGTTACACTATGAAATGAGGACTGGATGAGAACTGAAGCAGATCTGTCAAGTGAAGCAGTGCTGGAGACCCCACATTCACTCAAGTTCCTCTAGCCCACCTCGAATCTGAGCCCATGAACTGAATGCCCACACGATGTATGCTCCTCAAACACATTTTCCAGTTTTGTTCCATCTAAAGGAATCCAGTTTGCACACTTTGAAGCTGCCCCCGTAAGCACAGTAAGCGGGGACAACCAGGGGATTCATTTCAGAAGCCAATTCCTGATCCAAATTAACACACCTGCACAGATACGTCTGACAAGCACTATAAACACAAAGTATTGCGGTGCAGAGGGGAACTAGAGCAGTAGGGTTCTCTCACTGCTCTAACACTGCTTATCCATAAGACAGAAGTCACCTCAATTTCAGGTGCTCTACAACAACCACCAATGCCTGATTTTCATTCTGGTCTCACGGCCGTGTGTGACTGTTCAGTGTAAACCTTGCCAGCACTTGGGGAACTGGGAGCCTTCCAAACAGTGGAACATTATACTAAGGGCTCAAAGATCAATCAAAGCTGGAACTACTTCTTTGCATTTCAAATTCCTAACTTCAAATACAGACTTGAATTCAAATCTGAAATAGATATTAAAGCACCAGCTGTGAGGAACGTGATTATACCTGAATTTGGATTTCATCAGACAGTTCTCTTGCCGCATTATGAAACTGGTTGGCTGCAGGATGAAGGACCTTCACAACAACTTTCAGGCCTGTTCTTCCCTTTACTCTGCCATAAACATCCATTGCGAAGTTATATTTTGCAGGAATCTGAAAAGAAGCCTTGGAGAGGAGAAAGTGAATTTTTAGTCATGAAAAGAGTTGACATTGATACAGAGGAAAAACCACACCCGATGCTGACAACGGCTTTAAGTGGAAGGAACAATATTTTCTCAATTCCCATTACAAGGCTGTTTCCTCTTCCCAGGATACACAAACATGCACATACACAAACACACACACACTCTTTACCTCACTGTGTCTTGTCTTGATATCCAGCACATCCCTCTTTGTGACAGACCAGTGGAACGTCAACCCCGGGACCGCGTTGCCAAATGAAAAAGGCGTCTGACTGCTGGTGATGCCCATCACATAAACTGGCATCTACAAACAGCAAAACCAACTTTTTTAGGTAATTCTAGGACGCCAACCAAACCTGCACAGAGCAACCATAATGAAACTTAAAATTCATTAATCAAGAGAGGCATTTCTTACGGAGAGAACACTTTGGTTGCTGTATACGTTGCAAGGATATATCAAGCAGAACAACCAGCTATTTGTGAAAAGTACATTTTAATATATTCTCATTTGCTATGTGCTCTACTCAAAACAAGCACCGGTTTTCCGATGAGTTCATTTGTCCCATCTCTTCATCTTAGTCAAGTTATACACTTGTATCTTTTCTACATCTTTGTTTAGATGATCTCTCCTCTGCTCTGGACATCAGCCTTCCCTCTCCAATTCTCCAAATTAAGACAACTTAACATACGAACACAAACCAGGGATCTTCAACTTTTTATTTTTTATCTTTAAAGCAATTAATTCACCTAGGACCTGTTAGCTAGAACCACTACCGTTCTGGAATTAGTAACTCATGGTGGCAATACAGTCTTAAAAAGTACTTTTCAAATTATCTTTTAATAAGTATCTGCTGTTCTGGTCATAGAAGACCAACTGTAAATGTTTAACATTCAAAGGAAGAGAGACTCCAGTGCAACAACTCCTCTTCCCCTAGAGGGTGATGGAGCACTGGAACAGCTCACAGGGAAGCATTCACAGCCCCAAGCCTGAAAATACTCCAGAAGCCTTTGTCCAATGCCCTCAGCCCCACGGTGTGAATGTTGGGGTTGCCCTGTGCAGGGACAGGAGCTGGACTCAATGGTCCTTGTGGGTCCCTTCCAGCTCAGGACACACCATGATTTTATGGTTCTAATAGAATGAAAATGACAGAACTCTTCTCCACATCAAACGACGCTGCTTCAACATGGCTTGAATTTCTGACAATCAAGCTGGTGTACAAGGTAAACTTGTTCTGATTTCTGTTCCAATATATTTGGCTCTGGATCTTCTCCACTCATTCATGCAGCAGCAGTGGGACTCCTCAGAGCAGGTGACCACCCTCAAGTGGTTTTATCAGAATGGACACAGCTTGCAGGTCAAAATTTTAAGGCAATAAAAACTAACAACAAATTAACTAACCTGTGTCCCAGTTTTCATCCGCGTAATCGGCGCACGAATTCTAACAGCTGTTAGCTGTACTACTTCAACTTCCACTTTGTCCTAAAAATGAGGAAGGAAAGACACTGTAAGCACTTGTCAAATGTGAACTAGATTTCACTTTCAGGAATTATCTGATATGTTTCTGTTATCTAATCATGATTGCCATGTGATATGCATGGGACTTAGCACAGAAAATATAGAGGGATGTAACTCAGTAGGACAAAAAACAACAAAAGCATGAATGCTGGAAATCAATAGGCATTTATAATAAAAATGCCACCTAAATTAAAAAAAAAATAAAAGCTCTGATCATAATTACTGGCGACATGAGCAATGGAGTCAAGAGGGAACTGACAGCAAGGACCTGGATCATAGTGCTCCACCAGGGATGAACAATTCCAGTGGGTAACGGGCATCGAGAGAATTAAAAGGAAATGCGAATGGTAAGGAGCAAACAGGACAACGAAGAATAAAAGGCTACTCTGGTGTCTCCTCTTCCTATATGCTGACATTCCTGGTAAGTTTTCATTCCTACTGTGCACTGGGGAGGAAAGGTCAGACCTGGACATCACTGGGCAGCAGATTTAGCTTTCACAGTTCACTCTGCCTCCTGCCAGAGCACCAGGGCAGTACAAAGCGTACATATAGATATGTATTTTTTTAGATGACTTTGCCTCCCCTTGGCCTGTGGTGATCCCTTTCAAGCTGTGCAGCAGCTGTCCTGCCTTGACCTCAAATGAAGAGCTGTAAGATTTGGCCCAAGTTTTACTGTTCTTAGTCTCATGCAAGCTTCAGGGACTTGAGCTCCCTTATAGGTCTACTCAACAGCCTCCTTACACTCAGCTAGCAGGAAATTATCCAAAGAGATATTTCGATGGAATGCAAGGGATTTATTGCTTGAACTTTGTAGACACATGCAAACCGCAGCACGAAATGACAGCTCTCTATACAGCCTGCCTATAGCTTAAGAGACAAGACATTCCTTCAGCAACCATTATTTTCTGACTTCTACTGACAAAAGAAGCTGCTGAACTGTATGGTGATGAAGGCAAGGATAGACTCCTCCTGTTTTAGAAAGGCTTTCTTAGATGGGCTTTTCTAGATTGGCTAATCAATTCTAAAGTTACCTAACGGACTGTTCATAAAGTCTCCCCGAGTTACCAGTAGAACTTTAATGTACAGCAAGGTTTAGCTTTGTGTTGGAAGTGTCACCAGTGTCAGCACATGCATTCACAGGCCAGGGATTAAGACACACGAATTTTTCATCTCATTAATGAAACCAAGAAAGCGCACAAGGTAACATTACTAATGCAAAAAAGAATATTTGCCCCTTTTGAGGCAAACCCATGAGTTAGAGAGCCTCTTTCAGCTCCAAACAGCATCCTAAAACATTACCTGAGACACCACAACAAGCTTCCCTGTCTCTGCATCAACAGCTTGCACGACTCCTGTAACCATTCCATTCCCAACCATCATTCCTCTGACAAGTCCGGTGCTGTTCACTGAAGCAATCCTCTCATCGCTGATGGAGAAAATGATGTTTGATTGAGGCTGGGGGCCTCCTTCTGAAGTGATCTATCATTAATAGCACACAGAACAACTAAAATTAACCAGAATAAAAATCTGATGGGTTAAAGTTCCAGAGTATAGTCCTTCCCCTGCTCAGCACCACAACTTCTTCAGTAACAAAATCATAGAATCACAGAATAGTTAGGGTTAGAAGGGACCTTAAAGATCATCTAGTTCCAATGCCCCTGACATGGGCAGAGACTTTCCACTAGATCAGGTTACTCAAAGCCCCATCCAACCTGGCCTTGAACACCTCCAGGGATGGGGGCAGCCACAACTTCCCTTGGCAACCTGTCTCACCACTCTCACAGAGAAGAAATTCTTCCTAAAGTCTAGTCTAAATCTGTTCCTCTCCAGTTTATACCCTTTGTCCTATCACCACAAGCCCTGATGAACAGTCCCTCTCCAGCTTTCTTGTAAGCTCCTTTCAGGTACTGGAAGGTTGCATAAGATCTCCCCAGAACCTTCTCTTCTCCAAGCTAAACAAGCCCAACTCAGCCTGTCCTCAGATGGGAGGTGCTCCAGCCCTTGGATCATCTCTGTGGCCTCCTCTGCAACCATTCCAACAGCTCTATCTCCTTATGTTGGGGATTCCAGAACTGGACACAATCCTCCAGATGAGGTCTCACGAGAGAGGAACAGAGGGGCAGAATCCCCTCCCTCGCCTTGCTGGCCATGCTGCTTTGGATGCAGCCCAGGACATATTTGGCCTTCTGGGCTGTGAGTGCACGTTGCGGGCTCATGTCAAGGTTCTCATCAACCAGACCCCCAAGTCCTTCTCTGCAGGGCTGCTCTCAATCACACCATCCCCCACCGTGTACTGAAAATGGGGATTGCTCTGACCCCCGACAGTCAAAATGCTGACTGAACCTTCCCTGAGGCATCTGAGGGCTTATTTCTCCTGCACATTGGTCCTTGCATGATGTTGGACTGGGAAATACGTGAGCTAAGCAACAAAGTGGACTGTGTGCTTCACAGAATGTAATAGGCTGCTGCTACCTACAGCCCAGGGAGTTTCAGAACAAAGTACCTCACTTTTTTCTCACCACACAGGGTACAGCTCTGCTTTGTGTTGTGGTTTGTAGAAGTAGCCCACTATGCTTAATTTCACGGAGGAGATGGATTTATTAATGCTGTGCTGGTATTTTAACACCGGAAAAGCTGATACTCCCTTGACGCAAATAAATCCAAACCTTTTGATCTGACAATACGGTAAAATGGGAGTTGGCTCAAGAATGAAACTATTCCTGTTAGGAGGAGCAGTCAGTGCGAATGCAGTTAAACTGCTAAGTTCAATATTGACTCTTGAAAATTAGGTTACATACATTTATTTTAAAACAGAAATTACAAAAGAAAAACTATGTAAGAAGATACCTTACCTGCAGCATGGCCCCAATAATTAGGGTCACTTTCCTTGGCAGTAGTCTGAAGGGCGGAAAGACCTAAAAACAGAGATACAAACACTTGTCCTCATGCTATTTCAATCAGATAAATTATGTCACAAAACATTACAGACCGGGTCTTCACTTGCTTAATTACAGTAAATTGAGCACGAAGAAACTTAACAGCTAAAAACCACCATGAAATCTGAAATGAACTACCATTTGGATCATTTCTGGACAGAACAATTTTTCTGCCAAATTAATGACTATACCATAAATTAGCTACAATACGCTGTTGTGTTCTGTCATAACACAGATTGTGTTTACAAATATATTTTATCTGAAATTATTTACTTCAATCTGTTGAGGAGCAGAGTTGATCCTTTGTCCTTTTTTGTCAGCAACAGTTGCCATAAGAGTGGTCTGTCCGATGGCCATCCCATGCACGAGAAAAGCAGCAGTGTGGTCATCGAGAGCTTCACTGAGTGGGCTGTAGTGAAGAAACACATTGTAACAGAGAAGTTCACCACATCAATTACATGAACAACAAACACGAAGGATTTATTTAATGCATAGTCATTCTTGTGACAGAGCGCTAAGTGACCACGTCTTAAGTGAAACGAAGGCAAACGCCACATTTCTATGTGTAAAATCACAGAATGGCTTCTTTGTAGCCTGTGTTTTATCTTAAAACGAAATACCTGAAATGCAAATGAAACCAGAGTGTTGGCTGGAACAGGACAAATCTCTGCGAGGGAGCCCACTAACAGTTTGACCACTACAGATAATCGTGGCACGAACCTTGGTTCCATTCCTTGACACTCTTTACCGGAGCAGGACAGATAAAGCGAAGCAGCACAGCATGGTGTAGGCAAACACACCTGCACACCACGCCATGCACAGCAGAACATCCTTTACTGATTGTCTCAACACTAAAAATCAACAGTCTAAAACTCCTTTTTTCTGTGATTGTAATCACTGCATTTAGAGTCTGGAAAATATAGAGCTTTGAGGCAATAGGATGAGTCAGCCTATCAGTTTCTAAAAGGTTAAGTAACAAACAATGAGTTTGATAAGACCAGGTATGTCTTCACCTGATATTATCTGCCAAGTCACTGCTTCCAAGATGCATAAGGCTCCACAAAACATTATAGCAACAGAATCGTAGAAGTGCTTGGTTGGAAAAGACCTTTGGGACCTTCAAGTCCAACCATACATATGAAAATAGGCTCATATATCAGCCAATAAGATTTAGACTGTTAGTTTAGGCAATTTGCCTAACAGCCACCATTTTTTTTTACCATTTAACAGGTAATTAAAACTTTACAAAAAAGAAAATAAATAAAACCTTGATCACTGTACACAGCCATGCCTCCAAGTCAATACCTACACCCTCTGTTTGCTTATTCTGTCTATAAACAATTTGCAGATTAAAAAACCCCACAAACTTACACAAGTGAAACAATCTGAGATGCTGCCCTTAGTTTTAGATCCATGACAGCAAAGTATTTCGCCAGAAAAGGTTTCTTGGAGTCATCCAGAACTCTGACATAAGCTTTAACAGTTTTTCCAATCTCCACCTGAAACACAGTCATATCCAGTCATTCTTCATTTAAACCATTCTCATTTATTAGTATAAAAGTTTTGATTTTATTTTCTATTATGCTTTCAGTAGGGTATTAGCGATAAAGCTCCAAGGTTAGATTAGCACTGATATTACAGACTAATCCCTGCCAGCTATGGTTAGCGTCAAATTAAATAAATGAATTCAGGTCTTTCAGCTGGCAAGAGCATAATTAAAACATCCAGAAATATCAACACTTATTTTGTATAAGATGTACGCAAGTGGGCAAGTAAAGTGAGTTGGAATTTTTTCTTTTGTTCATTTTAAAAAGATGACATATGGAAAACAACCTCGAGGCAAAAACCTACTCCTAAAAGAATTGCTCTCGTGCACTTTAAACGACAGCAAATTTAAATTAGCGTGTTCGTATAAATTATGAATTAACATTGCTATGTAAATGCAAAAGTTGAGATTGCTGCCACACAGAACATAAAGTAAGAGACAATGGATACTCTGAAAGACTTATAAGTTAAAAGGTGAATTTGGGAGCGAGAAACAGAAACACAGGGAGATCAAACCATTCCTTTGAGGTCACACGGCTGCGGCAGAGGGCCCTAACCACTGTATCATGTCATCTTGTACAGGTCTTGCCTTTATGTTCATGACCAGCACAAGGAATCACCTAACAATGCTGGTTTCAAACCCACTAACCTTGTCAACAACTCGGACGTACAGTTCCTGTATATCAGATACATAAATTTCAGCTTTCGCTGGCGCAGGAAAAGCCAAGCACAAGTCATGAATCATTACAGTCACTGACCCTGGAAGCAGAGGATGCACCTGCAATGCCAAAAGAAAATTCTATTACAGCACTTCTTATTTTCATTTGTCATTCACAGGATAACATTTCTATCACTTTCAGGGCAGACATGGTTGGATGCAGAAGTCTCCAAACCTTAGATGCAGATAATTCTTCCACTTAATTAAAAGTAAAACTACAAAATATATGTAAAAAGTATCATAGTATTGGGCAAACAGCCTCTGGGCAGCAGCTAAATCAACCTATCATAATCGAGAAGCAGTCTGGCGTCCTGTAATTCTCCTTCTGTTACTGGAAGGACAAAAACCCACCACAACTCATTCAGAGCAATCAAAATTTTCTTCATGAAGTGAAACCCAAAACTATAAGAGGCCAAGACCTCAGACACTGAGACTATGCTTATAAAGCATCGGTATTGCTTCCTACAAGATTCATACATTACAGTTATTGCTTTGAAAGAGAACGAACAGCCAAAACCTGGTGGCAGATCTTCCCAAGCAAGAGGGCAATGGACAAATCTGCAATTTCTTTCATACAAGCATTATTAATATTCCATTAATTCTTATACAAAGAATGTACACATCACACTTCTCAGAATACAGCAAGAATCAAAGAGCGAAGGAACAAACCTCTCAGATCAAGGCACCGATCCTCAACTCCTCTCCATACACTTTCTGAAGGCTGTGCATCCACACTCTGCTCACATCATCTCCGGAATTCTCGTGCAGCTTGCCTGCCCTGGCCACGCACCTCAGGCCAATCCCAGCTATTCTCTCCACTTTCACAGGTCCCTTCGCTCTAGGTGTCAATGCCCTATTCTGTGCACTCATCTGGCTTATGAAGATGAACTCTGACGCAATCATAGAATCACTAGGTTGGAAAAAACCTCTTAGAACGTCGGGTCCAACCATTCCTTCATGCCCCTCGACCGTGTCCCTCAGCATCTCATCTACCCATCTTGTAAATACCTCCAGGAATAGTGACTCGAACACCTCCTGGGAAGCCTCCAGTGCCCAATGACCCTTTCTGTGAAAACTTCTTTCCTGATTTTTTTCCAGTCTGACCCTCCCCTGGCACAGCTTAAGGCCATTCCCCCTTGTCCTGTCCCCTGTAATTGGGAGAAGAGCCCAGCTCCCTCCTCTCTACAACCTCCTTTCAGGTACTTGTAGAGAGCAATGCGGTCTCCCCTCAGCCTCCTCTTACAGGGTGGTGGAAAGCCAGGCCCCCAGTTCAAAGGGATTCACACTACAATCCACAGCATTCTTTGCCAGCACTACAGGTGTCAGAAGGAAAAGCAGTGGGAAGAGTCAACATTTTCTTCTTTGAGGGCATCACTCTGGTTTTTGCCCCAAAGCAGAAGGGAATATGAAGTTTGAATAGCTATCAGCTTTCAGAACTGCAGCAGTTCCCAAAGCAAGCAGCTGATACAGGTGTTGGGAGCACGTATTAACACACAGCCAAGGAAAGCAAAGATGGGCTGCAGCCAGGAGGAGGTAGCCAGCACGACCAAGGCAGGAAGATGTAACAGGGCTCAGTTTGGGCTAGAAGACCAGAGAAAATAAGGTTGGACTTCATGATTCTTGTGGGTCCCTTCAACTCAGGACATTCTATGAGCTTAAGAAAACTGTTCCTGTCCCAGCCACCTGCCTGTTCTCATCTCTTATCAGGCATCCCACGGCTCCCAAAGACACATTGTATATCGCCATTTGCCACTGTCCATTCTTCCCTCATGCTCCTGCCCACACCCAGAAAAGCTGCTGTGTCAAAACGAGGGTAAAAGGCATAGAATTTATCCTGGGTAGCCCCAGTAAAAAGTCTATCACAGCCCTAGAGAACTTGAATTTACTTTCTAAGAGCACTTTACTGGCAAACCATCCTGCATCAGCTTGGCTACACTGCTCCCTGCCATGGCATCATCCTGGAACAGACTGGAATTTGCTCATTTTCTACTCCGAGCATTCTGCTGGCTGCCACAGAAAGAAAAACCCGGAGGCAGTGCAGGGATTTAGCTCAAGCACAGTGTGTGCAGGACTGACAAACTTCCAAAATGTGGGTGATTATGTTGTGGGTTCCCCCAGTCAATGGTTTTCCAATGTCTTAAAAAGTGGAGTTTTCTGTCCTTTAATCTGACAGGTAGTTAAAATAAATCTCCTTTTGTACATCACAAAGCCTATCTTGCTGGCATTGTTCTGCTGAAGTTCACTGCTCTCTTCCAAAATTAGCATGAGTATTTCAGTTAAAGCCACGCTAAACCCACGATGGAGATCTGACTGACAAACTATGAAGAACTGAAACCCAGTACAATTAACAAAAACAAGCTCAACTCTAATTTTTCCCCACCTCTGAGCCTAGCTGGCTCTGCTGGAAAAAATATTCCCACTTTACCTTACACTTTCAACAGTTGAAGAAAAAAACCTTTCACCAATGCTTTATATGTTCTTAACAACAACAAAAAAATCCACCTTTATCATCATTATTTCACTTCATCAGTGTTATTTATTATAAATCTGTAAATTATGTATTTGTAAAGACTGCTCTTTAAAATAACTTGTGTCACTCCCAATCCTTGTTCAATGAAAGCTACAATGCAAGCAGATAGTTTGCTTATTGTTCACTGCAGAATGCATCTCGTATCCCAAGCCTGGATGCAGTCAAGCATAACTGTAGTGCAGTTGCAACTTTTCGTGGAAAAACACGTTAAAAACTTAATAGGGCGATCAGAAATAAACTCTTTGATATATATGTAATCACAAAATCACGATGAAATACTGTGATAGCAAATTATCCTGAACTAGCACTGGAAGAATAATTTGAAGGTCTCAGTACCGGCCTACAATAAATATTCCATTATTATTTGGTTACAGAAACCACTTCCTATTTGTGTAACACTTCTGAATAATTCTGCCACATTATTTTTCATCTTGTGTTTATGGAATCAGGAACACTTTATGGCCATAGTGTTATAAGTAAAGAACAACTTGGTGCTGTTTTTTCTCTTGTATAGAGTATACATGTGTCACAACTAACAAAACAGTTCCCTACACCTGAAATTGTCAGCACAAAAGATCCCCTGCCTGAAACTTGACTGTGACCGGCAGACATATCCCAGATTCAGTTATTGCCTCTCTACCGATGCCTACTGGAAAACAACCAATAGTGATGGAACTGCAGAATGGTTGAGATTGCCAAAAAGACATAAAACCCCAAAACACTTTACTCACCAAAGCAATACCTTCAGTATCCTCATAAGCCACTCTTACAACATTTGCAATGCTGGTATTGATGAAAAAATAGCCAGAACCTTCTTTGATGAAAAGTTTTACCTGCAAAACCAGAAGAGCACCCAGAATTAGATTGTATCTTCCCAGTACCTTGCCAAAACTGGTATTCCTACCCACATGTTTTCCCCATGTTTTTACCCACTTTTCATGTTTTTCTCCTGCATTTAGAAAGAATCATAGAATCACAGAATCATGGCATGGTCTGGGTGGGATGGGACCTTAAAGCCCATCCGGTCCCACCCCCTGCCACGGGCAGGGACACCTCCCTCTGGGTCAGGGGCTCCAAGCCCCATCCAGCCTGTCCTTGAACACCTCCAGGGATGGGGCAGCCACCACTGCTCTGTTCTGGGCAGCCTGGGCCAGGGCCTCCCCACCCTCACAGCAAAACATTTCTTCCTAAGATCTCATCTCAATCTCCCCTCTAGAGCTGAAAAACTGTTCCCTCTAATCCTATTCCTGCACTCCCTGACCAAGAGCCCCTCCCCAGCTTTCCTGTAGGCCCCATTTAAGCACTGGAAGTAAGTAACAGAATCATTGCTTACCTGGATGTCAGGGTGATTGTAAACGGAAACATCGGTGGGGCTCACTTCGACATCTTCCACGAGTATCAGTTCAACAGTGGCAGACACTGGTAGAAGAGGTTCACGCTGCAAGAAACAATTCTAGCCATCAGAGCAAAAACTGAAAGTCAGAAAAGAGTGCAAGTCTCTTATATGCTTAAGGATGCTTAAAGCAGATGATCTAAGAGCCAGAGCTGGACAAGTTTCGGTTAATGGTGTCCACAAGACCTAGAAATCGGCTCAGCCAACAGCTCCCTTGTACAGGTAAGGTCATACATGGGACATGCTGCCATACTCTACACCTTTGACCAAAACAAAGAGCAAAGGTGCAGCAGGATCAAAAAATTACAAAATTATTACAGAACACCAAATGCTCTTATAACATCTCAATTTTCTTAAGAGAAAAAATGATACAGAATCAAATATCTTCGGGGGCAAAGTAAATTTGCCTCTCATCTAGTAATTCTGACTAAGCTATAGCCAAATTCTTCCATAAAAATGTACCTACATCACGCTTTCCAACAAGAGCAGACTGGAAATCTCACTGAAAAGGCAAGAACCAACTGATAATACAGATCTTCCCAAGATAATTCATCATCCAGATGCCAAACCTCGGACATACCGACAGAAATCTGGGCTATGGGGTGTTTCACATTGTTAGTGCCCATCTGTTACCTTCTCTGAATGAAAAATACTGTAATGCCCAGCTCCTTTGTCTCAACTCTGTATTCATGGTACATGACGCATAACAGCATAGAGTCAAAACTCACTTAAATCTTACTTAACAAAATTAAACAGCATTTCAATTTAGTGCAGCAGGATGTTTCGAGGGCTAGTTACTATGCATGTCAGGTTGTTCCGTTGGCTGAAACCTGCTTTACATATATCACTTAAAGCGACATTAGCAGAAAATTGCCATCCGTTTACATCTATGCTGCCTACATTTTAATGTTGTTCTTCCCTACGTTGCATATCTACAAACTGAAGTATTTCAGGCAGTGGCTAATGACTTGCAAAATCAGAGCCCAGGCTTACAGCTGGCACTGTACAAATGAGTAATTTCTGCTTTCTATAAGACCAATGTCTTCAAGCCCAGATTTTACACATGGTCCATATGAGGATATGCACCAGCGTTTGCTTTGCTGATGCAGAACCTTTCTCCCCAGTTTTGCCATATAAATAACATTTACTGTCCCCAGTGCCAGCTGCATGAAGCACACGTTTGCTTTGATGAAGGACCAGCAGCAGAGATGTACCAATTAATTAAAAAACTGAAACAATTTGTTGTAATCCCCTTGCCCAGATGGTTTAACAAAACCACCCCAAACCTCACAATCAAAAAGAACTGGATGTATTCGGTTTGGAGAGCAGAACATAGTGCAACAGAAAGCAAGAACAGACATGAACAGTATAAAAATTATATGGAATGATTCTGTCTTCAGAATCAGCTATAGAGCTTCTTGTTTTTATATTCTTATGCACAGAGGAAATAAATACACAGGAACAGTCTCGATTAAACACTATCAGGAAATAAGCAACAACAAACCAGAGTTCCGAGTACCGGCATTTTCACTTTCGCTGCCTTGAGATGGGATTGCTGGTATCCTGTCGCAGTCGCAGAGACAGCAGCTGTTCCAGACTGATGATGAACTACAATGGTTCGTAAGCCTAGAATCAAACAAAAGGTCAAACAAAGGTGATTATGGAGAAGAAAAAGATGAAATTACACTGCTCATCTCCTCTGTTATTGTTCTAAACAAACCTCAAGAAAGGTTCTAGGCACTGGGTTTGCTCCTTTCTGGTTTTGTTTTTAAGTAATGCACGCTTAAAAAGCCTGTTGAGGATAAGCTGAAACGAGTGCAATTACAGGAGTTTCTTTAATCAAGCCCAGACATGACCAAATCAATTTAATCCTGACCTACTTCAAATAACGAAATGCTCATTTAAACTAATTCGTACCATGCATTTTCTTTTGACCATTTCCATCTTCTTTCAGAGTCAGCTCCATTGGCATATCAGGTGCAACAGTAGCTAAGGACACTTTTGTTGATTCCCAGACAACACTAAGAGAACTGAAGTTATCAAATTTACTGCCCTGTTGGTCATATGCAGCCAAATCCAATACTGGATTGCGATAATTTGAAACAGGAACCTGAAAAAGAATGAATACTTTGAACTGAACAGATGCAAGAGTACTTTTTAATCCCTAAAAGAAACAAAAATGTATGCCAACTTCCATTTTATTTATTCTAACACCCATTACGTGAGTAATGTTCATGAAATGAGCCATCAACGCCAAGTCATTAAGCTGTACTTGAACTGCAAGTTTGGGGGTGGGAGTCTGCATGGGTTTTTTAGCCAGTGAATTGAACCTCACAGCTCAACTATGTTGTCTCTGGGATTCAAACAAATCATCAAAAATACTGCTGGTGAGCAGAAGACATTGCTCAAACTTGTAGTGTTCATGATTAGTGATAGCAGTGTACTGATGGAGTCCAACGAACACACAACAGAACTGGAAAAGCAGGTGAAATCTGAAGTGAGCTATAATACACAAAAAACTTCTTCTTGTCCTGTTATTACACAGAAGTTACTTAAAATGATTCATCAACTCAATCCCTGCTGCAGGTTTACAAAAGCAGGGTGACATTAATAATCAGCCAGTAATATTAAGATGACAAATCACAGAGTTTACTGAGCAGACAACAGAATCATAGAATAGTTTGGGTTGGAAGAGATCTTAAAGATCATCTAGTTCACTCGTTAGGTTGGAGAAGAAAGTTCTTCCTGCCTGGTAATCTACACATATGCACTGTTCACTTATTGTCACTCAGGTTGGCAAAGCTGAATACAGCTGATGTCACTGCACAGCATGCACTGTCCATGCTTACGCAGTGATCTTCACATCAGCAGCCTTTGCGCCTTTACTAATTAGACATGCACAAACACCAATGTATGTAATAATAAGAGTACAGGAAAAACATGTTTCTCTATACTCAGTGGAATAGCTAGATTCAGATGAAGTGGTGTTGGGAAAAAGTACTTTGGAACTGTTGGAAGGGGTCCACAGGAGGACTACGAAGATGACGCAAGGGCTGGAGCACCTCTGCTAGGAGGACAGGCTGAGGGAGTTGGGGTTGTTCAGCCTGGAGAAGAGAAGGCTCCAGGGAGACCTTGGAGCTGCTTCCAGTGCTGAAAGGGGCTCCAGGAAAGCTGTAAGTAGCTCTTGACAAAGGCCTGTAGTGATAGGATGAGGGGGAATGGCTTTAAAATAGAAGGGGGAAAATTTAGATTAGACATTAGGAAGAAATTTTTCACAATGAAGGTGATGGGGCAGGCAGGTTGCCCAGAGCTCTGGTGGCTACCCCATCCCTAGAGTTGTTCAAGGCCAGGCTGGATGAGGTCTTGAGCAACCAGATCCCGTGGGAGGTGTCCCTGCCCATGGCAGGGGGTGGAACTGGATGGACTTTAAGGTCCCTTGCAATACAAGCCATTCTATGATTCTCTGATTCTACTTTCCTTAGAAACAGCCACTCTCTGCAGAAACAGGCCACCACACCAGCATGACCCACAACACCAAAGTTACTGCTACTCTTGCAGCAGTTAGGTTCTTTATGTGGAATTCTAATTACTGACTTCACAGTTATAAGGACATATTCTCTTCCTGTCACTTTACAGACTTACCACCTGCTTGTTCTGTTGCAGCAAAGGGCAGGCGAGATCCAGCTGAGGACTTCCATAAACAGGAGTCAAAGTGAGTCGTGAAGGGACGGCACAGATGAACTTGACAACAGCGGGTTCAACCGCTGGAAAAGGGTTGGTGATTGTGGGGTTGTTTCCAACTGTTAAGGTAATGAACTGCATAATTACAAGAAGAGGCAAGTGAGGAAAGAGAAAAGGACTACTGAGTCCAAGCATATTTGATTTCACAGATGTGTGACACACTGATGTCAGAATGAATAAGTGAAAATATGATTCTTGGGCATTTACAGCTCTATTAAGAATCAGGAAGATCTAAAAAGAGGTAGAGAACTCTCCTTGAAATGTGCACCACTATCGAAGTACTATTCCTGGGAGCTTCTCCTAGATATTAACATTTACTAATATCAAACTTGATTCAACAACAAATCTTCTGTAACTTAAAAAGCAGACAGGCAGATGTTTCTCTTGCAGAGTGAGAACAGAACATTTATAGACAATATTTACAGGCACTTCACCTCATTTAAGAACATCTTATGTTTTGTTTTACACTCTGTTTGGCACCCTCAACAAAACCAAGAGGGTGTAGACGCAGAAAGGCGACCCCAGCAGGCTGGGGGCGTTCTGGTTACTTGCCCTGTCCATCCATGTGCTAGCCAGAACCACACAGATGTGATCGGTCCTGGACAACAGCGAGGACAGACGGCCAACGTATGCACAGTCAGAGACAACACCACAAAGCTGTTCCTTTCTGAATTTGCACTTAACAAAAAAAGCTGCACTTTGTAGGATCCACTGAGAAATCAGTCAAACAATTTGGCAGCCTCACCAAATTGCTTAGACTTTGCAGAATTACAGGAGAAAACCATTAAAACAAAGCTAAACGCTTTATAAACTGGCCAGGGTGAATAAAGCAGGATAAATCACTTTTGCATGTCACAGAAAACAAGACCAGGTGGAAAATTACTGCAGCCACTATCACAAAGACTGCACAAATATCAGAGCAGTAAATTCATCTGGCTGTCATTTGTTTGAATAAACAGAATAACACTGGAAGGTAACTTGGTTAAGAGAAGCAGGTCAAACAGAGGACATAGTTTACTGCAGTAACCTTCTGCTGTGATCCTATTCATGGAAACTGAAGCTGCACTTATTAGGATCTGTTTAACACATTGTACAACATAACGTTTCTGTGCCTGGCTTCATACTGCAGTAAACCCATCATAAACCACTTGATAATGACGTTATAAATGCTCGCTCTACAACCTGTAGCAGCATCACAATGCATGAACAATGCATTTACCCAAGTTTTTACTGGCGTATTATAAAATCTACTTGCAATATAAAAGGTCTACAGTATCATAAACCTGTCTGAAACCTGTTTTCCACTGCCTTAGCACTTACTTGCTCTCCCAGTTGTTTGCAAGACACTCTAAGCCAGTGCTGGACGTTATTTCGAGATGTGGGAGGTCCAAATAAAGACAGATCAACACTTTCTGCATCCTCAGTAGTGATGTTCCTGAAGAACTTGGAAGGTTCTTGTACCCATGGTCTAGGTCCTCCTTCAAACAACATATCTTTGGAGGAACCCAGCGTCACTAAAGCAATAGACGGAGGATCAATAATCTGTAACGAAAGACAGTAACAAATTAATGATGCTATTTATACATGGTTTGGTTGTACTTTGCAAAAGAATATTCCTTCATAATGGAAGAGGTATCTTTGTCACTCTGATTAGCCTGTGAATTTCCCCACAGTGCTTTGTAAGCACAGTTATTTAAGAACAGAGCTGTACCAAAATCATTAGCATCACCTAGAAGATTTCTGCCCAGTTGGATTGTATTCAATGGAACCCATGAATCCAAAGAACAGTTTTAACTACATTCCAATCACATCTCTCAAATGAAGAGTTATAGCAAGAGAAAGACCCTGAATGTACTCTTCTCAGCACATCAGAGAGACAGTATTCTACTACATTTTTTAAATAGATGGTACTTTAAATTAATGAAATGATGACAAATTTTAGTCTTTAAATCCACTTCACCTGGCTGTGCTCTCCCAAGCACAGTTCTGTGCATAATTAGTCTCCTGCACAGTTTTTACTTCAGTGCTCTAAAAGAAATTCTACACTGATGTGCATCACCAAGAGAGTTTGTGCTGTTTATCACCACGGAAACTAACTTGACACTTAATTACACCATAAGCATTTGTAGCTTGTGCTCCACAATATCCTATTCCTTGGGAGTGGAAAAAGAAAGAAACAGCAGTTTACGTGATGATTCAGTTCTTCTTCATAAGTGTGTTTTCGTAGGAAGAGGAAAAAAGCATGGGAAGGGTTGGCATAAATGTTCCTCTTTCCTCCCATTTACTCCCTTGTTATATTTGTAATAGGAAGGTAAAAAAACCAGTGGAAAACTATGAGATTTAGTCTGCCTGCCCTCTGACTCCTCCTGCCTGCCTTTCTCCCACTTTTTATGGGTTTGGTTTTGTGGTTTTTTGTTTTGGTTTGGTTTTTTTTAGATATCTGACAGAAGAATGCTGCCTTCCATTTCTGGGCATCATAAATATTTCACTCTACAGATAGGAGGGAAAAGAGTGTGGAAACCACTATTCAAAGAAAAAGTTCTTCATTGTGATAGTGATATCTAAGGACAGATTTATTTATTTGTTTTAAGTACACTTCATCTGCCCTCCTTGTGCCCAGGGGGGTCAAGGGAGGTGGTTCTGCCCTTCTATTCCTCTCTCATGAGACCCCATCTGGAATCCTGTATCCAGTTCTGGAATCTCCAACATAAAAAGGAGATGGTACTGTTTGAACGTGTCCAAAGAAGGGCTACAAAGATGATCCGAGGGCTGGAGCACCATCCATACATGGACAGGCTGAGAGAGTTGGGATTGTTCAGCCTGGAGAAGAGAAGGCTCCAAGGAGACCTTAGAGCAGCTTCCAGTATGAAAGGGGCTCCAGGAAAGCTGGGGAGGGGCTCTTGACAAGGGCCCGTAGTGATAGGATGAGGGGAAATGTCTTTAAATTGGAAGGGGGAAGATTTAAATTAGACATTAGGAAGAAATTTTTCATGATGAGGGTGGTGAGGTAGGCAGGTTGCGCAGAGAAGCTGTTGTTACCCCATCCCTGGAGGTGCTCGAGGCCAGGTTGGATGGGGCTTTAAGCAACCTGATCCAGTGGGAGGTGTCCCTGCCCATGGCCAGGGGGTTGGAACTTGATAGGTTTTGAGCTCCCTTCCAACCCAAACCATTCTATGATCATTTAACATCATATATAAAAACGTGTTACAATACCTCAAGGGGCTTTGCTAATAAATGTGAATGAAACCACACATACAAAAAATTCTGAGTGAAAGGGCCTAGACCCTCTCACCTTGCTGCTGATAACAGAAAGTTTATACACACTGCTCAGGATGTCTCAGCAGCTTCAAATAATTGTACTCTGCTATTCAAGGTCTTAGACAGAAAAGCAAATTTAAAAGTAAAATCATCATTACACTCCCCAATTTGCACTCTTCACGCAAACTTTTGTTCCAGACTTTGGGGAAAAAGAGCTACAGTAAATTATAGCAGACTTCAGCTTTGCAGATTTGGTGTTGGCTCTCTGCAGACAAGGGCAACACAAGCATCCTGTTTCCTATTTCCATATACTGACCCTGTACTCACTTTTTTTTTCCCCTGTTTTCTTTATTGAAATGTCCAGCAGTGAAATATTTTTTTCCCATTTCTACTGAAAAATCATATATTTTCAGTGCCATATAGCGAAATCAGCTTTGCTGCCTTGCGAAAACCAGTTTATGTACTATGAAAGTGGAAATCATGAGATAAACCGGGCCTTTTTCCACTTGCCATCATGGACTCAGAATTGTGACTGCCCCCTTACCACCTTATTAAGCCACTCATCATTCAGTTAAAATGGACAGTCAAGAAACAAGCCGTTAGTGTCACACGATTTTCAATCCATCTGGAATCTGCTGAACTATAATTTCCTAATTCAGGTGTGCTGTGCAAAACAAGATACACATCCTCACTCGAGGAGAGCTGACTCCTGTTCCTGCCCTGCACATTTGTTCAGATGACAGCAATTGTGACTTATGCCACAAGCCTGAAAACTGGCAAGGTTATCCAGCTCACTTCCCACCTCAGAAGTTGCAAGAATCCGTTAGTTTGCTATCGCAGGATGCCTCCTCAATTGTTGGCTTGTGACAAATGCCACTACACGTAAACACCACAGAGGAAGGGTTAAAACACAATTCCCTAAAACATCCCATAATCTTTCCCATCGATCAATCACCCACCTCATTTTTTTTTAAACATACTTACTTTGTCATACCAACTTGCTATCTGTCATTTAAAGATATTTTAAGCAATGTATTGCCTTAGGAACAGCGAGAGCAGACTCACCTTTAATGGCAGATGAGCTGCAATGGTGATGCTAGCGCTGAGGTGGATGCGACCGTGGGTGTAACTAACAACAAGCGCTGTGTATCCTTGAGTTTCAGCTTTCACTCTGACTCCACTACAAAAACCAGCAGTTGGCTTCAGCCTTCCTGTCAGATAAATTAAAAATACATAAATACATATTTAGAGAGAAATATTCAGGCATTTTAATGCAGGTTCAACACGGCTCTTCTCAAGAAAAGCACTTCCATCAGACAGAGAGATGTGTTCTCCAACTAAATGGGTAAAAACGTTCATTCTGGCTTCAAGCTCAATGCTGACCCAGGTACCCACGTCTCACAAACTTCTTTATTCTCACTTGTCCTAAAAGTGATGTGAGTCAACTTCTACCTCTTACTGTCTTCATCTTCTGTTCTAAATAAAACTGGTTTGTTATTAAGCACCAGAAAGTCTCTGGTCACACAAGCTCCCCTGCACAGAACAACTTCTGTGGCGATGCATAATTTCTCCAGCTGAAGGTAGCATGTTTTCAGGAGATTTCCCTGCCTGCTTAGAGGACATTTTGGGGTTTGGGAGGCATCTATTTTTTCTCTTTTTTTGGAATGAAACAACATACTACAGTGACATTTTAAATGCCTGCCTCTCAGGCAAACCAATGGGACAACGCAGACTTGGTTTTACTGGCTCAACGGCACAGGAGAGTGCTTCCATACGAGAGTTGCTTGGAAAAAAAAATCAATGGCACATCTGAGTAACATACTGAATTCAATAAACACAGGAACAAGTGCATCGTTCCATGTCCACTTAGCCCAGCAACATTAACATCAATCTTTGAAAATGACAAGCAACCTCCATGCTCTTAAACCTGACAAGAGGTATTTCTTAAATCAGTGAGCTTAACAATGACAGAGCTTGGGCAAAATTTAAGTAGCAGCTTGTCTTGGTTCCTCGTGATCAAACAATGAATCGTGTCTTTGTAGAATTGAAAGTATTATTAATCCTAATGTTCCTGCTAATCTTCCAATGATACCTCAAAACACCATCTACGTGGGCCCCTTATGAGAAACCCATCAGCTTCATTGCAGAAATGCATTACAAATACGGTAACAATAGAAAGTCACCTGGTATGCCATACACCATCCAATAAAATAATTGCCAGAATGCTTTCATTGTCCCTCAAAACGTCAAAAATACCAAAGGAAAGTTCTGCATAAAAAAGTAAGTACATCCTCACAATAAAACTGCTCTGATCCCCACCTCTGAAGTTAAGTGGCTCTGAGAATACTGCATGCAGCAACTGAAACAAGTGATTTAAAGAGGACGTATGACTTCGCAACACCTTATTTGAACCTTCAGAACAGGGAGGGAGTCAAATCACCTGGAAGTGGCCTGAAGACACCACGGTTTTCTACTTCCACCACTAGATCAAAGTGTGAACAGTCACTCAGCGGGACCGTCTCACCCATTTCAACGTTTGTTAGGCCATTAATCCTCAGAGGCAGCTCCAATACTTGGCCAACACGTGCTTCAACTCGACACGGTGAGAACTCCATTCCACTAGGCTCAGTGACATACACCTGAAGGAGGAAAGAAACACAGGACAGAGAGGTGCGAACAGAACTCCACAAACCTGTAGCAGACTTTAGAAATTAAAAGATTACTTTTGGAAATAAGCCCAGCAGAAATACATCTTTCAAGCTACCATAGCCGATTCATCGATGAACAAGCCTTAACTGCATCATTCATTATTTGACTTGCAACTTTTTCCATTATCGTTAAAGAAACTGCCACAGACTCCATATTTCTTAGCAATCGAGGTGATCAAAGCTTTTCATTTGCAATACTTTAACTTCCTAACCATCTGCAAGCAGCTTCAGGACAGATTATTGAACCATATGGTATAGAGTTAAAACTGTAATCCTTGTTAACCACCCCTAAAACTTGCTTGCTGAGGTCAGTAAATAGAACTCTTAGAAGTTATTCGACAAAGAACACAATTCCTATCACAAGAATAAAGGCACTCAAAAATAACCTATTCAGATTGTGCAACACACTGCTCTGAAAGCTTATAAGGAGAAAAGTAGTTGTTCCGTCTTCAGGCTTCGACTTATGTTTGAGGATAAGAAGTTCAAACTGAAAATCTTCATTCCTGTGTCTCCTGCTAGTAACTGTCACACTGCTACAAAGCAGCACTCTGGGTTGTCCAGAGAATAACTTCAGAGCAAGTCTGTAAACTAAATTCTGCATAAATTTTGATTCGTGTCATTATTTTAAAGCATGATTTTCAGTACTTCTCCAATCCATTCTACAGAACTGACGTAAATAACCTGAGCACAAAACCCAAGACAATTTGCCCCTCAGAACCCCAGCATTAGTGGATGCAGCTGCTTGGAGTAAAATTTGGTTAGACACAGCTTTTCCAAAACACACATATTAAAAGAGAAGAGAGAGGAAAGACACCTGGTTACTTAGCACGCTCTCCACTATGGGACAGAGTTGGCAGTCTTGACCACATGTGTTTTTTAACACTTCTGTCAAAAGGGACTCTGGTGCGACAGCAGCACAGCACAATTACAGCAGCGCTGCACATGGGAACACTTAAAAGTTATGAGGTATTTTATAGAGTTAACGGACGTCTATTCGATGCGATCGGCTTCCTCCTCACCAGCTGCCACAACACAAACACGTAACCTGGAAGTAAGGTGCCCTGTTCCAGGGCCTGCAAGACATGCTTCCTAAATCAGCTTCTATGCTCCCTCAGAAATGGGACCGTCACCTTTACGAAGCCTCAGCCAGATGGAGGTTGTTTGCCAGCCATGATAGCATCGGCTTGGCATAAACAAACCTATTTCATTTATGACCGTGCAGTTAGACAAACACAGCCGCTGGATTCCAGATTAGTCACGCGTGCTCGGCACTCTGTTTTTC
Organism: Phaenicophaeus curvirostris; assembly: GCF_032191515.1. Lineage (NCBI taxonomy): Eukaryota > Metazoa > Chordata > Aves > Cuculiformes > Cuculidae > Phaenicophaeus > Phaenicophaeus curvirostris. Next base: position 2,962,237 of record NC_091402.1, on the reverse strand, counting down.
TCAAGTCAGCAGCAAATTTCCTCTTCTCTGTCAGGTTTGCATTCCAGTACTTAGCTCCTTCCACACATCACAGTGTTAAAGCATAGATTAAAATGCCTGAAGCTGTGGAGGCAGCGGAGCAGTACTGCTTCCCAGCAGCGAACAAACACCATAGGAGCACTTTTAGCATCTAGGAAGTGATGGAGTCCCCATCCCTGGAGGGATTTAAAAGATGTGTGGATGGGTTGCTTAGAGACATGGCTTAGAGGTGGACTTGGCAGTGCTGGGTTAACGGTAGAACTTGATGATCTCAAACGTCTTTCTCAACCTAAGAGATTCTATGTTACAGGTCTGCCAGTTCTTAACAACTTGACAGAGTAAGCTCTGACACATTTTCGTTGAGGAAAATTATTTGCGTTCAGAGGACACAAGGTGATAGTACCAAATCAATAACATTCTAAAGAAATTAGTTCAGAATGTAGATTTATGGTGTTAATCAGTGTTAACCAGAGCAGCCTTTTCACTTACCTTTGCACACTATTTCCTGTGGGCCTATTACATAGATTCCTGTACTGTCTTCACTCTGTATTACACACTGATCCCCCTGACCAAACGCTAAGAGTAGGGCATGACTTACACACCGACCGCAAAATCCCTCTTGGGAGGTGTTTGTTTCCATTTTCTCCAAATTTTCATAAAAGATAATTTTTTCCTGGCCAACTTTGGTATCTAGATTCACTATGTGGCACTGTCTAACATTTCAGCCACTTCTCCAGGAAGGGACTACCTTAAACAACCTGATACCTGTTACGATTTTATATTGAGGGCAAACACCCACCTTTTCCCCTGCAGAACACATTTTCAGTTTGGCTTGTCTGCTTAGCTGACCAGGCCAGTAGCAAATCACGATTTCGTTTTTGCACTCAGAACTTTCAACAAGGAAAAAAACTTGCCAAGGAAATCAGGAAGGGGCAAAAATGTGAGTAAAGTTAACACAGCAGAGAGAGCTTGAATTCCCAGAAGCCCACACTCTGATCACTTAACCTGCCACAGGGCAGGCAGGAAGATCTCTTGGGAACATTTTGGGAAGGGGGATGCCTATGCCATTCTCAGCTTCTTTGCTGTTCCCAGAAGCCACACTCAAGAGTGGTCAGGAAAAATTAGTTTTACCTTCATTTCTCCATAATGCAACGGATTCTGAACATCAATTGCCTGAATCACACTAACGCCAATATCACTTCCAGTTGTCATTACTCCTTTGACTGTCACTGTAGCAACTGACTGGTTTGAAGAGGACCAGCTGAAATTCCCACTTCCACCATGAGCCTAGAACACAGAGAGAAAACCTTTAAAGTATATGGTTCTCGCATTCCTTAGATGTCAAGCCTTTGAATACCTTGCATGAAGACCAGGGGGACAGAGCAACGAAAACGCTATTACTGAGGAAATACAAATAAAAACTCAGAATTTTCAAACACGCAAGGTCGAGTAAGAGATGAGAAGATAACCACCTTCATTCATCTCCATTTCAGCCTTCTTCCTGCACGTACCCTACGTGCTCACCGTCACTGCTAACCCAAACATCTCTCTCCCAGCTGCAGCAGCCCAATGCTCACAACTCCCAGTGATGGATGGTGTTTAAAGTCAGCACGTGATTTCACAAACTGGCTCTCCAAAGGCCTGGCACCTGGGATTATCCCACCCCTGGAAACTCTGACCGTTTCTCTGTTGTTAACACCCAAAGAGCTGATTTGGGCTCTTAGAGCTGGTAACCTGATGCAGTGTACCTGCTTCTTTCGATGGGAGCACTTGGCAGCCAGGACAGGGCAACACCTGCTGCAGGGTTTTACAAAGAGAAAGGCCAAAAAACATTCTGCCAATACAACACAGGGTTGTCCTCCTGGATGTGCAATACAAGCTACTGAAGAAACAAAACATTATAATGCTGTAAAATGCATGGTTTTAAACACAGTTATTGCGAGCTGTAGATGGTGTCTATTGAGACAAAAACTGTGCAGAAAGGAATACTGAGAATAATGCCTTTTTAAAGAGAGTTTTTTTTTAAAAAAACAGACTATCAGGCTTCAAAATAAATAATAAGGTTCCATCAGAAGTAAACAAGGGTGAACATCGGAGTAAATTTTGCTGTTTATGTCTATTGTATTCTTGTTTAACTTCCACAGCATTTCACAGAATCACCAGGTTGGAAAAAAAACACTGGATCATTGAATCAAATCATTCCCATCAATCATGCCCTCCAGCACCTCATCCACCCGTCCCCCAAACACCTCCAGGGAAGGTGACTCAACCACCTCCCTGTGCAGCCTGTTCCGGTGCCCAATGACCCTTTCTGTGAAAAAACTTTTCCTGATGTCAAGCCTGAACCTATCCTGGCAGAGCTTGAGGCCGTTCCCTCTTGTCCTGTCCCCTGTCACTTGGGAGAAGAGGCCAGCACCCACCTCACCACAACATTTCACGGAATCATAGAATCACCAGGTTGGAAAAGACCCACCGGATCATCAAGTCCAACCATTCCTATCAAACACCATATCATGTCCCTCAGCGCCTCGTCCACCCATCCCTTAAACCCCTCCAGGGAAGGTGAATCAACCCCCTCCCTGGGCAGCCTCTGCCAGTGCCCAATGACCCTTTCCATGAAAAATTTCTTCCTAACGTTCAGCCTAAACCACCCCTGGTGGAGCTTGAGGCCATTCCCTCTTGTCCTGTCCCCTGTCACTTGGGAGAAGAGGGCAGCACCCTCGTCTCCACAACCTCCTTTCAGGTAGTTGGAGAGAGCAATGAGGTCTCCCCTCAGCCTCCTCTTCTCCAGGCTAAACACCCCCAGCTCTCTCAGCCATTCCTCATAAGGCCTGTACCCAAGCCAGTAAAAGCGAGTCCGTGTGCTCAGCCTCGGAGTGTGTCCACGCCAAGAGCTGAGAGTGGTCTCTGGCTTCATTTCAGCACAGTCAATGTCTCACCACGGTGCCTTCCCATCCAGGAGAAGCACCATCGTGTGTCGGGAACACAGGGTCGAATGCTCACTCCCTGCCCCGGTACTTGCTTTTCACATCAGGGACTCAAACCCCATGAGGGTGCTGAAAGCCACACGTCCCAGGGGCTTTGTCTCAGCTGCAACCTAAGATATGAATGGATAACTGTGACTAATGCTCTTGACAAGGCACAAAGAAGGGACAATATGGCAATCTGAAAGAAAAAGTCTAGTTGGACTCCAGAGCATCATGTGGAGGAAGGAGAGGCTGGCCCTGAAGAACAACTCCACTGGCATCTTCCACTTAATCTAATGACAGTCTCACTCATAAGACTATTTATCACGGCACCCGATGGGGTCGGTTCTGGCAGCGCGCTTTCCTTTCAGCTCCAAATGACAGTGTGAGGGCATTACTAACAGAGGAGAAAATTATAAAGTTCTAATCGCTGAATTTGGGCTCCAAAGCAAGTCAATCTGTGGCACTGCACAGACATCACGGAATTAAATGTATTTAAAAATGCCTCTCAGTGGGTTAATGCTCAGGTGGCTATAGAGCCACCCTGAACCTCACTCTTTAAAATTCACAAGTATCTAGCGCTGCCCCCACTCATCATTTCTCTTTTCCTTTTCCACAGATCTACTGGAAAGTAGGATGCGTCATAATTTATGTAAAGATAAAAAAGATGAGAAATCTTGCCTAAAAGGGCAGTGTTGAAAATAAACAAATCCAAATTATGCAGGAGCTTAGCTGATAACTTTTACGGTGAATGGGGGATTAAAAGGACAATTCTTTCTCTTATTCCTCCACATGAAAATGAGAGCAACCAAACTGCAGAAAGAGCACTGGACAAAGACAAAGGGATAAACAAGTCCTGGTGTGCAACAGAAGGAGATGCACAGGGTGTGGTGAGAGATGGTTAAAGAATGTAAAATTTCAGATTTTTTTTTTGTAAAGATATTTTCAATTAAAACAGGGAAACGAGCAGAAACCATAAAAGAGATATCCAGTTCTTATTAATTCTATGGAGTTGCACCTTCTTAAAAAAAAAATATTACTACACTTTTCTCCCTAGCAGTCCGTTTGCACCATGGACAGAAAGAGTAAAGCAGCTTCTGCTTCAGTCTAATCGTTACCCACAGCCTGTTAGCTGAACTCCACAAACTGTTATGGGTGACAGTGACACCCTCACTAGAAAATCATAACCTCCACATCCTTAACTTCACAGAGATGGCACTTTACTTCCCTAATGGGAGGGAGGGAGGGAGGAAGGGAGGAAGGGAGGAAGGGAGGAAGGGAGGGAGGGAGGAAGGGAGGGAGGGAGGAAGGGAGGAAGGGAGGAAGGGAGGAAGGGAGGAAGGAAGGAAACATCCTTTTTCCTCCCTTTCTTATTTTTTTACTTGCAACAGAATCCATCTTATTAGCACAAACATGAACAAAGCAACAAACACAAATCCAGACAGCTGACAAAGAAAAACCTAAAAGTAATTTTGATACCATCTGGAAGGAGTTGCTCCAGCTATAAACAGAATTTGGCTCCACCCAAAAATCCTACTCAATGCATTGTCAGAAAAAGCCTATGCACCAATTTAAAAGAGCCAGACTCAAAAACTATTGAGTAGGAGGCAAACACGAATCCACAGGCAGGAACAACAGTCAAGCTGTGCGCTACTGTAAACAGCTGCTGGTGGATGTTGAATGCCAGGCGGGGAAAATATTCCCAGTTTCAGTAAATGCAAAAAGATTGAAATGTTGGGAGAAAAAAATGTTTTTATGTTTTTAATCAAAAAAAAAAAGAATCACTGTGAAGTAAGAACAGTGATGCAGATTCCTGGAGTAACACAAGGGAATGTTCTCTGGTGAGATATTTGATGATATGTGTAAAATAAGGCAAGATCAGAGCAGAACCGTAAAAGAGGTGGAAAACAGAAAACCACATTTACTCTCCCTTGCTGGGCACTAGCAAAAGTTACAATGAAGCACCAAAACCACATATTTGTATTAAGATTTTTTTACCATGTGGTACTGGTGTGGTTGGGTATAGCATGATATGAACCAGTTAATCCCACAGAAATTAAAAGTAAAGATGACAGAGCTCAACTCAATGGCATGAACTTCAGATTTACACAAAGTATGCAATGTTATCCCTGTGAGACGAATTTTTTTACTTCAGACACCACACGTTGTAGAATCACAGAATCAGGGAACGGTTTGGGTTGGAAGGGACCTCAAAGCCCATCCAGTTCCACTCCCTACCATGGGCAGGGTCACCTCCCACTGGATCAGGAGCTCCAAACCCCATCCAACCTGGCCTTGAACACCTCCAGGGATGGGGCAGCCACCACTGCTCTGGGCAACCTGGGCCAGGGCCTCAACAGGAGCGAGAGTAAGTAAATGAAAGACAGGAGATAAAGGTTGGGAGATTACGTTTGTTGGGTTTTTTTGTATGCCCTTTTTAACTATACGTCAGCTGCTACAACACCTAACGCAATTCCTCCAAATACAGTTTTGCACATCTCTCTGCCAGAAGTATCTGAAGTCAATTCTGTGTAAGCAGCTACAAGGCCTCATTGCACTTCCTTGGGCAGCACTTCATGTGATGAAGTTCTTCTTTGCATACCTGTATGGTGTACTGGTAGACTCCTGCTTTTGGCTGCCAAGGAAACGTCAAGATGCTGGGTGTGAGAACTATGGGAACATAAATTTCAACATCTTGCTGGTTTCGCACCGGAACTGGCAATGCATGAACACCTCCGTCCTACAAAAAACAACACAGGTATTATGAGTGACACCGCAATACTTCCTAGGAATACTGTTTAGTTCTTATGCACAGAGAAGTTGTCAAAAACATCTCAGAGAAAGGAAAGCAACTACTTAGGTTCACTTAGGAACAGCGTTACTTGTGAGCAGAGTCAGCTCATCACAGCAAAGTGTGCCACTGTATTAAGCGAGCAGTATTGCCATGGGGGTACAGGTGCCCACACAATTTTTAACGGCAAACAGCAAGAAGATAAGTACTCTTACTCCTAGCTTTTGAGACCTTGTCTGGAGACCTAGTTCAGTCACTCCACACCTGCATTTACTCATTGCTCATTCCACTCTGCAGCAGGTGAAGATGAAATTCAGCCTAAAAGACCCATTCGCCAACCCATCCCAAGACACCGTTCTTGGCATCTTTGCTGGAATTGCAAGGCCGTAACCCTCTGGCATAATACCCCGTTCCCTACTGGAGTGCTGAAGGAAAACTATAACAGCTCTCAGCAGCCCTCCCTTCATTGCAGAGAACCTCTGACACAGAGCATGACCATGGCTTATCATACACAAGGATCTACTAAATCCTACTCAAGGAACCACTAAAACGATTTCACAGCAAAAGGGCTCAAGTGTTGAACTTTCCCGAGTTCCAAGCAGAAGCGACTCACTTGCACACCACGTGCCCTCGTTAGCCATACATTCAGCAGCCTGCCCGACCAGCACAAAGTTAATGAATATTAACGTGAAGAAATGTGCAGGCTGATACATTTGGCAGATTTTCATTCCAGCATTTCACGTCACTTACCAAACGACAGAAAACTCTCCAAATGTAACTGAATGCAGAGCAAGGCCAGGGTATGAGACTGGTGATCCTACTACAATAAACTGTACAATCCACTCAGAGAACGTGAGAGGACCTTTGCACCAGCACAAGGAAACGATAAGTGCCCACATAAGTATCTGCCATGGAAAAAGAAATCAGTGCTGTGCACCACGAGTTCAACAGGCGTTTGCCACACACTCGGCAGCGAAATCCCACAGTCTTTAAGCAAATCCTCTGTTGATTTAATTGACAGTTTTCCTGAAGTAAGGCTGTTGGAATTTGGTTCTCAATCTGTTTAAACAAAGATGGCTTAGACCCTTCTAATGCTTAGGTTTCCTTTTACTGTGTCGTTATTAAGTCATTGCTGCACAAGGTAGTTTTAGGGCTACCAGTAAAGCAGAAGAGTTGTTATAAAAACATACCTGATCTACTACTGATGTCAGCGCAGCATCAATAACGGTCTGACCCTTCTTTATTGCTCTCACATAATGGTATGATCCATTCAGAGATGACTTCAGCACCTCAAAATATTCCTTGGACAGCTTTGTATTAATTCTGATATTCTAAAACCAGAACATTCAATATATATTGCCACAGGTAAACAAGAGTAATACTGTACAGGCAGCCATAAACATGTCAGCCACAAATCAATGAAAACACAATTCTGTAATAACACAGTTCAGAGAAACTTAACTGAAAGGGAATAAGGATTTTTCTCTATGAAAGTTTCAGTCTTTCAACAAGAGCAGTGGTGGCTGCCCCATCCCTGGAGATGTTCAAGGCCAGGTCAGATGGGGTTTTGAGCAATCTGGGAGGTATCCCTACCCATGGCAGGGGGTGAGACTGGATGGGCTTTAGGGTGCCTTCCGAACCAAACCATTCTATGATTCTATGACATCTTTTAGACACAGCATTAACTCCACAGAACATATTTACTTTTTCACATTATCAGCAACATGCAATTTTGTATTATAGGTATCAATATTTACACCACTAAATAATTCATACATTTCTTAATATTGTCAGTCTTAAACACAAAAGGGGAAGAACTTACTAACATACTGCCCCAATTGCACATTTCTGAGATCATTGAATCATTTGGTTGGAAAAGGCCTTTGAGATCATCAAGTCCAACTGTACCTGCACACTACTAAACCAGATCCATAAGCACCTCATCTACTCATATTTTAAATCCCTCCAGGGATGGGGACTCCACCACTGCCCCGAGCAGCTGTTCCAGTGCCTGAGAACCCTTTCAGTAAAGAAATTTTTCATAATATCCAATCCAAATCTTCTCTGGCACAACTGGAGGCCATTTCCTCTCATCCTACGTAGCTGAAACTCAGATCTATATCCCAGGAAGCAAATAAGTGCAGATAAAATAACATTCACGCAAATTCAATACTCTGAAAAGCAATAATTTAAATTTTTTTTCTGCTTTCAAATAAACTATTTAAATTTTATTTCTTTAAACAGTGTATCAAGATGGTACATAGAACCTAGAATTCATCTAATTCAACAATCAAACAGTGAAGTGCTTTAACACTAGTGAATCACCTAAGCTTTCCCCGTAATCAATCAAAAAGAAACAGGCAGCTCCTCAAGAGCATTAGGAGCCTGCCTTACACTTCATTGTTTAATAGGAGAGGCTGCCTTGAGATGTGACAACATTCTGGTGGGGATCGATGAGTTGAAGCATGGTATTAATAGTACTTGCCAGCAGCTACACGGGTTTAAAATTTCCAGTGCAAGGCCTATGCTACGTGTTTGAAGTGCATCGTCCTGCTTCTCCCAGTCTTTCCTACAGCACTTAGACTCAAATGGGCACTTGCACATGAACCACCCACTGCTCTATTATTAAAACAAAAAAAACAACAACAATAAAACAAAAGGAAAAGGCAAGAAACAACATAATCTGAAATGCCCTAACTCACTGTAAATAAGAAAGCTCAACTAATTTCAAAGAAAGCCAGGATTGAGAAGATAGACACTCAGAAGTAGATTAACTTTCAACTTACATCAGATAAATACACCTTATTGCTTGATTTATCATATACTTCAATGGTAATTTCGTAAAATCTGCCTGTTTCTAGGACCCATCTGTCACCTGGATGAATTGAAAATCCTGCAAAAGAGGAAATATTGAACAGCACAAATCAACAGCCTCTTTACATAGTGGATACAAGCATTTTGCTTCCGGTGCTCATGCTCTGAAGATGTACCTTCATTGTTTTAAGCTGCTAAATACAGAGTTGAAAGAACATAAATAAATTACTAACTCTAGTCTACATTGAGCTACTTCTATGAAAAGTAACACAAGAAATGGAAGCAACTGAATACACATAGAGAAACACCAACACAAAAACAAGGCAAGAAATTATATTAAGCAATCAGGAAGACTGCAGCCAACACCTACCTAAATACCCAGGGTTTACCACATAGATGGTGCTGTTCGGCAGCCTGGAAACTCCTTGCATGTGAATACCTGATACTTCAGTAAAGGAACAGACACATTTTGATGAAAATCAAGTAAAGATCAGCTGGTTCCTGGGGTTCCTTGTGCCTTTTTGGATATTTAAAGCTAATTGTAAACTGTAAATAAATGTTACCCCACTATCCTGTAAGACAGTGAGCATTTCAGAGAGATTCCACTAGGGGATATAATGCTCTAAATATAAGCATTACTTAAAGCCCTGCCACATTTCAAAGAATCACCAGGTTGGAAGAGACCCACCGGATCATTGAGTCCAACCATTCCTATCAAACACTAAACCATGTCCCTTAGCACCTCGTCCACCCATCCCTTAAACACCTCCAGGGAAGGTGAATCAACCCCCTCCCTGGGCAGCCTCTGCCAGTGCCCAATGACACTTTCTGTGAAAAACTTTTTCCTAATGTTCAGCCTAAACCTCCCCTGGCGGAGCTTGAGGCCATTCCCTCTCGTCCTGTCCCCTGTCACTTGGGAGAAGAGCCCAGCTCCCTCCTTTCCACAATCTCCTTTCAGGTACTAGTAGAGAGCAATGAGGTCTCCCCTCAGCTTCCTCTTCTCCAGGCTAAACACCCCCAGCTCTCTCAGCCGTTCCTCATAAGGCCTGTTCTCCAGACCCTTCACCAGCTTCGTTGCTCTTCTCTGGACTCGCTCCAGAGCCTCAACATCCTTCTTGTGGTGAGGGGCCCAGAACTGAACACAGGATTCGAGGAGCGGTCTCAGGAGAACAGCCATGATTCAACTGATCTTTTACAAACTTCATTTCTTAGAACATTTCAAGGCATCAGGCAGCTCTGTTGAGACTGAATTCACAGCAGCACCGCCTTCTATGGCTCTACAAGGTGCTCCTGACTTTCAAATCTAGTGGTACAAGTGCGGATAATTTCATCTTTTTGTGTTTTGACTCCCGCCACGAAGATCCAGATGGAAAAGCATCACTTAGGAAGGATACTCTTGTGCCCAAGTATGAGGTTGGTTTGTCCCTGCTGCAATGCGGTTACAACCGATGTTGCCTGGTCCAACCTGGCAACTGGCCGAGGCACATCTCCCTCAGGATCAAGTGCACTGTTCTGCAGCTGCAGTTCATACTGATCAGACGGCATCATTAATTCTGTATATAAAATGAGACAACATATGAAACAATAAAAGCAACTGTATCAGTGTTTGGAGGCTGCTAATTATTGCTGATTAGTTTTTACTGATGCCTAGTGCACACATTAAATCACTATTTTTAATGTCTTGTAGAAATAGCATTTCTAAGACTATACCAACACAAAGACACACAATGAGATTCTCTCCTAATTCTAATTTCTTTCAAGCTGCAGTTTCCAACTAATATCATCCCACCGATTAGACCTAACATCCAAATCATTCCCAGCTCCAAAAGTGGTCAAATCACATTCCTAATCTAGATTTGATTTAACTAAGAAAGTCAGACACAGCTTCTTAGTCAATGTGAAACAAATGACCACATCTAAAATGCCAGCGCTAGCTCCTGTTCTAAGTTATCTTTTCCCTTCTGTCCCTGACAATTCTGCCAAAGCATATATGTGGTTTTTTATATATATATATATACACACACACACACACACACACTTTACAGGTACAATATTTTGAGAGAAAAAACAACTATACCAGCATGTGGTTTAGGAAGACAGTGCTAAATAGTAACAAAGAGTTTAAACACAATTAAAATTTCTCAGCAGTTAAAAATTCACACGAGGCATTAAAACAAAACCAAACCCAGGACAAACCTGTAATCTTCCCTTGCCTTATTTTCTGAACTCTGTACCGAATTGATGTTCCTACCAGGAGATAAACGTCATATGCAGGATTTAACAGGATGTTTTCCAAAATAAGCAATCTGACTTCTGCAGGATATACATGCTATCAATTGAGGAGAAAAAAAAACAAGGAACCATACTTAAAGCAGTTCATTTGTTTGAAACAGACTATGCAACAATAACTTTAAAACTATAAGTGAAAATTCTTCCTTGCTGTAAGTGGCTCTTAATTATCATCTCAGATTTGTCAGAACGGGGAAATGCAGGGGACAATGAATGGTGTGGAGACCCGCCCTGTGCATACTGTGCAAGGCTGGAGAAAAACAAATCAAGTCTATATGGATATAATTTTGGTTCAGTTTTCTAGAGAATAAAGAAAATCTTGAGAGAGATGCAGTGATGACTCAGACACCTAGGAATTGTTTTTCCCTATTGTAAACCGTCGGCACCTCCATAGGACATACCATTTCACTGAGCAATATGCATCAGACTCATTGGTCTATTGCCTCAGGAAAACAACAGATAATTGTATAAATTCTATTACAGGTGTTTGAGGGATGCACACTGAAAACATGCAGTCTGGCAGCAGCGAGAGGTTTAAAGAAATTACTAACGCAGAAGCCATAAGAAATGCAAAGAGAACAATACTATTTCAATTTCACTGAGAGTATCAGTTCAAAACTAATTCAGAAAAATAAATGTTCAAACAGAAAACCAACCAAGCTACAAGCAATCAAGATAAAAAAAGACAGACAATGTAGTGTAACTTAATTCAGCACAATATACAAAGGTAGAAGTGTAATGAACTCACAAACCTTAATGTGCCCTGTTATCAGTGCCACTTACTGGTATTGTGTACAGTTAGATAATGCTCTCATAGAACAGTTTTTACAGGTATAGGTTAGGTAGTCCAAGGCAATTCCTCTGAACTAACACAAGAGTGCCAAATGAGCCTACAGGCAGGAAAGGAACCTTGGCACCCCCACCATTTCCTGCAAAGATATTTTAAGATGCAGTACTACGTTGATGCTAGCACAACGCCAACCACTCCTGTAAGCAACAAACCACAAAAACTCTCTTGGGTGCTTGTAAATTCTACAAAAAACACAACTGCGTTACCAAAGTTAAATGAAAACCTCAGTCACCACAATTTACACAAAAGAAACAGTGTGGATCTACATAGAAGCTGGGAAGACCGCCAACACTGCAGTGTAACACCCTGGTAGCACTGACCTTCTGATCCCAAAGCCTCTCCGTGGAGACCAGAATCTAATGAGGCAGAATTAGATACTAACAGCAGATTCATATGACACTCCTTTCAAGAAAAACAGGAATAAAGGTATATGCCACACAGCAATCCCTCTTCTATTGATTTCTTTATTTAAAAAAAAAAAAGACCTAAAATGTTCTAGTTGTTTTTTTTAAAGGGCCAATTCCCCATTCAGCAGGATTCTAGTCAGATCTAGATCTAGGTAGCTAGATAAACAGTTAGATAGATAGAATGACTAACTACCAGGAATAATAAAATCACACTGAAGAACCTGAAGTGTATTGCTTTGCCACAGGGCCTTTTGTCAGAGAGCTGGGTTTTGAAGTGATTTCTAGCACATGCAATGTCCTGGGTTAGGGAACTGCACCAAAATCCATCCCTTGTGGAGTGACCAAGAACAGCGCTGCCACCTTTTGTCACATGGGCTACAGAGTCAATCCAGCCAGAGACATATCATCGATATTCACAATGGGAACGATACAGCTGGGCAAACTTACAGCACTCCTGTAACAGCGGACTATAAAGCTAAATAATTAAAACAAAACAAACAAACAAATGTAAGTTCTTACCTTATAGACACTTTCCTGTATTCTTGCTTTTAATTTAGAGCTTCCCGTTTTCATTCCAGACACCAAAATGGTATCTCCTTGCTTGGCAACTTTTTCCATCTCTGATATATAGGAAGGCGGAATATAAGTGGATTCTGAGAACTTGAGTATACTGAAAAGCGAACAGAAAATTGTTAACTGATCTTCGTAAGCCCACACAGAAACAATGCCACCACCTATGCCCAGCCATTTCCATTCTGAAGCAAATTCAAGACGTCTGCCTGGGACCAGATATCCAAATTTTACTCATTCTTCAAGATATCTGCAGCTGCCTTCTGTGACTGATAAAGGTTTGTTTAAAGCTTGTTTGTGGGCTTTTAAGTGGTATCAGAAGACAGCACATGTTGTCTATAAGGTCCCTCCAGTTTTCACAGTAGGTGTAGACTGCAAAAACTCTCTAGATTATTGTGAAACAGATGTGACAGACCCAAAGCTTATGTTAAGCTGGTGCTTTTGTAAACAAGGCAGAACATAACTTTGAACCATATGAAGAAGCTGGGATGCATTTAATACATATCCGGGGAAAATCTACAAGCAGAACACTTGTAGCAATGATTAGAAATCTCAGTGAGATGTGAGAACAGAGGAAAGGAATTTGCCATGAATGGGTGAATGACAGGGCAAAAATTGAGAGAGGACTGTGTTTTAAAGGTTGCCAGCTTCTGCACCATCCAGTCTGTTTGGCTTTGTGTGCGCTGCCAGTCAAACCAGTAATGCCGTGCTGAGAACAGTCCTGAGTATTAACATACTTGTGACAGTTTATAAGTTCTTTCTGAAAGCTGTAATAACAATAGAATGTTGTCTGTTCTCAGAGCTGTGCTAAAAGCAGAGGATTTATCAGTATTAGTTTGGCTAAAATATCATCTCCAGGTAATAGTTACGCTGAAACAAAAATCTCTGCGTGGACTAGGACTCAGATCTTAAGTCCCATGGAACAGTTAGCACCCTGTCTGGCTCCTGCTGCAGAGAGAGGCCATGCACTCACACCTGAAGCTTTAAGTGTACCATGGGCTTTCTGCAGCTAATGCTCTGTGTTTGCTTTCCTAAGGCTGCAATAGAGGAGCTTGTGCTTCCTCAGTAGCAGAGAGGCTTGTTTGCTACACCAATTGGTGTCAGTGCAAAGATAAAACTCATGGAGCTCAACTTGAAAAATACCCTACACAAGACACTCCTAAGTCGCTTTCAGTTCTGGTGAGCTCAGTAAGGATGGAAACTCAAAACTGTTACTCAAAGCCACTGAAAACCAGAACAACGAAGTCACCACTGTAAAACTACAGTGCAAAAGCTTAATAAAATAAAAAGCACCACTACCAAAACAGAGACCAAAGATAGTCTGGCGACAAACAGGGGTGGAAATAAACAAACAAAATGTACAGTTTGGATTGTACTCCTATCCCCGTCACAGATGAACTTTCTGGCTTTTGAGCAAGAATTCCACCATCATTAAATGGAGGCAATTCCCGTTACGCAGGAATTCTGAAAAACACCTCTCTGCCTAGTGAGTTGCAATCACTTTCAAGTCCTTCAAATACAAGTTTCTATAAAATACATCACTTCTAAATTTCAGCCAACTTATTTTTTGAGTCAGTACAGATGAAGAACCTCTTCACCAGGCAAGCGCTTTCCACTCATTGCTTTGTCTGACGGACAACATATTGGACACCTTCATGGAATACCTTCCATTGAATTATTTCACCTGGTCTTATGAGCTGTACTTGGCATATAAGCAGTCCACTCCAGCCTAAAGGTTAGCTGGTTTGAAGGCTATTTCAACACCAGAACTAGGTGTTCAGTGAAACCTGAAACTCTTCAAGTCCAGAGAGCTACTTGCTGAAAGGGAAGAGTGTTCTTTTTTCCTTAAAAATGAATTTAACTGCTGAAATCCCAAGGTAACAGCCTTATGGGTCAATCTTTCCTTTGAACAGGATGTTTCAGGAAGATCAACAATTGCATCTGTTTATTTCTAGTTGCTGGGTTAGAGCTACTTCAGCTGCTCATTAACACCCTCAGTCATAAATTTGAGCAAGGATGAGAGAGCCCAGGCTGCTAAATACACACTTGAAAACAAACCCAGAACAACTGACATGTAACCGTTATTTTATTTATCAGCTCAGTAAACTTCCCAGATGGGGGGAAGTACTTGAACACATCAAACTTAATGGACACAAGACTCATGAGAAGAAAGTAAATTAACCTACCGCAACGCATTGTGGGAATCCGTGAAGCCGTCAGCCTCTGTGTCTTTTACTATTGTCCAGTCAAAGACCAAACCTGCCAACGTGCTGAAAGTGTTTCCTAGAAATCAAACAATCAGACCAAAAATGAAAATAAATAACAAGCATAAAGTCTTCCTGGAACACAAACTATAAATTTTTCCCTGGAGAATTTCTCTATCCTATCCCTAAAAAGGGACTTTAAACTAAATTCCTACTGATACTTAGTTAAAAATCACCATTTCAAGGTGCTCAAGACCAGGCTGGATGGGGCGTGGGCAGCCTGATCTAGTGGGAGGTGTCCCTGCCCACAGCAAAGGGGGTTGAAACTGGGTGATCTTTAAGGTCCCTTCGAAGACAAACTTTACTAGGATGCTATCTACCTTGCTTTACTGAGTTTGGCGAATTCAAGATCTTCAGCTTTCTCTTCTACTGACAGTTGGCAGCACCACAGGCCACTTTATTTCACTGAGCCCCCTGGGGTTGCAGATGGCAGCACCCATCCTCCACCTCTCAGCCCCTAAAAGATCCCACCACATCCTTCCCCCTTTTCCCACAAAACCCTTACTACTTATTGGATATTAGCAGCAACACCAAAGCCACCTGCTTAAGCAACCTTTCATTTTGAAACACGTGGGATCTGAGATGCTGTTTGGGTCCACCGCACTTAAAAACTGCACTTCTCATATCTATTGCTTTGTGTCTGAATACAACCACGATTCACCCATACAGGAATAAATCTTCACTCAGAAAACTCAAACTGCACAGCATTTTTCTACAAAACACTAAACCACCAAAACAGGAGAAACTGTAAATGTTACAAAGGAACAAAACAGGATAAATATTGAAAGCAAAAGTTTGTCATGACTGCATTCAAGTGTAATAGGCTGCTGTTCTGAAACATCTTTTGGTCTTCAAGATGAGTCTTGCTCTGCATCACAGTGCTCACTGCGACAAATATGGAACTGAAATCCCAGGATTTACTACGGTTTAAAATACATTTTCAATCGTGTTCTTCCCTTTGACATTCACATCTATATTAATCAAGAATCAAAGCAAATTTATTCTCAAATTCTTATACTTAAAGGTTTAAGCCATAAAATATTTTAAGGTGAGATAATGCAATTCACATCTTATGTTCCTCCCACTCCTACACAACTGCAGACAGTTCCAATTCCCAAATAAATAGGATTTCAAAAAAACTCCTCTCAACACACAAGGCAACATAATTAAAATTGACTGAGACTGGGTTATTGAACACGCATTCAAGTCTAACTTTCTTTAATGATTGTAGCTTTAGTTCTTCTGTTCTGCTGCAACTGAAAATTCCAGGGCCAGTGGAGAAGCGCACATAGTGACACTTGATCGAACTCAGATAAAATGGCCTTTTGCAAAATCCTTTAGTCTATCTCAGCTCAAAAGAAAACAGAAAGAAAAGAAAGAACAGACTGCTTCACATTCCTGTGCAACCTTGCTCAGCCTAGTTAAATCCTGATGGAACATTTCAACAGGACATGCGTTGAGACTTCTTCCACTACATTGTTACTCCCTGCCTGGAGGTAGAACTGCTAAGAGCTGACACCTTTAATTATTTTATATTCTAATTTTTAAAAGCAACCATAAGGCTAGAGTTAAGTTTCCTGGCAAAATAAGTATAAAAGGTAAGCAGAAGCTGTTGAAAGCAAAGCAGTGTTTGATTTCCCCATTCAGGTGGTCTGTAGATTTTAATCTTAACAAAACCAAGAGCTTACTGCATATATCATCCAGAGGGTTCCCTTTAAACTTCTCAGCTTGGCCTCTAATGTTAAATTGTGTTGCAAATAAAACCAGTGCGCACATCAGACAATGAAGGGTTTCAATGCAGATTTTATCTCCTGCTGGTAAATCTTTTACCTTCAGAATCCAAAGCCTGAATTTTTAGCTCCAGTGGTGAATCTTCAAGATAGAGTTCTCTTGTTGTGGACACAATCTGGATGTCATGAATTATATCGACTATAGCATCACAACGAAGCACTTGTCCAGTCACTTGAAAAGACACCAGAAAGAGTACATGAAATCAACAAGCCTGGATGTGCTCATCAGGTGCTCCAACAAGACAAAACGTGCCTCAAATTTAAGCCAGCAACAAAGACAGTGAAGGAACTGAAACAGGGTCATGACCCTAAATAAGGAACTGCTGGTCAAGTGATGATTGTGGCTAAACAAGCAAGAAAAGCAGTTCCTTTCCTCACTGAACTTTAGAACAAATCTTAATAAACTGTGAATTACAACAGTTAAAGGTGCATCCTCTGAGTACATACTAAGAGTTTCTACAGTGCAACTGTCAGACGTGGCTCACGTCCTAGAGAATGGAATGACTTTGACCCAGAGAGCGCAGACTCCTATATACTGCTCAGATTAGTGACTGCAAGACGTGCACTTTACCACCTACTTTTGCCTACCTGCCATTATTAAACTAACCAAGTATATGGTGTAACAGACACAGGCAATTTCCAGCCTTCTAAACACCAAACACCTGCATTTGCCTTATATAAAAAAGTATGGCCTGAAAAGGCTTTTCATCCATTCCCATCCCTTTTTTTTTTTTTTTTTTACAAACAAGCTACTTGTTTTCCTGGATGCATCATTAACATGTCTTTGAGGCCTTTAACAAACATAACTTCAAAAACATGCCCATGGAGAGCCTAAAATGAAGATGCATATGAATGGAAATGGTTTAGAATCACAGAATCACCAGGTTGGAAGAGACCCACCCGATCATTGAGTCCAACCATTCCTATCAAACACTAAACCGTGTCCCTCAGCGCCTCCCTCAGCACCTCGTCCACCCATCCCTTAAACCCCCCCAGGGAAGGTGACTCAACCACCTCCCTGGGCAGCCTCTGCCAGTGCCCAACGACCCTTTCTGTGAAAATTTTTTTCCTAATGTTCAGCCTAAACCTCCCCTGGTGGAGCTTGAGGCCATTCCCTCTTGTCCTGTCCCCTCTCACTTGGGAGAAAGCCCAGCACCCTCGTCTCCACAACCTCCTTTCAGGTAGTTGGAGAGAGCAATGAGGTTTCCCCTCAGCCTCTTCTTCTCCAGGCTAAACACCCCCAGCTCTCTCAGCTGTTCCTCATAAGGCCTGTTCTCCAGCCCCTTCACCAGCTTTGTTGCTCTTCTCTGGACTCGCTCCAGAGCCTCAACATCCTTCTTGTGGTGAGGGGCCCTGAACCGAACACAGTTTGTGTGCTTCTAAATCTCTTATTTTGTTTCTGGAGGATGCCAGGATACCCAGAAACGGGCAGCAGTATGCAGAGAAAAGGTAAAACTTACTTATATCTTCAGCAAAGATGATACTTGTCAGACGGGTGGGCTGTGAGGACCGCGCCTGCACAAAAGCCTTTTGTGAACACTCACGCTCATCCTGATCCACTGCCTCTATGCTCGCAACTTCTGGCCTGGTGGAGGACCTACAAGATCATGTGGTTGAGTTAGCAAGGTTTAAGTTACTGCTAGAGAAAAAGCAAAGCTCTGGTTTAAAAGCCACTCAAACAATTCACACGAGACACACTCTGCAGTCAGGACCCAGCCTGCACAAGAGCTGGATTGCAACGGCTCCTGGACGATGTCAGCAGAAGCAAGTGTGAGCTGAGGAAGGAGGAAAACACAGAGCCCACCAGGGCCTGGGCTGACAAACACGCTGTTCTCTCCACCGTGGCACACTCGCTGCTGAATGCAACTCAGCTCAGAGCTATACCCAGCTACTTAATGAAGTTACAGAGCCTTTGGCCCAGCTGTTCCTTAGCTTAGAGGTGTGGAGCGAGCAAAGCCACATACAGAAAGCTGAAGTAGGAAGCACATAAATTTCAGCTAAAGCTCCATTCGCTACTTGTAATTGCTTTGTCAAAACACGCCTGACACAAAGGTCTGAGGAAACTGGAACATCTCCAAACCTTCCCTGATGACAGAACATCACGATTCCGTATGTCTGCTATGGCAGAGGCTCTGAACAACTGCGAAACAACATTTTTTAAGCAAGAAATAATTATAATAGTATTTAGTCTGTTTAGCTGAAGTAACGTGGTGTAAAACAGATAGAGCTGTATAATCATCTCTGGTGAAATGTAAGCCTGCAGGGAGCTTTAACTGAAAAAATGATGCACTTGTTCCTTCCTGCTCGGACTTGTGTGGCTTTTGTAAACACAACTGCTCTGTGAATGAGCCTGTGGGAAGCTCCCCATGGACACAGAGTCTGGTTCTCACTTCCCATGAGCCAGAAATATCAAGATGGGTGGGAAAAAAAATTTAAAAAAAGGGGTTTAAAAGTTATTAAAACCCAAACCTCTTGAGATGAAATTTGAGACTGCAGCAATAATACATCAGGGGCCTGAACATGGAGTGCTTAAGGCAACTGCAATGCTGAAGCACAGCATCCCTCTCGGGAGCAGCCGAAGAACACCCCTGCTCCAAATGGGATGAGCTGCTGAGTAACTGCTCTGGAGAACTGGGTCAGGGCTGCCCTGCTAAGCTCCTCGCTCGAGTTAACCCTGAGAGCAACTGCGCCGGGAGCAGAACGGCAGCGGCCGGCAGCTCACTTAAGCCACTAATGAAATAAGAGCCTGAAATAGTCCCTGCTGTTTGCCCAGGGATCCTGAGCCAAAGCTCCTTCACAAGGGCGCTTTGAAGGGCTGAAACAATGACAGAACGCACTGATGACAGAGCCGTTCATGAGCTGCTTCTCCGCAATGACCACAGCAGTTCCAGTGAAACCATTGCCCTGTCTGGCAAATGCAATCTAACCCGGGTGCTCCATCCCCAACTGGTACAGCTGGAGAAGCTCGGCTGACATACTTTTCCTTCGGAGGGAGTTCAAACCTGCCTACCAGTAATCTATGGGAAAAATCTACTCACTTAGCAGGGAGCTGGATGGGAATTCCAAACCAGCAGCACCATGTGGACCCCCCTCTCCACACACAGGCTCTGCCTACTTTTATTACTGACAGAACCAACCAATCCAAGACAGTGAGAAAAGCATTTCTTGCTAATAAAATTGCATCCATTTCCTAAAATACCACAATCAGGTATTTTCAGTTATCTTAGAGTAAACGGCTGCAGTCCAGCTGAGCATGGACCAACCTGGTTGTCACCATGGAATAAAACTGCAAGTCCTAATTTGAAACGTAAGCCAAGAAAAACACACTTCTGTGGAACAGAAACACACGTGTGTCAGCCTTCTGGTCTCCTACATACAGGGAGTGCAGGGACAGGACAAGGGGGAATGGTTTTCAGCTGCAAGAGGGGAGATTGAGGTGAGATCTGAGGAAGAAATGTTTTGCTGTGAGGGTGGGGAGGCCCTGGCCCAGGTTGCCCAGAGCAGTGGTGGCTGCTCCATCCCTGGACGTGTTCCAGGCCAGGTTGGATGGGGCTTGGAGCCCCTGATCCAGTGGGAGGTGTCATAGAATCCTAGACTGTTCTGAGCTGGAAGAGACCCACAAGGATCATCAAGTCCAACCCCTGTCCCTGCACAGGACACCCCAACATTCACACCGTGGGGCTGAGGGCGTTGGCCAAAGGCTTCTGGAATATTTTCAGGCTTGGGGCTGTGACTGCTTCCCTGGGAGCTGTTCCAGTGCTCCACCACCCTCTGGGAGAAGAACCTTTTCCTCATATCTAACATCACACTCCCCTGGCACATCTTCTTGCCATTCCATCGGGTCCTGTCATTGGTCATCAGAGAAAAAAGCTCAGCACCTGCTCCTCTTCCTCCCCTTGTGAGGAAGCTGTAGACTACAATGAAGTCTCCCCTCAATCTCCTCTTCTCCAGGCTAAACAGACCCAGTGACTTCAGCCGCTCCTCACACACTTCCCCTCTAACCCCTTCACCAACTCCACACCCTCCTCTGGAGTCTCTCCAGTAGCTTCAGATCCTTTTTATCCTGTGGCGCCCAGAACTGCCCCCAGTGCTCAAGGTGGGGCTGGATCAATGTGGACAATCCCCTCCCTCTCCCAGCTGGTGATGCCGTGCTGGATGCACCCCAGCCCTCTTGGCTGCCAGAGCACTGCTGCCCATGGCAGGGGTTGGATCTGGATGAGCTTTGAGGTCCCTTCCAAGCCAAACCATCCCATCATTCTATGACATGGGTCTGGATGTTATCACACTCGTCCACCCAAGCCACAAGACCCTAAAAGCCTCAAAGCCGAGGGCAGAGAAGCCCAGTCAGAATGTTGTTAATCGTGCAGGCTGGTGGCAGTGTATAGGCTCATTAGACACTGCACAGCGCTGTCTCGGGCAAAATTAATTAATTCAATGAATTATTAATTCATAATATTGGTCTGTTCCCAACAACATTCTGCTTCCACAAAGCCTAGACTTAAAGGATTTGAAACAACAGCAGAAACCACTAACACAGAAATGTCAAAATACCTGATCTGGTCAAGCAAAAACCAGCCCAGAGCAGTGTAAGCAATGGACAGTTCAAACACTGATTAGAAGCTTCGACCCGAGAACCATTATACTTGATACCTAAGCAATGTAAATAAACACGAAAATACTTTTCACACTAGGCTTTATACTATTTCTAACATAATTGGATTTATTTTCCATACCAGCAGCACCTTCACCTTTGCTATAAGGCAATTAAAATTTCAGAATGAACAATCATTTATTTTCCTGTTTTTCTTTAGCTTCTCAGGTAAACACAAAACAGTTACCCAGCATTCAGCAAGTTTTTTTACACAACATGAGGGTTCACAGCCAACAAGGCTTTTTTGGGACTTGGCTGGCAGGTTTTTTACACCGAGCACACAGATCTGACTTAATACGCACGCAGGCATTTTTAAATAAGCATTATATGTATGGAATTGACTCCTACTTGTGTTATTTAGTCCCTCATATTGCTCAATATTCTCTGCTGTTAGATTTTTTGATTATTATTAATTTGAGGGATTTATGTTCTTACAGTCTGAAATTAATTGTGTTTACAACACAATGGGGGTTTCACTTAGTTTTGTATTTGTTCTTTTAATATATCATTAGGTATTG
Organism: Phaenicophaeus curvirostris; assembly: GCF_032191515.1. Lineage (NCBI taxonomy): Eukaryota > Metazoa > Chordata > Aves > Cuculiformes > Cuculidae > Phaenicophaeus > Phaenicophaeus curvirostris. Next base: position 2,940,309 of record NC_091402.1, on the reverse strand, counting down.
CAATACATAACCACTACAGATTGCACTAATAGCAATGTTGTAAAACTGAAACTAATTACAGGGTATTTTTCAGACTAGAAAAAGGAAGGAACAAAGATAAACTGAAAGTTTGCACTAAATTTTAGCAGCAAGCTTACACACACTCCACAATTATAAAGGAATGTCTAAGCTCTTACAGCTAAATGCTGGTTAACTCTTATTTGTCACTGGAGCAGGGAACCTGAGCGTAGCTGCTATTTGGACTCTCAACAGCAGTTTAAAATAGGAGGTAGAATATCAGCTGTATTTCTTACATTTTAAATACAAATAGAGGTTAAGTTCTATCGCCAATAGGGTGTCTGCTTAGTTTAGGCAATTCCCTGAACGGGGCAGGTGAAGCAGAGCCCTTCTGAGGCCAACCTGAGTGACTATTGTTTGTTACACCACAACATATGAAATATTTATGACCCCTCGGTATCTGTTGACAGCTACACACGACTCCGGGTCAAGTGTGGAAAGGATAAGGCACAGATCAAACAGGGTGTACATCACAAGGCGTTGCTCTGCTCTAACGCACACAGCAATCGCTACTGTGCCCCTACACAGGCAACCAAAAAGAAACTTTTGCTTTAAGATTACATCAAAGACTGCAATTTATATCACCTCCCAATGATGGCAGCTCTTGGGCAGCGTGTCAGTGGGTGATACTGAGAGCTGGGCTTGTCAGAGGTCAAAAATAGCTCCTGAGAAGCCAGCAATGAGTCTGGCACTCACTCTTGGTCCCATGCCAGCATCCCTAAGAGAGAGCAAGGCAGGGGAGGAGACACTAGTAGAAAGAGTGAGGAGGTGAGGAAAAGAGCTCACAACGGTCCCAATATGTATTCCTTGCAGAGTAAGATCTTGCTTACAGAGGCACTTATGACACTTGCAATACAGCCCCCACTAGCCCTTCTAGCTCCCCAAACCTGCGCCTGCACTGCTGTAATCAGCTGCTCGCTAACACTGCACGTGAACACTTCAAGGACTGTGCTTAATTTATTTATCAGCTGGTTTAAAGGTAAGGCAAAAAATACTCTCTCTCCCTCGCTCTAGCAATAACCTGTTGATTCTTACTGCTTCGGCACTTTATATGGTTCTGTCAGCGTTTCAGACTAAACCCAACTCACTAAATTAGCAAAACTCCACCTGTGCAGACCCACTGTGACTGTCAGCTAAGCTTTCAGAATTTGTACCAGGCGTGTGGGCAGAGACGTAGCCAGCAGGAAATTGGGTAGTAAAGGCTTCCAAGAGTCTGGTAAGATTGGATCAACCAATACACTGGGTGCTTTATTTCTGGTCACTCGGGGGACTAACGTTGATGACACGCAAAAATGGGGAGAGAGATACAAGAGCCAGACCAGCGTCCCAGCAACTGTAGTTGTGTGATAAAAAAAATAGATTCCCAGGGAACCGAGTACATAGGAACTGAATCCATTCCAAAGAAAACACAGAGGGAGCCTGGCAGAGTTCCCTCAGCTCTTAAGGATTTTTAACAACACAGTGGCAGATTATCTCTCTGTTGTTCACTCAGTCCTCTCCTGGGATGCTTCTTATTGTACTGGGAAAACAAAAAGCAGCAAAAAAAAATTAAAATCCTCCATCCAGTTCTGCTTTAAAGACAAACAGAAACATCACACACCATGGAATGAGACAAGGATGAAGCTTTTGCTCACCGTATTTTACAACGGTGATCAGCTGGCACGCCCAGTAACTCCAACGGAAGCAAAGTTAAGCCAGTGACAATTGTTCTCAAAATCCAATCCAGATGCCTGACTGCAACTTGGATACTTTGCCAAATCAACGGGTAGCCAAAAGTATTTTATCATAAGCACTTATCTTTGAACCTTTTATAGCTGCAGGAAGGGAAACAGCAATGCTGCACAATCCCTCCGCGAGCCATCTTCCAGCTATGAGAATGCACTAAATAAAGGCTGGCTTACGCACCTTCTTCCGAGATCAGCTTTGGCTGAGCTCAAATTAGAAAATAAAACTAAAAACATAGCAGTGTACTTCCAAAACACAAATGTCACATTTTGCATTATTTCAAAGTATCCACTCTGTTAGACCTTCTCACATGCAGCCACCCTTAAAACTTCAGGTATTAAGGTGAGGCACATGCCCAAAGAGAGCAAAAAACATTTCATGGGTGTTCAGCAACGAAAGCTGCCAAAAATCAACAACCATCCCTTCTCTTCCTGTCCTCTCTCCCAGGCAGGTTGTGCTCAGAATCAGAAAACGTACTTTTCAAGAGTAGACTCGCACTGCAAGTCAACATGTCAGCTAAGAGGAAAAAATTAGTTCTTTTCAGTATTTTTTTATTATTATATGGATTGGTTGGAATAAGTCTGGAGGAGATCATAGAGACCCGAGGTCTGGAGGATCTCTCATCTGAGGACAGGCTGAGAGTGTTGAGGGTGTTCAGCCTGGAGAAGAGAAGGCTCCAGGGAGACAGACCTTAAAGCAGCTTCCAGTATGGTAAGGGGCTCCAGGAAAGCTGGGGAGGGGCTCTTGGTCAGGGAGGGCAGGGACAGGATGAGGGGCATTGATTCTGAGCTGCAAGAGGGGAGAGTGAAATGAGATCCTAGGCAGAAATGTTCTCCTGTGAGGGTGGGAGGCCCTGGCCCAGGCTGCCCAGAGCAGTGGTGGCTGCCCCATCCCTGGAGGGGTTCAAGGCCAGGTTGGATGGGGCTCGGAGCCCCTGATCCAGCGGGAGGTGTCCCTGCCCATGGCAGGGGGTGGAACTGGATTATCTTCATCTCCCTTCCAACCCAATGCATCCTATGGTTCTATGATTCCTCCTGCCTTTTCAACTCTGGCAGAACATCCCTGCCGCAGGCTCCTGCTCTGGTTCTGAGCCAACGCACTCAGGGAACAGACCTGAGCCGCAGCAGCACAGCCCGTCTCACTGCACTGACAAAGAGATCGCAACCCAACTCTGAGCTCGTTCTGGTGTCTGTCACAGCTTGAAGCCGCGTGAGGCAAGCACGGTGCACACAGCATCCCAGAGAGACAGTGTCCCGCTGCCTTGGAAGTAGGAAATGCAGAGCAGCTGCAAACCAAACAAGGAGTAAGGCCAGCAGATGCCAACCATAATTCAAGATGTCATTTCATAACATGGAAATTAACAGTTGATATGTCACACAAGGTGTTTTTCAGTGAGAGTCAAAGACGGGAGTATTTAGACCAGTGGTAAAACAGGTAATCGAGGAAACGGCAACAACAAACCCTGCAGAGCATCAGATATGGGACCGTCTCTTATGGCAAAGCAACAGACCTCGATAGCAACCCTCTGTTTGATATAAATTTCTAAAACACACAAGCCACCGTGTATGCCCCATGGAGCGATAAGAGCAATCTACAATGCGGTATCAGAAACACGACAAGATAAGGAGCTAGGAAACGAGCTTTGCCGGCCAATTCCTGCGGCTATAGTGCTGTGCACAGGGTTGGGTTCTCTGGATGTACCTGCGCTCAAACACAGCTCGGACACCACCCAGCCACTAGATCTCTCACTCCAGCACTCTGCTACAGCTCCTCTGCATTGGCAATTAGCTTTGTGTAACCTCCTCAGTGACAGCTTCAGGAGCACACACAAGCTCTTCTATTTAGGGAGATAATAGACTCTCCTTCATTATATTTGCAACAAACACCACTGTCCCCTTTGAAAAGTTTCCTAAAGCTGCAGCCTTTCACAGCAAATGCTTTGACTTCAATGGCCCGTGGCTCAAACTCAATCCCTTGTATTTCTAAAAGCTAATTCTTGAAGCTTAAAATTTCTACCAGTTCTCACCATGTCTCTCTATTCTATACAAGACATGAAATAATAATGCTACAGATATGTAAGCATGTTTATATGCTACAGACAATTTCTGCTGTAAATCTCCTGTGCAGTGGTGTACCTGGGGAAAAATGTTCTTTTGCTTTGAGTGTTCCCCTTCCCCCCCAAAAGTGTTATATTAAAGCACATTTCAAGGAGAGAATTCTGCTTCTGAATGCTTTCATTTTTCCAGGTTTAAGTTCCGGATTAAGGTAATTAAAAAGATAAATAGACATGTAATTTAAATGCTAAATATATCCACACAGACTGTGTTTCAACCCAGATGACAGTACAATATTTACAGATGGGAGAACTGTATAATTTGAAAACAAAGCTTTTACCAAAAAAAAAAAATTATACATAAACACATCCCAAACTCCAGAAGGCACAAGCATCTTGAAAATCAGACAATACTTTAAAGACATGCTTGTTACTATCAATGCTCCTAATCTGTTGGGATGACGATAAAATTTGACCTTTTCCGTTGAATCACTGGCATTCTCAGACACCACCACAATCACACTGAATATCTCCTGCTTTCAGAGGTAAACTTGAAGCCTCAAGGGAAAACTGGAAAGGAATAAGGTCACAACATGCCATGGACCAATTTTTCAAGAAATTGAACACTTGGGTATGAATTCTGAATGTCTGATGAGTAACGCAGTCCTTCAAATATTCAAAGGATGTCTTTTGAAGACCGATGCTGCTGTAAGATGAGAGAGCAGCTTTCATACGCTACCCCTAACCTTGCAATCACCCACAGTGCCTAACCACAGCACCCTCGCCGACACAAAGGGCCTGAATCTCATCATTTCCACTCCAAACCCCTGCTTTCCTGCATCCAACCCACCCACCACTTTACAAATCCCATGTGAGGAACAGCCACTACTTATGAAGTCACTCCATTTGGTACTTCCTAACTTCTCCAGTTTAATGACATCCCTCCAGTAACAGCAATTCCTGAGAGCATTGACAGGAAACTTGTCAATAAGCAGCTGTGGAGCTCTTTACCCCTCCAAAGTATGCTTCTTTCTGACACCATACAGCTCCAGACCTGCAGGGACAAGGATGCAGAGGGAAGGAGCCACCGATGCAACCCAGTAAACGTGCCTCAAGCATCACGACGAGCATTACTGCTTCTGCTCAGTCACACAGACATGGCTACTGCTTCCTTCTGATTGTTCTGCAAGCAGATGTGGAGTTTCACCACCCACATCCTGCCAGTCCCTGCAAAGCAGAAGTGAATAAATACACATCTACAACCCCGGTACAGAAAATGAGGACACACCCTGTATGAAGTTGGTATAGTTTCCTTAATTCTCATCCAAAATTAATCTCTGAAGGGCAGAGAGAGGAGACAATGGAACAGCATTTTGGTGCCTGTCTGCATGAGGGAAACAACATATTTCTGGTGACTGGTACCAATATCATAGAATCACCAGGTTGGAAAAGACCTCTTGGATCATCGAGTCCAACCATATCTAGCTGCCACTAAACCACGTCCCTGAGCACCTCGTCTACCTGTTTTTAAATACCTCCAGGGATGGTGACTCCACCACCTCCCTGGGCAGCCTCTGCCAGGGCCCGATGACCCTTTCTTTGAAAAAGTTTTTTCTGATATCCAGTCTAAACCTCCCCTAGCGCAGCTTGAGGCCGTTGCTCCTTGTCCTGTCCCGTCACTTAGGAGAAGAGGCCAGCTCCCTCCTCTCTACAACTTCCTTTCAGGTAGCTGTAGAGAGCAATGAGGTCTCCCCTCAGCCTCCTCTTCTCAAGGCTAAACACCCCCAGCTCTCTCAGACGTTCCTCATAAGACTTGTCCTCCAGCCCCTTCACCAGCTTCATATCCTCTGTTGTGCCTACAAATCACCCTCAGAGACAGACAGAATCGTTAAGGTTGGAAAAGACCTCTACACTCATCCAGTCTAACCACCGGCCCAACAGCACCGTGCCTACTAAACCATGACCCAAAATTCAACATCTACACGCTTCCTGAACCCCTCCAGGGCGGTAGACTCCATCACTGCCCTGGGCAGCCTCTGCCAGGGCTTCACTGCTCTGTCAGTAGAAACATTTTTCCTAATATACAATCTGAGCCACCCCTGGCACAACTTGAGGCCATTTCTTGTCATCCTATCCCTTGTTACTTGGAAGAAGAGACCAGCATCCACCACACTACAATGTCCCTTCAGGGCGCTGTAGAGAGCGATGAGGTCTCCCCTCAGCCTCCTCTCTAGGCTAAACAGTCCCAGGTCCCTCAGCTGCTCCTTGTAAGCCTTGTTCTAGAAGAGAACACAAACGCATGTGGAACAAATCTGGTATTTCCCCTAGAGTACAATCTTAAATCTTCAGCGAGACTTGGAAAGGTCTGCATACTTCTGAGAGCTGGAGAACGCCTGGCACTCGCAGGAGTGGCTGTGGCCAGCCCAGCATCACACAGCAGTTCACAGGCAAAACAGGAAAGACAGTCTATACCTCCTAGGTCTTATTTGATGAGTTTGTTTTTCAGCTCTGCACGATGTACTTCAACACATAAACCAAATCCTTTTAATGGCTGGACTTGATGATCCAGTGGGTCCTTTCCAACCTAGTGATTGTATGATTCTAGAGACTCAGTTTCCTTTAGAGATTAGAGTAAGGAAGATGAGAAATCCCATACTTTTGGAATTATCACTAAAACAGTCCATATAAAAATTAATCACAGAATAGTTTGGATTGGAACGGAGCTTAAGGATCATCATGCTGTGGGCAGGGACACCTTCATAGAACCACAATCATTAAATTACACAACAACAAGCAGCCCATCCAGTAACTTCCTTTCAGTGAACTTTTGGAGAAGCTCTGATTACCGCTCAAAACACCCTCAAATGTGTAAGCTGTCACAGATTGAAGGCTTGAAACCAGCCCAGGGATGACAAGCCTAAGACCACCAGGTAAATAAACCAATACAGAGTGAAAACATCACCCTACAGGATGTATTTCAGTGACTGTCAGCCACGATATAACAGCTGAAAACTACTACACGCATCCATCTGGCACATATGGAAGTTATCATCCCAAACATCTCTCGACTGCCACGTTTCTGTCAGGTGGGTACCGTCTGCTTGTTCCTGATCCAAATTACAATTCTGGTGTGCCAAAAGGAAGTCTAAGTTGGTAACACTTGTTTAAGGTGAAGACTGTGACACAGTTTCAAAGCCGGCACAGACGGTGGCATTTGCCTTTAGCGCCCAGAGCTGCCTCCTGCCAGCCTGGCCTCCCCTGCGCAAGGGGCTGGGGGCTCCTAGGCTTAAGTATCTCCCAAGCTCTCAGCACCGAAACCTCCAAATGAAAACGGGGAAAGCTTTATTCTTTTAAAACTAGACTTTTTTTGTCCTCAGGTGACGCACTGAGGGTGCTGCAGCACTGAGAGGCTCTCAACTTAGCTTGGTGCTATGACTCCTGTATATCCATATCCCAAACGTCGAACACGGAGCCATAAACTCCTCCACCACTGACCACAGCGAGGGAAGAGCTGCTACTACACAAGCAGCGTAAGCACGAGTCCTCGGTGCCGTCCCCACAGACACGGGGCTGCGGGGCAAACACGCACCAGGTGGTACTAGGGGTACATGAGGCAGCAGGGTGAGCACATAGGGTGCATGTGGAGGCAGGGCAGGCACCCCTGGGGAAGCAGGGTGGGCACACGGGGGGTATTTGGGGAAGCAGGATGGAGACATGGAAGTAAGGGGGGCACAAAGTGAAGCAGGGTGATGGGGAAACAGGGCAGGGGCAGATGGGGTACATGGGCAAGGGGTACATGGAGAAGGAGGGTAGACACACGGTGAACTGAGTGATGGGGAAGCAGGGTGGGCACACACGGGGGCATGTGGTGTATGGGAAACAGGATGGGCACAGATGGGGCACACATAGGGTATATAGGAAGCAGGATGGGCACAAATGGGGTGCACGGGAAGCAGTGCAAGTACATGAGGAGCCAGGCGGGCACAGAGGGGGTGTGCGAGAAGCCAGGTGGTCACACACGGGGTGCATGGGAAGTTGGTTGGGCACAGGTGGGGTGCACATGTGGTGTATGGGAAGCAGGGCAGGCACACACGGGGTGCACGGGAGGCAGGGTGGGCACAGACGGGGTACATAGGAAGCAGGGTGGGCACACATGGGGTGCTTGTGGTGCATGGGAAGCAGGGCAGGCACATATAGGGCGCATGGGATGCATGGGAAGCAGGGTGGGCAGATATGGAGAATAAATGGGGTGAATGGGAAGCAGGGTGGGCACACATGGGGTGAATGGGAAGCCAGTTGTGCACACATGGGGTGTGTGGGAAGCAGGATGGGCACACATGGGGTGCTTGGGAAGCTGGGGGTCAAACATGGGGTGCCCGGGATGCACGGGAAGCAGGGTGGGCACACATGGGGTGCGCAGGAAGGAGGGTGGACACACATAGGGTGTGTGGGAAACCGGGTGGGTGCACATGGGGTGCACGTGGTGCACGGGAAGCAGGATGGGCAGACATGGGGTGCACAGCATGCAGGATGGGCACCCATGGGGTGAATGGGAAGCCAGTTAGGCACACTCAGGGTGCATGGGAAAAGGGACGGGCACATGGGGTGCACGGGAAGCAGGGTGGGCACACATGGGCAGCATGGGAAGCGGGGGGGGGGGGGTCACACCTGGGGTGCATGGGAAGCGGGGGGGGGCCGCCCCGGGGCGCCGGGCGGGCAGCCGCGGGGCACACGGTCTCCCCGCACTCACCAGCGGTAGCAGCCCTCGCTGGCCGCCAGCGTGAAGTTGACGCGGGTGCCGCGGGTGAAGGGCAGCAGCACCTTGGGCGTGTTGAGCCGCGAGCCGGCGTTGGGGCGCGGGCAGAGCAGGAGCAGCAGCAGCGGCAGCAGCGGCGGCGCAGGGGGAGCCATCGCGGCGGCGGGGACGGGGCGGGGCGGGGCCGGGGGAGGCGGGAGGCCGAGGAGGCTGGCGGGCGGCGGGGGGGGGGGGGGGGGCTGCAGGGTCGGGGTGCGGGCAGGTCTGTACAGCAGGGTCTGCGGGTGCAACAGGATCTGGGGGTGCAGAAGGGTCTGAGGAGTGCAGCCAGGTTCGCACAGCAGGGTCTGGGTGTGCAGCAGGTTTGCACAGCACAGTATGGGGGTGCAGCAGGGTCTGCGGGGTGTGGCAGGGTCTGGGGGTGCAGCCAGGTCTGCACATCAGGGTCTGGGGTGCAGCAGGGTCTGGGGTGCAGCCAGGTTTGCACAGCAGGGTCTGGAGGTGCAGCAGGTTCTGGGGTGCAGCCAGGTTCGCACACCAGGGTCTGGGCTGTACGGCAGGGTCTGAGTTGCAGCACGATCTGGGGTGGGTGCAGCGGGGTCGGGGTTGGGTGGAGCTGGGTCTGGGATACGGCCAGGTTTGCACAACTGGGTCTGGGGTGCAGCACGTTTGGGGTGCAGTGGAGTCCGGGTTGCAGCCAGGTTGGGACAGCCTGGCCTAGGGGTGCAGTGGGGTCTGCACAGTGGGGTCTGCAGGATGCAGTACGGTCTGGGGTGCCAGTCGAGGAAGGGGAGACCCATGCGCTGAGGAGTGCTGGCTAATGAAGGCAGAAAGAGTAGAGTCATGCTTTAAATTGGAAGGGAGAAGAGGTGGATTAGACATTACAGAATCACAGAATCACCAGGTTGGAAGAGACCCACTAGATCATGGAGTCCAACCATTCCTATCAAACACTAAACCATGCCCATCAACACCTCATCCACCCATCCCTTAAACCCCTCCAGGGAAGGTGACTCAACCACCTCCCTGGGCAGCCTCTGCCAGTGCCCAACGACCCTTTCTGTGAATTTTTTTTTCCTAATGTCCAGCCTGAACCACCCCCGGCAGAGCTTGAGGCCATTCCCTCTCATCCTGTCCCCTGTCACTTGGGAGAAGAGCGCAGCTCCCTCCTCTCCACAACCTCCTTTCAGGTAGTTGTAGAGAGCAATGAGGTCTCCCCTCAGCCTCCTCTTCTCCAGGCTAAACACCCCCAGCTCTCTCAGCCGCTCCTCATAAGGCCTGTTCTCCAGCCCCTTCACCAGCTTCGTTGCTCTTCTCTGGACTCGCTCCAGAGCCTCAACATCCTTCTTGTGGTGAGGGGCCCAGAACTGAACACAGGATTCGAGGAGCGGTCTCACCAGTGCCGAGTACAGAGGGAGGATAACCTCCCTGGACCTGCTGGTCGCGCCGTTTCTGATACAAGCCAAGATGCCATTGGCCTTCTTGGCCACCTGGGCCACTGCTGGCTCATGTTCAGTCACTGTCAACCAACACCCCCAGGTCCTTCTCCTCCAGGCAGTTTCCAGCCAGACTTCTCCTAGTCTGTAGCACTGCATAGGGTTGTTGTGCCCCAAGTGCAGGACCCGGCATTTGGCCTTGTTAAACCTCATCCCATTGGTCTCAGCCCAGCGGTCCAGCCTGTTCAGATCCCTTTGGAGCCTCCTGACCCTCCAGCAGATCCACACTTCCACCCAGCTTAGTGTCTTCTGCAAACGTGCTAAGGGTGCACTTAATGCCTTCATCCAGGTCATTGATAAAGAGGCTTGTGGTGATAGGACAAGGGGCAATGGGTATAAACTGGAGAGGGGCAGATTTCGACTTGACATAAGGAGGAATTTCTTCACCATGAGGTTGGTGAGGCCCTGGCCCAGGTTGCCCAGAGCAGTAGTGGCTGCCCCATCCCTGGAGGTGTTCAAGGCCAGGCTGGATGGGGCTTGGAGCTCCTGATCCAGTGGGAGGTGTCCCTGCCCATGGCAGGGGGTGGAACTGAGTGGGCTTTAAGGTCCCTTCCAGCCCAAACTATTCTATGATTCTATGATTCTATGATTTGCTTGTTTAGAAACTTCGAACACTGCTGAGAGTGCCCTTGAAAGACCATTATATTTTCGAAGTCAGAAGTCAGGCTGGTTTTGCAATCTTCATTTGTCCTTGTTGACAGCATGCGTTTATATATTTCATCATAGCAGCTTGTATGTAATGGTAGGATCTCTTCACCATTCATGGTGCATGAGAAAGGTCATGCTCCTGGAATTAATCAAAGCTATTTAGTGGATGAAGTTATTGTGAGGAGCATCTGCCTTTCATGACCTATGGCAGAGGGGTGGTATATATTCAACAAGAGAAGGGATTTTAAGAAGGGGAGAATCATCTTTGACTAAAGCTATTTGAATTCTGCCCAAGAGTATCAGATGCTGGCCAGGGACACCACCTGAGAATTTACGCAGTTCTAATTTAGGTAGCATAGAAGCTAGCCAGATTTTATCTAGTGTAAGCAAATAAACTTATGGACCTTCTATTTACCTAGGAGTATTTTTTTACCAATATTTATTCACCTAGTGTTTTATTTATCTTTACCTCAGCAAGTCTATTCCATTTTGTATCCCAGAGGGCTCTGTGCTGCTGGGCAGTTCACTTCTCACTGCAGCTCCTGTTTGTATATTACTCATTTCCTGAATGCACATCTTGAAATTGTGTGGTCTGATTTAGAGAAGAGCTGAACTTTACAGCTGCAATTTAAGTTGCTGGGAGCTGGGCCCAGAAAGATGTATGGTATTGAAAGCTGTAGCAAATCAAGCCACTACACCTTAAATTGCTCCCCAAAATACAGAGTTGGTTGGTTTTTTTCCCCTTACTCTTTCTCCCAGTCAACATGTAACCTTCCTTATGGTTAAGAAGATAAGTTCAGTAAAGACTCAGATATTCAGGAAGGATATGATAAAATAGCCCACAACTACATCAATACAGTGTGTTTACAGTTAGTGTAATTACAACTGAGTAGGTAAGCAGTAGATAGTGAGTACCTTGCATCCTGTGCTGTGAACGAGGTGAGAAAATGTCTGTATCTTCATAGTTCCTGTCTTTTAAGAGCAGGTCTGGCAGTCTCAGTGTGTCTTTACTTTCTTTCATCTGCAGTGTCTGATGATGAGTATTCAATGTGTTACTGGAAAATTATTGTTGTCTCAAGTAGACTTGAGTGATTTTCATAAAGAACAGCAAAGTGCACTTAGGACCTCAGAGCTTTTTGATGAAACGTGACAGTTAAGTACAGCAAGTAAATGTCTGGCATTGCTTTCAGTGCATACTCAAAAGCGAATGAAGAAATCGTCACAGTAGAATAAGGCAGGAGACGTTGATGAGCAACTCTACAGTTTCCATTGTACAGTAGATATATGAAGTGGCTTTTCTCGATGATCTGATGGGTCTTTTCCAACCTGGTCATTCTATGATTCTATGGTTGAACTCAATGATCCAATGGGTATTTTCCAACCTGGTCATTCTATGGTTGGACTCCATGATCCGATGGGTCTTTTCCAACCTGGTCATTCTATGATTCTATGATTCTGCTTACTAAAATTGCAAGTCATGTGTTGCAGCGCTGTGTTAGCGCTGGAGACTGGTTTTGGCTAGCGAAGACTCTGCTGGGAGACAGACTGGGTGGCTGCATGCTCTGGGAGAAGTTGCTAACATCATGGGTTGACTTAGCATGGTCCCTGCAGTACTTTGCTTTCTTTTTCCATACTGCAGTGATGAGGCCAGTATGGAGTCAGTGCATCCCTCTTGGACTAAAATGACAGTGCAAGGAACAAAAAAATACCTCCAGGCAGCAGGGTGGTTAGCTGGGTTGGCAGAGAATTGGAGCAGAATGAGTGCATCAGGAACACGAGATAGTTTTACATGCATATCAATGTACACCAGAGTCAGTCTGATAAAGAACAAATATGGAAATTTCTTAGTCACAAAGAATGCAATTATAAAATGATAGAGGGAGTACTTTAATGAGCTCCTTAATTGTGAGAGGGATAAAGGCAAACAATACATGGTTGTTCTTCAAGCAGCTGAGCCATTTGTGGAAGAATTACATTTTAAAGAGATTTAAGAGGTAATCAAAATACACACAGTAAATAACAAAACACCAGGTGCTGATAAAGTTTCTGCTGAAATATGAAAATAAAAGAGGGAGAATTACTTAAAAGTTTTACAAACTCCGTTGGTCTGAAGATCTGAAAATATTCCCAAGGAGGCAAGGAGACACACTCATATTAAATCGTAAGAATAACAGACTGTTAGGTTTGGGTTGGAAGGGACCTCAAAGCCCATCCAGTTCCCCCTCCTGCCATGGGCAGGGACACCTCCCACTGGATCAGAGGCTCCAAGCCCCATCCAACCTGGCCTTGAACCCCTCCAGGGATGGGGCAGCCACCACTGCTCTGGGCAACCTGGGCCAGGGACTCCCCACCCTAAGAGGAAAATATATCTTCCTCAGATCCCATCTCAGTCTCCCTTCTTTCAGAGGAAAACCATTTCCCCTAATCCTATCCCTGTATTCCATGATCAAGAGCCCCTCCCCAGCTCTCCTGGAGCCCCTTTCAGTACTGGAACCAGCCTGGCACTTCATATTTAAAACTTTCTAAATTATTTCAGTCTTTAAAGATGCTTCTCAAAAAAACCCAAACCAAAACAAAAACACCCCTTCAAAAAAACCCCAAACCACCCCTCCAAATATCCCAAATCTGAATAATGCAGCTTAGAGGTGAAATGCCAGCAAGATCATAAAGCAATGAGCTGTGGGAGATTATTTTGAAGTGCACTGGGTGAAGCTGACTCAAGAGAGTTCCAAGCACAACCGTGGCAGGTAATTCTGTCCTTGTGTGTTAACCACGTAGGGTCGGCTCTAGGTCCTATCAGCAGCTAAATGCATTGGGTACAATTTAATTATGAGAACAGTTTCATTAAACTGGAAGAATCAGGGTTCACACAGCAGAATGATAAAAAATATTCCATGAGATCATGCTCATGAACCTCTCAAATAAAATGATATTTGATTTAAAGGCTAAGGAGTGACTGGCAAATCACATTAATGCATTTAATGAAAAGACTGCGCCTCAAGGGATTAAGCTCCGGGTGAGAAAAGATGGGGAGTTGCCTATACCAGGCTGAGCAGGAGATGAAAAGGGCAGGTTAATAGCCTCGTAGAAAGAAAGTGGCCTGGGAATAGTAACTTGAGTTGAAAAAAACAGTGATGGACCTTCTCTTTTCTGACGGTCTGTGTTTAAGCTGAAGAGGAGGCTACAAAGATGATCCAAGGGCTGGAGCACCTCCCGTACAAGGACAGGCCGAGCAAGTTGAGGTTGTTCAACCTGGAGAAGAGAAGGCTCTGAGGAGAACTTATAGTGACCTTCCAGTGCCTGAAGGGGCTACAAGAAAGCTGGCGAGGGACTGTTAATTCTTGGGCAGCCTGATCCAGTGGGAGGTGTCCCTGCCCATGCAGGGGGGTTGGAACTCGATGATCTTTAAGGTCACTTCCAACCCAAACTATTCTATAGTTCTAAGGGTAAAACAATATCCTGCAAAAATTGCTGGGAACGATGGTCAGGTTTCTTCCTCCTTATCAGGTTGCACCTTACAACGCTGCCCCATCTGTGTCTGTTGTACCCATCACTGATCCCAAGTACAGTGCTTTACACGTGTTTCCTGGCTTAGCAGCTTTCATTGCTGGGCTGTTTTCCTGTTTAGTTTCCGGTCTGGTTCCATCTTTGCAGCTGCAGAGCCTTGCAGAATATCTCCACCACAGAAACATAAGTCAAATAAGTGTTTGAAGTAGTCCAGTATATGAAAAGATATTTAAAAACAGTCAACACAGGAACAAGATTACAACTGGTGACCCTTGGCAGTAGCAAAGGCTCCAGTTCATATATTGTTGTGTTTGAGCATGTGGTTATAACCATCCAGTATTTAAAAATCAAATGGAAAGTCTTACATATGTACAAACATATGCAGCTATTAAACTTGACTTTTACTCATTAATTAGGCATTGCTCCTGCCACGAGGTGTGCACAGGAGAAGTCCTTGCCTTGGCATCGTGTCTCCGTTTAGCTGCTCCTGCCTGCCCAGAGCGATGATATTGTAAGGGGGAGCATTGCACTTCATTACTTTAAAACAGGTGTCAGAGACTTATTTACAGAGTACATAAAACAACATGCCTTTTTTTTTCAATTATTCATATCATTTTCTCTATGAGCGGAACTGCCATCTTCCATTTACTGTGTTAGACTTTCTCTATTTCCGTACGCTTATTGAACATTTTGTGAGAGCATCCTCAGCCTCACAGCCCTCCTCTACAGAAGCAATGATGGATCGATAGCATCTAGAAGACTGAATACTTTGGTTATGCCTGCCAGTATTTTCCTTCCAAGAGGAGACGTTTAGCCGAAGGAAGGCATAAATTCACTAAACTTCTAAAATTAAGGCAGGCAGTTAATGGTAATATGGAAGGAAAAAATAAAATTCCATCAAGGTTGATTTCCTTCAAATTATTCAGGAAGAGGCACTAGTGTTTCGGAAAATCACTAAAATAAGGGCCCAGCTCGCCGTGCTTTGCGTAGTCTCATCTGCCAAGGATGTCACTGGGAGTTTTTGAATGTGTACCGGGTAAATAAGATTGAGTCCCAAAAGAGAAATGTCGCTCCTTTTAAGTCTCTACTCTGATTGTCCAAATCCATTTGCTCTGCAAGACTTTCCCAGGTGGCATAAAACCCCAAGACCTTACTCAGTTATTCAGGTGGAGTCTGATAACACCGAGATTATGAAACAGGAACATCAGATAAAAATATACATTTTTCACTTCAATGTTTATCTACCTTTCTAATGTAAATTTATGGTTATTAGAGGAGGTTATTTATAGCCATCTTTTCAAAGTGTAGCATAATCGTGCTTTTGCCGGGTGCCTTTTTACGCAGGTAGAAATCATATTAATGAGTTACTCACTGAACAACTGAGCGAATGCGTGAGTGATGAGGATTCACAAGAAAGAGACAAGGAACAAACGAACAAAAATCCCCACCTTTGTTTCCACTTTAAACACATCAGAATACATTGAGGAAAACACAGTAGTCTTAAATTAATACCATTTATAAATAGGCATGTGAATATGTTTAATGGCTTCGTTAATAGTACCAAGGAAAGTAAGTTGTGATCTTCTCAAGGTTACTTGGTTTCAAATTGTGGTAAGTGCACCTCAAATTTTAGGTAGGAGATCAAGTACAATAATTTTGAGTCTTTTTAAATCTTAACACGTTTTTCAATGGGTTTGTTATTTTTTGTTTTGACAGACTGAAAGAGTTGAAGTTGTTCAGCCTGGAGAAGAGAAGGCTCCATGGAGAACTTAGAGCGACCTTCTAGTATCTGAAGGGGCTACAAGAAAGCTGGGGGGGAGCTTCTTACAAGGGCATGTAGTGAGAGGACGAGCGGGAATGGCTTTAAATTGGAAGGGGAAAGATTTAGCCTAGATATTAGGAAGAAATTCTTCATAACGAGGGTGGTGAATCCCTGGCCCATATTGCCCAGAGCAGTGGTGGCTGCCCCAGCCCTGGAGGGGTTCAAGGCCAGGTTGGATGGGGCTTGGAGGCCCTGATCCAGTGGGAGGTGTCCCTGCCCATGGCAGGAGGTGAAACTGGAGGATCTTTAAGGTCCTTTCCATTCCAAACCATTCCATGATTCTATTCTGTTCTATGTTTGAAACATCAGGATGGGACAATTCATAAAATTCCATCATCCTTTCTATTTTCCCCATTCTCTTCTGACCTCACTTATCCCAACACTGGCAATGATCTGGAGGGCCTTATGCCTACAGAGCAAAGCCGCCAGCTTTCCTCTGTGTTACTCCCTCTCTACTGGCCATCTATAGTGTGCATTTCAACTGTAAAATTACAATTTATTCAAAATAAATTCTATTTTTTCCCTTCTAGTATATATGTAAGTACAACAAATTCAGCACCTCTTGCTGATCTTGAAGAAACCGAACACAAATTCTATTAATAATGAGTCCTTCCAAGGGACATTTCACTTACTGCGGTGAAATGATAGTAGAAAAGGTGCTACAATATGTAACAGAATATAACGTCATGCACACATTGCACCGAAGTAAACTAATTTCTGTTTTGTCTCCTTAATTCCTTTCAGGGTCACTTTTCCAGGTTGGCCTCCTACTCATCAGCTTACCTCAGGGAATGGAACATTCACCACCGGAAAAAAAGGTATCGTTTGTGAAGTATAAAGGTTGTCTTTAATATGAGTTTCCAACTGCAGTTTTGTAACAAAAAGAGCTAAATATAATCTCACTGAGACAAATTCGCTACAGACGGTGAGGCACAGGACAGAAGTTTTAAAGATCTCTTGTTTTTTTTAAATACTTTGAGAATCTTAGCAAATCAAGGTCTACTCCCAGCAACTCTGACACAGTTTGCATAAGTAAAATTGTGCCCAGGCTGGCAAAGTGGAGAACAGCAAGCTGAGCTCCATGGCGTTTGGTGCAGGTCTGAACTGTGCTGCCTGTGGCTGTCTCCATACATGGACATCTTTTACCTGTTTTGGGATTTGTTTCTGTGTTGACTCAGACTCATCCTAGCTACATGCACACCTTGGTTTCACTCTTGCTGTTTCTCCCCTGCATCTCACGCTGCCACTATACCACCAGTATTGTGTGCTTCATGGGGATTTATTAAGTGGGTTTTCACAGGTTCCCATTTTGCAGACCTGCAACTAAAACCCATGAAAGGCTTCTTAGATTATGCCAGAAATTCCATTCTAAATGTTCAATATCCCTGTCTGCAGTATGGTGGCCCATATCTGGAAACGTGAAATGTTTTGCTGTGAAGGTGGTGAGATTGCCCAGAGCAGGGGTGGCTGCCCCATCCCTGGAGGGGTTCAAGGCCAGGCTGGATGGGGCTTGGAGCCCTTGATGCAGTAGGAAGTGTCCCTACCCAGGACAGGGGGTAGAACTGGATGGGCTTTGAGGTCCCTTCCAACCCCAACCATTCCATGATTCTGTGATCACACATTAGTGGCCTCTATCTGCCTTCAGGCATCTTGTAAAATCTTCCTCTAACCTAAGTGAAGGAATCTGCTTTGACCAGAACCTATATTGAAAACTTCAGTTTCCCCAAGAACTTCATGGCTTCCTATGAAAAGGGCTATTAGCCCACAAATCCAGATAATTGAAACATTGATAATTAAAATGTATTCTTACACCTGTATACTTTTTGTGAACTTTTGTGCTAATAAAATTTGATTTTTCAAAATGTTCTTGAATTAAGGAGGTTCATTTCAAGAGCATGTGAATATTCATTAGCATTTTTGCATTGTTCTTCTAGCTCTCTTTTGGTACAAAGTTCAAACAACAGGATTTGTACTTGGAAGACACTAATTAGTGAGTATTTTAAAGCTGCTGTATAAGTTACACACTTTTTAATATGCTGACGTATAATAGTTTCATAAATAACTCTATGTTTATAACACATACCTAAGTTTTAATATGTTTGCTTTTATAACAGTGGCAGAACACTAAGAAACTGCCCCTTTTTTGCGTGGCATGGTGGTGTTTGTTCCAAATACATTTTTTGCTCACAGAAATGCCCGCTACAGATACTCATCAGACTGTCAGAGACATGCCAGGCATCTCCTGATATCCAGAAAAACTAACTGGCTCTGACAAGGAAGCACGTCCTGCCAATGTGATTAGAGCTACAGCAGTCATCAGTTTAGTTCATTTTGTTCATCTTTTTCTTCAGGCTTGATTAGCTTGAAGTTTTATACCTTGTCTTCTCAGGATCCAATATCTAAACAAGTTCTGGTGTTCTGAGGGTATTCTAGCCAAGGCACTTTTAAAAATCTCAGAGGAAAAAAAATCCTTAAGGGACTGTTCACAGCTCAATGTTTCTGTAAGCAGCAAGTGAAGCAGGCATACAGAGGGGCTATTTCCTCTAGGAAAAAACAATGCCAACATTGTCTCCATTTTTAAAAAGGGTGGAAAGGACCTTGGGATCTACCAACCTATCAGCCTCACCTCTGTGCCTGGGAAGATCACAGAACAGATCCTTCTAGAAGCTCTGCTAAAGCACATGGAGGACAGGGAGGTGATTTGAGAGAGACAGCATGGCTTCACCAAGGGCAAGTCCTACCTGACCAACCTGGTGGCTTTCTATGATGGGGTGACCGCAGCAGTGCACATGGGAAAAGCAATGGTTGTGATATGTCTGGACTTCCATAAAGACTTTGACACGTTTCCCCATGACATCCTTTCTAAACTGGAGATATATGGATTTGATGGGTGGACTGTTCAGTGGATAAGAAACTGGTTGGATGGTTGTATTCAGAGAGTAGTGGTCAATGGCTTGATGTGCAAATGGAGATCCATGACTAGTGGTGTCCCTCAGGGGTCCATACTGGGAACAGGGCTGTTTAATGTTTTCATTGATGATAGAGAGCTTAAAAGCACCCTCAGCAAGTTTGCAGATGACACCAAGATGAGTGATGCAGTTGCCACATCAGGACAGGATGTCATCCAGAGGGACCTGGACAAGCTGGAGAAGTGGGGCTGTGAGAACCTCATGAGGTTCAACAGGGCCAAGTGCAAGGTCCTACACCTGGGTCGGGGCAATCCCCGATCTCAAAACAGGATGGGGGACGATGCGATTGATAATGGCCCTGCGGAGAAGGACTTGAGGGTGCTGGTCGATGAGAAGCTTGACATGAGCTGCCAATATGCGCTCACAGCCCAGAAGGCCAAGGGTGTCCTGGGCTGCATCAAAAGCAGCGAGGCCAGCAGGGTGAGGGAGGGGATTCTGCCCCTCTGTTCTTCTCTTGTGAGGTATCATCGTGAGTGCCCAGTTCTGGAATCCCCAACATAATAAAGAGATGGAGCTGTTGGAACGGGTCCAGGGGAGGCTACAAGGATGATCCCAGGGCTGGAGCACCTCCTGTACGAGGACAGGCTGAGAGAGTTGGGGTTGTTCAGCCTGGAGAAGAGAAGGATCTGGGGAGCCCGTAGAGCAGCTTCCAGTACTGAAAAGGGCTCCAGGAGAGCTGGGGAGGAGCTTTTTACAGGGGGCTGTAGTGATAGGACAAGGGGGAATGGCTTTAAATTGGAACGGGGAAGATTTACATTAGACATCAGAAAGAAATTCTTCATGATGAGGGTGGGGAGGCCCTGGCCCAGGTTTCCCAGAGCAGTGGTGGCTGCCCCATCCCTGGAGGTGTTCAAGGCCGGGTTGGATGGGTCTTTGAGTGACCTGATCCAGTGGGAGGTGTCCCTGCCCATGACAAGGGGTGGAACAGGGGTGTCCCTTCCAACCCAAACCATCCTATGATTCTTTGACTCTCTTTTTTTTTAATCTGGTTTTGCTTCTTCCTTCAGGGTTCTGCTTTTTTCACCAGTTCCATAAAGGTCAGTCAAAACTGCAGATACTTGCAGAATTTTGGATGGTTGGGTCGTTTTTATTCCCTTCAGATGAGAGATAAAGCACAAGTCATCCTGATTTTCACCATCAACACTGTTGTTCTTAGCAGAGAATTAAATTCATTAAGCTGTCAGCATTCAATTCAGTAGGAGGTTAATAAGAGTATGTTTCAAGGATCTGTACTGTAGTGAGTATTTAATACATTCATTAATTATCCAGAAAGGCAGAAATGAGGGGCAGAACAAAAAAATTAGGTCAGCAGGATTTGCAGATGACAAAATTCTTTCGTGTAAGTCTTTGTAAAAGAAGGCTGTGATGAACTTCGCAGAAACAGAACTAGACAAATTGGCAGCTGAATGGTTGATGGAATTCAGACATTGACAGATGCAGGGTAGAGCGCGTTAGAATGAGAAGTCTGAACTGCTTGTGTGCATGGCCCTGTCCTAACTTATCACTGACTGCTGAGGGAAATAGACCACCCAGTGCAATTAAAAGCTCTTCTCAATGCCCGGCAGCAGTCACCATCTAAATAAGGTGTTAAAATGGGAAAAAAAAACAGCACAGGAAAGACCCACAATATAGTGAAAAAAATTGAGTTCCAGTTTTACTTTAACCTTCACAATATGGTAAGGTCATTCTGTATCATATGAGATATGACAGGAGAGGACTGTGTCTTTAATAATTCCAAAATCCATCATCAAGGCTATTTGGGTTCTGACACAAGAAGCTGGAAACCCATTGTTAGAACCCATGCTGGGTCGTGCAGGCATCTCTGAAGCTGGTTTGCCTCCTTTTGCTTTTCATTATCAAGCTCGGTGCCACTTGGCGACACTCTTGATGGTACTTCTGTCGATTTATCAAGAGAAGAGCCGCTCTCTACAAGATGTCATCAGTCTACTTTTATTCATTTATGATCACCCTGAGCGCATCAACATCAATCTTCCACTTTATTTCTCCTAACTAGCTGGCATCTTGATGACACCGGTTTTTATGTCCTTTATAAATGTTTCCTCTTGGGATCCTGGAGCCACATTTGTATTCTCCCTTTTCCCCATTTGCTTTTCTTATTGGTTTTGGTTCCCTTTGAGTAAGTTCTTGCTATCTCAGATCAGTGCTCTGCACAACAAGCATACTGATCAGGGGATAAAGAGACGAGAAGATCAACTTAGAAGTTCGTTAGCACTACATATGCTGAGGTTAGAGCCAAGGTTAGTTACACTGTAAGCAACAGTAATCCTACAAGACTAAATATTTTTGTAAGATGAACTCTGTTCCAGCAGAAATCACAGGTTTTATTTTTCTCCAGTGGAATTGTTGCACCTTTGAAATTCTGGTTGATTTTAGTAGAAGTGGACCAACGTTTGCTCTTGCTTCTCTCATGTAAGAGGTTTGCAACAAGTTGTGTGAAACACATGAATGAAATTAGAAGAATCTCCATAGCCTAATATCGGCTTATTTTACAATCACAATTTTCTAAAATTCTTTAAGCATTTCAGATAAGAACCCCCATGCTGCTTTATGTAACTCAGTATCTGAAATACCCCACCTTGAGCACTGGGGGCAGTTCGGGTATCACAGGATAAAAAGGATCTGAAGCTACTGGAGAGCGTCTAGAGGAGGGCGTGGAGTTGGGGAAGGGTTTAGAGGGGAAGTGTGTGAGGAGCAGCTGAACTCATTGGGTCTGTTCAGCCTGGAAAAGAGGAGACTGAGGGGACACCTTATCGTGCTCTTCAGTTTCCTCGCAAGGGGAGGAGGAGCAGGTGCTGAGCTCTTCTCTCTAGTGACCAATGACAGGACCCGATGGAATGGCAGGCAGATGTGCCAGGGGAGGGTTAGGTTGGACATCAGTAAAAGGTTCTTCCCCCAGAAGGTGGAAGAACTCCTTGTCACGGCCCAAAGCCTGACAATATTGCAGAAGCCTTTGGCCAACACCCTCAGCCCCACGGTGTGAATGTTGGGGTGTCCTGTGCAGGTACAGGAGTTGGAGAGATGATCCCAGTGGGTCCCTTCCAGCTCAGGACATGCCATGATTCTATGAAGATTGAAAGCAACTCTGCAGCACAGAGTTTCACTTTGTTAATTATTTCCCCATATTTTTATGCAATAGTTTAAATTAATTACAAGGATGCCCGTTTTAGCTCTCTGCTTATCAAATCAAATCACAGAATCGTAGAATCATAGAATCGTAGAATCATAGAATCATAGAATCACAGAATCACCAGGTTGGAATAGACCCACTGGATCATCGGATCATCAAGTCCAACCATTCCTGTCAAACACTAAACCATGCCCCTTAGCACCTCGTCCACCCATCCCTTAAACCCCTCCAGGGAAGGTGAATCAACCACCTCTCTGGGCAGCCTCTGCCAGTGCCCAATGACCCTTTCTGTGAAAAATTTTTTCCTGATGTCCAGCCTGAACCTCTCCTGGCAGAGCTTGAGGCCATTCCCTCTTGTCCTGTCCCCTGTCACTTGGGAGAAGAGCGCAGCTCCCTCCTCACCACAACCTCCTTTCAGGTAGTTACAGAGAGCAATGAGGTCTCCCCTCAGCCTCCTATTCTCCAGGCTAAACACCCCCAGCTCTCTCAGCCGCTCCTCATAAGGCCTGTTCTCCAGCCCCTTCCCCAGCTTTGTTGCTCTTCTCTGGACTCGCTCCAGAGCCTCAACATCCTTCTTGTGGTGAGGGGCCCAGAACTGAACACAGGATTCGAGGAGCGGTCTCACCAGTGCCGAGTTCAGAGGGAGAATAACCTCCCTGGACCTGCTGGTCACGCCGTTTCTGATCCAAGCCAAGATGCCATTGGCCTTCTTGGCCACCTGGGCCACTGCTGGCTCATGTTCAGTCGCTGTCAACCAACACCCCCAGGTCCCTCTCCTCCAGGCAGTTTCCAGTCAGACTCCTCCTAGTCTGGAGCTGCTCAGGGTTGTTGTGCCCCAAGCGCAGGACCCGGCATTTGGCCTTGTTGAACCTCATCCCATTGGTCTCAGCCCAGCGGTCCAGCCTGTTCAGATCCCTTTGGAGCCTCCCGACCCTCCAGCAGATCGACACTTCCACCCAGCTTAGTGTCTTCTGCAAACGTGCTAAGGGTGCACTCGATGCCTTCATCCAGGTCATTGATAAAGACATTGAACAGGGCTGGACCCAGCACTGAGCCCTGGGGACACCACTTGTAACTGGCCTCCAGGATTTACACAGAGGTTCCCAGTAGTATGTTGTGTGAAGGCTTAAGTTTTTAGAAACATTTAAGTTGATGAAAAATTAATTTTTCACATATTAGTTCTCATCTCTCAAACAGAAACTTCTTTGTTTGTAGCTGACTGCTGTAACAGCTTTGAGGCTTTGAATGAAGGTTTGTAATTATTTAATAGTTGGAGCTTTTGACTCTAATTAATAGGACAGGATGAAGGAAAACCATAGTGAATTACTCACTAATGTTTGGCTTAATTACAATCAAATGACCCGTTCAAATTGAAAAGCACTTGGTGAAAAGTAGGAGACAAATGAAATTTTTCTGTCTAAATAAAAAATAGCCCTGATTTGAAAATTTAAAACCCAAATTAAAAGAAAAAAATAGCACAAACAAACTCCTGAAAATACGCTACACTGTCTTGTTAGTAGCTTTGTAAGAAGATGTGCTTTGGTTTAGTGAGTTCAGGACGCGTTCTGTTTGACCTTCATGGAGTTGCCTTTTGGGTCTGACCTTGCTTCTGCTT
Source organism: Phaenicophaeus curvirostris (assembly GCF_032191515.1). NCBI lineage: Eukaryota > Metazoa > Chordata > Aves > Cuculiformes > Cuculidae > Phaenicophaeus > Phaenicophaeus curvirostris. The sequence goes on along the minus strand of NC_091402.1, from coordinate 2,916,513 downwards.
GGCTTTAGGGACTGTAATTACATTCTACTAAAAAATTGCACTGAAAGCTCCATAAAGTTTTTTTCCCTCCAACTTATGCCTGATTTTCATCTTGCAGTGAACTACACAGATGAGTTTTATTGCAGGACTACATGTGTGTGCAAGGGCTATATTTGCAAAAATCACCATTTGCTTCAGAATTCAAATATTGAGCAATACCTCAGTCACTTAACCATGCTCTTTCTTAATCCCAGATCTTGTATCTGGGATTATCCGGGATATCATTTAATTAGAAACAATTCAGTAAAGCACAGGATACTTCTTCAGTGCAAAAGCTGCCTGTAAAGGCATTTCATGGACTTTACAAATTCTTAAAAAAATAAATCATTTTAATTACAGGAGCTCTGCCTCTCAGCAGATTCACGCAGGCACTCCTCCTTGTACACTGGTGAGGCCACGCCTCAAATACTGCATCCAGAGTTGGGCCCCTCATCGCAAGAAGGACGTTGAGGTTCTGGAGCGTGTCCAGAGCAGGGAGTGGAGCTGGGGAAGGGGCTGGAGAACAAGTCTTGTGAGAGGTGGCTGAAGGACCTGGGGTTGTTTATCCTGGAGTAAAGAAGGCTGAAGGGAGACCTCATCACTGTCTACAACCACCTGAAAGGAGGCTGTGGTGAGGTGGGTGCTGCTTTCTTCTCCCAAGCAATAGGATGAGAGGAAATGGCCTCAAGTTGTGCAGGTTCAGATCAGATATGAGGAAAAATTTCTTCACAGAAAGTGTTCTTAGGCGCTGGAAAAGCTTCTCAGGGTGGTGGTGGAGTCCCCATCCCTGGTGGTGTTTCACAGACAGGTGGATGATGTGCCAGGGATGGTTTAGCAGTGGACAGGTAATGGTTGGACTCGATGATCTCAAAAGCCTTTTCCAACCAAGTGATTCTATGATCCTGAATTATATTTAAATTGCATCTCTTGCTATAAACCAAGAGGAGTGTATCTGCAGTGAGTACCTGGCCAGCAGTTCACATTTGCTTGCATTTTGCAACAGCAAAGCATTGGCATTTTGCAAATGTTGTCCTGAATTCTGCTATGGGCTCCACATTATTTTCTACTGGCACTGGGTCACTGTGGTTAGAGACCAAAGTTAAAGGAAAACTTTGCTGCCTTCGAAGGCCAAGCAAGGTCTCTTTTGAACTGGATAAATCTACTTGTCTTTCACAGGGGACCGTAATGAATTGACAAGCAGAAAATAGATGGGGTTTAGTGTTCTCACTGCTTAAATGGAAAATAAAAAAAGGAAGTTTGTCTTTTAACATATTAGAGAGAAATCGAGACCACACATCTTTCCCAAACCAGAGCTTCTCTGCCCTCCTAGTTCAGGCTGGTGACCTGAATTTATACCTGACCAGTGATCATACCCAATTATGTACCTACGTGCTTTGGGTGTTTGCGTTTTGCTGCAGTTCATCATTTACTCTTCATCTGCACTGCCTTTTTACCTGATAACAGAGCAAATCCCTGGTGTGCTAGCCGGCAATCATAATGAATGAGCGATGTTAACTACATTTTAGCTGCGGCATCACAAATGGCTGTACTTGGAAGAGAAAATGCAGTTAAAATAAACACGCAGACTTGGCAAACTGCTGAAAATTACCTTTTTGTGAAGTGTAAGGATTTATTCTTTGATTAATGATCCAACAGCTTATATATGTGATCCTGAAAAGCAGAAGGTGCCCTAAGTTTTGTGTTTGCTGTCCTTCACCCCTTTTCCTCCTTCCCTTTCTCTCAGCTGTCCTTTGCAGCCTAGGTTTTAGAAAGAGCAGATAATGTGGTTGTCTAATAATTAACAAAGTGGGTACATTGCTCAGTGTTCCACAGCAGACACCAGGAAGGAGGAACGTTCTCTAGAGAGGTCACATTAGTGTGTCTATCGCTAAAGTGAGATAGGGATGAACAGCACCCATCCTGGACTACAGCACTGCCAGTTCATCAGCTCTGCCCAAGTTCTCCAGGGGAAGGGAAAGATGAAGCATTGAAGATGAAACTCAAAGCACAGCACACAGCCAGGAGACAGCAGTGATCTGCGCTAGTATTGTGTGTAGCTTATTTCAAACCCAGCCAGAATAACTCACAATCTCCTGTTTCTGGAGCTAGGTATTAATAGGAAGTTTGTTTCTAATTATCTGTAACTTGACACAGAACAGGTCCAGAGGAGGGCTACACAGATGATCAGAGGGCTCTAGCACCTCCCATATGGGGGCAGCCACCACTTCTCTGGGCAACCTGGGCCAGGACCTCCCCACCCTCACAGCAAAATATTTCTCCCTAACATCTCATGTCAATCTCCCCTCCTGCAGCTGAGAACCATTCCCCCTTATCCTATCCCTGCCCTCCATGATCAAGAGCCCCTCCTCAGCTTTTCTGGAGCCCCTTTCAGTGCTGGAAGCTGCTCTAAGGTCTCCCCACAGCCTTCTCTTCTCCAGGCTGAACAACCCCAACTCTCTCAGCCTGTCCTCGTATGGGAGATGCTCCTGCCCGTGGATCCTCTTCGTACCCCTCCTCGGGACTCGCTCCAACAGCTCCATGTCTGGAGGACTCCAGAACTGCACTCGGGGCTCCAAGTGAGTTGTCACTAGAGTGGAGTAGAGGGGCAGAATCTGCTCGCTTGACCTGCTTGTTTCCCTCATGGGAGCCAGGATGTATGGATTTTACAAAGATAAAAAAGACCACTAGGAAAGATCAGGCTGACCCATCAGACCTTACTCATGTTGAAGTGAGTCCTCATAAGAAAGAAATAATAGTTATATTGGGAGAACAGCAAATAGTCCCATGAGTATCACTGGATGAGATAGAAGGAGATAGTGGGAAGAAGAAGTGGAAGCCTGTGATGAACAGCAGGTCAGCAGGCGGGGAGCTGGTTGGCCTTACCTATTGTTTTGGTGATTTTTTCCAGCTTTTCTGGTGGTGAGGGAGGTAAGAAAAGCCTCCGCCCCCTGCTGCTGCTGCTTTAATCACCACACACCCCAAATCAAGATGCAATTAATGCAGCAGTAGTACGAGAATTGGTGTAATCACTGCAGCTAAATGAGAAGGGTGCTAATTGCTGGTCATTGGCATACTTCAAGTGATGAGCAGCCTATTAGCCTTAGAAATGAGGGAGGTTTATTACTATCACGTTGTGTGATCAGCCCGTCTTTGTCAAAATAACTTCCTGTGGAATAAAAATAAGGAATGAGCTGCTCTTTACACATTAAGGGAAGTTTTGCTGAGACAGTTGAAAAACATGTTTTTGTTTTCTCTGATTGTAAGTGTTAGAGGGAAGATGGGGAGGAAACAGAAAGATTCTTCATAGAATCATGGAATCATTAAGGTGGGAAAAGACCTCCATGCTCATCTAGTCCAGCCAGCAGCCCAACCCCACCGTGCCTGCTAAACCGTACCCCAGAGTGCCATGTCTACATGTTGTGTGAACCCCTCCAGGGATGGCGACTCCACCACTGCCCTGGGCAGCCTCTGCCAGGGCTTCACCACTCTGTCAGGAAAGGGATTTTTCCTAATATCCAGTCTGAACCTCCCCTGGTGCAACGTGAGGCCATTTCCTTTCATCCTATTGCCTGGGAGAAGAGCCCAGCACCCACCTCACCACAACCTTTGTCGAGGAAACTACAGAGAGTTGTTCCCCTCAACCTCCTCTTCTCCAGGCTAAACAGCCCCAGATCCCTCAGCTGCTCCCAGAACCCCTGGGCTCCAACCCCTTCCCAGCTCCACTCCCTTCTCTGGATGTGCTCCAGCCCCTCAATGTCTTTCCTGAAGGACCCAGAACTGAACCCAGGATTCAAGGTGTGGCCTCACCAGCGCTGAGTGCAGGGAGACTATCCCTTCCCTGTTCCTACTGGCCACCCCACAGATGGTCCAAGCCAGGATATTCTTAGCCTTCTTGGCCACCTGGGCCACTGCTGGCTCATGTTCAGCCACTGTTGACCAGCACCCCGAGCTCCTTTTCCATTGTGCAGCTTTCCAGCCGCTCTTTCCCAAGCCTGGAGCTGCACGGGGCTGTTGTGACCCAAGTGCAGGGCCCGGCACTTGGCCTTCTTGAACCTCATACACTTGGCCTCAGACTCTTCTGTGCAGACATATTGAAGGATCCCTGGCTTTGACACTTTCTAAAAAGCAAGTGTATTTTAAAACAGATTGCATCAGGGCACTAAGTCTGTCTTTCTTCCTGTATTACTTTTACTATATTTTTTTCTATAAGCATATGCATCTTGGTTCTTAACCAGTAAGAATTCTTATTGCAATGCGACTATGAAACATTATTTTGTTGTAAGGAAAACAAACATGAATCATGTCGAGATGTGGGAACGTGATGTGGCAATATTTGTCCTAACTAGATTTGGGGTAGATTCTGGCTGGCAGGTCCCCTGCCACCTGCCAGAGCAGCCCAGGGTCATGCTGTAGCTACACCAAGTCAACGCAGGCTCTCCTTTGGCACGCTGGTGTCTGGCTGGTAGGGTTTATCTTCATTTTTTATGTTTCTGGCTTCCTTAAGAGTTTGTATCTGCCTTGGGTCCAAAGCAGAGCAAGTGCTTTTGCAGAGTCCCTTCTACTCCTTTTAATTTCTGTCAGCAGTACAGGTAATCCTGGATCAATAGTAATTAAAACAATTTGCTTAAAATGTTGCTTAAAGTGACTGAAAAATGGATTTTTAAATACCACTGGGAAGTTCCTTAGGGAATTTGATCACCATGACTTGAAGGAGTGTTCTTTGCCCTTTAGGAATAAACACTGACTTAACCTTTCACACCCACCATAATTCACGGTACCTAACATAGTCTGAATGCCAATTGTCTGATAATTCACCTCTCAGTTGTGCCCTGATATTTGTGAACAAATAAAATGTCCAATCCAGTCATTGCAAGAGAACCCAATCCAGTTGTTGAACACCTCGTGGTGCTGGTGAGGAATTTCATTGGAAGGCCTGTGACTCTGAAGGAGAATTTCTGCGTAGTTCTGAGCTCAGCACACCCACAGAGCCTGGAATGACCCACAGGCTGGTTGGCTCAGAGTGGTGTAGTTCCTTTGCTGTTCTTGATTGTTGGCGGAAGAAAAACGGGACAACACGCAGTGATCAATATGATCCAAGTGAAGCCATTTAATCCAAGTTCATAAAACATTTTATACCTTACTTAGCTCAAGCAAGCCATTGTTTTGCAAGCTGATTTGACAATTCTCCATTAGCAACAAGTAATCATTGGTTACAATACATTATTATATTTTCCCATGAGAAATAGCTATGTGAGCATTTCAGTCTACAAATTGATAGACTACAAAGTAACAAGTCAAGGACTACCGAGGAAAGCTTCCCGTGAGAAATGAGAGGAGTATAAGGCAGAACAACTCTCTACTGTTGCAAAGAGAAACCTTGAAGAGAGTGTGTCATTTACTGTAGCTGCTGCTTCTGCAAAGTTAGCTTTAATTCTGGTGCAAAAGCTGTGAGGCCTTATGCTAAGGTGCCTTTATTTCATTTAGCATAAGCTGTTCAGTGCTTGGGGCGCTCATTAAATGTCCTCTGGTTCGTAACCATCCCTCAGATTGTGCTTCAGTGAACAGTGGTAATACCTTCATCAATGACATAGTGAGATCGAGGGCAGCCTTAGCAAGTTTGCAGATGACACCAAGCTGAGTGTTGCCGTTGTCACACCAGAAGGACAGGATGTCATCCAGAGGGACCAGGATAGGCTGGAGAAGTGGGTCTGTGAGAACCTCATGAGGTTCAACAAGGCCACAGGTGCAAGGTCCTGCACCTGGGTTGGGACAAGCCCCAATTTCAGTACAGGATAGGGGATGATGTGATTGAGAGCAGCCCTGAGGAGAAGGACTTGGGGAGCTGGTTGATGAGAAGCTCAACGTGAGCCAGCAATGTGCACTTGCAGCCCAGGAGGCCAACCATATCCTGGGCTGCATCAAAAGCAGCGTGGCCAGCAGGGTGAGGGAGGGGATTCTGCCCCTCGATTCCTCTCTTGGGAGACCTTATCTGGAGGATTGTGTCCGTTTCTGGAATCTCCAACATAAGAAGGAGATGGAGCTGTTGGAACGGGTCCAGAGGAGGCTACAAGGATGATCAGAGGGCTGGAACACCTCCCATATGCAGACAGGTTGAGAGAGCTGGGGTTGTTCAGCCTGGAGAAGAGAAGGTTCCGAGGAGACCTTAGAGTGATCTTCCAGTACCTGAAGGGACTACAAGAAATCTGGGGAGGGACTTTGTAAAAAGGCATGTAGTGATAGGACAAGGAGATATCATGGAGAGTGGCTTGGCGACCACATCAGCCAATTCCCTCAGGTGCACTTCATCAGGTCTCATAGACTTACATATGTTCCGGTTCCTCAGGTGTTCATGAACCTGATCCTCCTCTACAGCTGGAGGGGGGTTACCCCCATGGTCACCATCTTGCTGTCCCATGACACAGGAGGGGTGAGGAGAGCAGTAATTGGTGAAGACTGAGGCAAAAATGTCATTAAGTACCTTGGCCTTCTCCTGGTCTGTTGACACCAGGTCACCATTCCCAACCATCCGTGGGGGTACGTTCTCTTTAATCTTCTTCTTCTGACTGATGTACCTGTAGAAGCTCTTCTTGTTAGACTTCACTTCCCTTGTCAAGTTCAGCTCCAGCTGCACCTTGGCCTTCCTCACCTCGTCCCTACAAAACTGAGCAGTGACCCTAAACACTCCTCAGGTGTCTGTGTATCTGGTTGTTGTTAGGACTGAATTTTATGAAAACTGTACATGCTGAACACAACCCTGTTTTTATCTGGATAGATAAGAGTGTGCTAGACTCCAGGTTGTCTCTAATTGACAATGGAAGTACAAAATTATATATCTTAATTACATTTATAAATATGTAGGAGAATGGATACAAATAATCTGAGATACAAATCTGACGTAACAGAGAATGTGTTGTTAATTAACTAAACTGTGTTTCACTCCTGTGCCCCATGTCACCTAGTTAGGATCTAACTGCGTCTCTGAAGGGACCTGCAAAGGAATCACTTTTTTGGAAACTTTCCTTGCTTCAGAAAGCCCCTCAGTGGCAGTTTTCTCTATTTCACTACTGGCTTGCAGAGGTTTACAGTGTATGAGAGCAAATCAAGACCTGGGGCTTCCTTTGCTAGTCATCAACTCAAAGCATTAAGCCAAGTCCCTCTAGTGACTTTGAAAAGGCTTTTTAGATCCTGGTCTTGAAGAAACCCTTGCTGGAATTCATATAATCTGAGTTCTGTTGTGGATGGGGCTGCCACAGGACAACCCCAACATTCACACTGTGGGGCTGAGGGCGTTGGCCAAAGGCTTCTGCAATATTGTCAGGATTGGGGCTGTGACTGCTTCCCTGGGAGCTGTTCCATGTCTCCACCACCCTCTGGGGGAAGAACCGTTTCCTAATGTCCAACAGAACGCTCCCCTGGCACATCCTCCTGACATTCCCTTAGGTCCTGTCATTGGTTGTGAGAGAGAGGAGCTCAGCGCCGGCTCCTCCTCCTCCCCGTCTGAGGAAACTGTAACCATGATGAGGTCTCCCATCTCCTCTCATGCTGGCTGAACAGACCAGGTGACATCAGCCGCTCCTCACACGCTTCCCCTTTAATCCCTTCACCAACTCCATGTCCTCCTCTAGACGCTCTCCAGTAGCTTCAGATCCTTTTTATCCTGTGGTGCCCAAACTGCTCCCAGTTCTCAAAGTGGGGCTGCACCCAAATTCACAGAGACCTTTCTCCTGCAAGATCATGTCCCCTCCTGGGAGGACAGGGACATGATCTGGATCAGCTTCAAGCTGGAGCCACATCATGAGAAGGTATTTCTCTTTGGAAGAAAGTCTGTCCTCCCTGAAGTGCTTTTTATGATTTTCAGCATGAGATGGATGATCTCCTGGATGACAAAGAGCTCGTTAAACAGGCCAAACCTTGAGAGTTAATAGGTTGCTGGTTATTTATTATAACCATGATAAGCCTGTGCTTTCAAGTATGTGGCAATTAATAAACTCCCTTCCCACAGGGCCCCAGCGTTATCCATAACGTTGTCAAAACCATTCAAGTTGCACTTTGTCACAACAGAAGCAAAATGGCATGAGGAGAAAACATCTCCTTTGTCTTGGGAAAACAGAGCTATCACTTGAGGAATAAAATCACTGTGCTGCAGGAGCTAGGTTGCAATTCATCTGTTTTCTCACTTTTATGGTATATTTGGGCTTAATTTTGAAGGTTTTCAAGAAAATTAGAGATGGCTGTCGGTTCTGTGTGGTCTGTAACTATTTTATGCTTGTTATGAGTGTGTGCTTTTAATTTAGGAGACCTAGGTCATCTTCTCATGTTTATTGCTAACTTAAGCTTGTTGCCCTGCTTTTTGGGTTTCTACACAGAAGATCAGAGCTCAGCAGAGATTTTAAAGGAAATACCTTTCAGCCAAGAGCATGGATTCAGCTGTTTGTTGAATGTATATTAATTTAAAAGTTTATTATTTGCTTGAGTCTGATTTTTATTCTTTTTTTAAATCAAAATATTTCACTTATGTGTATTTAAAATACAATTTCAGGACAGGCTGAAATTTCTTTTTGAAACTTTGCTTTGTTTCAAATATTGCAGTGTTCTAAAAAGATAAAAGTGAACCCCAAATTTTCTTAAAAAAAGTTGGGTTTGGAGTTACTAGTGAACCAAAAATGTTGTTCATAGAATCAGAGAATGTCCTGAGTTGGAAGGGACCCACAATGATCATTGAGTCCAACTCCTGTCCCTGCAAAGGGCAACCCTAACATTCACACCATGTAAATTTGTTACTTGGTTAGCTTAGTTTTTTCTACAACGCTGAAAGGTTTCTGGAGCCATATTTCTCAAAAAGTCTACTGGCAGAAAACTGGAGCTTGGAAAATGTCCGAAGTCCAGCACAGGTCCTTCTCTTAACTGTCTTAGGCCTAATTCCTGAGGAACTATTGACCTTTCCACACAAAAAGAAAAGACTGAACAATGGCACGACCTGTATGGTTTGTTGGGGCTGTATCTAGTCCTGTACTGTGCCCGTCCTGCAGTACTTAAAGTCCCAAAGGGAAACTGGGGAGGGCTCTTGATCAGGGAGGGCAGGGATAGGATAAGGGGGAATGGTTTTCAGCTGCAAGAGGGGAGACTGAGATGAGATCTGAGGAAGAAATGTTTTGCTGTGAGGGTGGGGAGGCCCTGGCCATTCGTAAGGCCTAATGACTCTATTACACCACACTGAGCTAACGCTGAGGCAAGTGCACGAAGGGTCAGAACAGAAAGAAATGGTAATTAGAAGATAGTGTCAAAGGGATAGAATGTTTCCTTGGGATAACTGTCTCCTGCTGCCAAATAAATAGCAAGGTGAAGTCCAGGCATCCATCACAACTGAATGCCAAGCCAAAGCTGGAGTGTTTTAAGGAGACAGCCTTTTATCTGGAAGCTTCAGGTCGTTAGGAGGAAAGGCTGCCGTGCTGTGTCCTTATCGTGGGTTTGACAGACATTGCTGCTGTGGATGGGCTGCTTTTGCAATGGGATTATCCATTCAGATGTAGGAATTGCAGCTCGATTATGGATTCAATTGGACGAATCATGGTGGGATTATCAACTCACCTGTAGGAATTCCAGTGGGATTATGGATTCAGGTGGACAAATCACACTGGGATTATCAATTCCTCTGTAGAAATCAGTGTGGGATTATCGATTCATCTATATGAATCGTGGCGAGATTATCAACTCAGATGTATGAATTGCGGCAGAATTATCAATTCAGCCGTGTGGATCGTGATGGGATTATGGATGTAGCTGTACGAACAGTGATGGGATTATCGATTCTGCTGTACAAATTGTGGTGGGAGCATTGATTAATCTGCAGGAATTGTGGTAAGAGTATTAATTCATCTGTAAGAACTGTGGCTCAGTTATGGATTCAGCTGTATGTCACAGATAAATAAAGTGTTGTGTTAAGAGTACAACCAGAACTGGTGTTGGGAAAGTAATCTTTATGGCAATTATAAGAATATTGTTCAATTATGCATAGACGTTTCTCTGGCTGGTTTAAAGCCCCCAGTCCAGCTGAATCAACAGGTTGCGCAAGGAATGTCAAACCTAAAATAAGTATTAAATATAATGGTAATTAATGATTAAAAGGTTTAACTACTTTGAGTATAGGCATAGATTGAATATAAGTTAGTAGAACTGCTTGAGGTTTTCTTTAAAGAATATATAGAAATGTCTAAACAAAGAAGGTAAGTGATTTTTATGATCGGTGGAGAAACATGAAGCATCGCTTTTGAGGGAGAACTGAAACGAGACAGCAGAGATGAATTATCAGGGAGGAACTGAGACTGACTTCAAAAAGAACAATGAAAAACAGAGAATTGAGAGCTCATGGAAGACCACCAAGAATGTTCGAAGAGAAAAAAACAGATATACCCATTTCATAATGTATATAAATATCTGATGATTTTGTGTGGGCTTTGCCACTCGCTGAGGCCACGGCCCAACTCTGGGTTGTTAATAAAGCAAGGTCATAGTCATCCCCAGTCTGGTAGGAAATCCTTTAGTGCCGTACCAGTCGTGATGGGGTTATGGATTTACCTGTGTGACTGTCCAAGTGATGCTTTTTGTGCCTATGGAAGCAGGATAAATCAAGCACACTTAGAAATTGGCTTTTGCCTTGAACCTAGGTAGTTCTTGTTGCGTGGCTGAATTTAGGGCTTGTGTCCCCAGGGTGAATCTCCAGTCCAGCCCAGCTTCACCGTGCCTGCCAAACCATGTCCCAAAGTGCCAAAGCTACACGCTTTTTGAACCCCTCCAGGGATGGCGACTCCCCCACTGCCCTGGGCAGCCTCTGTCAGGGCTTCACCACTCCATCCAGAAGAGCATTTTCCATGATATCCAGCCTATAGGCTCCCCCCGGCTCCTCCCCAGCCCACGCCCACACTGCAGCCCCGCCCCTTGCCTTGATGCCCCGCCCCTTCCCGGCCCCGCCCCTCCTGGCCCCGCCCCCTCCCCACACCCCCCATTCTCACTGGCTGTGCCCCCTTGGCCCCGCCCCTTCAATGTCTCTGCCCCAGGCCACGCCCACCCATTGGCTGCTCCCTGTGGCCCGGTCTCCCTTGGCCCCGCCCCCTTTCCGACATTCCCCTTGGCCGCGCCCCTTGTTCTCACACAACCATTGGTTGCCCCTTGGCTCCCGCCCCCTTCCCCCACCCTCCCATTGCCGCCGTGGCCCCGCCCCCTTGTCCTTTCACTCCCATTGGCTGCTCCCTTGGCCCCGCCCCTTTCTGCTCCCTTCACCCTCTCTGTGGCCCCGCCCCCTGTCCGTCCCTCTCACTCTCTGCTCCCTTGACCCCGCCCCTTGGCCACGCCCCTTGTTCACTTCTGCTCCCTTAGCCCCGCCCCCTTGGTCCTGTTTCCCCCTTGGCCCCGGCCCTTCCCCCCGCTCACATTGCCCCGTGGCCCCCCCACCTTGTCCCCTCACTCGCATTGGCCGCTCCCTTGGCCCGGTCTCCCATTGGCACCGCCCCCTTGCCTCCGCCCCCTTGCCGCTGCCCCTTTCTGCTCCCTCGGCCCCCTCTCCCTTGACCCCGCCCCTTCCCCTGCACTCCCATTGGCTGCCCCGTGGCCCCGCCCCCTCATTCCTGTACTCCCATTGGTCGCCCCCGTTGGCCGCCCCTGTGGCCCCGCCCCTCCCCGTCTCCTCCGCGGCGGTGCGGGCGGCGCGGGGATGTGAGTTCGGGGTCGGGGAGGCGGCGGGCACCGGGGGATCCCGGGGAGCGGCTCCGGTTGCCGGGGATTCTGTGGGGGGGAAGCTGGGAGCGGCTCCGGTTCCCGGGGGTCGTGGGTCTCGCCGGGAACCGGGTGGTGAGCGGTCCGAGCGCCGCCGGTTCGGGACCCGGGGGCGGCCCCAGAGCCGGAAGAGACGGGGGCGTCCGACCTGGGGAGGAGAAGGGTCCAGGGAGACCTTGGAGCAGCTTCCAGGGCTTATCACGGATTCGTTTGGTTGGAAAAGACCTTGGAGATCATCCAGTCCAAGCGTCCCTGCCCACTGCTGAACCAGGTCTCCCAGCTCCTCATCCCCCCATCCTTTAAATCCCTCCAGGGGTGGGGTCTCCACCACCTCCCTGGGCAGCTCCCGCGCCTGAGAACCCTTCAGTGAAAAAATATTTCCTAATGTCCAATCTAAGCCTTTCTCCTGGCGCAGCTTGAGGCCATTCCCTCCCATCCTATCATTGTTACTTTGGAGAGGAGACCAACACCCGCCTCACTACAATCTCCTTTTGGGCGGTTGTAGACAGCAGTGAGGTCTCCCCTCAGCCTCCTCCTCTCTAGGCTAAACAGCCTCAGGTCCCTCACCTGCTCCTCATAAGACTTCAGCCCCTTCACCGGCCTTTTTAGCAGGGCCTGTAGCAACAGGACAAGCGGTGATGGATTTAAACTAAGAGTGGAGACATTTAGAGAAGCTCTTAGGAAGCAATGTTTTGCTGTGAGGGTGGGGAGGCCCTGGCCCAGGTTGCCCGGAGCAGTGGTGTCTGCTCCATCCCTGGAGGGGTTCAAAGATGGGTTGGATGGGGCTTGGAGCCCCTGATCCAGTGGGAGGTATCTCTGCCCACTGCAGGGGGTGGAACTGGGTGGGCTTTGAGGGTCCTTCCAACCCAAACCATTCCAGGATTCTATGATTTTAGCAAAGAACGTTCAACTTACTAAATAGTCACTAAGGTGGTGACTCATTTGTGTTTGCTTTTCAAGGCCTCACCGGACAGCGCTGTACGAAGCCCCTCCACCAGCATGCTGGCCCATCGTATATTCCCCAGACTACAACATCACCTTCATGGGGCTTGAGAAACTACATCCGTTTGATGCAGGGAAATGGGGAAAAGTAATCGATTTCTTGAAAGGTAAAGTGGCAGAAGGTTCCTCTTAAACTGAGATTTGCCCAAAAGCTAACAGGAATTATGTAGTTAGTGCAGACTTCTGTTAATAATTGCCAATGTAATAATGGCTGTACGTCTTCATTGCTCATTGTGTAGATTTAAGCTCTGCTCTTTAAATCACATTTGGATTGCTTTAGTATGCTTATATACTTGCAGACTTAAATCTCAGCAGATTAAATTGATTTTGGAGGCAGGCTGGATGCCTTGTGGTACATGGAGTTGTCTTGTTGATCAAGTATTTAAAAGAAGAACTTGTAACGTTAGAGCAAACATCCTACATGAAGGCTTTTTAATACAAAGGTTTGTTTCCCCATCCTCTGAAAATTTTCTAGCGTGCTCCACTAAATAGCCTCGTGGTGTGGTTTTGGCTCAGTCACGGCCTCTGTGCAGGGTGGAACTTGTTAAAAGTGATTGGAAATTTGGGCTCATTAAGTGATTTGTTCTCCCCAGAGCTGTGGATAATACTGGCAGCAGTTGGTTCGTGGCAGACTGGCCCAGAGCTTTACTTGACAGAGTAAAAAGGAGGAAGGAGAGGTATGAGCAAAGCAATGTCTTAGACCATCGTAAAACATTTGTGGCCTTTGCAATTTGAATGAAAGGGTGAAGTGAGCAGGATTTCATTGCTTGTCCTTTACAAGGAATATTCATGCGGGATATTTGGGAACTGTTTCCACCTCTGAAGTGAGCACCAGCATCTTGGCTTTCAGTCTAGCCCGAGGTGGGTGCAGAATGCCAGAGCCTTGTGAATGGCTTTTGATGCAGAACAGATGGTTAATGATTCAAGCACCTTCTTCCCGTTCTGGATGTATGAGAACAATATTTCCTTTAAGTTTCCTCTTAGGATAGCTGCTGTTTGCACTCCCTGTTTCCTCCTTCTTTTGAGGACCAAGCCTGGACCTAAAATACAACATGGACTTTGGTTTTGTAGCTACGAATGGAAAATCCTTCCTGTGTAAGCTGCAAGCTTATAAATGATTCGGTTTGTAGGACCTGGATTGTGGTTTGGCAGACCTGTAGACTTATGCTCCCACTCCTTTACATCCAGTGTAGTGAGAACTGGGATGTTTCTTGGGGCTGGTGAAACCTTGGGTGTTCATGACCGGCTTGTTGTGGGGTGCAGCTTGGTCATTCAGCTTTGACTGCAGGCAGTCTGCTAGCCAGCGATGCCTTTCAGGCTGAAAGATGAATGCAGCTTGTATAAATCTGTTCTTTGTCAACCTCAGGATATTATTCTGATAATGTTTGGAAGAGTTTTGAGGCACCTCTGGTGACAGGCAGATTTTTTTTGCGCTCATTACTCTTTAAAAGAACTTGGAAGACATAGGCAGAAATACATAAGGGAACAGAAGTGTAAGAACCAAGGTGAGGATCAGGGCCTATGTAAAATCTTAGCATCTCATCGTCTAAAGTTCAAGCTTGCTCATCACGTTAACAAAACGCCTTTTTTCTTGCCAAGACAGAGGTTGTCCCAGTGCCATTCTGTGGTCCTAATGGCTCCTTTAGCTGATGATCTGCAGATATGTATTGCCTTGCTGAGTTTGGGCTCTCTTGTATTCATTTAGCTGAGGGTAAAGGAATTCTAACGCTCTGTTTAGTAGCTGAGTTTTGGATCTTCCCTCTACAACCTTAAATACTGAAGACTTGGCTTCCATGACTGTTTTCTTAATTAAACCTTTGGCTTTCTGCTCCTTCTCTGTGTACAGTCTTTTAACTGGATGATCTTTAAGGTCCCTTCCAATGCAAACCGTTCTTTGATTCTTTTCAATGGGAAGTATCCACTCTTCACTGTCTTTCACAGAAAATGAGCTTTCCCAATTGTTTTTGTTTCCCTGCTTTCTAGAGGAGAAGAAAGTCATGGGATACTCCAGGCAGTCCTGGTTTTCTCTGGCTCTGAAGCAGCTCTTGGCAACTTTTGACCTACACTGTTCCCTCCCATCTTCCCTAGTGTCTTGTAGAGAATCACTGGTGAAAATCTCTCTGTGCTTACCTTCTCCTTCCTCGAGAATGAAGCAGTTCAGCTTTTTGTCTGACACCAGTGGATGAATGAAACCTTTCTCACCACTCAGTCAGGAGGAACATAAGCTTGCCAACACCAATATTGTTGCAGGTGCTGTTCTTGTGTACCACTTCAGAACAAAATCGCTCACCTTTGTGAGCTGTTTTCTTCCTCTGTAACGTATGGAATTGTGGGAAAGGCCCATTCTACGAGGGCTGTGGCTGTGCAGCAATTGCGTTTCTCAGTTTCTCTGGGAGGATCAGAATGATGTCTTGTATTTGTGTTTGTAGTGATCCTGTGCAAAGCAGCATTGTTTTCTGCACTGCTTGGCTGTTTCATCTGACCCGAACTTGAGCTTTCTGGCAAGTACATCCAGATGTGGGCAGCCAGATGTGCTGGCTTTGATCACCTCCTGAAGTCCTGGAGTGATGTTTTGTAACTGGCTCTTATCAGGTTTTGAAATAAGCTCACTTTTGGTCTCTGAGGGGCAGAATTAATAGCTGGTCATTGGCCTTTCTTGAAGTTAAAAGGAGGTAGGTCTGTGACAGAAATACCCTGAGAGGGAGAGTTCGCTTCTGTGAACATTTGAGCAATTATGTTTTGAATTTCGGTTTTTCTTTTGTTCTCCCCTGATTTAGGCAATTAAGTGCTAATGTCAACTGTGGACTTTCTTAAAGCTCGTTAAAGAATGGTGACTATTTGATGGTACAAGCACCAAGATTTCCCCAGTATGTTGAGTCCTAGACTGTAAGGAGCCTTGTGATGCTTTTGTGTCTGTCTGTCCTGTGACTACCCATCTTTCCTTTCAGTTTAAACAAGAAGTTACCATGATTAGACTCCGAAAGCTTCCTTAAACAATATTTATCATGTGTGGCCTACCTTAGTAGCTTATGTGGATGCAGGGTCTGCATTTGGAGAATCTGTAAACACCAAGTAAACAAAAGCTGTTTCAGTCATTTTCATTACAGATGAAGTTATTGCAGCAAAGTCCAAGTGTTAACATTCTTGGGCAGGGTGGAATGTGGGAGGCTGAGTGATGGTATACAATGCCAATTGTTATTTCTCTCCTGTTTCAGAAGAAAAACTAATTGCAGATGACTTGATTGTGCAGGCACGGGAAGCTACCGATGAAGATCTGTTGGTTGTTCACACGAGGCGCTACCTTAATAAATTAAAGGTGCTGTACTCATTAATGTGCTTTTCAAGCAAACTGTCTAGAATTATCATCAAAGGCAACAGATACCTTACTAGATTTGTTATTAAGTCAACTTCTGCAGATTCCAGAGTGGTATATTTTAATGACATTGGTAGAATTCTAATGGGAGGTGTCCCTGCCTGTGGCAGGGGGTTGGAATTGGATGGGCTTTGAGGTCCCTTCCAACCCAAACCATTCCACGATTTTATGATTGTCATTGAGAATATGGAAAGAAAAACATGGGAATAGTTGGGAGTTCATACTATAGAAGGATAGAAGGGAAAGAGGGTCTGTCATGTTATATAGG
Source organism: Phaenicophaeus curvirostris (assembly GCF_032191515.1). Lineage (NCBI taxonomy): Eukaryota > Metazoa > Chordata > Aves > Cuculiformes > Cuculidae > Phaenicophaeus > Phaenicophaeus curvirostris. Next base: position 2,900,083 of record NC_091402.1, on the reverse strand, counting down.
TGACCTGAAATGACATTTTAATGAACCTAAGCAAAATTTTAATGTTTGAGATGTAAATAATATTCTCCATAGTATCAGGGGATTATTCTTCAAAAGTGTAAGTTTTGATTAGCTCTGGTGTTATAAAATACAGCTCTGAAATCGAAAATACATTGGAGAGCACTACAAGGCAGTACTTGATTGAATGGTTTTTGATGCAAGGATTGCTTCCTGGGTTTGGGCTTTATGCAGTCTTGGAAGAGCATCTGTGCAGGGGTTCTGTTTTCTGGCTGCTGTGGAGGAAGTGCTGGCTTCATACTTAGTCACTGCCAGTGTCAGTGGAGTATGGACAGAGTCGAAAGATCAATGTTGGGGCATAACCTTGCGTGTTATCTTTGTGAGAGTTTCCAATAGCAGCTCATACAAGATTACACATTAAAAGGGCATGCAACGCATTCATTGGGTATTTCTAAATGAAACATCCAGTTGTTAAACGTTAGTGAGCTCTCTGTTTCTGAATGTGTGCAGCCATCTGCCCGTGGCACTGGGTAGTAGATGAGTGCAGGTGGAATTGCTTTTATTTTGCAACTCTACTTGGAGGGCAGAGAAAGGTTGTGTATGAGAATCTTCCATTTCATAATTCAAAAGAAGTTATTTTGAGTCATCTTTGCCCTTCCACAGTGAAAGAGTCCTTGTGTTTCCTTTTCTGGAATGTTTTCTTTTTCTGTATAAGGGATCTATTGTTTGTGTGAGTTTTTTTTCACTCTCCTTTTCTGAGTTCTCTTAATTTCTTCATTCTGTGCTATAAAGCTGCATGCAATTTCATACATCATTAGATTTGATCTTATTGCAGCTATTCTTGATACTGAGCTTTTAATTCCATAGAACCACCCACCTCCTTTTTCTGAATCACTGCTTTGAAGCACGGTGTAATGCTCAGAGCTTGGTGTGGACTATCGTAATAGTATTTTTAGTTCCTACAGGATGGCTTCCCAGGGAGTTGTCTGTTGAACTTGAATCCTGGTGTTCATAAGCAGCAGTGCACTCAGATGTGCACTCAGATTAACTGTGTGTCTCCCATTCCTGTTTTCTTGAGAGAATGTCTCCTGCAGCTGTAGAAACTGGAAGATGTGGTATTGGTCATGATGGCAAATCCATGCCAAGCAGGAAAGATTAAAGCACTTATTTAAAATGAAAACCGATGAGGCTAGACATGAAAAGGCTCTGGGTATCCTCTATATTGCCTTATCCAAGGTCTAGTGCGCTGTTTATCCAGACAGATAGGATAGAGTCTAGAGCACAAGGCTTAAGAAGAGCAGCTGGGGGAGCTGGGGCTGTTTAGCCTGGAGAAGAGGAGGCTGAGGAGAGACCTCATCACTCTCAGCAATTACCTGAAAGGAGGTTGTGATGAGGTGGGTGCTGGTCTTTTCTCCCAAGTAACAAGTGATGGGACGAGTGGAAATGGCCTCAAGTTGTGCCAGGAAAGGTTTAGATTGGATACTAGGAAAAATTTCATTACAAAAAGAGTAGTGAGGCCCTGGCAGAGGCTGCCCAGGGCAGTGATGGAGTCTCCAAAAGCACGTGGCTGTGGCGCTTCGGGACATGGTTTAGCAGGCACGGTGGGGTTAGGCTAGTGGTTTGACTGGATGATCTTAGAGGTCTTTTCCAACCATAATGATTCCATTATTCTATGAAATACAGATCTACCATTAAAAGGCTCAGCTTTTATGTTCAATCAGCTTAGTGGGCTACAAGAGTGCTTGTGTTTTTGGGAATGCCTAGGCTTTTTAAAATAATGGATCACTTGAATTTTCCTCATTTAAAATTTGGGCATGGATTTGCTAGGAAATTCCATATGCTTGCAAGAAGAGGTGATGTTTGGTATCTTAGCAGCAGCTAAGGAACCTGCCTGGGGGTTGGTTGAAGAGAAACAAAATGGTGTGCACAAAGGAGAGTAAACGGTACTGGAAACCCCTTCTGTGTTGGAAGGAAGGGTCTCCCTGCTATCCTGCTTCAGGTAACATAACTGGTCCTTACAACAGAGCTTGGCTGGTTTAATTGAGGTGGTTCCCCTTGGTTATTCCTTTGAAGAATTTAGATCTACAAGGTAGCGACTAGACTTCAGAGAAGTTACTTGCTGTACTTTTCCACTTTATTGCCTTTTTTCTACTATTATATCAAATAATGAATTTCCTCCATGTCAGCATTCTCAACTTCTGGAAGAAGAGGGGCGATGAGGTCAAAGCTACTTTTAGACGATGCAAGTCTGTCACTTGAACCATTTTTAGATGGGAATATTTTTATAAGCCAGCTATATCCTGGGCTGCATCCAAAGCAGTGGGACCAGCAGGCGAGGGAGGGGATTCTGCCCCTGTGCTCAGCTCTGTTGAGACCAAACCTGGAGCCCTGTGTTCGGTTCTGGAGTCCTCACCGCAGGAAGGACATGGAGCTGGTGGAGCGAGGTCAGAGGAGGCCTGCCCATGGGAGGAGGGGTTGGAGCTGGATGGGCTTCGAGGTCCCTTCCAGCCTGAACTGTTCCATGATTCTGTGATTCTTGCTTGGGACTTAGTTTGAAATACCATTAGAAGTGTTATTGCAGTATTTGTAGAATTTCTTTGAAGTCATCTATATGTGTTTGCCAAAAAATCACTTACATATTGCAAATATTTTGTGTTCTAACCTTGAAATCATATTCTCGATGATGACTTTTTAACAACATTTTCCAGAAGTGTTTAATGCGCTAAATAAATTTTAATCGGTTCTCCATGCTAAAATTTGCACAGTATGTTCCCTCAAGAATTTGAACTTCTTAGTAGAGTTGTCAGTTTGTTTTTCCTTTTCCCTTGGTCCATCCTTTTGACTTGACACGGGAAAAGATATTTTAGGTTTGAACAATATATCAGGTGTAGCTCGGTGTTAATCCTGCTGAAGGACATTTACAGCTCTTCCTCCCAACCTCAGGCACGTTGGATTTTCTGAAATACCAGCTTGTTGAAAAAAAGCTGATTTGTTTGCATTTGGTACTAAAATCTGACAAACGGAGTGATGAGGATTATAAGTGGTGATTCTCATAGTTGATAATTGGAGGACAAAAGTATTTGTATGTTACTAATAAGGACTGTTGTGGTCACCTCCATCTATAAATATTCATCTTCCTAAGGACCTGCGAGCTGTTTTTCAGTGAATGGCAACTGCATCATTAAGACAGGCTGTGTTGATGGGAACTCTTTTTTTTTTACCCCTGTAGTGGTCATTTGTTGTGGCTACAATCACCGAAATCCCACCGGTTGCCTTTCTTCCCAATTTCGTTGTTCAGCGAAGAGTCTTGAAACCTCTTCGAACCCAGACAGGAGGAACCATAATGGTAAGGTGATTCGCTTGTGTTGTTTTGAAACTTGTTAATCAGAACAACAGCTCTTGATCAGGGAGTGCAGGGACAGGACCAGGGAGAAGTGTTGGCAGCTGCAAGAGTGGAGAATGAGGTGAGATCCTGGGGAGAAATGTTTCGCTGTGAGGGTGGGGAGGCCCTGGCCCAGGTTGCCCAGAGCAGTGGTGGCTGCCCCATCCCTGGAGGGGTTCAAGGCCAGGTTGGATGGGGCTTGGAGCCCCTGATCCAGTGGGAGGTGTCCCTGCCCATGGCAGGAGGTGGGACTGAATGGGCTTTGAGGTCCTTCCAGCCCAAACCGTTCTGTGATTCCATGGTTTGAAAACACTATAAACTTGAGTTGTGATGTTTTGTACGAGTCGAAGGCCTGGGCCCTGGCAGACGGTAGAGGGGAGGTAGTTAGCATACAGTCCTGACTGTGAGCAGCAGAATTTGCAGCTTTTAGCAGCTGCCGTGGTGAAGGCCATACTCAATTTCACGGTCCATAATTTTCCGAAGCAGAAGAGACAGCAAGGGGCAGCCTAGACAAGTGCTAATAGACATGGAGGATGTATGGAAATTACAGAAAGTGAATTAGTTTTCGACAGCATTCAAATACAGGCAAATTCTAGGGATGGGAGGGTTCAAAACTGATAATATAGAAGGTGTTTTTAAAGCACATGTTTGCCTAACAACCTTGGTACTGCATGGGAAGAGATGCATGATTTGGTTGCTCTTGAGACTCGATAAGTGTTTAAATCTCAAAGCTGTATCAGCTTGCCCATTTTCGTGATTAAAGTGAATTTATCTATTCTTTCCTATTGTAAATACCACGTAGGAAGCTCAGGTGAACTCAAGTGAGAAGTAGCCTGTTTCACTTTAACAGAATAGTTTCCTAATTAGTTAAATGTGTACACTGGTCAGAGGTGTAGAAGGATGCCAGGCATTGAATTCTGCCAGAGAATTGCCATCAGAGATGCTGAGGAAGTAGAAGGAAAGACAACAGTTGAAGGCTGGAGCCAAGAATGAGTTATTTAAACCATGTATTGAGGAAAAGATGCCTTCATAATTGTAAACTCATAACTAATGGAACCTTTTCTGCCCTTTTTATCATTCTTTGTCATATCAGAGCTGGAATTCAGGAGCTGTACAGCACAGTGCTGCAACAGGGGGTGACAGTCCTGAGCTCTCTTTCCAGGCTCACTTACATAAATCGAAGACAGAATCCTATTAATGTTATAATACCAATAGGTCTTTGCTGCATTTTAGTTACTCTTTTGAAGGCGGCTGTTGCAGTGGGTGCACATGTAAAGATAGAATCCCACATTGCTTTTTCTGTAGCTATTTGAAGCCAGTTACTGAGGAACACTTTTCTCTATGTTGACAAACCTTTCAGATTACTCTGTGCCAGATATGAGAATATGATTTATTGTAGCTACTAGGTATTAAAGGTGAGCTACTAGATATTGAAGGTGAGCGCGTTTGGGAAGCTGTAAATGAATGATGAAGTAAAGGCATTATTTTCAGAAACAGGCTAATAGGTAGCTACACATTTCTGCCAACAGAAGTGTAGGTACTTGGTCATCTGCACTGGGATCGAGGTTTCTTGTTTTTAAATGCTTACCGTTGTGAATGTGTCAAGAATCCATTAAAGACATAAATAAAATAGAGTTCTTCTATGACCAGTGCATTAAAAGCAGTGCAGTATGGGTTTCAGAAACAGTGGAAAAGGTTGAATCTGTGTGAGTCTGACTCATGAGGATAATGTGAACGAGCCCAAAAGTTTGGTGGAGCGGTTCTCTGAGTGTTCATTCATGTTGTGGGGCCAATATGAGATTAACTGTTGCTATTTCATGGGCTGCCCAGGGCAGTGGTTGAGTCCTCATCCCTGGAGGGATTTAAGGGACATGCAGACAAGCTGCTCAGGGATATAGTTTAGCAGTAGACAGGTACAGTTGGGCTCGGTGATCTCAAAGGTCTTTTCCAATGAAGTGATTCTGTGGTTCTGTGCTATCATTTGTTTGTAGAAGTGGTTCTTGGTGCTATTATGTTTCACCCCTGTTGGATTTCACAACATGAAACGATAGAGGTGAGCCAGTTGTTAGCAGATTTTGAGACAAGATGAAATATCCTGCTTTTCTGTTGTATTTACTTATTTTTAATGATAGAACTGCTCAGCCTGAGACCTGACAGGGGGGAAAAAACCCACCAATCTCTTTCGATATTTCAATACTCCGTTGTGAAATCTGTGTCCCATCCAGCTGCTGGGTTTCCAAGGAAATGGTGGAAGAGAAAAATGATTGGGTAGTATCTAGAATATTCTGCCTTTGGAATTTCTTGAGGGTCTTGAATATGTGTATGAAATTGATTTCAACTTGGCTTTAGCTAGTCAATACTTTTATTATTGTTTAGTGATGTTTTTCATTGTGCTTGCCTTCTCTTTAATTCGCAATGGCGTATTTGCTAGTTCTAGATGTGGTTTTGGAGCAATGAGCCACTGGTTGTCTGATGTCTCCATATCATGGAACGGTTTGGGTTGGAAGGGACCTCAAAGCCCATCTAGTCCCACCCCTGCCATGGGTAGGGACACCTCCCACTGGATCAGGGGCTGAAGCCCCATCCAGCCTGGCCTTGAACCCCTCCAGGGATGGGGCAGCCACAGCTACCCTGGGCGACCTGGGCCAGGGCCTCCCCACCCTCACAGCAAAGATTTTCTTCCTAAGATCTCACCTCAATCTCTGTCTCCCCTTTTTCATCTCAAAACCGTTCCCCCTAGTCCTGTCCCTGTCCTCCCTGATCCAGAGCCCCTCCCCAGCTTTTCTGGAGCCCCTTTCAGGACTGGAAGCTGCTCTCTCCTGCCTCCTGAATACAGATGGCAGCACTGCTCACTTTTGGATTGATTTTGATGCCCTGTGCTGTTACTTTTACCTCTTTTTCCATTATCAGGAAGCAGGTATGTACTTCATAAGCGATTTTGATTCATCAGGCAGTAATGTGTACAGTACAAGTCAGAAGTACAATCTTCTGTTCCTGGTGGTCCTGTTTATCATAAGCATTCCTGTTGAGTTTCTGTACTTTTTAATGATTTCATAGCAATACAGAAAGATTGGGTTTTGGTGAGGAATCCCTAGGAAGTATGCTAAATCACAGATAATGTGCTTTCTCTGTGACTTAATGGGCTTTATGGTTCAGAAACTGCAGTCTTTCCTTGAGATCTAATTTGTGTAAGTTAGTGTGTTCATAACAGGGCTATGTTTATCTTCCCAGTAGTTTTCTTAATAGTAAATTAGAACTGTTCAAATATAAATATTGGTGTTGAAGAACTCTCAACTTTTCCAGCTTCTTTTCAAATATGACATGTAGCATCTTCTTTCCATGATTATGAGAAAGAATAATCTGTTTTTACCTTATTACTACCTTTTTTAAATTATAGCTAACAGTATCTTTTTTTCAATATGAATTCTGGGGAATACTGCAGGCAAACACTTGCCTCTCTCTTCCTGGCCAAAATAAATCAAGTTTTTCAATGAAAATGTCATCATTTAAGCCTTGTGTATCTCTTCTCTGTCCATACCTTCCATTCTCTGAATGTCTTTTGAGTTTAAAGGAGAGATACATGCACAATTTTTTCTATATTGAAAGCAAAAATGTTGACAATGTTCTGTTCTACGCATGTTAATTTAAAAAATAAAAGAAGTTGCAGGACACTTTGTACTGTAGCATTTTTTTTTTGTCCCCATCCCCAGCTGAAATTATGTTAATCTGTACTGTCAGGATTTTGACCTTACATTCTTTAAGGTCTCTTCCATGCCAAAACATTCTATGACTCTAGGATTTTGGTTTTACATGAGAGATATTATGGTTTATTGCTCATTTTTCACTCTTACAAACACTTGTACTTCCCCTTTTTCATGTCTCTGCTAGGGGCTGGCTTTTTGGCACAGGCAGTTTTAGGTCTGGTTGACTGCCAGAGAATGAAATACAGATGAGAGATCACCTGTTTATTAAACTAGTTATGCTGAGAGTAGTTTTGGAACCATAGAATGGTTTGGGTTGGAAGGGACCTCAAAGCCCATCCAGTCCCACCCCCTGCCATGGGCAGGGGCACCTCCCACTGGATCAGGGTCTCCAAGCCCCATCCAACCTGGCCTTGAACCCCTCCAGGGATGGGGCAGCCACCACTGCTCTAGGCAACCTGGGCCAGGGCCTCCCCACCCTCACAGGAGAACATTTCTTCTTATGATCTCATCTCAATCTCTCCTATTTCAGCTGAAAACTGTTCCACCTCGTCCTACCCCTCCACTAGTTTTATATGGTTTGTATTCAGAGATGTGCTTCAGAATAACCTGCAGTGGTAAAACATGTGATAAGTCCATGGATGTGTCTGAATGCCAATGGTCGTATTTGGGGTGGAAGCAATGTGAAATGGTTGTTTCAGTCGTTGATGAAGTTCTCGCTGTCTTTTTCTTAAGGCAGGAAAGTTGGCTGTTGATAGAGGCTGGGCAATCAATGTGGGTAAGTACAAACTCTGCATCAGCTGACTCTAGGAACAGTGGGGTTCAAATCATATTATTTTCATTTAGCACGGGGTGTGTTCTGTTTATAAACACAGAGTGACTTGATTTGATTTAACTCAAATCAATTCTAAAGGAAAAAACACGGAAGCAGCAGTGAATTTTTCTTCTCCACTATCACCCTTATTGCATTTTTATAATTAAATACAACACTTTTTGGAAAGAAGAAAAAGAGAACTGGATAAATATATGATATTGTAGATAAAGAAAAGTGTTTGCATTGAAGTAGTGCAAAAAAAATTAAGGAGAAATATTTAGAGTGATTGTAAGTATTTCAATAAAATCTTTGTTTTCATTAAATGATTAAATAATATTAATAGATCTTGTCATCAGTTGATCTCTGTGTTGCACCAGAACCAGGAGTTGGTTGATGTGCTGGAGAGCAGGGCTGTAGCTGTTCGTCTCTGGGTTTGGCTGTGCAATTTTTCCTGTAAAAGACTCGAATTAATAAATTCTGAAGAATATAGTGCATATAAACCTGCTCTCTTGCTCAGGGCAAAGAGCAGTGCTAAACCAGTAAACTCTTGAAACAGTAGTTTGGGTTGTGCAAGACTTGGCTTCTTTTCACGGACCTCATCCGTTCTGGGAGTTTTCCATTATTTCTTACACATCTTCTACAACGTGAATATTCAGTATTAAAAATTAAATAGGCATTAAAACCAACCCCCAAAAGCCTGTCATTTTACTAATAGATAAAGCAGGCTTGCTAAGTCTTTTGCTTAGATACTTGTAGTGGGTTTTGCAGTTAAAAGTTGTGGTTTATGTAAAAAGTGGTTATATAAATATATATTATATATATGTGTGGTTATATAAAAAATGTGTTAAGTGGTTATGTGAAAAATGTGTTTTGGGAGGGGAGATCCAAGTATTCTTTTCATGATGCTTTGTTGGGGAGGCACCAGACTTACGTATAGTTGTTTCTTAGCTCTTGGGGTGGCTGCTAAACAAAAGGTTCAACCCCTTTAGTGTGGGCATCTGCAGGTCCTTTGCCTGCTGCCCTGGCTGGCCCCATGGAAGACGAGTATGGAAACCCGAGGAGATGGTTTGTGGTGCCAGGTAAGGGTTGACCAGCTCTGGGTGCAGTATTTGCTAGAGAGAATGAAGTGCCTGCCATGTAAGCGATCTCTGCAAAGACCGTCTGTGTTTTTTAGCTGCTAGCTTTTTACCTCTTCATGGTTTTTATGTTTAGGAGGTGGTTTTCATCATTGCTCAAGTGACAAAGGTGGAGGATTTTGTGCATACGCAGATATCACACTGGCTATAAAGGTAAGATGCACTCTTAACTCTTAAACCAGTATTTTCTCCTATTTGTGCAAATGGAAAAAAAAATCCACATAGATTTGTAAGAAGTAATTTACATCTTAACAGGAGGAAATAGTCATCTCTAGATGGGTGGGAATAGGGAAATGGTGCGGCAATTGGTGCTGCAGAACATGGCACGTAAGCAGTATTTATTGTTAAGTGCAAGAGAAGAGTTGTGGCGTTCAGAAGTATGAATGTAAATATGAACCACTACAATGGATTAACAACGTTGTCTTGCAAAAATTCCACTCCAAATCAAACCAGAATGGCTTTTAATATCCTCAATGATAATTATCCTAGCATTGCAGTCAAACCTGAAAATTCCATGTAGTTTCAGTGGTTACAATCAAGACAAATGCAGAGGCAGAAATCCTCTCTCCGAATCAAGCTGCAGTGCTCAAAGTGGATAAAATCCATGAATAAAAATGCGGATGTCTCCAAAATAATCACTGAACGGAATGAATGCATTTGGTGTTGAGCTGTTGAAAGGCTGAAGAAAGAGCCTTCTGCAATTACAGCTTATTTTTATCAAATGTGCTGTGGTATATTTGTATACTCAACTATTTATAAAGTATCTGTACTAATCAAACATAAAAAAGCTGGAATGATTGCAGCACACGATATGACATAACATCCTAATTTCTGTACGTGGTAATTTGCAGAAAAGTGATCCACACAGTTCTGTTTTCCCTATCATTAAAATACAGATTGAGAAATGATAGGAGCTACAAAATCTTTGGGTCTTACGATGTCTATATTAAAGATAATAACTTGTCAAAGTTGAGACTCAAAGACTTAAAAATACTATTTTCCACACAGACGTGGAGTAAGAAATGAATTGCTACTAGAAGTGACGTTAATGCCTCCAATCCCTATAGCAGCTTTTCCTGAATGGTGGATTTTATGCTTATCACAGAGGACTCTTTCTCACTTCCTAGTGATGGGCCTCGCTCATGCTGTCACTTATCTCATGAAGTCAGCTGCTTGATGTTTTGGGGCCTGAGCAGCTCTTGCTTCACCCTGTCCCAACCCACATTTGTTCCTGTTGCTTTCTCTGTGCTGTCACTAGTTCTGCTCCAGCCTCTGGCAGTGCTGATGCCATGATCAGCTTTATAGTCCCTCATTGGACCTGGCTGGCGCAGGATGCAGAGACAGCCCAGCAATGCCTGTGTTAAACCAGTGATGCTACAGCAGGATTCATTACCCTGAGCTCCATGTTATTCCATGCCATTGGGCTTAGAATAGAATCATGGAATGGTGAAAGTTGGAAAAACCCTCCAAGCTCATCCAGTCCAACTGTCAGCACCAAACCACTGTGCCTGCTAAACCATGTCCCAAAGTGCCACATCTACACACTTTTTGAAGCCCTCCAGTAACATTGACTCCACTGCTGCCCTGGGCAGCCTCTGCCAGGGCTTCACCACTCTGTCAGTAGAGAAATTTATCCTAATTTATCTAAACCTCTCCTGGCACAACTTGAAGCCATTTTGTATCATTCTTTCACTTCTTACCTGGGAGACGGGACCAACACCTGCCTCGCTACAACCTCCTTTCAGGAGCTGCAGAGAGAGATGAGCACTCCCCTCAGCCTCCTCTTCTTCAGACTAAACAGCCCCAGTTGAGTCTTCTGCCTTATTTATGGAGTCTACTTTACAAATAGTGAGTGATGCAGTGGAAAGACGTGTCCTGGATCCCATGTTGTCTTTGGTACTTTCTGGAAGAAAGAGGAGATGAGTAGGTCTCCTTCCCTCTCCCCACCAACTTTCTCTATGAGTAAACAGGTGTACATGTGGCTCTAAATGTTTTATGTATTTCATCTGGTGGAAATGCACAGGGTCTTTTATTGTATAACCACAAAAATATTTATTTTCAGATTTTAGATTCAGATGAGATATTAGGAAGAAATGTTTTCTGTGAGGGTGGGGAGGCCCTGGCCCAGGTTGCCCAGAGCAGTGGTGGCTGCCCCATCCCTGGAGGTGTTCAAGGCCAGGTTGGATGGGGCTTGGAGCCCCTGACCCAGTGGGAGGTGCCCCTGCCCAAGGCAGGGGGTGGAATTGGATGGGCATTGAGGTCCCTTCCAACCCAAACCATTCCATGATTTTCTTTTTATGTGAAATAACAAAAGCTTTTATATTTAAATATATTAGGATGATTTAGCCACTTATTTGGTGAATTAATGGGCTACATTCAAATCAGAAGTAATGCACTGTGTGAACTTCAAGCTTCTGGTTTATTCTGTCTTGTCTTTTCTTTGTTTGCATATCCAGTTCTTATTTGAAAGAGTACAAGGGGTATCTAAAGCCACCATCATTGATCTGGACGCTCATCAGGTGAGTAGCTTACCAGTGTTAGGTGCTGCAGGCATTTTGCTCAAAATACATGTGTGGTAGATACTGCTTTTTCTAATAGCAGTGTGAACTGTCAACTCCCAGAACAGAGAGTTAAACATAAATGATGAAAGTTTAGATGTTTAGTTATTTCATGGTCCCAGAATCACAGGATCACTAGGTTGGGAAAAAACCTCCAGGATCATTGTGTTCAAACATGGTCTAAATGGCCATTAAGCCAGTTCAATAAAATTAAACTGAGTTTTAGCTCCATCATGTGGCTCAATGTAAAAATACTGAGTTGCGTACTGATCTGAGGCAGGATGGTCCCCAGAGGAGACTGGTATCTAAGAACAAACAAGAACCTCTTAAAGCAGAATTACAGTTAGTTCAGTATGTGTGGTTGCTGCAGCAGCCTCTGCAGGGGATGAATTTGACCTTCAGTGCTTTAATGGGAAGCTTGGCTCCAAGCTAATGAGGTAACGAATATGTTGTTCTTCACCTGCTAAAGTGATTTACTGTAGGTACTGAGAACAAATCTCAGCTCTGGTAGAATTTCCAAAACAAAGCCTGAAAGCTGGGAAAGAGTATTTTTAGCTAAGCGGTTAATACACCCAAATTACATCCCACCTGAAGCATTGAAGATAATTTGTTATGTATAAATAAACCATTTGTAAACAGTTCTGTGGTACGAGGAAGGCTAATGACTGCAAGTTCTCCATCTCCTGTCATTTCTGTTTATCTGAAAGATAAGACATCCTAAAATCACCATGAAATAAGGAGATGGATTATGCAATAGAAAAATGGTTTGTGTTCCTGATTGTCTTCAGCCGTCACTGTCAGGATATGAGGGGCTTTGTGCTTTTTTGGGGTGTGTTTTGTTCTTAGCAAAAAGCTGTATTTTGATTTTCTGGTGTGGTGCTGGTGGTCACTGTGTGCTAACTGAATTCCCCTTTGGTCCCTTTCTGTGGGAATGAGAGGGGTGTGAAGTCATAGCTCAGCAGATCCTTGTTAGCTATGCAGATATTCTCATCTTGTAAGTGTTCCAAGTCTTGGTGCATTGGTGAGTTTTGCCTTTCATAAGAAAATGGTTCACCCAGAGGCTCTCCTGTTCCTCCATCTCTCTTCATGAGCAGTTTATTTGTGGACCAGAAGTGCTGAAGAAATAAGTAGGAGTTGCAATGTTTTTTACCGTAAAGAAAGGCAGTTCTGCCATTCCCCTTTGCTTTTTTTCCACACATTGATGAGCTTTAGCCCAGTGATTCATTCTTGTTATAGGAGAAAAACAGCCTTACCATCCAGGGACGTAAATGATGTTCCTGAATTAGAGAGACATCTGTGGAAATGCCCATTTCTTAGTTTAAATGAAGTCCTGTTGAGGGTAGGGGCTGGAGTCCTGTATGATACACTGACGTCACTGAAATGATCTTAGTGATTAGTGCCAAAAGATGATTTTTATACCAGTGGAAAGAAGTCTAAACGAAAGCCAAAAGAGTACTGTTTAAATTCAGAAATTAGGGAGTTGGAAATATTGAGTCTGAGTTTTCACTTGAGCATCTGTCTTTACACTCAGTGCAAGGGCATTCCTGGGAATAGACAATGTCATAGAATCACAGATTGGTTTTGGCTCCCCCCCTACCCTGCCATGGGCAGGGACACCTCCCGCTGGATCAGGGGCTCCAAGCCCCATCCAACCTGGCCTTGAACCCCTCCAGGGATGGGGCAGCCACCACTGCTCTGGGCAACCTGAGCCAGGGCCTCATCACCCTGATCATGAAAAATTCCTTCCTAATGTCTAATCTCAATCTTCCCTCTTCCAATTTAAAGCCATTCCCTCTCGTCTATCCCTGCACTCACTGATCAAGAGCCCCTTTCAGTACTGGAAGCTGCTCTGAGTTCTCCCCAGAGCCTTTCTTCTCCAGGCTGAACAACCCCAATTCTCTCAGCCTGTCCTCATAGCAGAGCTGGTCCAACCCTTGAATCATCTGTGTTGCCTCCTCTGGACCCAATCCAACAGTTCCATATCCTTCTTATGTTGGGCATCCCAGAACTGGACACAGAGCTCTAGGTGGGGTCTCACAAGAGCGGAGTGGAGGAGGAGAATCCTCTCTATAGACCTGCTTATTCTGTGTTGAAGTCTGGGTCTTTAGCATTGGTAATTTTTCCAGGGGTTACTTATCCCACTAAGGCTTGAATTATCACGAGAGCTGTAGTCTATTTATTCATTAGCCCTTGTGTGAGGATGAGCATCCCTGCAGCAGTTGAAAATGACTTTTTTTTAGCACAGTTAGAAGATGAGAGATCTGTTTGGTGGTTGTAGTTGCTTTTGTGGTACTGCTGAAGACAATTAGCTACTGGTTTACAATTATTTTTATATATGCAATGAGATCTGTAATAATTACCTTTACAGAGATACAAGGATGTTGCTTTTGGTAATACCTGCAGTCTTCAGAGTGATACTCCAAAACTCTACACCTCAAAGTAACCCTCAAGACTTTAAATAAGGGAACGCCACAGGAGTTTAAAATGTTAGATCTTTGTAGTCTTAATTACTGTAGAATTTGCAGATGATTTAGTTCTGTGTTAGTGTGCTCAGAATACCTAACTGTAAATTTCCTTCAGGGGAATGGCCATGAGAGAGACTTCATGGATGACCATCGGGTATATATTATGGATGTGTACAATAGATACATTTATCCAGGGGACGGATTTGCTAAGCGTAAGTATAAATGATATCTATATTGCAAAATGCAGAAGATCTACTGGGTTGCTCGATAATTTCTTCATTTACTGATAAGCTTCGTTGCAACAATATTAACTAGATTTTTCTGTTTTAACATTTGTCATTGAGTATATGGTTTTCAGTGATCACTGATATGTCACAGCAGGGTTAGCACTGTTGTGCTTTCCCTCGCTATTGGAATCACGGGATGGTTGGAGTTGGAAGGGACCTCAAGGCCTATCCACTTCCAACACCCCCATTGTGGGCAGGGACACCTCCTGCTGGTTCATGGGGCTCAGTCCTTAAGGTAAAAACTTACCTGATTGCTGCCTCCCAGGAGTTCCTACTCATTTTCTTCATGCTTATTACAGGAGTCTCTTCTGTACATTTATTTTTGCCCTGTGAGTTTCAGTAGGAAAAAATAAAGTAACTACGATTATTTAATGCTTACACGTAAGCACCTTGGGTCCCTAGGAGGGAAGTGGTTTGGAATTACACGGAAGTTTAGGAAGAGGGGAAAAGAACTGGTTCACTCAATAGCAAGCATGAAAAGTTGACAGCTGAAACTCAAAGTCCAGGCCTTAACAAATCATTGTTGGTCTGCGTGTCCTTTCGCAGTTTTCAAAGCTGCAAAGGATATTCACTAATTAGCAAGAGGTGGACAAAAGGCTATCAAATACAAAAGCTGTGTGTGTTCCAACCTACAGATCCACTAGGAATTCCTGACCTGGGTAATAATTCATCACTGTAATTCTGTGTTTTGTGGGGGAGACAACAGACTTGCAGAGGCATGGAATCTGATTCAGAATCATCTATGGAGTCTTACTGACAATCTCGCCTTCTAAATAGTTTTGTCAGAACAATACTTATTTGTTCCCCAGGCTAATGTGTTTCCCTCCTCCTCTAAAGCTCTACCCAGGCAGTGGATTCATTCCCCTGAAGAGGCTCTAAGTGCTCCTCAGAAGAGCACAGCTGTGCAGACTTAGATGAGCATTTATATAACAATAGCAAAGGAATTCAGGAGAAATATCGAAAAGAATCAGAATCTTTGAAACTAATGTTGATGTGATAAAATAAAGGAAAGAAAAAGGAATGATTTGCTGATGTTGAAAAAGTATGGAAAGCAGGGGAAAAAACCTCCCAGCAATTAGGAGAGTAAATAAGTATCATTGTATGGTGAATGCATTTGTGCTGAATCCACACTTAAGGTTTAAAAGTCCAAGTCATTTAATTCAAGGCATATTCAAGGGTATGGTGGGGTGGAAGTCACACCTTGCCTCTGACCTCGATTTGATTAATTCAGATTGAGAGTTACGCTAACTCTGTAAAAGCACCCAAAGCCAGGCTGCATAACCTTGGTTTTCTTGTCTCTACCTTCTCAACTCTCCTCTTCTACTTCTAATGCCTTATTAGAAGCATTAGAAATAATTTGATTTAAATTAAGAGTAGATATTTGCTCTTCTGGTAGGATTACAGAGTAAGAACGTGAAATTGAAAATGCTTGGGGCAAAGCTGAATCTTGTTATCTGTTCATAAAGCAGTTCACAGAAATTCATGATCCCTTGCTGCGAAGTTGTGAGTGTTGTGGTAAAAATACAACATCTTAATAATTTCTCAGCGATATTTATCTTGTTTTCCCCCAGCGCTTCCTCTGCAATAGCAGTTCAGTGTTTTCTTTCCCTGTGTTTTATTTAGGTTACTTTTAAGTTAATAACTTTCTATATGGTGTCTTTGCAGATTGGTGAATGGCCATGTGGATCAGCTTTTCAATAACATTTTCCACTTGTGTCTCAGGGACGCTGATTTTTTTCCCCCCAGCATCTAATTTTCCTCTCTTCAGTGGAGTTTTTTCAAGGTCGTTGCGCTTACATTTGCTGGGGAAAGCAGTACTTGAATGATTTTCTCTAATTCGAGCTTTTGTGAAAATGCAATGTGTTTATACAGCATCAAGAAGTATTATCTTGTCTCCTGCATGTCTAAATCTTGCGTTTTCTTTCAAAGCAGTATTTCATATATTGAATAACAACAAAATATTTTGTTATTTTTAGGTGCCATAAAACGCAAGGTGGAATTAGAGTGGGGTACAGAGGACACCGAATACCTTCAGAAGGTCCACACTCATGTGGAAGGAGCATTAAATGAGTTAAAGCCCGACATCATTGTTTATAATGCTGGTACTGATATTCTGGATGGTGATCCACTGGGAGGACTTGCTATTTCACCTCAGGTTTGTATCATATGGGGTTACCTACAGCCTTTCCCTCTTTACAAGACACTGAAGGTAGTCTGGAGAGCAACTCTGGCTGGTTGTTCATGTAAAGTATGCATAGTATCACAGAATCATAGCACTGTGGAATGGTTTGGGTTGAAAGGACCTTAAAGCCCAACCACTTCCGCCCCCTTGCCATGGGCAGGGACACCTCCCACTGCATCAGGGGCTCCAAGCCCCATCCAGCCTGGCCTTGAACACCCCCAGGGGTGGGGCAGCCACCACTGCTCTGGGCAACCTGGGCCAGGGCCTCCCCACTCGTGTGAAGAATTTCTTCCTGATGTCTAATCTCAATCCTTCTCCTTCCAATTTAAAGCTATTCTCCCTCATCCTGTCACTCTGGGCCCTTGTAAAAAGTCCCTCCCCAGCTTTCCTGGAGCCCTTTCAGGTACTGGAAGCTGCTCTGAGTTCTCCCCAGAGCCTCCTCTACTCCAGGCTGAACAACCCGAGCTCTCTCAGCCTGTCCTCATTTGGGAGGTGCTGTAGCCCTTAGATCATCTCCATGGCCTCCTCTGGACCCATTCCAGCAGTTCCATGTCCTTCTTGTGTTGAGAATTCCAGAACTGGACACAGCAGCCCTCAGATGGGGTCTCACAAGAGTGGACTAGAGGGGGAGAACCCTCTCCCTCGCCCTGCTGGCATGTTTGGGTGCAGCCCGGGACACGGTTGGCTTTCTGGGCTGTAAGCATACATTGCTGGCTCATGTCAAGCTTGTTATCAACCATCAGCCCCAAGTCCTCTGCAGGGCTGCTCTCAGTTTTCCTGTTGTTGATATGCATGGATGCATCTCCCTTGCTCTGTCACCACAGGTGTTTTGTGGTCTCTTCCTGACTAAACATTTTTGTTCTTCACGTGCCTGTTCCAGTATCATTTGTCTTCATTCTAAAATACAGTAACCAGAGGGGTATATATTTTCACACTTCATCTGACTCCTACTTCTCCTTTTTGGTTTGTTCTTTGTGTCTTTTACCCTCACATAACCCGATTTGTGATGTTTGTTGTCACCTGCCCCCAGTAGGTGTCTTCCACTTCATTTCCTCGGTAGTGCTCACCGCTGTTTTAAGCTGCTTTCCTGTACCTTCCAGTCCTAGCAATTTTGTGCAGTCTGTCTGTGTATTCTTAGAAAATGAACAGATTTTTTTGCCTTTCCTCATTCTTTTCTATACAAATACCATTACCCTTTTTCAGTTCAGTTTGCCTGCTCTCTCTCTGGATTGGTACCAGATTTAAGTTGTGATTTATTCTTAGCCTCATAGAAGTAGTCACCTTGCAGCTATGACAAGTCTACTTTTCTCAAAATAAACAAGAATCTACAGATCTCATTTCTTTTTTTTTTTAATGATTCCTTCTCTGACAGCTCCTCAGTTTTGTCTCTCCTGTTTGCATATTTAGTTCTCTGTTAGTGTCCATCAGGTCAATATAGAGAAGTTTTCTCTTGGTTTGCGAGCTCTTGGATTCCCTTCTAATTGAGCCATCACTAGATCTGTTCCATTTTCATCCTGGTTTGCAGTACTTTAGTCCTCAAATGCTTCCTTTAGCACAGACCTCCAGTTCCTTGCTAGGTTTTATTTCCTTCCCTGTGTATTCCCTCATTCTTAGCTTCTCTCACTGAGCAGCTGCTTTGTTGCTTTCTGCCTGCCTGCAAAGTTCTTGGTGGGTCCAGGGTGGAACGGCTTGGGAGCCACTGTGAATCATAGAATCACAAAATGGTTTGGGTTAGAAGGGACCAGCCAGTTCCAAACTTACTACCATGGGCAGGGACACCTCCCACTGGACCAGGGGCTCCAAGCCCCATCCAACCTGGCCTTGAACCCCTCCAGGGATGGGGCAGCCACCACTGCTCTGGGCAACCTGGGCCAGGGCCTCCTCACTCTCACAGCAAAATATTTCTTCTTAAGATGTCATCTCGGTCTCCCGTTTTGCAGCTGAAAACCATTCCCCCCCATCCTCTCCCTGCACTCCTGATCAAGAGCCCCTCCCCAGCTTTCCTGGAGCCCCTTTCAGCACTGGAAGCTGCTCTAAGGTCTCTACAGAGCCTTTTCTTCTCCAGGCTGAACAGCCCCAACTATGTCAGGCTGTCCTCAAAGGGAAGGTGCTCCAGCCCTTGGATCATCTCTGTGGCATCCTCTGGTCTCACTCCAACAGATCCATGTCCTTCCTGTGCTGAGGAAGCTGTGTATAAATCTCTAGGGGGAAAGGAATCATAGAATTGCTTGGTCGGAAAAGACCTTTGAGATCATGAAGTCCAGCCGTACCCATCCACTACCAAACCAGGTCCCTGAAGTGCTGAGGGGCTTGTTCTTGTTTTGACCTTGGAGAGGATAGGACCTGAGCTGTAAGATCTCATTTGGTGGAGCAGATGTTTTTGGAAAGCAGTGACCACCAAGAGATAGAATTATAGAATAACCAGGTTGGAAGAGACCTCTGGAATCATCGAGTCCAACCATTCCTATCAAACACTAAACCATGTCCCTCAGCACCTCGTCCACCCGTGCCTTAAACCCCTCCAGGGAAGGTGAATCAACCACCTCCCTGGGCTGCCTCTGCCAGTTCCCAATGACCCTTTCTTTGAAAAAGTTTTTCCTAATGTCCAGCCTAAACCTCCCCTGGTGGAGCTTGAGGCCATTCCCTCTTGTCCTGTCCCCTGTCACTTGGGAGAAGAGGCCAGCGCCCTCGTCTCCACAACCTCCTTTCGGGTACTAGTAGAGAGCAATGAGGTCTCCCCTCAGCCTCCTCTTCTCCAGGCTAAACACCCCCAGCTCTCTCAGCCGTTCCTCATAAGGCCTGTTCTCCAGCCCCTTCACCAGCTTTGTTGCTCTTCTCTGGACTCACTCCAGAGCCTCAACATCCTTCTTGTGGTGAGGGGCCCAGAACTGAACACAGTATTCGAGGAGCGGTCTCACCAGTGCCGAGTCCAGAGGGAGGATAACCTCCCTGGACCTGCTGGTCACGCCGTTTCTGATACAAGCCAAGATGCCATTGGCCTTCTTGGCCACCTGGGCCACTGCTGGCTCATATTCAGTCACTGTCAACCAACACCCCCAGGTCCCTCTCCTCCAGGCAGCTTTCTAGACAGACTTCTCCTAGTCTGTAGCACTGCATAGGGTTGTTGTGCCCCAAGTGCAGGACCCGGCATTTGGCCTTGTTGAACCTCGTGCCATTGGACTCTGCTCAGGGATCCAGCCTGTTCAGATCCCTTTGCAGAGCCTCCCTGCCCTCCAGGAGATCGACACTTCCACCCAGCTTAGTGTCATCTGCAGACTTGCTAAGGGTGCACTCGATGCCTTCATCCAGGTCATTGATAAAGACATTGAACGGGGCTGGATCCAGCACTGAGCCCTGAGATATGGAAGCTACTGACAGAGAATGCATTAATAGGTGCCTTTTCACATTTTCACCTGCCATTTACGTAGGAGCAGTGTCAGTTGCCAAGAAGAATGAGTTGCTGTAGCTTGTTGGATGCTGTGTGGGGAGAGAGAGAAAATGTAGGTGTGAGAAAAGAGGTGAAATTGTGGTGTTCCCAAGTAGAGGTGAAATGCAGAGAGCCATTTCTCTGCACAAACAGTGGCTCAGGTGGCTGGTGGAGCAAAGATTTATGTAGCTCAAGCTGTTGCTTTCTGACTGGAGAGCAGAGTTTCTTGTCTTTGACCTTGTTGGCGTAGGTGTGAATGGCATGTTTCACCAGGCTTGAAATCCCAGTTCGCTAAAACTTCTGGAACTGAAGGCGTTGAACCTGGATAGTTCATCTCTTTGCGGTTCATTAGCCCACTTGGCAGTATTACAGGGCAGATGCCATTTGTAGTTTAAAATCCTGCTGCAGCGCTGGTTCTGCTCCCAGTTGTGCCTTGTCAGAGTGCTAGGAATGACTGTTGAGGCCACCTGTGGTGGACGTGAGGCGTAGCAGGTAAGTGCCACTTGCCTTTCCTTGAAGAAGGAACTGTATCGAGCTGTCCTCTTTGTTTGATGTGTTTTCTTTCTTGGTAGCAGGCGCATGCTGGCGTCAGCCGATCGGCCCACCTGTTTTCCCGTTGGTTCTTCCAGGCTCAGCCACCAGAGCTGCAATGAGGCTCCATGAATAGTGGCTGCCTCCAGTTCTTGGGTGGTTTAATGTTTGCTGCATCCAGCGATGGTTCCCCCTGGACCTACAGCACACTCTGTAATTCTGTTACTTCCTTTAAGGATCTGTTCTTAATATAATGCTTTGGTTCCCTTTGTCTTATTTTCAGTTGTTATTCCTTGCTCCCATTGTTCCTTTCTAGGGCTCTGTCAAGCTGCAACAAAGCACGTTGCTCTTATGGGAGTTTACAGAATATTTTTCAGCTACATTTGAATTTCATTCCTTGCCTTTACCGTTTGTTTGTGGTTTAATTTTTTTTTAATGGCAGGATAATATTTTTTTGATGTATTTACAGCCTTCCTCTAAGCAGTCTGAGTCGTGCACATTCATTTTGTTATAACACTTTTGCTGCTGCTTCTTTAGTTTTCTGTATTTGGTTGCTTTGTAATCCTTTTTCTCTTCTCCAGCTTTTGCAGTTATTTAATTTTTGAGCTGTCTGTTGTAAGCTGTCACCTATTATGTTGTTAGTCTTGTTGTTTTGAGGAGCTGCGATGGATTATTTGTCGCCTATGTGTCTCTGGAACTCTGCTTTTACTTTTCCACAAATAGATTTTAATTCTGTTCTCACTTATTTCTAAATTCTCTGGTTTTATCCACATGTTATTATTGGAAATCCAAGTCTGCTGTGCTGTGGGTTCAGCATCAGCACAGTCCCTCTTGGTCGCCAATCTTAATTTTTCAGTTCCATAACCCTCTCTGTTAGTAAGATGTTATTTGGGATTATTTTCTTTTCTATGGATTTAGCATCACTCATGTTCTGCAACTCCCCCTTCAGCCATGGATTCTTTTAGTATTACCTTTTATTAAAGAAACTGGAAGCTTGTAATTCAGCAGGGATTATGAGCATATCAAATCTGATTTGAATTTTTGATGCTTCTGTAGGTTTCTGAAGTCTTGATCAAATTGCTCAGCTTCTGTGAGAGGGTGCCATGCAGGCTGAGCACAAACCGAAGGGCTCTGAGTTCCAGCGGTCTTTGAGTCCCAATTCTACACCTGTGAAATAGGGGGAAGGTTTCTAAACTTTGTAGTCAGTTTAGACTTTATGGCCTTTGAGCAGGAATTTGTACTGAAGACTTCTGTCTCTTGTCTTCTCTAAAAACAAGTCAAGGCTTTTTGTTTTTCTTTTTAATGGTTATGCTGGTAAACCTGCTAATGGGACTTTAATTTTTTAATTCATATTCTAAAATGTGAGGACTTAATCACTTATCAAGCCTCCAATACAATGAATCCATAAATCATAGGCTATAATGAAAATATAATATTTCACTTCTTCCTCTCTTTTTTTTTTTTTCTTGTTACTGTTGTAAACTTGCAGGGAATTGTGAAAAGAGATGAAGTCGTGTTCAAAGCTGCCAGAAGCCGCAGAATCCCCATCCTGATGGTGACGTCTGGAGGCTACCAGAAGAAGACAGCGCGGATTATTGCTGATTCCATCCTCAATTTGCACAACCTGGGGCTCATTGGCTAGGAACTAGTGACTGTGGAGCTGGAAACCCCGACGCAGAACAGATAAGAGACTCTACTAAAGACTTAACCAACTTGTCACCGCAATGGCAAGGTACTAAATATTAGGAAACAGCTTCCTGGTTTAGGAGCAGGAAGTCTGCACGTCGTCGCCGGGTTAAATATAACACATTTGACGTCTCAACTTGTCTGTAGAGTAACACAGGAAAGATAATACAGTCACAGGATAACTGCGTCTAACGTCTGAAGCTGTCTTCAGCAAATGAAACAGATCCTTTTAAAGCTAATTGAGACCTATTCTCAAGGGTACTGTCTTTCAGTTTATAATATTACTGTAGAAAGCTTTAATTGCTTCTCTTATTGTTATGGGTAGTTCATTATGTGGAACGAGCTATGCAGTTGGTATCCAAAGACTGTCCCAGCCCTGTTTCAGATGGTGCGGTTCAGACTGTGGTGGGAGAAATATGGACTAAACCTACTGGTATTTTTGGTTCAGGTACTGCCTTTTATTTATTGCTTTTTTAAATTGAAATGCTGTTATAAAACGAGTTTTGTGCAGGCTTCAACTGTCAGTTTAATACTAAAGTTAAGTGCAATACTATAAATAACGGTTCAGTTAGTTGGTTTTTAAGCCATAGCCTATCGGAACGAAAGTTCATTAATTTATATTTTATGCCTGTTGTTAGTAGTGACTTAAATCCTACCTATAAACATCTTGAGAAATAAAATATGAAACGCCTTTGGTTCCATATGCAAATGAGCCATAAGGGCTCAGCATTAACAGTCTGGGTTTTGCCTCTTTCAGAACGAGGCTTGCATATAAAAGGCAATAGTTACTATGCATCGTAAATCACAAAGTAAAGAAACTACAATGAAATGAAAACTGATTTTAGAGTTCTGAGAACTGCAGGAAATATTCACGTAGAAATACGAGGGTACCTGTTGTTATTGCCAGCTTTTCATGTGTGGAACAGTGAAGAGTGAGTTCTGATCACGTCTCCACCCCATCCCAACCAGTGCTGTGGTTTTCACCTTCTTGAGGAGTAACAGTACTCCTTGGTAACCACATAGTTCATATTTGCAGATAAAAATACAGTGAAATTTTTACAAGAAAGGAATGTGCTGACTTTATATTGAAGCTGCTAGGAGGATTTGGGAACAAAATAGTGCATTCAAAAGCAAATCTAGTGCACTAACTGTAAAGTTTGGTTTGTTTAATCTGATGTATTTTGCATTAGGTGCCATTTATTGCATTGGGTCATAAACGTACTAAGCTGTATATCTTGCAAGAGCCTTTTTAACTTCCAAGTATTCACTGATTTGCAGTAAATTTTCACCTCATGTTTAGGTTTGAGCCTTTATCTGAAGGAACGTCAATGTTTCCCCTGTAGTGGAATCGGTGTATAAGCTATTTAAGGAATGTTTCATTCTAATTAGAATACTTACCTCGCTTAGTGTTAATTTTTAGGTTGATGAGGTTTGTTAATTGTAAGAACTTGCACAACTGCTATAAGTACCTGCTTTAAACCAGATTTGATATATTGCACTGATCTTGAGTTGCGACACTGTTAGTAAAAAGCACTTTTAAAGTTCTCACTGGGACCATCAGAATGCAACTAATTTGGAGATTTATTTTTTCTATGCCGTTTGATGTTACCGAGATGTTGTTCTTTCATATAATTTTTGTAAGATTATAAATTACATTTCTATCAACTAAACCCCTCTCATAATACATACAGCCTTTCCCAAAACATGTTCTGTTTCTGTTAACATGTTTATATTATTTTCCCTCGGTGGAGATTAAAATGATGTTGGAATGACGACTGACTTTTCACTTCGCATGGATCTTGGCTGTCAAAAACTTTGACTGGAAAGGTATATTGAAAAGATGAGGTGATGTGTTTTTCAGAGTTAAAATGTAACTGAAACTGCTGTGGGTCTTAAGGGTGAACAGTACAAGGTTTTTCAACCGCAGATGGCTTCTGCGCGAGTTTGTGTTTTCCTCTTAGAGTGACCTTGGAGGTTTTGTATCCAAATACTTTTACAGATGCCTTCATAAGGGGTTCGAGTAACTTTCTAATTCCAAGTGACATTGCATTGCCTATCTTTGGGCCCCTCACTACAAGAAAGACATTGAGGGGCTGGAGCGTGTCCAGAGCAGGGGAATGAATCTGGGGAAGGATCTAGAGTGGTTGAGGGACGTGGAGTTGTTCAGCCTGGAGGAGGCTGAGGGGAGACCTTATCACTGTCTACAGCTGCCTGAAAGGAGGTCATGGTGAGGTGGGTGTTGGTCTCGTCTCCCAAGTGACAGGCGATAGGATGAGAGGAAATGGCCTCAAGTTGTGCAGGTTCAGATCATATATGAGGAAAAACTTCTTCACTGCAAGGATTCTCAGGCACTGGAATGGCTGCCCAGGGCTGTGGTGGAGTCCCCATCTCCGGAGAGATTTAAAAGGATGGGTGGATGTGGTGCTTAGAGATATGACTGAGTAGTAGACAGGTACGGTCTCAAAGGTCTTTTCCAACTAAGCAATTCTATGATTGTAACTCCTATTTTATTATTGTTACAGGTATTAAACTATAAGAGAACTATTAAGGCTACAAATAGAAGGCTAGTTAGAAGTCTCTTATAATCAAGCTCTTCTCAGGGAGAACTAAATGCTTGCAAAAGAGCCTGCTAGCTTTCAGACTCACCTGTATAATTTGTGATTGTCAAGCAGCAGGCATACTGACTGCATTTCCAGTGTTCCTTATGCAGGTAAAACCAGTAAATAGGAAACTCCTCCTTCATATTTTTCCAAAACTTTTACTGCAATTTTGACTTGGTTGTTAAACCCAAAACATTAATATCTACACATCAAGAAGGAGATGGAGCTGTTGGAATAGGTCCAGAGGAGGCTACAAGGATGATCAGAGGGCTGGAGCACCTCCCGTATGAGGGCAGGCTGAGAGGGTTGGGTTTGTTCACCCTGGAGAAGAGAAAGCTTTGAAGGAGCCTTTATAGTGACCTTCCAGTACCTGAACGGGCTACAAGAAAGCTGGGGAGGGACTGTTTACAAAGGCTTGTAGTGATAGGATGAGGGACAATGGGTATAAACTGGAGAGGGGCAGATTTAGACTAGACGTAAGGAGGAATTTCTTCACCATGAGGGTGGGGAGGCCCTGGAACAGGTTGCCCAGAGCAGGGGTGGCTGCCCCATCCCTGGAGGGGTTCAAGGCCAGGCTGGATGGGGCTTGGAGCCCCTGATCCAGTGGGAGGTGTCCCTGCCCATGGCAGGGGGTGGAACTGGGTGGGCTTTAAAGTCTCTTGTGACCCAAACCATTCTACAAATACACCAGTTGAGAAATGGTCTGTATAAACCTGTACGGAATATTCAAGGTTGGCACTAACGAAGTTAGGCCTGATTTATCGTGCAGTTTGCCAACAAGGATTGTCTTCAGAGAGCTGGATTTTATTTATTTTTCACCACCAAAGAATTGCTAGCAATAAAAGCCTGAACTCAACAACTTGCCATACTGTGGCTGTGGTGAGAACAGTAGTGGTCGCGCAACAGAGGTAATATTGCTTACTTCTTTTTCTGAAGCGTGCTCCAAGACCTTGAAATGTTACAGAGTGTAGGAAATGTCATGTTTTAGCGTATCTTGGTCAAGTGCTGTCATTGAGGCACACGCTGCTTCGTCACTGGATGATGTTACCATCCATACCAACCACCGACACTGTCCCCCTTCTCCTTATGCTGTGCTTGCAGCGTAGGAAGGGAGCAGCCGGCAGGATGGGGGACGTAGATGGCATCCCGTTGGGGATGTGTGGTATGGCTCCTTGGGGCATGTTGGGGAATGCAGTGTTTTCAATGTGTGTCCAGGGAATCGTGGGTCACTTGAGTCCTCAAGAGCAGTTTAACGTTCATAGGAGCAGAAGTACCCATGCAGAAATATTTTGATGGTAGCTCACCTTGGGAGGAATAGCAATACTTGCTCATCCTTGACCTGTGACTGCTGATCATTGCTGTCTAGAGGTGGGAAGTCAACAGGTCTTTGTGAAGGGAAGACCCAGTGCCTGGCAATTAGTTAAGATTATTTTAGAGTTCAAGTTGATTGTTCAGATGTTCAGAAATGTTTTAATATTGGTTTGTCTTTATTCATAGAATAATAGAATGATTTGGGTAGAAGGGACCTCAAAGCCCACCCAGTCGCACCCCTGCCATGGGCAGGGACACCTCCCACTGGATCAGAGGCTCCAAGCCTGTCACTCCAAGCCTGGCCTTGAACCCCTCCAGGGATGGGGCAGCCACCACTGCTCTGGGCGACCTGGGCCAGGGCCTCCTCACCATCACAGCAAAACATTTCTTCCTCACATCTTGTCTCAATCTCCCCTGTTTCTGCTAAAAAATGTTCTCCCTCATCCTCTCCCTGCACTCCTGATCAAGAGCCCCTCCCCAGTTTTTCTGGAGCTCCTTAAAGTACTGGAAGCTGCTCTAAGGTCTCCTTGGAGGCTTCTTTTCTCCCGGCTGAACAACCCCAGCTCCCTCAGCCTGAATTTCCCTTCTGTTGTTCGCAGCCGCTTGGGTTTACCAACCTGCACTCCTGGTGTGTCTGATACTGAGGGCTCTGGTCATGTTTCATCTCTTTCTTCCTCTGCTGTAGCTGGTTTTGTAGTTCATCTGTTTAAAAGGGACTGGAAGAGATTTTGCAAATCAAAGGCCTGCTCACTTCTTCCTTTGACTATTTGGAAGAATTCCATTGAGAATAAAATCATGGATCTGAAAAAAATGCGCTGCTTTCATAATGATATTTCCCCTGCTTTTCTGGAAATGGCTTGCTCTTCTTTCACATTCTACACAGATGATTTTTAAGCTGTCCTCCAGTGGTGAATACAATCTGTCTTGTCAGCCGGAGTTCAGGTCATTTTAGTGACTTAGCATTCCTCCTTTTATATATAATGTGTGGAAGTCTCTCCTTTAAAGTTTGTGTGCTACTGGGTATGTGGTATTCTGCTCTGCTTTGATTGGGTTTCTCTGCTGGACAGACTCTCTATGTTAAATGAATAAATCAGTGCACAATTTATAGAGTCATAGAATCACAGAACTGTTATGGGTGGAAAAGACCTCTAAGCTCATCCAATCCAACCATCAGCCCAACCCCACTGTGCCTGCTAAGCCGTGTCCCAAAGTGTCTAGAGGAAAACTGGCCCATCTACATAAATAACATACTGAGTTCAGCAAGCCATTTTGGTGTTAAAAGATGTTTCATCTATTTGTTCTTCGAGGCTGTTCTCATTCAGTGAATTATGGAATGGCTTAGTTGGAAAAGATTTTTGAGGTTGAGTCCAACTGTACCTGTCCACTACTAAACCAGATCCCTGAGCACCAAGATGTGGAGACAGATGGACAGAGATGCACAAGTCTCAACGTATTTCATTGCCAACGCGAGCTGAGGTAGCAAGACTGGTTATGTTTTTGATTGCATGGAAGACAAAGAGCGATGTGTTGCTGCTGTTGGTTGGTGTATATGTACATATATTGACTTTGTGGTGCGTGATGACTGTTCAAGTTCCTCCTGCCACCAAGGCTGTGTAACTCCTCCCTTGCCAAGAGAGGCTGGCTGGGCAGTTCTGGAGCTGGCGTTACCCAGACACCCTCCTGCCCAGCTTACGGCTGTAAATTCCTAATGGGTAAGCAAACCCCTGCATTTAGAGAAGAACATAAGTTTTTTTTTCTTCTCCAGATTTCAAGGGCTCATCTTGTCTTTTGCCAGCTCAAGGACCTGTGGTGGAAAACAATAGCCATCAGTGTCATGAAGATGAAGTCTCTGAGGGAATGTGTCTTATAGGAGTAGGGCTCCTAATTAAGCATGTGATGGTTGAGTTGTAGGCTAATTATCTTTTCCATCTGTTACCTAATAGAATTTTGCAACACTGGGATTTAAGGTTTGTCAATTTTTGCAGTCTCTCATTCTAAACCTGGACATCTCTGCCAAGGCCAACAATGGAATGAGCACATTAAGATAATAAATCTCCAGTGAACAGGCCAAGTTATTTATTTTGGATGGACAAGGCTACATGTAAAACTGGATTGACTGCTTACTGGAGGTGGGAGTGCTTTAAGAGCTGAATGTTTTATAATAAGCTTTAGTTGTGGGAACATTTGAGCCTGAAACGTGAAAGAATGCAGACCTTTCAAAATATGGTATGTGAGAAAAATGTATGATTTAGTGTTTCCATTTCCATAGAGGAAATAGCAATGCTTTGCTCGAACCAAATGATAAATTTCCTTTAAACTTAGTCATATGATGATCAGGGAAATAAATTCCCTCTAAACTTTTGTTAAAGTGGTGGAGGCAAAAGTTAGATGTCTTAAAGTAACCTGCTGTCTGCAAGGACATGGTTATATGCAGCCCTGCAGAGAAGGACTTGGGGTGATGGTGGATGAAAAGCTGGACGCGAGGCAGACTGTGAGCTTGGAACCCAGAAACAACCGTGTCCTGGGCTGCATCCAGAGCAGTGGGACCGGCAGGACGAGGGAAGGGATTCTGCCCCTTGGCTCTGCTCTGGTGAGACCCCACCTGGAGCCCTGTGTCCAGTTCTGGAGCACAGGAAGGACATGGAGCTGTTGGAACGGGTCCGGAGGAGGCCACAGAGATGATCCCAGGGCTGGAGCAGCTCCTGTATGAGGACAGGCTGAGAGACTTGAGGTTGTTTAGCCTGGAGAAGAGAAGGCTCTGGAGAGAACTTAGAGCAGCTTCGAGTGCTGAAAGGGGCTCCAGGAAAGCTGTGAACAGACAATTTAGCAAGGCCTGTTGTGACCTGAATGGTTTTAAACTAAGGGAGGGCAGATTTAGACTGGATGTTAGGAAGAAATATTTTTACAATGAGATTGGTGAGGCACTGGCACAGATTTCCCAAGGAGATAATGAAAGCTCCACCACTGGGAACATTCAAGGCCAGGTTGGATGGGGCTCTGAGCACCCTGATCCAGTGTGAGGTGTCCCTGCCCATGGCAGGGGTGGGACTAGATGGACTTTGAGGTCTCTTCCAACCTAAACCATTCTCTGATTCTAATTATGGTATTTTTAATCAACCTAATCTGCTGTAATACCTTCAGGACCCAGTCACTTAAATCTGGGCTAAAGCAGAAATCTGCTGTACTTTCAGAAGCGTACTTGGCATAATTCAAAATGCTATATACAGACGATCTTAATCACCTCGTTATACCCAAACTAATTGGGTCCTCTGTGATAGAATCATCATAGAATCAAAGAATGTTTTTGGTTGGAAGGGACCTCAAAGTCCATCCAGTTCCAACCCCTGCCATGGGCAGGGACACCTCCCACTGGATCAGGGGCTCCAAGCCCCATCCAGCCTGGCCTTGAACCCCTCCAGGGATGGGGCAGCCACCACTGCTCTGGACAACCTGGGCCAGGGCCTCCTCACCCTCATGGGAAAAAATTTCATCCTGATATGTTGTCTAAAGTTTTAAAGGTTAGATACACAGTGTTTTTAAGCTGAAAGAGGAAATGTAAGAACTATAGCTGGTCTTGTTATGGAATATCCCTTTTCTGGGTGAAAATATAGAAAGCTTCATCAAAGTCAAGAATTGCAGTGCTCTTGTTCTGTGGTCTGTAATGGGCTGACCATGTGCAACAACAGGCCTTTCCTAGAATCATAGAATCACCAGTTTGGAAAAGACCTCTTGAATCATCGAGTCCAACCAATGCTATCTGCCACTAAACCGTGTCCCTCGGCACCTCGTGCACCTGTCTTTTACACCCCTCCAGGGATGGTGACTGCACCACCTCTCTGGGCAGCCTGTTCCAGTGCCAAATGACCCTTTCTGTGAAAAATTTCTTTCTTATATCTAGTCTGAACATCTCCTGGCAGAGCTTGAGGCCATTCCCTCTTGTCCTGTCCCCTCTCACTTGGGAGAAGAGGCCAGCTCCCTCCTCTCCACAACCTCCTTTCAGGTAGCCGTAGAGAGCAATGAGGTCTCCCCTCAGCCTCCTCTTCTCCAGGCTAAACACCCCCAGCTCTCTCAGCCGTTCCTCATAAGGCCTGTTCTCCAGCCCCTTCACCAGCTTTGTTGCTCTTCTCTGGACTCGCTCCAGAGCCTCAACATCCTTCTTGTGGTGAGGGGCCCAGAACTGAACACAGGATTCGAGGAGCGGTCTCACCAGTGCCGAGTACAGAGGGAGAATAATCTCCCTGGACCTGCTGGTCACACCGTTTCTGATCCAAGCCAAGATGCCATTGGCCTTCTCGGCCACCTGGGCCACTGCTGGCTCATGTTCAGTCTCTATTAACCAACACCCCCAGGTCTTTTTCCTCCGGGCAGCTTTCTAGCTACTCATCTCCTTTTCCACTCTTGGCTTTGGCACGGTGTTTTGGATCAACTTGTTAAGAGCTAGTCCAACAATTTATTTAACAATTCATTTTCAACTGAAAGAACAATGTGATTTGCATACAGAACCAGAAAACTTCTGTTGTTACCACTTCCGTCTAAAGATGTTGATAATACAGTTATTTTATAGTAAAATTGGGTCTAATCTTCCATGTAGTCTCACGTTGTTGGGTATTTTTGATCCTGTGATGTGCTGGATCACCAAGAACCCCCTTATTCTACAATGTGCATGACTGAAGCTGATTTCATGAGTCTTTACAGTGAGTGGTTGATGTAGTTTTTTATTTTAATCTGAAATTTGGGAAGCAGAGCTTGAAAATTCTGCATTGTGGACCACCCAACAGCTTCTCCTCATGGCTCCGTGGAAGGGTTGTCTATGCCCTTTTCAATATCCTGCCTGTTCTGTCCTTACACAAGTGCTATGCTAGCACTGGGAGGTGTGTCTGTACCTTTGTGACTTCTTTAAAGAATAAAAAGGGCCTAGAAAGTCCTAAATATTGCAAGTAGGGCACCAGTAGGTGTTGACTGGGATCCAAATTTCTGAGAAGTTGGGCACCCTGGGCTGAATTAGTTCCTCAGTCCTGTTGGATCAAAGGCATGTTAACATCTCTGTGGCTTCATGGAACTCATCTGATGTGAGTTGCAAAAAGCTACATAGAAGATATCAGTGGAGCAAAGTGTGGGCTGCTGGACTCATAGCTCTATGTCCAGTGCTTTAACCACTAGAGGACGCTGTCTTATTATTATTATTATTAGGAAATTAATCATTACGTGTTTAAAATGCCAAATTGCAGGGGTTGTGTTTCCGGTGGCTTAACGTAGCCTTCAATGAAATATATTGTTTTATTTTGCACTGTAATTATCCACAGTACTGCCCTGACTCTGATTCTACTTGGAGCTGAATCAGTGTCCAAGGAGTGACGGCACTGCTGCCCTTCTCCATGCAAAAGCAAATACCTGATCTTAGTGCTCAGTGCCTCGAAAAAAGAGCCACGCCAGAATCTTAGAATCAGAGAACAGTTTGGGTTGGAAGGGACCTTAGAGCCCATCCAGTGCCAACCCACTGTCATGGGCCTGGGTACTTCCCACTGGATCAGAGGCTCCAAGCCCCATCCAACCTGGCCTGGAACCCCTCCAGGGATGGGGCAGCCACCACTGCTCTGGGCAACCCTGGGCCAGGGCCTCCCCACCCTCACAGCAAAACATTTCTGCCTAAGATCTCATCTCAATCTCCCCTCTTTCAGCCGAAAATGGTTCCCCTTCTCCTCTCCCTGCTCACCCTGATCCAGAGCCCCTCTCCAGCTTTCCTGGAGCCCCTTTCAGTACTGGAAGCTGCTCTGAGGTCTTCCTGGAGCCTTCTCTTCTCCTGACTGAACAACCCCAGCTCTCTCAGCCTGTCCTTGTACAGGAGGTGCTCCAGCTCTTGGATCATCTCCATGGCCTCCTCTGGACTCGCTCCAACAGCTCCATGTCCTTCCTGTGCTGAGGACTCCAGAACTGGATGCAGGGCTCCAGGTGGGGTCTCATGTTGAGCAGAGGGGCAGAATCCCCTCCCTTGCCCTGCTGGTCCCACTGCTTTGGATGCAGCCCAGGGCATGGTTGACTTTAGAAGACCCCACAGAATTAAAAGCTGTTTTTGTTGGGTGAGCTTGTGTGTGAGCGACCAGTCAAGCTCATGCATGTCTTTAGAGCCTCCATCAGGCTTGGTAACCTTTGTCCTTTACTTACTTTCCTGCTCCTGCTGGCCACCCCATGGCTGATCCAAGCCAGATGCTCTTGGCCACCTGGGCCACTGCTGGCTCATGTTCAGCCTCCATCGACCAGCACCTCCAGGTCCTTTTCTGCTGGGCAGCTTTCCAGCCGCTCTTCCCCAAGCCTGGAGCGTAGCATGGGTTCTCCTTTTATGTGGAAAATCTGGTATTGTTATATGAATAATAGAATTGCAAAGAACCTCACGGAGCTTAAAAGAGAGGAAAGCTAATAGATTTGTCTGAAGGCAGGTGAATGTTGCAGCCCAGACGCATGAACCCCACTGGTAGGGTCTGGAGCTGCGAGGCAAACTGGCACGTTTTTCGCTTCCTAGGAAGCATTTCTGTGCTTTGGTCAGAAAGAATCTATGCACATTTCCTTGCTGAATGCTGCCAACACTCTTTCACTTAGAAATGCATGATAGCTTTATTAATTTCCGTTGTTATAATTGCGGTGAATTCTTTTCCTGTAGGCTGAGCAGCCTTTCAGTTGTTTTGGGAAATGTTTTAGTGCGGAGGTCTCTTGAGGCTTGAGTTTGAAAGACAGTCGGCTGGGAAATGTATTGTTGACTGATGGATGCCTGAGATTTGTAGCCCTGAAGCTTCTGGTAAAAAAAGGAGGGGAACTCAGAATATAACGCTGCTTGGAAAAAGGGAATGTCAAGAATGGGTAGGTTATAATTGTCTATGTATGAAAATGTATAAAGTGTGGTTGCTTTTGTACAGGCCCAAATCAAATACAGAAGCAATGCTAAATGTGGATTGTTTTGTGTTCATTTCATGGAGTCGTTTGCTTGGAGAAGTTCTTTGAGATCGTGTCTGACCGTCCCTGTCCACTGCTAACTCATCCCCGAGCACCTCATCTACTCATCGTAAATCCCTCGAAGGATGAGGACTCAGTCACTTCCCTGGGCAGTTGTTCCAGTGCCTGAGAACCCTTTCAATGAAGAAATTTTTCCCAGTATCTGATCTAAACCTTTCTGGCACAACTTGAGGCTGCTTCATCTCATCCTATCACTTGTTCCTTGGGAGAAGGAAGAGTTTTATTAGGAGAAAATTTGGCTTTGTCTTTAAAACTTGCTATAGGGCTGCATCAAATTCTGCTGTGTCAAACCAGATAATAGGTGATTTTTGCTGAGACAGCGTTCCCTGTAGGCTTACCTCTCGTTACACTTCTCAGGCTTGTCTGCAGAAGTGGTTATTTGTATTTTTGCACTTGAGCTGGCTTCTCTCTTTGGGAACGCTGCTTACAGCCTGAGCTAGTGCAGCTTCCCAGCTGCTAATGCAATCTCTGTGCAGTTTGAATAATATTTAGTGCTGTATCTGCTCTCATTTAAGCGCGGCTAATGCAAGGGGAGGAAGCTTGAGGGTAGCAAACTCTAGTTAAATATGTGATGAAAGCAGCCTTAAGTGGATATGTTCAATAGGTTCAGCATATGTTCACAAAATTAAAAGGAAAACAATCAAATCCCACACCCCCCCCAAACAGGAACAGGGAAGGCGTCTGGATCAGCACAGTTTAATGAGCTGTAAAATGCCAACGTGCCACCCTTGGAGCAGAGTGCGGGGGGCTGCTCGGCTGTGCCATGGTGCAGGACCTGGGCTGCTCCGAGAGAGCCCACAGCCCCAAACGTGGGGAGATCCCCACACGGAGTCCTGGGGGGGTTGGCTGTGTGGTTTAAGAGGCTCTTTCCCTTTATGCTGGTATCTCGTGCTTTACCAAGGGATGCCCACTGGGTGAATGCAGCATGTGAACGCAAACCACCAATGCCATGTGGATAAAAGCTTATAAAGCAGGTTTGCATAACTGTGTTGTTTACAAGCATTGTTTTTACTAAATGTATCAACTAGTGATGTTGTGGAATGTTTTTTTCAAGCATAGTGCTGTTATGAAGCATTTTAATGATTTGATATGCGAGTTTTACATCTCAAATCCTAGGTTCAGTTTTAGGTCCCTCAAGACACGAAGGACATCGAGGGGCTGGAGTGTGTCTGGAGAAGGGAATGGAGCTGGGGAAGGGGCTGGAGCCCAGGGGTTCTGGGAGCAGCTGAGGGACCTGGGGCTGTTTTGCCTGGAGGAGGCTGAGGGGAGACCTCATCACTCTCTGCAGCTTCTGAGAAGAGGTGTGGCGAGGTGGGTGCTGGGCTCTTTTCTCAAGGAACAAGGGATAGGATGAGAGGAAATGGCCTCAAGTTGCACGAGGGGAGGTTCAGATTGGATATCAGGAAAAATATCTTCACTGAAAGGGTTCTCAGGCACTGGAACAGCTGCCCAGGTAGGTGGTTGGGTCCCCATCCCTGGAAGCATTTAAAAGATGGGCAGACGAGGTGCTCAGGGGTCTGGTTTAGTAGTGGACAGGTATGGTTGTATTTGATGATATGAAAGGTCTTTTCAAACCAGATGATTCAATGATTCCATTTTTATATCATGGTTCACTTAAGTCTTGTAATATATTTCTGTTTAAACAGACTGGGTCACTGGCTAATGGCCTCAGCACTGAGATATTTGCTGCCTTTTAATTATAGATAATTTGGGTTGGAAGGGACCTTAAAGATCATGCAGTTCCAACCCCCGTACCACAGGCAGGGACACCTCCCACTGGATCAGGCTGCCCAAGGCCCATCCAACCTGGCCATGAACACTTCCAGGGAGGGGACATTAATCAACATCTGTTCTCATCAATGGTAACAGTTATGTTTGGTTGTGGGGATTTTGGCACAGAAATACCCACCATTTGGACTGTTCTGCCTGGATGCCACTGAGAGTTGTCTCAGTCACCCCTCAATACCCAAGGGGTCCCTGTGTATGAGAGCTAAATCAAGGAGAGTCTTCAGGGCTCTGATCTATTGCATTTTTCCACTGGGTGTTTTGCCTGCCTCGCTGTGGTTAGAAATGACTGAGCATCATCAGGGTCGAGGTATCTGGGAGAAAAACCAGGGCAGCAGCACCGTGCCTAGGAAAGCAGCAGATACACTGTGGGTCAAGTTTTGTCTTGGATTCAAAATGAGCCAAATTCTTCTCTCTGCAGATGGGACTCATGGAATGGGAATGGCCTCAAGCTCTGCCAGGGGTGGTTCAGACTGGACATCAGGAAAAAATATTTCATGGAAAGGGTCATTGGGCACTGGCAGAGGCTGCCCAGGGAGGTGGTTGAGTCACCTTCCCTGGAGGGGTTTAAGGGATGGGTGGATGAGGTGCTGAGTGACATGGTTTAGTGATTGATGGGAATGGTTGGACTTGATGATCCGGTGGGTCCTTTCCAACCTAGCAATTCTGTGATTCTATGATTCATGTCCATCACTGCCGTGGATTAGATGCAGTTGATATAGCAGGAGATTGCCCAAGTTTCTGAATGCTCAGCAGTCCATCTGTTGGTATTTTCAGATGTTGTTGTTTAACAGAGCTCAGCTTTCTGACTGCTCTCAGGCCCCTTTGGAGATCAGCAACGTTAGGACTGCAGGTTGGAAATGCTTGGACTTGAATTACAGCCCATCTCAGGCAAGTGTAGGGATCCCAGCACCAGAAGGTTTTTAGGAAATGAAGGTGTGGAGCAGAGTGGACAGACCAGGAAGAGGACTTGGGAGCTGACGCGGTTGGCAGGAGCCATCAGGGGAAGAATTGTTCTGGGTAACTTTATATCTGGAGCCAAATTTTCACAGGGGTGTCACCTTTGATGCCAGGAATTTTTGTCCTGTCTGGTTGGATGTACTGGAGTGGCTCAAGGTAGGTGGAATTAGAGAGAGAAAAGCACCTAGATGAGTTTTGAGACATTTGTTTCAGTGAGATTCTGCTATGTTTGCTGTTATTTGCCTTGTCTCCTACGAATTTCATGCTGTTGCAGAGTCAGATTATCCAGAGGAGTTAAACTCTATGTTAAAATTCTATGTTAAAATGAGTAAGCATATTGGGATCCTTCAGCAGTAAATCACAGCGATATTATATTAGAGCCTGGAAAGACAGTCCAAAAATTACTCATTCAGAAATATTTTAGAAATTATTTTAGGTGCCTGCCTTTTAATGTCTTCTGACATGTACTTTTTAAGTGATTTATCCGTGCATTTATAAATTTCTCTTTTGCTTGGAATATGGCAGGACCTGGACTTTGATATTTAGATCCTCATAATTGTTCTTGGAATTTTTCTTTGGCTGAAGATTTTTGGCACTGGTAATACTTTGTGAAACAGTCCAGTGTCTGGAGCTCATTCATCACAGGACCTGAAAAGAAATATCTCTGGGCTTTCAGCTACGGCTGTGGAATTTTTCAAAGGATGAATTTGAACTATAAAGTATATGTATATTTAAAGTGTAGGCACCTTAAATACGCAGAGCTTACACAAGGATCCGATTTGTATACATCCCATTTAATGGTAAGTGTGAATTTTAAATGTATTATAGGCAATGTGATATGGACCTTTAAGCTGGATTTAAATATGACAACATTTGCCAACTATTTCCTTTAATTCTATTCTGATCAGGTATCGTGAATGGAAATGGAAGTTATTCCTGCATATTCAGCTTCTTGTCAGCTTGCATGCGCTGTTTCTCCTCCCAGGGTTTTGCACTGAGGTGTTGAGCAGCTCCTTGCAGAGAGCACTGAGCTCCGTCTGGAGCTGGAATCCTGGCGTTTGGGCAAACGGGAAACACAAGGACACTTTTGTGCCAGCTCACAAATTACCGAAGTGCAGTAAAAAAAGAAAGGAGAGCAGAGCGGGGCTGTGGACTACACGGTGTGCTGGGTTTTCTCTCTCTGATCTCAATGCTTCCAGTTCTGAAAAGGTGTTTATGGGCCGTGTCATGCTGTGCTTCAGCTGGACTGCTTGTAGTGTGTGAAATTAAGCTCGTACTTCTATCATGTCAGGTGCAGGGCTTATCGCTTTAGCTGGAGTGTGGTTAGATGTGTCGCTGCGGTTATAAAGTTAGGGCACTGGGTTGTATCAAAGCAACCGAGCTCACATAGCAAAGCCTTGGCAGCTCTGACGTGGAGCCTTGAGATATACGCAGTCTTTTGCCTTGGGCCTGACCTACATCACCAGCATTTAGGGACAAGAAATGAATTAAGTCTTGTCTCTGTACCGACTAATTCCCTGGCCTCTGCTGAGCGCACCGTGAGCGCAGCCAGCAGTGGTCGTGTCTTTCCTGGAGACATCATAAATTGCATTTATTAATGGCAGATTCTATACATTTCAGCCAACTCTTTATCAGCCAGACACCAGATAAACAGTTGGCTGCTATTCAGTCCTCTAATAAAATTGTGCTTGAACTCAGTTTTGCGGTTTAAAAAATGAGCTGGTTCCTCAGTGGAGTAACATGGCGGTGGTGCCTGCAGCCAAAGCGAGTCCGCTGCGATACATCCGATGAGGATCCAGCCCATTTCTCCTGGTGGGAGAGTCCTGGCTCCTGCCCCGGCCCCCGCTGGGCTTGTGGAGGAGGGAGGATGAGGATGGATGCTGCTGGGGAGGCTGCCCAGAGCACGGTGTGCGTCCCTGCTATGCACCTCCTCAGCCTCTGCCGCAGACTTTATTCTTTGAGTTTCCCTTCCCATCTGGCTTTCAAGCTCCCCTCAGAAGGAGGGGCTCTGTGCTGCCACTTGCACTAAGGG
The DNA here is from genome assembly GCF_032191515.1 of Phaenicophaeus curvirostris. NCBI lineage: Eukaryota > Metazoa > Chordata > Aves > Cuculiformes > Cuculidae > Phaenicophaeus > Phaenicophaeus curvirostris. The sequence goes on along the minus strand of NC_091402.1, from coordinate 2,862,224 downwards.
GAGAGATTCCCCCCTCGAGATGTTCCAGTGCGGCGGAGGGGGTGGAGGAGCCCAGTCTGCACATGCTGGAGCTCCCGGGGACCACGCTCTCAAATTAAAGCCAAGCGACAACACATGTAGGGTAAATGTTTGTCAGGGAGACGAGAGCAGCTCCAGCGAAGTCAGCGAGTGCAGCCTTTGCTCTGTTTCTCTATGTTTTCTTTTTCACATCTTTGAAATACTTTTTGACATCTGCTCTTCATTACACAATGATATAGCTGTCTTTGTAGGAAAAGAGACATTTTTCATTATGCGTTTCAAAGTTAACAAACGCATATTACAATGCCCACAATAACTGTGAGGGATTTGCTTTCAGGTAATTTGGCTGTACAGCCAAGTCCAACTTCAGGGCTGTTTTCTGTTTCACGTCTGCATTTACCTTGGTTACAACTCAAACCAGGTTTCTATCAGAGTTCCTGGGTTTGTTTTTTATTAGAGAAATACTTTGCCTTTGTCTGGATGGGCGACATCAAACTTTGGCAGGAAACCTGAACCTCGTGGGCCTTCACGTACCGAGCTCATTGGCAAAAGAATTTTATTTGTTCTTTGCAGGGACAACATGGTTGTGCTGGGGCTTTTCCCTTTCCCATCAAAGCTATCACATGTAATTTTCTTCTTTTTACACCTGGCTGGAAAAATATGTAAACACTGAAGGGTTTTTAAGCAAAAGGAGTCTGAAAGAAAGTCGAGACAGAGGTATGCAGTACCAAAGAGCTGACCTCTCTTTTCCCTTTGTGTCATGTGACATTCATAGAATCATAGAATCATGGGATGGTTTGGGTTGGAAGGGACCTCGAAGCCCTGAGGCTTTTACACCGAAGGTAGTGAAACACTGACCCAAGTGTCCCAGAGGAGTTGTAGATGGCCCGCTGCGACTGTTGGGTTTTGTGTGTGTCTCAAACTTTGTGTTTGCTAGTGCTTGAAGAGAAAATAAGACCCTGAAATCTAAGTCTGCTTCACATGTTGCAGCTTGGGGCACACCGTGGCTTTAAAGCTCCCTTCCAACCCAAACCATTCTGTGTTTCTATGATTCGATGAAACCAGTGTCACTGCCGATGCCATTGGGCGGTTCTTAACGTGAGCAATGTGCACCCCAGCGGGGTTCTGGGTTGCCTGGCTGAGATTCCCAAACAATACTGCATAAACCAGGATTTTTTTTAATGAGTTCCTCCATGTTTGGTAGCTATCCCTAAATTTAATTTATTATTTATGAGAAAAAACCCCCCAAACCTGTTTCTTTTAGAAAAGCAGGTTCCAGGTAGCAGGATTTGTTGATGGGCAGTTTTTTTCACTGTGTGGACTGATTGCCCAGCCATTCCTGCTTTTATCTGCTTGTCTGTATCCTGATACAAATTTTTCATTCCTGGTTTATCACCTCTGTTATATCGCCAGAGTGTGATTTTTCTAGACTCAGAATATCCTGGGGAGCAGGAGGGAGCCCCCTGAAGAAACACAAGCTCAGGCTATAAACTGGAGAGGGCAGATTCAGATTAGACATAAGGAAGAATTTCTTCATGATGAGAATGGGGAGGCCCTGGCCCAGGTTGCCCAGAGCAGTGGTGGCTGCCCCATCCCTGGAGGTGTTCAAGGCCAGGTTGGATGGGGCTTGGAGCCCCTGATCCAGTGGGAGGTGTCCCTGCCCATGGCTGGGGTGGAACTGGATGGGCTGAAATCATCCCCCCTCATCCTTTCCCTGCACTCCCTGATCAAGAGCCCAGCTTTTCTGGAGCCCCTTTCAGTAAAGCTGCTCTAAGGTCTCCCCACAGCCTTCTCTTGTCCAGGCTGAACAACCCCAACTCTCTCCCAGGCTGTCCTCACACGGGAGCTGCTCCAGCCCTCAGATCATCTCCGTGGCCTCCTCTGCACTCACTCCAGCAGATCCATGTCCTTTCTGTGCTGAGGACTCCAGAACTGAATGCAGGGCTTCAGGTGAGGTCTTGTGAGGATCTTTTTTATTGCTATTTGCTTTCTTCCTGATGCTTGGCCATGGTGGCGTGGGATGCTCTGCCAGCGCCCTCCTGAGCCCAGTTCCCTTTGCAGCCCTGCCCTGCTCCCAGTGCAGAACCATCAGAGACTTCCCGGGGAAGGTGCCTGGTTGGCTGTGAGCAGCATCACTATAGGTGCTCAAATATCTCAGCTGAGACTCTCTTCCCCCTGGGAAAATCTGTTCTGTGCTCTCCTTCTGGCCAGGCTGCCTCAGTACATGTGGCTGACTGGGGCAAAACACGGTTGCTGCTCCATTTCTTGTAGCACGAGGCTTGCTGCAGGTGTCTGATTGCCCCTGTGTGTTTGCCCTCAGGACCTCCTCTGCCAGGTGTCCCCTTGTGCAGGCACCTCTGTAGCATCTGTTTGAGTGGGGATCCATCTCCTGAGCAACCTCCTGATGTTGCATTTGGGTTTGGGATCCCACCGCAGGGCTCTGCTCTTGCCTGGGGGGATCCCAGCAGACTCCAGGACCTCTCACAGGTCTTCTCGCTGAGCTGTACCCCATGGCTCAGCCCCGAGGTCATGGCACGACAGGGGCAAGATGGACATCAGCTCAGCATGGGAATTTCTCAGCCTGTTGCTAGTGACTCATAGCCACAGCGCACAGGAGAACTGCAGCCACGTTTCAAAACACCAGATGCTCTGTTTCCTTCCCACTGTGGATCTTCCATCACCCCAGCCCTGGCCGGCCAGCAGCCTGCTGGATGCTCTCCCTGACTTGCTTCAGCAGTTCTGCTAGTCCAGGTCCTCCCATTTCCATGGAAAGCCCTTCAGTTCAATGAGTCCCTATTCCTCCTTATTTGAAAGCATGTCCTGGTGAGACATGACTCTGAATTTGCACCGAGACACTCATTGATAATGCAGTTGATTGCCAAACGCACCCAGAGGCCACAGGCTTCACACCGTTGGATGGTCCGAGTTGCCAGCATGTCCTTGTGGGGAATGCAGGGGGAGAGAGCATCCTGAACCCTGCCTGAGCTGGGTCCTGCAGCCTCCCAGGATGCATGAAGCAGTCAATCATAGAATCACCAGGTTGGAAGAGACCTCTGGAATCATTGAGTCCAACCATTCCTATCAAACACTAAACCATGTCCCTCAGCACCTCGTCCACCCGTGCCTTAAACACCTCCAGGGAAGGTCACTCAACCACATCCCTGGGCAGCCTCTGCCAGTGCCCAATGACCCTTTCCATGAAAAATTTTTTCCTATGTCCAGCCTGAACTTCCCTTGGCAGAGCTTGAGGCCATTCCCTCTTGCCCTGCCTCCTGTCACTTGGGAGAAGAGCCCAGCTCCCTCCTCTCCACAATCTCCTTTCAGGTACTAGTAGAGAGCAATGAGGTCTCCCCTCAGCCTCCTCTCCTCCAGGCTAAACACCCCCAGCTCTCTCAGCCGTTCCTCATAAGGCCTGTTCTCCAGCCCCTTCACCAACTTCGTTGCTCTTCTCCGGACTCGTTCCAGAGCCTCAACACCCTTCTTGTGGTGAGGGCCCCAGAACTGAACACAGGATTCGAGGAGCGGTCTCACCAGTGCCGAGTACAGGGGGAGAATAACCTCCCTGGAGCAGCAGGTCACGCTGTTTCTGATATAAGCCAAGATCATGGCTTGGTAGGCGCAGCAGCCGTGGCAGGGAGGCATGCAGCGCAGCCAGGTGCGAAGGATGGAATGAATATTAAAACATTGTAATAATATATTATATATTATTTAGTATTACAGTGTTATATAATATAGTAATAGATATTCTATTCTATTCTATTCTATTCTATTCTATTCTATTCTATTCTATTCTATTCTATTCTATTCTATATAATAGGCTAAATAGAATAAATTATATATTGTAGGATATATAATATTTCATAGGATCACAGGATAGTTTGGGTTGGAAGGGACCTCAACATCCATCCAGTCCCACCCCCTGCCATGGGCAGGGACACCTCCCACTGGATCAGGGGCTCCAAGCCCCATCCAACCTGGCCTTGAACACCTCCAGGGATGGGGCAGCCACAGCTTCCCTGGGCAACCTGTTCCAGGGCCTCCCCACTCTCATCGTGAAGAAATTCCTCCTTATATCCAGTTTAAACCTGCCCCTCTCCAGTTTATACCCATTCCCCCTCATCCTATCACTCAAGCCTTTGTAAACAGTCCCTCCCCAGCTTTCCTGTAGCCCCTTCAGATACTGGAAGGTCACTGTATGATCTCCTCAGAGCCTTCTCTTCTCCAGGCTGAACAACCTCAACTCTCTCAGCCTGTCCTCATGTAGGAGGTGCTCCAGCCCTCTGATCACCCTTGTAGCCTCCTCTGGACCCATTCCCCGTGTTCAGCTGCCAATCAGGCTTGGGACAGGGGCCAAACCAGGACACACATACAGAGGAATGGACCCAAACTGGAGGGGAACAAGACCTGGTAGTTAGCAACAGGCAGGGCCCCTTGCGCCAACCCTGGCTGAAGAAAACCCCAGTGACACAGGGACCCTGCCCGAACTGAGGGGCGTCCTTTGGCTGAGAGGAAGAATCCAAGCAGGGCAAGCAAGAAGCGCCATGGGAAACCTCAGCAGCATGGGGGTTACCCAGAGGTGAGCATCCACCCGTGGCCATCGTGGCAGAGATTCAGTCCCACAGAGACACCATCACAGCATCTTTCTTCCTAAACAAGGGCCAGGCTTCTTCCAGCCACTTCCATTGCTGGGCCTGGAGAATTGCCTCCCTGATGTCAAAGCAGATGTGTGGGAGGGAGCAACGCGCTCTGTGTCCTTTTGCAATGTATTTAGTGATTACAAGATACAGAAGGCTACAGAAAAAACTGGGTAAGGATTACAACAGACAAAAGGCTGCTTTTCCCCATAGACTTTACCAGAAAGCGAGCTTTCCTAGCGCAGAGGTTCTTGCTCTGCTTCAGGAAAAAAAGCCTAATTGAGTGCACCAAAAAGATTTTCACTTGAAATGCTGCTGATACTCTCAAGCTGCCACTCATTAGTAGAGATTGGCTGATTTCTTACACTTTATGTTTGATTTTTGTTTGCAGACAGTAGGAGAAAAAACGTGCCCACTGTGAAGGTTTGGTTCACGCAGGTTGGGGTATTATTTCAGCTGCACAAGTTGCGTGATGGATTCACAGCCGTTTTCCCAGATGACAACCAGAACTGGTGTGTGTGCTGCTGGAGTGTGGAACGGGGCCTCTTTCCACACAGTGCCCCATGCCAAGCTGCTGGGCACCTTTGGTTTGCTTTCTGGTTTTTAGAGACTGAAGTTAGAGCGGCCACCTAGGGGGCTGGGCATCCTAGGCAGTGTTTAAAATGTGTGTAAAACAGGTTACTTGGTTCCCCTGAATCAAATCCAAATCCAGTACAAGGAAGACATTGAGGGGCTGGATCGTGTCTAGAGGAGGGCAACAAGGCTAGGAAGGATCTGGAACATGAGTCTTATCAAGAGTGGCTGAAGGAATTGGGGTTGTTTAACCTAGACAAGAAGGGGCTGAGGGGAGACCTCATCGCTCTCTGCAGCTCCTGGAAAGGAGGTTGTGAGGTGGATGCTGGGCTCTTCTCTCAAGTAACAAGGGATACAACAAGAGAAAATGTCCTCAAGTTGTGCCAAGGGAGGTTTAGGTTGGACATCAGGAAAAATTTCTTTACTGGAAGAGTAGTGAAGCACTATGATTCTATTCTATAAATTCCTCCAACATACGAGATGGGTTTTCTCTCCCCAGCTTCCCCAGCCCCACTCATCAGACACTCCTGACGTGTACCCACATGCATCAGTCAGAGGGAAGGCTGGATGTGGCTGCAGATGCTGAAGAAAGTAGGCACACTGCATCGCCCGAGGTGGAAAAAGAAGCAGAACAAATCAGCAGGTAAGAGGCAGTGTGTGAAACAGGTGCTTCATGGGCAGCTTCCACAGCCACCACCTTTCTCTGTGATGCCGTGAATGATTGTCTTTGCCTGGATGTGGATACAGCACAAAATCCTGCAGGATTCTCTTGCTCCAAGAGAGCTGCAGTGTGGCTTTGAGGAAAAGTCCTACTGTGAGCAGTATTGCTGTGAGAGGAAGAGGATTGGGCATGCTGGAACCTGGGCCAGAGATCTTTCTTCCCTGAGAAGTTTGTAGGAGTTTTGCATGGGAGGAAGGAATAGGGGTCAGGCAGCCTCTACAGCATTTCCTCAGCTGCTGGGGAAGGAACGGGAGGAAAAACAGGAATGAAAAAGCCCCATGACTAAGCACCCTCCTGATTTTTCACCTGTGTGGAGAATCATAGAATAGTTTGGGTATCATAGAACGAATTGGGCAGTCACCACTTCTCTGGGCAACCTGGGCCAGGGCTTTCCCACCCTCGCAGGAAAACATTTCTTCCTCAGATCTCCTCTCCATCTCCCCTCTTTCAGTTGAACACAAGTCCCCCTTGTCCTCTCCCTGATCAAGAGCCCCTCCCCAGCTTTCCTGGAGCCCCTTGCAGTACTGGGAGGCTGCTCTCCCTGGAGCCTTCTCTTCTCCAGGCTGAACAACCCCAACTCTTTCAGCTTGTCCTCTTATGGGAGGTGCTCCAGCCCTCAGATCATCTCCATGGCCTCCTCTGGACTCTCTCCAACAGCTCCATGTCCTTCCTGTGCTGAGGACTCCAGAACTGGACACAGGGCTCCAGGTGGAGGCTCACCAGAGCGGAGCAGAGGGACAGAATCCCCTCCTTTGCTCTGCTGGTCTCACTGCCTTGGAAACAAGTGAGTGTAGGGTTGGCTTCATCTGCTCTCTGCTGCTTTCTTCACCTCACCCAGCAGCGTATCTCCCAGCATGTGGAAAGAATAAACTGTGTGTGAAGACTGAGGAAGGAGAAGGAGCCCACAGTGCTTTCCCTGGGGAGGGGACAGGAATGTCTGTGACTTCCAGAGGAGATGAGAGACAAAGAAAGGCCAAGGAGTTGATGTTGTGGCTGAGGGACACAGGAGAAAAAACAAGAGGGGAGAGAAATGGTTTGCAAAATTTTACTTGCAAGGCAGGCAGAAGACAGCAGTCACTGTGAAGAGCTGGGGTCCTCGCAGCCCTCAGGCAGCTGACCCTAAAGGTTTTGCTCTGCTCAACAGGCATCCACGGCCTGGGTTCACCCAGCACACATACCAGGAAGAGCATCATCAAATAAGAGATTAATGTAGAAAGGTACCTAAATATTGCTGTATGTTTCCAGAAGCTTTTGAACACTATGGTTGTGGTCCTGGTTATGGTGTTCCAAGACACCAGCCTGATGATCAGAGGGAGCTGGGGTGCATCTGTGCAAGCTCTAGCATCCTCGGCTGCAGCATGTATGAGGTGTGGGCACTGTCCTTCCTCACTGGTGAGAAAAAGCAGGGCAGGCTGAGTGGAAAGATGTCCCACATCTGCCTGAGTTAAAAGGAGTCCCAAGAGTGTTTGATTTGTGGTTTTGATCCTTGGCTGCTGCAGGTTCTCCTCCCTGCTCCACTTTGGGGTCTAACATTGGGAGAGGTGCATGAACTGCAGGTGTATTGGGTGGATCTTTTGGATATGGGTGGTTTCCATAGCTAATGTGTGGGTCTGTATCAACAGATCTCTGAGTGAAGGGTAAAAGGACCATTATAATCATGAATAAAAGGCAGAAGAATGGGCTAGAGCTGTAGCTTTTGAGGAATGACCGGGCCGTTACAAAGAGACCCAGGGATTAGGCAACATGGCACTCCCTCCATTTGGGAAGAATTATTAGCTCTACAGGAGCTCAGCCCCACAGCAGGATGCCTGGAAACCTCTGCAACCCAGAGAGCAGGGAGTTCATTCACACAACAGATGATTTTCTGATCTAATCTGCCTCACATATTCAGTGCATGTCTTCATTTAAACAATCGTCATGTGAGCACTCTGCCCACACTGGAAGGTCCATCCTTCCCCCGCTACTGCTCTGCAAGATGCTCTCTGTTCTGCTGCTGTACGGTGGGTCTCCTGGGTCCCTAGCACTGAAGGAAAATAAAGCTGTTTACAAGAAACAAACAACTTTGCATAAACTACAGCTACAAGCTGCCAATGTCATGTTCTTCCAGCATAAAAATGCATATTCCCCACCATAAAGCGATCCATTAACAGCAGCCACGATACAGCTCCAGGGACGTGTGGTTATGAGATCATGTCACTGGGGAATAGAAAGCACCAGACTATGCCTTGTGTCTCATAAATACAGATGCGTGATGATTATCTCATGATAACCATCGGAGTTCCTGCTGTAATGATACTCTTCATAATTTATCCCTTGGAAGCTTGTAGGTTGGGATCACCCGGTGCTCACAGCTGGAGCAAACTGCTGTGCTCAGGATCTGCTCTGTGTAATACTCATCGAGATCCTGCTGCTGCGTGTACCATGAAAAGACAGAGCTGCGATGCACTTCAAATGATGCGTGTAACCAGAAAGCCAGATAATTTCTAGTTGGGATGATAGATAGTAATGCTCAAGCCAGTAATATCACTAAATATGGTTGCATGTGATCACATAAGAATACCCTTATTGTCAACCACATTCCCTTTTTTATTACTAGATAATATGGTAACATGTAATATGACTTGGGTGCTGGTTGATGAGAAGCTCGACATGAGCTGGCAATGAGCACTCGCAGCCCAGGAGGCGAACCATGTCCTGGGCTGCATCAAAAGCAGCGTGACCAGCAGGGCGAGGGAGGGGATTCTGCCCCTCTGTTCCTCTCTTGTGAGACCTCATCTGGAGGATTGTGTCCGGTTCTGGAATCCTCAGCATAAGAAGGAGATGGAGCTGTTGGAACAAGTGCAGAGGAGGCTACAAGGATGATCAGAGGGCTGGAGCATCTCCTGTATGAGGACAGGCTGAGGGAGTTGGGGTTGTTCAGCCTGGAGAAGAGAAGGCTCTGAGGAGACCTTCTAGTGACCTTCCAGTACCTGAAGGGGCTAAAGGAAAGCTGGGGAGGGACTGGTTACAAAGGCTTGGAGTGACAGGACGAGGGGCAATGGGTATAAACTGGAGAGGGGCAGATTTAGACTAGACATAAGGAGGAATTTCTTCACTGTGAGGGTGGGGAGGCCCTGGCTCAGGTTGCCCAGGGAAGTTCTGGCTGCCCCATCCCTGGAGGTGTTCAAGGCCAGGCTGGATGGGGCTTGGAGCCCCTGATCTAGTGGGAGGTGTCCCTGCCCATGGCAGGGGGTGGAGCTAGATGATCTTTAAGGTCCCTTCCTACCCAAACTATTCTATGATTCTGTGTTATTGTAGTTCTTTCCGTATGTTGCTTCTTCCTGTGTGCTCATCATCTAGGCTCTAGGAGGGCTGCAGCTGCAGCAGGAGTGGAAGCGTGTGGGGAAATGACTCCCCTTCCCCCGGCTAGATGTGGATTTTCAGCCCAGCAAAGCACAGGAAAGCTGACATAAAGGTGGAGCATTGTGGTACTTGGGGAACAAAACGTCACAGCAATTGACTGCTTCCAGTTTGGCCTGCTTTCTGTAACAGACTCGTGGGCTGTGAAGGAAGAGTGAAGAGAATGTACTTATTGTTGCATTATGAAAGATTGAGTACACTAAACACCTTCAGCTGCGAGTGATCTCACGGCTGCTGCGGTGACCTACTCTCTCCTGGCAGGAGAGCTCTCGCCCTGAAATGAGGAGCTGAGTGAAGTTTCAAGAGACAGCAAGAGGCTCTGTTTTCCTTTATGCTTCTTCAATCCTCCTCCCCCATTCCCAATAGGAGCCCCATACAAGCACCATTGAAGGAGGCTTCCAGTTGTGTGATTTCTTCTTCTGATGCTCGTGCTGAGGTGGTGGGGGTCCTGCAAGAGGGACCTCCTTTGGCAGCCAGATTTGCACTCTGTAGTCATGAGCCAGCAGTGTGCCCAGGTGGCCAAGAAGGCCAATGGCATCTTGGCTTGGATCAGAAACGGCGTGACCAGCAGGTCCAGGGAGGTTATTCTCCCCCTGTACTTGGCACCGGTGAGACCGCTCCTCGAATCCTGTGTTCAGTTCTGGGCCCCTCACCACAAGAAGGATGTTGAGGCTCTGGAATGAGTCCAGAGAAGAGCAACAAAGCTGGTGAGGGAGCTGGAGAACAGGCCTTATGAGGAACGGCTGAGAGAGCTGGGGGTGTTTATCCTGGAGAAGAGGAGGCTGAGGGGAGACCTCATTGCTCTCTACAACTACCTGAAAGGAGATTGTGGAGAGGAGGGAGCTGGGCTCTTCTCCCAAGTGACAGGGGGCAGGACAAGAGGGAATGGCCTCAAGTTCTGCCAAGGGAAGTTCAGGCTGGACATTAGGAAAAAATTTTTCACGGAAAGGGTCATTGGGCACTGGCAGAGGCTGCCCAGGGAGGTGGGCTGCCCACCTTCCCTGGAGGTGTTTAAGGCACGGGTGGACGAGGTGCTGAGGGACATGGTTTAGTGTTTGATAGGAAAGGTTGGACTCAATGATTCCAGAGGTCTCTTCCAACCTGGTGATTCTATGATTCTATGATTCTATGTCTGAGTGAAGTCCTGGCTACATAAACGCATTTCTCTGCAGCTTGCAGTAATGTTCAGGTACATACAGACTAACCCAAAGAAAAGCTTGTTTCAGGGATGGGTTTAGACTTGGGGCTTCCACAAAGTGGTAATGTTTTAGAGCAAGCTTGGAAAACACATATCCCTTACCCAAGGGACACTAAAGTCAGACAGACAAATTGCCCTTCCCCTTTCATTTCCAGAGCTGGGAGAGAGAAAGGAGAGGACTGCGAATGGTAGCACAGGGCAGTTTTGTCTGTCCCACCTCCAGCCCTCATGGGAGCTCTGCAGCTTCTCCCGTGAAGATACCCCACAGAGAATCCAGGGTTCAGAAGGAATGCAAAACCTCTCCCTGCTACTGCCCTTCCCAGAAATCGGGCTGTGTGAGTTTTTGTGCACGCACGTGCCAAGTTTCAGCCCAAAGAGAGTTTTTACACCTGACTTACAACCCGCTCGAACGATTTTATTATGGAAGCAGTGACATAACTTTAGAGTAATGCAAACACACCACTATAATGCCAGTGGTTTATAAGACTTTTATGAGGTGTGTGTGTATAGCAGGTGACATCCCTCAGCCAGGCAGAGGTGGCAGTGCCTGGCCAGGACCCTCCCAGCGAGGGGCTGGGTGGCTGCGGGTGCCTGATAGCAGCCGTGCGCATGAGAGGTTTCTCACGTAGCAGACCTGGAACCTGAGAAAGGGACAATGATGTGAGCTCAAATAAGTTAAGGCAGTTGCTGGCTGGGGAGTGCAGGGATAAGATGAGGGGTAATGGGTTTCAGCTGGAAGAGGGGAGATTGAGATGAGCTCTGAGGGAGAAATGTTTTGCTGTGAGGGTGGGGAGGCCCTGGCCCAGGTTGCCCAGCTTGGATGGGGCTTGGAGCCCCTGATCCCATGGGAGGTTTCCCTGCCCATGGCAGAGGTGGAACTGGATGGGCTGTGAGGTCCCTTCCAACCTAAACCATTCAATGATTCCTACTGCGTCTGAGATAACACGTAGGGGATGAGAATCATTGAGACCTGATTTCTCTTCAGCTCCCAAGTAGCGAGCCACTGGAAGGTCTCGTGAAGTAAGGTTTTGTTACATTTCCAGTTTTTTAGTTTTTCTCAGCTACCAGTCTAAGGCTTACTAAGCCTGATGCTTTTAGTGTTAGACAAGTTAAGGGAAAAACCACACTGTTCAGAATAAAACTGTTCCCTTTTCAGCTTTAGGTTGCAAACAGAAACACTCTCCCTTCTGTTGGCCCGTGGTGACACGGGTTTCTCTTGCAGAAACACGTGGCAGTGAAGGCTGCCAGCCTGTGGCCAGGCACAAACCATCCCCAGTTTTTAGGAGCAGGAGCAGCTGCTGGACTGGTTTTCAAGGGCTGGCACCTAAGCAGAGCTGAAGTGGTGGGTGCAAGAGGAGCCTGTGGTGGTTTATGTTGGTCATGGTTAAGCACAAATCTGTTGGAGCTGAGAGAGGCATTTGCTAATCTCTGTGGAACCAGGTACTTGATTATTCTGTCCTTTTTTTCCCTTGTGAGCAGATTTCAAGCTGACAGTGGTTTTGCTGCCTACATCGTGCCACGGGGCTGTTCAAAACTTAGGGTGGGATTCTGGTGAGCACACAGCTGGCCATCCTCTCATCCTTCTTCCCATGGCTATAAGGACCAAAGTCACCCATAAAGACCAGATTTTTCTCAAGTTTTCTATTTTCATTCTGGATTTTTAAAATTAGTTCTATCTTTCACCACGTGAAATCATGCCTAATTATTGGTCCCAGTGTAAACCACATCCTTCTCTGATGTGGAAATGTGCAGGACTTCTGCTGGGTGCCTTGATACCCTTAGGTCTTAAATTTAGGGGGCTTATGCAGAGCTATGCGCATGTGGGAAGTTAAATTTTCATACAAATCTGCTGGATCAGCAAGGAGGATTTCAGGTTCCTCAGGGCAGAAGCTGTGTTCATTTGTGAACCTTCAGACAACCGTCTGAAGGGACACTCAGCGTAACAGTCTGATCTAGTCGTAAACCATCCGACTTTTCACAGCTGCTGGTGACCTTCCATGGCTGAGCCACTTCCTGTAGCTAAGGAATCGCTTGTAAATCTGCATTTTCAGAAGGAAGTTTATTTTCCTGTGAAGTCTGACCTTTCTTAGCAACAGCAGCCTATTTGATTGACACCATTTATTTGTGTCCAGCAGGAGAAGGGGATTGTGTCCCTGTACTCAGTGCTGGTGAGGATGCACCTCAAATCCTGGGTTCAGTTTTGGGCCCCTCGCTACAAGAAAGACATTGAGCTGCTGGACCACGTCTAGAGAAGAGGAACAGAGCTGGGGAGATAGCAGGAGTGTTACGGAAAGTCCAGCCTGGCCAGCAAAACAAGCATATCCTGGAGAGAAAAGCTGAGCTTGTTCCAGGAGCCACAGCAGACCCTGTTCCACAGCAACTCTATTGCTGTTGTGCAACGAGGCTGGTGAAGAGTCTGGAGAACAAGTCTTTTGAGGAGCAACTGAGGGGCCTGGGGCTCTTTAGCTTGGAGAAGAGGAGGCTGAAGGCAGATCTCATCACTCTCTGCAGCTGTTGTGGAGGTAGTGGCAAGGTGGGTGCTGATCTCTTCAATTGAGTAACAAGCGATAGGATGAGTGGAAATGGCCTCAAGCTGTGCCAGGCAAGGTTTAGATTGAATATTAGGTAAAATTTCTTTACTGACAGAGTGGTGAAGCCCTGGCAGAGGCTGCCCATGGCAGCTGTGGAGTCTCCGTCCCTGGAGGAGTTCAAAAGATTTGTAGACGTGGCACTGTGGGACATGGTTTTGTAGGCACGCTGGTGTTGTGTTGATGGTTGGACTGGATGATCTTAGAGGTCTTTTCCAACCTTAACAATTCTATGATTTTATGGCACGTGCTTGGGTTCGCCTGAAGCACTGTTGACTTCCACCAAATGTCCACGTTCATATTGTGGCTGTTGAAAAGTCATCAGAGAAGCTGCTAGATGTTTTCTGAGTAGCTGGTTTGAATTTGCTGCTAAATAATGAGCAGAGGTCTGCTGTGCTGCCATTTTTGGTGAGGTTACAAATGGCCTATTTCTGTGCTATGATGAATTTTAATAATTGCTGTAAGTATGCCATTAGTCAAAATGAAGCAGAAAGAAACCCAATTATTGAACTAGACTGCTGTGACTGGAATCTATAGCTGATATATTAAAGCCCAGCTGTCATGCTTAATAGTTGACTCAACCCGCTGGCAATTCTGGAAAAGAAAATGAACATTAATAATGAGTTAACCGATCATTATTTCTTTTCCCCCAAGCCATTAGAACAATATCCTGCTGTATATCAATTAAACGATAAATAATTTTACATTGTATACACTTTCTACTTTCCCCTGTACTTTTCTACCTCCTGCTTTCCCAATGCCACTTTTATGTAATTACTGCTTTTTTCAAAGTCTCCATGTGCTGCCCTGCACTGTGTCGGTGTTGAAGGAGCAGCTACAAATATTGTTTCAAATGTGAATGTTTTCAGCTGAAAAAGAGAGGAATGATCCACAGTCAGACAGACCCCTGCTTACTTGAGAGCGTATCTGTGCACTCAGTCTTCTGCTCCAGGGATGGGGACTCCGCCTCTTCCCTGGGCAGCTGTTCCAGTGCCTGAGAACCCTTTAAGTGAAGACATTTTTCCTCATATCCAATCTAATCCTCCCCTGGCACAACTCCAGGCCATTTCCATTCATCCTATTGCTTGTTCCTTGGGAAAAGAGACCAACGCCCACCTCACCACAACCTCCTTTCAGACAGTTGTAGAGAGCGATGAGGTCTCTCCTCAGCCTCCTTTTCTCCAGGCTAAATAGCCCCGGGTCCTTCTACAACTCCTCACAAGATTTGTTCTGCAGCAGCCAGCTTTCTGCTTGGGAAGGCACCTGCCCACACTTAAATGAGCATTGATGTTGCCTGGGAACCCCACCTCTGGCAGAATGGCTCCATGACCACCGTTTTCCAAAATTAGTTTAGAAACAAACTTCCTTTTTTTTTTTTCTTTAAGTGATAAGTGTTCTTGCAGGGAGAGTGCATGTTGGAGCTACCTCAAGGAAATAATTTTAATTTGAATCTTATCTCCCGCATCTCGGCAAGCTCTGCCAACATTGTCTTGCAGTCCTTGCAAAAAATCACTGGTTTGGCTCAAAGCTTGCTAATATTTGCAAGAGAGTCTGAAAAACAAGTGAAACATTGTACAAATTCAGATTGCTATCTGAAGTTATCGCAAAGATAGTGGTTCCCTGGTCTGTGCCCAGGGAGATGGAAGCTGAATGCAGAGGTTAGAGGGGGGCTGGCCCCTGAATTCTGGAGAGGTCTTTGGTGCCCACTGGAGACCTGGGGATAAGCTGGATCCTTTGGTACATTTACCTCTTTTTGTTTGATTTTTGGTTTTTATTTGAGGAGGAGACTGAACTCTCCAAACACAATCCTGGACTTGCTGATGTCAATAAGAGCTTATCACATACGGGGCAGTGCCCACAGCTGATTACTTGTCCCCAGTGGGCTGGAGTGATTGATTTCTTCTGCTCTTGCTATTACTGATTAGAGGGCTGAATTTACAGATACGTGTTTGAGGGATGGCTCAACTTCAAAACCACATTTGTCTTTCACATCCTGCAAAAAGGCGGTGTCCGCATGGGCCAGAACCTTTGCTGGGCACCGTTTGCCTCCGCTGTTTCTTCATCTAGTGTCCCCTGCTCAGCACCGGCAGCGGGCGTGCTGTACCCTCAGGAGAGAAAGCACGTGGAGACATGAAGCCTGTTCTTCAGGGTCAGATATCAAACAGCAGTAGGAAGAGCTGAGCCCTTTTTGAATACTGGGTCATGGAGGAGGGCTGCCACGGCCAGAGTGTCTAATTTGGCGCTATCTGGAGATGGTTGAAAATGAATGGTTTTATATGATCTTTGTCATAGTCAGGGCCTTAATATTAACTGTGTTGTGGACCATTGGTTATCGTCTCACTACATGTTTTGGCTGCTGGAATGAAAAGGTAATTCTGTAGTTCTGTCTCTCCTTTGGGAGGATGTTATGAATCAGCCTGTAAAGATTGCTCTGATCCTGGAAATGGCTGTTGTGCCCTCCTGGTCCCATTGCACTGAAGGGGTGAAGATCGGGATTCCCATTACAACCTGCACTTGCCTCCAATCTCACCGTCTTTCACACAGCCACTGACGAGCGTGGATGGCAGGAGTGTTATGGAAAGCCCAGGCTGGCCTGCAAAAACCATATCCAGGAGGGATATGTACTCGGCACTCGGCACTGGTGAGACCGCTCCTCGAATCCTGTGTTCAGTTCTGGGCCCCTCACCACAAGAAGGATGTTGAGGCTCTGGAGCGAGTCCAGAGAAGAGCAACAAAGCTGGTGAGGGGGCTGGAGAACAGGCCTTATGAGGAACAGCTGAGAGAGCTGGGGGTGTTTATCCTGGAGAAGAGGAGGCTGAGGGGAGACCTCATTGCTCTCTACAACTACCTGAAAGGAGGTTGTGGAGAGGAGGGAGCTGGGCTCTTCTCCCAAGTGAGAGGGGACAGGACGAGAGGGAATGGCCTCAAGCTCAACCAGGGGAGGTTCAGACTGGACATCAGGAAAAAATATTTCATGGAAAGGGTCATTGGGCACCGGAACAGGCTGCCCAAGGAGGTGTTTAAAAGATGGGTGGATGAGGCGCTGAGGGACATGGTTTAGAGATTGATGGGAACAGTTGGTCTCGATGATCCAGGGGGTCCTTTCCAACCTAGTGATTCTATGATTCCCTGAAAAGCTGAGCTTGCTCCAAGAGCCACAATAGACCCCATTCCACAGCAAGGCTGTTCTGCATCTGGGCAACGAAGATGGTGAAGGGTCTGGAGAACAAGTCTTCTGAGGAGTAGCTGAGGGACCTGGGGCTGTTTGGTCTGGAGAAGAGGAGGCTGAGGGGACACCTCACCACTCTCTACAACTAACTAAATGGAGGTTGTGGTGAGGTGGGTACTAGTTTCTTCTCCCAACTAACAAGTGATAATGGCCTCAAGTTGCTCCAGGAGATGTTTATATTGAATATTAGGGAAACTTTCTTTACTGACAGAGTGGTGAAGGCCTGGCAGAGGCTGCCCAGGGCAACAGTGGAGTCTCCATCCCTGGAGTTGTTCAAAAGATACGTAGATGTGGCACTTTGGGACATGGTTTAGCAGGCATAGTGGTGTTTTGTTGATAGTTGGACTGGATGATCTTTGAGGTCTTTTCCAACCTTAATGATTCTATGATTGTATTCTATTTTAATTAGCAAGAGGATGTGTAATTGAATCAGTTTGCTAAAGGGCGTTAAGCTCTCACTCAGTTTCAGATTTTTCAAGAAAATCTCTCTAACGGTGAGGTTACCCCGGAAATCAGCTTCTCCTTAGTACAAGAGCAACAGGAAAATGACTGCCAGCGCTCACCTTTTGTGCCTGCAATAAATTAATTGACGACATCCCAGGAAACACCTATGAAAGAGGTTGTGCTGCAACTTGAGTAAGGAAGAATGAAGTAAAGCCCTGGATTTATGGATGGGTAGAGCTGAGGGAGCAGGGAACGCTGCTTTTGGATGTGAAAGAGATGCTGAGGTATGGTTAGAATGAACAGGAATCCATGTTACTTGTATATAAAGCTGAAGTTAGCTACATTAATATTCCTAACAGTTTAGAGCAAGTGACTCTCAGCATTGGAGGGTATTTACTCATGAATTTTCTTTAGATAACCCACCTCCCTCCCACTCCGATGCCTGTGTTATCTGGCAGTTTTTATTTCTCTGCATTTAACAGGAACCAAAGTACAAGTCTCTGCTCCAGGAACCATTGCCAAAGAGATGATTATTCATTAACTCTGCATAAGGAAAAATGGGCTTAGTGACATCGACGGTCTCTGGGGAGAGTGTCTACATTAATTTCCTGTCAAATTCCTATTGGTAGTCTGTGTGAGCATTCCTCCAAATTAATAATGCAAAATAACTAGAAAGCAGAAGATATGCCAAGGAGAACAAAGCAATTTTTAGCCAAAATGGGTTTAATTGATATTGTTTGATGCTCCTGAAATCTGCTGAACTATTTATAGTGCGGGTACTTGAATAATTACTCCACTGTGCACTTTACAGAGAAAATGTAGGGGGTCCCAAGGAGGCCACAGAGATCATCTGAGGGCTGGAGCATCTCCCATGTGAAGACAGCCTGGGAGAGAGTTGGGGTTGTGCCTGGAGAAGAGAAGGCTCCAAGGAGACCTTAAAGGAGCTTCCAGTACAGAAAGGCGCTCCAGGAAAGCTGGGGAGGGGCTCTTGATCAGGGAATGCAGGATTAGGGCAAGGAGGAACTGTTCAGCTGAAAGAGGGGAGACTGAGATGAGATCTGAGGAAGAAATGTTTTGCTGAGAGGGTGGGGAGGCCCTGGCCCAGGTTGCCCGGGGAAGTTGTGGCTGCCCCATCCCTGGAGGTGTTCCAGGCCAGGTTGGATGGGGCTTGGAGCCCCTGATCCAGTGGGAGGTGTCCCTGCCCATGGCAGGGGGTGGAACTGGGTGGGCTTTGAGGTCCCTTCCAACCTAAACTATTCTATGATTCTATGACTAGAACTAAAAGACATTTTATATCTCAAATAGAATTAGTGGAATAATTAATTACCAGTAACATTTGATTAATCTTCACTATCATTATTGAACATATTTCTTATGAATAAATGCCTTCATTAATAGATCAGTTTCATAGAATATAAATAAATTATTGAGGATACTTCCTCCCATCAGCCACTGAATAAATTATTCTTGGATGTTTCTCTTCATTAAGCCAGCTGCATTCCATTACGAAAATGATATAAACCATAGTTCAGGGAAAGACTGTAATTCTTTAAAAACCCACAGGGAATATTTCTCTCCTATCAATGTATTTGTAGATATAATCTTTTAACCTGAATTGCGGTGCTCTGAGGATAATTTGTGGAAATCACCAGGAGTTTTGGGATAAACAAGCTCGTGTGTTTGGAGTCCAGCTCTGCAGAGCCCCTGGGACACAGTCTGGGTGGTATGGAGGTGAGGGATGCTGGGGTGTGCAGTGGCTTTGCAGTCAAAATTGAGCACTTTGCTGTATGGGTCTCTGTTAAAGTGCCTTCAAGTGCAGCAGAACTCAAGCACATCCTTTTCTGAGGGGGGATATTGGGAACTTGGGCTGTTTGGAAGTGTGGGATGGTCGGTGCTGCTGTCTCTGCTTGTCCCAGGGCTGGATTTCATCTGCCTCTTACACTGAAATTCCCAATAATAACTGTACAAATTAATGACTTTCTGGCAATAAGGGTTGAAGGCAATTTTTCCTCGTTGCTTAAGTCTTGGCAGAACATCTCACACTAGCAGTAGTTTGACAGTACGCACCAAAGCACACAGACCCGTCGGAACTGTTACCCCCAGTTAAAACACTGAGCATTTATGTCCTATCATGGAATGGTTTGGGTTGGAAGGGACCTCAAAGCCCATCCAGTGCCACCCCTGCCATGGGCAGAAACACCTCCTGCTAGATCAGGGTGATCCAAGCCCCATCCAGGCTGGCCTTGAACACCTCCAGGGATGGGGCAGCCACCTCTGCTCTGGGCAACCTGGGCCAGGGCCTCCCCACCCTCACAGCAAAACATTTCTCCCCAAGATCTCATCTCAATCTCCCCTTTTTGAGGGGCAGTGTGTCCTGTAAATTCTGCACCTAATCACTTATCAAGGAGACGATATAATTTTGATTTTTAAAACGTAATAATCCTCTTTTCACTCTGAGGTCCTACTCCCTCATTTTTATTCCTCTGACTAATTCTTCAAATACTTCTTTGCTGATAAATGCCGGTTAGTGCAGTTGGTGGCAGGAATTAATGGAAACCATAAATTACTTCTTGTCTGTGGCGATTCTTCACTTTGCAATCCATCTGGTAGACGTAATTCCTCCATGGTGCAATGTGTCAAGGGACAAGAATGTCTTTGTTCTGGGTAGGGCTGCAGCACCACAACCACTTCAAAGGTCTACAAAGAGTGAATGGGCCGTAAATCCCTGACCTGACTGATGCGGCACAGCACTGACACGCGCTGGAGACTCACCAGGTGAAAAAGAAAAAGGCCAGATAGCATTCGTAAAACAAATCAAAAAGCTATGCCTCTGGTTTAACTAGGTAACTTGACTGGAGATAATTGAAAAGAAGTAACAGCCCCATTAAAGAAGAAAACCTCTTGCCTTGTACTTAGGGCAGAGCTGGAGTTGGCAGGAGTAGAGATGAGCTGGACATCACCCCCAGGGTGGTTTTCCCTATACAATGACTATTTTGCCAAGACTGGTCACCATAGCAGTTCCCTGGCAGCTCTGAGTACCCAGGCAGCTGGAACAGCCTGCAGGGGAAAAGCCCTTCTTGGGCTTCTAACAGTCAAGGCAACTGCTGCAACAAGGGGAGCTCCCTGGGAAGTATTTTTCTACCAGTACCTGCTGTTTGACTGGGAGCTCCTCAGGGGGAACCTTGCCTCCTGGTCTCATCAACAACTATAAAAAAGCTGGGTGATGGTATAATAGAATCATAGAATGGTTTGAGTTGGTAGGGACCTCAAAGCTCATCCAGTCCCACCCCCTGCCATGGGCAGGGACACCTCCCACTGGATCAGGGGCTCCAAGCCCCATCCAGCCTGGCCTTGAACACCTCCAGGGATGGGGCAGCCACCACTGCTCTGGGCAACCTGGGCCAGGCCCTCCCCACCCTCACAGCAAAACATTTCTTCCTCATATCTCATCTCAATCTCTTGCAGCTGAAAACCATTCCCCTTCATCTTGTCCCTGCCCTCCCTGATCAAGAGCCTCTCCCCAGCTTTCCTGGAGCCCCTTTCAGTAGTGGAAGCTGCTTTATGATCTCTGCAGAGCCTTCTCTTCTCCAGGCTGAAAAACCCCAACTCTCTCAGCTTGTCCTCGTACAGGAGGAGCTCCAGCCCTCAGATCATCTTTGTGGCCTCCTCTGGACTCACTCCACCAGGTCAGTGTCCTTTTTTAAGTATACAATTTTAATACTTTCAATTTAGGTCTGTGATTGTTCAGGCTCTAAATGAATTCCCATATGCTCCCTTACAGAAGGAGACCAGCACTGCTGCAGCGCTTGAATGTTCTCCAGCCACGGTAAGAAGGAGTCAGTTGGTGTGTGTGGTGCATCTGCTGTATGTTCTGGGGCAAGTGTAGGTCAGTCTGATGGTCTGAAGGGCACAGGATCTTGTGCCTTGGGGAAGAGGGAAAAACAAAGAGAAGAAAAAGGGAAAAAAGCAAAGAAAACTAAAGGCCAAATGCACTCTTGTCTAGTAAATGCTGCCTTGGGATCTCTAACATGAATGTTAGCTAACATGGAATGTTAGCTGCACCAACTTCCAGCATTGTATCACAAAATCAAAGTTGAGACCTTGAAGGCATTTCATGAGCTATTAACTCAAAAGAAAGTACATAACTTTTTTTTTAATCACTAAGATGTTTCTATTACATCTTTCTCATCCCTTAGGTACAATATATTTAATATAAAACGTGACAAGAATGCAGAATATCGCCCCAAGGTGGTGGCTAGTGATGAAATACTATTCTGTGCTCTGCTTGATGCCTTTTTGTCTCCAGAGATTTGTAGGTTAGCTTGGTACATGCATTCATATTATGCTCTTGTAAACTGTTGTTATAAAATGTTGGTTTTGGCACAGTAACACTGGGTTTGCATTAAATTCTTTATGTATTTTCTATGTAATTATGCTTGATATAGCATTTTGTTATTTCCAGTTTGTATTACTTTAATCATTCAATGAACATACTGATGAAATTCTATTAGAATCAGAATCACCAGGTTGGAAAATACTTCTGAGATTGAGCCCAACCATTCCTGTCTGCCACTAAACCATATCCTTAAGTACCTCATCTACCTGTCTTTTAAACACCTCCAGGGATGGTGGTTCTACACCTCCCTGGGCAGCCTGTTCCAGTGCCTGATGACCCTTTCAGTGAAAAATGTTTTCCTAATGCCTAGTCTGAACTTCCCTTGGCAGAGCTTGAGGCCATTTGCCCTTGTCCTATCGCCTGTCACTTGGGAGAAGAGCCCAGCTCCCTCCTCTCTACAATCTCCTTTCAGGTAGTTGTAGAGACCAATGAGGTCTCTCCCTTCTCCAGGCTAAACACCCCCAGTTCCCTTAGCCTCTCCTCATAAGGCCTGTTTTCCAGCTCCTTCACCAGCTTCGTTGCTTTTCTCTGGACTCGCTCCAGGGCCTCAACATCCTTCTTGTGGTGAGGGGCCCAGAACTGAACACAGGATTCGAGGAGCGGTCTCACCAGTGCCAAGTCCAGGGGGAGAATAGCCTCCCTGGACCTGCTGGCCATGCCGTTTCTGACACAGGCCAATGGTCTTAAAGATTTAGGGAGGCTTTGCTCTTTCTACCAGGTTCTAATTTAATGTTACATATGAGACAAGAATTCTATCCTTAGGGCAGTTACCAGTCAGTGACAAAACCAATGAATATTGAAAAATGGGTTATTTTGAGTCTGTCTCTCAAAATATCAAACACCTTTTCCTAAGCAGACAGCATTTCTGACTGTGTTTATCCCGAGTTACTGCTTTTACAAGACCTTTATTTGAATCGACAAAGCAATGAAAGGAGCAACCAACTATCCTAAAAGAGACAACAGTTTTCTGTGCCATCTTGCTTGCCTTGGTGAGGACACGTTGCCCGGGAGCTTTATGAGGGACTTGGAATATACAATTTTTAACTAAATTTGTATTTTTTCCTCGGGTTTTTTTTTTTTTTTTGTGAAAATAGAAATGTTTCTCCCAATCTACCACATTGGAATCAAAGCCTAGACTCCAGTTTCTGGGAGAAGAGAAGCTCTGCTCAGCCAGCTTTGAAGGTGGCTTTCCCTGTGCCTGGTAATCCAGAGTCAGTGTGTGAATGAGGGAGGGAAAAACAACCGCCCAACCATCTACATTGTAATTATGTGAAATTATTTTGAGAAGTGGATGATATTAAGAAGAAATACCACTGAATGCAAAGAAATCAGTGAAAACAGAGCCCTTGATCTGTATGAAGCACAGTGAAAACACTCACTTTTTGAGGCCTGTGGAGGTTTCTGCTGCATACAAATCATTTCACGTGCTGTGAATTCAATCCTGTGGAAAAGGATGGGGGATAAAAAAGAAGCCTGTGAGGTGTTGTGGGTTAGACTGTCCTGAGGACTGCTTTGACCCCGATACTGAGATACAGCCCTTTTGAGCATCACTCATGTCTCTGTCCTCTCCAATGAGTGAGTGCACCTTTTGTCTTGTGGGCTCCATAACTTTGGCTCCTGAGAATGATAAGGGTGAATTTTGGACATGTGCTGCCGGTCTCTTGCAATCGTCGCTTATTTTGGACTAACATCCGAAAGAGGGCCTTGCTAATGTGTTCTTTCAGTGATAACTCTTAGATAAGTAATGAGGAGCTTGATATGAGCTGGCCATGTGCACTCACTGTCCAGAAAGCCAATCGTGTCCTGGGCTGCATCCAAAGCAGCATGGCCAGCAGGGCAAGGGAGGGGATTCTGCCCCTCGATTCCTCTCTTGTGAGATCTCATCTGGAGTACTGTGTCCATTTCTGGAATCCTCAGCGTAAGAAGATGGAGCTGTTTGAACAGGTCCAGAGGAGGGGTACAGGGATGATCCAAGGACTGGGGCGCCTCCCATCTGAGGACAGGTGGAGAGAGTTGAGGTTGTTCAGCCTGGAGAAGAGAAGGCTCCGAGGAGACCTTATAGTGACCTTCCAGTACCTGAAGGGGCTACGAGAAAGCTGAGGAGGGACTGTTTAACAAAGGCTTGTGGTGACAGGACAAGGGGTAATGGGTATAAACTGGAGAGGGGCAGATTTAGACTGGACGTAAGGAGGAATTTATTCACTATGAGAGTGGTGAGGCCCTGGCCCAGGATGCCCAGAGCAGTGGTGGCTGCCCCATCCCTGGAGGTGTTCAAGGCCAGGTTGGATGGGGCTCTGAGCAACCTGGTCCAGTGGGAGGTGTCCCTGCCTGTGACAGGAGTGTTGGAACTGGATGGGCTTTCAGGTGCCTTCCAAGCCAAAGCATCCTGTGATCCTATCCTATCCTATGAAAAACAGTCCCTGTGCTTCTCAGTTGTGGGTTTCCTCTCCATCCTGTCCTGTTTGGTGAAAACCAGGGCTTAGCAGCAATGGGAGTTAGAAGCTGGTGATGCAGGAGGCTGCAGCAGCCTCAGGTCAGGAGCAGTCCGTGACTGGAGAGTCCCAGATGCAAGCACAGCTAACAGAGCCAGTTTCCCAAAATCCTGTGTGCTCAGTGACAGCTGTGCTGTCATCACAGAAAGCAGCCTGCTCTTGCTATAAGTGAAAGACAGGTTAGTTTGATTGCTTTTCTTCACCTTGTCTGGTTACAACTGGGCTTCATCTTTCTTTGAGGCATGGTGTTGTTTTTGATGGACTGCTAAGCATTATTTAAACAGTACCTTTTAGAAATCTCGTTACATCAGGTTTCAAGTAGATGATGCGTTGGATTAGTTGTTATTGCGTGCCAACATCTGATAGCTAGGATGGGAATTTGGAAGAGAAATTAGGAATATCCTGTCAGCCCTGTTGTAGTGTTGGAGTAAATGGTCTCTTAGTAATTTTTTCAAAGTGAATAAAAGTGGGAGGAAAACTGGCTTGCTTGGAGGAATAACTGACAATAAAAATAGCTTTGCTTTTTGTAGACTTTACAGATGCAAGGATGGGACAAACATTTTTTTGGTCCTGATTCAGCAGGTTCAGGAGGGTCACACAATTCACAGCACAAAGCATTGTCCTGACCTGCAGAGAGCGATCCACTGGAGAGCCACGGAGCTGCAGGAAAGCCTTTGATGTCTGCACGCGCCTGCCAGTTGGCCACTGCTGTGTCAGAAATGCCTCTGTTGTTAGCAGGGAATGTGAATGTGATAAAGAAGAATTTCAGATACTGCTGTATGCAAAGCCTCCGCTTCTTCCTGCCTCCAGAATCCCAAACCAGCTGTATGGTAAGACTTTTTTCTGTAGCCACCTCCTTCCCCCAGACATGGTACTCCTCCATATACCACATGAAAAAATAAGCAAAACCAAGCCCAAAGACCCTCCATCAAGTTGTATTAAATCTTTTGCAGCCACAAAACATTTCCTCTAGCTACAGGGACTGCACACGGAGACACTCGTGATTCATATGGCTATGATGACTTGATGGTTGGACTTGGTGATCCAAGAGGTCTTTTCCAACCAGGTGATTCTATGATGGTGCCATAGGTTATTTCAGCTATCAACGGTGACAGGGGTGGTCATGTCCTCCCAGTATTGCACAGGACGGAGGCCAGCTTGCAAGGATGGGCACCATGCAATCAACTTGCAGCAAGAAGAATATGGGAAGGTAAGTATATCCAGGCTTTGGAGGGAGACAGGGCCAAATGCCCTGCGTGCCTAATGCATGTTTTAGAAGCGCTTGTTCTGATGAGTTAGGTAGAATTGCCCTAAGGAGCGAGGAAAGTGCAAAATGAAGCCCAAGGGGCTTGAGGTCTAATGAATTCCCATCACCTCAAGTAGGGTTGGAGCCTGAGTGCAAGGAAAGATCAAAGAGCTTGTCTCTCTGCTCTGGGTGCCTGCAAACAGCTGCCAGGGCAGTGAGCTGTTATGGATAACCTTCTTCTGTACTTCTGTTGACAATAAGGTAAGGAGCACAAGGAGAAGGAGAGGGATTGTTTGAAGGAAATGAGAACCTGAACTTTCCCGGGGGATTGGAAAGGGTCCCAGAGCAGCACTTCTCATCTGAGCCTGGAAATGTCTGGGCGAGGAATGTAGCCAGTGTTACAGAGCTGGGATGAGATTGCAGGAGGGAGTTCTGGGAATGCGACTGTTGGACAAACTGCCAATGTCTTGTTCTTTGCCTTACAAACGAATTTCCTCTCTAGTTTGCTCCAAGCAGCAGCCCGATTGTTGAGGTCTTGCAGAGAGCTGGAAATGGGAGCTAGACCTGAGAGCCCTGCACTTAAAAAAAGTTTTGAGTATTCTGGTGAAATGCAGCTGTTAACAAGCACTTTATTTGGAGGTATGAAAAATGCCTATTATTATTATTATTTAGTTGTTAATCTGTTTGCTAAACTGCCTTCAACTCTAAACTGGCATTGACTCCTGTGACTGATTAGACCAAAGGATAGAAGAGAAGGCCCCTACTGCCTCTTGGGAAAACCCACTGGTATTTACAGTAATACAGAAACTATTCTTACAGCAATGTGGGTTAGAGGAGGATTGTGCCTTTGAACCTTTTGAAAATGGGTAGATAAAATGCTCAGGGATCTGGTTTAATAGTGGACAGGTACGGTTGGACCCAATGATCCCAAAGGTCTTCTCCAACCAAGCGATTCTGTGATCATCCATATTTCCATGCTGCTTCCCAAACAAGTCTCCCAAGAGTTGCTCCTCAACTCCAGATGAAAAGTGAAAATGTGTGTATACATGTGAGATAACCAATACTGCATTCCATCTTGCCTATGCAAAGGTCTCTGGGCTGTAGAGCTGACCAGCACAAACTGTTCTTTTTTGCCTAAGAGCAGCATTAACCCTGAAGGGAAAAAACCCAAGATTTTTGAAATCCAGTTTCAGGCTTCCACTGTGCTGAAATCTCTCTCTGTTGCACAACAGCACAGCCAACTGCTTTGGGATTGGGATGGAGCAATTCTTTGTTCAGCTCTCCAGGAGCACAATAAACCACACACATTTTTCGCACTGCGTAAGGATTTATGGGAAATGTTGTCATGGTTGTGTGTGTATATCAAGGTTACAACAGCAACTTCAGCATTCTTTGACAATCCTTTTTAAAATACAGCTGTTTATTGACATATCATCTTCGTCTTACAGGGGATAATTTTGGTTTGCACTTCAGGGATCTCTTCAAGTAATCCTATCTTCTTGTTAATGAATATAATGAGGTGTGATTTTTGTGCGTATTTGTTCCAACTGCAGCTACCAGTGTGTCCCTCTTCTGACAGGAGCAAAGTCAGCAACTGATACATTGATTTTGCAGCCCAGAAGGCCAACCGTATCCTGAGCTGCATCCAGCTTGCACTGGCAGAGGCTGCCCAGGGAGGTGGTTGAGTCACCTTGCCTGGAGGTGTTTAAGGCACGGGTGGATGAGGTGCTAAGGGGCATGGTTTAGTGTTTGATAGGAATGGTTGAACTCGATGATCCGGTGGGTCTCTTCCAACCTGGTTATTCTATGATTCTATGATTCTAAAGAAGTGTGGCCAGCAGGGTGACAGAGGTGATTCTGCCCCACTATTCTTCTCTTGTGAGACTTCATCTGGAGGATTGTGTACGGTTCTGGAATCCTCAGCATGAGAAGGAGATGGAGCTGTTGGAAGGGGTCCAGAGGAGGCTACAAGGGTGATGAGAGGACTGGAGCACCTCCTATATGAGGACAGGCTGAGAGAGTTGGGGTTGTTCAGCCTGGAGAAGAAAAGGCTCCAAGGAGACCTTATAGAGACCTTCCAGTACCATACGGGGCTGCGAGAAAGCTGGGGAGGGACTGGTTACAAAGGCTTGTGGTGACAGGACGAGGGGCAATGGGTATAAACTGGAGAGGGGCAGATTTAGACTAGACTTGAGGAGGCATTCCTTCATGATGAGAGTGGTGAGGCCCTGGCCCAGGATGCCCAGAGCAGTGGTGGCTGCCCCATCCCTGGAGGTGCTCAAGGCCAGGTTGGATGGGGCTTGGAGCCCCTGATCCAGTGGGAAGTGTCCCTGCCCATGGCAGGGGGATTGGAACTGGATGATCTTTAAGGTCCCTTCCAACCTTACCTCCAGGGATGGGGCAGCCAGAACTTCTCTGGGTAACCTGGGCCAGGGCTCCCCAACCCTCACAAGAAAAACAATTCTCCTTAAGATCTCATCTCAATCTCCCCTCTTTCAGCTGAAAACTGTTCCTCCTCATCCTGTCCCTGCACTCCCTGATCAAGAGCCCCTCCCCAGCTTTCCTGGAGCCCCTTTCAGTGCTGGCAGGTGCTCTGAGGTCTCTCTGAAGCCTTCTCTTCTCCAGGCTGAACAACCCCAACTCTCCCAGTCTGTCCTTGTACGGGAGGTGCTCCAGCCCTCAGACAATCTCCGTGGCCATGTCTTGACTTGCTCCAAAAGCTCCGTGTCCTTCCTGTGCTGGAGACTCCAGAACTGATTGCAGGCCTGCAGGTGAGGTCTCACCAGAGCAGCATTTTTAATTTTTTTTTTCTGGGAAAAAAGTGTATTAAAATTATTTAGGATGATTTAAAGCACTGCCTGATTTTTGAAGGTACCCTCTCACTCAGTGCTAGTTTTCCTGCCCCTGTGGTGCCCTCTCCTCCCTCCCAACCGCTGAGCATGAAGAGCTTCAGGAAACAGAGCACTGCATGGTTTTCATTAGGCAGAAGGGTTAAGCCAGCTTTTTTTCTACAGATCTTTATGGCTAGAGTATGACAAGGCAGGAATCCAGCTTGCCTTTCAGATCCCAGATTTGGTTTTGTAGTCTTAGACATAAACTAGAAAGAAAAAAAAAATGTAAAATTCTCCCCATGAGCTGTGCATTCATTATCGTTCCCCATGGACCTCCAGATCATTGTGAAACCCCACCCAGCCAGCTTCCTGATGTCTAAGCATGGAGTGGAAATACACTAGGAAAAAAAGGTCAGAGAGGTGGTGGATGCCCCATCCCTGGAAACATTCGTGCATTTGAGATCACTAGCAGGAGTTTAAAGCCAGCCAAAAAGCAGCACCAGGGACCTTGGCAGCGTAGTGTGCACGACCACTCCTGCAAAACCGGGGGCTCCACAGCCCCATCTCTGTGGCTGCCACTGCCAGCTCTGCCACCAGGTTATGCCGCATGGGGCAGTTTCCAGTATTGCATGAAAAACTTCTTAGAAAATTGCTAATAATTTGAAAAAGGCCCAAATCTATTCATTCCTTTGAAAATGTGCATACAAGTTCATATGGGCACTGCTAGAGTCCCCACCACAAAATCATAAAATCATGGGATGGTTTGGGTTGGAAGGCATCTTGAAGATCATCCAGTCCCACCCCCTGCCACGGGCAGGGACACCTCCAAGCCCCATCCAACCTGGCCTTGAACGCCTCCAGGGATGGGGCAGCCACCACTGCCGCAGGCAACCTGGGCCAGGGTCTCCCCACCCTCACAACAAAGTATTTCTTCATAAGATCTTGTCTCCATCTCCCCTCTTTCAGCTGAAAATCTAGCAACTGTCAGTAACGATTCTGAAGGGAAAGAGATGCAGCTGAACTGGAGAGTGTTCCATTATGGACCATCGGTGATATAATGTGTGCTAAGTAGTGATTCTTTTTTCTGGTTACTTCAACAGAGCAAGCACATCAGGCTTAAAGTCACGTATCTGTTGCCATTATTCTGGTCTTAGCGAAGCTGCATATATTGTAACACAACCACATAAAGGTCTTGGTGAGAGGTGCTGCACAGCTGACAAATCCCATCCAGTGAGGCAGGCTGACGAATGTTATCCTCAAAAACATCGGCTAGCAGAAGCAAGAAAGGGCATGTAATTCATTAAGTAACCCCATCTGATCTTCTGAGTTCCAAAAAGCCTTCAACTCCAAAAAATGCCAATTAGGAGGAGTCTCTTAGTGAAAAGAAATCCTGTGGTTTAACAATGTAGAGGAAAACAGGGCTGTAACTCCTTGGGCAGTGCAGGAAAAGCTGTGCTGCACGGTCAGCTGATGCCTGTGGTCACTGCTGCAGACATAGTATGAATGTGCCTGTGTGCCGCTTTCTGTCTGACTGCATTGGGAAAAGTTCTTTGTCAATTCTAAATTGTTGCAAATAACTTTTTCAAGTGAGTTGCAAAAGCCACACAGCCTCCAGCAAGTGAGTGCATGCGTTGCAGATGCCAGTTCATGATCCCCTCCCCTGGCAAGACTGGATTGGCCTCAGCTGCTTTGACTTCTAAACCCACAATCCCTGCTTTCTCACATGGTGCCTAGTCTCTTCCAATGTTCCGTGGGTAGTTGGTGAAATTAGGTGTTTGGAAAAACTTGATAATACGAAAGTATACTGGAACATTTCTTGGATCAGACTACTGCATTACTCATGCATCATTAATTCTCAAAATATTAAGGGAACATTTCTTAATATTGGGCTGTATTCCGTTAAAGAGATACAAAACAGCTTGTTTAGCTTAAACCGGGTGCAAAAGGCACCGTCGGCTGAGCAGATCCCCTGTGCATGGGTAGGTAGGAAATCAAAGTGGTTTGGTGTAGAAGAGATGTGTTGGGCTTAGACTGAGAACTCTGGACTTTCTGTGATGCACGGTGGTGTCTACATGTTTTATTAGCCCAGCACTGCAATATCTCATTGTCGATGCTCATATTGCTTAACTCCTATGTAGGGTTTTTTTGTTGTCACAGCAGACCAATCCAATGCGCAATTCAGCATTCCTTGTTAACCAAAACCATTACTAGCTTTGCCTGCAAGCCTGAGTTTGAAGAAAATGCTGCCTTGGTACTAATGGTATTGGGGCTGCAACTGCATTCGTTAGCTCTGCTTTTTAGGTTTTGCCATTCCTGTGAGATTCTCCTCTTTTCCAGGCTTTGAGCTGCTCTGGCATTTTCACTGCATTCGTTACTGCCGTGATAGAAGTGCAAACAGAATTTCAAGTGAGCCTCGTTTCCCCCTTCTCTATGTTGGTACGTAATGATGTTACCTACTGTTTTATTGCTTCCATCCCAGCTCCCATGAAACTGCTGGTCATGCATAATGCTCTGGAACTGGAAAAAGTTTGGAGTGTCTCAGCAACCAACTGCTTTATTAAGTTATTTTTCTGGATGAATGATGCTGTCCCCTGCATTTTAAGGTCATCTGTTAAGATAGAGCATGGAATTGGTAGATCACAGAAGAATGGACCCCAGGCAGTAGGTGGTCCAAGCTGAGCATGGGTTCCCATCTCCTCACAAATGCAGAAGAGGAGGTGGCACCCAATGCCCAACGGTTCCATCAGCTGGCACTTTTCATTCAGTCTCAGCTGGTGGGAATAGCTGACCAGAAACTGCTTCTGCCTTTTTATCACTTTCCAAACCCTCGGCCCTGTCGCTCCTGACCTCTTAACCTCCATTGCGTGTGGGTCACCTGGCTGTCAGGGTGACTTTTTCAGTGACAAGCTGCCCTGCTGCAGCTACCTCGTCCTCCCGGATATGTGTATGAATAGTGTGATAGTTCATGGCCTTCTCCGTTAATGACCCCTTAGATGGTTTATAGGTAGACGCCTTTTAAATTACAGCCCAGGATAGGCACAGAATGCTACAAAAATGGCAAAAGTCACGTATCCAATTAAGGGAAACTGGGTAAGCAGAAGTAAAGTAACGCCCAGGGTACCGGAAGTTGCCCGTCTTCCCTCTAGACCCACATGGAGAGTGAAGCACTCCTGTTTTTGGGATCCACTTGGGATGTAACAATTGATTTATGCAAACCCAAACATCCCTGTGTAGAAATGCTCAGAATTTTGTATTGTATTCTAGAGCTGAACAGGCGTTGGTCTCTGAGCACCCTCCCAGTTTCTCTGGGACCACTCAGCAGGGGTCAGACACAAGCTCCTGCTAAGCCACTCCCTGCGCTCTGATGGGGTGTTTGGGTTGGAAGATGCAGAAGCAGGAGAGAGCAAGGATCAGGACAAGGTGGATAAGCCATGTAATCCTTGGCCCCCCAGGGACGTTCCTTCTATAGCAAAGTAAATTTTGCTGTAAAAATTTATCAGCTCCCTTTGCTCTTGCATACAGAAGACTGTATTCTGAAGAGTGCTTTGTTTTTTAATTCTCTTTTTTCTATTTTAGTGGAATTATTTTGGATATTCCTGCTGGCTATATGCAGAGATTTGACAGGAAACAATACATCTGCTTTTGGAAACTGATGGTTCATTACTATGAAAATGATTTCTTGAAACAAAAATGATTTTCTATGTAAACTTTCTCATGTGTTGTTTCTCTTTCTAGATTATGCAAAGTAGCTCTTTTCCAGAAATGATGCTCTTGTGCATAATGCAAAATGTAGACTTTAAATAAGGAGGTCTTTTTGGCAGTCTGCCAGATGGAATTTGATAAGGTGAGTCCTGGGGAGATACTGTTCTGGGAAGCAAAATCATAGAATGGTTTGGGTTGGAAGGGCCCTCAAAGCCCATCCAGTTCCAAACCCCTGCCATGGGCAGGGACACCTCCCACTGGATCAGGGGCTCCAAGCCCCATCCAACCTGGCCTTGAACCCCTCCAGGGATGGGGCAGCCACCCCTGCTCTGGGCAACCTGGGCCAGGGCCTCCCCACCCTCACAGCAAAACATTTCTTCCTCAGATCTCATCTCAATCTCCCCTCTTTCAGCTGAAAACCGTTCCCCCTTGTTCTATCCCCGCAGTCCTGCCTCTCTCTAGCTTTCCTGGAGCCCCTTTCAGCACTGGAAGCTGGTCTAAGGTTTTCCTGGAGCCTTCTCTTCTCCAGGCTGCACAACCCCAGCTCTCTCAGCCTGTCCTCCTATGAGAGGTGCACAATTTGACAGTCCCTCTTGTGCAGATGCAAACCTGCAGGAGTCTGGGTGCCCACCGCAAAAGGACTCGGATCCTTGAGATTAACTGAGGAGAAAAGCAGGAGAACAGCTCCTGGCCACTTGAGGAAGAGGAGCATCAGCCACAACCTCATGTGGCCTGTGCCACAGGGGAGAGTTTCAGAATGGGGACATCCTTATGGCCCCTATAGGGGACTGTGGGGAGAGGCTGGGGATGCTTGCAGCCACCTCTGGGATGAAGGAGTGGGGTGAGGTTTAAATGCCATTGCCCTGAGGAAAAAGGTGTTGGAAAGAGCCCTGGGACACTCAGGAGAGGTAGGAGGGTGGTGGAGGTTTATTTTTTCATTTCTGACTGTGTTGGCAGGGCTCTCTGGAGCTCATTCTGTCCAAACCCCTCTTCTAAAGCAGGATCACCTCCAGCAGCTGCATAGGAGTGCATCCAGGTGGGTTTGGATCTCTCCAGAGAAGGAGACTCCACACCTCCTTGGGCAGCCTGCTCCAGTGCTCCATCACTCTCACAGTAAAGGCATTTTTCCTCATAGAATCATAGAATAACCAGGTTGGAAGAGACCCACCGGATCATCGAGTCCAACCATTCCTATCAAACACTAAACCATGCCCCTTAGCACCTCATCCACCCATCCCTTAAACACCTCCAGGGAAGGTGAATCAACCACCTCCCTGGGCTGCCTCTGCCAGTGCCCAGTGACCCTTTCTGTGAAGAATTTTTTCCTAATGTCCAGCCTATATCTCCCCTGGCGGAGCTTGAGGCCATTCCCTCTTGTCCTGTCCCCTGTCACTTGGGAGAAGAGGCCAGCACCCTCCTCTCTACAACCTCCTTTCAGGTAGTTATAGAGAGCAATGAGGTCTCCCCTCAGCCTCCTCTTCTCCAGGCTAAACACCCCCAGCTCTCTCAGCCGCTCCTTGTAAGACCTGCTCTCCAGCCCCCTCATGTTCAGGTGGAACTTCCTGTTCTCCAGTTTGTGCCCATTGCCCCTTGTCCTGCTGCTGGGCAGCACCGAACAGAGTCTGGCCCCGTCCTCCTGATCCTGCCCATTAGATATTGATCAGCATTGATGAGGTTCCCTCTCAGTCTTCTCTTCTCTGGGCTGAAGAGACCCAGTTCTCAGCCTTTCCTCCTAACAGCAATGCTCCAGGCCCCTCATTATAGCTGTGGTCTCCTCTGGACCCTCCCCAACGGTTCCTTTTCTTTCTGGAGCTGGGAAGCCCAGAACTGGACACAGACTCCAGATGGCCTCCCTAGAGCAGAGCAGAAGGGGAGGAGAACCTCCCTCTCCCTGCTGGCCACACTCTTTTCCATGTACCTGAAGACACCCTTGGCCATGATGGCACATTGCTGGCTTATGATTAACTTGTCTACCAGGACTCTTGGGTCCTCTGCAGAGCTGCTTTCCAGCTGGTCAACCTCTAAACTTTATTGATGCAGGGGGTTGTTCCTCGCCAGGTGCAGGACTCTGCTCTTGCCATTGTTGAACTTCATGAAGTTCCTCTTCACCCAACTCTCCAGCCCGTCCCAATCTCACTGAGTAGCAGCGCAGCCTTCCAGTGTATCCACCACTCCTCCCAGTTTTGTGTCATTAGCAAACTTGCTGATGGTGCACTCTGCTCCTCATCCAGGTCACTGATTTTAATCAGCAATAAACTAAATTAATTTTCCAGGAGACTGCAATGATAATCACTTTTGTAACAAACAGGAAGCGCTGGTCCTTGGAAGTAGGAAGCTATTATGTAGTTTAAGTGTTATCTACATAAAGCAGCACAAAACAAGATAGTTGGAAGTCATTGCTGTAAGTAGGAAACTTCATGATATTTGTTCGGGAGTAGCTGCAGCTCCTCATGGTTTCAGATGAAGCCACCCAACAGCCAGGACCCAGCAGGCTGTACCTGCTGTCTTGGGTAGCTCTGGCTCGCCTTTAGTCACGCTGCTGTTGAATTTCACCCCGAGGTGATGCATGCAAGGTGTGGTGAATCCCTTACTGATCTTACAGGGGAGCTGTGATGTTTAATCAGTGCTTGGGAACAGCTCTGAGATCCTCCAGAGGCAGAGAAAGTCACGTTTCCATTCCCACCTAGGCACTGCCTCGTGTTTAGAAGTTTTCCAGAAGAACCTTCACAGCCTCTGCATGTGGTTCAGAAGGGTGAAATGCAAGCTTGCTGTTCCTCAAGAAATGATGGGGGTTTTTTTAGATGAGATATAGCTGTGCTTGAAGCACTTTGCGCAAAGGGTGTGTGGGTTTGAGGAGTGGGAGAGCTGTGAATAGATGCGAGTTCTTCAGCAATTACTGAAGGGATGTAAATTCATGTCTGCTCAAGATGTAAATTCATGCTTAGCCCTTAGTACTGAGATGTTAAAAACATGTGGAGGCCTGAGCTGATATTGTCTTCTTTATTTTGTGTAGATTTTTATCTTCAAATAAGAAACCTATGCTTTGGCTTATGCAAGGCACTGCTGAAGAGGGAGAGAAAATGTCTTTTATCTCCCACATTGCTGTTACATGGCATCAACACAGCATTTAATAAAAAGCGTCTTGCTATTATAACAGTTTAAAGTTTGTTTTCCAAACAAACCTGTTGTTTGCCCACAGTAATGTAAATTTGCAGGTCTCCTTTATGCTTCACAGATGATGAGAAAAGAAGGTTTTTAAAATCTCCCCAAAGGAGAGATTTAATTGTAAAACAAAGCACTAAATATGACATTTATCTGAGATTGTAAAGGCTATGGTAATTAAAAATGACTAAAACATATGGTGCACCTCGTGAGGGTGGTTAATATTATCTCCCAAAATGAGCCTTTTTGGTTGCTGAGAAGAAAGAGGAAAATACACTGCTGAATTATGAAACGGGCCTTCACTTCAGTGCTGATGAATCGGGACTGGCACTCCCATTTTAATGCCATTAATCTGGAGGAGAATGATTTCCTTTCGTCTGCTAAGCAAGATATGAGCTACAGCGGTGCCCTATTAATGCAGTTACAATATGATATGAGGGAAGGAAATTGTTATTAGTGGCTTGCAATAGCCTGGCAGCTGACACCAGTGTGTGAGTGCCACGCTTCAGCTGGAGAAGCCCCAGATGCCAGGTTTTGTTTCAGTGATGTTTTAGCTGTGACATCGACCACAAGAAAACCTCGGCCAGCAGGCTCTTTGACAGGCTGGAGATGTTGCAATGCAGTCAAATCCCAGAACAGCAGACCTGGAGATGAAAACAAAACAAACCCCACAACAACAATAGATTTGTGTCATCAGATAATACATTGAAGCTGAGAGCCAAGTTGCTAATGCTAACTAGCATAGCTTTACTACATCTACACTCACTTTCTCCATGCTGGGCTCAGTTCTCATTATTTTTAAGCTCTACCTTCCCACTTCAAGGTGCAGAGAGAAAAACTACCAGCTTTAAGTTACCAGTTTGAAACTGTATTTCATAACAATCTGTGCTCGGTTAAAGCCTGAAAGTGTCTTTTCCAAACATTTACATCTTTTGCTGCTGTGCATCAGTTGGGCACGCACAGTTTGGGCTGGTAACGTGTCCATTTCTGATGGTAGGTTGGTACCTCCCGGCTTCTTGAGCCTTCCACCCAAGAGGGCGCTATGAATTAAACTAAATGTGATGAACATTCATAGCTTTTTGGCTTACAGAAAGATAGCCCAAAGGAACCTAAGGAAAAGAGTATATTTTGGCTCATATTTCTTAGAGGGAAGCCTGAAACCCATAGTCCTCTGCCAGCACTATTTATAAAACATAATTTATAAAACATATAAAACATCACTGATGAAGAAGATGGGCTGATCTGTCCGACCTGCAAAGCAGTAAATGTCAGCAGTGGCAAGAAGAGCAAGTAGCCCAAATCTTTAGCAAAGGAAGGAAAATTTGTCTCCGAGATATCCCTTTTCTATAGAAGTAACATCAAATTCATAAAACCTGAGTGTCTGTTCCTCAAAACAGAAGAAAGAGGATAATTTCTCTGGTATTAAAGTCCTTTCTGACTGCAACTCTTTCTGGATTCCCCAAATTCCTGATATTTGCAGTTTCATCCCAGGATAAGATGGTGTGGTTTGCCTGTTTAGGAAAAAACTCTCCAATGAATTTGTGCAGATTTGGATATAAATTACTTTCAGGCTCAGCTTCCATCCAGCCTCGTTTTTGACTCCCCAACTGTTTGCAGTCTCTGGTAACTGTAGCAGCCTGTAGGTATTCTCTGAAGCTGGGTTCTCTTCATTCATTTGGATATGAGCATGTTCTTTTCTACCAGCAGCCTTATTTAGGTGTGATTTACATAGGGGAAAGAAGTGTGAGAAATATCAGTATTTCCATTTTAAACAGGATTTCAGGATTTCTGTTTGGCTCTTCAATACATTTAGTTCACTTTTATTTGACTACACGAGCATGTGGGTCTCATTAGCTTAATGGTGAGCTTATTTATTCTTCATCCTTGCTGGCAATTTCTAGTTTCAGGGGACGGTTGTGTGAGCTATGTTTATATCCAGAATTGTCTATATCATAGCTAACCTGGTTGGTGATGCATCAATCCTGGCTAACTATTCAAGGAAACTCAAGATGATGATCATCTTGCTTTTCCTCTTTTCAGGTAAGATGTGGTACCTATCTGCTAGGCAGAGGCTCTGGAGAGGGAAAGCCACCAAGAACAGCTGAAAGTGTTTCTTGAAGCTGACTTGTAGCCTGCAGGCTTTCATGTTCTGAGCAGGCTGTCTTGGGTCCAATGCTGCCAGACAGAAACCAAGGATAAATATTCTTCCTGGAGCCCAGGGCAACCTCCAGTGTGGAGACAGGGCAGTTCTATAGGTCTAATGGCCACCTCTGCCTTTGGTTTCAGCTCTGAGACAGTTCTCCTAGTCTCCTGGGTAAGCACAATGGGAGCATGTCTTCAACTTGAACAGTGTCAGAATAGCAGGTAGAACTCATCTGAAGTATTGTGTCCAGTTCTGGAATCCTCAACATAAGGATATGGAGCTGTTGGAATGCATCCAGAGGAGGGCTAGAAGGATGATCAGAGGGCTGGAGCATCTCCTGTATGAGGACAGGCTGAGGGAGTTGCGGTTGTTCAGCCTGGAGAAGAGAAGGCTCTGAGGAGATCTTATAGTGACCTTCCAGTACCTGAAGGGGCTAAAGGAAAGCTGGGGAGGGACTTTTAACAAAGGCTTGGAGTAACAGGACAAGGGGCAATGGGGATAAACTGGAGAGGGGCAGATTTAGACTAGACATGAGGAGAAATTTCTTCACAATGAGAGTGGTGAGGCCCTGGCCCAGGTTGCCCAGGGAAGCTGTGGCTGCCCCATCCCTGGAGGTGTTCAAGGCCAGGCTGGATGGGGCTTGGAGCCCCTGATCCAGTGGGAGGTGTCCCTGCCCATGGCAGGTGAACTGGATGGGCTTTAAGGTCTCTTCCAACCCAAACTATTCTATGATTCTTTGATTCTATGTTTCACCTTTTCCCTGAAAGAAAAGAGAGATAGGCATATGAAAACATTAAATGACTAAGGTAGCTGCTGGGACACAAAGAAAACTGTATGCTTAGAGATGCTGAGCAGCCCCTGAGCCCCTCAGAGAGAAGGTGGGAAAGGAAGGAGTGCTGCTTGGAAAAGCTGCTGAGAAAATCAAAGTAGCTGTCCTTGCTAAGAAAATACTGCGACAGCTATTTAACACTCCAAGCTGAGCTCATACGTCTGGGAAATATGTGGGTGATTTACCACTTACCAGGCGTTAGTGTTGCATGGAGCCTAGCAGTTCCTAACTACAGCCCTGCTAGGTGTTTGCAAAAACACTTTGAGCACTTCTCATTTTTCACTCTAATCCAGCTGATAAAAATAACAAAACAGTTCTGAACTCCGTTGCAAAATGTTTACGTTGCTGCTCCCATTTGTATTTCTCCTTTTGCCATTCTCCCACCCCGGGTGATGACTGACTGTGGCAGGATCGTGGGCTCCCTTCCAGCAGCAATTCTGCCCTCCGTCCAGCTGCTTGGTGCCTGCCTGTGGCTGCTGTCACACCTCAATTTTACTGTTCTTCATAGCGAGTCCCTGTGGTGGGGACACCTTGAAAACGTTAACACCCACCTGACACACCAGAGATGAGAAAATTGTTGAAAAATATAGCAATTGAATTTCCTAGCTTATTGAGCCTTTCCTCCCACTTCAAATTTTGCACAGACGTCTCTCACTTCTTCCTTCTGTTGTGCTATCGATGCTGACAAGTTCTAAATGTGAAGTAGGTTGTGGTGATGCAGGGCTTGGTTTGAAGCGCCCATAACCCCATGAGGCTACCTAGCAGGGGCACTGGAATGACAAACAGCTTGTCCTCATATTCCTACGAATCACAGAATCACCAGGTTGGAAAGGACCCACCAGATCATCGAGTCCAACCATTCCCATCAGTCACTAAACCATGTCCCTCAGCACCTCATCCACCCGTCCCTTAAACGCCTCCAGGGAAGGTGAATCAACCCCCTCCCTGGGCAGCCTGTTCCAGTGCCCAATGACCCGTTGCATGAAGATTTTTTTCCTGATGTCCAGTCTGAACCTCCCCTGGCAGAGCTTGAGGCCATTCCCTCTTGTCCTGTCCCCTGTCACTTGGGAGAAGAGGCCAGCACCCTCCTCTCCACAACCTCCTTTCAGGTAGTTACAGAGAGCAATGAGGTCTCCCCTCAGCCTCTTCTTCTCCAGGCTGAACACCCCCAGCTCTCTCAGCTGTTCCTCATAAGGCCTGTTCTCCAGCCCCCTCACCAGCTTCGTTGCTCTTCTCTGGACTCGCTCCAGAGCCTCAACATCCTTCTTGTGGTGAGGGGCCCAGAACTGAACACAGGATTCGAGGAGCGGTCTCACCAGTGCCGAGTACAGAGGGAGAATAACCTCCCTGGACCTGCTGGCCACGCCGTTTCTGATCCAAGCCAAGATGCCATTGGCCTTCTTGGCCACCTGGGCCACTGCTGGCTCATGTTCAGTCACTGTCAACCAACACCCCCAGGTCCTTCTCCTCCAGGCAGGAGGGTGATGAGGCCCTGGCCCAGGTTGCCCAGAGCAGTGGTGGCTGCCCCATCCCTGGAGGGGTTCAAGGCCAGGTTGGATGGGGCTTGGAGCCCCTGATCCAGTGGGAGGGGTCCCTGCCCATGGCTGGGACTGCATGGCCTTTGAGGTCCCTTCCAACCCAATCCAGCCCGATCCAGCAGCCTGGTCTGTCCCTGTCTGGCCTCAGGCAGCAGTGCTGGGCAGGGTGGGACCCAGCAAGGGCAGACCTGCCTCTGCAGGGTCTCGCCTGCCTGCTCTGCACTTGAGGCCTTTGCCAGCCGGGCAGAGGTGCCTCACCTCCTCCCACTGCCTGGCTTAGGGAAAAGTTGGATCCTTATGCTTTGGTGGCAGAAGTCTGCACAGGCTCCAGGTAGGGACTCCGGATTTTTCCCCCCTCCGTGCAAGGGCAAAGTGTGGGCCAGCTGTAACTGTTTCAGGAAAGCCTGGAGGTGAGCAGATAACACGGGTGAGTGGAGCCTTTCTGGTGAGCAGCAACCCCAGTACTTTGGCAATCCCAGTTTACAGATGCCATCTTAAAACAAAAAAAACCACAACCTTCCCTCTGTGACCCCTTTTCCCTGCAAAGGCTCCTCATGGCTTACACTGGAGACCACTGGAGTGGGATCTGGAGGCAGCTGGGGACCTGCCCATCGCTTGCTGAGAACTTCTTCAGATTAACTCTTCTCTAGAAATTGTTACATGTTGGAAAAACAGACCAGCCTGCTGCAGGTCAGACCCTCACTGTACAGGTTCCCCCCCAGTTATTTATTTTTTCTTTCTAATGGTTTTAAAACTAACAGGCCACTTTTTTTTTCATTCTTTGGCCTTGTTAAGGAGAAATGGGGATATAGGGATATCCCTAAACAGTTTACATCTGGGTTCTTGAGGAAAACACCCAGCCGGGTTTCAGGAGAGAAACTGGAGACAGCTGTGAAAGGGGCGTTGCTGCTCTCTGTTTACAGGGTCATCTATTCCCTTCAGTAGCAACAGGAGAACCACATCCAAAGCAATCATGAGTTGGCCTTTGAGTACAAACCTTTGAGTACAAGGCCACATCGTATTGCAGCCTTGTTACTTTCCTACCCAGCAGCATCCATAAATTCAGCAAAGAAATACGTGCTCTTTGTGGGTGCTTATTGCATGGATCCAGCTCTAAAGCTGCAGTGGAAAAAAAGAAAAGGAATCATCTCTGTTGGATTTTCCAGAGCAGGTAATGTTGGGATTACTTTTTAACTTTGAACTGAGATGATTTTGTGTGAACTAGTTATATTTGTGCAGGATGACATCTCCAAATAGTCCCTGTGGGGCTCATGAGATGGTTTTGTTAAGAACTTGGCTGGCTCTGTGTCTGCGCTGCCCAACAACAGGGATGTTTTGCCTCGCTAGATGATAACTTTCACATGTTGTTAGAGACCCATCATGGTAGAAGTCAGTACTAATGGGCTCACATGGCCTTCAGCTTTCCAAGATTTAATCATCAGGCTGATTCAAGTCTTTATTAGCTCCACACCTTATTCGGTTTGGGAAAACCTCTAATAGGAGAGCTTGTTCCTGGCTGGAGGAGAGAGATGGTCTGCCAGCACTTGGTGACAGTCATCTCTTTCCCCACAGCAGTCCAAAGGCATTTTTACTTGTTTCTTTGGCTCATTTGCATTTTAAAACAAGCAAGGAAATCAGCGATGACAACTGCATGCTAGATAACAGCAGGTTAGTTTCTAACCCAACTGGTTTATTTTAACATAAGGCTGTTTTTCTGTAGATGAAAGTGCTGAAAGCCCGAGGCTTTTGCTAGAGAATAGCTTTGGGGGCAAAAAGTGGAATATGAGTTTTCTGATGATAGCTACTGCTGCCTGGTGAGATTAAGATGGATTTAGTATTAAAACCAGCAGCTTGTGCCACATCTGTCCCTGTAATGGTGTGTTTGTGGAGGGCAGTGTGGCACAGCTCTGGTGGCTGGATCCACACCCGGGCTAGGGCAGCTTCTCAGCTGCTTTAATCCTAATGGTTAGTGGCAGCTAATGAAAGGTATTACAGCAAGAAATCGCCTGCCCTGATGCTTCAGAATAGCAGGCGGCGTCAAACAGAAGATTGTGGGGTGGGTAGCTTTGTGACATCTGGGGAGACAGTCGTTGGGGTGGTTTATTTGTGTAGTAGGTATTTATTATGAACACAGGATGTGACTGGGGCTTGGACTCGGCATTCTTGGGCTGAACACAAATATTTTCTTTTGAGCCATCCACCAGAGGAAAAACAACAACGTATGTCAAGTAATTATAAAGGTTTATGCACTTTGCCAAAGGGGACTGTGCAGTGTCTCCCAAATGCACAGGGACTCGCCAGTGACCTGTGCTCGTTGGCAGGGGGTCTCTGCCTCGGCAGGCTGAGCTGGGAAACTCTTGTCAGCAGTGATAGTCTCTGCTGTAGCTTCGCATGTCACTGAGGCAGGGGTTACACCACGTTCCTCACCAAAATTCAGGCGCTGGTTAGAACAGGCTCCTGTGCGTGAGTCAGATGTGAGGGCTGAGCAGAGCCCAGTGTCTGGAGCAAATGACCAAGCAGCAGCCTCAGTGAACAAAGTGACATAAAGTGTTGCTGGGATTTGAGGTGCTGCTGGAGTGTGGAGAGCTGTGGGAGGCTTAAACTGTGTTTCCTTCTGCATTTGTGAGTGCTAGAGGTGAGACTGAAGTGGTCTTAGCTCTGATTCTGCCCGATTTGAAGGGCTGTATCTTTCTGGTAGCCTGGGCAGTGGGTAACTCCAGGGAGCAAAGCAGAAACCTGGGGTATGGAACTCCCTTGCAGTGAAATGCAGAAATGTCAGATGGAAATCATACATTGTTTCAGGGTTGAAATCACAGTCTTCTCATTTGGGGTTGGTAATGGAGTGTGCTATGGGGATGATGAGCCCAGGACTGGAATCTAGATGGGAATATTCATGCTTGGAATGGAAGCTGTACAGAATCATGGTTCGGAAAGGGAAGATGGGGATCCCTGCATAGGCATGTGGAAAAAAACACATGGAGAACTAATGTTGGGGATGTGGGATTGAACCCTAGGTTTTACAAGAACAGAAATATGAGTGCACAAGAACTGCCTGCTAGGCTGTCTGTGCCGTGGTAAACACACAAACACTGTTTTGTGGAGACCTGTGGTGTGGGCACCACATGCAGGGGTCAAGATACTGACTCTAGCAGCAGCAGCACCTTCCGATAGCCACAAAATCCCCATCTCCTGCTGCAGTACATGCTCATCTTGGAAGCAAACAGAAGAAATATTAATTTTAAGGTGGCCATACAAATATCAACCATTGCACTACTGAAAGCAGGAATATTTGCATAATGGGGAAAAGCTACTGGCAGTAGAAGATGAGCAAGGTAAAATTCAGCAGTCGGGAGGGAGGTACACTAAATATCTCAGTGAAGGAATGACAGAAGGAATGACACCATTTACTTCAGGTTAAAAGCCTAGCAAGTCCTTGCTTGCACTGAAAGGGCACGTGATTAAAAAAATAGCCCATAGAAAGTTAAAGGAGAGCTTAAAGTTCTCACCACTGCCCTGCCTGGGGCTGGATGCATGCCCCTGCTGCCTCTCCGATTTCACGCCTTCTCCTCCCCTGGCCAGGGGCTGCTGAGCTGTGGTGGTCCTGCTCCCTTGAGAGCACTCTGCACCCCTGCTCTGTGCTTGAATCACAACTGGACCTGGAGAGGCACAGTCCAGTGTTACCAAAAGGGCTCTGCTGCCTTCTGTTTCCTTTACTGTGAGCTTCTCAGCTGATTTTACTGCTTCCTGTGGCTCTGACAACATCCTTTGGGAGATGCCCTAATCCTTAACTCCTCCTTTCCTCTGAACAGCTCTGGACAATGCCACCTGTCTTCCCTTTCAGTAAGCGCTCTCCAGACAAATTACTGCCTTGTAGCATTAGTTTGTTCTGTGACCAACGTGGGACAAAATTGTAAGAGGACTCCAGGCTTTGCTGCTCTTGTAAAGAGCCACTCCAGTTTTTGTGTAGTGTGAGCACAACTTCGGAGGGTGTCTCAGCCCTGCTCACAGTCCGGCTGCCAGACTTCATAGAACCATAGCATGGTTTGGGTTGGAAGGAGCAATAAAACCCATCCAGTTCCAACCCCTGCCATAGGTAGGGGCGCCTTCCATTGGATCGGGGTGCTGAAAGCCTCATCCAGCCTGGCCTTGAAGACCTCCACTTCTCCTTGCTTACAGTCTTGTAGAAACCGCTAGCCATCCCAGCTTTCACACTGGCTGCTCTCCTGTGTCCCACCTGCTGCTATATCCCCTGGGTGCGGTGCTGACAGATCTCTGCACCCACAGACAACCCTGCTGATGCTAGCAGTGCTGCGTGTGGGTGTAAAAACCCACATAAAAAGAACCCACACAGAAAGAGCCCATGGGCTCTGGGTCCTAGTTGGCAACCTTTAGTATTTGTAGCGCTCTGCTAAAATGCCACTTCAATACTGTTATCCCTTCTAAATTAAGAGCATGTTTCAGAATCATAATGTGAAGCATTACCAGAGGGCAACTTCACATGATGCAGCAGTGTGCCCAGGTGGCCAAGAAGGCCAATGGCATCTTGGCTTGTATCAGAAATGGTGTGGCCAGCAGGTCCAGGGAGGTTATTCTCCCTCTGGACTCGGCACTGGTGAGACCGCTCCTCGAATCCTGTGTTCAGTTCTGGGCCCCTCACCACAAGAAGGATGTTGAGGCTCTGGAGCGAGTCCAGAGAAGAGCAACAAAGCTGGTGAAGGGTCTGGAGAACAGGCCTTATGAGGAACGGCTGAGAGAGCTGGGGGTGTTTAGCCTGGAGAATAGGAGGCTGAGGGGAGACCTCATTGCTCTCTGCAACTACCTGAAAGGAGGTTGTGGTGAGGAGGGAGCTGCGCTCTTCTCCCAAGTGACAGGGGACAGGACAAGAGGGAATGGCCTCAAGCTCTGCCAGGGGAGATTTAGGCTGGACATTAGGAAAAACTTTTTTACAGAAAGTGTCATTGGGCACTGGCAGAGGCTGCCCAGGGAGGGGGTTGAGTCACCTTCCCTGGAGGTGTTTAAGGCACGGGTGGATGAGGTGCTGAGGGACATGGTTTAGTGTTTGATAGAAATGGTTGTACTCGATGATCCTGTGGGTCTCTTCCAACCTGGTTATTCTATGATTCTATGTTGGTGGCTGTTGTTATCTTGTGAATTTGTTTTGTTTTGTTTACAATCTGCATGCAATTTGCTGCAGAAAAATCTAAAGTGGCTTTTAACAGTCTGCATTAGTCATATCTTCCAATGAGAAGAGCTAAAGCTCCATCTGTTGCTTTGAAAACTGTCAAGGTCAATGCTGAACCCTTTCAAAAAAGAAAGCAATAAGACGTTGTTTCAACTGCATCCTCAGATTCCTTCCTTTCAAAATGTTCAGGTACAGGTGATCCTGTGAGAGGATCTGGGATGGCCAGGAAGAAACGGGAGGTGCCAACGGGAGTGGCTAGGATAAAATGTGACTGCCTACTCACTGCACATTTGTATGGGATTTGAGCTACTGCTGCGTAATCAGAAATCAGTCCAAACTGAAGTGTGTCTGATGCGCTCGGTTGGGGTTTCACTTTGTGTGACAAAAATGAGGGTACCGAGCCCTGGAAAAGGGCACATT
The DNA here is from genome assembly GCF_032191515.1 of Phaenicophaeus curvirostris. Taxonomy (NCBI): domain Eukaryota; kingdom Metazoa; phylum Chordata; class Aves; order Cuculiformes; family Cuculidae; genus Phaenicophaeus; species Phaenicophaeus curvirostris. The sequence continues at coordinate 2,817,479 of NC_091402.1, read as the reverse complement.
GTGCATGTTTCTATGGCTGTGCAGTAAAGGAAGATTTCACCTTGGCACAGGATTTGTCTCGGGAGCCTTTGTAGTCTAGAAGCTCATCAATGAACTGGCATTTGCTGGCTTCAGAGTGCTGATTTCTGAGAGCCTGCTTTCCCACACCTACTTAGTGGTGGTGAAAAGTTGGAGAAGAAGGAACAGTTTCAAGCCAGGTTCCAAGATGAAGGTCATTTTCCTGCCATTTGCCTTGAAGAACCCTTTGATCTTAGATTTGGGTACATTTCTCAGTTACTTGCAGTAAAATGTCAGGATCTGAAAGAATACTTTCTCACCTGCTTCTTGATGTGCTCTTGCTTTGTCAGGACTTTCAATGAAGAGCACATCATGGTAGGGCACGCTTGTTCCTTTCTTGAAGAATTATGCTTTACTCTGTTTCACGTGCCTGACTTTATCTCCTCCAAGGGCACCGAATGAGTAAAGCAGAGTTGGACCTGATACCTGCAAAAAAATTGGCTGATAATACAGAAGGTGCAGTTCTGTTTTCCTCCTAAACTGTCCAAAAAGGTAATTCTCACACTGCATTTATCCAGTGCTGCAGGAATCTTCTCTTGTAAGTGGTTTCTTTTTCTTGCTGCTGTAAAGAGTTAAGCTATACAGGTCGTGGCAAATCTTTGCGAGCCCTGGTGATCAGAAATCTCCAGAACAGTCTGGGCTTTCCTCTACTGGGTTCAGAGTAGGCACACACTGTAACTGATTGGTTTGGATGGGGCTAGTCTATAAATCGTCCACTTTTTCTCTTGTTTGAAACATGTTTGGGTATTGACTCTGGTGTTTCAAAGCAGCAGTAGCTGCCTAGAGCTTTTCCTATGTTGCTATGTATTTGTTTCTCAACTGCAACGAGAGGCACGCTGGTGAATGGCCTGACTTTGGCCAAGCTGGCGTTGCTCTCTGTTGCTTTGTGGCATCTACCCTTAGTCTGTGGTTGAACTAGGACATGTGAGGAAATATTTCAGTCTGAATCTGCCCACATTTGACAACTGCTCTACTCTGTGCTTATTCCACCAAAGCAGCACTGCTTTAAAGTGGGAATGCTATTAGCCGTGTGGGAGAGAGGAGCATGGAAGAGATGTTCCTACAATTTACAGGGGCAAAAGGGGTAGAGGACACTGGTGGAGTGGTTCCGACTGGTCTGCAGTTGGGGAATTGCTGCTTAGGAAATACTTAAGACTTTTTGTGTTAGCTCTGGAATTCTGAAAATATCATGTTTTCTCTCCCTGGGTTGGATTCCTCTTCTTTGGAACTTTTATGCAGGAACGCTCTGGTAGCTTCTCTGTGGGTCAAATTCTCTAGGACTAACTACACCACATCCAGAGCCTTCTTGATGTGTCCAGGTTTCCTGCCTGTCTCTTGGGAGCAGGAAGCACCATCTCTCTCCCCTTTGGTGCAGAGCTGTTTCCAGAATGCTGGGAATGTGAAAAATGGCTGAAAGAACACCCTGAAGAACATTTTTCCTCCTTAATTCAGACTTCCAAAGAGCTCATTTTGCTTTCCAAAGCCAGTCCCTGCATGGGTATGTGCTAATCCTACCGATGGTGATGGCTGCTCTGTATCTTGTGTGGGTTCACATGACCTGCCTTACCCTCTCGGTCTTCAAACAGCCTTTTCTTTGTCAGTTTTGTTTCATTTGGAAATGATGGATGTTTCCATTTAGCCTCACTTTATGAAATCCTGGATGTATTGGTTCTTCAGTGTCACTGGGAGTCAAAGCAAAATATTTTAAGTGATTTTATGATGTTAAAGAAATTACTCTGCTTCTGAGCCATGCTTTTGCTCCAGCAAATCAAGTGAAAGCACTGCCTGAGGACAGCCCACCAGCACAGGGCTCCAACTTTGTATTTAGGTTTAGAACTTACCGAGTTTATCTGGGTAAGTGGTATTGGGCTGAGGTGCAGCATAGCTGAACTGGAAGGTTTTTAACAGCCGTTTTGCTCTGCTGTGTTGAAGAGTTTCTGCCCTCTGCAGTAAGGTCCTTTAAGGCTGTGTTGCATCTGTTGCTGCTGTTTTGCACTGGTATGTAAGGGGATTAATTGATTTGTCCTAGTGGTATGTGAGGAAATCATCAGCAGAGCAGGTTTTTACCCCTACCTACAGATTTTTCCTTGCTGAGACCATGATGGCTTTAACAGTAAAAACTGCTGGAGTGATTTTGGGAGTCCTGTGTAATTCCTGCATTTAGATTTATCACAGTCCTGGTGTTGACTCCAATGGTCTCTCCTGGTCTTAAACACAAATGACTCGGACCCCAGAGCGTGGAGCTTGCAGACAGGGGCTCGCTCCCAGCTCAGCCACAAACCTGATGTGCAAAACACAGGTGAAGCATTACCATGGGCTTTGCTCCTTCCTGCCTGCTCACAGCACAGCTGGGTGACAGCAAGTGGCACTCATGGGCTGTCACCAGATGACTGAAGGAGACTGTAAATGCCACCTTCAGTGCAGCAGTGCTCACATTGCATCTTCATGGGGATAGAGAGAAATCAGATCCTCTGCTCTTTCTATGATTTCTTCTTTTCCATCAGATGAAAGTCAAGACTGGGTAGGGTCATTAATGGAGGATTGATTGTATTCTTACAAAGTAAATGGTGGTTTTTTCTCCGACTCAAGTTATGCAATTATTCTGTATAGTTGCTCTAGCCCTGAGCGTGTCTGGCAGCAATCAGCAGCAACCCCCTCCCCACACAGACTGCAGTCCCCTTCCCCAGGCACTGTCAGGATCAGAAACAGGGTGCCATGTTCTTCAGAAATGGAAATACTTACACTCCTGCTTTTCCCTGACTGTGCGCATGTTTTATCTGTGCAGATTTCAGACTTGCCTGCAAATGGGAGCCGCTGAGAGCCAGGGGCAGCCCGAAGGTTTCTTTGATAATACTGTGTTTTTACTGTCACAGACTGGGCTGAGCTGTGCTCACAATAAGGCAGAGAGGAGAGTGCAGGAGGAGGAGGAGGGCATGGTGAGGAACCTCTCCCCCAGGGAGGCAGTGATAGGACAAGGTGCTCAAGCCACCACCTCTGACCAGAGTGGCAGATGCTGCTCCATCTCTTGATTGCTGGGAAAGGGAAAGCCGGCACCCAGCCCATGGATGTTCTGCTACATCAGTCAGCTGGGTGCTTGGTCAGTCCCTTCCTCCCATAGCTAAATGCAGGAGATGGAGGATCTCTGCAGTGTGAGAACAGCCCAGCTGGGTCTCCTTGTGCTGTCTGCCCCACAGGCTTGTTGCAGAGGTTTGGGGCTGGCCCCACAGGCAGGCTGAGAGCAGGAAACCCCTTCTGCTGATGGGGCAGAAACGCCGGGGGCAGCTGAGCTTGGTGCCCTGAAGCAGATCTCCCTGTCCCGGGTGCGACAGGATCCCTCTGGCTGTGCTAGGGTACTGGAGTGAGTCCCCACCACTTGCAAGTGCACCCTTGCTGCCTGGCAAGGAAAAGGCACCCTGGGTTATTCTTGAGCACTTCTGAGGGATGTTTGCTGGATGACATAGTGCTGCAGTGACTATGTTCATTGTGAGGACTTGTCTCTAGTTGATACCAGGATGAGTTTCTATAAGCTGTCTCCATAGTCACATTTATTTGATAACTGGACCCTCTTGATGTAAACATGGGGATCAGAATCACCAGATGCCTCTGTGGCAGGTTACGGTGAGGTTTGGGGCTGGTTGGCACTCAGTAAGCAGCAGTGAAATGAAAAGAGAATTAAAAGCACTATCTGGGAATCGATCTCAGAGGTCTTTTCCAACCTGGTGATTCTATGATTAGCACGACCATGAAAGCCACTTTTTGTTGCCTGAGGGGACTTAACCTGGTGAACTCAGGAGGTGAGGCTGTGCTGCCCCATGCTTGGCTTTCACCCCCCAGCTTGGCTGCCGTTGGCCTGGACAGGTGCACTCTCTGCTGGGAAAAAACTGGCTGGATGGTCAGGGCCAAAGAGTGATGGTAACTGGAGTTGAATCCACTTGGAGCCTGGTCTGGAAAGCTGCCAGGCAGAGAAGGACCTGGGGGTGCTGGTTGACAGCAGCTGAACGTAAGCCAGCAGTGGCCCAGGTTGCCAAAAGCATCCTGGCTTAGATCAGCCATGGTGTGGCCAGCAGGAGCAAGGAAGGGATCGTCCCCCTGGACTCAGCACTGGTGTGGTCACACCTTGAACCCTAGGTTCAGTTTTGGGCCCCTCAGTACAAGAAGGACATTGAGGGCCTGGAGCGCATCCATAGCTGGGAAAGGTCTGGAGCCCAGGGGTTCTGGGAGCGGCTGAGGGACCTGGGGGTGATTAGCCTGGAGAAGACAAGGCTGAGGGGAGACCTCATTGCACTCTACAGCTCCTGAAAGGAGGTTGTGGCCAAGTGGGTGCTGGGCTCTTCTCCCAAGTAACAAGGGATGGGATGAGAGGAAATGGCCTCAAGTTGCTCCAGGGGAGGTTCAGACTGGATATAAGGAAAGAAATCTTCACTGAAATGGTTCTCAAGCCCTGGTAGAGGCTGCCCAGGGCAGGTGGTGGAGTCCTCATCCCAGTGGGGGCTTAAGGGCAGACGAGAAGCTCGGGGATGGCTCAGTGGCAGACAGGTACAGTCGGACCGGATGATCTCAAAGATCTTCTCCAACCAAATGATTCCTTAACTCTTTATCCCAACTGGAACCCCAGGAGCAGGACCCGGAGTGCCCCTGTCCCCTCGGGGACCTGCCTGCCGAGCCCTGCTGCCCTCCATCCCGGTCCCTCGTCCCTATCCTGGTCTCCTGTTCTCGTTCCCGGTCCCCCATCCTGGTCCCCAGTCCCAGCCCTGGTCCCATTCCCCATCCTGGTCCCCCATCCCTGCTTCCTCTCCTGGTCTCCAGTCCCTCTCCTGGTCTCCAGTCCCAATCCCTCTCCTGGTCCCTGTCCCAGTTGTGAGCAGAGCCTCCTGCACCCCTTTGAATGCAGAAAACACAATCTGAACTGCTCTCCCAGCTCCTGGGGCACATCCACAGTCTTCCCTTACGCAGTTTCCTTCTCTTTCTTATTGTTTTCACTGTACTGAAAAAGTCCCCTTTTAAAGGAGGGGCGGGGGGCGGAAAGTTGCTGTAGATGTTTTGGAGCTGTTGCTTTATGGAAAACAACTCCCTGGGTGGAGGTGCGAGCAGCCCGCGGGGTGGTGGGAGTGTTTGCAGACCCAGTGTCATTTGGAGATGGTGGGGAATCTGGGAAAAGTATTCCATGAGGGCGTTCGCCTTGTGTTAGCATCTCAAAACCAACTGGGAGTTTGAAAGGAAGAGGAGAAAATACATGGGTTAACGAAGGGAAGTGTGCGCTGCCTGGTGTGCTTGTGTTCTTGGAGCAAGTGGTGGGTGTGAACATTTGCCAGCTGCCTCCTCGGCAGAGCGGAGCAGGGATTTCTATCAGGGAGATTTGGGGGACCAGGTTTGAAGGACTGGTGGAGAAATCCAGCCCCTGGCAGAGTGGAGCAGGGGGCTGTGTTGGCGAGATTTCGGGGACCACGTTTGCAGGATCAATGGAGTAATCAAGCCCCTGGCAGCAGAATCGCTCCTGGTGTGGTCGTGGCTTGAGCAAGAGCTGGCCTGTTCTTTGCCCCCACGCCTCCCCTTATCTCTTCCTCTTGTCACTCCAAGGCTTGTGCTGGAGCCAGTCTGTCCGCCCAGGGCCCAGCCACTTGCCTGGAGTGAGGCCGGGGGAGGTTGGGTCAGGTGCTTGGTCACTATCTGAGGGAAGGTCCTTGGAACTTCCTTGTGCCACACTGACACTGAGGTTTTTTTTCTCTAAGCCTTTAGTACTGAAGGAAGAATCTTATGTCTTATGAGGAGCAGCTGAGGGACAGACCTGGAGCTGTTTAGCCTGGAGAAGAGAAAGCGGAAGGGAGACCTCATTGCTCTCTGCAGCTCTTGGAAAGGAGGTTGTGATGAGGTGGGTGCTGTTCCCTTCTTACAGCTAACAAGGGATAGGACAAGAGGAAATGGCCTCAAGCTGCACCAGGGAAGGTTCAGATTGGATACTAGCACAGGAAAGAAGCAGCTGTCTAGGGCAGTGGTGGAGTCAGATGGACCTTCAGAATTACTTTGAGGACAGTTACACCAGTATTAATAGGGCTGGCGCTGTCATAAAAGTATCATCCAAAAATCACACCCTTACTTGGCATTGTTCTGGTGCCAATCCTTTTCTAGTGCTGCCTTATCCTTTGATGGGAATCAAAGTATTCTGTCTCATGGGCAAGGCTCTGAGGAGGATTTACTGAATTGTGTGGTGGCTGGAGCTTTATTTTCTCCAGTAAAGACAAGAAACAGATGGCAAAGCAGCTGAGGGCTTCAGTTCCGGTAACAACTCTGGCCAACAGGGCAAGGGAGGGGATTCTGCCCCTCTGTTCCTCTCTTGTGAGACCTCATCTGGAGTGTTGTGTCCAGTTCTGGAATCCTCAACATAAGAAGGAGATGGAGCTGTTGGAACAGGTCCAGAGGAGGCTACGAGGATGATCAGCGGGTTGGAGCACCTCCCATACGAGATAGGCTGAGAGAGTTAGGGTTGTTCAGCCTGGAGAAGAGAAGTCTCCATGGAGGCATTATAGTGGCCTTCCAGTACCTGAAGAGGCTACAAGAAAGCTGGTGAGGGCCTTTTTACAAGGTCATGTAGTGGTAGGATGTAGGAGAATGGCTTTAAATGTGAAGGGGGAAGATTTAGATGAGACCTTAGGAAGGAATTCCTCACAATGGGGGTGGGGAGGCCCTGGACCAGGTTGCCCAGAGCAGTGGTGGCTGCCCCATCCCTGGAGGTGTTCAAGGCCAGGTTGGATGGGGCTTGGAGCCCCTGATCCAGCGGGAGGTGTCCCTGCGCGTGGCAGGGGTGGAACTGGATAGGCTTTAAGGTCCCTTCCAACCCAAATCATTCTATGATTCTATGAAGCCATCTTTATTCAGTTTTGTGCACAGACTGGTAAGTAGCCTTTCAGGGATGATAATGGGCAGCAAGTCCTGTGCTGCTTGGTGGCATTAAAGGTGACATTCCAGTGCAATTGGCACCTTCTGCTCCAACATGCAACATGGTAAAGCAACAACCACCCCCATTGAGGGCTGATTGGGTGAGTGTAGCTGCGGGTCTGCTCACCTGCTGGAAGAGGCCCATGGGCACACAGGAGTCTGCACCAGGCTGCTCGTGAGTGCAACTTTACTCCTATGTATGCACAACATGAAGCCCACCAGCCGTCCCAGCCTGGTCTTGGCTGTGGTGGTAGGTTTCTATAGAGCAACAGTGCGATGAGGATTTGGTATCTTCTCAACTGCTGTCCCTTTGGTAGGTATTTAGCCTTGTTCTTAGACTTTATGAAAACTTTTTGTTCTGCTGGACAGTTCATTGTCAACAGGAAGGAAAGTGTGGGGGCATTTCCATGCTGCTGGAACTGCTCCAGCCCCATGGATGTCAGTTCCTCCGGGTTTGCAGGAGCAGAGAGTAATTGCATCCCATCTCCAGGCTGTGACCTGGTTTCACTCCATGTTAAAAATTATGCTTTTTGTGCATTTTTTTTTGTGTGTAAATCTCCAAGGCCTCATGTGGCTCTTGTTGCTATAGTGTTTAGTATCGGCTCTTGGTTCTCAAAGCCTGCGTGGAGACTGCTGGGTGCAGAGGGCACCTTGCCTGTCCTTCTTTGTCATGCTTATGCCTCTAGATTTTGCATTCTGGCTAATCCTAACCAAGCCTACTGCCAATCGTGCCTTTCACAGCTGCCTCCTTTCCTTTATTCCAGGAGGTGACAAATGTTTACAGTGTTGGTCTTTTCTTTCAAACTGTTCTTTGTAACTTTTTCCATGCCTTCCCCTAGTTTGTGAGGAAGAGGTGGGACTTAATTGCTTCTGGCAAAAGCAGAAGTGTCCTTTAAATTACCCAGAGATGTTTGTGGTTGCTGAAAGAGTTGCAGTGGGCACATGATTTCCTTCAGCTGCCTTGTGGCTTTCCAGCATCATTCACTGAGGAAACCAGATGGCTACTTGCTGGCCCAGTGGTGCTGGGAGCTGCTTACCTCTCTATGAGCCTTCAACCTTATGGCCTCAAGTTGCACCAGGGAGGGTTTGGACTGGATATTAGAAATAATTTCTTTACTGAAAGACTGGTTAATCACTGGCAGAGGCTGCCCAGGGCAGTAGTGGAGTATCCATACCTGGAGGGGTTCAAAAATTGTGTAGCTGTGGCACTTTGGGACATGGTTTACTAGCCATGTTGGTATTGTTTGGATGGTTGGACTGGATGATCCTGGAGGTCTTTTCCAGCCTTAATGATTCTGTGACCTTGGGGCAACCATGATCTCAAGTGGCCTTGTGCTGCCCCAGGAGAGACAGGGCTGCGCCTGCTGCTCCCCTTCCTCCCCTTTCCCAGGGCTGAACTGCATGGAGGTGTTTTCTTTTGTAAGTTGTATACAGATCCCTAGTGGCACAAAGGACCTTGACTTCTAGTTATTCTGTTCCTTATCTCCTCTTAGATGTACCCACAGCCCATGTGTTTGGAGTAAGGCTCTGATGGAGTGATATGGTCTCATGCATTCACTTTTGTTTAGCTTTTCCCCTCATTCTCTTGCATTAGAAATCTGGATTTCCTTCCAGCTCATTGGCATAAAATTACCCTTTCCTTTTGCTGGAAGTGACAAGTTGCCTTTAAGGGGCCTGGGTTTAATAACCCAAGAGGTCCTATTCCGATTCCAAGCTTGTATAGAGCAGGAGCTAAAAGGAAGAGGCTTCTGAAAGGAGCTTTCCAAAAAGTGATACGTTTTCTCCTGCTTACATTATTGTGGTCTTTTTGCATGAAACCAAACTGTTGAAACAAACATGTCCCACTTAGATGTGAGGAAACTGCAGCTCACTTGCAGCCTGGATCTACTCCTTCTGCAGAAGACAGTTAGGGTGAGACTAGACCCTTGAATTTAACTTTTCATTCTTGTGTGTTACAAACCTAATACATTATTCATGAAAATTAAGCTTTGTTAATTACATCCTCTGTTTTGCTTTGAGAGAGGCATACGTTCCCATCTGACGTATTTGCTAATGAACTTTGTGGATTGAATCCAACATCAGGGAGAAGTTTAAGTGCTGTCACAGATCCACGCATGCAGCTCGCCCTGACTCCACTCTCCAGATGTGACCTCCAGGCTTCCCACACAGGGCCAGCTGTGGAAGTAAATGTTTGACCCGGAGATGTCACTGACGTTTATTGTTGGGTGCATCAGGGCCTGTGGCTTTCATCAGTGTGGTCTCATTTTTATGAATGAAGACAGGCAGCGACTGCAGGGCTGTCCAAACTGGTGCCAAGAATCCAATATTGTAGAGCCGTGGGTGGAGATGGGAGCATGAGAAGTGTTTGTGTGCCGGCGGTCCCACCATGGTACAGCTGTGTGTCCAGCCCCAGGCGTGAGGGACAGCCACGCTGCTGCTGAGATCGGGAAGTGCTCTGGGGAGCCTGGAGAGAAAAAGTCATGAAGAAATATGTCACACACTCCTCCTTGTGAAGCCGAGGTTGGGAAAGTGTCCCTTCTCACTTCAGGCTCTTCGCTGCCTACTTGGGTTGAATTTCATTTATTTATTTATTTATAGTTCCCCAGGATGAAACTCCTTTTAGTTCAATCCTGGTTTTTACTCTCGACTCCATTCTGTGACCAGGCCTTGAAGACAAGGAACTCATTTTTTTCCAGTGCCCACCAAACCTTTTAGTAGCTGCTAACCCCTTACACCTGTACATGTACAGTCAAGGAAGGATGTTAATGTTTTTTTTGTCTAGACTTCTGGTGGAGAGAGAGAGAAAGCAATTCCTGGGCATGGACACATGTCTTTTTGGAATTAGAAAATCTACCCAGCAAAGATCATATCCCCAGCAGAGCTGGCAGGAGGTTTCTTAGGGGTGTTCTTAATCCACCTCACTGCAAAGCCAGCCAGGTTAGCTCAAACCACCTTTGGTTTTGACTCAAATTAGCTGAGTCGGCACTAGCACAGTGAATGTTCTCTCTGTCCCTCCTGCCAGACGTGTGGTGGGGGACTACCAGCCAGCTGCTGGTCCTCAGCCAGCTCCTGCTGTAGCCACATCCAGGAGAGCCTGTCTGTGTCTTCCCCAGGCTGTATGTAATTGAGAGCTGAGCCATTTGTCCAGTATCAACTTAACCTCCTCTGTCAGACAGGATCAGCTGAAGATGTGCCCCTTGCACTCACTTTCATGCTGTCCTAAATCATTTCAGCTTGGCTATCCCCCAGTTCTTGGCTTGGGGCCCGTTAATGGTTCTTTCTGGGAAATTTCACAGTCACTGGTGCTCTGGGGCAGCCCTCCGGAGTGGGACCAGCCAAACTCCTCAGGGGTGTCTGCGTGGTTCTGGTAGAACAGCTGTTTTTCCCACAGAAGAACAAACCCATTCTTTCACCTGAGGATCTGTGAGCCATTTAGGGTGATAAGGGGTATCCATGCAAGGACAGAGATTCAACAGATGCCAATGAGATTCAAATTCTCTTTTAAATTACAAAGCAATTTGTCATCTGTGTTTCTGTGATGATTCCAATCAAAGTGTTTCATAGAAGCAACTTCTAGGACGTCTGGTTTTCTGTACTGTGTTCTGGAGGTTGGTTGTAAAAAAGAAAATGAAAATGGAAGGCAGAAAAATACTGTTTTGCTGTGTCATGAATATTTAGATAGGAGAAGAGACAGAATACATTTAAAACTCTGAAGTTCTCTGCAGCCTGAAACCTTCTCACAGGAGAACACCACTGTAAATACATGCCTGGAATGGGAAAAAACATCACTTCAGCAAATGATGATTTTTTTTTCTTTAAGAATTAAAACCAACTGTTTAGAAATGATTAATTACTGTAAGATGCGAGCGCTGTAAAGTTCCATCTCTTCACAGTAGTATTTCAAATGATTTAAAGTTGTTTGCTCAAGGTTTGCTTTTTCATGTCATTAAATGCCATGGATTTGTTCCAGCTGTCCTCCAGAAATGTATCACTCCTGATGGGTTTTGCATGGGAACAAGCTGCCAGATTTTCATTTGGATACCAAAGCCCAATTCAGTTTTATTTTTAATACAGTTTTACTTTGCAGAATGTATTACTGGCTTTTAATAGAGTTGGCAATGAAGTTGCTAGCAAGTCTACTGGGCAAAGTTATTGGACCTGGCTTGTGCCTTCTGCAGTCCCTTGAGGCTAGGGTCCAGTGTGGGCATCTCTGCTCATATCCAACCCCTCTGACCAGTACCAGGCTGTTTCTTCTGGTATCAGCTCTGCTGGTCCCTGTCTCCCAGTGCTGTTGCTGCCTCTGGGCAGGAGGTAGCAGCCCTCCCGTCTGCTGGCTGTGTGGCTCACATGAGCACTTCATAGAACCCTAGAATCACAGAATGGTTTGGGTTGGAAGGGACCTTATCGATCATCCAGTCCCAACCTCCCTGCCGTGGGCAGGGACGCCACTACCACACCACGCTTTCTAGTTTGCTTTAGGCAAGACCATGTGGGCTGAAGCCACTAATGGGACTATTGAAGATAATCCTGCTGGCTTTTGGGTTTGTCTCCTTCCTGAAGTGAATTAGGGAGGACTGTGAGAGTCTGAAGGGAGCTGGGCTGTGGCTGTAAGGAAAGACAGCTGAATGTTGGGATGGATAATAGTCACCATGGTCACACTAACAGCCTAATGAAGTCATTACTTAAGGAGAGCTTCTTTCTTGCTGAACTGCTGAGGCTTGCCCAGTGTCTCTGCCAGGTCTGTTGAGGCTTGTATTTATACTTAATCGATTTTCATAGCCAGAACATTTGGTAGCATGTCAGGTTTTCCTGTTCTAAACTAATCGGCATCATGCATGGAGCTCTATCATAGAATCAGTATAACTCTGTCTGATGATCTTGAAAAGCTAGGTATGATTAATGTATAAAATGTGGATGGCCACTTGGGAAAGATATATTGTATGAAGCAGGTTAACTGCATCCTGGGCTGCATCCAAAGCAGTGAGACCAGCAGAGCAAGGGAGGGGATTCTGCCCCTCTGCTTTGCTCTTCTAAGACCCACCTAGAGCCCTGTGTCCAGTTCTGGAGTCCTCAGCACAGGAAGAACATAGAGCTATCAGAGTCCAGTGGAGGCCACAGAGATGATCTGAGGGCTGGAGTACCTCCTGTACGAGGACAGCTTAAGAGAGTTGGGGTTGTTCAGCCTGGAGAAGAGAAGGCTCCAGGAAGACCTTAGAGCAGCTCCCAGGCCGGAAAGGAGCTTCAGGAAAGCTGGGGAGGGGCTCTGGATCAGGGAGTGCAGGGATAGGATGAGGGGGAACGGTTTTCAGCTGAAAGAGGGGAGATTGAGATAAGATCTTGCGAAGAAATGTTTTGCTGTGAGGGTGGGAAGGCCCTAGCCAAGGTTACTCAAGGAAGTGGTGGTTGCCCCATCCCTGGAGGGGTTCCAGGCCAGGTTGGATGGTGCTTGGAGCAACTTGATCCAGTGGGAGGTGTCCCTGCCCATAGCAGGGGTGGAACTGGTTGGGCTTTGAGGTCCCTTTCAGACCAAACCATTCTTTAGGCTGGACATTAGTAAAAAATTTTTCACAGAAAGGGTCATTGGGCACTGGAACAGGCTGCCCAGGGAGGGGGTTGAGTCCCCTTCCCTGGAGGGGTTTAAGGGACGGGTGGACGAGGTGCTAAGGGGCATGGTTTAGTGTTTGATAGGAATGGTTGGACTCGATGATCCGGTGGGTCTCTTCCAACCTGGTGATTCTATGATTATGATTCTGATTCAATTTTTCAGTTTTTGCAGTAGGAGAGGTTTTTGGATATATTAGTGTATACCAACCGGTTTCTTTTTTGATCACTGGCATCTTAGCTCATTTTATTTCAATGTAGGAGTAAAAGTGATGCACTCAACCTGTTTGCTCCGGCTAGAGAGACATTGTTACATTTTCATGTTCTTTTACACATCCTAAATTGTCAGGCACTTGCAGCACCTCGGGGCATAGTATACTACATCAGCACTCAGAGAAGAACACAAAAATCTTAATACAAATGAAGAGAGATTGCTTCTCATGTGCTCTGGCTGTTAGTGCCTGTGTTTTAGAAAAGCCCGCAAATTATTACAAATGCTTTCCACAGGATGTATCCCTCTGGATACACAAACAGCCACGCCAGGAACCAAATAGCATGTCGGAAAGCAGACTGCAATTTTTGTTTTGTTCTGAAGGCAAGCTGTAATTTGTCAGGGCACACTGCAGTTCATCTTACTGTGCGGATTCATTTATGCAGTTCACCATTTTGGAACTGAGGGCTGATCCCCCCAGTCACAGGACCATGGAATCACAGAGTGGTTTGTGTTGGAAGGGACTTTAAAGCCCATCCAGTTCCACCCCTGCCATGGGTAGGGACACCTCCCTCTGGATCAGGGGCTCCAAGCCCCATCCAATCTGGCCTTGAACATCTCCAGGGATGGGGCAGCCACCCCTGCTCTGGGCAACCTGGGCCAGGGCCTCCCCACCCTCACAGCAAAACATTTCTCCCCAAGATCTCATCTCAATCTCCCCTCTTGCAGCTCAAGACAATTCCCCCTCATCCTATCCCTGCACATCCTGATCCAGGGCCCCTTCCCTTCTCTCCTGGAGCCCCTTTCAGTACTGCTTATCATGAAGATGCAGCACATCTCCAGACTATGTGGTTTCACATGTTTAATTCTGATTTTTTTTTACATTTCTGTGGGTTGTGTTTGCTCATGCTGGATGTTGCATGATGCTGGGTAATGGGGTGCTCTAACCCACAACTGAGGTTCCAGGTGCTGTGGTCTGACTTTGTGCTGGAAAAAAACCACTGAAATGGGCGGTGAAGAGTTGTCAGGCAGCTATGCCTGTGCTTTAAGTAATCTGCAAGGGGTTTAAAATGAAATGTTTCCATTTCTTTTTAAGCTTGCTTTTCTAAAACTGACTTAAAGAGCCTGAGTAACGTCTGTCACCGGTCCATCCCTGTGCTTGAGCTCTGCCCTGGAGAGTTTAGAGCAAGGGAATTCGGTGTTGGATGAGGTGCAGAGGTGTTCACAGTGAGCCCATGGGCAGGACCAGAGCCAGCATCTGTATCATAGTGCTTGTCGCTTCTTCTAGTTGTTCTTCAACAGCCTTTTTCCTGATCGGTAAATTAAGAAGGTCTCATTTCCTCATAGCAAAGCTAAGTTAAAGAAATCACACCCTGTTTTCATCCTTATTCAATTAACAGTGATTATAAGTTGCGATGTGAGTGTAGTCCTTGTGACCTGCCTCCCCTCCCCTTCTTATTGACACTGATATTGGAACTATGGGAAAACCGAGACTGCTGGCAAAATGGGTGGAAAAATCCGATGTTTAATGTTTTGCTTGAACATTTTGTGGTTTCTCCTGAAATTCTTTGTCTGAAACAAAGGATGTTCTTTGTTCTTTTCTGAGGGATTTGGTTTTGATTTGAAAAAATCTGCACTGTCACTGTGGATTGCAGAAGTTTCTGCAGAAATGGCATAAATTCTCTTTAAAATCCTTTTATTTTAATTCTGAAAAAAAGGACAAACTGCAGAAAATTGCCTCTTTTGATAGTGAAAAATTGTTTTTTTGGCAGATTCTTACAAATGTATTCAGAATCAAAATGTTAATGATTTGAAAAAAATCTTGGAATAGAGTAATTTCACATGACCCCCTCTTGGAATCGCCTGAGTTTTGCATTCCTTGCTCCAGCGCAATTCCCACTGCAGAAATACTTCAAAAAACAAGATTATGGATTCTTGTAAAAATGTCATTCCTTGCTTTTCGGGTACTGCACTAAGTTGTGTTTATGTATCTTAATCTTATCCTGATTAATATGATCAAAATGAAGCTTTCATGGATTTGTTTGGAGTCTGGAAAAGATGTGAGCTGAACTGTGACCTAGACAGTCTCTGCCCTGCTGAACTTGCAGGCTGTGGGTGCCCGGGCTCTTCCAGCCAGATGCTGGTGTGCTCTCCTGTCCCCCGGCATCCCAGCTGGAGATCCACACCATCTACAAGCTTGAGGAGCAGCAGTGGGCACAGGAGATGGGCTGGAGGCAGAGCTGCAGCTGGGAAGGGGGCTGTGTTCAGCCTGGGCTGTGACAGAGGAGAGCAAAGGCGTGGGAGCAAGCAGGGAGGTGGTGGCGCATCCACGCGTGTACAGCACTGCCGAGTTCTAAGGGACTTTGGGGCATAAAAAATGCTGGCTTTGGGATGATGTGGGTGAAAGGACCTTATAGTGACACAGCCTAGTGGGTGTGGGAAGGGTTGTGGGTGTTATCTGCTGGGACTTCAATAAAGCCTTTGACACCATTTCTCACAGTGTTCTCCTGGAGAAGCTGGCTGCTTATGGCCTGCACAGACATGTTTCTGCTGGATAAGAAAATTGTGGGTCACGTGGTGACCCACAGTGTCCCCAGGGCTCCTTGTTGGGGCTGGTTCTGTTCAGTATTTTTATCCATGATCTGGACAAGGGGATTGAGTGTTCCCTCAGTCTGTTGGCAGGTGACCCCAAATTGTGCAGGAAGTCTCTGGAGAGGGACCAGGCCAGGATGGATCAATGGCCAAGGCCAGCCGTATGAGGTTCAACAAAGCCAGGTACTGGGTCCAGAACTTGGGACACAACAACCTCATGTAGCTCCAGGCTTGGGGAAGAGTGGCTGGAAAGCTGCCCAGAGGAAAAGGACCTGGGGTGCTGGTCGACAGTGGCTGAACATGAGCCAGCAGTGGCCAAGAGCATCTTGGCTTGGATCAGCCACAGTGTGGCCAGCAGGAGCAGGGAAGGGATTGTGCCCCTGGACTTGGTGCTGGTGAGGCCACATTTCGAATTCTGGGTTCAATTTTGTGCTCCTCACTGCAAGGGGGACATTGTGGGGCTGGAGCATTTCCAGAGAAAGCAACAGAGCTGGGGAAGGGTCTGGAGCCCACGAATTGTTTAGCCTGGAGAAGAGGAATCTGAGGGGAGATCTCATCACTCTCTGCAGTTCTCAGAAAGAAGGTTGTGGTGAGGCGGGTGCTGGGCTCTCATCGCAAGTAACAAGCGATAGGATGAGAAGAAATGGCCTCAAGTTGTGCCAGGGGAGGCATAGATTGGATCTCAGGAAACATTTCTTTCCTGACAGAGTGGTGAAGCCCTGGCAGAGGCTGCCTAGGGCAGTGGGGATGTCCCCATCCCTGGAGGGTCAAAAAAAGTGTGTGGCCATGGCACTGTGGGACATGGTTTAGCAAGCACAGTGGTGTTGGGCTGACACTTGGACTGGATGAGCTTAGGGATCTTTCCAACCTTAATGATTCCAAGATTCTGTGATTCTGGCCTGGCTTTTACTGCAATGTGGACTTGCACTGTTATGTAGCTGCTAGTTGTCACTTGGAGAGTGTTCTATTGTTATTTCAGAATAACTGAGAAACTTAATTGGCTGTTCATTAACTGCCTTAGAGAAAAATAAGATTTGATTAATCATCATTTCAGCAAATTATAGCTGTTCTGCAGGCTGATGAAGTTAAGCGATGAAGAGCTGGCGTTGTGCAGGGTGATATCTGCTCCACAGCCCTCACTGCCTGGCCCTGACCTGAGGGTCTGAGGTGCACACAAGTCAGGGGTCACCAGCCCAAACCAGGCATGGGGAGCACAGAGTCCCAAGTTAATGGGGTGAGGACCCTAGAGCACTGCCCAGGGTACAGGGGAGATGATGCCTGTGCCTGGAGGAGGTACAAGTTGCAGACAAGAACTTAGCCAGTGAGAGACGGCTGTTGGCTCTAATTCCTAACCTTTGAGATCACTTCACTTCCCTTTTGTTGCTTTTTTGTAAGCAATCATCGCTACAACTGATCCAGATCAAGTTTCTGAGCTGAGAAGTTGAATTCATCATTGAAGAATGTACATTTTTCTCTGAAATACTCCTATATAGTACATAATTTCAAGTTATACCTTGCACATGTGCTGATTTCAAACAGAACTGGGTTTAGTTAATTAGGCAACAGGGAAGATACAACTAGCACCTTTGCTTTACAATTAAGAACAACGCAGATGTGCGATGCAATCATTAGACATCCCACGCAAGGGATTTGCAGGTGATGCTTACGAGGCAATTTGAAAAGCAGGAAAGAATTGCATGAAATTGCTTTGCTGCCTTGCGGCCAAGAGTTAGTGTTCCCCCAAAGTCTTTCTGTTTTCTGCCATCTTTATGTCTCAGAGCCTTGCTTTTCCAAGATCTCTGACTTGCTTTCCCTTAATCTCTGTCAAGGGCCCTTTCTCAGCTGTTTGAAAGGTGCTCCCCACATCTGCCCAGGGCTGGCAGAGGGAGAAACTGCTTTGTCAAGTGGGGCTCATTCAGCCTCTGGGTGATTTGATTGAGCAGCGTTGGAGACATTGATAATGTTGACGTAAGGATTACGTGGAATTTTCTTCCAAGAGAGCTGGGGAGCAGCACAACCATTGATGGTTTGCACGTCACCCTTTTCAAGAACTAGGCATGGTGAAAAGCCTGCACCAGATTGGTGCCTGTTGTTAATCACCTGGATTTTGCTGTGTGGTGCTTGGGCCCTGATGGTGTTGTTGATGCTGGAGAGCAGGGGTGCCAGGACTTGAGGACTACTCTGCCCCTTCTTCTCGGTGCCTTCTCTGGTGGATGCTTGT
Organism: Phaenicophaeus curvirostris; assembly: GCF_032191515.1. NCBI lineage: Eukaryota > Metazoa > Chordata > Aves > Cuculiformes > Cuculidae > Phaenicophaeus > Phaenicophaeus curvirostris. The sequence goes on along the minus strand of NC_091402.1, from coordinate 2,799,864 downwards.
TTGGCAGTGTCATAACGGGTTTAAATCAGAATTTAGGAAGAGGAGGATTATCCTTCCTCTCTGAAGTGTAGTCTTCTCATCATAAAGCATGATCATAGAATCATAGAATAGTTTGGGTTGGAAGGGACTTCAAAGTCCATCCAGTTCCACCCCCTCCCATGGGCAGGGACACCTCCCACTGGATCAAGTTGCTCAAAGCTCCAACCAACCTGGTCTTGAACACCTCCAGGGATGAGACATGATGATAATGGTAAACACAAAATGGGAACAGGCTAGTAAGAACAGAAGAATTGACGGAAGAAAGTTCATAGACACTTTTTTTTTGAGAAGTAAACTTTCTTCTGGTAGAAGAAACTGAGATTGTTTCTCGTGTATCTGATGGCAACACTGGAGAGGAATGGGAGTCTTTGTTGTCGAAGATCCTGAACTGGGTGTCGAGGCTCCACTGGGTCTCAAGGGGTCTCACTGGACCCCCTTGGTGGAGGGCCTTGATAATGTCCAGTGGCACCAGCGCTGTGGAGGTGGAGTAAAGAGAGCTGGCTCCATTTGGTGTAGGGACTGTAGTCCTCTCTGTGCCGGTCACCCTGACAAAAGGGAGACCTCAGTGGCCCATCCCAGGGTCTGGTAGGTGGGAATGAGAGGTTCAAGGGCCCCATTTGGGTGAGGAGGCAGCCCCAGAGCTGCCCTGCCTGTACCTGGGTCAGGCGGCTCCAGGCACGGCTTTGAAATGGGAAGCAGCTTCCTTAGGCATTGCAGGGGTGGGGGGGTAAAACGGGAATTAACCATATCATAGGCACATGGTACTTCCCTGCTCAGATTACACTGCAAAATCTGGGCAGTTCCTAAGATAGAGCTGGAAAAGGGGATTTGGGAGTGTGAGCAGCACTTGGAGCAGAGCACAGCTGACATGGCTGGGAACAAAAGGTGACGGAAAACCCACTGCTTCTACATTGCTGCACATCCACAGGTCAGCAGAAATCCTTCCTAACCGGACGCTTGTTGCAAATTTACTGGGAGAAGTGTAAAATAACTTTGTTTGAGTGCTGGCTTTGCTTTGTGCCTTGTGTTCTGGTAGTTGCAAAAAGTGTGCCTGGCTGCGTTTCTCTTTGAGTTTGTACTTTGTTTTCCAGATGTACTTTCTAACTGCTCATCTGACTTGAAATCTCATGTGAAATCTCTCCTGTTTGATGCAATTTAAAGGCTGAAGCAGATAGGGGCGGGTTGGCTTTGTTAGTTAAGGCATCTGAAGCTGTGTCTACCCTGCTCGTGGACAAAGCTTTTTGCAGGACGGATTGTTTTCCAAAATACTCCATCAGCAAGACGTGTGTGCTGAGAGTCAGATGCTTTGCTGTATTGTCCCCTCAGACGTGAGCTTCTTACAAAAACCCAATTATTTTTAATGCTGCTTCTGGCCTTTTGACTGGGAATCAAGAAAGCATTTTACCTCACATGCTGAAGTTAGGTTTGTTTTTGTTAATGTAAGTCAAGAAGCAGCAGTGATTCGGTGTGACAGGCTGAATGTGAGCCATATGAGCCGAGCTGCGCAAGCATAAAGGATGATTGTGCTGCAAAGTATCTCCAAGACATTTAGATTTTGACACACTTACCACTTCTCAAGTTGCGTTTCCCCCCTCCCCACCGCTCCTGCCCTTCCCCCGCCATCCAGGATCTGATGTGATGGAAAAATATATGCATTGTCTCTGGGAACAGTAATGCTCGGGCTAAAAATGCTTTACTTCTGCGAATTTTGTTGCAGCAGCGTGAGCGTTTCACAAAGGGACGATAACAATTGTGAACCCTTACATAGCCTTAAGTAACTACTTTATGGGCTGAAGTAGCTCATTTTTTAGATAATTCTTACCCCGTAGAGCGTGTAAGTGTCATCTCCTTCACTGTTTCACCAGCAGCTTTGAAACGCACCAGTATGTAGTAGTTTTCTGATTTAAGCAGTGCAACTTTAGCACTGCGCCACCGGAGCACGGCTCACACGCAGCTCCAAGCGTGTGTGACAAGAGTTGCATGTTCAGGAGGACTGGTTGTCCCCAGGAAGCCTGGAGAGCTTGGCAAAGTGCCACTGGGATCCCGCTCTTGGGTGGAGGATTTTATAGTGCCATTTTTTTCCTATTAAGCCCTATTGATTCCTTTTGTGCCTGCTGTATTATTTTTTTTTTAGACTTTTTTTTGTTTAAATCTGTGGTTTTTCTCTGTGAATGGCAAATGAAGGCTGGTTTCATGTTGACTCAAATGATACATACTCATAGCAGGATTTTATGGCCAGCCTTTTTATTTATTCAACATCTGCATGTCTTAGCATTTGGATGTAGAAAGGAAGAGCAAATGGGAGTTCATTTCTGGCTAGGGTTTCTTACCAATAAATGAAAGGGGGAGAGAGCTCTGTGTGTGTGAGTGTAATATATTAGTGTAACATCTATGAAATAAGACCTATTTTAATGGCTCTTAAACTTGAAGATTGAATTCTGTTCTCTTAGGCAGAATATCATGGAGCTACAACAGACACATACCAGGGTAAATGAGAACAGAATCTGGTTTTTTTCAGTGGATCTGTTTTAACCCATTGGCCCAGTCCAAACCTCCCCCTGAAGTTATTAGAAAGGACCCTGCTGACACTGATGGAACTGGGGATGAAGCCAGGCATTAAGATGGTCTGGATTGTGACATGCCTTTACTGTTCAATGTTGTATGTGAAATTTTTAAAGAAACAAACAAAAAAAAATACATTGGATACTATTTTTAAGGCAAAATCCAAGCAATATGCCTGTCATCGGGTTCCAAAGGATTCCTCGCTTTGCTTTAACAATGACCTATCCATTGAGTGGTCTTAATTTATGGAATGTTAAACTCTTTCTGGCATTACTATGCCCCTGCAGGAAGAACAGATGGTACTTTTGAATGAGTTTTTTGCTGTGGGATAAAATGTTTCAGGTCTTCAATGGATCATATCCATCTGTAAGAAAGGAATAGCATTTGTGTAAAATAAACAGCGTAGAGTCAAACAACTTAAAATCCTTCACTGGAGGAAAAACAGTGCCTCTGGGCTGAGAGGGAAGTACGCATTGGAAGGTAACATTGAAAGCTATCACTTAGTGTTTTTTTTAAAGGTGAATGTTAATTTAGGTTAAACATCCCAAATGGGAAATCTTACTTATTGGGGCTTGGAAGGCAGCGGTCAGGATATAACGCAGTCCATGTATACTGGTAGCAGTCTGTGGATCACAAGAGTATGTTGCATTGGCTACTTCTTCAAATTGTCTCCAGGCAATAAAGTTCTCTCTTGATTTATAGAGCCCTGGCTTTCTGAGAATAGTGTGGTAACAATGAAGACCCAGATCTGGACAGTCTTTATCATGTCAATGTAGAATGTAGCTAACAGTACAGACCTGAGTGGAATGTCTCCATCGTGACACACATCTTGGACCCTCCATGAAAGTTAGTCTTGCAAGTCAAACAGAGGAGTGGCAGGATTGTGAGAAGCTGTACCACTTTCCTTCTTCACTCTTCTAAATGACCAGGATCTGCTAGGATGGTGGAACCCATTACTTTTGACAGCTCTGCTGCAGTTCTTCCAGTGGGCCTCTTGGGGAATGATTGCCTTCTCCTCACTAGCCATCGCACTTTTGGTGAATGACTATACCTTTCAGTTTATCTCTCTATCTTACTATTTATAAATACTGTTCATATTCCTTGTAAGAATTCTGCTTTGCAAACAGGCTTTTCAGCTTTATCTACCTGAAAATAAGGTAATTAATCATGCAAGGTCCTTGCATGGTGCAAAAAGCCAAGCTCGTGTCTAGGGAGCAATCCATCCATCCTAATACCTAGATTATCAGTGATATTCATTCCCTCTGAAGTTCCACCTGCCTCTCCATTGACTGCAGAGGAAACTTCATTGATGAGGAAACTTCTAGAAAAGTGAAGTTAAGCAGGGGCTGTGATATTTACAGAATTTAGATTCATGGTCCTCTTTGTTCTGGTCTTTTCCTTTGAATAGCCAAGATCACTGTATCAGCAGCTTGCTTTTAAAAGCGAGCCTGCGAAGTTGTATTACCTTTATATTTTTGGAAATCTGGTGAAAATATTCCCTCTCCCGGCCTCCAAAACCAGTCAGCTGGGTGTGAACGTCTGACTGGGCTGCCAGAGTGTTTAAAATCATTCTGGGGTGAGGCAAGGTCTTGCCACAGGAAGGCTCTCTGCAGGTGCCTCTTTCTGCCGGACGGCTGCACCTTAGCCTGGCCGTGGGGGCTGCATTCGTGGAGGCACCAACAGAGGAATTTGAGAGTAGACTGGAAATTTTTTTATGTTTGTTTTAATAACAGAAGTCCTTGTGGTTTTGAGATAGTTTACCTTTTGCATCTTTCTCATCTTAATGGTTTCTGCCAGTCATGTGCAGACCATGCATAATGAGTGTGGAGGGGAGGGAGTATCAGCTCATTCTTCTGTTGTATTAATCATTTCTTTCTTGTTGCATAAATCATCTTTACAGTTGTAGGATATCTTCAGCTGGAGAATAAAATAACTTCTTCCCCTTCCAGGAGAGAAGTAACCAAAATGTATACGTGTTTTAATGTACCAAGACTCACACATCAACATCACCTTCTCCAATTCATAGACTCATGGAATGGTTTGGGTTGGAAGGGACCTCAAAGCCCATTCAGTTCCAACCCCTTGTAGAGACACCTCCTACTGGATCAGGCTGCCCAAGTCCCATCCAACCTGGCCTTGAACACCTCCAGGAATGGGGCAGCCACCACTGCTCTGGGCAACCTGGGCCAGGGCCTCCCCACCTGCACAGTACAGAAATACAGAATGATTTGGGTTGGAAAATCTTCTTGGAGGATTGTTCGTTGTAATGAAAAATAGGACTCCATTTACTGTTCAGTGATTGCGTTCAACAAGAACAAGATGCTGAAGGAGAAGACTTATTCTTGTTATTTAAATTATATGCACCTCTTTAAAGTAACATAAAAAATATTCAATCAGCTTTTTATGTTAGTGGGTGTGCCTGCGTGTATAAAACTCGATGCAGAAGTAGAGCTGGGTTCTCTCTCCAGGAGTACCTGTGCATGGCCTAATGTGAAAAGCAGTTTACATCAGGATTTTCATTTTCCCATAATCTTATACAAGAAGATGGGCCAGCTTACTTCTTTAGTGTGTGCGATAGATTCTGCCTTTTGCTCATAACATTTGGAGAAATTCTGGTTGGTTTCTTCACCGATAAGACCGGTTCTCTTCTGGGCAGCTCTTAAATGGCCATTTTATTAGATATCTTCAAAAACGTAGTATGTTCCCCATTAGAACAAACTCAAATTTTGTGGTATTTGGGTTTCTGGATTGCTGAGATTTCCGATTTTGATTGTTTGCCTTCAATTGCAAGTTATTGTGAGTTTGATTTTATTTGTTGATGATTAATAACTTAAAATAGTCAGGAGTATGGGTTGCATATTTACACAGCAGACCATAGGGGCTTCCTGTGGTAACAGAAAGTATAATGTACCATTTACAAAGCCAGCAAGACTTGATTTTCTAATGCCATTCTGGTTTGTAGGGTAAATACGGTGCAGAACCACAAATCGTTGTGGACACAAGAACTACACATGTTCATCTGAGGGCAGAAGTTGTCTAAAGGTATTTAGACATCTAGCAAACTGTCTGCGATCACCGTGTGTGTCAGTTTGAGATTTCATAGAATCACTAGACTGGAAAAGACCTCCGAGACTGTTAAGTCCAACCACTACACTGAAAAAAACAGGATATTGTCCTTCAGGTTAAGGTTACACCTTGGACAATTGAGGTCTGGTCCAAAGCTACTGAAGTCAGTGGAAGGAGTACAGGATCTGGGGTTCCATGTGGGCAGCACACAAGGGTTGTGCATCACCCTCACCTTCCTTAGAGGCCAAAAGCATGGCAGAGAGCACAAGAATATGTGTATTTATGTGTTTCTATATCTGTTTATGCTGAAACCTTTCAGAAATAATACTAATACTAATGCTTTTATAAGTTTCAAAGTATTAACACCAGTCAGTGCCTTCATTTTCTGATGGCCTCTAAATAGTTTTAAGTCTGTTTTACATAGGTTATAAATAAGTTTGCTTCCCAGAAGTGAACAGTTTTCATTACTGAAGAAACAAACCAGTCTTTCTCCAACATCTAATGTGATGCCTTCTTCTGAAACCATTATCTAGATTTTAATCTTCAGTCAGTATGGTAGAATTGATGGCCTTGGTATCCCCTGGAGGATCAATGGGGCACAAAGCACCATCAATCCAGGTCGTCTCTGGCAGAATGCTGAATCAGTCTGTCTGTACAGCTGGACATCTTCCTGGTCAGCAGCACATGTAGTTCATGTGATTGTGTGCTGCAGCAGGCAGAATGATAGAATCTTAGAGGGGTTTGGGTTGGAAGGGACCTTAAAGCACCCAGTTCCACCCCCTGCCATGGGCAGGGACATCTCCCACTGGATCAGGGGCTCCAAGCCCCATCCAACCTGGCCTTGAGCACCTCCAGGGATGGGGCAGCCACCACTGCGCTGGGCAACCTGGGCCAGGGCCTCCCCACCCTCCAGAGCCTCCAGGCTGAACAACTCCCAACTCTCTCAGGCTGTCCTCATAGCAATATAATACGAGTTCTCAGAAAGCTTGTGTGTGCTGGGTGCATAAGACCCTGACCTGCTTGTCCCATCACCTTAAGGGCTCACTGGCCACTGAGGAGCAAAACCTTCCTCAGCCTCGTGCCCAGCCAGGGAACTGCAGGACAGTCTGCTCTCCAAAACTGGGAGTCAGGCTGCAGCTCTCACCTTCTCTTACAGAACTCTTCATGGTCTTTGATGAGCAGTGAAAAAGAAACGCAGGGTGGGAGCTGGGTGGTGTTGGAAGGGTAACTTCCATTAGTTACATCTGGCATGATTGTTGTCTCCAAATGACAGACTCTGAGATGAAATAGCCGAGCAGGCATCTTTTTGGTATCCAACAAACCAAATTAATTCCATTATCTTTTATGGAAAGTTTGTTGAGGAGCAGTTTTGATTGATAGGTTACATCTGCAGCGCTGACTGATTAGCACCATGATGGATGTAGCTTAATTTACAGGGATTTGCTTTCATTCATGAGGAAAAATTGAAGGTTTCTTTCCAGCACATTTTTTTGCATTAAAAACTTCTCAAAGTGCTCAACAAATGGTAGGCTTTGATTTCCATTTGTTTAGTGCCTGCGGTAATTAACATTTCTGCAAGAACATTTTAACCAAATGTTCTAGTTTTTCCTCCATTAAAATAATAATTTTTTGCTTTAGCTGAAGAATTTAATTGGTGTGTATAATAATCCTGATAGGGGATTTCTTTTGTCACTGTATGAGAGGAAGCTGCTCCTGAGGAATGATCATTGATGCTTTTTCTGGGCTTCATTAATTTGTAATTGGCGATTTGCCTGGTGGTACATCCAGTTCTCTGACTACAGACAGGCTCTGTCTGCAGTCCGTTGTCTCATGGGGTGGGTGAGGAGAGGGCATCTATGTGAGTGCTGAAATAAATCTGAGTGCCTTTTCTTCACGCTAAAGAATATCTGGGTGGATACTCGACTAGATTCATTAGCTGAATATTTTTTAATGCAAAATTACATAGCTGGATCCTTAACTCAGCCTGTCTTTGTGGAGTTGATTTCTGAACGCTGTCTCCTCCTTCATGGCTTGTAGAAAACAATAAGATTGGGAGATCAAGATATGGGACTAAGAGGTGGCAGAGAAAAGGAATTGGGTAGTGATACTGGCACCAGTTCCTGTTGGTGATGTGTCCTCTCTTGTATTTTACACACCTCCATTTCCTCCTGTATCCGTGGATCTTGGATGCAGGTTCAGGCACAGACTAGCTTCTGGCAGAGGTCCTACACAACCTGCCTTGCAGTGAAGCTCAAAGCTTCTGCTCATAAGCAGAAGTAGTGGTCAAGACAGTCACTTCTTCTTGCACGGCTTATTCTTGTCCTTTCCTTTTAACAGGAAGACTCTACTCAGAGTAGAGCATAGCAAACTCTCTCAGGATCGCTGTCAAGGGCAGAACTAGGAAATCTGGGATGATTCCAGCAGCAACAATGTGCTCAGGGATGCACAGAAGGCTGACAATTTTGTAAATGAAAAATTCTGAGAACACTTAACTGTAACAAAGAAAATGTGGTCTCGGTGACTCCAGACAGAGTTATTTCCTAGAAATATGAGGTGGAGCTATGGTGCACTTGTGATGCATAAATTTGAGCTAGCATCAATCCACCAGATCTAATAAGCTATGGACTCTTCCTTCTTCAGTTTTTCTTCCCAGACTTTATCCAGAGGGATAGGACAGAGAACGCTTTCTCTGTGTGGAACAATGACAGTGATGGAGTTGTGTGCTGTCTCTAAGTGTTGTTTATTCAAGAGCCGGAGCACAGGCAGGACAGCGAGTGTGCAGCAGTTCCCCTACCGCTGTGCAAGTCTCAGCTAGGTGCGTTGTGCAGCTGGAAGAGCAGGACATGTATTTTCTCAGCTGTGAAGCACAGCACAGCTAATGGAAGGAGTTGGTTTGTTGCTACAGTTGGTTACTGGGAGCACGTTTGTTTTCTGGAGGGACAGACTTGAATCCTGTAGAGTCATAAAGGAAGGAGTTTGATCTTGGGTCCTTCCGGGGATTTCAGTACATTGTGAAAAATCATTGTGCCTTTTGAAAGGAACACGTCGAGATTCACAGTCTGCTTCCAGGGAAATCCTGATTGGAGACAGCAACTGTGTGCGTTGTGGATCAAAGGAGGTATGTTGACAGAGCTCGACAGAAAAGTCATGGAGAAACTGCGAACTGAATTAGTAAGAGACTATGAAATGTTCCCTGTACAATACGTTTTACTTTCATCGCATCAGCAGACAGATTTTCACTATTAATCATGACAATGACAAGGCCAGGACACATTTACTGAAATGTTATTTACTACATCTTACTGTGCTGACGTTTTGTTTTGACAATTGTTTGGAATTAATTGGCAGGCTGGAGCAAACGCCTCTGCATTAACTTGGGAGAGCCTCAAATGGGAGACTTCAGTCCTGAGGCTGAAGTTCAGGCGATGCAGGAACCTCTGGTGCGCGGTTGTGCCTCGCTCGGAGACTGTGGAAAATTGTGTTGCAGTTCCCTTCAGTCTTCCTCAATGCTAACAGTTGTTAATTATTTCCAAATTGGCAAAGGGCAGGAAAGGCCCCTTGCTGAGCTTTCAGTTAAATTGTAGGCTTTCTTTTGCTTGATTTGTATTTTAGGGTGGGGGCATTTTTGTTTTCAGCTTTTCCCAAAGGGCTGCCTGAAATAGGTCGATAGTATCCAGGTGTGCTACTCTTTAATGCTCCAGCCACCAAGTTTCCCAGCAAAAGGAGATCTGTGTTCCTGTCACTGCTTGGGTCAGAAGGATTCAAAGTGCTGGCAGGACTCATGCATAGTAGAAAACTTGATTAAGAAAAACACCAAGCCCAAAGGTTGGTTCTATTGCTCAGAGAAAGTTCTAAGAACCATTGTAGTCCTTTCAGTGAGGAAAGAAGAAACAGGGAGAGAGGATTGCAGAGGGAGTGGAAATGAGATGCTTATGTTTTACGTGCCACTGTCTTTGAGACTGCAGCTGGTTTTTCCTTGGTGAGACTTGGGAGCCCTGCATATGTGAGCTCTGAAACACTGCGAAGGAGTGGAGGATTGGAGTATCCTGGAGGAAGTTTAGTGAAAGAGAGAGAGAGAGAAATGTAGTCCAGGGCCTCAAGTAGCACCAGGGGCGGTTTAGATTTGATAATAGGAATAAATTTGTTACTGAAAGAGCGGTGAAGCACTGGCAGAGCCTGCTAGGGGCAGTGGTGGAGTCTTCATGCCTGGAGGATTCAAAAAACGTATAGATGTGGTGCTTCAGGATGTGGTTTATTAGCATGTATTGGTGGTTGGACTTGATGATCTTATAGGTCGTTTCTAATCTTAGCGATTCTATGACCTTGAAAGGATGTTTTTTTGAGGAGCATGGTTTTGAAATCACACAGGGGTGTGTTCTGTTTGGGTTACTTATAGCTTCTCACAAAAGACGCATCTAAATAATGGGCAACACTGTGGAAACCAGAGATTTTTTTCTTCCTGAGAAGGAAGGGAGGAGTGCAACTCCTTTTTTTCTCAAGTAAGTGACAAAAAATTCTTTCCTTCACTGGTGAGAGCGGCTCCAGTATTTACTGTGTTCACTTGAGGCCAGAGCGTTGACCTGGTGCTGGTGATGGCACCTGGGTAGGGCCATCCCTGAAGCTGTGAGGCCACAGCCTTGGAGGCTGTCCCCACATTTGTGTGGCTGCTTGAGGTGCTGCAGAGCTGAGGGACATGCTCTGCCTGCCTGCTGCCAAAAGAGCTCTCGCTGTGCAAATTAGTTCGTAACTTATGAGCTTTGACAAGTTTTTGTTGGCTGTGCCTTGGGAAATGTTGTTGAATGGCTGTTGCTGAGTTTGCTTTAATCTTTTCCCAGATTTTTTTGGCTGTCGTGGAAATAGCTGGATTATTTAATTGTGTTTTTGAGGTGTATATATAGTCACTTGAAACCCAGAGATGTTAAAAAAAAGTGTATCAATAATAGACACTTTCATTTTCACTGAAAAGAAAGAGTTAGCCTCCTTCAGCAGCAGAGTTACCTAGCAGCAAGCATGACCTGAGCCTCCTGCGCATGGACACTGCATCGGTGTCATCCTGAGGGAAACAGTCTCAGTTGGTTTCCCAGACCCCGTGGCAGTGTGCTTGGCACATTTCAGCTGCTCCACTCCATGCACAGCCCCTTTGCTGAGCTCTCTGTTGCCAGCGTGTCAGAGCTGGGACGAGGACAGCCATGTGCACTGGGCGGGACGGTGTTTCTGTTCCCCTCCTTTCCTCCATGTGAGTCGTTTCTCTCGCTCCTCTGCTGCTGCCACCCTCCCCCTGAGTCACGTTGGATCCGCTGCAACGGCGACTCCCAGTGACACAGAATTTCATTCTGCAGGGAGCCAAGTACCTGCCCTGTTGCACTGGGCTGGGGTGAGTGGGGAGCGCTGACACGATAGACCCGAGGCATAAATCTCCCCTCCTCGGTTCTGCCCTGTCATTCCCTTGGAAAAAGGCTGCCTTCACTCTCCAGGACTTCAGAAATGGCTTCAAAAGCTGCACATTCTGGAAGAATACGTCGGAGAGCTGCCTGGCCACTATTACCAATGCTTGACTACTTCAGCTGAAATACCTTGGATGATGCTTTTCCATTACTGCAGCGTGTCAGGTTCCTGTTTGGATTTGAGTGTGGGGAACGTCCTGGAGAGCATTGAGAACATCTCTGCCTAGGGGCACTTCTGCTGGGAAGGAAAGTCTTATTGGAGCCACTTTTGGGAACTGCGTGAGTTTTGATCCCGTGCTGCTTGACCCTTGTTTGTTCCACTCTCGAATTCTTTGTTGAATTAAGTAATGATTGGCCAAATGTCCGTTTTTTTAAGCTTTTCCATGAAAAGGGGGTTAACAGTAACTGATTTCTTATTGAAAATAAAGCTGAAGGAAAACTGCCTGCAAAAGCTATGACTTCGGAAAACAGGCTGATTTTGCCAAGAAGTGGAGTATTGACAACACTGAAGTGACTAAGCATCTCATGCTTTACTTTCGATAAGAAAAAGCAGCTCACTGAATTTGGATTTACACTGAGGTTTACCCTACTCCTTTTTGTACCCAACCCAGGTGACCTGAATGTGAAGGCTGGCTTCATCTCATCTCAGATTTCAATAATTAGCAGGCAGAGATGACTTGCTCTGTGCATTGTGTTGCATAAGAGTAGTAAAGGAAACCTTTCTCCACTTCTCATTCATCTGCCTGGTGAATAGCATTTCTGCTAGCGAGATGGGCTGGGAGCAGCCAGCAGCAATCCCTTCCAGCACTTGGTGAGATCACAAGTTTCCGGATGGAGAGGGTGTGAAAGGAAGAGCTAATCCACTGGCTGGCACAGCCGAGTCAGGAGTTACCGGGCCTAGGGGGTTTTCTGGTTTTCATACAAGAAAGATCTCTTACAGATTTCCATTTTCTCTTGTATTTAAAAGGGATTGGTTTTAAATGGATATTTCCGTCCCCTCCCTTCTTCCTCTCTGTCTCAACTGTGACCGCAGCTGGTTAAGAACTGCTGGCAGCTGCCACAGACTGGAGAGTTCTGGCTGGGAGAGGTGCTAACATGCAGACTGGTGGAATACGTTAGCTGTGGTGATGGTGTGGGTGTGCATATGCACTTCAGCCTGCTGCTGTGCTTTTTGCTGTGCTTTCAGAAAGAGAAGAGGTTCAACATGACCAATCAAGGCTGGTCCCTGAGCCTTGAGAGATAAGTTGGACTGGGTAGCAGTGGGAGGCCAGGATAACCATACCGAGCATCTCTGTGGGTTGATGTACTCGCTTTGTGTGCAGGTGGCGAGTATCATTGCTGTGTTTGCTTTCCCACATCTTGCTGCACCAACAGACTCTTGGTATGCATGAACCCGGGGTGAGCATTAATGGACAAGCTTAGTAATCCCCCCAGTGCACCCAGCAGGGAGGGTGCTCCCAGTACCCTGCACAGGAGGGACCACGAGGATGGCTGCCACCTCCTACTTCCACATCAGGCTGGAACCTGGCTCTGCACGCCGTTCCAAAGGAGCAAGTTTATATCAAAACAGCATTTCTGGTTTTACTGTCCTCCAAAAGGGCAATTTAGCAAGGAATTGAGAGACAGGGTAGAGAAAAGAATCCTTCTATCTAAACCTGTTTGCAGGGTCTGCAGTTGGTTACACTGCAGGTACATCTTCAAAGCTGGAGGTCAGCAGGTTGTGATGCAGGTGGTGTCCTCTGGTGTGGGCTGAATTTATTCTGTTTATTTCTGAACTTTTGAAAGATTGCTCTTGATCCTGCAGTCTCTCTTCCACACGTGCACATCTGCAGTTGTTCTGTCATCTCTGGTGCAGCTTTTGCGCAGAAAGATGATGTTCATGTGAAGTCTTTGAAGGAAAGTACCTCTTGTCACCGCCGCTTACCTCGACTAAGCTTTCTGGTGCAGCACTGAAATGAAACCATCTGGAACAAAAATCTCCCAATAAAATACTCCTCTTAATTCAAAAAAGTTGCACATTTGAAATGTCTAGATCTTCTGTGGGAACACGCTGGTTTCATCAACGTGTTCAAGTAACACAGCTGAACTGTTTTAATCAAGTCAACATTCTTCATTTTGACTCTATGTTATGGCTTTGATTGAAGTAAATCACTCAGAGTGTGTTGTTTTGCAAAAATGTCAGAATTTATAACTCTTTGGCCCCAAGTTAAATTGAAGTAAGCATTTGGAAACCTTGTTTTGTTCTACCCGCTTCCCCTGCCAGAAGACAGGAATATGATGTTTTTCAGCTAGTGCTAGTTAGAATTTTGAGGGCTGCTGCTGTGAGCCTTGGACATTCTGTCACACAGATACTGGTTTAATCTGCAATGCAAAGCATTCTCGTTTTCTTTTCTATGAAGATGTGTGCCCGTAGTTCACTTTCATTTGGTCTCTTACTTGTTTAAGCCAGCTTTCCATAATGTTTTTTTGCTTTGCCTTTCCTAGGAATCATTTTTGAAGAAGGAACTGAGGAATAATGAACTCCTTTGTGATCTGACCATCCTCTGTTTACTGCTGATTTACCTCACAGGTTTACTCTGTTGACTTTGAGGGACTTAGTCCCAGTCTAGAGCATTGTCTCTCCCTTGCATGGACACTTACGCTTTCACCGTGTGCCTGGGACTGGTGACAGGGGCTTTAGCGGTTGCCCAGTACGTCCCCACTGAAGGGTTAGCTCCTGAACCAGAGCAGACCACACATGCTACGCAGCCCAACTGGTTAGGAAACTCCACAAAGGACACAAATTGAAGCCTTCTGGGTCATGAAGCAATGCGTGAGGGCTGTATCTGAAGGGACTGCAAGAAAGCTGGAGAGGGACCGTTTGCAAAGGCTTGTAGTGATAGGACGAGGGGCAATGGTGTAAACTGGAGAGGAGCAGATTTAGACTAGGCATAAGGAGGAATTTCTTCATGATGGTGAAGACACTGGAACAGGTTGCCCAGGAAAGCTGTGGCTGTCCCATCCCTGGAGGTGTTCACAGCCAGGTTGGATGGGGCTTTGAGCAAATTGATCCAGTGGAACTGGATGATCTTTAAGGCCCCTTCCAACCCAAACTATTCTTTGTTTCTATGACTGGGGTGACACTTGGGTTTATATAGCAGAGACTTTGAAAGACTTCTGTTTTAGGTGTGCAGGGCTAAATTTGTTGTGACGTCTCACCCAACTGAGCATCAAAAGTTAACAATGTTGATGAGAGTGGGTGAAGGACAGATTTGAGAGTAAAGACCTGGCTCTCATTTACCTGAATCCCCCTTGTGTATTGGGCCAGTTGTGCAAAAGGATGCCAAAGAAAGCATTAAAATTGGGTAATGGAAAGAAATTATTGCAATATTATATCTACTGGTATTAAACCCCTGTCCTCCAGAGATGGTGCCTTTTTTCATTCTTCGTACAGGAACATTTATTTCACAGCTCTAGCTTTCGATGCTCTTACCAAAAAATGAGCTGTGGTCTCCAGAGCATGGTTTCAGCAGTGGGAAGGGCAGAGATCCAGAGGCAGCACATGAGCTGCATAGGCTGGCAGGAGCACACAGGCTCGGTTTGGAGGGGTGCATTTTCTCAGTGGGGCTCAACTGGTTTTCTCTGTGCCTAAAGTAGAGACTGTTTCTTTGATATGCAAGTTTATGGGTTGGTGGTGGCGGGAGTGATGGGTATGAGGAACAGATGGAGAAAGCACAGGGAAAAGGCAGTGGTTTAAAGGGATACAAAGAGATGCTTTTGTTGGAATTGTTGCACTAGAAACAAGGAGCCTCTAATGAAGGACAGTGAGCCTGAGGATAGGGAAGATTGGGCTGCTACCAACTGAAAAAGGGTTTATAAGGATTTCACCCTTATCAGTTTGCAGTTGGTAGGTTGAGAAAGCAAAAGTTGAGAGATGTGGAAACGATCAAGAGTACAGAGGGACTGAATGAGGCATTGAGCAGAAAGTGTGAGAGGCAGGGAGCAAGGACAGGGCTGGCTGTGGGCTCTCCAGGCCTCTCTGTGGGCGAGAGGCAACGGAGCAAAGAGAGGGAACAGAGGAAAGGCTGGAGAGGACCTGGACAACCAAACCAACCCTTGGACAGAAAGAGGATGCAGATAAGGAGTGGAGGAGTTGATGTACAGGGGAGGACATTGAAGCAGCTCCCCTCACAACAGGACTGGCCCATGATAAACCCTCAGCTGTGCTTGAACTTCCAGGCATGCTAGATCTGAAGGAAGTCTGGCTTTCTCCTCCTTGCTCCAGGGTACAAAGGAATTCAGGGGTTTCTTGGTGGGAGTTCAAGTTTATGCTTAATAAGTGAGTGCTTGTTCTGGGAAACCTGTGGGTGCAAGCAGGGTGGGTGAGCACTGTTCACAGTGGGTTCTGCTCCCACTGTCACAGTTTCCTGCACCAGGACAGCAGCAGCTGACTGCGAGCCGTTGCTGTTAGGTTATAAAGTGGGTGATGCATGTAAGCTTGGCCCTTATGTGGCCCACAGGCACTGATTACCAAGGCGATGCTGTGTCCCCACCTTGTGCACACTGAGGCCGGCCAGGCCTGGGGCTGTGGCACCCACACCGGGGGACCCAAGGCTTTCTGAGCCTGGGGAGCACGGATGTGGGAGATGGAAGCTGGGGCCAGGGCAGAGCTGTGGGCAGCAGCCACCAGCAGTGCCCTGGCAAGCCCAGGGTTTGGCCAAGGGACTTAGATGCACCGAAACATTAAAGCCAGGAGGTACCAGTAGGAGGAGATGGTGACAAAATCCTGCTGTGGGACCCTCACAGAAGTAGCCTATCTTTAATTGTCCTTCCAGTCATTGTTTCCCAGCTAAAGATATGTAATAATTAAAATTTGGATTGCCTGGAAAAGCTGATGAAAGTAGGATAAATTATTAATTCTCAGGCTGGATTCTGAAGAATTAATTTCAGCACCACGTGTTGAAAATTCTCCTTCATATGGCTGAGAGAGTTGGGGTTGTTCAGCCTGGAGAAGAAAAGGCTCCAAAGAGACCTTAGAGCAGCTTCCAGTGCTGAAAGGGGCTCCAGGAAATCTGGGGAGGGACTATTTACAAATGCTTGTGGTGATAGGACAAGGGGCAATGGGTATAAACTGGAGAGGGGCAAATCTAGACTAGACAGAAGGAGGAATTTCTTCACAATGAGGATGGGGAAGCCCTGGAACAGGTTGCCCAGGGAAGCTGTGGCTGCCCCATCCCTGGAGGTGTTCAAGGCCAGGTTGGATGGGCCTTGGGCAGCCTGATCCAGTGGGAGGTGTCCCTGCCCATGGCAGGGGGTAGAACTAGATAATCTTTAAGGTCCCTTCCAACTCAAACCATTCTATGATTCTATATGAAACATCCCAGTTTTGAGAAGAGTTCTGGAAAAGGGAGATTCTTCCAAGCTATTGTTATACTCTGAAGGAAAAATTAAATTTTCCAAAGCAGGATCGTATAACATGCTCAGATTAGTAGTAGAAAACCTACGTTTATACGAATTCTATCTCTGTACAACGTACTGAAGTAATTCAACTTCTGGGGCAGGACTGTGGAAACTCTTAGCACAGTTTGTCCGTATCTTATCAGAACAGGCGTGCTTTTCCCACGGCCTGGCTGCTTTCCAGCACTGCCGAAGCAGGCTTTGTTGGAAGCCGGGTTTGAATGGGAGAAGCAATCTTTCTGAATGGATTTGCTGGCAGGATTCCTTTTGCATGTGTGGTTTATTGTTCTCGGTGGTGTGAGTACGTTTTACCCCCTAGATAAGTGTTTTAGGGGCTTTAGTTTTTCTGGTGGTGGGAGGGATTCTGGGAAAACAATCCAATTGGTAATTCTATACAATTTTGTAGGTAAGCTTTTTTCTGTTTTAACTACTTTTCTGTGTTAATTGTGTAGCTTTTTAGGCATGCTTTTGATATAAAGGACAATAGCTGATTTACTTCAACCATTCAACTTTTCTGTGGTCAAAGGGTTTAGTAATTTAAAAGCAAATGACTTTCTTTTCCTCCATGCAGTCTAACCAAGCGTAATGCCAATTCATTTTTATATGTGTCTATATATTTTCTGTTTATAATGTAGTAATCCACTATCAAGTATTATTGGTGTTGTCAAAAAGACACCGATGGTGGCATCTCCTGTGTTGGTGTTAGCGCCTGCTGCTCCTCCAGCTCTGGGGAAGGCAGAGTTGCTCTCTGCACACGCTACAGGCGCTGCTGAGCTCTGCCAGCTTCTCTGAGCTAAGGATCCCGCCTCGCATGGATATTACAGGATAGCTAATGCGATGTTTAACCACACAGTAACCGCAATAGACAAAGAAGGTCTATTTTAGCACTGTTGGGCAAAAAAATAA
This sequence comes from Phaenicophaeus curvirostris, assembly GCF_032191515.1. Taxonomy (NCBI): domain Eukaryota; kingdom Metazoa; phylum Chordata; class Aves; order Cuculiformes; family Cuculidae; genus Phaenicophaeus; species Phaenicophaeus curvirostris. The sequence continues at coordinate 2,782,411 of NC_091402.1, read as the reverse complement.
CTGCTTGTGATGAAGGCTGGAGTGCAGAAGATTGCAAAGTGGAGGAGAGAGGCAGAAAAACCCTCCTGCTTTTGAGTTAACGTGTGTACAGACAAATTCTCCCATCTCAAGGCTAAGGTTTGTCTAAGAAAGATCTTAGAGATTGGGTCTTTGTAATTAAAACATAAAGAAAAATTATCTTCAACTTACATCTGCAGAGGAAGAACTGTGTATTTACCTCTTATCTGCCAAAAAATCTTCCTCTTTTTAGCTAGAAAGGGTAACAAAAAGCCGTTGCAGCATAAAGGCCTTCTTTTTATTAAAAATATACACATTTTGTGAACAGATTCACAAGGGAACAGTCACAACCTTTCTTTCCCTTCCTTTCTTTCCCTTCCTTTCTTTCCCTTCCTTTCTTTCCCTTCCTTTCTTTCCCTTCCTTTCTTTCCCTTCCTTTCTTTCCCTTCCTTTCTTTCCCTTCCTTTCTTTCCCTTCCTTTCTTTCCCTTCCTTTCTTTCCCTTCCTTTCTTTCCCTTCCTTTCTTTCCCTTCCTTTCTTTCCCTTCCTTTCTTTCCCTTCCTTTCTTTCCCTTCCTTTCTTTCCCTTCCTTTCTTTCCCTTCCTTTCTTTCCCTTCCTTTCTTTCCCTTCCTTTCTTTCCCTTCCTTTCTTTCCCTTCCTTTCTTTCCCTTCCTTTCTTTCCCTTCCTTTCTTTCCCTTCCTTTCTTTCCCTTCCTTTCTTTCCCTTCCTTTCTTTCCCTTCCTTTCTTTCCCTTCCTTTCTTTCCCTTCCTTTCTTTCCCTTCCTTTCTTTCCCTTCCTTTCTTTCCCTTCCTTTCTTTCCCTTCCTTTCTTTCCCTTCCTTTCTTTCCCTTCCTTTCTTTCCCTTCCTTTCTTTCCCTTCCTTTCTTTCCCTTCCTTTCTTTCCCTTCCTTTCTTTCCCTTCCTTTCTTTCCCTTCCTTTCTTTCCCTTCCTTTCTTTCCCTTCCTTTCTTTCCCTTCCTTTCTTTCCCCTCCTTTCTTTCCCCTCCTTTCTTTCCCCTCCTTTCTTTCCCCTCCTTTCTTTCCCCTCCTTTCTTTCCCCTCCTTTCTTTCCCCTCCTTTCTTTCCCCTCCTTTCTTTCCCCTCCTTTCTTTCCCCTCCTTTCTTTCCCCTCCTTTCTTTCCCCTCCTTTCTTTCCCCTCCTTTCTTTCCCCTCCTTTCTTTCCCCTCCTTTCTTTCCCCTCCTTTCTTTCCCCTCCTTTCTTTCCCCTCCTTTCTTTCCCCTCCTTTCTTTCCCCTCCTTTCTTTCCCCTCCTTTCTTTCCCCTCCTTTCTTTCCCCTCCTTTCTTTCCCCTCCTTTCTTTCCCCTCCTTTCTTTCCCCTCCTTTCTTTCCCCTCCTTTCTTTCCCTTCCTTTCTTTCCCTCCCACAAAGGGGGTGGAGGGAAGCATACAGCTCCAAACTTAGTGGCTACAATACTCGGAAGACATTATGATTAATTTTGTACTTAGGTTTCCAGATGTTGGATTTTGTCCCAACTTTTAAAGACCTCTAATGTTTAACAGGATATGTGCTGAGTATAGTCTTTAACAGAGTTTTCTTTCATAACCCTAGGTTCTATGTGGAAAGGTAACTTGGGAAAACACTGACGATTTGGTGCTGAATCTGCAGCCTTCTAGGAAGAAAATCCATTGACTGTGCAGGTTTGGGCTGGAGCCATATCTGTTTGGGAAGACTATGGAGAGATCCCGGAGCTGTTTGAATGCCATCCTCCTCGTGCTGCTGTGCAACGGCATTTCCCGTGCACAGAGGGACTGTACGGGTGCGGAGTGCCAGCCCCTGGACAACTGCATCGAGGAGGTGCTGGAGCCTGGCGAGTGCTGTGCCACGTGCCTGCAGCACGGCTGCATGTGCGAAGGCTACCAGTACTACGACTGCGTCAACGTGGGCTTTGTCAATGGCAAAGTACCCGAAGGGCAGTCTTACTTTGTGGACTTTGGAAGCACTGAGTGCTCGTGCCCCAAGGGAGGTGGCAAGATCAGCTGCCAGTTCATGCTGTGCCCAGAACTGCCCCCAAACTGCATTGACGCGGTGGTGCCAGCTGACGGGTGTCCTCAGTGCGGGAGAATCGGTTGCCTCCATGAGGGCCAGAAGTACGTAGCGGGACACACCTTCCACATGCCCCCCTGCAAGGTTTGCCACTGCCCAAACGCTGGCGGTGAGCTGATGTGCTACCAGCTTCCAGAGTGTAACGCGTTCGCCTTAAACACTGCGAGTCCGATTGATGCTGAAGACAGTGAACCAGAGAGGCACTATGATGACCCATACAGCTACGACCAGGAGGCACCAGAAGGAGACAACACCCAGGTAGAGTCTCCGAAGAAATACAGAAGTTATTCATCCCACCTAGAGCAAGAGAGCATCAGCCAAGAGCAAAGCGAGGATTACGACTACCTACCAGCCAGCGTTGCTCCTTCAGCTTTGGCTCCAGCCGATCTGTACACCGAGGAAACAGCTGTGCCGCTGACCACACCGGTGCCTAAGGTCCCTGCTGAGCTTCGCAGCGCCACAGAGAGAAGCGAGCGAAAGAGGGTGCCCCGCACGACTGCAGCATCTCTCCAGCAAACAACGCGTAAGGAAGCGCCAGTGACCACCAGTGCCCCTCCGGAGCACACAACAGCCACCACCGAGACACCCAAGTACCTGGAGGAACTGGAGAGGAGACCAAAGGGGAGGCAAGGGGACAAAGAGAGGCGTGAGCAGGAAAGAGCTTCCCACTCGAAAATGAAGAAGCATGCCAAAAAAGAAGACCCAGAGAACAGCTTGCATCTAGGCTTGAAAGAGGTGAATTTAACTGAGCCGAGTTGGTCAAAATCTTCCCATGAAATGCACGAGGGAAATGATTTCCCCAAGGTAAAGTTCAGCGCAACAACCTCCCCTCCTGTTGCTCTAAAGGAAGATCGTAGTCAGTCATCCCAAAAGCAATCACAGTCGCTTTATCGTTACCATCCCGAGGAAGATGGAGACCCCAACTCCATTCATGCGAACCCCCGGCTACCAGAAGGTAAGAACTACCTGAGTCTCTGTGTCTAGAGAATGTATGTTCACAATAATGCTGGTGCCTTTTGCTCTTACTGCTCCACGTGGGTGTGAAACCAAGCTAAACTCCCATTACCTTCTTTCATCTCTTCCCAGAAGATGGTTTGTGTTTCATTTGATGTAATAGATACCATTTCACTGTTGCCTGCCTTGCTTCGATTTCTGCAGACTGCGGATGGTGTTTTCTAATATTTTAGCTTTATCTCAGATGATAATTTGTTAAAATCCGACCTTTTCCTTCCATTGCTTCTCTAAATTTTTAATAGGTTTTAGAGAAAAATCTTGCACTACACAAAAGGAACTGGATTTAATTAGTTACCTGCTTGGATCCTCCAGTTGCCAACTGAATGTAATCACATTTGTAGCTTTTGTCTTTTGCTGGAGGACGAAGTGAAATGGTTGTGCTTCTGCTACAAAAATATTTACAGCACTTGTTGTAATATTTATCCTATGGTTGAAAGGCTGTCTGAGCTTGTTAGTACAAGGGCTTGATAGATAAATTCAAATACCCTGAGGACTAGTAGGGAGAAGAAAGACTGCCTCTTGCTTTGTGTTTTTGAGGGGCTGGAAGTTTATGATGTTTATGATCAACTGTGGCAAATGTACGTATTTCCTCTGTGCCTCTGGATTCCGCTTGACATCTGCAGTGAAAGCTGATTATACGCTTTGTGCAATGCTCATTACTGTAATGAATGCAAACTTCATCGCTATAAATTAGCACATATACAGCTTGCATTTCCAATTAATTTTTTCATGAAATCAAGACTAATATCTCCTTTTTCAAGATGTGGCACAAAACGTTCTCTGTGATTCTGCATAATACTTGCAGTTTGAGGAGAGAATGCTGATTACTCCCTAGACTGTAATATTTCTTCCTGGGTTGCCCAAGATGTCCTTCCATGCCTTGAACAGTCATGTCCATGCACTCAAGAAATTTCAGGGAGGCAGGAGAAGAGCAGCTCTGGAGTGGAGTCCTGGCACAAACAGCACCTTATGTCTATTTGCCAAACAGCAGACATACAAGGCCCGTGAACAGAGATCATAGCCTTTTTCTTTCACTTCAACTTATGTTTTTATTGTAAATGTTGACTTTGCTATTAGTGATAGGCAGCTGCAATCTGAATCCTCTCATCCTGTCTCCCTTCAGCCTCCTCTTCTCCAGACTAAACAGCCCCAGGTCCCTCAGTCACTCCCAGAACCTCTGGGCTTCAGACCCTTTGCCAGCTCTGTTCCCCTTCTCTGGATGTACTCCATCCCTTCAAGGTCTTTCATGTAGTGAAGGGGTCCAAAACTGAACCCAGGATTCGAGGTGTGGTCTCACCCTGCTGAGTGCAGGGGCATGATCCCTACCCTGGTCCTGCTGGCCACACCATGGCTGATCCAAGCCAGGATGCTGTTGGCCACCTTGATGCATTCACTCATGCTCTCCAGTGGATTGACATTTGTTTGGGCAATATTTGCCCCTGTTCTTTCTCGGCTGCCCCGAGCTTTTCTGGACAATCCGTTTTGCTGGTTGTCTGGGCACTGTGGGAGCCTAGGCTGGTGTCTTCTCCAGGGTGGCAGCAGCACTTGTAACCCCCAGGGTCACAGCAACAGGCCCTCCTGCAAACCCTCTGGTAAGATGGGAGCTTTAGGGAGCTGATTTCTCCATCTACGGGGCTGCACAAGCCCAACAGATGCTTTTGGGCACAGCTGCTGCTGCTTAGGGGTCCCTGCCAGCCCCACTCTGTGCCAGCCTGTAGCACTTCCTGCCTGAAAGCATCTCTCCTGTGCTCTGGGGGTGAGTGCTCTCCTCATTGATTCTCAGAACAGACTAAAGAGACCTGTCTTCAGCAGCACATAGATCAGTTGAAGTTTCTGTGGCAAATGCTAATGACTCCATTCCTAAAGGAACCCCAAGTGTAAAGTAGAGGTAATTACTCAGCTAAGAAAGTGCAAATTAAGTTCTTTCATCAAGGGGAGGGATGCAATTGATGGAGACTATTCCCTTTATACAGTCTCTTTCCAAACATTGATCTTATCCTGTCAGAACAACAAACAGAGGGCTTTTCACCCATCCCTGGAGCTGTTTGAGGCCGGGTTGGATGAGCAACTGATCCAGTGGGAGGTGTTCCTGCCCATGGCAAGGGTTGGAACTGGATGGGCTTCCAACCCAAACCATTCCATGATTCTGTGATTCTATTTCCTCGTCCTGAAAATGCCCTGGACAGGGGAGGGTTGAATAAAACCTCTTTAAAGATCTTACCGTCAGGTTTTGTTATGATATTCTCACTTTTTTCTGTTTCCCTGTGTTCTGCAGGAGAGTGCTGTTTCTTGGATAAATGTAACTCGGGTAGCAAGCAGCCTCATAGTGAACGTTGTATGATTTGCATTCTGGTTTTGGCAGGCTGGACTGTAATTTGTGTCTAGCTGGAACCATTGCATTTCAGAAAGGAGGTGTTTTTCCATTTAAACTCATCCACAACTGATGACTTCCTTAATCATGATCATTGTTAGAGATAATAATAATTGCTCTCTAACTGAAGTATGTTGCACCAAGGAAATACTTGCAAGCTGAGAGTAGTGGGGATGGGGATGGCATTAATTGCATGTGAATCCTGATCAGGTAGGAGGTACTGGGAGGCTCTTCGTAACTACTAAGGATTTCTTCTTTCATCAGTCAAGATTTCAACCATACCATCCTACTGCATGTTTGCTGGTATTGAGGCTCATGAAGAAAGACAGCCTTGAATGTCCTAATGGTGACAGAGTGGAAACAAGATTCATAAACTAGACCTGCAGCGAGGGTATCTGATGCTTTCACTGTGCCCACCAGCCCTTCATCTCTCCTACTGGCACCATAAAATGCACAGAAGGTGGTAGAATACTATGACGGTGCTTCAGAAACACAAACTATATTTGCAGTTACTTGATATTTTTTTGGTATGGGGTGAATACTTCTTTCACAATTTACTGAATTACACCTGGCTTTATACTCTGTCTAGTTCATTCTCTCTGCACCTAGAAGGAATCATCTTTGAGCCCTCAAACTGGGATAACTGAGGAATAAAACTAAACCTCAGGAGGGTGTGGCGCAGGGAGGAAAAAGACTTTGGGGTCTCAGCAAGAGTTAAGGCTGCAAGTGACAGCGTTTGCTTGTACCTTTGATGGCTGTGGTTCTGAGTAAGATTACAGAGGAAGACAACCCTATGCAGTGCTACAGACTAGGAGAAGTCTGGCTGGAAAGCTGCCTGGAGGAGAGGGACCTGGGGGTGTTGGTTGACAGTGACTGAACATGAGCCAGCAGTGGCCCAGGTGGCCAAGAAGGCCAATGGCATCTTGGCTTGGATCAGAAACGGCGTGACCAGCAGGTCCAGGGAGGTTATTCTCCCTCTGGACTCGGCACTGGTGAGACCGCACCTAGATTCCTGTGTTCAGTTCTGGGCCCCTCACCACAAGAAGAATGTTGAGGCTCTGGAACGAGTCCAGAGAAGAGCAACGAGGCTGGTGAAGGGGCTGGAGAACAGCGCTTATGAGGAACGGCTGAGAGAGCTGGGGGTGTTTATCCTGGAGAAGAGGAGGCTGAGGGGAGACCTCATTGCTCTCTACTAGTACCTGAAAGGAGGTTGTGGAGAGGAGGGAGCTGGGCTCTTCTCCCAAGTGACAGGGGACAGGACGAGCGGGAATGGCCTCAAGCTCTGCCAGGGGAGGTTCAGGCTGGACATTAGGAAAAAGTTTTTCACAGAAAGGGTCATTGGGCACTGGAACAGGCTGCCCAGGGAGGTGGTTGATTCACCTTCCCTGGAGGTGTTTAAGGGATGGGTGGATGAGGTGCTGAGGGACCTGGTTTAGTGTTTGATAGGAATGGTTGGACTCGGTGATCTGGTGGGTCTCTTCCAACCTAGTTATTCTATGATTCTATGATGCAAAGCAGGATGAGATGTGAAACAAAGAAATAGACTCAATAACCAACATGATTATTAAGTAGGTATTTTTTATTCAGTGCTGGAGAGGCACTGGGACTTGTCCTCAGAGTGCTTCTACCCAACAGTGATCTCGGAGAGCTTTATATGCACCCAAGGTGTCTTCATGTTCATAGTTTTTCCACGAATAAGCACACCTATTCCTGAAACTTCATTGTATATCCAGGGGGTTAAAATTAATCTCATCCAGAGACATTAAAGTCTGGCTCCACCTGAACAGTTAACCTAAACTTAGCCTTGTTCAAGTCTGGCTATCTCTGAGCAGTTAATCTTATCTTCTTGTCGCCCAGAGTTGTTATGGTTAAAGTTATCTTAGTCATTAATTTTGTTTTATGACATTGCAGTTGACGTGCCATCTCACCATTTACAAATCACCATTTCAGATGCTATAGAAAGAAGACTAAATTGCTATAAAATTAAGAAGGATGTTTTTAGGAGATAACGGCGAAATAGATCTAGCTGTTCTGCCAAAAATAGCATTCGTACCTTGTTAGGTGGCCAGATGCTGGTTCAGGAGGGACAAGAAGAAAAAATGCTATTGTTTCCTAATTAAAAACCACCACATATGGCATGTGGGGGGCTGATCTCTCACAGTTTCCAGTGCACAAACTCTTCCTTGGCCCCTGCCCTTCCTCGACTCAATGCTGTGACCCCAGTGCCCGCGGCCAGGAGCTGCCACCTCCTCCTCATCTACCTCCTCTGGCTCAGCTGGTGGCGAAGCCCTGAGCAACTTCTGCAGGGGCTTCTCTCAGACCAGCAGGCAGATTTGGGCTGTGGGGCTGCTGCCAACCAGCCCTGCCAAGTGTGGACCTGGTGTTTCGAGTTGGTGCTTGAGCATTGTGGGATGGAGCCAGGGGTAGGACTGCCTCCCTGCATGCACAATTTACCTGCCCAAGGTGCAGGACTCACCGCAGCTGGATTTCCCCATCTTATTATTTGTCTTCCTTCCGATATCTAAAAGCACAAATGGAGGCTGAGATTGGACAGCAAGGTGAGAGGAACCACTCGTGCTGGGATGGACCCTCTTGGCCCTTTCTGTTTTAACAAGACCAGTTACTTTGAGTGTGTTTGCCTTAAACACAGCTAGTGGCGTGGCTGTGAGCAAAAGGGGCAAGGGAAACAAAAGCCTGTCCTGACAGTGGCGGGGAGTACGTTCAGCCTAATTGTCTGCAGAATCTGAAATAAACAGTAGCCAAAGGTATCAAATCTCCAGGCACTGGACTGTTAGATCATAGAATGAATCATAGAACCATAGAATGGTTTGGGTTGGAAGGGACCTTTACAGGTCATTCAGTCCAACCCCTCTGCAGGGACAGGGACATCTTCAACTGGATCAGGTTGCTCAGAGCCCCTGAAAGGAGTGTTTCCAGGAATGGGGCCCCACTACCTCCCTGGGAAACCTGGGCCACTGTTTCGCCACCCTCAGTGTAAAAAATTTCTTCCTTATATCCACTGTAAATCTCCTCTCCTTTAGTTTAAAATAATTACTCCTTGTCCTGTCACAACAAGCCTTGCTAAAAAGCCCCTCCCCAGCTTTCCTGGAGCCCCTTTCAGGTGCTCTAAGGTCTCCCTGTCTTCTCTTCTCCAGGTTGAACAAGCCCAGCTCTCCCACCCTGCATTAGATCTGGCCTGGTTTTCTGTTCCCAAAGCTCTTGCTCTCTGCAGAAGCAACATCAGGCCTGTATCATGTGCATTGAGTAGTCCTGATGGAGGAATCTGAGCATGGATCTGGAGGGCTGATCCAACCTGCCCGCCTGGGCATGTAGGCAGCAGCTGCATTTTGAGTATCCAGCCTTGTCCTGCCCAGGAGCATACTTTCGAGGTCAGTGTTGATGGTTTGATGTTTGTGTCTACATGATCTCTCTGGACGTGTTGCTGCATGACCGCTGCTTGCCTTGTTTGTGCTTTGGGAACTGCTACAGGTCAGAGCAGTGCTGCTGGTTTTCCAGCTGGCTGGGCTTCAGTGTGCCTCTCAAAACTGTGAGTTCTGACTCTGCAGCATTATTCTTGATTTCAAGAATTCCCCTGATGAGCCCAAGCCCTCATCACTGTAGACTGTCTTCCATTCATCATGGGCATCTTCTTGCTAAAACGGAGATACTAAACAAAAATTGTGAGCCCTTCATTAATATTAATACTTCTGTGTTAAGCTTTATACAATTAATAGAGTATTTTAGGTGGTAGATGTATATTGAACGAGCAGCTCATGATCTTTACTTAGAGAGAATAGTGCAAAGGATCTTTTCTTAGAGGTGTGAAGGTCTGTGAAGTGGTGCAAGCACAAGCCTGGTGTGCAGAATGCCAGGTTGCACCATGCTTTACTAAAAACTGCCTGCAGAAGCTGCCATGGTCAGATGTATGCAGATTTTTAAGAGCCGAAACATCTTACAGATATGTTCAGGTCTTGAGGTCTTTTCTTTTTAAACTGCAGTACCTGGCAGCCTAGTAACTAGAGGTCTTTGAGAAGGTGCATTTTTGTCTTCCTGAGTTACCCCTAAAATGAAGATAACAGCCCCTGTAGTGAATTACACTTCAGTGGGATCCTGCAGGTAAGGCTACACCTGCCCAGGGACTGTGGTAAGCAGGTACAGTGAGCGTTTCAGGGTGGGACAAACGTGTGTAACACATCTATAACAGATAAATGCATTAACATGTATATTCAGGTCTTGCTAGTCTTGCCTTCATTAAATATACTCTGAAGAGTGAGGTTGTTTTTCCAACATCTGGTGTGATGAATGTGGTGCAGTCAGCTTTCCCATGCTCTGATAGGGAATTTTATACAGCGAGTTCCTTTCTCCTGCAGCACAAGGATTGTTCCTTGTGCAGTTGGCTGGAGTGGTTTTTTTTATAAGGAAATGCTTTGTGTTAAGTGTTGACACATGAAAACATGAAACAGGATGAAACATTCCCACCTGGCTGGGGTGTGAATGTCTGCTGTCTTGGTGCCCCCTCCAGCACTACAAGAGCAGGACGCTGATGGTGCTGGTGCAAACCCAAAAGGCTGTGTCTGTCTGGGACAGGTTTTCCCCAGTGACACTGAATGTAGGCTGGGGTTTTCAGATATCCATAACTTCAGGGAATTTAATTACCAGGGCAGTTTAAATCTCATAATACCTGGAATATTGTGTCCAGTTCTGGAATCCTCAGCATAAGAAGGATATAGAACTGTTGGAACAGGTCTAGAGGAAGCCCCAGAGATGATCTGAGGGCTGGAGCACCTCTGCTATGAGAACAGGCTGTGAGAGATGGGGCTGTGAACAGCCTGGAGAAGAGAAGGCTGTGGGGAGAACTTAGAGCAGCCTCCTAGTACTGAAAGGGGCTATAAGAAAGCTGGGGAAGTAATTTTTACAAGGGCATGGGGTGATAGGATGAGGGGGAATGGCTTTAAATTGTAAAGGGCAAGATTTAGATCAGACGTTAGGAAGAAATTCTTCACAATAAGGATGGTGAGGCCCTGGCCCAGGTTGCCCAGAGCAGTGGTGGCTGCCCCATCCCTGGAGGTGTTCAGGTCCAGGTTGGAGCAACTGCATCCAGTGGGAGGTGTCCCTGCCCATGGCACGGGGTGGGACTGGATGGGCTTTGAGGTCCCTTCCAACCCAAACCATTCTATGATTCTATGCTGAACAAATTCAGCTGGAGTTAAGGACCTAACCTTCCAAAATATTTTTGGAAACCTATCCCCTGTACCTATTTTGTACAGATAAATATCACCATTTGTAAAACGTTAACTCCATCCATTGCTTGTGACAGGGACATTTGATCCCATTTTTGAATGAGCAACAAAAGCTGGTGAAAGGGCTGGAGAACAGGCCTTATGAGGAGTGGCTGAGAGAGCTGGGGGTGTTTAGCCTGGAGAAGAGGAGGCTGAGGGGAGACCTCATTGCTCTCTCCAACTACCTGAAAGGAGGTTGTAGAGAGGAGGGTGCTGGGCTCTTCTCCCAAGTGACAGGGGACAGGACAAGAGGGAATGGCCTCAAGTTCCACCAGGGGAGGTTTAGGCTAGACGTTAGGAAAAAATTCTTTACAGAAAGGGTCATTGGGCACTGGAACAGGCTGCCCAGGGAGGTGGTTGAGTCACCTTCCCTGGAGGTGTTTAAGGCACGGGTGGATGAGGTGCTGAGGGATATGGTTTAGTGTTTGATAGGAACGGTTGGACTCGATGATCTGGTGGGTCTCTTCCAACCTGGTTATTCTGTGATTCTGTGATTCTGTGAAATTAAAATATGCTAAAGACAAGCTATGGGAATAAGATAGGGGTCTTCTTGTACAAATTCTTTAACCACTTGAAAAGACAAGGCTGTTGGGCCCACCAGATTTCTCAAGGGGACCGCATTTGCTGTTTAGAGTATATATCTGAGACTATTTTTTTTTTAGTATGCATATTTGATACTTCTTTGGAAAACAGAATTTAAATGAGATTTTTTGCAGTAGTGTTTGTAGTATTCTAATCGATCACTGAGGAATTAAAAATGACCCTGAACATAACTCCTTGTTAGCAGAAGGCAAATGCAAGTAGTAATTTCTGATCCAGATTTTGCAAGACAATAACCTTTTGAATGGTTTCAAGTCTGTAGGCCAAAAAAATGTAGCTTTCTAGCATATGCTTACTCATGAAAGGATTTGTAATTGCATTACCCTGGGCCTCACAGCAAGCAATATCTCTTATTTCTTTGGGATTCTTAGGTAACAAGCCAGCGGTAATTGGAATTTTTAGAAAGATCATCCTATGTGTGAGCAGGTTTTATGTTTTATTGGCTATTCCCAGTCTGTCTGTGCTGTGCCTGAGGTGGCCAGTTCTCTTCCAAAGCCACCAAAAAGTCCTAAACTGCCATCCCAAAGGGCTGGTGGGGTTGGTGCTAAGCCAAAGACTGAGAGAGGGAAAGGATAAAAAAGCAATTGTGCTATCTTTAGGACTAGCCAGCCTCCACTACACATTTTCCCCTTTCCTGCCTTTGCCTGAGGAGCCAGGGAGCTGCATTTGCCCCCTGGAGCCCCTTGTGATTGCTCTGACACTGCCTGTGGAGCCGCTGTGACCCAACCCAGCAGTCACAGTGAATGAATTTGTACTCAGCGATGTTACAGAGCTTCTGGGTCTGCAATTGCTCACTGCCTGGTGGAATTACTGTGATTGACTCCATCCTGGGACACGCTGATGGTGATGGAGTGCCTTGTGAGGTGGTGGCAGTTGCTAACGTGGTGCTCTGGGTGTTACAGGAGGCAGCGAGGGGTTCTCTAGCCGATGAGGGTGCATGGCAGCGTGCTGCCCTGCCCGCTCCCTACACCCTTATCATGCCAGATGCAATTCTGACTGCAATGTATTTAAGCCCTTCATACACCCAAAAAGAAGCAATTTAGAGAAACATATGGAAGAGTAATTTCTTCTCCCTCGTTGCTACAATTGCTGGTTGCTTTTGTGAACCATAGGGATGCTGATTGCATTCAAAAGGGCTCAGAGTTGTTTGACTGCAGTTTTGAATCACCAAGTAGTAAAATAAATGTTTACCACTCCAACAATTCTGGGTTTAAAATCTTTTAATGGCATAAACAGTTGCATGAACGAGGAGAATCTCCATCAGAGACTTGTAAAAGATGTTATGAAAGTTGATGCTCTTGTGAGCTGTTGCTCTGTGTGTAATACACATCTTAAAGCCACGAAAATCATCAAATGAAAGCCTGTAGCTGTACTGCTACCATTTGTAGGGCAAGTTATTGCTTGCATCTACAGTAAATGGTGCCGCACAGGTAACAGATTTGTGCACAGTGCTGTTTGCCTTTCCAGTAAGGCTGTTTGAACTGGGCACGAGTCTGCCCCAAGTATACAGAAGGTAAATGCTTAGGATAAGCTTTGTTTTGTGGGAAGTCACTGTTTAGAAATTCTATTTGAAGAATTTGCATCCTCTCCCCTGTGTTAGCTGTCTGCTGCACCTTTACCTTCCCTGCTTTCTTTGGCTATCAATGGACCTCACTGTGGACTTTACACCTCTGTGTTTTGTGTCTCCTCCTCCCCTTCCCGTAGACCCTCAAGAAGCCAACTTTGGCTTTGCCGTCAAGGCAATGCGTCCTTCCTCCTGAAGCCAGCACCCTGGGGCATGCTGAGAACTGTAGGCTTGAGGTGGACTGGCAGCTGCTGGTTGCTCAGTCCAGCATAAGGTCTTTGTGGCCCAACACAAGGGCTTTGCAGCCTGGCGTTGGCCACCAGATGCTGGATACCAGTGAAGGAACTCTTCTGTGAGAGCTGCAGAGAAGAAATGGAGGAAGACGTGCCTCCCGTGGTGTTAGAGAAGTCTGCAGGCTACTAAAACCAAATAAACCGGAAAGGCAAGGAAGAACTCAGTGCAGGGTCATCAGTGAGCACTGTCGAAAAGGGACAGAAGAGCACCAGGTGGGCAAAATGGCATTTGCCGTGTCTTAAGTTATCTAAAATTTTTTAAGCCCATTTTACACAAAACAGTCTGGTCTGAGTATGTCGAAGAGGTGCTTTTGGTGTATTTTTTTTGAGTAATAAGCTCAATAGCAGTGTGTGAGCGCTACAGTCTGGCATTGAGCTCTAACAGTGCTCACCTCCTATTCATTGTGAGCATCAGCTGTGTTTGGAGCAGGGGAGCTGGAGTTTGACTGGAGCTGGCTCATATACAGGAAACAGAATTGAGAAGAAAATGAATGAGTTCTTGCAAGGAGAACATCTGGCTATACTTCTTCTCACCTCTCACTATTTATACATTGGTTTCTATTTGAGTTTTGAAAGACATTGTGTGTGCTTCTTACTGGAATAATTTTCTGAGCACAGTTAAATTGATGAATGTTTTAGAGTGTATGAAGGGAAGCATCAAAACTGCTTCTTGCATTTGTATTCAGATTGAGACTACAGAGACTTAGAAACAATGCTATTTTGCTGTTGGTGCTTTGGAACATAGAATTTATTATACTTAATGCCAAACTTATTGTGTGCTGATAGCACGCGGAACACACAAAAGAAATTCCAGAAACATAAACCTTACTTTAGGGGGGAAAAGAATCTCCTGGAAAGCAAACGCTGAAATGAAAAGCATGTCGTCTTGTCCGTCTAGCTTAGCAGCAAAAGCGGGTAGCCTTGTGTGCCTGACCCAGGTGTTGTGGTTTGGGAGGGTGTGTTTTGTTGAAGACTTCTGTTTAAACTTATCTAATTTTTCATTAAAAAGTAAAGCTCATTGCTGAGAACATACCTTTTTAATGAAAATTGAGCTCACTGAATATAATGGTCATTTCTTATGGCTCTTTCTATAAGGCTAAAGAGCACTTTTGCATTGAATGAGGAGAATGGGAAGCTTTCTGTGAGACTAATGGTGTTTGAGGAGTCTTTTCTGCTTTATAAAGATTCTGAGAAATCACTAGGAGGAGGACTTTTAGATAAGAGTATTAAGTCAATCCGTTATCTGCTTGGTGGCATGGAAAGCCTTACACCTACCCAACAACACTGCCAAATGCTGTCAGGGTTTGGCTATAAGGCTGTCAGTGATGGCAATTTCTCTCTAATGCTCGAGTAAACCCAGTTGTAATTCTCCAGCTGCCTCTATAAAACATCTCGTTTATGGCCTATAAGCAGCTGAAGACTAGTATAGTTCTCCCTCTTATCCAAGAATTCTTCCTCTGCAATGTGCATTAATTTTCCTTGTGTTGGAATTGCTTTACATGAAACTATGAGTGGTTTTCATTTCCAGCTTCAAAACTCCAGTTTCCTAGCCAAATGATTTGGTAAGCGATTTACGCTGAGGAACTGTTTTCATTGAAGATAACACACATTTAAGTAATGTCTCATGCATTAATGATAAAATTTGTACTTTTACTGATTTTGGATCAAAGTTGAAAAGCATTGTCTTAACTCATGGCATTGAAATCAAAAGAAAAGTGCAGGAAACATCAGTGCTGACTAGGTTTTACATTAAAAGTTTACATCAATGTTTAATTTCAATTGCCTTGGACTGACTGCAGTCGCAAGGAAATTGTGGTTTTGCTTGTATCTCGTGGAAGTGAGGTAGAAGATAAATATGGAGACTTTCCAAAGTCTTGGGCACTGGTCTCAGAAGTCTGGGTTGTTGCATTAAACTAATGAACATTCTTGAAATACAGACTTTTGCCTTGCTCAGCCTGTGGCCCCAGGAGGCAAGTTGCCTGGTAGTGTCTGTGCTCTTTCCCCTTTTTACTTGGCCCCAGGGACAAGAAGAGCACTGTACTGTGTCATGGCTGAGAATCCCTGGTGGGGCAGGAAGGGACTCTGCTGCCTTGGCATTAGGTGAAAACAAACCAGTTTGTTTTTTGAAAAAAAAAGAGTTATACCCTTGTTTTCTTATTCTCGATGAATTTAAACAAACAGTTGAAATGAATAGGAGCTTTTGGAGTCAACCAGTTACATTTGCTTTTGAGTGTGAATAATTTAGTATGCTGAAAAATTCTGGGGTGTGGCAGAGGCCAGCTTTGGGTTGATGTTTGTACTCACACTTGTGTACTAAATTTAAATGAGTTTAACTCTTCGGGGCTGAAACTAAGCACCCTTTATCCTTCAGCCCTGAGTTCCCATTCTCACTTTGGTGGGTACTGGCCTTGTGGAATGCCAGCCCAGCCTGGCAGACCCAGCAGCTCATGGGTAAGGGAAAGTCCATAATTTCAAAGCTGGAACACTTCATAAGCACTGCTGTTTGCCTGTGCTCCCTAAACTGTGGGATCTGACCTTTATTATGCAATATTAAAGTCCTTTTTAGTATGGAGAACAGCTTTACACAGTCTTGAAATCTGACCCTGTTGTTTCTGAGAGGTTGTTCACTGTTATTCGGCTTCTAAGACTTTGAAGGTCAAATCCTGCCCTATCAAGGCCGTATTAACCCATTAGTGCCAGTAAGGTATACACTCTTTTTAGTCATAGTGCTTAATCCTACATTAATCTAGAATGGTAATTGGAATGGTTAAGAATTAGAAATTTTTAACAGTAACTGCTCTCTTTAAGAGAGATCTCTCTACGTTTCACATGAAGAGCCAACAGCTGGTCTCGTTTCATGAGACTTTCTTTGCAGTCCCCAAAAAACTTACTTATTTGTCTGTTATATTTTTCAGTCACACTCAAATTCCTCTCCTAGATCTTACAGTTAATTTTTAGTGAATGAATACCTCGTAAAACATGCAATCAATATACAAATACACTATTATAGCCATTCATCTTTTTGTTTGTAAATTCCACAAATGAAATGTCTGGGTAACGGATCTTTATGGAGCTGCAGTCAATAGCGCTGACTGAGCCTGCAGCATGGGATGAGGGGCATGAATGAGCCCCTTTCCCCATCACCGGCAGGAAAGGGCTTCATGCCTGCTGATCTGGCGTCACAAACCACATTCCTCTAGAAAAAAAGGTCTGATGTTGATGGATGAAGATTCTTGTCCCGTTTGGGCTGGTTTCATATTGCTGAGGTTCACGTTGGTTATTTCAGATCTGACAGGTACCCCATGGAGTTAATTGTGCCCCTGGCCACAAGTACCTGGATTATGGTCTGTTTTGTGGATGGATATAGCTCTGTCTTTCAGAGACACCCATTCATGGAGGGCTACAAAGATGATCCAATGGCTGGAGCACCTCTTGTATGAGGACAGGCTGAGTGAGTTAGGATTGTTCAGCCTGGAGAAGAGACCTGAGAGCAACTTCCAGTACTGAAAGGGGCTCCAGGAAAGCTGGGGAGGGCTCTTGATCAGGGACTGCAGGGAGAGGATGAGGGGAATAGTTTTCAGCTGCAAGAGGGGAGATTGAGATGAGATTTTAGGAAGAAATGTTTTGCTGTGAAAGTGGGGAGGCCCTGGCCCAGGTTGCCCAGAGCAGTGGTGGCTGCCCCATCCCTGGAGGTGTTCAAGGCCAGGTTGGATGGGGCTTGGAGCCCCTGATCCAGAGGGAGGTGTCCCTGCCCATGGCAGGGGTTGGAACTGGATGGGCTTTGAGGCCTTTTTCAGCCTGAACCATTCTGAGATTCTCTGCTCAAAGATGCCAAACTCCTGGAAACAGTCAGGCTGGGTGGCCCTTCCAACCCAAACCCATTCCATGATTCTATGATAATTATTTTGCTTCTCAATATACCCAGAATAATTGCCCTTGTAATTGTATCTTATAAATATGTTAGCGAGAGAATTTGCCTCATGCATTGCCTTCATAGCAAGTCAGAATACTGCTGTTCTTGGAGCAGATATTGGCTTACTTGGGTGCTATTTCAACACAGGTACCTCCTCCTAATAACAAAGAAATCTTCCCAGGACTTTCATATTTTACATTCTTCAGTGGCAAGAAACAAAAATATGTAAAAGCTGAAAGATTAAGGAATAAATCCATTTGCTGGAAAGCTAGAGGACCATGCTGCTGAAGCAGTGATTGGTTCTGTTCTCAAAGATGAACTAGAGAGGTTTCCTAAACCAAACTTGTTTGGTTTGGCTGGCTGTTTGCTGCCACCTTGCTGAGATTTTTCTTTTGCTGCTTGAATCTGGTCCAGGCTCTTCAAATTTGAAAATTGCCAAAGCTGCTGACAAATTAGAAGGAGCAAGTGTTGGTGCAGTGGAAGGCAAATGCAAGTTAGCCATGGATATTAAGAGAACCGATCTTTGTGGTGTTATAGCCTGTGGCATGCTGAGAACCTTGGGTATGTGTTGCACTTTCTGTTCATTCCCCCAAGAATGGAAAGCAGATTATCTGCTTTCATAACCTGCCTCCTCTCTGCTGCTCTGGTAGCGCTGGTAGTAACAGTGCAGGTCTGTTCAGCAGTGCCTCTCATGGGACGGAAAGGTAAAGTTCAGGCTTTATCCATGCCCTCTCTCTATCTAATTAGGAGCAGACGCTACGTGTGGGCTCCAGAGGACCAGTTTCAGGGCTGGTCTGTGCGTGCAGCTGATGGAGATGAAGGAGCCTGCTGTACCTGCATGCGTAGATGTGCAAGCTGGGCTATAGTATGGAATTTAAAGCCAGTGTTCATTACAGAAGTTACACACAGAGAGCATGCAGGATGAATGTGTAAATACAGCCAGCATTGGTCACAGATTGTGTGCGACTCTTTCGGGTATCAAATGCCTTAAAAAAAGGTGGAAAGTAACTTCCAGCTGTGTGCTGGGGAGCTGTGTGATGAGACTGCAAAACGCCTTTATCTTGTTTGCTCTCTTCTTTTCTTATTCCCTGCTAGGAAGACTTGGTTACTAACTTTCAAACTTTTAATCACTCATGTATGCTGAAATAAAACCACCTCAGTCTGACACTAAAATACTCCTAACATGTTCTCCGAATCAATCTGTCAAGCAGGAGAGAGTTCAGCTCTGCTGTAGCGATGACCATTGCCACAATTTATGTAACTGAAAAGAGAAGTTTTATAAGCAGGAGTTTAAATGGCAAAATGACTCCACAGGTTTGCATGTTGCTGTAGGAATTGCTTGCTAGCTCGACATAAAGTCAGATGGACATATAGACAGATGGAAAATGCGTTCCTACCTCTTAGAAGTGTAGTGCTGCAAAGAACCCCATAGATTTGGCAGCAGGAGATCAAACCAAGCTGTGAGATCGCTCTAGGGGCACAGGGAGCCTTTGTTTGGGTGACAGGGTTGATCCCCAAGGCTCAGAAAATCCTCCAAGTGATGCAAAGTAGGAGCTGGTTTCTAAAACCAACACAACGCAGCATGTGCAATTCTCACTGTAGCTTGATAACAAGAATACATAAACAAGCCTACGTTTGGTTTCACGTTTAACTGCAACATTTCTCACAGCTTAGCCTTGCCTGGGGTTTTCTTCCATAACTGTCAGCAATGCAGACTGATTGGTTTGACAGATTTCTGCCTTTTGTAGTGAGTCTTGTTCAGAACAAGGAAGAGTGAAAATCTAGTCTGTGGCAATGTTGCTTCTCAAGTATTGTGCCCCATGTGCTTGTGACGGAGACTGATAAACACTTCCCAGCATAGAAACCTAGAATCTCTAAGCTCATCCAGTCCAACCATAAGCCCAACCCCACCATGCCTGCTAAACCACATGACAAAGTGCCACAGCCGCACACTTTTTGAACCCCTCCAGGGATGGAGACTCCACCACCGCTTTGGGCAGCCTCTGCCAGGGCTTCACCACTCTTTCGGTAAAGAAATTTTCCCTAATATCCAGTCTAAACCTCCCCTGTCACAACTAGGGGCATTTCCTCTTGTCCTGTCACTTGTTACATGGGAAAAGAATGCCTTTGCATGTCTTGGGCATCACCTACAAAATTGAGGAAGGAGTGCCAAATCCTATAATGTATTTCAGTAATCTGATATTTGGGGTTATTTGGAAGATGCATCTCCCAGTCATGTAGCTGCACTACATCACCTTTCATTCAAGTGATTTAAAAAGAAAAGTAGGAGAGCCACACAAGAGCAGAGTGCAATCTTAAATGTTTAAAACCAAACAACCAACAAAACCTCACCCCAGCTTCTATGTAGATGAACTGGACTGGAATATGTTCCCATTTTGTGCTCAGACCCTGTGTGGCTCTACCCCAGCCACCGGCTGCATGGGCAGTGTGGGGTGGCCATGGTGGGGTGGCCACGAGTGGGGGAGCCCAGGGTGCTGTCCCATCACCTCTCGTGGTGCCGTGCTTGGAGCATGGGCACGGGATGGGCACCACAGCAGGGAGGACCCAAAGAGAAGGCAGGCCAATTTGGAGTAGAACAACCAAATTAAAGCATTTCTCTTGCTCAGACCCACAGAAATCACCGAAGAGAGAAAATGGAGCCTTGCTGGAATTTTCAGCGAGGCAAGGGAGATCTGCAGACAGGTTTGTCCTCCTTTGTTGCACGCTATGAGCTGTTGGAGATGTGGGCAATAGGGAGAGCTAGGTATTTTGACTATTTTACTTTCAACCTGGAGGTGGCTATATAGAAATGGTTTAAAATAGTATCTTAGTTGCCATAGATACTTGTCTGAATTGAAAATAGAGGTCTGGACCAAACTTTTAGTCTGTCCGCCAAAGCAAAACTTGGACCTGAGTGATGAAACCTGAGTGGGTTTGAGGAGTCATGCTGAAGCTTGCCTTGCCACAGTCAGTGATTCAGCTGCGCTGTAGAGGGTGCGGATGTGTTTGACGTCATTGAGCAGCTCTAGCAAGGGTTCACATGGGCCTGGAGAATCTGGGAAGGAAAAAATCCTTCATGTTTCAAAGGTTTTCCTCCTTTTTTTTTTTTTTTTTCCCCCAAGAGATCTGTAGAGCTCAGAAAAATGCCATGGAATGCTGCTTTCCTGGGACTGGGTTTGATTTTATTCTCTTTTTGAATGTTACTGTGCAACAAAGCAGCAGCAAATTTAAAGTAGTTCAGCTGGATAAATGTATCCTATTAAGGTAAATTCAGTTGATTTGTCCCAGGAATGTGTGGCCAATGTGTGTCTAATTACAGATAAGGCCTTTCATCTTCTTTCATTGAAAAAGAATCTGCAAATCAAGTGGAAAATGTTTTGGTGAAATGTGTGAAGGTCTTTTCAAGAAGGGGGTTATCACCGATAAGCCCTGTTTATGGGAACTGGAAATGGTTTACCCTATCCTTCTGCTTTGTGGGTGGCATTGGTTGTAGTGGGACAATTGCAACTGAAGCTTGGAAATCCCTCCCTTTGAGACAAAAATCTGCCTTTGGAGATTCCTAGTTTCATTGATCATTTTCAGATGGGGAGGGCACGTGGTACTGGACCAGTGAAGGTGACGGAGGAATACATCAGTTGAATCTGCCCTGAAATGTGCATACTTAGGATCCTTCTCATATTTCTTCTCCAATTTCTTTCTCAGTAGGTGGTAGAGAATTAGCGCGTAATTACTTACAGGCTGTGGACAACAACCATCCCCCTTAAACTGTTTACATTTCTGGATAAAGCCAGAGCCGAATGTTCTTTGTGATTCAGTCTTTCTCAAAGTCTATGGAAGACTTTATAGTGCTTGTTTATCTTCTATACCATATACTGGGATAAATGTTTGTTCCTGAAGAGCTTTTATCTACGACACAGCACCTCCCAATTCATCCATGTCTCTCTTGCATTATGGATGATAAATTCCACTTATACCATTCAGCTTCCCAGCCTGTGAAAAGGCACAGTCTGTCGTTGAAGAGGCTTGTGCAATGTGGGAGTTCATAACTGGGCAGAGAACCAGATCCAAGTTGTAAATGTGGAGCTGGAGTTCTAGACCTGCTTGGATATAAGGACTGACATCTAGCAACCATCACTTGAATAAAACATTATTTTCCCATTAAAAAAACCATAATGTTGCTCTGATAATTGTTTTGAGTAATCCTTGCTTCCTGCATGGCTATTGTGACTCATCACAGTGGAGATCTTATCCATTCTGCTTTGCAGATGCTCTCAAGCTGTTTATTCCTGAACTGACTCAGCTTCTGTATCATCAGCATCTTCCCTCCTCTGCTCCAAAAATGTACATCATGCTAAGGACTTCATTCTCCTTCTGGCTTAAAAATGACCGGCACTGTTGGCAGCGCTTTTAAATTTAACTCAAGGTTTAAGAAAGTTGTACGTGAAAAATTCACTGGTTGTCTCAAGTCTTGAATATGCAGCTGAGAAGCTCGGATTGCAAAAAATATCTGCCTCCAAGTACTTATCTCACTTTTTAGCAGGAACAAATCTTTCTTCCTTTTGGATTTTCATAGAATGTTTTGAGTTGGAAGGGGCCTTAAAGATCAACCAGCTCCAACCTTCCTGCATTGAGCAGGGACTTCTCCTGCTAGATCAGCATGCTCCAAGCCCCATCCAACCTGGTCTTGAACACCTCCAGGGATGGGGCAGCCACCACTTCTCTGGCAACCTGTTCCAGTGCCTCACCACCTTCATGGTGAAGAATTTCCTCCTTATGTCTAGTCTAAACCTTCCTCTCTCCAATTTAAAGCCATTCTACCTAGTCCTATCACACCGTTATAAAAAGTCTCTCCCCAACTTTCTTGTAGCCACTTCAGATACTAGAAGGTCACTAGAAGGATCCTTCTCTTCTCCAGGCTGAACAACCCCAACTCTCTCAGCCTGTCCTCATATGGGAGGTGCTCCAGCCCTCGGATCATACTTGTAGCCCTCCTCTGGACCCGTTCCAATAGCTCCATCTCATTCTTCTGTTGAGGATTCCAGGACTGGACACAGTACTCCAAGTGGCGTCTCACAAGAGCAGAATAGAGGAGCAGAATCCTCTCCCTCGCCCTGCTGGCCACACTTCTTTTCATGCAGCCCATCATCAACCATTGATGTTTGGCCTTCTGGGCTACGAGCTCGCATTGCCCACGCAGGCTCATTGCTTTCTGCAAACGGTTTGCCAGAGTAATAAATCCCCATTGTGATCTGGGCGTCCTATGACCTCAGTTACGATTTACTCCATGAGGTGTTAAAAGGGATGGGTGGTTCATCGGTCTGTATAGAGTTCTGCGCTATTGCCTTTGTAACAAGGGCTTAGATTCTCTTACTGGCATTTATAAGTAAATATGAAGTTTTAAGAAAGCTAATTAGTAATGGTGTAGCAAGCAAGAACACCACAGGATTCAAAGGAAACCTTGAATGCACAATGAATTTATTAGAGGGGTCCAGTACTCCAGAGCGTTGTACACCTCCATGCCCTGTGTTCTAGCATGTTTAAATCCAGAACCCTCAGAGCTGTGGTGCGGCCGTGGGCAGGTCCTGGTGTCTGTATTGCCAGCGTGACACGTTCGTCAGGTTTGGGGTGTACAGCGCATCCTCCTGTAACTCTCACCTTGCAATTCGGGCTAAAGGAGTTGAAATAAGGGTATAACTCCTTTTAGCATTACCTGGCTCTAAATACACATTTAAGACTTACTCTGCTGTTAGTTTACTTCTCCCAAGTAATGAGGGATAGGATGAGAGGAAATGGCCTCAAGTTGTACGAGAGGAGGTTTAGATTGGATGTTGGGAACGACTTCTTTACCAGCAGAGTGGTGAAGCCCTAGCAGAATCTGCCCGGGCAGTGGTGGAGTCTCCATCCCTGGAGGTGTTAAAAACCCCATGTAGATGTGGCACTTCGTGACATGGTTTAGTAGGCATGGTGGGGTTGTGTTGGTGGTTGGACTGGATGGTCTTTCTCTTTTCCAGCCCTAATGATTCTATGAATCTATTTGAGGCTACAAGTTGTTTTTGATCCTGAAGCAACAGGAGTTGCCAGGAGTCCTGCAAGTGACAGGGCTGTGTGCAGGGAGGCAGTGATGGGCCTCTATCCTCCTCCTCTCGGCATTTCCTCTGCCGCTGTTCTGGGCTACAGGTCAGGAGATTTGGCATCCAACTCACAGCAGCGGAGTTGTACTGGGAAGCTTTCCCTTTCCTATTTGAATTCACTTTCATCCTCCTGTGGGCAAAATGGAATCTGATGTTTAATACACAGTGTGTTGCAGCGAGGCTTTGAGCACCCTGATCCAGTGGGAGGTGGCAGGGGGATTGAACTGGATGGTTTAAGGTCCCCTCCAACCTAAACCATTCCATGACTCTATGAATAAACAATTTGTTCTGCTTTTCTAGGGCTTTTATCACTGAAGTTGAGCCCTCTGAATTGGCGCTGCCATTGTATGACTTGGAGTTACCCTCTTGTCACTAGTGCTGCAAGATGTGTGTGTGATCCCTGACAGCAGAGCATCTTTACTTTTAACTGACTTTTCCACTCTTTGTATTATTGGCGCTTATTTAAGCTTCTTATGTCATATTTGGGTAGAGGTTTGCTTTCCAAACTGAAAACACTTTCAATCTTAGAAGTTGCATGCTGACAATTGCTTTCACTCAGTGCCTGGTGACAGAGAGAGGAGGTTGGGACAGTGCCAGCCTTCGTATGGTTCTGCAGATATATCTGTCACTCAAGGTGGTTACCTCAGCTGTCAGTCTCATATGATTACGTAAAGTCTTTAAATTATCTCCTTTTTGCAGGCAATCAAGAAATTAAGGGTCGGAGACTTGCAGAGATTTATTTGGTGGCATTTAACAGTGATCTGTTTGCTAGTAATTTGATTCAGCAGAATGAAAAAGTCAGGGATTTGTCTTTTAAGGAGCAGATTAGCAGGTTTCTCTATCACTCTTAAAGCTTTGTTTTGTCACTTCAGGGCTGGGCTTTTACAAATGGGACTTGTTATCTCTTGTGTAGGTAGCAGGCTGGTGAGGTAGTTCCTGTGGATTTAAATGGAGCTCAATTTTAAATACCCTCATTGGCTAAAAGGAGAGTAAGAAACTTTCTTTGTTACTTCAGAGATACTTCTTTCCCTGTATATGTGACACTTGAGGGGATTAGTACAGCCAGAATGAACCCCTAAATGATTCCCAACTCCAGGAATATCTGTGTGTTACTTCTGGTTTTGTAGTCTGCAGAAACAGTTGTGTAAGAAAATGTAATAACTTTATTTTTGAAGGAGTTACATTTAGTGTCCTTATTTGACTTGTTCATCACTGGACCTGTATATACCATAGAATCATTTGGTTGGAAAAGACCTTTGAGATCATTGCATCCAGCCCACTGTCCACTGCTAAACCAACCTTGCCTGCCTCCAGGGCCAGGGATTCTACCACTGCCCTGGGCAGCCATTCCAGTGCCTGAGAACCCTTTCAGTGAAGAAATTTATCCTAACATCCTTTCTAAAACTCTCCTGGCACAACTTGAGGACATTTCCTCTTGTCTTATCACTTGTTACTTGGGAGAAGAGACCAGCACCCACCTCACCACAACCTCCTTTCCAGGAGCTGTAGACAAGGTCTCCCGTCAGCCTCTTCTTCTCCAGGCTAAAAAAAACTCAGTTCTCTCAGGTGCTCCTCGTAAGACTTGTTCTCCAGCCCCTTCCCCAGCTCTGTTTCCCTTCTCCAGACATGCTCCAGCCCCTCAATGTCCTTCTTGTAGTGAGAGGCCCAAAACTGAATGTAGGATTTGAGGTGCTTGAGCAGCAGAGTTCATGGTCCAAGAAAGCCTTTTGCACGGCAGAGCTCCAGTGCTGCATGAATCCACCTGGTCCTGCAGCATCACCAGTGAAATGTCACCATGTCACAATCAAAAAGAGCACTTGAAGGTGTGTGGAGAAACTTGAAGTAAGTCAATATGGTACTGCATTGCAAAGTGACAGGAAAGTTTCATGGCTGCACCTCATCTGTGCCCAAGTGAGGAAGGATTCACATGGAGTTGGTTCCATTGATGTGTGGGGGTGACTCTGCCCTGGGCTGAGAGAGATTTGATGCAAAATCCTGTCCTTGGGATGAGAGGGTGGCCTGTCACGTTTTTATACCTGTCTTTGTACAATTAATATACACAAAACCTCTTGCCTTTGGGTGCTGGGTTGTGATAAGCAGCATCAATTCCTACAGGCACGAAGTCCACTTCTGTCATTTGCAGTTTGTGAAATCCTATGAAACGAAAGAAAATCAAGGAGTGTTGTGTCAGGATAATAGCAATAGGTAAGTAATGACCGCTTCATCGCTGTTTCACAGACATGGGTGTATCTGGTGCTGAAGGTATTTTTAAGGACAGACAGAATAGTGAGTAAAGCACGGGGGATTTTTGGTAAATATGCTTATTCATTTTTAAGGAAATAATAAAGAAGCTTAATAGTACATGGAATTCTTACTTTTTTGTTGGCTTTTTGCGAGGGCGTTGCTTGTTGGTTTTTTTTTCACCCTGTGTCCTTCAACTTACCCAGATAATGACTTATTTACAACTGTAAATGAAAAACTATGTACTATGAGACAAGGCGGGTCTTCATTTTTCAGTGTCAGATTAAGCTGTAGACAGTGCAGTCCTCAGGATCTGATGATATGTGTGGCCGGCCTCTTGTTTTAATTTCTTCTTTTCTTTTTTTGTGCTTGTACCTGTGGTCAAGAGCTGGTTGAGCCAAGTCTCCTGCTGGGAATGTGTTATGCAGTTGTCATAAATCAAGCGAAGCGCGCACGCGGTCAGCACAAACTCCTCAGTGTCAGCAGAGCTGGGGATTGCTTCCAAAGGATAACTTCAGCCTGGAGAGGCTGATCTGTTGGCTCTTTCCACAGATGAAGGAGGGGTGGGCTGCTCTAGAGGAGGGCCACGGGGTCCAGGGCGCCGGCAGTGGCGGTCCTGGCCCAAGAAGCAGCAGGCAGGGCTCCCATTCAGGGCTGGAGGGTCATCCCAGGGCTCGGCTGTGCTGGTCCAGCCAGGCAACTCCAGGGAATCTGCTGGCATCTTCCACACAGGAGCCATGCCTGCAGCCTCCCCTCCCTTTGGCTCGGCAGCTGATGTGACTTGGCACCTGCAAGGGCTTTTGGCATGAGAACTGGCAACCTTTGCTTGGGAGAGTGACGTGAAGCAGGAATTCTGCTTAAATGTTTTGCCTTGTATTCTGAAAGAGTCTATCCCTCCCTGCTGTTGTTGGGAGCTCAGGGGACGTTAGCCCCACTCTGTACTCTAGTTTCTTCAAATCCTGCCAGTCACAAAAAGAAAATGAGTCTATTATTTTCATGAGACATGAAAAAATACATAATCTTTTCTTTCATGGGAGAATAAGGATGAGGAGGGGGATTTGTATTGCACCAGCTCTAGAAAGTGAAGATTGATGCTATGAACTTGACAAGATGGTTTAAAAAAATAAATAAAAATTGCATACTACTTGGATCCTACTTTAGAAAACAAAATCATTCTGAAAGCTGATGTGTGCTGCTGAAGGGAGACCTCATCTCTCTTTTCAACTACCTGAAAGGAGGTTGTAGCGAAGTAGGTGCTGGTTCTTCTCCCCGGTAAGAAGCTATAGGATGAGAGAAAATGGCCACAAGTGCCAGGAAAGGTTTAGATTGGGTATTAGGAGCAATTTCTTTACTGAAAGATTGGTAAAGCATTGGCAGAGGTTGCCCAGGGCAGTCACCATTTCTGGAGAGGTTCAAACGACATGTAGATGTGGAGCTTCAGGACATGGTTTAGTAAGTAGGGTGGTATTGTTTTGGTGGTTGGACTTGATCTTAGAGGTCTTCTCCAGCCTTAACAATTCTATGATGGACCCATTTGTTTATCTGAGGTGTCAAAGGAAGGAAAATGTCATCTGAGCAAGAGATCTGTGTGAAATGAAAATGACTTCAGCCATGCTGCACATAACTTTGTAGGTGGGATCAACACCTCTTGCTAGCAGCCAAAAAAGTTCTTAAGACATTGAAGAGATTTTTGAGATATGCATAAAGAAAGATTATTCTGAGTTAGACTGCTGGGATTTAAATTAGTGGCTATATTGAAGGGAAGGTATACTCAGCTTGAAGCCACTCTAATTAGTGTCAGGTCAGCTTGTCCTCAGAATTTGAAGTAATAAAATAGTTGCTAAAAGAGTGGATCCATTGCAATGGGGAAAAATGGTGAGAGGCTGAGCGTTTGTGGAGCTGGGATTGTTGTTATAATGGGTAATGGTATTTTTAAATGCTGATTGCAGGTATGTTTTGTAAAATTTCCAATCACTTGCATTCCTCCAGCTGAGCTGCTAATGGATGGTGCTGGGCACGTAGTTCCTAAGTTCAGCTTGGGATCTGTATTTTTGTAGGGACTAGTTTGTGAAAATTTACATTAAGAGTTAAAAATGTTGAGCCTTTCTTTGTAGCAAATATCAGTTATGTCAAGGAAATATGTCAAATTTAATTGAAGTACGGTTGGACTTTATGAGTTATGGTTGGACTTGATGATTGCAAAGGTCTTTTCCAACCTAGGGATTCTATGACTTCTTAAAGACATGAAGTGCTTTGGAATTATTCCATGGAAACAGCATTTAGAAAGTCTTACCTGTCAGGACTGTTTCTGTTGACATGGGGTCTGTATATTGCTGGCAGAGAACTGGGCATTTTTGGCTCTTGCTGGTTGTGGGTTGATTTTGTTTGAAGCCAGATGTTGGCTCTTGGGTGTTAGTGTAACTTCCTGTGTTTAAATGCCGATGTAGTTGCTGTTGTTTTTTATGTGCCAGCCCCACAGTACAGCTCTTTGTAAAATTACTTTTTAGTAATTTTCGATTCCCAGTGACAATTGATGTTGTTAAACATTTTGTGTCGCAGATGTAAATTCACATAAAGCCTTGGAGAACTGGAGGTAGCAAAACAGTTTCCCCACTCCTAGGAAATTAAGTAACTATAGGATGGGAAAATTTGTAGAGAGGAAGAGCACCTCCCATACAAGGACAGGCTGAGAGAGTTGGGGTACTTCAGCCTGGAGAGAAGACTCCAGGGAGACCTTAGAGCAGCTTCCAGTAATGAAAGGGGCTCCAGGAAATCTGGGGAGGGGCTATTGATCAGGGAGGGCAGGGACAGGATGAGGGAGAACTGGTTTTGAGCTGAAAGAGGGGAGACCGAGATGAGATCTTAAGAAGAAATGTTTTGCTGTGAGGGTGGGGAGGCCCTGGCCCAGGTTGCCCAGAGCAGTGGTGGCTGCCCCATCCCTGGAGGGGTTCAAGGCAAGGTTGGATGGGGCTTGGAGCCCCTGATCCAGTGGGAGGTGTCCCTGCCCACGGCAAGGGGGTTGGATCTGGGTGAGCTTCAAGGTCCCTTCCCACCCAAACTGTTCCATGATTCTATGATTTGAGAGGAGGTAAGGAAAAAAAGTCAAGGAAAGTAGGAGTAATGTGTGTAGGCAGCAAAGGGAGAAGATGAAAGGACTCAGAAAGGAAAACAAGGGGTGAAATGAGAAACCTTTCAGGCTAAGAGCTCAGTTGGCCAGCTGGACACAGATGACATTGCTGAGTGCTACAGGGCGCTGTCACTGCTGCAGTTATTTCCGCCTGCCCCAGCAGCTGGGCTCCTGGTGCTTTTCTCAGCTCGGTACAGTGCCACGAGATCTGCCGACTGGGCTGCTGCTCAGAGCTGCCTGCACAGGGTTTCCTTTGCCTGGGGCAATTTAGCTGCACAAGATGGTTGAAGAGACTAGCCTTACCTGAAACATGAGGATGGTACTTTTCTGTTATTGAAAGCTGAATATTCATGTTTTTTCATGAAAGTTTCTGTAACAAATTGCCTAGAAAGCTTGTGCTCCCAAGAGGTTTTCTATTGGCTTTTGCCAGAGAGCCGATCTTTCATTATAATGTGGTTGCAGTGCATTTAACATGAATTTAAAACCAAACAACTCCTCCCTAGAAGTAGCCTTGCCAGTAAACTCTGTTGGTGGTCCTAAGCTTTGCTGAAGGAGCACAGCTCAGAGCGGATGCTTCTCCCAGCAGCACTGGAGCTCCTGTGGCATGGCAGCTTTAACCTTAAGTTGTGCTGCTAATACAGAAAAGCCTTCTTCCATGCCCTCGCACCGAACATCGGAGCCATAGGGACAGCATTAGGCCTCACAAAGCTTTGTGTCTCATCCGCAGAAGATGCATCATGCGTACCTGCAGTTGTGCTGGTTTGGGTTCATGGTCTTCCAGAGCACTCCAGGTTTGGTAGTGCATATGTTTTGCTTCAAATTTTTATAAGGGTTCAGCTATCTGACGTGATTAGGAATTTTGACTTTCATTTTGGTTTGCAGATGCTGCAAAAACATGTGCTGATGCACACACCCCATCTTCCCTCCAGCCCTCTTCCTTGTTTACAGGAGTACAGAGTGGCAAAGCCCCACCAGAAGTCAGATTTTCAACCCCGTATTTCTGACTGTATCATAGAGGTGAACCTCTCACCCCTGTGTGCCCTTGTCCTACATAAAAGCTGATGTCTCACAATGATTAGGAAGCAGCTGGCAGTTAACAAGGAGTTTTTGTTGACTGGGAGAAGTGGCGAGTTCAAAGCTGAACCTCTCCCTTGATAAAGAAAGATGAATTCTTTACTGGGGGAGGGATCTGGCTGGTGCCTGGCCACTGCCAAGTACGTGCTGTACCGTTCCACACTGGCGGATGCATCGCTCCGGTTCCTCTTCCTGATGAGGTCTCAGTACTGGTGAGTTTATTGGTGATGTGAGCAACTGAGAGTGGAAAGCAGAGCAGCAGCTCCTCAGTGTTGTAGAAATGCAGTTAGTGCTAAGTGCAGAAGCTCTTATTGCATAGGTGTCATTGAAAAGCACAATATTCTGGAGTTCATGGGTGCATTAGAGAATCATGGAATGATCTGGGTTGGAAGGAACATTAAAGCCTATCCATTTCCAACCCCCTGCCATGGGCAGTGACACCTCCCATGGGATCAAATTGCTCCAAGCCTTTTCCTCTCAGCTTTCTCTTCTCCAGGCTGAAAAACCCCCTCTCTCTCAGCCTGTGCTCGTATAGGAGGTGCAGAGTTTGAGTTTTAACACTGTAAGAGGGGGTTTTTCCTCACATGAGTTAGGTATTGAGGTTACTGAATTACTGGGTTTAGATGTGACCTGGAGCCTGGCAGGTGTGAGGAGGGTCCATCCCACAGGAACTTGCCTCCTTTCCTGCCTCCAAGATCCCATTTGGGATGTGCAGGCTGTGCTACTTGGTTTGTCAGAGGCCTTTCTCAGGAAGAGAAAATTTTTTCGAGGTTAATTGGGAAGAAGTTTCATCTTATGAGGAAAATGAAAGGGAGAAAATGAGAGGATGCTGCCGGCACTTAACTGATATCAATGAGTTGCCTAAGGATGCTCCCTAGTGTTGTATATTGCTTTTAAAGGTCTATTTCACATCCATTCAAGACTGCAGATACAGCACAGGAAGATGTGATTGGCAAATCCAAATAAAAACAAATTTTATCTCAGGCTGAAGTCATAATTTTAAGAGAGCTGGAGAGACCTATTATTATGCATCAAGTCTTGCTTCTGTAAAGCAGTTTATAGAAGACCTGGTTGGTGCTGATTTACATTTGTGTGCATAAATAACAAAATAAATGATGTTAAACCAGCTACATGTTTAAAACTCTACATTACAGTCCCTTTCACAGAGTGCCGTCGGTGTTTAGAAGTGGTACAGTCCATGTGCATAGGCAGCACCCAACGACTCGGCGCTAAGATGTTCCTTCTCTTGGCCTGGTTCTATGGAAATACCAAGAGGGGGTGAGTTTATCTTTCACTCCTCTTCTCAGCGCTCTCTGACTTTATTTTAAAAACCTGTTTTATATGAGGTGTATTGATGGAAGAAAACAGTACTGGAAGAAGTATCTGCACAGAGATTTTGTTGTCTGTGCAGATCATAAATATATCTGTTTGATTTCAAGGGGGAAATGCAGCTGGACTATTGAGACAAGGTTGAGGTGGTAACCACACACTTCAGACAGATTCCAGGCTGTGAAGCCACCTCTAGACTGAATGCAGACTTTGTAAACCATGCTTTTAATGATGTGTCGGCACTCACCAGGATTGTGCTTGTGTTTGTAGCTCTTCAGCATGCAGGCAGCTCTGTGCAGAGTCATTACCTAATAAGTTAAGGTGAATTTTATGCTTTATTGGGCTGTGAATGTATTTTACCTTTCTCCAGAAATAAAACAGGTGGTTCCCTTCTAAGTGAGGATGCAAAGATTGTGCTCATTTTCCTTAGAAATTAATAGGCCACTGAGAGCTCAGGAGGGGCAACAGAGAAACTTTTATTTTAAATACACGCAGACATTAAGAAACTCGACTCTGCATCAACATGTAGCCTTAGACTGTCGACAGGCACTGTCCCATTTGAAGGTGTTGGTTAACTCAGCTGCTGGAGCACAGTTGTTAAGCTAACAAGTAAAATTCAGTGAAGAATGTGAAGCACCTTGGCCTTCCCAAGCTTTGGGCTTGTCTGCAGTTTGGTGGTGCCCCAAAACCTCTGACCTACCCAGAGCCAGGTGTTTCAGCCACTTCACAGATGATGACTCAATGACTCAGTATTTTCTTTTTGCATCTATGTCCAGACTTTTCTGGCTGTAAGTGTATAGTCACGGAGTTCCTTTCTTATGTGCTCCGCCAAGAGGTTTCTGTCACCACAAAGTGCTTTGTGCTGATCTTATTATCAACAGCTCTGGTAAAGGGCTTGGACTGCACAGCTCTTACTAGCTGTTAGGACGACTTGAACTAGAAACCTGATAAGAGTTTTCAAAATTGAACTATCCTGATAGTTTGGTCATTCAACTGTAATTTGGTGTTTAAACACCAAGGACTCAGCTCACTTCTCCGCTCTGTTCTTCACTTACTTCCGAACTCCATCATGTCCTCCCTTACCTAGCTCCTGTTTCCTCTGCCTGAGCAGGTGTTGTGTGAACATGGAATCCTAGACTGTCCTGAGCTGGAAGGAATCCACAAGGATCATTGAGTCCAGCTCCTGTCCCTGCACAGGACACCCCAACATTCACACCGTGGGGCTGAGTATGTTGGCCAAAGGCTTCTGGAATATTGTCAGGCTTGGGGCCGTGACTGCTTCCCTGGGAGCTGTTCCACGGCTCCACCACCCTCTGGGGGAAGAACCTTTTCCTGATGTCCAACCTAACCCTCCCCTGGCACATCTTCTTGCCATTCCCTCAGGTTCTGTCGTTTGTCACCAGAGATGAGAGCTTAGTGCCTGCTCCTCCTCCTCCCCTTGTGAGGAAGCTGCAGAGCATGATGAGGTCTCCCCTCAGTCTCCTCTTCTCCTGGCTGAACAGACTCAGTGACTTCAGCTGCTCCTCTAAACCCTTCCCTAACTCTGTACTCTCCTCTGGGGACTCTCCAGCAGCTTTAGATCCTTTCTGTCCTGTGGTGTCTTTTTTATCCTTTTTATCCCGAACTGCACCCAGTGTTCAAGTTCAGGCCACACCAGTGTGGTGTGAAGAGGGACGATTCCCTCCCTTGACGACTGATACTTTACTGATTTACATACAAATGGTAAAAGCTGGGGTTTGGAAATGTGTGGATGAAAGGATAGGTAAAGTTCTGCCTCTTTTAATATGTTATTTTACTCTGTTTCAGATGTCTCCTGCAGTCAGTAATTGTAATGAGCCTTTGTGAGAGAGATGGAGACTCCTCCACCCTTCACTAGAATTTGCCACCTTATCCCAAATGCTCCAAACCACATTTCACAGAATCACAGAATCACTAGGTTGGAAAAGACCCTCAGGATCATTGAGTCTAACCATTCCATGGTCCATGATTTAAATCGTGGAGTTGGAGCTTTTCACAACTTGGTCCCTTTTCTCTCTCTTCATCTCTGGTTCTGAAGTAAAATAGGTTCAGGAACGTAAATTCCTTTAAAATTGGCTGCAGTCTGTAGTTTCTGAGTAGGAAGAGTCCACTGCAGGGGATCAAATTCCAGCTGAGATTTAACTCGCGCCCATTTCTGGTGCTGCGTCCAGGGCAGTGCAACCTGCCCCAGCGCTGCTGTGACACGCAGTCCTCTTCTCCAGCTGGGTGGGATCAGGAAGAGAAATTTCTTTCCTAGCTGTGTATGGGGTGCCTGGATAAGCTGGACCACGGCTGTGTCTTTTGAGTCGTGTTTTTCCTTGTTCCGAGTGGCATCTGATTGAGTTCTTGAGAGGGAAAAGTGCTGCGACTGTCTCTGCAGCTGACAAAGGCTTGAAGCACTGAGACTGCCGAAGAAGTTTCGTAGAGACAGATACAAGCTGTCAGCTAATGGAATGCTGATCATTTCACAACATCCTTGTGATTATTTCATACTTCACCGGAGCCAGATGTTACCGGCTGAATGTTTTCTGTAGAAAGCACTGCTGTACTTGGACTCATTGCCCCTGTACAGGACTTGAGTCAGTGAAGGACTTCAGCACATGTCTAAGTTTCATCAGTGCTGCTGAACTAAGGACTTGATTTAATATACACGGGTTTGGAGTTCTGTGTAGTCAAGACCCCCGCATTAGTTGTTAGTAAAGGAGCAGAAAGGGGCTGCGGGCTTCTGTGAGCGCTGGGTTAAACTGTGGTGTTAGGTGAAAATATCCACTGCTGCCGTGGTTTACAATAATTTGCAATTGGTTGCCTTATTTGAAGGTGACTGCAGTAACGGAGCTTGCAGGTGTACATAGTATCATGAATCTTGATGAATTATACAAGCACGACTTGCTCCTTTTGATCATGAGAAATGAGTTGAAACAAAACATGCGAGTCGTGTGTGTGATATGAGTGCTGCAGATTTTTGACAGGTAGGAATTAGGTAATTAAACACTTGGTGTGGCCGGGAGGGTGAGGAAGGGGATTCTGCCCCTCTGCTCTGCTCTAGCGAGACTTCACCTGGAGCCCTGTGTCCAGTTCTGGAGTCCTCAGCACAGGAAGGACATGGAGCTGTTGGAGCGAGTCCAGAGGAGGACATGGAGATGATCTGAGGGCTGCAGCTCCTCCTGTATGAAGACAGGCTGAGACAGTTGGGGTTGTTCAGCCTGGAGAGAAGAAGGCTGCAGGAAGACCTTAGGGCAGCTTCCAGTCCTTAAATGGGCTCCAGGAATGCTGGGGAGGGGCTCTTGATCAGGGAGGGCAGGGATGGGATGAGGGCGAACAGTTTCCAGGTGAAAGAGGGGAGATTGAGATGGGATCTTGGGAAGAAATGTTTTGCTGTGAGGGTGGAGAGGCCCTGGCCCAGGTTGCCCAGAGCAGTGGTGGCTGCCCCATCCCTGGAGATGTTCAAGGGCAGGTTGGATGGGGCTTGGAGCCCCTGATCCAGTGGGAGGTGTCCCTGCCCATGGCAGGGGGTGGGACTGGATGGGTTTTGAAGTCCTTTCCAACTCAAACCATTGTATAATTTCTCTTGGAATATTGTGGCCAAATGCCCCTGTGGGGTTATGCTGAGCTGCACCATGGGAGACCAGACAGTTTGAGCCAGATATAAAGGTTGAAATGGAGATAAGCACCTGGTACCTCCTGTGTGTAACATCAGCAACCGTGTCAAACAAGGTGCTTCATTTAGAAGATTAAAACTCTCTTATTTTCCTAATTTCTACTCCAAATCATTGATTTCTTAGGGAATTGAAAACCTTTTTGCTGAACAGCCCTGGTTCTGGTGCACACTGCATGGCAAAAGAGCAATCCCCTGCTGTGCTTCCTGCTAGGGCTGCTGAATTCCCCTGAAACACTCCAAACACCATTGTCAGCCCATTCAAATTAATATTTCCTCCTACGTTTGTGAGGGATGAAAGGAAGTTGGTTTTGTTGCTGTTCAGTTAAGTATCCCACTGAATTTCCTTTGCAATAACTGCTCTGGCACTAGGTGCTACCTGGAGAATTCCAGCCTCCTTGAGGTTAACGGGTCCAGGCGGAACCGTGGGCCATCGACTCTTCCAAGCCATCATTAATCCAGGAAATGCCCTGGGCTGCAGTCATTATTGCTGAAATACTTGTACAAACTCTGATTGCAGAACTTCAGAGAGAAAGGCCAAAGGAAATGAGAGTGCTCCTCAGAACTAGAGAAAATAAACAAACAATGCAATTTATGATGATAAATCTGACAAGGACCAATGAGGAGTACAGAAGAACACCCACATAAGGAGAGCTGAAGCCCTACAACAATGGATTGTTCGTTTTAAGCATCCCTATACACTAATTAGAAACTCAGTCCAACGTAGAGGTTTCCTTCCTCTGATGTTCAGAAGTGTTTGCTCTGCAGTCCCCAGCCCCTTCAGAATGGAGCCGGAGGGCAGATGTTTCATTGGGAAGAGGCCAGGCTCCTGGGGCATCCTGAGTGCTGGCTGATGCTATCTGTAATCTTCTCTTACCTGTCCAAGGTGTGCTGGTCTGTGGCCAGGGCTGCTCTTTGGTTGTTAACACGCTGTATCAAGTTACTTTGAGGGTTGTGCTGAGGAAAGACACTGGCACCAGCAGCTGGGGATGAGTCAGGGAGGGAGTTTTCCCAGTTTGGTTCAGTGATGTTCTGAATAGAGATGAGAACTCAATTCACAGTGAATAACTGCTCTGATGAGTGTTACTGGGTTTCTGCTTTGCATGAATTGGTCATGGAGAGGAAGAACATTTCGGCCTTTTTTTGCCTCCCAGAAACGATTGTAGAGTTTTCCATGAACAGCTTCTGGATGGGCTCACCTGGAGGGCAGCTAAGGGAGTGGATTTTCCTTCTGTGCTGCATGCGGTCGCACTAATCAGAGCTGATCAAGCCCTGGTCATCAGCCTGAGAGTTTTTTTCCGTTAGCAAAGTTGCAAAACTCAAATACCTAAAAGCTCACAACTGCAGCCTGAAAGAAAAGTAAGCTTTGGGGTCAGCTTCATCTGACTATTCATGACCTTGTGACCAGTTCCCTGTTGGGTATTAGCTCTGCCAGTGTGCATGTAGTGTCTGCACTGGTAGTCTCCACTCCAGTGAAGAAGGTGTGGTTCAGATACAGAAGTACAATCCTCCTTTGTGACTTCAAATGGAAATACAATACCTGCTGTGACTGGTATGAGATCACATTGGATATTTCTATGGTTTGCATGATGAGAAGGGGCTCCTGATCACAGAGTGTGGGGATAGGATGAGGGGGAATGGTTTTCAGCTGAAAGAGAGGAGGAAGAAATGTTTTGCTGTGAGGGTGGGGAGGCCCTGGCCCAGGTTGCCCAGAGCAGTGGTGGCTGCCCCATCCCTGGGGCAGCCTGGATGGGGCTTGGAGTCCCTGATCCAGTGGAAGGCGTCTCTGCCCATGGCAGGGGGTGGAACTGGATAGGTTTTAAGGTCCCTTTCAAACCAAACCATTCTATGATTAACATGTGTCTAGCGTTGTTAAGGAATTGAACTTCAAACTGGCACAATAGCTTGCCTTGTCCTTGATCAACATTCCCAATCAAAAACAAAGACTTTTTTCACTGCTGCACTCTTAAAATTTAAAGCAGCAACATGTCCTGATGGATGGCTGTCCCTGGTGTAGCAGTGTGTGTTTGGAGAGTTCCATAGTGAAACTAATGAGTTGTTTTCTGTAGATAAACACACACAAGCAGGGGTCTTCATTAACATCTTCGTATTTGTTTACTTTTTTCTTTAAGAATATTATTACTGTAATTTAATTACCATTACAACCTCAGCTCAATTTGTAGCTGGCTAAGAATGTACCAAAAGTTCTCATGTACCAGATGCTTGAGTTGCAGCAGATTCAGTGGTCCTGCCTGACTTTCCCAAATGCTGTGACAGAGGGTCCCCAACTACATCCCTGATAAACATTATACCTCCTAATTTTAACTTTAAAATTAAACAGGGTTGGTGGAAATGCCAGCTTTGACGAAAGGAGCCTACCTAGCCACAAAAAGATTCGCACAAAGAGCATGCTCTCCCCCAAGGTAAAATTCTTTAGACAGGAATTGCCAGGGTAATCGGAACCAGGCTTTCCAAAGCCTCAGCTCTTTTGGAAGTTAATAGACAGCATAAATACAGCCTGTGCTGTATCTGGGGAAGGGAAGTTGAGGAGGAAAATACAGCCAAGACTGTGCTGAAGGGCAAGAAACATGATGCCTACATTGAGTTATTATTGTAGGTAACAGAGAGATGATTGTGTATGAACACTTTCCCTTGAAATGCAGTGACAGAAGGATAGATCCAAATGAGCCAGGATTTTAAAAGGCAGGAGGAGAAATTGCTTCAGATTTTAGTTGATGAAAAAGGTTACAGAATTTATGTAGTTGTTCCCCTCAACCACCTTCCTTCAACCTGGAGCTAATAAAGGGTGCTGTCATGGAAACGGTTAATACCAAACATAGTCTAAATTATCTGACCTCTGGCCCAGGTAATTCAAGTTTTAACTCACGAGGATTATCCGGAACTAAAGCCAGAGGGAATATAAGGTTGCTATTCATTCACACATTGAACAAACTCTGCCAGTCCCGGGCAGGATTGACGTTATGTTGATGTATGTCTCTATAGTCCATAGTAAAACGAGAACGTTCAGTTTGGTTTATCCAGCTTTTCACTGTGCCTTGGGGCAGACATAGCTCTATATTTTGCCAAGCAAGCCAGCATAAGGAATTTATAATGGAGGAAACACAGCATTTTCAGGTTGAAATGGAAAGCAGATGCCTCCCATGGAGTGAAGGCAATATAAGAAGAACTTGTCCTGGATAGATGCTGGGATGGATTTCTAAAGAGACACAGGTGACTTCAGAGGAAGCAGGAGAGCACAGAAAAACACTGTGCTGTATGGGATTTAAAATGAAGGCAGGTTGCTGCAAGTGTGATGGACCTCGCTCATATTGCTGTGGTGATGGCATGGCGAATCCCGGTAGGAATGGAAGAGGATGATGGAAAAGAGGAGAGAAGGATTAAGTACTGGATTGAAGCCACAAAGTGTGTTGAACTGTCAGCCTGTATTTCTCCTGCAATCTGGTTTTTCATTATTTCCAACTAGAGGAGTCTGCAAGTCTAATGAGCACACGTGGGTTAAAGCCCCTTCCCCAGCAATGAGCTAACTGAGGATTTGATCATGGAAACACTCCAGCCCTACTCTCATTTCAGCAAGATTTAGAGTCAAATGTGCTCCTGAATGCAGAGCCTGCAGTAACCTGCGCAGGGTAAACCATACGCTCATTTATCTGGGAACCAGCCCTGAGTAAAGTTCACCCAGTCCTGATGACGTAAGTGATAGTTCAGTTGGAAGTGAACGCAGCTGCCTTTGGGGCTGTGCAGCCACTCTCCCCTTCCCTATCTTTGCCAAGATAAATGTTCCTCTTCTCTTTACCTTTATTCATTAAAATGTCTTTCTAGCCATCTCCAATAAATCAAGTTAAGAACATATTACAATGCAAACCCAGCTGGTGAAATTCAATGAGGGAATTTAATAAAGTCTTCCAGATAGTTGATAAGATAAGGAATGACAACCTATTAAGAGGTAAAGCCACAGTCCCTTTTCTTATTATTTATTAAAGCTTTAAATGGTGATGGGATTAGAGCAGGAAGAAGACCTGCTGAAAACAGGTATTTTTCAGTATTTGAAGAACTCTGAGTTGATTGTTGTTCTGTGACGTTGCTCTTCATTGTTAGTCGTAATATATGGGTTTATGTTCTCAGCAGCTATTTGATAAGGAAATACAGTACCTTTTCCTTCAGCGTTAGCAAACAATTCTTGTGGAATGTACATGCTGGGGGCACTGCAGGTCTGGACACCCAGACAGACGTATCTAAAACCATGAATATATTTTTGAGGTGGTTTTTGGATTTTTTTTCTATAAGGGAGTAGGAAACAAGTCATGAGCACTGACTAGACGGGAAAAGCAGCTTTCTGCTTCCATCCCTTCCTTGACTGTTTGTGCTTAAGGGAAGGCGAAGAAAACCACTCCTGTTCAGCTCCAGTACTATTTTTGTTCTTTCTCCACTCATCCTTGGTGGGTGAGGATGGTTGCAGTGGGTGAGGGCAACTTATCCCACTGGATCAGCTTTTATATCAAACAATAGCTTTCTTTTAAGATGTGAGAAGGTGTGAATACTACAGTACCTTAGGAGCTGGCTGTTGTGTTTGACAGCTTGAGAAGTCATTGTCCACCACAGCTGTTACTGGTGAGACTCATTAGATGTTCTCAGAGGCATTCAGGAAGGTGATGCTCTACTGCCAGGCTGCTGCGCCGAGCTCTGTGGGGTGGCTGAGTTACGTTGGCTCAGGACGTGGGCAGTTAGTGCAGCTGCTTTTTACAAAATTACATTTCAGCCTGAGAGTCACAGCTGTCAGCTTCCTGTGTGGATGAGCAATGAAATCCTCAAAATGAAGATGTGTCTTAATGGAATGCCTCATTTCTAGAAGGTTCCACATCAGAATTAATCCTAGTGCACAAACTTGTTTTACTTGCAAGATCCTGGGGAGTTGTTGGTTTTTAGTCCCTCCCACTCTGAAGAGTAAATGCTATAGTTCTGGGGAAGATAAATTATTTTCCTCGGGGGTAAGAACCGAACAGCATGCTTCATCATAAGCACAAAGCTCACCTCAGCTCAATTCGAGAGGTATGAAAATTGCCTCTTTCACGTGTGAGTGCTGATCCAGCAATTAACAGCTTAAATTAAAACCAGCAGTGAAGAGATGTAGCTGCCTGGGGCTGACGATATTATGCTGCCCTTGAAATGCCAGTCTTCCCCATGATTCAGACTTTATCTGGAACTTGATGCACTGATGTCCCTGGCTAATAGGTAATCTTACTTGGGAATAATACCAGTTTTGAACTTTACCTGTAGAATCATGGAATAGTGTGGGTTGGAAGGGACCTCAAAGCCCATCCAGTTCCACCCCTGCCATGGGCAGGGACACCTCCCACTGGATCAGGGGCTCCAAGCCCCATCCAACCTGGCCTTGAACACCTCCAGGGATGGGGCAGCCACCACCGCTCTGGGCAACCTGGGCCAGGGCCTCCCCACCCTCACAGCAAAACATTTCTTCCCAAGATCCAATCTCAATCTCCCCTCTTTCACCTGGAAACTGTTTGCCCTCATCCCATCCCTGCCCTCCCTGATCAAGAGCCCCTCCCCAGCTTTCCTGGAGTCCCAACATCTTGCATCAAATGGTTGTATCCAAGCCCTTGCACTGTGGCTTCCTGCATGGGTCTCTGTGTAGACAGAAATTACTGTCTAAGACTCTTCGGTGCATCACAGCTCCTACAATAGTTTTAGTAGAAAATAATTGTTTAACTGAATGAAATTTCAGTACTGTTCAAGCTAATGGCCAGGATTGAACCCACCCCTTGCCACCGGTGGGTGGATGGCTTGGGTGGCTTGCTTGGTGTAAGGGGTCAGTGCTCACTGCTCCCATTGTGTGAGGGAATGTTCAAGGCTTGAGGTGGTCTGCTGTGTCCTGCCTAGACAGAAAGATCATTTAGAACTGGAGAATGGTGGGTAAAAACTATCAAGTAGCTTAGTCAGCCAATGAATTTGCTCAAGGACTGGGGATTTGCACAACAGGAGTTGGTCAGTACATGTATGTGTTCTGCAGAGCTGCAGAACCAACGTGAGAATGGAAGTAAGCAATGAAACCAGGGGTGTTAATCTGCTCAAATGCTCTATGTGGAAAATCAGGTGAAGCTTTAGTGTCAAAGAAGCTCTGGCCAGAAGTTGTAATCTTCATCAGTCTTGGAGCTGGCTGATGTTTTATCACCCTCAAAATGTAAGTTACGAACACAGGGAGTGGGGAAAAGGGAGAGAGAGGTTTTTAAAATCTCTTTTATCTCTTTTGCTATGGTTGACTGTGTGAGTGGGTGGCAGTAACCTGGTATCCCTTAATTGTGTGTTTTCCTCAGTGTAAGGTTTGAGCTTCAGCTGAACTTTTAAAAACACACACACACAACCCATATTAGATTTTTTTCTAGCTGCAAGGTGATATTACTGGGTAGCAGCATGTAAAAGCTGCATGGATATCATGCGGCTGTGGAAAACCTTGATGTGACCGCTAATCAGGCCAGGACAAGGCACTGAGACAATGCGACATCTTAAGGCACAGTCAAGGATGGGTTAAAATTCTCCAAGGGGAAATATTTCTCTAAATATTTGAATTAAATTCTAAATGGCTCTAAAAGGCAATACACAAACTTTTGAGATTAGGCCAAAATGTACTTTAATTCATGTCTTCGGAGTGATGTAGAGTGATAATTGTAGGAGATAAGTTACTAAATTGAAAACAAATGAGGATATGTGATGCTCTTTTAGAGTACAGCCTGAAATAAATGACTTTTTGTTTTCCTGCTGAATAAATTAATAAATAGCAAATTATCTGTTAAGAGATATCTTGTTAAATGCCTGTGAAGTATCAAAGACGCACATAGTATAACAAATATGCAGGATTATGCTGTTCTCAAATAAAAAGACTTTGTTTTCCATGAGCAGATGCAAATCTACTTCTAAATCTGCTAATATCATGAAAGCGCCAAATAAACAAAGCTCTACTGGAATGTATAAGTATTTCTAAGTCAGTTATACATAGAGCTTAAAGTCTTACTCCAGCTATGTGATCATCAAGCTTGTGCATGTGTCT
This sequence comes from Phaenicophaeus curvirostris, assembly GCF_032191515.1. NCBI lineage: Eukaryota > Metazoa > Chordata > Aves > Cuculiformes > Cuculidae > Phaenicophaeus > Phaenicophaeus curvirostris. The sequence goes on along the minus strand of NC_091402.1, from coordinate 2,740,655 downwards.
CATTGTATTTATTTGTACTTGCTAATGTATAATCAAAGTATCATAAATCCATGCTAATGGCTGAGAGTCCTACTATGAATTATTCACTTCTTCTCATTCCTGATTGAGATAAAATGCAGTGGTTTGTTCCTTTTATTACAACTGCATTCTAGATTTAATTATTTATAAGATCATAACAAAAGGCAATACATTTTGTAAATATGACTGCTTAATTGTGTGACACTTCAGTACAGCAACCTGTTATTGAATCTTCAGTGAAGAAGGAGTAATTTGTTCTTATTTGAATTATAAATCATGTAGTTTACTGCAATATAGATTAGTAAATTCTGCTATATTCTTATGTTTTAAAACTATCAATACCGTAGTGACAAATGTGTAAAATGAATGGAGTTTCCACCAAGGGACTGAATTTAAACTGTGTTGGAAAACTATTATGTAGCAATATTTTATAATTATCTGGGTTCAGGTGTTTTTCCTGCCTGGTGTAGCTGCAGATGTCATCCCTCTCGTGTCGTGGAACCAGAATTGTTTAGTTGTAAAAGACCTTTGAGATTATGGAATCCAACCATCCCTGTCCACTGCTAAACCACATCCCTGAGCACCTTATCCACCCATCTTTTACATCCCTCCAGGGATGGGGACTCCACCACTGCCCTTGGCAGCAGTTCCAGTGCCTGAGAACCATTTCTGTGAAGAAATTATTCCTGATGTCTAATTTGAACCTCCCCTGGCACAACTTGAGACCGTTTCCTTTCATCCTATTCCTTGGGAGAAGAGACCAGCACCCACCTCACCACGACCTTCTTTTGGGTGGTTGTAGAAAGTGAAAAGGTCTCCCCTCAGCCTCCAAGCTAAACAACCCCAGGGCTCTCAGCCACTCCCATAAGATTTGTTCTCCAACCCCTTCACCATCTCCATTCCCCTTCTCTGGATGCACTCCAGCCCCTCAATGCTTTTCTTGTAGTGAGGGGCCCATACAGCATCTCTTGTGGTTTTCATTGTTAATATGTTACATGTAATTAGAGCATCGCGTAGGCTGACTTCCAGTTGCAGTGTGTTAAGGTGCCGGGTGCCCCTGTGTGTGAGCAGGAATGGCTTTGGTTGGCAAAAAGCCTCTGTGGCCAGGCTGTGCGGGGTGAAGGAGCACAGGCTTCAGGTCTCTTTTGGGTTGTCTTTCACCAGAGCCTTAAAAAAAAGGAAGAATTTACCAAAGTGTGGAGTGCACCATGTTCCCCGCCTTGCTCCTTTTTTTTTTTCCACCATAGAAATGAGGTCACAGAGGAGCAATGAAGCTCGCTGTGCCACAACCTTTTCTGCAGCCCTTAGAGCATCTGAGTTTTTTGCAGCATAAAGTTGCCTTTCCCCTTCTCCTTATAACCTATCAAAGTTGCACAATGGGAGTTTGTGGGCACCATAGGGGTGAGTTTTGTCCTAGAAGCCCAGATATCCCCCTGAATGCCAACAGTCAACACTGTGCCGACATTCTTTGAGTTGATTTATTCACTAACAAAACCTGTAGAAGGGCTGGGGCAGGGTTTGATGCTGAGGCCAGGTGACTACAGCTGTCAGGGTACACAGGGAAGAGCAGTGTCTTGTCGCTTGCCGGTATCTCCTCCCCTCAGCCGTCCATCCAAGTTAGTAATGGAGATGTTTTTCCACAGACTATTTTCTCTTTTCAGTGAAAAGTGTAATTAAGATGTTGAAATATTATTTCTAAGAAATGTGGTTTGGAAACGCTTGCAGTTCCCATCACCCCAGAGGGTGGGTGCTGTTGGAAAGGCAGTTCCACCAAGACCCCTCACCTCTGCCAGTGATTCAGTCCTGGCATCTTACATCTTGAGTGGAGAAAGGAAAATGGTAAGTGCAGCATTCTACGTGTCCATGAAAAGGAGTGCAGCATTCTACATGTCCATCTCATTTACTACATCTTAGTCCCATGAGCTCATTAGCAGGGTCAGAGTTATGTCTCTCAAACCCTTTTCAGCCTGAGTTTAAGCCAGCTGAGCCCTCACATTCAGCTGTAGGACCTCTAGATATATGTACTCCAGGTAGTTCTCAGGGGTGGAATTTCTTAATCTGTCTTGTGGAAAGACTTTCTTAATGCTATGGATATCAAACCCACTGAATGCAGGTTTGCTAAATACTGATTCCTTTAAGGCACCATGACAAGGAATGTGTTCAACTTATTACTCATCAGTGAAGCTTCGTATTCACAGTTTAGTATAAGAGAACGTCCGGGGCTCGTGTGTGCCGTGTGCCAAGCTTGCGTACACACTGTGCTCTGTGCTTCATGTATTGTGAGCTTTACTTGGCCACCTTCATGCTAGCCCAGCTACTGGTAGTGAAGACACTGCCAGAACATTGTAAGGATTTATTAAATCAATATGCATTAATTGGTCAAGCATGATATTGCAAGAGTTTTTTGTTCAGAGATGTCAAAGGTGGAGTTGTCTTCAAACCAGTTATGTCTTCTATTGTATCGAAAACTCCAGTTTGCTTCTTCTGGTCCTCGCTGAAAGATATCACGGGGTGATTGATTATGTTGATTATCGGTAGCCTTTTTTTTTTTTTGCGTAGAAGCAAGTGAAATATGGAAAGAAAAAGAAGAAACAAAAGAGAAAAAGCCGAACTATTGCTTATTTAAGAATCTTCTCAATTCAGAAAACACAGCTAAACTAAATATATTCCATACAAAAAAATTCTGTTTGTGTGTTTTACACAGGTTCCACAAAGGAATTGATTGAGAGCTGCTGTGGAGCTGGACAACAGTGGGCTATAGACAACGGGGAGTGCACGGAAATCCCTGTAAGTGGAATGGATGGTGATATTTGCAGGTACGTAAGGCTAATCCAAGCACTTTAGATTTACATAGAGCAGCCCTTTAGAAGAAATTGAATGATTGTACACTCTGTGGGATGTCCAAGAGACTGGGAACTGTTTCATTCATTGTATAAATTCCTGGTGGACTGACAATACATCATGGCAAATTAGAAAGGAGGATTTCCCCCTCTCTTTTCCCAGCATCTAACCTAAACAAAAGCCTTTGAAGGTTTCTTTTCCTCTTTCACGTGAGTGGAGCACAACTTTTTGTGTCCCAGTTTTATGTGCATCTGTGGTATTGTAGATAAATAGAAGGGCAGAGTTTGTCTTCCATTTGGCAAGTTCCCAACATTAAAAAAGTTTTGCATAAGCAGTTTTATCACAGCTAGTATTGTTGCATCTTTCTGAAGATACTGGGAGATTAAACTCCTTTCCCAGTTGGATCTGGTGTGACATAGCTGACACATACCAGCTGTCTGGGAAGTAAAAATGGATTAAAAAGTTCCAGCCTTGGCCTAAGTAGGTGCAAATCCAATGCATTAATGAGTTGCACCTGCGCATCTGAGGCTGGGTTCAGATGAAAAAGCCACATCCTAAGTTTTTCAGTCCCTGTGAATCTGTTTGGATTCTAAAGAATACGAGATCAGGAGTTCCGTTGTTTTACTTCCAAAATTTCAGTTGTGTCCCTGTTTTCAAGATTTAAAACCACCTGTTAATATACTGTGTAAAGAAAACATTTGATGCAAATAAGTATTCCAACCCATGGTCTCAGAACCTTGAAACCTTAGACCAAAGCTCCCTCTGGGAGATGTGCCAGTGTGCAGAGCTGGTCCCCATGCACATATCCAAACCTCAGGGGCACTACTTTTTGTGCCAGATGCCTGCAAATAAAGCTCCCAAGAGTCTGCTACTGACTTGACTCAATATCAGAAGTTTTTACAAAGCAGAACATAGATATTCCTTGTAAAAAGTCAGTTGCTGTTCTGCCAAGGATGGTTTTCTATGCATCTTTGGGTTTTACAAATGCCCATCACTGCACTGGAGGATTGATTTTCCTCAGCTGAGGCAAATGAGTGAAGCCTTCCTGGTGTCTGTGGATTGAGGTGTCTCTTGTTTCCAGATTTTGGTGTTTTCAAGTGGCAAAAGCTTAAATGTCAAAGCTACTTCTTGATGTATCTTGGTATTTCTAGACATTCGTGTACCAACTTGGCCCATCTCTGTGTAGGATGGGAGCTGGGACTGCCTAGAAGATACGATGTGTCGTAGGGAGGTGGATGAGCTTACAGTAAAGCAAGTTACAGGAAATCCGTAGGGAGGCAATGGGTACCCAGATGTAAAAATACTCCCAGAGCTTGTGCCACTGGCTGTAACAGCAGTAGGATGTTGGGCTAGATGAAATCTCATCTGACTTGATATAGTAGTCGTTAATTATCTCATTATTATCTCATAATTGATATCTGCTTTATCATAACAGAGCAGCGCTTATCTAGGTGGCGTTTACGTCAGCTATACAAGTGTGAATCCTGCTTTATGCTGGCACCGTGTCCCAGTTAGAGACTCATGTCAGTTTAATAGGTCTTTTCATTGATCTTTACTCATCAACTCTCTCCCTAAAGCAGAAATGTTCTGATTCTTCTTTAAACCAACATTTATCTGGTCTGTGAAGAGAAGGTTTGTGAAGAAGAAACAAGATAATCTGGTTAACACCGTTTGTTCCCATTTCATTTTCTGGCCATAGAGTAATTGTGACCGCACTGTGTTGATAGTTCCATACATACTAAAATCAAACATGGTCTGTGATACTGCAGTGCTCGGGCGATACAGTTCCTTCTATGTATGTCAAGCATGAGAGGAATTTCTCGTGGCTAAATGTCACATTTCAGAAGAATGTGAATCTATAGAGATTTCAGTGTTTTAATACAGTAAATGCTTTGCACACACACAAATACTGCTAGTAGCATTTTGTTATTTCTACCAACGATAATAATGCTTAGTTAGTTGGATTTTTTTTTTTATTTTAATGAAAGTTTGGATATCTTACTTCAGTGATAATAGCTCAATAGTTAAAGGGGTTGGTCAGGATGACCTGTAAAGGTCCCTTCCAACCCAAAGCATTTTATGATTCTATGATTCTAAATTACTGGTACTTGAATATATTTGAGTAATGATCATTCATTGTTTCAAAAAAAATTGTTTTTCTCCAGTCAGCAATTAATTCTGGATTAGAAAACTAACTTCCTTGGAAAGAAAGCCCATGGATGTGGTAATCCCCTTCCTGTGACCAAACTTGAACCACTGCTCCCTGGGTACAGCCCTCTCCTGCTATCCAGCTTGAAAATGCTAACATAAAGGTGTCACAACAGGCCATTGGTATTGGGAAGGTGCTCTGAAAGGCAGTGTGCCCTGTAACAGGGCATCAGCAAAAGGCAAGCATCAAGATTGCTCTTGGAAAAGGAAAAACTTAATACTTAATTCCTTCATGCCACCAAATCCATCCAGAACAGATTACACTTTTTTATAACTTACTATTTCATCTATGCTTTAACATCTTCATCTGTGTCACATATGCCTGATATACAACTCATCTACTGGCCCTAACTCCATCAGGAGAATCCTTGTGGCCTGCAGCCCCAGTCCTCACCTTTCCCCACCAGAGGGTCCCTCCCCTACCCAGGATGAGCCTCACACTCCTCCCAAGGTGGTGCTGGGATTGAGAGGGACAGGACTGGGGCAAAGCCAAAGGGACTGTGTGGCTTTGCTTGTCCTTTTGTAGATGAATGAAGCACATGCCTCTTTGGACGAGCATGGGGAAACCCACTGTAGGGTTTAAAATAGCACGGAAGAACATTTTATTGTTTCAGTGGACATGTATTAAATTTCATTTAGGAATTTGCCATTTAGATTTTGGATCGGTTTCCTTTGAAGAGCTATATGTAGGAAATGTGTGTTCCCAAAGTAGTGAACAAGTGTTCATACGTAGCGAACAAGTCACCTATGACTGTTTATTAGGGACTGCAGGGACAGGACAAGGGGGAAAGGTTTTGAGCTGAAAGAGGGGAGATTGGGATGAGATCTGAGGGAGAAATGTTTTGCTGTGAGGGTGGGGAGGCCCTGGCCCAGGTTGCCCAGAGCAGTGGTGGCTGCCCCATCCCTGGAGGTGTTCAAGGCCAGGCTGGATGGGGCTTGGAGCAACCTGATCCATGGTAGGGGTGTTGGAACTGGGTAAGCTGGAACTCAACCTTCTTTTTAATAGCTGAAGTTAGAGGAAAGCTTAGATTCTGTATCACAATCTTGAGGGCCATAAAGGAGACTTTATAGGTTTTTTTTCATGTGATACTTTCCTTGAGTTCTGTCTGAAGCTCAGGCCCTTTGGCTGGTGAAGAAGTTGAGTGTGTGCAGGTGCATTTCCCACCCCTCACTTTCCAGGGAAGAAGGTTTCTCTTTGTTTTCTCTTTCTGAAATCTTCCGAAGAACTCTGAAAAGTGAAACATGGGGAAGAGGGACTGCACAGATACAGATGAGCTGTAATGGATATTGGTGACAGCCTCTGGGAGACAGTGACTTAAACACAAATATTCTTGAGCATTTATCAGTACAGCTTTTTACTAGAAAGAAAACATATCCTGCAAAAGTCAGTGGTGCATCTGTATTATATAATTGACACACGTGTCAAAGAGAGACCAAATCTGGAACGTATTGTAAATCCAGTAGGTCTGGGCTGTTTTGCATCCCATTCTGATGTCTTCTCGGTGTCAGTGAAGGCTTGACCCCCATGCTGCCTTGCAGAATCGCTCAGAAGCAGTGTTGCGTCTCCACTGTGAAGGAGAACAGCTGCCTGGCGGGCATGATCGCTGCAAAGGAAGGAGATGTCTGTGGGCCAGAAGAAAGCGATCCCTGTGGAGGGTCATCATATAAGGTAAGTTACTCTGATGTTTCTAGAGTTTTTGCTCCAAATATGAGATGTCCTATTTTTCTGCATTTGGCAGTAATATCTTCAGACATTGTAATTTTCTGTGCTCCATAATAAAGTTGGAGGAAGGTGGCAGGGAAATTACGCTGTGTACATTTAGGTTTCAATTGCCTGATGATGCAGCCCCTATTAAAACTTCACAGGAAAGTTGTTTTGAACTATTTCCATTTCCAGTTTTAAGGTTTAACTTGCTGTATTGCTTTTGCTTCCTCAGTTTGGAAGTGGCTGAAAAGGCCATTAGAATTTTTATATCTACAGTGCAGAAGACTTTAGAAAGTGATAAGGCAAAACTCAATCAAAGGTATAATGCGAAAGCCATTACTGAACATTTTACTTGGCTACAGGGTTGGACTGCAGCCTAATTTCTCCGATAAACAAAGTGATGGACTAGAGGATGGGTGATGATGGAAACTTTTGTTCAGTAATAAAGGCAGACCATTAACGAATGGTTCAAAACACAAAGCATGAGCCATAGCCCCAGCTTATATAAATGAGATTTGCTTTATGAGAATCAGTGGAGCCAAACCAATTTAAACCAGTTTGAAGATTCAGCATCTTGCTTGCTCGCTTGTCTTAGTTTGACCAGATGGGTGCATTTTAGGATTCGTTTCACTCTGATCATAATTTACACAGCTATAGCTAAGTTTAAGTGCAGCTTCCGTCATCTCAGCAGGAAACTGATTAGTTCTGTCTGTTCTTAGACATCAGTGATTCGTGCAGATAAGGGTTCACTGGTAATGCAGAATATGTGGATGTCTACTGCAGAGTTTAAAGTTTAATTAGTTATGCCAATTTGTCATTTTGCAGAACTACTATTTACTCAGGTCTGGAGGCTACCAGAATAGCATAGGAATGCTGCAGAGGGGCTCTTGGTCAGGGAGGGCAGGGATAGGATGAGGGGGAATGGTTTTGAGCTGAAAGAGGAGAGATTGAGATGAGATCTTGGGAAGAAATTATTTCTGTGAGGGTGGGGAGGCCCTGGCCCAGGTTGCCCAGAGCAGTGGTGGCTGCCCCATCCCTGGAGGTGTTCAAGGCTTGGAGCAACCTGATCTAGTGGGAGGTGTCCCTGCTCATGGCAGGGGGTTGGGGCTGGGTTATTTTCAAGATGCCTTCCAACCCAAACCCTTCTATGATTCAGGGGTGCCCCATGGCATCACTCTGTCAGTGAAGCTGCCACTTAGATGCACTCAGGAATGAAAAGGAATGCCACCAGCTCTTAAAACATACCCTGGCCTTTCTCTAGCAACTGTCTTGGTGGGGGGGTGGGGGGGGTGGTGCTGACTAGGACCATTAGGTAATTAAAAGTTGCAGTAGGTTCGTGGGGCAAGTGTTAAGAAGAAAGAGTCTTACTGATGTAGTGACAGAGATCAGATGCTGCTGCTGACCCTTGTGTCCATGCAAAGTATTTACAATTCCTATTGCCTTGCTTCAAACAATGAACCCTTTTTGAGCTATAATGTCAAGGTGTGTAGATCTGTATTATTTTGTTTGTAACACACTTTACACAAAACAGCCGTGGTGTGCAAGAGCTACAAAGAGAAGATCTGTGGCACCACTGCTTCCTTGCCTGCAAAGCTGCTGAAATTGCTGTCACAGTGAGACTTTGTGTTCAGGCTCTTTGCGGCTGACCTGTTTGTGCAGGATGGCAAAACCAAGCACAAGTAAAGCTTTGATGTTTGTAACTGTCTGAACCCTAAGTGCTTTTCCAGATGCTGCACTTCCAAATCAAGTGTGGATCAGTTCCAGTAGTGTGTGTGGGCTCGTCCCTGAAGTGGACTGTGTTACATCCTTGTTCCTGATGGTCTCTTCCTTTTGCAGCAATGCTGTGATTGTTGTAACCTGGGCCTGCGCTTAAGGAGCGAGGGGAAAACCTGCGAGTCCAACATCAACCTGGGCTACCCTTGCAGTCATGTGATGCTGTCCTGCTGTGAAGGGGGGAATCACTTCATCCATCCAGAAATAAAAAGGCATCCTGAGCCTCTGCCGACAGTGACACCTGAGAAGGGTAAATATCCCTTTATGATTGAAGGTGTTTGGAGAAGGTCTCTGGTCTCTGTCTCACACAGCCATATAAGGAGGTGCTGGAAGGGGTAATGCTGTAGGAGCACAGTTGCCTTTCCTCTCAGACCAAATGTAGACTTCCCTGGTCTTAAAAGAGTTTTGAAAAACATGTTTCCAGTCCTTAATACACACCTGCTGTTGTAGTTTGGGGTTTGTTTGGTTTTCCCCCGAGCCATATAGTACAGGGACCTGCCTCTAACCCTTGGTAAGAAGCAGAGTTGAAACTGGTTATTGTATTTTAGCAGAAGCAACCCTGAAAGGTTGTGCAGAGAGCCCCAGAGCACAAGTTTGTTTTCAGTCTTTCAACATATGAAACATATGGAGTATGTGTGAGTGAAAGCTCCATGCTGCACAGTCCTAATACCCAAATACCTGTTAGAGAACCTGTAAGTTTTGTTCTGTTGTAGTTTCAGAGACAGAAGATCACAACGAAGCTTTGTCCATCAGTAATGAAGCTGAACTGTCAAATAACCTTCCTGGAGATGACCTGGACGAATGCCTTCTCTACGGTGGGGAACTCTGTCAGCATTTGTGTATAAACACGGTGGGGTCCTACAAGTGTTCGTGTTTTCCAGAATTCACTTTGCAAGATGATGGAACCAGCTGTGCTCCAGGTGAGAAAATGGGCAGGGAACTCCATGAATGGTGGTGTCTTTGTGCCACCTGCATTGATCTACCAAGCTTTTCTTTAGTTTTTCTGTAGTTTCCATAGGGTTTTTTATGGGTATTGATGCATGGATATTTTCTGTGGAAATGGGACATATAACATAAAGAAATGGGACAATATAATATAAATAATGGGACAAATAATATAAAGAAAAACAACTTAATTGTGCCTCATTTTTGTGTATTGGTGGCAAAAGGTCAGGGTGATGATTAATATGGACAAATCAACTTTTCACTTTTTGGAAGAAGATTTGTAAGGATGGTTAAGGAAATAACTTTTCTTCTTAGAGTCATTTTGTATTCCTTGTTAGGTTCCTTTAAATAAAGTTTCCTGGGTTCAGATGGACAGCACTGAACTTTGATTTTTATCTAAAATCATTAACATCTTTCAGTGATACAAAACCTAAATAGCATGGTGGGAGTCTTGAAAAGACAGTCTGTTGTGTTATAATTGGTTTGATGTCTGGAGTTCTCCAATAGCAAGATTTCAAATCAGATAACCCGAAAACCTGAAACCTTATATTAGTTACAAGTGCTTTCAGTTATTCCACAAGCAAAATAAGTGCTGCCATCCAATGACAAAATTCCTTGGGCCTCAAACGCTTTCTGCCCAGGCCAAACAATGAGCATTCATTGTGTCATTCTTCTCAATGTGATATTAGAGTGATTACATCAATAATGCATTTAACAGCATTTCTGTGGCAGCTATCCTGGTGTTTATATTAAAATTCTTGGGAAGGAGACTAAGCCAAAAGAGAAAAAGAAAATGGTTCTTATTTTAGCTCTGCAAAACTTGGCTTCATCGCTCACCTGCAGCATGTGTGTTTTTGTTTTGCTTTGCTTTGCTTTTACCATCATTAACTCCACTGAAGCAAAAATGTGGGATAATACATCTTGTATCTGGGTAGTCTGTGCTCTTGGCAGGGCTGCGAGACTGCAGTGCGTACGGCTGTGCTGAGAGGTGAAGAGGGATTCACAGAGCTTGGCTGAGGTAGGGGATGGGGACAAGTGTAGGGGATTGCAGGTGAGACACCTGAGACACATAGGGAGAGTGAGGTGAGGAGGGGTTGCTGCTGTTCTGGAGTCACAGAATCATTGAATGGCTTGGATTGGAAGGGACCTTAAAGCCCATCCAGTTCCACCCCTGCCATGGGCAGGGACACCTCCCACTGGATCAGGGGCTCCAAGCCCCATGCAACCTGGCCTTGAACACCTCCAGGGATGGGGCAGCCACCACTGCTCTGGGCAGCCTGGGCCAGGGCCTCCCCACCCTCACAGTAAAGAAATTCCTCCCTATGTCTAGTCTAAATCTGGCCCTCTCCAGTTTATACCCATTGACCCTCATCCTATCACTAAAGCCTTTGTAACCAGCCCCTCCCCAGCTTTCTTGTCGCCCCTTCAGGTACTGGAAGGTCGCTATAAGGTTTCCTGGGAGCCTTCTCTTCTCCAGGCTGAACAACACCAACTCTCAGCCTGTCCTCGTATGGGAGGTGCTCAAGCCCTTGCATCATCCCTTCTGGACCCCTTCCAACAGCTCCACCTCCTCCTTATGTTGAGGATTCCAGAAATGGACACAGTACTCCAGATGAGGTCTCACAAGAGAGGAATAGAGGGGCAAAATCTCCTCCCTCGCCCTGCTGGCCACACTGCTTTTGATGCAGACCAGGACACGATTGGCCTCCTGGGCTGCGAGTGCACGTCACTGGCTCATGTCGAGATTCTCATCAACCAGCAACCCAAGTCCTTCTCTGTGACTGGAAGGTCACTATAAGGTCGCACTCAGAGTCTTGGGTAAAATTAAAGGCTGGGTGAGAGAGATGGCACCTCACTCCCTATGCTGGGCACACTGTGTGTGCTCTACCTGGCAGGGTGACATGGTGGCCTTTTCTTTCTCATTTTCCCTCTGTGCATGTGCACATCTCTCTCACGTGGTCTGTGCATGGCGACCCATGCTATATGATTTTAACTCGCGTGCTGTTGCCAATTTGGGCTCCATTGGTATACAGAGAGCTTTTGTAACTTTATGTGTCCCATTATATTCCCTGCTCTTTGCTGGACTGCAAATGTTGTATTTCACGTCTGGTCTTTAAACCTTGTCACGCTTTTTCCTAAGACTTGGAAGCAGTGATGTTCTTGCAGTGGCTCTGTCAGGCAAGCAGAAAGATGAAATTTCAAATGTGTCTTCTCGCTTCCCCGCTCTCTTTCTGGGGAAATCATTCAGAACATGCCACACACAGCTACCTGTTATTTACCTCTGTGTCACAGCCCATTGTATGTCTGGGATTTCAGATTATCTTTAAAATAAAATTGCTCTTCCCTACCCCAAAACTTATTGCAATCACACTTGGTCATTTCATGCTGTCACTGTTTCGTGGCTCACACTTTGCTCCAGGTGACACTTGAACTCAAATCAATGGGAACAGGACACATCCTCTTAAGGAAGGATTTAGCCTCATGGATTTTGCTTTTTTTTTTTTTTTGATGATACTGATAGACTGGTTTACTTTTATTGACGTAACAGAGGTATTTTTTTTTGGTCAACTATTCTGATACCTTGAACATTGATGTTTGTTGAGAGTCTTTATGACAGCAGCTGTCATGTTTTCCACTTGGCTGTATAAAAGTCATTCCAGAATCTCCTGTGCTTGTAAAGGGGAGCATCTGCTTTTCATCGCTGTTGAAATAAGAAGTACAGAATAAGGTGAAAGACTTGTTTTGAGCTTGGCTATTGTGTTCTTCATAAACCGAGTGAAAGACAGCCACCATATTTACAACATAGCAGCATTTTAAAAGGTAAAATTAACGCTTTCTGTTCAATTCTTTAGGTGTTGCAATATTTTACTCTACAGACGTTCTCTCAGCCCAGCTCCCTGGTCTGTGTCTGTGATGCTGTGCGCATCTCCATTAGCACACAGCGCACTGTGTGTGGATGCTGTTGGACAGTTGTTCATATCAAACAGATGGCAGCTTCCGAAACTGTTCATCTTCATCCATAGAGGGTTGTCCAGGTCACCAAAGTGTTTCCTCCCACAAACCATGGTGGAATGGGATGCATGGGACCGGGCCCATGGCCATGGTGTGCTTGCTGGTGATGATGATGATGTCCCTTGCCTTGCAGATCCTGACAGAGGACAGGAGACAAGGCCAGAAGCAGAAGCCACTATCCCTCCAGCAGCTTCTTCTTCTCAGCCTCTTCTTGTCATGTCCATACAGGAAGAGCAGGATAAGTGTAAAGGTATGTCTGAGGTGTGAACTGCAGATGCAGATGAGCGAGGAGTGTTTAGAGAGCTGGAGGAAAATTCCACACATCCTCTCACCAATCTGCTTTCAACACACATCCTTAATTTGTTACCCCTGGCATGAGGCTGAGGAATTGTCAGGGGAAACCTGGGGAAGTAATTTGAGGCTGTGCTCTGATTTCAGGGTCGTTACACACCTGCTTTTTAGTTTAAGGTAAGCAGAACAGCTGTGAAAAATACAGGAAAGAGCAGCAATCGGTATTTCTGTGCAATAGGCTTGTAAGTAGTGATCAGGGCTGCATGGACAGATATTTGAACAATCTGGGGTTGATAACTTCAGCTGATCTATGTTGTGATCATTAATGTATTTATCAATTTGCTTCATATAGATAATGGCCCCTGCAAGCACATCTGCAGCATTGTGGAAGGAGATACCGTGTGCTCTTGTTTGTCTGGATATACGCTTATGGCCGATGGGGTTTCTTGTGAAGGTAAGTGGTTCGGGTTCACTACAGAGATATGGCTAGAACATTTTTCTATACATCACATTGATCTCAGAGGCCTGGGTGTTTCTCTAGGAGTTCCTTATTTTCACTGTTGTGAATTGCAAGTGGCAGTGCAGAGACCGTTTGGCGGAAGGAATAGCAGACCTGCTTCACAGACAACCCCTGGAGCACTTCTATCCAGTGTGCCTGTTACCTGGGGACTCCAGGTGAAGGGAAGCCTGGATTTGTGCCATTTTCCTCTGACATTCCAGGTTTTTTTTTCCAGCCCTCTTGGTTTCTTTTCCCACTACTATTCTCCCCAGGGTCTGTCTGCTGAGCTATGGACATGCAGCTTTTCTTCTTGAGGGTGGGTGCAGTTAGCAGGATGTGGGCACATTTGCTGCTCTGAGGAACCCTCTCAGAGCTACAGCTCTGCCCTGTCACTTGTTTTGTTTGGTTTTACTTCTGCTTGCCTTGAAAATCTGAATTCAGTGAGGCTTCCTTGCTATGGAGAAGGCCCCACTGTGAGCTGGTGCAGCTCCATGTGCTTCACTTGACCCTGAAGTTCAGGACTGCACGATGATGAACAGTGAATTCCAATGCTACACTGTGATTATTCATGTTATATAAATTCTAAATTGATGTGTTTGGGTAGTGACAAAGGATGTGTTTGGCCAGGAAAGGTTTGAGGATCAGAAGCAATGCCCTGTGACATACCTTAATTACAAATCTTTAAGCATGGAGCAATAACAGTGAGATGCAGGTAGAAGATTCTGATGCTCAGAATTGCTCACAAGTGATCCACATCCCTCTTAATCTCAGATCTTATTGAATACCAAATAATTTTTATGAAATTCCTGTTAGTCTGTGAAGAAAATGGGAATTTAATATCACTAGATAAAATATTTGCTGTGCTCTGCTTACTCAAGCATGGTGGAAGCTAATTTGATTAATTAATATCAGAATCAAAATGGGCATTTCAAGGCAATCGTTTTCCTACAGGAGGTGAAAAAAAATCAGAAATGTCAGTGGAATTAGTTAATTTAAATTATAGGAAGGGACAATATAATCTATATTAAACTAGGTGTTTGATGGTAGGAGTGATGGTGCACTGGGACAGGTTTCCTGCAGAGTGTGTGTTGCACCTGTGTGACTCATTCTGGAATGACAAAAGCGCAGAGGGTTGCAAGCAAGGACTGTGATGGTTTATTCCAGCCCTATTTTTCAGTGTAACACTGTATATATCATAATGCGGTGCTGATGTGGTAGCTCCAGCACGCTTCATTTAGAGATCTCCAGTGTGAAAGAAGTGCTGTTTCATTTCAGAAACTGTTCTAATAGTGTTCTGTTTTTCCCTTTTGGTTGCAACATGTTGATGTAGATTTGGATGAGTGCCTCACAGGCACTCACGCTTGTTCCAGAGGACAATTATGTGTGAACACATTGGGATCATTCTACTGTGTCAACCACAGACTGGTCCGTGCAGAGGGCTTTATACTCAACAGGCGTAGAAAATGTGTTGGTAAGATGATAGGTATAAGCCGTTCACCACAGCCTCATAATTCTCCATGCTCTGCGATGCATTCGAACCATTTATGCTAAAAGGCTCTCTGGCCATCTTTGCATATGACATTTCAATATGAGTCAGTAAAAACCACATGTGCACCATTTGCTCAGCCACTTAACATCATGAGTTGTGTGCTATCTGGCTTTTTCCCTAGCAATACATTCTCAGGATACACATAACTTTGCTTGAAAGTCATAAAAGTTCAGAGGTGTGATGACCACAGCAGTGTTGATGACTATTGAACTGGAATAAGAAAGCATAGCAGTTGATTTCTCTGGACAGCATCAATACTGCCAGATCCCCACACATCAAGAAACAGCAAAAGTTCATAAATAGAGCTCAAGAAATCTGCAGAAGTCTCAGCAGTGGGAGAGATCCCTTCTGAAGTGAAGGAATTTAAAATTCAGATTAGTCCTTTGTTGATTCTGGAACAAATGTCTTCGTATAAAAGTCAAAAGATGCATCATATTTCTGCTGTATCATCTCTGCTATTTAAGTTCACATAGAGAACCATTTTATTTTTACAAGTGCATTTTAATTTGCTCAAAAAGCCAAGGCTTGAGCTTATGAAATAGCTTCAATTTGGGTAACTTTTCTAGAGGCTGGTCTAGGAGGCACCTGAGCTGCAGCGGAGTTAGGTGATAAACCTGGAAAAATGGAGAACCTGGAGACCTCTCGTTGTTAATGAAAGAAGCAGTGCCTGTGACTATAATGTCATGGGTGGACATCTTCACCTTCTTCACCTTGTCCTTCTCCCTATGTTTGTAACATTGTTTTTCTGACCATGACAGCTTTGGTTTTCTTCCTGTCTTTCAGAGCTCTGTGATCTCCTCTTATTAATGAGCATCTTATGGCATGAGGGCATGTTTACAACACTTTCATGGTTTAGAGCAGTAACATAATTTACTATCTTCTGGGTTTTCCTTAAATTGTCAAAATCTGCTATTTTTTTAAAATTATTATTTATTTAGAAATCATAGATACTGCATGGAAGGCTAATGAAATTACTTAGTTTAAATTTAATGACTGAGAAAACACCATTGGAAAGAAGGATGCCTTTCCAGAGGAAGTAATCGGATGGTGAGATGGCAGGTGGTATCTGTAGCTGGCTGCAGGCTGCCTGCTGTGTTGCCTGGCCTGACAGAGCCTGCTGCCTGTCCCACCCTTCTGGAAGTCAGGTCTGCTAAGGGAACAGCTGAAGAAACTGCTTTCTGCTTCTAAAAATCCTACTGTTTAACCCCTCCTGTTTTTCCTGGATTATGCAGTAGGGATGTGCCTGATGCATGTTCTGCATCTCCCAGAAGTGTTTTGAAACAAAATTAACGCATACTTGTCAGCAGCTTTGGCAGAAAGTGCTGTAGAAGGTGTGAAGTGCTGCCTTTCCTTCACTTTCTTCCTCTCCCATGACATTATAACAGAGTTTTAGTGTGACAGGTATAAGATAAACCTCAAGCACTACTAATCAAACAAATCCTAGAATGGTTTGGGGTTGGAAGGGACCTCAAAGCCCATCCAGTTCCTTTCCCGTGCCATGGCCAGGGACACCTCCCACTGGATCAGTTGCTCAAAGCCTCATCCAACAAATGAAAGACACAACTCTTATTTGTAAAGCAAAAAGACCCTCTTTGCCTTCCTTAAATAACCAGCCTCTGCATCTCTCCAAAGCAAGTTAGGTCTTTAGAAGGATCTTTGTAAAACAGTCTGGAATATTTGGAACTTTCTCTTTCTTTTTTGATGGGCGCGCCCTGGGTTCTCCCTTCTTACATGCAGCTCTGCTCTCTGTGAGGTGCCTGGAGAACAGTTGCTCTATTTAACATTTTCCCTACTTTTCTAATCAAGGGGAAAGCCACAAACATACTGTGGGGTTTTTTTTGTTCAATGCCTCACTGCAGCCATATCCGCTTCAGGTGCCCTTTTCCAGCTTAACTGTTTTTTCTTGCTCCATCTCAGACACCAGGAGGAAATCTCTGATAATCCGTTTGCAAATTCTTGTTGTTTTAATGATGTCACTCTTTGCATATTTTAGGAATGGGAGGAGCAATGGTTGTGCAGCAGCAAAACAGCTGATAACGTTTTATCTGTTGACTTCCCTTTAGTCAAACTGTGGAAGATTATAATTCCAGGTGCATTTCAAAAGCATATATCCACAGTTCCTGGAAGCCAACCATGCACATTGAAGAGCCACCAGCTGTTTAAATAGCTTGCACACGCCACCTTTGTGTAACTTTGTGACTGGATATTAAAATGTCTTTAGGCTTGAAAGCTCTGTGTTCTCCAGAGATAAGGGCCAGGTCAGATGATTTTGATGGGGATTGCTTTTCCTGGTGACTTTCAGGCAAAGTCATTACCACCACCCACTCACACACCAATGGGAGACTACTTTGCTGCTTTCTTTGCTGCTCCCATCCTGATTTTCCTTCTTGCCAGAGTGAGCATTAAATGGTTGTTTTATTGCTGAACCATAGGGACTGCGTAAGCATGGGATAGGTGGCTGCAAAATAACAGTGTGTCTATGTTAAACAGATGTATTCCATACTACAAACTGAGCTGAAGTCATTTGAAGAGGAAAAAAAAAAAATGACGAGAATCCACAGATGTAGGGCAAAAAAAGTCTGCATTTCACATCTTTATAAAACAGGCATAAAATGAATTTTTAATGCTGGAAGAGGGATTGCAAAAAACCAGCACTAGGTAAATGTTAATATTCCTTAGCAAAAACATCAGCTTCTTAGAGGCAACAGGTATGCTCAGGGACCATATTTCTGTTTCCAACAACAATTCCAGGGGAAAAAAGAGATATTACCTGATTACATTTAATTCTGTTTTTTTACTGACAGACTGAGGAATGTTGTTGCTACACAAACAGCTGTGGTATATTTCTCAAAAATTAACCATGTGGCTTGTTTTTAGCATATTACTGAATGATTTTCCTCTTATTCCTTTTTATTTTTTTAATAAATACAATCTTGCCATACCTTACAGCTGAAGGATTGGTAACAGCTATGGTCATGTTTGGCTTTTGTTAGCTCTAGAAGTACTTCTTAGCTTTATACAGAACTGTGAATGTGGAAGATTTTGTGGAGAATGACAAGGAAGTTTCTCTTCCCAGTCCCTACCTGTTTTTGGTTTGTATTTGCCCATCATGCTATTCTCAGCTTTCATTATTAAGATAAACAAAACCTGAATTTGGGATTTTTTCATCCAAGCCTGTCAAAATGTAGGTGTAGGTATGCCACAATTTTAAAGTGTGGCATATTCCATTCCGAAGTGTCTCCTACATCCTGCAATCTGGTATTTAAGGGATTTTTTAAAAGAATGTTTCTACCACTCCACCTGCTGAAATCAGATCTCTTTAAATATGTAAATACAAATTTGTAAGCTTGATTAAGCCTTTCGAATTCCTCTCTCCATACATTTGAGCCTTTAGGATTCTTCTTTCTACATATTTGAGCCTGTACGATTTCTCTTTCTATATTTTTGAGCCTGTAGGATTCCTCTTTCCATATTTTCTTGTGAATCCAGTTCCAGTGAGGCATTCCTTAGGAGCTAAGCAGTTGCAGGACCCCACCTGCAGCAAGGCAGGCAGCTCCAGTACCCATCTCTTGCTGCCGTTCCACACCAGTAACTCCTTTCTATCTGGCATGAAGATGCAGGAGTGATACAGCCTGAGCAATGAAAACCTGGTAATGAGCAATGAGCATTAATCACTCTCTCATTCAGTTGCCTGGGAAGTTTTTATCTGCTAAACCAGAAGCTGATTATCAATCCTCTGCCCACCCTGTGTTTAATCAGTTCTATCCATCCCTTGTCCTCAATGCCTACACCTTGGGGAGAGGGGAGGAGAAGGAAATCTCCCCATCATTTGTGTCTCTAGAGTTACTCTGTGCTACCAAAAGATCCTGGAATAAAACATTTCGTCACAACACTGCAGCCAACTCTATACTGATTTGGAAGAAATGGTTTCATCTGAGCTTTTGTCTCCTTCCAAAAGGGCAGAAAGAGGCAGATCACTTGATAAATATGATGCGATGACTTGTTTCACTATTTCTTGCAGACGTTAATGAATGCGTAACAGATGCGCACACCTGCCAGCGGAGAGAGCACTGCGTCAACACGATGGGATCATTCAAGTGTCTCCAGGAACTGAGCTGTCAGCCAGGTTATGAACTTAAGGATGGAGAATGTGTTGGTAAGACAAGTGTTTATGCTGTTTATGCTGAGGCAATTGTTGTCACCCAACAGGAAAGGAAAGACATTGCAAAGTGTTGTTTTGCGGCCAGTCTGTGACATCAGGGTTGTGCCTAGAAGAGGCTGATCATTGTGGAAATGTTTGGTTTCATAGGCCCTTCATTTATTTGAAACGGTTTCCAGTGATAACTATAAATAATTTGGAAAATGGATGAAACCTTAGAAATTAGGATGGACCCTGTTTTTAAGGGGTTAGAGAGACCTCACTGATGGAGGAGCTCCTATTACGTTCTTCTGCCTGGCTCTGCTTTTCTCAGAAGGGCTGACACCATTTGCAGTTGAGCACAGCCTGAATGGGTCACGGGGCTGACGCGCTCCAGTCCTTCCTGTCTTTAGGAGGTCCCTCTGTGGTTATTTACACTTTGAATACTCATGGGTTTAACAAGTTATTCTTCACCGTTCCTTCCTCCTTGGTCTATGTAGACATCCACAGTCACAGTGTAGCAGAAGATCCTCTGCAGCGCAGGAGCACGCAGGAGGCATATGCCATGCCTTCCAGGACAAAAACCGGAGTTATTTACTCCTATATTTTTTAAACAAAGAGTTTTGTAACAGCTGGAGCAAGATATGCTTAAGGAAAAGATTTCATCCTTGACGTGTAACATAAGGTCATAAAATAGAAATTATCAGGAATCTCCTTTTAGATACAGCTGTCATAAGTAAACCCTGGCTTACTTGAGAGGCTGTTTGTGAAAGTCTTGTTCTGTTGTCTGGTTCAATCGCATCTTGAACATTTATTGCCCATCTAAACTGCTTTCTGATCTTAAAGTTGGATTATAACAGATTCTAAAATTTACAACTTGTGTTAAAGTAGCCTTTGAATTAATGTCTTATAAGATTAAAATTCCAGAATTGCTCTGTGTAATATTGCTTACAGATAACTATTGAGTTTACAGATATTTATGAAATACTGAATTCCACATTTTATATTTGTCTGAGTTAATAAATATGGTAGGAAGACTGATTAACATAGTACCTTCTGGGGGACTGTTCCCTTGTGATCTTATCATTTAACTGAGGGATTAGAATAGAAAGAGGAGTGCCAGCAGCTCTTCACGCATCCACCTGGAAGAGTGGGGACTTCTATATTGTGGAGTTCTCTCCATTCGTGTTTCTCTTCTGGAGTCCTTTATGTCTGTATGTTCTGGAGTCCTCAGCACAGGAAGGACATGGATCTGTTGGAGTGAATCCAGAGGAGGCCATGGAGATGGTCTGAGGGCTGGAGCACCTCCTGTACGAGGACAGGCTGAGGGAGCTGGGGTTGTTCAGCCTGGAGAAGAGAAGACTTCAGGGAGACTTTAGAGCAGTACTGAAAGAGGCTCCAGGAAAGCTAGGGAGGGGCTCTTGATCAGGGAGTGCAGGGACAGGACAAGGGGGAATGGTTTTCAGCTGCAAGAGGGGAGATTGAGATGAGATTTTGGGAAGAAATGTTTTCCTGTGAGGGTGGGGAGGCCCTGGCCCAGGTTGCCCAGGGAAGCTGTGTCTTCCCCATCCCTGGAGGTGTTCAAGGCCAGGCTGGATGGGGCTTGGAGCCCCTGATCCAGTGGGAAGTGTCCCTGCCCATGGCAGGGGGGTTGAAACTGGATGGGCTTTTAGGTCCCTTCTGACCCAAACCATTCCATGATTGTATGAAGTTGCTGGACCTGACAAATTCCGCAGCCTGTGCTGAAGAGGATGTGCAAGAGCAAACACCGAAACCTCAGATTTCCCAAAGACATTGTTGAGTGTCAGGTTTAAATGATGCTTCCTAGTTTTCTTTCTGAGAAAAGAAGCTACAAACTAGTCATGAAGGCTATTGAAAGTTACAGGTTAACTAGTCACAATGTGGTCTTTTGATTTGATTACCAGATATTGATGAATGCGAGAGAGGAATTCATAGTTGCAAAGTAAACTTCGTTTGTCAGAATACAGAAGGATCGTTCTACTGTGAGTCAAAGCAGCGCTGCATGGATGGATTTTTACAAGACCCTGAGGGAAACTGTGTTGGTAAGTGTGGCCAGTGCGATGTGCAGCAGCTCTGCCCAGCTCCTGCACCTTTTAGTCTGTTCAAGGGGTGCATATTGACCACAGCTAATCTACCTTAAATCCTGCTGTGAATTAAATTTAAACCTTACTTTTCTTTAGAAGATATGCGTACTTGCATATTCAATTTGAAAGTGTTACCACAGCAGAGCTTCATCAGCCTTATCTTTGTAGGACAATAAATTGACCTGAAGGAGGTGAGATCTGGAAGAAAAGCGACTAGAAAGGTTAAATAGCTTCTCTAACTATTCTAATCATTTTCTTCACCAGATATTAATGAATGCACATCTCTCCCTGAGCCATGTAAACCAGGATTCAACTGCATCAATACCGTTGGCTCTTACACCTGCCAAAGGAACATGCTGACATGCAGCAGAGGCTACCACTCCAACGAGGAGGGAACCCGATGCATCGGTAAGGCACCCAGTGTCTAGTCTGGTGCCCTTTCAGACGGAAAAGTATATTTCAGTTCTAATAAGGGGGTTTCAGTTACCTCCAGAGTGGTGAATTTGAGGAATGGGAATTTGCTGTGTGCATTTTCTGTCCAAGCAGCTCAATGAACTCTTTGCACTACAGGATGCTGCAATGATGCTTGGCTGCTGCATGGAGTTCTAGGAACATCGGGTGATGCTGGGTTTGACTGCATATGGAACTTACTGGCTTCTGTTCTGGAGTGAATGTCATTTAGTGATTATTTAAACTCATGCTCTCAGTCAAAGCCATGATCCTTCAGTATTTTTTATCAGTATCTGACTGTAAGTGATATGATTTTCTGCATCGGGTGCAGAAAATGAGAAACGCTGAGTTTGTGGACTCAGGAGAGTACTTAGTGGATGTTCTTTGTAGTGCTAGGAGTGCTATTCCCCATGTACATCCCGTTGTGTGTATGTTTAGGATAAATACTTTGTGTTAAAATATTCATATGGCTGGCATGTTGCTTGATGCCGATCCGTATTTGTTCCGTTGTGTTTATGGAGTTACAGACTCAGAATAGCAGATTTCAGCTCTTAGGAGCATTTGTTCTGTAAGGTAACACGCCAGGCACAGGGGGATTGAAGGCTTGGTCCTTGGTGCCCAAAGCAAGGCTGGCTCTACTTTCTTTAATTCCCCATGTTCTGCGTTACACCAGGTAGGAAATCATAAAATGACAGCAAGATAAAAAAAAAAAAGTGACAAATCAGCATTTTGGTTAGTGATGTTCTCCTAATGATTTCTACTTACGTTCCCTTTGAATAAAAGGAAGAATGAAAACCAAACAGAACACACTGTTGTGATACTACAAGGGAATAGAAGCCGTGTTGGCAGTTGTTGATTAATTTGTAGCAACTTATAGTGTAAAATAGTGGTGGAAACAGACTCCATTTCTGCATAAATTTCTGCATTCCCCCTTTAGCTCTTCACTCTGCACTGTCTTCTGTCATTTATTCTGCCCCCAGGACTATGCAGACCACGCTTGGCCGGTGAGAAGGTGGGGAAGATTTGGAAATAGTGGAAGATGGGGATGGTTTTTGTGTAGAACTGAAGAAATGGGAGAAAGCTTCCTAATACAGCTCTAGGGCATTGTGTTTTGTAAGTTATTGGCAAACTAGTGCAGTGTCATTTGTTGATGCTATACATCAGCCAGAAATATTCTGGCTGTTACGAAGGGAAGGTCCAAAGGCCCTGTTTCTCAGTGCTGTGTAGGCACTTCAGCTAGATTTGATCGGTCCTGTTTCAGCAAGGTTGACTGGGCTAGGTACGTTTGTAGAATATGAAGTGTGATGGCCCTGAAATTAATTTTAGGGTTACCCCCATGCCAAGGTCTCCATCAATGTCATCGTTGAACAGCTTGGAAGTCCTGGCTGTAGAGCCGATGGCCTTTGCTTGCAACCCCACTACTGGCTTGCAAATTACGTTCTTGAATTTCAAGCTGATGACTTATTAAAGGAATCCAGCTTATTCTAGTAATTCCTAAAAGAGAGTGGCTGTGTGTAAATACGTGACAGAGGAGGAAATTGCCATTATTTGTACAGCATTTGTATCTTTAAAGTGTGATGAGATAACACAATGCGTTGTGGTTACTGATGGTATTTTGTCTCCACTTCACAGGATTGAAAATGCTTTTAAGGAGCGGGTGTTCTGCTTCTCTGGTTTTAGTTAGGGAAAACAAATATTTGATGTTAATTGGTGATTTCTCTGGCTTTGCTCTGTGCACTCTGTTTGCAGTCTGTACCTTTTGGTATTTTTTTGGTATGGCTTTCTTTAAGTAGGCAGAGAACATGGAGAATAAAGAAGAAGAGTATATGGTCCTAATTTCCCCTCTCTGTGATAAAGACTGGTTTCTTTATGGCATTACAATAACTGATTAGATTCCTGATTCATTTATTCACAGTAGTAAATACATTATCTGCACATCTCTCCCCAATTGTACAGTCATCTTCTCTCCTTAGAGGATCCATCTCTAAAATGTTCATGTTTTCTGATTTAATAAGGGGGATTAAGCTGAAAGCGGAAGGTTTAGATGAGATCTTGGGAAGAATTTTTTTCCTTTAAGGGTGGGGTGGCCCTGGCCCAGGTTGCCCAGAAAACTCTTGGGTGCTCCATCCCTGGAGGTGCTCAAGGCCAGGTTGGATGGGGCTTGGAGCAACTGGATCCAGTGGGAGGTGTGGATTCAGTGGGATCCATGGCAGAGGAGTTGGAACTAGATGGGCTTTGAAGTCCCTTCCAATCCAAATCATTCCATGATTCTATGAATCTGTGTTGAAATATTGAACAAAGTATTTTTAGCACCTCTTGTCAGGCTTGATAACAGTGACACTTTTCTGCATCCAAGTTTTTCAGATAAGTAACTTGCTCACTTCCTCTCACTTCCGTATCAGTTTCTTAGCAAGTGGCTGCTTTCCGGAGCACTCTCCAAGGCCGTTGTTTGGTAGAGAACTGCCTGGGAACCCTCTGAAATGAAACAGTGCTTAGATTTGTGACTTCAAAAAGGGCAGTATGGAGAACACCCAGCCTTAGCTTACCATCTTAATATTTCATTAACAGGGATTTGGATGGTAGAAGTAGTTGAAGATGTGAAGGAAGCAGACCCTGGTGTCCTAAGAAATGGAAGAACTCAGAATACTTGAAGAAATACAAGTTTCTGAGCATTAGTCAGACATCTTGATGCTTCTTGTCACAGATGGCAGCAGGGATTCGTTAGGTACTGATGAGCTATTTAGTTATGTTGCAAGTCTTGTAAATCAGTGTGTATTGAAAACTCACATCTTTATCGGTGGGTTTTTAAAATCAGATTGGAAGTGAAGCATGTGAATGGAGAAGCAACAGGTTTGTTGGTATTGGATTTTGGATGGGAGGCCATGGTGAATATCAAAATGTGAGTTGATTGAGAAAAGGAAAAAGATCGGTGCTGGGAAAGAGCAAAAGGTAGACAGCAGAAGCAAGATTTATAGGGCAGCTGGGGATAAAAATTGCTTTAATTGAAGAGATGAGCAGGATTTCTGGCTAGTTCTTGTTTTGCTTCGGATGCCTTGCTGTGACTCATGTAATGGCAGATCATCAGAATAGGGTGTTTAAATGTCATGGTTTGATGTATTTACATTGAAATGCAGAATATGCTAGGAAAGCACCATTGCGGTTACAGCTACCATTTTCACTTTTAAGGTAATATATTGCTTTTCCAAAGTTTGAGAGTTCTGTAAAGCTGACTCTGAGAAGAACACAGTGGGAAAAGCTGATATTCTTTGTTCTGTCCTGGGGACAATAATAACAGTTTCTATTCCTGTTATTTAATTTTTTTTTTCTTCATAAATGTTGATTTTCAGCAAACTGTATTTAAACTAATTGTTTTATCTGGTTCTGCAGATGTGGATGAATGTCAAACTGGTGTACACCGTTGCGGCGAAGGGCAGATTTGTCATAATCTTCCTGGGACTTATCGCTGTGACTGCAAGATGGGATATCAGTACGACACATTCAGCAGGAGCTGCATTGGTATGTAAGGCGCGAGATGAGATGAAACGACTGATTGATTGAGCCTTGGACATCAAGGCAGTATTTAGCACCGTTGTAGTGCACAGTTATTAGTTCTGCAATGCAGTGCCTCAAAAGAGAATGGGATCACCTCCAAGGCAGTTGTCGCTTGGTACGTGTAGAGCTCTGCCGTGACTTTGGACCAGATGCCCTTGGTTTGGTTTAGCTGTAGGTTATCAATTAAAGACATCTGCAAAGAACTTCCCTGTGGGTTACGCTTCTGCTGCAGTAGGAATTTATCTTTCTGAAGATTTCACAAGACACATTGTATTTTCTCGCTACTGTGCACCAATTAGAGTACAAAGTCGGGCAGCATAAAACCTGAGGTTGCAGCATTCCATGCGCTGCAAATCAATCTCTGACTCTTCTTAAAATATCCTCCTACATCTTGTTTGGTGCTTTGGTTTCTAAGTTGATTGTATATTTGCATTTTATGCTGGCAGATATAAATGAGTGCTGGAATTACCCTGGACGCCTGTGTCAGCACACGTGTGAGAACACCCCTGGGTCCTACCATTGCACGTGTTCTTCTGGTTTCCGCTTGTCTTACGATGGGAAGCATTGCGAAGGTATCAGACTTTCTTCCCATGAAGAAGAAATTGGAGCATGGATTAGGAGACTTAGAAGAGGCGCTGACATAAAATATAAATACAGTAAACTTGTGATTTGTGTATGCTCAGATTGGCAGATATTCAATCAAACACTCGAAGTGTCTGATGAAAGCCGACAAGTTTCTTCTTTTTCCTCCTTTCTCTCACATACTTTTTCCTTTCCTTCTAGATAAGAGAGAAGGAGAACATAACAAAGGTAGAACAGGAGACTTTTCATTCAAATTTTAATAAAGATGAAACTTAGTAGTGACAAATCTTGAATTTAACTTTAATTGAATGGAAAATTTTAAGTTCTCCATGACTTTTTTAAGGCTGTAATTACTTATTTTTAATCAATTGAAACATATAAAGTCTGCAATGCATGTTTGCCTTTGCATGTGTTTTCATTGGCCTATATAGAAATGAAATTAAGGTGCAACAGACATTCTAACGCTTCTTGGCATCTGCCTAGGGAGCAGAAACCTCTTCCTGGGACCAATTAGTCCATCCTTATTCCATCTGACCAGCAGGAAATGTTAGATTTTCTCAGAGGCAAGAAATGGTGGAAGATGCTGTTCTGAACCTGTGTCTGTGGGTTTGTTTTTGGGTACAGATGTGAATGAATGCGATACCAGTCCCTGCAGCCAGGAGTGTGCCAATGTTTACGGTTCCTATCAGTGTTACTGCAGACAAGGGTTCCAGCTGGCGGAAGATGGGCATTCGTGTAAAGGTAAGAACCCTGCTTTGTCATGGCAAGTTAAATATGTGTGTACTCTTCAACAGTCAGGGCTGTTGAACTCCCAGCAGCACCCAGCACTGCGGCTGATGCCCAAGGATGATTCCAGGTTCTGCCCTGCTGCAGAAGGAAGCCTCGGCTACTGGAAAATGCAATTCATTTGCATACCTCCCGCCTGGGGCTGAAATACAATTGTGTGACTGTATAACTGGTGATGCATGCAATGTCATGGATGCATTCTTCTTTAGGAATATATTATGAATGTGTCAGATAAGAATTTCTTTGTTTTCTACAGCCTCTCTTTTCAGATTTCTGTTTTTATTTTTTTTTCATGTGTTTGTAATTGTGTTTTCTTAACAGATATTGATGAGTGCGCACAAAGTGCCAGCCTTCTTTGTACTTTCCGCTGCGTGAATGTTCCTGGTAGTTACCAATGTGCTTGTCCTGAGCAGGGATATACCATGGCAGCAAATGGAAGAACCTGTCGAGGTAATGAGGGGTTCAGGAACTGAAAGGGTTATCATCATAGAATGGCTTGGGTTGGAACAGACCTCAAAGCCCATCCAGTTCCATGCCTGCCATGGGCAGGGACACCTCCCACTGGATCAGAGGCTCCAAGCCCCATCCAACCTGGCCTTGAACCCCTCCAGGGATGGGGCAGCCACCACTGCTCTGGGCAACCTGGGCCAGGCCCTCCCCACCCTTATAGCAAAACGTTTCTGCCTAAAATCTCATCTCAATCTCCCCTCTTGCTGAAAACTGTTCCTCCTCGTCCTGTCCCTGCACTCCCTGATCAAGATCCTCTCCCCAGCTTTCCTGTAAGCATAGCATGAAGCTTTTAATCCTTGTAGTGTTCTAAGCCATTATGGTT
The DNA here is from genome assembly GCF_032191515.1 of Phaenicophaeus curvirostris. Taxonomy (NCBI): domain Eukaryota; kingdom Metazoa; phylum Chordata; class Aves; order Cuculiformes; family Cuculidae; genus Phaenicophaeus; species Phaenicophaeus curvirostris. The sequence goes on along the minus strand of NC_091402.1, from coordinate 2,713,369 downwards.
ATTCAGTCAGGTCTCCATTTTTTGTATTAAGCACCGTTAAAACACCAGCATTAGATAAAGTTGCCAAATATTGGTATCTGCAATGTCAGCTTTCTCCTGTGTTAGAAAAATATACTGTGGCAACCCAGCTGTTGATGTGAGCTAATTGCTTAAATTAATTCCTGAGGGAGTCACTTTGTCATTCAAATTGGGGCACTTGATTACTTGCATGAGCTGTGTGTGCACCTTGGCACAGCAGTAAGTGATCTGGATTTTTAGAGGTGCCAGATGTAGAAATCCTTGGCCTCATTATAAGTTGCAGAGAAGCGGGAGTGTGAATGTGGGAGCTGTAAAGGGGACTTGGACATCCTGGAGCCTGTTGCCTCAGCTTCGTTATGTTGGCATCGGAGACTGTTACTGTAAATGGCACAGACCCTCCCGCCACACACCCCTTTCCTTCAGATTCAGAGAAATGGCTTTGGGGTGCCTGGCATCTGGTGCACAGCTGCCTGTTCCTGAGGTGAAACCCCATCTTTTCCAAAGGATGCACTGAGGCTCTGATGATGATTGAAGATCTGATTACCTCCGTGTACCCCATGTGCATTCCTGCAGTCAGTTACTCGAACTACCAGGCATTTCCTGCTTTTATTTTTTTCAGGAGCTCTTCATGTAGCTTTTGGTTCTGTATCTCCTCTGCTTACATTCTCTCCTCAGTGGCAACTGCAGTGAGTTTACACTGTGTAAATCACAAACAGCATGAGCATACTTGATCCTGACTTTGGAGCAAAGAAACAAGCTAAATGACAATTAAAATATTTTTAAAGGCATTTTTTTTTTACTAAAAGAAAAAATTAAAAAAGCCTTTTTAAGTATGAATGCAGTTAAATCCATGTGCACTTAAATTCCTGTGTCAAAGTCACCCTAAGAAAACTGCAGCTATAATTCTCCTCAGACTTTATTTGTTTTTACTCCCTGCTAACTTTAAATGCTGGCAGTTTAGCTGCCACCCCTGCCAGCAATGAGATTTGAGCTGAGGACGCCTTCCAGAGTTAACAGTGTGAGTCACTGCGTCCATCAGCCAGCCCATCTTTTCAGAGCCCATCGTGCTCCGGCGCTGGAGGAGGAGGAAGAAGGTTTGCCCCACAGACCTATGGATCGCACTTGCATTGTCTGCGTCGTGTGAAATCTCACTGCACACCCACCCAGAAAGTTCTTGGAGGTGCTTTTTGCAGTCCCTGTGCCACCTGGTCTCGTGCTCTTCATAAAGGGTGGAACTGTTCTACGCACAAAACCCAGCGCATCCACGGCAGCTGCATTCATGGCTGAGTAAGATGCAGTCAGCCTAGCCCTGGACACGACCCTCTGGGTACGTGGCCTCTGTTTGAGCTCTGCAGTTGTTGGTACAAATTTGGACAAGCTTATATATTGAGGTGACTCTGAAAACCTGGCCAGAGAGACGGTCTGAATTGATGTCAGCTGACCTAAACTCAAGGGTAGGTAGGTTTCTACCAGTTAAAGATGTGGCTGCAGTTGCTGATCATCTGACCAGTTCCTAAGCATTACTAGTGGTACGTTCTTTGTCCCCGTGTTGTTCAAACAGATGAGCTGTATCTCATGTGACGGCATCTCAGCATACGGATCTTCTTAGAGGAACTGCCTGTGGTATTTTGCAGCACGGCCAGGCTGGGGAGCGAGTGCTTTCATGACAATGATTGCAATATGGAAGAAATTTTCCTTTCACCTGGGGCACTTCTGAGAATCCGCAAGGGATTTAATTTACTTTGATTCTCCCCTACTTCCTTTTGTACATTTTTTTTTGCGAGACTTTTAACCCAGCCAGTGTATGAGATCAGTTCTCATCCCAGGGGAATGGAAAGGGTGGGAGGCCATAGTTTTCCTCTAAGAATCTTTCTCTTCTGTGACAGTTGGCAGAACTGAAGAGCCCTACACAGTCCATGCGGTTTGTCTGCTAGTATTTATTTCATTTTAAAGCCTCTGTGTGTTGTCTAGACATTTGGGAGTACACAATGTGACTGTGAGGTCTTTGCCAATATTTTCTGCTCATGCTGAATCCTTGTTATTGCATCTTGTTTTCAGCATTTTAAGGTCCATGGCTTGGGCAAGTGCATGTGCATTATTTAGGTAACCACATTTATGCTCTAGACCATAGTGTCTTTGAGCTTTAAGTGTTCTTTTTGTCTTCTACAGCATTACTTCTCATTATGAGGAGATAGTTATATTTAACTTAAATTTTCAGAAATGCGTCTTGTTCTAAAATGTTCTTCAATTCCTGTGCTTCATGACAGCCAGTCTCGTGAAGCTGGCATCTCTTGGATCATGCAGGTGTACAACAGTGAATATTTTTGCTTTCTGTTTGCCCCCTGCTTTAATCCAGACAGACTTTCATGCGTAGATGAATTCTTCTCCTAGCATAGCCCAGCTTTCTCTTTTCTCAAGAAGTCAGTGGGAAGGTCCTGCTGGGTTCTCCCATGGGTTGGCTATATTCTGAAGGGATTTATTCCTGAGGAATAGCTTTCATCACAGTAGGCCGTGAATGGCTGAACATAGGTCATCCCTCCATCTGGTGTGAGAAGGTCTATCTGAAGAGTAGAACATGGGGGAACGTTCATTGGCTTGGGATGTGTGGACAATGCACAGCCTGGTCCATGAAGAAGGCGCTGTTACAATCACACATGTTATGCAGCGTATGAAGCATTTATACAGTGGCCACCTTTCACCAAGGAGAGTCCATTGTTTCCTGTCCTCACCACACACCAGCCCATGTCCATCCTCTGCTGTTTGAAACCAGTTAGATGCTTCCCTCAGCCACTGAGCTTCGCACACGTGCGTTGTGCTTAACTGCTTGTTTAGAAACACCATCCATGACACAGGCTTGCTCTAAGCATGAAGCTGTGTTCAGGGGCTATCAGTGATCTGTGAAGCTGTAAGAACGGGGCTATCAGTGATCTGTGAAGCTGTAAGAACTGGCCCATCACTTTCAGGAAGCTCTTTACAAATTTTCTTAAATCAGAGCAGCTGTGGAAAGCTCGCACAGCATCTGTGGGGATGGACAGGTTGGGTGGTCTAAGAAGTTTAGGGTTCCACTGACTTGGGCTACCAGTATCTGGTTATTTTGTTCCGTTTCCTTCCAGACTAGTTTATAATCACAGAATCATGGGACTGTTTGGGCTGAAAGGGACCTCAAAGCCCATCCAGTTCCACCCCCTGCCATGGGCAGAGACAGCTCCTACGGGATCAGGTTGCTCAGAGCCCCATCCAGCCTGGCCTTGAACCCCTCCAGGGATGGGGCAGCCACCACTGCTCTGGGCAGCCTGGGCCAGGGATGCCCCACCCTCACACCAAAACATTTCTTCCTCACATATCATCTCAATTTCCTCTCTTTCAGCTTAACACTCTCTTGGCTTCAAGGATTGACCATGATGGTGATAATCTCCCCTCTTTCAGCTTAAAACTGTTTCCCCTCATCCATCCTATCCTTGCCTTCCCCAGCTTTCCTGGAGCCCCTTTCAGTATTGGAAGCTGCTCTAAGGTCTCCAGGCTGAACAACTGCAACTCTCTCAGCCTATCTTCCTATAGGAGGTGCTCCAGCCCTCAGGTCATCTCCATGGCCTCCTCTGGACTCGCTCTAAGAGATTCAAATCCTTCTTTTCCGACACCTTCAGAGCAAGGGAGACCATGACGACACTGGCAATTCTGTCTAGATGTTCGTGCTTGATTGGAACTGTGTGTGCTTTGTTTCATTGCACTGTGATGTGGCAAGGCAGGAGGATCTTGGGTTTCTTTCTTTCTGTCTGTCTGTCTTTCTTTCTGTCTTTCTTTCTCCACTGGAAGTGAAACCCTGCGTTGCCTCAGATGTGTCTGGAATGAGGAATAACTGCTAGGTTCACAGGAGTTCGCAAATGTTTGCAAAGTACAGGTGAAGAAACAACTTCCTCTGTGGGCTGAAGGGCAGCCCTGGCCAGGCGCTGGCCACGCTCCCTGCTGAGCTGGGCAGGACTATCAAATATGAGCTGCTTGTAGGGAAGTGTGGACTCCCTTCTTTATTACACATGCTGCTGAGAGGTACTGTCACCTCTTACTAATTAGTAAAGTCAAGAAAGGTAGGGTTTTTTCCTGCAGAACTCATGAATTCTAGTGGAATTGGAATCAGCGTGATTTACCCTGTCACTCCAAATGCCGGAGAATGTCTGTGCACAGAGATGGACCTGGCACACCTCCCCTGACTGTCCATTTCATACCCCCCAGGGTTCTCGTGCTCCTGGTCTGCAGTAACACATGGCAACTGACGGTTGAAAACAGGAGTCCTCAGCTTGCAGAGCCAAACCCACTGACTTTTCCTTCTCGTGCACAGAGAGCTTCATAAGCAGAACCCAGCCTATAAATGGTTACTTCTTATTTTTTAACTTAGCCTGTCTTTCTCCTTGTGCTTCTTCTTGTTAGATATCGACGAATGTGCAATTGGAACCCATAACTGTTCAGCTGCGGAGACGTGCTATAACATCCAGGGCAGCTTCCGCTGCCTGTCCTTCGAGTGCCCTTCCAACTACAGAAAAGTGTCTGACATGTAAGTATTGCCATCGCCACAGAGCCAGCAGCCCAGGCCAGTGCTTTAGGTTGCCCTCAGAGCTCTAAGAAGATGCTTTGGCACCCAGAGCACATAGATTTTCTCCATACAGAGTTTCTGTCCACTTGTCCTTCTCCCAAGCCCTGGAGGCCCCACTTGCCCTCCAGCCGTTGCTGTTACAGCTGTACTTGCTGCAGCTCTAAAAGGGCTCTATTTAGAGTTAAGTTTTTTAAAAAAAAGATCTTTTCTGCTGCTGGTATCATTGCATTAGCTGCCAGGCTGCTCAGTACGCCACTTTTACAGTGGTTTGGGGGCTCCCTGTTTAATATTCAGTTTGCAGCTCCTGAGAGAGTGTTGAAATGTTGAAGGGGAGCAGGATAATGAGCTTGCAAAGTTCTGGGAATGGCGCATCCCCCAGCTCCTTAGCAGCTGAGGCTCAGGACCCCCAGAACTTCCCTGCCCATTTCCTCCCCCCCCTTCCCCCCCCCCCCCACCCGCTGTATTTAGTTGCTTGTGACTTAAAACATACTTTTCCTGCCTTGTAGAATTTTGCAGCTTTGCAGGTTGAGAAGCTCGTTTCCCATTCCTGTGTCTCAACTACTTTCCAAGTGGTTTTGTTCTTATTTTCTTGAAGCCCTGTCCCAATCTTGTGCTGTCAGTGATGAATCCCAGACTCCTCGTCTAAGCCCTGTGCTGCTCACAGCATGACTCTGGCTCTTTCCTTCTCGTGGAGCCTTCCAACACAGCTCCCCATGTCTGTGATCTTTTTCTTACATTTACTCAGACAATTATATCATTTGCAAATGCTTTATGGGCACTGTAAAAGCAGAACGAGCAGCTGGTGGTTACACAGCTGAAGTTTGGGACTCTGCTGCATCTAATATTTTGGCACTGCTCTGAAATACAGGTATTTACCTGCTGTTACATGGACACTGAATGTGCTTCATTTCTCATCTCTTAGGAGGTGTGAACGAATCAGTTGTTTTAATTACCTGGACTGCCAGAACACCCCCGTGCGCATTACCTATTACCAGCTGAACTTCCAAACCAATATTGTGGTCCCAGCTCATATTTTCCGCATTGGACCATCGCCTGCCTATGCTGGAGACAACATAATCCTTACTATCACCAAGGGAAATGAAGAAAACTACTTCAGCACTCGAAGGCTGAACTCGTACACAGGCATTGTCTATCTTCAGCGACAAGTGAAAGAGCCTAAAGACTTTTTGTTAGATGTTGAAATGAAACTGTGGCGTCAGGGAACATACACTACTTTTCTTGCCAAAATTTACATTTTCATCACAGCTCATGCGTACTGAGGCATGTATTGACATTGGATTTTATTGGTGCTATGCTCTTTACCTGTTCTACCAAAGCTTAATACTGTTGAACTGGCATTTAATGTATTTAGCCTTTATATTATTTTTCTATCATCGCTTTAAACTTTTTTATTGGTTGTGTAAATTAAGTTAATTTTTATCTTTTTTGTTTGTTTGTTTTCTTATGTAATTCTTTACATCATCGTTTGACAATGAGTGAAGGAAGGGTTAGAAAGAACTGTACACACATTGTGTTAAATGCTGGAACCTTTTCTTAGAAATTATTTTTAGGCTTAGTCACATCCGCAGGGAATTGCACTAGAGAGGAAAGACATTCACTTGGGAGTGTTGGTTTTTGCCACTAAGGGGAAAAGCTTTGAGCAATTTCTCTTTATTCCAGAAACTTATTGTTTGGCTTAGCCACTGACTTCATTGAGGTTTCTCTGTGTTGAGATGCAGTGTCAAAGGCCGTATGCGATGGTTAGCTCACCTCATATTACCAGTTTATTTCCCTCCTTCCAACTTTCATAATATGTTGCCTAGAAATATATATAAATAAAAGAAAAATCCACCAGTGAAAAAGCCTATGAATGAGTCTTGCTTTGGTGGGACTGCTTATATGCTAAAAATTACCAAGAGCAAGGCATTAAGAGAATGTCAGGCTGCAGGGTAAGAGCTCACATTGCTGTTGTTGGGCTTCCTCTCTACACAGACTCATTCTGGTTAGGAAACTAAAAGTGCTGATGGAGTAGATTGTAACTCTTAGAGGAATATCGAAGAGGAAATATAGATATAATGAAATATGCAACTCCTGCTCTTTATTTTAAAGCTTGGCTGTGCTGGGGGGATGGTGGGAGCACCCAGGGCTGGAGTTCAGGGGCTCTGGGAGCAGCTGAGGGACCTGGGGCTGTTCAGCCTGGAGAAGAGGAGGCTGAGGGGAGACCTCATCGCTCTCTACAGCTTCTGGAAAGGAGGTTGTAGTGAGGTGGGTGCTGGGCTCTTCTTCCAAGGAGCAAGGGATGAGACGAGAGGAGATGGCCTCAATGCCCAGAGGACATCTAGATTGGATATCAATAAACATTTCCTCACTGAAACGTTTCCTCCCTTTCCATCATCTTCCAACAGTCCTGGAAGACTGGGGAAGTCCCACTGGACTGGAGGCTGATGTCGTGCCCATCTACAAGAAGGGTCGCAGGGAGGATCCAGGAAACTACAGTCCTGTCAGTCTGACCTCAGTGCCAGGGAAAGTCATGGAGCAGGTGATCTTGAGAGCTATCATGAAGCACATGCAAGAGAACCAGGTGATCAGGCCCAGTCAACATGGGTTCACAAAAGGCAGGTCTTGCCAAACTAACCTGATCGCCTTCTATGACAAAGTGACCCGGCTGCTGGATGAGGGAAAGGCTGTGGATGTATCTTCCTGGAATTCAGTAAAGCCTTTGACACAGTTTCTCACAGCGTTCTGCTTGAGAAACTGTCAGCCTCTGGGCTGGACAGGCGCACACTCTCCTGGGTGGAAAACTGGTTGGCTGGAGGGCCCAGAGAGTGGTGGTAAATGGAGTTAACTCCAGCTGGAGGCCAGTGACAAGTGGGGTTCCCAGGGCTCAGTGCTGGATCCAGCCCTGTTCAATGTCTTTATCAATGACCTGGATGAAGGCATCGAGTGCACCCTTAGCAAGTTTGCGGACGACACTAAGCTGGGTGGAAGTGTCGATCTGCTGGAGGGCAGGGAGGCTCCAAAGGGATCTGAACAGGCTGGATCCCTGAGCAGAGTCCAATGGGATGAGGTTTAACAAGGCCAAATGCCAGGTCCTGCACTTGGGGCACAACAACCCTGTGCAGCTACAGACTAGGAGAAGTCTGGCTGGAAAGCTGCCTGGAGGAGAGGGACCTGGGGGTGTTGGTTGACAGCGACTGACCATGAGCCAGCAGGGGCCCAGGTGGCCAAGAAGGCCAATGGCATCTTGGCTTGGATCAGAAACGGCGCAACCAGCAGGTCCAGGGAGGTTATTCCCCCTCTCTACTCGGCACTGGTGAGACCGCTCCTCAAATCCTGTGTTCAGTTCTGGGCCCCTCACCACAAGAAGGATGTTGAGGCTCTGGAGAGAGTCCAGAGAAGAGCAACGAAGCTGGTGAAGGGGCTGGAGAACAGGCCTGATGAGGAACGGCTGAGAGAGCTGGGGGTGTTTAGCCTGGAGAAGAGGAGGCTGAGGGGAGACCTCATTGCTCTCTACAACTACCTGAAAGAAAGTTGTGGAGAGGAAGGTGCTGGCCTCTTCTCCCAAGTGACAGGGGACAGGACAAGAGGGAACGGCCTCAAGCTCCACCAGGGGAGATTTAGGCTGGACATTAGGAAAAAATTTTTCACAGAAAGGGTCATTGGGCACTGGAACAGGCTGCCCAGGGAGGGGGTTGATTCCCCTTCCCTGGAGGGGTTTAAGGGACGGGTGGATGAGGTGCTAAGGGGCATGGTTTAGTGTTTGAACAGGAATGGTCGGACTCGATGATCCGGTGGGTCTCTTCCAACCTGGTGATTCTATGATTCTATGATTCTATGAAAGGGTTCTCAGGCACTGGAACGGCTGCCCAGGGAGGTGGTGGAGTTCCCATCCCTGGGGGGGTTTTAAAGCTGTGTGGATGTGGCACTTGGGGACATGGATTAGTGGAGGAGTTGTCATTGTGAGGTTTAAGGTTGGACCCTTAAAAGTCTTTTCTAACCTAAACAATTATGTGAATCACTTGCAATTTTAAATAAACAAAAAGAGGATTTGGCACTTCCGTGAAAAAGGGAAGCTTCTATGTAGTTACTAGAAGTTGCAGTGGAAAATGGAGTTAAGGTGGATTTGTATGATTGCATTTAGAAAACCTCAGAAGGTTGGAGCTGCATTTCCTCTAGTCCTGCAGGAAACTGGATGGTGACCAAAGCTGAAGGCCAGATGCAGCAAAGCATAATATAGTTGAAGTATTTGTTAGAATTTAGACATGAATATCAGAACCTCTTTATGGCCATTTTCCTTTTTTTTTTAACTCCCCCAAAAGCAGAAAAGCTCCAGTGTTGAAATTTTCTGAGCTTCCTTTGTTCCAGCTATAATTATCCTGAAAAATGTTTCAAAGGAAAAACATAGCTACAATATATTGATGTTATTGTGCAGTTGTTGAGTAATCTGCTCTTTTCTACAGCCGATTATATTTTGATCATGAAAAAAGAAAGGAGAAATCCAATCGTATGGCTTGTTATGCCATAATCCACAATTTTATGATATTGTAAAATATTTTATTAAACTGCATCTTCAAACCTTGTGAGGACCACCCATATGGTGAGAGAGATGTGCTGTGTTCACTACATCCCAACTCCACTTTCTACCACTTAATTCAGACTCTCTTATTGATAATAAAGACCAAGAAAAAATGATTGCTGTAAAATATGGGATATCTGTGAATTTGCATAAATTCCATAGAATGGAATCATGGAATGGTTTGGGATGGAAGGGACCTCAAAGCCCATCCAGCTCCACCCCATGCCATGGGCAGGGACACCTCCCACTGGGTCAGGGTGCTAAAAAATATCATTTTGCAAAAACAATCTTCTTCCATCCATCTTTTCTTGCCGATAGTTAACAGTTCTCTATGCATTTAGCAGGGAGACACGTTTATGCCGTTTGTCAGTTCAATTAATGCTCGTCTGGCAGCCGCAGGCCTGGCAGGGTGAAGAGGCAGCGGCAGCAGTGAGGAGAACCTTTCACATTCGTTATGCTGCATCCATGTTAAGTGGCGATTCATTTCTCCGTGCCCCACCAGGGCACGTCAAGGGTCACCAACACCCAGAGTTTTCCATCAGCATTAGTATTTGATTGAGTGCAAATGATATTCAAGCTGCAACAGCCTTTGTTGTCAGAGAAAAAATGGACAAGCCATTTGTTACATGGAGACCTTTTGCTGACTAAAGCCAGCCACAGTCAATCATATGAAGGATCTGACAGCTTGTAACAGCGACTTTTCATTTTCTAGACAGGTAATTGATGAAGAAAGTTTTAGGAAAGGCTTTGCATACTATTGTAAGAAAATGCTCTGTTATAAAAAAACACTGTCCTTGTCAACACTGGTTCCAGTAGGCATTCAAAAAGCTTACAAGTAGTTGCTTGGTGCAACTGGTCAAGGGAAACGAAAGGCTTCTGAAAGATCATTTCACATTCTCTCATTCCCCAGATAATCAGAAGCAGCTTTTATCTTTTACCAACACCAAGCACCTTACCTGTCGGTTTTATTGGAGCTGCAATGTAGGCACGGTTTGCTCTGAATTCTCTGGCAGCCAAGAGGCTCAATCATGTCCTGGGTTGCATCAAGCATGGCATCGCCAGCCAGGTGAGGGAGGGGATTGTCCCGATCTACACCTCAAGCACTGGATGCGCTTTTGGGCACCACAGGATAAAAAGGATCTAAAGCTACTGGGGAGAGTCCAGAAGAGGGCATGGAGTTGGTGAAGGGATTAGAGGAGAAGCGTGTGAGGAGCAGCTGAAACGACTTGGTCCTGGTCAGCCTGGAGAAGAGGAGACTGAGGGGAGATCTCATTGTGTTCTGCAGCTTCCTCACAGGAGGAGGAAGGAGGAGCAGGCACTGAGCTCTTCTCTCTGGACCTGAGGGAATGGCAGGAAGAATAGGGTTAGGTTGGACATCAGGAAACAGACCATCCCCCAGAGGGTGGTGGAGCACTGGAACAGCTCCCAGGGAAGCAGTCACGGCCCCTAGCCTGACGATATTCCAGAAGCCTTTGCCCAAGGCCCTCAGCCCCACGGTGTGAATGTTGGGGTGTCCTGTGCAGGGACAGGAGCTGGACTCGATGGTCCTTGTGGTCCACTCAGGATATTCTAGGATTTTAAGATTCTTTGGGTTTTTTCTTAATACAGTGCTAATGATTGAACTTGAACAGGCACATCTGCCAAAGACCCACTGCCTGGCAAGGAGTATTTTCACGGGATCATGATGGCTTTGTACTGGAATCTTAGTCTCCTTCAACGGGTCTAGATCCTAGAAGCTGAAGTTCCCATCTTCAGTAATGGTCCTTCTGCTTTATTTGGCTGGTAACCTAGGTGGGGAACGAGAGCACATGCATCCATGTACGCAGAAGAAGTCTTGCTGAAATGAGTTCCAATCTGTATCTCCTCTTAGTATTTTAGAATGGTTTGGGTGGAAGGGACGTTAAAGATCGTCCAGTTCCAACCCCACTAGATCTTATACAGCAACAGCTTTCCTGAATTGTCTCTTGAAAAGCCATATATTCCTCCACACCCCCGCCATTTCTCCATTTCTAACAAGTGAGTTAAATAGCTTTTTTTTCTCCCTTAGCTTCTTCGTGCCCCCCTGCCCTTGCCTGTTTGAGGTGAATTAAGAACAAGCTATCCAAGAACTATGCGAGCTGAAAAATTCATGAGGAAGACAGCAGCTGTGAATTTAATAAAGAATTATAACAGACAGGGGGCATATGATTATATATGTGTAAAAACTCAGGTTATTGGGATATTTCCAAGATTGGAAATGGCCTTTACACAACCCATCTGAACAATGCAGGTTCTGCTTAGTTCTGCAGGTTACTTAGTCCTGTCCCTACAAAACCTGAACTTGTCAGTTGTGTTCCTTGGGAGACCCAGTGATCCTGGAGAGTGATGAAGATCAAATGTGTCATTGGGAGGATGAAGAAATGAAAATATGGGTATTTGCTGGAAGGCGGAATGAGTCCATTAGAAAATGAAACATCAGGTTTTCTGAAATTTACATCACATGGAGTTGAAACAGTAGTAGATGGGCAAGAAAGATATTTTTATCTGATAATTTGAATATTTTGCACCAGGAAGAAAGTATTTTCCGATCTCTTTGTAAGAGATACATCTATGGGGATTGCTGCAGGAGCTGACCAGTCTGTGCTAGTATTGGTACAGAGAAGAGGCATTGGGGGTACTCAGCCTTGGCCTTTCTCCTTCTCCTTATGCTGGAGAACCTGAGCACAGCTCACCCATCACAGAAGAGTGAGCTGTTATCTGTAGTGGGCCAGAATTCTGTGATTAGCTCCAAGATCTGTATTCAGGTCTGGTGAGGCTGCACCTCAAACCCTGGGTTCAGTTTTGGGCTCCTCACTACAAGAAAGATACCGAGGGGCTGGAGCGTGTCCAGAGAAGGGAAGGGAACTGGAGAAGGGTCTGGAGCCCAGGGCTTCTGGAAGCAGCTGAGGGATCTGGGTCTGCTTAGCCTGGAGAAGAGGAGGCTGAGGGGAGACCTCATTGCTCTCTGCAGCTCCCTGAATAGAGGTTGTAGTGAGGTGGCTGCTGGGCTCTTCTCCCTCGTAACAAGGGATAGGACGAGAGGAAATGGCCTCAAGTTGTGCCAAGGGAGGTTTAGATTGGATATTACAAAAATTTCTTCACTAGCAAAGTGGTGAAGCACTGGCAGAGGCTGCCCAGGGCAGTGGTGGGGTCTCCATCCCTGGAGAGGTTAAAAAAAATATGTAGAGGTGGCACTTCAGGACGTGGTTTAGTAGAGTAGGCACAGTGGGGTTGGGCTGATGGTTGGACTGGATGATCTTGGAGGTCTTTTCCAACCTTAACGATTCTGTGACTCTATCTTGCAAACAGAACTTCATTCACTTTTCTGTTTCTTCTCCTTCATGTCAGTTATTCCTCACTCTAATGACCTATGACAGAAGCAGATTTCAGACTTACAAACTTCATGGTTTTGATCATCCTTTGAGGTTACAGCTGTAATCTGGGACATATTACAGTAATAGCTTTAACATCAGAGCACGAGACAGGTCCCCTGTGTCTCAGCACAGGTGTCGGTGTTTCTCAGAGCAGGAGAAAAGCTGAGTCTCCTTCTCACCCTTCTTCCATGAGAGGGCGTTGCTTCAGGAGGATGGTGCTTCACCAGAGAAAGCCAGAAGAGCCCAGTGATGGGCAGCATGTGATGCGCTGTCCTCCTGCAGACACCACCCCAGCCCTGGGGAGCAGGGGCTCGTGATGGAGCCAGTAGGCTGCTTCCATGTCCACCAGCTGGTCTCGCTTTCCAAGTGCTCAGCACCTGGCAGCACCCAGCTTTCAGGTGGAACTGGGCCCCAGCGAGGAGCAATTTCTCCTCAGCTCTGCTGGTTCACTGCCCTTCTCGCACTCAGCTGCCCTTGGGGGTGCAGCACTCTGAAAAATGCTGCTCCCTGTCGTCCAGCCAGCAGCTCAAGTGCTGAAAACTGCACACACAGGATGGAAAACAGAGAAGAACAATAACACAACAGAAAGGAGGTAAGCTTTTAAAGTTCTACGGTGCAGCGATAGGTGGTTGTGGTGCCGATCCGGGTTTTTGCGTGGTCCTGGGGTGATATCTTCAGTTCGTGATTCAGTTTGGGGTCCTTGGTGGGTGGGTAAGCTTTGTGCTTCTCAGACCTGTGCAGAGTGAGGGGTTGCCTTTATGAGGTTTGCAGGACACAGGGAATGTGTTGCATGTTCTTTGTTTCCCTCCCTATTCTCTGTAGCTCATGGGAGAGGCCCTGGTTGTTCTTCCCCCCACTGTTTTCCATTGCTCCCACCCTCGCCATGAGGAAGAGAAAGTTCCAGCCGGGGACAATTAGGATATTGGAGTAAAAATAGATTTTGAGTTTAAATAAAAAATATCTTCCCGCTTTCTGTGTTCTCTGTGTCACAGAGAAATTCATTTTAAAGTAGCCATTGAAAACCAGGATTTAATTATATCCAGTTTTAGCGACTTGAATCTGAAGTCACAAACTTGAGCCTTTTGTCTTCTAAACCACATTTCTTTCTTTTGGATGTTCTCTACAAATAGCAGCCAATGTGTAGGAACAGTCCAGAGCTTTGAAGCCCCTCAGATTAGCTTCGCCCTTCAAGGGCTCCTGCCTGATGTCTCCTGGCACATGGGGCTGGTGCAGTCGGCACCTCAGTGTCACTCCTTGTCCTCAGGCTGCTTGGGTGGCACTTGTAGACTGGATTGAGGTGGAAGAGACACATGAAGATCATTGAGTCTGGCCCCCAAATCAGAACGGCTTCCTCCAGCCCGGTGCAGAGGTCTGCTCAGCCCAGGGAGCTTCTCAGGGACGATGGTGACAGTGGCTCCCCGTGAGCTGGGGCTCCCGTTATGGTGGGGTTAAAAATTCTAACATCTGCTGTGGGTTTTCCTTTTTTAGCTGGGGTTGGAGAGAAAGAGGATGCTGTTGTGGTGCCCTGCATGCTGCGAAGGGAGGGATAGCACAAAATCCTTTGCACGTTACTGAGTCCTCTACATAGTAGCCAAGAACTGTGCTCACCGCACAAGCTTGAGGCAGGGTTTTTGAATTGCTTGGAGCTTGGGATGGGGCAATGGTAATGGTGGGCTGGAAGAACTAACTGTGCTGGAGATGCAGGGCCTGGGGGAGCTGCTGTGGCAAACTGGGCAGCCTGAGCTAACCCAGCGGGACCAGCACAGTGGGAGAGTAACCTTGGTGAACTGCAGGGGGGAGACACCTTGTACTACGAGTGATCCAGGGCTAGGTTAGTCAACATAGAAAGTATGAGAAGGCAAATGGAAATCAGTTCTGTCCAGGTTTCCTGGAGAATTGCTTTAGTGGTAATAGTGTGTAGTTAAAATACTGAATCAAATCTCTCCAATACCAAGTTTCCAAAGAGAAGGGAGAGACCTTAGAGCAGCTTCCAGTACTGGAAGGGGCTCCAGGAAAGCTGGGGAGGGGCTCCGGATCAGGGAGTGCAGGGATAAGATGAAGGGCAATGTTTTTAAGCTGAAAGAGGGGACATTGAGATGAAAAGCCTGGACTTCACAATATATTTGGTAACTTTTGTCTTTTAACCCAGAAACAACCTTCATCTCTTTTCTTTATGAAATCTCCTCTTCTGTAGTTGTCTCCTGTAAGTTGTCTTGCTTTTACCCCAATGCCGCGATGTTTTTGTTTCATCACTTCCCATTTAAAAGGGCAGAGGTCAGAAAGAGAAGCATCCAAGAATCCATCAACCCTTTCTCATTGCTGCCTTAGGGACTGCAGCGGCACTAGCAGATGCTAACGTGCTGGCAGCACCTCTGAGCCACCATCTGAAGAATAATATTATTCTAAATTACACTATAGCTTTATATTGTGCAGTGTTGTGGGTCTGGGAGGTGGCTCTTCCGTGCACTTCTGTTATTTCACAAGAGTGTTGTTGAATGAGCCACCTGGGAAATCATTAATAAAAGATTATTTGTATTTTCCCAAATTCCACTTATTTGGCATTTTTGGTGTTTGGTTTGTTTTTTTTTAAGGCATTCTGTTTTGTTTTCCCTTGGAGTGCTTTTTTAGAAATCAAAGCATTTTCTTGTTAAATGTATGTTCCCACATGTTCTTCATGTAATTTTTTTTTTTTGAGTGGGTATTGGATTTTTCACTTTGTGTCATTGAGCACCATCTTCACCATGGGCTGACACAAGAAACAGCTTCAGGTGGAGTGGTGGGCACTGCTGTGACCAACCCTCAGCTGATGTTCAAGCACCTGAGTTAGTTTTGGCCCTGCTGTGACTGCAGGGCTGCCTGGGTTTATTCAGGATGTTTTTAGTGGTGGCAGAGCTGACTGTCTAGCACAGTGGAAATGGGGATGTTCATGGAAAGCAGTAGGACAGTAAGAGTTGGGTCATAAGATGGTCACAAAACCTAAAGGAATGTGGGGGATTCCGTCTTTCCTTTCACGTGTTGACGCTGGAAGACTGAAGAACAGAGTCTTGTTGTTACCTGGGGTCACTACTTTCTCAAACTTGCCAGTTGTCAGTGGGGTTTTTTAATCTCTTCTCTCCCATTCCCTAATTCCAATAACTAGATTATTCCATAGTTAGCTATATTCACAGAATCATAGAATGCCTTGAGTGGGAAGAGACCCACAAGGACCATCGACTCCAACTGCTGTCCCTGCACAGGACACCCCAACACTCACACCGTGGGGCTGGGGGTGTTGGCCAAAGGCTTCTGCTGTTCCAGTGATATTCCCCTGCCCCGGCAGGGTTAGTCATTTTCACATGCAAATCAAGGTGTTTAATTATCCCCATTGTACACTACAGCTTGCTCTTCAGAATCAATAATGTAGAGATTTGCAGTTTTCTTTTAACACTGATCTAATTTGTTAATTGTTTCTCCCTTACCTCCTCCTATCTTTTTCCCATTCATTTCTCATCTTAGGCACTAAAGAAATATTTCCTCTGTTCTTATAGAAAGGGAGGCATTTACACTTGCCACAGCAGTTCAAAGATACCAAGAATATATTTTTCTTATGCTGGTAATTGCTTTTCTTGGCCTTTAGTTGATCAAAGCAGAGGAAATAGAACGGAGGCAGTCAGACTAAATAATACATGTTTGGAGCAGAACCAGGACTGGAGCTTTTTTGGCCTTTCTGTTTAGTTTTCAAGGTGCTAAATTATTCGTTCCCTGCATACGGGTGTCTTGCTGGTGAATACATGTGTAGGAACTGTGAAGGTGGCGCCTCAATGGTGTGAAACAAGGCTCGGCCCTGTCAGCCTGAGCAGCTGTGCTGCCGTCTACCCAGCGCTCCGTTGGGACCATGTTGTTTCTCCAAACTCTAAATCAAGGTTTTAGCCACACTGCATTCTACTCTAATGCAGGTTTGCCTCATAAGCAAGCCAAAGCATTTTTTTTTTCTAATTATGACAGCCTTTTTTTACCTGTCCTGCAAACTACATGGGCTGTAATGGAAAACTGGGGAGCAGGGAGTTTGGTGTTCATCTTCTATTTGCTTTCTTTTTGAAAAAGGTAAAACAGAAGATCATTTTTCTGTTTCTGGCATGGTTCTTGTTTGAAATGCTTGTGTGGAACTTGAAACTGAAACTTTGTATTCACATAAACATTTCAAGGTCTTTCATCAGCTCTGTTACACTGGCTGGTGCTGTATTTCATCATCCTTGCTCTATGATGAGATGTTGCTGGTACCAGTTAGGCAGACAGTCAGAAGTTCACTCTGCTGCTTCATTTGGGTTTTCTGTGGGTCGTTCCCCCTCATCCTGTGTCCGGCTCCATGACTTTTGGCACGTTTGAATGGCTCTAAAAGTGCCAAGACAAACCAGTTTCTAGATTCCTGCTTATTTGGAACAAGTGCCCTTCTCACTGTTGCCAAGAATATCCCGCACTGAGCGGCAAAGGGCCAGGAGCACGCCGCAATCACTTGAAGGGCTGAAGTTCCCAGAGAAATTTGGGGCTGGGATGATGAGCACAGAATTGCACCATCCAGCTGGAGGTGTTGGATAGCCTACACGCAGCGCACACTTGTTCTTGTTGTGTCGCAAACATTGTTTTCATGGAAATGCTGGCATCTTTGATAATCCTCGTGTTTTAATTTGATGCTGAGATGAAACATAACTTTTTATCTCATGCATGTTTTTATCTCACACGTCTAGTGTGTGGGCTAGATGGATGAACGAGTCGATCAGATATTAGGCACCTGGCACCAAAACTCTGGTCCTCCAAACTTAGGCTTAGCAGCTGCCTAAAGCAAGTCTGAAGTCCATAGACAGTTATAATTTTAGCCACTGGGTTCTCATGAGTAGTTCTTCTGGTGTTAGAACTATCACTCCCACATCATGAGCAGCTCAAACCTCACCTCCAAGTCCCATCACAGTCTGCCAACAAGGCACTTCTTCGCTTATTTTGATTGATACCTCAGTCCAGAAAGTAGTTTCAAATTTATTTAATAAGTCAGTCTTTTAAAACAAATGAGTAGAAGCAGTTACTCTCCTGAACCATCAGGAAGTGTTAGTTTTGGGGATGAGTTAGTAGTTTAGTAGGCATGGTGGGGTTGGGCTGATAGTTGGACTGGATGAGCTGAGAGATCATTTCCAGCCTCAATGATTCCATGATTCTATGAAACAAAGCTTGACTTAATTTTATGGAAACTTAATTTTATGTGTAAAGACTCCCAGAAATGTGGGAGATGGTCTGATTTGCTCTGTAATCTCTTGTAATAGTGCTCTGGAATAGACTGTGAGAGGATTTTTATGACCTTCCTCGCAAAATTACTGCTGTCCTTCATTCTTGTACTGAATGGCTGTCTTAGAAACAATGAATGACAACAAAAAGTACTCTGTGTACTTACTAAGTAGGTATCAATATGTACTTAGTGGATGAGAAGAGGGCATTAAATTAGTCTTAATAATTCAAAATGGCACAATATTTTCATATGAGTATAGAAGAAGCCAGTTTTGATGACCTGACTCTGTTTCAGCTGGGATTATTGCGTCTCTCTGTACAAGCCCTGTCCCACACTTACAGTTGGCTCCTTGTGCTCTTTGGGGTGTTTTTCTGTGGTCTGAAGAGCAGTTAAACCTTCTCTTGCAGGGGGCAGCAGGGGTTCAGAGACTGACAGACCTGTGTACATGTCTGTGATCTACATTTGCATGCATGAACACAAATGTTCCTCCCTGGCTGTCCTGGGAAAGAACAGGACCAAACTCATGTCTGATACAGAACTGATGAAGCCAACAAACTCATGACAGGTATGCAGGGGAGGGAGAATGGTTTTCAGCTGCAAGAGGGGAGATTGAGATGAGATCTTGGGAAGAAATGTTTTGCTGTGAGGGTGAGGAGGCCCTGGCCCATGTTGCCCAGCGCAGTGGTGGCTGCCCCATCCCTGGAGGTGTTCAAGGCCAGGTTGGATGGGGCTTGGAGCCCCTGATCCAGTGGGAGGTGTTCCTGCCCCTGGCAGGGGGTGGAACTGGATGGACTTTAAGTTCTCTTCCAACCCAAACCATTCTGTGATTCTATTAAATCAATATAATATTTATACTTTGAAAAGAGGAAAAGCACCTGGGAACTGGTTTAATCTCTGGAGACTTTTAATCCTGACTTTTCTTGATGCATGGAAGAGTGTCAGAGGAAGGAAAATTGCTATCCCAGCTGATCTGAACATTATCAGTTTGCCAGAGAGGACCATCATAATGGAGAAAATGGAACAGCCACATAAAAAGGAAAATGAATGGGAGGTGTCACCCATGGAAAAAATGCCAGTTCCACAAATCTCGGCCTTTCTTTTAAGTGCAATTGAAGAAGCACTTAAGCCAGTTGCAGTTATCCCAGACATGCTGTCAGCTAATGATCTGCTAGCAGGCACAATAAATGTTTAAAACCACCCTTAATAGTATCAGATTTTAAGGGCCCTAACCCAATAAACTGGATGGTTCATAACATACTTTTATTTAGTGCCAGCCAGAGAGGTAGCTCCCCTCCAGGTATTGCCATTCGCTCTGTGGTGTCCACACTGTCTCAGGCATAGAGAGGAGAAATGCACATCAACAAAGCCATGGACAGAAGGGATGAGCTGTTCCCCACGCAGTGAGCGCCAGCTCCTTGTGGGGTGGTGTACACGTCGTAGACTGCACCTTGGGACAGACGTGCTCTTGGAGGCTTTCCACTGTGAAGAGCTGGAAAGTACCATTTTAGGACATCACTGCCAGGAATTCCATCCATCAAACCCTAAGTGCTGAGGTTTACCATGGTTCAGTGGATGCAGTTTAGATCTGGGTTTTTGGCAAGAATAGTCTATAGACTTGCATGAAGTCATCACTGTATGGCATGTGGCTGGCTGAAAAAATGGAGCAAAGCAAAACTCCCCCTTGCTGAAAGCTGGCAGGAACAGACGGGAGGAATATTTTTGACTATATGAGTGCAGGGCTTTGATGGGGGAGCTTGCCGGCTTCACTGGTTTGTAACAGACTGACATAAAGTTGAAGAAAGGAGCCAGAAGTGTGGGTGGATTTCTTGCTGGCACCCCTGAGCAGGCCAAGCGTGGCTGGCATTTTTAATATGAGTGCACAGTGTGAGGGGGCTGCAAAAGACTGGGCAGCCCCAGGTAGCAGCTGTGGCCAAGAGGCTGCATCTATTCCATCTGTGCCTGGCAGAAACACTGTGGTTTTTCATGGGAATGCAGGCATCGCTTCATTCGTCTGTGATCTCGTCTCCATATGTTTGGATGGTGGCACTGCCTGTGTGCTGCTGAGATGCAGGCCAGCCCAGAACGTGACAGTTGAGCTCTTGGGCCTCATTTTCATTGACGCTGAAGCCACTGACCACAACCTTAGCAGTGTATAAATTAATTTCATAGAATCACAGAATGGTTTGAGTGGGAGAGGGCCTCAAAATCCATCCAGTTCCACTCCCCTGTGATAGGCAGGGACACCTCCCACTGGGTCAAGTTGCTCCAAGCCCCATCCAGCCTGGCCTTGAACATCTCCAGGGATGGGGCAGCCACCTCTGCTCTGGGCAACCTGGGCCAGGGCCTCCCCACCCTCACAGCAAAACATTTCTTCCTAATATCTCATCTCAATCTCCCCTCTTCCAGCAGAAAACTAACTCCCCGCTGCACTCCTTGATTAAGAGCCCCATCCCAGCTTCCCTGGAGCCCCTTTCCATACTGTAAGCTGCTCTAATGTCTCTCTGGAACCTTCTCTTCTCTAGGCTGAACAAGCCTAGCTCTCTCAGGCTGTCCTTGGATGGAAGGTTCTCCAGCCTTGTAGATCATCTCCGTGGCCTCCTCTGGAGTCGCTTCAACAGCTCCATGTCCTTCCTGAGCTGTGGACTCCAGAACTGGACTCAGGGGTCCAGGTTTGGTCTCAGCAGAGCAGAGGGGCAGAATCCCCTCCCTCACCCTGCTGGTCCCACTGCTTTGGATGCAGCCCAGGACATGGTTGGTTTCTGGGCTGTGAGCGCTCATTGCCAGGTCATGTTGAGCTTCTCATCCACCAGCACCCTCAAGTCCTTCTCATCAGGGCTGATCTCAATGCACTGATAGTGGATATAAATTGTACCTATACTCACTGTAAGGCCACCTTTCCCTGGAAGAATAATGCAGAATGGTTTGTGCTTAAAAGATGACTTGTTGGCCAAAAGGCCTTGCCTGCCTTCTACTCTCAGTAAAATCATGATGGGACTTTAGACAAGGGAGATCTTTTGGCTTTTTATTGGGATGCTCTGTCTGAAGAATGGAGACCAGCTGTGGTCTGGGCACCTCCTTGGGAAGGAACCAAAGTTTAATTCCCTGTGTGCTGCTACAGACTTGACATGACTGAGCAAATAAGCTAAACTTCATCTACCTTGCTTTCCTCTCCAAAATGGGAAATATGCTTTTCCTCAACCCACATTGCACAAACACAGAAGACTGATTTTATATTTTCAGTTCCAAGAATAATAAATGCTAAAATATGAGTTTAGGGTCTTTCCTGTTTGTTTTAGTTTTTCTTATTTCTTTTGGGTAAAACTGAAACCAAATTTGCTGGACGCACCAACTCTTAACTCTTTTTTTTTGCCAGTAAAAGATTTTTCTTAAGGATTTTAGACTGCTTTTACCATACACGTATTGCACTGAAACAACCAGTAGCTTCCTGTGCCTACGGCGAGATCTGGATCCTATGAAAAGAATTTCATATGGCAAGCATATAATACCCATGTTCTGTGGTCTTTGACCCTGGTTTTAGGTATGGAAATGAGGTTAGTGTTCATCTAAACCCCATACTTTACTTGGAAACTCTTTTCTATGGAAGTGTACCCTTTCCCACGTTGCTGTGGGAGGGCTGAGAAGCCGTGATGGGCAGCAGCTTCATCTCTGAGAACAGATGGAAGGTGTAGAGCAGGCATCTTCAAGAAGAGCTGGCATTTTAAGCATTGTAAAGTCTGCAGGGAGAGATAATCTCAATTCTGAGATATAATGATGTACTTGTGGGAAAAGAGAGAAACTTTAGAGCATGCAAGGTGAAAAAGCTTTATTGAGCTTGTATGCTTATTTCTTTGTTATCTTTATACACAATAAAGATGTTATCTCTTCCCTCAAACTTTGTCTTGCTGGTATCCCAACACATTAATGTCTAAAATTATACTGGTAGGATTTGACTTTCTAACTTGCTTTCCCGTGCTTGATAGAGAGTTGGGGTTGTTTAGCCTGGAGAAGAGAAGTCTCCAGGGAGACCTTAGAGCAGCTTCCAGTGCTGAAAGGCGCTCTAGGAAAGCTGGGGAGGGACTTTTTACAAGGGCCTGGAGTGATGGGATGAGAAGGAATGGCTTTAAATTGGAAGGGGGAAGATTTAGACTAGACATTTGGAATGAATTCTTTACAATGAGGGTGGGGAGGCCCTGGCCCAGGTTGCCCAGAGCAGTGGTGGCTGTCCCATCCCTGGAGGTGTTCAAGGCCAGGCTGGATGGGGCTTGGAGCACCTAGACCCAGTGGGAGGTGTCCCTGCCTATCATAGGGGAGTGGAACTGGATGGTCTTTGAGGTCCCTTTCAGCCCAAACCATTCCATGATTCTAGGTTTTACCCACCTTTAAGAAACGCTGTATGCTTGGCAGAGGACGGAACACTAAGGGTTTATGTTGCTGTCCTCATTGTTTTTACCATGGAATGTTTATTTATCCAGCAAGTCAGACTAAGCAGTCATTTGTACTGGATCTTGACTGAGATTATGGATAGCCTAAGTACTTGAGTAATGATTTCATTGTTTGTTATTAGGTTTTAAATAACAGGCATGACTAAATAAGACAGACAATATAAATATCAATCTACTTAATCATCTGAGCCTTAAATGCAAGGCAATAAAAATAAATCTAGAAAAAGAAAGCCATTTGAGTTACTAGCCTTGGAAAGACTTAAGAAAGACTTTGGCCCTATTATTAATTTTAAGTGGGCAAATCCTGCAGTTCCTCAGGAGAGGTTTATTCAAGGCTGGTAACAGGCTACATGGCGATAAATGATGACAGAAGGTGGTGATCAATAAATGCCATGTGTTGCTTATTAGGGCAGCCAGAGATAGGATGGTCAATGATGGATACTGACCTAATGATGTATTTGCAGAAGAACTGAAATATCTTCAAGTTCTATCTGAAATGGATGCATTTAATATAAGTTGTATGTTGGGATATTAATAAATGAGATGGTGCAGAAATGTAGTCCTAAGGGCACTCTTAGGCTTGTTGCAGCAACTGGGACCCCTGCGGGTGGTCTCTGTTCAACCTTCCTCCCACTGCGTAGTTCTTGTCTTTGAATCCCACCAAAGCTGTCGGTAGGACAGGGCTGGGGCTGCCCTGGGTGACGTCAAGTTGCAAACAGACAAGCTGGCATTATTATCACCTCTGTATCATCATTCGATAAACACAGTAGGATATAAAAAGGGTGCACAATACAACACAAACTACAGCATGTGGCGCAATGCAAAGTGCAATACACGGTATAACCCAAAACACAGTACACGAGGGGACAATACCCTACAACACTGAACTGCTAACTCCACCACTAAACCATGTCCCTAAGCACCACATCAACATGGCTTTTAAGTCGCTCCAGGGGCAGTATCTCAATCACTTCCCTGGGCAGCCGTTCCAATGCTTGACAACTCTTTTGGTGAAGTAATTTTTTCTAATGTTCAGTCTAAGCCTCCCCTGGAGCAACTTGAGGCCATTTCCTCTCATCCCATCCCTTGTTCCTTGGAAGAAGAGCCTAGCACCCACCTCACCACAACTGCCTTTCTAGGAGCTGTAGAGCACGATGAGGTCTCCCCTCAGCCGCCTCTTCTCCAGGCTAAACAGCCCCAGCTCTCTCAGCCATTCCCAGGACCCCTGAACTCCAGACCCTTCCCCAGCTCCATTTCCTTCTCTGGACGTGCTCCAGCCCCTCAAGGTCTTTCCTGTAGTGAGGGGCCCAAAACCGAACTTGGGATTCAAAGAGTGATACAAAATATAAAAGAAAATAGAAAACAAAATACAACAGCTCCATGGTACCACTAGATACATACAGGACATTACAAGGAATACCATGAATACCACACCAAACAATACAACGGAACACAGACATTACAACATAATACCAGAAAAACACCACACATACAATACCTAAAATCTCTACAATACAATAAATATCATAAAATAAATACCATACAATGCACTACATACACTGCAGTCTGAAACAATAGGAATACAATACAAATCAAAATACAGCCCATGAAATGCAAAAAATACCATACACTACATACTACAGAATGCAATGTAAAATAAAATACAACACATACATTAAAACAACACATACCATGCTTAGAATGCTAGAAATACATGTGATACAATACATACTTTACCACACAGTACAATGCATACAACAAAAAATTACAGCACAATACAAAATGCAATGTGTTACATACCAAACCATACAATACATAAAATACAATAGAAAATACGTTCTAATACATCCAATAATATACAAAATAATCCATACAATAAATACCACACCATACAAGACTTAGAATACAGAAAATACAATATGAGGTGCAATACAAGCATTGCAACACATATAATTGAATACATAAAAAGCAATACAAAATACAATACATATAAAATAAAATACAATTTGTACAGTACAATAAAAAATGCAGTGCAATGCAACACAAACACTGAAATAAATACCATACCACGCAATAAAAGACAACACATGCAGTATATATAATACACCTACATTAGAATTTGTATTGATTTTTGACCCAAGGTGTTCAATCACAATCCTTTAGCCCAGTGTTTTACCAGAGCAATTGAGCTCTAGAGCCGTCGCCACAGACTGGAAGCTGGCCAATGTTATTCCAGTTTACAAGAAGGGCGTGAGGGAAGACCCAGGAAACTACAGACCAGGTAGCTGAACCTCAGCACCCGAAAAAATGATGGAAAAGATCCTACTGGGTGCTACTGAAAGGCATTTCAAGGGCAATGCAGTCATCAGGGAAGCTGACATAATGCAATCCGTACTATACAATACAACACGTGTAATGCAAGACAAAATCTACTAGAGTAAAATACATTGCACACAATACAGCACTCCTCTCTCTCTTGTTTAAATGTTGTCCCTTAGTAGTATGTCGCTGTTAAGGCAGTAACTGTGTTATTTTTTCTTTATGTAGAGGATTGTCTAGATAGGATGAGGCCTTGAGTAGCCTGGTCTAGTGAGAGGTATCCTTGCCCATGGCAGGAGAGCTGGAACTGGATGATCTTTAAGGTCTTTTCCAACTCAAACCATTCTATGATTCTATGATGATTCTACATTCATTAGTTGGGGGAGACCTGGGTTTAATTCCTTCTTGAAGGAGACATCCTATGTAACTTCAGGCAACTTTCTTATGGTTGTAGAATATTTTCAAGGTAGAGTCTTTCTTTCTTCCCACCATTCCCTCTAAATTAGATAAAAAATTCAGACTGAAAAATATTCATTGCCTGTCAGGTCCATCAGCCTCACTATTTCAGAGATTAAGTGAAATATAAGTGTTCTCTGTCATACAAGTGCTGTGAAAATCCATTCAGGCTGTATGTTGAGCTGGAGAATGATATACTCACAATGGAGTTTAATTTTATGTTATCCATCTTCTAAAAAACAGAAGTGAAATTAATAGTAATAAGGAATAAAAATGCATAACCCAAGCTAACTGAAAGGACAGCCTTAGAGATTTTGTAAGTCAGGTGTGGTTCAAAAACTCATATGAAAAAATTGATGCTTGCTAGAGGTTTCACATGAACTTCTCAGAAGTCATAGAATCATAGAATAGTTTGGGTTGGAAGGGACCTTAAAGCCCATCCAGTTGCACCCCCTGCCATAGGCAGGGACACCTCCCACTGGATCAGGGGCTCCAAGCCCCATCCAGCCTGACCTTGAACACCTCCAGGGATGGGGCAGCCACCACTGCTCTGGGCAACCTGGGCCAGGGCCTCACCACTCTCATAGTCAAGAAATCCCTCCTTATATCTAGTCTGAATCTGCCCCTCTCCAGTTTATACCCATTCTCTCCAATTTATAGCCATATTTGCTTGAAGCACGAGTAGGTGGTAAAGTGAAAAACTGACAGAAGCTGTCTGCATTTTGTGGTTTTGGGCACTTTAAGCTGAGTTGGTGGTAACTGTGAGCCCAGCCTTCTGGGTGGGGGGGAGCTTCATCCAAGAGCTCCCAGCCAGCCCCAGGCTCCAGCTCCCCTTTCCTGGAGCCCAGCTCCCCAGCACTGCCCTGGGGTTTCCTCCCTTTCTGTTTGAATAACCATTAAGCCTGAGTTGAACCGTTCTAAAACATTGTCTCTGGTTTTGCAGTGAGGTGGGGAAAGAGAAGTTGGCTTGGGAATAAATCTCCTTTTTTTCATTTGTTACTGTTTCTGCTCTTGAAGGGGTGATGGGTGCAGCTGTGCCTACCCAGCGTCTTCCAGCACACTGGATTGAGGTAACTGGAAAGAAAGATAGAAAGGACAGCTGGGAGGGAGAAGGGACTGCTCTGCCAGCGGAGGGAAAGCAGTCTGGGTGGGAAGGAAGGACTGGGGTAGCAGTGGAGGGGACAGTCCTGCCCAGGGAAAAGAAACTCTGCCCTTCAGGTATCAAGAGATAACCAAGACCTGTTATGTTAAATAAAAGCAGCTTCTCCAAAGCTTTGAGCATTCCAGTGCTCTTCAAATTATTTTACTTTCCTAAGGGCTTACTATCACCCGTTGCTGAGCATCTGCTCTTTACCCCACAGATATCTGAAGGGAAATTAATATTTTCTGCTCCCTTCAGAATGGGAACCTGTATGTGCTCTCGTGAATGAGGTGGAGGGGGAGATGGCTGGCAGGATAACATCCACAGCTAAGTTAGCTGTGAGGACAGGAGTGGGATGTCTGCTCCATGGGCTGAAGGGGGTACCGCCACATCTAGCTGAGAGGAGTGCTGATTTGCAATTGCCTCTCTCCTCTGCTAAGATGAAAATCTCAGAGCCTTACAGCAAAGTACTGCAAACCTCAGAATAATGCCGAAGCTGCAGTCTGGCTGTTTCCATCCACACGGATTACAGCAGTGGCCTTCTACCTAAGCAAGTATTCTGGCACTGAATTAATTAGCAGTTCTCTTACCACAGCACTTTTTCAGGAACCGCGTCCCACACCTGCACCTCTTCACCTCTCCTGGCTGCAGCCCCAGTGGTTCATCAGCCCCACGTGCAGTACCATTTAAACCCTACCCAAGTCACTCCTCTTGTAATCCACTGGTTTTACAAGGTTTAGCCACCATGACCTTGCTTAATTATCGCGTTGCATTCCATAAATTGGTGCTAAATCAGACTCTGCAAACTGACTGATGCTGCATGACATTTGAGGTAAACTTTGTTTTTAGAAGGCAGGGAGTGATCTCATAGCGTGCTCATGTACTGCACAATCATATGAGAAGGCAATATTACAGCTGTTGTTTCATTATTCCCTCTGGCTGTGCAAATGTTTTTGGTTTTCTAAGTAAAAATAAAAGTGTGGCTAGTGGTCACTGCCTTCAGAGATGGCATAAATGCATGTCTGGCTGCAAAAGAAGGCATGGAACTGCTGAGGTGGAGCAACATCCAAGTTAGGGCATGTGCTGAGACAATAGTTGAGAACTGAGTAGGTTATGAATTATAGAATGGTTTGAGTGGGAAGGAACCTCAAAACCCATCCAGTTCCAACCCCTGCCATGGGCAGGGACACCTCCCACTGGATCAGGGGGCTCAAAGCCTCACCTTTTCCTGTGAGGGTGGGGAGGACCTGAACCAGGTTGCCCAGAGCAGTGGTGGCTGCCCCATCCCTGGAGGGATTCAAGGCCAGGTTGGATGGGGCTTTGAGAAACCTGACCGAGCAGGGGGTGTTCCAAATTCCCCCCATGGCAGGGGGGTTGGACTGGATGGATTTTGAGGTCCCTTCCAAGCCAAACCATTCTATGATTAGATTCATCAGGAGAAAGTCAGAAAAATGATGGGTCACCATTGCACCCAAAAAGTGAAGACCAAGCAATATCAACCTCCACATCTCAGGAATTTCTTTCAGAACCATGAAAACTTCCAGAGGTTTTCCAGCTAGAGATCAATTTCTGTTGTGATCCTGTTTTCCTGACAAAATACACTTACTCGTGGGGCTTTCAAGTTGGGGTACTTCACGTCTAGAGCTATGTAAGCCATGCAACTCTTTCTTCAGGAGCAGCAGGGCTGTAAGAGTCACCTTTTTTGCATAAGTTTGGATTACCAGTATAAGCAAGAAACCAATTTGTTGGAATTCTTTCATCCAAATGGGCATTCTACAACTCATTTATTCATGTGACTAATCTAATTGAAGTCGATGTAAGTACAGAATAAGGTCTCCTCAGACAGTGTTAATTTTTAGCATCTTTTAGAACTATGCAGTTCTGCAGTCAACTATAGTGAGTAATTGTAATTGTGATGAATGTATTTCAGCTGCTATAAATACACAACTTGCTTTAAAAGATCTGTGAGGGAAGGTAATCAACAGCCAATCGGAGGAATTGTTGAGTTTTTTTTGAACATACTCCAGAGTTGGGCTTTTTTGCAAAAGACGTGCTTGTTGTGTTCCCATTATATAAGCGTGTAGGCAGGTTTCTGAGCCTCACATACTCCACTGCAGTTTGTGCTGAGGATGAGGTTTTGGGGTTGGAGACTTTGGTGGGGGTTTCTGTTTGAATTTTTGGTGTTTCTTTGTTGTATTTTCTGAATAGCTCCC
The DNA here is from genome assembly GCF_032191515.1 of Phaenicophaeus curvirostris. Lineage (NCBI taxonomy): Eukaryota > Metazoa > Chordata > Aves > Cuculiformes > Cuculidae > Phaenicophaeus > Phaenicophaeus curvirostris. Next base: position 2,684,973 of record NC_091402.1, on the reverse strand, counting down.
TATGAAGTAGCACTGAAAGCAGGAGGAATATAACCTTTCCCTTTCACGGCAGGAGGGAAGCCAGCAGACCCTCAGTTATCTCAATATACTAAAGCGTAGCACTAAGAACTGAGTAAGCTCTCTGAATGAAGATAAGCAAGTATGTATTCCCCTTCGATTGGGGGAAAATACAGACAGGTGAAAGGGCTGGAGGACAGGCCTTATGAGGGGGAACTGGCGTTGTTTAGCCTAGAGAAAAGGAGTCTGAGAGGGAGACATTATCACTGTCTACAATGAGTCTACCTGAAAGGAGGTGTCATAGCGAGGTGGGTGCTGGTCTTTTCAACCAAGTAACAAGTGATACGAGAAGAGGAAATTGCCTCAAGTTGTGCCAGGGCAGGTTCAGTTTGGACATTAGGAAAAAATTCTTCACTGAAAGGGTTCTCAGGCACTGGAATGGCTGCCCAGGGAGGTGGTGGAGTCACCATCTCTGCAGGGGTTTAGAAGATGGATACGTGAGGCGCTCAGGGATCTGGTTTAGTAGCGAGCAGGCATGGTTGGACTCAATGATATTGAAGGTCTTTTCCAAGTGAATCATTCTATGATTCTATACTACAAAAACTATTAGGTATAAGCAGAAAGAGAAGGCCTCCATTCCTTTGTCACTATGAATTTACACAAATGGCTAGAATTTTTTTCTCTCTCTCTCATCTTTTCTTCTGATTGCTTTCATATTCAAATTTAAATTAAAAAAAAAGAAAAACAACTGGCCAGAAGTTCTCACCTTTAACTGATGTGCTGTCTTTTACCAACGGCACACAGCAATGCATCATATGGCAATGATGCTCCTAGCAAAAAGGAGCCTGCTGGATGAAAGATTTTAGAATGAAGCTCCAGTGATACATGGCTCATAAATCTGAGGAATTCGGAGTTCTGATTTACACGTTAATTAAAGTATATATCATCATACATATATTAAAATTCAAATGCTTAACTAATATAAAGGTCAATGGAATGCAGCAGCTACTATCTTCCTACGTTTTTAATTTCCACATTTTGGTTCACTCAGGCAAATGTGCATATAGAGCAATCAAGAAATTTAATCCAACGGTTTATAAGGAAAGCTATAGCAATGTGTCTTAATCTAAATTCAAATTACTTTCTTCTGGGGGAGGAAATTATAGCTGTCAAAAAACATTGCTGTACTAACTGTAAGTTTATCACTTTTCTTACACAATCTCTGGGGAAATTAGATTATAGAGCCTGTTTCTGATTCTTACAGCCTGTATACCAAACAATAAAAAAAGCCTTGATTCATAACCTGTTACACTTGATTAAAAAAAATGGAGCCTAGAGATTTATAAATAACAGTGACATTGACATAACTTCATTTGCAAAGAAATTATATCCATAGCTCTGCATTAATCTGTAAATGCTTATGAATGAGAATGTATTTATAAATGTTAGGAAAAATATTTGTAAGATTTACAAGTGAGAAATGATTTATCTTGAAGAATTTATCATCTCAATTATATATATTTAATACCAGCCATAATTTAAGACTTCTGGCTTGTGAAAAGCTGTGCATATTGATTACTTCTCTTTTATTTTTCAGTTAGACATTAAGAACGTTGTGCTTTGAATAGTTGTTTTTTTTTAAACAGTGTAGGGTTTCATCGTGCAATAGGAAGCAACAGCACAGGTCTGTTTAATATGGTGCAGATTATACTCGGCTCCTAATTAGCTAAATACAGAACTCAGGATTTGCAGTAGCAGAATGTTAACGTTATGGCTAAAACCTTTGGTAGTGAAGGTGAAAATATAATTTTAGAACTTCAGTTGTTGTTTATGCCTACCTGGTATCTATTCGTAAGACCTTAGAGCAGCTTCGAGTGCTGAAAGGGCTCCAGGAAAGCTGGGGAGGGACTGTGGATCAGGGAGGGCAGGGACAGGATGAGGGGAAACAGTTTTCAGCTGCAAGAGGGGGGATTGAGATGAGATCTTAGGGAGAAATGTTTTGCTGTGAGGGTGGGGAGGCCCTGGCCCAGGTTGCCCAGAGCAGTGGTGGCTGCCCCATCCCTGGAGGTGTTCAAGATCAGGTTGGATGGGGCTTGGAGCCCCTGATCCAGTGGGAGGTGTCCCTGCCCATGGCAGGGGGTTGGAACTGGGCTTTGACGTCCCTTTCAGCCCAAGCCATTCTATGATTCTTTGAGGTTTCCTGTGGAAACAACTTTAACCAGTGAAATCTTAGGTTCCAGACTGCACGTGCCACAGGGATACAGCTACTGTGCTGGCTCTGGATTCCCTGGGGACATGGGTTACATTTGCAGACATACTTTGTTCTGTTTGGTTTTTTTCTGCCCAATAAAGCAACATGCCAGTTTCCTGTCCCAGCACCTGCATCTACCTAAATCCTGTATTTGAAATAGGAAGTAGGGATGTTGTAAAGACCAACTTCTTTGCTGGAGGAGGCGCCGCCTCCGGCTGGTTTTGGGCTCCCTCCTGGGAGAGGAGCAGCAGCAGCTGCTCATGGGCACCCCCAGGGCTGAAGCCAAGGTCATTCCGGCAGGGTCTGCTGAGCCGCCGCTGGCCCTGAACCCCCAGCCCAGTGCCAGAACCTTCCCAAGGGGCAGCTGCGCGTGTCTCGATGCGAGAGCTCTGGCAGCGAGAGCCCTTGCCCGTGGAACTGGGCTGAGGAGACGCTGTTCTGACTGCCTTCAACGAGAACTCCTGGGCCACATGTTCCTAAAAAGTCCCAGATGATGGATCTCGTTTCCTGAGGAACCGCCGTGCCCCGCTGGAGTGGTGATGATTTTCTGTTTTCCCCTGCTCCTCCTTTCTCTCTCCTTCCCCGACGTCTCACCGTACCTTCTTTTCCCTCGGCACCGTGGTGTATCGGATCAAATCCGAATTGTGTTGTCATTTGTTCAGCGACCTTGGCTGCGTTTGGGGTGTCCAACTGTGATCTGAACGGGTTGGGATCTGGTTTTGCAGCTTTGAGAAGCTGCGGCTCGGAGAGCACTCGAGCATCTGCTTTGTGATTTTGGCTGTGTGCAAATAGATCCTGCATGGGAATTTACCTGGGGAGATTGGCAGGTCTCTGATTTGCTGCACTGGTATAAAAAGAACCCTTTTACCCTCCCTTTTCTATGATCCTGTTGGACTTGATGATCCTGTGGGTCTTTTCCAACCTAGTGATTCTGTGATTTTCAACTGTGCAGGTCAGGGTGGGCCCTAACAGCTGTCCACACAAGAATATTTTAGCATCCTCTGGGAAGACTGGGGGATGATAGGAGAGCATGGAGGGTTCTTTCAGATATATGATGTAGGAATGTAAAGAATTCCAGTGCCTATGAATGCCTTCAGACTGGTACCAGTAGAGAAAGCTATCCTCTACGCCCAGAAAGTCCTCAGTACAAGATAAGTATTCACAAACCAAGTTTCCCCAGTTTGACAATGTCCCTCAGTTCTCTCAATGTCAAATCATTCAATGCATTGCTAAAAATACTTCCCTTGTGCACAAAGCCAGCCTACATGAAAGGCCAGCATGCTTTGAAGAGGAAAGCATCGTAGCTGTCTGAGCTAATTCACTACTTGAAAAAAGCATTCTGCAGATAGCCGTTTAACTTTTTGAATGGATTATCTTTGGCTATGCTTACACCCTCTTTGTATTTTCCCCTTATATGAATATATAGACATCGGGGTTTTTTGCCTGTGGGTATGCTCGCTTCAAGCTAGTTTTAACTTGGAAGCATGGGCACCAGGAAATGGTGGCTTTTAATTTTGCTTTTGAGGTCTGTTTTGATCAAGAATATATAAAGCTATACTCAATTTGTTGAGGAACTGGAGCAACATGAAGCTGCTGTTACCTATTTGAGTTGCTCATTAGTACAACAGTAAAACATGGCAAAGAATTTCATCATTCAAGTGCTGTTAGTTCATGTTTGCCTTTGTGTAGTATTTGATCTAAGGCTAATAAAGGTCTGAACAAAACAGCATTTAACCTTTGGGACCTTCAGTTTTTCACTTGCAGTAAAGATACTGTGCTCTTTTTAAGAGCCACAGCATTTTAGAGCACTGTAATTTGGGATGACATGCAATTAAGTGACAACTCATGCATTTCTGATACAGCTGAGTATAGGTTATGACAACATACAGTAAGTGGATGAGAAAGATTGAAAGAGGAATTGAGGAGGATGAAGTAGGGAACTAAGCAAGTGATGTTGCGGTTTTTTGAAATCTCACAGTGTTTTTTCAGTGGCTTACTTGGACATTGTGGTAGCACTGAGAGGAGGGAGATGGAGTTTGAAAATACCACGTTTCAGAGAACTGAAATGTCCTGGATGGATGAAATTTTCCCGAAATTTCTGTTGAAGTATTTTGCTATTTTTGGAAAGGCAAATAAAATGTATCTCAAAGCTGCAAATGTTTGAATGTGACTTAATTTGATCATAACGTAAATTCATATTTTCTCAAAGATAGGCTGAAGCTGGGACAGAGAGATTAAATTAGACTGCAGCCAAATGCAGCTAAGGGAAATGTGAAAGCAGTTTGCAAAACCCCAAGACATTTTATGATCTGAACAAGAGAGTTCAGTGCTGGAAACTGTAATATGGTTCCTACACAACAATGCCAACAGAACTGAGAGATTTGGGTCAGCAAATCACTTACACATGAGCCAGTCTAGGCAGTATATGCACCAGCTGATGACTATTTGCTGCTTTAAGCATTTAGTTGAGTTGGACTTTGTGCTTTCATAATCACTGTCTCTATTTTGTGACACTTTTAAATTGATGTAGTAAAAACTTCGTTATTTGTCTTCCTGAGTGTCTTCTGAGGACAATTACCTCTACAGAAATTTGTGGGTTTGCTATTTTTCCTAATGTTAATCCTTTTATTCTAGAAGCTCGGTTTGCCTTGTTCCTATTGTTTCAGTGTTGTGACTTGCTATCTTGATGAAGTTTTGAGGCATCTTCCCACAACAGCCCACAGCCACAGCAGCGTCACAGGAAGAATTGCTAGCATGAGGGTCCCCTAAGGATGAAGGCAGAAGCCAAAGTAAGGGGAAGCCTCCTTCTATCTTTCTTAAGCTGTCAACATCTAATACACTGACCTTTCTTACTTAGATTAGCCAGTCCTGATTGACACAGACACCATCCTGGTCAGTCCTTGGAGCCAAGAGAGTTGGAGCATTAAGATGAAAGAGGGGAGATTGAGATGAGATCTTAGGAAGAAATGTTTTGCTGTGAGGGTGGGGAGGCCGTGGCCCAGGTTGCCCAGAGCAGTGGTGGCTGCCCCATCCCTGGAGGTGTTCAAGACCAGGTTGGATGGGGCTCGGAGCAACCTGATCTAGTGGGAGGTGTCCCTGTCCATGGCAGGGCAGTTGGAGCTGGATGGACTTCAAGATTTCTTCCAATCCAAACCATTCTATCATTCTATGCACATATAAACAAACGTGACATCACCCTGTAATGCACCAGTCAATCCCACAGAGACGCCCTTTATAGCATCCATGTATCTCTTCTGTTCAAGGCAGGGTTGCAGAGCATTCTTAGCTGTGAAGACACAGGCCAGACTGGTGTTTGGGTAGGTGCAGACAGGTGTCTGCACTGTGGACTGACTGCTTCACCCTCGAGGGAACAACCACAGGCATTCGCTTCAAAATCTCTAGCCAGGTTCTCAGACAAGCAAGGAAGTGCATTCAACAGCTGAGATGCTGAACATGCTGAAATCCCGCCGTGTTACTAAAGAGTTTTATTTCTTCTTTAAAGATCCTTACGAAACTGTCAATGAATTAAAATGTTTCCAAAATCACAGAAGAAACTGCATTTCCATTTCTTACTTGTGTCTCTCACAAAAGGAACTGCAGTCACAAAAGCTAATGCTTGTCTGCTGGTGATGGATGTGTACGAATGACAAAGGAAAGTTCGTTTTATTCTTAACAGCCCAATGCCACCATCAGAGTTTCAGCCTCTTAATCAATCAGTGTCAGGCAGCGTCACAGTCACTGAGCATCACAGTCAGCACTGCGCTACCCTATTACTCCCATTACTACTCCTGCTGTTAAATGGGCTCTGCTTCAGAATTTCTTTCATCAGAAGTGTGCAAAAACCTGTTTTGCTGAAAATACTTACTGGGCTTTGAGACATCCAGATGTCTGGTGTCTTCTCAGCTGGCTTCAGTGGTTAGATGGCTAGGAAGTGAAGCTTTTGCAGAAGTGGGCACAGTCAATAAGTTTCAATGATGTATTGAAAGCAAGACATCAAATACATTCAGTTCTGGAGTCCTCAGCACTGCAAGGACATGGATCTGTTGGATTGCGTCCAGAGGAGGTCACAAAGGTGATTTGAGGGCGGGAGCACCTCCCAACCAAGGACAGGCTGAGAGAGTTAGGGTTGTTCAGCCTGGAGAAAAAAAGGCAATGGGAGACCTTAGAGCAGCTTCCAGTGCTGAAAGGGGCTCCAGGAAAGCTGGGGAGGGGCTCTGGATCAGGGAGGGCAGGGAGAGGATGAGGGGGGATGGTTTTAAGCTGAAAGATGAGAGATTGAGATGAGATTTTAGGAAAAAACATTTTCCTGTGAGGGTGGGGAGGCCCTGGCCCAGGTTGCCCAGAGAAGTGGTGGCTGCCCCATCCCTGGAGGTGTTCCAGGCCAGGTTGGATGGGGCTTGGAGCCCCTGATCCAGTTGGTAGGTCTGCAGGAGGGATGGAACTGGATGGGCTTTGAGGTCCCTTCCAACCCAACCCATTCTATGAACTAGGTGAAGGCGTGAAAGCAAGAAAAAAAGTGTGTAGACTCAAATACACATTGTGGGTGACTTGAGATAGTGCCTAGTTCTCCCATCCTGGTATAGTTTCTGTCTTCATGACTGAAACTGGTAAAGCAGATGAGCTGGTATAGGGATGGATGGAGCAACTGCTGTACCACTTTGCTCTCTTAACTGACTACCCTGTCATAGAAAGGGTACAGATTGTCCTTCAACATTGTCAGCTCTTGACCTTCAGCTTCATTGTTGTCTCAAATGCAAGGCCTGAAATTTAAATCACAGCAAATAAATTGCTTTTGCCATTTAACTTAATGCTGCAGCCTCACTGCGTTGTTCCCACCAGTATCTTCATTTTTTTCATCTTGGACTGATTGCCCAAAGGAGTTAGGGAGAACTATTTTTTAAAAGCACATTGGTTCTAGAAATAAGAAGAAAATAAAGGTTTGGTTTTTTTAAGGGCTTGCTGTCAAGTATGGTCTGGAAATTTTTTTCTTTGAAGAATGTAAGGTTTATACAGTTTCTTAAAAAAACCCATATAGTTCCAGTGTGGAAAAGCCGAAAAAAGAAAAATAATTTTCTACCTGACAAAGAAGGATAGTTTAATACTCTGAATTAAAGACTTGAGGGATACAGTGAAAATCTGAGTCTATTCCCTCCTAAACCAGGGCCTCTGGCAAAACGTTGACAGGCCGCTTATGTACAGTTGCTGTGGGAGATGGAGGGCTTGCAACCTGCATAATGCTTCTTCAGAGGCAAACTCCATACCAGCATCTATTTCTTCATCATATCCAGTAGATGTAGAGTCCTGAAGTGATGAGAAGGCCCTGCCTTCTTCCCCACACTCCCAGTTATCAGTGCTGGTGTGATGCTCAGAGAAGACCTTTAAGCTGCTAGTTCTCTACAACTACCTAAAAGGAGGTTGTGGTGAGGTGGATGCTGGTCTCCTCTCCCAAATGACAAGTGATAGGATGACAGAAAATGGTCTCAAGCTATGCCAAGAGAGGTTTAGATTGGATATTTGGAAAAATTTCTTTATTGACAAGAGTGTGAAGCCCTGGCAGTGGCTGCCCAGGGTGGTGGTGGAGTCTCTATCCCTGGAGGTTTTCAAAAAATGTGTAGACGTGGTGCTTTGGGGCATGGTTTAGTAGGCAGGGTGGTGGTATGTTGATGGTTGGACTTGATGATCTTAGAGGTCTTTTCCAACCTTAACAATTCTATGGTGCACAGACCATGTGCTGCCTCTTCTTCTAGACAGAGCCTGCAGACCATTCCTGGGATCCCTCCTGGAGATCCTCCTCAGCTAAACAGCCGAAGGGCTCCTGTCTGAGCCCTGGGGCTCCAAGCTGCCTTGCTCCTGCATGGAAGAGCAGTGGGCAGCAGTGAGCATAGTATCTGCACGGGTATGTGGGGAGGACAAGCTCAGCAGCATGTACAATGGATTCTGAAATAAAGCTTTACACCTCCCAGCTGCATGTTTTTTACTTTAAATACTGCCTGTGCTCTGGGCTCATCATTAACCAAGCAGCAGCAGCACTGTTCTGCTGTGGTTCACCACCACCATCTAGTGAACAGCTTTGTCTCACTGCTGCTTTCAGAAAGGCACAGGATTTGCACAATGTCATTCAGTCCTTTACTGGAGGGCTTGTCAAAATTCTCAGTCCTTAGAGCAGAATTGTTTTGGTTTGCTATGTATGAACATGATGAATTGTAAAGAATAAAGCAATCCTATGTTCAGTAGCATTTTAGGAGACATAAGTACTGCAAGGGCACGTGTTAGGGGCGTTTGTGATTTCTCAGTACATCTGTACTTATCGCTGTAGAATTGGGCTCTAAATAATATTTCCATCATAACTGGTTTTTGTTCACGAGTGTTATTTTTTGTATTTATCAGTCCTTTAACTGTTTGAATACAGATGGTGCCCAAGAGCGAATGCACACTGCACCTGCTTGCATGTTTGTGCAGTACTTCTGTGACTACCAACATCAAACCGCTGGAGAATGTCTGTACAGGTGATATCTTAATCCTCTGGTTTGTTTTGAGGTCCTCATCCCTTTGTGTTTTTATTCACTCTCAGGTGCTGCTTTGGTTGTGAACCGTTGTTGTGGTTCAACCGCAGCTGGCAACTAAGGACAACCCAGCCGCTCGCTCACTCCCCGCTGTGGGATGGGGGAGAGAATCAGAAAGGGGAAAGTGAGAAATCTCATGGGTTGAGATAAAGACAATTTAATAGGTAAAGCAAAAGCCGCACATGCAAGCAAAGTAAAACAAAACAAGGAGTGTGCTCATTGCTTCCCATTGGTAGGCATGTGTTCAGCTGTACCCAGGAAAGCAGCACTCCATTATGTGTAAGAGTGACTTGGGAAGACAAACACCATCACTTCGAATGTCTCCTCCCTTCCTTCTTCTGCCCCCAAGCTTTATATGCAGACTATGACAGCATTTGGTATGGAATAGCCCTTTGGTGAGTCAGGGTCAGCTGCCCCAGCCAAGTCCCCCCCCAACTTCTTGTGGACCCTCATCCTGCTTGCTGGTGGGTGGGTTGAGAAGTAGAAAAAGCCTGGTCTCTGTGCAAGCCCTGCTCAGCAAGGACTAAAGCATCCCTGTGTCACTGACACTGCTTCCAGCACAAAACCAAATCATAGCTCCACGCTTGCTACTATGGCAAAAGTTATCTCTATCCCAGTCAAAACCAGCTCAAACATTTAGCTCTTGCTGCGATGGACTCTGCTCATCTGAGGGTACCACACTGCAGGAACCCTCTCCAGAGTGCAGGAGACCAGCCTGGGTCCAGCTTTTTCTGCCGTGTACAGTCCTTGCTATCCTGGAAAGAGCTGCACCTTCAGAAGCTCCGTTTCAGGGCATACAGTACATGTGTTCATATTCCTGTCAAACACTTCCCACCCTCGTAACCTGTGAAAAAGGTATCGTGTTGTTTGAAATGCTTCAGAAAAACAATAATCCTCAGGTCAGAAACCAGAACCAAAACAAATTACTGTGATGTCCTATGACCACAGGTTCACCTTGAGCAGCCCTGAGAAGTCTTGGACAAACACCTGGCCTAGAGCAGGCTAGTTCTGAGTGTAAAAACACTCTGGCCATCATACTTAGGGACTAGAAGCCACTCCAGACTGGATGGGTTTAGCATTAAACATATGTTTATATCTCCTGCTTACATGTTTGTAGCCTTTTCCATAGCTCCAGGCAGAACCGGGCACAAAGAACGGGGTTTTGCATTGAGCGCTATGTGAGTGTGAGAAGCAGGTTAGCAAGGACTGTGTCTGGCAGTCCTACAGGTATTGTTAGCATTGAAAAATGAGAAGGGGAAGAGAAAAAAGCTATAATTTACTGTAGCGCGCTGCTAAACCAGAATTGACTTCAGCTGCTGCAAAGTGGACGAATCAATACAAAAGGCTTCTGAAATCAGACTTCAGTACAAATATTTCATTAAGATAATTTAAAACAGTTTTGAAAGGTTTTTGTTTTTTTTTTTCTTTAGAAAAAGTAGGAGGCTGTTTTGCACTATTAAATTTCTTTTTATTAGGATTACAATTTTATTATCAACTAAAATTTGTTCATAATTAGGCAAGGTTAGTAACTGTCTCTAAAATGTGGTTAGGGACTGATTTGGTCCTAAAGAGATGCAGATCATAGAATCATAGAATAGTTTTGTTAGAAAAGGCCTTTGAGATTATCGAGTCCAGCTCTACCTGTCCACAGCTAAACCAGATACCTGAGCACCTCGTCTGCCTGTCTTTTGAATCTCTACAGGGATGGTGACTCCACTACTTCCCTGGGCAGCTGTTCTAGTGCCTGAGAACCTTTTCAGTGAAGAAATCTTCCCTAATATCCAATCTAAACCTCCCCTGGCAGAACTTGAAGCCATTTCCTCTCATCTTATCACTTGTTATTATTGAGCTCCAGATGAGTCTGATGGGAAACTGCTGCAGAGATGAAGTGATTTGCATGGGACTAGAGTGAATCAGTAGCAAAAAAGATACAAAAGCCTAGTCCGTGAATTTGAAATCTTTATCGATCTGACTTTGTTTCAAGGTACGGTATTTAACAGATGTGCATCCCTGGTCATTTGTTTCCGACAAAAAGATATTTTGGAAGTGTATTTAAAGAGTGAGGATGGGCTGAGATACACGCTCCTCTTGAGGCACAAGGAGGCACATGGCACACTTATTTTCATGCTTAGATGACAAGGAATTAATACTAACTCATTAAACAAGACCCACCTAGAGAATCTCATTGGTGATGGATTTTACTGAGGGAGGGTTGGTGTCCTCAGGCCTGGGAGGAGATCAGTGTAGAACGCAGCTCAGCACTGTCAGCTCTGCGTCCTCATTTAGGAGGTTAATCATGCCCTGGGACGGTAGCCAACCAATCTGATTATTGAGTTACTTATTTATTCAGGACTTAGATTTTAAAATCCCAGGCAGATTAAAATTTGGCAAACATTGGCTGCAAGAGTGAGTGATGCACGGAGGATCATAAATGGAAAAAAATTAATCCAACTTCCTCTTGGAAACCTTTCAAATATGCGTTTTAAAACATGCTTAAGTTGCAATGAATATAAAGTTCATGTTCAGGAAAACACAATGCCCATTTACAACCTGTGTTCCCCATAAATCCATAGTTTACAAGGTATGTAAATCTTATACGGGCCCACCTCCACAGGGATTCAAACCTAAGAGAATTTGCTGTTTGCCAGACACAACTCCATTTTTCTCCACAGGCTGTTTCACTAAAAGAAATCCTCTGAGGGAACCCACGCTGTCGGGCAAGATAGAGCCACGCTCAGCCCTTAGGAGGGACAGCTTTAGGAATGCTCCTTTCCCACAAATACAGGTCAGTTTTTACAGTTAGTAACAGCAGCATAGCCTCCATGGATGGGGCTTCGAGTAGGAACACAGATCATGGTCTGTAGTATGGTTCTGGAAGTCTTATTACTTTATCATAGAATCTTGGTATGGTTTGGGTTGGAAGGGATCTCAAAGCCCATCCAATTCCACCCCCTGCCGTGGGCAGGGACACCTCCAACTGGATCAGGGTGCTCAAAGCCCCACCCAACCTAGTCTTGCATGCTTAGATGTGGAATATATTTGTAGGTTTGGGAATGTAAACAGAGAACAAGACAGTAGGAAAAGCTGGATTTCTGCCTTCAGAGATCAAGGAACAGTGGTGAGAGCTCTGTGAGTCCAGCTCCTCGGCGATGAGCCTCTGACACACAAGGAGTTGCTGGTCACTCTCTTGTGATTGTAAAGGACAAAAAAAAGAAGAAATTTTTCTGAAGAAAGTCCATTCTGAATCAAGATTTCTTTTTTTATTTGTAAACTTGTGTATTTGTACATCCCTATTACAAGTCAAGAGATGCTGGTTTATAAACATTTTTAAGAGCTTCTGGGCTGAGAGCCAGAATGGTGAGCTTCTACTTACTTGATTAATGTTAACAAATAAATACACCTGCATCAGTCCTGCGAAAGCAATTTGAATATAAATGCTGAGGTGGTTTGGATTAGACTGGGAAAATGTCACAAAGTTTTGTGGGATGTTCTTACCTATAAAGAATGTAAATTTGATAGAAATAAATAAAGAGCATGATGGCATGTCAGATGGAAAGATCTGAGTGAATTGTACCCCTTTACAATGGAGTACATGCTTCTTCTGATTTTGTTTCTCTCTTCTGCTCAATTCTACTTGATTTTCCCCTTAGCTCACCTCTGTGATTAACCCCACTGCTTGCCATGGCAGTTGTCTAGGGGACTGGGGTAGTTTATTTTGGTTTGTTTGGTTTTTTTTTCTGGCTGGCTGGGTTGTTTAGATTTTTGTGTGATGTGTTTGGGGTGGGTTTTTTGGGTTTTGAGGGTGTCTAGTAAGTGAATTTTGGGGGTTGGAGGACTGTTGTAGTTGTTCATGAGGAGGGTTTGCTTGATGTTTTATTTTTTTTTTGGTGTGTGTATGAAATGCCCCACAGACTGAGTTTCTTAATTGACACAAGGATTTCTGTTGGTGAAATTAGAATCACAGAATGGTTTTGATTGGAAGGGACCTCAATACCCATCCAGTTCCAAGCCCCTGTCCTGGGCAGGGACACCTCCCACTGGATCAGGGGCTCCAAGCCCCATCCAACCTGGCCTGGAACCCCTCCAGGGATGGGGCAGCCACCACTGCTCTGGGCAACCTGGGCGAGGGCCTCCCCACCCTCACAGCAAAACATTTCTTCCTAAGACCTCATCTCTATCTCTCCTCTTTCAGCTGAAAACCATCCCCTCTTGCCCTATTCCTGCTCTCCCTGATCAAGAGCCCCTCCCCAGCTTTCCTGTTGCCCCCTCATAAGTAATGAGACAGGGTCTCTAGTTATGTCACTACAATGTTGTTCTGATACCCCTCAGAGGGCTTTTTAGTACCTTTATTTTTCTTCTTCCAGGTACAAGAGTTTAATGCAAATGCAAACTACCACCTGGTAATAGTTTTAAACCAAGCATTGAACGTAGCCTGTCCATGCTTTCTCTGAAGCCAGAGTTTTTCAACTAGGATTTTGCTTTGTACCAAGTTCAGTGCTTTTACTGGTGGGTGAAAGTGCTTTTCTATCTTGGGTTCACACCTCTTTTTCCATTTAGAGTCCTTTTTGCTCCCTGTAGAAGCAGAGCATGAGGGCAGGCCAGGTGCACTGGCCAGGTGGGGCTTGTTGTTTGATTGCTTTTGAATTTCTTCTCCACAGCAGAACAAGCTCCAGGAAGAATCACAGGCCTTTCTCCAAAAGGGTGGTGCTGCTCTTGCCATAAACACTGAGCTGTGTCCTCCTTCCACAAATATGGGCAAAGCAAAGAGCAGGAGTGAAATTGTTGGAGCAAGAAGATAGGCTGAAGAAAATACTGAGGCTGAGACAGTGAGTAGCTTCAAGAATAATGTTATTTTCTTTGTAACTGCTTATCCTCTTTCTTTTTTCACGTGAAATTGGGTTCTCATTGGCAATGTTTTTATTTCACAAGCTCAAACGCTGGTCCTCTGTTACGTTAAAGAGTGTCGGACAGTTCAGTTAAATTTAAATGGCAATCAGAAGTGTGACTGCCACATATGCCCCTAATCATGAGCCAGCTTCAAATTGGGCCGCTTGAGCAGTCAGAGCAGTGTGGAGCTCCATGCAGGTCAGTCACCCGTGTCTGTATTCACAAAGTCCTGGAAGGATTTTGAAGCCTGCACAGAACTTCATGCTGTTTCGTAACAGGAAATCGGCTTGTTGGCATTCGGCTTGTCACTGTGTGGTAGCATTGGCTGTGGAGATGGTTAGTACCCCAGGCAGTCTAGTCTCTTGCAGGTGAGTCATATCCTGATGCCTCCAATGCCTCTCTTAGGGATAGAGGGATTGTGCTACCTCATGGACTCTTCCTTGATCAGATTCTACACTGCAGTAAAAAGCTGACATTTGAATCTCATATTCAGCACTCTCTCTTGGGGTCTATTTGACTGTGTAACCTCAGGTATATTCTATCTGAAGTTATTTTACGTGGGGAAAATGAGCCCCAGAGGAGCACAGTACTCTGAGCAGCATAAAGCTCATGCTGCTCTGTGTGCACAGTAGCGCCAGGAGATGAGCTCAGAGGATTTAAGAATCCATCTGTTCTGCTGAAGAGGAAAACATATAATTTAGCAAGGAATTAGGGGCAAGGAGCAAGGTAACATTGTTAACTTAGGAACTGAGTGAAATTCAAATACAGATCTGTCATTAAGGTAATTTCCATCTCTCCCGGTGTTGCCCTTGCCTTTATTTCACTCCTCTGTTTGAAGAGTAAAAGCAGGAGAGAACTCCCATGGACAGTGTGTATCAAGGAATAGGGTTTCTGCTAGAAAAGTCCTTTTGGGTACTTTTCACTGCAGATGCTGTGTTCTGAAGACTTCCCTGTTCACATTATATTGAAATCTGCACACAAAACCAGGAGTTTGCTTTCAACCAAGCTCCTTTTCTTTGGCTCAGCACTGAGGAAAGAGGTGGGGAAGAAGTGCTGAGGCCTTTATAGATGCATAGATTGATTTTTAGATACTTTTTCTCCCTATAAAGGCACTACTTGCCTGCCTTTCAGTTGCATGGCAAAGTGACTGGGTTTAGTGTGCTGCTGCTGACAGGCAGTTCTTACCCAGCAGAAACTGTACCTGCTGGCAGAACTGGGTCCCAGGGAATCCCCACCAGCTGCATATTGCAAATAAACATTACGGATTTTAATGAGCAGTTCCATAGCCACATCAATCAGATGTCTGGAAGTAGCATTGCTGCTGCTGCCACCCATCAGTTCAGAAGACAGTCACTGGCAAAGTGGTGGGGTTCTACTCATTCATAAACACACTTATCCTGCAAGGCTTTAGGATCCTCTGGATGAAAGGCGGAGTGCCAAATAAGCAGAGTGATAACAAACAGAATTGTTGGCTTTCTAGGCCACACATTTAAAGAGCCCTCAGCTCAGTTTACAACTTTGCAAAATGGTGATTACAGTATCACAGAGTGGTTTGGGTTGGAAGGGACCCGTAAAGCCCATCCAGTCCGAGCCCCCCGCCATGAGCAAGGACATCTTCAGCCAGATGAGCTTGCTCAAACCTCCATCCAGCGTGACCTTGAATGTTTCCAGGAATAAAACCATGGGTCTCTTGTTTAAAAATGGCTCTTTAATCAGTGATGGACACAGCTTTGTCTTTGCTCAGTGGGATATTTCCCCTCTCCCCGCTTATAGCCCTGGTTGAGTGCAGACAAATCCTTTCCTTCAGGCTGTACAATGACTGCTGAGTAGCAAACTCAGCAATTTTTTTCGTAAGCTTTATGGAGGGTGTTAGGTCAGCAGCAGTGGGAAGTCCGGTGATAGCTGGAGAGTAACTGTGAGAGTTGTTTCATGCAAGTCAGTTGTCTTGTAAAGAAAGACCTACAACAGAACTTGGCTCTGCCGAGTGCAGGTTGTGCAGGTTGTCCAGTTTCTTCTCATGGTGCAGGTTGTCCAGTTTCTTCTGAAATAATCTGGGTAAAAATGAAATGCAGATACCAACTTTATAAAAAGTTAACTTGGCTCTGGAAGCCTCCTGGGTCAGTAATAGACACTGGTGAGTGCCACTAACTCTGCCTGTGAATCTTTCTTACGCCTAGAGTAGGTGTGAGCTGGATGGATGGCTAATGTACAGGTATTGGAACTTCCCAACTATCTTTGTGTGTTAGCTCATAATTTAGTTCAAACCAGGCTTCCTGTGGTCTTCTGTCACAGAAACATCCTTTAAGATTAAGAAGATATGCCTAGTGCTGCCTTCTGAGCTGTGTTGCAAGGGTGTCTGCATCAGGGGGTAAAATAAAAGTGATGGCACCGTCCTTCAAATTGGTCATGTGAGGTTTCTGTCAGCTTAGAGTCCTCTAATTTCATTACTCAGCAAGCTGCTGAAATTGATTTCGGTTCTCCAGCTGTTAGCAAGGATAAAATAACATTTTCCCTAGATTTCTGGCTTTCAGCAAATTAACATGAAGCCAGTCAGGAGTCTTTGGGGGAAGAAGCAGAACAATTAGCTGAGGCATAACAATCTAGCTAAGAAAAAAAGCTGCCAAAATAGAAGACTGATTCTCTCTTTAAGAGCTCTATATCAGCGTGGCTCACCTAATGTGAATTACTGGTGTAAACAATTATAGAAAAGGTCTTTTCTGCCTTTCTGCAGCATAAATTTTGATATATTTTCTCCTATTAATAAGAATCCTTTGCTTTGAGTTCTTATTAGGTGCACATTGCTTTACTCGCAGCATCTCTTCCAGGTGATGCTTCAGGGTTGCCCCCCCCAGCTTGAGAACTAAAAACAATTTCAGCCTCTTATGCAAGACCTGCTGACCTGTTACTGCAAATGGTACCGTGTCTTTTGTTAGATGGAGATACTCACGGTCGGCCCCGGTTTAGCTCTTGGGGCTTTGGACACTTTATGAACACTTTAGTTGTTCAGGAAATGCTCCTTTTGTGGTCATGCCTCCTGTTTTCCACTCCTTGGTGTATGTGAAGGAAAGCACCTGCCTGCTTTTTTCATCATCATATTTTGACATATTTTTTTTTTTTTGCTCTCTCTGGAAACTGTCCTGATGTGACCTCTGCTTCCTCCAGTCTCTGTTTTACACCCCTAGTCTGTGCTTTGGTCTACCATGAGCTGTCCATCCCCGCAAGCTCTGCTTCACAGCAACTGCTGCCATTTCCACATGTTCTTTATCAGGAAGACAGAGGAACCACCGGGCTCATTTTCCTCTTTCCAAGCACATCCAGCCTCCAGATGCAGGTCTCTCTCCCAGGTGGTAAATTCCTGTCTCTCTGGGCTGCCACTCTTTGCATTACTACTTGGGTCATCTCAGTGTCATGACGTACATTAAATGTCACCTTATCCTTGCTTCCAGTGTCAAAACATCACAGGAGTTGCCTGCATCTATTGCTTTCTCTGCTTTCACTCCTTTGCCTGCCTCTCTGCCCAGTAGTATCCGCCTCTCATTTTATTCCTCAAACTCTTTATTTTAGAGTTTGTTTGTTTTGGGTTTTTTCCCCCTTGAGGCACAGAGGTGCCATTTAGTTTTTGGCTCTCTTTGAAAACTTGTTTCTGCAAGTGTGCCCTCCCTCAGCTTTACTCTAGAAGGGAAGAACTCAAAAAGAATTTCCTCAGTATCCCCGAGGTAACATGCGTTCCTGGGGAAAAATGCACTTACCCCCATTTAAATAAATGAAAAAAAAGTTTATTTGGGATGGCAGGATGGATGGGTGGTACAGGGCCCTGGCTAGTAAGGGAGAGGCAACCTGCTCTCAAGATCTGAGATCTGGGATTTCACACCGCAGGAAGACAACTGGTCATAGAATCATGGAATGGTTTGGGTTAGAGGGGAACTCAAAGCCCATCCAATTCCACCCCTGCCATGGGCAGGGACACCTCCCACTGGATCAGGGGCTCCAAGCCCCATCCAACCTGGCCTTGGACACCTCCAGGGATGGGGCAGCCACCACTGCTCTGGGCAGCCTCACAGCAAAACATTTCTTTCCAAGATCTCATCTCAATCTCCCCTCTTGCAGCTGAAAACCATTCCCCTCGTCCTACCACTCCCTGATCCCAGAACCCCTTTCAGGACTGGAAGTTGCTCTGAGATCTCCCCACAGCCTCCCCTTCTCCAGACTAAACAACCTCAACTCTCTCAGCCTGTCCTCGTGCAGGAGGTGCTCCAGCCCTCAGATCATCTCCGTGGCCTCCTCTGGACTCTCTCCAACAGCTCCGTGTTCTTCCTCTGCTGAGGTCTCCAGAACTGAATGCGGCATTTTTGGTCAGATCTCACTAGAGCAGAGGGACAACTCCATTAAAGTCTGGGTGATAATTTCAGCCTTGCCGCGACGCGTTCAGCTAAACCAGTCTAGAAACACTCAAAACTTTTTCACCTTGGCTCCCAGGCCTGTGCAGGTTTGCAGAGGTGGCAAAAGCACCACCTCACCAGGCGTGTGCTCAGGACTCCGGGATGGAGAAATGTCCTCAGTAAGCCACTCGTCCATAGCATTGCTGTCACCTAGGGGCAGGGATGTTTCAGCTAAAACATTAGCAGGCCATTTTTTGTTTTTATGCACCAACAATGGCATCTAGTGGTCTCCAGTATTATTGCAGTAGCCTGGTCCTGGATCTCCTGCCCAAGTTGTTAGTTTGGAGTTGTTAAGTCCTTATAGGGTTTCCTCAGACATTCCGTACTGGAGATGGGGATGGATAACCTCCCTGCCACTCACATGACCATCTTTTGTAGATTTTTAAGAGGAAGGAACAGAAAATATTGTATTTATCCTAAATCTGAGATTTTAAACACTGTAATAGGGGTTTTTTTTTTGAGATTTGGTGTTTTGTCATTTTGTTGATGATTTTGGGGTTTTCTTGTTTCATTAGGGGCTTTTTATTGTTTTTGTTGGCCACTTTATGGAGTTTTTAATTTATTTTTTTTTATGAGGAAACTGAAGTAAAGCAGCCCCCCCAGAGCGAGGTTGGAGCTGAGGGGGTGAAGAACCAGTGCTGAGAAATGGCAGAGAGAACAGGGAGCCTGGCCACGTCTGGGCTTGGACAGGGCTTGTAGTGCTGCACGGGGGAGAGGAGGAGGTGGGCTGAGGCAGGGGGAAGGCAGATCCAGCAGGTGGGATGTGCTGACTGGGTCGGGATGTTTCTTAATGTCCTCTGAATCCTTTCTGGAAGTCACACAGGCTGGTAGCCCTGTGGAAGGGGACAGCCAGTGTGGAACAACTGAGAGTGTGCTGTGTTCCCACCTTGACACAGGATGGTGTGTTCCCTCCTCACAGGGGACAGCGTGGACCTTTGTAGAATGGCTGAAGGAATCATAGAGTGATTTGAGTTGGAAGGGACCATGATGGTGATCCAGTCCAACCCCCCTGCAGTGAGCTGGGACATCTTCAGCTTGATCAGATTGCTCAGAGCCCAATCCAACCTGTCCTTGAACACCTCCAGGAATGGGGCAGCCACAAATTCTCCGGGCAACCTGGACCAAGGCTTCATCACCCTCAGCGTAAAAAAATTGCTTTCCAATATCTATTCTGAACCTTTCCTCTTTTAGTTCAAAACCATCACCCCTTGTCCTATTGCTACAGGTCCTACTAAATAACTTCTCTCCATCTTTCTTATCAGCCCCCTTTTATATTGAAAGGCCATAATATGATCTCCTCCAAGCTCAACAACCCCAACTATCTCAGCCTCTCTTCACTAGGGAGGTGCTCCAGCCCTTGGATCATCTTCAGGGCCTCTTCTGGTCTCACTCCAACTGATCCATGTCCTTCCTGTGCTGAGGATTCCAGAAACGAATGCAGAGCAGAGTAGAAAGGGAGAATCTCCTACCTAGGCCTGCTGGTCAAGCTTCTCTTGATGCGGCTCAGGACATGGTTGGCTTTCTGGGCTGCAAGTGCTGGCTCATGTCTAGCTTCTCATCCACTGGAACCACCACGTCCTTCTCTGCAGGGCTGCTCTCAGTCTTTTCATCCCCCAGCCTGTATAAAAATGACGTGAGAGATGTTATCCAGGTGCACATGAGGTCATGACCAAACATTGGTGGGTTAAAGAGAGGAGATAAGGGGCCAGGGCTGTGTGATGGAAGGGCCAGGCTGGGGAATGGGAGAGAGAGGGCCGTGAGTAGCCAAAATGTTAGAGAAATGTTTTGTCATTATGTCTTCTGAGTGGTTGAAAGAGATCCTGGGCTAACAGATTTGAGGGAAGGTGTGCTGGTGCGCACCATCCTGTCCTGAAGGGAGTGGGCCAAGCTGGGGGATCCATATCCTAATGCACCACTGAGTTCCTCAAACCCTCCCCAGAATTTGTGGGGTCTCTTCTCCTTGGCTTGTGCAACAGCTGCTATGACCTGTATAAGGCATTTGATATTTCTGGAGTGATTTTGAACCTTAGCCATGTTTTTAATGCTAGTGTTGACTGTAGGTAGTGTAAATTTTGCATAAATTAATGTGGCCATAGAGATTCTTGACTCAGAGGAATATGGACACACTGGTCTTGTCAAAATTTGGCTGTAATCTCATACTTCCCGTGCTGTGAGGCTGCAAGTATAATTGCTTCATCCTTTTCCTTGGGACAGGCAAGTGCCAAGCATACTGCTGACCCCAGCACATCGGGTCTTTCACTAACAAATGAAAACAGCAAGGGGAAAAAGGAGGCATTTATAAAGGAAACTTCCACTATAAACTTTAAAAATGAAATCTGATGGTTTGCGATGACTGATACGTCCTGCTTCCTTAGAACCATCACCTTGCGTTACGCACAAGATGTGACCTGTGAGCATGCGTCACCAGAACGAGCCAGATTACATCTATTCACGTCAGAGGTTTCAGAAGAAGGCAAACCCAGACATGCCGCATGGTGCCAGTGACACCCAGCCAGCTGCGTGCACCCAATTCCCTCAGCATTTACGCAATCTTTACTCGCTCAGATTCATACCAAGGAAAAATCGGTCTGTTCAAAACGGTACAAGTTCAAAGCTTTTCCAGGTTTCAGATGCAGAGTGTTAGTTTCGGTAATAACACCACAAATAGAAACTCGTCAGGACTGCTTAGTTTGTTAATGCCTGCTATCTTAGTCTTACGAGTAGCATATTGACCTGGGAGAGGTGCTGGGCTCTGTTCCCGACTGCCAGTGCTCTGCTGCATGAACCCACCCTGTCAGAGCCTGCCCTTCCCTCTAAACGCTTATCTCACAAATGGTATTGTTAGCCTGGGTTGGACTGGGTGAATGATGACGGCCTAAAGGTTCTTCAGGCCTTTTTTCTCTGGATCTTTTGGGAAAGCAGCACTGGATCTGCTTCAAACCTTTCTACTCCCTGTATGCCTAGCTCGGCAACAAATTCAGTGATGTGGGCCAAGAAAAAGAACTACTCCCAGCATCCTGGAGTCCACCCAAAGAACACCCATTCCTTACTTTTTTATAATCAGAGGGTTCAGCAGCTCTGGCAAGAAGCCACGAGGAGAAAAAGTAGTAACTCAGGTGGGTCAGTCTCAGGCTGTTTCAGGTGGAGTGGTCAAAAGCCGTGCCTGGCAGCAAAGGGAAAAACCCAGGGGAACTTCTGGCCTCCTCCTCGTTCCCAGCAGTTTGCTCTCTCAGTTGCATTTTCTTGGTTTGTTGAAATACTCTTCTTGTTGCCTTTTACCGGAGTGGGAGTTGCAGGATGTAACACGTAGGGAAACGGCTATCTCTTATGGATAAATACACGCTGGGTACACAAGGAACAAAATTCTAGACAAATATGAAACCAAATATTTATTTGATAAGTTGAAACCATAGATACGATATCATATAGGTACTATACCCTATAACATATATAGTGCTATAACTTAGTCTGTGGCTGCAGGAGAAAGGCAGATCTCAGAGGCCAAAAACCAAAGTGGATTCTTCCACCAAAGTGGAAGAATCCTTAGAGCTGTGCATGGAAGAGGGAAGGTGAGGAATGCACACCTTCAAGATCAATCTGATTTTGCCATGTTTCCGAAATGATGGTCGCTTAGAGAATTAAAGCTACTCGTTATAGGGAAGAAACCTTCCCACAGTGGCTGTGCTCCCATCCAGAAAAGTGCAGTCTGCGAAAGGTCTTTTAGTAGTTTACAAGTTTAAGAGCAGCAAAGAAAATTCTTTATACAGGTGAAAGATTCAGTGTCTAAGAAATAAAATGTAAAGAGGTTACAAGAGTTTGGATCGCAGTGCCTTTGTATGAGAGTAAGACATGAAAACAGAATAGTTAACACATTTTACAAAACTGTATGATTATAGTCACCCACAGCAGCAGTGACACTGAGGTTTGGGTGCTTTGGAGTGTTTTGGTTAAATGACAATTTAGCCTCCTGCCTCCCTACACTGTGTACGCAGCTGTTGTAATTACATGCATGCTCTGCATTCAGATCTTGTTAATGAGCTGTCAGAGGATTCTCCTAGGTAAGTGCAGTTGTGTTTAGAGCAGGTGGAGATTTGTATGCATACAGTTCATTGTTCTGCTGACCTCGCTCAGGCCAGCATTTGGCCTGTACTGATCTTTTCGTTATATTTGAAGATGCTGTTCAATGCCTAAAGACTCTGATTTCCTTAACGTCATCATTCTGTGTGGCCATACTCTTAATTTTAGCTTCTCTGCTCACCAAGGAACAAAAGAAACCCCTCTGACATGAACTTTAAAAGCAAATTCTCAGTACACGTGCAAAAGCAGTTTGTAGGAAACTCTGAAGTCACCTGTAATCAATATGCCTTATGTTGGTTACACATAAACATGGCTGATTCACATATGAATAACATGTCCAAAGAGTTTCTCTCCCTTTGCCCGGACCTCCTGATGAATATGAACTCTGGTCATAATTCATTTTCCAGAAGGAGCTGAAACTGCTGTTTAACTTGCCTAAGTAATTTCTCATTCTTCCTGAGGCACGTCATCGGAAGACTTCCTTCTGAATTATAAATATAGGAAAGGGTGTGAAAAGGACTTGGACATAGATAGATATATGGGATTGTATGTTCCATTCAAGATCATTGTCTTTGTATCATTAAAAGTAAATCATATCCAGTGGTAAACAATTAATTCAATTTCCTTTATTGCAGTATAATTTAATTTCTCTTTGCCATGTATTTCCATAACATTATTGTTTTACACTCTTTTCGTAATGCTTTGGTTTCCCACCTCTGACAAGATGCCCTTCTGTTTTCTCTCAGTGGTAACAGCACACCACAAACCATCTCCTTTGTAAGCAGTCCCACTGGTGTGTGTTTATCTGTTCTTCACAGATGGGGCTTGCCCATTGTCATATTGTCCCTGCGTAAAAATACCATTTCATTTGTTCTGGTCTGTGCTGGTTTTAATTTTGGCTGATCCTACTCTCTCTTGGAGGTTTTCTCTTCTACATCTCATTTGGTGTGTAAGGTGTGTTTAATGCGAGCTGGCAGACAGCATCATCAGATCAGCAAGTGTTTATCTCCTCGCTGAGGCAAGTTCCAAGGTTGGGACACTGGGAGGAACATAAGTGCCAGCAGAAGGCAGGGTGTATTTGACTTCCCTACTACTTATCCTGGGAAACCAGATCTACTGGACTCTTGGAGGCCTGCTGCGTTGTGAGTGCTTCCTTCCTTTGCCCAGGTCCTGGCCATCACCACTGGAAGCGCGTTCGCTTGATGGCGGAACTTGCTGTCAAACGCTCCTACTGTGAAGTCTCCTCATCAGTTTTTAAGGGGCAGCCGTATCTTCACTGGGGAAAGCTTGCAGAAGGGCGAACGGCAGTCAGAGAGTTGAGCCAAGTGGCCTTTCAGAATCTCCTTTCAAGTTATCATAAAAGTAGTCTTCATCCTTGCATTTCTTGACTGTGAACTCAGGCCCCAAAGAGTTCCCCAAATGTTACTGTTGGATAAGCGCGGATAGGAGGGCTTAACACGCATGTATTTATGAGAGAAATGCTGTAAATTATTTGCCTATTAAAGCTACAGACTCTTCTGAGAGAAGCTGGTGTTCTGAGCAGTTCCTCAGGTGCACTGGAAAGAGGGAAGGCTATTAAAGCACCGTGTTCAGCTCCATCATGGGATGTAAATGCCCAGCAGTGAAGAAAGCATGTAGCTCTATGCTAATGCAGGACAGCTCCATGTGAGACAAAGGAGCCCTTTTCCAGTTGTTTCTCTGTGTGGGTTCACCTGCAACAGTAGCATCCAAAATCTTTCTTTAATTTCCCTGTCTTGGCAACTCCTCTCAGGCTGTTATGGCTCAAGTTCTCCAAACTGGATGTGCTTATTTGCTTAGGTAGTATCTTAATTGCAGATGGGTTATGAGCTCTGGGCACTGCATATTTTGGCTCAGTTTGTCTCTGAAGGCCACTCAGCCTTTCACCTACCATGCTCCGAGACTTCCTGATGAGCATTCTCTATTACTTGGGTATCCTGGAGAGCCTACTGGGCCTAAGAGACAAACACTTAGGAAGCAAATGGAAAATACCACTAGGAAACAATAGGAACCAAATGCTCCTGGGGAAGCTGGGTGTATTGTTACTGGATGTTGCCCAATCCTTTTACTTAACCCTGAGCCGTTTTCAAGACATCAGGGGCCTCCCTGGGGACATGAATAACTGGTTCCTTAAGAGTGCTCTACATGTAGCACTAAACCTGACAGCAAAGATAGCAGCCCTGTGTGTCCTAGGGTCCACATCTCAGGTGAGAGCACTTTCTCCTTTTTGCTAAAGGCTAAGGTGCCCACTTCTTTTTGTTGTTAAGAAAACCTTCTTATTGAACAGGACCAAGACTGCTGTGTGCTCCTGTGTGTGGCTGTCACTGGCTGAAACAGCAGCAAACCAACCCTGTCAGCTGATTGCAAAAAAGACAGGAAGGGTGTTTTCTTGCAGATGTGGGACTTTAACACAGCCTTGCTTCTGCAAGGCTGATATTCTTTAGTTGAGTAACAATTACATGGCCTCAGTCAGTCTCTCTGTATATATCTCTCTACATGTTAATCTAGTCACGCACCCATAATTGTGTGAAATACTGTGGTTACTTTTCTTATAAATGATTGCTTTTTGTTGCCTGCTGGTGCTGCGTTGGCAGGTGTTCTGTAAGGACATGCTGCAGAGGCTCGTGAGTCAGGGGTTTATAATCAGTTTGTGCAGATGCTGTGCAATAGCAGCCAGTCAATCCAGCCTGTTGTGTGCATCATTTAGTCTTCTCTTGAATACATAAACTGGAGATGAAGAACATCACCTGCTATTCCTCAGGAACTGTAGAACTGGGATGTGTCTTTGTGATCTATTGATTGAGACAACAGACTACATCACAATGCTCTAGGAAAAGAAACTGGAGATGTTGATACGTTATCTCACTTTATCTGATAGGAATGCAGTTGGATGTGACTAGGATCAGCCAGGAATATTCTGATACCAGAAAGCATGAGAGACACCTTTAAATTCAAGGGAGAGAAGCCCTCTCCAAGAACAGTTTCTCTTTGATTTTAATGAATAGGCAAGTATCGCATCTTCCAGTGAGGTAATCGGTAATTCATTGCCATTTGTTTATATCTTGTGTATCATCTCTCCTTTGCTCGATATGTTTGAACCCCTCTGTATTTGTGCAGTGCAGGTAATGTTAACACTGGGGACCACATCTCAGCTTGCACTGCCAGAGCAAAGCCGTAGGAGCTGTTTTCTGTGTACCCTTCACATAGTGGGCACGGGTATTTGAAATGTCTTAGTCCTCCCCGAACGCAAACAAGGAGAGAAGAGGTTGAACAGGCAGGAAAGAGGTGATTTATAGTTCTTAAGAGATATGTTGAGCCATCCATGACTCTTACCCAATTCTTGTCTGGTGTATGTGAATATGATACCTCCTGGCATATATTAATGCCCCCCACCCCCTTCTAACATCATTTATCCTGCCTCTGTTGCAATCAGCAGGGCAACCGGGCCTCCCTCCCACCAGAAGGAAAAAGCTAATCTTGCAGCCTTCTCCTCCCAAGGCCACAGTCAATGTCTCTCAGTGAATCAGCTGCCAAAGGATGTTCCTGCAAAAGCCTGCTCATGCCCTAGAATTTTTTGCTCTGTTAGCTAAATATAACAAGGGTAATAATTTTACTGACATGAGGTAAATGGGTGTAATTTTTCTTTACAGAGTCTCTGCTTGGGATGTTGCATTATATACAGCTTCAGAAAAGAGATATTTTTGTAAGGTATGTGTCTTGATGCGATGTTGCACTATGCTGTTATACATTGGCTTAATCTATACACTGGTACAGCAAATACTTCCACATTGATTGATCTATTTTGTTTAAAAAAATATATTTCCGAGTACTTATATCTGGTGCTGTCTAGAACCATATCACTCATTCCTACTTCAGTGTGAACCATACCATAGTCATATCTTGGAAGGACTTGAACTCAGTGGAAAAGAATTACAGATCTGGAATACAAAACATTTGTGTATCATTAATATGGAACAGATAATGCTAAAAAAACATTTAATAAAGTGCTCTTAAACATGGCTCCTTGGCAGCTTCATTTGCATTATGCCCACTAAACCATTTCCCCTTCTCTTACTTTTTAGGGTAAGTTTCAATGTTCAGTGTCTTTATGCAGTTCTAAACAGCCTTAAGATGTCTTGGTTCCACTACCAGACACTTCCACCAACATGCAAACGAAGTTTCTTTGGCTCAGGACTGAATGCAAGCAACATTCAGTTTTAGAGGTTAGACTTGCACAGCTGAAACAGAGTGAATTTGTGTTCAAAAAAGATTATTTTCATCTATAATTTAAATGATTTTGCAATCCATTTCCGCCCTAGAAAACAGTGTTTATGCTGTGAAACTGCCAATGTAATTGCCAAGTTAAAAAAAATACTGTGTTAAATAGGAACTGTGACCTGGGCAGTTAGTGTGATCTGTGGCACGGACAGCACCAGACTTCCTGCAGAAACGCAAGAGCAATGGGTTCCTTTGGTTTTTTGTTTTTTTTTTTGAAGTTCATTGCTTTGCAACCTGCTATTCAACTTCGTAAGGGATTTATCAGGAAGTGAGAGATACTAAATTCCCTCCTCTGTCTGGTTGCATTAACATCCTCGACTCCCACCTTGAAGCAGAATGCTTGAACTGCCAGACTAGTCTGGACACTGGCGATCCTCGCCACTCCTGCTGAACTCTGTAGTAAATAATTTGTGTTGGGCCAGATAGAGGGGAAGGAGTGAGCATGACTCCTAGAGAAGTCATTTAGGAGGAGAGATTTCAATTCCCTGCTCCCAGGACTAGTTCTGTCCTTTTACAGTGCTAAGTTGTACATCAAATATAGCAGGAGCCATGGAAACAGAGTTCAGATCGCAGAACTCTTCCTTCGCAGGTAAGCGCTCTAATCCCCATGCTATGCACTCGTACTCCCCTGCTGTCTCAGAAAAGTCATTGTTGAATAATACTCTGGCTCCAGCTGAAGGGAGGCGAGTGATCACTCACAATAAGCTGCCAGGAGATGGGTAGGGCATGACTCTGTGAGTGAGCAGTGGCGAGTGGAGCGGAGTCAGAGCTGGCATGAGTGGCTAACCCCTCACATTGCCACTTCCACTTTCAACAAAGTGTCATCTTCAGGTTTTTCAGAATAAAGGGGTCATCATTTTCATTCATAGAAAGTTCTGGACTGTATTTTTAAGTGGATACCCTCAAATAGGGGTATGATTTAGTATTGGACAGCTACGGTTGGACTTGATGATCCCAAAGGTCTAGGGATTCTATGGTTCTATGAAATCTTAACTTAGTGTTGTGGGAGAGCTGGGATTTAAGATGTACTGAGATGAGTTTTTATTGCACTGTTATCAGTAACCGTAAACCAAGCATGACTTTAGGCAGCTTCCCGCTGAACTGCTGGCTGAGTTTGGACAGAGCACTTTACAGCTCCTATACCGCATGCAGGATTTCTGAACCCAGCTTCAGATTTTAGTTTTCGCTCTGGGGCCCAACTTTCTGCACTGCTGTATCCTTTTTGGATCTCTTGAACCTAGTGCTGCTGTTGGGCTGTTGAGCTGTGTGTATGCACTCAAAGCATGGGTGCTGTTCCACACACAACTAAGCTATTCCTAGCACCAGAGAGACTCGTCTGCCATCTCTTGTTCACACAGTAGCTAGTAAAAAACAACTGAACAAGCATTTAATTTTTGGATATGTCTAGGAACCTGCAGACAGCTGTTTTTCTACTCTTCAAATAGACCAAGTATCTTGGGGTGGGGAGTTGTGTAGGTACAGGACTTACCAGCTCAGTCGTCATGCCATACTATTACACCAATACACCTCCTAGACAAGCTCAGGTTCGGCCACCTCCAAAGCATCAAGGTCCTCAAAGAACTGCTGTAATTCACATTCCTAATGTTCATCATAGAAAGAACAAAACCCTGTATCTCCAATTATTCTCATTATTTCATGTGCTTTCTTTTAGAGAAGAAGTTTGGGTTCTTTTCCCCTCTCAGACTATGAGTGTAAACATACCAGAAAGGAAGAATTTCCTTCAGAAGGTGTTCCTTAGTGTGTTATTAACTCTGGAGTACTTGCCCTGATGGAGGAATGAGAATTAATTGGCTGGTTGAGAGCTGAGAATGCTGGCAGTTGGAGATTCTTTGTCATGTCAAAGGTGATAAGCTCTGATATATTGCACACTGCTACAACAAAGGATTTGGGGCAAAGAAACTATGGTTTGTACAGTAGTTTTACTGTTTGAACCAGTGAAATGGTTGTTATACATGCATGCTGCTCTCCTGGCTTGTGTAAATGTTTTCAACGTGTACTAAAAAACACAAACACAACCTCGTTATTGCTGAAGCTTTAGGGTAACAGCAGAGTCCACAAACATGAAAGTAAAAGGGCTGATGTTAATTTGGCTTATTCTCTGTGTTGAAAGATTGTGTGGATCCTGCACCTTCTGGATAAGCAGTGTCTTGTTCAGGCAGGCTGCCCAGTTCCAGTTACATAACTGTGGCCGCCGAACCGGCTGTAGGCTGGGTGAACTAATGCAAAAGGAATACGAACCCACCTAATCCTGCCTCTGCCTTGCAAAACCTATCTGGTGATACAAGCCCCCGTGCTCTGCTGGGAACGGAGTCCTGGGAATGCAGTGCACTGCCCTCGGCCAGGCTGGGGCCGGCAGGAGGGTCTGGTGGCTGCTTTCCTCCAGCTTTGGAGCCAGCCCAAGATGAAAAGAAACAGGAGGGTAGCACTGAGTAGCCTAAGGGGAGGGAGGCAAACTATCTGGAGCAGTTGAGAAATGAGCCTTTGGTATAAAGGTTAACTAATCGAAAAGAGGAGACAGGAGCATCTTAAATCTTTACCCAGCCAGAGGCTGAAACACATATGATATACACAAAGTGGTTGAGCAAAAGTATGCTGGCTTTCTCTGTATGCCATCGTCACACAAAAGAATGTACTTCTGTTCCTTTTTGGTATCCTCACCTGGAGCCCTGCATCTAGTTCTGGAGTCCTTAGTACAGGAAGGGCATGGAGCTGTTGGAATGAGGCCAGAAGAGGCCACAAAGGTGATCTGAGGGATGGAGCACCTCCCATATGAAGACAGACTGAGAGAGTTGGGTTTGTTCAGCATGGAGAAGCGAAGGCTGTGGGGAGACCTTAGAGCAGTTTCCAGTGCTGAAAGGGGCTCCAGGAAAGCTGGGGAGGGGCTCTTGATCAGGGAGGGCAGGGACAGGACAAGGAGAATGGTTTTCAGCTGCAAGAGGGGAGATTGAGATGAGATCTTAGGAAGAAATATTTTGCTATGAGGAGCGTGAGGCCCTGGCCCAAGTTACCCAGGGAAGCTGTGGCTGCCCCATCCCTGGAGGTGTTCAAGGCCAGGTTGGATGGGGCTTTGGGCAGCCTGATCCAGTGGGAGGTGTCCCTACCCATGGCAGGGGGTGGGACTGGATGGGCTTTAAGGTCACATCCAACCCAAACCACTCTATGATTCTATGATAATAATTGTCATCTCTGAACCACTGAGTGGAAGCAAAAAATATGCAAAATTTGGATTTCTTCACTGTGTAGTTTTAGACAAAATCAAATGAAGATAAAACTGTCATAACACTGCAATAGTCTTAGTGCTAATATTCCTGGGAAACATAAAATTGAAATCTTTGACATAACTACAGACTTGCCAGCAAACCTGAACAGATTGTGACAATCAGCTATGGAGTTGCAAAGAGCTGACCTCCTTCACTGTTCTTCTGGAAAGATAAGGGCTCTCAGCATGGTCTTTGGGTGTATTTTAACAGACCACTTCAGCCTGGGGAGGTGGGTAAACATTCCAGGTTGTAGTATGAGCACTTAGGCTGGTTAAAATTCAGACAGACCAGACTTTATAGTGACAGATGCTAATATATTGTTCACAAACCCAAAGTTATTTTAATTGTTACTTTTTGATGAATGACATTAGCAAAAAATAGGAGTCTTGAACATTGGTATCATAGAATCGCTAGGTTGGAAAACACCTTTGAGATCGTTGAGTCCAATCGTCCCTGCCCTCTACTAAATCACATCCCTAAGCACTTCATCTGCACTTCGTCTTTTAAACCCCTCCAGGGACAGGGACTCCCCCAACTCCCTGGGCAGACTCTGCCAGTGCCTAAGAACCCTTTTGGTGAAAAAGTTTTCCCTAATGTCCAGTCTGGCATGTCCAAATCTCCAATTCCTAGTTGCCCAATTTGACAAATGGATTGCACACATGTTTTGAGCTTTTGTTTCCAAAAATACAGATGTCACAAAAATGATAGCTGTGCCCAATGGCAACATGGAACACACGTAAAAGCAGCTGAAGGTAGAGCTGTGAATTTGTGTTTTCCTAGCCTGTATACAGATACTTTCTTAGGAAATTTAAGTTCACCCAGATGTATTGATGAGAAACTGTCAAATTCTACTTCATCCCTCAGATCTTTTGCAGTCAGCTGTGTGGGCATACAGAAGGGTGGATGTTCATCTACAAGAGGCTGCAAGACAAGAAAACTTTTCTTAATTCTCCGTTTTCCCTCTTGACTTTTACACGGTATCTTGCACATTTCCTTTTGGGTTAGAAGTAGATATGATGGAGAATGCACTCTCACTCGATTAGCATGGAGACAGTGAGCACAGTGCTGCCCTTTCCTCTCTGCAGTCGGAATCAAGCAGAGAACACTTCCGTGTATTGATTTGCAGTGCTCTCTATGTTTAGGAGTAGTGAAATTTGACAAATTATTTGCTTCCCTTACTGGCTTTATCAGTAAAACTGTCCTAGTTTGACTAAACGCCAGGCTGGTTTTCGTAATACCAAGTGATGGGAAATGAACCAGGGACATTCTGATTGAATAGGTGAGAAGATTCACTGATGAACTAGGAGAGAATAGTCAGAACAGTTATTGGCACTTGCAGAATAGTTACAGTTTGTGGAAACTGCATGGATTATAGTTTTTATACCATTATATTAAGTCTTCAACACAGAAAAGACATGGATCTGTTGGAGCAAGTCCAGAGGAGGCCACAAAGATGATCAGAGGGTTGGAGCACCTCCCATAGGAGGACAGGCTGAGAGAGTTGGGGTTGTTCAGCCTGGAGAAGAGGAGGCTGTGGGGAGAACTTAGAGCAGCTGCCAGTCATGAAAGGGGCTCCAGGAAAGCTGGGGAGCAGCTCTTGATCAGGGAAAGCAGGGATAGGACAAGGGGGAAGAGTTTTCAGCTGCAAGAGGGGAGATTGAGATGAGATCTTAGGCAGAAATGTTCTCCTGTGAGGGTGCCCAGGCTGCCCAGAGCAGCAGTGGCTGCCCCATCCCTGGAGGGGTTCAAGGCCAGGTTGGATGGGGCTTGGAGTCCCTGATCCAGTGGGAGGTGTCCCTGCCCATGGCAGGGGGTGGGACTGGATGGGCTTTGAGGTATCTTCCAACCCAAACCATTCCATGGTTTTGTGATTGTATGGTATGAAAAACATCAGTGTCCTGGTTGTCTGGAGGAACTAGTGTTGAAGATTAGCAAAACTTTTTTTCATACTAATATTAATAGTGGAGATTATTTAAAATATTAAAAAATAATAAAGTATTTTTTCTGTTAAAAAATATTAAGATGGCTCCGATCTCCCTCTCCATATCCACTTATGATGAATAAGGGAATAATTTTGCAGGTTATTGTTACTAATTTTAGTAATGTAATCATTAATTTCATTTTTTCCTTTGCCTTTTCTGCACATCTGTGATTAAACATTAAATAGAAAATGTTTAAACATTCTCTTTGGAAAAAAGTGTGTCATGTAGTGGGACAGGAATGGGAAGTTGGTGCCCTGTTCTTATTGTATGTTGTATAATCTTGGTTCTGGGCACAACAGAAGTTTACCCAAAACAACAATGGTGTCAGTACGCAGGTACTGGTGGCATTTCCTCAGGGCTCACAAGGATCAATGAGAGCGGTTTAATGCTCTCAGCTAGAGCCAAGTTCTCCCTTTATAGTTACTTGTTTGAGACCAGAGAAACTCCCTTTCAGCTACTTTGGTGACACTGAGTGGAAAATTCAGCTCATGAATTTCAAGCTTTTGTGAAGTGGGTCTAACCAAGGCTTGAACTGGGCCAGTTCAGAGTGGTCTTACGGAGGAAATCATGGGCTCATAGAATGGTTTGGGTTGGAAGGGACCTCAAAGACCATCCAGTTCCACCCCCTGCCATGGGCAAAGACACTTCCAACTGGATCAGGGGCTCCAAGCCCCATCCAACCTGGCCTTGAACACCTCCAGGGATGGGGCAGCCACCACTGCTCTGGGCAAACTGGGTCAGGGCCTCCCCACCAACATCCTGAAGAGTTTCTTCCTCGTGTCTAATCTAAATCTTCCCCCTTCCAATTTAAAGCCATTTCCCCTCATCCTATCACTCCATGCCCTTGGAAAAAGTCCCTCCCCAGTTTTTCTGTAGGCCGCCTTCAGGTACTAGAAGCTTCTCTAAGGTCTCTTCAGAGCCTTCTCTTCTCCAGGCTGAGCAACGCCAGCTCTCTCAGCCTGTCCTCCTATGGGAGGTGCTCCAGCTCTCGTATCATCTTTGTGGCCTCTTCTGGACCTGTTCAAACATTTCCTTTTCCTTATTACGTTGGGGATTCCTGAACTGGACACAGGATTCCAGATGTGGTCTCATGAGACCAGAGTAGAATAATGCCATATAGTTGATTGAAAGTGAAGTGTTCTGAAATAGGAGGTGAAGAAAGGACAGATTTTGACCTCTTGTAAGATTGTTTTTTTAACTTGGTTACTATTCATCACTATGATGTTGGAGTGCCCTCCTCATATCAACTCCAGACTGTAAAGTTTTATAAGAGTCTGACTCCTTTTTGGGTACCTGTTGCCATGCCTCCATCACACTTCATGTGTGCTCTGTGCTTCCTTGTTTCTATTAGATCAATTCTAACTATAACTATGAAATCAATCTTGCTCCAGGTATCCGTTATCTGCTCAGAAATCCTACTTTCACTTGTGCAGCTTAGAGCATATTTCATAGAGTTGTGACTTCTTGGGCAGGCAAGGGTTGCTGAGGCTTGGTCATTCCCTTTTATATGGAAAAGCTGTGTTACAAACCGTAACTATGGTCTGGGGATTATCTAGACTGTCTAGACAAAACATTCACTAGGTACATGTGTGTTTTCCATACAATGAGCAGAAATGGTGGTCTGCTGCATTATGAAAAGCTCTGGGCACAAGAAGAAACTGAGGAGAAACCTCATTGTGGTCTAAAGCTTCCTCACAAGGACAGGAGGAGGAGCAGGTGCTGAGCTCTTCTCTCTGGTGACCAATAACAGGATCTGAGGGAATCGAGGCAGCTGATGCA
Source organism: Phaenicophaeus curvirostris (assembly GCF_032191515.1). NCBI lineage: Eukaryota > Metazoa > Chordata > Aves > Cuculiformes > Cuculidae > Phaenicophaeus > Phaenicophaeus curvirostris. The sequence goes on along the minus strand of NC_091402.1, from coordinate 2,651,421 downwards.
CAGGGGAAAAGACTAATTTTAGGTCTAGATACTAAATCTCCACTAAGATATTTGCTTAGGCTTAGAGTGGAAAGCGACTGTTAGAAGCTGGAAGGAAAACCAGGTTATGGGCTCTCCACACTCAATCGGTTTGTTTTGTGCACTAGGAATGTGATAGCACCCTGACCCAGTGGGAGGTGTCCCTGCCTGTGGCAGCAGGTTTGGAACTGGATGAGCTTTAAGGTCTCTTCCAACCCAAACCATTCTGTGATTCTAGCATGTGGACGTAACTTATCATGTCAAATGCCACCTGGTCTGCAGAGTATCAGTTTCTGTCTACATCCTACTTAAGTATTGATATGGGCTTAAAGCTGCTGTAGCATTTTATTGTCCACAGAGCTGCAGTACACTGGGTAGCATGAGCAATCAGCTCATGCTCTTTCAATGAAAGAGACTCTCTTAGATCCCCATTATTCTGCAGAACAAGATTAGTGCTCTCCTAGGCTTTGTCAGAGTGGAACAAAGGCCCCGTACTGCTGGTGTTGAAATAATTACCGTTCATCTACTTGCTGTGGTGAGCAAATTATGCAGGTTTTTTTTCTCTTTTAAACCCCTGCTCAGCAGGTGAAGTATCCATAACGGCAAGGAACAAACTAATGTGGACTGGTCTCTTTGCAAGTGCATATTTTTTAATCATAAGAAATTGAGTATTTTGAGAATTAGAGATTTCATGGCTTTATAAAGACTTCAAAATGTAATTTAGAGGTTTAAAAAGATGATAGAGTATTTGAAGCCACCTATCTTTATTATTTAGAAACTGACTCATGGGTTTATTACACAGGTTAATGCTGGGGACAGAGGAAGAAGGTTGGCCTTGTTAATTTTTAAGCTGGTGTTACAGGCTGGAGAACTGTTTCCATCTCCTGATAGATTTCTAGAGGGACCTAAGACACTGCTTGATTAAAGCTAACTATAAGCTCTTATAGCAGGGCTGTAGGGCAATACAGCCTTTCTTTTCTCCGAGCCGCACTTCTTACAGGGGAAAACAGGAAGTTCAGAAGAGCACAAAATTTGAACTTTTATTAGAAGCCAAGGTGTGTCAGTAATACTTTTGAAGTATATTCACAGCACGTGCATCTGGTGGACACGAAGTCCCCTGCTGCCCTGCCATCTGTGTTCTACGAGCCGTGATGGCTTAGCAAATAACACCAAGCACATTCCCAAATCATAGAATCATGGAATCACTGAGGTTGGAAAAGCCCTCTAAGCTCATCCAGTCCAACCACCAGCCCAACCCCTCCATGCCTGCTAAACCCTGTCCCCGAGTGCCGTAGCCACATGGTATTTGAACCCCTCCAGGGATAGAGATTTGACCACTTCCCTGCACAGTCTCTCCCAATAAGACAAAATCACTTTGGGAAAATGCGCTTTTCTAATCACTTTGAAGGGTTTAGGTGAGAACAGAAATTTCTTCTAATAGGAAGAGGTAGTGTTTGATAAGAATAAACCACAACCCAAGGCTGTAGTTCCTTGGTATCAATGGTTAATTTACTGTATTGGCAGGCACGTACAGCTGCAACAGAATCCACATTCAATTAAAATCCCTCTTCTGCATGAGGCTTTAAAAATTATACTTGCAAAGTGATTTTACTTCTTAGTGAGCCTAATCATGATTGAGAATCATGAACTCTTTTCTATTAACAGTTTCTTACTTTATCAGACAAATACGATCTTGTCTTGTTCTCTTTTAAGGAATATGATCATTTCAGCCTTTGAGCCACCTCGTTTCTGGCACCCAGCAGACCTGGGACAGAGGGACAGACGAGTATCTTTTGGAGGGTGCTTTCTGCTTTGGTCTGACTTAACCTGTCCCGTTGTGAAACCACTGGAGGGCAGAACAGAGACGAAGGAAACCTGTTTCCAAACCAGGGCTTTCGTGTTGCAGACAGTTACGCAGGCAAGACATTTATTTTCAATATTCTGCAGCTCTGTTTCTAGTTTTTGTGATTAAGTCATTATAGAGTAAAATCCTGGCACAAATAATTAGAGGAAATTAGTTGTTCTTCAGTTGTTGCAGTTGAGAAAAGAAAGAGAGCTCAGACTTTAACCAGCTGAAGCTGGTGAAGGGGCTGGAGAAGTAGCCTTATGTGAGGCAGCTCAGGGAGCTGGGCTGTCCATCCTGGAGGAAGGAGGTTCAAGGGGGCCCTCATTACTATCTACATCTCCCTGAAAGGAGATTGTATTGAGGTAGGTGCTGGTCTCTTCTCCCAAGTGACAGGTGATAGGATGAGAGGCAATGGCCTCAAGTTGTGCCAGGGGAGGTTTAGATAGGACATTAGGAAAAGTTTCTTCACTGCAAGGGTTCTCAGGCACTGGAGCAGCTGCCCAGGGCAGTGGTGAGGTCCCCATGCCTGGGAGGGATTTGAGAGATGGGCAGATGAGGAGCTCAGGGGTATGATCTAGTGGTATAGTTGGACTCAATGATCTCAAAAGTATTTTTCCAACCAAGCGATTCTATGAGTCAGTTTTGAATAAGAGTCAAACCCTTTTGCCAGTATTTAGCACTTTTTCTGTTAAGTCTGATGGAAGAACCCTCCTTGAGAGGTTGTATTGCAAACCATGCTGCATGCAGGAGAAACAACCCCAAAACTAAAACTAAGAAGTAGCCATTTGACAGCAGTAAGTGCACAGCTGTCACCTGAACGGTGTCATCACAGACAGCTTTTGGTGGTCAAAAAGAGGTGTCTGGCTTGGAAATTCACTTTGTTTTGGGACAACACATAAGCTGGACCAATTCAATAATTTCTCTATTTGCATAAGTCAAAAGCTATTGTATATCTTGCTGTAAATATCAGTCTTTTCCTATCTCTGCTGCAGTTGTTCCAGTACTGCTGTAGGAACTCCATTGTTTCAATGTATGCAGTAGTTTTCCTGACTTGTTGTTCCGGTTATTTAGAAGTAGAAGTCTTTGGGTGCTGTATTCATGTGATCTTTGTGGGTTGTTGGGGGATGGTTTCGGGTTTGGTTTTTGGTTTCTGTTGGTCTTTTTTTGAGAAATGGATTCTGCTCTGTAGCACTGACATGGTTAACAGCATTCAGCAAAACCTCACAGCACTGTCAAATGGTTTGGCAACGTAAAGTGTCACAAATTAGTCAGTGTTCCTATCACTGCAATGAGTTGTTTGCTAGTGCAAATGAGTATCCTAACATGTTAGTGACTCCCATCCCCAAAATTACTCATAGAAAGAATAGCAGCTGAAGAAAATCAGCTAGGCTTGAAAGTCCTTGTGCTGGAACAGGCAAGGACAGTGGAGGTCAGGTAGAATAGTGTGCAGAGAGGAGGTTCTAAACTACTGAAGTGCCATTAATTCAGCATAGTGCTTGTCGCTCTTTAGGGAGGAAAGGCCTGGCCCCTGCATCTCGCTTTGCAACAATCCCAGGGAAGTCCACATTTCTTGTGATGCCCCATGATTTCTTTCATTTATTGTGTTTCAATGCCACAAATGCAGTGCCTTCCATTGTGATGGGTGAAACAGTAGATGCCAGTGGGGTCACAATGTACAAGACTGAGTGGAGTGTCTGTTGATGTTAATACACGGTGCCTCACCATCTTCTCAACCGGCACGAGCAAGCACAGCTCTGTTGAAAAATCCAGCTTTGGTTCTTGATCCCATGTTGTTTGGTTGAAGTAAGAACAAGCTTCAGCTCAGCTAAGCAGTACAGTGTTTGGGTAATGAGTGCTTTAAAAAATAAATTATTAAAAAAGAAAGGAAAAAAAAAAGCAATTTGTCCAGACTGGGGAAATAAGTGGTGTTAGAAGGTGCCTCGGCTGAGGAGTTAATTAACCGCACATCCTCCAGAGCAAAGGTGTTCCCATTGGTGGGCACCGTCTTTGGTCCCAGTCAGCAGGAAGGCTGACTGTAACTTCTGGCACCTTTTTAAGACCTTGCTGTATTAATGTTCTAGGCAGTATGTAAAATCTGTGAGTTAAGTTTTGTGAACAGACCTGTTTTAAAGTCCCACCTACTTTGTGGCCAGTTCTCCACACAGAATAGGAACCCAGCAACTTTCATGAGATTCTTCTGCTACTTTGCCCCATTTTGATCATAGAATGGTTTGGGTTGGAAGGGACCTCGAAGCCCATCCAGTTCAATCACCCTGCCATGGACAGGGACACCTCCCACTTGAACCCCTCCAGGGATGGGGCAACCACCACTGCTCTGGGCAACCTGGGCCAGCGTAGGTGATGTGTCAAGTGGCTGGAAGACACTCCTAGAGGAAATACCTATCCTGTATGTATCCTATGTCTTACTTGTCTGGTTCTCATTCTCTACAAACAAGAGCGTTCCTTTAGTTTCCAGGACAGCTCTTAAAAGGGTCTTATGAGAACTGATTCTGTCTTGCAAAGGGAATTGGGAGCACAGGTGAAAGCCAAAAAGATAACTTGATGACATGCTTGCTTGATAGCTCCCATCAGCTGCCGAAGCACCGCAGCTGCCTGCCCCTGGCTCAGCATTCCCGGCACTCCCAGGTAAAGGCTGGAGGCTGCTCCATCTGAGTGCTCTCCTCGGGCATAAAGCAGCCACGGAAAAGGCCAGCTGCCAGAAGGAAGCTCACATATAAATGACTGTGAGTTCTTATTTCACTGTCAACTAGTCTTAAATGTTCATGACCAACCCTGACCTAGCAGTTTATGGGTTTGCTTTTTTTTTTCCACATAAGGTGAAAGCATATTTCTTTTTTTTTAGACAATTAATTCTGTGCATCTGGAAATGCCGCTTCCATTATTAGCAACCTGACTGCTTTTTATGAACTATGAATATCGAATGAGTATAACAATATATTTTCCTTGCGGTGAAGACAGCATTTTAAGTACAGAACAGGTATTAAAGACAGTAAAAAATGTGATTTTGATGTTTTCCAATTTTTTTTTATGGTAGACAGGTAGTTTCATGTTAGAGATAAGCCTATCTGTAGGAGAAATAATTACTCTTTAATTAAGATAATTATAAAAACAGGAATGTAAACACTCAGGGTAGAGTATGCCTCAACATTTTCTCTTTCACATTATCCACAAACTTATCTTGCATACCTAAACCCTGCTTTTACTGGATGATTACAGCAGATGCTCAAAGCTGAAAACACAGCAGGCAATTAAACTGTGTGTAGACTGTTATATTTCAGTGCTAAAAAGGAGTATTTGTTGTTAATTATCCTCATGTTGCAGAACGATAGGATAGTTTGAGTTGGAAGGGACCATAAAGGTCATCCAGTCCAACCCCCCTGCGGTGAGCAGGGACATCTTCAACCAGATGAGGTTGCTCAAAGCCCCATCCAACCTGGCCTTGAACGTGTCCAGGGATGGTGCAGCCACCACTGCTCTGGGCAGCCTGGGAGAGGGTCTCACCACACTCAGCATAAAAAAAATTCTTCCTGCTATCCAGTCTAACCCTCTCTTTTAGTTGAAAACCATCATCCCTTGTCTTAAGGCCCTGGTAAAAAGTTTTTCCACCACCTTTCTTATCAGCACCCTTTAAGTATTGGAAGACTTCAATAAAGTCTCCTCAGAGTCTTCTCTTTTCCAACATGATCAATCCCAACTCTCTCAGACTGTCTTCACAGGCAAGGTGTTCCAGGCCTTTGATCATTTTGGTGGCCTCCTCTGGACTTGCTCCAAGAGGTCCCTGACTTTCCTGTGCTTTCTACAGCCTTTATCTTTTTAGCTCATTTTTGAAGGTACTGGTGGGATTCTCCCTGACCTTATTTCCAGCCGTATTTGGTGAAGCGGCAGCACCTTCAAAGTGCCTTCAGGATCCACAAAAATATCTGGTTGAACATAGAAGGCTTTACTGCTGTTGTAAAGGGCAGCAGCGAAGGGTGAACTCTTATTAGAGACAGATGATAAAATGTTATGGATGCCCCCAGCTGCAGGAGTTTTGTAGTCTGAGATCAGGAGGAGTCCAACTGCAAAGCAGAAATCGGGGGCCAATCAAACTGCCCTCAGTCTGCTGCTGCTGGAGTTGGTCACTTGTTTCATCTATTCTGTTAAGTCAAAATTCAACATATGACCCCCTTATGTGTCTTATTAATGTATAAATCTGGTGATTTCACTGGCAAATGTAAAAATGCAACCGCAAATTCATCGTTCTGTTCTGATCAAGGTAAAATTAAGAGAATAACCAACTCCTTACAGCCACAGAGCCCTTTCTTTCTCGGGTAGTTCCTGTACCCAGTCTTGTACAGCAAGGAACAAAAGCTATTGCAGACTGGTGGCAGTTGTGTGGATTTATTTTGTTTTGTTTTGTTTTCAATATGGAATTAAAGTTCTAGAGGAAAGTTTCTTATGCTCAACTGTAAATCCACGTGCGTTTGTTTCCCCTACTTGTCTCTTTACGGGAAGCTCTTTCTCTGACATGTCTGTACTGCAAAGGAACCCCTGGTGTTCCTCTTTAAAACTAACAGTGCTGTGCCCTGTTAATAACAGAGGTTTTTATTACTGGGATGGTTGTTCAAATTTCTTTGTTCCCCTTTATTCGCATGTATGTGACACTGCAGAATTTGACATGGAGGATCAAGCCCATGAGTCCCTAAAGCAACATTTCTGGCACGGTTGCTGAGGTGCTGCAGGAGAGCATTTCCAAATACTTGGAAGCTGTAGCACACATTCATAATGCTCTATTATCACAATTTGTTGTGTCTATGATCTGCCCATGCATGTTTTAGACAAATATAGCAGTAGCGTGGGAGTTGCGTGTGCTTGTGCCAGAATCTCTATTCTGCAGAAGGCATGTAGGAAATCCCTGTGTGTCCTGTGCAAACGTGGTGCTATAAATGAAGGAAAGCTCTTTGGCTCCAAAAATAAAAGTGAAGCACATTAAAGGCCAAAAGGAAAAAAGAAAGAAGCAAAAGCAGCACCTAAATTCCTTTTCAGAGTGTCAATATAAATATATAGCTGCACATGGCCTGTTACAGAACAGTGGTGGCTGTTTATGGCTATGTTGAACTACATGAAGTTGCTCCCAGGTAACACAGGATAGGATAAGAGGAAATGGCTTCAAGTTGTGCTAGCAGAGGCTAAGATTGGCTATTAGGAAATGTATATTTACTGAAAGAGTAAAGAAGCACTGGCAGAGTTTGCTCAGGGCAGTGGTGGAGACCCCATCCCTGGAGAGGTTCAAAAACTGTGTAGACATGGTGCTTTGGGAGATAGTTTAGCAGGTCAGTGCTGGTGTATTGGTGGTTGGACTGCATGATCTTAGAGTTTTTTTCCAACTATAGTGAGTCTATGATTCTAAGAATCTGGAGGATATCTTCCTGATTTTGTAAGACACTGCATGAATCTGAAAAGGATGTTGAGTACCCTCAGTGCCCATTGAAAAGGGAGACTATATCAAATTAGAGAGAGATGAGCACTTAATATCTTAAAAATCTAAAGTTTTCTTATGGTTTGTTCAAACAGGGAAACTCAAAGTTATGTTCAAAGCATATATTCCATATATTCCATGAGCAGAACTGCCACCTGTACAGAGTTAACACGTTTTTACTCAGGACTCCTGGACAGTCTCATGACCTCGACATCTCACTTTCAGCATGGACAGAACAGTTTTTGCCCACTCACAGAGGTTGGAGATTGTAGCTACTGATACCTGCAAATATTTTAAGTATCTCTCATGTATGATGCAATAACCCAGTGAAAAATTGTGATGGCCTTTCTTGGAAAAAAATACCAATTCAAGCCAACCATACAGAGTAACAGAATCATAGAATGGTTTGGGTTGGAAGGCACCTCAAAGCCCATTCAGTTCCACCAGGGACACCTCCCACTGGATCAGGTTGCTCCAAGCCCCATCCAACCTGGCCTTGAACACCTCCAGGGATGGGGCAGCCACCACTGCTCTGGACAACCTGGGCCAGGGCCTCACCACCCTCATTGTGAAGAATTTCCTCCTAATGTCTAATCTAAAACTTACCCCCTCAAATTTAAAACCATTCCACCTTATCCTATCACTCCATGAACTTCTGAACAGTCCCTCTCCAGCTTTCTTTTAGCCCCCTTCAGGTGCCTGAAAGTCGCTATAAGGTCTCCTCTCAGCCTTCTCTTCTCCAGGCTGAACAACCCCAACTCTCTCAGCCTGTCCTCATAGCAGAGCTGCTCCAGCTCTCTGATTATCTTCATCGCCTCCTCTGGACCTGTTCCAACAGTTTCACATCCTTCTTATATTAGGGATTCCAGAACTGGACACAGGTGTGAGGAGGACAGGTCTATCTGTGGAAAGACTTCAGAAACTGGTGCATGGCTATCCTGAGTGCTGTGTGTCCAACAGCACTTAGGACACATTTAAAACCTGTGAAGACTTCCCTTGACTTCAGGGACGTTTGGATTAGGCCTTAGGATTACATCTGTTCTTTTTGTTATTGATACGTTGGTTTACTGGAAAATCTTACAATCAGAGATGTTTCTGCAGAAAACATTTCCAGTTCCATATTTTGTCATAGCCAAAGCTATGGAAGCATTCATATTTCCACATGGTCTGGCTTTAGGAAGTTTCCTATCTGATCACTGCTTTGTTGAGGGCAGGACATTCTTGGACAAGTCATGATGATGAATCCAAAATAATTTTCTGAGGCTTCTGGGGGCTTTTAGTTTACTGATTAAATAATAAATGTGATCAGATGCTCTTTCACTAGAGCATCCTTTGTTTAGGCACTACACTAAGCAAAATGTTCATCAGAGCAAACTGGTCATTCTACCCTTTGTAAAGAAAATTAAAGACATGTACATACTGTACTCAATTCATAATTGAGGGGGATGTGTTTTGCTGTGAGGGTGGGGAGGCCCTGGAACAGATTACCCAGAGCAGTGGTGGCTGCCCCATCCCTGGAGGTGTTCAAGGCCAGGTTGGATAGGGCTTGGAGCCCCTGATCCAGTGGGAAGTGTCCCTGCCCATGGCAGGGGTGGAACTGGATGGATGTTGAGGTCCCTTCCAACCCAAACCATTCCCTGATTCTATGATTTTCCAAATCACATTGTACTACAGAGCATAGTGTTTTCTATTTTAAAGATGAATCAGTTCCCGAATGTAATCTTTCACAATATAATTTCATCTGCTTATCAAAAATAGCTTCTCAGGTTTCTTTAGTTTCAGCAAAAAGTTTGAAAATTTGGAAATGAATCCTTAATCCTCAAGATTTGATATCCCAAAGGCAAACAGTAATCCATAGGTGTGTTTATATCTATATCTGTAATTGTGTATGAAGAGAGCGAGGTCCCTTTTAAGCCTATCTGATGAGCTTTTGGGGTTTGCCTCCTGACATTTGAAAGTGTGAGTGGTTGGCAGTACCACAAAAAGCAGCAAATTAATCATATCTGTTGAAAAGATTTTTTAGGTTTATAGCTAGGACGATGTGAATACTTGTTAGGGCTTTGCTTTGTTGTGAAACGGCAGGTTCGCTTTCCTATGAGATCATGAGTGTTAAAAGTTTCTGTTGCCATTGCCTTCAAGTTAAGTGGAGTTGGTAGAGGATGATGCACATAATCCTACGGGGCTTTGGTCTGGCCCAGAAGACAACACGTGTCCCCACTGTATGTCAGTACTCTATCAGCGTGCTGCTAAGATTCATACTCTGACATTCATTAAATACCGTGACTTGTTAGCACGTGCCCAAGGTATGAAGGAAGGAAGGTGGGAATCTTTTCTAGATGAAGATAATCCTCACAAATTCTAGGAACAGAATTCTTGAAAGCCAAGTTCTGTGGCAAAAATAGAACCAAATATTTTTCGGGAAAACCTTTTTTTTTTTTTCTCAAAAGAAAAGGGAGAGGGAGAGAGAGAGAACAGACTTAAATTTAAATTAGAGGAGAAAACCTGAATACAGACTGCAACATGCAAAATCTGGAATAGTATCAGTTCTGCAATGTTGTAACCTGTGTATTCCAGCCTTTTGCAGAAAAATGGGTCATATCTAAAAGCAGACAGGCAATTCACTATGAGTGTGGTTGGTACTGACAGAACAGTTTTACATTTTGGAGGAACGTTGGTGAGTTCTGTAAGGCAAGTCATTCTGTCTGCAGAACACACATGCCCTAATGGAACCATCACCATCATTACTAAATGGCCCTTTTGCCAACACTGTTAATGAAGCAGCCAAGTAGAGGATGATTCTCGAGGAGTGACTGGTGACCCATGCAGCGTGGCACTTGCAGGTAGCTTTTGGGACAGCCAGAACTCAGCTTGGTAAACTTTCCCTCTCCTGATGCCCTCAGTGTCCCCTCTGAAGGCATAAGCCAAGAGAGCTTTACAGTTCAAAGCTCTTATTACACTTTGAGGGCCATGGTTCAGTGGTTGATAGGAATTGTAGTACTCAATGATCCTCTGGGTCTTTTCCAACCTAGTGATTCTGTGATTCTTTCCAAAGGGCAGGTGTATTTTTGGTGAGGTAGCCATTGCTTCCCCCTAGATCATAGAATCACAGAATCATAAAATGGTTTGGGTTGGAAGGGACCTCAAAGACCATCCAATTCCAAACCCCTGCCATGGGTAGGGACACCTCCCACTGGATCAGGGGCTCCAAGTCCCATCCAACCTGGGCTTGAACACCTTCAGGGATGGGGCAGCCACCCCTGCTCTGGGCAACCTGGGCCAGGGCCTCCCCACCCTCACAGCAAAACATTTCTTCCTAAGATCTCATCTTTATTTCCCCTCTTCCACCTGAAAACTATGCTGTAAATCTGTAAGCTGAGGCTTCAGGAAGGTATTGTGCCCATGGCACCCTTATTGGTGTGTTTAGGGCTTGTTGGAGAAATAAATAGTCTTTCAAATGTAACACCTTAACACCTCTAAAAACACTATTGTTTTTGCACTTCATTATAGTATGAACCTTTTATTTCATAAGACGAATGAAATAGTCCATGTTAGACACCTGCTAAGCTGGATGTTAGTGTTTTACCACTATTCTTTCTCTCTGGGAGAGTTTTATACAGCTTGTTTTCCATGCAGCTGACTCTGCGACACCGCAGCCACCTTAACCCTTTAGAGCAGGTTCACCTTCAGTTCAACAGGATAATTGATCAGCAAGGGTACAGCAGGCAGGTGGGAACAGCCTGGAATTTGCCTGAAAGGAAAAAGGATTAAAGAAACCTGGGTGCATATGTTGGGCTGTAGCTCCTTTCCTGTTTGTAGCTTTGTGGTGGTGGGGTGATTGGTATCTAATTGCTGCAGGGTTGCCTTTAAACAGAAAAAAACCAAAACAGCCCAGGAGCTCACTTTCTAACAATCCAGTTGGGATAATTTATTTTACATCAACTGAACTTCTCTCCAGGTGCTGGTGGGACATGTACACAGCATCCTGTTTCCTGGTCAGCTTGTGCTCATGTTTCTACTTCTTCTGGCTTGCAGCTGGGATTGATCCTCCAGCGTGTGGCACAGGCCCTTCCGTGCATCTTCTTCACAGGGAATAACAAGAATGCCACTCAGGAGGTTTCCTAATGCCTTCCTGCAATAGATCATGTTTTACCGTTGATTACTGACCCTGATGGTTACCAAATACATGACCTCTTACTGATTTTGTGACATGGACTCTTGGGTTCTGTCCCCCAAGGAGTCCTGGTTCCCTTTGTGAAGGCATGCAAGTTGTTTTCCTCCACATGCCTTAATTTTCATGTTAGTAAATAGCCATTCCATATGGACCTCCTCATATGAAGCTGTTGTTCCACTGTTGCAGCAGTAGCAATATCCAGCAAAACATGAGACTGATCGCTAATTCCTATCAAATGGCTCCATGTTGTATTTGTGGGGTAATGCATTTTTTATTTTTATCTTTTGCAATAGCACGGGAGATGAGAGCCAAGATCATGCCCTACACAGGGAAATACTGTGCAGGCCAGGAAACTTTAGGAGTTGGTAAATCCAAGGAAATGCTTTGAATTTCCTTATCGGAGGAGTGGTGTTGCCTGTGTCTGTCCGAACAGGGTGTTACCATGCTGATCCAAGTGTCTCCAACCCTGGAGGGAAAACACATGCACTGCAGGCACTGCAGGAGGGATGCAGCGTCTGGGCAGAATTCAGGTCCTTGCTCTCCTCTTTGTTACTCCACTGTGGTTTCAATACAGAGTGGGGATGATGTGATTGAGAGCAGCCCTGCAGAGAAGGACTTGGGGTGCTGATTGATGGGAAGCTCGGCATGAGCCGGCAATAAGCACTCGCAGCCCAGAAGGCCAAATGGTCCTGGAATGCATCAAAAGCAGCGTGGCCAGCAGGGCGAGGGAGGGGATTCTGCCCCTCTATTCCTCTCTTGTGAGACCTCACCTGGAGTATTGCATCCAGTTCTGCAATCCTCAACATAGGAAGGAGATGGAGCTGTTGGAATGGACCCAGAGAAGGGCTACAAGGATGATCCGAAGGCTGGAGCACCTCCCATACGAGGACAGGCTGAGAGGGGATGAAAGCTGAGGAGGGACATTGTAAAAAGGCTTGTAGTGATAGGATGAGGGACAGTGAGTATAAACTGGAGAGGGGCAGATTTAAACTAGACATAAGGAAGAATTCTTCCCTGTGAGAGTGGTGAGGGTACTGGAACAGGTTACTCAGGGAAGTTGTGGCTGCCCCATCCCTGGAGGTGTCCAAAGCCAGGTTGGATGGGGCTTGGGCAGCCTGATCTTGTGGGAGGTGTCCCTGCCCATGGCAGGGATTGGAACTGGATGATCTTTAAGGTCCCTTCCAACTCAAACTATTCTATGCTTGTATAATTCTATGCTATGCCAGTATTATCTCCAATAACGGAGTGTCAGTGTGGTAATGCTGCTATAATAGCTTCCCCTGCTCTAGCTTTGGTGGCTGTACAGCTGGCAGGCAGCGACAGTGAGCTCCAAGCACCACCACTCAGTGCGGGGAATGAGGAACTAATGCCAAGAGACAAAGCATTGATTAATGTACTTAAGAATTAATCCATTTTTTTATGTCTGGTTGGGAAGTGATTCAACTTCTATCCTTTGCAGATTGCATGTCTAGTAATGCCATAGGAAATATATGGAATGTAGAACTAAATTTAGGAATATAATAATTAAATGGACGTGTCCTGCAGCCTTTATGTAATCCCCTAAACACCACATGGATTTACAGTTCACAATTTACATTCAAATGTTACAGAAGTGTGGATGTAGCAGTGTACAGCTGAACGAGATGTGATGTAGTGTTTGTGTGCTGAAGTGGAATGTGAGTAACTCACAGCCTGAATCAAACTATCCTTACAGGTTTCACCTACGTAAGGCAGAGGTGGCTCGATTACAGGCAGCAAGCTGCAGCTTAGCAGGCACCAGCCCTCTCTCATTTGATCTTATCAGACGTGTCAGGAGGTGACAGGGCAACGTCAGGCCATGCAGAGGTCAGGGGATCACAAGAAGTCTTAAAAGGAAGGACAGGGACGCACAGGGTGTTTATTGGGGGAGAGGGGAGACAGGCTGCAGTGCAGGTATTTGCCTTTTGAAGCACACACACAAGAAAAGACTACAAGTTTTATGGCGTTCAGGCCTTAGAGTTCATGAAGATGAGAGCCTGGGTGTATTTATGTCTTGCACAGAGTGGATAAATGCAACCGGAGAAGCAGGAGATACAGAAGCCTGGGCTAGGATTTTGGCTTATAGAGGGATCAGAGTTTTGGATAGGAGAGCAAAAGGTAGAGAGCGTAGGACTGGGCTACACAAAGGTGGCTCTAGATCACATAAATATTCTGAAAAAGGTCTCAAAATTTCACCCTTTTCTCCATCCTTTTCCCCCTGCACAGACAGGGGAAAATAATAAGAAAAATATCACTTTGGTAAAAGTCAGGAACTGATTATCGATGTGCTTTCAGGCCTTGACTGCATTGAGCTCTGTACCTCTGTGGGTTTTGGTGAGGGAAGGCTATGGCTGATAGAAGAAGAAGCAGAACTAGAAAACAGTTCCTCTCCCCGGGCCCTTTCGAAACTCCAGAAACTGCAGTAGAATTGAAGAATAGTTTGGGTTGGAAGGGATCTTAAAGCCAATCCAGTTCCCACCCCCCGCCATGGGCAGGGACACCTTCCCACTGGATCAGGGGCTCCAAGCCCCATCCAACCTGGCCTTGAACACCTCCAGGGATGGGGCAGCCACCCCTGCTCTGGGCAACCTGGGCCAGGGCCTCCCCACCCTCATCGTGAAGAAATTCTTCCTTATGTCTAATTTAAATCTGCCCCTCTCCAGTTTATAGCCATTAGTGGGGTGTGACCACCAAGAAAACAAGGAAGCTCCTAGTATAGCAATACTCATAAACTAGCATAGCTGCCCTGGGCTTTTGTTTGTGACGTGAGGCAAATTCAAGATGCCTTTCATATAAACAGTGACCAGTCAGGTCCTTCCTGATCCTGCAGTTGGAATTAATGCAAAAGTAATTGAAATCCTCCATTGTTCATCTTTCTGTCTCTGCCACTGCACTGCTGAGTGCATTTCCATCTCTCTAGAGTAACCAGCCATGAATTTTGTTGTTTTAGAATACCCTTTTGTTCCTTTTTTTTTTTTTTTGTAAAAAGATAGTTATTGGGAATTCTTTCACTGTTTCAAAGTCTGTCATGCATTACTCCAGTAAATAACTTCTAAAAAATCAAATATTGATTTATATGTTTGGCTTCCCTTTGTTCTATACAACAGCAATGATTTCACTTAGCTATTATGATGGATAAAACTTCAGAGATAATTAAATACATTAAATCCCTAAGGGAAGGCTTACTTCAGGTCTGAAGTATTCAGACTTAAAGGCATTTGGAAAGTGTTAAACCCACTATAATTTCAATATTGTGACTTTAAAAAAACCAACAAACTCTCACCAAACAGCTACGGAGTGAGTGACTGTTATTTGTTAGAGGCATTTTCCTGTATTTTAAGAAAAACATCACTAAACCAAGGCTGTTTCTTTAACCGGTTGTGTATTTTATGTAGCCCATTTAGTGTAACCACACTAGCTGAGTAAGAATCCTGGCTTAAGACACCTTTTAGAACTATGTCCAGCTGTGGCCAGGTGCTAAGACTCTTGTTCTTCACACCATTGACATTGCCAGGTTAACGTTGCTCTACTAAGAGCACTGAAGTGGTGAAGCCCTGGCAGAGGCTGCCCAGGGCGGTGGTGGAGTCTCCATCCCTGGAGACATTCAAAAAGTTTGTAGATGTAGCACCTGGGGACATGGTTTAGTTGGCATGGTGGGGTTGGGCTGGTGGTTGGACCTGATGAGTTAGAGGCCTCTGGCCTGGCCAGGCGCACACTCTCCTGGGTGGAAAACTGGTTGGCTGGAGGGCCCAGAGAGTGGTGGGAAATGGAGTTAACTCCAGCTGGAGGCCAGTGACAAGTGGTGTTCCCAGGGCTCAGTGCTGGGTCCAGCCCTGTTCAATGTCTTTATCAATGACCTAGATGAAGGCATTGAGTGCACCCTTAGCAAGTTTGCAGAAGACACTAAGCTGGGTGGAAGTGTGGATCTGCTGGAGGGTCGGGAGGCTCCAAAGGGATCTGAACAGGCTGGACCGCTGGGCTGAGTCCAATGGGATGAGGTTTAACAAGGCCAAATGCCGGGTCCAACACTTGGGGCTCAACAACCCTGAGCAGCTCCAGACTAGGAGAAGTCTGGCTGGAAACTGCCTGGAGGAGAAGGACCTGGGGGTGTTGGTTGACAGCGACTGACCATGAGCCAGCAGGGGCCCAGGTGGCCAAGGCGGCCAATGGCATCTTGGCTTGGATCAGAAACGGCATGACCAGCAGGTCCAGGGAGGTTATTCTCCCTCTGTACTTGGCACTGGTGAGACCGCTCCTCGAATCCTGTGTTCAGTTCTGGGCCCCTCACCACAAGAAGGATGTTGAGGCTCTGGAGCGCGTCCAGAGAAGAGCAACGAGGCTGGTGAGGGGGCTGGAGAACAGGCCTTATGAGGAACGGCTGAGAGAGCTGGGGGTGTTTAGCCTGGAGAAGAGGAGGCTGAGGGGAGACCTCATTGCTCTCTATAACTACTTGAAAGGAGGTTGTGGAGAGGAGGGAGCTGGCCTCTTCTCCCAAGTGACAGGGGACAGGACAAGAGGGAATGGCCTCAAGCTCTGCCAGGGGAGGTTCAGGCTGGACATTAGGAAAAAATTTTTCACTGAAAGGGTCATTGGGCACTGGCAGAGGCTGCCCAGGGAGGTGGTTGAGTCACCTTCCCTGAAGGTGTTTAAGGGACGGGTGGACGAGGTGCTAAGGGGCATGGTTTAGTGTTTGACAGGAATGGTTGGACTCGATGATCCGGTGGGTCTCTTCCAACCTGGTGATTCTATGATTCTATGATTCTTTTCCAACCTTAACAGTTCGGTGGTTCTGTGATTCTATGAACATGGGCTTGAGCAGAGAAACTGTTTAGAAATGTCATTTTATTGGAACATTAAGTGTTAACAGATATTCAGGACTGTTCCTTTGGCAGCAGGGTATTTAGCACAGAAATGCAGAGAGCAGGGGTTATCTCCTGTCTTCCACTTTACTCTGGACAGAGTGGGACATGGGACTTGCTGGTCAATTTAAAGTTAAACCTGAGCTAGTCACGAGATACTGAACCAAGCAGTCTAACCAGGAGATCATAGGAGATCATTGGCTGTAATGATATATACTTTAAGTCAAAATACGATTTTTCTACGTTGTTTTTCATGTAAAATGTGTTTTTTCACCCTTCGCTGAAAAGCTGAAGTTGGAATGAAAGACAAAGGACCAAATTGACTGAAAAGGGCAGAAATTCCAACATACTCATAAAATATTAAGATTCCACATCAAAATCTAAGCCATCTTAAAAACTGTTAAACATCAAAACTGAAATAAAGAAGGTAAGAATATCCACGTACAAGAAGTGTGGATATCTTATCTGAATCAGGCATCATTGAAATGCAGAAGTGCCATATCCTGGGACTTTCTTTAGGATTTGAATCCACGCAAGCACAGCTAGATCAAGCAAGGACTGACTCCTCGCTCAGTTTCCCCTGTCTGTGTTAGTCAAGCAGACGCAAAGACTGAGGGGTATCTAGAAAGCTCAGAGCTCCCCTCAGGATGGTGCAGGCTGTATTCTCCGTGGGGACAGAGTTTGGCCATGTGCTTCTCAGGTCAGATGAGATAAATCCAAGCTTTTCAAATTGATTATTGGTGGATTTGCATCTGACCAGATGTAGAGAACATCAGGAGCAGGGGATGTAATTCTGGTCTTTAAATCTTCTGGCTAAGATATAAAATCGTACGACCATGGAATTGCTTGGGTTGGAAGGGTCTTCAAAGCCCACCCATTTCCAGCTCCTTGCCATGGGCAGGGACACCTCCCACTGGATCAGGGGCTCCAAGCCCCATCCAACCTGGCCTTGAACACCTCCAGGGATGGGGCAGCCACCACTGCTCTGGGCAACCTGGGGCAGGACTTCCTCACCCTCACACGAAAACATTTCTTCCTAAGATCTCATCTCCACCTCCATCTTTAAGCTGCCCTCCTTATCCCTGCCCTCCCTGATCAAGACCTATTACAAGATATTATTAAATGTAAGATATTATTAAATATAATAATGAACAGAAAGACTGGACCCTAAACTAAACAAAATAAGATTATCAAAGCTTTTTTTGTTTGACATGAAAAGCAAACATGCTGACTAGATTGATCCAGGAGAGCCCAATCTATTTTATGTTGCTTTTGACAGCATATCTTGACAACCATTGGTCTAAGACAACCATTAACCAGTTTAAAGCCCCTCAAATCCCTGTTTGCTTAGTTGTAGTTATGGTACAGTGCCATGCAGTGTCAGCAGCCGAGACAATCTTTACATAGAGGATGTCAGCAACCCTTGCCAGCAGGGTAGGATGTTATGATTCTGTCAAAAGAATACGTGAATCAGAAGATTTATTAGTTAGAGAATGACTCCAGTAGATGATAATGTGGGAGACTTGGCAACTCTTTTGCCTGCTTCATGAATAGAATTCACTATTTGTAAGTTTAATGAAAAAAAAAAAGGAAAGCTTTTTAATATTAAAAGGGTTAATTCTTAATTCATTTCTCTTTCACGGACAAGAAATATTTTCTGTAAGTCATAAATAACGCATTTTAATAAACTGAGACTTTGATTACTTCATGTGGTCCGACTTGCATTGTAATTTTGCAGAGACTGTTTGACACTGTTCCAACATTCAGGTTCTGTTGTGCGTATTAAAAGATCTACATATTTCAGACATGTACAGGTCTTCACGGTCTACTAGTGAACAGTGTTATTACTGAAAATATATTTGACCTTCTAGCAAAATAATTGACTTTTAACGGAAAGTGATTTTATTTAAAAAAAAAAAGAGCCTCATTGTTTTCATGATTTACTTTTAATTTATGTTCCCATACTATACAGTCATTTTTCTCAAACTGCACTAATTTTGTAGTACAATCAAGGCTTCCATTTCACCCTTGAGCCAGGATCCCTGATTTTTCTTTCAACTGGGAGTGCACAAGCCAAATTTTTGGAAATGGTTCAAGGTCAAATTCAGTTCCTTGGAGTTTTGTCTTGAATGTGAACTTCAACAAGGAATGAGAATGTGTAACTTGTTCTTAGTGACAAATTCTAGCTCATAGGTGGATGGTGGCATCAAAAGAGCTGGCATTTACTTCATTGCTTGAAGGGGAAAGATGGAAGCAGTCACTTTAACTGTTCCTAGAGACTAGAAATTAATTCAAGCAGCACCTCATTTGTCCTCCTTTAATTCGCTTTTATAGATTCCATCACAGGAACAAACATTTGGTAGGGAACATTTTTAATTTTATCTCACGTGGTTCCCTCCCCATTCCCCAGAAAAAGGAAGAAGGAATTAATATCCTTACTGTGAGCTCAGCAGGGAGGTTTAGATTGGACATTAGGAGAAAATTCTTTGTTGCAGGAGTGGTGAAGCCCTGGCATAGGATGCCCAGGGCGGTGGGGGAGTCCCCATCCCTTGAGGGGTTCAAAAAACATTTAGATGTAGCACTTCAGGACCTGATTTAACAGGCACAGAATCACTAGGTTGGAAAAGACCATGTCTCTGAGCACCTCATCCACCCGTCCTTTAAACACTTCTAGGGATGGTGACTCAACCACCTCCCTGGGCAGCCTATTCCAGTTTCCAATGATACTTTCTGTTATTTTTTTTTTTTTCTGATGTCCAGCCTGAACCTCCCTTGGTGGAGCTTGAGGCCATTCCCTCTTGTCCTGTCCCCTGTCACTTGGGAGAAGAGGCCAGCTCCTTCCTCTCCACAACCTCCTTTCAGGTAGTTGGAGAGAGCAATGAGGTCTCCCCTCAGCCTCCTCTTCTCCAGGCTAAACACCCCCAGCTCTCCCAGCCGTTCCTCATAAGGCCTGTTCTCCAGCCCCTTCACCAGCTCCTTTGCTCTCCTCTGGACTCACTCCAGAGCCTCAAAATCCTTCTTGTGGTGAGGGGCCCAGAACTGAACACAGGATTTGAGGAGCGTTCTCACCAGTGCCGAGTAGAGAGGGGGAATAACCTCCCTGGACCTGCTGGCCACGCCATTTCTGATCCAAGCCAAGATGCCATTGGCCTTCTTGGCCACCTGGGCCACTGCTGGCTCATGTTCAGTCACTGTCAACCAACTGTCCAACTGTCCAGCTGTCAACCGCTGTCCTTCTCCTCCAGGCAGCTTTCCAGCCAGACTTCTCCTAGTCTGGAGCTGCACAGGGTTGTTGTGCCCCAAGTGCAGGACCCGGCATTTGGCCTTGTTAAACCTCATCCCATTGGACTCAGCCCAGCGGTCCAGCCTGTTCAGATCCCTTTGGAGCCTCCCGACCCTCCAGCAGATCCACACTTCCACCCAGCTTAGTGTCTTCTGCAATCGTGCTAAGGGTGCACTCGATGCCTTCATCCAGGTCATTGATGAAGACATTGAACAGGGCTGGACCCAGCACTGAGCCCTGGGAACACCACTTGTAACTGGCCTCCAGCTGGAGTTAACTCCATTTCCCACCACTCTCTGGGCCCGGCCATCCAACCAGTTTTCCACCCAGGAGAGTGTGCGCCTGTCCAGACCGAAGGCCTAGGGTTGTGTTGATGATTGGACCAGATGAGCTTAGACTTCTTTTCCAACCTTGGCAATTCTATGATTCTATTTTGATAGTGAAGTTCTGAAGTCCTGCAAGGGTCCTCGTTACAGACTGTCCCAAACTACCAAGCCTGTAGCCTTGCTTTCCTGTCTGTGGAATTTCTTTGTTCAATTAGATGAACATCTAACAGTTCATCTCTAACTCCGATTATTTATAGTTTACCTGATCCTGGCTGAGCTGAGTTCAGGTCTGAGCAACTTTTCAGGGGCTTTGTACATGATGAGCACTTCACTAAATGCGCTACCAATGTCTTTGATCAATGTTCTCTTGTAAAACTAATTATTCAAACCAAACCAGCCTACTGATGTAGTGCTCTGCTTGCTTTTGAACTGCTGGACTGGTGGAGAGTGTATATGTTCTAGTTGTAAATGATAATGCTACTTTCTGCTCCTGAGTGTTGCTTTTCCTGAGTGGTCTGCTGTAACGTGGGGCTTTTCTGTCATCTTACCCACTTGTGTGGTGTCAATGAAAGAGCTGCTGCACGGCAGCATTGAGAGATACAGGCACTGCTGGAGAACTTCTTGTGGTAAAAGCATAAACTGTTCCTACAAGCAATATACAAAAGAGCAGAGCAAGGATGAGGACGATTTCAGTGTGGTTGCAGGTGACAGTAAAGTATGCATAGATACCTTCAGGGAAGAAGGGTTTCAAGGAAGGATTTAAAGGAAAAGTCAGAAATCATCTGAAGCTTTAAGACCTGGGAAATTGTCTCTAGGATAGGAGAGAAGAAATGGTGAAGACAAGAACAGGAGGAGATTGTGAAAGGGAAGTTACAGAAAGAAGATCAGTAGGTAGGACTGGAGCCACAGATCTCTTGAGGCTGGAGAGTAACTGTCCTTTATTTTTCTTTCTCAGCAGTTCAACAGAAGCTGGTGGGTTTTTTTGCAAGCTTTGTATTTTTATACAGAGATTGTATACTTCTTGTTTAAGTTCTTCCACAAATTTATTGTTGCACTTCAGTCTTACCAAGTTGTGACATGGAACCAGATGAGGCAGAATAATTCAGAACGTGTTAAAACTTCTTTTTGAGCCTGTGTGCACCCAGGAGCTACCAATAACGCTGCCCACAGTGACGCTGAGGTTCTGTGATGGGCTTCATTTACATTTCCATTTTTCTTGTGAACTGTTCCATCTGTTTATCAGAAAAAAGGAATGCCAGAAAAGAGAGTCTCCAGAAAGGAAATCTTCCTACAATCCTTCAAATTCTGCATGACATGCTATTTTTACATTCCTTCCTGGTCATGTGGAAAGAGCTGTTCTTCCTTAAGGCTTCCTTATGTTGTTGCGTTTAAGGATTATCCTCTTCTAGTCACTTCCTACTCAGAGATCATTTTGGCCATTGCGTATTCCCTCAGATTATTGTCTGCTGTAAGTGGTGCTTACATTGATTTCACTGGAGTCAGAAATCCAAATGTTGAAGATGTACCTCAAGGGCTGAGCAGCAGATGCTCGCAAGGGACATTTCTACTCATTTTGTCCTTGTTTCAACAGGGTTTTTTGTTGTTGTTTTTTTGGTTTTTTTTAAATGGCAGGGATTATGATTATTTTACATTTGAATTGTGATAAAAACCTGTAATATCTATCTTTACGTAACATGTATAAACATAGCAGAATTGCAGAATCACAGAGTGGTTTGGTTAGAAGGGACCTCAAAGCCCATCCATTTCCAATGTCCTGTCACCAGCAGGGACACCTCCCGCTGGATCAGGGGCTCCAAGCCCCATCCAACCTGGCCTCGAACACCTCCAGGGAAGGGGGAGCCACCCCTGCTCTGGGCAACCTGGGCCAGGGCCTCCCCACCCTCACAGCAAAACATTTCTTCGTAAGACCTCATCTCAATCTTCCCCTTAAAAAGCCCCTCCCCGGTATTCTTGTTGACTCACTTTAAGCACTGGAAGCTGCTCTAAGGTCTCCCTGGAGCTTTCTATTCTCCAGGCTGAACAAGCCCAACTCTCTCGGCCTGTCAGATTTCCAAGAGGCTTCCAATTTTACGGTAGGATATAATTAATTGAGGTCCTTTGGCCTATCACACACCAATGTAATGTCTTCTGTTGTCCACTGACCTCTGTGTATACTTCCTTTTGCCATGCAAGATTCTCATTGTAAAATGTACACAAACACTGGCTGACCTGATAAAATTATTTAGTGTTTGCACATTGCTACGTCCATACAAACACAAGGAGCCACGAATAAGCCCCTCCTTAACAAAAAAACATAATAGAAAATTTCTTTCGGTCTGTATGAAATGAGTAATGACTTCTGATACAAGAAGATCCAACCTTCCATATATAACAAGACACCTTGCTAGGCAGGGTGTTCATCTAGCAGTTCTTTGGCTCCTGCTGGCTCTTTTGCGCCTTCTTCAGCAAACTCCTGAGACAAATCTGACTGAGAAAGCACGGAAAGGGCATCAACTGGAAACTTTCCTATGTGACTGAAGACAAATATTGTAGGAGACCACAGTGGTTCATAGGTTTGGCAGTAAAGGCTGATGTGTGCATCCGAGTACAGCATTTGTGTATGCTCTTTGGACAATGCCAAATGTCAATGCTTTGTACAATCCAGCTACAGATATTGTGAAACTGTAACTGGGACTCAAATATTTATTTCTTTGTGGGTTTGTTTGTTTGTTTTTTTTGTTTTCTAGGAGTACAAAATACTGCCGGGCTTGTTCCCTCTTGCTGTTGCAAAATGTTCATGAAAAAGACTAGCGCACTCATTTGTACCTCATCCAAATGCAGACAGTTACTCTTCAGCTCTACGTTTTCATTGACTTTACTGTGTATACAATGCGGTCGTCTAGTCTGTCATCAAATGTTTCAGTGAGACTTTTAAGCTAGGATTTCAGCTCCCTTAATCTGCTGTGTGGTTTGTAGTTCCCTCTCCAAATGCCTCTCTCTTCATGTGCTATGGAAGATATCTTTTACGCTTAGGTATTTTTATTTCAAGCTGGGGAGGGGCTCTTGATCTGAGAGGGCAGGGATAGGACAAGAGAAACAGTTTCTGGACAAAAGAGGGGAGATTGAGATGAGATCTTAGGAAGAAATGTTTTGCTGTGAGGGTGGGGAGGGCCTGGAACAGGTTACCCGGAGCAGTGGTGTCTGCCCCTTCCCTGGAGGTGTTCAAGGCCAGTTTGGATGGGGCTTGGAGCCCCTGATCCAGTGGGGGGTGTCCCTGCCCATGGCTTGGACTGGATGGGCTTTGAGGTCTCTTCCAACCCAAACCATTCTTTGATTCTGTGACTTAACCTGAGTGGACTGACTCTGGCCCTGACACACTGTGAAGGCCATAAAGCCATGGGTGCAGTGTGTTTCTCTCTAATAACTCTCACACCAGAATAAAATTTTCTTTTGGATTCACTTCATATTAATCCCTGTACAAATAAGAGTAGGAGCTGGTCTGCAAATGTTAAATTATTTGTTGTATCTCCCCAGCCAGACTTTCCAAGATACCCAGTGTCTTTGATCTATGACATCATCAGCTGTGAAAGCCAAGTGGAGACCTTCTACAACTGAAATGTAAATTCCCAGATATGACCTGAAACGTAAATTCCAGTAATATTCTTCCTTCAGGTGATCTCTTACTTCATATAAAACCTCATTTAACAAATGGTCATCACTCCCACTACAGTCAGCTTTGTGCAATTTGAAAGCAATGATGCACAGCTAATTGCAGGTGCATTGTGCTCAGTTGTAGCAGCTGTGAATGATTTTCAGAAGATGATTATTCTTGGATGAATGATTTTCTTACCTCTAGTACATCCAGGATTGCTGAGGTATGATTTACTTAAGCTGGTCTGATAGACAACTAAGCAATGGTTATGCCCCAGTGATACGTCGGTGTGTGGTAGTGAAGTTCATTTCTCACATAGTAGTGGATACGTTCTCTGATGGTTGTGACCTTAGTGTTTTATGCCTGCATGGTGCATATATTTACCAAGCCACACGATTTGGAAGAGCAAAGGCTAAAATGGAATTTGATACCTTTAAATTTGATCCAAGGTCTTCAAAGAGTTGTGCATACTGGCAGGAGACAGTGTTTGCAGATGCAATACTCCTACTCTTTTTAATTGTAGAATGCACAAAAAAAACCCCACCACAACATTCATTCTTCATGGCAGCTGGGGAACTTCAGTGGACTTGCCAGGAGACTGAAATTAGTCCTTGCTATTCAAAAAAATGTAACTATCAACACATCTGTCTGTAGGCTGGGCAACAGGGTTGTCTACTAAGACATTCTTCCAGCAACTTTGAGCAGTCTCTTCTGGTTTTGACAAATGACCTGAATCTTCTGTGTTCAAAGCCACTCATAGATATGAAGACCAATTCTCAGCAAGTGCCGAAATAAATAGAAGGGAAATTGTTGAAGGGATTTAAATGTGAAGAAGCTTAAATTGCTGTTTCCAAAAGAATTGGGAATGGACTTTCAAAGACACAACAAATGGCCCGTGTGGCCTGCTGCTCACCAGAAGGCGTCATTCTTCAATGCTTTCTGAAGCTCCCATGGGACCTCTCAGAGGGCATTGCTGCAGCAAGACCGTGCCTATGGCCTGGAGACCACAAGTCTGTCTTAAAAGCTGATGCAGCCAGAGCAGGACTTTCACAGGAGCTGCATGAGGCATATGCCCAGGGTCTATTTAAGTCGTGCGTTTGAGATCCTGAGAAATACTCAGTGCAGACGCTCGAGTATCTAAATGGTGTTAAAATGCAATAAGCTTTACTTTTGGTAGAAGCCACAAGGATTCAGCTTCAAATTAATTCAGTCTCAAATTAATTTTTTAAAGCAAGTTACCAAATTTTTGAAAACTTAGTCCAGGGTGCATCATCCATTAAGGGCTAAAACCTGCCAAGAGCAGGTCCAAGACCAGAGAAGCACATCTGCTTTGAGGACAGGCTGAGAGAGGTGGGATTGTTCAGCCTGGAGAAAAGAAGGCATCAGGAAGAACTCAGAGCAGCTTCCAGAACCAAAAGGGGCTCCAGGGAAGCTGGGGAGGGGCTTTTTACAAGGGCCTGGAGTGATAGGATGAGGGGGAATGGCTTTAAATCAGAAGGGGGTAGATTTAGATTAGATATTAGGAAGGAATTATTCAGGATGAGAGTGGGGAGGCCCTGGCCTAGGTTGCCCAGAGCAGGGGTGGCTGCCCCATCCCTGGAGGTGTTCAAGGCCAGGTTGGATGGGGCTTGGAGCCCCTGATCCAGTGGGACGTGTCCCTGCCCATGGCAGGGGGTGAAACTGGATGGGCTTTGAGGTCCCTTCCAACCCAAACCATTCTGTGATTCTGATGATTCTAATCCATTCTATGATTCTAATGTGATTATTTAGAGAAAATATCATTGAAGTTCTCGAGTATGGCCCAAATCAGGACTTCCATGTTCAGCCCTTGGTGTTTTATGTCATCAGCAGTCATAATGAGGTTCTTTGTTAGTGTTCTCAGCTGAATAACACCTAATAACCCATCATCACACTTGCCTGAGAGAACAAAATATGTTTTTGTGTTCAATGTGTTCTTCATAACTACAAGTACCGTTTACACCCAGGAAATGTCTTCATTTGTCACAATTTCCTTTTCTTTAATTCCATTTCCGATTTCCATTATGAAACTCCCAGGCATGTAGTGTAGCCCAGTAAATAGGTGGAGTAGGACAAGAAAGGAGGAAATACCTGCCCTCTTTGTGCATTTTACTCCCATTTAGAGAAGGAAAGTAAAAGAAACCTATACAGAGATTCCAAATGTAAGCAGTTACAATAATTAGCAGCAAGATTAGCACTAGATTAACACTATTTCATTTTTTCCATGTCTCCTTTCTCAACCAGACATGAATATAATATTGCAGCTGACATTCTAATAGACCTTCTGTGACAATTCCAGTGCACATTACGAAACTACACCCCTCAACTCGGCTACGAACAGTGGTAAATATCACCATACCTGGCTTACAGAGGAAGAAGTTGAATGGCAGCAGCCTTCTCTCTAAGCCATATGCAAAATCAACCACAGAGCTGTGAGTGAATGCAAGCCAGATGGATCCCATCCCTTCTTTTGCTCTATCTACTCACATTCTACTTCACAACAGAAAATGTCCCTAGCTGGATGGTGGAAGGCAGTTGGTGCCTAAGCCTGATGGGGCCCTGTGATATCCAGACCTTTCTCCCGCAGGACGGATGCTGCTGGTATTGGCTTCCCTCCTCCTTCTTGGGGGTGCCAGGGCGAGTCAAGGTTGTTTCCCTCCCGCTGGCAAAATGCCGCTGGCAATCTCTGTGTTTCTAGAACTGGTGGGAGTTTGTCTGTTTAAAAACTAGGTAGGAGTGTCAGAGTGCTGCCCTTGCTTTGTTTGCGGTGTGGTTACATTAGCACAAGTATTATTAGCACAAGTGCCAGCAGCAACTGAAAAGGTGGCAACAAAGAGCATTGCTGGGCAGGGAGGAGCAGCGGGTCTCACACCGGACACAGGCACTGGAGTGGAAGTGCAAGAGCCAGAACTAACAGAAAGAAAAAAGAAGCTGGTATATATATGTTTTTCCCTGATAACAGCACTGGCTTGACAGAGGCAAAAATCAGAATGCTAGAACTTATGTTGTCACAAATCACCATGAAGATGATGTGCGGGCTGGAACACCTCCTGTCTGAGGACAGGCTGAGGGAGCTGAGGTTGTTCAGCCTGGAGAAGAGAAGGCTCCAGAGAGACCTTAGAGCAGCTTCCAGTCCTGCAAGGGACTCCAAGAAACCTGGGGAAGGACTATGGATCAGGGAGTGCAGGGACAGAACAAGAGAGAATAGATTGAGCTGGAAGAGGGGAGATTGAGATGAGATCTTAGGGAGAAATGTTTTGCTGTGAGGGTGGGGAGGCCCTGGCCCAGGTTGGCCAGAGCAGTGGTGGCTGCCCCATGCCTGGAGGTGTCCAAGGCCAGGTTGGATGGGGCTTGGAGCCCCTGATCCAGTGGGAGGTGTCCCTGCTGGTGACAGGACATTCGAACTGGATGGGCTTTGAGGTCCCTTCCAACCCAAACGATTCCATGATTCTGGGTTCCTAAAGACAGCAGTTTAACATGATAGCCACCTATCCCATACTCCAGCACCCTCTTTCCAGCCTGCAACCATTCTTTTATGCTAGGCACCAGCTTCCCTTGTCCTTTGGAAAGGCTCCTGTTTCTGTTGACAAATGCCTGTCACTGGGAGTTTCATGGCTATATTTATAACAGGGTGTGTAGCTCTTTAGCTTCCTACAAATAAAGTGAGATATGATTGCAAATCTGAATGTGTTAAAGTAATGGGAACCTCTTTTTCATAGGCATATCATCTTCAATGTGTTTCCTTCTCAACCTTCTCCATCTGCCCATCAGCTCCCCTGCAGCCCCCATTGCAATCAAAAGGGTGTTTTCCCTTTCAGATCTCTTAGCAACTGGTAGCACTGTTATGTGAGGTCTGAGGTGGAAACTGCTCTCAGGTGGAAACAGCACAGCTCTATTCAGCCTCATACATTTGGCTCAATCTTTGCAATTAAAAGATAGCTAATGAAATTGGAAGTGAAAAAATTAAAGCACGGTTACCCTGAGTATGAGTCTCACTGGGGAGTAGTCAGTTCAGAGATGCTATAGTGGCTTCCAGCAATTCTTATTGAAACAGAGCTGACTAAATTCAGTTCTCACATGCAGAAAACATGAGTGTTCTACGCTGCTTCTTGAAATTCAGAGACACTGTCGAATTATCCCTGGAGGTGTTCAAGGCCAGGTTGGATGGAGCTTTGAGCAACCTGATCCAGTGGGAGGTGTCCCTGCCCATGGCAGGGGTGGGACTGGATGGGCTTTGAGGTCCCTTCCAACCCAAACCATACCAAGATTCGATGATAAAGTAATAAGACTTTCTTCCAGAATTTTATTGGGTATTTGCAACCACGCTACAGACCGTAATCTGTGTTCCTGCTCCATCTTGCGAGTCACAGGAAAAAGCTAAACCCTTAGCCTGGTTTCATGCCTCAGTGCCATGTGGTGCTGGACTGTGTAACAATGCAGCACAGCGCAAGAAAGCTTAGGTGCAATATCATGTAAGAAAGGAGGGTGTCAAGTTACAGACCGTATTCTCTTGTTATATCACTGCTCTCCTCCTCTTCTCACTGTATTTTGCTCTGCAGCTAATGCCCTGCTACAAACTATGTGTAAGTGACAATAAAATGATAGATACAAAAAGATCTTGTCCTTTAGAAAACATCCATGCATATAAATTCCCAGCAATGCTGCTTCCAAAAGTAATTGGCTCATGCAAATGTTAGGCATTCCCTGTAAATGTCAGATCTGGTATATTTACAGATGCCAGAATTTGAGCAGAATCTAAATTATAGTCCAGAATCTGGACTCATCTATAAAAGCACAATAATAAAAAAATATTGGAAAGAACTGTCATTTTAATGTTCTTTCTATTTATGACAAAAATATATCATTTCCAGGCCCCATGTAGGACTCTGAGGTCAATAGTGAGCAGTCTGGAGCTGTGCATAAATTTCAGGTTTCATAGAATCGTGGAATCGTTTGGGTTGGAAGCATCCTCAAAGTCCATCCAGTTCCACCCCCTGCCATGGGCAGGGACACCTCCCTCTGGATCAGGGGCTCCAAGCCCCATCCAACCTGGCCTTGAACACCTCCAGGGATGGGGCAGCCACCCCTGCTCTGGGCAACCTGGACCAGGGCCTCCCCACCCTCACAGCAAAACATTTCTGCCTAAGGACCATTCCCCCTCATCCTGTCCCTGCCCTCCCAGATCAAGAGCCCCTCCCCAGCTTCCCTGGAGCCTCTTCCATTACTGGAAGCTACTCTAAGGTCTCTTCTCTGCGCTCCTCCCGTATGAGAGGTGCTCCAGTCCTCAGATCATCTTTGTGGCTTCCTCTGGACTCGCTCAAATATATACCACAAAATATTTCTTAATACTTTCAAGAAGAACCTCAGAGCTCTCAAGTGAAATGAAGAGTAACCGTAATGAAGTCACCAGCCTTGGTACAGGGAGTGAAAAAAGAATGCCTCTGCATATCACATTTTGTTATCATCCCTTACTTTTTCACATCTCTGTGGGCCTCCTTAAATGAAAGTGAGGAAAATGTAATTAAAACACCTTGAGGGGCCTGAGGCTGTGCTGGGCTCCTGGTACAGGTGCTGCTGGGTGCTGGAGGCATTAGTGTTTCTTCTCTGCTTCAGCTGTAGCTCCAAATAGAGCCTTCCTTGGCTGGGCATGCACCTCCTGTGCTCAGGGCAAGCTGAGCCAACAGCCACGTGTCTTCCTGAAAGGAGGGTGTGCAGAGGAGGGTGCTGGCCTCTTCTCCCAAGTGACAGGGGACAGGACGAGAGGGAATGGTCTCAAGCTCCGCCAGGGGAGGTTTAGGCTGGACATTAGGAAAAAATTTTTCACAGAAAGGGTCATTGGGCACTGGAACAGGCTGCCCAGGGAGGGGGTTGAGTCACCTTCCCTGGAGGTGTTTAAGGCATGGGTGGATGAGGTGCTAAGGGGCATGGTTTAGTGATTGATAGGAATGGTTGGACTCAATGATCCTGTGGGTCTCTTCCAACCTGGCTATTCTATGATTGTTATTCTATGATTCCTGTGGTGCCACCATCATGATAGTGGTGGAGTAAACATGTCCTGTAATTGGTTTCTTTCAAATTTTGGTCTGCTGTTGTATGCTTTAGAGAAAAATCTTTGTCTGTCATATACTCTTTTGGTTTAGGAATGGCTGCTTACTTCCCCTGTGGTCCAGTTCACCCTTATTTACTGGTGGCTGTGGGTAAACCCAGCTGTTGACTGAATCTAAACAGTTTCTACTGAGCTTGTGGAGAGTGAATATAAAGTGGAGGTGTTGGGTTATTCAGTCTTATGGTGTTACTGCCTCAGTTGTGTTATCTCCTGGGAGTTCTGGGAAGCTTTTTGCTCTGCTTATGTTGAGAGATATGATTACACAACGTATAACTTCTGTCCTTTAGGAGGAAAACAAGCAGATGTGAGATTCATGGCGAAGACTCCAGACAGCGGTGGATTGCGGTAAGTTACAATGAATGGGAAGGGAAGGATGTCTCTCTCCCAAGCCTTTGCTTATGAGTGTGGTCATGACCAACCTCACAGCATCATAGGGTAGCCCAGATAATTTTATCCTGGTCTGGGTTTTGGTTCTTCAGTATGGTTTGGGTGCAACCAGAGTTATTCCGCTGTAACACTCCAGTGCCTTCACAGTACTGTGCATCTGTTTTGCTCCCAGATTTCTTTAAGGTGTTATTTCCTAGGAAGAGCAAGGCCTGCACAAAATAGGCAGGGAAGCAGTTGAAGCTACAGAAGTTGGTTGGTTGTGGTCTTGATTCTGCTTGCTTGCTGTCTTCTTTCTGGTCGAGCAGCCCCATCTCTAACAGGAAAAGCTATGGCCTTTCCTTTGAAATAAGAGGGGTCTGACTGCAGCATTTTTTGCAGTGTTGGTGTAGAACAACCATGGAGCAATTAAGTTTGGGTAGCCTTACTGTGGCATATAATCAGCACTTTGATGTGTCAGTGCTGCCCATGATAAATTTATGTTCTGCTTTCTCTAAATAATGAAGCTGGTTTGTACTGGCACTCACGCTTATGTTCCTGTGCTTTGGTGTTAATAGCAGATTGTGAAGCCAGAGACCTCATCAGGTGGTGTTCTGCATCAGTTACTCCTGAAGGAGTCTATCAGTCTTTGTATGCATTCTTGCTAGATGTTTAAGGTCGTATGAATTTCTTGTAGTCATTCTTAAAATTCTTTATAAGGTGGGGATCCGTACCTTGCCTTGATCTGGCTCTTGTGTGAGTTGCACAAATATATGAAAGATTTGTTGTTTTAAAGGGACTTGCAGTGGAAAGCGGGACCAGGTTGAAAAAAGAAAACCAACCCAAACAAATCACAAAATGGTTCCCTAGAGACTAACTTTCTTAATTTTCTTATATATAGATAAGTAAAATCCAGTGAAGCCAATGCACATCCTTTATTAACTCAGAAAAACCTTGAGTTAGACTGCAGACCTCTCTTGTGCCACGGAGAAGCCAAATCAGCCCCAGCTTTTCTCATGCTGCAGTTCTTTACTAGTCAGACTAGTTGTTTTACCTGGTTAAACTTTTGTGTCATGTGTTTAATGAGCAATGTAAAAGATCTTTATTGCTGTTCTAAAAATAAAAGTATTCAACAATCTTAATCCAAAAGTGCAAGACAACACAGGTCTCTTTCATTAGTGGATCGTGGTAGGTATTGCTGAATCAAGTTCAAGCAATTACTATTCAATTTTATGTCTGTGGGCTATGTAATAAACTAGAATATAGTTTTCGCTCTGATCAGTCACATGAGAAATATCTATTTACTGTTGCATACCCTTAAGCATCCTTATTCATCCATACATTCGTTCTGGCAAGTGCTCTATGCTTCCCACCACGAGATCATGTGCAGACTTAAACCGTGGCTCATCATTTTAGTAGTTGGGCAGCTTCTTATCAATGTGCAATTGAAGACGCACCTGAAGCTGGACGCTGAGCCGAGTTCTGAGACTGATAAACTGGGTCATAACATTCAGCCTGGAGTGTGGCGATGGGAGGGGTTATGTTGGTTCTTAATCTCTTCAGAATTTGGGGGGTTGGGTTTGGTTTTTGGAGCAACAACACTGCCACCCGTGGTGGTCCATCATTGTGGGTTTTAAGAAGAACAGCTAGACAAGAACAGGCCAAGGAAGTTGTTGTCTTAATGTGATTCTAAATGTGAGAGGGAAGAAGTCTCCTAAACCAAGAATTTCAAGGTTTGCATAGTTTTTGGGGAGATGAATAGAAGAAAACTAACTTGTTGCATTTATCTTCCCAGGTTATCTTCCATAGTTTTCATTATGTATAAATTAGTACAGTACCAAACGCAGCATGAAATTACAATGACATGTGACAGGTGATGGGCAGGCTGGAAAAGCAGAGGAAGCTCACATCTTGCCTGTGGAGCTTAATTGTGCAGTGATAATGTAGCATTTAATGCGCAGGAGGCATTTGTAGCAGAGTGACTGCTGCTGTGTTAGATTTGACTTCTGCTTGGAGATAGAAGGCTGTAATTTGTGGCAATGGGAAGAATCTGTTTGTAGATCACAGAGCTAAAGGATTATCTTCATTAAGGCTAAGGAAGCAGAAAGTAATTAATAGGACAGCCTAACTTTGGAAGGGAGGTGTGGACACGGAATTATTTAAATAATGCTAAGGAATCACGTTAAAAAAAAACAAACCCAAAACTATTGTAAGAGCTCAGGAAAAATACCTGAACAAATTTCTACTGAATCAGGTGATGTTGAATCACTCCAGCCTTGTGTGCTCAACTGTGAGGCTGAAGAGCTGGTGCTGTTTCCAAATCTCACGTGTCAGTAAGGCAACTACAGGTAAACCTTTCCATGTGTCAGTGCTTTATGGATTTGCTTGGTCATGGAGACAGTAATGCTTAATTCCTCTTTCAAAAGCTGTAATCTTGAACGTAGAGGAGTCTCCAAGCTTTTACTGCTTCTTAACTGACGTTCTTATCAAATGTCTAACTCTCTGGAGATCTCTCTCTCTGGAGCAGCTACTGTATGAGGACAAACTGAGAGTTAAGCTTGTTCAGCGTGGAGAAGAGAAGGCTCCAGGGAGACCTTGGAGCAGCTTCCAGTACTGAAAGGGGCTCCAGGAAATTTGCACAGGGGCTCGGGATCAGGGACTGCAGGGACAAGATGAGGGGAACGGTTTTTGGCTGAAAGAGGGGAGATTGAGATCTTGGGAAGAAATGTTTTGCTGTGAGGGTGGGGAGGCCCTGGTCCATGTTGCCCAGAGCAGTGGTGGCTGCCCCGTCCCTGGAGATGTTCAAGGCCAGGCTGGATGGGGCTTGGAGCCCCTGATCCAGTGGGGCCCATGGCAGGGGTTGGAACTGGATGGTCTTTAAGTACCATTCCATGATTCTGTGCACTCAGACAAACTGTCTTTCTAAAGCTGATGCCAGTTCAGAAGCTATGCAGAAAAAGGAGAGCAGGTGGGATGCAGAATAATTTTGCTAATTGGCTTTTTTCTTTTTTTTAAATACAAACTGTGCAAATTGGCTTGAGCGCTTGCTGTGATTATAGCTTTATGTACTACACATTCTGATGATGTTTGGTTGAGAGAGAAATAGCAATTATGCAACATGCAGGTGCCCTGATAACACTTAAAGGTGTGTTGATGCAGTAAACAGCCCTGCAGGATCAATTTTGCCATATTTCAAAGCAGAGCATTCTCTAAATCTGCTGATGCTGAAGGATGCGTCTCTTCACGTGTCCAAATCCCAGTGCCAAGCAACTATGGAGAAGACCAGTGAAGGACTGACCTTGTTATGTATCTTGAGGTTGGGCTCTAATGTGTCATGTGAAGGTAAACAAACACCACAGCCTGATCTAATAAGTGCTCTGTGCTCCCCATCAGTGCAAGGATTTACACTATTGATAAGGGCAATATGAAGAATTCTCATTAGTGTTTTATCTGTGGATCTAAGAGGAAACTGTTACAAAAGCCGGAGCAGGACAGGAATGGGGGAAGGTAATGGTGTTCTCCGTGCTGCCTTTTTAATAGGTGGATGCAGAACCATCTCAGATCAGCTCATGCAATTTAAATACCACACCAACTACTGCGTACTCATACGTGCTGTTGCACAGCGAGATGTGAATTTCCCATTTGCAACATGTGACCAAATGTTACCCAAAGGCAATGCTGAGGCCACCTTCTGTTGTTCTTCCTGACTCCCCTGGAGAAATCCTGCTCTGCTTCTTCATAATGCAAACTTTGTTTGATATCTGACATCTGGGGCATGTTGCTTTTGCGTGCCATTCCAGATCTTCGTGGATCTCTTGTACTCTGCAGTTATGTCTGTAAGAATTTCCGTTTCCTAATTATATGATTATCTTCCTTCTTTTTGGGGCTGAAAATGCTTCAGTCTTAAGGACCATAATCAGATCTAGCAAGTAACAAAACTGTAATTCTGGTGTGACCAGAATCAAATGAATCCCTGAGGAACAGTTCAACACACAGACTGAAGCTCAATTCTATAGTGTCAAGTCAATGTTTCAGCCAAGAACTGACACCAATTAGAGCTTTAGAAGGGTCAAAAAAGAATATTTCTCAAGCATTTAAGTAAATTGTTGCAGTTTCTGTTCTGAAATAACATAGTTATCTGATTATTTTTTTAATTGAATAATTATACCACCCCTCCCCACAGATATTTTATCTGAAACAAACTAATTTCAACTCATTTTCCACTCTTTTTTGACCAGAAACTTGGAAAATAAAGCTGTTGTTGAAGTGGGGGGAGGTAATATGTTGGGGTTTTTAGGTTTCTTTCAAGTGATGTAAGTTCTGTCTTTGGGTAAGATTTTGATTTAAAGAAAAATTCAGTTTGGATTTCAATTTAAATACGTGGAGGGACAGTTTTTTACTATGTGATAGCCTTCATTGCTTTTCTCAGACCACAGTTTCATTGCAAGTGGCAGGTGGACCTTCCCTTTCTGTGCTGTCCATATATGACCTTGATCAACTTGTTATCTTCGAAGATGTACAACCAGCACCTTGCTGCAAGGTCTTGCCCAGTGTGGAATCTCTGACAGATCCCCACGCTTCGTGATTGACTTTGGCTTGATGTCACTGTTCTATGTCAGGCAGAAATTAAATGAGATTTTTGAGCCGAAATCCATTTGAGGTGACTTAACGTAGTAACTGCAGTGTGAGAAGAAAGGGTGATGTATCCGTGACATCGCTGTTGTGCACCTGCTGACTCCTTCCACTGTTTAATGAATTGAAACTGAATTTAAATGAGCTGAATTTAGTTTCAAGGCAACTAGACATATTTTGTGGGTGAAAAACCACTTGGAGAGTGAGTGAAAAAATCCCTTCTACTATCTTTGTTCTGAACGTTGATGGGTACTTCCATAACTTAGTTGTAATTCAGGTTTGGATGCATCTGTTATGCTTGTGTCTCGATAGTCTCCAGTACACATCTGCTCCCAAAATTTCACTTTCTATATCCTGAGATTTTAAGCAGTTACAGGAAAAATGTACCACAAAGAGACTATAGCTGCACAATGGCAAATGTCCTTGGGCTGGCAATGATGCAGGGAGAACTTTGTAGCTGAGGGAATAGGACACCACTACCACCCATAACCCCCAGGCCCCATACCCCTAACACACACAGAGACACCCCCCCAAAATAACCCAATCCAAACCCTCTTCTTCAGATGGAGAGCGAGTTCTTTGGGAGGCATTTTGTAGAAAACACTGAGCAAAAGGTGATATGAAAGCTCAGGATGTGCTATGCGACTGGGTCTTACCTCAAGTGAGTAGGAGAACTGGGGAAGGTGAGGCACAGCAAGCCTGGGACCAGGCATGTGTGACAAGAAGCATCATTACAAAGTGAGTTAAGAGGTATAGGTGAAGAACTTTCAACTGGGGTAGCTTTGAGAAGACAATGTAGATGCTTTTGGAAGCAAATAGTAACTGTAATTAAAGATCCCAGGCTGGCACTTTTTTTGTGGCAGATGGAAGATATTCCCCTTTCTACTGGTGCTTGTTAACATGAAAAATGACTGAGCTCGTGAGTGAGCTCAACTTGGGGGTGCGGAAGAATATAAACAACAGAAAAATGGTGCGTTGCTGTTTGGAGAACTGTGGAAAGCTAAGGAAAATTAGTGGGTGGTTGTTCATTGGGCCTGTGTTCCACTTTAGATGTGGGAAACGTCTCTGGAGGTAACTTGACTGTCATGGGGAAGCATACGGTCTGTGGAGAGTTTTATTTGCAATACTCATTCAAGTGAATCTTCACAAATTATGGAATTATTTTGGTCAGAAAAGATGTTAAGATCATTGAATCCAACTATTGATCCAACCCTGCTAAGTCTGCCACTGGACTGTGTCCCCAAGTACAACATCTACTTGTCTTCTAAACACCTCTGGGGATGATAACTCAACCACCCCCCTGTGGATCCAATTCCAGTGCTGGAACAACCCTTTCAGTGAAGAAATTCCTCCTAATTCTCAACCTAAATCTCCCCTGGCACATCTTGAGGCCACTTCCCCTTGTCCCGTTGCTGGCTACCATGGAGAAGAGATCAACCTGCTTCCTCGCTATGACCTCCTTTTAGGTAGTTGTTGAGAGCAATGAGGCTGCCCCTCAGCCTCCTCTACCTCAGGTTGAACAATACCAGTTCCCTCAGCTCCTCATAACACTTGTTCTCCAGCCCCTTCACCAGCCTTGTTGCCCTCCCCTGGATGTGCTCCAGCTGCTCAATATCTTCCTTGTACTGAGGGGCCCAAAACTGAATGCAGGATTCAAGTTTCCATGTTTTTTGTTTGTCTCCTAGGGGGCAGGCACCTAATCTGGGCTCAAACCCATCCTGATGTAGTTGTTCTACTTCTGGGTTGGCTGTGGCTCATGTCTGCCCAGCTCCGAGCATGGATCATTGTGAATGCTCTTTGAGAGCACACAACTTCTGCCTGGTCAGACTAATTTATCTGAAACTGAGCGCTTCAACAAAGATACCCAAGTTTGGAAAGCAGCTGTCACATGGTGATTGGGGCATGTAAAGGGAGAAAGGGATCTGGATTCATCATGGCTCAAGGAAGGCAGGGCACTGCTGTCAGGTCACCTATATCACAAATCTGGTGCAGACAATATTTTCTTTTCTTAAAATAAAACAATGAGCTACTGTCAAGGGAGTTGATGCAGGTTTTTGTCTCTTCCCCGCCTTTCACCCTCAGTGAGTGCTATTAATGGTTATGAAAAGTTGGAATTGCTTTGCATTTTGTTTTGCCTTTCCTTAATTGGGGATGTTCCATCAAGCCTGATCAAGCCTTTTATTTGATCCCAAACAGTCCAGGTTTTCATTTTATAGAATTATGAATTAAGGCATCATATGCCATTTAAGATACAGGTTCCTTCTCATTCAGAAGTGTTTGGCATTTACACTTCTTTTTAAACATGTTAAAGCGCTTCCATTATTAAATACAGCTGGAGGGAACCAATAAGGGAGAAGAAATTTGGCATAAATCCCAGTGCAATTTGGAGGCGAAGGACTGAGGATGCTCCCTATCCTATAGAATGACAGTAATTAAAACTTATGAAAAATCACTGCATAACACCCACTGCTTGACATATTTCCTCAGGTGTTTTTTGCAGAAAGCTGAGAAAGACCCATGGCTTGGAGCTTTGAAGTTCCCCTGCCCCTCCTTGGTCTCACCTCTTCTTTCATAAATATAAGACAGATAGATGGATGAACAAATCTTCTTTCAGAAGTTTGTTGTTGAAGAGTCTCTGTCTTAAGTGTGCTGTACCTTGGGCTGCATCAAAAGAAACACGGCCAGCTGAGAGGGAGGGGATTCTCTTCCCCTCTACTCTTCTCTTGTGAGATGCTACCTAGAGTCCTTTGTCCACTTTTGGGATCTCCAACATAAGAAGGATATGGAACTGCTGGAACAGGTGCAGAGGAGGCCATAGAGATGATCCAAGGGCTGGAGCATCTCTGCTCTGAGGACAGGCTGAGAGAGTTGGTGTTGTTCAGCCTGGAAAAGAAAAGGCTCTGGGGAGAACGTAAAGCAACTTCCAGTACTGAAAGGGGTTCCAGGAAAACTGGGGAGGGGCTCTTAGTCAGGGATTGCAGGGATCAGATGAGAGGGAATGTTTTTCAGCTGGAAGAGGGGAGATTGAGATGAGATTTTAGCAAGAAATTCTTCATGATGAGGGTGGGGAGGCCCTGGCCCCGGTTGCCCAGAGCAGTGGTGGCTGCCCCATCCCTGGAGGTGTTCAAGGCCCGGTTGGATGGAGCTTTGATCCAGCAGGAGAGTGGAACTGGATTGGCTTTAAGGTCCTTTCCAGCTCAAACCATTCTATGACTCTAACATGACTTTGTAAATTTGCAGTTTTGCACAGGTAGAAGAAGCAGCAATTGAGGAACTGTGAAGGGAGCCCAGTGACCTTCAGCCCCATGGTGTGAATGCTGGGGTTGTCCTGTGCAGGGACAGGAGTTGGACTTGATGATCCTTGTGGGTCCCCTCCAACTCAGGACATTCTCTGAGTCTAAGATGCATCACATCTACAGACTCCTGTGTTTAAAGTACCGATAGCCTGTTCCTCAAAAGCTCATTCTTCTACATGTGCCAAACTGGTGCAAAATCATCTTAAATTTGTTTATTTTTGCTTTCCATTGCTTTTCCCTTGATTTCCTTTACCAAAGGTGCCTTATTTGGAGGACCTTTCTCTCATGGTACCACCATGTTTGGTGACGAAGCTTCATCCCACAGTATTTAGTCACATGCAGAGATAGAAAAGTTGTAAGTGTATCTGGCCTGGTTTAGGAGTGTGGCATAGGGGGACTTCTCTAGAATCAGGATTAAATGCTGCTGTGTTTCACTTTTCTTATTCTTTGTAATCAGTAGCAGACCTCTAGTAAGGGATAGAACAAGAACTGTATAAAAAGAGTTATTCTACTTGCACTTAAAGACATAAAAACATTATGGAATCACGGAATGGTTTGGGTTGGAAGGAACCTCAAAGCCCATCCAGTTCCAACTCCCCCTGCCATGGGCAGGGGCACCTCCCGCTAGATCAGGGGCTCCAAGTCCCATCCAACCTGGCCTTGAACACCTCCAGGGATGGGGCAGCCACCACTGCTCTGGGCAACCTGTTCCAAGGCCTCATCACTCTCATAGTGAAGAAATTGTTCCTTATGTCTAGTCTAAATCTGCCCCTCTCCAGTTTATACCCATTGCCACTTGTCCTATCACTACAAACTTTTGTAACCAATCCCTCCCCAGCTTTCTTGTAGCCCCTTCATGTACTATAAGATCTCCTCGGAGAACATAAACATCAGGGCCTAAGATGTACAAGTTTTCAGTGTCACTGAAAGGTTCCTTTGAATCAGCACAGCATCTAACATAAAAAGTCTTGATGCTTTACAGCCTCAGCATTTGGGGAACAGTCAAGACACTTTATTACCCTAAGGAAAGAGACAGAAGTTGTTTCTGTCTTGATACTTCTTAATCTGAGTTATTCTTTGTTTTTTGTCATGTTGCAAATTGGCAATGAAAAAACTCACTCAGCAAGCAGTAAAAACAGCAACAAATGTTTACCCCTTGGGATATGTACTTGGGAGAGAATTCCCCACCCAAACTGAGTAGACACTTCAAGGTCTAAGCATACAAGTTGAGCTTGACTCAGAATACAGGCACTCAGCCAACCCAGAAATCAGACAATCCAGTTTGTTACATGAAGTCAAAAAACTTCTATCTAGCAGGTTAATAAGTTATCCATGAAGCTCAAGATGCATCAGTACTGAAGTCTGGAATATCTGATATTAAATCTCTAAAATAAACATTGAGAACTAGAGAAAAGAAATTGCTCTGTGAAAGAATTGAGTAATATTATGATCTCCCTCTTCCTCACCCTTTGAACATATTGCTTAATCTACCGTGAGGCTGTAATTGCTATCCTGGAGAAGGATGTGCGTGTCGATGCCTTTGGGTTCCACTATACATTTTCTTCTTGGCAGCAGTGAGTTGTCTTTCTGTCTTTATTAGTCATCAGTGTTTATTAGTAACCTGAATTTGGGGCAAGATTCTTATGCTGCTTTCGTAAGAATGAATCCTGGTTGCAGTAAAGTTGATAGGAACGCCGTTACTGACTTAAAGAAGTGATGCTTTCAGCTTGGCACAGCATGCGTTTATAATATACACTGATAAAGTTATGTAACTCTGCCCCATTCAGCACTTTTCCCCCCAAATGTTGAGTCATAGGTCAGCTCCTTTGTACCTTTTCTATGATGGTTTTACAATCTGAATTAGAAGAGGGTGAGTAAGAATTTCTTCCAGCAGTTGCACATGTTTTTGCAAATATGGAGTTTGTCTTACAATTTATCAGGCCATATTCTCCTCATTCAGGAGTTTTTGGAGAATGGTTAATAGGTCATGTAGATGATCTATTGTTTATTTAGAATGCTATACCTGAAAGTGTCATGGACTCATGGGACTGTTTGCATTGGAAGGAACCTCGAAGCCCATCCAGTTCCAACACCTGCCTATGGATCAGGGGCACCTCCCATGGATCAGGGGCTCCAAGCCCCATCCAGCCTGGCCTTGAACACCTCCAGGGATGGGGCAGCCACCACTGCTCTGGGCAAACTGGACCAAGGCCTCCCCACATTTCTTCCTAAGATCTCCTCTCAATCTCCCCTCTTCCAGTTCAAAACCGTTCCCCCTCATCCTGTCCCTGCACTCCCTAACCAAGAGCCCCTCCCTAGTTTTCCTGGAGCCCCTTCAGTGCTGGAAGCTGCTCTAAGGTCTCTCTGGAGCCTTCTCTTCTCCAGGATGAACAACCACAACTCTCTCAGCCTGTCCTCCAGCCCTTGGATCATCTCTGTGGCCTCCTCTGTCATGCCTACAATGGCAGCGTGAACCCACTCTGAGACAGTAAACTCTTCAGGGCAGGGATTTCTGGTTTCCATAGAAGTGCGCAAACCATAACCCAAGACACCCGAATCTCCCTTTTCAGGGCACATGTATGACCATCAAGTGCTTCCAGAAAAAACCTAAATTACTTTCTTTCCCAGCACTATTCAATGGAAAGTTTGCTTTTTCTTTTGTTCGTTCTGCAATTAGATTTTTAGCCTCCATTCTTTTGTTAGATTTTGTTTCTTCCTGTCTTGTCTTCTAGGTTTTATGACTACTTATTTATAGGTTTGTTTCTTCCAGGCGGTTAAATTGATCTTTAATTTTATTTCATGACCACAGAGGGAAAACAGCACAAGCTCCAGCAAGTTGGGAGGCAGGCAGGTATTGTACACGCTTCCCTGAGGCTAAACAGACCTTCGCTGCAGTGTCTTGGCTCTGCAGTGCGCTCTTCTAAGGAAGAGGATGTTGAAGGAAATCTAGGGAATTTGTTCTTTTATTAGATTAAATGGAATAAAGATATGTGGTCACTTGACTGTACGTGGCCAGTTCAGAGCCCAGATATGTACTTAGTTACCTGTCTCAAGTGAGTCAGCCCAGGAGGGTACACGTGGGTGTGGAGAGAGCAGGGAAAACAGAATTTCTTGGGAGCAGAACAAATTCTCACTGTGAGTCAGGGCTCTGCAGCTGCTTTGGGATTGGAAATCAAGACACCATAAACACATTTAATGTTAGGATCCAAGTCCTTGTTATTACCTAAGATGTGTCTTTTGTTGGAAAAAAAACCTAAAACCCAGTGGATCATAGCAATGGTGTTTGCATTCTGCAGTTTCGAGCTGTTGAAGAGGAAAGAGAGGCTGACAAGCAGCTGAACTGCTGGGTACTAATGACACAGGAGCTGTCTTTACTTGCCAGGCAGCTGTTTCAGAGGTGCAGAGATGCAGCTTTGCTTTGGTTGTGCTAGTGATCCCAGCACTTTAGGGAATAGGATTTGCCACTTTGTTCCTATGCCTTGAGCAATTGTCGTGTTTCAAAAGGAAATTGTTTTACTACAGTCCTAATTTCCACTTTTTAAATATTTTTTTTTCATCTTCACCTTCTCTTTGCTTTTATGGGGTGGAGCAAATCATTACTTTGAAAAGAGGCAGCAGTTTCTCCACAGCCAAGGCATTTGGCTGAGTGACAAGTCATAGAATCATAGAATCATTAAAGTTGGAAAAGACCTCTCAGCTCATCCAGTCCAACTGTCAGCCTAACCCCAACGTGCCAACTAATTCATGTCCCCACATGCCACATCCACATGGTTTTTGAACCCCTCCAGGTATGGAGACTCCCCCACTGCCCTTGGCAGCTTCTGCCAGGGCTTTGCCACTCTGTCAGTGAAGTCCTTCTGTCAGGTTGCTTGATGTGCTGGTGAGCACCACACAAAACACCTAAAGTAGGTGATTGCACACAACAGGTCTCTGGAAAAATCCTGGTGCTCTACTCTGTAGTTTAGTGTCCATGGCAGGTCCATGTATTTTGCACGTGAGCCCTTTATGCTGCACTACAGAGTTCGGACTTCATCAAAAGCTGCTGCAACAGCACTAGACTTGGTTTTCCTTAGGTTGAATACTTCTGTTAACGCTGAAATTTTCTCCTGTTTGGTAAATGACTTTTGGGAACTGACCTCCTGGTCAATGTCGGTAGATTCTGATTCCAGCTTCCACTGTACGTTACCAGACACAGGGAAACTGAAATTGGTTTATTTCCTGTGCTGGCATGGCTTGTGGAATTAATGTTGTGTGTGACTTGGGCCAAGGATCATAGGAGCTCCTGTCACTTCCATCTGTTGCTGCACTTTTTCTGGATTCTTTTGAGAGGGATTTATCATCCCAGGAGGACTCCCTGAATGAACCAAGTCTGGAATGGGTCACCAAACCTCGCAACATGAGTGCTATTAGGAAACACCTGAAGAAAATGCTTTAAGAACAACTTAAAGCAACTGACTAGGGGAATACTTCTCCACACAGCAGATAGAGACCTTCTGGAACTGGCTGCCCAAAGCAATGTTGGTGGCAAAGAGCATCAGCTATTTCACAAATCCATGGGCAAACCACAGGGAATGTGGCAGGGATGTCTCCTTAACAGCCTCGATACAACAGCTGGGGACACCAGGGAAATACAAGGGGAATGGCCTGTAGAAAGCATCTGGGCTTGCACGTTTTGTCTGAATAACACTTCCTTTTGCCACAGTTGGAGAGATAATACCAAACTAAACAGAACATTGGCCAGACCCACCAGGCATTTCACACTTTCTTCTAGTGGCTCTGCCTGCCAAGCATAAGTGTGAATTTCTGCGGCTCTTCCCTGCCAGAAAATGGAACTCTGAGACTAACAAGGTAGCCTGGGACAGATCAAGAAGAGTGGAAAGCAGCTCTGCAAAGAAGGATCCAGGAGTGCTGATGGACACCAAGCTGACCATGAGCCAGCAATGTGCCCCTGTGGCCAAGAAAGCCAAAGGTGTCCTTGGGTGCATAGACAAGAGTGTGGCCAGCAGGACAAGGGAGGTTCTCCTCCCTCTGTACTCTGACCTAGGGAGGCTGCATCTGGAGTCCTATGTCCAGTTCTGGGCTCCCCAGCTCCAGAAAGACAAGGAACTGCTGGAGAGAGTCCAGCAAAGGCCATAGCAATAACTGGATAGGCTGAGAGACCTGGGTCTGTTCAGCCCAGAGAAGA
Organism: Phaenicophaeus curvirostris; assembly: GCF_032191515.1. Taxonomy (NCBI): domain Eukaryota; kingdom Metazoa; phylum Chordata; class Aves; order Cuculiformes; family Cuculidae; genus Phaenicophaeus; species Phaenicophaeus curvirostris. Next base: position 2,608,169 of record NC_091402.1, on the reverse strand, counting down.
GAAGTCTGAGAGGGGATTCTATCAATGCTGATCAATATCTAACGGGCAGGGTCAGGAGGACGGGCCCAGACTCTGTTCGGTGCTGCCCAGCAGCAGGACAAGGGGCAATGGGCACAAACTGGAGCACAGGAAGTTCCACCTGAACATGAGAAGAAAATCCTTTCCTGTGAGGTTGACAGAGCCCTAGATCAGGCTGCCTAGAGGGGTGTGGAGTCTCCATCTCTGGAGAGATCCAAACCCACCTGGGCGCTCTCCTGTACAACTGCTGGAGGTGATCCTGCTTTAGCAGGGGTTGGACAGGATGAGCTCGAGAAGGGCCTTCCAACCTTGAGTGTTCTGGGATGCTGTAACATGAATTTGGCAGGCAGTGATCCAGTTTGCTCAGACATCCTCTAATGTAATTCTTCAGCCCTGGTAGAAACAGAAAATCCAAGCTTTTCTAGCCAAACAAGCTGTTCCTGCTTTGTCCAGTTCAGGGCTCCCTGTTTGTTTCAATTTTGAAAGGAGCTTTTGACAATTATCTCCATGGAATTACAGTTTCTGTTTGGGGTATCTAAACATCCTCTTTCTGTAGCAGCAGAACAATCATAAAGGGCAACAGATGAACCAGATATAAACCATCCTATTTCAGTGAAATAATTGGATGTACAAACTTAGGATTCAATGCCAGTCTCATTCAGTGGTTTTGGAGGTTATGTGCAATAATAAAAGATGGGATGAATGCTATAAAATACCCTGAGATATGTATTTTTAAATAATATTGTCCGAGTTGGACAACTAGAAGTTACGTGGCATTGACTTTTTCTTTGTTTGTTTCTTTCTTATCAAATTTCAAGCATTTTTGAGGGTTTGGCATGAGTCCCTTATCCCTGAAGCTCTAAATGATTTATCACCTCCCTGTACGTGCATTGAAATCATCCTGTGCCAGCTGCATTGCGTGCTCTCCTGTGGCATTAGCACTCCTCTATCCAAAGCTGGGTGTGCGCAGGCAGAGAGGCCAACATCCCCCCCACAGCCCCCCTCCAGTCAGGTCACTTGTCTGTGGCAAGTTCGTTGCTCCACAACTGTACTGTTAGATGGACAGATTCAAGAAACGTGGTTTGTGACCACAATTGGATCACTATTTTGCTGCCTCCAGAGGAAGTAGCAGTAGAATGTTTTCTCTTGGATTCTGTTTGAACCTTCTGTTCCTGTACTGGTCCAGTGTTAGCTCTCAGTCTATTATGTATAATCACACCATTTTAAAACTGAGGAAAAGAGGCATTTCCTTTCCATTTATAAGAGGGGCCAACAGGGTGAGGGAGGGGAGTTACCTCTCTACTGCGCTCTCTTGAGACCCCACCTGGACTCCTGTGTCCAGTTCTGGAATCCCCAATGTAAGAAGGACATGGAACTGTTTGAATGGGTCCAGAGGAGGCCATGAAGATAATCAGGGGGCTGGAGCACCTCCCGTATGAGGACAGGCTGAGAGAGTTGAGCTTGTTTAGTATGGAGAATAGAAGGCTCTAAGGAGAACTTAGAGGAGCTTCCAGTACTGAAAGGGGCTTCAGGAAAGCTGGGGAGGAACCTCTTACAATGGCCTGGAGTGATAAGATGAGGGGGAATGGCTTTAAATTAGAAGGAGGAAGATTTAGATTAGACATCAGGAAGGAATTCCTCACAATGAGGGTGGAGATGCCTGGCCTAGAGCAGGGGTGGCTGCCCCATCCCTGGAGGGGTTCAAGGCCAGGCTGGATGGGGCTTGGAGCCCCTGATCCAGTGGGAGGTGTCCCTGTCCATGGCAGGGTGATTGAACTGGTTGGGCTTTGAGGATCCTTCCAACCCAAGCCATTCTATAATTCTATTATTTAGCCATAAAACATGGTGTTCTGGATTTGACAGAATTTTTTTTTTAATGTATTTTTTAATTTATTCCTTTCTCCCTTTCCTGTTAGGCTTTCATCTGACAGCTCTCCAGTGGGGGTTCTGCCGAAGTCGAAATCCTGCCTCAGTATTTCCTGGTCATGCTTCAGCTCATTACATGGCCATGGAGTCATTCTGCAAACAAATTAATTTCTCCTTATCTATAAATTGTAGAACACTTTAAGTCTTCCTTATAAGGATGATAAAACAAGTCTGTCAGAGGGGCTTTCAGGGCACTCTGTACAAAAGTGACAGGTGTATCTGCAGATAGGATCAAAAGAGGTTTGAGAAAATGAGAGACAGGAAAAGCTCACGGTTGTGGTGGAAAAAAAATATCATACAATCATGGAATGTCCTGAGCTGGAAAGGAGACACAGGGATCATTGAGTCCAACTCCTGTCCCTGCACAGAACACCCCAATATTCTCACCGTGGGGCTGAGGGTGTTGGCCAAAGGCTTCTAGAATATTGTCAGGCTTGGGGCCGTGACTGCTTCCCTGGGAGCTGTTCCAGGGCTCCACCACCCTCTGAGGGAAGAACCTTTTCCTAATGTCCAACCTAACCTTCCCCTGGTGCATCTTCCTGCTGTTCTCTGGGTCCTGTCATTGGTCACTAGGGAGAAGAGCTCAGCGCCTCCTCCTCCTCCTCCCCTTGTGAGGAAGCTGTAGACCATGATGTCTTCCCTCAGTCTCCTCTTCTGCAGGCTGACCAGACAAATTGACTTCAGCTGCTCCTCATACAGCTTTCCCTCTAAACCCTTCACCAGCTCCGTTCCTTCCTCTTCTCTGGATGCTCTCCTGCAGTTCTACGTCCAGTGGTGCTCAGAACTGCACACAATACTCAAGATATTTGCTGCTGTGCACGTGAATTAACTTGAAAGGCTGTTGTCACCCATACAACCAAAACCCATTCCCCTTGCCTTACAACTTCTTTTGGAGCATACTTCAGAACCTACTATGTAAAGGCCATATATCTATCTGCTTCCTTCATGTGGATGCAGTGAAAAGTTATCCCTTGTTTTCTTCTGTGCCTCCTGTTCAGGCTTTACCAGCATATCTCCGCATGCCATTGCCCACCAGCTTTGGAGAAGCTGCTTCTTGCTCTTCCATCCATTTTTGTTTGGCTCGGAGTCCACTTCTGTGCAGGGAATTTGGATGTTGGGAAGCCAAGTGGCATCCTAGGAATCTGAGCATCCCTAGTTTCCTTTGCCAGCAGATGACAATCTGTCATCAGTTAAAAATCTTCCTCAGGCACCCATGAAATCAGCAGCAGGTTTAGTCAGATGCCAAGCAAACTGCTTCGTGCATTGTGTGAGATTTTGTACCTCTCTGAGTTTTTTGCTGTGGAACATATTGCTGGCTTTTTGGAAATCTCTAGGGTTTGTTTTTTTCTTGTCTCACTTTATACGGAGCTGATCTTTCCTGACTTCAGAAATCATAGAATAGTTTGGGTTGGAAGGGACCTTAAAGATCCTCCCGTTCCACACCCTGCCATGGGCAGTGACACCTCTCACTGGAAAAGGCTGCCCAAGGCCCATCCAGCCTGGCCTTGAACACCTCCAGGGATGGGGCAGTCACAGCTTTCCTGGGCAACCTGTTTCAGTGCTTCAACACTCTCATGGTGAAGAAATTCCTGCCTAGGTCAAGTCTAAATCTGCCCCTCTCCAGTTTATACCTATTGCCCCTCGTCCTATCACTACAAGCTTTTGTAACCAGTTCCTCCCCAGCTTTCTGGTAGCCCCTTAAGTACTGGAAGGTACCAGTCATTGCTACAAAAATGGAAATGCCAGTCTATGCTACCAAAAATCCTTTTTTCTTGCTATTGAATTCTGACCATCCACCCAGCCCTACGTGAAACAACTGTTGTTGAACTGGTCTGAAAAAGAGATAAGAGGGAACCAGCAGAGGGTTTCTTGGTACAAGGGAATTTGATTTAGAAATGAAACGTTCCTTCTAGTATTGGTAGTTAACTCCAGCCTTTCATCAGCTGGATTAATTTTCTAGTCTACTGGAACTGTGAAGAGATCAAAAGTTTAATGACCAGTGAGGCCTGGATTGTAATACATTATCTTGCTTCTCTCAAAAATATTGCAAAACCAGAAAATGTTTTTAATGTTATATGATGTACCATTAGTCAAAATGCAGCCCTTAATAAACCTGCACTCTGCAGAATTGAGCGGTAGCGGCAAAGGAAACATTACACTGCTTATGGCAAACACTCCCACACTAAAAGCTTACATGAAATCCTGGAGCTGATGGCATTAGGATCTCTGCCAGACTCATTCGAGTTTTGCTTCTAGGTATCTTAAGTTAATGTATATTGTTTCATCCTTTGGACATTATAAACCTCCTTAGAATGTAAAGTATAGCATAGCTTTATATAAAAATAAGTGTTTTATGGTGTGTTGTTGGTTACTGATAGTTTACACTGATGGTGCATTTAAAATGGGCAAGTTCGAATGTATGTGTGTAAATCGTGGTTGTAGGAGGAGGGACTCCAGGGAAGCTGGGGAGGGGCTATGGATCAGGGAGGGCAGGGACAGGATGAATGGGAACACTTCTCATCTGAAAGAGGAGAGGTTGAGATGAGATCTTGGGAAGAAATATTTCCCTTTGAGGGTGGGGAGGCCCTGGCCCAGGTTGCCCAGAGCAGTGGTGGCTGCCCCATCCCTGGAGGGGTTCAAGGCCAGGTTGGATGGGGCTTGGAGCCCCTGATCCAGTAGGAGGTGTCTCTGCCCATGGTAGGGGTGGAACTAGATGGGCTTTGAGGTCCCTTCCAATTCAAACCATTCTGTGATTCTTATATGTGTTTCTTTTAGTATCGTATACTCATGGGACAATGATCACTATGCTTTTTAGAAAGCAAGTGAGCGAAAGGCTGGCATCCACATATGCAAAACAGTTCAGACCAAGACTTGCCCTTTCTGTGGAGGTGACACTGTCTACATTAACCTTTTTGGGAGATGACAAGACTAATTCTGGAGTGTGATAACCAAAATTGTCAGTTTTCTTCCTTGTTCTGCTAATCCCATGCTCAATATAGGTCTTTCATCTGTGTCAGATAATTGATTTCAGGTAGATAAGGTGCTCAGGGATGTGGTTTAGTAGTGAGCAGGTATGGTTGGACTCGAGGATCTCAAAGGTCTTTTTCCAACCAAATGATTCTATGACAGGGAAATGGAGTGTAGGAACGGAATGTTCTTAGCTATCACTTGTGAAAGATCCTATGACTTAACTCTTCGGGGCAGAGACTGTGTCTTAGTTTGTCTTGCACAATGCTGCATGAGTTTATTTATTTCATGCATTTTTAAAGAAAGTGCAATTGGTGGGAAGGATGTGCTGCTAAGGCTGCACTTTGTCTATTTTTAGGAAGATTTACCGTTGCTACAATCAGGGACAAATATTCTCAGTCAATGCGCAAATTAAAAAAAAAATAGTTAAAGCTTTGGTCTTGATGGTGATGTCATCTGGACAGGTGCTGCTCTGAGAGAGCTTGATTGAAGTTAAGGAGTAAATCTGATCAAAGATGACATCAAAAGCAGTCTAATCTATAAAGCAATCCTGCCTGCGTGTAGAACATACTGGTTTGCAATAAAAGAAGAGAGCTTTATTGAATTGTGTTAAATTGTTGTCAGCGTGTTCATAGCAAAAGCAACCCTCAGTTCTAGCTTTTCTAATGTCGTGATGGGAGGGAATCATAGAATCATGGAATGGTTTGGGTCAGAAAGAACCTCAAAGCCCATCCTGTTCCAGTGTCCTGACATGGGCAGGGACATCTCCCGCTGGATCAGGTTACTCCAAGCCCCATCCAACCTGGCCTTGAACACCTCCAGGGATGGGGCAGCCACCCCTGCTCTGGGCAACCTGGGCCAGGGCCTCCCCACCCTCACAGCAAAACATTCCTTCCTAAAATCACATCTCAATCTCACCTCTTTCAGCTGGAAACTGTTTCCCCTTGTCCTGTCCCTGCTGTCCCTGACCCAGAGCCCCTCCCCAGCTTTCCTGGAGCCCCTTTAAGGGCCTACAAGAGGAGTAGGTTTGTAGTTCTACCAAAAAAGACTTAGCTTTGAAATTTTTGATGTTGTTTTATGAAAGGTCAAAGAGCTGAGATTCTCGGTAAGATTCAGAACTTAGTTATGAGTTTTATTTTTGGCAATAGTCTTCCTGGCCAGTACATGCTGCAGCTGGCACACTGAGGCAAGTTAACGTGTTTGGAGTGCAAGGAGACTGTGATACCGATATTCGGGGTAAGATAGTACTGATGTGGCACTCCAGTGGTATGCAAAATTGTTATCCCTGAAGCAATGCATGATGAGCATGAAATGGCAACATTTACCTGGTGGATTTTCTCCCTCTGTGTCTACACCCACTCTTCCACAATTACCTACTTCAAATATTCATCTTTCTCACCCCTTTGACCATTTGTATTCTGAGTGAATCTCCAGAGTCAAAGCAGAACTGCAGCCCTGGAGCACCGTGACTCAGAATACCACATGCTTCAGGCGATGTTTTCAGTTCACATTTAAATAAGTGGTCTTGTGCTTCGGCTAAAAGATCCATTTTCATTTGACAGCAAGCAGAATGTTGGGGAAAGTCAGAAATGCAGAGCGTTAGTGCTGAGGTTTGGGAACGCTGACACTGCGTGTTGCCATCTGCTGGTTACGTCTTGGTCTGCTTGCGAACACGTCTGATTCCAAACTGCTTGTATAAAACCTCCTTGCGCTCATTTTGTTTTCTTTTTTTGTACTTTCTCCATCTTTTCAGTGCAATTCCAATCAACTTCAGTTGCAATGTGGAATTTGTGAGAAAATTGAGGCATCTTGGTTGTGCATTTCTGAATTTTGATGTACAGCACACTAATTACATCAGCTCTAGAAAGAGGGCTGGTCTCTGAAATATGTGTGTTGGTGGGTTTTGTTTTGGTGGAGAGCAGGAATCTGGAACGTGCATCAGTATCTCAATTAGTATCCCCATCAATTTTGAATAATAAAGTTTTGAATACTCTAGCCTTATCTTTTATTCTTTCAAAGAGGTAGAAAATAAGGCTGGGGGATGCAGAGGGTGAATGGAACAGGGTTTGGAGGTTTTGTCCTTTGAGTTTTCATGCTTTTACATTGTTGGTCTTGTTTGTTTAAGATCTATAAAGCAGATGGGAACATGTTTGACGTTTCTATGTTGTGTTGTCACAGAAAAGCCAAGATCTTGTATTGACACACAATTCCAAATACATTGCTCTTAATATGCCACTTTGGGCTTTCACCCTATGACAGAAATGGAAAGACATCAGGAAACCTCTCTTATGATTTATTAAATATTTTTTATTATTTATTGGGCCACATCAAAAGAAGCGTAGCCAGCAGGTCGAGGAGGACATGGAGCTGTTGGACTGAGTCCAGAGGAGGCCACAGAGATGATCTGAGGGTTGGAGCACCTCCCTGATGACAGGCCCAGAGAGTTGGTGTTGTTCTGCCTGGAAAAGAAAAGGCTTCAGGGACATCTTATAGTAGCTTCCAGTACTGAAAGCTGGGGAAAAACTTTTTACAAGGGCTTGTAGTGATAGGGTGAGGGGGAATGGCTTTAAATTGGAAGGGGAAAGGTATAGGTTAGACTTTAGGAAGAAATTCTTCATGATGAGGGCAGGGACAGGACGAGGGTAATGGTTTTCAGCTGAAAGAGGGGAGATTGAGATGAGATCTCAGGAAGAAACTTTTTGCTGTGAGGGTGGGGAGGCCCTGGCCCAGGTTGCCCAGAGCAGTGGTGGCTGCCCCATCCCTGGAGGAGTTCCAGGCCAGGTTGGATGGGGTTTGGAGCCCCTGATCCAGTGGGAGGTGTCCCTGCCTGCGGCAGGGTGCTGGAACTGGATGGGCTTTGAGGTCCCTTCCAACCCAAACCATTCTATGGTTCTATTTCACTTGTATCTGTTTGTATCCTAAGGCATATGATGACATTGAGATGGCCATGTGTTTTAAAGGACGATCTTTTGATGAGCTTATCAGGCAGGAAATGCTTTTAAATAGTTACAAGACATTGGGACCACTTCAAATAATAAGACAGTGAATGATCATAAAATAATTCCTATTCAAAACTATATTTAAATATAAAACTTGCCTCTGTATTTGAAAAGCATGCTTGTCAGAGATGCAGTCTTTATAGAAGAAGCCACATTTACTAACTACTGGATATGACTGAAGTTGGCACTTCTAAGTAAATAATATAGAGAATAAAAATGTCCTATCAAGGAATAGAAACAAAAGTGCTTAGCTGTGTCATCTGCAGACATCAAATATTTAGGATCACAGAATCCTAGAATGGTTTGAGTTGGAAGGGACCTCAAAGTCCATCCAGTGCCACCCCCTGCCATGGGCAGGGACACCTCCCACTGGATCAGGGGCTCCAAGCCCCATCCAACCTGGCCTGGAACCCCTCCAGGGATGGGGCAGCCACCACTGCTCTGGTCAACTTGGTTCCAGCCCTTACATAATCTTTGCAGCCTCCTCTGGACTCGCTGCAACAGATCCATGTTCTTCCATCAGGATCTGGCCCTTCTCTCTCTGATGCATGTGACAAATAATCATTAAAATTTCAAAGCTAGTTCCGAGTACTCTAAGGACTTTTGTTCGTGTAAGGGTAGATGCCTGCACACATGAAAGTCCTAGTGGCTGGTGTCAGCACTTGCTTTCATAAATTCTTTCCAGGCTAGTAGATGTAGAAAAATAAATATTCCTTAGAACAGGCCTTTCTCCAGCTTCCCTGTGTCTGGGATCTCAATGAAAATTAGATGGGAACGCTTGGTAACTTGTTAAACAGCTGTGAGACTTGTCTGCAAATGCTTTTGGCGTTCAGCTTCTCTCTCTGGCTGGCAGATACTGGTATTGAGACATCATTTTCAGTTCATGGATTCTAGATAACCACTGCTACTTTCTTCGAGTCTACTCTGTGATTGCAGCTGCTTGGTAGTGCTGTGAGAAGGCCCTGTGCCAGGTCCTTTGTTACAAATGAAGGCTCTAAATCATTTAACATTTAAAAAACATGCCTAGAAATCAATAGAGGGGATTAGAAAATCAAATCTCTTCAAGTTCAGTGCAGAGCCATAAGGGTTGAAAAAAGTGTCAGAGTCAAACCTGGTGATGAAGGCTCAGAACAAACCTTAGTAAAAGCACAAAGTATGAGCTGGAGCCTGTGCTGGTGTGAACCTGTTTTGTTCCAAGTTAGCTGAAGAATGCAGACTAACACTAGCCAAAACTTGAGCAGAAAGGCTTGGCTTTCCAGCACGAGAGCAGCGTTCCAATTATTAAGCTATAAACACCAAATCCAACCAAACTTGCACCTCCATGCAGGAAAGCTCTCTCTGGAATTTATAACTGTTGGGTAGTTCTGGATTGGAACTTTCTCTTTATTTATTTATCCATTCCTGCAGCATGAATTGATCACACCAGAAGAGCTGGGAAAGCTGGTGTTCAGAAAAGCAGAAAGCAAGCTCTCCAAACTGGGGAGCATTACCAAAGAGAACGGGAACTTGACAAACACACAAATGAAGCCATTGCTTTCCAGAACAGCAACATCAAAAACAAGCGTGTCCTGAATGGAGACCATTGTGAAGTGGCTGCATGAAGCCGGGCAAACCTGTAGTAGGGGTAGAGTTGAACAAGTGAGGAGCTTCTCGTAATTAATTACCATCACTGTTCTCAAAGGAAAAATCAAACTCGGTTTCCAAAACTGAGCTCAGGTTTTCAAGGCTGGGTTGAAGAAAACTAATAGGAAGGAATTGGAAGAGGAGAGAAAGGATGGTTTGCTTGTACAATCTCTCAGCTTGGATAAGAGCTAAACAGAGTCTGTATTTATTATGATGTAAATAAATCTGGTCAGATATATAAATTTTGTCCTGTCCCCTAGAAGAATCCTGATACAGGAGTTTGGAACAACTTCTGGATGTAAAATGAGGGGAAAATAGATGTTTAGTTGGGAATTCCATTGGGAAAGACTTCAGGACCGCTTCTGCAGAGCTTTTCCACCCTTATAGTCAGAGCTTGAACCTTTGTCTCCCACCTTCCAGTGAAACATGTAGTAGGAGAAGCATAGAATTGGTTGGTTGGAGAAGCCTTTTGAGATCGAGCCTAACCGTATCTGTCCACTACTAAACCAGATCCCTGAGCACTTCATCTGTCTGTCTTTTAAATCCCTCCAGGGATGGGGACTTGACCACCGCCCTGGGCAGCCATTCCAGCGCCTGGGAACACGTTCGTGAAGACATTTTCCCTTGTTCCTTGGGAGAATAGCCCAGCACCCACTTCACTACAAACTCCTTTCAGGCAGTTGTAGACAGTGATAAGGTCCTTTTCACCAGGCTAAACAGCCCCAGGTCCTCTCATAAGGCTTGTTCTCCAGCCCCTTCACCAGCTCAAGGATGTCTTTGGAGAAGAAAGGATTCTACCAAGAATCCCTCTGCTTTTGAGGGGTAAACAAAGTGGTGAGGGAGCAGTGCAGGGTACTCCCCTTCTTTTTTCTTGGGGATACTTCCAGAACATTGCTTCTATTTTAGATCAAAGCAAAATGTGAGAGCATAGTAGAAATCCTTTTCAGTTTTTTGTTGTGGTTTGATGCTTTTTTTTCTTCCTTCCTTTCAGTTGCTGTGTGGTCAGCCTTGACAGGCTTTTAATGCTCTGCCAGATTCTCTAGGAGCTGCAGAGACCTTCCTTCTAATGGATATATGATGTAATTATGTTTCAGCATCCTCTAAATCGGGCCCTTCTACTACCACAGTGCTCACATGTCCATGCAGTTGAAAGTTTTGCTTTGTGCATAGGTATCTAATGAGAATGTGGCCCTAAACTATCACAGAGGACTGAGAGAAACAGCTGTACAGGAACTTTCAGCACCCAGGGGTGACTGTGATTCAAATGGTTTTCATTTGTCTCATTAAATTATTTCTCCAAGGTAGTAATCAAAATTTCTAGCTTTCATGATTCTGTTACGCTACTAAGAGGCTAGAAATGTGGGGGCGAAAAAATCAGGGTGGAAAAAATGCTCTTCAGGACTTTAAAAGTTGGCCTTTTAACCTATATTTTCAACGCTTGACTTCAGGAAGGCTCTGGTGCAACAAAGGCTGATGACAGATGCTTGTGCTGCCACGCTGTATGGTGCTGGTCGCCGACGACCCATCAGTACCGACTGCTTATGGGAAAGCAAAAAAGCTCTCCAGGCTTGTTTGTTTGGTTTTGAAACTCCAAACACGCTCTTTTGACTCTTGGTTTACAAAGTGCAGCTCAGCATTAGTCACAGAGTACAAGGGTGTGCGTGGAACACTTGACACTACAAATTGCAAGTAAGGACTGGAAGCTGTGTTTCTATTGGAAGTGTTGCTGCATTTTCCTCACCTGACCTCACCGAGGTTTTGATGTAGAGATTGGCTGGGAAGCAGAAGTCAGGGGCATTCATTAACTGGGGTTTGGATGCTTTCTAGTAGTATTTTTTGTTGCTGCATGTGCTTGAATAGCAGTTCTTTGGAGACTGCAGATATAGCAGATCTTTTTGATCTATCTCTTTGAATAGCAGATCTTTGGAGATCCAAATAGAGACTTTGGATTCCAGAGTCTCAAGGAATCAGTGTTCTGGGCTTAGACTGCTTTCCTCTTTCTAAGTTCAAGGAGCTGACCCTGATGCAAAAATACAAAGGCATTGTTTTGAACAAACAAGGTATTTTCTTTGAGAATGTGTCATCTTTGCTAAGGAGCACCATTACTGTAGGGGAGTTAAAACCAGCTGGGTACAAGTTCATTCTTAGCCCCCTCTGGCTGATACTGAATGTACATGCTCCCCTGTAATGGAGCTGGTTTCATGCATTATAAAATCCCGTTACCTTAATGGTGTATTCTGCATGCCTAAATAAATCTCAATAAGGTCACCGGTGATTTTCCTTGGACAAAGATCATAGAAGACGCAGATCTTAAACAGTAGCTTTAAAGAAATTGTTTAAATGTTAGATAATGATGCTCTCCTTTATGCTTCCTTTTGCAGTTCATATGCTCCAAATAGCTTGGATTAGGTTTGACCAGTTTGGGGCTTTTACAGTCAACCTTTGAAGTGAAAATTGAAAAAAAAAAGAGGTGTGGGTTTAGGATAAAGTAAAAAAAGTGAGGAGAATCCTTTTTAAGCTAATGGAAGAGCAGGTTTTTAACAGCTTTGGAAAAAAAATAATTTCCAGCAGAAGCAATTACAGAATGGACCACTGGAACGTGTCCTGCAGGCAGTGGGTAAAGAAACTCAGAGAGTTTTCAGTGTGATCAGACCCTGGGCAGGTTATGAGAAGCTGCTTTGTGAGAGCAACAAGCCAGACTCTGCAATGCTGGGCTCCTTTCTCCTATGGCTTTGACTAAAAGAGCAAGTTGCAAACACTTCTGTGATAAAATTCAGAATGCCACTGTCACCTGCCAAGAACTCGCTCACCTCCAGCTGAAGGCTCACCCCGGCTGCAGTCAGGTGCTCATGGTCGTGCTATGTGGTTTTGTTTTCTTTTCAAAGCAGCTTCCTGTATTTTGGTCATATAGAATTACGCACAATTTAACGCCTGGGTTGAACTATTTGGGATGCTGCAGTTCAAAGAGATACAGGACTTCAAAACACTGGCCACATACATATTGCTTCCACATCCTGCTTCTTTGCTGCCTTTCAAATTTAGCCTCAACTTAATGCAAAAAGACTTTTAATGAGGAGAATTTGCACTGATTTATTAAAAAAAAAGAATTCTGAGCATTGCCTCTTGTGTTGAAAGAGGCTGTAAATCAAAGCATGGAGGTAACTTTCTACATCTTGGCCTTCTGTGTGAGCTCTTTGATCTTTAAATGCAGCCGTTCAGCCCGGTGCCACTGTCAGTTGATACCTGAGCCCCGTGCCACCTTTTTGAAGTCCATTTGGTGCCCTGAGCATCAGGGCCCTGCATCCGCACCAACCTCTATGGCCTCTTCTCATGCTGGCTTGAAAAACTGCGTGTACGATGTTTAGGTTCTGTGAGACTTGTGTGGGTGTTTCCTCTCTTTGGGTTTGCCTCTTGAGGTGCAATGATCTCTCTGATCTCACATAAACTGGTTAAATCAGGGAAGGAGCTGTTAAATTTCAGTGGCTCTGTAGCTGAGAGACATAAAATATTTTACTCAAGTGGTTCTCACTGACCCAGCTGCCAATTGTTGCTTCTAACAAAACTGTATCCTGGGCTGTGTCAGGAGAAGTGTGACCAGCAGGGTGAGGGACGTGATTGTCTCCCTCTTCTCCACCCTGGAGAGACCTCACCTGGAGCCCCATGTCCTGGAGTCCTCAGCACAGGAAGGACATGCAGCTGTTGGAGTGAGTCCAGAGGAGGCCACGGAGATGGTTCAAGGGCTGGAGCACTTCTTGTATGAGGACAGGCTGAGAGAGTTGAGGTTGTTCTGCCTGGAGAAGAGAAGGCTCTGAGAAGACCTTAGAGCAGCTTCCAGCACTGAAAGGGGCTCCAGGAAACCTGGGAAGAGGGTCTTGATCTGAGAGTGCAGGGATGGGATGAGGGGAAAGGTTTTTCAGCTGCAAGAGGGGAGATTAAGGTGAGATCTTAGGGAAAAATGTTTTGCAGTGAGGGTGGGGAGGCCCTGGCCCAGGTTGCCCAGAGTAGTGGTGACTTCTCCATCCCTGGAGGTGTTCAAGGCCAGGTTGGATGGGGCTTGGAGCCCCTGATGCAGTGGGAGGTGTCCCTGCCTGTGGCAGGGGTTGGAACTGGATGGGCTTTAAAATTATTTGGGTTGGAAGGGACCTTACGATTCTCTGAAAACAGCAGCAGCAGAGCAGTGCTGAACGCACATATTGTATTTTGTGGTGCACCGTAGTAAAATAAATGACCTGTATTGTTTAAGCAGGTAATAACATCCCCCAAACAAAGAGTTTCTGTGTTAATCATATTTGACTTCTCAAACTGGCTCACTTCATTCTCCCACCCGAGAAAGCATGTTGCTGAAATTGTGACAAATGCTTTCACGCTTTATGAAATAAAAATTGCATTCAATCTTTTTCCCCCCCATCTGCTGTGCCAAGAAAGCTTCAAATGAGTTGTAGGGCTGTGTTTATAGGCTTCCTCAATCTGAATATTGTAATGGAATTCTATTTAAACTCATCTCTAAGTTGTCTTATTCCTGGTCTTCCCTTTGAGCAGTATAATGGATTCTTTAAGCTTTGAAAGTGAGTTGTTGTGGCCTAAAGTAACAAATCAGGTTTGGAATGCATGCTGTCTGTTTTAAATGATTTGGGGGTAATAAATTTTCTGGTACAAAGCAATAGGCAGAGTTTTCATAATGTTGAACCGTTGAGACTTGCCTTGAAGGGAACAATGTCGCTAAAGCAAAGTGCTGGTTCCAACTATTTGTTATTACAAAAGACATTTTTTTTTCCTTAAGGTAGAATCCTTCTCCAGTTTCATGCTTTGCCATAACTTGTTTTATTACATATGTTGGACAAATAAATATTGGAGCATAACTGTGTATCTGTTACATATTTAATGTAAACCTTTTTTTTTAGGCTGCTTAGGAAAGCTTATCTGTGTTACCCTTTATACTAAAAACCCAATGAAGTGGATTTGATTACTCTTAGAACTTAATGATACACTGCATTTAAACCTTGATAACTGAAAGCTGAAGCAACTGTGCAGAAGATGTATGTGATACCTTAAATTTGATATGCTGTTTTTTTTCCAGCACTCATTAGGTTCTCTTCTTGAAAGGGATACAGGTGGGGATTTCTAGAACTTCCCCTTCCACAGGCAGATGGGGGGCACTGAGTGCTCCAGACACCCCTCGAGTCAGAACTGGGTTTTGGTGTAATAATTATCAATAGTCAAGACTTCCACCTTTCCATGCCAGTAGCTGCCTCATTGGTTTTGGTGTTACACAAGCGATGTGACGCTCTCTTTATCTGACTGTCCAGTTCGACTGAGTGCAGTGCAGGCTAAAATGAACCTTGATATCCAGCAGCCGTGAGAGGGAGTTGCTTTTCTTTACTAGCGCTTTCCCTTCCCCACCCTGCTTTCTTGCTGTAGTCCCACAGGCTACCAGCCTAGAGGACAGCAGTCAAGTGCTTCCTTTTCACAAACAAGATAAAATGAGCTTAAAGTTCTCTCGTGTTAAGTGTTTGCATTGGGAGTCCCAGTGTTGTTCTTGCTTACATGCAGTCTTGGTCTTATACTTCCCTCCTGCATCAAAAACCTGAGCGAGACTGACTCCACGAAATGAAAAGTAGCAAGTGTAAGCAAGATCCATCGTGAGTAAGAAAGCACAACATCCACACAGTGAATAGTAGGGAGCTGTTTAACAATGCTTTAAGAGATGTTTACAAAGCCACTAAGAAGTTGTGAAGAAAGACTATGATGAGCTATTTTTATACTTTATAGTGAAGAGAAATCCTAAGTTGAGAGGGAAATGAAAATGGCTGCAAAGAGGCTGATGTTGGGGAATGGCGTTTGGATGACTGAAAGGAGCCAGGGAGCAAGATAGGACCAGTGAAAAGAAACTCAACTCCCTTTTCCCTGAAAGCAAGAGAACAAAATGAGTTCTGAACATACTTTATTCTGGTACTACAGTCTACACTGACAGTCCAGACAGGTAGGCCCTGATTCCCAGCAAGAAAAAGAGATGATGTGGTCATGAGGTGGGACAGTGGAGTACTTGCTTTTACAGCAGGAGCCACCAATGCTGTTAAAAAGTAAGTAGAGTGTCTTTATATGCTTGACGTCCAAAAGCTTTCAGAGTTAAGTGGGGAAGCCTGTGAACTGTTGTTACTGGGGAAAGGGATGCAGTTTCCTGATTCTCGCACCCTTCCCAGCTCTGGAAAAAAAGGGAAGTTCTGGAGTTGCACCATGACTTTCTATTTAAAATACACAAATTGAATGACAAAGGACACTACAGATCTGCTAGATGAAGTGTATCATGCACAAGATTTAGGTATTTCAGTAGATGAATGTTTCTGTATCAGCCAATCAATGTGGCTTCAAGGAAAACAGAACCTAAGTACAAGCTTTGTACACCATAATGAGCTTTGTTAATCAGGTATCTGGTAGAAAATACCAGTTTGTTTTGGACAGAGCATTCCTTGGTTAAACTGGAACAATTGAAGGGTTTGTGCATTCAAAATGTGTTAAAATCTGCCCAAATGAGACCTCTGACTATAAATGGGAAGTAATCCTTGAGTGAAGGGGTTTCTGAAACAATCTTCCTAGGCTTGACCCTTGCTACTTTGTTTTTATTGTTAATCTGAAAAGAAAAGGAAGGACATTTAAAAACATTTGATCCAGAGGAAAGAGCTGCTTGCTAAGAGCCATCAGAGCGCATTTGAGACTGAGACTCAAACTGTGAAGGCAGCCAATAGCCTGCTGGCAGTTGCAATAGATTCCCAATAATGGACAGTTTTTAAGAAAATATTGCTGTCCTGACACTGTATCTGAACAGGAAACTGAAATTGGGATGGCAAATCTGCTCATGAAATGGAATAGCAAGATCTCCCATAGTCACAGGAGCAGTTGTGCATCTGATGCCTTCTCTCTAGTGGCAGCTGTGTGTTGTGCTTGGGTAGCAATACAGCAGTGATAGCGTGGACATGTTGAAAACTGACAGTAAGAGCACTTCAGCTGTAAAAGTTTTTTGTATGGCCATTGTGATCTGTATTGTACGCCTGAGTCAGGAGGGACCCAAGAGGTGGTGTTTCCCTCTGAAAGCAGCACTGAGATCACAAGTGAGGATTTGCTGGCCACTCTCTGTGGTTGCTAATAGTCCAACTCTCAACGGAACAGGACCCGGCTGGAGTCTGTTGTTTAAGAGTTGCATAAGCAGGCTCTTAGCTGAGGATGAAGAGGAGCTGGTTTTGTAGGGGTGGAGAAGCTCAAGAAGATCCTTACAACAAGGATCTGACAATATTCTAGCATGCTTCCTTGTGGGCACCTTTTTGTGGTCCAGCAAGAGGATAGAGGAGTGACTGCTCACCAAAGTGATCCTTCCCTTTCTCTAAGATTAGTTCTGTTTTCTCCATGGCTCATTATTCCTAGGAGTGAAAATAAGTGTCCATGAGGGCAGAAGGAGGGAGTCAGGCAGGAGGTTATGTGGCTGATGGATGATTGCACTGTGCCGCACCACATCTGCGCTTCACAGATGTGTCTCTCCTTCCCCTTCTCTTTCCCCTTCCCCTTCTCTTTCCCCTTCCCCCTAATATTTCATAGGAATGTCCTGAGATTGAAGGGACCCCCAAGGATCATTGAGTCTAACTCCTGTCCCTGCACAGGACACCCCAACACTCACACCTGGGGGCTGAGGGCATTGGCCAAATGCTTCTGCAATCTTGTCAGGCTTGGGGCTGTGACTGCTTCCCTGGAAGCTGTCCCAGGGCTCCACCACCCTCTGAGGGAAGAACCTTTTCCTAATGTCCAACCTAACCCTCCCCTGGCACATCTTCCTGTCATCCCCTCTGCATCCAGAGAGGAGATCAGCACCTGCTCCTCCTCCCCACCTTGCGAGGAAACTACAGAGCATGATGAGGTCTCCCCTCAGTCTCCTTCTCTGTAGGCTGACCAGACCGAGTGACTTCAGCTGCTCCTCATACGGCCTTCCTTCTTTCTCTGAACCCGGATTTCTGTGTCCTTTAGTCTTTTTTCCTCTCACAAACCCTGAGCTGTATGGCCACTCAGGGAATTAACTCACTTATTGATCTTTCTGAGGGCCTAGGGATGTAATTCTGTCTTTATTACATCAGATTTAAAAATATATTTTTGAACAGTGGCAAAAGCATAAAAGTCACAGGAAAAGAAGCTCACCAAAAAAAAAAAAAAGGAAAAAAAGAGGCTATCTCTTATTTCTCAGACCCAGGTTTGTGGAGATAATCAAATCAGTATCCGTGCATGAGGAAGAGAGGCAAGATTTTAGCATCTTCTGTACTTTAGGAACATTATATCTGCAAACCTAATATTAGAGTCAATTTATAATCCTCAGGTTTTCCTTATTTTAGCTCAAAGGAAGAAGTACAGGCTTTATCGTGTTCTTTATTTCCATGGCATACTTTCAGAACTACTAATCCTTATCATTCCCCTTCGCAGCCTAAAACTTGTCTTGGCAGCGCACAAGGTTTTCCATGAAAATGCTTAAGGTGTTCCCATAACTAATTTTCATACAACTAATGTTATCCTCTGTTCCTAAGAACTCCAACGGAATGTGTGACTTCCATGAAAGCTCTCAGCAAAAACGTGCCCTGAATCCACAATGGCAAAATCTGAAGCAGTTGAGGTAGATCACTTGGATTCTGTCAGGAGAAAAATGAGTAATCGTATCATAGTATGGTTTGGGTTGGAAGGGACCTCAAAGCCCATCGAATTCTAAGCCCCCCTACCATGGGCAGGGACACCTCCCACTGGATCAGGGGCTCCAAGCCCCATCCAACCTGGCCTTGAACACCTCCAGGGATGGGGCAGCCACCAGTGCCCTGGGCAACCTGTGCCAGGACCTCCCCACCCTCACAGCAAAACGTTTCTCCCTAAGATCTCATCTCAGTTTCCCCTCTTTCAACATAAAATGATCAAACATGAACAATAAAGATCGATCAATTGGGTTGGAACTGGATGGGCTTTATGGTCCCTCCCGACCCAAACCATTCCATAATTCTATGATCACAATTATTTTCATCACGTAGCAATTCATACTTTCTTTGACAAGATAGATAACGTTGTGTCACAAGAAGTGAAAGGCCAAGATGTTGATGAATTGTGTTGGGTTTTGTTCCCCTTCAATAAAAGCACCAGCAAATACACATGCCACATCCCCAGCATGTAAAGGATTCCAATCATTTACAATGTAGCTTCAATTTGAAGCTGTCAGATCTCCCAAGTGAGAATAACCAGAAGACAGTCTGTCATGCTGGCATTTCTGTTTCCATGTTTTCCTTATCACCAAGTAATGAATTTATGTTTTTAATTTGCACCTACCTGTAACTTTCTGTGGCACAACCAACCTCCCTTGCATTTAAGAGGAGGAGAGGTGTCATGCTAATGATATGTTCCTTTTTCTGCTGTTTGAAGGGCAATTTAAACTGTCTTCCTGAAGCATGCTTTGCATTAATGATGCTAAAATGTGTGCATCTAAGTCCTGTCAATGGCCACAGTGTAGAAGCGAAGGTATTTCTTTCCTCAAGACTGAACAGTGATATTTTTTTTGTCTTATTGAAATACAAATTGCCGTGTCTGTTTGACTCTGAAGTGTGGGGAGTTCTTATTAGCACCTCTAGCCTGAAGCCTTTTCATATTCAAATGAATGCTAAGTGTTATTACGATTACACATTAGTTGCATTTTGAAAGAATGGGCTGAAGAGCTTTTTTCAGCTGTTCAGTGTTCATTGCAGACTATATTAGGTATGCTCATTTTTAAACCACATTTCGTCATCTTCTGATATTTTGGAAGAGAAATAGGAAAAGGCAGATAAAATTTAAGTTTTGTGTTAGCTTATATTGATTACCCTGCATTTTGATCTTCAGTTTCTCCTAAACTGGCTGAACATTTAAAGAATAATTGAGCAAGAATGAGTACTTCTTTAAAGGTTTCTCTATTATTGATACCATCCACTTGGCTTTAGAAAAGAGATTCTCTGCAAATAGATGCTTGATACCTGACTGGCATCTTTATAGATTTTTCTAATTGTGTGTTCACCTGCTAAATAACTTTTTCTCTTCTCAAAATGCACACAATGCAGCTTTAGAGGACAGTGTTCTTAAACTGCATTCAGCAGGTGATTTTGGAGGTCATACGCAGTGCTTGGACCAACTATTTGTTTAAATGCTTTCCAGTAAGCTTTTGAAAGTACAATAGCTTCATACATTACATAGAGATGCAGTCTGCATACAGTTCAGAGGATGGCATGGCTACAGGAGCCCCTAAAAATTTCATTTTACGTAAAATTTTTGGATGAAGCATATCATTACCACCCCACAATTTAAGGAGCTTTGAATACCAGTCCCTTTTCAGGGGTTTCTAGGACTTAGACAAATGAGAGAGCGACAGAACGACATGCAATCTGCAGAGAGCTTCCAAATCTGACATCACAGTGAGCGTGCCTGTGGTATGGGATCAGCTTTTATACTCCCATATCACTGAGTTGTTTTGTGCATCTGCAAAGCATCTAAATTACTTGTGGAGACATCAGGTGGCCAGACAAAGGCCTGTCAGCACTATGTTCCACTCCCATTCCATTCCTTAATCTTTGAGATCAGCAGAGAGAACATTTCTGAGGAACGCTTTATCATGCTGAGGGCTTCCAGTTGTATCTTTTTCCTCTCTAAATTTCAATAACATTCATCCACCTATAACCTTCATATTCCAGAATTAGCATATGCGTTAGAAATGGTTTGAAGGAATCACCTTTCTTGCATTAGTGCCGAACTTCTTTTACTCACAAAATGTTTCAAAAGGCAACCCAGTCTTGCCAGTAGCGCTCATTATAAAGCAGCCAAAGAAAACAAAGTGAATTTGAAGGGAAATTTCATCACGTACAGTGTTTTGCTTCTTACATGCAAGGATTTTTTTCCCAGTAAAGCCATGTCAAGGTGAGACGGCTGGTGTTTTCCTGTAGATGTTAAACAAAATTCTATTGTAAAGGAGTTTGCCTGGTAGTGGGTTGTTTCTTTGCCAGTACTGAAAATATTTCACCGAATACCTTTCAAGAAACCATAAAACATCATTTTACCATAGTGACTCTGAGCCAAGATAGAGAAAAACCTTTGAAAATCAACACCACTGTTTCCATTTTCCCATTTCATGGGCTCTTATTATTCCTTTTCTTCTGGGAAAATGTTTCTTATTCACGATGACTTCCCTACCAAGGACTCTTCACTGTTCCCATCAGCTTGTGTAGATGGCTCCAACAGCTGCTGCTTTTCTTGTCCCACAGCCTTACTTTAATTACATGGTAGCAGTGCCTGTGTCCTATCATGTTATAATGGGTATAAACTGGAGAGGGGCAGACTTAGATTGGACGTAAGTAGGAATTTCTTCACTATGAGAGTGGGGAGGCCCTGGCCCAGGTTGCCCAGGGACGTTGTGGCTGCCCCATCCCTGGAGGTGTTCAAGGCCAGGTTGGATGGGCCTTGGGCAGCCTGGTCTAGTGGGACCTGTCCCTGCCCCATGCAGAGGGTTTAGAACTGGATGGGCTTTGAGGTCCCTTCCAACCGAAACTATTCTGTGATTCTGTCCTGGGCCACCAGGAGAAGGTGCAGGAGAAGGCTGGGAGCCTATGCAATGGACTGGGTTGCAACACAGAAAACTGGAGATGATAAAGATACAAGAGTATTTTTCTAACAGCCAGGTGATATTTCTGGAGAAGATTGGGAGCAGAGTTGAAAGGCAGATAAACTCCATGGGCCCTTTAAATAGGGCAATATGGGTGACACTTTTAACATGGGGCATCACAAAAATATGAGATGGGGATCTATTAGATAATTCCCGTCCCAAACCACTTAACACATGCTTCTGGCTGCTTTCAGAGACTGAATCTTGTGCTACATGGAGTTAGGGTGGCATAAAGCACAGTCAGAAAGTAATAACATCATGAGGAAAGGCAGATCTGCTTTGTCTTGTGATGGATCTTCATTAACAGAGCGAATAGGTTCGCAGCAGAAATATGTAGCTTTTCTTAGTCATTGGGGAAAAAATATCCCAGCAAATGTTCTTGATATTCTGAGAATTATATGGTTTAAATACTGAAAAATATGTCGTTATCACTGTGTCAAGAGCATGTGTTTTAATATCACAAAACAGGTGGTAGTGGGTAGTGTATAAACATTTTGTTTCTCAAAAGATGGGCAGCTGGTGTGGAATACTGGAAGGAGAGAGCTGAAAAAAATTAAAACCTATGGCTGGCAACAGCAACGGTGTGGCAATGGGGAAAACTCATCTCTTAGCTGGCTTGTCATGGTGTGCTGACTGCAGAGAGCGGGGTCGGATGTTGCCTAGATCTCCTCTTTCATATGTTTTGAAAATCTTTTCTTCCCACTCTTTATGTTACATAATAATCTGTTCCAAAGATTCCTTGCTGATAGCCTGAAGGTCACTAGTTGGGCACAGAAGAAGCAGAGGGCGAGATAGAGATGGCATTGTGATTTGGGACCAGCAGGAGGCCACAGAGACGATCCGAGGGCTGGAGGAGCTCCCACCCAAGAACAGGCTGAGAGAGTTGGGGTTGTTCAGCCTGCAGGCTTTGGGGAGACCTCAGAGCAGCTTCCAGTGCTGAAAGAGGCTCCTGGAAAGCTGGGGAGGGTCTCTTGATCAGGGAGAGCAGGGATAGGATGGGGGGAATGGTTTTCAGCTGCAAGAGGGGAGATTGAGATGAGATCTTGGGAAGAAATGTTTTGCTGTGAGGGTGAGGAGGCCCTGGCCCAGGTTGCCCAGAGCAGGGGTGGCTGCCCCATCCCTGGAGGTGTTCAAGGCCAGGTTGGATGGGACTTGGAGCCCCTGATCCAGTGGGAGGTGTCCCTGCCCATGGCAGGGGTTGGAACTGGATGGGCTTTTAGGTCCCTTCCAACCCAAACCATTCCATGATTCTGTGATTTCAGGTAATGTAACTGGGCTCTTTTCTCAGTCTCATCTTCCATATCTGAAAAATCAGGAGACTGGAAAGGAGCTATGGGATTTACAGGGCTATTAACCTGAATAAAAAGGTTCTTTGGGATGCGCAATCATAGCACATCTTTTGATTTCACCAGGAATGGAAAGGAGTAGGGTTATGAGAAGAAGGAGCAAGGCAAAAAGGAAAGGAGAAACCCCACCTCCTACTATGGGTTTTAATAGCAAGCCTTGAGTTCAAACCTTGGGCAGAGGTTCAAGTCAGTTCTTTATCTAAACCAGTTTAGCTAATCCTAGTTATCTGCTTTCTCCTCTTGTAGGCAGGAGTTGCTCTGTAGCCAAAGGGAAGAATCTTCCCAAGTAAGAAGACATACCAAGGGACTTGCCTCAGCTGGCTCTGGGAGCTGAAAGAATTTTGTCCTCTAATTCAGATTTCACTGACTCTTTTCACTGAAGGTGGGGTTTTTTTGTTTATTATCCCCCTCTCCATTTTTATGGGACTCCTCACTTTTTCAGTTTAGGACCCTGGAGGCTTTCACCTTTCCTACTTGCCTCTCTGCAAGCAGGATCCCCACCGCTCGTGCTCAGTGCTGTGTGTGTCCTGAGGAAAGGCACCCACCTCGAATGTTTTGGTGACACTGCAATGCATTCCTGGACTGCAGTAAACTCTTATTTGTAGAATTCCTGGGAAGGACTAAATGGAAAGGGTGCTATAGATTATTTTTTTTCCCAGTCCAGTGCCCTGCCTTGCAAAAAACAATAGAAGTAAAATGAAGCATTTATAGCAAAATGAGCCATCTGTCCAAACACTGCTCAGCTTTTTGTCCAAAGGCTATTTTATGGAATTTGGTGTTGAGTGTTTGTCTGTGCACCTGTGCTCACACACAAGGACACTTTTTCTGCCTTAAATAAATATTTAGACAGGAGACACTTGCCCTTAATACTGCTTGGTTTCATTCTGTTTTAGTGAAAATATTACTATTAAAATAGACCAGGATAGAAATGGGATGCAGCTCCTCTACATACCGCAGGTCCTTCTGCCTCTTGAGATGTAACGTGTCTCACTGATTATTCACTGTAGAGCTTCACTTAGAGAAAAAATCTCAGAGCTGGTAACTTTAGTGTTACCATGGGAGATGTTCGGCCTCACAGGACCCATCAGACCCCAAGGATTTTACCTCTTCCCTTCCTGGGGAGGTCAGGTATGCAGCAGCCCTTGCTCTTGGTCCTCATTCAGTATGTTTGTTGCACTTCAACCACTTGATGGATCTGAATGAGCTGGAGTTCTTGGAGCTCATACATATCTCAGTCCAGATACCTTGTCATGTCTCACACCTCTGTGATCACTTACCTGCTGGGCAATCCACGATGAGGACTGAAGTGGCAGGACTTGGGTTAGGCTCTCACATCCTTCAGCTTCAATAAGCTGTTCTATGGCCTCCTTGTGTTCTTTGCTGTTTGTTCTGGCCATGCCACAGTGAGAGAGCATCGCCAGCAGTCTCACCAAGCTCTGACTGGACCTGTGTTAACCTCATGGAGTTCAACAAGGCCAAGGGCAAGGTTCTACCACTGGCTTGGGGTAATCCCTGGCACAAATATGGGCTGGGCAGAGTGGACGGGGAGCAGCTCTGAAGAGAAGAACTTGGGCTGCTGGTGGATGAGAAGCTCAACGTGAGCTGGCAATGGGCACCCACAGCTCAGAAACGAACCATGTCCTGGGCTGCATCCAAAGCAGTGGGACCAGCAGGGCGAGGGAGGGGATTCTGCCCCTCTATTCCTCTCTTGTGAGACCTCACCTGGAGTATTGCATCCAGTTCTGCAATCCTCAACATAGGAAGGAGATGGAGCTGTTGGAATGGACCCAGAGAAGGGCTACAAGGATGATCCGAAGGCTGGAGCAGCTCCCATAAAAAGACAGGCTTGAGAGAGGTGGGATTGTTCATCCTGGAGAAGAGAAGTATGAGGAGAGACCTTTGAGATGCCTTCCAGTCCTGCAAGGGGCTCCAGGAAAGCTGGGGAGGGGCTCCTGATCATGAAGGGCAGGGTCAGGATGCGGGGGAATGGTTTTCAGCTGATAAAGAGGGGAGATTGGGATGAGATTTTAGGAAGAAATGTTTTGCTGTGAGGGTGAGGAGGCCCTGGCCCAGGTTGCCCAAAGAAGTGGTGTCTGCCCCATCCCTGGAAGTGTTCAAGGCCAGGTTGGATGGGGCTTGGAGCCCCTGATCCAGTGGGAGGTGTCCCTGCCCATGGCAGGTGTTTTGGAACTGGATGGGCTTTGAGGTCCATTCCAGCCCAAACCATTTCATGGTTCTATGGCTGCTCTTCTCTAGTTGTTCCTTCAGCGCTGCCACAGGGTAGGAAATCAGAAATTTAAAAAAAAAAACCCAACCATATTTAGTCCTTTGATTTGTTTTAATTACAGAAATCTTACTAAAGCTATTCTAGGCATAAAGAACCTATCCTAGAAACAAAGGAGTTGTCGATGATGTTTGGATCACTTTATTATGAGAGGTGATTTAACAACAAAGTGAAATTTAGGTGAATTTCAGTTGAAGGTTTTCAAATGGAGTTGCTGAATTCAGAGAAGTTGTACTAGAAGAAAAGTTAAACTGTGTAGTCTGTTTTTTTCAGTTTAGAAAGGTGTGTCTCATTTGCAATTTCTGTATGGTTTATCAGAACATACGCGAATTTTCTTGCACTGCTTCCCTTTATGAATTTAGTGATTCTTTGGTTCTGCAGAACTAAGTGTGTTACAAATAATTTAAGTACATTTTATCATAGTGCGATGTTAATTCTTGGAAATGCAAAAGAAATTGCGTATCGAACAGTACAAATACTTATACTGGGAATAAAGCAACCTCTGTAACATCATAAAGTATCAATGTTTAATGATAATTTCTTTTATGTTCCATGAATGTCTAATTTTTTGTTGCTGCTCCAGCCTATATCCAGTTTGCTTCAAATACATAACCTGCTGTTCCCGTACTTTAACCTGCTTATAGGCAACTCTTAATCTTTCCTTTTCTCTTGCTGTCATCTCTGAATGCTCTTCCTGCAATGATCAGAAACCTTCTTCACCCTTTAAGAGTGGCATATGGTCACAAACAATATATTCAGATGAAAGGGAAATACTTGACCAGTGTGTCTTAGCAGCTCTTTGATCTCCTTGCGGAAGTGCATCTTCCAGCCATCCCTTTCGGAAGGTGAACAAGTGAAACATTGTCTTGTTGGGGCAGAGAGGTCTGCATACTTCACATAGAAGGGAAAACACTGATCACCTCCTGTACAGTGTGCTGGACAGAAAGCTTTGAAAATAGGATGTGCTGGGGAAGATAAAATAAAGGTATGTTGGCCAAACAGCTGTTAATTAATTGGCCAACAAGTCCTAGGGTATGTGTGTGCGTGTACAGTATTTGCATGTGTGTGTGCAAAAGATACAGGCATTTATTTGACTAGAACATTGTTTTTCTTGAATTATCAGAAAAAGGAACATTGAGAGCGTAACTTGAGACACTAACAAAAGGCAAAATCATACAATCATTTTGTTGGAAAAGACCTTTGAGATCATTGAGTCCAACTGTACGTGTCCACTACTGAACCAGATCCCTAGGCATTTGTCTACATGTCTTTTAAATCCCTCCAGGGATGGGGAATCCACCACTGCTCTGGGCGGCTGTTCCAGAGTCCAAGAACCCTTTTCGTGAAGATATTTTTCTTGATGTCTAATCTGAACCTCCCCTGGCACAACTAGAGGCCATTTTTTTCTTGTCCCATCACTTCTTGCTTGGGAGAAGAGACCAACCTCACCACAACCTCCTTTCTGGGGCTCTCAGCTGCTTCCGATCAGGCTCGTTCTCCACACCCTTCCCCAGCTCTGTTCCCCTTCTCCAGACACGCTCCAGCCCCTCAATGTCTTTGTAGTGAGGGGCCCGAAACTGAACCAGGATTTGAGGTACAGCCTCACCAGTGCCGAGTCCAAGGGGAAGATCCCTGCCCTACTCCTGCTGGCCACGCTGTTTTCTACAGATTGTGAAGTGCTGGTTATGCTAATAGTGAGCAAATAATAATTGTAGTGTAATGAATACGTGCTGAGAGATGGATAAATCATTTTCTTGGATTTTTGCATCCTTAAGAATCTGGCCCCGCTCCCATTCCCCTGAGAGCAGAGGAGATGCCTGTAAGATGAGTCCCATATTCATGACTGCAGAACATTATGTCACATAAAAATATAACAAAAGATTGTGTCATATAGGTACTAAAACCCCACAGTTGTGCGAAAAAGCCCGCGGTTACCTTCCTGAGGCAGTGTTTAAAACCTGTTGGCTCAGCAGACATTACAGCAGCATAAACCACTTTTTCTGCTCTTTAAACTGTTTACGTTACTGAAATGCTGATTGATTTTGGTTTCTGCTGTGCCGTTGTCCAACGTATGACCTTGCATGGGATTGTTTTGTTCAGCCGAAGTAGTTACAAAATGTAGAGCCGAAACAAGATACTGTAAAATGCAATTTAGATGGATTCTGCCCCATCGACGGGTAGCGAAAGGGATGCAGCTTCTGGTCTCCTGGGAGGTGGAAGCATTTGGGCAGCATGACACAGTGTGTAAGCAATATCCAAACCCGGATACCAAAAAGAGAGTCAAGAATGACTCAGCCCATCAGTGGTTATTCCAGCTCAACATACAAGAGAGATCCTAAAGCAAAGTGGTTTTGTTTAAATACATATGTTAACATTTTATGTGCACTTAGGCAAACAAAAGAGAAGATTGATTTCTATAAAGGCTTCAATGTACGGTTGTATACAAGATTAGTATTCATGATGGATGCCTTCAGAATACTGATATCATATTATTCTTTCCATCAATCGTATCATTTTTGCAACCACTTTTGAAAATGGAGATCTAGTGATCATAATGGCAAATAGAGGATGAACAGGTCTTAGGGGAAGTTGGTGCTAGAGTTGATCAGGTAAGACTAGCCACTGTTGAATTTGGATCCATCATGCTACTTTAGAACCAGGGTTTCTGACGTACTGGCATGGTCCTGACTGCAACCTCATCCAGCAGGGAACTGTCAGCATATGGACTGGAGGTGTGGGCACAGCTCTGTTGAATTTGAGATGCCGCATGCAAGAATTAAGCATCAAACAGGAGATGGAAGGGACTCATTGGTAGCAGACCTTTAGGCCACTATTTAAAACACTTCAGAATGTGTTTTGAAATAAAATCATAGAATGGGTTGGGGTGGGAGGGACCTCAAAGCCCATCCAATTCCAACCCCCTGCCATGGGCAGGGACACCTCCCACTGGATCAGGTTGCTCCAAGCCCCATATAACATGGCCTTGAAAAACTCGAGGGCAGCCACTCCTCTGGGCAATTTGGGCCAGGGCCTCCCCACCATCATCATGAAGAATTTCTTCCTAATGTCTAATCTAAATCTCCCCCCTTCCAATTTAAAGCCATTCCCTCTTGTCCTGTCATTACAGGCCCCTGTAAGAAGTTCTTCCCCAGCTTTTCTGGAGCCCCTTTCAGTCCTGGAAGCTGCTCTGAGATCTCCCTGGAGCCTTCTGTTCTCCAATCTGAACAACTCCAACTCTCTCAGCCTGTCCTCGTAAGAGAGGTGCTCCAGCCGTTGGATTGTCTTTGTGGCCTTCTCTGGCCTTTTATTTTTTGCAGTAAATCCTCACAAATCAAATCCCATTTATATCCTTTGGTGTTGAAATGATCACAGACTGCCTCATTGGAATCATCCAAATGGCTGCTACCAGCTGCCAATTGTCTCTTGCAAAGCTGATTTTAGCAAGAAATAATTGATTTTCCTATCTTCTACCACATAATTGTAACAAAAAAAACCCCAACACCCATCTTGAAAAGCTGGAGGAGGGCAGAGAAGGATGCATAATTGAAGAGACAACCTCTGTCTCACACATGTAGTGACAAGTTTTACTTGATTTTTATTGCGATAATTACCATATCCTGCTGATCAGGAATAATTATCATCACCATAGCAACTTCATATGGAAAGAGTGATGGGGGTGGAACACAGGAAAATGGTTCCTTTGGAGCAGTGTTCAACATGCTCATTTAGTGTGTTTCTGTGTGTCTCTGTGCGTCTTGAAATATTAATGTTCACTCTCCACGTTTGTTTTGGCTTCCATATCAAGTAAGGAAATGGGGGATGTTGCATCAGCATAAAATTCCAACTATTGTGCATGCACTTGTACTTTAATGCAGGGCACTCTTTGATTTGGGGGTTGGAATTGCAGCATCTGGCTTCACAGAATAGCATCTCGGTGCATGTGCTGCCCTTCATCTCCTTGAGCAGACAAAACGCAATCCCGTCATGTCGCTAATGAAGGGGGTGGGGAGACTTAACTGAGTTTTTGCTTGCTGTGCCTCTGGACTGGATGCCTTGGTCATGGCATATGTACATTTATTCATATAACATATGCATTTTCAAACCCTTTAGTCCCTGTGATATTTGCAACACTCTGTGCATGTTGACTCCTTTCATTGACACTAAACTGGGAGGAAGTGTCGATCTGTTGGAGGGCAGGAAGGCTCTACAGAGGGGTCTGGACAGGCTGGATCAGTGGGCTGAGGTCAACAGGATGAGGTTTAACAAGGCCAAGTTCAGAGTCCTGCACTTGGGACACAAAAACCCCGTGCAGTGCTACAGGCTTGGGGAAGAGTGGCTGGAAAGCTGCCTGGCAGGGGAAGACCTGAGGGTGCTGGTCAACAGCGGCTGAACATGAGCCAGTAGTGGCCCAGGTGGCCAAGAAGGTGGCCAACAGCATCTTGTCAGAAACGGTGCTGCCAACAGGACCACGGAAGTGATTTTCCCTCTGTACTCAGCACTGGTGAGGCCACACCTTGAATCCTGTGTTCAGTTTTGGGCCCCTCACTATAAGAAAGACATTGAGGTCCTGGAGCGAGTCCAGAGAAGAGAGATGAAACTGGTGAAGGGGCTGGAGAACAAGACTTACAAGGAGTGGCTGAGAGAGCTGGGGTTGTTTAGCCTGGAGAAGAGGAGGCTGAGGGGAGACCTTATTGCTCTCTACAACTACCTGAAAGGAGGTTGCAGAGAGGAGGGTGTAGGTCTCTTCTCCCATGTGATAGGAAGAGAGGGAATGGTGTGTCAGTGCAAGTTTAGATTGGATATTAGGAAAAATTTCTTCACAGAAGGGGTTATCAAGCACTGGCAGAGGCTGCCCAGGGTCATGATTGAGTCATCATCCCTGGAGGTATTTAAAAGGCAAGTAGATGTGGTGCTTGGGGACATTTTTTAGTAGTGGATAGGTACAGTTGGAATCAATGATCTTTAAAGTCTTTTCCAACCTTATGATTCTATGATATCTTCTTTCGATAGCATTTCACCTGTGCAGAAATGATACTATTCCAAATGTGCTTTTGACTATTTTAAAATGAAAAAATAACATTTTGAGGAACACCAGGTGACCTGGACATTTGTGATCCATTTTCAAAAACTAGCCTTTAGTTTCATTCCTCTCATGAAACACAACAGCCATTGTAATGGCTTAAATAGACGATGAGAATAAGATAGTTAAGATTATGTTATATGAGTTCATAAAGAGGGATTAGAATACTCCAAAACATCTATATGTCTTCACTGCAGCTTCTAGAGAGTTGTTTGCAAACGCTAGGGCTCTGATGGGCATCTGGGGTTCAGGTTTCTGATTCTTTTTCTGGCGCTCAGCTCCATGGCCAGGAAATGACTGGTGTGACTGATTCAAAATTATGCTGTCCTCAATGCTGATCAAAATCATTTGTCTCCCACTCATTATGTTTTCATGGTATTGCTTCCAATTTTCTGTGTGGCCTTTAGGGTACATTTAAAGTAGTATTCTTAATCTATGAGTCTGATTGAGGGTGATAGGACAAGGCGGAAACATTTTCAGCTGAAAGAGGGGAGATTGACATGGGATCTTAGGAAGAAATGTTTTGCTGTGGAGGTGGGGAGGCCCTGGCCCAGGTTGCCCAGAGCAGTGGTGGCTGCCCCATCCCTGGAGGGGTTCAAGGCCAGGCTGGATGGGGCTTGGAGCCTCTGATCCAGTGGGAGGTGTCCCTGCCCATGGCAGGGGTGGGACTGGATGGGCGTTGAGGTCCCTTCCAACCAAAATCATTCTGTAATTCTATGATTCAGTGTTGATAACACTGTTGGTTTTATACATGAGATTGTTCTGTTTCCAGCTCAAGGAAGTATCCATGAGAACAAAGTTAGGATCACTTTCTCTATTTTTAGTTACAGGAGCATCTCCACTTCAATACCTCAAGTTTGACATAAAATCATATATGCTCACCAGTGCCACAGTTACATCACTGGAGCCGTTTGTCATACTGGGCCGGAGTACCTTCTACGGCTAATGCAGTTACTTAATCATGTTTGGCTTTGAAACGAGTTGTGAAAACACAGCCAGAACTTGTGGGTTGCATGCAGACGGGATGGAGTAGAGTTCAGGGCCCAGGGGGAGCGAGAGGGTGGGATGAGATCAGCATGGACCCTCCTGCTCTCAGCCTATAATCACAGGAAGCAGTTTCTAGTTTTAGCTACTGTGGCTCTGGCAATTCATCAATGATTTTGCTTCTGGGTTTTGTAAGTAATGCGGTAATGAACTGGTACAGTTTTGAACGGAAATAATTCTTGTTTCTGCACTTCGTCTTAGTTTTCTGTTTGTTGCTCTAACTACTGGCTGCTAGAATGACAGTGAGAATCGTTTACAGAGTGCGACCAAATATCACATAATTAAGCAATTTGACATTGGAATGCAGAAAACAAAATGTAACAGTAAAGGGCTGGTCTAGATTTCATCTGCTCAAAGTAATAATAAAGACATCAGCAGGGAAATCAGTCATGCACATATATTATTTGTGTGCACTTAAGTTGGACAGATAGGATAATGGATGTGGTATACACCAGATGTTACATTTCCTGAAAATAGATATGTTAAAGGAGCTCACAAGTGGTTGTCAATGCCCCTTTCATTACCCCATCAGTCTAAATTTATCCAGTTGAAATAAACATCTTAGTTTGTCTGAACTTGGGCTTCACCTTTAAATTCTCTGTGCTACTTTTATGTGCACAAGATAACAGCTAATCGACTCTGCTGTGCTGTTATACTATTTCTTAAATCCTCTAACAGATTAAAAAGGTAGCAACTTTCTTGATGTCTCCTTTTAAACTAAGAGCACCGGTCAGGAAGGCACAGTGATGTGAAAACACAGCCAAGGTCCTCACATTCGTAATAATTTTACCTTGTGCATCACACCACGCTTAGGTTACTATAGAGAAATGGCTGTTACAAGTAAGTCATTTATTGCAGATTTACACCTATCTGTAGGGATTAGGTTTTCATATGGGGTGTTGATTTGTTTTCCTGTGAAGCTGGCCGTGGAAGAATTCCCAATGCCTTTGATGCTGCGTGTTAGAATAAATCCCCTGCTGGGTTGTTATCTTAGGCACCTTTCATGTTTTGTAAATCAGGTGCAGACTTCTCAGTGGAGCAGCAATAGAAGAGCAGTTGAAATGGGTCTTAGCATGGGCTGACGTGGTACGTCATCTCATGTTCATGAGACAAGAGTCCCTTCCCATTCCAGCTCGCTGTGGCTACATCTGCCTTATGCAGTTCAGGAGTCTTCAGAGAACATAACATGATGTTAATGTGTTCTCTTCTCTGGCTTTTTACATAAAACTGGTTCCCACATAGATAAGTGGGAGAGAGAAATGGGCAAAAAAAGATGATCCTCCTTCTTAGAAGGAAGTGTAGAAAAGAAGTAGAAGGGAAAAAGGACAAGAGGGAATGGCCTCAAGTTCCGCCAGGGGAGATTTAGGCTGGACGTTAGGAGAAAATTCTTCAGAGAAAGGGTCATTGGGCACTGGCAGAGGCTGCCCAGGGAGGTGGTTGAGTCACCTTCCCTGGAGGTGTTTAAGGCACGGGTGGACGAGGTGCTAAGGGGCATGGTTTAGTGTTTGATAGGAATGGTTGGACTCGATGATCCGGTGGGTCTCTTCCAACCTGGTTATTCTATGATTCTATGATTCTAAGTTGGAGAGTAACGAGACATTCACGTTAGAACATTTTTGAGAAAAACTTTTCCTTCTAGAGTCATAGGATCATTGAGGTTGGAAAAGACCTCTAAGCTTATCCAGTCCAACCATCAGCCCAACCCCGCCGTGCCTTCTAAACCATGTGCTGAAGTGCCATGGCCACGGCCACACATGTTTTCAACCCCTCCAGGCGTGGAGACTCCTCCACTGGCCTGGGCAGCCTCTGCCAGGGCTTCACCACTTTTTCAGTAAAGAAATGTTTCCTAATATCCAATCTAAACCTCCCCTGGAACAGCTTGAAGCCATTTCCTCTCAACCCATCACTTCTCACTTGGGAGAAGAGCACAGCACCCACCTCACCACTTCAGGGAGCTGCAGAGAGTGATGAGGTCTCCCCTCAGCCTCCTTTTCTCCAAGCCAAACAGCCCTAGGTCCCTCAGCTGCCCCTAATAAGGCTTGTGCTCTAGACTCTAATAAACAAAGAGTCAGTCCATTAATAAAGAATTTGGATACGACACTGTTTGAGCCCTTGAAAGAAGCTTCTGTACAGAATCAGAGAATCACTTTAGTTCAAAAAGACCTTTAAGTTCATAGAGTCCTACTGCTAATGAACTTTGAAACCCCACAGTCTTTTGTTGATGCTTAGCACACAAAATGATTGGAACTGTTTTTAGAAGTAATTTCGTAAAAGTAAAGCTAATACAGTCTACTGAAAGACAGGCAAGCTTCAAGGTAAAAACCACTCTCTAACGTATGCACTAGTTACCAAGGCAGGAGCAGGCCATTATTTTGCAGGTAATTAAGAAAAATAAAAAGCCATGTAGTTGAAAAAGAAATAATAAGGCGTCCATACCTTCAGCATTGTGTGAAGCTGCTTGGTGATCTGGTGTGCAGCGTGCTAGAAGCATGCACTGGTGTTCATACAGAGAGCTGTGGAAAAAGATGAGTCTTAAACTATGTCGTTGCTTCTTGAAATAATTTCTTCTGTGAATGTGACCTTTAGGCATTCACAACTGGATCTTCTTCCTTGCTGTGGTGATGATTATCCCACTGAACATAGCGAGAGCACATTAATTTCTCTGAACCCAATGCCCAACCTCAAATGCAGAGACCCTTCCAGGCTTATCTGGAGGAGGGAAGGAATTCCTGTTCCTGTTGAGCATTGTTTTCAACACCAGGAATCCTTTATTAAAAATGGCAGCCAGGAGGGGTAATAAGCTTAAGTTATCTGACCTTCTGAGCAATCGTCTTCTCAGTTTAGAATTTAATCTGATAAGGAATAACCTGCTGTTGACATCAGTTTGGTAGGGTGGATGCAGCACTTGGACATTATGTCCATGTGTTTCATGTCTGGATGGCATTCAACCCTAGTCTGAGGAAAGAGATGCCTTTTGCAGCTGAATACAATTGATGTTGGTGTTATCGGGGTCTTCTAGGATTCTGAGGAATACTTCACTGAAATGAGGAATAGGATCTGAATAAAGGAGAACTCTGAAAAAGGAAGTACATATGAGGTGGACAGGGCCTTTGGAGTGCGTGGAATGCACTTGTCAGCAGTTATTTTTGTGCCAATAGGATAGATAAGTTTTACTGTTTACATACCAATTTGCTCTGTTATTGAATAATTTCTGTAGTAACCAGGGCAACAGTTCCATCACATGATAAATTCATTACTCCAAAGGTACACATCTTCATAAAGGAAATTCATATCATCATGTTATATAGATGCTTGGAAAATTTACAGCATTTGTTAGACAGGAATAGGTCCAGCAAATAAACAGGGTTGTCCCAGACTTTAGGTGGTGTGGCCACAGTCTATGCGTACTACAAGAAGTCTTCCCCCTGATTAGCCTGGATTAGATTAGATCTAGTTTAAGATCTGCCTAATAAAACCATGCTCTTGAATTTCTTTCCTTCTGTTTCTGCTCGTAGATATTGGAACAGAAGCACCCAGGTGAGGTGCTTCTCACCAGGTGAGGTGCTTCTGTCAGCACAGGATGGGAACAATAAATCACAGAATCATGGAATGGTTTGGGTTAGAAGGGATCTTAAAGCCCATCCAGTTCCACCCCCTGCCATGGGCAGGGACACCTCCCACTGGATCCAGTTGCTCAAAGCACTATCCAACCTGGCCTTGAACACCTCCAGGGATGGGGCAACCTCCAGGGAATGTCCATAGCTGGACATCTCCCAGACAGGTAAACTCTATTCCAGTACATCAAAGTAAATTAGCAAATCACTTCTATTAAAAGAGATGAGCCACTTCATAGGTCTAAACATTTTTCAGTGTGTGATAATTCTGGAAGTCAAAAGCTTTTATAAAATTAGTGGAAGAATTTCATCAGGATTGAAAACAAGGACTTTTTGTAGCCCGTACAACACATGGCATGGAGTGATGCTGAAGCTGTTGAACAATAGTTTTTCTTGTATGTAATGATACAGACAATATTCTGTCCAAGTGAAGGAAAGGTAGGAAAGAGGAACATAAAAACTAAAATTAAGAGATTCAAGGTGCTAAATTCTATGCAATCTGTGGAGAAATATGTCTTCAAAGTCTTCAGACCAAGAGAGAACAGGGAAGCAGCTCTATAATTACTCCAATGAGATAGTATGCCAACAAAAAAGGAACAATTAGTGATGTTCCCCAGTCAGTAGATATTTCTCCTTAACAGAGTGAACTATTGCAGAGATATGTAATTAGGACCACATAATGATAGGTTTGGTAACTCTATTCCTGTCAAAAAGGGAAGAAAATCCATCCTACTGATAATTGCAGGTTTCTCTGTGTCTCACTTTTTTCCATCCTCCCTTTCTCTTCATCAGATTCTTTAAAAATACCTGGCTTTTGGCTCACCATAGTTGAGTTTGACTCAGCAAATGCATTTATAGATGGCGTTCAATGAATTAGTAAAAAAACTGAGAGTGTGAACCATATAATTCAGAGATAAAAGTTCCTGGCTTGTGAAGTGAGAATGAGCGGAAGCACAAAAAAACCCTCTGTGATAATTGTAAAAATCCTGTTGGTGTCCTTTCGCATGGGTCAGTTTGGTGGTGGTGCAGTGTGTTTGGTTTTTTGTTTAATATAGACATTCCTTTGAGAGCCCCAGTGGTACTGAAGGACGCAACATGATGTGACTGCAAGTTCTCTGATCTCTTGCCACCTTACCAGCTCTTTGGTTAAGGATGCAATACAATCAGTGAATATTCCTTCTGCAAAAATATAGCAAGATTTCAAGTAGGAGGACCCTGGGCCCTTATGAAGCGTAGCCAAAGACTCCACAATTTCCATGTAAACCGGTGATGTGATGACAGATACTGCATTGCTTAAAAAAATGGAATCCTGAACAGCAGATAACGTTGAACAGACAAGAAGTGTCTTGGAGCCTTTGGCAAATCAATATGCAAGAAATACTCTGCACACGATTTTTACAGGCTAGATGGCATAAGAGATGACAACTTCAGCAACCAAATGCTGAAGCCATTATCAGTTTGTAACAACCTGTAAATGCTAGGATAAAAGTGATGCGGGTCCAGGGAGGTGGTTGATTCACCTTCCCTGGAGGTGTTTAAGGCACGGGTGGATGAGGTGCTGAGGGATATGGTTTAGTGTTTGATGGGAATGGTTGGACTCGATGATCCGGTGGGTCTCTTCCAACCTGGTTATTCTGTGATTCTGTGATTCTGTGTGATTCTTTGAAGTTGTTGGCTTCAGTGAAGTCTGAGCATTATGTCTAGGACTCCTTAATGGGATTTCAAAATGAGATCTCCAGGTTAAAAACTCAAAAATGTGATGCCAATTCCTGGGGAAAGGACTTAACTGCTCTTCCCAGGAAGAATGATCATTTTGCTATGCTAGGTCTGAGGACAAGGATTAATTTCATGGCATCCTGAGTCATTCTTGAGGTCAGCCAGACTCATTATTGAAAAACTCTACTTAAGAAAGAAAATGATAGAATGAATCACAGAATGGTTTAGGTTGGAAGGGACCTCAAAGCCTATACAGTTCCAAGCCCCTGCCATGGGCAGGGACACCTCACACTGGATAAGGCTGCTCCAAGCCCCATCCAACCTGGCCTTGAACACCTCCAGGGATGAGGCAGCCACCACTGCTCAGGGCAACCTGGGCCAGGGCCTCACCACCCTCACATCTTTCTTCCTAAGATCTCATCTCAATCTCCCCTCCTTCAGCTGAAACCCATTCTCCCTCGTCCTAACCCTGCATTTCCTGATCAAGAGCCCCTCCCCAGCTTTCCTGGAGCCCCTTTCAGTTCTGGAAGCTGCTCTAAGTTCTCTCTGGAGCCTTCTCTTCTCCAGGCTGAACAACTCCAACTCTCCCAGCCTGTCACTGCAAAAATACCTCCTCCAAAAAAGTTAAAAAGCCTAGTGCTAACTCATGCTCTTTTGGAGGAAACTGCTCATACTGCAAGCTGCTGAGTACTTGCTGAACATCAGTTATAAGTAGACAAGTTAACTGCTTGCTCATATTGGGGTTCTTGGCACCAACTTGGTGTTGGTTCTTCTTCTTCCTTGTTGGAGGAGTTCTCCGGTTGTCATGCATGAGGGATGGGCCTGAAATGCACCAGTTTCACATCTGAACTCAGTCGATGTAGATACCATGCCACCCGTGAAGCATGACAAGTTGACCATTCCTTTAGGTGACACCTCTGCATGCGCATTACCTGCAGCTCCACCTCCCCCAAACTGCTCTTTGGGTGGCACTTTTGCATTAGTAATCCGTTATAGTTTCCACTTTATTTGTTTCAGTAACCATGATCTTAGTAATCAGTTAAGACCTAAGTACAAACTAGTTAGATTACAGCATGACCTGGGCAGTAGGAGGTGCTCCAAGGTGTGAACCTGCTGCCCTGGGTAGCATTAATGGTGACAGTGAGCTGCTGACCAAACTTTGTCCACTCTAATACTGGGGAAGCAGTGACTGTGCTCCCCTTCTGGCATTGATGGAAGGAGGTGTCAGAGGAAGCCACTGATGGTGCACAGGTCATGTCAGGGCTACAAGTCACTCGAGCTGTGCCACATATTCTTGAGCACCATCTACTGGCCCTGTTTCTGGAATATTAGTAGCTATTTGCGAGTGTTATGTTGATTGTTTGCATCTAAAACCTTAACCGTATGACATCTGCAGCTTTCCTCAGCAAAGCAAGGTCAGTGAAACCAAAATGTGCAGCTGTTTATATTGTGAACTAGGAATCTGACTCTGTGACTTGAAAGGAAAACCTTCCTTTTGTTTTACTCTTACCAATGACTTCGTTCCTTTCCCAGAAATAACATCTTGCTTCTGCTTTATGAGGATGGCATGAAGCTGCCTCTAAAGAAATAATCAAATACCTCAAGCAACATCACATTGAGAGCAAAAGTCAATTTTCATCTTTGCAGACAGCTGGTAACACCAGGGGCCTCAGGAGGCCATGGACTCCACTCTGCTTTCTGAGTAGGATTGATCTTCATTTTCAGTCTGGCTGCAAGATCATGAACAAGGCAAGCAAGAAGTTTCATGCATGACCTGATGTGTTTAGGAGCCAAAGCCAGCAGTTAAGTTCTGCCAGGCTGGCAGCTGGTGGGTTTGCCCCCTGGGTGCTGCGACTGCATCATTTGATGCTACTGTTCCCATGGAAGTCCCTCTATAGTCCTGATTGTGACATATGTTGGAGATTCTGCATTGCCTGTTGTATTTATTCGCATCATCTTGTCTGCTTTACATCTGTTGCGCAATCTCTTTTGTAAAGAGTAATAACTGACATTACATTCCTGTGTGTAGAAAATGGGCATGAGAAAGACAGGTTGATTTATCTAAAGGATGTGATCGGCCAGTTATGGCTTATTCCCATTTTTAATGTGCTGGTAATACCACTACGTAATTAATAGGAATGGATTTTGCCAGTCTTCAAATTTTCAGTTGACTTGAGTGTATTCCAATATGGTTTTTTGAACTAGAAGCATCATCTGTCAACATCTGAAGTATTTTTTCACTTTACAGAACAAGCAAAGGAGCGAGTCTGTTTTCTAATGCTGATATAGGAGAGCTCGTTAAACGAGACGCAGAGTTATAGCAGCACTGAAACAAAAACCAGCTTTCCAAAAATGTAAAGAACAAGGTAGGCTTGAAATCTTCTTCCTGAAAAGATCTACTACCAAAAAAAGATTTTTACAGTGGCTTCTGAGATAAATTACACAAAGTCAACAAAAATTGTACACGACTTAGATGAAGTGGCAGGTGGAAACAGAAAGAAGGAATATTTATTCATGTGTGAATTTGCAGTTTGGTTTTCTCTGCTGACCTTTACACCAGCAAACACACTGTTAGGGGACCAAAGGCAGTAGGTACCTGCTGCCTTCAGGAGGGGGTTTGCACCTCCTCTTATATCCTGCCCAGCAGCAAGGATGCTCCTTTGAGGGGGACTCCATTCCCAGAGAAGTGCGTGGTTGTCCTGGGTATCTTAAAAACATGATTTCAAGTAAGTGTAGCGATGACCACTCAACTGTACTCCTATATCCAATAGGATGGGGATCTCAGCTGCCTGAAAGCAGTTTAAGACTTCCTAAATTTGTTCAAATAAGTAAGCATCATCTTTCAGAAAATTACCTACCGAATTCAATATAGATAATTAGAAGCGAGATCATATAAACAGTATAATAGTGTACCTTTCATCCCCATAATCTGTGTCCCTCCGGTGTTCTTAGATAACTGACTCAAAACAACCACACGTTGACTCAAATCTTTTTGGAGAGAACCAGGATCTTTGTTCCTAGGGCTATTTCTTCCCCCCTTTCTCTTTTGTCATTAAAAACACTAAGCCAAGAATATTATTCTTCTGAATTCCCAAACTTCTTGCTATGAATGCAATTCCTTCCATTACTACAGAGATAACGATCTATACTTACTCTCCTACTGTCAGCAGTAGCTCTCGCCTCCCAAGTACTGCAACCTGCAGAGATAAAACTTAACCACCTTGCTCCACAATTCATACTTTGTTTCTCCAAACAGCAAAATGGCTTATTTGAAGGCAAGAACACACTTTCAAGCGTGTTCATTTCAGTATAGAATTTGGTTCCTTTTGGATAATTTGTGATCTAACAAAACCAATCAGAACTCTAGTTTTGCTTGCAGCCTTATTTCCACCTCGACACACTGACCTTTACTTTTCTGCATATGTCCACTCATCTAACTTACAGAAATTGGCCCATTCTGCCCCCTAACTTTGGGATTACAGTAGGTGGGTTCATTTTTTACAAGGGCATGGAGTGATAGGATGAGGGGAAATGGCTTTAAATTGGAAAGGGAAAGATTTAGATTAGACATTAGGAAGAAATTCTTCACAATGATGGTGGTGAGGCCCTGGCCCAGGTTGCCCAGAGCAGTGGTGGCTGCCCCATCCCTGGAGGTGTTCAAGGCCAGGTTGGATGGGGCTTGGAGCCCCTGACCCAGTGGGAGGTGTCCCTGCCCCTGGCAGGGGGTGGGACTGGATGGGCTTTGAGGTCCCTTCCAAACCAATGCATTCCATGACTTTGGTTGGGTGATCAGTGCTGCTATTGTACATGAGAAAATGGAGAAATGTCTCTTGTAGCCTCGTTCTTGCCCTGATTCATGTCACAGCCAGACCTAGTTGAGTGGGAAGGATCACATTCCACTGCAGAGGGCTAGAGTTGTACAGCAGGACTGGAGTTATCAGCAGTGAGCATCAGGGTCCTCTGTCAGGATGGAGCATACTGACAACCTGTGAGCTTTAACCAGCACCACCTGCCAAAGTGGGTTACCTGGCCTGGGTTCAGAGCACCACTTCACTTACGCTTGCAAATCCAGTCTGTGGGCAGCATCAGGGTGACTTCATGGGGTTAAAGCTATCACGAGATCTTTGGTCTGCCAGCCTGTGAGGAAGGAAGATGCAGGACGAGTGTCTACCAGATACTCCAGGGCACTGAAGTTTGTAGATCACACCTTTGTGGTGCAGTGAGCATTTACTATTTGTAATTCAGAGCAGCATCAGGAAGGAAAACCCGACCATTTGGTAGGAACAAACTTTCTCATTGCAGTTAGAAGATGGTAGCTGGAGTGAGTTAAGGCTGCTTCCAAGCACAGAATCTCTAACGCTTCCTCAGAGGGGAGAAAATAAGATGACTGCTATTGTCCTTGCTGCCCCAATCGTTCTTAAAGGTGAAAGCACTGACTGCAATGTGAACATAATTTTAGGTCCTCTCCCACTGCCCATATGTGACTGTAAACAAAATACCTCCTTGTTAAATAATTAGCTGCTGGTGCACTACAGGCTCTCAAGCCCCAGCTGTGAAGTTTTGTCAAAGACAAACTCTTTGTTTACACACAAAAAGAAAATAAATAAAGAAATATTTATGTGAATTTTAAACCAAGCCTCTGAAACAATTAAGTGGAGCTGAACAAGTTCATAAAACAAAGACGAATGACGTGTCCCCTGCACCGCTTGGCTGGGTGCCCCCATTGATTGACTCGTAGAATGTTACAGGCGTTAAGTTGGTATTTTTCATTAGTTGCAATGAAATATGAGAATCTCTTACCTTTCCTTCTGTCCAGTTCTGCCTTGTAACTAAAGCTATGCTAGCATTATTTATTTGTGCGCAGGAAAGACTCAAGGCTACTTCACAAACTTGGGTCCTCCTCTAATCTCTTCAGTAGGTATTCCAGAAGTTTGTCTTATCCATATGGGACGGGTTCATCATGTGATAATGCACTTGTGGGCAAGAGGAAAATTTTATCAATAGCAGCCCTGCAGAGAAGGACTTGGAGTGCTGGTGGATGAGAAACTCGACATGAGCTGGCAATGTGCGCTCACAGCCCAGAAGGCCAAACGTGTCCTGAGCCGCATCTGAAGAAGCGTGGCCAGCAGGGTGAGGGAGGTAATTCTGCCCTTCTACTCCTTTCTTGTGAGACCTCACCTGGAGTCCTGTGTGCAGTTCTGGAAACCCAACATAAGGAGATGGATCTGTTGGAACAGGTCTAGAGGAGGCCACGGAGATGATCTGAAGGCTGGAGAACCTCCCCGCTGAGGACAGACTGAAAGAGTTGGGCTTGTTCAGACTGGGGAAGAGAAGGCTCCGAGGAGACCTTAGAGCAGCTTCCAGTACTGAAAGTGCTTCAGGAAAGCTGGGGAGGGGCTCTTTACCAAGACATGGAGAGAGAGGATGAGGAGGAACAGTTTTCAGCTGAAAGAATGGGGGATTGAGATGAGATGTTAGAGAGAAATGTTTTGCTGTGAGGGTGGGGAGCCCCTGGCCCAGGCTACCCAGAGAAATGGTGGCTGCCCCATCCCTGGAGGTGTTCAAGGCCAGGTTGGATGGGGCTTTGGGCAACCTCAGCCAGTGGGAGGTGTCCCTGCCTATGGAACTGGATGGGCTTTGAGGTCCCTTCCAACACAGACCATTCCATGAATCTGTGAGTCTATGAAAATATCAGATTTATTTGCAGCAGAAGTGTTTCATGGATTGCTTTGCATTCTGTTCCTCTTCTTCTTGCATGCGCGTACCAGTCAGAGCATTAGGTTTTAGCAAAGCCTGTTATAGCATCCACCTTAAATTTTATTTAGAATAACATGAAACAATGCTGTGGATATAACCCTGGAGGCAACTACATGTGAAGCCATTTATCACCTAAAAAAATGTGAGGAATGTTGAAAATAAACTTACCGTTCATAGTCATATTTTCATTTTTTTAACCTGTAGTGCTAAAGGCATTTTTCTTTGTTCTCTAAGCATTTTCCTTTCTTTTTATTCTTTATTTGTTTGATACCAAAACTGCTCCTGTATCAAAAAGCAACTTGAAATTATTCCTCAAAGTGTGAGAAATGCGTGAACTTAAGAGCACAAAGAACCAGACATCTTCACATCTTCCCCTCACCTTCCTCCAGCCAGAGGGTTTGTTGCTGCCTCACAATACATCAAAAATAAGCTCCTATGCCAAGGTCTTAACTACCAAAGCCCCCTCTTGTTCCTCATCACAGCGTAAGCACAGGCAGTGGGATGTCTACACAGTTACAGTACCCAAGGAAGGGACACGATGGGGCAGTCGTGCAGCTTCAGTTTAAGTCACAGAATCGCAGAATCACTAGATTGGAAAAGACCTCCAGGATCATTGAGTCCAACCATTCCTTTCAGTCACTAAACCATGTCCCTGAGCACCTCATCCACTCATCTTTTAAATACCTCCAGGGATGGTGACTCAACCACCTCCTTGGACAGCCTGTTCCAGTGCCCAGTGACCCTTTCTGTGAAAAAAAAATTTCTGATATCCATCCTGAACCTCCCCTGGCAGAGCTTGAGGCCATTCCCCCTTGTCCTGTCCCCTGTCACTTGGGAGAAGAGACCAGCTCCCTCCTCTCCACAACCTCCTTTCAGGTAGTTGGAGAGAGCAATGAGGTCTCCCCTCAGCCTCCTCTTCTCCAGGATAAACACCCCCAGCTCTCTCAGCCATTCTTCATAAGGCCTGTTCTCCAGCCCCCTCACCGGCTTTGTTGCTCTTCTCTGGACTCGCTCCAGAGCCTCAACATCCTTCTTGTGGTGAGGGGCCCAGAACTGAACACAGTACTCGAGGAGCGGTCTCACCAGTGCCGAGTACAGGGGGAGAATAACCTCCCTGGACCTGCTGGTCACGCCGTTTCTGATCCAAGCCAAGATGCCATTGGCCTTCTTGGCCACCTGGGCCACTACTGCCTCATGTTCAGTCACTGTCAACCAACACCCCCAGGTCCTTCTCCTCCAGGCAGCTTTCTAGCCACTCTTCCCCTAGTCTGTAACACTGCAGACTATTCATGAGAGCAGTTTGGTATCCGCAGTCAGCAGTGAACTTAGCAGGCTAGAGGTTCCTTTTGGTGCTGTTATTATTAGCACAAATAATGGGAGAGTCCCTCCAGGGCAGGGAGAGGTTAGTTTTTGGTTTTTTTTCATGTGGTTCTGCTTACAAGAATTGCTGCTCTAAGTGGTGAATTGTTAATCTGAACTGTATTCTCCAAGAGTGTGTATGAGTCTGGGTGTGCAACCCAGCTTATCAAGAAAGCACTTTCTTTCCTTTAATCTCCCAAATTCTCTCTTAGTCGACTGGAGAAGTGATCTGTATTCATTTGACGGTGACAACACCAAGGCAAGAGGTGGCTGTTTCAGCAGGAGGATGGAAAATGGCAAGGTCATGGCCTTGGGTCCTGCCCAGCCTTCCCCCAGTATCATGCCTTAGCTGAAATGCAGGAAAACCCACCAGCTTCAGCAGAGGTTATTTATACTGGCCTAGAGCAGAACAGGACTTCAATGTCCCACCAGGGAAAATGCTTTCCCTTTCCCCCAGTAGAAGGAATTCCACTACCTGGAACTACTACGCGTTTTGAAAGCATTTCAGAGAGTTGCAGAAAAGGTCGGAAGGGACCTCCAAGCCCATCCAGTTCCACCCCCTGCCATGGGCAGGGACACCTCCCTCTGGATCAGGGGCTCCAAGCCCCATCCAACCTGGCCTTGAACACCTGGATTGGGCAGACACCACTGCTCTGGGCAACCTGGGCCAGGGCCTCCACAGCCTCACAGCAAAACATTTTGTCCTAAGATCTCATCTCATCTCCTCTCTTGCAGCTGTAAACCATTCCCCCTCATCCTGTCCCTACCCTCTCTGATCCAGAGCCCCTCCTCATCTTTCCTGCAGTCCCTTTCAGTACTGGAAGCTA
Source organism: Phaenicophaeus curvirostris (assembly GCF_032191515.1). NCBI lineage: Eukaryota > Metazoa > Chordata > Aves > Cuculiformes > Cuculidae > Phaenicophaeus > Phaenicophaeus curvirostris. Next base: position 2,563,917 of record NC_091402.1, on the reverse strand, counting down.
CTGAGGTCTCCCTGCACCCTTCTCTTCTCCAGGATGAACAACCCCAACTCTCCAGCCTGGCCTCATGTGGGAGGTGCTCCAGCCCTGGGGATCATCTTTGTGGCCCATTTGATTGCACTTTATATATATAATTGCCAAATACGTTCTCAGCTTGGTAGGTGTAGAGGTAGCATGGATGCCAGTAAAATCCTTGGTAGGAGGTAGAGTAATACCAACCTAAGTGCAGCATGAGAGAGGAGGAACAAGGGAAAAGAACCCGTTGAAACCTGATGAAACTGCAAAGATTTGATTTGGAGTAAGTGTGAGGAGTAACCACAGGAACCGAGCTGCTTTTCGGAAGAGTGGCTCTTCCAGCAAGTCACATGCTTTTAAACCAAAGTTTCTGTCGTGTGTCCCCTGCTCGCCGCGTGGCTGGTGTGGAAAGATCCTGCAGCCTAGGGCTGTATTGCAGCAGCTGATGAGTAGAAAACTGGTTGTGCAGCCATGAAGGTGGAATTACAAATCAGAAAGCCTCAGGATTAAGATTCCGAAGGAGTAGAGTTTAATTACAGCAAGCTCTCTCAAGCATTACTACACAACTTGCAGCAATGTACACAATGCTGATAGATGCTAGCAGGCTGCTCGACAAGTTGTTCTACCATTTGACAACACAATTTTAGAAACACGTTTTCCCGACTGTGCTGTCTCTTAAAGAGCCAGGTGAGAATGGACTTTGTGTGGCTCAGAGGTCCCACTGAGTGATGGCGTCTTGTCTTCGACTGGGGTTCTTGATCTTTGGGCCAATAGAGCCCACCAAGAGGAGACACTGACAAACTGTTTAATTGTTTCTGTTCAGGATTGCTCGGTGTGCAAAAGCAGTAGCTGAAGAACTGGTGGCTTATAGAAAGCTTAAACTGACTGTGTTCCAAGTCAAACACAATGAACCATAAACCCAGTGGAATGTGGATGAAATTCATACCTTAGTGAACCATAAACAGGATCACTGATAATAAAATTCAACCAAAATGGAGCATTGCCTTCAGGACTCGGCTCCAGTGCCTTTTGATGACTCGCAGTATTATCAAATGTAGATGGTGTGTTGAATGCCGTAGTGTTGTAACGTTGCATTCTCTGGAACATCAATGCCAGAAATAATTTAACACCTGCACATAAATCATTTTGCAATTATCTTTTGGGAATTATTTTATCTTCATCTTTTTATTTTGTTCCAAATAAAATTAGAGAGGAGCACTGAAAGATGACACTAGGTGAAACGGAGGAAGGGTAGGAGCACTGTCAGGTTACATAAACTAAGTGAAATGTCTGTTTTCAATTATTTCATTTTCAGATTGACGTGCAGCTTTGGCTAAGGATTGTCAAACAGGATCTATTTGTGTGTGTGTGCATAGAGGTAATTAAGTGAAACTTTTAGCAACAGCGATATTGAAAATATATGTTCTGCACTCTTTAGCGTTAAGAGGAGAGATGATCCTCCTTTCCCTAAAGCAAAACAGCCATTTAATTTTGGGACTTTTTAGTCCCAATTTAAGAGGAGCTGGAGGTATAAAAGCCCTGTGCAATAAGAGCAGGATAACCGCCCGGGGTAACCTTTCAAAGTGGTGCTGAGTGAGTCATTGAAGTTAATGGAAACATTGCCGCTAAATCCCCTATGTCGTCCTTTGAAAGCCTAACCCCAGTTTTGGAAGGATATAATGATGGGCTGTATTTACAGAGCCGTATAAGATAGAAATAAATTATTTCATTTCAGTGCACTTTGTGTTTCAGTATTTGATGGGCTTTGTTTCAGCGGTGTTTTGAAAGCGGATTCTTGAAACCCTGTTGCAAACAACTTTATTTTCTACTCTGAAGAAGCACTTTGTAGTAAAATCTCCAAGTGTTTAATCCTCGCATTTCTGATAAGAGAGCAAACTGTAAATGCAACAAAGTAGATGCCACTTTATATTAGGTCAAAATGCCTCATGCAGGAAGTGCCACTAAATAAATAGCAGGGCACGCTCTGTCCCGAGGTATTTTCCTGTGTGCTTGTAGGAAGCAGCAACTGGCTTTTAGATTTATATAAATTCCCTGGAACTTTCTGTACCTTTTTTTTTGTAGCAAGGTTTCCCCTTGTGTGGAGAAGGGTGTGGGAGCGGGCTGTACAGAGGGAAGGGGCTGGCTCCCCCTCCATTTGCCAACAGGAGGTGAAAAAAGAGCCGTGGGGAGGGTTGCCCTTTTCAAAGAACAGGAAAAACGTTACTGGCCTGTTTACTAATTTTTAAATCATAGAACAGTGCAGTTAAAGGAATTGTGTAAGAAATAGTGTGAGGTCTTTGAGTAAAATGATCTTTCTGGAGGTGAAGAGAGGAAATGGCCTCAAGTTATGCCAAGGAGATTATATTGGATATTAGGAACAATTTCTTTCCTGACAGAGTGGTGAAGCCCTGGCAGAGGCTGCCCAGGGCAGTGGGGGAGTCTCCATCCCTGGAGGGGTTCAACAAGTGTGTAAATGTAGCGCTTTGGGATGTGGTTTAGCAGGCACGTTGGGGGTTGGGCTGACAGTTGGACTGGGTGATCTTAGAGGTCTTTTCCAACCTTAATGATTCTAGGAAAGCTCAAAATGCGCCTGGTTTACTTTCACACTCTGCATTCACTATAAAATATAATGTATGTTGCAGTAAAAGTCAATGCAAAACAGTAGAGAACATATTAATCTAGTTCATAAGAGTGATAGTCTCTGTTTAATTTTATTTTAAAATTAAGAGTATAACATCAACCTAACTATGATAAACATAGCTTATGCAAATCCATGACCAGTGATGGAAACGTTATACCTCAATCAGTGCCAAACAAGAGCCTTTTTTATTTGAATTAGAGATTCAATTTAAGATACCGCTGAGGAGAAAGATGCTTTATACACATGGGATTTCTTCATAGCATTAGTGCCTGAGTTAAGAGGTTACTTCAAATTTCTCTGTAGCCCAGTGGGATTTTCACCATTTCTTAGTTTACTACAAAACTAGAGCATCTCTGCTATGAGGACAGCCTGAGAGAGTTTGGGCTGTTCAGCATGGAAAAGAGAAGGCTCCAGGGAGGCCTTAAAGCAGCTTCCAATACTGAAAGGGGCTCCAGGAAAGCTGTGGAGGGGGACTTTTTATAAGGGCCTGTAGTGATAGAATGAGGGAGAACAGCTTTAAATTGGAAGGGGGAAGATTTAGATGAGACATTAGGTAAAAATTCTTCACAATGAGGGTGAGGAGGCCCTGGTCCAGGTTGCCCAGAGCAGTGGTGGCTGCCCCATCCCTGGAGGGATTCAAGGCCAGGTTGGATGGGGCTTGGAGCCCCTGATCCAGTGGGACATGTCTCTGCCCATGGCAGGGGTGGAACTGGGTGGGCTTTGAGGTCCCTTCTAACCCAAACTGCTCTATGTTTCTATGAAAAATGCCTATGCTGAACATCTAGCGTGGTGTTCATTGCCAAGATTTGGCTTCCACACCATCATTTACACTTCCACTAAACTTTAGAGATGTTGCAGTATGGAAAAATTATGGTTTAGATTTGAAGGATGTCTGACTGACCTTTGAAACATCTTTGTTTGAATAGTACTTGAGGGAGGCAGCACAGGGAGTTAAGAATAGAACTGAAATTCCCTGAATTCCTCTCCTTTGCCGCTTTCTCAGGGCAGTCTCTTTCACCGTACATTTTCTCCAAGTGTTTGCATGACTTTGGGATAGGTACACAGCACAGGGCTCTGACAGAGGGGATATGGCAATTCTTGCCAAGCTCTACCCTTGTCCTGTCCGGGAGGGGCTCCTGCACCTCTTCACTTCACAGTCCAGTGAGCCCTTGTCCTGTCCGGGAGGGGCTCCTGCACCTCTTCACTTCACAGTCCAGTGAGTCGGTGTGAATGGATGGTGAAGTAGACTTGATTTTAAAATGCCAGGTGAAACTGGAACTTCAGAGACCATAGGACATGTTCTCTTAATCGCAGCACAGCTGGAGATTTTGGTGAACGGGCAGCAACAAAATGCTGAGGGCTTCCCTTGACCTCACATCTGCAGAACTGGAGTCTCACATCAAGTTTCCCGTTATTAATGGTTCATATTCTTCGTGACGACTGTGGCTAGAACCACAGATGCTCCACCCATTGAAAAGAAATCTAAAGGGAGAGAGGAGACAAAAATTAGAATAGAAAAGCAAACCCTACTTAGAACAAAGTGAAATTTTAAAATTTAAAGCCTATTCTATAAATGTTGATCTAAAAGTGGTCAAAATACATAACTGATTCATGAGGTGTTGGTTTCTTCTCCCAAGTAACAAGGGATAGGATGAGAGGATATGGACTCAAGTTGCACTAGGTGAGGTTTAGGTAAAAAAATCATCAGTGAGAGGGTTCTCAGGCACTGGAAGGGGCTGCCCAGGGAAGTGATTGAGTCCCCATCCCTGGAAGTTATTTAAGTGAAGGATAAGTGAGGTGCTCAGGGATGCGGTTTAGTAGTGAACAGGTATGGTTAGACTTGATGATCTTAAAGGTCTTTTCCAATCAAAAGTTTCTATGACTCTATAGGTCCTCTATAGGTGATCACGTAGTCTCCTAGGCAGCCATGGCATAAGTTGTTTGGGGTTTTTTTATTAGGTCAGGATTTTTTTTTTTTTGTCTGTTATTAAAACAAAGTAAATCATACAGAAATATCACGTGAAATTGTGACTTGTTTCTGCTTTAATGCAGCTCTTGAAAGAAGTTCTAGTCAAATAATGTCTAAGTTAGTTGCCAGGACTCCAGACAAATAAGTAATTTTCTCTGGTTTGGGCTAGTACATGCCTGTTTTATTGCTTAATTATTTTTTCCAATTAAATAGCACACGCACTTGTACTGCAATATGGTATGAAAAAAGGCAGAAAGGTTTCAGCACCCATTAGACTCTGTCATCAGTTTAAGAGTGTTTGGATCAGAGGGGGAGGTCAGAAGTGGGGGTGACTTCTTCAAGTACTCTATAAAGCTTCAGATGCCTTGAGGCTTTTTGGAAATGGTAAGGTGTCACTTTAAAGTTTTTCATAGAGATGATATTCCTGTAGCTGGTGATCTACTCTATCTTTTGTTGAAATGGACAGATAGAGAGAATCTGGGGCTGCTCGTTGATGGGCTGTTATTCAAGACTGAGTATTTCAGTGTGCTTATAATTGCAGCAACGCCTCTGCCACAAATATTCACAGTTGGGGAAGGCTTCTCAGCACGTGTTTAGATGTCATTGACAAATACAGATTATTCTTACTTTATAGATGGAAATGAGGGCATAGGGATATCCTTTCCTATCATTCTTGGGAGTTACTCTTGCTGAACAGAAAGAATACTAAGGAAGCAAAGTGACCTCCGCAGTCAAAGGCAGAACTCCCTTTGTCTGTGATTAGGTGTGTGCTCACGTGATGTACTTGTTTCCAGCCAGCTGTTTGTGATTCAAACTCCTAGGTTTATGAAACGCAACAGTTTGTTCTTCCTCTGCTTCCTGCAATGGGACGAAAGGCAGCAAGGCTCCTCTTGAAATACCAGCCCTGCAAAGTGATGTACTTAGGCAGCCTTGGAGTATGTTTATACTGATTTAGCAAGTATGTGAGGCAGCAGCATGGAAGTGAAGAGCTCTACAGAGAGCTAAACTGCAGGACAGAGAGGAGATGGCATGACCTTACTTCACAGTTCACCATGAACTTCACACAGAATCGTCTTTTCAGACTTCCTAGAAAACCTAGTGGGGGCCCACCAGACAAGAAGGGCTTATTTTGTGGCTAGTGCTCTGCCCCCAGAGACCACTGTGCAAATTCTTCACTGCTTTATCATGGGACAGTGTCAATTGCCAACTCAGCTCAGGTCCTCCAGCCTAAGGTTTTTGGTGGGGAGGTAGAAGGGGAAAGGAAAAAAGATCATGTGAAACATATACTGCATGAAGTGAAAGCATTAAAATTAATAATGATCCTCTCCCTGTGATATCAGGTATTGAAACAAAGTTATCATGGATTCATGGAATGGTTTGGGTTGGAAGGAACCTCAAAGCCCACCCAATTCCACCTCCTAACCATGGGCAGGGACACCTCCCACTGGATCAGGCTGCCCAAGGCCCCATCCAACCTGGTCTTGAACACCTCCAAGGATGGGGAAGCCACAACTTCCCTGGGTAACCTGTTCCAGTGCCTCACCACTCTCATCATGAAGAAATTCCTCCTTCCATCTAGTCCAAATCTGCCCCTCTCCGGTTTATAACCATTGCCCCTCATCCTATCACCACAAGCCTTTGTGAACAGTCCCTCCCAGCTTTCTGCTTGACAGGATAAGAGGGAATTGCCTCAAGCTACACCAGGGGAGGTTCAGGCTTGACATCAGGAAAAAATATTTCATGGAAAGGGTCATTGGGCACTGGAACAGGCTGCCCAGGGAGGCGGTTGAGTCACCTTCCCTGGAGATGTTTAAAAGACAGGTGGATGAGGTGCTGTGGGGCATGGCTTAGTGATTGATGGGAATGGTTAGACTTGATGATCTAGTGGGTCCTTTCAACCTAGTGATTCTATGATTCTTGTAGCCCCTTCAGGCACTGGAAGGTCGCTATAAGATCTCCTCGGAGCCTTCTCTTCTCCAGGCTGAACTCTCAACCTGTGTTCTGTTTGAGGCATGTGGGGGCATTAAGAGAATCACAGAAAGTTACATGTTATGGGTAGGATATGTTAGGTTCTAGAACCACTGACACTGAAGACATTTTAAAGTGTTAGCTTCCACCTTAAGGAAAGGTTCAAGTAAATTGCATGTAAAACATCCCTATGTTTATTCTAGGGTGAAGTGTTGCCTCACTTGACTGTAAAAATGCACTTCTTGAAACAGAAAGCTAAGCTGAACTGGTTTCGTTTATCGTATCTGTGAAAGTGTATCACATTTCTTTCTTTCTTTCTTTCTTTCTTTCACTTTTCCTAGGAGAAAACAGAAGGAAAAGCTTTGATTGTAGGTTAAATAGCGTGTATCCTCAAACTGTTGCACCAAATTATTTCTTCTGTGCTTAATGCGTTTACTTTGAATCCAAAGCCTGGAGGTTTAACTTTGGATACCTTGAAATGCAAGTACACTTTGGTGATGGAGAAGGCATTTGCCTTCAGGTTGGGAAAAACTTAAACTAACGTCATCTCAACATGATTAGAGCTCTATGTTCTACTGACCTAGGGGCATGCATCAACAGGCAAGAGTCAGCAGAAACAATAAATTCATTCCCTTACTTTGGAGATGCAGCACTAACAAGGTGAAAATCCCTCCAATAAGAGTAATAAAGGTCATAATTATTAAGAAATCAGGGGATAAAAATATTTGGGTGTGTCATTGCAGTACTTACAGTATTCAGAATAAGGTGTGTGTGTGATGACATAAAGAGACATTATTAATAATCAACACAAAATTAAAGATCAGTCTTAGGAGTGAGGCTTAGTTTAAGGAAATTTTACCATGCTTATAGGCTTGCAGGGTCTGCATTTCCATTAAACAGTAGAAGTCTAAAGAATCAGACTTTTCTACTCCAGAATATATATCCTTATGCCAGTTATTAGAGCCAGTCAGTTCAGATTTATTACCTTTTTAAGAAGGGATCAACTTTTTGCCCTCCGGTTCTGTAGTGGTAGCACCTTGGCCCTCTACTTGGCCAGGCTAATTAGCAAAGGAATAACACTGTGCTATTTCCACAGTAGAACTGAATCATTTTAGTGATTTCTAGGTCTGATTCCATTATCACAGTGAAAATACATTGATGTGCAGCTCTTGTTCTCTTAAAAGGGGCTCCAGAGAAGCTGGGAAGAGAGTCTTGATCAGGGAGAGCAGGGACAGGAGGAGGGGGGATGGAGATGAGATCTTGGGAAGAAATGTTTTCCTGCAAGGGTGGGGAGGCCCTGGCCCAGGTTGCCCAGAGCAGTGGTGGCTGCTCCATCCCTGGAGGGGTTCAAGGCCAGGTTGGATGGGGCTTGGAGCCCCTGATCCAGTGGGAGGTGTCCCTGCCCATGGCAGGAGGTAGAACTGGATGGATTTTGAGGTCTCTTCCAACCCGGATCATTCTGTGTGTTCCTTCCCCTTTTTTCATTCCCAGTAGTTTCTAACAAGCAGTGGAACAGCTTGGGGTGGATGAGAATGCATCGTTCTTCTGTTGGTAGGGTGAATGTGACTCCTTGACTTTCAAATATCTACTGAACCAGCTACACAGGCTAGTGGGATCCCACAGAAGTTCTGCAGTTCATGTGTAAACTCACTCTGATTTTCCTGTATCTGATTTCTGTCGGTGTATGATGTATTTCTGGTTTGTGTGCATAGGATGTGTGTAAGTGCCCATCGTGGGTGCTGAAGTGAAATGCACTTTCTTCCCCAGAGAAGTTTCTAAAGAGTGGCCCTAACACAGAAGTAGCCTGGAGGCTTTGAAGGTTGGGAGGGGTGGAGCGATGGGATTGACTCTCTGGTGGAGTTGAGGCACCTGCAGACCCTGGACACCTGCTCAAAAGCCATTGCAGAGCTTGCATAATTCACAGCAGGGCTGTGTTGCTTCTGAGGCTGGCACCAGGGCAATGGGAGGTGTCAGCAGGTTCAGCAGGACTTCCTCTCTTTACAAAATAGGCTGTTCCTGCTTTCATGAACTTGGCAACTAACACCCATCACATCTGCAAGGCCTCAGGCTGCCTCTCTTGGCAGCATTCTCACCCACCAAATACTTGGAGGGAGCTCCACGTTTCTCAGCTCGCGTCCTGCAAAACTTCTTCTAACCAGGAACTGCAAGGTTTGACCCAAGCCAAAGAGCATTTAATCTCTTTAGGTTCTTTCAAGGACTTAGACTCGTGGGATGGTTTGGGTTGGAATGGACCTTAAAATCCATCTAATTCCACCCCCTGCCATGGGCAGGAGCACCTCCCACTGGATCAGGGGCTCCAAGCCCCATCCAACCTGATCTTCAACACCTCCAGGGATGGGGCAGCCACCGCTTCTCTTGGCAGCCTGATATGAGGTGTCACAAACTCTTTAAGCCATGGTACCTCACATTTCTAGAGCATATTTTGGGAATGAGAAGTACTATTCAGGAAGAACGCAATTCTTATCTTTGGAACTAAGGAATGGCTGCATTTATAGATGATTCCATGTATAAACACTCTAGCAGATCTGTGTAACGCCCTTAAAGTGTGTGTGTTTCCTCTCAGTGATTAGGAATTGGATTTTTTATTTTAGCTGCCTCTGTAGTTGAGAATATACAGTTTATAAATTCTTGTACTTCCTTAAACAGAATTTAAGGATGTCTTAGCAACATCTTTACAATTAAGAAAACACGTCACTCATTTGATCTGCTGTTTAAAATCTCAGGAACTGGTCTTTCTACCAGAAAAATAATGGAGATCATTTCTCTTTTTTACATACTAATGCAATGGTTCACTTCCCCACCTTTCAGCAAATGGGAATAGCCCAGCCTTTAAGTACATCTGTGCAAAGCCAGTAAAGATGAAAGTCCAATGCTTGTTATTATAATATAAATACTTCTACCATTTGTTCTTTGTGCGTGGAAAACTGACAGTGAAACTATGACAGTGACAGCCTGAACAGTGGAATGATGACGCAGCGGAAAACTTCACAAGATGCAACAGATGAGAACAATAATGCTGAGCCTTTCTAATCCAGACTTAAAATTTCAAAACCCAATGAAGTTTTGAGGCCTGAAACTCTTTTTACTGCACTATTGCCTATTTCCATTGAAAATATCTTCGTATACTTTGCTATTGAGAGCTAAATGGGCTGCAGGAAAAGGTTTCACCATGCTTTATCCTGGAGGACCAACATGGAATAAATGCATAACCCTGCTGATGTCTCTGAACTGGAACTGGAGTTAGGTTAGTTAGCAATCTGTCTGCTCCTTCCTCATGAGGCTCCTGGTCTGTTAACTCCAGAAGGCCTGGGCTGAAGTGATGCAGAGACGTCTCAGTAGAGAAGTCACCTAAAGCTTCGTAAGCTCCATTGCCACAGACTGCGCTTTGCTTTGCTGTATCAGCCTGTGGCCATGGGGGTCCTGGGAGACCCTACCAAGCTCCTCTTCAAATGGGGAAAAGGGATACCAATTAGGTGCTCTGCCGATGTTTCATTTGGGTTAAAGCTAGGGTAATCCATGCACATTTGCACGTATTGATTGCATAGTTAGTGTTTACGAAGGCATAAATGAGCTGAAGTTAATTAGTCATAATTTAACATGAGCTCAAACTCAAGCCTAGCAATACGTTTGAAGTGATAGAAAGGGAATAAGTCTTGAATCTTCCATGGGGAGAAATATTACCAAAGGAGGAGAATCCTGAAGTCTGAGAGCCTAAAAATTCTCTGTGGAAGAAATGCCTTCACTTCTGCAAATAATGCTCACTCTTTAGCCATGCAGTCCCCAGTAACTGGGTGTCTAGGGGTTCATTTCCATGGAAAATACATTTCTATATTTTACTGTGGCCAATTTTGTCATTATAATCTCTCTCATCTGTTTCTTTCTTGTTACACTGTTGACCCCAGCAGGTCCATGTGCTGAGCTCTGTTCTCCCACCCATGTGCTACACCAGAAATTGTTGGGCTTTCCGTCTTTGGATCCGCGTGGTGTATGTAGTGAGCTGTGAGAGCATTTGCCAAGCTACAGAGCTGTGCAAATGTTAGCTAGCTTCTCATCTGGCTACGCTTCAGACACATTTCCAGGGTATATTCATTTCTAATGTCAGATTTTTGCCTTCTGTTTTGATGTTCTCTCCTTTGGAATTCCTGAAACCTTTCCAAAATTTCAACTCCACACCAGACAGACCTATCTTTTAGGCTTCTTTCTCCATGAGGTTTTGTGAAGCCCTGTTGGAAATGAGGAGTGGCTTTTGTTTCCTCCGTGGTTTGCTATGAGACTACACTTAGGAGACCCAGCTCCACAAGACAGTGGTTGACTAGACTATCTTACCAACGCAGTCAGTTTTGCTGTCATTGCAGGTATGTCCTCCTGCAGATACAGAAGACAGTCATTTTTTGCAGAGGACAGGCTGAGAGAGTTGGGGTTGTTCAGACTGAAGAAGAGAAGACTCCAGGGAGAGCTCAGAGCAGCTTCCAGTACTGAAAGGGACTCCAGGAAAGCTGAGGAAGGGCTCTTGATCAGGGAGTGCAGGGATAGGACTAGGGGGAAAGTTTTTCAGCAGAAGGAGGAGAGATTGAGATGAGGTCTTAGAGAGAAATATTTTCCTGCGAGGGCTGGAAGGCCCTGGCACAGGTTGCCCTGAGCAGTGGTGTCTGCCCCATGCCTGGAGGGGTTCAAGACCAGGTTGGATGTGCCTTGGGCAGCCTGATCCAGTGGGAGGTGTCCCTGCCAGTGGCAGGGGATGGAACTGGATGGGCTTTGAGTTTCCAACCCAAACCATTCTATGATTGTCTAAGTTTATACTAAATAGCTGTCTTTGAAAGATGCCTGACATCTTCACTCTAGGCAACCACTTCAAATCAAGCATTGTACCTCACCAAAATTTGGTACGCTTTCTGCCGAACAGCCATGTGGCACTGCAGCTCACTGACCATCGGTCCTGTGCCTGTTCTCTCCTTTGAAGAGTGGTGTTTGTTGCAACAGGATATGTTTAGCTGAAGGAAACCATTGAGAGAACTGTGAAGAATTAACTTTGATTAGACATGTGAAAGTAAAAATATTCTTCTGCTTTGCAACCACTGGGACAGCAACACTGCCCAGGGAAGTGGTGGGGTCCCCATCCCTGGAGGGATTTAAAAGCTGGGGAGATAACGTGCGCAGGGATATGGTTTAGTAGTGGACAGGTGCACTTGGACTCAATGATCTCAAAGGTCTTTTCCAACCAAACCACTTCATGATTCTGAGTGACCTACCTCCAAGGTAGTTTATAGTATTGGTGCACATCACAGTAGCATTTTCTTCTGCTAGCAAGACTGACCTAAAGCAGAGCTTTCTCTTTCAGCCATTTCTTACTTATTCAAGAGTCTTTAAAGTGCTCCCTATTATTTTTCCTTCAGTTTAGCATCACGGGGAGCTCCCTCTCCCCTACTGTTCTTGGTCCGATGTGAGGTAGCAGCATCCTGTGGCACAGACCACCCTTGCTGAAGGAGCCACATTTCCTGGAAGTGACAGTAGTGCAGGGCATGGAAATAATGACAGCTGTCTGTAAAGTTGAGGTTGAAAAGAAATCCTATAAATATGAAAGCTTTCTATTACTTTTGCCTTGTAAAGGTGGATCAGGTAGAACCTGAAGTATAACTCCTGTTGCTACAGGATAGCATCTTGTGTATTTCTTCGGAGTTTTTATTCATGTGCTGGGAAGATCAATGGCATATCTCTGTGCTTCTGTCTCTGTGAGGGCTAGGAACCATAAATGAGCTAAAGAAATAAATAGCAGAGCTGTGGAGAGCACATGGGGTTTGATGGCCTCTTCCTGGTTCTACTCAGATAGCCCAGTGTGCTCATACGTGGGACGGTCACTGATTATTCTGCCGACCTTTGACGTAATAAAAGTTTCTTCTGATGGATAAAATTGTGCTGAGCCCCCATCCTGTCCAGATGCAGAGAATTGCCAGCAGGTGGCATGCAAAGGGTGCTGTTGCCATGGTGGGTTCCTTCGGTGGGGTTTGCCCCTTAAATTGAAATAAAAGATGGTGAAGTGAGAAACGCCCTGGCGATTACTGTTCTACTGTGAATAAGGACAACAGGCCAGCCGGCCTCCCCGCTTCCTCCAGAACAGCGTTGAGGAACCTTTTTGCTTTTGGAGATCTCATCACTGAGCTCGGGAGCCAGTGTCCATCTGTCTGTCCGTGAGGAGTCCGTGAGCCACAGCCCTCGCCTCCCCGAGGCTCCCGGCATTGACAGCAGCGCTTGACGGCTGGCGAGAGGGGCGGAAAATACAAGGCACTTTGTTTTGTGGTGCCATTGCGAATTTTTCTGTGACAACAGCTCAACGGGCTGGCCTACTGCCACGGGGAAACTCCGTCTGGATGAAAGCAATACTATTTTTTGTTTGTAGCCTTATTACAAATGTCTGGGTTTAAGAAACTCCTGCTTCTCCCACATTAGCGCTCTAGACAAATCTTGCGCTACCTTTGTGGCCGGGCCTAACAAACGCTGTCACTTTGACCTAATCCACTTTTCTGCACAGCTGTCCTAAAGTCACCTTTAGTTTTATCACATTTTAATGCAAACAAGGCCGGAAGGGTGCTTGTTTGGATTGAAGAAGCTGTGACAATTCATCTGAATGGGAACTTCAGTAACTGGGAAGAAAAATGTGACAGGGAGCTTTATCACCGCGCACAACGATCTGAAAATTATTGCTTCTTTAGAAGCCTATTCTCCTCTTGGGGCCGAGCACAGCCTATGCTAAGCAGCTAGACAGAGCTCTGAATGGTTTGCCGATCCTAAAGACAGATTTTAATTCTATTGTTTGTGGGTATCGCTGACTTTCCTAAGAGGTTTCAAAGACAGAACGAGGCAGCTGACAGAAGACGTCGGCGGATCTTTAAAATTCAAATAGCAAAGAAGGCTTTTGACCAAAATCAGTCAAACTCCAATGATGTTTGCTTTCAAAATTTGTCAGGTTCATTTAAAATGAAGTGAATTTGCAAAACATGCTTTTTTAAGCCTTTTGAAGAAAGTTTATATAACCATTAATTTCCTATAACAGCATGAATAAAGTAGAGAGATATTTTTTCTTCCTAAAAATCTGGAATTGCCGATTTTCTTTTCAGAAATTATCTGTTGAAACATTTACCAAATGTGGGCAAATATTTATACAGGCACAACACGTGTTTGTATTAATTATTTTTTGTACTTGAAGTAAATTCCAAGTGAAATCGCAGAAGTGCTTAAATATTGAAAAGCTTTATCACACACTTCGATAAAGCTGTTGCAAACTGAATATTTGAAGTATTTGCAGAACAGCGTAGAATGGATCCTTCTTGCAGCTGCAGAGTAAAATGTAGGTGCTGGGAAATAAGGGATTCAGTCTCCTAGGAGACAGCAAACTGGGGCTCATTGGGATCGAGGAAGCTCGGAGCTGCTTGGCTGGCTGACTCTGCTGTCCCGTAGCTGTGAGCTGAATTGGCCAAGCTGTGCACAGTGTAAGGAGCCTTGTGCAGCAGAAAAAGTGCCTCTCCAGGAGTTCACACACCTACCTCTGCAGCTGAGAATAGTGAAATATGTTCAGGAGCTGCACATCTTCAGCTCATGGTGCGGAACGCTTTATACAGATATTAAAATAACCCTTTGGCACGAAGATTAGAAATGTATTTACCTCCTACTGAATTCTCACAGGTGGAATTATAGTGGGGAGGTTTTATAACAATGCAAACAAATACCTGGAGTTGAGACGTATCTCCCTCTTAATGCAAGTGCATGCAAGTAGACAGGAGATCAAGAACCAAAAAGTCCACTGTGTGCATGACAGCTCGGCGTTTGCTGTGAAAAAGCTACTGAAATATAAGATTTGCATAGTCTTTTCTCTCCTTCCTCCTACCCCTGATTTCTAAGATTGCAAACCTTAGCGAACAGCAACAGTGCCAAAAAAAACCAAATGAAATCAGGGCAATTCCACTGTCAAACAGAAAGGATGGCACCTGCCCAAGGTGGTTTTGGTGACCACATCTGCCTGAAAAGAAATGGCTATCAGATCCCATTACTTTTATTCAAAGAGAGTCTACAGATTGTGCCGTGGCAAAGAAATATTTCAGTGTGATAGGGCGATTTTTGGTCTTAAAGGGACTACGTATTTTGAACTTTGATAGTCTTTAATAACAGCAACACCTTGCAGCACCATGATTTTCCTGGTTGCTTTCAGAAGCCATGTGCTTTGTGGCCAGTGGGACCAGTAGGGTGAGGGATGGGATTCTCCCCCTCTACTCTGCTCTTGTGAGACCCCACCTGATGTCTTGTACCCAGTTCTGGAATCCCCAGTGAAAGAAGGATATGGAACTGTTGGAATGGGTTCAGAGGAGGCCGTAGAGGTGATCCAAGGGCTGCTATGAGGAGAGGCTAAAAGAGTTGGTGTTGTCCAACCTGGAGAAGGGAAGGCTCGAGGGAGACCTTAGAGCAGCTTCCAGTACTGAAAGGGGCTCCAGGAAAGCTGGGGAGGGGCTTTTTGCAAGGGCATGGAGTGATAGGATACAGGGGAATGGCTATAAATTGGAAGGGGGAAGATAAAGCTTAGACATTAGAGAGCAATTCTTCATGATGAGGGTGGAGATGCCCTGGCCCAGTTTGCCCAGAGCAGTGGTGGCTGCCCCATCCCTGGAGGGGTTCAAGGCCAGGCTGGATGGGGCTTGGAGCCCCTGATCCAGTGGGAGGTGCCCCTGCCCATGGCAGGGGGTGGAACTGGATGGTCTTTGAGGTCCTTTCCAAGCCAAACCATTCAATGATTCTGTGATTTGTGGGATGCGCAAGAGACTGAGCTGGTACTGAAGACCTTAGAGGACTGACAGCTCCTGTTCCCATTGGAACTGCAGAGTCAAACCCAGCATATTCTGTTTTGACAGAAACCTGTGGCGCTTCTCATATGGGCCTGGGGACACAGCGGGGTGTTGCTGGAGAGAGGAGCTAAATCTGTAGCTCCGTTGAGCAGCTCGAGGCATGCGGGCAGCCTGGCCCCAGCCTGGCTGTGGACAGCTCCTCAACAGCTGCCGGCGCGGGCGGGAGGATTTCTAACCTCAGCAGAAACTCATTTGTGCATAAAGACAAAGTCTCCTACAGCAAGCAGGGCCTGGGGAGGGGTCAAGGTCTCTAAGCTGCCACCCTCAAGGACCCTGGCTGGAACATACCTAATTAGTTTCATAAAGCACCAGGACTGCAACACATCTTTGTATAAGAATTGGGCTGCTTCTGCCTGGGTCCTTTGAATACTGCCCTGGTGATAGCTAAGAGTGCTTGCCAAAGGAACCTGCCATCCTGCAGAGGTTGCATCTTTCCTTCAGGTAATTACATGCATTTCAGCCTTTCCTAATGCATATGTTAAACTGCAAGGCTCTTTTCAATCTGTTTGAAATACAATTAGAATTATCTTTAATTGTTATGACTCATATACCAAGACTTCTCTGCAGTGTTGCAAGTGCTGCTTCATAAGTTCTCCTCCATTCTTTCCATTATATCCTTTGCATCTTCTTACCACTTTCCCTAATATTTCATCGGGTCATGGCATGTCCTGAGTTGGACAGGACCTACAAGGATCATTGGGTCCAACTCCTGTCCCTGCACAGGACACGCCAACACTCACACCATGGGGCTGAGGGCATTGGCCAAAGGCTTCTGGAATATTGTCAGGCTTGGTGTCGCGACTGCTTCCTTGGGAGCTGTTCCAGTGCTCCACCACCCTCTGGGAGAAGAACTTTTTCCTAACGTCCAACCAAACCCTCCCCGGCAGATCTACCTGCGGTTCACTCGAGTCCTGTCATTGGTCACTAGAGAGAAGAGCTCAGCACCTGCTCCTCCTTCTCCCCGTGTGAGGAAGCTGCAGAGCACTTCCCTCAATTTCCTCTCCCCCAGTTTGAACAGACCCAGTGACTTCAGCTGCTTCTCACACAGCTCCCCCTCTAATCCCTTCACCAACTCCATGCCCTTCTCTGGATGCTCTCCAGTAGCTTCAGATCCTTTTTATCCTGTGGTGCCCAGAACTGCCCCCAGTGCTCAAGGTGGGGCTGGATCAGTGTGGAGCAGAGCAGGACAATCCCCTCCCTTGCCTGGCTGGATGCACCCCTGGACACAGTTGCCCTCTTGGCTGCCAGGGCACTGCTGGCTCATTTGCTGATCACCTTTCTGAAACAGCACACTTTTCATCTTTTCCACAAAATCGTGACTTAATCTGCCCATTAATTACTTAGTTAGGTTAGCTCAGTTATTTACTAAGTGGCAAAAGCAAGAGAGGAATTGAAGTCTGGGAAGCTACAAAACCCTATCTCCTTATACAGGAATGTCAGGTTGTTCTCACCTTAGCACTTCCATCCGTTTATAGTCAGGCACTTTCCAGGGAAGCAAAAAGAAACGATCCTTCTCTTCGTCCCTCCATACCTGCATGCCTCACGCTGACTGTAATTACCCTGAGTTGGTAAATTCTTCAGCTCCAGTCTGCTCCTGCGCTCGGTGGGTCTCTAATGGATCTGGTTATGCCCACAACAGCCCTATACACAAACCACTGGCATGGACTCCAGCGTGAGATAATTAACCACAAAGTGAGTTATATGTCCCAGGCTGAAAACATAATGAAAATCAAGGTCAGTTACCCTGCTGCAGGAGACGAGGAGGAGTCTTCTGCATAGGATTCTCATGCTTGACTTCTCACTCTTTCCAAGACTGCTTTTTAATATTTAGTGGAATTACATCTGTATATAGAAAGGTTTTAATCTGTTGAGTTATGAAGTAACGAGTGGTTTTCATGCTAATTTTTAATTCATTATTTTTAAAAAGTCCTTTAGAGCCCACTGGAGCTGGACTGCAGGGAATGGGAGAAGGAAACTCTTCTGATTCATTTTTAACCAGTGTTGCAGCAACAGGGACTTCCTGGGATTCTAGGGCTGCAGAGGGGATTCCTGGCAAAGCTCACAGCATATGGGCATCAACTTTGAAGGTTCTTTGGGCAATGTCAGAGCTGTTCTAGAAAATCTTTCATAGAATTATAGAATGGTTAAGGTTGGAAAAGACCTCTAAGATCATGAAGTCCAAGCATCTGCATGCCACCACTGTGCCTACTAAACCACGTCCCAAAGTGCCGCAACTACACGTTTTTTTTAACCTCTCCAGGGATGGAGACTCCAGCACTGCCCTTGGCAGCCTCTGCCAGGGCTTCACCACTCTTTCAGTAATGGATTTTTTCCTAATATCCAGTTGAAACCACTCCCGGCACAACTTGAGGCCGTTTCCACTCATCCCATCACTTGTAACTTGAGAGGAGAGCCTAGCACCCACTTCACCACAACCTCCTTTTAGATAGTTGCAGAGAGTGATAAGGTCTCCCCTCAGCCTCCTCTTCTCCAGACTAAACAATCCCAGTTCCCTCAGCTGCTCTTCACAGGACTTGTTCTCCAGACCCTTCCCCAGCCTTGTTGCCCAAAGTCAATAACTCCACACGGTGTTAGCACTGCTTACTAGGAGAAGCTGTTGGTTATTTTGCCTTGTCTGCTGCCTTGGTAGCAGACCCTCTTCCTTCCTGATGCCTTTGTGCAAGTATAAATGGGGGCAAAACTAGGATCTCCTGTTCAAGCTTGCATAGCAATTTTGTGGCTCTGTATACAAGCTAGAAATAAAATCCCACTTACTTGCTTAATTTTGTGAGCTGCCTGGAGAGAAGAACAGTGTTTTTCAGTCAATTGAGATCTGAGTTTTCTCTGCACTGGAATGCATTCTTTTTCCAAATAAGCATTAATCTATAGAATCATTCTGTCTGTGTATTGGGGCGGGAGAACATGAAGCTTTTGCAGTTCTGAGTGGAAACTCCATTGCAGAGCAGAGTGGAGATGAAGCATACGTGGATGGTGGCAGAAGCCCCAAATTAATAGGCAGTTATGAACAAATGAAGTAGCCTGAATATAATACAATTAACAGAAATTAGGGCAGGTTAAAAAGGAAAGAGTTTAGCTTGGATCACAGAGCTCACTACTGCACCTGTTACTTCATTTTCCATTACTTTATCCCTCCTTCCCAGCCGATGAAGATCATAAGCTATTTCTTGGCTCACAGTGACACTTCCCTTACTGTTACAGAATTGTTCCACTCTTGAATTTTATGCCATTATCTTTTCATCTCTTGTGGCTGATCTTACTAGTCTGCTTTACCTCTAGCTTATCCTTCCTTCTCTGCTCTGTTACCAGAAATAGTGAAATTCCCTTTGCATCCTTTCCTCTGTCCAAGGTAGGTGGGTTATCTTCCTCCTTAAACTTTCCCAGTCATCTTCTGAGTCCCACCCCCGAGGCAGCCAGATCACGTCCCTCCCTCACAACCTGCATACTTGCTTTTGTTAATTGTACCCCACCAGGGTCTAACATTTACAAGCTTGCTCTGCTGGCTTATCTGTTAAGCCCTCACTTTTTACCATCTGAACATCCTTATCTACTTAGTATTGTCCATTCTATGATATCTCCAAATGTATCAGCTGATTTTTTTGTTCTTCTTGCCCACTTTTACACTTCATATTTTAAATTTCCCCTGCTCCCTTTCTTCTTGTCACAGTGTGACAATAAACTTTTTTTTTCTGTCATTGTAAACCAGTCTGTCTTTGACTGCCTATCATGGAACTATGGAATCATTAAGGTTAGAAAAGACCTCTCAGCTCATCCAGTCCAACCCCACCGTGCCTGCTAAACTATGTCCCCAGGTGCCATGGCTACACATTTTTTTGACCCCCTCCAGGGATGGAGACACCGCCACTGCCCCGAGCAGCTTCTGCCAGTGCTTCACTACTCTGTCAGTAGAGAAATTTCTTCTAACATCTAATATGATTTTGAAGTGCTTCGTTTATAGTAGCATTTTCTCCTTTGATTCAGTTTCAAGTTAGAAATGTGACAACGAGAGCGGTCAACAAAACTCATATTTTGCCCCAGCATCACTGTTGCTCTCCATTACCCACCTTCCTATTTCTACAGCTAGCCCCTCTGCTTCTGTCTGCTCTTGATCTGAGAAACACATTCCATGCACAATCAGCATAGCTTGTCCTCTTCTAGGAGCTTCATCACACCCTGTTCTACAGAGAGATCTCTAATAAAAAGTCAGTTTGAAGATAGTTAGGCAGGGAGATGACTAAGAAAACCTACTCTGTTAATCATGAATGTGGCACAAACATGTCATAGAATCATAGAATAGTTGGGATTGGAAGGGACCTTAATGTCCATCCAGTCGTGGTGATAGGACGAGGGGCAATGGGTATAAACTGGAGAGGGGCAAATGTAGACTAGACGTAAGGAGGAGATGAGAGTGGGGAGGCCCTGGCCCAGGTTGCCCAGGGAAGCTGTGGCTGCCCCATCCCTGGAGGTGTTCAAGGGCAGGTTGGATGGGGCTTGGGCAGCCTGATCCACTGGGATGTGTCCCTGCCCATGGCAGGGGGGTTGGAACTAGATGATCTTTAAGGTCCCTTCCAACCCAAACGATTCTATGATTCTATAAGACGCTGTCTGTTACAACAAGTAATTAGATTTGGATTTCAAGTGAAATATTATTTCAGATTTTTTTTTCTGGGTGAAATATAGAAAATGGAAAATTAGCCTTATAGAGCCCATTCAATGGGGTGTGAAGAGCTGTGTAAGCTCTAGTCTTTTCATAGAATCATAGAATCACATCACCTTCACGTCATTTCACCTTCTTGGGCTGAATTGCTACAGCTACACAGCGAGGGAAGTGAACCCCGTTGGATTAACCTGTTCTTACATTGGTTTGTTCTTTTTGGTTTTAACTTTGAAAAGCTGAGGGTAAGGCGGTGTCTGGCGGGGGGTGGCCTTAGCTCAGGGTTGTTGGAGGGCTTTTCTCCTGGGGACCAGTCTGTCTCTGTGCTGCACGCTTGTGTGGCAGTTGCCTAGTGTAACCGGAGATGAATATTCTGGAACGCGCAATTTATGATAGCTGCGATCGCACAAGTATCAGCTGACGATACTGTGTCACGTTTTATTTCAAAGAAGTAGCGGTAACAATGGCTCACAGTAATAACAGTCCCGCTCCCGCCCCCGGGGGAAAAGCAGCGAATGCTATCTTGCTACATGATCTCATTTCTTTTAAGCTTTGCGCTAACCGCTGACATATCGCATAAATGCCTCCTTTATTACCTGCCAGTGATTGTCTTCTGTGTTGGGAACAGCCCCCGGAACCCGTGTCCACATGCCAGCAAAGTGCTTCGCTTACTCCATGTGAATTTGTCTCTGTCTGGCGCTCCGTGAGGCCCCTCTATACACCTGAGCATCCCGACTAACTTGGGGAGCCTAAATTACACCGCCTCTGAAAGGCCTTTGTTCAGGTGCCTCGGTGGAGCCGGGGCCGGGAGCTGGCGCGAGCCGGGGCTGTGTTTCTCTATCTGCCATTTTAGTTAGGGGTTGGGGTTTTCAAGTTGTGTCCAGCTAGTAATGTAGCCTGGCCACGCATCTCTGCAACGATTCTAGTTCTTATCTGTCCAGTTGCTTTTAAACAAAAGCAGCACTTGGTCACATCAAGCTCGCTACCTTATCAGCTCGCTAGCAGATAAAATAGTTATTTTTCAAATTGCCTCTCCCTTTCCAGTTTTAAATAGACCTTTTCAGTCATTTTAGTCTCTAGATACTTGTTCCACATGAACGAGAATACATGTTCTATTTTCTACAACTATTCATTCAAACTCCCTTCCCATTTGGACGGAGCACGTCCTCTCTCTTTCATTATGTTGTTTTTATCTGATTTGTCCGCCTCTGCTTAAATCATAATAAATGTGGGGGAGAAAGTAGTGCACAAGCCAGAGTGACCTCTTTTCCCAATGGTGAATTAGTCTGCCACACACCCCCATCCTTGGATGAGTTTGTCGCTGATGGAGTTGGTAGGTGGCACCTTCTACCTTTATTTTATTTCCTTTATTTTTCTGCAGTGTACTGTTTTGAAAAGACAGGCAATTATTGGGTACTTTGAGTACACAAAGGACTAAGTTCTTCAATAAATTTGAGCTTTGCACATAAATATTTTGATAAATGATGACTAATGCAGCAAAGGTAATAACAAACTGTTCAAGAAAGAGAATGGATCAAGAGCAGCCCTAGAGAGGAGGACTTGGGGTGTTGGTGGATGAAAAGCTCAACATGCCGGCAGTGGGCACTTCCAGTCCAGAAACCAACCCTGTCCTGGCTGGGACAGGGATCAGGCTGGGACCCAAAGCAGTGGGACAAACAGGATGAGGGAGCGGATTCTGCCCCTCTTCTCTGCTCTGCTGAGACCCCACCTGGAGCCCTGTGTTCAGTTCTGGATTCCTCAGCACAGGAAAGACATGGATTTGTTGGAGCGAGTCCAGAGGAGGCCACAGAGATGATCCCATTACTGGAGCAGCTCCCATAGGAGGACAAGCTGAGAGAGCTGGGGTTGCTCAGCCTGGAGAAGAGAAGGCTCCAGGGAGACCTTAGAGCAGCCTCCAGTGCTGAAAGGGGCTCTAGGAAAGCTGGGGAGGGATCTTGATCAGGAAGTGCAGGGATAGGATGAGGGGGAATAATTTTCAGCTGAAAGAGAGGAGATTGCAATGAGATCTTAAGAAGGAATGTTTTGCTGTGAGGTAGAGGAGACTCTGTACCAGGTTGCCCAGAGCAGTGGTGGCTGCCTCATCCCTGGAGGTGTTGAAGGCCAGGTTGGATGAGGCTTTGAGAATCCTGATCTAATGGGAGGTGTCCCTGCCCATGGCAGGGGGGTTGGAACTGGATGGGCTTTGAGGTCCCTTCCAACTCAGGTCATTCTATGATTCTATGAAACTACTTTGTCTGTGAGCTGTTTCTGGTTGCTGCACTCTGGGCTATACACTAGTACCACTCCACCAGGTCTCTAAAGATCTACAAGTCCTTCTGTCTGTGCTCTTCAAGCCAAGCCTGGTCTCAGATTTGCCAGAGTCTCTTAGTGCAGCTTTGTAGGGCTCCAGGATAAGCCGACGGTTCACCGCAGGGTCTCAATTTCAGTCCCTTTGGGGCTCCTACCACCTTTGCTTCTGGCTTGTGTACCACCCATGCAGGATCACATCGATCCCTGTCAGTGGGCCCATTTGATGCCTTCCAGTCCCACAGCCGTCTCACCAGAGTGGAGTTCACGCAGATTCACAGAATCACAGAATCACAGAATAACCAGGTTGGAAGAGACCCACCGGATCACCGAGTCCAACCGTTCCTACCAAACACTAAACCATATCCCTCAGCACCTCGTCCACCCATGCCTTAAACACCTCCAGGGAAGGTGACTCAACCACCTCCCTGGGCAGCCTGTTCCAGTGCCCAATGACCCTTTCTGTAAAGAATTTTTTCCTAATGTCCAGCTTAAACCTCCCCTGGCGGAGCTTGAGGCCATTCCCTCTTGTCCTGTCCCCTGTCACTTGGGAGAAGAGGCCAGCACCCTCCTCTCTACAACGTCCTTTCAGGTAGTTGTAGAGAGCAATGAGGTCACCCCTCAGCCTCCTCTTCTCCAGGCTAAACAACCCCAGCTCTCTCAGCCGTTCCTCATAAGGCCTGTTCTCCAGCCCTTTCACCAGCTTTGTTGCTCTTCTCTGGACTCTCTCCAGAGCCTCAACATCCTTCTTGTGGTGAGGGGCCCAGAACTGAACACAGGATTCGAGGAGCGGTCTCACCAGTGCCGAGTACAGAGGGAGGATAACCTCCCTGGACCTGCTGGTCACGCCGTTTCTGATCCAAGCCAAGATGCCATTGGCCTTCTTGGCCACCTGGGCACACTGCTGGCTCATATTCAGTCGGCTGTCAACCAACACCCCCAGGTCCCTCTCCTCCAGGCAGCTTTCTAGACAGACTTCTCCCATTCTGTAGCACTGCATAGGGTTGTTGTGCCCCAAGTGCAGGACCCGGCATTTGGCCTTGTTAAACCTCATGCCATTGGACTCTGCCCAGCGGTCCAGCCTGTTCAGATCCCTTTGCAGAGCCTCCCGACCCTCCAGCAGATCGACACTTCCACCCAGCTTAGTGTCGTCCGCAAACTTGCTCAGGGTGCACTCGATGCCTTCATCCAGATCATTGATGAAGACATTGAACAGGGCTGGACCCAGCACTGAGCCCTGGGGAACCCCACTTGTCACTGGCCTCCAGCTGGATTTCACACCATTTACCACCACTCTTATTATTATTATTATCCCTCCTCTGCCAACAGAGGAGTACAAACATTTCCAAATGTCACCTTACTTCTTCTCGCCATGCACACGTACCCGCTGTAACCAAGAAACAGGCCCTTTGCCAGCAGATTGCACAATATTCCACCAGCAGGACTGGAGCTCCCCAGACTTTTCTCCAGGCTGGAATTTTATGTGGGCTATTTGGGCTCCAGATGGAAACCACGCAACCTAAATAGCGGGGTTCCACTATGAGAATAACACTGTTTGAATGCTACTTTTAGCATTTGGGAATAAAGCTTTCAAGGGCTGATTTTTCCCTCAGCGTTGTTTCTGTTTTAACTCTCTCTGTATAATCTCTTCCTGCTGAAATTAGGACCAAAGATGCATTTGTACGCTACAGTTTCAACTGCATAAATAGCTGCTTCGCTTCTGTTGCCACTGCTCAAGCTGTCTAAACAACGGCTGGGAACGATGGTAACAACTAGTATGGAATAGCCCTGGGAAAGTGCAATAATGCAAACTTCGAATGGGGGTGAGGGAAATTGTCTTATTTTCTTTTCTTCAGAAACATGAACTGACTTCCCCCAGTTGTTTGCTTTAGTTTGCTGATTTGCCAGGTGCACGGATCCAGTAGGCCAGGGCGCACCCAAGACATTTGCCTGGATCGTTTTCTTTCCTTTTACATTGCTCTTCAGATCCTGTTGCATAAATTAACACGTCATTTTCCCACATTTGGTAACAGGGGGTTGGTTGGTGGTTAAACATGGTTTTATTCTCTCCTGCACTTGTGTTGAATCAAAAGTGTTGGGTGGCAAGTGGGTTTCAAGTACGAGGAGTTTCATCAGAGCGTAACTGTGTTTTCATCTTCTCTTGTGTCTGAAGGATGAGAGGAAATGGCCTCAAGCTGTGCCAAGGCAGGTTTAGATTGAATATCAGGAGAAATTTCTTCACTGGAAGGGTTCTCAGGGAGTGGAATGACTGCCCAGGGCAGTGGCTGAGCTCCCATCCCTGGAGGGATTTAAAAGGTGGGCAGATGAGGTTCTCAGGGATGGTTTAGCAGTGGACCAGAATGGTTGGACTCAATGATCTTAAAAGTCTTATCCCACTGAACAACTCCATGATTTGATGAAACCATCTGTCTCTTACTGTCTTCTCACAGCTGTGATGGTAGAGAGCTCACAAGTCTGCAATATGTACTGTGGTTTGGTGGTTTCACAGATTGTTAAATGCAATGTTTGCATGCAAATCTCAGTTTTTTCTGACCAACCAGAAAGCTTCTTATTTGGTCCATGTCTTATGAAGAGTAAATACCACCAATTCTCCCCACAACATGGGAATCGTTCTGCCCTTCAGTTTGATAGAGGTGAACATAAATCATTCAGGATGGTACCTCCAAAGCCAGCATCAGCAGTGGGGGTTGGGAGCAGTGATTAAACAAAGCGGCTGAAAGTCAGGACTCCTGACTGGCAATCTGAACTACAAATTTAGCTTTAAAAAAGAGACTGAAACTCTCTTTAAACTCCGTTAATTTGCACTCTGAAGTGCACATAAAGGGTAGCTGACTTATATTAGATCAGTCTGTAGCATTACTTTACATTTCTAAATGCTGGTAACTGGTGTCACTATTGTCAGAATCACAATTTTCAGTGATTGCAAAACCGCTCTCCTTTAGTGCAGGAACACATTCCTTCCCCGAGCACCGCGAGTGCCTTTGGCCAGCTTGCAGCGGAGGATGAAGAGCGGGAAGATTAGAGAGTCTGTCCTTTTTGCTTTCAAAATGAATTTTCATTCAGTAGTGGCTAAAGCTGCTGGACAGATGGCTTCAAAAAGCCCTTCGACTAATACATGTTGCCAGCCCTACATCCTCTCTTCTGTTAAACATTTCATTCATTATGCAGTTTCAAGGAATGGTGAGAGCCAACTCTTTCTGCCAGTGTCACCCCCGCACGTAACTCCCCCTTCATTCCAAAGAGCTGTCAAGAGGCATTTTTCTTCGAAAGGGGTAACAGTCTAAGTCTTTGCCACAATCAGCTTCTGAAGAGGAAGCACCTTGCGTTCACCAGAGCGCAAGCAAGTGCTGAGATGGAATTTAAAAAAGAGAAGAAATAAAGGGAGAGAAAAATCTCAGAGGCTCTCAGGGAACTGTTCAGCCTCACAAAGCTTTGTCAGATGTAGCGCGTGGTACAGACTTTGTATTAAAGATCCAGCTTGGTGTGCACAAATAGTGCCTCAGATGCTCCACAGGTGACCAGCAAGGGGAAAGAACTGAAAATAACACGGCAGCTTTTCCTTTCTACAAGAGCTTCTTAATGGTGCAGAGCAAAAGTGGCTATTTTTCATTCCAACTCCCATTTTGATCCAGCTCAAATTCATCTGTTGGTAGAAGTGAGGAGGAGAAACAACCAACTGTTGGTTCTGCTTCTGTTAAGTGTCAGAATTTCTTCCCTTAAAAATGCCAGGAATGAGAGCTCCTCTGGGGACTGCGATCTTGGCCTCAGCAAACAGCTCAGCAGTGGGACCGAGGGCACGACCGCACCAGGGGCAGAGCTCACGGTGCTCCATGCGCCGTCTGCCCGGGGCGAGTTCAGCTGTGCCGGGCAGCCACCTCTCCAGGTGCTGTAGGTACCTTGGAGGCACCTGCACTGAATTTCACCTGACTGCAAAGGATTTGGCAAAACTTTTCATGGGGATGTGTGAATTTAAAACAAAGTGCTAAAAGATAAGGACAGGCGGAGAGAGTTGGGGTTGCTCAACCTGGAGAACAGAAGGCTCCAGGGAGATCTTAGAGCAGCTTCCAGTGCTGAAAAGGGCTCCAGGAAAGCTGGGGAGGGGCTCTGGATCAGGGAGTGCAGAGGTAGGATGAGGGGGAATAATTTTCAGCTGAAAGAGGGGAGATTGAGATGAGATCTTAGGAAGAAATATTTTGCTGTGAGGGTGGGGAGGTCCTGGCCCAGGTTGCCCAGAGCAGTGGTGGCTGCCCCATCCCTGGAGGTGTTCAAGGCCAGGTTGGATGGGGCTTGGAGCCCCTGATCCAGTGGGAGGTGTCCCTGCCCATGGCAGGAGGTGGAACTTGATGGGCTTTGAGGTCCCTTCCAACCCGAAACATTCTATGATTTTTCTGGTCTATTCAACTCTAAATAACCATTTGTAACAGAAGGTGGGGCTGTGGAAGGACCATGGTTTTGTTCCAGTGTGCAGGCTTATGAAGGTGGGACCCTCAGTGTCCTGAGGAGAGTCACTGTGTTCACCAAGGCTCTGTGCTGTCACACACAGGAGGGCAAAAATTCTTGGGTTTATGCCAAGAAGGAATGATAACCATCTTTCCTTCTTCTTTCCAATATCCATACACCTGCAAGATTGGCGTGGTTTGGACTTCCTTCCTAACATGATGTCCCCAGCTCCTTTCTCTTCATTGGCATAAAAGTAGAAGGGAAGGGAAGGGAAGGGAAGGGAAGGGAAGGGAAGGGAAGGGAAGGGAAGGGAAGGGAAGGGAAGGGAAGGGAAGGGAAGGGAAGGGAAGGGAAGGGAAGGGAAGGGAAGGGAAGGGAAGGGAAGGGAAGGGAAGGGAAGGGAAGGGAAGGGAAGGGAAGGGAAGGGAAGGGAAGGGAAGGGAAGGGAAGGGAAGGGAAGGGAAGGGAAGGGAAGGGAAGGGAAGGGAAGGGAAGGGAAGGGAAGGGAAGGGAAGGGAAGGGAAGGGAAGGGAAGGGAAGGGAAGGGAAGGGAAGGGAAGGGAAGGGAAGGGAAGGCTCTGAATTCTGAAATTCTCTGTGTTTGATCTGCTTGCTGATAAATTTTCTGTAAAACATTTTGAGAGTAACCTCAGCCATTCAGAGTAAACGGAGGTTGAGACAGGAAGAGGAAATGCATTTCTCATTTTAAAATACATCTCAAACTCTTTTAAATTCAAGGAATTTAAAGCATCCTAGTTTTCTGGCTGCCTAGTATGAGGAGAAAGGATAGGAATTTTCCCCATCATAATAAGATTTCCTTAAGTTGCAAGAATTTCTTAAAGTGTTTACAAACCTGAGTGAGTTAACAACTGCTCACATGAAGAGCTCTGAACAGTCTGATACCCCTAGTGCACAGATTGTAAATACACATGAAAAGTAGCTCAGCAGATTAATTTTGACCCCAGTTATGACTTGCAAATCACTTCACTGGAATTTCAACGCATGGGACTCTGCAGACAGAATGAATGAGGGGAAGATGTGCCAGGGGAGGGTTAGGTTGGACATCAGTTCTTCCCCCAGAGAGTGGTGGAGCCCTGGAACAGCTCCCAGGGAAGCAGTCACGGCACCAAGCCTGACAATATTCCAGAAGCCTTTGGTCAACACTCTCAGCGCCATGGAGTGAATGTTGGGGTGTCCTGTGCAGGGACAGGAGCTGGACTCGATGATTCTTATGGGTCCCTTCCAGCTCAGGGCATTCTATGTTTCTATGGGACTTCCTTGCTTTGCCTGGTGTGAGCACTTCTCTTCTTCTAGTAATCAGCATTCAGGCCTTCAGCATCAAAATTATGTTTCTGAGAGTTTTATGAAACATAGAACTTAAATCTCAGGCTACATTTTAGAGGAGATTTATATATATGTATATTTCAGTGACAAAATAAATGTATCCGTCTTACAAGGTTGGGGTTGTTCAGCCTGGAGAAGAGAAGGCTCTGGGGAGACCTTAGAGCTCCTTCCAGTGCTGAAAGGGGCTCCAGGAAAGGTGCGGTGGGGCTCTTGGTCAGCTAGTGCAGGGACAGGATGAGGGGGAATGGTTTTAAGCTGAAAGAGGGGAAATTTAGATGAGGTCTTGGGAAGAAATGTTTTGCTCTGAGGGCTGGGAGGGCTTGGCCCAGGTTGCCCAGAGCAGCGGTGGCTGCCCCATCCCTGGAGGTGTTCAAGGCCAGGTTGGATGGGGCTTGGAGCAACTTGGCCCTGAACACCCTAAGGGATGGAACAGCCACCAGTTCTCTGGGCAGCCTGGGCCAGGGCTTCCCCACCCTCTCAGCAAAACATTCCTTCCCAAGATCTCTACTTAATCTCATCCTTTTCTGCTGAAAGCCACTACGCATTGTCCCATCACTACACTAATCTAGCACCAAGAGAACAGGGAGAACATGAGGTAAACCACAACCCTGCACCAGGACTGGTGGGTCCCCTACACTGACCTGTCAGACAGTCTTCCTGGACTACATTGCCTCCTGGACAGTATAATTCATAAATTCTCATATATTTATGATCAGAGTGTTTTGGTATCCAACCTCATTTAGTGTCCAACTATTGATATGGTCTTAAATAGTGACAAGACAGAAGTGACAAACCACCAGGGTAGTTCCATGAAGACCTGGATATCCCTTCGATACTATTGTGATTTGATGGAGTTACTGATTGCTGGTTAAAGACTTGAGCAAGACCAGTAAGAATGTACTGTGGGGAGAGTCTGAAGCTATTTAAGTGATTTGAAAGAGGGGTAGCAACTCATACAGCCCATGGAATTTAAGGCTGCTCTCTTTTGTCACAGACTGTGATGTCTTTTCGACTCTGCTGGAACTCAAAGTTGTCAGTATGATCCATGAAGTCAGAATGTACCCCTTCCTCCTCTCTCTGAGAATCTTCTGAACTGCAAACTGGCTTAAGTCCTGGTGGAAGATGCAATATGGGGAACAAGGAGAAGGAGGTCCCTGCTATTGAAATGCATGTGGCCAGTGAGATCAAAAGGCATTTTTAATGGTTTCAGAAGTGACAGAGTGAATAGGGAGCCCTGTAGCAAAGAAGCCATTGGAAGGGACAGTTCGAAAAGACCCAGTCATTCCCTGTTCCTGGATTAAATCACAACAAATGAAAGATAATGAAATCCAAGAAAATAATGAGATGTTTAAATGTTGGGAGGTAATCTGTTCTGAGCCAAATCCTGCATTCTAAAACACCCTGACAGAACCTGAATTTAGTTCACAACAGCATTAGTCACTGATTTTGTCTGGGTTTCAAACAGCCGCTGAGAATTTGTGCTGAAATGGCTCGGAAAGCTCAGTCTAAGGGCAGATGATAACGGTGACGTGACTGTCGGTACCAGTTTGTTCTCCAAAGATTGGAATAGAAAAGTCAAAGAGCTTCTTATCCAACTTAAATATTTTGGCTGCCACACTCAAAATCACAAGCACAGCAGGAGACTGAAAGGAAAGTTTTCTAGGCTTCAGTGTGAAACTACATCAAACATGTGGGTCAGCATCACCCAAGGGCGTAGTAGAGATCCCCTTTTATTACTTAGAAAATGAGGCTATGGCACATCTGTATGACAGGATGTAACATAGTTAAGGGATCCAGTATGGAAAGTGGCTCCAGGAAATCTGGGGATGGGCTCTTGATCAGGGAGGGCAGGGATAGGATGAGTGGAACGGTTTTCGGCTGAAAGAGGGGAGATTGAGATGAGATGTTAGAGAGAAATGTTTTGCTATGAGGATGGGAGTCCCTGGCCCAGGTTGCCCAGAGCAGTGGTGGCTGCCCCATCCCTGGAGGTGTCCAAGGCCAGGTTGGATGGGGCTTGGAGCCCCTGATCCAGTGGGAGGTGTCCCTGCCCATGGTAGAGGGTAGAACTGGATGGGCTTTGAGGCCCCTTCCAACCCAAATTGCTCTGTAATTCAATGAAAAATACTGAAAATACTATGAAAACACCCGAAAAATACTATGCTACTTATTTCAATCCAAGAAGGTACCTGCTACAGAAAGGAAATTGAGCCAATCTAAAAAGAGTTCAAGATGCTTCAGCATTTAAGAAGGTGGAGAAGGGAAGTAAGATGCACAGATGAAGGAGCTACCAGGTCTACCAGGAATTGTGAATGCCAATGCAAGGGACCTGCAGCTCAGGGATTGCTTTGGAACAGGACACAGTTGCAATATTGCTTTCAGCTGCATAAAATACAAAAGGTAGTGCTGTTGTCTGAGTGGAGTAACTGAGTGGAGTAACTGAGTGGAGTGCCATCAAACGAGTCTTGCACTATGTGTAGGTCATGGAATCCAGCAGATTGATCTCTCTTTGCTGTGATCTAGAAATGGAGTGATACTTGGCACTGGGCATTTGGGGAGATCCTCTGATCGTCTATTGATCGTTAGTTTTTAAGACCTGTCTGTCTTACTGGTTGCCGTATGGTGGTCATTGCCTTTAGCAACTGGAAGAAAAGGGGAAGTGAGTTGGAAAACTCAACCCCCATGGATGATTCCCGCATTTGTAAACTGCCACTGTTCTGCACTTCCCGTACACTGTAGCACAGAACCATGGAATGGTTTGGGTTAGAAGTCACCTTTACAGGTCATCAATTCCAAACCCCTTGCAGGAGCAAGGACATCTTCAACTGAATCGTGTTGATCAGAGCCCCATCTGTAGGACCCAGGATAGAGAAAATGCTTCCCAGGAGAGTCACCTTTTTAAGAGCACACGTGCTGCCATGTAGGTGCATTGCTGTGGGGGTTTAAATATCATTCTATATATGTCAGGTGCTGGCATCTCCTTCACATGTGAGTGCCTTGTTTTAGCAATAAAAAGATGCATCCTTTGCATGATCATAAATCTCACTGAAAGGATTAAAAGATATTTGGATGCTCAGACTTACTACGGCACAGTGAAGTTGCAGTATTTCTTTGCTTGGGATGTAGACATTATACAATTACGCATGTTGTAGAAATTATCCTAATTAATTGCCTCATTTAAGCAAGTATGAAGTGCTAATACATGAAATTACTCAACTCCCGTTCCTCATTTCATACTGTTTTAATCCAGTTCGTAACCTTCAATGAGATGCAAGTCAGACAACAGGACAGACATTCAGCAGTCTTGTCCCTGGGAAAACAAAGACAGATCTTGGTGACAAAAACAAGCTGGTTAATGACCAGCTTCTAATACCCAACATTCTTTAAAAGAATAATGAGGAATGAGATGAATGAGCAGATCTGTAGCCGACTCAATAATGACTTTTTTTTTATCTAACTACATCTGCTTTTAGAAGGTTTAAGACAATTTTGGCACATGATTGACTCATATTTGAGATAGATAGATAGATAGATAGATAGATAGATAGATAGATAGATAGATAGATAGATAGATAATGTCCAGAGAAGGGCAACGAAGCTGGTGGAGGGTCTGGAGCACAAGTCTTATGAGAGGCAGCTGAGGGAAGTGAGGTTGATTAGCCTAGAGGAGGCTGAGGGGAGACCTTACCACTGTCTACAACTGTCTGAAAGGAGGTTGTAGCAGGGTGGATGCTGGTCCCTTCTCCAAGTCACAAACAATTGGATGAGAGGAAATGGCCTCAAGTTGTGGCAGGGCAGGTTCAGATTAGACATCGGGAAAAAAATCTTCACTGAAAGGGTTCTCAGGAACTGGAACAGCTGCCCAGGGCAGAGCTTGAGTCCTCGTCCCAGGAGGGATTTAAAAGACAGGCAGACAAGGTGCTCAAGGATCTGGTTTAGTAGTGGTCAGGTGCGGTTGGACTGTTTGATGTCAAAGATCTTTTCCAACCAAATGATTCTGTGAGACTTGGGTTCACAGCTTTCTCCAGGAACTGAGATACTGACTATCACTGCCTTGAGATTCATCTCAGGGAGGCTTTCTCACCACTAGGCATTCATTCTCCCCTTGAACCAGCACAGAAATAATGCTAATATAATGTGCTTCTCGACACCTGGTTGCTGGTTACGACTCCATGATGGTGGCTCCCAAGGACATTATGGTATGTTCCCCTGATCCAGCCGGGAGCTGCTAGTGTGTCATTGCTAAGACATTTTCAAGGGTCGTGGTGAAGGTGCCTTGGTATTGGGCACTGGATGTTGAAATGCATGCATACATGTATGAGAAAATTGGATGCAACATTACCCAACTCCCCCAAAATAAAAGAGGAGCTGGGTTTCATGGATTTTCTTAGTGTGGTAGTTGTGTTCTTGAGGACAAAAATCACGCCACCATTGTCATTCTCTAGTTAGTGGCCTTCATTTACCCCATGGTCCCACGGATATGGGGATTTTATACGGTGATTCTGTCCACAAATCCTTTCAGAGGCTTTGAAAGTGATAGCAGCAATAACAGTGACTACAGAATGTGTCCGGTTTTGGAAGCGTTTTGCCAGACTCTGTCCTAATGCAATGTTAATGTCTCTGTCACTACTGGTGTTTCAGAGCATTGGTAATGCACGGCCTGGCTAAAACAGGAGCTCGGTGCAGAAAATTGCTCACAAGAAACAGCTTGTTGGCTAGATTTCCCCGAGAGAAACTCCAAGGTGCCTTTGTAACACAACCCTTTATTAAGGAGAGAAATTGAGTCAAAGGAAAGCATTGCAAGCCACCGGGGTTAACCAATACGCCACTTAAATATAACTGTAGTTTGTGTTATCTGTAACTGAAGAAGGTCATAGGATCTATCACTCGCGGTGGGAGTCTGTAGTGCCAACAAATTAGCATCGAAAGCTCTGGCTCGGCATACAGAGCAGGGCAATAACTGCAGCCTCTGAAAACTTCTCAAGAGAGCTGCAAACAGAGGGGAACAAGCTCCCTCAAGTTTGTGATCTTCCTGTCATTTATTACAACAGCTACGCTCTTGTTGCCAGCCTTAATGGGCTTGAGAAACTGTCAGTTGAGCCTTAGAAAGCAAACGGCGGGGATGGTGATGCCAAAGCAGCCAGTGGGAAAAGGAACCCCCATGAGGCGTGCCTCTCACTGGAGGAGCACTGCGGTCGCTCGCGGGGCGGCCTTGGCTCTCGGGGCAAGCAGACATCTCGCCTCTCTTTGCTTAAAGGATGAAGAAGGCAACAATCGGGTAAGCCTGGAAGAAAAAGGACTTCTGAGAGAGTGGAAAAGAAAACCAATTTACTTTGAGAGCAATGAATTTAAGTGCTTTTGCCCTTTCCTAACAAGACTGGGTAAGAAGGAGAAAAAAGGGAGAAAGCGAAGTCTCCTTCTTCTTCCCCTCCCCCTCGCAAAATCCTACATGCCCTTTTGGCAGAGATCCATCATTCACTTAATGTGTCCTGCTGAAATCAATTCATGTGTCAGGATTTGGAGAGCTAGAACAAAAATTGTTTGCTGATCCCATCCACAGATCACTCAAGAGGATTCATAAAGGTTAGGGGATAAAAAAAATAACAACCAAACCCACATTCAATATACTGTGTAACGTAATGCATTAGAAAATTACAGATTCCAACACAGAGGAGAAAATTCTAGTTGTACAAACCAGTTGGTCCAAGTCCACAAGAACCTTGAAGCACATGCGATGACATGAAAGGGGGTTTGACTCCTTTGGCGCTTGAAAAAATTGCCCTCTTCATTGTGAAAAACTGAACTGCTGAGGAAGAAGGGCAGGGATGAGAAGACACTCCTTCTGAGGGCAGCTTAGCGGGTGCTTGGGGGCACAATCCCTTCAGAGGAGCTGCACGACGCCAGGGCAGGACGCAGAGGGTGAGGGGGAGCACACGTCACCACGACAGGAGTGGTTCTCTCAGCCACCGCACCAGGCTGGTGCTCTGAGCCAAAGCCAGCTCCAACTCCCTGTTCTCTGCAGGTTTTGTTAGTTTTCGTATCTCCAGACTTCTTCTGGATCCTGTGTGGAGGACACGGGCCATTGCATACCCCCATAAGGGCAGGTGGGGAATTTTGTCCTTGAATGATAGAATCATTAAGGTTGGAAAAGATGTCTATGCTTAACCGCCAGCCCAACCCCACTGTGCCTACCAAATCATGTCCTGAAGTGCCGTGTCTATATAGTATTTTAACCCCTCCAGGGATGGAGACTCCACCACTGCCCTGGGCAGCCTCTGCCATGGCTTCACTATTCTTTCAGTAAAGAAATGTTTCGTGATATCCAATCTAAACCTCCCCTGGCACAACTTGAGCCCATTTTCTCTCATCCCATCACTTTTTACTTGGGAGAAGAGCCCAGCACCCACCTCACTGCAACCTCCTTTCCCTGAGCTGCAGAGAGCGATGAGGTCTCCCCTCAGCCTCCTCTTCTCCAGGCTAAACAACCCTAGATCCCTCAGCCACTCCCTGTAACTCTTGCTCTCCAGACCCTTCCCCAGCCTCATTGCCCCCCTCTGGACACACTCCAGCAGCTCAATGTCTTTCCCACACTCAGGGCAGGTGGGGAATGTTTTCCTTCAGCTGCTTGTCTTCGCAGACCTTAGGCTCCCTCTGAAATGGCTCCTGTTTTAGAATTCCCTGATGTCTGCACACTGACGCATTGAAATAATGTAAAACATGCCAGCATAAAACTAACCTCTTATGTTGTAAAAGTTGAAGGGGTGATGTGTGGTAAAGAGAGAAACCAAGATTCAGTCCAAGTGTTCAAAACTGCCTGCTAATGAGAAGTTCTCAGGACATGGGCATGAGCTGACTTGGCCACTGCATTGTCTGCTGATGTCCTGAGAGCATTCACTTTATGCTGTTGCAACAGATGCAAGTAGAACCTTGCTTTTTAAAATTATTCTTAATTAAAATGCAATTAAATGCATTAAATAGATGTTTTCTCTAATCTCACATTTCAATAAAAGGATTTGCTATAAATAATAGTCAGCAGAGCACTCAGGAATGTGTAAGGTCAGCTAACAACACACTTCTTGCTCTCCTGGGTTCACAAGGTTGCAGCTTCATACAGAATACAAAGTTCTTTGGAACTCAGTTTTGGAGTCCTCAGCACAGGAAGGACAGGAGCAAGACCAGAGAAGGCCATGGAGATGATTCAGGGGCTGGAGCAGCTCCCGTACGAGAACAGGCTGAGAGGGTTGGTGTTGTCCAGCCTGGAGAATAGAAGGCTGCAGGGAGAACTCAAAGCATCTTCCAGTACAGAAAGGGGATCCAGGAAAGCCGGGGAGGGGCTCTTGATCAGCAAGTGCAGGGACAGGATGAGGGGGAACAATTTTCAGCTGAAAGAGGGGAAATTGAGATGAAATGTTTTGCTCTGAAGGTGGGGAGACCCTGGCCCAGGTTGCCCAGCGCAGTGGTGGCTGCCCCATCCCTGGAGGTGTTCAAAGACAGGTTGGATGGGTCTTGGAGCCCCTGATCCAGAGGGAGGTGTCCCTGCCCATGGCAGGGGTGGGACTGGATGGGCTTGGAGCTCCCTTCCAACCCAAACCATTCCATGATTCTATGACTAAAATAGGAGATTAGAATTATATTTCATCTCACTGAAGATCACACCAACTACATTAGCACATGGACTGCTGAGCTGCTTTATGGCCTGACTGTATGTAAACAGTGCATGTAGGTAAACAGTGCACTGTAGGTAAACAGTACATGGCATGATGTCATACTTGCTTCAAGCAATTTGTTGAGTTGTAAATAGTACCAATCAATTCCTGTGACTGAATCCTGTGACCTTGGGTGTAATCCATGACTACGCTGACTTTAATGTATTTTCTAGCCTTAGCAGAAATACTTTTAGCTGCCCTTTCCCATTAACTTCCCATCTCACTAATAAAATACTAAGAGAATTATATTCACCACTATTGCCAATTTTAATCTGAAATGATTCTGAGTAAGGAGTTTTAAAGGCTGCACGTTGACAGGTTTGATCTCTGCTAGGCCTTGCTAGGACCAGCAGCTGTCTCCTCGGCTTTTGCTTAAAGCCAGACATACTTTGCAACCCAGGGTTGTCTGACCACAGGTTCAAATCTTAATTTCTTATTTATGCCCAAAGCAGCACATGGTCCGTGATCTCTTTCTATGGGGTAGGTTTTATTGTGAGGCTCCTCCACCCTGAAAACTTCCTTCTTCATGTCCAGAGTCCCCTTCCTGCCTCTCCTCCTCTCCACTAAACTTGCATGCAGGCAATTTTGAAAATGATCGGTACTTTTCTCCACTTGATCATGCCCAAAACCAGGAAAAACACAGAGTGATTATCTTTTTGTAGGTTTTTAAAGGGTATTTTGAGGAGGAAGATTGAGGATGGGACACCACAATGTTCTGATGTATATATGCTCAGCGGGTTTGAGGGGAGATTGCGATGAGATCTTGGTAAGAAATGTTTTGCTGTTAGGGTGGGGAGACCCTGACCCAGGTTGTCCAGAGCAGTGGTGGCTGCCCCATCCCTGGAGGGGTTCAAGGCCAGGTTGGATGGGTCTCTGAGCAACCTAATCCAGTGGGAGATGTCCCTGCCCATGGCAGGGTGGGGGTTAGAATTCAGTTGGCTTTGAGGTCCCTACCAACCCAAATCATTCTACAATTCTATGATTTTATGATCTGAGATGATTCCAGTGATCCAGGCTCACATCCTGTTAGCTGAATTATCTTCGTGCTGTAGATCATGGGTCAAAAATCTGCACTGAGCATCTGACCTGGCCAGGTTTCTCAGACTCAGAACTGCTGAGCTCTGATGCTATTGGCCACAGTTCAGTAGGCACAGTTGTGTTGGGCTAATGGTTTGACTGGATGATCTTAGAGGTCTTTTCCAACCTTAATGATTCTATTGCAACGCCATATATGTGCACTTTGTACTTGAAGTAAGGGTGAGAGCTCAGGAACAGAACTTCATCTGCCAAAACCTCTCTTGCTGTAATGGCATGAGAAATCATAGAATCATAGAATCATAGATCTGGCTGCTCCAAGGCCCATCCAGCTTGGCCTTGAACACCTCCAGGGATGGGGCAGCCCCAGCTTCCCTGGGCAACCTGGGCCAGGGCCTCACCACTCTCATAGTGAAGAAATTTTTCCTTAGGTCTAGTCTAAATCTGCCCCTCTCCAGTTTATACCCATTGCCCCTCGTCCTATCACTACAAGTCTTTGTAACCAGTCCCTCCCCAGCTTTCTTGTAGCCCCTTTCAGGTACTGGAAGGTCGCTATAATATCTCCTCAGAGCCTTCTCTTCTCCAGGCTCAACAATCCCAACTCTCTCAGCCTATCCTCACATGGGAGGTTCTCCAGACCTCTGATCATCCTTGTAGCCTCCTCTGGACCCGTTCCAACAGCTCCATCTCCTTCTTATGTTGAGGATTCCAGAACTTGGCACAATACTCCAGATGAGGTCTCACAAAAGAGGAACAGAGGGGCAGAATCCCCTCTTTCACCCTGCTGGCCACGCTGCTTTTGATGCAGCCCAGGACACGGTTGGCCTCCTGGGTTGTGAGTGCACAAAATCTCTGCATCTGGGTTTTATTTTAGGCTTGTGATAAAAGTAGAAGCTCAGTTGGTAGCAGATACAGCCATGGGGGACTCTAGTTCTCTGTTGTCCCCATGGAAATTTTACACTTGTAATTCTCAGTTCTGGGGTTTAATTGTCTTGCTAGCTACAGCAAAAATCCTTATTGCTTTGCAACAGCTTGGTGAGAACTTGATGTTGCAGACTTGTCTTTCACCTCTCCCTGTACTGCTGCACTACCTTCAGCATCCCCAGGCCTTCCAGTAATTTCATTTCAACAGTCTTGGCACTGTGGGTCTCAGCAGATGCATCAGGCTCAGTTTTGAGCTGTGAATATCATGGGCAAATCTGCAGCTCTGAGACTTTCTGTGCTGAGTGACGTGAGTATGTGAGTGGCAAGCAAAGGCTCACATAGTTGTTGCAAAGTTTGTTCTCTAAAATGGGAACTTCAGACAAATAGTACAGGCTGGCTGTAATTTAAATTCAATCAATATTTGGTTAAAAAATAAATAGAAAGCTTTTTAGATCGGTGATGTAAGGGAATGTTGGTTCAAGGAAGTAATTACATATTATGTAGAAAAAGTCAATTTAAGTTCTCAATAATTTACTTAAGTGATTTACTTGACTGATGTGTTGTCTTGACCCAAGAGGGCAGAGCAGCAGACACTAAGTTATGGCATCGTTCCAGCAAAAGCAGCCGTTGTTCCTGTCCAACATAAATCATTAGCTACTGTCTTGTTCCAGGTGTACACAGGTGCTATTAAAAGAAGAAAAAAAGTGATAAATTTTATGTTTGTAAACATAACTCTGTCAAAACTAATCCTGTTTCTGGCAGATGAAGATGTTATCCATACCACTTGGTAAAGCAATATACGTTTTCAGGAAATAAAGTTCCTAGTATATAATTAGCTGGAAAGGGCTGTCCGTAGGGCAGCAGGAGATGTGCTAGTTTTTAGCTGGAGAGCTCTGAAAGAAGCTGCCCCCTTTGCCCATACTGCATGTAAATGTCGGGGAAAGAATGGCTGGAGATGTGTGCTGGTGGTGGCCAAGTGTCAGAGAATCATAGAATCGCTTGGTTGGAAGACACCTTTGAGATTGTCCATACCTGTCCACTACTAAACCAGATCCATGTGCACCTCGTCTGCCCATCTTTTAAATCCCTGCGGGGATGGAGACTCATCCAGCTCCCTGGGCAGCTGTTCCAGTGCCTGAGAACTCAACGACACCGAGCAGATCAGCTCCAGGGCTGAGCCGGTGCAGTCACCTCTGTTTCTCCTTCCAGGCTCTAGATAGCAAGCAGATATTGGTGGCTTTTTAAGGATGCTCTTTGGACTTTTCCCAGATTACATATCATGCACATGGAAGATAGAGATTTCAATTTGTAGTCATGACAACAATCCTGGTGAACACTAGGGGTATTTTTGTTTGTCAGGCCGGTGAAACACAGAGTCCTTTCAAAAATTACCTTTTGTGCTTTGCACTTTCTTTCAAGTTGAAAGTGAACTTCAGCCTCTGCAAGGATGAAACCCCGAGCGAATCACTGGTGCTTCGGGTCGATGTGCGGAGCTGCTGAACTTAGTCTTGAGCTGCATTAAGTCTGTAAGAACAGCTTGGAGTCCCATGTGCTCATTCCAGTATAGAGGAGACCAACCA
Source organism: Phaenicophaeus curvirostris (assembly GCF_032191515.1). Taxonomy (NCBI): domain Eukaryota; kingdom Metazoa; phylum Chordata; class Aves; order Cuculiformes; family Cuculidae; genus Phaenicophaeus; species Phaenicophaeus curvirostris. The sequence continues at coordinate 2,524,392 of NC_091402.1, read as the reverse complement.
AGAGCTGAATTGAATCTACTGCTCAGTTATACTAGAATGTCTGCTGCTTCCTGGGTACAGTTAGGAAGGGATGATGCAACATGTTAAAAAGCTTCAAGTAACCCGTTAGTCATCCATTACACACCTTGTTCCCTGTTTTATACGTGTTCTCTTTAGTACTTATTGTAACAGTGCTAGGGGTACATCTCTTCTTGTGCTTCACAAGTGCCTCCCCTGGGCAACGGGACAGATGGTGCTCAGAGAAGCAGGCTCAGCTGTGGCCATCAGGGATGGCTTCCTGCAGCCATCAAGTTCTGAACACAGTTTTCTACTGGCACTTCTGAAGCTCTGTTTATAGAATTACAGCACCAAAGAATGGTTTGGGTTGGAAGGGACTGTGAAGCTCATCCAGTCCAAGCACCTGCAGTGAGCAGGGACATCTTCAACCAGATCAGGCTGCTCAGAGCCCCATCCAACCTGGCCTTAAACACCTCCAGGGATGGGGCAGCCACAGCTTCTCTGAGCAACGTGGTGCACTACAAACTAAAACAGAAAAAAAAACCAAAATGGCCCCAAAATGATAACCTAAAAAAAAACCTAAACCACTTCCCAGCTGTAATCCCTTGCAAATTAACATTGCATTGGAATATAATTCAACCAGCACTGATTCAGCATTAGTGCTAGAATTCATGATCTCCATTTAATTCCCGCAGACTGAAGATCAGCAGTTCTAGAAGGAGTCTCTGGAAGAAGCAGAAAGCTCAGAACTGAGGAGGAAAACCAGTCATATGGTAGTTGGACAGGATGGCGGTGAGCAGCATAGGTGCATTCTTCATTTAAAAATGCAGGTTTGCAGCCATAACATGAAAATGCCTGTTAAAAACCCCTCCTGCAGGGAGCTTGGACTGGATGACCTCTCAAGGTCCATTCTGACCCAAAGCATTTTATGATTCTATGATAATCAAACTCAGGCCACATATGACCTGGTAAGCCGCTTTCGGGAGGGGAATATAATGAGGGTTTAGAACGCAGCAAAAATGGCTACTGATAATTTTCCACATATATTCTTCCAGTAATATGTAGCTTAAAATTTCTTGGGCTTGGTTTGTATCTAGATGATTAGATTAACGTTTGGGACCTATTACTGTGACAGAAAAACAATAGTCTCATGATCTATCAAGGGTTTTAGATTTCTAGTTCCAATTGTAGATGTGGCTGATAAAGTTGTGGTTAAATTAACATGATAGCCCTGAAAACACTGAGTGATTTGTGTCAGAAGGGACTTTAAAGATCATCTAGTTCCAACCCCTCTGCCATGGTATTTTCTGTTTAACAGATAAGAATAGGTGTTGAAATTAATTCTCAAGGAATCAAACTGAACTTCAGTCCTTACAGGCCTTCAGTCTCTTCATAAAGCCTATAAACACCACAGACAGGGCTTATGTCATTAGTCTCTTAATGTTATAAACATTTAATGAAGTTAAATTCTAAGTACAACACATTGTAAAATCGATATGATCTTGCTGGGGAGACAAAGGAAAGAGAATTGTTTGAGTCAGTTGGAAAACAAATTAAGAATTATATTCACTTAACTTTGAGGTGGAAGGAAAAATGATGACCAAGACATATAGACCTATTCTATTCCAAAGGAAAGCAGGAATCAGGAGCAGGGGAACCATCGCTCTATGTTAGATGCCATCCAACATATATTAACACCACCGTCAGTGGCAGGCAGCCCGACATCAATCACTTGGGAGATGACAAGCAACGCTTTCCTAGAAATTGGAGGAGTTTCACTCTAAACACTGCAGCTCAAATACATCTTCCACAATGCAGCTGCTTTAGCAGATGGAGATTTCGGTGCTTCTGACCAGGTCTTCGGTATCGTAGAGTGAGCTGAGTGGGAAGGCACCGACAAGGATCATTGAGTCCAACTCCTGTCCCTGCACATGACACCCCAACGCTCACACCGTGGGGCTGAGGGCATTGGCCAAAGGCTTCTGCAATCTTGTCAGGCTTGGTGCCGTGACTGCTTCCCTGGGAGCTGTTCCAGTGCTCCACCACCCTCTGGGGGAAGAACCTTATCCTGATATCCTACCTGACCCTCCCCTGGCACATCTTCCTGCTCTTCCCTTGGGTCCTGTCATTGATCACCAGAGAGAACTGCCGTGCTGGATGCACCCCGGGACACAGTTGCCCTCTTAGCTTCCCATTGACCAGAACCCCCCGATCCTCTTCCACAGAGCTGCTCACCATGCCATCCACAGTTAACTTATATGAGGGACCATTCACCTGCTCCCAGTGTTGCTCCTGTTTCTTCAGCCTGTTTGGCTTTCAAATGCAACGCCGTGTTCTTCGGCTGGAGGACAAAGCTATTCCTCCCAAAAATGCCTGCAAACATCTTCCTATAATTGGCTTTCTAAGGAATATGTTGGAGGGTGAGGTTCTCTCACCTACTGAAATGGGAGCAAGGAACTTTACTGGCAGCCAAATGAGTTTCCTAGCATGGTTTAACGGCACCAAGTGTCTCCTCAAAGTGCTAAGTGGGAAGGAAAGAAACAAATAAAAATAAATAAAACCTTATTAGGAAGGATTACTTTGTAAAAATCTAAGACAATGAACAGGAAAAGTGAAAGGATAACGGACATGTTAAAATGCTGCTCAGAGGAAAGTGTATTTGTTCGTTCTTTTTAAAGCCCGTTATTTATTTTCTCTATTCTTCGGGCCTAATGTCTCACTAATGAATTCCAGGGGGATTTTTGAATCATGGTGATATCATGGGTTAAACCCCTTCTCTACTTTTTGAATGTAAATTCTTTTTGACATTCTTACTTATCGTGGAGCATTGACTTCTTTCCTCCAACAAAACCCAACGCTCTTTGGTTTTGCATAGTTAACATTTTGCTAATGGGTAGCCAAGATTCTCTCAGCAGCTCAACAACATTTTCTAAAGCACACTGGCGTTGTTGTAGCAACTGGTGGCTGATCGGTGAATAAAGCAGATGTCATTGTGGTGGGATAAAGGGAGAATAATCTATCACCCGGCCACTGCTACTCCTGCCCAAACAAGTCATCAAGATGACAACTCTGGTGCGTAGTCATTAATTAAGGCCTGTTCATCACCTTATCTCATCTCGCTGTTACAAAACCCACGTTACATTATGAATGCTAAGAATTTCTTAGCCCCTCACCGTGGCCTTTCTCATGGAGGAAGCACAGCGAGGATGTGCCGAGGCACTGACAGTTTGCCAGTTTCCTTTTAGGTTTTGATTGATTTTGCACTTTTGGCCAAGCTGGTGTGGCCTAAATAAACACAATATATGTGCTGGGAAGAGTTTGTTTCTTTACTGTTTGATCTGAATTCAGCTCATGCGGCTTGCAACTAAAGATGGGCAAGCATCAAAATATTCTGACTGGTACCCAAGCCGAGTACAAAAGGAGAGACAGAAGCAGATAAATTGCCTTTCTAACTTCTCAGAAAGGCTTTAATCCATTTCTTTCTTCCAGCTTCTATTCTAACTCTCACAATTTGTACTTAGTCAGTACAACTCCTTGACCCGAGTGAGTCACCTTGCATCCCCCTCTTTTGGTGGTAGAAAATAGAGCCTGGTTTAGTGCTGTCCTATTAAACACTTCCCGTCAGAATATCTGTTAACCAGTTAATACGTTTCCAGTGATGAAGCATCACAGCAACTTGTCCCTGCTTTCTGGAGACCCTGAGCCCTTGCACTGAGTTTCAGGTTGTGCCCCATGGAACTGCTTTCACATCTTCTGATTTAGAAAGTTTACTCTTTGCTACCGCCTTTGCCTCACATCTTTCTTAATTATTTGACTTAGAAGACAAAACATGAGCCCAAGTTTCCACCATCTCCCTGATGCGTGACTCATACTTAATGTGGAGGTTGTGTTCCTCGCCATGTGCTCAGCATTTAATGAGGCTGAGAAGAAGGAGCCTCCTCACTTCAGCTATAAGCAACCCGAATGCATTTCCAAAACACTAAAATCTGGACATGTGTTTTATAAATGGAGGCAAATCAGTCATTGCTCGAGCTCCTTAAAACAGGAGGGCAAAAGCTGAGAAATCGGGGCCCTATGTCTTTCACTGGCTTCGTTTGTGCCCACTGGGCACAAATCTGTGTCCTAATTTCCTGTCTCTTTATGGGGATAAGAGTGGCTGCCTGAGGCCAGGCTCGGCACAGGACATCGGTACAGCTTGGCACTACAGCATTAAAGATGGCCAAAAGGAATTATCCTGATTTTTTTCTTAAAATATGTGAAAAAGTGGGATTTTTTTGTAATAAATCATATATCTTCCAGTCTTGTGTGACAGCATGGTGGCCTAACCCTACTACCTGTACTCTGTCTTCACTGACCTTCTTCATTAGCTTCTTTCTTGCCAGGTATTCAATATCCTCTGTAGTTTCAAACAGTCCAGATCAAATTTAAATCATTTGAAAAACATGTTCTATGTAGATAGATGTGATGACCACAGTGCATATTTCCATATGCAAAAGAAAAGGTGCTAGGAGAGAAATCAAGCATGAGAAACATGAAGCAGGTTTCCTGCTAATTCAAGGGAATAGATGTTTGGATTTGGCTTGGATCAAATGAAATTGCCCTATGAGCTGCGTAACATCCAGGAAGGCTTAGCTTTGGCTAAAATCTGTCCATTTAGACAAGCTCTTTCTGTGTTGATTGGAGGACTCAGTAGTTTGCCTTCCATGCATTGTGGTTTTCAGGCTGTTTCCTCCTTAGGTGATTTTTCCTCTATTTTCGAAAGCTTTTCTGGGCTTTGCCCTATCTGTAACAGGCCATCTTTCAGCTTTCCTTATATGTCTCCTAGTTTGACTAGTTCTTCACGGAATCACAGAGCGGTTTGGGTTGGAAGGGACCTCCAAGCCCATCCACTCCCACCCCTGCCATGGGCAGGGACACCTCCCACTGGATCAGGGGCTCCAAGCCCCATCCAGCCTGGCCTTGAACCCCTCCAGGGATGGGGTTCTCAGTTGTGGACAGTAAAGATTCTCCAAATGATGGCAATAGTATCTTGAAGAAAAAGAATTTCCATCAAACTACATCAGGCTGCTTTTTAGTATGGTCAGAGAAAAATAATTCATTAGCCAATAACTGTCTATAAGTGAGCTGGGGAGGGGCTCTTGATCAGGGAGTGCAGGGATAGGATGAAGGGGACCGATTTTCAGCCGAAAGAGGGGAGGTGGAGATGAGATCTTAGGAAGAAATGTTCTCCCGTGAGTGTTCAAGGCCAGGTTGGATGGGGCTTGGAGTAACCTGATCCAGTGGAAGGTGTCCCTACCCATGGCAGGGTGTTGGACTGGATGGGCTTCGAGTTCCTTTCCAACCCAAACCATTCTATGATTCTATGATTATCTAATAACAATAAAATGGAAAAATCAGTAATTTCATAAAGCTTCAAAGCATCAAAAGAGGCTTTTGGGGTTTTACAGCATCACCTCTGGACAAGAGAATCACAAAGTTCTGGTATACTTCAAACACCTGCAGTCCTTTAGATCCAAGTACAAATCATCATCATTTTGACTTAATCATATGGTATTAATTTTTTGTTTCCAGAGGAAGGATTCCCTTAATTCTTTTCAAGATTAAAATACCTACCTTTGAGGTATGATTGTTATGATTTTGACCAGAAGAACATAAATTGAGTTAGAAAATGAGGTCACTTGCCACGGTGACAGCTATCCAAGATAACTGTGAATTAAGGGAGAATGTTTTGGGATCTAGATGAGCTCCATCATCTAAAGTTCTGCTGTGTGATAAACTTCCTGTATTTTTGAGTTTTGAACAGTTTTGGAACATTCAAACCTGACTCAGACTGTACAACTGTTGGTTGACAGCAATGGTATCTGTGGACTTTGGCCAGCCCTGTCTAGGCAGGTCAGTCGTTGAGTTTGCAGTTTAGGCCTTTTACCACGAACACAGTTGGAGAGTTTCTTGTTCATTCAAATCTTTGGGTTAGAAGTTGGGATCAGGATTAGTTAATACACTCATTTTGGAAATTCACAGTGCATATTTCTGGATACCTCTTGTAATGATAAGTGTAAAAATGTGTTCAGAAATACTGAATGATGATTTGAATATGTGCATCCTGACTGCAGTCTGCGGTCTTGCCGTATTCAACAAATTGATTTTTAAGTGTGGTCATTTAAAAACAGTTGTGTAATCCACAAACCAGTTTGTTAAGAGCCTTGTGTAAGTGCCTGTGTTCAGTTCTGGAATCCTCAGCAGAGGAGGGACATGGAGCTTTTGGGGTGAGGCCAGAGGAGGCCATGGGGATGATCCATGGGCACCTCCCACGTGAGGCCAGGCTGAGAGAGTTAGGGTGCCTGGAGAAGATAAGTCTCCAGGGAGACCTTAGAGTAGCTTCCAGAACTGAAAGGGGCTCCAGGAACGCTGGGGAGGGGCTCTTGAGTGAGGGGACAGGATGAGGGGGAATGATTTTCAGCTGAAACCAGGGAGCCTAAGATCATAAGAAGAAATGTTTCGCTGTGAGGGTGGGGAGGCCCTGGCCCATGTTGCCCAGAGCAGTGGTGGCTGCCCCATCCCTGGAGGTGTTCAAGGCCAAGCTGGATGGGGCTTGGAGCCCTGATCCAGAGGGAGGTGTCCCTGCCCATGGCAGGGGGTGGAACTGGATGGGCTTTGAGGACTGTTCCAACTCAAATAATTCTGTGATTCTATGATTCTGATATGGTACATGTTCATTGTTTTCGTTTTCAAGGTAGCTGTGTACCCTTATAATAACTTCACCCAATAAGCCACGTAAGAGTACATTTTAAGGATGTTTTCAGTTTAATTATCACTGTTGAAAGACATATCTCCATTAGGTTTGTGCATACATGGCAAAGAAAACTTATTAATTGACCAATTCATATTTTGTGTAGGAACTTTGAGTATTCAAGCAGACTGTATCCAGGTTAGTTGTCCTTTTCGAAGACTGAGAGGTAAAATCCTGAAAACTTGCTTAGGAATCCCAAGGCAGAACTGCTTCATTTTCAGGAATCAGGGTTCTACTATGAAATGAGGAGGAGGTGAGCTTCCCAATTCCTCTTCCTGCTCATCGTACTCTTCCTACTTCTTCAGCGTGTTTCCTTCGAAAGCCTCAGCTTGGTCATTAATGCAGACAGCAATCCAGCACTTCTCTGGGTTAGAAGAGACGAGGAGCTGTACTTTCCTTTGAGAGCTGTTTTCTGCTGTTGTGTGCATTTCTTTCCCATTGTGTGGTTCTTCGCCAAGTCAAAACAGAGCTTTTCTCTCCCCGAGGACAAAGAACAAACTGTTGTCTGGGGGAGGAATATCTACAAAATCGTAAATCTCTTGTCTTCTTCTGTTTATTCTTCATGCCATTCAAGCCCATTTATGAGCCACCAATTCACTCCAGACTCATGGCAGATCCTGATGGGCCAGATTTCTCCTGTCTGAGATGACACAGTCAAATTTCCAAATACTTTCTAGTTGAGGGCAGCGCTTGGTTTTCCTTGCTCTTTAATTCATAATTCCCAAACTGTTATTCCAGTTACTGAATTGACATTTGCTCTAATTAATGCACCCATCATCAGCGATGTTGTACAATGTAGGGAAAATGTGTACCAAATTCATCTCATTGTGCATCTAGTTCTTTATTACTGTGAATAAAACTGTTGGAAGACACTTGTCCTTCAATAGCAAGTGTGCTGGCTGTACATTGTACATCGCTGCGTACTGAAATACACAGGAAGCAGGAGGTTTACAGATTATTTTCTATGGCAAAATCACGCAGCAAAAGTAATAATTTGTAAGGTAACTCTAATTGGTGATGAAAACACACTTTTGACTAGAATACAGTATCCACTGACTATGGTGTGGTATCAACTAAGTAAAAAACCAATACAAACTGGAGGAGGGAGAGATTCCAAGATGAGATGTTAGATCTGAATTATTTAACCATAACGCAGTGTTGGAATTAACATCCAGACTGTGTGTACTTGCATTTTATGTCTTATCAATTCTTGATTTGTGGAATTTAGAAGTAAAAGCAGTGACTCAATTATCCCCCAAAACCGCTCTTATATCATTTTATATTGGCAAGTCATATGTTTGTAAAGTAAATTGTGTCAATCATTTTGTTTTGATATCCCATGCTGGTGTCTGCATTGCACCAAAGTTCTCTTTCGTGTTAAGTGGCAGGGCTGCAAACAAGTTGTATATTTAACCATCCCATCCCTGGAGGGCTTCAAAAAACATGTAGATGTGGTGCTTCAGGACATGATTTAGTGGGCACGGTGGTGTTGTGTTGATGGTTGTACTAGATGAGCTTAGAGGTCTTTTCCAACCTTAACGATTCTATGACTAAAATTCTACATTGCTAGGATCAGGCACTGCACGGGCTTGTGTTCTTACATAGATACCAGGGAGGTAAAGGAGAGGTAAAGATACCACCATGCTACATTCTGACAAGCTCTAAAAGTTTAGGTTGTTACAGTGAGACTTGGCCGTGTTTTTGGTGATATTTCTGTTTACTTTTTCTGGTTTTGCAGTCTTAGGTAGGAGCTTTGCCTTAGGTCAATGGCCACGAGATAGATCTGTACCCTCTACTCCTTGTAACGCTCGCTGTTATCCTCAGGACTCAGTGGTTTGGTTCCTTCACTGCTGCCTCTCTTGGCCTTATTAAAGGCATCAGATCCTGTAGCAGCAAGTAAGGAAGAACCTGCTCTATCCCAGAACACTCAGTATCATCAATAGCGCTGGGCCAGGTTTCTTACTCAATGAAAAATCACATAGAAATTGGATAATTTTTTTTGCTATCAGTCACAAAAGAGTCAAGCAGGAGGTACAGAATGGTCTAAAACCAGAGAACTATTTACCACTCAAATATCTGAAGGAATTAGTGGTGCTAAAAAGCAAATCCCATAAAGGGAATGCAAAATGGCTTAGGTGGGCTCTGAAAAACAAGTGAGCAGTCGTTAAATTTGCCTGGAGGTTTTTCTGGATTTTTGATCTCTCTGGCCTTTTGAGGGGGAAAGAAGAATGTAAATGCCTAAAAGAGCTGGACAGAAAAGTAAGCTTTGTATCCTCTCTCTGAGAATCAGACGATGTGTGTCGTGCTAGTTTTTACAGTCATAGTCTACAGTCTTCCACTGATTAAAATCCAATTTGACAGTACCACAATAGAGGGGTTTAACCGACAGCACACACAGCACATTTGCTAGTCATAACAGCACAGTTTAATGACTGACGCATGTGGGAAGCTAATTCGGATTGTTTTTTTTCCCTGAATGGGATAAATGAGCATCCAGTTAACACCAATCGTGAACTCAAGCCATGTGACAAAACCTGATGCTACATCCCCTGTTCTTGTTTTGCGTGTTCTGCAGATTGAGTCGCGGGTTTGCGCACACATCCGGAGGGAAAGCTCATCCTCCTTTCTGACCCAGCCACCAACTGCAGCTGAATGTACCCAGCTTGCTGCTGTTGTGTCCACAAACTAATTACCCTTTCTCTGTTAAATAGCCCAAGAATTACAAATTGTATGCCTGTTTTGCGAAAAAGGACAGGTTGAACAAGCAGACGTAGTATAAATAAAATATTTATATAAAAATAGTCTCTTACAAAATATACTCTCTTATCCTATGGTTGATTTTTTCCAAAAGATGAAAGTTTGTCTGGATTTTCTTATTTTTAGGCATATTCCAAACAGGATTTTATTAATGTTTCTTTCTTTAATTGAAGAAAAACAACAAAACTGGTAAAGATTTGTAACCCCTACCGCTTGACTTTTGTTCCAGACAACTAGCAGCAAACAGGAGTAAAACAAACAAACAAAACACCAAAACCAAACCCAGCAGTGTGTGTTCGTGTATGTACATATATATAAAGATGCTAGCTTTTGTCTTTAACCATCCAGTACTGTAGAACAGATCCTGCGAGTCCAACTAATAGAAACGTCCTAGGTAAGAATAATATACACAGCTCTAGTTTGTCCTTGCTGTTCCTACAAAATTATTCCACAACGAAAGCCAGCTATCTACTTGGATTGCAGAATAGTTCCCAAAGTGTTGGTAGAGTTCTTTTTAATTAAATAAATTAATATTAGTTTTATCTGAATAAATTGTTAAATATTGCTATTATTATGCCAAACTGTCCCAAATCCCTGTGCTAAAATCTGCAGCGCACACACACACACACACACAATAGGCAGATAAAGCACTGTCTACAGAAAATGCCAACAGTTCTACTCGCCGTAGAAGTGGAAAGGTGGGCAAGACCAGCAGAAGATTTTCACAAGTGTAGAAGCCTAAGTCTGTGTCATCCACACACTCACGTGGGCAATCCACGATGGGTCACTGTCCGTCCCATGCCATGCAAAGCCCTTCCTTGAGGATTTCTCCCCTACCCCTCCCTGCTCCGTGTACACTGAAGTTTTTGACCACCGTTTATTGAGTCCAAGAGTCGCCACGCTCAGACACTTGTCTGACTGGTGTCTCTTCACAAGGCAGTCAACGCTTCTTGCGTTAGAGGCACAGAGTAGCCAAGACAACCTTTTTCTCTCCGTCTTGTGTGTCACATGGCTCAAGGTGGGGTTGGTTGGTTTTCGTTTCTCAGTTGACTTTCATAAGAGTCTGAAATATGTACCCACATAAGCAATGAAACACGAGAAGAAAAGAGAGGGCTCTGTTCACCCTTTCTTCTGGGGAGAGCAGGTCTTTCCTACAGTCTGGTGTAGGTGTGTAGAGTGCATGTGCAAACGGATCCCTGGCCAGGGCCACGGTGGCCTGTCCAGCCCCATGGTCACTTACAGGTATAAACTTCTGTTCTCTCACTGCACGTGTTACATTTAACATAGCAGCACCAATGAAACTTGCAGTTGCACTGCCACACTCTCGAGTACTGATGCGTGTTGTACCCACGACCGCAGCACATCAGATCACAGCCGTTGGACTGCTGGGCTGTCTTGTTGCACATTCTCCCCTGTGTTCCCACGCTGCCAGTGACGGGGTCTTCTTCACAATAATTGGGAGATTTTTCTATGTACACTAAGTCTGTGTCCATGGGTTTGCGATAGGAAAGGGGCTTCTTTATTTTGAGGAAGGTGGGACGCTTGTTACGACTCGCTCTCACTGGTTCAACTTGAACAGCTTCATTGTATTTGTCCTTAAGGATGTATCCCAGCTCCCGGAATTTAGGCAGGGTTGTCCAGCATGTTTTAGTGGTACAGGATCCCGAGACCCCATGGCACTTGCACTCTAACTTCATATTTTCTTCTAGAATCTGCATTTGGAAGAACAGAGAATGATGCATTAATACAATCATAGAGTCAAAGAACCATTAAGGTTGGAAAAGTCCTCTAAGATCATCCAGTCCAACTATCAGCCTAGCGCCACCATACCTACAAAACCATGAAGTGCAACATATACAAGATTTTTGAACCCCTTCAGGGATGGAGACTCCACCACGGCCCTGGGCAGCCTCTGCCAGGGCTTCACCACTCTTTCAGTAAAGATATTTTTCCTAATATTCAACCTAAACCTCCCCTGGCACAACTTGAGGACATTTCCTCTCGTCCAATCACTTGCCCTTGGGAGAAGAGCCCAGGACCCACCTCACCACAACCTCCTTCCAGGGAGATACAGAAGGGGATGAGGCCACACCTCAGCCTCCTCTTCTCCAGGCTAAACATCCACAGCTCTCTCAGCCACTCCTCATAAGACTCGTTCTCCAGCCCCTTCCCAGCTCTATTGCCCTTCTCTGGATGCTGTTGTCCCCAGTAGAAAATGCTTACCAGTGTCATCTGAGTTCCACCTGCAGAGCTAATGCCTCATTTGCCTTTTGAGTTAAGCAGAGAAGATAACTTTCCCTGATTTCATAGCCCACGGACCACAAGTAAAATGAGACCCTCCTTAACCACAGCTTCTCTTCACTTTCATTTGCAGTATGACTATACAGTGCTTCAGATTTTTCCCTTGGTTCAATTTCTTGGTATATAGCAGTGAAATTAGGAACATTAGAATGCTTTGAAGGTTGAAGAATAGGTACTAGAACATGACTTTTGTAAAGAGAAGTTAAAACACAAACGGCATTTCAGTTCTTGCACCTGAAAACAACATAAGCTGGTGCAAGATAAAATCATAGAATCATGGAATGATTTGGGTTAGAAGGGATCTCAAAGCACATTCAGTTCCAACTCCTGCCACGGGCAGGGACACCTCCCACTGGATCAGGGGCTCCAAGCCCCATCCAACCTGGCTTTGAACACCTCCAGGGGTGGGACAGCCACAGCTTCCCTGGGCACCCTGGGCCAGGGCCTCCCCACCCTCACAGCAAAACGTTTCTCCCTAAGATCTCATCTCAATCTCCTCTTTATCAGCTGAAAACCATTCCACTCATCCTGTCCCTGCCCTCTCTGATCAAGAGCCCCTCCCCAGACTTCCTAGGGGCCTCCTTTAAGATGTGAACAAGCAGATAAACTCTATTGATGCTCTTGTTGGTCTCATGTTAATCAACAGTCCGGAGCAGGTGATCATTTATTCATACAAGCATCATCCATTCTAAATGTTGCAAAATCATGCTCCAATTTGGAAATCTAAGTATGATTTTGATGTACCATAGTCTTATGTTCTTCACACTTTCTGGAGGGTTTCAGGATATTTTGCCTTCTCTCATGTTGATAACGGAGCATGCAAAATGCCGCAGCTACTTTGCTAGAAAACTAGGTCTATCTTAGACCATAAAGAGTAAGAGTTTTGTCATCAATTCCTGTTAAATTATTTTTCCCTCCTTCATACTTCAAAAGCATCTCCAACACCTCAACAGCATGACTTGTTCCACCTTGTCTCATGTTCTTTTCTTTGTAGGGATTGCTCGTACATATGGCTGAGCTGTCACCACTTTTCTTCTGAGGAAAGCAAGCTTCATGTTCCCTTCAGCCTTCCCACCTCTTGAAACTTTATCCTTGTGTCTTCTTGCTCCTGCTGTTTGTTTACCAAACCACTCTTTGCCAAACAAAACTGGAGACCAGCTGAGTCCCTAAAGTCCTGAGCCCTATAACTGCCCTCACTGAGCAGCTACATTGGGTTAATGCTAGAACACATACCTGATTCCAGCAATTAATTTCCTCCTGGTCTTTGCTTGAAAGAGAACAGGATAATTCTGATGATTAAACTCTGCCTAGCCTGGCAGATAGCAGCACTGGGAAGCCCAGCCAGAGGGATTATCTGGGTCCAGGGGAGCGGCCACATAATTTCTCCCCTGCGAACCCCCAGTTGATGCGTGCAGCACCAAACCCGGGCAAACTAGAAGGCTGGAACGAGATCAGTGATATGGAAATTTGAATTAACCCTTTGTTATAGCTTCCTCCTACCAGTTCCAGATGTTTGGAAAATGTACCACACAGACACCATCCCCAGGAGCTGTCGTGCACAGCAGCCACCCATGAAGGAGCCAAGGGGAAGGCTGGACATATGTGCTGGGTCTTCGAGTCTTAAATTTCAGTGTGAATTGAGTGTGGAAAGGACAAAGAGCACATGTTCGGCTGCGCAGTCAGCAGAGTGTAAGCAGCGCAGTAGCACTGGCAAGTGTAGCTCTGTCCTGTCCTTGGCAGCCTTGAAAGTCATTTAAAGACTGCATGTAGTCACTTCTTATCCCCATACCTTTGGGTCTTGAGGCTGTTCCCATGTCAGCCAGACACAGGAATTGCTATTGCCTAACCTTAGGAGAGTTTGTAGCTGCTTCTTTACCCATTGCTCTTCCTCTGCCCCTTTTCAATGAAGACGGGGCTTGCAAAGGTATTTAAATAACTCCTTTTCCATTTTAACCTGTGACTGAAGTGTCACCACGTGTAGTCTGACTGCAGCGTGAAAACCCCTAGGAAGCATAGGTCCACAATTTTGGCAGATGTGAATTTAGCGTATATTGGGTCCCATTCTGTGCTACTGTTTTTAAATCAGATTTTCACGCAAACTACCTAATGACTGCCCTGAAACTCAGGCATGAGAAAGCCATATTCAGGTCTACATCTTAACTTGCAGTTCTGCTCAAGCTTTGGCTTACGTTTTGCATTATCTTGTTATCTCGAGTTTCTCTCTCAGCCACTGCATACTTCTTCCATTGCTCACTCATTCATAAGGTAGAACACTTAGAAGACAGATGAGGAGAGGGAAAAGGAGTTAGAGCACAGAAACCGGAAAAATAACATAAATTCTTTTAGCCTCTTTTGTACCTTTTAAAAACTCTCTTTTTTCAATTTGACACTAGCCAGGGATGCATTTCTCAGCCCTAATTCAATGACTGCTCTTGGTCAAGTCTTGCGTCCTGGTATGATGTTCAAACTTGCAACAAAATATTCCTAAGTCGCCCTCCATCAGGATCCACCAAATTGACTTGAAACATTCATACAAAATACGTCACGGATTAGTGTCATCTATCCAGGTTGGGCTTTATTCCCTGAAGTGGAGTTAAATAGCCTGAATTGTCTTTTGGTTTATTTCATTAACATCCCATTTACAGCCTGAGGTCTTGGAGAGAATGAGAGGTTCCACTGGAAAGAGCAGAGCAAGTGGCTGGAGCGGAACCATGTGGCCTTGTGTCACGTGCTGGTTTCGGGCTCCACGTGACACAATGCCAACCAGAACAAGCTTCTGGTTTTCTGGTCTCAGCTAAGGCTAGGTGCGACCGGTTAGGATAAAAAGGTCTAGTTGTGTCTGAATGTGAGAGGTTTGAGCATTAACTTGTTGAGCCCAATTACTAGGGATCCTTCATAGGCAACCAAAAATACTTGACGAGGAACAGGAGAAGGTTGATGGATGAGGAGGAATTTTGTCTTCTAATGCTGTGTCACATTTGTTGTTCTCATTTTTTTGGTAGACAGGTTTACTGGTGAACCCTCCAGATTCTCATCGCACTTGTTGAGTGGTGAGCACAGGAGGCAAGCATCTTGCATGTTGGGATGGGTGCTGCGGGTGCTTGGGTCTAGGCAAACAGAGAGGCTGCTGTGTGGCTGGTCATCCTCAGGCAGTGGGTTTTCTCAGCTCAAAGTCTCTGTTCCCAAGTCAACGTTCTCTGTGCCTCCCCACGTTTCCATCCTCTGCAGGCAACTGACATCCCAAACACATCTGCCAGGGCAGCCTGGGACCCCACGTGCCCTCCTGCGTGGGGTCAGGTACTGTGCAGCCGTGAATGTGGGCACGAGAAAAGTAAAGCATTCGACGCCACAGCTGTCCTGAAGGACTTCCAGCACAAAGTCATGAGCCAGCAGTATGCTCAGGTGGCCAAGAAGGCCAACAGCATCTTGTCTTGTATCAGAAACAGTGTGGCCAGCAAGACCAGGGAGGTGATTCTCCCCCCATACTCTGCACTGGTGAGGCTGCACCTCAAATCCTGTGTTCAGTTCTGGGCTCCTTGCTACAAGAAAGACGTTGAGGTCCTGGAGCATGTCCAGAGAAGAGCAGCAGAGCTGGTGAAGGAGCTGGAGAACAAGTCTTATGAGGAGCATCTGAGGGAGTGGGTGTTCTTTAACCTAGAGAAAAAGAGGCTGAAGGGAGACCTTATTTGCTCCCTACAACAACCTAAAAGGAGATTGCAGAGAGGTGAGTGTTGGCCTCTTCTCCCAAGTAACAGGTGATAGAACAAGAGGGAGTGGCCTCAAGCTGCATCAGGGGAAGTTTAGATTGGACACAAAAAGGGTTTTCAGGCACTGGAATGGCTGCCCAGGGAGGTGATTGAGATGTTTAAAAAGTGGGTAGATGAGGTGCTTGGTGACATGATTTAGTAGTCGACAGTTATGGTTGGAGCTGATGATCTCTAAGGTCTTTTCCAAACTAGTGGTTCTATTATTCTATGAAATTCAGTGACCACTGCACCTCCAGTGTGTTCTCCTGCACCAACTGGACTTTCCATAGAAACTAAATCCTGCCTTGCAATCAATCCACTGCCAATACCAAAGAGCCAGGGACCTTCCTCTGCACCACGAGAAATAACTCAGCCTCCAGCCTGCACATGAAGCAGAGGTAATTAGTGAGACAACACACACTGATTCCTGTCCCACCAAGGCCATAATCTTTCCTAATTTTGTCTGACATCAGATCACCTGGGTCAGGAAATATCTGCCTTCTACAAGTGCTTGCACACATACCTGTACTATAGGTCAAAGAAAACACAACTATTGGCAAAATAAGAGTGAGTTTTTCACTCCAGAGAAGAACAGAGCAGTGCTTGGAGAGTGGTCACAACATTTCTGTGGGCTGGAGAAGCCAATGGACGATGCAAAACTGCCTCTTTCAGCTTGTGGCAGATCACAGAACCGTTTGGGTTGGAAGGGACTTCAAAGCCCATCCAGTTCCACTCCCCTGCCATGGGCAGGGACACCTCCCATGGGATCAGGTTACTCAGAGCCCCATCCAACCTGGCCTTGAACAGCTTCTATTTCCACAATATACCGAAAGAGTAAAGAAAAAGATATTAGTTGGTCTTTTATTACAGGTGTGGTACTCATGCACCGTTGTCAGCACACACAAACAGAATGAGATGTGCTTTTTCCAAGTAACAAGTGATACAATGAGAGGAAATGGCCTCAAGTTGCACCAGAGGAGGTTTAGATTTGATATTAGGAAAACTTTCATTACTGACAATGGTGAAGCCCAGGCAGAGGCTGCCCAGGGCAGTGGTGGAGTCTCCATCTCTGGAGGGGTTCAAGCAATGCATAGATGTAGTGCTTCAGGACATGGTTTAGGAGGCATATTGGTGTTATGTTGATGGTTGGACCTGATGGTTTTAGAGGCCTTTTCCAACCTTAACGATTCCCTGATTCTTTTTTCCTGGGCAAGTTGTATTGTTTAAATTTGAGGACACAAGACCTCGTGCCCTTCACTCACTGCTTAGCACTGTGCAGAGTAGCAAATGAACACAGAAGACTGAGAGCAAGGCCAGCAAAAGCAGAGAGGAATGCAGCATAAAATATTTTCTCCTACATATTTTTCTTACACTTCTGATAACCTTCCTGACTTGCCGTGTACTAAATCAATTTATCACCATTTCTAGAATGAAAAAAAAAAGAGCAGTAGAAAATAAATGTCACAGGATGCTTTTACAGTTGTTATTTTTGAAGAAGAGTTGGGCTTAAGATAAAAAGGACATTGCTGTCTTTCCAAAAAAAAAAAAAATAATTAATGATTTACTGAGACAGATTCTGACACAGCCTAATAATGATTTTCTCAAATTAAATCCTAAGGCCCTGCCTATTTTGAAACTGCAGAGGCTGCTATGTGAGATAAAACTAGGTGTCATTATACTTCAGCTTTCTGCCACTGAGGGATCCATCTAGGAGAACACCTCATACCTCACCATAGCTACTCCTAGAAGAAACTTCTGCCAAAACCCTCTCAGTTTTGCAAAAGTAGCCATGGAAGTGGATTCTCTGTATGCGGCCCAGAGTCTGGATCTGTAATAGCTGCTCCTTCCTCAATATTTTTCTCTGACATCACTTCAAATCTAATCACAGCCCCTGAAAGTTCAAAGAAGGTTCTTAAATTTTTATTTATCTTCATCATGATACTGCTTCTAGAGATAGTGGGTATGATCATAGAATCATGGAATGGGTTGGGTTGGAAGGGATCTCAAAGCCCATCCTGTTCCACTCCTCTGTGATGGGCAGAGACACCTCCCACAGGGTCAAGGTGCTCAAAGCCCCATCCAACCTGGCCTTGAACACCTTCAGGGATGGGGCAGCCACCACTGCTCTGGGCAACCTGGGCCAGGGCCTCCCCACCCTCACAGCAAAACATTTCTTCCCAAGATCTCATCTCAATCTCCCCTCTTCCAACTAAAAAACATTCCCCCCTCATCCTAACCCTGCACTCCCTGATCAAAAGCCCCTCCCCAGCTTTCCTGGAGCCCCTTTCAGCACTGGAAGGTGCTCTAAGGTCTTCCTGCAGCCTTCCCTTCTCCAGGCTGAACAACTCCAACACGATGTGGCAATGCCTGATGTTATTAGCTCAGCAAACTCTGATACAGACTCGAGAGGAGCGATCCAGGCAGAAATCCACACTGCAACGTCAGACAGTGCCTCCTCAGAGCCAGTCTCACGCCAGGTATTCTCTTCACGCTCCCCCCTCCCTTTTCCACCATATCTGATAACAGCAAGCCAGTCTGTGGGATTCCTTGCCTTTTTACGTCTCTCATGAACACATTCCAGTTTTCCCCAGAGAGAAAGTACCTGCACCCTCACCTCTCTCTCTCCCTGGCCATCAACATGTAAATCGAAACCATTAATTCACGAGCTGGAACCGTGAGCTTCAGGTTGAGTTTCGCATACTCTTTAGGGATGTGGTTGGTGACAAATTTTTCTGTGTAATATCAAACACAAAACCTTCTTACCCACCCTTCCTCCCATCAGCAGGAAGTCCTGTTTTAAAAGTTTTTCTCAACCACGAATTACCAAACTAATGCTTAGGGGAGTTTTCTATCAGGAAACAGTGATAGGTGGCAGCCCTGGGGGTCCATACAGAGTGGGCAACACAAGGATGGAGAGCAGCCCTGGGAAAGGGTCTGGGGGTTCTTCTTGAGGGCGAGTTGAACACAAGCCAGCAGTGCCCTGGCAGCCAAGAGGGCAACTGTGTCCTGGGGTGCATCCAGCACGGCATCGCCAGCCGGGAGACAGAGGGGACTGTCCTGCTCTGCTCCACACTGATCCAGCCCCACCTTGAGCG
Organism: Phaenicophaeus curvirostris; assembly: GCF_032191515.1. Classification (NCBI taxonomy): domain Eukaryota; kingdom Metazoa; phylum Chordata; class Aves; order Cuculiformes; family Cuculidae; genus Phaenicophaeus; species Phaenicophaeus curvirostris. The sequence goes on along the minus strand of NC_091402.1, from coordinate 2,505,706 downwards.
CTGGGGGCAGTTCAGGGCACCACAGGATAAAAAGGATCTGAAGCTACTGGAGAGACTCCAGAGGAGGGCGTGGAGTTGGGGAAGGGATTAGAGGGGAGGCATGTGAGGAGTGGCTGAAGTCACTGGGTCTCTTCAGCCTGGAGAAGAGGAGATTGAGGGGAGATCTCATTGCGTTCAGCAGCTTCCTCACAAGGGGAGGAGGAGGAGCAGGTGCTGAGCTCTTCTCTCTGGCCATCAATGATAGGACTTGAGGGAATGGCAGGAAGATGTGCCGGGGGGATTAAGTTGGACATCAGGAAAAGGTTCTTCCCCTAGAGGGTGGTGGAGCACTGGAACAGCTCCCAGGGAAGCAGTCATGGCCCCAAGCCTGACAATATTCCAGAAGCCTTTGGCCAAGGCCCTCAGCCCCACGGTGTGAGTGTTGGGGTGTCCTGTGCAGGGACAGGAGATAGACCCAATGATGTTTGTGGATTCCTTCCAATTCAGGACTTCCTATGGTTCTGTGATAGTGTGTTCCTACTGTACTATTGGCAAATAGATTTGGAGATGAAGGATTCTTGCCGTGGGACTTGCTGTCTTCTGGGTGGCTAATGACAAAAGCCCAGTACTTGACAGCTTGTTGAGGAGTTACTGTTGTGATGGGTTCTTGGTACATTTGCTTGCAAGCATGGTCTGACTTGCACTTCGGTTTTGTGGATTTTTCTATTTAAAAGCAAGGGAAATATTTTAACAGCAGAAATGGAAATAATTTGAAAACTTAACTGCCAACGTGTTTGATAAACTCCTTGTTTTTAAAAAATAACTCCCGGGAGACCCATTATCACCTAGATTAGACTGGATCAGCACGGAGCCAAGTAAGTGTCATCATGTAGGAAGTTTAAAGATCAGTCATGAAAAGGAACTTGGAAAAAATAGTTCTGAAAAAAACTCTGGTTTCTCTTGTTGGAATATAGTTGAATTTCCTTAGAGGTTTACCATATTATTTTGTATTCTGTATTTTTCTAAGCAAAAGTTTGATTTCCTAGCCCCTACTGAACTGGGATTGTAAGATTAAGGAAAAATTTGTCTAGGATCATTATTTGCTGCTGTCCAAGCAAAACTGACACTGGGGCTATGATGGATTTTAGCTTGCGAAATACTGAATAGTCTTCTTGTCTCGCCTACCTGGGCACTTTGTAAAATGAAGCTGAAATAGACTGGAAAGGAGGATGGTGTTACAGAATTGCAGACAGAGTTGTTGGTTATATTATCTAGTTTGCCTTCTTATCACGACATAAGTTTTCTACAGTACACGTCTTCCTCTCCAAAAAGATACTGGATCGCGTGTCCATGCCAGAAGTGAATAAAAGAGCATGGTCAAGGAGTTTGGAAACAAAGAAACAGCATGGTGTTCCCTGACACTAAGACAAGTTACAAAGAAAATGAGACAGTGTTTTTTCTGGATTTGGACATGTCACCAACGGAACAATTCTTCTTAGGTCATATCTACCCTTCATATATTCTGGTCACAAGTTAAAAGTTGCTCCAAAATACTGATATTTCTAAACCAGCCCTCACTAAAACAGTGACCTATGTGGTACTTTCACAGAATCATTATGGAATGGTTTGGGTTGGAAGGGAAATTGAAGCCCATCCAGTTCCATACCCTGCCATGGGCAGGGACACCTCCCACTGAATCAGGTGCCTCAAAGTCCCATCCAACCTGGCCTTGAACCGGTTGCTGTTTTGCCGTAATGATCATCATTGTTAAGAATGTAATTTTCCCTGATCACTACTTCAGTCGAGGAGCTCAGTCCAGCAGTCAATATAGGGATCAGAGTTAATGACATCAATGAAATCTTAACTGACTGGTGTCTGCTGACCTGGGTGTCTTCAAAGTTAACAGAATTCTCCTGGCATCCTATGTCCAGTGTGTTGATTTTGGGACAGTGATCTTCATCCATACTCCAGGATTCTAAATGTTGTTGCCTCAAGGTAAAACGTAGGATGAAGCAGGGGGTTTTGCTTACAGGTTATGTTTTAGTGTGCTATTTCTGAAGAAATTGGAATTACTCCCAGACAATGTGCTAAAACTTACTGATGATCCTCAGTTTAGGAGCACAATGAGTTAAAAATCTTGGGGGTTATTCCTTGGAGGTGCTCAAGGCCAGGTTGGATGGGGCTTGGAGCAACCTGATCCAGTGGGAGGTGTCCCTGCCCATGGCAGGGGGGTGGAACTGGATGGGCTTTGAGGTCCCTTTCAACCCAAACCATTCCATGGTTCTATGATCCAGGCAGGGATGTCACTGCTGACCATCACCTTGGGCCAGAGTTATTCTTTGCATTAAGAAAATGGGGAAAACAGGAAATGACACAACTAGAATTCACCCTTGTCACAGCTAATGTACACAGAGAGAGAAATGGTGCAGGGTTGACCCATTCCCACCAAACTTCATCTTCCGTGTAACTTTCCTCACTGGTAAGGAAGCACTCGAATGAAGCGGTGCTGGCATCGAATAGCAAAGAACTGGAAGCAACCAGGTAGAGCGTTTTGACAAATGCTTAAGTTGTCAAGAGAGAAGTTTCCAGAGAGTGATAGAAACCAAAGGAATGGTCTTACTTGTTCCAGACAACTCATCAGAAAACACCTCTTGTGCTAAACTAATAAAGCCAGGTACTGGCAGGAGTACTAGTTGCAAAATAATATCACTTCATATTGCTTCCAAACATGTTTAGCCAATAGCCACACACAGTTAATTATAGGTTCATTTAGGTGCACACCCTGCTATGTGAGTTAACCCTTAGGTACTCAGCAAATAATTGTATGCAAGGCATATTTCTCATACTGAACATTTCTCATACTAGATTTATAACAATTTCAGTTCTCCAAGAGAGCATTTTTAGGATGTTTTCCCTTTCTATCAAGCTTTTCAGGTGATTTCAAAGCACTTCTACGTTAGTTCTCCTGCCTTTATAAAAGCAGAGTATTTGTCAGCTTAACTTCTTCATTAACCCCTTTTGTCTAGAAAGAAGCACCAGGTATCTTCACATTTAATTCACAGAGCAACATCTTTAAGCTTGAATCCTAATACCCAACATACTTTTCACAGCTTGGTAGAAGATGCTGGAGATGTCCCTGTTGTCTGCTCTGCCTACCTACCATTCATTAAGCAGCGAAGAGCACCTGAGCCACCTCAAACTCACTTCATTCCCTTCAGCCCTGCTATTTTGTGGAGATAACAAACCTAGACTGGGGCAGAGGCATCAAGCCCATTGCCAGGGAGGGTTGTCCCCTGGGTGGGATGTCACCATGCTGGCACATCAAGTGGCAGCTGTACAGGCAAGTGATAGCTATTCTTGTCACTAAGAGAAATTCCCCGTAACTCCTCACACTAATCAACACACAATTATTTCAGTTCTCATAAGGCAGGAACTTGATCACAACATATGTTTTGTGACTGCACTTCTACACGCTTTGTGTTTACACTGCAAATCATTCACTTTATCATAAAGTCACAATTATGGTATTAATTATAATACTCTTGTGAGAATAATTATTCCACAAAGACAACTTTCGAATTAAGGTTTTCACATCAGCTTTTTCCTCCTCTGGTTGCAGTTGAGACAATAGATCCATGTTTTCCAATAGCTTCCCCTTATCAGAGACATAATCCTACCAGCAGAGCCCATCTCTGCAGCCGAGCAGCTGCCAAGATCAGCACGCCCGTATCCAGGCCAAGAATTTTAACAAGGATCTTCTGGCCTCTTGTCAATGAAAATTTCCTCCCGTACAGGAGAAAGTGGAATTTCCTAATTTATAATGCCAGCGCAGGCTAAGCAAACCTCTCTGCCTCACTGTCTTGCTAACCTGCATTTCTCTTTTTCACTCTAACAGGTAAATTTTTTGTCTTATAGGTGAGCAATCTCATACTAACAGAAATCCGCCTTCCAGGTCCTGTAACATTTATCACCGTATTGATGGACATAATTCCCCTTGGTCAGCTCACCTTCGAGACCAGGCATAGCTGCTGCTTTTTGTTAATATATCAGCCTGTTTACTACTTACGGATGAGTAAAGTAGCAACACTGAACAGTACCATTGATGGCTCTTTTTATGGAATCATAGAATCACAGAATGGTTTGAATCAGAAGGGACCTCAAGACCCATCCAGTTCCACCCCCTGCCATGGGCAGGGACACTTCCCACTGGATCCAGGTTGCTCCAAGCCCCATCCAGCTGGGCCTTGAGCTTCTCCTCGTAAGATTTGTTCTCCAGACCCTTCCCCAGATCCATTGCTCTTTTTCTGGATGTGCTCCAGCAGCTCCATGTCTTTCTTTTGCTAAGCAGCTCAAAGCTGCACACAGGATTCCAGGTGCAGTCTCACCTGCATAGAACATAGGGGCACAATCCCTTCCCTGCTCCTGCTGGCCACACCATTTCTGATACAGGCCAGGATGCTGTTGGCCTTCTTGGCCACCTGGGCCACTGCTGGTTCAATTCACAACCAAAAAGTTATCTATCTCCTGTAAAGCATGCTTCTGCAGGAGAACATCTCCACTGTTTATGTTTCCTGGAGCTTTTCTTTTTTAAGAAGCCTTTTGGACATGAGTTCTTTACTCCCTATAGAAACTATTTACACATTAACTCTTGTGCCATCTCAATCGTTAATGGCTTCATGACTGCAGGGTTTCTGTAGCCAAAGATAACAGCATGTGCTATGACTCAATGAAAATCTCATATGGGAATAACCCTGGAAGAGAATACATGGTTGTATTCTTCCTTGTGTGTGGTCTCCCATTTCATGTAAGATCGAGTGTGCTTAAGGCAAGGCAAGTTTCCTTAGCACAGGCCACCGGCTGATGCTACCAGGAGTGCTAGTGGGAGATGTGACTTAGAGCCTATGAATACTGACACTTCCAATCTGTTGCTCCCAGGAGACCAAATGTAGGTGCAGCTCACTTTTAAGTACCAGAAGGCTGAGGGTCATTTCAATAATCAGTTCTAATACAAATTAATACTTGTGCCTTTTGGTACTAATTGGGCGCACAGAGCCAAGCATCCTCTCTGCAATTATCTGAAACCCTTATCCTTTAATAGACCCATTCTACATTTTTCCAGTACCAAAACAGGCCGTGTTTGTCTCCTTGAACTAAAAGGTTATTCTTCATTTAATCGATTTTTTAAATTGTTTACTTCAAAATACCTGGAAATTCTTTCCATGAAAGGTCAGGTCTGTTCCAGTCATACAGCTAATGGCAGCAATTATTGCCTTTGGTGAATGATCAGGACTTCATGACTTCAGAGTTTTCTGCCACCAAGCGTCTAATAAGGTTTTCAAACCAAACCATCTTCACCAAACTATTAAATCTTTACCAAAACCTCTCTAGTCTCTTCTTAGCCCATGGAACCATGTTTGTTACTGATTCATCATTGAAAGGCTCTGGGAAACGCACCTGGAGATGCTTTCAGCTCAGACCCTGCAGGTTTAGGCTGTAAGCACAGAAGATTCCCATTTCTGTCCCTCATGACAGAGCATGGTAACAGAGATCATAGAATCAAGAGATGGTTTGGGTTGGAAGATAAAGATCATCCAGTTCAAACCCCCCTGCCACATCCCACTGGATCACTAGATATTAGGGCTGTTGTTCTCCAACATGAGAGAGACACTGGAGACTCTACCAAGCATCCCATTCAAAGGTGGTGAAAACAGTGGGAGAACTGAACAGCAACGATGTTTGTCTAGATGATGTTCCACTTGGAGCACTGAATGACAACTGTATGCTTTGTGGGAAATGTCGCTAACGGTCCAGAGAGAAAGACCCAATTAAACTGTAACTCACAGCACAGGAAAGACATGGATCTGTTGGAGCAAGGCCAGAGGAGGCCACGAGGGTTGGAGCACCTCCCATATGAGAAGAGACTGAGAGTTGGAGTTGTTCAGCCTGGAGAAGAGAAGGCTGCAGGGAGACCTTAGAGCACCTTCCAGTATTGAAAGGGGCTCCAGGAAAGCTGAGGAGGGGATCTGGATCAGGGAGGGCAGGGATAGGATGATGGGTAATGGTTTTCAGCTGAAAGAGGGGAGATCAAGATGAGATCTTGGGAAGAAACACTTTGCTGTGAGGGTGGGGAGGCCCTGGCCCAGGTTGCCCAGAGCAGTGGTGGCTGCCCCATCCCTGGAGGGGTTCAAGGCCAGGTTGGATGGGGCTTGGAGCCCCTGATCCAGTGGGAGGTGTCTCTGCCCCTGGCAAGGGGTGAAACTGGATGGGTTTTGAGATCCCTTCCAACCCAAACCATTCTGTGATCCTATAAAATGTCCAAAAATGTGTGCCCCAGCCCATGGCTTTGCTGACAATATAATCACTGTAGTGAACATCTGATTATTTCAGTTATAAAAGTGCATGATATTAAATCTGGAATTTGAGATCTTTGCTATTTGTGAACAGACCCTGGCCCACAGTCACAGGTCTCTTTGTCAGCAGCATCGTGGATTGGCAGCTCCAGTGATCACATACGTGAAATGCATGTTTTTCTCATAATGCCAGAATCCTCTAAATGTGCGGCTGCAGGTAAATGATAGCATTTATCATTCCCTAATCTTCAGTGTAAATCAGGAATTCAGTTTTCAACCACGTAAGATATAGGAGGGAGTTGAAAGCCAAAATACGAGTAGGACCATGCATCACAATTTCTGATTAGGTGAAAGTGGAGGACAACCGGAATGAAAATTCATTCTTGCGGATTACAGTTCTTGTGCAGTCCAATTCCCCCTCATAATTTAGACTAACATTAATGTTCACTTTATCTTTCCCCTGGGCTATTGAGAAGATGCAGAACTTGTCTGTCAGGTTTGGACTTGTTTTAAGACTATTATCTAGAAAAGTAGGAAAGCCATAAAATAAAACTTTGATCCTTTCAAATTCAGACAAATGCTGTATGAGTCCAGTGGATGTATGAATTTATCCACACCTGGAAAATTATAGAATTATTAAGGTTGGAAAAGACCTCCAAGATCATCCAGTCTGACCCTCAACACAATATCAACGTGCCCGCTAAAGTATGTCCTAAAGCATCCTAAACACAGATTGTTTGAACACCTCCAAGGATGGAGACTCCACGGCTGCCCTCGGCAGCCTCTGCCAGAGCTTCACCACTCTGTCAGTAAAGACATTTTCCCTAATATCTAATCTAAGCCTCCCCAGGTGCAGCTTGAGGCCATTTCCTCTCATCCTATCACTTCTCACTTGGGAGAAGAGCACAGCACCCACCTCACCACAACCTCCTTTCTGGGAGTGATAAGGTCTCCCTTCAGGCTTCTCTTCTCCAGGCTAAACAGCCCCAGGGACCTCAGCTGCTCCCGGAACCCCCAGGCTCCAGCCCCTTCCCCAGCTCTGTTCCCTTTTCTGGACACGCTCCAGTCCCTCAATGTCTTTCTTGTAGTGGGGGGTCCAAAAGTGAACCCAGAATTCAAGGTGTGGCCTCATCAATGCTGAGTCCAGGGGGACGATCCCTTCCCTGCTCCTGCTGGCCACACCATGGCTGATCTGAGCCAGGATATTTGCCCAGCAGATTCTTGTTGGGCACTGCAAACACTCAGGAGGGAAGGGGATGTTTGGAAGCACTCAGCTGTGTCCTGTGCTCCCACCAACCTCAATGGGAATTTTCCCATTCAGTGAGCTGGACTTCCTCCAAATTCAGTGCTTGGCCTTTCTGGAAATCCTGCTGCCCCTGAGAAAATGTGAGTTGATGAAGTTGCCAGGAAAGACTTTGTTGCCTTTAGGGCTCCTTTTCTAATTGCATTCAACTCCAGCTGTGGTGCCAGACCCTGAGGCTGGAGAGCTTGGAGAGAAGGGAAGGTACTTTGAGCAAGAGGGCTGAGAAACGTAGGAAATGCAGGGTAGGACAGGATTGGGTTTACCTTGGATAATGTGCTATAACTGGACCCAGGTCTGTAGGTGGACACTCCTTTTCTCTACCTGGACTGCCATGTCAGTCTGAGGTACATCAGAAGCACCTTTTACTTGTTTGATCTGGTCACAGTGAGGTATGAGCTACACATAAACTTTCTCCTAAACCCTCTCCATCTGCCCAGTTGTATCTTGGCAAAACATTGGACAGCTTGTTTCAGCAACCTGGCTACCAGGACATTCCACACAGGCATATTTGGTGCATGTGACACTAGATTTTCTAGAAGTTACGTGACTTTTTAGCAATGGAGCAACATTTTTGATTTAAGACTACCACTGCTTTTAGAGTAGAAGTGCTGTGTGTTGCTTTGGCTGCTCTGGTGAGACATCACCTGGAGCCCTGCATCCAGTTCTGGAGTCCTCAGCAGAGGAGGTACGTGAATCTGTTAGAGTGAGTCCAGGGGAGGCCACAGAGATGATCCAAGAGCTGGAGCACCTCCTGTATGAGGACAGGCTGAGAGAGTTGGGGTTGTTCAGCCTGGAGAAGAGAAGGCTGTGGGGAGACCTTGTTTATGAAAAAGCTTTTGAACAAGCAGGCATCACAACTGGTTCTGTTTCTCTCTTCAGGGTCCCTCAAAGGAATATGTAACTAGGAAGGGAAAGCTACTCCTGAAAAATGCTTTCCAGCTTCAAGCCCAGCTAAATTAGGAATGTTTCACCAGTAGTGAGGATCTATCGGCAAAGAGGAAAAATCATTCCTCAGCTTTCAATTTAAGGAACGTCCCTCATGTTAAGAACGAGAAGCTTCTGAACACAAAACTCAGGAACGTTTCTGTGCAGATGCCAAGAAAAAAAAAAGTGGAAAACCATTGGAAAACGTGAAGAGTGATTGCAAGGGCATTGTTGAGTTCTGAACTCCAAGAAACATGCTGCTGTGTGGCTGATACTATAACATCAGTTGATTGCTGGTGCCAGGAGGATCGGGGCAGCCTCACCTAGTTCTGTTCTGCTCGACGCGGGTCTCCCAGACTCTCTGGAGTCTAAGGCAATTTTCAGCAGCTCCAGACACAGGCAGGATTTATTCTGGTGTGCGTGTGCCATTAGAGACATTCTGATGGAGCTGAGAGACAAATGAATACAGAGGTACATGCTTTTGGTTACCATTAACCAGTTGTGTTGCTTGCAGAGATCGCTTAGGGCCAGATTACAGCTGGTACAGACACGTGGGAAGGACTCTTCTTGCCCACCGTGGATCCCGTGTCCTCCCGGCACACCGACTCTGTACTGCTAGCACTGCGCTAGCCAGGCAGGATGCAGAGAGTCAGAGTCATTAAGGTTGGAGAAGACCTCTAAGATCTTCCAGTCCAACCATCAAAACCGCATCCCTGTTCATCTTCTGGAAACAGAGCTCCTACCAGGAGCTGCTGGACACCTGGGGGCCTCATGGAAGGTTGTGGTCTTCCTTGGGCTGGGACTGCGACCCCACAAGCTGCTCTCCCTCTCCACTGCAGGCAGCTGAACTAAGCTGCGGGTGCAGGCAGGAACAGTGTTTTCAAGTGCTTTGAGACTCAGCTCAGACAGTTGTTAGATCTCCAGAATTTTACGCCTAGATTCAGAAAAATTACAAATGTGTAATTGTTTGGCCACATCTCTAATTATTAGGTTTGTCTCTTTTCTAACAACATGCTAGACGCTTACAACCTCAAAGTGATTCATCTGCAAGAGCTTGTAGTCTGGCTAGGGGGTAGTTAAAGGGAGAGGTACCCTGGATGAAGTAGAAAGAGCTCTCTCCTCTAGAGGACAGTTCCATTCTTGCAGTGATGTGGTGACTGCAGACTGCGCAGGAAATGGAAGGAGTTCAGAAAAGTTGTATTGCAGCAATCTCCTTGTGAGAGCAGAGATGCCAGCAGGTAAAAAGAGTGAGGAGTGTCACAAGTCTAGGCTTTACAGGATAGCTTGGGAGAACTCCTAAACTCCTTGCTTTCCAATACTTCAACGTTACAGTTTTCCCTAAAGGATAAAATACTATACACTTCAGTCTATTGTGATTTCATAGAATCATAGAATGTCCTGAGCTGGAAGGGGCCTACAAACATCATCGAGTCCAGATCCTGTCCCTGCACAGGACACCCCAACACTCACACCATGGGGCTGAGGGTGTTGGCCAAGGGCTTCTGCAATATTGTCAGGCTTGGGGCTGTGACTGCTTCCCTGGGAGCTGTTCTAGTGCTCCATCACCTCCTGGGGGAAGAACCTTTTCCTGAGATCCAACCTAACCCTTTCCTGGCACATCTTCCTGCCATTCCCTCAGGTCCTGTCATTGGTCACCAGAAAGAAGAGCTCAGTGCCAGTTCCTCCTCCTCCCCTTGTGAGAAAGCTGTGGACCATGACAAGGTCTCCTCTCAGTCTCCTCTTCTCCAGGCTGAACAGACCCAGTGACTTCAGCTGCTCCTCACACGCTTCCCCTCTAAACCCTTCACCAACCCCACGCCCTCCTCTGGACACTCTCCAGTAGCTTCAGATCCTTTCTATACTGCAGCACCCAAAAATTCCCAGAAAGCTGCATGATCCACTTCAGCAAACACCTGATTTCTCATAACCTGGCTAGATATTTGCAACAATTCTCTTTAGGCACATGCCACACTCATCCTACGAGCCTCAGCGCTGAAAGGGAAAACTGAACTGCTCCTGATTCAAAGGATGAAGCTACATTGCAAAGTTAGTGCACCTAGGTGTGCCCCCAAAGAGAAGCGCTTGAATAAAAATCCACCTTGATGTGCTCTTGAATTGCAAAAGCCTTCTAACGCAGCCTGTGCCCGTGATTTATAACAATGACTCATAATATTGCATTATGCTTAATATGATGTAATGCTGATGCAAGATGCCATTCGTGGAATTTCAATGTCACAGAGAAAAAAAGAGAGGAGAGAGCAATCTGGTCATGGACTTGCCGTGCTGTCAAAATGAGAAGTTTACAGCCAAAACACGCAGAACCTTTCAGTACCTACTTTGCTGGGTTTTAGCAGGACAACTTGGAGTATAACATTTTTATTTCCCGGAGCATAAATAGCTCTCAGGCATAGGTTATTGTGTTACTTACAGTAATTCAATTAACTTCATACTTGAGAAGACAAATTTGCTAACAGACAATTCAGTCTTGCAATTATAATCCTTCACGTGGAAGTTTGCAGGGCAAATCAAGATTACGCCTTTAAATTAATGCAGGCTTTATCTCTCTTTCCTGACCCAGATGTTATGAATTCTCCTCCTGTTCTCCCTGTACTGCTTGCTTCTTCCTGCCGTGAATCAGCACTTCAGGAAACACTAATTCAAAGAGAAAAGACACCCTAAACTGTTTCTGGAGGTCAGAAATAGCTGGTCTCCAACAGGGTTGACAAATGATGCAAGGCTTCTTGGGCTGCTTGGGGCCAGTTTTGTAGGGTGTGTGCGTCCCCTGTTTTGAACTCTGCCCCTTGCCCTCCGAGTAGCCTGGGAACTTGTGCCTCTGTGCTACAGAACTGGGTCCTGGCGGTTTGTCCCGACAGAGAGAGAAACAGAGAGTTAGGACCCTCTCCTTTAACTGGAAGGAAAGCCATGACTTGCTCCACCCCAGCAGCGGAGGCATCATAGGTGCTCATTCTGCAGGAACCATTGGCATCGCTGGCAGTGTGGGAGCAGCTGGAAAAGAAGGCTTTTTCCACACACTGTGATCACACTTTCAGGTGAGAATGTTTCTTGCTGCATCCTTGGTGTGTGCATGAGCATTTTTCAAGCCAGGCTGTTTAGGAAAGGGAATAGCAGCGTGGATGTTCTCCACGTATGACCTCTAAAATCCTCCACATCTGACACGACCATTTTTTGTTTGATTCTAGAAAGAGCTGGCAGGTGCTTGTGCTATTGCTCTGACCGTCATGTGTTCAGTAGGTTCAGAGAAGCTCTTGTTGGCCCTGCAGGCAGCAGAGAGACTAGGTGAAACAAGACTATAAGAAGGTGGAAAGTCTGGAAAAGAGATCTCCAGAAAGTCTGGATCAGACCTGGTGGTCCTCTGTTGGTTTACACCATGCAGACCTACCTATGCTCAGTGTCCTTGGTAAGCCTGGCAAGGTGGCAACTGTGTCAGCTCTTGCTTGCTGAGACAGAAAAAGTTAAGCATAGAAGAACAGAACAGTTTGTGTTGGCATGGACCTTAAAGACCATCCAGTTCTAAACACCCATCATGGGTAGGGACACATTCCATCAGATCAGGTTGCTCAAACCCTCATTCAACCCAGTCTTGAATGCCTCAAAGTGATTCTTAAGAACACAACTAGATAATAAGTATGATTTACTAGACTGAATCTGGAATCACCTGCAGCTGGTGTCATCCTAAAGAAGGACCTTTTCACAGGTCATTTGTGTGCACCTGGGGCAGTGAACACAGCACATGGTGCAATTCCACATGGCAAGACCAAAGAAGTAGAGAGGACTAACTTTTGCACAGTGTGGCAGTGCCCACAGGTGAAGATAGGAATAGATATTAGATAGGAATAGATAGGAATTGAAGAGCTACGATATTTTTAGAAGCTCAGTAGGTGCCAGTTCATCTCCTAGGTGCATAAATACCATCAAAATCCTAGCCATGGGCAAGTAAAAATAGACAAGAATTTGTAGCCCAGAGGAAAGCCACTGAGAATAGATTGTGTGGAGTTTGATAAGATCCATATTGCTCCAAGAGGGAGAGTACAACATTGAAACAAGTCAGTGTTGTGAAGGGGCTACGTGGCAAGAGACCTAGTTTGCCAAATACCTGTAACGGCCTCTGTCTGCCAACTGTCTTTAAATACCTTGATCTTTCACACAAGAGCAAAGCCTGAAAGGCATCTCTCTAGCAAAAGCATCATTCGTTCCTTCTCTGCAGGACGGTAGAGCAACATGCCTCTTTGCAGTGGTGTTACTCGTTCTTTCCCCCAAAGATTTCAAACAGAGATTTGTTCGAACAAAGATCAGTAATTTTGCTCTGTAAGAGATGCAGGAAGAAGTGCAGGAATATCTGTAGATCAGAACAGTTCCTGAGCCTTCTGGAGAAATGGCAGATCGCCAGAGATAGGACGCACCACCATGCTCCCAGATAACAATGGGTAGAGCTGAATATTCCAGGCATCATCTTTTACGACAGCAAATTATGCACATATACATGAGAAACACAGGAGCTTGTGTCCTCAAGGGGAGGCTGTTCAATGCTTTGTCTTCCCACAGGCCAGCTCTGGGACTGATATCTTTCCTCCTCTACCCTAGTCCCATAACTGGGTGGCAGTAGATTCAAGAAGCGCGACATGAGCTGGCAATGTGCAATCACAGAGCAGAAAGCCAGCTGTAAGCTGGGCTGCATCAGAAGAAGTGAAACCAGCAGGGCAAGGGAGGGGATTCTGCCCCTCTGCTCTGCTCTGGTAAGACCTCACATGAAGCCCTGTGTTCAGTTCTGGAGTCCTCAGCACAGGAAGGACATGGAGCTGTTGGAGCGAGGCCAGAGGAGGCCATGGAGATGATCTGAGGGCTGGAGCAGCTCTCACACAAGAACAGGCTGAGAGGGTTGGGGTTGTTCAGCCTGGAGAAGAGCAGGCTCTGGGGAGACCTTAGAGCAGCTTCCGGTACTGAAAGGGGCTCCAGGAAAGCTGGGAAGGGGCTCTTGGTCTGATAGGGCAGGGACAGGATGGAGGGGAATGGTTTCCAGCTGAAAGAGTGGAGATTGAGATGAGATCTTAGGAAGAAATGTTTTGCTGTGAGGGTGGGGAGGCCCAGGTTGCCCAGAGAAGTGGTGGCTGCCCCATCCCTGGAGGGGTTCAAAGCCAGGTTGGATGGGGCTTGGAGCAACCTGAACAACTCCATGTAAGAAATTGGAACTGGATGGGCTTTTAGGTCCCTTCCAACCCAAACCATTCCATGATTCTATAAAATGCAAATTCTTTTTTTCCCAGTACCTTGGAGTGTTGCATTTCAAGCAATTTCCTAAGACAGCAGCCAGTTCTGTCTATGGTTGCAGTCCTCTCTAGGTTCATGGGTCATTTCTTGGGAATCTTTAGTGCCCTATCAAATAAAAACTGACCTCTCAGGGAATCAGCTTTCCCACAGAGCTGAAACTCCTCTACTATCTTTTATTTCCATGGATTTGGGCCTGTACAGCAAAGCAGACTGTGAGACTGGTGTTTTACCAGGCTTTTCATATGTGTCTTCATTATACCAGAAGCCAAGTACTAAAGATACTGAACCTCTGAGCATTTGATTAGCAAATACTGATGATGAGTCCTTGAGTTATCCTCAATATTCAGTATTAATTTTGGTAGCATTCTGAACACTGTGTTTGCACAGAGAGCCAGACACACACGTTTGAGATACCAGGCAGAGTAAAAACCATAATCTAACCTATAAAATACTATGGTAGCATTAAATAAAAGCTAGGATTTTATTTGAGGTGGAAATGGCTTTTCTTCATTGCCATCTCCTTGGCTCCAGTATAAGTGGAGACGTCTCAGAGCCTACAGGTAATTACCACGACAAAAATAGTATCCACAAATGAGCTGCTGTTCTGAACTTCCTCCTCCCATTTGCTTCTAAGTCACCCAATCGTAACGCTACTATTGGTACAAACCCGTGGGAACGCAAGCAGCGGAGAAAAGAGGGAACTAAGAAAGCAGGATTCTGCCCTAGTACTCAGCACTGGTGAGGCTGCACCTAAAATCCTGTGTTCAGTTCTGGACCCTCCACTACAATAAAGACATCGAGGTCCTGGAGCGTGTCCAGAGAAGGGGAATAGAGCTGGTGAAGGGGCTGGAGAACAAGTCTTACAAGGAGCAGTTGAGGGAACTGCGGCTGTTTAGCCTTGAGAAGAGGAGGCTGAGAGGAGACCTTATCACTGGCTACAACTGCCTGAAAGAAGGTTGCGGAGAAGTGGGTGTTGGTCTCTTCTCCTGAGTGGTAGGTGGTAGGATGAGAGGGAATGGCCTTAAGCTGCATCAGGGGAAGTTCATATTGGACATTGGGAAGAATTTCTTCACAGGAAGGGTTATCAAGCACTGGAACGGCTTCCCAGAGAGGTGGCTGATTCACCAGACCCGGAGGTGTTTAAAAGGTGGGTATATGAGGTGCTTGCGGACATAATTTAGTAGTGGGCAGGTACAGTTGGAGTTGGTGATCTTTTCCAGCCTGATGATTCTATGATTCTATGAAACTGGGCACCCACAAATCCATGGGTCCTGATGGGGTGCACCCACGAGTGCTGAGAGAGCTGGCAGGTGTTATTGTTAAGCCACTCTCTATCATCTTTGAAAGGACATGGAGAACAGGAGAGGTGCCTGAGGATTAGAGGTGGACCAACATCACTCCAGTCTTCACAAAGGGAAAGGAGGACCCAGGGAACTGCAAACCAGTCAGCCCCCTCTACCCCAGGAAACATGGAAAGCTCATCCTGGATGCAATGTCTAAGCACGTGGAGGAAAAGAAGGTTATCAGGAGTGGTCAGCATAGATCACCAAGGAGAAATCATGCTTGACCGAGCTGATAAAATTCTATGATGGTGTAACTGGCTGGGTAGATGAGAGGAGACCAGTGGATGTTGTCTGCCTCAACTCTAGCAAGGCTTTGGACACTGTCTCCCATAACTTTGTCATGAGGAAGCTTAGGAAGCATGGGTTACATGAGTGAGCAGTGAGGTGGATAGAGAACTGGATGGATGGAAGAGCTCAGAGGGTTGGGATTGGAAGTACAGAGTCTCCACAATGAGGGTGGGGAGGCCCTGGCCCAGGTTGCCCAGAGCAGTGGTGGTTGCCCCATCCCTGGAGGGGTTCAAGGCCAGGTTGGATGGGGCTTGGAGCCCCTGATCCAGTGGGAGGTGTCCCTGCTCAGGACAGGGGGATTGGAACTGGATGGGCTTTGAGATCCCTTCCAACCCAAACCATTCCATGATTCTATGTAATGGCAAAGGCAGCAGCCCCTGATCCACTGGGAGTTGCTGCCCAGGGCCCCAGGAAAGCTGCTGAACTCCCGTCTTCCTGAGCACGGGTTTTGCAGGAGCTGCTTTCAGCTACCTGGTCCCGCAGAATGGGGAGGGAGGAGGAATCTTGCTGTGCAAAATGCTAAACTCAATCCACTCAACAATTTAGCAGTGAGGCAGCTTGCGGTCTCTGCTACTGCGTTTTTCCCCTCATAGAGGTAGTCCTCCCACAAAGAGCAAGGTTTAACAGTTGGGTGAAAATGATCCGTTTTCAAATGAGTGAGAAGTTCATGTCTGAACCTGATGAGAATCCCAGTAGCTTGGCAAGCTTTTTATCGTAAACACCACTTGACTTCCCAGATAAAATGTTTGTTTGCTTTTTTTCTTTTTACAACTATAAAGAGTAACATTTAGACAAATACTTGATGGACAGATGGTCCAACAATCTTGTATAACTTGCAAAGGTGCCTAGTTGCCCCCTGTCAAACGAGGGGAGCACTAAAGCACACTGTGGTTCTCCTGCACTGCACACAATCTAAGCCCATCTCCAGGCCCAAGAAGGAGATGGTCACGTCTAGAGTTTCTTACCTTCCGCCCAGCCTCATTGTTGTGCAGGTTCATGAGCGTCCTCGCATTTTGCTTAATCTCCCGGGCATCCACAAACACTTTGGCGAATCCTATTCCATATCTGATGTCAGCAGAGCAGCCTCCCCATTTCCAGCCTTCCTCTTTATGGTACTGTCCTTGTTTTTCTTTATCACAACCACAGTCACTCAGGTTACCCTGCGTACAAGCAGCCGTGATTGCATGTGCTACTCCAGCGGCAATGATGGCGTACGTGAACGCTGCTTCTCTGCTCCCTGAAATTAAAACACTGCTGTAAGTACATGATACAACATAGACCCATAGAATGCTTTGGGTTGGAAGGAACCTCAAAGCCCATCCAGTTCCCACCCCACTGCCATGGGCAGGGACACCTCCCACTGGATCAGAGTGCTCAAAGCCCCATAGAATCACAGAATCATAGAACCATTTGGTTTGAAAAGACCTTTGAGATCATTGAGTCCCACCATCCCTGTCCCTGAGCTCCTCATTCACCCATCTTTTAAATCCTTCCAGGGACTGGGACTCGACCACTACCCTGGGCAACTGTTCCAGCACCTGAGAACCCCTTTTTGAGTGAAGAAATTTTTCCTGATGTCTAATCTGAACCTCCCCTCGTGCACCTTGCAGTCATTGCCTCTCATCCTATCGCCTGTCACTTGGGAGAAAAGACCACGACCCACCTTGCTACAACCTCCTTTCAGGGAGCTGTAGACAGTGATTAGGTCTCCCCTCAGCCTCCTTTTCTCCAGGCTGAACAGCCCCAGTTCCTTCAGTCCCCTCTCATAACCCTTGCCCTCCAGACCATTCCCCAGCTCTGTTTCCCTTCTCCAGAAGTGGTCCAGGACCTCAATGTCCTTTTTGGAGTGAGAGGCCCAAAACTGAACCCAAGATTCAAGGTGATTACAGGGGATGATCCCTTCCCTACTCCTGCTGGCCACACCATGGTTGCTCCAAGCCAAGATGCCATTGGCTCTCTTGGCCACCTGGGCCACTGCTGGCCCCTGTTCAGCTGCTGCTGAACAGCACCCCCAGCTCCTTTTCCACCAGGCAGCTTTCCAGCTGTTCTTCCCCACACCTGGAGCATTGTATGGGGTTGTTGTGACCCAAGTGCAGGACCCAGCACTTGGCCTTGTTGAACCTCACACAACTGCCTCAGCCCATCAGTCCTCCCTGTACAGGTCTCTCTGTGGAGCCTCCCGACCTTCCAGCAGATCAAGACTTCCTCCCAGTTTAGTGTCACCCACAAACTTGCTGAGGGTGCATTCGATCCCCTCATCCAAGTTGTTAATAAAGATATTGAACAGAACTAGACCCAGCACCGAGCCACGGGGACACCACTTGTAACTGGCCTCCAGCTGGAGTTAACTCCATTTACCACCACTCCTTGGACCCAGCCATCCAACCAGTTTTTTACCCAGCAGAGGGTCACCTGTCCAGGCCAGAGGCTGACAGTTCCCCAAGCAGAACACTGTGAGAAACCATGTCAATGGCTTTACTGAAGTCCAAATCCACTACATCCACAGCCTCCTCCAACCTGGCCTTGAAACCTGGGGACAGTAGCTAGAAAAAGATAGTTCCCATGGTGTTCCTTCATCAGGCAGCTATTATTAGAAGTGCTGTAAATCTGCAGGCACAAGCAGGTCCCTGCTCTTCTGAGTATTGATTTTTGTGAATGTTCACTCTCTAAATGATAGCTCTCCATAAGGGAGTAGGAGACAAAGTATCATTGAGGCATCTTCCTATTTCCAGATGGTACCACAAGAAGGAAACCTGAAATTTTTATAGCAAAAGAGTAGGGTGGGAATGCTTTAGGTCAAAAAGAAAGAAAAAAAGAAAAAAAGGAAATGCGTGGAATTAGGGGTGAAATTGCTAAAGGATACATATACTATCTTAAAAATATCAGCTCAGAAATGGGATTTTATTTCAATATTTAATTCTATGCTAAAAGGTATTTTTACAGGAAAAGACTCTCTGTTAGAAACTTGTTCTGAAAATATTCTACCTGAATTGGAACATTTATTCAAGTTGTCAGTGCCACAGTGTTCAACAGAGGTATTTGTGCAAACTCAATGAAATCAATTTGGGGTTTAATTTCAAAATTTCCAGGATGGAACAAACTCCTGTATGGTTGTAGGTGCCACAACAAAAGCAAAACAAAGAAACAGCCTCACCAGAGGGCTGTGAGGAAGTGGCTTAGTTGAGACTATTTTCATAGAATCATAGAACCATGCAATGGTTTGAGTTGGAAGGGACCTCAAAGCCCATCCAGTTCCACCCCTGCCATGGGCAGGGTCCCCTCCCACTGGATCAGGGGCTCCAAGCCCCATCCAACCTGGCCTTGAACCCCTCCAGGGATGGGGCAGCCACCACTGCTCTGGGCAGCCTGGGCCAGGGCCTCCCCACCCTCTCAGGAAAACATTTCTTCACAATCTCTCTTCTTTCAGGTTAAAATTTATCCCCTCTCATACTATCCCTGATCAAGAGCCCTTCCTCAGCTTTTTCCTCATTAACTTCCTTATGGCAATGAAGTAAAATGGAAAACAAGATGCCAGAGTCAAAAATCTGTTAATAGGCAATTTCGTTCCCATTTATTAGCACAGGCGATATTCCCATGGACACTGCAGTGCACTGTATTTATTAAGGAAGTATCAGACTTCCTCAAGGGATTTCTTGTTTCCCCTTATTTAAAAAAAAATCATAAAATATTGAATTTTTATGACTGTTGATATTGAGGACAGAATCACAGAATGGTTTGGATTGGAAGGGACCTTTAAGATCACCTAGTTCCACCCCTCTTGCCATGGTCTCTCTGGAACGTGTGGGGTTTTGTGAAGACTTCAACGTGAGCTATAAATCCCAGTCTTTATATGTCTTTGGAGTTGTGCTCTGAGTGGTTCTGCACAGCTCTTTGAGGAGACCAGAGGAGGTAGGTGGAAGTGGGGTCCCACTCCAGAGTGAATCCACCAGGATCAGCCAGGATACCTTTCTGACTCCTCCTCCAGTTTATTCTCATAGAATCATAGAATCGTTTGGTTGGAAAAGACCTTTGTGCTCATTGATTATAACCATACCTTTCCACTATTAATCCAGATCCCTGAGAACCTCGTCTGCCCATCTTTTACCTCCAAGCATGGCGACTCAACCACCTCTCTAGGCAGGCATTCCATTGCCTGAGAACCCTTTTAGTGAAGATATTTTTCCTAATATCCAGTTTAAACCTCTCCTGGCACAGCTTGGGGGTGTTTCCTCTCATCCTAGCACTTCTCACTTGGAAGAAGAGCCCAGCACCCTCCTCACCACAACCTCCTCTCAGGAGCTGCAGAGAGCAATGAGGTCTCCCCTCAGTCTCCTCTTCTCCAGGCTGAACAGCCCCAGGTCCCTCAGCTGCTCCCAGAACTCCTGGGCTCCAGCCCCTTCCCCAGCTCTGTTCCCTTCTCTGGACACACTCCAGCCCCTCAATGTCTTTCTTGTAGTGAGGGGCACAAAACTGAACCCAGGATTTGAGGCGCGGCCTCACCACTGCTGAGTGCAGGGGAAGAACGACAATGTTCAGCAATATCCTCACTATTTTAAGTTCAACACACTGACAAAACCACTGATCAACAGAGGAAGGTATAAAAAGAAGTCTCAGTCTCTCCACTGAGGGGAGAAATGTTCTACATCAGATTTCTGTTTCATGAAGCAGCAAATGGGGCAGCATCCAAAAACTATTTTTAATTGAAATTTGCATCTGGGTCTGGTTTTCCTTTGGTTGGATCATCTCTGATCTAGCAAGTTGTTTTCAAGATCTAAAATAAAAAAACACTGGGACATGGTTTTTAACCTGACGAACTCAACATTGTAAAGACTAAGCAGCTCATCTGCTTCTTAGAGGGGAGGAAAATGCAATGCAGAGAGTATAAAACCAGCACAACCGGAACCAGAATCGAATGTCAAGCTTAATCGTAAAATATATTATACACACTAAGTTATTTTATAAGTTTGTCTTTTTGGTGGCGGAAAGCCTAGAAGCTTTTGAATACTCAGAGTTAGGAGATCACAAGGTAAACAAAGCAAGTGTCTGGAGGAATTGATCCAGGTAGGAAGTCCCTGAGCACTTGTGCAGTATTGATGAGGTGGCACAGGCTTGTCACGTCTGCATCAAACTAGCCCTGTTTTCCATCAATGATTCACTTTTTTAAGCTTCATTGCTCTTGTTTGGCTCATAGAAATGTCAACATGTAGGGCAGGGGTTGGCTTAGGTCATTTTTGAGTTTGTTTCCTCTGAGCTTCTTCTGATGATCTAGAGCAGACTAACCAGAAAAAGAATTGCTCCATATCCTGCCTGTCTCAAAATATGGGTAGGTTGAAAGGCACAACCAGGTTCCCAAAGTTACACAATTTGGGAAATGACCTGATACAATCCTCCTTTATTTTCTTTCTTGTTTACTCTTCAGCCTACACTTTTGACGTGCATCTGACAGCAAACGTAGACCTGTGTCTTACTCTCCCTCTGAAAATTTAGTGGTAAAATATCAAGACTTTGGCTTTAGAAACAGGCCAGGCTTTGATATCAACTCAGTACTGAGAACTCTCTCAAATTTACTTTAAACTGTAGGTGGTGGTGACTGTAGCATCACAAAATCCTCATAAGGAGGAACAGCACATCTGGTTCAGGAAGACAAAAATATCATAGAATGGTTTGGGTTGGAAAGGACCTTAAAGCCCATCCAGTTCCACCCCTGCCATGGGCAGGGACACCTCCCACTGGATCAGGGGCTCCAAGCCCCATCCAACCTGGCCTTGAACCCCTCCAGGGATGGGGCAGCCACCCCTGCTCTGGGCAACTTGGGCCAGGGCCTCCCCACCCTCATTGTGAAGAAATTCTTCCTAATGTCTAACCTAAATCTTCCCCCTTCCGATTTAAAGCCATTCCTCCTCAACCTGTTGCTCCAGGCCCTTGTAAAATGACCCTCCCCAGGTTTCCTGGAGCCCCTTTCAGTACTGGAAGCTGCTCTAAGATCTCCCTGGAGCATTCTCTCCTCCAGGCTGAACAAACCCAACTCTCTCAGCCTGTCCTCATTGCAGAGATGCTCCAGCCCTCAGATCATTTCTATGCCCTCCTGTGGACTCACAGGACTCCAGATGGGGTCTCACAAGAAAAGAAAGCTGGCAAAGCAGGAGAAATGATACAAAACATAGGACAGGGCAAGGACAGAGCTGGCAGCGATGCATCATCACACTGTATGAGAGACAAAGGCCACTTTAGCTGATGGCCAGAATAAGCGAAACACTTCTTTCCTAGCAAAAATAGTCAGTAGGCTGATGGTGTCTTTAAGCACGTTCCTCTTCTGTATAGCTAGAAGTATGTGGAAACAGCTATTCTGCTGTCTTCACCTTCATTAAATGGCTAGAAAACTCACTGGCTGCAAGAGTGGACTGGGATGTTTTAAACAGTGAGATCAGAAGGGAGATTTCAAAGAAGATTTAAATGAAATGCACACTTCGGCATGAGCTTCTCTACCTCTCTCCTGAACAATCTCCTGCTAGAAACATTGGGTGAAAACCACCCTTCTTGCAGCCAGTTCCCACTGAATCAATCCTTACAGTGTAATTGGATTAAAATCTATAATGTCTTAAAAATATTCGGGGAAAAATTAAAAATTGAATTTAAAAATCCTATAATGAACAGATCCGTTGATCTTTGTGGAGGACTGGTAAATCCAGATGGATCAACTTCAGAGGGTTCTGTGGAGGCTTTTCCAGCCAGTGACATGCAAGGGGTGTACATAAAGCCACTTGTGATGAGTTACCTGGTAGAATTAAAAATGACGGCTGCCTGAGACCTCCAGGAGTGGTGGAGCTACATGTGTACAACAATTGTAAGCTGTCCTTTCAGCTCCCAAATGACACGTTCTTCTCATTGTGCCAAATAAGCAAAGGCTAAACACACACCACAGCTGAACTCCAAGCACTAAAGACTTCAGAAAAGGAGCTGGCAGCCTTTCAGAGGTTGCTCTGGTCATTTACAAGGCATTTCTAACCGTGGCAGCATTTCCAGGTATAACCTCTACATTACCACTAGCGATGGTCAAGCTCAGTGCACATGCGCTGAGGCTGATGGGGAGAAGGAGCCTGTCCCTCTCCTGACCCATCAGTGGGGTGTGGGCACCGACCTCTGCACGGCTCTGCCACCTCCATCCAAACCTGGGCTGCCCTCAGCCCAAACAAGTGCTTCAGGGTCAGGTGAACACACAGGCTTTTCTTCATGCTTCAGACATAAACATTTCTCTGGTCTTTCTCTTCCTTTCTGGACTTCAACAAGGTACACGAAGTGTTGCAGCAAGGTACAGAAGTGTTGAATGGCAGATACTTTGGCATCTGTGGCTTCCAATATCTCCGCAGATCTTCTCTGTTGATGCAAACCATCTTCTCAAGCACTGCAGTCCTGTCTTCAGACCCTTCAGTGAGCAGCGTGTGAGAATCCCAGGCTGGCTCTAACTTTGTCTCTGAGCTCTGCACCATCAACCACACCACAGAGTGTCAGATGTCATAAGGGGAAGAGCTAAGATTATCACCGGGAAGGGCAAACAACAATATTATCAGCACAGGTGCCTCTCCTGCCACTGAGCATAATTCATAGAATCACAGAATGGTTTGAGCCGAGAGGGACCTCAAAGCTCATCCAATTCCAACCCCCCTGCCATGGGCAGGGTCACCTCCCACTGGACCAGGTTGCTCCAAGCCCCATCCAACCTGGCCTTGGACACCTCCAGGGGTAGGGAATTCTCTTCAACATCTGCATGCCTTGGGCACTGATCCTGCAAACACTCCCACACGTATCTTTGCTCCTGTACATAAATGTCTGTGAGACCGCACTTTGCAAGCCTGCGTACCAGCAGCAAAGAGTGCTCTGCAGTCTGGTTTTAATTTGGCTAACTTCATTTTGTTACTTCAAAATCTGAACAATTTGTGAAGAGCTTCATTCACACCGGTTAGAAATGAGAACTTAGTTTTAAAAGAAGCACAAGACCTTGATGTTGTGTCGGCAACAGGACCTAAGCCTGCAAGACAAAGTGGATTCCCTTGCGGGAAGGCAGTATGTGCTCAGCAGTTTGGTACCACTAAGCATGGTTTTAAATAGGTTGGCCCGCAATCACCCTCATAAACTGACTAAACTGGGAAATAAAAAGACAAATTTCTGTCTATCTCACTGGAAAACATGGATTGTACTTTCTGCTATTTAAAGCCAAAGGGTCAGAGAGGGAGTTATCAGCAGTGCCGTGAGCTGAACTATGACCGTGAAAGTATAAAGATGGAAAACACAATGTACCTCACCAATTATGTGCCACAGCTAACGCTGCCTCACATCTCCCTACAGAGGTCCTAACTCACAGCTGGGAGAAATGAAGAACAGAATCATAGAGTCATATCATAAAGTCATGGAGTAGTTTGGGTTGGAAGGGACCTTAAAGATCATCTAGTTCCAACTCCCCTGCCATGGGCAGGGAGAGAACAGAACAGAACAGAACTCTGTCTACTTCGGTGTGCGCCTCCTCCTTCTGTGGTAGGCGATGTATGGCTTGCATGTTCTTCATTTCTATCTTTCTTTAACCTAGCAGGCATGACCGTAGCTTAAGAAAATAATTGCTTTTTCTTATAGAATCATAGAATCACTAAGGTTGGAAAAGACCTCTAAGATCATCCAGTCCAGCTGAACCATAACAGTTCAAGTGTTGAGGGTTTTGGAGCCTTAAAATATTGTAGGGACTTGCAATGAAAATAAATAACCTAGCAGACTGGTCATTGCAAAGAGTAGTAAAAATAAGTTGAGTTGCTGTAAGAGGCATTTTAGGCTTGCGGGGGGGAGAGTGTTAGAAACTGCCCGCTTTCACAAGCTAAGATCTGTTTCATCAACACATTAAATTCCTGGAAAGGAAACACTGCAGGTATAGTGACTATTTTGAAAATACCCTCTTTAAGCTTATAAAAGAACAGCTCAAGGCATGTGCATTATGAAAATCACAGCCTGTGTTTTGCAGTTCACGGAGTTTCCCCTTTTCCAATAGGTCTGATCCCTCCACATCACTGCCCGACTTCAGAGACCCCCACGTGCTGACCCTGCGAGCAGAGAGAGTTCCTCTGCCTTCCTAATGAAATGTAATCTTTCAGTTGCTCTGAAACATGTACTCACAAGACACATCCAAAGGCAGGTATGAAAACCTTCTGGTGGGAATTCCAACTGCAGTTGACCTTAGGGCAATGTTTTATCTTATTGTGACAGTCCCTGCTGAGAAAGATTGAATTTTTGGCATAGAGCAGCAGGCTGGGTTTGGGATGTTCAGGCTGTATTTCAGCCCTGGTCTCTGTTTGCCATTCTCATGCAAGACACTGATATTAAAAACTGGTTGTAAGTGTTGGAAGCTTAACATAGAAATGCAAATTCTGTCCCTGCTTGAGTTGATAGCAAGGCTCCTGTTAATTAGAATGATATTTCTTTTCTCTATATCTCAAGGGTTTCATAACACCACTGGTTCAGAAAACAGAGTATTTATCCATCAAAACATGGGCCACACTGAATAGAATCATAGAATCGTTTGGCTAGAAAAGACCTTTGAGATAATATATTCAGTGCAGCTGTACCTGTCCACTACTAAACCACATCTGCAAGAACCTCATCTTCCCATCTTTTAAATCCCTCCAGGGATGGGGACTCCACCATTGCCCTGGACAGCTGGTCCAGAGCCCAAGAACCCTTTCAACAAAGAAATTTTTCCTGATATCCGATCTAAACCTCCCCTGGTGCACCTTGAGGTCCTCCTTGGAGGTGTTGAAGGCCAGGCTGGATGGGGCTTTGAGCAACCTGATCCAGTGGGAGGTTGGAATTGGATGAGCTTTGAGGTCCCTTCTGACCCAAACCATTCTGTGACTCTGTGATTCCATAAAGAGGAGCTATCAATGGTGTAGTTACTCCTCGGCTTGTGAGCATCACGAAGAGCATAGTTACTGTTGACTCCCCATTCCCAAAGTTGCACACTGCAAAATGGGCTAGTCAGGTGCCTGGTGAAAAGCCTTTGGCACTACTCTTTTTGTGATCCACCAGAGCTCAAATCTGATTGTCAGATTCTATCAAAGACACCCCTGGCTGCTCATTTGTTTAGGCTTGAACCATATTTCACTTGAAGAGACGTGTGCAGGGGGTTTTTGGCCTATCCTGCTTTAAAATCTTGGGTTTGATTGTGTGCATCTTCAGGCACAGAGCTGCTGACCACCGTAACAAATACCTTTGGTTTTAGAAGTGTCCGTAATTGCAGTGTTGCATCATCTCCATGGGTATTTTAAAATTCTCTTCGTGGCTTTACATTATTAATAAGGTGGCCACAAAATCGCCTAGAAAAAGAAGTCCTTGTGTTGATCTTGGTTGCAACTTTTATGTTTCCTGTCAAATTGATGTCACTTTTACTGTTATTTCTCTTCACAGAATCACAGAATGTCCTGAGTGGGAAAGGACCCACGATGATCATCAAGTCCAGCTCCTGTCCAGGTATGGGACATCCCAACATTCACACCGTGGGGCTGAGGGTGCTGGCCAAAGGCTTCTGGAATATTGTCAAGCTTGGGGCTGTGGCCACTTCCCTGGGAGCTGTTCCAGTGCTCCATCACCCTCTGGGGGAAGACTAACTTCCAACCTAACCCTCCCCTGGCACATTGGCACTATCATCACCAGCTGTCATGATATCTGCTGTATGTCAGTAGGGAAGAATCTCCCTTTTGGAGGACAAACTAGATAAAATGACACAAGAAACAGAGAGCATATGCTGTGTCCTGGCTGGAAGCATGCTAGAATGAGCTGGAAACTCAAGCCATCATCACAATAACGCCGTATGAAGCATGGCTAAATTTAAATGGTTGCTAACTATAGCTCTGCAACTAAATTAGCACTGGAAGACTGATTAGACATGAATTTGTTAAAATACAGACACACTCATGCTACAGATTAGAATAGGAACATTTTGTTTGATGCTTCCCTTCTACCGACTTCAAAGTGAGTCACCAAGGCTTGAACCCCTGTTGACATTTTAAAAACAGGAAAAAGAAGCACCAAGGAAACAAAGTGCCAGGGTCATAGAATCATGGAATGGTTTGGGTTGGAAGGGACCTCAAAGCGCATCCAGTTCCACCTCCTGCCATGGGCAGGGACACCTCCCACTGGATCAGGGGCTCCAAGCCCCATACAACCTGGCCTTGAACCCCTCCAGGGATGGGGCAGCCACCCCTGCTCTGGGCAGCCTGGGTCAGGGCTTCTCATCCTCACCCTCACAGAAAACATTTCTTCCTAAGATCTCATCTCAATCTCCCCTTCCTTACGTCAGTGGTCACTGGTCCCTCCACCACACAACAGCAGAGCCATGAGGAGAGGGTTTGCCTCCTGAATCACCCTGCAGTGGCAACAAGAGAATGTAGTTTGGGTACAACTGCATAACTTTCATAAAAGACATTAGCCACTAAAGGTGAAAGTGATGAAACCTGGTTTTGAAGAGATTAACTTGATGTGCCGACAAAACTGTGGATTGGGTAATAGTTCACAAGAATGTGTGGTATCCAAGGGAACGTAATTGTATGGACTCACACACGAGAATCGTATTAGCATGAGAGTTACTTAAGCCCATCCTCCCAAATTGATCTTAGGCTTTGCTCGTCGCGCACGTTCAGTGCTGCGGTGGCAAGGGGAGCCTCATTACCATCATTCTGAAGTCATAGCCTAATCATAGAGCAAGTACATCAGCACCACTCCAGAGCAAAGCCCCCTCACAGAGAATGCAGAATGAGGTCATGAACGGCCCACTGACTTTATTGCCAGGGGTAAGACAAAGGTGCCCTGCGTCCTCCCGAGGTAATGACTTTAAGGATGCAATCGGCAGAGAGATGTAATCGCCCGCTGAATGCTATAAAAAGTACGAATGCATTAGTTGCAGTTTGAGTAGAGACTTGTAGTACAGACCGGGTCAAAGGACTGAGATTCTAGATATGATGGTGCCAATTAAAAAAGCCACAGGGGTATTATGTCTTTGCCCTAATGTTAACCTGGATTGTTCTTGTGCACAGGAACCTTAAAATACATCCTATTTGTTACATCATCCTTTATGTCACAGACTCATGGAATTACAGAATGGTTTTGGTTGGAAAGGACCTCACAGCCCATCCAGTTCCACCCCATGCCATAGGCAGGGACCCCTCCCACTAGATCAAGGACTCAAAGCCCCATCCAACACCTTGAACCCCTCCAGGGATGGGGCAGCCACCACTGCTCTGGGCAACCTGGGCCAGGGCCTCCCTAACCTCACAGCAAAACATTTCTCCCTAAGATCTGATCTCAGTCTCCTCTCTTGCAGCTCAGAACCATTCCAGTACTGGAAGTCACTCTCATGTCTCCCTGAGCAGAGCAGAGGGGCAGAATCCCCTCCCTCACCTGCTGGTCACACACACACATCTTTCTTTTTGATGTCACACATCTCTCTCTTTCCTGCTTCGGGTAGGACACATGGTCCTGATCTCCTCCTGCTTGAGGGCACCAGATTTGATGGATGGGTTTAGGGCATATAGACTTTACATAAAAATGTATAACCTGTTTAAAATTGAAGGTTTTGGTTATTCTTTTAACGAATTTTATCATTTGGATGACATTCAACACTTGACTGCGCTCTGAAACCAGCGATGAATTTGCCCAATCCATCTTAGCCCCATAATGGATAGATAGAACGTATTAAGAGTTGTCACCTCAAAGACAGATCAAAGTCTACTTCCTTTAATATTGACTTTCTTTAAAAGGACCTAAATATATCCCGCTAGCTAAATAATTCAATTTTGGGAGGAGGGGAGGAACTGAGTGCATGTTTATCCAACAGACCACAATAACTCTGCAGTTTCATAAGTTGTTGGAGAAGAAGAAATCCTTCTCACATTTTCTGTTTGAGGAAATGTTACTCTTAATGTAAATGAGCCCAAAGCCGTCAGCCGTCCAAACGGCCTCCTCCCTGACCTAAATAGTGAATGCTTGCATGGATCACTGACAGGAACAGCTCAGCTCAAGGAATAGAAACAATGAGCTAATCTGAAGAAATGGTCCTTTCTCAGACATTTCACGGTGTTGTGCAGGGTCGGTTTTGTAGTCCCTACTTGACTCACTCTGAGTCTTATCAAAGGTGTCAAAAGACCAGTAACTCACATGGGGCTTTCAAATGCAGTCGTCTTGTTCTCTTGCTGTTCTTTCCTTAAATATCTAAGTTTTGGAGAATACCCATGTCAGCGTGCACACGAGTGATAAAATACACTTGCCGTTAACTTCTTGGGACCTTCAGAGCGGTGGCAGCGCTGCAGCTCTGCCTTGCAGGAGAATGCAATGAATGAGGTACTAGGGCTGGTCCTGCCACTGTTCCATGTATAATGAAATGGTGCCTGGAGCCCGCGCAGTCCAAAGGGCTTCCCAGCCAGCCAGAAGCCAGGCACAGCTGCTGTGCTACTGCCTGGAGCTCTTCTAGCTTTTGCTCTCAGTCCATTCTCATAAAATAGCCATGGTTTCTATCACTGTTTGACTGATTTTCTGGTTTTTTGCATCTAGATCTAGGAGGCAGAGAGACCTCAAGGCTGGAAACCACACATCCCCAACTTCAGCTTCTGGTTGCAGAATGCCGTACTCTGAGTAATTAGCTTTCAATGATAGCTCTAAAAATGGCTCTACCTGTATTTGCAAAAGATTTCTTGCTTTTGTATTTTGGGTAGTGTAGAATCAACAAACATTGAATAAGCTTCACCATTACTCTGTGGTTTGCAGTGCAGGGGTATGAGAGACTTAATCCCAGCTCTGTTTCCTGAGCTATTTCTGTTCGTCATTATTAACGCTTGTTTTAGTCAAGAATTTTGATTTCTTTTGTACTGTTGCAATAACCGAAAGAAATGGAAACTGGAAATGGGATCTTCTGCCTGTTGACCGGGACAGTCCATTTGGAAATGTCCTGATGTCTCAAACCAGAACACACCCATTCTTTCTGGCTGGGAGGGAGGGCACTAGACAGAGTTGCTATGGAATAACTATTTCATATGGAGGACAACTTTTATAATGAGACACAACAGAGAGAAACACCAGGCCAGTATCACTGTGGAAGTGTCTGCACCCCAGATATGCATTTCTAACCCCTCTCTTACCACTACCTTTAACCAGGATCACACACATTTTCATGTCCTTAAGCACAGAAATGGGGCTGCTGTCCCATGCACACAAATGGAAATTTGTGGGAGCAGGGCAGTGAAGCGCTGCGGTGGAAGCTAAGGGCTGCGGAAGCGCTTTCCTGAACCACAGCAAGGAACCAGAGCAGGTACCCAGCTAGGAGGAAGCCCCGACATCCAAACCTATCAGTAAAACAGCTACAGCATCCAGGTGAAGCCTCTCAAGGTGATGGACCTGCCTGGCTGGCACAAGCCGTGTGAGCTGGTCTTTCCAAACGCCAGCAGCTGCCCCCCCGTGACAATGCCCGCGTGTCCCCCTTTGGTGTCGCGTGGGTGGGAGCCGGTCGCTAGTGAGCAGAGAGGCGACATACCTACTTTGAGCTCCTTCCCGAAGACGGTCCTCTCTCCTAGGGCAGAGCAGTTCCAGCGCCCGTTTCGAAACTGGAACTGGCACTCGTTGATGCCCATCTGGGACCCTTCCCCGATGACGATAATAGCGTCGGGCCTGCTCTGACAGATGGCCCGCTGCCGGGGAGCAAGCCCCGGGATCTTGTTACAGATGATGCTGGCTCCCAGGGCCACCACAGAGGAAAAACCCCTGCAAGGACAAAACACCAGGGGTGGCTGAGGGGATGCTCATAGAATCATGGAGTCGTTAAGGTTGGAAAAGACCTCTAAGCTCATCCAGTCCAACTGTCAACCCAACCCCACTGTGGCTAATAAACCATGTCCTGAAGGGCCACATCTAGATATTTTTAACCCCTCCAGGGCTGGAGACTCCAGCACTGCCCTGGGCAGCCTCTGCCAGGGCTTCACCACTCTGTCAGTGAAGACATTTTTCCTAATATCCAACCTAAACCTCCCCTAGTGCAACTTGAGGACATTTCCCCTCGACTCATCACTTGAGCTTGGGAGAGGAGCCCACACCCACCTCACCACAACCTCCTTTCTGGGAACTACAACTACAGAGACTGATGAGGTCTCCCCTCAGCCTCCTCTTCTCCAGGCTGAGCAGCCCCAGGTCCCTCTGCTGCTCCTCATAACCCTCGTGCTGCAGCCCCTTCCCCAGCCTTGTTGCCCTCCTCATCCTGCAGGAGGATGCCGTGATGCCGCTGCTTTCCCACGCCGCAGGATGCAGCTTTGGCAGGTGCCCCTGGAAAGCTCGCACCTTCCCCCACCTTCCCTCTCCCTGTCTCCACAGCCAAAACCGAGCTCAGGAGCGCATGGGCTCCTGCCAAAAGCGGGACCCAACTTCCTCGTTGGGACAAGAAAGCGCAGGCAGCAGCGGAGCCCGGGCCACGTGTGGGCACCGCTGGGAGGGTTTTCCCTCTGTTGTTGGACAGGAGGGAACGGGGCAACCCACGCTCCCAGCCCCAGGCTGCACAGGGGTGTGCAGTGACGCTGGAGACAGGGATGCTGCGGGCTCGGGGGATGCTGCGGGATCAATAATGCTGTGGGACCGGGGGATGCTGCGGGATCGGGGGGGATGCTGCAGGATCGGGAGATGCTGCAGGACCGGGAGATGTGGGACCAAGGGTGATGCGGGATCAGGGGGGTGATGCGGGATCGGGGAGGTGATGTTGGACTGAAGATGCTGCAGGACCGAGGGATGCTGTGGGATCGACGATGCTATGGGACTCGGGATGCCGCGGGAGCGGGGATGCTGTAGACCTCGGGATGCTGCGGGAGCGGGGATGCTGCGGGAGAGGGGACTCTGCGGGAGCGGGGAGCCGGCAGCTCCCTTCTCCCCCGCCGGTGCGGGGCTGCAGCCGCCGAGGGGGTTCGGTGCGGGGCGGAGAGGGACCGCATCCCCCTCCCCACCGCTCCGCGCAGCGTCCCGGGGCCGGGGACCCCCGGCGGTGCGGGGGCTGCTGAGAAACAACCGCGATCCCCGCCGTCCCCGTCTCTTTTCGCGAGTTCCCGAGCTGCCCGGTAGCAGGTCTGGGCAGGTTGGGCGGGGAGCGCGGCTGTCGGAAAAGAGAGAGAGAAAAGCGAAACAAAAGGACTCCTTTACCCGATCTTGATGTACACGATGCCCAGGCTCAGGAAGATGTGGAAGATCCAGCGCCTTGTTTTCCTATTCATATTCCCGGCTTGCCGGTGTCTCAGCCCAACATGCGAAACGCAGCGCTGCCCCCGGGGCCGGGCGGAGCGGGGCTGAGAGGGGCTGAGAGGGGCTGAGCGGGGGCTGAGAGGGGCTGAGAGGGGCTGAGCGGGGCTGAACGGGGCTGAGCGGGGGCTGAGAGGGGCTGAGAGGGGCTGAGAGGGGCTGAGAGGGGCTGAGCGGGGCTGAGAGGGGCTGAGCGGGGGCTGAGCGGGGCTGAGAAGGGTCTAAGCGGGGCTGAGAGGGGCTGAGCGGGGCTGAGCGGGGCTGAGATGGGGCTAAGCGGGGCTGAGAGGGGCTGAGCGGGGGGCTGAAAAGGGTCTAAGCGGTGCTTAGAGGGGCTGAGCGGGGCTGAGAGGAGCTGAGATGGGGCTAAGCGGGGCTGAGAAGGGGTTGAGAAGGGCTAAGAGGGGCTGAGAAGGGGCTAAGCGGGTCCGTGCGGGTCCGAGCCGTGCGGGTCGGTGCGGGTCAGGGCTGTGCGGGTCCGAGCCGTGCGGGTCGGGGTCCGGTTGGGTCCGGGCGATGCGGGTCTCCGCGAAGCCGGGCGGGTCCGGGCGGGTGCGGGCTGCGGGGAGGCTCGGTGCGGGTCAGTTCCGCGCAGGGGAGCGGAGCAGCCCCCGCCGCGCTGCCCATGGCCCCGCGCTGCCCATGGCCCCGCGCTGCCCCCGCCCGCAGCGCGTTATTCCTGCGGGATCCCGGCGGGCGCTCCCCCCGCTGCGATGCGCACCGTCTCTCCTTCTCTCTTCCCCCCCCCCCCCCCTTTTTTTTTTTTTTCCTTCTTTCCTCCCTCTTCTTCGGCTCCTTGGGCGTGTTCTCCAGAGGAGGGAGTTGTCCAGCCGGGGGGGGTTGGGCGGTGGGAAGCGGGGGAAGCGGGAGCGGCGGGCGGGTCTCACCTGCGAGCCCTCCCGCGGCCCCGGCGGCGGCTCGGGGGGGTCTCACCGGGGGTGTCGCCGGGGGTGTCGCCGGGGGCAGCCCCCGGGGCCGGCCCCGGCCCGCCGGGCGGCATCGGCCCCCCCCGCGCCGCTCCCGCACCGCCCGGCGCCGCCAGCGCGGGGCTCAACCTGCGCTCCGCCGCCTCGGGGCCGCCCGCCCCGCGCCCCGTTTTATCCCCGCGCCCCGGCCCCGACGCTCCTCCCCTCGCTCTGCCGCCCCGCGGGGAACCGGCCGCCCCGGGCCCTCCGGGAGCACACACCCGCATCCCGGGTGTCCTACAGCATCCCGGGTGTCCTACAGCATCCCGGGTGTCCTACAGCATCCCGGGTGTCCCACAGCATCCCAGGTGTCCCACAGCATCCCGGGTGTCCTACAGCATCCCAGGTGTCCCACAGCATCCCGGGTGTCCTACAGCATCCCAGGTGTCCCACAGCATCCCGGGGGTCCCACAGCATCCCAAGTGTCCCACAGCATCCCGGGTGTCCCACAGCATCCCAGGTGTCCCACAGCATCCCGGGTGTCCTACAGCATCCCAGGTGTCCCACAGCATCCCGGGTGTCCCACAGCATCCCAAGTGTCCCACAGCATCCCAAGTGTCCCACAGCATCCCGTGTATCCTACAGCATCCCAGGTGTCCCACAGCATCCCAGCTGTCCGACAGCATCCCGGGTGTCCGACAGCATCCCGGGTGTCCTACAGCATCCCAAGTGTCCCACAGCATCCCGTGTATCCTATGGCATCCCGGGTGTCCCACAGCATCCCAGGTGTCCCACAGCATCCCGGGTGTCCTACAGCATCCCAGGTGTCCTACAGCATCCCGGGTGTCCGACAGCATCCCGGGTGTCCTACAGCATCCCAGGTGTCCTACAGCATCCCAGGTGTCCTACAGCATCCCAAGTGTCCCACAGCATCCCGTGTATCCTATGACATCCCAGGTATCCCGCAGGACCCTGGGTATCCCGCAGGACCCCTGGGTATCCCGTAGCATCCCAGATGTCCCACAGCATCCCAGATGTCCCACAGCATCCCGGGTGTCCTACAGCATCCCGGGTGTCCCACAGCGTCCTGGGTGTCCCACAGCATCCCAAGTGTCCCACAGCATCCCGGGTGTCCCACAGCATCCCAGGTGTCCCACAGCATCCCGGGTGTCCTACAGCATCCCAGGTGTCCCACAGCATCCCGGGTGTCCCACAGCATCCCAAGTGTCCCACAGCATCCCAAGTGTCCCACAGCATCCCGTGTATCCTACAGCATCCCAGGTGTCCCACAGCATCCCAGGTGTCCGACAGCATCCCGGGTGTCCGACAGCATCCCGGGTGTCCTACAGCATCCCAAGTGTCCCACAGCATCCCGTGTATCCTATGGCATCCCGGGTGTCCCACAGCATCCCAGGTGTCCCACAGCATCCCGGGTGTCCTACAGCATCCCAGGTGTCCTACAGCATCCCGGGTGTCCGACAGCATCCCGGGTGTCCTACAGCATCCCGGGTGTCCTACAGCATCCCAGGTGTCCTACAGCATCCCAAGTGTCCCACAGCATCCCGTGTATCCTATGACATCCCAGGTATCCCGCAGGACCCTGGGTATCCCGCAGGACCCCTGGGTATCCCGTAGCATCCCAGATGTCCCACAGCATCCCAGATGTCCCACAGCATCCCGGGTGTCCTACAGCATCCCGGGTGTCCCACAGCGTCCTGGGTGTCCCACAGCATCCAGAGTGTCCTACAGCATCCCGGGCAGCCCGCAGCATCCCAAGTATCCCACAGCACCCCGGGTATTCCGCAGCATCCCAGGTATCCTACAACATCCTGGGTATCCCGCAGCATCCCTGGTATTCCACAGCACCCTGGGTATCCCGCAGCACCCTGAGTATCCCGTAGCATCCCAGATATCCCGCAGCACCCCAGGCAGCCCACAGCATCCCGGGTATCCCACAATATTCCGGGCATTCCGGGCATCTTGCAGCACCCCAGCTATCCCACAGCATCCCCAACAGCCTGCAGCATCCCGTGCAGCCCACAACATCCCCGGTATCCTGCAGCATCCCGGGCATCACACAGCATCCCAGGTATCCCTCAGCATCCCCGGAATCCCGCAGCATCCCCGGCAGCGCCGCTCCGCCTCGCAGGGGGCACGGAGGGAGGACGCCCCGCCGAGAGCCCGCACGGCCCTGGCCGGGCTCGCAGCAGCCGCCGGGGCAGCGGGGGGAGCGGGGAAGGGGGTGAGAGGAGCGTCCCGGCTCCTGCCTGCGGGAATTTACATGGATACGGTGATTTATTTTATTACCCGCTTGAAATATTTCAAACAGGGAGGTTACCGAGGTGATAACAGCGGTGCGGTGCGGGGCTCGTTCTGCTGATAGCGTCGGGGGGATGCGAAGGGATACAGGGAGATACGGGGGGATGCAGGGAGGCAGAGGGAGTTGTGGGGAGATGCGGAGCGGCCGGTCTGGACTGGTCCCTCTCCCCTCCCTTTTCCCTCTCCCGGCTGAGCGGTTCCCGGTTATCCGGAGCTCTCCCAGCCCCGCTCCGCCCGCAGCCCCCCCGGGCGGGGATCGAACCCCCAGCCCCGCGGAGCGAGCGGCCCCGAGCGCGGCCCCGCGGGGAAAGGCTTTGTGCGCGCGCCACCTGGCGGGGGCGGCGGGAGCGGCAGCGCGGGAAGGGGTGTGGGGGGGAGAGGGGAGAGAAGGGAAAGGGGAGAGACGGGGGAAAGGGGAGAGGAGAAAGAGGGGAGAGAGGAGGAGAGGGAAAGAGAAGGGAAAGGACAGAGAGGGGAGAGAGGAGAGGACAGAGGAGAGAGGAAAAAGAGGGGAGAGGAGAGAGGAGAGAGGAGAAAGGGGAGAGGAGAAAGAGGGGAGAGGAGAGAAGGGAGAGGAGAAAGAGAGGAGAGGGGAGGAGAGGGAAAGAGAGGGGAGAGGAGAGAGAGGGGAGAGAGGAGAGGACAGAGGAGAGAGGAAAAAGAGGGGAGAGGATAGAGGGAAGAGGAGAAAGGGGAGAGGAGAAAGAGAGGAGAGGGGAGAGGAGAGAGGGGAAAGAGAAGAAAGAGGGGAGAGGAGAAAGAGGAGAGAGGAGGGGAGAAGGGAGATGGGAGAGGGGAGAAATGGGAGAGGGGAGGGAAGATGGCAGAGAGTGGAGGGGAGAGGGGACAGGGGACAGGGGAGAAGGGACAGAGGAGTGGGGAAAGGAGAGGAGAAAGAGGGGAGAGAGGAGAAAGAGGGGAGAGGGGAGAAGAGAAAGAGGGGAGAGAGGGCAGAAAGGGGAGAGTGGGGACCGAGTGGGGACAGAGGGACAGGGTGGGGAGTGAGACAGGGCAGGGAGAGGGGAAAGAGTGGGGAGAGAGCAGGGAGAGAGTGGGACAGATCAGGGAGAGCGAGACAGAACAGACAGAGCAGGGAGGGGGGGACTGAGAGGGACAAAGAGGGGACAGAGGGACTGAGGGGGACAGAGCAAACAGAGCCTGACAGAGCAGGGCAGACGGGACTGAGCGAGCAGATCAGCAGGTCCTGGCACCTGCAGGGGATTCGGGGCCGTGGAAGCCGCTGCCCCTATTCTTTTGCAGCCTCAAGTGCAATAAAGCAGGCGGCTGGCCCTGCAGCGTGCCCAGCGCCGGCACTAGCCGGTGGGCAGAGCACACAGCGGGTACCGGGGAATCCAGGGCAGCACAGAGTTCTTGTGAGGTACAGGGACAGGGATCAGGCAGGGTGGGACGGTCCCACATAGGATCATGGAATGGTTTGAGATGGAAAATACCTCAAAGCCCATCCAGTTCCACCCCATGCCATAGGCAGGGACACCTCCCACTGGATCAGGGGCTCCAAGCCCCATCCAACCTGGCCTTGAACCCCTCCAGGGATGGGGCAGCCACCCCTGCTCTGGGCAACCTGGGCCAGGGCCTCTCATCCTCACCCTCACAGAAAACGTTTCTTCCTAAGATCTTATCTCAATCTCCCCTCTTGCAGCTGAAAGCCACCCCCCCACACACACACTCCCCACCCCCCCATCCTACCCCTGCACTCCCTCATCAAGAGCCTCAAGTTTTGCTTTTTTAATTTATTTCTGATACTGAAGCCGGAGATGTTCCATCCAGATCAATCTCAGCAAGCTGGCACAGCACCAGGGGTTTGAGATAGGTCAGGTCTGAGCAAATTGTTTTCTTAGGGTCCAGTAAGTGCAGAAAATGGCAAAGCCTCCTCAGAAAATGAGGATAAATAATTTACTGGATAAATCAGTTCCTTTCTCTTCCTCTGTTTGCTCCTAAAGAAATTGTGACCTGGATATACGTGAGCATGTGAAGCACACAGAAAACACCCACCATTCCTGTGCAGATTACGGGAGGGTAATCTGTTTTGTTTGGCAAAGTTTCTCAACCATTATAATCACCATATCAAATGTTGTAGACCTTAAATGCTCTTTCCAGCCATATGTGGTCTTTCGAGTGGTCTACAGTAACTCAGCTTTACCTACCATCTGTTTTATGGTGCATATAGAGATCTCCAGCTTCCTTTTTTTCACACACTGTCTTTCTATTTATTACTTTCTAACCTCTGCGTAACAAAAGTAATTCAAGGCAAGAGAAATGATTCTATTTCTCTTAACAAAGTTACAGGCAAATCAGTGAATTAACACAAAACTTGGAAAAGCGATTAGAAATTAACACCAGGAATGTAGGAGTCAGGAAATCACCCGTGGCAATAGGAATGAACTTGAAATTGTCTTCTTAGAAGGTTTCGAGAAGTTCCTGGTTTATAGTGGTTGGAACGGGATGATCTTTAAGGTCCCTTCCAACCCAAAACGTTCGGAGTCCATGATTCTGTAAGAAGATGCCTGCAGGTAGGAATCCAGCTCTCTGGATTCTTCACTTGGAAGAACTTTGCAGCTTTTGCTGCTCTGTGAAGCACAGTCGCCTGCATCGTCACAAAGTGGCAGGCCTGTTTCAAACATGTTTTTTCTGCCTCTGCATGAGAGTCTGAGACAACTGGGAGAGTCAAAGTCACTCTGTTTCTGAGGAACATGCCCCACGTGTGGTCAGCCACCCTTTGAGCCAGCGCGGGGCAGACCAGGCCACAGCTCTTGCAGGGTATGGGCTGGCAGACAGACCAGGATACCCAGCCAGGCATTCACAGTTAAGCTCCAAGGCATGTGGGAAGCCAGAGCAAGGTGAAGGCGCTCTGCAGGTCTGAAACTGCAGGTCCTCTGTGTCTATGCAGGTTCCAGTGCACATCCCACATGTCCTGCATGTGTATCCTGGGAGAGAACAGCCACCCCACCTCCCCACCCAGCCTGCAAGCAAGCAGGCACCGTATTTTGTGCACAGTGGAAGAGGAAAATCCTTAAGAGATTGATTGGTCCCAAGCTATCACAAGGAGAACTGATGCATGGCAGTTTCTGATTCATGATGTGAGCCATGGGGTTCTCCTGAGATGCCCACAGCCATGAGGAATCTCACTCTCAAGCAGAGCAAGTAGCTTTCGTAGAATCATAGAATAGTTTGAGTAGGAAGGGACCTTAAAGGTCATCTAGCTCCACGCCCCTAGCATGGGCAGGGACACCTCCCACTGGATCAGGCTGCCCAAGGCCCATCCAGCCTGGCCTTGAACACCTCCAGGGATGGGGCAGCCGCAGCTTCCCTGAGCAACCTGGGCCAGGGCCTCACCACTCTCATCATGAAGAAATTCCTCCTTGTAGCTAGTCTAAATCTGCCCCTCTCCAGTTTATACCCACTACCCCTCGTCGTATCACTCCAAGCCTTTGTAAACAGTCCCTCCACAGCTTTCTTGTAGGACCCCTTCAGGTACTGGCAGGTCACTATAAGATCTCGTCAGAGCCTTTTCTTCTCCAGGCTTTATTCCAGATATGATCTGTTCACTCTCACCTTTTCCTACCCATTTCTTTATTTAGCAGCAGCAGCTTTCTTCTGAACAAAGACTAAGCCCAAGCTACACCCTTGAGCCATCCATCACTTGTTGCTACAATGGTGTTTCTATTGTCAATTGTTTGCCGGGGTTGCTTTCTGAGGTTAAGCAGTGCGATGATTTAGTACACCAGCTAATCGGCTCTGAAATATATTCTCAACATAAATTAGATTAAAAAAAAATAAAAATAATAAGCTTGAAAAGTCTGTTGGTGTCGACAGAAACCTTCTGGACTTGACAAACCCACAACTGGGTCCTGTAGTTCCCTCTAGTCTGAGATTCAGGGCTGCTCCTGGTCTCTGCGCTACCATGGGCTGGGGACACCGAGTAAGGAAGCGTGCACAATGCCCGTCTGCTCAGTGTGTGGCTCTGGTCAAGGTTATTAATGTCTCATTTTTCATAAACATAAAGAAATACAAGAAACCTACCCACGTAAAATGAAAAAGAAAGGTTGCCTGTCTTTTCTTTTTTTCCTTTTTAAGATGGCCTCTGATAACATGAATTCACAAGAGAAAATGTGGTTAAAAGGCCATTTTGTAACTGGATCTGAGATGCACTCAGCATCAATACTCCAACTCCAGCTCCCTTTTATCAGGCTGATCAGAGCCACACTGCTTTGTTGTCAAAACATCTCCTGCAAAAGCCAGACCAGAGAGATCTTTCAGGAGCAAAAATGTGAGGTTAATATCCCACAGCTCCTAAAGCCCTCCTTAAAGGGTGATTAAAAAAAATACAATAAATAAATAAACAACATTTGCCAAGGCAGTTCATTTCCTGGGCTCCTCTTGGCCCAGTCCCATCCTATCATCAGCAACCACAGTGACTTCTCAGTTTACAGAGGTATTCGTGGGGCTGCAAAATGAGCAATAAATAGCCTGCTGCTGAGTTTCTCTCTGTAAGGAGTAAATGACATAAGGAGCTGGGGCAGGACAGAGCTCAGGGAGGGCGAGAGCCACCAGGGTGGGCTTCCAGAGTAAGTCTTCTCTGGTTTAGAAGGTTTGTGGCAATAAAATGGTGACACGTGCCTTGCGCTTGGTCAGCTTGGTGACTTAAACAGGCACCCGATCAGCTAGATGACAGAATCATAGAATCATCAGGTTGGAAAAGACCTTTGAGATCGAGTCCAACCGTACCTGTCCACTACTAAAGCATATCCCTAAGCACTTCATCTGCCCATCTTTTAAATCCCTCCAGAGATGGGAGCTCAATCACCTCCCTGGGCAGCTGTTCCAGTGTCTGAAAGCCCTTTCAGTGAAGATGTGTTTTGCTTTTTCCTAATGTCCAATCTGAACCTCCCTGGTGCAACTCAAGGCCATTCCCTCTTGTCCCATCACTTGGGTGAAGAGACCAGCACCCACCTCTCTACAACCTCCTTTCAGGCAGTTGTAGACAGCGATAAGGTTTTCCCCCAGCTTCTTCTTCTCCAGGCTAGAGATGATCTAGATGGTTCACCAGCCACATGAAATTTCACAAGGGCAAGTGCCAGATTCTGGCCCTGGGACAGGGCAGCCCTGGGGGTCCACGTGGAAGTGGGGAGAGAGGTTGGAGAGCAGCCCTGGGAAAGGGTCTGGGGGTTCTGCTCGAGGGAAAGTTGAACACAAGCCAGCAGTGCCCTGGCAGCCAAGAGGGCAACCGTGTCCTGGGGTGCATCCAGCACGGCATCGCCAGGCCAGAGACAGAGGGGACTGTCCTGCTCTGCTCCACATTGATCCAGCCCCACCTTGAGCACTGGGGGCAGTTCAGGGCACCACAGGATAAAAAGGATCTGAAGCTACTGGAGAGACTCCAGAGGAGGGCGTGGAGTTGGGGAAGGGATTAGAGGCGAAGCATGTGAGGAGTGGCTGAAGTTACTGGTTTTGTGCAGCCTGGAGAAGAGGAGATTAATAGAATCATAGAGTCATAGAATAACCAGGTTGGAAGGGACCCACAGGATCATCGAGTCCAACCATTCCTATCAAACACTAAACCATGCCCCTCAGCACCTCGTCCACCCATCCCTTAAACACCTCCAGGGAAGGTGACTCAACCCCCTCCCTGGGCAGCCTGTTCCAGTGCCCAATGACCCTTTCTGTGAAAAATTTTTTCCTAATGTCCAGCAGATTGAGGTGAAACCTCATCATGCTCTTCAGCTTCCTCAGAAAGGGAAGAGAAGGACAAACAGGTGCTGAGCTCTTCTCTTTGGTAACCAATGACCGGACCCGAGTGAACAACAGGAAGATGTGCCAGGGGAGGATTGGATTGGACATTAGGAAAGGGTTCTTACCCCAGAGGGTGGTGGAGCAGTGGAGGAAAGCAGTCACAGCCCCAAGGCTGACAATATTCCAGAAGCCTTTGGCCGGCACCCTCAGCCCCACAGTGTGAATGTTGGGGTTGCCCTGTGCAGGGACAGGAATTGGACCTGATAGTCCTTGTGGGTCCCTTCCAACTCAGGACATTCTGTGATTCTATAAGCTCAAAACAGGAGTTTGAGAAACCCAGAGCAGGTTTGCACCCTTTGAGAGGGCAGTTCAGATGCCCAGGTCCCTCTGAGGTGTGCTCCAGGTGGAGCCCATCCAAGCCAGGCAGATGGTGACCTCAGCAGTTAATGCAAGCCAGCTGACATAAGTCGTTTAGGCAAGCACATGCACCTGGGAGCTAATTACATCCAGCCTCATCAAATTTGTAACGGATGGGCTGAGAGTGTTTAGGAGTTAGCTGAGGGGAGATATAAATGACCAGAAGCCAGCAGATTTTGCATGAGGAAGGAGTTGCCCTGTATGAGCAGAATCATAGACTAGTTTGTGTTGGAAGGAACATTTACAGGCCATCCAGTCCCACCTCCTGCCATGGACAGGGACATCTTTAACTCAATCAGGTTGCTCAGAGACCCATCCAGCCTGGCCTTGAATGTTTCCAGGGATGGGACCTCCACAACATCCCGAGGCAACCTGGGCCAGTGTTTCACCACCTTCACAGTAAAAAATTTCTTTCTTCTCTCCAGTCTAAATCTGCCCTCCCTTAGTTTAAAACCACTCCTCCTTGCCCTGTCGCAACAGGCCTTGCTCAAAAGAGCAGTTCAGGAGTTCCCTGGCTGTTCAGTGCTGTAGAAGATGCCGCTGTTCTATGCCGCTCACGTGCAGCTCTGTGTCTGTGTGTGAGTACCCAGGCAGGTGTTCCTCTGCCCTGACTTCTGATCTGTCCCCTGGATTTTGGAGCTGGACAGAGCCTGGGGAGCTCTGGAAATGAAAGTGTGTGAGTCCAAGATTTCTCTGGGTTTGGATTTGCTCAGAATTTTACCTCTAAGTACAACTGAAGGAATAGTTTATGTTAAAGCTATAGTAATGGGTTGCTGAACCTGCCCTAAGACTCAGCTGGGGAATTCCACCCACACTCAGCAAGTCTGCAGATGATACCATGCTGAGCAGTGCAGTCGACACTCCTTAAGGCCAGGATGTCATCCAAAGGGACCTGGACAAGCTGGAGAGCTGGGCCTGTATGAACCTTGTGACGTTCAACAAGACCAAGTGCAAGGTCCTGCACCTGGGTTGGGGTGATCCACGGTTTCAATACACAATGGGGGATGATGTGATGGAGAGCAGCCCTGCAGAGAAGGACTTCAGGGTACTGGTGGATGAAAAGATGTACGTGAGCCTTCAATGTGTTCGTAGCCCAGAAAACCAACCATGTCCTGGGCTGCATCCAAAGCAGTGGGGCCACCAGGTCAAGGGAGGGGATTCTGGCCCTCTATTCTGGTGAGACCTCACCTGGAACCCTGCATTCAGCTCTGGAGTCCTCAGCACAGGAAGGACATGGAGCTGTTGGACCAAGTCCACAGGAGGGCACAGAGATGGTCCAAGGGCTGGAGCACCTCCCACCCAAGGACAGGCTGAGGGAGTTGGGTTTTTTCAGCCTGGAGAAGAGAAGGCTGTGGGGAGACCTTAGAGCAGCTTCCAGCGCTGAAAGGGGCTCCAGGAAACCTGGGGAGGGGCTTTTGATCAGGGAGGGCAGGGATAGGATGAGGGGAAAGGTTTTTCAGCTGGAAGAGGGGACATTGAGATGAGATCTTGAGAAGAAACTTCTTACTGTGAGGGTGGGGAGGCCCTGGCCCAGGTTGCCCAGAGCAGTGGTGGCTGCCCCATCCCTGGAGGGGTTCAAGGCCAGGTTGGATGGGACTTTGAGGAACCTGATCCAGTGGGAGGTGTTTCTGCCCATGGCAGGGGGTGGGACTGGATGGGCTTTGAGGTCCCTTCCAACCCAAACCATCCCATGATTAAGTCTACAGAAAGATGGAGTATTAATAGCAGCATGGAGGGAAGAGAGTTGGGTTGAAAAACCGGATGTCAAACTTTGATCTTTGTTAGCCATGGCTTGCTGGTGTTGAATATAAAGTCCTGCTGGTGTCTCTTGGTGACAAAACCTGCTGGGTCCCAGTGGTTTAGCACAGAATGTGCTGAACTCTGGGAGTTGCTCACAGCACCAGGGCAGTGAGTAAGGAGGAGGAGGACGAGGCCGCACTGTGCTTAACACCGGTTGCTCCAGAAGTTCCGTGAGGTCTTTGTTGGACAAAGTTACAGTGAGCAGGGTGATGTGCAGCGCAGATAGCTAGTGTGGCTGGGCGGAGGACGGCAGCATGGACAACAAGGGTGTTGTCCATTCCCTGAATGTGTGCAGGGCGGAGCCACAAAACCCTGTTTGGGAAGAGGTAACAAATAGCATGAGGAAATCATGTGGAGATCAGGGGAAGCAAATTCCAGTTTGTGGCAGGAAGGAGAGAAAGGGTGGAGAAGGTGGAATGATGGGGAGGAAGGCACAGGCAGACCCAGGTCTACTTTGTGTTCTGATGAAGGCTGACCCTGCACTAACGTGTATTTGCAAAGCTGACGATCAGCAGAAGGTGTTTGGAGACTGCTACAACTAGTGATGAGGTTGATATCACTATAATTATAGCTATGATTAAAACAATAGGGCTCAAAACCTGGCTTTTTTCTCCAAAATGAAGCTTCCCTTTGTTCTTTCCCCTCTACTCACAGATTTGAGATGCGCCTTCACCAGGCTGATTAGAGTGCACGAGGCCACAGTGATATCATCGGGTGAGAGAGAGTTATGAGCACAGCACATCAACTGCATGAAATAGTGTATTTTTGTTTCCTTTCCATTTTAGCCACTACCTAACTGTCACCATAAAACTGGTCTTAAAATAGCTCTGCAGGTACAAACAAAACAGGAGAAGAACTGAACTAGATTTTGGTTTCCAGCCAAGTTCATTCAAACAGCCTTCGCTAATAGGAGAGTTTTGGGGGAATTCTGACCCCAGAAAGGGGGTGGTAGAGTGTAGCAGATACAGGACTCTTATCAATAATTCCTTATCTCCTTGCAAAGCCAAGAACTTTGCCCTATCTACCTACTCAGAGATATATTTTAGGTCAAGAGGGAAGGCAAAATAGGTTTGCATTCAAGATTTAGTTTAAAATGATGTAAACAGTATTAACCAAACTGTCAAAACTGCGTTCATGGAAAACATTCAACTAAGCTAATCCATGGGTTTGGAAAGGTTGCTTGTGCAGACACTTAAAGCACATTGGTCCACCACAGGCCTGGTGATGTCTTCAGCGAGAGCCACGCAGCCCTCCAGTTACACATGTACAAAGAGATGGTAGGTGCTCGATCCTTGGAAACATTCAAGGCCAGGTTGGATGGGGCTCTGAGCAACCTGATCTGGTTGAAGATGTCCCTGCTCACTGCAAGGGGGTTGGACTGGATGACCTTCATGGTCCCTTCCACCCAAACCGTTCTATGATTTCATAGAATCATGCAATCACTAAGGTTGGAAAAG
Organism: Phaenicophaeus curvirostris; assembly: GCF_032191515.1. Lineage (NCBI taxonomy): Eukaryota > Metazoa > Chordata > Aves > Cuculiformes > Cuculidae > Phaenicophaeus > Phaenicophaeus curvirostris. The sequence goes on along the minus strand of NC_091402.1, from coordinate 2,461,288 downwards.
CCCTCCAAGATCACCCAGTGCAATTGTTCAAACAATACCAACATGCCCACCTTTCCAGACAGAAAAGGTTGTAAGCAGTTGGGAGGTCGAAGGATCTAGAAGACAAAGTGATTGCTTCCTAGCATGTACTTTGTACAGTTGAGAAGATGTACCATGGCAACAAATGAGCATCAGGCCACAAGGGCTAGAGGTTGTCTGGGGATCTGGGCCAGGGTTTTCATGGTGCTGGGTTGTTCTGGCATCACTGACTTCAGCAGAGCTTGCTGGCTTAAGGCAGATGAACTGAATCAGCATCAGAAAACTCAAATTTCTTTGTGCTGCACTACAATGCTGCCCTGCCCTTTGCTGCAGCTCCTGTGCGGCCACTCAGATGTCACCAAGACCAGAGCTAGAGGTGGGGTCCTCTCTCTGATGGCCAGATTAGGACACTCAGCACCTTAATTATTGCCTGAGGGGAGACCTCATTGCAGCTTCCTCACAAGGAGAAGGAAGAGGAGCAGGTGCTGAGCTCTTCTCTCTGGTGACCAATGACAGGAGCTGGGGGAATGGCAGGGAGATGTGCCAGGGGAGGATTAGGTTGGATCTCAGGAAAAGGTTCTTCCCCCAGAGGGTGGTGGAGCACTGGAACAGCTTCCAGGGAAGCAGTCATGGCCCCAAGCCTGACAATATTGCAGAAGCCTTTGGCCAACACCCTCAGCCCCATGGTGTGAGTGTTGGCGTGTCCTGTGCAGGGACAGGAGTTGGACTGAATGGTCCTTGTGGGTCCCTTCCAGCTCAGGACAGTCTGTTATTCTGTTCTAGTGCCCATCTGCCAAAACTGCTGGTTCATGTGTAATCTTTAACTCATGCTTCAAGTCAAATTGCTTTCCATCCATGTTCTCACTGGTTTGGTTTGAGTGAGTGCTTTGTCAGTAAGGGTGTTTGCTTTGCTGCTCATCAGAAGGAAAAGCCTCAAAAAACACAGAGACGTTCTGCCTTTCCTGGAAGTATTTGGGAGCCATGGCTGGGAAGTGTGTAAGTGCACACAAAACCCCTTTGGACAACTTGGAAGTCTCTGCTCCTGTGAAATTATTTTCTTGTGGAGCACAGCAAGGGACTCTTGAAAGGTGTCAGTGTTGTACTTCAACTGAGCAGAAAGCACAGAATGAAAGGATCCCTGAGTGGATTTATAACTCGATAAAGGATATCATAGAAAAATAGAATGGTTTGGGTTGGAAGGGACCTCAAAGCCCATCCAGTTCCACCCCCCCTGCCATGGGCAGGGACACCCCCCCACTGGATCAGGAGCTCCAAGCCCCATCCAACCTGACCTTGAACATCTCCAGGGATGGGGCAGCCACCACTTCCCTGGGCAACCTGGGCCAGGGCCTCCCCACCCTCACAGTAACAAATTTCTTCCCAATATGTAATCTAAATCTCCCCTCTTTCAGTTTAAATGTGGTAGGAGAAGACTCTGATAATTCAATCTGCCACAGATCTCTGTGCTTTGCAAGCCAGGACTTCTTGACAAGTGGCATAGACCTACCTACAGGTTGCCTTTCTACTGTAGCGTCTGCAAATGCTCAAGAAAAAGGACCCCAAAAACATTGTTACGTAAGTAGAAGATGAGGGTGGAAGTGACAAGAGTAATAGGAAAACCCTGTTCATCAATATGGTGGCTGTAGGAGGAGTGGGAAGCACTTTCGCAAGTATTCATAGGGAGCTCTAAGTGGCAATTCAGCCCCCAGAAAGAAGGAAGATGATTCCTTGGAAATAAGATACTGAGGGATAAAGACCATTGTAGTGGGCTGGCCGCGGAGCACCTTCTTATTAATGAAAGATAGTGTGTCTTGAAGGACCTTGACACCAAAGTCAAGTGATTTCTTCTTGATGTTAAAGAGGAGGTGTCAGAAGAAGGACGCGAAAGGAGTAGCCCGTGTCCAAATGCTGGTGACTGACTCTGCGGCAGAGCGCTGGAAAGCCGTGAGTAAAGCAAGAGTGCAACTGGCTGTCTGATTGCGATGTCAGATGGTGAAAGTTCAAGGGAAGGAACCATTGGAAAAGGCCATCAGTTCTTAGGACACTGTGCAGACAACCTTCAAGAGGATTAAACCTCACCTGAAGAAAAGGATTCATAAGCTGGGCATTAAAAGAGATTGTAAAGCCTTGATGGGTTGTGGTGTGACTGTGGTGTGGGGTTGGGTGGAGGTATGGGCAGGAGCTTTGCTTTAGGCAGGAAGAGACAGAGTTAAAAGGAGATCTAAATAAGAACTGACCTTCCACAACCAATACTTCTCATTTGCATGGAAGGGGCAAGTCTGGAGTTCAGCAGCAATAGGGGAGGTGTTTCTGCAGAGGCGGTCATTGAGTTTGTGCATGGAGATGAGTTTGGCATTTCTATTCTTTTTGGTAGGTGGTTTCTTTTCCTGAGAATGAGATGGTAGGGGAAAAGAAACCAAAACCAATTCAAGGCTGGTGAAGAAGACTCCTTAGCAAATGCTGTATGAGTGATGGGAAGCAGAGGATGAGGGGTGCAGAATCTAGAGAACAGGATCTCAAGAAGGATGTGTCAACATGCTAAAAGTAAATGAAAAAAAGACACAGGCAAAAGTATCTGACTGAAACCTTGGTAAGAAGAAGATATGAGAGGTCTTGACCAGAGAAGTTTCCGTAAGATGTGAGGAGCAGAAACTGTTGGAGGAACACCAGGATACTACAAACAGCAATGAGCTATGGGACACGGTGATGTATTGAAGGGCAAGAGGTCGAGGCCAGCAGGTCAAGGGAGATGATTCTGCCCCTCTATTCCACTCTTATGAGACTTCTTCTGGTGTCCAAGGCCAGGTTGGATGGGGCTTTGAGGAACATGATCCAGTGGGAGGTGTCCCTGCCCATGGCAGGGGGTGGTACAGGATGATCTTTAAGGTCCCTTCCAACTCAAACCATTCTGTAGAACCATCGAATCATAGAATAGTTTGGGTTGGAAGGGACCTTAAAGATCACCCAGTCCCACCCCCTGCCATGGGCAGGGACACCTCCCACTGGATCAGGGGCTCCAAGCCCCATCCAACCTGGCCTTGAACACCTCCAGGGATGGGGCATCCAACGCTTCTCTGGGTAGCCTGGGCCAGGGCCTTCCCACTCTCATCGTGAAAAAGTTCCTCTTTATGTCTAGTCTATGTCTATTTATCTGCCCCTCTCTAGTTTATAGCCATTGCCCCTCATTCTATCACTCCAAGCCTTTGTAAACAGTCCCTCCCCAGCTTTCTTGTAGCTCCTTTCAAGTACTGGAAGGTCACTATAAGGTCTCTTCAGAGCTTTCTCTTCTCCAGGCTGAATTCATGATTCTATGAAGAGGGGAATTTTTTGGTGCCTTTGAAAGAAAGGAGATGCTAAGTGATGTTAGTAAAGGGAAAATTGAAGATTTCAAGGTTAAATGAGAAGGGCTATCACTGATTAGAATTAAAAGGGATGACGGAGACTGATACAGTGTGGAGAGGCTGTTGGAAGGAAGAACAGACCAGTGCCCTGCCATAGAGATGAGGAAAATCAGCCAACTCATATTTCTGGAAGAGCAAAGGAGCCAGGAGAAGAAGGTGGCTGAGGAGACAGAATCACAGAATGTCCTGAGTTGGAAGGGACCCATAAGGATCATCGAGTCCAGCTCCTGTCCCCTGTACAGGACACTCCAACATCCACACCGTGGGGCTGAGGGCATTGGCCAAAGGCTTCTGGAATATTGTCAGGCTTGGGGCCATGACTGCTTCCCTGGCAGCTGTTCCAGTGCTCCACCACCCTCTGGGGGAAGAACCTTTTCATGATGTCCAACCTAAGCTCCCCTGGTGCATCTTCCTGCCAGAAGTTGCATCATCCAGAGTTGCAGAAGTACTTCTTCAGATTCAGCTGGATCCTACAGCTGCGTAGTTGGGAAGGTGACGTTATAGAGAAGTAGAGAGAATGAATTTGCTGCTGCATTAATAGCCTCAGGGACAAAAAAAAAAAAGTGAAATGAAGTCAGTAGGGCAGCCTCTGGAAGGCAGTCCAGACTGGGCTGGAATGAAGCTTGAAAGCAAATGAGCAATTTTCAAATTGAGAAAAGGACAGGAAGGAGAGATCTACAAACAGAGGAGGAAAGAAAACCTGATTGCATTATATGGATGAGCAGTGAGCAGAGTGGGGATTTGTGCCATGGGGAGATGACGAAGAGCAGTGCTAGGTGAAAAACATACCAGAGCAACCACTTCAGAGAGGCTGAGAGAGTCAAACAAGCTGCAGATCAATTGCAGCTGTGAGGACACAGGGATGCCAAAGTAAGAAACTGGTTCAGTTGTCACATCATAACGTAACACCACCAAGAATGGATGTGGGAATGTGGGAGGAGAAAGGGCTTTGGATCGAGAATGGAGGGTGAAGATGGGGAGAGGCTGGGCGAGAGAAATGGCTTGGAAGCAACAGAAACAGGAGGGACCCCCAACCGTATGCGCCAGGTCTGCTCCTGATCCAGAAGCTCAGAGAAAGGAAGGTGCCTGAAGGAGAAAGAGAGCACAGGTGAGGTCCTCAGAGCTGGAGGAGCTGTGGGTGCCTGGGAAGAGTGTGCAGAGCTCAGAAACAGCTGGGAGGGGTAAGAAATGCAGCGTAGGGCAGATGGAGATGAGGGGCCAGTGTAGCTGAGTGGAGAGGGTGGTATGCCAGGAGGACAGGGACTTGATCCAGAGTTGTCAAAGGAAGGGATGAGGAGCGTGGTGGGAAGAGGATAGGCTTGGCATGGAAAATGGGTGGGCATAAGGAAGATAACAGGGCCAGATGCTGGTGTGAACAAAGGGTGAGGTCAGTGCAACGGCTGGGTGGCAGACGGACACGTGTACAAAAACAGAAAACAAGAGGCAGCTCCTGCCTGTGGTTTCTAGAGACGGTGTTTGCCTGCCTGCAATCAAAAGTGATTGATTAGAGTATTAGGCTGGTGCTATTTTGGCCGTGTGACTTCAGATGCTGTAATCTAAGCCCACTGCGTGCTTATCCTTGCGGCGAGGATAACTCTTTAGGCACAGGGATGGCTTTGGGGGGACACGTGTCAGAAAGCTCTTCCCCAAACGGCTTTTGTAACCCTGCCACTCCTCTCATCAATCACCCAGGTCATATAAAACTGGCAGCGTGCTTCCTGTGAGAGTGTTGGGAAGTTTCAAAGGCAAAGTGCACTATTGTTTAATAGCCAATTATTCACTGGCATTGATAAACAGGCTCTGCTTGAGATTACCGCAGCAATTACTCACTCTCCTAATTTAGACATGGGGAAAAATTAATTCAAGCTTCCAGTTGATCATTTATATCTTTTGGCTTTTGTTATACACATCATAGCGCACTGAAAACAACTCCACCATGAAGGAAACCGATCTGCTGGAATTGATAACGAGTTTTGCTCTCATTCTGTCACTGTCTGAGTCCAAGCTGAAGGTGGTCTTTCACATTTTGGGAACATAAAAATATGAAAATCATTGTGTTAAGCTATAAATTAAAAACAAAGGGAAGGGCTGTCACTGTGGTCAGGAGGGAACTCCATGTACAGTTAAACAGGCAAATAAAACAGTGAGATCTTTAAGTAATTTGACCTCACCTTACCCCAGACCATTCTTCAAGTGTTGATGGACCCACCTCCAGACGACATCCAAGATGTTCAGGGAAAGCTTGTGGAGAGAAATGCGAGGACGCTGCCTGGTTCAGAAGGAAATTGTGGCAGGAGGACATCAAATTGTTAACAGTTTTTCCACCAGTTGCAAAGGGCATAAGGATTCCGTGGTGGCTGGCAGCTCAAGTCCTCAATACCTGAGCAAAAGCACCTTCTCCGGGGTTTCTCCCTCCCTTGGCTGTGTGGTTTCACTTTCTGTGGCTGTCTCGACATTGGCAGCCGTTCAGCTGGGCTTGGAGAAGGGCAGGAAGAGCCGTTCCTCCACGTACGCCGGTGCGAGCCTGACGGCACATTCCTTAGAAGCACAAATCGCATGCGAGGTAGAACCTCTCCTGTGCCTGGTGAGGCCTCGCGCTCTGGATGCAGTGACCTTCAGCTCTGAAGCCGAGGAAGCCTTTCAAATCCTGGTTTATTTGCCCCAAACGGTGTCACTGCAGCGAGCTTTTCTGTTCATGCACAGCTTGAGTGACCCCAGATGATTTTTTTTGCTCCCATTGCTTTGCAGAAGCAAGGCCACCGCTTTCAGCAGCTCCAGAGCAAATGGGAGCAGAGCACAGACAAGGCTCAGTGACCAGCTCTGGTGAAGTGGTGGCCGGGAGCATTTAGCTGGGCTGAACTCAAGCTTGGTCCAGTAGCAAAGATCTGAATATTGTTCCAGCTGGGAGACAGAATTAGGCCTCTGCTTTTCCCTCCTTCAGTGCAGTGAACGTTTGATTAGCAGCAGTTCGTTGTTCCTAATGGTTTGCCTGGACAAACAGGAGGGCAGTGAGGGTGTGGACCACAAGTGTTATGAGGAGCAGCTGAGGGACCTGGGGCTGTTTGGTCTGGAGAAGAGGAGGAGGAGGGGAGACCTCATTGTGCTCTGCAGATCCCAGAAAGGAGGTTGTGGTGAGGTGGGTGCTGGGCTCTTCTCCCAAGTAACAAGTGATGGGATGAGAGGAAATGGCCTCAAGTTGCACCAGGGGATGTTTAGATTGGCTATCAGGAGACATTTCTGTATGGAAAGAGTGGTGAAGCCCTGGCAGAGGCTGCCCAGGGCAGTGGTGGTGTCTCCATCCCTGGAGGTGCTCAAAAACCTTGTAGATGTGGCACTAAACATGGTTCAGCAGGCACAGTGGTTTGGGGCTGATTGTTGGACTGGATGAGCATAGAGGGCTTTTCCAACCTTAACGATTCCATGATTGTATGATCTGCTGCCCCTGCTCCTCGCACTGTGGCTCTGGAGGGTGGAGGTGCTGCCATCTCTTCCCACCTCTGTCACTGGAATGCTTGGAGCATTTAAGTGCCATGCGAGCAGAGCTATCCCAACTCTGGGTTGAGGCACTAATCCCTGGAGGGGTTCAAGGCCAGGTTGGATGGGGCTTGAAGCCCCTGATCCAGTGGGAAGTGTCCCTGCCCATGGCAGGGATTGCAACTGGATGGGCTTTGAGATCCCTTCAAACCTAAACCGTTCTAGGATTCTATGATTTGGAGTTCATCTTATCTGAGCTTATCATGCACACTCAGGAACTGTGTAATCCAGCTGCCCTGCTTAGCCAAAAGCTAAAGAGTTTCTAAAGTTTATTTCCTGCTTTTATGGCAACTGTCTGTCCCTTTATTTATTTTCACCGAAAGCGTCTGGGGTGCTAAAAATAATTTTGGGAGTAATTCTCATGACAGACTGTAGAACAATCGCAGGCTGCAGTCAGAGCACTTGGGAAGTGAAGGATGCCTCCTTGCCCAATCTCTTCATATGAACTCCCATCATTTTTAATTTTTGTTTTGTAGTAAGGCATTTTCTGCTCCTCGCAGTCGAGAAGAGCTGACGGCTCGCATTGTTGTTACCTTGAAAAGGGCAGTTATCATGGTTAATCCACCCTCCAAGGTTCTTCCTCAGGATAATTATTGTTGCGGTGATTCATCTTGCAGACCCTGCCCTTCCTTATTCGCACAAAATATCCTGCTCCCGGCAATATTTCTGGGTCAGGCTCGTGCCACACATGTGATTTCCTCTCGGGCACACAGACAAGAGAAGATGGATTTAAAGGTCAGCCACCGCTGAGCCAGCCAATCTCAGCGTGCTACACAGGCAGCTTCATAGAATCATGGAATCGTTTGGTTGAGATCATTGAGTCCAACTGTACCTGTACCCTGCTAAATCATAACCCCAAGAACCTCATCTTCTCATCTTTTTAAACACCTCCAGGGATGGGGACTCCACCACTGCCCTGGGAAGCCTCTTCCAATGCTTCACCACTCTTTCAGTAAAGAAATATCCATCTAAACCTCCCCTGGAGCAACTCGAGGCCATACCCTCTCGTCCCATCCTTTGTTACTTGGGAGCAGAACCCAGCACCCACCTCACCACAACCTCCTTTCTGGGAGCTGCAGGGAGCAATGAGGTCTCCCCTCAGCCTCCTCTTCTCCAGGCTAAACAACCCCAGGGCCCTCAGCTGCCTCTCCTAACCTTTGTTCTCCTGACCATTCCCCAGCTCCATTCCCCTTCTCTGGATGCACTTCAGCCCCTCAACACCCTCCTTGTAGCGAGAAGCCCAAAACTGAACCCAGGATTCAAGGTGCGCATTTGTCCCACTTCTGGGACGTTATCAGATGGGTAATGGTGCCCTCAGTAACTTCCACAAGCCATCAGCAGCTCCTTATTTACAAACTGGTTTTCCGCTAATAAATCCATCTGAGCAATATTCTGCATTAAAATGAGGAGTCTACAAAATCTGTTCTTGTACCTGGAATACAGAGTAACTGTAAGTTTTGGGAGAGAGTCAATGATGCAGCTTAGCCATATTGGATGCAGAAAAAGCTCTGTTGGTTCATTTTCCTTTATGAAGTGGCTGTTAACACTCCCTTCCCAACACTAAAAAAAGAATTTACATAAAAGATGGTGATACAAAACCTTATCTCATTAGCGTATGTCATTAGGTCATTAGTATATCTCATTATCTCATTTCCAGCAGGAGCAGGGATGGGATTGTCCCCCTGGGCTCAGCACTGGTGAGGCCACACCTCGAATCCTGGGTTCAGTTTTGGGCCCCTCACTACAAGAAAGACATCGAGGGGCTGGAGCTGAGGGGTTCTGGGAGGGGGCCAAGGGCCCTGGGGATGCTTAGGCTGGAGGAGGTTAAGGGGAGACCTCATCGCTCTCTGCAGCTGCTGAAAGGAGGTTGTGGTGAGGTGGGTGCTGGGTTCTTCTCCCAAGTAGCAAGTGATGGGATGAGAGGGAATGGGCTCAAGTTGTGCCAGGAGAGGTTTAGGTTAGATATTAAGAAAAATATAATCACTGAAAGGGTTATCAAGAACTAGTAGAGGCTTCCGAGGACAGTGCAGGAGTCTCCATCCCTGGAGGAATTTAAAAGATGTGGAGATTTTTAAGCTAAAGGTGGTGAAACCCTGGGCCAGGTTGCCCAGAGAGATGGTAGATGCCCCATCCCTGGAAACATTCAGGATCAGGTTGGATTGTGCTGAGCAACCTGATCTGGTTGAAGATGTCCCTGCTCACTGTAGGGTGGTTGGACTACATGTCCTTCCTAGCCCCTTCCAACCCAGACCATTCTATGATTCTATGAGATGCGGCACTTAAGGACATGGTTTAGTCGTGGAGCTGGCAGTGTGACGTTTACAGTTGGACTTGATGATCTTAAAGTTCTTTTACAAACTAAATGATTTAACAGGCTGCCCAGGAAGGTGGTTGAGTCACCTTCCTTGGAGGTGTTTAAGGGATGGGTGGACGAGGTGCTGAGGGACATGGTTTAGTGATTGATGGGAATGGTTGGACTCGATGATCCAGTGGGTCTTTTCCAACCTGGCGATTCTATGATTCTATGATTCTGTGACTCCGGGTGAAGGTTTGCAGGGCTGCGTGGGAGCAGGGTGGGGAGGTGGCATTCACTCGCACTGCACGCGGGGCGGGGGTACACTGCCTCTCTTGTTATGCTGGAAAATTTCACTGCTCCTCTCTTCAGTGGAAAACATTATCACCAGCACATCCTGGCGTGTAATTTTTGCCTCATTTATTATTGTTTAGCACTGGCTTTAATGCTTATGGTGCATTTCTAAGGTACTTAAAGAGGGTTGGGGTTTTTCAAGGAAACATAACTCATGGGGGACAGGGGAGGGAGAATCCTGAAAGTTTTTGGCACAAATTGAGTCAAATTTTACTCAACAGGAAAAACAGAACCTGTGCAGGCTCTAACATGAGTTCTGCATAGCCCAGAGGCTACAGGGAAGGGAATGCCCAACAGGCAGGATTACTCAGGAGACCTGGGCCCTGCTCTCCCTGCCAACCTGCTCGGCAGCTCTCTTCGTACATCCTGTTTTCCCCAGTTTGGGTGCAAACCACCGCATTTTGTAGTAGGCAGATGTTACCCAACACCTGTGGTTCTCTAATCTCGGGTTTCTTCTCAGGATACAGAACCTGGATGAAACCCAGTGATGCCACCACAACGGCAGGTCAGAAGCTTGGTTCCCCCCACCCGCCCTTAACCATGGCATTTGTCCTGAAGCTCGCAGCTCCTCAGCTCACTCGGTGACACTTTCTGATGACAAGCTGCAGCAGGAGGAGGAGACCACTGTCAAAGGCAGCAAGCAAAAGCTCTACTAGGTGGTTTCACCATGCAGGGCCAGTGCTTGCCCCTGCTGCTGAGCTAGGAAGCACCAGGACATGATGGTATGAGTAACCTGATCCAGTGGGAGGTGTCCCTGCCCATGGCAGGCAAGTGGAACTGGATGGGCTTTAAGGTTCCTTCCAACCCAAACGATTCTATGATTCCATGATTCTATGACGCTCTGGTGTGGGATTGAGCTCGAGGTGCCCCCAGCTTTGTCGCCTCCCCTCCACAATACTGCTGGCTGTGAGATCACTCTGAAGTGCATCTTAGAGGCGTAGCACCCTGCTTGGGCTGAGATCAGTAAGGTAGCTTCAGGTCCATGGTTTCCAAGTAAGATTGGAAATGCATATTAGTAGGCAATTTTTATGCCATTGTGTTTCTAGGTAAGATGGCAGAACCTTGTGGCAATTTGGTGACAAGCTACTAAAAAAAAAAGTTCACTCAATTTTACTTTAGGTGCTTTGGAGGACATCAAAGTCTGGAGGAAAGCACCTCTAGGGACATAGAATCACAGAATCATTAAGGTTTGAAAAGGCCCCTAAGCTCACCCAGTCCAACTGTCAGCCCAGCACCATCGTTCCTGTTAAACCATGTCCTGAAGTGCCGTGGCCACAAGCTTTTTGAACCCCTCACAGGGCTGGAGGCTCCACCAGTGCCCTGGGCAGCCTCTGCCAGGGCTTCACCGCTCTGCCAGTCAAGACATTTTTCCTAATACCCAATCTAATCCAACCTAACGTGCCATCTGATGAAGAAGTGATCAGGACAGTATTACATCAGACTCTAAAAACAGCTTCAGTCTTTGTAAAGTTAAGTATTGAGGAACGTCTTTGACTCTGCTCGTTTTGGCACAGGATGCACTTCAGTTTCTATGCACCAGCTCCTAACAGTCACAGCTTCATCAGGCAGAATGCAAGTCATGAGTATCAGCTCTTGACATTGTACAAATCTCATTTTGGAGGAGCTAAGAAGTTCAAACTACACCTCTCCCTTCCTTATCCCTCCTCATTTTAGGGAGCTACTGAAGGACGAGCCGCTTACACGCTGTGGATCCATATATGAATCAGGTTTCATGTGTGACAGCATCTTGGGATAGTGGAATTGATTTAATGCTCCTGTCACCTAGCACTTTATGAGTAGTTTTTAGGAGTACTGAGACCACAGGTGTCTCCAAAGGCATGTGTGATCCATCAGGCAATGTCTAAAGGTAGCACTGAACACCCCAGACGACCGGGACTGGCAATTGCATGATTTGATCCTCCTCGCTGCACTTTTTCTGCTGTGCTGGGCTTAACTAATCAGCTCAATGTCATTGATATGGGAGAGCTGTAATGGCAAAGGAAGTACTTTTTCCAATAACATTTTCCTAGTTCAGAAAAGACCTTTTCAGGCACCAAAAATACAGTCCTTAGTAGCATTAGGTGACTGGTAATAGCCTGATTTTGAAGATCGCTTTAATTCCACAGGCTGAAATAGAACCGTGTCCTATTTCCTGACACATATGAGCCCTTCTCACTGAGGTTTAAGTTTCTGAAACCAACTTGTATAAAAATACAATCCCAGTAAGACCATATATGCAATAAGAACAAATCTGATTTCTTGTGTTTCAGCAAACCATACACTGACATCTGATGCTTCCAGGAGCTCCTGACTCATCTTTACAGAACCATGGCATAAAATATACAACTTAGCAGGTTTTACAAAATCTGCTTTCTTGATTAAATTCAACTCTACCTCATCTGCTGAGCTCGTTAAGGCTGAACAGTGGTCCAATGGCCACACCACTCACTGGTGCCTCTAGGACTGAGGAACTTCAATTGTCTTTTGTGAGTCTCAGCTGAAACCACTAACACTCAGCTGAACTTGGCTGTTTTAACCAGTGCATCTGAGACTTCCCTTCCTCTCTCTTTTTTTTCATTTCTGGCAATCAAGGAATCACAGAATCATGGAATAGTTTGGGTTGGAAGGGACCTCAAAGCGCATCCAGTTCCACCTCCTGCCATGGGCAGGGACACCTCCCACTGGATCAGGGGCTCCAAGCCCCATCGAAACTGGCCTTGAACCCCTCCAGGGATGGGGCAGCCACCCCTGCTCTGGGCAACCTGGGCCAGGGCCTCCCCACCCTCACAGGAAAATAAAAGGGCCCTAAATCTAACAAACATGAAAATTCTAGGTGTGTGTTGCTAACATCTCTCCACGTTCATTTGATGGCTGAAGGTTAATTGCACTACATTTTTTCTCACAGCTTAGGAGGAGGTTGGACACAGAAGTACAAAGAAAAACTCGTGGTTAAGAATGCAAATCCCCTTCCCAACCTGGGAAACTCCAGTAAGAGAGTTCTCTTTTGAGGTAGGGTTAAACTCTGCTGTGTGTACCTCTGGTGGTGGCTGTTCTCTAGGAGATCAATTCTCTTCTGCATAAAACAAACCATAAAAAAGAGAAGCAGTTCTTGTCTGCCACAAACGCAGCTCTCAACACAAGGCAGTGCTGCAGCACCTCTGCCATGGTGACAGACTGGGAGAACTGGGGTTGGTCAGCCTGGAAAAGAGGAGGCTGAGGCGAGACCTCAGAGCAGCTTCAAGCACTGAAAGAGGCTCCAGGAAAGCTGGGGAGGAGCTGTTCTGAAGGGCAGGGAGTGATTTGTTGCAGGGGAATGGCTTTGAATTGGAAGGGGGAAGATTTAGATGAGACATTAGGAAGACATTCTTCACGATGAGGCTGAGGAGGCCCTGGCCCAGGTTGCCCAGAGCAGTGGTGGCTGCCCCATCCCTGGAGATGTTCAAGGCCAGGCTGGATGGGGCTTGGAGCCCCTGATCCAGTGGGAGGTGTCCCTGCCCATGACAGGGGGTGGGACTGGGTGGGCTTTGAGGTCCCTTCCAACTCAACCATTCCATGATTACAGCAAAGGGGAGTCAGCGTTTTTAATGTGGGAAGTTCCTGTCCTGTGAACGTGGCACAAGTGCCCCGAGTCCCCTTTGGAAGCAGGAGAATGTGCATTCACAGTGTTTTGTCTTACAGAAAGAGCTGAATAGGTCTCAGGTTTCAGACGACCAGGAAGATTTCCGAGCACACCTTCCTGAGTGGAAGGGCACAGAACAGAAACAATTCTCCTGGGACGTGGATCTGCACTGAAGCTCTATTCTATTTTTGGAGCTCTACTGGAATGTTTCCAAGACCACCATGACACAATTACTTCAGTCTGGGTGGTAAACGTGTCTCTACTGTTACTGCAAACTCTTCTGCACTGTTTGCTGTGCATTCTTGAACCACTGCTGCTTTATTGGAAGGATTCCTGCTGTGTTGTCACCTCATCCTTGGAACCCTCTCTGAATACACAGATGGAAAAATGTAAACATACCCTGTGCCTTGTTGGACAGATGTTATTTACAGGTGGAGCCCACAGGTAAATCATGGTATGAACTAATCTGATGAGACGAAGACTGCTAACCACAGTGTCATTCCCTTCTAGGTTGAGCCTTATCACGTAATCAAGCTGCTTCCAATTACAAGGAAATAAATGCCGGTACCTGTTATAGGTAAGACAGAATCAGTAGAGCGATGGGTGTCAGGCATTAGCATCCTTACATAAAAAGAACTAATTAACCATGTAAAAAGATCGAGTAGTGCCGCCTTCTTTCATGAAGACACAGAATCATGGAATGGTTTGAGTTGGAAGGGACCTCAAAGCCCATCCAGTCCCACCCCCTGCCATGGGCAGAAACATCTCCTATGGGATCAGATTGCTCCAAGCCCCATCCAGCCTGGCCTTGAACACCTCCAGGGATGGGGCAGCCACTGCTTCTCTGGACAGCATGGGCCAAGGCCTCCAACCCTTATGAAGAATTTCTTCCTGATGTCTAATTTAAATCTTCCCCCTCCAATTTAAAGCCATTCCCTCTCATCCTATCACTCTACACCCTTCTAAAAAGTCCCTCCCCAGTTTTTCTGAAGGCCCCTTCATGTACTGCAAGGCCACTCTAAGGTCTCTTCGCAACGCTCTGTTCTTCTGGCTGAATAACCCCGACTCTCTCAGCCTGTCCTCGTACAGGAGGTGCTCCAGCCCTTGGATCATCTCTCTGGCCTCCTCCAACAGCCTCCTCCTCTTGAACAGTTCCATATCTTTCTTACGTTGAGGATTCCAGAACTGGACACAGGACTCGAGATGGGGTCTCACAAGAGTGCAGTAGAGGGGGAGAGAATCCCCTCCCTCACCCTGCTGGCCACGCTGCTTTTGATGCAGGACAGGTTGACCTTCTGGGCTGTAAGCGCATGTTGCTAGCTGTTGATAAGCTTCTCATTAATCAGAAGCCCCAAGTCCTTTCCACAGGGCTGCTCTAAATCACATCACCTCCCCATGACTGGATGGGGCTCTGAGCAACCTGAGCAAGCAAGATGTCCCCGCTCCTGCAGGGGGGCTGGAAAGGTTGCCCTATAAAGGTTCCTTCCAACCCAAAGCATTCTTTGGTTCTATGATAAAGACTGTCAGTAATGCATGAAGGAGGCTAGATTTGATGTGGCTGAAACAGTACTGCAGTAGCTCTGAAGTATCTGCTCCTCACAATACACTGAATGCAGGGAGACGTGAATCCCCCAATTCAGGTACTTGTGCCTAAGCAACACTTCAGTTGCTGTGAAGAGGGCTCCTGGTCTTAACTCTTCAAAAAAACCTCCTTGGTTCTGATAATAATGTTGAGACATAAACAACTTCAGCCAGAGATGAAAAAAAGCTTCCTCTGCTTCTCATTTTCTGAAGTTGACCATTAAAGAGCTGCTTTGAGGTCCCTTCCAACCCAAAGCATTCTGGGGTTCTAGGATACCTCAACAGCCCTGCTTATGCAAAACCCAAGGTACAGTTAAGACCAGTAAAGCTCAGCCTCTTACAGTCCAGATTTACGTGCAGCAATTTAAAGTGATGCTCAGAAACCAGCTCTGGAGTAAGCAGAACTCTAAATAAGCAATGCTGTAAATAAGCATTTGACCCCCTCCAGTGAAGTCTTGTACCCAAGCTCTTTAACAAAAGTCATAGGTAAAGCTAGAATAATTTTTAGTTAACACCAGAACAACTTGTTAACACTAATTATAGTTAATGCTATTATTTCTGTAACATGGTCTTGAATTAATTTCAAGAACATGGGCACTATTTTCCTGCAAAATTCACTTCCTTATTTTCGAGAAAGCAAAGTTCAGTCACCTTTAGAGTTGCACCAAATGTTATATTTTATTAACTAAAGCAAATGCGTACAATTAAATACATACAGGATGTTCAATATAAGCATATTTAACATGTTTATAATATCCACAATCCTGTCTTATTGTCAAAAGTTTAAATAATGGCTGGTGTGGGCCATAACGCAACTGGTTAATGTTGCAGGATGCTCAGCAGCTCAAATAAAGCCTCTGTATCTCATAGCACATGTGTCCAGCTGGAGCCCTACCAGAACTATCGCTGTGGTGCAGTGTAATTACATAAAAAAAATTAGGTTTTGACATACCATTTCATGACAGACAAACCACGCAATCATTCCTTTTAACTGACTGAAAAGTTCCCTCCTGCAAGACTGCAAATGATCCATGATCAAAAGCCTGTTTTATTAGGAGTGCCTAAACCTGCAGAGAAACCAGCCGCTTTCAGGTGAGCTGCAACCTTCTGGGGAAGGAAAACAGTAGCGATTTTACTTGCAATGCACAAAGCCAAAGGAAGAGGTATTACAGTTCTCTGTTGAAGTACAGAACAGTAGTTAAGAAAGCGCATAGCAGCTCCATCCTAAGCACAAGAAATTCCATCTTACTTTCGAAGGAGCTGCCTTCCAGACAGAGCCCCTTACCTGCAGGCTCTCTCACCCCATTCTCACCCGAACAGCACATGCACCCTCAACGCAGCAACCGCCACGCTGAGTTCCAGCTCGCAGCACTTCACTCGAGTTTGGAACCAAGTCACCTGATACACCGGTTTGCATCAAGAGTTAGAAACAGCTTGTCATTTCTCTTCTTGGACCAAAGCTGCAGAGGTTAGGATGGAGCCCAAATGGTCCTGGTGTTACAGTAAAGCCCTAAGAAAGGCAGCAGGTTGTATAGTTACCTCCTTGTGAGCAAAATCCCTGCCCTAAAACTATGCAACCTACTACCTCTTCCTAGGAGCCCAATGCTTCCTTTCGCAGTTCTTCTCACTTAGCAGCTGCTCTGTGTAGGCCGTTTAGCAAACAAGCAGCTTCTGGTCTTCTGCCTTTTAGGCTTGGACATGCTGTGCAGGTTAACACTGTTCGCACTGCTAGGTTAGCGGGTAACCAGCTTTAGCACTCCAGGCTCACAAATGGCTCCATTTTCACTCTGACATGCTATGCTAAACTTTCAGCCCCCAAAAAGCATGTTCATGTTTTTCTGACTACAGCAAGATGCTGGCTGGTTAGGCCAATGTGGAAGCAGTTACACTGGGTACACCTAGGACATCAGGAGGAAAAAGAACACAATAAGCTTAAAATGCCTTTGTTATAAAAAACATAACCACCTCAGAAAGAAATTACAGTTCTGGAGCCTGGATGCTCAAACCTCATAGCTTTACACCCCCCGAAACGATGAGGGGTCAGTTCTGGCCATTCAACACTTGAACTTGGCATTACATTGCTTAAGCTTCATTTGCTAGGGACTTGGAGAAAAATAAACAGATTTATTAGTATAGTTTTATGTTTTTTTCCCCCAACCTTTACTAAGCAGCTGGAGTAATGGAATTTTAATACATTCTAGAAATTCAGGTCTCGAACCAACTTAGGTCACAGTGTACAAGTTTGAGCTACCTGTATTTTTGCATTCAAACCCGAATTATTGGTAGAGAGTAACTTCTGCCCTGTAAGGCATTCCCCTGTGGATCTAGTAATGCATCTGGGATATCCAGCCAGCACAGTGCCACTCACCTTGAAAGAAAAGTCACATTAGTCAAATATATCATTTGAGGGTTGCACCATTCACATTGACTGTCAATCCTGCAAGCTCTGTCACTAATTCGATACTTTACAACCCTAAATTTATCAGACAGATCTATTTTCACTCAACGTGGACAAGAACGACTGCAAAGAACCGCGGTTTGTTTTACTCCGCAGGGAAGGCAATAGATTGTATAGTTATCTCCTGAACAGGGTAAAATAACTACCCTACAACTATACAATCTACTACCTCACTCTGACAGAGAAGCAGACAATTCAGCAAAGAGCAAAAGCAGCCACCCATACATTTCATTCTAAAGGATGTTTGATAATTCAGTTCGCGATGTGAAACCCCACAACTGGATCGGTAATTTGGGTCTGATTACCCCACTATATACACACAAGAATCAGTCTATTCTTGACTCATTACATGAGAGAAATTTATGTAGATTGGTAACCTAGAATTAGAAAAATTTAACCACAATTACTCAGAGGTGTTACAGAAACATTTTCTCCTATAGGAAGTGTTACAAGTATAGAAACTTGGCAGAATCTGATGTTGCATTTAAAGTGGAAAGGTTTCCATTGTTGCTTTTCTGCTGCTTTAGGAAAGACAGTAGATTGTATAGTTATCTCCCAGTTGTGGGTATGACCCTAAAACTATACAACCTACTACCTCATCCCACAGTGCAGGCGTCTTCAGAGCCGATGGAGAGCGAGCGTCGCTTGACTAAAGACAAGTTAGGCAAGCGGCAGACAGCACTGACAGTATAAAACACTGAGCACAGAAAAACCATTCCCCTTACTGCCCCAGTCAGATTCCTTAATTTCAAAGTTTTACCGATCACTTAGGTCTCAATACATTTCATTTGCAGAGTCAGCAAGTTGTAGCAGTCACAGCAACTACAGTCATTAACTTTTCTGTTAAAGTGCTGTTTGTGTTCCACAGATGTGACCTCTCATCTGAAATTAGAAGAAAAGTCTATCAGAACATCGTATGCAGACCCAAACTTCTTGTTCTTTAGAACTTAATAAAGTCTAGGATCACAGGTCTGCAGCCAATTTACATGGATCACAGTGAGGCCCCAACATTCATAGCTCTGATTAAATAAATATTATTAATATTACATATAGTAACTTTTTTCAGCTATCGTAACAACCGCGCAAAGAAAATCATGTACCATCAGAAGGAGTAATTTGTCCTAAATGACATAAAGTTCCCTGCACAGACACTCTTTCAATATTAAAAAAACTCATTAAGATTATGGCCTGACTTTTAATTGTTAAGCCTGCCTTATGAAAAGGCCACTTAAAATACACATCTGATCAGAAGCGAATGGGTTTCTCTAACTGCTCCTGATACAATCTTAGAGCCAACTGCTACATCAACACAGCCTAACATGACCTTGAAGTTAAAGTCTTAGGAGTACTGAAATTGCAATACTTGCCAGCCAGACGTGTGACTTACAATCCCCTTCGTAGCAAAGCCATCTTGAGCACAGAGCTGGAGAGGAAAACTGTTTTGTCAACGTCATGTAAAGCAGTTGAAAACGTTTACAGAAATGCAGTTTTTCAAACATTCAGTACATGTTTTATTAGTACTTCAGCCCAGTTCTAACTGGAGGGCTTCAGACCACTCTTCAAACAAAGCCTTGATAGAACAAGAGCGCCCTAATTCATCAGAACATCCTTGCCAAAAAACACAACGCGTGATCCAGTGCATTCATAGACAAAGGGATGACGTTATTCCTTGAGCAGAGCAAAAATATAAAAGTACTTTCCAGCCCCTTCACTCCAGAATCCTCTGTACAAATGCTGAGGACAGATTTTGGTGAGCCACTCAAAATTATAATTGCTTGTAATTGCTGTATATGCCATGATTTGCTTTTTGCTACCTCATACGCCTACCAGACCGCGGACTTCAGCATGCACAGATGGACACACGTGGTTGGTCCTCATGTCTAAACCAGAAATAAATCAGAACAGGAGCACTGGGACAAAGTCAAACTGCTACAACGCACTGGCACACATCACATCCTTCTGAATCAGCGCAGGCAGAAGTCCTGCTGCCAAGCACATAGTCAGTAGGGAAGCTAACATGTCCTCAGCTCCCTGCTCCTGCATCCAAACCTTCAGCAGCGGAGCAGAGTCCAGAGAAAGGCCCCACTTTTCGATGCTGAGGCCTGGCCCGTGAGTTCAGCCGCAGCGAGAGCCAGCTCGCTATGTTCACTGCGTCACTCCCGTGAACGCATGAAGCAACAAAGTCCCAGATGTCTTCAGTTCCAGAAGGGATGTGAAGAGGAAGCTGATGATTCCCTGATGTACTGAGAACGTTTTAAGCACTTTCAAGAACTGAATAGGTGTTACCACACAAAAAGTTTCTGCCAAATGTATAAAATACACACTTCTAAGTCTTCTTTTAAACCAAAGCCTGAAGGACACAAGGACTGGAACAAACCTAGAAACCCCTCTGTTACGTTTCACCACCTTTGGGCAGAAGTTAGTTATAAACATAACCAACCTAAGAAGACATTCCAAGCAGCTTTTATTTCACTTCCATCGACAGCAGGACCTCTCAGTCAAGTTCTGTTACAAGAAATTCTAAGTCATCTTCTGCCACCACTGCCAGCTTTTCCTGTTAAGTAACTGCAGCTCCTCAGTCCTGAAGAATCCATCTCCTTTCAGCTTCCTGAACCAAAAGCCCTTCACCTAGTACACACTGTGATGGGCTGTTATTTAAGGTTAAAACAAAGTCCTTGAAAAGCTCTTATTAATGACTTCCAACACTCTCCTGCCCAGCACAGCAGTCTGGCTTGGGATTAGGAAGTGTTTAGAGGATGTCAGGAAGACCTCACTCTGTAACAAACACACCTTATGAAAAATCATCACCTATCCCAGCCTCTAAGTCTTGCAGAAAAGCAGTTTTATTGATGTTGCATCACTCAGGTATCATTTTTTATTCAGTTTAATACTAGAAGGGTAGAGAATGGAAAGAATCAAAGCTCAAGTCACAATCTCCTTTCAGAAGGAGTGCAGATCACCTTTTGTTAGTCTTGTTCTACTGGGCATTCACACAAAGCCTGGTGATTTAAACCTTTGCTTCACGTTACTCCAGCCGCCTTAGAAGTTTCTAACCTGTGGTTTATTTCCAACGGCTGTTAGGAACTCCATCACCTCACTGCAGTGTCCTTGCACAGAACGACATCTGCCAGGTCTCCTTGGGGGCCTGCTGCATGCTGCCTCTCAGGCACCACGCAGTGAGGTTTCCTGGCACACAGAAGGAAAGAAGCTTCATGTACAGCACGCTTGATGAGTTGTGCTCCTGGCACAGCCTCTACTGCTTTGGTACATTCATTCTTCAGTGGAATCCACTACCGCATACATCGCTGCTCCTGATGTTACCGTGCCAATGAGGCAGTGTCACCTGCAGCAATAAACACTTGGGCATGAGACTTTAAGCTGTTCAGAAATACCTGTTTAATTCTGCATTCCTCACTGATAGCAGGGCTTGAAAGTGCTATTTTCCTAGTCGCCAAGTGTTTGCACTTCAGAATTCCCAAAGCAATGAAAGTGAAGAAAACGGCGCTGCAACTGTTCACCTCCCACACAGCCCCGGCAGACGAAGGCCTTCGCTGCAAACATGACTTCAGCAATGCCGCCTGCTGCAGCCGAGGCTCAGCCTGCACACAGCTTTCACCACGCGATGGAGCTCCAGGGTTTAAAATACCAGCACGAACACCGATTCCTCATGCCATGATGTCAGCAGCACCCCCTGCACTGGAGCTGCACTTCCCGACTCCCACAGGCTCTTTCAGTGAGTGAATTCCCGCAGGTCAAGCATCCCAAACAACTCCACACAGACTTACAAACTCGGGTTTGTTCGTTACAGGTGGTTTTTTTGTTTCACTGGTGGGGACTGGAGAGAAGAGGAAGGGATTAATGCAAACTCAGTTATTTAGCACAAATTAAAACCTCTCCCTCTCCTGCATTCACAGCTTTGGATCATGCCTTCCCTCGCATTAACAAAGGGCTTGTCTTGCTAGACTCTCACCCCTGATTTGTGTCCAAGAGAAGTGACAGCAGGTTTGCTCCAGCATGCTGGAGTGTTTTTGAGCTATCTGTAAGTTTGACACCTCTGAAATGGTCCTAAATTGCACAAGAAAAAAAATCAGCCACTGCCACATCCTTGTTTCGCAGCACACAGCACAGCAAAAGTACTCCTAAGCTATCCTCAAACCTGTGAAAGAGAAAAAAGTAGCCCAAATGGCAGCTAGGATTTCTATTTATTCCTCCACTGAAGGAACAAAATGAGTGTTTGTGGCAGTAACAAAAGTAGTGTGTCGTTTCAGCATGATCCTGTGCTCTCAGTGCAACCCTGATGCTTTATTTCCCCAACTTATTTTGTCAGATTTGCAGCGCAGAAGAAACAACCCAAAGCCGAAGACAAGTTTGTAGAAGCTATAGTTCCTACAAACCATGCTTTACCGACACCCGCTATACATCGTGTGGTGGTAAATAGATTAACTTCAGGTACACAATGCTGCAGGGCACCCTTCCGTGAAAAGAACATTTGGAACGGTAAATTCCTAAACAGCTTATTATCTGAACAGACTGCTGTACTCCAGTGCTTAAATTCAGCTTCAGAAACACAGTGGATAAAAATAAGCATAAAAGAAAGGTCAAAGCTGTAAGTCAAAAACCTGTGTGCAGAATAAGACTGAATGCATTAGAGGTTGCTTTTTTTTTTCTCCCTACAGGCCAAGCAAATTCACATGCACTCAAAAAGGGGCACTGACCAATAACGCCTGCCAGCTGCAGCCCAGGCACCTTTTTAAGAGACCCTTTCTTATGCCCAAAGACTTCAAATTAAACACCTCTCTCTGGAAAGGCCAGTCCACTTCCACTGCAGGAAGGGCAAATCCCACCTGAGCAATCATTTGAACTGGCAAAGAGGAGAGAAGGAACACAATCAGTTTCAACGCACAAAGCTCTACACATTTATACCTGTGCTTTACCTCTAAGGACAAGCAGCACTGACGCTCAGGCACCCAGCCTGGGATGCAGGTCCACTACATCATATCTTGGAATTTTTAGAATCATGGAATGGTTTGGGTTGGAGATGACCTCAAAGCCCATCCAGTTCCACCCCCTGCCATGGGTAGGGACACCTCCCACTGGATCCGGTTGCTCCAAGCTCCATCCAACCTGCTCTTGAACACCTCCAGGGATGGAGCAGCCACCACTGCTCTGGGCAACCTGGGCCAGGGCCTCCCCGCCCTCACTGCAAAACATTTCTTCCTAAGATCTCATCTCCATCTCCCCTCTTGCAGCTTAAGAAGGCAGATTTTTACAAAACAGTGTAAGATCAATAGCACTGACTGTCACCAATTACATGCTTATCCCATGTCTCAATCAGAAATGCCAAAGTAATTTTACAAAATCTAGATCCCACTTACACTGAATTGCTTTAACACATTCTGGTTTTGATTCATTTTAACATGAACTAGTGCTGGTTTGCCACATTTTCAATTTGAGTGTTTGATTTTGACTGTAGCTACAGATGGGATATAAATATCCAGAAACTACAGCTTAAAAGAAGTCAGAAGTCACCACTGCCTGTTTAGTGAGTGAAGCAGAGGTACTGTCGAAAAGTAAAGCGTGGGATCATAATTAATAATTTCTGATACGAACAAAGAACCAAATACAAATCCTAGCACCTTCCTTTACACACGTGATTTTACATTAAACTATTTGCCTGTGAGTGGGGGGGTGTGTTACGACACGGGAAATGAGAGAACACGATGTAGTTAGGACAATGACTGCACTAAAACATTTGCAGACTTTCCCAAAAGCCTTTTGGGAAGGCTTTTTTGGATCCATGTCTGTAAGGAATATCTGTATGAGCACCCTTCAGTTCAGCTATGGCTTCCAACAGTCCCTAGGCCCCAGCGTGCTCTTCAGAAGAAAGATAGGAATGGTTGGACTCCATGATCCAGTGGGTCTCTTCCAACCTGGTTATTCTATGATTCTATGAAACTATCAGCTTGGTTCTTTGTTTTTGCTTCAAACAGGAGGATTTACTTATAAATATATGAACGTGTATTTATTCGATAAGCTGGTGGCCCCTAGGACATGATACCAGCACGCAGGCTAACGTCTTCTGCATAAAGCTTGCACATTAACATGATAATTACACAAATTCAGCAAATAGTGCCATTAGTTCACGAGAACGTAGTGTTACGTCATTGGTTGGCAACACAAGGAAACATCCACTGCCCTTTATAAGTCCTGGAGCTTTTTAATATTCAGCAAATGAACTGGTGTTTTCTTCTTCTAACAACAGCAGAAAATACCAAAGGCATTTATTAAAAGGGAAGTAAAATAAGGATACGGCTCGTTAGGACAAAAACAAATCAAGCAATTTGATGTTTTTGCTAAGCTTCCTTTTGCCAAGGCTCCAGCTGCCTTGTGCAAAGTAACATCCTGGCATGAGCTATACGAATCAAGGTTGCATTAAAGGCACACAGAGGAGAACTTGGTGAAAAGTTGGGGGGGAACGTTACCATCAAAGGCCTGGAACAGCTTCCTGTGAAGACAGGGTGAGAGAGTGGTGTTGTTCAGCCTGGAGAAGACTCCAAGGAGACCTCACTGCAGCCTTTCAGTACGTAAAGGGGCCAGATAAGAAAGATGGGGACAAACGTTTAGCAGAGCCTGTAACAACAGGATGGTTTTAAACTGAAAAGGGAGAGGTTTCAACTAGATCTTGGGAAGAAGTGTTTTGCTGTGAGGGTGATGAGGCCCTGGCCCAGGTTGCCCAGAGCAGTGGTGGCTGCCCCATCCCTGGAGGGGTTCAAGGCCAGGCTGGATGGGGCTCTGAGCAGCCTGATCTGGTTGAAGATGTTCCTGTCACTGCAGGTGTTTGGACTGGATGAGCTTCATGGTCCCTCCCAACTCAAAACATTCTATGATTTGATTTTGTCACTAAGCTTCCTTATGCCAAGTCTCCAGTCACAAAATAACTTCCTGGCACGACCTATGTGAACTGAGCTTGCATTTAAGGTACAAGAAAGCACAACCTGGTTAAAAGCTGAAAATATTGTCATCGATAATTTTATGTTATATTATATTTCATAACAAATCATATTATCATATTATATAGTAAAATACAACCATGCAGCCACTCAGTAAAGCCCTTTTCATGAGGCAGCTCCCGCAGGGCAAGAAAACCACTACGCAACCTATTGTGGCATGTTGGATACACTGGAAAAGCTGCAGCAAGTTTTTACAGGGACCGTAACGAACTTGGTGGGGAAGTTTGGGCTATGTGTCACCCAAGTGACGCTGTGAACAGAAGATGAACTGAAGAGCAAGAGCCACACCATTAAAAAACTGCTATGGGGAAGCCAAAAGCTGGGATGCTCATCCACCTGAAAAAACAGCATGAGGACGCCCTGCTGCTTAAAAATTGCATAATTAGAATGATAGAATGGCTTGCTTGAAAAAGACCTTTGAGATTGAGTCCAACTCTACCTGCCCACTAACCTTAATGAACACTAATTATGTTAAAGAAGGGTTACTGCTGTCCAAAGGAAAGATTCATTCCCTCAAAACCTCCGTCACAGATGAAATCTGACCCACGGGTAGGACTCAGCATTGTTCTGCAGGGTTTCCATGTTTTTAAGGAATTTCCCAGGGCTGGAAAGGCTTACAAGAGGCACCCCAGTAAAGAACTGTTTCATGGCAGCCCCTGGGGACGCTCACCTGCTTGAGGAACTGGGGCGAGGACAACCTGCGGCTCAAATATAGTTTAATGACAATCATAGAATGGTTTGGTTGGGAAAGAGCTTGGAGATCAATTCCAAACGTAGCTGTTCACTAACATTAGTGAATGCTAATTATGCCACAGAAGGGTTATTGCTGTTGAAGCGATAGATCGATACCTTGAAAGCATCCACGACAGACGAAATCTGACCTGCTGTTAGAACCCAGCATCGTTCCGCAGGATTTCCTTGCACGTTTTTAAGAGACGCAGGACTTTTACAGGGCTGGGAAGGCTTGCAAGAGCCACTCCAGTCAAGAATCATTCCTAGGGATGCTCCTCCACTTGAGGAACCAGGGTGAGGCTTAAGCCCGGCTTAAGGAGAGTCACAGAACGGTGCGGCGGGGACCTTGGCGCCCCACCGACTCGCTGTTACGGGGCCCCGGTGAAGATGCCCCCGCCCCGGTGCCGGCAGGGCCCGATCCGCCCCGGGGCCGCGGGGATCGCGGCTCCCCCGACCCCGTCCCCCCCCCCGGCCAAGGTCTCTCCGGGCCCACACGCCGCGACCGGAAGTGACGTCACGCGCGCTGACGGAGCCCGGGGCCAATCCGGGGCGCGCGCCGCCGCGGCGCCGCCAACCACGGGCTCGCGGGGGCGGGACTTCCGGCCCCTGCGGCGAGGCCTCGGGACGGGGCTGAAGGCCCGGCCGACCGCGAGAACCGGCGCGGCGTTGGCGCCGACGCCCCAGGAGCGCGGCCCGCCCCTGCGGGGCCGCGGCGCCGGGCGGAGAAGGCGGGAGGAGAAGGCGAGCGGAGTCCCCCCACCACCCGACCCCGCGGCGGGGACGGCGCACAGCCCCGCCCTCCCGCGCCCCGCCGGCCGGCCCCTCCCGCGCCGAGGCGGCGGCGGCGGCGGCGCCCCCGTTACCTGCCGCGGGGCGCCCGCCGCCGCGCCGGGACCCGGATGGAGTCGCGGCCGCTCCGGGCGCCGCCGGGCGCGGGGCATCGCGGGACGGCGCGAGGCGCCCTCATTGGCCGGCGCGCGCCCGGCCCCGCCCGTCCGTCACAGCCCGCCCCCCCCGCCCATTGGCTGCGGCGCCGCGGGGCCCCGCCCCCCGCGCGCAGAGCTCGCGGCCCATTGGTCGGCGGGCCGCGAGCACCGCCCGCTCGCCCGCCCGCCAGCGGCCGCCCCTCCCGCCCATTGGCTGCTGCGCCGCCAGGCCCCGCCCCCCCGCGCGGATCGCGCTTCTCATTGGCTGGCGGGCCTTAGGCCCCGCCCACTCCGCCATTTATGTCGGGCGGCCGCGGGGCCTTCCCGAAATGGCGCCCTCAGCGGCGGCGCGGGTCGCGGTGTCCCCTGCCCCTCTGCGGGCCCTGCGGAGGGAGCGGAACGGCCTCCAGCCGTGAAACTGCGCCAGGGAGGCGCTTTTCCGAATTTGTTAGGAATAAAGGAGGGTTTTCTCGATTTTTTAGCAAAAAAGGAGTCGCTTTCCCCAATTCGTTAGCGAAAAAAGGAGACTCTTACCCCGGCTTGTAAGAAGAAAGGAGGCGTTTGCCCCAATTTGTAATGAAAAAAAGGAGACGCTTCCCCAACTTGTTATGAAAAAACAGACACTTTGCCCGGTTTGTTATGGAAATGGAGATGCTTTCCCCGTTTTGTTACGGAAAACGAGACGTTTTCTGCATTTTGTGATGCAAAACAGGGACACTTTCCCCGATTTGTGATGAAAAAAAAACACACCTTCCCCAATCTGTGATGAGAAAAAAGGTGTTTTCCTGAATTTTCTATGAGGAAAAGACACACCTTTCCAGACTTGTTATGAAAAAAAAAGGAACAGTTTCCCCAATTTGTTAGGGAGGGAGAAAGGAGAAACTTACCCTAATTTGCAGGAAAAAAAGGAGAGGCTTTTCCCAATGTTTAATGAAAAAAAAGAGACAGTTTCCCCAGTTTTTTTCTTTTTAAAAGAAACGTTTCCCCCAATTTATTATGAAAAAAAAGGAGAAATTTCCTCCAATTTGTTATGGGAAAAAAAAAAAAAAGAGAAACTTTCCCCAACTTGTTATGGAAAAATTAGATGCTTTCCCCAGTTTGTTACAAAAAAAAAAAGAAGCAGCTTTCCCCAATTTCTTCCAAAATAAAGCGGGCCCATTATATGCACCATCTTTTTAGCAAAACTAACCTTGAATGGGTGCTGTGGGGCAAATTTAAGATCAAAAATAGTAGCAGGGTGAGCCAAACAAGGATGTGAGAACAAAAATACAAGGACTAATGATTTAACTTTAACACCAGCAAGAAAGCTGCAGAAATTCATCAGTGAAGGGCTGTGGAACAGTCACTAGAGGTTGTGTAAAGGCTGTAGAATAATACATATAATGTATATACAATGATTTTGGGGCGTATGCACAGTGAAAGATAAAGATAGTGTGACTAGTTATGAATAAGCATTTCTGGGAATGCTATGAATATTTATCTGTAGTGTATAAAATCATGTAGTCTGTGTTGGGGGCTTTACACTTGAGTCTGGAGGATCTATCCCCTTGAGCATCCAGAATTGGTGCAAACTCTGAGTAAATAATGTCTCCCTTGGTGATGTAGAGATTGGGAATGGATCTGCACTTCAGACAACACTTCCAGCCACTTCCATGTTGCTTTTCATAAGGTGGTGAGGCTGGAAATCAATCAAAACTCTGGTGTTGAAGGTGCGAGGCGAGTGCTAGTGCATCAGCGTTCACCAGTGGGACCAGGGAAGTGATCCTTCCCCTAGACTCAGCACTGGTGAGGCTGCACCTTGAATCCTGGGTTCGGTTTTGGGACCTTCACTACAAGAAAGACATCGAGGGGCTGGAGCATGTCCAGAGGAGAGAACAGAGCTGGGGAAGGGTCTGGAGCCCAGGGGTTGTAGGAGCAGCTGAGGCTGTCAGTCTGAAGAAGAAAAGGCTGAGGGAAGACCTTGTCGCTCTTCGCACCTCCTGGAAAGGAGGTTGTGGTGAGGTGGGTGATGGTCTCTTCTCCCAAGTAAAAAGTGTTAGGACAAGAGAAAATGGCCTCAACTGGTGCGAGGGGAGGTTCAGATTGGATATTAGGGAAAATTTCTTTACTGAAATGGTTGTTAGGCATTGGAACGGCTGCCCAGAGAAGTGGTGGAGTCCCCATTCCTGAAGGGATTTAAAAGATGTGTAGATGAGGTGCTCGGGGATATGGTTTACAAGTGGACTGGTATAGTTGGAATCGATGATCTCAAAGGTCTTTTCCAATCAAACAATTCTGTGATTCTATGAAATGCTATGATTAAAAACAGACTTCATGTACAGATCTCTTTTCTCTGTGGCTCAGTTTTTCCAGGGTTGTTGGGGTAGAGATATATTCAGAGTGTGTGAGTGCACAGAGTCTTGTCAGTCTGTGTAAACAAGCTTTTCCATTTCCTTCTTTTGAGAAATTTTTGAAATAATGAGACTTTTGTCAGTTCTTAACAAGGCTCTAAAGTTCAGAGTTTGAATGATGAAGTTTTTGTGTGTGTGGTGTCCTGTCTTAAATTCATGAATTAGAGTTTTTATCACAAATGAGAGAAGGGAACACAGAGTTTTATTTTGGGTGATGAGAGCAACACAGATCAAACAGATGCACCCACCACCCGTCTGGGTGAGGCAGACGCTTTGCCCATCAAACAAATGGAGCCCTCAAGAGCTACCAGCTCAACCCAGATGCAGTTTTCATCCTCGTGGAGGTAAAACTGTGTCACGTAACTTCTGGCAGCTAACAAATGACTCTTTAGCCTTTTTTTTTTTTGTTTCAGATGGAAGTCGCACGTTTCCTGGTGGATCCAGAACCTGCAGCCCCAACGAGGGGCTTTTGTCAGGTGTCTCCAGGTCCCTCCTTTCTCGGCACTCCTGCACTTCCAGCGTGGGTCACAAGATGGGGTGCGGACACCCAGACAGAGGCTGCCTGTGTAGCATTCGGCACTGAAATACCGTCCTGCCATTGCGTTTTGCTTCAGCAAAGCACCCAGGCAGAGTTCACTAGAACTTGTAGTTATTGTGGCTGCCCCATCCCTGGAGATGTTCAAGGCCAGGCTGGATGGGGCATAGAGCAACCTGATCCAGTGGGAGGTGTCCCTGCCCATAGCAGGGGGTGGAACTGGATGAGCTTTGAGGTCCCTTCCAACCATTCTATGATTCTATAAGCACAGATCTGTGGTTTGGCGAGTCCCTAACTTGTCACTCCACAGCAGCCTGGCTAGCAATGCCACCCAAGAAAGCAAGGGCGGGCCGAAATCAACAACTCGCTCTTCTCTCTTCCTTCACCGCTGGATCCCAACACAGCACAACAGAACCCTAGAGGCAGGGAATCCACGGCTGCGGCCATGCCTACCATATAAATCACACCTGCACATCACAGGGCTTGTGGTGCTCTGAGACTTGTGAACATTTGTTCTCACCAACCACATCTGGAGGAGGGGTTTGGACTGTCAGTCCATCCTGTGCACCACTGGGAAGCTTGCAGCACGTTTGGTCTGGCCAGGATGTTCTGTTTCCCTCCAGCACTGGTGCCTGGAGGCTCACTCCCGGCTTTTGGGACAGGTTGTCCCACCAAACAATACTCAGAAGGTCAGAAGGAGAGCACGTCAGGAGCGTGGCTGCTGGGCCAGTCGCTACTTCAAGGCACGAGAACAAACTCCATCCCTGCAGCACAGAGGGCAACTCCAACTCTCCCTCCCCGCAGAGCAGCTCCCACCCCCCTTATGGGTGACACCAGCTGACTAAGAAATCTTTCCTGACAGAGTGGTGAAGCCCTGGCAGAGGCTGCCCAGGGCAGTGGCAGAGTCTCCATCCCTGAAGGGATTCAAAAAATGTGTAGATGTGGCACTTGGGCACATGGTTTATTAGGCACGGTGGTGTTGGGCTGGTGGTTGGACTGGATGATCCTACAGCTCTTTTCCAAGCTTAACGATTCTGTGTTTCTACGTCTGGATCTTGATTTGATCTGTAAGCATCAAACAGTTGAAGCATGTAGGATTTCTTTCTATGTTGAACCGGTCTATTTTTAACTCTAAATCATTTGCAGTTCTGAATAAGAACTTTGGAAAAGGTCAGATTCTTGTTTACTTAACTCTATCAAACTGGATAATCCGTCAATCCTGTAAACTGGCATTCCAGTCTGAGTCCTAACGCTGCAATCAAACCATGCGGTGCTGCTGATATCCCAGTTGTTTCTGTCTTAAAGCATAAAAACACCTCTGCAAAGCGCAGTGCAGAGATCTGCATTGATTATTTTTTCGTATTATTATGTTACACATTTATTTACACACTTTTTTTGCTGAACATAGGAAATTTGGATATTTTGGATATTCTGGAATTTTGGATAAGGAATTGGTTGGGTGGTTGCACCCAGAGGGCAGTGGTCAATGGCTCCAAGCCCAGCTGGAGATCAGGGATGAGCATGGGCCCTCCGGGTCTGTTCTGGGACTGGTGTTGTTTAATACCTTGATCAGCGACTCAGACAATGGGATCAGGGGTACTCTCAGCAGTTTGTGGATGACACCAAGCTGAGTGGTGAAGTTGACACCCCTGAGGGATAGGATGTCATCCAGAGGGCCCTGGACAGGCTGGAGAAGTGGGGCTGTGAAAACATCACGAGGTTCAACAAGGCCAAGGGACAACTCTCAGTATCGATACAAGCTGGGGGATGAAGAGATTGAGAGCAGCGTTGCAGTGAAGGACTTGGGGTGCTGGTGGATGAGAAGCTCAACACGAGCTGGCAATCGGTGCTTGCAGCCCAGAAACCAACCGTGTCCTGGGCTGCATCCAAAGCAGCGTGGCCAGCAGGGCCAGAGAGGGGATTCTGCCCCTCTGCTCTGCTCAGGTGAGACCCCACCTGGAGCCCTGTGTTCAGTTCTGGAGTCCTCAGCACAGGAAGGACATGGAGCTGTTGGAGCGAGTCCAGAGGAGGCCACAGAGATGATCTGAGGGCTGGAGCATCCCCCATATGAGGACAAGCTAAAAGAGTTGGGGTTGTTCAGCCTGGAGAAGAGAAGGCTGTGGGGAGACCTTAGAGCAACTTCCAGTTCTGAAAGGGGCTCCAGGAAAGCTGGGGAGGGGCTCTTGGTCAGGGAGGGCAGGGAGAGGACAAGTGGGAACAGTTTTCAGCTGCAAGAGGGGAGATTGAGATGAGATTTCAGGAAGTAATGTTTTGCTGTGAGGGTGGGGAGGGCCTGGCCCAGGCTGCCCAGAGCAGGGGTGGCTGCCCCATCCCTGGAGGGGTTCAAGGCCAGGCTGGATGGGGCTTGGAGCCCCTGATCCAGTGGGAGGTGTCCCTGCCCATTGCAGGGGTGGAACTGGATGGGCTTTGAGGTCCCTTCCAACCATTCTATGATTCTATAAGTATGGACAGAATTACATCCTTATTAAGGTTTGATAATTCAGTGTTTTCTCACTTAAAATAAGGTCTAGAGAAGTTCAAATAATCAAGCAAAATTTTACCCTTATTCCAAGCACTTAAAAATGCTGCAAGCGATTCTCTGTCAAAAACAGTTTAAAGCTTTCTTAGCCAAAAAGAGGTGTAAACTGAGGCCTTGATAACAGAATACTCAACACTTTAACTTCTCTACTGCAGCATCTTTCAGAAATGTCTCGGTGACAATTATTTAAGAGATCTAAAGGAAAACATTCTGTGCTGTCAGTAATTGACCTTGAGATCTGCTCATTGTCACTCTCGGTCTTACTTTAAAGTTTCTAAAAAGAAAAGGACTTTCATTAAAGTTCAGTCAATATTTATTTTCCACAAAATAAAATCCAATCCCGTTAATGTAAACATCCGTAGGACACAGATATTAACTCAATCCGTTGTACCTTTGTGTACCATGGCACTGAGCTTATGGCAATCGTGTCACTTGGAAATAACCTCACTTGCCAGTGACGGAGTTTTCTAAATCAATAAATACATGTGAAAACAAGAGAACAGTCACAATATAAACACAGAGAACCTGAAACCAAACGCAACGGTACGGTCACGCAGGAGCTGCTCTTTAGAACTGGCTAGAGAACAACTGTCACTAAAGCTCCCTCTACAAAAATAAACTGCTTTGTTAATCGCTACTGTTACCTACAGGTGGGCAAATCACAGCAGACAGCGCGGGACACAGAGCTGAACACGCCCCAGCGTTTGGTAGCCCGTCTTGTCTTTGGCGTGGCCACGCAGACCTCACGAGGGACTCTCTGCTCCCTCCTTCAGCCTTTTTCTCTTCTCTTCCAGGGTTTGTTGAAACACTTTCTTCAAGGTATTGTAAACATAGGGTCCGTTCTCAGAATCGAAGTTTGTCTAAGAAAAGGGAGAAATGGAAGTTCAGCTGCTGAAGGGATGTCACACGGCAAAAGGCAAACACAAAGGAGATGATCAGCACCTTTAACAAGATCAGGTTCTAAGACGTATCACATAAAGCACGTGTTTCATGATGGGGGAGGACCTGAATGCGAAGTGTCGGCAACGTAATGCTGACCAGACAGTAAAACAAACCAGAGGAAGGAGAAACATCCTGATTGTTGTAGTGGGTGATGAGAGATTAGGAAGCAGCATGAGTATCGTTCTGTTCACACTATTTCACCTGCTGAAGAGAAGAAAGCAGCTCTGCACTGAGCATGAGCAAGCTTAACCTCTCGCTAGTGTTAAATGATTCCAAAAGCAGCAGGTATTTATCCACATCCTACATCAGGAGCCCAAAACACAACTGAATTGCAATGTGATGTCAGAAAATGATCTGCTCGGGGATCTGGTTCAGTAGTGGACAGCTATGGTTGGAATCCAAACCAAATGATTCTATGATTCCATAATTGAATCTGCTGAAAAGACTCCAAGCAGGACAGAATCTTGCGAAGTTTTTGCTAAGCTCCTCCTGGACACTAATTATTTTCACCACTTCCCGTTATCTTTTCCCTAATTTGAAGAAGTCCATGAACTGGCCATGATCCAGAAGGAGAAAAAATGAAACTAAAGGATTAAGGCTGTAGGGACAGAACTAATGTGAGAATATTTCCTACCCTTCACAGAGGCTAACGATTAAACGCATTCTGAAACAGATACGCGCAAGTATCTGCAGGGTGAAGGAGCCTACAGCCCCTTTGCCCACAGGGCCCACTCTGTTGACTCAGCCTTCGTGACTTAAAATAAATAAATACGAC
Source organism: Phaenicophaeus curvirostris (assembly GCF_032191515.1). NCBI lineage: Eukaryota > Metazoa > Chordata > Aves > Cuculiformes > Cuculidae > Phaenicophaeus > Phaenicophaeus curvirostris. Next base: position 2,428,181 of record NC_091402.1, on the reverse strand, counting down.
TTCATGGAGAAGTGGTTACTTGCCTTGGTGAAAGCTTTAATAGCACGAGCGAGTAAGGCCTCCTCCACATCAGCTGGGAGCGTCTGCAAGTTCACCACGCAGTGTAAAATACAGAGGATGGTCTGGCACTGCTCCTGGTAGAAGAGCAGCTCGTTAGAAGAAAACATGGAATTTTCAGGTTTTGTGAACTGCTGTTTAAATATCAGAGTGTGCTTTCCTGTACTGAACTCTTCAGGCATAGGAGCTGGGATGGGAATTCTCATAAACCTAAAAAGACTCTCCATAATGATTTTGGTCATGATGCAAGACACTGGAGCTGCTGGAGAACATCCAGAGGGCAGTGAGGCTGGGCAAGGGGCTGGAGCACAAGTCTTGCAAAGAGCTGCTGAGGGCCCTGGGGCTGTTTAGCCTGGAGAAGAGGAGGCTGAGGGGAGACCTCATTGCTCTCTGCAACTCCTGGGAAGGAGGTTGTGGTGAGGTGGGTGCTGGGCTCTTCTCCCAGGTAACCAGTGACAGGACAAGAAGAAACAGCCTCAGGCTGTGCCAGGGGAGGTTTAGATTGGATATCAGGAAACATTTCTGTATGGAAAGAGTGGTGAAGGCCTGGCAGAGGCTGCCCAGGGCAGTGGTGGAGTCTCCATCCCTGGAGGGGTTCAAACAATATGTATGTAGATGGGGCACTTGCAGACATGGTTTAGCAGGCACAGTGGGCCTGGGCTGACGTTTGGACTGGATGAGTTTGGAAGTCTTTTCCAACCTCAGTGATTCCATAATTCTATGATTCTACAAAACTCTTGTGGTGTACCACAAACTGCTCTGGAAACTTCTAGGAGGTCAGACGAGCATCTGGAGACCTATTTTTCAACACGTGAATGGTAGCACCTGTGGACTGGCATAGAAAAAGTGAGATTTAATCTTTTCAGCCCAGAACTCTCTGCATGTTTAGGGCTCTTTCCCCAGCTAACAGAGGATGATCTGCAGCTCTCTGTCCTACCAACTCCACTTCAACATTAAATGACATTTGCGGAAAGACACCTGGGAAATGCCAGCAAGGACACACAAAGAGAGGAACGGCATCTTCCTGGCTGCTGGTTCACATCCCTTTTCCAAGGGAGAGACATCTCCACACTGGCAGGCCACCCAACAGTGAAAATGTATTAAAAATTTGAGGGATTTGTGAGAACAGAAGCTAAACATCTCACACAGGGGGCTGCCTGGCTGGAAAGGGATTAGCAGGAAGGAACCTGGGTGTCGCATTGTGTGCTAAGTTAAACACAAGCTGGCAACAGGCCCTTCCAGTACAGCAGCAAAGAGCATCCTGGGCTGCATTCACAGACTTAGACAACTGTTTGGGTTAGAAGGAACTTTAAAGCCCATCCAGTTCCACCCCCTGCCATGGGCAGGGACACCTCCCACTGGATCAGGTTGCTGAAAGCCTCATCCGGCCTGCCCTTCAACACCTACAGGAACAGAACTGTCACAGCTTGTCTGGGCAACCTGGGCCAGGGCCTCCCCACCCTCACAGCAAAACATTTCTTCCTAAGATCTCATCTCAATCTCCCCTCTTGAAGGTGAAAACCGTTCCCCTTTGTCTGTCCCTGCACTCCCTGATCAAGAACCCCTCCCCAGCTTTCCTGGATCCCCTTTCAGTACTGGAAGCTGCTCCAAGGTCTTCCCACAGCCTTCTCTTCTCCAAGCTGAACAACCTCAACTCTCTCAGCCTGTCCTTGAATGGGAGGTGCTCCAGCTTCAGAACACCTTTGTGGCCTCCTCTGGACCAGCTCAAACAGCTCCATGTCCTTCCTGTGCTGAGGACTCTAGAGCTGGATGCAGGGCTCCAGATGGGATCTCACAGATCAGAGCACAGGGGCAGAATCCCTTCCCTTGACCTGGTGGCTTTGCTGCTTTGGATGCAGCCCAGGATACGGTTGTTTCTGGGCTGCAAGTGCCCATTGCCGGCTCATGCCCAGCATTTCATCTCTCAGCACCCCAAGTCCTTCTCAGCAGGGCTGCTCTCAATCGCGTCATCCCCCAGCCTGTATATTCAGCAGGGAGTTCCCTGCAGATCAAAGGAGGTGACGCACCAGGAGTGCTGGATCCAGCTCAGGGCTCCCTGGTACCAGCAGGGCATGGATATATTGGATCCAAGTCCAGCAAGAGGCCACAAAGACAATTAAGGGACTGGAGCATCACTCACAAAAGCGACCTGCTGCAGCTGACCTTGTTTTGAACAGGGTGGTTGGACTAGAAGATATCCAGAGGTCCCTGCAAAGTCAAAGAATGCTTCAGGAAGAAACACGACATTTTGAGTTGAACTCAGGAATTCTGAAAGTCACAGCATGCAGGTGGTGACAGCACATAAAGTTCTGGCCACCTGGTGATTAGAAGCTCTATTCTTGGATATCTGGAGGATGTTAAAAGGGGTCATATTTTCTTCATAAATACTTCAAGCCCAAAAGAATTCCTAAAGAATTATGAGATGAATTTGTGTAATTAAGAGACAAGAATAGAGACATTTCCTTAATGTTTCATTTACTGCATATGTAGCCCCTTAGGGAAAGCACAATCAAACAGTTCGGACTCGGTGATCTACGGTTAGAGTTGATGATCTCAACCAAACAAACAATTCTATCTGCTCTTCATAGTACAGATGGCCACAGTTTGGACTCTGTAGAGGGCTCTGGCCTGGCTTCTGATTACTTGAACTGGCAAATCCCTCTTATTCTCTGCCCTGACTCCTCCTGGATGAAGACATTTGCACAGCGAATATGACAACCGTTCAGGACAGCTGCCAGATGTGACATTAACAAAAGCCACACAGCGAGTCACAGAGAAAAAGTTTCTTATCTTTGCCTCTCGATAGAAACTGCAGAATTTGCATGGAAATGAGCTGAAGTTGAGCTCATATGGAATGGTGGCAAAGGAAGGATCTGGTGTTTATCTCCTACTCGTAATCCCAGCACTGATTACATCTCACGCTGTTCAATACCGAAGCAATGCACATTTCCATTTCTAAAGAGATTGAAGTTGCCCTTTTTAAACTGCAATTCCCTTGCCTAAAGGCCATTACTGAGTAGTTTAACACACACTAACAAAACAAGTGGCTCCTTAAAGAAGGAGCTGGCATGGAGGATACCTACCTTTCTCAGTAAGTAAAGTGCATCCTGTGATTCTGTGCAGTTTTTGGCCAGGAGGTCAATATCGTCTTTGGATATAATAGGTTCCTTCAGCTGCTCTATCCAGGACCACATCAAACTACAGAGGATAAAAGGATCTCTCTCGGTACAGATTTTATCCCAAGCTCCATCTCGAGAATTCAATTCTTTCTTAAAAAAAAAAAAACAACAAAAGAAAACAAAACTGAAATGCATCAGCTGTTCACTTTGCCAACAAGCTCTTTGATCACAGCAGTATGAGAATAAGTCAACCAGCTCTGGGTTCCAACTCCAGAGCAGATGGTGCTCAGAGGATTTGGTTTTAAGGAGCAGCAGTGAAGTTTCTACTGAATTCTTTTACTTGTACACGCAGAATCCTCTGATCAAGCACTGATTAAAACTAATGCAGCTCTGCCCGGGAAGCTGCAGGGCTTTTGTGCTACCAGCAACCAAGTTACAAGCACAGATAACTGCATTGCTTCTCAGTAGTCAAATGAACAATGTTCCAGCCTCCTGCTTGAAACCAAAATGTGTAGGTGCATTTTGCTCACTTTTGAAAGAACTGGCCCACAAAGCTTCCTCACAAGGGGAGGAAGAGGAGCAGATGCTGAGCTCTTCTCTCTGGACCTGAGGGAATGGCAGGGAAAAGTGACAGGGGAGGGTTATGTTGGACATTAGGAAAAGGTTCTTCCCGCAGAGGGTGATGGAGCACTGGAACAGCTCCCAGGGAAGCAGTCATGGCACCAAGCCTGACAAGATTTCAGAAGCCTTTGGCCAACACCCTCAGCTCCACAGTGTGAAAGTTGGGGTGTCCTGTGCAGGGGCAGGAGTTGAATTCAATGATCCTTGTGGGTCCCCTCCAACTCAGGACATTCCATGACTCTATGAAGTACTGAAGCAAGCCCATATTCCCATGCATCATTTCACAGCACATGGTGGCATCTGTGCCTTTCTAGAAATCAACCTCGGTGAAATATGCGGAGTTTACAACATTGAATGGAGTTGAAAATTACCTGCCACATTTCTACCTTCTGCTTCACTTCATCCTCTCCCAGAAATTCATTTATATCTGCAAGTGCTTTTGCTGCCAAAACTCTTCGGGCTTCCAAACTTAATTCTGACTGCAGAACAATGTGCGGAATTGTCTCTGACACATCTTTGCTTTCACATCCAATGGAAAAGTTAATTTTGGAAGAAGAAGACGAGTCGGAGTCCTCGGAGACATAGACTCTTCTGCTGTATGTATTAGTCTTGCGGTCATTCCTATGACCAATCTCATTGGTCAAATCATGCCTTGGTGTTCCCGGCTCCCTGGCATTGTGGAGAGACGCTAGCCCTGAAGAGTAGGTCCTGCTGCGCTGTACTTCTTTGGTAGAGTTCCTTTTGTGATAAAGAGAGGATCCATCTTTTCGTCCATCCAAATTAAATTTCCCTTGACTCCAGAACGTGCATGTATTACGCACTAATGCTTCTTTGTTTAAATCCAACTGTGGCTTTTGCTCTCCCGTGGCAGAATGCTCCTCACTGCTGTCCTGCTGAAGTTTATTGCACTGCAGTATCTGCGCAGGTACTGTCCACACGGTTTCTCCTTGTTCTAAGAGAAACTCAGTCCTCCTTAAATCTGACTCACTATAGCTCAGACGCCTTTTTAGATGAGTGAGAGGTTGAAGGCATTCGACATTCCTTCTTTTCCAAAGCGGATCACATTCATGTCCTAGGGAGATAAGAGAATCCTGGGCCTCAGAAGTGGAGTGGGTGTGAGAGGACTCCGAGGTGTTGCTGTCCTGCCGTGCCAGTCCATCTCGCTGCGTGGACATGAACTGCGAAACGGTCTCTTCGATTTCCGCTGAGAGATCCGGTATATCCAACAATTCCGCCTCTATGACTTGCCTGTTCTCAGCCAAGTCCAGCAACAGTTTGCAAACCAGATGAATAAGTTTTGGCACGTGTTTGAGATGCCGGCTCTCATAACCGTGGAGCAGGTGCCTCTGACGGGTCAGGTACTGGGACAGTGTCACCGGGTGGGCCTTGGGCTCACAGCAGGCGAACACGTTTCTCAGAGGAACCAAGAACTGCGTGAATTCTCTGATGCATAACAGCTGCCCTCTGGTCTGGATGGAATTGGGCCTTTTTGCTCTGACAAAAAGAATCGCTTGATCAGCACTCATTCGTGTTGCAAAAACTAAGTAGCAAGCTATGAGAACACCTGGAAAATACAAAGATAGTGTTAGCTGAGGAACTGTCAGACTGAAACAACTACTCGGTGGCTCTATGGGATGAAAATTAGCGTAGGTAAAGATCATAGAATCATAGAATAGTTTGAGTAGGAAGGGACCTTAAAGATCATCTAGCTCCACGCCCCTACCATGGGCAGGGACACCTCCCACTGGATCAGGCTGCCCAAGGCCCATCCAGCCTGGCCTGAACACCTCCAGGGATGGGGCAGCCACAGCTTCCCCGGGCAACCTGTTTCAGGGCCTCACCACTCTCATTGTGAAGAAATTCCTCCTTATGTCCAGTCTAAATCTGCCCCTCTCCAGTTTATACCCATTGTCCCTCATCCTATCACTACAAGCCTTTCTAAATAGTCCCTCCCCAGCTTTCTTGTAACCCCTTCAGGTATTGGAAGGTCACTACAACATCTCCCCACAGCCTTCTCTTCTCCAGGCTGAACAACCCCAACTCTCAGTCTGTCCTCGTACGGGAGGTGCTCCAGCACTCAGATTATCCTTGTAGCCCTCTTCTGAAACAGGCTTTGAGCCCTCTCTTCTGTGATGCTGGTACCTAAGTCACAAGAGTTTTTCTGGTTACAAGTGGTGTCCCCTGGGCTCCGTGTTGGGGAGGGTCTGTTCAATATCTTTGTTAACAATCCAGATGAGGGAACCAAGTGCTCCCTCAGTTTGCAGATGACACTAAGCTGGGCATCTCCTCAACATCTTGAGGAGTTCTTTAAGTTCTACACCCAGAAGCAACAGTAGCTTCCACAGTAAGGACTTAGGTGAAAAAGGTCTTGAAAGACATAGAAGTAAATGAAATTTCAGCTGCTCCACAAACCTGCCTGATCTAACAACGAGTGGTAGTTTGCAAACACGTAATAAATACTGGAAAATGAAAGTGCATGAGGGGAACTTTTCCAATCAAGAAGATGCTGCCCTGTTTGAATACAACAGGGAATTATTCTGCAGATTCAGGTATTTTCTAGCCTTACAGATTAATATTTTTAATACACTAACACTGCTCACCTCCTGCCATTCAGATCTTTGTCACAAATTTATCATTTTTAACCATTTTATAGATCACAGAATGATGGAACGGTTTGGGTTGGATGGGACCTCAAAGGCCATCTAGTCCAAGCCCCTGCCATAGGCAGGGACACCCCCCACTGGATCAGGAGCTCCAAGCCCCATCCAGCCTGGCCTTGAACACCTCCAGGGATGGGGCAGCCACCACTGCTCTGGGCAACGTGGGCCAAGGCCTCCCACGCTCACAGGAAAACATTTCTCTCTAACATCTCATGTAATCTCCCCTCTTGCAGCTCAAAACCATTCCCCCTCATCCTGTCCCTGCACTCCCTGATCAAGAGCCCCTGTCCAGCTTTTCCCTTTCAGCTGGAAGCTGCTTTCAGGTTTCCCTGGAGCCTTCTCTGACCAAACCCCAGCTCTCCCAGCCTGTGGAGGCACTTCAGCCCTTGGATCATCTTTGTGGCCTCCTGATGAACATCTCGCAATGATATAGAATCAAAACAAATATTCATCATTTCTAACAAGAGACTGGTTTGCATTTTTAGAAAATCAATTCTGCTGATCTGTCAGCAAGGCCCTTACCCGTGCGCCCAAGCCCGGCATGGCAGTGCACCGCCACCCTCCCTTCCTGCAGTGCGAAGGCCACAACTTTTACCATGTCCAGTATGGTCGTCAGGGAAGCCACTCCATAATCCTTCCATCCAAAGTTATAAAAATAAACTAAAACACAAAGGGAGAGAGTTACCTCCCGTTGGACCGAACACTGCTGTACGTAGAGGAGAAATGACTAATAATAAATGATAGCACTGAAATTGCAGAGTGAATTTAGGGTCTGGCTATGTTCTGTTTGTAAGAGACTGTTTTCCCATTTGAGTACGCTCGCTACTGAAATGTGATGAATACATGAAGACAGCAAAGATTTGTCAAGCTGAAGTGCAGCCAGAATGCAAGCAGCATAAGAAAATGGGGTGATTCATACAGAAATTACCGAGCTATCTAGAGACACTAATTTCTTCTTTTTAGAAATAAAAACATTTCTTCCGTCAGGAGCCATTTCCTACAGAGGTGCTTCTCCTCATATGAAAACACAGAAATACTGTCATACAAATGGCCTCAAAAGAAATAACCTTTTGTAGGCTGGATGGGAAAGCAGGAATTTGAAACACCATAATGTTTTATATATTTGGGAATGCAGAAGAAAAAGAAAAATTCATCTAGCTGTTGTTCTTTCTTTACTGCAAACATCAGAACATAAAGCTCCATCTCATCCTACACAGACACGATCTCGGATAATGTGTTACTCCCTCTTGAGTATAGTTGCCAAGTTTCATGTTTACATCCCACTTAGTTCAACAGTTTTCTATAACTGTTTTTAATACATGAGAATTCAAGTAAAAATCTCGTTAAGTGCCAAAATCAATAATTAATGAGGAACAGCAGCAGGGGTGAACTTACTTCCAGCCTCCATAAAAGCTTCAGGAAGGTAGGTGAAGCCGCTTTCTTGTTCCAGTGGATTCCCACAGCTCGCGTGCTCCCCAGGACGCTGAAGGTTAATTACGGTTTTTATGCCACATCTTAAGGAAGGAATAGATGAGTCAAAGCATTACATGCAGCCAGAATCTCATTATCCCTTATTTTCTGAAACACACATTTATTCTTAGTGGAGAATTACCTGGATATTATTAAAACGAAAGGACTTTTATCAATATCCAAATCTATGTTGAAAGAGAAACTGGATCAGGAATTACACTAGTAGCACCTACAACAAATACTGCCTTGATTGGTTACCTTTCAAACTGCTCAATAATGTGGTATTTTTCTATCAATTCTGTTGAGGGTCGAGCCATAGCCAGGATGTTGTCTGTTATCCTGAGAAACAAGAAAAGGAGATAATAAACCAGATGTGATTTTTCAAGCAATGCTGCTACCATGTAGTGCCAGTGATACATCCTGTTCAGCTGATACCAATACAAGATATCAAAAGACTGACTGTTTAAATGCCAAATGTATTAAAATATCCTTTTAAGTAGAAATCTGGACTGCGATCTCTGCTTGGCCCTATCGGGTTTGTGTGCTCTGAACAGCAAAAAAACAGTATGGATGTAAAGTTACATTTCATATGGGTACTCCTGCATGTGAAAATGCTTCTGAAAACAGACCTTACATGATTTCATCTAAAATAAATATTTTTACTTTAAATTCCATTATGAACACATTTTCATTCTGATCCATTTTAACCTCAGCAAGAACTGTCGATAACCCAGAATAGTTTTGTAACTTGTGAGAGACAGGAATTTATTCTTTTGGATCTGAACCAAACTTGCTGTAAGCAAACAGAAGCCTTTTACCATCTTGGCTGGACTACACACAATGACCATTGTGGTTCACTGTTCAGCTGCAACTCTGCAGTGAGCCCTCGTTACGTTTTACACTTAACTTAGCTGATTTAAAATCATTAATTTACTTTGAGTTCTCTCTTTTAATAACTACAGTCGATGCAGTTCCATTTAGGGAGAGTAAATGGTGCTTTTTACCAAGAGGAATAGAGCCCTTTAATGGCTTGCTCCTGGTCACTCCACCGCGCTGGGTTTTCATACTTGCAGGCGCGCCCGCCGCACGCCATGGAGCACTGCATGGGGCCGGGGATCACATGCCGAAGGCGCTCTCCTACTTTCGTGTATTTAGCTGTCGGACGCCTGGAACTTCCTAGAACACAGGCAAACCCAGAGTTAGTGAGGAAGCTTAGAAATTCATCTCCACCTTCAAAAGTATCCATTCAATCACAACTGACAAAGTGACGATCAGCATAAATACACAGAGTACATATTTAAGATTCATTTTTCAGCACAGATTTAAAGTAAGGATTCCAAGGGGGAAAAATTGCTTCGGTTCCTGCAGAAGTTGTTTTTTGTCACCATAACTTTGGTTTTCCTGTTTAAGGTAGAGGTGTGTGACATCCTGTGCAACAGAAAAAAATGGCATAGTCCTATTCCACCTGAAACAGAAAGCACTTCACCATGGACTCGGTGCACTTGTGAACGTGGGCTTCTGTCTTATCTCCTCTCTGTAACTACGCAGTTACAAGTGAAAAGCATTTATTAAGCCTTGGATAAGGAACCAACGAATAAAATACAAGGAAGAAAACGTAACCCCCACTACTTTATCCATATATAAGATACAGTTAACGGAAGAAAAGGGTATGAACTGAGTACCAAGAAAATCCCCAGGACTGCCAGCATTCTTAATAAAAGGTACTTTACTTTTTTTTTCAGGAAAAGTCGCATCCAGCTCTTCAGGGCTCAGAGATGAAACCGCCACCATAACCCGGTGAGTCGATGATGAGAGCACCTCTACAGCCGAGCTCCGGCGCCTCTGGATTACACGAAGAAGGGGATCGGAGGAAGAATGCCTCCGACCCTGGAAAAAGTTGCTAAACAAACTCACTGCCGACCGCCTGCGGGGTGAGCCCTGCATGGCTGAGCAGCCCCAGCTCCCGTCTAGGGAGGTTGCTGAGGAGGCACTGGGAGGAAATCCACGCTGCTCAGCGCCGAAGTTGCGGAGAACTGTGCATCCTTCTGTACGCTCCAGTCAGCATGGGCTGCGCTGTCTCCATAGTAACTAACAATGAAGGCGCTGCTGCCAGCTATCCCCGAGGCTGCTCCGTTCTATAGGAACTGAGTCTGTTTGGGACAAACTGTTCCGCTGCCTGATGAAAATAGTTGCATTTCAAAGAGATAATTTGAAAAACGGATGGGGAACAACCAAAACATTTTCCATAAACAATAAGAGTATTTACTTCATCGCAAATACCAGGCGTTCAGACAGAAAATCCTGGATTCAAAAGAACAATCAAAATGTAGCTGGAGGCACCGCTTCTTGAGAAATCCGTCAGTACATTATACTCCCCCACTTCTTGGTTTAACATTCCACAACCACCTCTCCTCCCCCACATAGTCGCTCCAAAATGCATCATTAGCTCTGTGATGATTGGGATTAGTGTGCTCCTGCTGGAACGGTGGTACATGATGAATTGTAGACTGTTTGCTCTGGACCATTCATATCTTCCACAAAACACAGTTTGTTATTCAAAACAAAAGGCTTTTTTTTTTCCAGGACACAGCTTTTTTTGTTAAGCAGAGTTGTTAACCCCACAGGCTGAGACAAAGCAGGTTACAGGGAGATGTATCAGTTGAGTGCTTTAGGCTTTCAAAGGTAGGTATTAGGTGGCAAATTGCCTCCCACTTGGCTTCCAGTGCGCTAAGAAGGAGAATGAGGTGGCCAGGAAGACTGCAACACTCTCAAAAGCACGAAATTCTGACGTTACTATGTGGAGAACAGACTGCAGCAATGTTCAAACCTTTGTCATCCCATTGTCAGTGCATTAGACTGCAAACCCACAAAAATCCTCCCTAACTTTGTTCAATAAGCAAATGAATCCCATAGCATCTTCCTGAACACACACACTGCCTTCAGCCTGTGCTGCTTCTTAAAAACTGTAACAGTGACAGAGGAATTGAGTCAAGAGAAAGCGCTCTTCTGATCAGGCAAAAATTTACTGTTTCTTCTAGGTGCTGACCAGGAATTGAGTGACGGAACTTTGAATACTGTTAGGGTGATGTGGTGAGGTTTGCTGCAAAACCAGGCCTGAAACGTCAGCAAGGATGCTGTATGGAAAAAGAAAATGTTCAAGCTGACTCTGCTAGCTGATGGCTCCAAACTCCTATCCTAATTCAAGAATAAAGCTGATATCAAGAGGTGAGGAAATACCAAAATGTGCTTCTATTCTGGGGGCTGGGTGTATGTCTGCTGGATTTTATATCTGGCTCAAACTTTGCATTTGGTGGTGCTCAAAGAGAAAATAAGATTCTGAAATGCCGTAACCACGGCACAAACAAGATAGTTATATAATAAAGTCTGTGTATCTGCAGCTGCTTTGCTTGTGGCAGCTTGGGGCACGCAGTGGTGGGTGGGTGGAGGTCTGGCCCAGGCTGAGCACCGGGGGCTGTGAGCTGGCCTGTCATAGCCACGTGCTGTCCCCTGACCAGACCTTCTAAACTTCACCTGGGAGCAGATGAGATGGCCCCGATCAGACCGTCCAGCTCCACAGCGGGTGGGATGGCACCCGCAGCAGAGATGGTGTAAAAGGACACTGACCCTGCGGGGGCTGCCGCCCTTCTTCAGGACCAGCCCAGCCCCACCTCCCGTGAGACGGACCCAGGACATCACAGAACCCCAGTGGTGACTCTCGCTATTCTCTTGTGCAACCTCTCTCCCACCCTGTTCTTCTCTCTTTTCCCCTTTTCTCCTCTTGTAAGGAACAGTTAAGTGGTTATTAGCAGTAACAAATACTCTAGTGGGAGGTGTCCCTGCTTATCGCGGGGGGGGGTTGGAACTAGATGATTTTTAAGGTCCCTTCCAACCCCAACTATTCTATGATTCTATAATTCTATGATTCTATGAATACCTGGCCTTGTTCGTACCTTAATCTCTCGGTATCCAAACCTACAGTCCTGGCAAGTTAGTCTGTCTTGCACAGGGCAGAAGAGAAAGTAGATGAAAAAAGCAATTTCTTTCCTCTACCAGGATTTCTATCTGCTACCTCTATCCAGGAAACATGAAGAATGTTTTCTAATTAATTATATTGCGTCCTTATACTTAATTCTTCTTCTTTTTCTCTTCCCAGAAATTTTTCTTCAATAAATATCAAGTGATAGTGGAGCCAGAAACAAACGAGTTAAAATGCCACACATCATTACTTTCCTACTGAATCTAGCAGGATTTACAAGTACTCACCCAAAAGAGTAAGAATGACATCCTAGAAGAGGTTAGATTTGTATTAGAGTTTTTTTGATGAAAGTGTGTTTGTGCTTTCAGAGATGTAGGCAGCTACTGAACACAAAAATCACAGTTTCTTCATTTGAGCCCTGGACAACATGTAAGGAGCAGAAAAGCTCCACATATTAACACATCACGGTGATGATAAAGTAATGCTGTTTGGTTTAGTTACAGAGTTTTGTATTTAGAATCCGGGGATAATAGATCTTATTTTAAATTTTCTATAGAAATATATGTATTTTTAGAATTTCTCTAAGCACGTTTTATGAATCAGAAACTCATTACCTGAGCTCATATTTGCAAGATACAAACTGCTCTCTAGCAAGGAAGAATATGGTAGTTCATTCTGCAGCAGAACTCCTGCAGCCATCGCAGTACCTGTTGAAATAGAAGACGTTCACTGAAAATCTACAACAGCAGCTCAAAAATGCACAATAAAATCAAGTACCTGGCACTGGGCTATAGGGGATTAAGATGTGGGCAGTCAGACATGGACTGTGCTTTGGTTTTTTGTGTGCAGTCATCTTAAAATTCAACAGCTTCACTGTCTGGCCTACCAAGTCAAAGTGTTGTCCGTGGTGTGTCTCTAACTCTAGAACTTGGCTGATGACGTCCTTCAGGACTGTGTGCTTCACACGGACAGGAACCACTCAACCGAAAGCATTCAACATAAGGTCATCTTGATTCTCTCTGATTCTTAGAAGCAAGCACACAACCAGAGATCGTGAACTGACATCTCACAAGGGGCTTTTCCAGCAAAGCCAATGAAGTGGCCATGGCAGCACAATTTCTAGACAATATCACTTAGAATTGTAGCTGATATTTGCCAAACCGACTGCCCACACATTACAGGCCTTCTCTGCCCTCTTCCCTCCTTTCCTTGCCTTCTGTCTGTGGGCAAGTTTGAGCTCATATAGATGACTGTTCTCCTCTAACAACAAGACAAAGTCTGAGCAGAAACCAGTTCTCATGCTTTAACAGATTTGCTAATCCAAGGTAAGTCCTGGTCTGAAATCCTGGCAAACACAAAGCTGAAGGAAAGTTGTAAATGCAAACACATTTATCGGTCACTGTGATGCTTAAATAAACCATTAACATGGGTCTTGAGTGGAAACTAAGCCAGTAAAAGATTCAAATTCTGTTTCTCTTATCTCTATAGGAAAACAGTTGCAAATATAACAAAAAAGCAGGTTTTATACCAGACTGTGTTGTATGTGGAAAATATTTCTAAGCAGACAAACCTTAGGTCCCAAATTCTACAAAACCAATGTTAGGATTCAGCAGTTCAACAAAGTGTTTTAAAAGAGATGAGGAGGAACGGCTTTAAATTGGACGAAGACTTAGATTAGACATTAGGAAGAAATTCTTCACAATGAGGGTGGGGAGGCCCTGGCCCAGGTTACCCAGGGAAGCTGTGGCTGCCCCATCCCTGGAGGTGTTTAAGGCCAGGCTGGATGGAGCTTTGAGGAACCTGATCCAGTGGGAGGTGTCCCTGCCCATGGCAGGGGGTGGAACTGGATGGACTTCGAAGTCTCTTCCAAGCCAAACCATTCTGTGATTCTGTGATTTGTTTGTGAAAGCCCAAAGGTCTATTGAAACTTCAGTGATGCTCAGAAATGCATTTGTTAGGTAAATATATTAATGTGAATTAGGATGAATGTCAATAGAGATTAAAGAGTATCCGGAGCATTTTCTACTCATCTACTTGACCAGCTGACTTGGCACTTCTAAACGTCAGTCCCATAATAAACAGACAGGAATACTTGCTTGCATATAGGCATGAATATTTGCATATAACTACATTCCCTTTGGAGGAGCTCCAAAATCTCTCTTTTTTTCCAGTGGACTTTGAAACCAGTAAGAGATGGCTTTCACAACAGGAGGAAACTTTGTAGCTAAAGAAATAACTTTATTTATCCCCATAAATTCTTCTTAGAGTTAACATGAATCAACAAAAATTGTTGGTTACTACTGGTCAGGAAGTTCTCTTACAAAATCTCACTTGCCTGCCCAGACACCACACACGCACTGGAACAAGACCTGTCCCACCATGCGGGCAGCAGAACCACCATCAGCATCACTATTTAGTTCTCCTATTTCCTGGCACTCAAGGGTTAGAAAAAATGAGATGAAATATCAGAGATATTGTTACCACTTCAAACTATTTAAATGTTTAAATCAGAAGTCAGGCTGACAACAATTCAGGTGAAAAGGGAAGAGACGGAGATTAATGTGGAAGAGAACGTACCTACAGCATTAGTAATTGCTAGCAGGATTGTCCTCAATGGCACAAAGAAATAATGTCTTTCTTTGTTGTGCCGGAAACAAGACCTCCCTCAATTCTATTCCAGAAGCAGCCGAATCCATATTTCCCATTCTGGATAACAAGACAGCTCCAACTGACTTAAATATTTAATCTGTGAGCCTTTCGGTTTGCTGGATTTCCTCCCCACCAGGGCTGTTAAACCACACAGCATGGTCAGTGGAAGCAATTCCCTTCGATTTACTTTGGAAAAGGTTAATTATAGTTGTGACAAAGCACCTTACGGAGTTACACTGCGCTCCCTGGGAAAGATGTGGAGAGTCACTATTTGGGACAGTTTTGGTGTTGACGTTATTGGAAAGGCAGGTTTACAGCCCTGCACAGATAAAAAGAAGGTTACAAGGGAAAACTGTGCTTGGGTAAAGGAAATAACTCTTCGTTCCTCTTTTGAAGTGACAGGGCCTGATTGACAGGCCTAAAATGATACAGGTGACCCACGGATGATTCACACTGCATAGCTGCGTGTGCTGTTCAATCTGTAATTTTTCCCATCGCTGTGATCAGAATTGTGCTGTGCTATTCCTGATGCAGACAGCATGAGAAAGTGTTTCAGGACGGGCATTATCACCAGAATTGGGCTGTGCTACTTTAATTGTAGCTTCTCAAGTACAGAGAAAAGAAAGAAAACTATTAACAACCTGGCTCACCAGTCAGCACAAGCACGGATGCTGTGTGAAAAAGAGAGGAGCTCTGCAGGGATGTTACATCTCTATGGCCCCTTAGCTTAAAGATGAGATATTCAACTGTTTCCTCCTCTACTCTCCTGGGATCCTGGCCACGTTCTGGGAGAAGGAGGGGGCGGTAAGCAGCTGCGGCCAGACTCTGCTTTTTGGGGTGCTGCAAGTTGTTTGTTCGATGATACAAAAGCTAGCCCCTTCGCAGCAATTTCTGGGAGACCCTGCCTATGAGCAGACGCACTGCACAGGAACCCTAATTGTTGGGACTGTTTCTCCAAATCCTAATTGTAAGAAAAGGGCTTCCCCAGCGACTACAGCTCTGGATGATGATGATGAGGCAATTGTAATTTATCTTTCTTAATCACTATACTTAGAATCATAGAATAGTTGGGGTTGGAAGGGACCTTAAAGCCCATCCAGTTCCAACCCCCCTGCACCTCCCACTGGATCAGGCTGTCCAAGGCTCATCCAACCTGGCCTTGAACACCTCCAGGGATGGGGCAGCCACAGCTTCCCTGGACAACCTGTGCCAGAGCCTCATCACTCTCATGGTGAAGAAATTCCTCCTTATGCCTAGTCTAAATCTGCCCCTCTCCAGTTTATAGCCATTGCACCGTGTCCTATCACTACAGCCTTTGTAAACAGCCCCTCCCCAGCTTTCTTCAGGTACTGGAAGGTCGCTACAAGGTCTCCTCGGAGCCTTCTCTCCAGGTTGAGCAACCCCAACTCTCTCAGCCTGTCCTCGTATGGGAGGTGCTCCAGCTCTCAAATCATCTTTGTAGACCTCCTACAACTCCTACTAATCATTCCCTTGTAGTAATAATCAGACATGTTGCCTTTAACAGCTGTTACTTTTACCTTGTTGTTGACCACTACTAATAATTTGTTACCTTTCTTGCTCTAATAAGTCGAATAAAATGACTTTACATAAGAGTATTTGAAAGTTTGGGCTTTTATGCTGATCGTGCTTTGTGCTTGGCACCCTGTGGTAAAACATCTATGTATCAGGTATTCTTAAATTTTCAGAAGATCCTTTTCAGCAGTTTGTACATCACACGAACACTCTATGGATGCTGAGCATTATTCCAGGTCATGGCCGTCATTAGCGGTCAGAGGGAAGGGGGTCAATCATGACACCACCTTAATCAGATCCGCTCTGGTAGCTGTGACACGCATCTCGATTGCCATGGCAGCAAAGAAGCTCGCCTTCTAATCCCTGTTTCCCAAGTCAAGAAGTGGAATGGTTTCTCAGGTGGTGTTCTGCCTCTTTTATCACAGGAAGCAAAGTCATTAAAGTGTGCACAAACAGCACAGCTGACGACCCCAAAACAGAGCAAAAATACTGCGTTGCTGGCTGCTGATGTAAACAGCAGCACAGCATCACCCGAGGAAACACAGCTTTTGGAATCAGGAATCACTGTCAAACATCAAGCACTAAGGGGGATATCTCAGGAGGTCCCCTCCAGGTGTGGTTTTTACATTTCTGGTGTCTGTATACATTTTTGAGGTGGTTTTTCTTTCCCCACTTTTGAGCAGACCAATTCACAACAAAAAAAGGTAGAATATCTTTCATCAGGGAATAAAGAGATAGGACGAGGGGGAAGGGCTTTGAGCTGAAAGAGGGGAGATTGAGATGAGATCTTAGCAAGAAATGTTTCACTCTGAAGGTGGGGAGGCCCTGGCCCAGGCTGTCCAGAGCAGTGGTGGCTGCTCCATCCCTGGAGGTGTTCAAGGCCAGGTTGGATGGGGCTTGGGGCAACCTGATCCAGCGGGACGTGTCCCAGTAGGTGGCAGGGATGGGACTGGATGGGCTTTGAGATTCCTTCCAACCCAAACCATTCTATAGTTTTATGATCTTTTGTTTCCTGTTGGTTGCACCATTGATCCTTCTCTGGCATTTGGTACCATGGTATCGCTGCTTCATATATGCAGAGAGGTGACTTTCTTGCAGAGGCAACAGGGTAGGCATGCTGAGCTGTGAGAGGTGACATCACTTTATGCTTCCATTTTAAGGGATGAAGCTGCATCTTGTCCACATCCATTTTCTCTGGAATAAAAGCACTTCCCTTTGTAAAGTTACACATAGAGAAGTAAAGTGTCACACAGCGAGGACGACAACTGGGAGATCAGGGATCCACAGGTTCTCCAATTAACCGGTGGATAGAATTACAAAGCATCATAGAATGGGTTGGATTGGGAGGGGCCTTAAAGATCACCCAGTTCCAACCCAAGGAAGAGCATAAATGCGTTATACCTCACTGCTTTCCCCACGCAGGGTGCAAGATGGAGTCAGCAAACCAGTAGTGGGCTGGGGTGAGGTGCTAGTAGCAAGAAAGAAGGATCACAGCAGAAGCTGTGAGCCAAAACCGGCTGAGGTGTCACTCTGCCTTGTAAACAAGGAAGATTCCCTTTCAGTACTTCAGGATCTGGATCGGTGGCTCCCAGACACTGGGGGGAATTTTTCCTCCAGAATTAAATGAGAGAAAGGAACAATGGCCAATGTTTTAGCAGCCAGAAAATAATTATATAGCCAAGAAGTGGTAAGATAAGAAGATGCTGCAATTAAGGCAGTTATTTAATAGAAGTGATTACTATCTTGTACTTCAGAACTCATTTTCAAAACTGCAAAAGCTTGTGTTCCAGACTGGAACGATTCCTATTGGGGCAGTTCAGCTGCCAGCACGAACAGGAATCCCACTGTAAAGCTCCCCAGTGCGTTTCTGTGAACTCCTAACAGTGAGGTCCCATCACTCCAGATCTACGTAGATTTGGTAACCGAGACTATGACAGCAGAGCACACAGTTTAGAAGGTTACGTTCCTGTATTCATATGTATTACATTCACGTATTAACACAAAAACATCTTAAATAACATCCCTGGAGGTGTTCAAGGCCAGGCTGGATGAGGCTTTGAGCACCCTGATCCAGTGGGAGGTGTCCCTCCCCATGGCAGGGGGGTGGAACTGGATGGGCTTTATGATTCCTTCCAACCCAAACCATTCCACAATTCTATGATTTTATAAGATTTTAATTTTAAAATGTCACGGTACAAGGAAAAATACTTTAACCTCAAATATATTAACACAATACAGTCAAGTGCTGATGCCTCTCTCACAATGCCTCTCTCTCACTATTTTCCTGACTTCTAAAGTGAATTTGTTCTCTCCCTGTTGCAGGCACCTGTACATAACTACCCCACAGCCAAAGTGTTAAATGCACAACCAACTGCAGATGCGGGCAGTCACCACATTCACTTGGTACCCAAGCATGCAGGTGACCGCTCTGAGCTTCCCTCCAGGGCCTCGTTCTGCAAGTACTCATCTCCCTGAGAAGCTTTGCTTTTGTGAACAGGCCCACAGAAGTCGATATGGAATTTGTCTAAATAGAAGATCATAAGGGATTAAAGTTTTAATGCCAAAGTTGTACAAACTGCACTAATTAAGGTGTTTTAGTTACATAAGTAAAGATAAGTGCTAACTAAGACCAAACAAAGATGTGATAAGGGGGACTGTTTATATTTAATGAAGTGGTTAAGAGCTATTCAGTTGTAATCTGGTCTCTAAAGTGAAGCTTTAAATCTGATGCTTTAAGATAGGCAGATCATGAGTTTTTAACAGAATAATCTTCTAAACTTCCTGAGCCGCAGTCAGGCCTTTCAGCAGGACGCACTGGCAAATGGGATCGTGGTTTCAACTACAACAATTTTAACATTGCCAGAAATAACAAAGCATTTCTTTCTAAAGTCCTGTTAAAACTGTAACTAACTGAGGTCTGCGACACTAGATTATTCTGAATAATGAAACAAAATGCAAAGGTGGTTGTTCAGATGTATAGATTAGTAAAAGAGCTCGCTGGCAGGAGACAAGGCGCCACTAACACAAGGCTTGTGGGTAGTTCCAGCACTGAGGGCACCTGTTTCAGCAGGCACACCCCTCAGCTGCTTCTGGAGCTCCACATGAAATGTCTACTACCTGGGAGAAGCACCAAAAAATAATGGAGAAAATAAACACAGAGATGCCAGACAGGGAGAAGATACAGCAGTAACTTTGATTTTCTTATGGCTGAGTTCTATGTGATCCCCACAGCAGAACAACACCACAGCTGTTGTAAAACTCCAGTGACTTCCCTGGGACCACAACCAGAATGGATTTATTACTTCGGTATGTGTTTTTCCCCTTTTGGGAAAAAATATTCCCCATCTGTTTTAGTCAAAGGTGAAGGCCATTTCATCATTAAGTTTGATATTTGCAAAGGACTAGAACTGCTTTCGCACACAAAAGAGACAAAAGAGTACAATTCATCAGGAGATCACGTAGGTGTGTTTGCTATTCATAGGGGTTTTGACATAAACAGCTAAAAAGCGCAAGCGGAACTGAAGGACGGGTCTGCCGATCGCCTTGATTTGTGCTATTTAAGTCATGTCAGCTTTCTGTGGCAGCATTAATACAACAGTTGTCAGAAGTTATTTTAAACTACCTTGAGCAGCCTGGCAGCCAATCATTACTATTGAAAATTACAAAGGAGCTGTTGTAAAATGAACATATTAACACGTCTACAAACACAACTGGTGATTCAGATACTCTTGATCATGAAGATCACGTGTATTAAGAGACTCTCAGCCTCATAAGCCTGACTACAGACAGGAGAGTGAAATGTCAGGGGTGCAGCTGAACAACAGCAGGAGTGGGAAAGTTTAAAACCAAACTCTGCAAGTTAAGAGGAATTATTTTCAAAACCCGTACAGTCAAACCCACACTAAATTTACAGGTTTAATAGAGCTTCATTCCTTTTTATTTACCCCCTTACCTGTTACCCTGCAGAAAGAATAGGTGATTGTTGATCCCTTCATTGTCGCAGCACCAAACACCAGAACTACGTTGTAGGGAATTCTCATTCTACAAAGAGGAGCTGGGTGACGCTGCCTGGGGATTTCCTGTAGTTAACTGGATTGGGGTGGTAATCGGGGAGGAGCCAGTAACCATCTTGCAACTTAAGACTGCATGAGGAGTGCCTTACCCGCAGTGCAGATAATCATCCCTTAAACTGCTTTGTGTGTCTACCTGGATTTTAAAGGGATTGAGGCAAACAGGCCATACCAACCTGATGTTTTAATAACTGACTCTTCCCTCTCTTTTTTCCTGTTCCTCTCATCTTCCTATTATTGATGACAAGTCAAAATATATACATGTGTGTCTGCATGCATCAAACAACTCAGGCTACAGCTGCAGAGATAACATTGTGAGGTTATCATAATCACAGTTAAACTGATCCCTAAATTTGAAATTTCATGAAAAGGAAAGCAGAGAGAAAGGTTGCATTTTTATCTGCGGTTGCCCTCTGAACAAAGCATTTCTCACCCACTATAGCATAGAAAACAATTCACTGAAGTATTCACACTAAATGCAAATTAACTGCATTAAAAGTAAAATTTCAAAACCATAACAAAAGTCCATCTGAACGTAAAGGATGTGAGCTACTAAAAACCAAAGCCAAGACTGTGTTGTTTTAAATGAATCAAAGAATCACAGAATGGTTTGGGTTAGAAGGGACCTCAATGCCCATCCAGTCCTACACCCTGCCATGGGCAGGGACACCTCCCACTGGACCAGGTCACTCAAAGCCCCATCCAACCTGGCCTTGAACACCTCCAGGGATGGGGCAGCCACCACTGCTCTGGGCAACCTGATCCAGGGCCTCCCCACCCTCACAACAAAACATTTCTCCCTAAGATCCCACCTCAACCTCCCCTCTTCTGGCTGAAAACTGTTCCCCCTCATCCTATCCCTGCATTACCTGATCAGAAGTCCCTCCCCAGCCTTCCTGGAGCCCCTTTCTGTACTGGAAGATGCTCTAAGGTCTCCCTGGAGCCTTTTCTTCTCCAGGATGAACAACCCCAACTCTCTCAGCCTGTCCTCAGATGGGAGCTGCTCCAGCCCTTGGATCATCTCCGTGGCCTCCTCTGGACCCGTTGCAACAGTTTCACATCCTTCTTATGTTTGGGATTTCAGAACCGGATGCAAGATTCCAGGTGGGGTCTCACGAGAGTGGAGTAGAGGATTCCACGCCCTGCTTGCCAAGCTGCTTTTTTTTCAATAAATCTGAGCAGCACGCTGTTGCCCTGAGAATCCAAACCATCCAAGAACTAACCCCCCTCAGGAATCACATAAGTGGTCACAGAAGTGCTGTTATTTTATGGATATGACAGTAATCACTGACCATGTCAGTGAGAGCTTCTCAAGTGTGATCATTTAGAGCTTTCCCCAATAGCTGTGCTTATCTTAAGAATTTTGCTTAATATTTCCTAATTATCAGAATCTGCTCTTTGTTCTTTATTCATTTTAAAAAAATGCTAACTTCCTCCATGTCCTCCTACAAAACATTTTACCAGATGCTCCGTTTGTTTAACACATTTTATGCGTGCTGACACTTGAAAACTGTGTCTTTTTACTCATAGTTCTGATTTCTAGAGCTACTCCTATAATGACTACTACCAAGTGAGCAGCTTAGAGCAGCTTTCAATACTGAAAGGGGCTCCTGGAAAGCTGGGCAGGGGCTTTTTACAACGGCCTGGAGTGATAGGACGAGGGGGAATGGCTTTAAATTGGAAGGGGGAAGATTTAGACTAGACATTAGGAAGAAATTCTTCACGATGAGGGTGGGGAGGCCCTGGCCCAGGCTGTCCAGAGCAGTGGTGGCTGCCCCATCCCTGGAGGTGTCGAAGGCCAGGTAGGATGGGGCTTGGAGCCCCTGATCCAGTGGGAGGGGAAGGAACTGGATGGGCTTTGAGGTCCCTTCCAACCCAATCTATTCCATGATTTTACAACCAACTTGCAGGTGCTGGAGGTTTGCTGGGTTGCTCCTCATATATTACATTTGCACTCTTCAATATTAATGCCAGTTTATTCAGCAGAAGAACTCATTTTTCCCAGTGACCTGTAAAGTTTTGCTTGCTCCCGGGATCAGTGCCAGACATGTTTGTTCAAACAGGCTACACCATGGTATTTCTGTCAAGGCAAGGCTTTGTATGAAATGAGGGTGACTTTGCAGGGAGTTAACCATTGGGCTGAAATGATCTGCCATTTCCAAGGAAAGAATAGTCAGAGGAGGTGGGATGGCAGTGACTAAGCTAATAATCTTGGCATTTTCCTATTTAAACAAAATGACAAATCTCAAATTCTCTGGAAAATTCTACTGAACTGCGGTTGCCATTTAAAGACAGGAGCAAGCTTTTCAGGTAAGTGGAGCAGGGTCACAAGGCTGCCAGCAGCTTCTCTCACACTGCCTTGGCAAATCCACCAGTCCTGTGACCCTGGGTGCTAATTTATGGGATTGGGCAAGGAGAAAACTGTCTAAATTGTCTCCTAAGGACCTGGATGCAGTTAAAATGTTGGGCTATTGCTTGGACTGCACTGTTCTCATCTGAAGACAGAATCAAAACATCGATTTATCCTAAGACTTAAAATTTCCTAAGACCTCATTTACTGAAGTTATTTTAAATTTAGTACAAACTATGTAGTTAGAGTCCTAGCTGACTTTGGACATTTCCAGCTTCACCTTTTGATTTTTGTTCTTCTCATGGATAATAAAAATCAATTGGCGTTGCTTTATTTTCAGCTTGTATGGAAACACTGCAGGGAGGGCTTTAATTTTGAGTAATTTGGAAACTGTCAGAAATTATATTAAAGACTTTTTGTAAGTTTTGCTATTAGATTTTATTTTCATTATACATTTCTGTCCCTGCATAACGCAGAACTGCTGCAAATCAATCGCAAAAGCAAGGTCAAAGCCTCCCTCGGGCAAACCTCAACAACACCACCAGTGTTACAGCTGTGAGATAAACACACATGTTAAGATGCCCAGTGAGATCCCAGAAGCCCAGCAGCAATCCCTGTCCTCTTTCCCCACCTGCACTTCCAACAGTCCCTCTTTTTCTCTGTGTTCCCCTCTTAAAATTGCCAATAATGGATAAAATGGAAACACAGTGAAATGTCAGGCAAAGGCAGCATAGCGATGATGCTTTCAATTCTAAAGACAGTTCTAAAGCTGCCCTGCCAAGCACAAGCACTGTTTAATGTACGGGTGATTGCTAAGAAACATTGGGCTTGAAGTGGGCACCCAGAGCAGCTGCTGAGTGTCTGCACAATAAAACTTAACTCTTCAAAACCGTCAGACTAGAAAAGGAAAAAAAAATTGTGTAGCTGTAACGTTGCCAATCCTTTTAGGCATTTTATGAAGTGCTTTTTGCTACGGAACAGAATGGTCAAGCTCTGTAACACAGGGAAGTGTTTGACTGAAGAACCAAGAAGTCAAACAAATTTAACAGAAGTTGTAGACATCAAGAGTTGCAGGTGGCAGAAACTGCTTCATGCTCCTCTGATAGAATCATGGAATCATTAAGGTTGGAAAAGACCTCTAAGATCGTCCAGTCCAACCATCAGCCCAACCCCACCGTGCCTAATAAACCGTGTTTCAAGTACCATGGTCACATATTGTCTGAACCCCTCCAGGAATGGAGAATTCACCATGGCCCTGGGCAGTCTCTGACAGGGCTTCACCACTCTGTCAGGAAAGAAATGTTTCCTAATATTCAACCTAAAATTCCCCTGGTGCAACCTGAGGCCATATCCTCTTTGCCCATCACTCGTTCCTTGGGAGAAAAGCCCAGCACCCACCACAACCTCATTTCCAGGAGCTGCAGAGAGCGATAAGGTCTCCCCTCAGCCTTCTCCTTCTCCAGGCTAAACAGACTCAGGTCCCTCAGCTACTCCCAGAACCCTTGGGCTCCAGCCCCTTCCCAGCTCCGTTCCCTTCTCCAGACACAGTCCCACTCCTCAATGTCCTCCTTGTAGTGAGGGGCCCAAAACTGAACATTGGATTTGAGGTACACCCTCAGCAGTGCCGCGTGCAGGGGGACGATCCCTTCCCTACTCCAGACTGGAGAGAAAGCTGAGGAAATGGATATGTTTTTATGTGTTTTTTTTATTTCCAACAACAACCTACCCAACGTCAGGAGTAAAAATGTTTCTAAAAAATTTCTATATTATCATGAAAAAGAACCACAGAAAACAAGGTCAGAAATAATTTGCCTTTTGCCAAATATTTGCTTAAGGAGTTCTGGAGCCCAAACATTGTTTCACGAAGGAATTCTAAACAATACACTAGCAGTAAAAAATGTAAAGCAAGCCAGCAAACTTTACTCTCCATTCAGAAAATGGGAATGTATTGCCAGAAACTGGGAATATACTACATTTTCCAGCTAGTACCAAAGTATCCAAGCACTCTTATACCTTATCTAGGCACTTGCATTCCATTTTTCCAGTATTTGTAGCATATTGCTTCCCAGCGACAGGCTTCATCCATGTCAGGTTCCACACTTGCTCCTCATGACTTTAGGAAAAAATCAGGAAAAAATACTCCTTATGGTACCATGGGATTTATGATGAAGTAAAATATTTACTCTAACGCATGGAAGAAACACTATGCAGATCAGTTTATGCTGCCACCCAAGCAATTACATAATGAGAGAGGATTACACTGCTAATTATATCTCAGAGGTGATATTCTTGCAGCACCGTCTCCCTAACTTTGCCTTTCTTGTCTCACACGTGTGGCTCCATGGATGTTTCACATAAACCACTGATGAAAACGAGAGATGGAAAAAACACTTTTAAAGCAACAAATGATTGCAAATGCCTGAATTTGTTTTGTTACATATTCTTTCGGGATTAATTACTGCACAGTCGTGGTGCTCGGCTCTACTAATCGAGGTGCAACCCTCAAAACATGGCTCTTTCTAAGAAGAGCAAAGCAAGGGAGCTGCGCAGAGGGAAAACACAAGTCTGGATTATTAACCTATCAGGCAATCTTATATCTTTTTGTTAATCTACTGAAAATCCATAACAGCTACACATAAACTGGCTATCCTGTGCTTCTCCAGCTGAAGAAAATGCCACATGCATGCCCGTGTTAACATAGAATTATCAGCATTGGAAAAGGTGGGGTTGTTCAGCCTGGAGAAGAAAAGGCTCTGGGGAGGCCTTAGAGCAGCTTCCACTACTGAAAGAGGCTCCATGAAAGCTGGGGGGGGGCTTTTGATCCGAGAGTGCAGGGAGAGGACAAGGGGAATGGTTTGAAGCTGAAAAACAGGAGATTGAGATGAGACCTTATGAAGAAATGTTTTGCTGTGAGGGTGGGGAGGCCCTGGCCCAGGTTGCCCAGAGCAGTGGTGGCTGCCCCCTCCCTGGAGGTGTTGAAGGCCAGGCTGGATGGGGCTTGGGGTCCCTGATCCAGTGAGAGATGTCCCTGCCCACAGCAGGGTGCTGGAATTGGATGGGCCTTCCAACCCAAACCATTCCATGGTTCTATGATTCTACAATCACCAAATCCAACTACCAGCCCAACACCACTGTGCCTTCCAAACTATTTCCCATCACCACCTCCAATGGGGTTTGAGCGAGCTGGCTTTTCTGGAGTGGCTGAGAACGAGAGGCAGGGTTCAGTGCCTACAGCCCAGGACAAATCTGCTGGAAGGGTCCTTCCATCACTGGTATCACCCACAGTGGTGGGCGTCACAGCTCTTGCACGCAATCCCTGTTCCCTGTCAGGGGTACACCTTGGTGAAGGTTAAATCCCACTGTGCTCTTCGCCACAAGCCAGATCTCCTCGCTGTTCTGTGTCAGGGAGCTCCGGTTGCTGGAGGGTTAGGGTTAGGGGTTAGGGTTAGTGGTAGGGTTAGCAAGGCAGATCCCAGCTGTTTGAAGCCCCAAGAGCTGTGGAGCAGGGAGGGGTCACTTTTTAACAGACAGGCTCCACAGGCAATAGGATGAGAGGAAATGGCCTCAAGGGGTGTTTAGACTGACATCAGGAAGAGTTTCTTCACTGAAACGGTTCTCAGGCACTGGAACAGCTGCCTGGGGAGGTGGAGGAGTCCCCATCTCTAGAGGGGTTTAAAAGATGGGCCGAAGAGGTGTTCGGAGATCTGGTTTAGTAGTGGACAGGGACGGCTGGATTCAATGATCTCAAAAGCCTTTTCCAATCAAAGTGCTCAGTGATTCTACGATACCTGGGAGAAGGGAACTGACAGAGAATCATGGAATGGTTTGGGTTGGAAGGGACCTCAAAGCCCATCCAGTCCCACCCCTGCCATGGGCAGGGACACCTCCCACTGGATCAGGGGCTCCAAGCCCCATCCAACCTGGCCTTGAACCCCTCCAGGGATGGGGCAGCCACCACTGCTCTGGGCAACCTGGGCCAGGGCCTCCCCACCCTCACAGCAAAACATTTCTCCCTCAGATCTCATCTCAATCTCCCCTCTTGCAGCTGAAAATTGTTCCCCCTCGCCCTCTCCCCGCCCTCCCTGCCCAAGGGCCCCTCCCCAGCTTTCCTGCAGCCCCTTTCAGCGCCGGCAGCCGCTCCGAGGTCTCTCCCCGCCAGCCCCGCACCCACCTGGCCGCGCCGCCTCGGGGCCGCCGCTCGGAAATGGCGGGAGGGGCGGGGCGGCGGGAGGAGCCGAGGGGCCCGGGTCCCCCGTGGGCCGCCGGAGGGTCCCCAGTCCGGAGCCTGCGCACCCGGGGAAGGGGAGGAGGCGGTGGTCGCTGTTCCTGGAGTCACGGTGTGGTTTGGTTAGGAAAGACGTCGAGAGAGGGGGCTGGAGAACAAGTCTTACGAGGAGCAGCTGAGAGAGCTGGGGGTGTTTATCCTGGAGAAGAGGAGGCTGAGGGGAGACCTCATTGCTCCCTACAACTACCTGAAAGGAGGTTGTGGAGAGGAGGGAGCTGGGCTCTTCTCCCAAGTGACAGGGGACAGGATGAGAGGGAATGGCCTCAAGCTCCGCCAGGGGAGGTTTAGGCTGGACATTAGGAAAAAATTCTTCACAGGAAGGGTCACTGGGCACTGGCAGAGGCTGCCCAGGGAGGCGGTTGAGCCCCCTTCCCTGTGGGTGTTTAAAGGACGGGTGGATGAGGTGCTGAGGGGACATGGTTTAGTGATTGATGGGAATGGTTCGACTCGATGATCTAGTGGTTCTTTTCCAGCCTAATGATTCTGTGATGCTGTGATTATCGAGTCCAACCCTCCCTGTCCACCACTGAACTGTCCCTGGGCACCTCCCCTGGCTGGCTCTCGAACCCCTCCGGGGATGGGGAGTCCTCCACCTCCCTGGGCAGCCATTTCAGTGCCCAAGAACCCTTTTGTGAGGAAGTTTTTGCCTGATATCCACTCTAAACCTGGCACAACTTGAGGCCATTTCCTCTCTTGTTACCATCACTGGTTACCTGGAAGAAGAGACCAACACCCACCTCACCGCAACCTCCACAATTACATAAGATAATCATCTTGTTTGAGTATCCTGCTTGTGTGATGATCCTAAGTTACTACGAAGATACGTAAATATGTTATGGGTTCTAACCAACACAGTGACTCATGCTGATGCCGTAAAACTAAACCAGCTCAGTAATTTAGAATCAAAAATCATCAAGGTTGGAAAAGACCCCTAAGATCATCCAGTCCAACCACCAGCCCAACCTCACCGTGCCTGCTAAACCATGTCCCAAAGTGCTACACCTATGCATTGTTTGAACCCCTTCAGGGACGGAGACTCCACCACTGCCCCAGGCAGCTTCTGCCAGGGCTTCACCACTCTGCCAGTAAAAACAATGTTTCCTGATATCCAATCTAAACATTCCCTGGTGCAATTTGGGGCCATTTCCACTTGTCTTATCCCTTTGCACTTGGGAGAAGAGACCAGCACCCACCTCACCACAACCTCCTTTCTGATAGCTGCAGAGAGCGATGAGGTCTCCCCTCAGCCAGCCCCAGGTCCCTCAGCCGCTCCCACAACCCCTGGGCTCCAGACCCTTCCTAGCTCCATTCCCTTCTCCAGACACCCTCCAACCCCTCGATGTTCTTCTTGTCCTGAGGGGCAGTACAAGGTACTTGCAGTTATGAGGCAATATTGTGTTTCTATCTCATTAGCTAGATGAGTGTGTGACTTCCTGGAGTTAGTATCTAGTACATCATATATATCACATAAGCAATAGCTGTGTTTATCTATTTTTAGCTTTTACATTTTTTATCAATAAAATGAGCTTGAGGAACTCAGTGGAAATGCTGAAGAGATCTCCGTTGCTCCTTTTCTTTCTAATAAGCTAAAGGGTGTTGATCTTGAAGATGCAGGGCTTGGTACTTCAAATGTTTCAGTCCTGTTAGTACTGAAGAGTCTTGAACACATTGCAGGTTTTTACAGCATTACCACACTGCACTTCCTATAGTAACTGTGATTTCTAAACAAGCAAAATAGCGGCTGTGTGATTCTTAGCTCTGTCTCCCTCTAAAAGACTCAAATGCATTTTTGCTTCCTGTGTTTATCTGTCACAAGTTTAAAAGTTTCGGTTTTTAGTTAATAACAGGATGCACATTTAGTGCCCAGTCTCGCCAAGTGTGATTTGTGCCTTCAATTGTAGCTCTCCTGTGTTTAGGGTTAGCTGCTTGGGGCTGGGCTGCTGGCCACCACTCTGAGCACACCACGTGACATCTGTTCCCAAAACTTGTGTTTATCATTGCGTAGTTACGTGAATGAACAAATTTTGTCCGTGCTTCAGGAAGTGTTTATAAAGTTCATAGAAAGAACCATGAAGTTTTCTTTGTTTTGTTGTAAAGTTACCACCACAGTGGCACATCTTGAAGATACACACTGGCTTTGGTGAGGCCCTGGCCCAGGCTGCCCAGAGCAGGGGTGGCTGCCCCATCCCTGGGGGTGTTCAAGGCCAGGTTGAATGGGGCTTGGAGCCCCTGATCCAGTGGGAAGTGTCCCTGCCCAGGACAGGGGTGGAACTGGATGGGCTTTGAGGTCCCTTCCAACCCAAATCATTCCATGATTCTATCATTCTAAATAATGGAAAAGATTAAATTTTCACTGCACTGTGTCGTTGTCCTGGCTTGTGGTGCAGCTGCACAAACGCTTTTGCCCACGTGAGGCAAGTCTGCCTCTGTCATGGTGCCTCCTAGCTGGCTGAACCATGAAGGGCCCCCTCCAGACTGTGGCACAGAGAAATCCATGTTGCAGGGATGCTCAGAAATGTCATAATTTTAAAAATGTATTTTTTCCATTCGGAGAATTGAACCAAAACCAGAAGAAAAGTCAGCGAGTGAGCATGAGGTGTGGACTCCCAGCTACAACCAGGACATTCTTTTTTTGCTTAGGGCAATTCTATAGACCATGATGGGGGTGGGGGAAGGGGAAAAGGAAACTTTTTCTTTTCCAGGAGGAAATGTGAATCCAAACTCTGTGATAATCCTAGGAACGCAATGAGATTCTCTGATACTGTAGAGGTGAGTTTGAACCGGCAGCAAATGACTTAGCTCCACTAAAGCTGGCACTGTCTACCTCAGGTCCAAGTCCAGCAGTTTAGGTCTTACCTGCCTGGAGCTTATTTTAGATCAGCACATGCCACCTTGTGGCAAGTTAACACCATGCAGCTGTGCTTTTTCCAGCTCCGTAAAAAACCACTTTTCTTTATTAAGGTTCTACCTTTTTTTTATATGTCATGGATTGCTGTGGGGACAAGATGGGTTTCAGCTCCAGAGTTCCTGTGCTTCACCTCAGTACCTCCTGCACAGCGTGGAAATCTCACCATTTCAAGGTGCTGGCATTTTGCACCATGATATCAGGCCGACATAAAATGTGCTTTTCAGCAAGGGGTACTGAGTGCCTTCTGACTCCAAGCCATCTGAGGAATAACTCCGAGGGTAATACCTGAAGTACGGTATTGTAAAGAATATGGAACATTTACCTTTCAGCTTTTACCTTCATTTCTCCATCCAAATTTTGTGGTCCTTCCCTCTCTTGCACAAAGCACTGGATTTAGATGCTTTATTCTTCTTATTCTTCCTGACATCCCACTTGCTCACTGGGGCTAGCAGTGCTCTTTTCCATTGCAAACACAGCCTTTACAAAGATGATTTTGGTTTTCACTGCAAGCCTTTCATTTGCAAATGCACGTCATGCATTGTACAATATCTGTCTTGTTTGCAATGAATGCCAGTGTGATGGGAAGGGAACAAAAGACTGCAAGGGATAATCACCAGATGTAATGAAACAGTGCCAATAGCAAGAGAAAATAGCTGCAGAGACTGCTTCTGGGGCTGGAAAAGTCCTCAGTGGAATGTGCCAATGCTGTTGTGAGTTTGGAGAGTGGATCCCAAGCATGATCAAGTTTGTGTGCAGATTCACTGGTGCCAGTGGATCTTCTCAATACTGAGTATCTTGCTGGAACTCATTCATGTTTTTAACTTTCCACCTTATTTCTGGAAAAGATGAATGATCATAGAATCAGAGAATCATGGAACCATAGACTGTCCTGATTTGGAAGGGACTCACAAGGATCATCGAGTTCAACTCCTGTCCCTGCACAGGGCAACCCCAATATTGACACCATGTGGCTGAGGGTGTTGGCCAAAGGCTTCTGGAATATTGTCAGGCTTGGTGCCGTGACTGCTTCCTTGGGAAGCTGTTGCAGGGCTCCACCACCTGAAGAACTTTTTCATAATGTCTAAACCTAACCATCCCTGTCTCATCTTCCTGCTATTTCCTGAGGCCCTGTCACTGGTCACCAGAGAGAAGAGCTCAGGACCTGCTCCTCCTCCTCCCCTTGTGAGGAAGCTGCAGAGCTCAATGAGGTCTCTCAAACTCCCTTTCTCCAGGCTGAGCACACCAAGTGACTTCAGCCATTCCTCATACAGCTTCTCCTCTAAACCCTTCACCAACTTTGTGATGATGCTGACTGCCACAGGTTTCCCTAGGTGTTTCGCCTGGGCACTGTGTTGGTTACACCTCCCACTCATCTCTCCTGTCCTCTGCTGTACAACAGCATGAGGATGGGAACTCCTCACTGCCAACCGGGTTTAGCTTCAGAGCAGGACAAGTGCAGCAGATACAATTCTTCTCCCTGCCATGACCTTTCAATGTCCTTTCATTTGGTTTCTTGTGGATTTGCTTCCTATTTCCTCTAAAAAGGTGCGAGTGTTTCTCTACTGTGTTACCCTGTTCTGGAGATATTTCTTATGCTCACTGCAATTTTTTTTTAAATTGGCTGCTTTTTTATGGGACCTGGTATTGAATTTCTCTCTACGCATCCTTTCAGGGTTTGTGCGCTTTACATTTGTGAGCTCCAAGGCCTTAAACCCATGCTTTGGCCTTTATAATTGTGGTAGCGTGCTAAGTTGAGTGAGGGATTGTTCGAGGTAAGTTTGTTGTCACAAAAGGGCAGGGATTTCTGTAGTTTACTGTCATGGTTTAGCCCCTGCCCAGCCTAATTGGCAGCCAAACACGAGCAGTTCTGTCCCAGCTCCCTTGACCCTCCCTGGGAAAGAGGGAAGGGAAATGAGAGAAAAAGGCTTGTGGTTTGGAAACTAAAAGAGTTTTAATGAAACAAAAATAATAAGAAAGAAAATACTATTAATAAGAAAATAATGATGTACATACAAATATGCAAAAGTGCCCCCTTGATGATGACTCCGTCATTACGGATGCTGCAGAGCAGGCATGGGGCAAAGGTCCTGGGCTGGACTCAGCAGCAGGAGGGAACTAGGTTCAGGAATGCACGGAGCCAGCATCAGGGCCAAAAAAAAAGATGAGGCCCTCACTGGATATTGGCCATGAAGAAGAGTGATTTACCCTCATGATCCCCCAGTTTTATCCCCAATGTGACATACACGGGATGGAATCCTTGGCTGGTCAGGTTGGGATCACCTCTCCTGTCCGCTTCTCCCTGCAGGTGCCACCCTTTCTCTCCCGTTTCCTTTACGGCTCCAACAGCTCCAGGATGGCCTCGGTTTTCACAGGAATAAGCATAAACTCTGGCCTTTCTGCATCCCAGTGCCCTGTGTGATCCCTGCTAGAGGGAAACCCAGTCTGAAACCAGGCAGTGAACTTTCAGAACATGAAATTACTCAGATGAAGTTTAGCTGAAGTTAGAAACTGGTTCTACTGTAGCTCAAACCAGAACATTAACTTTACCCACACCTTTCATTAGAGGAATGTTTTTAATAATAACTAGACCTCAGCTAATAATCACCCCTTGTTTTACAACATCACAGGTAACCTAAAGGAGAAAGGTCCAAGTGTCCTGGGCTCTGGGAGGGCTGCACTTCTTAATTATGAGTAAGAAATTTGACAGCCAGCTTTAACTGCAGTGAATGCTTTCCCTTATCAGGATAGGGAATACAGGGACTTGGAGGCTCTCTTCTCTCCTGTCTTGTGGTTTGTGTTCTGCGTCCAGAAAGATGTTAAAAAAACAGCTTTGCAGCAGGTGAAGGTGTAACCTGCTGCATTTATTACAGTCATCTGTTTTCAGCACTCTTCTGTGCGTAACAATTTTACTTTCTAAAGCAAACGCTTCAGTATTTTTCATATTATGAGGTCTGCAATGGTTGGAGTTATGTGCAGCTCTAGAACAGCAAATTAATAGAAGCCACAATGGAGGAAAGTAAATTTTAATAGGATAACACAGCAACTGTAAGTTTGCAGGGAACTAATTTAAACCATACACTCTTGCTATTCTGCCTTGAACATCAGTAAGAAATACCCTAAGTGAGACGTAATTCATTCTGGTCGTAATGCTAGTGGTATTTTTTTGATGGTTAAAGCTTACCAGTCTACGGCTTTTTCTTTTTCACATTGTAAGTCTTAAATTGAAGGGGATTTTTGGTGACTTCTGCATTAGGTTGGATTGGTTTTTCTGACCTAGAGGTAATAAATGCCAGATCTCCTGCAATGCTCAGTGAAAATTCAGAATTGTATCTGTATGCTTCCAGCCCAGAAAGCCAGACATGACCTGGGCTGCATCCAGAGTATTGGGACCAGCAGGGTGAGGGAGGGGATTGTACCCCTCTGTTCTGCTCTATTGAGACCTCACCTGGAGCCCTGAGTTCAGTTCTGGAGTCCTCAGCTCAGGAAGGACACGGAGCTGTCAGAGTGAGTCCACAGGAGGCCACAAAGATGATCCGAGGGCTGGAGCAGCTCCCATCTGAGGACAAGCTGAGAGAGTTGGGGTTGTTCAGCCTGTAGAAGAGAAGGCTCCAGGGAGACCTTAGAGCAGCTTTCATTACTGAAAGGGGTTCCAGGAAAGCTGAGGAGGGGCTCTTGATCAGGGAGTGCAGGGATAGGACAAGGGGAACCATTTTCAGCTGAAAGAGGGGAGATTGAGATGAGATCTTAGGGAGGAACAGCAGTGGTGTCTGCCGCATCCCTGGAGGTGTTCATGATCTGACAGGCTGGGGTTTTAATCACCCTTATCCAGTGGGAGGTGTCCCTTTCCATGGCAGGGGTGGAACTGGATGGGCTTTGAGGTCCCTTCCAACCCAAACCATTCCATGACTCTATGAGTCTGTGATGTTCCCTGCTTGAAGAGAAACCCAGTGCAGTTATCAGAGATCAGTGTACCTTCCGCAAGTGGACTATTCAGATGTTAAAACAAGTTTATTTTGGCTGTGGTCTTGTCTACCATCCATGAATATTTCAGCCAGTAAAAACAGATTTGGAAGCTGTCCATCTTGACTTTAAATTGCCAAGCATTTGCATTCCTGCCAGAATGACACAGACACTTGTTCCTTTGGGGACGTAAGCAGCATGATGGGATGGACCTGCTTTGTCACAACTGTTAAGCAAGTCGCTTCTCTGATGCCACGGAACTGAGATATTTTGGTTTTAATAAAAAATAGGGTGCTTTACAATTGTTATTCAACTCAAGGAAACTGCCTTTGATTCAGGGATATTATGGAAGTAATAAAAAGAGGTTTAAAAAATCAGCACTTTTCTGGAGGTTATTTGCTCAGCTCTGCTATTAATATTGGTTTGTTTGCCAGACTGTGATCAAAAACATTTGGCAGGCAAGGCTGAGTCAGGAAAGTGAGCCAGTAAAGTTGAGCTGTCATCTAAGCACATACAGAAAAACTGTTCTCTTGGCATGGAAAACAGACTGTTTACAGAAATAATAAACATGCCCTCTAAAATTATGTTCCTGCTCTCTAAAATCACGGAAGGTCACAAGACTTTGACCCTACAGAAGGAGCATAACACTTTATGAGACTTCTGTCAAAGCACATGATAAAAAATAAATACACTGCAATAAAGACGTGTCAGCCTGATGGCTCAAATGTGCCTTCCTAACATATTCTGTCTCCTTTCTTTCAGATGTGGTGTGCATGCTGCCACGCAAAGGAAGCCCATCTGGAGGGGATATCCAATCAATCCATTTTCTTGACGTATCAGTTGATGTAATTAGCTTTTGTTTCATCTCCCAAGTAAACCTTGTAAACACTAAAATGTGTCAAAGTAAAAGAGAATTTATTGAAAAGTGTGATTTGCAAAAGTCCTTATGGTGATTCAGCTGCTGGATAGAGCCCCAGATGCTTGGTATCCATGAGGAATAAGAGATTCATCTGGCCAAGACTTTTTTTTTCTGAGCCCAACAATAAACGAGTGAACTGTAAGCGAGGGAGAAAGTGGTGGCTGGCTACCTCAGCAGCTGCCTACAGCCAGAGGAGGGGTGTGTTCACCACCGTTTCCAACATGCCCCAGAGGCAGCAGTCTCGCCTTCTGTTGGCTCTTCAGGATTTGATAAAGCATTGGAAGAGGCTGCCCAGGCCAGTGGTTGAGTCTCCACCACTGGAGGGGTTCGAAAAGTGTGGAGACGTGGCACTTCAGGACATGGTTTAGCAGGCACGGTGGGGTTGGGCTGACAGTTGGACTGGATGATCTTAGAGGTCTGTTCCAGCCTTAATGATTCTCTGATGCTATGATTCTATGATTTCCATGTTTACTCAGTTTGGGTTCTTCCTTCCTCCCCTGTAAAGTGGTTTGTTTAAATTCTGCTGTGTTAGCTCCAGGCACGGGAGTGAGAACTATCACTCATTCTTGAGAGCCCAAGTAAAACAATGAAGCTTTACAATATCATTTGAACATCTTCAGTTGGGAAGTGATGACTGACAGCAAGGTTGTTGTTATACTGGCCATGAACTTTATGGTTGGACTCGATGATAGGTCTCTTCCAACCTGGTTATTCTATGATTCTGTGATTCTATGATTCTATGAACTGAAGTAATTGCAGATGTTTCCCTGCAAAACTTTGTCTGGGACAGTCTATCATCGAGTAGTATTTACATATGAGAACTGAGATGAGGGAACCACAATGTCTTTTCACTTGGTAGATGCTGCTCTTCAGCTAAGCACTGCCTGCGAGTGAAAGTCTGTTTCTAAACTAAACCACAGCGTCACTGACTGGGATCTGCTTACCACAAAAAGCTGTCACCACTGAAGGAGATGGAGAGCACCAGATTTACCAAAGACAGTGTTTGAGTTCTGGGAGGACAGTTTATATGAGTTACAGGCTGCACAACATGAGAATCTCCGTTGACTAGGCTGACATTGCCCCATCCCTGGAGCTGTTCAAGGCCAGGTTGGATGGGTCTCAGAGCAACCTGATCCAGTGGGAGGTGTCCCTGCCCATGGCAGAGGGTGGAACTGGATGGTCTTTGAGGTCCCTTCCAACCCAAACCATTCTGTGATTCTCTGAGAATGCCAAGGCCTGACCTGAGCTTCATACTGTCGCAAGTACATTGGTGTCTGTTTGAGCTGGGTTATTAAAAACCCGATCAAGCTGCAGGTCCACTTCTGAGGGCCATTCAGACTCGTACTCTGTACTTGTACACTGCTGGGTTACCTGTGCATTTTATAGACAGATATTACTCAGTGTCATACAACCGTTACCTCTTCTTCTGGCATCCCTGCAGTTCAGAGGAAGCTGAAGTGTTTCCCCACTGCCTTCCTCACTTGCCATGATCTTCCTCTTCCGTAGAGCACAAACCAGTCCTATGCTCCCTCTTTGGAATTCCACCAGGCTTATACACATTTATAGAATGTAAATGATATGTAAATGTATAAAGCCTGATCTTTCAGCTTGCTGAGGGCAAGTGTGCGAGTGTTTGGCTTAGGGTCTGTCTCCCCCCTGCCTCACAAAACCGTTTAATCCATAAAAACAAAGAAGGAAAAAAAAATCATTGGCTAGTAGTTTCAATTCTGTTTAGTTATAACTCACAGCCCCAAAGCATAAGAATTAAGTTTTATAGTTCATAAATTACACAACACGCAGCACATACTGTTGTTATCTGTACTGCACATAATCTATATGAAGTATAAACACCGATGTCTAAACAAAATACAGAGTCACTATAGGCAATCTTAAACCTCAGCTACCCTCATATGGTATTAATTCAATTGTTTTATG
Source organism: Phaenicophaeus curvirostris (assembly GCF_032191515.1). Taxonomy (NCBI): domain Eukaryota; kingdom Metazoa; phylum Chordata; class Aves; order Cuculiformes; family Cuculidae; genus Phaenicophaeus; species Phaenicophaeus curvirostris. Next base: position 2,391,669 of record NC_091402.1, on the reverse strand, counting down.
TTATACATGCGTAAGAACTAGAAGGGATTTCCTTAAACAACAAACATTGAGGATAAAAAGGTCAGTGTTTATAAAAGTGTCAAACTCAAAGGCTCTTCCATAACTTGTTAGAGGATTGCTATCATTTCAGGCTCACAAGCTAGTCATTCAAGAAGTCCTCCAGAGAGAAAAGCTAAACTTTGGTTTCCACTCATGGGTTGCTACTCCAATCCCTCAGCAGCATGTTAGCAGCAAGCTTGCTGATACAAGACCAGAGAAATCTGGATATAAAAAGAGATCCAAAAAGGGCTGTAGGATGATTCAGTTCTACAGCACGTAGCTCTTGGTAAGTCTCTGGTTTGTGCTCGGAAGCTCAGGAGGAAGCAGCTCCAAGTGTGGTGCAGCTGGCATTCAAGCCATGTTCTTGCTGCTAAGTGTCGAAGAGTGAATTTTCTGATCACAGCTGCCTGTTGCTCTCTCATAGTTCAGGCTGGCGGGGTTGGAAATGAGAAATCATTCAAAGAGACAGGGTTGACTTAGACCTCTGCCATTTATCTGCAGCTCTAAGTATGTGCTAGAAAGCAATGCTCAATCACAGGATGAGACAGGAGAGCTTTCAAAGTCACTGGGTCCAATCCCAGGGCAACTGACGAGCCTTCTCCCTCCTAATAAAATCAAACAGCCTCAGCTGGCATAGCTGGAGTGTACGGCATGGGTTTGGGAGAAGAAGCGTTCATGTAGGAGCTTCAGACTAACAAAAGGGTTGGGAAACTGCTATCTCAGCTAAAAATGTGATCTCCCTGGGCATTCCTGTTGTATAGAGACTGCAAAGAGGCTTCCAAGACAGGAGATTTTTGTAAGAGTTAGGAGGACCAAAATGACTTGTGATGGGTGATGTGGAGGAGGAACTGGAAAGGGAATTCTGTGGTTATACTGTCTGGAGCTTCACCAAGAAGGAGCTCATGAAGTGAGTGCAGTTTTCATAGAATCATGGAATCGTTAGGGTTGGAAAAGGTCCCTAAGATCATCCAGACCAACTGTCAGCACAACCCCACCATGCCTGCTAAACCACGTCCCTAGGTGCCACAGCAATGTGTTTTTCAAACACCTCCAGTGGTGGAGACTCCACCACTGCCCTGGGCAGCCTGTGCCAGGGCTTCACCACTCTTGTCAGTGAAGAAGTTTTTCCTGATATCCAGTCTGAAACTCCCCTGGCACAACTAGAGGCCATTTCCTCTGGTCCTACCCCTTGTTACCTGGGAGAAGAGCCCAGCACCCACCTCACCACAATCTCCTTTCCAGAAGCTGCAGAGAGCGATGAGGTCTCCCCTCAGCCTCCTCTTCTCCAGGCTAAACAGCCCCAGGTCCCTCAGCCATTCCTAGAACCTCTGGGCTCCAGCCCCTTGTGCTTCTCTGCCCTTCTCTTTTATGTCAGAAGGAGGGAATAGAAGCAGTTTCTGGCATGGGTTTCTGGAGGTGCTCCCATGTACTTCCCCACGTCCTGTTTTCAGCACGGCTGCTACCATCAGCACTGAACCCCAGCGTGCACCAAGGTCTGTGGAGCTAAGAGGGAGGTGTGTGGGTGCACAGTGTTTGGCAGAGGCTGTCAGTGATCTGAAGAGCCAGTGTCGGAATCTCTGGATGCGCGAATCTATTGATAGTGCCAGCTACATACAAAAACTTCTCCAGAAACAAAGATTCTTATTATTTACTGTCATTGCTAAAATAACAGCTTTTGTGTGGTCCTATTGCTATTCACTGGAATTCATTAAGTAGAACTTTCCCTTGTGATATCAATGAAAAAAAAAAAAAAGCCTTTTGCTAGAACTCTATTTGGGATGTGATGGGAATAGGCAGAGCATCATAGAATCACGGAATGGGTAGGGCTGGAAGGGACCTCAAAGCCCATCCAGTTGCACCCCATTCCATGGGCAGGGACACCTCCCACTGGATCAGGGGCTCCAAGCCCCATCCAACCTGGCCTTGAACACCTCCAGGGATGGGGCAGCCACCACTGCTCTGGGCAACCTGGGCCAGGGCCTCCCCACCCTCACAGGAAAACATTTCTCCCTCAGATCTCATCTCAATCTCCCCTCAAGCAGCTCAAAACCATTCTGCCTCATCTTTTCCCTGCACTCCCTGACCAAGAGCCCCCCTTCCCTCTCCCCCAGCTTTCCTGGAGCCCCTTTCAGAACTGGAAGCTGCTCTAAGGTCTTCTTGGAGCCTTCTCTTCTCCAAGCTGAACAACCCCAACCCTCTCAGCCTGAAAATCTTTGTGATCTGCAGCTGATTTTTCTGAGTGAGCCAAGGGTCTTATTAAAACTAGTGGAAAGATTTGCATTAGCAGCATTTTCCTGCTGGATCTGTCTTCGATGTTAAACTGCTTGCACTTTTTCCTCTTTGCTTTGGTGTTGATGCCTGCACAGCCATGGATTCCTGGTTAAAGGCCGGGCTGTTCCCTCTCGCTCTTTCCCTCTGGACTAATATTCTTCCTATTGTACAGTTCTCTCCTTTGGACGTTTTAATTGCAAGCTGACTACTCGTTCTCACCTTCTATTTCGCATGGAAACGCTTCTCCCGGTGCTCTCCCCTCCCCGCTCTGCCCGATCCGCGGGGATGCGGGGGGAGCAGGGATCATCCCGAGCTCTTGATGTCCCGAGGATCCCCGGAGTGCGGAGCCGCCAGAGGGCACCCACCGCCCGAGCAGCCCGAGCAGCCCGCAGATCCCAAGCATCCGGAGCATCCCATCACATCCCGCACATCCCACCTCATCCTGAGCATCCCGAGCATCTCGTGCATCCTACGCATCCTGCACAACCACGCAGCCCAAGCAACCTGAGCATCCCGTGTATCCCGAGCATCCCATCACATCCCACCGCACTGCATGCATCCCAAGCATCCTATGTATCCCAAGCATCCCATGCCTCCCAAGCATCCCACGCCTCCCAAGCATCCCACGCCTCCCAAGCATCCCACGCACCCAATTGCATCCCACACATCCCACCACTTCCTCTGAAGCCCGAGCATCCCATCACATCCTACGCATCTCATCACATCCCACACATCCCACCACATCCTAGGCATCCTGGGCATCTTGTTCATCCTGTGCATCCCACACATCCTGTGCATCCATGCAGCCTGAGCAGCCCGAGTAGCCCAAGCAGCCCAAGCATCCAATCATATCTCACTGCATTGCGCACATCCCAAGCAACCCAAGCGTCCCGTCACATCCCACTGCATTGCATGCATCCCAAGCTTCACGAGCATCCCACACATCCTGAGCATCTCATGCATCCTGTGCATCCATGCAGGCTGAGCAGCCTGAGTAGCCCGAGCATCCCTAGCATCCTATCACATCCCACGGCATCACACACATCGCATGCATCCCAAGCATCCCAAGCATCCTGCACATCCCATTGCACCCTGCACATCCCACTGCATCCCAGATGTCCTGAGCATCCCACACTGCCTGAGCATCCTGCGCATCCAACCGCATGCCATGCATCCTGCACATCCCGCTGCATGCCATGCATCCCACTGCATTCTTCTGCATCCCATGCATCCTGTGTATCCTGCTACACTCCACACATCCCATTGCACCCAGCACATCCCGCCACATCCTGTGCATCCCACTGCATCTCAGCACATCCTGTGCATCCCATTGCATCCCATGCATCCCATCATCTCCCACCGCATCCCGCTGCATCCAGCCCAGACACAGCAGCTCCCTCCAGTCCTTCCCTCTGCAGTAAGCAGCATCCTATGGGCTTTTCCCTCTCCGTCTGGTGCGCTGAGTGGGCTCAGGGAAAGCAGGGGAGACCAGGCTGTGCAAAGAGGTGCCATGTTTGCTCCAAGTCCAGAGAGAGGCTACAGAAAATCAGCGAGGAAGAGCTATGGTGTGAGGCAAGAAGGGTGCAGAGATGAACTGGATCAATCCATCCAGATAACTGTCAATGGGTTCTTGGAACTCCACAGTGGAGCCCAGATCTTTGCAAGTGTCCCAAAATAAAGATGGAAAGCAAAATTGTTTAAACTTCTTAGGCAGTCACAGCCATATATGAGTTTGAAATTTAGTTCTGGACATAGGAAGTAGAAAAGTGCCATACCAGGTGTGAGAATAGGGGTGTAGGAAAGGTCAGATTGAGCCGTGTGAGGAGTGGCTGAAGTTACTGGTTCTGCTCAGCCTGCAGAAGAGGAGGCTGAGGGGAGACCACATCATGCTCTGCAGCTTCCTCACAAGGGGAGGAGGAGGAGCAGGTGTTGAGCTCTTCTCTCTGGTGACCAATGACAGGACCTGGGGGAATGGCAGGGAGGTGTGCCAGGGAAGGGTTAGGTTGGACATTAGGAAAAGGCTCTTCCCCCAGAGGGTGGTGGAGCCCTGGAACAGCTCCCAGGGAAGCAGTCACAGCACCAAGCCTAACAATATTCCAGAAGCCTTTGGCCAACATCCTTAGCTCCACAGTGTGAATGTTGAGGTGTCCTGTGCAGGGAGAGGAGTTGGACTGAATGGTCCTTTTGGGTCTTTTCCAGCTCAGGGCATTCTAAGATTCTATGAGATAAGTTCTCATACTGCCTGGAGCAGAGAGCAATTCTGCTTCTGGTGATTTTAGTGTGCAAAAGGGCTTTCCCATGTGGGAAGAATTCAGAAACCTGCTGCAGCATCCAGGGCTGTGAGTCCTTTGGAGAATCCCACTCCACTTGTGTGAAGAGAAGACCTAAAGCACAGTCCAGATTGTGCCTGACAAAGACCTGAAGGGTCAAACTGGAAATCACGAACTGTTGCACTTTCTTTAACATTATAAGAACACTGATCTTTCTTAAGGCTGCTTTTAGAAAGGTGTGTAACTCTCGTTCATCATCACTGAGAAGGGAGAGGAAATCTGTTCCTGCAGTCTGGTAGGATCATTATAACTTTCAGCCTAGGATATTCCCTAACAGTTCCTTTGTGCAGATAATTCCCTTCATATAAATGATAAAGAAATTAATTTTGAGAAATCTCACAGCTTTTCTGTATGCAGCTTGACCTTGATTATCACCACTTCTTTTAAAGTATTTCATTAAAATATGACGTTCCTAATTCCCCGTTTCATTCTCAATAAGACCAGCGTGTGAAGAGTAGGGAGGCCCTGGCCCAGGCTGCCCAGAGCAGGGGTGGCTGCCCCATCCCTGGAGGTGTTCAAGGCCAGGCTGGATGGGGCTTGGAGCAGCCTGATCTAGTGCGACCTGTCCCCATGCCCATTGCAGGGGTTGGAACTGGATGGTCTTTGAGGTCCCTTCCAGCCCTACCCATTCCATGATTCTATGAATGACAATAAGAAAAAACATGCTTATTCCAACCGAAGTGGACTACGGGAGCAAGAAGCTGACAACTGTAGAAATGTTTACCATCTCCCTCCTTCATCCCACCCTAAGTGAATCTATGGGAAGGATTTCCTGTAGGTGTAGGTACCACAATGTAGTGCGTTTATTGGTGTCCAAAGACCCTGGAGGGTCAGTGCAGGGCACAGGACTGAGCTGGAGCAGACAGAGCTGGGGACGAGCATGTAATCCCCACAGGGGGCATTTTGGCTGGGACACATGTACTCCTGAAAGTTAGGGAGCTCTGTGCAATAGCAAATGGTATAAAACTCACTCTGTGAGCCCACGTAAAGACCTGCGACCCAGTGCTGCTGCCTTCCTGCCATGCCTCATGAAAACTAGGTTCGCTTAAACCCAGATCCTGCTCCAATCAAACTGTGGGCCCAACTGCCACGGCAGGAGGGTGAAACTGGATGATCTTTAGGGTCCCTTCCAACCCCAAACATTCCATGATTCTGTGAATGCAGGGTTTGGGGCCAAACCTTGTTTGCAGTTTGCTTAAAACAAACACACCCACACGAGGCACCTTTGTTTCACGATGGACCAGGGCTCCCTGCTTAGCGGAAGGTGAGGAGAGGCAGCCCCTGCCCGGGCACCGGTACCTGTGTGAAATATTTTAATGTCATATACTCGTTCATGAGCAAGACTCCCACATGGAGTTACATTTTTAAGGATCCATTGAATCTCAGCCAAGCTATGGAGATTAAAACAGGTAAAGACCTGAGTAACAGGAGCGGCATACAGAAATCCTAATCTGTGCAGCACAATTTTATTCCAAAACCAATTCTTCTAGCCTGAGGTGGTAGCTCACACTCAGTTTATGAGTGTCTCATCTGGGAACCCATGTATCTTTAATTGCCTTCTGTTATTAATGCTCCTTGCAGCAGGTAGAATCACAGAATCCTAGAATGGTTTGGCTTGGAAAGGATGACAAATCCCATCCAGTTCCAACAACTCCCACTGGATCAGGGGCTCCAAGCCCCATCCAGCCTGGCCTTGAACCCCTCCAGGGATGGGGCAGCCACCCTGCTCTGGGCAGCCTGGGCCAGGGCCTCCCCACCCTCACAGAACATTTCTTCGCAAGATCTCGTCTCAATCTCCCTTCTTTTAGCTGAAAAACGTTCCCCTCATCCGATCCCTGCACTCCCTGATCCAGAGCTTTCCTGGAGCCCCTTTCAGCACTGGAAGCTGCTCTAAGGTCTCCCTGGGGAACTCTCCAGACTGAACAACCCCAACTCTTTCAGCCTGTCCTTGGCCAGGAGCTGCTCCAGCTCTCGATCATCTCCGTGGCCTCCTCTGGTAACACTTACCTGATTTGCCTGAGTCCGTAGGAGCTGATGTTTCCATGCAGGCGGGTTTCAGCTCTGCCAGATGTCCTGGCCTGTCAGACGGAATATCTGCAGCAGGCCGCATTCAAAGCAAAACTTCTAAATATAGGAGGCATTTAGGAGATTTCAGACACCTGGCTGTTCTGTTTTTAGGACATTTTTCTTAAATATTTTGGATCGGTGAGATGTTCTTTCTGGTGTGGCCGGGCTGCAGACCCGTCTCCTGTGACAGGACCTTTAATTTCTAAGGAAACGGGAAGATATTCTATTCATAATCCCTACTGCATGGACACTTTAATGTTTTTGTACCTATATTTTAAAATAATAGAATCATAGAATCACTAGTTGGAAAGGACCCACTGGATCATCGAGTCCAACCATTCCTATCAAATCGAATGAGATACACATACAAACCATAAAGAAAAGAAACAAGAGAAAGGAACCCTTTATTACCTAACTGGTTTGTACTGTTTGGCATTTAACAAAAGCTGTTTTATGTTGGTGGCTGTGCAATTTAGGGGTTTTTCACCAGCTGTAGTGGTGCTTGAGAAAGACCGGGAAGTCAGCTTTAATGTGATTTTAATATGTATAAAACCTCTTGTTGTTTTTTAAATAAGATATTTCCATTAGCCATTATTGTGTTAAATGACTTAAACATCCCCCTGCTGGTCTATAAACCCAAACCATCCAGATCTGACAGGGAACGGGAGAACCAGGAGCCAAAACCAGCTGGAGGCTCACTGTAAAACCGAAGGATGTAGGGATTTTGTTCAGTTTCTTCACTTCACTTTTAGAAGCTGAAGGCCTCAGCTCTGCACAGATGTAGTCAATAACTTTATGAACTATTAGCAGTCCTGTCCCAGTCAGCTGCCTGTGCACACAGTGAGTAACCTAAGCAAACATTTAAGTGTTCACAGCACAGGGGCTGATGTGATGCCATCAAGGCCATCCTTAATTTTGCAACAGATGCAGGGGTTGTTACAGTTTAAACTAATGCAAGACTGATAAGGACAACCCATTGTCTACTGTCTGAAATGGTGATAAACTGGAGAGGGACAGATTTAGACTAGACATACAGAGGAATTTTTCATGATGAGAGTGGGGAGGCCCTGGAACAGGTTGCCCAGGGACATTGTTGCTGCCCCATCCCTGGAGGGGTTCAAGGCCAGGTTGGATGGGGCTTGGAGCCCCTGATCCAGTAGGAGGTGTCCCTGCCCATGGCAGGGGGTGGAACTGGATAATCTTTAAGGTCCCTTCCAACCCACACCATTCTATGATTCTGTGAAATTCCTGTAGAATCTAGAAATGGACAGTGCAGCCACAGGTGCTGTTTCAGACTGTTGTTATTTATTCCACCTACATTTAACTCACCCATTTATGCATCTCCTACCTGTCAGTGGTTTCACACGCACAGCTCCACACCTGTAAGGTTGATTATGACCATGCTGTGCAAGATCAGTTCTAATACAAAACCCTGGTGCGGGCGGCTTTGCACCAGCCACAGGCTGGAGTCCAAGGCCCATGAACACCGTCACACTCCTTTTGGTAGCAGCCCTGTGAGGAGAAAGTGGAAAGATGCTTATAATATGCTGTCAACAAGGGAAAGTATAATTGAGCTCATCTGTTAGCTGCGATGGCATCTGTAGGGGATGCAGTCGCTGTGATGGTGAAGGAACCTACAAATAATAATCAGAAATCACTTCAAAAGGGGAGGCTGCCACAAAAAATCCCCACCCTGAAATCTAATCACTTTTGTGGCTTTTTACTGGCTTGTATTTCCAAGTGTTGCAATGCTTGCCTGGGAACTAGGGAAAAATTAAAACTACTAAATACATAAAGATTTAAAATCCTATATGTAAAAAGAGATAAAGAAGGGGGGTTGTTGTCTTTCACAGTGTGTGTCTTGGTCACTGTTCGTGCTCTTTTTGTGTTCTGTGAAATAGGATCATGCCAGGGACAAGGTGATGAAGCATCCGGATGGATGGGAGGCAGCAGTGACGGAGGAGGAGGGGAACCTCTTTGGGGGTGTTGTCCGCAGTGCTGGTGACTGGGGGGAGATTGCACATATTGGCTGTTCAGCTTTAGGGATCGTTTCCTTACTTGTCAAGCTCTAGAGGAACTGGGGGACCCCTTCACTCCTCCAGAGCTGTTGGAATGTGCTTGGCGAGGAGGACTGATGATGCTCCTCACCTGGCAGGGGGATGCAGAGGCTGGGGCACAGTCCCCTGCGACCCTCGCTCACGCTCGCTGCCTTCAGACTGTGGGATGAGGCCAGGTGTCTGCAGAAAACAATTTCTGGAGTGATACGTGTTTAACTGCTGATGAAGCTTTACTCAGCCGCTAAACATGATGCATTAGTCAGGACTGAGCTATTCCCGCTGCCCTAGTGCTCCTTCGCCTTTAGCCCGTGATGTCACGTTTTCCACTCTCTTCCTACCACTTTGTGGATTTCCTGAGCATTAAGTGCCATGAGAAGTGAGGGAGTCAGAGCCACCGGGACCGATCCACCCCATCTCGGGAAGGGCAAGGGATGCGGGAGGATGATCCCGTGGGAAGCGTGGGGTCCCCCCTGGCCCCTGCCCGTGGGAACGGGGCAGGCAGAGCCCCACAACCCCGGGGACCCCCGACCAAGGAAAAGCAGAGCCCCACAGCTCAGGGACCCCCAACCAAGAAAGAGCAGAGCCCCGCAGCTCAGGGACCCCCGACCAAGGAAAGGCAGAGCCCCACATCGCAGGGACCTCCGATTCCGGGGTGCGGCCCTCCGGAATTTGCCAGCTGTGAGGTGTTCCCAGCCCCTGGAAGTCGCTCCGATCCCCCCGCCGAGGCTCCGCTCGCTCCTAGAGAAAAGTTCTCCCGTTGCGAAGTCTCCTGAAGGATCCAGAGAGCTTTAATTTTTATTATATTTTCCTCGATAGACTTGTCGGAATTAGGAGAATACTGTGAGAACTCAGCGGCGGAGCCGGCGATGTAAGAAATGCAGCAGAACTCTTATTCCCGTTAAAACGGAGACACGGGGAAGCGGCGGGGTTCCTGCCGCAGCGAGTTTTACATCGCAGGGTGAAGCTGTTTCCTCCTTCACAGCAAATTTTTCCCTAGTTTATCTGTCATCCCGTTCCAGGAAAAAGGGAGAAGTCGATCAAGGTATCCAAAGTGTAAAACTAAGCTGAGGAAGCCTTTAAAAATCGTCCCGCTCGGATGCAAAATGACGATTAGAATTGAATCTGAACGGGATAAACGCGACGACGGTTCCTGCAACGACTAACATACATTTGTTATGAATTTGTATAAAATATGTACTATATTTAAAAATAGCTACCTCCAGAAATACGCTGTTTCTAACAGTTTTATAAAATCTGTCACTGCTACAAGCGAAAAAACCAAACCAACCCCGCTTATTAAATGAGGAGCGGGTTTGCACAGAAAGGCGATTCCCTTCTGATAGCTGGAGGGGGGGAAAAAAAATGTATAAAATGTCCGGCTCGCAGCTTGTTGATCCCATTCCTGCCTGAACCCCCCGTTCTGCTGCCCTCCCACTCCGAATCGGCGCCGCTTGGGAAGGAGCCGCTGGGGGAGTCGCTCCGGATCGGGGTTATGGGAGCGGGATGCGGAGTGAGGGCGCGGGGAAGCCGGACAATTCCAGACAATGGGAGAGCCGCAACTAAAAAGAATATTAATTGGTGTGCTCTTCGCTACGGGATGTGCCCTGCAACGATTTTAAATCACTGGCCGCAGCCGGGCGGTGGAGTTGATCCTTCCTTTCTTACAGCGCGGCATCAAAATATTAAAATAAGCTCGTTTTCCATAAAAGTTCTTTTTTACAAGTGAATTTGGGGCCGGTGGCCTGCGCCCGGGGTGAGTTTCGGCTGCGGGAGCCTCCTCCCTTCTGCAGCATCGGGGCTGACGTTCCGCGAGAAAATAACCCCTGAAATTCTCAGAGATTATTCCGTGTGCTGGGAAACGCTCCCCGGATCCTCACCTGCTCGGGCCGGGGGGAAAGGCTTGGAATTATCAATGAGTTTTGTTTTATTATAAAGAATAAAAACCCGGGGTGCGAGGGGGTGGGTGGCGTGTCTCAGGCAGGGTGTTCCGTGGCTGCGCTGCTCTCGGCGGCGAAGCCCTTGAAGCGATCACGACCGAGTTCTTCTCTCTTTACTCGTAATTATTCTCTTTGTTATTTATTACGATAGTTCCAAAAGGCCTCGTTATGCCGGAGATCAGCACCTTGGGGCAGACGGACTAAAGGATGAGCGGGCAGGGAGCCAGGTGAGGAATCCGAGAGGGATCCTGCTCCGAGTTTTGGGGCCCCGCTCCCCTCGATTCGGGCTCCCGGGGCGCTGGGAGGGACACAGGGATCGGGATCCACGGCTTCGCTCTGTTTCCCCACCTCGCCGGTGATGCCTGAATAAACGGGAGCCCTGGGGCTCAGGGCAGGTACCGGGGCGGTTCTCAGCCCCGCGGGTTCCCCCTGCGAGGGGCATCGGTTTGGATGGAGAAACGCGGAGAAAACGGACAAATCCACGCGGAAACGCTCCGTGCCGGTGGCAGCAAACACAGGGAGCAGGTGATCTGGGAAGGCAGGGGGAGCACAGCCAGAAATTAATCCGAGGGACGCCTCGTTTCTGCCGAACGCAGCGGTTAAGCGGCGCCGCGGAACGACGGGACGTTAGGAATTAATTAAGGCTAACGAGAGCGAGCAGCTCGGCCTCGTGTCCGCGATGGTTCCTTGAAAGCCTCCAAGTATCCTTTCCGCTCCCATTTAATTAAAAATCCCGTCCCGGCTGTCCCCATCCCGGGCGCACCTCCCGGCGGGTCGAGGCTTTGCTGGCAGCGCCCCCCCCCCGCGCTTCCCAGCCTCAAATCCCTGGGATTTTGGTGGAAAACCAGAAGGGCAGAGGCTGAGCCTTTCTGCCCCCGGGGCTGAACCCGACGCCCACCCCTCCGCGTGCGACAGCGGCTGGGAGAGAGCCCTGGGATGAAGCCGTGGGATGAAGCTCTGGGATGAAGCTCTGGAATGAAGCCCTGGGATGAAACTCTGGGATGAAGCCGTGGGATGAAGCCCTGGGATGAAGCCCTGGGATGAAGCCGTGGGCTTCCCTGGAATTCCCTCCCCGCTTCCCCCTCGGTTCCTGCGTTTCTCCCGGGGGTGAGGAGCGGCGGGACCCTCCCACGGGATTCGTGCACAAAGCACGGGGGTAATTAGCAGGATGGCTCATTAATTGTCCGCTGCCTTGCGCTGTGCGGGCTGGAAGGGAATGAAACGGATCTCCTTGTACCGAGCAAAAATTCGGCGTGAAAGGGCTGTGGAAGGATGGGGATGGGAACGGGAACGAGGATGGGGACAAGGATGGGGATGGGGATGAGGATAGGGATGGGGCCGGAGATGGAAAAGAACACAGGAGTGGGGCGGGCACGGGGATGGGAACGGAGACAGGGATGGGGACAGGCGTGGCGATAGGAAGAGGAATGGGGACTGGGATGGGGATAGGGCCGGGGATGGAGGAGACAGGGATGGGCATGGGGATAGAGGTAAGGAGAGGGACAGAGAGAGGGATGGGAACAGGGATAGGGATGGGGATGGGGGAGACAGGGATGAGCATGGGGATGGAGAAGAATGCAGGGATGGGCATGGAGATGGGATCGGAGAAGGGGATAGGGATAGGCGTGGGAATGGCGATAGAGAGAGGGATTGGGACTGGAATGGAGATAGGGCCAGGGCGGAGGATGGAGGAGACAGAGATGGGGATGGGGATGGGGATGGGGATAGGGATAGGGATAGGGATAGGGATAGGGATAGGGATAGGGATAGGGATAGGGATAGGGACAGGGATAGGGACAGGGATAGGGCCGGGGATGGAGGAGACAGGGATGGGCATGGGGATAGGGGTAGGGATAGGGATAGGGATAGGGATAGGGATAGGGATAGGGATAGGGATAGGGCCGGGGATGGAGGAGACAGGGATGGGCATGGGAATAGGGGTAGGGATAGGGATAGGGATAGGGAAAGGGGCAGGGATAGGGATAGGACTGGGATGGGGATAGGGTCGGGGATGGAGGAGACAGGGATGGGCATGGGATTGGAGAAGACGACAGGGCTGGGCATGGAGATGCGAACAGAGACGGAGATGGGGCAGCGGCTGAAGAGAGGGAGAGGGACTGGGACGGGGATAGGGCAGGGGACGCGCGAGACGGGGCTGGGCCTGGGGGTGGGGACGGGTCTGGGGTCGCGGTCGCCGCCGGGGAGGGGGCGGCCGTTCCCTTTATACGTCGGGGATCGGCCGCAGCCCCCGGTCCAGGTGCTCGCCCGCCCCGGCCCCTTCCCCCCCCGCGGCCCCTCCCGCCGGGCGCCGCTATAACAGCCGCGCGGTGCGGGGCGGGGAGAGGCTCCCGGAGCCGCGGGCCGGGGGGGGGGGCGATGGGCAGAGCCCCCGGGGGGCGCCCCGCTGCCCTCGGGCTCCCGGCGGCCGGGGCGCTGCCCTAGGGCTGCGGGGGCCAGGATGCAGCAGCCGCTGGAGCTGGGGGCCGCTCGCTGCCTGCCGGCGGAGCCCTTCCCCGACCAGCGCCCGCACCGCTACCGCAGCTTCATGATCGAGGAGATCCTCACCGGGCCCCCCGAGCCCAAGGGCGCCGCGCCCGCCGGGGAGCTGCTCAAGTTCGGGGTGCAGGCGCTGCTCTCCGCACGCCCCTATCACAGCCACCTCGGTACGTGCCGGGATGGGGGGGGGGGGGGGGGACCCCGAGGGGCTGCGGGACCCGCACCGGCCGCCGGGGAGCCCGAGCGCAGCCCGGAGCGCGGCCCCTGCCAGAAAACCTCGCGGATTTTGCCCTAAAAAAAAAGAAGCAAAGCAACAAAACAAACCCTCTTCGCGCACCCCCTGCCGCGGGAGGAGAAGGGTTTGGGCCTAAAAAGCGGGTTTTAGGGTCTCGGAGCGGCGCTGGGGGGTGTCTGTGCCGGGACTGGAGCCCGGGGGGGGGCGGCGGAGACCGGGAACCCGGCACAGGGGCGGCGGGGCGGTTATTTATAGATATATAATATTTATATACGCATTCACATATATAACATTTATATATCTATTTATTTAAGCGTCTGGGACAGCGTCCGGGGCAAACGCGCCCATTAACGACGTAGTTTCTTTTTTTTTTAACGCCGGAATTCGATATATTTTAAACGCCAGTATTTAATCTATTTCAAACGCCGATATTGGATATATTTTAAACGCCGATAGTGGGTATATTTTACACGCCAGGATACGGTTCCTGACTGCGAAAGGATTGATTTCCCGAGCAGTTTTAGTCTGCGCGGAGGCCGCTCTTTACCCGGACGGTACAGGAGGATCCCGATTTCTTGTTTTCCGTTTAGAAGGGAAAGAGGGAAAACGTCAAAATCCATAGCAAGGGAGCAGCTTTTATTAGAATATTTGGAAAGGACCGTTGTTTTCAAGGCGGGCAGAGCCCTTTGGAGCAGGGAACCAGACAAAAGGCTCCTCGCAGCCCCGGGCAGCGGGATCGGGCCCCGCAAAGCAGCGAGGCCGCTTCGGCTTAGGCCGAGGAGGGGAAGCCCGTAGAGACTCCCCAGAAATCTTTTGCACGCCCCCCGGGCTCGTTGCGGGGATGCGGAGCCCCGGGAGCCCGGGATTGAGCCGCTGGGAACCGGGCGTGGAACGGGGGAGCCGGGATGGAGCGGGACGGGAGGGGACGGGCAGCGGCTCCGGGAAGCGGGGAGCCCTCCGAGAGATGGGGGAGCTCCCCAGGAGCGGCCCCGTCCCTCCGGGAAACGGGGGAACCCCTCGGGGAACGGGGCAGCCCCCCGGCAGCGCCCCGCGGCAGCATCCTCGGGGGTGGGCTCGCTCCTCTTGGGCTCCCGGCGAGGGACGCCAACTGCTCCCCGGTGGAGAACGCTCGGGGGGCCGGGGCTCGGCTGCTGCTGGGCGGCCCCGCTCCTCCCGGGGAACGAGGAGAAGGACCCGCGGCTCCTTGCAGGGTCTGATCCCGGGGCCACCGAGCTCCCTCTATTCCCGGGGCCACCGAGCTCCCTCTATTCCCGGGGCCACCGAGCTCCCTCTATTCCCGGGGCCACCGAGCTCCCTCTATTCCCGGGGCCACCGAGCTCCTTACAACGCCCGGGGACACCGCGCTCCCTCAATCCCCGGGGTCCCCGCGCTCCTCGCATCCCCGGTGCCACCGAGCTCCTTACAGCCTCTGCGATCACCGAGCTCCCCGCACCCCCGGTGTCCCCGCTCTCCCCGCAGCCCCGGGGGGCTCACGCCGGTCTCTCCCGCAGCGCTGCTGAAGGCGGAGCCGGCCGCCGTGTTCAAGTTCCCGCTGGCCCCGCTGGGCTGCTCGGGGCTGGGCTCGGCGCTGCTGGCCGCGGGCTCGGGGCTGCCGGCCGGGTCCCCCCCGGGCCCCCTGCCCCTGGAGCTGCATCTCCGCGGGAAGCTGGAGCCGCCCGAGCCGCCGGGGAAGGCCAAGAAGGGGCGGCGGAGCAGAACCGTCTTCACCGAGCTGCAGCTCATGGGGCTGGAGAAGCGCTTCGAGAAGCAGAAATACCTCTCCACGCCCGACAGGTACGAGACGCCCGGCCGGCGCCGCGGGGAACCCACCGGTTTGGGGTTTTTTTTGGGGGTATTTTTTTGGTTTTGGATTTTTTTTTTTTTTTTTTTTCGCGAAAAGAAGGAGGAAAGCCGGAAAGCGGCTTCTCAGCGCTTCTCTCTCTCGCCCCGCAGAATAGACCTGGCCGAATCGCTGGGGCTCAGCCAGCTCCAGGTGAAAACCTGGTACCAGAACAGGCGCATGAAATGGAAAAAAATTGTGAGTGTCCCCCTCATCGTGTCCTCATCGTGCCCCGCGGGCCCGTCCGCCGGCGAGCCGGCCGGGGGCAACAGTCTCTGTGTGTCTGTGTGGTATCTATACCTCTATCGATAGATTATTATATCTAATACGCACAGGGTTGGACTCGAGGATCCTGGGGGTCTTTTCCAACCTAGTGATTCTGTGATGTGTGTGTGTATAGATGTATATATCTTTATATATAACATATATGTATGTGTACATCTGTATGTGTGCATATATTGCTATAAATATTACAGCTATTACATATATTATTATATATATTATTATATATATTATTATTATATGCATATATGGGTGTACATGCATACATGTGCATATATATATTTATTACATATATCATTATATGCACATATGTGTGTGTACATGTATATATGTATATATTACTATGTATGATATATAATGAATATATAGTATATATAATGAATATATAGTATATATAATAATATAATTCCTATGTATGATAAATGTATGTGTATATATTCTATATATACTTTATATATACGTAGGGATAGGTATGTGAATACATTATAAAATCATAGTGCTCCCGCTTCCCGGGAGAGCATCCATGCAGCGCCGTCCCTCCGGGAGATGCTTCCCGTGGGATCCCCAGGGAAGTTTTTTCTCTGCCTTGTATGTAATTATATATTCATTCATATATATATATACACTCACATGTATACGCACAGGTATATACATATATATACATATGTACGCATACACATATATACATACACACAGAGATGCATGCACATATATACACATACACGTACATACATATATGTGTGTTTATATGCTCCTGGCCCTTAAGGCACCGGTAAAGGCATACATATACATATGTACGTATACATATATGTATATATACACACATATGCGTGCACATATATACGTACACATGCACATACATACATATGCGTGTGTCTACATGCTCCTAGCCCTTAAGACACTGGTAAATACATACATATACATATGTATGCATACACATACATATATATACACACATATGCATGCACATATACACACATATACATGTATATACATATCTATACATGCACATGCATGCATATACATACATCTACGTGTGTCTATGTGCTCCTGGCCTTTAAGGCACTGGTATATACATACATATACTTATGTACGCATACACATATATATACACACACACACGTATATATACACACACACACACATATGCACATATGCGTGCACATACAGGCATATAGGTGTGTCTATACGCTCCTGGTCCCGGGGGCCGCGGTTTGACCCCTCCCCGCCCGCAGGTGCTGCAGGGGGGCGGCCTGGAGTCCCCCACCAAGCCGAAGGGGCGCCCCAAGAAGAACTCGATCCCCAGCAGCGAGCAGCTCTCGGAGCAGGAGCGAGCCCGGGACGCCGAGAAGCCGCCCGAGGTCAGCCAGGAGGAGTGAGGTTACCCGGGGCCGGAGGACACGGGACCCTCGCCGCATAAATCCCTGTGGTGCCCTAGTTATCCGGCAAAAAACCCAACCAACCCTGCATTTTAGGATCGGTTTTATTAACGCGAAGATATTTACTTTATTTCAATAAAATATTTTATGAACTATTGCTCTGAGAAACGCGCTGCTTTGGGGTCAATCGCGATGTGTCCGCGCACAGACCCGCGGCCGCGCTCGGATCCGCAGCCCCGGCAGGTAAATCGCTGCCCGGCGGGTTCGCTCCTGCTCCCGGGAGGCACGATCCGCGCTCCCGACAAGCACGGGTGCTCCGACCCTTCAGAAACACACCCGCTGCTGTCAAAGAACCGAACGGAGCCGTGCGCTGCGCAGCCCAAATGATGCTTTTTTTCCAGAGGGAGAGAGGAGCAGCGCTGGGTGCAGCGAGTGGGTCCCGATCCGCAGCATCCCACGGCATCGCTTGCCTTTTTATCCTTGCTTTTTGAATTGTTTCCCCCAGGTCCCTGCTGTTTATTTGACCTTTGCTTTTTGAATTGTTTCCCCCCAGTCCGTGCTGTATTTTTTAATCCTTCCTTTTAAAATTGTTTTCCCCAAGTACCTGCTGTATTTTTCACCCTGACTTTTTTAATCGTCTTCCCCAAGACCCTGTTGTATTTTTTATCCTTATTTTGAATTGTTTTCCCCGAGTCCCTGCTGTATTTTTTTTTTTCTCCTGTCGAAATATAAAATTATAGAGCATCTATAGAGGGGGCGAGGTGGGCGAGCAAGAAGGGGGAGGTGGGCGAGCAAGAGGGGACGGTGGGCGAGCAAGAAGGGGGAGGTGGGCGAGCAAGAAGGGGGAGGTGGGCGAGCAAGGGGAGCGGAGGCAGCGCCTTCGCGGTGTGTGCGCGGCTGGGAAGGAGCGAGCGGGGCCCGCACTGAAGCCCTTGCTGGGATGGGGGTGGGGGGCACTCATTAGGCCTGCCTCCCAATTAAAGGCTGTAATTAGCAGCCGGGGCTGCTGTCCCAGCCGGGCTCGGGGTGGGGGGTGGGGGGGGCGGGGAGAAGGGTTTCCTTCATCCCAGGTTAAATGTTCTCCCGGGATGCGCGCTGGAGCGGGATGCGGCCCCCACCGAGCTGAAACGACTTCTGGATTTCAACAAACAAATTCCTTCGCGATGTTTTATTTAACCTGGGGGTGAGGATTAAGGCTGGGAAGATGGTGGAAGGGGCACGGCGGGCGCTGGGCTTTGCCCTGTTCCAGCTCCGGGCGTTGCGTTGGGCAGGGATAAAGGGATAATGGGATAATGGGATAACGGCGTTGGGAGCAGCAGCCAATTCGGATTAAAAGGTAGATTCTCTGTGCATGAACCTGAATTAACAGAACGGCGAGCTGTGCCCACCACGAATGCTGGAAAAAGTATTTTTTTCCCCTTCTTATTAATTTGCTATGTATTCAATATTTTAGTTCACAGTTTTCTGCCGTGGAAACCTGCGCTGCAAATCTCCGTGTTTACTGTGAGAGAGTTTAATTCACACTGAATTCCTTTGCAAACTCTTTAGCGAATGTCGGAAAGCCTCGCGCATCTCAGATGTGTTTCTGCTGGAAGTTCTCGGCGTACCCCAAGGCTTTTGGCATTTCCTTCTGAGCTCAGAGACAGGAGGGATTCTAAAAGGCAGCAAAAACCTCTGAGGAGCTGTTGTGTTTGTGCCACAGCTGCTCCTGCTGCGAGGAAAGAAATAAGGAGCTTAAAATAGGTCATAAGTTGAAGTTTGATTATTTCGGATACAAAAGCAACCTGTGGGGTTGAGGACGTCCTGGCCTGTTCTAGGGGAACGATCGCTGTCATTTAGCTGAACAGATGTCAGACCCAACTACTTTATGAGGAATTACCTAACTGCTTCGGGAGGAATTATTGCCGTTTACTGCCACCAACGGAGCTCGGGGAACAGCACGGCTCCAGTCATTGCTGTCGTGATAGAATATGAATATTTTCCTTTCGCTCTGGAGTAAGCGATTGCTTTTCACAGTCCATGAGGAATGTTATTTTATTGTATTTTTCTCTCCTGGATAGCAAGAGGGAAGCAGGAAGGGTCTGAGGGAGCCGTGCCTGGGCTTTCTTGTAAAATATGGAGGGGTTTTGTCCCCCTGTGTCACTGGGCTGGTGCTGCACCTCAGGACAGCGGCTCTGAGCTGGGAGCAGAGGGCTCCTTCTGTTCGAAAAGCAAAGGCGAGTGCCACCAGCTAGTAGTGACAACACGTCTGGGTAATATCCGAGTGGCTTTACAGGGCTTCGGGGCTCCCGGCAGCCAGCATCAACAACCCTCGCTGGCCGGTGAGCGATCGGGAGGAAATTACGGCAGGCCTCACCCGCGCACGGGCTTGGCGCTGATGGATGGTTTCTGTCAGAGCAGCGTAATTGTTCCATCTTCTAATTAGCTTTTCATAGAATCATGGAACAGTTCGGGTTGGGAGGGGGTCTCAAAGCCCATCCAGTTCCACCCCCCACCATGGGCAGGGACACCTCCCACTGCGTCAGGGGGATCAAAGCCTCATCCAACCTGGCCCTGAACACCTCCAGGGATGGGGCAGCCACCACTGCTCTGGGCAACCTGGGCCAGGGCCTCCCCACCCTCACAGCAAAAAGTTTCTCTCTAAGATCTCATCTCAATCTTCCCTCTTTCAGCTGGAAACCATTCCCCCTCATCCTATCCCTGCCCTCCCTGATCCACAGCCCTTCCCCAACTGAATTCACTGCTATCCCGAATGGCTGTGGGTGTCTTTAGGCTTCAATGTTCACAAGGCTTCAGCTGTGTCAGCGCAGACACGCGGAGGCTCTGACAGGGCTACGTGGCTTTGTCCAGCACTGCCATTTCTCCTCAAAGCCCTGTTCTGTCTGCAGGAATGATCTCTCCCTATAGCCCCACAAAACAAAGCTGCCAGAAAGGCTGCCCCCATCTCAGGGTTTGTTTGTTGTAAAGTACACATACAGCTCATGTACATGATGTTTATTCTCTTTCCTGTATATAAATAAGCTACGTTGGTTATAACACATTTATTCTGGCAGAAGTGCACCCGTGCTGGGCAACTCCATCACTTTAATTACACCAGCCCAGGTAAAACAGCGTGTTTTCTCTGTAAACAAAGTGGAAGGGTGTAGATTGAAGGCTGGAAAAGCATCACCAAAAGTGGATTCTTCCCATGTTTGAATGCTAATTGGGTCACGGTTAATTGGCAAACATTACAACGTCTTTCTTAACTCGCCTAAATGGATTTTTTGTTTCCAGTTCAAACATCCGAAATTCTCTTTTTATGAAGCTTCTCAGGGAAACTTGAGAAAGGTTCTGCTTTTTCATATATGTCAGTTTAAAAATAGCTCCATGGAGCCGGACAACTTCAAGATTGATATTGCACGGTTTTACAGCAAGGGAAAAATGCAGGGGTGCTGCTCCGGTGGGAGTGGACAGACACTGTGCTCATGTCACGAGGAGGTGCCGCGGGGAGCGACCTTGCCTGGATTCTCTGTGCTGAGGCAAGTGGAGACGTGCTGCACCCTCCTGAAAGGTTCTAGAGCAAAGCCTCGCGGGGTCTCCTCACCAAAGAACCCCAAAATATGGCCTTAACGCTGCCCTTACTCCTCCAGAGGAGGAAAAGATTCAGGGGGATGGGGGGTGGATGGGAGAGGGTGGAGGGATGTGATGGGAGGATGGAGTAGGACATGGGAGAGCATGGAAGGATGTGATGGGTTGTGATGGGAGGATGGTGGGGGTGGAAGGATGAAGGGTCCGGGGGGATGTGGTTGGAATGGAGGCACGTGGGGAGGATGGAGGAGAAGGGGTGCAGGGGGACATGAGGATGGAGGGGCGTTTGGGGTGGGCGGGTGGGTATGGAGGGATGTGGAGGGTTGTGGTGGGAGGATGCAGGGAGGAGGGAGGAGTGGGAATGCAGGTGGTTGCGGGGGGGATGCTGATGGGATACGAGAAGGTGCGAGGGTCTATGGAGGGATGCGGGGTGGATGGGGGGAATGCTGAGGGATGTGGAGGGTTGGGAGAGAAGCAGGGATTTTGAGGTGATGTAGGGAGAACGGAGAGGAATGTGGGAGGATGCAAGGGGGATGTGGAGTGGATGGGGGGAATATGGAGAGATGCAAGGTGTGGGGTTGTGGGGATGATGGGTGGGGAGGCTGGAGGGGGATGTGAAGAAAATGGAGGAATTGCGGTGGGACACAGAGGGTTGCGAGGGGATGTGGGAAGGACAGAAGGTGATGCTGCAGGTGATGCCTCAGGCGATGCTGCCTGCATATATTTTATCAGATGTACTGATAAAATATACTGCCTAGCACCATATGTGTGTGCCGAGCTGAAGCTGGGGTGAGCTAGGCCACCTTGGACTTGGGGAGAAAAAAGTTAACACCTATCTTGTAATTTTTATCACCATTTTGGATAAAAATACAATGAAGGGGTCCATGTGACTCCTTCAGTTAAGTCAAATTCTCTAAAAGCATATGAAATACAGTTACCAGGCGTTTGTTTTACTCCTAAATGTTGGATTGAGGTTGTAACAAATTTGGTTGTTTCAGCTGAATTGTATGGCAGACAAAATCTAAATGTTGAGAGCTTTATTGCATTAAATTTGGTCGAGTAGTATGTAAATGAAGCTCAGGGCAATTTTGCATTAAATACACTAGCATGGCTCTTGGTACCAGCTAAGCAGAGATTATAAACTTCTCCATCTACAGGAAATTTGCCAGAATGAAGGCTTCAAGATCTGGATGGAGTTACCTTTGATGGAATTGGTGATGACTATTGTGTCCCTCGGCAGCGGTTTTCATAGCATACTTAAAAGATGCATCTTCTTATCCACGCAGCTCTGTGTTGATGGAAAAAAATCCTAGTCAGAGTCTTGTACGGGTTCATCAGTTTACAAAAAGAGTCCATTAAAACATTATGTATAAAATGGGTTCTTCCTCTGCTAGATCCTCAAATCCATTGTTTACACTGCACCTATATTAACAAACCACAAAATAAGCTTCTAGCATTTCTAAGACATTTCTTTTTTTTTTTTTAAGTATGGCAACATGGAAACATTCTGAAATTGAAATGGCATATAAAGTAAATTAATAAAAGAAGATTGATCTGTATCTAACATTTCAGTAGTAGCTGGAATGAGAAGATTTCATTCTTTCAACACAATTCCCACCCCCTCTTCCCCGATAGTTAAATTAAAAAGTGTTAGGCAGTGTGTATTCACTCCCTGAACAGATATTGAAAGATTATTTAGAGGATATCTATTTAGATAATATACTATTATCTCTGAATGGATATTGAAGGACTATATTTAAATGGAAGGCACTGTTCAAGGAGGAAACCCTTGAGTTAGCGTTAAAGACATTGCCTGCTAAGTTCAAGCACAAATAGGCTTAAAGAGTGATGTCCTTTTTCATTCACACTTGGAAGTTATTCAAGCATGATTTGCAGTCCAAAATTATGCAAAAAAAAAAAAAAAGGTTAATTTATGGTGGCCACTTCTAGTCTGATATTTTGGAACTGCAAACTTGCTTGTGCAGGATTCTTAGAGCTCAGCAACGTTCCACGAGGATAAAGAAAATAAAGGGTAAATGGATCTCGGAAGAGAACAGGCAGACACGTGGTGGTTATTCGCACACTGAAAACTACACGTCCCAGGAACTCGGACATCTCTCTGAAGACCCCATGCTGTGGTAATTAGGAGAAGAGACCCCCAAACATTATTCTGGGAATGTTTATATGAGTTACAGCACAACAATTCTCCAATGCCCAAAGTTGTGCTCGGCATAGGATAAATATTGTATTGGGGAGGTAGTAGAGAAGTGACGGCTGCCCCATCGCTGGAGGTGTTCAAGGCCAGGTTGGATGGGGCTTGGAGCCCCTGATTCAGTGGTGGGTGTCCCTGCCCATTGCAGGGGTGGAACTGGATGGGCTTTGTGGTCCCTTCTAATCCAAACCATTCCATGATTCTACAGAGTGGTCTGGGCATGAAGCTACATACGGTAAAATGCAAGTCTGGCTTAGGCTGGCAAGGAAGGTGCTCCCAAAATACAATGATTTCTTACTGTGATAAAGTCTGCGAGGGAGAAGCTGACTGCTCACTTTGAGCTAACAGGCTTTTTGCTTCTCTGCTGCTTGATTACAAGGTCTTAGAGGGATTCCTGCCGATTGATGTTGCTAGGCATGCTTTTCTGAGGTATTTACTAGCGATTAAACACAAGTATTTAAGAATAAATAACATAATCCCAAATGATTTTAAATGTCGTTCTCTCTTATTTGTATCACTTACTGAAGTATGGAAATGAATAACATCTTGTCTAAATTAAAATACCTATTAATAGTTTAGAAAAAAAGTTTGTGTATCTCGTCCTCTTCTCCGCTCCGTAAAAGTGAAAGTTGGGTTGCTGAACGCTCCCATTTCTTAAAGAGGAATTCTCATAGGGCTTGCTCTGTCGATGTAAAATGCTGGATTTTTTTGTGCTAGTCCTTGCAGATGTTCAGAGCTTCCTCGGTTCTGGTGACTGAGGCTGATCGCTGCTATCGGGAAAAAATTAAAGGGCACTGCAAGGGTTCTTCTTTTTACCTTAATTCTGTTGTGTGCTTTGAAATTTCCACCTTAATGAGTGTGGAAATATTTCATATTCAGATTTTGTGCTGTGAATTGTAGAAGTCACAGGGTATTGCTCGTTTCCTGGTTGGACGGCACTCCTCACCGGATAAGTGTTAGCGTACGGATCATGTCTGTAATATCCGAACATGCCACGGTGAGCTCGGTGGTTATTTGAAAGTAATATTCATTATTCACTAGTAAAGTACAAGTGCTCAAATATTTGCAGAAAGTGAACGTAAAGCGGCTGTAATTTGCTTCTGAATTTTAATGCATATTTACCGACTCCTGGCTAAGCTGCAATGTATGCGTGGATGGGACAGAAAGCTTGGAAATGCCAACGCTTTACACTTTGCAACGTGTAAATTGCAGCTAAGCCCACTGGATTTAACTTTTATATCCTTAGTTTACAGGGAAAAACGCAGACCAGCTTGAGAAAAAGCAAAAACAAAAGACTTAAAAAAAAAAAGCCTACGTAGAGCGTCAGAAGCTTTAGATAAACACAGAAATTAGTGGTCTGTAGCCTTGGCTGGCTTGTGGGTAGAAAGTAAGTCATGTATAGTTTAACTCTTCCATTGCCAGCAAGCACAAGCCATGCCCAGCAGCTGACGGGGAAGCGTGTTACTCAGGCATGAGCTCTGCGAGTCAAGATCTCTCCCGCTGCTTCCAAAGAACTCGTTCTCTGGGTGGAGGGTAAGGAATTAGTTGCAGTTTTTACAAAATGTAATTTCAGCCAAAGTTTGTGTTTTCAGCGTGAAAACAGGCTCTGTGTGAGCAGGGCTCAGGAAAGGGTGTTTGGTTTCAAAGGGATGCAGTTTGTTGAGAGCTGGAAGGCTGGGTAAGGCAAATGCTGTTGGGTGACACGCCACACAGACCATGCGTGGCACCTTTCAGCTGCCTTGACACAGATAATTTCCAGTTAGTTTTGGTGCCATCTAACCCCTAATGGGACAGGAAATACTGAGATGGCAAAACTTCCATAGTTTTGAAGCCTGTGTTCCTAATGCTTCAAAATTCAACACAAGTGTTGCTGCTGGAATTCCTGCTCTGGATTTCCAGAATTGCCTTGTGCTTTCACCGTGTTGGCAGTGCAAACACAGCTTAAGGGATCCAGGAGGTAATGGACCCACCGAGTATGTGTTGTATGAGTGGTTTTCATGCTTCCTCTGAGCTTTGGGGTGCTGTATAGCCAAAGAAGCTGTAGATGAAGTGTAAGAGTGATGGTTCGCTGCCAACAGGAGTATTAGCAAGTGTGTTTGTGGCATTTGCACGGTCAGAAAGCCATTCTGTCTCCTCCACAGACTCACAAATTCCTCTGCTCAAAAAGGGTGAATTTTTCTTGCCTTCTGGGCCTCTAAGAACATAAAAGGCATTTGCTTCTTTCCTTGCTTTGCATGATTATGTGAGCAGAGCTTTACATGTACCTAGTTTTGAAACCACTGTGTTTTCCTTCTGCCCAGTAGTCCTTATTCTTCCAGCAAAGCTCTTTTCACTGTGTTGCATGATACAGCTTTTAGGTTTTGAAATGATGCTTAATTCAGAAGACGATGCTTTTCAGAATGGAAAGGAGAATGTCAGGAAGGTGAGGAAGAGATCTTCGTGTTTTGCTGTGAGCCCATTGTAGCCCCCACGTAACCTATTGGATGGTGCTTAACAGGGATGCACATGGAAATGCTGCTTAGAAACATCCATGGCGTGGAGAGAAAAAGCCTCTTTATTGTCTTGAACTCTTCTTGCTAAAGCAGTCCTAGTGTATTCCTAGGGTATATTTATAGGATTTCATACTTAAGAGTTCCAATCATAGACCAGCATCTGCTTTGGAGTCCACAGCACACGAAGGATGTGAATCTGTTGGAGGAAGTCCAGAGGAGGCCACAGGTATGATCCAAGGGCTGGATCACCTCCCGTACAAGGACAGGCTGAGAGAGCTGGGCTTGTTCAGCCTGGAGAAGACAAGGCCGTGGGGAGACCTTAGAGCAGCTTCCAGTACTGAAAGGGGCTCAGAGAAAGCTGGGGAGGGGCTCTTCAGAGAGGGGCTCTTGATCAGGGACTGCAAGGACAAGAGGAGGGGGAATGCTTTTCAGCTGAAAGAGGGGAGATTGAGATGAGATTTTATGGAGGAATGTTTTGCTGTGAGGATGGGGAGGCCCCGGCCCAGGTTGCCCAGAGCAGTGGTTGCTGCCCCATCCCTGGAGGTGTTCAAGGCCAAGTTGGATGGGGCTTGGAGCCCCTGATCCAGTGGGAGGCGTCCCTGCCCATAGGTGAGCTTTAAGGCTCCTTCCAACCCAAATCATCCTATGATCCATGCTTCTGGGTGTTGCAATGCAGGATGGGTGTGGTCAACCTGTTGTGTTCTCTTTCTTGTGTTGCAATCTTTATGTTTTATGAAGGGATTTATAAAAGCAACCAACATCCTGACAGAAATTTTTGTAACCATATCATGATGTGATCTGTTTGTTGGATATGGAAAAAAAAAGTCGGGAAAAAATGTATTCAAAACTAAAGATTTTGATTCTGTATGGTCCCTCCCAGTGTCTTCTCTTAGATGAGACAAATTCCAGAGGAGATTTGATCCCTATATGAATATGGAATAGTTATGTTTGGGTTGGATAAGAAAATGAAACCTTTATAACTGGAGAGCCCCTAACTGGTGGTACCCAAAACTGGGTCAAAGATCATGGCACATATTTGTGTTTTTTGCCCTATTAAACTGAAAAACCTGATAATGTTTTTTAGGCTTGGATACATGGCCTCTACAAGAATTCTTTTCTTCGACCTTACATTTACATATCTCACATTTTCCAGGTGTGTTTTCCCTGATGTTATTTTTATTGGTGCATTCATAGTAAATCATCCTTGAGTGTCCACAAATTCTGCGCAATATACATTCTGCCTCTACATTCAATGCTGGTGAAAGGTTCAAGAGAAAGCATAATTTCTGTGGCCAAAGACTTTATAAAGCTGCTGTACCTGGGAGATGCATCTTCCCTTCCCAGGAAAGAACTCTAAGTTTAATCCTAGATCCACACATGATTTTATAAAGGAGCAAGGTGGCTGGAAATAACGGTTGGTCTAGTATGGTACGGATACAAGTTTCATCACATTCATTCCTATTCAGAAGTATTTTTCCCTACGCTGTTTTTGATCTGGGTTTGGCACAATCTTATTTGTTATATTCAGATCCCTCCAGTCTCTGTTGCATTGGAGCCCTCAAGAGTCAATAGGTGATGAAGAACCACTTTAAAGATTAGATGACTAAAGAGATGACTCCAGGAACTTTAGAGTCGGGGTTACCTTCTCTCTCCTTCACTTCAGTTCTTAATGATGTCCTGAAACAACATGTAATGATGTAATGAAACAACCAAGTTTTGGTGTCTCAACCCTCATGACTTGCCCACAGAGAAGGACAACAGTCAGAAAGAGGAATTCCCTAAGGCTGTGAGGACTGTAGGACCCATCCAGGTTTAACCATGCCCTCCCCACCCCCGCATTTGACAGTGGTCAGCAGAATACTTAGAAAATGGTGCCAAAAATGGTGAGCAAATGGTGATGATCTTCTGTCTGACAGTTGCATTTTACAGTCATTTTTCGCTCAATGATTTCCTGAGGAGAAAATCGATTCGTACTTTAACCTCTAGCAGGCATTTCTTACATTTATTCATCATTTTCAGCTAAATTGTTGTTGGTATATGCCAGATTATCGGGCAACAACTTCTGTTCTCTTTTCAATACATGAGGAACACCTTCCTATTGTTTGCTTTTTTAACTTGCCCTCCGATAATTTCATTTGCCAAGCGTAGCTGATGTGTTTTCAAAAATATATGGCCTCTTTGTTTTTCCCCATGCAAATCTTTTCTTTATGGAGCTCTGTCATCTTTTCCTTCAGCCTTTTTCTGCCACGCAGTGGCTTGTACTGAGGTCCAACATGCTCTTTGATCTAAGATGTGGTGGGTTAAATTTCTAACTGAACATCATCTTCCAGCGGTCCTGGATTACTGGTGAGGTACCACTGAACTGGAGGCTGATGTTGTGCCTATCTATAAGAAGGGGCACAAGACGGATCAGGGGAGCTACAGGCCTGTCAGTCTGACCTCAGTGCCAGGGAAAGTCATGGAGCAGGTGATCTTGAGAGCTATCATGAAGCACATGCAAGAGAACCGGGTGATCAGGCCCAGACAACACGGGTTCACAAAAGGCAGGTCTTGCCAAACTAACCTGATCGCCTTCTATGACGAGGTCACTCGGCTGCTGGATGAGGGAAAGGCTGTGGATGGATCTTCCTGGACTTCAGCAAAGCCTTTGACACAGTCTCTCCCAGCATTCTCCTTGAGAAACTGTCGCCTCTGGCCTGGACAGGTGCACACTCTCCTGGGTGGAAAACTGGTTGGATGGAGGGCCCAGAGAGTGGTGGGAAATGGAGTTAACTCCAGCTGGAGGCCAGTGACAAGTGGTGTCCCCAGGGCTCAGTGCTGGGTCCAGCCCTGTTCAATGTCTTTATCAATGACCTGGATGAAAGCATCGAGGGCAGCCTTAGCAAGTTTGCGGATGACACTAAGCTGGGTGGAAGTGTCGATTTGCTGGAGGGTCGGGAGGCTCCAAAGGGATCTGAACAGGCTGGATCCATGGGCTGAGACCAAAGGAATGAGGTTTAACAAGGCCAAATGCCGGGTCCTGCACTTGGGGCACAACAACCCTGAGCAGCTACAGACTAGGAGAAGTCTGTCTGGAAAGCTGCCTGCAGGAGAAGGACCTGGGGGTGTTGGTTGACAGCGACTGACCATGAGCCAGCAGTGGCCCAGGTGGCCAAGAAGGCCAATGGCATCTTGGCTTGTATCAGAAACAGCGTGACCAGCAGGTCCAGGGAGGTTATTCTCCCTCTGTACTCAGCACTGGTGAGACCGCTCCTCGAATACTGTGTTCAGTTCTGGGCCCCTCACCACAAGAAGGATGTTGAGGCTCTGGAGCGAGTCCAGAGAAGAGCAACAAAGCTGGTGAAGGGGCTGGAGAACAGGCCTTATGAGGAGCGGCTGAGAGAGCTGGGGGTGTTTAGCCTTGAGAAGAGGAGGCTGAGGGGAGACCTCATTGCTCTCTACAACTACCTGAAAGGAGGTTGTAGAGAGGAGGGAGCTGGCCTCTTCTCCCAAGTGACAGGGGACAGGACAAGAGGAAATGGCCTCAAGCTCCACCAGGGGAGGTTCAGGCTCGACATAAGGAAAAAATATTTCACAGAAAGGGTCATTGGGCACTGGAACAGGCTGCCCAGGGAGGTGGTTGACACATCTTCCCTGGAGGAGTTTAAGGTGCGGGTGGATGAGGTACTGAGGGGCATGGTTTTGAGATTGGTGGGAATGGTTGAACTCGATCCAGTGGGTCTCTTCCAACCTGGTTATTCTATGATTCTATGTTTCTATGATTCTATGAGGCAGCAGTGGCCCAGGTGGCCAAAAGCATCCTGGCTTGGATCAGAAATGGTTTGTCAGCAGGAGCAGGGAAGTGATCATCTCCCTGGACCTGGTGCTGGTGGGGCTGCACCTCAAATCCTGGGTTCAGTTTTGGGCCCCTCAGTGCAAGAAGGACATTGAGGGGCTGGAGCACATCTGGAGAGGAGGAATGGAGCTGGGGAAGGGTCTGGAACCCAAGGGTTATGGGAACAGCTGAGGGACCTGGGGCTGTTTAGCCTGGAGAAGAAGAGGCTGATGGGAGACCTCATCGATCCAGGGCAGGTGAGGTGGGTGCTGGGCTTTTCTCCTAAGTACAAAGGGATAGGATGAGAGGAAATGGCCCCAACCTGCACCAGGAGGGGTTTAAACTGGATATTACAAAACATTTCTTTCCTGACAGAGTGGTGAAGCACTGGTAGAGGCTGCCCAGGGCAGTGGCTGAGTCTCCATCCATGGAGGGGTTCAAAAATTGTGTACATGTGGCACTTCAGGACATGGTTTAGCAGTCACGGTGGGGCTGGTCTGATGTTTGAACTGGATGAGCTTAGAGGTCTTTTCCAATCTTAGAGATTCTATGACTCTGTCTGCAGAGAGTCAGTCACTATGTAGGCATGTGCAGTGCTGCTTAAAGCAAGAACAGCCAGTATGGACCATTCTGGCTCATGTTCCTCCATATGTTTTATTATGAGCTTTTTGAGAGTTCTGGCTGTAAATCCATATCTATCCATGGTATCTGAAATCCCCCATATCAGTGGTTTTGGAGTGCTGGAATAATCCCGGCTCATGTAATCAGGTTGCCCTCTAATGGTTATCTTTGATTCAGAGCACTCAGGCTTGCTGATGACTGGAGGAATTTTACTTTGTTTCCTGTGGAAGAGGCATAAATTTTTGGCTCTGCAAGGCTATGGTTCACATGCTGGCTGGGTGATGGGTCTGTGCTTCATGGAGGAAAGGGTGGAAGCCCTTTTGGAGACTGTGGATGCAACCCTGTTCATTTATAAAGCTGGTTTTGAGTTATTTTAATTAACTGTACTTTTTAAGAGCTGGAATTCATCGACGTCAAGGTTTGTTATTGAAATGTTTGTGCTGACTTTTCAAAAAATTAGACTGAAAGCAGCCAGAATGGGAACTTTTCCCTGTGTGTCTAATGTTCCATCCTGCCCCTGTATATTCCCAATGAATTCAGAAATGTTCTCTGAAGTCAAATGGTGCAAAAAACCCCACCAAAACCAACCAGAGGGTGAAAAATGGAGGAGGGAGAAGACTCTCACATAGGAAAATATGAAAAAATCTCCCTCCAAATGCTGGAAAAATATTTTTATTTTAAGCCCAGGCAACGTGATTGATTATAAGACTGGTGAGGATGATGGGAAATGTTAACAAAGTAGAGTATTTTTGATGTTGACTGCTTAGTCCGGCACTGTTCTGAGTGGAAATGGACTTCTAGGATCTCGCAGTGTCCTATTATCCCTGCAAATATGTTCTGGCTGCATTCGAGTAATATGTTCAGCTTGATTTTTATTTTTTTCCCCAGAAGATGTAATTGAGGATCAGCATATAAGGAAGACAACTGCAGTGTTTTTTCCTTTTGAGGGGTAAACCGAAGGTATTTCAGCTGAGGGTTTCCAAAAAACAACAACAACAAATAATCCACCCACATGAAAGAAAATAAAGACACAAAATCACAGAATCATAGGATGGTTTATTTTGGAAATGACCTCAAAACCTATCCAGTTCCACCCCCTGCCATGGGCAGGGACACCTCCCACTGGATCAGGGGCTCCAAGCCCCATCCAACCTGGCCTTGAACACCTCCAGGGATGGGGCAGCCACCACTGCTCTGGGCAACCTGGGCCAGGGCCTCCTCACCCTCACAGCAAAACATTTCTTCCTGAGGTCTCATCTCAATCTCCCCTCAAGCAGCTCAAAACCATCCCCCCTCATCCAATCTCTGCCCTCCCTGATCAAAAGCCCCTCCCCAGCTTCCCTGGAGCCCCTTTCAGTACTGGAAGCTGCTCTAAGGTCTCCCCGGAGCCTTCTCTTCTCCAGGTGGAACAACCCCAACTCTCCCAGCCTGTCCTTGTACGGGAGGTGCTCCAGCCCTTGGATCATCTCCGTGGCCTCTTCTGGACTTGCTCCAACAGCTCCGTGTCCTTTCTGAACGCAGGGCTCCGGGTGGGTTCTCACCAGAGTGGAGCAGAGGGTTGGAATGATTTGTATAAATTTCTAATCCGCTGTAAACCTCACATTCAGACTGAAGTTCGGCAGTGCAAGGAGTCTGCTGAGTGGTGATGGATATTAGCGTATTAAAAATAAAGGAAGGGGAAAAATAAAAGGGGAAGAGAAAAAAATGGCTCCCCAAGAGGTTGAAGTGGGATTCTGGTTTGTGTTGGATCCTTGTTCTGTAAGCTTAGAGCACTCTGATCCACCTGAAAGATCAAAAGTGTCCTCAAGTCCTTAAACAGATGACTCGGAAATACGAAATGTGTTTTGTTTTATGGTAAGTTTAATGTTTCTAATCTCCGTGCAATTTACAATGACAATAAATATCACCAAAAATTAATGTGGCCACTTCAAATATAAAGGAACGACAGAGCGTAATCTGAGAAAATTTTATCAACATGCAATTTCCTTAACAAAAACATCAATGTATCATTTCAGCATGCTGAGAAATATTTATCTTTTGGGACGGCAAAATCATTTGCAGAACGTTTTAACTGCTAAATAAATATTTTACTGGCAACTTCTGAGGCATCATAAATGCAGTCAATATAAACAAAGCAACGTGGAAAGCAGCCCCAGCTTCAGTTCAAATGATGGTTGGCCAGTTCATGGCAACACAGGATGCTGGGATGCATTTGGCTGAGCCTCAGCATTTGGAAAGATCCGATTTCTTCCTGCTATTATAAGCAAGTTTGCTTAGTTTATTTGGAAGTTCTGGCAGGGGAAGCCACGGTGAGTTTTTAGCACTTGTGATGCAACTAGTTAACTTAACTGAAACCTGTCTTTGAATAGTTAAATGTTATTTTTTTTTTTAATTGAATCCAGCACGTATGAAAAATACGTGGTTTGTAGCCTTAGAAGCAGAAGTTGTCTACTTGGCTATGGAACAAGAACATCGAGGCCATGGTGTCTTGAACTTCCTTGTGGGCCCTGGACAATGTGCTTCACCCCTGACCTTGTTGTTCTGATGTCCATGTTCTCCCTGTTCTCTTCTCCGACTGCTCAAATCAACTGGCACGTTTAAACGGTGATTTCAGAAAGGTGCCTCCCTCCTCTGGAAACAGAGCAGAGACCTGTTCTGTATAGCAGTTGAAAAATTAATTATTCCTTGCCAAGGCTGTCACTGCTGTCCTTAGTCCCAAGGATAATATCAAATCTCAGACTTAGATTCCTTATTTATATGGCTTTTACTTAGCTCTTGCCATCTTTAAAGTGGTATTTTTTACCTAAGCTGAATGATAACTGTTTACTTTCCAGTACAGCTGCTCATTTCAATTTGTGTGCCCTTATTTGTGTCGAATACAGAGTAGTATCAATATTTATTCATAGAATCATGGGATGATTTGGGTTGGAAGGGACACCAAAGCCCATCCAGTTCCAACCCCTCCATTGGTTTCCCCCCTCACAGGGAAACATGAGGGTGGGGAGGCCCTGGCCCAGGCTGCCCAGAGCAGTGGTGGCTGCCCCATCCCTGGAGGGGTTCAAGGCCAGGCTGGATGGGGCTTGGAGCCCCTGATGCAGTGGGAGGTGTCACTGCAAGGGGTATGGAACTGAAGAATGACTAAAAGCATTAGAAGAACACTATCATACAGGGAAAGATGAACATACATCTACTTCACTTGCAATGCATCTTTCAGGGGTAGCTGGGAAATATGCGTCTGTGTTCATGACTGAGTATAACAGAAAAGGCAAGAGTTTCTTCAATGAAAAAATCCATATAAATACCATATGTTACCAGTGTTTCTTGATAGTAACTGGAATTTAATCCTTGCTTTAAAGGATTTTGTTGATTAATTGAACACACAGGAAGAAGCCAACAATACAGTTTCTTGCATAAGAAAGAGCTATTTTTAGGCATTTGCTTAAATTTTAGGTTGATTTGTTCCTGTTAAATCTCAGTATTTGGCAAAAATCTCATTTTAAAAGAACATTCTAAAGTTCTGGCCCTTCTGGAGACAGAGGGGTTCACTGGTGCTTAAGGGCTTGACAGAATAATTTCAAGAACAGTTTTTACAGAGTTCGGGGTCATCAGTGGCTGGTAGATGATGATTGATCTTTTTGCCTTTGTAGGATTTAGGATGAGTAGAGCTACCTCTGCTTAATTAAAGAACAGTTGGGTCATATGTGTGACTTAGGCTTAATGGAAACAGCCATATGGGCAGCACAGGAAGGATGCGGATCTATTGGAGCAAGTCCTGAGGAAGCCATGAAGATGACACAAGGGCTGGAGCACCTCCTGTACAAGGACAGGCTGAGACCATAGAGCAGCTTCCAGCACTGAAAGGGGCTCCAGGAAAGCTGGGGAGGGGCTCTAGATCAAGGAGGGCAGGGACAGGATGAGGGGAATGGTTTTAAGCCAAAAGAGGGGAGATTGAGATAAGATCTTGGGAAAAAATGTTTTCCTGTGATGGTGGGGAGGCCCTGGCCCAGGTTGCCCAGAGAAATTGTGGCTGCCCCATCCCTGGAGGTTTTCAAGGCCAGGTTGGACGGGGTTTGGAGCTCCTGATCCAGTGGGAGATGTCCCTGCCCATGGCAGGGAGGTGGAACAGGACGGGGTTTGTGGTCGCTTCCAACCAAAACCATTCCATGGTTCTCTGATTCTCTAAGTTACTCTTTAAAGCAAGTTAGAATTCAAACATTGTTTCTACCTCAATAAGTTTGAGGAATAGAGTGGGATTAGTTCATGGCACACTTTACTTCACAAATAATCCATTTTTATTAAAGAAATATTGTTACTGCACCTGTATCGTGCTACTAAAGCAGGAAGGAATCAGCTTATGGGTCAGCTTGTGCAAGTATTAATTTAAAACGACTCTTCCATCTTGACAGGTTGGTTAACATGTAGTGTTTGCTGGCTGATATATTCCAACCCTTACACTTTAAACATGGTATTTATCAGCCCTTCATTAAATATACAAAACAAGACCGCACTCGCCAAAGTCTGTCACAGCCCATTTTGTTGTCACACTGCATTTTGCTGTATGCTGAGGAATGAGACTCCAAGCCGCAAAGTCGGCTCATTTTAGCCTCAATGGCTTTTTAAAAAGCTTGCAGCTTAAAATAATACATTATTAAGGTATTCCGACTTGTCAAAATTAATAATTAATATCGCATTTATGTTCCCCACACATACACAGAGCCTTTCATTCCCTTCAGTTGTTTGTATTCCAGCCAAGTGGCTGTGAGTTGTAACCTTCTCCCGTGGGAGAGGTGGATCTGGGAGGCTGGCGTGGAGGCTTGGGCAGCTGTCTCCCAGCTACCTAGCATAGATATGTTATGGAACATTGGTTTTTCTATTGGTCCTCTGCAAGTTATATGAGTTTGCACATGAGCTGGTGGCCTAATTAATAACAATAATTTGAATGTAAATTTTAAGGGGGATGTGGAAAATGTCTCTATGTTTAGTTTTAAGATCATAGAATCATGGAATCATTGGAAGGGACCTCAGAGTTCATCCAGTTCCATTGCTTTGCCATGGGAAGGGCCACCTCCCTCTGGATCAGGGGCTCCAAGCCCCATCCAACCTGGCCTTGGACACCTCCAGGGATGGGGCAGCCACCACTGCTATAGGCAAATGAAATATTCTCAGAGCTGTTTGTGTAGCGTTATTTAGTGTGCAACAGCACTCCCTGCTCAGTTCTTCTGCTCCTGATGAGATGTGTATCATGCTGTGGAATGTGGCTTTCTTGAATTTGGAAAGCAGCTGAGATACTAGAAATCTTCTTTCTCAAAGGAGTCTGTATTCATTCAGAATTTAATTTGGTTGATGGGGATGTCAGTGTGTCTCATTCCAAGAAAAGCAATGTACCAGCAGAATTGTGCAGCTTTGAATTTAGTTGAAGTGAGCTACACAGAGAAACCTGGGTGTGTTTAAATGATTTCTATGAAAGGTCAGTAACTTTTCCAAAACTACTCAGTGGAGCTCTTGAATGCTTTGGCAGTCAGTCATGAGCTGATTGTTTCCAACATTTTCCAATATGTAGGTTTATTTCAGGTCCATCTCTACTATAGCTTGGTGCATTCTTTAAGGTGTTATGCACAGGGAGGAGTGAACAAGTGCACAAAAGGCCTGGAGAAGCAAAGTGATGGCTGTCCCATCCCTGGAGGCTGGATGGAGCTTGGAGCAACCTGATCCAGTGGGAGGTGTCCCTGTCCATGGCAGGGGGGTTGGAACTAGATGATCTTTAAGGTCCCTTCCAGCCCAAACTATTCTATGATTCTATGTTTCTACTGGAAATGAAGTCAATGGGATGTATATAAAATAAGCAAATAAGAAAGCAAGTAGATCCAGTTATGAGGTTCTCTTCCAGCATCTTCTTTCATATACAAGTAGCCTTCATTGGCGATATTAGCAGTGCTATTCATTTTTATTGCTCAGTGCACACTATTTATCCTCAGGCCTGATATTTCTTCCAATTTGTGTCTTTGAAGCTCTTCAGATAAAAAGTACAGCTTGTCACAGGAGTCCACTGGTAATTTTACTATAGAATTATTATACATACTACATATTTACTGTACACACACACACACTGTGCTTTACGTGAATGTCCACTATGTGTTATGATATTTACTACAATCATGTCAGTATTGGAAAAACAAGCTGATATATATGATATTAAAGCTATGCAATATCTGGAAGAAAAGAATGCATCAGGAAAGGTATTTCCTAAGTTACTGTATATTTCTTTTTCTTTGGATTGCTTTAGAGCCTGCAAGATTGGTGTTGGATGTCAAAATGCCTGTAAGTGTTCTGGATGAACTCTTGTTTAGCTGGTGATAAAATAGCAGCCTGGAAAACTGTGTTTTTAAAGGTACCTTCATTCCCCAAATGAATCTGTCCTGCATTTCCCACTTGAAAGAGTTGTTTAAGAAAAGATGCATAATTGCTGTCGGTTTTGCAAATTTATCTAAATCATGTGTTTTAGAAACTTTTTCCTCTTTTTGACATGAAAACTGCAGCTGGTTGGAGGCAAAGACATTTCATCAGTCAAGATATCGCTGCTGCTTGGTAACTTGCCAGAATGCCTCAATGATGAGAAAACTTAAAAAATAAGGATTACAATTTTTAGGATCATGGTATCATAGAATGATTTGAGTTGGAAGATCCCTTGAAGGTCATCTAACTCCACTCCCACTGTCACCAGCAGGGACACCTCCCACTGGATCAGGCTGCTCAAGGCCTTGAGCGCCTCCAGGGATGGGGCAGCTACCACTTCCCTGGACAACCTGGGACAAAGCCTCACCATCCTCATTGTGGAGAACTTCCTCCTTATGTCTAGTCCTCTCTCCAATTCAAAGCCATTCCCCCCCATCCTATCACTATATGCCTTTATAAAATGTCCCTTCCCAGCTTTCTTGTAGCCCCTTTCAGCACTGGAAGCTTCTCTAAGGTCTCCCTGAAGCCTTCTCTTCTCCAGGTTGAACAACCCCAACTCTCTCAGCCTGTCCTTGTATGGGAGGTGCTCCAGCTCTTGGATCATCCTTGTAGCCCTCCTTGTGCCTGTTCCAATAGTTCCATATTCTTCTTATGTTGAGGGTTCTAGATGCTAAAATGCAGTGCAGTTGAGGTTATTTAATATAATGGGAAATGAGAACAGTAAGAGATTATTTCTGTAAACAAGCACTGATTCTACAGAGCCATTAATGGTTGCAATCAAATTCTACCACATGCTCTGAACCTTGATCTGTAAGGAGCAATGCTGTCAGTTGTTTCAAATACATGAACTGAAATAAGTCAGTGCTAGCAGGCCATTCCTATCAACAGTTTTGACAATTAAAGTGATTCAGAGTGGGCTCTTTTTAAGTCATTTGGAGCTTGAGTGTTGAATAGTCCCTCAAAACAGTGATGATGGTGGTGTGGTTAAGTGCACGCATGTCCACTTGCACAAGCAAAATTTTAGGCAGCAGATGATGCTTTCTATCAGTTATAAGTTTCAGGTGCCACTTCACGTTTTGTTCCTCCCAGTGTTTGTTTGAAAACAGATTTTAAGCTGAAAGAGGGGAGATTGAGATGAGATCTTAGGTAGAAACTTTTTGCTGTGAGGGTGGGGAGGCCCTGGCCCAGGTTGCCCAGAGCAGGGGTGGCTGCCCCATCCCTGGAGGTGTTCAAGGCCAGGTTGGATGGGGCTTGGAGCCCTTGATCCAGTGGGAGGTGTCCCTGCCCATGGGAAGGGGTGGAACTGGATAGGCTTTGAGGTCGCTTCCAAACCACTCCATCAACCTATGATACATAAATATATATCTACTTTCAAGTCAAATGTGCTTTCCTAACCCTGCAGTTCTCTTGCAAAAAGACCTGTTTCATATCTTATAGATATTTATGTGCTAATTTTAGGAGGGATTTAATAAAGGTGGAGTTGAGAAAATCCTAAAGGATGATCAGATTTAAATGTAAGCATCTTTGCTGCTTTTTAAAAGAGAATTGATGGAAAAGGGATATAGAAAATTACAGTCTTTGGTAAAATTGTGTCTGAGAGCAATGTTTTCTTTTTAAAGCCTTGCATAATGTGCCAATGTATTTTAAAAAGACATATCCCAAACCACTAGAAAATAATCAAGCCTTTTTTTAAGGAAAAAGTTATGTCTTTATCAAATAATGGAAATCTGGCATGAAAATAAATTGACCTTCAGTGAATCGCTATGCTGCGCATCAGTAGAAAGAGTAAAGAATCATGGAATCATGGAATCAAGGAATCATTAAGGTTGGAAAAGACCTTTAATCTCATCCAGTCCAACGACCAGCCTGACACCACTGTTTCTGCTAAAGCACATCCCAATGTGACACCGCCACACATTGTTTGAACCCTTCCAGGGATGGAGAATTCACCACTGCCCTGGGCAGCCTCTGCTAGGGCTTCACTAGTCTGTCAGGAAAGAAATGTTTCCTAATATTCAACTAATTTCCACTGGTGCAACCTG
Source organism: Phaenicophaeus curvirostris (assembly GCF_032191515.1). NCBI lineage: Eukaryota > Metazoa > Chordata > Aves > Cuculiformes > Cuculidae > Phaenicophaeus > Phaenicophaeus curvirostris. Next base: position 2,353,535 of record NC_091402.1, on the reverse strand, counting down.
AGGCCATTTTCTCTTGTCCCATCACTTGTTCCTTGGGAGAAGAGCCCAACACCCACCTACCTACAACCTCTTTTCAAGTAGTTGTAGAAAGCCATTATGTTTTCTCGCCAGTCTCCTTCTTCTGAGGTATTTCATTAAAATACAACCTTATTAATTCTCCATTTCCTTCTCTACCAGACTGATGAATGAAGGGTGGGGAGACCCTGGCCCAGGTTGCCCAGAGCAGTGGTGGCTGCCCCATCCCTGGAGGTGTTCAAGGGCAGGTTGGATGGGACATTGAGGAACCTGATCCAGTGGGAGATGTCCCTGCCCATGGTAGGAGGTTGGAACTGGATGGGGTTTGAGGTCCCTTCCAACCCAAACCATTGTATGAAGAGTAAATAAGGAGCGAGACTCAAAGGACACATGAAATTTCGCCTACCCAGGGCCTGCATAGAGCTTCTGTCATTATCTGCTGCCAGGAGCTTAAGCCAGGATTTGTGGCATAAAAGTCTAGCCTTAGCTGTGATTTGAGCCAGATTTGGTATCTGATGTGGTGGCTGTAGTTTGCTCATACTGTTTGTGGTAGAATTATCATGCAGGTCATTGTGCAAGAGCTGCAATACATTAGCAGGTAGATTGTGTGTTTCAGCTGATCAGGAAACTTGCACTGGTTCTGGATCTGTCACTTCAGAAGATAAGTTATGCCCTTCAGCAGACTGGGAGAGAAGACTTGAGGCATCGGAGACCTGCCTCAAAATGTGAGGTCAATTCAGTATATTTATCCCTGCTGTTTGTTTGCCAGCTTATAGCTCAGAGGAAAGGTGGGTGACGTACTTTGCGGTTAATGCTCCAGTTTGGTTTGCTTATGATCAGCAACACAAGCACACCAAAAGTCCTGATCAGGATGTTGAGTGACAGAAGATCATGGAATCCTAGAATGTCCTGAACTGAAAGGGACCCAGGGGGCTCATCAAGTCCAGGTCATGTCCCTGCACGGGACACCCCAACATTCACACTGTGGGGCTGAGGGTGTTGACCAAATGCTTCTGCAATGTTGTCAGTTCTGGTGCCATGACTGCTTCCCTGGGACCTGTTCCAGGCCTCCGCCACCCTCTGGGGGAAGAACCTTTTCCTAATGTCCAGCTTGATGCTTCCTTAGTGCATCTTCCTGCCATTCCTTTAGAAAATTGGTATAGAATTGTTATTTTGTACCATCCAGAAAAATGAAGTTGAAATTTTTAATCCAGTGGAACAGCCAATGCCGCAACTTTAGCAGGGTTGGGGTTTTGTCGTGCAGACTTGTATTTCTTTAGGCTTTGGGTTTTACATGGTGTGAAAAACAGTCGAAATCCACGATCTGTGTGTTTCAGAAGAACATCTCTGAAGCTGTTGTTCAGTTTCATAGCAGAACTGGCTTTCTGTTTCCTTGTACATGACACAAAGCATTAATTCAGCACAAACTTTCTTTGTTTCAAGTTGGTTTAATTCATTTTATTGGGCAATTCCATATCAGCAATGTTTACATTAGATGAGGTATTCCATGGCAGGGGGGTGGAAGTGGATTATCTTTAAGGTCCCTTCCAACCCAAACCATTCCACGGTTCTAGGTTCTGCCCATGGAGCTTTAAGTTTTAGTGGTATTGCACATCATCTCTCCTTCCAGGGCTTGCTTAAAACAGAAGTTGGAGGAAATCTCAGGTACCCCAATAAATTCAGCAGAAATGTGATGATCATAGACTCATAGAATCATTAGGATAGAAAAGACCTTTGAAATCATGAGTTCCCACCATACCTGTCCACTACTAACTCATATTCCCAAACACCTCATCTACCTGCCTTTTAAACACCTCCAGTGATGGTGACTCAGCCACCTCTCTGGGCAGCCTCTGCCAGTGTTTGAAACCCTTCTGTGAAGAAATTTTTCCTAATGTCCAACCTAAACTTTGCCTGATGCAGCTTAAGGCCATTCCCTTTCACTGTCACCTATGATTTGGGAGAAGAGAACAACATCAACTTCTCTGCAACCTCCTTTTGTAGATGTAGAGAGTGATAAGGTCTTCCCTCAGCCTCCTCTTCTCCAGGCTAAACAACCCCAAGTGCCTCAGCCGCTCCTCATAAAACTTGTTCTCCAGCCCCTTCACCAGCTTCCTCATTCTTCTCTGAACTTCAATGTCTTTCTTATAGCAAGGGGCCCAAAACTGAACTCAGAATTCAAGTTGTGACCTCATCAGTACTGAGTACAGGGGGAGAATCACCTTCCTGGTCCTGCTGGTCACTCCCTTTCTGATCCAAGCCAAGATGCCATTGGCCTTCTTGGTCACCTTGGCCACTGCTGGCTCATGTTCAGTTACTGTCAACCAACACCCCCAGGACTTTCTCTGCCAAGCAAATGATGTCCTTGTTAAAGAAGGAAGTTTGTTACAACATGTGTGATTAGTGTCCTTTAAAGATCTTACAGTCAGGACTGGCACATTAGTAGTTTCTAAAACAACGTGGAAACAAGACTCTGCTTTAGATTTTGGAGGCTGGAGCCTGGCCAGTGAGGGACAAGTAAAACCATTACTCTGGCACCTCTGTTGGCTCTTATACAAATGAGAACAGATTGGTAGCTGAGCCCAGCTTTATTTTCATATTGTATTTGATCAACCCAAATTAATTAAATTACACTTATTAAAAATGAGTGGTAGAATCATAGAATCATAGAATCATAGAATAACCAGGTTGGAAGAGACCCACTGGATCATCGAGTCCAACCATTCCTATCAAACACTAAACCGTGTCCCTCAGCACCTCGTCCACCCGTGCCTTAAACACCTCCAGGGAAGGTGAATCAACCACCTCCCTGGGCAGCCTCTGCCAGTGCCCAATGACCCTTTCTGTGAAGAATTTTTTCGTAATGTCCAGCCTAAATCTCCCCTGGCGGAGCTTGTGGCCATTCCCCCTTGTCCTGTCTCCCATCACTTGGGAGAAGAGACCAGCTCCCTCCTCTCCACAACCTCCTTTCAGGTAGTTGTAGAGAGCAATGAGGTCTCCCCTCAGCCTCCTCTTCTCCAGGCTGAACGCCCCCAGCTCTCTCAGCCGCTCCTCGTAAGACCTGTTCATCAGACGCCTCACCAGCTTTCTTGCTCTTCTCTGGACTCGCTCCAGAGCCTCAACATCCTTCTTGTGGTGAGGGGCCCAGAACTGAACACAGGATTCGAGGAGCGGTCTCACCAGTGCCGAGTCCAGAGGGAGAATCACCTCCCTGGACCTGCTGGTCACACCGTGTCTGATACAAGCCAAGATGCCATTGGCCTTCTTGGCCACCTGGGACACTGTTGGCTCATGTTCAGTCGCTGTCAACCAACACACCCAGGTCCCTCTCCTCCAGGCAGCTTTCTAGACAGACTTCTCCTAGTCTGTAGCACTGCATAGGGCTGTTGTGCCCCAAGTGCCGGACCCGGCACTTGGCCTTGTTAAACCTCATCCCATTGGTCTCAGCCCAGCGGTCCAGCCTGTTCAGATCCCTTTGGAGCCTCCCGACCCTCCAGCAGATCGACACTTCCACCCAGCTTAGTGTCGTCCGCAAACTTGCTAAGGGTGCACTCGATGCCTTCATCCAGGTCATTGATAAAGACATTGAACAGGGCTGGACCCAGCACTGAGCCCTGGGGAACCCCACTTGTCACTGGCCTCCAGCTGGAGTTAACTCCATTTCCCACCACTCTCTGGGCCCTCCAGCCAACCAGTTTTCCACCCAGGAGAGTGTGCGCCTGTCCAGGCCAGAGGCTGACAGTTTCTGAAGCAGAATGCTGGGAGAGACTGTGTGAAAGGCTTTACTGAAGTCCAGGAAGATCCATCCACAGCCTTTCCCTCATCCAGCAGCCGAGTCACTTTGTCATAGAAGACGATCTTCTTGTAGATGGGCACAACATCAGCCTCCAGTCCAGTGGGACTTCCCCGGTCTTCCAGGACTGTTGGAAGATGATGGAAAGGGGTTTGGCCAGCACACCCGCCAGCTCCTTCAATACCCTTGGATGAATCCCATCCGGCCCCATAGACTTGTGGGTGTCTAGCTGGGCAAACACGGCTCTGACCACCTCCTCTTGGATCATGGGAGCCTCATTTTGCTCCTCTAGCTCCTGGGTTTGTACACAGATGGGACAACTTTCTTTACAGTTAAAGACTGAGGCAAAGAAGGCATTAAGTACCTCAGCCTTTTCCTCATCTCCTGTCACTGTTGTTCCTTCTGCATCCAATAGGGACTGCATGGTCTCCCTAGTCCTCCTCTTATTATTTATATATTTATAGAAGGATTTTTTGTTATCTTTCGCAGACTTTGCCAATCTGATTTCTAATTGAGCCTTAGCCCTTCTGATTTTTTCTCTACACAATCTCACTTCCCTCCTGTAGTCCACCCAAGAGGCCTGTCCCCTCTTCCAGAGCCCATAAACATTTCTCTTCTTCTTGATATCACTCAAGATCTCTCTGTTCAACCAAGCTGATTTTCTCCCCTGCCGGCTTTTTTTCCAGAACACGGGGATGTCTTTCTCCTGAGCTGCTAGGATTTCCTTTTTGAAGAGCTCCCAGCCCTCATGGGCTCCCTTGCCCTTGATTACTGTCTCCCATGAGACTTTGCCAACCAGCTTTCTGAAGAGTTCGAAGTCTGCCCTCTGGAAATTTAATGCTACTGTCCTACTAACCACCCTCTTCACTTCACCTAGAACAGAAAACCCCATCATCTCATGGTCGCTTTGTCCTAGGCGTCCACCTACTGCCACATCCCCCACAAGGCCTTCTCTGTTCACATACAGCAGGTCCAGGAGGGCACCCTCCCTTGTTGGTTCATTCACCAGCTGTGCAAGGAAGTTGTCTCCCACGCACTCCAGGAACCTCCTAGACTGCTTCCTTTCTGCTCTATTGTACTTCCAGCAGATATCAGGCAGATTGAAGTCTCCCACAAGAATGAGAGGCATCGATCTAGAGATTAACCCCAGCTGTTTATAGAAGAGCTCATCAGCTCCTTGGCTGGGTGGTCTGTAACAGACTCCCATCACAAAATCTACCTTCTGGTGGGCTCCTCTGATTTTAACCCACAGGCACTCAATCTCCTCATCACCACAATCCATCTCCATGGTGTCTAAGTCCTCCCTTACAAAGAGGGCTACCCCGCCTCCTCTCCTGCCCTTCCTATCCCTCCTGAAGAGTTTGTACCCACCATAGCTGCACTCCAGTTATATGAGTCGTCCCACCACATTTCCGTGATGGCAATGACATCATAGGCTCCTTGCCCTATGACAGCTTCCAGCTCTTCCTTCTTATTCCCCATGCTGCGTGCATTGGTGTAAATGCACTTCAGCTGAGCTGCCAAGCCTTCAGCCCTCTTAGAGGGAACAGAGTTCATTCCCAATTGCCTGGTAACTGGAGTAACTAGCTCCAGAGTGCCCATATCTCCCTTAGCACCCTGACGTTCTCCCCCACTTTCTGTGTGGTGAGGTACTGGTGGCCCTCACCAGCACACCCTCTCCGAATCACCATTGCCCCACGTCCAGGCTCGTTCCTGTCTAGCCTGGGCTCAACCCCCTCCCCCTTCACATCTAGTTTAAAGCTCAATTTATGAGCTTAGCTAGGTTTTTAGGTAATTCTCTTTCACTGGCTCTGGCATTCATTAATTTTTTCCTGCTAAGAAACAGGCTTCTAACGAAATGCGACGCAAGTCTGAAGCAGTACTATGGTGCCTCAGTAGAGAGAAGTGTTTTCCTAAAAAAGTTATAAAGTTAACTTCAGGAATCTGATTTGAATCAAGAATAGATAATGACTGCAAATTTCATATAAACTGGGACACAGAAGCTTTGTACTAAGTGTCTTGCCAACCGTTAAACAACAGTTACATAGGGATCAGTTTTTTCAAATAGAGATGTTTTCTACCTCACCTCTAGCAAGGCTTTGGACACTGTCTCCCACAGCATCCTCATGGGGAAGCCTAGGAAGTGCAGGTTATGTGAGTGAACAGTGAGGTGGGTTAAGAACTGGATGGACGGCAGAGCTCAGAGGGTTGGGATCGGCAGTACAGAGTCTCGTTGGAAGCCTGTGGCCAGCAATGTTCCCCAGTGATCAGTACTGGGCCTAATCTTGTTCAGCATTTTCATCCTTGACCTCGATGAGCGGACAGAGTGCACCCTCAACACGTTTGCTGATGACACAAACTGGGAGGAGCCGCTGATCCACCAGAGGCTGTGCTGCCGTTCAGTGAGACCAGGACACTCTGGAGATTTGGGTGGAGAGGAACCTCATGAACTTCAATGAAAGCATATGTAGAGTCCTGCATCTGATGGGTAACAATCCCTGCAGCAGCACAGGTGAGAGGCTGACCTGCTGGAATGCAGCTTTGTCAAGAAGGATCTGGCAGTTCTGGTGGACAAGTTAACCATGAGCCAACAATGCGTCCTTGTGGCCAGGAAGGCCAAGGGTGTCTTCAGGTGCATGGAGAAGAGTGTGGCCAGCAGGGCAAGCGAGGTTCTTTTCCCCCTCCATTCTGCCCTAGGGAGGCCATCTGGAGTCTGTGTCCATTTCTGGGCTCCCCAGCTCCAGAAAGAAAAGGAACCACTGGAGAGAGTCCAGCAGAGGTCATGAGGGGACTGAAACATCTCTCTTAGGGGGGAGAGGCTGAGACCTGAACCCATCTACTACTGGACTTATTTACTGTAGCTTTATTCGATCTTACATACAATATGATTTATAAGCAAGTGAATTATACTCAGGTGAGATTCTTAAGAAACCAGGATGCTCTAAACTGGTATCTCAATGTTTTTTCATTTCCTATTCTATGCAAATTCTCACTGTTAGTTTACCTGAAGATTAAGGGATTTACATTACAAATACAATTGCCTAACTTGTCATGAGAATTTTTCATTCAGTGCCTTGATGCTTCCTGCATCTGTAGGACCATGGCAAATACAGCATCTTTACTGCCACCTCCCTTTAGAGAAGCTGTTAAATATAATTTCACAATTGATCACTTGTTTTGAAGACAATCATGAGCAAAAATTTAAAGAAAAAAAGGAAACCAAACTTTTAAAAATAACTTTTAGTCTGTGTCTTTGTGCTATCTCTGTAAGTAATCATATTCTTGGTTGGTGTGCATCAATCAGAATTGAGAGCTTTGGATATATTTGTTGCCCCCATATGGGATTTAAAGAACTAATGAATCCATACATTATTAAAAATTGCTGAAGTATCACTGTTTCCCGTTCCATTCACTGCAATGGAGTCAAGCTCAGGTGAAGGAAGCTCGGGTAGATAGCTGCTCCTTGCTTTCTCCCCTGCTGCAGCAGACTGGGAGACTGCAAAGGTTTGTGCGTAGTTCATCTCTGCTCTGTGTACCCCCCAACCCTGAAAAATGTGTATGATCTGCATGTACAAATCCCTGTGCACTGGAAACAAAAAGGTTAACTAGAGGTGCTCAAGGCCAGGTTAGATGGGGCTTTAAGCAACCTGATCCAGTGGGAGGTGTCCCTGCCCATGGCAGGGGTGGAACTGGATGGGCTTTGTGACCCCTTCCAACCCAAACCATTCCATGATTCTGTGATTAACTGTGGCATGAGGAACACTGGATGGAGGAAGCCAAGAAAACCATTCCCAGTTCAGAAAACTGTCCAGTCGTTGCTAAGGAAACACATTTGCCTTTTCTCTCACCTTTTAATGGATGCTAGTACTAAGGTGACTGCACTGTAAATACTCTCCGGATAATCTGGTTAAGGATCATGCTGACTCTAGTGAAGGTGAGTTTGAGCCCACAGTGACGCAAAACCTTTCTAAAGAGACTTTTGGCTAAGATCCTCCAGTCTGGAGACTATAGAACACAAACATTTGGGGTGCAATCTAAGAAATGTGCCTTTTAAACACAGATTGAATTTCCTAAATGTTGGATCACTCTTATGGGAAAATGCAGCTTTAATTTGGCTTTGCTTTCAGATTCTAACTTTAGACAGTACAAGCTTTGAAAATGCATTTCAGAAAATACAAAACCTGTGGTTGTGGTTGAGCATAAGCCAGAATGATGGGCACTTTAGCCGGTGTGAATTTATGGCTGGAACAATTTACATTGAGAATAAACATTTTAGCGGAGAGCTGGAAGGATTAAAGGATGCTCAATCCATCAGATTAAACATGTCATTCTTGCTGGTGAATGGTGCTATTATCTGATTTGGAAGCTAACATTCTTTCAGAGGAGTTGTTTTTACTAGTTTACATCCATTGACAAAGGCATCCCCAATTCCATTGATGATACCTTGGTGAAACTTCCATTGACTCTCATGACTCAAAGAGTTCACCTTTTATCTTCCTGGTGTACTAAATATTGAGAAACCCCCAATGATCAGGGCTGCCTGCTAGTTTCTCTTTTAATCTGAATTATGAGCATGGAAACATGACCCCGAGGGTTGTTGGCCAATAGTTAGCGCACTGTTCTGCTTCGGAGGTTTACATGATCATTTTTGCTAAGTGTTACTAGAAGAAATAGTGAGATAACTAGCGCTGACACGCAGTCAGTTTTGCCATAAATCAGTGACGTAACACACTTTTCCTCTTAGGCTCAGAGACATAGATAAGGAAAAGCAATGCTAGTTTGGAAGGAGGACAAAAAGAGCAGATTTTCCATGGATTGAATCTGTGGCACTTTGTTTCCTACTCTGTGGTTCCCATTCTCCCAGCTCAAAAATAAAAACGCAGTTTATTTTACCCTTTTTCATTAGTGGCTGCAATGCAAGAAGACCCTGTTTTTCTCTAGATAAGAAATAGTTTATGGACTGAGTTTTGTTGTCGTTTACACAGTGAGTATCTTAAAAATTGGAAAAGTCTAATATTTACACTAGATTTTGCTAAGAGGTAATGTCACGTTATAACTATTCTGTGGAATAAATGAGGTAGAAAGCTTGTTAGTGAAGGAAAAATATAGAAGCTTAGAGTCTGTAAATATACAAAATCCTAATGTCGGTTTGTACTGCAAAGCAGTTCCGAAGAGCTATGAGTTGTCCATTCAAAACCAGGTATTTCTCTCACCCCTTCCCAAGGATTTTAATGAAGCCTGAACTTTAAAGCACCAAGTTAGACTGAGCTTTAGGGTCTGGAGGCTATTTTATTAATGGCCCTGGTTAAGGCCCTACTGGACCCATACCCTAACTTCAAAATTGAATTCAGCATTCAATTGGATCATAGTTAAGTTCCCTTACAACCCAAACCATTCTATGGTTTCTCAAAAGTGAAGAGGATCTCTTCTCTTGGCTCTAGCAAGGAAGTAAAATACAGTTATTTTATTCTTATTAATATTTTTTAATTATCTTAACCATCAGCCTGCACACTATCAGCTGACAGTGAAACACAATGCAGTTCAGTGAACTCCTTAATTCAGATTTTACATTTGGTTGCATTACTCACCTTTCTCGCAAGCCAAGAGATTATGTATAAGCTGACACCATGACTTGGCTGACAAGCCATAACTTGCCAAAGGTGAGTTAATTCAGTTTTGATCTTGAGTCTCAGAATCATGGAACGGTTTGGGTTGAAAGGGGCCTCAAAGTCCATCCAGTTCCACCCCCTGCCATGGGCAGGGACACCTTCCACTGCTCAAAGCCTTATCCAATCTTGAGCGTAGGTGAATATATATGTTAATCGATTACCTCTGCTCTACACGCCCTGGTGTTACCAGGCAGCAATTACCCATGGGACATCTCTTTGCAGTTGGCAGCTGGCACAGAGTGTGAGGTGGTGGACTCCTTCCAAGTTGCCTAGGTGAGCAGCATCTATTGTGGCTCTGTCCTCTGCCGTCTTTAACGGCCTTTTTAACATTCTCATTCCTTTCACATTTACTTGCGGAAACGTTGGAACCAACTGTCTGGAACAGCAGACTTGCTTGCTATTTCCAGTTGGAGGTTCCTGCCATCAAGAAAAGCATTAGGAGAGTATGAAAAGCCACACTCTTTCCTCAGAATTTCTTGCATTCCAAGCAGGGACCACTAAAGGCTTTGGTAGCTGCTCCCCAGCCAGTCTTCCACTGAAAGACAGTGATACTTCCAGACGTTTAAAAATTCTTCTATTCTCTGTTTTTTTATGTTTGTTTTTTTTTATAGCCTTATTAATATGTAGGATTTATTCTAATTCTCCTTTTATCTCATGGTGCTCACGAAGGTTTAATTTTCCTGCATTTCTTATAAAGCAATGCTATATCAATTATTGGAAGAGAGATGCGATCAGTGGAAATGCTTGAAAGCTAAAATACATTCTATTTGACATTTTCAGAAGTCACCACATCACAAGTTTGATTGCTTGGTTTCATAGAATCATGGAATGGTTTGGGTTGGAAGCAACCTCAAAGTCCATCTAGTTCCACCCCTTCCCATGGGCAGGGGTGGAACTCTTCTCCAGGCTGAACAACCCCATCTCTTTCACCCTGTCTTCGTACAGGAGCTTTTGCAGACCCCAGATCATCTTTGTGGCCTCCTCTCGCCTCTCTCCAACAGCTCCATGTCCTTCCTGTGCTGAGGACTCCAGAACTGAACACAGGGCTCCAGGTTTGGTCTCACCAGGATGGAGCCGAGGGGCAGAATCTCCTCTCTCCCTGCTGGTCTCACTACTTTGGATTCAGCCCAGTACACGGTTGGTTTCTGGGCTGCAAGCGCCCATTGCCAGCCTGTGTTGAGCTTCTTAACCACCAGCACCCCAAGTCCTTCTCTCCAGGGTTGCTCTCAACCCATTCTCCACTCAGTCTGTAAACGTGTTTGATCTGCCCCAACCCCCATGCAGGACCTTGCATTTGTTGAACTTCATGAAGTTAACATTTTTCAATGGAAAATGGACAGAATTTCAGTTCCTCCTTCAGAAGCAGAATCCAGTTGCAACAAACAGGGGAAAGAAAGCAAATTACTATTTCTATGGGCAAAGAAGGAAAGTATAAACTTTGGAAGTTGAGACAAATTACTTGAGTTAATTAGGTGAAAGTATAATATTTAGTACAGCCTTCTCACAGGAAATGCAGTGAGGAAAGTGGAGAGTAATGTGTGGAGAGAGATAGAGGAGGCAATATTTGGCTGTAGAGTTGCATGAAGCAGACTAGAGGTAGTTAATACAGAGTTGTAGAAAAGAGGAGGGGTGTCTGAAGCTGGAAATGTTCTAATGGAAAGTCTAGCAGTCATGGCTAAAATAAATTTTGGATACGAATGCGGCTTGTGTGATGTTTCATGGAAGTGGCGTGCTTGAGCAAAGAGGTGTCCCTTATTAATTTTTCTCTTTTCTCTTTTTTTAAAGGCTTATATATATTGCTGCAGTTTCACTTTATTACTTTAAAATTCACACTAGGGTAGTTCTGCCATAGCAATTTTCTCTTTCATGGGCGTCATACGGTTGAATTGCTTGAATATCAAAGGAATACTGGGCCTCATTTTGAACTTCCAGGTGCAGAAATTCATAGGAAGATCCATATATAATGAAAGGCTGCTTCTGCATTATGACAAATCTGAGGTAGGTTTTGCAGATGTAGGTAGGCACCATGGATAATGAAGTTTTAATTACACCAACAATCTAATAAAAGGCATGAGTGACATGAGCCATGATATTTTTCAGTAGAAGGAGTGTAGTTAATGTTTGTCTCCTGGCAAATGTAGTCAAATGTCTGGAATAGTGTTGCCCACTCCATTGATAGCAGAGTGGCTCAAAAATCATTCTTTAGTTTTGCAGGAACAGGGTTTTATCATTTCACTGTCTACCTCCGTAGTTCCATCTTCATCCCTACAACAAAGGGATGAAAATCCATAGAATCATAGAATTGTTTGATTGGAAAAGACCTTTGAGATCATTCATCCTAACCGTACCTGTCCACTACTGAACAATATCCTCATCTACCCACCTCCCTGGGCATCCTCTTCCAGTGCCTGAGAAACTTTTCAGTAATGAAATGTTTCCTAATATCCAATCTAAACCTCCCCAGGTGCAACTTGAGGCCATTTCCTCTCATCCTATCACTTCTCATGAGACAGAGCCCAGCACCCACCTCACCACATCCTCCTTTCCAGGAGCTGCAGGGAGCAATGAGGTCTCCCCTCAGCCTCCTCTTCTCCAGGCTAAACAGATTCAGGTCCCTCAGCTGCCCCCAGAACCCCTGCGCTCCAGACCCTTCCCCAGCTCTGCTCCCCTTCTCTGGACATGCTCCAGCCCCTCAATACCCTTCTTGTAGTGAGGGGCCCAAAACTGAACCCAGGTTTTGAGGTGTGGCCTCACCAATGCTGACTACAGGGGTAGAATAACTTTCCTGGTCCTGCAGGTCATGTTGTTTCTGATCCAAACCAGGATGCCATTGGCGCTCTGGGCTACCTGTGCACGCTTCTGGCTCACGTGCAGCTGCTGTAGATCAACGCCCTCAGGTTCTTCTGGGGGTGCACTGGGACACTGTTTTTCTGGTACTCTGCATTTCCTGGAATGGGACACGCTGACATCCCCATTAACCAAATTAAATTCTAAGGTAACACAGATTCCTCTGAGCAAGAAAATTTCTGTTATCTCAGATGCTTTCCAAATTTCAAGGAAGCCATGTCCCACAGCACAGTACATACCTCCTCAGGAGCAGGAGAACTGACTAGGGAATGTTGTTGCACAATAAGTAATGCTTCCCTCCAGTCCCAGTTCCTTCCAGTCAATATTGGTGTATTGTTAGTTACTCACCCTCCCCACTCAATCTGGAATTGAATGCAAGAAACATTTTTGAGTCCTGTTTACTCTTCCTAGACTTGAATCTCTGCAGTAGTATAATAACAGTAGATTAAATGATGCTCAGTGCAGTCATCAAATTTCATGCTGTGGCTATTAGGATCATCTTCCCTGGTTTCATCTGTTGTGTACTTCACAGGATGACGGGCTTGAGTGAGGGCTACTTCCAACACAAATTGTAATCACTCGGAATAGTCACTCCTTTGGAATCTGCACATTTTTATTTCCATACGAGATGCAATTTAATCATTAAGGGAATTCTTTTAGCGCCAGCGTAACATACCTTCATAGGAGGAAGTTGACCCCAATTTTGTAAGCGGGTGTTTATGAAGTCAAAGGTAGGCTCTTAAAGCTGGGCCAGCAGCAGAATGCCCAATCTGGCACACACAGGAGGAATTATCTACGATTAAAGAGTTTCTGATTAATATGGCTTATGTGCCAAAACTGCACATGCGGCGTATGATCTCAATTAGAGTGAAACCTAATTCTTCAAGGCTAAGCTCCAGATTCATTCTGTAATTTCTTCTTTGTTTAACTTGGACATTTTTTGACAACGGGATCTAAAAGAAATGTGGGGGGATGGGGAAGCAGAACCCCCCCCATCATTATAAATTGCAGTGCTGTAGAAAATACCTTTCTCATGGTGCTTCTGTGAATACCTTGACTATTTAATTTTCAGAAGGTTTGTGGTGCATTCCTCTAAGGCGCTGCCATTTAGTGTTGCTAATGGAGCTGTAACAGTTTTTTGGGGAAAGAATGAATACTCGTGTGCAGGTTTTCTGCTTAAAAAGTAGCTCTTGCCAAAGAAAACTGCTCGAAGGTGGAAAGGAATAAGTATATAATCACGCCACTGTCATTACCTCTGATATTAAGAAAGTAGGAAATGTCAAAGGCCTGTAAGAAAAATAAGTTCAGATTTAATGAGTCTGCTGGAGAGGAATTATCAACATTAATCATTTAGTTAGTGGACTAACATAGCTGGCATCAATAGAATAACTTTTTCCATCCTGTTTTAATATGCAGCAGTTGCTCTAGCTTTTTTCTGAGTCTTTTTTTTCAACCGCTAATCCCAAAACATCCTGGAAACACAAACTCTAATGAATGAGTATCATCGCATTTTTAGCGCTCTTCCAAACCAATATTAGTCCAGCTCAGAGGGAATTCAGCAGTTAGTTAGGCTCCTCGTGTGTGGGAAAGGAGGGGTTCCAGGCCCAAGGGAATGTGTGCAGGGAGGATTTGGAAAGCTGCACAGTGGAGCAGGGCGCACAGTTCCCATTTGCTGTGGGTACCGGAGATGCAGGATGTTGGGAAATCTATGAAGTGAGTTGGGGTTGTTCAGCTTGGAGAAGACTCTGAGGAGATTCTGTTGTGGCCTTTCAATACTTAAAGAGGGCTTATAAGAAAGATGGAGGAAAACTTTTTAGCAGGGCCCGTAACAATAGAACAAGGAATAATGGTTTTAAATTAAAAGAAGAGAATTTTAGACTGGATATCAGGAAAAAATTTTTTTATGCTGAGGTTCCCTGGAGGGGTTCAAGGACAGGTTGGATGGGGCTTAGAGACTCTGATCCCATGGGAGTTGTCCCTGCCCATGGCAGGGGTGGAACTGGATGGGATTTGAGGTCCCTTCCAACCCAAGCCATTCCATGATTTCATGATTCTATGTTCTTTCTCAGTAATAGAGGTGAAAGAAAAATGTCTCTTATCCCATGTTCCTGGCATCACTGCTGTACAGCCATGCAGCAGATGATGCACAGCACTGTTTCCCATAACCAGGAAGAATCGGTTGCCACTTCTGAAAGAATTTCACATTTTGAAGTGTCCCCTTTCCTTACTCTGATGTGCAGTGGCTTCAGTGGACAGCCTTCCATTGACATCAGAGAGCAAGTACTTACACATGCTCATCTCCTGTAGTACTGTAAGATCATACGCATTCATATCCCATGGTAACAGAATAACCCTTGTGGCTTCTGCCTGGCTTTGGCAGATATTTTCGGTGAAATGGAATCCATATGCTGGGGTGACCCTTAATGAAACCCTTTCTCTAATTGCTGTATTAAGCTCGCTATTTCCTTGTCATTGTTTATGCTTTTAAATCTATAATATATTCCAAATTAAGTATGTTTGAATGACAGGATTCTGATTTAATTATAGACTTTATAACTGATTAGGCCAGACAATCTAAGCAGTGTATAGGCTCTGCTGGAATAGCTTCATGAATAAAACCAGGCAACTACGAGGTTCTTATTATAATAAAGTTAAATGAAACTAGTCCATTAATTGAATTAGAACTTCTGACTCAGTAATTTTGCAAAATAGTAGCAGTATTTTCTAGACCATCTCCAACTGAATTATTTTCTAGCTAGCTATTTTTTCTTAAAATACTTGATTCCTCGTGTAATTTAATCTTTAGCATTTTTTCTTTAGTCTTTCCTTCCAATTCTCCAGTGTGCTCAGGATAAAAACGAATATAGTTTGCATTACTGAGTTTATGGTACCATTGTTTGGTTTTGTTTAGAACCAAAGGTTTGGTCATAAAGTTAGCCCAGTCAAGAAAGCAACAATTAGCAAATTAAGTTGAGGGTAATGCAGGGCAAGAAGCAGAGCAGAGCAAGCAAACTCATGAGAATAGTGGAAGGTTTTTGCATTGTTGATGATATCAGGATCAGAACAAGGGAAGCTTTGGAAAGAGAGGAGTAAAGATGATCCAGACATAGACTATGATTTTGTAAGGCATGAATTATATTCTAGAATCTTTGGAAGGGACCTCAAAACCCATCCAGTTCCACCCCCTGCCATGGACAGGGACACCTCCCACTGGATCAGGGGCTCCAAGCCCCATCCAACTTGGCCTTGAACACCTCCAGGGATGGGGCAGCCACCCCTGCTCTGGGCAACCAGAGCCAGGGCCTCCCCACCCTCACAGCAAAATATATCTTCCTGTTATCTACGACTTTGGGTCAGCTCTGACTTCTACTGTGTCTGCTGTGTGTTGACATGATTTCTTCCATGAAGAGTTTATAGAGCCACAACAAAATCATTAAATTAGCATTTATGTGACATGTGAATGTTTCTGATGACTCAGTGGCCGTGTTGGGCAGTTCAAGACTACAAAAATTTTCCTACTAGCCCCCAGGTTTGCCAACGGAGGGACTTCTCAGACAGTTTGCACCTCACCTTTGTATGGGGAAGGAGGACAGAGGAGAGGGAGTCGCTGGGATTCTCACCACGGAGCTCAAATTCGTTGCCAGAAACCTGGGTAATGGTTTCTGAATGTCTGTGCCTGTGCAGTTTAGAGGTAATTGCGCTGGAGTTGTGTGCTGCTTGTGGAGAACTTCAGTTACAGTTAGCGCTGCTAATGCATGCTTTATTTTATAGGAGCTGCCGTTTCTAAAGTAGCCCAATGCAAAATGTGTCACCCTGTTTTATAAGCGTGATATTGCTGCGCTCTCACTTACTGTAGAGCTCTACGGCAATTACAGCACAGTTTAATTTACAAATCATTACAGAGTTTAGCTATTACTAGTACAAAGTAGTTACTTTCTCTGTGCAATTGAAGCCTAATTTTCATGCCATCTGAAACTTTCAGGCATCAGGTAACACTTTATTTTATAAGGAAAAAATAACCATTTATTTAAATTGTAAAATCTGTGTATTTACAGAGTGGCTGTTTTTGCTCTTCGGGTTTCACACCAATTACATCGGAGGCTATTTCTGCAAAACTGGGGTCTTATTTCTGAAAAAATAAGTTATCAGCAATTGCTTCCTCTGCTTGCATAATTGCTTGAATAATTGTACTCTACAAAATGAAGGAAATTACCCTTTAATGCTGGCTAATAATTCTGATAGTTTGTTAATCTGCAAAGAGCACGGGGGCTCTAAAAGTTGTGTAACTCAGATATTAAGGCTGTAACCCAGAGCACATTTCTTGTGCGGTTAGTATGAAATGTGTTTACATATCAGTGAGGCAAAGTGGATTTATAATTAATTTTGCTTTTAAGTAAAAAAGAAAAAGTGGTTATACCCATGCACAAGGCAGAGTAAATTTAAGGAGCTTGTTGTGCGGATAAAATCTCTATCCCTTTAAAATACTCTGCTCCCTTTAAATACTTTGAACCTATTGCATACGTGCGGAGCATTGTGTGTAGTGTTCCAGCCCCCCCTTTGCAGCTGATGGTTCCATTGCCATGTGCGGAGCCTCATATATAAGCGCCAGTATTTTTGCTAGATATATTGGTGCCTCCTTTTGACTTCTTCCTTAAAGTCTTTTTGGGGAAAAAAGTGATGCAAGGTTTGCAGAATTGAGCTTTAGATGCCTGTTGCAAACCCATAACAGTGGTGGAAGCTAGGACGAATGGTCCAGACAAAGTGACAATACTATCCTGTGGCTAGTAGGTTTGAAACAGAATTACCAAGTGGTTTCTCACTTAAGAATTGCTCTCTGTCTTGTCTTCTTATACATAATACTTATACATAAAATTACTTATGCTCTGTTGCAGAAAGGAGTTGCATTCTTCATGCTGTAGCCTAGTCTGTAGGTTCTTACATCAGTTACGAATAAAAAAGTTATCGAAACATGGATTATCCACATATGACTGAGCTTCTAGGCTGAAGAAGAATGATTTTCAGCTGAAAGAGGGGATATTGAGATGAGATTTTAGGAAGAAATGTTTTGCTGTGAGGGTGGGGAGGCCCTGGCCCAGGTTGCCCAGGGAAGCTGTAGCTGCCCCATCCCTGGAGGTGTGCGAGGCCAGGTTGGATGGGGCTTGGAGCCCCTGATCCAGTGGGAGGTGTCCCTGCCCATGGGAAGGGGTGGAACTGGATGGGCTTTGGGGTCCCTTCCAACCCAACCATTCTGTGATTCTGTGATTCTGCAAAATGTTTCTGAATATTCATTATGTTTTTCTAGCAGGAATAGTTTACCTTTTCTGAATTGAGCACACTTTCCCTATTCATATGTAAAAGTCTACAGCAGGAGCTGTGAACTCCTTTATTTCTTCATGAAATTTCTACTTTTCATGATTTTTTTTTTGTTCCTAGTACGTGCACTGAGTGCAGTCTGTGTGCAGCCTTGGGCTTCAGAGACCAACAAAACTGAAATTAGTTTTATACACATAGTTTTGGTCAGAGAAGCTCAGTCTTGCTGAATTAACCCTACAGACTGTAAAAGGTGTTTAATTACACTATGTCATTAATTAGCCCCAGTATTCCTGTCAAAAATACTCCCTTTCTAAGTATCTTACATTCTATTTCAGTAGTTAGCAGAAAAACTTAACTCACTGGTGCTTTTTCTGTCTTCTCATTGCATTCTTCCTGTACCATACCTGGGTGTTCATCTGGCCATGCTGTCCACTTCAGATTTTGAACGACTTCCACGGTTTCTTCTTTTCCCCTCATCTGCTTTAAAGTTGTTTAAAGGTTGATTCTGACTTGATCTTGTATTCTTTCCCATAATATTACATAGTTCTTTTTTTATTTGGATTGCCTTATCATTCTTTTCATGCACGTCTCTCTCTCACCTGGAATTCTTTTATTTTCTGATTGCACTTTGCTTCTGCAGGAGCAAAGGCTGCTAGGGTAAGACTACATTTTTGGAGTGTATATGTATGGTAAAAGAGATTGATAGAGAGAAATTTAGTGTAAGTGTTTGTAGGCTTTAAAAAGCAGTAAAAAATATGGAGCATAATTTCATGCTATTTCTTTCTGACAGCTTTTAAGACCTCGGATTCATAAATTAATTTATATATGTGTGCCTAACAAGTCCTTTTTTCCCAATTCCTTCTTTATTTGTTAATATTATAGAATGTTATGAGTCAGAAGAGAACTACAGAATCATCATGTCCAACTCTTGTCCCTGCACAGGTCAACCCCAACATTCAGACTCTGTGTCTGAGGGTGTTGTCCACATTGTTAGAAAGGAGAGATTTAATCAACAGTTCTAGAATACCTTGTTGTGTTTGTCTCTTGTCTCTCTATGGACTTCTCTGACTTCCTTAGTTTATACTATTTCCATCCTATTGCAAATTGCTCAAGAACAGGACTTGTCTACAGAGGTGCCTGTGTGGCATGGCAGGTCAGAAGAAAGAACCATGTAATGATTTGGGTTGGAAAGGACCTCAAAGCCCATCCAGTTCCACACCCTGCCATGGGCAGGGACACCTCCCACAGGATCAGGGGCTCCAAGCCCCATCCAGCCTGGCCTTGAACACCTCCAGGGATGGGGCAGCCACCCTGTCTGGGAAACCTGGGCCAGGGCCTCCCCACCCTCACAGCAAAAAGTTTCTCCTTAAGATCTCATCTCAATCTCCCCACTTGCACCTTATAACCATTCCCCTTCACTCTATCCCTGCCGTCCCTGATGAAGAGCCTCTCCCCAGCTTTCCTGGAACCCCTTTCAGCACTGGTAGCTGCTCTGAAGTCTCCCCAGAGCCTTCTCTTCTCCAGGCTAAATAACAACAACTCTCTCAGCCTGTTCTTTTTACGGGAGATGCTCCAGTCCTTGGATCATCATCATGGCCTCCTCTGGACTTGCCCTAACAAATCTATGTCCTTCCATCTAGATCAGAGCTGAGCAGTGTGGTAATCAAGCATCTTGTCAATATATTCCCTAGTTGTATAAGCTTTCCGTTAGAAGTGGAATGTTTAGGTTAATAAAAAATCAGGGTGTCCTACAGCTTGGATTGGTTTTGTTGGTTTTCATGGTGGTTAGGTTTCACCCTTTGTCCAAGCTGTTTTTCCTGGATCATACAGTAACTTTATTTAGTAGGAATCTCACTCTACCCTATTTTTGTGGATAGAGGTAGGAGCTCTGTTGTATTTAGTAAGTATAATACATCCACAAGCATTTTGCCTCTTTACTTTGGAGGTACAACAGCCCTTGGTCTTAGGTTGTCGTTCTCTTCACCAGCAGATGGAGACCCAGATCATGAGACCCATTTTTGCAGGTTAATGCATAAGAATTGGTTGCCAGTGGATTTCAGTGAAATTTCCATGTCCCACTACCATTGAGGTCTGGTTCCAAATTTGTAGACATCTAGAGGTCTTCAATCCTCTCCTAAATATTGACTGAGAACTTGGGCAAGAGAAGCAAGGAAGAGGTAGGTGGACACTGCTCTCTAACAAGCGCTACTAAATGTTTTGGTACCTCATTAATGAATTACAATAAAATACGACATTTTGTTATCCTAGGATGACATAGTTCTTGAAGAAACAAAAATAATGGCAGAGGAAATGTCTTTCTTCTGGCTTTGATTTATACCATCCAGATACTTCAGATTTCTTCTAGCAGCTACAGTACATTCCTGCAGGACTGCTTGCGGTCTACAGGACATCTCTGCCAAGGGGTAGGTCTGCAGGGCTTGAGCAGTTACCCATATTGTCTGGCAAAGGTGAAGGCTGGGATGGGGGCACTTGATTTAAGACCACCTTGTAGAGGTCCTCCCCTCTTTTTGTCCATTGAGTTACAGTTAATATGGAGTTTTGTCCGCACTAACTGGACAATGGGACTCATGGAGGACTTTAGTACCTAGATCAGATCTTAGGAAAAAATTTTTTACTGTGAGGGTGGTGAGGCCCTGGCCCAGGCTGCCCAGGGCAGTCGTGGCTGCCCCATCCCTGGAGGCTGGACGGGGCTTGGAGCAACCTCATCCAGTGGGAGGTGCCCCTGCCCATGGCAGGCATTGGAACTGGATGGGCTTTGAGGTCCCTTCCAACCGAACCCAATCTATGATTCTACCTCTTTCCTTGCTGTAAAAGTAATATAATCCATGTAGGTGGCTATTTATTTTCTGGTTGTCCAGGCCATATGGTCCCTCTGACTGCTTGAACTCCACTTCTCCTACATCGTAAGTCTTCAATACTTTCCAAAAGTTCTTGATTATTTCAGATCTTTGGGGCTGGGGCAGTATGTGGGAAGGTTGACAGTTTAAAAAAATAAAAAGGAAGAAAACAGAAAAAAAATCTTACCATTTACTGTTTTATTCTTGCTTGTTCAAAATGCCTGAATTTTGGGAAAATCATATATCTTTTGCAGGAGTTGGCTTAATCTCTAGCCATTTTATCACAAAATAGCTCTTTTATGGAACAACATCCTTACTTGTGGACATGAGAGATAATCCTCTGTCAGTGAGGTGAAAAAGATGGCTTTGAAAATAACCCAAAGCCCAGGTCATGCCCTGTTGGGGGCCCAAGGGGTGCAAACTATCTTCAGGTGTTGAACCTGAAATTGGTGTCAGTCATATCCAGATAACATTAAAACAGTTGCTGAGACGCTGATGCTCTCGATCTTTTAGTAGGCACGGTGATGTTGGGCTGATAGTTGGACTTGGATGAGATTAGAGGTCTTTTTAAACCTTAACAACTCTATGACTCTGTCTTGAGCATGGTACCCACAGAATGAAAAAATACATGGGAGATAAACGAGATCAGATGTAGCCAGAAATTCTTCTGCCTCCTTTAACAGCATTGAAGTAAATTGTGATACCCAGAGCCCTGTGTTCAGTTCTGGAGACCTCAGCACAAGAAGGACATGGAGCTGTTGGAGCGAGGCCAGAGGAGGCCATGGAGATGATCTGAGGGCTGGAGCACCTTCCACCTGAGGACAGGCTGAAAGAGTTGGAATTGTTCACCCTGGAGAACAGAAGGCTCCGGGGAGACCTTAGAACAGGTCCTAGTATTGAAAAGGGCTCCAGAAAAGCTTGGGAGGGGCTCTTGGTCAGGGAGAACAGGGATAGGATGAAGGGAAACAGTTTTCAGCTACAAGAGGGGAGATTGAGGTGAGATGTTAGGTAGATATGTTTTGCTGTGAGGGTGAGGAGGCCCTGGCCCAGGTTGCCCAGAGCAGTGGTGTCTGCCCCATCCCTGGATGGGTTTTGAGGTCCATTCCAAGCAGAACCATTCCAAGATCCCAAGATTCTGTGATCCTATCATCTACTTGAAAGAAAAGGCCTCATGATGCTAAAAGGTGTTGAGCAGGCATGCTTTAAACCAAGTTTCAATTTAGTTTCAACTTCCCTTTGTGCATGCATGAGCTCTTTGCAAGTGCAGGCGTGCCAGGAAGCTTTAACAAAAATATTTTATGTACAGTATTTTAAAATACGTTCTAAAGCCTACTAAACATTAAGCTTTGTGTATATGTAACAGTGTTGAAAGCAAAGTGCTTAGATGGGCTAGGAATGTAATTCCTAGTCTGTGAACTGCATTTTTTATAACTGAATGTTAACGATCAAGTACATGCTAAAAATAATGGGTACAAGTGCAAACTGAGAATATTCCAGGCCTGTTTTGAAATAACATCTATTTGAGAATTAGGCTAATTTTTATGGTTCCCTGTGGGAAGCTTGGAAAAAGTATGTAAATACATTTTCTGAAAAAAGTTTTGAGACAGTAATAAAAGATTTTTTTATACTTGTTTTTTTAAAACATAAACCCCCTGATTTCTGTAAGAGTTAAATGACAAATAAAGTCAAAGTGCCCGGATATTATCTGCATATTTAAGGCACAGCTTTATCGCCTCATAATCCCAAGCTCAATGTACAATTTTTGTACCTTTTGAGCTTTAACACTGCAGACATGATCCAAGTTCCTTGTAATTTCCCTGAGAGATAAACAAAACAGGAGAAACCTGACCAGTTTGCTAAAAGTGAAACCAAAGGCTTTGAAATCCATTTCTGTGCTTGAACATTACACCTCATTTTCCATTCATTTCTTTGGTAAGTATAATTCCATCTTTTAGAGTGGATTTTGTTTTGGGTTTGATCATGAAGGCTGCTTACATGGCCCCTGTATTTACACATGTTCACACTCACATCCACAAGCTTCATAGCTCATCCGATAAAATTTATGTGTCTAAATGATTCTGAATTTCCTGATTCTTAGTATAGGAAAGGAGCAGGAGGGCAGCAAGGTGTAAATACAGGGTCTGGGAACCACCTGCAAGAGGTGTGGCAGAAAGTGGTGTTTCCTAGGTTGGCACATTGACAAGAGCATTGATTTTCAGACTTTTTGGGATTTTGGGCTGCCTTCACTTTCCACAATTTCTCATGGTAAATCATTAGTAAGTCAGTAACTTGGGAGCTGGTTAGTGCAGCCTTATAAATCTTTGCTGGATGATTCCCAGGGTGGGTGAACAGAGTAGGAGAGGACCAGCAGGATCCATGCACTTCAGTGATCAGTGTTAGACGAGAACCTAACAGCCTCAGGGGAGTATTGGGCTGGTGATTTTTGCTGGGATAAATGCCAGACAGCATTTTCAGTTAAAATCCTGTTAGATTTAATCCACTCCCCACCAGAGCACTGACAGCTCTGAATCGAATGTCTTAGATTATCAAACAATTGCCCCATCCCTGGAGGTGTTCAAGGCCAGATTGGATGGGGCTTTGAGCAACCTGATCCAGTTGGAGGTGTACCTTCCCATGGCCGGGGGTTGGAACTGGATGGGCTTTGAAGTGCCTTCCAAACCATTCTCTGATTCTATTTGTCTATATGCTCAGCAGCATAAGTCCCAGTGATTTTGCCCAAGAAGTAGATACTTTTTTCAGATAATCAAAACATTTATATGTTCATTTTAAGTATTCAATACACCAAATCTTTTTGTTCCTGTGATTTTACAGTTGTCAGCAACAACAGCTCTTCTCCTGTCAGCTCTGCATGTGTACGCATAGACCTTGCTGCTAGCGTAACTGAAATGCAACTGCAAGTTTTGTCTGGCTAAAGCTAACTATGTGCGTAAAGGAGAGTCATAAACAGGGTACCAGTGGTCAGTGTGTTCCATCCAGGCTGTAGCTTTGTACTTGTTCATATGTAAGAACTGACAAAACCAAAATCCTGTTTTGGTATGTGTAGAAAATGTTCACCGTAAGAGGAAATGAAAATTATTTAGCTTAAAGTCAAAACAACAATTTAACATCCCTTTGTGTACACAAACACTCTTCTGAAAGTCACAAATCATAGATGCTTGATGTTCAGAGCCATTTTAAATGCTACTTACCTAAAGCCAGGAGATGAGAAACATGTGGCAGACCTTTTTTGCAAGAGTTCAGGGGGTGGGGGAGCGAGAGGATGTTTGCATCTGCAGGAGGAGGGCCTAAAAATACTCTAAAAGCCGACAGTTCACTTAAATCATTAATCCTACATTGAAGACATTTCCACATTTTAATGGACTGCAATTAAACCCAATATTTCTTAATACGAATGTCAGGTGTTTTCAGCAGTGATGCAAATGACTGCTTAGTGCTATAATTCTGCAGGCGAAGGCCTTTAGAGCAGGCTCATTTGGGCAGCCAAATATAAACAAGAGAACATAATTCCATCTGCTTTTTGGCAATTTGTTGTTCCTTTTAGGTTCTCTTTCCCCGTTTGTCTTGTGGACACAGTTTGCAGGAAATGTCAACCCCCGTGATTGATAGCATGAGATTGGATGTACTGACTTCATGCTTTCATAAAGCAAGACAGCTGTTGGGAGAAACTTTCCTTCAGGAGCTGGAAAGGTTTAAATTTTCCATCTCTTTGACTATTTGGCCTGATGAAGGATTGGGTTTTACCGGACAAGTAAATAAAAAGATGGCTAAGATGTACTAGAAGGTCATTCAAATGATCTTTAAATAGCAATTACTGGAGGGAGGCAGAGGGAAAGCCCTCCCCGTTCTGAGTCTGCTTAAGCAAGCCCTAAAAAGCTATGCTTGTGTTCTCTCAATTTTTCTAGCCACCCTGTAAACCAGACAATTTCTAATAACGCGATTTTACAATGGGAGTTAGTCACGAGGCAGCAGGCGTTGAAGGTGGTTCAGTTGAATTCGCTGGTTGTGAGCTGCGTTTCTGTGGCTGTGAGACTCTGGCTCAGTTCCAGAGCACTGTAGCACACCAGTTTGCAGTTCTTTTTCTTGCTAAAACTAGATATGTTGGTTTAATTAATTAGGTTTTTTAATACATTAGTTGTATTCAAGAAGGATGTATGCTTTCCTTTTAAGCAGAAAGGGGGGAAACAAGGGGGGACTGTCAATTTTTACAGTTATACTTATATCTGAGGGGTATTATTTTACTTTGAGGAGTGTGCATTTTGCAGATGTTATGAGCATACTCATAGAATCATGGAATCATTAAGGTTAGAAAAGACCTCTAACATCATCCAGTCCAACCCTCAGTCCAACACCATCGTGACTATTAAACCACGTCCCAAAGTTCCATATCCACACGTTGTTTTGAACCTCTCCTGGGATAAAACCCCACCTCTGCCCTGGGCAGCCTCTGCCAGTGCTTCACCACTCTGTCAGTAAAGAAATATTTCCTAAAATCCAGTCTAAACCTCCCCTGACACAGCTTGAGGCCATTTCCTCTCATCCTATCGTATGTTCCCTGGGAGAAGAGGCCAGCACTCACCTCACCACAACCTCCTTTCAGAGAGCGATAAGGTCTCTCCTCAGCCTCCTCTTTTCCAAGCTAAACAGCCCCAGGTCCCTCAGCCCACAATTCCTGGGCCTCAGACCCTTCCCAGCTCTGTTTCCCTTCTCTGGAGATGCTCCAGCACCTCGATGTCTTTTTTGTAGAGAGGGGCCCAAAGCCAAACCCAGGATTCGAGGTGTGACCTCACCAGTGCCAAATACAGAAGGGACAACCCATGCTCTGCTGCTGCTGGCCACCCCAGGGCTTATCCAAGCCAGGATGCTGTTGGCCTCCTTGGCCACCTGGGCCACTGCTGGCTCATGTTCAGCTGCTGTCGATCAAAACCCCCAGGTCCTTTTCCACCAGGTAGCTTTCCAAAAGATGACCAGTTTATTTGGAAATGCACTATGTAAACCTTTTATTATTTTTCCCTCCATGCCGTTTGTCTCTCTCAGAGGGATGAGAGTCAGCTCATGATTTGAAGGACTAATGAGTTCCTGGCTACATTAATTCTTTACCGGATCTATGGTCCTGCTGGAGATGGGCCAAAACCAGAACTCAGGAACTGAAAACCCCTTGATGCGAAACTTTGGTGGAGTCCACATTTAGATGTTTTGAGTCAGGCTCCAAATTCCTCTCCCGTCTAGTTTTTTCAGTCTGACACATCAATGTCTTATGTGGCAGTTGCTACCCAAGACGTCTTAGCAAGGTCTTCCAAGCTACGTTGGGGCTTACTGAGTTTTCTACTTCTTTGAAGTGCCACAAGTGTCATAAACCCAGTAGCAAATATCATTGCACGTTTCCTTTAAAACAAAAAAACAATGTGTAGGTCTCATTGTCAAAGAACCCTGAGCAGCTGGACAGCTTTCTGCCAACAATCATACTGTGAAAATCCTGAATGGATCCTGCACTGCAAAGTTTTAACCTAGACTTCTCAAAAGTGAGGCTTGTCCTGTATGGAATCTCCAAGATAAGCCAAAAACGTAAGGAGAGGGCTGGATCAGACGGGGCTCCAGTCTTGATTTAAGCGGGAGAGACAGAGGTTGAACTGGAGAGCACCCAGCATTTCTGTGCCCACCAACAGCTCTCAGTGCTGTTGTGCACCCTGGGCTGTGCCGTACCCTCTGCCCCATTTGTCTCTGAAGTTTAAATACAAGGCAAAATGCTCAGGGAGCAGGAAAGCATGTTTATAGAAGTGGTCAGGATTGTAAGAAAATTTGATGTTACAGCCAATTCTAAAAAAAAAAAAAAAAGCAACCCTCAAAAACCTTTAGCAATTCTTCAGGAACCAAACTGAAATAGCAGCAGTAACTTTAAGCAGCCAAAGGGTGACATTAACTGCTGTGCGGAGATGTTTTGCAATGCTTGGGGGTAAGAGGATACTAAGGAACTCTGTGGGTCACTTCATTTCGATCCGGTAAACATTTCCGTAATCAGTAATCATGGGCGCTGTTTCGTAACTCTGTATAGATCACTCTAACAATCTAATCACTTACACAAATACACAGCTTCAACACCGCTAATTAGCATTCTGTAGAACTGGCAAAAAGCCAGTCTGAATTCTACATGTACAATCAATTTACTGTTAAACATTTAAAGAGCTAACTATTTATACCTAAATGAGAATCTTGTTTTTTCTTTTTTTTTTCACCTTTATATGCCTATAAATTAATCTTGAGTATCTGTATATGCAGGGTGCTGTATTCACTCTTCCAGTAACCCTGTTTCAACAGGTAGTGTTTCATCAGAGAGGAATTTAATGCTCTGCATTGCTTTGGCGGATTGTGGCTGCACTGTGATAAATAAGGTTCTGACAGGACGCTACTTACTTTTGAACCATCGCTCCACTAAGTTCTCAAAATTCAGTGCGATCAAAAAACTGCTTTACTGCTATTAGTGATACTTTTGTACCGTTTTATACCACAGCACAAGAAAGACATGGATCTGTTGGAGCGAGTCCAGAGGAGGCCACAAAGATGATCTGAAGGCTGGAGCTCTGGGGAGAACTTAGAGCAGCCTCCCAGTATGGGTTTCAGCTGCAAGAGGGGAGATTGGGATGAGATCTCAGGAAGAAATGTTTTGCTGAGAGGGTGGGGAGGCCCTGGCCCAGGTTGCCCAGAGCAGTGGTGGCTGCCCCATCCCTGGAGGGGTTCAAGGCCAGGTTGGAAGGAGCTTGGAGCCCCTGATCCAGTGGGAGGTGTCCCTGCCCATGGAATGGGGTGGAACTGGATGGGCTTTGAGGTCCCTTCCGGGCTTAACCATTCCACGACTCTATGATTCTATGACAAACAGGCTGGGTAGGAGACCTAACCAGGACCATGTATTTCCTTACAAGGTTGGTTTCTCCGTTTTCTTCCGAGGGCTAGATAATATCTTCCTTTTTTTTTCTCCGTGTGCATCCCTTACTTTTCCTTTATGGCTTGACATGGTACTAGAGCAAAAATGAACAGCAGGAAAAACCATGAATTCAGCTGTACTGTAGCTTTACTATGTTATTAAACAAGAAATTGAAAGCTCAGGGGCATAAAAGGTTTGTTCTTTCTCTTCTTTTCTTCCCTGAATAAGTTAATACCACAAAAGTAATCGTACTAATTTTCAGTAAATGCTTTTCTCCTTCCTTCTCTCAAGAGCAACTCATCATTTTAGCTGTAAAATTAGTTTCCCAAGAAGACAAGGAGATGGATTTGAATTTGAAGATGAGCAAGTGATGCTAAAAGCAGAAATTCCCCTACAATGCTCCAGCCTGTCAGGGATCAGATTAGGGCCTCAAGACATATGAGAATTGGATTCTACAACTTTTCCTAGGGCCATGCAAAGGTGTAAGAGAACCTAGTTATGTCACTAGCGTTTTATATCTTTAAAGACTGTTGTGCAATTTTTATTGCAGTCTTAAATCAGCACAAACCAATCACTATCCCCATAAGTAATCCTGACGTATAATTTAATGTATGAATTGAGGCACAGAACGTAAAGAACAGGTGATAAAATATTACTCCAATGCTGAGAACATTAAAATGTTGATGTTTTGAGCAGCTGGCTTAGTCTTTTTTCCTAGGTTGGAATAAATAGTAATATTAAAGGATTAGCATAACCAACAAGTGTTGAATGACCTGATTTCATTGCAGGCAATAAGAGTATTTAGGAACTGGCATTTGGAGCATTATAGAGCAGAAGAATTTAATTCTTCCAAATATTATTTTTAACATATTGTTTAGCTATGGATATAATTGTTACATAGACATCAACTCGATATTTAATTTGGAAACCTTTGAGGTTAGAGTTATTGAAACATTCGAAATTTTTATTTAAAAATATTTCAATGTGCCATTAATAAAAGAGAATATCCTGGTAGTTTTAAGAACAGGATTTCCAGGTTTCATTGTTTTGTTCAAGCAGAACAAAGATGGCAAACAAGCAGTTATCTGGAAAGAAGCATCAAGACCAGGCAAGGAGTAAATATCATGGAATCACTGAATGGTTTGGGTTCAAAAGGACCTCAATGCCCATCCAGTTCCAACCCCCTGTGATGGGCAGGGGCACCTCACAGTGGATCAGGGGCTCAGAGCCTCATGCAGCCTGGCTTTGAACATTTCACGGATAAGGCAGCCACAACCTGGGCCAGGGCCTCCCCACCCTCTCAGAAAAACATTTCTTCCTTATGTCATCTCAATCTTCCCTCTTGCAGTTGAAAACCATTCCCCCTCATCCTATCCCTGCCCTTCCTGATCAGGAGCCCCTACCCAGCTTTTCTGGAGTCCCTGCCAGCCCTGGAAGCTGCTCTAAGGTCTCCTTAGAACCTTCTTTTCCCCAGGTTCACCCCGGAGAAAAAACTCAAGTTTACCCCAACTCAGGTTCACCTCAACTCTCAGCCCTTCTTCATATGGGAGATGCTCCAGTCCTTCACACATATCTCTGGCCTCATCTGCACTTGCTCCAACAGCTCCATGTACTTCTGGTGCTGAGGACTCCAGAACTGGACATACAGCTCCTGGTGACGTCTCATGAGAGAGGAGCAGAGGGGCAGAATCCCCTCTCATGTCCTGCTGTCCCCACTGCTTTTGTATATACACGTGAGATATCAAAATAGATTTCAAAGTAGTAAAACTTGAGAAATAAGATAGATAAAATTAGAAAGCTTTGTGGTGGTATCATTCCTAAAATAAGAAAGATCGTGGAGCAGCTGGAAAATCAGAAAACTAGAGCCTGAATATCAAATATATGTTCCTTCCAGCACTGAAAGGGACTCCATGAAAGGTGGGAGGGGCTCTTGATCAGAGATTGCAGGGATGGGACCAGAAGGAATGTTTTTAAGCTGAAAGAGGGGAGATTAAGTTGAGATGTTAGAAAGAAATGTTTTGCTGTGAGGGTGGGGAGGCCCTGGCCCAGGTTGCCCAGAGCAGTGGTGGCTGCCCCATCCCTGGAGGTGTTCAAGGCCAGGTTGGACGGGGCTTGGAGCCCCTGATCCAGTGGGAGGTGTCTGGATGGGAACTGGATGGGCTTTGAGGTCCCTTGTAGTTCATGATTGCGTGAAATAAATATTCAAAGTGGGAGGAGAATTATGTTTTAATCATTGCAGCTACAAACACTTGGTTCTGTTCCCTAATCTCTTTGAAGCCCCATCTCCTCGGAAAGGGCAGTGATGCTGATGCAGAGATGGAAGTGGAATTGCTCAAGAATTCACGTCAGAGTCTGCTTAATGATTTTCTGGCTTGCAACTGGAATGATAGACTCCAGTCTTATGATAGTACTTTCAGCCTTTCACTTTTTATTATTTCTGGGTTTTCCCTTTATGAAAAAGACAGAAATGGTCTATCAAATATGAGAGCCCTCCTTTCCTAGGAAATAATCCAGAGTAGCTGCTCTTGCACTGCTTTAGGTACGTTTATTACCAGTCTTAAATGCTTATAAGAACAGTTATATCTCTGAGTCACCAAATTGTTTTCCATGTTTCTTTCAGTAGCAGATTCCTTTCATTTTGAGGAGAAAGAGCAAAAGGCACTTTTGTCCTATCATACCAGTTTCCTTCATGGTACCTTCACCACGGTACTTCTGTTCTGTTCACGCTGCTTGCACTCAAAAGGCTGTCATTGCCCACAAACTTTGATGGTATTCCAAACACTGAAATGAGTTTCAAAGCAAATCTGTTCCCTGGCAGAGGATCCACAACACTCAGATGAGTGTCACGATGACCAATGTATGACCTGAAGATCCCTGTTGCCAAATCTTGCTCCTGGGAACTTTGGATCTTTCACCTATCATCACATTGAAAATGAGTGAAGTTGTTACAACAGATCAGTCAAGAAGAGGAAGATGTTTAAAAACTTAACTCAGTGCCTTGGTTACCATAATGACATAGAAGCTTGGGAAAGGCACTATGGTCTTTCCAGACTGCCCCATGCCTAAGTGTGCACTAATTCTTGGCATTGATTGTGATGCACGGGGAGACTGACAGGAGACTGTCAGGAATCTACAAGTTGCAGTTAGAAAACTATATTGAATGGTAACAATTCACTGAAGTTTCCAACTCCATGTTGAATCAGAGGTATGCAAAATATTTTTTTATGAAGCACAAAGCCTCCAAAACACAAATATTTCTTTTTCCTGTGTTTTTTATTCAGAATTTCAGGAAAATCTTATTTTGTGGGCTATCTTGTTTGCTGTACATCTTTCAGCAAAAATGAATTAATTTTCCTTTTAATACTGAAATAAGTACTTGAAGACTAAACTGTGCTTTATTTCTTAACAAGTACAGAATCATGGAATCACAGAATCATTGAGATTGGAAAAGACCTCTAAGCTCATCCAGTCCAACTGTCAGCCCAACCCCATGGTGCCTATGAAGCCATGTCCCAAAGCGCTGTAGCTACACGTATTTTAAACCCCTTAAGGTTTAAGGGATGGTGACTCCACCACTGCTCTGGGCAGCCTCTGCCAGGGCTTCACCACTCTGTCAGTAAGGAGGTTTTTCCTAATATCCAGTCTAAACCTCCCCTGACCCAGCTTGAGGCCATTTCCTCTCATTGCATCACTTGGTACCTGGGAGAAGAGACCAGCACCCACCTCACCACAACTTCCTTTCAGGGAGGTATAAAGAGTGATGAGGTCTCCCCTCAGCCTCCTCTTCTCCTCTTCTCTGTTTGAAAGCACTCAGGAAAAAATGTGAAATTTGAGAAAATGTAGAATTACTAACTAAAAAGAGTAATGTTCACTTCATGAAAGGTGACCCTCTGAAGCTTACAAAGTGATACCATCACTACAGTCACAGTGACCTAAGAGAGAATTTCCACTGTTTCCTGTATGGGCTGATTTTTATCACAAGTGTTGCATCCCCCATGACAAGGACATTGCTGTTAAAATCACAAGGAAAAAAGATTTTCCTTGTTTAAAAAAAATACAACCCCCCTAAACACCAACTGTCCATGAATTTTGAATTGGAATTTGACTGTCTCTCATTTTGTGAGCATTTACCTTTGTGGTACACAGCCCAAAAGAGGACAGAGTGTGTAGCTGTCGAGACATCTGTCCTGTTTCCACTAAGTGTAATGCCTTTATTGTCCGTGCGTCAAGATATAAAGACTTCTTGTTCCCATAATGGATACAGATGGTTGAGTGGAGGGCAGGGAGGTTCTTACAAGAAAAAGTCATTTGATTGCTGCTGGGATCCCTGTCAGTAAAATACTTGAAGATGGTTAATTGGACATTAATGTGTCAGATTTTCAACAAAATAACAAGAAATTTGCCAAAAATAAAACCTGAAGGAAACACGCCTCCAAATTTTACAACAAAGCTTTGTTTAAACTAGGAGTTAAAGCAGCTAAGATTTATGACATGTTGACATAACTGATGGTAAAGGAGTTGGCTGAAGCTCCGGGTGTGAAGGTCCAAATGAGAACATCTGCATTAAGAAGCTAATTCTCTTAAACATACTGATCAAAATATTAATGCTACGTGTAAACACAAGTGCTTTATCTGACAGTGATTTACATTTGGAACGACCTAATCCAGCTATGCACTGCATCTTTATTCATTACCAGCAGCCTTTACTTAACACTTCATGCCCGCTTGCACAGGTGGACAATCTACTCAGAGTGACTATTGTGTTTATGTTATTTTTTCATAAGCAGGGTTTGAAATTTGTCAAACTGCATCATTGTTTAACTATGTGCCAGTCAAAGGGAAATTGCCAGATGGAGCGGCTTTCCCCTAACCTTGCTCCAGGCAATGAAATTACACATAGGCCACAGTCTTATGTCAAGTCTTTAAAAAAAAAAAAAAAGGCGGGGAGGAAAAAAAAGAAGTCAGGCCATGAATAGGTATGACTATGTGCATTCACAAAACCTGGCTTTCTTACACCACTAATTTTATATGAAGGCTCATGCCAATGGTAAATAAAACTTCGTGTCCGTCATGTCACTCATTAACTAGGTGCTCATAATTTATGTATTTAAGGCTTGCTTGTCCGCCAAGCAATCAAACAGTAAACCATGTTTTATAGGTGTTAGTGTTTATAGAAACTGTAAATAAATGTCAAACAAAAAAAATCAGGTTTCAGAAAAATGATCAGGGTTAAGTCATTTATCATTGTTCCAACTGGAAAAATCTGAGAACCTGCCAGTGCCAAAGCAAATGTTTCCCTGGCTTTTTTTTCTAGCATGCAGCTTCAACTACCAGATTGTAGAATTCTATTAGAAGGATTTGATGAAACGGAAAATTTGCAGATCATATGTTTTAACTGAGCCTCTCCCTCAAAGAACAGGACAAGCTGGCTCTTCTTTAAGATGGTGGCCTTGCACTGTTACAATCTGTTTCTTTTCTTCTGTTTGAAACCAGGATGAAGGGGAACGGTTTTCAGCTGAAAGAGGGGAGATTGAGATGAGCTCTGAGGAAGAAATGTTTTGCTGTGAGGGTGAGGAGGCCCTGGCCCAGGTTGCCCAGAGCAGTGCTGGCTGCCCCATCCCTGGAGGGGTTCAAGGCCAGGTTGGAAGGAGCTTGGAGCCCCTGATCCAGTGGGAGGTGTCCCTGCCCATGGCAGGGGTGGGACTGGATGAGCTTTGAGCTCCCTTCCAGCCCAAACCATTCCAGGATTCTGTGATGTTATGATTCTCTGATTTACGTTTAACACTGATGATTGGTTGAGAGAACTTCGGCAGAAGCTAGGCTGCTCTAGCATGTTGGCAGTGAGGTTCTTTGCAAGTGAATGAAAGTCAGTATGAACCCCTGCTCGATCACACAGCTGGTGAGCACCGTTGGTTTTGCTATGCCGGCTGTAGCACTGTTTCCTCCCAAACAAGGTACACGAGGGAGAAAGGACATGAAGGCTTAGTTTTTTCACATTGATGCTCTCCATCCGAGTTCATTCTCACTTAGGACCTACACCTGTGGTCCTCCAGGTAACTCCATTTTCTACCTGGTTGTATCTGTATCTTTGAAGTTGCTTGTTGTACATGTTCATCACATGTAGTTCGGCTAGAGAACTGGGCATTTGGAGGCTCTTGCTGGCATACACTGAAACTGCAGACCTGCAGTGGCTGCCAGGTCCAGAGTTGAGTACTGGATCCATTCAGCAATAGATAAACATGTTTGTGCTTCTCAGTGTTAAATACATTCCTGTTCAGTGTTTCTGAAAAAAAAGAAGTGTGTGTATTTCTAACATTCTCTAGATTGATTTCTCTCTGGAATTGCACTTAGATGGAGCTTCTTGACTGATTAGAAGTTCATGGAGAACCACCTCATAGTGTGAGGCAGGGGTGCTGTTTCCCAGAAGATGGGGAGTGGACAGACACTTTAGAAGGGGATGACATGAAGTTAAAAAATCAGTAAGGTGGTGAGTCTGGCAGGGAAAAAGAGACACATGAACAAAATGTAAGTGAAGATAGCGGTGTACCTGATTCTGCTTAAAAAACTAGCACAGGAATTGTGGTGACCATGACCGGGATTTGTGCTTTGACAGTGACTTTCAAGCAGCCTCCACATGCAGTGTGGAGTGGGTCATGGATTTTTAAAGAAGCTTTACTGTCACTGCAAGATGTGCCTGTATGAAGATGCTGTCATGGTGCACTCATAAGCGGATGCGTTATGGTTTGTTTCATTTATGATTCTGGAGTGCAAAGGAAAAAGCAATAATCCAACAAGTCAAGGGAGTTAAATTTCAATCCAAACTGGAACTTTATTAATTGTGCCGGTAAAGCAGCTTGCAATAGAAAGAGAGAGAGAATAAGGAGAAAGATAGGGAGGAAAGGGAAGAAAAAGGAATTTATAGCTAACACCATGGGTCCACAGATGTCCAGTGTCTCTGGAGGTCCCAGTCCAGAAGGCGTTTCACTGCTTCTGTCTTCAAATAAAGTGATCTCACAGTGGGGAAGATCTTCAAATTCCAGCTGCTACGGAGCTGTCTTTTAGGCCAGTCAATACACCTGCGACCCACCTTTGCCTGTGGAGATGTGCCAGTATCCACCTAGCAGGCCACACATGCCAAGAGAGGAGTGTCTGCAGGTCTCCTCCCTTTGCACATGTGCTCCTTCTGTTGGCAGTGGTCGACCTGGGGTCTCCCGATGAAGGCCAGTAGTCATCATCACCTTGAATGCGTGCTCTGTTGGGTATGGCTCTGTGGTAAGTCCCGTGATTAATTTTCCTGTCTTTTTCTCCTTGCTTCATGGATCTTTCACAACATTAGGGAGCAGGGAGGCTTACAGACAGGTACAGAACATTTTTGAGATAAGGAGGTAGTTACAGGTAGATAGGTAAAAAACATTCCTTGCTAGTTTGTACCAATTTCAGTCATTTACAAAACATTTCTTGCCTACGTTTGTGATTACAGTCAAGTTCTGAGGCTTAGCACCTGATGAGAAAGTGTTGAGGCAGAAATCAGTCTTTTGACCGATCCTTACAAAGTTTCATAGTGAAACTAAAATACAACCCAGTCGGATGATCCCCTGCCTCTAGAGCCTTGCTGAAGAGCTATGGAGGTTTGTAACCCGTAGAAATAAGGCTCTTTCTAAAGGCATTTATTTAAAAGATGACTCCAGCCCTCAAGGCCTGCTTTCAGCAATAAAAAAGGGAAGAAAATGGAATGTTTCTAATTTCCATAAGATTATCAAGACTACACAGTTTCTTGTAATCATCAAAAGAAATTAATGGGATGAACCCTCAGTTAGTTCTGTGCATCACTTCACCATGGTATGATCTCACCTGATACATGGAAAACAGGAACATGTAGTGGAAACAACAGACACATGGAAATCAGCAGGACCCATGTCTGCTTTTGCTTAGACTTTCTTTAGTCCATTGTGTGCGCTGCACTATGACCAAATAAGAATCCCACATGTCCAGCAGGAGCTCAGGATGGGGTTGGACTCCCAATGGCAACATGAGGGCATCTGCTGCTTGATAGGGCTGAACTACTACAAACAACTCCAATAAAACCAACCCTAATGGCTTCTCGGTACAAATTTTATGCTTAGGCTTCACTAGCACACAAACGCTATGAAGGGAAAATGGTTTCTGATTCTTCCTTTTTCTAGATAGATTTAGGGGGAAAAGAGAAGTAGTGCTTGTTTTGGAATGTGAGCAATAAAGATCATTACCCTCAGCACTGACACCTTGTATAATTTGAAAAATGATGTGACTTTTGGGTAAACATGGACATGCCATAAAGAATGTGTTCCTACATTAATTAAAAAAATCAAGTCTACAGACTGGGTAATGAGCCAGAAAAAGGCCTGATTTTTAAAACATGCATTAAAAGGCATGAATTATATCCTTAGCTGTTTGAAGGGATTTACTGCCTATATTTTTTTAAATCTGTTGAACCAGAGACTATCTTCAGAGAGCAAGAAAACGTGGAATAGATAGACTTTAGTCTATGTTTTAAAATGCCCTTCATAGATGTGTAAATCAATTTGAGCCACAACGCAGCATTCAGGTTGCCCCATTTATAGGCAGTGACTACTGAGCACTCAGGAGGTCCTAACAATCGGGGGAACTTGGCCGTGGGCTTTAATGGGTCTCAAATCAGAGCAGAGTTGAAGGGAGTTTTGCTGAGTAAGAATTAAGTGGAAACCTCAGGGCTTGTCTCTGATACAGGTGCACAGAATGGCTCAGAAACAGTTTGCAATGGAGCCCTCAAAGAAGTTGGCCAAATAGGCGGAAATAACATCACTTAAAAAATTCACTCAAAATACCATGAAATTGGATACCGCACATTACCATACTCCAAATGCTGAGAGTCTATTTGTTTAATTTGGATGAGTTTTCACATAACTGTGAGGTAAAGTAATCTACGGTGGGCACAACAACATGAAGGAAATTCTGAAGCTGGTCTGTCATACGCCCTTCTCCGTTGCTGTTGAAACAGGACTCATAAATACATCTGAGGGGCCTGTGCGAGACATGCCAAGGCACATTTTCTCAGTGAATGTTTTTCAAAGCTTGTGCAAAACCAATAAAAATGGAAGTGACACTTTAAAAAATAATTTAGGCTCAAAATGAATTTATTTTACTGTAGAAGCAGAAAGCAGAGAAAATTAGAAAGGATATCATAAAGCACAAGTGTCATAGATTAATAATATACAACTACAAGTGAGTTTGAGCTCAAGTAGAGGACAGAGTGACTACATAAACATAACCAATATCTTGATTTCAATTTAACAATCACAGAATCATAGAAATGTAGAATGGTTTGGGTCGGAATGGGTCTTAAAGCCCATCCAGTCCCAACCCCCTGCCATGGGCAGGGACACCTCCCACTGGATCAGGGGCTCCAAGCCCCATCCAACCTGGCCTTGAACACCTCCAGGGATAGGGCAGCCACCGCTGCTCTGGGCAACTTGGGCCAGCACCTCATCACCCTCACAGGCCAATATTTCTTCTTAAGATCTCATCTCAATCTACTGTCTTGCAGCTGAAAACCATTCACCTCGTCCTACCCCTGTGCTCCCTGAGCAAGAGCCTCTCCCCAGCATTAAAGCTGAAGCATTCGGCTTTTACCCCCTGCAGTACTATCCTTTGCTGACATGGAGCTGATGTGGATGCTCCTGACAACACTTCACACCTTCAACTGTCCTGCCTCCCCTTCCAGCCCTGTTCTTCAGGTCAACGTTGTAGGCCTTGCTGCAGGAATGCGTAAATGGCAAAGGCTGCCCGTGGATCGTAGTAATGCCCAGCTGTCATTAATTCAATTGTCATCAGAACTCGGCAGCCCCAAGAATGCAGAAATGCAAGTGATTCTTGGCTCCCAAATTATGTTTTTCAGGGCAGGATTATTCCCCTTGGGTCTGACGATGAGAAATGGCCTTGTAGACTTGTGCTATACTTGTGAAGGCTCAGGGAATTTCAAAGTTAAAACGTATTAATCATATTTCTTCATGATTTACTTTTTCAGTTTCCTCCTCCAATAAAGCATGGCTGTCTTGGTGGTTTAAAAATGTGGGATATGACTAAGTTACAGGTATCCATAGTGTTGAAACAGTACGGAGGAGTCTTTCTTAATTGTGGGGGCAATACCAATTTCTTTCAGTGTATCATTTCATAGCAGCCTTCCAGTACGGAAAGGGGCTACAGGGAAGCTGAGATGGGGCTCCTGATCAGAGAGTGCAGGGAGAGGATGAGGGGGAACGTTTTTCAGCTGAAAGAGGGGAGATTGAGATGAGATCTGAGGAAGAAATGTTTTGCTGAGAAGGTAGGGAGGCCCTGGCCCAGGTTGCCCAGAGCAGTGCTGGCTGCCCCATCCCTGGAGGTGTTCAAGGCCAGGTTGGATGGGGCTTGGAGCCCCTGATCCAGTGGGAAGGTGCCCCTGATCCAGTGGGAGTTGTCCCTGCCCATGGCAGGGGTGGGACTGGATGGGCTTTGAGGTCCCTTCCAACCCAAACCATTCCATGATTCTATGATTCTGTGATCTGGGGATGTAAAATTAAAACCACATTTCCTGTTAACAAAAATCAGTTCATGCAAGGACCGATTTGCTTTCTTTACCATTTTTTTTTCATCAAGAGAAGGGATAACAGAGAATTCTTTCTTATAACCCTGTAATTCATAAGGATGTACTCTTATATAAAATGTCTGGCAAACAAGTTAATCTTGTTTTCAGTAACAGCAATTAATCTGTGAATTAAAATGCTTATTTTATGCAGGCCTACATACCAGGGAGTCACCATCCTTGGAGGGGTTCAAAAAACATATAAATGTGGTGCTACGGAACCTGATTCAGTAGGCACAGTTGTGTTGGGCTGATGGTTGGAGTGGATGATCTTAGAGGTCTTTTCCAACCTTAATGATTCTGTGACTTCTGTTCAAATGAACAAGAAGTAAGCTTGGATTTAGGAGCTTCCGCTGAAACTCAACCAAAATTTTACAGCAAGATGTTTTCCATTTCCTCTTGATTCCTTTTGAATGACAGACCCGCTTCCAAACATAAATTATTTGAAAAATATTTGAATGTGCAGGTTATAATTTACTTCTTGGGTTAAGATTTTATTTGTAAAAATTACTGTACAATGAGGATTGTAAGGAAAGGTACAGTTATGAATGGCACTGAGCTGATAATTACATTGATTTTTCTTAGTTTAGGCTAAAACCAGACTGAAGCAGTCAGTCGCAGTGTGCTAAATCTGATGAAAATTCTCACAAGCAATGTTAGAAACGTTGCAACAGTTTTGTGTTTCCGGTGGTCACTTGAAGATTTATTTAAGGCATCACTTTGACTCTTGCATTTTACTCATATAGCTGAGGTTCGTAGATTCTGCTGACTCTAAGACAGATCTTTTGACTATGAATTTATAACATTATTGTTGTTGTTATTATTATTATTATTGAAAAAATGAATATTTTACAGACACAACACAAAAAGAGTCATTTGGTTTCCTGTCCTGTGATTCATAAATCAAATGTACAATATACATAAATCAAATGTACAACAAATGTGGACAGCATTTAAACTCATATAATACTCCTAATGATGTTTCTTAGATATACACATTTTTTTCAATTCTAAATGTTCTCATTTAGAGTTATCAAATTCTTATTTCTGCTTTCATTAGAAAAACCTATATCTGCTCTCATGAAGTATTTATTTTCTAAGGTAGCTGTGTGTAAAGAAGCTTTTATTTTAGGTTCACTACTCCAGTTTCATAAACCGATGTATTTGGTGGCACGGCTCAGGCTGTATGAAAACTTCAGGTTTCATAACATTCTTTAGCTCTGCATTTGATTATAACTGAGTCAGGAAAACAATGATATTCTTTCCCCTCTCAAATTATTTAGCTAAGTAGGAGGTGAGTTGGATCATCCTCTTCCCGGGATGACTTCTTCTCCCAAGTAACAAGTGATAGGACAAAAGAAATTGTCTTCAAATTGCATGAGAGGAGGTTTAGATTGGATTTAGATTTAGGAAAAATGCTCTTACTGAAAAACTGGTGAAGCACTGGCAGAAGCTGCCCTGGGCGGTGGTGGAGTCTCCAACCCTGGAGGAGTTCAGAAAATGTGTAGATGTGGCACTGTGGGACATGGTTTAGTAGATGGTGTTGGGCTGATAGTTGAACTGGATGATCTTAGAGGTCTTTTCCAACCTTTATGATTCTATGATTTTAGGCCATGGTTTTGTTTGAAATCCCTTCTGCTCTTTCTCTTGTGTAATACAACCTGTGGAAGTGCCAGCAGCAGGATGTTTCACAGGTGGAAAAGACCTGCACGTGGCAAGCCGTGGTGTGTCAAAGTGGGGAAGGTATCACTACAGAGAAAAGTTTGGGTACTGGGAGCTGATAATAGAATAGAAGCATAGAATGGTTTGTGTTGGAAGGGACCTTAAAGCTCATCCAATTCTACCTTCTGCCATGGCAGGGACACCTCCCACTGGATCAGGGGCTCCAAGCCCCATCCAACCTGGCCTTGAACCCCTCCAGGGATGGGGCAGCCACACTGCTCTGGGCAACATGGGCCAGGGCCTCCCCACCCTCACAGCAAGATCTCATCTCAATCTCCCCTCTTTCAGCTGAAATATCTCGTGTTATTTCACAAGAGAAGATGGCGCTATGAATTAATGTGACAGCTTACGAGCTAAACTGACAGTGCATCGAATATTGATCCTGTTGTCATGATGGTAATGGCGCAACATTTGACAGATGGAATGAAATTTATTAAGAAATTTGCCTCATTTTGGCATTCTCCTCTCTCCAGAAGACAATGAGAAGAGTATTGAGTACTATGTGTAGCTAAGACGTTGCTTTTTTTCTTGAGCCTGTAGTTGCTTTTTGTACCTCGCAGATGCAAATAGTCAAATTTTAACTTCTTTTTTAAATTGTATGAAGAATTTTGTCCAAACATTAGCATGAACTTAAACTGTTCGGAGTTTAAATCAGCTTTTTTTTTTTTTTTTTTTTTATGGCAGATTTAGAGCTGTTGACCTCAAGAGTGTTCTGGTGCTTCAGGGGATAGCATTCCATTTTTCTCTTCACACATAATGAGCAGTGAACTCCTTGATTGTTGTTGTCTGTTCCCTCTACGGAGAGAGCACTGCAGCCAACAAACCCAGCGTTTCATGCTGCAAATCTAAACAGAGTGATGCATTGCAGGTGCTTTCCTCATCTCCTCACGCCTCTCCAAAACATTAGGAGGGATTTTCAACTTCCTATTCAACTTCTAAATGGAGAGTCAGGTCAGTCTTTGGATTAGAAGACCAATAAATCTTCTGACTTCACTTATTGTACGAGCACGCAGCTAATATCAACTGTTATCATGGCTCGCAATGCTGTGCCACTTTGACCTCACTTCGGGTTGTTAGAGTAATAGCTTAATGAATATATCTGAAGACCCATCATAAATTGCAAGCAAAGAAAATGTCACTTCTCTGATGTTTGTGTATAAAAATCGTACCTTAAATTGCTTTCTCTCTTAATCATTCTTTGTTTGAA
The DNA here is from genome assembly GCF_032191515.1 of Phaenicophaeus curvirostris. NCBI lineage: Eukaryota > Metazoa > Chordata > Aves > Cuculiformes > Cuculidae > Phaenicophaeus > Phaenicophaeus curvirostris. Next base: position 2,312,538 of record NC_091402.1, on the reverse strand, counting down.
TTACCCTGTAGGTGGCCCTTTCCAAAGATGGGAGCTCCGGTGCTGTAAATAAAGTCCAGCAGGATGCAAGGTGCTGAAAAGAGTGACTTCACTGGCTGTGCTGCTCCGCTGCTGCAGTGAAATGAATGATTGTTGATTTGTATTTAATGCTCAATTTCCTCTCCATTACTACAAACCATGCAAGGCAGACCTCGTTTCAGGCTATTCATGTGAGAGCTCAATCTATCCGGTTTCACATCTGCTAAAAGCCCCCATGTCATACTAATTACAGTCTTCCCCTGGAAAGAATTTGGGGTTTAATACCAAAGAAAGACATACTTACTTATAGTTAATGCCCTCATCTATACAATTTGTTGTTTGTAAGCTAGAAGGATACTTGTGCAGTTGCTTATACACTAAAAATGCAAGAGGGATACAAAAGTACAGAAAACAAGTGTAGTGGTTGGGCTTTTAAGATGCATTTAATAACAAGCATGTTCAAAATTGAAACCCACAAAGTCTCTGTTTTAATTTCTGTGCCATAGCAATTATTTCTCTTGGGCCTTTGGTCTATGCACCACCATGGAGCAAAAGGCAATATGTGTACTCCTTCAAAATCAAAAGCAACGAAAAATTAGCTCCTGACAAATAAGGAAGGATAATGGTGTAGGACTTAGAATCATAGAATCATAGGATAACCAGATTGGAAGAGACCCACTGGATCATTGAGTCCAACCATTCCTATTAAAAACTAAACCATGTCCCTGAGCACCTCATCCACCCTTGACTTGAAATGATCTTCTACCTTGCTGCTGTGTCCAATTCACTCCTTTTATATGAAAAGGCCACTAAGTGCAAGAAAGATATTCAGCTGCTGGAGCGAGTCCAGAGGAGGGCATCAAGGCTGATGAAGGGATTGGAGAACAAGTCTTATGAGAAGTGGCTGAGGGAAATGGGATTATTTAGTCTGGAGGCTGACAGGAGACCTTATTGCACTCTACAACTGACAGGAGGTTGTAGTGAGGTGGGCGCTAGTCTCTTCTCCCAACTACCAACGGATAGGACGAGAAGAAATAGCCTCAAGTTGCACCAGGGGAAGTTTAGATTGGATATTAGGAAACATTTGTTTGCTGCAAGATTGGTGAAGCACTGGCAGAGGCTGCCCAGGGCAGTGAAGGAGTCTCCGTCCCCAGAGGGGTTCAAACAACATATATATGTGGCACTTCAGGGCATGGTTTAGTAGGCATGGTGGGGTTGGGCTGACGGTTGAAGTGCACGAGCTTAGAGTCTTTTCTGACTTTACCGATTCTCTGATTCTATGAAACTATGGCATATGAACACTCAACCTTAAAAATAGTTGTTCGTTCCACTGTTTCTACTGAAAGCTTATTCCAATCTTTGCTCAGGGGTTTTGTAAATATTTTTTATAAATTTCAAGCTGAATGTATTTTAACAATTTTTATTCATGCATTATTCTATATCACTGTTCTATAGTTTATGCTTCCTTGGCATTTTCTTTGTGTGTAAATGCTCTGGAACTGAACTGGAGAAACCAGAGCCAATAATTTAGGTAGAGAAGGGAACTGATAAAGAGTCCTCCTATCTGCTCCTGCCTATCAGTTACATAGAAATGTTAAGGTTGGAAAAGACCTCTAAGATCATCCAGTCCAACTGTCAGCCCAACACCACGGTGTCTACTAAACCGTACAGTCATAGAATCACTAGGTTGGAAAGGAGCCACTGGATCATGGAGTCCAACCATTCCCATCAATCACTAAACTATGTCCCTGAGCACCTCATCCACCCGTCTTTTAAAAACCTCCAGGAAAGGTGACTCAATCACCTCCCTGGGCAGCCTCTGCCAGTGCCCAATGACCCTTTCTGTGAAAAATTTTTTCCTAATATCAAGCCTGAACCTCCCCTGGTGGAGCTTGAGGCCATTCGCTCTTGTCCCATGTCCCCACGTGCCACAGCCACATGTTGTTTGAACCCCTCCAGGGATGGTGACCCCACCACTGCCCTGGGCAGTCTCTGCCAGGGCTTTGCCACTGTTTTGGTAAAGAATTTTTTTCCTAATATCCAATTTAAACCTCCGCTGGCACAATCTCTCTTCCTATTGCTTGTTATTTGGGAGAAGAAACCAACATCCTCTTCACCACAACCTCCTTTCATGGAGCTGTAGCAAGCTCTTCTGCAGTGCAGGTACAACAGGCCACCTCTACCAGGATGATACACTTAACACAGTGTTTTGTTTGTTCAGTGCTCAATAGCAGATGCTTAAGGGAGGCACAGGAAATTCTCAGTCTGTTTGAAGGCTGCAGTAGTGTCCAGCCAAGGGACTTTCTGAGTCAGAAGCGGTTTCTTGTTGCATAATAGACCTTGACAAATGTTTACTCCAAGAATTTGAATCCAGGCAAGCACTCAGCATCTAAGGGTCAGTTCTTCTGCAGCTTAGTATGAATTTCATAAAGACTGCTGACTTCTATATTTTCTTAATCTCTTTCTTAATTGAGTATGATGCCCTGTATTTTTTTACTGTTATATAAGAGAGGGAACAGTGCTTTGCTAAACTGTGTCACAATTTGCCAGGTTTCTTCCCCTCCACTTGTCTCCTGCAGTTCTCTTCCAGTTATTATAAAACATTGCGATATGCTATATTATTTTGCATTAAACCTTTATCATGACCAACTTCTGTTTATGTTGCCTTTTCTTCTGTTTTCCATTTACTTTGATAACTTGTTCTGGAATCAGGAATACTGTTGAAGTCAGTAGTACATTGCTACCCACTGAATATCTGGTATCACTTTCAATGTAAAAAAAGCCAAACCCAACTCAAAGCCACTGCTGTCAGTGTTCCTTCTGTCTGGACTGAGAACAGTTTGGTTCTCTTCAGTTTGAGTATTTTTCAGGCTTCTGGGGCTTAGCCTCCATTTGACAGAGTTCTCTCTTCCTTATGCCTTATGCCAATGAAGCATCCTGCTCAGATTCAGCATCACTACCCTGACTGAGAGCGAAGATAAACTCTCTGTGGTCTCCCCAGATTGCCTCTAGTGCTTGCACTGTGTTCATTACAAAGTGATTTTATCTTGCAACACATCATCGTCTACAATAAGAACTGAAGTCCTTTGTCTTAACATCATTTTAAAGCTCCTGTTCCCATTGTGGCAGTTCTCATTAACTTCTTGATTGCTTCTTGACATCTTAAGTCGCAATATTCTTCGATCACTCATTTTTCTACTACATTTTATTCTGTTTTATTCCTTGCAGTAGCCTTTTGTGGTGAGCCCTCATCTCCCTCAATAGAAGTTTTCTCATAAGGTTTCATTTATCCATGCTGTGTAAGTTCCTACTTGTTCAGCAGTAGGAAGTTCCAGGCTTTCTCTGCATCCAGAACACACCTTCAGCTGCTCTATGTTGTCCATGTATTGTCTACTTCCACTACATTCATCAGGATTTTGGGTTCCATCAATTTGTTAACTGGACTCTCTCATAAATCAAATTCAGCATTTTTTTTCAGTGTGGTTTTTGCAAAGGAAAAGCCGTTCAGAATCATAGGTGTACAGGGATTTTTAGTATTCTAAAAGGTATTTTTTCCTGCCTCAGTGTCGGTATTTTTGTGTTTGTTTCAATTGTTGTTCTATACTACAGTGATGATTTTCCTCTCAGAAAAACCTTTTAAAGCTGTGAAAATAAAATTATCGGGGTTTCTGGCTTGTAAAACCAGGCAATGTGTGCTTGCAGCCCAGGAATCCAACCACATCCTGGGCTGCATCACAAGCAGTGGGACCAGCAAGGCAAAGGAGGGGATCCTGCCCCTCTGCTCCGCTCTGGTGAGACCAAATCTGGAGCCTTGAGTCCAGTTCTGGAGTCCTCAGCACAGGAAGGACACGAATCTGTTGGAGTGAGTCCTGAGGGAGGCCACAAAGATGATATGAAGGCTGGAGCAGCTCCCATCCGAGCGTTAGACTGAGGGAGGTGGGATTGTTCAGCCTGAAGGAGAAAAGGCTCCAGGCAGATCTTAGAGCAGCTTCCAGTTCTGAAAGGGCCTCAGGAAAAGCTGGGGAGGGGCTCTTGATCAGGGAGTGCAGGGACAGGACAAGGAGGAGAACAGTTTTCAGCTGCAAGAGAAGATACAGAAATGAGACCTGAGGAAGAAAAGTTTTACTCTGAGGGTGGAGAGGCCCTGGCCAAGGTTGCAAAGAGCAGTGGTGGCTGCCCCATCCCTGGAGGGGTTCAAGGCCAGGTTGGATGGGGCTTTGATCACCCTGTTCCAGCGGCAGAGGGTTGGAACTTGTGGGCTTTGAGGTCCCTTCTGACCCAAACCATTCCATGATTCTATAAAACAGAAGGATGAAGTCAAAGATTTGCCTGAGGCTTTATTCTCACAGACGCTGCTGGACAGGCAGCATCGATGAAGCGTTTCTGTTGAGTTTCAGAGCAATGGCTGGAGAGCAAAATAAACCTCACGTATCAGTCTTAATTACTTTCTATGGATATTATAAATGAAAATTCTTAAATTAACTAAATCCTATTGCTGGAATGGAAACATCAGTTTATCTAATTTGGCACGTGACTTAATATATGGTCAAGTCTTTTTGTCAGTATAGTTAGTCATTTTTTCTGGATTTACCCTTGAAATGGGGAAAAAGTCATATCCTATTTTAATTCAGAAAACAATCGAGACATGTCAGGAACACATTAATTATTACACTTCTTTATTTTTAAAATTTCCTTCCATTTTAGAAAAATATTGCAACATAAAGCAAATTGCACAAACCAAGTCTGAGATATTTCTATGGCAAATAAATTGTAGCCTACTGGAATTTGGGAACTTTAAAAGGAACTTATATTGTAGCAGGTTTAGGCCAACATTTAAGTACCCAAAAGAATGCAATTTTCAATTTCACATGACGTTATGCGATGCATGTATGTCCTTGTACATGCTTCAACTACAGCAAATTATTCAATACATCAAAGCAATCCTCCTTTAATTTTACTCCCATGTGGTCATTTGCCTGCAAAATACACATTGCATTTAGTGCTTGTTTATATTCCAGTGAAGTGATCCCTGTAGATGATCCAGAGCAACAGCCTCATATTGCTAGGGAAGAGAATGAAAAGAAGTTTAACTCCTTCACAAGCTATGAACCGTCGAGGGAACTTGTTGCAATGAAAGAAATCACAACAAGAGCAAAAACCAGCAACCAGAGCTGAGTCAAACCAAACCCTAACTGACATTTTATCTTCAAGTTGTGATGAGTGGGGCTGTGTGCATCTGCTCCCTTATGCCGTTGTCATTTTGCTTCAGATGTATTGTCATATTCCATGCTCCTGAAGAGGATGTTCTTTTATACTGTTGAGGTTTACCTGAAGTATGACTGCAGGTTTCTGTGAATTTCATAAGGTGATGTTTCTACAACTTCCACATGAGGTGTGATTAAGTATTTTTTTCTTTTTTTTTTAACCTGGAGATCCTAGTCTAGTCCATAAATGACTATGGATTTACTCCTATCATGCACTGATGACAGGAAACCATAATATGAAGTTATCCAAGGACCATTTATGTAAGCTATTAAAACTAGTTTGCTCTATTTTTTGCTTTTTGGGAAATGTGGAATATCATTGACAGAGAATACATGTGCCTTAGCTTAAAAAGATGCCAGGAAGAAAATAGTTCTGTAATGCAATGTGATCAGACACCTACCACAAACCTGGAACGTTCATAGAATCACAGAATCATGGAAAAGTTTTGGTCAGAAGGGACCTCAAAGACCATCCAGTTCCAACCCCTGCCATGGGCAGGGACACCTCCCACTGGATCAGGGGCTCCAAGCCCCATCCAGCTGGCCTTGAACACCTCCAGGGATGGGGCAGCCACCACTGCTCTGGGCAGCCTGGGCCAGGGCCTCCTCACCCTCACAGCAAAACATTTCTCCTTAAGATCTCATTTCAATCTTCCCTCTTTCAGCTTAAAACCCTTCTCCCTCTTCCTATCCCTGCACTCGCTGAGAAAGAGCCCCTCCTTCTTTCCTGTTGGCCCTTTTAGGTACTGGAAAGCTTCATTCATGTTGAACATACAGAGGCTGTATGATCAATAAGCGCTTTCCCTTCTTTCATTCAGAGGTTAATTTCTTCCATCCTTGATCCTCCAAATACAGCAGAAAGTGTGCCCTACTTCTCATAACAGCAATACACTGAATTTTACGAGCTCCAAAGAACAACTTCTGGGGTTTTGGCTTTCAAGCTGTGGTTCAAGGCTGCTACCCTGTACTTAGTTTGCTTATGCGCTCTGAAAATAGGGCTTCTGATTTTTCTAAATGTTCTTGTGCTCTTTGAAATGTTTGCTATTTCACTGGAAAGCCAACTGCTTTCATGGGACACGCCTCTGTGTGCAAATTAAATTTAACAAGATTGGATAGGATGGTGATGTGGGTCAAGGGGACCTACAGGAAAGCTGGAGAGGGGCTCTGGATCAGGGAGTGCAGGGAGAGGATGAGGGGAACAGTTTTCAGCTGCAAGATGGGAGATGGAGATGAGATCTCGGGAAGAAAAGTTTTGCTGTGAGGGTGGGGAAGCCCTGGCCCAGGTTGCCCAGAGCAGAAGGGGACCGACATCTTTCCTTTTACCTGTGTACACCAAAACTCTGAATGTGGATCTAAGTTTCCTCAACTCTGCATCATCTTGGGAGCGCTTTTAAACTCTGTTAGAATGCTTTACTTTTCCTAAAACAAATGCAGGAAAATCATAGAATGGATAAGGTTGGAAAAGACCTCTAAGCTCACCCAGCCCAACCATGAATCCATGCCCACCATGCCTAATAAACCGTGTCCTGAAGTGCCACATCTACACATAGTTTGAACCCCTCCAGGGATGGACACTCCACCACTGCCCTGGGCAGCCTCTGTCAGGGCTTCACCACACTTTCATTAAAGAAATTTTTTCCTGATATCCAATCTAAACTTCCTGTGGCACAATTTGAGGCAGTTAAATATACTGTTCATCAGTTCTGTTCTTCTGTCCATCCCTGTAGTAACTGTTGAACCAACAGTTGTTATAGTAACTGTTGAACTGACACAATGCAGTGATCTCTTGTGGTGATGTCACAAGCTGTGGAATAACTCAAGAAACCAGTTTGGAAACTTTATTTCAGTAAAAATCAGATTTGATGTTCAGCTTGCATTCGGCTGCTCTTTTCTCATTGTATTTTAAGTAATTAAGGCTTTTTCCCTTTTTTTCTTTGAAGAGTAGTCCCCAAACCCTGTAGATAAGATATGTTTATAGCATAGGACTGACTGGGTTTTATGATGGAGCAGCCTCCAGCAGTTCCCTGGCCCAGGAACCATCTGTAGAAAGCTCCTTACATTTTCAAACAATGCAAATAGGAAAGTTAATTGGATTACAGGTCTATTTTCACTAATCCAGCTGATTCAGTTGAGAGCTTTTATGGAGACCTACTGATATAAGTCTGTTGAACTTAAGGTTTTAATTCATAATTAATTTTATTTTTTCTCGCGTAAAGCACTACAAGAAAGCTGGGGAGGGACTTTTTACAAGGACAGGTAGCGATAGGAATTGAGGAGGAATGAATTTAAATTGGAAAGGGGAAGATTTAGATCAGTCATTAGAAAGAAATACATCATGATGTGGGCGGAGAGGCCCTGGCCCAGGTTGCCCAGAGCAGTGGTGGCTGCCCCATCCCTGGAGGGGTTCAAGACCAGGTTGGATGGGGCTTGGAGCCCCTGATCCAGTGGGAGGTGTCCCTGCCCATGACAGGGGGTGCGACTGGATGGGCTTTGAGGTCCCTTCCAACCCAAATCATCTCATGATTCTGTGATTCTTAGTGTTTTTTCAGGAGCATTTTATCATTCCACCTTCAGATTTGTTTTCCAGTACAGACCTAATATTGTTTGTACCAAGCCCTGGAAAAATGTTAAAGCAAAAGGAATATTTAAATTTTGCTCCATGACACCAGTAAAATACTGGAGCAGCATGGCACAGTTGCACTTCATCTACGGCCAAAAGGAAACGGGAGCCTCACGACTGTGGTGGTGGCTTGACAAAGTCTCTTGGTTAGACATTTTCATAAAATGAAATAATTCGTCTAACTTCTTTATTTCCTCTCCCACGTGATGCTGAGTTGCAATAAGCTGTCAGCTTGCTGTGGTTTATTCCTTTTCATGACAGACAAAAGTAAAAGAAATGTTGAAATTGGAAACAGTCATGTTGCTTGCATCTCCCTTGTTTGGCTGGAGCCAGCAAATGCCCAGTGGGCATCATAATGGATGGGTGTCACTTTACAAAATACTCTTCGGTTGGCTTATGCTTTTAAATATTTTGGCTTTCCACAGGACTTTGAATTTGACAGTGATTTTCTGAGTGCCCCAAGTAAAGAACACAAAATACAATTAATTTCGTTCAGGAAAAATGAAATGGAACAACTCTGCTAACGTTTCTTGCACAGGAAAAAGTTCAGGCAGCCCTGGAAACTAAGCCAGGGTTTGTCCTGTGATGCAGACATTTTCTATCCTCTTGCAGGTTGCTCCAAGCCCCATCCAACCTGGCCTTGAACACCTCCAGGGATGGGGCAGCCACCCCTGCTCTGGGCAACCTGGGCCAGGGCCTCCCCACCCTCACAGCAAAATATTTTTTCCTAACATCTCATCTCCATCTCCCCTCTTTGATCTGAAAACCATTGCCCTCGTCCTCTCCCTGCACCTCCTGATCAAGGGCCCCTCTCCAGCTTTCTCTGAGCCCCTTCCAGTACTGGAAGCTACTCTAAGGTCTCCCCAGAGCCTTTCCTTCTCCAGGATGAACAACCCCAACTCTCTCAGTCTATCCTCTGGTGGGAGATGCTCCGCCCTCTGAACATGCAAATACGTTTTGTACAGCATCACCATTGCAGGCATTAATTTGTACTGAATACAACAAAGAAGTTATTTTGTGCTCTGTACCCTCATTGTACTTGACCTAGGTAGGTAATGGCCATTGCTGTGGTCACTAATGAGATTTCTTTATACCACATTGTTTCAGACTTCTTTTTGGCAGCTGTCACCCCCTTTATCTCTTGCTGTGTAACACAACGGCCAAAAAGTGCAGGAGACCTTCAATGAGCTAACTCTGTGGCAATTAAATTATAGCATCATGGAGTCGTTAAGGCTGGAAAAGACCTCTAACCTTATCCAGACCAACCATCAACCCAACCACAGGGTGCCTATTAAACCACATCCTGAAGTTCCATGTCTACATGGTTTTTTTAACCCCTCCAGGGATGGTGACTCTACCACTGCCCTGGGAAGCCCCTTCCAATCCTTCATCACTCTTTGATTTAAGAATTTTTTCCTAATACCCAACCTAAAATTCTGCTGGTGCAACTTGAAGCCATTTCCTCTCGTCCTCTCTCTTGTAAAGAGACCTGTACCCACTTTGCTACAACCTCCTTTAAGAAACTCGCTTTGTAGCTGCTGGTATTTTTGTTGTAGCACTGTGTTCAGGCTAAGCATCAGGGCTGCCACTGATTTTTTTCAGAAAGATAAATTGAATGATCAATGTTTAATCAGAATTATTTCTGCTATGCTGAACCTACACATCAATTCTTGTGTACTTATTGAGGTGGCTTAGCAAACCCATTTTCTCTCTATATATGCTTCTACATAATATACAATCACTTTGATTTGCATGCTCTGTTTAAATTTAGTGTTGGGCCATCCAGCTGTGCCTTGAGAGACCGTTCTTGGTCTTAGAGACTGAACAGTCCTGGCTATAGGAGGTATGGGGATGAAACCAACAGTGCTGAAAGAGATGATTATCCAGTTCCCGTGTTTGCTCCAGTGTAAAAGGCTCTCCTCTAGCCTCCTCATGGCCTCAGATACTAAAACAGATATTGTTGGTGGAGATCATGAATTCCAGTGCTTTTTACTGTGTCTATCTACTTTTCTATCTGTATATGTTGCAATAAAACAACATACACAAGGTTATAAAAATAGCCTGGAAGTGATTGACATGCTAATAATGCTCGATCGAGTCAATAATGCTTATGTAACGAGCTCCTGAGAAAATAACAGTTTTGGTCAATACTACACTTTTAAAAAATGAACTGTTTGTTTTTAATTAACCTCCTATTTAGCCATTTAGTCACGCCACGTCCGTCAAGCACAGTAGAGAAAAACACGTGCTGTCTTGAAACACTGCATTGTTGCCTTAAACTTTTATCTCTTCCTTCTTGGCTTTCTCTTCTGCATTCCACCTTGGCATGTTTTGGAGGACTGAGGCAAATCATGGCTTGTCATGTTACTTCGAAGTCAGTGCTTCTCCTTTGTAAGCAGGGTGCTAGGTGATTCATCTGTGACAGAACATCCCATTATGTTGTGACAGACTGTCACGGGAACCTTCGGTAAGTGCTTAGCAACAATATAGCACTTCTAATGTGTCACTTGGCACTTTTTGCCTTTTCTTTTGTTTTTCTTTTCTTCCTCTTTCTTTTTTTTTTTATTTTTCTTGCCCTTGCTAAAGTCTGACAGATTTTAATCCATTAAGTGATCCAAAAAACAGTGTTTGGAATTCTGTAATGCTCAGTAGAATTGAGCAGGACAGGCAGCGCCCACAAATTCCTGACAGGGAGGAAATAGGTTCTGTGGTCTTAAGACTCTTCCTGTCACATGAGGGTAAGTAGCACATTGTGGAGTTTTATTTGTATCTTTTAAGGGAAAAATTATATGCTATCAGGGGAGGAATTTTTTAAAAGCAAATGGATCCATATCCCAGTTATGAAGGAGACCTGGAATCATTTTTAACAGTTGTGAGGTGACTTTTAGATATGTAATTCTCCTAAACAACAAGTGATAGGATGAGAGGAAATAGCCTCAAGTTGTACCAGGGGAAGTTTAGATTGGATATTAGGAAAACATTGTTTGCTGAAAGAGTAGTGAAGCACTGGCAGAGGCTGCCCAGGGCTACGGTGGAGTCTCCATCACTGGAAGGGTTCAAACAACATGTAGATGTGGAGCTTCAGTAGGCGGCTTAGTAGCCACAGTGGTGTTGGTCTGATGGCTGCACTTGATTATCTCTTGAGGTCTCTTCCATCCTTAATGATTCCACAATTCTGTTCTATGATTCTGTACTTCCTTGAGTTCTTCTGTTTCTCTGCTTATTTATGTGTAGTGTTCAGGGTTCACAAGTTCTGGCTGCTCCAGGGACTTCACAGTAGCACCTTATCCCTTGCACAGGGCTTGCGATAAATTACAGCATCCTTCTCATTAAAAGAAATTTTTCTACCTATCAGTGCAATCAGATTTAGTGGGGCTGAATTCAGGTTGAAAAAAGGAGCATGAAGTTGAACTTCAGACAGCTTGGAGACTGCTACCTGCTGGGTGCCTTTGTAGCTAAGGTGTCTTAATAAGGTGCCTAAATGTTTTGGAACCTGTCACAGAGTAACCACTGTTTTGACAGTTTGTGTGTGCCTGTGCATTCATGTATGCTTGCCTCAAGGTCATAGTGCCTGTAGGAGCCCTTACCTTCTGTGGTGTCAGGTTCACCCATCTTCCCCGAAGTCAGGAGTGAATTGATGACTTACAAAAAAATCAGTCTCACGGCTTTGAACAAAACTACAATGGGTTACATCCATCAACACGCGATTACTGAGCAATGTGTTTAAAATAAGACAAATACTGCAGGTTAAAGGGAAGACAGAAAATGGGGATCTAATGCATTTTTAGTGCAAAAATTAGTTCTGCTTAACCCTTCAATATTTCTATGTTTTGTATTCTTTTTTTCTTCCTGATGATGGGTGAAAACTGCATCCAGCACTGCATGGGATGAAGGCTGCAGTGATTTCAACTCCATGTAATCTTGATTTAACTGATTCCGCATGACATGCAGAGTTGTACCCAGTTTTCTGTAATTTTTGAGCAGCTCTAACATCATTTGATTAAACTTCTTAATAGTTTGATTTAAAAATTAATACGTCAGATTTTTGAAGAGGAGAAACAGGGACACGACAATAATATCCTGTTATTTCAAACTTGGCAATGAACTTAATTTCTGACTGCCCTTCTATTCTTTATCACAAGTCCCTCTGGTGCGTTACTAACATCAAGAGCTAAGCAAAGAGCTTGAATGACTTCTCCGTCTATCTTCTTTGAACAAAGACTAGGCTAGTTTTGTTCTGGCACTTATTTTTGAGTCATCAGACTTGAGGAAAAGATAGCTGTGTCAGGACCTGATAATTGTGTCCTGACTCTTACACTGTACAGGAAATCATAGAGATGAGATTTTAGAAAGAAACGTGAGAATGGGGAGGCCCTGGCCCAGGCTGCCCAGAGCAGTGGTGGCTGCCCCATCCCTGGAGGTGCTCAAGGCCAGGTTGGATGGAGCTTTGAGCCCCTGATCCAGTGGGAGGTGTCCCTGCCCATGGCAGGGGTGGAACCGGATGGGCTTTGAAGTCCCTTCCAACCCAAACCATTCCATGGTTCTATGATAGTTGATTCTAATCCACTGAACACAAAGGAATCTTTTTATTAATGACAATGATTCCTTTTATCTAAACAGATGGCTTGGACAAGATTTCAAATATAGCACAGCTGCTATGCTGCTGTGTTCAGATCAGGAATCATCTGCAGACTCTTGATGCAGCATGCATCTATAGATAGATCAAAATGGAATTCATCAAGACCTAAATATTTTGAACTAAGATGTTTTTATGATTTGTCTAAAGCATGGTATTCCTTTTAATTGAGCTCAAGGAAGAGAACTTGACTCCATTAGGTCTCACAGACACATAAGAAAAATCTATGCCTCTTCAGCATTAACATAAAAATAGCACTAAGCAAAATCAAACAGTCTTACAAGTGTTAGCTTAGATAATTTGACCACAGCTTGGCATAACTTCCTTCCCATCATGCAAAAACCTGTATTTTAGTAGTCTCTACAAATCACTGCCACGCGTGACTTTTCTATCTGCTTCAATGTAATTCAGTGTATTTAATTTTCCCATGGACTTCAACAAAATGTTTATTGTGCAGAGGTAAGACATCATCCCAGAGTTGGAGATGCTATGGATTGCTGTTATATATAGTAATATGAATAGTTGGGTAAGAGCAGATCGATGATAAAGCTCTGATTCAAGCACAGAAATCTGGATAATCAGTAGTGATGGGAAGCAAATTCAGAAAAAAGACCATCGCAGTAACTTTGAGTTTACTAAAATATGATGTTTTTAAATATTGCTTGAATACGTCAGGAGCTTTTCTAAATATACGAAGCTTCACAGTGAATTTTCTTGTGGAATATATACTGAGTTTTTTTAGTCAGTCCTCAGTTTAAGCTAACAAGCTTTAGCCCTTCTCTCTGAATCTCATATTTTTTAAGGACATGTGAGCTTATTGCATTTGCACACGAAATATAAATAGTTACCAAAAAAATCAAGCCTTAAATGAGCAGGAAACAAGCTGTGGAACATCATTGTTGCTTAGTCATGATTCCCTTCTACTTTACTTGACAGTGAATCATAGAGTCTTTAAGGTTGGGAAAGACCTCTAAACTCATCCAGCCCAACCATCAGCCCAACCCCACTGTGCCCACTAAACCACGTCCCAAAGTGCCACGGCCACATGGTTTGTGAATCCCTCCAGGGATGGAGATTTGACCGCTGCCCTGGGCAGCCTCTGCCAGGGCTTCACCACTCTGTCAGTAAAGACTTTGTTTTTAATGTCTAATCTACACCTCCCATGGTGGGGGGGAGGATTATACTATCTTTGACCCCACAGGTGGGACATGAATGCATCCCACTCAAAAAGTAACCTAGCTAGCAAAATAAGGTGAAACTCTAGCACTGTCCATGTCTGGTCTCTACCTCTGGTCCTTTGGGTCAGTTCACAGGGTTTAACATTGCAATGAACTTCTCCACAGGCCCCATGGCAAACATAAAAGTCTGCCAATTAAGCTATAACATCAGTAAATTCAACCAGCTCACACATTCCAATCTAATCTGTCATTATGTAAAACCCTTCGAGCCCCACCTTAGATGCCAAAGAGGACTCATTGTTTAAGGCCAGTAGAGAGATCAGCATCACACAGCCCCTCAGTTGCTTCTGCCCCAGTGGGATGTGGGAGAGAATGGGAAGGGCAGGAGCAAGAAAACTCTTGGGTAGAGATAAAGAACATCATGACAGTGTAGGCATTGTCATCTTTCTGACACTGACACTCTGGACCAGTATTTGTGCTGTGATAGATGAGGAGCCACCCCACAGTGTATTCGGTTCTGGATCTTTAAAGAGAGATTTCTTAAAGCACCTAAATGAAGATGCATGGCTTCCACTGGGAAATCTGAGAAACCAACACCTTTTTTGTCTTTTCCAAGGATTTTTCTTTCAGGGCTCTGCTGACTGCCAAGAACTGGATGACAAAAGATGTGATTTGCCAACCACAAAACATAGTGTCCTTGTACTAATGAACTCCGAAGAAATACATTTCAACAAATACATAAGGAAACAATATGTTCTGTTTGTACTGTAACATGATGTTTCTACTTCTCCTAAAAGTAGAACTTTTGAGGGAATTTTCTCTCTAAAAAGATATTAAATTTCTGAAAGTTCTAAAATAAAAGGAAACTTTAAGGAAAACCGTTTAATTTTTTCACCTAAGTGTGCACACAAAGAATCTTCACCAACTAGCTTCTGCAAGAGGATTTAATCTCCAGATTTAAACTTTTTATGTCCTCCAGTGGAGGTTTTTTACTAGACAGCTTCAATCTTCTCCAGCACATCAAGCAGAAAAGTGAATAAACGTGAAATATAAACATTTTTGTCAATGTGTGAGAAGGAAAACCTGAAAAATGTGCTTTTTGTGTTTCCTATTTGGTTTCTAGTAATGTACTTTTTTGGTTAATCCTTGAATTTCTCGTAGTCGTGTTTTGTAACTTTTTCCTTTGAAAAAATTGCAACTTTCCCTTTGATTTCTTTGACAAATTGCAATGCTGACATGCATTACCTTATACATGCTGCAGCCCAAATGTTCTAGAGACTACTGCTAAATTAATCTTCTAGGAGGCTGCTGCAAGGAAGAAGAGAACAACATTTCTTTTTCCATACCTCCAGCAGACATGAGGTGCTATAGTGGTCTTAAGTTGCTGCAGAAATGGTTTACTTTCCCTAAATAGTGTAGTTGTTGAAATGATAAAGACTGTTTGGATGGGTTGAGAATCTCTGCTGTCAGAGGAGTTTGATGGGAGGCTGGATATGCATCTATTAGGAATGATTGAACCTACTCTTAAGACTAACAGTAGATAGACTAAGCATTCTCTTGTCATTATGATTCTGTGATTTTTAAACCAATATAATAATAAAAGGTTCTCAGGGACCGCAATGGCTGCCCAGGGAGGTGATTGAGTCCCCATCCCTAGAGGATTTTAAAAGGTGGGTAGATGAATTGTTCAGGGATCTCGTTTAGTAGTGGACAGGTACAGTTGGACTTGATGATCTCAATGGTCTTTTCCCATCAAACAATTCTATGATTCTATAATTTGAGAACTTTTAATACTTAATTAACACTTATGGTCATGCAAATTCAGCTTCTGGCTCAGGATTGCTAGTAGTATAATTCATTGCGAAAAAGCTCTCACTGAACAGTCCCATGCAGCAGACGTTATCCCTACAGCACACATGGTGGGGCATTGTGTTATTTGCCTGGTTTTGCATGATGCAATCCTTAAGTTTTCATATGCGTATGTCTCTTTATCTTCAGCAAGTGTTGGAAAAATATTAAGAATCCCAACTAAAAGAAGTGCTGTAGTGTGAATGTACTGCGAGGTTGGCACCAGAGAACCCAGACAGGAAAGAGCTTGTCTGCAGACATCACCTCCAGCGTTGGTGAAACAACTGCTTAGTTCCTTTAGAAATGTTTAAAGTAGGTGATAGTTCTTTATTACAGCAAAATAGGAGTCTTACCAATGAATTCATTCAATGTTATCAGTCTGTATAATTTGATTAAAATCCTCATCTCCAGCCACTCGCTCTTACTGTTTCTTGATTGCTCCGGTAACAACTTGTTAGGAATTTACTGTCATTTAATGGATGTGTAGGTAACAATGCAATTTAAACTGACATGGGAAAGTTTTCAGTTATGCAATTTCCAGTTCAGTGAGGTGAATGCACCTCAGATGGCTTTAAACATATAATCTGTGTTTGCAGCAAGGCAGTCATCTGTACCAGTTATTTGTTCTTACAGGCATTCCATAATGCCCATCACGGCAGGTTGCAAAGGCTCTAGCAAACATGAGTGACACAGAAACATCAATGCCATTCTGTGAGAAGGAAGGCTGAGGCCACATGGGGCTAAAAGACCTATCCAGCTGCCTCAGAGTGAGGAATCCAAATCTGCTCTTTAACCAAAACGAGCCTCTGGTGGCATTACCTTGCATTTAGAAGATAGAAGCATGTGACATGTCCAGAGTTGCGTGTGTTAATGCTGGAGCACCTCCCACCTGATCAAAGGCAGAGGGAGTTGGGGTTGTTCAGCCTGGAGAAGAGGAGGATCCAGGGAGATCTTAGAGCAGCGTCCAGTACTGAAAGGGGCTCAGGGAAAGCTGGGAGTGGGGGGCTTTTGATCAGGGAGGGCAGGGACAGGATGAGGGGGAATGGTTTTCAGCTGCAAGAGGGGAGACTGAGATGAGATCTTAGGAGAAAACTTTTTTCTGTGAGGGTGGAGAGGCCTTGACACAGGTTGCCCAGAGCGGTGGTGGCTGCCCCATCCCTGGAGGAGTTCAAGGCCAGGCTGGATGGGGCTTGGAGCCCCTGATCCAGTGGGAGGTGTCCCTGCCCATGGCAGGGGTTTGGAGCTGGATGGGCTTTGAGGTCCATTCTAACACAAACAACTCTATGATTCTATGTTAATAAATCTCTAGATGTCTGGATGGGGCAAACAGTGAACTGGAGTTGTCTCCAGAATGACAGAGGGCAGTGGGTAAATAACACTTAGTAGATTATTCTTGTGGGAACCCCTACCTACTATGTTTCCCTTCTGAGAATCTTACAGCCAATGAGATGTGAACATTCAATAAAATAGGAAACTTGTTGGTTTTATGTGGTACAAGATATAATTCCAAGGATAGTGCACATCCGACTAAAGTATTTTAGTGTGACAGCTTTCCAGAAACTGCTCTAAAAGTTATTTGACAGTATGTAATCTGTTCATACGGGGTTTTGGAATGGAAAGAAGTCCTAAATGCATGAAACGGTTTATTCATTATCCATTACTCACCTACTTCTATTAGGTGACTGCCGGTCATTCCCATTAAAGCTCTGGATTTCACAGGCAGACCTGGCACACTTCCTTGCCATACGTGGTAAATGGAGCTAATTGCATTGCCTGTTCTCTGGTTTGTTTTCCAGAGTGCTTAAATACCTTTGGTTTTAAAGACGATACTGAGGTAAATATTTGTGCTGCTGTTAAATACCATTGTGGCACCAGAGAAATACCTCACACTTTAGCCCTGGCCGTCTGTGGACCTGAGGTTTTCTTTTATTTCTTTGGTTGATTATGCTGTAGAGCCCAGGCTTGCTGAGTGATAACTCCTGAAATAAGTACATCTGCATGGCTGGGTTTAACCTGCTCTCCTCCATCTGCGCAGCCCCAGTGAGTCTCAACTACTCACCACCTGGGCAGAGATCCACAGTGGAACTGGGCTTTGTGTCCCCTGAGATTTTTCTTCATGCAGCTTCTAGAAGCCAGTGGGTTTGGGGAGGGAGGGTTATGAGGGGGTGGGTTTGGACTCAAGCTTAGATGGTTCATACAAGCCAGCACAATTATCCGATGGTTTCAGCCATTGCCACATAGCTGAGACACCGTGACTAATTGAGGAGGAAGAAGACAAAATCAGGTCCATCCCTATGGGTGGAATTTTCTTGGAGCAGAAGCCTGGAATACCCATGGGTGGGATTTTCTTGGAGCAGAAGCCTGGAATACCCATGGGTGGAATTTTCTAGGAGCAAAATGTCTGGTTTTACTTTGAGAGACCACCGGCACTATTAGCAAGGTGGTGCAGGCAACTGAGCCTGGAACACAAGGAGCAGCAACTCAGCAAGGGGCAGTCTCGGTTCTCAGCGGATTCACCAGGTTGGTACAGGAAGGTTGATATTCAGGCTTTTGAACATCACAGAGATGTTCTTCTCTACAAAGTTTAACAAGTAGGTCACAAACCTTAGGGTACAATTTTGCAATCCTTAAACTGTTCTGATGTCCTTCATGAGACCAAAAAGTTGTGTCTTTGCCTTGTGCTCCAAGTTGGTCATTTTAACAGTCCTATTTTCTTGGAGGAGCCTGATGTATTAAGGGATTTCATGGCCCATTTCGTTTGGGAAGCAGACTAAGGGCTTTCACAGCTATTCACTGTGTCAGCAAGAACATTTTTTTACATGATCCTTTTGTAACATCTGCTTTTCTGCCTAACTGAATGTTTTAATGGACTCCTGGATTTGGAGATTGGACTTGTTTAACTGGATTAAGCAGTTGCTCACTAACAGGTAAACGTGCATGTTGAGAGGGCTAAAGAATGCAGGAACTTGTCATAAAGAGGATGGGGAATGCAAGGCAATCTTGAGCAGAAACTAAGAATGTAATAGTAGCCAGAAAGAACTGCTCTGCAGACCTTATGAGATTGGGCATCAGGCAAACACCAGAAAAGCATTGTTCATTCCTTGAGGTTACAGGCTCCAGTATTCAAAAGTGATTTTTGTTATTCATTACATCCCTGTTTGGTTTTCATGTGGTGGCTTTTTGAAAGGACATGTTAAAGTATTTATGAAACAGATATATTTACAAGACAGCTGGTTTTCTTGTGTTAAAAATGTCAGGGACTATTCCTGAATGGAAGGGAAGTGCTCATCACTACAAGGGTCTGTGAACACACGCGTGGGTTTGTCCTTTTCTTCTTCCTTTGAAATCCATGATAGTGAGGGAAAAGAGAGATTAATTGGCATTGTAAGATGAAATTATGTGTTCAGTTTGAGATCTGGATCCCTGTATTCCTTGTCTTCTTCATCTGACTTTGGCAGAGGTTCATTTTGTGTTTACTGGAGCTGGACAAGAAGAAATGGCCTCAAGCTCCGCCAGGGGAGGTTTAAACTGAACATTAGAAAAAATATTTCACAAAATTTTTCACCCTGGATCAGGGTCTCCAAGCCCCATCCAACCTGGTCTTGAACACCTCCAGGGATGGGGCAGCCAGGACTTCCCCAGGCAACCTGGGCCAGGGCCTCATCCCCCTCACAGCAAAACATTTCTTCCTAAGATCTCATCTCACTCTCCCCTGTTTGTTTTTTCCTATGGAAATCTAAGTTTATACAAAGACCATCAGATGGAACCTGTGCACCTTTATTATTGCTAATAGTGGTGAGGAGTGCAGCTCCAAATGATGCATAACATTTTCTTTAAAGTAAACCATCAGCCAAGTTAAATGAACTTTAAAAGTGAACATGATTCATAACAGATACCGTTTTAAAAATGACCAGACACGGCAAATGTAAATTCTATCCTTTTAACTGTAAAATGTTTAAGCTTATTTGCAAAGGAGTTTGAAAAATTAAAACCATACTGGCTCTGTGTTTCTCCAGTCATGAGGAAACATCAGAGTTTGCATTTGAAAGGATGGCAATACAAACTGTATCGACAGGCTGGATGTCGACTTGAATTATCTTGCTTGTTGAGGGGAAGTCTTAAACTGATGATCACATATAATCTGTAATGTATTAAAAGCATTTTTTTTATTGGAGTCCCCATATTACATTTCAAATACATTTCCATGGAATGTTTCAAAATGTCATTTAAAATTATTCCTTTTTTCATTGAAATGGCATGTGTCCCCTCAACACTCATCTAGAACTTCATTATTATGATTCTTTGGACAGTTTAAAGACATGAGATCACTTTCTGTGGTTTGCTGTGCCTCACACCACCTCTGTTCCTGCCTCAGTGCTAATGCCAGCTTCACCTTCCCCCTAACAGTTTAGCTCAAGCTTCTTGGCCTGGGTGCATTTTGTTTCACTTGATCAGAGGTTTGGCTAATTTAAATATTTAGGCAACATATAATAACTGTATCTCAAACAAACACTTATTGTAACCATCATTTGCACTAGCAGTGTTTGCTATCACTAAGAAATAGGATTCCAGATTCTAGATTCTTTTCCACCCCTCTTTATTTTTCATTTTTTTATTTGTTTCTTTTTTTGTTTCATATACTCAGAGTGATTTCTGTCACCTGGAGGATGATTTTGTGATAAGAGGTATTTTGAATATTTGAAGACCTTAGAGCAGCTTCCAGCACTGAAGGGGGCTCCAGGAATGCTGGGCAGGGGCTCTTGATCAGGGAGTACAGGGGGAGGACGTGGGGGAATGGTTTTCAGCTGAAAGATGAGAAAGATGAAATCTTAGGGAGAAATGTTTTTCTGTGAGGGTGCAGAGTCCCTGGCCCAGGTTGCCCAGAGCAGGGGTGGCTGCCCCATCCCTGGAGGAGTTCAAGGCCAGGTTGGATGGGGCTCGGAGCCCCTGATCCAGTGGGAGGTGTCTCTGCCCGTGGCAGGGGTGGAATTGGATGGTCTTTGAGGTCCCTTCCAACCGAAACCATTCCATGATTCTATGATACAATGTGAAAAGCACTGTTCATGTCAATAAATACCGTTCAGGTTATCTCTGATTTTCAAGTGTGTTTATATATTGAAGAGAGAGATGTTATTTAAAGTTGTCTGCTGTGTCTCTGTTCCAAGTGGTGCAACATGCTTCCAAGGAGACAAAGTTGAAATGCTTCAGACTTCCTGGGATTTCTGCTTATATAAAATAGTTAATACATTCCCAGCTTTTGAGACATTCTACTTTTTCATAGACCTTCTACTTTTCAGTAAGTTAGCTTGTATTTCTTGTATTTCAGCATGCCATCTCAGGTGCTTTTTCCCAAGAAACTGTTGTTCCAGATCATCTGACTGCTTCAGGAGCACTTGAACAAGAAGAAAAACATGACAGCCAATTAAAAAACAATTCTTTTGCTGGAGTATCATTAATCAAATGCACAAGCGGTCCCGGCATTGACACCTGGCAGGGTTAATGTTTAAGACCCGTGGCAATTATAGCTCCCCTGAAAATTGCTTGGCCAGCGAGTCACATAAAAGCCTGTGATTATGAAGGAAATGGGAATTAGCAGAAAAAAATTAGAGGAACCAGTTGAAATACACTGGTAGCAAGGAAGGCAGAGAAAAATCTGACTGATTGGTGCTCCCCTGGGGAGAAGAACCAGGGTCTGGGGGTCACTCCTTCACTGAATTAGCAGTGCCTGTCATCTGAAACCAAAATAAAGCAGGAACAGAAGTAAAAGATTTTCTGTAGAGAAATTGGACTCTGTTCCCTTGCACCTACATCTCAGGGAGGCCAAGTGCAATTAGTGGACTGATTTTTTACTGAACCTAATTTAGCCATAATTCTTCTCTCTCAAATATCTCTTCCTTGGTTTGGAGTATGATGCCCAGAGATTTGAGAGACGAGTGTTTTTCACAATGCAGAGCTCAAAGATTACAGGCAGCTATTGTTGCCATGAGCTCCTTGTCTAGTACATCCTCTGTTTTCCATCTTTGTGCTCCCCAAAAGTTATTTAACATTAGTAAACACAGCTTGAACGCAGGCTAAGCCTCTTGTGGTTACAGCCGGCTGTAGCGTGTGTGCTTTCCCTAGCTGGGGAGCATTAGCTGGATGCTTTTTGGGCCAGATGCAATCATGCATCTGGTAAATAAAGATTAGTTAGATGATAGTTAGATTAAAGAACGATGACTATTCTAGCCAGTTATCTAATACCAATTGCTAAAAAAAGCATTAGCTTTAAACTACTGAAAAATTTCTTCCTACTAATCATGGTGCCACAATCTTAGTTTTTATGAGGTTAAGTTCATGTTAGGAAAATATAGAGAGCAAGTGGCCTTGCTTCCCGCTTGGCTAGATTTCTTTTTCACCTGAAAGTCTTTGTCTGCCGCAGCAGCTTGTTCATGGAATGGGTAACTTGTCAGGTGCTGAAATGGTCTCAAGTTTCAGCAGGGGAGCTTTAGATTGGATATTAGAATCATAGAATCATAGAATCATAGAATAACCAGGTTGGAAGAGACCCACCGGATCATCGAGTCCAACCATGCCTATCAAACACTAAACCATGTCCCTTAGCACCTCGTCCACCCGTGCCTTAAACACCTCCAGGGAAGGTGACTCAACCACCTCCCTGGGCAGCCTGTTCCAGTGCCCAATAACCCTTTCTGTGAAGTATTTTTTCCTAATGTCCAGCCTAAACCTCCCCTTACTCACTGACAGAGTGGTGAAGCCCTGGCAGAGGCTGCCCAGGGCAGTGGTGGAGTCTCCATCCCTGGAGGGGTTCAAACAATGTGTGCCTGTGGCTTTTAGGGACGTGGTTTAATAGGCATGATGGTGTCAGGCTGATGGTTGGACAGGATGAGCTTTGACGTCTTTTCCAGCCTTGAGTAATCTACCATTCCATGTTCTTGGTTACAAATTAAACCAGGTTAGATGAGGCTATGAGAAACCTGGTAAGTGGGAGGTGGCCCTGCCCATCGCAGGGGCTGGAACTGGACAGGCATTGTGGTCCCTTCTAACCCAAACCATTCTGTGATTCTGTGATAAGGTACCTCATTTATATTAACATTTCCCAGTATGGAACTGTACTTTAAACTTGGATACTCTTGAAAAAAAGGTGATTATGGAAGAAATGGTTTGCTTCAGCTATGCATTATACACAATAAAAATTAGGACAGAAAGAAAAGATGACCATGTTGTCCAGATAAAGTGCTTTTCATATTTCCTATTTCTCAAATGAAAATCATTATTTGTAATAACTATAATAGAGCCAACTTTGTTTCATTGAGGTTAGTTCTCATAAAGCTCTGAACCAATGAAATAACAGAATAGAGCTCATTACTGGAAGATACAAGCTAATAGAAAACCCACATGAAGAAGAGGACGTGGCTGCTATAGGCAGTCCTGTTTTCATAGTCTCTGTGTCTTTATTGCTTTACTACAAGGTCCCAGTTCTGCAAAACTCCCAGTTCATGCCCAGGATTTTGTTCTTTGAGGTCAGTGGGGTTGCTGGCTTGCTCAAGATAAGTGTATTCCTTCTAACTATATAAAGTTACTTTTAAATTATCGAGGACAAAAGCAGTATAATTTCAAATAGTGGAATGGTAGAGGCAGAAAGAAGCCATTTCTCTGTGGGTTTAGACATGCCTATGAAATAAGTGCTGCTCTCAGAACAAAGATTCACAAAGACAAAGGGGAATGAGGAAAATGATCTGTCTGTATCCATGTGACAGGCTTGGTTGACTCCTGAGTGAGGAAGGACCAGTGAATGTCCTCAGGCTTTCAGGAGGAAAGAGTCTGTCCCATGAGGTGCAGAAGTGGAACCTTCAGCAACTGGGGCAACCAAGGGAATAAAAGGTAAAGAAGTTGCTGAGAAATGCGTTTGGGCAGCCACAGTGATGTAAGGGGGTTTTCTGGCTTTTCAAAATGGTTAATAGATTTAAAAGAGTGCCCTGGTAATGCAATTGGTACTGAAATCCTCATGTTCCAACAGCAGCAATATGTTTATATAGTAAGAAAACACGTTACATTCTGCACTATGAAAACTCTGAATCAATGTAAAGCGACATTTAAATTAACCCCAAACTGGATTGTTTTTTGATATTTAAAACACCTGGTGAAGAACAATGCTTTAGTCTGCGTTTTGTGTATCTTAACATGAGGACTGTCTTTCACATTTCAGTGGAACATCTTTCCTGTAAGCGCAGCTCATTCTGGAAGGGGGATTCTCTGGGGCTTTTTTCCACACCTATTTCTACTAAGGCTAAAATGAGACACATAGAGTCAGATAGCAGATGAAATACTGACAAAACACAGTAAAAGCAAACTTGTTTAATCAAGATCTTTCTTTTTCTTGGTCTTTCACGTTTCAGTACCAATATGTCAACGCATTTCAAGTATCACTTTATTAGACATAATATATATGGGAAACAGATAATGACGATGAAGTAAAAATAACGTAACCTTTATATTAACTGCTTGAGGCCTCCAGGATTCAGTACTGAAGCATCGCTTCTTAGTCTTATGTTTCTATGATATTTCTGCTGGAATCTTGTTTGCTTGTCAAATGCATTGTTGAGCTTGGTGCTGATATGTATTCCAGATGTTTTCAAGTTCTGCTAATTTGTTTTCCATACGATACCTACTTACAGAACCATTTCACTTGTAGTTATTGCAATTGTATCTGCTAGCTGCATTCCCTTCTGGATGTAACATTCTTCTTCCATCAGGATAGGTTTTCCCACTGCTTCTACTATTTATTTCTGTATTTCCATAGTAGTGGCCAGGTGTATTGAAAGTCCGGTTCATGTGCCTGCAAGAGTTTACAGGTTGAGCTGTAAAACTTGTGAGCAGGCTGGTGCACTAGATACCATCTATGACTCTGTAAAATGCGTGGTACATCAATAAGTAATCCACAGGCCTGGAATTATTTACCCAATGTCAACAATTGGTATGAAGCTATGTTTTGTACCAACTGGGGATGTTACCTTTAGCATTCATGGGAAAATGTAAAATAGACTTGGAAAGCTCTAGCTCTGGCAGTAGTGTCTAACGCAATGCCGTTTTCATACTCCAAACATCCAAACTGCAGTTATTCCTTAAATAACCTGTTTCATCTCCAGGACACCATATCCAGTTGGCTTTACAGGGCTTTGTGAGGAAGGACCTATGGAGTAAGTAATGTGGGTTTGAGGGGCAGTTGGATTAGATGATCATTGTAGGTCCCTTCCAACTGGAATAGTCTTCCCTTGCCTTGCCTAGGTTTGCCTTCCTTTCCCTTGCCTTCTCTTGCCTTGCCCAGCTTTCCCTTGCCTTGCTTTGCTTTCCGTTGCTTTGCCATGCCTTACCATGACTTCCACTGATTTGCCTTCCCTTGCTTTCCCTTGCCTTCCCTTCCCTTGTCTTCCCTTCCCTTGTTCTTATCTGTGTCTTGTAGGAGCTCTGGCCATGTGCTAGAACAGGTGACGTGTCAGAGAAAGGCAAAGTTGCTAATGTGAAAATTGGTCTTAAAGATAAAATTCTGTCGAAGAAACACATTTAGTAATTAACTCGAGCAGGCAGCAGTTTTGTTGGCACAACTCAGTGTGGTTTCCGCTTGCTGTGGTCTCAGCTAAAGAAAACTTTGCTGTAATTACAGGTTCCGCCAGAACGCAATGTAAATAACACAAGTAAAGCCACCTCTTTTTTATAGTTTTGGACTCTGTTGGGTCCTGTTATCTGGCACACAAAATAATCCTAAACCTATTGAAATTCTTCAGGAAATGAGCAGAGTTAGGTAGTGTAAAACTATATTTTAAGGCAGATTATTGCTTTTTATTTAACAGAATGTTATTGTTACATAGTTGTGCATGTGTCTGTAAGTCTCATTTTGTGTGGCTTTCTAAAACACTACATGAAACAGCAAATAATTACAAACAAAAATAATAACCATAAACCAAGTGCTTAAAAGAGATACAAAATGTAATGAACTCCCTCTCTACGGTGACTCCTTCAGAAATAACTCCAGAAAGAAAGACTTTTTCTTATTTTTTAAACATTGTACTTTATCTCACAGTTTGGTATGACCACCACCTCTATGTTAAAGAGATTTATTTAGAGAAAATGTGTTTTTACAGTGCTGTTCTATATCCATTTTGTGTCTTTACATCTTCTTCAATGCTTCTCTTATGAATAAGCTGTTGCAGTTACTGGGTTCCCCTGCATAATGATCCAGATGAGACGATTGAGAGCTCCCTCAGTCAGTTTGCAGATGACTCCAGTGTTGATGTGCTGGAGGGCAGGAAGGCTCTGCAGAGGGACTTGGACAGGGTGGATCAATGGCCAAGGCCAGTTGTATGAGGTTCACCATGGCCAAGTGCTGAGTCCTGCACTTGGGTCGAAAGAACCCCATGAAACTCTCCAGGCTTGATGAAGAGCAGCTGAAAAGCTGCCCAGTAGAAAAGGACAAGGGAGTGTTGGTCTGCAGCAGCTGAACAAGAACTAGGAGTGGCCCAGGTGGGTAAGGAGGCCAACAGCATCCTGGCTTGGATCAGCCATGGTGTGGCCAGCAGGACCGGGGAAGGGACTGTGACCCTGTATTCAGCACTGGTGAGACTGCACTTCAAATCCAGGGTTCAGTTTTAGGCCCCTTGCTCCAAGAACACTGAGGGGCTGGAGCACGTCTAGAGAAGGGGAACAGAGCTGGGGTAGGGCCTGGAAGCCAGGGGTTCTGGGAGCAGCTGAGGGACTGGGGGTGTTCAGCCTGGAGAAGAGGAGGCTGAGGGGAGACCACATTGCTCTCTGCAGCTCCCAGAAAGGAGGTTGTGGGGAGGAGGGTGCTAGTCTCTTCTCCCAAGTAACAAATGATGGAATGAGAGGAAATGGCCTCAGGCTGCAGCAGGGAGGGTTTACACTGAATATTGGGAAACGTTTTTTTACTGAAAGAGTGGTGAAGCCGTGGCAGGGGCTGCCCAGGGCATTGGTGGAGTCTTCATCCCTGGAGGGGTTCAAACAACATGTGGTCATGGAACTTGGGGACGTGGTTCAGTGGACACAGTGATGTTGGGCTGATGGTCAGACTGGATGATCTTAGAGGACTTTTCCAACCTCAATGGTTCTGTGATTCTAGGACAATTTATTCTCAGTGGTGAGCAGTAGAATACCCAAAGTGGCAGGCAAGGATGAACTGGTGCACCTGTGCTAATCTCCTGGGACAGCAGTGGGGCTCTGCCCTGGGCAACCCATCTACCTTGACATGATTTGCTCAAGAATAAGTCCAAAAAATTTTTTTTGATACAAGTTCATGAAAACCCGGCACGGTGTTTTGAAATGCGGTTTATTTGACTCATGCTTCAGACAATAGTGTTTGAAACTTACCTTGTCTTAGTGATCTTCCTTGCTTCGTGCGCTTTTCCATCTGAATGTGCCAAAAAGAACAGAATTATCAAATGGCACTTGGCTCTGCCACGAGTGTGAGATACTTACATCCCCCTGGGTTCACATTGAGGTTCAGGCACCGAGTAGAAAGCCTGTTGAAGCAGCTCAAGGTTCATTCAGAACGCTTTGTGGATTTGATCGGGTTAAGAAGAAAACACGTTTTAACCAAACTAATCAATGTTATCAAATTTTTAACTAAAATCAATTCCATTTTCCAGCACATAATTACACAGATTCCTAATTATAAGATTTTAACATGCTAAAAGTCAATTTTTTTAAGAAGTCCCTTCTTCACACACCCAGTTCTTAAATCTTCATAAGACAGAAACAAATTCAGGTGCTTTACATTTTCTCAAGTAGAAAACTGTGCCTTAAGGGTAAGTGCAATCCCACGGTTGATTTTGAAAATAATCCGGATATTTAACATTTTCAGTTATTTAACAACATATTTCCTACATGTAAATGTACAGTATTTGTAGATCAAGCAAGATAGCAAGTACTGATCAGGTTTTGCAACTACTAAAGAAAACATTTCATTTCAGGGATTGCAAAACATTCATAAATGGGCTGGACGTAGTCACAAATCGCTTTTCAGTTGTGATCAGCCTTCCCTAATAAATCTGGACTTCCTAAAAACTCTCGAATTGAATGTCTATGCATAATGTTTCTATGAACTTCTCAAATACTGACAAATAATTGCACTTGGCAATGGATCCTTTGAAAAGGGATTGTATTACCCTTTAGAAAAACTTGGCTTGAACTCTGAAAACTTACTGGTGAAATAAGTAATGGTCCTACAGGAGATTTTATTTCTTGAGAATCTTGAGCTTTGTATGATCATACTTGTGATGCACATTTTCACTTTTGGTACCTGTCGGCAGCTACCCTTTGTGAAATTAATGATTTTTTTTTTTATTTAGAGGAGTTTCTAAATCACAAACAAAGCTTTATTACTATCCCAAGCACAATTACAGACTGGGCAGGGAGTGGATTGGGAGCAACACTGGAGAGAAGGCCTTGGGGTGCTGGGGGATGAGAAACTCAACATGAGCTGGCAATGGGAACAATGGTTTCTGGGCTGCATCCAAAGCAGTGGGACCAGCAGGCGAGGGAGAGGATTCTGCCCCTCTGCTCCTCTCTGATGAGACTCCACCTGGAGGTCATTCAGTTCTGGAGTCCTCAGCACAGGAGGGACATGGAGGTGTTGAGGCAAGTGTAGATGAGGCCACAGAGATGACTGAAGGGCTGGAGCATCTCCCATATGAAGACAGGCTAAGAGAATTGGGGCTGTTCAGACTGAAGAAGAGAAGACTGTGGTGAGACCTTAGAGCAGCTTCCAGTGTTGAAAGGGGCTGCAGGAAAGCTGGGGAAAGGCTGTTGATCAGAGATTGCAGGGATAGGATGAGGGGGAATGGTTTTCAACTACAAGAGGGGAGATTGAGATGAGATGAGGTCCTAGGAAGAAATGTTTTGCTGTGAGGGTGGAGAGGCCCTGGCCCAGGCTGCCCAAAGCAGGGGTGGCTGCCCCATCCCTGGAGGTTCAAGGCCAGACTGGGTGGGACTTCGAGCAACCTGATCCCGTGGAAGGTGTCCCTGCCCATGGCAGGGGTGGAACTGGATGGGTTTTAAGGTCTCTTCCAACCCAAATAATTCCATGATCCTGTGATTGATCTTTCAGACTATTTGCTACTCCTAGGTGAGTTGCACTACCTGGAACTACAACAAAGATCTTATCAGCCTTCTCTCTGTTTCAAAATCTCAGTGATCTATTTAATTTTTGCCTTATTTCTCTCAAAGTACTATCTTTATGTACTGCAACATACGAGGTTATTCCTCCCTGGTTCTTCTATTTGTAATTTATTATGTGAAAAAAGCTAAAACCAGTGAAATAACAGCTTTTAATAAATATGCCCTCTGTTTCTGTGTCATTTTTTCAGAGAGGACAGTCTGGTGGTGGAGGGTTTGAGAAGATTCTTTCTTACTGATTTCTAGTTAGGCTGAATACTGTCTGCAAGACATATTCCCCTAATAGATTGGCTTAAAATATCCTAGATGAAGTGTTAAATAACTTAGTATTAAATCTTTGCAGTACTCCTGCCGTATTGAAGACAGTATCCTCGTCTCTGGGGATTAACAAATTCAGTGGCTTAAGCTAAAGACATTTTGTAAATACACCCTATAAATTACAAATGGCCTTTTGAGAATAATCCAGACTGCACTGTGGGATGCACAGACAGTCAGAGGTGGCCAGCATGTGGCTTTTCCATTGCCTGTGGATCTGAGGAATGTTCTCAGGTATGTGTCTGAGGCAGGGACTCCATCAGCCCCTGAATTTGCTGGCCAGAGAGCCACCCTCAGTTCTTGTTCTTCAGAGGAAGGACATGGATCTATTGGAGCGAGTCCAGAGGAGACCACAGAGATGAGTCCTGAGGGAATTGGCCAACATGTTTGCCAAGCCACTCTCCAAGACATTTGAAAAGTCATGGCGGTCAGGAGAAGTCCCTGGTGACTGGAAGAAGGGTAACATTGTGCCCATCTTTAAAAAGGGTAGAAAAGACAAGCCTGGGAACTACTGACCTGTCAGCTTCACCTCTGTGCCTGGGAAGATCATGGAACAGATCCTCCTAGAAGCTCTGCTAAAGCACATGGAGGACAGAGAGGTGATTAGTGGCAGCCAGTTTGGCTTCATCAGGGGCAAGTCCTGTGTGACAAACCAAGTGGCTTTCTATGACAGGGTGACTGCAGCAGTGGACACAGATAAACTGAGGGATGTGATCTACCTGGAGTTCTGTAAAGCCTTTGATATGGTCCCCCACAACAACCTTCTCTCTAAATTGGAGAGATATGGATTTGATGGGCAGACGTTATGGTGGATAAGAAATTGGTTGGATGGTCATATTCAGAGAGTAGTGGTCAATGGCTCGAAGCCCACATGGAGATCCATGACAAGTGGTGTCCCTCAGGGATCCGTACTGGGACAAGTGCTGTTTAATAACTTCATCATTGATACAGACTGTGAGATTGAGCGCATCCTCAGTAAGTCTGCAGATGACACCAAGCTGAGTGGTGCAGTTGCCACAACGGAAGGAAGGGATGTCATCCAGAGGGACCTGGACAGACTGGAGAAGTGGCGCTGTGAGAACTTCATGAGGTTCAACAGGGCCAAGTGCAAGGTCCTACACCTGGGTCAGGGCAATCCCCATTTTCCGTACACAATGGGGGATGATGTGATTGAGAGCAACTGTGCAGAAAGGGACTCAGGGTGCTGGTTGATGAGAAGCTTGACATGAGCCAGCAATGTGCACTCACAGCCCAGAAGGCCAACCGTGTCCTGGGCTGCATCAAAAGAAGCGTGGCCAACATGTCAAGGGAGGTAATTCTTCCCCTCTATTTCTCTATTGTGAGACCTCATCTGGAGTAGCATCCAGTTCCGGAATCCTCAATGGATGGAGCTGTTGGAACGGGTCCAGAGGAGGTTACAAAGATGACCTGAGGGCTGGAGAACCTTCCATACAAGGACAGGCTAAGAGAGTTGGGGCTATTCAGCCTGGAGAAGAGAAGGCTCTGAATCTTGTAGCGACCTTCCAGTACCTGAAAGGGGCTACAAGAAAGCTGGAGAGGGACTACTCATGAAGGCTTGTGGAGATACGACAAGGGGGAAGGGGTATAAACTGGAGAGGGGTAGATTTAGACTAGACATTAGGAAGAATTTCTTCACCATGAGATTGGTGAGACATTAAAACATGTTGCGCAGGGAAGCTGTGGCTGCCCCATCCCTGGAGGTGTTCAAGGCCAGGTTGGATGGGGCTTGGAGCCCCTGATCCAGTGGGAGGTGTCCCTGCCCATGGCAGGGAGTTGGAACTGGATGATCTTTATGGTCCCTTCCAGCCCATAACGTTCTGTGATTTTATAATTTTATGATTTTTCTGTCCTTAGAGCTTTTTTTTTCCTGCCACACCATAACAAAATCTTTCTTCCTTATCATTAATCCTGAGGGCTTATTTGTTCATATGGAGCACCTTCAACAGTCTGGTATGACTTTTCTACACTGAGTTGCATCATCAAGCACTGTGCCACCACCAAGTGCATTTAGGAATCAAGAAACCACTTTTAATATCAAATCGGGAAAGCTTGTCATTTTCCCCCCTCTCTTTTCTAATAGAACTAAATTGAAATTAATGCTCTCAAGTCACTACATGTTGGCAGAGCTTACATCATGACTAAATCTCATATTTCATTCACTGTTGTGATCTGATCTACGTTGCCACATGCATGTGCTAGACATTATGAATAAAGCTTTAAAAAGCCTCCTTTTATGGCTGTTTATGTTATGTGATGGAGTTCTTGTAGAGAGAAAATTTGCCAGGACTAAAGGTTGTTACTGGCTGTTCTGTAACTAATATTGCTGAGAACGAAAGCAATTAGGCTTGACAAAATATGAGCTGCTTAAAAAAAAAAAAGCACTTTTTAAAGTCAGGCTTGTAATGGAACTTGATTTAATACATGCTATTGACATGAAAATTTTAATTAAAAGATAGGGAAAAAAGCTGCTTGAAGATGGGAAGCTAAGAGAGATTTTTCTGCAGGTGACCAGACCGTTGGTCCTTTTGCAGTAAAGGGTTATTGTTCACTGGAGCAGCTGCCCAGGGCAACAGTTGAATCACCATCCCTGGAATTATTTAAAAGATGGGCAGATGAGGTACTCAGGGATGGTTTAGTAGTGGACAAGTAAGGTTGGACTCAATGATCTCAAAGGTCTTTTCCAACCAAACAATTCTATGGAAATACAATATAAAACGCTGAGGCCATGGGATGGGGTGGATGATAGAACATGGATATATTCTGAATTAACAGTAATGGTTAGCATAAAACTGTTGGAAAATACCTGTTTTGTCACTGTATTATTCCCTCTTAAGATACCAGGAATGTTTTTTTCAGTGGATTGCATTTTTTATGTATAGGAGACCCTAGAGGTGTTGGCCATGAATGGTCGCCATGCATCAGGAAGCACCAATTTCTGTGCTTTATTGCATGGTTGTCAAAAAGAAGGTGAAAAATATGCAGTGGGATTGTTCAGAAGATTCTCACTTATCATTCTACAAGTAAAATGAATCATCGAACAATGGAATGGCTTGGATTGGAAGGAACCTCAAAGCCCATCCAGTTCCAACCCCTGCCATGGGCAGGGACACCACCCACTGGATCAGGAGCTCCAAGCCCCATCCAGCCTGGCCTTGAACCCCTCCAGGGATGGGGCAGCCACCATTTCTCTGAGTAACTTGGGCCAGGGCTCCCCCACCCTCACAGCAAAACATTTCTTTCTAAATGGACAATAAATTGGTTTGCGTTCTACATTCTTCATTAGATGGAATAATCATTTAGCAGTTTGCTTAAATACAATTGCATTATAGTTGCACTTATCAATGCAGAAATCTATTTCTAAATTTACTGTGTGCAAGTGCGAATTTTGTGGATCCAGTGAGAAACAAAATTATCATTCACATCTCAGAAAAAAAAAAATCTGATATTGAATATTTATTATTAGTCCATGAAGAAATAATACTGACAGAATGAGTATTTTCTGTGCATCTTTGAGTCTTCATGGCCTCAAGTTGCTCCAGGGGAGGTTTAGATTGGATACTAGGAAAAATTTCTTTACCAAGAGAGTGGTGAAGCCCTGTCAGAGGCTGCCCAGGGCAGTGGTGGAGTCTTCATCCCTGGAGGTGTCCAAAAAATGTTTAGACATGGCACTTCAGGTCATGGTTTAGTGGGCACGGTGGGATTGAGCTGACAGTTGGACTGGGTGAGCTTGGAGGTCTTTTCCAGCCTTAATGATTCTATGATTTATTGGAAAAATGCCATTCAACTTAATCCTTTAGGCTAATCTATGGGTGAATAAATGTTAATAAAGCTGTATCTGCATAGAGTAATAAATACATTAATAAATAATGAACTTTGGAGAAAAGAAAAGCAATGGACCAAAAGCAGCCTAAAATACACGTAGCACTAATTAGAATTTAGAATAGTGATAGAAATCTCAAAAGCAACTTAGCCAGGAGAAATGTTAAAATATCAGTGAGTTTTGTAGAAGCTTTCCACAATTTTCTGTTGTGAAGCATTTGGGGATTTCTGTATTTCAGGGTTTTCAATCAAATATAGCTGTTTAACACCAAAGAAGAATCATGTATCTGCTGTTAAATAATATTGCTGTGAGGTGCTTCTAGGAAAACTTTATTTACAATAACTGTCACAACTGCCTGCGGAGATTGCCCACGTAATGATGAGAAAATCTAGCTTACTGGAAGCATTTTAAAGTGTTTGACAGACACTTCCAACAAGTTGGCAGACAGAAAATACCATGAATTACTTCAAGGGAGAAAGACCATCAAGACCTTCAAGGTTTTTTTAATTTAGAATTCCAGTGAAGCATGAAGAGTATAATTATTTTTATTTTGCTGCGTTTTCTAAACTGCATAATATAGTCATTCTTCTAGATCTTAAAGTTGTCATTTTACAGTACAGTTCAGGCCTGCAGTGGGAACATATTTTCCAAAGGTCAGTTTCCCAATTATAATCCAAAATTTGACGCTAATATTTTTTCTTATAGCCATGGTGTAACCGCATTCTGTTAATTTCATAAAGATACCATTTAGCTGAGGTAGGTGGTATTCTGGGCAGACGAACAGTCACCTAATGTCAACAGCAAGCGGTAACTGTAACTACTGACTTCCCATCATTTGCAAAAAAATATTTTCCCCAAAATTATAGCATGTAGAACTAGACAGCATCCAAGTCTCTCGCTGGGAAATGACAGCGATTTTCTTATTGCTTTATAAACTCCAGATTACTCTGCAGTCTCATTAGATTTTGCAGGCAACTTTGCATGCTCTTCAGTTAATATCTGAGATATGCTTGTTTGCCAAGTCCTAAAACTTGAAGTTAGCAGCAACTGTTCAGTATTTCTATGTATTTCCTTTACATCTTCCTCAACTAAAGTACACCTTCAGATACTGTTGAAATAGCAAATGTAGATATTAGAATTGGGATAAAATATAGTATTTTACTTCTTTACTTAGCACTGTCTTACAGCTTCTTGTATTTCCATAGAATCATGGAATGGTTTGGGTTGGAAGGAACCTTAAAGATCATCCAGTTCCAACCTCTCTGTCATTTTCTTCACAATTCTTGCAATAAAGTCATTATTTATATACTTAGATACATTTAAATATAAGCTTCCACTCTAAATGTTCAAACACACCAAGATGCAACCTCAGCCACCATAGAAAATTCTGTAATTGGTTTTGGACTAAGGAGAGATCACAAAAGCTTTCTGTTATCCTTGGTTTATATTCGAGTTTGAAGTGCGAAATCTTTCACCATCTTCTAAAGCTGGTGCCCAGCTGCTGAACAGAGGTGAGCACAGTTTTGTTTTGTCCTGGACTTCAAGTAACAAGTGACAGGACAAGAGGAAACAGCCTCAAGTTGCACCAGGGGAGGTTTTTATTGGATATTAGGAAACTTTTCTTCACTGACAGTGTGATGGCAGAGGCTTCCCAAGGCAGTGGTGGAGTCTCCATCCCTGGAGGGGTTCAAAAGTTGTGTAGCTGTGGCATTTTGGGACATGGTTTAGCGGGTAACAGTGGGGTTGGGCTGACAGTTGGACTGGATGAGCTTAGAGGTCTTTTCCAACTTTAATGATTCTGTGATTCTAAGGCAAGCATTAGTTTTACACCAGTAAAACAAGTTGTATACCCCTTGCTATAAATAAACAGGCCGCTTGCTCAAACGCATTCCAGCTGAAAGCTCCGCTACAAGTTTTGGTGAAGTTAAATTCAAATGAACAAATATTTGCAGAAACAAATATTTAAGAGGGAAGGAGAGAGCATCCAGCCATCTCACAGAGCAGTGGAAAGTATCCTACTGCACAGGCATTGGGTGTCAGCCACTGAAAAAAATCACCCAAGAGTCTTTAATTGCTTGGCTTATTTCTCTAGTTTTGAACCGCTCCGCTGCTGGGGAGAAAGAATGAAGAATGGCAAAGGGACGAGAAATCATTGGGAATTTTGTCTTTTGGGTCACTTCCTTACGGATATTATAAGTAGCCACAGAAAGGAGAATTTCTGTTCATCTCATTTTCAGGGTAGGCAAGCATCAACCTGGCCTCTCCGTGCTCTGGGTCTGCAAACAGAATTTCCACAAATCATAGAATCATGGAGTGGTCTGGGTCAGCAGGAACCTCAAAGCCCATGCGGTTCCACCCCCTGCCATGGGCAGGGATACCTCCCACCGGATCAGTGTCCTCAAAGCCCCATCCAGCCTGGCCTTGAACACCTCCAGGGATGGGGCAGCCACCACTTGAAATACTGAAATATTGAAAATGAAATATTTCTAAAGAATTCAGTACTGTAATTTTGTTTAATGTAATTTGTCTTAATGATTTCGATTAATTTCTTGATTGCAGAGGAAAGAATTTCTTTCTAGTAATTTCATCTGCTATTTCAGATATAACTAGTCAGTGACAAGGAAGGAAAAGAATCTTTAATCTTGTCCATCTGATCAGTATTTAAGTTGAATACTGAGATTTTTAAATTTTCCAGAGGTATATAACTTACTATTTTTACAGTAATTATTATTTTTACAATAATTATTATTATTATACATATTCTATGGCTATTTCTTGAAACACTTTTAATGGAAGGTGGCTGATTGCCTCTTTCCTTGTTATATCTTGTATCAATTTGGAGTAATATGGAAATTGTGGCAAAATAAAATTATTCCAATGAAATCCTGTGCTCATTGAAATTAATGAAAAAGCTCAAGTGGAAACACTGCAGTCAGGTAACCTTTTGGTTATTTTTTTTACATTTTAAAAAATCCTTTTCAAATATATTCTGAAAAACTTGAGCATTTCAGCTGCCAAAACATTCCCAAAATAAAAAAAAAACAAAGCAGAAGCTGACAAGAAGCAAAACCTCTTCTGTATTTCACTTATAAAAGGGTGATTTAGCCTAGAGAAAAGGAGGCTGAGGGGATACTTTATTACCTTCTACAGCTTCTGGAAAGGAGGTTGTGATGAGGTAGGTGTTCATCTCTTCTCCCAAGTAACAAATGATAGGATGAGGGAAAATGGCCTTAAGTTGGACGGGGAGGTTTAGATTGGCTATGAGGAAAAATTTCTTCACTGACAGAGTGTCAAAGCTTTGGAAGAGGTCACCCAGGGAGGTGGCTGAGTCCCTGGAGGGGTTTAAAAGATGGTCAGATGAGGTTCTCTGGGATCTAGTTTCGTAACAGACAGGTACGGTTGGACTCAATGTGCTCAAAAAGTTTCTTGTCTCTCCCCTCCCCTCCCCTCCCTCTCCCTCTCCCCTCCCCTCCCTCTCCCTCTCCCTCTCCCTCTCCCTCTCCCTCTCCCTCTCCCTCTCCCTCTCCCTCTCCCTCTCCCTCTCCCTCTCCCTCTCCCTCTCCCTCTCCCTCTCCCTCTCCTCTCTCCCCCCACCAAGATCTGTCCATGGAGCAGGGAAGCGCTAACATTTTCCCACGTTCTCCCTCCAGCACACCGTGCCGCTGCCCTGCAGTGTTCCAGCTCGTGCAGCTCTGCTCCTCAGAGAAAAAACACTCAATAGAGCGGACCTGAGCCAAATTATGCAGTGGTTTTGTAGCATATGGACAAATGTGTCTTGCTTTGCGACCACCAAGCTCATTTTCACTTGTAACTTGAACTGAATTTGAACCCAAGCCTCCCAAAGGAAAGAAGGGATTTATTAACCCCCTCAGCCCTTGCTATGTTTAACATCAATGATCACCATAAACACAAATATCAAACGTCTGCCTCAACCGATGTTGTGTTCCAGATAATATTTTGATGTAAACATCTATATAAAATTGCACTAAATACTGAAGTCATGATATGCCTGTTTAACTTTCACTTTCCTTCCAAAATTATTTAATTTCTCATTTTATCATAAACATGCAGGGAGATGCAGTTCATTTTCAAGCAATATTTTGAGAAATAGTTACAAGTCGAAATATTACATTTTTGCTCTTGATGCACTAACAAATCTTCTTCTCACGTGCTAACTCATTCTGCACTGTAGTTGGCAAATAAACACTTGATTCAGAGGTCAAATTCGATTTTCCACCATGTTTTCATTTTTACTACAGCAAATCAAATGCTAAAAAGTTTCTGGCCTGAAATAGTAATTACTGGAACCAAGTGTATCTGTTACAGGAAAGGGGTGTGGGATACTTTCATCTGTGCAGCACATGATAAATCATGCACATAAATGCAGAAATCATAGATAACTGAATTACTTATTTTAAGGAAGAAACAGTGCATTTCATTGTGAAATATTGAATTTTTCAGAAAAACAAGTGATGCTTGGAGAAATTTTTAGAGGTGCTATGGCTTATTTTTTATAAGTCAGTTCTGCACAAATTTCCACATTCATGTCATGAAGTACAGCTTGCCTTTAATTTCTGCTGTGTATCCAGCTGTGGCTTCCAAAACCTGTTGAGAAGATTTTTTTTTTTTTTTTCAAAATAAATGACCAAATGTTTTCTGCATCATTGATTTTCAGTCTTCTGTGACTGTTAAATGCAACCTTGGGTAAATAAAGCTGAGTAAAGGAAAGGTTTCTTAGGGATATAATTTTACACTTTCAGTCCCACGATCCTAGAAGTCTGTCTGCAAATCACAGTCAAAAAAATTTGCCACTAATTTGAATTACTTTGCCCATATGATGGTCTCTCGGCAGCTATCAGGGAGCTCTGCTGCCTGAGATAATGTAACTATCACCAGCGTTAGTGTTAGAACTTCTGAAATGCTTGTTATCACAATAATTTGTGTTTAACGTGAGGTTCACAAGATTCAGTATTTATTACAGGCAGGAATTACATTTTTATCCACTAGGGCAGGCCCATTGCTTTAAGCAGTGTGTGAGGAAGTAATTACTGCTGTCTTTACAAGGAGGGCTTGGTGTCTGAAGGATAAAATGAGAGCTGCATCGGTGCTGATGTGATGAAAAGTAAATGTGGTGCTTTGAGCTAAATCAGTCAGTTTCATGATTCTAACTCAGTATCGCCTAAGTAAGTTCATTTTCTGGAAGTTTGCTGCATGTTTTTCAGATTTTTTCTCTCCGGCAGGGATCACACGGGGCACTGGGATGCAGAAAGGCCAGAGCTTACGCTTATTCCTACAGAAACCAAGGCAAACCTGGAGCTGGCAAAGAAAAGACATCACCTGCAGGAAGGGACGGACAAGAGGGGAGACTGAGATGTGATCTTGGGAAGAAACGTTTTCCTGTGAGGGTGATGAGGCCCTGGCCCAGGTTGCACAGAGAACCTGAAATCTTCCTGACAATCATAGAATCACAGAATGGTTTGGGTTGGAAGGGACCTCAAAGCCCACCCAGTCCCACCCCCTGCCATGGGCAGGGACACCTCCCTCTGGATCAGGGGCTCCAAGCCCCATCCAGCCTGGCCTTGGACACCTCCAGGGATGGGGCAGCCAGGAGTTCCCTTGGCAGCCTGGGCCAGGGCCTCATCACCCTCACAGTAATAAAAACTAGGCATCAGGTAGAGATTTCTTCAGTATATTTGATTGTGAGAGTTAAAACTGATAGAATCTGAAACTTTTAACAGCATCTTTTATACTTCCAATGGGGGAATGTAACTGTGGGTTTAGCAACTAATCCAATAAAACCAATTAAAGAAATTGTACACTGATGTTCATCCTCAGGATTTTCATTGTATTCTTTTCCTCTGCAGTGCCTGGGAGACAGCTGCCTGCTCTTCTGCACCATGAAAGAACTCCCAGAGCTGCTGAGCAGGCTCCTTGTGAAGGTCAAAGCATGAGCTGGTGTCAACGCAAGGGAAGAAATGCCAAGGTGCCGCTGAAAGACGGCTGCGGGGTTAATGTCTCACTCGAAGGGTGACTTTGGAAGAGACAATGTGGCAGAAGCAGCTGAGCTTTGCTCTGCTTTGTTGCTCTGACAGAGGTTCTGTTAACGGCTTTTGGGCAGATGGGAACACCCATTGCGTCTGCCAGAGGTCTGCAAACAAACAGGAATCCGTGGGCAAATACAGGTGTAATTTCTTTGCCTTATAGCTTTCATAATGGTCATTATTCTTATAAAAGCCAAATTAAGTACATTCCTTTGGCGCTATTTGCTAAGAAAGAATTATTTGGCTATTCCCAAGCATTTTCTATTTATTTTGAAGCAAGGGCTGGAAATCTTGTTCTAGAAATGGCAAGTGCAGGAGGGCAGGTGTGTCTGTGAGTTTCAATAGATTTAAATTTTAATCCTTGATTAGCAGCCCTAGATTTAAGTTTTGTTAAAAATGAACATTATATTATGTTCATCACAGAAGCATGAAAAGACACCACTTCAAAGTAATTTATAACCCACAGTAAATAGAGAACAGGGAAAAGACCTGCTTGAAAAGCATGGGGCATAAATAAATGTGCCTGTAAAAGCTATTTGTATTTGATTTTTTAATACTAAAAGGTACAGTGTGTTTAATATAATTAAAGACATTATTAAGATGGGAACACATTGCAATAATTGCTGATATATTAAAGTAATTATTCATCTTCCTGAATAAGAAATGATAAAAAATATTTACAATTTACACAAGTTCTAACTGAATATGTCCACTGACTGAAAATTTTCCTCTACATTGATAGGATATGTCACAGTCTTTCCATAAACAAATTTTCTTGTCCTCTGCAGAGCACGTCTGGTACTTTTTGTGCAGAATCGACACCTTTGCAAGGGAATGCTCTCGACAAGGTCCAGTGTGGTGCTAAGAACATTGAAGCAGAGGAAGGCAGCTGGGACCTTCTGCCTTTACAGATGTTGTCAATTAGCAGGTGGCTGTATGGATACAGATGACATAGGAACATGGTATGGTTTCATTTACTGCCACAACACATAGTACACAAATAATTGGCATTGCCAAATTCAGCTGTGAATCGCAAAAGTAGCATTTGAGTGGACAAGAGAAAAATATTGTGCATTTTCTTCCTGGAAATAACTACACGGTAAACCTCTTTCTGTGGTGTAGAAGTGTGGCTCAGTCTTAGCATTTTGATTTTAATATAATAAATATAGAATTATAAGAAAGGCAGTGTAATGCTGTGCAATAGCATCACCCATGCACTGTGTCGACACACATTTGGCTTACTTTTGTCAATGATGTCTTCAACATTTCATAGAATCACGGAATGGTTTGGGCTGGGAGAGACCTCAAAGTCCATCTAGTCCCACCCCTGCCATGGGCAGGGACACCTCCCACTGGATCAGGGGCTCCAAGCTCCTCCAGCCTGGCCTGGAACCCCTCCAGGGATGGGGCAGCCACCACTGCTCTGGACAACCTGGGCCAGAGCCTCCCCACCCTCACAGCAAAACATTTCTTCCTAAGATGGGGCACAACAACCCTATGCAGTGCTACAGACTAGGAGAAGTCTGTCTAAAAAGCTGCCTGGAGGAGAAGGACCTGGGGGTGTTGGTTAACAGCGACTGAACATGAGCCAGCAGGGGCCCAGGTGGCCAAGAAGGCCAGTGGCATCTTGGCTTGTATCAGACAGGGCGTGCCCAGCAGGGCCAGGGAGGTTCTTCTCCCTCTGGACTCGGCACTGGTGAGACCGCTCCTCGAATCCTGGGTTCAGTTCTGGGCCCCTCACCACAAGAAGGATGTTGAGGCTCTGGAACGAGTCCAGAGAAGAGCAACAAAGCTGGTGAAGGGTCTGGAGAACAGGCCTTATGAGGAGCGGCTGAGAGAGCTGGGGGTGTTTATCCTGGAGAAGAGGAGGCTGAGGGGAGACCTCATTGCTCTCTACAACTACCTGAAAGGAGGTTGTGGAGAGGAGGGAGCTGGGCTCTTCTCCCAAGTGACAGGGGACAGGACAAGAGGGAATGGCCTCAAGCTCCGCCAGGGGAGGTTTAGTCTGGACATTAGGAAAAAATTTTTCACGGAAAGGGTCATTGGACACTGGCAGAGGCTGCCCAGGGAGATGGTTGATTCACCTTCCCTGGAGGTGTTTAAGGCACGGGTGGACGAGGTGCTGAGGGGCATGATTTAGAGTTTGATAGGAATAGTTGGACTCGATGATCCGGTAGGTCTCTTCCAACCTGGTTATTCTATGATTCTATGATTCTGTGATTCTAAGATCTCATCTCAAGCTCCCCTCTTTCTGCTTAAAATTCTTCCGTCTTGTCCAATCCCTGCACTCACTTGAGTTTTCTCTCATGAGTTCCACCATTCTGTCTGTCAGATTTCTAGGTGTCCAAAACTTTGTCTTTCTGGATTTGTCAGCTGCTTAAGTTTGCAAATAATGGCTAACAAATTACTGCCATGGCTTTCTCTGTAGGCCAACAACTTGCAAAGGAGCTTTCAAAGCCTTACTAAAACATTTCCTTCATGCATCGTTTTAATGCCAATAGACAGGAGAATGTCTGTAACTAATAATTCCCTCATTTGGAAATACATCAGATTCCACAGACAGAAATTTGTGCCCATTGTGAAAGAGTAATTCATTTGGATTTCCTTCATGGCTGAAAATGAGGCCTTGATTACTGTTCTGGAAGTAACCTGGGAAGTAAAGGCTGCTCTAGGCATTACTGGAGTCATCAGCTGCAGTAATAGCATAATTGTAGCCTGCTGGTAGTGTTTCAGTGGGCTTTACTCAGGTTATGTCCATCCCCATATGTTTTCCCTGCCAGTTACATTCCAATGGATACCACTAAGCTACAAAACAGAAACACAAGCCCTGTCATTGCAGATAACATTGATTTTATGTGTCTAAGAATTTCTTCATCAGATAAAATAATAATGAACCTGAGTGACTGGAATAATAGAATCACAGAACAGTTCAGGTTGGAAGGGACTCCTTGATCAAGAGCCCCTCTCACCTTCTCTGGAGCCCCTTTCAGCACTGGAAGCTGCTCTAAGGTCTGCCTGGAGCCTTCTCTTCTCCAGGCTCAACAATTCCAACTCTCTCGGCCTGTCCTCATACAGGAGGTGCTTCAGCCCTCAGATCATCTCCATGGACTCACTCCAACAGATCCAGGTCTTTCCTGTGCTAAGGATTCCAAAACTGAACACAGGATGCCAAGTGAGGTCTCACAGGAGCATAGACAAGGGGTAGAATCCCCACCCTTGCCCTTCTGGTCACATTTATCTTGATGCAGCTCAAAATAACCATTTACTTTCTGGGCCACAAGCATACATTGCACACATCGTCATACCCACCAACGTGGTTTGTAAGGCAATTTCAGGCAAGCTCAGCAAACTCTACAGAGCTGCATGACATCAAAATTACTTCATGTCCCGTTAGAATGATTTTTTTTCTATTAATAGCTGCTGGTAGATTGACCTTGTGACAAAGAGCTGAAGAACACTTATTTTCTAATGATATTTTTCAGCTGAAACTCTTTGTTTTGATATGTTTGTTTGTTTGTTTCACTTGGAGAATTG
The DNA here is from genome assembly GCF_032191515.1 of Phaenicophaeus curvirostris. NCBI lineage: Eukaryota > Metazoa > Chordata > Aves > Cuculiformes > Cuculidae > Phaenicophaeus > Phaenicophaeus curvirostris. The sequence goes on along the minus strand of NC_091402.1, from coordinate 2,270,058 downwards.
TTTTAGTTCTTGTAGCATTTGAAGAAAGCCTAGCATATTAAATCCAGAATAATTTCTCCATTGATCTTTTTAGACATTCCATTTATCCATAAGACTATTGAACATCAGTGAACTTACAGTACAAAATATGGCTAGTACATGTGGGTCACCGTGTTGGATAAACATTATGTCGAGCTTATTTCCGATAGAAATGCATAAAAAATATAATATAAAGATTATCTTCTGGAGTTACAGACTTTAGCTGGAATGGTAATCGTTTGACTCAACAACTTAACATTGTTTTGGATTTTAAAAAGCTACCAAAAACTCTCCAGAAATTGGCAAGGGAGAGCTAATTACTGCTGAAAATACTTTGGAGTTATAAACAGTGGGGTAGATGGGTGGAGAGGCTCACAGTTTGTTTTTTGTTTTCTTAATCAAGAATGAACAATATGTTGCAGCTGAGCTCCATGGAGCCCCACAGTCTGCAAGGGCTGTGAGCAGACTGAAAATCTAACCTGGAGCCCAGAAAGAGCTCCTGTAACTCTTGTGTTGGATTCTGGGACCTAATTCCAGGTTTAAAATCATGAAACGTAATAGAATCATTAAGGCTGGAAAAGACCTCTAAGATCAGACAGTCCAACCATCAGCCCAACATCACCATGCCTACTAAATCACATCCCAAAGCTCCATGTCTACGCGTTCTTTGAACCTCTCCAGGATTCACCACACTGTCAGTAAAGACAATTTTCCCAACATCCAACCTAAGCCTCCCCTGGTGCAACTTGAGGCCATTTCCTTGCATCCTGTCACTTGTTACTTGGTAGAAGAGATCAACACCCACCTCACCACAATCTCCTTGCAGGGAGGTGTAGAGGGCGATGAGGTCTCCCCTCAGCCTCCTCTTCTCCAGGCTAAGCAGCTCCAGGGCCCTCAGCCGCCCCTGGGCTCCTTTGCCCTTCCCCAGATGTGCTCCAACAGCTCAATATCTTGCCTGTGCTGATGGGCCCAAAACTGAACCCAGGATTCAAGGTGTTTCACTGAGTCTGGGTGGATGATCCCATCCCTATGCCCTCCAGCAATTATGGGATGCGTTGTCCCTGTTTTTTATAGATTAGTTGTAAACTGATGCCTCATACATTGTTTATTAACTTTCAATGATGCTGTCAACATTAGAAAGGATTTTGTGGAGTACTTGGAATTAAGTTGTTTGGTTCTGCTGGCTTTGCTAAAACTGTGCTTCATGCATGCTGTAGAACTGGAATTACCACAAAGTTTGCTTTGGGAGTTAGTATTATCTATTCCTGTAGTAACACCGAGACTGCTTTAGTTAAGAAAGTGACAACACTTACATTTAATTACAAAAAAAAAAAAATATCGTGAGAGCTATAGTTTTTTGTTGCTTTTTCTAAAAATAAAAAAAACGCCCTCTATCACCCATGCAGCACTAAAATAATCGAGAATTGCTTGATTGGCTTTTGGTCACCACCATATGCTTTTTTCCTTAGTGAAGAGCAGTAGGAAATTATTGCATTACACAAGTGGAATTTTGAATGTTACTGATGTGCTTAAGGATGGTCTTTCCTGAGAAGAATCATTATGTATGACCATGCTCTTTAAAAATGTGATTACAACAGTTGAGCAGATGGTAGACACTTGGGGTCAGCTCTAAGAAGATCTGTATTTACAGTGTATTAATAATGGTTTAAACTTTCTCATAAATAGATGTTGATTAATTTTAAATCCATTTGTAGAAACCTAGCATTGCCAGACTATTTCCTGAAACCACAATACAAAGTATGATAAACACCATCCATTAATCCAGGCTAATGTACTCCACACGTGAAAAAAATTCACTAAAAGGATTAATGTAATTTTTCAAATATGAAAAAAAACAGATTGTGTATTTCATACGTACTTTGTGCATTGAATTTTTGACAGTCAATTCTTTTCGTTGATAGAATTATGTAGTTTTATCCTTTGCAGTAACGTGTTTTCAAATAATTTATATTTAATTTTATATGATGTTTGGGTTTTTGTTTTGTTTTTTTTTTTTTACTTTTTCACATGGTTATTCCATACCATAAAGTGGAAAACAGATTAATCCAATCAGGTAAAATAGCAGGGGGGAAATTTAGGAAAAGCTTATTTTAAGGGCAGGCTGACGTAATTTTGCTGGAAATAAATAGCATTAAACAGTGATTCTTAACCTTTGGCATGTTTTGACCCTGTGTTCTAGTTTTGGACCCTGTAAAAGCCTTTCCACAATCCTGACACCTGTTTGGAAGCAGCAACCTCAAAGCTGAGAGGATGGAGTCTTGATCAGCTCATGTCCATAGGAGTTTTGTGCTTCCATGCGAGTGAAGAGTCGCAGTGCTATAGATCTCTAAAATATCTAAGTAGGTGCCTGCACAGCTGCTTGTGTAGTTTGGATATGGCATATCAGAGGCTACAGGGGGGCTAAAGAAGAGGGTTGGAGCACCTCCCACCCGAGGACAGGTTGAGAGAGTTGGGTTTGTTCAGCCTAGAGAAGAGAAAGCTCCAGGGAGACTCTGTGTCATTGATGGAGATCTTTCCAGCTGACCAGCTTCTGAGTCCATGATGCTATAGCTAAAAAAGGGACTGCTTCCTGCATCAGTAGGTTATTTGGGACAGACAAGCAGGAATGGTCAATAGAATCAAAGAAGAGAATCATAGCATTGTTAAGGTTGGAAAAGATCTCTAAGCTCATGCAGTCCAATACCATCATGCCTACTAAACCATGTTCCGAAGTGCCACATCTACATGTTTTTTTAAACTCTCCAAGGATTGAGAATCCATCACTTCTCTGGACAGACAGTACCTTTGAGATGCATTTGAGGTCTTCGAAGTTCTTTTTAAACTGAGAAAATGGAACTCCTACCATCACATTATAACAAGACTTGTTCTTTGTATTCAGTCTTTTAGAAATTTCTCCACCTTGGGAGAAATTTCTCCACCTGTATCGCCTTGCACATCTAATAAATGCCTTTTGCAATAATGTAATATATATATACTTATATATATGCATATGTATATGAGTTCTTTATGATGAATGCAAGAGAGACTGCTTTGATTTCATTCCCAGACATGCCATGTGTAAATATGGAGAGTTCCTATTTACCCAAACACGCTATTTCCTAATACTCCCAACTTCATTTTCCCCCAAGCCTGTGCTTCCTTAGGAGTCCAAATGTTCATTTTAAGAAAAGTGTACCTATCTGTACAAACCTAAATGCATTTTATACTTTGTAGGAATATTCATATGCTCTTACATATCTTCTGAAATATTTGGGGTGGTATTAGCAGTTCCTAAAAATATCTTATTTTGATCACTTTCTGAATGTTTTGTCCTAAGTGATTCTATTCCTTTATTTTCCAGCAAAGTACTAATCACAAGGCCGGCCTTTCTGTTTGATTTATCAGCTGACATGCTAAAACACATTCCAATATTTTAATTTCCCAGAATGTTTCACTGTTCTGTACAGTATCTTCATTACTGCTTAATATTCCTAAGTCCATTACTACATAAACCAGCTATGTTAAAACAGTATGATTATATTTTTGGAAGCAAAGAAAAAACGCATCTAATGCATTAGTGAAATACTTCAGAATGACCTCTGTTAGACTTCTTTTCGATCTGTTAATGCTGTTTGCACATAGGAAATGCCATAATCATAGAACAATAGGCAGCCCATGGTGGCCCAGAATATACTGAAAATCACAGAATCATGGAATAGTTAGGGTTGGAAGGGACCTCAAAGCCCATCCAGTTCTACCACCTGCCATGGGCAGGGACACCTCCCACTGGATCAGGGGCTCCAAGCCCCATCCAACCTGGCCTTGAACCCCTCCAGGGATGGGGCAGCCACAACTTCCTTGGGCAACCTGTTCCGGTGCCTCACCACTCTCGTGGTGAAGAAATTCCTCCTTCTGTCTAGTCTAAATCTGCCCCTCTCCAGTTTATACTCATTGCCTGTCATCTTATCACTACAAGCGTTTTTAAACAGTCCCTCCCCTCCTTTCTTGTAGGCTCTTCAGGTCCTGGAAGCTGCTCTAAGGTCTCCCCGGAGCCTTCTGTTCTCCCAGCTAAACAACTCCAACTCTCTTCTTGTTGCTAAAGGAATTAATTTGCAGGTGTCTTTGAACCTTGACTGCCTCTTGCTGCTGGTTCTAAGAAATCCTCAACTGAAGTGTCCATCTGTCGTTCATGTCTGTAATGTAGATATTTTAGCAGGGCTTAAGAGTACATATTCTTGTTCTCTTAATGTAAGATGGTAGCAGGAGCGTGAGAAGTTTCAGCGGATCGCATCTGCTGCATTAGAAAGGAAATGTTTGACTTTCTGCCCAGCATTGCTAAATACAGCAACTTGGAAAGTAGGAATGTAAAAATACCCTTTCCTTTGAAAATGCTGTGTGATGCTATTTCCCAGGATATATGAGTTGATTTTTGGGTTTAATAGCAAGGAGATGAGATTTTCTTTGTGCTAAAATACAAGCATTGGAATTAATTATTAAATTTAGATGTAAATTGTAAGCAAGAAGTGCAAAGACTTGGGTATCTTCCTTGTGATGTAGCAGCAAGAGAGTGACATAAAGGTACCTTGATCTTAGCTTGTGTTCCCTACTTTCTTACCTCACAAAAATTTGCTGTATATCTCTGTGGAGAGACCTTGGAGAAGCTTCTGGTACTCAAAGGGGCTCCAGGAAAGCTGGAGGGGGGCTCTTGATAGGGGGGTGTAGGGACAGGATAAGGGGAAATGGGTTTCAGCTGAAAGAGAAGAGATTGAGATGAAATCTTAGGGAGAAATATTTTACTGTGAGGGTGGGGAGGCCCTGGCCCAGGCTGCCCAGAGCAGTGGTGGCTGCCCCATCCCTGGAGGGGTTCAAGGCCAGGTTGGATGGGGCTGGGAGCCCCTGATCCAGTAGGAGGTGTCCCTGCCCGTGGCAGGAGGTGGGACTGGATGGGCTTTGAGGTCTCTTCCAACTCAAACCATTTTATGATTCTATGATCTGCTTTCTGAGGATTAACACTTTTCTTTACAATTACCATAAATAAGTGATTTCATACCAGGCAGCACTGCTTTATTTAATAATTTTATGCTTTTAAAAAACAATTGTAAGATATTCCAAGGCCTGACTAGGGATTTGCACAGCACTCATCCTCAAATTAATGGAAAGCATACTGTGGAAACTCCACAAATCATTAGGAGAACATATCCAGAAAAGCAAGTAAATGCCTGGTAAGGGACAAGCTCTTCTCACTTCTTCATAAAGGAATCCATTGGTATTAAGGGCACTGTTAATCCCGAGGAAGGGTGACAAAATCTACTTTGTATTCCATCAGATGTGAGAACTTTGAGAAGTTTCAAAGCAATTTTTCACGCTCTGAATTTTTTCCCAACATATTATTAGAAGCCTGCAGAAACATTCAGTGCTGGACAAATCTTCCCAGTGTATTCAAAGTAATACTGGATGCAATATAAGAAGCGGTTTGGCCTTTTAAGAAAACCATCAGTTCAAAGTATTTTCAGCATAATCCAGGACACTAAATCACTCGTTAAACAGAAACATTTACTGACAGCTTGAGTACAAGTGTTTTATTGTGAAGAGCAATGAACATAATGACCAGGGCTGTAGCCTCCTGGTCTGGCTAAACAAGGTGGTGGCGATGGTGGGTATACATGATTAAAATGTCATTGCCAGGGCTAAGCTGGCAGCTAAAAAGAAAACAGGAGGAGTCCACAGCAGACCTATTAAAGCTTTAGAAGGGCTTTAGTAACTTCTGTCAGTATGGTCTAACTGGGATACACTTATTTACTCTGAAGAGGGCAAATAGATCCATCAAAGTCAGTAAAGCTGTGTCTGAAGTTCAATAAAATGGAAGGCTATCACAAGCTGCTCACAGACTGATAAACCAGCTCAGAGCTGCCTGAACAAACCAGCCTTAAAAACAAAGATTTCTATGTCCATGCTGAAAGAAATTGTGCAACAGCAAGTAATCGAAGCTCGCTTTGATCAAGTACAATCCAGCTTTTATTTTGCTGGTTCTAGTTCTGCCCATAGCAGCAGCAACACATATGAGCTGGTCACCCATGGGCCCTCTTGGGGTTGTACAGTCCACTCCAGACCTTCTGCTCCAAAGGGGCTTGGCCCACAAGTACCCAGGCTGGGAAAGAAGAGCTGTAAGCTAGCTACACAATCTACAGCTGCACCCTCAGAGCAGATCCTAATCTGAGTTACTATGCCATCAACCAGGCTGCAAATATTTCCATTGGCTTGTATTTTAATCTAAATTCTGTGCCCCTAGTTCCAGATTCAGTACTGCTTCTTCTCCTGTGCTGTATTCTTATTATGCTGCAAGCTTCCCTTTGCTCACTACATCTCTTCTACAATAATTATCTACTTATTGTGGACCTCTTTTCAATATTTCTTGGTAAGCATCAAAGCTGACCAGGCAAAAAAAACCCCAAACCCCTATCACTTCCCAAACTTTGTAGAACTGTTTCACTACCAATTGCATGTGATGTAACACCTACCTTAGCTTGCTGAACACCCAAAGACCTTTGTAGCTCAGTGTCATGGACAACAGGCTTCAGAAGCAGCATGAAATCTACCTTTTTGCAGCCAAAACATTGAGGTTCTGGAGCGTGTCCAGGGAAGGGCAATGAAAGCGGTGAAGGGGCTGGAGAATGAGTCTTAGGGGGAGCGGCTGAGGAAACCAGGGTTGTTTAGCCTGGAGAAGAGGAGGCTGAGGGGAGACCTCATCACTGTCGACAACTGCCTGAAAGGAGGTTGTAGTGAGGTGGGTGTTGGTCTCTTCTCCTAAGTGACGGGTGATAGGATGACAGGAAAGGACCTCAAGTTGCACCAGGGTAGGTTCAGACTAGACATCAGGAAAAATTTCTTCACCAAAAGGGTTCTCAGGCACTGGCAGCCATCCCTAGAGGTATTTAAAAGATGGTAGATGAGGTGCTCAGGGATGGTCTAGTAGTGGACAGGTATGATTGGACTCAATGATGTCAAAGGTCTTTTCCAAACAAATGATTCTATGATTCAAAATTCTTGAGATTACTATACATAAAATGGCAATCCAGTGATTTTTGACAGCCAGTCTCCACCCCTCAGTACTTAAGTAAAAAGAACTGCACCATCCTACCTTGAATCTCCAGGAAAACAAAAGAAAAAAAGTAAGAAAAAGAAGCCAGGTTACACGTTCAGATAGTGCACCCAAACTGTAAAATCTTTGGTGAGAAATGTTCTAGAAAATCATTGGTCTTATGAAGAAGTAGGCAAGTGCCTCATGGTACCCTGATGCTCTCGGTTTGATGCTAGCAAGTTCTTTCCCCACAGAGTGTGCCCAGAACAATCTCACAATATCTTGCTCATCCTTCAGTTGTCAGAAAAGACACAAAGAGACGTGTTATCTCTATAATTATAGTCCAAGACAAATAGCAGAAATAAGGTATTATTGTGGGGTTCTTTCGCTAAGAATCTACTTTTATTATTTCAGCTATTTATTTTCTCTTTAACTTTCAAAATTACCAGAGTAATACAATCTACAAAGTTAAATGGAAGAGTAAGTGGCTAAAAATCCACAAAAATCCCCATTGGTGTTCTCTCACTTTCACCAAATTTTAACGCTCTTGGGACCAGAGTTAAGTGGTGGATGCTGTAGCTTTACTAGTCAGAAAGAATGACAGGGACAGAGTTTGCAGAGCGAATTATAGAACATCTCTAGTTAGAGGGGACCTTCAAGGATCATTGAGTCCAACTCCTGTCCCCACACAGGACACCCCAACACTCACACAGTGGGGCTGAGGGCATTGGCCAAAGACTTCTGGAATATTTTCAGGTTTGGTGAAACCTGCTACAAAATAATTCATCACTTGTTTTTTGCCGGAACCAGAGTTGAGAGAAAGTACAGGAGGGCAAGGTGTATTTTATTTTATTCACAAGATTATCCACGTGTGCTGTGTGATGAGGGAGTTGCCATGATCAGTTCCCATTTTTGTTGAAAAAAATAAATTAGTAAGCAAGAAAGTATGCATTGACTTGTCAGCTTTTACATTCAGGTTGCCTCAGGGTGGCCTGTGTCAGATTTTCTTTTTAATCCACATAGTTTGAGCACTGAAGCAGAACCCATTTCATCCTTAATTGATTCTAAGGTTAGAAGTATATTGTTTAAAATACCCTACAATAGTTCCGTATGCCCAGGGTTAAGCTATATTTAAATAAATACAACTTAGGCAAATATATTAAGCTATGTCCATGAAAATGGGTGAAACTGGAAAGAGAGCAGGAAAACCCATCACAAGTATTATTTTCTCTTTTTTTTTTTTTATCAGCTACAAAAGGTGATCAGATATTAATTTATTTGCCTGAATAAAAGGGTATTGGTAGTTAAAAAGGCCATGTACTGCAAGATAAAATGTTCTAGTTTTTTTAGTGTTCTTTACAAATGATATAAATGCTAGAGTAGCGAGGAATAATGTCTCAATTCCCAGAAGTCTTGATGGTGATCAGCTCTGCTTAATGCAAGATGTGTATAACTTTGGAATAGGAATAAAAATTCAGAGGCATCCCTTCCATTGAAACAACCTGCATGAACGCTTTATATGGGAAGACTTTCATTGAAAGGGTGTTTCTAGACCTTTGACTCAGTTTGGATAGGTCTGATATCTGCCTACACATATTCCCCAAGAAATTTGGAAAAAAACCTAGCAAATATTAGAAGAATTTGGGTCAGGTCCGTTAGCAAGAAGATCCATTCTGAACCACATGTATGCGTGTTCCAGTGTGCAAGGATGCATCTGCAGGCACCCTCAGGCCAAGTGTCAGTCCTGCAAACTGAATTGGAGCCTGTCCTGGAGTTCACATGAAGGAAATGAAAATGCTGAAAAATTGAACTGAATGTAAAGGACTTTTTTCTGCAACTTTTGATTGCAAGGATGCGTGCCTGATACAAGATTCATTTGCAAAGCCAAAAATGAATCAAGTAACAGCCAGTGTATCTCTACTAACTCATATTACTACCCCATTTATTAGGTAGAATTATTTGCTCTCAGAAAGATGTAGATATGATAGTTCCATAGGAAAACAGACCTCTAGCTATCCCAGTTAGATCCCAGTTGCTGTCTGTGGTGGCTGACTTCACTGACCCATCCTTTTACCTGCCCCCCTGGACTTCTTCCTACGCGCCTCTGCTCGCGTAGGAAGAGCATCAATCCCTTTCTCAGTCAGCTGCAGGTGGCAGGGGCAGCTTTTACTTAGTCTTCTTTCAGCACTTTTTCTTTGGACCTTTTTTCCAACCTGGAAACTTGCACATGCTTTAGTCTAGACATGAATACGCTGTCTGTTTTTGCTCCTCAGACAGCATCTTTTCACAGTAACTTCACACATTATAGCTGAAAGTGGAACCTCGATATTTACCATGGGGGAATGGAGGAAGGAACACCACCGCTTTGGCAGTCCCAAGCCTCACCTTCCCTTGGTATCCTTTACCCAGATTCTGGTGGTGAATAGAGGCCACAAAGACAGCAGCGTTTGCCACCAAGTAATGCCGCTCTGGGGAAGAAGACATCTTATTGCTGTAGAGCAGACAAATTTCCTCAACAAACCCCAGTGAGCAACTGCTAGGAATTCCTCATCGACACCAGAAATGAGGGAGGCTGGGATGGTTTTCCTGAGCGACAGCTCCTGTTGGGAGCTGCGGTAGCACACTGAAATCAGGAGTTGGAGGCAAACCTGGAGGCCAGAGGTGGAAGGGGGCCTTTGTGCCACCTTTGCACGCTACCCACCCCAGGACTGAGAGTGCTGAAAGACAAGGTTAGCTTATTCCTGCTCTTTTCCTCTGCATCCTGTGCTTCCCAATGAAACAGAACAGCTGGCAAACAAGGTCTTAAAACACCTGAAAGAAGTCAAAAACTATTACCAAATACGCTTAATTTCTTTTTCATCAGGCTGATTTCTAGGATTCGAGGTAAGTACATTCCATCCCAAATGTACCGTCTCGGAAAGGCTGCTGAATTCCTCCTTCAAGCCACGCTCTGTTCATCTCTCAGTACCCAGCTTGTGCCTCAAGCCCCGGCCACATTACTACTCACGGTTCATGAGCGCTAATACGGATTTTGTTTGAAAAGCCACACGTTAGCAAACCACAGTTATTTGCAAGCCTGGCCCAGGGCTAGTGTCAGACATCAACACATAAGCAGCACAGATATTTTATTTAATTAAGTCATGCCATCTGGGCCAACAATGAAGGCACTCATAGACTTTGCCTTTGCTTTCAGACTGTGTAGTGCTCTGATCCCCCCCAAAATTGTTCTAAAAGCCAAATCTCTATGGATTTTAAAGAACATTCTCAGCTGTTACTTGCATTAGGCTGATTTTCTGCTGCAAAGTACTCAGGATTTTTCCTATCCTAATAAAGTGAGTGACCAGAGTCAGATTTATGCACCTTATTTTGGTCCGAATGCTGCATCTACCATGCAGGAAATTACTAATGAGCAACTGAAAGAACTCAGCTATATATAGTGTATGTATAACTACCACGTAGCCACCAAATTTCTTTTGCCAAAGGTTATTTGCTATGAAAAAGAAAGGTGGGACCAAACAGCATCAGACAACGAGAGCAGCTACCCATGCTCCGTAGGCTTTCCAAACCTTCAGGGTTGCTATTCCTGGCTATAGACAAAGATGATTCTTTCTACCAAATCAGAGGTTTTCTAACACACCCACAATGAACAGGAACTGAGACATTACAGGCTGAGAGATCTGGGCTTGTTGAGCCTGGAGAAGGCTGTGGGGAGACCCTAGAGCAGCTTCCAGGACTACAAGGGGCTCCAGGAAAGCTGACAAGGGGCTCTGGATCAGGGAGTGCAGGGACAGGATGAGGGGGAACAGTTCTCAGCCGCAAGAGGAGAGATTGAGATGAGATCTTAGGAAGAAAAGCAGCTTAAAACTGTTCGCTGTCATCCTTCCTCTGTTGAGGACTCTGGAACTGAATGCAGTACTCCAGATCCCAAAGCATTTATACAAATGCATTATTACAAATTACAAATGCATACAAAGCATTATTACAATTCCCATCTCTCTCTAAAAAGAGTAGGGGTAAGGTAGGCAATTAGCTCTGGCAGGCCTTTTTCCTCTAAAAAATGTACAAGGTTTTAAGCCTCAAGAGGCCTCTGCTTCTCCATTCACTGCAGCATCATTTGCTCTTTACAAAAATATACAGATTTGTCCAAATTCTGCAGGAGCAGGTTCTCTTGTAAAGCAGCATGAAAATGGAAAGTGCATCTTTTAGAGCTTCAAAGTTGAAGATTATACACTGATATTGTTGAAATTAAGAGATAAATAGCCTGCAAGTTATTAAATGTTTCGAAGGGGAGTGTGTCCAGAGAAGGGGAACAGAGCTGGGGAACGGGCTGGAGCGCAGGGGCTATGAGAGCAGCCGAGGCTGGGGCTGTTCAGCCTGGAGAAGAGGAGGCTGAGGGGAGACCTCATCGCTCTCTGCAGCTCTCGGTAAGGAGGTTGTGGTGAGGTGGGTGCTGGGCTCTTCTCCCAAGTAACAAGAGATAGGAAAGAGGAAATGGCCTCAAGTTGCACCAGGGGAGGTTTAGGCTGGATATTAGGAAAAATGTCTTCACTGACAGAGTGATGAAGCCCTGGCAGAGTTTGTTCGGAGCAGTGGCGGAGTCTCCATCCCTGGAGAGGTTAAAAAAAACATGTAGATTTGGCACTTAGGGACATGGCTTAGTCGTCAGGGTGGGGTTGGGCTGATGGTTGGACCTGGTGACCAGCGTTCTCTTCCAGCCTTAATGATTCTATGATTGTAAAGTACCACTCCAGTTCCAAAGTTGTTTTTAGAAATACTTTAAAATGCTGCTGTTTATCTTGTTGCTTCAAGGTTGTTCAGACAACTGAATTAAGATACGTGCCCTGAAGTGGTAGCTTACACTGTTAAAGAACTCCCGAAGGAAGAGATTCCTGACACTTCCTGCAGAAAAAAAAAAAAAAAAGATAAATAAGAGATATAAAATGCACATGATGAAAAAAAAACCGTCCCTTTTAGGGAACAGTTAATGACTGTGATGTGCTGCTTTATTCCCCTCAACGGGTCTAGAAATGTCAGATTAGTTCCAAATGTTATTTTTGACAAGTTTGCCTATGCAGCTGTAATCCCAAGCAAATTTTCAGCAGTAATAAATGCAAAAATTGAAATACCCTCAGCACGAATTCTAACTGTACAACCAAAAATTATAAAGGCCTCTTGTATAACAGTAGAAGCCTTTTGTTAGTGTTTCCTTTCTAGAACTTGCTGCAAAACTTTGTATGGAAATTAATTGTTCAGGTGGAAGTTAATTGTAAATTGCAGTGATAAAAAAAAATAACAAAACTGTGGAATTTTGATAAAATGAAAGGTAAACTCTGCTACTTTGTGGTTTGCAGGTGATACTGGGGCTTGTAATAATATTAATAGAACTGCACAGAAATCAAAGACTGATTTGTTTTAAACTGACTCATGAAGACTGAAGTTACCAAAGAGCCAGAAGTATCTGCTGGGAGTGTTTTATGACTCCTTCTCACAGGATGCTTGCACTTAAGTAATGTATTCGGTTCCCAAAGAACAACAAATCCTTATCATAGCATGAAACGGAATTGCAGCTTCTACTTAAGAAATGCATGGAGGGCGGCTGAAGGAAGGCTCTTGGGTTTGGTCCTGCTACAAAGAGCTTCACCAACAGAGTATTACTTCTTTTTCACTATGCATTGCCACCTAGTGGTGTGCAGCCCCTCGTATCTCTGCAAGCAGGGTCCGACCGTGGAAACCTGATAACTCTTTCAAGTCCTCATTGAATTTTTATTCATTATTTTCTTTACAGAGACCACTCCTTGTGCTGGCTATCATGCGTATGTGGCCTAACATTTCCTCTTCCTTTATTTTGAATAAAGATTCACGGGAGGGAAGCTTGGGGGAAAGACAGAGTAGATATAAGACCAAGAATGGCTTTCACTTGCTGAGCCCACTCGGCTGGAGAAGTGAAGAGAGAGAGGTGATTGCTGCCAGGTTTGCATGTTGCCACAATTTCCTTCCAAGTCCAGTAAAACATTATTGAGAATTGGATCATAATTCTTGGCCAAAGTTCTTTCTCCTGGAAGCTCAGGTGAGACCATGACTTGATCAGTGTTAGTGCTGGTTGAACAATGTCCATGAGCTGTGGAGCCATGAGAGCCACTTTGTTCCTGGAGCTACCCTTTCTGTTACATGGACAAACCATTGTTTTACACTGAGCAGAGGAAATGGCTTCAAGTTGCACCAAGGGAGATTCAGATTAAATATTAGGAAAAATTTCTTCACGGAAAGGGTTCTCAGGCGCTGGCAGAAGCTGTGTAGGGCAGTGGTGGAGTCTCCATCCCTGGAGGGATTTAAAAGATGGGCAAAGTCCTCAGGGATCTGGTTTAGCAGTGGACAGGTACATTTGGACTCGATGATCTCAAAGGTCTTTTCCAACCAAACAAGTCTATGATAAATCACACTTCCTTGCACTGATGAAACGCAAAGCAAATGTGCCAACTTTGGTGAAACTCCACTGCATTTTTATTGACATCACCAAGAGCTGGCCACTTCTAAACTATACCTATCCATACAGAATCACACACAGACATTGAAAATAGAGAAGTTGTTTCAAGACGAAACCATCAGAAAACAAAAAAATACACTTTATTGCCACTAAAACAAAACTCTGTGATGTGATTCTTTGCTGCAGATCAGCATGTGTTTGTACTAACCGAGGATTTCACTTTCTGGTTAACAGAAGAAAACTTCTATAATGACTATTCTGCAAGTTTTATACTGATAATGTGAGTAAACATTGAGCATTTGAGACAAAGAAGAAAAATCCAACAGCTGGAGATCAGTAATGGAGAGGTTGCTGTCAACAAGCACTGGATTCTCTAACACCTCTGCTTTTTAGGGGTAGGTATTTTACATTAGCTGCTGAACAGCTGTAACTAATAATTTAAATTCGTATTATTATTTTAAAATTTTATTTTCAGAAAGGTTATAAAGAACTGAGCTAATATGCTGCTCACCTTAAGCTGGACAGTGTGTTATCAGCCAACACAGAAATCTGAGTATTTGAGGGTTCACCTATGGTTTGGAAATACAAGAATGGAAAGCCAATAAAAGCACCTATGGTTTAAAAGCCTTAATTTTTTCTTTCTTCCAAATTCCTTGTATATTTGTATCAGATTTTTGTGGAAAGCATCAGTGTAACTGCAGTGAAGTTACTACTTTCTAGTAGCAGTATGTAGAAAACTTCCTATTTTAAAGTAAAGAAGTTGTTAGGCAAGCTCTGATTTCTTCACCATCTAATGACTTGCCTCATGCAATCATCCGAACTAAAGCATTGCAATTTTGTCATTTAAACATAGATATGTTGTGTATTTCTGGGTGTTGTGATCATGAAGTAGCCTAAATATTTGTTTTAACAGCAGCATGTGATAACAGTTGGCGTAGTTCAAATAGATGATGTTTAAGGAGGGATTCTTTACAAAGGTTTGTAGTGATAGAACGAGGGGCAAGGGGTATAAACTGTGGAGGGGCAGAATTAAACTAGACATAAGGAAGAAGTTCTTTACAATAAGAATGGTGAGGCCCTGAAACAGGTTGCCAAGGGAAGCTGTGGCTGCCCCATCCCTGGAGGTGTTCAAGGCCAGGTTGGATGGGGCTTGGGCAGCCTGATCCAGTGGGAGGTGACCCTGCCCATGGCAGGGGTGTTGGAACTAGATGAGCTTTGAGGTCCCTTGCAACCCGAAGTATTCCATGATTCTATGATTTTATGTTGTAGACCTATTTACCCAACAGGATGCAAACAAGGCTAATCTTATTTAAAGCTCCTAATGTTTTGTTGCTTTTGTCTCGGGCTCATTCTGCTCTGCACACATAGTGCGGCTCTTGGAGAATAACCTTGATTGTGCTCTCCACCTGCTTGCACTTAGGAAAAGAAACATTTGTCACTCTTACGTAGGTAATTGCCTCAATTGCATTTTAATTTTAACAGCTTAAGTATGTTGGTGGAGAAAAATGTTTTCTGAATGAAAGTTTGATCAAATGCCCAGCCAGTGTGAGTCTTTCCATTGACTCAAGAGATTTTGTTTCAGGCATTCTATTTAAACAACCATAACCGACTAAAGTTACATGATTTTCATTTAAAAAATAGACAAAAAGGTTTCAAAAAGCAATTTTGCATCTAATGTTTTAAGGAAAATTACTAAAAACTAAATGCATTTATAATTTTTGACAGAATTTTAAAATACAAAGAAAACCTGCATTTAGTTCTTAAAAAAGCAATATATCTGCTTGAGTGCTACAAAACTCAATTTCTTCATGCTAAAATGGAAATTGGATTAGATTCTTCTGGAGTAAACTCAACAATTGCTTAACTTCTTTTGTGTTATTCTTCATTCGCATTAATAGGAATAACATGATACCTATAGTCGGCAATTCCCATCACCATGGGCTTTTAAATAAACATTAAGAAATATTAGTCTTGAAGTTAAAGACTCCATTTAGCATGCTGCCCAGCTTTGCATTTTATATTTGCAAGTTGGAATGGCTGCCTGGATTTTTTGACCACTCATTACACTAATGCTCACAAGCTTTCCTGGCAAAGACCCTTTACAGAGCTGAACAGGTTCAAAATGTATCAGGAGGCCTTATCACTCAAAGTAAACATTCAAAGCATATTTCCCCTTTGCTGAAAGATTTACATTAGTTCCCTGTTAGGCAGCATATCAATTACGGCGCGGTGGTTCCTCCGTGTCATAGGGACGAGCTTCTCGTTTTCCACCACCCTGACCAAAGCTGGAAGTACAGATGCTGTGAAAGAAGGACCTGGCTACATTTATTTAGAGAAAGCCTTGGAGCTGAAGTCTGGCAGGCGCTAAATCACACCTGTGTTGACATTCTGAGATGCGGGCATTGATGCTCTTGGTTGTGCCAAACAGCAGAATGCACTACGAACCTTTCCCAAGGGTGCTGCTGTGTGAACAGCATTTATTGGATCTGATAATGTCTGTCTGCTTGGTCTGCCCCTGCTATATCCGATCCTTAGCTGATCTGAGTAATGATCATTCAGGCAACATGTTTACTGATGAACAAGTGAGGAGGGAAGTTACGGTTTGGATGGTTCATTCTTCAAAGAGGGAGATTCAGCAGCAATTCCCCTGCAGCGTGTGTCGGTGAGAATCACTTCACAGCTCCAGGAGGCAACAGAGAACCCAGGCTCCTTTGAACCAGTGCAAGCAACTGAGGTGCTGTCTGCACGAGAATGTGCAGGGAGGGTCACAAGCAGGAATGGGAATGAGTGGATTTCAATCCCTGCAAATCCAGCAGGGACGTTCGGCTTTACATGAGAGTCAGCTTTAGAGCATTGCAACACCAAACTTAAAGTCTCTTTCTCAAGTGTGTGCTGGATGAATTCACATCACCCAGATGAACACACAAATATTGCTGTTTTCTAGTGACATTCCACAAGACGACGATCTTTGGTGTACAGGACATTTTTTTGGTTAGTTTTGTAGGTGAAAATAAAAATAAAAAATACAGCAACTAAAATTTTGATTAATATAAAAAAAGTTACTGTTAAAGTGAAGATGCCAGCACTCAGGACTTGTATTCCAGAATTCCCAGCAAAACCTTCCCTTTTACTGCATCTATTTATAGATCATGATGTGACATCTGATATTTTTTATTCAGAGGAGTTATAACAGGAACCAGATTAACCTAGACATCATGAAAAATAAAAGGAGAAAACAGAGTAGGCTTAGAAGAAGCTGCTCAGGCAGTTGTCCTAGGGAAAGGACAATTCTGCATCTTGTTTGGTATGGGGCTCAAATCTGTCCCCTTCTGTCAAACATGGGTTTTTCTCAAAGGGACTACTGGAAATATTGGATATTTGTGTATGTAATAGTCACTTCATGTGAAATACTTGTCTGAAGACTACATTTTTCTAAAAGATGTATTACAGTGAAGAAAAGTTGTGTTCAGTTGACTATGGTGTTAGAGAAAGCCCTAGATGAGAAGTAAGGTCTGTATAAGCTCCATAGAATTAGGTTCTATAGAAATTCTGTGTAAGTTCTAAAGAAGCAAGAAGGAAAGGAAAATAGATCACTGAAATGGTCCTTTCTTGTTTTAGTGTCTGTAGCTCTGTTAAAGTTAATTTTCTTCCCGTAATTTGCTTCAGGGTTTCTAAAACTTCTATTACTATATATAGATATATTCAAAGAAGGGTGACTTGGTTATAGAGAAATAAGCTGACAAAAGTCCTAGTGAACACTGCAGATGTTTGTGTTTCTCAGAGATGGAAACAAAGGAACAAACCTCAAAGTATAAAGCTGGTGCAAGCAGATGACGTGAACCGCTCCCAGTGGAACTTAAGGAGACGTTGTGACTGAATTTAAAAAATAAAGGGTTAAAAAATGTAGGAATTAATTTATTGAAAGAGGGTTTTTTTCCCCCTCAGAGATGTTTCAAAGTCTAAAAAAAAAGTCTGACCATTTTTTCTTTGAACTGAAAATAGATCATGGCTAAGAGAGTTGGGGTTGTTCAGCCTGGAGAAGAGAAGGCTCCAAGGAGACCTTACAGAGACCTTCCAGAACCTGAAGGGGCTACAAGAAAGCTGGGGAGGGACTGTTCACAAAGGCTTGTGGTGATAGGATGAGGGGCAGTGGGTATAAACTGGAGAGGAGCAGATTTAGTCTAGACAGAAGGAGGAATTTCTTCAATATGAGAGTGGTGAGACCGGCCCAGGTTGCCCAGAGCAGTGGTGGCTGCCCCATCCCTGGAGGTGTTCAAGGCCAGGTTGGATGGGGCTTTGGGCAGCCTGATCCAGTGGGAGGTGTCCCTGCCTATGGCAGGAGGGTTGGAACTAGGTGATCTTTAAGGTCCTTTCCAACCCAAACTGTTCCATGATTCTATGGCTTTGAAAACTTAACCCACCAAGGGTTTTCTGAGGTTTTATGAATACCAGAATTTCACCTGAATGAGCAAAATGAAATGTCCCATTTCGGTTTTCATTGCTGTTATATACTCAAATTTATTCTTATTAAAGACTGATTAAAAAAATCAGACTTTTTTTGCACAATCAGACATTCCCACACTGCTATCTGTGCACTCTAGGCCCTTTATAAAATGGAGACTCATAGGGAGAAGTAGGGTAAGCCCCATCAAAAACAATTTCTTCCTATGGCAGAATGGCATTTGTCACAAATAGGTAAGTGATGTGGGCAGCATGGGACAAAACATGGACCAGTCCCCAGGACAAGGCTGTGCTGAACGGAGGAGACCAGCCCCACAGTCTGTCCTGGTGCACATGAAGAAGTTCCTGCCAGACTGTGACTGTCTCGCCCCATTTCCCATTCCAGCTATGAGCAGAGTCCTTTGACTGTTCAGGGAACTGAGAGTTTCTGTATTCTGTGTTGTAGAAGTTCCTGGTTTTGTGGCTTTTAAAATCATCATTCTCTGTCCTAAGCAAAAGTCTGTCACATTTTAACCAGCTGCTGTTTAGAATTCCAGTCAGTTGACTTGACGTGATTTTTTTGCTATGAAATTCCAGAATATAACTACTAACTGCACTTTATCAGGCAAATACTCGCTAGGCACTTCAAACCTAGTCATTTTGATCTCCCTTAATGACACTTTCTGTCTAATCTATCCAGTGCTTTGGTGAATGCCGCAGCCAGCTCTGCAAGTCAGTCTATTGAGCTGTGTTCCATATGACTCTGTCCTGGTTTATGATCTTCAAGAAAAATATAGGAAATAAGCTGTACGGTAGGAATTCTATCTGCATTTCACCTCTGCTGCCTTCACTGACATTATCAAGATAAGGTAGAGTAACAGAATTTGTGCAAAGTCGAGGGGGGCGTAATACAAAATTTCACTTGTACAGAGATGGATGACAGAACGCTCCCTCCCCTGGGAAACATCCAGACAGGGGAAAAAGATGGAAGAGTCATAGCAACATGGGATCATAGGATCACAGAATTACCTGAGTTGGAAGGGATCCACAAGGAGCATCAAGTCCTACTCCTGTCCCTGCACAGGACATCCCAACACTCACACTGTGGGGCTGAGGGTGTTGGCCAAAGGCTTCTGGAATATTGTCAGGCTTGGGGCTGTGACTGCTTCACTGGAAGCTGTTCTAGTGCTCCACCACCCTCTGGGGGAAGAACCTTTTCCTAATGTCCAACCTAACCCTCCCCTGGCACATCTCCCTGCTGTTACCTTGGGTCCTGTCATTTGCCACGAGAGAGAAGAGCTCAGCGCCTGCTCCTCCTCCTCCCTGTGTGAGGAAGCAGTAAACTGCTGTGAGCTCTCCCTTCAATCTCCTCTTCTCCAGGCTGAACAGACCCAATGACTTCAGTTGCTCCTCATACAATTTCCTCTCTAAATCCTTCACCAACATTGTGGCCTATTGTGGATCTAGTAGCTTGATATCCTTTTCATATTGGGGTGCAAGAATGATTTGGGTTGGAGGGCACCTCAAAGCCCATCCTGTTTCACCCCCTGACACTGGATCAGGTTCCTTAAAGCCCCGTCCAGCCTGGCCTTGAACACCTCCAGCGATGGGTGTCCTTCCACCGATTCTCAGTTGTTCAAAAAAACCTCAGAGATGCCACTTCTGCATGGATTTTGCCACTTTTACAAAGTCTAGAGATACCTCTGAGAAAGTGACAAAACGAATGGAACCTAGAAGGGAATGTTATGGCTAGACAGCAGGAAATATTCCATTTTTACTCAGCTCATCACAGAAAAGCCTGTGGGCCCAGGTTGCCTTGTACTTGCCAAAAGTGACTTGGCTTTTCATAAAGTAGTTCTTGAATGTGGATGTTTTATTAACCATATACAGAGTTGTAAGAGATCCCAGTGTGGGTTTTTTTTTTCTTTTGTTGTTTGAGTTTTCCTTTTTTTTCTTTTTCTTTTTTTTCCTTAACTTAGAAGGAGCACTTCTACATGAAATTCCGGACTAAGTGTGACACTTATATCAGTATTTCCCACTCTGTCAAACAATGCTGTGACAGGGCAGTGCCTGCAGTACTCATGTCAGGTGTTGACTGAACATGGAATAACCCCACTTAGGGGATGAATTCTTTTTTCACGTTGATATCTATCTGTCTTTCGGAAATATTTGTGTTGTAATCACTTGACTTTAGCAGAACATGCGCTCATAGAACTACCACAGGACATTTTTGGTTACAGGGATGGTTGTGAAAATACTTATTAATTTATTTAGCTCGTGTGACTTCAGACCCTGGGCTTAGCAGCGAAACAGCAGCTTGATTTTAAAAGGAGCGGGATTTAACCCTTACAAATATGCTCTGTCTTTCAACAAGCCCATTTTGAATATAACATCTTTATGTCATTTATAATATTCATGATGTTTCCACAGTCAGTGAGCTACTTGTCTTGGTCCCTCAGAAGGCATTGCAAGAATTACAAGTGCTTTCTAGCAGTGGTGCAAAACTCAATTTAATTCATGGCAGGCTGATTTATGGCTGGTTCTTTTTTTCCCTGTTGATTTTAGTAAAATTAAATGATGCATTGCTGTTTATCATAGCTGTGTTATTTTTAATGAGACTAATATATGCAATTGCTTCCTGTCACTCTTTGTACTTGGCTGTTGCTTTACTGGGCTTTTTCTCATACAGCAGCAGGAACCTTCAAGTTGCAGCTGATAGATTTTTTTACAAGAATAACATAACTGTTGTTCGGACCTTGAGTACTTCTGTCAGGTGGCACACAGTTAAAATTCCATTTGCAAAAGCCGTATCATATGGTATTGGTGATTCGTAGACTGTAAACACGCCTAGCACAGGCAACAAGAGATTGAATCCATTGCCTGCTTATACTTGATGTAACTGTGAGCTAAAGCCTTCAGATCTCTGAGCAGCTGCTCATAGAATCATAGAAACACAGAATGGTTTGAGTTGGAAGGGACATCAAAGCCCATCCAATTCCAACCCCTTGCCATGGGCAGGGACACCTCACGCTGGATCAGGGGCTCCAAGCCCCATCCAGCCTGGCCTTGAACCCCTCCAGGGACGGGGCAGCCACGACTTCTTGGGGCAACCTGGGCCAATGCCTCACCAAGCCATGCTTAGAAAGAGATGCCAGTATATAAAGAGAATAATTGAGTTGATTTTTCGGCTTGCTGGTTGTATAGTAAAAATGTGCACTCTGAAAAGTAAACCCCAGTGGTTAGAAACACAGAGCGAGAGGTACTGCAGGGGTGTGAGGCATTGATTTTCATTACGCCTAAACCATAGTGTACGCTGGTTTAATCAGAAACCCTTCTGCAAAAGCCTGTTCTTCCCTTGCAGCTGAGAGTGACTGGAAATGTTTCACTTATCTTCCTATATATATACATATACATTTAGATATGGTTTTGCATATTTGCTTAAAGAATTCGAGGTTCTGCTTTTGTAAAAAATATGGCCTCATAAAGAGATGTTTGCATTTTGTCAGGTAATAAAACTGAATTTCCAGCTCTGCCATTTTACCCTGAGCGCAGTTACGCACGGCTCGCCTCTGCAGTATAAAAGTTCACATCCAAAAAACAGCAGAGTTGCTTGTGCATTTCCTGATTCTGAAGTTTCCCATTAGCAGCAAAAAAAAAAAAGAACAATGCTGATACTTTTCTTCACAGCGAACACTGGGAGAGACTTCAAACTGTAAATTTTGAATAAACAATCAAAACTTGTATAACATGCTTATGTTTTCTGTCACAGCATAAAGGCAAATTTATCTATGCTTTAATGGCTTTGAATGTGACTGCTTGGAACCGGGGATATATTTGGACCAGTGACTGCATAAATGAAAAGTCATGGATATACAAGCTTTTCCTTTAACTCCTCATGCTTCCCTAAACCTTTTTAGAGTACACGACAGCCAATAAAGTAGTAATATAATGCATGAGAGTGAAAGAATCTAGTCAGTGCTCTGGGCAGGAGCTGGCTTATGTTGGATTTCACAGATGTCGGGGAAGCTTGCGTTCTTCTCACTGAAGATTTTGCATGTGATAAGCCAAATTTTCCTTGTCTTTATCATCCTGCAGATTTCAGTTAGTCAGCTCCCCTGATGAAGTCTAGCTAGGTTTTTGGCACGTGAAGGACTTGTCTGGTTATCAAAAGCAACAGCCTGAATATGGCACCGCACTGGGTTCCAGTTCACAGAGGAGAGGGAGGAATGGATGCAATAATACTTGGGTGTCTCAGCAATGCAATTAATAAGTGCTTTAAGATGCGAAAGTGGGAACTCGGAAAGCAGGCCACCACATACTCAAATAGAGACATAGATTTAATACAGCTCATTTATAACTGGTGATTGCTTAGAGGCATCATGGACAAAATCCTTAATGTAAGAGGAAAAAGTGCAGGCTGTCATTTTTAGTTCCAGACTTTAATTTCAATGCTATGAGCAGGAGCAGCTGTGTGCTGCTATCAGGCAGTTTTTAGTGCTAAAAAGGCAGCTGGACTGGAAATAGCCCAGCAGTACGTATCCATTTGTCTGGTTAACTTCAGCGCTTAGACTATCAATCAGGGCAGGCGAAAGAAAAATGAATGACATCAGTCAAAACAATAGGATATCTCTGTGCAGTGATTAGCTCCGTGTAGTACAAAAACTTAAATAATTTGTGCTTTGAAAATGTGATGATTGATTG
The DNA here is from genome assembly GCF_032191515.1 of Phaenicophaeus curvirostris. Taxonomy (NCBI): domain Eukaryota; kingdom Metazoa; phylum Chordata; class Aves; order Cuculiformes; family Cuculidae; genus Phaenicophaeus; species Phaenicophaeus curvirostris. The sequence continues at coordinate 2,247,337 of NC_091402.1, read as the reverse complement.
GCTTCCATTAGGCTTGGATTTTAAAACATTCCATGAACTCTCAGATAAAATGGTACTAAAATGTTATTGCAATAACCAAATAAATCATATGAGACTATAGTGTATATAAGTACTTTAAAACATTATAGATACTAGAATTCTGTGTATAATAAAAAGGTGAAGAATGTAATGCATGATTTTTTTTTCTCTGCTCTTAGCTCACACTAACATTAGCCTGTGCTGTTTTCAAGGATAATGTTCTTAAGGATATGAATTTTTGGTTTAGTTTTAATATGCTCTACACATACGTAAAACCTGCACAGTTCTGGATGTGTTTGGTCAAAGGGAGATATTTTAAAGCTATCAGAGTGCAGAGTTTATCTGAGCTTTTGATACTGATGCTGGCCATTTTCATTTGATCCCAGCCTTGCAATCAGCTCGCAGTTGAGAAATATATGGTTACCATTTAAACACGGTGCATTTTTCAGTATCAGACGTGTGGTTCAGTTCAGGGTCCTGTAGTTCTAGCCAGAGAATCTCTGACACAGAGTAATGTTTACCCTTAAATCCCACGTAGAGGAATAAAACAAAATCTTGCCCTGATATGCAGGGTGGCAGTATGGTTAACACTTGTAATTTATGATCCTTCTCCTAATATTTCACTTTTGCCTAATGATCCAGACTTTGCAGGCAAATAATTCTGTGAATCATCTCATACTTCAAAACAAACTCTAGGAAAAATGCATGCAAGATTGCCTAAATATTATAAGCCCTATGGATCATAAATCAGAAAACGAGGGAAATAATCCCATCAAAAATGCTTTATTTCATTATTTGGGGATTTTAGTCATGCATTTTAAGAACTGGTGTTGAGCTTAAGTAATGGGTGCCACTGTAAATCTTCAGATCTACAAGGAATCACAGAATCAAGACCAGAAAACCAAAAGCAAATAGTGCCCATGCAGCACACATGTGATGACCTTTGAAGTCCATTGGCAGTGAATCGCTTTCAGGCTGCTGACAAAAACTTAAAGATCAAAATGCTATTTTCAAATTTGTTTTCTGATGAGAAAAAAACTAAGAAGGTCCGGATATCTTCAAAAGAGTCTATGGAGTCTTTACATGTTTGATGACATTAATTGTTGTCTAAACAACAACGCCTGTGATTTAAGATGTTGCTTCATACTGGAAGTGCTAATCACAAGTTATCATATTCCTGCAATGAATGAAAGCATTGTGTTTGGTCTTTGTCTCATGTTCCAGAGCTACTGCAGGGGGCTAGTGAGGTAGCCATGGGGAGGATTTCAGGTCCATTTATAGGCATTGGTAAGTTATTGTTATTAAATGAACAGTTCCATTCAGTTTCCAGTTTCTAGAACCTGAGAAAAGAAGGTTCAGGGGGTTCTTCTTGGTGTGTATAAACACCTGGAGGGACACAGTAAAAAAAGATGGAGCCAGGCTCTTCTCAGTGGTGCCTAGTGACAGGATGAGTGGTAACAGATGTAGGTTGAAATGCTGGTGGAGATGTCCAGTGAGGGTGGTCAGGCTCTGGAACAGGTTGGCAGAGGGGTTATGCTGCCTTATCCTTGGAGATAATCAAAACCTGACTGGAGACATCCTTCACACACCTGCTTAAGCAAAGGGCTGAACGATCTGCAGAGGTCCCATCCAGCCTCAACACTTCCCTGACTGTAATGCAGAAATTCTACTGAAACAGTATCTACAACAAGACTTGACTACTTACTAGTGGTTAATGGCTATATACACTTCTTGATTTAGACATACATGATGAAAAGCCAAAAGTGTCACCAAAAGTGGACATTTCTGTCCTTCCTAACATAAAATCATAAAACTATAGAATGTCCTGAGTTGGAAGGGATCCACAAGGATCATCAAGTCCAACTCCTGCCCCTGCACAGGACACCCCAACATTCACACCATGTGGCTGAGGGCACTGGCCAAAGGCTTCTGGAATATTTTCAGGCTTGATGCCGTGACTGCTTCCCTGGGAGCTGTTCCAGTGCTCCACCACCCTCTGCCGGAAGAATATTTTCCCTCCTCTGGCCCATCTTCCTGCCATTCCCTCGGGTCCTGCCATTGTGGCCAGAGAGAAGAACTCAACATCTGCTTCTCCACATTCCCCTATGAGGAAGCTGCAGAGCACAATGACATTTCCCCTCAGTCTCCTCTTTCTCCAGGCTGATCAGATCAAGTGACTTCAACTGCTCCACATACAACTTCTCTAAATCCTTCACCAACCATACTCAATATTTAATGGATATTTACAAAACTCTTTCTAATTTAGGCTGTCTGAATTAGGCTTGGATTGTCACCTGGGCAACAGGGTTAGAATTTGTACCAACGTATGGGACAAGCACAAAGGCTGCACTGTCAAATTAGGTTGAAGTGGGATGTAATTGATGCATAGCCTCCACATCGTATAGTCAAGTGCCATAATCTGAATTCATGTTGTTTACTTAAAGGAATAGGTGAAATGTTAGCTCCTGTTTTTTTGACTACCAATTTGGAGACAAATCTATACGTTATACTAGCTAAAGAGTTTGGAAATTTTTTAATCTTCATGAAATAGCTTGTGTGGAAAAATGTTTATGTTCCTATGAGTTGGTAAGATCAAAGCTAAAGCTGAGCTGAACTGGATTTCCTGATGATATCTGTTGATAACATCTGTTGCTGCTGGCTTACTTTTTAGATTTTTTCCTTGGTATTTTATCAGCAATTGGGTGCTTTGAAGGGAAACAAGGAAGTTGCTTGTGTATTTATCCAATGCCCCACTCAATGGGGCTGCTGTGTCACCAACAGGGTTCCATCTTACTGGCTGGCTGCTCCTACTGATGGATCTCAGTAGGATATCTTGAGCAATCTGATCCAGTGGGAGGTGTCCCTGCCCATGGCTTTTGGGTGGAACTGGATGGGCTTTTAAGGCCCCTTCCAACCCAAGCCATTCTAGGACTCTATGATCTCGCTGCCTGTGGCTTAGGCAAAAATAGCCTTTGGCTCACCCCATGCAGGGACAGGAGTTGGACTTAATGATCTTTGTGGGTCCCTTCCAACTCTGGTCACTCTGTGATTCTGTGGCTCCCGCCTGGAATAAGGCAGGGGAAGGATTCTAATGCTTTGATAACGATGCTGCCTCCTATCTTTCACAACAAATATGCAACTCCTCCTGCTTTACCACAGACCTCCACCCTGAGTATCTTATGGCACAGTCGGGGGATAACTGCACCTGAAATATGTTTGTAAGTGAAATTTATTTGTAAGTAAGCACAGAGGTTCCTGGGCAGGGCACTTGGTGGAGAGTGATGGGCAGCAGTTAGTGTGTCTCTTCTGCTGCTTCCCCCTGTTTGGGTTTAATCCATTCCAGTGCAAATTAAACATGCTTGTGGTAAGTGCTGACTTTCTGGTAACAGATCTGGTTTTGCAAACACACGTATGGAGTTCAGAGGTGGGTGATGAAGCCTCTCTGTCATGTGGTGGCTGTTTCCTTTCTGCTGTAGCCATGGCATAAATGTGTTTTTACTCTAAGGTGGCAGTGAAGCCATCACTTAGTATGTTTTACTGTGTGTTGGAATAGAGGAGGGTCACTCCTATTAGTATTACTCTCCATCTGTAAAGAGGAACTAGATAGCATCTGAAAGCCAAAAATAGCCTAAGCCCAAGCTCTTAGGCAGAAATCGCTGAGGTATAACCCTGAAAAATTATTTGCCAGAGAACTGCTGCTACAGGATTTACCTGGGTGATTGCAGGTAGCTCCCTGGCTGAGCTCCTGCCCCAGGTGGGATCAGCTGCTGTGTCAGGGCACGGCAGAGCTGCTTCAATTAGGCCAGGGACTGCAAGGGAACTGCTGAATCTTTCCAGCCTTGTCAATGATTCAGCAGTTTCTTCAAAGGGCTCTGCTCACCATTTATTCTAGTGGCAATCAGAGATATTCTGTGCAGAGGGGATGGGATGCCAGACTTCTTTGGAACATATGAAGTACTATACTTGACAACTCTTGCTTCTTGAAGGTGTGACTGCTTCCCTGGGAGCTGTTCCAGTGCTCCATCACCCTCTGCGGGAAGAACCTTTTCCTAATGACCAACCTGACCCTCACCTGGCACATCTTCCTGCCATTCCCTTGGGTCCAGAGAGAAGAGCTCAGCGCCTGCTCCTCCTCCTCCTCCCCTTGTGAGGAAGCTGCAGAGCGTGATGAGGTCTCCCCTTATTAGAAAAAAAAAATAACCAATGTTTCAAGTAGCTTGCAAGAAGGAAAAATATAAAATTTATTTTGATAACAGCCTGTTAATACAGAACACACAAGTACCAGGAGAACACCAAACCCTAAAATAATATTTTAAAATATAGATTAAACCATTAGTTGTCCTGCCGGGAAAGTATTTTTAACTAAAAACCAGTACTTCTTTAAAATAGAGAAACTGGTGTCCAGATTCTGTTACTGACTTCCGTGTTATCTCAAGAATCATTCTACAAAATTGCAGTTTGCCAAATGGCTGAAGTTCAGGGAGGGTTATATTTGGGGTTTCACTATTATCTTCCATTTTCTCATGCTTCATCTCCCCTCAAATACGTAACTCCTCTGGGATGAAAACCTTCATGTTTGTTCACAACGGAGAATGTTTGTGGGAAAGGTTGAAGGAGTAAGGCTGCTTGTTCTGACAGCCCCCAAATGTGAAGGCTTTCTTTGAGGATTCTTTTCTTCTTTATCATAGCATTTTACTTTTTCTAATATCTATTTCTTTATTAAATGATTTTATATCATAGAATCACAGAATGGTTTGGTTGGAAGGGACCTCAAGACCCATTTTCTCAAAGCCCCATCCAACCTGGCCTTGAACAAAGGAGGCCTGGACAGCCTGGGCCAGGGCCTCCTCACCCTCAGAGTGAAATATTTCTTCTCAGGATCTCATCTCAATCTCTACTCTTTCAGCTGAAAGCGATTCCTCCTCATCCCATCCTTGCACTCCATAATCAAAAGGCCCTACCCCCAGCTTTCCTGGAGCCCCTTTCAGGACTGGAAGCTGCTCTAAAGTCTCCTTGCAGCCTTCTCTTTTTCAGGCTGAACAACCCCAGCCCTCTCAGCCTGTCCTCGTATGGACATATAACTTATGCCTTTAGTTAATGGCCTTTACATATACTTTGATATCCACCTTTCATCATCAAGTAGATACAGGGTCTATTAAAAACTCCTAACTAACAAATTGGATTTTATTTATTAGTGTTGAACCTTTTTTTTCTTTCATATTTATATTTCACCATTCATTTCTATCCTAATTTTGTGACTGAAAATATATATTTGCCTCTGTCCCACTTCTGGCCAGTCTTTTAAATGTCATTTTCCTTTATGCTTTGGGGAATGTCACTTGTACCAAGTGAAATATATTGGGCTAGACAGAAATATGACTTTAAATCCTTCTTATTAATCAACCTTTTTATTTCTAAATCTGTAACAATGCAAAAAAACTCGGAAAAAGGTTTGTTTAAAGTTTAGAAATACAATAATATAATAAAAATACATCTGTTCTTTTTCCTTCTGCTCAGTGCATTTTCCTTCCCAGTGTTGTTTCAGCAGTGCTCTTTCACAGAAAGCATTTTGGTAATGCTGTTTTCCTGAAATAAATCTAGTATTACTTAAAAGGTGACTTCTTCTTTCATCCCTCATGCATCCCAACCTGGCTGTCGCAAGGAATTCTCCTATCTAGAGTACAGCTTTGTAGCATAGACTCACTTTTGTGCTGGCCCTTGCTCCTCAGCATGCTGAGTTGACAATCCTCCCATCTCTGAGCTGGAAGAAAATGTCAAATTAAATGTATTTCCATTCCAATCCTTTGAGTCAGTCACAGTCGCTTGTGTGTGTGTTTCCAGATGTGGTTTAGTTATCTCATTGACTTTAGCAGCTGTAGAAGTCAGACTTGCAGTGTCTTACCCTTTGAGATAAAGGTCCAGCTTTAGGTTCTCCTAGACCAACTTGTGCAGTGCGCGTTCCAGCATGTGACTTGGGCACAGGAGCAGGATTTCACTGCATGGCATCGGCACAGCAGGGCAAAGTCCTGAGAGGTACTTAGTTTGTATGTGTGTGGATGTTTTGGCTTTCACTTCACACCCCAACGCTTTCTCTCTGATGTGGCACTCTTTGTTGCTTGGTTTGGATTCACTACTCCTGGCTTGTGCTTGTTCAAACCAAGGAATAGCACCCAACATATGACTGCTTCACATAAAGAAAAGGGCAGGTAGCACTCTGGTTGAAATAAGATGCAAGGCAGTGTATGATTCTCTGCAGTACCATGAGTGTTAAGCTAACGTGGCAAGATTATGTCTTCAAAGCCCCTCTCTACACACTCACAGTGCATCATTTAGTGCTGTATGTGCCTTGACTTCCCATGCACAGAAGCTGTTAAAGACTTCAGCAAGTGTTAGCTGGCTTTCGTATAAGGCATTTAGATCCTGCTGGATGTCTAAACCCACTTCAATTTACATCCAAGTGCTATGTCACCTTTTTGCTTTGACAGAAAAAGTTTTGGGTCTGTCATACGGTTTTCTTCACTCACCAAGTTAATGTCATGTAGATACTGCAAACAGAGAGTAAGAGCCTGGTTCTGTGTATACCAAAGTTTTCTGCACGAAACTCCAGTATCACCCTTCCTTTAGCAATTTATGGAATTTTACAAGGAAAAAGAGTTATCTCACAGCAGCATCAGCTTAGCTGCATGGCCAACAGTCGGTTTTACTCCTACTGAAATAGCTGAAGTTGCCAATGAATGCTTAATGGTTTTAAGCTGAAAGAGGGGATACTGAGATGAAATCTCAAGGAGAAAAGTTTTCCTGTGAAGGTGGGGAGGCCCTGGCCGAGGTTGCCCAGAGAAGTGGTAATTGTAGATGCCCCATCCCTGGAGGTGTTCGAGGCCAGGTTGGATGGGGCTTGGAGCCCCTGATCCAGTGGGGGGTGTCCCTGACCATGGCAGGGAGTGGGTCTGGATGGGCTTTGATGTCCCTTTTAACCCAAACGATTCCATGATTCTATGAATGAGCAGAAGGTTGGGAGAGCTGGGTGTTGTTGCGTGGCAAAGGCATAGGGTCAAGATCAGTCTTTTACTTGAAACCGAAGAAGGTTTATTTCCCCCCAGTAATAAAACAGCAGAGAAGCAAAGCTGGAATAAACGCCAGAGCTCTCTAGAAATTTTTCCCAAAGGTTTCAGGTGGATAAGGAAGGGGCAAGAAACATGAAGAATTTTTTTGCATTTGGTACTTTATCTGTGTGCTCAATTCCATGTATGAGCTTATGGAGGTGCTCGGAATTTCAGCATAAAACTGTGTGAGATCTGTATTTAGCAGAACAGTTGGTAATTGTTTCTCACATTAAGGACCCCTGTTGTTTTATTTTCTATACTAACTACAGACTTGCAAGACTTTCATATATCCTCTCCTTTGTGTAAGGACAATAATACAATCCAGTGGGTTTGTTAGCCCTGACCTGGTTAATTTGGATAGAGAACCATGCATAAGCATAATAATGGCTTTCTACTACTAGTTTCCTTATTTTATCGAGGAGGGGAATGTTAACTAATCCCAAGGTAAAGCTGGAACCTGTTAAAGCATTGGCTGTTTTGCCCAGGATAATAGGAGCTCTTTTACAGAACAGATGAGGAAAAATGATACCAGTGATTACACATTTCCTCAAAAACATCACATTCTGCAATGCTTTGTTTAGGTTACAATGAAGTTCAGCAGAGGATCCTGTTAATGTTTTGGTTGGGAGGGACCAAGGCTGTCTATACAAATTGTACAGTGCGTAAAATGCAAATTCTGCTCAAATAATTTTTAAGAGTTAAAAAGAAAAATCCTGGCCAGGCTGTTGGGGAGACAGAAATCAAAGAAACAAGAGAGACTTGGGCAAGTCCTTCTGCATGCCTCCACATAACAAAATTCACCTGGGATATCCGCTGATACTGATCTGTTCAGTATCAGTCCTATAATTATCCATTCCAAGGCTTTTCTTCCACTAAAGGCAGCTTCAGCAATCGTAACAACTTGGCTTTGCTGTGAGTTCTCTCTTGCTGTCGGGGACAGATCCAGTTTTTGATACTGAACAGCACATCAGCATTCTTCACAACTTTGGGAAGAGTGTTATTGAGGCGTATGTAGCACAAATAGTGCATGGAATATGTTGTATGTGCTCATATATGGCAATAACATAAGGCAGGTAATAACATGCAGTGCACTATTACTTGAAAGTAAGCAACCTCTATTAAAAATAATAGTGATGGAAACTACATTGCTTTTTAGTGCTTCATGTTTTTCATTACAGGATCTGTGTTTCTGTTTTAAATGATATGTGACTTCTCCCCATTACTGCCTATCTACTGGAGGCTGTGTCTTAAAGCTAAGTAATACACCACTTCTGCTTGGAATTAGCCAAATCTGTTCATAACAGATTACCATCAATAGCTTTTATAGAGGCGATTATCAATTCCAATTGTCTGCCAAGTGGCATTAGGTTTAGTGTTTCCATCCGCCTAGTCATTAAGCGCATGTCAAACTCAAAGTAACTGGTAATTTCTGCAATTAAGGCTACCATTATTGTTTCCTTTACTTAAACAGGGAGGCCAAATTGCGTGGTTAAATATAACCACCAGTTGTTCCCACACACACTTAGGATCTGTGCTGCAGAATAGTGCTAATCCTATGAGAATACACAATTAAAAAGATAACTGTAGATTAAGTTGGCTACTGTGAGCTCAAACCTTAAAAGATCATGCCCTCTTGAAGGCACTTAATTTAAGAAAAATCCCAGAGACCAGCAGAAGGAATGGCCTGGAATCTTGAGGACAGACAACTGTAAGTTTGAAACTGTTGCTTAGAATTCTGTGTATGCCCAAGGATAGGATGAAATAGTTGCATAAAGCCAGATCAAGACTCTTTTTTCTAGCTGTTGATATGAAGAATGCAATTTCTTAATTGAAAAATCTGATAGTTTCATTCAAAGCTGAGGAAAATCATTACAGGAAGCTGCTGGATGGGAAAGAGACAAAAACCATCTGAGAAGTCCTTGGTCAGTTCTTGCAGGACCTGGTCCAAAATCCATTTACCCCCTACACAAGAATTTCCTACTGACTCCTTCAGTCGCCTGGATTTTATGTCAGGTTCGTATTTCTGAGTGTTGATGGTAAATCACTCTGAAGTCATCAATTCCTTTGTCATGTTGAACAGTGGGTGAGCTGGGTGGTAACAGGATAACTGATATTCCATTTACCCCATCTACAGTTATTTAGGATGAATGTTAATATTTGCAGGTGATAATTAACCTCGGAGACTGATAACTGTTTATTAACTTCTAAAATAAGTTTCCACCTTGTTTCTTATCTCTAAGGGTGAATACAATAAACAACCAAGTGGTGCTGGGAGCCGAGAGTAAGCGATGTAAAGGCCACAGAGGCTCCCAAAGAAGAACTGGTAAATTGTTTCAGTCTAACAGTGGAGCCCTTTTTATAAAACAGGACTCGGGAGGAAGGCGGTATCATTCCCTCGCTGCAACCGTTCCTGCTTGTTGGTTTAAGCCCTGCTGTAATGTTATTTAAATGTTGGTTTCTGGATTTGATTGAATGTGCCTTTCTTGAGGAGCACTGCTCTTATACGAACGTGACACAGGGTTTTTTCGCCAAGGGAAAACAAACCAATTCAAGTCACTTAAAGAAATGTGTAAAAGCTACGGTGAACTTAATTTAATTGGAGTGTATGTTTAATCACCTTCAAGGCACTTAAGGGATTTTGTTGATTTCTGTATTTATAAACAGGGGTTCTTTTAGATCCTGCCTCATGAATATACACCCCCTTCAAATTAAGAGTAATGTTTTGGGTCTGTTCTCCCCTCTTTTGGCCAAATCTAATAATTGCTGGAGCGGGCCATACAGCATGTGTCAGCTGCTGAAGGCCCCATAATCTGCAGAGCTAGAAAACGACGGAGTAGGTAAAAATGGGACATAAAATGGGAGGTGAAATGTATTTGCTTGGCTAGAGCAGAGCCATTTAAGGATGAGTGGTTAATTCTTATGCTTTCCTCCCCTCCTGAAGCAACTCTTTCCCCAAGGAGCACTTGTTATTCCTCCTGATTTTTGACGTTCTGCAGTTAGTGTAGATGATGCTGCCTCCGACTGAATCCTGTGTTCAGTTTTGGGCCTCTCGGTGCAAGAAAATATTGAGTTGCTAGTGTGCATCCAGCGGAGGGCAAAAGAGCTGGGGAAGGGCATGGAGTACATGGGTTCTGGGAGCAGCTGAGGGAACTGTGGCTGTTTGGCCTGGAGACGAGGAGGCTGAGGGGAGACCTCATCACTCTCTACAAGTACCTACAAGGAAGAGTGATGGGCCCAGAACTGAACACAGGATTCGAGGAGCGGTCTTACCAGTGCCGAGTACAGAGGGAGAAGAACCTCCCTGGACCTGCTGGTCACACCGTTTCTGATCCAAGCCAAGATGCCATTGGCCTTCTTGGCCACCTGGGCCACTGCTGGCTCATGTTCAGTCGCTGTCAACCAACACCCCCAGGTCCTTCTCCTCCAGGCAGCTTTCCAGCCAGACTTCTCCCAGTCTGTAGCTGCACAGGGTTGTTGTGCCCCAAGTGCAGGACTTGTTAAACCTTATGCCATTGGTCTCAGCCCAGCGGTCCAGCCTGTTCAGATCCCTTTGGAGCCTCCCAAACCTCCAGCAGATCCACACTTCCATCCAGTTTAGTGTCATATGTGAACTTGCTAAGGGTACTTTCAATGACTTCATTGAGGTCATTGATAAAGACATTGAACAGACTGATGTGGTCAGATGGGATCTGAGTCCCTGTGAAAGGAAACTCCAGGTCCAGCAGTGCCTCGAACCACAAGGGATGGGCTAGGAAAGGCTGCTCTCCCTGCCACCACACCATCTGACTTTCCCCTGAAAGCGCTACGTCTCTACCGTGGGGATAAATACTGATAAAACTGTATGAAGTAGAGCTGTGTGGGCAAGCAGGAGCAGGAGGAGGGGGAAGCCCTCCCGGCCCCTGACAAACCCCAGGCATGGCGGCCACTCAGGCACTTGTTCCAAGCACATAAACACTTGCTGTTTCAAGATATGGGGAGGAGGGCAGCAGCTGAAAACAAGCTAAATCAGAGGGTCTGTACGACTCTGCTATTTATCAACTCCTAATTAACTGTTAATTTGCTGGTCTTTAGGTTCAAGCACAGCCCTAATTCATCACAGGCAGCAATGGCACTGTCAGGGCTGGGGGAAGGTGCTCTGCGCAGCACTTCAGCACTCTTCGCATTAACAAAAAAAATTGACATGAAGCAATTCATACTGCTGTCGGCAGCGGAGATAAGGCTGGGTGTAAAACCAGGGCTCTTTTGAGGTTGTACCAGGAGTCACGAACCAAAGCAGTCCGTAACAACTGCCATTAAATATTTGACCCTAGCAGAGTAATAGCTGGGAATATTTGTCCTTTGCCTATGCGTAGGAAACGGTACGGGCAGCTTCTACATCTCATCACGCAGAATGATAGAATTGTTAAGGTTGGAAAAGATCTCTAAAATCATTTGGTCCAACCATCAGCCCGACCCCACCATGCCCACTAAACCATGTTCCAAGGTGCCACAGGCACACGTTGTTTGAACCCCTCCAAGGATGGAGACCACACCACTGCCCTGGGCAGCCTCTTCCAGGGCTTCATCATTTTTTGCTGTAAATGAAAAGTTTCCTAATATCCAGCTTAAACCTCCACTGGTGCAGCTTGAGCCCATTTCCTCTCATCCTATCACTTTTTACTTGGGAGAAGAGCCCTGCACCCACCTCACCACAACCTCCTTTCCAGGAGCCGCAGAGAACAGCTGAGGTGGCTCCCCTCAGCCACCACTTCAGACACCACACATTATATCAATCAAAATATTCTCTCCCAGTCATTAACACACATTTCTTTCCAGAAATGTCTCTCCTATTATCTAATACAATCTTGCAGAACTCTCTCCATTGACTTCTGCCTAAGGAAGGGTGAAGTCCAGGGACTTTACTGATGTTTCAGGGTCTGGCTCCATTTGGGTGAGAGGTTCAAGACTCCTGGATTGGGCTCATGGCCCCCCAGCCCTACAGGCATTAATCCATGGGAATGGTCTCGTGGATTCTGCAATTTAAGAACGTGCCTAAACCTGAGGCTGTAAATGCTGGTGGTAGGCAGCAGAGTTTATTTCATATCTGAAACACTTGTGGCACTCAGTAAACAGTTTTTAATAGCAATTTGTGCTTGCTTTTTGTTATCAGGCTACGTTCTCCCTGTTTCTTCTCAGTCGTGTGATCTGTGCTGCCATCCCCACAAACCCGCCAGCACACATGCTGCTGACATTATCCTTTTTGCTCTCATTATCAAAATATTTTAAAAGGAGCAGCAGCATAAGGAAAATATTTTACCCAGAGGAGCTAAGATGAGGAAGACTTTTAACACAGAGGCCTCACAGAGGCCCCTGGACATTTACACACTTTGTGCCACTTCATATCCCCATGTTATAACACCTAGTTAAGGTTTTCCCTTTATGGTCTTTTAGGCATAGAGCACCTTGTTAACATTGGGCCTCCAGCTCTCCCCAGCCAGGCTTGGCTGCTGCTTGCTTAAATGAGCCCTGCCTTCCAGGGAAAATGATTTTGAGGGGTGCCTTGAATTCAAGGAGGGAGTTACGCTTGCCAAGAGTGTTTTTCATGGTCTGACAACAGAAAATGCTTTATTGTTTACAGTGACATTTGGCAGGATGCTCAAGTATTTATGACAAACTTGGGTACTGGGGTGTTGCTTGGCAAAAGCGGCTGCTTTATTAACACTTGAAAATCACCTACTGCACAACAGTAGCTTTTTACCAGGGTTTCAATAAACTCATCTGCATTGAGAGGTGATCTGCAAATCCCACAACTCCCTTTTCTCTCTGTTGACTGTTGGATTTCAGAAAAAAATGTCTCTGACCAAATAGTGTAGTTTCTGCCCAAATACATTAGGCAGTTGAGCTGGTTGAGGCCGAATTATAGAATCATGAAGGTTGGAAAAGACCTCTAAGATCATCCAGTCCAACCATCAACACAATACCAACATGCCTACTAAACTATGTCCTGAAGTGCCACAGCTATGTGGTTTTTGAACTCCTCCAGGGATGGAGACTCCACTGCGGCCCTGTGCAGTCTCTGACAGGGCTTCACCACTCTGTCAGTAAAGACATTTTTCCTAATATCCAATCTAAACCTCCCCTGGTATAACTTAAGGCCATTTCCTCACATCCTATACAAATTGCTTTATCAAAAATTATGTTACTTCTGGAATGAGGGACTCAAAGGCAAAATTATTTGTTTCATGTAGGGCTGACGGTGCTAATTCAGGAGGAAGAGGAGCCAGGCCTGTTTATTCACAGATGCAAACAGACAAATTTAGCATGATTTCTTGGAATTATCCATCCTAACTCTTGATTAGAATTATTATTTCTGAAGGATCGACGAGTTGCATGGAAGGACCCCAGAGATGATGGATTTTTTCAGCTTTGTGTTTATAGAATCATAGAATCACAGAATGGTTTTAGTCAGAAGGGACCTGAAAGCCCATCCATTTCAATCCCCCTGCCATGGGGAGGGACACCTCCCACTTGATCAGGTTGCTCAGAGCCTCATCCAACCTGTCCTTGAACCCCTCCAGGGATGGGGCAGCCACCACTGCTCTGGGCGACCTGGGCCAGGGCCTCCCCACCCTCACAGCACAACATTTCTTCCTGACGTCTCATCTAAATCTCCCCTCTTATCATCCATTATTGATTGTGTGCGGATTAACATGATAAAACTATAACCTTCACATTTATCAATTTCCTAAGACCTCTTTTGAATTACTGTTTTTTTGTGTCACGCTGGTTTTTTTTAGATTAAGGTAGCTTATTAGGTATAGTAGGTTACACTCACTTTGCAATCAAAAGTATAAAATTGATTTCAGAGATGCAACCACATTGAGGAACTGCGAAATGTGACCGCTCCACGTTTTTCTGCAGCACTTCACAGCATCCAGCTTGTGCTGCTGAGCTGTCCTGAGCTCTGTGAAAGATGAGGTGGCACCAGTCGAGCACTAAGCAGTTGTCACCATGCTGAGCACACAAACTGGAGGTCATAGATGGGCAAGGGTTGCAGGACTATCACCAACAGAGAAAAAAACCTTTCCTCTTGGATATTGTTTCCCTGTGGCAATGTCAGTGAACTCAGCCATAAGTTGGTGAGGAAGCAACTGAGCTGTGCTAAGAGATGGACCAATTTGGTAAGCAAAATTAGGAGGGCAGTGTTGGTGTATTTTTGTAAGATGGTCTGAGATACTTCCACTAAAGCCTTCTTACAGCTTTGTCTTCAAAACTCTGAAGAAGAGACTAGAATGATGGAGCTGAACTTCCCCAATTCCCATAAAGGGAATTCAGATTTCAACACAAAGCTTGTTGTATTAAGAGAACTATGCGGTGTTTAGTACTGTCATGAAAATGACAAGCAGCCTTGCACCTTCACAGGAAGGAAATCACCTGCATGAAGCGATTGAATGCACCCTTAGTAAGTTTGTGTGTGACAGCAGGATTCTGCCCCTATACTCAGCACTGGCGAGACTGCAGCTCAAATAGTGTGTTCAGTTTTGAGCCCCTCACTACAAGAAAGACATTGACGTCCTTGAACATGTCCAGAGAAGAGCAGCGAAGCTGGTAAAGGGGCTGAAGAACAAGTCTTATGAGAGCAGCTGAGGGAACTGGTGTTGTTCAGCCTGGAGAAGAGGAGGCTGAGGGGGACACCTTATCACTGTCTACAACTATCTGAAAGGAGGTTGTAGAGAGGTGGGTGTTGGTCTCTTAGCCCAAGTGACAGGTGATAGGAAGAGAGGGAATGGCCTCAAGATGAGAGTTGGATATAAGGAAACATTTCTTCACTGAAAGGGTTATCAAAAACTGGAACAGCTGCCCAGGGAGGTGGTTGAGTCCCCATGGGGACCATCCCTGGTCGTATTTAAAATAAAAATATGAACATCCCTGGTTGTATTTAAAAAGATGAGCAGATGAAGTGCTTAGGGATCTGGTTAGGGGTCCTGCTAGTGGACAGGCATGATTGGACTTGATGATCTCAAAGGTCTTTTTCAACCTAGTGATTCTATGATTCTTTGATTCTATGAAAAGTATTGCCTTTGTGGGATCACAGTCCTCCAGCCATTGAGCTGTGATGGTGACTACTTGTCTCCAAGGCCTGCAGACAGCACACAGGCTGCTCTTTGCCAGTTCTGGGTGCTGTGATGTTTTATGCTGATGTAGTTAGGGAGGCTCAGCATTAGGGACCAAGATGAACCTAACAGGCATTTACCTCTCATCTCTCTTTCTTGCTGGTAAAATACATCTGTGTTACTCTTTCTTATCCCCAGAATACTGGATATACCTGCATAAAATCAGTGTGTTCATGTATAAACCACTTTTTCTCTGCTACATTCTAAAACACTCATTCAAGCTTTAAATATAAGTTTAAAATGTGCATTTATTTCTTCTAAGTAAGCACCTTTCCTGTGATCTTTCTGTGTACTTGGGCATCTAAAGGCTGGATTCAAGCCAGCAGAGAATTTCCTGGTGAACAGCAAAAGTTTTTTGATAGTTTCTTTGGTTTCTGCCTGTTAGAGGAGGCAGGGAGTTACAAAGCGTGACAGCAGTGGTGTGAGGAAGGACACCTGGACCCCAGGCAAGTCATCGCTTTCTTTGCTGGTCACTGTATGAGCAGCGCTTGCAGTCACTGTTGCTCCCTTGCTGGTGGCCTTGGAAAGAGCAGCAAGGTTTTCCTGAGGGCTGTTTAAGGTCCTTTGATAGTGTTTCAACAATGAACTCTGGGATATGAGGCTATGAGCAACCTGAGGCTTTGTGATGCTTTGTGCATCATGATCCAATGGGAGGTGGCACGGGGGTTGGAACTGGATAGGCTTTGAGGTGCCTTCCAACCCAGACTGTTCCATGATTCGATGTTTCTATATGGGTCTGTCTCCAGACTGCACCACAAGACCCCCTCACAACAAAGACAGCTACGGTGTTGGAGAAGCAGGGGGTAGACTGGCAGCTGATTTATTTGTCTTTTATCCTTCTTCCAGAACTGGTATGAGAAGGATCAGGTCAATTCATATTTGTACATTATTATGGCCATGTAATGAAAAGTGAGTTGGGCAAACAGGGTACTAGTGCCTAAGGACACAAAGTATGCATTTTTTAATTAAGATTTGTGACTCTTTTTAAGCTGAATTTAAAGTGGAGATACATTTGTTTGCAGCCACAAGTGCATCAGTTATTACTCATCAGTTATCACTCATCAGTTATCTAACTTGGTGTATGTGGTGTTATCTCACAGACATTAATTGTGCTTTCCAAATAATCTTTAGTTAAGATTTAGGATGACGGCTGCTCTGGGATATATATATATATATAAAGGGAAAACATCTCTTTAAAAGACTGCAAACCCCCACAGTGTTCCATTATGAAAAGGAAAAATAATCTACATACTTCGTGTTCTTAGGCTCTAGTACCCTGTTTGCCCAACCTACTTTTCATTAGCGTGTCAGACAGTGAATTGCCAGCAGAATATAACATGCAACTATGGCCAGACAAGGCTCTAATTCATTTTGACAGCAGCTTGTATCCCTGTAATGGCTGCAGCCCACTTAGTGCAGCTGGTAACAGCCAAATGTTACTAGAAGTGTAGGAACAACATGATTTCTGTATCTTCTCAAGGTCTATGAGATAAAGCCCTCATTCTCCCTCCCAGAGAAGAAGAAGAAGATAAATGTTTATGGGCTCTGGAAGAGGGGACAGGCCTCTTGGGTGGACTACAGGAGGGAAGTGAGATTGTGTAGAAAAAAAATCAGAAGGGCTAAGGCTCAACTAGAAATCAGATTGGCAAAGACTGTGAAAGATAACAAAAAATCCTTCTATAAATATATAAATAATAAAAGGAGGACTAGGGAGACCATACAGTCCCTATTGGATGCAGAAGGAACAACAGTGACAGGGGATGAGGAAAAGGCTGAGGTACTTAACGCCTTCTTTGCCTCAGTCTTTAACTGTAAAGAAAGTCGTTCCGTCTGTGTACAAACCCAGGAGCTAGAGGAGCAAAATGAGGCTCCCGTGATCCAAGAGGAGGTGGTCAGAGCCTTGCTAGCCCGACTAGACACCCACAAGTCTATGGGGCCGGATGGGATTCATCCAAGGGTATTGAAGGAGCTGACGGATGTGCTGGCCAAACCCCTTTCCATCATCTTCCAACAGTCCTGGAAGACTGGGGAAGTCCCACTGGACTGGAGGCTGATGTTGTGTCCG
The DNA here is from genome assembly GCF_032191515.1 of Phaenicophaeus curvirostris. Lineage (NCBI taxonomy): Eukaryota > Metazoa > Chordata > Aves > Cuculiformes > Cuculidae > Phaenicophaeus > Phaenicophaeus curvirostris. The sequence continues at coordinate 2,229,998 of NC_091402.1, read as the reverse complement.
TCTACAAGAAGGGTCGCAGGAAGGATCCAGAAAACTACAAGCCTGTCAGTCTGACCTCAGTGCCAGGGAAAGTCATGGAGCAGGTGATCTTGAGTGCTATCATGAAGCACATGCAAGAGAACCGGGTGATCAGGCCCAGTCAACACGGGGTCACAAAAGGCAGGTCTTGCCAGACTAACCTGATCGCCTTCTATGACGAGGTCACTCGGCTGCTGGATGAGGGAAAGGCTGTGGATGGATCTTCCTGGACTTCAGTAAAGCCTTTGACACAGTTTCTCCCAGCATTCTGCTTCAGAAACTGTCAGCCTCTGGCCTGGACAGACGCACACTCTCCTGGGTGGAAAACTGGTTGGCTGGAGGGCCCAGAGAGTGGTGGGAAATGGAGTTAACTCCAGCTGGAGGCCAGTGACAAGTGGTGTCCCCAGGGCTCAGTGCTGGGTCCAGCCCTGTTCAATGTCTTTATCAATGACCTGGATGAAGGCATCGAGTGCAAGTTTGCAGATGACACTAAGCTGGGTGGAAGTGTGGATCTGCTGGAGGGTAGGGAGGCTCCAAAGGGATCTGAACAGGCTGGACTGCTGGGCTGAGACTAATGGGATGAGGTTTAACAAGGCCAAATGCCGGGTCCTGCACTTGGGGCACAACAACCCTGTGCAGTGCTACAGACTAGGAGAAGTCTGGCTGGAAAGCTGCCTGGAGGAGAGGGACCTGGGGGTGTTGGTTGACAGTGACTGAACATGAGCCAGCAGGGGCTCAGGAGGCCAAGGAGGCCAATGGCATCTTGGCTTGGATCAGAAACGGTGTGACCAGCAGGTCCAGGGAGGTTATTCTCCCTCTGTACTCAGCACTGGTGAGACCGCTCCTCGAATCCTGTGTTCAGTTCTGGGCCCCTCACCACAAGAAGGATGTTGAGGCTCTGGAGCGAGTCCAGAGAAGAGCAACGAAGCTGGTGAAGGGGCTGGAGAACAGGCCTTATGAGGAACGGCTGAGAGAGCTGGGGGTGTTTAGCCTGGAGAAGAGGAGGCTGAGGGGTGACCTCATTGCTCTCTACAACTACCTGAGAGGAGGTTGTGGAGAGGAGGGAGCTGGGCTCTTCTCCCCAGTGACAGGGGACAGGACGAGAGGGAATGGCCTCAAGCTCCACCAGGGGAGGTTTAGGCTGGACATTAGGAAAAAATTTTTCACAGAAAGGGTCACTAGGCACTGGCAGAGGCTGCTCAGGGAGGTGGTTGAGTCACCTTCCCTGGAGGTGTTTAAGGCACGGGGGGACGAGGTGCTAAGGGACATGGTTTAGTGTTTGATAGGAATGGTTGGACTCAATGATCTGGTGGGTCTCTTCCAACCTGTTTTTTCTATGATTCTAAAAAAAGAAAAAAAAAGATCATCTATATGCAGATAGCCTTCCCTGAAATAAATATGTGCATGAAGGCAAAAGATCTTAATGGGGTTTTCTGTACTGTAGTACCTCAGCTAAATGTTTATCCTTCAGGAGCACCCACTTCTAAAAAATATATGCAGAAAGGCGTTTTTCTTCCCCTGTGTTCCCCTGAGTCTGATATCTCTGTGATTTATGGCAGAAATTCAAGCCTCAAATAGACCATCACCATACATTCTCTTTGTTGCCTTTATTTCAATGATTAGAGATGGACACTGGCCCAAAACGGGACTCTGGAGGCAGGATTCAGCTCTGGCATAGGACTGTTTTGCTTGCCTACAACATCCCAGATCATCGGCTTGCTCCTGCCTTGCACTGTGGTGAGTTTGAAGGAGCCTCTCTGCTCTTCTTCTGCCTCTCAGAGATTCAGCTGTCTGTCCAGCAGTCCCATAATCTCACCCACCACGTACATAGAGTATCCGTGTGTTTAATGCCCACCATACCTCAGCTGGGGACTTTGGGTTCCACCGTAATGCTGAGTCCAATGTTACTGCCATAACTGGATCATATTCTGGTGCTGGAGTCTATGTATGGAGCTCTGTCCTATGATAGAGACCAGGGAAGCACTTTGCTTCTTTCGATAGGGCCACCAGAGTCCCCACAGCTGTCTAGTTTCCTGGTGAATCCATACATAATCCTCCCCTGAGACTCTCTTCTGCCTGTGGAAAATCAAATGCCTTATATGAGACTCTCCCGTGAGAGAAATAAAGCAATAAAATTGGATTAATAACCTGAATAAACAGAAGCTTCATCTCATGACTGAACAATATAAAAAAGACCTTTTAAAAGTGATGAAAATTTGGTGTTGAAAAATCTATGCAGCCAGCCGACCAACCGAATCCTCAAATATGCTTGATTATTTTGATTAATACTTTGTTTGCTCTCTACATCTCTAGATCTTCTTTAGAGTGACACTTAAATACATCAAAATGATTTAAGACCTACTTCATCACCACATTATCCCTTCTTTTTGACCAGAGCTGGAGCCTTCGCTGCTAATTCTTTCGTCTGCTGCAGGAGAGGAAGAGCCCCCTTGAAAGGAAAATCCTTATCTTTCCTTTCAAGTGGTCTTGAGACTAATCGAGACTTCCCGAAGGCCCTTTTTGTATAATAAATGCATGCTCTATCTGGGTCTGTGATGCTCTTGGGTTGTGAGTTGTTGAACGTTGTAATTAGACTCAATAAACAGTGGCTTGAGGCCATTCAGCATCTTTACAGGATTGATCACTAAGATTGGGAAGTGAAAGATGGCTTTTCCTGACTCACAAAAATGCCTGTTTGCTTTAATTGCAGATAAATTCTAACATTTCTAACTTCAGTCTTTGAGAGGTTGGATGGGGCTTTGAGCAACAGGATCCAGTGGGAGGTGTCCCTGCCCATGGCAGGGGGATTGGAACTGGATGGGCTTTGAGGTCCCTTTCATCCCAAACCATCTCATGATTCCATGATCCTAGATTTCACCTGCCCACCCCCCGAACAAGCAAACGTTCAGTGTGAAGGCACCATACACCACATAATGCATCTACAAAACTTCTCTTCCACCTATGCACCATGACAACTGTGAGCCTGCGACTGCCTGCTGCACAGCTCCAAATCTTAATAAGGGCATCCTGTCTGCATATGTGAAGTGTATTTTAAAACTATTGTTAGTAGGATGAGATTAGCAGTAATTTAATTTTAATGGGGATGTTTATGCTGAAACATCTACAAGTACAAAGAGCTACGAATCATATCTGCCTCTAATTAATTCTCTTGATAAATCAGTTTCTCAGACTGCACCAAATTACCTTAATGAGGAAAAATCCTTGTTTATATCAACAACATTCAGCCAAATGTGGAATGTTTATAGCAATAATTCAACAATGTCCTTTAAGAAGCACAAACAACAATGATGAATGTTCAGGTTGTGCCGCTCTTTCTGTTCTCTGCCTTCTCATCAAATAAATAATATGTTTAGCTTGAAAATAAGTGGAGATGTTTAGGGCAAGCAGTAGTTTTGCCAAAGGCAAAATGGGCTAAATTATAGCACTAAATTATTTGCTTAGGTAGGTGACGGTCCCACCTAGTTTGAAATAGAATAAGCACAGACCCTTTAAATATCAGACTAGCCCCAAGGTTTGACTTCATATAAGGGACAATTTGGTTAATTTGATATTTAAAAATAAAGTAAGCTTTAGGTAAAGCTGGGGTGGGGGGGTGGTGGGTGGTGGTGTGTGTGTCTTAGAAACTCCATCTCTGTTCCAGCACCACTTAAGCAATTCATTTCCCACTGGATGCACCTGCTGGCACCAGCTCCTCACCCTTACACAGGACCCCAGCACAGTGTGAGACACAGGAAAGACGTGGATCTGTTGGAGTGAAGCCAGAAGTGGCCACAGAGCTGATCCGAGGGCTGGAGCACCTCCTGTATGAGGACAGGCTGAGAGAATTTGGCTTGTTCAGCCCGGAGAAGAGAGGGCTCTGGGGAAACCTCAGAGCATCTTCCAGTACTGAAAGGGGCTCCAGGAAAGCTGGGGAAGGGCTCTTGATCAGGGAGTGCAGGGATAGGATGAGGAGAACGGTTTTCAGCTGAGAAAGGGGAGATTGAGATGAGATCTTAGGTGGAAATGTTTTGCTGTGAGGGTGGGGAGGCCCTGGCCCAGGTTGCTCAGAGCAGTGGTGCCCCATCCCTGGAGGTGTTAAAGGCCAGGTTGGATGGAGCTTTGAGTAACTGGATCCAGTGGGAGGTGTTCCTGCCCATGGCAGGGGGTTCCAATCCCCCTGGGCAGGGACACCTTCCACTGAAGCCCCATCCAACCTGTCCTTCAACCCCTCCAGGGATGGGGCAGCCACCACTTTTCAGGGAAACCTGGGCCAGGGCCTCACCACCCTCATAGGAAAACACTTCTTCCTAACATCTCATCTCCATCTCAATCTCCACTCCTCCAGCTCAAGTTTTTTGTTCAACTGGAAATCAAACATTTCAAGGTCACACACAAGTTAGATCTTTGCCTGTATTTTTCAATTCAGTATTATCTTTCTGCAGATCTTTTCCCAGAATTCATTTTCAGGACAATTTTTGCATGTCCTAAGTTTTACCCCAGCAATTTATAAGAATGCCAATATAAAAAGATGTAAACATGTATTAGATTAATTGTTTGAAAAAAATTGATCGGATGCACCAAATAAATGTCTTTAACTTTGAAAACACTGATTACCATACTCAAAATGAAAATGAGAGTCTTTCACCTCTCCTTTCTGTCCTTTTAGTTGTACAGCACTGTTGATTTGCCTTATCTTTGCACATATTTTGGCATAGATGTAAAAGACAATTACATTAATAATTACATTGCATATAAAATCATAAGTGTATATAACTAATAATCGAGTGGATCCGATTTAGCAGTGGACAGGTATGAATGGACTCAATAATCCCTAAGGTCTTTTCCAACCAAAAAATTATGATTCTGTAATTGTAATCCTAATGAACCATAGGTATTTCACAGCAAAAAATCCATGCTTGAAATAAATATCAGATTTTTTAATGTTCCTGCTGCAGTATTACAAGTTGCAGGGGAAGAAAATTCCCTTGTAAAAGCAGCACTCACCACAGATGAGAATTACCTTTTTCCTTTTATTCCTGTTTGCTCTCCTTTCCATATATCAAATCATTTCTGGGGGAAAAAAAGAGACTTTTTAATTTAATAAATCAAAATGAGAACTATCTTTTCCCTTTCATTTCTGTTGCTATCCTGTTCACTTTCCAAAGGAACTCATACAGGGGAAAAAAAGAGAATTTTTATTCAATAAATCAAACTGGGATATAAATAACACTTTGCAATTATGAGTGTTTAAATTCCAAATTTTTTAGGCTAATCACTTTCAGAGACAAACAAGAGATTGAATTTATATTGCCTGCAGTTGTTATTGGAAAGGTATGCCCCGAGATTGCTAAATGAAGTCAGTCCCAGTGCAATTATGATCACTCAAGCATGCTTTCAACGTATCGTGCCAAATTAGGTAGATTTGAGCAATTTGACTTCCTGTAACAAATCTCTAGGGCACTTTTGAGAAAGTACAGACTGTTTACAAACACTCTCGGGTTTCACGGGGAGCTCTGTGCCACAGCGAGCCGAGCAGCGCACAAGCACACACCTGTCAAACCGTGACAGCGCGGGCTTCTCCTGCCACATGTGCTGGAGAAAGACCTCACTCTCTAAGTTTTGTTATCCTTTATTTGCAATTTAAAAACTGAAAGGCCACCAAAGTTTTAATTACGTCGGACTCAGTCTTTTGAAAACCAAAATGCTACAATCTGCTAAATATAAATATCATTGGCTTTCTGTATTACGTTTTTGCTTTGAATTATTTTTTCTTCCAAGAGTTGAACTTTTTTCCTCTCTCTAGCACAAAAAAAGAAGAGATTGTGTAACTGGATTATACAGAGTGGAGATATAACTGCTTAGCTAATGTTTCTAAAGCATTGCTGTTGCCTTGTTTCTGATCCAATATGGATAATCAGTATTTCTGAAATCATGGGTTTCAGCAGATCATAGGATCATCACACACCTTGGCTTGGAAGAGACCTCAAAGACCATCCAGTTTCAAACCCCCTGCCATGAGCAGGGACCTACCTCCAGTGGATCAGGCTGCTCAAACCCTTATCTAACGTAGCCTTGAACACCTCCAGGGATGGGGCAGCCACCACTGCCCTGGGAAACCTGTTTCAGGGCCTCCCCACCCTCATAGAGAAATATTTCTTCCTAACATCTCATCTCAATCTCACATCTTTCAGCTGAAAACCATACCCCGCCATCCTATCCCTGATCAAGGGCCCCTTGCCAGCTTTCCTGGAGCCCATTTCAGCACTGGAAGCTGCTCTATTATCTCCCCACAGCCTTTTCTTCTCCAGGCTGAACAACCCCAACTCTCTCAGCCCTTGGATCATCTCAGTAGCCTCCTCTGGATTCATCTGACAGCAGAGGTCTCAAAGCCAACACAACCATTTTAAGACGTGTATTCCTCACTGAAAAAAAGGCAAACCTTCCTAAAAAGATAAAACTGAATCCTGCAGAATGTACTAAAATTGCTCTAATATCATGATTATCAGCTTCATAGAGTACTGTCCTTCCTGAGGCAAGGATCCAATTGCTGTAATGCAATGAGAATAGTCCATTTTTGTCCTCTTCTATGAAAATAACGTAATGACAAGAAGTGTAATTAATCAACAGTAATGACAAGAGTTTCTGTTTCAGGGCTTTGGGCTCAATTCTGTTCCTTTGCTCACGTTGCGCTTTATCTATGAGCATTTGCGGGGGCACTGAATGATCAAAAACATGGGGTTACTCTCTAGGTAGGCATTGAAATGCTTGCCTGGCTCACGGCCAATGTGCTCAGCACCCTGGAGGACTGAGCTCTAAATAGGTGTTAAAGTACTTACTCTTTCCCTAAGCATTTCAATTGCAAAATGTAAGTCTTTTTACTAATCCTGTTGCTCAGCAAAGCGCTGCTGCAGCTCCATCACTATAACCACACTGAGCTTTTACTACTGTCCTGCTCATCACCGAGTTGCAGGAAAATCCAGTAGGTGACAGTTTTGTATAAATACGGTCAAAAGGCACTGCTTTGAAAAGTGTTTCCTGAGGAATGAGGGAGAAAAGGAGTGAGCAGGTGAGTTAAGAGCAGCCAAGAAGAGAAATGTTTTTAAACCCTTCCAAACTCACACAGGTCCGTGGTAGGAGCAGAATTCCAGTAGCCTTTCCTGCTTTGCAAAAGCTGCTTTTCTGCAGGTCGTTGTAAAAAAAGAAACCTCAGTCCTATGTGTAGTGGTACAGGCTGGGAGTGGCAACTGTGCAGCGTGCTGTAACACCCACCCCTTTCATCTGGTATTTTCTGTTCCTCTACTGCACATCTCATGACATATGCAGAGAACAGAATGGGTGAGAGAGTTGCCACAGTTATCCCATCACAGGAGCTTGTTATTCATCAGCTTATAATACCTCTCACTTTTATAAATCATAGAATAGTGGATGGTTTGTGTTGGAAGGGAGCTTAAAGCCCATCCAGTTCCACCCCTGGCATGGGCACGGACACCTTCCACTGGATCAGGGGCTCCAAGCCCCATCCAACCTGGCCTGGAACCCCTCCAGGCGTGGGGCAGCCACCCTTGCTCTGGGCAAACTTGGCCAGGGCCTCACCAAATGAGAACCAAACTCTCACTGAAATGTTGTAGTAGCTGTTTTTACCTCAGATCTGTTTAACAGCTGGAACAGCTTGGACTGGTGGAGAAAATAGGGTCTTTTCATTCGGTGCATTTCTGTCTTGGTCATTCTTGGATCAATCTCTTTTTCTCTTTCGCAATTTGTTCATGTCATAGGCGTTCATGCCCTCCAGTTTTCCCTCAGCTGCCTCCATCCTTCCCATGGGACATGGAGTCTCTGCAATTCTGCTGCTGCTGGGGCGTGTGTTTTGGGCCAGCTTTTCATTCTGCTTTCAAGGCAGACAATGAGCTGTTCCTCAAGAAAATGTGAACTAAATAAAATATTGTTGGCCTCCAGTTTGGGGAGCTGCACTACAGATGTGCAGTATGTCAAGGTGTTGTCATGGACCCAGGAGGTTGAATATATGGAGCTGAAGAAATGCTGGAAAACTATTTGTGTCCTGTTTTCCATTCTGATACCGTGCTTTTATGATCAGAGAGATGTATTTTTTAGAAATAATCTAGTTTAAAGTTTATAGTTGTTTGGGTTTGTTGTGGGTTTTCAGCCTCTGAAGCTTAGAAATAGTCTCCTTCTCCCTTTGTAACCAACTAAGCAGTGTGCAGCATCTTTTCCTTCTAGGCATGGGCGCCTGGGTTTACCTAAGACTACTGCATCAATTAAAAGTTTCTCCTGCCTAATGAATGTGTGGGTCTGAGCGAGCTGTGCTAGAGGCCTGGCATGCCTGAGTTTATTGATAATTTAAAAGCTAATCATACAAGCAAAGGTTTTTCATTTTGAAAGCTAGCTGAGGCTACTTTAATTTTTAGACTGAAACAAGCTACTTGGAGCTGGCCTCAAAGTGGGGCTTGTCAAGTGCTGCTGACACAGCGTGTTTCCCACCAACTTCAGCTTCTCCAACAACTTCTCCAAATTCAGCTCCATGTCCTTCCTGTGCTGAGGACTCCAGAACTGAACACAGGGCTCCAGGTTTGGTCACACCAGGATGGAGCCGAGGGGCAGAATCCCCTCTCTCCCTGCTGGTCCCACTGCTTTGGATGCAGCCCAGGACATGGTTTGGCTTTCTGGGCTGCAAGCGCTCATTGCTGGCTCATGTTGAGCTTCTCATGCCACAGCACCCCAAGTATTTCTCCTCAGGGATGCTCCCAAACCATTCCCTACTCATCCTGGATTTGTGATTGGGATCACCCCAACCCAGGTGGAGGACCTTGTTGAACTCCATGAGGTTTGCACAGCTCCACCTCTCCAGCCAGTCCAGGTCCCTCTGGATCCATCCCTTCCCTACAGCATGTTGGCTGCACCACACAGCTTGGTGTCATCAGCAAACTTGCTGATGGTGTCCTCAATCCCACTGTCTATGCCTGTGACAAAGATATTAAACAGCGTCAGTCCTCAATTTGTTGTCACTGTGATGCTGTTTCCTACTGGTAGCTTGCAACCTTGCCCCTCACATCTCACATCTCACTGGGGCTCCTAAGCTTCAGCTCCAGTTTAGCCTGCTGAGGATGGTAAATAAGCACTAACAGATAACATCTTGAGTTATTTCCAACTTTGAACATTTTTCCAAGAAATACAAAGGTCAAGTGGAGTGAAATTGTTTTTAAAAACAAACAGGCCGATGAAGAAAAGAATTAATTGCAGGTTTGAAATAACATCATGACGTTGGAAAATAGCAAACTGGATTTGTAGCTTGAAATCTTATTTCCAAAGATTTATGTTCATCATATTTCTGCTTGTAAACAGAGATTAGAGAATAAACTTAATAAATCTCCCACTAAGGCATACAAAAGCACATGTGCATTGCTAATGTTTTAAAGGTTCCAGCTAAAGCTCTAGATTTTGCTAACAAGCAGACACATTTTTTGTGATGAAAGAGAAGTAGAAAATACTTTCCTGTGAATTAATGAGCTAATTTTTGGATTACACTCGCAGCTGTTACTACATGGGCTGGATTTGGTCATTATAATACGTTCTGATAGTCCCCCTAGTAACAAGTAAAGCGGTCTCACAAGCTAGAACAGTTCAAAGCATTTGATTACACGCTGGTCCTTGAAGCTCCCAGTCACCCACTTTCAATGCTGCATGCTCTCCATCTGCAAGAGCATCCACATGACAGAAGCTTGTGAGAATGCCTGCCTGAGCAATGCTTTCAAGATGTCAGTAATCAGCTAAGAGCAGACATTAAGGGCAACTATTACAGCCCTTACTACCCAACTTTGGGGGTTTCTGTGTTCCTTCAGGAATGATCAAACTTAATCTCTGTAATACAGAGCACAGGCTCTCCAAAAGAGATCCAGGCTGGTCATGTGTCACACGATTTGCTCAAGCCAAAAATCAATATATCTTTTTTTTTCCTTCAATGTCCTCATTTCGACTGCTGAGGAATTTGAAATATAACAGCGCTGCACCAGTGAATGTAACCCCATTGCCTCTGCAGTCGAGGCTTTAGATGGGAATCATCTCCGAGAAAGGCCTGAAGCGTTGACCTGTTGTTACATTAACTTTGCAAATGGTCAGAATTTGTCTTTCTGTTCCAAACTTTACTTCTAGGAGCCCTCAGGTCCCCCTCATGCCTTGTGCATTATACACTTTCCATTAACAGATGCCGTATGTTAACAGCTTTAATAGAACTTATTAAGTATAATGGGATGGTGGCAGGGAAGCAGCAAGCAGAATGATGGATAGTTGCAATTCATCCATTAAGAAAGCTTACTTTAGAAGTCTTTGTTGGTGTTTTACCTGTGTTTAAAGCATCTCTAAAGTGATCAATTAGCCAAGAACTTTTAAACAAAATTTAAACCTGAGAACTGATTTGCAGCCGAACAGAAAGCCTAAAAGATGATCTGTGCAGCACCCCAGCATTTAAACTAATGTATGTGTGGAGGGTAATTGCATGGGTGTATAGGCTCTCATTTACATAAAAAAGAAATCAGTGCTTGACGTAATGAAATTATGTGAGAAACAGCCATAATTTGCTGTACTGCACGCTAATAAAAGTCTGTTTAAAATGCTTTGCTCATGAGAGGCTTGTTTTCACAAACTGATAATATAAGCAAAGGAAAATACTTTATGAGATGCTTTTTTTTCATGTTCACTCCAAATACCATGTGCACAGCAGTGAATTTTGTAGTCAAATGCCGTTTACATTTCATAAATAAAAATAAAGTTGCTGATAATCTGCCTTGGAACCAACTCTCTTCCCTGTGAAGTTACAGGGAAAATGACCTTGTTACTGTATTCGGATATAAAACACACGGGACAGTACAAATTGGTTATCAAATTGAACTCCGCATTTCAGATTTTAAAAATGATATTTTTAAATACTTTGCCTGGGTTCTTTCTGGTCTGATTTGGAGGCATTGTCAGATGGGTGAACATGCAATCATTCATCTGCCTGTTGGGCAGCAAACCTGAATAGTCATGAGCTGCTTTCATTACAGGCTGTAACCCAAGAGGCAAAGCAAAACAGGTTCCTGTTGCTGCCGTAATACCCTGCCCCACTGCTGGCAGAGGGGTTCTGTAAGAAAATTATTTCAGGGAGGATCTGCAATCCCTGATCCTTGTTAATATTTTCTCGATTTTTAGCCAAGTTGTTGTTTTGGGCAAACGTCTATCCATGTTTCCATACTTCTTGCATTCTGCAGGAAGAAAACTTGGTCTCAGTGAGAACGGATGCTACTGCAAACTTAGGCAATGTATGATTTAGTACTTTTAGGTAGAGCATCAAAAGTAGAAAAGTAATTTGCTCATCCAGTTCAGCCTCCTCCTAAGTTTTGGAAATACTGAGAGCTAGAGTTTGGAACTAAGCCATATTCATAGAATCACAGAATCATGGAATAGTTTCAGTTGGAAGGGACCATGAAGGTCACCCGGTCCAACACCCTGCAGTGAGCAGGGACACCTTCCACTTTCACTGGATCAGGGTGCTCAAAGCCCCATCCAACCTGACCTTGAATATTTCCAGGGATATGGCATCTCCCACCTCTACAGGTAACCTGAGACAGTGCTTCATTAACTTCAGCGTAAAAAATTTCTTCTTAATGTCTAGTCTAAAATTCTCATCTTTTCGCTTAAAACCATTACCCCTCGTCCTCTTGCTACAGGGACTGCTAAAAAGTTTTAGGACTCCTTTAGGTATTAAAAGGCTGCAATAAGGTCTCCCTGGAGACTTCTCTTCTCCAGGTTGAACAACCCCGACCCTCTCAATCTGTCTCATTCCAGTTGTGTGGTTTCAGTACAGTGACAGCAGAAGCATTGGTGCATCAGAGTCTAAGACTAATTCCTCAGATTTCTTCTTGAAAATAATTTTTCCCTCTTATTTATCTGAAAAGGTGCAATTGTTACCCTGGGTAAGAACAATTCTGTTGTTTAAATCACAGGATACGAGCAAGGGTTTATTTATATCCAGGCAGTTCCTTAAATGGGAAACAATGCACTGGTGTTTGTTCTAATGCATTATTAATTTCAGTCCGCTGGATTTCTGATCTTCTAAAGTATGAACCTATTGTCGAGGAACAGCAGAATTTTGTATACATTTACATATATACAGATTCCCAAAGTTTGAAATTCTATGATTTGTGCTCTTTGCAATATATTTACCCAGAAAGGCTTGGCTCGGCTGGAGCATCTGGTTCTCAGTGCGTTTCTAGTTTTAAAATCAGTCTTGGCTTTGACATAAGAAGACCAAGTGACAGAAGGTCACATATTCAGCCTCTGACTCAGCTGGAATGGAGAACTAAGATCTTTCTGCCCTGCATGCCTTTTTGCTCACTGTGCTGCAGAGCAGCTAGAGGGAAGTCGGTGCTGTGCAGGTCATCCCGTGGAGATCAGCAGGAGAACTTGTGCCAGTAACAAGTTTTGTTTACACATCTAGTCTATTGTCTGTAGACTAGACCCGAAGATCTGCCCAGGCTGTAAGAAAATCTACAGGTGATTGAATCAAATATATGTATATATATATTTTTATATATACACATATATAGATATATAAAATTACTTTTTTAATTTCAGCTTTAAAGAGGACACCAGCATGCTGGGACAGCTCTTCACCTCTGTAAGTGCAACATGTCTCCATGTGAATGCAGATGGATGGATTTTAGCAAGTTCAGGCTCTGAGCATTTATTTTAACTATTTTTCAGCTAGAAATCTGTGTAGCAAAATCATACTGCTACTTTCCCAAAGCAAGTCGTAGTGCTTCTATGCCATATCTGCAAACAATTAATTAAAAATGGTACCTATTTTAATTGTAATTGTCTTAATCTTCCTATGCTAGAAAATTCCTAAACCTTGAGCTAATATTGTGATGGTTAGTGAATCGTTTGCTAACACAGGCGTCCTGCATAACAACATGGCTCTGGAGTTGGAGTGTCCTTTAATCAAATGCAGGGCTGGAAACAGAAATCTTAGATGCATCAGTCCTGTGAGTGACAGGACATCATCAACACTGGTTTGCCCCGTGGAAAGCACGTAGTCAATGTGATTCTTTTTCCCCTCTAGAAGCTACCTAGAGTGCTTATACCAGCATGCAGAGGAACTTGCCCTTGTCCTGTCATTTCCGTTCTCCCCTTCTTTCTCTCTCCAAATGGGAGCAGATTTCCACAGTGCCTGATTAAGGTAAGGTTTACATTTGCTTCTAGAATTACTAGCAACAGAGTTGGTCCGTTAGGAAATACACGTGTGGACACAACAGCTTTGTGTTACATTGTGGTGCAGACTATGAAGCAAATTTGACATGACACTAAAATAAAGCACCATCATTGGACCAATTATTACAGCTTCTTCTCCACTATTTTGTCTTCCCAAGAATTTGTTCTAATCTCCCAGCCACTGAGGATTTTTAGGTGGATGCTGTTTCTTGACTATGGTACTGACCACAGTCTGACCTCAGTGCCAGGGAAAGTCATGGAGCAGGTGATCTTGAGTGCTATCATGGAGCACATGCAAGAGAACCAGGTGATTAGGCCCAGTCAACAAGGGTTCACAAAAGGCAGGTCTTGCCAAACTAACCTGTTCTCCTTCTATGACAAAGTGACTAGACTCTTGGATGAGGGAAAGGCTGTGGATGGATCTTCCTGGACTTCAGTAAAGCCTTTGACACAGTTTCTCCCAGCATTCTGCTTTGGAAACTGTCACCTCTGGCCTGGCCAGGCGCACGCTCTCCTGGGTGGAAAACTGGTTGGCTGGAGGGCCCAGAGAGTGGTGGGAGATGGAGTTAACTCCAGCTGGAGGCCAGTGACAAGTGGTGTCCCCAGGGCTCAGTGCTGGGTCCAGCCCTGTTCAACGTCTTTATCAATGACCTGGATGAAGGCATCGAGTGCACCCTTAGCAAGTTTGCAGATGACACTAAGCTGGGTGGAAGTGTGGATCTGCTGGAGGGTCAGGAGGTTCCAAAGGGATCTGAACAGACTGGACCGCTGGGCTGAGAAAAATGGGATGAGGTTTAACAAGGCCAAATGCCGGGTCCTGCACTTGGGGCACAACAACCCTGAGCAGTGCTACAGACTAGGAGAAGTCTGGCTGGAAAAGCTGCCTGGAGGAGAAGGACCTGCGGGTGTTGGTTGACAGTGACTGAACATGAGCCAGCAGTGTGCCCAGGTGGCCAAGAAGGCCAATGGCATCTTGGCTTGGATCAGACATGGCGTGGCCAGCAGGTCCAGGGAGGTTCTTCTCCCTCTGGACTCGGCACTGGTGAGACTGCTCCTTGAATCCTGTGTTTAGTTCTGGTCCACTCACCACAAGAAGGATGTTGAGGCTCTGGAGCGAGTCCAGAGAAGAGCAACAAAGCTGGAGAAGGGGCTGTAGAACAGGCCTTATGAGGAACGGCTGAGAGAGCTGGGGGTGTTTAGCCTGGAGAAGAGGAGGCTGAGGGGAGACCTCATTGCTCTCTCCAACTACCTGAGAGGAGGTTGTGGAGAGGAGGGTGCACTTCATCTACCTGTCTTTTAAACATCTCCAGGAATGGTGACTCAGCCCCCTCCCTAGGCAGTCATTCCAGTGCTTGATAACCCTTTCAGTGAAGAAGGTTTTCTTAATGTCCGATCTGAACTTCCTTTGGTGCAACTTGAGGCCATTCCATCTCATTCTATCACCTATCACTTGGGCAAAGAGACCAGCACCCACCTCTCCACAACCTCCTTTCAAGCAGTGATAGACAGTGAAATGGTCTCCCCTCAGCCTCCTCTTCTTCAGGCTAAACCATCACTGTTCCCTCAGCAGCTCCTAGTAAGACTTGTTCTCCAGTCTCTTCACCATCTTCTCTGGACAGACTCCAGGGCCTCTATGTCTTTCTTGTACTGAGGGGTCCAAAACTGAACATAGGATTCAAGACGTGGCCTCACCAGTGTAGAAGGGGACAATCACTTCCCTCGTCCTGCTGGCCACACCATTTCTGATCCAAGCCAAGACACTGTTGGCCTTTCTGGCCACCTGGGCCACTGCTGGCTCATGTTCAAGCCACTGCCAACCAACACTCCCAGGTTTTTCTCTGCCAGGCAGCTTTCCAGCCACTCTTACCCGAGCCTGTAGTGCTGCATGGGGGTTCTTGTGTCCCAAGCACAGGATTCTGCACTTGGCCTTGTTAAACCTCATCTCGTTGGCCTCACTCCATTGATCCAGCCCATTCAGATCCCTCTGTAGAGCCTCCCCACCCCGCAGCTGGTTGACACTTCCTCCCGGTTTAGTGTCACCCACAGAATTACTAAGGGTCCATTCAATTGTGTTGATGATC
Source organism: Phaenicophaeus curvirostris (assembly GCF_032191515.1). Classification (NCBI taxonomy): domain Eukaryota; kingdom Metazoa; phylum Chordata; class Aves; order Cuculiformes; family Cuculidae; genus Phaenicophaeus; species Phaenicophaeus curvirostris. Next base: position 2,214,639 of record NC_091402.1, on the reverse strand, counting down.
TGTTCAGCAGAAAATGGGATCGTTGCATACCACAGAGCCTGACCATCTGAGCCAAAAATATGCTACAGTGGGGATGAGGTCCAGTTTTTGCAGTCATCAACAGCTTTGTAAGATGCTTGAAATTGTTGTAGGTTTGCCTTCCCTCCTTTAAAGCAAGAGTATTTCAAATTAACGCACAGTAATGTTGACGTAAATTCTATCAAGAGCATGTCAACACAGGCTATATTGTCCTCTAACGGTGCTTCACTGTGTGTGAGATGCTTGAAATTTATTGGGAATGGCTTTCTTGAATTTATAAACAACACACCTTCAGGCTTTGCAGTGATGGTTGCAGGAGCTGTGATGATGACTCTCAGAGAAGAAGAGGACGCCAAGACCTGGATGCTGACTCTCAGGGAAGAGGAGGAACCCAAGACCAGAATGAATGCATCACTGCTTCTGCAGGACTCAACTGTGACTACTGACAGACCCTCAGCTTCTCACTGGCAACCTGAGGTGCTCTGAGACCTCTTCTCAACAGTCGCTGGAGCCAGCAGTGATGCTGAGTGCGTCCATACTTTTGCTCTGTTCTTCCTTTTCATTTCAGCATGAGTATCTCAGTTCTTTGCCCTTTCAGCTGGACATATCTAACTATTTTTTGTGGGGAGGATTGTCCTTATGGTGCCAGGGAGCTATGTCAGGTAGGGCCATGCTGAGCCAGAGAAGACAGCTGGGTTTAGGAATCCTGGCTCATCAACCAACCTTGTCAGGGAAAGGTAGCTTCCAGAGGGACCTGGAAAGACTGGAGAGGTAGTGCTGTGTGAACTTCATGAAGTTCAACAAGGCCAAGGGCAACGTCCTGCAGCTGGGTCTGGGCAATCCCAAGCACAATGACAGGCTGGGCAGAGAACGGATAGGGAGTAGCCCTCGGGAGAATGACTTGGAGTGGTGGAGCACGAGATGCCCAACATGATCCAGCAATAGGCGCTTGCAGCCTAGAAACCGATCACGTCCTGGGCTGCACCCAAAGCAGTGGGACCAGCAGGTGAGGGAGGGGATTCTGCCCCTCTGCTCTGCTCTGGTGAGACCCCACCTGGAGCCCTGTGTCCAATTCTGGAGTCCTCAGCACAGGAAGGACATGGAGCTGTCAGAGCAAGTCCACAGGAGGCTACGAAGATGATCTGAGGGCTGGAGCACCTCCCGAACAAGGACAGGCTGACTGAGTTGGGGTTGTTCAGCCTGGAGAAAAGAAGGCTGCAGGAAAACCTTAGAGCAGCTTCCAATGCTGAAAGGGGCTCCAGGGAAGCTGGGGAGGGGCTCTTGACCAGGCAGTGCAGGGGTAGGATGATGGGGAACATTTTTGAGCTGCAAGAGGAGAGACTGAGGTGAGACCTTAGGCAGAAATGTTTTTCTGTGAGGGTGGGGAGGCCCTGGCCCAGGGTGCCCAGAGAGGTTGTGCCTAGTCTCAAATTTGGTACTGCAACCAATATAGCATGCTGGACATCTTAAATGTTGGATAAAAACACTGATGCTCCAAGCAGACATCATCAGACCTTATGTCTGCAGCTTTTAGGGATGCACACAGGATTCCTGCACTTCCTGAGTTTGGTTAACATGGAGAAAATAGGACCTGCAGACGGCGACTCCAGGTGGTGCAGTTCTGTACCGACATGGAAATTGTTCATTTGCCTTTTACAGACCTGGAAATTCCCGCTGATGAATTAAATCTTGGGACTGCACGGTGCATTTAGGACACGCCACCACAGACACGTTCTCTAATAACTGACAACTAAACCACAGCATTTCAGACTCATTTGGAAACTGATATTCTGTAGCTTTCACAGCAGCGTCTAAAATAAATTACTCTCCTGCTAAGATCCCTCATAAATTTCTATAGCACATTTATGTTCCAAATCTGCATTTAATTTAGGTTTAATACGACATTTATGGTATAGCGTATTCACTAAATACTAAATGATTATTAAAACCTGTGGAGGATTAACAACTTCATAACTTATACTGGAGATACCTACACCAACTATTAATTTCCTTGTAGATAGAGCCCTGCTGCTCAGCTGGGGTGAGACCCCTGAACCAACACCTTCCCTCCCAAAAGTGGGGCCCCGCACTGTGCATGTAATTTCCCTATTTGCCCCAGACCAGAAGGGCTGGTGTGAGAACCAACCTCCACAGAAGCAATGCTAGTTGTACCACTCAGCTGCAGAGAGCCAAGATTTCATCCCCCCAGCTTTCCCCATTTTTCAAGGCACATTGCAAGATTGCTTAAATTTTAAAGGAAACAGCCTGCACCGATGCTATAATACTGATATGATTGTGATTGATACTTGTTTAAGAAACACGTGCTGTTTGCTTTGCCTCTACAAGGTCTGGAGGATGGACAGAGAGGGGCAGAAAGAGCGAGGATTGTGTAGACCACTGGACTGCATCATGGTTTCTGCAGTAACAGCTTGCTTGGAAGCTTCAGCCACCTCTCTGGAGGTTACTTATGACATTGGTGGAACCAGCTGGGTGAGGGAAGGGATTCTTCCCCACTACTCTATGCTCAGGGCTCCAGGTGAGACCCCACCTGGAGCTCTGCATTCAGTTCTGGAGTCCTCAGCACAGGAAGGACATGGACTTGTTCAGACATGAAGTTGTTCAGGCAAGTCCAGAGGAGGCCGCGGAGATGATCCCAGGACTGGATCACCTCTTACATGAGGACAGGCTCAGAGAGCTGGGGTTGTTCAGTCTGGAGAAGAGAAGGATCTGGGGAGACCTTAGAGCAGCTTCCAGTACTGAAAGGAAGTCCAGGAAAGCTGGAGAGGGGCTCTTGATCAAAGAGCGCAAGGATAGGATGAGAGGGAATTGTTTTGAGCTGAAAGAGGGGAGATTGAGATGAGATCTTTCAAAGAAATATTTTGCTGTGAGGCCCTGGCCCAGGTTGCCCAGAGCAGTGGTGGCTGCCCCATTCCTGGAGGTGTTCAAGGCCAAGTTGGATGGGGCTTGGAGCCCCTGATCCAGTGGGAGGTGTCTCTGGCAGGGGGTTTGGAACTGGATAGGCTTCAAAGTCTCTTTCAACCCAAACCATTCTAATGATTATATGTATTTATAAATAAAGATCATACTTGAAATCTGCCAAACGATGTAGGAAACACCTGTGGCTATTTCGAATCAGTGACTCATGCTGCTTTGCTTCTTCTCACGCTTGGTGAGCAACTGTTACACTTGGTTTCTTCTGCCAGAGGGCACTGGAACAGCCCTTAGTACTTCAAGACAAGCAAAATTACTATAGGTAAATTATAAGGATTTGCCACATTGGGCATGGATAGAGGGTCTTGTGTCCTCTCAAGCAAACAGAACAAATACAGTGCGGGGCTTCCCCAGAAAGGGTGGGTGATTGGGAGGAGGATGAGGAGCACCTTGCCAACACGTGACTGTGGTCCTCCTTGAAAACAGGAGGATGCATGTGGCCTGGCCCTTCAGGCAGACACATTTAATAATCTTTATAGTCTTTAGCTGAAATGTTAATGATACAGGCAAGTGGAGCTGGTTCTCCTAGCTGAGGGTCAGTGGGCATGACTGTAGCATCAGTGACAAGGCTGTGGCTGGAATAGGCATGTTTGGTATCAAAACTTCGTTTTCTAAGGTTTTGCATTGACACATGGAAATATTTTCCTAAGTTGGAGTGGGTTTCTTCAACCCACAGGTATTGTCTGATAGAATTGGGAAGCTGATAGTACATTCTTATCTCTGTTTGCACTCATGTTTTAACCAATCTGCAATACAATAGACAAAACATGAGAAGTATTAGACAAAACAACAGAAGGAAAACTTAAATTTCCTTGTCAAAATACCTGTTTATGTGAGCCTGACAACATCTCCTGGTGTGTGGCATGGAAAATGGAGATAATTTCTTTGGGAGCTGAAGAGAGGACACTGCTTCAGTCAATCAGATCCAAAACTTGGCCCCACAGCTCGATAACATCACGTCATTTAATGCCGCAAAATACCTGCTAACAAGTTAGCAACAGGAAACTATTGAATTGGAGAGGGAAGAATGATAGCATCATCTCACACTCTTCATAAAATAACAATACTTTTTTTTTTAACGTGACCTGGGCACTAAGTAGTATTTCCCTCGCCAAGTTGGAAGGGAAGCCTTTGTTTAACAGCTGGAAAAAGTGCTTAACTCACTCATAAAACATTGACCAGGTTTGACAAGTGTATCTCATAGTACTCTTCATACCTTCAACACTGGTGTTTCTGCAGTGAGGAAACAGTGTTTGGTATGAGGGTAGATGTATAAATGTTGAAAGGATTAATAGGAGTTCAGTGTGATGCTCTCATGCCACCTGTCCTGGGTTCTTAACAACTTCCGTGTCTTTATGGAGTTACTGAAGCCTCTGTCTTGCCTGGGAGTGCAGATTGTGCTGCATGAGCTGTTTACAAGGTTGCAGCTTGCTTAGGATTAACAACAGACCAGAGGGATGGGCTGTGCTCTAAGTTATAGAATCATAGAACCATTTAGGTTGGAAAAGGCTTTTAAGGCCATTAAGTTCAACGCTTAACCTAACATTGCCTAGAGCAGGGCTCAGGCCATGCAGGCAGCAAGGTGGGGACAGGGACCTGCGGAGGAGGAGGGTCACAGCCTTTGGGCACAAAGATCATCCCTGTGGGATACGCAGCCAGACTGAGTGGCTTTGGCCCATTCATCCCCTCCATAAAGCTGCTCGAGTGTCTGCTACTCGTTGTGATCCAGGAACGTCGGCACCATGTAAGGAGCATGGTGTGAGTGGCAAGCAGCAAAGTTCACCTACATCAGCCACGGGATCCTGTGATGGGCTTAAATAGACACCTAGCCAAGACACCCATAACTGCATTTTATTTTCATCATTTTATGAGTATATTGTGATGTAAAGGATCAGTTTTGAAGCTAAAAATAACCCAGGCAGTGCCGCAGTGGAGCAGGCTCAGCATGTCTATGTGCAGGAACCCCACAAGTATGGTCCTTGCCAAACAGAACAGAAATTAAATGCTAGCTAGACAATTAAAAGCTAAATAGACAACTAAAATACTACTGTTGGCAGATATGCAGCTACAGGTAACGAAGTGGGTATAGGAGAACAGAATCTGGGGTGAAAGCCCTGGGTGGGTGGGTGATGGCCCAGTGCTGCTGAAGCAGAGCTGCCGTGGGAAGGTCATGCAAGCAGTTGTGTTTTCACTTCCCTCACCTGATCAGTAGCTGGGTTGACACTCATAACATTTTATCTACAGTGAATTACAGTTCAGTGTTGCACCCATAAAGAAATTCTAAGCATGTTTTCATTTCAAATCATTGGAAATGCCTTGATCAAGTGTAACAAAAGACCAAGGTCCCTTCCCTGGGCAGTGAATCCAAGTGAGTCAGTAGATCCATTGCAATGAGCTTGAGTAAAGAACTAATATCAAAGAATTTTTTTGTTATGAAGTCTTTCTAGTCTGTTAGGATTTATTCAGGCATTCAACTTCCATTACTGCCTATGGTTTCTGAAATTACGTTCTTGGGTTTTCCATTCTTGAACCCCTGGACAGGGGGAGGAAGACTACGAGGAGGCATCTTTTACCCTGTTGAGTTTTTTCTTCTCCTTTAAAGAAAGAGACAATTACCATCGTGTAATATGCCCAAACGAGGAAGTCTGGGGCTTGGGACAAGCCAGTTCAGCCAGTTAACAACAGATTGCTTTCATTGCTTCAGCATGTCAGTGATTACTCTACTGCTGAGCTCTGGTGGGGCTGGATAATGATGGTGAGTGCCTGAAGACGGGCCCCCAATTCATTATTCTCCGCAAGCACAAAGGTCAAGCGCCTGCACCCCCGTGATTGGGCAACTTATGCAAAGTGCATGTCCTGGGAGGAGCCCCTGACATCTTTGATTTTTCCCACACACAAACTGTTGGTATAAGATGTAATCTGGGAATGAAAGGGCTGTGGACAGGATGATTGGGGACAGCTGCTCCCCAGAGGCCTCCAACAGCAGAGCTGGAGCACTAACTACCCTCTGCTTTCCATGGCCTCAGGACAGGAGAGGTGTCAGGCTACAAAGAGGCACAGATGGAAGTGAATAGGATTAAGCACTGCTGATTAACTATAAGTATTTTTTCAGTAAGGTAATGGCACTTTAAAAAAGAAAAAAAAGGGGGGGAGGTGGGAATAAATGAAGGAGGATATGCCCTCACCAGCTTCTTCCATCCTTCATCTGAGGATGATTGAAGCTCTGCCTGTGACCCATGTCTGTGGACTTATTCCTGCTGAATCATCACTTGTCTTCAAAGAAAATGAATCTTGAAGCAACTCTTCTTGCCCTGCCTCTGCTTAGGGCAAGAGGATGGTGAAGGGGCTGGAGCACAAGTCTTATGAGGAGCAATTGAGGGAACTGGGGTTGTTTAGCCTGGAGAAGAGGAGGCTGAGGGGAGACCTCATTGCTCTCTGCAACTAGCTAATGGAAGTTGTAGCGAGGTGGGTGCTGGTCTTTTCAACCAAGTAATAAATGACAGGACAAGAGGAAATGGTCTCAAGTGGTTCCAGGGGAGATTTAGATTGGATATTAGGAAAAATTTCTTTACTGACAGAGTGGTGAAGGATTGGAAGAGGCTGCCCAAGGCAGTGGTGGAGTCTCCATCCCTAAGGGGGTTCAAAAACATAGAGATGTGGCACTTCAGGACATAGTTTACTACGGGGTTATTATGTTGATGATTGGATTTGATGATCTTAGTGGTCTTTTCAAACCTTAACAATTTTGTGAGTCCATGATTCTAGGATTAATAGAAGAAGACATGGTCCTGTGTACAGATAGACTTCAAACCCATTTGAGTTAGCAGCAATGACTGACAGGTTTTGGATCAAGTCTATGAAGTGCAAGAACTTCACTCTTTTTTAACTAAAGCACACAGGTATTTTATTTCTGTCTTCTGGAGGTAGAAGTGATTCCAGTAGGTGCTCATTGCTTTCCTACTAGCTCTCCTCTGGTGATAAAGGCCATGGGTCAATAACCACTGTTTGGGAAGAGTCTTTGTTTGCCTCTCAGAGTTTGATTTCCTTTGTCAAATCTTAAATATAATAAAGATGGATGAAAATTCAACACAGCTTTTGCTTTATTTGCTTCTGATGGAAATAAGGATGATGTTCACTTTTTTTTATAATCAGTTGCTTTGGCATTATAACAACTGCTCTTAAACCTGAGGAGGGAGAAAGGTGCATTTGAAAGAATAGCATGATCAGAGATCTATGGAAAAAAAAATCCTGATACACAGAATAAGCGAGCTTGTTTCCAAAGTCTTGATTAATTTGCGTCACATAATCGACATTGGCTCAGACCAAGAGTTAGTTTTAATTGATCTAGAATGAATGTTTTCTATTGCTATCTGTGTTATTTTTCTCTTCCCTCAACAGCTTTGTGCTCATGAGGTCTTACAATGCTCTGACCATCAGCTGAACCTCATATCGGGGTGGTGATGCCATATCATTGAATTTCTGTTGTTTATATCAATAATCCCCATCCCTTTAAATAACCATTTAGACCATAATCGGCCACAAGGGTTTTAATTTTTCTCTCAGTATGCAAAGGCTTTGTGCTTTTGCACTGGGAGTGACTGGGAGCAGTGAGGAGCTCCGGGATCACATCCCTGTGCTGCAGATCAGTTACATACCACCCAGTTGCTTCTGCTGTTATCAAAACCCTCCTTGCACTTCACTGGATACTTAAGGTTGCGTAGAGAAGGCTGGGCTAATCAGAAGAAGGTGGAATTTCCAGCTCCTTGAACTTTACTGTAATCTAAGACAACACTTTCCAGATTGTTTGTGGGCAAATTGCTCTTCCTAATGGCTGGAGTGGAGATGGTAATACTGCCTCCCCTATTGCTGCCAACCTCCACCTACTCAAAGCAGAATGGTTTGGGTTGGAAGGGACATCAAAACCCATCCAGTTCCACCCGCTGCCAAGGGTAGGGACACCTCCCACTGGATTAGGGGCTCAAAGCCCCATCCAACCTGGCCTTAAACACCTCCAGGGATGGGGCAACCTGGGCCAGGGCCTCCCCACCTTCGCAGAAAAATATTTACTCAGAAGATCCCACCTCAGTCTCCCTGGAAACCATTCCTCCTCATCTTGTCCCTGCAATCCCTGATCGAGAGCCCCTCCCCAGCTTTCCTGGAGCCCCTTTCAGTGCTGGAAGCTGCTCTAAGGTCTTCCCCCGGAACCTTCTCTTCTCCAAGCTGAATAACCCCAAACTTCTCAGTCGTTCCTCGTTTGGGAGGTGCTCCATCCCTCGGATCATCTCCGTGGCCTCCTCTGGACTCACTCCAACAGCTCCATGTCCTTCCTGTGCTGAGGACTCTAGAAATGAATGCAGGACTTCAGGTGAGGTCTCAGCAGAGCAGAGCAGAGGGGGAGAGTCACCTCCCTTGCCCTGCTGACTGTGCTTCCTTGGACGCAGGCCCTCACTTTGCCACCCTTACTCTTTCTAGTGGCGTGTTATAAAGGAAGCAGAGTAGTGTTACCAATGAAGATATTTAAAATCCTACAAGAAATGGGTTGGCTTTAACCCATATTTTTCCTTTGAATGCTGCGTTCCCATGCCTGGGACGGAGAATTTCTACTTACCTTTAGGATACTTGTAGCTTGATAAAATTTAGTTTAGTTAAAAAAATGATACCAAAACACTGCTAACACAGAGAGGCTGCTGGGCTATGGTGCCACTGAAGTATCGGAGTCCTCTCAGTTGGTTTTCCACGACTACCAACTTGTGCTGATGATTTTGAGGATGAAGTACTTAATTAATGGGAATTAGATTATGAGAACATTCATCCTGCCTTCACTAATAAATAGCCATCAGCCGATAACGACAGCCCCTCTGCTCTCCTCTGTGCAAGAATACAGGACCCACCACGATGCAGCCCCAAGCAACGCGCTGGATGCCGCTGGGGCGCCGGGGGACAGGCTGCACCGGCTCCTTCTGCGGCATCTTTCTGGTAACGGCTCAATTTGCCTTGTGGTCAGAGAAGGCAGGATGTGCTTACTGTTTCCCGTTGAAACAGCTAATCAAGTAAAACAAATTTAGGCTGGACCTAAGGAGGAAATTCTCCACAAAGAAGGTGGGGAGGCCCTGGCCCAGGTTGCCCAGCGCAGTGGTGGCTGCCCCATCCCTGGAGGGGTCCAAGGCCAGGTTGGATGGGGCTTGGAGCCCCTGATCCAGTGGGAGGTGTCACTGCCCATGGAAGGGGGTGGAACTGGATGATCTTCAAAGTCCGTTCCAACTCAAACCATTCTATGATTCTATGAAAACTGCAGCTTTTGAACTAATCAAATACAAGTTCATTTGTATCCTACAATTCTACTGCCAGTGACACAGTCAGGCTCTGCTGGTGCTCCATGAGAGATGAGAGTGGAGTAAATCTCCAGCATCTATTTCCCAAAATGATGCACATGTAAGTGACAGCATGAGTGATGTTTCATTATTCTCATTACACAGTAATATGGGTTTCAAATTAATTGCTTACATACAAAGTTAGTTGCTCCCTGAGGGATGTGAATGTACAACGTGAGCAGCTTTCAAGAGGAGAAGAATGCTGTTCTCATGAACTCAAGTGCTGCACTTGGGAGCATGTATTAGTGGCTGGTTTGATTCTCCATTTATACATAAAGTTCAAAAGAGACCAGGTTCTTATCCTGAAAATGTTTAGCCACCAGAGAAACCTGTTTTACTCCAAGGTCAAGGTGCTAGGAAGCAACAGTCTGCTCCTGTAATGTTGAAAAATAAGCACAGAAAATCTCAGTTGGCATAATTATCATCAAAGCACTGGGTGTCTGGCTTTGCTGCATTCCAGCTGGAGGGGAATAAAAATGGAGAGGTTTGTTTAAAATATACGTCATGGATGTAGCATGGAGGGAATGTGCCTGAACAGAACCCGGGAGGAAAAACAACTCGTGCACATGTCTTCTGAGAAGGCTGAGTGCTGGCTTCAGCCTCCAAGTCAGAAACTTTGATCCTATTCTGTAAATAAACATGACAAACTCAGTGAGGCATCAAAACTACAGACCAAAGACCACTGCAGATGTAGGGACAGTTACTTTTGAAATCATACAAATCATAGAATCATAGAATCAAGGAATGGTTTGAGTTGGAAAGGATCTCAAAGCCCATCCAGTTCCACACCCTCTGCCATGGGCAGGGTCACCTCCCGCTGGATCAGGGGCTCCAAGCCCCATCCAACCTGGCCTTGAACCCCTCCAGGGATGGGGCAGCCACCACTGCTCTGGGCAGCCTGGGACAGGACCTCTCCTCTCTCACTGCAAAACATTTCTGCCTAAGACGTCATCTCAACCTCCCCTCTTTCATCTGAAAACCATTTCCCCCATTCTACCCCAGCAATCCCTGACGAAGAGCCTCTCCCCAGCTTTCCTGGAGCTTCTTGCAGCACTGGAAGCTGCTCTAAGGTCTCCCCAGAGCCTTCCATTCTCCAGGCTGAATGACCTCTACTCTCAAAGGAAGCACCTCTGTCACCATGTATGAGTTGTCTAAAGCAACACAGAATTTCCAGCTGGCCGTGGTATCAAAGCTGCGGGAAAACTGCAGGCCCTCCCTAGAAAGCTGGGACTAAAGTACATTCCCGCTGTGTAATGGGACAATTTCCAGTTTCTGGTAAGCCAGTTTGTATTTTGTTTCTTTGTATGTTCATAAATCCAGTGCATGCAGAATCCCCAAATTGCTATGCCATTCCCCAGGAATTAGCAGCCACTCCACTTGGAAAGAAAACCCGTTTCACTTGGATTAGATGGTAAGATTTCCATCTGGAATTGCAATTATTTTGTCTTTATTTAAGAGGCCCAATGTTAATTGTCCCTTTACTTGAGAAGAGAAAAAAGCCAGCAATTTCTGTAACTCAAACTCTCAAAGTATCTTTCACTTTGCCTCCCTGCTTGAAATGCTGTTCCCTGATCAAGCAGATGATTTTAATGTAGGCTGGATTTTGAAAGGCAACAGTCCAGTCTCTGGTTCCATACTGCATCTGGGTAGGAGTCAGAGCAAGAGGAGGATTAGAGAAGAGTAATTCAACAGGCTTAATAGCATCATTATTTTCAGATCATATTACACAACACTTAATTTATTTATAGAAAATTTAAGATCGTGAAGTAGTGTTTAATACAAAATCTGCTACTTCAGCTCTACAAAAATACATCTTGTATTTATAGAGTTGTGTATGTTGGACACGTGGGTGCCTGACTCCAGGGAAAGGAAACCTCCTGCTGTGTACAATTTCTAATTCAACAGTTCATTAACATGTTTAATTTTGCTGTTTAGAAAATAAAATGTCCCTAATATGACTAGCAGTGGCCCAGGTAGCCAAGAAGGCCAACAGCATGTTGGCTTGTATCAGAAACAGTGTGGCCAGCAGGATGAGGGAATTGATTCTGCCCTTGTACTCAGCACTGATGAGGCTGCACCTTGAATCCTGGGCTCAGCTTGGGGCCCCTCCCTACAAGAAAGACAATTGAGGCCCTGGAGCACATCCAGAGAAGGGGAACAGAGCTGGTGAACAAGTCTTATGAGAAGTGGCTGAAGGAACTGGGGTTGTTCAGCCTTGAGAAGAGGAGACTGAGGGGAGACCTTGTCACTGTCTACAACTGCCTTAAAGGAGGTTGTGGAGACGTGGGTGTTGGTCTTTTTGTCCAAGTGATAGATGATAGGACGAGAGGGAATGGCCTCAAGCTGCGCCAGGGGAGGTTCAGATTGGACATGAGGAAAATTTTTTTCCCTGGAAGTATTATCAAGCACTGGAACAGCTGCCCAGGAAGGTGATTGAGTCACTGTCCCTGGTAGTTTTTAAAAAGATGGGTAGATGAAGTGGTTAGGAGTACGGGACAGGTACAGTTGGACTTGATCTCAAAGGTGTTTCCCAACCTAAGGATTCTATGAAAACAGGTCAAGGACTCTTTGGAGCACAATACTGCAACAATGACAGTTGTTTTGGGTTTGTTTGTTTTTTGTGGACGTGATAAGACCAGTGATTAAAGTGGCTGCCCCATCCCTGGAACTGTCGAGGACCAGTCTGGATGAGGATATGAGCAACCTGATCCAGCAGGAGGTGTCCCTGTCCGTGGCAGGGGAGTTGGAACTGAATCGGCATTGAAGTCATTGAAGTCCCTGCCATGCCATGCCATTCTGTTCCATTCCAAACACACTTGGAACACACTGCTTAATAGTGAATTTCAGCGAAATATCAGTTTATCTGTCTACATGGACTCCCCAAATTATGGCTTACCTTTGTTTGAAAGGTACTGTAATCAGGTCATAGAAGTGTAATTACCAAGTTTTGAAGAAGTCCAAGATACAACTAAGCCTTCAGGACTTTTCTATACCATCTTCAAGCCTTTTAAAGCCAAAAGGTTTTCTTGAACAAGTGTTTTTATAACGTATTAGCAATTAGGAAGTTAAAAATCAGCATGAAGAACCCTTCTCACAACAATTTCATTAGGCTGCATCCATCCTTAGATGGATGGTTTGGATAAAGCTGGATTTAAAATAGTCTTCATCATCTTTTCAATAGTTACATGTGCAAAAAAAAAAAATTATAAATCTATTGGAATCCCCAGATCTGCCGTGGCTGTGAATATTTGCTGGTTTTTAGACTTTCATAAAATATGGTGGAAAAGTGTTGCCCTCCAACATTAAGTCCTGACCTTGCCTCTCCACACTGTGCCGTGACATTGCACACACTGTGTACAGGATGGATGCTATAAAGAAATTCGGAAGTGCAACAATCCAGAGTATTTCCACATCTTGTCCTCTTGGATTGTGTTCATGAGGAACAAGCAGGTTTGATTTAGTTCCTTCAGCAGCTTGAACTTCTACGTGCAAACAAACTGAAAGAGTTGCTTGGAAGCAAGTGTTCATTCAGATGACCTAAGTAACATCCATACACCCCCCAGCTCTGTCAGCTTGGATAGCTGCAGTACAATCTGGTCCTCAATTTAGAATCATAGAATCATAGAATAACCAGGTTGGAAGAGACCCACTGGATCATCGAGTCCAACTATTCCTATCAAACACTAAACCATGCCCCTCAGCACCTCGTCCACCCGTCCCTTAAACCCCTCCAGGGAAGGTGAATCAACCACCTCCCTGGGCAGCTTCTGCCAGTGCCCAATGATCCTTTCTGTGAAAAATTTTTTCCTAATGTCCAGCCTAAATCTCCCCTGGTGGAGCTTGAGGCCATTCCCTCTTGTCCTGTCCCCCGTCACTGGGGAGAAGAGGCCAGCACCCTCGTCTCCACAACCTCCTTTCAGGTAGTTGGAGAGAGCAATGAGGTCTCCCCTCAGCTTCCTCTTCTCCAGGCTAAACACCCCCAGCTCTCTCAGTCGCTCCTCATAAGGCCTGTTCTCCAGCCCCCTCACCAGCTTTGTTGCTCTTCTCGCTCAACAAACTCTGTCAGTAAAGGTGTTTTTCCTGATATCCATTCTAAACCTCCCCTGGCACAGCTTGAGGCCATTTCCTCTCATCCTATCACCTGTACTTGGCTGAAGAGCCCAGCACTCACCTCACCACGATCTCCTTTCCAGGAGCTACAGAGAGTGATGAGGTCTCCCCTCAGCCTCCTCTTCTCCAGGCTAAAAAGCTCCACGTCCCGCAGCTGCTCCCACAACCCCTGGGCTCCAGATCCTGCCCCAGGTTTTTTGCCCAGCCCCTCAATGTCTTTCTTGTACAGAGGCTCCCAAAACTGAACCCAGTCTAGCTGTGGCTTCACCACTGCCGAGTCCAGGGGGTCAATCCCTGCTCTGCTCCTACTGGCCATCCCATGGCTGATCCAAGCCAGGGTGCTGTTCGCCTTCTTGGCCACCACTGGCTCATGCTCAGCTGCTGTTAACCTGCACCTCCAGGTCCTTTTCTGCCTGTGGCTTTCCAGCCACTCTTCCCCTGGCATCTGACCTTGTTGAATCTCATACAATTCATCTTGGCCCATTGATCCAGCCTGTCCAGATCCCTCTGCAGAGACTTCCTGCCTTCCAGCAGATCATGGAGAAAATGGAGTGAAAAAAAAAAAAAAGTAAGGATCATCTCTGAAGTCATCACAACCCAACAAGACCCCTGTAATGTCCCCCTTTTGCACATCACAGCAACAAAAGACAAGTTGACAGTCTCCTACAATTGAATGCTAACATATCAGCTGTCAGACATTATGTCTCAAAAAGGGCTTTTACTTTGCAGGTGGGTCCCCCTCATGCTCATTTCTCCGTAGGTCATGGTGGAGATCATGTTTCAGGTCAGCAGCCTAATGAGGAGCCATCCTGCCAGGTGAAGGAATGCCAGATGGATTTTTTTCCCTACTTAACACATTATGAAAGCTAAAAGAAATATCATTTGAAGCTGTCTCGGGTTGTTGGGAGTTTTTGGATAAATGAGACCAAACATGAGATGCAGTTTGTGAACAAACACTTGCAAAATTAGTTTTGTACCAAGCAATATTGTTTCTCTGCTCTTTTAACAGATTCTGACAGTTATTGTTAAGCATAGCTTGGCAGCATATGAAAAAGATTTGTTCTCTAAATAAGACCCCATTTAATTGTTTACCAGCATCTCCATTTCTGTTTAATATAAGTAGAGGCAGCTTCCACATTTGGTTTGCCAGAGGAAGAAGGCATTGAACCAAGCCTGATGGGTAGGTTGGCCTCCCAGACACTTCCAGGGCAATCAGTCACTCGCATGCTGGCTATTTCTTGCCCTGTAAATACACAGTGATCAAAGGGCTACAAATCTGGTGCACAGGTGCTGCTGGAAGAACTAAGTAAAGTTGGAAAGTGAGAAGAAACCAAGCTGGGAAGAATCAGGGATGAGGGTTTGAGACCACCTCAATTTCAGCCGGTAAATACCACACAAAAATATTAACATCCGAAAGACTTAAAAATGAAGACAACATTCTTCTCCTTCTCTAACTTTGTCAAAGCTCACTTGGGGCTCACCCTGTCCGTGAGTCCCCCTGGCTGTTTCCCTCACTCTCTCTTTTTCAGTGGGGGGTTGAGAGGTTGGCAGAGGGATAAACTCCAGATGTCAAGGAAAAAAAACAACCAACCCCGAACTGATCCCAACAGAGAATGTTCTGAATCAATAGGCTCCACAGTCTGTAGACCCCAGCTCCCTTTAACAAAGGCATTATCTGTGCCAGGAGCGATGCTGCCTCCTGACTGTATTTGCACTACAAGCTTATTCGTATTCAGAGGAAGTGCCCTGGGTCGGTGAGTGTTCAGCTCCATAACCTCAAGGTCAGGTTTAATTGCCCTAAAAGGTGGCACATGGCAATGAATGAGCTCTAATGATTTAGATAGTATCTATTTCACATCAAGAAGTTTCCACTCTGAACAGACTTCATCGAAAGTAATCTGAAAATTAGGGAAAATAAAAACCATGCCCGCAATGACCTAAATACCTATTTCCTTGAATTTTATGCCCTAAATAACCTCATTCTTGGGAAGTTTAATTTTTCCCTTCTGCTAAATATACAATTGCCTGGGAGAAAGGATTGGTCGTAATCAAGCTTTTTAAAGCCACAACTGTTAAAATATTATTGTTCTACTAAGAATTTTGGAGGGGAAAGCAGCCAGTATAGAGAGAGAAAGGGAATATCCCCAGGCTGTCAGAGCAAATGGGTATGGGAGGGCTGCTCCTGTAGTACTGCTTTCACATTTTTACGTAAGTGTTCATGTATTTATATGTTAGCTACATATTTATATATTTATGTATGGGTTTATATCTATGTATATGTGTCTATGGTGTGTACACATGGTGTATACACAAGCGTATGCAGTGTGGGTGTATTTTTAGATATAAGACATTCAGTATCCTTAGTTTCACCTCCTGCTTCCACAAATAAGTAAGGATTTATGATTTCAGAGAAAAGCGTGGTTCTTTCTTAGCTTCACATAAAGAGGAAGCCACGTGCCAGTGTCCTGGGCTGCACTGGGCTCTGGACTGGCTAATGTCCCCATCAAAAACAATGTCATCCTCTCCACCTGGTTCTGAGCATCATCACCTCACCATACATGTCTTATGCTTGTGCTTTTCACTCCCCTCCCAGCCTCTGCAGTTTTAGGCAAAACATGGATTGCAAGGACTATGTGGTCAGGAGAGGGTTACCCCGTGTCCACAGCCAGATGGGAAATATTTGCTGAAGAGATGCTGAATCACAGAATCATAGAATGGTTTGTGTTGGAAGGGACCTTAGGACTTCACAGATGTGTTTACGTAACCGTGACACGTCTGGTGTCTCCAACCCAGAGATGTGCCAGCAGGGTCAGGAGTGCTGCAAGCTTGTGCCCTGTGCTTTTCTTGCACGCAGATGCAAACTGGTGGAGAGCAGAGGTTTCGCACTGTGCCCGTGCCCTGCCCAGCCTCTGCACGTTTGGACAGATGTTTCCAGGTAAACATGTGATGCATCAGCATTCAACCAAGCCTAGTGCTCTGGTACTTCAGGACTTGATGGTGGAGTCTCTATCCTTGGAGGTGGTCAGAAAATATGTACATGTGGCACTTCAGGACATGGTTTAGTAGGCATGGTGGTGCTGTGTTGATGGCTGGAAGTCATGATCTTAAAAGCCTTTTCCAACCTTAATGATTCTATAGTTCTATTGTGTGATGTCTATATTTGTGCTGGGGCATCCCAATTAGGAACATGTTAACCCACTAGTCAGACGTACCACCCCACCCCTATAACAGAAGAGGTTATAGGGTTTGGTTTGCTAGCAATTAACATAGTGAAGTATTTGTTTGGAAACACTAGTGATTTCTTTATGACCCTGATCCATCAAAGACTAACTATGTCATTGGTTTTAGCTGCAGTGAGGCATTTGAAGTCAAGCATATGTTTTAATGCTTTGATAAATCAGGGCATGGCAGAAACAAACTCAAAAATAAAAAAAATATACAGAAAGTAGAGGGGAAACCCATTTCAGCTTGCAGTCATGCCAGTTTTCCAGGATGCTCATGTTATGCAGCTCTTTTAGTTCACAACAATATTGAGTGCCCTAGCACTGTGATTGCCTCTATGTGGATAAAACGAAACACACCTTGCTGTATTGCAGCTCTGGCAGAGTCCAAGTTGCATGAATTCCCTGTTGTGCTTAGCCCAGAGCTCTGTAATTCAGCATAGGGGAAGCTGAAGGGCTTTGAAGAACCAGAAACTTGATCCTGTGTTGCCTCCAGGTACAGACAGAACTCTAAGTAGTTTAAATTTTAATATCAGTTTCAGAAGAGGAAAATTGTAACCATAAATATCAGAGAATCACAGAATGGTTAACGTTGGAAGGGACCCCAAAGCCCATCTTGTTTCACCCCCTGCCACGGGCAGGGACACCTCCCACTGGATCAGGGGCTCCAAGCCCCATCCAACCTGGCCTGGAACCCCTCCAGGGATGGGGAAGCCACCACTGCTCTGGGCAACCTGGGCCAGGGCCTCCCCACCCTCACAGTAAAGCACTTCTTTTTAAGATCTCATCTCAATCTCCCCTCTTTCAGCTGAAAACTCTTCCCCTCATCCTATCCCTGCACCCCCTGATCCAGAGCCCCTCCCCGGCTTTCCTGGAGCCCCTTTAAGTACTAGATGATTATAACCATGGTTACAACCGTGTAACCATTCTAACCACAAATGGCCTTAGTGGTACAAATTGTACCTTAGACCTTTCCTCTGAGAATTTTGAGGCTTTTCATGTACAAATAAATAGGTTTTAGACTTTCAACTATTTGTCTGGAAGGCCCAACTGCAGGGAAGAAGGTGGTGATGCCTTACGTGCTAAGCTAAAAGGAACTTACAAGCTTCTATGAAGACACTGAAGATCAAGAAATGAAAAATGCATACAGCATTTTGGCCGGCTTCTGGGAGAAAGAAGAAGGGAAGCATATAGGAATGAGCCCTATGCACAGAAACCAAGAAACTAAACAGGAAACCAAGGCAATCCACTCATTTCCATGGTGTTTCATAATTTTCTTACATGCTGTCATGATGAATTTTACATTAGTTGTGATTTCTTCCAACCTGTGTAATGTTCTGGTGCTGTTGTTTGTTTCGTTATGGCATTCCTAAGGCACCGTCTCCCAGGAAGCCCCTTCCTCCAGCTGGTGAGGTTGGCGCAGCCAAGGAGCAGGGCTGGGTCCAGCACAGCCACAGACCCCGAGCTCCAACCTGTTACAGGCTCCCACTGCTCTAGGGAAACAAAAATGCCAGAAAAAATGAACACAGACCCACTAGGTGGAAGTCACTGCCTTTTCTTTACAAAAAGAAATAGAAATCTAGGGCAGAGAGGCAAATGCCCTCATCTGACTGGAATTCCACTCCTGTGCCTGAATGTAATCACCTGGAACCCTGCATCCAGCTCTGGAGTCCTCAGCACGGGAAGGACATGGAGCTGTTGGAATGAGTCCAGAGGAGGCCACGGAGATGATCTGAGAGCTGGAGCACCTTCCAAATGAGAACAAACTGAGAGAGTTTAGGTTGTTCAGCCTGGAGAAGAGAAGGCTGCAGGGAGACCTTAGAGCAGCTTCCAGTGCTGAAAGGGGCTCCAGGAAAGCTGGGAAGGGGCTCTGGATCAGGGGGTGCAGGGATAGGATGAGGGGAAGAGTTTTCAGCTGAAAGAGGGGAGATTGAGATGAGATCTTAAAAAGAAGTGCTTTACTGTGAGGGTGGGGAGGCCCTGGCCCAGGTTGCCCAGAGCAGGGGTGGCTGCCCCATCCCTGGAGGGGTTCCAGGCCAGGTTGGATGGGGCTTGGAGCCCCTGATCCAGTGGGAGGTGTCCCTGCCCATGGCAGGGAGTGGAGCTGGATGGGTTTTGAGGTTCCTTCCAACCCAGACCATTGCATGATTCTGTGATTCTGTCTGCTCTGTGGTCCTTGGATATGGTGGACGCTGCTTGTGTGCGCTGGGCGGTCCTGTGACACGAGGGAGTGGGAAATGGGCCATCCGACCACCTTTCTCCATTAAAACCCCTCTTTCTTTCTTCCTCTGTTACCATCTAGACATCTTGTTGTAAAACATGGACATTTTAAACTATAATTTGCCTTTGCTGAGCTATTGATCCTGATTGTCCTGATATTTAGGAGGTTCCCAAATACAATAAGTGTGCTTACATGCAGTAGTTGGAGAGGAAATTGCATGTGAAAGCGCTCAACAAGGAGATGGTATTTTGTTGCAATTATACATAAGCCTTGTGTTTACATGATTTTTTTTAAGGAGAATTCAAAGCCTGTCTCCTTTTTGTGATGCATCAACAAGCATATCAAATGATTGTTCAAAAACCTTGTGCTCTTTGCAAAAATAGAAACCAAATGGCTGGGTAATTTCCAACAGCAAAAAAACCAAAACCAACCTGCTAGAGCAATTCTATGGTCTATTTAAAACTCCTTTATAAAACCTTTTAAATAATAAAACTCCACACTCCCAGTTATAAAAACCCTACTGGCTCTTTTGGGGAAGGGAAGGGAAGGGAAGGGAAGGGAAGGGAAGGGAAGGGAAGGGAAGGGAAGGGAAGGGAAGGGAAGGGAAGGGAAGGGAAGGGAAGGGAAGGGAAGGGAAGGGAAGGGAAGGGAAGGGAAGGGAAGGGAAGGGAAGGGAAGGGAAGGGAAGGGAAGGGAAGGGAAGGGAAGGGAAGGGAAGGGAAGGGAAGGGAAGGGAAGGGAAGGGAAGGGAAGGGAAGGGAAGGGAAGGGAAGGGAAGGGAAGGGAAGGGAAGGGAAGGGAAGGGAAGGGAAGGGAAGGGAAGGGAAGGGAAGGGAAGGGAAGGGAAGGGAAGGGAAGGGAAGGGAAGGGAAGGGAAGGGAAGGGAAGGGAAGGGAAGGGAAGGGAAGGGGAGGGGAGGGAAGGGGAGGGAAGGGGAGGGAAGGGAAGGGAGGGGAAGGGAGGGGAAGGGAGGGGAGGGGAAGGGAGGGGAGGGGAGGGGAGGGGAGGGGAGGGGAGATTGTGAATTTCAGATGAGCAGGAATGGGGTCTTGAAATGCTACAGCCATTTACCCTGACTGTATCCCTTAACTCTGTCACCTGGCCAGGCTGAAACTAAAGCTTGTCTGCACAGTCCAAGCCAGGAGCACTGAGCATGGGACTTTTTCATCTGCACACATGCGGACAGCTTGGTGCATGGAATGTGTTTCTGCTGTAAGCGATGGCATGAACAAATGCATTTAACTAAAATCTCCTTTGCCATATTATCTGCCTTTTTTGAGACCTCTACAAAATCTCTTTCAAGGGTCACACTTGAGCCTTGGTTGGTCACAGGTGACATTCAAAGGCCATGTCGCACCTCAGGGTTCATGTTACAGAGGCCACTTAAAAACAATTCTCTTTTTCCCCTAACAGAAAACTCTGGTAATTTAGCCCCCAAACAAACAAGTTAAATACATTACAAACTAAACCCATGACCTTTGCACTCCCATTACAGCAGCATGCTGGCCAACGTCACGGGTAAACAGGCAGATTGGCTCATTCTCTCATACTGTAAACAGGAGGAGAAGCGTTGAGCAGAGGCATCGCTCCTCTGATTTAGCATCCCTCCAGTTCAGCAGGGCAGAATGCAGGGCAGGGGAGAGGCAGAAGAGGTTCCTCGAGAGCAAACAGAGGGCATCAGGTGCAATTTCATCACTTATGTGGGGTTACATTGCTTGGCAGGGTTGTAGCAGGAAATGGGCTGTAGCGAGAAATTCAAGTTGTGCTTATCTGTGGGGGTGCTCATTTGTTACAAAAAAATAAGCTTCACCATGAAAATAGAAATCAGTTTACATCTTTGCCAGATCATAGAATCCTAGAATGCCCTGAGTTGGAAAGGATCCACAAGGACCATCGAGTCCAATTCCTGTCCCTTCACAGGACACCCCAACACTCACACCGTGGGGCTGAGGGTGTTGGCCAAATGCTTCTGGAATATTGTCAGGCTTGGGGCCGTGACTGCTTCCCTGGGAGCTGTTCCAGTGCTCCACCACACTCTGGGGAAAGAACCTTTTCCTAATGTCCAATCTAACCCTCCCCTGGCATCTTCCTGCCATTCCCTCGGGTCCTGTCATTGGTCACCAGAGAGAAGTGCTCAGAGCCTGCTCCTCCTCCTCCCCTTGTGAGGAAGCTGTAGACCACAAAGAGGTCTCCCCTCAGACTCCTCTTCTCCAGGCTGAAGAGACCCAGTGAGTTCAGCTGCCCCTCAAACACTTTCCCTCTAATCCCTTCCCCAACTCCACGCCCTCCTCTGGAGTCTCTCCCGTATATTCAGACCCTTTTTATCCTGTGGTGCCCAGAACTCCCCCCAGTGCTCAAGGTGGGGCTGGATCAGTGTGGAGCAGAGAAGGACAATCCCCTCCATCTCCCGGCTGGCGATGCCGTGCTGGATGCACCCCAGGACACGGTTCTTGCACTGACAGCTGCTCCGAGCAAATGTGGAAGTCTCACTCTTACAAGTCTCAGGGTGATGACTTCTCTTAGTGACTTGGCATTGATTTTGTGACCAGTGAAGATCCACAGTACTCGGATGCCAGTCTCCAAAGCTTCAGCCCTCCTCTCTTTTTTGACTTCACCTCTTTGCTTGGAATTACCAATATTGAACTCAAGCAATCTGAGCAGATACTATTCCACATGACTATTGCTTGTTGTAGTAAAGCGGAGGAAGCTCTTGTGGTTTAAATCTTCTGGCACATGTATCAATGTTTAATGTTGTTTAACGAAAGCTGTTTTTCTTATGTGCATGTGTACACACATTTTCAGCCATATTTTTCCAATTACTTTCACACAGCAGATCACATTGAAACAGGACTGGGAGCCTGGGCTGATGGTAGCTAAGAGCACATGGACATTTTGCATGCACTTGCGATACGTTAAAATCTTTTAGCTATTAACAAAGCCACGTTGTTGATAATTTTCTTTTAGAAAGATTTAGAGGCTTGGCTGTTTAGATAAAGAACTCCTATGTAGTCTCAGACTCAAAACCATAATGTTTCCTTTGCTGCGTATTAGGTCATTTCTCCTGGATGGCACAGTGATTTGCCTCAAAATTAATGAAGCCCAATACCTCACTGGTGAGCTGGCACCTTGAATCCTAGGTTCAGTTTTGGACCCCTCACTACAGGAAGGACATTGTGGGGCTGGAGCATGTCCAGATGAAGGGAACAGAGCTGGGGAAGCATCTGGAGCCCAGGGGTTCTGGGAGTGGCTGAGGGACCTGGGGTTGTTTAGTCTGGAAAGAGGAGGCTGAGAGGAGACTTCATTGCTCTCCGTAGCTCCCTGAAAGGAGATTGTGGTGAGGTGGGTGCTGGTCTCTTCTCCCAAGTAACAAGGGATGGCATGAGAGGAAATGGCCTCAAGTTGTGCCAGGGGAGGTTTAGATTGGCTAGGACGTGCCATGTCTACGCATTGTTCAACCCCCTCCAAGGGGAGGACTCCACCACTGCCCTGGGCAGCTTCTTCCAATTCTTCACCACTCTGTCAGTGAAGAAATGTTTCCTAATATCCAATCTAAACATCCCCTGACACAACTTGAGGCCATTTCCTCTTGTCCTATCTGCCTTCCCCAGCAGATCAAGTTGTAGAGTCTTTCTCCACCTCAGTAGAAGTTATGGACTGTGCATTCAAGTCTCCTTTTTTTAGCTGTTTTTAGACTCACTTTCAGTCACTCAGTGGAGAGGCACAGTGGAAAGGAGACGTGCTGGGATGGGGCTGACAAGCATGACCTCATCCATCCTAACCCAACCTGTCAGCTAAGGGGCACTCAAATGCCAAGCGCCTGCTTTTGTTTGAGCCTGAGATGAAGAGAAATGTATATGTTTTCAAAATAGCTGTGCATCTCAAAGAGAAAAAATGTTTTTCTGATTAGTTTCAGGTTTATAACTTTCAAATTCAATCAGAGAAAGCACTTCTGCCACTTTAACACCAGACTTTACTGATCATGCTCTTCTTCCAGCCATGGTCATTTCTAAGCTGCCAGGAGCATGTTGGCAGGTGCAGCTGCTGTGGAAGAAGGCGCTTAGAAAGCACTTGGCAGTGTGCTCTCCAGAGGAATCTCATGCTAATAGTTTCCAGGTTTAATTTTTGTTACCTAAAAGTGTCCCTCCCTGTCAGTCCTTAGAAATCTGTCAGCTTGCTCAAGAATGGATACTGCCCCGTGCTGGTGGGGCAGTGGAAAGGCACTAAAAACCTAGAATCATGGAATGGTTTGTTTTGGAAGGGACCTCAAAACCCATCCAGTTCCACCCCCTGCCATGGACAGGGACACCTCCCACTAGGTCAGGTTGCTCAAAGTCCCATTGAGCCTGGCCTTGAGCACCTCCAGGGATGGGGCAGCCACCACTGCTCTGAGCAACCGGGGCCAGGGCCTCCCCACCCTCACAGGAAAATGTTCCTTCCTATGATCTCATCTCAGTCTGCCCCCTTTCAACTTAAAGCCATTCCCCCTCATCCTATTCCTGATCAAGAGCCCTGCCCAGCTCCCCCCCACAAAAGCCCAACATTGTGCTGAGGTCTCTTCGGTTTTGGCTTAAGGACCACGCTGGGCACGATCTCCTCATGGAGAAGATGGATGAAGTGTGGATTATTGTACAGCAGAGGCAAGAAGAACTCTTTTCTGCTGGAGTTTTCCCACTCTAGTGGCAGGTGAGCCACTTGTCTCATACCCCAGGTGGCTTTCTGAGCAGGCGTGAGCAGCCAGGGCTGTGAAACAACACTGCCCACTGCAGCACTCGCAGCCACACAAATCCATCTTCCCCAACCTCCAATCCCTTAAAAAGTGCATGCATGATGTTTTCCTTTCACATCCCCCAAGCTCAGCGCCACATGCCAGGCTCAGCCTCATACCCCAGTTTTCCACGTTGTTCGAGTGCCAGGAGCATCATTTGGTCGGTCCAAGCGAGCTGCTCAGCTCATGCCATGTTTGTCAGCAAGGAAATGGGATGTTTATGTTTATTCAAATTGATGCTGATGGATTACACTTTTGTTCCATTTAGCAGCTGTTTGGACCATTTTATACCACAAAAGGAGATTATGATCCAAAGTACTGTAGGGCTGTTATGAGTAACAGCCGTTAAATAACAATAACAATGAATAACAATTCAAAGTATGGCTTTTAGCTATTGTTATATATAAAGTTAGTTTTTCGTATATATAAATACACACATATATATAAATGTGTGCGTGTGTGTTTATCTATATATATAAAAAGAATATGTCTAAGGGCAAAGTGATGCCTTTCCAGATGACATCCGCACAGGCCCCAGCTATTCTAGATTTCTCATGCCAGTTATTCATTATGGAAAACAAGGATGAAGAAGCAGTGTAATGGCTCGTGACTCTGTAGGTAGATCTGAGCTCAGGACCTCCACCGTGGAGCCACGCAGAAAAGCTGTGGCCAGATCACACGTGAGTCCACCAGGCGCATTGGTTCATAGCAAAACTGAGCACATTTTTCAGAGAAATGCCTCTTAAATACAGTGTCCTGCCTCAGTACACAGAATTAACTGCTTGCTCTTGGGATGCTGGCAACCACAGTGCTTTAAGAAACAGCAAATCTTTAACTCGCAGCGGCAATGACACTTCTCTCCTTCAGAATCACTGTGCAGACAACGAATGATTTTTGTCTCTGTTCACCTCTTAGGGCTGAGCCCAGCAAAAGCCCCGTGTATCCAGCAGGAGATGCTGCTGGGGCGCCTGCTCTCCAGATCTGACACCTTAGCCAGGGTCTGTCTTGGGAAAGGGACCTGGGCCAAGGTTTATCTCATCCAGCGCAACGTGTAAGTAGAGAAAGATGCACGTATTTGAGTGCTGCGGGCACAGAATGGTCCATTTCTCTATATCAGTGCAAATCTGTACTCTGCACACGTGGCACAACTGATGTGACTTCCCAGGACAGATGTGTGAGCAGGAAGCGCCTCACCTGGCCAAGCACTATTTAGGGCCAGAGTGGAGAGGGTTTTAAGAAAGAAATCTCCCTTGACTTCTGCATATCAAGAAATTGCTGCTGAGAAGACATAGCTGTAACAGAGTCCGGTTCGTCACCATTACTGGTTAGTGCAGTGAAGAAGTTAATAGCCGAAAAACTGGATTTAAATGCAGAGAACCCTTTTATGTTGTACGCATATTCTAAAGTTAGACTGTACAGACAACACTAAAACATATGACTATTATACTTTAAATGACTGGTTAAATCCAAATTATAAAGCCCTGGGTTCTTATCCTGTCTGACAGGTGGCTTACTTCTGATCCCTCCTCTTAATCTTCAGTGCTGTGGTTTCTCTCAAGCTCACTTATTCCGTTTCAAAAAGAGACTGGGTTAAGTACGACAATGTGTTATGAAGCACAGAGTGCACTGCTGACAAATAAGGTATTTCTATAAAACAAAATTCAGAATCATATAATCACAGAATGGTTTCGGTTGGAAGGGGTCTCAAAGTCCATCCAGTTCCAATCCCCCTGCCATAGGCAGGGACACCTCCCACTGGACCAGGTCACTCAAAGCCCCATCCAACCTGGCCTTGAACACCTCCAGGGATGGGGCAGCCACCACTGCTCTGGCCAACATGAGCCAGGGCCTCCTCACAGCAAAACATTTCTTCCTAATGTCTAATCATAATCTTCCCCCTTCCAATTTAAAGCTATTCCCCTTCATCCTATCACTACAGGACCTTGTAAAAAGCCCCTCTCCAGATTTCCTGCAGCCCCTTTCAGTACTGGAAGATGTTCTAAGGTCTCCCTGGAGTCTTCTTCAGGCTGAACAACCCCAACTTTCTCAGCCTGTTTGGTGGCAAAATAGACCCATTTGAGAGGTTTGTGAGGGTGTGGTTGGATAGTTGCTATGTATTTACAGTATTTAATATGCACAGAGTTGTGTACAAGCAGTGAGCTACACAAGGATCTGTTGGCAACATCCCAAATATGTCTCTCGCTGCTTTCTCTGCAGCAGCGTTCCTGGTCACACTTCATGGCAACCTGGAACTCCAGGTGAATTCGACTGCAAGCGCTGCTGGAATAGGCCAGCCTGCAGCACATGAACAAATGAAGATGATTGTTGGGTGGGAATTTCCTAGAAAGCACCATGCTGACCATGCAGAGTGAGGTGCTGGGGTTCAGGCAGAAGCTCTGCTCTGTGCACAGTCCCTTCCCTTTCACCATTTAATATTGTATTTCACAGGATCATAGGATCATGGAATGGTTTGAGTTGGAAGGGACCTCAAAGCCCATCCAGTTCCACCCCCTGTCATGGGCAGGGACACCTCCCACTGGATCAGGTTGCTCAAAGCCCCATCCAACCTTGCCTTCAACACCATCCGGTGTAGGAATCTGTGCCGCCCACGTAACAGGGTCTATTAGCAATCAACAATAAATTTTTTCAATGAGACAGTTCATTGTCCTTGATGTGCGGTTGTACTGCCCCCTCCCAGTCTCTTCTGCCCTTAATTGTCAGAACATGCTTCTGCAAAGGAGCAGTTCTATAGAGGTACAACCAACGTACCTGCCTTTTCAGGAGAGGCACAGCAGCAGGAAAGTGATGGTGGTGGTGGTGGGATGTGGCTTGTAGTCCACCTCCAGCAGAGCTCTGATGGTAGAGACTGTAGTGCCAACTCTGCCCTTACCGGGACAAAATCCCAGCCAAGAACAACTGGAAGCAGATACTCTTAGGCTCATGTCAGCCCTCCAAGAGCCAAGGATATTCATTTGCAGACACAGAAAGAGACGTGTTAGCAGTTCATCAGCCTCTTTTTCTAGTGCGAGGGAAGTATGAATCAAAAAACCACTTGCTGCCCAAGATTTACAGATTTATTTCTCCCCCTGCTCCTCATTTAGTGAACCAAGATTGTTAAAACTCAGGAAAATACTTCACAATGATCTTGTTGGGTAATGATTGAGTTGGTGTTACTCTTCAATAAAAATGATAGACGAGGGAGGTCAGAAATGGCCTGGGCAAGGTACGGCTGGTTTGCCATCTATTTTTGTGAGTTACAGGTTATTCAGCCTTGCCAAAGCAGGAGGTATGGGGGAGATTAACTGTGGGCTTTGTCAGCAGTCATCTGGTTATGAACGGTTCTTAATGTACTGCTGAGAGACTGGTGGAAGCTTTGGAAGTGAGCACTGTAGAGAACTACAGTATCAATAGCACTACAAAAATAGTGCTTTTGACAGTAAAAGCAAAAGCTGTAGAAACAGAAGAGTCTGCTCATTTTAACTCTGGGCACCACAATAACCAGGACTTCTGATTTATTTGCTCGTTTGCTTTCATTATAGATGACTTGATATTCTGCTTGACAAGAAACATGTTCAGAAGAACGAGCCCTATTTTCAGATAAGGATGAATGGATAACTGCCACCCTTCCTCCTGTCTCCTTGGTCTTCTCCAGGCTCACAGCTCAATAGCTTTGGCCTGCCAGAAGGCACACAACACTTGGCCAGACCAAGCAGTACATCAGCATTCTCCATTCCCAGTAATTTCACTGTATGCAACAGGATAACTGACCTTTGATGATCTGAAGAATGAACTCACGAGGTCTTACCCCATAATGAACCCAACCTCTCACTTTCTGTTCCCATTCTAGAGATGACAACTCTGTGAATATCCATTTGTTTGCTTCTCCTAGGCAATCTTTGCCTTTTTTTTTTTTCCTTCCCTCTTTTTTTCCTTTTTTGAAAGATCCCTTCTGTGCATGTAGTAATGTTCCAGGAGGGGAGACCTCATTGTGGTCTACAGCTTCCTCACAAGGGGAGGAGGAGGAGCAGGTACTGAGCTCTTCTCTCTGGTCACCAATGAAAGGAATCATGGGAATAACAGGAAGATGTGCTGGGTAGGATTAGGTTGGACATTAGGAAAAGGTTCTTCCCCCAGAGGGTGGTGGAGCACTGGAACAGCTCCCAGGGAAGCAGTCACGGCACCAAGCCTGACAATATTCCAGAAGCCTTTGGCCAACGCCCTCAGCCCCACGGTGTGAGTGTTGGGGTGTCCCATGCAGGGACAGGAGTTGGACTCTATGTTCCTTGTGGATCCTTTCCAACTCAGGGCATTCTAGGATTCTATTGTTCCTGTGAACTGTCATGGGGTCCCTCCCTCTGAAAAGTGTGTTTTGATTTTCTCATCATATTGGGTTCTTCATAGTAGAAAGGGTAGGAAAAATTCTTGTGGCGTTTTTGAAAACCAGTCAGGCCCAGACAACACGGGTTCATGAAAGGCCGGTCCAGCCAAACTAACCTGATTGATTGACTTCTATGATAAAGTGACTCACCTACTGAATGAGGGAAAGGCTGTGGATGCATCTTCCTGGACTTCAGTAAAGCCTTTGACACAGTTTCTCCCAGCATTCTGCTTCAGAAACTGTCACCTCTGGCCTGGACAGACGCACACTCTCCTGGGTGGAAAACTGGTTGGGCCCAGAGAGTGGTGAGAGATGGAGTTAACTCCAGCTGGAGGCCAGTGACAAGTGGTGTCCCCAGGGCTCAGTGCTGGCTCCAGCCCTGTTCAATGTCTTTATCAATGACCTGGATGAAGGCATCGAGTGCACCCTTAGCGAGTTTGCAGATGACACTAAGCTGGGTGGAAGTGTCGATCTGCTGGAGGGTCGGGAGGCTCCAAAGGGATCTGAACAGGCTGGACCGCTGGGCTGAGACCAATGGGATGAGGTTTAACAAGGCCAAGTGCCGGGTCCTGCACTTCATAGAATCATAGAATCATAGAATAACCAGGTTGGAAGAGACCCACCGGATCATTGAGTCCAACCATTCCTATCAAACACTAAACTTGGGGCACAACAACCCTGTGCAGCTCCAGACCAGGAGAAGTCTGGCTGGAAAGCTGCCTGGAGGAGAGAGACCTGGGGGTGTTGGTTGACAGCGACTGAATATGAGCCAGCAGGGGCCCAGGTGGCCAAGAAGGCCAATGGCATCTTGGCTTGGATCAGACACGGCATGACCAGCAGGTCCAGGGAGGTTCTTCCCCCTCTGTATTTGGCACTGGTGAGACCGCTCCTTGAATCCTGTGTTCAGTTCTGGGCCCCTCACCACAAGAAGGATGCTGAGGCTCTGGAGCGAGTCCAGAGAAGAGCAATGAAGCTGGTGAGGGGGCTGGAGAACAGGCCTTATGAGGAGCGGCTGAGAGAGCTGGGGGTGTTTATCCTGGAGAAGAGGAGGCTGAGGGGAGACCTCATTGCTCTCTACAGCTGCCTGAAAGGAGGTTGTGGAGAGGAGGGAGCTGCGCTCTTCTCCCAAGTGACAGGGAACAGGACAAGAGGGAATGGCCTCAAGCTTCGCCAGGGGAGGTTGAGACTGGACATTAGAAAAAAATTTTTCACAGAAAGGGTCATTGGGCACTGGCAGAGGCTGCCCAGGGAGGTGGTTGATTCACCTTCCTTGGAGGTATTTAAAAGATAGGTGGATGAGGTTCTCAGGGACATGGTTTAGTGGTTGATAGGACAGTTGGACATGATGATCCTAGATGTCTTTTCCAACTTAGTAATTCTATGAAAACAGTCACAACATCACCTGTATCAAGGTACATACCAAGGTGAGATTTTCAGGTGCTTAGTTTGCATCGCTCCCATCTTGTCATAGCGGGTGGAAGGTTAACTACCTGGGGGGGATGACATCAGACCCTTAGAGTGCATATGTGTGGTTTCCTGGGGTAGAATCATAGAGTGTTGATATAAATCCTCACCACTGCGACTCTGACAATGTGGTGTCAATAGTTCACAATTATGAGAGTTCTGAGAGTACTTTTGGGAGCACCTGCTTGTCTTGAATGTGAAAGGTGACTTGGACGGTGAAGCTTCTCTTGTCATTTCTACATATTTAGGGATTTAGTGAGAAGGCAGTCCTCGCTAACAAGGGCATATGGGCAATCATCAGAAATGTTCACTGTAACAGCATCTCCAATAAATGTATTTTATTACCTGTGTTCATATTATGTCCTTTGAAAAGCCATTTTGAAGTTCTGACAATCTGCAGGCACAGGAGAATCACATAATCATGGAATGGTTTAGTTTAGAAGGGACCTCAAAGCCCATCCAGTTCCAACCCCCCTGCCATGGGTAGGGACGCCTCCCACTAGAGGAGTGCTGCTCAAAGTCACATCCAACCTGGCCTTAAACACCTCCAGGGATGGGGCATCTACAATTACCCTGGGCAACTTGTGACAGTGCCTCACCACCTTAATGGTGAATAACTTTTTCCTAAGATCTAAATCTTCTCCCTTCCAATTTAAAGCCATTCCCCCTTGTCCTATCACTACATGCCCTTGTAAAAAGTCCTTCCCCAGCTTTCCTGGAGCCCCTTTCAGCACTGGAAGCTGCTCTAAGGTCTCCTCACAGCCTTCTCCTCTCCAGGCTGAACAACCACAACTCTCGCAGCCTGTCCTCGGATGGGAGCTGCTCCAGCCCTCAGATCATCTTCGTGGCCCCCTCTGGACCCTTTCCAACATTTCCATAACCTTATTATGCTGGGAATTCCAGAAGTGGTCACAGGACTCCAGGTGGAGTCTCATGAGAGTGGAGTAGAAGAGGAGAGGAGTACTTTCTCTCCTTTTCACCTAAAGAGCAATGGCAAGGGGAACTTCTATCAAGAGGAGAGCACTAAATGCAGAGCCAGGGCAGCTCTAGAACACGAAGGGTGTTTGAGCTGCACTGGAAGGACACTCTCATGGCTTTTTCTCACTGGAAATACACTTGGAAAGGCTACAAAAACTGTTCAGAAAAACTCATCATGCTGTGCACAGTACAGCTAGTACGAAGAGTAAGTGTTTCTCCATCACAGTGTCATCAGGACATCTGCTCTGGCCAGTAACACCACGAGCAACGTGGGATCCTGCTGCTTGCAGGTCTGTGCAATCAAACAGGTGAAGTCTGTAGGAATCCTGCTGAACACATGGTTAGTCCTACCTGACAAATATCCAGCAGGGCTCTGGAAGGAATCAAAATGCAAAGTGATAATTGGGAGCTCAATGGAAAGATGAGTGCAATGGGGGGAGTGAGCCACAGCACTTTGAGAAACATTGGACCTGAGGACTGACTCATTTTCATGAGACAAACCATCGTATAAACAGGCCCCATCTGATGTTTTTTCCTCTTCATATGCTACTGTACCTAGCTAAAACACACTAAAAACAAACAACAGAGTTTGCTAATTGAAGCTAATTGCTTTGCCTGGATGTATTTAATTCCCCATCCAATTTTAAGCATTGGACAAACAAACCCTAGTGTTAAGCTTTTCCCTTTTTTAAATTCCTTTCTGATCCTCAAATCATATATCTGTAGCGTTGTGCAGAAAACAGACAATCACGACGTTCTTGGTGATTTTTTTTTCCCATTGCACATAGCTCAGAAGTTCATGAAAATCTGTGCCTCTCAAGGTCACGCATTACAGAGCAGGGCTACTTTCTCTTTGGACACCTGTGGCGGGCGCGAGCTTTCACCAGTGCTGGGAGCTGGTGGCCTAAGCGGCAACCACAACCTTTCTGAGACATTCTGGGATCAAGCAGAAGATTCCAGGTGGAGATTTAAAAAAGCATGAGTGAGCATCATGGATTAAATCTGCTTGATGTTAGAAAGGCAAGAAGTCAATTCACAGTGGTTTTCAAATGGCTCTGTGACAGACAAGCTACAATGAAAGCGTCTGGTGAAGAAACGGTGTCTCGGAGAAACTGAGGCGCGCAGCTGGAGAAAAAGAAAAGTTTTCTTTGTCTCTGGAGCAAAAATGTCACCTAAGGTGATGAAGGTTTAATCCCTGCAGATGGTTGAAGCCACAGCATCTGTCGAGAAGTTGTCATCGCTGCTTATGCCAAATGCCGGACAGGGAACAATTTGTGTAAAACCTGCTCGAGATAACGAGCTCGTTAATAGCGGATATTGAGTGGAAGGGGCCAAGGTACACTTAGCCATGACAGTTTGCTTTCAGTGGGCTGCGAGCTGTTATCAGCTGTGACAGGGCAGGATGGGTGGAATGTGGGGAACAAAAGCCCCACACAGAGCGAGCACTGGGGTTCTCTGCCTTCCTCCAGCTTCCTAGAGGCCACACAGTGCCCCGGCGCACGGCTGGATTCTTTAATTAATATTTCATTCTCAGAGCGGGTTTCATGTTATCCCTCGAGAGGAGTTAAAGGTTTGCACATATTGAGGCAAAGTAACGTGGCCGGTGAGCTTGAATTAAGAAAGTATGTTGAAAGGAGCTGTTAGAGTCTTTAACCTTGGGCAAGGGACATGTAAACCATCCGGTATTAGTGCAATTTCTTATTGTAGAACTTCTTCTGTGTCCCATTTTACAGGCTGCTCCAATAAATTTATTCATAAATGCTGCTAGGAATCATTCGCCCCTTCTTCCCTTTCTACCTCCTCTGGACTGCAGCATCTGATATTCCATATTCTGCAGAGGTGTTTGTTTTCCAAACCAACCCACCAAATATATTTTATGACGGCAATAAAACAAAGTGGCTCTGTGGCTGGAACTGCTGAGTTCATCAGAGAAAGGAGAAAAAATGACCAGTGGAGGAGAGTTTGTGCTGCCAGCAAGTGCAAGGAGTTGAGCTAAAGCAAGCTGGTGGCCTTCCAGCCTT
Organism: Phaenicophaeus curvirostris; assembly: GCF_032191515.1. Taxonomy (NCBI): domain Eukaryota; kingdom Metazoa; phylum Chordata; class Aves; order Cuculiformes; family Cuculidae; genus Phaenicophaeus; species Phaenicophaeus curvirostris. The sequence goes on along the minus strand of NC_091402.1, from coordinate 2,182,101 downwards.
CATGGCAAAGAACATTGTGACCCATAACCCTCGTACAGATGTGATGTGTTGGCCACCACATCAGTCATTACCAGCGAGATCATAACCATCTAAGCAGCTAAGCCAACTGTGTCCTGGGATGCATCCAAAGCAGTGGAACCAGGAGGGCCAGGCTGGGAATTCTGCCTCTCTGCTCTGCTCTAGTGAGACCCCACCTGGAGCCCTGTGTCCAGTTTTGGAGTCCTCAGCACAGGGAGAACATGGAGCTGTTGGAGCGAGTCCAGGAGTGGCCACAGAGATGATCCAAGGGTTGGAACTCCTCCCATACAAGGACAGGTTGAGAGCTGGGATTGTTCAGCCTGGAGAAGAGGAGATTCTGGGGAGACCTTAGAGCAGCTTCCAGTGCTGAAAGGGGCTCCATGAAAGCTGGGGAGGGGCTCTTGATCAGGGAGGGCAGGGAGAGGATGAGGGGGAACAGTTTTCAGCTGAGAGAGGGGAGATTACAATGAGATCTTAAGAAGAAATGTTTTCCTCTGAGGGTGGGGAGGCCCTGGCCCAGGTTGCCCGGAGCAGTGGTGGCTGCCCCATCCCTGGAGGGGTTCAAAGCCAGGCTGGATGGGGCTTGGAGCCTCTGATCCAGTGGGAAGTGTCCCTGCCAGTGGCAGGGGTTGGAACTGGATGGGCTTTAAAGTCCCTTCCAACCCAAACCATTCTCTGATTCTGTGATTCTAAAAGATTAAACTGTGTCACTCACCATGGGTCTCAGCTTCAGGGTTCTCCCCGCAAGAGAAAGGCAAAAAGATAAGCTACTTACTCACAAGGCAGGCAGACCTGATTCCTCTGAACTTCCACAGAAGCCACTGGCCAACCTGGGATTTCATCCAGGTTTCAGCCCTGTCCAAGACAGGCTGTGCAGCAGCACCTCTCACCCTTTGCTTCGCATCAGTTCTCACGGGAGCCAGTTTGAGGTTGGCCAAGGGATGTGTGCTGACTGTGGAGGGAAGCTGTTCCCTGGAGCTGAGCACAAGAGGGTGACCATGCAAGCCCAGGCTGGTTGGAGCCTTCAGTTGGCTATGGCAACATGTCAAAGCAGAGCTGCTCCAGCCAGCGTATTCTCATTCTCTTCATCGTGGGCTATTGTTAGGCAGCAGACTAAATCCAACTGTAATTCCTCAGGGTACAGCTTGTTTGAGAGAAAAGTAATTACTAAGCTCAGACTTGTAAACTGGAGGTACAGTAAGAAAAATGATGCCACTAGGTATTGAGTGGTTTACCTATGAGCATATCAGGTGCAATTTGAAGAAAGCCCTCCCTGGCTGTGCACAGAGGGAGAGAGGCACTTAACTCATCTAAATGGCTCAAATGACAGTGATGAACCATCTCTTTCATTGTTGCGTTAAGGACCTCTTGAGCATTCTGCTCATGGATCACTGGATGACATTATCCCGGTGTGCTCTGCCCACCACCACACCTGGGTTCAAGAGGATGCTGCGGTTAATAAACCAGTTATATTATTATTGCCCATTCACCAAGTCCAGACGCCAAAGAGGCTCACGTGTGTGATGGGACATGCTTGAGTTATTTGCCCAGCCTACAGCAGAGACGCAACTCACTTGGATGAAAGGCCTCAACTTAGAATCATAGAATCCTAGAATGTCCCGAGGTAGAAGGGACCCACAAGGACCATTGAGTCCAACTCCTGTCTCTGCACAAGACACGCCAACATTCACACCGTAGGGCTGAGGGCACTGGACAAAGGCTTCTGGAATATTGTCAGGCTTGGGGCTGTGACTGCTTCCCTGGGAGCTGTTCCAGGGCTCCACCACCCTCTGGGGGAAGAAACTTTTCCTAATGTCCAACCTAACCCTCCCCTGGCACATCTCCCTGCCATTCCCTCAGGTGCTACGACTGGCCACCAAAGAGAGGACATCACTGCACCTTCAGCTTTGAGGAAGATGTTCCTACACAGCAGCGTCCTGTTTGTTCATCCTGCTTGCAGATGAGGGGGAGTTATTGGTCCGGGCGCTGAAGGCACATCATGGTGCTACAAAAGAGAGAGAAAAAGAAGAGGGAGAAGGAAGGAAAGGAGATTTTGGGATCAGGGACTTCTCTGAATCACAGAATCATGAAACGGTTTGTGTGGGAAGGGATTTCAAAGCACATCCAATTCCAAGCCCCTGCCACAGGCAGGGACACCTCCCACTGGATCAGGGGCTCCAAGCCCCATCCAACCTGGCCCTGAACCCTTCCAGGGATGGGGCAGCCACCCCTGCTCTGGGCAACCTGGGGAAGGGCCTCCCCACCCTCACAGCAAAAGTTTCTTCCTAAAATCTCATCTCAATCTCCCCTATTTCTCAGTAGGTTTCTGAGTAGCACAAACTTTAAGAGAGATCCAGCTCTGGAAAAGGACTATTTGTTCCACACCACAAATGCAAATAAATCCTTTTTGAGATAGACGGTTCTCATTGTGTGAAGTGGACCAAGAATTAAGACGTGTCGGAGGTTCTACACAAACAGCCTTGTGCTAGAAGTCCTCCTGTTGTATGGAAGACACCAGCACACAGACTTTGCTCTACCTCCCAGGCTGATCCATGCCCATGATGGCCCTGCATACTGCATGGTCCTTATGGAGAGCTGCAGCAGCCTTCATGAAGTGACCACAAAACAACATCTGCAAAAGAGCTGCCGTCCCAGCAGGGGTCTGGCCTCTGGCGCTCACCGCCCTCTCCCAGCTAAGGGCAAGAAATGAATGATGAACACCCTTATGTTACAGGCACTATGCACATTCCGGCACGAGGAGCTGAACCAAAGATGCCCCAGTGACCTTGGGAAGAAAGGGGACATCGTGTCTTCCTTGGTCTGCCTAAGAAAGCTTCTTAAAAGGCAAATTAAGGAGTAGTGTAAACACAAAGCCTTTTAGGATGTGTCTCCTTGTCACTGCAGTGACTGCTAATTATTAATTTGATGGAGTCGAAGGTGAGAGGAAGCATCAGGGGCTGCATACGGTCTACAAACGCCCACCAGGGGTGAGGCAGGGAGTGAGCCGAGCCCTGCCTGGGAGCTACAGGCTGTGATGGGCCTTGGAGCGAAATGTTAACTAACTACAGTTTGCTGGGGGAAAGGAGTGTGTAACGCTTGAGAGAAGAGGGACCTAAAAATGGACCTCAAAGTGCATCTTCCCAGCAGACTGGAAACAGAAGGAAATCTAATTAATTACATTTATTACACTTTGAAGGGAAGAAGAGAAGCAGACTTTCTCTTGTGACACACAGAGAGCAACTTCAACTGTTTACACGAATGCTGTGAATTCTGCGGGGTGGGTGCTACAAATCCCTGGCAGATGTTAATGGAAAGAACGGCGTTTGCAGTGCACGATGGCATCGTGCCACTGTTTTAGTAACAAACGCGGTCCCTGAGCGCAGGCAGCTTCTGCCTTGATCACAGACGAGAGACGGATGGAGGGTCTGCGAGATTAACACGGGGTTGTGCCAAATGGCCATTTCTGAACGATTCCTGTCAGTTTAAAGACAGAAACTGTAGAAACCCAAACGTAATCATTCACCAGGAGCAGCCAACAGCCTCTCTGCATACACGAATACAGAATAAACCTCCTCAGCGATGACATCCTTCACATTTTAAGCAGCAGATTTATGAATTTCAAGTTGTCAGTGACTGTGAAACTAAAATCATAGAATCATTGAAACATGGAGTGGTTTGAGTTGGAAGGGATCATAAAGCCCATCCAGTCCCACCCCCTGCCATGGGCAGGGACACCTCCCACTGGATCAGGGGCTCCAAGCCCCATCCAGCCTGGCCTTGAACCCCTCCAGGGATGGGGCAGCCACCACTGCTCTGGGCAACCTGGGCCAGGGCCTCCCCACCCTCACAGCAAAACGTTTCTTCCTAAGATCTCATCTCAATTTCCCCTCTTTCAGCTGAAATCCATTCCCCCTCATCCTCTCCCTGTACTCCTTGATCAAGAGCCCCTCCCCAGCTTTCCTGGAGCCCCTTGCGGCAGCATCCACCAAGCACAGAGCAAGGCAGAAGGGGCTGGGACAGTTCAGGGGCTGCCAGTGGGTAAGGAAAACAAAAAAGTGACTTTTCTATCTCCCTCGTGCTTGCTCTGAGGGCTGCTGGGGAGGTCTGCTGAGCAGCTGGAGAGAGATCAGACCTGTGCCGGGCACCTTTGTCTCTGTTGTCAGTGCGAGGCTGCTGTGTTGATGGGAAGCACCAAGCCAGCCAGCAGGTAAGTTGGGCTGTCCCTCCTCCCATTTTCTTGTCTATGCTCTAGTTTTTATATTTCATTTGCGTAAGAGGAGAACTCGTCAAAGGCAGAGCCCTCTGGATCTTGGCCAAGATGGGGTGTGTGAAGGAGTTGCCTGGAGAAGGTGTTAACGGTACAGGGTCATCAGGCCATCTCTAAAGAGAAAGGCACTAATTGTGCTTCCATCAGCCACACGTAGGGTGGCCAGGGTTGAGCTACACCCCTGTCAGTGGGTACATAAGCACCTGACTGAAAGCCATGGACTACTTGGGGACAAAAACTGGGCAGGTAAAGGAAGCAATTTTAATTCAGGAAATAGGCAAGAGATCAGAAATGACTGGATGGATTCATGGACTGAAGAATGACTTGCAACAATCCCCTCTGTTCTTCCTAGGGAGAAGACTGAAAAAGCCAAGGTAAATCCATAGTAAAACAGTAAGAAGCCCCAAGCAACCCAAGGCCGTCTTTTCTGAAATGGCATCATGGAAATACTGGAGAAGCAGCACGTGGAGGATGCTTGCGGCACCAGCCTCAAGCCTTCCTACTATGGATAATCATAGAACCATAGAATGCCCTGAATTGGAAGGGACCCACTAGGATCATTGAGTCCAACTCCTGTCCTTGTACAAGACAACCTCAACATTCACACTGTGGGGCTGAGGGCCTTGGCCAAAGGCTTCTGGAATATTGTCAGGCTTGGGGCTGTGACTGCTTCCCTGGGAGCTGTTCCAGGGCTCCACCACCCTCTGGGGGAAGAAACTTTTCCTAATGTCCAATCTAACCCTCCCTTGGCACATCCTCCTGCCATTCCCTTGGATCCTGTCATTGGTTGCCAGATGATAGGGAAGGGTAACAAATGCTCTGGCAAGTGTGAAAACGCTGTTCAAACATCTGATGTCTGTGCTGCTGTATTGGAATCCACGTTGTCCAGCAATGAAAGTTGGTGCCGTGTTGGGGTGTGTCTGGCACCCCAGGGCAGACTCCCAGCCCCCCTCAGCAGGAGCGCACAGCACCCGTGTTACCTGTGGAAAAAATGGGCTTATGTTGCTGGAAAAGCCACTCTGCTTGTAGCGAGGCCAGCCTGAGCTGTGGGTTAAGACAAAGTGTTTGGGTTCTCCTGGCTGTGCTTTCTAAAGTTGTCCAAAGGGGACTTTGTGGAAGTCGGGATCCTCCTGGCTGGACCCAGGGATGTGGACAGTCAGGTCCCACACTGAGCCTTTAGTCTGGAAGAAGCTGAAGGGAGATCTCATCACTCTGCAGCTCCTGGAAAGGAGGTGGTGAGGTGGGTGCTAGGCTCTTCTCCCAAGTAACAAGGGATGGGATGTGAGGAAATGGCCTCAGGCTACACCAGGGGAGTTATAGATTATATATTAGGAAAAATTTCTTTCCTGACAGAGTGGTGAAGCCCTGTCAGAGGCTGCACAGGGCAGTGGTGGAGCCCCCATCCCTGGAGGGGTTAAAAACACCTGTGTGGCCACACCACTTAGGGACATGGTTTAGTTGGCACAGCTGTGTTTGGGCTGATGGTTGGAGTTGATGGTCTTAGAGGTCTTTTCCAACCTGAATGATTCTATGATTCCATAGCCCAGGCCGGCCCTGGGCTACTGCAAAGGAGAGCTGGAAAAGCACTTACCTTCAGTCACTGGATGAGAGCACCAGCTTGTGCTGCTTTGCCAGTGCTGAATCTCCCTTTGGCTGTGGCAGCGGCGCTCTCTCACTGCTTATTTCTGAGGGTGTTCTCTACACAGACCGAGCCAACTTAGTGGTGGCCTCCTCGGGTTGCTGGTAGCTGCAGACTGGAACGGTCACAGGGCATCCCCTCCTGCGCTGCGATACACTTGGGAAACAAAGGCTGCTCCTGTCGCCAAGTTTTGGGAAGTGCCAGGCATTTTATGGCATCAGGTCCTGCTCCTGGGCTGAGGTGGTTTATGGGCTGGGAACTCCCTCCGCTGGTGAGCGTCTGCTATAGCCACCTCCCTCCAGCCCAAACCATCTGCAAGGGCAACCCCAGAACTCACCAGCCTTTGGGGTCCCGTCAGCCAGAAGGGAAATCGGAGTGATGCGAATGGACATCTTCCACTGCATCAGGTTGCTCAAAGCCCCATCCAACCCGGCCTTGAACACCTCCAGGGGTGGGGCAGGTGGGCTTCAAGGTGGGCTTGAAACCACTTTTGAATCCAAGGCGCACACTGGCACGTAACCGTACACCCCATGATCGGTGGGCTTGATTATGATTACATGAATAGGAGATAAATGGCGGTCTGCAAACTGGGTGATGCCAACATATTACCAATATCAGAACAGAAAGTGCAGGTAGCTCAGAAATACCTTTGCGTAATTTGCTGGCCTGAAATTTGAGTGCACTGTCACCTGAATCATGGAGCAAACCAAAACCAGATCTAGTTTTGACCTAACACTTGATTTTATATCAACAATTAATAAGTTGGTACTAGTAGCAACAAATTCCCATATATCATAGAATCACGGAATTGTTTGAATTGGAAGGGACCTTCAAACTCATCCAGTTCCACCCCTGCCATGAGCAGGGACACCTCCCACTGGATCAGGGGCTCCAAGCCCCATCCAACCTGGCCTTGAACCCCTCCAGGGATGGAGCAGCCACCACTTCACCTGTGCCACTGCCTCCCCATCCTCACAGGAAAACATTTCTCCCTACTATCTCATCTAAACCTCCACTCTCCCCTGAGGAACATTCCCTGGACCCCTGCCTGCTCCCTCCCAGCCCCGAGGGACTCCACGGCCACCTCTGCTTCCCCGGCACCCTGCACGCCACCCCTTGCCCCCACAACAAAAACGCCAGGCCCAGGCAGTTGTGTACAAAACCTGAAATAGTTTACTTTGTTTTCTTTTTTTCTTTTTTTTTCTTCCCCCCCCCTTTTTTTTTTAAACTTTGCTCTAGGTTTACTTCGATTTTGTGAACTCGATACAAGAGCATTTTGATATGAATCGGTAAATAAAACACCGTCATAGATAGATAGCCACGATAAACTTTTGTTAGAAATGTACATGTCGCGAAAAAAATAATAATACTACGAATAATAATCAGAATAAAAAAAGCCGACGCGACGCCCCGGCCGGCACGGCCCTCGCCCACGGCCGCGGGTGGCTCTGGTGGCTCTGGTTCCCCGCGGGCGCCGCGCCCCGGTAATGTGTGTATATAAACAAAGCCCATAAGAAATGTACAAATATAAAAAGCTACAAACATTAATAAATTACATCGTCACAAAACACGGAAAACACTCCACAAGGTGCTAGTAAAATAACTCGTCTCCCTCCTCATACAAGAAGTTACGCAAAGAGCTGGTACCGGCGCCTGGAGAGACTTTCCCCTTATAAAAAACCGGCGGTGGTTATTCCAAAAGCTATGTACAAGCTACATTCTAGGAAAAGGATGATGCCTCCGGAAACGCAGCCACGCAGGGGTTGCCTGAGAAACGCGTCCAACGCCTCGCAGCCCAACGCCTCGGCCCCACGGCCGCTCCCAGGCCGCCGCCGCCCTCGCTGCCGCTCGCCGGACAGCTGGAGTAAAAAATATTTATAGCAGGGATCTGTACACTCCGACCGCGGAAAGTTGCAGGGTAGTCGTGGTGGGGGCTAAGCGCACGGTGGCGCGGGGCTGCCCGTTGCTAGAGCAGCAGCTTCCCATTCCGGTGGATCTTCAGGATCTTGCCGAGCCTCTGCTTGGCCGTGGCCATCCCCTTCTTCGTGCGCTTTCCTGCAAGGAGAGGGGGGTGAGAGGCTGCTCCCAACCCACAGAACCGCGCCAGCCACCACCTCCCCCACCCAGAAACACCACAGCCACGACTCCCCCAACATGTGGGGGCTCCTGCGGGCAGCAGCCGGTGGGGAGCAGAGTCTCTGCTGACCCAGCACCACGGGCACAGCCCTCTGAGCTCCCAGTGCCCAGGGACACAGCCCTCTGAGCTCCCAGTGCCCAGGGACACAGCCCTCTGAGCTCCCAGTGCCCAGGGACACATCCCTCTGAGCACTCGTGTTGGGGCTCATCTCATCCCCTTCCTCTGCTGTGGCTCCTCTGGTCCCACAGCGCCAGCCCCACTGCCGTTTGCCCCAGTGCCTGCTCCCGGGTGACCCGTCTGCATGGGGGGCACTATCCAAACTCGGTGCTCAACAGGAGAGGCCGCAGGTGCACAGGTGCCCCACAGCTCGTCACACCTTGCAGGAAGCCGTGGGCACCACCACGTGACCTCATTCTCCCTTAGGGTCACTGAGCACCTCTGGCATCCTCTAGGGCACAGGGACGCAGAGCTCACATGCCACTTTGAGTCCTGGGCCAAGCACTGCCTGGAGGACACCTGGTCCCTCGCCCACCACACTGAGACCAACCCCCATCCCATTGCAGTTCCATGGAATCACAGCATTGTTTAGGTTGGAAAAGATCTTTAAGACCTTCGAGTCCAACCATGAACCTCACATTGTCAACTCCACCATTAAACCCTGTCCCTAAATACCATATCTACATGACTTTTAAATCCCTCCAGGGACAGGGACCCCACCACTTCCCTAGGCAGCCTGTTCCATGTTTCTTCTTGCCCTCTGTTCCCACAGCGCTAGAGAGACCACCTGCATCCACCCTGCCAGGACACTGAAAAGATGCACACAGAGACACCCCCACACACACTTCCTTCCACGGCTTTAGGCCAGTCCCAAGGCCCTACAACACATCCAATATGAACTACCCTCCCTGTGCCCCATTACAATCAGAGGACACCACCACCAGGAGCCCAGGTCCTTGCTCATGAGCTGGGAGCTCTGTGCTCCGAGTTCTGCTCCTCAGGAACTGGTGCAGCCACCACAGCTGCTCACTGCCCCCCTGCTCGCCAGCTGACGCCTTACGGCCAGAAAATCCACCTCTCACCAAGGCACCAGGGACTCCCAGGCACAACACAAACCCACAGAGCCTCTTCTCTTCCCATCATGCTGACGTGGGTGCGCTCGTGTGTGACACTTGTAGACTTGGTTCCTCTCCAGTTTTCCCATCAGCATTAAGTGTCCTTAAGGTTTATCATAGGAAGCTTCTTCATTTCTCATCCTTTCACCTCTTTAAGACTGAGAAACCTTCCTTGAGGAGGTCACAGATTTCCCTAATTATGCTTCATCCCATTGCCTCCTTCAACAGCCCCTTCAGTCCAGTGATGACCAGGCTGGTGATTCCCTGGTTGAGGACTCTCCTGTGCTCCGGGCAGAGAGACGTCCTTGGTGTCCTCAGTTGTCCCAAGATCTTGCACAGGAGGGCCTGGAAGTGCTCTGCTCGCTGCCAGGTCAGCCACTTGCTTTCTCAGCAGATGGCTCCTTCCCTCTGTTGACGACTGAGCTACACCACGAGCTCAGTGTGATCCACATTCCTGGTCAGGCTCCCTTCACAGTGCCCCGACTGGGTCACCCAGCTTACTGGCCAGACTTCAGCTCCACCCAGTGCTCCACTTCCCATCACATCTTCTACTGGCTTGGACCTGTTTCACTACTGCCACCAGCTCACCACAAAGACAATTCCAGGCAGGACAGTTCACTCTGGTTCCATGGACAGCCATGGGTGTACCAGGTCCTGGCAGGGCCCTAGTGCCTACCATGGGCTATGAAGGTCCTTTCATACGGCCCATTCCAGCTGCTTGGATGTCCTACTCTTTGGCAGGAGAATATGCACGAACTCTTATTTGCTCCATTCAAATACGGAGAACATAGGAAACTCTGTGATGTCACCTCACTACACCGGGGTCTCCTCCAGAGGTATCGCACACTTACACTCTACACGGTGTCCGTTCTACACACCTGCCTCTGTCATGCCCGCTGAGCAAAGTTCTAGCACAGAACAGGAGGTCCCAGCCCAGACTCCAGGACAGCCTGAGTATTGCAACACTTTCCCTACTGTGAACAAGTCACCTTTTTCTCTCTCTCTTGGCTTAGGTTGTGTGACTGTGTCACTCCCGAGGTCTGACATTCACAGAATCACAGAAAGGTTTGGGCTGGAAGGGAACTCAAATCCCATCCAGTTCCACCCCCTGCCATGGGCAGGGACACCTCCCACTGGATCAGGGGCTCCAAGCCCCATCCAACCTGGCCTTGAACCCCTCTGGGGATGGGGCAGCCACCCCTGCTCTGGGCAACCTGGGCCAGGGCCTCCCCACCCTCACAGCAAATAATTTCTCCTTAGGATCTCATCTCAATCTCCCCTCTTTCAGCTGAAAACCCCTTCCCCCGATCCTGTCCCTGCACTCCCTGATCAAGAGCCCCTCCACAGCTTTCCTGGAGCCCATTTCAGTACTGGAAGCTGCCCTAAGTCTCCCTCCATTCTCCTCCAGGATGAACATGCCCAACTCTCTGAGTTTGTCCTTGTATGGGAGGTGCTCCAGCCCTCAGATCATTTCCGCGGCCTTCTCTGAACTCGCTCCAACAGCTCCATGTCCTTCCTGTGCTGAGGACTCCAAAACTGAACTCAGGACACCAGGTGGGGTCTCACCAGAGCAGAGGGGCAGAATCCCCTCCCTCATCCTGCTGGCCCCACTGCTTTGGATGCAGCTCAGGACACAGTTTCTGAGCTGCAAGCGCCCATTGCCGGCTCATGTGGAGCTTCTCTCCCTTGCAGCAATTCTCAAGGGAGGCCTGCAGGTTTGCACTGCTCTGCACTCACTGGACAGGGTGTCCTCACGCTCGTGTCAGTGTGGGGATCAGTGTACGAACACCACCCAACCACAGCTGTGCCTGACCTAGCCCTGGGCAGAACTTCACGGCTGCATCTTCCCCTGCATAAGCCTTCACCAGACAGGCTGGGCTGGGATGTCACCACTTCAGGTGTTCCTCAGGAGCCTCGGGGCATGCTCAGGATTGTTTCGTAGCACCGGGACGCCTGCACCCTGCAACAAACAGCCCAGCAGCAAACGCCTATTTAGGCCCACGGTGCCAAGGCCATGGGCCCTATCTCTGACCAGCCCTGACCTGCTGAAGCGCTTCTACACACCCGTGACAGACCCTGCACACGAAGGCCCTGCAAAAGGCACGGATTACATGATCAATTCACCCTTCCCCATTCCTACACCGTAACCCCAGGCGTTTCCTTGTACCTTTGGCGGAAGCATTGTTCGGCGAGGATGATGAGGGTCTCCTCTGTGTGAGGAAAACACCGGGTGCCATCGGCTGCGATCCCTTGTTGGGCTGGGTGACCCCAAAGGTGCTGGCCCCTGCTGTGTACTCGTGATCTGTGAGGCTGCTGGCTTGTGACTCCAGCTTCGGCTCTGGAGAGCTGCCTTCCTGAGCCGGTTTGTTCGCGTTGTTGGGTGACAGCTTCTTTTTGGTATTTTTTTTCTTCTTCCCTTTTTGTTCCTCCTTTAAAATGACAAAGATGAAGCTCAGATTAATCCTCAGAAGACCTTTAGCTACGGCAAGGGCCAGCGGCGTTGCTTAGGGTCCTGATACAAGGAAAACCCACGAGGTTTGCCACGTACAAACTGCTCAGGGGCTGTTCGGATAGCATCTCGCTCACAGCTTGCTCTGCTGCACGCACACACTTGCCTTTCTTGCCTCAACGCTTTGTGCAGAGCCTCCTTGTATCTTAACTCTGCGAACTCAGCGGCGAGTAGGAGCCAGCCAGGACCACAACGACCCTGCCTTGGGAGACCAGTGTGGCTTTGCATGAACAAATCTTTCGATGTTCCACAAAAGCTGGCATCTCCTATCTTCATGTATCTTCACTTTCACAATAGCAGGGAGGATATTAAACACCCCGCTGATTCACAGGCTCTGCTTCCCACCAGGATGCACACTTGACCTGTAACTGCACTTACATACACACAGCATGAGAGCAGTGGGCTGGCACCGCCCTCTTTCCCTGCCTTCAGTCCCCTTCTCGATGCACCCAGCTACCATTCTCAGAGCTCTTCTCAACAGTAAACGTCAAAGAAGCCCAACACCACCAAACCCTGCATTGCCAGCACCTTGCCAGGGTGTCGCACCAACTTTGCTCCAGTACCTTCACACCTCACAGCGTCACACTTGGATCCATACAATCACTAAGGTTGGAAAAGACCTCTAAGCTCATCCAGTCCAACCATCAGCCCAACACCACCATGCCTCCTAAACCAAGTCTGAAAGTGCCACGCCTACCCATTTTTTGAACCCTTCCAGGGATGCAGACTCCCCCACTACCCCAGGCAGCCTCTGCCAGGGCTTCTCCACTCTCAGAAAAGAAATGTTTCCCAATATCCGATCTAAACCTCCCCGGCACAACTTGAGGCACGCTTGTGTGTTAGCTCTTACCGTCTATCTGACCTCTTCACACACCTGACACTTATCAACACCCAAAGCGCAATCTTTGCTAAACTGACCCACGGTTACCCAAGGTCGACCCAGTCTTTGGAAGTCAATCCTTCTGCTTCCCAGCAGCTGATTTCCACAAACATGGCAGTCACACCAGTCAGGCTCTCAAATCTATGCATCAATATGTGGTTCATGCACACTTCTTTCAGGCAGCCTCCTTTAGTCCTATGCTCACTCGCTCACACTCCTCTACACCCACTATGTATCACCTGTGCTGTGGTGGGGTCAGACACGCTGTGGACACTATCAGACTTTCATCTTATTTATTTCCCCTGAGACTTCCAAGCCTTGTGTCACTGGCATGAAAAACCACCAAGAACTGACACTGCATTGCTCTTCGGGCATGACCGCTGCTGGGGAAGAGGCCTTTCATCTCCTGACAGCTACTGCTTCCCAAGCAACCTCACCTGCTGTGACAACTTGGCAGCGGCAGCGGCGAGTCCAGTTTCAATGGAGGCGACTCTAGTGCCCTCTCGCACTGGTCTGTCTTGCCGAGGCACCGAGGGGCCGACTCGTGCTGCAAGGAAAGCAGATGCTGGTGAGATGAGCAGAACGTGCCCGTGTCCTGCGTGGGGAGGGCCAGGGATGCCACAGCCTCCACCCCCGCTTCCCTGGCATGTGTGCAAAGGCAGGAGGTACTGACAGCCCCTGGTCAGCCTGGGGAGAAGCTGCCAATAAAGATCTTTAAGGCCTCTTCCAACCCAAACCATTTGATGTAATGTAGCTCAGCAACTTCACTGTTACCTGAAGCCAAAGCCACCGGAGGTTTCTGCCCGTGCTGCAGCCACGAGCCGCCCCATCATCATTTCCAAATGGACAGCAGTCACCGTGACATCGGCTGCGGGTGGACATGCAGTGCCACAAGCTGATGCAACATGGTCTGCTTGTCACACACACAGAGCAAGCCACGAAGAATCCCATTAGTGGACTACATCGAAAGGGTCTAAGGACCCTCTGGTGAGCTGCAACAAAACCACCCTTCCAGACCATCAGCTTTGGCTGAACCTAGAGGAGACTATTCCCATGCTCTCTTGTTACTTTTTACAGTCAGCATGTGAAAGCCATGGCTGCACAGCTGTCTGGGGTTTCTCTGCTAAGGCGGCCACCAAATGTTTCATTACCAAGAGTGTGAAGGCAAATAAATCCAGGAATTGCTTTTTCCTGTCAACTGATAGATGGAGGAAGGCTAATGCTGTTCGGCATGAGTCCCAGTGCCATAGTATCACTTCCCACCATGCTGGAAAGGATTAATCCTTCACAAGATAAAGAAATCGGTAGTTGTGGTCTTGCAATTTCCACGCTCCTTGAAAACTGTCTGCTTTTTTATGGGCCTGCAGGACTTGGCTTGAGTGTGGGCAGCACAGACCATGTGGACTTACCCGTTGGGCTGTAAGGGGCATCATCTGAACTTTTCCTTTTCTTTGATCGGGATTTGAATACTGGATTATCTTCATCTGATTCAAGAGAAGGGTAAACTACAGTAGGAAACAAAGGCAATAGTTTCAGTGCAGGGAACAGCTCTACCCTGCTTAGAGGCACACTTGCTCTGTACAGGTGTGGTGGCTATGTGCACGTAGTCACTACAGGCATGTGGTGACATACAGACACATAATGAGCAAATCCACACCTTGGCAGAGCAGAATCTTGCTCATGTGTGGCATGTGTCTGGAAGCTACAACTCTATTCAAGGGGCTGCCCTTTCCCAAAGCACCTTCCAGCACTACCAATGCATCCCAGTGCGCCCTAAAGGGCTGGGCAGCCACCTTCTGCAACGTATCACAGCATCTCCACTTCACCTTGGCATCTCTTAATATTGTGCAAGCACACACTCTACTTTTCCAATCGTAACAAATGACTTCTGACGGCCAAGCTTGCCAGGGACACCTATGAGCATAGACGCTATTATAACGCAGCATAAACCTTCACCAACTTCATGCCCTCTTCAGGACTTCATGCTTTCTGCTCCCTATCAGTCTTCACATGATTATTCTTCTTCATTTCCCCACTTCTTATATTAAAAAATGCTCCTGACAATTATTATGGCAGAAATTATACAACTGGTGCAAAACTGTGCCCATTTCTGATCCAAATGCTTGCATTCCCTGCCACTGCTAGATCCCTTTTTGAAGTACAAATCCGACCTCTTGCTCATCTTAGCCAGGTATTTTGTTGCTGTTGTGCAGACAGGGATATTTCTGTCACAAGTACCAATGCCTGAGGCACATTTTTGGGACTGTTTCCTATTTCTTGGCTGACTGCTGCAGTTTCAGTGGGCTTCCATGCTTCTTAAGATCTTCTGATTATGCCTCGAGGGCCTCGAGTACCATCTACCTGGATGACCACACCACCACCGGCTCTGAAGTCAGTCTACCTATCATACTGTTTGCTGCATTTTGCCATGCAGACCTCATATTTGCCCTCCTCCTCACCAAACACCCAGGAGATTTCAATGTGGCAGAAAGTGAGCAAGCGCATCATGAGAAACATGGAAACGTGCATAACTATGTACAGGCAGACGCAGGCATGTGGCTTCGTTTGTACCTACCGTAATCTGAATCTTTAAAACAAGCATCTAAGTGGTCCTGATCTTCATCGTAATCTTCAATGTCAATACTGTTCTTTGTGCTTTTCTTCAGTAATCGCTTGCCAGCGTTTTTGTTGCTGCCCCCGCCTGTTTTTTTAGAGTTCTGTGTGGAGATGGAGTTATTCCTCGTCTGGTTGGTTCCCCACGATGTCTGGAGGCAGGACTCGGACGACTGGAGGTTGGCCATCGACAGCATGCCCTGGATGGCTTCTTGTGTGCTGGGCGAGGCTGGTGGCTGACTGCAGGGAAACAGGGAGAAATACGAGAGCTATCAGCACCTCCAGAAAACCAGGAACCCCTCGAAGAGTTCATGTTTGCTTCCTATCTCAAATCATTCTACTGGGAGGTAAGTTTAGGATGGAAAGTGGCTTTCTTTAACCCTCACGCAACAGGCAGTGGATTAATGAAACTCTTCAGATTAATGAAACTCTTCGTCAAGGGATGCTGCGCGCTGTAAAAACCTGAACAGGTCTAAGGGCTGATTGGGCAGTTTTATAAAAGAAGTTTTAGTAAGCATTACTAAATAGGCAGAGAATGTCTGATCTGAGTCAAGAAATTTCCTGAAATGCAATAAAAAAAAAAAAAAAGGTTAGAGGCAGAAAAGCAATTTGGGAAATCGTAAATATACTTGAGCTATTTTTCTTTTTGTAGTGTCCACTTACTCCTGCTGCTAGGGAAAAGGTACTGGTGTTTAATTCTAGTCTGGCATAATGCCATCAATCTATTATTCTGTTAATTCATTTCTTGACCAGTGTCAGAAATGCCTTGATTAGGTCCATACCCCCTTCTTGCACTTCGATCAGTGAAATGCATAAATTCTGCAAGATTCTTCCTGAGCAGGGGAAGGGGAGAGGCAGGTGCTGATCTCCTTTTTCCTGCGATGCAGAGATAGCACGCGAGTGAATGGCTCAAAGCTGCACCAGGTTCGATGACTCAGATGTGAAAACAGGCAATATTTCTTTACTGAGAGGGAGGTCAAACACAGGGCCAGTTCCCACAGATCCCACTGGGAACTGTCACCACCCCAGGATAAACACCTAAAGGATGGGGGGCAGAAGGACGGGGTCAGACTGTTCAGTGCTGCCCACAGAATCACAGAATCACAGAATAACCAGGTTGGAAGAGACCCACCGGATCACCGAGTCCAACCGTTCCTACCAAACACTAAACCATATCCCTCAGCACCTCGTCCACCCGTGCCTTAAACGCCTCCAGGGAAGGTGAATCAACCACCTCCCTGGGCAGCCTGTTCCAGTGCCCAATGACCCTTTCTGTAAAGAATTTTTTCCTAACGTCTAGCCTAAACCTCCCCTGGCGGAGCTTGAAGCCATTCCCTCTTGTCCTGTCCCCTGTCACTTGGGAGAAGAGGCCAGCACCCTCCTCTCTACAACGTCCTTTCAGGTAGTTGTAGAGAGCAATGAGGTCTCCCCTCAGCCTCCTCTTCTCCAGGCTAAACACCCCCAGCTCTCTCAGCCACTCCTCATAAGGCCTGTTCTCCAGCCCTTTCACCTTTGTTGCTCTTCTCTGGACTCTCTCCAGAGCCTCAACATCCTTCTTGTGGTGAGGGGCCCAGAACTGAACACAGTATTCGAGGAGCGGTCTCACCAGTGCCGAGTACAGAGGGAGGATAACCTCCCTGGACCTGCTGGTCACGCCGTTTCTGATCCAAGCCAAGATGCCATTGGCCTTCTTGGCCACCTGGGCACACTGCTGGCTCATATTCAGTCGCTGTCAACCAACACCCCCAGGTCCCTCTCCTCCAGGCAGCTTTCTAGACAGACTTCTCCCAGTCTGTAGCACTGCATAGGGTTGTTGTGCCCCAAGTGCAGGACCCGGCATTTGGCCTTGTTAAACCTCATGCCGTTGGACTCTGCCCAGCGGTCCAGCCTGTTCAGATCCCTTTGCAGAGCCTCCCGACCCTCCAGCAGATCGACACTTCCACCCAGCTTAGTGTCGTCCGCAAACTTGCTCAGGGTGCACTCGATGCCTTCATCCAGATCATTGATGAAGACATTGAACAGGGCTGGACCCAGCACTGAGCCCTGGGGAACCCCACTTGTCACCGGCCTCCAGCTGGATTTCACACCATTTACCACCACTCTCTGGGCCCGGCCATCCAACCAGTTTTCCACCCAGGAGAGTGTGTGCCTGTCCAGCCCAGAGGCTGACAGTTTCTCAAGCAGAACGCTGTGAGAAACTGTGTCAAAGGCTTTGCTGAAGTCCAGGAAGACCACATCCACAGCCTTTCCCTCATCCAGTAGCCGGGTCACTTTGTCATAGAAGGCGATCAGGTTAGTCTGGCAAGACCTGCCTTTTGTGAACCCATGTTGACTGGGCCTGATCACCCGGTTCTCTTGCATGTGCTTCATGATAGCACTCAAGATCACCTGTTCCATGACTTTCCCTGGCACTGAGGTCAGACTGACAGGCCTGTAGTTTCCTGGGTCCTCCCTGTGGCCCTTTTTGTAGATGTCCAGCAGCAGGACAAGGGGCAACGGGCACAAACAGGAGCACGGGAAGTTCCACCTGGACGTGAAGAAAATCTTCGTTCTTGCAAGAGCGATGGAGCACTGGAACAGGCTGCCCAGGGAGGTGTGGAGTCTCCTTCTCCAGAGAGATCTCAACCTGCCTGGACACTCTCCTGTGCAGCTGCTGGAGGTGACCCTGCTATAGCAGAGGGTTGGACTGGATGAACTCCAGAGGGCCCTTCTGTGATTCTGTGCTCCTCTAGAAGAGGAACTGGGGTAGGGCACAAGCAACTCAAGAGATCTCTGCAGTCACTGGAAAGGTTTCTGGGATGGACTGATTATGGGAGATGTTGGAGATACACGGACTGCATGGGCGGACTACGGGGTGGGTGGAAAGCTGGCTTTCATCAAACCTGCTTTTTGGAATTTTATTGCTGGCAGTCAACAGGCACGACACATCTACTACAGAATGGAACACATTCCTAAAGAGTAGCTGATGTAAAATGATCTGCGAATTTTGCCTGCTTCCCACCCTAGCAGGATGGGAAAGTTCCCCGCAATAGAAAAGAACATAAAAGAACGATAGTCTCATCACAGAACACCAGCCATTAACTCTGCAACAGGCAGAACATATCATCAAATATTCCCAGAACTTCAGAGTTTGGGTAAATAGTGAAATGCAAAAAAACTTGCTGTAGCAATGATTATTTTTTACAGTTATAAAACTGGAAGCCACCAATGCACAGGATCACCCAAGTAAATTTGCAGTACCACATTGATTTCTCTTATTTGTTCTTATATATCTTGTTGAGATATCAGATCTTATGTTACATGATATAAGTTCTTAATTGATCTCATATAGAAGTTATATATTGATCTATATGAGATCTATATTGATCTTATATGAGATTGGAGTAAAGGGGGACAATCCACTCCCTTTCCCTGCTGGCCACGCTGCTTTTGCTGCAGCCCAGGACATGGTTGCCTTTCTGCGTGGGGAGTGCATATTTCTGGCTCAAGTCGAGCTTCTCATCACTCAGCTCCCCAGGTCCTTCTCTGTAGGCTGCTCTCAATCACTGGCAGAGGCTGCCCAGGGCAGCGGTGGAGTCCCCAGCCCGGGAGTGGTTCAAAACATGAAGACGTGGCAATTTGGGAGATGGTTAAGTAAGCAGGGTGCTGGTGTGTTGATGGTTGGAGTGGACGAGCTTAGAGGTCTTTTCCAACCTTAACGATTCAATGGTTCTTTTCTATGATTAATTTAATCCACATTAAATCATTACAGGACTCTGGATAGAGTTATGTACAAGACATAATGAGAGTTTCTGTGCACTAATTGCGCTTATAAATAATCCTGAAAATTATTTAAGACTGGTGCTGACAGTGAGCAACTCAGCAAACAGAAGAACATCGAAAAACTTATTTAGGAAAGAGATATTTTAATCCCTTCATTACCATGCCAGGTGCCTCAGCCTTCTCCCCGTCCAAGGAATATTTTGCACCATCTATAAGAAATTAACAGATTTGCTCTCCATTTTTTCCCCCAACTATTTCTGCAAACACCAGGCTCTCAAAGCATTGCAAACAGACCATCAAGCACTGACCACGAAATGGGCAAAGCAGAGAGGAAGCGCCTTAAGCAACGCAAGCTTCAACAAACAAATTGTGGAATCTGATCAAAACCAGCACCACTGAGAGTCAAACCATAACCTGACTGTGGGTGAAACGGCTCCAAGAGGCAGAGCTGCCCACGGGCAAAGGGCTTCTCGCTAGGGCATGTGCTTGAGTATATTTCCATGAGATGTATTCCAGCTTTCTAAACCCAATAGGAAGAGTCAGGAGGCAGGTTTTGAGCTCTGGAAGGCCTTGCTGTAGCCTCAGCAATGAATTAAAAAAATATCATGTATGGAAATAAACTATCTATGAGTTACAGCTATGACTTAAAATGAGAAGGAGAGGAGAGGGAGAGGGAGAGGGAGAGGGAGAGGGAGAGGGAGAGGGAGAGGGAGAGGGAGAGGGAGAGGGAGAGGGAGAGGGAGAGGGAGAGGGAGAGGGAGAGGGGGCAGACCAGTAACTACTCCTCATCTGCAAGCAGGCTGAACAAACAGGATGCTGCAGTGTAGAATCACAGAATCATAGAATCACTAGGTTGGAAGAGACCCACCGGATCATCGAGTTCAACCATTCCTATCAAACACTAAACCATGTCCCTCAGCACCTCATCCACCTGTCCCTTAAACCCCTCCAGGGAAGGGGACTCAACCATCTCCCTGGGCAGCCTCTGCCAGTGCCCAGTGACCCTTTACGTGAAAAATTTTTTCCTAATGTCCAGCCTAAACCTCCCCTGTCGGAGCTTGAGGCCATTCCCCCTTGTCCTGTCCCCTGTCACTTGGGAGAAGAGGCCAGCACCCTCCTCTCCACAACCCCCTTTCAGGTAGTTGTAGAGAGCAATGAGGTCTCCCCTCAGCCTTCTCTTCTCCAGGAAAAACAACCTCAGCTCTCTCAGCTGCTCCTCATAAGACTTGCTCTCCAGCCTTTGTGTAATAACATCTTCCTCAAAGCAGAAGATTCAGTGACCTTCTCTCTTTGGTGACAAGTAATAGCACCTGAGGGAATGTCAGGAAGATGTGCCAAGGGAGGGTTAGGTTGGACATTAGAATAAGGTTCTTCCCCCAGAGGGTGGTGGAGCCCTGGAACAGCTCTCAGGGAAGCAGTCATGGCCCCAAGCTTGACAATATTCCAGAAGCCTTTGTCCAACACCCTCAGCTCCACCGTGTTAATACCGGAGTTGTCTTGGACTCAATGGTCCTTGTGGGTCCCTTCTAACCCAAGACATTCCATTGTTCTATGTTTCATCTCACTGTCCCGACCAGCGCTTCAGGCTGGTTGGCCATGGGGGAAATTTTACTTGGGATGAGACTTAACAGTGCATTTTCCTTTCTTTTCTGAAACTTCCTTCCAATACTCATGTGCAAACACGCTGCCAGTTGCAGGTCTTGGGAGCAGCAGCAGAAAGGCCGTGGCTGGCGATGACGACACAGAGTGGCTCACGGCAAGGCTGCAAACTCAGGCCTCTCAGTATGGTGCAAGCTCGGCCCACAGGGCTCTGCACCAGCTCAGCATGCATGCAGGGTGGGAGCTGGGCTTGGCACACCTTGGACTCGTCCTCCCCAGCCCTGTGGATTGTTCAAGTGGCCACAGAGCCACTTCGGCCATGCCCTGTTGGCCATCTGAGTGGTGCTTAAGCCTGTGGACTGTGCAGTGGCTGCTGAGGTTCCATCATGCGGTGTTGGGGTTTGCAGAGAAGCTGGCAGGTTGCAGTGAAGACCAGTTTCAGCTCCTGCACTGTGCGTGGCTGATAATGAAACACAGGCAGCAAAGTTGTTGCAGTAAACTAGTCTCTCAATCAGATGTCCTTGTCTTTTTACAAGAGTAAAAGGAAACAATAAAATCCTGAAAAGGAGGCTGTGCAAAGCGCAGACCTCATTGTTTTCTTGCTGGGTCAGGAAAAAGTATTGATGATGCACGTCTCTGCTTTTATGATTTAATCACAGAACCACAGAATCATGGAATGGTTTGTGTTCGAAGGGACCTTAAAGCCCACCCAGTTCCACCCCTGCCATGGGCAGGGACACCTCCCACTGGATCAGGGGCTCCAAGCCCCATCCAACCTGGCCTGGAACCCCTCCAGGGATGGGGCAGCCACCACTGCTCTGGGCAACCTGGGCCAGGGCCTCACCACCCTCACAGCAAAACATTTCTTCCTAAGATCTCATCTCAATCTCCCCTCTTTCAGCTGGACGCTGTTCCCCCTTGTCCTCTCCCTGCCCTCCCTGATCCAGAGCCCCTCTCCAGCTTTCCTGTAGGCATTTTGTCTACCCTTTATCTGCCTTTCAAGGACAGAAAGATGGAAATCGTTCCTGAGGGTCAGACATGACCACACTGGCATTACTTTGTGACACAGTATGTTTGTGTATCATGTTTCTTCCATTCTTTGAAAAAAAGCATGTTATGGCCATTTAAAAAGCCCAGCCTAATTATGAAATGAAACATCGTAATTGCATTTATCAGGAGCTTTTTTCAATCAAGCTGCAACACACACTGCCAAAGTTTAATTGTTTATACAAGAGCCAAAATTGATACGACACATTCCCTCTGAACCACCACACACAGTGCAGTAATTCATGCGGAGTTCAGTTACGCGACTGTGTTTGCAACTTTGATTTCAGAAACCACAAAGGCTACAAACACACTGGGTCTGGAGCTCAAGCTGAAGGGAGAGAAAATGAAAGGCCTCAGTCCTACACCATCACTGAATGGCTTTTAACCCACTGGAGACAGAAAAAAACACCTTCCAGGCAACAAAGAGAATCTCTGAGGACCGTTTCTTTACTCTGTTCTTCGTGCTTACTCTTGCATTCCTGCACATTGCAAGCAGGCAGCAAACCACGTTAGACACGGCATGGCAGCAGTGTGAACATGGCCAGGGCAGATTTCTTCTAAATCTAACAGTGATTGACAAATTTTCTGATTTTATATCAAATTTCAAGCAGGGAATTCATATTACACTAGCAACATTATTCCCAGAGTCAGCTACACCAAACTACCTGCTGACATAGAATCACAGAACCATGGAATGAAACATTTCTCCCTAAGATCTCATCTCAATCTCCCCTATTTCAGCTGAAACCCATTTCCCCTTGTCCTATCCCTGCACTCCCTGATCAAGGCCCCTCCCCAGCTTTCCTGGAGCCCCTTTCAGCACTGGAAGCTGCTTTAAGGTCTCCCCACAGCCTTCTCTTCTCCAGGCTGAACAAGACTCTCTCAGCCTGTCCTCGGATGGGAGCTGCTCCAGCCCTCAGATCATCTCAGTGACCTCCTCTGTCCTTACTCCAACAGCTCCATGTCCTTCCTGTGCTGAGGACTCCAGAACTGGACACAGGGCTCCAGGTGGGGTCTCACCAGAGTGGAGCAGAGGGGCAGAATCCCCTCCCTTGCCCTGCTGCTCTGGATGTGGCCCACGATTCTGTTGGCTTTCTGGGCTAACTACCTGCCAAAATGTAAGTGTAAATTTGACATAAACACTAGTTCCATTATGCACCAAAATAGAAAATGGAAAAGGAACTGACAGGAACAGCCAATGTAATTATTTCTTCTGAAGAGCAGACACCAGGCTGGGCCAAATCTCAAGAGATAAAGAAAGTCGAGAACCACTTGAGCTCAGACAACAACAATTATATTTCCTGGGAGCTGCAGACACATTGGTTCCTCTTCCCATCCCTTCCGCAATCACAGGAGGTGGCTGGCTGTTTTCATCAACCTCTCCAT
Source organism: Phaenicophaeus curvirostris (assembly GCF_032191515.1). NCBI lineage: Eukaryota > Metazoa > Chordata > Aves > Cuculiformes > Cuculidae > Phaenicophaeus > Phaenicophaeus curvirostris. The sequence continues at coordinate 2,159,132 of NC_091402.1, read as the reverse complement.
GTCTGAGGGACAGCAGTCATGGAGGAAAATTGAAGAAGGTTGAACCAAAAGGTGTTTCTGCTTCAGTAACGCTGCCTGCTTTAGATGTCTCTGTAGCTCTGTCACTGCGCTACAACCTTAATACTTCCATTTTCTCTCTCCACATCAAAAAAAACTTTTCCCCCCCTTTTTTTAAAAAATCAATGATAAAATTTGCTTTTATGGTTTCCCTTGGTAATTTATTCCATATGTTCCCCTTTGACCACGAGGCTTATCTTGTGGAATTCTCAGTTATGGCTTTTAACTTCCAGTCTTTCCTAGGTTTTGATACTATCTTCCCCTCTGAGGCCATGTTTTCACTTCCCTTTAACTTTCAAAACTGCAAGCTGCACACCCCACACCCAGCGGGGGCACAGCATGGGTGAGGACGACAGCACCAGCCTCTCCATCCAGCCTGTTCCCAACTATCAGATCACTCTTACAGCTCCTTCTACTTCCTCCACATGTTCTGTGGCTTTGTATAACCGCGGCAGACCTAGAGAAACTAGGGAGAAGAAAAGATGCCATCGGGGCATCCCAGCAGCACTGAAGGTGGTATAGAATCATGGAATGGTTGGGACCGGGAGGGACCTCAAAGCCCATCCAGTTCCACCCCCTGCCATGGGCAGGGACACCTCCCACTGTATCAGGTTGCTCAGAGCCCCATCCAGCCTGGCCTTGAACCCCTCCAGGGATGGGGCAGCCACCACTTCAGTTGGGACTGCAGCAGCAAAGATCCACTTAATCAGCAGATGACCAGGGAGCACAGGACATAAGATGGAGAAGTTCATGCCTGCAGTGTAATTTTGCATGTGGAAGCCATAAACTCAGCTGAGTTCCCCAAACCCCCTTCCTGGGAACTTTTTCCTAAGTTTCGCATTAAGCAAATTATTTCCATATGAGAAAAGTCCCAGCTCTTTCAGCTTTTTCTGAAATGACAAGGATACTTCAATTACCTAATCCTCTATCAGTAGTTCAGGATCAGACTCAGCCTGTGAGGAGCAGAGGCAGTCAACCCATCCATTTGTTTTGAGATGGGCCCTAAAGAAACCTTCCAGACAGTTCTACACTGCAGCACTTGAGTCTAGGAACCATATTTACCAAGTCTGAATTTCTTTTAACTGCTCATGGTTTGGATTACTAACCGATCTAGTGCTGTGCCTCATTAACCATACTCCAGATCATCTTCACTGTCAACTTCACTGTTCGCCTACCATGATCCCACGTGAAACATAACCAAGACCAGACAAGCACTTGCATTTTAGGTATAGAGGTACCCAGGAAAACGTTTAGTTTTTCCCAAACCATGTGTTTCAGTGGGGAGAAGAACAATGACCAGGGGTGCGAAAGAGGGTAGATATTTTCTTCTTTCAAACATTCAATATTCGGCAACCCATGTGGCACCTTACAGTGGCTTGTGGAAGGAACGCTGGTAATTTAGATTATCTTATTAGAAACAGAGAATCATTAAGGTTGGAAAAGACCTCAAAAACAACCAGTCCAACCACAAATCCCACTATGCCTACTAAACCATGTCCTGAAGTGCCACATCTACTCAATTTTTTAACCCCATTCAGGGATGGAGACTCCACCACTGCCCTGGGCAGCCTCTGCCAGAGCTTCACCACTCTGTCAGGAAAGTAATGTTTCCTCATATCCGATCTAAACCTCTACTAGTGCAACCTGAGGTCATTTCCTCTCATCCTATCACTTGTTACTTGGCAGATGAGACCAGCACCCACCTCACCACAACCTCCTTTCTGGGAGCTGCAGAGAGTGATGAGGCCTCCCCTCAGCCTCCTCTTCTCCAGATCAAACAACTCCAGGTCCTTCAGCTGCTCCTCATAAGATTTGACTATTCAATTATTGCTACATTAAACAGCATTCTGCATGCTCTCAAGCTGCATTCATTGAGCTCTCTCTTCCTTTTGAATGATTTATGTATTATGGTATATTGCTAAAATGGACGTTCAGCATTTACAAACATGAAATGCCTCTGTCTGTTTATATAACAAAACCTTTCCCACACACCTCTCCCTCCAGCACACAAGGAACGATTTGCTTACCAGAGAAAGAGCAGTTACTGAACTGCTAAATCCATTCTCTCTCTCACTCACACACACAACCACAAAAGAATAACTTTTGTTTATGGGTAAGAGGACAAACCATCCCTCGGTGCATACCTGTTGGTGTTATACTCTAAACCCCCAACTTCCTTGCTTGCCTGCAAAAGATCAAGAATTCCTGCTGAACTTCCGCTCTCTTTCTTTACTTTGGAATTGCGCCCTGGCTTTGCCTCTGTGTCAATGTGAAGCAAATCTTCATCTGACGAGTCATCACTCTGCAAAAAGAAGGAAATGGCTCAAAACCCCCAGAATCTCACTAAGTCGACAAGAACATCACCAGAATTTCAGCTGCTCCTTCAAGAACACAGGGCTAGCATTCATAATTTGCTTTCACGTAAGAAAAACAGCAACAAAACCAGGTACACAGTAAAAATCTGTCCTTGCAACCTGTCAGCATGGTAGGTTTTTCTTTCCCCTACCAATCCTGGGAGAGTCAGCTTTGAGATCTGACCCTGCACATGGGATCAAACCAGTGTTGTCTCCAGGTGCTGTGTTGCCTTCTCAGCCCTGGCTCCTGTTCTTGGGTCACGACCCACGCGGCAAAAGAAGCAAACGTGTGGCCAGATCTCTGTCTGCCAAGATACACGTCAGGGCACGGGTCTATGTCCAGCAGGACCATTAACAGGGCCAATTCAGATACAGGGACAGATCCACTTCTGCCATCCCTATTCCAAGAGAACAGCTTGATCTGACAGAGGAATGGGATAGACACGTACAAACAGCAGCATGAGACCACTGACAGCAGCTACCTGCATTCACCCATCTTTCTGGGGCCGGGATTTCTCTGCACTGCTTTCTAGAATATAACAGAACTACTTCTTTCCCCATCGCTGCCCTGCTTTCAGGTCTCTAAAAGTCCGGTATTGCTCACACTGCCAATCCCCGTTCTCTCCAGGCACCAGCCTCTCTCTTCAGGCTTCTGCAGAGGGATTACCAACATTACCCTGTTCTCTGTGCACCAGACACCAGGCATCGTTTACTGACTGAAGCAGGGAGGTCTCCACTTGCTCTTCAACATCCCTGATCCAAACCAAGATGGAAAAGACTCTAGTTCTTAAGGCCACACACTTCGGTAACCCACACTTCTCTGTTAACATGCTGGTTTGCTTTTCCTGATCGGTTCAGATATGAATTTCTATGAACCACAGTCAGGTAAAACATTTAATTTTAATGTAATTTAGTATCATTTCCTTTCCAACACTGACCTCCAGTGCTAACACAGAGCAAACTTAAGCCTGTGCTGTCTGGCTTCCTGAAGGTAAAGTATAGGCACTTTGACACTGACTCAAGTCAGGGACACACGAAAGCATCATGATGAGTCAAGGGCATTCTGGATGTAAGCCTGTAACAGGCAGAGGGAAACTCTAAGTTACAGCAAAAAAAATCTTTCACTGGCAACAACAGGTATTAAACGGCTTCTAGCAATGTGAAATGCCAAACGACATGAGTTCAGTTGTGTGAGCTTGACTCTGAGTTTTATCTGTCAAAAGTGAACATGGAAATTTAACGGCCAGTGTTTAAAGCACATGGAAAGGGCGGGGACAGACACATGTTGGGGGCACAGCTTGGACAGACCCTGTGTCTGTCAGCAATGTAGGATCAAGCCTGGTACGACAGAAAACTCCTTCTAATCCTTCTCACTCCTTTTTACGGTTCGCTCCAGGTCTGGTGGTTCTGTGCAACTGCCTCGGTTCCCACACACGCTTCCCACCAGGCCCAACCATGTACAAGGAGCCCAAGCCACAGCTCCAGATTATGCTTAGTCCTTGCACTGTCTGAATGCTCCGTGTTCTGGGCAGGCTGTGATGGTGGAATAATGGAGAGGATGTGACGGCATCCTGGCAGAACGCTTTGCTGTTGCTGTTAAGAGGCACACAAAGGGCGCTTGCTTGTGACAGATACAATAATGACCATACCTTGTACGATACCGACTCCACCTTTGGCTTCTTAACAGGAGTGTGCTGCAGAGTGTCTTTTTTATCTGATAAAACTGCATTAAAAAAAAAGAAAAACAACATCATTGTTCTTTGCCCTTCAAAAGAAAGCCCTCCTAAGTTGTAACTTCTACAGCAGTTCAACACCATTAATATTGGACTGGCAGTTGAGATGAGGTTTCTTTATCATAGAAACATGGAATGGTTTGGGTTGGAAAAGACCTCAAAGCCCATCTGGTCCCACTGGTCACTCAATGCCCCATCCGACCTGGCCTTGAACTCCTCCAGGGATGGGGCAGCCACCACTGCTCTGGGCAACCTAGGCCAGGGCCTCCCCACCCTCACAGCAAAACATTTCTCCCTAAGATCTCATCTCAGTCTCATCTCTTGCAGCGCAGTATGATTCCCCCTCATCCTGTCCCTGCGCTTCCTAATAAAGAGCCCCCTTACAGCTTTTTTGTAGGCATATATCATATACCACATATATTTTAAAGACTAATTTGGGACAATCAACAGGTAAGACTTTGTTTTGCAGATACAAACAAAATGGGAAATATCCTTACAAGGCAGTTCTCTTTTTGTAGTGTTCTTCTTCCTTCTGATTGGAAACTCATCAATTTTTAGTTCACCATCATCTGACACATATTCATATTCATCTCGTACAGGTTTTGCTTTATCTTCTTTAAAATTCTGCAGTGACCCAAACACACTTGTATTCACCTGGGTTTTGACTCCCTTTGAACTGAAAAGAAAGAATTACAGATCAGTAACAATACTCTGATAGGAAAACACCTTGTGAATCGACAGAAAGGAAGGCAATGAATATCTTCATGTAGAAAGCTCAGTCAACTTGAATACTTCCAGCAAATCATGGAATTGTTGAGGTTGAAAAAGACCTCTCAGCTCATCCAGTCCAAGTGTCAGCCCAACCCCACCGTGCCTGCTAAACCCTGTCTCCAAGTGCCACCACCACATGTCATTTGAACATCTCCATGTATGGAAACTCCACCACTGCCCTGGGCAGCCCGTGTCAATGCTTCATCACTCTTCCAGTAAAGAGATGCCACAGAAATTCAAATAATTTTACAAACACATTTCCGTACATACGGTTTATATCTCAAAATCTGATGCTGAGTTAGAGTGGCCTCGGTCATCTCCAAATGAGCACTATGCCATTTAAAACTAACTCAAGGTATATCGTGACAAGCACCATGCACACCAGCAGGGAATTCTGGTCTGCAGAGATCATCTAACAGTGTCTTAAAAACCTCGCCTGAGTCAGATCTGCACACCACCCACTTAATACAATTTGACAAGTAAGAACCTGCAGTACCAGAACATGAGACACTGCCTAGATACTGAAATCACTGCTCTGAAGCAAAGCACCAGCCTCAAAGGCAGGTCGTTGCCCTTACAGCCAACTATGCTGAGTTCTGGCAAAATCAAATTCTAGAGCAAAGAACTCTTTGCGTAAGGTATTTTCTACATGGACCAAAAAGGCAAATTTTCATCTTCTTGTCTAAAAAACATAAATAATGACAAGACATTTTAATCTGGTTTTTTTTAATGTTGATGTGTATTATTTTTCTTCCTTACCCAAGCAACTTCTTATTGGAGAATGAGAATGTAAATTTGTTATCCTTATTTCCTGATAAAGGGGTCTTTTCCGATTTATGCTCCTCTTCCATTTTGAGAAGGGAATCAGGTTTGCTGTTCTGAAAGGCAAAAGACCCGAAATCAAGTAATACAATTAGCTGAATGAGTTGTTGCTATTTCAGATTCCCAGGTAACATCCGAGAATCCATCGATCCATATGCAATGAAGAGTATGTTGCCCCAGATGTGGTAACTAAAAAGGCTCACCGTCTTCCCTAGAATACATGACTCAGGGACTCGTGCCCAGTCAAGAAGCGCTTCACGGTGAAGGAGAGAATCTATTTGTGCCTGCAACCTCACAAATATGACTGCAGTTTATTCCCAGGCTCCACTCCTTGCACCCCTTCAGAAAAGCCTGAATTATGAATGTAATAATTTCATATCGAAGTCATTCAATGCAAAGGAAAGCTTATTTTTTAAGCATCACCTTAATACTTCCCTAAGCAGTACTGGCTGTGGGATTAATTGGTACCTATTGATCTAATCACATTAACCGTGACTTTTGTTAACACAAAAAAATTAGCTGTCTCTAATGTTAATGATTCACAATTCATAGAAGTTTCCCCATGTGAAAATACAGGTGATTTGTCTGATTTCAGAGAATTTGTTTGCACCCTCGCCACCAGAAGTTCTCAAAGCAGGCAAAATCCAGACACCTGTTTCAATGTCACCATGTTTTAAATGGTACCTGGAGAAAAAGCGTATTATTCTATGAATGTATTTTACTCATCTTACACCAGCCCTCCAGGAAGGCAGGCTTTTGATCCATATGGCATAATTTAGATTTCACTAATTCGCCTTCTATATCATTATTAGTTCTTGATTTCTCTAAAACAATGTTAAAGTTAGAATCACTGAAGAGATCAGCACTGAAAAATCTCACTATTAGCAGCGTTCCCACTGCCTTCACCAAGGGTAAGGATGGACAATTCCGCATTTGTTTTTGAAGAAATCTCCCCTCTATCCCCCACTTCCTTTATCCACGATTACTTGGTTATTTTCCACTCAAAATTCTTCCTTTAGGAACTGAAAACTGGCTCGCACCCGCTGCTTAGGTAGAGCTATGAACGTTTCTCCACCCTTGACTTGTTGCCACATGGCAGAGCCAGCAGCAGAATTTAACAGGAGATAAGTATTTAACAGGTAATATAACTACCTTATATTTCCATTTGGCTTCAGTTTTGCTTTTATTTTGCTCTCGAACTTCAAATTTCTCCACCTCATTCTGCTTACCAGCAGTTTCCTTATTGGGAACACTTAAAACATTCTTGGCAGCCTGGGGAAAAAGTCAGCACAGAATCGTAATGAGGATGGAGTGCTGGCATGTTACTGAAACACATTTATTAGCTGGAATATAACATGAGATATTTTTGGAAACTCCTCTTCTGATTCATTCTTTCTGAATCCAAACATGAGATTCCATCAAATATTGCTGCTGCAGAGAAGGCAGAAGGTGAGCTGCATTTCTCCTTAACACCAGCACACCAACATACGAATCTCCCTGCCCACTGCTCCGTGGACAGGTTTGCAAAACACATAGGAACCACTGGGAAGTTCAGAAGGATTTTAGAAAAGATTTATGGATACTTCTTAACAAACAGCGTACAACACGTTGCTCTGTCAGTGCCTCAAAGAAATCCTGGCCCCTACTGAAGTCAGCAAAATTCACGTCGCATTAAAGGACATCAAATTGAAACTTGTCCTACATGGGCAAAAACAGAAGCAAGCTGTTGTTTTTATCTTCATTCACTCATTCTGCGGCAAAATCTCACGTAAAGAAGATGCTTCAGAAATGAGTTCCTTCATCTTTGATAACCAATAATCAGAATCACAGAATGGTTTGGGTCAGGAGGGACCTCAAAGCCCATCCAGTTCCGCCTGCCCTTTCATGGACGTGGACAACAATGAAAATGCACACAAGAGTGCTTATAACACTTGAAATAAGGATGTTACAGATGCAAGGGGCAAAAAAAAGCCATTAAAGACGTCTTTCAGTTTTTATCTCACCTCAGTCTAGGCAGGGAACTGGCAGTAGTTTGCCAGACTCAGTTTGAATCAAAAGAATCCAAATCAAATGGATAACCAAGCAAACAGTTAAATCAAATCAAGAAGATATAAAAGGTGATAACCCAGCATTTACAAAACTTTAACCTTCAGTGAAGACAGAGTTTTACACTGTGTTGCTTAAATTATGTTTTTCATGAGACATAAGAGTGATTTTTACCCCTATTTCAATGAGAGAAAAGAGAGAGGTTAACATCTGACCCACCTTCCCCTTCTTTGGCGTCTCGATCTTCGTCAAAGCCTCCTTCGTGTGCGCCTCCAGCAAGTCAAGATTTGGGATGGCTGGCGGCGGGCTCTCTTTTGCCTTCTTTCCTTTCTTTTTGCCTTCTCCCTTAACTTTAGGTGTTTTGGGAGGCTTAGGGGGTTTGGGTGGCTTGGGAGGTTTGGGAGGTTTGGATGGCTTGAGTTGTTTGGGGGTTTTCACAGTTTTGGGAGTCTTTTTTTTAGGGAGTTTTTCTACCGGTGGGGGCAGAGGCGTCACTTGGACAGGAGATGGTGCCTCCTCTTTCTCCACAGGACAGATCTCCTCGGCATTCGTGTTGGCACTCGTGTCTGCTTTGCTGGCTTTCGAAGCGTTCTGTAGTTTAGCACAAAGCAGGGAGGCATTCAGACCCATTCAAGGCTCATGTTAGATATTCGCCCCCTTCCCCTTCTTACAGAAACAAACCCCGAAGATCGCCCCTTCCATAATGGGGGAACTGCATCCACAGGTCAGGCTGGCCAGGGAATGAAGACCCCATCCCACGCAATGATAAAGCCGGGCTCACCACTAATTCCTGCCCCCAGAGTTGCTCAAACACAACTTTGGCCTGGAGGAACTCCAGCGGCTTCATAAGAACTGCAGCGCTCGCCGGGTTCTGTCATCAGGTAGGGCTGTTAAACGCGCTGCCCGTACAAACAAAAGTATCAAATGAATGGCCTTTTGTTCAAAATGCTAACCAGCTCAAGCACAAACCACTTCCATTTAATTCAGCTGTCATAAATGTAGCATGATCATCTTTTGTGCCCTCAGGAAAAATAATCAGTAAAATAGCTGCCCAATTAAAATTAACACTGTCTGACTAATTAAAAAGAAATTATTTTCTGCTTAACTTGCTATTCTGACAATCAGAAAACTTAAATACTACATCAAAGCTAATAAAAGGACAAGATATAGTTCAATTTTGAGGTCTTTGGATATAGTTAGAAAAGAGATGGAATGTAATGCAGTGTCTTCTTAAAACAACTGAACACACTATGGTCACCTGGCACGGTCACACATCTCCACTAAGTGGAAGATGATGCCTCCATGTAACCTCTATTTTTGGCAGGTTTTGGGTTGGTTTTGGGTTTTGGAAGGTGTATATCATTATTATTGCATCTGCTACAGCAACTCCACCTAGGAGCCAGCCAAGACCAAGGCTTCCAACTGGGACAATGTACAGGAAGACTGTCCCAAGTTCAGACAACATCATAGACCAACGAACATAAGGCAAAAGAGTTACCACATAGGGAGCATGATCACAGGGACGGCAACAGTGTTCCTGGAGTTCTATCATATTTTGGGGTAGGGAGTAGCTAAAGGGAAAGAGAAAACAAGGATGGAGGGGGAGGTGTGGCCAGTCAAGCTAGGAGAAAGCAGAGGAGGAAGGATGTGGGATAGGCAGACATGGCACAAAGCTGTGGAGAAAGCAAACAGGAGCCCAGGATACGTGGCGAGTCAGCCACAAGTAAGAGTACTGAGCAGTCCCCCTGCTGCAAAACCTCATATGAATTCTTCTAATGAAGACAGGGGGAAAAAAGATTCCTTTATTTCCAGTATCCTTTTTGTAGACTAGATCATTAGAAGACCCACAACATAGCATGAAAAGAGCACAAACCTCACTTAATCTTATTTCTTTGGCAAGGTCCTTGATAAGTTGTGCTGGTTTGAAGTTTTCCGGTAGTTCATCTTCATGCTCTGCTAATGCCTGAAACAGAACAAAGCCAGATTGCTGTTTCCATGCATGGCTTTTTAACAAAATGTAAAAATCCCCTCATTGGGTGACACATCTCTATTTTCCCTATGTACTGAAATCAACACTGACTGCCATTACTAGTCCAAATAAGGAAAAAATATACTTTTTTTCCCCCCTTCTGGACACTATAGCAAATAGTTGTCCTGAGAAGACAATTACATCAACAGACTTTTCTGGATATTATTGCTTTTTCACAACTGTAACATCGCTTTGCTCACACCCTTACAGGAGATTCTGTAGGAAATTCCTTTTCTGACTATCTATAAGGAGAGATTTGTGTCTTCAACGCGTGTAACAGGCACATACCTTGTCAGCAGAGTGGCTTGGGAGCTCCCTGACAGGACCACCACCATTTGCACTCACCTGTCACTTAACACTCAAAGCCCAACTCTACCTAAATACCAGCAGCCTGACTTGCTGTGACTCACTACTTCCCATCTGCATGGCAAGTGGAAAAAGAAATGGGGCAACATGGAGAAGAGAGCTTCCGCAACAGAGAAGAGCTTCCACACCGGAGAAGAGCTTCCACACCAGCCAGTCCTTCTACAAGAAACCAGGGAGCAATTCCGAGTTCAGCCTCGAGCACTGGGTTTCCGCAGTAGGGAGCTGCCAAATTTTCACCTGGGACAGTCCTCAAACCAACCTAATTGCGTACATAACACTGGGTACTGATCCATTCTTAAAATGTCTGAGAATCCCAAAGCTGCTAGTTCATAGAATCATTGAATCATTAACATTGGAAAAGATCTCTAAGCTCACCAAGTCCAAGCCCTGTTCACGTTTTATGATTGAATGGCCTTGTCTCCTGCAGCTAATTCTCCAAAACTTCAGGAGCAACACATGCGAGAACACCACTTCTGAAATTACTGCAGCAGGAAATTGAGGCTGCAAATCCCTTGAAGCCTTTTCTCCAACCACGATGTATTTCCTGGCTCAATTAACATGTTGACCTGCAGGAAATGGTCACCTTGAGAACACAAAAATGCGGGTATTGTTCTATATATGCAACCTCTGTCTGCTTCATTGATTTGGCACGTGAAGGCCAGGTTGGATGGGGCTTGGAGCCCCTGATGCAGTGGGAGGTGTCCCTGCCCATTGCAGGAGTAGAACTGGATGGGCTTTGAGGTCCCTTCCAGCCAAACCTTTCTGTGATTCCATGATTCTATGAATATGCTAAGAGTCATAAGATCACTCAGTACCCTTTTGGTCATGGACAGAATTGGCTCTTCTAAAACTCCGGTGGTGCCTTTTTTATGCTGACTCCTCATGTGACACTGTGGAATCCCCTCTTCACCTGTCCACCCAATCCCTTCTCTTTGGGATTTTCAAATTAGCTGGTTTGCTATGGAAGTATTATTTGTTGTAGCATTTGCTCACTGTTCCAGTGACAGACAAATGTGAGGGACAGAACATTAAAGCAGGCTGCTTCTCCTACCTGTTTTTTAGTCCATGACCTGAAAGCACCATTGAGAATTTTTGCTCCTTGAAGTAAATGAGCAGGAGGCTGCTGCCCAGCTTTATGCAAGCCTGAGGAGAGTGAAAAAAAAAGGAACATTATTAAACACTGTGTTGTAGTTTAAGCTAAAGTAGAATTTATTTTCTGACTTCAGCTAAGTCTAATCTAAGTAACTTCATTTTCTGAAAGTTCACCGCGTGTTTTTCTGACAGTTCCTCTCCAGCAGTGATCATATGGGGCAGAAAGGCCAGAACTTACACTTATTCCTTTGGAAACCAAGGAGGTGGCACCTGCAGGGAGGAGCAAACAGGAGAGGTGGCCCCAACCTGACCAGCAGAGTATTCCATCCCATGTACATTACACTTGGGATAAAAGTGAGGGATCACAAGGGTCTCGCTCTCTTCTGCAATGGCCAGCACCCAGTGAGGACCTCGTCTGTCTGTTTGCCCCTGGTCCTGGATCCGTGTATTCCCGAATTCAGTTCCTCAGCCCAGCTCCCTCCTGGCCACGATCCATTCCCTCGTGTCTGCTCTGCAGCATTTGTGGTGACATATGGTCACCAAGGGGGAGGGTGGGGATGTGATCTCATATATTTGCATAGATTTTATTACTTTCTATTATTTTAATTGTATTATTATTATTTCATTAAAGCTGTAGTTTTAGTTTCCAACCCGCAAGGTTTTTTCCTTCTCATTTTCCTTTCCCTGGGCATGAGGGGAAGGGAATTGGGAGCCCAACTGCTTGGGGAAGGGAATTGGGAGCCCAACTGCTTGGTTTTAGCTGCCGAAATCGGCCAGGCCAGGGCTAACCCGTGACACGCTGCTAGCAAATGTTGCTTTATATAAAGTCTTTAATTTGAAAAAGTTTAACTGTGAAAGCTATCTCTGAAAGCTGGAAACCACCAACGAATCCCTGTTGTAACTGGACAGTAATAAGGAGTATATTTACTGTGTCATAAATCCAACTCAGCCTTCCTACACCGTGCTCCTGTCAGTTATGTCTACACTGGCAATCCTTCCGGCTCCTTTCTTGGTCCCACACTCAAGCTAGCTTCCCTGGCCACACATTCTAGGCTGTAGGAATAAAAAGGTACTGTCAGCAGCTCCTTGATTCTGGCTGAAAAAGCAAGTACCAATAGGTGGAAACAAAGGTTAGAGTGGGCAAAGCATTTCACTTCTGCACAGGTCCAAGTGTGCCCGAATGCTCGCCTTCAACTCCAGCTTCCATTCCGCTGGTCACTAGGGAGCCCCTTCCAGGACACACTCACAGGGACCCCTCACCTGCCTTCTTAATTAGACACATTTTTCTCGTTAATAAAAAGGATCTGGTGGTGTCTCTCGACACATTCCGTGATAAAAAAATAGAGGCAAAGAGCAAAGTGAGACCGAATCTGCCAAGATCACACGCACACGGGTGTTTGGATCAGCTCCAAAGGAATCTGACAGGGGAGATTTTGAAGTCCACAGAAAACTTGGCTAAAATTCTCAGTGCTCCTGCTGGCCACATCTCCGATGTCCCTGCGGCCTCGCATGTATGTGACCTGCCCAGGAACTTCACCTGGGATTGGCAGAGTGATGGGACAAGAAACTGCCACTCTATGCCTTGGGCTGACAGCGTGTCCAGACTTGACAGGTAACTAAAACCTAAACCAAATGTTGCACCATTCTGTGCCTCTGAGGCAACATAAATGCATTTTATGAAGAAGATGAAACCTTCCCTTAGGCACAGGTAAGAAGGGCAGTTAAGATCCCTCCTCGAGTGAGACAGTGGGACAGTAAGGGCAGAGCTGGACCAGATCAGCATGTTCTGCTGGTACGTTAGAAGTAATTTTCCCAGACTGATTTTGGGCCCTGTCCACCTTCTACGTGACAGGTCAGCAGAAACAGGGTAACTACCTCCCCCAAGCTGAGCAACTGAGGCAGGCAACAAAACGCAGCTTTACCTTTGAACGTCTCTAGTAGATGTTTTCCCATATACCAACATGCAGTTTCGAAGTTTGGAAACTGGGTCAGACTGACGATTTTCAATCGTCTTTCTACTTCATATGCCCTGCAATACAAAGCCACATGAACTTAGAGCAAAGCAGGTTAGAGGTCCATCACACGTGACAAGCGCTGCTTATAAACACCCGCAATTCACCTTGCAGTGCTTCACTTCTTTGTGCTGCAGCCACGTGTTCTGGCATCAGACCAAAGCAAAACATAAAAATAACACTAGTAAGAAATGGTGGGATACAGTGTGAGACAGCTTTATAGCATTATTCATCCAGCATCAGTGAAGAAATACTTGTGTTGTCTTACACGGGGCAGGTGGGGGCTTACCCAGAAGAGGAACGAACCATTCTGGGGTAAAACTCCTGAGTTTTTAACAGTTCTTCCTTCAGGATTTGTCCACATCAACCCAAGCGCCTCACACACCCTTCCATGCGCTACACAATGGGTGTGAAGACAGCTTGGAATAACTCAGCACAGGAGAACACGGTCAAAGGGGACAAAGATGGGTATACTCTACTGCCCAACAGAGCTAAATCAACATTACTGCAAATGTGGACTAATTAATAGGAGAGCGGATGGCCAATTTATCAGTTTATCCAGCCTAAAGAAGAGGAAGCTGAGGGAAGACCTTATCACTGTTTACAACTGCGTGAAAGGAGGTTGTGGCGAGGTGGGCATTGGTCTCTTTGTCCAAATGACAGGTGACAGGACAAGAGGGAACGGCCTCAAGTGGCACGAGGGGAGGTTCAGACTGGACATTAGGAAAAACTTCTTCACTGAAAGGGTTCTCAAGCACTGTCAGAGGCTGCCCAGGGAGGTGACTGAGTCACCATCCCAGCAGACGGGCAGATGAAGTGCTTAGGGCTAGGGTTCAGTAGTGGGCAGGTACAGTGGGACTTGATGATCTCAAAAGTCTTTTCCAATCTATGGAGTCTATGATTCTATGAAAAACTGAGCCTCTCCCTCACTTTAGATTTCAAACACAGATTACCTCATCTGCATTTCAACACTTAGACTGTGTAGGAAATGTCCTGCAAAGGCCAGGCAGTCTACAGGTGTTAGAGTTGCATAAATCCAACCTGTAAGAGAAGGAGAAGAGTCTCAAGGATAAAAACCAGAATGACAATAACAAAGACTTTATTCACAATATGATGCTCATACTTAGCAACCTACTTTCTAGGTACCACACGGCTCTTCAGCCCAAGACAGCACCAGAACCAGTTAGATCTTCTTGTTATGCAGGACAAAAGCCCGGCCCAGGATGGTGCAATGCAACTCTGGCTTCCAGTCTCAGGACAACCTCCAGTGGCACAGACAGCGAAAGGGGACACACTGCTCACATAGCTTTCTTGTTACTGTGAAAAGCAGCAGCAGCAACACAGTGGCAGCTGCTGTCACATGACCATAAAAATATGTGACAGCTTCTGACGCTGCCTTTATTCCAGTGTCAGGAACAGGTGCCTTCCAAACTTTTATTTTCATACAAAAATCCATTCAAATTAGTGAATCTCTATAAATTGCTTAGTGTTTATTCCACCATCTGCTCCACATACGGCCGTTAGAGAAATACCTGCTTTCCACTTTTTACATTCAAGGTAAAATTCAACTGTGCAAACATTCTGTGCAAGAATATGCTCACACAAAACAACAGCATCACTGGATGCTGCTCCTGAAACTCAAGTACCAGGGTTGTGACTTACTCACACTGCCCAGATGTCTCAGCTTGGAGTACGGATGGAGTGGGCAGCGCATCGTTTAAAGGCACAGAGAGGAGGAGGAAATCTCTGTCCCAAGAGACTACAGTTTCAACGGGGAGTGCTGGGAGCAGCAACACAAATGAGGAAATAATTGTTCACGGTGAGAGGCAGGTGACAGACAGGAGCAGGAGTAGAAATGCATTCAATTAAAACTCTACTCTATCTGCTGATCAACTCCCCACCCTTATGAAGATCCTCCCGGGAAATGACAAAAATAAAATCCACCATCCCAAATCTGCAATGAAAGCCCAAGCACACCAAGTCACCCATAAAACTTCTCACTGCAAGAAGGGCATTGAGGGGCTGGAGCGTGTCCAGAGGAGGGCAATGGAGCTGAGGAATGGTCTGGAGAACAAGTCTGATGAGGAGCAGCTGAGGGAGCTGGGGTTGTTTAGCCTGGAGAAAAGGAGGCTGAGAGGAGACCTCATCACTGCCTACAACTACCGGAAAGGAGGTTGCGGTGAGGTGGGTATTGGTCTCTACTCCCAACTGACCAGTGATAGGATGAGAGGAGATGGCCTCAAATTGTGCCAGGGAGCTTTAGATTGGATATTAGGAAATATTTCTTCACCAAAAGGGCTCTCAGGCACTGGAACGGGTTGCCCAGGGAAGTGCTAGAGTCTCCATATCTGTTGGCATTTAAAAGACAGGTAGATAAGGTGCTTAGGGATATGGTTTGGGAGTGGACAGGTACGACTGGACTCAGATCTCAAAGGTCTTTTCCAACCAAACGACTTTATGATTCTATGAAAAATCAGTGACACCTAGGTCTTCAGTCTTCTGTGAAACAGTAAGTGCACACTCCCACCTCATTGTCACAGGAAATCAATAACTGTGGAAAGGATTTTGTGGGGAGTCATGGTCAGAAAGTAATCCAACATGAGTTCGTTGTTAGACGGCAAAAGAGAGAGAACTCATGAGTTACTACAACCCAGCCAGACCAAGAGCAGAACACTCTGCCTCCTCCTTCGTACTTTCTCAGAGAAAGCCATCCCATCACATCCCTCGAGCATTTTGGACCTGCTCTTCAGCAGCTCTAAACAAGCAGGAAACCTCACCTTCACCAGCCTGCTCACCTGATGGAATGAAGAGTGTCTGTCCTTGTTTAACTGTGCATTTGTAACATTTATCTACTTGGTCTGCAAAAAACATCTCACTGTGGTTTGCTGCCGATTGCCAGCGTTCGTAAAGAGAAACATTTGCAGGGGCTGGTTTGATGAGATAAAATATCTTTTCTCCCTGAATTAGAAAACATAAAATTAGCAACAAGCAGCCAAAGCAAGCACTGCTGCACTGGCAGAGACACATGCACACATTTATGTGCACACAAATATTTACCTAAAGAAATACATAGCATTATGTATTTTAACACTATTGAAATAAAATTTACTTGGCAGCTTCGTACAGGACGGCTGAAATAATCACATCACCAGCTGACCACATCTGCTGCCATTTGTGGGACTGGTGTTGCAAAAGGTTTACAGTGCCAGATTCCACGATCCTGCAAAAGCAGGATGTCACACCTTAAGGGTCTTAAGCAACATATGTGCAGAAGGCATTAAACAAATATTAAAATCCAAACAGACTGAAGACACACAGACAACTTCACATTCCAAGTGGCTTCTCTGGTGCTAACGACAGTGCACCCACTCTGTGCATTTCCTACGGATACTGTTGGGAAAAAAAATCCTGAGACCTGAATTTTTGAGAGGATTTTAGGCTGATCTTTGCATATAAAACTGAGTTCGTTATTAGATACAGCACAAAAACCTGACCCCTCACCTTCAGCACATGGTACCATGCAGAAGCTCCTCCAGAATCTATGTGGAAATCCGTGTAGCTGTCCTTCACGCAGATCAGGCAGTACTTGGTGACTTTTGGCTTAGCCAGAAGAGCATCGTCAGGCCAATAGTTTTCCACCCAGGACAACTTCTTAACTATATCTGGAGGCTCTACGAAACTGGACATCCTTTCAGAGAGAATGAACAACAAATATGCAGCTTTTTAGGGAAGGATACAACAAGAATTTTGATAGGAATGGTTGGACTCGATGACCCGGTGGGTCTCTTCCAACTTGGTTATTCTATGATTCTAAGAAGCAGTGTGGGATCTAACACTGGCACAGCACTCTGAGGCAGCTCCACACATGTCCACGGAACTGCTCTGCAGGCCAGGAGAACTGCTTACAGACAGAGGTTTAAGGCTTTTCAACTATAATGACCTAGCAGCGATCCCTTGACTTCTTGCACCAGCAGCATTTATGATCACATAGATGCTGTCACTGCCTTTTGCCATGCAGGCTCAACATGTAGGTTAACCTTGTAGATTATCATCAGCAGCGCTGATATCACAGCCACTTTTCCAGCCCTTTCAGAAGGAACATGAAATGTGCACTCTCTTACAGAAATGCTCTGACAATCCTTAAAAATTCACACGTTTAGCATTAAAAATCCTGATAATAATGACTTTAACACGTAAGGACTAAATAAGTCTTGATTTGATTTTGAAAATGTTTTGATCTAGACTGACAAAATGACATGAAGAGCTCAGAAGAAGGAAAAGGTGTGACCCTGGGAGATAATGTGAATGTATTTAAAATAAAAAACATATAATATTAATTTATATAATTTATACAAAAGAACATAGTTATTTACAATGAGCACATCCATGAAGATGATCCCAGGGCTGGAGCACCTCCCATCTGAGGACAGGCTGAGAGAGCTGGGGTTGTTCAGCCTGGAGAAGAAAAGGCTCCCAGGAGACCTTAGAGCAGCTTCCAGGACTGAAAGGGGCTGCTGGAAATCTGGGGAGGGGCTCTTGACCCGGGAGGGCAGGGATAGGACAAGGGGGAACGATTTTCAGCTGCAGGAGGGGAGATTAAGATGAGATCTTGGGAAGAAAAGTTTTGCTGTGAGAGTGAGGAGACCCTGGCCCAGGGTGCCCAGAGCAGTGGTGGCTGCCCCATCCCTGGAGGGGTTCAAGGCCAGGCTGGATGGGGCTTGGAGCCCCTGATCCAGTGGGAGGTGTCCCTGCCCATGGCAGGTGGTAGAACTGTATGGGCTTTGATGTCCCTTCCAACCCAAAGCATTTCACAATTCTATGATTCTATGTTTCTATATTGTATATATTTATTTGCATAGTTTATATATTAATATAGAACATATACAATACATCACAGCAAAGATAATGTAGTGGCATGATAAACGGGTACTAAAAGTGTTTCCTTCCAGAATGTGCTCAATTTTATACTTAAGTAGTCTAAAATTTGGACTAATATTTGCAGGGGGTGGAGATTCATTGTTGGACACTCTCAGATATCACATCAGTGAAAACATCTGCACTTCAAACTACGATTAAATGCCCCCATGTCTCATTTATGCTACTGTCAAGCACTGATAACAATGGCTCCGTTTAAAATGGCAGGGGAAGATGGAGCAGCACATTCAATTAAAGCGTCACTGTCTGTGCTAAGAAATAAAATATTTGCTAGTTAATGTCTAAATTAGCAGCTTATGACTGACAGCTCCAGCAGCCCTTCCGAACAAAAGACCTCCCGTCATTCTAGATAACGACAGAAAGCTAAAAAAAACTCAGCTTAAGATACTGGTAATCTTGGAAGCCCATAATTACGAGAAATGCTTTCTGCAGGAATGGGTGTGCGCTACCAAAACACTAATGACAGAGCTAAAGGTAACAGCTTTAAAATAAATGAGCACGCAATTATTCATCAGCCTCCTACTCTAGGGCTACTCAAAGTCTTCTTGCTAAAAGGGAACACTCACCAAAACAGCCATTCTTTATTTTCATCTTGACATTCATCGTCTTCTGGATAGTGTTCGTATATAAAGGAATCTTTTCCTGCTCTGACACTCCCCTTCCAGAAGTACCGGCCACCCAGGATGACCAGAAGTGTACAAATTGAGCTGCACAGCTCCACGAATTATAAAGTGGTTTGGGTTGGACAGGATCTCAAAGCCCATCCAGTTCTAACCCCCCTGCTATGGGCAGGGATATCTCCCACTGGACCAGGTTGCTCGAAGCCCCATCCAGCCCCTAATGTTCCATTCTGGTAGGTGCACGCTGCTGGCACAGCGATGCCGACGACGCGCAGATGTGGGTTACCACAACGCTCGCCCCTTTTGACTGCTAAGTGCCGTTCTCACAGAGCAAACAGCATTTTCATCTCCGTACTTTGACTGAACTGCCCGCACATGGACGACGCAGTGGAGAGACAGAGCAGCAAGAAGCTGCTATCCAACAGTCAAAGCACTGGGAACCAGTGAAGACAGAGGTTGTTCAAACTCCCCCAGCCAAACCCCACCGCACATCCCAGACACCGCTCAGTGCATCAGGCTGGACTCTTACCTCGTGTCCGAGAACTCCAGGTTGGTGACGTTGAGGACCCTTTTCCTGTTTGTACTGTAGTAGTAATCCACAAATTCCTTGAGCTTCATCTTGCAGTCCTTCTGTTTGGTGACATCAGTGACATCAACGCTCCTCTCTGGTCCTAAAAATTCATTCAGTGAAAAAGAGAGGATGAAGGGCAGCCTGAATTGCCCCACGCTGCACGCTTGGGGGTGAGCTAACAGTTCAAGAAACATCTCCATCTTTGGATTTTCTCATCATTTCAGCTTTTACTTTTCTTCCTGGTTGTTCATGCATGCACACACATACATAGATCTATAAAAGATGTGTATAGACATCAAATGTATATGCATAAGCCAGAGCTTTTGTATTCATACCCCTGACATAATTATTCCTCTATTTTTTATTATTAAAAGATGTTATTTTCTATCTATTCATTTCATTACAGATTTATTTGCATGGTGAAGATTATATGGAAATACACACGTGTCTACAGGCAGCCCTACCCACACGCTGCAGGATTCTCTGATAGTAGAAAGTGTAATCCTGCACAAGACACCTTGTCAAACAGAACTCCCAACACTGTAAGGTCTCTTATGCACTATTTTAATTTTTTTTTGCTTACAAAATCTGTACCTGTTGTGGTTTGAGCTAAATCAGAGTCAGTTTTCTGACTCTAACTCAGTCTCGTCTAAGTAACTTCATTTTCAGTATGTTTTTCTGACAGTTCCTCTCCAGCAGGGATCACACGGGGCACTGGGATGCAAAAAGGCCAGAGCTTACGCTTATTCTTATGGAAACCAAGGCCATCCTGGAGCTGGTGGAGTCTTAAAAGAAATGGAGGGAAAGGGTGGCACCTACGGGGGGGGGCAAACAGGAGAGGTGACCCGACCTGACCAGCAGAGGATTCCATCCCACATACATCACACTGCGGATAAAACTGAGAGATCATGAGGGTCTCGCTCTCTTCTGCAATGGCCAACGTCCAGTGAGGATCTCATCTATCGGTTTGCCCTGATGCTGGATCCGTGCATTCCTGCATCCTGTTTCTCAGCCCAGCTCCATCCTGGCCACGACCCATTCCCTCATGTCTGCTCTGCAGCGTTTGTGGTGATGGAGTCATCGGGGGGGTGGGATGGAGGGGGGCATGATCTCATATATTCGTATGTATTTTATAACACTGTTATCATTGTTGTTGTTATAATTATTATTATTATTATCATCATTATCATTATTATTATCTCATTAAAGCCGTAGTTTTAGTTTCCAGCCCACAAGTCTTTTCCTCTCATTTTCCTTTCACTGGGGTTGAGGGGAATGGAATTAGGAGTGCAACTACACGTTTTTAGCTGCCAAAATCAGCCAGGCCAGGGCTAAACCGTAACAGTAACCAAGGAGGATTTTGGCAGAAAAATTTGTATTTTCAACGAGATATTTCAGGTGAGCCATGAAAAAAAAAAAAAACTTTTTGTTATTTTATCCCAAACTCCACCTATCACAACTCCATCCCCGCCATAGCACAGTATGGAGAATGAGCTGCTCGTACTTACACATCTCCTCAAACAGTCCTCGCCGGGCACAAACCTCCAGTGTGGATGCTAACATTAGTCAGTTGGTGGAATTTAACACCGGGCACCAGCAGAAAGTGAGAGCTTTCTGGAGTCCCCATTGCTAAGCAAACTCTTACTCTTTCTGCAAGAAAAGCATCTCTCCAGTCCTTCCCTTCGGTTTTAATTTGCCTTAGTTTTCATCTCCCAGTGTTTCATTCATAGCTTTTTTTCACATTAGGAGAGGAAAAAATAAATCAGTGTGTTTTTACATGAAAAGCCAGAGCAGTAAAGACGCATCTGGCAGTCTCGGTTGTGGTGGTTTGTCCACTACTACTCACTTTAGATTGTTTCTAAAACACATTCTAGGTCCAAAGCAATAACCTACAAAGAGAAATCCCTGCCTGGGAGATCCCGTCCAGGCAAACTGACCCCAGGGCAGTTAGATCAGCATGGACTTGCTCCGTTCACTCCCAAAGCCCGCACCAGCTCCAGGTTAAACAACCTCTTCCCTCTAGCTATTCCCTAACTGTTTTCTTGGAAGGGTGGATTATTTCAGCTGGAGGCTGAGGAAGCCAGCAGATCAGGAACACCCTGGTCGTCCATGAACACCTGCTAAGTGTAGCACACCACAGAATCATGGAATGGTTTGAGTTGGAAGGGACATCAAAGCCCATCCAGTCCCAACCCTGCCATGGGCAGGGACACCTTCCACTGGATCAGGGGCTCCAAGCCCCAGCCAACCTAGCCTTGAACCCCTCCAGGGATGGGGCAGCCACCACTGCTCTGGGCAACCTGGGCCAGGGCCTCCCCACCCTCATTGTGAAGAATTTCCTCCTTATGTCTACTTTAAATCTGCCCCTCTCCAATTTAAAGCCATTCCTCCTCGTCCTACCACTACAAGCCTTTGGAAAAAAGTCCCTCCCCAGCTTTCTTGTAGCCCCCCTTCAGATATTAGAAGGTCAGGCAAGAAGATGGGCAAGGAAAATACGTTTCCTGTAGAAGCAACCAGATGGAGAGAACAATAAAATCAAGGGTCTTGAATTCTCCTTTATTCACAGATCATGGAATGGTTTGGGCTCAGATTAGAGACAGGAAGATACTAAAATGAATCCGAATGACCAGCAGCAATGAAAATAGCTCTCACTGACAGCAGCGTTAACCCATGTATCTCAGTCTAGGGATCCCTTTGACACAAAGCAAGTCAGCACGGATCAGTTAAGACCTGGCCTGAAGAAACAATTTTCTCAGTGCTGAGGAATACAGTACAGTTTGGCTCAGGTGCACTGCAAGAAACAGGAGTTGGTACAAGAAACGAGAGTGACAGAACTGCTAACTACAAGCTACCACTAACAGTGAAGTCAGGATAGCTCAAGACATAGATAATATTTTACAATATATTTTACACTTTTAAATACAGATAATAAAAACCTCTGTTTAAAATTCAGGTGACCTCCAAAACATACAACACCACCTGCATGGGAGATACCCACCGACGTAGTTTTCAACATCGCTGACATAGAATGTGGGTGCAGGTACGGACAAACCCAGGCCATCCTTCTTTGGGACAAGGATGGGCTCCGCAAAGCCATTTTCTTCCAAATACTCTGGCGTTAGTTGGCTGCCAGGCACTTTCACAACTATATCTTCAGCACTGAAAAAGTAAACACAGATTCAGCGGTGAAGCACTTTCACACATCTTCTGCATTTCACTACGGAAAATAAAAGGTTATGAATAAGCAATTATATGCAAATTAGGTCTATAAGACAAAAGCCAAAAAGACATTTATTGCAAAGCACGCAGGGCACACTAAAATCATCCAGAATAAATTCACTCAAGCAAAGGACACAAAGGAAAGACATGGATCTGTTGGAGTGAGTCCAGACAAGGCCATGAAGATGATCTGAGGGCTGGAGCACCTCCCATTCGAGGACAGGCTGAGAGAGTTGGGGTTGCTCAGCCCCAACTGCTGGAGAAGAGAGGGCCTTAGAGCAGCTTCCAGTACGGAAAGGGGCTCCAGAAAAGCTGGGAGGGGCTCTTGATCAGGGAGTGCAGGGATAGGACGAGGGGAATGTTTTTAAGCTGAAAGAGGGGAGATTGAGGTGAGACCTTAGGGAGAAAAAAAAAATCAGTTTCTGAAATTAAATATGAAATTAAATTCTCCAAATATCAGAAGAAGTTTGGTGTTTGCAAAGTCTGTTTCAACAGTTTCCAAAGATTCCTCTAAAATAATTTGTCATTTATAGAATCATAGTGTCACGGAATGGTTTGGGTTGGAAGGGACCTCAAAGCCCATCCAGTTCCAACCTCCTGCCACGGTCAGGGACACCTCCCACTGGATCAGGTTGCTCAAAGGTTCATCCAGTTCTTACAATTCAGGATTTATTTGACTAATGCCTATATTAAAGAACCAAAAGCAAATCACCACTCTTACAAATGGCTGTGAAGCAGCCTAATAAAGTGTGGAACATGTCACCTAACAATTAGCACTATTCATTATCCCAAACAAGAGAGTCTTTGTCGCTGCAGCAACTGAGGATGTCATTGTTCTTCTTTTCAAGATGGAGATTTCAGCAAAATCACCAGTGCATCTAAAGACTGAATAATTCTATCCAAAAAATTAGTTAGTTTCTTATGCAGGGAAATGTTGTAGGGGCCAAACACATTCTTGTTCTTGTCCTCACGCAGCCTAGGTTCTAGGTAAATCCAGAAGAACTGGGCTCAATAAAGAGGAGATTTTAATATGACTGCACAAATCTAAAAAAGGAAAAGCCTGGGCCCTCTGCAATCAGTTGGAGCAAGTCCAGAGGAGGCCACAAAGATGACCCGAGGGTTGGAGCATCTCCCATACAAAGACAGGCTGAGAGCGACAGGGTTGTTCAGCTTGGAGAAGAGAAGGCTCCAGGGAAACCTTAGAGCCGTTTCCAGTACTGAACGGGGCTCCAGGAAAGCTGGAGAGGGGCTCTTGATCCGGGAGGGCAGGGACAGGACGAGTGAGAACAGTTTTTATCTGCAAGAGATGAGATCTTGGGAAGAAATATTTTGCTGTGAGGGTGGGGAGGCCCTGGCCCAGGTTGCTCAGAGCAGTGGTGGCTGCCCCATCCCTGGAGGGGTTCAAGGCCAGGTTGGATGGGGCTTGGAGCCCTGATCCAGCGGGAGGTGTCCCTGCCCATGGCAGGGGGTGGAACTGGATGGGCTTTGAGGTCTCTTCCAAACTCAAAACATTCTGTACTTCCATGATTCTATGATAACACAGCCCTCATTTAAACTCCACCGTTCTGTCCTATATCAAGCTTTCAATAGGAGCATCGTTCCCTTCACAGGAACTGGGTAAATCTGCTTTACCTCAACAGCCGCCATCACACACACCGCTGAACAACCTACCTTGGGAAAGTACGACTTCGAAGCTCCTTTATAAAGACTTGGCTCCCGTTCTGTACAGGTTTGACCTCTGTCGCCTGCCCAGTGTCGTGCTTATGCCAATTTCTTTTCTTTTTCACTGGAAGAGAATGAGTTGGACAGTACCGCATGTTAAGTGGAGGGTAATTATTCAGACATTGGAACGAAGGACAAATCTTCCTTTCATTTCTTCCATGAGCAGAGAAGAGGGAACCCCCACTATGCTGCACCACAAGTTTTAATATCGCTCTCAATTCACCATTAGACAATTATACTGTAGCCTGAAGATCTATTACATGCTGAACAGTGTTCGTTTTGTAACATAAGGGCAACCAGACGGATAATTACCGCGCTGCACAGCTACCACAGGCTTTATGCAAACACAGGCTCTGGACGTTCTGTACTTGCTAGACTACACACTTCATCCTTATCATAAAAACTCTTGGAAAGCCACTTTTCTGCCTACTCAGTGCGCGGTTTGGATCATTGTGAATGTATTTGCCATTAATTACCTGGGTCTAAAGGTGTGTCCAGCAGTGGCAGATGTGATGGGCTTTGAATTTTGCTCTGCACACAGCATGCACGGGGAAGGAAAAAGGAAAGGAAGGGAAAAAAAAGATGTAAGGGCACCACAAATGCAATTTGTTGAACTCCTCTTATTCCTAGGTTTGGAAAGGCGAGCCTGAAGGTGGTAACAGTGGCCTGAGGGCCCCTCCGCTGTGTTCCCCATGAATGAGACACAGGGGCAAGTTCATCAGGGAAAAGGGTCAGCTGACATGAGCACAAATTGGTCAGTCAAATGTTTCTGTTTGCCTTGCCTCTCTGACAGCCAGAGAACGCAGAGCAAGAAAAATTGGCCCCACTTTTTCTCTTAGTCAGCACTCTCCCTCAGCTGTTCCCACTTCCACAGTCTGTCCAAACACACTCATTTTGAGAGTAACCTGATTTTGTCCCAAGTGCATATTCCTACCATTTCCAGCCTCCGTTAGTAGGATTTTCATATGTCATGACTTTCTTCTATTTCTCACCCTTGTTTTAACTCATGAAACTCAGTATTGTACCCCAAAACCAAGAGCTCAAGCTTTTCTTACAGTTCCAACCAGCTAAGGAAGGAACCAGACTCGTCAGTGACCACGTGTGGACGGCACTCTCTCCTCACTCTTTGCACACGCAAACACACACAGATCCACACGTTCCTTCATTAGGAAAGGAATCGGGAGGCCAGAGCTATGAGCCATGAGGTTCAGAAAAAGGAAACTGCTTTCCCGACCACAACCCTGGAATAACTCAAGTAGCGACATCTCCTAACGAATCCATCCCAGGTTTTGCACAAAGCATGGTGGGTTTATTAGTTCCATGCAGCTCTCCAGCCTAGCTGGATATATTCATTAAAGCTGCTAGTTCTTTATCTTAATGACTCTCAGGCTTAGTGTATTATTCAATGCTCCTGGTAACAAAGGAAACAAGCCCTACATGAATGCCAAACCTTCCTCCTCTCCTTCCCTTCCCAACGGCTGCCTCCTCCCCCTCTCAGCAGACCCAAACCAACACCGGGACTCTTTGCCTAAGTCCCAGTGACACCGGTGCCACTTGCCACAGTGAAAATTAAAGAGCTTATCATATTAGCGTTATCTTTTATTACACTTCAGAGAGCATGGAGTGTCGAGAATTAAAAGTGGCAAGTTAGTGCTGAATTAAGAAATTCACTGCAACTGTTCAAAAAGCCCTGGGGAGCTACTTTCCTCGGCACCGAGCACCAGCAGGCAGCCTCCTCTCACAACCACCACTCCCATCCATCTCTCATGACCGCCTCTCCCATCCACCTCCCACAATCACCTCTCCCATCCTCCTCTCCCATCCACATTTCCCATCCTCCTCTTCCCTTCAACTCTCCCGTCTACCTCTCACAACCACCTCTCCCATCCACCTTTCCCATCCAACTCTCCCATCCATCCCTCAGGCAGAGCCAGGCGGTGTCATCTCCTGGCCAGCTGCTGCAGTTCCTTACATTACATCGAACAATCGACATCTGGCCCATTTTCAGTCATTCCCTTTACGTTTCATCTCTACCACGAGCACCACAGCAAGGATTAAAGCCCCATTAACATGTGCAATGAACACTTGCTTTGTCCAGAAACGTTACTTTGTCTTAAATGTGCACAGATTCTTTTCTTGTAGAACTTTCTGATCTAAATTTGACTATTGGGAAGTAAAACCAGCTTCTGCAGAAAACCCTCCTGAGGAAAAAGGGAATGGGTTTTTATGCAAACTGTATCTCAAAACCAATAATTCTGGACTTCAAAGGTATACATACAGTTGTTCAAATGTATTTATGAAGCACGGATACCTAGAAGCAACCGGTTAGTTCTCCATTGATTTATAATAAGGCCTGGAGAAGGGAGCCACCAGGGAGACCTTAGAGCAGCTTCCAGTACTGAACAGGGCTCCAGGAAAGCTGGGGAGGGGCTCTGGATCAGGGAGTGCAGGGTCAGGATGAGGCGAATGGGTTTCACCTAAAAGAGGGGAGATTGAGATGGGATCTTGGGAAGAAATGTTTCCCTTTGAGAGTGGGGAGGCCCTGGCCCAGGTTGCCCAGAGCAGGGGTGGCTGCCCCATCCCTGGAGGGGTTAAAGGCCAGGTTGGATGGGGCTTGGAGCCCCTGATCCAGTGGGAGGTGTCCCTGCCCGTGGCAGGGGTGGGACTGGATGGGCTCTGAGGTCCCTTCCAGCCCAAACCATTCCATGATTCTATGAAAGGTTGTATCTACTCAAAAATAGTTTTAGCCTGACTTTGGTTTGTTTGCATTTATGTAACTTCATCGATTCCAAAGAATCTCTCCTGCTTTTCCCTGCTGCAAATGAGGCAGCGATCAAACCGAATACTTCAGATCATGTTATGAAAATGAGCCAAGCCTGCCTAAACAAAGATCTCACATTTTATTTAAACGATGTTAGAAAGCACTGTGGGAATGGGCGCAATTTCTCCCAAAGACAAGTCCCTACAAATGGCATTAAACCAAAATGGCTTCAAAAGTCTGATGACGGGAAGCAATCTTCTGAAATCATAGCCACTAAGCCACACTGGTGAAGTGGAAAAATGTAAGAGGAAGAAAATGATTTTTAAATTTGACATCTGGAAAACATAGATTGCGGAATGCTGCTCCAGAAATACACGTATATTTTTAAATCCAGACGAGTTGCGTAACAGACAATTGGTGTCTGTGTTTTCCCCCTAGCTAATCTTGCGATAATTAAATCCTCCCGGTGAACTACTGGCTCTGGAACAACACTTCCTCGGTTATTTCAGAGCTGATACTGCTAGATAACGAGTTTAAACATATATTGTAGTGCTTAATAAACAAATGAAAACGCTCGTCTCACAGAAGTCCCGGCAGAGCCCGAGTGCCGTGTCGCAAGACGCCCTGCATACAAATGCCTGGCAGAACGAACGCACTGAGCCAAGCTGCTCCTGCCTTCATTTAATTGGTCCTTTAACTTCTCTGGCCCTTTGCGCTCCGCAAGGAGGGGCTACAGGATAATGGTCTCATTTTTCAACAGGATCCATGGCTCAGAGTTAATGGTGAAAATGGCCGAGCAGCCTGAGAACCTGCCATCTCCCCCTTCACTACAGCCCAAAGGGCGAGCATCGACAGATAATGTTTAAACACTCCTGGAACGGGTATGCTCAGCTACTTTGGCAATTGGTCTTGCACACCATTAAACTTTCTGTAATGCATTTGAAGGGAGCAAACAAAATCCCAGCGCTGCGCTGCAGACTGATGTCATGCTCTGTGTCCCTACCACACCGATAACCTCCTACATCCACAGGGCTCTTAACGCGCAGCAGCACTTTCTGCCATGCTGCACCATGCAGGCTGAGGGACAGACTGCCAAGTTGGATTTTTATTCAGATACAAAGAATTTGATTGCTAAGATCCTTCTTCAGGCATCAGAAGACTATTGCTGATTCCACTCTCCCTGTCTTAACTGTCATAGTAAACTTGTAATCTACACATTGAACTGATGTTTCTGGAACTATATGATTACGCCCCACAGTTTTTATAGAATCGATATTTAATTCCCGATTATAGACTTGTCCTGTCTGATACTTTTCCCCTTGCAGTGAGAAGTAGGTGTCTTTCATCATTCATAATTTAAGGCAAAGTGAAAGAAATCAAAGCGTCAGACACATGTTAGTGTTACGCAAAACTAGAAATCCTCTGCTGCTGCTTCCAGACTGGGTCAACAACAGCCTGGGAGCATCTGCAATCACACCCCCATCTTCAGCACAACTCATCTAACATCCAACTGTCCACTTGAAGCTGCTCTGTGGTTGGTTGGTTGACCGATTTCCAGTGTGTTTGTCAGAAATCTTCCAACAAAACATCAGAAAGGCTGAGTGTCCTAAATCATTCTGTGCAGACAGACTGATTTTGTTAAGTCTTGCAGCACAAGCCTCCTAAGAGGCTTTCTGCCAGCTTGCCCAGTTTGTGGGTGCCCTGCTTGGGCCAAAGTTGTTAGCAGCCCAGCTGGGAGAAAGGAATCGCTGCAGGTCAGCCAGGTTTCCAGTTCGTCTGAATAAGACAAAGTGGAAAAGTGATTCCAATTCTCACCCTCAACTTGAATGTTTCAGACTCCTCTCCTTTCCCTCTAGAAATGTTTTTAACTTTTAAGGCTGTGCAGAAATAATTGTTTGCTTTGAAAATTACTGAATTTTAACACGAGAGTCATCAGTTTCCATATTTCAAAGGAACACTGTGATTCCTTCGGCTCCTGGGAGATGAGCACAGTGCTCGTCTTCCGCGTGCGGCTCTAGGGTTGCAAAGCAGTGAGAACCACCACATCACTGTTGCTCATTTAAAATAAATGGCTTTCAAGTAAAGCACTTCATCTTCTACAGCAACTGGTTTTTTTTTTTCACCCCCTATTGTATAATAGAAAGAATTTGTGAATTAACCTGACCAAAGGAAACCCATCCTACGGTTCTTTCCCAGACAGAACTCCCACTGAGAAAAACAATCACTTTTACCCAGGAGAACTTTCTCGTGTGCAAGAACTGCAAGAACTGGTACCCCAGTGCATCCTACAGTTCTGGCTGCCACTGAAACCCCTTTGGGTTTATATCCAGGCCAAGCATAACATGCTGTCCCTTACTCTTCTCATCCAAAGACACAAAACACCATACAGTCTCTAAAACTCGCTCTGCTAGAACTTGTCCCTGTAGGATTTTTCTAGCCCACAGTACTAAGCCGTCCAGGTAAGGTGCCTCGTGTCAGCTCATCCGCGCTGCCTGAGGCCAGGCAGGGAGCTGCGGCCAAACCTCCACAATCCCATTCATGGTTTCCTTCCCCTCTGTTTTCACCTCATGGTTTGAATTCTAATATTTATGGCACAAGATATTTAGACGTGTCTTTTTGTAATGAAAAATAAAGGCTTCTTTTGATTGAATGTACAGAATGCACCTTGTGTCTGCAGACCAGGCGGACGAACATACTTACAAGTCGACTTGCCGTGGGTTTTCTCACAATTTGGACAATGATAGATGTCAATATCTGGTGCCTCTTCTTCTTCAACACCCACACAGCTGGAACAGATAAAAGCAAGCATTACATTAGCCTGAGTTCATCTCCAAATGCACAATTAATAATGAGAAAATGCAAACCCCAACACACCGTGCATTTTCTCTGCAGCCCCGCTGGCTGCTAACAGTGATACCAAAGGAAAGCTTGGTTGCTTTTTACACTGGTACAGACTGGATTTTTTGCAGCCTACATTCCCGATGTGATGCTAAAAGATGTGTCATTCAGGAGCCCACACCAGCTTGGTGTGGATCTCCATTAAAATGTGGCAGAGAGTCCCAAAGGATTTTATTTTCTCCAGGGAGACCATTTTTATATCTACACAGAGTTCTCCAAGCACACATAAACTTAATTAACAAAACACACATTCTATCCCAAGCATGTACAGACAGCTGCTAGGTACCACAGTCATGTTGGCAAGCCACACCATATGCAAGACTTCTACAGGTTCCACTTCTATTACAATATATGTGGATGAAGAGGAGAAGAAGACACGTAGCTCACAGCACTTCTGGCTGCCAAGAAGATGGGGTGTACCATGGCAGCTGCTTCGAACACCCACCGAGCTGACTGTGGATGGCACAACACACGTAACAATAGAACGCAGCCCACGGGCTCGCCGCGTGACTGCAATCCAACAGCAGAGCACGGCGCTGGGGAGAAACAAAACCCAACTTCCCAGGAATGAAGCATCTGAGATAAGAAGTTGTTGCACAGTCGAAGTGCCAAGCAGCCAGCCAAATAATCCAACTCTGGAATGGCACCATTCCTTCTGATCGAGGGAAAACAATCAGGATTCAGCTCCTGCTTGCTTGGTCTGAAGCGGCTCAGGCTGCAAGGCACATTGCCAGCACAGGAAAGAAGTATTTCAGCTGGGTCCTGTGAGATACAGCCTTGTGTCATGGCCCCAGGAGAGCCCAGCTAGGCAAGAGGACCCATGAGGAATTCAGAGTTTTTAGCTGCTAGTTCTGACTCAAAGGAAGCAGAGAGGAGCGTGCTTGTTCCTCTCCTGCAGGCAAGGCAAAGGAGGGCATCAGTTCTGCCAAGAGACTTACAGGGTCTCTCAAACCATTCTCACCATGTTCAACTTCTTTAGGACAACAATACAATGTCTAAAATTACAAACAAAATAATGGGAGAAATTCAGGTGGGTTGGATACACTGGTAATGACTAAACGTGATGGTTTAGATGCAGGAACACAAACTCGTTGTTGCTGGCAGACAGGAAAGTGCACGGATAAAGGACAGACAAGGCACGACCACGTATCATAGAATCATAGAATGGTTTGAGTCGGAAGGGATCTTAGAAATCATCTAATTCCACCACCTTTGCCATGGGCAGGGACACCTCCCACTGGATCAGGGGCTCCAAGCCCCATCCAGCCTGGCCTTGAACACCTCCAGGGATGGGGCAGCCACCCCTGCTCTGGGCAACCTGGGCCAGGGCCTCCCCACCCTCAAAGGGAAACATTTCTTCCCAAGATCTCATCTCAGCCTCCCTTCTTGCAGATGAAAAATGTTCCCTCTCATCCTCTCCTTGCACTCCCTGATCAAGAGCCTCTCCCCAGCTTTCCTGGAGCCCCTTTCCGTACTGGAAGCTGCTGTAAGGACCCTGGCAAGATGTGTGCATGCAAATGCATGCACAAGCTATATGTGAGCTCTTACACAAATGTGTCCATGCTTGGGGTAGGGTGAGCAACTCTTAAAATACACCACGAACCTTTCTGTTTGCAAAGAATCACAGAATGGTTTGGATCGGAAGGGACCTCAAAGCCCAGCCAATTCCAATCCTGCTGCCATGGGCAGGGACACCTCCCACTGGATCAGGTTGTTAAATCCCCATTCAACCTGGCCTTGAACACCTCCAGGAACGGGGTAGCTGGGCTTCAAGGAGAGCTTGAAACCACTGTGGTTTCCAAGGCACACAGTGATGTGCGCACCTCGATTACAAACCACAGATCTACTTGCTTTGAGAAAAGATCATCATCAAGCCCCATACTGAGCCTGCAATCAAGCTGAGAAAAGCCGACTTAGCCAAGACAAAGAAACACAACTTTTCCACAACCATAGCAAATGCTTCGTCGAAGCAAGATTCTGCCAGAAACCTCAGTGGATATTTTCACCCTATGCAGACGCTGGAGCATGTATTGGACCGAGATCCCTCCAAACCAAGAGCAGAGGGTGAGAGAGGCTTTGCAGCCCTTCATTTTCTGAATTCAGCCTGTGAACGGGCTGGTAAACAGGACATTTGTTCTGAATGGTGGAAAAGCGACTGCAGATTTGGCTGACGGTCTTTTTTTTACTAAGCAGTTACTTGAAGAAATACTATATTATTGGGTCTCCCTGGACAGACAGCATGGAAAACACATAAGTCTGCAGACAGGAAAAATCATCACAACAACCCAGATCTCAGAAGCAAGCACGCACAGACAGCAAAATACCAGATTAAGCAGAAAATTTAAACAAACCCTGGTAGATTAGAGCAAGCATAAGAGAATGGAGAGGATTCCTCTACCCATAAAGCTGTGTCAGCTGCTTATGCCACTGGATTCAGCTTGTTAAGCTTAGTAAAGGTATGGATTAGGCTCTACGCTAGGGCTTGAAAAGTCTATATTTAGCTAAAGTAAGGAGATGAGACCCTTGGGCGCTGCATGGATTGCCATGAGAGGAGGAATGAGAAGCCACTGCACTGGGCAAAGGCTGTGGCACGGTGGGAGCTATTGTTCTGAGAGCAAGAAAAAACACTTAACTAGAACAAAACAGAGAAGTAAAAATAACTGACCTCAAACACCAACGGTCCCCTGAAAGATGCAGTCAACTTTTCCAACTAAAACAAAGCTTTTGAATGAGGTTTAGACATTTATATAGGGAAAAGCTGCTGCCCTCATTGTATCTGAAACTGTCAGTTCAAACTTTCCTAGTGATCACACAATCATGGAACGGTTTGGGTTGGAAGGGACCTCAAAGCCCATCCAGTTCCACCCTCTGACATGGGAAGGGACACCTCCCACTGGATCAGGCTGCTCAAAGCCCCATCCAACCTGGTCTTGAACACCCCCAGGGATGGGGCAGCCACCACTGCTCTGGGCAACAGGACCTCCCCAACTTCACAGCAAAACATTTCTTCCCAGATCTCATCTCAATCTCCTCTCTTGCCACTGAAAACTGCTCCCTCTCACCCTATCCTTCTCACTCTTCGTATGGGAGCTGTTCCAGCCCTCAGATCATCTCCGTGGCCTCCTCTGGGCTCACTCCAACAGCTTCACGTCCTCCCTGTGCTGAGGACTCCAGAACTGAACACAGGGCTCCAGGTGGGGTCTCACCAGAGCAGAGCAGAGGGGAAGAATCCCCTCCCTCGTCCTGCTGGTCCCACTGCTTTGGATGCACCTCAGGACACAGTTGGTGATCACCCCACTGAAATATCTCGGGTGATTTTCAAGCAAAATATGAACCAGTTCCAGTTTGTGCCACTTTTCTCAATGCAAAGAGTCAGACACTTCACCAGCAAAACTCTGTGGGTCCCCGTGTCAACATACACATTAAAAACCGAATTTACATAGTTAAAAACAGAAAGACAGAAACAACCCTGCAAGGGAGAAGAACAAGGATTTCCAGCCCTTCAAGGACATTCCTGACAGAAGGAGAATGAGGATTTCTTGCCAAGTGTATTGGGTTTAAGCGGCAAAGTGTTGGTAGCCAGGGGTCCATCAGCTCCACGGGGATGACCAGGTCTCCAGAGCGTTTGCACCTGCAAATGAGAACCAGGAGCCTGCCAGCCTTGGCGGATGTCAGTACCCAGTCCTGAAGCGACCCCCAGCCTCATTTACAAATGTCATATTTCACAGAGTGGTTAAATAACAAAGAATCGAAGTCCTTCTCCAGCTGAAGAAAACCAAGTCATCTCTAGCAGCCAAACAGCACTGCTCTTCCCCTCAACCCCTAAAATCGAGCACAAATGGTGCTTTGTGGTTTGCATCTATTTTTTTCCATGGGAATGCCCCACTTTGGTCCCTCCAGTTTCTTTTATCAGCCAGTTTGCCTGAGAGAAACACAAACATGAAAAGGACTTGAGCCAAGTGTTTGACCCCCTACAATGATCAAATGGGTTCAGACTCAGCCAGGCCTGGGAGCCAGCTCCGCAACAGCCCCCGCCACAGCCAGCATCTGCCAGGATCAGTCCTGGATGTGCTACCATCGACATGGAAGACCTGGAAAAAGCTCTCAATAGCACTTTGTGTAACTGTTCAGATCCGCCGATGAGATAAAAACAGACAGAAGAGGTCCGGTGGAGGGGCTGCAAGGCAGTCGGTAAGGTAGAGCTTGGAAAAGGATGGACAGAATATAAGGGAAAACTCGCAGGAGCAAGACTGGAAGCAGCCTTTGGAGCAACAAAAGGAGCAGATTTCATAGACTCACAGAATCATGGAATGATTTGGGTTGGGAGGGGCCTCAAAGCCCATCCAGTTCCACCCCTGCCACAGGACATCTCCCACTCGATCAGCAGCTCCAAGACCCATCCAACCTGGCCTTGAACCCCTCCAGGGATGGGGCAGCCACCCCTGCTCTGGGAAACCTGGGCCAGGGTCTTCCCACCCTCACAGCAAAACATTTCTTCCTAAGATCTCATCTCAATCACTTGCAGCTGAAACCCATTCCCCCTCATCCTGTCACTGCACTCCCTGACCAAGAGCCCCTCCCCAGCTTAGCTGAAGCCCATTTCAGCAATGGAAGGAGCTCTAAGGTCTCCCCAGAGCCTCATCTTCTCCAGACTGAACACCAACTCTGTCAGCGTGTCCTCGTATAGGAGGTGCTCCAGCCCATGGATCATCTCCGTGATAAGTCATGCAAGGGTGTAAAGAGGGTGTTCTCCAGTGAAGCATTTAGGGACGTCCCTGTCTCCAGCTGCTCCTTTTGAACTCTGTGAATATTAAGACATTTGGCAGGACCAAACACATTCCTCTTGGAGGAACTATCAGGTTCCCAAAATAAATTAGAAGGACAAAACTTTTACTTGGTGAAGAATAAAGAAGCAAGGAAGGAAAACACTCCCCAGATGTCCTGCAGAGCCTCACACTCGCTGTCTGTCAGGGCTGCAGCAGTAACGTGCCAGCTGGGAACCAGGGATGAAGCCAGAGCAGAAGATGCAGGAGCCCCAGCCCCACATGGCAGCCAGCAGGCACCACTCTACTGTGCTGCTCACCTGTAGAAACCTTGTCTCACCTTGCTGCCCATGTGCATCTAGGAATATCTTGTCAGAATGATTTAAAACAGCTTAATGGTTAATTTTTTAATGGTGAAGGACTGTTATGAAAAGCAACTGAGGGACCTGGGGCAGCTTATCCTGGAGAAGAGGCTGAGGGGTGACCTCACCGCTCTCTGTAGATCCCTGAAAAGAGGTTCTGATGAGGTGGATGCTGGCCTCTTCTCCCAAGGAACAACAGATGGGATGAGAGAAAATGGCCTCAAGTTGCACCAGGGCAGGTTTAGATTGGATATTAGGAAACATTTCCTGACAGAGTGGTGAAGCCCTAGCAGAGGCTGCCCAGGGCCATGGTGAGGTCTCCATCCCTGCAGGATTTCGAACAATTTGTAGATATGATGCCTGGGGACGCAGTTTAGCAGGCACGGTGGACTGGATGATCTTTGGGGTCTTTCCCAACCTTAAGAAGTCCATGATTCTATGGCATAAGGTATTTAACTCAGGTTGAGTGTAAAACGAATCTGACAGTGTGATAAAAGTGAAACATCGTGACTGATGCAGATGAATTTTACCAAAACTGTTATGGGAAAATAATAATAATAATAATAATGAAAAGCAAGACCTTCAATATTACTGCTGTTTCAGCTGATCTGTCACACGCTTTACAGAGGCTTAAATGAGAACTAGCACAAAAAGAAGCATTTGCAGTCAGAAGCTACAAATTACATTTTCATTAGAAACTCTTGCTCTTTGCCACTTAAAAGTGAAATTGCCTCTGTGTTCACAACAAGGGGACGTTCAAATTTCAGCATTCTGACAAAGTTAACAGCAATTTTCAGCTGAAAGAAGGGAGATGATTGAGATGAGATCTTGGGAAGAAACATTTTGCTGTGAGGGTGGGGAGGCCCTGGCCCAGGTTGCCCAGAGCAGGGGTGGCTGCCCCATCCCTGGAGGTGTTCAAGGCCAGGCTGGATGGGGCTTGGAGCCCCTGATCCAGAGGGAGGTGGAACTGGTTAGGCTTTGAGGTCCCTTCCAGCCCAAACCATTCCATGGTTTTATGCTTCTTTTATGCAGGCAACAATAATATAAGGTGCATAAATGAGAACTGTTAATAGCGTGAATGTATATGAGGAACTTGATTTGTCATCTCCAGCGAGATAACATTTTAACTAATTTTAGGAGAAAAATTAACACCCACGTAAAATCAGTTCTACCAAAAACATGTAATCTCCATTATCAACCAGAAGACAAGGAGAGAAACTGAACTTTTCTGTAGATGAGGCATTTGTGCGAGTGGGACCAAAAGGGTTTGCTCAGGCTCCCACCGTGCCAACTGGACGGCCCAGCACAGGGCACCAGCGCTTGTGGTTAAACGTTTTGTTCAGAATTTGTAGCGAGCAAATAAACTACTGGAGTTTTTGTTATATACTCTTTATTTAACTTAAATTCTGTTCTCAATCTTTATCACTTTGCTGGGAGCATGCTGAAATTAGGGAAAGTTTAGGGAATTTTCACACTGATAAAAAATTATCGTTTTCATAGTACCACAGAATGGTTTGGGCTGGAAGGGACTTTAAAGTCCATCCAGTTCCACCCCCTGCCATGGGCAGGGACACCTCCCACTGGATCAGGTTGCTCCAAGCCCCATCCAAACCTGGCCTTGAACACCTCCAGGGGTGGGGCAGCCACCCCTGCTCTGGCCAACCTGGACCATTCCCTCCAGTGCATCCAGTGCCAGCACCGGGGTGGTGTGTCTGGGTCCACACGTTGAGGTTCGCCTGGGATTTTTTGTTCGAAAGCTGTTGGGAAAAGTTGTGCTGGATTTTCAGAAATACTCTGAATCTCTCCTTTCGCTTAAAGAAAAAATAGCCTTTTGGAGAGCTTGGATGTTCCAGAGTGAGCCTGGCACTGTATTAGCAGACAAATTAGCTTTTAAAAAGAAATGTTCAGGTGCATTAAAGGTAGTTTTAGATAGCTTGACCAAATATCTTGCCCTGGTTCAAGATCCATCAAAAAACATTTTCACAGTGTTCTCCCAGAACAGCTTTTTTGATCCATTCCCCATATCCAAGGTTGACTTCTGGTATGAGGACAGGCCGAGAGAGTTGGGGTTGTTCAGTCTGGAGAAGAGAAGGCTCCCAGGAGACCTGAAAGCAGCTTCCAGTACTGAAAGGGGCTCCAGGAAAGCTGGGGAGGGTCTCTTGATCAGGGAATGCAGGGACAGGACAAGAGGGAGCAGTTTTCAGCTGAAAGAGAGGAGAGTGAGATGAAATCTTGGGAAGAAATGTTTCCCTTTGAGAGTGGGGAGGCCCTGGCCCAGGTTGCCCAGAGCAATGGTGGCTGCCCCATCCCTGGAGGGGTTCAAGGCCAGGTTGGATGGGGCTTGGAGCCCCTGATCCAGTGGGAGGTGTCCCTGCCCATGGCAGGGGTGGAACTGGATGGGCTTTGAGGTCCCTTCCAATCCAAACCATTCTATGATTCTATGACTTTGATGCTGGGCCAATATTAAGCAACAGCAGTTTCTTGTGCCCACCTCACAGCATCTATAAATGCAACAGCCAACACTGAGAGCAAGAGCTGTTAAGAAAAGGCAAAAAAGGGGACAGAAAGAAGCCATCAAAGAGCAGTGAAATAAGCTGTTCCTTGGATTTAGATCTGGTGTTTCTTTTCTGGTGGCTGTTATGGAGTGTAGTCTGACCAGGGCTCTTCCATGTATGCTCTCCATTATCTAAGGAGAAAACAGAGGCGGCTTTTCCTAAGCAGAAGGATTTGTCTCATCTAATCAGCCACTTATTTTCACAACACATACAGAAATTTCTGAGACCTGCTGTCAGAGATGGTTAAAGCTAAACAGCGAGTTCAGAAGTCATTCGGGAGAACAGGAAAAAACCACACGTCTGTCACTTGAGAAGGAGACCAAAGAGCATGTAACAGTGAGAGAAATGCCATGTGTGCTAGCTTGGGCACACATGCAAGTGTCCAACACATAAGACTTGTTGAATTATGGCCTAAGTGAGAGATAATTCTAGCTATATGGGCAACTAGGACCTGACATCACTTCATACATGCTCACTCTTGGAGCATTAGAAACATAAATTTAGAGGGAAAGACTTCCTTTCAAAACCAAACCGCATCTGTGCTGTTCCCTTGAGGAGCGCAGGAGCTTCGGCAACATGCAAGAGTACTGGAAACACCTGCACCATTCGCCAAGTTGTTATGGCTCTCTTAAATCTCAACTAAATCACGCAACTTCTTTGAATCAATTTCTCCAACTTCTAAAGCAGTACCTTGGGAGCAGAGCCCAGCACCCACCTCACCGCAACCTCCTTTCCAGGAGCTGCAGAGAGCGATGAGGTGTCCCCTCAGCCTCCTTTTCTCCAGAGTAAACAGCCCCAGGTCCCTCAGGCCCCCCCAGAACCCCTGGGCTCCAGACCCTTCCCAACTCCGTTTTCCTTCTCTGGACACATTCCAGCCCCTCCATGTCTTTCTTGTAGTGACGGGCCGAAAACTCAACCCAGGATTCAAGGTGTGGCCTCACCAGCATTGAGTCCAGAGGGTTGATCCCTTCCCTGCTCCCGATGGCCACACCATGGCTGATCCAAGCCAGGATGCTCTTGGCCTTCTTGGCGACCTGGGCCACTGCTGGATCACATTCAGCCACTTTTGACCAGCTCCTCCAAGTCCTTTTCTGCCAGACAGCTTTCCAGCCGCTCTTACCCAAGCCTTGAGTGCTGCATGGGGTTGTTTTTGAGCCAAGTGCAAGACCCAGCACTGGGCCTTCTTGAACCTCATACAACTGGCCTCGTCCATCAATCCACCCTGACCAGGTCCCTCTGCAGAGCCTTCCTGCCCTCATGCAGATCGACACTGTCGACTGATTTAGTGTCATCTGCAAACTGACTGAGGAAGCACTCGATTCCCTCATCAACAAGACTGGCCCCAACACAGAGACTTGGGGACACCACTTGTGCCAGGCTGCCAACAAGACTTAGCTCCATTAACCACAACCCTCTGAGCTCACCCATCCAGACAGTTTTTACCCAGTGAAGAGTATGCCTGCCCAAGCCACAAGCAGCCAGCTTCTCCAGGAGAACGCCAAGGCAGACAGTATCAGATCTCCACACAGCCACTGCCATTAGGCTATAAACAAGTCCCTACAGCATATATCAGCAATGCTGTTCTAACATAGGACACATATTCATAGAATCATAGAACAGTTTGAGTTTGAAGGGACGTTAAAGACTGTCCAATTCCAAACCCCTGCCATGGGCAGGGACACCTCCCACTGGATCAGGTTGCTCAAAGCCCCATCCAACCTGGCCTTGAACACCTCCAGGGATGGGGCAGCCACCACTTCCCTGGGCAACCTGGGCCAGGGCCTCCCCACCCTCATTATGAAGAATTTCCTCCTCATGTCCAATCTAAATCTTCCCCTTCCAATTTAACGTCACCATCCTTCATCCTATCAAGCCATGCCTTTGTAAACAGTCCCTTCTCAACTTTCCTGGAGCCCCCTTCAGATACTGGAAGGTCACTATAAGGTCTTCTCAGAGCCTTCTCTTCTCCAGGCTGAACAACCCCAACTCTCTCAGCCTATCTTTGTATGGGAGGTGCCCCAGCTCCCCAAGGCACCACTGCATTTTGGCATAGCTGTCATGCCCAAAAGCCACAAAACCATTCAAGTACTCAGTTGCTGGAGGCACAACATGA
The DNA here is from genome assembly GCF_032191515.1 of Phaenicophaeus curvirostris. Lineage (NCBI taxonomy): Eukaryota > Metazoa > Chordata > Aves > Cuculiformes > Cuculidae > Phaenicophaeus > Phaenicophaeus curvirostris. The sequence continues at coordinate 2,119,331 of NC_091402.1, read as the reverse complement.
AAAAAGTTTTATTCCAGCGAACAGTCACAATGCAGTCAATCCTGGCTGTGTGCTGTTAAAATCTGGCACAGGGGGCAGGGCTGTGCAATACACTCCAGCCCTTCAGGTCAGGATAGCATGGGGAGCACCAACCCTGGCCAGCCCTGGGTGTCCAGACAGGATATGAGGCCATCGCCAGCACCCTAGAGCAGCTTGAACCAGCCGTTCCGGAGAGCCAGGTCCAAGCTCTGATGAGAAAAACGGCATGAGCAGGAATGCTGCTGAAATTCCTGAAGGTGTTCAAGGTCAAGTTGGATAGGGCTTTGGGCACTTGATCCAGTGAGAAGTGTCCCTGCCCATGGCAGGGATGGGCTTTGAGATTCCTTCCAACACCAACTATTCCATGACTCTGTGATTCTATGACTGTACATGATGCTCTCCTTACTCTCTAAGTACACTTCTCCTTTGAGAAGCCCACTCCCACCACAACCTCCAGCACCCAGAGAGAGGGCATGGTGTCTTCGGGGCAGAGGCTGGGCTGTATCTCCATTTCTACCTTATTTATTATTTGGGAATTCTCTGGTGCAGGGAGTGTTGCCCAAACTTTCATGCGTGCAGTTGTCCTAGAAGTTAATCGCTTGCTCATAAAGCAGTTGCCCTTCCCTTTTAAAAAGAGGAAAGGAGTCTGGTTGAGAAATGCAAGCAGGATTGAATCACAGCAAGGAGCTGCTCTCTCCGCTTCTTCACCCCTGCATTTCAGCCAGTTGTTGTGCGAGTTTTGCTCTCCTGGATAAACTTTGCACTTTGTGTGACTGAACAACATTTGGCCATTTCTTCCCCCGTTGTTTGCCCTTGCAGCACACAGCAGAGCTCAAGCCCTCTGGGAGAACGCAGGAACCACTTGACCTCTATAAAACTATTCATAAAAGTGAGTGAAATCAGGACCTCCCTGAAAAAGAAATGTTGCGGCCAGCTACGCCAGCTGGGGGGTATTTTTCTTAATCACAAATGGCTGAGGGACTTCAGGGATGCTAATGACCAGCACAGGTGCTGAGCACCTCCTTGATTAAGAGACAATAAACCCCCTTTCTGGTGAGAAGAACCTATCTCTTCAGTACCCAAGCATCCATGTGTACGGCCAAAGAACCATAGAACCACAGAACAGTATGGGCTGGAAGGGATCTCAAAGCCCATCCAATTCCAAACCCCTGCCATGGGCAGGGACACCTCCCACTGGATCAGGAGGTCCAAGCCCCATCCAACCTGGCCTTGAACCCCTCCAGGGATGGGGCAGCCACCACTGCTCTGGGCAACCTGGGCCAGGACCTCCCCACCCTCACAGAAAAACATTTCTTCACATTATCTCAACTCCCCTCTTTCAGCTGAAAATCACTCCCCTCATCCTGTCCCTGCGCCCCATGATCAAGAGCCCCTCCCCAGCTTTCAGTACTGGAAGCTGGTCTAAGGTCTCCCTGCAGCCTTCTCTTCTCCAGGCTGAACAACCCCAATAGCCTGTTCTTGTATGGGAGGTGCTCCAGCCTTCGGACCATCTCCATGACAAGGCATGCAAGGGTACCACTAACTTCATGACCTCCCCTGGACCAGCTCCATCAGCACCATGTCCCTCCTGTCCTGAGGACTCCAGAACTGAACTCAGGGCTCCAGGTATGGTCTCACCAGAGCAGAGCAGAGGGGCAGAATCCCCTCCCTCCCTGCTGGCCCCACTGCTTTGGATGCAGCTCAGGACACAGTTGGTTTCTGGGCTGCAAGCGTCCATTGCTGGTTCATGTTGAGCTTCTCATCCCCCAGCACCCCAAGTCCTTTTCCTCAGGGCTGATGCAAATCCATTCTTTACCCAGCCTGTGTTCATCCTTGGGATTGCCCTGTCTTAGGTGCAGGACCTTGCCCTCGGCTTTGTTGAACCTCATGAGGTTTGCTCAGGTCCACCTCTCCAGCCTGTCCAGGTTCCTGGGGTCCTCCTATCTGTTTATCACAGAGTCATATCTGCAAAGATCTCAGCAGAAATCTCAAACCCCAGTGATGTGAAATGATTGCCTGCTCAGGCTGGGTCTCACTGCTCTTGCTGCGAGTGGCACCCCACACTTAGCCGCCCAGAGAGCCAAAATTCCCATGCAGGGTTTTGAAAAGATGGACAGAAAATTGTGCAGAAGGTGCACCCCTAACTGCAAGTAGAGCTAAAATCAGTGTAGAAACAAAATGCAGACAGTGAGAACTTCCATTACATTCAGAGAATTACAGATTCATGTAATCAACAATACCCACATTGTTCGAGCCTGAGTCATAAAACAAGTTTAAAAACAGCAGAAGCAAACCGGATTTAGCAACAGAGACTATTATTATAGGATATATTTCCCTAAGGTAGAATAGTTTTGTCTCTATTAATCTGAACGCTATTAATGATAAGCCGTCCTCAGCTGCTGCTTGTGGGAGCAGGTTAGTTGTGGAGAAAGACATTCTGCTTTTGAAAGAGGTTCTATCTGACCCGCTTGCTGAAGTGTCCAGCGATGCTATAATCTCAACACCTCACGAAGTTCAGGTCACTCTGCAGAGAGCGGCTGTTATACATGATTGCCCTGCTGTCAACTCGGGCACAAATATTGAAATACTCCACTGTTTCAGGTGCACAAGGGATAGGATGAAACAGCCTCAAGCTGCACCAGCGCAGGTGTAGGTTGGATATTAGGAAGCATTTCTTCACTGACAGAGTGGTGAAGCACTGGCAGAGGCTGCCCAGGGCAGTGGTGGAGTCCCTGTCCCTAGAGGAGTTCAAACGTGTGGCCGTGGCACTTGGGGACGTGGTCTAGCAGGCACGGTGGGGTTGGGCTGATGGTTGGACTGGATGAGCTTTGAGGTCTTTCCCAACCTTAATGATTTCTTGATTTTATGATTCTATAAAACACACTTTCAGCCTCTACATAGAGTTAAAGTGCCATAGGGAAGACTCTTCTAAGTTGATGGTAAGACAACAAGTCCTTAAAATGCACTGCACGCTACACCACTACTTTAACTTAGGAAGGAATGTATTAGAAGAAAAACTGTAATTTCTCACCCAAAAAGAGGCAGTAAAAAAATTATATGGTGAAAAAAAGGGGAATTTTTTTTGTCTTGAAGCGACGAGTTGAATGACGCTGAAACACAGGGTGATTTTTAAAAGCACCCCTGAAGCCATTTGGCAGTCTAGCTCTGATTTTCATTTGTGGGATTTGCCCTCAGAAGCCTCCGAGCTGTATGTTCATTACTACATAATACTACTGCTACAAAATAATAATACTCATGAGATGCCACCTGGAGTCCTGTGTCCAGTTCTGGAATCTCCAACATAAGAAGGACATGGAACTGTTGGAAAGGGTCCAGAGGAGGCCACAAAGATGATCTGAGGGCTGGAGCGCCTCTGCTATGAAGACAGGCTGAGAGAGTTGGGGTCGTTCAGCCTCAAGAAGAGAAGGCTCTGGGAGACCTTAGAGCAGCTTCCAGTACTGAAAGGGGCTCCAGGAAAGCTGGGGAGGGGCTCTTGACCAGGGAATGCAGGAACAGGACAAGAGGGAGCGGTTTTCAGCTGAAAGAGAGGAGATTGAGATGAGATCTGAGGGAGAAATGTTTTGCTGTGAGGGTGGGGAGGCCCTGGCCCAGGTTGCCCAGAGCAGTGGTGGCTGCTCCATCCCTGGAGGTGCTCAAAGCCAGGCTGGATGGGGCTTGGAGCCCCTGATCCAGCGGGAGGGGACCCTGCCCATGGCAGGGGGGTTGGAATTAGACAGTCTTCAAGGTCCCTTCCAACTCAAACCATTCTATGTTTCTATGATAATTGAATGAACAACATGAAGCGTTTGATGCTTCCTAAACCGATATTCCCTGTAGTGCAGAGGGACATTGCTGTCCTTCCCCCCATATACGGATCTTCATCCTTCGAGCTCAGTCCCAATCTGTTTTCAGAGAAAAGTTCCTTACCACACAACACAGGTTTGGCTGCATTTTTCTCTCCTTCAATTGTGTATTGTATTTCAACTATGAGCCAGATTCCAGATGCTGTTCTGGTCCTTCTGTGCTCCAGTTGGCCACAAAGGACCAAAAAATCACCCTAATTGCTCAGGTGAGAATTACTCCAGCACAGGGGAATGCCTGGATGCCACACAACTAGCCTGGTTTCATATCATAAAATCATAGAATGTATCATGGAATGGTTTGGGTTGGAAGGGACCTCAAAGCCCATCTAATTCCAACCCCCCTGCCATGGGCAGGGTCCCCTCCCACTGGATTAGGGGCTCCAAGCCCCATCCAGCCTGGCTTTGAACACCTCCAGGGATGGGGCAGCTACCACTGCTCTGGGCAAGGAACAGAAGTGCCCAACAACCTCTCAAACACAAGACTGACTCAATTTTCTTTTTTTAAAACCATAGAGCTCTCCCAGATGTATCACCGCAGAGAACAATAATCTTCACTTATTTAACACATAGGATGAGGACTGAAGCCCTGGTGAGCTGCTACAAAAACATCTCTTTATCTCTTTTAATATCATGTTTAGCTAATGTAATTACTTAAAAATGGTTTCCCTGCTTTTGCTGGTCCGGGTGTCCTATATATTCTCCTGACGTCTTCCACAGAGCAAATTTAGCCTACTGACATCAGGCTTATTTTTCTTAGATCAAAAGTCTGTTAAGAACAGACAATGATTTCAAGAGGTTCCTGGGACATGCAAAACTGGAATACCCTTTTCTGATATCTGGAGAAACTCAAAAAGATATGAAACAGTTTAGGTTTTGGCTAGCCAATCTTATAAGCACGCAGGAGGAACTCAAAATCTGTTTTAATTTAGAAAAGCCATCAGTGATTACAACCAAACCAGCACATTCATTAAGGAGCAAACAGAAGTCAACAGAGACGCCGATGCATGAACCCAAGAGTGCCAATACTGCCTTGACCTCCATCCCTGGAGGTGTTTGAGGCCAGGCTGGATGGGGCTTGGAGCACTCTGACCTAGTGGGAGGTGTCCCTGCCCATGGCAAGGGTTTGGAACTGGATGGGCTTTGAGGTCCCTTCCAACCCAAACCATTCTGTGATTCTATGACAACTCAACCTGGATGTTCCCAGCACTACTAACAGGACTCAGTGACCACTGAGGAATTAAATTACTTGTACAAATTACTTCTACTACCAACAATCTGTCCCATCAACTCAGCAACAGCTTGATGGTTGTCAACAACTTGCCAGTATTACAACCTGACCTGGGAATACTCTTTTTCTCCGTTAACAAACTCTTCAGATTCGAAGTTAATAACATCACTCTACTAGTTTTACTGCAAAGCGTTTCACTGGTTTGCCCAAGACTGTTTCCTTATTGCAGCAGCTGTCTGGGATTTGAGCACAAGTCAACATGCAGTCCACACCTTCCTTCTGGCCTTGCTATTTCCCCGTTGCTTGCCAAATTCCTCCTTCTTGCAAGAGTCAGCCAACATCCCTGTTTCTCACCCAGTCATCAAGGAAGCCTCCAGGAAGAGCTGCAAGTATACTTTACAGACATCAGCTTGCATAAGAATTCAGTTTTCCTGGCTCTGTCGATAGCCCCCACCATGCCTCAGAACCACAAATCAGTACACAAGGCGTTCAGTGTCAGGGAACCTCCTGGAAAAAGCAGATTCTAGATTTATGTTTGAGATGATCCCCAGAAAAAGGGATTCTTAACTTGCAAACTAGAGATTTTGCACAACCTGAGTCTAAGTCATAACACCTAGGAGTTATATCAGTGCCACGGAGATACACACACAAACAGACTTCATGACCTGCAGAGCACCCACGTGTCTATAGTCAGCAGGGGAAGTTACCTTAAGGTCTTCCTGACCTCCTCTGTGGACAGTGGATATCAAAACAAGAGCTCCAACTACTGCTTTTCTGCAGAGGCTGGAATCAAACAATTCTCTTGGGTCTGTTTACAGGACATCACAGAGTTTGTTCACATGCTGAAACAATACAGCTCCATTCGCACAAGCGCTGCCAGCCTCTTATCATAGAATCATGGAACGGGTTGGGTTGGAAGGGTCATCAAGGCACATCCACTTCCAAACCCCTGACATGGGCAGGGACACCTCCCACTGGACCAGGTCACTCAAAGCCCCATCCAACCTGGCCTTGAACACCTCCAGGGATGGGGCAGCCACCACTGCTCTGGGCAACCTGCGCCAGGGCCTCCCCATCCTCACAGCAAAACATTTCTGCCTAAGACCTCATCTCAATCTCCTCTCTTGCAGCTGAAAACTGTTCCCCCTCATCCTATCCCTGCACTCCCTGACCAAAAGCCCCTCCCCAGCTTGCCTGGAGCCCCTTTCAGTACTGGAAGCTGCTGTAAAGTCTCCCTGCAGCCTTCTCTTCTCCAGGCTGAATAACCCCAATTCTGTCAGCGTGTCCTCATATAGGAGGTGCCTCAGCCCTTGGATCATCTCTGTGGCCCTAATATCAAAGCAGCTGCATTGAAAGAGTTACCTGAACCCAAGCTGAGTCAGCACAGGCTGCAGTGAAATTCTATATTGGCATGTACAGCAAAGCAAAGACCACCACTCTTCCCTTGAGGAGTTTCTTGTCTTTTTTTAAGGGAATACTTTGAAAATTAAAGCAATAATTAGTGACCCATAGCATGTTGAAATGAGCACAGAGACACTGAGCTTTATTTTCTATTGATGGCTTTTCATGCTGCTCGTTATAAAAGTTGGTTGGTTCTCTGGAGGGGCATCCACAGTCTTTATGTTGCTGCCTGCATTTTAATGAACATCTACTCTAAAAAAATGTTATTTTCCAGATGAAATAGAGGGGTTCTTGGGTTCTGTGAGTAAGGCACTGGGCTAGCCTTTTGAAATCTAGAAACCTCCCCTTTCCTGGAGGTGTTCAAGGCCAGGTCAGATGGGGCTTGGAGCAACCTGATCCAGTGGGAGGTGTCCCTGCCCATGGCAGGGTGTTTGGAACTGGATGGGCTTTGAGGTCCCTTCAACTCAAACCATTCCATGATTCTGTGATTTCATGATTCTAATTCAGCTTCTAATTCTAATTCAGCTTCAGAGAGGTTGTGGAAGAGGAACCCGGGATATCCACGCACACCCCAATGCACCCTTGAAAAACAAGATGCAAGCTATTTGCTCAAAGGACTCTCCTCTTCTCTCAGGCCATGTTTTGCCAGCCGAGGACTTTGAGATCAAAGAACTTTAAAGCTGTTGAAACATCTTCTTAAGAGCAGAATAGCGGTGGCTTTCAAGTCACACAGGGAGAAAGCATGTTGGAGACTACCCTGGGATAGGAACAATTAGCAGAGGGATAGGTATGCAGCCAATTTGGAGGGAGGGTTGGCTTAAACAAACTGTACTTGCTTTCAGGAAGTTGTTTGGCCACCACTCGCAGCTGTCCTTGCTCCTGGAGGGAACAGAATTGCGGATTTGAGAGTGCATGAGGCTCACTGCACTCATTACAGCTCGCTGGGCAGCGCTGCCAAAGCGGCGGGGCTGAGCAGGGCTTGGGTTCTGCAAGTGGCGCAGCTGCAGAAGGGCCAGGTGCAGCTTTGCCGGAGATAAGCAGGCTGTGGTTTCCCCCCTTCCTCCATCTATGCTTCACGCTGCAGTGACAACCATCTGGCCGCTCCACTTCTCCAGAAGCCTGAATGTTGGGGCAGAGCTTGCCTCTGGATGCAGAGCTTTCCTGGTTGGATGAGTCCAGTGGAAGAGGTTACATCCAACCATACATATCCAACCATTACACCCAACCACGTCCTAGGCCACATCCAAACCAGTGGGACCCACCAGCAGGGCGAGGGAGGGGTTTCTGCCCCTCTGCTCCGCTCTGGTGAGACCCCACCTGGAGTCCTGCGTTCAGTTCTGAAGCCCTAAGCGCAGGAAGGACATGGAGCTGTTAGAGCGGGTCCTGAGGAGGCCACGGATATGATCCAGGGGCCGGAGCATGTTCTGTATGAGGACAGGCTGAGAGAGTCAGGGTTGTTCAGTCTGGAGAAGAGGAGGCTCCAGGAGAGACCTTAGAGCAGCCTCCAGTGCTGAAAGGGGCTCCAGGAAAGCTGGGGAGCGGCTCTGGACCAGGGAGTGCAGGGATAGGACGAGGGGGAACAGTTTTCAACTGAAAGAGGGGAGACTGAGATGAGAGCTCAGGAAGAAATGTTTCCCTGTGAGGGTGGTGAGGCCCTGGCTCAGGCTGCCCAGAGCAGTGGTGGCTGCTCCAAGCCTGGAGCCTGCTTTGAGCAACCTGATCCCACGGGAGGTGTCCCTGCCCATGGCAGGGGTTGGAAGTGGGTGGACTTTGAGGTCCCTTCCAAGCCAAACCATTCTGTGATTCTGTAATTAGGCAGCAAGAGATGGACTCACAATCTTGGCCATCACACCCTGCCAATGAACACTTGAGCAGTTCCTTAGTTCTGCACTTCGTGAGCAGGTGAAAGGCAAGGAGACAATTCTGCTTCTCTGAAGCAACACTAAATAGGTCAGGAGCCAAGCAGAGATGTAATCTTGTTCTCACACTTGCTTCAAGCGAAAGATGTGAATTTACAAAAAGAAAACCATACCCAAGAGGCAGGAAGTCACTGCAGAAGACAAACATTAACACAAATAAACTGTGAAACACCCTTAGTGAACATTTCCTGAACCAGTAACGTAAAGTGCGATTCACATGAGGAATTTGAGATGTCCATCTCCTGCTGGGCTCCATCTCCTGGAGGCTGGCACCAGCGTCCTGGCACAGTAGACACAGAACATTTCCAAACACCAAAAAGGCATTCAGCTAAAATGCCTTGCGAAATGTAAATTCAAGCAAAAATGTTAATAATCATAGCCAATTTCTACTCTTAGAGTCCATCCTCTTTCTCTGTGGGACCTGACTTTGGATCTGCTTATTTCTTACTAAAAGAAAGAAATGTAAATATGAATAGTGAAATAAGGGGAAAACCACCTGTGCTGAGACAAATTAAGTGCATGCTGGTAATCCTAAAGCTGTTTCTCAGCGATACACAGATCCATCTGAGGTCTCCTCACGTTGGATGTTTTACTCTGTGTCAAATACCACTTCCATGCCTTTTGGAAGCGTGGCTGAGGGCCCTGGGGCTGTTTTGCCTGGTAAAGAGGAGGCTGAGGGGAAACTTCATTGCTCTTTACAACTACCTGAAAGCAGGTTGTGGTGAGGTGGGTGCTGGGCTCTTCTCCCAAGTAACAAGAGATGGGACAAGAGGAAATGGCCTCAAGTTGCACCTGGGAGGTTTTGATTGGAAACTAGGAAACATTTCTTTATCAAAAGAGTGAGTGGACCATCCACCTTCCATGTGTGTTGAAACCAAGGTCTATGAAGAAATTCTGAAGATGGTATTTCTTAAAATGGAGCAGTTCTGACTCTATCAGGGATTGAAGGGGTAGGACAAGGGGGAATAATTTTCAGCTGAAAGAGGGGAGATTGAGATGACATCTCAGGAAGAAATGTTTTGCTGTGAGGGTGGGGAGGCCCTGGCCCAAGTTGCCCAGAGCAGTGGTGGGTGCCCCATCCCTGGAGGGGTTCAAGGCCAGGCTGGATGGGGCTTGGAGCCCCTGATCCAGTGGGAGGTGTCCCTGCCCATGGCAGGGGTGGAACTGGATGGGCTATAAGGCCCCTTCCAACACAAACCATTGCATGGTTCTGTGATTAAATCATAAAAACAGAGACGTGCATCATCAATACTTTCTCATGACTCACCAAGAAAACAACAAGGTCTTCCTTCAGTCCTTATTTTGGGGCCTTGATGAGCCACTGTGACCATTTCTAGAGTTGATTAGAGGAGGTCTGGCTGTGACCAGACAACTGACACCAGAACAAAGCCAAGGGCCCACCAGTGAGACCAGAACCTTAGACTGAAAGTCCCCCAAAGCAAGCTGTACTCCTCTTGGTCCCCACCAGCTCCTACGAGGCAGGCAGCGGCCTCTCACAGCGCAGCACCCGTCCTTTCCAAGCCACCTTCAGGGCCCCTGAGCCACTTCCAAAAACATACAGCTGGCAATTTCGTGCTTTGCCTTGTTATAAATAATAAGGTTACATTTTCCTCATAAACCTTTTGATTTTCTCCCTTTGGGAGACTTGCAGATTTTAACGGCATTAATTCCTATTTGCCAGCCTTGTCCGTATAAGTGAGGATGTTCATTAAACTGATGTTAAGCAATGAGCACTATAATTAGGACACACTTTAAATGCAGCGTGTCTAAATCAAAGACTGTCCAAGATGCTCTCTTTTTTATTAAGATATAATTTGAAGAAGGCTTACGGTTTAGCTGAACATGAATGATATTTTCCAACAGCCTCTTCTCACCAAGGCAATGTAGCGAGGAAGGAAATACACCCTTCCCAGCTGACATTTCCCATACACTCTGGGGTACAAGGTCTTTCATCAGCCGTTTCATTGATACCGAGTTTGCTGCCTAATTTATTTGCTACTAATAGAAGCAAAAGAAAAAAAAAGAAAGACGAAGAAACATGGAATTAGGAAATTAGGAAGAAATGTTTTCCCTTCAGGGTGGGGAGGCCCTGGCCCAGGTTGCCCAGAGCAGTGGTGGCTGCCGCATCCCTGGAGGGGTCCAAGGCCAGGTTGGATGGGGCTTGGAGCCCCTGATCCAGTGGGAGGTGTCCCTGCCCATGTCAGGGGGTGGGACTGGATGGACTTCGAGGTCCTTTCCACCCAAACCATTCCATGATTCTATGATTCTGTGATGATAGTCAGAGCCTGATTCTGTTTTCAGCCACACCAGCCTGCCATGTAGGATCACACTAACAGACACCAAAAGACTCCTCCAAATACAGCAGGGATTAGCATTTATAGTTTACTCTTTGTCTGTTTCTTTCCTAAATCCATGCCCCAGTTATGGAGATTGTCTTTGAGTATCTTTTCTTGTCTGTTGCCCTCTCGCTTTGTCACCCAGCCCAGGTCAAACCTTCCACCCTCTGCCACACACAGTCCTTGCACCCGGCACGGGACATCTGTGGAGACACTGTTCCCGTGCCAAGGATTCACTGCTGGAAACGGAGCCGTGCCAAGCGCAGCCTGCTTGGCAGAGAAGCTGCTCGGCCCCGTGTGGTTACAGCTGTTCTGGTTCTTGTTCTGCCCCTTCTCCTTCCTGGATTTCCCCAAAGCAGATGGGAAACAAGCCAAGAGGGAAGGAACCAGAGCAAGAGGAGGTGGTAAAAAGCAGGAACAAAACAAAACTCAAGGAAAAAATTGCAATACTAGAGCGAATTAAACTCAAAAGGTCAAGAATTGCATTAAACAAATAACACAAAAATAACCCTGCTCTCAAAGCCATCCTCTTATTTTTCAATGTGTTCCTTGTGTAACCCAATGAAAAGGAGTGGCACCAGGCCACAAAAGAATCTGGCCACACACGGTAATGGAAAAGGCATTTTTTTCCAGGCTATGTGGACACAAGGGAATTGCAGGGAGCTCATCGTGGCGAGGCAGCTGGGGAAGGTCACAATGCCCAAGGTGCTGGCTGGCAGGCTGCACCATGACACGAGCCTCCAAAAGCACAGCTTGTACACGAGTCCTGCAACAACAGATGCTGATGAGGCCACGGAACCTCCTGCTTCAGGTGTGAGCTCATAGCCTGCAGGTGTGAAAAAAGAACTGCCTGGCAGACATGTTTTCTCTGCTTCTTTCTTTTTCCCTCCCGCCCCTTTTGCCAGTTACCGTCTGTTCTTTACATACAGTTTTCTATTTCCTCTTCCACTGATGTGCCAGGTGTTGGCTGATGACCACAAACAGGCACAAGCCAAGCCCCCGACAGACTCAGTGAGCCAGACCAAGTGAGCTCCTCTGTTACAGAATACCAAGGCGATACACCTGAACAGACCATTTTTAACTCTCTGGATAGGAATTCAAAATAGAACAACAGAATCATCGAATGGGTTGAGTTAGAAAGGACCTCAAAGCCCATCCAGTTTCAACCCCTGCCATGGGCAGTGACACCTCCCACTGGGTCAGGTTGCTCAGAGATCCATCCAACTTGGCGCTGAACACCTCCAAGGATGGGGCAGTCACCACTGCTCTGGGCAACCTGGACCAGGACCTCCCTCATAGTGGAAAAATTCTCCACTCACTCTTCAAAATTACATGGAATTCAGTGTTGGGTTGATCAAAGCATGTCAATATTCATCAAATGCAAAAAATCCAGTGATGAAGTGCCTTCTCAAACAGATCCTGACAGCCAAGTGCCACAAAAAGAAAAATAAAATAAAAAAAATAATAGCAACGTACTCACACACAGACTGGAAATCACTGGGTAAATTGTGCCCAGTGCAGAAAGGGGCAGGAAAGGGAATTATCTTGGGGGGGAAAAAATGCATCCTTCCTTTACTGTATGATACAAACTTCCATGATATTAGTATCTCAGCACTTCTTCCACATTCAACATACCACCTCTGTAATTCACCACTGCTCCATAAAAACTCCAGGTTGCCCAGAGCAGTGGTGGCTGCCCCATCCCTGGAGGGGGTCAAGGCCAGGTTGGATGGGGCTTGGAGCCCCTGATCCAGTAGGAGGTGTCCCTGCCCATGGCAGGGAGTGGAATTGGATGGGTTTTGAGGTCCCTTCCCACAAAACCCATTCCATGAGTCTATGATGCAGCCCATATGAAAGTTACTGTCAAAACAGTCCTGTATTACAGCTGTGCAACAAAACCAGCATAAACTGTTCTCCACAGTGATTTACCCTTTATTTGTTTTCATTAATACAACACCTCATCCATGAGTACAGGTCAAAAGTGGTTTAGAAAAGTGCCTGTTATCAACTAGTGTCTTTTATCCCTCAGCAAAAAACAGCTGGGGTTGTTGTATAAATGGCATACCAGATATCTTAGAAAAAAAGGAAATCAATCAAACAGAAATAAGTAAAGTTTCTAGATCATAGGACTCTAAAGTTAATGCACAATCAAAATCTCTGACAGCACAGAAAAGAATCATAGAATCATTAGGTTGGAAAAGACCTTTGAGATCACCCAATCCAACTGTACCTCTCCACTACGGAATCTGAGCACCTTGTCTGCCTGTCTTTAAAATCCCTCCAGGGAGGGGACTCAACCACTTGCCTGGGCAGCCTCTGCCAGCACCTGAGAACCCTTTCAGTGAAGAAATGTTTCCTAACATCCAATCTAAACCTCCCCTGGTGCAACTTGAGACCATTTCCTATAATCCAATCCCTTGTTCCTTAGCAAAAGAGACCAGCACTCACCTCACCACAACCTCCTTTCCAGAAGAGTGATGAGGTCTCCCTTCAGCCTCCTCTTCTCCAGGCTAAACAGCCCCAGGTCCCTGAGCCACTCCCACAACCCCTGGGCTCCAGACCCTTCCCAGCTCCGCTTCCCTTCTCCAGACACGCTCCTGCCCCTCAAGCACTTTCTTGGAGTGAGGGGCCCAAAACTGAATCCAAGATTTGAGGTGCAGCCTCACCAGCACCGAGTACAGGGGTGACCCCTTCCCTGCTCCTGTTGGCCAAACCATGGCTGATCCAAGCCAGGATGCTCTTGGCCTTCTTGGCCACCTGGGCCACTGCTGGCTCACGCTCAGCCACTTTCAACCAGCACCCCCAGGTCCTTTTCCCCAGGGCAGCTTTTCAGCCGCTCTTCCCCAACACTGGAGCGTTGCATGGGGTTGTTGTGACCCAAGTGCAGGATTCGGCACTGGGCCTTCTTGAACATACAATCGGCCTTGGCCATCATTCCAACCTGTCCAGATCCATCTGCAGAGCCTTTCTGCCTTCCAGCAGATAAACACTCCTGCCCTGTTTGGTGTCATCTGCAAACTGACTGAGAGAGTATTTGATCACAGAATCATAGATCAGTTTGGGTTGTAAGGGACCTTAAAGATCATCTAGTTCCAACCCCCCTGCCTTGGGCAGGGACACCTCCCACTAGACCAGGCTGCCCAAGCCCCATGCAACCTGGCCTTGAAAACCTTCAGGGATGGGGCAGCCACAACTTCCCTGGGCAACCTTGGCCAGGGCCTCACCACTCCTATCGTGAAGAAATTCTTCCTTATGTCTCATCTAAATCTGCCCCTCTCCAGTTTATACCCACTGCCCCTCATCCTATCGCTACAAGCCTTTGTAAAAATGTCCCTCCCCTGCTATCTTGCAGGACCCTTTCAGGTACTGGAAGGTCACTATAAGGTCTCCTTGGAGCCTTCTCTTCTCCAGGCTGAACAACCCCAACCCTCTCAGCCTGTCCTCATATGGAAGGTGCTCCAGCCCTGTGATCAACTTTGTAGCTCCAATCTGGACCCGTTCCATCTCCTTCTTCTGCTGAGGATTCCAGAACTGGACACAATACTCCAGATGAGGTCTCACAAGAGAGGAACAGAGGGGCAGAATCACCTCCCTCGACCTTCTGTTCACGCTTCTTTTGATGCGGCCCAGGACACAGTTGGCCTTCTGGGCTGCGAGCACACATTGGCAGCTCATGTCAAGCTTCTCATCAACCAGCACCCCAAGTCCTTCTCTGCAGAGCCGCTCTCAATCACATCATCCCCCATCTCATACTGAAATTGGGGATTGCCCCGTCCTACATGTAGGACCTTGCACTTGACCTTGTTGAACCTCATGAGGTTCTCACAGCCCCACTTCTCCAGCTTCTCCAGGTCCCTCTGGATGACATCCCATCTTTCTGGTGTGGCAAGTGCACCACTTAGCTTGGTGTCATCTGCAAACTTGCTAAGGGTGCACTCAACCTCGCTGTCTATATCATTGATGAAGACATTAAACAGCACTGGTCCCTGTACAGACCCCTGAGGGACACCACTTGTCATAGATCTCCACCTGGGCTTCAAGCCGTTGACCACTACTCTCTGAATACAACCATCCAAGCAGTTTCTTATCCACCAAACCATCTACCATCAAATCCATATCTCTCCAATTCAGAGACAAGGATACTGCGGGGGGACCATGTCAAAGGCTTTATAGAAGTCCAGATAGATCACATCCGCAGGTTTACCCATGTCCACTGCTGTGGTTATCCCACCCATAGAAAGCCACTAGGTTGGTCATACAGGACTTGCCCTTGGTAAAGTCAAAGAATCACCGCATCATAGAATGTCAAGGGTCAGATGGGACCTCAAAGCCCATCCAGTCCCACCCCCTGCCATGGGCAGGGACACCTCCCACTGGATCAGGTTGCTCCAAGCCCCATCCAACCTGGCCTTGAACCCCTCCAGGGATGGGGCAGCCACCACTTCTCAGGGAACCTGGGTCAGGGCCTCCCCACCCTCAATGTGAAGAACTTCTTCCTAATGTCTCATCTAAATCTTTCCCCTTCCAATTTAAAACCATCCCCCCTTATCCTATTTCTATGTGTCCTTGTAAAAAGTTCCTCCCCAGCTTTCTTGGAGCCCCTTTCAGCACTGGAAGCTGCTTTAAGGTCTCCCTGCAGCCTTCTTTCCTCTGAGCTGAACAACCCCAACTCCCTCAGCCTGTCCTCATAACAGAGGTGCTCCAGTCCTCACCCAAATCATTGATAAAGATATTGAACAGAACCAAGCCCAACACTGAGCCCCGGGGACACCACCTGTCACCAGCACCATACTGCTAGGCAGTCTACCTAGAACCGGGACACACCAGGAACAAACACCTTCCTAAGTTGGAAGTCAGAAACCCCAAATCAGCAACAACACACTGTTCGGCTTCTCGAGACCCCGGAGACCAAGGTCACAGTCTCTGGGTTTAACACAACACATCATGCATCCATGACGGGAGAGGAGGATGGACATTTCCAGCTATCCAGTCCTGATGTGCACAAGACCCTGCAGACCACCACAGCCAACTCCAGAGGAAGATCGGTCTGAGGGAGCCCTGGAAGACAGCAGCCCACCACGGACACTGTTGGGAATGATGCTTCATTTCACTCTCAGGCTTTCGTTGCTGCTCCAAGAACTCAAAGATGAAAAGCATCTCAACCAGGCAAACTGCTTCACGAGTCACCTTTGTGAAAGAGCCCTGAGGATGCCCTCAAGATCTGAGCAAGAAGGGACACCACAAGCTGGGCTAAAAGCAAGAACCATGGAGTGGGAGCTGGGTTCAAGCCAATCCAGCTGAAGTCATTCATTCCTCCTGCAAAACAGCACCACAACATGAAACAATTTCAGCACCAATGTGTAAAACATTCCTTATTTCTTGCCTGCTACAATTATAGGTATTAGCTTTAAAAAAAGCACATCCACATCAGGAAATAAACCATTACGTAAAAACCTTATAGATCGACTGCAGTCCTACCATGACTTTGGAATTTCATTTCTCCTTACTACAGCAATGCTGCTGCAAACGCAACTGCAACAGTGCCCTGTCCCCACAGTAAAAACAGCCATGCAATATCCCCAGCATTCGAGAGCACCCGTAACACTGGCCTCTTAAAAACTCACATCTGCAATCCAGTAGATCACAGAATCATAGAATGGTTTAGGTTGGAAGGGACCTCAAAGCCCACCCAGCTCCACCCCCTGCCATGGGCAGGGACACCTCCCATGAGATCAGGGGCACCAAGCCCCATCCAATCTAGCCTTGAACACCTCCAGGGATGGGGCAGCCACAGCTTCCCTGGGCAACCTGGGCCGGGGCCTCCCCACCCTCATCATGAAGAATTTCTTCCCAATGTCTAGTCTAAATCTTCTCCCCTCTGATTTAAAGCCATTCCTCCTCATCCCATCACTCCATACCCCCCAGCTTTCTTGTGCACTCCCTTCAGGTACTCACTTCTCACGACTCGGAGTAATGTCATTCTGTGACACCGCAACCACACTGGTGCTAAACCTGACCACGGTGCAGGTCAGCTGGATGAAAGCAACAGGCACAGGGCACAGAACTGCTGTTGGAGATGCCTGTTCTGCTGCTCAGGGGTCCATATTTCTTCCTGCTTCCAGCTGACAGAGCATCTCAGGATAGGCATTAGATCCTAGTGGGATGTGGTCAATCAAAGAATCACAGAATGGTTTGGGGAGGAAGGGACCTCAAAGCCCATCCAGTTCCACCTCCTGGGCAACTTGGGCCAGGGCCGCCCCATCCTCACAGGAAAACATTTTTTCCTGAGATCTCATCTCAATCTCCCCTCTTTCAGCTGAAAATTATTCCCCCTCGTCCTACCCCTTCAATCCCTGATCAAGAGCCCCTCCCCAGCTTTCCCAGAGCCCTTTTCCATGCTGGAAGCTGCTCTAAGAGTGACTGGAAGGTTTCCCTTAGTGCTCTGCAATCTGTCTCAAAGTAACTTGCTAGCTTTGGTAACCAGCAGGACAGTTTCCAGTTGATCAGCTCTGTCTGGTGATTAAGGGCCCAACATGAATTTAAAGGCAAACTCCAGAGAGCTGAAACCAGAATTAGAAAAATACACACTGATGCTTGCCAGCTGAAACCCAGCAGCATAAAGCAGTGCTACTTATTTATAAAAGCAATCTACCTTATGCAAACCAAGCATGCTGGAATTATTTACCAGATCATTACCATGTGCAAAAGCTATTTTACATTCCTGTCTTTCTCAAAGTGCTCAGTCCCTCCCTTGTGCACATCCGCGCTGCCAGCCCTCTGCTATGACCGGTTGAGAGCAAGTAGCTCTGCGGCCTGAAGACCATGAGAAACTAACATAAAGTTTAGACAAAGAAATCCAGTCCTCTGCAGTGAAAAGCCTGCATTCATCCCTTCTCTAAACATGTTTCCTTCCAAAGACACATGGATCATGCATTCAGCTCATGTAAATCACACTGAATTCAGCTGTAGCCATCTGCATCCATTAAAAATCATGTCAATATCTTTTTCCTCTGTGCTTGTTTCATTTCCTACCCCAAATCCCCACCGCATGCGCACACAAACCCTCCCAGCACCCTTCACTTGGCTGCCAACAGACCAGCAGCCGCTCCTGCAGCCAGAACGGAGACACATTCTGCAACACCAACTGCCCTCTGGTGCAGCTGCTCCTCGTGGAGGATCCCAACTTCATGCTATGAAACACCAAATACAGATTGCTTCTACTGGATGAGGAGCTGAGGGTGCGCAGGAGGATGGAGGGAAGAGAAGGGCCTGCCCCAGTGGCCAGAAGGGTGTGTATGGACTTGCTCCCTGGGCACAGGTGAGGAATACCAGACATGTCTTGCTGTATGGATTGAGAGCAGCACTGAGGAGAAGGACTTGGGGTGCTGGAGGATGAGAAGCTCAACATGAGCCAGCAATGGTCACTTGCAGCCCAGAAACCAACCATGTCCTGGGCTGCATCCAAAGCAGAGGGACCAGCAGGGAGGGAGGGGATTCTGCCCCTCTGCTCTGGGGATACCAAACCTGGAGCCCTGAGTTCAGTTCTGGAGTCCTCAGCACAGGAAAGACATGGAGCTGTTGGAGCAAGGACAGAGGAGGCCACAGAGATGATCTGAGGGATGGAGCACCTCCCGTACAAGGACAGGCTGAGAGAATTGGGGTT
The DNA here is from genome assembly GCF_032191515.1 of Phaenicophaeus curvirostris. Classification (NCBI taxonomy): domain Eukaryota; kingdom Metazoa; phylum Chordata; class Aves; order Cuculiformes; family Cuculidae; genus Phaenicophaeus; species Phaenicophaeus curvirostris. The sequence continues at coordinate 2,100,903 of NC_091402.1, read as the reverse complement.
GTTCAGCCTGGAGAAGAGAATGCTCTGGGGAGAGCTTAGAGTGGCTTCCAGTACTGAAAGGGGCTCCAGGAAAGCTGGGGAGGGGCTCTTGATCAGGGAAGGCAGGGAGAGGAGAAAGGGGAACGGTTTTCAGCTGCAAGGGGGCAGACTGAGATGAGATCTTAGGAAGAAACTTTTTGTTGTGAGGGTGAGGAGGCCCTGGCCCAGGTTGCCCAGAGCAGGGGTGGCTGCCCCATCCCTGGAGGTGTTCAAGGCCAGGTTGGCTGGGGCTTGGAGCCCCTGATCCAGTGGGAGGTGTCCCTGCCCATGTCCTTATGGAACCAGATGGAATTGGATGGGCTTTAATGTCCCTTCCAACCCAACCCATTCCATGATTCTATGATTCTAAACGCTCATTTCTGCAGCCGCTGCCACGCACTGCAACACACAGAGGAAACTATTCTTATAGGAAGGTGGATTTTGCTATATTTCTTCTAACGCCACATCCACCGCATGTGATCATTCTGCAGATCACAGAGTCATACACAGTGTGAAACGACAGATATGGACACAGCCAAACTACACGTAATGCAAGTAAACACGTTACAAATACACTAAACAGCAACAAAGCTCCAGGCAACATCATTAACTCTGTACAACAATAACCACTTGTAAAATACACATAAATACCACGCTGAGTCCTGTGTGGTTTTGGCTGTAATTGTCATGTCCATTTACATAACTTATTTTTAAATCTGATATAACCCATAATTTGCATAGGGATTGTTACACTAAATCTCACTAAAACCAGACACCAGTGTTTGGTTGGTTCTCATCTTCATTCACCCTTCATACACTTTTATGTATTCTTTATATCTATAAACACACAGCGGTTCTGATAGTACCTTGACATCACCTTTTCATGCTCTAATTTGCATGGCAAGCAATCCAAGCCAGCTGTAATGCACACAGAGGAAGCTCCCACAACAAACCCACGGTTTAGCAGGGAGGGGAGAATGAAAGGAAATTATTTTCACTGTCATATTGATGGAGAACTTCCCACGTGAAAACAAACACCACCACAATTTAAGAATGACAAATCATTACGAGAACCCCACAACCATTCTTGACTCTGCTGTTGAGTTGCGTAACCTGCTCTGGTATCTTGACTTCATTGACTTCCAGCACTTCAAACATGTTTTCAAAAGACAAATGCTACATTTCAAATGGCCTAGGTAGAGTTTTATCGTGTTTGATTCTTATTCCAAGATGGTAAATCAGCTTTCCATGCCTACGTACACATCCGTGCTCAGCACTGAATGTCCTTCTGGCGCAGGTCTCTGCAACTCCATCCAACTCACCTCAACAATAACGAACCAGAGTGACAATATGGGGTCCTTCTGCCCACACAATGCTCCGCATCATCTCATTGCTGAAGAGAGCCATCGTGGAGATAGAACATCTCTTTTGATACAGCAGATAGGATATAAGTCTCAGAATGATGGATAATATACATGAGAGAGGGGGGAAAAACCAAACTTGCACATTTAGAAAGAAAAAGGTGGTAATAATATTTCTACTACCCAGAGGCATAAGCCAAACATCTCTTCCAGGACCAGGCATCCAGATTAATCATTGGTCTGGCATAAAATGTAGTGTCACAGAATCATAGAATCATCAAGGTTGGAAAAGACCTCTAAGCTCATCCAGCCCAATCATCAGCCGAACCCCACCGTGCTCACAAAACCGTGTCCCCAAGTGTCACATCAACACACTTCTTGAATCCCTCCAGGGATGGAGACTCCACCACTGCATTTGGCAGCCTCTGACAGGGCTTCACCACTCTGTCAGCAAAGAAATTTGTCCTTATATTCAGTCTAAACTTCCCCTGACACAACATGAGGTCATTTCTTCCTGTTCCATTGCTTGTTATTTGGGGGAAGAACACACCTCAACACAACCTCCTTTCCAGGAGCTGCAGAGAGTGATGAGGTCTCCCCTCAGCCCCTTGAGGGGCCCAAAACTGAACCCAGGATTCACGGTGCGGCCTCACCAGCACCGAGTCCAGGGGGACGATCCCTTCCCTGCTCCTGCTGGCCACACCATGGCTGACCCAAGCCAGGATGCTCTTGGCCTCTTGGCCACCTGGGCCACTGCTGGCTCCTGTTCAGCCACTGTCAACCAACACCTCAGGGCCTTTATGTGCTGGGCAGCTTCAAGCAAAAGTTACCAACTCCCAGCACACCATACCAGCACTCTAATGTGACTTTGCCTACTCTGAAATGTAACTGAGACCAAAGAAACAGCAGGAAGCAGAGTGGGGTTTTCAAGGCTGGGCAAGACACCTGACAAACCCAAAGCTCCTCTGAATACAAGGAAGAAAGAATTCAAAAAGAAATCTGAACTCCATTTAAGCAGGCATTTTAAATGTAACCACACTCCCCGCTCCCGTTCTGGGAAACACGTGGCACCCAGCCCGTAGGGCAAACACAGCCCAGGCAGAAGCAGCCCTGCCCAGCAGCCAGGACCACTGCTCCCAGCACCACCTGCCACCAGCACTGTCCTAGAGACACCTTGAACACTGCCCTATTAAAAAAAGCACCACAAAAACTTTAATTCAGCTGAAATGGGCAAATAACATATCACTGAAGGCCTACACAACTCAACCCAGAACCTTTCTGCTCTTCATTCTCCCATGATGGTTTAATCCTATGCCTTTTTTTTAAAAAAAAAAAATCTCTTTTTTCGCTATCTCTTTTTTCACTATCTCTTTCACACTGTTGCAAAAGCACAAGTTCTTGGGCAGCCAGAGCAGACACAAGCTTGTAATCCTTTCTGTAATCTAAGTGCAAAGCAAAAAGCAAGCTCCAAAAGTGGCTCTTAGGTTGAATTCATGGGCCACTCTGTCAGGAAAGACATTTTTCCTAATATTCAGTCTAAACCTCCCGTGGCACAGCTTGAGGCCATTTCCTCTTGTCGCATTGGTTGTTACTTGGAAGAAGAGCCCAGCACCGACCTCACCACAACCTCCTTTCCAGGAGCTGCAGAGAGACATGAGATCTCCCCCAGCCCCTTGAGAGGCCCAAAACTGAACCCAGGATTCACGATGTGGCCTCACCAGCACTGAGTCTGGGGGGATGATCCCTTCCCTGCTCCTGCTGGCCACACCGTGGCTGACCCAAGCCAGGATGCTCTTGGCCTTCTTGGCCACCTGGGCCACTGCTGGCTCATGTTAAGTTGCTGTTGACCAGCACTCCCGATCCATGCCTGCTGGCTTTCCCCTAGAACATTCCATCGCTCTTTAAATGACTGGGCTTTTTCTGTGCAGTTTCTGTCCCCTGGAAGGCCTGTGGTGTGAGCAAGACCTAGGACGGAGCCCGTTGCCCTCGCAGGCACTTTGCCATGGACTTTGGTGGGAAGGCAGCGGGCCAGCGCAGCTGAACCTCCCTTGCAGCCAGCCCTGACAGCCGTGCTCTGCATTTAAAGCAAACAGCTCGGCTTTGAGCAGAATTTCGGAGCTTGACAAATGCAAAGAAACACAAAACTCAGAAAGAACAAAGACAAAGCTGCAGCCAGCAGGTTTCGACTGTGACCGTTGGCAGTCAGATGGGCTCTGAACACGTAATATGTTCCCACTCGCTGCTGAATTCCACTCAGAAACACCTCCCTGAAGCCTCCTTTTCCTCCTCACACAATTTGCCAGCTCTCTCACCGGGAAAATGTAGTCAAAAATATTCTGAACATCATTTATGGCAAGTCCTCAGTGTTGGTGAAAAACTTCCTTCTACCAAAGCAAAAAAATGACAGCTCTGCTCATTCTGCCTCCTGAAAATAAAAAAAATCAAAGCAAACAAAAAAACCTGCCAGCCCCTCTCAGGAAAAAGAATGGGCTGGGCCACTAAAAACTTGAAGGCTCACCTCATCGCTCCTTTAACACAAGAGGTAAAGCATCTCTGATTACAACTGCTGTGTTGAATTGATCATTCCCTATTGTCTTTTATTTCCGAGGGTATCCTCAGTAACTTTGCTGACAACACCAAGCTATGTGGTGTGGTTGACACACTGGAGGGAAGGGATGGCATCTAGAGAATCACAGAATAATTGAATGGTTTGGGTTGGAAGGGATCTTAAAGATCATCTAGTTCCAACCTCCCTGTGATAGGCAGGGGACATCTCCCACTAGATGAGGCTGCCCGAGGCCCCATCCAACCTGGCCTTGAACACCTCCAGGGATGGGGCATCCCTGGGCCAGTGGCTCACCACTGTCATCATGAAGAAATATCTCCAGAAATTCCCAAAGAGCCTTGGACGGGCTGAGGAGGTGGGTCTGTGTGTAACCTGATCCAGATGTCCCTGCTTATGGCAAGGGGATTGAAACTGGATGGGCTTTAAGATCCCTTCCAACCCAAACCATTCTGTGGTTCTAAGAAATTCATTTCAGCATTAACTTAACGTCAGCATTTTTAAATGGAAAAATTTAGCAGTATTATAAAAACTAACAGAAATCACACATGAGACCTAAGTAGTTGGTGAGCAGCCCCATAATTACCTTGCAGATGAGTTACACACACAGCGTAACACCTTTATTTCTCTCTCCAGCCCGCTTGCTCCACCGCCTTCCCATCCTGCCAGGCGCTCGCCTCTGTTCCACGCAGGGTCAGAGGTGCACACGCTAGCTGGGGAGCAAGAGCATCTCACCCCCGGTAACAAACTCAGGGCAGGCCTGAGCTTTACATCATTTCCTCGAGGCTGTGGTGCACGTTTTAACCAACGGCTTCTCTGAAGGTCCACCACAGACACCCTGTGGACACCAATTTTCTTATCTACTCCCCAAGAAATGCAGATTGCAAACATCAAAACTGAATCTGCAACACAAACTTTATAGTCTGACAGATGATCTGAGGGCTGGAGCACCTCCCATCCGAGGCCAGGCTGAGAGCACTGGGGTTGTTCAGCCTGGAGAAGAGAAGGCTCCAGGAGACCTTAGGGCAGCTGAAACAAGCTCCAGAAAAGTTGGGGAGCAGGTCTTGATCAGGGAGTGCAGGGATAGGATGAGGGGAACAGTTTTCAGCTGAAAGAGGGGAGATTGAGATCTTAAAAAGAAGTGCTTTACTGTGAGGGTGAGAAGGCTCTGGCCAAGGTTTCCCACAGCAGTGGTGGCTGCCCCATCCCTGGAGGTGCTCATGACCAGGTTGGATGGGGCTTGGAGCCCCTGATCCAGTGGGAGGTGACCCTGCCCATGGCAGGAGGATCAGCTGTATGGGCTTTTTACATCCCCTCCAACTCAAACCATCCTGTGATTCTATGACAGTCACACCCCAGTATCCAACAAGGACAACGGACCACACTGAGCCTGAAAATCAAAAGAATAAAATCCCATCACCAGAGAACTTGCTCACATAGTTTTTTCTCAGTTACAGTGAGCAGAGAACATGCAGAAGGAAAATCCAGCTGATCCAAACCAAACCTTTGAGTTACGCAGGAGTAAAATTAGGCAACTTCTGCTGAGAAAAAAATGAAAACTCTAAATGAAATCCAAAAAAACTCCAGAAGAGCAAGGAAATGGCATCACCCACATTCTGACACCAGCATTCCAGAAACCACACCTTGTACGCAGATTTATGGATTCAAACAGCATGTATAGCAGGAGCTAAATATTCCAACACACATTCAGAAACACCACAGTGGGTTTTCACCACTCGGCTGTGCTGGATCCCTGCCAGGTTGCACAGGAGCACAGGCTGTTCAGGACACACATTCTGCCTTAAAGGAAGATACTGAAGTGCAGAGGAAGACTCGTGCAATTACAAGTTTGCTGGGTTTCTACCAACTAGAACCATCATAAAGGTGGCTCATGCTGTGCTGTAAGGCTGCATGAGCCAGTGCCAGGCAGAAGGGGAGGAAGGGAATGCCTGTAAGAGGGAATTCAGACTCAGAGGCAGCTCAGGCAGGATGGGAAATCCAGCAAACCCAGCCCACACTTCTACCAGGCCTTCCTGCTCCTCCTCCAGCTCCACCTTCCAGAATAAGTTTCATTCCCCTTCCTCTTCCAGAGATAAACCACTCATTTTCTTCACTGCATTACATATTACATTTAAAATATTAATGTATTAATTAATGTGCATGCACAAGAGAGTGAAACCAAACCCACCCACAGAGGGGTTAACGGATTTGACAGACACGAGTGGAAAGGAGGAGCAAAGCCAGCGAAAATGAAACCTTGCGGTCCCTCCTCTCTATCCTCTGCATCCATCTCTGTGTTTAACCAGTTTCTCTGAACATACAGATGTCAAGTGCTTAGCACAGAGTTCTGACTAAAACAATTAACACAGCAATTACAAATCCAGAGCACCCCCCTACAGCCAGGGGGGTGGAACAGGGTGGGATCGAGGTCCCTTCCAACCCAACCCATTCCATGGTTCTACAGTTCGATGACACTGGGGAACGAGCTCACAATGCCCACTCCAAGGGCAGCACGTTATTTCCTGACTCCTCGTTACTGCCTTTACGAACACCGTGGGCCTCTCATCTGAGCACTGCTCAGCTTCCAGGCCTCCATCCCCCACGTCAGAAGAAAACAGCTATGGGTGCTGCGGAAGGAATGGGAACGTCTCAATGAAGCCAGCGGTGTCGTTAATAACCCAGGACGACTTGAAACTGCAGGGGCCTGAGAACACCGCAGAGGGAACGGCAGCTGCAGATGGAGAAATGGATCTACTTCTGATACTGTTTATAAGGCGTAAACTGGGAGACAAAGTCAGTGCAGAAAGTAGGGTAGGTCAGGACACACACTGTTCGAATGAATCAAGGAGGTTCCGAGGCAGTTAAACACATTTCTCTTAATTCATTGGAAACCAAGAGAGTGGCTTATATGGGAATCCTACAAATTCAGCAAGTATTTCAGAGACAGTTTATAGAATCACAGAATCATGGAATGATTTGAGTTGGAAGGGACCTCAAAGCCCATCCAGTTCCACCCCCTGCCATGGGCAGGGACACCTCCCACTGGATCAGGGGCTCCAAGCCCCATCCAACCTGGCCTTGAACCGCTCCAGGGATGGGGCAGCCACCACTGCCCTGGGCAACCCAGGCCAGCACCACGTCTACACATTGTTTGAACCCCTCCAGGAATGGAGACTCCACCAGCTCCATTCCTATCTCCAGACGTGCTCCAGCCCCCCAAAGTTTTTATTGTAGTGATGGGCCCAAAACTCAACCCAGGATTCAAGGTGCCACCTCACCAGCACCGAGTCCAAGGGGTCGATCCCCTCCTTGCTCCTGCTGGCCAAACCATGCCTGATCCAAGCCAGGATGCTCTTGGCCTTCTTGGCCACCTGGGCCACTGCTGGATCATGTTCAGCCACTGTTGACCAGCACTCCCAGGGCCTTTTCCCGCAGGCAGCTTTTCAGCCGCTCTTCCCCAAGCCTGAAGCGCTTCATGGGGTTGTTGTGACCCAACTGCAAGACTCGGAACTTGGCCCTCTGGAACCCCATCTCACTGGCCTCAGTCCAACACCCTGACCAGGTCCCTCTGCAGAGCCTTTCTGCCCTCCAGCACCTTGACACTTCTGCCCAATTTGACAACATCTGCAAACTGACTGAGGATGCACTCGATCCCTTCATCCTTGTCATGGATAAAGATACTGAACAGAACCAGCCCCAACACGGAGCCCTGGGGAACAACAGGTTGGATGGTGCCTTAAGCAACCGGATCCAGAGGGAGGTGTCCCTGCCCATAGCAAGGGGTTGGGGCTTGATGGGCTTTAAGGTCCCTTCCAACCAAACCATTCCATGATCCTGTGATTCTATGCACAATGGGCAGGGATGAGTGAGCTGAGCCTGCCGAGCAGCTGCCTACAGCCTTCTTTCCCAAACAGATTACACACAGTGGGAAAGAAGCATTAAGTTATCTGGTCATCCTGTGTGTCTTGCTGCTTCTCATGGTACTTCTGACTTCTGAAGTGACCACGGAAAAAATACTTACTAAGCCTCCGAGCTTACTTCTCTTTGCTCAATCAGTATTCACTCAGGTATCCAGCACAATTCCTCACCACAACAGCATTCTTTAATTCCACAAGAAATATTGCTTGGATAGGAGTTTCCAGTCAGTAAGGAGTTGGATGTTTGAGTGGTCCTGCTCCCAATTAATTCCAACCAATAAACTGCACATTTTAGCTAAAAAAAATTGAAGTGCACCAGTTATGCTCTAATTTTACATTCCCTAGCAACTGCTGCGATTGAATTTAAGGATATTTAGTGAGAGAACGGAGTGACCAAAATCACAAATAGATAGCACAATGATCCAGGAGGTACCCTCATCACATGCCAAACACAAATGAAGCCTAAGCCCTTTCACTTCCCCCTCCAGTCCAAAGCCGGAGCCTTTGGTGAGATGCTCAATAGAAGGGCCTAAATATCGCTTATGTTCTGGCTATGGGGATTGTATTTCTGAACAACGACCCCTGGCTGTTTCATGTGCTCCCGTGTTTTTCTGTGTTCATACCAAACCATAATGAAAACCATTTGCAGTCTTGGATCAAGTGTTGGAAGGCAAAGGGCTGCGCGGGTGCCCAGTGCTGGGCATGGACAATGAGACACTGTTCCACACCACAGCCGTAACAACACAAATTCAGTCGAAAGAGTCAGTCACAGCCACAGGGCTCACGTTTAATGAGTGTATTTTTATACACACCAACAATCACAAATGCAGACTATGATCTCTCGTACTCCATGTGCAAACCTCTTGAACTCCAAAGGTACTGGAGAATTGGAGAATCATGGAATGGTTCGGGGTGGAAAGGGCCTCAAAGCCCATCCAGTTGCAACCTCCCATCATGGGCAGGGGCACCTCGACTAGATCAAGTTTCTCAAAGCCCCATCCAACCTGGCTTTGAATACATATCCTTCACACGTTCTGAGTCTCTCCCACCAGCTCTACCCAAGGGCCGGGAGAGCCCAACAAGGGCAGTCTGGACTTTCTGAGATGAGGAGAAAACTGTCCTCAGCACCCTGAAGGCACCCTGGGCTGGGATCCCAGCCCTGGAGAGCACCAAGCACCAGAGTAAAGCAGGAGACATTGCAGTCTGATCATAGCACACTCCCAGTGAGTGTGGTCACAGGGCCACCACCATCCTGAAAAGTGTCCTTCAGCCATGATGTGGAGTTGGGGACAAACCCCTCAGGGATGAGTCCATCTAAGAGAGTGAGAAATTGGCTAAAATCCTTGCTATTGCAAATACATTCAAAATTCAAATGTATTTCAATATAATAAACAGCCAGGTAATACCCTAAAGTATACTGTGCATAACTTATTTCCAAGAGAAGTGGTGGCTGTCCCATCCCTGAGGTGTTCAAGGCCAGGTTCAACAGGGCTTGAAGCCCCTGATCCAGTGGGAGGTGTCCCTGCCCACTGCAAGAGGGTTGAATTGGATGGGCTTTCAGGCCCCTTCCAACCCAAACCATTCCACCATTCCGTGATTTTTAGACATGTAAATTTCTGACCAACAGGAAAATAAGTTGTTACAACAAGAAAGCCACTGCCCTTGAGCTGCTGGAGGTCTGTTCATCAGAGTAACACTGCAATTGGAGCGCACCCTTCACAGTGGGATTTTCTATCTGCTGTCCCAGTATTCGATTATATTTTTGAAGTGTAATAAATTTTTGCTAATAAAGCTGTGAGCAAAAAGTTCATTTGCTTTAGGCAGGGAAAGGATGCTCTGATCCCACCAGACAAAAGGCCAGCGGTCCCAGCAGAGCACTCATGCACAGAGCACCACTCGCTGAGCCCCTGCAGATGCCCCAGTGCAATCCAGATGTGTAACCCAAACATATCACTGCAGACCAAAGCTGACTGTAAACTCATGGCAGCTGCATAGTTCCAGGAACCAAGTATTTCCTGAGAGTCCTTGTGCAGTTGCATTCTCTGTCCCTTGGCTGAAACCCATCTTGCATTACTCCAGATTGCCACAGAGCAGACGGCAACCCTGGCTGGAATCATAGAGATTGCAGAATCACAGAATGGGTTGGGTTGCAAGGGACCTCAAAGCCCATCCAGTCCCACCCCCTGCCACAGGCAGGGACACCTCCCACTGGATCAGGGGCTCCAAGACCCATCCAACCTGGCCTTGAACACCGCCAGGGATGGGGCAGCCACAGCTTCCCTGGGCAACCTGTTCCAGTGCCTCACCACTCTCACCGTGAAGAAATTCTTCCTCATGTCTAGTCTAAACCTGCCCTTCTGAGGGACACCACTTGTCACAGATCTCCATCTGCACTTTGAGCCATTGACCACTACTCTCTGAATACAACTATCCAACCAATTTCTTATCCACTGAACCGTCCACCCATCAAATCCACACCTCTCCAATTTAGAGAGAAAGATGTTGTGGAGGACCATGTCAAAGGCTTTACACAAGTCCACACAGATCACATCCGCTGGCTTTCCTGTGTCCACCGCTGCGGTCACCCCATCAGAGAAAGCCACTAAGTTGGTCATACAGGACTTGCCTGCTGTCCACCACTAATCACCTCCCTGTCCTCCATGTGCTTTAGCAGAGCTTCTAGGAGGATCTGTTCCATGATCTTCCCAGGCACAGAGGTGAGGCTGACAGGTCAGTAGTTCCCAGGATTGCCTTTTCTACCCTTTTTAAAAATGGGCACCGCGTTACCCAGTCACCAGGGACTTCTCCTGACCGCCAGGACTTTTCAAATATCATGGTGAGTGGCTTGGCAACCACATCGGCCAATTCCCTCAGGACTCTGGGGCTCAGGTCCCATAGACTTGTATATGTTCGGGTTCCTCAGGTCTGCACAGCCCACCTCTACAAACTCTCCGGCTCCCTCTGGATGGTGAAAAGCCCTTCCTTTTGTGTGTAGAGACACTACAGTACCACTAACATAAAATGTATATTGACTACAAAGAAGAAAATCTATTAAGATAATATTCAAACTGCTGGGTTTTAGAAAGCCTTATAGTGATCCTAGAACACTTTTTCCCTTGCCCAGTCTGTTCCCATACACAGTTACGCTGCTGTGATCACCTTTTCCAAGATTTCTTCATCCATTCTCTTCATTACATAGTTATTCAGCAGTAAGGAAAAGCAGTGGGTAACCAAGTCCCACTTTGTTGCAGAACCGATTTCTCTGTTCTGACGTGGCTTTAACTTTTCCAATTAAAAGCCAGTACCTGGTAAGGGCTTGGACCCCAACAGGCACCTGGGTGCTTGCAGGTTCTCACAAAACACAGCTGAGCTGAAGGTCCAGGAGGCTGAAGAGCACGCCTGAATTCACTCTTTCATAAATTCAAACTGTTTCATTAATTCATACTCTTTTACAAATTTTTCTTTTTTAATTAAACACGAAATGTGCTGAATGTTCATAATATTTTGTCCTTTTGGATGTAAAATCTGGGTAAGCCCCTCTGAAATCAGAAGAGTGTTTACATACAACACCCTTCTGTGATCTGCGCTTACTGCCAGGGACCAGCATAGCAACAACGGACTTGCAGGCCAACTCTACCCACATTACTGTCCACACTTCCCATTACTTAGACTTGGATTTTGGGAATCTGCAACTCCAGTTGAGACTATACTTTTAACAGAAGTGTTCTTTCAGCTGTGACCGATACCGCAGCGGCCCAAGAGACACTCCGAGGTCAACTGGAAGTTCTAATGGCACACTGAAATCCCGACATATTTTCCATTCTGAACCTCAGGCTCCTTCTCAGAGCACAAATGGATGTGAAATGGTAAGATGAGAAGTGTATTTCACTACACCAAAGGACCGAGTCCACAACACCGACTGGCTACAAGCAAAACTGACTCACTTTACCATCTGGACGGACTCCCAATGATCTGGAAGTCCGTGTTAATCACCTCTGCGGGACTGCACGATAGTACAATGCAACAAACCCGGTGTCAGCACCAGGACAAGCGTGCAACATGTTTCCACCATTACACATCCCTGGCCATTTAAAAGGAATTTTTAAAAGATATAAAATGGATTTGAAATGAAAAAAAAAAAAAAGCTTCTTAAGTTCTCTGAACAGCTTTAAAGCTACAGAACAAACAACACTATGTCATAGAATCACAGAATCATGGAATGGGTTGGATTGGAAGGGACCTCAAAGCCCATCCAGTCCCACCACTCTGCCAGGGCCAGGGACACCTCCCACTGGATCAGGGGCTCCAAGCCCCATCCAACCTGGCCTTGAACCCCTCCAGGGATGGGGCAGCCACCACCGCTCTGGGCAACCTGGGCCAGGGCCTCCCCACCTGTAATACAATCCCACTGCGGAAAAGGTAAAGGTAAACCTCAAATTCCATTCAAACTACTTTTTTTGGATCAGAATTCAACCCTTTTCATTAGTAGGTTGCTCCAAGTCCCACCAAACCTGGCATTGAACACCTCCAGGGATGAGGCATAAAATAACAACTATTTTCACATTTCTTTTTCTACCCCAGCTGTATTATATTTTGAAACACATCACACCAGGTGTGAAGTATGTAATTTGGGAACATCACAGAAAGTTTTGTTTTCTGCAAGTAGTTCACGCAGTTACCAGAGCAGCATAAAATTATAACGGGTGTTAATCAAGGTGCTCACATGAAGAGAATGAAACCCAGCCAGGATAGGCGAAGCGCTTGTCTCTTAGACAGTAAAACTAAAAACCGTTTTACGGAGAGATTTTATTCCCCTATTGGCATGTTCAGCATTGTCCCTTGTAAAAATAGGACTCACTTTGCATGACAGTTCCTAGTTCCTCTCTTTCATACTGGCTTATGGTGGCCAGAGGCAGAAATTTGAGTAGAATTTTAAGATGAGGAAACTCCTAAAAGTCCCGTGCTGTTTACCTTCGTGTTATCTCAGCTGTTTGCTCCATTCCAGCACAAAAAGAAAACCAGGTTGTTTAGAAATTATTTTATAGAGCCCACAAAGCATGCTGATTACTCCAGATAAAGTGTCCACACAGACACTTCAGTGGGTGTTTGCCTGGGAAGGGAAGCAGCCCAACGAACCAGAACAGCCAGCTCTTTAAAAAGCTATGCGTTGTTAGTATGGAAGGTGAAGAAGATTTGAACACTGTTAAAATCCTTCTTGTCTTCAGGTTCAAATTGCTGACATATTACTCTTAGTTTCAGTGACCTTAGAGCACCTTCCAGTACTGAAAGGGGCTCCAGGACAGCTGGGAAGGGGCTCTTGATCAGGGAGCGCAGAGAGAGGACAAAGGGGAACAGCTTCCAGCTGAAAGAGGGGAGATTAAGTTCAGATCTTGGGGAGAAATGTTTTGCTGTGAGGGTGGGGAGGCCCTGGCCCAGGTTGCCCAGAGCAGGGGTGGCTGCCCCATCCCTGGAGGGGTTCCAGACCAGGTTGGATGGGGCTTGGAGCCCCTGATCCAGTGGGAGGTGTCCTTGCCCATGGCAGAGGGTTGGAACTGGAAGGACTTTGACATCCTTTCAAACCCAAACCATTCCATTATTCTGCGATTCTATGACTTATTTACCAAGTGACTGTATGAGCCCATCCCACAACACCAGGTGGGTCTTATGACAATATTCACTGCAGAAAAAATAGATTACACTCCCTCATCTAGGGACATAACAAATAACCCAGTGCAGATTCCTGATTGAACCAACTTGTACGGAAAAACCTGCCTTGCCTTAAGGTGAGGTCCTGTAGCACTCCCATTACAGGTGAGGCACTGAGACCTGTCGATAAGCACGACTCCTTCCAGCCCTCAGCATCCTGCCAGCAAACCCACCCCAGCAGCAGCAGAGGCTGAAGCAGAGGGTGTTCCAGCAGCCGCAGCTCCTAAACCACACACACCAGACCTTAAATCATGGCCAGTGTTGTCATCAAGAAGCAGAGGAGAAGACCATGTGCTCTTCACACAGCACAGGTGGAACAGGCTTTGGTTAATCCACTCCACTGAGCTGGTGAACTCTTGTCCTACATCTCCGACCACAAGACAGCACAGTCTACAGCATGGAAAACATTTCCCTCAGCCTGCAGCACATCCTGCACAAAGCCATTTGCCCAGCCAGGCCCACAGATGAGGTCAACAGAGCAACTACCTGGGCACCTGCTGGTTCTCAGCTTCTTCATCCATCAGCATACAATGGGACTCCCTTCTCTTCCTGTCCTGGCCTTCTCCAAGTCCAAAAAGCCATCTCATAGATCACAGAATGGTTTGGCTTGGAAGGGACCTCAAAGCCCATTCAGTTACAACCCCCTCTGGATCCACCTCCCACTGGATCAGGTTGCCCCATCCAACACGGCCCTGAACACCTCCAGGGATGGGGCAGCCATGACTTCTCTCGGCAACCTGGGCCAGTGAAATACGACCAAACGTCTTGTTAAAAAGAGACATAATTATGATCAAACAATTCAAAAACTGGGCAGGTGTCCTTAGGCACCTTTGCCCACTTGCTTGTTTTCAGCTGTAGTGCAGTTAACACTGCGAGCGCTTGGAGTGTCTAGGAGAGAGATGGGACAATTTTATACAACTGAATCCTGAGTTTTATTTTCCTTTATCGAATATTTGTTTGTCCGCAGAATAGCAAACAGGGACATACATGGGCTGTTGTCTACTAAGTCACCCAGCATACTTCTCCAATACAATCATCTTAGGTTTTAACAGTGAAAAGTCTCCTCCTCGTCAGTTTTCTAAACTTTAAATTCAATCTCTGGATGCTACCATGAGTTAAGCAAAAAGGGTACAGAGCTACGATTTTATTCCATCCCTTCATACCTCAAAATGAAATATTGTCCCCAAGCTGTCCACAAAAAATCCTTTTCTTGATCAGTGGCAACTAATCACTTCTCATCAGTTTTAATCAAAATTCACCACCGTGTGCAGTAAGCTTATCTCCTTTTACTGTTTAGCTTTCCACCAATCCACTTGGCATTAAAATCTTAATTTTTTCATATTCTTAAGTTTTACAAGTTTAAAGTGTCCAACACTTGAAGTTTCTAAGGGGAGACCTCATGACTCCCTGCAGCTCCCAAAAAGAAGGGTGTGGTGAGGTGGGTGCTGAGCTCTTGTCCCAAGTGACAAGAGATGGAATGAGAGGGGATGGCCTCAAGTTGCACCAGGAGAGGTTTAGATCAGATACTAGGAAAAAATTCTTCACTGGAAGAGTGGTGAAGCCCCAGCAGAGGCTGCCCAGGGCAGCGGTAGAGTCTCCATCCCTGGAGGGGCTCAAAAAACGTGTAGAGGTTGCACTTGGGGACATATTTTAGTAGCCACGGTGGGCTTGGACTGACAGATGGACTAGATGATCTTAGAGGTCTTTTCCAATCATAGTGATTCTATAATTCTATGATTGTCTCCAGCCTCTGAACTGGCCTCATCTTGTCACCTGTGCCTAAGCCTTAACGACCACGGGCAAGTGCGGATCCTTGAAACCTCATGCCCAGCACCACACCTGCAGAGCACCTCGCTGTCAGCACCAGAGCTCTCTATTGCAGCATTTTGCTTCAACACAGCTTTTTAAATCCATGGCAGAACATCATCCCTGACACCACAGCAAAGTTTCTGTCACAGATTTTTCTGTGCGCAGACCATTTTGGAGAAGCTCTGCAGGACCCCAGGGCCTGCTAAGATGCAGCACTGAGGCAGTGGTGCCTCTGTCTTTACCTCCTCCACCAGCAATCTGGAGGTGAATATCAGAGCTGGATAAAAGGACAGAGCTGCAGTTTAACCTTACAGAACAGCTGGCACAAGAAGTGCTCAGCCAGGTGGCTTTACCAGGTTTTAATTTCACTTTTCATATTTCTATCCCTGACCGAGGATGGCTGTGAAGCTAATAACGCTCAATCCTTCTCCTTAGGAGGATCCTTAGGAGGAAGATGCAGGGAATCCCCTCCTAGATCTCTTCTCCCACTACCCCCAGTGCTGCCCTGGGATTCCCTCAGATGAGGCCCTGGCCCAGGTTGCCCAGAGAAGTGATTGCTGCCCCATCACTGGAGGTGTTTAAGGTTAGGGGTTGGATGCTTTGAGCAACCTGACCCAGTGGGAGGTGTCCCTGCCCACAGCAGGGAGTTAGAACTGGATGGGCTTTGAGATCCCTTCCATCTCAAACCATTCCATGGTTCTACAATTCCACACTTTCCATGCCCTTGGTTTCTCGGCCAGGAGCATCCCCAGAGGAAGCTTCTCAAGTTCCTCCCAGCCACCCCCCTCCACTGCCCGCTGCTCCCCAAGATCCAGCCAAAAAAAGCGGGGTCCCCCCTCCTTGCTCAGGCTTCCCCCTGTACAGCCCTGAGGGGGAGCCCGGTCTGGGGGTGACAGGGCTCTGGGGGTGACAGGGCCCTCGCGCCCCTGGCCGGGGGACTTTGCTGGGTCATCCGTGTGTGACTCTCGAGACTGGGGGCTTCCCTTGCCCCCTCCCCAACCGAGCACCTGGGGATTCCCTGTCCCCCTGCAACCCAACACCCGGGGGTTCCCTGTCCTCTTCCAACCCAGCACCCGTCCATCCCCTGTCCCCCTGCAACCCAGCACTGGGGCGTTCCCTGTCCCCCCCCAACCCAACACCCAGGGGTTCTCTATCACCAGCAACCCAGCCCCCGGGGGTTCCCTGTCCCCTCCAAGCCAACACCTGGGGATTCCCTGTCGTCCCCCCCACCCAACACTGGGGTGTTCCCTGTCCCCAGCAACCCAGGGGCTCCCTGTCCTCTCCCAACTCAGCACCCATCCTCCTCTCCTCCCCCAACCCAACACCCGGGGGTTCCCCGTCCCCCCACAGCCCAACACCGGGGCTTCCCTGTCCCCGTCCCCCCCAGCTCGAACACCCGGGGTCTCCCCTCGCCCTCCCCAGCTCAGGCGACTTCCCCGCGTCCCATCCCGAGCGACCCGGGGTTCCCTCGCCCCCTCCCCATTCCCGGCGCCAGGGGGTTCCCCGTCCCCCCAGCCCCGGCCGCGGGGGTTAACTCGGCGGCGATGGCAGCGCTGTCAGCCCGAGCCCCCCGGCTGCCCCCGGCCCCGGGGCCGCTCCGCCCGCCGCCCCCAGCCCCCCCAGTCCCCCCCGGGGGGAGCAGAAGGCGCCGAGCGACCCCATCCCGGGAGGAGAACGCCCGTAGCGCCCCCGGCATCTCCCGGGGAGGGGGCAGCCGCGAACCCCGGAGCCGCTGACAGGCGGGGAGGGGGCGGCCCCGGCGGCCCCAGCCCCATCTCCCGGGGGGCTCCGGGGGGCTCCGAGCGCCCCCGGCCCCATCGCGCCCCCCAGAGCCCCCGGAGCGGGGCCGGGCGGGGCGGGCAGCACAATGGCCCCGGTGACACCGCGGGGGGGGGGGGGGGGGGGGGGACACGCACGGTGGGGGCTTTGTGCGCGGAATCCGCCGACATTTCCAAACCCAAACCGAACGGAATAGAGCAGGGGGAGAGCGAGGAGCGAGCGGGAGCCGGGGGCAGCGTGGCTCCTCCTCCTCCTCCTCTCCAAAAAGGCCTGTTTGCAAAACTGCACACGGCGGGGAAACGGGGGTGGGGGGAGAGAAAGCCGGGGGGGGGGGGGGGAAGGGGGGGAAAACCCCGATGTCTTTGTGTTACCTGCCGTGAAACCAGTCCTTGCAGGCGTCGCACTCGATCATGAAGCGGGTCACGTCGTAGGGCAGCCGGCAGATGCAATAGACGGGCACCGTCGCCATGTTAGCGCCGTTCAAAACAAGGCGGCGCGGCCGCGGCTCCGGCGGCGGGGGGGGGGGGGGGGCGGGGGAAACAGGGGGAAAGAGGGGGAAAAAGAAACAACAACAAGAAAAAAAAGAAAGAAATAAAAAAAAAAACCCAGGCAGCTACGGCGGTGTGGGCTGCCGGAGGGCGGGCGGCGGCGTCAGCAGAGGCAGCGGCTCCCAAAGTTTGGCTGCATGGCTCCGGCGGCGCTGGCGGCGGAGGAGGTTGTTGTTGTTGTTGTTGGGGAAAATGGTTATTATTCAAAATGTTTGGCGAAACGCATTCTGTTGCGTGCCCCCTGGTGACAGTACAGCACCCGAGCCGCCTCGTAAACACTCCGAAATGTAACCCCGCTCCTTGTCAGCTCCTTACGTCAGACCGGGGGACGGGACGGGGGGGCGAGGGGACTTCGCCGGGAGAGCGACCCCGCGGCGGCCCTGACCCCGGGTCCCCCCTTCCAGCCCCGGCCCCTGCCCCCCCCCCCCCCAAAATCCCCGCCCTCCCTGTCCCTCTGTCCCCATTCCCGTCCCCCGTGTCCCCATCCCTGTCCCCGTGTCCCCCCATCCTTGTCTCTCTGTCCCCATCCCCGTTCCCGTGTCCCCATCCCTGTCCCCGTGTCCCCCCATCCCTGTCCCCCGGCGCCATCCCCATTCCCGTGTCCCCATCCCTGTCCCCGTGTCCCCATCCCTGTCCCCGTGTCCCCCCATCCTTGTCTCTCTGTCCCCATCCCCGTTCCCGTGTCCCCATCCCTGTCCCCGTGTCCCCCCATCCTTGTCCCTCTGTCCCCATCCCCATTCCCGTGTCCCCATCCCTGTCCCCGTGTCCTCCCATCCCTGTCGCTCTATCCCCATTCCCGTCCCCCCTGTCCCCCCGATCCCCGTCCCCTGTGTCTCCTCCATCCCTGTTCCTGTGTCCCGTTCTCGGATTCCCATCCCTGTCCCCGTGTCCCCCCATCCCTGTCCCTCTATCCCAACCCCTGTTCCTCTGTCCCCATCCCTGTCCCCTGTGTCTCCCCCATCCCTGGTCCCATGTCCCCATCCGTGTGCCCGTGTGCCCCCACCCTTTTCCCTCTGTCCACGTCCCTGTCCCTGTGTCCCTCCATCCTTGCCCCTCTGTCCCCATCCCTGTTCCTGTTCCAAACAGAGGGGGGATGCTCAATGCAGGTTTGCAAGAGCAGAGCACAAAAACTCTCTTGGAATGAGGCAGGGGGCAGGAGGGATTTGGAGGAGTTTGGAGGGGTCTGGGGGCTGAAACCGCCCGGCTTCTCCAGAGGGAGTTTGTTAAAGAGAGCAGCCCGGGCACAGCTCTCACCCCATGTCCCCATCTCCATCCCCATTCCCAACCCCCATGTCTCCCCATCCCGGTTCCCATCCCACAGGTCCCCCCATCCCCATTCCCATCCCCGTTGTCTCCCCAATCCCTGTCCCCTGTGTGTCTCCCAACCAGAGTGCGGGGTGATGCTGAGTGTGGGTCTGCAGGAGCAGGGCACAAAAACCCTCTTGGAATGAATAAGCATCACAGAGCAGGGATGGAGCAGGGGGCACTTTGAGGGAGTCCTGGTGGGTTTTGGGGGCTTCCCCTGCCCGCCGGCCAGCAGCAGGGAATTTGTTAGAGAGTGGCCCGAGCGTGGCTCTGCCCCTGTGTCCCCCCAGGACCCTGTTCCCACCCCCTGTGTCTCCAACCAGGGGGAGCGGTGCAGGGGGGACCCCGCCGTGGCCACAGAGGGTGTGAGGAGATGCTGAGTGCAGGTCTGCAAGAGGGAAGCAAAACCCCTCTCTTGGAATGATGAGTGTCGCAAGGCAGGGACACCTAAAGTAGCTGGAAGTATCATGCTACTCTACCAGCAAAAAGAATGGTCCTGATGGACTGCTGTCTGGGTGGTGGTGGCTGGTAAGGGCCTGTAAACGTGCACGGGTGCTGATTTACATCGAGAAATTAAACAATTACCTTCTTTTTAGTTGGTAGAGTTGTATCGCTGCTTTTAAAGGTACCCGCCGCATCTGCCTGTGGCGGCCCTTTCACCATTGCAAGCAGGGCTGCTACACCGAAGAGCTGAAGGTGGACACCCTCGTGCCTGCGACGCACCAAACAAAGCGGGAGGGTGCTGGATATGTGCCGAGAAGGGCCCCTCGGGCACAAAAGATCCATGGAGCCCAAGACCACACACAGCCACAGCCACCGGCTTCCACATAGATGGGTCAAGGGCAGTAGTGAAGCAAGAAGAACCTCGGAGTCTGAACGGAGACTGAGGATGCAGAACATCTGTCATCCTCAAAGCCAGGACCCTGAAGAGCTGTTAGGGTGGTTAAAGTGACCACACTGTGGGGCATCTGGGGGAGTCTGTGTCCCAAGGGCATTCCATAGCCACTGCTTGTCTGAGAAGCACAAGAGCTTCCTACAAAGTACACACAAAGGGCGTCCCAGCTGAGGTGTGATTTTAAATCCAGTTATGATGGATTCAGCATCTTGAATCCATCTCATTTGGGCAGGGGAAATACTTTAATTTATCATAGAGCCAAAAATAAGAAAATGGGCATCTCTCTGCCTTTTATCATCAGTCTGCAAAACCCCTCCAAAGTCCTGTGGAGGACAAGGGACATGCAGGGGGCCAAATAACTGTAGAATGTCCCGAGTTGGAAGGGACCCACAAGGACCATCAAGTCCAACTCTTGACTTCACTTCCAAGTTTTTCTTACAGAGAGAAGGCTGTTGTCCCTGTAGGCAGAACCTGTTTTGGACAACAGAAGAGGGAATGTCAAAATTCTTTGCATAGCCCACTGAATTTACATACCACAGAAGTGACTTTCAGCGAGTGTTTGTGCAGAGCTCCCTTTGAACTAGCACCAGAAATGGCACGCTCTGGTCCACCAGGGGTGTTTATGAGAGCGAAATTAGACTTCTGACATCGCTCAAGGTGTGGTGATGCGGGAGGAAGATTATAGACCTGCCGTTTAAGTCGTGACTCAGTTGTTTTGAATGCCACGTTTTGCATGTCTCAAGACACATGAAGGGGCCTATATTCTTCACCGTGCTGAACAGCAGAAGCATCTGTCCTCTATAAAGCAGACCTCTCAAGTTTATCTATCATGATTTTAATTGCTTTTAGCTTCAACTGAGAAGCGGAAAAGCAAGTCTAGGGAGTAAAGTAGAATGAGGAGGAAAGGCTGGGGAACTATCACGAGAGCTGCACACACCTTTACAGAGTCTCTTCACTGCTCAGCAAGGTCAAGTGCATCTCCTAGCATCTCTGCACTCTGCAGGATGGGTATGAACACAATATTCAGCAATCTTGATGCCCTTAGGTATGGGACAGTCATAGACATCATAGAATCATGGAATGGGTTGGGTTGGAAGGGACCTTAAAGCCTATCCAGTTCCAACACTCCCACTGGATCAGGGGCTCCAAGCCCCATCCAACCTGGCCTTGAACACCTCCAGGGATGGGGCAGCCACCACTTCTCTGGGCAACCTGGGCCAGGGCCTCCCCACCGTCATTGTGAAGAATTTCTTCCTAATGTCTCATCTAAATTTTTCCCCTTCCACTTTAAACCGATTCCTCTCCACCACTCCATGCCCATCTAAAAAGTCCCTCCCCAGATTTCCTGTTGTCCCTTCAAGTAGTCAAAGGCTGCTCTAAGGTCTCTCCAGAGGCTTCTCTTCTCCAGGCCGAACAATCCTAATTCTCTCAACTTGTCCTCATAGCAGGGGTGCTCCATCCCTCAGATCAACTTCATGGCCTCCTCTGGACCCATTCCAACCGTCCCATATCCTTCTTATGTTGAGGATTCCAGAACTGGACACAGGACTCCAGGCAGCTCATTGTCTCTGCACACACAGAATACATGCTGGAGAGCCTTCTTCCTTTTGTAGAACCAGTATGTGAATTTTTAAGGAGCACGGCAGCACTTGCAAGCATAGCAGCTCATCACACCAAATTCTACACTTGTCACAGAATCACAGAATTGCTAAGGTGGGAAAAGACCTCTAAGACCATCCAGTCCAACCCCACCATGTCTACTAACCCATGTCTCAAAGTGCCATGGCTACGTGGATTTTTAACACCTCCGGGGATGGAGAAACCACCACCTCCCTGGACAGCCTCTTACAGTTCCTGAGAACCCTTTCAGTGGAGAAATGTTTCCCTAATATCCACTCTAAACCTCTCCTGGCACAACTTGAGGCCATTTCCTCTCATCCTATCCCATGTTACTTGGAAGAAGAGACCAACACCCACCTCACCACAACCTCCTTTCCTGGAGTTGTGGAGAGTGATGAGGTCTCCCCTCAGCCTCCTCTTCTCCAAACTGAACATCCCCAGGTCCCTCATCTCCCTCTCCCACTTTTAGGGGCTTTGTTCACACCAAGCCTGTACAATCTGTGAAAAATTATATCCTTGTTGCCTTTCCTCACATCCCACAAGCATCTCCATGAAAACAGCCCTATTTCCAATGCACCACCTGAAATTCTAGTGTCAGCATGTCTCCACTGCAGCCTCTGGTGAGCTAAAGCCTCTTAATAACGCGGGGATTTTGGTGACCACAACAAAGGGCAGCTGGGACATATGAGGGTGTAGCCAGACACTCCTCTGCGATTGGGGCTGGAGCAGCTTAAGGCTCCATAGGTGTCCCACGCTGCTCCTCAGGTGATGGTTACATCCAGCAGCAGAGCTGGGCTCGCAGTGTCAGTGTTTTCATTCCTTCTTCATTTGGATTATTTTAAGACATGCTGGATGATGCTGAAGCCATTGGAAATTAATTATGGGAGACTCTCGCAACTCAGACATAGAATCGTGGAATGTTTTGGGTTGGAAGGGACCTCAAACTCATCCACTTCTAACCCCCTGCCATGGGCAGGGACACCTCCCACTAGATGAGGTTGCTCCAAGCCCCATCCAACCTGGCCTTGAACACCTGCAGGAATGGGGCAGCCACCACTGCTCTGGACAACCTGGGCCAGGGCCTCCCCACCCTCACAGCAAAACATTTCTTCCTCAGATCTCATCTCCCCACTTGTAGTTGAAAACCATTCCCCCTTGTCCTGTCCCTGCCCTCCCTGATCAAGAGCCCTCCCCAGCTTTCCTGGAGCCCCTTTCAGTACTGGAAGCTGCTCTAAGGTCTCCTCAGAGCCTTCTCTTCTCCAGGCTGAACAACCCCAACTCTCCCAGCCTGTCCTCAGATGGGAGGTGCTCCAGGCCTTGGATCATCTCCATGGCCTCCTCTGGCCTTGCTCCAACAGCTCCATGTCCTTCCTGTGTTGAGGGCTCCAGAACTGGATGCAGGACACCAGGTGGGTCTCACCAGAGCAGAGCAGAGCAGAGGGGCAGAATCCCCTCCCTCGTCCTGCTGGTCCCACTGCTTTGGATGCAGCCCAGGACATGGTTGGTTTCTGGGCTGGAAGCATGAATTGCTGGCTCACATTGAGCTTCTCATCCCCAGCAAGCCAAGTCCTTCTCCTTTTCCCAATCCATTCTCCACCTAGCCTGTAGCTGTGCTTGGGATGGCCCTGTCCCAGGTACAGGACCTTGCCCTTGGCCTTGTTGAACTCCATCAGTTTCTCACAGCCCCACCTCTCCAGCCTGTCCAAGTCCCTCTGGATGCCATACATTCCCTCCAGCATGTTGGCCGCTTCACACAGCTTCGCGTTGGCAAACTTACTGAGGGCGACCTCGATCCCACTGTCCATGTCTGCGATAAAGATGTTAAAGAGCACTGGTCCCAGTTAAAGAGCACTGGTCCCAGTACCGACCCTTGTGGAACACCACTCGTCACTGGTCTCCACGTGGCCACAACCATTGACCACAACTCTTTGAGTGCGACCATCCAGTCAATTCCTTATCTACTGAGTGGTCTGTCCATCAGATCCATGTCTCTCCAATTTAGAAACAAGAATGTTGTGTGGGTCCGTAGGATGGCAGGAGGTTTGCATGCAGCCAGGAGCAGGAGACTTGGCTGGCACAGACAGGGGAGAGACGGAGCACGGCTGGGAGCCGGCAGCCCATCCCATGGGACACCACCGCCACCACGGGGAGCCCCATGGCTTAGCTGAGATTGGTCCTTATTTACATTATGGCCTGTGGTTATGGAGCGCTGAGCGATTTGATGGGATCGCAGTTCTTATTGGGGTCCTCCCTGCAGATTCATCACTGCACTGGGCTGGAGTGGAGGGAACTCATCTGGTTCACCCCTAGACCTCTGCAAACTTTTAGATTTCCCCTAACCCTAGATCTCCACGTGGTTTAGTGGTTGACAGGAACAGTTGGACTGAATGATCCTGTGGGTCTTTTCCAACCTAGTGATTCTGTGTGAACCTACATCAGCTCCAGTCGCCTGTGTGAGGTGGTATCAAGGCGGGATCACACCCACCCTGGGAACCACTTTTCATCCAGAGCCAGAACCCACTGACACAGTGCCGGGAACTGTTCGGTGCGAGGGCCCTACAAAATCAGCTCTACGTTGTACAAGATACTCCTGGGCTGGAG
The DNA here is from genome assembly GCF_032191515.1 of Phaenicophaeus curvirostris. Taxonomy (NCBI): domain Eukaryota; kingdom Metazoa; phylum Chordata; class Aves; order Cuculiformes; family Cuculidae; genus Phaenicophaeus; species Phaenicophaeus curvirostris. Next base: position 2,076,781 of record NC_091402.1, on the reverse strand, counting down.
TTTGCATACACGCTCCAAGAGTTCTGCTGTTTCCCAGCACAGATGTTGCACCGTCTTCACCATGTGCTTAGCATCTGAGCTCTGTATGCACCAGAAAATCCCTGGTGCTTAGGGAATGGTGTTAGATAGAAGTTGAGGGAGAAAAAAATACAGAAGATACATTCATGTTCCATGCTCCTGACTCAAGTCCCCATTGCCACCAGCTCCTCCCCATCACAGGGTCGGGTTAGGTTTGGCAGTCCTCTTCAGGCCCTGCCAGCAAAAAGAGCAGCAGGAGCACCAGCATTAGCATTCATTTACATTAGAGTGAAATCCCACTCCAGGAGGTGGCATCCCACCACTGTCTCCATCCCACCACAGCCTCCGTCCCACCCCAGTTACCACCTCCTTCTGAAATCCCAGTTAAACTCTTCTGTTTTCTACAGCAACAGCCGTTTTGGGCAGCGCAGCAGTTGTGAAGCTGGAGCCAAAGATACAAACACCCCCACAACAACCTGACCCCCCAAATGCATCTGAGCCCCCCCACCACATCCAAGGCCCCAAACCACATCTGAGCCCTCCAATCACTCTGGAGCCCCCAGCTGTGTTCGTGTGCCCAAGTGCATCTCAGTCCCCATCACCTCTGAGACCCTCCACTGCATTTCAGCCCCAGCAACGCCTCTGAGCCCCCCAACCACATCTGAGTCCCCACAACCATGTCTGAGCCTCCCATGCGTGTCTGAGCCCCAACCACATTCGAGCTCCCCAACCATGTCCGAGCCCTCAACCATGTCTCAGCCGCCCAGTCGCCTCTGAAGCCCCAGCTGTTTCTGCATCCCTGACTGCGTCTCATCCCTCTGAGCCCCTCGATTGCGCCCGAGCCCCCCAACCACCTCTGAGCCCCCAGAACCACAGCCTGAGCTCACCAGCACCAATGCAAAGCCAAAACCAGAGCGAAGCCCTCAGGCAGCACTGCAGATAAAAAGAACTAAAAGGCAGAAAGAAGGAGGAAATATGCCAGTATTTATTAAAATGTGTTTAATGCTCCTTTCTCTTACAGTTAGTTCTTGGAGACAAGACTTAGGCCCTGTCTCTCACACTGCTGTGCTGGGAGCTGCCTTCTGACTCCATCTCTCACCCAGCACGGTCCAGGTGGGACTGGAAGCACTTTCTAATCTAAAACTTTGTAAAAGAAGACGTGCATGAGCCCATTGCTCTCATTCACATGTATTTCACTTCTCCCGATGAGTTTTGTTAGTTAGCAGGAAGATCATTTCTTATGAAGCCAAAGCAGCCAGAAGCTTACCAAGCAAAAGAGAGTTTCAAAGTGTTTATAACTTTTCTCTTTCTATTCTTTTTGATCCCAGGCACAAGTCCAGGCTGGGCAATGAATGCATTGGAAGCAGTGTTGAGGAGAAGGACTTGGGGTGTTGGGAGATGAGAAGCCCCACATGAACCGGCAATGGGTACTTGCAGCCCAGAAGTCAACCATGTCCTGGGCTGCACCCAGAGCAGTGGGACCAGCAGGGAGGGAGGGGATTCTGCCCCTCTGCTCTGCTCTGGTGAGACCCCACCTGGAGCCCCGTGTCCAGTTCTGGAGTCCTCAGGACAGGAAAGACATGGAGCTGTTAAAGCAAGTTCAGAGGAGGCTACGGAGATGATCCGAGGGCTGGAGCAGCTCCCGTATGAGGACAGGCTGAGAGAGTTGGGTTTGTTCAGCCTGGAGAAGAGAAGGCTGCGGGGAGACCTTAGAGCAGCTTCCAGTACTGAAAGGGGCTCCAGGAAAGCTGGGGAGGGGCTCTTGGTCAGGGAGGGCAGGGACAGGACATGGGAGAACAGCTTCCAGCTGAATTAGGGGAGATGGAGATGAGATCTTGGGGAGAAATGTTTCATTCTCTGCACAGGGAGGCCCTGACCCAGATTTGCCCAGAGCAGTGGTGGCTGCTCCATCCCTGGAGGGGTTCGAAGCCAGGTTGGATGGGGCTGTGAGACACCTGATCCAGCTGGAGGGGTCCCTGCCCATGGCAGGGGTGGGACTGGATGGGCTTTTTAGGTACTTTCCAACCCAACCCATTCCATGATTGTGTGATGTGCTGAGAGCCTGTTAGAAGTCATAATACAAATAAAGCAGAATTCAATGTTAGACGAACATGACTGATGGAGAAACAGAGTCAAAGGGCATTTGCATTGCTGTGCTTTATCACACTTTATTCACTCGGGGACGTGCTTCGCGGAGCCTTGCAGCAAGGTGCTGCCTGGCCTGAAACCCAAGGCAAAACGCACTGTGAGCTCGGCCCGGGACCCGGCCCCTGCGCGTTGTCTGACACGGGGGATGAAACCCGAGTGTGACCCGCCCTGCTCCGGCCCTGGGGCGGAGAGCGAGCCCAGCCGGGCCCCGGCTTCTGCCCCGGCCTCCGGGCGGCTCTGGGCGGCTGCGGGGGCTGCGTCTCCAGGCTGGTGCTCACAGGAGCCCCCGGCTCCACCGCCACCTCCCAGCTACCGCTCTGCGCCCTGCGGACAGGTGTCTCTGCTCCTGTCTCATCCCTTCCCATGCCATCTGATCCCATCCCCTCCCTTCTCATCCCGTTCCATCCCACCCTGCGCTATCCCGTTCCCCGCAGACGGCGCTTTCCCACTCCCCGCGGACCGGGGTCCGTCCCGAGGGACCAGCAGGATCCTTCCCCGAGAGGCGCGGGAGCAGCCGCTGGTCGCCGGGCTTCCCGCAACGCCGAAAATGACTTTGTGAGGCGGTCCTGGAGCGGCGGGGCGGCTGCCGCTCTCGGAGAGGCCGCCAGCCCCGGGCCCGTGACGCAGCCGCCGCCGGCGCCGGCGCAGGAAAGAAAATGGTGGCGTTGTTTGCTGGCGGGGCGGGGCCGGGCGGCCGCCGGGGGAAAAGCGCCCCGGGAGGCCTCGCGGGGCCCCAGCGCGGCTGCTGCTCCCCGCCAGGAGGCCCCGCCCGCCACCCAGTCTAAAGGATCGCGCTGAGGGCCTGTGACACAGCGAGCGGTGACACCAGCGTCATGGGGGGGGTTGGGCTGGAAGGGACTTCAAAGCCCACCCAGTGCCACCCCTGCCACGGGCAGGGACACCTCCCACTGGATCAGGGGCTCCAAGCCCCATCCAGCCTGGCCTTGAACCCCTCCAGGGATGGGGCAGCCACCCCTGCTCTGGGCAGCCTGGGCCAGGCCCTCCCCACCCTCACAGCAAAACATTTCTTCCTCAGATCTCACCTCAATCTCCCCTCTTGCAGCTGAAAATTGTTCCCCCTCGCCCTCTCCCCGCCCTCCCTGCCCAAGGGCCCCTCCCCAGCTTTCCTGGAGCCCTTTTCAGCACTGGAAGCTGCTCTAAGGTCTCTGCGCAGGCTTCTCTTCTCCAGGCTGAACAACCTCAACTTTCCCAGCCCGGCCCTGGATGGGAGCCGCTCGAGCCCAGGGATGGGGCAGCGACCACTTCTCTGGCCAACCTGGTCCAGTTCCTGCCCTGTTCCAGGACTAAATTAATTGAAGTGCCCCTCATTTCCAGCTGGAAGCTATACGAGACCTGCAGGAAGCCAGTCAGACCTGGCCTTGCTCCTGAGGGGCGCAGCGTCCCGAATCCAGCTCGGTTCCCCCAGGCTTCGTCCCTGCTCGCCCCTCCAGCCCCACCGCTGCTGAACTACAGAGACCACGGCACAAAGCCAGTGTCAGTGCTGGGCTCAACACCGCTGTTCCCAGTCAGGGAACCGCAGAGATGTCCCCTCTGTTACTTGCAGCAGCTGAAGGCATCTCCTCCTCCCACCGCAGCGTCACTCCTGCCCACGGAGCCGGGCTGCGGCCTCGCCAGGGCAATGGGCCACAAAGGACGGAGGCGCTTGGGTCAAGGGCAAACCCAGCACACGAGCCGAACTTCTGCACTGGAATTGCCAGCAGCAGCACATGCAGCACCTCACGAGTGCGCCGGCCGCTGACGCTCCGTGCTTTGTCCTGCTGGCAGCCGCACCTCTGGCTGGCACGGCTGCACCCAGGAGTGAAACCATCACACCCCCGGGACGTGGCACGCCGGGTTAGTCCCCCGTGCACACCTATTCCCATCAATCTTGCTTATTCCACGGCAGCAACCAGGTTAAGCTGGAAGAGCAAAACTGCTGGGAAAGAGCAACTGGTTCCTTCAACATGCACCAGACCGGGAGGCTGGACCATATTTCCAGAGACAAACTGCAGATGGGGCAGAGAACACGAGCACGGGGTGGGAAGGGCCAGGATCCCAGCAGAGCCGAACAGCAGGGTGCCCAGAACAGCAGGGTGCCCAGACGGGGGCTGTGACACTGCAACCACCTCCCCAGCCGGTTTGAGTTGGGAAGGAGAGGAAGACTAACTGCTGCCATTTGTGCAAACACAGCTCTGCTGCTACATCTGCAACATCTACATGTACATCACTTTGAACACCCTGGAGGGTTCAAGGCCAGGTTGGATGGGGCTTGGAACCGCTGATCCAGTGGGAGGTGTCCCTGCCCATGGCAGGGGGTGGAACTGGATGGGCTTTGAGGCTCCTTCCAACTCAGACCATGATCTACACCCAGGGCAGGGCTGTTGCCACCACTCACTCCGACAATGGGAGATGGGAGACACTCGGGGCAAACCTGGTGTTAACCACGTGCCATGTTTTATTCTCAGCTACAAGGAACCAAGATGTCAATCCCTGTCGATGATTTCGTACATGAAATCCCACAAGCACCTGGGGCTGGTATTTAAACAACTATCCCTGTTATCACTGTGTTATTTGCACCTTATTGACCAGCTCACGATGGAACGGGGACGCCTGGAGTGGCTGCGCGCGATGAAAATGACAAAGCCTGGCTCGGCCCGAGCGTGGGGACCCCACAGCGGCTGCGCTCTCACCTCCGTCTCTCGGCAGGACATCACGTACTCTGCTAACTCAACCACTTCGTTTGGGCATAGGAAAACTTTTATTTACAACATGTTAATTAAAAAAATACCTGACAAAAAAGGCATACGGTATTTTATACTAAAAGAATAAAGATTTTTATTAAGCACTGTAAGTTGCATTCAATAGCCTTCAAATACACCACACCACAATCCATCTACAACCAACCAAACCCAACAGTAGTTCATTCTTGCACAATCCATGAGTTGGGGCAGAACTCCCTTCAACTTACATTAAGATACCTACGTAGCTCTTGCGGGCAGGGAATGGGGAGTTACACCTCATTTCTGATCACTAATGTGTGATGAAGAGCATCAGGAGAATTATATGAAAACGAATATAAAGAAATGATTCTGATTTTTGAAGTACATTAAGTTTGGAAACACTAACAAAAACATCAAAATGATACAGGTATATTTGCTTATACTAAATCCTTGATGGGAAGTTCTCAAGAACAAGCCATTTGGTTCCTGCTACAGAAGGGGGGTACTTTTTTTTTGTTTTTGAAGATCAAAGCTTTTTTTTTTTTTTGCTTTTCACAGAATTTCATATTTGCTAATATGAAGGCATAAAACAGCAACAGAGAACAATAATGCATACAGCAATGAGTACACCAGGGTAACGTTGATATTCAAAAACGGCTAGATAGGTTTTTTTTTCTTTTTCAAAGTTTTAGAATAAATGCAACAGAGGTCAATAATCACAAAATTTTAAGGTTAGAGCAAGATCAGTCAATGACTAAACATAGTTAACATCTTTTATAGGACTATTACTGATTATTAGCTTTGTCGTTTTGCAAATGGGCACAGTACTTGTAAGAATGGAAGAAAGAGGACAATAACATGCATAATATTAACTACACACTTTAAAAATTATGAACCATGCAGAAGTTCAGCTCAAATAGTAGCACTAATGGTCTACGTCTGATTCAAAACCACATAGTTCATTGATCACGGATGCATGGTATTAGTCACAAAAAGTTTCAGAACACATTGTGTTTGTTTTGAAAGGTCATTTGCATCGTCTATGACTTCAAGTTTATCGCCATTTAACTTGCTTGTAACGTATGTATGATGTATATTTAAAATCAGCAGAACTGCAGTATTACTCTATAATTTTTCGTTTCGATAGTTTGCACGTTTGAACACAAAAGAACCACGTCAACGGTGATGAGGTTTAAGAAAGAAAAAACTGTGGTTGTGCCTTTTTCCCCCCATAATCATGAAAATCAAAGCCTTAAAGAAAGCTTTATTGTGACACAGTAATGCAAAATCAAATATAATGGCATACATATGGTGCCAAGTACTAAAAATTATAGTTTAAGCTATATATACTTAAAGACTGCCAAAATTTGTTTTCTTTATAGTTCAAAAAACAAAACTACAAGCTTTTGTCATAACCAGTTTAAACTTTATGTAGACTTCATTTTAAGTGCGGGAGTCAAATGCTCTTCATTCTCTTCCTTTTTTTGTTTTATTGTAGCATTTTGACTACAACTGGTTAAAACTAAAAATGTGTTGTTTAAATCTCTGACATCAAAGAGGGATCCGAATTTCCAAAGTCCTCATTTTTCTCTTACGGAAAGGAAAAAATGTACGTAACTGTAGGCTCTCTTTCTTTCCAGATATTCCTAATCCTGACCCTTCCCAACATCCTTCACCCTCTATAAAAAATAAGTTTACTCTTCTTTTTTTAAGACAGTGGCCTCAAGAGCATCATCTTTATGGCAAACACTGTCTGCATTTAGTGCATTTAAGTGAGGATTTGTATTGCACATTTTAGAGTCATTACTCAAGGCACTTTCAGACTGATTGGAAGCCCTGATGTCTCCTGTATTCCCATTCATCTGGGAAGCTGGTTTCTCCTCAGTCACAACTCCGTTTTCAGCCAGGGATCCATCTGAAGACACAAGTGAGGATTTAGATTCCTCAGATTTTGACTTAAGTTCTTTGGCTACTTCTTCTGCTGAAGCAGCGTAAGGAGGTTTGCCCTAGTTGTTAAGAAAAGAAGACAGTTACTGACGGCGCAGCGCTCTAGATACAGAGGCACGAGAACTGCATGCAGAGCGCCGGACAAGCAAATACCCAACACCAGGGACGGCTGCAATACGAGCTGGCACTCGAACAGCGCAGCGCAGGCAAGAAGGGATTCTCGGTGTCCCGAGTGCCTTGTGACGCTCCTGTGGTAAAACGCCCTCCCTAACTGTGATGCTTGAGTTACGCCACATTGTAAGAGCAATGTTAACATCCAGAAACACTAAAACTTGGAATCGATATCCAGCTTAACTCTGCTTCTTGGTTCATAGATGTCACGATCTAATGACGTGATGACGGATTATTCCAATACCAAGCAAAGCTCTTTTCAGACAGTTTGTAAAGAGGTGAAGTGCCGTGCGATGCTGTCTAATCTGCTCTCTGAGCTTCTGGGACTGGGGAAGCGACCATACCAGAAGCATAGAGCAGTTTGACAAGACTGAGCATAGCCATATAACCCAGATTTATGCAGCTTTAGAACATATATTTAGTTTTTAAGTATCTGCAACAATGATTCTTAGTGTTCTGGAAGCATAACAGGCTTTAAACAACAAAACTAAGTAGGCTGGGTTGCTAAGAAGCAACGTACTGATCTGTCAGGCTGTTAACAAAGTCAAGTACCAAGAAATGACTTAAGGCACAGACACCTTCCACACCGCAAAGAATAGCAAAGTCTCATAGTTTAACAAACCACATTTTGACAAGGTGGAAACAGCATGGTCGGGACTGCCCTGAACTGCTGACAGCTCTTGCAGGGGAGTAAGAACTGCTGTTCTCCAGCAGCACTGCACAGGTGCACGACTGGCACACGAGGGCAACAAGTATTTATCCCATGTAAATGTGCTTCTTCACAGGCTTTCCTACGTGATCAGTTTAAGATTGAATACAGGCTTTTGTTTCTTTCCAGATCAAGAGAAAAAGGCCTCTTCTTGTGAACGAACAGGCATGTCTTACGTTTGATAAATACAAACCGCTGACTGCAGGCAGACTCGCCAACCTGTGTTCGTGTTGCCTGATCAGCATCAGCTGCAGGGAGGACGTTGGTGTCACCGCCCTGCGCCCACTCGGGCGGCTGGGTCCGTGTGACGGGGCAGCGCGCTGCTCCAGCCAACCCTAACCGGGCATTAAAATCTACTTGTGTGGCATAAAGTTCTGTAAGTTCTCCCTGCCACACGCATTCTCATTTTGACAAAGATCTTTGTGATCACAAGCTTTTACCATCCGAGTTACACATCATTAATAACAACGTGAACGCCCAAGCCTGCAGACGGGGTCAGCGCTATCGAGCACCCACCCACAGATGTTCACCTGCAGCAAGCCCACGATACTTGGGAGCTCCTTCTCAGGGCTTCCTTTATTTCATAGGTAAAAGTACTTGGAAATTAGATATTGTGGAAGTACCACAGTGCTTTCTCTTCTATTTAAAGTAAAAGATGACATGCTTTAAATACATGGGTACATTTGTAGATGTAATTCATCTGTATACACAAAAATTTAACAAAGAAGGGAAGTATTTGCATTTTTACACCTAGAGCACAGCAAGTTTTACTTTAAATTCATTGTTGCTTCATTATCCACCGGAGAACATCCCTTGTCTCACGATGTGATACCTGCAGACACTCCCTACGCACTAACATCTCCACGACCAATTGCAGGTCAGTATGAGAGATTTATTGTGAAAGTTTTCCACCTATTTACTGCCCACTTGCCCATTCCCACTCTGACTTGCATCGACATTCAGAACTGCACAGCAGCAAGAACAATGGAAAAGGGAGGAAAACTCTGAAGCAATCAGCATTTAATGCGAAACAGCAGTTTGTTTCAGCTATATTTAAAGGATCTGTGGAAAAGACCAACCCCATGATCCACAGATGCTTCACGTCACTGAAAATGTAATGGTCTGTTATTTCCTAAAGGTTTAGACTAAGTTCTTATGTTAGGGGCCATGCACCAGCAAAGATCCTTCTACTGCTACTGGTTTTAATTTGTGAGGTTGGACCGTGATCCCAGAAAAGAAAATGGGAAAGTGCTGGGGTGTCCCCAGAAATGGCTAAGCTGTTTCAGCTTTATATTTCTCCCATTCCCCTACAATTTCTCCTACTTCCATGGCTGGTGAGAGCAGGGGAGGCACAGCCTTCATATCAAAACACATTTTTCCACATCTGCCTTAAATAACCGGGTTTGCTTACGCCTGCCACCTGCCACTGGCTGTGCAGCTGCCACAGGCAGGCAAGGTGGCTGTAAGAAACCCTTGGATCTGGCAAGGCTGTGCTTGTCACTGTTAGCTGCTCGGGCAGTCCACACCATCCTAGCCTATAAACGAGAGCGGTTGGAATTTAGGCACACAGCTTCATTACCTGAATTGCTCCCTGGCTTTTATAACCTCTTCCATAGTACCTTCCACCTCTTCCAAAAGTTCTTATCACCGGAGTGGAAATAACTCCTCTAGGACGCCTGTAAGTGTCGAGGAAAGAGAAGAACGGAAAACGCACATCAGCTTTGTTTACAATGACATGAAATTATATTATTGCTTTAGTGCCTAGTGACTAACATTTACATTGCTTTAACGAAACAACACAAGTAACTAACCCAGAACTACAAGGTTCTACTGCTCGCAAGTGTGTGAAATAGAATGACTATTTCTAGATTTTACTTCTAGAGAACAATAAATGAGCTTTGCAGAAACATTTTCAAAATGTCAAATTATCCTTACATCGCTTTGAACAGAGCTCAAAATACTTTCACCTTAAAAAATATGCAATTTGAACCACGTATGAGGCTGTTTCCCCCGTTTAATAACACCTCCCACATACAACCAAGCTAGACAGAAGAAATCTGATAAAAGAAAGAAAGGCAAGATAGGAAATTGCTTCAGTTTTGAAGGGAGAATATGAAATTATTGAAGAACCTGAGAGAAAAAAGGAGGCCTCAGCCATATCTAATGTAGCCATTTATCAAGATCGGATGCTTTCAAACGGAGGCTTCCAACCAGGACACATTGGTTGTGGCTGCAGCTCAGCTGTATCCCATCTGCTGCAAAAGTGACGCTGAACTGCTGCTCTGTGCCTACAAGTCTCACCCACACTGTGAATTCCCACATTCACAGAATCACAGAATTACGGGATGGCTTGGGTTGGAAGGGACCTCCAAGACCATCCAGTTCCACCCCTGCCATGGGCAGAGACACCTCCCATCCAAGCCCCATCCAGCCTGGCCTTGAACACCTCCAGGGATGGGGCAGCCACCACTGCTCTGGGCAATAAGAAATTAAGTGCTGGGATTTAAATGCAACAGCAATGAAAAAAAGAGCTCTGTTTTATATGTGAGTAACTCTCACCACATTCTTTCCAAAGATTTTAACAGGGCTCACCTATCTCATTTGCAGATTTTTTCTCAAGGTGACAGCGTACCCTTCAGGCAGCGGAGACAGGTTTTTCCTACTCAGAAAATCACACTCAATACACTGCTGGATCTAAGCCAATAAAAAGCAGCTGGTATGATTTTACAAAATAAGAACATCAAAGCTCAGCATTGCAGAGAAACATGAGACAACGGTGTCAACAAGCCTGACATGAGAAGCGGTGGCTGCCCCATCCCTGGAGGTGTTCAAGGCCAGGCTGGATGGGGCTTGGAGCCCCTGATCCAGTGGGAGGTGTCCCTGGCCCTGGCAGAGTGGTGGGACTGGATGGGCTTTGTGGTCCCTTCAAATGCAAACCACTTTGTGATTCCGTGATCCCTTCTGCAGAACCAGCTGAAACATGACAGGGAAGCGTGCAGGAGGAGGTGCTGAATGGCAGACAACACACTGTGCAGTTTTCTTGTAGAGTTCTTTAATACAAAACAGCACCTGCCAACACAGACCTCTGTCTTTAAAAACCCTGTCCTCAAGCACGCCAACTTTAGGGTTTTCCTATGAGGTTTTATTTTTAGGATCGACTGACACAACAAACAGATAAGCTGCCTGCGGTGGTTTTTCCCACTTAAAGACTAATTCTAGCAACTCTACACGTGAAGAATTCAACATCAGTTATGAGTTGATGGAAGGAGGAAGATCTGAACATGATCCAGCAGTGGCCCAGGCAGCCAAGAAGGTCAACAGCATCCTGGCTTGGATCAGCCATGGTGTGGCCGGCGGGAGCAGGGAAGGGATCGCTTCCCTGGACTCAGGACTAGCAAGGCCACACCTGGAAGCCTGGGTTCTAAGGAGGACATTGAGGGGCTGGAACATGTCCAGAGAAGGGGAACAGAGCTGGGAAGGATCTGGAGCGCAGGGGTTGTGGGAGCAGCTGAGGGACCTGGTGATGTTCAGTCTGGAGGAGGCTGAAGGGAGATCTCATCGCTCTCTGCAGCTCTCAGAAAGGAGGTTGTGGTGAGGTGGGTGCTGGGCTCTTCTCTCAAGGAACAAGAGTTGAGACAAGAGGGAATGGCCTCAAGTTGCACCAGGAAGATCTAGATTGGATGTTAGGAAACATTTCTTTGCTGACAGAGTGGTGAAGCCCTGGCAGAGGCTGCCCAGGGCAGTGGTGGAGTCTCCATCCCTGGAGGTGTTCAAAAAACGTGTGGCTGTGGAATTTGGGACATGGTTTAGACAACACAGTGGTACAGGGCTGACAGTTGGCCTGGATGAATTTAAGAGTTTTTTCCCCCTATAATTCTATGATCTGGCATTGAGAGTTTTCTTATCTTTTTGAGGTGACATCTTGCACCCAATCCTACCTGCCCAAAGGCAGCACCTCTGATAGAGGAAATGCCAGGTGTTTTCTCTCCTAACTCAAAACCCAGCATTGGGGAACAGCATTGCTGTCACCAAGGTACTCACAGAAGCAATCCCACCCTGTCAGTCATTTGGCCACTTCGCACGTAAGGAGGGCTCTCAGTTTAGAACTTGCCAGTGTTAGCTTCTGGCTGCTAAGGTTTAGTATAAATCTCTGTATTTGCTTCTTCAGAAAGTAGAGGAGCTGCTACTCTGTGGAAGGATTCCATGCTACGGATAAATGTCAGCCAGACCCAGGCCAAAGGCTCCTCCAGATCATCACTCAGGTGCCTCAGACTGAGCGTGACACTGGGAATTACCCGAGTTTTCCACACGCAGCACTGCAGTTGGTGTGTTTAACTGAAAGGAAGGAATGAGCTCTGTCAGAAGCCAAATCCTGGTTTTCATGAGGATCCACAACCAGAGCAACGTATACACCACATACTAACCTCATTCCAGTGGTGGAAAAACTGAAACTGAGAAGCAAGATGAAAACACATAAAGGATCCTCATGCCTTACCACACACCTTAGCTTATTCCCCTGGTCTCCAGGTGTGGTTCTAAGGCATATGCGTGTCCCAGGGACCCACTGGCCTGCTGTTAGCTGACACTGCACTCAATGCTCATGTTTTGGCAATTGAATCTCATTCTAGCGAATAAAATGTTCCTACCTAAAGTAGCTTCCCTCAGAGTGCCAGCTCTGCTCTCACATCAGCGCTGTTTGTTGCTGCTGAACCTTGAAATCTTTGCTCCTGCTGTTCTCACCTCTCCCTGTCCCCACAGCAGCAGCTCTCACTCCTCCCCTGGTCCCACTATTCCAGGGCGTCAGATCCAACCCTTTCCTCACTCAGTCCAAAACAACAGGTGTTCCAGCAGCCCTGGCTGACTTTAGCACTATGGTTTATTGTGGATTAAATTCATGGATAGAGAGGAATTCGTGCAGTTCACACTCGTTCTTTCAGACTGCTGCTTCCTGGCTGAGGATGGCAAAAAGGCACCTAAATCCACTCATTTAATATAGTTAAAGACCAATGTAATACAAAATACATTACTTAGGAATCTTGGAGCGAGTCCAGAGCAGGCTACAAAGATGATCTGAGGGCTGGAGCACCCCCCATCCAAGGACAGACTGAGAGAGTTGGGGTTGTTCAGCCTCAAGAAGAGAAGGCTCCAGGGAGACCTTAGAGCAGCTTCTAGTACTGAAAGGGGCTCCAGCAAAGCTGGGGAGGAACTTTTTAAAAGGGCATGTAGTGATAGGATAAGGGGGAATGGCTTTAGATTGGAAGGGGGAAGATTTAGATAAGACATTAGGAAGAAATTCTTCACGATGAGGGTGGGGAGGCCCTGGCCCAGGTTGCCCCATCCCTGGAGGTGTTCAAGGCCAGGCTGGATGGGGCTTGGAGCCCCGGATCCAGTGGGACGTGTCTCTGCCCACGACAGGGGGTGAACCTAGACAGGCTTTGAGGTCAAACCCAGCCCAAATCATTCTATGATCCTATACAATTTTCATTAAAGATGGCAGATGTATCTGTAATGCAAAGCAATGAAGCCTTGGGAAAAATACAATCTTAAAACTAAAGGACCAGATATTTTTGTAGCCAAATATTTGGATTCCAGAAATGTTGCGCGCCTGTACTTGCAGCAGTGGCAAAATGAAGTGGAAGAGCTGAAGAAATATTATTCTAAGCACATCTCCCATCACGACCGTAGCAGAACTATGGAACCTGGACATGTCCTTCAGGGGGTTTCTGCTTCACAGAAGAATAATCCAATAGAATTATTAACAGTTTTATCATACTACTTAATAAACACGACAAAGAAAGTGAGTGCTGTGGCAGTTTGGATCAGTTATAATGTATTTATTGATTTCATGTAAGAGACCCTCAAGTAATTTCCTGATGCAAAACACTCCATTGTGTGTGTATATGTCTATATATCTTTTTATGTATCTCAGATTCAGAGTATGAATTTTATTTGCATATAAAAATCCTTACACTCATCTGAACCACTGATTAAAAACATCTTAAAATGAATGTAAATGATTTTGTTGAATTCTCAGTGGGTATAATTTATCTAATGCACGCTAAAACATGTTCTATGGCATTTCTAATGCTTCCAGCTTTTCCCTGGTTTATTTTTTTCCCCAAATTCATTCAATTCCACTTGAAAAGCATGTTCTGCAAGGCTGCACTTACCCTCTGGCCGGTCCTCCCACGGAAACGACCTGCAGAGGGAAGGGCCCTCTGCCCCCTCGTCCACGTCTGCTTCCAGCCCAGTGGCCGACTACAGTGCCGGCAATTTCAAGTTTCCCTCCCTGAGAAGGAATAGGTTGGACTCCTGCACATAAAAGCAAAACCAAACCTTGACGCTCACGAGCAGAACATTAAAGTCACAAACGAATGGAAACCTGGTCTGCCCAGATTTTATCACATTTGTTCCCTTATCACACGTGGTTCCCTTTTCTAATACAGGCAGATCATTTTGCGGCCTTTCAGCAGTGCTATGACTCCAAGAGTCTTTCTTTCCCCTCTTTGTAAAAAGCAGATGGGAATTCTGATAATAAAAATTTTACATGAGTACTTCAGTTTCAGTGATTAAAACAGACTTTAGATAAGTGTTCAGAAACTGAAGTGACATTTTACAAGTTATCTGAAGGGCTTTTTCCCCTGCTTTCCTAATGAAGTTGTAATTTTTGTCGGTACTTTTTAGCACAAGACACGGATTATAATTGCTACAAACAACTTACTAGGCAGAATTATCTGTACTAAGCTGTTATAAAAATACAGCATTTAAATGGATTTGACTGTAAAAGGTCGGTTTATCCTACCCCTGCCAAGAAAACAGCTAAAACTGCAACTGTCACAGTACGGAAGTGTCTTCTACTGGAGTTGCTCAGATCTTTACACTTGCATAACACGTACTTCAAAGGAACTAGATGAGAGCAACTGAGCCAGATGTTACTGGTAAGACAGACCATCAGCACTGAAAGGGTTACAAACACAGCGTTTCCACAGCCGCAATTAGTCTCAAAACGTTAATATGCTGGGAACTGAAGAACTGATTAAATGCAAAGGTTCAGAGTTCCTTGTACAAGCTTTTCTGCTTCAAACGCGCGTCGCTTACAGGGATGAAGTTATTCACACAAGGAAGCATTAGTGCTATGTTTGCTCTTAGGATGAAAGCTCAGAGGCCAGAAAGAACAGCTAAATACACAGAAAAGTTTTACCCTAAATGGGGAATTGGAATTAACAGGCTTCCCCTGTCCCACTTGGTACAGGAGACGAGCAACAGGCACGCAGGCAGGGAAGTAAATCTCACGCCTGTGGCCTCACCAACGCCGGCATTAGCAGCAACACCGAAGTCAGGCTCTGCTGCTTGGGGCTGTTTGGGCAAAAAGCTCAACTTCCCTTGAATTTTAGGAAACAGCTGTTAACACAGCCGAGCAAAGTTCAGCCGATTTCAGATTCCACCCTCACGTTTCACAGCGCAGGAGACAGTGACTCGTTGTTTTTTTTCAGCTACCCTGTGTTTGGAGGAGGGTTTCTAGGTGCGAGAGGGGGTGCTGAGGGGGGCCGGTGGCAGGGATCTGGGAGAGCAGAGCGGAGAGCAGCCTGGGCAGGCTCTGGAGAGGGAGAACCGAGAGAGTTAGGGAGAAAGGGAGACCAGCAGTCAGTAGGAAAGCTTCAGACCAAACCGTAAAGTGAAGCAAGCCGTTGCCAGAAGCTCTAAGAAAAGGGTTTTGGGTATAATTACCGCCCTGAAACTTGCTAGTCCTGTTGCTGTCATTGCCAGAGAAGGCTCCGGAGTGTCCTGCCGCTGCCGCCACCCGGAAGGCCCGGTAAGCACCTGTGGCTACTGTTTCCCCATAAGGGCCTCCGAAGCCATAGACTCCTGTTAGACCCAGGGTAAAGAAAGACAGGGGAAAAGCTGTGAGGGGGCCAGACATTGGGAAGGCCCCTAGCAGAGATGTTGCTGCCTTGTTCCACCCTTCTGGAGTCAGCAGGGAGGGCTGGGCTCCTGCATCACCCAACGCCAAGGAAGCCCTGGCCAAAAATGTCCTGCTGCCTGAGTGAGCATGGGGTCTCTTATCCAAACAGCAGGGTTTGGAATGGGCATCCCGGCTGGCAATGAGCTCCGACGGCTACAGTTGTGGCACCCCAAGAACTCCCAGCGTCCAGTATCAATACAGCTATAAAGCCTTGGCACTGGGGAGATTCTGAGGAAGGGACTAACTCTAGAAACAACTTTAATGGTTCTATCGGTATTTACACTCAACGGTGCCAACCGTTAAATGACTGTAGCAATATACAGAGGGCTGGGGAGAAAGGAAAGGTCATATTTGACCCTGACAGTTAAACTGTGTCCGGTAATGTAGGCATTCTTAATATTTATAAATCTTTTGAAGCAATGTGCAGTGCAAACAGAAGCCTTTTCATATCACCCGGTGTTCATCTGTTCCTCTTTTTTCATTTTCATACAGTGAAAATGTTTTGATCTGGCACAGTTACTGAAAATCCTGATGAAAATATGCAGTAATACAATCCATCCCACATTGCCAGGCTATGGCTAATGAAAGTAACGACAAAGTACAGTGACTGGCACATGACAACACAAGCCAACCACTTGGTTTTACGTATTTTTCCTCTGAAATTGAGAAAGGAGATCAATTCATAACATTGGGGATGTGGAAGACAAGGTAATGCTTCACACCAGCATGTTTCACACTGCTGTCCCATCACTTACCAGCAAAGCCTCTCCCCCTGCCCTGAGGTGGTGGGACTGGCCCAAAGTGTCGAGGATACATAGAAGCTGGATAGAAAGGCATGGCGGGTGGCGGCGGGAAAGGGAGAGGATGGTTCTGCCTGGAGAAATTTAATCCTTCTAGGATGCTCTGACGCATCTTTTCAACCTTGGCTGCCTGCTCAGCCTAGGAGTAAAGAGGAAGTCACAGAGAGATGTTAAAATTCTGATTTCAATTGTGTAAAGCTACATTCACACAACAAATACAAAGAAGTAAACAAAATAATAGAAGAGTGGATAACTACTACAAACAAGTTCTATAAAACAGGCTAGAAAATGACAATTATCTGTCTTGCATACCTAGTAAATGCTCAGTGATATTGCAATTGCTCACAAGAAAACCTTCATGTATTGGTAGAGAGACTGGAGTCCAAATATGAACCGGTTTACATGTTGAAAAGGGCTCTCCAGGAAGGAACCAAGGAGCCGTGTCTCCTGAACGCTTAATACAGCCCTTTCCTTTAAAGGGAATAACCCTCACAATCCGGACTGCAAACAAAGTCAAGGTGAAAGCCTAAAGTGTGCCTGGAGCCCAGAGTGGGACCACAGCCATCCTCAGCATTTCATCTGCGACTGGTTCCCTTTCAGTCAGAGATAAAAAGAGGCACACCGGTTGGTTAAGAGTTTCATTCCTCCCAAAAAGTTCCAACCAAAGGCTCCAGTCATTTGGTAAACTGTTGATTTTTATCATTTTCCTGGTTTTATAGCTACATCATAACTTTGCATGATCTGGATACAACAAGAAATTAATTATTTTGAATTTTAATGGTTTTAAGAAATGTGAAAAGGTTTTGAGCGAAAGGACCATGCAAACAACTTCAGAGTCTGTGAAACAAGTTAGAAACCACAAGTATTCTTTCACTGTGAAACCATTGCAGGTTAGTTCTTTGTGACAGACTTGCTAGCTCAACCCAAAAAGATGGTCCGTGAGCAAATTGATTCTATGATTCTAAAAATTAGCAGAGAGGTTCCAGCTTGGAGGCATTCACAGCTGCATTCAAGAGTCCATTTCCACAGAGAAAACAATCAAATTAAAATTTATGCCAGCTTACTTTTCCCAAAACCTACTGAAATACCATCTTAATATTAAACAGGAGAGTGAACGGAGCTGAAAAAGAACTATTAGCCATTCACCTCCTATTGTCCTTTGAAAAGCAGAGAGATGAGATGTACGGTAAACGTCTGACGAAGCACCCACACTAACGCTGTTGGAAACCCGGCACCGGGTGCCCTGCCACCCTGCTGGACTACCCACCTGACCATCACAGAGGTCAATGAGCGGAACTTTCTCCCGGCTTGCTTTGATGAGCTTGGTCTGGAATAATTTCCCATCAAAATACATCCACGGACAGCAGTGCTCCCATGGAATCGGCTGCCCACAAGCATCGTTTGCAAAGAGTGCCATATCGACGCCACTCATAAATAAAGCAGACAGCTGAATTCCTCGGGGATCCAGATTCTCAATCTGTTGAAAATAAATGTGAATTTAGTAAGACAACAGTGAAGTGTAATTCAAAGTTATTCCAACAGACACATTACTTTCAAAACTCTTGAAAACGCAGTGATTTTTTTAAAAGGTTGTCCAGACTTTTCACACATCCAGCTTGACCAGAGAATGTACCAGAATCTACTTCCTGGATATGCAAAACTGTGATGCTCCAGAAAGCTGCTGTTCTCATCTGCCCACTCTAGAGGTGAAGAGAAAACCAAACCATCTTGTCTCTCCACAAGAAAATCGTTGCTAATATTTAAAGTTTTACCGCAATTTATCATCAAGAATTCAATAAGAAGCTTTAAATAAAATACTCATCTTTAATTTGTGACATGTGGTGTCTAAAACCTGTAAGCTGCACACTTTACTGCATTGCATTGTATGATCTGAGGGCTGGAGCACCTCCCCTACAAATACAGGCTGAGAATGTTGGGGTTGTTCAGTCTGGAGAAGACTCCAGGGGACCTTAGAGCAGCTTCCAGTCCTGAAAAGGGCTCCAGGAAAGCTGGGGAGGAACTTTTTACAAGGGCCTGGAGCGATAGGATGAGGGGGAATGGCTTTAAATTGGAGGGGGCAGGATTCAGTTAGACATCGGGAAGAAATTCTTCACGATGAGGGTGGGGAGGCCCTGGCCCAGGTTGCCCAGAGCAGTGGTGGCTGCCCCATCCCTGGAGGGGTTCAAGGCCAGGTTGCATGGGGCTTGGAGCCCCTGATCCAGTGGGAGGTGTCCCTGCCCATGGGGTTCCAACCAGGGGGTTGGAACCAGGGCTTGGGGGCCTTTGAGGCCCCTTCTGACCCAAACCATTCCATGATTTAGGATGCAGGACAGATACACAAAGGCACAATTCGATAGTGAGGGGTAGCTGGTGAGGATTTGCTTGCAACAAATGTATTTTTAGCTCTGGCTTAAGAAAATATCACTACTAGTGTTCTCTGAAATACTTCCGAAAATATCAGCCCTTTCTTGGGAACATTTTCACGACCTTGGTATGAAATGTTAAAATTAAACTCAATTACCTTCCTCATGCATAGGCAACTTTTAAGATCCTAAACCCTACTCCAAGCAGTTTGTAGCTGTGCAGCTCAGTTCAAACTCAGCTGGTCTCTCTGTCTGACTCAGACAAAAAGAGAAGAGGTTGCTTTGTATGAAAAGAGTAACCACACTGCATGAAATATTGCGTGTTGTTGTATGTAATGTTGCGTTGCATGCTGCAGTTAGCTAGCTCGTATGATGAAACGACACATATTGCTCTCAATGTACAATTTAAAAGTAAAGCTTGGAGAATACTTCCTATTACACAAAAAATTGTATGCTGTTTATCACCAGCCTTATCTCTGCCTTTCACTTTGTGTTGGAATGGGAAAATATTTTCTCTGGCAGCTCCTTTCTTAGAGCATCATTTCTCACAGTGGGGTTTCCTCCCCTTTGCATCAAATCTTAAGACAGAGGCAAGGCTTTGAGAGCTCTTACAGGCACCTTTGCCAAACCTCTGCCCTGAGATGAGATCTGTTCCCTGTGCTGTATTTTGAAAATGGCCACTGAAGAGCCAGTGGCTGACATGCCACTGCCCAGCCTCACCTGCCACACCACGACTGGAACTCCCACTGATGCCCACAGGCACTATTCCTCAGCTCCAGAACTTGGGGAAGAGGTCTCAAACCACGCTCTCATGTAAAGGCTCTCCGCCGTACTCCAGCCAACGTTTGTCACCTCCATGAGCTATATACTCTTATTCTAACCATACAGGACAACTCATTGTCAATTCATTCCTCTGGTGGAGGTTGGCCACATGCTTCCCTGCAGACAAAGTGCTGCTCTTCCCAGGAGAAGGCCAGGTTGGATGGGGCTCTGAGCTCCCTGATCCAGTGGGAGGAGTCCTTGCCAATGGCGGGGGCTTGGAACTGGATGGGCTTTAAGGTCCGTTCCAACTCAAAACATCCCCTGATTCTATGATTCTTCCTACAACACAGACACTTGCATCTTCTTGGGACCAGAATCCCTGGGGCTCAGGCAGGCCCAGTAGGCACACAGGGCTCCCTGCATGGACATCTGGAGAAAACCTTAGAAAGGACTTCCAGAAACATGTGAAAAATTCTCCTGGTGCACAGGATCTACACCTCTAGGCTGCTTTTAAGGAACTGGCCACAACAAGGAGTACTCAAACACGCCTATAACCCATGTCAGCAGTGATCCAGTACCAAGTGCTGAAGCAAACAAGCAGTCTGGCATTAACTCACAGGGCACTTGTTAGTTGCCTCCATTCTGTGTTTCTTCACACTTTTTCCAGCATGAAGGGAAAGGCCAAATAAACGTCTTCTGGTTGGATTTCAGTTATCTCTTTATTCTTTTTGCTGTTAACATTCATTCTTTGGTACACGGGAAGAGGATTTTGGTTTTCTGTTCACTCTGCCATTACAATCGCTAACACGTGAATTCTCTACCTGCCATGTGACAAGTTCAAATAGATTCTGAAGTGGATTCTTCCCCTAAAATTTATTATCATTTCTGTGGTTAAGTGCCAGGTTTCCACGTGCAGACCTGGTTTAGAGATTCAGGCTGGGAAGTCCTTGCCAGGGTGCTCCATGCAAGAACACAACCCAGATTCTGCTTGTCACTCACAGAAAAGAGGCACTTGTTGGCTTTGAGAATGCTCTTACAGACTTGGTATTAGTGGCAAAATATTCCTTAGAAAACCTTATAGCTGAAATCTGCATGAGCTTAATTACTGTTTCTTCTGAGAAGAGCGGTGTCTTCTTTTTTTTGTCTGTGCCCCTCGGCAGAGCTGGGGAACAGGTATCGCCGCCTCCTTGCTGATTCATCCCCAGGCGCCCCAGGAGCAGAACCGGACAACAGGCTTTCCTGACTTGAGCTCTGCAGTACCTGAAGTGACTTCTTCAACACGAAGCCGATGATGAAAAGGTGATCAGCATGTCCTTCGCTACACTGATCATCAGTGCAGACAGGAGATAAGATGGATCACTTTTTGTTGAGCATACCCTATAGATCCACTTTACCTCCCATGGGTTCCAGTATCAAATACGTTATTGGGCTTTAGATAAATCAAGGAGGTGGAAGTATCCAAAATTATCTCCGTTCAAAAAATGTTTGCTTAGGGAAAAAAAGGACTAAGTTCAACCATTTTATTCAGAGAACTTCACAGCAGGTTCTGAACATACAAGGTAAAAGCAAAAACCAAATCTTGTCTGTTGTAGCTCAAAGGCCAGAAGAGAGGATTCCACTGTAAGCACATGAAGGTTGAAAGGAGAACCTCCCCCGAGTACAACATTGCAGAGATCGACAGGCACTTGGTATTTACAACAAGGGGAGCGCCCTGCACTGAACTTAACTTTATAAATCCTCAAAATGATGATTTCTACAATTCTGTATTAATCAATTGCTCTCCCTTTTTTTCTCCTGTGGTTTTCCATTCAAGATTATCCAAATCTCTCTCCATTTCTGAGCTGCAAAAATCTTCTGAATGTTGAACCATGAAAAAACACCCAGGGTAATATTAAAAACAACCACACAAGGATGAGTCTTTCTCTTTTTCTTTAATCTTTCCAATGGAAGCACTTTTGTTTCAAACTTGCAAAAGACGATTACTTAAGACACTGTGAGGACAGGTTCTGCAGCACAGACTATGTTTAAGCTTTTAGATACATATCTGGCCAGGAAAACAGAACAGATTGTCCGTCTTTGACACACTCCAGAATACCAAGGTTAATATTTTAGATAGTACAGGCCATGAGGCAAGCCTTTTAGTGAGATGGGCACACACACACCACCCACTACCATGACCATAAAGGATCAATCAGCTGCGAATAAGCCTCCTAAATAAAATAAATAAATTAAATTAAAGTTACAGCTAAGAATTACCTTGAGTTCCTGAAGCTGGTCAGGTTCATAGAGCTTTGGAGACAACGCTTGGGCTAGAAAAGCATCGAGTTCCTGGCGACGCAGTATACGAACCCCAGGCCACTGTACCATGTACCTGCAGGGAAAGCCCATCATTATTCTGAAGCATCCTTTAACGGAGAAATCAAGTGGTATTTTAAGTGATCTTAAGTCATCAGAATGCAACAACAAAAAAATCTTGTTGTCTAGACTTGACTAAGCTGGATTGACTGGTTAGACTGGTTAAAAAGGCCAAAACACTAAACAGATCCGTAGTTTAAATTTGTTTCTATTAATAGAGAAGAGCTACCAGCTGTGAATCCGTTTTGCAGACCCTGCTGCCAGGGAAGGAGGGGAGGACAGGCTGCTAGAAAACAGTTTAAGTGGATTCTGATACATCTAGAAATAAAATAATGTAACGATTAGTGGTCTTTATAAAAAAGACTAATAGTAAAAGGACCTTGTGAACATGCTTTCCAAATAACACATTACTCAGAAATAATCTGGTCTGTGAATTTTATGGTCATAACGTCTTAATAAACAGCAATGCCTATCTGGCACATCACAGAGAAACACGCTGGCCATGAGGAATGAGGAGCTATCCTTGGAGATACCATTTGGACTATCATTTTGTACACTTACTGTTCTATAAGGAGAAAAAGAAAGCAGTTTTAGTGCTCTAAAGGCAAGACGAAGATAAAAGAACTGAAGATAAAAGTACATGTACCACTCGCAAACGTTGCTTAACATTCTCCATGTGCAACAAGCTAACCTTGGGTTCTGCCAGGTTTACAAGCTATTCACATTGAAATAATCACCTCTTTCCAAAAAGGCAAGCCTTCCTCAATTCCTCAGCCAATTTCCCAGCTGAAAATTAAACAAGTCAGCATTTGGGGCTTTCTGGCTTTTTCTTTGAAAAGCCCAAGTATAGAATTAATACTTCGATGGTTGGTTTTCATCTCAGCCAGATGAGCATCTCTAATGCAAGGAATCTGACACACCGTGGGCAGAGCATCATCCATGGAACTCTGCATCCCGATAAGCTCCCCAATTGCTGAAGAATTTTCTCTGCTGCTTTACAATGTCACCAATGCCACCTCTAAGACCCCAAATGGTATTTTTCAGTACACTGAAGCCTAGAGTATGTTACGGGTAAACCCACTGAAAAGCTCTTTGCAACACAGTTTTGATTTCCTCTGTCCTTCGTCCTCTAGGGACTGAAGAAACACCGAATACACAGCATGCTTTTAAAACTCACACCAGCAATGTTCTGGAAACAAACAAAACACCTTCCCCTAATGATGCTGCAGATTTGAATGAACCCTCAAGGTTTAATACAAAGTCAAATACACCAGAGATCACACAGGAAAACCGTTCCTTCAGCCTGCTTGAGTGTAAGGGAACACTGACCTTAGTACACAACAGAGCACCATAAGATGAGTGGGCACATTAGTTGGGTTTAGCATTGCTGGTGTATCTGATCTCATACAGGCCAAAAATGCCCTCATTCGTCGGTTCTTGTCCTCCACTGCTTTCCCCAGCCACAGCTTCTTCAGATTCGGACAGGTCCATTCCCTGAAGGCGAGCGCTTCCACCAGCTCAGGGGTCTGAGGAGATTTTCCTTTGTAAGCAGCCCATTCTTTAATTATCACCGGTGAAACTGCAAAGGGACAATGGTTGAAAGAGAATACTCTGAATTAAAACGCAGCAGATATTTCAGACTTTGTATGCAGGAGATTTGATCCCAAAAGCATCACTTCAAGACTGTGAGAGAGCCAATGTTCTCGATTACATTGACAAACCAGTAATTCAGACTCTGGACGGACCATCTCTCAATCGTGATCACTTAGAAGTTAAGCACATGTAACCAAGCATACACGAAGGAGGTTACCTTAATATTTTCAAAATCACAAACAACACAAAGGAACTATATGTATTTTTCTAAAAGAGCATGATTTGAAAATCTGATTTTCCCCTAATATATCTCTGTCATTGATTGAGAATCTACAATAAATAAACACAGAACATGACTAGAAATACATTCAATATGTGGAAGAATATGATCATAGACTCATGGAATGGGCTGTGTTGTGTTTGACCTCAAAGCCCACCCAGTCCCACCACTCTGCCATGGGCAGGGACACCTCCCACTGGATCAGGGGCTCCAAGCCCCATCCAACCTGGCCTTGAACCCCTCCAGGGATGGGGCAGCCACAGCTTCCCTGGGCAACCTGGGCCAGGGCCTCCCCACCCTCACAGCAAAACGTTTCTTCCTAACATCTCATCTCAATCTCCCCTCTTTCAGCTAAAAACTGTTTCCCTTGTCCTGTCCCCGCATTCCCAACCATTCCATGCTTCCAACCCAAACCATTCCCTGCTTCTGTGATCTTATGTCTATGCATTTAGTAACAACACCACCAGATCAGTTTCTCGTGTATTTTCCATAGCGTCCCTGCATATAATACAATGCTCATTATTCGCACACTATCATGTTGTCGGTGTTACGGCTTGTACAAGGGTGACAGGGCTTTACACATTAATATATTCATGAGGTCTCAACATAAATCTTAAGGATAATATATATTGCTTCAATTTTCTCTCACTATGTTTCACAACATCTCAAAAAATTAAGACACTGAAGGAGAATCAGCAGCTTTAGCTCATTATAGCCCGGGTCCTCAGCAAGGCCAGTAAGGGCCAACAAGGGTGACTAACTGAACTGAGAGTTCTGCTCTTGCTGCTTACAATGTGGTTCTCTCTTTCCATCTCACATAGCCTGCCCAATTCTTGCTGCTTTGTCAGAGATGAACACAATAAATGTGGGTAACGTGGCACGTTCAAACATTTCAGCTCAAATCTGTCTCTAGCAGCGCTGTCAGCTCTGTGGCGAAGCAATGAATTTTTGGTTAGGCAGTCAAATTGGCTTTCATTTTTTGTTTTAAGAGTGTGGTGAGTCCTGAGATAGAAGCAGATAAGAAGCTGAATTGTGTCTCACGTGAGATCTGATAGAGTTCCTGTAACTGAATCAAGATAATGGCAGCGTCCTTTGCCTGCATTGAGAACAAACCTCTGAAAAGCAGTATAAATGGCTGTTCCATCCCAGGAGGTGTTCAAGGCCAGGCTGAATGGGGCTTGGAGCAACTTGATCCAGTGGGAGGTGTCCCTACCTATGGCAGGGGAGTTGGAATGCAATGGGCTTTGAGGTCCCTTCCAACCCAAACCATTCTAGGATTCTATTAATACAGACACTGTACAGGCAGGCCCAGAAGCCCACAGAACAGTCCAGGTTTACAAGATAAAACCATTCTGAAAACTGAAGTGGACCGTAAGCACTCAGCTACTTCACCACTACAGGCAAGGACAGGAGTCTAACAGGGATAACCAATCACTGCAAATAACTTCACTATTTTAATCCTGAAATAACCTCATAACCTGAAGTGCTCCTGCGTGGGGTGAGATTGAAGAATTAACGAGTTGGTGACAATGTGTGCTGAGATATTATCCAAGTAGGATAAATATTAATTCCCTCAAAATAACTGGCTATTGTAAACAGCTTTTCAAACATCATTTGAGGATTACAATCTTCACTCTGAATGCACAAAACCATATTACAATTAAATTGGAAAGAGGAAAGGGAATGAACATAAAGTTTACAAGTGATCATTTTTACCCGTTTGCCCATGTAGGCTATGAATGTTTTCATACATTCTGAATATCTGATTCTTAAATTTAGCTGGGTGACAGCAGACTGCTGTATATCAATACTTCTGCTGCTGCTGTCACCCACTTAATGCTTTAGCATTCCTTTAACCTTTCTAAGATGCCACTGCAAAGTTCAATCATTTCCTTTTATGCATTTCATTATGAGAAACACACTTTCGAATGAGGAGGCTGAATTTTCTAGAACAACTGCAACTCCTGGAAGCAGAAGACTTAAAAAGGCAACTTCCAGGAGAATATGAAAATAAAGATTGTGTCCCTGCCCATGGCAGGGGGGTTGGAACTGGGTCATCTTCAAGGTCCCTTAGAACCCAAACCATTCTGTGATTCTATGAGTAACATTCTGCCCTCTGAATTGACAAAGGCGTCTTCTGATAAGTCTGTTTGCAAAGTTCCATCTTGCCCTCACCCAGGTTCATCTTTACTTATGTTATACCTGACTTCTGTGGATTTTAAATGAAGATTTTATACAACAATACCTGAAAAAGACCTGCAAACTGTGCTTAAGTACATTTAATTACACATTTGGGAAGAACAAGTTAGATAACATATGCACCTCACAAAAGAAGTTTCCTGTAATCACGTTCTGCCACATACTTTGAAGATGACATCACACACTGACATCACTCGCTGCACGCCTGAGAGCAGCCTGAGCACGTATTTAAAAAAACAAACTCCAGAGCTTGCTTAGAAATGGGAATATTTACAGTTCTTAAATACCACAGGCAATAATATCTCAAATTAATAACATCTTTTTGTATTATCCATGGATCAAATAAGCCATAAATCCCTCCAGCATTCACCTACATCTCAGTAACCAGTCTCGTTCAAATCACAGTATAAATGGATATGAAAACATAGCAAAGGGAAGAGAAATAACGCCTGGATCTGACAATACGTACATTCTGGTGGAAGTCTGTTCTTTCTAAAAGCAAGCCTTTCTGTTTTCTTTCTGCTTTCTGCCAAACTAAACAGGACTCCGTAAACATACTGACGAACTGGCCTATAGAGGAGAGCAGCAGGAGGCAGGTCTTTGTTGGCTTCATCTTCTATAGAAACAGCAATCTTGATTTCACCCTGTTTCATGACAGAAAGCAGAAGAATATCATACGTTACAGTGAACAGGAAGCACCCAGATACATATGGTAACTCACTCTAGCTCTACTATAAAGCTCATCTGGTCAAGAAAAAAATGGTTCAGCAGTAACGTAAGGTAAGATAAGAGCGAAGTAAGGTAACAGCAGGGATGAGCTCCCTGCAATCCGCTTGCGTTCCTCCAATATCTCCAGTGCCTGATTATCCCCGTTGCTCTTCTCCTTTTCTCGATCACACACCTGCTTTTTTTGTCTGGTCTCCCTGTCGGTGAGGATTAGCTCAATATTGATCTTCAAACAAGGATAGTTAAACAGGGAAACCGTACATGTGGAGATAAAGGAACGTGCTCAGAGGCAGCCGAGGCACATCCAGACTGCAGGCAGCTACTTCAAAAACCACACATTCTGCCTAAAACCACTTTTTGGCGCAAGGATTTGAAACAGTGTTGGGGACTCCCTGTCAAAAACAACTTCATGAGAAGACTTGGTCAAAAAATCGTAACTGGAATTACTTAATTAAGGCAGGGATTAAATGTAAAGCTTTAGCTTTTTCTATTTCCTCTCTCAAAACAGCAACAATGTCATGTGTTTTGTGTCTGCACATCCGACTATGCTAAGATTTTTGTAGAAAACTACTGACTTCACCGCACTGCTCCCAAATTGCAACCTTTTGTTTTTAACACTGACAAGCAAGTGCTCCATTTTGCTACTTTCACTTAAAAAAACTATTGAAACTGTCCCAGTAATGAATCCTGTAGTGATTCCATTAGGATACTGTCAGGCTGCACTCAAGACAACACTAATTTCAGTACCAGATTTGTCTGAAAATACTTGACAGCACACTGTCTAGACCACCTCTGTGTGCCAACGTCTAAAGAACTCCACAATTATCCAGGACAATAACTGTCACTGTACCCACGGGGCAGTGCTTTAGGTACCCTGTCCATAATTAGAATCCTATTTTCCCAGAATCATGGAGTGGTTTGGGTTGAAAGGGACCTCTAAGCCCATCCAGTTCCACCCCTGCCACGGGCAGGGACACCTCCCACTGCATCAGGGGCTCCAAGCCCCATCCAACCTGGCCTTGAACACCTCCAGGGATGGGGCAGCCACCACGGCTCTGGGCAACCAGGGCCAGGGCCTTCCCACACTCACAGGAAAAAATAACTTGCCAAAAGGATTTCAGGTCCTGGGGAAAGAAAATCAGGCTTAAGTAGCACCAATTTGGTTTTGATGCAGCTGTCTCTAGTTTGACTTTTTTTTGGTTGGGAGAGGACTTCTCAAACGCAGGCAATTGAATTTGTTTCTTTCCACTGTGAGATTTTAACTATCAAGTAGTATTTAGATGTACTAAGACTATTTGCCTATGCATAGTATGAAGCAGAACCCACATAAATGTTCTTCATATGCCTTTCACTTCTACCCCACTCTCCTTCACTGGAAGGAGTTGTAAGAACACGACAGTGACACAAGCGACGGTGTGAAACACACACATGGGAAACAGGAAATCTGAAGTTCAACCTCGATGCAGAAACTTCAGATCCTGTCTATTACCCTCATTGTCCTGAAACAGATTTTAAGACGAATACAAACTAAGAGCAATGTGGATAGCACTGTTTTGCCAGACGCTGTACAAATACGTACACTGAGTGGACTTGATGTACAAGAACCAGTACTCAGCATTTTGAAGAGGAAGATTAAAGTTGTCTTGTTCTGGGACTCATCTGTTTGCACTTAGAAGGAACAATGAACTTGTATTCGAGACTAGATTGAGTCGAACACAGAGTGGTGTGGGAACACCACTGCTCTAGCTCCATCCTGGCTCAACACAAAGCAGCCTTCAGCAGCTTCCAGACACACTGAGGTAGGACAGCGCTGCCTGTTTCTATAAGAAACTCTCCCATGGCTTTCCCAAGTGTCCTTTTGTGGCCACTCAGGGAGATTATTTACTGGCCGTAGAGTCCTGGGCTGTGTGAAAATGCTCACAGCTTACCTGGGATCTGAAGGCTGGCTCATCAACCAGCCACACCACAAAAAAAAAAAAAAAAAGCCATCAGAAACGTTCTGCCAAACTAAAATGAACAAAAATTCACACCATTGAGTTCATCTCTAATTACACTCTAGGCATATGCAAAAGGGATTTCTTAGAGCTGTATGTTTCTGGCATGGTTGGCTACCAGGGATGGGAGGGATCAAACTGTGAGGGAAAACAATCCAAGTATTCCTGAACAATGAAAACAGAAAAGACTTGGCACAGGCACCAAAGCACCCAGGCAGCGTTTTCAAGATGGAAATGGACTCTATAAAAACACACACACATGTACACACAGAGACACATACAGACACGTGTAGAGATAAAAAATTTCTAGGTGCATCCAGGAAAAGTGATTGATTTTGGAAGGAAATACTAATTACAGTCATCCTGTATTTACTGGAGCAATGCACCAGATCAGTGGTTAGAAAACAGAAGGGAAATGGTTAGAAGCATTAAAAATGGACCAAAACTCAAGGCATTAAAAAGGACGTGAATTTATGATACTCTTTAGCTGAAATGCAAGTGCAATTATCTGCACAGAGTCGTTATTTCACAGCACATAGTTTGTAAATGCCATACCTTGGTTAGGACATGAAAGATGTAGGGATACATTAACCCCTTCTTGTGCCTGTGTTCTGCCACTCTTAATACTTCAGGTGCTACAGGAGGTAAAGGAGGGGTAGTGATATCCATGTGGTTTCTGGTGGGCATTGACAATAGGCACGGGATTTGTGGATTACTGGTTTGATTCCCTTTGCCATCAGCTGCCTGACTTCCTGAAGAAGCACTGGAGGAACCTTCTGCCTGTAACAGAACAGAGAGAATAAAAGTGCTTTTGAGTGTGTATGGAAACGTACCAGGAGATCAGCCAAGAGAAACAGCGTGTTTCCTTCTTCACTCACAATGAAAGCAGTAAATCTTCGTGTCTGAATGCAAAGCTGGCTACAAGTCTCTCAGAGAACGTAAACTTGCAGCCATTGTTGGTGAACAGAAGCAAATACTTAAAAAATAAATAGGAATAGTAAAGCTTTAACTTATTAAAAGCAATTATTAACTGCACAATCCAGAAGGAGGACTGGTGACCTCTTAATGAAGTGCTAATAACTTCTCAATTAAGAATCTCCAAGACTTCAGAAACTGAATGAGTTAACTGACAGTCAGTCTATAACTCACCTACACTCCCACTAACACATCCCTGCTCAGGTTTCAGTTCTAAACAAAGCAGTAAAAACTACACAGTTCAATTTAAAGACATTTAAAACAGAGTGCCTGGACTCAAAAGCCCTGGAAATGTTTCCTAGGCATTCTTTAAACATAAAATTCTTTTCTTCAAGAATACTGTTGTAACAGCAAATGGCACTATTTTCTGACTGCCAGAACTAACATGGTGTTTCATTCCACTTCTAGAAATGCAGTTCATAAATTCACAGGAAGAACATGAGGCATAAAACCATACTGTTAACCTTCCAGTGAATAACCTCCTGGTTAGAGGGAGTCCAGAGGAGGCCACAGAGATGATCCGAAGGCTGGAGCACCTTCCATACGAGGACAGGCTGAGAGAGTTGGGCTTGTTCTGTTGGGGAGAAGAGAAGGCTCCAGGGAGACCTTAGAGCAGCTTCCAGCTCTGAAAAGGGCTCCAGGAAAGCTGGGGAGGGGCTCTGGTTCAGGGAATGCAAGAATGGGACAAGGGGGAATGTTTTTTAGCTGACAGAGGGGAGGTTGAGATGAGATCTTAGGAAGAAATGTTTTGCTATGAGGGCGGGGAGGCCCTGGCCCAGACTGCCCAGAGCAGGAGTGGCTGCCCCATCGCTGGAGGTGTCCAAGGCCAGGCTGGATGGGGCTTGGAGCCCCTGATCCAGCTGGAGGTGTCCCTGCCCATGGCAGGGGGGGAACTGGATGGGCTTTGAGGCCCCTTCCAACCCAAACCATTCTGTGATTCCGTGATTCTATGAATATAACTTCTGTAAGCATTTATGTTGTTATCTCTTGTAGATACTACCAGAACAAGTAGAGTTTATTCCTAAAAATCCTTATCTTCAAGCCCAAAAGCTGGTTTTAAGTTAAGAGTTCAACCAGTTTTGTGCCTATGAACTGTTGCAGTAATGGTAAAAACTGTTGAGACCAGAATTTCATTTGTTCACCTGATGGTGCGTATTTTCACTGTTTGTGTAGGAAATTTCACATGCCTCCTAAGACTTTATAAGCAAAGCTGGAACAGAAATGGCCAAAACCATGGAATCCCACAGAACAAGATCAAAAAGAGGCCCAAACAATCTCAGTTTGTTTACCTCAAACTCTCATAAAAACCGCAAACCTGCATGTAAAAGCCTAAAACCCCACCCAAACTCCAATGCCCTCTGTAGGAAGGTGTGTGTGCTCGGCAAAAGCACACTCCAGCAAAACAGCAAAGGGGCAGCAGTATTTTCAGGTTACTTTTTAGACACACAGTCAGAGGGGATGTTCTACTCTAGAGTACACAATCGAGACTCGTTTTATTGATAAAAATGAAAATACACAGAAGAAATGGTTAAAACCTGTAAACCAGCACACTCCTAACACAAGATACTGAAACAGAACATATTTATCAACACGAGCTACCATAGCTCCAATAAATCTGTTATATTATCACATATATTTCTCTATCAATTTAAAGATTTTTGTCCCTGCCTTCTACCACCCCAACAATTGAAAGTCAGGGATGTTGGACCACTAACAGAAGCTTGCAGAACTGCCTGCTACTGGGGGCACAGAGGGAAGAAGACAAAAAACCCCCAAACTATGACAATGCTTTCCCTGTCTTTGCAGTACCCAGGTTCCTCCTGGTTGTGCTGCAGCACAATTCAAACCCTTGTGCGACTGACTCTGGGCTCTGTACGTGGCCCATCACACAGAGAAGGAAGGAACCCAATAGGTCAAATTAGCATTTGTATATGGTGACTAATCCACAGGCAGATACAGTTATCTTACAGGGCGTAGTCTGCAAAAATAACAACCAAAATAACAACCGCTGAGGGGTGAAATCATCAGCTGGATAGCTTAAGCACAAAGCCCAGCTTTGCAGGAATTTCTGTGCAAAAAGTACAGGGAAAATGTTCTGTTTGTCTGCAGTGTAAGTCACTGATGTGGGGGGGGTTGACACAAAAGTAGCATTTGGTGTGCAGTTCGATCACAAAGATGCAGAGGTATTGAGTGCAAGTGTTCTGAAGTCTCTTCCTAAACACAGTTCAACTTTGGAATCAAGACCATCATAGTCTTACTTTTACAATTTTAAATCTTGAAAAGATTTAAAAGGATAATGTGCAGTCTGTATTGAGGGCTGTTATTCTCACTTGGTTAACCAGCAACACATTCCAATTGGACCCACAGAGTTACTTTAACGTGTATGATGGGATGCTCTTACCAGGTGGTTATAAAGGCATTTTTCCTCCTCAGCTGAGCTTTAATGCACCGGTAACATCTGCGGCTGTGCTGAAATGTGTGCTAGAGCAGTTCTCTATCTGCTGTAAGTTGTGGGACACAGAGCATGATCCCACAACACTCAGACTGCTCTGCTCCCTCAGGAAGATCAAACTAAGGCACTGCCATAAACCTGGGCAGCAATATCCAATGGTGAGGTTGTGAGCTAAGGAGTAAAGCTTATTGGTTTCTTTCTATTTTATATCTAGTATTTTATAACACATCCTATTTAACTTCCACTTTTATGTATATGCTATAATATTCTTTGGAAAATGTTTTCTGTCCTACTGGTTTGTAATTCACTAAAATGTGTAAGCGTTTAAACTAAATCAATATTGAAAATTCTACTCAGGGTTTGCTGTACAGCTTTAATACAAAATTGTGATGTTGGGAATGCAAGGAATTACCTTTGTTTGGTCTCCCAGCTCTCCACGTGTTTGACTTTCCGACTGGGTTCCTGTTTTTTCCCAGCCCATTTTGTTCCCACTGACATGGCTGAAGGACAACAAAGAAAAACATCGTGTTAATGTGCTATTTGAGATACTGTGGGACAAACCCTTGGAGACTTACTGGAACTACGGGCCAGAGACTCTGATTTCTAGGGATGCAATGCATTAGAAATGTTAATTTCTACGAATCTCTTTGTAAGAGACTTTAGTACTGACATTTACTAATTCACACTATGTCAACATTTTCAAGACCAGGTTGGATGGGACTTTGAGCCCCTGATCCAGCGGGAGGTGTCCCTGCCCATGGCAGGGGGTGGAACTGGATGGTCTTAAGGTCCCTTCCAACCCAAACTGCTTGATGATTTGGATCATATTTTAAAGCTTTACATCACAATCACTAAATGATGACCATGTAGGGAAAATTCTTTGTTGAACTTTCAATATTTGTCACATCAGATGATCTCCCTCAATCAGAAGCCGCTTGCTACAAACTGTGACAGAAACAACACTGTCAGGATCTCAGCTATTCAAAATTTATTCTGTAAAATGCATAAACACTAACAAAAATGTAGAAAAACATGGGCTTTTTTTCCTAAAGCAAGTACGTTTCCAGTGCTACACCCCATGGAAGCCAGGCAAACTTACTCCATTCCCTTAGCAAAACATGACAATATTTAAAGTTGACGGACTGCATCACAAAACTGTTTTGAGCCATCATGTGTAGCTGCTGACACTCAGATTTAATACTAAGAAGTAACACACTTGTGCCATTACCCATAGCCTCAGACTTCCAGTGGCAGCCACAGCCCTGCAGAAGCCTCAGGCTGTGGTTCTCAGACAGTAAAGCTACTGCACCTCGCAAGGGAAAGGTAAACACCAGCTGCCTCTGTTCACATCCCCTTTTTGTAGGTTGGCAAGCAGTAATTAACTGGAGCCTGAGCAACTTTATTGCCAAGGAAAGACACAGGATCCAGTGGAAGTCGGAAACATTTTTGTGTTAGCTGCAGCGAGCAAAACCAATTCTGCTGCTGCTTTCTTCCCGTCAGTGAGAGCTCTTAAGTCACCACCCTAAAAGCTGTATTTCTGACATTCACACCAGGTTCTTTTGGAAAGCCATGTTATCAAAAAAATTAGTAAGTGTAAGCTCTATAAATCCAGTGAAGTTTCACAGTTTTTAATTAATGAAGCATACTGTGAAGTAGGAACAGAGCTCGAACTGGGTGATCTTTGCAACCCAAACCATTCTATGATTCTGTAATAGTTCTTTTAGATAAAGTAAAGAACTGGAAGACTTTGTGACATTTACCAAAATCTCACTTTCTCCTCGCTTCAATAAAACATAAGGGCAGATGTGGAAAAACACCTGACAATATTAGGTTTTGCATTTCTGCTTGTTTAAGAGCAAGGCAACTTGAGTGAACCATGGATGTGTTTGCAGTTATGGTGACCTAAACTTATTTTCTGAGGGTCTATTTTATCACGAAATGCAAAATTCTTACTTCAAGGACACCAGGGAATAATCTTGAAAATGAATTTATTTGAACAGAAGCCAAGTAAGAAAAACACCCTCATGAAAAACTTACTTCACTGCACCTCCATTGCCTTCATCATTGTCCGAGGATGAAGATGTAGAAGAGGCAGGAAAATAGGTTGAATCCACATGATTAGGGCTCCCACTCTGAGCTGGATTTATTGGAGAAGATCGTTCATACAATGGTGTATGTTTTCCTTCATGAGGAATGTTACTGTAGTTGTTCTGCTCAGAAAGACTTTTCCCACCTGTTTCCAAGGTGATGGCTGGCTCAGAGAGACTGTATGGGTATGGACCCTGACCTTGGGCCCCACCTGGACTGGACATCTGCTGGGCCTAAAATAAAGGGATCTTCCTTAAGAAAAGGCAACAAAAGGTATTTCTTTAAAGTATAATGCACTACCTAATCAAGTGGTATTTTCCAAATATATTCTTTAAATCTCAGCCATCTTGGGCATCCACAAAAACTGTTCTACCAGATATAGTCCAGAAGAGGGCCACAAGGGTGATCCCAGGGCGGGAGCACCTCCCATATGAGGACAGGCTGAGAGAGTTGGGGTTGTTCAGCCTCGAGAAGAGAAGGCTGCAGGGAGACCTTAGAGCAGCTTCCAGCACTGAAAGGGGCTCCAGCAAAGCTGGGGAGGGGCTCTTGATGAGGGACTGCAGGGACAGGATGAGGGAGAACGGTTTTCAGCTGCAAGACAGGAGATTGAGATGAGATCTTAGGAAGAAATGTTTTCCTGTGAGGGTGGGGAGGCCCTGACCCAGGTTGCCCAGAGAAAGGGTGGCTGCCCCATCCCTGGAGGCATTCAAGGCCAGGCTGGATGGGGCTTGAAGCAACCCAATCCAGCAGGAGGTACCCCTGTCCATGGCAGGGGGCTTGGAACTAGATGGGTTTTGAGTTCCCTTCCAACCCAAACTGTTCCATGATTCTATGATTCTCTGGAATTGCTGTAGTTCCAGACTTCATCAGTGAATACCCAAGCTACAAAGGTTGGACACACTTTCCCACCTAGCTTTCCACATGAGGAGCACTGTGGGTTCTTCCCAAAGACAAGGGCAGAGGGCTGCACTTACCACAGGTTTTGCTTGTAGTGAGGTCTGTGGAATGTTAAGCATCTGAGAAGGAACATACGGTGGCACTATCCCAGGCATACCAAATTGATTTGGTCTGGCTGCTGCATCGCAAAAAGTGAGGAGGACAAAGAAGGAAAAAACCAAACACTCATGAAACATTCACTATTTGGAACACAGGTTACCCCTTGCATCGTTTTGTTTCCAGAATTTATTTATTCCTGTTCTGTTAGCACCAATGTTTTCTAGTCCCTGTTTAAGTCAGTTTTATTCAGTTTTGCCTTTTAATAAAACTTTGTACCTTGCGAAGTTTATTTTACTTGTTTCACCTTCTCTCAGTTCTTTGTATCTCTCATAACCGCACATTTCTATTCTACCAAGGGAAGCTTAAAAGACACAAAGCCCAAGACATGTCATAATGAAGAAGCTTACAAAAACAATGCCACACAGACACATAGTGCTGGCACTTTCTCTCATTTGAGTATTTGACCGAGTATCTGCCATAATGTTCTTAAACACAGGTCTTGGAATATAAAGACACCCCACCCCCAGGAAACAGAAGGGAAAACTGTGTTCGTATCCCAGCAGGGTAACTGAATTAGTGCAGTAATGAGGTATGTGCAGTGAATCCTGTGTTCGTACGGGTAACTTGCAATTAATTTTGAGAATTGTCTGCAATGCCAGAACAATTTGTGGTCGCAAATATAAGCGGGTATGTTAGCGCATCAAAAAATTCAAGACTAGAAAGGGATTTCTAAAACACATCAGGTCACGCAGGATGTAACAAGATATAGGTTTCATGGAATAGACAGAAACTATCTTCACAAGGGGAACCGGTCACTGGATTTCAGCTGTTTACAGAATCATTTTTCTCAGGTGTCCTAACCCCAGAGCCGATGCAGCAACAGCCAAGAGTCCCTTTGGGGAAAGATCACAGCCTCTGTACGTATCCCATGAAAACCTTGCGAGACCTCACATTCAAGGGTTAATGACAACTGCGAGAGAATATAAACATTTCTGTAAGAACCCACTAAAACTGCTGTTCCAGATTTAGCGTTATGCCAGGTTTCAGTTAAAACAAAAACTCTTCTTTCTTTCATTACTTACCTAGGTAATGTGGTGGATGAAATGGCATAGGTTTATTAGTTGCTGAGTAATAAGCAACTGCTCTCTTGAATCGAGTAACTTTGTCATCTGTTCTAGACTAGAATTAAAAAACAAATGTCAGAAGCAAATCCAGGCACAACACCCATAGGTCAGCCCTGTGCTGCAGAGCCGCCACGCCAACATACTTCACATACAGCATTACCACTGGCAGAGCTGGAGAGCTCTGCTCAGCACAAGGAATATCACATTAATCCACACCAGGGGAAAGCTTGAAAATGCTGCTTTCAGGTACCACCGGCTGCACAAAGCTGGATTACAAACCCCCTATGGCTATTAAAGAGTTAACTTCAAAGCCCCAAGGGTAAATGGAGCATTTTTACCTTCGGGAAGTTAGAGTGTAGTATCTAAGACACCGCATCTACCAACAGATTCCTACAACACCATTTTTATGTAATACAATTCTGCAACACAAACACAGAGCACAATTGGTTTAAAACGCCCCAAAACTGACATTTTGCTTTATACCTTACCTGTGAATGTTGAAAAACATCTTTTGCTATGGCATCCAAATCAGTGGTGTCCTGAATGTTACGGACGTAGTCAGCTACGGCTTTGATCACTACGTCACAAGGTGGTAAAACTAACTGGTGAGCACGTACCTGCGCAGAGAGAGACACGGCAGGATGAGAACAGAGGGCAGCCCAGGGAACCTTAGTTACAGCACAGAATTCAGCCGCTTACGGATCCAGGGCTCAGTGCTGGGTCCAGCCCTGTTCAATGTCTTTATCAATGACCTGGATGAAGGCATCGAGGGCACCCTTAGCAAGTTAAGTTTGCGGACGACACTAAGCTGGGTGGAAGTGTGGATCTGCTGGAGGGTTGGGAGGCTCCAAAGGGATCTGAACAGGCTGGACCGCTGGGCAGAGTCCAATGGCATGAGGTTTAACAAGGCCAAATGCTGGGTCCTGCACTTGGGGCACAACAACCCTGTGCAGTGCTACAGACTAGGAGAAGTCTGGCTGGAAATTGCCTGGAGGAGAGGGACCTGGGGGTGTTGGTTGACAGCGACTGAACATGAGCCAGCAGTGGCCCAGGTGGCCAAGAAGGCCAATGGCATCTTGGCTTGGATCAGAAACGGCGTGACCGGCAGGTCCAGGGAGGTTATCCTCCCTCTGTACTCGGCACTGGTGAGACCGCTCCTCGAATCCTGTGTTCAGTTCTGGGCCCCTCACCACAAGAAGGATGCTGAGGCTCTGGAACGAGTCCAGAGAAGAGCAACAAAGCTGGTGAAGGGGCTGGAGAACAGGCCTTATGAGGAACGACTGAGAGAGCTGGGGGTGTTTAGCCTGGAGAAGAGGAGGCTGAGGGGAGACCTCATTGCTCTCTACAGCTACCTGAAAGGAGGTTGTAGAGAGGAAGGTGCTGGCCTCTTCTCCCAAGTGACAGGGGACAGGACAAGAGGGAATGGCCTCAAGCTCCGCCAGGGGAGGTTTAGGCTGGACGTTAGGAAAAAATTCTTTACAGAAAGGGTCACTGGGTGCTGGAACAGGCTGCCCAGGGAGGTGGTTGAGTCACCTTCCCTGGAGGGGTTTAAGGCACGGGTGGACGAGGTGCTGAGGGACATGGGTTAGTGTTTGATAGGAATGGTTGGACTCGATGATCCGGTGGGTCTCTTCCAACCTGGTTATTCTGTGATTCTGTGAAAATATATCCAACAAATTCCACGTTGCTGGATTTAGCATCTATATATTTTGGGGCCTTACCCCTTGGTTTTAAGATTTCATCTTACACGATGATCCATACATTCATATACACATGAAACTCTCCTTCTATCTAAATATTTGCTGACAGCTCCAACACAAGGTCAACAATTCTCCTCATTTACTACTTCCTAAGTGGGCATCTCCTCTAGTGCAACATGCTTTATCTAATGTGGATATATCTTTTTTCCATACAACTCTATATATGTCAGAAAACACTTTGTTTTGACACAGTATATATTCTAAAAGTAAAGCAGCATCAGAAGCAACAGAAGAGACCCACTGGGAGCAGGAACATCTCTGTGTACACAGAAAAGGAGAAAAGGAGTATCTTGAGGAAACTTATTTTCAAGGTTCTCCAGTCTATATAACTCTAGTCTATATATCTCCAGTCTATAACTCATTATTTGAAGATTATAGTTTGATAATTACTGTTTTCAAATTCTGTACATTTCATCATCTGTAGAATATACTCACACAAGAAATGGGTTTGCTTTCCTTTATAGCATGCACCACCAAAGAGTGAGGTATGGAATTCTCTTATTGTTACCACGTGAGCACAGTTATTTTCTTTCACCCTCAAGTACCTCACTCTCAAGATGGTTACAGGGCTGGTTACTCTTTTTACAGACACAGAGAAAATTCTTAAGATAATTCCATTGATAAAATCATTTCAATACTCTGGCATTAAAATAACTGATGTTTCCCCACCCAACGGCAGATGTGTCTGACCTCCCACAGGCACCAACTGTTTTCAATGGACGAGAAACATGCATTTAAGCACATGCTAAAGATTTCTCTGGAGTTTAAGACATAAGCCCATCCAGACTATAGATCTATCTTCAAATCCACATCCACTCAAGATGTCAGGAAAACGATGAAACCCCATGGATTCACCAGGCACTGACTCAGGCATTGGGTTTGGAAAGATAAAAATCAGTATGTACTTAACAGAAGACCTTCCTTTGTAGTAAGGAGAAAGAGCTGGAAGAACTTTGTGGGAAGACATCCAAAGCCATACAGACAAAGCTCTCACAGGCAGATATGCCGTACCAGAAAGCTCTAGATTCAGTTCTTGGACTGATCCCTTCTCGTGTCCACAAGGAGATAGGAGAGGAGCCGATAGTTCCAGAAACCCTGGATTTCTATGCCAACGATAAGCTCTTCCTGAAAATAAACTGTAGACGTTTTAGTATATGATGATGGGAATGACTGCTCTTCCACGTGCTGTGGGATCCCACATAGAACCTCCAGGCAAAGCAACCATCATGAACCATCACAGACTAAAAGCAGGGTGCAGTGCTGCCAGCTGGGTTGGAAGAACACCTCAGCCATAGGCAGTTCCTATTCCTTTCCCTCTGTGCTCATTCAGGGAGGCAGGAAATGTCTCCAACTACAGGTCCTCCATCTCGGAGAATGACTGAAGAATTTCTAAACATTCAGTCTGGAGCTTCTGTCCAATCCCGGAGCACACGGTCCATGCCGAAAGGGGCAGCTTGGTTTTTGCTTTTAACCTATTTTACTTGCTTATGCAAAACCAGTGATTCTAGACTCGAGAGGTTGTTATAATTATTTAACAGCAATTTTGATTAAGAGAAGATCTGAAACATCTTAGTGCTTCTTGCATTCTCCACAGAAGACTCTTACTTTGCCAGAAAACATGGCAATTCACCCTTGTCAAAAGTGCTTATACAGAATTGTGATTAATACTTCATTAGTTTTATCTTTGCAGCTTTAAAATCTGTACCACAACCCTTTCTATTTTCTATGGACTCCACCATATGGCATTATTTTCTTTACTGCCTATATTTGATCCAACGATTATGCAATTGCTTTGATTGCCTTCTTCATATTTAGACTGTGGAATTTTTGCCCAGATTCCCATTTTTATTAATCTCCTCCCTTAATGTCTACTTTTTACAAATGTCAGAATATTCGTTCTGTTCCTGGTCATTCTCTACCAGAGCTGAGCAACACATTTCACGAGCCCAAATTAAGAACAGTTCTGTTCAGGGCAGTTCGCAGCACAGTAATTATTTCCATTTCAGACTGTAAACTCTGTATTTTCAATAGTGTGCATTCTGAACATCTTCAACAACAATAAACAGATCCCATCCGTGCGGAATATTAATGATGGAATACTGAGGATAGAATTCAGCACCCAATCTGCAGATAAAAGCAGTAGATTTTTTTCTTTAAAAGTCATTTTACAAACACCTACCATTTCATTTGTGCATGTAATTACACCTCTCTGAGGCGGCTGAATCACAACATGGCTGTGTCATGCACAGAGCCCCCTGCAGAAACCCGGCATTCCTGCCCAAGTGCTTCTGCAGCCACTGCTTTAGAACACCACGGATGCAAGGAGTAAGCAATCCATCAGTAGTTTTACGTGATCTCCAGGACAGCAATAGTTAATAAATTGTAAGCAGTCAGCACGGAGAGAAGACATCTCATCACCCCAGCACTCACATTCAGCTCAGAGCCCAGACAGAGAATGCTCATGTAAGACATGTTAAGAGCTTGCTGTGCACATTGCCCCCAGCTTAGCTGCTGTTAAACAAACAGCCTGAAGACCTCACGGAGCACATCCTTAATTCCTGAATGAGATCTTCTGAAAAGATACATAAAAAAGCATGGAAGTGTATACATTATGGATTTAGAGGCATTTCAGATATTTGGATTTTATTCTCTTCCATTCTTTCAGAGACACAAAAGTCCAGATGAGAGAACACCTTCGAAACTTAAAACACTGTCACCTACACAGAAGCCAGAAACACAAAGTGAAGCAATAAGAGGAACTTCCCTGGTATTAAAGAAAAGATTTCTAGTCATTTTA
The DNA here is from genome assembly GCF_032191515.1 of Phaenicophaeus curvirostris. NCBI lineage: Eukaryota > Metazoa > Chordata > Aves > Cuculiformes > Cuculidae > Phaenicophaeus > Phaenicophaeus curvirostris. The sequence goes on along the minus strand of NC_091402.1, from coordinate 2,035,841 downwards.
GAAATTTCCAGAAATCCAAAATCACACACTTTATACTGATTAATAAATAACGTCTCTAATAATGTGTGCACTAAAGTATATGCTGCCTTACTGAGTGTTTAGGATGGGAAAGACAACAGCTGAAGTTACAAAAAAGCTGTTCATGATTCACTCTTATTTTTAGTAGCTCACAAAGCATTTCAGAGCAAAAGCAGCATCATATCTTACCAATTCCTCATTACGAAAGATTTCTTCCATGGTTTTGTCTGACTTTATAGCAGCCTTCCAGTACTGAAAGGGGCACCAGGGAAGCTGGGGAGGGGGTTTTGATCAAGGAGTGACGGGACGGGACAAGGGCTGGAGCACCTCCTATCTGAGGACAGGCAGATAGAGTTGGGGTTGTTCAGCCTGGGGAAGAGAAGGCTGTGGGGAGAACTTAGAGCAGCTTCCATCACTGAAAGAGGCTCCAGTGAAGCTGGGGAGGGGCTCTTGGTCAGAGAGGGCAGGGAGAGGATGAGAGGTAATGGTTTCGAGCTGAAAGAGGGGAGATTGAGATGAGATCTTAGGAAATGTTTCGCTGTGAGGGTGAGGAGGCCCTGGCCCAGGTTGCCCAGAGCAGTGGTGGCTGCCCCATCCCTGGAGGGGTTCAAGGCCAGGTTGGATGGGGCTTGGAGCCCCTGATCCAGTGGGAGGTGTCCCTGCCCATGGCAGGGGTGGAACTGGATGGGCTTTGAGGTCCCTTCCAACCCAAACTATTCCATGATTCCTCCTAGAAGCTTCTATTTTTTTTAAAAAAAAAGAAATATCCTCCACAGAAGTGTCTCAGACAAGCAAAACCATGGAAAATCAGTTTTGGAAAGGAGGAGGATCATACACTTGGAGGTGATCAGGTTAGAAAGCAAAATATCTGAGAACAGCACAGTTTCTTGGCCGGTTGTGAAAGGATCACTTCAATTTCACAACAGATACTGACAAAAATCACAACTGCCCTGTTAATGCACTCTGAGGAGATGAAGTGGGGGAAGGAAGTGAATGCTACAGAGGTACTTGAGAAAATGAGAGGCAGAGAGCAACATGCAAGCCCAGAAGCTACAAGATTTCTTGATTTTTACAAAATAAACCTGCAAAGTGTTTTATTGACAGAGAACAGGGTCACATACATATAATTCCATGGAATTATTAAGATGCTGTAGAAGGTGCCTAAACTACGCTTGGGAAAAGCTCTCCCAATTCTCGGACAACTCCAGCTGCTCACTGCCTCCAGGAAGCGAAGTCTTGAATAACCAAGAACGAGTACCAGTGTTCACTGTTGTGCCTGCTGGAAACAGATAACCAGTTCCATTTTATTTTCAAGCCATTAAAAATGAGACCTCAAACGTTCAGTTACTCTGAGGTGACACACAAGGAACTTTCATATCTTCAGCCTTTGAAAAAAAAGAACCACCCTACAAGAAATTGGCTGGGTCTTGTGATTTTCGTCTAGTAATTCCTACTAGAGATCACATCCAAACTGTTTGGGTCTCATCTCAGCCTTTGAAAGTTAAAAACATTTCATCTTGCAAGCCTGTAGTGCATCTGATCTAACAAAAAGCTTTCTGAAGAGGCAAGGAGTTCCCTGGATGATTTCAAATCCTCTCAAACCAGCAAAGCTCAGCTTTTCCTTAAAGATGGGTTTATTCAATTAGAACATTCCTCCTCCCTCCGGATGGTTGGGAAATGGACCTCTTCCTCCTTCTGCTTGTCTTGATGGTAACACCACACAACATGGAGATCACTGGGTAACAATTTATACACACAGGGCTCCGAGAAAACCCAATGTAAACAGAGGAACAGAAATGATGTCAGAAGGAAATGAGAGAGCAGAAACACAAGCTAAAGATGTGACACAAAGAGACAACCTGTGTGACAGCCCTGCACACTACCACAAACTCGAGGGCTGGGCTTCCATCCCGCAAGAGCTAGACAAGCCAGAGGCATGAGCCAACAGGAACCTGCAGGAACTCAACGACTATGAAATCAAAGTCTTGCACCTGGGCAGGAACAACCCCTGGCTACTCTGCAGGCTGGAGTTGTGTCAAAAAGGACCTGGGGCTCTTGGAAGACATCATGCTGAGCAGGAGCCAGCAGGATGCCCTGGCAGCAGGGGCCAGCTGCACCCTGGGCCATGAAGCAGGAGCATCACCAGCAGATCGAGGGGTCTCACTCCTCAGATCATCTCTAGAGCACCGCATTCAGTTCCGGATTCAAGCCAGACACCAAAGAATCTGAGCTAGTTCTGCAAAAGGCCATCAAGACGGTTAAGGTGTTGGAGCACTTGCTCTGTGAGAAGAGGCTGAGGGAGCAGCCTGGCAAAGACAAGGCTTTGCAGATACCCACTGGCAGCCTTCCAATACCCACCAAAAAGGTTATCACTGCGTGGAGCCAGGCTCTTCACAGTGGTGCACTGTGCACGGACAAGAGACAAACAGATATAGCCTGAAACGAGATGGGTTCAGACTGTATGCAAGGCAAAATAGTTTTACCGTTGTGATTGTCAAACCGCAGAGCAGGCTGCCCAGACAGGTTGTGCAGTCTCCAACTGCGGAGATTTTCCAGACTAGTCCAGGCAAAGCCCTCAGCAACCTGCTCTGACCTCAAGCCAACCATGCTTGAGCAGGAGGTTGGACTAGATGATTTCCTCATGTCCTTCCTGACCTGCACCATTCTATGGTGACTCTTAGCATCAAAAACCCAGACACATTCTTACTTTAAGCACACCTTAAGAGTCACACCTTTGTTATCTGAGAAGCAGCAAGTTACCCAAGCACCTACTTGGTGTCTTAAGACTCCCTCTGGCAGACGCCATCTGAAGTCAACAAACTGAGAAAGACAGGAATTTCCTAGAGCAATTCGGAGAAGAAGCCTAACCTGCGTGGTTTGGATCACCTTCTGGAAGCACTTCTCTCTGCCTCTCCACTGGGATGAAACAACCAAGGAGATGTGCAATACTGGATGGTGGGCACACCAAAAATTTGCCACAGACAGTCCAATGAATCCACCCTTTCAAAAGCATCCCAACAGGAAGATGATCTGACGCAAAACGAAGAGGGCAATCTCAGAAAGTTCCCCTGCGTACTCTTCAAAAGGAAGACTGCATTAAGTCTTGTTTCTAAGGTTACCTTGTGAATCAAGAGTCAGCACTTCTCCAGTGATACTTGCTCCCAAGTAGATACTAATTCATTCCAGAGATAAGGAACTGCCCTCCCAGTACTATTCTGATGGTGTTACACATTGATCTTGAGGCTCCATACAGGAGCAGGCTTTCCCAGAATAAGAAACGAATTGTCAGATAAGGAGTACAATGCCAGTTCCCAAACAGGATCAAGCAGTCAAATAATTTCTCAGGAACTCTATCAACTCCTTTCTTGTTTCAGCTTGGGATACAGGAGGTCATTTCAGTGACCTCTGCTCTCAGCTGGTAACAGGATGCAAGCACAGGTCCTCACATTTGGTAGATCATTACCTGTTTGCACAGACACTCAGATAGACAAGGCCCTGACTCAGAACTGCCTGCCGCGCCAGGATTTGTTTCTTTTTCCCTTTTTTAGTAACAGCAATTCAGATCTCACCACCCACATCTGTCCATAGGATGTAAAGTTTTACTGAGCCAATGGTCACTGCTGGTGCCTTCAGGAAGGCACAGGTTTATACAGCATCTAAAGTTGTCATCTTGACTGGGAGATTCATTTCCTTCTGGATGCAAAATATGGAATTTTTGTTCAGGTTTCCACTTCCCTTTCTTTTTCCCATTTCTACTCGGCTCTTCTTAAAGAATGCACCACCCTCACGTCCCTCGTTATAACATAAGTGTAGGTTCCTCACTATTGCTGGGTTTCACCTATGCTGATACCTGAGCAGACACCAGTTTTCTCAGTGAAGACTGGTTGATTCTTTTCTAAGATACACTTTCTCATCTGTGAGCCAGGAAAACTTCCCTCGTAGGAAGAGCAACCATTTTGCTCTGTCGTAATAAAAGAGTGAGAAAGAATGCAGCAAATACATGGTGCATTGTAAACTGTCACAGCTCTCGCTGAGAAGCAACAAATCAGGCCATGGGGAATGGAATCTCTCAGCTGTGATGCTCAAGGCCAGGGATATAGAAGATAAAAAATGATGAAAACCTTCCCAAAATGAGAAAAAGTTTTCTAACTCCTGAGTTGAATGAGGTGTGGAACTGGAGCCCTAGGCTCCCGAGCAGGGAGAATACTCAGTAGTAAGTTTAAACAGACACAACTAAGCAAAGTTTTTAAGCACAGCGCAGGGACAACATCCTGGGCAACCACAACACCTCCTCCCACTGTTTTCATGACAGCTTGCACTGTTTATAACTGTTCAGAAAGCACACCTTGCTACCAAGCCTGTGGCCAATATAAACGTGTCTGTCGGGTTTCTTAAGCAGTCATAAAATTTACAAGGAATACTTCCTTCTGCGCACGCACAGTTAACAGAAGAGGTCTCTACAGAGAGCTGTAATGATGTCATTCCCATACCAGGGCATTAAATGAAATTAAATTGAATGAATGAGCTAGTGAAACAAGTTACAATTTCAAACTATGAGCACAGTTGAAACAAAAACAGTAAGTTGTTCCATGATCAGCAAGTAATGAAGATTGGTTTCCTGCAGATGTCTGCCCTTGTTGCTTTAGCTCTTCTTCTTGCTCTCCCTTTGACATTATCAGCCAGGAGACAGAAACGCCATGGTTAGTTTGCGGCCATGCACTTACCAACCAGCCAGCAAGCTGCTGTGAAATTAAACAAATCGTGTGTTGTGCTGGCCTTTTCCCTCAGCAAGGGCACTAATTTGGGTCTTTTTCACTGATGGCAGTGTATCAGTTTTCATGGAGACTGTAACAGCCAAACGGGAACCGCCTTCAAATCCGATTAACACTGGCCAACAGATTAAATCAACACAGAGAGGACAGCCTAAGGCAGCACCAGGATGCTCAAAGGAAACAAGTTTCATTTCCTTCGGATGCCAGCTACAAAGCCCAATTGGTGTTTCCACTGGAAATGTAACTCTAGAAGCAAAGATGACAAATATCTGATTTGCATTCCAGTGAAGTAATTCAGTTGATATTATTTAGTAGGCTTTTCAGAATGTCTAGGCATCTGAACACCTGAACCACTGACTGTAGAACAAGTCTACTCGGCCTAAACCAAAAAGAAGTTCTTTGAACAGCAGGAATTTTATCAGTCCCTGTGAGAGAAATCACGTATTTTAACCTTTGGAGTAAAACATGAAAATATAGGCCCTCTTTCATTTTGTCATCTCAGGTTTCATAAGGAAGTAGAAAACAGGCATGCACATTTGTTTTGCCACTACAGCATGATAACACTTACCTTTCTGAACACAGGAGCAGCAGCAAAACAGGGGGATAAGCGTAACATCAAATTGTCACAGCTGTTCACTAAGCAATGCACGCGGCAAGCCTTAACAGCTGCTAAAAATCTGGAACCTGTTTTGAATTCTACCTTCAGTAAATAAGTTACAATTGCTCAATGCTTCATAAACTTTTGGAACAGAAGGGAGAAAAAAACCCCATCTATTTTTGTTGTAAATATAACAAAACAGTCTCACAAAAAAGCAAATGGCTTTGCTGCATGGTATGGCTTAGGAGAAAGGGAAAGAAATCTGTCTATGGGGAGAGAGAAAGGTCACTATGATCCCATTCTCTGTTGTGTCCGGTTTCCCTTTTATAGCTCTCTGCTCGGCAGAGACACCGTGCAAGTGTGATGAAACAGCAGAACAGGCGCTGTAGACTAAGAGCATCAGACACAGGTTACTTGTCTTAAAAAAAGACAAGGGCCATGTTAGCTTGCTGTGCAACCTATTCTTGAGCAAACTTGTACTTTAGGAAGTTAAGAAAACTGACAATTACATACTCACTGTGTATGTAATAAAATAAAACAGAAAAGAAAATAATAGGCAGAAAATAAAACAACATGGTAGAAAGATACCCAGCTCATTTAGTTATGACAGGTGAAGAACACAACTAAACACACCAAAAAAAAAGACAAAAAAACTCAGAAGAGAGTAAGCAGCTCTGTTCTCCAGCAAAACCATGCTGGAGCTACCAAGCGCATGGCTCACGTAGCTGAAGGGCATGAAGTGGGATCACAAGGGCTAAGTTTAGCCTCGTAAGGCTAATCGCCCCAGGTATCCTCTGCAGCCAGAGAGGGACTGGGACACCAGAGGGTGACCCAGAACAAGAGCTGCTCTGAACTAACCTATTGCACTGCTCTGATAAACTGTGATGATTGATTTTAGCTTGGCTGCTAGTAGTTATATTAAGGTTGTACCTTAAGTGAAGCTAGTGGATGTTCTGGACCAAGTAAACTCCAATGAAAGGAAGCCAAATCTTCATCAGGTAGAATATGATTACCTAGAACATAACACAGAGATTTGTTTTAGCACATCAGAAAGCCTTTCTTGCTGGTTCTACATAGAGCAAGGCAAATTCACAGTCAATTCCCCATCAACAGGATGAAGAGAGAGATATTAAACTTGCAGTTGCCTTTTTGCTACTCCCCAAACCCACAACCAGTATGGTGCTGCCGCAGCCAGATATGCTCCCCTCTGCAAAGCGCTTTTCCATTAAGGGGCTCTTTCTCAGGGAGTACAGGGACAAGATGACAGGGAACAGTTTTAAGATGAAAGAGGAGAGATTGAGATGAGATCTTTGGAAGAAATGTTTTGCTGTGAGGGTGGAGAGGCCCTGGCTCAGGTTGCCCAGAGAAGTAGTGGCTGCCCTGTTCCTGGCCAGGTTGGATGGGGCTTGGAGCAGCCTGATCCCGTGGGAGGTGTCTCTGCCCATAGCAGGGGTTGGAACGGAACAGGCTTTGAGGTCCCTTCCAACCCAAACCATTCCATGGCTCTACGAACCCCAGCTCACTTAAAGAAGCAACACAGTCAGTCACCACACATGGGGGTCAACCTCAGCCTGGCATGTCCTACCAGAGGACCTCAACAATGCAGGTGTGCCAGTGTACGAACACGCTCTACCGCTCTGCAACACAAGCTGGGAAGTCCTTCCAGCATCCCAGCACCGATCTGTACTGGAGCTGCCTCTGGAATCTACGCTCCACTCCATTATGTAGCAAGCCACCAGGCAGATTTATCTGTCCCTCAGGATCGCTGGTGGCTCTGGTGACACTTAGCAGGTTCTCAATTCCTCAAGCTTCTGTTGCTGACCTGACCAGGTCAGACAAGAGCTTGGTCTGGCAGTGTCAGAGTAACTGGGAAATCAGGGAGTTGTTTCAATGAACAGAAATAGCAGCTGTATTTCCCAAGCTGTTTGTAGCAAATAAAAGAGTACTTAAATTATTTTGAGGGTGTATTTTTCCCCAAAGCACATCACAATCAGAAAAAAAAAATCCAAAAAGTTATTACTAGGAAACATTTCAAACATCTGAATTCATCAAAAAGTACCTAAGCAGCCATGACAGAGCTCAGTGTCCATGGATCCAAACTGCACAAAGACTAAACAGGATGTGTTACTGCAGTCCTGCTAGAAAACTTAGGTTGTGGCTGCCCCCTCCCTGGAGATGTTCCGAGACAGGCTGGATGCGGCTTTGAGCAACTGGGAGGTGTCCCTGCCCATGGCAGGGAGTTGGAACTGGATGGGCTTTGAGGTCCCTTCCAAATCAAATCATTCCACAGTTCTAGGATACTTTCAATACCTGGTTTTACAACACAGCAGCTCAGTATTGCTCTTACTGCTGTCAACGTAGTTGCAGCTTTTTTCTTCTACAATTCTGCAGTTTGGATAGCATCTTAAGCATTCACCTGCCCGAAGAACACGACTGGAATCTTTGAATATGACAACAATTGCTTGTAAAATAATTTAGTCTGCATTTAATGCCCTTTAACCTGTGAAAACACAGAGAGCTGTCCATTGCCTGGTTATTTTTAGGTGCCCTCTTAGAGAAGGACGGGTTTGTGTCTGATCCATATTTCACCTACTTGTGAGGTGTTCAGCAGGGAGATGTTGTCATCATTATTCACTAGGAGCTAAACTTTAAACTCACATCAGAAAGATTCAACAAGTTTGTATGGAACAGCCACATGCACACTAATCTGATCAGAGTAGGATTAGACAGCCTGGATAACATAGGGCTGAAAAAATAGAAAAAAAAAAAAAAATCAATCGCAGCCAGAGCGTGAGACAGTTTCATGATAATTAGGATTTCACATTTCGTGATGCTAAGATTACCTTTTAAAACAGTCAGAGCTTCTCTTCCTTACACCAAAACCTCAGTTTTGTTTAGTGTCCATCTCTCACTTCATTTAAATCCCTCCCCCTGAGCTCACAGAGGACACCGACCATTGGATCTGCTCTCCCCACACACTGAGCTCCAGAATTGAGGACACTTAAGTGCAGAAGTGCCTTCTGATGCCCAAACAAGAAGTGATGCCTGGACTTACCTGACATAGTTCTAACATTCACTGAGAAACAGAATGAGACTACTCAGCTAAACACGTCACAGTTCTGTCACAGTGGGAAAGAGATCTACATTACATAAGCAACCTCTATTTCTTGACCTGGCCGAACAACCTCAACATATATTGATTTTTCCCATTTTAATGGCTTATTACAGTGTATGCCTAAGGTTTTTTTGAAGCAATTAGATACTAATTGAAGTCACTGCCCTTTGTAAAGGGTTCACTGAATCACAGCCTTATACCTCACACAGTGCTGGTTTTTCTGCTGCTGAAGCATGGTTTAAGTCTTTTCAAATCATTCTGAAATATTCAAGCCAAAATTTACAAAGGACCCCAATTCAAGTCCCTGTTCACATCAGCAGCAGTTGGAACAGAACATTTTAAGAGGATCTTGGCCACTTTTTAACTACCCATGACAAGGATACTGCTTATATTAGGAAGTTAGGATGACAAAACCCTACTGCAGGGAAAGCTGGAAGAAGGAAAAAGCCATAAACAAAGAATCCAGCCACGATGTACAGGTAACCCACTCAGAAAGGGATCCTGAAAAATGTGCCTGGTCTGCCAGTCAGAAAAATATTTTGCTGGAATACTTCAACAGAGACTTTATCCTTGAACACAACTCAATCCCAAACTGTTAGCCATTAAGAATGTTTTTTAATTGACCAGTTGGGTGTTGCTCCTCCAACTTCTGAATGTTGGGCTCAGTCAGTCAGGACTTTTTCCTCTTTTCAGCATCCCCAAAATCCCTTGAAGTTAAGGAGAAGAAAGTATCTGAAAACAAAGAAGCTGGATTGTCCGTACAGAAGGAAATGGACTGCATGCTGATACAGCCAGTGTCATAGTTTTGTCCGTCTATAATGGCAAACGTTTAACCAGCAGCATAACTAGAGCCATTTCAGAATACATTCATTTACTCCTAACAAAGCACCAGCATGAGGGTTACGCTAACATCCCCAGAAGAGCAATGTAACGGATTCATCTGTCTCCCCACGTAATCAAGCATTCACTGATTCTTTCCCATTGTGATTGTCTTCATTCTACTACTCAGGTTTGAGAGAACCAAAGGGGCTACAGAAGCCAGGGCAGAACAATGCACGAAGCCAGACAAGCCCTCAGATATTAAATAAAAAGAGAAAAATTTAGATTTGAATGAGCTACCCAGCTTTAAACACATGCCACACCAGGCAGTTATGTGTTGCTTATTCTAGAGAAGAGGAGGCTGAGGGGAGACCTCGTCACTCTCTGCAGCTCCTGGAAAAAAGCTGTGGTGAGGTGGGTGCTGGGCTCTTCTCCCAAGTAAAAAGCAATGGGATGAGAGGAAATGGCCTCAATTTCTGCCAGGGGAGGTTTAGACTAGATATCAGGAAAAATACCTGTAATAAAAGAGTTGTGAAGCCCTGGCAGAGGCTGCCCAGGACAGTGGCGGAGTCTCCATCACTGGAGGTGTTCAAACAACATGTAGCCATTGCACTTTAGACATGGTTTAGTAGGCACAGTAGTGCTGGGCTGACGGTTGGACTCGACGAGCTTAGAGGTTTTTTCCAATTGTAATTACTCTAGGATTCTGTACGCATTTAGCGTACTATTAAAAACATGAAGTTATAAGATTCTTAGGGTTGCAAAAGTTACAAAACATTGCCAGCAGTTTAAGTCAAACAGTAGCTAGGTTTTTGCAAGTTTATTCAATCACTCTTTATATCCCCAAACTCCCAGATTTCATACTATTCACTAATAGAAAAAAACCCCACCTCTCACTGCAGGAAGACCACCAAAATATCTTCTGTTCCAATCCTGACTTCCAGTAACTTCACCCTATTCTGCTTGCTCCTACTGAACAGGCACACAAAAGAAATGCAAAAGAATACACAAAACTAAACTTGTAGTCAAATTGGGCTTTTTTAACCTCTGTGCCAATGTGAAAAAGAAAAAGCTACAAAATATCTCTCCAGGAATGAGGTGAAATGACCTCCAGCTTCTTTCTCCTAAGCGGCTAATGCGAGAGCCGAGTTGGGGTTATTCAGCCTAGAGAAGAGAAGGCCCCAGGAAGACCTTAGAGTAGGTTCCAGAAAGGGGGCTACAAGAAAGCTGGGGAGGGACTTTTTACAAGGGCGTGGAATGAAGGGACGAGGGGGACTGGCTTTAAATTGGGAGAGGGAAGAATTTAGATGAGATATGAGGAAGAAATTTTTCACAATGCGGGTGGGGAGGCCCTGGCCCAGGTTGCCCAGAGCAGTGGTGGCTGCCCCATCCCTGGAGGTGTCCAAGGCCAGGCTGGATGGGGCTCTGAGCAACCTGATCCAGTGGGAGGTGTTCCTGCCCATGGCAGGGAGTAGAACTGAATGGGCTTTGAAAGTCCTTCCAAACCAAACTGATTTCCAATTCCATGACTGTATGGCACCAAGACAGAAAAACATTCAAAAGCTTCTGGCATAGAAATGACAAACCCTTCAGAAACTTGACCAGAATGCTTTTCACCTACCATTTAATATCAGCAAGCAACGCCTCAACTGGCCAGGCAGACATAATTCTGCAACAAGTTAGAACGCTGCTGTTCATACGCACCTCATATTAACAGCATAAAGTGTACCCGCAACTGGGTAACTGCTTTTCAAGCAGTAATCCTTACTCACTGAACTGGCATGCAACAATTTATTTATAGATGCCCAAACAAAGCCCAGCAATAGTAGCTGGTCATGCAATTCACACTGGTTTTGTTTTACATTGCAGCTCTGCCCACCAGCTGCTGTTCCTCCCCACAACCGTGCAGACAGGTAACCACGCTGGGCGTTGAAAACACAGTCGCTGACAAAGAGCAACTTCAACCAAATACTTGTAGCCTGCTACTATATGATCCATTGGTTCTTTCGTTCTTAATGTGGACTAGAAATGCTTTAATACTGAAGACTACTAAACTATTAGCATACTAAAGCAGTAACAGTGTTCCTCGTTCATGGCTTTCTTCTATCCTGCATCCACGCTAAAACACAAATTCAGGGAGAAAATAAAAAGAAAATCCTGTTCTCTTAACTTGTTTGCTCAGTATAAGATCAAGAACATGGTTAGTCTGTGCTTATTTACCCAAAAAGAAGTTAGAGTGTTATTCTAAACAGAGCTTATTCCTTAGAGTTAAGTCTATCAGCAATTAACTCATTCTTCCATTTGAGAGAGCCTGACAGCTGCTCTCTACCACTGCTGCGGAAACCCAGCATGTTAAAACTGTCCCACTTAAGCAGGGATGTGAGACTGAAGCCCTTCCAACCTGTGCTCCTTAAAGACAATATATCACTTAGTACTGGAAGCAGGAGTGCCACAAAACTATCCAAACAAAACTATCCAAACAAAACTCAGGAAACAGCGATATACTGGTTGCTTGTGCTTCAGAAACATGGACTTTCACTCAGTTATACATTTTAATATGGTTCTGGTGCAGTCGACGTGCTGTTGTATTTGTTCAATACTCATTTCTGAGAAAAAAAAAATAGTCCCTAAAATCCAAAAACATTCACTTCCTACACGTTACTTCCAGACAGAACACAAAACAGGACGGAACAACCCTTTCCCAGTCTGAAAAGCATATTCACTCTGTAAAAGACCAAAACTAGCAGAACCACAACTGTCTGGATCCCCCCACCCACTGAGAACATTTTGGCTGGACAGAGCCCGGCAGAATTCTTACTTTCTACTCCTGTTCCCAGACAGCCACAATTTGCATCACTCGCAGGTCTCTACAGATTTGGGTATCTGGCCTCATAGGAACGCAGCCAGCCCACCTCCAGCACAGGAGGAATGTCTGACACGGACGGCTCCCCCTCGGCACATTGGCAAAGCACACACCCGTACTTTAGAGACAGAAACCAAAATCCTAAGTCTGACTAACAGCATCGAGTTTTTTTAATTACTTCACTTACCTAAAAGAGCAGCAAAAATAGGAAAGCGATTTGGATTCAGGTCCAGTTGCTTGGCAACTTCATGCATTAGGTATTGGCTTGTTGTGAGACTTTTCCCATTCCGGCTCAGTTTTAGGGCATGGGCACTGAAATAGTAAGGGATGTTGCACAATGCGTAATCGGAGTCGTATGCGACCAAACCATGGAAACCTTTTTCTCTGCAGAAAGCAATTACTTCTTGATGATGATCCTCAATGCTCTGTGCAACCTGCAGTGGAAGACAGAGTAATTAGCTACAGTGTTAAATGGCAGGAGTGATTTATCACATGTACTACGATATAGTGGCTCTTTGTGAAACTACAGACGTGCATGTGAAACACTTGCAGTATATTTAATTACAGAAATCTACTGACACAGCACATATGGACAAGGCAAAGTTCTGGAAGTCCACACGCTGGAGTGGCACCACGTATCGCTCAGCTCCTCTGAAGCAACCATTCATGAATGGAAATGCTCCAACTCTAACTGTGCTGCTACATCAACTCCTGGGAAAAGCCCTAAGGTTGTTGGGATACTCAAACAGTTCAGCAAGGCAAGATGCCCCCTGAAAAAGCAACTCACGGTCACTTGTGAAGTTCTACAGCCCAGTTATAAAAGAAAAAAACACAACCCCCAATGAACAGAAGTAACTTTCTCATCATTTCAAAAGTCTACCTTGCTGCATTCAGCCAATTTTTTTCCTCTTTCCACTTTCAAGCCTTTACAGCCCGTTCATTTATACACAGCTGGCTCCAGTGGTGCAAACTGCTCCAAGTTTATAGCCCGAATTTCACCTCGCGGCTCACGTTGCCTAGCAAAGTACATATTTTAAGCTATGGCAATCAGATGACGAGAACAGACATGTTGTGCAGGGGAAACACGGGCCAATCCCAAACGCTGGAAATGCAAAAGCAACCCTTTCTTATCGAGAAGATTAAATTAAAACAGGAAAGCCCAGGATAACAGGCTAGTACCTATAGCCCTGCATTTCTGCACACCCTCAGGAACCCCTACAGCTACAGTTTGCATGCAAGCACACAAAATTAAAGTGAGTGCTTTCAATGCCTAATGCTTATACCATCTACATGTATGATCAGCCAGCGATTCAGAAAACGCCACAGAAGCTGGATGTTGGTAGAACCTACCCAGAGTCACCACACAATGCAGACAGCAAGCTATCCCCAAATAGATCAGCACATAGCTATCAGCTTCAGTTTCCACATATGCATGAATAACAGCGCTAGTGCCCATGATGCCATTTATTTCCTCGGCAGCCAAAGCCCTGCAGAACATGCAGAGGGTCTCACATCCCATGGCCCCACACTCATCAACCTCCCAGCAGAAAGGCCGTGTCCAACAGCAGGTCCACAGTGACCCTTCCTTTCCTACTCACACATCACACCCTCTGAATCTGACACTGAATTATGCTCTTCCAGCAAGGTCTGTAAAACTCTGCTGTTCCCACGTAGCTTCACAAGATGTTCCCCTTCAGACCAAATCCCAAGCAGCTGAACAGCCAGTGCCTCACTCTCTAAGCCATTTCTACGATCAATAACCAGCTCACCGGTGTCCCTCTGTGCTCCCAATGCCACCACCTTAGAGTCTTAAGAAAGCGTTACTCCTTCAGAAGCGCTCTGGAAGGACTGTACCAGAGTGGTGTGGAATTCAGGTTGGGTCGTGAGACAAACAAGTGCATTTATTTTCCTAGCAATTATACAGTCACCTCGATAGCACGGGCTGGCTGTACCTGGAATTAACATGTAATTAACCCATACCTGAACATCTTTGGAAAATGTAAAGGTATCGGATGTGCACAGTTAGCTCAAGAAGAGCAATTAGGCTTTGCCATCCCCCCCTCAGTCTTTATACGTTTTAAATCAGGAATTGTTCCCCGACGTTGTTTTTATTAAGGGTAGATAGACTGAAATTGTGCAGGTATATCCAATATAAATATCTTTGCATGCAGGACACCGGCAGATCATCTCTAAAAAGCAAAGAACTCCCGTGCAACACTAGGTGTGCCAGGGTGGGCAGACAGCACATGAGGAAACTCAGCATGCGGCCGCTCTGGTCTCCTATCCACTATTTCCCCTACCTCCACAGCTTCCAGCTCCCTCCCTCCTGCTGCCCAGAGCCATCCCGCCCAGCAAGCTACCAGCATGGAACTGCAGTACACGTAGGTAATACTGGAATCCACGTTCAATAGCTGAGCTGTCACAGGAAGAGCTGCATTTCCCCATGTGCAGGTAACTTGTAACACTCAACAGGAACAAGATGAGAGTCAGCTCACAGCTCTCACAGAGAGTCCAGGGATGCAGCTACATCCAGGCAACACAGGCTCTTCCAAATCAGCCCAGGGAGAGGGGTGGGGAAGCCACAGCCTGGAGCTCAGAATAATTTTCAAGTCTAACTCTTGTGCAAACATTAATGATGCCAGATAGGAATCCTGTCCGAGTGAACAGGCACATGCACGTTTAAGTACTGAGAACAACACAAAGTCTCACCAAAGCATTAAAGATGTTCAGAACTCCACTGCTTAGATATTTAAATTTTAGCACGCCTGCTTTGCATGGAAGTTTCTTCTAAGAGTTATTCCCCCTCCCCCAAACAGACAACTACCAGGTCACGATTCAGCTAAGAACCCGTAGGATATTTGTTCTAACTTGGAGGAACCTGTTATTTTTACATCCTGCTGAAACCATCTGCGAGGGATTTATAATTGTTCTGAATGGAAGACATCACTCTCTTTCTCCCCTCTAACTACAAAAACCGATTAAATTCATAGCCAGTTCCTAGCTCGGCACGGAAGCCTTCTACTCAAGACTCAAATCTTTCCTGAAAATATGAAAATCAGTTTCATATTTAATCAGTAATCTCAAACCTAACTTCTCAAAACAGAGCGAGAAACAGTACAACTTGGCAAATGTCTTATGCATATGTAAATAATAATTTAAAAATCACCCATACATACAATTAAAGAAAGGAAAGCCCCCCCCGCTTCGAGCTGCACTTGCCCTTTGCCCACTGGGAGGGCTGCTGGGCAGTGGGCACGAGGGAGAAGGTGAATAAAACTGAAGTGAGGCAATAGATGTAATGAAGTCAATTTAAAAGATAATAAATTGCATAAGAGAAGAAGAAAGCCAGAAAAGGAACGTGGTTTAAGTTCAGCAGTATCTTTGATGAGTATTATGCATGTTACCACTATAATCGTGGAATACACTTCCCAACTTGCAAATGAATCAGTTAAAAACAGGGCTACACACTGCTTCCCAACAGCTGCACAAAAGGTGCCTCAAACAGGGAGGGCAGGTATCCCTCCCATCCCCAGGAGAGCTGGGACCAGTCCAGAGAACCAGTGCGGCTGGGACCGGTGGCTCAGCCATACCAACCTCTCAAACAGCAACGCATACTCCCCACCACACACCCAGGATTCTGTGAGGACTGCTTGCCAACTCCCAACACTAATGGAAAGCAGACATGTATCCACCCCCTAAACTTTCCCCATTAAACCTGAGGGGGGTGGGGGTGTGCATTTGTGTTTTTAAATGTGAGAACAAGGACTGGCTATCACACGTGCTGTCGCTCCTCAAAGTGTTCGCAGCAGTTACGAACAAGGCCTAGTACTGAGAAACCGTAAAAGAGCTAACGCTGCAGCTAAGCTTGAAAGTAAACAAATGCTACAGGTGACACCTTCGTCAAACGCGGCAACTTTATCTGACTGTAAGGGACTTCAACAGACACAGACCTGGTCTGGGACAGAGCGCACTGGAAGATCAACAGCTCATTCGGCACGCTACAAACACCAAATTCCTATCAATATCCAAACAGCCAGCTTCATCCTGGGCACTGCGCATTTCAATATTGCATCAGGCTAAATATCCAGTTTAACATATTAACAGGAAAAAAAAAAAACACCTCATTTTACCCCATCCATTCCTTTTACTAAGGACCTCTGTAACCATTTAAGGTAGATTTACCCACAAACACCTCCACTGCATGGTCCCCAAAACTTTTGCTTAAAGAATAAAAGTACTTCCCAGCTACAAAATATTAAATGAGAGGATGTTTTTCCCAGCATCATTCCCGTCATCATTCTATATCCGAAACACACACCATTTTCCTTCTATGATGATCAGGAAAACCCATTACTACAGCAGATATGGCCACAATCTCTTCATGTTAACCAAGCACAAGCCCAAGACATTGCATTCGGTGGAGCTCGATGCGCGCTGCGAGAACAAGCTTCGCCTTCACTTCCAGTTCATTCCAGCCACCGCAGGGTGGGACTTCCACTACCGAGTGGGCTGGCAAAAAGAGAGCCGAGAGGAAGGAGCTCCTCCAAGGATGGCTCTGGCTGAGCGAGCAGAGTAGTGAGAGGGAGCAACAGCAACTCTTGCCCCGTGAACAAAACTGGGAGAAACTTTGCCTAAAGTCACCTGAGCTCCTTCCAGTCTTCTCTACTCCTGGGCTGCAACCTGGCTGGAATCTTTGCAACACGAAAGGCAGAAAACATTAAGCTATTGCTAGCAATCGAGCGCGCACCTCTAAAGGTTGGATAGTATTTTTCTACGCACAAAAGTAATTCACAATGATAAAGCCAACGAGTCCCCACTTTGCTCCCACTGCTCTTCCCTTCCTAGCAGGGAAGCCAGCAAGCAACTCTGGAAATTGCAGCTCCATCCCAGGGCTTGTTTTTCTACCATCTTCGGTTTCAATAAACACAACCGCTCGGCTTAACAAACCGCTGTAAATCAGGAGCGCTGCACAGAGATGTGACACGTTAATGTTCCGCAACCTTTGAAATCGCGGCCTTGATGTCTGGGCGAGATCCCTACAGCCCCCAGCTCTCGCCTGAAGCGGCGTTTGTGCTCCCAGAAAACAGAGCTGCCCCTTCAAACACGAAGTTTAAGCGAAGAACTTAAGTCTCCAGGGAGACCTCGGAGCTGTTTCTAGTACGGAAAGGGGCTCCACGAAAGCTGGAGAGGGGCTTCTGACCAGGGAGGGGACGAGGGGAACGGTTTTGAGCTGAGAAAGGGGAGATTGAGATGAGATCCGAGGAAGAAATGTTTTCTGTGAGGGTGGGGAGGCCCTGGCCCAGGCTGCCCAGAGCAGGGGTGGCTGCCCCATCCCTGGAGGGGTTCAAGGCCAGGTTGGATGGGGCTTGGAGCCCCTGATCCAGCGGGAGGTGTCCCTGCCCGTGGCAGGAGTGGGACTGGATGGGCTTTGAGGTCTTCCCCCCGGGTTCTGTGCTCGGTCACATCCCCGCTCCCGACCCCACAACGCGGCGGCGCCGAGCGATCCCCCCCCCAGCCGCCGCTCCGCGGGGAACTTGTTGCGGCTCCGCCGAGCGCCACAACTCCCCCGATTCCGCGTTTTTCCGTCCCTCCCCCCGCGGCGGCCCCGGGGCGAGGGCAGGCAGGGACATTTTGAGTCGGCGGCGTCGAGAGAACATGGAGGCGGCGGCTCCCGCCCGCCAGGGGCTCCGGCCGCGCTCTCGGGCCGCGAATCCGCGCTGCCGCCCGGCCCCGGGGCCGCCCCCGCGCCGCGGCGACATTTTGAGGCGCTGGGGGGGGCGGGGGGGGGGGGGGCCGCCCCGCTGCCATCTTAGAGCGGCGCCGGGCGGGGGGAGCGGAGCCCGAGGGAGGCTCGGGGGGCCGGCACCGGGGCCGGGAAGGCGCCGCCGGAGCCCCGGGGACGGGGAGGGAGCGGGGTGGGGGGGAGCCGGCGCGGCCTCACCTTGATGTGGAAGCGGATGAGGGCCAGGCGGATGCAGTGCGCCATGCAGACGGGCGGCAGGAACCAGACCTTGGGCGGCGGGGTGCCCTTGTTCTGGACGTGGCTGACGATTTGCTGCGCCGTCTGGCGCTCGTTGCCCTGGCGCTTCACCCACTCGTGCAGCCGGGCCTTCTCCAGGGCGCCGTTGAAGAAGACGAAGAGCTCGATGTTGCCGTTGAAGCAGGCCTTGGCCAGGGCCGCCAGGTAGCCCAGCATGTGGTTCCACTGCCCGCCGCTCACCCAGTCCGTGTAGAAGCCGCCGTAGAGCCGGTGCAGGCAGTTGTCGGCGTCGATGAGGAGGCGCAGCGGGGTCTGCGGGGGCCGCTGGCGGCCGCCCCCCACCAGGCTGCCCCGCGCCAGCTTCTGCAGCTCCACGGGCACCACGGCGCTGGGGCAGTGCTTCTCGATGTAGTCCTGGAACCCCTGCACTCCCATGGCGGGGGCCGGGCGGGCTGGGCCGGGCGGGCGGGCGGCGGGGGCTCGGGCGGCGGCGGCGGCGGCGGCTGCGGGGCGTGCGGGGCCGGGCTCGGGGCGGGGGGGGGGGGCGGGTGGGGAGCGCGGGCTGCCGGCGGCACCGATCAGGGCGGGGAGGTGCGCACCAGCGGGGCGCTCATGGCGGCCGCCATGTGCTGCGCTCACTGAGCCATGGCTCGCGGCCCCGCGGCTGCCGCTGCGGCTCCGACTGCCGGGGGGCGGGCGCAGCGCGGGGCGCGCAGGAAGCCGGCCCCGCCGCGCCGCCGCCTGCGCTCGGACAGCGGAACGGGCGGGGCGGCGCCGTGCCACTCACCGCCGTGCCGCTCGCGGCCCCGCCCGCCGCCCTTGCATAACGCGGCCCCGAGCCGGGAGGGGCGGAACGGCCGCCGGGGGATGCTCGGACAGGGGTCCCTCGCCCGCCCGGGCGCGGGGATGCGCCGCCTCTCGCCCCTCGTCACCCCGGCCTCGGGGATGTTCGGCCTCGGGGGTGCCCAGCACCGCTGCCCCTCGCCATCCCGGCCCCGCCGTGCCATCCCCGGGGATGCTCGGCCCGGCGGTCCCTCGCCCGCCCGGGCGCGGGGATGCGCCGCCTCGGGGTGTCCCGCCACGCCGCTCCTCGCCCCTCGTCACCGCGGCCTCGGGGATGCTCTACCTCGGGGGTGCCCGGCACCGCTGCCCCTCGCCATCCCGGCCCTGGGGTGCCCGGCCCCGCCATTCCGTCCCCGGGGATGCTCGGCCCGGCGGTCCCTCACCAGCCGGGATGTGGGGATGCCCGGCCTCGCCGTCCCTGTCGGGGAGTGCCCAGCCTTGGGGCATCCCACCACGCCGCTCCTCGCCCCTCGTCACCCCGGCCTCGGGGGTGCCCAGCACCTCTGCCCCTCGCCATCCCGGACCCGCTGTTCCATCCCCGGAGATGCCCGGCCCGGTGGTCTCTCGCCAGCCCGGGCGCGGGGATGCCCAGCCCCGGGGTGTCTCACCATGCTGTTCCTCAACACCCCAGGCACGAGGATGCTCGGCCTCAGGGATGTCCGGCCCCGCTGCCCCTCATCATCCCGGGCACGGGGTGCCCAGTCCCGGTGTGCCCGGCACCGCTGCCCCTCGCCGTCCCAGCTCCCGGCGTGCTCAGCCCCACCATTCCATCCCTGGGGATGCTCAGCCCAGCCACCCCCCGTCAGCCCAGCCCTGGGGTGCCCAGCCCCTCGTCACCCTGAGCACAGCGATGCTCAGCCCCAGGTATGCCAGGCTTTGCTGCCCCTCGCTATCCCGGCCGCAGGGGTGCTCAGCCCCACTGTTCCATCCCCTGGGATGCTCGGCCCCGCTGCCCCTTGCCCCTCAACATCCTGGCCCCGGGGGTGCCCAGCCCCACCATCCCAGACATGGGGTTCTCAGCCTCCGGGTGCTCGGCTCTGCTGCCCCTTGCTGCCCTGGCCCCTGGGGTGCTCAGCCCCACGTTCCCTCGCCATCCTAGCTCTGCCAATCCAGCCCCACCATCTCAGCCCCAGGGTGCCCAGCCCTGCCACCCCTCACCATCCCAACCCTTGGGGCAACTGCCCCGCCACCCCTCACTGCTCACCATCTCAGCCTCGCTGACCCACGCCATCCCGGCCCCTGGGCTGCCCTGCCCTTCAGCCCCACTGCCCCACATTGCCCACCTGTGGGGTGCCCTTCATGGAACCATGAAATCATTTGGTTGGAACAGACCTTTGAGATCATCAAGCCCAACTGTACCTGTCCAGTACTGAACCACATCCCTGAACACCTCACCTGCCCATCGTTTAGACAACTCCAGGGATGGGGATTCCACCACTGCCCTGGGCAGCCTCTGCCATGTCTTCACCACTCTGTCAGGAAAGAATTTTTTCCTAATGTTCAATCCAAACCTCCCCTGGCACAGCTTGAGGCCATTCCCTCTTGTCCCATCACTTTTTACTTGGGGGAAGAGCCCAGCATTCACCTCACCACAACCTCCATTATGGGAGCTGCAGAGAGTGATGAGGTCTACCCTCAGCCTCCTCTTCTCCAGGCTAAACAGTCCTGGGTCCCTCAGCCGCTTTTCATAAGGCTTTCTTTCCAGGCCCTTCCCCGGCTCCATTCCCTTCTCTAGATGTGCTCCAGGCTCTCAATGTCTTTCTTGGAGTGAGGGGCCCAAAACTGAACCCAGGATTCAAGGTGCAGCCTCGCCAGCACTGAGTCCAGGGGGACGATCTCTTCCCTGCTCCTTCTGGCCACCCCATGGCCGATCCAAGCTGGGATGCTCTTGGCCACCTGGGCCACTGCTGGCTTATGTTCAGCTGGTTGTGAACCAACACTCCCAGGCCCTTCTTTGCTTTCCCTCAGCCCAGCAAACGCCACCACCCCGTGCCACCTGCCATCCCAGTCCCAGGGTGCTCAGCCCTACCCCTTGCCATCCCAGCCCTGCGGTGTGTTCTGTATGACAGGCAATAGGACAAGAGGAAATAGCCTCAAGTTACACCAGGGCAGGTTCAGATTGGACGTCAAGAAAAATGTCTTCACCAAAAGGGGTTCTCAGGCACTGGAATGGCTGCCCAGGGCGGTGGTGGAGTCCCCATCCCTGGAGGTGATTAAAAGATGGGCGGATGAGGTGCTTAGGGATGTGCTTTAGTCACAGACAGGTGCAGTTGGACTCAATGATCTCAAAGGTCTTTTCCAACCAAACCATTCTATGATTCTCAGCCCTGCCACCCCTCACCATGCCAGCTCTGCTGCCGCCATTGCCTATGCAGGGAGCGGCGTTCCTTGCAGCACGGCTTCCAGTGGGGATGTGGCCCTGCTCAGGCTCTGGTGAACAGGACTAAATACAAACTGCCGGGGGAAACCAGTCCTGTCTGTGCAGGCAGAGAGGAGTCGCTGCCTGAGTTTCATGGCATCATGGAATGGTTTGGGTTGGAAGGGACCTCAAAGCCCATCCAGTCCCACCCCCTGCCATGGGCAGGGACACTTCCCACTGGATCAGGGGCTCCAAGCCCCATCCAACCTGGCCTTGAACCCCTCCAGGGATGGGGCAGCCACCACTGCTCTGGGCAACCTGAGCCAGGGCCTCCCCACCCTCGCATCCTGATATCTCATCTCAATCTATGTTCTTGCAGCTTAAAACCATTCTCCCTCATTCTGTCCATGCAATCTCTGAGAAAAGGCCCTCCCCAGCTTTTCTGGAGCCCTTTTCAGCACTGGAAGCTGCTCTAAGATTTCCTTCCAGCCTTCTCTTCTCCAGGCTGAACAACCCCAACTCTCTCAGCCTGTCCTCGGATGGGAGGTGCTCCAGCCCTCGGATCATCTCTGTTCCCACCTCTGGGCTCACTCCAACATCTCCATGTCCTTCCTGTGCTGAGGACTCCAGAACTGGATTCAGAGTTCTGGGTGAGGTGTCACAAGAGCAGAGTAGAGGGGCAGAATCACCTCTTTCAGCCAGAAGAAAGTGTTCTTTAAAATACTGAATTTGGGACCGTGCCCCTGCAGTTTGTCAGTGAAATAATAACAATGTTCGATTGCTTCTCTGCTACGCAGGCGTCAAGGAGATGTCAAGCTGCATGTGGTGTAGATACTGACATCATATGTTCAGACATTTCCAACTACTTTTCACTTAAACTTCCTAGATTTTCCCTTAAGAGTAGGCACATGTTCCAATAACATCAAAATAATAAAACACTGTAGAACACTTTGAAAGACACACAAAGCAAGGTAGTAATCCAACAGTGCTAAGACGGTGAAAGAGGATCAAGGAGAGCGAACTTTAGAATTCCAATATATCGAAACACACCAACTTTTTGTCAAAGGACCAAGTGCTGCTGTGCATCAAGTGCATAAAAAGCAACTGATCAGATGTACCTACATGTACTTGGTGGTCTAACCAAACAGAGTATGAAGTTGGATCAAAACCAGGACAGGTTATTCTCTAATTAGTCTTAAGAAGTGTGCAATGCCTGATTGAAGAAGAATTCAGTACTTGAGCCATGAACCCTCTCACAAAATATTTAGGTTTAATAGTCCTAGGAATGGCAAATCATGTATAAATAAAATAACTCCTGAGCTGACTTTGTTGGGGTTTTCTTTTGGTTTTGTTTTGTTTTGTTTTGTTGT
Organism: Phaenicophaeus curvirostris; assembly: GCF_032191515.1. NCBI lineage: Eukaryota > Metazoa > Chordata > Aves > Cuculiformes > Cuculidae > Phaenicophaeus > Phaenicophaeus curvirostris. Next base: position 2,013,104 of record NC_091402.1, on the reverse strand, counting down.
TGGCAAAAGCTTCTGCTGCCAGAAGCCTGGCTGTTATCATCCTGACACATCCCATGGTGCTAGGTAGACACAGCAGCCCAGGATGCTGCTGGGCTCACACGTCCATGCACGAACACGACCCCAGGAGAAAAGAGGAAAGAGAGGAAAAACAGAAAAGGAAAGCAGGTGCTTCAAGAAGTCATTGGACACAAACTGCTCTTTTGGTAGAGCCCAAACTACAGCTAGGCAAGAAGGCAATAGAGAGGAAGTGTAAATTTTGGAAAGTAAAATTACAGAGGAACACAGGTAAACCAAAACAGGTTAAAGAGGGGATAAGCAAGGGCACGAAGACAAACAGTGTATTTTCCATAAACCAGCAGCAGAAAGCCTGTGGGAATCATCCAGTTATCTGCATATGAGAAAATGGTGCAATGGAGGAAGAGGCATTGAAGAGCTTGCTTTCCCAATGCATTTCACTGTTACGAGAACTTGGTTGTGTAAGGGAAGGGTTAATAAAGATTATTAAAGTCAGTGACTCATTATCCAACCTGAATAGAAGAGAATTAGGAGTGGCTCCCTAGAAGGAAGGAACTGAACAGTCGTTAGGAAGAACTCCTAATGAATAACCATGTCAGGGCAAGAACATGGAGATGAATGTTATCATTTTATCCTCTGTTAATGAAACTGGGTCCCAACGTGAGATGCATACGGATGTAGGCTGTGGAATAGGCGGTCTATCCACAGTAACCTTGATAGGTATATTTGCTCAGGAATAATTGACATGTATATTATCCATGGAAAACACTTGTTTTACATGATTTCCCTTAATATTTCTGCTCCTTTCTCACCCTGCTGTGTCTCACTGTGGAGATGCTGCCCCAGACTTCCTGCTTCTTGCTGCTGCAGAAGAAAAACTCGCAGCTCTCCTCCTTGCTGCCAGGTCTGTGGTGGTAACAGGCACATCCTGTGGGCAAGATACTTCTCTGCATTGTTAGTTCAGTGCTCAGAGTCAAATATGTCTCTTATATTATTATTTCAGTACTGAATGTAGATGCAGGCATTTGCAAGTCAACATCCTTAACTTGGACATTGTGCTCTCACTAGGACTGTCAGCTGCCCCATTTCCCTTTTCTGTCACTGGAGCAGTTGGCTGTAGGAAGGGTTAACAGCACGCAGCAATAAAAATGACCCTTGCTTCTCTCATGGTCTATCGCATGTATACCTACTTAGCAAAAACTTTGCTTGCAGAATCTTCACGCCCTGTAGAAAAACCAGCAGCATTGTACAGGATGTCTCTGCAGAGGCTGTGTTACCTTCATCCCCAGTAGATATGTTATTGACAGAGATTTCCTTCTGCTTTCTTTTAAACTTATAGGCATGCCTGCCACTTAGTCTAAAATAGCTGCAAATATAGGAGAAATTTAAGTACTTTGGTATAAAATCTGTTTTTAGGACAAAATTTGTCACCCATTGTAGGCCAGCTCTAATTTTCTGTTATAGTACCAAGGTGAGGCATTGCTTTCTTCTACCTTGATGCAATTAAAACATATACAATGGCACAAAAGTTATGCAACTAAAGAAATTCCATGTTCCAGGACCTCTACAGCCTTCCAAAATACCTAAAAACACCATCAGTTTTTAGCATACGGTAGCTGTTTTCACATATCTGTGATACCTGTGCTGGAACAGTCTCCTCTTAGGACAGAAAAATGTATATGTGGGAGACACCCAGCTGAGTCATGTCAGTGCTTATCAGTCTCTCCATCAGCATCAGCTCGCAGAGGAGTTTCAGTCTATTTATGGAACTTCTTCCCTTTTCAGCTTTCTGCAAGGCCTAAGATTGCAGAAACTCGTAGGGGATCAGCCAGCTTACATTGATGTATTGCTAATGGTTAATTTTTTTCTTAGCCTGCAAGAAGGACTATTATTCTTCCAGAAATGGTTGGGTAATGCCAACTCTCACGGTTTCTTTGGTAAAACTTTCTCTTTGCAAAGAAGGCTCTGCTGAAGTTGTTATTATCTGCTGATCTGCTCTCACTCATCAATCACAGAATCATAGAATCATGGAATCATTTGGTACAAAAAGACCTCTGAGATCAAGTTCAACCGTACCTGTCCACTACTAAACCATATCCATGAGCAGATCTCTCAAGCATTCTTCCACTATAAGATTTCAGTGTAATTTAAAATGTAACTTCCGCTATAACTTCAAATTGTGAGAAGCTAATAGCACTGATATACTCTCACTTGCATCTTCTCACTGCTATCCAGACTTTTCAGTTGGCTGCATATGTATCTGCCCTGTTTCACTATAGTGTTGAACTTGTGCAGGAGCTGGGTGCTAGGGAGGAGAATGTTCTTCTGCACTTTCTCGACTCCTGGGTTCAGTTTTGGGCCCCTCGCTGCAAGTAGGACATTGAGGCACTAGAGCATGTCTGGAGAAGGGCAGCGAAGCTGGTGGAGTGGATGGAGAACAAGTCTTAGGAGGAGCAGCTGAGGGACCTGGAGTTGTTTAGCCTGGAGGAGGCTGAGGGGAGAGCTTATCACTGCCTAGAACTACCTGCAAGGAGGTTGAGATGAGGTGGGTGCTGGTCTCTTCTCCCAAGTAACAAGCAATAGCACAAGAGGAAGTGGCCTCAAGTTGCACCAGGGGAGGTTTAGATTGGATGCCAGGAAATAATTCTCCACTGAAAGGGTTGTCGTGAACTAGCAGAGGCTGCCCTGGGCAGTGGTGGAATCCCCATCCCTGGAGGGATTCAAAAGATGGGTGGGTGAGGTAGTCAGGGGTATGATTTAGTAGTGGACAGATGCAGTTGTAACTGATGATGTCAAAGGTCTTTTTCAACCAAACCATTCTATAATTCTCACTGGCCACTATGACCTTTTGTGGCCGATCGCTTTGCAGCATCTTAATTTGCTTTTCAATGCTGTTCCTGCATCAGCTGTTTGTGCCTTTCTCAAGCCCTGTCTCTTCTAGCTTAAGCCCCTGGGCTGACTCTGAGGACTGTCAGCAAAGACTGTCAGAGACCACAAGAAACTGTAGTCCACTGATTATTTGCTTTTTTTTTCATTCTCCCTTACTGGCTGGTCTAATGTTTTGTGTAAGACGACAGTAAAGCTCTGTCGCTCTGAAACAGGGGTGCTGGCTGTCCCAGCACTCGGGACGTCTGCTCGCCTTGCGCTGACCTCATGTAAACATAAGGTAGTGGAGAACCTACCAGAAGAAGTCTTTGCTTTTTTTTCATCTCCTACTGGCATTTTTTAATTTACCTTATCAGAATATGGATTTATTCTAAGTATGTTCTTCCTCATTGCATTTTTCACTCTTGGTCAAAAGTCATTTTGTGGTAAGCTGTTTTATTACATGCGCCTCAAGACAAACGGCTGTTGATTCTTGATTCACTCTTCAGAGAGTTCCTCACATTTCTGGCCCATCATTAATTGCAAAAAGTTATTTAAGAACTGTCAGTCTTTCCCAAAATTGCTAAATCCTCCTGAGTTCTTGCACATTCAGAGTGTTTTCCATATGCTGTCCCTGATAGCTTCCCGTGAGCAGGAGCCTGATCCAAATGGCTGACATTGGGGCAAAAGTCCAGCAAAGACACCAGTGGTAGAAAAAAGACTCTTTTTCCCCCCCATGCCTTGATATTCTTCGGGAATTTCACTTGGCATTTTAATTTTACTGTGAGCTCCTTGTAATACTTTCTCCTGTTACAGTTACTGGCATCTGGTTTGGTGTGTTGTCCATTATACCACAGAATTACAGAACTGTGAAATGGTTTGGGTTGGAAGAGACCTCAAAGCCCATCCAGTTCCAACCCTTGCTATGGGCAGGGACACCTCCCACTGGATCAGGGGCTCCAAGCCCCATCCAGCCTGGCCTTGAGCCCCTCCAGGGATGGGGCAGCCACAGCTTCCCTGGGCAACCTGGGCCAGGGCCTCCCCACCCTCATAGCAAAACATTTCTTCTAAAGATCTCATTGTAATCTCCCCTCTTTCAGCTGAAAACTGTTCCCCTCATCCTATCCCTGCACCCCCTGATCCAGAGCCCCTCCCCAGCCTTCCTGGATCCCCTTTCAGTACTGGAAGCTGCTCCAAGTTCTCCCTGCAGCCTTCTCTTCTCCAGGCTGAACAATCCCAACCCTCTCAGCCTGTCCTCGTACAGGAGCTGCTCCAGCCCTGGGATCATCTCCGTGGCCTCTTCTGGACTCGCTCCAACAGCTCCATGTCCTTCCTGTGCTGAGGACTCCAGAACTGAACACGGGGCTCCAGGCTGGGTCTCACCAGAGCAGAGAGGGGCAGAATCCCTCGCCCCACTGGTCCAACTTAGACAGGCTGTTATGCAGGTGTTGTTTACAATTCCCCAAGTAAAATGCCGGCAAACAGCTCGCAGAGCTATGACAAACCCTGTATCACGTTTTCAAGTACCTGGTCTCTTGCTCCTCCAGAGACAATGGATCTTCTGTGTGTTTGAGAAAAGCGGATTTAGGAAGCGTATTGTTTTTGAATGAACTGAGCAATGATTTGCAGTTCTTGTATATAATGGTGAATGCGGAGAGAGGGAGTGAAGGCCTAACAGCACAAAAAAATGAGATCACAAGGAGCTGTGTTATCTTCCTGGGCGGGTATTATGAGACTGCTTCTTGGCAACCACTTTTGAGTCGCACTTTTTGTTTTATCTAAGGCTATTGACCTGTTAATATCCTCTTCAAGTCTAATTTTTTTTTCTCTTCCTCTCTTTTCCAAAGGCATCTGCTGCTTTCCAAGTAGTTTCTTTAGGCCATTCAAATACTGGTAAAACACACCAGGCCAACACTGCAATGCTTTGTAGACAGGGCATAACTGAAAGCAGGCTGCTTGCTACGTGACTGGCAGAGGAAGAGTAAAGAACTTCTCCAAAAGCCTGCTGTGAAGCCCACTTTAAGATCATGGAATCACAGAATCACGGAACAGCTTGAGTTGGAAGGGAGCTCAAAGCCCATCCAGTTACCCCCCCTGCCATGGGCAGGGACACCTCCCACTGGATCAGGGGCTCCAAGCCCCATCCAACCTGGCCTTGAACCCCTCCAGGGATGGTGCAGCCACCACTGCTCTGGGCAACCTGGGCCAGGGCCTCCCCACCCTCACAGCAAGACATTTCTTCCTAAGACCTCATGTTTATCTCCTCTGTTTCAGCAGAAAACCATTCCCCCTCGTCCTATCCCTGCCCTCCCTAATCAGGAGCCCCTCCCCAGCTTTCCCGGAGCCCCTTTCAGTACTGGATGAAGCAATGCATAGTCCAAGGGCCAGTCCAGAGAAAGGATGATTAAAAAGCCAATGTACTTCTGTGGAACCACCTCTGCCTCCAAGCATGAAATGCTTAATGGTATGTAGACCCCACCTGTTGAGAACAAGACCCTATAAACATCAGCTAAGTGACAATTTTGCTCCAGCACGCTTTCAGGGAAAGAAAACTACTGGCAGCGAGTCCTCCGAGTGTATGGGAAAAGTGGCCTCGCAGGGGAGGGGGCAAGTGACGCTGTCTGAAAGAATTCCTCCTTTCAGAGCACAAGCGGCGCTTTCACAGCAGTGGATGCTGAGCTGTGGCATGCAGTGTACAGATTACATCAGGCCCATTCACCGGCTTTAAGTAGTTTTAAAAAACAAAGGCATGAAAATTTTCAGTTCTGAATTTGTATTTTGAAGAGTAAAAGCAGAAATTATAAAGGCTTGATGAAACAGGCAACAGGAGCTGGGAGAGGGCGATAGCACCGGTTCTTCGAAAACCTGGAACACTAGCATGCTGTTCCCTTGGTATTAATGAATGGTTGTGTGAGATGTACAAAAAGCCAGTATTTAAAGTATATTCTGCAGTGCTTCATGCAGGAGTGTCAGTAGTGTTACAAACAGATACTAATACATCCCTCGAGCTGGATCTACAGCAAGTACGATGCATTCGCTAGCGGTATCATACGAAGAGTACATAGGAGCTAAAAATGTATACCATGGCCATTTCAGGAGAGCAGCTATTTACTCTTCTAGCACTTTAAAAACATGTCATTTTTTGCTGGCATTGATGCAATTAACACAAGTATCTAAAGCATGTAAGTGACAGATTTAGCTACCTAAATGTGGGCTATGTATGCCAGGTTTGGGAATACCATCCAAGCCAGACCTTCCCTTTCAGTCTGCTGCCATAACTAAATCCTTCATTTTACCCAAACACACGCCAGCGCGTCTACCAGTGCCTCTAGAGAAGAGGAGGCTGAGGGGAGACCTTATCACTCCCTGGAGTTCTTGGAAAGAAGGTTGTGGCGAGGTGGGTGCTGGTCTCTTCTCCCAAGTAACAAGTCATAGGACGAGAGGAAGTGGCCTCAAGTTGCACCAGGTGAGGTTTAGATTGGATATTGGGAAAAAAATTCTTCACTGAAAGGGTTCTCAGGCACAGGCAGAGGCTGCCTGGGGAAGTGATGGAGTCCCCAGTCCTGGAGGGATTTACAAGATGGGCAGACAAGGCGCTCAGAGTTATGGTTTGGTAGTAGACAGGTACGGTTGGACTCAATGATCTCAAAGGTCTTTCCCAGCAAATGTTTCTATGATTCAATGATTCTACCCATAGACGTAGATAGCCCAGTTATTTGTCTCAGTGTGCCCTGCCCTCATTTCATCCCTACGACTCTTGATACACAGAGCTGTGCTCCAAGAGCCAAAAAAAAAAGACCAAGAACAATTAAATTGTTTTTCATTGCAAAGTATAAAGTGGTGGAGCTGTGCCTGCTTGAATCCACACACAGGCTGAAATGACCTCTATAAATTCCTGGCTTTTCAATGCAGTGGGCTGGACACAAGGGACACTTTGTACCATTGCCTTTCCAGTCACATAATGGCTCTCCATGCCTGTCCTGTGGGCACAGGCACCGCTCCTGGGACGAGATGCTCCTTGAGCCAGGGCAGTCAGGGAAGACGAAAAGCAGACACAATCCTCCTGTGGCCAGATCTGGCCCACGAGCCACCAATCAGACTGTTCTGAACTACAGCGCTCAGTTCTAATTGGATTTTAATGACAATTTAAATGGTATTGCTGATCATTTCAGAAATGTTCAGGTCACAAATTGCTAGTAGTCTGTGCAGTGCTTTAAGCAGGCAAAGCACTGTAGAAACATGGAGTAACATGATTAATGTTCTTGATGGCCGTCACTCCCTCCCATGTATCAAAAGCATCATATCTTCTTTATCGCCTGCACCTCTGCCCTGGCTGCTCACATCCATGACCCCACTGCCCAGCTGCAGCAGATGGGTTTGCAGCATCCTGGAAATCCTCCATCCCTGGAGGTGTTCAAGGCCAGGTTGGATGGGGCTTGGAGCCCCTGATCCAGTGGGAGGTGTTCCTGCCTATGGCAGGGGGTGGGACTGGATGGGCCTTGAAGTCCCTTCCAACCCAAACAATTCCATGATTCTATGAAAAAACTAAAGAGGAGCAGCAATTCAGAATTACTTACATTCATTAACCAAAATCCTACCAATAATAGTAAAATACGCTAATACTAAATATTAACTAAAATTCTTGCAACACCCCCTATGCAGAACTTTTTACCTGAAATACTAACTCAGTTGAACAGTATCTCTGGACACAGCCTGCTCAGGGCCTTTAAATAAGCTCACCAGTAGTGTACATGCTAACAAGCTCTGTGGTTGTTAGTAGCGGGCGTTATTTCTTCCTTCATTGCTGGAGCCGCGTGGGAGGAGCAGAGGCATGGGGGGAACCCAACCAGTCTGTGTGGCACACAGTGCCAGTGAGGGGCTGGCTGTGGGTCCAGGGATCACCGCTTCCAAGGCTGGCAAGTTGGTACCTGCCAGAAGCATCACATTCCTTTCCTTTCCGAAGCCTTAGAAGGGATGGAGCTGTTCAGTTGAGAAGAGGAGGCTGAGGAGAGACCTCATCGCTCTCTGCAGCTCCTGGAAAGGAGGTTGTGGTGAGGTGGGTGCTGGTCTCTTCTCCCAAATAACAAGTGATGGGACGAGTGTAAATGCCCTCAGGTTGCACCGGGGGAGGTCTAGATTGGATATTAGGAAACATTTCTTTACTGACAGAGTGGTGAAGCCCCAGCAGAGGCTGCCCCGGGCAGTGGTGGAGTCTCCATCCCTGGAGGGGTTCAAAAATCTGGCAGATATGTTCACAGCGATATGGCTTAATAGTGGACGGGTATGGTTGGACTCAATGATCTCAAAGGTCTTTTCCAATCAAACCGTTCTATGAATGTTTACTTGTATTTTGTACAAGATGTCCACAGTCTGTTGAGGAATCCATTCTCCAGAAAAAATATTTAGCGTGCAGGTCAGTGTTTTCCACTTCAGAAATTCAGCCAAAACACACTGAATCTGCTAAGCACTGCCAGCACAGTGGTCGTCAAGGTGTTTATAGAAAACCACTCTATCAGCAAGAGTAAAGCACACATCTTGTCTGTGTAATTGGTACCATAATGAAATGGGAAAGCTGGCTAAGTTTTTTTCTAAAATACATGCTTTTATGGGAATATAGGTTAAATGTAGCACAGTGGCTTTGAAATGCCAAACGCAAGCAATTAGAATGTTGAAGAGACCCGAGCAGGAAAAAAAAAGACTTTTTTTTTTCTCATTTGGGAAACAAAATGTATGTAAAGAAATACTAACACTGATCTCTTTTTTTTTTTTTTTTGGTGAAGATTTATGTGATGTCAATCCCTTTACAGTCCTGGAATATCCTGGGTTTCACTAACCAATTTCAATGATGTTGGAGGCTGCAGGCACAGGTTGGCAGCGAGGAGCTTGTTCTGCTCTGCCACCAGGGATGTGGCAAAGCAGGCAAGATTGTCTCTGGGCACTTTGCACCTGAATTCTGTACCCAGAGCTGCACGAGCACCCATTTGTGTGAGCAACCCCCTGAAAATGCTGTAGAGGAGCCTTTGGTTTATCCAGATACGAGGGTCAGTTACAAAACAACAAGATTTGCACACAGGAAGAATTTTGCATGTGGTTTTCAAGATGCTTTCTTCGCAGCCATTTGACCCAGGAGTTTTGCTTTCCACGCAAATGGTCCGTGTCACTTGCTGGACTAACACTTTAAGCACTATATTTGTGTTCTTCCTTTTTCTTAAGGCTATGCAGCAACAGTATCTCTGGAGATCATAGAAACACAGAATCATGGTATGGTTTGGGTTGGAAAGGACCTCAAAGCCCACCCAGTTTCAACCCCCTGCCATGGGCAGGGACATCTCCCATCCAAGCCCCATCCAGCCTGGCCTTGAACCCCTCCAGGGATGGGGCAGCCACCACTGCTCTGGGCAACCTGGGCCAGGGCCTCCCCACCCTCACAGCAAAACATTTCTCCGTAAGACCTCATCTCATTTCCATCTCCCCCCTTTCAGCTAAAAAACATTCCCCCTCATCCTATCCCTGCACACACACCCCTTCCAGCTTTCCCGGAGCCCCTTTCAGTACTGGAAGCTGCTCTAAGGTTCCGCTGGAGGCTCGTCTTCTCCAGACTGAACAACCCTGAATCTCTCAGCCCGTCCTCTTACAGGAGCTGCTCCAGCCCTCGGATCATCTCTGTGGCCTCCTCTGGACTCACTCCAACAGCTCCATGTGGAACTCTTGACAAATTTGTTCACTTTGTTTCAAGTGCTGTTTTTTTCCTTCTACAATGTTGATGGTGTGTGAGTAGATTGAGGGCAAATCATTCCTCCCGTTTCTGTTTTGGGAAACGCCTGCCTGTAACTGCCAGCGAGCTCTTACAAATCTCACAGCTTGTTCAGAACAGCAGAGCTGAGCCGCTGCCAGACAAGTGCTGGTCTGGTAAGAGATAACGTTTAAACTTATGTATCCCCAGATTTTTAAATTAAAGATTATCCACGTTTGGGTTTCATTCTTTTCAGACAGGTGTGAGATATTGGTGTCTTAGTTTTTTTGCCTGATTTCCACACATTACTTTCTCATCTTCATTTATTCTGTTAAAGATCTATCACTTGAAATTTACCCTGTGATTTTTTTTTGCCTTTAATGTATGTGAGGAAAGCATTTAAAATTGAGGGAATGAAATATTTTGGAATAATGACAATGCTTTTGCGAGAAATGAAAAGAGTTAAAGAACCAGCAAGCTTGTCGCTCGATGACATATACCCTTACTTTTCAAAGTCGTACAAATACTCAGCCTGGCCTGCATTCAACATCTTGCCTGCCATAGAACCAGAAACATCAATTACCATGAATTCATAGTCTAGTTCTGAAAAGGCAAACCCAAAAAAGTAGCTGTTGCAAAGTTCTCAGTAATGAGAGCATTTTTATTTTCCAGGAGATGTCACTTGAATTCTCCAGGTAATCTATGTATACAGAGCAACTTTTGATCTCCCCCTGCATAACACAGCACAGGAAATTGTCTCTTTAAATTCATTTATAAAATAATTCAGGACTGTGGGTGTCTTTGATCTGTTCCTCTCTGCTAAAGTACAGAAGAGAAGAACATGTCGCTTAGCAACCCTGCGCCAGAACTGGGGGGAGGCAAGGACGGAGACATGGTCCAGAGGCACAAAAGGGAAAGATTCCTCCCCGTCACAAAATTCAACTTCTGATGATGCTGCTTTAAACTGAAGCAAGCGAGCAAACAAACACGGGTGTAAGGAGAATTAGATAATCTCACTTTTTTTCTTTTCCCCACTTCTGATCTATTAATAGCAATCTTACATCCCAGTCCAAGAATCAGGCCTGGACTAGGCTTAAACAGCATCAGGACTGGGCTGCAGTCAAAGGGAAGCTGAAGTTTTATTTTTAAACCTGTTAGGCATATTTTAAATTGAATTAGTGTTGTTGAGACTAATTGTCATTAATTTCATACCACAGTTCTCATCTGAACACTTCAAATGAGTCTCTTGAAGAGGCTCGTGCTCTCCTCCTCTCTCCATCCTTACGGCCGGGCAGCATAAGCATCACCAGGCTGATTTATCAGGGTCACTTGCGTCGTCATAAATCCTAATCTAGATCTCTCTACATGGTTACCAGGCTGTGATTAGCTGGTAACTAGGTAACATCTTAGTAACTCCAGAAAAACATATCAATTTGGAAAGTAACTTTGCACTGAAGTAGGTAAGCAGCACTCAGCCACCTCCACCTTTTCAGCTGCTGCAAGGTGGTAACGTCTCGAAGAGCCGTGGCAGGAGTCCCAAACTGCTCCTGCTTTTTCCCTTTCTGACCTAGTGCAGCCCTCATTTGCCCTTTTCTTTTGCACAAGAACTCAAACATCAAACCCCACAGCCCTGCATGGCCAGCAGAGAAGAACTGCTGCAAAAACCTGCGCAAGGGGAGGGATGACAGGACCAGTTTAAATGTAGCCCCTTTCAACGTGTTTCACGCCACTGAAAAATATATCATAATGAAATAAAGGTAATTTTTATTATTAACTGCTATTTAAAATATTCTTCATTTTGATGTCACTTCCGTGTCCTTGTCACCTATAACTTATTACTAAACCTGCCACTGTGCAGTTAAGAGAATCTCTAAATGTTCGTGGGTCTCCTTGCTCCCAGAGCTCAGTACAGGCAGTTCTGTGCTCAAATTCTGTAGTAAAATTTCAGGTGATCAGAGCAGATGCCTACCTCTGTCCACAGGGCAGGAGCATCCCTACATCAGCATCTGTTGCACATTCCAGCAGTTACAAACATACTTGAAAGCGGGCATTGCTGAACCCTGGAGTAGCCCTTATTTCTCTCTAGTAAGGGAAGAGGTAAATCACAGAATCATGGAATGGTTTGGGCTGGAAGGGAAATCAAACCCATCCAGTTCCAACCCTGCCATGGGCAAGGACACCTCCCACTGGATCAGGGGCTCCAAGCCCCATCCAACCTGGCCTTGAACCCCTCCAGGGATGGGGCAGCCACAGCTTCCCTGGGCAGCCTGGGCCAGGGCCTCCCCACCCTCACAGAGAGTGATAGTACAGATCTCATTGAGATCAAAGTTTCTTAGCACAGCCTGCCTAAGAGCTTTATACATGAAAAGCAATATAAGTTTTTATTACCCATGTACAGCAAATCAGAATCCTGTCTCCTATGAGATCAATGGGAATTTTACTAGTTCTGGCAGGGGGGGCTGGATTTTGCCGGGCATCTCTGAGTGGGCTTTCGCTATTGGCCAATGTAATGTGAGACTTTGGGGAAATTTAATTAAAGAGTATGTGTAAAGCACTTGGCCTTAAGTGGTCTACATTTGTTAATGTACAGTACTTAGAGTGAAGCCCAAATTAGAAGTAAATAATACTAACTCCACTGTGAGCATTTCAAGAAGTTCCTTGAGGAAAAAGCTTCTATAGAAGATTTTTCTTTAACAAATATTTTGTTTTAACAAATATTTTTTACAGGATTTCATTTTTATGATCCCAACAAAGCTAGGAGCTTTATCCAAAATGCCATGAACTGAAGCAAACTCCATTGACCTGACTTTGTCCGTGCTCTGTGTTACACCAAGGTCAATAATTCTTCATGGTGACTTAGTACTGAATAAGGATTTTTGCTGCCAAAATCAAGTATGAGGAGGAGTCCAGCAACAGGAGAACCTTTCCCTTGTGCTTGTGTTTACAGCACTGGTTCATCCGCTCAGTGGTTTGTATTTTCAGGGAGCAGAAATATATAATATCCATGAGGCTAAGATTAGCTTGGTTGGAGGTTCTTGTGTGATTCCTCTAACAGAGATGGACCATCCCAGCCCATCAAGCAAACAAGCAGACGTTGTGAGGCTGCTCGCTTTGAGGAATATGCTTCGCTAGCTTAAAACCATGTACGATTAACGTAGGTTTCTGGTTACGGCATTCTCCTCACCAGATCAGGATGACACATGGAAAAGGCACGCAGATAAGGCCTCGTTTGCCCAAACTTGCCATCAGAAACCAAACTCCCAAAGTTCAAGCCAGAGAATGAAAACACTGATGTGTGACAGTCTCCCATTTCAAAACAATCATTAAAAAATTACTATGATGCAGGCTACCTTCACCACTTCTTAATGTCCGTGCTGACGGAGGGAGACAAATCTAAATTCCTGGTAGCATCATCTTAAAGAACATTCAGTTTAGCAAAAAAATTCTTGAGAATATACTTGGAGGAGAACTAGACCCAGCTGACAGTATGGGGGCAAAGAAGATCTTCTTTGGCATGGGACACTACATTGTGACAGAGTCTGTTGGTAGGGAGAAATCTCTAATCTAAAATGCATAAGACTATTTCTCTCGCTTGTCATCTCCTCCTAAAACGCATGAAGTTTCACGAGGGCAAGTGCTGGATTTTGCCCCTGGACAGGGCAGCCCTAGCTGTCCGTGCAGCGTCAGGGGCGAGAGGCTGGAGAGCAGCCCTGGGGAAGGGTCTGGGGGCTCTGGTCAAGGGCGAGTTGAACACAAGCCAGCAGTGCCCTGGCAGCCAAGAGGGCAACCGTGTCCTGGGGTGCATCCAGCACGGCATCGCCAGCCCGGAGATGGAGGGGATTGTCCTGCTCTGCTCCACACTGATCCAGCCCCACCTTGAGCACTGGGGGCAGTTCTGGGCACCACAGGATTAAAAGGATCTGAAGCTACTGGAGAGACTCCAGAGGAGGGCGTGGAGTCGGTGAAGGGGTTAGAGGGGAAGTGTGTGAGGAGCGGCTGAACTCATTGAGTCTGTTCAGCCTGGAGAAGACTGAGGGGAGACCTCATTGTGCCCTGCAGCTTCCTTACAAGGGGAGGAGGAGGAGTGTGTGCTGAGCTTTTCTTTCTGGAAATGTGAGGAAGATGTTCCAGGGGAGGGTTAGGTTGGACATCAGGAAAAGGTTCTTCCCCCAGAGGGTGGTGGAGCACTGGAACAGCTCCCAGGGAAGCAGTCACGGCCCCAAGCCTGACAATATTCCAGAAGCCTTTGGCCAAGGCCCTCAGCCCCACGGTGTGAATGTTGGGGTGTCCCGTGCAGGGACAGGAGTTGGACTTGATGATCCTTGCAGGTCCCTTCCAACTCAGGACATTCCATGATTCTATGATTCTAAATGAAAGTAGAATTATTCAGTTTTTTTTTTTCATGATGCAGAGAAAAACTCGAAGTTAAAAATAATTCACAGAGGGCTTTCTTTAAGAAAAAATCACAGTGGCTTCATTGCCCTCTGCAAACCCGTAGGTTATCGCAGAAGGGTGTTTTGGTCTTTGAGGTTCCTTTTCCCCAGTGGTCAGTACAGGAGTGAGCACGTCAGCAGTGTCAGAGGAGCTGGGCATCTTCACTGCTCACAGTACTACCACAATGTGTCAGACTGCAGCACCAGAAAGCTGGATAAATGGAATGAAAACCTCACTGAAATGCTTTGATGTACCATATATACAGAATTTGAAAGGAATAGGAGAGTTTATTTTTAAAAGGAAATTAATAAAAGATATTATGAGGCTATGCAAAATAATGGGTGGCGTAAAGGACGGTCAGGAAATTCTTGTTGGTTTTCTCGCCATGTAGGGAACATGGGCATTCACAGAGGGAGACACATTATGCAAAATAACTGCAAAAGAACCCATTCCCTGTTCAACGTCACAAGGTGCCTGTGCTGCCAAGCCTGCCTGCTGACCCAGCCCTGGGTTTATCACACAGCCTGCTCCAAACCAGCCCTGCTCGCTGCTTCCTTGTCGGGGTTTCCACAAGTGGCATCCACAACGTGCTGCAGCACTGACCACTCGTGACCCAAAGCAAACGGGTTTGCAGGAGAGAGGAAAAACAGCATGGAGAGCTCCTCGTCCTCAGAAAACCTGCAGAATAACACTTTTTTTCCTTGGAAGAAGTCATATTTACGTGGGGAAATTACATGTATCACTGACTGTGGCAGAATATTCCCGAGGAAGCCCCTTGTTAATATTTTGGCAGCATGAGAGCATCTTTTTCCCAATCGCAAATGTTGCTCCATCTGCCACAAAGCCATTGGTTCCAACAGTCTGTCCTCCCCTGGGAAAGGGGCGTCACACAAACCTTATGTTTGCTCTTGGGATACTGGGAGAGGAAAGCAACCTGAATGCGTTGCCTGCTGCTGTGGAGTGCCCTGTTGGTGAAGAGTTTGTCATGAGAGAAGCAGCCAGCTGAGGAGGTTTCTCTTCCTCCCTCTCTCCTGGTGAGCAAACTTCTCATTTAGTCATGTTTAACATCATTTCAGTAAGATCTGAACGATGCCACTGGCTTGAATCTGGGTTACATCACAGAAATATTGATGTGAAGGGACCCTAGGACAACTCCCATCTTCCACTCAAAGTGGGACCATCACCAACGTTGGATCAGGTCTGCTGCAGTTTTATCCATATCTTGGGTGATTCCCTTCTGAGCAACCGATTCCAGCACCGCAGAATCCTCAGAGTAAAGCAGTTCTTGGGAACATCAAGTCTGAATCTCCTAGAATCAGCGAATCACAGAACCATTAAGGATGAAACAGACCTCTGAGCTCATCCAGTCCAACCAACACAACACCACTGTGCCTACTAAAACACATCCCCAAATGCCACAGCCACACAGTTTTTGAACCCCGCCAGGGATGGAGACTCCACTACTGCCTGGGGCAGCCTCTGCCAGGGCTTCACCACTCTGTCAGGAAAGAAATGATTCTTCGCATCCTTCAGCCTCCTCTTCTCCAGACTAATCAGCCCCAATCCCTCAGCTGCTCCCAGAACCCCTGGGCTCCAGACCCTTCCCCAGCTCCGTTCCCTTCTCTGGATGTGCTCCAGCCCCTCAATGTCTTCCTTGTAGCGAGGGGCCCAAAACTGAACCAAGGATGTGAGGTGCAGCCTCACCAGTGCTGAGTGCAGAGGGACAATCCCTTTCCTGGTCCTGCTGGCCACACCATGGCTGATCCAAGCCAAGATGCCATTGGCCTTCTTGGCCACCTGGGCCACTGCTGGCTCATGTTCAGCTGCTGTTGACCATCACCCACAGGTCCTTTTCCACCAGGCAGCTTTCCAGCCACTCTTACCAAGCCTGGAGCATTGCATGGGGTTGTTTTGATGCAAGTGCAGGACCAGACACTTGTTCTTGTTAAACCTCATACAATTTCCTTGGGCCCATCAATGCGGCCTGTCCAGATCCATCTGCAGAGCCTTCCTGCCCTCCAGCTGATCAACACTCTTGCCTTTTTCTGTACCATCTGTCACTACAAGGAGCAGCTTTGTCCTATCTTCTTTCCAACTCCAGTTCATGCAGTTGCAGCCTGATATTAGATCACCCCTTTCAGCAGAAAACTGTTCCCCCTCGTCCTATCCCTGTACTCCTCGATCAAGAGCCCCTCCCCAGCTTTCCTGGAGGCTAAATATGCTGAACAGTGCGAGCCCTGGTGTTGATCCTGGAGTACTCTGCTTCCCTTCAGCCACCAAGCAGATGTTGAGACACTGGTGGTCGCCTCTCAGTCTGGAGTCTCTCTGAGGGCACGTCCTGACTGACACTGAACTACAGGAAGAGCTGGAATTCTGTTTGATGCCTTAACTGGTAACCTGTTCTTGAAGTGTTTTAGCAGATGGCAGTGGGCTTCGTAGCGTGCAATAGTAGCAAAGGCAAAACATGGTCTAAATTTAGTAGAGTTCTGTAAATAGACTTCTAAAAATCACAGTAAACAAGAAATGGTTCTTACCATGTAGACTTTCTACATTTATCAATACCTACTGTAGCATCTTGAAGTAGGAAAAAGCTCTTCTACAATTAAAAAGAAAATTACGTTTGTCTTTTACTCTGCATTGGAACCAAAGTGACCTCATACCATTCCCCGGAGGCAGGAGAGTCCTCCATGCCAGGACAGGCAGGGATCACCTGCAGCACACCAGTCATCCATGTCCCACTGCTGCTTCAGCTCAGGCCCCCGTCTTCTAACCCTCAGTGCATCTCCCAGCCCACCTTCCCTAGGACAGGCGGGTGGTGCTGCCTTTCTGCAGTCTCCGGCACTTGCGAAGTTTAACATTATAAAAGAGCTGCTATAAAACCACAGAATCATGAAGATGGAAAAAGACTGCTAAGCTTATCCAGTCCAACCCTCAGCCCAACCCCACCGTGCCTACTAAACCATGTCACAAAGTGTCACGGCCACGTGTTTTTTGACCCCTCCAGGGACGGAGACTCCACCACTGCCCTGGGCAGCCTCTGCCAGGGCTTCACCACTCTGTCAGTGAATAAATGCTTCCTAGCCTCCAATCTAAACCTTCCTCAGCACAACTTGAGGCCATTTCCTCTTGTCCCGTCCTTTGTTACTTGGGAGAAGAGCCTAGCACCCACCTCACCACAACCTCCTTTCTGGGAGCTGCAGAGCACGATGAGGTCTTCCCTCAGCCTCCTCTTCTCCAGACTAAACAGCCCCAGGGCCCTCAGCCACTCCTGTCTGTGCAAGAAAGCCTGATTCTGGCCAAACAACACACTTCCACAAAGATATCTTCATGATTTGTTCTCTGAAATCTGAATTATAAAAAGTGTGTGATTACTTAAACCCAAGAGATATCCAACAGCAAGAAATAAGTTCAATTCTGAAACGACTGTTTCAGTAATGACTCGTAATCTGTGCAGTTTCATCTCCTTGATAATATCCAGCTTCATGTCACATCTAAAAAAAGACTGAAATGAGAAAATCATTCCTTTGATATGCCTTAAATTATTCAGTTAGTAAATTAGTGAATCTTATTCTGAGTGTTATTAGCTATTAGCATGTTAGACTTCTTGATGTTGCTCATGAAGAATGCATATGAAAATGAGGAAGAGATTTCTCTTTTGAAGCTGCTGCCACTTGAGTTGTTGACTTTTCTTTTAATTGGTGGCTGTCCTCTTGAATGTAGTTGTCTGCTGTCTGGTTTTAGGAGAGATTCTTCATTTTTAATTTGTTCTCTCATTGATTAGACTTTTTTTTTTGAATGGGTAACTCTCAAAATAATTAGCCTTTCAAGAGAACCATGTTCTCCTAAATAGTTATTAATGAGTATCTCCCCCATTCATTCTCCTTATTCATTAGGAGAATCTCAAGCTTACATCTGGTCTGGTCGAACCATGCCTGGGACCACTGGAGACAGCAAGAATCTCACTGCAGATTTCAGGAAGAACAAGATCAGACCCTAGGGGAGAAGAAAGATTGCTTGCATTCTCCTTGTCTTAGGAAGAGGTCTGTTTTCTAGGAGAACTAACTAACATTTCTTCGGGCTCCAGGGTAGCATTGAGGAGGCACTGAAATGAATGAGGGAAAAAAAGGTAGTTCCATCTGAACAAGGATCCATTTACAAAGACGCTATAAGCTTCGGCAGCTGGGCTAATGAGCTGTAATTCTACTGCCAGTTTCACGGTACTGGAAATGTACAGCTCTCTTTTATTTAAAATCAATGTACATTACATAAATAATAAACCCATTAAAGCCAACAGTCATTCTGCATACGAAGTTATTTTCCCACTAAAGAGCCAAGGATCTTCAATAAGAACATACTTTGTTTTAGAAATGATTGCCTGTGTTGCACTCACAGTTGAAAAGCAGAGCGGATAATAAAATACTCCAGTGTGCTAAGCATTGCTGCTATGACCTAGTCCCATTCTGGTTCCTGTTTGGGTTCTCTAAGCCAGTTCTTGTCCATTCCTTTCCTCTTGTCTTTAACCATAAAATCTACCTTCAGCATTGCCAGCTCTTCTCCTTTGTGTACTTCTTTAAGTGGGACCCTATTCCTTATATTCATTCTTTTGGAAGAGAGTGGGATATCCTCCTCCTCCTCTTCCTCCTCCTTTCCCTGCCTCTCTGTACTCTCTCCCGCTCTCTCTTACCCTTTTCCTCCACATTTGGGCATTGAGTAGCCTCTACCACAAATATGAGTTCTTCTGTCAATACTGAACAGAATTATCTTCTATCTAAATCAGAACCTCAGCTCACATCTCTGGCATTTCTTCATGAAGTTCTAGTTATCTGTTCAAGCTCAGTATCTTAAAACAGGGGTTTAGAATCTCTTCCAAGCTTGTCCCATCAATTTATTTCCCATTTTCTATGAACAGTGCATTCACACTGGTGTTTTGTCATTCCCGTTCTCTGTCTCATCACCAACAGGGAATCATAGAATCATTAGGGTTGGAAAAGCTCCCTAAGCTCATCCAGTCCAACCATCAGCCCAGCCCCACTGTACCTACTAAACTATGACCCCAAGTGCCACAGCTACACGTTTTTTGAACCCCTTCAGTGATGGAGACCCCACCACTGCCCTGGGCAGCCTCTGCCAGTGCTTCACCACTCTTTCAATATGGAAATGTTTCCTAATATCCAATCTAAACCTCCCGTGGACCAACTTGAGGCCATTTCATCCCATCCTATTGATTGTTACTTTGGATAAAAGACCCATACCTGCTTCACCACAATCTCCCTTCCAGGAACTGTGGAGAGCGAGGAGGTCTCCCCTCAGCCTTCTCTTCTCCAGACTAAACAGCTCCGGGGCCCTCAGCTGCTCTTCATAAGACTTGTTCTCCAGCCCCTTCCCCATCTCCCTCACCCTTCTCAAGCAGAGGTTACTCTGTGTGTCAGTCCATACAGACTGCATCTAAACTTATCAGTTATTTCTCCATGCCAGAACTGACGCTTAAGATATGTTCTTTTCTATCCCAGCTGAAAACTAAAGCTTTGAACTAGGCTCTGCTGATCTTATCACATATTTCTGCTTTCTGGGCTTGACCAGTGCTGTTAGAATGATAATGTGGAACAATGTTATCTCATTTATGGCTTTGCATTCTTACAAGTCTCTTCAGTCTCCGTTTGTTTTCTGCTTTTCCATCATTTCAAGTCAGTTACATGTGGCTGTGGCACTTTGTGACATGGTTTAGTAGGCACGGTGGGTTTGGGCTGAGGGTTGGTCTGGGTGAGTTTGGAGGTGTTTTCCAACCTTAATGGTTCTGTGATTGTATGATTCTATGATTTTTGTAAGCAACAGGTACTAACAGCTGGCTGCTGTGCTCCTGTCAGCATTCATTCTGCAGTGCCCGGAGATGAACATCCTCACTTCCTTGCACTAAATACTCACCATTTTTCAGAATAGCCCAAAAACCACTGTAGGGGAAAAAAGGCTCAGAAGCATTAATATTGCCTTTCAGATTGAAAATCAATATGTAAATGATGAAATTGAAAAAAGGTGCTGTAAAAGTTGGTATTAACCATTACAGAGTTGTAACTTAAAGGGAAGCTTCACACTGGAGATGAGTGCTGCTTATAGAGGAGCTAATTTTATTTTATGGAATACTATTAAAATACCTATTAAAATTATAAGTTGTAATCTAAAACACTGCAGTGCGGCTCATAGAGGAGCAAGCCTGGACTATGAAATGGCCTTACATGGCGATATATTTCCAACACAATAAAATATAAGCTATTTCAAGAATCCATTTACAAGCAAGCTGTCTGCGTAGAGCTCTGCCCTCTCTGAAATCGATAGGAGTTTTGCTCGTGACATCAGGGAAATGAGGCTTTCCTCTCATTTTTATGCTGCGCAAGATTTAATATTGGGTGAGGAAAACAGCATTAGTTCTATCGCAGGCAAGTGCCAGTGGTTTTAAATACAGCGTTTCCCCAGGAGGATTACTAAGTGGAATTGGGAAAGTGTTTTATTAATGGAAATGATTTTTCTTGTTAATGTATTTGTCCAGATTTCCTTGTTGGTGGATGTGTTGTGTTATTTTGTACCCTGGAGCAGTAAGAAACACACACATGGGCCTTTGGGCACTGGAGGTGGGTTGTTTCTCTTCCCACTCAATAGCAAGTCAACAAAAGCAAGCATTTAATAGTACAGATTTCATTATTACACAGCTAAGGAGCTTTGCAGGCACCTAGATGCTGCAAGTGCTATGATAATTTATCTTTGAACTCGTTAGTAACAATGCATAATTAACAAGTATGCTGTAGGAACACGCAATTGTGATGTATTTACATGGTATTTGCCATGCGCTTGTGATATAATTATGGAGATTAAAGCTGCTCTGTCAAACCAGAGTACATGGTGTATGGCGCACTCTGCTTCGTGCTACTGCACTTGGTCCACAGCGTGATGGAGTTTAACAAAGTATTTCATTTGGTCGTAGGTGGAAGCGAGCCAAAGGCATGAACCTGCACAGACTGCTGTTATTGAAAGGACAACCGTGGTTTCTGGCAATTAAGGGAGGTGACCTTGCTTTCGGGACACAGGTTGTTTATATGTTGGACTGCTGCCCTCTCAGTGATGTAAATGGACCTGAAGATGCAGCATTGGGTCCTGCCCTTGGGTCGCAACCACCCCAGGCAACACTCCAGTGTCAGGGAAGAGCAGCTGGAAAGCTGCCTGGCAGACAATGACCTGGGGAGCTGGTTGGCAGTGGTTGAACATGAGCCAGAAGTGACCCAGGTGGCCAAGAAGGCCAACAGCATCCTGGCTGGGATCAGCTGTGGTGTGGCCAGCAGGAGCAGGGAAGGGATCGTCCCTCTGCACTCAGCACTGGTGAGGCCGCACCTCAAATCCCAGGTTCAGTTTTGGGCCCCTCACTACAAGAAAGACATTGAGGGTCCGGAGCATTTCCAGAGAAGGGATCAGAGCTGGGGAAGGGTCTGGAGCCCAGGGATCATGGGAGTGGCTGAGGGACCTGGGGCTGTTTAGACTGGAGGAGGCTGAGGGGAGACATCATCACCCTCTGCAACTCCCAGAAAGGATGCTGTGGTGAGGTAGGTGTTGGTCTCTTCTCCCAAGGAACAAGTGATGGAATGAGAGGAAACAGCCTCAAGTTGTGCCAGGAGAGGCTTAGATTGGATACTGGGAAACATTTCTTCACTGACAGAGTAGTGAAGCCCTGGCAGAGGCTGCCCAGGGCAGTGGTGGAGCCTCCATACCTGGAGGGGTTCAAGAACTGTGTGACTGCGGCACTTGGGGACGTGTGGTTTAGCAGACAAGTGGGGTTGGGCTTAGAGGTCTTTTCCAACCTTAATGATTCCGTGATTCCATGATTCTCTGATTCAATATGACAGATAAAGGTTTGCTTTTTTAATGAAGCAGCTTTTTCCTCTCATGTATAATATTGTGGGTCTCTATAATAATTACAGGTAAAAGAATGTATGGAGAAAATATGTCTTCTTACAAAGTTTTATAAGGCTGCATGCCAGCATATCACCATCTCTTTGCCTTAAAAATCTCTCAGTATCAGATTCCAAAATGTGAAGAAGCATAAGGTATGCACTGGGAAAAAAACACCAGGACATTGTGAAAAGTGGAAAGAAATCTGCTGTGTCTCTGAGTTAGCCACAGTTTATGTGATTCAGCATAAACTATAAGTAAAACTAAATTAAAAGACACTATTATGTTTGAGATCCACATCTAGCAGAAAGAGGAATACTGTAGACATAACTTGATGAAGGAATTGCTGTGCCACATCTGTAAAATGATAGGGGTATAGCTGTCAAATATAGTTACAGATTGTTGGATCATAGAATCCGAGGGCTGGAGCACCTCCCCTCCGCGGACAGGCTGAGAAGGTTGGGGTTGTTCAGCCTGGAGAAGAGAAGGCTGCTGGGAGACCTTATAGTGACCTTCTAGTACCTGAAGGGGCTACAAGAAAGCATGGGAGGGACTCTTTACAAGGGCACGGAATGATAGGATGAGCGGGAATGGCTTTAAATTGGAGTGGGGAAGATTTAGGCTAGACATAAGGAGGAAATTCTTCACTTTGAGGGTGGGGAGGCCCTGGCCCAGGCTGCCCAGAGCAGTGGTGGCTGCCCCATCCCTGGAGGGGTTCAAGGCCAGGCTGGATGGGGCTTGGAGCCCCTGATCCAGTGGGAGGTGTCCCTGCCCATGGCAGGGGACGTGGAATTAGATTATCTTTAAGGTCCCTTCCAATTCAAACCATTCTATAATTCTATGATTCTACTAATAGAATTCTACTAATTCTACTAATTCTCCTAATTAATAGAATCATAGAATTGTTTGGTTGGAAAAGACCTTTGAGATCGTCAGGTCCAACCATACCTGTCCACTACTAAACCATCCCTGAGCACCTTGACTACCTGTATTTTAAATCCCACCAGAGATGGGTTCTCCACCACTTAATGGTGGTATCAGCCTTTAAACTTATGCATGGAATATTACCCGTGCCAAGGAGAAAAAAACAGACCTCTAGAGAGCAGATACAACACTACACTGGTTTAAATAACTTAACAGAAACACGGATTTGTTTGCTGTTGCTGAAGATATAAAATTTAACTTTGGCAATCTAAGATCTCCCTATTCTGCTCTGGGTGGAAGAAAAAGTAGGCAACTCTTCTAGGTGTAAATTACTATTGTTCAGCTTCGTAATAATTTTCTTGTCTAAAGAGATTTGATTTATGTGTATATCATTAAGAAAAGTTCTTTCTGAGAAAGGCCGTGACATGACAGGGCACAAATTGTGCCATATTAATTTCCAGTTACTACATTAGCTGCATACAACTGCATCAGAACAAAAAGAGATGCAAATTAACACCATATAATTATCTTGTTTGAATGTGTCATGGTGTTTTTAGTCCCCGTGTTACAGCCAGCACACTCGTGGCTCGTAAGAGCTGCCTCGGGGCTGCTGACGTTGGGAGGTGGCAACGGGCTCCCTGCGGCAGCTCCCGTGGCTCCTGCAGCTGGACTGGTTGTGGCACCCACATTGTCAGACAAGCATAAACGACTTAGAATCATAGGATCGCTAAGGCTGGAAAAGGCCTTTAAGCCCATCCAGAACAACCCCTAGCCCAACCGCACTGTGCCTACTAAACCATGTCCCCAAGTGCCATGGCCACACATTGTTTGAACTCCTCCAGGGATGGAGACTCCACCACTGCCCTGGGCAGGCTCTGCGTGTGCTTCGCTGCTCTGTCAGGAAAGAAATGCTTCCTAATATCCAATCTAACCCTGTCCCAGTGCAAACTGAGGCCATTTCCTGCCATCCTATTGCTTGCTACTTGGGAGAAATTGTTTGAAATTTATGTTCAGGGAACTTCAATCATTAGCATCAACAACTCATTTCTGTAGTAGACTAAATAAAGCAGACTAAATTATCCCAGGAGATATCAATGAACACTAAGAGTTAAACTTCCAATCCATCTCAGATGGTACAGGTCAAGAACATAAATACATTTTCCTAAGTCTTTTCTGCACTGACCTATTTAAATTAATTTCCAAAGACAGTTGCTTGAGAGCAAAATATTAGAACCATGGAATGGTTTGGATTGGAAGGGACCTCAAAGCCCATCCAGTCCCACCCCTGCCATGGGCAGGGACACCTCCCACTGGATCAGGGGCTCCAAGCCCCCTCCAGGGATGGGGCAGCCACCACTGCTCTGGGCAACCTGGGCCAGGGCCTCCCCACCCTCACAGCAAAACATTTCTTCCTGAGGTCTCATCTCAATCTCCCCTCTTTCAGCTGAAAACTGCTCCCCCTTGTCCTGTCCCTGCACTTTCTGATCCAGAGCCCCTCCCCAGCTTTCCTGGAGCCCCTTTCAGTACTCGAAGCTGCTCTAAGTTCTCCCCAGAGCCTTCTCCTCTCTGGGCTGAACAACCCCAACTCTCTCAGCCTGTCCTTGGAGGGGAGGTGCTCCAGCCCTTGGATCGTTTCTGGAATCACTCCAACAGCTCCATGTGCTGAGGACTCCACAGGGCTCTGGTCAGAGTCAATATAAAAAGAAGTCGATTTCCTTTTGCAAAATTCCTATCTGGAAAATGGTCATGGGGCGGTGACTTGCACCCCACAGTATTTCTATGCAGACTTTCCTTTTTTTTCAGCAGTTTTTCAAGGTTTTCCTGTTTGTATAGAGTGGACCCTTTGTAAGGGACAATGGCATAGATGCCCATAAGTGTCCCAGTTACAATCACTGACATCATCATCCAGGAATTTCATGGCTTTTCAATTTCCATTTTTCCTACTTAACATCAGAAAGCACTGGGTGACAGTTGTAGCAGCTGTTATCTAAAACACCAGCAAACTGTTACCGCTGCAAACAAATAAGAGCCAAGGATGTTTTACAAACATCACGGAGGCAAACATTTCAGCCCAACTGCAAGATTTGGCTTTGAAATTCTCACTCTGGTGTCTCATGGCACTTGGGGTTTGAGTTGACCTTTACCTCCTAGAGAGTCGTTCTAACCCTTTATTTTTAAGTGGACGTATGGTAAAATACCTGGATTGCTCTGAACAGCGCGATCATTCTTTTAAACTTCTAAATGAAGACATGGTATTCTACAGTCTGAGAAGGGTGATTTCCTTCATACAGAAAAAAGGAGAAAGGAAGGTATTCTTCTGACTCCAGCAGAGTTGGGATCACTCTTCAGCTGGTGTTTGGATACTGTCTTATTTTCCAATAACATGCAAGAATAACCAGGAGAATCCTGTAATCATTTCTGATAATAAACTACATTTTAAATTGGGCATCATTTGACTCTCAATTTGGAACCCAACCACTTCATGTGCTGTTGAAAGCCTCACCTCTCACAAAGGATATTCATAGAATCATAGATCATAGAATAATCAGGTTGGAAGAGATCCACCGGATCATCGAGTCCAACCATTCCTATCAAACACTAACCCATGCCTCTTAGCACCTCGTCCACCCATGCCTTAAACACCTCCAGGGAAGGTGAATCAACCACCTCCCTGGGCAGCCTCTGCCAGTGCCCAATGACCCTTTCTGTGAAAAATTTTTTCCTAATGTCCAGCCTAAATCTCCCCTGTTTCATGAGACAGAAATTTTAATAAATGGGGATGAGACAAAAGCTATGGTGAGGAGCAGATTTGAGTTGTTAAGTGGGTAAAACAATGTTCTAATTAGGGGTG
Organism: Phaenicophaeus curvirostris; assembly: GCF_032191515.1. Lineage (NCBI taxonomy): Eukaryota > Metazoa > Chordata > Aves > Cuculiformes > Cuculidae > Phaenicophaeus > Phaenicophaeus curvirostris. Next base: position 1,987,350 of record NC_091402.1, on the reverse strand, counting down.
GAAAAGCTCCCTTCTAGTTACCGTGAGCGTTACAGACGCATGTCTATTATCTTTGTTGCAGACACGGACAGTGGGGTTGAGGGCACCCTCAGCAAATTTGCTGATGACACTAAAATGTGTGGTGAGGTCAAGACACTGGAGGAAAGAGGTGGATTCAGAGGGACCTGGACTGGCTGGAGAGGTGGGGATGTGGGAATCTCCTGGAGTTCAGCAAGGACAAGGGCAACATCCTGCATCTGGGTCAGGGCCATCCCTGGAATCAACTACATGCTGGGTGAAGAATGCACTGAAAGTAGCCCTGAAGAGACTTGAGGTGCTGGTGGATGAGGAGCTTGGCATGAGCCAGCAACATGTGCTTGCAACCCAGCAGGGCAAGGGAGGAGATTCTGCCCCTTTGCTCTGCTCTGGTGAGACCCCACCTGGAGCCCTGAGTTCAGTTCTGGAGTCCTCAGCACAGGAAGGACATGGAGCTGTTGGAGCGAGTCCAGAGGAGGCCACAAACATGATCCAAGGGCTGGAGCAGCTTCCAACTGAAGACAGGCTGAGAGAGCTGGGGTTGTTCAGCCTGTAGAAGAGAAGGCTGCAGGGAGACCTTAGAGCAGCTTCCAATAACGAGAGGGGCTCCAGGAAAGCTGGGGCTTGGGCTCCTCATCGGGGAGGGCAGGGACAGCATGAGGGGGAGTTGTTTTGAGCTGAAAGAGTAGAGATTCAGACGAGATCTTAGGAAGAAATATTTTGCTGTGAGGGTGTGGAGGTCCTGGCCCAGGTTGCCCAGAGCAGTGGTGGCTGCCCCATCCCTGGAGGGGTTCAAGGCCAGGTTGGATGGGGCTTGGAGCCCCTGATCCAGTGGGAGGTGTCCCTGCCCATGGCAGGGGTGGGACTGGATGGGCTTTGAGGTCCCTTCCAACCCAAACCATTCCATGACTCCTTGATTCTATGTAAACTGCAAGCATCTCCATGAATGGGCATCTCTAAGCCTTAAATAATTCGCCGTAAAATAGTGCTTCCTATGTGAGTTTTCTACGGTCAAAAGTGGAACCTTTCTCAGGGAGAATCTCAAAACCAGCTCTTGTGAAGTTCACAGAAACAGACACCTCATGATGCAAGTTTATATAGAACAAATGGAATTAGGACAAATGTTTGAAGACTTCTTGCACCAAATTGCCCATAAATGAGTTACAGCAGAGTGATTACAGCACATGTTCAAGAAAAAAACCTATAAATTCAAGAAAATCAATGTTCTCATGGACAAATAATGAAAAGAAGAAGGGGAAAAATTCCTCTTCAATATGAAATTGCGAATTATTCACTCAGCTCATTTGGCAACAACCAGTTTTTTATGGTAGCAGGATCTTGTGGACTAGGAAGAAACTCTATGAAGAATGATTGATTAAGTATCTTCTATTGCAATTCTGGAAGGGGTTCAACATCTAATTTAAAAGCCATTTTCTTTCTTTTACCCTGTGAAGAATACAAAATGATAGCCAATGTCTGATCTGTTTTGGGCAGACAGAATCTGTTTTGTGTCGATGCAGTCCTGTGGTCTCTGACAAAGGTGAGCTCATAAGAAATAAGAATTGTTTATTAGAAAAGGTCTCTCTTGCCAGAAAAAAAAACCCAAAAACTACCTGAGGAAAGATCACAAAATCTTAAGGTTGGAAAAGCTCTCTAAGCTCATCAGGTCCAACTGTCAGCCCAATCCCACCATGCATACTAAACCATGCCCCAAAATGCCACAGCCACACAATTTTTGAACCCCTCCAGGGATGGAGACTCCACCACTGCCCTGGGCAGCCTCTTCCAATGCTTCACCACTCTGTCAGGAAAGAAATTGTTCCTAACATCAGATATAAACCTCCCCTGGCACAACTTGAGGCCATTTCCTCTCATATCATCACTTGCTCCGTTTGCATCTTCCCATTAGAGCGTAGAGATTATGCTTTTCCAGAAGAGACACATAATCGGTCTTAAACTTGGTGTATCTTCTCAGGTTTGGACTTGTGGAGGTTTGTGTAAACCGCAGCTCCACCAGTCCTTCTTTCATTCCACGGTAGTAAAATCTGTCATCTACTTTCAAAAGAATACGAAGCACACTCTGAGCATCTCTCACCTAAACCCGCCTTATGTCTGTTCTGCCTCACTCCCTGGGAGGGACCCAGTCACCTTCTGGGCCAGAGACTCCAGGATGCTGCATCGCGATGCTGGCAGAGTTGTCTTCTGCTCAGGACAGAGGGTGACAGAAGCGTGTTCTGTTTGTTCTTGTCACATGGTGGACTTGACTTCAGCATTCAGACCTCTGTAACTCCTTACACATGTATTCTTGATTCACTATTTAATTCCTAAGCAGGCACACGCTGTATTCCAAAGGCAGAGCAGATGTGATGGAGCCCACTTCATCCCTAGGGCTTCACTTCAAAAACCCTCAAATGCTATAAATAAGCATAACAGCCCGATCTTTGGGTGACTGATATCAAACATTATGCCAGATTTAGTCACAGTGAAAGGTTTTACAAGCTCCTTTGAGCTAATGGAATAATAGTTTTTGTTTAAAACAGTGAGATGTTCATTCCCATAAATACTGATTGCCATAATTCTATTGTACGATCCCGGCTTAGTTCTGCTGAGCTGAGTCAGCCTGTTATAGCTTAATACCAACCACTGATTAGAAACTAATCTCACTATTTCTATGTTTTTAGAGAGAAAGCTACCAGAACTGATATGTTTCCATTTCAACTGAAGGGAACAATGCAAAAAAAAAGGTGTGTTTCTGCAAGACTGTTCTAGGCAACCTTTTCAACAGTGGAAGGAGATGCTGCAGCACCAGATCATAGAATCAGAGAATCACCAGGTAGGAAAAGACCTCTTGGATCATTGAGTCCAACCATTCCTATCTGCTACTAAACCATGTCCCTCAGCACCTTGTCTACCCGTCTTTTAAATATCCCCAAGGGTGGTGACTCAACCACCTCCCTGGGCAGCTTGTTCCAGTGCCCGGTGAGCCTTTCTGTGAATGAGATGTGGATGAGAAGCTTAACAGACGTGGATGAGAAGCTCAAGATGAGCCTGCAACATGAGCTTGCAGCCCAGAAACCAACCGTGTCCTGAGCTGCATCCAAAGCAGCGGGACCAGCAGGGAGAGAGGGGATTCTGCCCCTCTGCTCTGCTCTGGTGAGACTCCACCTGGAGCCCTGTGTTCAGTTCTGGAGTCCTCAGCACAGGAAGGACATGGAGCTGTTGGAGCGAGTCCAAAGGAGGACATGGAGATGATGTGAAGGCTGGAGCACCTACCATCTGAGCACAGGATGAGAGAGTTGGGGTTGTTTAGCCTGGAGAAGATGAGGCTGCAGGGTGACCTTAGAGCACCTTCCAGCACTGAAAGGGGCTCCAGGAAAGCTGGGGAGGGGCTCTTGATCAGAGAGTGCAGGGAAGGAATGAGGGGAATGGTTTTGAGCTGAAAGGGGGGAGATTGAGATGAGATCTTAGGAAGAAATGTTTTGCTGTGAGTGAAGGGAGGCCCTGGCCCAGGCTGCCCAGAGCAGTGGTGGCTGCCCCATCCCTGGAGGGGTTCAAGGCTTGGAGCCCCTGATCCAGTGGCAGCTGGGTGGACCTGGATGGGCTTTTAGGTCCCTTCCAACCCAAATCATTCTCCAGTTCTGTTCAGGAGGTATTTAATCAGCCTGTTGGGATTCACGGTGAGTTCATCTGCCTCCATTAGAGCTGTGCTGAAACCACATATAATTCCTGCCCTTTATACCTTTCCTCCCACACTGCAAATTCACATTACATTCAAGACTGCTTGAAAGGTCTTTGGCTGGTAGTGTCAGGCCACTACTGGTGAAAGGGCTCTGTTTCAGAATGTTTTCTGCCCACTGTTACGTGCTTTCAGAACCCTTTCTGCACCCCCTGCCTGTGCTTGGGAGAGGAGCTCAGCGAACACTAGAGCTCAGGGCACAGAGGAGCTCAGGGAACACAGGAGCCCAGGGAAAACAGGAGCTCATTGCCTCCAAAGTGCTTTTCAGAGGTCAGCTAAGATATTGGAGGACCAACATCAACAATTCCACTACAGAAGAGCCTTAATTCTGACTCTAGTCTGCATCTGGATAGATTCCTCAGCCTATTTCAGTCTCCTCACCACAGGTACATCCATAGATTGTATGACCCAGGTGGAAAACCCACCACTGCTCTTTGCCTCCCAGTGGGCAATTTCGGAAAGCTCGCCTGGATAGGATAACAAAATATTCAGCTGCTGCAGCCCCCAACCCTGTCACCAGGCTTAACAGCTTTTTGCTGTTGTTTAATTTGCTCCACGTGACGAACACCACTGCGTTTCTGCCTGGAAGAATCTGTGACTAAAAATATCCTGTGAGTCTACGGAGTGTGCTGCAACACTGGCAGAAAGTAAATAAGACCATAGTCTTCATAATCACTGTTTTCCCAAGGAACTACTGCTCCCAGCAGACAGACTATTTTAGACTGTAAATGGAAATCAGAAAACAAGATTTTCTTTCTCTGCTAGTCTTTCTCCTGGGAATTTTAGTGCTTCCCTCCGTGTACCTGCTTTGGGCGTTGGTGGCTGCATATTTACAATAGTGGCCCATGGAGAACTGATCACTTGAGCCTGTTCCGGCATACACCAGTGATGGTGGATGGAGAATGGGACCAGCCCTCAGGAGAAGGACGTAGGGTGCTGGGAGATGAGAAGCTCAACATGAGCCAGAAACAGGTGCTCACAGCCCAGAAACCAACCATGTCCTGGGCTGAATCCAAAGCAGTGGGACCAGCAGGGAGAGAGAGGATTCTGCCCCTCTGCTCCACTTTAGTGAGACCCCACCAGGAGCCCTGCGTTCAGTTCTGGAGTCCTCAGCACAGGAAGGACATGGAGCTGTTGGAGCGAGGACAGAGGAGGCCACGGAGATGATGTGAGGGCTGGAGCACTACGAAGACAGGCTGAGAGAGTTGAGGTTGTTCAGCCTGGAGAAGAGAAGGCTGCAGGGAGAGCTTAGAGCAGCTTCCAGGAGTGAAAGTAGCTGCAGGACAGCTGGGGAAGCGCTTTTGATCAGGGAGTGCAGGGTTAGGATGAGGGGGAATGGTTTTGGGCTGAAAGAGGGGAGATTGAGATGAGATGTTAGGAAGAAATGTTTTCCTGTGAGCCCCTGGGTTCCCTGCTCCATCCCTGGAGGGGTTCAAGGCCAGGCTGGATGTGGCTTTGAGCACCCTGATCCAGTGTGAGGTGTTCCTGCCCATGGCAGGGGCTTGGAACTAGCTGGGTTTCAAGGTCCATTCCAACCCAAACCATTCCATGATTCTATGATTCTAATTTGATTTGGAAAGAGCAGAGCCTTTGGGGGAACTTTCAGTTTTGGTCAACTCATCTGTGATGCTTGCTGACTACTGCTGACTACTGCTGCCCAGGCCACCACCTTCACTCCCTGCCTCACCATCCTCCTCCCACCTTCTTACTATTTCTTCATTCAGAGTTACCCAACTGTTTCTCGTGAAGATGTTACTATGCATTACTTTGCATTACTGCGTGGTTTAGGGTCTGCTGAGCAGGACACAGTCTCTGGCACCATCGGAAGTGGTTTCCTCATCCCACCTCCCTGGTCCCAAATCTCAGACCCATATTGCACTAGGACGATGATGGCAGTGGACCTGGGACACCTGGAAAGGCAGGAGCTCCCACTGATGTAGTAAGAATCGTAACAGTCCCCAGGCAGGGGCTGGAGGTGAAGATCTACCACCCATATGAGCTGCCATTATATCTATGATGTCCTTCATTGTGTTTACTCCCCACAAGTATCCCGGCAAAATAAGTTTAACAGGAAAAATATTTGCTACAAAAGCAACCAAGCAATTATTCCTGCATGTTTGTGGAGCAGCAAAGAGTCACTCCCACCACGGGCATGAAGGCACAGCCCTCAGACAGGCAGCAATGGTCCCTCTGTTTGCCCTGGCCCTGCAGTGCCTGCCGAGCAGCGCTGCCAACAAGCAAAACTGCTGGGAGCACACCTCACAAATAACTTTAAATAATACTGGAAAGGCTGACCCCAAAAAGCATTTGCTTTGATGTGCAGAACTTCATAATCTGTAGGAAATATTGCTACGAAACACCTACCTGGCCAGAACCCCAACACTGGTAGCAGAGTGATGCTTTTCTTCGTCCTAAAATATAATCCATAGGCAGGACTCCAAGAAGCACCCAGACCTGGTATTTTGCACTGGTAATGAAACCCAAGGTTAAAAATGTTCATGAAAAGCTGAAGGTCGTACATTTTATGTTAATGCCTCTCGAGTTACTTTTCTTCTAAATGTGCAGAGTTGCATAATTCAACATAAATGGACTCCTCCAAAAGAAATAGATTCGTAGAACTGTTAAGTTTGGAAAAGACCTCTAAGATCATCCATTTCAACCTCAATGTGACCACTAAACCCTGTCCTGAAGTGCCACGTTTACGTGTTGTTTGAACCCCTCCAGGGAAGGAGACTCCACCACTGCCCTGGGCAGGCTCTGCCGGGGCTTCAGCGTTCTTTTGGTAAAGAAAAGTTTTCTAATGTCCAATCTAAACCTCGTCTGGCACAACTTGAGGCCATCATAAGTTCTTCATCTTAAGGAAAACCAAATACTGAACTCTTTTAAGGAATGGCAGCAAAAATATTCAGAATCTCTTGACACTTCTCCGAAGGAAATTCCCTTTCTGCATTACAGAACTGCTTTTCAGATCACCTTGCTGAAACTAGTACTGCAAAACATTTCTAGCTGTCTGTTAAAGAAAGGAAAATGAATCCCTTTGCTCTCTGTAAGACAGGGATTTAGTAAATTGAAAACACTTGATGCTGATTGTTGCAAGACTGACTTTAGGTTGCTGAAGTTACACTGGCTTATGCTGCCTTAATTAAAATAATTATCAAAGCAAAAGGCAGCATTGAAAACTTTGCCCCTGGACAGGGCAGCCCTGTCTGTCCGCGCAGCGTCAGGGGCGAGAGGCTGGAGAGCAGCCCTGGGGAAGGGTCTGGGGGCTCTGGTCAAGGGCGAGTTGAACACAAGCCAGCAGTGCCCTGGCAGCCAAGAGGGCAACCGTGTCCTGGGGTGCATCCAGCACGGCATCGCCAGCCCGGAGATGGAGGGGATTGTCCCCCTCTGCTCCACACTGATCCAGCCCCACCTTGAGCACTGGGGGCAGTTCTGGGCACCACAGGATAAAAAGGATCTGAAGCTACTGGAGAGACTCCAGAGGAGGGTGTGGAGTTGGGGAAGGGATTAGAGGGGAAGCGTGTGAGGAGCGGCTGAAATCACTGGGTCTGTTCAGCCTGGAGAAGACTGAGGGGAGACCTCATTGTGCCCTGCAGCTTTCTTACAAGGGGTGGAGGAGGAGCGTGTGCTGAGCTTTTCTTTCTGGAAATGTCAGGAAGATGTGCCAGGGGAGGGTTAGGTTGGACATCAGGACAAGGTTCTTCCCCCAGACGGTGGTGGAGCCCTGGAACAGCTCCCAGGGAAGCAGTCACGGCCCCAAGCCTGACAATATTCCAGAAGCCTTTGGCCAAGGCCCTCAGCCCCACGGTGTGAATGTTGGGGTGTCCTGTGCAGGGACAGGAGTTGGACTCGGTGATCCTTGTGGGTGCCAACCACTCAAGACACGCCATGATTCTATGATTCTATGAAAACATCACTCCTTAGAGATAAAATCTTTTCTCTATCCATTGTGATCAACAACCAGGAGTCTGCTCAGTGGTGAGAGGCTATGAATTGCCTTCTAGGAGACATCTCCCAGCAGAATAACATCAGGATGCAGAAGGAAGCCTTCCCGTGTATGTGGCTGATTTACCGTTATGCCCATTCCTGGTGCAAGTGAGGGAATCTGTCTCTCTGCTAATAAAAAGGGAAGAGGTGGCGTTAGCAGAGTGAGATGGCACTTTCTTGGTGGAATGGGAGATGCAGGCTCTGAAACACTTTGGTAAACTGAGTAGGAGTCATGGTACAGCAAGCTTGGCTTTGAATCACCCCATCTTGGGCATCCCAGCTGGGATCTGACTGTTCTCAGAGCCAAGAGGATGTGGAGGAGAGGGATGGACAACCAGTAGCAGAAAGAAACTTCTCTGCAGGGCCAGTTTGTACAAGACCTGGGGAGTTTTTGTCTTATATATAAAAGGGAAGAACTTAAAGCATAGAAACACAGAATCATGGAACGGTTTGGGTTGGAAGGGACCTCAAAGGCAATTCAGTTCAACCTTCCTGCCATGGGCAGGGACACCTCCCACTGGATCAGGGGCTCCAAGCCCCATCCAACCTGGTCTTGAACACCTCCAGGGATGAGACAGCCACCACTGCTCTGGGAAACCTGGGCCAGGGCCTCCCCACCCTCACAGGAAAACATTTCTTCCTAACATCTCATCTCAATCTCCCCTCCTTCACCTCGAAACTTTTCCCCCTCATCCCATCCCTGCACTCCCTGATCAAAAGCCCCTCCCCAGCTTTCCTGGAGCCCCTTTCAGTACTGCAAGCTGCTCTAAGGTCTCCCCGCAGCCTTCTCCAGGCTGAACAACCCCAACTCTCTCAGCTTGTCCTCGGATGGGAGGTGCTCCAGCCCTCGGATCATCTCTGTGGCCTCCTCAGGTCTCTCTCCAACAGCTCCATGTCCTTCCTGTGCTGAGGACTCCAGAAATGAATGCAGGGCTCCAAGTTTGGTCTCACCAGAGTGGAGCAGAGGGGCAGAATCCCCTCCCTCCCTGCTGGTCCCTCTGCTTTGGATGCAGCCCAGACATGGTTGGTTTCTGGGCTGCGAGTGCCCATTGCTGGCTCATATTGAGCTTCTCATCCTACGACATTCCAAGTCCTTCTTCCCAGGGCTACTCTCAAATCCAGATCCTAGTGAACATTAATATGGAGATAATTTTTGGAGGAAATAGGTTTTTACTTTATTTAAACTTCTCCTCAAATTCCCCCTTGTCCATCGCCAAGGGCAGAGCAGCATCTGATCAGTAAACAGGACACCAATCGGGGACACTAAATCTCCTGAACCCTTCCTGACAAAGGCAAGCACCAGTACAACTGCTTCTGTCTCTACGCAAAACCGATTGTGTTCCTCACATCAGGACATACAAATAGATTAAAAACTATAAATTCAACAGATTATATAATTATATATATGTAGATATACATGTAGGTATAAATATATTAAATAGATTACATTTTAATAAAAATGAGCCCATGCATCATTGTGCAACCACCCTCCTGACGGCCAAAGAGAACATTTTGTCCTTGTCCCGTGTGCTGTTCCTTGCTCTCCATCCCTCCTGTGCTCCAGGCTTCTGTGATGGGGAGGAGCTTTTACCCCCCCATCCCATCACTTTGCCACTGGTTTTTATTTTTACACAGCAAAGCACGGATCTGGAAATGCACCGTTTTGACTGGTTTTCTGCCACGACTAAAGCAGTGAGGCGCTTCACTGCCTCCCAGCTTTATTCTAGTGACTCCGAAGAGATTTTTTTCATCCCAATTCCAACTTCTCATTTTTCTAAGACTGTTTCTGGGCAATTGAGTGATTGGTGAAATTTGCCTGCTCTTTTGAAACTCACCCAAGGTGACGAAGCAGAGACAGGTTTGATATTCAGGATGAGTGCGGGAATCGAGTCTATCTGATCCTAAGCATTAGAAAAACAAGGCCCAGGGAAGACATTGCTGCTTCCAGTTTACTTAATTAGTTTACACACTGAAACCCTGAATAAAAGGGCTGTGCACTTGCTTTGGCTTTAGTAGTAACCCTGCAACCATGACAACCGTAAAGCATTACTGAATCACCATGGCAAAGAGAGGGAGAGGAGGGCTCTGCCACACCACTTGGGCCCAGCAGAAATTCCATGTACATGGAAAAATAGATCCTGCCCTCACTGCTTTACTTTAAAGCTTGGATTTAGTGCTCTCTGAAAAGAAATACTTTGGAAGGGGTGTTGGGCAGCTCACACCCACACCATTTCATTAAAAAGGACTGGTGGTGTTGAATATCTTTGTTGCAGACACGGACAGTGGGGTTGAGGGCACCCTCACCAAATTTGCTGATGAAACTAAGCTGTGTGGTGAAGTCAAGACACTGGAGGGAAGGGATGGATCCAGAGGGACCTGGACAGGCTGGAGAGGTGGGGCTGTGAGAACCTCATGAGATTCAACAAGGCCAAGGGCAACGTCCATCACTTGGCTTGAGGTGATCCCAAGCACAAAACCAGACTGGGTGGAGAATGGATTGGAAACAGCCCTCAGGAGAAGGACTTGGCATGCTGGGAGAGGAGAAACCCCACATGAGCCAGCAATGGGCATTCCCAGCCCAGAAACCAACCGTGTCCTGGGCTGCATCCAAAGCAGTGGGACCAGCAGGGCGAGGGGATTCTGCCCCTCTGCTCTGCTCTGGTGAGACCAAACCTGGAGCCCTGCGTTCAGTTCTGGAGTCCTCAGCACAGGAAGGACATGGAGCTGTTGGAGCGAGTCCAGAGGAGGCCACAGAGATGATCTGAGGGCTGGAGCACTTCCCACCTGAGGAGAGGCTGAGCGAGTTGGGATTGTTCAGCCTGGAGAAGAAAAGGCCATGGGGAGAACTTAGAGCAGCTTCCAGTATTGACAGAGGCTCCAGGAAAGCTGGGGAGGGCAGGCATAGGATGAGGGGGAATGGTTTTCAACTGCAAGAGGGGAGATTGAGATGAGATCTGAGGAAGAAATGTTTTGCTGTGAGGGTGGGGAGGCCCTGGCCCAGGTTGCCCAGAGCAGTGGTGGCTGCCCCATCCCTGGAGGGGTTCAAGGCCAGGCTGGATGGGGCTTGGAGCCCCTGATCCAGTGGGAGGTGTCCCTGCCCGTGGCAGGGGGTGGGACTGGATGGTTTTTTAGGTCCCTTTCTACCAAACTTCCATGACTCTATGACTCTATGATGAACTGCTGGTAACATCGATATCTTGCAAAGACAGGACTTAAAGGAGTTATTTGTTCAAAAATAGAGAGATGGGACTGTTCCCAGGCTGGTGCTCTCCCTGCCTGCACCTACCTGGCCCCCAGCCTCCCTTGTCCGGGGCTCAGGTCATGCTGCAGAGGTGACACCTGGGTCTCTGCACACACACTGAGAGTTTTGTCCTAGATCTCGCTGAAAAGGACAATGATAAAATCACACGTTTCCTCCCAACCCTTCTTCCCGGTTCACACCCTCATAAGAAACAGACTCTGAAATGATTTTGCAACCACATGGGTGAAACATTCCCATAGCCTGTTGGTGCCTACACCTCATCCCACAGCACCCTGTTACTTCTCATGCCCCCACCAAGCAGCCCCCAACTCTCAGAAACGGGCATGGCCTCTCCAAAGCTCCTCCTGTGCAGAAGACTGAGTGGAGGGCAGGAGAAGCAGGGGCTTTGCTTTTCCATCTGGAAAACACCATCTCTAGTGCAGCAGCAGCCGTCTGCTCAAGCTGAACCCTGTGCTGCTGCCTTGCCCACCAGTGGGACCCCCGACTCCATTGGCACAGTCATCCCACATTGCCCCCTCGCAAGGGGTCCATCCTTCATGGGCGCGCTCGTTATCTTAGCTTGAAGTCATCTGATACTCAGCACAGCAAAAAGTATACCCAGAACAGGCAAATAAAGAACAGGGACAGCACTGCCTGGAATCATAGAATCATAGAGTCATTTGGTTGGAAAAGACCTTTGAGATCGAGTCCAACTGTACCTCTCCACGAGTGAATTGTCTTCCTGAGCACCTTGTCTGCACATCTTTTAAACACCTCCAGGGATGGGGACTCCACTACTGCCCTGGGCAGTTCCAGTGCCTGAGAACCCTTTTGGTAAAGAAATTTTTTCTAATATCCAACCTAAATCCTCTGCAGGCGCAACTTGAAGCCATTCCCTCTTGTCCTATCACCTGTTACTTGGGAAAAGAGACCAACACTGACCTCACAACAACCTCCTTTCCAGGAGTTGCAGAGAGGAATGAGGTCTCCCCTCAGCCTCCCCTGCTCCAGGCTGAACAGCCCTAGGTCCCTCAGCCACTCTCACAACCCCTGAACTCCAGACCCTTCCCAGCTCCGTTCCCTTATCCAGAAATGCTCCAGACCCTCAATGTCTTTATTGGAGTGAGGAGCCCACAACTGAACCCAGGATACCAGGTGCAGCTTCACCAGTGCTGAGTCCAGGGGGACGATCCCTTCCCTGCTCCTGCTGGCCACAACACAGCTGATCCAAGCCAGGATGCTGTTGGCCTCCTTGGCCACCTGGGCCACTGCTGGATCATGTTCCTCTGCTGTTGACCAGCACCCCCAGGTAATTCTTTCCCAGCAGCTTTCCAGCCGCTCTTTCCCAAGCCTGGAGCACTTCAGTTGAAGATGTGTCATCAATTCATCTTCCTACCAGAAATAGCGCTGCAAGCCTGCGAGCACAGCCAGGGCGCTCAGTTCAAAGGAGGTAACTGAGAAGTGTCCAAAAGCTTATTAAAAAGTGATAGAAAGCAAAGCCTGCCCTGAGACAGCCCTGCTTCTCGTAGACAGCCTGTCTCTGAAGGATTTCTCATTCAGCTGGAGCTCGAAGTAGGAAATCTGTTAATAGCATTGGTTCAAACCGACAGCAAGCATTTGGGGTTTGCTTTTCCACCACTGACTTTTTCCCACCGATGAACCAGCCAGGCAGGTAATTTTTGAACCATTTTACTCATCTGCTGTTTTAACTATAGATGTTAGAAATCAGCACTGAATAGTGGAAGAGCCCAAATAAAAGTGTCCAATTGCTTAATTCAGCAAGATGTGTGTCCCTTTACTTATCTCCAGTGGCTGGTAACCAGAAATATTTTTCCTTCTGCATTGCTAATTGTCATCTTTCTCACTTATCATGTCTCAGTGATGAATATTCATCAAGAAAAAATAAATGGAAACACATTCCTGGAATCCTGCTACAAGAGCAAATGTGATTCCACCAGTTATTTTTCGGTTGTTACTTCACACTAGCAAAAGCAAAACTAACCAGGATTGTCTGATCACGATGGATGCGTTGGAAGAAGCGTGTCTTCTTCCCAGCACCTACCACCATCTCCTGTCCTTGCTCCTTGCAATGCAAGTCAGGATTGGGTGAGAAAAGAAAGGTTCATTCTGCCACCAACAGGCAGGCTGAGCCTCGCTGACTCCAGTTTACAGGGTGTTTATTTTTTTAAACCAATGCACACTTTAATTTGAAAATGATAACAAACCCAGGTTAGAATCATAGAATCATTAAGGTTGGAAAAGACCTCTAAGCTCATCCAGTCCAACCATCAGCCCAATCTCACCGCACCTACTAAGCCATGTCCCCAAGTACCATGGCCACACAGTTTTTGAACCCCTCCAGGGACAGAGACTCCACTAGTGCCCTGGGCAGCCTCTGCCAGGGCTTCACCACTCTGCCAGGAAAGAAATTTTTCCTGATATGCAATCTAAACCCTCTCTGGTGCAACTTGGGGCCGTTTCCTCTCATCCTATCACTTGTTACTTGTAATTTTGCTGTGTTTGACATTTTAAACTGATTTTCTTGACTCTGTTAACAGCCTGGAATCCCTGTGCCACATCTAACAGCCTCAAACATCTTCGTATGCCCCCAGCATCAAATCCACATCTCAGGAAATTTATTCCTCCTTTTCTTTCCAGAAATTCTTCTGCTCAGAGCACAAAGCATCCAGAAACTGAAGCCAGAGGAAAAACCACTTAAATACGTACTTAAGTCTCTTTACTGGTTCAGAGAGGATCTGAAACTTTCCAATATCCCCTCACCAAATCAGTAACTACTAAAACTTAGCTGCTTCAGAAGCCCCTGCTGCAGGAAATTAAGCTGCATTTCTGACATTTGCAGTTGTTTTATTGCCTCCAAAATGCTCTCTTTTTTTTTTGTCAAATTATAATGTCTCTCTTTCCAAATGCACAGTTGTTCTAATAGAACAGGTGTTTTTTTACTTATTCCTTCAACGGAAACAAGAAATGCCCCATTCCAGGGAAGAAAGCAAAACTCCTCCATGAACTTCAACACTTATTATAACAGTCCTTACCCTACAGAGCCCAAGCCACATCTATTTCTCTTTCTAATTTCCCCCATTTCTCCTTTCCTAAGTTCCCCAGCATCTACATCTCTGCTCCTTGAGCAGCAAGGCTGGGATGCAACCCTGGGAGGAAGAGCCACAGCCAAGAGGGAGCAGGGAGGAGGTCAACCCTGGCCAGACCCACTCCATCCTTTCGCACGTTAAGAGCTGCCAGTCGTTCTTCAAGTTCTTAAAGTCTCAGCTTTCCCAAGCACATGCCCAGGCCTCCGCCCTGTGGCGTGTGGCTCTTGGGTTGCACGAGCACACAGGACACCAAAGGCTTTGATTGACAGAAGTATCCCGAGAGCATAGAAATAAGTTTAAGAAACTGAGGCCCATTTCCTAAACTCAAGTTATCGCTCCATTTTAGAGAAGCACATGAAATATGAGAGTAACGTTCCTGTTCTGGCTGCCTGCAGACCTCTGCGGGTGTGACCCCTGACCGAGATGAGCCTCTGCCCACACCCTGCATCCCAACTAAAGCCAAGCTGCCGGGCAGCCTGGAATGCACAGCCTGACCGCTGCTTAGGGTAACACATCATAGAGCTGTTTAGGATCTATCAAGTGGATCTGAATTTGGACCACACACAGAGTTAAGATTTCACCTTGCTTTGGCCAGAGCTGCATTAGTACCAGCGTCACGGTCAGCACATCCAGGTGAAGACACCCTACAGCACATTTCACTCCGCTAAATACTGCAACCAAGTTACAATTTAGTACTTACTCCATATTTTATGAGTAGATCTCAGAAGGATCTGATGGATCACCCTCATGATTATTCTGGATCCCCTTGTCAGAGCATAGAAGTTGTTGCCCAGACATACCTGCTTGGTCAGTTTTGGGAAAGTCTCAGTTCTCCAGCTATTCAACCTTCGAAGATGGAACACCAAGGGGTTGGGAGCTCCCAAGGTTGGGCTGTAGGGGTGTGTGTGTTATAGAATCACAGAATGGTTTGAGCAGGGAGGAACCTCAAAGCTCCTCCCCAGCTTTCCTGGAGTCCCTTTCAGTACTGGAAGCTGCTCTAAGATCTCCCCACAGCCTTCCCTTTTCCAGGATGAACAACCACAACAGCCTGTCCTCAGATGGGAGCTGCTCCAGCTCTCGGATCCATCTCCACGGCCTCCTCTGGACTCACTCCAACAGCTCCATGTCCCTCCTGTGCTGAGGACTCCAGAACTGAACGCAGGGCTCCAGGTTTGGTCTCACCAGAGCAGAGCAGAGGGGCAGAATCCCCTCTCCATGCTGCTCCCACTGCTTTGGATGCAGCCCAGGACACAGTTGGTTTCTGGGCTGCGAATGCCCCTTGCTGGCTCATGTGGGGTTTCTCATCTCCCAGCACCCCAAGTCCTTCTCCTTAGGGCGCTCCCAGTCCATTCTCCACCCAGCCTGTGTTTGTGCTTGGAATGGCCCTGACCCAGGTGCAGGACGTTGCCCTTGGCCTTGTTGCACTCCATGAGGTTCTCACAGCCCCACCTCTCCAGCCTGTCCAGGTCCCTCTGGATGGCATCACTTTGTCCCAGCTAAGAGCTAGGGAAGCAGCCCATTCAGCTTATTTTGCTAAGTTTGTACAGCAGCAGGGCTGCCTGTTAGCATGTGCAGAAAGGCTTTACTCATAGCTATTCCTCTGGCTGTTGTGGAAACCTGAGGGGCAGCCGGCAACTCAAACTGCTTTTCCTGCAGCATTGCACACTGATTAAGAGATCCTGTGATCCTGAAGTTGAGACCCTGTACTAGGACATGTCCAAGGATAACTTGAATGTAGGATACCACATATCAATAACACAGAAAATCATCCCAAGGCTTCAGTTTCTTTACACCCACATCTTGGGGATGGAAGAAATTAAGAGAACGACGTCTGGGAGTTGGTCTGAATTTAGGTAAAGATGAGTTGGCTTTTATCTTAGTCTTGTACAACCCTTATTAAACCTCATAACTCCGAAGTCAATAGCTATACAAACTAGCTTTTAGCAATAAACTGTTTATGTTTTTCTTTAAACACTTGTTTTATATTCAAAGTGATTTCAGAATAACCAACACCAAGGAGGCACATTCTTACGGGTATGCTCATGGTCAAACCAAATGTGCCAGGTTGCTTTCATAGCACCCAAACCGGAAGGTTTTTTTTCTTTTGGAGAGGTGTTTTTTTTCAGGTGGTGGCACAGGCCCACATAGGATCATAGAATGGTTTGGGTTGGAAGGGACCTCAAAGTCCATCCAGTTCCACCCCTGTCCCATAAGCAGGGACACCTCCCACTGGATCAGGTTGTTCAAAGCCCCATCCAACCTAGTCTGAACCGTAGTGACTCACAGGAATCATGGGCTTTTTCAGGGCTCAGGGTTAGTCAGAGAATTCCTTAGAGGCAATGGCAGAGGACCCTCTTGAGCTTCCGTGAACTCCCATCAAGCAGCAAAGAGATGGCAGCATTATAAAGGGTGAGCTCCAAGGTTTAAGTTGACACAAGTTTTAAGTGACACTATCCAGGGGCACCATAGTATCTTAATCACATGAGGCTTTGAGCACTCTGATCCAGGTGGGAGGTGTTTCTGCCCATGGCAGGGAGGTGGAACTGGATGGACTTTGTGATCCCTTCCAACCCAAACCATTCTATCATTCCACAATTCTATGATTTTAGGATGGCAAATACATATGAGATACTCAGAGGAGACAGCGAGATTGCTAGTGGCTCCAAGCAGACAACTGGGGCTGGAGACACTACCAATGCCTTGCAGTATTTGAGGGTGCAATGAAGAGAGGTGGTTTAGGTGCTCCTGGCTCAGCACCACAGTTCCAGTCCACCAGCAGCTATCAGGCAGACACAGCCAACCCGTCTCATCACCTCAGTAAAAAAATTAACTTGCATGTCAAAAAAAAGGAGGCTGACAATTCCCTCCCATCAGCCAAAGGGGCAAACCCAACAGGCTCCTTCAAAGAAAGGCCAGGAGGCTGCTGGCAGGTGCACCCATGGGTCCTATCCCTTGTCCTCACCCTGTGCTGCCCCAGCAGCTGCTGAACTCAGAGCAAGCATCAACTGGAACATGTCCAGCCTTCGTGGGAGAAAACGTGCCAGCACCTTGATGGAAGCAGAGACTCAGCACTGCATTTCAGAGTGAGGTTAAAGCTCAAGTCTTCATAAGTATCCTTTTCACTCTCATCTACTGTGTTAAACATTGTAAGGGTCATACTCAACTACTTAGGCTTTTTGTTATGGCCAGCAGAAAACATTCTGATTCAATTCTAAACTGGGATGTTAGCTCAGTGACACATCAAGAAGAGAACATTCGCTATTGCTCTGCAAGGAAACTGGAGAGCAGGTAAGGAGGAAAAGCACCAGGGCCCAGCTCTTCCTCTGCAGAGGATCCTGGTCATCCCTTCATCCGGGAGGAGCTCAAGGATCCTCAGCACTTCTTAAAGCTTTTATTTCAAACTGCAATTCAAGCAGTAAATACACGGTTACACACCAAAACACAGCCTTTTGCAGAAGAGGTTATCTAAAGGGACTTGGCAGTGGTGGGGAGCACCCACTGTCCAGGGTTTGCCACCATTTCCACTCCTGATTTTTCATCTTGATCCTAATCCTTCTATTTAACCTGAATATTGATAGGTTATTGTCAAATTACTTATCGGGACCCAGAGGCCCATTGGCTTCCTGCAGACATAGCTGGGGCCAAGGATGAGCCCAAGGGTCTTCAGGAGGTGCAAAAAGAGTGAGGCAGGAGAAAAACTAATGAAAGCTGCCCACGCTGAAGACAACCAAGACCCCAGGAGAGCCAGCAAGGGATTTCCCTGGAGAAAGCAGCCTTTTAAACTTCTGGGGAATAAAAACGTCAGGTAAGGGCACAGTGTTTTGTTGCCAGAAGAAGCAACAGGGATGCAAAACTTTTGTCTCCCATAGCAGCAGCGTGAGGGACGAGCGGTGAGGGAGGGGCTTTCCCAGCCAAGGGAAAGATGAAACAACAAAAACAGAAAATAAAAGGTGTGGAGTTCAGTTGGACCCCACATCTCCTACCTGTTAAAAAGAGAAACTGATCTGGTCCCACCAACAAGGAGAAAATGCCAAGGTTAGCAACAATTTAGTCATAACCTTTTGCAGTTTTCGAGCCCCTGCTCTCACACAGGAGATCAGTCCCTTTTACAGAGACCGGGACGGGAAGGGAGGCACCCCAGAGAAGCACAAAGTGAGCATAAATCTCTCTATATATTGGCCCTCGGGCTTCAAAACTCTGAATTTATGAAGGGCTTAACTGTTTCTTTGCTTCAGGGGTCTTGAGCGAGTCCAGAGAAGAGCAACGATGCTGGTGAAGGGGCTGGAGAACAGGCCTTATGAGGAACGGCTGAGAGAGCTGGGGGTGTTTAGCCTGGAGAAGAGGAGGCTGAGGGGAGACCTCATTGCTCTCTATAACCACCTGAAAGGAGGTTGTGGAGAGGAGGGAGCTGGGCTCTTCTCCCAAGTGACAGGGGACAGGACAAGAGGGAATGGCCTCAAGCTCCGCCAGGGGAGGTTTAGGCTGGACATTAGGAAAAATTTTTTTATGGAAAGGGTCATTGGGCCCTGGCAGAGGCTGCCCAGGGAGGGGGTTGAGTCCCCTTCCCTGCAGGTGTTTAAGGGACGGGTGGACGAGGTGCTGAGGGACATGGTTTAGTGTTTGATAGGAATGGTTGGACTCAATGACCCAGTGGGTCTCTTCCAACCTGGTGATTCTATGATTCTATGAGATTCAGTAACATATCTAAACCCACCTGCGCTTTCATCGCCCTCGCTGATGGGCAGGAGAAGCTGAGGTGGGAAGGAAATAGTGAACAACGGCATCAAAATAAGATTTATTATTTAGAACGGAGATTTGGAAGAGACAAACATGGCAGGTAACAACGAAACAATATGCCAGGCTCCAGCTGTGAGAAAGGATGGTACTGAAAGGCTTATGGGCAAAGAGAAATTCCTGTTTCTCTGCTATCAGAACCAAGGGCGAAAAGGTCAGAACATTGTGGTCTGGAACTAAGGGAGAAGCAACTGAGGTCCTTGGCTGCATAGCACAGCAGCGGAGGGCTGGAAGGGTTTGGGGCCCAAACATATCTGCAAGAGCAGGCTTTCCCAGTGCTAAACCCCATCTTTCTAAAAAAAAACCATTGAGTAGTCCTTTATAATAAATGACTACTCATGAGATTATTGCTACAAACTACTTTGTACATCACCTCAGCCCAGGAGACAGCTGAAACCCATCGCCAATGAATCAAGACAAAGAAATCTCCCACTACATAATTTCAGCTCGTTGAAGGCACTTTAAAGTCTTTTAAAAATTGCTCCAATTGCCGACTTCTCTGTAGAAGGATTTGTCTTACATTTAAAATTAGAAGCGACTCAAGAACTGTATTTAACTCTGGCAAGAGAACACGGCCAGTCTATAAGAAAAAGAAAGAGGTAAAAAGGGAAGTGACAAGTATAAACTTACTCTCCAATGAAGTCCTTTAGGTTTCTTTGCTTGATTTAAGCAGATTTAAAAGAGAGTATTATCTTTATAAAAGAACTGTGAGAAATTTATATGGAATTGGAACTTATCTGCCTTGTACTGGAATCGGAACACACCTGCCTAACTTATCTTTTGGAAAATTACGAAACCAAAAGTATTTGAAGGAGTGCCGCCTCCTCCTCCTCCCTCTTCTCCAGCCACTGCTCACAGGAACCTGGCTCACAACAGAAGGGAATATTTGGAACAAAATCCTTTCCCCCAAAATAATTCTCCTTTATTACTTTTTTTCATAACATTTTTGTATTTCCAGCTATAAATAAAAAAAAATTATTAGAAAGAAGTTACAAAATTGCTTCAAATGGATCAGAACGGCACAGAATTTCTCACATAGGATAAATCACTTCCCATCTTCCTCTTCCTCCTCCTTAGCCGCAGCGGGGCCTCGCGCTTGGCACTGTAGCTGTGGGGGCCACGTGTCAGTCGCTGACGATCTCATTTTCAGAATCTACAAAAAAAAATATCCATATATGGATTTCACATACAGGGAACACTGGTCCGGGTTGCCCAGAGCAGTGGTGGCTGCCCCATCCCTGGAGGTGTTCAAGGCCAGGTTGGATGGGGCTTTGATCCATCTGACCTAGTGGGAGGTGTCCCTGCCCACGGCAGGGGGTTGGAACTGGATGGGCTTTGAGGTCCCTTCCAGCCCAAACTATTCTATGAAACCCAACCAAAACCCAACAGGGCCATGTGAGATCATGGGCCCGGAGCACATGGAAGATGCTTCTGCCAGCACATGCAGGCCACCTCACACATTTTGAGTACCGGAGGGCAACAGAAACCAAAATGCTCTGTTTAACACATCGCCCATGTTGTACTGACAGCTCGGAAGCACAAACATGTTTATGTTGGTGGCAGAACATCAGCACCTTGTGGAGTCATAATGGAGACCCAGCTCCTGCAGGGGAAGAGCTTGTCTCCTAGAAGGCAGGATTAGCAAAACCCAGCAAAGACACTCAGTGCTTGCCTCAGTTCTGGGGGCTCTGTTGCTGAGTAAGGAGGGGAGAAGGGATGTGGCTGCAGGAGGCTGCTGGGGCAAGTTGTGGGCATGGGCTTTCCTGTCATGGCCCATGCTCACCTCCCTTGTTTGATGGCAACGGAGCCAGCCTAGGATCCTCCTCCCACCTGGGAAGCAGAAATGCCCTACTCCATGCTAGCAGAACACAGGGCAGGGATGGGATCCACCAGCCTCCCCCTCGCTTCGCAGACGGTCAGCTGGACACCAAGGGGTACAGAGGCACCGAGGGTTTGCAATGACAGCACCAGAACACGCAGTGAGGGCACCGAGAGCACAGCACAAGGCTGAAGCAGCAGCAACACAGGGTGCCACCACCTGTCCCACGCATCCCGCAGCATGTGCCTCACCAGGATATATTGGCTGTGCTGGTGACATGCACCAAAGCTCTTCACTCTACAGCAGGGAAACATGCACACTGTTATTGGGGCTGCAAGCATATATGGGTTTTATATAGCAGGCAGTTTGCTGAATGCTGAACCAGAAGAAACACCACAAGCCTTTTAGAGCAACTGGGAGGAAAAAGGACATCAGGGAAAAGCGCACCATGCAAGCAGATGTTAACTGTGTTTGGCATAGCTCCTGGCAGGTCTTCATGTGTTAGGCTTTGCTTTTATTAAATGCAGTCCCACTTTCCTCCCTTCCATATTTCTTGGTCTGCTTGCACACAGGAAGAATCACTTTCAGGAAGAATCACTTTCAAGAATCAAGAAGCCCTTGATCCAGTGGGAGGTGTCCCTGGCCATGGCAGGAGTGGGAGTGGATGGGCTTTGAGGTCCCTTCCAACCCAACCTATTCCATGGTTCTGTGATTCTATGATCTTGTAGGTACCAACTAACAGTGAGAATAATGTAAGATATAGTCTATCAGGCCTGATAAACCAAACCTGAATGCTGAGGAAGTTTTTGCCTTATTTACAAAGTAATTAAAAAACCCAGCAAAATACTTCTTTGGGCATTTTATGTCATACCCATTTGAGAAGTAGTGGCAGCTGGTTATTTCTCCTTAAATTTCATAGAAATCCACTGGATCAGGTTGCTCCAAGCCCCATGCAACCTGGCCTTGAACACCTCCAGGGATGTGGCAGCCACCACTGCTCTGGGCAGCCTGGGCTGGGGACTCTTAGGTACTTACTCTTACTTTGCCTTTTTGGCATATTTCTTAGATTTTTACAAAGTTTCAGTCCTGAATGTCTCAGATAAAACTACGATAGACACAAAAAGTCCCCAGAGCAGTGGCTCAAGAGGCTCTCACTGCATCCACCACTTCACTTGAAGATCCTTGAGAGCAGTGGTGTCATAGCTGCACTCAGTCATGCCTCAATAATGAAAGGCATCTGCTCCTTTCCAGTGGGAAAAAAAACTATCCTAACTTTTCCTTCTGCCTCGTTAATAAGTGAATCCAACAGTACACTCAATTTATGTCACGAATCCATCCAGTGGATCCATCTAGTTTGCATGTAAGGCCGAAAGCTTGAATTACGCAGCCTCTAAGCTTTTTATATGAAAGTTATTTCAAGGGAGAAGTTTTATAGTCAAACACAGATCCAAGCATATACAGCAGCAAACTTGATAGCCCACTACAAGCATCACTCTAGGAAAAAAATCAGAAAGGATCACAGAATTTGTAAGAGTTGCTGCCTCCTGGTACAAGCTTGACTTTCAGGTGAATCAGTTACAAGTAATCTATTTACTGACTAAAATCAGCACGACGGTGCATCCACGTCATTCTGAGCAGGAAATTCTTTTATAATGCAGAACTTGTAACCTGGCAGCTCCTAAAATCCATTTCATTTTGCTGCACGTCTGGAGCTTATCTGCATTAATAGAAGAACCAGCAGGGTCAGGGCTGGAACATCACCTTCCCACTGCATCTGCAGGGACAGCTCCACAAACAGACCTCCCTGAAGACGCAACTATCACGCCAGCCAAATGTCACCACCGTGGGTGAGTCACAACACAATTCCCATCTGATCCACAGCTCATTTCAGCAGTAGAGAGCCAGGAAAACAATTTTACGAGGGTCCTTCAGAAGAAATACCACGAGGATCAGCGCATTAGCTTGCCCAAATACCCAGCTGATGCTCAGCCTGAAGCACCAGGCAACCACAGCCCAGCACCACAAATCAAAGAAGTTCCTCAAGGATTCAGTCAATAAGAAGTAATCATAGCAAGAAATTCCATGCAGTTATGGGTTTGCTGTTTTATAAATTCAATCACATAGCAAGATATTAATCTGTGATAACAGAAAGCACATAAATTCCCTGCTCATATATTCTGCAAAGAGGCCTTTGCCTACGTGCAGCTCCCCAGCACTGCTGTCCTCCATGGTGACCACCGGGGACTGAGAAGGGCAGATGAGGAATGACAGAACACAAGAAAACTTACTGAGGTATCAAACATAGTCATGACCGATTTCATTTGCGACTGCTGTCTCCAAGCCAACACTTCGAGGATCATCTATTGAAAACTCAGGCGGGGGCTAGTTGGCAGCAAGACAGAAAACAAGGTAGGTTTCTACCATATTAGCTAACATCTGAGACATTAGTCTTTCTCAGAAAGGCTTGAGCCCTTTGTTTAATATGGGGAGGGACAGGGAAAGCAATATTGAGGTCAATTCTTTTCAGAAAGGAGACTTCTGAATATAACTCTCCAAAGCCAGAGTCCAAAGAATGTGGAAGGATAGATGTTCTTCCTAGTCTAACGTGAACAATATTGACATGGACCCACCAAGCGCTAAGTCCAGGGGGCTTGTTTGGCAAAATTCTGAATGTTCTCAGAATTGAAAATAGTGCACTGAGACCACAAAGAAAAAAGTGTGAAGGGAAAGAGCAATTGCTGATGAAGCCAAGTTAAACCAACGACTTATTCAAATGCATTAGGGATTTCCTTCCACAAATACCAAATGGCAAAACCTATAACTCGATTAAGAAATTCATTGCAGAAATACTGCCGTTTAGCACAAGAGCGCCCTATTCCTGAACAGGCAACTCTCTGTAGGAGCAGAGACCGCAACATGTGGCCTGTGCAGTCCCTCATCTTCTCTTTGATAGCAGTCAATGTCCAATACGTCAGAGAAAACTACAGAAGTACAGAGCAAAAAAGGAGGCCTTTGGAGATAGGTGTAACGGAGATATTTAAAAGATGGGTAGGCACACCCTGGAGGAATTTAAATGGTGGGTAGATGAGGTCTCAGAGATATGGCTTAGTAGAGCGCAGGTATGGTTGGACTTGATGACCTCAAAGGTCTTTTCCAATGAAGTAATTCTATAATTCTGATACTGTGATCACAATAGTGAAGTAATATTTTATCTTTAAAGCTGTGGAATGAAGACTAGAGTTGAACATGCAAATAAAATTACAAGGGATGATTTTACATCGTTCTTTTGAATGAAATCTGTATCAGGGAGGTTGAACTGCAATTTGTGCAAGAGCCTTAAACTGCTCAAATGTTTCTCCCTGTCATCTCCTGCTCCCCCCTTGCAACCCCGTGGTACATTAGAAGTGTCGTGGGCCCCTGAAGTACAAGAAAGACATTGAGGGGCTGGAGAACATCTAGAGAAGGGGAACGGAGCTGGGAAAGGGTCTGGGAGCGGCTGAGGGACCTGGGGCTGTTCAGCCTGGAGAAGAGGAGGCTGAGGGGAGACCTCATCACTCTCTTCAGCTCCCGGCAAGGAGGTTGCGGTGAGGTGGATGCTAGTCAGATTAAAAACTGAGGAATCTGCAAATGCCCCCATTGAAACCTTCTCTCTAAAGCTGGAAATCTGTACTGACTTCACATGCATCCTTGCAGACCAGTGCTGGCAACATCAGGAGAAGGCAGAGCTACAGGACACATTTGCAGGCCTGCAGCTGGCAAGGTGAGGAATCCTACCCTGTGGCTTTGACCATTGCTTGCTACACATCAACGCAATAGTCAGAGTCAGGAATACAATTCGTTCAGCTCTAGGATCTGTAGGGAAATACCTTTTTGCATCCAGCCCTGCCACCTCTGATGATGCAGCATGGACCCCTCAGTTCCCTCTTGCTCCTTTGCTCACTTATTCCTCAGAATTTTTCCTGTTTATTTAATCTCATATTATTTGCTCAATTGCCACTGAGGCTCAAAGCACGCTTTGATATGATTGGCACGATGCAGGGTAACAAAACAGAGCTTGAAGTTGAGAGCTGGAAGAATTGCAGCCAAGACGGCCATCAGAAAACTAAAACTATGAATATAGAAATGCAAATATCAACCTCAGAATCATTTTTTGGCCCCAACAGCAGTGAAAGATGCAATAGGCAGGCATACACCCACTAGAGATTTGGAAGCCTCGCTCGCACAGCCCGCCCGCCCTGCCTGTTGCCAGCTCTGCCTGGGCGCACAGCTCATGCAACGCAGCCGCCGGCGTGAGAGGCTCCCAGCGAGCTGCAGCACTGATCGCAGCCGTTCAGACGTATGCAGCACACACAGCAAAGCCGCACGAGTCGATGCACAGGCACACAGAAGCAGGAGTATCAAACCTCTTCCTGCACCTCCTTTCCTAAGTTCTCCTGCAGCTACACCAATGACAGTGACCGCCAAGAGGGTGCTCGCATCGGCACCGAAGTTCCTATCTTCACTTGCTTACATTTAAATGATGCCACCATCAAGTGAAAAAGGCTTCCTTAGTGCTTTTCAGTGTTGGAGAGACACAGTCCAAGTGCCTCTTGCACCACCAACCCATCTCCAGCATCTTCACACGTACCACTGGCAATACTGATGATTCCCTTACTTCAGGTAACCCATTTGATGTTTCAGTCTGCTTTGCAGCAGGCGCAACACCAGGAATACTGCAGCGGGCAGGGGATTTCAAGCCACATAACCTGTGAGATGGCACTGCACAACTTGTGGAGCACTGTTTCACGTCTACAGCTGCCAAGAGGTGGGACGAGTCAGTTATGAGCAGAACCTGAGGAACAGTGGAGGCATCACATCTGCTCCTTCTACACAAACCAAGGGATAAGAGTCTGGAAAATAAAGGTAGAGTTATCCAGAATAGCTGGGAATTGACACAAGTCTATGTTTTAGAAAAACACTGGGTTTTTCACACAATTTTCAAGCACAAAATGTTTATTTTTCTTCTTTTTGATCTATACAATTTCTCGGGGGCTTTAGTGCCACTGACTTTGTCAGTATACAAGGGACGGACTATACAACAGGCAACAGCAACAGAAACTGTAAGAGTCAGTGCAAGCCGAAAGAAAACGGGTGTGAGAACAGACTTTTTCATGTTTGCTCATGAAGCATACAGACATGAATCTAAAAAACCCAAACAAATTAAAAGATACATCTTACAGAGAACAGAAATCTCTTACTACAGTAAGTATTTTGCCCAGGCAGAAGACTCTGCATAATTGTCTATAAAATTCAATTCTAACTGAATTGATGGAATAATATATTCAAAGGGTACAAACCAAATAATTTAGACAGATATAATGCTCAAAGTACAATAGAACTATACAATTCACAGCTTGGCAGCACAAGGCATCTCTGCCCTTCAGCAGACGGCATAGAATGTCATCGCAGTAGAGATACAGAGCAAGGCGCCTTCAGATGCGACCCGTGCCTAGCGCTTTCTCTTGAGAGGAGACTTACCATGAGCAGCCCAGGGTTAGTGGTTATCTCGTGCCTTTAGACTGCGAGGTGCGGATGGAGATACTACGCACGGCAAAAGAGGCAAAAAACAACTTTCAAACAGGAGACAGGTGTCCATGCCACCTGAATTAAACTGAATTAAACCAAAAAACAACCCCAAATCAAACAAGAGAAACCCAAATTTTCCAACAAAAGGTGCTGTGACTCCACAAGTGAATATGAAAAAGAACAGCTTTGCATTTTTATTCTGTTGTAGCATGAATGCTGCCGGCACGTCAGTGGCAAAACACTGTTCTGAGCCTCGGCGGGCAAACCAAAGCCAGAGAACATGAGTGCTGTACTTACACGGTTCTTACAGCAACCTGGAGACGTCTGCTCCGACAGTCAGGGCTTCAGTTAGATTTTTTTCACTTCTGAAACATGCATGAATTTGTAATTTAATTAAATTATAAAAGCCCAGTAGAGGAAAGAAAACGTAATCCAATTGGCTGCTGATCCGGAAGTGTTTGCCTGTCTGTTAGAGAAATAAGTTGCTGGCGACAACAACTTGACCAAAGACGGGGGAAGAGGACGAACTGCACTGCCCGAAGCTATCGCCTGCGCTTATATACAACTGACTCGGCTCACTCTGTAAATGCCTCTATTTTAGAATGTGCACTTCATTACTCCTTGTACAAACACCAACAATTTTTTGATCAGCATCTCAGACAAACCTCATCTCACAATTATTAGTATTTTAAAAGCTTCAGAAATGAAAATTCAACCCATGAATGATGACAAAAGCATTTACAGCAGAATGAAACCGATGACGAATGTTGACTGTAAACATTCGAGATCTTTGCAAATAAAAAGAACTCCAACTCACAACCGGATTGTAAATAAAGCACACCTTTCAAATAATTGTACATCTCTTTCCAGCTGGAACTGAAAAGCTGAAATTCAAGGCACTGAACTCCTGCAGGGGTTAGTACAATTTTCCAGTCATCAATTCAAGTACATTGACTTTAAGGACCGCAAGTGTGAAACATCCGAACGCAACAGAATAAAGTGTCTTCGGCGATGAAATACAAGCAAATATTGCCAGGACAGACAGGCTATCTCTCGTGAAACCATTTCACAGTGATTGCTGATGCAGGGTATGGCTGTGTGTGTACCCGGACCCCCGTCTCCTCCGACGCGGGTAGCATCTACCGATCACTCCAGCGACGGCGCCAACGTCATCGTCCCCTATGGCGCGGCGCTACGTCATGTGTAGGCGTGGGCCCGGCGCCTCGGCCGCAGGTCGCTGCAGCGGCGCTGGGTACAGCCGCAAGCAGCCTTTGCCGAGCGGCGAGAACCGTGCCACGCTCGGCCCTCTGGCAACGCCGGGCTGCGCAACCGGCCTCGACCACTGCACGCCGTAAAGAGGCGCAGGGAAAACTCCTCCGTACTGACAGAAAGGCATCACGTACGGCGTCACTGTGCCAGAGAGGGCAGGCCCCGGCAGAGGCACTGGCAGGGACGGCGGCGCTCCAGGAGCTAACGCAGCAGGCATGGGGCAAGACATGGGAACAACGCACTTTTTCCCCAATCCCGTTCTTACTGCATTAACCTACAAAAAGAGAAATACAAAAAGCATCGCTATTGAGCTCCTCTCTACCTGCCTGAGAGACACGCGTGTCTTTGATCCCGTCTCGCCTAGTCTCCTCCTAAACAAACCGTCTGGCATCCAGCTGGATAAACACACGATATTTCAAACAGGAGAGAGGTGTCCATGCCATCTGAATTAAATTGAATTAAACCATTGGGTGAGCAATGAGCTGAGCGGTTGGGCTCGAAGGATCCCAGGAAATGGGGTCACATCAGGCTGGTGACCAGTCTCTAGCTGGGTTCTGCAGGGATCCACCCTCATGCTCTTTAACATCCTCAAAATGACCTGGATGCAGGACTTGAAGGTTTAATAACCAAGTTTGCAGATGACATGAAACTGAGGGGAGCTGTTGACGTTCTTGAGGACACAGAAGCCCTGCAAAGGGTTCTGGGCAAATCAGAGAGCTGGGCAATCACGAGCCATTTGAAGTCTCGCAAAGGCAAGTGCTGGATTTTGCCCCTGGACAGGGCAGCCCTGGCTGTGGGCACAGAGTCGGGGGAGAGGCTGGAGAGCAGCCCTGGGGAAGGGTCTGGGGGTTCTGGTCAAGGGCGAGTTGAACACAAGCCAGCAGTGCCCTGGCAGCCAAGAGGGCAACCGTGTCCTGGGGTGCATCCAGCATGGCATCGCCAGCCCAGAGATGGAGGGGATTGTCCCCCTCTGCTCCACACTGATCCAGCCCCACCTTGAGCACTGGGGGCAGTTCTGGGCACCACAGGATAAAAAGGATCTGAAGCTACTGGAGAGACTCCAGAGAAAGATGTGCCAGGGGAGGGTTAGGTTAGACTTTAGGAAAAGGTTCTTCCCCCAGAGGATGGTGGAGCACTGGAACAGCTCCCAGGGAAGCAGTCACGGCCCCAAGCCGTTGACCTCAGCCCCATGGTGTGGATGTTGGGGTGTCCTGTGCAGGGACAGGAGTTGGACTCGATGATCCTTGGGGATCAATATTCCAACTCAGAATATTCCATGATTCTGTGATTCTCTATCTGTGCTAGGACCACAGTGGCTGCTCCCCGCAGCATCACAGCCCCAGCTATGGGCAGCATCCCCGCCCCTCTCCTGGCAGCCGGCAGGGATGGGTTTTCTTTTTCTGTTTTTGTTGTTTGTGGGGGCTTTTCCCCCTTTTCTTTTTAGTTTGTTTGTTCTTAAAGACAAAAACACAATTATTAGCAAAGTTGATATGGGGAGGAGGGGAAAGCTGTCT
Source organism: Phaenicophaeus curvirostris (assembly GCF_032191515.1). NCBI lineage: Eukaryota > Metazoa > Chordata > Aves > Cuculiformes > Cuculidae > Phaenicophaeus > Phaenicophaeus curvirostris. The sequence goes on along the minus strand of NC_091402.1, from coordinate 1,958,303 downwards.
GAATATCATGTTACTGTTCCAGGAGGCAGGAAACATTGCTGAACAGGGAAGAACTGAATGCCACAAAAAGCCATGAAAACCTTCAAATGTCCAAAGTCACCCACGTATTTCTTATATTGGGTTCTATGCATCAAAGTAAATAAATAGAACCAAATGCAGAATTAACCCGAATCTCGTATTCTTGCAGCCATCTAAGCCAAATCTCATATTTTTACAGCCATGTAACCCAAATCTTCTATTTTTACAGCCATCTAAGCAAAATCTCCAGTTCTTACAGCCATCTAACCCACATCTCTTGCAGCCATCCTCAGAGCAGGTTTTAAAATCTCTTACACACATTTCTGTAAAAAGGTATGTGGGCTGTTTGGCCTCATTGAACTAAGGGTAGTGAAGAATGGCAGCACGCGATTTTCCTCGGCAGTTAAATACCCAGCGTCGGTGGCAGCTGAGATCGGGCAAGGTAAAGCAGCAAGCACCCAGCAGGAGCTTCTCCCACCTTGGGGGCTACGGGAATCAATTCCAGCTATTTTCCTAAAATTCTATTCACATCCACTTCAATGATTCAGGTTTTGTGTGCAAGGGGCAGTGAAAGTGCTCTCCCAAGTGATGGCAGAGCTTCCCAAATGATCCATACGCTCCATCACGCGCACTGCCATGGAAACAACCGTTACCCAGGATGCTGCCCGATCTCTCTGTGCACTGGGTTTGCAGCATTGCATTACGCTTTTAATTTCACCAAAGTTACAACTCCCTGCTGTCGTCCCCACCAAGCCAGCCCAGCTTAATTTAAAAAGGGCATTTTCTGAGTCTGGGAATCTCCCAGTTATCTGATGTCTCAAAATACATTGATAACATGGATATGAGGGTGGAATTGCAGCAGAAAAAATTAATAAGTGCAAGCAATTCTGCCCCTGTATTAGGTGCTGGTGAATCCTGAGTTCAGTTTTGGGTCCCTCACTAGGAGTAAGATATTGAGGGTCTGCAGTGCATCTGGAGAAGGACAACAGAGCTGGGGCAGAGTCTGGAGAACAAGTCTCAAGAGGAGAGGTTGAGGGACCTGGGGCTGCTTAGTCTGGAGGAGGCTGAGGGGAGACCTCATCGCTCTCGGCAGCTCCTGGAAAGGAGATCGTGGTGAGATGGGTGCTGGGCTCTTCTCCCATGTAACAAGGGATGGGATGAGAGGAAATGGCCAGGGGACATTTAGGCTGGATATCAGGGAATACTTCTGTACTGCCAGAGTGGAGAAGCACTGGCAGAGGCTGCCCACAGCAGTGGTGGGGTCTCCATCTGTGGAAGGGTTCAAACAATGTGTAGATGTGGCACTTTTGGACACAGTTTAGCAGGGACAGTGATGTTAGGCTGACGGTTGGACTGGATGACCTTAGAGGTCTTTTCCAACCTTAACCACTCAATGATTCTATAAGACTGTGCGGAATGCTTCCTTTGTGTTTCTGATTTTAGCATCTCTTCCCCATTAAAAGTACAATTGGCACTCCGGGATTTCCCACTTTGGGGTATTAGTTTGTACTCCAAAGCAAAGTTTAGAAAAACAGAGAAATATCTTAAATCCTCCTTTGCTTCACTGTCTCCAGTTCTACTCTAAACTTGAATCTGATGATGAGCATCAAACTAAGAGAAAGAGCTGCCTCTGGATAATGAATTTAACATCACTAATGTATAAAAATCCACCAAAATGAAGAGCAGAAACCAAAGAACAGAGGAAATGAGATCGTAGCTTCAAGGCCCAAAGACTTCTGACCAGGTCAGATGGGGCTTTGAGCAACCTGATCCAGTCAGAGGTGACCCTGCCTTTGGCAGGGGGTTGGAACTGGATGGGTTTTGATATCCCTTCCCACTCAAACCATTCCATGACTCTATAATTATTAGATACACGTTTTAACATTCTTAAAATGACGGTTTCCACCAAACAAACTGTGAGTGGGTAACAACGGATGCCTGTAAATGCACCAACAGATTGTACATTAGCATTGAAAGTGGCCCGGTTTAAAAATTCTAATAATTATTAGCTTATTTTCAGTTCCTTTACAATGGTTAGAAACTCACCTCTACCTGATTTGTGCTTTTTGACTTTTATATCACTTAGTGAAGCACCAGCTGTATTTAAGGCTATGTACGTACAACCAGAACAAAATTACATCATGCTCCGAACGCCACCGTTACACACACTTATCAAAACTTGTTCAAGTCATGACAAATGCACGTTAATGATCTAAGGTTGCTTCCTCTACCTTTGTCACATACTTCAAGAGAGAAAATCACACACTTTAAGACGCCGCAATGCATCTAAGCTCCAGCATCTTGCCCTAGGTAGAAATCCCTTAGTTAAAGAAATTTGTTTCTATCATGTTTTAACTAGCTGTGTTGACTCAACACTGACAGAAGTCGAAACAATCCATGTGGGGAGGGAGTCAGTAAGGCCTTCTACAGACAGCTGGAAGCAGCCTCATGACCACAGGCCCTGGTTCTCACGAGGGATTTCAACCACCCTGATATTTCCTGGAAAGACAACACAGCCAGGCTGTGTCCAAGAGATTCCTGCAGAGCATGGATGGAGAGGAGGAAACCTCATCATGCTCTACAGCTTCCTCACAAGGGAAGGAGGTGCCGAGCTCTTCTCTCTGGTGAAGAATGACAGGACTCGAGGGAAGTGTTAGGTTGGACATTAGGAGACGGTTCTTCCCCCAGAGGGTGGTGGAGCCCTGGAACAGCTCCCAGGGAAGCAGTCACGGTGCCAAGCCTGACAATATTCCAGAAGCTTTCAGCCAACACCCTCAGCCCCACAGTGTGAATGTTGGGGTGTCCTGTGCAAGGACAGGAGTTGGATTTGATGATCCTTGTGGGTGCCTTCCAACTCGGGACATTATATGATAACTTTTTGACACAGGTGGTGGAGAAGTCAGTGCTGCTGGCCCTTGCAGTAACGAACAAAGAAGGACTGGTGTGGGGACAGCCTTGGCTGCAGTGACCACAAGAAGGCTGAGTTCAGGATCCTGTGTGGAAGAAGCAAGAGCGATAAGCAGGATTACAAGGACTTCAGAAGAGCTAACTTTAGCTTCTTCCAAGACCTATATGGAGGACTCCCACGGGTTAGGGCTCTAGAAGGTAGGTGGTTTCAGAAGGCTGGTCCAACACTTTTTTCTCCAAGCTCAAGATTGATGCATCCCTATGAGTAAGAAATCAAGCAAAGGAGGCATGGATGAGCAAGGAGCTTTTGGAAAATCTCAAATAGAAGAGGGAAGTTTATGGAATATGGAAAAAGAGATCATACAATCATAGAATCACCAGGTTGGAAAGGACCCACTGGATCATCAAGTCCAACCATTAAACCACTTGGGAGGAATACAGAGTCACTGTCAGAGTATCCAGGGGGAAAATGAGGAGGGCTAAGGCCCACTTGGAATTAAATCTGGTAAGACACATCAAGGACAACATGAAAGGCTTCTTCAAGTACCTCAGCAGCAAAAGCAAGACTGAGGAAAATGTGGACCCATTGCTGAATGAAGTAGGTGCCCTGGTGATGGAGGATGCAGAGATGGCAGCGTGATTGAATGCCTTCTCTGCTGCTAAGGCCTTCTCTCAAGATTCCCAGATTGGGAGGGAGGGAGGGAGGGAGGGAGGGAGGGAGGGAGGGAGGGAGGGAGGGAGGGAGGAAGGAAGGAAGGAAGGAAGGAAGGAAGGAAGGAAGGAAGGAAGGAAGGAAGGAAGGAAGGAAGGAAGGAAGGAAGGAAGGAAGGAAGGAAGGAAGGAAGGAAGGAAGGAAGGAAGGAAGGAAGGAAGGAAGGAAGGAAGGAAGACTGCCCCTTGGTCAAGGAGGATTGAGTTAGAGATCACTTAGGCAAACTGGACACCCATAAATCTGTGACCCCTGAAGGGATGCACCCACGAGTGCTAAGAGATCTGGCAAATGTTATTGCTAAGCCACTCTCCATCACCTTTGAAAGGTCATAGGGAACAGGAGAGGTGCCTGAGGCCTGAGCCAATGTCACTCCAGTCTTCACAAAGGGCAAGGAGGACCAATGAGGAACTACAGGCCAGCCAGCCTCACTGCCATCCCTGGAAAGGTGATGAAACAGCTCACTCTGGATGCCATCTCTGTGCATCTGGAAAAAAAGAAGGTTATCGGGAGTGGTTAGCATGGATTCAATGGGAGGGGGCAATCATTCGACCAATCTGTTAGCCTCCTGTGACGGCATAACTGGATGGGTAGATAAGGGGAGAGCAGTGGATGTTGTCTACCTTGTTTCCAGCATGGCTTTGAACATAACATCCTCATTGGCAGAAGGAGCTTGGCTTAGAAGTGGGCAGTGAGAACAGGCAGCTCAGAGGGTTGGGATCAGCAGTGCAGAGAATTGTTGGAAGCCTGTGGCCACTGATGTTCCCCAGGGTCAGTACTGGGCCCAGTCTTGCTCATCATCTTCATTAATGACCTGGATGAGGGGACAGAGTGCACCCTCAGCATGTTTGCTGATGATGCAAACTGGGAGGAGAGGCTGATCCACCAGAGGCTGTTCAGCGAGACTGAGACAGGCTGGAGAGTTGGGCAGGGAGGAACTTCAAGATGTTCAACCAAGGCAAGTTTGGACCCCTGCACCAGCACAGGCAAGGGGCTGACCTGCTGGAAACCACCTCTGTGAGAAGGACCTGGTGTCCTGGTGTACAACAAGCTAACCATGAGCCAGGACTGTGCCCCTGGGTGCAGCCCACAGGCCACAGAAATGAAGGGACTGGAGCATTTTTCATATGAGGAGAGGCTGAGACTTCGATCTGTTCAACCTGGAGGAGACTGAAGGGGGATTTCATCAATGCTGATCATTATCTAAAGGGTGAATGTCAAGAGGCTGTGATCAGACTTAGTGGTGCCCAGTGACAGGACGTGGGATACTGGTCATAAACTGGAACCCTGGAAGTTCCACCTGAACATGGAGGAAAAAACTTCTTTCCTGTGAGGGTGATGGGGCACTGGAATAGGCAGCCCAGGGAGGTGTGGAGCCTCCTCTGCAGATATTCAAACCTGCCTGGATGAGCTCCTGCGTAACTGTGATTTAGCAGGGATTTTTCTGGGATTCTGTGATTTTATCTTGCACGCAGGTGCAGACCGAAACATCAAAATCAACATGCACTGGAAAAGGAATCGAAACAGTACAAAGGGCTATGGATTTCCCTGCTCTAGAAAAGCCGTGAGACTACAAGTCATTTTATTCACAAAAATCAAAGGGAAGCAGATGGACATTCATGTGGTGAATGACAAGGTGTATACGTACACTGCAGCCAAAGTCAGGGTTAGAAAGAGAATCGGATCGATATTTCCTGAGGGACCAGGACAGGCTGTGGAAATGGGGCTGTGTGAATCTCATGAAGTTCAACAAGTCTATTGCGCCTGGGTCAGGGCCATCCCAAGCACAAATCCAGGCTGGGCAGAGAATGGATTAAGAGCAGCCCTGAAGAGAAGGACTTGGGGTGCTGGGGGATGAGGAGCTCAACATGAGCCAGCAATGGGGGCTTGCAGCCCAGAAACCAACCGTGTCCTGGGCTGCATCCAAAGCAGTGGGACCAGCAGGGCCAGGGAGGGGATTCTGCCCCTCTGCTCTGCTCTGATGAGACCCCACCTGGAGCCCAGTGTCCAGCTCCGGAGTCCTCAGCACAGGAAGGACATGGAGCTGTTGCAGCAAGTCCAGAGGCGCAGTGTCAATGGTGAAGGTATTTCACCTTAGAGCACGAACCCTACAGCCTCAGGGGGCTGAAGCTCACAAGTGATGCTGTGAACCTGTAACCTCTCCTGTCACTCACCAGCTGGCTAATTCTATGCTGGAATGACATATTTGATATCTGCAGCTCCCCGTTTGCCCGGGTGACTTCTCCTTTTAGTTACTACCTTGTCATTTTTGCAAGTTTGTTCAAAAGGTGCCAATTGCGACACAAGTTATCGATTACAGTAAGTACGCAAACTATGGAACACTGTACCCTCGTGGTGATAAGGCTTCAGCTTCCAGTGCAGCTTCTGGGCTTTGGTATTCTGATCACAGCTTGAAGACACAGGAGTGAATTGTTTCATATATTCTGAAGTTACTTTAGGAATTGAAAATAAGTGGTAACATATCAAGAGACCTGTATCCAGCTCAAGCAATCAATGCTCAGAGATCACTGAAAACCAAAAGATCTTTATAACCACTGCCTGCAGTCATATAGGACATGTGTTTTCTTTCAGGAGGAGGAGAGGATTTTAAATGTGGGTAAAGCATAAGTGGACTTCTTTCCTAATTGAACTTTAGGTGATGCAGCTCAATCTACTCTGCTCTCATGAGACACCACGTGGACTCCTGTGCCCAGTTCTGGAATCTCCAACAAAAGAAGGATATGGAACTGTTGGAAAAGGTCCAGAGAAAGCCGCGAAGACGATCAGAGGGCTGGAGCACCTCTTCTATGAGGACAGGCTGAGAGAGTTGGGGTTGTTCAGCCTGGAGAAGAGAAGGCTGTAGGGAGACCTTAGAACAGCTTCCAGAACTGGAAGAGCCTCCAAGAAAGCTGGAGGCATGTAGGGTTAGGACAAGGGGGAATGGCTTTAAATTGGAAGGAGGAAGACTTAGATTAGACATTAGGAAGAAATTCTTCACCATGAGGGTGGGGAGGCCCTGGCCCAGGTTGCCCAGAGCAGTGGTGGCTGCCCCATCCCTGGAGGTGTTTAAGGCCAGGTTGGATGGGGCTTGGAGCCCCTGATCCAGTGGGAGGTGTCCCTGCCCAAGGCAGCGTGGTGGGACTGGATGATCTTTAAGGTCTCTTCTAACCCAAACCATTCTATGATTCTTGGATTCATTACCCACTTCTAATATGACTGAGCCAACTATGGATGGCATCACTTCATTTTTAATATCACAATATTAATGTAATTCTGTTTGTGCTGCTGCCTGTCTAGAGCCCAAGAAAGTCAGCTGCCCTGGCTGTAGGCAGGCTGATAAAGTAGACACAGGCTTAAACTTAATGAATTTATCAAAAGTACTACAAAAACTAGTCTGTCATCACTATGGAAAAAAGTCTGTCTGCTAGAGATATTTAACTGGGATATTTTTTCTTTTTTTTTTGCAAGGGAGAATCGTTTGATATCCTAAAACATATTCTATATTATATGGGAAGTACATTAAATACTCCATCCCCTTTCTCTCTGCATCTCCACTGGCCTCCTGTAGAAATCAATACACTTAGTCACTCGACAAATACCTATGGTGGTATCTCTACTTGTTGCCTTTGCACCTCTGCTCACACCTGCTCACACCTCCTCACCTACGCTTGACAAACTCGCAGTGCACTAATAAACCTCTGCCAGATGGCAAGTACCTACCAGGTAAAAGCCACTTCTTGCTTCTGCTTCCCAAAGCTCCTGCCTTTTGCTGCAATTCTTCCCTTTAGCAAAGAATTATGGAACGGGTTGTGTTGGAAAGGACATCAAAGCCCATCCAGTCCCACCCCTGCCACGGGCAAGGACACCTCCCACTGGATCAGGGGCTCCAAGCCCCATCCAACCTGGCCTTGAACCCTCCAGGGATGGGGCAGCCACTACTTCCCTGGGCAAACTGGGCCAGGGCCAAGTCAACCCAAACCATTCTATGGTCTGTGATTATAAAGATTTATGTTCTTACATTAGAACTGAAGAACTCAGGTAGTTTTGCTGTGAATGCTGACCATAACTACCACAACCCATTCTAAAAATACAAGGTTGGATTATTTTTCTTATTTTTCTTCATCGCATTTTGATGGCTATGTTAGCAGCATCACTGTTTTACTTTTGGATGGTCCAACCACCACTGAAACAGAACCGTCTGAATCACAGGGCTAGAGCTGGCAGCCAACACAAGCAGGTCAAGGACGCCAACACATCTTTTTTTATTACCCTTTCCAGTATGCTGAACCCCCTAAGTTATTAGGCGTTACTGAAGATCTGGGTTTGTGCTCTTCCAGGTTCCTGGAAAGCTACTTTGACTCGGCTTGAGAAGGCACTGTTAAACAGCTTCAAACACAGATTCATCCTATTTTTTTATTATTCTTCCAATCCAGCGGAGACAGAAGACACAGTAAACGGTGTTAATAGTCCTTCCGCTCCATTTTTGCATCAGTGGTTATGTCCACAACGCCTGCTTCCCAGGCAGCCAGCTCATTAAAACCAAGATGTACTAAATGCAAACAGATGTGCAGCTATTACTGATGGTGCCTAAACTCCCAGAGACGACACCAGCCGACACAGACCTGCACGCTTCCCAGGAACAACCTTGGGACTTGGAACATGGACTTAGAACATGATTACAGCTTTTGGGGGGGACAATATTTTTTTCTTTAAAACCCGTGGAGCTACGGAACAGTATGAAAAATAGAAAAATACTTTTGGTAAGCCCTTTATTCCCAAGTGTCTTCAGATAACACCCTTAATACACAAAAGTCAGTGCTCTTCACACACAAGGCAGCTCACGTTCCTAGGCTACTCCTTGACCGGTGGTAAGCACCATTACCTGTGAGAGAGGATGATCTCATCATGTCTGCAGCATGGATGAGCACAAGAGAAATAATTTTGACTTCAGTGCTTCCTAATGTCTCACATTACAGGGCCACAAAGTTGGTGAAGGGTTTAGAGGGGAAGCTGTGTGAGGAGCGGCTGAAATCACTGGGTCTGTTCAGACTGGAGAAGAGGAGACTGAGGGGAGACCTCATTGTTCTCTTCAGCTTCCTCACAAAGAAAGGAGGAGGAGGAGGTGCTGAGCTCTTCTCTCTGGACTCAACGGAATGTCAGGAAGATGTGCCAGGGGAGGGTCAGGTTGGTCATTAGGAAAAGGTTCTTCCCCCAGAGGGTGGTGGAGCCCTGGAACAGCTCCCAGGGAAGCAGTCACGGCACCAAGCCTGACAATATTCCAGAAGCCTTTGGCCAACGCCCTCAGCCCCATGATGTGAATGTTGGGGTGTCCCATGCAGGGACAGGAGTTGGACTTGAAGATCCTTTCCAATTCAGAACATCCTGTGATTCTATGATTTCAAAACATTGGTGAAGAGAACCCACATGTATTTCCATATTTAAATAAAGTATTTGAAAAGGAACATTTCAGTGCTGGATGCCTGAGTGTCCCCCCGCCAACTTCTCATATGTATCAACTAGCATTTGCAGCCAAAGCGACAGGTAACTTCCACAGAAACAAAGCAGATTTTAAAGTTTTCCTTTGCATCCTGATTACTGCATGGCTTTCCACATTTCTGTTAATAAAGAGGATGCAAATAAAACCACTAACTCCTACTAAGCACATCGCCAATTTCTCTTCTGAGCTGATTTCCAAGCTTATAGAGTAGCTTACACTTAGTTTATAAAAAGGTGCCAACAATATAGGGTATTCACACAGCAAACAGTTTGCAGACAGTGGTAGAAGCATCTTGAGAAAAAAGATAACTCAGGGTGAAACAGAAGATTTGAAATCGGCCACACAACTACCCTGTGTATTAACAACAGCGGGTGGACAGTAGAAGTAAATATTCAAATAAAATGAAATAAAATAATTCTACGTCTCACCAATAAGGATTTGTTGCAACATCCCTCTGGCTAGAGACTGAAAATAAATGAATAAAGAGTAGAAAGGGGTGGTTTGGTTTGACGTTGCCTTTGTCTCACCTTGTTTAACGGAAGCCCTAGACTGTCACCCCAGCAGGATGCTCGTCACCTGCATGGCCTGTGTGTCACGTACAAGAGCTCCATACAGAGCCGGTTCCAGGGAACCCGTAAGTAACAGAGAACCATGGGTCAACCCACACACCCCGTACTCCTACTGAAAAACTCTTCAAGGAGCCATCTTTCCAGCCAATAACCTCCTGAGACAATTTAGAAGTGAAGGCACGAATAGCGCCTCCCTCCTGCCCCTCATTTCTGATCATCACACGGGACCATCAACAGCACCTCCTCAAACCACCCAGATCGAAACACGAGACCACCTGCCCCAACAGATTCCTCCTAGTTTCCTCCAGTCATAAAAGAAAGGTATAAGAATCACCACATTTCCAATTTCTCTAGCCTTTATTTCCAACACAAAAATAATTATTAACTTTATCTGACGGGCTGGAAATCTGTTTAGTGCTCCTGACTCTTTCCTTGCAAAGACATTTTTGTATTTGATCAAAAAGATGATGAAAAGATGGTCTTAACAGAAGGACTGAAGAAGCTTTTTATGCTTCCTGCTAGAAAGCTATTTTTTCCCATCATTTATGTGATTTCCTGAGTTCTTTTTGTATTTTCAGTACCAGTTTAAAAGGTGGACTCAATGGTGACTCAGTGCAGGTATAACATCTCCCCATGTAATTCATCACTCCAAGAACTGGTGTTATGGGGCACTTGTCTGGCCGTCCAGACCAAGGATCCTTTCCTACAATTTCCGTCCTCCTCTTTAGGTTATTTATCTCCAAACACCATGGAGCTCTCTCCTCCTTTAACTTCAATTTCCCCTTTAGGGTGAATTTCAAAAGGGAAAAGTGGCAGAATGATGCTCAACCACCAGAATAGCCCCTGTGCTGTAGTAGAATTGTTTTATATCACATCCAGCCTGAGAATTAACAGGGTCTTCATTCAATATCATTGTAACTCCAGAACGGGTTTATACTGATTAAACCCTCACTGCACAGAAGAATTACTCGCTCTCTGTTTTTCATTGATTTGTGGCAACTGAAAACTGACACAACATTTCTTAATACACTTGCACAGATGCTTTTCCCTCTGAAGTCAGTGACCCTGCTAACTCTGAAACCAGCAGGAACCAAAGCTGATGTGCCTGTAATAACTGCTTTGGCACGTCTCACATCATCAATAACTACAGAGCTATCGCTGCTGCATACAAGTTTTTTCCTGCCTTCAACATGCCAAAAAGGTGATGGTTTACTATCCAGATGCAGTTATCTTGTTTTTAAAGGATTACAAAACCTCATTGATTTTGCTTTCACTATTTCTTTGCTTTTAAAATTAACTTATTTTCCTCTACTTTGGCTCAATTTCCAGTCTTCCAAAAAAATGCATCCAGCAAAAGTTATTAGTTAACGAATCTTCCAACTGTGAGGAGGAGGAAGAGATCTGGAAACACAGACCAGGGAGAGACAGAATGGTAAACCAGGATTCTGGATACATCCTCACTCCTTTCTGTGCCTGCCTCTGTATCATCACTCAGCCGGGAAAACAAGCACCAAACGCACACTCAAATGCACATCGCAATGTTTTTTTTCTGGTGCTGGAAATAAGAGAGGATGAATTTGGGGGCTTAACATTTCCATTTTGTTGTAGTTTCCTTTCACTGCATTTCTGAGGACGGTATCTTTATGAGGCAGAGAGCCTCAGAGATGCCTCGTACAACAAGCAAAGGTCAGAAACACACCCAGCTGCCCTCTGTCGCGGCGCAGTACTCGCTCTGCTTCCACTACAAAAGAGTCGCTACCACCAAGCCACCAGCCCAGCCACCATTCTGTCTAAGGAAGATTAGCACTAAACATCAAAAAGAAGAAAACTTTATGAATAGTTAAAACTTAAGCTGAATAACATACAGTTAATGGCATGAATATTGCTGTATATTGCTGTTAATAAGCAGTTGCAATTTAAAAATATATATATTTTATATATATATATATATTGCAGCCTGTATATCCCTCAAGATTATTCCAGAAAAATTATTTTAAAAAAACATCTGGGTTAGTACTTAAGGTAAAGAGATGGACATTTATAGGAAGTTATCTATCTGAAGTAATTTTAATTTATGTCCTCCTCCAAATCTGAGTTCTGCACAGGCTTTCAGACACATAGCAAAAGATACGTCCTTCAAGGAGTGCCACTTACTCCACACGTCTCATTCTGCGTTTGCATGGCATTAGCCTTTGGCTCCATGTCCTGCCTTTTTTGGTTCTGCTTCAGTTGGTTTAAAGAAGGTTTTGTCTGTGCAGCTCCAACAGTTTTGCTTGTCCACTGGTCAACCAGCTTGTGAAGATCGTCTGTGAACATCCCTTTCTTGTTGTTACTGTTGTTGGCCTGAACCTGCAGGTTTGATTGCGGGAGGGGCTCAGGACACGTTACGAGACTGTTTGTCGAGGATCCTGGAAAATCACACACAAAGAAAGTTGAGGATGGCATCTCCGCTTCCCTACCTTGCTGCTCAAACAGTTTCTCATCTACTGAAATTCAAATAGTGGCTTTTTGGACTTCTAACCCTCTCCCTCCTTTGTACAGAACACCTTTGCTTAAAGAAATGGTCCAAGTCCAATGCATTCGTATTTTCCATCACATCGTGTCACCTCAGCCGCTACCTGCTGCGCCCACAACTTCTCTCTAGGTGGAATTAATGACTCGGAGAGAAGAAGCGAATGCAGTCCCAGTACCACAGACACCCCAGGGCTTACAAAGTCTCTTTGGGGGGGACTGCCACGAGCGAGTGGGAGGGAGGACGCATTCCTTGCTAAACCTACAGGCATTTAAAAAATGAATTTGCCATTTACTTTACTGTCCTCTGGGAAAAAGCATAAGTGTCATTTAGATTACAAGTAGGGCTGGCTGCTATGCCTCAAAGGCTCCGGGATGCCAGAATCTCTCTTGATGATGTTAGGATCATTTACTCTGCATATTTTCTGGGGAAAACCCCACCAGGACCATGAACGTACAGCAGAAAGAGGAGAGAGGAGGACATAGTGGGGGTATGAGAATTTGATACAAAGATAGAATTTTTGGTATAGATAAAAGTAGACAGGAAGAGTGCTGACAGAGATTTAATTCTATATATTCACTTATTTCTAGAAGAATGAGGAAAAAAAAAATCTCTTTTTATGTGTTGGTAATCACACGTGACACAGCAAAATCAGCCGGGAAAAGCAACTGAGAGAGCCTGAATTTGACCTAAGCAAAAAATAAAAAGTGAATTTTCAGCTAAAATATTTGATGCAGCTAAAGATTTGAAATAGAGACCATCTCTCCAAGCAAAAAGTTCAGAGAACTGTAGTAAAATTATTATATAAGCAAACATGAACATTCAGTCTTCATTGTTCTGTTAATCAGTAACCAACCAAGTAAACTAATTAGTCCTATGGTCATATAAAATACGTTAATAACCTTTAAATGATCATGCATTCAACCTGCAACGTAACTTTTAAGTGAACACTGCTCATTTCCTTTTCCTTTGCTTGGGGGAAAGGGACCAGTGAGAAAAACAAGTATTTTTACAGGAAAGCTCTTCAATGAGTGTTCAATATTTCATGCAGCTCAACAGGAATGAGATTGGTTTAACCTATCAATTCCTCCAGCAGAGAACTGCAGTCATATAGAGGTGGATATTTCAGAAAGACAAACACGGAACCCAGTTTTCTTGCCGCATGCGTGCACAGTCACACACACAAAGAATACCACAACCATCTTGCAGCATGCGTGGTTCCCAAGACATCACAGCACATGCATTACTATGAAAGTATCACATTGTTTACAGTCTAATTTCATATCAGTATAAATGCATCAGCTCTATTTTTAAAACAACTAGCTTTTAGTAAAAAAAAACCAAACCATAAAAAAGCAAAAAACATCCCATGCCATGAAGGAAATACTGAGAAACAAAAATGGGATAGTTACTACTACTGTGATCTTTGCCTAGACATAGTCGTTTCAAGGTGGACCCTACAAGGTAAAACAATACAAGACATACAGAATTAGGTAAGACTAAACACAACAAATCTGATGGACAAGCTTCTGTACTTTTAAGCAATCAGAAAGTAGTTATTATGCAAGAAAGGACAGACAAAGTCAGCAGTTCAGGTGAGTAAAGGAAGTCTAAATACTGGACAGCTCAACCCTTTCTTAATGTGCAGCCATTCAGAAGCTTTGAGAAGTACAATAGTGTGCCAAAAGCAAGGTCTCATGACTTAAAGATGCATTTGGTTGGGGTTTTGGTTTGGCTTTTCTTTATCATTTTCTTTTTTTTTTTTTTTTTGTGTCCGAATTGCCTTGGCTTCCCAATTGTAGGTTTTGATTCCAACTCTACTTATGCAGGAAATGATGTCAATTCAGTTTGTGACAGGAGGCCAAAAATGCTTTCAGGAACAAGTCAAGCTAGTCTGGCTGCAAAGACAAACTGTAAAACAACCCTAGAACTCCTGTTTTACAAGTCCAAAAAGATACATTGTTCTGCAGGTCTGAGGCCAATTGCTTCCAAATGCTTTATTAATAGGATTTGTGTCTAAATGTGAGGTTCTGAACTTCAATTGAATGCAACGGTGAATGAGTTTCCCTTAAGCATTGTCCAAGTGGAGAAAAATAAGCCAGCATTGTAGCTGAGTTTTCATTTAACCAAAATACGTTTCGGTTTTTTTTTTTAATTATTTCATCCTTCATCATGATTTTACGTATCCTGTCGGATACAGAGCTCCAGAAGTGTACTGAGAATCCTACTCGACTGTCAGATCTCGCCAGACATAAGCATCGTTTCTATTTCAGTGCCAAATTTCCTGAAAGGTATTTTGGACTTGGGAAGAAGAATATCATTATGAGATGTGAGGAGATGAATATCTGATGTGGGGCATTATCGTGGAGAAGCACTTGTAAACATGAGCACAACCAGAGAGTGGGGCCAAAAAGCAAGATAAGGGATGGATGTGCTTTTTCTCTACAGCAAACCAGTGTCAAGGTTTTACGTTACTGTGCCAGAAATGCAGATGTAAAGTCAGAGATTGCAGGTCCATGTTGACAAAGGCTCTGAACGAGTCTTTGAAGGAGAAAGGAGACACATCAGTCCAAGACTGAGGAAGAGAAAGGAAAGGAAAGATGGAGGGAAAAGAGGGAGAAGAAATGTTTGTGCTTTGATATGGGTGGCATGAGGAGGAACAGGAGCATCGCTTTGAAGGATTTTCTTATTATTTCATATCGTTTAATGAGGTTTCTATTCCAGGAGAATCAGGACATGACTACAGCAATGCCTTATGAAAGCATAACCAGGTTTAGCTTCTCAGCTTAAAGCCTAGATAACAAACACAAGTCACATTCACAACTGAAAAATCTGCATTGTATTTTTAATTATTTTACCTCTTGCCCCTCAAATATACCTTACCTTGCCTATCTCAAAGTTAGCTAGTGACTCCCATTATGGAAATATCAGTGGCAGCGATACTAGAATGCTATTTGCTTACCTATTCTGCATGTAGTAATAGGCAGCATTTGGCACAACATGTATGCAAATGAAAAGCAACTGCCTGCAAAATATAAAGGTAGGCAGCTGACTGCTGTACGTGCTCAAACGCAGGTAAAAAAGTTTAATCAGCAACCCCTCTGCTTCCTGAACACCCAGTCACAAGTTTGTACCTTGGGTGCCAAATCAAACCTGTCCCCCCGCCCCGTACATGTAGGGAAGGTACAGAGAACAGTGATGCTAAGCAGATCCACAAAATACCAGCACGAGTGGAGCCAAGGGCAAGGGAAATCTCACAGGAGAGTCAGTCACCAAAGAGAGAGCTATTTCCTCCAGACTGTATCACTCCAGCACGTTGCTTGGGAGACAAGAAACATTACTGAAGCGGTGATATTGCCTGAAGCAGGGACTGACAATCATCGGTTTGAATTTCAAACTCAATTAAGAATGCACTTGGTTCACCTAATTCACCAGATTAATTGTATTATCTCTAAAATCAAGGTGTTTAATAGCTGTAAAGTTTCAGAGATGAATCATAATTAAGATTCAATCCAACACTGCAGAAGTTCAGCTGAGTGTTTTACCTCCAATTCCAGATTTCTTATCTCAGAAATTAAGGAGCTATTATATCATCCGGGACAGAAAAATCTACTGTCCTACATTTGCACTCTAATAGCTGCCAAAAAGCTTGAAAGCTAAAATAAAATGAAATGGCAATGAATTGTTAAACCATTTCCGTAATCACATATGCACATGCAATATATTAATTATTCCAGACTTGACAAAAATTGCTTTACACAAGCTTTCAAGTCTCAGCCACACAGGGCTTTTGAAAATTCAACTCACCAGCAGCACAAACTCTTCCTAAGACAAGTTGCAATTTCACCCAGGCTAAAACTATCCTGAAGCCCATCAGGAATATTTTATTCCAAGAAAAGCGCAAAGGAAAAGTCAACCTTGGATATGGGGAAAGGATCAAAAAGCTGGGAGAACACTGTGAAAGTGTTTTTTGACGGATCTTGAATGAGGGCAAGGTATTTGGTCAAACTATCTACAACTACCTTTAATGCACCTGAACATTTCTTTTTAAAAGTTAATTTGTCTTCTAATACAGTGCCAGGCCCACTCTGGAACATCCAAGCTCTCCAAAAGGCTGGTTTTTTCTTTAAGCAAAAGGAGAGATTCAGAGTATTTCTGAAAATCCAGCACAACTTTTCCCAACAGCTTTCAAACAAGAAGTCCCAGGGGAACCTCAACGTGTGGACCCAGACACACCACCCCAGTGCAGGCACTGGATGCACTGGATGCACTGGAGGGAATGGTCCAGGTTGCCCAGAGCAGGGGTGGCTGCCCCACCCCTGGAGGCGTTCAAGGCCAGGTTGGATGGGGCTTGGAGCAACCTGATCCAGTGGGAGGTGTTGGAACTGGATGGGCTTTGAGGTCCCTTTCAACCTTAACCATTTAATGATGCCATGATCCCAGCACTCGCTCCCCTCTCTCAAGCGTGTAAAAACTGCAAACCTGCTCAGCATCTAGCACTTGGCTCTGCCTGTATCTCGGGTCAGCCTGCATCCCTTCCACAGGGTAAGGACCATGAGCCAGCTGGCATTCCCATCATCATCACCATAGAATCATGGAATGGTTTGGGTTGGAAGGAACATAAAGCCCATGCAGTTCCAACCCACTGCCATGGGCAGGGATATGTCCTACTAGGTCACATTGCTCAATGCCCCATCCAACCTGGCCCTGAACACCTTCAAGGATGGGGAATCCACCACTACTCTGGGTATCCTGTGTCAGCTCCTCCCTACCCTCACAGCAGAACATTTCTGCCTAAAGTCTTGTCTCAATCTCCCCTCTTGCAGCTGAAAACCACTCCACTTCCCCTTATCCTCTCCCTGCCCTCCCTGATCAAGAGCCCCTCCCGTTTTCCTGGAGCCCCTTTCAGCACTAGAAACTGCTCTCAGGTCTCCCCACAGCCTTCTCCAGGCTGAACAAACCCAACTCCCTCAGCCTGTTCTCGGATGGGAGGTACTCCAGCCCTCAGATCATCTCAGTGGTCTCCTCTGGACTCACTCCAACAGCACGATTTTTCCTGAGGCCCACGGTCACAGCTGCTCTGGAGACCAGCTCGATGACACCACAGCCACAGGTCCTTCCAGCAGCAGTTGCAGCCCCTGGGGTACAACAGGCTTCGACACAGCCCCATCTTCATCCCTTCATACACAACACCAACCTGTTGGACTCACTGGGGAAACGAGCTAAAATAACCCCCTTGCCCCGCCAGTAATCTCGCTGTGGAAAATTGTCTAGCAACTCAAGTGACAGGCAGTATTTGAAACGAGGGTCCCTGAGCAGCAGTGGCTTTGGATGGATGCGTCAGCCTTAAGTGCCTGAAACTCTGTCCATCTCCTCATATGACTCAGAACTGGGGGAGTACAAACCTTCTCTCCCAATACTTCACTCACAAGAAACCGAGAAGAGAGCATATGGGCTGAGAACAGAAAGCAATTAGTCATGCCGAGTTATTTAAGCATTGGAAAACTTCACGATTTGAAGGATTTACAGATCCCCTTGATTTCATTCACAATATTCATACACCCAAATGTTTTTAATATGCTGCTTTTTAATTCCCATCTCCCAGTCTTTTTTGCATCCTCACATGAAAGATTAATGAAACGACTTCTGGGAATTACATGTGCAGAGGAAGAAACTATGATGTCCATTCTGATACCAAATGGGAAAACTTGTGAAGGGAGAGTTCCCCTCAGGTTCTCAGAAAAAAACAATCCCTGAATGCAAAATTCTCTTGTGACTTTAACAGTCATTAAATACTCGCATGGTAATAAATCCAAAATGCTGAGCAGTAAACATCAGTTTTCAAGTGCTCGGATTTTTGGGACCTCAAACCAAAGAAAATCAAGGTAAATACCCTTTAAATATTGTTTAAAATATGGTTTATTCATAAAAGGAGGAGGAGTGTGTTTGAGTGGTCTTGTGCCTTTGATCTGTACCACTTGGATAATGATGAGCAAAGTAGAACTCCAAAGGGAGATCTGATATTAATGCAGATGAACAGTTAGCTAACCAAACATTTTCTCAAGGACATTATTAGCCTTTCTAACATTATATATAAGTGGCCTATGGTACCTGTTCAGCACAACATATCTTTATTGTACAAGCAAAATCTTGTTTGCCTAAAAAGCAGCGTATAGGATTGGGTTAAAAGGTCTCAATTTTTTAATTCAGTAGCTTGATATCATTTGGATGGGTTGCCAATTACTTTAGAAGTCATATAAATCGGTTACAAATAACAGGTGCACAATTATTAGGGACGAAAAATACTAGATCCTAGCATTCCATTTCAAAGGATCATCCAAAAATCTGATATTGCTTTCTACTTATTTATGCTTTGATGAACTGCTAATTGACTTCATCTCTGAGGTCACATAAGGTCAGAAGAAAATAAACTGAGTAAAGTGCTTCAGCCAGATCAGTTTGCACAAAAAAAGTTGATGACACTCTCCCTTGAAGTAACCGGATCCTCCTGCTGCTTATGAGTATTATAACAAACTACTTAAAGTAATTAAAGCAAATGCACGGGGGAAAAGCCCACCTAGAAAACAGATTTTGAAGGAACTAGCTGGAGCACTATGGTCTCAGCATTTCCACATGCAAAGAGCGGGGAAATAAAATCAAAGAAAAGAGAGTGGATATAAACAGTACTGTATATCGTGTTAATACAGCCCTTGTATGGAAGTTATACCCTCCAGTGACCTTCTAGTATTGTATCAGCTTGCTACATGCATGTCTTCATAGTCCAAACATGTGTGAAAGAGACCATTCGTCTACAGAAGGATGGGTTTCTTTTGGTTGTCGCTGGAACCGGGACAGCAGACATGTCTATTTGCCACATTGCAAATGAAATTACTTCAACATAAATCACATAAAGTACAAAAGCTTTGATAAGTCCAGGGTAAAAATTTACCATCAAGGCTATATAATAAAGGATGAGATCTTCCACACATGCTTTTGGTGCTTAGGCACGAGCCAAAAGCAGTGCAAAAAAAGCTTTCATATGAAAAATTAATATAAATAAGGTGTGCTCATGGTGATTACTTAAAAGAAAGATAAAAAAGAAAGAAAAGATGGTTCAGAAAAAGGGGCATCCTGCCAAACATATCAGAGATATAAAACATGGAATTAGAAAAGGGGGGTAAAAGAAAGATGGGCTGTGATAAAATACAAAAGAACAAATACAAACAGATGGACAAAGACACAGGTCCACTGAGGAATCTGGTACGAGGTTTGCTACTAGATTTATAGGTCACTCTCTCAGACGTTTGGTGGAAAACCGTCCAGCCTGCAAATGAATATAAAGGGAAGAAAACAAAGACACTTATAAAGTACAAGTAGCTGCGATCAGATGTCCTATACCATCAGTCAAATCAGCTTTGTTAGTTAAACATCCACATCTCCATTTTAACTTTGCCAAAGAGGACTCAGTCAACTGACCATTCACAAAGGATGCAATAACAGCAGAAGAGAACAGATAGGCATTTTGTAGATTAGTTTGGCAGGATGTGCAATGAGAGGAAGGTACTTTAACCAGCATTATAACTTCCACTATGCATGGCAACAAGATCAGTCAAAGCCTATGCAGGTGTGCGATACACAGAAGTATCAGAGGGCAAGGCTGGGAACACAGCCAGTCTACAGGCATTTGGGGCTCCAAACTCATGCACAAAGTCAGCCCCTTAGATAAAGGGAATATAACTGGTTCTCTGGGTCTGGTTTTCTTTTCCTTTTCTTTTTTTTTCCCTCAAACACAAGATGCTTTGGTACTTTATATGAAGAACTTCGGGTCTACCAGTATCAAGGGGCTGGAAAAACAGCCCAAAATGAACAAAAGGGAACGATCTCTTATCCTTCTATACTTTTTTTTTATCCCTTTCTCTTTTTTTCAGCAATTTTTAAGGCAGACTCCAGAAAAGGTACCAGTATAGGCAAAAATAAAAGGCATATCTTTCCTAAAAACTATTATGCCTTCATGAGTGTTGACTCCTACTACTTGATAAGATACTTTAACTTTTGTTCTTCTGATAATACTGCAACGATCTGTTTAATTTGGTAATTTGGATAGTCAAAGGTTCATGTTCCCACATCACTAGAAGTGAAATCCACTCCTAAAATGTTCAAGCTTAAGGGAAGCGAGCTAATTTTAGCATGTGCTGGAAGCCACGCCAGGCAGCTGGAGGGAAAAAAATCACCTTGGCCAGAGCTTGCGTTCACGTCACCTCCTTCAGGGCCTAAGCCGGAGCAGATGTCAGAAGACAAAGAGGCTTTGACAGAGCACGGCTGCTGTGTCTGAACAGCCTTTCCAAAGGTGGATGATGCCGTGGAAGTTACTGCTGCTGCTTCGGGAGATCCAGGCTGAGTTTTGGGTGTTTCTTTGTGGGGTGAATCTTTAGAGTCTGAGAGATTACCTGAAAGAGCAAACAAATAAAATGCACACCATGGGAAATGTGTGGAGACGACTGAGGAAAAACCCATGCCTAAATAAGTATGAATTTGCCCCTAAGAGGAAGAACAGTTTACAATTCTGAAGTGCTGCATGAAGCACAGAATCACAGAAAAGCTTGACCAAGAAGAGACTTCAAAGTCCATCCTGTTCCAACCCCTGCCATGGGCAGGGACACCTCCCACTGGATCAGGGTCTCCAAGCCCCATCCAACCTGGCCTTGAACCCCTCCAGGGATGGAGCAGCCACCACTGCTCTGGGCAACCTGGGCCATGGCCTCCCCACCCTCACAGCAAAACATTTCTTCCTAATGTCTCATCTCAGTCTCTCCTCTTGCAGCTGTAAAACATACCCCCTCATCCTATCGCTGCACTCCCTGATCCAGAGCCCCTCCCCAGATTTCCTGGAGCCCCTTTCAGTCCTGGAAGCTGCTCTAAGGTCTCCTCAGAGCCTTTTATTCTCCAAGCTGAACAACCCCAAATCTCTCAGCCTGTCCTCAAATGGGAGTTGCTCCAGCCCTTGGATCATCTTTGTGGCCTCCTCTGGATTCACTCCAACAGCTCCACATCCTTCCTGTGCTCAGGACTCCAGGTGGGGTCTCACCAGAGCAGAGCAGAGGGGCAGAATCCCCTCCCTGTCCCTGCTGGCCCCACTGCTTTGGATGCAGCCCGGGACATGGTTGGCTTTCCGGGCTTTCTAGATAGCCTGCACCAGAAAATAACCTACACTCGCTAACACTGATCCAGTTTCTCCAAGAAGCTTATCCACTAGGTTTGATTCTTACAGTTTCTTTTTCGGCAAGGTTGGAGTCAGGACCTCACCAGCAGTGCTGGTGAAATAAAGTGACCGCTGTAGATGTGCCAAAGTAGGAGGGCTGAACACACAGAACGAGTGAGCAGAACATGTAGGTTTGCTCTTAAACATGAAAGGTGATAGCAAGATAATGGAGAGAAGTAAAAACTTGCTGCAAAGACATAAGGACCTTTTTCTTTATAGCTCTCTGTGTGTAGAGACACATCTATACATAAATATGTCTCTATATATCTATCTACACAGATATCTCAGATAAAGAGGTTTTAACACTAGAATAACTTTGTAATTCTTTGTTACACGGATTTAACGGCAAAAGCATCTGGCAGTGGAAATGACAATTACATCAGCAACTAGATAGAAACTGCCTGCTCACGGCCCCTGAGAAACGACCTGGGAAGGACAAAGGATCTACACAGTCAGGGATGGGAAGACTCAGGCATGAACATAGATTCACAGAGATAACATGAACTTTACACAGAGACTCAAACCCCAGGAAAATAAAACAAAGGAAATGCAAGAAGGAAAGCAGTAGTCTGATTCAGCAGTGTTCTGTCCTCTAACCGAAGGTGACACAGAACCCAAGAGAATTGGGGCATTTTATGCAGAAACAGGTTCACATTCTTTGGAAGAGGGTAGCAGACTGACGTGAGCTGACATCTGTGAGTGGAGACAGAGGGTTTTGTGGAGAGACAAGAGGAAAAAAAAAGACTAGAGTACACAAGAACAAACTAGAAAAGAGTTAGATTAAGAACTGCAGACATTCAGAATACCTCATCACAAGGAAAGGAAGCAGAATGCCTGGGTGGCCAAGAAGGCCAACAGCATCCCGGCTTGGATCAGCCATGGTGTGGCCAGCAGGAGCAGGGAAGGGATTGTCCCCCTGCACCCAGTGCTGGTGAAGCTGCACTTTGAATCCTGGGTTCAGTTTTGGGCCCCTCACTCCAAGAAAGACATCGAGGGTCTGGACCACATCTAGAGAAGGGAACGGAGCTGGGGAAGGGTCTGGAATCCAGGGGTTCTGGGAGTGGCTGAGGAACCTGGGGCTGCTTAGCCTGGGGAAGAGGAGGCTGCAGAGAGACCTCCTTGCTCTCTGCAGCTCCTGGAAAGGAGGTTGTGGTGAGGTGGGTGATGGGCTCTTCTCCCAAGGAACAAGTGATAAATGGCCTCAAGTCATGCCAGGTTGAATATCAGGAAAAAATCTTCCCTGACAGAGCGGTGAAGCCCTGGCAGAGTCTGCCCAGGGCAATTGTGGAGTCTCCCCCCCGGAGGGCTTCAAAAAGTCTGTTGTTGGACTGGATGATCTTATAGGCCATAATTCTATGATAAAACCTACGCACATCAGCTGCACAGCAGCTAAAGATGTATAAAGCATTGAATGTTGCTCCAGTTCCTTTAGGCAAGAAATCTGAGATTCAAGGTGGATCACAGAACGTGTTGCCTCTGAGCATCTTTACTGTTCCTATTTCAGATGATATCTTTAATTAAAAGCAAATTTGTCCAGGGAAGTCATGGCTGCCCCATTCCTGGATATTTTCAAGGCCAGGTTGGATGGGACTCTGAGCAACCTGATACAGTGGGAGGAGTCCCTGCCCATGGCAGGTGTTGGAACTGGATGGGGTTTGAGGTCCCTTCCAACCTAACCCAATCCATTCCACAATTCCATGATTCTTCTGGTGGGAGATGTCCATGCCCATGGCAGGGGCATTGGAATTAGATGATCTTTAAGGTCCCCTCCAACCCAACTATTCTATAATTCTATGATTCTAACAGAAGCACAGAAAGCAACCTAGTGTACCTACTTGTGCTTGATGTTCCACTCCTGAGCTGCTGGACCAGAGGGTTTAATAGTTTTCCACCTTTCAATTTATTTTTGCTGGTTCTTCGGCGACGGCTGCTTGGTGGGGCTGAGTGAAGGAACCCCAGGTTAGGGGGAAGGGGTTTGCCTAACCGAATATATAGGGCTTCTATCTCATTCTTCTGCTGGGTCTGAAGTTCAGCAATTTCTTTCATATGCCTAAACATAAAAAATAAAGAACACTGCTAGTGATGTATCTGATAAAGCACCACATCTTGACAACATAATTAGTTATTAAAAAAGAAACAAACCAGTCTTTGGTTATAAAACAATCAACTGGTCATCCTAAAGTATGTAAAGTTGTGACAATCTACCTGGCAAATGCGTGACTGACTTCTCGGCCACTTCATTTGTAAGAAAGAATCACGGACAGTTAAAAAGATTTTCAACATCCTCAGTAAAAACACTTGATTTTGACATAAGCTCTGACACGAACTCCAATGTATTGTAGAATTTCTCTCTTCAAACCAGTGCCTTCAAACAAGTTAGCTCTCAGGGCATGTACATTGGTTTGAAGGGGTTCAACAGGCGCTTCCCACAAAAATGCTAGTAGCACATGAATCATTCCCTGATTTATAACATGGATTTCATGATGCCACAAAGCTGGTTTAAAGGTTTTGCAAAACAGCAGTGCTGTTTAAAAGAAATGTATCTCCTGCATTCAGTGACATCATTACCCCTTAAGAAAAAGTTTAAATGAGCATCTCATGCTTATTTTCACCTGTCAACTGCCAGGAAAGAAAATGTCCAAATTTAAAGAACCTAGTTCTCAGGACCGGCAGCACGAGAGGCTCCCCGAGGCTGACCCAGCTTCCCAGGACCGATGACTTGATGCAATCTGATGGGAGGCAAAGTGAGTGCCTCCCTCTAGTACCTACTTGGTAAGTATCTACTGTAGAAGTAAGTCTGGGAATAGTGATGGGTCTGTAGACTTGATAATCTATATCATCCTTGAAGAGAACACCCAGCAGCTGTCTACCAGGCACCCACATTATTTTTATGCTGCTTTTAATAGCTTTCACATTGGACTCTACCGTCACGTACATTAAATGTGCTAGTGTTTGCTACCATATCAACATAGCTTTGCACTGAAGCAACTGGACATTGAAACAGCAATATTTTGGAGGTTAAAAAGCTATTATTGCATTATTCTTCTTCTAAATGGAACCGACAAATAAAGCAATGTGTAAGACGATGCAATATGACACTTGGGGGAAGGTCCCTAATTTGCCCAGAACTAGTTTACTCACTACAGCTGTGAAAATCACATATTTGCTCATGACACGCAGAGATGCTGTCTAAGCATCTTAGCACAAGCTCCCTTGGTAGTTTTTGCAACCCCAACATACTTTTCTCTCAGGTTCTGCAATTCTTTCTTCATATCTGCATCTTCAAACTCTGAATCATTGTCGCTGCTCATGTAAGATGACTGTGAGTGGAAAGATGTTATGTTGATGGTGGGGATTTTTGCTCCTTGCCCATTGGGTGAATCGAGGCCTGGCGACCCAGCTTTTCCAGATCTTTGCAGAAAAGCAGTCGCTTTTTTAATTAAGTCAGTGGCTGCGCTACTGCTCGGGGGGGAAAGCTGAGCAGCAGCCGCTGGCTGCCGAGGGAAAGGCTCATCAGCAGAATCACTCGAGCCCTGGTCACAGAGGACATCGACAGAAGAGGCTGTTTGCATCCGTCGGACTGCTGTCTTCAGATCAGGGCTGGAAGGGAGCTCATCCAAATAGACGTCTGGGGGTGCCGAGAACCTTAAGCAGTGTGGGGCTGTCAAAGTTAATTCATCTTGTGTGCTGATTACTGAAAACCTGCCAATCGTTTTGGCTGGTGTACCACTATCATGAGTCTCAGGCTGTTTTCCATAGGAACCAGAGTCTAGAGAGTCATCTTTCTGAAGGTTATTTATCAACCCATCTGCTGTAGAGAGCTGTGTTACAATATCCGTGTGTGCAGATGAAGTCTTCGCCTTCTCGCTCCTTTTAGAAGTTTCCATCTGTTGAGCTATGCTTGATGACGTGGGCGGAACCTGGAGAAAATAATGGAGATTAATTCTGAAACTAACTCCAACATGCAAGCATAAAACTGCTCGAGTTTCTGGTTACCTGAAGGAGGCCTTTTGGTGTAGCAGGAGGAGCTAAAGCGATGCTTGCAGCTGAACCTGTTGGAAAATTATATATTGATATCTAGAATGCTTTATGATAATAAAACCCAACATGACATTGTGATAAACTGAGGTCCTTCCAGTACTTAAAGTGGGCTGCAGGAAAGCTGACGAGGGGCTTTTCATCAGAGAATGCAGGGACAGGATGAGGGGGAATGGTGGTGTTCAAGGCCAGGTTGGACGAGGCTTTGAGCCACATGAGCCAGTGCGAGGTGTCTCTGGCCAAGATAGGGGGTTGGAACAGGATGGACTTTGAGGGCCCTTCCAGCCCAAACCATTCCATGATTGGGTAAGTGTGATAAAGTGCAGCATTGAGGAACAACTTAAATATCCAACCTTTGTAATACAGGATCTGTAAAGCAGCAGGCAATAGTGATAACAATATTATATATCTGCAGGAAGGCACCCCCTTCAGACTATTGATTTGGATAATTCAAACAGAAAGAGTCTTCAGTTTCATTAGTTGATTGAAAAATTTTAAGGAATCAATCAGAAGAATGAAATCTGAGCAGTACTTTGGGCCTGCCTTACTAAGGTATTTGGGTAAAGGCAAAACTCTGTCCCTTCATAGTTCTGAGATGGTGAAATCCATCACTGCATGATGCTATCTAAGAGACATTAATTTTACTGTGCAGTGCTACTTTCACTTGCAAACTCTTGTCTTCATCTGGAGTGAGATAAACAAACGTAGACTAACCAAAGTTTCCCCCTCTCATGCTGACCTACAAGGACAAGAACGCTGTCACACAAACCTGGCAGCCAACTTTGCCACAGCAATCCCAAAAAAGTAGATATTCTAAGCACTCCCCCAGCCCGCCCACGGCAGCAGGAGCATGTTCAGGTTCCTCTTCCCTCAACGCTTCTCATGATTTTCAAGACAGGTAAACAGAGCATGTTTCTTACTCTGGCTCCTACTATGTTATTATAGAACGTGTCATTGTATCTCAAAGCACCTTAAGAAATATATTCTTTATTAGTTCACCATGGCAGGGGGGTTGGAACAGGATGAGCTTTAAGGTCCCTTCCGACCCAAACCATTCCATGACTTCCTTGAAAATCTTCCAGGCTTCACCCCCAGAGGGGCTACCCTCAATCGTATTATTTTTGTCCATATGTTTTTATAAAACCCAAGAAATCCAAGGGACTTTCTGTTTGGATTGTGTAAGGGCACTGGGAATTTATTATTAGGAACACAGCCTTCCATGTGAACACACTCTACAGGCACCACAGAGTGTGCATTATGTAATATTTATGGTTTAAAATAAGTCCACCTGTGAGGCAGGTGGAGGCAACGAGCACCCTGATCCAGTGGGAGGTGTCCCTGCCCATGGCAGGAGGTGGGACTGGGTGGGCTTTGAGGTCCCTTCCAACCCAAACCATTCCATGTTTCTATGACAGTTTCTTTCTAGGAATCTTGGCAGAAGATGTTTAATATTAGTTAAATTACAAGTTTAACATTAGTTATGCATGTTTGATGTATAGATGTTATAAGATGTTTAATATTAGTTATATTACAAACATGACCGAAAATGCCTCTGCAGTTAACCAGGAGGGTGAGGAGCAAGGGGACGCCCAAGGAGAGGACCACGCACTGGTACAGCCACATCTCTGCTGCTCTGCTGTTTGTGAAAGAAAGAAGCATTACCTTTTGCTTTTGCTGACCCACCTCTTGCTTCTGAGGAATAAGCACTGATGTTGGTGATCTCAGGCTTTTCAAACTTTCAGTAAAAAGAAGAAAGAAAAAGAATTTCAGTCTCACACACAACTCTGAAAGGCAATGCATTCTCTTTACACCCCACTCTGCCCTCACACTATTGTGGAATATTAAACTATTTTATAGTGTCTGTGGAAGTGACCTTCTAGCTCTGCCTTCAACATCTCCCTTTTTTCCCTCCCTTGAAAGATAAAAAGCAGTGGCAGTGTCTCAGAGGGAACTGCAGCCCAAGTTAATATAAAACAGGCACTGACTGATAGGTATCAGTTTGGGGGGTTGCACTGGTTTGCTTTTCCAGCCAGACTGTACATTTTTCATCTGTGTGTGTCTCTGCAGAAATTCACTGTCTCTCTTATCGGCACAGATTTTAACAGGACAACTCCAGATGACTGGAGAGAACAACTTATACAGTGCGAGAATTTTACCTGCTGTAGAAAGTTGTTTATAATTGTAAACAACATTTCCTAATGAGTTAGTCAAGTGCATCCAGCTTCCCTGTAACATACAGCAGCTTTTGAGCAGTTGATACGGGTCAGCCAGCTGACACTACACGGAATAGCCTCATCCTTGCTAGTGGTGATGTAATTATCTCCAGAAATGCTACTTTTCCAACGTGATAAACACTGGTGATCTAGCAGAACACGCTGCAAATCCGTTGAATTTCATAAACTCAGGATTTTAATTAGAAGAATGCAACACGGGCCGGCAGTCAAATGATCCAAGGGCTGGAGCACCTCCCCTATGAGGACAGGCTGAGGAAGTTGGGGTTGTTCAGCCTGGAGAAGGCTCCGGGGAGACCTTAGAGCAGCTTCCAGTACAGAAAGGGGCTCCAGGAAATCTGGGGAGGGGCTCTGGATCAGGGAGTACAGGGATAGGACAAGGGGAATGGTTTTCAGCTGAAAGAGTGAAGACTGAGATGAGATTTAGGGAGAAATGTTCTGCTGTGAGGGTGGGGAGACCCTGGCCCAGGTTGTCCAGAGCAGTGGTGGCTGCCCCATCCCTGGAGGGGTTCAAGGCCAGGTTGGATGGGGTTTGAAGCAACCTGATCCAGTGGGAGGTGTCCCTGCCCATGGCAGGGGGTGGGACTGGATGGGCTTAGAGGTCCCTTCCAATCCAAACTATTCCATGATCCTAGGATTCTACAAAACATCAAGTGAACAATGTCCCAGACCACCCGCTGCAGCTTTCCTTACACGCTTTCCAGTGAAGTCTTGCTCTGCTGAGTTCAGGGGAAGACAAAAGAAATCATTACTGGAAGCTTCCACCTACAGAGTGTTTTCCTTTAGCTGCAACACGTGAACAAAGCAAGGGCTCCTGAAGTGTTTATTTTGTTCAGACTGATGGAAGGCAGGCATGATGATCACTGCCATTTTTTAATATATAATTATTATTCCTATTGACACATGATCACCTTCATCGGAACTTAAATGGTGGCACTGGGCTGACAGTTGGACTTGGTATCTTAGCGGTCTCTTCCAACATTAACGAGTCTATGATTAAATGGCTATACTCCTCCTGTGTTTTACATTTTTAAGCAACAAAAAGCCATCTGATTTCTGCCTGCTTTAGAAACAGAACAGAAAAGGAGGAGAATTAATTAAAATATTAGACAACTTTTCAACTCAGAAGAAAAATTTGGCTTTAACTATCAAGCCTTTATGTAAAATGAGTCAGAACAACATCAGAAAACTTTTGATGTACTTTAGGAGAACTTAAAGAGAATTTTCACGTTGGAAAGCAGTCAACCAATGAAAATGGAAGCAGAAATGTAAAATGTGTAGAGGAGCAAGTAATCTATACCACAGGCTGGTTGGTTCTGAGCTCTGCTTTGGTGATGTCCCTACAGCTGGATTTGGGGTAGGCGGGACAGAGCCCCTGCAGGACTAACCAGTACTGGGTAGGGCGAGACCTCGGATGGCACGTGTGGCACTGGCTGAGTCTCAGCAGCAGCTTTCGCCTCCTGGCTGGTATCTGCAACACTATGGCCTGTTTCTCTCAAATCCAACGCCACCGCAGGAGCTTGATCTTCAGGAAAAGGTGTCAAGGTGAATTCGCTGTCACCCTGTTCTAAGGGGACAGAGGTGTCTGGAGTCCCTGCCGATGCAGAAGAAGTAGGAACATATTCCTGGTAAAGCAAATTGCGCAGCTTCTCATCGAGGCTCTTGATTGTGTTGTCAACAAAGTCCACCCTGGGCGGCCCCTCGCCATCGGACTCGGCAGTGCTCGTTTGCTGCTGTTGCAGCAGGCTGACCCCCACGCTGGCGCAGGCCACGGGCTGCGCCGGGCACAGCACCGTGTGCTGCTGGGATGCTGCCACCGGCACCTGCGTAGGGCTCTGGAGTTGAGACCCTGCCAGAGCGAGAGGATCGGTGGTGGCTGCAGGGAACACTTGGCTCACGAAGGAGTGCTGCACCGCGCCAGGCTGGCCGGCCTCTGGCAGGTGAGGGACCTGTGCTGCAGGCTGCCGCTCCAAAACCACGGAATCTGGGAGGACAGGGAGAGGGCAGAGCTCCGCTGCCGTCACAGGCGCCGCTGGGACAGACTTGTGTGGCCCAACGCTGCAACAAGCTATCTCCACGTCAGGGACACACGGGTCCTCGTCAGCCTGCGGCTGCAGGTGCTGAGGAGCAAGAAGAGTGTCGGGAGGCTCCTCCAGCAAGGCAGCACGGGGCAGAGGAGTGCCTGGTGGGGCGGGCATCGCTGCCTTCAGTGGAGCGTACTCCAGCTGACCTCCATTAGCAGCCACCTGCTCCAAGATATTTGGAGTGGCTCCGGATGGTGCTGGACTGGAAAACTCCACCTGGCTCGGTAAACCAGCTGACGGTGCTTGTGCCAGAGACAAGGAGGCTCCGGCAGGGCTGTCGCATACACCTGCTTGGAGGGGAAGCTGCTGACAAGCCAACACACTGGGCGGGTCCGTCACTGCAGAGCTTCCTTGCTGATCATCCGACTGCTCCAGGTCTAGGAAGAACACAAACATCAGGTTAAGTTCTTTATGAGCTGCACAGAATGAAAGAAAGGAAGCGCAGAACCTCCTGCTAAGCTGTGCTAACCGCATCTAGCCCTAACCCATCAGAAAAAGTCAAAGAACCCAAAATTGCACATGATGCAAAAACGCTAAACTGAAAAGACACTGCTTATTCAATCAGCAGTGACTAGAACCCACAACGTAAGGCAAAGTTAAAATACAAAGACTTTGCTGAAACTCAAATAAATACCCCTAATTTGGTTCAATACCAGAAACATGCTTAAAATACATGACTTACTTAACAAAATTAATAATTTTCTTCCTCCGACTAAATGAAGTGAAACAATTACAACTGAGTTAAGTGATAACAAAAGAGCTATGACACAGCAAATTCAGAGAAGAACCCATTTTCTATCAAGTTTATAAGTACCTGGCCCTTCAGACTGCTGTGCGCTCTGAGGTACCGGTGGAGAAAACTCCGGTGCATCAGTAGTAGGGTTTTCCACAACTGGACAGATAATAAACCACCTTTTTCCTGTATGCAAAACTAGGAATTAAAAAGAAACAAAAGTAAACACATTTTTCATTCACATTTCAAACACAGTTTTCATTCATTCCAGGTAATCTGTCAAAACCTGGTCTTAATTTCCATGTTTAGAAAGAAAACCAGAATGTCTACAGCATCTCTCAAGATTAAATCAATGGCTCATCACTTGATTCTGATCCCTTATGGAAGTCAACGATACCTCCTGATTCTGCCACATAGTTTAAGGTATCTGAAAATTTATTTTCAAGCGTTCATACTTTCAGGAAGGTAGCAGTTACATACATGAAAAATTCATTAATGGTACTGTGGACAGTTTTCTCATAATGAAAAATCTGTTATTTTGTAAAGTTTACTCAGTTTAACTTTTACAGCTAATATTCCCTTTTACACAGAATCTTAGAATGTCCTGAGTTGGAATGGACCAACAAAGACCATAGAGTCCAGCTCATGGAAATGGCAAATCAGAACTTCGCACACTTTGTCACTTCCAATAGTAGAAATATGGATGTTATGTTAAGAAAGGTGTACAGAGAAAATTATATGACCTTTACGTGCAAAAAAATAAACCAGTTCTTATGAGTAGAAAGCCTAGTTTGGAGGATTACCCAGTATCTGCACTTGACAAAGAAGTTTAAATTCTCCTTCTTTCCCCGCCAGCACAGAGCAAAGGCACAGCACCACAGGCAGTAACAAAAATATTGGCAACACTGCTTCCTTCAGCAGAGGTTTCATTTTTCCCACTAGCATGAACTCACAGGGAGAATCAAGGGCCAATTCCCTTCCTGTGTCATTTGGCTGTAAATCCCATAGAATACCCTTGTGTTCAGAATCATAGAATCAGGAACGCCGTGAGTTGGAAGAGACCTACAGGGATCATTGAGTCCAACTCCTGTCCCTGCACAGGACACTCCAACACTCACACCGTGGGGCTGAGGGCCTTGGCCAAAGACTTCTGGAATATTGTCAGGTTTGGGGCTGTGACTGCTTCCCTGGGAGCTGTTCTAGTGCTCCATCACCCTCTGGGGGAAGAACCTTGTCCTAATGTCCAACCAAACCCTCCCCTGGCACATCAAGAATCCCCCTGTAATACCAAAGCAGCTGCAGACTTACAGGTTAGAAATGTCCATTATATCACTGATGCAAATATCATCTTTTAGTTTCCTCTTGCAAATGGAGTTATTGTTGTACCTGCCTATACTTTCTCAACTGTTCCACCACTGATTATCAGCTTGTGGAATTCAGGGCTTCCCTAAACATCCGCAGAGGTCAGATTTATCCAGGTTAGCCCCGTGATCTTGCAGGTTGCCAACAACAGGGACCACTGTTATACCCATATTTCTAGATGTATTTCCAACCAACCATAACTGCTGGATTTCTTCCAGAATTGAGCCAACCTCTGCATGAGCTCATCACTACCTTAAAGCACGAGACCACGGTTGTATTCAAAGGCACATTTACCATTTTGTTGATACACAGGTGTCTTCATTTGAGACTGACGCTTCTCCTGTTAGAAAAACAAAACCCAAACAATCATACAATCACAGAACCACTGAGGTTGGAAAAGACCTCAAAGCTCATCCAGTCCAACTGTCAGCCCAAACCCACCATGCCTGCTAATCCATGTCCCCAAGTGCCACATCTACATGCCTTAACAGAGTAAAAGCATTATTTTTCTAGCTAAGAAACTGGGGTTTTTAACATGGGATCTAAAACTAACGTAGAGTAGCTGTTGAGGAAAAGGAAATCTCTATTTAACAGAAATCTCTATTTAACATTTCTTACCTCGCTCATTTCCAGTCTATCTGTATCTTGCTGGGGACTCGTTCCCTGATCAGAACTTCTCTCTCCTTCTGTATCTTCACTGAGCATATCTTCTGCTTTATCAATAATATCTTTCATTTGTTCAATAAAAGTCTCTTTTTCACTTGGCAATATGAATTCATTCTCTACCTGTAAGGCCACATCAAAATAAAGAGGGAAACAGTAATGTTTTGATTAATGCCCCATTCCACAGCTCCCAGGAAGCTCAGTTAATAAACACATGCACAATAAGTTGACTGAAGCAGCTTGGTGTGTTAGAAGACCGCACGCAGCTGCATCACCAAGACTTACCATGTACGTAGCAATTTCCTCTGGTGCGTCACCATCCAAATCAAACTTAAAAGTGACCATTTTATGATTGTGTGTTTCAAGCTGGCACTCCACCATCTTATCCCCCGTGTTACAAACCTGCAGACAAAGGTGTACAACAGTTATTTCTGGCCCAGCCAAAGGAACCCAAAAGTTACCCTCCAAGGGGTTGCACTTACATTTAATATGGTCAGTTTGGGTCTGCTGGACTTCTCCTGGCGTGAACGAGCCCGGGTAGACTTCTTATGTTTCTTCGAAGACTTTCCTTCTTGTTTTCCACTTCCTATGGCTCCTTCAAAGCTGTCACTCATCTCCTTACCCGAAGCAACATCCAGACTCATGTAGCTTTGTAAGAGAAAGAAAAAAAGCACCCAAAATAAAACCACCACCCTACATGACGGAGTTATAGACAAGACACAAATCTGCAAAACCCACTGCACACCTGCACTCTTTTCACCCAAACTGAGCCAGCGGCTGAAAGAAGGTGAAGGGAACTACCCCACGTCAGGCATGCACTCTGGCCACCACACCTACTATGAAATGATCTAGCAACA
Source organism: Phaenicophaeus curvirostris (assembly GCF_032191515.1). NCBI lineage: Eukaryota > Metazoa > Chordata > Aves > Cuculiformes > Cuculidae > Phaenicophaeus > Phaenicophaeus curvirostris. Next base: position 1,924,864 of record NC_091402.1, on the reverse strand, counting down.
TTTCTACCAATACCACAGGGAAAGTCCTATCACTATATATCAATTTATCTCTGTAGCCCTGTAACTTCAGTGATCTTTACAGTCCCTCTCCTAACTCCACAAGTTTCTATTTTCCTAAGGTCCAGTTTTCTCAACTCTTGCCTGCCTGCACTCACAGCAGAAGGTCGAAACAGGGCCAATTTATGTTTGCTGGAGATGAAGGAAAAGTGTGAGAAGATAATACAGCAGCCCCTAAGAGACTGCCTCTCCTCTCTCTATTAACATAAGGCAACCAGACCATGTCTTCTTCAAGAAGTTCTCAAGCATCAGAAAGGTTTAATGCCACAATATCCCACAGGACCAGCCAGCCAGCCACAGTATATTCTTTTTGGAAACAAAGCCAGTAGCTCCTAACAACCTTATTGCAATATGACATGTACAGAAAATGCCAACATGCAAGTAATTTGCAGGAAACTTCCAGAGGTTCATAAAAACCACATCAGGAAGGAACCTTGTGAGGCATTCTGGCTTATTTATTACCCCAAGGAATGATCAGCTCTGTTGAATTCAGCCCTCACGGAGGCTTGTGTAAACTGGCCTGGGAGGTTTCATAACCTCGCTGAACAATTTATTCCTGTGTCTATTTAACCATCTTAAATTTAAGGATTTTCCTTCTTGTTCCACATTAGTTGCACAGAACAGCTTATTCCCTTTGCAGCTACCTTGCATGTGTAACTCACATGTTAGGAAAGCAAACATGTTTTGACCATCACACCTTTGCTGCAACTGTCAGCCATCTGATTCACGTGCTGTTACCCTCCACTCTACAAAAGCAGAAGCCAGCTTCAGCACCGAGTTACCTACGCACAGGTAGGTAACTCCCTCTGTGACTACAGGATTTGTGCTGACTTGTGCTCTCCGTGCTGCTGCAGACGCGGCAGTCAGCTTTTCAAGCACAATCCCAGAACAGACAAACTAGAATTCAAAAGATGACTGAAAATTTGTGCCTTTCTACAACAGGAGAGAAAAAATGAACTATTTTGTCTAACTTATTTGTAGCCAGAATTAAGCTGTGGGTGCAAAAAATCTGTATTTCTTCCCCCATGCAGCACTTAGGATGAGAGGAAATGGCTTAAAGTTGTGCCAGGAGAGGTTTAGATGGGATATTAGGAAACATTTCTTTACTGTCATACTGATGAAGCCCTGGCAGAGGCTGCCCAGGGCAGTGGTGGAGTCTCCATCCCTGGAGGGGCTCAAAAAATGTGTAGCTGTGGCACTTTGGGTCATGGTTGAGTAGGCACAGTAGAGTTGGGCTGATGGTTGGACTTCATGATCTTGGGGGTCTTTTTCAACCTTAATGATTCCATAATTCTATGATTCTAAAAGAAGCAAATTCCTGATCAAAAAAGGTTCCGTTTTAAGGTTGCGGGTCGCACTGACTTGCCTCAGGCTAACTTCTTTGGTGGGGTGAATGAAAATCATAAGAGAGAGGGGTCTTCGAAGTTCATAAACTTAACTCATCTCGTCCACTCAGGAAAACACAAAAGGGTCACTCAAATCCTAACCCCAAAGCTTTATAATCAGTAAGGACAAAGTTGGTGTTGGCTTCTGCAACAGGTAAGGCTTTCAGCTGCTTATGAGCACACCCTGCTTGTATCTCCTTTATCCAGACCTAAACGCTGACAAATCTGGTTCACTGCTGGTGCCGAAGCAGGAGCTGCAGCACGGGGAGGGGAGTCCTGAAATGCCCGCTCAGCCCCTCTCTGGTCCAGCAGTGAATCTTCCTTGCCAGGGCTTTCCCTCACTGCTTCCTCCAAAACCAGCTCCTTCCCCTTCTGCTTTTGAGTGCAGAAAGATGCAGATGACGGTTGGCAACAAATGAAATTTGCTTTTGTTTCTGAGGAGTGCTGAGAATGCTCTGGGGGGTACTAATCGTTACTTCCATCCTTAGCATTACTAGGCTGGAGTGTGACCTCATGCCCTGCAAAACCACAGCACTTGTAGTGACACTTTAGAGTGGCTCAACATACAGCTCTCACTGATCCACCACTGATCACTACAGAAGGTGATACAGGCACGCCCAGTCTACTCCCAGTGAACCAACTATACCCCATTCTACAGCAGTTAGACAGATCCAACCGTATCCAAAGCAGGAAATGTCCCATTTCAGTCATCTTAACATAAAGAGGAGTTACCCAGAGAAAAGAAAGCTGTTGTGCACACGTCAAAACTAGGAGGCAGCACCCCAACCACAGAATTAAAAGAGTTGGAGAGGCCAAAATATCCACACTGCACACAGAACATTTCTCCCTCAACGTGCAGCCTTCCATCTCCTCCTGGTCAGCTCCTGCTGCTCTTCTCTCCGCCAAGGCAAAGGCCAGGCATCTGGCCCAGCGTTGTAAAGAGAGAGAGCACAAACAACCCTAGGAAGAACACATTTCTTATGCCAAAGAGATTATAGTGATACCTTTCACAGCTCTGTGACAGACTCTGAAGTTTGTCTTGCATTGCCTGCTCCTAAAATGCAAGAAAAAAGTCATTTAAGTAAATGCATCATATTGCCAGATGAAAAACACCTTTAAGAAAGGGTTTGCTGGTTAACCATTCTTGGAACTCAGGATAAAATAAACATCCCATTTTACTCCCCTAGCATCAATATCTGTGCACAACCACTTTTTAAGGCAGAGCTGCTAACCTGCTAGTCCCCCTCTGCTCTCTCTAAAACAGAAGAGGTGGTGAAAGAAATAAAACAAATTTTAACATGATAGAAAAACATAGGACAAATTCACATTAAAACCTACTTAATTTTAGTTTTTATATAAAGTTTTGAATGGATATGAAGCAAAGGTTAAGTTGCTTCATTGCTCTGTATAGTTTCCTGGAATATGTGAAGGATTTTCATTGTGAAAATTTTGGGGGGATTTACAAATAAAAGTTGAAAAATTTAAAACCACTGCCCTCACATCCCATCCTCTTGCTCTCTACACAGTAGAAATATTCCCTACAAGCCTTCCTCTTTGCTGGTTGTAATGCTAAGACAGACACTGACAGCAGGACTTTCACATCAGGTAGAATTTGTGATGGTGATGCTACCAGTCTTACTGTAACAAACCTCACATGCAGGAACACAGACACACACTCCCATGTATGTATATAACTTACATATATACACACATAAAATATATTCATAAATATATATAAATATTTATATATTTATATGTATATTTATACCTTTACAAACACATGTCTATAGAACACACAGCCAGACAAGCCCCTTGACTATTATCACTACATCTTAATGCCAAGAAGTCAGTAAACTGGAGTGAAAAGCCCAGCAGTTAACCAGCCCCCTCTGCTCATCACTTATAACCCCCCACACGCGCCATGCCGAGCCCAACTACAGCTTCAGTGAAACTATAAAATTAATGAACAGTGAGAAGACAGATATAATGTATCCAGATTTTAGTAATGCACTTAATCGAGTGATCAAGCGCCTTACAAAATCTCATTTGCCTGATCAGTTCAGATTGGTTTTGATGCGAGTGCCGCCACACGCTTGAACAAAAGACAGAGATAAAAGCAGTATGGCAAAAGTAGCAACCAAGTACAGTGTTTTGAATATTATAAACATATGAAACTCCTCTTACACCCAAGAAAACCTTAGCAATAGATGTCATAAATCCAGCATGTTCATCAATTCGACCATCCTGTGATACTGAATTGATTTCCTAAGCTCAAGGACAGAAGGCAGTTAACTTGGAGATGAAATATGAGATGAAGTTAACCAACAGTGGTTAAATGTTCCTAGGGATATGACATGTGTCTCGGTAGGCAGGGAATTCTCAGGTAATCTAGGACGACTTGCCCCTCCCATATCACACTGCACACTAACAATGAAGGTGATCCCTATCTCCAGAATCTCTGACGGGATGGACCCGGCACTGAGGGCTGTAGCCTTGGCGTCAGCATCGATTCTGACATGAGCTGTACATACAGAAAAGTCCCCTGGAGGAGAAATACCTTGAGCAAGGGATATGCCTGACACAGCCAGGCCTCACATGGGGAAGCACTAAAGACGGGTGCTACCATTTATGCTAGATCCAGCCTAGAGGATACAGAAATTCACCAGGAAGCATCCTGCATTGCAACAGGAATATTTTTTTTTGCCAAGAATTAGACAGTCACTAGAAGGGCATGGAAAAGGGGGAATTAGAATCTAGTTTTAGTGTTAGCAGCATCCTTACTGAACATCTGGGAGAGAAGTTGCTCCCAAGTAACAAGTGAAAGGACGAAATGGCCTCAAGGTGCACCAGGGGAGGTTTAGATTGGATATTAGGGAACATTTCTTCACTGACAGTGTGATGGCAGAGGCTTCCCAAGGCAGTGGTGGAGTCTCCATCCCTGGAGGGGTTCAAACAATGAGTGGCCATGGCACTTCGGGACATGGTTTAGTTGGCACAGTAGAGTTGGGCTGATGGTTGGACTGGATGAGCTTAGAGGTCTTATCCAACCTCATTGATTCTAGGACTCTATGAAATTCTCTAATGAAATCCATAGGTCAGACCGTGCTGTAAATGCACGGAGCAACTGCATGAAAACATGGATTAAAAAAAAAAAAAAAAAGATTTAGTTTGAAAAGATTTCCATCTATTCCATCCAAACTATTCCTTTGGGAGGAAAGGTAGCTCAGAACAGCTTCAAGAGCAACAATTCTGAAAGCAGAATTGCTGAGGGACGTTTCCATTCAGTGGTGGAGAGCAAATTAGAATTATTTACTTTGTTTTGCTTTGCTTATGGATATCTATAAAAGAGTTGAAGAGAAGGAAATGTTCTGTGACATTCTGTCAAAGCTGAAGGTTAAACAATTATGGGAGTGGAAAGAAAAGTCAAAATAGCAGCCAGGAGGAGCTGACAGTTTTATAAAGAATAAACTCTGTCTTGTTTATATGATCACTGAGAATTGGGAATGCCTATGAATATCTGAAGAAACAAAAATCCCAGGGCTAGACTAGAATTCAGGAGGATACAGTGCTAAATGAAATGGGCATAAGGCTCAAGCTGAGGAGCACGAGGAGCTTTTACACAGTAAAGAATCAGATTATGAAACAGTTTCTTAAGGCAAATGATGATTGGATGCACAATTGCTGAAGACATTTAAAACAAGACTGGACAAAACACTGATGAAACACTACAGATCAGCTTCTTACTGACCCACAGCACTTAAAGTAATTTCTGCCTCTGCGTTTGTGCTGAGCTATGGACAAAGTGGTACTTAGTCCATGTGTGGCTGTGACATTTCAGGACATGGTTTAGCAGGCACAGTGGGGTTGGGCTGATGGTTGGACTGGATGAGCTTAGAGGGTTTTTCCAACCTTCATGACTCAGATTCCTCTGCCTCACTACTTCAAGGAGACGTTTCATAAGATACAACATGCAGCTTCCAGCTTCATTTGAAATAGCCTGTCATTTGCTGACCCAGAGCGCTAGCATCTAGGACAAGCGGCTCTGTGTAGTGAGAGGGGATAATGGGCTCATTATTTCACAAAGTAATAAGAAAGAAAGTGAGTCTGGTGAGTTACTTCAGAGAAAATGGCTCTACCTCTTGAGATGTCTCTGTGACTGCCTGGACCGCGGAGCATGGAGCTGGGACTTGCGGACCCAGCGGCTGAGAAATATCGGGCTGAAGCTGCAGCAGAGCAGAAGGCTGAAGAGGCAGACAGGGATCTATGGGGACGGGCGGACTAGCTGTAGCCAGGCTGCCATGGATCTGGGAAATGCCTTCGTGAGCGGTGCGGGGAGGTAACAGTTCAGGCTGCAACTGCAAAGGCGGTGACATGACTATCGAAGGTTGCACAGGCAGCACCTGGGATCCAGCTTCCAAAGCAAACTGAGTGTGTCCAGTCATCTGCTGCAACACAACATACAGCTGTTAAAACAAAGCTCTTGGGGCTTACAAGGCAAGGTACTAAAGCCATTGGGGTTCAAGGAAAAGGATTATAGTGCTGCAGAGAGTTGCATGGTCTCTGCTTGGAAGAGTTTAAACTTGCTTTGAAATGACCCAATGAAAATCTAAGGGCTCTTCCTGTACAATTATGACAATGTGGGTATTGCTCAGGCAGTTGCTGAAAAAAAGTCACCTTTTGCTAAGAAATCTTACATTGTGAATTCATTGTCTTGAGTTGCTCTGCTTTCAATAAGCATCCCACAACGTTCATGCAAACAAAAATATACTCTATCCATAATCTCAACGAGGATTTTTAATAGACCACACAATAACTCTTAATTTACTGACTGTATACCAGCGTCTTAGAGAAGACATTGCTTTCCATTTAGTCTAAACATTTAAGCTGAGAGAGGGGAGACTGAGATGAGATCTTAGGAAGAAATGTTTTGCTGTGAGGGTGGGGAGGCCCTGGCCCAGGTTGCTCAGAGCAGTGGTGGCTGCCCCATCCCTGGAGGGGTTCAAGGTCAGGTTGGATGGGGCTTGGAGCCCCTGATCCAGTGGGAGGTGTCCCTGCCCATGGCAGGGGTGGAACTGGATGGGCTTTGAGGTCCCTTCCAGCCCAAACCATTCCATGATTCTATGACTATGATTTAAGACACAACTGTACTCTTGATGATATAAGGTTTCAATCCTGCAAATGCTTCCTTGTGTTATGCACATGCAGGAAGTTTCATTTATCTCAGTGGATTTTTCCAGTGCGTTAAAATAACTCTGGTGCCCAAGCACTTTGTGGGAACCAGGCAGCTTTGTGGGATCAGATGTAGCTACCTTAGAGACCATGTTGTTATTCTGCATAACAGGTTTTTTTTAAAGCTGTCCATTTAAGAACAGAATATTCTCCTTTTAGATACATCATGTATTTTTCCAAGGGGACTGAGCTTGTGGGAAGAGGAAAAAGGGAAAGAAAAGAAAATACGGAAGAATAAAAGCTTTATAGTACTAATTTTTACTTTTTTAAAGAACCATCACCTAAAAATTTAGCCTATTTGGAGAATATATTAAAAAGATCTCAAGACTCATCTGAGAACTAGGCCACGCAATTTTGTTACTGCATACTCTCTGCAGATTCTGGATATGAGCAAAATTATCTGTCCAGGTTTTAACGTGGATAAAAATAAAGCCATGGTGTGCTTTGGAACACAGAACAGTTACATGACTTCCTAAGTGCAGGGCGTTAGAATAGCGACAGCTGCGTGTATTGCAGAAGAGCAGGGAATTTTGTTTTTAACATCTTAAAAATAAGTCACAAAATATTTCAATGTATAATTTACCTGGGCAAATCTGAATTTAGGGGTGCCAGGCATCAACTGCCAGAACAGCAGTGCACTGGAAAGCCTTTATGTAGAGAAATACCTCACCAATACCTCACAGATGTCCCAGGAACTGGATGATCTTTAAGGTCCCTTCCAACCCAAACCATTCTATGATTCTATGATGCAAAATGTAGAATGATGTGGGTTTTAATATCCCTCCACACTTGTCCATTTTGCTTGTCAGAGCTATTATTCAGCCTAAAAAACCAATTACACAGTTTTTTCATACATGTTTGATAGACAATGACCGTGTCAGGACTGTTTGGGCATATCAGTTCTCCAGGTTTGGTGTTCGCTGTGCCTGATTCAATTCCCCACGAAGCCGCTGGGAACACTATGGCTCATGAGCTCAGTGGTAACAGCTTTGGGCTCTGTCTTGCCTATATTCTCATAGTATTTCTGTACCAAATACACAGCTGAAGAGACAAATTTAAAATTCTTTGTCCTGCTTTGAAGATGCCATGATATGGCAGATTGAAATGGAATGTTATGATTTTTAATCAATATATTATGGCGAAGTGATGCAGTAGAACACAGCTTGTCAAGAATGCTATTATTAACGGATCGCGTGCTCTCTCCTGCTTGGGTCAGACTGCGTTTCATGTTGTAGTATCACAAATATGGCAACAGAAGTATTTACAGACTCTTTCAACAAGCCCTGAGCCAGTTCTCAACAGTGCTGCTAACAGACACTCTATGCTTCATTTCATTTATGGGGCAAAGGGCCCACAGACAGAATTCCTTCTCGTCCTAGAACCCCCTCCATGCAGTTTTCTGGTGTCCTTATTGAACAGCCATTTCCCTTTACTGTGTTAAAGAAGTTCTACATCAAAACATCTCTATCAGTTTGCTCACTCCTGCCTGCTCGCTCATTAGTGTACAACGGCCGACGTACGTATCACGCGCAGATGGGAGCAAAGGCATCAGCGAGGCTGCCACCACGGCTCAGCCACAGAACAACAGCTCACACTTCCTTCAAATTTGAGATGGGAAAAGGAAGAGGGAATTCAAAAAGCACTCATCTTTTCATTTTCCAAAGATTATTCCCTGTATTCAAGTTGCACCAGGGGAGGTTCAGATTGGACATTAGGAAAAACTTCTGGTTCTCTGGCCCAGGGAGGTGGCGGAGTCCCCATCCCTGGAGGTGTTTAAAAGACGGACAGATGAAGTGCTCAGGGATCTGGTTAAGTAGTGGACAGGTACGGTTTGACTTGATGATCTCAAAGGTCTTTTCCAGCCTAGGGATTCTATGATATTTATGTGGATTAAGACCTCACCTGCCCCACCTGACTTCATAGCTCCAGCAACCACCTCCAAGGCTAAGATCAAGAAGTAAACAAAACATGTTAAGAGAAGGGAAAAAAATCTCCCCACTGGGTGTTTTTAGGGGAACGAGTCCCAGGAACACCCGCGCTCAGCCACCATCCTATGGTCCAGCACGGACACAGCCCCGCGCTCCGTCAATTACCTGGTGAGCAGCCCCCGGCGCAGACAGAGGCTGTTCGGCAGGATGAATAACACTCGGCTGCAGCGACTGAGGAGGTGGAGGTTGCTGCAGCTGGGACACGGCTTGCGTGCTCTGAGTGTGATGGGGAGAGGGTGCGTCACTCTGAATGATCTGCTGGAAGGTGGTCTGGTACATCTGCTGCTGGGGCAGCGGGGGCACGCCAGGATGCGGGGGCAACGTCGGCACTCCTGGCGGGGCCACGGCAAGCAACGGGATCGTCGCAGCTGACATGTTTGGCACGATTGTTTGGCAGGGCAAGACCAAAGAAGCCACGGTGGTGTGAGGCAGATTGACCGCCTGCATGGGGAGGGCGGGGGAGTTGGGGGCCATGGGCAGCGTGGGGTTCATGGGCAGGCTGGGTAAAATCACAGCCGGAGTGAAATACTGCGAGGGAGCAGGGATGGGGGGCACGTTTGCAGCTGGTATGTCGGAGAGGTTGGGAGGAAGGCTGTCAAGTCCTGCCAGAGGAGTAATTGCAGGAATGACAGGAAACTGAGGAATCTGAAAAAAATAGAATATCACATGAATTGCAAGTGCATTCACTGATGGTACAAAGCTGTTTCATTGCCATACAAGTACATAAAAACCACCCGGTGCTGTGATGATAATTATGTCTGCTTGTTAATCACTTCCATTCATTTCCTGAGGTTTACAAACAGCAATAAAACCTGATTTATACTTAAAATCCTTAGCAAAAGAGGAAAAATTTCCTTTTGGGTTGATGTTTTTATACCTTAGAAGCTTAAAACTATTTCTAACTCTAGCTTGAAGCCTTCAAGCAACATCCTAATTAAAAGCTGCTTTCATCAGAACAGAAATGAAAAGAAATCACACCAAAATGCAAAACTCTCATGCAAAATTCAGCAGGACAATTGAAAACCCTTGTCTTTAAACAGGTTGGCTGCAACCCAGGCACCATGGGAGATCCCACACAAGGGTTTTTACAATCAGAATCTCCAGTGATGTGGCAGAATAACAACCCTATGACCATGGAAGCAGCTCGCTTCGTCTCTTTGGTGCAAGTCCCTTTCTCAGCCTGGTGGCTGTCACCAGCAAACAGACCAACAGCACCACAAACCCCTTCCAGGGTGAGGAAAGGGTCCAGTCCTGCTGCTGGGAACAGAAATTGGCCTGAGAGCCAGGGAGAGGGGTCGGGGGGTGATGGGTGAGCTCAGAAACAGAAGAAAATGAGCAACCTCTTGTGTTCTTAAGCCTGGGATGGGGAAGAGAATTTGCTACAGGGGAAGGCACAAATAAATAAAAGCAATTTTTGCAATTTCATAACTGCCATCCAACTGAATTCTCTAGGCACGACAAAGGGTTACTCACTAAGGGGATTTTTGCTTCACGAAAACAAATAGTGAAGATAAATACCAGAACTGGGAAAAAGCTATATTCTTACAGACTAAATAAACTAGTACACACTGAAAATGGCCACACAAACCTGCAAATCATGTTAATTATTAGCTGGAACACTACACTCAAATGGATGTACTCGCATGTAGTTTCAAAGCTGTTACCTGGGAAGGGGCCACCGGCGGTAGCTGCGGCACAGTTGAGATCTGCAGGGGCTTTAGCGGAGTGCTGCTGGCTGCCACCTGAGAGGTCTGCGGCTGGTACTGCGGCAAGAGATGGGCTGCGGGCTGCATGGGGCACACGGGCTGGCTGGCCAGCACCTGCTGCAGGGAGGCTTGCTGCGAGATGGGCGGCTGCTGCAGAAGGAAAGCAGAAAAAACAAGGTTAGAGCCTGTGAATCCAGAGGGACCTTGACAAGCTGGAGAAGTAGGCTTGTGAAAACCTCATGAGGTTCAATAAGGTGAAGTGCAAAGCCCTACACTTTGGTCGGGGCCACTCTCAGTATCAATACAGGCTGGGAGGAGAAAGAATTGAGAGCAGCCCTGAGGAGAAGGTCCTGGTGGATGAGAAGATCAATGTGAGCCAGCAATGTGCACTCACAGCCCAGAAAACCAACCATATCCTAGGCTGCATCAAGAGACGTGTGGCCGGCAGGGTGAGGCAGGGGATTATGCCCCTCAACTCCACCCTGGTGAGACCCCACCTGGAGGCCTGTGTCCAGTTCTGGAGTCCTCAGCACAGGAAGGACGTGGAGCTGTGGGAGCGAGTCCAGACAAGGCCAAAGAGATGATCAAAGGCCTGGAGCATCTCCCATCCAAGGACAGACAGAGAGTTAGGGTTGTTCAGCCTGGAGTAGAGAAGACTCCAGGGAGACCTTAGAGCAGCTTCCAGTATAATAAATCATAGAATAGTTTGGGTTGGAAGGGACCTTAAAGATCATCTAGTTCAAACCCCCTGTCAAGGGCAGGGACACTTCCCACTGGATCAGGCTGCCCAAGGCCCATCCAGCCCGGCCTTGAAAACCTCCAGGGATGGAGCAGCCACAACCTCCCTGGGCAACCTGCTCCAGTGCCTCACCACTCTCATGGTGAAGAAATTCTTCCCAATATTTAGCCTAAATCTGCCCCTCTCCAGTTTGTACCTCTTCCCCCTTGTCCTATCACTCCAAGACTTTATGAACAGTCCCTTCCCAGCTTTCCTGTAGGCCCCTTTTAAGTACTGTAAGGTTGCTACAAGACCTCCTCGGAGCCTTCTCTTCTCCAGGCTGAACATGCCGAAACGAAGAGAACTTTAGACTAGGGATTAGGAAGAAATTTTTTTGCTGAGGGTGGTGAAACACTGGCTCGGGTTGCCCAGAGAGGTGGTAGATGCCTCACCCCTGGAAATATTCAAAATCAGGTTGAATGAGGCTCTGAGGAACCTCATTTATTTGAAGGTGTCCCTACTCACTGCAGGGGGTTGGAACTGTATGACCTTCGTGGTCCCTTCCAACCTGAACCATTCTATGATTCTGTTATGGAAGAAGCTGTTCACTGCACACAGCCACCTGCTTCTTCTCTTTCTAGCTCAAGCGGCACAGCCAGAAAAGAACTGCTGCTTGGTGTGGGGTTGATTTAAAGAAGAGAAGAGCCCTCCTACTTTAAACATTGTACAAGAGACTATGTTTAAAATGTATTCTAATGCAAGATACATTACCTGAAAAGACAAGTTCTAACTGTCTTGGAAAGGTTATTTGCAATGACTCAGCCTCTTTAATCCCAGTGATTGTTCTATTTGGCCCTGTAAAATCCCCACCCACTAACTTCAAAGGTCCCTACTATGCAGATTAGGCCCAGCTAATCTTGGCATTCAAAAGCTGACTATGTAATGCAGCAGGCATTGGAATATACAACACTAAATCACAATAAATACAGTAAAAGCTGGATCTGAGTTACTTCTGAGGTGCTGTAGTAATAACGTGGCTGCGAAAAAAGCAGTTTTACCATTCCAGGGAAAACAGCGCTCCACTGGCCTGCCAGCTTTTCTATAGTACAACACAAATAAAAAGCTGCATTAAAGCTGAAAACACTCAGTAATAAAACTTTCACATCTTCCATGTTACCAGTATCTTCTTCACTTCCACTAATTAATGCTGACGATACTTTTAAAACACCTTCTGTTCCAGATCTTCTGGATCGACCTGCTTTGGGTCATGGCACTGACTGCTTCACCTTGGCTCTGCAGCACCTGGAACCTAACATCACACCTCATGCTCCAAATGTTAACCATAAAATAAACAGAATCATAGAATCATGGAGTCTCCTGAGTTGGAAGGAACCCACAAGGATCATCAAGTCCAACTCCTGGACAACAACAACATTCACACCCTGGGGCTGAGGGCACTGCAATATTGTCAGGTTTGGTGCTGTGACTGTTTCCCTGGGAGCTGTTCCAGTGCTCCACCACCCTCTGGGGGAAGAACTTTTTCCTGATGTCCAACCTAACCCTCCCCTGGTGCATCTTCCTGACATTCCCTTGGGCCAACAGATGGCCAAGCATTATAATCTTTCATCTTCATCACCTCCACCATAAACCACCATCATAACATTTTGCTCTACACTTTTTAAATAACAACATTCTTCAAACAAAGTTTTTAGATATTAATATAATAGAATTGTAGAAAAAGGAAGTTGCTGTCCACACTAAAATTCAACCATAGCTGGTAGGTTTCCAATACAAGGATCAGTAAACAAGAGTATCTGGCAACTGGTTTTGATCGTCCAGGGCTGAATGCACCAAATGCACAAGACATGCTGGGGGCAGCACTGAATAGCTCTGCACCAGCTCCTGCAGTGTTTGCTAGTCCTGTCTGAGTAGTCATCTTGCCATATTACAGAAAAAACTAATGGCATGGCTCTATACTGCACTTTCTGCTATTCCAGGCTTTGGGAAAGCAGGGGCATTTACTCAACTAAAATCCCAAACTGAAGGGAAGAGCAACACCGATGCAATTACGGGTCAGCAGGAGCCAGCCTGGTGATGAGACAGAGCAAAGTGACCAAGATGGACCCCATCTGCTGGGGCAGCCCCTGCTCAGCCCCCAGCAGGAGCTCTGCTCCACCAGGCTCCTCCGCTCTGTGGCACAGGGAACCCTGTGCCATGCCCGACCCCATCTCTGTAGCATCAACAGGCGCACGCAGCCAGGGCTGGGCAGGAGCTCATAAACCTGGTCAGCACACGGAGCCAGCTCAGCGATCTCGGCATCCCTGGCTGGGTTAATCTGCAGCTCAGACAGGCTGCCCACAGATAAGTGAGGATTGAGCACGCTGACACAGGCTGCTCAGCCACCTTCAGCTCGAGAAGACACTGCGTTAAAAGCACACCAATTGTGTTCGTGGAACCAAGCAGCTTCCTTAAGACTCCATTTTCAATTCAATTTGTGTTTTACAAAATGCTTGTGAATTGGATGAAGCATAGGGAGGGGAAAACACCCATATGAATTATATTAACTTTGCCCTATTTAAACCTTAACATTAGAATGTTAATTATAATACTAATCTATTTAACTTTATAAATACAGATATCCAAATTGGGAAAAAAAACCCAAGGCAATATGATATTGTTCCCATGTCTCTGAGCTGTCAGAGAATATTTGCACAATACATTCCATTCTGTTACGTTAATTTTTTCACCCCTATTTCCCATTCTTTTGCTGACCTGCCTTACTGCTCTTTTACTGCAAAGACTGAAGATCTCCGCTGCTCAGAACATCACGCCCAGAGACTCTAGGAACATCAGACCTACTTCTGTCTGAGGCACACAGGTGCTCTGGGACATTCTGCACAGAAACTTTATCATTTTACCTATTTCTGTAATAATAACACTTTAAAAACGAATAAGTTGTCCAGAAAAGTGGTGGCTGCCCCATCCCTGGAGGTGTTCAAGGCCAGGTTGGATGGGGCTTGGAGCCCCTGATCCAGTGGAAGGTGTCCCTGTCCATGGCAGGGGTGGAACTGGATGGGCTTTGAGACCCCTTCCAACTCAAACCATTCCATGATTCTGTGAAAAGTTTTTTTTTGGCTTCCTGGTCAGATTAGAAAACAAAGATAGGGTAGTTGTTAAGTCATTTGACTATCAGGAATAGAATTATTTCAAGAGACAGCAACACTGTGAGGAAAGGGCAGGTGAAAGAATTTTTTGCAAGCTGGGCAAACATCCTATTCCAAACTAGCATTCACTCACAGAGGAAAACAGACAACAGATTTTTGAACTGCCAGCATCAAGTTCCAGGCCCACTAGAGAGATCTCCGCAACTGGTGAGGTCCTACATTTTTAGAAGTATCAATTTTTTGGCTGAGAAAACCATGAATATATCCCTGCCCTGCAGAAAAAAACCTGCTATATGGAAAACCCTCACATCAGCTTTTCAAGGAGAGCAAATAGTCTTATACTGATACTTTCAAACAAAGAGTTGGATGTTAAATAAAACAAGAAAACTTGTGATATAAACATTGGTAACTGAAAAGGTTTGGAGAGGTATGATACACACCAGTCACACAAAGTGTACAGACACTCCCCAGCCCTGTTTCTACCGAAGGAAGCCAAGCTTTTGGTAAAAGAGGGCTTTTGTAAAGACCTTTAAGGAACACAGGTTTTGGAGGGGAATTCGATCACTCAAAGGGCACGAAGAATTACTATTTGGAGATAATTCAGAGGGAGACAGCCTCTTTGCTTGGACGAAAAAGCTACTCAGCTTGACGTCTGTACTGGATTATATTTATCAGGTGTGCACAACTCAAAACGCAGCATCGCCGAGGGTTCAAAGACAATGGACAGCAGACAACAGTCTCCTTCAAACCTTTTAGAAAGGAGGTGCCAAATAATGATGTAAAATTAAAAAGAACTTTGACCTTTAGGGACCAAGATCATACACTGAATTCAACGCAAGGCTTCAAGCTGATGCTCTTCAGCCACAATGGAAGAGAAGTTTTAAACTACATCAAGACATTCCAGAGTATCACACAACGATTGTCCTCAAGCCCATTCCTCTTCCATCCCTTAATGTGGAGGGGGACCCTGTGCCCCACCCCTACGTCTCTCAACTGGCAGTTTAATAATTTCAAACACCTCAAACTCACTACAGGTATGGGTTGGAGCAGAGCATGGGTAAGGAATGGGATGAGAAAGGCAGTAGCCAAGTTCTTACCTGCTGGCTGGCCAGCACTGGCTGCCCCAGTGGCAGGGAGGCGACGGTGGTGGGCTGGACGACGGGGAATGGCATCGCCGGCTCCTGGTAGTGCTGGGGCCGCTGGGACACCACCGCGGGTGCAGTCTGAACTGCAGGGAGGCCAGGCTGTGGGAGGGAGAGCACAGCTTCAGAGAAGAATCATCCTCACGCTAAGAGCCTCTATGACTGTTCATCAGGAATACAACTGCAAGGGAGTAGTCTACATAGTACTTGGTTCAAAACAGAGGGAGAGAAAAATATGAAAATACATCTGCAAGGAATGGAGAGTTGAACTAGACATGTGGGAAAAGTTTGGCAAATTCCAAGTAAGACAACCAAACTGCATTGCATTTCTCCCTGGAAACGTATGTGCAGATCAGTAAAGCCACCAAAAGCTCATACACAGTGACTGCAATTACAGCAACACTGTGAACCGGATGGAACAGAAATTTATCCTTACAAAGATGTTTCTTACCATTTCATAATTTTTACCTTAAATCTAAAGTCTGTCCTAATTTTTCTCTTTAGAAGCAGGCAATTTACTTAACATGGATGCCAAGAAAATGAATTGAGAAATGAGAAACAAATTAAAACAGCAGTGGAAGTAAGAAAAACCTAAAAGAAATTCAGATAAGGCTTGTAACAACAGCAGTTCTCTAAAACGTCAGCTGAAAGGAGACAAATTTACAATGAATGGTATGTGAGAGCAAGGTTCCTAAGCCTACAAAGAACCTATTACAGCTCCAAACATGGGCTAGTTATCTTGGTAAATCATCTCCCAGATAAATACAGTGATATTTTTCTTCTTGCAAATGGAAAGGTTTGAGTCAGACTTTTGTTTCCTGTGTTTGTCAAGATTTTTGAATCTTGGAACTTCTTACCTAGATTATTGCAGGAGGAAAACAAATAAAGAAACTCCACCAAAAAAGAAAAGGCTATGAGGAGTAGACAAAGGATAAAGGTAGTTATCTTGCCAAACTCTCAATCATGAGATAAATGCATTTAGGTTAAAATTACTAAAAACTATCAGTGAACAGAATGAGTCTGCTCTAAAAGGTTATGCTGCATAGTTAAATTTAATAAAAAATTCTACTTAAGATAGATTGGGAGCAGCCCTTAAGAGGGCTTGGGGTGCTGGGGGATGAGAAGCTCAACATGAGCTGGCAATGGACGCTTAGAGCCCAGAAAGTCGAAGTGTCCTGGGCTGCATCCAAAGCAGTGGGACCAGCAGGTGAGGGAGGGGATTCTGCCCCTCTGCTCCACTCTAATGAGACCCAACCTGGAGCCCTGTGTTCAGTTCTGGAGTCCTCAGCACAGGAAGGACATGGAGCTGTTGGAGAGTCCAGAGGAGGCCACTGAGATGATCAAAGGGCTGGAGCACCTTCCATCAGAGGACAGGCTGAGAGAGTTGGGTTTGTTCATCATGGAGAAGAGAAGGCTCCAGGGAGACCTTAGAGCAGCTTCCAGTGCTAAAAGGGGCTCAGGAAAAGCTGGGGAGGGGCTCTTGATCGGGGAGTGCACAGACAGCATGAGGGGGAACGGTTTTGAGCTGAAAGAGGGGAGACTAAGATGAGCTCTTGGGAAGAAATGTTTTGCTGTGAGGGTGGGGAGGCCCTGGCCCAGGTTGCCCAGAGCAGTGGTGGCTGCCCCATTCCTGGAGGGGTTCAAGACCAGGCTGGATGGGGCTTGGAGCAACCTGATCCTGTGGGAGGTGTCCCTGCCCATGGTAGGGGCTCGGAACTGGATGGGTTTTGAGGTCCCTTCCAACCCAAACCATTCCACGGTTCTATGTGCCTTCTGAGTGTTCTATTTAGAGCTGTTAAGGCAGTGGTTCAGGTGAACAATTGAGGAAAGATGTATCCCAGAAGATGGATAGGAAAGGTGGTTCTCACAGTGGAGAGAGCTGGTGACAGATGCTAAGGATGAATTTTTTTTCTTCAGTTAGAGTCATGTTTCCATGCAAAACACAGCTCAGAATTTCCTGCAGGGAAATACAAGGTAAAGCAAGGGAAAAAAATGCACTTCCTAAGCATGTAGGGTAAATCCAGATCAATCATGAAAAATCTTTGGTCCTGGGTTTTGTTTTGTCTTAAGTCAAACAGGATGAAACACACAAAACCCCTTAACCTACCCCATCATTACTGTCTTTTTCACCAGAAAGGTTTCTCCTGCCCATTGGCACAGCTGCAGTCCCCAGTGTGCCCTCCAGCAGTGGTGTTCTGCTAGTGCACACTTTACAACAGGGTTAGGACAGTTCAGGCACAATAGCTGCTCCACCATCAGAGGATTTGGAAGGCAGAATGTTTTCTGCAACTCCTGCAGACCTCATAGCAGCCTTTGGCTAATTGTGTATTAAGATTCATGCAACAGAGACAGGTCTACACCTCTGCCACGTGTCCTACTGATTCGGGGAAGAAGCTGAGAAACTGTTTTCTGGGAGTTGTTTACTGTGGGAGCAAGCACCTTCAACAGGCATCAAGACTTCTGACAAGTTTTAAGGGGAAGTTCACATTTCATATCAGGAAAAATGTCTTCACGGAAAGGGTTCTCAGGCACTGGAACAGCTGCCCAGGGTTGTGGTGGAGTCCCCATCCCTGGAGGGATTTAGAAGATGGGTAGACAAGGTGCTCAGGGATGTGGTTCAGTAGTGGGCAGGTACAGTTGGACTCGATGATTTCAAAGGTCTTTTCCAATAGACAGTCCTATGATTCTGTGATCTTGGCCAAGCTGAAGTAGACATGCCGTCCAAGTCTGATGAGGCTGCTGAGGAACCATCAGCTCTACAGTGTTTGCAGAGGTCCTCAATGCTATCAGAAGCGATGCACCTGCTTTCTCTTCTCTAGCCTGTAGATACACATTTTCCTTTCCTGGTTCTTGGGGAAGGGATGTTGCTTTTGGTGTCAAAGTCACTTTGCGGTCACTGTGGTGGCAAAAACGCCTGCCAGGCGTAACAGGTGCAGGCTGGAACTGGAACACAGCGCTGCCACAGCTTCTGAAGGACATAACACATTCATGTTGTGGAAGCACCTGAAGATTTATGTTCACTCACATGTGTTTGTTCTTGCACCAGTAGTTCTATTAATTGCTTTTGGCCAAGGTCATAACAGCATGAAAATGGGAGGAAGCGTGAATATCTGACTGGGCTGCCAGTGCCTGATTTTGGAACTTCAGTAATGGAGACGTCGCTGTCTGTGCAAGATTAAATCCAAACCCAGAGCCAGAGAGGCAGTGACTAGATGTTAGACCTTTGTCACAACTGGGAGAAGCATCTAACCCAAGAGGTTCTTGAACAAATAAAGGATCGATAACATCTGGCTCTATTGACAGTGAACAAACCCAAACAGAACAGTTCTGAAAGAGGTGAATGAGTTTAAAACTAATAAATGCAAAGCTACTAATGAAGTTCAGTGACAAGAGATTGAAAAGAAGTTTTTTTACTGGAAGTATGACAGCATTTCTTCAGAACAGCAAGTACAGACATACACCATCTCTTTCTGTCTCTATATTGCTGACAGCTCTTGGTCAGAGTGTGCAGGGATAGGATGAGGGGGGATGATTTTAAGCTGAAAGAGGGGAGATTGAGATGAGATCTTAAGCAGAAATGTTTTGCTGTGAGGGTGAGGAGGCCCTGGCCCAGGTTGCCCAGAGCAGTGGTGGCTGCCCCTTCCCTGGAGGTGTTCACGGCCAGGTTGGATGGGGCTTGGAGCCCCTGATCCAGGGGAAGGTGTCCCTGACCATGGCAGGGGTGGAACTGGATGGGCTTTGAGGTCCCTTCCAACCCAAACCATTCTATGATTCTATTCTATGAATCTTATCTACTAAGTGCATGTATCGCTAAGCAAGTCACCAGTGGCAGAGCTGAGTGAGGAATATACAGAGCAAGCCATGGAATCCAGATCTACTGAAAACAAGAGGATAAACAAGCCATTAAGTACATCCTAGGGTATAAAATTATTTGGAAAAACCGTAGACTTACTACAGAGGGCTGCTGGTAGTGCCCCAGCTGCTGAAGGCTATGGGGCACAGCCTGGCTCTCACTCAGAGGTGGGCTGTACACCCGCTGGACAGCAGGAGGTACCGGATCCGGCAGGGACGAGTAGATGACGCTTTGCTGGCTGCTTTGGGAGTCTGAATAAACAGTGGACCCCTGACCACTGTCAAAGGTGCTGTCAGCTGAAAGAACAATATTTCTTATTAAAAGCTCAACAACTCCAAGTGTTCAAGTAATGACTTTAGAGCAAGGTCAAACGCTGCTTTACGTAATCAGCATTTTTACTACCCGAACCCTTTCCATTATATAAATAAACTATACAACACAAATGTTATTTTCTACAAAAGGCACACACTGCTGCTCTTAAGCCAAAAGCCATCCCCATGGATTTCTGTGCCTGAGGATATTTTAGGCACATTGATATTTCCTTTAAAGGGCACAAGTTTGACATTAAGAATTGCGAACGTTTATAGATTTTGTGGGATGAAAGAAAAGGAAACCCCAATTGTCACGATCATAGCAGATCATGGAGTCTTTTAGAGTTAGATCTCCTAGGATGCACTGACTTTAACACTTTTTTTTATTAGTAACCCTGCAAATTACAAAATTCTTTTAATCATACTCTTTATTAGTTCAGCAAATCATATCCTACTTGAGTATATAGCAACAGCTCAAGATGAAGAACAGACAACAAAACAACGTGCAGGTTTGCAGTGATTCAGTAGTGCCATTCAGAGCTCTGCTGGGGATTCTCTGTTGGTGAGGACATAGCCCAGGTTGCCCAGAGAAGCAGTGGCTGCCTCATCTCTGTGTCCAGTGCCAGGTTGGATGGAGCTTGGAGCAATATGGTCCAGTGGGAGGTGCCCCTGCCCATGGCAGGAGATGGAACTGGCTGGGCTTTAAGGTCCTTTCCAACCCAAACCATTCTGTGATTCTGTGATTCTCATGCAGAGTGCTGGCCCAGCCAGCCCGCACAGCTGTCCAGCTATGGGTACTGGACAAGCATTGTATCTTTTCTCAATCAGAAATACATTTTTTAACTGAGTTATTGATTATTACTGATTTAAAAATGTCTTTTCACAACTGTAAAGTACAGGTACGCAGCTTTTCTTGGGAACCGAAATGAGACATGAGACAGTAGCTGTGAGCATCCAACAGACTCGTAGCTTGGAAAAGAGATGTGAAACTCAAAACTGAAAGAAAACTGTAACACAGTTACAAAGAAAAAGCTTAAGTTACAGCTAATTTTAAATGCTATTTTTTTTCCTGATACTTTATCTTCTCTTTTTTCTGCACTCCAAATAAGGTTTTACTTATTTACTTATCTACTTAAATAACAAATTATTTTTTAATAGCACCAGTTATGACATTTCAGTACTCATAAACTGTTCTTCCAACTGTTCTTCTGCAAAACTAAACTCTCCTCTATATTTATTTGGGTCACTTCTAAAAAGAATCCACATGGCCCTGTTCTCAGAAGGAAGGGATCGCTACCCCAGACACACTTCCATTTTATTACGAACAATGATTTAATATCAAGCATTGGCTAAAAGTTGAGGAGGATTAGGAAATAAAGTGGGGGTTCTATGTTCAGTATAAAATTCTGCCAACTCATGTGCAGTAGAACCATGGAAAATGCAAGGAGCATCATTGTCATAATTATGGTGTTTCTCAAAGGAATCACAGAATCATAGAATCACCAGGTTGGAAAAGACCTCTTGGATCTTCGAGTCAAACCATTCCCATCAATCACAAACCTATGCCCCTCAGCACCTCAACCACCTCCAGGGAAGGTGACTCAACCACCTCCCTGAGCAGACTGTTCCGATGGGCAATGACCCTTTCTGTAAAAAATTTTTTTCTGATGTCCAACCTGAACCTCCCCTGGTGGAGCTTGAGGCCATTTCCTCTTGTCCTGTCCCCTGTCACTTGGGAGAAGAGGCCAGCTCCCTCCTCTCCACAACCTCCTTTCAGGTACTAGTAGAGAGCAATGAGGTCTCCCCTTAGCCTCCTCTTCTCCAGGCTAAACAACCCCTGCTCCCTCAGGTGCTCCTCCTAAGACTTGTCCTCCAGCCCCTTCACCAGCTTCGTTTTTAGATAGCATGAAGTAAGTCCATAATCCAAACAAATAAAATTATATCAATTTACTTTCAGCAGAAAAGCTTTGTAAATACTGCAATATTCTGACTGTTATGAAAATATGGTCATATCGTATTGTGTAACGGTTTCTTTCCTTACAGATGCACACTTGGATATTCTGGTATTCAAAGGAGGCCTCGATAGCAATTTATACAATACCTGAATTAAAGCAGCAGCTGTTTTGCTGCTAAAGATAATGCATCTTTAGTTTAAACGTGCTTACATAAAAGTCCTGAACAGTAAACCAGAAAATATTTGGTTATATTTTAGTAGCAAAATATGTACATCAGATTTTATCCAGAAAAAGAGAACTCACACAAAATTTCAAATTTTCCTAGCTAAAAAATACCCGTCAACATTTCCTGCAAGATGTTAAAAAAACATAAATACATTAAGATTTCAAAACAGGTGCTTGAAGTAGTAACAAAGGTTGATTTTAGGGACAAGTTACTTAGGGAAATAAACCCACCACTCCCTCACGTTGTGCTGTTTGCTGGAGATGTCTGACGCTCAGAAATAAAATGAACAAACAGCAAGCTCTGCAAGCAAAGCCAGGCAGTTTCTTATTCAGTAATAGATCCAATTCAGGAGATATAAATCGAATATATGTCTCGATATGTCTCAAAATCGCTCAGTGATCACTCTTGAATCAGTCCCCAGTAAGCACCTACACTGCCCTGCCACAACAAAGATCAAACAACCCCCTTGCTGCAAGATCATGAGCTCAGGACAAAACAGAGAGCCTGAAGGTGTTTCTGCACTTCCATCATGACTTAGAGACCCTGATAAGAATTAGTGTCCAACCCACAGGTATGTGCTCCCAACACACATGACCAACCCACAGGTGGCATTTCCCACAAAATGGGGAAATATTGAATACTGTCACGTAATATCCATAATTACATCATGTAATATTCCATCCATTCAGATGGATTTTGTTTTTCTGCTGTGGACCTTTGCCCAGCTTCACTAAAAGCTTCAAGCAAGACACTAGGAGTAACCAGCGAAACAGCAGAAACTGCAGCACTTTGGTATCAGCAAGGTCTGCTGTTGAATAAACATCTCCACATTGCTAACGTCATTTGAAAAAGCTACCAGTCACTCTGACCAGTCTGGTGCCAATTCAACTTCTGTGGGCTCTGAACTTGTGTTTCACACAAATTTAGTGATGATCCCACCACCTGGCACGGAAAATGTGGGGCTTGTGTCTAGCAGCAGGTCTCCTTGCTATTCTGTTTACAAATATATTACTTTTTCTGCATTTATTGCTGAAAGAGAAGCTAGCTCTATCTAAAATAGTTTAAATAAAAACTTTGCTTCTTTCAGATTCATTATGTATCTGTCTGATGTGCGCATGTTCTTGGAGCTACTGTGCAAAAACATACACAGCGCTCATCTCTTTGTCAATTCTTACCCTTGAACATTCATCACCACGTGCACGAAAAACCAACCTGAGACTTACATGCAACAGACGTGGCGCTGGTGGGCAGGTTTTGCTGAAAGGGATGCTGGTCAGCCTCGGGCTCCTCCGACTCGGACAGGACATGGTGACCAGTGTGAGAAAGGTAGGTGACCTGGACCTGCTGCGCGTGTGGCATCTTTGACTTCTCCAGACATTCAGAGTCCCGACGTTCCTCTGACTGCATCCTAGGCCAGATTCGCTCTCTTCTCCATAGTATTAACGCTACTCTGTCACGTATAGACTTCGCAACTATCTTGAGATCGTTTTCATGGAAAAATCCAGAGTCAATCTACAGAGGAGGCACAAACTTAGCAAGACCAAGTGGGTGTGGATAAGCACATGTATTATTGAAATATCTTCCTAACAGAGAAAACATTGGTTTGAAATAACATGAATTACATTTATTCCTCACGAGAACAGGAACTCAAGAGCTCAGCAGGGTGTTTTTTGACAAAACTTCTATCCCTAATGAATTTTAAAACAACATCATGTGATTTCTAAGACCTGAACATATATATGGTCCATTTATTCACCAGTTAACATCTACTGAGAAGAGGTGAGAACAATTAACTGAAAGTTTAATGCATTTTAAAACAACAATTTGTAATTTCTAAAACCTGAATATAAATCGGGTCCATCTATTCACCAGTTAACATCTATTAAGAAAAGAACAAGTTTAACTGCAGATGGGTTCCCTTTTTCATTGTTTCTGGAAAGACCAACAGAATAGTCAAAAGAGAAAAAAAACATCTCTGAAAAAAAGCTCTTTGAACAATGTAACTGCCCCTACACCAGAATTTATTACCTTAACCTTTCCAGTACGCACAATTTCCCAAATTGCTGTGCTGGAGGTGCAAGTCATGAAGGGAAAGACGTGAACAGAATTTCCTCTCAAATGGTAAAGTCAGACAGTACTGATTGACTTCTATGAAGAAAAAGCCTATCGTGGGGTCAAATGCAGACTGCTCACATTTGACTGAAAAGGGGACCCGTCTTTCTCACAACCCAAGTCCTCAACCTTAACAGATAAAACGGAAATTGATCTTCGTGCTCTTCGTTTGCATAATCTCCTACAGCACAGGGCATGAATTTTAGTTGAATAATGACCTACCAGAGATTTGCCTGCTCTCCCTACATTCTGAATGTGCACATTCTACAGATTTGCAAGCACAGGGAGGAAATCTGGAGAGATTCTTCTTTGCTCTTGCCCAAACACAAGACAGTTTTACAACTTAGATTTTTGCTATTTCAAATCGATAGGTGAAAAGCAGCTTAAACTACAGCTGCAGATGGATATGAGTATTTTCCAGTGCCTCTGCCTTTGGACCTTACTGATGTTCCTGAACTGATGGTCCAGCAAATGCCAACAACAGAAGGCAGTTACTTGAAACAAAAACCGCAAAGGATCAGAGAACCTTGTATGGTATTAACTAATGTGCGCAGTAGATCCTTCATGACAGAGCTTAATAGGAAGGCACTGAAAACCTGCCACGTGAATAACTTTTGTTAAACAATTCTTACTCCTACATCCCAATATAAAGAATGATTAAAGTCTAACAAAGACGTGCTATTTTACAGTATCCACTGGCTGTGAAAGGTAACTTCAGGTTGCAAACCCACCAAAACATTTCAAGTTCCTGTCGCTCACATTGTTTGGACAGGCTGGAACTACTGAAAACCCATCAATAATGACAAATAATTGCCCCTACTCAAAAGGTCTTGTGCATTCGTCTCTAACACAGCACATAAAGCAACACAGATTGATGGAAAGACATGGCTTTAGCATTCCACAGTTCATAATGGGTTAGAAAGATATTTAGGAATAAATGTCCCCCCAATAGCCTCAAATTTGAAACCATTTCACATGCAGCTACTTAGGTAACTGTTAATGTAACAGTAAAACACAGGTTTTTAAATTATTTGGGATAGGGTATAGTATTACAGTAGTTTGTGAGTGATTCTTTTAAATATGCTCTTTATGAGAATGATTTCCTCTTCAAAACAAAGCATCATTACTATGGGGCAAGCAATCTACAGAACTTCAGAATTCCTAATACTTCCATAAAGATTTCCATGCAAAATATAACAGCAAGTAACGAGACCAACTTTTAAATGAAATGAGTTCTGTAACAATACAGAACAATAACAAGTGCATGGAAAATATTTGACCTTCTGCAAACTAACGGCAAGAAGAGAGAGGAGCCTGAATTTCTCCCACTAAATTTGGCAAACAGGGTGATGAGTCCAAGCATAGTAAAGCAATGTTACCAAAATGAGTGCCTCCTAAGCAGAACAGGAGTGGTGATGACAACACCATTAAATGGGATCTCTTGGGATTTGGATTAAAATAGGAACATTTCTGCAAGCACAAGAAAATTCAGACTCTTGACTCAATGCTTACTGATCCTATGCCTCCATGACATTATGAAATCTAAAAACTGCAGTAAAGATATCATTAAAATATGCGTTCAAGGACTATATGGTATAACTGGAACAGAAAGTAGTTTTCTAACAAAACCCTACAAGTTATGAAGATACAGAAATTCTCAAAGTTAAACTTAGCTCTCAGAAAATCCAAAGCTTATTCCTAACTGTGCAGTGAGCTTGAATCTGGTTCCCTATTTATATTTGGTGATAGAGTGGCTGACCACAGACTTTCCACACCTACATTCCTCCCAAGTAACACCGGCAGAAAAGATGGAAAAAAGTGGTTTGATGAATTCGGTGCAAAATATGTTGTGACTGAACTTCTGAACTCTTCCAATCTATTTCAAGCTGCTGTCTGAAACTAGACAGATTCCAACCAAATTTATTCAACATTCAACTTCTAAAGGAAATTGGCAAAACAGTTTTCAAAATAGAGAAGAGAATTCTATGGCCTCTAAGATATTTGAAATGCCATCTCATCTATCTGTCTCCATACTTGGTAGGCAACACTTTTCAGTGATTAGTTCTCTGCTGTTTACCCGTTTCTTGGAGCATGCACTCCAAAATCAATACACACTGCTTACACCAGACACCTGGAATGGGTTACATGGAAGTGACATTACCAGACTCGTTCCTGCTGTCCTTTCAGATTTATGCACTACTTTATAGATATACATTCTTGTCAGGAGAAGTTTATTTTACCATTTCTTGTGCAACATCATCAGGAGTTTCCTTCTCCAGATCAAAAGTAAACTCAATGGCTCCATTATCTTTGGGTTTTCCTTTCAGTTTCTTAGGATCTTCTACCCAGAGTCTTAAGGCAATAGAGGATTTCCTACCATGGTCTTCTTCTGCAAGTTCCACTCTTACCCCAGTATCTTCAGCAAAAAAGGCATGGCTTAATAAATCTTTAATTTCATATCTGCAAGAGATAGAAAGAATATTCAAATACTGCAAGTCTTAAGCAATGTCAAAGGTGTCAGTGACAAGACACTGCTGCTAAAAGCAAAAACATTTACAGTATGTTTGGTGTTCACCCGTAACAAATTTGTGTTCTTAGCAAAATACATTGTTTTTCCAGTGTTACTGAGGACTGATGAAAAAATGACACTTCCTATTTCACAAAGCTTCAGGAATAGTCATACATCATAAACTTGTACAGAAATGCAGACTGCAGTTTTGCTTAACTTCTCTTCAGTATCTGAGCTTCAATAAGAGGTTTCCCTCTAGGCAGCCAGTCATTCCTAAAAATGGTATTTAATGAGTTATGAAATATTGAAAAGTAGACACCCTCAACTAGGAGAGGCCAGTGTAAGAAGTTTAGGTCTTAAAACCAAAGCTGGGAACAAGGCATAATTTGTCTCCACACCCAGAGGCTAATGAGTCAACGGAATCTGCTATAACAGCTGGTGGCGAGTATACCATGTCACATTCATGGTTGACCTCCACGACACTCTATGCTCCATGCAGAGCCCCCTGAGAGATATTTTACAGACAGCCAGAATGCGCTAGAACACGCTAGCTCACATGTCGACACTGACTTTCTTTGAAGTTGAGAGGTTGAGAGACATAACAATGGCATTTATTCATTTATCCTGACATTATGTGGCAGGAAAGCAGGTAATCACTTCTATTTGTACTTCCATTCTGAATTTTCACCTGCACAGGGGAGACTCAGAGGCCAGAAAAAAAATTCCACTGACAGCTTTGAAATCCCTCCATACGCACAATTTAACGCAAAACATGATTACTTGAAACAAACCTTTCTTCTTTATTTTTGCAAATGCACTCCCCAATTATCTCCTTAATCTCAGGATCAGTAACTTTCTCAAAGCTTGCTGGCTTTATACCCTAAAAGGACAGAGAAAAAGAAATATTTAAAAGACATAATGTAATTTTCTTTCAATTAAGGACATTTTGAATAGCCTGGTTCACCTTCCGTTCTCACTAAGTGAACTGAGTTTTTGGGGTATTCCTTCTTCTGCATCGGGACACCTGATCCCAGCATGGGCTGGTTCTCTGGTTCAGCTGCAGAGCCTGTTGCTGGGGTTGGAGTAGTCACAGTGCCCACATGTCTGTTTTCCTTTCTCTTCCTCCTGACAGTGCTGTGTTTGGTAGATACTGGCAAGGGTCCAGCATAGCGTGGCAGGTTGTGCCTCTCTGGAAAAGCCACAGCATTTTCCTTTCAAATATGCTATCCCTCCATCAAAGTCCTGTAGTTGCTCAGGAGCGAAGTTCCAAACCACTGGAGGTGAGGAGTTCTCTGGATACCTGACCCTTTTCTCCCACATGACGTGCTACCCACTCCTGCCCAGCCTCGGGGTAGGTCTCTGGGGGGTATTCTTAAAAAGATTTTGTGTAACAAGACCTGAAACATGTTCAGGAGACTCAGCAATAACAGCATGCAGGCTTGAACAACCCAAGGACATTCAAAATTCCCAAGCTGTTGTAACTAGCCTGAAGGGGAAGAGGGGGGTAAAAGAGCAGGGGAAAGGATCTCGCCTTGTCTTCCTTGTACAATTCTGAGAGATGGTGCCTGAGGTACGGACATGACAGCAGTGCCCAGAGGGGGCCACAAAGCTGGTCCAAGGGTTGGAGCACCTCCCATCCGAGGACAGGCTGAGAGAGTTGGGTTGTTCAGCTTGGAAAAGAGAAGGCTGTGAGGGGACCTTAGAGCAGCTTCCAGTATAGAAAGCAGCTCCAGGAAAGCTGGGGAGGGGCTCTGGATCAGGGAGGGCAGGGATAGGATGAGGTTTTCATCTGAAAGAGGGGAGATTGAGATGAGATCTGAGGAAGAAATGTTTTGCTGTGAGGGTGGGGAGGCCCCGGCCCAGGTTGCCCAGAGCAGTGGTGGCTGCCCCATCCCTGGAGGGGTTCAAGGCCAGGTTGGATGGGGCTTGGAGCCCCTGATCCAGTGGGAGGTGTCCCTGCCATGGCAGGGGAAGGAACTGGACAGGCTTTAAGATCCCATCCAACCCAAACCATTCTATTGATCTTTGAAACAGCAACTTAGCATTGTGATTAATTGTGTTATCATATTGTTATCATATTACACAGCGTAGGACAATCATAATCCTGATTCCTCTCCCAGAGGTAATAAAAAGCACTGCAGGGAATACATAGACCATATAAGGATTTGTATAGAATCACAGAATCATTTGGTTGGAAAAGATCCTTGAGATCATCGAGTCCAACTATCCATGTCCACTACCAAACCATCCCTGAACACCTCATCTGGCCATCTTTTAATTCCCTCCAGGGATGGGTCTCAACCACTTGCCTGGGCAGCCATTCCAGTGCCCAAGAATCCTTTATAACCCTTTACATAACACAACCAGGCCAACAAATGATAAGACACTGCAGCCAGTGACTATTTAAGTAACACAATGTATGCTTAAAATAAATCTGTTTTAACACGCTCTGGTCAGATATGTCATTATCTCCACCCTTCCAGCCCCATGCTGGGCGCCAAAAGGGACTGTTGTGGTTTAGCCCTGGCAGGAAACTTTGTACAACACAGCCACTCGCTCCCTCCTTCGCTGCCCCTGGTGGGATGGGGAGGAGAGCTGGAAAGAAAAAGGTAGAACTCGTGGGTTGGGATAAAGACAATTCAAAAGAACAGCCACGGAAGATAAAAATATTAAAAACAATAATAATAAAAGGATATACAAATCAAGTAATGCACACTGCAACTGCTCAGCACCTGGAAACCGATGCCTAGCCCATTTCCCACCCCACAACCAACTCCCCCAGTTCATACTGAGCACGACATCATCATGAGCATCACTTGTCGTGCTCTCCCTGCCCACTCCCTGTCCTCTCGCTGGCAGCCCAGTATGAGAAGGTTAAGAACAATAACACTTTCCCAGCTGAGCCCAGGACAGGCCTCCTAATTAAAATACCATACATCTTACCAACATAATGAGAGACTGTAGGCGTACTGTGCAATTTCTCAGTTTACATTACAGTTTATATATTGTGTCATTTTTCTGTACATGTAATCAAAATACAGTAAGAAAGTAATTACCGGGAACACCTGGGCAGTTAGCGCACACATGCAGCTGAGCATTTTCAAAGCCCAGGCTGACATTTTCTTCTGATGCCAGTTTGCGGACTGGGAGGAAAGGATGTTCCATTAGGAACAGCTGCCTTTTCTAGCACTCTCCTTGTCAAATAACATAGGAGCAACTAATGGATACCCAACATCCCTAATGCTGGTAACTCATTCCATTGAGTTCAATAGCGGATCTCCTCTGAATACTTTTCATGTATATATTTCATAGAATCATGGAATCATTAACATTGGAAAAGACCTCTAAGCTCATCCATCTAACCACCAGCCTAATGCATCTGTGCCTCTTAAAACCACATGCCGAAGCACCATATCTACATGTTGTTTGAACCCCTCCAGGGATGGAAACTTCACCACTGCCCTGGACAGCCTCTTCCAACACTTCATCACTCTTTCAGTAAAGAAATATTTCCTAATATCCAATCTAAACCTCCCCTGGCATAACTTGAGGCACATATATACAACCATAGATGACAAAGGTGGCAATGCAAGAAGTTAGCCTTCTTATTTGTGATGTTCAGCTTAAACCACAAAAAAAGTTGAATCCTGTTTTCAAAAAAACCCCATAACATCTCTACCAACTAAAACAAGATATATCTGGATGAAAACTTGATGAAATTAATTAGGGAACACATTCTGCAGTTAGACCCTACTACTTAAGGACCCTAGTATTTCCAATGGAGTCAACAAGCAAAATAAAAAGGAAACAGTATTTTCTTTATCTAAAGAACTCAGTATCTGATTAAGCACATAACTGAATGGGATTTGGACATTTAACTATATTCAAATCCTTTTAAAGTTTCACCCTGAAACAACACTAAATAATGGGTCATATATCAGCAGATAAGGAGGCCTGTAATCCTAAGGAGTGGACTTCTGGCTCACTTGAAGCCAAATTAGATGAAAAAAAAAAAACCCACGTGTTTCAGAAAGTGTCTGCAAGTATTTCACTGAATTTAGATTGAAGAAATTTTATAAGGAAGAAAATGCTGTGAGGATGGGGAGGCCCTGGCCGAGGTTGCCCAGAGCAGTGGTGGCTGCCCCATCCCTGGAGGTGTTCAAGGCCAGGTCGGATGGGGCGTTGAGGAGCCTGATCAAGTCGGAGGCGTTGCTGTCTGTGGCAGGCAGTTGGAACTGCATGGGCTTTGAGGTCCCTTCCAATGCAAACCATTCCATGGTTCTGTGATTCTATGATCTATTGTATTAATCTACTGAACAGCTAAGCTATGAAAAGATGACAAAAACAAACAAGGACAAAATACACACAGGGAAGTATCAATCAGGACTGCTCTGCCAAAGTGTTTTCTCAGTGTCCACATGCTATATTACACTTTTGCTCCTTACTCTTCATTGAAGTCTCCAAGTGCATCTCATTGCCATGCTGTAAACCCAAACCCTATAGTGCTGTGCCTTGATGTTTCCCAGCCACCTGACAATGACGGGGGGTTATGCAAAACAGCAGTTTCTATTTCCAAACAAAGGTTTTATTCATTTATACAAAAGCCTTTCCTGAGCATTCCCAAGGAAACGTGGCACCAAAATTCAAAGTATATTAGCTAAGGAATTACCCCGGACAGCTGTCTTGTAAACAAAAATTAAAGAAACTGGGCTAATTGATTGACATAAGGTGCATAGGGATTATTTTCACACAAGTTCATTAAATGCAAATATATATATATATATATATATATTGAATCCAAGAGCAAAGCTACAGAAGACCAAATTCTCTCTTTTGAAAAAGTCTCTCTCTTGAACAGATGCTTTACTTTGAATGCCTCACCCCCACCCAGTCTTCTGACCACCCTTCTGAAGGGAGCAGGTGTAGGATACATGGCACTTCATGTGATATTTGAGTATACAGCCAGGCACATATAGGCCATTAAAAATTAAACCTTTACGTTTGGGGTGAAAACATAAAGCTGTTTTTTCAGAGGACTAAAAGTAGCTGCTGGCCGTATTTCCACCACAGAACCATAGAACTGTATGGTTGGAAAAGACCTTTGAGATCACTGAGTCCAAACATATCCGACTACCACTAAACCATATCCCTGAGCACCTTGTCCAACCCATCCATTAATAATCACCAGGGATGGGGACTCCAAGACTTCCCTGGGTAGCCATTCCAGAACCCTTTAGGTGATGAAATGTTTCCTATTAGCCAATCTAAACTTCCCCTGGTGAAACGTGAAGCCATTTCCACTTGTCCTATCGCTTGTTACTTGGGAGAAGAGCACACTTCTGACAGAGTAACACCATAGAATCACAGAATCACCAGGTTGGATAAGACCTCTTGGACCATCGAGTCCAACCATTCCTATCTGCCACTAAACCACATCCCTGAACACCTCATCCTCCGTCTTTTAAACACCTCCAGGGATGAGGACTCAACCACCTCCCTGAGCAGCCTGTTCCAGTGCCTGATGACCCCTTCTCTGAAAAATTGCTTTCTGATACCCAGCCTGAACCTCCTCTGGTGCAGCTTGAAGCCATTCCCTCTCATCCTGTCCCCTGTCACTTGGGAGAAGAGCCCAGCTCCCTCCTCTCCACAACCTCCTTTCAGGTAGTTGTAGAGAGCAATGAGGTCTCCCCTCAGCCTCCTCTTCTCCAGGCTAAACACCCCCAGCTCTCTCAGCCGTTCCTCATAAGGCCTGTTCTCCAGCCCCCTTCACCAGCTTCGTTGCTCTTCTCTGGACTCGCTCCAGAGCCTCAACATCCTTCTTGTGGTGAGGGGCCCAGAACTGAACACAGGATTCGAGGAGCGGTCTCGCCAGTGCCGAGTACAGAGGGAGAATAACCTCCCTGGACCTGCAGGTCACGCCGTTTCTGATCCAAGCCAAGATGCCATTGGCCTTCTTGGCCACCTAGGCCACTGCGGGTTCAGTCGCTGTCAACCAACACCCCCAGGTCCCTCTCCTCCAGGCAGTTTCCAGCCAGACTTCTCCTAGTCTGGAGCTGCTCAGGGTTGTTGTGCCCCAAGTGCCGGACCCGGCATTTGGCCTTGTTAAACCTCATCCCATTGGTCTCAGCCCAACAGTCCAGCCTGTTCAGATCCCTTTGCAGAGCCTCCTGACCCTCCAGCAGATCCAGCTTCCACCCAGCTTAGTGTCATCCGCAAACTTGCTAAGGCTGCACTCAATGCCTTCATCCAGGTCATTGATAAAGACATTGAACAGGGCTGGACCCAGCACTGAGCCCTGGGGAACAACATTTGGAACTGGCCTCCAGCTGGAGTTAACTCCATTTCCCACCACTCTCTGGGCCCTCCAGCCAACCAGTTTTCCACCCAGGAGAGTGTGTGCCTGTCCAGGCCAGAGGTGACAGTTTCTGAAGCAGAATGCTGGGAGAAACTGCGTCAAAGGCTTTACTCAAGTCTAGGAAGATACATCCACAGCCTTTCCCTCATCCAGTAGGCAAGTCACTTTGTCATACAATACCATGAAGTTAATTTGGCCAAACCTGCCTACCCGTGTTGACCAAGTGCTTTATAAGATGCATGACATACACCAGACAAGTGGACATTCAGTCTGGCTCATGTCAGCCAGCAAATTGCCCGAAGGGTTTCCTTTAACCTCAGAGACACACTCCTGGTCTCAATACAATCTAACTTGGACTAAAACTTCACCTTCGAACTGAAAGAAGTATCTAGATTCATGTAGTTCCTAGAAAAGGAAAAAACTTCTTCCAAAAAAGCTGAAACCACAACTCCAACTCTACCAAAAACTCAGAAGTCAACAAAGTAGAGAAGTTCACACACAGGATTTTGTTCCATGACATTCAGCAGCAAGACCGCTGTGTTCAGTTATAAACTCATCCCTATTTCACTCCAAAATAGTACTCAATCCTAATGCTAATCTAAGAAGATTATCTGCAGATCTAAGATATCCAAAACCCATAAAAAGTCAATGCAATGACATCCATTACATTATTTCTCTGTTGTTGCTGTGCTACAGCTACAGAATATTTTGTGCCAGGGGAGGTTTATAGGTTTAGACTGGATATGAGGAAACATTTCTTTATGGGAAGAACGGTGAAGCCCTGGCAGAGGCTACTCAGGGCAGTGGTGGAGTCTCCATCCCTGAAGGGATTCAAACAACGGTTGGCTGTGGCACCTGGGGACATGGTTTAGCAGGCACAGTGGGGTTGGAGAGACGGTTGGACTGGATGAGCTTTGAGGTCTATTCCAACCTTAACGATTCTATGATATATTCTATCTGTACAAACAATATAGAATACAGCCTGCAAATGCTGAGAAAACATTCTTTACAGTCGTAAAAAGAAACAACATGAAAACTTACAATGACAAAAACACTGTGAACATGCAGGTTGTTTTAAAGCACAGGTTTGTGTGGCTGAACCCAACAAGGTTGCTATGAATCCCTGGCTGATAGAGTTGGTCTGCTGTACATTCTGCAGCACATCAGCAAGAAAACATTCGACTGGGCTGCCTGGGAAGGTCACAGCCCCTGATGTTTCATCACTAAATGTGCCTATTGTCTACACCAAAATCACTTGGCAGAATGATTAAACACAAAAAAAATCTGACTAAGAAAAACCATCAAGCTATGCATGAAAAATGAGATTATGGCATCAGAATGAAGGTCACTGCAAATATGCTGACCAGGAAATCCCTTCAAAGTTAACCGCAGTAAATGTGGCTTGGACCTGTTGCTTGAAAAATATGTATTTAGGTTACATAACCGCTTTTTTATGTTTATACTCCCTAATTCAGGCTGAAAGGTTAGAGAGAGAGGTGACCAGTCATAACACGCATGTCTCATCTGGCAAAGAAACAATGCCCTCTGTACATTTGGAACTGACTGCTGCTTTATCCTGGACTATTCTATACATACAGTTAAATGTGTAAAACACAACAGTGGAAAACTAAAGCAGCAATTAACCCATGAAATTATGGTCATGGAGATTAAAGGTCACAGAAATAAATCATAGACTTACAGAATCATGGAATGGTTTGAGTTGGAAGGGACCTCAAAGCCCATCCTGTTCCACCACCTGTCATGGGCAGGGACACCTCCCACTGGATCCAGTTGCTCCAAGCCCCATCCAACCTGGCCTTGAACACCTCCAGGGATGGGGCAGCCACCACTGCTCTGGGCAACCTGGGCCAGGGCCTCCCCACCCTCACAGCAAATAATTTCTTCCTAATATCTCACCTCAATCTCCCCTCTTTCAGCTAAAAGTCGTTCCCCCCCATCTTATCCCTGCTCTCCCTGATCAAGAGCCCCTCCCCAGCTTTCCTGGAGCCCCTTTCAATACTGGAAGCTGCTTCAAGGTCTCTCTGGAGCCTTCTCATCTCCAGGCTGAACAAACACAACTCCCTCAGTCTCTCCTCTCGTATGATCTTACACTTCAGACAAGCAGAATGTTTAATATCTTAAAACAAAACAGTAATGTCTCAGAAAATTAATGTTTCTATTTCCTCTATCAACAAGGACTACCAGTGCACGGGGCGAACAGCTATGACTTCAAATGCAGCTTACGCCCTATTAGCAAGCAAAAGTTTGACAGACACAGAAAAGAAACAGTTGAAAAAGTGTATTATAAAGGCAAAACCAAAGTAATAAACTGACTGTGCTGGGTAACGGGAAGCTGAAGTAAGGTCAGAGATAGTCTATAGCATAAGGTGGTTATTGGTACCTTCATTACCAAGAATCGTTTGATGCAAATCCTAGCAAGCAATCCAAACCCCATTAGACGCTATTAGTACCACCACTAGTTGCCCCCACGATGCGGAGCCCAAGGCAGGAAAAACGAGTTCTTTCGTATTTTTTAAATAAAAGCATCAGGAAGCAAGACAGTGCGGTCACATTGTTACATTACATTGACCCTCAATTCAAAATACCAAAAATAGTGTTTAAGCGTCTGGCACAAAAAGCCAGTTCCACAAAAAAATAAGTAAATTTCTCACTGACAAGTTGAAATAGGTGACAGTGTTCAGCAAAGCTGCTCTATTGATCTGCTCCATTTGAGCAGGTCAGGGCCACCTTCTGCTTGCGTGAGAACCCCAAACCTCACCTAAGGCTGGGAAGAAAACAGTCTCATGAAGCCTTTTGGTTTTAGTCTATGCTCCACTTCAGTATTTCAGTCTATCACTAGCGACAGCTGCTGCATGACCAACCCTCACTCTTCATGTAAAGTGATTTTATAGCTGTTTTGTCTGTAAGTCATCACTGCCCCAGCTCGTGGGGCAGTGCTCACTGCTCAGTGATGGCTCAGGATAAGGTGGAGGAATCCCATACCCTAAAATGCCGACACCCTAACAGCAGCAGCACCTTCCCTCAGCCCATACAGCACCCACAGAGTGACTCACGCAGATCAAAGCGGGGTCTCTTTCTGCTGCCAGCTCTTCTGCAGACACAGCTCCTCTAAAGAAGCTGCTGAGCCACCAGAGAGGTTCCTTCAGGGACCAGGGAACTTCTCCAGGGTGCTCACTGCCCCTCTTGCACCCTCACCAAGAGGTCCACCCCCTGCTCCTCCTCCCTGTCTGACAGTTTATGTAGCTCATGGCATGCCACAGAGTTTTTTCCCTCTCCACAGGGAGATGGTTAACCCTTTCTTTGGAATGACAACAATGGGGATTTTTTCATCTAAGGAATCCTGGTGGCCATCAAGAATGGCACCGTTAGCCAGGTGAGGGTGGGGGTTGTCCTGCTCTGCTCCACACTAGAGCAGCCCCACCTTGAGCACTGGGGGCAGCTCTGGGTGCCACAGATCTGAAGCTACTGGAGAGCATCCAGAGGAGGGCATGGAGTTGGTGAAGGGTTTAGAGGGAAAGTGTGTGAGGGGCAGCTAAAGCCACTGGGGCTGTTCAGACTGGAGAAGAGGAGACTGAGGGGAGACTTCATCAAGCTCTGCAGCTTCCTCACAAGGGGAGGAGGAGGACCAGGCGCTGAGCTCTTCTCTCTGGATCCAAGAGAATGGCAGGAAGATGTGCCAAGGGAGGGTTAGGTTGGACGTGAGGAAAAGGTTCTTCCCCCAGAGGGTGATGGAGCCCTAGAACAGCTCCCAGGGAAGCAGTCATGGCACCGGGCCTGACAATATTCCAGAAGCCCTTGGCCAATGCCCTCAGATCCACGGTGTGCGTGTTGGGGCTGTCCTGTGCAGGGACAGGAGTCAGACTCGATGATCCTTGTGGGTCTCTTCCAAACCAGGACATTCTAGGATTCTATGTCCTGAGTTCAGCTGAAAACAGCACTAAATACCACGCCTACCCCGTGTCTCTAACTGAAACCTTCCCTGCTAGACAGTTCTGTTTCAAAACCACTCCTTACAAGTCATAAAGTAAATAATTTCCGTCTATGATTCTCTGATCACTCTGAAGTTGCTGGTATAAGACCAGTTTTACCAAGTTATATAAAACATAATCCTCTGCTGCGTAAAGGTTACTGCCACAGAAAACTGGTTGGCTCAAACTTTCATCAGTGTTTAAAAAAATTACTACTTAAGTCTGAAAATTGAAATATAACATCTAATTAGGAATCCTCTGATTAATCATTATACTCTGCCATCTTGGCTATCGCTTTGATAAATGAAGCCGAAGAGTCTTAAAAAGTCTTAATTACCACTATTCCAGATGGCTAAGAGTTGTACACAGAGCTTCTCTGCGTATGTGGACCAGCAGAAGACATCCATGTTATTTACGGCTCTAAATGCGTACACACATACCCAGGTCACCACATCATCAGCTAAACCTGATGGCACTTCCACAAACAAGTGAGGCTTGCTGCTCATGCAGCAGGTAACATCCTGCGCTTCTCACGAAAGCCACTCTATATCAAGGATTACAGAGCAGTCACATCTGGGAGGTGAGACCCCAGAGCCTTAAACTGCAATAGACTCTGGTTGTCACCACAGAATCACTAAGATTGGAAAAAACACATAAGCTCATCCAGTCCCAACCAATGTAACCCCACCATACTCACTGAATCATGTCCCGAAGTGTGACATTTACACATTTTTTTAACTCCTCCAGACTCCACCCCAGGTCAACCTCTGCCAGGGCTTCACCATTCAGGCAGTAAAGAAATGTTTCCTAATATCCAACCTAAACCTTCCCGGTGCCTCTTCAGGCCATTTCCTCTCATCCTGTTGCTTGTCACTTGGGAGAAGAGACCAGCACCCACCTCACCACAACCTCCTTTCTGGGAGGAGAAAGACTAAACAGCCCAGGTCCCTCAGCTGCTCCCAGAAACCCTGGGCTCCAGACACTTCCCAGCTCTGTTCCCCTTCTCTGGACACACTCCAGCCCCTCAATGTCCTTCTTGAAGTGAGGGGCCCAAAGCTGAACCCAGGATTTGAGACGCAGCCTCACCAGTGCTGAGTCCAGAGGGTGACCCCTGCCTTGTTCCTGCTGACCACACCATGGGTGATCCAAGCCAGGATGCTCTTGGCTTTCTTGGCTGCCTGGGCCACTGCTGGATCAAGTTCAGATGTTGTCAATCAACATCCCCAGGTTCTTTTCCACATGGCAGCTTTCCAGCTGTTCTTCCCCGAGTCTGGAGCACTGCATGGGTTGTTGTGACCCAAGTGCAGGACCCAGCACTTGGCCTTGTTGAACCTCATACCATTGGTTACAGCTCTTTGATCCAGCCTGTCCAGATCCCTCTGCAGAGCCTTCCTGCCCTCAAGCAGATCAACAATTCCACCCAGCTTAGTGTCATCTGCAAACTGACTGAGGGAGAACTTGATCCCCCTCATCCACATGTTTATAACAAGAAGCCGGAAAAAAGGCATACCGACTAACTTGGGGATTACTCCTTGTATCTTACAGGTCAAAAAAATAAAAGAAACATTCTCCATAGCTCATCTTTGCAAATCTTAGTGCAGCTTTCTCCCAAAGATCACACTCATCACATCCTGAGCACGCAGACTGCATCTTCTAGTGAGACACAAACCACACAGCTCATTGTCTGCTTTTCTAGCAACCAGATGGAATCAAGTACCTGGGAAACGTTTTGCCAAAGCAGTATGTTCAACATAATCTATCAAAAAAAAAGCCCCTCCTGTTACTCTTGGTTTCACTTAGCCAAGTAGAACAGAATAAAGCCACAGCTGCCAAAGCCTTTGGCAAGTCTCATCCCTCCGCAGTCAGTGATTTGCAATCTGATACCATCTTACCAACTCAGGAGTTTTGTCAGGCATTTGCAGCACAGCTCATGCAGACAAATAAATTCATCATCTAAGGGGGGGGACAATGTTTGAAGGGGTATTTTATTCAGTGTAGAAATTAATTAAGATGGACTTCTCCTCCAGCCTAACCTCATCTGAAAAGGGAGACTTTAGAGCAGCTTTCGGTACCGGTACTGGAAGGGGCTCCAGGAAAGCTGGGGAGGGGCTCTGGATCAGGGAGGGCATGGATAGGATGAGGTTTTCATCTGAAAGAGGGGAGATTGAGATGAGATCTTAGGAAGAAATGTTTTGCTGTGAGGGTGGGGAGGCCCTGGCCCAGGCTGCCCAGAGCAGTGGTGGCTGCCCCATCCCTGGACATGTTCACGGCCAGGTTGGATGGGGCTTGGAGCCCCTGATCCAGTGGGAGGTGTCCCTGACCATGGCAGGAGTGGAACTGGATGGGCTTTGAGGTCCCTTCCAACCCAAACCATTCCATGGTTCTATGTCTCTAAGTGACACATTGCTATCTTTTCCCTTTTATATCTGTGGATGATTTGCTACACAAACACACAGAGAAAATCTGTGCTGGAAATCTGAATCAAAAATCCTCCTCAACATTAGCAAGTATTTAGGTTGTAACCTAAAAGTTTGTCCTTCCAGCTTTGTGGGAAACTTGATCAAGTCTGAAAGTCCCCATTCAGTAGAAAAGACTAGAGGGTAGATTTTTCCCTGCTCATTCTTTCAAACTTGTAACTATTTTTGGCTGAAGGAGATAAAATCAGCAACAAAGACTATTGAAAATATTATAGGGCTTTCATCGGGTTTTTTTCGTGGGGAGGTGTCTTGTGTGCTGTGTGCTTGGTTTTGTGTGTGGTTTTTTTTGGCTATGCAGTCACTTAGTTTTGTCATAAGATGCTGAAACCTCCTGTCCTGAGGAACTGTTTTGTTTAACTGGCATCTTCCATCTTCTCTCATATTTTGATGTAATCTTCCAAGATGAAAATGGAAAGAGCAATGGTAAACAGCCAGCCAAGCCTACACTGTGAGGACAAAGGCCCGAGTGCAAGGACGTCCTTAGCACCTACACTTGTTGGTCCCTATGCATTGTATTATTCTTGTGCCAAGAAGCAAAGGGAGCGTGCCCTCCTCCAAACTGAGCAGGGAGATGAAACAAAGAGGATTTTATGGCTGCCCCATCCCTGGAGGTGTTCAAGGTCAGGTTGGATGGGGCTTTGAGCAACCTGATCCAGGGGAAGGTGTTCCTGCCTGTGGGAACTGGCTGGTGTTTAAGGTTCCTTCTGAACCAAACCATTCTGTGATTCCATGGAAACGCGTTGGGCAGCTGCAGTACAGTAAAACACAACGAACCACAGAACTACAAGTGGCTTTGCACAACCTGATCAAAGCCATGTTGTGGCTGAACTAGGGGGTATGGCTATAAATTGAAGAGGGCAAGATTTACACTAGACATAAGGAAAAAATTCTTCACAATGAGGGTGGGGAGGCCCTGGCCCAGGCTGCCTAGGGAAGCTGTGGCTGCCCTATTCCTAGAGATGTTCAAGGCCAGGTTGGACGGGGTCTTAAACAGGCTGACCCAGTGAGAGGTGTCCCTGCCCATGGCAGGGGGGTTGGAACTGGATGATCTTTAAGGTCCCTTCCAACTCAAACCATTCCAAGACTCTATGTTTCTAAGCGTACAAATAAATCTGCAACGGGTTTGTGTAACCCAGAGCTCAGATACCTCAACAATACGCTACGTTTGACAGTACCATTGCATCAGCAAAATATGGTTTTAAACTTTTGAACTACAAAATTCCAAAACAAATTAAGGACGTTTACTCACACAGGTTACTTTCCGGTAAATTTGAGCAGCATTCTGGCATTCTGAGTAAGGGTATTCTGAGGTAGCCATTTCCAACATGCACATCCCAAAAGCATAGACATCCACAGATTCATCGTAGTGTTCCTCATACATTTCTGGGGCCATAAATTCGGGTGTACCTACACAGAGACGTACAAAAAGAATGTCAGTGTTTGATAAACGCCTTTTGATAAATGGTCTAAATGGCTTTAACTACAATCTTCTTCACCTATAGAACTGTGCCCATGTTTAAGGGTACATGCAAAATTATTGCAAAAGAGAAAAGGAACTAGAATAAGCTCAGGAATCTTCCAAGACAGAAACACAGAGTTAATACGCACACACACATGTACAAACCCACGGCTCGCTGGGAATAATACCAGGAGGAAGAGAATAAAGGAAAATTATCAAAATATCAAAAATTAACAAGAGGATGAGATATGGCACATTCCTGGACCACACTGGAAGTCATGAAATGTTTCTTTTTTTCTGGGATGTGTACAGGCCTGTTGGTGATGAAAAGGAGAGAAGAAGTGAGAACCTTCATTGCTGCTTTTATCAATGCAAATCTGCATTGTTTTTCCCTCCAGGGATACACAGCAACCACTCAGCAGTACTTTGAAAGGAAGAAGTATCACAAATCACCTGCAAAGTCACACACAAAACATTAACCATAATTCTGTCACTGGTTTAGTGGGACAAATCGATGAGGCTGCTTGCAGAATAAGGCCCTACTAGATGAGGATTAGGTTGTCAGAAATCTGATGCAATTGGGTAAATATTAAGTGAAGCACAGTACTTACTGCTTCATATCGGGAGGTTGCAGCTTTATGTTTTACAACACCTACAACATTTGCACAGCAAACTGTGGAGACCTCGGAGCTGTTCCAGTGCTCCACCACCCTACAGGTGAAGAATGTTTGCCTAATGTTCAGCCTAACCCTCCCCCAGCACATCTTCCTGCCATTCCATCGAGTCCATTCCATCGGTCACTAGAGAGAAGAGCTCAATGCCTGCTCCTCCTTTTCCTCTTGCGAGGAAACTGCAGAATGTGATGAGGTCTCCCCCGTCTCCTCTTCTCCAGGCTGAACAGACCAGGTGACTTCAGCCCCTTCTCACACGGCTTCCCCTCTAAACCCTTCACCAACTCCACGCCCTCCTCTGGACACTCTCCAGCAGCTTCTTATCCTGTGGTGCCCAGAACTGCCCCAGTGCTCAAGGTGGGGCTGGATCAGTGTGGAGCAGAACAGGACAATCCCCTCCCTCTCCTGGCTGGCGATGTTGTGCTGGATGCACCACAGGACACGGTTGCCCTCTTGGCCACCAGGGCACTGCTGGTTCATGATCAACTCGTCCTTGACCAAATCCCCCAGGCCCTTTCTGCAGGGCTGCTCTTCAGCCTCTCACCCCCGACTCTGCATAGACAGCTAGGGCTGCCATGTCCCAGGGGCATTTTTTTTAATGGCAACATGGTTTAAATATCAACATTAATGCCTGTCATTAAAACCACTGCTTTTGCAAGTTTGCTGAAGTAGACTTGGCCTAATGTCCACAATAAGCCTCAGCAGAAGCATTTCTGTACAATTCATTTTGCAAAATTTGGGATGAATCTCTCCCCGTGTTTACTGTCCTTCCACCAGATACCAGTTCCTTCAGGTTTCATGAACTGGCCAGAGCCAAGCCGTGGAAGGTTAACTCAATGCATTCTCCACGGGTTTTTCTCCCAGCTGACACCCACGCAGTCACTGCTGAGCTGAAACAGTTAACAACTGCTGTAGAGAATGTTTTTTCGGAGCCGCTACCTTGTTTTAGAAGGAACAAGTCTCGGAGGCAGGAGTGAATCTCATGAATTATGGAGCATTTCAAGCAAATCTGAAAAAGTGATAGCAATCCGTCTAAGAAGAAAATGAAATTCTTGACACTGTTCCAAAATAGCACGGAAATTACATTCTCCCCACATCCCTGGGGAGTAGGAAGGAATACAGACAAGTGTTCTTAAACAAACCACACCACCTAGATGTAAAGCCATCCAGCGTTTACTCTGCTCCTCCTGGCAGAAGGAGTTTCGCTCTGGCTTGGCTCCCTGCAGAGATACACTGCAAGGTCAGGCAAGCATCAGCGATGGCATGATCACAGCAAGGGACAAACTGGCCCTCAGCCACACTGACTTCACTCCGTTCAGACCAATGTAAAAAGGCAGCTACTAATATTCCTTTAAAGCTACTACATCCACAGACGGGGAAGAATTACTCATCTCATCAGTGTTTCCAAGCCCTCCTAAGTCCTTCCTCGGAGCAGCACTACTCACGAAAAAGATAAGCTAGTTTAGAATTATCGAATCATTGATATTGGAAAAAACCTCTAAGCTCATGCAGTCCAGCCAACAGCCCAATCCAACCGTGCCTGCTAAACAATGTCCCAGGTGCCACATCTACACAATTTTTGACCCTTCAGGGATAGAGACTCCACCACGGCCCTGGGCAGCCTCTGACAGGGCTTCACCACTCTGTCAGGAAAGATTTTTTTCCTAATACCCATTCTAAACCTCCCTTGGCGCTACTTGAGATCATTTCCTCTCATCCAATCATTTGTTACTTGGGAGAAGAGCCCAGCACCCACCTCACCTCAACCTCCTTTCTGGGAGCTGCAGAGAGCAATGAGGTCT
The DNA here is from genome assembly GCF_032191515.1 of Phaenicophaeus curvirostris. Lineage (NCBI taxonomy): Eukaryota > Metazoa > Chordata > Aves > Cuculiformes > Cuculidae > Phaenicophaeus > Phaenicophaeus curvirostris. The sequence continues at coordinate 1,881,756 of NC_091402.1, read as the reverse complement.
CCCCTCAGCCTCCTCTTCTCCAGGCTAAACAGCCCCAGGTCCCTCAGACGATGCCAGAACCCCTGGGCTCCAGACCCTTCCCCAGCTCCGTTCCCTTCTCCAGATGCACTCCAGCCTCTCAAGGTCCTTCTTGTAGTGAAGGGCCCAAAACTGAACCCAGAATTCCAGGTGTGGCCTCACCCGTGGCAAGTCCAGGAAATGATCCCTTCCCTGCTCCTGCTGGCCACACCATGACTGATCAAAGCCAGGACGCTGCAGGTCTTCTTGGTCACCTGGGCCACTGCCCATTCACCAAAACAAATGCAAACATCTTGTCAGCAACCTGCAGCCCTTTTCAGTATTAGATTTTTTTTAGATGTGACTGTGTTTTGATGGTGTTTTGATAACAACTGATTTTAAGAAAACTTCCATTGGTATTGCTGGTGCTACTCCCAGTCCATGGACAACTGCTATATGGCAAAAAATTACGTGAAGAAATACTGACCCTCAGCAGAAAATTCCCACCAATTATTAGAAGTTAAAAAACAGAGAAGCTTAACATGTAAACCAACATGATTTCCCTAAAACCATCACGGTTAATCAGGCCCACAAGAGCCAATCACCTATCCAAAATTTCTCTCATGTTGACTTCAACAATACTGGGCTCCTTAAGCCTTATGGGTGACAGTTTTGGGTGATTCACAGAATCATATAAATGTTTGGGTTGGAAGGGACATCAAAGCTCATCCAGTTCCAACCCCCTGCCATGTGCAGGGACACGCCCCATTGAATCAGGTTGCTCAAATTGGCCTTGAACACCTCCAGGGATGGGGCAGCCACCACTGCTCTGGGCAACCTGGGCCAGGGCCTCCTCTACCTCACAGCAAAACATTCCTTCTTAAGATCTCATCTCAGTCTCCCCTCTTTCAGTTGAAAACCATTCCTCCTCATCCTACCCCTGCCCTCTCTGATCAAGAGCCCTCCCCAGCTTTCCTGGAGCCCCTTGCGGGACTGGAAGCTGCTCTAAGGTCTCCCCACAGCCTTCTCTTCTCCAGGCTGAACAAGCCCAACTCTCAGCCTGCCCTCGGATGGGAGGTGCTCCAACCCTTGCAGCATCTCCGTGGCCTCCTTTGGACTTGCTCCAATAGCTCCATGTCCTTCCTGTGCTGAGGACCCCAGAACTGAACACAGGGCTCCAGGTGAGTATTAACTGGATAATAATTCAGTAATAGTAAAGAACTGTAGTATCTGAATATTTGAGATGCTAAAACAATTATTTAAGCAACTACTGCTTGAAAGACAGGATGCTATTTTCATATATAGTAAAGGAACAGTGGTTGTCACAATCAGGTTGCTAATTATAATTGGAAATCTAGAATCTAGTTTCCATTTATATCGTAAGCTGAAATACAACTACGCGCACAATAACTTCCCCACCTTCAGCAGCTTCCTAGAACCATCACCCACAGAACTGAATAAGGGAGATTTGCTATGGAAGCCTGAGTAAAACACACATACTGTTTGAGAATTCAGGAAAACATTACATTGACACAGAAAACCTTAAATTTATCTTTTCCATGGAAACAAAGTCCTTTGAGAGGCATTCAGGAAACATCCTCCCAGCTCCAGCAAAGCCAAGATCTGGCACTCCTTCCATGGGCACCACCTGAGGGCATTGGCTATTGCATATCCTAGTGGAAATTTCTTCTCATTTAATACCTACTGATTTTTAATAAATTGCAGATGTTTTTCCTGCAGGACTCTGCCAGGATGGCACTGAGGCAGGGATGAGCCCTGCAGTTGCCCGCAGAAGCAGCCTATTCTGCTGATGCCCCAGTAAATGGGGATAAGCTGTTCCAGCCAGAGCAGATCCCCTACGACCTCTCTGAAAGGAGAGCAGCTTAGCTCTGCAGGGCACTACTGCCTCTGCCTTCAGCAACAGTAACCATCCCTATGCCAGCATCACTGGAAGCGGGAGACTTCCTGAGGGCTTTGCCAGGCTTTTGCAGTATTCCCTGGTTAGGGAGAGGGCAGGGCATCCTTCCTCTTCCTTCTTTCCTGCTTCTCTTCCCCCACAGCTGCAGGCACTGAGCCTGTTCACAGGAGGATGATACACACAGGCTGCTGGGAACCCTTGCTGCTTCTTTTGAAGGAGAGAGGAGAAGGATTTCTGGATACCAACTAATAGTCCCATCAAAAAAAACAAAGAAAAAAAGGGTTTTACCATTGTGATACAGCACAAGGGAGAACAGAAAGTCATGATACCATTTCCAACAGATTGAGATTCTTATGGAATCACAGAATCATGGAATTGTTTGGTTAGAACAGACCTTTGAGATCAAGTCCAACAGTACCTGTCCAGTACTAAACCAGATCCCTGAGCCCCACACCTTTTAAAATCCTCCAGAGATGGGGACTCCACCACCTCCCCAGGCAGCCTCTGCCAGTGCCTGAAAACCCTTTCCATGTAGAAATTTTTCCAAATATCTAGTCTAAACCTCCCCTGCTGCAACTTAAGGCCATTTCCTCCCAGCATATCACTTGTTGGTTGAGTGAAAAGAACAGCACCCACCTCACCACAACCTCATTTCCAGGAGCTGCAGAGAGCGATGAGGTCCCCCCTCAGCCTCCTCTTCTCCAGGCTGAACAGTCCCAGGTCCCTCAGCTGCTCTCACAAGCCCTGGGCTCCAAACCCTTCCCCAGCTCCGTTCCCTGCTTTGGATGTGCTCGGGCCCCTCACTGTCTTTCTCGTAGTGAGGAGGCCAAAACTGAACCCAGGATTCCAGGTGCAGCCCCACCAGCACCAAGTACAGGGGGATGACCCCTTCCCTGCTCCTGCTGGCCACCCCATGGCTGATCCGAGCCATCATGCTGTTGACTTTCTTGGGCACTGCTGGCTCATGTTCAGACGCTGTTGACCAGCACCTCCAGGGCCTTTTCTGCCAGGCAGCTTTCTAGCTGCTCTTTCCAGAGCCTGTAGCACTGCATGGGGTTGTTGTGACCAGGTGCACTTGACCTTGTCGAATCTCACATCGTTGGTCTCAGCCAATCAATTCAGCCTGTTCAGATCCCTCTGTAGGGCCTTCCACTCCTCAAGCAGATTGACGCTTCCACCCAGCTTAGTGTCATCTACAAACTGACTGAGCATATACTCAATCCCTTCACCCAGATCACTGAACAAAACTGGATCCAACACGGAGCCGTAGGGAATGCCAATTCTGACCAGCTGCCAACTGGATTTAACTCCATTCACCACAACTATAAAGGGGTTGTCACAAAACCATTTTAATCTCTATTACCAACCTACAAGCAAAAAAATAACAAAAAACCACTAATGCAAAATGTGAAAGAAAGATATTGAAAAGACAAGCACCGTCCCAACATAAGGAAGCCAAGGAGAACAGGAGGATTACCTATGACACTTTTGGCGAATGAAGCTCTCTTGAGGGTTGCCAGACCCAAGTCTCCAATTTTCACAGATCCAGTTGGTCCAGTAATAAAAATATTGTCACATTTTAAGTCTCTGTGAATTATTGGTGGAGTTCTTGTATGCAAGAAAAGAAGACCCTTTAGGATTTGCCGGCACCAACTACGCAGTACTTTTGGTTTCATCACTTTAAATCTCTTCAGATACCTACAACACAAACACACACAGACAGAGAAAATGAAGTTATTAGAGATTCCAGGGGCTTTAACAGCTGAAACTCCATTCTGGATAAAAGCGCTTTATTAGATGCCATAATAGCAGCTCAGAAATATCACAAAATTGAAAGGAGAAGATCTTTTCAAAGGAGGAATTAGAGCATTCATTTTTAGGGAGGAAGATAATAAGCATTTTTGGTGCAAATACAACCAAATATTTGCCAGTCTAATACTCTGGCAATTCACTTCATGCTGAGGACAGCTTTAGAATGTGTTTCATACATTCAAATCGTAAGAAGTTTAATTTAAATCACAAGGCTTTGACCTCTGTACCATGCACCAGCGTTGCCTCCATTGACCTAAAGCACTGCTTGGGAGGGGACATTTGGGGAAGATGTAAAACCTGCTAATGCACTGGCAGAGTAGCATGCTGGAAATATATTGCAGCAAGGAGTACTGCTCCCATTGGGGCTGAAAATCTGTTCCAGAATTCATGCCAACTGCTTTATATCAACCTTAACAAGACCATCAGTACCAAAAGCTATTAATTCATATTGTTTAGCAGATAACCTAGAGCACCTTCCGCTTCAAAAATAAATTGAAGTGCTACTCTATTTGAATTTCCTAACAAAACATGCAAATAGAAGCATTAAAGCAGTCAGAAAGACACATCCTGACAAATGAAAACTCCATAGGCAGAAGACGAAACACCAGCGAATGGCTTCTGGCTGCATCACTGAAACAGGAGGGCAGGGAAAGAGAGATGGAGGCCAAAATCCTTCCTGTCACATAAATGCAGTTCCAGCTCAGGGACAAATGACAGGCACCAGAGAACAGCTCCAGTTTTTTTCTTTTATCTGGAGGTGCCTTTTTTCAGAATAGGAAAGTAGGATTTTTCTAAAAATTCCCAACGCTATTCTTAGCCTCCTCGGCAGGAGCGCAGTACTTACGTCTTCAGTGTTCCAGAGGTCATCAATTCCGTAACCAACACGATGCATCTCTTGCCTTTCACACAGGACTCCCAGAAGTCATAAAATCTCACAATGTTTGGATGCTGTAGACCTTTTAACATTTCTGCTTCCTCCTTAAATCTCTGCCTCTCCACTTTTGTGAGTTTTCTGTCCTGTAATCCAAACCCAAACATTATTAGTACTAAACAGACAAAAATAAAATAAAGGCACTGCATTGCCAGGGTGTTCAGAATTCCAGATTTGTTTTGCTCTTCTACCAAGAGCAGTTATGAAAATCTTTTATGTAAGAGCATGGATGAACTGGGGCACTCCCCTTAAATCCAGTGTCAAGAAGACAAACTGGCCTCCAAACAGAGAGCTGTCTGTGCTACACTACGCTACGTGACAGCATTAATGTTTCAGACAACATAAACACACCCAGGGCCTGATGGATCACCACTCAGCTATGCGCTTCTTGGTTTGGTTCTTTGAGGATTGTTCTTTAGCACACACGGGATTTCATTTCCAGGTATAAACGTCCTATAGCTGTGACTGCTCACCACCTTCCGTGACTGCTCCTGTGACGTTATGGCAGTGACCAACAGGTGAGTTTCCCCAGAACCACTCTTCCTATTAAAACTAAACCATTAGCACCTCCAAAAAACAAACACAAATTTTTCACGGGATTATAGAATCACAGAATGGTTTGGGCTGGAAGGGACCTGAAAGCCCACCCAGTTCCACCCTCTGCCAAGGGCAGGGACACCCTTCACTGGATCCAGTTGCTCAAAGCTCCATCCAACCTGGCCTTGAACACCTCCAGGGATGGGGCATCTACAGCTTCTCTGCGCAACCTGTGCCAGGGCCTCACCAACCTCATTTGCTGTTCTGCTTAATTTTACAGATTTTTCTTTGACAGTTGAACAAGAAAGCTGTTCTTCAGCCTCTCTTGTAGGCAACACATTGGCCACGTGGAAATACTTATTCTTTTAGATTAAAAATAAGAGAAATATCATTTTATACTGCACTGGTTTTCCTAGAGAAATTTAGGAGCATTTTCCATAACCACCAGGCTGCAAGGAGCCCATCTCCTCCTTCCCGCAGGTCAGCAGAAGCCTACAGGGCTGCCTGAACCTCATGAACTCCCTGGAGACTCCTACCACAAGCATCTCAGATGCACACTCTACCCTCTTTAGATGGTATAAAAGAGCAAACTGGGAGTTTTATCGAAGACCACATCATTGCTGTTTGGTTTGTCTCTACTGGACAGTTGGTTGGGCTGAGAGCGCTCCCCTCCACTGCCCTAGAAACAAAGCTTTTTCCTTCTTTAAAAGGCACAGTTGTGTAACTGTTCTTACACAGAAACAAAGGCTCACGAATCACTAAAACTAATTAGCTAATATTTTAACTTCAGCCATTTTCCTTTTCTCAGTTAACTTTGGCGTGTTCATAAAAGCATACACTTAGTGAATTAAATTGGCACCCAGCTTCATTGTAACCACGATGCAGAGGGATTTTACCAGCCCAGCCTCATCTGCAGTCACAAAGACCTCGATATGGGAATGAGAACTGCTGCGGCTACAAACCAGTCAGCTTTATGCAGAGATTTCATGAGAGGAAAACCTGAGTTGAAACAATGATGCTTGCTGGAAGACAGAAACCTGCTTCCCCGGCAGCATGTGTGTGTGCATTGGGGGAGCATTTCCATTTTACACCACTGCTGCTGAGCAGGTTCTGTTTTCTTTCCGTTGTACAGAGCAGCATCAGCACCACAGTTGCCCCGAGCAACAGCAGCGCCCCGGGCCCGCACAGCGAGGTGCCCTGTGGGGATCGATGCTCAGATGCCCAGGGCAGCCGGGAGCACCCGCGCCCAGCAGCATGAATGCCAACAGCCGCAAGCAAGGCAGCGCTTCTGCAGCTCCGTAGCAACTGCAGGCTTTGGAAGTTTAAAAAAAAAAAGAAAAAAAAAGAGAATGAAAAGAAAAAAACCAAGCAGACTGTCTAATGAGGCAGGACAGAAGAGCCTGAGAATTGCTTTCCAATCCATCACTTCTTCCTCTACTGCTGAGTTTCTTCTTAATTTAAACCCCGTAGAATAAATCAGACACACTGCTATAAAGGAGGAAAAGGAGCAAATCCTTGTGTGAGACAGGAAGAGCAAAGCGTGGGCTAGCGGAAAGGTGGGAGGAAAAGGTGGGAGTGCAGATCCAACAGTTTTTATAAGAACTTTAATTAAAAAAAAAACAAACAACCAGTAATACCATACTCCTTGTCTCTCATTTCCAGATTTCTGTCCACTGCAACTTTAAGAGTAATTTTTATAAATATCCTTCAGACAATGCAGACAATCATGTTCTGTACATTTCACATCCAATGAGCACCAGATCATAGTCCTAGAATCACTGAGGTTGGAAAAGACCTCTAAGCTCACCCAGTCGAACTGTCAGCTCAACCCCACTACACCCGCTGAACCACGTCCCCAGGTGCCACATCTACACACTTGTTGAACACCTCCAGTGATGGCGACCCCACCACTGCCCTGGGCAGCCTCTGACAGGACTTCACCACTCTGTCAGGAAAGAAATGTTTCCTAATATCCAATCTAAATCTCCCCTGGTGCAACTTGAGGCCATTTCCTCTCATCCCATCACTTGTTTCTTGGAGAAGAGCCCAGCACCCACCTCACCACAACCTCCTTTCTGGAGCTGCAGAGAGCGACGAGGTCTCCCCTCATCCTCCTCCAGACTAAACAGCCCCAGGTCCCTCAGCTGCTCCCAGAACTCCTGGGCTTCAGACCCTTCCCCAGCTCTGTTCCCCTTTGCCAGCATCATTGTCCTATGACCATTTGGCTTGTTGTCTGAAATCAAAGTACTAAGATGGTTAGCTGGGCAACTGCAAAAAAGTGATTACGGAAGACAAGTGTGTGTTTTATCTATAATTACAGTGGAAAGAAACTGGTTTGGTTTTTTTTTTAATCAGAACAATAGCTGAGCATCTTTCCCAGAAGAAGCCCTGGCTCCAGCACTACAACTGGAGAGGAGAGGGCAGGGAGGACACACAGGCAAGACTTTGGGCAGAGCAGCCGCTCTTGCACGCCCTGCTCCCCACCACGGGAGGGGTCTCCCGCACTGCAATGGCTCAAACAACCTTTTCTAAATCTGTCCAGGCAGAACCTGACATGTGAGTTGTTGGCCAAAGCATGAGCTGTTTCAGAAAGGGCTTAACAGTTGCATTGTTTTCTACTCCAAAGCAGCAAAAACACCCATTTGTCTGCATGACTCATTCAGTGGTTAATTCCAACCCCCCAAAAAGCTTTGCCGGGGTCACAGACACTTACTCCCTATCATAAAATCCACACAGGGCAAAATGTCCTTATCTTGAAGGTAAGGATGCAAGCCCGAAACAACCTTAGGACATCAGATATTAAGATGGGGAACGGGATACTTTGGAAGGTCATGACAAAGAAAGGTAATTAATTGAACAGGATTGAAGGTATCACATTGCATAACTCTACTTTATTAAAACTGGGGGGAATGAAGTGAGTTTCAAGATTCATCCAAAGAGTCCTCAACTATCATGCTTTTTATATCAAACAGCTGAACAAGGAGGCTCAGGGATGCTGAGTTACATAGAATCATGGAATTATTTGAGTTGGAAGGGACCTCAAAGCCCATCCAGTTCCAACCCCCTGCCATGGGCAGGGACACCTCCCACTGGGTCAGGGGCTCCAAGCCCCATCCAGCCTGGCCTTGAACCCCTCCAGGGATGGGGCAGCCACCACTGCTCTGGGCAGCCTGGGACAGGGCCTCCCCGCCCTCACAGCAAAACATTTCTGCCTAAGATCTCATCTCAATCTCCCCTCTTGCAGCTGAAAAACTTCCCCCCTCACCCTCTCCCTGCCCTCCCTGATCAAGAGCCCCTCCCCAGATTTCCTGGAGGCCCTTTCAGCACTGGAAGCTGCTCTAAGGTCTTCCCACAGCCTTCTCTTCTCCAGGCTGAAGAACCCCAACTCTCAGTGGCATGATGCCGAGCTGACAAACAAGCATGATGCTCCATGTGCTCCCCTACATTTACGGCACTACTCCTGTTCGAAGCTGCCTCAAGATTTGAAACCTGGCAAAAGTTCTTAGTGTCTGAGAGATATCTACATTAGTTTGCAGATATCTACACACTTCGTCTCCTTTTAAGGTATTCAGACTTCTTGGCTCCTTCCCTGCTCTGGGACACAGAGTCTTGGCTCTTGAGGCAACAGTGTAATTCCATTTCAAATAATTGAAAGTTTCTCAAGCTTACTACTTAGCACTAAGGTTTCTAAAATAAACCTCAACCTTCAAATGTCTACCACAATCCCGCTGAGCTGGTTCAGCTTTTCCAGAAGAACTGAAGATAAACAGAATGAAGCAAGAAGTGAGACAGCTGCTCAGATGTGGTGTTACTGCTAAGAAAGAATTTATAAATCTAACTTGTTCCTTTGTCTTAACAAACTGTGAAGAATAGTCAAGTTTGAAAGGCTTCAGCACAGACTTTGTCAGTGGAATAAGAGCACCAAGGGAGTGGACACTGGAACAACGAGCTTCCACAGAGCTTTAGATTTTTTAAAAGCTGAGAGCGCTGGGTTTGTTCAGTCTGAAGAAGAGAAGGCTGCAGGGAGACCTTAGAGCAGCTTCCAGTACTGAAAGGGGCTCCAGGAAAGCTGGGGAGGGGCTCCTGGCCAGGGAGCGCAGGGTGAGGACAAGGGAGAACAGTTTAAGATGAAAGAGGGGATGTCAGGAAGAAATGTTTTGCTGTTGTGAGGTGGGGGAGGTAGCGGCACTGGCTGCCCAGAGCAGTGGTGGCTGCCCCATCCCTGGAGGGGTTCAAGGCCAGGTTGGATGGGGCTTGGAGAAACCTGATCCAGTGTGAGGTGTCCCTGCCCATGGCAGGGGGTGGAACTGGATGGGCTTTGAGGTCCCTTCCAGCCCAAATCATTCAATGGTTCTATGACGATTCTAAGTGGTAAAAAGAGGTTACAAACTGTAAACTACCTTTTCTTCATTCATTTCCCTAGCTTTCCTGTTGCAAATCAGATTGTAACTCTATGGTCAGTTTTAAGCATCAAACCACTGAAAGCTATTCACTTCTTTTTGAAAGGAAGAAATAATTCACAATCAGGACTCTATATCCTTGCTCCTGGATAACATAGGAAGCTATGTTGAAATATATTTCCTACCTACAAATCATATTTCTGCTAATCTAACACACCTACGCTCGCTTCTTCTCCCATCACAGGCAGGGCCAACAAACATGTCTCTTTGTTCATACAGAATTTATCCCTTCATTAAGTTCCTTGGTTGGGAACAACAGCAAAGCCTGGAATTAGTAAGTAAATGTGTTAAGAAAAAGCTCACGAATTAAATTTCTGGAATGATACCCAAATTAACAGCGGGAACATGTTCTGTTAGTCATCCCCAAGCGTCATTTCCTCCAGGTTGTAACATATGGGCTCTGACTAAGGCTGTGAAATTTATACAAGCAGAAGACTGGTTTTCACCTGGGTCTTTAGAACATTTCTAAGAAAGATTAACAAGTGAGGTCAAGTTTCTGGCCTCCTTACTTGTGAGGGGCTAACAGATTTGGGAATAAACCACACCCTCACTCATAAGACACATCCTCTCCTCACCTACCTCTCCACAAGGAAAGGGGAGTGAATGAAAGAAATAAGATGACGAAACATTTATTCTTTTTGTTCAACAATGCCTATAACTACCTAAGAGCAGAGTTTGAAGCACAGTTGTGACCAAACTGAAAGTTTCACTTTGTGTTTGAAGTTCCTCCTTTTAAAGTCTTAAATTTTAAGCAACATCAAAAAAAAAACTTAAACTAATTCAAACTATTCCTGAGTGGCAGTGATTTTACCAATGAACTAACACTTGCTAGTGAGTGAGCCTGGCCGCAGTGCTGCTGGTTTCAGCCACCCAGCCACAGTTCTCCTGTCTCACTCTGGAAAGATCCTTCACTATTTATGGCCTCAGGTTACACCAAGGCAAGTTCAGATGAGAGAACAGGAAAAATTTCTTCACTGAAAGGGTTCTCAGGCACTGGAATGGCTGCCCAGGGAGGTGCTGGAGTCCCCATCCCTGGAAGGATGGACAGGTAGATGAGGTGCTCAAGGATATGGTTTACTAGTGGACAGGTATAGTTGGACTTGATGATCTCAAACGTCTTTTCCAACCAAAGAACTCTACATTCAAATGATTCTCCATGCTGGAACAGATTTACTTCTTTGCCTCCCCAGCTCCAATAGGTTCCAGCTGTCCATTTGGTGTAACAGCCTTGCGAAGGACACCTCAAAGCCCTCTCCTCTCTTGCCCCACCTTTGTCCAGGGACCTCTCCATCCCTGCGTCCTGGCAGCCAAGAGGGCAACCGTGTCCTGGGGTGCATTTAGCACGGCATCACCAGCCGGGAGAGGGAGGGGACTGCCCGCTCTGCTCCGCACTGATCCAGCCTCACCTTGAGCACTGGGGGCAGTTCTGGGCACCACAGGATAAAAAGGATCTGAAGCTACTGGAGAGACTCCAGAGGAAGTCATGGTGTTGGCGAAGGGTTTAGAAGGGAGGCATGTGAGGAGTGGCTGAAGTCACTGGGTCTGTTCAGCCTGGAGGAGACTGAAGGGAGACCTCATTGTGCTGCAGCTTCCACAAGAGGGGAAGAGGAGGAGCAGGTGCTGAGCTCTTCCCTCAGGATCCAAGGGAATGGCAGGAAGATGTGCCAGAGGAGGTTAGGTTGCACATTAGGAAAAGGTTCTTCCCCCAGAGGGTGGTGGAGCACTGGAACAGCTCCCAGGGAAGCAGTCACGGCACCAAGACTGACAATATCCTATAAGCATTTGGCCAACGCCCTCAGCCCCATGGTGTGAGTGTTGGGGTGTCCTCTGTGGGGACAGGAGCTGGACTCGATGATCCTTGGGGGTCCCTTCCAACTCAGGACAGTCTATAATTCTATGATCTTACTTAGGCTTCTTACCTTCCGTGTCCAGCTAGCCTGTAAATATTGCATAGTTTGTGGTTTTTTAAATGCTTAAACAAGATCCCCATGTTTACTGATGGCTGTTTAATTTGGCCTAACAAGACGAAGTCCTTCTTTAGCAACAGATTAAAGCCTGCCTGGAGAAGACGAGCACACAGGAGCAGGGTGCTGGCAAATGAGGGAAGGGCTCACCTCTGCCATGCATCTCATCCCCATATTAGTGATGAAGGAAAGAAACCAAAGAAGTACTTCTGACCCAGGAACAGAAATCAAACACCTAAGTCAGCAAGATGAACATCTGTTCATTACCGTTTCACATATGTGTGCCAAATCCATACATTTGTCCATGTACTGCAACTACTCTTCTCATCAGAAATCGCCTTGAGATACGAAATCAGCAGTGGGATCCATTGACACATTTCTCCTATGTAGCTCTCTGCTCTTTAACTGTGGATTAATGACCAGAAGTGCAGTTCTGTTCTCCCTATGGTCATGAGTTCAACAGTGAGAACCCCAGCTTGGTGGGAACAGACAGCAGCCTGCCTGGGGAGCCTGCAATGTGAGCCAAGAACTTCCTTTGTTCTGACAGTGAACTCAAGACACATTACCTAGTACCTGCATGTGACGATTAATTAATTCAATCCTGTACTCTCGGCATCACCATTTCAGGGCAATGTCACAATTTTGCAAATGCTTTCAAATTTTCAGACTTCAAAGGCCTTTAGAAACAAAGACGACCAATAATATATTTTTTTAAAAAAATAAAACTTTTATATTTTAAATGTATTTAAAATTGTATTTAAAATGGAAACTTAACTCATTCAGTGTGACCACCTTTTCAATTTCACACTAAGACTTGTCTGACCCACCATCACAGCAATCTAGGGTTTCTCCCAAAGACATAACTGGGTGCAAAAGCAGGCTCAGACACGCAGCAGCTGGGACTGGAAAGAGCACCAGACATTACTGACCTACCTGCTCCCATGCACCAAATCTGTGCCTTTCTTATTATTACACCTTTGCTATAAATTTTTAATAGCGCTCAGGACATTTTAATCCCAAACCCCATACATTCAATTATAAGCACATATCATTTAAAGCAATCCCAAAGTAGAAAATCCCTCTTCTGTGAACAGACAGCAGATGCCATCAGACAACTTGCAAACAAGGAGAAAAAAAAAATACAGCTTCATTACATATCAGCGTTCAGCCAACATTTTTCTTCACTAAGTCACCTCGGTGAAGTTACAGTCTGCTGTTTGTTAGCTGTATTAGTGAAGCACAGCAGGGTTTCCCAGCGGTAATTCATTTGCTAAGTGCATAAAAAGCAGCCCTTTCTCCCACGGATGCTCACAATTCAACAGGAGATACAGCCACCAGCAGTACTCCAGGCTGGGAGGGATTTATTTATTACCTTCCCTACCAGGACAGGCTGAGAAAGTTGGGGTTGTTCAGCCTGGAGAAGAGAAAGCTCTGGAGAGACCTTAGAGCAGCTTCCAGTACTGAAAAAGGCTCCAGGAAAGCTGGGGAGGGGGCTCTTGATCAAGGAGGACAGGGATAGGATGAGAGGGAATGGTTTTAAGTGGAAAGAGGGGAGGTTGAGATGAGACAGGAGGAAGAAATGTTTGCCCATGATTGTAGGGAGGCCCTGGCCCAGGTTGCCCAGAGCAGTGGTGGCTGCTCCGTCCCTGTAGGGGTTCAAGGCCAGGTTGGATGGGGCGTTGAGCAACTGGATCTAGCGGGAGGTGTCCCTGCCCATGGCAGGGGGTTGGAACTCGATGGGCTTTGAGGTCTCTATCATTCCGTCATTCTGTGATTCTATTTCCCTGAGTCAGTGCTAGAAATCTACAGGAAATTAAAAGCTGAATTCAGATCCTTATGGCTAAATCTGGCACTGTAGAAAAGGCTGAGCTTGCTTCTTTGCTGGCCACAGTACAGCTTGCTAGTTTTTAAATCGCCTAAGGGACACGTCAAAGTCTTATGGCAGAGGAACAATGACATTTACTTCTTCTACTCTACATCAGAACTTAAAAACCTCATCCTACAAGGTGCAGGAGGAAGGGGAATCAGCACCTTAAAACACAAATCTCAAAACAAGAGCCATGAAAACACCCAAGAAACCCAACAGCATGGAGACTGAAACCTCCCAGCACAACTGCACTACGATACTCTTAAGAGTTAAACCAGAAAAGTTCTTGTCACAAGCAATTGAATTAATTGCAGGTAGCACCCCATCAACTCTCTTAATTACCAGCGCTTCACAGGTTCCACATAAGCTTGTAATTTCAGAAGAAATGCCAGAAACAGTCCAGGCTTGCCTCACAATATGACTTTTTCAAAGAAAACAGTGAAATAGATGTGCACAGAAAAAAAGCTGCATAAAGTGTGTGACACCAAACTGCCTCTGCTCACGCAGGGATTAAAAAACCCCAAACACCAGAAAATCCATAGTAGACGTGCTGACAAGTTGGCATCTTGGTATTTTCTGGAATTCACATCTACGGTGTTAATTCAAGTCCATGCAACACTTTGAGCTGTTTGTAAAAAGCATTTTCATAGAATCACAGAATCATGGAATGGTTTGAGTTGAAAGGGACCTCAAAGCCCATCCAGTCCCACCCCTGCCATGGGCAGGGACACCTCCCACTGGATCAGGGGCTCCAAGACCCATCCAACCTGGCCTTGAACCCCTCCAGGGATGGGGCAGCCACCCCTGCTCTGGGAAACCTGGGCCAGGGCCTCCCCACCCTCACAACAAAAAACCTGATTCTTCCTAAGATCTAGTCTAAACTTCTCTTTTATTTTAAAACCAATACCCTTTGTTCTATTGCTACAGGCCCTGCTAAGAAGTTATTCCTCATCTTCCTTATCAGCCCCCTTTAAGCTCTGGAAGGCCACAATAAGGTTTCCTCAGAGTCTTCTCATACCGAAATAAGAAAATAAGATTCAAAAGAAATGATATGTGGGAAGGATACAGTGCAAAGACAAAGGAAAATGCCAACCAGCCACCTTTTCTGCTGTAATAACTCAGAGACTTGGAAAGTACAGGCAGGGACCTTTCACCACCACAAAGACACTTCACAGATTGGGGCATTCCTGCCCCTTAACACTTTTCTAGCAATTTATCAGGAGTTTGGAAATGTCTTACTCGGGAACCTTTTTAAACACTAAAAAGAGCTGTCAGTTTTCGTGCATTCCTAACACCTCTCGACAACATGTTAGAAACCACTCAAAGGCAAATGCCGCACTCCTAGCCAAGATACATTCATCAAAGTCTACCAGAAGGGTTAAGAATTAAGCTGAAATAATCACATTTATAACCAAATATTTCCTTTTTCTTGTTCTTTCTTCTCCCTCCTGCAAAGCCTGGCATTCTATAGCCCTTCCCAAAAAGAATAACACTAGCTTTTGTCAGCTAAAACACAATAACAGCTCAAAATTTAACTTTCCATCCCTTGAAGAGCAAAGCATGACAGGGTAACATCAACATGGATTTATGAGAAACAGCTCTTGGCACTGGACGATGAGATTATATGTTTGGGTTGATAAAGATAACAGTATTGACATAATAACCTCAGATTTCTGCAACGCTTCAGTTCAGAAAGAACAAGAATGAAACAGAAAATATCCACTTACAAAAACTGATTAAAAACCAGGTAAGCAATTGATCACAAACTGTTAAACTACACATACAAAAATACATGAAACACACATCCTCTGTGATTTTCAAGAGGTTCTGCAGGGCTCAGGTTTCGTTCTAATGAAGTGATTTGTATTTTTATAAACAACTGTGAAAAAGCACATCATTACTAAAAAATACTACACTTGGAAAAGGATTAGGAGAGTGTTGAAGCATAAAGATGACGGCTCACAAACAGAACGAGCCGCTTGTGTAAGCAGGGTGCAAGAGGTTGTATAACTCGGCCCAGGCAGGGGCTGGCGCAGCCGTGCTGAGCAGCGATCCTGAATGAGACCTCGAGAGGCCAGCGCAGCCAAGCACAGCCCGCCGGGCAGCAGCCACGCCAGCGGGAGCACCAGGCAACAAGGGTTTGCTGTATTCTCCTGCTGCAAAAATCATCTCCTGGTGCAAAGCACACACTCCAAAGTGCCCCTTAGCATGGACCTAGCTTTGAGGATGAGCCATGAGAATCACTAGAGAGCTGGGCCGTGCTGGCCATGACTAAGGAGTTCAGCTGGCACAATTTATCTGGGAGAATCATAGAACAGAATCACAGAAAGTCCCGAGTTAAAAAGGACCCACAAGAATCATTGAGTCCAACTCCTGTCCTGTCCTGCACAGAACACCCCAACATTCACACTGTGGGGCTGAGGGACTTGGCCAAAGGCTTCGGGAATATTGTCAGGCTCAGTGCCGTGACTGCACAGGCCTTATGAGGAGCGGCTGAGAGAGCTGGGGGTGTTTAGCCTGGAGAAGAAGAGGCTGAGGGGAGACCTCATTGCTCTCTACAACTACCTGAAAGGACGTTGTAGAGAGGAGGGAGCTGGGCTCTTCTCCCAAGTGACAGGGGACAGGATGAGAGGGAATGGCCTCAAGCTCCACCAGGGGAGGTTTAGGCTAGACGTTAGGAAAAAATTCTTTACAGAAAGGGTGATTGGGCACTGGAACAGGCTGCCCAGGGAGGTGGTTGAGTCACCTTCCCTGGAGGTGTTTAAGGCACGGGTGGACGAGGTGCTGAGGGATATGGTTTAGTGTTTGGTAGGAACGGTTGGACTCGGTGATCCGGTGGGTCTCTTCCAACCTGGTTATTCTGTGATTCTGTGATTCTGTGCTTCCCTGGGAGCTGTTCTAGGGCTCCACCACCCTCTGGGGGAAGAACCTTTTCCTAATGTCCAACCTAAACCTCCCCTGGTGCATCTTCCTCCCCTTGTGAGGAAGCTGTAGAGCGCAATGAGGTCTCCCCTCAGCCTCCTCTTCTCCAGGCTGAACAGACCCAGTGACTTCAGCTGCTGCTCACATGGCTTCCCCTCTAGATCCTTCACCAGCTCCTTGTCCTCCCCTCTGGATTATCTCCAGTAGCTTCAGATCCTTTTTACCCTGTGGCGCCCAAAACTGCCCCAGTGCTCAAGGTGGAGACACCCCAATGCAGACAATCTCCTCTCCCGGCTGGCGATGCCGTGCTGGATGCACCCCAGGACACTGTCGCCCTCGTGGCTGCCAGGGCACTGCTGGCTCACATTCAAGTCGCCCTCGAGCAGAACCCCCCGACCCTTTCCCAGGGCTGCTCTCCAGCCTCTGCCGCCCCCGCACATGGACAGTCAGGGCTGCCATTATCTGAGATTTGTCCTAGAAGCTCATAGGAGTCAGGGTACACAAGAGATTCGAGTAGATGATCACAGTGGCACTTCGTGACTGCAGTTCATGACACAGTTATGTTGTAGTTGTACTTACAAGCAATGTACCCTTGGCTAAGGTCCCAGAATACTAATTCAAATGCTAGTTATCAAATGCAAATAAGATAGTTCAAATCTTGGCCAGACGGGCCCTCTGAAAACACAAAGTCAGCAGCACCAAATCTAAGCAAACGTGAGCGATGTTTAGTGATGGGAGCTCCTGCAGCCCATCATGACAAGAGTTTGCAGATTGGGTAAGCAAAAAAAAAACCCAACCAAAACAAACCCCATTCCTTTAACCATATCTTGCACTGGCAGATTCACAACCGGTGGGCAGACACGTTTCCCATGAGTCAGTGTGTTCAGACCCTTTGATCAGAGCTGTGTAATAAGCTAAAACCTCGAGCCTACAGAAACATGGATTTTTATAACATAAAGCAAGGTACGATCCATATATTATATTCAACAAACAGCATCAGACATTCAGACACTGTACAGAAAGCAATATGAATCAGAAAACTCAGAGGACAAAACACTACATATAATATTGTGAAAGACTTCAAGAATAGGAAAATCAAGTTATGGAAAAGAACGGCCTGGCAGTTTGGGCTTCAAATTCACTTCATTGAGTAGTGCAAGGAGAAAATACTGTTGTCAGAGACATTATTTGCCAGAAAATGCTTGTTGTATGTTTAATCACATATTGTTTCCTACATTCGTAGAATCTGGTATTAGTTAGAAAAACAGACAAAACCTTCCTCTTGCTGTTCTCCCCCCCTCCCGCAAAAAGTTTTCAAACAGAGAAGGAATTGCAAAGCCGGCTGTACCATATGAACCCCATTACACAGGAGGTATATGAAGAGGATACTGTTTTTGCCTACCTTGCCCACTCTGTAGTGATGTCTACTTATGCAAAGGAAATAAAAGCTCTTTTCAGGTTGGCTGGTGTTTGACTTTAAGCCCACTATCAAGGTATTACAGAACTGAACAACCCACCCACAGAGAAGTATCACAGAATGGCTTGGGTTGGAAGGGACCTCAAAGTCCATCCATTTCCAACCCCCCACCATGGGCAGGGACACCTCCCACTGGATCAGAGCGCTCACAGTCCTATCCAACCTAGCCCTGAACACCTCCAGTGTTGAGCAGCTCCAGAAGTGTTTGTCCTCCTCCATTAATTTCAGTAAATAAAAAGATTAAAACCTCTTTGAATGACACAACTATAGAAAAAATACAATATTGTACCCAAATATCAAAGCAATTTGAGTAACATCACCAAATTTGACCACTTGGGTGTTGAGTACTTTTAAAAAACAGATCTGCAAGGCCTGCAACACTTAGAGTTGAAGATTCATTTGGTTCAATACACATCAAAGAAAGCAGTTCTTATTCAACAAACGAATAATATTAATTGCAAAAAACTTCCATTAAGGAGTTATGAAGAATAAATATGAGTTTTCTTCTTCCTAAGATGGACCTCTGCTTAGTAACAGTCAACTGCATAGAGAAAAACATCAGTTCTGAAGTCCTCAGCACAGGAAGGACATGGAGCTGCTCGAGTGAGTCAAGGAGGCCACCGAGATGATCCAGGGGCTGGAGCACCTCCCGCACGAGGACAGGCTGAGAGAGTTGGGGTTGTTCAGCCTGGAGAAGAGAAGGCTCTGGGGAGACCTGAAAGGAGCTTCCAGTACTGAAAGGGGCTCCAGGAAAGCTGGAGAGGGGACTGTTGATCAGGGAGTGCAGGGATAGGACAAGGGGAAAGGGTTTTCAACTGAAAGAGGGTAGATTGAGATGAGATCTAACGAAGAAATGTTTTGCTGTGAGGGTGAGGAGGCCCTGGCCCTGGTCGCCCAGAGCACTGGTGGCGGCCCCATCCCTGGAGGTGTTCAAGGCCAGGTTGGATGGGGCTTGGAGCCCTTAATCCAGTGGGAGGTGTCCCTGCCCATGGCAGGGGAGGGAACTGGATGGGACTTAAGTTCCCTTCCAGCCAAAACCATTCCATTATCTATGAAACGCAAAACGCAGCATTGTGAAAAACTTTACTAGAAGTTAGGAGAAAAGCCCTGGCAACTCTGCCTAGTTTTTGTATGATTCTAAAAAGCCTTATAATTATTCTTTAGACTTTTCTAAAGTCAAGTATTTCATCTCTCCTTAGAGATTTTCCTATTAATAAAGGCCAATCAATATGCCCTTTTAAGACTGCAAATGCTGGTCTCTCTGAAGTCCCTGTGGCTCACCCAGCATGAAAGCTTTTTCCTGGTCTGAAACAACAGCTTAATTACTAGTGATGGAGAACCAGCAGTTCAAGTAAGGCAGTTTTTAATCGCCAGCAGTGACGGATACTCACTGTAAAGAATGCAAATCCTGTAACCATGTTTCCCACAGTCCCCAGGATAAGTGACAGGTGAGTACACAGAAGGGGTTCATCAGTCAACAAGTTATTGTTCAGTCATGAGGAAAATGGTACTCACACAGAAAAATGAAAGCGCAGATGTCTGTGGAGCAGACTGGAAAAAAAAGAATGCAGGATTTAACCATGTATCACAGGCCCAGTCAACACGGGTTTAGGAAAGACAGGTCCTGCCTGACTAACCTGATCTCCTTCTACGACATGGTTACCCGCTTAGTGGACAAGGGAAAGGCTGTGGATGTTGTCTACCTGGACGTCCGTAAAACCTTAGACACTTTCTCACAGCATCGTCCAAAAGGAACCAGCTGCCAGTGGCCTGAAGAGGCGTATCCTCTGCTGGGTGAAAACTGCCTGCATGGCTGGGCCCAAAGAGAGGTGGTGAATGGAGTTAAATCCAGTTGGAGGCCAGTCACAAAGTGGTGTTCCCAGAAATCAGTGCTGAGGTTGGGTCTGCTCAGTATCTTTTGTCCATGATGTGGACGAAGAGGTTGAGGTGTGTCCTCAAGTGAGCTTGCAGATGACACTAAGTTGGGTGGGAGCTGTTGCTCTGCACAAGGACAGGAAGGCTCTACAGAGGAACCTGGACAGGCTGGATCCATGGGATGAGACCAGTTCTATGAGTTTCAAAAAGGGCAAGTGCTGGGTCCTGCCCTTGGGTCACAACAACCCCAGGCAACATGCCAGGATTGGGGAAGAGTGTCTGGAAAGCTGCCGGGGGGAACAGGACTTCGGGGTGCTGGTTGACAGGGGCTGAACATGATACAGCAGTGGCCCAGGTGGCCAAGAAGGCCAAGAGCATCCTGACTTGGATCAGCCATGGTGTGCCTAGTAGGAGCAGTGAAGGGATCATCCCCCTGGACTCGGTGCTGGTGAGACCAAACCTCAAATCCTGGGTTCAGTTTTGGGCCCCTCACTCCAAAAAGACATTGAGGGGCTAGAATCACAGAATCACTAGGTTGGAAAAGGCCCACAGGATCATCAAGTCCAACCATTCCTATCAATCACTAAACCATGCCCCTCAGCACCTCGTCCACCCGTGTTTTAAACACCTCCAGGGATGGTGACTCAAACACCTCCCTGGGCAGCCTGTTCCAGTGCCCAATCACCCTTTCCATGAATTTTTTTTTTCCTAATGTCAAGCCTGAACCTCCCCTGGCAGAGCTTGAGGCCATTCCCTCTTGTCCTGTCCCCTGTCACTTGGGAGAAGAGCCCAGCTCCCTCCTCTCCACAACCTCCTTTCAGGTAGCTGTAGAGACCAATGAGGTCTCCCCTCAGCCTCCTCTTCTCCAGGCTAAACACCCCCAGCTCTCTCAGCCGTTCCTCATAAGGCCTGTTCTCCAGCCCCTTCACCAGCTTCGTTGCTCTTCTCTGGACTCGCTCCAGAGCCTCAACATCCTTCTTGTGGTGAGGGGCCCAGAACTGAACACAGGATTCGAGGAGCGGTCTCACCAGTGCCGAGTCCAGAGGGAGAAGAACCTCCCTGGACCTGCTGGCCACGCTGTTTCTGATCCAAGCCAAGATGCCATTGGCCTTCTTGGCCACCTGGGCCACTGCTGGCTCATGGTCAGTTGCTGTCAACCAACACCCCCAGGTCCCTCTCCTCCAGGCAGCTTTCTAGACAGACTTCTCCTAGTCTGTAGCTGCACAGGGTTGTTGTGCCCCAAGTGCAGGACCCGGCATTTGGCCTTGTTAAACCTCATGCCATTGGACTCTGCCCAGCGGTCCAGCCTGTTCAGATCCCTTTGGAGCCTCCCGACCCTCCAGCAGATCCACACTTCCACCCAGCTTAGTGTCGTCCGCAAACTTGCTAAGGGTGCCCTCGATGCCTTCATCCAGGTCATTGATAAAGACATGGAACAGGGCTGAACCCAGCACTGAGCCCTGGGGACACCACTTGGAACGGGCCTCCAGTTGGAGTTAACTCCATTTATTTCTTGCCCAGTTCCTCCCAGTTCTTCCTCTGCTATGGTATCCTTTTTTTGTGTAATTGCAAAGTAAATTCAGGTAAGACACCATGTTAAATAGCACAAATAGGGCATGAAAATAACTTAAAAGCTTATATAAAAGGGCAGGGCTGCCTTTAAAACTCATTGGCACGTTAAAATCCAAGGCCATGCACTCATTCACAACAGGCCGCACACAAGTTCCCAGCAGTTTCAGCTCATGCAGCTGCAGCGAGAAACTGCAGAGTGTGCATTTATTCCCAGCTCACATGAATGTGTAAGCTAGGATAAGAGAGACCAAAACAGTTCAGAAAATGCATGAGAAGTTCATAACACCATAGTATTACGGAATCACGGAATGGTTTGGGTTGGATGGGAACTCAAAGCCCATCCGGTTCCACCCAGTGCCATGGGCAGGGACACCTCCCACTGGATCAGGGGCTCCAAGCCCCATCCAACCTGGCCTTGAACCCCTCCAGGGATGGGGCAGCCACCACTGCTCTGGGCAACCTGGGCCAGGGCCTCCCCACCCTCACAGCAAAACATTTCTTCCTAAGATCTCATTTCAGTCTCCACTGTTCCAGCTGAAAACCCTTTCACCTTATCCTATCCCTGCGCTCCCTGATTAGGAACCCCTCCCCAAAATAACAATCGAACAAAACCAATTAAAAATAACAACAATCACTGTGCACCTCGGCAGCTGTTTTTTTCCCGGCGTGTGCACACACAGCTTTCTACTCATGGGCTCCACTTTTATGAACACTGTAAGGGATTCTTGAGCCTTAATATTAGTTTCCGAACAATAGCTCTATTTTAAACACAATGAAGTGCATTATTGTTTACTTCTCAACCACGCAAGGACCACAAAGTGTTTTACAGATGCCAATTTTGCAAGGTCACAATTTTGCAGGATGTGGCAGATGCAGGGCGGAATGACAGCCAGTCTGAACTCATTTGGGCTGCTCTTCTCTGCAGGATTCCCATACAGGACTATCCACACAGATGCAGGGCAGCTGTCCAGAGCTCACTCTGCAAGCCTGGTCACCCAAAACCATTGGATTCATCGCACACGTAGAGCCTGACGAACACAGACCCACTTGAGAGCTGGTCTGGACACAGATCGCCTCAGATCCATTGACATCCATTTTCCAGACAAAAACTGATCAGAAAGAGGAGATATCCATCCCTGGAGTGTACGAGGCCAAGCTGGATGAGGCTTTGAGCAGCCTGATCCACTAAAATCGTCCCTGCCCATGGCAGGGGGATGGAACTGAATGGGCTTTGAGGTCCCTTCTGACCCAAACCATTCCATGATTGTATTAAACTTGGGCACTTGACAGCTCTACTCACCGTGCAGGAAAGCATACAGGAGATCTACTTTCTTCCTTCTGGTGGTAACCATACCTCCTAGCTCTCAACTCTATAAATCATTACCCTGTTAGTATGCCAGTCAGCACTGTATCGGACACTCAACGCTTATCTGACTCATTCAACACCATCTGCCATCATGTGCGAAGAACTGTTCAAGTCACGTAGATACTGCATTCCTCTCCAGAAGAGCACTAGTGAAAGCAATTCATACCACCATTAAATAATACTGTTCACGTTCTGTTAACAGAAGCACAAGGACCCATTTTTGGTTAAGAAAACACTGTCAAGGTCCATTGGTTTTATTTTATCCTGAAACAGGAGCATATGGAAAAACATCCCAGAGGGATTGCTGGTATTTTCCTAAACAGATGTTCTTGCAATAGGAAACATCCAGAAGGAAAGCAGGTGTGATTGATGAGATGGCTCACAAACATAACCCTTTGCCACAAGAGGAACACCATTTCCATTCAATTCTTGCACTGCTTCGAGGCTTCAGAAGAAAGAAAAGCAATCCAATAACTTTGACAGAAAGGGAGGAAGGAAGAAGGGCAGATTCACACCGATTTTATGTCCTTAATGAAACAATGCTGTGTGTTAAAATAATGTCTAGTAAAAATGGCAATAATCTGTCCATAAAGTGTTATTATTTCACAAAAAAAAAACCCTTCAACATAAAGATACTCCAGTAATCAATTCAGAACTGATTTACCACTATAACAAATCAGATTAGTTTCTCTTCCGTTATTACTACCGTCTCTCGCAACTAACCTTAAGTTAATAACCAACGATTTCTTGCACTCTGTTCACTTGGTTGCTTCACTAAATATGCACCCAGCCAGTAACAGAGACCTGCTCTCAAGAGATGAGGCTTTGTGGAAAACCAAGCGTTAACCTCAGTGTTTTAGCCTCAGCCAAAAATTACACAGTAATGCTTTTGAGATTTAAGTGATGTGTTTCCTCTACTGCAACCAAAACCCACCCTGTGTGAGGGTGTAGACACCAGCTCTACATTCTCAGATTATGCTGAGCAGAATCTAGTGAGACATTTAGAATTACAGAAACATAGAATCATGAGGATTGGAAAAGACCTCTAAGATCATCCAATTCAACTGTCAGCCCAAACCCACCGTGCCTACTAAACCATGTCCTCAGTGCCATGGCCACTGAACACCTCCAAGGATGGAGACCCCACCACTGCTCTGGGCAGCCTCTGCCAGGGCTTCACCACTCTGTCAGGAAAGAAATTTTTCCTAACATCCAGTGTAAACCTGCCCTGGTGCAACTCGAGGCTATTTCCTTTCATCCTGTCGCTTGTTACTTGGGAGAAGAGACCAACACTCACCTCACCACAACCTCCTTTCAGGTAGCTGTAGACAGTGATAAGCTCACAGGTAGGCTATTTAAAACAAAACTAGAAAGACAGCAGGAAATGTCAACATCTACAAGGAACTCTCTACTACATCCACTACCAAAACCATAAAGATGAAGCTCAACAAAGTAAGGGTGAGGACATTAGTTCATGTCTGACCTCATCACTTTGGGTCGCGAGGTGAGCTTCAGGGGAACAACAAGACACAAAGAGCCAGGGCCACACAAGGATGCTGCCCTCTCCCCTTGCTGGCTCCTCTGCTCCGAAGCTTCAGTGTCTCAGCTCCTGAAGCATCGTGATCTGCATGCCGAGAAAGTCAGACAGAACAGCATTTTGCTTAGAAACAGTTTCTATGTTCTGTGCTGAATAAGCAACCACAGGTTACATCAATTTACCTCTGCTCAAGTTCAAGGCTCCACTGCCATTAGACACTTGGGACAGTTTTCTGACTCAGCCCCCAGCCAGTGCTCCTAAGTGCAACTAAAGTCAAATCTACAAACCAAAGTGTAAATGCATTACCTGAGAGGCATCATGGCTCAGGAACATGAGAGCCTTACTTCCCACTTCTTTTAAACAGGAAGCACTAGCTGGAAAACACAAACCTTTATTTTTACAGGTAAGCTCAAACCCCAGTGATCTGTGCAGTTACAAACCACATCAAACTTCATAATACAACAGAACTTTAAAAACAAATCAACACTAACTTAGAAGCAATACGAGCACTTAAGGAAAAGAGATTTCCAAATTACAGGTGATTTTTCTAATGTTCCTCTCTGAAGTTCCCACTCTGTGCTGGTATGTTGCAGGTGTTGGATGAAACCAGAAAATGCTGACAATAAGGCTCCTGACTTTTGGAAAACAAGTGCAAGCTCTTAGCAGGAAGAGTTTCTTCTTGTGGAAACCTCCTAGGTCAACTGCAGGACAAGCCGGATAATCTTGTTCATAAGCTCAGCAACCATCATCTTAAAACAATAAGAATTCTTGTCATGCCACTCCTAAAGTAAAGCTGTGCTAAACCCCTACTCCTCCTCTTTGTTTAGTTTACTCATGGCCAGTTGAGATACAATGCTTCCTGAGCCAATTTCATCCTTCAGCCCTCACGATTCGCTTCCTTCTAGTGAGTTTTTCCTCTTTGCCTTTCTACAATGCTATTCCTTCCTTCCTTCCTTCCCTCCTTCCATCCATCCATCCATCCATCCCTTCCCTCCCTCCCTCCCTCCCCATATCGGATGAGGCTCTGAGCAACTTCATCTGGTTGAAGGTGTCCCTGCTCACTGCAAGCAGGGTGGGCTGGAGGTCCCTTCCACCACAAAGCCATTCTATGATTCTGTGATCCCTTTTTGGTATGCCAGGCTAACCAAACTCAAGTCCAGCCTTACTTCATGGGCAAGCTCCTCCATTCACTTAATCACTTTCGTGGCCCTACATGACACATTCTTCCTTCTTGAAGGCACTGCCCGCAACTGCAGCCCCTGCACCCAGGCTAGCTGCTGCTTCCCTTAGGTTCTTGATTCCTCTATAAGCAAAATAGGTACAATTTTTATTGGCTGGGCTATTATTTGACAAGGCACCACAAAACCTTCCACTATATGAAACCAGTTCAACACACTCTTAATTAAATAAATGCAAATATAACTTGCCAACGGCTCGATTTAAAGATGACTTACGACTGTTCAGTTTAGGTTGGCTCCTTACCAAAATAAACCAAACTTACATAAGTCTTGCGCTGATTGAAATAGTAGTGCACACAGGACTCACCAAATCAATATAAATACAAACTTTGTAACCCTGAATATGTGACCGATGCCATTGCACCAAACAAGGGAATAGTAGCAAGTGGGTCTGGAGGTCACCATGAAATATCACTAGTCTGCTCCCTTGCTCCAAGACAGGAGCAATGAAGTGAACTTGGGGGTGGTCCTATGCAGGGACGGGAGTTGGACTTTATGTGCCTTGGAGGACCCCTTCCAACTTGAGACATTCTACGATTCCTAAATTATTCCTGATATAACAGAGTGTCATGGAACTGAAAAGACCTCTAAGATCATACAGTTGAACTATCAGCCCAACACCACTGTGCCTACAAGACCAGGTCCTGAAGCACCACATCTAAATGGTTTTTTAACACCTCTAGGGATGGAGACTCTACCGCTGCCCTGGGCAGTCTCTTCAAATGCTTCACAACCCTTTCAGTAAAGATATCTTTGCTAATATCCAATCTAAACCTCCCCTGGTACAACTTGAGGCCATTTCCTCTTGTCCTATGCCTTGCTGTTACTTATGAGAAAAGCCCAGCACCCACCTCACCACAACCTCCTTTCTGGAAGCTGTAGAGAGTGATGAGGTCTCCTCTCAGCCTCCTTTTCTCCAGACTAAGCAGTCCCAGGTCCCTCAGCCGCTCCTTGTAAGACTTGTTCTCCAGACCCTTCACCAGCCTCGTTGCCCTGTACACGAGCTCGAGTAAGCCTCCCTAGAGAATACTTGTCAATGCTTAACTGGTCTTAGTTGGGAAGTTCTCCCTTTTGAACAACTTCATCTCGTAGTTTCAATTTAAGTCCATTAATAATTTGCCTACACAATGGGCATGAAGAATCATTTATTCATCTCCTCCTTTAAGCAGATTTTCTGAGGTTTTTCAGGTACTATTCTTCAAATATTTTTACCTTTAATACCTCTTAGTCACCTCCGTCCCCGACCAGACAAACCTCACTCTGTCCATCTCTCACTCCAGGTCTCTGCCTGCTGTTGTAACCCTGTGCTGGATTCCGACAGGTCCAGAGCATCAAGTGCTTCACACCAGATAGCTTGCTGTTCGTTATCCAAGAGCATTGTCCAACAGTTTGTATATTAAGATTAGGAGACTGGGGAACATATCCCTGCTTTTGGGAAGAGCAGAGACTCAGTAGTTTTTTCACAAATCCCTGAAAATCTGAAAGCAGAGAGTGTTTCAATGCTCAGCAGCCAGTTGAGGTTCATATTGATTTAATATCGTTTGAGGTTCAGACACCGAGCTGTTAATTTAGTTGACTTGTGGGATCTGGAATGCAATAGTGGGCAAATCCATTTTCTGTAAAACCTTTTGGATATCTCAGTGCACTTGCTCTGCCTGAGAACCATGGAACAAAGTGCCTCAATTAGAGGAAAAATCCAGAATCATAGACTGTCTCAAGTTGGAAGGGACCCCCAAGGATCATCAAGTCCAACTCCTGCCCCTACACAGGAAAACCCCAACATTCACACCGTGGGGCTGAGGGCCTTGGCCAAAGGCTTCTGGAATACTGTCAGGCTTGGCACAGTGACTGCTTCCCTGGGAGCTGTTCCAGTGCTCCACCACCCTCTGGGGGAAGAACCTTTCCCTTATGTCCAACTGAACCCTCCCCTGGCACATCTTCCTGCCATTTCCTGAGGTCCTGTCATTGTTCACCAGAGAAAAGATCTCCTACTCCTCCTCCTCCCCTTGTGAGGAAGCTGCAGAGCACAATAAGGTCTTCCCTCAATCTCCTCTTCTCCAGGCTGAACAGATCCAGTGATTTCATCCAGTTCTCATACAGCTTCCCTATTGATGCTGCTATTCTTGGGATATCAAAGTCTAAACAGAAACAGTTTTTCACAAAGCTTCTAAGAGGCTAACATCCCAGTTAGGTGCCCTCCTAATCAAACAACTCAGAGGGCATTGCACTGCTCATTCTCACCAGGATATCCTGCTTTCCCAGTGACCATGTTCACAACCATATCAGTAAGAGCCACTCATAAAAGGTGTGTCTGAGAAGAACAGCTGAAGAGCACCATGGATCCTGGGTCACACAAAGGCAAAGAAGGGGCCTCAGAACTTTTCCATGATTCACTGCAATTGCAACACACAGGTAAGGCCAAAGAGTAATTCAGACAAAATGTTCCCCAAAGGGAAGAAATCCCGCGTCTCACATTAAAGAATCAATCCAGCTCAAGAGAGGGAGCAAGGACAAGGATTCAGGCAGTCCCAGGAGAGTGGGGGATAGGAAGCACCCCTGGCTGTGACTGCACGCTGCCCACAGTTCCCAGCCCCTGGGCTTCTCCCTCCCCACAACAACCCACCCCTGTTCATCTCAAGCCCACAACTCCTTTCCTCCCTCCATGCTCTGCTGAGTCTCCCATTCACTCCTCTCACAAGCATCCACCCACACAGTTGGATCTTGGAAAACATTTGGAGTCCCTTCTGAATTTTCTGCTGCACTGACGCTGTATTATTCCCTGCTCACATCCAGAAAAACACAAAACCAGAAAGCAGATCAGTGCAACGTGGTTTCCAAGAGCACCCACATCCACCGTGACACCAGCTGGCCGGGAGTCGGGGTCGAGGCTACTGCCCAGCCCATGCCTATAGTCCACGCCGACATCTACAGACCATCCTTAACCCCTGCCTGCACTGCACTTCCCTCTACTGCACCTAAAGAGCAGGGAACATTACGCAAAAGTCTGGGTAGCAAACAAACCAACAAAGTCTGGGATAATCACATTCCCCGTGCTTTGTGTATTGGTGCTGAATGTCGAGGCTGCCTTTCCTAACTGGTCACACATGAGTTGTCCTACAATTTGCCAGCAGACAACAGGACTCGCTGTCCTTTATATCCACATTATATAACTGTGCCTCAGCACGTGGACAAATCTCTCCAAGATCAGCTTTAACCACATTTTCCCCTGGACTTCCACAGCAATTTTGTAGCTTTATACAATCACAGAATGGTTTGGGGTGAAGGGGCCCCAGAGCCCACCCAGTTACACCCTCCGCCATGGGCAGGGACACCTCCCACTGGATCAGGGGCTCCAAGCTCCATCCAACCTGGCCTTGAACCCCTCCAGGGATGGGGCAGCCACCCCTGCTCTGGGCAACCTGGGCCAGGACCTCCCCACCCTCACAGAAAAACATTTCCTAAGATCTCATCACAGTCTCCCCTCTTGCAGCTGAAAACTGTTCCCCCTCATCGTCTCCCTGCCCTCCCTGATCAAGAGCCCCTCCACAGCTTTCCTGGAGCCATTTTCAGCACTGGAAGCTGCTCTAAGGTCTCTGCAGAGCCTTTTCTTCTTCAGGCTGAACAACCCCAACTCTCTCAGCCTGTCCTCGTATGGGAGGTGCTGGTTTCCATCCCTGAAATACAGGCATTTCTAAAACAGCAGATTTCATAGACTCATGGAACCATTGAGGTTGCAGAAGACCTCTAAGAGGACAGCCACGTTTAAAGGAGACTACCACAGCCTTGTAGGTAGCAGTTTAGAAGACGTTCAGTCAGACTGAGGATGTAACTAAGAATTTTCTTATTATGGCTCTTACATTTTGCCTGTTGTTCCAAGAAAACATGGATTAAACACCACGTTTGTTTGGTTGGACTTCAAATCAAAAGCTCTCTGATGAACTCGCATTCCCAATAAAGTGTTCTCAGTTTTGTTGGGTTTCTTTAAAGTCTATTAACAACATTAGGTACTTCAGAATAGTACTCTGAATAAAAATGGTTTCAAATGTGAGAGACAAAAGTAGGACAGGAAAAAAATCCATCAACAATAGTTTGTCCTACAAATTCAACTCACAAATCTCCTGGATTTGCACCGCACAGATAACCACAGGGAGTATTTGCTCCAGCTGTAACACACCTGAAGCCCAGAGGCACAGGTGCGCTCCCAGCACAGCCATCGCTGCCAGGGAAGGTTTCCACACAAGCAGGTAAGACCATAATTAGACAAAAGGGAACAAACACTAAGTCGACACACCATAACTTTAATATATTTAATATGGAGATAAGGTCTTGTGATTTATTAAACACACAGAACCAAACTGTTCTAAGAAACTCACAGCTTCCAGTACTGAAAGGGGCTCCAGGGGGTGCAGGGATAGGATGAGGGGGACAGTTTTCAGCTGAAAGAAGGGAGCTTGAGATGAGGTCTTAGGAAGAAACGTTTTGCCGTGAGGGTGGGGAGGCCCTGGCCCAGGTTGCCCAGAGCAGTGGTGGCTGCCCCATCCCTGGAGGGGTTCAAGGCCAGGTTGGATGGGGCTTGGAGCCCCTGATCCAGCAGGAGGTGTCCCTGCCTGACTTCCATCTAATGAAGCTGCCATGGGCAAAGACTAGCCCTGACCTGCAGCTTCTGAAAGGAACCAGGAAATACAGGTGTAGGCAATAAAACATCCTTACCTACTGAACTTCAAATGGAAAAATAAAAAAAACCCCAACTTCTAGGTTAATTTCTTAAGTGTGTTTAAATTCACACATTCTAGTTTGGGAGAAGTTCAAGTGGAAGCGTCCGAGGAGTTTTGCCTTTGAGATAAGGCTGGCAGAAGAAGTTTTTCCCATCACACTTCTTTCTCCCAAGAAAATTGTAAGGGAAAAAAATTTAATTCTCACTGTAATAATCTCTATGGAAAATGTCTGTTATTAAAAGAGCATTTGAGGCACTAGCTCAAAGCATGTGTTCCATGCTGCCAGCTACGGAGATGCAACACACTTCCTATTCAAGGAAAGCAGCACATCACAGCCGGTGCCAGATTAGCCCTTCCTGCTGTTCCCCCTGACTATGACATTAAATCCAGAAAATTTCTCCTTACTACTTTCCGATATCTCACTTAACTCGATTATAGATATAATCGGCAGCATTTCTCTGCTGCAATGCATAGAAACAGAGCGGTGGGCAGCCTCCCTGCGAATTCTTTACTACCAGCACATTATGCTGAGCCTTTTAGTTTGACAAAAGCATGGTTTTCATCAAGCTCTAGCCAAGAAAGTTTTCAAAGACCACTCATTTCATATTAGCATTCTTGAAACACATATAATTTGATTCACTGAAAATATAATTCTTTTCTTAAAAGAGCTATTTTTAGTCTATAATGCATTTTTAGCCTACAAGCTTACAAGACTAAAAATGTACAAGTTGGACCTCCAGGAGCTTCAAACTGCAGCTAAAATATAGATAGCTCACAAAAAGGGCACTCAGAATTATTCCTGGTTGGAAGTCAGATCATTATCCTGTACAAAAACACAGGAGTATTTTTTAAAAGGATGAAAACCTTCTTATGAGTCACAAACGGATTTACTTAAAATATTTTAAAGCTTGGTTCTCAGAAGTTTTCAGAACTGAAAACTCCAAAACCAATTAATAGACTGCAATGTAACAATAGTTTTAGCACAGACTTGCTTGGAGCTAAAATCTTATTTTAAAGATCAAATATCTCAACTTTCTAGGATCTCATCATATGAGGGCACATGATCAGCACCATCTTATAGACATTATACAAGAGAAAACTGATGTATCAGTTGCAGTGTAAAGAAACAGTATTTAGCTATAAGCACCCACGGAACTGGTGGGCTTTAAGGTCCCTTCAAACCCAAACCACTCCATGATTCCATGAATATTTGTAAACACAAGGCTGCAAGGTGCAAGGTGCAACTCTACCCAACTTGCTCCAGTATAACTCTACTCAAAGCACTCTGGGTCCTTCTTGAAGAAAGCATTTGAACGTTCACAAACTAAAGGAGACTATTTTTTTTTTATAAATTACTCAGGCATGCTTTGCCTACCAGAAGCATGTAATATATTCTGCACCACTACAATTTATGTTAATAGGTACCACATATTGCAATTAATTTTTAAAACCCACATACTTTAAGGGTCTTTTAACAAAGAGTAATACTCATTGCAAAGACTATTTAGGAGCTGCTAAATTTAGGAGGTTGCTGACAATTTTAGATGATTGTAGTTACCTCACCTTTACAAACATTTCACCCTTATTGTAATCGCTATTTCACATTTATGTGTTTTTGTTAAAGTAACTCGCACACCCATCTGATAGATATGTGATAAGCCAAGACCAGGAAAACAAACAGTAAACACTTGCAATGAATACGCAAAACCAGCAACTCAACAGATGAGAGCAAAGGAATTGAAATCCAAATCACAACATAGCCACTACTTAATGAATTCTGCACTCCATTTACAGTATCCCTACCAGATATATCAGATGTCAGGTATTTAAGAAATCTTAGGACTACAGAATGAACCCAGCAGCAAGTATAACCTTCCTTAAAATGGTTTCTTAATGAAAAGTCAAATTACTGGATTTTTCTCTAAAAAGCAAGGGAAGCACTCAAGCTCACATTTTCACCTCCACGTCTAGAGTTAAGAAGCCAATCAACTGAACCCCTGACTCTCTAGCTATGTTGTAAAAAAAAATATATATATAACAAATATGCTGATATGGTGTTGTCTTTCCTTTGTGGACATGGCAGGTCTGGTATATATATGCAATGTTGCTGCTCTTTACTGTATACAGTTAGAATCATAGAATGGTTTGAGTCATTGTATCTACGAGTTATTAAATAAGCACTACAATCAGTCTGTGTTTCAAAAACGCTATATTTTTTGAAATGTAATGACATTCCAAGAGCAGCAACTTTTATTCTTAGGTCTGCCCTAAATTACCATGCGAATTTATCTAGTTTTAAAAGAATTCTTTGCACCAATACTGCTGTGATGATAGCAGGTCTTGAGTGGTATTGGTCTTGCAATATTAAAGTAAATAAACAGTATATTTTTAATTGAAGTGAGAAAATTAAAGCAACTATTTAAACAGCAGCCTTCTATTACTGAAAGGGGCTCCAGGAAAGTTGGGGAGGGGCTCTTGACCAGGGAGGGCAGGGATAGGATGAGGGGAACAGTTTTCAGATGAAAGAGGGGAGACTGAGAAGACATCTTAGGAAGAAATGTTTTGCTGTGAGGGTGGGGAGGCCCTGGCTCAGGTTGCCCAGAGCAGTGGTGGCTGCTCCATCTCTGGAGGGGTTCAAGGCCAGGTTGGATGGGGCTTGGAGCCCCTGATCCAGTGGGAGGTGTCCCTGCCCATGGCAGGGGTTGGAACTGGATGGGCTTTGAGGTCCCTTCTAACCCAAACCATTCCACGATTCTGCGATTCGATGATTTCTAGTGGTTCTCAAAAAAAACCAAAAATGCAAAGGTTGTAGTTCAGCCTTGGTTTCTTCAGAAAATCAGGCCACACTGACCCTCCAGGTGTGTGTGTGCCTACCCTGGTGCCCACAACACATTTAGCGAGTCAATCAGGGCAGCAACAAAGAGAAACAAAGCAACTTCCTATTTTCAGGAAAATCCATAAAAAAGGAAAAAGAAATTCTCTTCTTGTTATGACTGGAGGAAAAACTGAGGAAAAAGCACAACCCTAATACCGATAAGAAAAAGAAAAGACACGGAAAAACACATTAAGAGATAATCAAACTGTGAAAAACAGCTTCATGGGGAGTTCCCATCTTATTAGGTACTAAGGAATCCAACTACAGGAAGATTTCCTTAGATACCGTCCTGACAGAAACCCTTTTGGAAATATACACTATAGAACAGATACTTCAGCAGGAATAAAGTACACTATATGACATGATATCAAAGCTTTTTTGGGTTGTTTTTTTTTTTAAAAAAAAAAGTTTTACTGCATCTGTACTGTTAAATAGGATAAGAGGAGGCTGAAGGGAGACCTCATCGCTCTCTGCAGCTCCTAGAAGGGAGGTTGTGGTGAGGTGGGTGCTCATCTCCCAAGAAACAAGAACTAGGACAAGAGGACGTGGCCTCAAGTTGTGCCAGGGGAGGTTTAGTTTGGATATTAGGAAACATTTCTTTCCTGACAGAGTGGTGTTGCCCTGGCAGAGGCTGCCCAGGGCAGTGGTGGAGTCTCTGGAGGGTTCAAAGAACATGTGGCCTTGGCACTTTGGGACACGGTTTAGCAGGCACGGTGGGGTTGGGTTTACGGTGAGACTGGATGAGCTTAGAGGTCTTTTCCAACCTTCATGATTCTGTGATTCTATGAAATCATTAATCCCAACACCAGAATTTGGAAAGCTAAGCATCAACAAGCCAGTCAGACAGCAATCATTCATTGCTAAGAATTAGAAACTATTAGTATTGCAGAAGAGACTATAAAACACCCTCTCATCTTGTTACATGCTACCTCATATGCCTTCATGTCTCTGCAAATTCCAATTTTCAGCTCAGGTGCATCAGGATTGTCACAGACACCAGGAGCTCCCACAGCGGTCCCTGACTGACAATCTCATTGCCGCACAAAGCAGCTGCCCAAGAAAGCACCTGGAAAAAGTGACAGAATGTCAGGTGAAATAGTACCTTGTGGGATTAATCAAAAAAGATACTTTCACTGGAGTGTGATGATGATCCTTTAAAGAAAAGAACGGGCATGGAGGAAGAAGTGTATTTGTACACACCCTGTGATGGATGCAGAAGGTGTTGAAGACTATCCAAGGGCTGGAGCACCTCCCATGTGATGACAGGCTGAAAGAGTTGGGGTTGTTCAGCCTGGAGAAGAGAAGGCTCCAGAAAGACCCCAGAGCAGCTTCCAGGACTGCAAGGGCCTCCAGGAAACCTGGGGAGGGGCTCTTGGTCAGGGAGGCCCTGACCCAGGTTGCCCAGAGCAGGGGTGGCTGCCCCATCTCTGGAGGGGTTCAGGGCCAGGCTGGATGGGGCTTGGAGCCCCTGATCCACTGGGAGGTGTCCCTGCCCATGGCAGGGGGTGGGACTGGATGGGCTTTGAGGTCCCTTCCAACTCAAACAACTCCATGACTGTGATTCTTCACAACTATTGAATAAAAATCATATGTTCTCTAATCATAGCAGTGTGCCAATACACACACACACACACGCCATGGTTAAGAAACGGTCAGTGATTTTACTTATAAAGACTTTTTAAAGGACAAGTTAATAGATAGAAATAAATTAAGCTAAGCCCAGGTCGCCCAGAGAAGTCATGGCTGCCCCATCCCTGTCTTCTGGCCAGTTAGAGCTACCAGAGCCCACGGCAGGGGGGTTGGAACTGGACGAGCTTTGAGGTCCCTTAGACCTAAATCATTCTATGGCAAACAGCACAGTCCTGACTAACATGGGTGGCTTTGCATGTACTTTATGTTGTTTGTGCATGTATAACATTAAAAGTAGAAGTACAAAAGAGACGCAACCACTTCTGTTGTGGACACAGGGTAAAGTGGGTTGGTAAGAATGACCTAGAATGGTTACCTACAGCCCATCCAGTCCTGCCCTGTCAGGTTGTGTTCTCCCTTGCGTGGTGTGTTTTGCACATGCTTCTGGAGTGTAGCATCAGTCCTCGCTGCCCTCCCATCTTCTGATTTTTATCTTGCAGAAGTTGTAAAATAACTTGTATAAAATCTTTCATGAATTTAAAAAGTCATTGGGGCAATTCAGGGTAACAAAAGCCTGTGAGCTTCAGGAGTTTCCAGTGCCAGCACATGGGGGTGAGTGGAGTGGGGAAACATCAGGCAATGTTTGGGAGTTGTTTTGCTAATCTGAAGCTCCTGTAGCACTGTTTCAGTGAACAAATAGTGATTTTACTCTACCTTCCCTCTAAAATCAGTGAGAGAGAAGCTTGTACTGATAATCTGCTGGTCTTCAACTGTGTGGCAGCTCTCAAACAAGATGAAAGTTGTCTGAAGCAAGTTTGTTATAAATTCTAGGCTGCCAAAAGCATCTGAGCCCCACTGGTGTCAAGTAGCAGTGTTGACTTGGTCTTTAAATAGAAAATTCAATTTGGAGTCTTCGTTTCAGACCTTAAGGGCTGTCTGCTCAGGCCAATTTCAGACCCACACCAGGCAGCAAGTCATAAACTCTGGCTTTGAGGGCCAGTTCTTATAAAGACTAAGTGCAGCCTGTACCCGTTTGTCAGGCACACTGCCAGCAGCGTGAGTAGTCAGTTGAGTTAGCTCAGAGCTGGGACCCAAAGAGCAGCACGCAGTGCTGATAGCAGGGGACGGGGCCATGCAACAGCCAGTCGCTCCATCTTCAGTCACATAAACTGCCTAGAAGGGAGGTGGAACCTGTAGTCAGCCGCTCTACTGGAGAAGTGCCCAATCCAGCAAGTCCTGTTTCTCCTCTGTTTCTCTTAGCTGAGAATGGTAGAACCTTCTGTCTTGGAGGCATGAAGCTGAAGGAGGTGTGCTCTTTCCTTATCTGTGAGTGTACTTGTATGGAGGCTTCGGTAAAAGCTCTAATAACAGGTGGAGATGGGAATTTAGAATTAATCTCTCCTGTTCATTAACTGTTTTGGTCTAAATATTGTCATCATGGGAGGGGAGATGGACAATACCTCCTCTAGGTGTCACATAAGAGGTGCCATCACTTAGATCTTTCCTGAGTGGTAGCTGTGCCTTGCAAACGTCTCTTGGCTTCAACTATTTGAGGAATGGATGAACAGTTCGTTTCTGAGTCCCAGCTGCATTTATATACAAGGTCAGCACTGACCCAAGTTAAAATTGAGGCCACATGGGGTGTATGCAAGAGACCTTGTGTCTACATTTGGCCCGTACTGGGGGGACTAACACTGGGCAAGTGCTCTGTCACCCAGTGACCCTCCTGACTGGAAAATGGGAATTGGGAAAAGGAAAACCCGTAGGTTGAAATGGAAACTGCTTTAATAGAATGGTAAAAAACAGCGCTACTGCTACTAATAATGTAGCCCATCTAGTGGTGGTGGGCAGCACGCTCCCATAAGTGCCTGGCAGACAGTGGATGCAGTGAGCACAGCAGTTACAGTGAAAGGTGACAGTCACAGCAGAGAGAAAACTGGGCACCGGGAGCAGAGGGACGAGCAGGGCTCCCCAGGGATGGGAACCATCAGGAAAAGGGCAGTCCCTGGCAAAGCTCCCGCTTATCTATGGAGCGTGATGTTCAGGGGATGACATAATTCTGTTGGGCAGCCTGGGTCAGCTGTCCTGGCTCCGTGCCTCCCAGCTTTATACACCTGCTTACTTGTATAACATGAGAAGCTGAGAGAAGGCTTCCATGGAAATGGTATTTCATAGCTGACCACAAAACTAAAGCCGAATGTTGTCCCCTTTCTTCCCATGCTAAACTTAACTGCACTATACAGTAGGTAGGGCATTATTTAGAAGTGTAACTTTCTGAGGAGAACAGGATTCTATCCCAGCTAAAATGAGGGCACCTTAGCTTCTTTCTGCAGGCACCTCATCTTAGGAAAAGACAATGCTGGCCGCTGGAGGACTGGGTGTCAGAACCACAAGTGCCTTCACAAGCACATTTGGACCCAGGTCAATTCTATGCCTTGTTTTCATATGTTAAATGAAGCCAACTGGATAGATTGCCATGTGATCCAAGATCCTCCTACGAAGGCACCCTGTGGTTTCCTTTAGGCTATAGACAGCTCTATGAATCCTTGTGTGTGGAAGAGGATTAAGCCTTTTCAGTGTGCAGAATAAAGAAATTTGTAGCAAATATCTGTGGTTGGGAGAAGGAAATGCAGTGAAACCTCTTTTTAACTCTCTGGAATAACTGGTAGATACTTTGTGGGATTTCTCTTTGTGGCTTGACTACTTGAATTCCTGTTCCTTCTCTACCCTCTACTCTTCAAGCGGTCTGCCAAAGCCCACGTGCCTACAAAGACATACACTACATTGACACCTGGGCTGCTCCTATGGAACGCTTGTATGAGAGGAGAGGAGCAGCTGTGCTCAGTGCTTACAGAGAATTCTGACATCCCATACCATGGGAAACAGTTGATACCTCAAATTTGTGTGATCCAAGATGTGTATCTGTTTACTCAGAGCCAGCGTTAAAATTCTTAACCCCTGAAGCCACAGAACTATTAGAAACAGCACTTTCTCCTCTAAGCGATATAAAAGCATTAAATACAAAGCTGCATTTCTCAAAATATATGCATACTTGAGTTCTCTCTCAAGCAATTTGAGGGGTGGGAGAGAACAGGCTAGAGCTCACTCGCAAGTGGTCTTGAAAGAAAACTTTCTTCTGAATAGCTTTGATTTGGGGCTGCTAATTCTGGTTTGTGAAATGAGACACTTGAGATGATGGGGTCTGTGTGCTCAAAAGCAACTGTTCAAATAGATTGGACAGTGGATGTTGTTTGACTTTTGCCACATTAATATCACAGAACCACAGAATGGTTTGGGTTGGAAGGGACATCAAAGACCACATCCAGTTCTAACTCCCCTGCCATGGGCAGGGACACCTCCCACTGAATCAGGTGGCTCAAAGCCCCATCCAACCTGGCCTTGAACCCCTCCAGGGATGGGGCAGCCACCACTGCTCTGGGCAGCCTGGGCCAGAGCCTCCTCACCCTCACAGCAGAACATTTCTGCCTAAGATCTCA
This sequence comes from Phaenicophaeus curvirostris, assembly GCF_032191515.1. NCBI lineage: Eukaryota > Metazoa > Chordata > Aves > Cuculiformes > Cuculidae > Phaenicophaeus > Phaenicophaeus curvirostris. The sequence goes on along the minus strand of NC_091402.1, from coordinate 1,843,567 downwards.
TCTCTTTCAGCTGAAAACCATTCCCCCTGATCCTGTCCCAGCACTCCCCAGTCAAGAGCCCCTCCCCAGCTTTCCTGGAGCCCCTTTCAGTACTGGAAGCTGCTCTAAGGTCTCTTGGGAGCCTTCTCTTCTCCAGGCTGAACAACTCTCCCAGCCTATCATCACATGGGAGCTGCTCCAGCCCTCAGATCATCTCCATGGCCTCCTGTGGACTCGCCCCAACAGCTCCATGTCCTTCCTGTGCTGAGGACTCCAGAACTGGACGCAGGGCTCAAGGTTTGGTCTCACCAGGATGGGGTTGAGGGGCAGAATCCCCTCCCTCGCCTGCTGGTCCCACTGCACTGGATGCAGCCCAGGACACAGTTGGTTTCTGGGCTGCAAGCGCCCATTGCCAGCTCACATTCAGTTTCTCATCCACCAGCACCCCAAGTCCTTCTCCTCAGGGCTGCTCCAAACCCATTCTTTGCCCAGCCTGTGTTTGTGCTTGGGACTGCCCCAACCCAGGTTTGCCAAAGGACAAAACATTCCCTCCCTCCATTAGTAACTGAAGGCAATGTCCAATTGTAATTGAGAGAAGAGCAAGTATGTTTTAGTAATGCAGCACTTGCTTTATTATCTGCAACAATTCTCAAAACACTATATGAAAGAGAAACAAAACAAGTTTGAATACCCATAAAAACAGCAATTTTCCTTATTAATCAAGAAAGCCTAGGACAAAGCAAATCTATTTGGAACCAAGATCCAGATAGCAAAATTTTCAGCAGAGCGCTGCCCAGGCTGGCAGCAAAGAAGCGCAGCCGCTGGAAATGCGATTTCCCCCCACCCCTTCCACACCGTTGTGTTTTAACAGCCAAAATTGATTCTGCTCAGTCGACCACCACAGCTGTATTGGCTCCAGCAAGTACAATGGGTCACCCAATATGGCTCTAACTGAAAAATCCAGACAGCATCTGGAAAAGCAATGTTCAAAAGCTGCTTATTGTGCTAAAATCTGCAATAAACACCATAATTTTAACCCTTCAAGCATGTGCCAGTGAAAGAAAGGAGCATCTCTTTCAGAAACAGATGTAGGCAACGCGCAGCTTATACTTTCGTAAAATAAACACTCAGTTCTCTATATGAGGTGACCAGCTAGCATTTGTTGATCTTAATAAAACCTTATTTTATAGAATATAAACAATTTGATTATTTAGGCAAAGAAAAAACCTTCCTCCATCTGTTCAGTCTTACTGGGTTTTAAGCACTTCAAGCACTGACAATGGCATTTGGGAAGCCCTGCTGACTCCGCAACACAGCATCACCGTGCTTGGTACAGAACCACGGTTTAAGATACAAACTTTTCTAACTAGTTAATGGTAAAGGTAAGATAGCTGCCCTGAACATAGCTAGAAAAACACCCACTGTCATCCATACAGACTTCCATTCCAATTTTCTGTGTTACGATGAAACAAGCTGAATTGCTGCAGACATCTCAAATCCAACGCTTAGAGCTTAAAAAGCTTCCTTGTAATAGTTGGTGCAAAATAGGGTGCAAAGTTGAAAAAAATTATGAAGTGGTTTAGATTGGAAGAGAACTCAAAGCCCATTCAGTTCCAGCCCCCGACACCTCCCACTGGATCAGGTTGCTCCAAGCCCCATCCAACCTGGCCTGGAACACCTCCAGGGATGGGGCAGCCACCACTGCTCTGGGCAACCTGGGCCAGGGCCTCCCCACCCTCACAGCAAAACATTTCTTCCTCAGATCTCATCTCAATCTACCCTCTTTCAGCTTAAAAAAAACTTTCTAAGTAGCTTTCATGTGAGCTAAACTACAGCAGGACTTCCAGAATTTGAGAAAGGCACAACATCTCCCTCCAAAAAGCACTGCAAAAGAATGGATTAGTGTGCAAATGCCATGCCCGTTTCCTTTGGGGTCTTCATTTTTTTCAAAAAAGCTAGGAATCAAAACAGTTTTAAGTTTACTTATTTAATCAAAAATTACATTAAAATTAACTTTGGTCAAGGGCTGCAGAGATTCATAATAGGATCAAACACCACTGAAAGTGTGTTGAATTTTTCTTCAAGAAGTCAGGAATGAAGATCAGATTGAATTCACAAAAAGCAGCCAAATAGGGGAAAAAAAAAACCCCTCAAATGTTATCTGAGCTTGCTTTCTCCTCTCATTTTCTCAGTGCTCATGAATGGATTGTATCCCTCTGCAGCAAACAACTGAGGAACAGATGGTATGAGGTCTTAAGTTACTCCTTCCTCGACCATTTAAGCAACATGTATATGCCCATAATACGGCATTTCATTTTACCCACGACTCCCACTGCGTATTTAACCACCATATCACAAAGCCCTTGTGCTGTATTAATACAATACAGACAAATTATTTTCCAGTAAATCACTGTGTACACTGACACCTGATATGAAATAAAATGCACATGCATTTCTATGGACGATTCCAGAGAAGAAGGGAAGCAACCCCCATCAGCTGCAGGAGTTTGCACTGTAGCCATGTGAGGTCAGACAGGCTATTGTGCTTCAAAAAAAAGCACTGGTGGGTTGCTGGTGAACTGAAACCCGAGGGATATAAGACCACTTGAGTCTGAAACGAAGCATCTCCCAAAAATAAAATTCACAACGAGGACAATTATATCAGTTTGCTTATTTTTTCATTCAGGGATTGAGAAGAGCTATCACCACACAGCATTTAATTGGACATATTTGGAGTAACCCAAGTCACTGCTAACAGTCAATCTAGAGAGCGTTCGGTGCACGCTCATTGCCAGCTGATTTAGAACTCAGACTGAGTTCATAGAACCATGGAATCATTAAGGTTAGAAAAGACCTGTAAGCTCATCCAGTCTAACCATCAGCCCAACCCCACCACGCCTACTAAACCATGTGCCCAAATGCCACAGCCACACACTTTTTGAACCCCTCCAGGGATGCAGACTCCACCACTGCCCTGGGCAGCCTCTTCCAGTGCTTCACCACTCTTCCCACAAAGAAATGTTTCCTAATACCCAATCTAAACCTCCCCTGGCACAACTTGAGGCCATTTCCTCTCATCCTATCGCTTGTTACTTGGGGCATCAATCCACATAGACAACTGGCTGGCAACTGAGATGCTTCCTAAGGCTTTGAGGTGTTCAGTGACAGCCTGTGTCTGCAACACAGGTGGTCACAGAAAGCACAAGACTCGACCCTCTCCTTGAGCCAAACTGAGTGTCTTTTACATAAGAATGATAATCTGCAAGGAGAAAGTCAGAACAGCTCAGAGGCTAAGCAGCACCCAAGCTAATTCATAATGGACAAAAATCGCAACAAGCAAGCTTCCTTGGGTAAACATCACTCCAGAGTTATAGAGTTGACTTCTTTGGAGGGCAGAGATTTTATCCAGGGATATGAGAAGCTGCTTGTGGTTTGAAGATCAGTCCATTCCAGAGCAAGAGATCAATCTAGTAGATAAAACAGGCTACTTTCTGGTTTATATAGAAACTGGACTCAAAGATCTACAAACAGTCTCAGGGAAGAACAACATTTATCAAGACAGAGGGTGCACACCTTGCTTCTGATATACCCAAGAGGTCATGCCTTCACCAACTGATCAAAGCCTTTTCCGTATTTGCTCTGCAGAAGTGAAATGGAAGCACAAAGGAGCTAAAACTCCTCTCTATAAAGAAAGAACATCACACCACATACAGCAGAGATTTAAAGGTCTCTATCATATTGTGGTTTTAACAACTGGCCCAGACACCACTGCAGAAGAGGCTCTGGCTGTTCATTGTTTAAGATGCCACAGAGAATATAGTTGTAAAACTCCTGGCAGAAAGGCAAATTTCTCATTTCAGAGCAGGCAGAAGGGCAGCAGAAAAGCAGTGAGTTGGTTGCTCCATTTCAGAGCTACGTAGTAACAGCAGGATACCAGATGAAGGTTGACTTCTCAACTCCACGAGAAAAAAGAAAATCAACTCCCCCTTCCATATCAAGTTCAGTTTCAGGCACACTGAAAACACTGGGATACCACTGACATTTCTAACAGGCCAACATCACTTTAGGGAAATAACGCATTTCCAGATGTAATTTCAATTTCCTGTGTGCAAACTTAACCAGAGGCAAAACCAGTTCTCCAAACATTATTAAGCTGGAGAAGTGGGGCTATGTGAACCTCATGAGGTTCAACAAGGCCAGGTGCAAGGTCCTACACTTGGGCTGGGGCAATCCCTGGTTTCAATACATGATGGGGGATGATGTGCTTGAGAGCAGTCCCGCAGAGAAGGACTTGGGAGTGCTGGTCAATGAGAAGCTTGACATGAGCAGGCAATGTGTGCGCGCAGCCCAGAAGGCCAACCTGGGCTTCATCAAAAGCAGCGTGGCCAGCAGGGCAAGGGAGGGGATTCTGCCCCTCTATTTCTCTCTTGTGAGACCTCATCTGGAGTATTGTGTCCAGTTCTGGAATCCTCAACAGAAGAAGGAGATGGAGCTGTTGGAACGAGTCCAGAGGAGGCTACAAAGATGATCCGAGGGCTGGAGCACCTTCCATATGAGGACAGGCTGAGGGGGTTGGGGTTGTCCAGCCTGGAGAAGAGAAGGCTCCAAAAAGATCCAGTGCCTGAAGGGGCTATAGGAAAGCCGTGGAGGGACTGTTTACAGAGGCTTGTAGTGATAGGACAAGGGGCAATGGGTGTAAACTGGAGAGGGGTGGAGTTAGACTAGGCATAAGGAAGAATTTCTTCACAATGAGAGCAGTGAAGCACTGGAACAGGTTGCCCAGGGAAGTTATGGCTGCCCCATCCCTGGAGGTGTTCAAGGCCAGGTTGGATGGGGCTTGGAGCTTGATCCAGTGGGAGGTGTCCCTGTCTATGGCAGGTGGGGTGGAACTAGATGATCTTCATGTCCCTTCCAAACCAAAATATTCTATGATTCTGAAGTTTGCACAAGCCCACTTCTCCAGCCTGTCCAGGTCCCTCTGGATGACATCCTCTCCCTCCAGTGTGGCAACTGCACCACTCAGCTTGATATCATCTGCAAACTTACTGAGGGTGTACTTGGTCTCACTGTCTATATCACTGATGAAGATATTAAACAGCACTGGTCCCAGTACGGACCCCTGAGGGACACCACTTGTCAGATCTCCATCTGGACTTTGAACCATTGACCACTACTCTCTGAATATGACCATCCAACCACTTTCTAATCCACCAAACCCATCAAATCCGTATCTCTCCAATTCAGTGAGAAGGATGTTGTAGGGGACCACGACAAAGGCTTTACAGAGGTCCACATAGTTCACATCCGCTGGTTTACCCGTGTCCACTGCTGCAGTTACTGCATCATAGAAAGCCACTTGGTTTGTCACACAGGACTTGCCCCTGATGAAGCCATGCTGACTGCCACTAATCACCTCCCTGTCCTCCATGTGCTTTAGCAGAGCTTCTAGGAGGATCTGTTCCATGATCTTCCCAGGCACAGAGGTGAGGCTGACAGGTCAGTAGTTCCCAGGGTCGTCTTTTCTACCCTTTTTAAAGATGAGCACAATGTTACCCTTCTTCCACTCATGAGGAACTTCTCCTGACCGCCATGACTTTTCAAATATCACGGAGAGTGGCTTAGCAACCACATTAGCCAATTCTCTCAGGACTCTGAGATGCACCTCATCAGGTCCTATAGACTTATATATGTTCAGGTACCTCAGGTGGTCATGATCAGATCCTCCCCTACAGTGGGAGGTTACCATCTTGTTGTCCCATGACCACTATTCCCAAACCTCTTCAGTATCTCCAGTCTCTCAGAACATATAAAAATCCCAATAACTCCAGTAACCAACAATTGAGTTGCTATTGCCACCCTTCTTTTAGCACATCACCAGTACCACTGAGCTGCGTTACACCCTAAGCACAGAACTAGGCAGCAGCCAGACCATAAATGTAAGCAGTTATCCACACAGGTCCAACTACATCAAGTGCAAACATTTCTAAGGTGACAGCTTGCAACATCAACTCTTTTTTCCCCGTCAACTGTGGACAAGAGATGACCAAAGGGACCAGAAATATCCTTTACACTGAGTTCTGGTTTTAGTTTAAGTAATTTCCTCTTATTGCAGCTGGAATCCCCACACTCAGCATGAAGAATGTAACCAGGATTAGAAGAGCACACGAGCAACCTTTAGGCAAAATGTATTCGAAAGCAAAATGAGTCTTATTCGATTCAAAGGCAGAATCTGAAGTCTGACCCAGCTCTATTTCATTTACTGAATTTGAGAAGCAGTCCTATTAATAGTTCACTACTGTATCTCTATCCTGCTTCTCCATGCCAGGGCAATAGCTACACTAACAAACATCAGTGAGACAGGCATGTGTTTTCATATTGACACCGTAAAGCAGAGCTAAACCAATTGTTTACATTCACACAGAAATCAGGATCTCAAGAATCAAGTTAAAAGGGACAAAATTAGTCTCAGACTTACTTTAATATGAGCACACAGCAATGAGATTCAAGCTTTCAGATGCAGTGTCCCTCCTTTCTTCTCCCAAACAGATTTTCTAAATTGTTCTGTTCATTTACGCTACAAAGTTTACCCAGCCAATAAATTAACAGTAGAGACAGTAATCAGCTACTGTTTCAACAGCAGATGAATCATAAATCATGGTTGGAAAAAGACCTCTAAGCTCATCCAGTCCAACTGACAGCCCAACCCCGCTGTTACCTGCTAAACCGTCTCCCGAAGTGCCACTGCTACATATTTTTTGAACCCCTTCAGGGATGGAGACTCCACCACTGCCCTGAGCAGTGTCTTCCAATGCTTCATCACTCTTTCAGTAAAGAAAATTTTCCTAATATCCAATCTAAACCTCCCCTGGTGCAACTAGAGGCCATTTCCTCTTGTCCCATCACTTGTTACTTGGGAGAAGAGACCAGCACCCACTTCATTACAACCTCCTTCCTGGGAGCTGCAGAGATGGAGGAGGTCTCCCCTCATCCTCCTCTTCTCCACACTAAACAGCCCCAGGGCCCTCAGCCGCTCCCAGAACCCCTGCGCTCCAGCCCAAACATGCTCCAGCCCCTCAATGTCGTTCTGTACTGAGGGGCCCAAAACTGAACCCAGGATTCAAGGTGCAGCCTCCCCAATCTCTTCCCTGCTCCTGCTGGCCACACCATGGCTGATCCTAGCCAAGATGCTGTGGAGCCTTCTTGGCCACTGCTAGCAATCAAACAGAAGCTCAGTATTCGGAGCCCAAACAAGAGCCAGGAGGCACACTGAGGTTTGAGATAGTACCAGGTTTTACTTATATGCAGTTTCCCTACATTTTCCCAAAGGGAACCGGGGTGGGGATTTTGAAAGCATTCATCTAAGAAGATTATTTGGCTTGCCAGCAGCAGGCTGGCAAAAGCCTATATTCCTTATTCATGACCTAACATTTCACTTAGGAGAGCAACACTGAAACACTGTTCTTCTGAAGCCTCACGGCACAGCGATTGTATGCCTCCAATTAAAATTAATTAGAGCTGTTGAAAACCTTAGCATGCAAACGCTTCCAAAATGCAAGGTCACACTAAACCTGCTCCAATACTGCAGTTTCAGGAATGAACAATAAACTGATTTTGCAGCTAGAATTTGACTACAGCTTCAGGTCTAAAACTCAGATTGAGTTGGGTTACCATTTGGATACTGCCCTAATCCAAGCCATGATTTGGGTTCTGAACCCTAAAGCCATCTTTTCAATGAAATAAAGCCACTGAACAAGAATGGCTTGTCAGGTCTTTGTAAAGACGAACCAAAGAGACACACAGGCAACAGCACAACTGGGCCGAAAAAAGTGCTGAGCAAGGACAGTGGATTAATGCCTGCATGGAACCTCAGTCCTACTAGGTTTTATCTCCCAGGCTTTAAAAGTAACAAGCACAAATGCAGCTCCAGAAGAAAGACAAAGTACAATTCATGGCATTTTTTTCTGGAGAAAGGTGGTGGGATGAGTTGCTTCATGGGAAGCATTCTGGAACAGTCCCCATCCCTGAAGGGATTTAAAAGACAGGCAGACAAGGTGCTCAGAGATGATTTAGTAGCAGGCAGGTAAGGCAGAGGTGCTGAGGGGCATGGTTTAGCATTTGATAGGAATGGTTGGACTCAATGATCCGGTGGGTCTCTTCCAACCTGGTGATACTGCGATTCTGTGATCTCACAGGTCATTTCCAACCAAGCCATTCTATGGTTCTATGTGATGGTGTGGAGGGAGTCACTATCTTTGACAGCATGGGGATGGAGGCTTCCACTCCCTCTCACACTATGCATATCTGAACTTCATAGACTCATAAAATGTCCTGAGCTGGAAGAGATCCACAAGAAGTCCAGCTCCTGTCCCTGCACAGGACAATGCCAACATTCACACCACATGAAACTAAAAACTTCTACAAAGGCAGAAAGTGGGGCATATAGCACCGGCACAACTACATAAAAATGTTTAAAATGCCTTGAATAAAGTGATTACTGACACCACCCTCAATGTCTTCCCAATGAAACCCTCCAGCTGAATTAAGAATCCAAGACAACACAGGGCCTTTCACACCTTCCTTCAGGCAAACCCATTCCTAAAGCTCGGGCTTTAATCCCATGGTGATGAGACTTCTGTCATTCAGGCCAAAGCACTGCCTTTCACACGCCCCATCTCTCATTTCCCGGCCTCTGGCATCACCTCCAAACCCCAGGACCAGGGCTGGCAGGCAGCAGTGCATAAGGAGAACCAGCAGCCCTGTCTTGCTGCTGTGAATCTGCACCAGTTTCTCCATACAGCTGAATGACACTTTTATTTTTTTACAGTTAGAGGCCTAAAATTCTGTAGTAAATTGAAAATACCTGCTAGTAAGATCCGAGTTAAGCTGAGGCACATATAACGGAAACTAGTGGGAATGGGGAAATGACGATTTCTTCACTTGCACTCAGTTCAAGAATTCCTAAACAAGCATCACTAGGAATAGGAAAACCAGGTGAGCTCCGTACTGCAGTTTCCCTTCGCAATCTCAGACACACCTGACTCCCACGCTACAACCCCGCTACACTGCGTTCTCCGATACATCTGGCATCCAACGCCTCCCAGTTACAGAAGCCATGCTGAAAACACCTCTATTCCCATTCCCTCGCTAGAGCACACAGAGAAAATCTGGCACCAAGATGAATTCCTGCTCAGTGCAATCGCTCTGCAGCAACAGAGCTGCCCAGAGCGACAGCTGAGCAGCAGCCTCTTCCTCCAGACAAGCCACCCCTCCGACAGCACCCCAGTTACCATTCTAAACTAATTTCAGGCTATCAAGTAAAAGCCTTACACGCTTGGGATTCGGTTTCAAGCCAAAGCCAGACAGAGCCCAGGCCTGCCAGCAAGACTCTCCTCCCAGCAGCACCTGCCTCGCTCTGCTCCCCTCTAGACCCCCTTGGCAAGGGCAGCGACTCCCTCCTTCCCTTGGGGCCAGGAGCCCCTCCAGGCTGGGGGAAGAGGAGGGGGACCAGCTCCTCATCCCCAGCCCACCAGGTCCTGGGCTTTGCTGCTGCAGCACAGCCTGCTGGGGCTCTGTATTTCACATTTCTGGGTAATAAAAGCCAGGGGAACACATGGTTATGAAGACTGAGAGGTGCTCCCCATACTTGTGATGCGGCACTGCAGTGAATTACAATTATATTGTGAAATGAAATCATTAGGGAATAGAGATGTGGCTGCACTTCCATCCCTGCCTATCCCAGGAAACCAGGAGAAATTGACAGGCAGATTGGACCAAAAATAAACAATTGGGAGCTCAGGCTTATTCTGTCACGTTATTGACATGCTCTTGACCACTCGCATAAATCTCAGCCAGTCAGTGGGAGCTTCAGGACCCCATATTATAACTAGGTCTTAAATTTTCTCATTCCCACCAGAATTACAGAGTAACCCACAGTAAGGAACAGCTCAAGGATAGACAAAGATCTTGAGCTCTTTTACATCTCGTTCAAACAGATCAGAAATGAGGTAAGAGAGTAAAAGCCTCAGTAAGAAAATAAATCATGCATAAGCTACTGCAATTTTTTCACTCGAAAAAGGTAACGGTGATGCCCCAAATCAGCCAAAGAGCGCTGCTCAACCTTCGCTGTTTTCAGGTGTCACCTGATGACCTCACCCTAAGGATCTAGAGCCCAAATCGCATCTTTTACTTAAAATCTTCCTCTTGGAAGCTGCTTGGATAGACGGGTCTTTGACCTATAGGAAGCAGGAGCTCAAGAGGCCTGGAAAAGCAAAGCCCTTGGGTGCCCAGCGGTTCGCCCCGAGGAGGCGGTGGCGCCACAGCTCCAGCGCCCGGGGAAGGGCGAGGAAGGGGCAGCCCCCCCCCCCGCTCAGCCCCGCGGCACAGGGCGGCCCGGCTGCGGCCAGGCCCCGGCGGCCCCCGAGCGCAGCCCCGAGGCGCCGGGCCGAGGGGGTTAACCGGGGAGGAGCGCGCATAGGGTGGTGGGTTCCGAGCCAATGAGGATATTGCGCTATAGTTAGACGCTGGAGACCGAGCCGGGGCCGCTATAAAAGCCGCTCGGAGCCGCGCTCCCCGCGATGACACCGCCGCGTTGCCCCCGGTTCCCGGGCTCACGAAGCGCACAAATAAAAAAATAAATGGCAGCGGGAGGCCGGGCTCGGCTTACCTGGAGCTCGCACCACGCGACTTCCACCCACGTCTCCGTGTCCAGGCCCTTGTAGACCGTTTTGAAGGATCCCCTCCCGAGTTCAATATCAAACTTTAGGAACCTGCCATCCAGCGAGGTGGCGACGGCTTTCATGTCCGCCTCCTCCTCGGGCTCCTCTTTCTTCGCCTTGCTCTGGTCCTTGGAGGCGTCCGCCGCCTCCCTCCTCTCGGCGTCCTTGCCGGGGTCCCGCGGCTCCTCGGCGGGGCCCGGCGGCTCCCGCAGCGCCCCGGGCGGCTCCGACCCCCGCCCCGCGATTATCCTCCGCGTTTTAGGGAGCAGGATGATCTTCCTCTGGTGCTCCGCCTCGGGCAGGTCGAACGCGGGTTCCTCCTGGTCCGAGTCCACCACGCTCCGCCGCAGGAACCGCTGATGGACCGTTTTGGGGTCCCTGGAGCCGCGGGGAGGAGCGGCTCCCGGGCTCCCCGGCGCCCCGGGGCAGGCGGCGGCGCTCATGCCGGTGTCGGCGGCCGCGAGGGCAGCGCCGGGCTCGGCCGGAGCCCCCCCCTCACCGCCGCCGCCTCCTCCTCCTCCCCGCCGAGGTGCCGAGCTGGCATCGCCCCCAGTTTCCATTCGCTCCGAGGGCTCCGCGCCCGGGATGACGGGCGAGTCGCCGCGGTCCCCGCTCGCTCCGCGCCGCCACCTGCGAGGGGCGAAGGCACCCGGGGCTCGGCCCCGCTGCGGCGAACCGAGCCGGCCGCTCAGGGGCGCGGGGCCGCGCACAAAGGCGCGGGGAGGCCGCGGGGCTGCGGGGCGGCCGCGCTCAGCGCCATGGACGGGGCTGCGGCGGAGGGCGGCACCGCCGCTGCGTGCGCGCCGGGCCGGCACCGGGGAGCCGCGCAGCCCCCGCGCCGGCCGAGCGCCCCGCCGGAGGATGCGGGCTCTGCGCCCCGAGGCTCCGCTCCCGCTGGACGAGGACGCGGGGTCCGCCCCGAGGCTGCGTTCCCTCCGCTCGGCTCGCGGTGGCTCGGGATGCCGGGCGCGCCCCGAGGCTCGGCTCCCGGAGGAGGAGGAGGAGGAGGATGGGGACGCGGGGAGCAGCAGCCCCGCGGCCGCTCAGCGCTGCGGGTGCGCCCCTGCCCGCGGGCAGCCCTGCGGCAGCCGCCCCCGCCGCGGCCCCATGGGCGATGGCCGCGCCCCCCGCCGCCGCCGCGGCGCTTTTGTCAATGGGGAGCGCGCGCCGGCGAGCGCCCCATTTAAGGCACCGGCGCTCGGCGGCCGCCAATGAGGCTGCGGAGGGCGGCTCCCGCCCCCCCCCCCCGGCCTCCCCCCCCGCCGCCAGAGACAATGGGAGGGTCCGCGCGCCTCGCCCCGCGGCGCTGGAGGGGACCACGCGGGGAGCGGGGGGGGGGGGCGGGACGCAGCGCACCTCCGAGGGGCTGCGGTGTGGGTCCGCGCGCACGGGGGGCCGCGGGTTCGGGTCCCGGCACCGCCCCGCTGCGCGCGCGGGGAGGGCTCCTCGTGCTCCTCCGTTATCAGCCGGGGCCGGCCGCGCGACACACGCGCCGTGCCTGAGCGCTGCGGGTCTGGGCACCTGCTCTGCGCGGGGAGCCAAGGTCGCCTTTGTTTGGGTCTCCTTCCTTCATTCCTCACGGCTCCTTGTTCCTCCCACAGGTGTCGGGGCCTCCTGGAGCGGCACTTGGCGCGGGAATGGACAGAAGGAGACTGGAGGCCAGCTGGAATCCTCAGCGTGGGAAACACGTGGATTGGGGTTCAGTGAAGCCCGGGCGGGGTCCTGCACCTGAGTCAGGGCGATCCCAACCCGTGCTGGGCGGAGAATGGGTTGGGAGCAGCGCCGAGAGAAGGACTTGGGGGGCTGGGGTACGAGAAGCCCAATATGAGCCGGCAATGGGTGCTTGTAGCCCAGAAACCACCCGAGTCCTGGGCTGCACCCAGAGCAGTGGGAGCAGCAGGGAGGGAGGGGATCCTGCCCCTCTGCTCCGCTCTGGTGAGACCAAACCTGGAGCCCCGTGTCCAGTTCTGGAGTCCTCAGCACAGGGAGGACATGGAGCTGTTGGAGCAAGGACAGAGGAGGCCACGGAGATGATCAAAGGGCTGGAACAGCACCTGTACGAGGACAGGCGGAGAGAGTTGGGGTTGTCCAGCCTGGAGAAGACTCCAGGGAGACCTTAGAGCAGATTCCAGTACTAGAAGGGGCTCAGGGAAAGCTAACTCGTGATCACTGAGGGCATGGGTAGGATGAGGGGAATGGTTTTCAGCTGAAAGAGGGGAGACTGAGATGAGATTTTAGGGAGAAATGTTTTGCTGTGAGGGTGAGGAGGCCCTGGCCCAGGTTGCCCAGAGCAGTGGTGGCTGCCCCATCCCTGGAGGGGTTCAAGGCCAGGTTGGATGGGGCTTGGAGCCCCTGATGCAGTGGGAGGTGTCCCTGCCCATGGCAGGGGTGGGACTGGATGGGCTTTGAGGTCCCGTCCAACCCAAACCATTCTGTGCTTTGATGAAATGTCGGCCTGAAGGCTGATATTTTCTTCCCCTGAGGTGAGGGTGGGGACACAGGATGCTTACTTTGCTCCCTTCAACAGTGCTGATATTTCTGCCCTAAAAATTCATGAAAGGACTCTGGTCTCCGCCATGCCTGTTTTCTTAAGGATCAGGCTAAACAAACATACCATATGTTTAAGTAATTAATATTTAACTAAATTAAAAAAAAATTAGGTTTACCAAACAATTATTCCCCATGGTTTCTGAAAGAAAGGCAACCATTGTTCATTTTTAGTGAAAGATGATTTAAAGGATTTTTAAGGATGATTCTGTATTTCTAGGAATTGCAAGTATGGCATGAAACACAGCTTTGCATTATGTCCAGAAATGCAGAAGTACCTGCCGTTGGTTCTGCATGCCAGGCTCTTCTTGCTCCACAGACAGAGTTTTAATAAACAGAACGCAGTGTGAAGTCACCCAGAGAAAAGCAGGGAAGGTTCAGAGACACCTTCTCCTAGTTATTGCATAAACTCGACCTAGAACTCTCTTACCAGCTATAGAAATTCCCACCACCATGAAGAAAAAAAAGGACAAGATCCAGGCTAATGAGATGTCTAATAGCAGCAGGGAACGTTGCACTTAGCAGGTGGACAGAAGAAATTGGGGAATATCCTAGAGCCGACCACACACCAAATCCTGAAACCCACAATCAAGAAAAGAAGGGGCAGAAAAAGAGACTTGATTTTCTCATTTACCTTTCACTGCCGGGTCTTCTTGGAGGAAGGTGAGTATCTGCACATCCCTAGGTAAGGAGAGCATCACAAACCAGCCAGAGGACTCCAGCCCAGCCCTCGTTGCTGGGCGAGCGAAGAACCGCACATCCTTGTCACAGCCATCTCATGGCTGGCTGTTCTCCGGTGTTTGTCATGCTGTTGAGATGGTGCCCAGTGCTCTTCCCTCACCTATTTGGCTACTGAAAAATAATGTAATTGGCATGTCACAAACTTAATTATTATCCACTATCAAGTGCTCTGAATCTGTTTACGTGGGTGATTTTTAATAGTCTTTAAAACAGACAGAAAAAGCTCTTCACACTCCTACTGTCTGGCATTTTCCATGCTGCTATCCATGTGCTCAGCATCTCCAGGGGACCTCAGAGAGCAGGCTAACGCCATGTGACGACGGGCAGCAGCAAGGAGGAGCAGCACCCAGGACAGACTGGGTTCAGCACACAGAATGACGTGTTGGAACATGAGAAGCTCTAGATCTCGTGCATGGTCTGATCCACTGCTCAGCAACCTGACCTAGTGGAAGGTGTCCCTGCCCATGATGGGAGGGTTGGAACTGGATGATCTTTAAGGTCCATTCTAACCCAAACCTATGGTTCTACAGCAGCCAACAGCTGGCTTTTTTCGGCAGGATGATGCTCACTAGCAGACAGAGAATCATTCTTCAGCCTTCAGGAGGTGCCTGTCCAGGCCCTCCTGGCTGTCAATGACCACAATGGACACAGCAGCAGCTGGAGAGACACACAGCAGTCAGTTCTGTCTGGGCACCACACAGACAGTCTGCAGCCCTGCTTGCCAAGGGGAGCTTGACATCTATGAAGGGTTGACTTCAGTGAAAGCTGAAGATAAAGACTGTCGCACTTTTCATTTGTATCATCCTGGAGATTTCAAGAACAGGTTGGATGAGGCTATGAGCAAACCGATCCTGTTAAAACTGTCCCTACCCATAGCAGGGGTTTGGAATGGGATGATTTTTAAGTTCCCTTCCAAACCAAGCCATTCCATGATTCTATTCTATGATTCTATCCAGCCAAAGACCCCTTGGACACTGTGAAGAAAGCCCTACAAACCAAGTTTCCGTCAGCTGTTTTACTGGGTTTCCTCTACATGCCTTGATTTATCCAGAACAGAAACACATTACTGTGCCTTCTGCCTTCCTGGTTTCAGCTCTGTGTGAACCAGATGGGCATATTGCAGGCTGTGTTACCAAAGGGCATAGAAAAAGATAACCAGGTACAGTTTTCCTAATTGTTAGAGCATCACCAGAGCAAGCTGGAAGAAGATGCACCACTGCGAGCACACGGGCGTGCAGGTGGCATTGTGAATTTTAGCACATTTTAACAAAAAGGTAGTGAAGATGCTGCTGGAGATATAGCCTTTGACTTGGAGAACCATTGTAAATATGAAAGCCAAACTACTCATCCCCATGGATGAAATTCTTTCTCCATGGAATCATAGAATCATAGAATGGTTTGGTTGGAAAAGACTTTTGAGATCATCAAGTCCAACCATACCTGTCCACCACTAAACCAGATCCCTGAGCACCTTGTCTACCTGGCTTTTGAATCCCTCCAGGGACTGGAACTCAAGGGATGACAGGATGAGCGAGCCACCCATTGCCCTGGAGCACAGACGGGTATTTCCACTTGACTTGTCCGTAATGCCCCTCACTGCTCCACTACCTGGTGTCGGGAACAGGCACCCACTGACCAACACACAGCAGGACAGGCTGTCTGAGTCAATAGTGAGTGGTAGTTCCACAATAGAGAAAAATAACCATTATCTCCTAATGACAGCCATTATTTTCTTTCCTTATTTGTTAGTTTTGAGTGAGGAAGTTAAGTCCCGTTTGTTTTAATAGCTTGGCTTTCAGGTTCTCAGATACTGAGACATGTTTCATTTGTTTAAAATAAAAGTGTGTAGGGGACTGTGGAAACATTTCAATTGGCCTCCAGTTTCCTGTTAACTTGTTTTTTATATAATTTATAACTTGGTTAAAACATGTCAAATACCTATTGAGAGCTAATTTTGGTGGCTCCTAGGGTGTGCTCTTACCCCTGTATTTGTGCTACTGGCCCTAACTCAGGGTTACAGAATAATTGTGCTTTCTTTAAGGGAAGAAGAAGAATAATTTAAAACACGGGTTTCACAATATATTTTTAATTAGGTCATCTGTATTCTGTTCTCACCATGTGTTCATAGATACAACAGTTCGAGTCATTGAGTTAGTACAAACTTACCACAAATGCAGGACCAGAGGACTCATCCTTCCCCTGCACTTGACGCTGGTGAGGCTGCACCTCGAATCCTGGGTTCAGTTCTGGGCCCCTCACTCTAAGAAAGACATCGAGGGGCTGGAGAGCATCTGGAGAGAAGAACGGAGCTGGAGAAGGGTCTGGAGCGCAGGGGTTGTGGGAGCGGCTGAGAGACCTGGGGCTGTGCAGCCTGGAGAAGAGGAGGCTAAGGGGAGACCTCATTGCTCTCTGCAGCTCCTGGACAGGAGGTTGAGGTGAGGTGGGTGCTGGGCTCTTCTCCCAAGTAACAAGTGATGGGATGAGAAGAAATAGCCTCAAGTTGTGCCAATGGAGGTTTAAATTTGATATTGGGAAACATTTCTTCACAGAAAGGGTTCTCCAGCACTGGAATGGCTGCCCAGGGAAGTGGTGGAGTCCCCATCCCTAGAGGGATTTAAAAGGTGGATAGGTGAGGTGCTCAAGGATACGGTTTAGTAGTGGACAGGTATGGTTGGACTTGATGATCTCAAAGGTCTTTTCCTGCCTAACAATGAATCTATGATTCTATGAAATGCACAAAGACTCTCCGTGTGTCCAAACAACGAACTCCCCTAGCAGGTACAGCGAGCCAGGCAGCAAGGGGTGGGCAAGGCATGCATCACCCATTTCCGAAGGGGATAAACTCCATTTGTCTTTGCCCTCAAGTACGACACTGGTACTGTTCTAACATGCATCATCCTTAAACTCAAAAAATTATCTGTGTTTTTATCTCCTACAGAGCTTATACAGCCAATCATGATATGCCATAACATTACCTCTCACGTTCCTTAAAATACACAGACTTAATTGTGCTGCAAAGAAGTTAATGAGCAGCATCTTCATTGCTTTACAGTGTGTTCCCTGCTCCACTGCCCAAGAAGCAGCTGTGCTCAGGGCTCGCTGAAGGGCAGCAGAATCAGCAAAGTGACAGCATGAGGTTACCTTGCCCAGAGCAGCGGTGGCTGCCCCATACCTGGAGATGTTCTAGGCTAGGTTGGATGGGGCTTTGAGCAACCTGATCCATGGCAGGGTGTGGAACTGGATGGGCTTTGAGCTCCCTTCCAACCCAAACCATTCTGTGTCTCTAGGATTCTATGATGTTGCACTTCTGTATGATTCACCTGGAGCATCGTCTTTTCACGCCAGTTCATGAAGGTGAGGTTTATTTTTCAGATGGACAGGCTATCACCTTTCCCACCCTAAATCTGACCAATGATTAATAGTTGGTTTAGAATTACTGTGTAATGCAAAAGTTTGTATTTAATTATTCATCTACCTTTATTTGCCAGGAAATAATGGCTTTGAGCCTACAATGAACCTAAATGATCTACCCAATTAATTTCCCAATGCTTCTGTGTGGCCACGAGGATTGTGAGAGATCAAAGAGCACACTGGTGTTTTTTAAAACCTCTCCCTCTTCTTGTGCCATAGGCTGTTATGATCCCTGCAGAACCTTTATAATGAAAATAAAATGGATGGATAGAGCAAAGTAAGGATTAAAGCACAAACCAGACCAAATCAATGAGCAAAATGTGCACTTTACAGCACAGTTAAGACTTTCCAAAATGTTAGTGTTTATGTTAAGCAAGTGAATAGCCTTTACCTTTTTTTAGCATGAAACTGTATTTTATCAAAGAGCCCATCTAACAGCCTGTGCTGCAAAACCAGTAGATTTAAGACACGATGACAATGGCATTATTCCTCGTAACATAAAAGATGGAGTGCAAGTTCTTCTAAGTTTAATAGGAACATCAGCTGATCTTACCTCTATGAAGTGAAATGCTGCCTGTTGTACTTAGCTCTTTGATCTTGGTTTTTCTTACAAACTGAAGAAGTGGTGGAGCATATAACCTTAGCACAAAAACCTGCCTTCATGCAGGGACTATTAAAGCAACCTGGTTCATTTTACGAGCAAGAGTAAGAGCCAGCAGTGTGGAGTGTGGAATGTGGCCGTTCATCTGGCTGGTTTCAGTGACTCTGAACCCATTGTTGTGATCAACAGTCAGAAGTACAACTACTGTGGCATAAACTTGCACTAAAAGTAACATACACAAAGGTAAACCACGTAAGTAATATAGAGACTGTCCCACACAGGTGAAAACAAACCACCTGGAGAATCCACCCTCTTTGTCTCCTATTTCACTTCATTAACACTTGTTCTTAGGTTCCTGAGGGGTGTCACACAAAAACACATAGCTCCAAGCCCATTTAAGCACTGATAAGAAGGACAAGGAGCTTTCCCCATCCCCAAGATGACTGAGATACACAATGTCTGGCCTGGTCTACTGGCGTGCTAGGGGGTGATTAGAACATAGGAGATACAGAAAGAAAGGGCCATCAATGGAAAGAACACATGGACAAGGTGAATGAACTATATGAAACAGGCAGCGAAGTGCACAGTGAGCGTTGTCACGTGCAGTCATAGGTAGCTGCTTAGTATAATCTTGCTCTTCTCTCTGCTAGCTCCCCTGTAAACAGCTGAAAAAGTCACAGAATCATGGAATTATTAAGGTTGGAAAAGACCCTTAAGATCATCAAGTCAAACCGTAAACCTCACAATTCCACCACCAAACCCTGTCCCTAAGCACCAGACCCACATGGCTTTTAAATCCCTACAGGGATGGAGACTCCACCACTGCCCTGGGCAGCCTCTGCCAGGGCTTCACCACTCTGTCAGGAATGAAACTTTTCCTAATATCCAATCTAAACCTCCCCTGGTGCAACCTGAGGCCATTTCCTCTCATCCCATCCCTTGTTGCTTGGGAGAAGAGACCAGCACCCACCTCACCACAACCTCCTTTCTGGGACCTGCGCAGGGAGTGATGAGGTCTCCCCTCAGCCTTTTCTTCTCCAGATAAAACAGCCTCAGGACCCTCAGTTGTTCCCCAGAACCCTTGGGCTCCAGACCCTTCTCCAGCTCTGTTCCCCTTATCTGGACGTGCTCCATTGTCCTGGGCGGAATGACTTGCTGGTGCTGAACGTTAGCCCCTGGTGCTGGGGTGTTACCGAGTTACAGCCAGCTCTGGATTGCTTTCAGAGCTCTTCACAGAAGTTTGATCTTACCCTCATCCCTTGTGAAATACCACACCAGAAGAACATTGATATACTACAAGTTTTCTGTATTTGATCCATATGTGCAGTACATTGTAATGTCAAGAATTTACTTATCATCTGTCAGTCCAACACAACAATAAAGAACACCACAGTGAAGAGAAGCTGCAGTTACTGCTTCCAGTTCCTAAAAGTAAGCAGAAAATACATTGAAGCTCCAAAGCTGATTAAAACTTAAATGTCATCGATTGTTAGTCCCCCTAGCCTCGTCGTGTCACTGTCTACACAGGAAGACATCTAAGGTCACAGACAACAGATTTCAGGACCAAGGCTCCGATTCTTTTCCCCCTCTTTCCTGGCAACAGCAAGGAGACTGCATGGGAAAACTTTATCTCTCACAACTCAGCTTAGACCTTGGGCATCCTGCCTTAGGAAGGGTATAGGGAGATTCATGAAATCATGGAATGGTTTAACTCGAAAGGGGCCTCAAAGCCCATCCAGTTCCACCCCCTGCCATGGGCAGGGACACCTCACACTGGATCAGGTTTCTCCGAGCCCCATCCAGCCTGGCCTTGAACACCCCCAGGGATGGGGCAGCCACCACTGCTCTGGGCAGCCTGGGCCAGGGCCTCCCCACCCTCACAACAAAACATTTCTCCCTAAAAGAATGAATTCTCATCCCTATTTCCCCTCATCCTACCCCTGCACTCCCTGATCAAGAGCCCCTCTCCAGCTTTCCTGGAGCCACTTTCAGTACTGGAAGCTGCTTAAGGTCAGGGATACATACTCGTTGAGGAAAAGCATGCATTCAAACAAAGGTGAGGTCTTTCAGCTTGATACACCTACACATTCCTCAATATATGCAGGGGAAGATAGAATTCAAAATTTAAAACATGATTTTAAATCTGAAAAAACCCAAATATGACATCATTCTCTCTGTCTCTCATGCCATCTATCATAAACACCAAGATCCTAAGCTCATATTTTAATATTTTATTTGAAAAACCAAAACACGAAGTGTTTTATTGCTTTCAAGAATAGAAGGGATGAGTACAAAATTCATTAGCAGCTAGGAATCAGCATCTTATTCATTATAACTTACGGTGCATTGGGTTTGCTCCCTTAGCGTGGATTTGGGCCTTTTTCAAGAGATGCTGATAACTGATTGTGTAACTAAACAGTTAGTTCGCAAACCGATGTATGCGATAGCCAAAATCACTAAGCTCCACCAAGTGGCATAAGAGAGGTGTTACCATAACTTCCACGAGTTGGAATGGTTTCAAAGGTGATTGCTATCTGCCGTGAGCCTGCCATAATTAAACACACAGCCACTTTTGGTCTCCAGCTCATCCGTGGAAGAAGAGCAGAGCTTTGGGGGAAAGATGCCTTGCGATGAAATTTGTATTCGTATCATATTCAGCTGGTGATCCTGCAGTACAAATTTACCCATCCACCACAATGGTTGTGAGGTTAATTGTGCAAGTGTCACTCATTGCAGAGCCACTGCCTCTGTAAACGTAGGCATCTGGGACCTGAACAGCGGGTGCTACTCATTTCTTTCTGACAGTGGATCCAGCACGACATGGATGGTGTTGCTAGCACAGAACACAAAGTTAGCTCCTGCCCTGGAGGATTTCCAACTGCTGAAGAAACCCATAACCTTTTATAAAACACCAGGCAAAGTAGACAGTGTGCATGAGAAGCTAACAATAACACGAGAACAACACGAGTGTGATCCTCAAGGGAAGAACACCTTCAGGAGCCCTGTTCTGTCTCATAGGTCCAGACTGCATTTTCCACTCTGGTTTTACCAGACAGGTCATAGAATCACAGAATCATGGAATGGTTTGGGTTGGAAGCAACCTCAAAGCCCATCCAGTTCCAACCCCCTGCCATGGGCAGGGACATCTCCCACTGGGTCAGGTTGCTCAAAGCCCCATACAACCTGGCCTTGAACACCTCCAGGGACAGGGACAGCTCCTCTGACCTCTCTGGGCAGCCTGGGCCAAGACCTCCCCACCCTCACAGCAAAACATTTCTTCCCAAGGTCTTATCTCAATCTCCCCTCTTTCAACTGAAAACCAATCCCCTCATCCTGCCCTGCATTCCCTGATCAAAAGCCCCTCCCCAGCTTTCCTGGAGCCCCTTTCAGTACTGGAATCTGCTCTAAGGTGTTCCTGGAGCCTTCTCTTCTCCAGGCTGAACAACCCCAGCTCTCTCAGCCTGTCCTCGTACGGAAGGTTCTCCAGCCCTTAGATCATCTCTGTAGCCTCCTTTGGACTCACTCCAACATCTCCATGTCCTTCCTGTGCTGAGGACAGGCAACATGTTCTTAGCCTAGAATGGATTCCAAAGCCAGTGATGCTTTCAGTGGTGCATCTATCCCTCTCTTTGAATTCCTAACTGTGCTCCATTATCATCCTTGCCTTCAAAACCCATAGTATCACAAAACAGTTTTCGGCTTTTCCTGGATTCAGCTTCTCGCTGTTTCCCACTTCAGTCTTACACGTGAAAATATCTACCCATCTTTGGCTAGTCATGTGTATTTTCTGCCTTTTTCCATTTTTCCATGGCAGCATCTCCTTTTTTCTCACTGACTATCAGTCTCCTGAATTTTTCTGGATCTCATGTTACTTAGACTCTCCAAACCAGGAAGCTATTTTATTTGTGTTTGTAACCCTGTAAAGGTGTTTGTAATAGCTTAAGGATGCCCCCAGCCCAGCACTGTCACTCACCCGCCAGCAGCACCACATTATTCAGCGTTGTTTATGTCTAGCAAGAGCACCTTCCACAACAGGAGCTACATCCCACACAGAAATAAACACAGAAAAATTCATACAATCATAGAATCATTGTGGTTGGAAAAGACCTCTAAGACCATCCAGCCCAACCGTCAAAGTCTTATCAAACTAGATTTTTAATATGCCTGTGGAAGCAGGAAAGGAAAGGAAGATGGAAACAACAAGACACAATGTCCTTGTGACTGTGAATGACAAAGAAATTGATCATGGCAAAGGATGAGCTGAAAAAGAAAAAAAAGAGCCCGGCTACACATCTGCTTTCCATTCTTTATCCACCCTGTGACACAGCAAACGTATTTAATACTGTCTTGTGCTGTTGCGTGGGACCGTGTCTTCACGCATTATCCTGCAGCTCCTTTAAGAGGATCATTGAAAGGGTTGTGCCAGGTCACTGAGTCTCGAGGAAAATCTTCTGATGCATGTGTGTGGAGACACAGGTCTGTGACAAATGTTCTTCTCCTTCCCAGGAGCTGGACCACTGCACTCCCAAACCAGGCCATTCCGCTGTCACGAGCAGGGCTTTCTAAGTGCTGAGAGAAAGGACGCGGCAAGGCATGGGAAGGGAGAGGCGAGTCGGAATTGTTTACTCTGTAGCATGTCCAGAGAAGGACAACTAAGCTGGTGAAGGGGCTGTGGTGCAGGGGTAATGAGGAATGGCTGAGGGACCTGGAGCTGTTTAGTGTGGAGAAAAGGAGGCTGAGGGGGGACCTTAGTACTCTCTACAACTACAGGAAAGGAGATTGTAGCAAGGTGGGTGTTGGTCTCTTCTCCCAAGTAACAAATGATAGGACAAGAGGGAATGGCCTCAAGTTGTGCCAGGGCAGGTTTAGATTGTATATCTTGAAAAATTTCTTCACTGAAAGGGTTCTCAGGCACTGGAACGGCTGCCCAGGGAGGTGGTGGGGTGCCCATTCCCGGAGGGGTCTGAAAGATGGATGGAGAAGGTGCTCAGGGATGGTTTAGTAGTGGACAAGTACGCTTGGACTCAGTGATCTGAAAGGTCTTTTCCAACCAAACAATTCAACGATTCTATGATTGAAAGGAAAAAAATCCCACCCCTGAGTATTTCTTGGAGGAATCGAACCCAACTGCTTGGATTGTCAAGTGCTCACGGGTGCCTGTCTCCCTGGCAACCTGAAAAAACTCTAGAAAGAAAAGTAGCATGTACTGATCCTCCAGTGAGACCAGGGAATGCCAGCAGAAAGGTGTTCAGGGATCGACTGGGGAAATTACACAACCTGGTTTCACTCACATCCAGATGCAGCTGGGCCTCAGCAACTACAGGGTGGATGTCTGGAGCTTAAAATGGAAGTCCAGGCTTCACTGGCTTCCACGGCTCCCAGGACCACTTAAGGACGTGGGGCATTAAGAACTGTACAATGTTCAAAGGCCAAATAATCCAGATCCCAAAGGGAAAGTAGTTTGTTCTAAGCACTCTAAGCACTCGGTGTGGCCTCAGAGCAATAGGAGGGAGGTGGGATTTGGAACAACTCCTTGCCAAGCCAGCCTTTTCCAGTTTATATAGGAATAAACATCAGCAAATTTACTTTTTGTTTGGGTTTAATCCCATTTAATAGCTATGAGAATCTTCTAACTACAAGGCTAAGAGAGGAGGCAGTCTGCTAGCAAACACTCTTCAGCATATAAGATTAATATCTGAGCTCTTTTAGGATCTCTTTTTCACTTATTTACTGTGAAAACACACTAGTGAGGTGAAAACAAGTTCTGCAAGAGCAGCTGAGATGGAACACTGTCAGTGTTTTTGTAATGCAGTCTTCTTTTTAACAGATCTCTTATCAGAAGGTCTAGAAGCTGAGCAATGGGTACTTTAAAGAACATCACTCTCCATTTACTCAGTTATGTCTTGTAATGAGAAATTCATCTGTGGTGTTACCCAATATCTCTCAATTTCCCCATTTCAATAGGAGAACTGCAGCAGCCCACACCATTCAGTGAAGGTTCCCAATGTTAGCTGTGCCAGCCACATTTTCTTTGCACAGTGCTGCAGAGAATACAAGTTCATCTCTCAGCACACAGACCCCTCCTCAGGAGGCTGAACTGGCCTTGCAGTTGCTGTAGGACAGGTAGGAAACCTTCTCGTTTGTCTCTTAAAGTAGTCCCAGTTTTATAAGAGCCATGAAATAGATGAATATACTGTACATATTAACTTGCTTTCATTAGCGACCACTGCATCATCCTCATTCGTGCACTGTGGTGTCTCATTGCGGAGGAGTCAAAATTGCCAAGAAAAATTCCAGCACACAGATTGTGAGAAGATACATGAACCCACCCCAACTGAATTCGTGCACCTCTGTGGGATTTCTTCCATCATCTACTAAAGAGACAAGTTCTGTTTCTTGGATAATAGAGACAAATTCTTTTTCTTCAATTAGGACAAACGTGAAACACAAATAACTTTAGAGAATGGGTCATAGAATCATGGAATGGTTTGAGTTGGAAGGGACCTCAAAGACCATCCAGTTTCAACCCCCCTGCCATGGGCAGGGACAACTTCCCACTGCCTCAGGTTGCTCAAAGCAACCATCCAACCTGGCCCTGAACACCTCAAGGGGTGGGGAAGCTGCCACTTCCCTGGGCAACCTGACAGGAAAACATTTCTTCCTCAGATCTCATCTCAATCTCCCCTCTTTCAGTTGAAAACCATTCCCCATCATCCTCTCCCTGCACTCCCCGATCAAGAGCCCTCCCCAGCTTTCCTGGAGCCCCTTCCAGTATGGTAAGGTCCTCCTGGTACGCTGGAGCTGGTAGAGGAAAGAAAGGCTGTGCATTTCCCTTTGACCCCTGAAATTAGCCCTCATACCCACAATTTGGGAGCCAGTGGCTCTCTGAACATGAATTCCTTGATGCTGAATGTGACCAGTCCAACAACATTCTCACAAGAGACAGATTTGGAGTTGGCAAGGAGCAGGCATAGCTAGGATTCTTCTGCTGAATGTCAGGGGTGTCTCTCCCTCTCTCTTTCTCTCCCGAGGGACTGGGCTGCAAAAGGACCTTTGGCAATTCTGTATTTTTCTTGATTCTGTTCATTCTGAGATAAAAGGGATATTTTTGGTTCTCGCTATGGGAGGAAAACATTCAGATAACTTTTACAGTGATAATTGCAGTACACGCCACGAGAGTTTAAGCCATATGTTTTCATTCGGCTTATGGAGCACACTTCTCACAGTGTCCTCTCTCCTTATCAGCTTCTACATCTTCTGGACTTTATTTATAGACTTCTGCCTTTCCTCCTGCAGTAGCTTTGCCCCTAACCAGGTTTCTGCACTGCTGTCTTTCACTTATCGGTCCTACATTTCACCAATCTGTCATCACTCTTCTCTCTCCAACTATCTTCAAAGAAAACACCCAAATCACTGCAATGAAATGCGTTTATTTTTGCCTTGAAACCAAAAACCTTGTCAGAGAGGTACACAGGTGAAACATTTCACCTGGCCCCCTGGGCTCTCCTAGGGCTCCGCTGTGGCTGTGCAAGTAAGGGGTCTTAATGAGCTTTCCCACTGTTGTTTGGAATACTCTGAGATGTGATGTTCAATAACTTGGGTAAAGCAAATCTGAAAGACACTTTTTAAGTGAAAAATCTCAGCAAAAAGACAGTTTAAGCTTACTGCTGATTTTAAGCCATAGAATCATAGAATCATGGAATGGTTTACATAGGAAGGGACCTCAAAGCCCATCCAGTCCCACCCCCTGCCATGGGCAGGGACACCTCCCAGTGGATCAGGGGCTCCAAGCCCCATCCAGCCTGGCCTTGAACCCCTCCAGGGATGGGGCAGCCACCACTGCTCTGGGCAACCTCGGTCAGGGCCTCCTCACCCTCACAGCAAAACATTTTTTCCTAAAATCTCATCTCAATCTCCCCTCTTTCAGTTGAAAACCATTCCCCCAATGCTGTCCCTGCCCTCCCAGATCAAGAGCCCCTCCCCAGCTTTCCTGGAGCCCCTTGCAGTAGTGGAAGCTGCTCTAAGGTCTCTCCACAGCCTTCTCTTCTCCAGGCTGAACAACCCCAACTCTCTCAGCCTGTCCTAGTACAGGAGGTGCTCCAGCCCTCAGATCATCTCTGTGGCCTCCTCTGTCCTTGTTCCAACAGCTCTATGTCCTTCCTGTGTTGAAGACTCCAGAACTCCTGGACACAGGGCTCCAGGTAGGGCCTCACCAGGGCAGAGAAGACGGTCAGAATCCCCTCCCTCCCTGCTGGTCCCACTGCTTTGGATGCAGCCCAGGACATTGTTTTGCTTTCTGGGTTGCAAGTGCAACCTGTTGAGCTCCTGTTGAGCTTATCATCCACCAGCATCTCCAAGTCCTTCTCTTCAGGGCTACTCCCAATCACTGCCCAGCCTAGATTTATGCTTGATTTCTCAGGAAATAAAATTTTCCAGAAAGCCAAGAGATGTGGCAGAAATGGTTGGGAGCATCTCTTGCCAACTGAGTCCATAAGCTCCAGACAAATGCAAAAATACTGATGAAGGACAGTGTTTGCAAGTATTTTATGCTTCTCATTTGTGAGATCAAGATTGTAAGAAATGGCTATCAAATATACATGGGTGACATACTGAATTCGTCACAGTTATTTCATTAGTTATGCCTCTCAATGACCATGGATTTGAAACAACCTTGGCTCTGCCTGACTTTCTGCAGTGCAAAGATTTGGGACTTCTTGAATCCCATTGTTCACAGAATCCCACAGATGGATAAGTTCTTTCTTTTTCTAAAATAAAACCCTGTCGTTTTCATCCGAGCCTCAAGTGCTTTGATATTAAGATGACAGACATCTTATCTGGACTCGATTTCCACATGCAATTTTCACCCAGCAAGCCCCCTCCAGGCTTTAGATCAGATCAGATGACAATACAATTAGAAATACAGAAGGAGATAAAGCATACCAGTCCTGATTACAGGTTTTCCTCTTTCAGCTCTACTTCCCCTACTCTTTATGTATGGTATTACAAAGTCATAGAATCATGGAATGGTTTGGGTTGGAAGAGACCTAAAAGATCATCCAGTTCCAAGACCTGCCACGGGCAAGGACACCTCCCACTGGATCAGGTTGCTCAACCTGGCCTTGAACACCTACATGGATGGGGCAGCCACTGCTTCTCTAGACAACCGGGGCCAGGGCCTCCCCACCATCATCATGAAGAATTTCTTCCCAATGTCTAATCTAAAACTTCCCCCTTCCAATTTAAGGCCATTCCTCCTTGTCCTGTTACTCCAGGCCCTCGTAAAAAGTCCCTTCCCTGCTTTATTTGAGCCCCTTTCAGCACTTGAAGCTGCTCTATTGTCTCCCACAGCCTTCTCTTCTTCAGGCTGAACAATTCCAACTCTCTCAGCCTTTCCTCATAGCAGAAGTGCTCCAGCCCTCAGAGCATCTTCATGGCCTCCTCTGGACCTGTTCCAACAGTTCCATATCCTTCTTATGTTGGGGATTCCAGAACTGGACACAGTATTCCAGGTGGGGGTCTCACAAGAGAGATGTAGAGGCGAAGAGTCCCCACCCTTGACGTGCTGGCCACACTTCTTTTGATGCAGCCCAGGACAAGTTGGTCTTCTGGGCTTTGAGCACAGGTTGCTGGTTCATGTTGAGCTTTAGACTCGATGATCCAAGAGGTCTTTTCCAACCTGGTGATTCTATGATTCTCATCAATCAGCACTCAAGAGTCCTTCTCTGTAGGCTCCTCTCAATCATGTCATGAGCAAATCATATTGTTCCATTCTGTACTGAAATCACAAAAAAAACATGTGCCTCTCCTCTTCCACCTTCATGCTCTGTCACGCCCAAATTGTAATTTGCATAATTTGTTTGTGACAGACAACACTTCAGAAGATTTAAGCATTGGAAGACCTGTCAGGAACCAGTTTGAGAACCCTGGGATCAAGCCTGGTTTTGACACAAATTCCAGATTCCCATGAAGCAAATAAAGGTGCATCCACACCAAGAAATCGGAAATGTGAAAAATAAAACACCTTTTCTTTACTGAGCAAGGAATAAAACTACAGTGTATTTGAATATTTCAGTGAAAAGGGAAGGAGAAAAGGTAGAAAGAAAAAGAGAGAAAGAAATAGAGAAAAGATATCACCACTGTAGAGTTCCAGTGACAAAATTATTTCTTCTTTGCTGCTGGTGGAGTCTTCTGTGTCATCTAGGAGGCAATGGAATGAAGATGGAACAGAGAGAGAGCAGTAGCCAAATTGGCCAGCTTTTATCTGTTCTAATCCTCAGAGGTCCTCCCATTATGCGGAGAGTGATTCTTATATTCAGTCAAGCCTTCTAGGAGAGTCTGGAAAAGGGCCTGGGCCCCACAAAGCTTCTTCTTTTGTCACCTTATCAGATGCACAATCAGCAGTCAGGGTTGCCTCAGGGTAGGAATCAGGGCTGGAGACAGGGCACTGCCCCACACTCCAGCAGGACTTTTTCCTTATCAGCAGCTCTTGTCTTCCCTTTTCACACATGGAATGGGGCATCAGAGCTGTAGAGAAGACAATACCCAACCTCTGGTGGAGCTTGTTTCATGTCGGCAACTCTCCTTAGGCATCCCCTTCCATTCAGTTATCAATTTCTTCAGTCATCAGCGTGGAGGTGTGGGCTGGAGACGTGACAATGTCCCATCTTTAGTTGTTTGAGGCAGATCTTCTTATCAGCTCCTTACAAGGCCATACTTTTAATCCCAACCTGTGATTTTACTCGGTGTGTGGGCTACCACACTATGTTTGCCAGGATGCAAAACGTGCAACTGAGCAAACGAGCCTTCTAGAAAATGTACAAGTGCACATCTGGGAAAATTAGAGGGCAAACACGGAGCAGGTAGCTCATGGTACAAGGTCATTTTCTCCCTTCTGCTGAAGCGCACATTTTCTCCACTATTTGGTTACTTTGCACACGTTCTTCACAAGTTACCTGTGGGTGTTAGAGCTCCTATCCTGTGCCACAGGCAAAGCAAGCAAATGAAAAACACCCACCTGCCCAGGAACACTGCTCTGCGCATCTTATCACAGCCACCATAAGGCAATACCTAGAAAAAACTGGAACCTGTTATACTCTAAGCTTTCCTTTCCTGCTTCTTTAAGTGTCCGCACTATTTCATTCACACAGATGTAAAAGAATTCCTTCATAATTTTTACCTTCATAAGTTCACAGTTGCCTGTGATCATGCGTACTGTTAATCCACCACCTGGATTTCAGCTCTGTACACAATGCGGCCAATGATGTCTCTTCAAAATTCTGCTAGCATTTGGTTCTTCTAAAGCAAAGTATTCAAAACAGAACTCCTGGCTCCCCAAGCCAGCCCTGGAGGGGCACGAGGTGTCTTCTGACTCCTTGCAAACTTCCAGTAGCCCACAGTCCTCGTAGTTTTTATTTCAGCAGACCATTTCTGCCCAGACAGCTTCCAGTCATGTGGTGGATGAGAAGCTCAACAGGAGCCGGCAATGGGCACTTGCAGCCCAGAAACCAACCGTGTCCTGGGCTGCATCCAGAGCAGTGGGACCAGCAGGGAGGGAGGGGAGTCTGCCCCTCTGCTCTGCTCTGCTCTGCTCTGGCGAGACCTCACTGGGTGTCTTGCATTCAGTTCTGGAGTCCTCAGCACAGAAGGACATAGAGCTTTTGGAGCAAGTCCAGAGGAGGCCACGGCGATGATCTGAGGGCTGGAGCACCTCCTGTACAAGGACAGACTGAGAGAGGTGGGGTTGTTCAACCTGGAAAAGAGAAGGCTTTGGGGAGACCTTAGAGCAGATTCCAGTGCTGAAAGGGGCTCCAGGAAAGCTGGGCAGGGGCTCTTGGTCAGGGAGGGCAGGGACAGGACGAGGGAATGGTTTTCAGCTTCAAGAGGGGAGGCCGAGATGAGATCCTAGGGAGAAATGTTTTGGTGTGAGGGTGGGGAGGCCGTGGCCCAGGTTGCCCAGAGCAGGGGTGGCTGCCCCATCCCTGGAGGGGTTCAAGGTCAGGTTGGATGGGGCTTGGAACCCCTGATCCAGTGGGAGGTGTCCCTGCCCATGGCAGGGGTTGGAACTGTATGGGCTTTAAGGTTCCTTCCAACCCAAACCATTCTATGATTGTATGAATTCACGTACTGCCAGCTGTCTTGAAATGCCTTCAGAAGAACAGGAATATTCAGTGTAGCAACAATAGCACACTCCAAGACTATGAAACCTTTTATGACTGGTTACTAATTATCTTCATCTCTGGAACCAAAGAAATTATTGAATCCATTAAAATAAAGAGGACAAGGAAATAAAAGTGAATATCTCGTATCTTATATTTTTCAAGAAAAAATTCAGCTTGAAATATAAAACCTAAAGATTTCATATTAACCTAACCAACCTAGGAACAATGTAGGGATAATTCAATGTTGATAAAAAAAACCCTCATCAGAAAACAGACTTGAAGTACCTATAATCATAGAATCAGAGAATAACTAGGTTGGAAAAGACCTTTGAGATCATAGAGTCTGACCATACCTGTCCACCACTAAATCACATCCCAAGCACCTCATCTACTCAGCATATAAGCACCCCCAGGGATTGTGACTCCAACACCTCCCTGGGAAGCTGTCCCAGTGCTTGATATCCCTTTCAGTGAAGAAATTTTTCCTAATGTCCAATCTAAAACCTTGCCAGCATGAAATGAAGGGAAGCTGATCATAATGTGGTGGTTGCCGTGTCATAAAATGTGGGAAGATGGAAAATGATCTAGATAAATTCTACTGCAAATGTTACCGTGGGATGTTTGCATACCACATTGCACCCTACCTAATGCACAACATAAAATTCTGTTTGAAAAGGGGTTTTTGAAATAAAGGCTACTGAGAAAAGTAGGTGAAAGTTAAGCCAGACAACTGGCAGGCAGGGAGAATATGAGGAAGGAGGGCGACATCGTGGATGTGCTTAGAGAAAGGGAGAGAAATATTGCTCTTCCATGTATATTCCAAGTATATTAAATCAAAAGGCATAAAGTGTGATGTATCAAAAATGTAATACACAGCTTTATTTAGGAGTTGCTTGTCTTGAGACAGTGCCTATTTTCTGGACAAATGTATTAACCCCTAGAAAAGTGGTAAAAACCCCCAAACCCACCTCTGAAAATGTTTTGAGCTGGAATAAACGATTGTCATCCTCGGAAAGCCACTGCTGAAATCTGGAGCAGGCCCTGGGGAACTGCAAATCTATGAAAGGTTTTCTAGGCACCATATGGTGGTTATGAAAGGATCTAACACAAGCCTATTTTTGAGCCAGAAGAATGGAAAAGAGGAGGGCTAAATCTTGGAGAGCAGTATGTTCTTGATTATGAAACCAAATGTGGTAGACAGGCTCAAGCCCTCGACACTTATAGGCAATGCTTGCTCTATTTCTGTTTCTAAGTCATTTTGCTAGAGGGGCATTAATCAAGTGAGAAAATAGTCTTCTGCTCCAGCTTGGGAGTGAGGAATCTGTTATGACAAAAGAAAAGCAAATAGAGCTGTTTTATGTTCTTGCAAGATGTGTTAAATACAGCCGTATGCTTGCAAAAGGTGCCTGTGCTGTTGTCCCATGGCCTGTGCTGTGAGAGCAGAGTCTGTGACGAAGCCTCTCTGGGAGCAGGTAGCTCTGCAAAGCTCGTCTCAGATTGCTCCTTGCTAAACAAAGGCTGATGTTGTGCAATTGCCTACAAAAATGCTGGCAACGCATTTCAGAGAATGTTGATAAAAGCAGACAGAGTGCCTTTAGGACAGCTGGGTTGAGCTAGAGGATTGCTTTCTTTGTGAACTTCTCCTACCCCGTGCAGGAGAGACTGTTATTCTTCAGCTGGTGCT
Organism: Phaenicophaeus curvirostris; assembly: GCF_032191515.1. NCBI lineage: Eukaryota > Metazoa > Chordata > Aves > Cuculiformes > Cuculidae > Phaenicophaeus > Phaenicophaeus curvirostris. Next base: position 1,811,731 of record NC_091402.1, on the reverse strand, counting down.
GGCACTGTCCCTCTCCATGGCATTCCCAAACCTTCAGTTCCCTTTGCTGCTCTTCTGGCTCTGGGAGTCCCCACAGGTGAGCGCTGCATATGTTTCACGTGCTTTCACTGCCCACATCCTTCTTAGCATGGCAGGATCTGCTGGAGCTTTTGGTTTATGGCAGCAATACAAGTGCTGCAAAGCATCACTTGATTGCTCCTGCAATTCATAGAATCGTGGAGTGGTTTGGGTGGGAAGAGACCTTAAAGACCATCCAGTTCCAACCTCTTGTCCCATGGCAGGGACACCTCCACTGGATCAGGGTGCTCCAAGCACAACTCGCCTTGGTTGGGTATTCCTCAGACCCATTCCCGCCCTGGCACAAGCCAGCTCCTCTGGTGTTCCCTGCAGGAAAGAAGACTTTCAGGAATAGTTCCAGGTTGGCTTTGCCTCCTTATTACCAGGAGCAAGTGTCTAAGAGGACAGCAGGAAGAGGAGTTTTTCCATGAAGCGCAGCGCAGTACAGCAGTGTGCCTGCCCAGGCTGAGTGATTGTGTGCTGAAGAGCTCTGCAAGCTCAGTCCAGCTGAGCTCAGCTGAGCCCCTTTGTTTCAGGCTATTGACACCCATGGGATGGAAGAGGAGTACTCAGTCATTTTCACTGTCTTCTAGCAAAAAAAAGGTGTATTGGGCACATGGAGAAAACACATTTCCAAGCAGTGATGATTTCCTTACCGTGATACAGTCCTTGATGTTCTCTGCTTCACAGAATCACAGAATCACTAGGTTGTAAAAGACCCACTGGATCATCAAGTCCAACCATTCCCACCAATCACTGAACCATGCCCCTCAGCACCTCATCCACCCGCCTTTCAAACACCTTCAGGGAAGGTGACTCAACCCCCTCCCTGGGCAGCCTCTGCCAGTGACCAATGACCCTTCCTGTGAAAAAAAATTTCTTGACGTGAAGCCTGAACCTCCCCTGGCAGAGCTTGAGACCTTGAGGAGCTTGAGTACTTGGGAGGTGATTCTCCCCCTCCACACTTGTGAGACCCCACCTGGAGTCTCATGTCCAGTTCTGGAATCCCCAGCATAAGAAGGACATGAAACTGTTGGAACGGGTCCAGAGGAGGCCTCAGAGATGATCTGAGGGCTGGAGCACCTCTGCTGTGAGGACAGGCTGAGAGAGCTGTGGTTGTTTAGCCTGGAGAAGAGAAAGCTCCGTGGAGACTTAGACCAGCTTCCAGTCCTGAAAGGGGCTTCAAGAAAGTTGGGCAGGGACTTTTTACAAGGGTATGGAGTGATAGGATGAGGGAGAATGGTCTTAAATTGGAAGGGGAAAGATTTGGATTAGACATTGGGAAGAAATCCTTCATGATGATGGTGGTGAGGCCCTGGTCCAGGTTGCCTAGAGAAGTTGTGGCTGCCCCATCCTTGGACATCCTTGCCCTAGCCAGGCTGGACAGGGCTTTGAGCAACCTGATCCAGTGGGAGGTGTCCCTGCCTATGTGAAGGGTTGGAACTACAAGATCTTTAAGGTCCCTTCCAAAGCATTCCATGATTTTATGATTCTATGATCCCTGGTATAAACAACCCCAAAGACAACCAGATGGAATGAAATCAGGCAGACTGGAAATGGATCTTTTATTTTTCCAATGATTTCATATTGAACCCAAATGGCTCTGTACCCAAGAGCAGAATTAGGGATGGAATAGTTAATCCTGCTGCAAAAACTGCAAAATCAGCAGGAAGAGCTGACTTCAACTGCCAGGGCTTCAGTGCAGAGGATAAAGGTATATTTTTGTTCCCCTGTGGTTCAGAGCAGGGGTGTCCAATCTACTGAACACAGATACAGTTTCAGACCCTTATTGAAGTTGGACTCTATTGGTAAAACTAGAATAACATTTTAGAAAATATAAAAGCTTAAAAGAAAGAGCTTGAAGAATTCCCTGCTGAGGTATTATTTCACTGGCTTGTACAGAGCAATTCTCTCACACAAAATGAAATAGCAGAGGATCCAACTGTAACTGGATAGCACACAAAAGGCAGGGATGGGGATTTTGCTCTAAAAAACTGTTTTTCATTCCATTTTTGAGCAAATATTTGATGCCAACTTCTGAAAAAGCTTTGTAAATCCATCTGTACAGCAGCAAATCTGCAAAAATATTGTAGTCTTTACGTTTGTTCAAACTTCCAGTGAAATACAAACAGAATGTGCTCTGCTCTGCTCTCAAAAGCCACCCCAAATTAACTATAAGTGCTGACCTGGTGTAGGACCTGAGAGCTCCACGGTTTAACTGGTTTTCCAGCTTATAAGATCTTTGGGTTTGTTCTATCCCCTTGCCTACAGCCATATCGAAAAAATATTGATAATGTTACATACCACTGTTTGAAAATTAAGATGATCCTTTATAAATTGCAAGTAAGTTGCTGAAAAATCATTTACAAATAGGAAGAGCAGAAGCATTAGTTGTTCTCCTTACCGTAAACGGCACACTATAAAGCCCTGGTAAAGCAAGAATGAAAGGGTAGATGAAAGCAAGACACCCTCATTCAAACTCCCAATTGTTTCCCACAGTATTTTAGAATCATGGAACCATGGAATGGTTTGGGTTGGAAGGGACCTCAAAGCCCATTTTATTCCAACTCCCCTGCCATGGGCAGGGACACCTCCCACTGGATCAGGTTGATCCAAGCCCCATCCAACCTGGCCTTGAACCCCTCCAGGGACGGGGCAGCCACCACTGCTCTGGGCAACCTGGGCCAGGGCCTCCCCACCCTCATAGAAAATCATTTCTGCCTAATATCACATCTCAATCTCCCCTCTTGCAGCTCAAAACTGTTCCCCTCCTCCTATCCTTGCACACCCTGACCAAGAGCCCCTCCACAGCTTTCCTGGAGCCCCTCTCAGTGTTGGAAGGTGGCTCTAAGGTCTCCCTGCAGCCTTCTCTTCTCCAGGCTGCACAACACCAACTCTCCCAACTCTGTCCTCAGATGGGAGCTGCTCAGCTCTCAGATCATCTCCATGGCCTCTCCTGGACTTGCTCCAACAGCTCCATGTCCTTACTGTCCTGAGGACTCCAGAACTGGACCCAGAGCTCCAGGTGGGGTCTCACCAGGATGGAGTCGAGGCGCAGACTCCCCTCCCTCATCCTGCTGGTCCCACAGCACTGGATGCAGCCCAGGACACGGTTGGTTTCTGGGCTGCAAGTGCCCATTGCCGGCTCATGTTGAGCTTCTCATCCACCAAATCTCCCACAAGTCAGCAAGATGCCAGGCTTTAACTTCTATCTCCTTTACAAATTGGTTCTTTTGCCAGTTTAGGTTGTATTGTCTCAGTTTCACCAGTTATTATGATCTGCTTTAAGTAGTTGGCCAAGAAGTGACCTCACCAGTAGGAAGAAGTAGTGTCAGGTTGGTGGAAGCCAGACTTAGGTGACTCTGTGCCCAGGAGAAGTGCTGAGCCACCTTCAGCTCCCAGTCTGTCACAGGAGGGCAGGTTCCCCTAGAAATTCACATCCTATTTACAGTTTTTTAAATAACAATGTAATGAAAATTGCGGATTAACCTTTTCAGTGTGCACTGTAAGCTACCAGCCTCTCGTTACTCTCTAGCAGGGTGGTCACAATTTCCTGAACCTTGAAAACCTGCAGCTCAGGCATTTTATTTTGAGTGCTACACACCTCTTCTCCCTGTCTAATTCACATTTCCCTGGCTACCACAAACATGCTTTGCCCAGTTAAAAAGGTGATTTTTCAGGTGATACCTATTGTCGTAGCTGAGGACTGTGCTTACGGTGCCTTGTCAGCTGGATCTGACAGAAAACATTAGCCCTTCCTCCCTTCAGTCTCCAGTAGCAACGCAGCTTTCTCCCTCTCTGCGGTGTTCTGACAGGAGCCCCTGGAAGGTTGTATATAGGTTTTTTCACACTAATCCTTGAAGAAAAAACAATTCCTGTGCTTATGGAAGTGGCACAAATTTTTAAAGCCTTTGAAAACCTGGTGTAATTTTCAGGAGGGGAATGAGAGAATTCATTGAGTTTGTCTTAAATGCCTCAAGCCATTTTGGTGTTCAGAGACATAAAATACTATGTGTTATTGGAAATAATTGCTGACTCAGCAGCTTGGTTTGCCTCTCCTAGAGTGATGGGCTCACAAGCCATTGATCCACCATCCAATATGCGATTATACGTCTCCCTCTTCCACTCCTTCCCTAGGATTGCAGCTGTGATTAATATGCATGGATTCTGTAGTAATGCAGAAATGTATTTTCATAGTTGAGAGTGATGCACATCATTTCCTGAGTTACACAGCACTTGGATGTTAGCTTTGAAAGGGAAGTGTGTTTCATGAAGAATGGATCATAGAATCATAGAATGTCCTGGGGTGGAAGGGACCCACAAGGATCATTGAGTCTAGCTCCTGTCCCTGCACAGAACACCCCAACATTCACACCATGGGGCTGAGGGCATTGGCCAAAGGCTTCTGGAATATTGTCAGCCTTGGTGCCGTGACTGCTTCCCTGGGAGCTGTTCCAGGGCTCCACCACCCTCTGGGGGAAGAACCTTTCCCTAATGTCCAACCTAACCCTCCCCTGGCACATCTTCCTGACATTCCCTTGGGTCCTGTCATTTCACTGGAGAGAAGAGCTCAGCTCCTGCTTCTCCTTCTCCCTTTGTGAGGAAGCTGCAGAGCACAATGAGGTCTCCCCTCAGTCTTCTCCAGGCTGAAGAGACCCAGCGCCTTCAGCTGCTCCTCACACGCTTCCCCCCTAAACCCTTCACCTACTCCGTGCCCTCCTCTGGATGCTCTCCAGTATCTTCGGGTCCTTTTTACCCTGCAGCACCCAGAACTGCCCCCAGTGCTCAAGGTGGGGCCAGATACGTGTGGAGCAGAGTGGGATGTTGGGGGTCAGAGCAAACAGATGGGTCTTTCCTTAGTTCTACTTCATTCCTACATAATGAAACATCGTTAATTCATCCAGTGAATTTAGCTGACATACAAAAAAGGAATTAGGGTGTTGGAAAAAACTGTCTTTCACACAGCTCTAACTTCCAAATTCACCATTGCCTGAATGTGACATCGTATGCTGCTTTTTCACACTGATGTTATCTTGGAGTTGGGAGGCTGTTATTGGAATTCCACTCTCTGACACAGCCATTCAATTATTTTGGTGTTGTGCACTACTTATGACCTTTTTAATATTCCAACACTTGACTGACTGCCTATTCTGATTCTTTTTGCTATTTACAGTTTTACAGCCCCTGGGGAAAGAATAACCTCGCTGACTGTTAATGAAAATGGAGAGTGCTGAAAGGAGAAAAATGGTTTTGAAAACTGCAACAGCGCAGGACTAACAGCAGCTGTGTCACAATGGGATCCTCCGTTCTATTCCCAATGAAGTTTCTGACTGCTATGCCATTGTCTCATTAATTTGCAGAGAGCAGAAACAGCACCAGAGAGCTGTTCCAACAACATTTCTGACATTGATTGTGAAGAGAATGAGAAATTATGAATACAGACATTACTGAGTTTTTGATCCTCAAGAGCATCACAGGGATTTTTTAGAACAACACAGAGTATGAGTAGCAAGGACTGAAATCATAAGGCGTGAACCTAAGAAAGAACCATCTCTGCAAAAAAAGAAAGGATCAGGAAGTCAAGATTATGTGCCTGGTCAGTGAAACTGAGATCAGAAAGACACACCAACACATTCAGAGCAATTGTTTCATTATACGAGAGTGGGATCAAATGGTCGCCCTTGCCCTCAGTGCCTGGCCCATGACAGCACGGACATCATAGAATCACAGAATCATAGAATGGTTTGGGTTAGAAGCCACCTCAAAGCCCACCCAGTTCCACCCCCCCTGCCATGATCAGGGGCACCTCCCATTGGATCAGGGGTTCCAAGCCCCATCCAGCCTGGCCTTGAACCCCTCCAGGGATGAGGCAGTCACCACTGCTCTGGGCAACCTGGGCCAGGGCCTCCTCACCCTCACAAAAAAACATTTCTTCCTCAGATCTCATTTCAGTCTCCCCTCTTGCAGCTGAAAACTGTTCCCCTCGTCCTATCCCTGCTCTCCCTGATCAAGAGCCCCTCCCCAGCTTTCCTGGAGCCCCTTCAAGCATTGGAATCTGCTCTAAGGTCTCCCCACATCCTTCTCTTCTCCAGGCTGAACAACCCCAACTCTCTCAGCCTGTCCTCTGATGGAAGGTGCTCCAGCCCTCGGGTCATCTCCATGGCCTCCCCTGGACTCACTCCAACAGCTCGATGTCCTTCCTGTGCTGAGGACTCCAGAACTGAATGCAGGACACCAGGTTTGGTCTCACCAGGATGGAGCTGAAGGGCAGAATCCCCTCCCTTCCTGCTGGTCCCACTGCTTTGGATGCAGCTCAGGACACGGTTGGTTTCCGGGCTGCAAGTGCCCATTGCCGGCTCCTGTTGAGCTTCTCACCCATCAGCATCCCAAGTCCTTCTCAGAGCTGCTTTGAATCTAGAACTGATCCGAAGTAATTAACAACTAACCTTCCTACGGAAAGGACCATAGATATACTATGCAGTACTATGCAGTTCGCATACTTTCTGCAAGTTCCTTGTTCTAGCTGGTTTTGACCCCCAAATGGAAGCAGAAATGCTTATTAATCACCCAGGTCTCCTCACTTAAACCATTGAAAACTCGAGGTCATGTTCCAGGTGTTTGTGTTGGGGACATTTCTGCCCAAGTTTTCACCCTAGGAACTTGATCAGTGTTTTCCCAAGTATCTAATATGTAGCTGTCATTAATTACAATGTAAATAAAAATAAATGAATCTGTAGTTTCATTAGCAAAATTGCCTAGGACAAATAGAGCAGCCTAAAATTAATTAGTAGCTGTAATTTAGCTCCCAAAAGCCAATGGAGCGCTGTGATGAAAATTAACGGAGCCCTCTAAAAACCATGGATTTACTGGAGGAAGTAATTGGAAGCAGACACATCTACAGTAACAACTCTGGACTCTGTGAGTCATATTACACTCTTTTTAGATGTTAGCTCTAAGTAGGGTTTAGCAGATGATCTTCTGTAACTTAGTTAATTACTGTGGCTTTTAAATCATTGTTGGGTTTAGATGCAGGACTGACCAGTTCCTGCACACTGGGGCCATCTGGCAAAGAGACATATGAAAACAGGCTTCTGGCTGCCAAATCTCCTGGGACCAGGTTTGTAAAGAATTTCCCAACATGAGTAACCCTCGTGAGTAAATCTGAAGGAAAAGACATCATCCCTCCATGTATTGGATGGGCCAATCTACTCCACAGGGCCACAGCAGGGACCTCTCTCTCGGACGGCAGACGAGAGACAGGGGACAAACCATCCCGGGCTGGACACAGGATTCCCTTCTGCCCAGGTGCTACCATCCAGGCTAATAGCTGAAACACTGAAAAAGGAAGGACACGGAGCTGTTGGAGTAAGTCCAGAGGAGATCCGATGGCTGGAGCACCTCCTGAACAAGGACAGGCTGAGAGAGTTGAGGTTGTTCAGCCCAGAGAAGAAGAAGGCTGCGGGGAGACCTTAGAGCAGCTTCCACTACTGAAAGGGGCTCCAGGGAAGCTGGGGAGGGGCTCTTGGTCAGGGAATGCAGGGATAGGATGAGGAGGAATGGTTTAAGATGAAAGGGGGGAGATTGAGAAGGATGTCAGGAAGAAATGTTTTTCTGTGAGGGTGGGGAGGCCCTGGCCCAGGCTGTCCAGAGCAGTGGTGGCTGCCCCATCCCTGGAGGGGTTCAAGACCAGGTTGGATGGGGCTTGGAGCCCCTGATCCTGTGGGAGGTGTCCCTGCCCATGGCAGGGGGGGAACTTTGGTCTCCCTTCCAACTCAAACCATTCCATGATTCTATGATCTTCTGCTGGAGTGGTTCAAGCATCTTCTCTGGTGGAAACCCATTGCACAGAGCAAGCTTTCAGCAGAACAGCAGAGACATTCTCCTTGCTAAAGCATATAGTATTTTGAGACCTCAGAGACCTTGACTGGTATCATAAAAATGAGCATGATAACAAACCCTGTCATGTCTGTGCACTCGTGAAATCATTTGCAAAGGTTCTTGCCATGAAACAACAGAAAGGCAATGTTACACAGACTCCCATTACCCATGCAGTGGGAATATTCACTGATCCATACTCTGCCAGTGCACAGGAACTGGCCTGGTTAAAGCGTGCCCTGACCCTCGGCCACCAGCCGCTCAGCCGTTCCTTTCTAGCATGGAGAAACGCCACAACCCAGGAGCGGTAGGAAGATGCAGCAGGTATGCCAAGTATTGTCATCTTACATGGAAATGTAGGCTGATTCCAGCTGCTCATTCTGGAGGTGAAGTTAATAACTGTGATAACAGGAAAGAAAACTTCAGGTACAGCAAAAAAGAGAAAAATGAGGCGGGAAGCGCGCGTGTGAAGGAATAAAACCTGCGGTCAAGCTTTTGACTGGGTCATTATTTCTGCTCTCACAAAGGACAAATCCTACCAAAGAGAGACTGTTCGAGTGCAGCTGCAGGGAGCTGTTGTTTTCTGATCCACTTAGAGAAGGATTCCTACCATTCAAACCAACTTTATGATGCCAATAACATAAATAAAGTATATAGTGCACCACTTTCAACATCCTTCAGCTGTCAGCTGAAGTTTATTGTATATTTTCGTTATGACTTACACTGGTGCACAGCTCTGTTCATAACTCACAGTAGAACCATAGAATCCTGGAATGATCTGAGTTGGAAGGGACCTTAAAACCCATGCAGTTCCAACCCCCTGACAAGGGCAGAGACACCTCCCACTGGATTAGGTTGCTCAGAACCTCATCCAGCCTGGCCTTGAACACCTCCAGGGATGGGGGCAGCTCCTCTGGCCTTGCTCCAACAGCTCGAAGTCCTTCCTGTGCTGAGGACTCCAGAACTGAATGCAGGGATGCAGGTGGGGTCTCACCAGAGCAGAGCAGAGGGGCAGAATCCCCTCCCTCACCCTGCTGGTCCTGCTGTTTCATATGCAGCCCAGGATTCAGTTGGCAACTTCATAACAACAAAATTAACTTTCTTCATACCTTCTTTTTGCTAAAAAGAAAGACATTCTTTCTTCCTTGCACATGGCAACCCAATGGCAAGAGTTAATGAATGAGATTAGCAGAGAAAAAACCCGTATCATATACCACAGCTAAACTGGGAGGCCATTCTTGTTTGAGTACATTCCCTTTAGCTGGGCTTGCAGCACCTGCGTCCCATCAGCAGGTTTTGTAATAGCAAATTATAACATACCTGGATGGCACGCGTGCAGGCTGCTGTGTATGTGATCTGGCATCAGTGGTCAGCCTGGTCTTTTCTGGGAGCTGCATGACTTATACAGAATCCGAGTATAGCATCTTGGCTTGTATGAGAAACAGCGTGGCCAGCAGGACCAGGGAAGTGGTTCTGCCCCTTTAGCACTGGTGAGGCCACACCTTGAATCCTGGGTTCAGTTTTGGGCTCCTCACTACAAGAAAGAGAGTGAGGGGCTGTATCATGTCTGGAGAAGAGCAATGAAGCTGGTGAAGGGGCTGGAGAAAAGTCTCATTTGAAGCATCTGACGGACCTGGGATTGTTCAGCCTGAAGAAGAGGAAGCTGAAGGGAGGTCTCATTGCTGTTTACAACTGCCTGAAAGGAGGTTGTAGAGAGGAGGGTGTTGGTCTCTTCATCCAGCTGATAGGTAATAGGAAGAGAGGGAATGGCCTCAAGTTGCACCAGGGCAGGTTCAGATTGGATATTAGGAAAAACTTCTTCACTGAAAGGGTTCTCGGGCACTGGAACAGCTGCCCAGGGAGGTGATGGAGTCTCCATCCCTGAAGGGGTTTAAAAGATGGGCAGACCAAGTGCCATATTGGGATATGATTTAGTAGTGGGCAGGTACAGTTTGACTTGATGATTTCTAAGTTTTTTTCCAACCTAGGGATTCTATGATTTCATGAGACAGACCTGAAAAAGCTTATTAAAAACATGATAGAAAAAGAATATCCAAATACAAACATGTAAAAATGAAAGTTTCAAGGGCAGTGAATGCCCAGTTCCGTTACTTTTGGGCTGAAAACTGGAAGATAGCTTTTGTCGCAGTCAGAACCAATATTATCAAGACAACTATTACGACAGTAACCTGTTAACTGCTGATAAAGTTAATTTTAAGAATATACTCTTCTTTATTATTAAAAGAAGACTTAGTGTGACAGGACAGTAGAGCAAAGCTGTCTTGATTAAAAATTAAGCAAGGATATTTTTGTTACATTTAGTCTAGATTGAGAGAGTTTCATTACATTATCTCACAGTGAACACATTATTGACAGCGATGCGCTGCCCCTCTAAGGATCTGAGGAGCTGTCAGCAGCTCTCACTGAACACTATGATGTTTTCAGAGTACTCCAAATAATTCAAACAATCAAAGAACGTAATCACTGCTGGATAAAAACCCACATTGTATGAAAATTGCTTTAGAGGAAAAGCCTTTTGTGGGTTAAGTTGCCTCAGAAGAGAAGAGAGCATCTATTTTGCTACATTCCCAGCCTGAGCAGCCAACGAGTGGATCGATCAGTCTGCTTGGAGAGATGTCACTCAGCGGGTAGAGCGGCCAGGGTCCCTCCCGTGTGGCCACTGTCCTCAGGTGTGTTACAGAGCGAGGGCTGGTGCTACAGGGTACAAAGAAACAGTACCTGAAGGGGCTGCAACAAAGCTGGGAAGGGACTTTTTACAAGGGAATGGAGTGATATGGCTTCAAATTGGAGAGGGGAAGATTTAGATTAGATGTAAGGAGGAAATTCTTCGTGCTGAGGGTGGGGAGGCCCTGGCCCAGGCTGCCCAGAGCAGTGGTGGCTGCCCCATCCCTGGAGGGGTTCAAGGCCAGGTTGGATGGGGCTTGGAGCCCCTGATCCAGTGGGAGGTGTCCCTGCCCATGACAGGAGCGTTAGAACTGGATGATGTTTAAGGTCCCTTCCAACTCAAACCATTCTATGATAACAAACCATGTTAAGCGTCTCTGAGTTATCACACCAGGGACCTGGCAGTGCTTGGTTTTGCTCTAGATGATAGCTATGCTTGTTTGGACTGTAATTAACAGGGCAAAAAAGGGAAAGAAAAACAAAAACCTTTTGCTTCATAAATCCTGATCCATCAGAACTTAATAGGGTTCATTCAAGTGAGTCAGAATGTATTTAAACAAGCACAATGTAAGCCACTTCAGTTGTGGCATTTCCCAAGCAAAATAAGGCCCCAGCCAACTTTATCTGGATACATTTTGGGCACCGTGGGATAAAAAGGATCTAAAGCTACTGGAGAGGCTCCAGAGGAAGGCACGGAGTTGGTGAAGGGTTTAGAGGTGAAGCGTGTGAAGAGTGGCTGAAGTCACTGGGTCTGTTCAGCCTGGAGAAGAGGAGACAGAGGGGAGACCTCATTGTGGTCTGCAGCTTCCTCACAAGGGGAGGAGGAGGAGGTGCTGAGCTCTTCTCTCATGACACCAATGACAGGACTCAAGGGAGTGTCAGGAAGATGTGCCAGGGGAGCGTTCTGTTGGACATTAGGAAAAGGTTCTTCCCCGAGAGGGTGGTGGAGCCCTGGAACAGCTCCCAGGGAAGAGTCACGGCCCCAAGCCTGACAATGTTCCAGAAGCCTTTGGCCAACACCATCAGCCCCACAGTGTGAGTGTTGGGATGTCCTCTGTGAGGACAGAAGCTGGACTCAATGATCCTTGGGCGTCCCTGCCAAATCAGGACATTCTGTGTTTCTATGTCATTTGTAGAATCCAGAAGACCTTAAGTTGAATTAGAGCAAATTTTAATGCAAGTTTCTCCTCAGTTGTTTTTAAAGCCAAATACACCTCGTCATTAGCGCAAACTCAGAAGACTACAGTTAAAGGCATATGACGAATTTACAGAACTGCATCAGTTTTTCCTAGGAGTCGGAGTTCAGATTTATTTTCCTGATCTGGCACCACTCTTTCAATGTTCTAAAATGGCAGATTCAAAAGGAATTCAAAGATATTTTTGATCATCGACCTGGAACCTAGCTAGGAACCTGGTCTTCTTTTTGTGTGTTCCACTGATTTGTTCAACCAATCTGAGCTTTGAAACAGGGTCTTGGGGGACTTAGGAACGTGGTTCCATGAAAGCAACATGTGCTCTTTCCCCCTCCATACTCCAAAAGAGGATGCCCGCTCCTCATTGGCTCCACAGCTTTCCCAGGGGGTCGAGTCAGCCTCCAGTTCTGGAAAAAGTGACTTCTGGGGGCTAAACTTTAGATCTAGTAGATCATTGCTTAGCTACATGTATGCATTTACGTATGTATTGCCTGTCAAGCAGAAAAAAGGAACTACATTGGAATAGCAAGGACAGAAGAGCACTTTGAGAGAAGCAGTCTAGTCCAACCTGATGCTCTAAGGCATCATCAAAGCTTGTCAAAGCATGTAAGACTCCTGCTGAGCTACACATTGTTCCAGCCTGTTCTTGAAAGACCTCCAGTTGTGGATAATCCACATTTCATAATGCAGACGAATGGTCAGGGCCATAGTGGAGAACATCAACTTAGCTTCCCTCACACCAACAATGGGCCTTTCTACTATGTTTTGGAAATTGCAGAAAGGAATTTCTGCTGTCTTGTAGATCAGGCTCATTCCCTTGCTTGGTTACTTTCTGCCAGCTGAGCTTTGAAGATACCAAGTAATTTTGGTCCTAGGAGAATATTATGAGTTCTCCTCTGATGAACACATCATCAAGGACAACACAGTAATGAGTTTTTAAATTGTTTCCCTTAGTCATAGGCTTAAAATAAAAATTAAAAAAGAGGCGGAAGAAATAGTACAAGCATTAGACAAGTGTAATAGGAATGCTTAGACACTGTGAAAACCAGGGGAGAACATAATTACAGACCATGTTTCATTGGTCTGTATGAGTCACTGGAGAAGACTGAAAAAATGCTTTAAACATATAGATTAAACTTTTCAACTGATAACAACAATAAGCTTAAAAAGAACCCCAAACACTTGGAAGCATGGGAAAGATATGAATCTGTTGGAGCGAGTCCAGAGGAGGCCATGGAGACAATCCCAGGGCTGGAGAACCTCACATCCAAGGACGGGCTCAGAGAGTTGGGGTTGTTCAGCCTGGAGAAGAGAAGGCTCCTGGGAGACCTTAGAGCAGCTTCCAGTCCTGAAAAGGTCTTCAGGAAAGCTGGGGAGGGACTTTTTACAAGGGCCTGGAGTGATACGATGAAGAGTAATGGCTTTAAATTGGAAAGGGGGAAGATTTAGATAAGATGTTAGGAAGAAATTCGTCACAATGAAGTTGGTGACGCCCTGGCCCAGGTTGCCCAGAGCAGTGGTGACTGCCCCATCCCTGGAGGTGTTCAAGGCCAGTATGAAACGGGAACTGGAACACTCTGATCCAGTCGAAGGTGTCTGCCCCGTGGCGGTTGTGGGGGCACTGGATGGGATTTAAGGTCCCTTCCAACCCAAACAATTCCATGATTCCATGACCTTGGGGCTTGTCTCCTCAAATCCTCATTCCTAAAGCCAGAAACACAAAGAAAAGACCACATCCTCAAGTAGTACAGCAGCGTGCCAGTTTATCCCAGCTGCCAACCTGCTGCTACATCTGCAAAGCTCAAGCTTCTGACGAAGCATACCTGCAAACCCCAGGGATGACAAGGTAGATGAATGTGTTGGACACATGGCTTGTATTTAAGTGGTGCATGAAATTCGTCAAGCAGGGCTGCCTGTGGACTGCCTCGTATCCCAGCAACGCAGGGTGTGTGTTAATCTTAGCAGTCAGCAGAGGGACTTTCAATGAAAGCAGGTTTGAAAAAGCTGTTTTTAACCACAGTACACTTGTCTGCACCTATGCAAGATCACTGTAAGCTCAGTACACCATGTCGCATCATCTTTTCGACTACAGAAGGGGTTTTAGCCTGAGATACCAGCTCTGTGCAGTGAACGTTACAAGGAATAGAGTCACCATGGAATCATCATGGAATGGTTTGGGTTGTAAGCGACCTCAAAGCCCATTCAGTTCCCTCCCCTGCCATGGGCAGGGACACCTCCCACTGGATCAGGGGCTCCAAGCCCCATCCAGCCTGGCCTTGAACCCCTCCAGGGATGGGGCAGCCACCACTGCTCTGGGCAACCTCGGTCAGGGCCTCCCCACCCTCACAGAAAAACATTTCTTCCTCAGATCTCATCTCAATCTCCCCCCTTGCAGCTTAAAAACATTCCCCCTCATCCTATCCCTGCCCTCCCTGATAAAGAGCCCCTCCCCAGCTTTCCTGGAGCCCCTTTCAGTACTGGAAGCTGCTCTAAGGTCTCTCCACAGCCTTCTCTTCTCCAGGCTGAACAACCCCAACTCTCTCAGCCTGTCCTCATACCGGAGGTGCTCCAGCCCTCGGATCATCTTTGTAGCCTGTTAGTACTGCTTCAGACACATAAGTGATGGTACAAGTACAGAACAGCAGCACATGTTAGGCATTTTTTTTCCCCTGCTCCTAACAATGGGAAAGCTGCCCAGCAGAAAGGGACCAGGGGTGCTTTGAACATGGGCCAGAAGTGGCCCAGGTGGCCAAGATGGCCAACAGCATCCTGGCTTTGATCATCCCTAGTGTGGCTGATAGGATGAAGGAAGGGATCGTCCCCAGGGACTCATGTGTGGTCACACCACGAATCCCAAATTTAGTTTTGGGCCCCTCACTCCAAGAAAGACATTGAGGGGCTGGAGCAGATCCAGTGAAGGGAATGGAGCTGGGGAAAGGTCTGGAGCCCAGGGGTTCTGGGAGCAGCTGAGGGCCCTGGGGCTGATTAATCTGAGAAGAGGAGGCTGAGGGAAGACCTCATCACTTCGCTGCAGCTCCTGGAAAGGAGGTTGTGGTGAGGTGGGTGCTGGTCTCTTCTCCCAATTAACAAGTGATGGGATGAGAGTAAATGACCTCAAGTTGTGCCACGTGGGGTTTAGATTGGATATTGGGAAAAACTTCTTTACTGAAAGAGTGGTGAAGCATTGGAAGACACTGCTCAGGGCAGTGGTGGAGTCTCCATCCCTGGAGGGGTTCAGAAAACATGCAGACATGGCACTTCAGGACGTGGTTTAGTGGGCACAGTTGGGTTGGACCGACAGTTGAACTGCATGATCTTAGAGGTCTCTTCCAACCTTAGTGATTCTGTGATTTTATGAAAGAAGAATTAAAAATGACATTACATCTTAAGAAGGTAGAAGTCAAGGTCACAAGCCTTGTGGCTTAAGGAAACAGATGTCTGAAAACTCTGCCTGTACCAAATTTCTGCTCAAACAATTCACATGAGCTAATTTACATTACATCCCCCCATCCACTGAGTGAAACCCTGGTGCTTCACTCCTGTGTCGTGTAGAAGGTTACTGCAACAGAGCTCATAAAGCCACAAGTAAAAGAAAGCATTGTAAGCCTAAAAACCTTTCATGTAATGAGGAGGTAGAAGTTGTTCTTGCAAGACACTGCTCATCACAAGTAAAGCAGCTTGCGTTACGTCTACATGGTGCAGCTGGGGCTTTGGACACTGCACACCACAAAGCAGTTAAAGCGTTGGGCATTTATTTAGAATTATAGAATGCTTTGAGTTGGAAGGGACATTTATATGTCATGTGTAGGAGAAGCAACATCTCCAACTTGATCAAGTTGCTCAAAGCCCCGTCCAGCCTGACCTTGATTCTTCACAGGGATGGGGTCTCCACTACCTCCCTAGGCATCCTGTGCCTCACCACCCTCATTGTAAAAAATTACTTCCATATATCCAGTCTAAACCTCCCATTCCTTAGTTTAAAACCATTACTCCTTGCCCTGTCACAACAAGCCTTGCTAAAAAGTCTGTCCCCAGCTTTCCTGGAGCCCCTTTCAGCACTGGAAGCTGCTCCAAGGCCTTGCAGCCTTCTGTTCTCCAGGCTGAACAATCCCAACTCTCTCAGCCTGTCCTCGTCCAGGAGGAGCTCCAGCCCACAGATGGTCTTTGTGGCCTCTTCTGGACTCTCTCCAACAGCTCCATGTTCTTCCTGAGCTGAGGACTCCAGAACTGGACACAGGGCTCCAGCTGAGGTCTCACAAGGGTCAAATATCAGTCTTGAGCTAGTTCTACACAAACATGAATGACTACTTTTTTTATACTAACAAATAAGCAATTATATTAACGTTACTCAAATTAACTTCATTTTGTTGCAGAATAATCTACTCCCTCCTCAGCTGCTTGTCAGAGCCAGCTGAGACATCACAAGTGATATAAATGCTGAAGCCATCTTTACAGAATTGCCTGGAGATATCTGAATTGATATGACTCATACTATTATGTGCAGTTAATTTTGTCTTCAATTACTTAATTTTTTTATGTGAAGAAGTTTGTACATCGATTTTATAATTATTGCTGTTAATTTTCTACCTAAACTAAATGCCTGTCTGCCTGCTCGTTCACATGGGGCATCAAGGTGTACAACAGAACGTAATGAACCCACAGTTACCAAGGGACTAAGATGCCGCTTGGTCTCTGTAGAACATTCAGCACATGCCAGCACATCTATAGTTCAGATCGCTTATAAAGAGGAGAAAAGTTTGCCGTAAGAGGTACAAAAGTTTTACCCTCTTCTTACTGCCCTGTTGTACTAGGATGGACTTGAACACACACACAACCCTCAAAATCCTCAACGTTATCCTCTTGAAACGTCAGATGTTTGGATTATTTTGTATTTCCCTTGCCTTGAGTGTTAAAATCCCTGGGTTGAAATTCCTGCCCCAGTGGGGCCACATAAAACCTCCATGCTATCCAATCTCTCTGAATTGAAGTTGGGTTTATATGGCACCCCACTCTGTATTCTGTTTGGGTTTACACAGTTAACCCACTCTGTATTCCGTTTGGGTTTACACGGCACCCCACACACAGGATGCTTTTTATGCACACATGTAGATACAAGGCACATACAGAGTTTGTACTGATTAACGCTTTCAACCATAAAAGTTCCAGCTATTAACAATTCAGAAAAGGCAGTCAAATTGCTTAAATTAAGTCGCTAAAGTTTATGCAAGAGCCACTTTTCAGGATTTTTTATTATTGCTGCACATTCACATTAAAAGCTTTGCAGAGGCTCAGGACAGGCCTGGAAAGACATCACTGTGCTGGTAAATAACCTCAAGATGCTTTTGTGAAACTCTGTGCTTTGCTTTGTCCCTCAAGTACCATTATTTCATGAAGATAATGATTTTATTATGTGATTGCCACTCTATGATGTTCTGTTATTGCAGTTCAATAACACATGTTTAACCGTGTAAGACACTGACCAACCGCGCTGTGCAAAGCCCGGGCACAGGAATCGGCTTCAAGGCAATTTTCTTCATAGCATTTGAAAAAAAACCAAAACCAAACCTGTAAAGCTGATTTTACAGAAGTTAATTGCAGTGGGGAAAAAAACTAATGAGAGGCGTTAGAACAAGGTCACGGTTAAAACACAGCAGTCAGCAGGGCAAATTATAGACTGCTTTTAAAAGTAATATCAAATGCCAGCTCCACAAACTAAATATGTAAATGTCTCGACTGAAATTCAGCTGCTTTTGTAAAATGGAATTTAGAGGCTCTTCGGAACATTATTACACATTCCTTTGTGCTTTGCCTAGCAACAAGCCTTCTGGTGCTTGATGCTCTCAGGAGTGACACTTATTCCCAAGACACACCATCTCTTTCATCCTCTGCTCTTTTGTCCAGGGGGAAGAGTCCTTCCAACAGCCTCCTGGCCTGGACCAGCCGTGGTGTGGGCAGCAGGGACAGGGAAGTCGTCCTTCCCCTGCACGGAGCGCTGGTGAGGGCACACCCCAAATCCCGGGGTCAGTTTGGGCCCTTCAGTACAAAAAAGACATTGAGGGGCTGCAGCGTGTCCGGAGAAAGGAGTGGAGTTGGGCAGGGTCTAGAGCCCAGGGAATCTGGGGGTGGCTGAGGGACCTGGGGCTGTTTAGCCTGGAGAAGAAGAGGCTGAGGAGAGAGCTCATCACTCTCTGCAGCTCCCAGAAAGGAGGTTGTGGTGAGGTGGGTGCTGGGCTCTTCTCCCAGGTAACCAGAGATGGGACAAGAGGAAATGGCCAGCTGTGCCAGAGGATATTTAGATTGGAAATTAGGAACAATTTCTTTCCTGACAGAGTGGTGAAGCACTGGAAGAGGCTGCCATCCTGCAGAAGAGCCTGGTCCCTTCCAACCCAAACAATTCCATTGTTCTATGGTGCTATGAAAATCAGTCTGGCCTCCATCTGATGCTGCATGAATGCAAAGTACCCAGCATATAAAGGGACATAAGATTTACTTGCTGTTTATGCTCCTCTTATTATTCTGTCTTTTTAAAGCAGTTATTTCATTAAGCCATTTATTGTCACGCCTTCCTTGTTGAGATCCTAAAGGACCCTGCACCAGCTCTCCCACCTTGCCACCGCCACCTCCTCCTGTGCAAGAATGAGAACCACTACAGGTAAGTCATCAGCTTCTTCCAATGATCTTCAACAACGTGTCCGGGTTTATTCTGGCACTGTGCCCATTGAACATATCAAATTTGCAGCGGAAGCCAGTTTTTATTTTTCTGCCATCACACCATTGTACTCATGACTCCGCAGTCACGGCATGATTGTGTTTAGTGGTGAAAGCTGTCTTTGAAATGATGACCAATGCATCTGAGAGCTTTAATTTATTTATAAGACTGAACAAAGGCCCGAGAGACAACCTTTTTTCTCATATTGCCAAAGGCTATAATTAAATTTTAATTGACAACTTGAATCTTCCCCGGGAGATATTTCCTCTTCCAAGGGCTTGCAGGGTGTTTTGCCTTGGACCTACCTTGAGCTGAAAGTGCCCACATGAGATTTAGGGGTTTTGCCAAGCTTAATCCAAGAACAATGAGTAACACACCTGACTGTTGTCTGAATCAAAGGCCGTGCATTTTTATGCAGTGGATTAGGATTCCTGAGGAGGATGGTGGTCATTCCCCATGGACAGGGCTCCCAGCAATCCACTGTGCACCTGCACTAACACTTCCTACAGCTCCAGTCTAAACAGAGAAAAGCTCTGCCTGCTTGTCTCTGACCTTGTCCTTCAGCAGTGAGACTCTGGAAAGCTCTGCAAAGAGGAGATCTTTACTTTTCCAGCTTATGCCTCAGCAGAAGACAATTCAATGCTGGAACCGCTGTCACCTGTGCAGCTGGGGCTGGAACCTGTAGAGTCTCCCCTGTCAAAGCGGGAAGGAAAGAACTGGCAAAGGAGAGCACACACTACAGTATGTGGCCCTGCAGGTGTTCACCTCACTGCATCTACATCCTACACAAACACCACCCCTTCCTGAGTTGCCCACACATCACCTTTAGGGGGACACACAGGACTGCGCATTTCCACATTCTCCACGAACCATCCTAACCACATTCCACTAGACAGAAAGCAGAATTAACAGAATTTGCCATTATCATCTTATAATGCATCCTGGTGACTGTCCAAGTGGGATAGACAGGGCCATCTGAACACTAATCCAGCCATGGACTGCAATCATTGTTTCAGAACCAAAGAGGGGAGCACTCCTCTCTCACCTGCTGCCCACAGTAGCCGTGGCTTCCACTGTGCGTTCCTATTTCAGCCTATGCACAAAGACATAGGGAAGAACGCAGAGAGCTGGAACGTGGCTTCAGGTTGTGCTTGTGCAGTTCCATTTTCCATTCCAATATTAAAATTAGTGCATATTACAAACTGCAGAGAGAATATGATCCTCATGCTGGCTGCAGCATTTGAGCTGTTCCCACAGTAAGCATCTTTATACACTGTTCAAACACACTCACAGAAACAGGGAATGGTTTGGGTTAGAAGTGACTTCAAAGCCCATCCAGTCCCACCCCTGCCATGGCAGGGACACCTCCCACTGGATCAGGGGCTCCAAGCCCCATCCAACCTGGCCTTGAACCCCTCCAGGGATGGGGCAGCCACCCCTGCTCTGGGCAGCCTGGGCCAGGGCCTCCCCACCCTCACAGCAAAACATTTCTCCCTAAGATCTCATCTCAATCTCCCCTCTTGCAGCTGAAAGCCATTCCCCCTCATCCTATCCCTGCCCTCCCGGATCAAGAGCCCCTCCCCAGCTTTCCTGGAGCCCTTTTCAGCACTGGAAGCTGCTCTAAGGTCTCTCAGGAGCCTTCTCTTCTCCAGGCTCAACAACCCCAACTCTCTCAGTCTGTCCTAATATGGGAGGTTCTCCAGCTCTCAGATCATCTCCATGGCCTCCTCTGTCCTTCTCCAACAGCTCCATGTCCTTCCTGTGCTGAGGACTCCAGAACTGGATGCAGGACTCCAGGTGGGATCTCCTGAGAGCAGAGCAAAGGGGCAGAATCCCTTGATGATACAAAAAAAAAAAGTCATTGCTGACAGTGCTGTGCAGAAGGTGATGCTGCGTGTCAGAAAGTTATAAAATCATTACTGTACAACGCAGATGGGTTGAACAGAACCGAGCCTTCATGCAGCACTATCACCGTACACCACACAAGCATGGGTTTGCTGCTTTCATTTTAATTTAAAACTCCCTAATCTTAATACTTCGTAAAGAATAAAGAATTATGCCCTCTGTGGTGAGCTGGGGTGTGTGCGCAAAGACCGGGGATAGAAACATTGGCACCCAGCCCACAGAAAAGAATTGTTCACTCTGCACCTATAGAGAAGCTGTGGAATGTGCTCCAGAGGATAAAAGAGCCAATAAAACATGGGAACAGTGAAGGCATCACAGGAAGATGGAGCAAGCAAAACAGGGATTTGCAAGGAAGGAGATGGAGAAAGCCAGACAGATACAGCACCATTACCTTAAAAACCCCCAAACACCCAACAAATGAAAACCCACAGAAATGCAGACTTTAAATATGGGGTTTTTTTTGCAGTCAGGCTGTGTAGGTAGATGGGACATTGGATACAGGCGGTGTATTTTTATCCTGGAAGCAGCCTGGTTCTGCCTCCTGCTAGTGTGTTTTATTCCTACTAAGGACTGCCAGCTAAGAAGAAAAACCTGCAGCTATAGACTCTCCATAAACTAAGGCAGTGAGACTAGAAAAGCTGACGTAGGCAAAGCAATTAGAGAGTCCTGCAAAGGAGATAAAACATGCAAACTACACAGCAGGTAACAAATGCTTTTTTTATTTACTTAAAAGAAACTTTTTCATTTTATATCTTTACTGAAGTCTCTGTTCAGGGCATCCAGCAAACACTCACTGCAGGATTTCCTTCAGCTTGAGCAAGATTTGGATCAGCTCACAAAAACACACATTCTCTTCCCCGTACCATGAAAGATGCACAGTACACAGGCAATATAAACACAGGGCTTGCCCATACATCTACTACTCAGAAATAACGTTGGTAGCAGCTCCCTCTGCATGAGTTATTTTGCTTTAAAAATCAAAAGTCTCTTTAAAGATGCATCAGAATGATTGTTCTGCTCCAGTGGGGTTGCATTAGCAGCTCCAGGCAGCCAGAATACCCAGCTATTTCCTATATGACAGTATTACCTACCTAAGACATGAACACGGGGGGAGTTTATGTCTCCTCCCTTGGCGTGTGTCAGTATTTAGATCAGTGGGATAACGCACAGTCACGTGCCTGGTTGCTTCTAAAATCACTGGCACTGTGAAACAATAGCAAAGTGAGACACAGTTAGCAAAGTTAAACATATCTGCAGTTACTCAGACCGCTTTCCTTAGCCTGGACCTTGGTCTTTCCAGTAATGCGCAGCGGCTTTTCACAGCAAATTGACACTGAATTGTGTTTGAAGAAAATGGCTCTAGATACCCTTAAGCTTCTACAGCAAAGAAAGATGCATCTCTAAACCCAAAAAGATACACAGAATGTTAGGGATAACCCCCTTCTTTGGGTTCAGTTGCTGGCTCTACAGCTGCATTTACAGGAGAATCTGCCCAAAAGCCTACAATTGCATGCTAGAATCATACTTTGAGAGACTTTCACAAAGTATTCTCAAACTATTGGCCTGGTTTACCTTTACTAAGAAGACTTTTGTGTCCTTTGATTAATTTCTGAAGGCAGGTTTCACCGTACTCTTGATTTCCGGCTTCTGACTTATACTGGAAATGCTGAGAGTAGCTTTATTGTTTCAGAGCAGATCCAGACTCCTTGGCAGGGGCAGGGATACCAAAGTATCCGATGGCCTCTGCGCACAGGCAGCTTATTGTCCTTGTTATCCACAGCCCATCTGATGTGATGGCACAGAAAGGCCTGGCGGAGGAAAAGCCTCACGCTGCACCCCTCGCCCCTTGTCTCAAAGCAGGAGGGCTGGGGCTGCCAGCTCCGCTCTGCACCAGCTGCTGCTCCCAGGCCGAGGGATGCGGAAAATGCGCTCCTGGCAGAGAGGCAACAGCTTCCCCCACACCCTCCCCAACCCTATGCAAACTCTGGAGCTCAGCCCTGACACAGTACTGCTTACAGAAACAGTTTTATGAGTGGCTTTGTTTCCAGCTGCTTAACCAGGGCTTAACTCACAATGCAGTTCGGCTCCTTCCACCAGTTACTCGAATGCTTTAGGAGGAATGTTTGTTAAAAGCTTTGTAAGAAATGTTAACTAAACACATCAGCCACTCTGCTCTGGTGAGACCTCACCTGGACCCCTGTGTTCAGTTCTGGAGTCCTCAGCATAGGAAGGATGGAGAAAGTCCAGAGGAGGCCACAGAGATGATCCAAGGGCTGGAGCATCTCCCATCTGAGAACATGCTTAGAGAGTTGGGGTTGTTCAGCCTGGGGAAGAGAAGGCTGTGGGGTGACCTTAGAGCAGCTTCCAGTCCTGCAAGGGACTTCAGGAAAGCTGGGGAGGGGCTCTTGATCAGGGAGAGAAGCGACAAAATGAAGGGGAACAGTTTTCAGCTGAAAGAGGGGAGATTGAGATCAGATCTTAGTGAGAAATGTTTTGCTGTGAGGGTGGGGAGGCCCTGGCCCAGGCTGCCCAGAGCAGTGGTGGCTGCCCCATCCCTGGGGGTGTTCAAGGCCAGGTTGGATGGGGCTTTGGGCACCTGATGCAGTGGGAGGTGTCCCTGCCCATGGCAGGGGGTGGAACTAGATGGGCTTTGAGGTCCTTTCCAACCCAAACCATTCCACGATTTTTATGATTTTCAAATCCCTTCAAAAAATCAAAACATTTTAAGGAACTGCATCATGCTTTGGTTAAGTTGTTCTGGTTTGGTACTATGGGGCTGTATTTTTTCTAGGCATCACATAACTGTCCTTAATCGCACTTCCAATTAATTTCCTGCATGGACAGCAGTTCTCTCTACAGGCAGGCATGACGTTTCAAAGCAAAGAATTTATAAGGATCATGACTACAGCATGATAATATAAGCATGTATTTTGTAGCCTGAACAAGATCAGGACAAGCTTACTCACACCACTGGCCACAGATGCCCTTTCCTTTCTGTTTATAATGGATTGATTAAAAAAAGAGGGGAAAAGAAAAAAAAATAGAGAAAATGCATTGTTGGGTAGATAGCCAGGTAAAGTGATAGACAAGCTCTAAATATACTTAGTGGATTAAATTTCCTGCAATAAAATGGAGCTGTTTGAATAACAATAATAAAAGCCTAGATGCTGATCTCCAATAATTCCTCAGCTCTAGCAGTGGCAATCTCTATTTGCACTGTTTTCTGCATGACTTGGATACAAACCATCTGGCGGCACAGCGTTGTAAGTGTTGGAAGGATTAAAATCCTAAATTCATCTTCAGACTTTGCCCTAAGATTACTAAAGAACGTCCAGTTCCTGGAAAGCCATGCTGAGAGCACACTGGTCCCACCTGTCTCAGTGGAAATGAACATAAATGTCTCATTTGGTTTCCTAATGACCTTGTTTTTCTGGAAGAACAGAAGAAGATGGATCTCTTCAGGTGCTAGCTCTTCTGTTTTATCCTATTACGTACTTGCTTTTAAGCCTCCATCACAACCAAACAAATTGTACTTGAATTTGTCTAGTCTGAAAAACAATTAAAGACATTTAGAAACTGAGTGCTATTTTGACCAAGGGTGTTAAAACTCCATCCTGGTGTCTGAATCGTGTGGGCTTCAATACTGCAAACACATCTGACATACAGGTCTCAACGCTGAAGTTTTCTAGACTCTGAATACTGGTCCTTTCTTGCGTTAAGGCAAGAATTATTTGGAACAGATATAATCAGAAATCACCTTCCCTCAAATGGGAATAGATTTGAATCCTTATTTTTCCTAGAATATTTCCAGTCAATTGGTTTGTAGAACAGCACCAGTTTTAAGCCCTTGTTTTTCATCCTTATGCTAGGTTTGCTAGGTTCTAGAGTAATGCATTTGCAGGCAAATAAGTGACAGACCAGGAGCAATAAAGTACATCTGAGCAGTTTTATTTCGCACATTTTTTATTTATCCTGTCAGCAGTTGTTTGAGAAGGTACACAGAATCATAGAATTACAGACTCATTAAGGTTGGAAAAGACCTCTAATCTCATCCAGTCCAACCATCAGCCCAATGTCACTGTGCCTACTCAACCACATCCTGAAGATCCACATCTACACACTTTCTGAACCCCTCCAGGGGTGGAGGCTCCTCCACTGCCCTGAGCAGCCTCTGTCAGGGCTTCACCACTCTGTCAGTAAAGAAATTTTTCCTAACATCCAATCTAAACCTCCCCTGGCGCAACTTGAGGCCGTTATGTTCAGAGTAATAAATAACATTTCACTTCCCACACAGCCAGCACTATTGCAGAAGCATTTGCCAAGCAAGTTCACAATGTTATTCACCACAAAACTGAATAACTGTAATCGCTGACATTAACTTAAATATTTACACCATGCTATAAATTTGGCCTACAGAACATGGTGACCACAGCACGGTGCAGCCAGAGTAAGAAGTCCAGATGTAGAAGTCCAGATGTAGAAGTCCCTCTCACTCTCCTGATTAAGTTTATGGGCCACGCTTATGATAAAATGCAATGTTTCTAAGCTAGGCTGAGATTCCCTGTTTTCTTCTCCCAAAAACATGAAGGTGGCTATTTGTCTTCATCCAGAAACCCTTACTTAGTCAAACTTTTCTTTCAAAAGTCTTGTTCTGTACTTCGAGTCCCTAGCAGGAATGCCTTTATGATGGTTCTGAGATTGCCTGGTGTGTTGATATCAGCATCCATTACTTTTACGCACGACCATTAGAGTTTCCCTTCTGAAATAAAACCCAAGTGCCTAGAAATGCAGCATGCAACCGTACGCAAACTGCCCTGGCCTCAGCATTAGAACATTTCCTGTCTCTCACTCATTGATTACCTCTTGTTTGTATGGCAATCCTGCAGGAAAGCGATGCCAGAGAGAAAGATGATTCATTTTCCACTGCTCCTGCCTACTTAAGAAGTCAGAAAAATGATTTGGTAGAGTTCGAGAAGGAAATCTTCAGAAGAGACTAATAACGTCCCCCTGAACTGTAACTCTTTTACAATCCATCACACTGACTGGAAGATGCAGAGCTTCACGGTTAGACCCGGCAACCAGCTGCACTGCAGAAGTGATTCACATATAGTTCTACAACAGACACACTTCTAGCTCAGATGATTAAATTCTGCCTGCGTCGATGTCTTAAAAACAGCCTTCTCTGGAAGTGTGGAGGCTGGCAGTGAATAAGAGCACAGGCCAGCAGATGAGGACACCCAGATACCCCTCCGAGTGTGGACGTAGCCTGGGCTTAGTCATTTGTAGGTCCCCTAGAAAACAGATCCAGCACAGAGCTGGCATTCAGTAACACTTCATCCTGAAGCATCTGATCCCAAAGCAAACCTCGGCATTCTCTGTTTGGTACCCAGCTGGTCTATCAAAACGGGATCTGAAGTAGCTGGCATGCTGGGACACACTTCTATCAGTATGACTAGCTTGCAAATGATTTGAAATAGCTCCTCCTCCTGTCCTCAGGCACTGTAAGAAGTCACTCAATTGCATTTAAGATCCATAGACACCAGGATGACTTTCCTCCCCACCACTGATGTATGAATTTCTTTGTTCTAAAATGAAGAAGCAACAGTCTTCTCTTTCAAATTGCAGCAGTGCAGCCATTAGAGCACTTAGCTGTGTTCAATCCCTTTCCCAGTAAGAGAGGTTCAAACCTGTGCTCTAAAGACTGCAAGCCTTTCACACTGCTCTAGTCAGGGTGCTCAGCACCTCTAATGCTCAAGTCATGCCACCACTCCTGGAAAAATCTGCTGGATGAGGGAAGATGTGATTTCGGATTGGCTTTCCCTATGCTTTCCAAAGGACGCACTGAGCAGTTCCACGTTGTGCTGAGATCTTGGACCTCCCACTTCTGGGTCATAACTGAATTTTTATCTGGAACTACCAACTTGCCTCCTCTGAGAACCACACCTGGAGTATTGTCTCCAATTCTGGAAACCCCAACATAAGAAGGATATGAAACTGTTGGAACAGGTATAGAAGAGGCCACAAAGATGATAAGAGGGCTGGAGCACCTCTGCTATAAGGGCAGGTTGGGAGAGTTTGAGTTGTTCAGCCCGGTAAGAGAAGGCTCCAGGGAGACCCTAGACCAACCTTGCAATACCTGTAGGGAGCCTACAGGAAAGCCAGGCAAGGACATTTTACAAGGGCCTGGAGTGATAGGATGAGGGGGAATGGCTTTAAATTGGAGGCAGGAGATTTAGATGAGATGCATGGAAAAAATTCTTCACAATGAGGGTGGTGAGGCATTGGAACAGGGTGCCCAGAGAAGTGGTGGCTGCCCCATCCTCAGAGGTGTTGAAGGCCAGGCTGGATGGGACCTTGAGCACCCTGATACAGTGAGAAATGTCCCTGCCCATGGCAGGGTGTTGGAACTGGATGATCTTTAAAGTCTCTTGCAACATAAACTGTTCTATCATTCTATGATTCTATGATCATACCCCTGCACTCGAGCAGCATCCCAGTCTGGTCAACACAAACTGCACATTCCCTGGAGTGGATTGGAAACAGAGCTCCATGCTCCGAGGCTCCGTGCCCTCATGAAGATGAATTAACCAGCCTTTACACTGACTCCAGCTTTGGCATTAGGATGCTCAATGAGAGCAGTTCTTGACTTTAGATACAAGCACAACTATTGATTTTAATCTCCAATGAAATAAGGGGTTCAAAATCCCATTAAAAATAATCTAAAACCCATCTATGCCCCATTTAACACATTAACAGTTCTGGTTCGTTTCCTCTGTGCCTCTGTATTGCAGTTTGTAACACTGGACAGATGCTCAACTTCTTCACATCACGGAACAGAGATCTGTGTAGCAAAGTTGAGCAGATGTAGGAACTGACACAGGAGGCAGAGGTTAAAAGTAAAATATGCATCTTAATGGGGCATGATGAACGTTAACTTCACATTCCATGTAAGATCCTCAAAAACCTAAACCAAAAGCAGATATAAATGAATTACAACCAATACCTTTTAAACACAAAGATTCCTGCGGTCCATGTCACTGACATTATTATATTCTTGATAGATTTTTTCTTTATTTTATGACCTATTAATGACTTATGGTTCAATCCCCTTATTATTACATTCTAAATCAGAGATTACTCACAATCATTGCAAGCACCAACATGTAATACAAACACAGAAGTCACGCGGCAAATAAAATAAAAGAAGCCAAGAACGAGAAGTAATTGCAATCCTAAGCACCTAATGAAGTGGAAACATGACAACACAGTGCTAGTAAATATTGGAAATGGGTTTAATACACTGCATGAACTACTCAGTCGATAAAAGAAACGCGAAGCCAGATGGCGCTGCTTTCTTCAGGCAACAGGTCTCTAAAGAACAAATTGCTTCCACTTATACACATTCTTGAAGGGAGGAACCAAAAGAAAAAAAAAAACAAACACTTGTAATGTACTTCTAATGATCTACCAGCCAAACAACAACATCAATCTGTGTTTCTACAGACAGCCAAACCACGCAGGGTAGCTGCAGAGGGGAAGGAAGATCACAGAGAGAATGCAAGTGCCTACAAGTTCTGCTGAAGGCACTCAGCACTTTGAGGTCTCAGTTCATTTTATCATATTTAATGGTTTCAGTCCAGTCTAGTTTATAGGCTTATTGTTTACCATGTTCCAAACCTGTTAAGTACCTTCACTGCCAGTTTGAATAGCAATGCCAAGGACTTCAACAAAACCAACTGTCTTTATAAAATCCGTGCTCTGGTTTGACCACATGGGCAAACTGTAAGGGGTGATGAGGGAAACTCATAGAATCATGGAATCATTCGGTTGGAAAAGACCTTTGACATCACCAAGTCCAACAGTACCTGTCCACTACTATCTCTGAGATTCAAGCAGAATTATCACAATAGTGATCAGTCTGGGCTCAAAACATATATTTGAGAATATCCTCTTGCTAATTTAAGGCATCCCTTAGTAACAAAAAGCAATCGAACTGTGCAGGTTTAATTTTAAATCAACCAGACCTGAAGATTTCATGTGGATTCCTCAAACAGAGGAATGAAAAATTCCAAATGAAAAATCTGAGACTTGGCAAAAATAACACATGAAAGAAATGCAAACAGATGTTTGTAATTTATATATGGGCAGATTATAATGACAAAGAAACCCTTGAAGAGTTTAGACTCCTGAGGTGTGCTCTGGCAGCAAAAGTGGCCAAAAAGGTCCTGGGATGTGTTAAAATGAAAGAGAGGAGATTAGGATGAGATCTTGGGTGGAAATGTTTTTCTGTGAGGGTGGGGAGGCCCTGGCCCAGGTTGCCCAGAGCAGGGGTGGCTGCCCCATCCCTGGAGGGGTTCAAGGCCAGGCTGGATGGGGCTTGGAGCCCCTGATCCAGTGGGAGGTGTCCCTGCCTGTGGACAGACTAGCTAAGCTCCTGATGTCTCTTTCAACCAGAATGATTCTAAGAGTCTAGGAATATACAGCTTCCAGAAATTCTGGAAAAAACAACCTTAACCAGGCACTCTTCCTTGACAATGACAGCCTCATTATTTGCACACTCAAACGTGCAGAGGGCAATGAAGCTGCGAGTCTGGAGCACAGGGGTTCTGGGTGTGGCTGAGGGACCTGGGGCTGATTAGTCTAGAGGAGAAGAGGCTGAGTGGAGACCTCATTGCTCTCTGCAGGTCCTGGAAAGGAGGTTGTAGAGAGGTGGGTGCTGGGCTCTTCTTCCAAGTAACGAGTGATAGGTTGAGAGGAAACGGCTTCAAGTTGCACCAGGGGAGGTTTAGATTGGATATTAAGAAACATTTCTTTACTGACAGATTGATGAAGCCCTGGCAGAGGCTGCCCAGGGCAGTGGTGGAGTCTCCATCCCTGGAGGGGCTCAGACAATATGTGGATATGGCACTTGGGAACATGGTTTATTAGGCAGGTTGGTGTTGTGTTGGTGGTTGAACTGGATGATCTTAGAGGTCTTTTCCAACCTTAACGATTCTAACATGGACTCCTTTGTTGCATCAGTCACACTAATGAGATTCTCTGGCAGTGTTTATGTGGATGTGTAATGCACATAAGCTTATTCCATTGCAGTGGAGCCTAAACTCAGTCTTGGGAGAGTCCAAATAAAACCAGAGAGGCTTTAGGTTCAGGCCCCACAGCCCATGCAGCCCCACACACAGTCAGAATCCTGTCACACTACAAGGGCTCAGGAAACTTCAACTGCTGGCAAGGATCACTTATTTCTTTAAAAGACATTATATGAATAAAATACGTGACAAATGGGCTGGACATTGGCAAGGGAGTCTGCTCTCCTGTTCTTCATTTCTTTCCTCTGGCCCGTGTTGGGTTGGTGCTTCAGGACCTCAGGAACCTCATCACTGCTACAGCACCTGAGGAGCTGGTGCTTTACCTTGTGGGGAAGTTTTCCCTTCTCCTTCCTCCCTCCCTCCTCTCCCCATATGTCTTGTGAGCTGGAAATGACTCCTGAAAGCTGTGACACAAAAGAACCCTTTGAACAACACTTTTTTTTGAAAAAAAAAAAATCATCCTATTTCAATAGCAGGCATTGTTCTGAGTTACATTTTGTAGTAATTCCATAGACAGAGGCCTTTTCATCTAACCCGGTTATTGCTTTCATTGAATCACACTTTGCCAATAATAGCGAGAAGGCCCAACTCTTCTCTTCTTAACCCATTGCTGACAAGCTACCTAAGGACATACAATCCAGATTCACACCTGTATGACAACCTGGCTTTTTAAACAGCCTCATTCTTTACTCCTGTGCACACATCACCTCCTGCCACTCTCTCTTCTGGAGTGCTGCAGCACCTCTGCTGCCAACATCGGAAAAATATATCTGGCTTACTTTTGCTTTAAATGCTGTGGAATGCATTACTGATAATGTGGCATCTCTGACCTACCATGGAGTATACATTTGATGAAAAAAGTTAAAATTAACCTTTCAAAAATAAACGTGGGTTTGCACGTGGGGTTTTTTTAAATTATTCTCCATCTATTTAATATAATAACGTCCATCAGAAGAATTTAATGATAATAAGAAGGTTCTGTTGGCTAGAGTAAAATGCTGACAACGCAGTCTAGAAATTCATATGCAACTGATTCTCAATCTTACATATATTACTGAGAGGTAGAATCAGCACCTCTAAAATCAATTACGTATTGTTCTGACTTGAGCTATAGTAGTACCAGTTTCTAACTTCAGCTGAATCTCATCTGAGTAACTTCATGTTCTGAAAGTTCACTGCACGGGGTTCAGAATGGGTTTCCCTCTGGCAGTGATCTCAGAGGGCACTGGGATGCAGAAAGAAAGAGTTTATGATTATTCCTGTAAAAACGAAGGCCATCCTGGAGCTGGTGGAGCCGTAAGGGAAAGGGTGGCACCTGCAGGGAGAAGCGGACAGGAGAGGTGACCCCAACCTGACCAACAGAAGATGATTCCACCCCGTGTACGTCATACTGGGGATAAAACTGAGAGATCAGTCACACTCGGGACAAAATTGAAAGATCACAAAGGCCCTTTTCTTTGATGGCCGATGTTCAGTAAGGACCCTGTCTGTCTGTTTGCCCCTGATCCCAGATCCATCCATTCCTGAATCCAGTTCCTGAGTCAAGTTCCCTCTCGCATCTGAGTCCAGACCAGGACCTTTTTCCAAGTCCCTGCTCTGCAGCATCTGTGGTGACAAAGTCATCAAGGGGGCAATTTTGTATATATTCTATTATTTTCTTATTAATAGCATTTTCATCATTCTTCTTATTCTTATCATTATTATTTCATTAAAGCTGTTTTAGTTCTAGCTTCCAAATCATGAGTCTTTTCCTTTCGTGGCCCTTCCCTGGGCACAGGGAGGAAATGAGGGTGATCACAACTGCTGCCCACCAAGCTGGGCTGGGGCTAAACAGTCACACCTGCACCCTCTAACTACACAGCACCACCTCCTAACCCTGCATGCTTTTGCATACTTCACCGCACACATCTAAGATGGGCAGCTTCAAACACATGACACACGTGCTTTTTCTAGCCCCAGCTAAGATAATAACTAATGCGCATCACAATGCATTTCAACAAGAATTTTAATAAGGACAAAATTGTAACTTCATATGCCACCTCATTGCAGCTATACAAGCCATCAATGAACAATTGCAGCCCAGAAAGCCAAACTGGGTCCTGGGCTGCATCCAAAGCAGTGGGACTAGCAGGCAAGGGAGGGGATTCTGCCCCTCTGATCCGCTCTAGTGAGAGCCCACCTGGAGCCCTGTGTCCAGTTCTAGAGTCCTAAGCACAGGAAGGACATGGAGCTATAGGAGTGAGTCCAAAGGATGCCACGAAGATAATGCGAGGCCGTAGCATCTCCCATATTAGGACAGGCTGAGAGAGTTGGGGTTGTTCAGCCTGGAGAAGAGAAGGCTGTGGGGAGACCTTAGAGCAGCTTCCAGTGCTGAAAGGGGCTCCAGGAAAGCTGGGGAGGGGCTCTGGATCAGGTAGTGCAGGGACAGGATGAGGGGGAACAGTTTTCATCTGAGAGAGGGGAGATTGAGATCAGATCTTAGGAAGAAATATTTTCCTGTGCAGGTGGGGAGGCCCTGGCCCAGGCTGCCCAGAGCAGGGGTGGCTGCCCCATCCCTGGAGGGGTTCAAGGCCAGGTTGGATGGGGCTTGGAGCCCCTGATCCAGTGGGAGGTGTCCCTGCCCATGGCAGGGGTGAAACTGGATGGGATTTAAGGTTCCTTCCAACCCAAACTGTTCCATGATTCTGTGATTCTATGATTCTTCACAACTTTTGAATAAAAATCATGTGTTCTCTAATCATAGCAGTGTGCCAATACACATGTACATATGCCGTGGTTCAATAAAGGTGCAGTGAATTTACTGGGACACTTTAAAGAACGAAGTAATAGATAGAAACAGATTAAGCTAAGCTAATTCAGCCTGAAAATGTGAAAGTTATGAAGAGCCTAAGACTGAAGATAAAAATAGGAGCCGTATTTCCTCCTATCCAAACTCTTGACATTGATTTCCTGTTTTAAATAAAAGGCTGAAGCTGGTTTCTCAGCTGGTGTGCAGTACCACTGCTTGAAGAGCGAATCCTGTCCCCTTACAGCACTGGCAGATGCAGCAGTGCAAGCCCACACTAGAGCAGTCTCTACAGGAGGGAGTTAAAAGGAAGCTGAAGCCAACACTGCCAGACCTCCTCAGGAAGTGCGCTCCGGAGTTAGGGAGCAGCAGAACCACCTGACAACCTGCCCGGCTGTCATCCGATCAGAAAAAAAAGGAATCAACAGACTCTCCCAGGAGGAATGCCAAGGATTTTTATGCAGCACAGGTTTTTGCTCCACGGGCCAGGCGCAGGGACCTCACAGATGCCAATGTGCACAAGGAGACAGCATGCTAGCACGCAACCCAGATCGCTTTGCTTCCCAGATGGTGTATGTCTGTTCTGTTGCTCTGGACTTCACATTTGGATGAGATGAAGCCACTTCTGGACACCTTGTCAGTGCGGTGCAGCACCCCAGCCACCTTCCTGCCGAGGGAAGTCAAGGCCACCAGGGCCTGTCCCCACAAAAGCCATCCTGTCAGGCACAATCTACCCAACACCTCTACTGCAGCCACACTAGCTGCTTAACTACACAGCCAACGTGTTTCATTCTGTGTGAACATCTTTTTGCACAATGCACTACAGAGCAGCTAAGAGGTTTATTTGAGTGTGCAGCTGATTTGATGCGCACTGTGAATACAATGGACTGTTCAGAAGCGTGTTACTGCGTGAAGGACGGCAAGCCCAGGGAACTAAGCACTACAGCATAGAAGAGTCGTTTATGCAGTGGGTAGCACTTGCTCCTTATGGAGAAAATTAACTGCCTTTGCACTTCTAAATGCATCAAAAATTAATCCAAAAGAGTACTGTTAAATTGTATATCCTGGGTCAGATCATTCTCACAAACTCCAGACATCCCTATTTTAATGCTAAACCATTTGCGTAGATGTTTCTGCATATTTCTAGGTAGGAGCTTACTCATTTCCTCCTGGCACTGGTCCAATGCTGCTGGAAATCTCTCTTTCTCAAAAAGTCTGTTTCAAGTATGAGTGTGCCAAGCAAGCTTCTCAAGCATTCCTAATCACTAAGATTTTTAACCACTAGTTTCACAGATTTGGAATCCCGAACGAAAGTGTTGGCATTGGGACCAGTGTTTGTTGTTTAACATCTTTGTTGCAGACATGGACAGTAGCATTGTGGGTACCCTCAGCAAGTTTGCCAGTGACACCAAGCTGCACGGTGTGGCTGACAACCCTGAGGGAAGGGATGGCATCCAGAGGGACCCAGACAGGCTAGAGAGGTGGGGTTGTCAGAACCTCATGGAGTTCAACAAGGTCCTGCACTTGGGTCGGGGTAATCCCAAGCACAATTACAGGCTAAATGAAGAATGGATTTGGAGCAGCCCTGAGGAGAAGAACTTCGGGTGCTGTGAGATGAGGAGCTCAACATGAGCAAGCAACATGTGCTCTTGCAGCCCAGAAAGCCAACCATGTCCTGGGCTGCATCCAAAGCAGTGGGACCAGCAGGCAAGGGAGGGTATTCTGCCCCTCTGCTGCATCCTGGTGAGACCCCACCTGGAGCCCTGCGTTCTGTTCTGGAGTCCTCAGCACAGGAAGGACATGGAGCTGTTGGAGCAAGGACAGAGGAGGCCATGGAGACGATCTGAGAGCTGGAGCACCTCCCATATTAGGACAGACTGAGGGAGTTGGGGTTGTTGAGCCTGGAGAAGAGAAGGCTCTGGGGAGACCTTAGAGCAGCTTCCAGTACTGCAAGAGGCTCCAGGAAAGCTGGGGAAGGGCTCTTGATCAGGGAGTGCAGGGACAGGATGAAGGGGAACAGTTTTCATCTGAACAGGGGAGACTGAGATGAGACCTTAGGGAGAAATGTTTTGTTGTGAGGGTGGGGAGGCCCTGGCCCAGGTTGCCCAGAGGAGCTGTGGCTGCTCCATCACTGGAGGTGTTCAAGGCCAGGTTGGATAGGGCTTTGGGCAACCTGACCCAGTGGGAGGATCCACAGGGACACCTGACCATGGCAGGGGGTTGGAACTGGATGTGTTTTGAGATGCCTTGCAAGCAAGACCATCCTATGACTGCATGGTTCTGTAACATGATTCTATGGACAACTGTGAATGCTGATTCTGATCTGCTGAATAACAAAGAGCAGAGATTTCTCTATGTGCTTCATGCATTCAACGCACAAATAGTTCTGGGTCTGTAAAACAGAAGCTGCTGCTTATAAGTGAAGATCCCCATCATGTGCCTTTACCATTGGATTCTCAGGAAAGCTGAGTAAATCAAGTTATTCATGTCACTTTCAAAACTTTGATATTTTCATGTATCTTGATTCCTGGGGGCTGCCAGGCAGACCTACAATTTGAGCTGTTGCAGAGCAATTCCAGCTACTTGCAATTCATGCAGGCTGTCGCATGGTGGATGCCATAAACCTCCTTATCTCTGTGTTTCTCAAAGGTAATTGTTCACAAAGCAGTTTCTGAATGAGCAAAGAATTAGTTATCTGCCTGCAATGGAGAGTTATCTGCCTGCTCTGTCACACCAACATTGTGCACCCACAAACATGAACCTCTCCTGCTCAGACATTTATTACATCCCACAAATATTCTAATGGCCCCTTCTCTGATTGCGTGGCCATAGTAGATGCACTGCTACAACTCATTCTCAAATCAAACCTTTACTTTGATGTGTTTCAGCTACTTAATTACCTTTCAGTGAATGAGCCCAGACAAGCCCTGAATCCACAACATCTCTAATATTAGGGATGCTGCAGCCATAACCCAAACCAGCTTTAAAGCTGTTTCTCCTCTTTCTCTCCAACGCATAGCCTTGTCCAGAGAGTCAATATAAACTTTTCTGCAGTGTGTATGCGCTTGATAGCCATGATCACTCCACAGCTTCCAGCCTTACCATATTTACTTACTATATTGCCCCAGAGTAAGTCACAGTTTGTGGGAAATGGGTAATTCTGTATTGCAAATATTGCAAAATAGCTTATGGCTTTATGGAACGAATAGTGTCACTTAAAGACAGGTCTGCTGGAGAGCCAGGGTATGCAACAGGTCAGATCTAAATTATGTATCACACCCCCAGGACGCAAAATGAACTATAGGAGATTAGCTTGCAGTGTCAGTTACATCCCTGGATGCGTCCGGCTGCAGAGAAGTAATTCCGTACAGGCACCATTCATAACAGAAAAAGAGCACCATTTCACACACCTTACAAAATTATTTTAAACAGGTTTCCTTGCTGGGAACCAGCAGACAGGAACGCATGAAGCAAAGGCTGAATTTAGAGGGAATTTTGCAGTTTACAGTAAGACTAGCTGTTTGTCAAACCCTTCAGATCTCCTTCCCTTTTTCTCCAGATTAATACTTGGATTTATTTAACCACCCAATTTTCCTTTGGAAAGGGAAAGTGGGACAGGTTTCCAGCCTTCAGGTAGAGAATGTCCCTACTGCATCCCATCCTGTCATTCACGAAGAGCATTATGGAATCTCCTTTTTGTCTGTCTTCTCCCAGCTCCTAGATATTTCATAAAAACACAAAGAGCAACTGTCAGGCAGGAAATTATAGCAGGAGAGCACAAGAAAAGTACTTAATGCATAACTCAGGTGAAAATATAAAGGAAATAAGTCAGCTGCTTTCCTAGAGCTCACACCAGGAGTCATGAACTAAGGAGATATCAGGTACTACTTGCTAGCTATTTTTAAAATGTTACTTTCATCAAACTCTGCCAGGCATTTGGAGCAAGAACTGCCTAAACAAAGTATTTACCTTTAAAATTATATCTAAAACACCATGATTTCTTGCAGGGGACCACGCAAGGCTTGAAGGACAAACAGGAAACTGAAAAAAAGGAAGAACAAGCACAAAATAATCTGATTTCACTCCAAGGAGTTTCAATGATACAACACAAATTTGCCTCCTCCCCAAACAAATAAACAATCAAATCTCACATATCTTACAGTAGATAGAAATGAGGTTTTTTTTGTTCTAAATAGCTGCCAGGGCAAGGAAATAAAATTTCATGTATGTAATAAATCCTGATGCTAGCAAAAAAAAAAAAAAACAAAACCAAAAAACGAGGAGATTCTTAAAGGTGATGGTTGTAACTAATATAAAGTACCACTTCTGGAATTGCAACCTCTATATCCATATGAAATAGTTCAAGTAGTCTCATTTCTTCATCACCACGACACTCCTCCTTAGATCCTTCCCTCATTTTTGAATGACTGATCTGGTTTTCCCATAGAGAGACCATAACAAATGTAGTTTTGTTTACTTAAAGTTGTGCTCTAGTTCGAAAGTACCAGTTTACTTGTTTTTATAGTGACCACAAATGCCAGGTAGTACCATGTACTTTTTATTTTGGGCTTCCTCACATTCTCTCTTTGGTTACATAAACAGTATTCACCTAGAGAAAATGAATGCCTGGATTTAAAAATATATAAATAGACAGACAGGCCAATAGAGATAAATAGAGGGATAAGTAGATAGATATAGACAGAGAGAGATACCAAGACAGACATAGAGAGAGACAGAAAGATAGATAGGGATAGATAGATAGATAGATAGATAGATAGATAGATAGATAGATAGATAGATAGATAAAGAGAGAGAGATTTCGCCCCCTAAAACTAAACCAAACCAAACCCAACCAAAACTCTCTTGATATTTTAGTGAAAGTGCATACCATTGTCCTTTCTAGTTAGGTTTCATCAGTGTTCCAGGGTCATTCTGTGCCTGTCACATATTTATCACAGTGATTTCAAAGGGAAGAAATAACCTAAACCAGTTAATGGCTTGAGAGTCTAATACAGACTGCAAATGTATTGCATGGCTCAGATGCAGAAATGCAGTGCAATGGGTCTTTTCTGTCCAGTCAGGTTTCAATGACTTTTAGAATCATAGAATCATTAAGGTTGGAAGAGACCTCTAAGCTCATCCAGTCCAACCACCAGCCCAACCTCACCGTGTCTACTGAACCATGTCCCGAAGTGCCACTGCCACATGCTTTTTGAACCTCTCCAGGGATGGAGACCCCATCACTGCCCGGGGCAGCCTCGGCCAGTGCTTCACCACTCTTTCAGTAAGGAATTTTTTCCTAAAATCCAGTCTAAACTTGTTCTAACAGTAGTCCTAAGGACCCTCTCTGCACCCTCCAAAATCTATTCTGCGTAGCGCTTGACTCAGATTCATGTGATAACACTTGCAAAGTTCTCATTTTATGATGACTGCGCTCAAATTCACACACAAACAAGAATGACCTACCACACAGTATTGCCTTGCTCCTTCATTGCGTAGCTACTGGCTGATAAAATATGAGTTAGCACAGAGAAGGAATAACTCAGCACTATCACCCCCAAGTGTAATCTACAGAGAGCAGATCTTCTCTGATTTCTAGGATAAAGGGCAGAATATTTTCACTAGAGTGGATCAAACCTTCACAAGTGCCAAACAAGCACATCAAAATGCATTTGGAAAGAGCTACAGAAGAATTAAAAAAGAGGCACTTCAAACACAGCAGTATCTCTGCAATCTGTTACAGCACTCTTACAGCCAGAGAGAATTCTGACCAGCTTCTCCTGGATAACAAATGCTGTGGCAATTACAGTCCAAGCATATTTAATGACCGTCAATGTCTAGATGGAGATCTGTGACAAGTGGTGTCCCTCAGGGGTCCATACTGGGACCAGTGCTGTTTAATATCTTCATCATTGATATAGACTGTGAGATTGAGTAGTCTCCTTGCCCTACCACAGCTTCCAACTCCTCCTTCTTATTTCCCATGCTGCGTGCATTGGTGTAAACGCACTTCAGCTGGGCTGGCAAACCTACAGCCCTCGTAATAGGATTTCTTCCCAATTGAGTGGTCCTTGGGTTAACTAAGGCCACCGTGCCAGTTTCCTGCTCACCATCCCCAGGGGAACTCGCCCCCTCACACTTAGTGGTGATACATTGGTGGTCCTGGCCAGCACACCACCCCTTTGACACTGAAGTCCCACCTCCAGGCTCACTCCCATCTGGCCTCCATACCCTCCCCCCTCACATCTAGTTTAAAGCTCGATTTATGAGCTTAACTAGATTTTTAGAGAGGGCTTTAGCCCCCCTAGGAGACAGGCATGTCCCGTCCCTAGTAAGAAAGCCTTGGGGGTGCATGGGCCTCCCCATGATCAAAGAACCTGAAGCCCCTCTTTTCACACCAGTCCCTGAGCCAGTCATTAATCAATTTCTTCTTCCTCACTTCTTGCTCCTCATTCCTTAGTATTGAAATGGAGCTAACTACTACCTGTGCCCCAGAGCCCTCAATCATTCTCCCTAGAGCCCTGAAGTCCCTCTTAACAGCTTTAGGCTTCCTATGCTCCATGTCCTAGAAACCCTGACAAGAGCACTCTTAAAATAAAACCCTGGCCTTCAACTTTGATTTTGCCAAAGCAGTGTTTTCTAAAATGAAACATTTGCACACCGTACCATAGAGTCATGGAATCAGAAAGATTGGAAAAGTCCTCTGAGCCCATCCAGTCCAACTGTCAGCCCAACCCGACGTGCCTGCTAAACCATGTCCCAAAGTGCCATGGCCACATGATTTTAATTATTCCAAGGATGGAGACCTCACCCCTGCCCTGGGCAGCTTCTGCCAATGCTTCACCACTGCGTCAGGAAAGAAATTATTCCCAATATCCAATCTGAAGCTATTTCTGCTCATCCCATCCCTTGTTACTTGGGAGAATAGACCAACACCCACCTCATCACAATCTCCTTTCCAGGAGCTACAGAGAGCAATAAGGTCTCCCCTCAGCCTCCTCTTCTCCAGGCTAAGCAGCCCCGGGGCCCTCAGCCGCTCTTCATAAGGCTTGTTCTCCAGGCCCTTCCCCAGCTGCCTTGCCCTCCTTGTGCTGTTTGAGTGTGCAGGTGGGTTTTATTTTCCTGTTTGCTTGCAGAGGAATTAAAAAAAAACCCAAACACAACTGCAGGTGTGAAAATGGATAGAAAAGTTTCCCTCATAACTAGGCAGTACTTGGTAACCACAGATCATATGGTATTTGAACGGAAAGGTGGTTCCGTGTGTGTGTATGGATGGACCTGGACAGTGACATGGTGGAGTCAAAAGCAGCAGGGACATGGAACCATAGAACCATGTAATCTTTTGGTTGGAAAAGACCTTTGAGACTGTCAAGTCCAACCATACCTGTCCACTGCTAAACCATCGCTGAGTGCCTCGTCTGCCTGTCTTTCAAACCCCTTCAGGGATGGTGACTCCATCACTTCCCTGGGCAGCTGTTCCAGTGCCTGAGAAACCTTTTATAGAATTATGAGGTTGGAAAAGACCACTTGGATCATCGAGTCCAACCATTCCTTTCAATTACTAAACCATGTTCCTGAGCACCTCATTGACCTGTCTTTTAAATACCTCCAGGGATGGGGACTCAACCACCTCCCTGGGCAGCCAGTGCCCAATGACCCTTTCTGTGAATTTTTTTTTTCTGGTGTCCAGTCTGACCCTCCCCTGGTGGAGCTTGAGGCCATTCCCTCTTGTCCTGTCCCCTGTCACCTGGGAGAAGAGGCCAGCTCCCTCCTCTCCACAACCTCCTTTCAGGTAGTTGTAGAGAGCAATGAGGTCTCCCCTCAGCCTCCTCTTCTCCAGGCTAAACACCCCCAGCTCTCTCAGCCGTTCCTCATAAGGCCTGTTCTCCAGCCCCTTCACCAGCTTCGTTGCTCTTCTCTGGACTCGCTCCAGAGCCTCAACATCCTTCTTGTGGTGAGGGGCCCAGAACTGAACACAGGATTCGAGGAGCGGTCTCACCAGTGCCGAGTCCAGAGGGAGAAGAACCTCCCTGGCCCTGCTGGTCACACCGTTTCTGATCCAAGCCAAGATGCCATTGGCCTTCTTGGCCACCTGGGCCCCTGCTGGCTCATGGTCAGTCGCTGCCAACCAACACCCCCAGGTCCCTCTCCTCCAGGCAGGTTTCTACCCCTCTTCCCCTGCTCGGTAGCCGCCCAGGGTTGCGGCGCTCCGAGCGCAGGACCCGCCTTTGTCCCGGCTTTGCCGCCCGCCCCGCCCCTCCCCGCCCCGCAGCCCGGGCCGGCGCCGCCATGGAGGCCGGCAGCGAGCGGCACGAGCTGAACGGGCTGGGGGAGCGCGGCGAGGGCGGCGAGCGGGTACGGAGCGGGGCGGGCGGGGCGGGGGCGGCCGCCTGCACCTGCGCGAGGGCGGCCCGGCGGGGCGGCCGGCGGCGATCCCCGGCGAGGCGGAGCGCTGCCCCGCGGCTGTTTCTCCGGCCGGCAGCCGGGGAGATGGGAAATGCCTCGGGGAAGGTGGGGAGGGACTCCGGGGCTGGGAGCGCAGGGCTGGGGGCTCCGGGGCTGCGACGGCGGGGGCGGTTTTCAGCTGAGAGAGGGGAGACTGAGATGAGATCTTAGGAAGAAATGGGTTTTTCTGTGAGGGTGGGGAGGCCCTGGCCCAGGTTGCCCAGAGCAGGGGTGGCTGCCCCATCCCTGCAGGTGTTCAAGGCCAGGTTGGATGGGGCTTGGAGCAACTGGATCCAGTGGGAGGTGTCCCTGCCCATGGAATGAGGTGGAACTGGGTGGGCTTTGAGGTCCCTTCCAACCCAAACCATTCCGTGACTCTCTGTGCTCTGGCTGCCAGCGCGCTCCTGGCATTCCTGCTCCTCAGGAGGTTTTCCTTCTTAAACATCTTCCAGTAACTCAGCAGGGTTTTTGCTGGGATGCCGCTACAAGCGTTACATTTGGTCTCATCTCAGAGACAGGCAGGTGCCCACCGAGGACTGACAATGCAGACCTTTTAGTCCTTGGCACGCTGGCCCGTTGACTCCCACGTGGGTCAGCAGCAAGGCTCTCCCCAGCTCACCCACACTGCTTTCATAGAATCATAGAATCATAGAACAACCAGATTGGAAGAGACCCACCCAATCAAGTCCAACCATTCCTATCAAACACTAAACCATTCTCCTTAGCACCTCGTCCACCCGTGCCTTAAACCCCTCCAGGGAAGGTGACTCAACCCCCTCCCTGGGCAGCCTCTGCCAGTGCCCAATGACCCTTTCTGTGAAAAAATTTTCCTAATGTCCAGCCTGAACCTCCCCTGGTGGAGCTTGAGGCCATTCCCTCTCATCCTGTCCCCTGTCACTTGTGAGAAGAGGCCAGCTCCCTCCTCTCCACAACCTCCTTTCAGGTAGTTGTAGAGAGCAATGAGGTCTCCCCTCAGCCTCCTCTTCTCCAGGAAGAACCCAGGAGGGTTTTCCGGGTGGCATGAGAAAGGATGGGAAAGTTTGGCAGGGGTATCTGCACAGGAGATTACTGAACGCCTGAGTAGAAGGAATTGCTTAAAGGGATGAGCCTGTGTGGGTTTCTTTTTTTTTCATACAGTAATCCAAATAAGAGCAAGACAACAAGTACCCAGCGTTTTACTACTCCATGTAGTCAAAACACGACCAGAGATCTTCACTGGAAAGCATTTCATCCAGTATTCTTTTTACACCTAGATGATGTTTTCCAAGCACGCCACTTAATCCAAAAAGCCAGACTGGTGAAAGACTGTCTTTTATGTTGTTTTGGAAGAGACTGTACTCTTAAAAGCAGCTCTTATTCCAACTCGAGACTTTGCCAGATAGAAATGGGTGTACTAAACCACCCTCTGCGTCACTGGTCAAACTTTCTGGTTGCAGACAGACTGGACTGATTGTGTAGCAGATCTGCCCGTCCTTCCTCTCTCCCTTCCTGACAAACCGTTGTAGTCACGAATGTTGTACCAAGAGAAAAAAATCTTGGTTTTAATAAATCCTGGAAAGTACCTAAAGAGAATCAAGGCCAGGGTATGCAGGTCAAACGGGTGGCCTGAAGGGGTTTCCTTTAAACCTCTGACTTCTCAGCAGTTTTCTTTCTGTATTAAGACAGGGTTGTGATTACATCACAAGTCCTAGTTATGGGTATTTATGTTTTCAATTTGGTCTGCTCCAATAATTTTTCTGCGACTTTCCTCTTTTACTTCACTTTCAGTTGCAAGCAATCATTGTTTTGTTAGGTCTTTCCAGTGGAAACTGCAAGTTCTGTGTGAGTGTCATAAAATGAGTAAGAGAGGAGGTGTACTATTATATTGTATTGTACATATACAGTGGCACCGCAGAGAATTTTAGGGACATTTTTCACCCCTGCTCCCACCCTCCAAAAAAAGACAAGAAGTGTATATGGGGTAGCACAGACAGGGACAGATTTCTTAACAACCGGTGTGTGAACAGGAGATACCTTAAATCTGACCAACTTCACAATTCACACAGCTAAACCTGGGAAGACCACAAATCCACAGATGCCTGAATCTTCAGTGTTGGAGTCAAAAGTGCCTAAGTGTCTGCTTTTAGGAGTGCTCGTAGGCATTGTGGCTTGGACCACCCTGGTTTGCTTACTGCCCATCCTAGCACCTGCCCTCTCCTCAGGAGAGATTCACTTGCACACCTTCAGCGACAGCCTGCTGCCTTCTCTTACAGCAGAGCTGTCATGAGATGCAGGTATAGCTGTCTTACCTCCAAAGCATTATAAAAGCACAGAAAATTTAAAAAGACCGGTTAAGCCCACTGTAATTATGAATCAGTGGTTGCACA
Organism: Phaenicophaeus curvirostris; assembly: GCF_032191515.1. NCBI lineage: Eukaryota > Metazoa > Chordata > Aves > Cuculiformes > Cuculidae > Phaenicophaeus > Phaenicophaeus curvirostris. The sequence continues at coordinate 1,768,625 of NC_091402.1, read as the reverse complement.
GTGGTTTAATGTGCTTTGTTTTTACTACATTGCTAATTTTTAGCAACTGTCAAAGAAGCAAGAAATTCCTTCCTTCTAGTGTGGGTTTGGCCTGGTGCACCTTGCTGACAAATAGGGATGATCACACTTGGCTGCTGCTTCTGCAAAGGATCTGTTTGCACAAATGCAGATTGTAACTGCTTTTTCATCTTCCCTTGCTTGCTTCCATGTTCATGGTCCATATGGACACAGATAGATTATGTGTGTTAGAAAATCATAGAAACCTAGAATGGTTTGGGTTGAAAGGGACCTCAAAGCCCATCCAGTTCCAACCCTCTCCAACTTGAACCCCTCCAGGGGTGGGGCAGCCACCACTTCCCTGGGCAACCTGTGCCAGGGCCTCCCCATCCTCACAGGAAAACGTTTCTCCCTATGATTTCATCTCAATCTCTCTTCTTTCAGCTTAAAACCATTCCTTCTCGTTCTATCCCTGCCCTCGCTGATCTAGACCCCTCCCCAGCTCTCCTTTAGCCCCGTTTTTAATATGAATCTAGTTTAATGTTTCCAAGTTATCAGGAAATGCTTGTTGAAAAGAAGAACTGTGAAAACAAGAATTGGACAGTAGGAAAGAGCAGCTCTGGAGTAGTTGGCTTCTATCATTGTCATGTTATTACTAAGAGTGTATTCAAGATTGTAAATTTATTCATAAGGAATTTTGGGACAGCAGTTTTGGCATCATGCTGCAAGTAGCAAACTTCAGATTTGCGGGAACTTGAAATAGTTTTACTGCATATAGAATTAAATGACATGTTTTAAAGTATTGCTTGTATCATATATATTATGTTACTTATATATTGAAACTATTGATGGTAAGTTTTTGCTTGCTTGTTTTTAAGTAGCTGTAAGAAACAATCAGTGCTTTAACAACACAAGTAGACAGCCCACAGTCCAGTTGTGAGAAACAGCATCATAAGACCAAATCACTGGAATCAGCGGCAGCAATGTGAGACAGAACAAAAATCGTGCCTGCAAAAGCTGCTGTTTAAGTAGCTGTACAAGGTTTAAGTTATTACTTCGTTTCACAAGGTTAGCCATCAGGTGTGCTGATTATTTTTAAGTCATTTAGTGACTAAAAATATTATAACTTGGTCCTGTAACCAGTACAGCTGTTGGAAAACAGTGCTCTGCCCTGAGCTAACATTCCTATTTTTCCCCACTAACTTTTTGCCCTCAGCAATCAGCACAGTTACTGCTTTTTTTCCCTTAATATGGCCATGCTTTTGTATTTTCTGTCTTTCCATATAGAAAGTGACTTCTCAGGCTTCTGAAGATGCTAGAAAATTGATGCTGGCTATGAAATATGAACACAGGCTGAGTTTTTCCTCTTTTTTTTTTTTTGTGTGTGTGTAGCTGTACTGTTTCAAGCTGTGACTGCAGGAATCCCACAAGCTAATTAGCGTTACACTTGGTTAGTGCTTAGATGTTCAGATTTCCATCCACAAAAAAGAATTCCTACAGGAGATGTAACTGGTGATTCAGCCGAGATGTAGGGTTTTTCTCTCTGAGTCAGTGCTAAGCTGAACTAATGATCTCATGTTTTATTGAGGGAAAAGAAATAATGCCTTCTGGGGAGGTGTGCGAAGGATCTGATCATCTGTGACATAGCTGACATAGCTGAAATATTTTTTGTTGGAAGAATATTATTCTTCTTCATAGAATATTTTCTCTGTTTTTCTAGATCGTGCCCATAGGAGGGCGGTTGGAACTGGATGGGCTTTAAGATCCCTTCCAAACCAAAGCATTCTATGATGTTATGATCAGCAAGACTTCTGAGGCAGAGGGGAAATCCAATTTCAGAGTGGCCATGTGCAGCCCTTTGCATTTTCAGTCTGTAGGTGATGGAGATGTGGACTGGAAATCCACATCTATGGGGATTATTAGATGACTATATAAAGTCACTATTCAATCCTGTTACCATAGGGTTGATCTTGGAAAAAAATAAAAGTGAAGTTCTGAAATTGTCTTCTGTTTTAAGTCCTTTTATATCTGATCCTCCTTTTTTTCCTGCTGTAACGCTAAAAGACCTGGAAAAGTTTGCCAGACAGAGTTTTTCTTAAAGGTCAAGACTTCAAAAACTTAGGAAATTATTTTAAACAGAAGGGTTTTTTAGCATCTTTTAAACAGCTTGGGTTAGACAGACTATTGCAGAACCCAGCACTGTCCGCTCTGAGATCAGGATGACTCAGCCTTTTATGAACGCCGCTTCATTATTACATGTCATCTTTCCATTATTTTAAAACTAGGACTGCCCTGGAACACAGTAATTTGAGGAAGCTTGCTCCATGGCGTTACAAACTGAGAGGTCATGTTGTTCAACAAGCTTGCCCGCTCTCATTTTGAATCAAGGCTGTTTGGCTGTTAAAGGTGTCTAAAAGTTGCCCTATAATTGCAGTACTTACTGAGCTAAAATGGAAAGAGAGCTGTATGCAGAGTTAGAGCAAGCCAAGTGTTGTGCATACGGTGTTCCGGAGCAAATGTACAGCAGGCCAAGAACCTTCTGATGGTTTAAAGAAGGTGTGATTAATCAGAAGCACAGTCCTTAGAAACCTTGTTTGGAATATGTAAGGAATAATCAGCATTATATTCCCAATTATACTAAACAAAACTGTCTCTCTCCTGTACTTTTTATTATAAATGTGGTCTACTATGTCGTGGTTTAAAGTTAGAACTCCGTGAAAGTGTTTACTGCTGATAGTGTACCAGTACTAAAATAAGTGCTTGTATCTTGGCCCAGAAAGCCAACCATATCCTGGGCTGCGTGCAAAGCAGTTGGGACCAGCAGGGTGAGGAAGGGGATTCTGCTCCTTGGCTCTGCTCTGGTGAGACCTCACCTGGAGCCCTGCATTCAGTTCTGGCGTCCTCAGCACAAGGAAGGACATGGAGCTGTTGGAGGCCACGGAGGCAATCCAAGTGCTGGAGCACCTCCTGTACAAGGACAGTCTGAGAGAGCTGGGGTTGTTCAGTCCAGAGAAGAGAAGGATGTGAGGAGACCTTAGAGCAGCTTCCAGTACTGCTAGGGGCTCCAGGAAAGCTGGGGAAGGGCTCTTGATCAGGGAGGAAAGGAAGAGGATGAGTGGGAACAGTTTTCATCTGAAAGAGGGGAGATTGAGATGAGATCTTAGCAAGAAATGTTTTGCTGTGAGGGTGGAGAGGCCCTGGCGCATGTTGCCCAGAGCAGCGGTGGCTGCCCCATCCCCGGAGGTGTTAAAGACCAGGTTGGATGGTGCTTTGATCACCCTGATCTGGGGATGGACCGGGATGGGCTTTGAGGTCCCTTCCAACCTAACCCGTTCTATGATTCCATGATCTTTTCAGAGCTCAGATACGACACTCTGGGCCTGATATGTGAAACATGTTGGGCTTCAAGTCCTGCAGTCCAAGCTGATATCAAGTAGTTGCAATTACAAATTGCAGATCAAAATTAAAGCTACTCAAGCTGTATTTCTGGCTGATGATTGGCAGTTTCTGGTTCTCAGTATTCACTTAGGATGAGAGGGAATGGCCTTAAATTGCACCAGGGGAGGTTCAGATTGGATACTAGGAGAAATTTCTTCACTGAAAGGGTTCTCAGGCACAGGCAGGGGTGGCCCAGAGCAGCGGTGGAGTCTCCATGCCCATAGGGGTTTAGAAGATGGGTAGCTGAGGTACTAGGGGGTGTGTTTTAGTAGTGGACAGGTGTGGTTGGAACCTTCGATCTCAAAGGTCATTTCCAAACAAATGATTCTATGCTTCTGTGATACCAATAGAGAAGGAATGAATACGTGAAGTTCCACTCAAGATCCAAGTGATTTCTTTTCTCCTACATTCACAGGGCAGAGTGACCTAAACAAACACTTCAAGTGAGTTCTAAGAGGGAACAGAAAGTAGGTGTCACTTCCAGCAGTGTTTTTCCCTTCTGGGTTCCAGGTGACTGGCATGTCTCAAACTCCACCTCTCCTCTCTGGACACACCAGCTGGTGCCACTTTGGGAAATTTGGGTCAAGTTGGACAAGAAAATGAACATTAGTCTTGTGCTTTCCTGCTTTTTGGTCAGACTTCCAACCTGATAATGTGGCCACTTCAGCAGGCACTAATGCTTGATCAATACCCTTTTGAGCTGTATAAATTTTGTCACAAGAAGTGTTTTAATGCTCCATTAGAAGCAGGAATCCTTACTATAACAGCCACTGTGTTCAGCAAAGATACTTGGCTATTTATTTTCAGATTTTTCCATTTTCAGGGCTGTTCCCTTCCTATTGAATCACCAGATGGGTCTTAGGCGTGATTCATAAAACTCAGCTTCCAAGGACATTTTCCTCAATGCCACTCTTAGTTATCTTTTAATAAATGTAATGAATAAATCCTTTCTGTATTTCAAAGGGACTGGGTTCTCCTGAATGTACTGTTAAAATAAGGAGTGAAGCAAAGCAGCGGGAAAGTCCGTACCAGCACAGAACGACTGCGTATCCAGTTCCAGTCGATCCTGCTCTGAGGGTTCAGTCTTAGAGAAGCCAAGCATCTCAGCTTTATCCTTGGAAACAGCAGCGTGCTGGGCAAACAGAGCCTACTGCCATGCAGAGATGCAGAGCAGTCCTGTCTGTGGGGACAGCAAACTGTCACTGTGAAAATAAGTTCTTCCACAGGGGATTCTTCTGGTCACAGAGGGAGCAAGAGGGGAGGCTTTTCACTCCTCTCCTTTTTATAATTGTGCGTAGACTATCATGGCAGGTTGTTCTGCTGAGAAGTGGATGCTTTGTGGACAACAAGGGACCTGAGGGCAGGCTCTTACTGACAGGGAAAGGCAGTTCCAGCTACACCTGGCTCTTATGAGCACACATATGAGCACACATGCTGTTTTTCCTCAGGTTCATTTGGTGATACCAGCTGAAGGAATCAGCCTGTCTGTATCAGGTAATTTGAATATTGGAAGCATGTGGTGAGGTGTTTTGATTACATGGAGACTGAAGCAGGTCAAGTGGAATATGTACTATTCCCTTGCCAAGTGACACCTGCAGGAAAAGCTGTACTTCACACACGTCCTAGTCTCCACAAGTTTCCCTTTTGTGCTCTGCAGCCCATCAGGAGATAACAGCCCAGCCAGTGTCATTCAGTGCTGGGGCTTCATGTGTTGCTGCATGCTTGGAATCTCTCTGAAACTGTAAAGCCACATAACTAAGATTCCATATAATTTCTGTTGTACATGACAGCAATTATCCTGAGGTTAAGGCAGCAGCTCTCCATTCATTGCCTGTCTATATTGCTGTGGAACACATAATCTGGTCTCAAAAACTGCTGCCACACTGCTGACTGTGTTTGGTTCAATATTTCTGGCAGTTGCCTTCAACTTGTGCCAGGAAGACCAGGCTGATTTACTTTTTTTTTCGGTTTTATCATGTTTCAGCACAAGTTAGGAGACTGCATTTCAACATCAGGAGATGGGAAATGATTGTTTCTGGGCTTTCATGATTAGACATCCTCTTTCCTGACAGAAGGCAAGATCACAGGCTGAGATAAAGCTGTACAGTAGAACCAACGTTTCAGTCTTCCATATGCCTAGTTCCAATTCTGAGCTGCTTTCAGGATCAGTAGCTGAAAGCCTCTCAACAGAGTAAAATGCCATTTTTTGGAATCTAAATGTAGTAAATAGCTGGGTTGTCATTCCAGGAATAATCACAGAATCGTAGAATCACTAGGTTGGAAAAGAACTTTGAGATCATCAAGTCCAACTGTGCTTGTCCACTACTAAATTGTATCCCTAAGTTTTGCTCTAGTTTTAGCAGCTCTCTATGTTTCAATGTCTTCTCCATTTGTTGCAGTTCAGAAGTGAATCAAACTCTTTCTTCCACCACAAAACTACCATAACCTGCCGTTTCTGCCTGCAACTTGACCATACAGACGATTAGCAAACAGCAAGGTCTTGAACGTAGGGCATCACTTAGCTCCAGGAAAAAAGATAACAGTATCTGTTCTTTACAGAGAAACTGTCTTACATGGTGGAGTCACAAATGTAACAGAAAGGAAGATGTAGCCCAGAATATTTACTCTTGTGTAGTTAAAAAGAGTAGCCATGCAGCCCTGTCAAGTGTGATCACGTTCCTACTTGGGGTGAAAACAAAGAAACCAGCTGTCATGTATTCACTGCAGTCCCCTTCCATCAGGATTAAGAACTGAGTTACAGCCACCTGTGTATCTTTTGCCCGTGTTACACACTGTGGCCTCATAGACCCAACAGATATTTTAAAGCCAGTATTTTTGTCAGGAAAGAGTTAATTAGCTACTAGACATAGGAAAAAAACTTCCTTTATAATGAACTTGTGACAAAATAGTCTACTGAGAAGAGCTCCTTTTAAATTCCTTCCCAGAAACTGAATTTTCTGTTTCACGTGTAGTTCCCCATCCCCTGTGATACTGCCGGTGTTAGGTAACCAAGAGCAAATTGTGCATGTGTTTGGCTTTTTACTGTACAACAAACGGTGACAAATGTTAGTTTGGGTTTTACTGTTGAGTACTACCAGTGCGTTTTCCATGCTGCTTTCCCTAAGAAGATGAACATCCACACCTGGTGGATGGTGTACGAGAATTACGGGGATTCTTACGAAGCATCCAAATGCTGTAGCGGTTTAATGGGGTGGGGTGTGGGAGGAGGAGGCTCTCCTTGAGGAGACAGAAGGTGGTGAGTGTGGGACAGGTTCCCCACCCAAGATTTTGCACTTTTTGATTGTGGGAAGTAGACAAAACTTGGATGAGTATCGAATTCTTCCTGGCTGAAGTTGGTATCTGTCTCAGAGCCATTTAAAGAAGCTGCCTGCATGGAGCTACAGTGCTGTGGCTTCTTTCTCTTTGCAGAAAAAAAGTCTGCTGCTGGCTGCCCTGTGACATTTTTGTCTCTGTAAAATATTTAGATTGTGGTTGATTACAATGTGTCTGGTGAAAATAGGTCAAGTTTGGTATTTTAGCGCCCTGGAAAAACTGGCAATATTTTGCCATGTGCATCAATATCTATTTAAAAAGGCACTTTAAAGTCTGGACAGTGGCAAACCTGGCTTGGCTGTTGGAAATTTTATAGTTATTAGTGCTGCTGCTGAAGAGACTAATTAGAGAGTGTTTTCTGCGTTCAGACTAACCTTCAAGGAGAGACTTTCCTCGCAGTATTTTCTGGCAAACAGGGACACATTTGTACAGTAAAAAGGTCTCTAAGAAGCAGGTTGAAACAAGTCAGCTAGAGCAAGTTTGGTCTTAATGTATTTGTATATGATTTTTGAAAGTAAAGTCTAGAAGTAAGAGCAGCGAGAATGAACTTCTTAATCTGTTCAGAGACTGCAGAAAAGAAGGCTACCTAGGCTTTCTTCATTGCAGAGTTGGGCATCTAAGTCTAAACTTGTCACCCTAGGCTGCATCTAAACCGTAGCAAAATAGGTACCCTGGGAGATGAGCTGTCAAATTCTGAGCTGAGTCATGTGAATTGTCATCAGGAAACACTTTATTCACCCTGCCAGGTTAACCAGCTCTGGGTTTGCCCTGCAGGTGTTTTTTATTTTCCTGTTTGTTTGCTGAGGAATTAAAAAAACCAAAACATAACTGCTGGTGCAAAAATGGTAAGAAAAGTTTCCCTCATAATTGGGCAGTACTTTGCACCTGCAGATCGTGTGATATTTAAATGGAAAAGCAGTTCCCTGTGTATGGATGGACCTGGACAATGACATGGTGGAGTCAAAAGCAGCAGGGAAGGTGGTCAAGCAAACCCATACAGTGGCCAGCTTCCACACAAATCCTTAAAATAAGACTCACGGAATCATAGAATGGTTTGGTTGCAAAAGACCTTTGTTCGTCAAGTCCAACTGTACCTGTCCACTACTAAACCAGATCCCTGGGTGTCTTGTCTGCCCATCTTTTAAATCCCCTCAGGGATGGAGACTCTACCACTGCCCTGGGCAGCCTCTGCCAGTGCTTCACCACTCTGTCAGGAATGAAACTTTTCCTAATATCAAAGTTAAACCTCCCCTGGCACAACTTGAGGCCGTGTTGTCCTGTCCCATCACATTTTACTTGGGAGAAGAGCCCAGCACCCACCTCACCACAACCTCCTTTCTGGGAGCTGCAGAGAGTGATGAGGTCTCCCCTCAGCCTCCTCTTCTCCAGGCTAAACAGCCCCAGGGCCCTCAGCTGCTCCATGGCTGATCCAAGCCAGGATGCTGTTCTCCTCCTTGGCCACCTGGACCACTGCTCACTCATGTTCAGCCACTGTCGACCAGCAACCTCAGGTCCTTTTCTGCTGGGCAGCTTTCCAGCTGCTTTTCCCCAAGCCTGGAGCACTGCATGGGATTGTTGTGTCCCAAGGGCAGGACTTGGTACTTGCTCTTGTTGAACCTCATACTGTTGGTTTCAGCCCATGGATCCAGCCTTTCCAATGGCAGAGGGTGAATTTAATAAATATTTGTATTTTTAATCATACCTTTAGGTGTAAATTAATTACAATGTTTCCTTGATTGATAGTTTTACCGTGTTTTTTCCTCCCAACTTTTCTCATTGCAAACTTTTCAGCTGTTTCATTCTTTCCTTTTCTCATAGTAGAAATACGCTGTCTGTTCAGACCGATTCTACAAGCTAGAAAAAGCATATTTATCTGCCGAAGTGGAATGCAGGCACTGTTTTCTGCTGTCTTATCAGGTGGAGGACAGTGGTAACGGTGAAAGACCCCATACAGCTCTGTCTTTTTCAGTACGATCACAGACATCAGTCGGTGTGCCAAGGCATCTCTCGCTCACTACACCAATTAAAAGTAAGTAACTTTTTTCCCTCTTCTCCCTCTAGCGCAGAACATCACAATGGTTTCAAAGAAATGGACCTATGAATATCAACCACTATGCAAATAAGAAGAGCGCCGCAGAGAGCATGTTGGACATTGCCCTGCTGATGGCCAACGCGTCCCAGCTGAAAGCCGTGATGGAGCAAGGACCTTCTTTTTCCTTCTACATCCCACTTATCGTTCTCATCAGCCTGTCACTCACACTGCAAGTTCTGGTGGGAGTGCTCCTCATATTCCTTGGTATGTAGCGGAAGCGAGAACATGTAATTTTCCTCCATGATGCCACCTATAAAGTGGTGTAGAGATTCCTCAATTCTTTTTAAAGAGCTGTTATATTTGAAAGTCTTTGCCTCAGAATTGATTAAAGGTTTTTCTTAAAGCATAGAAATACTGCCACAAAAGGAGTAAGGGGAGCTTTATGTGGAATCTTCAATTTAGATTAACTTCCTCATACTCATTTGCCCAGAGCATGAATATTTTTCTTTGGTCTGAGGAGGAAGGAAGATGCTGAAATACTGTGAAAGAAACATTAATAGACCAGATAGGATCATGCAACCTGTCTCATTTCATAATATTCCTTCTGGCAAGACCTGTTACTTAATCTTATGACTGAAATGTCTTAAGTTCCATTGCATATGTTCCATACCAGTCATATCATAAGTAATATTATAAGAATACATTGTGGACATACAACCTGAAACAGAAGTGAAAGTTGAAATTTTCATATTCTTGTTGGTGTGGTGTCCTCTGTGTTTCTGTGCTCAAATCAAAGGTTTGATAGCAAAGGCATGATAATAATGAACAAAACCCCTGAGGTTTAAATATAAGGAATTATTCAAACATCCTGAATCTCTAGGTGGGGAGCAGTAGAAATGTACTGGTTACTGGTAATTTTCAAACCTGTGTAAAACTGAAATTAAAGCTAAGAAGAAAAGCAGGCAGGATTTCCCCGTAAGAACACACCTCACCTGTTATCCACATACTGTCACAGAATCATAGAACCACTTGGTTGGACAAGACCTTTGAGATCATTTAATCCAACCATACCCGTCCACTACTAAACCACACCCTGAGCACCTTGTCTGCCTGTCTTTCAAATCCCTGTAGGGATGGGGACTCAACCACCTCCCTGGACAGCTGTTCCAGTGCCTGAGAACCTTTTCAGTGAAGACAAGGTTTGAACCTGCCCTGGCACAACTCCAGGCCATTTACTCTCATTCTGTCATCTTTCACTTGGGCAAAGAGACCAACACCCACCTCTCTACAACCTCCTTTCAGGCAGTTGTGGACAGTTATGAGGTCTCACCCTCAGCCTCCTCTTCCCCAGACTAAGCAAACCCAATTCCCTCAGCCGCTCCTCATAAGACCTGTTCTCCAGCCCCTTCACCAGCTTCTGTGACTTCAGAATTTGAAATGTCCTATAATATGAAAACACAGTCCAAGTAGCATCCAGGGACTACAACGAGATTGTTTGGAATTCTGCTTGTATCTAGGGAAACTGCTTTCTACAAAATAAATGTGATGTGATACCTTTAATATATGCTAGAAATCATTTCAAGAGAATGAGTTCCAGTCGGAGTTGTGTTGGCATGTGCTTTGGACACTTTTAATGACACAACTGTAGAATTAGTTTCATCCTCCCTGCCCTTGCCCCCACACCCTTTCCTGTCATAATTGTTGAATTATGGACCTTCACGTTCCTAGAAACTCAATGCAGTGTCTTTGCTGTTTTCAAAATAGTTGTTCCACTATTCAGTATTAATAGCTACAGTGCTGTGAGGCACCAGAACCAGTATTTATCACTAAAAATGGGGTATTTTAAGTGAGTATTGATGGACTAGCAGCACATGTAATTCCTCTACCCTGTGCCTTTTTCTGTAAGGCACAATAGTGATCGAAGTAGCTATAGAACCAGGCTTATTTCATAAAACCACAGAACCATGGAAAGGTTTGGGGTGGAAGGGACCTCAAAGCCCATTCAGTTCCAACTCCCTTGCTGGGACAGGGACAACTTCCACTAGGTCAGATTGCTCATAGCCTCGTTCAGCCTGGCCTCGAACACCTCCAGGGATGGGGCAGCCGCAGCTGTTCATCCAATTCTAGAACAATATCATCACTAAGTGAGCATAAATTTCCCCAAAAGCCCAAGTAAAGCTCCAGAGTGAATGGAGAGACAGGACTCTTTGGGAAATGTGAATTTTCTGGTTTGACCTTGAATAAGTCTTCGGTAGTTCTCTTTGCTATCTTCACCAACTGTGATATTTTCTGCTCTGCTTTTGCAAGGCAAAGTGCAAAAATTACACAGTAACACTTCGAAAGTTCCTAAAAACCTTTGACATTCATTAGCAGTAGCCAGGTCCCTAGACCATAACTTTGGAGAGCTGAACAAAGATACCTGTGAAAATCAGAAGGAACGTTTAGGTTGCAGCATCATTTGAACCCCTCTGAAGGAAATGAAGTCTTCACTCGTAGGAAACTGCTGTGGATCACATATTTTGGTACGAGTGTATGATCATTTATTCTTATAACTTTTTTCTGGGCTTCTCAACAGAGGAAGGACGTGGATCTGTTGGGGTGAGTGTAGAGGAGGCCACAAGGATGATCCAAGGGCTGGAGCACCTCCTGTACGAGGACAGGCTGAGAGAGTTGGGATTGTTCAGCCTGAAAAGAAGAAAAGGCTGTCAGGAGACCTGGGAGCAGCTTCCAGCACTGAATGGGGCTCCAGGAAAGCTGGGGAGGGGCTCTTGATCAGAGAGGAAAGGAACAGATTTCAGCTGGAAGAGGGGAAATTGAGGTGAGATCTTAGGAAGAAATGTTTTGCTGTGAGGGTGGGGAGGCCCTGGCCCAGGCTGCCCAGAGCAGTGGTGGCTGCCCCATCCCTGGAGGTGTTCAAGGCCAGGTTGGATGGGGCTTGGAGCCCCTGATCCAGTGGGAGGTGTCCCTGCCCATGGCAGGGGTGGGACTGGATGAGCTTTGAGGACCCTAGCAACTCGAAGCATTCTATGGTTCTATGATTCAAATCTTTCCCTTTAAATTAATGTATAGGATATGGCAGATATCTCATCTACCATAAATGAAAAGCTTTGAAGCCAATAGTCAGGGTTCACACATGGCATTTACTAAGGTGTAGGTGCCACCTTTGATGTTTCTTGTTAGTCTTTATGTTTTTTGGCACAACTGAAAAAGCAACTTTAATTTCAAGGAGGAAGTTCCTAGAAACCCAAAATACATAAGATGACACAGCTTTTTTCTTTCTTAACAAAACAGACAGAAAAGGCAGTCTCTGCATTTGGCAGAGTTGATACAAGAGCCAAATCCAGGTCCTGGCTCAGAGGATATTCTAGAAAGGGACTGGAAAAAGCAACTTGATGATATTGGAGCTGCGGCTGAGAGAGCTGGGGTTGTTTAGCCTGGAGAAGAGGAGGCTGAGGGGAGACCTCATTGCTCCCTACAACTACCTGAAAGGAGGTTGTAGAGAGGAGGGAGCTGGGCTCTTCTCCCAAGTGACAGGGGACAGGACGAGAGGGAATGGCCTCAAGCTCCACCAGGGGAGGTTTAGGCTGGACATTAGGAAAAATTTCTTCACAGAAAGGGTCATTGGGCACTGGCAGAGGCTGCCCAGGGAGAGGGTTGATTCACCTTCCCTGGAGGTGTTTAAGGCACGGGTGGACGAGGTGCTAAGGGGCATGGTTTAGTGATTGATAGGAATGGTTGGACTCGATGATCCGGTGGGTCTCTTCCAACCTGGTTATTCTATGATTCTATGATTCTATGAATAATGTAAATATCAGTGAAACATTTATACATTTCTTGGTTGAAGGCATCTCCCTGGAGGTTGTTTCAGTTGAGAAGGCTTTGTGGCTGTTAACATGTTCCTTGTTTTATGTTACACAATAATTTCTCAGTGTATGCTGAGACACTGCTTTTTTAAGCTTGCTTCTGCCCGTCATTGGCAAAAGGGCTTCCATCTCTGTAAGTTTTATCTTTGTCATATCAAGAATAAAGAGGGTGTCCAGCAGCCCCAGCTATGACGTTGGGCTGAGGCAGAGTTCACAGACCACTTAGTGAACAGTGAGATTCCTCGGGCACTCAGCCTGCTCTGTGGGGTTGGTGATGGCTAGAGGTTTCGCACACTGGAGGTGACAACACCCTCAGCTTACAGCAGTGGCTGTTGGAGCGATGCTGTTGTGCCAGGGTCAGAAGGACTGAGGATGGGAAATAGAACATGGAAGTAAAAAGATACAGGCATCATAGCTATTTGGGTTGTCCTACGCAGGGACAGGAGTTGGACTCGATGATCCTTGTGGGTTCCTTCCAACTCAGGACATTCCATGATTCCAGCTTGCTTTTCACTGTGTGTATTTGCTAGTTTTGGCCTGCAGGAGCAGTTTGCCTTTCTATCCAGCCACCAAATTCTGCCTCTTACAGGCTCTCACAAGTCCAAACAAAAGTGTGTGCAACCATCAAGTTTCTTTCCTTGAGACAGTTTTATCCCTGGAGCTACCAGTTCTCACATTTCTCTACTAGGGATTGAAAGCTTTTCCTCCTTCAAAAGTGCCTTTCACAAAAACAGTTTGAAAAATAGTCACCAGACTTGTCCTTGAAAGTGATTTGGCAATCTTAACTTTTTGGAAGCAAAGCAAAGAATGTCTTGGAATAGCTTAAGTGACACGAAATCATAGTAATCAAATCCTACTATAATAAAATACTTAAAGGATAACTGTTAACATTTCACAAACACCCTCATCTTACGTACTGTAATCACAGAGATAGGATTATTGCAATTGTACTCCAAAATTCACAAAGTAAAATTTAACACCAGAAGGACATGGATCTGTTGGGGTAAGTCCAGAGGAGGCCACAAAGATGATCCAAGCTCTGGAGCTCTTCCCATATGAGGACAGGCTGAGAGAGTTTGGGTTGTTAAGCCTGGAGAAGAGAAGGCTATTGGGAGACTTTAGAGCAGCTTCCAGTACTGAAAGGGGCTCCAGGAAAGCTGAGGAGGCGCTCTTGATCAGGGAGGAAAGGAACAAGATGAGTGGGAATAGTTTTCAACTGGAAGAGGGGAAATTGAGTTGAGATATTAGGGAGAAATGTTTTGCAGTGAGGGTGGGGAGGCCCTGGCCCAGGTTGCCCAGAGCAGGGGTGGCTGCCCCATCCCTGGAGGGGTTCAAGGCCAGGCTGGATGGGGCTTGGAGCCCCTGATCCAGTGGGAGGTGTCCCTGCCCATGGCAGGGGCGTTGAACTGGATGGACTTTGAGGTCCCTTCCAACTCAAACCATTCTATGATTCAGAGCACCACCCAACCTGGCAAGCAGTACTAATCTTTTCTGCCCTTTCTTTGGGCAAAGGGACAACTTTGAAAGTGTCAGTTCACCTTTGAGCATGGTTTCTTTTAAATCATGATGCACATTAGGCCATTCTTGCCTTTTCTTATTTACACCAATTGTCTGAAATGCCTTTCTTTCATACTTCAGGATTAATTACTTTGTGTTCTTTATTCCGCTTCATTCACATGACGGTACTAGAGGCCTTTCAGGTACTGTTGGGATGCGGGCATCCACACAGCTCCAGATGCTTTACAGACATGTATAAACTCTTTTTCAGGGTTAAGTACTGCTGAGCTTAAATTATTTCATGCCTACACAGGTCTGCAGTAGCTTAAGCAGAAAGTCCTGTGCTGTTAGACTATGCTGCTTTAGCAAACAGGGCTTGAACAGGTGCCCAGAATTCCTTGAAACCAAACCAGCATTAGATTTCCTAATTGGGGACACCAAGTGAACTTGGCTTTTAATTCTTCAGCATCACGAGTGTGTTTGCCACCAGCTCAATTGACTGTTTCAACAAGCCAGGGAGCCTTGGTTCTGCGGGCGAGTTCTGCAGTGCTAACAGAACTGTTATGTTAAAAGCGAAAAGTTTGTCTCATGCAATAGAGTTATAAGCTACTCATCTATGCATGTGCCTGTCAGAAGGAGCTCAGGGTTTTATTTATGTTGCTGGAAATGCCTGTCAGGTATAAACTTCCTCCTGTATGTGCACACACAAGCTCCAGTGATCTATGCAGTTAAGAACTAGGAGTCTTAATAGACAAAAAGCATGTGCTCCACTATTCATCATTATTAAAATGTACTCCAATATTCATCATCTCTCATTCTAACAGCATCTAGCAAGGGGTTTACACTGCAGAGCCCTGACTCCAGGGGAACACAGAGAATATCTTGGGTTTTCACATGATGCCGGACAAGCACCTCCAGACTTCTTACTGTCCTGTGCAAGTACACTCTTTACTCCATCATCAAGGCTGTTATCGGTCCAATGGAACTCATTTCTGTGTTTTCACAAGCCCTGGAATCAAAGCTTAAATTGAATTAATCCTCTCTCCCTTGTGTGTTCCTCCCTCGCTCATTAGCAGATGGACTAAAGAACAATGCAAGAAACAAAAGGAAACGTTTGTACAGCTGATGCTCTCTGTGAAAAGGACCTCAGCTACAGTGCTTTGAAATCTTCCTCTGTTTAACAGATACAGGCTTTCTAAAACCACAACCAGGGCAAAAGCAGGGACTGCAGCTGGGAAGGGCACCAGTACTAAAAGACCGGGCTGTCAGAGAAGAACTTGCAGCATTTTAGCTACAGGGCGTTTAACTTCATTCCATCCTGTTAGGGCTTCAATCTTCATGTTTTTAAGAGTGAAATAATTTTTACATGCCTAAAGTCTGCAACTGAACTCGATTTAGAGAGATCAAGGACTCAGAAGATTTCTAGTAATGGCTGTGTATTCATTACTTCCCATGTGCATCCACAGAGATTAGATACTAATTACTGGGAGCTAATAGACTCCTTGTGGTTGAAACCTTCCCCTTAGTGCTTTTACTGACGCTGCAGAATCTTACTTCCCTTTTAAGTATGATTGATGCAAATAGCTCAGAGTAAGAGAAATTCTTGAACTCAAAAGTAGTGAAGACTTTTATTCTGGATTTTGAAATATACATATGATTAAAACTTTTTTCCCTTTTCTCTTTGAAGTAAAATATGACCTTAACAACCCTGCAAAACACGGAAAGCTGGATTTCCTCAACAACCTTGCAACAGGACTGGTGTTCATCATAGTAGTTGTGAATATTTTTATCACTGCCTTTGGAGTGCAGAAGCCGGTTGCCGGGTCAGCATCAAAGCAGTAATTACAAGGTGAGCGTGGTCTCTCTGTACGCTAGGGCTTAACTTCAGAAATAGCCATGAGCTTATCTATACAGTTCTTGCATTCGCAGGTAAATGAATTTACTTCAGACTACTGCAAAAGCAGAAGTTGCCAGGAACTGCTGAGTTCTTACAGTGTGTTTGTAAACGTACAGTTCAAAAGTTGATGGCAGTGTCTTACTTTGTCAGGGGCCCCTGGCATTTGTCACACATAGGACATGTGATGATTTTCCAGCTGGCTTAGCCGCTCCTTTTCCTCATTGCTGACTAAGCTAAGAAGGGAAATAACATTGTTTTGCTTCCTCCAAATGCCTCTGCCTTGTGTAAGAAAGATTTGCCATATACTGCGTCCAGTCTGTTACAAACACTGAAGGCTTTATCCAAATAACCAGGGCTCTTGAGTCCAAGATAACGCCACTACACATCCTGGGAGCCCTTCTGTTCCTGTGTAGTAAGTGTGGCTTTTCGGTCCTGCCAAGCTGCAGGGCTTGTGCTTTGTGGGGGACCTGACCTGTGAAGATGTGCACTTTATATGAGACGTGGTCATTTACAACAATATTTTTTTCTCTACCTGCATTTTAAAGTTTGTTTTTCACTTATACAGAAGGATAAACGTAGGAAGAGTGAGAATCAACATGGGTTTCTCCCTGGAGTCACAGCTGTGATGAACAATTTGGGAGTAGATAAACCAAAATTGTAGGCTCATAGCCCAAGAAGCACTATGGTCCAACATCTGCCTTTGAAGTAGCACTGCTAGGTCTGTGTGTACCAACATTGCTCTGGCTCTTTATCTTCCAAATATCAAATCACATACAGGAGATCTGCTGAAGAAGGAAATAAATTACTTTCCTGGCACACCATGTGCACAGGCTACTACACAGACAGCCCATGCGTCTAACTTCAGTGGTGTGAGCTAACTTTGCCCAGAGCAGTGGTGGCTGCCCCGTCCCTGGAGGGGTTCAGGGCCAGGTTGGATGGGGCGTGGAGCCCCTGCTCCAGTTGGAGGTGTCCCTGCCCATGGCAGAGGGGTGGAACTGGATGGGCCTTGAGGTCCCTTCCAATCCAAACCGTTCCATGATTCTAGATGAAGCCCTTTCCCCATTAATAAGATGATACAAAGCATTCAAACCACTAATCTGAAGATGAATGGCACAACAGAAATGTGCAACAGGAATGCAAACCAGACAAAAATCTATCAGGATGCTAAGCAACATTGGGGGAAATTGGTGCAACAAATTACTAAGAAGATGAAGAATAAATTAATTTATTTTAGGATGTGGGGAGAACTGTCTGCTTTAACCAAAATCTGTGAAATTCTTGCAATGAAACAAAATCATTTTATTGTATTTTCTGGCCACAGTCTCTACAAATAAACTAATAAATATGCAAGTTTAGCAGCAAAGAGCTAAGGTAGAACATCCATCTCAGCAGTACTTATTAAAACAGTACTGAAACACTAACCCCAAAACTGCACTGGCAAAGCCAAGCAAACGGAATGAAGGATTATTGCAATGTTAGCTGTCTTCATGGGAAAAATCATTTGCAATAGCCAGGAACAGAGGCAGAGACAGAATCTGAAATGGGCACCAAGAAATTCAAATAATAGGGCAGAAGGCAAAGCAGAATCACAGCCACATCTCTTTTTGATACAGCGGAAGAAAAGCTTAAGAGGGAAGAGAGGAGAACCAGTTTTTATTTATCACACCAGTATATGCTGAGTGGGGAGGAAGGTGAGGTGACAATCCAATCCCAAGGCAGGATTGCGAAGTCAGCTGATATCCAGAAGGAGGTGTCACACACCTTGCCTTCCCAGGATGGGAGAGCTGACCCACATTTCATCTGCTGTTTCTCTACTATGTTCTCTGATGAGGTGCCTCACTGATTCTTCCCAGTACCCGTGCCAGCTCTGCTCGCTTTTTGTTCTCTTGCTGGCTTTTAGGAGATGCTGCTTCTGCAGTATTTCCCAACAACACTGCTGTATTTCTTAATATCGAAGTGCTTTGAAGAACTGTGCAGCAGTTACAGAGTTTGCCGATCATCTGGTTTTTGTGGTACAAGGCAGTTCAACTCTGGGCAGCAGTAAGTGCCAGACTGAACATCACTGTGTGTCAGCTCTTGAAAGATGTGAAGAGCATCCCTGCAAGTTTCTCCCACCTGTCCATGGACTTTGTCTCCTTTCCCCTTCCTTCACACACGTGTGGCTGAATCTTATGGAAACATCGGTGGTTTTGTACAATGTCTTGTTGCTTAGCTTGGCACCGTCTGCCAAGAAGAGGCTCTTCAGCATTTGTGTTTGAGTTTCTCCTCCACTATTCCTTCTGCTCTTCATAACCTGTCAGCCCATAGAGTTTTGTGGCCTAATTATGACCACAATTGTGGATTTCCTAGTCAGGAAGCAAGGTTTTCAGTGAGAAACCAGTTCACTTGTAACTTGTCTTAGATCATCATGAGAGCATGGAGCACAGTTTTGCCTCGTGGGTGGCACTGGCTCATACAGTGGCTCATATCACATATGGCTGCGCATGGCCAGAGGGTGTGTTCACATACAGAAACAGGATTGGTTTAATAGAATTGCAGTGCCTCAGTAAAGGAGAAACGGTATCTGTTTGATGTAACCAAAGGTTATTCAAAGCAAGTTTGCATCTGTACAAAACCAGCAGCTGTGGGATCCTGCCCTCCAAATTCTCACGTGCAGTTTCCTACAAAGTGGCCAATTGTGGTGTATGGGACCTGTGTCTGTTTGCTCCAGACTTGTTAAATGGGCAAGTTCTGAATCATTTTGGAGCATTAGATTTGTTGTTTGCTTATTTGTGCATATTGCCCTTGCTAAAAACTGCCACGGCAGATGGCATCTGCTGCCACCATCTCCTCAAAGTCTTGAGAGAAATGAGCAGACACCACTTTTTGGCTTCACCTTTGCTATTATGCATGATTTTCCAGAGAAAACTCAATTCCCCCTGTAAAGCAAATTTGTTGCTTGCTGTAATCCCTGTATGACTAACATCTCAATATCTTCATTTTGTGTTTCAGAGACCTGAGGCATTCATCCTTCCGTAGATGCCATTTGTGCTTGAGCCAGTTACCCTGGGACAACATGAGAAAAAGAAAATAATCTGGAGAAGCTGGGCATGCAGGGCAGCTTTCTCAAGTTTCAGACAACAAAAACATTTGTGCACCTAACAATTTCCAGTTAATATCTAGACAGGAATCTAAGGAAATATGGATTTTGACCCAAGGACATTGTTTCTCTGGAACATTGGCATTTCCATTTCTGTAGAAACAAATAGTTTTTCAGAAAAGTGGCATAAGCTCACCGAGCAAGGTGGCACTTCCCAGGACTTCCCATTTTCCGTGCCTTTTGGTTTTGTGGCAGTTTGTCCTTTCCAGCGCAGTAAGAAACAGCAGGCATGGCTTCTGGTGTAGTCGCATCGTCCTTCATTTCACTCCCTTGGCACCAAAACTCTGTGCTCTATGGTCCAGCAGTGCTTTTCCTTTGTGATGCGCAAAGGTAGCTGTGCCTTATTGTCTCTTTTTCCACTCTAGCTGAAGGGAAAGTGAGACTAACAGAAGCAGCAGGCTATCGTTAGTCCAGTTTTGCCCACAGGTAGCCAGTTGTCTTCATCTCTGGACCACACTTGACGTTTCCTTCTCCTTTGTGCACAGATGCACCTACTTGTTGATAGTTTCTTGCTGTTAACCATTATGCTCTGTGTTCCATGCATATTTTTGGAAACCCTGTTAGAAGCACTAACTTTTTCTACTCCCGACTGGAAAACTAGAGGATACTGGGTGAACTTCACCCTCTGAACGGGCACTGCGTGCTCAACAGCAATTCAAGTAGCAAACTGAGAGAAGTTTATCACTCTACAACTCTCTTTTCCTTCTTCTCTTCCAAAGATTAATTGCTGCGATTATGTTACTCTTATGAGCTTATAAAGCATCACTAATTTTTTAAGTTTTTTTTCTGAAGTATATATAGAGATATAAATATCTTCTAGTTTCTTACCTGCTGGCTCAGGGAGCGACACTTTTTTCTAAATACACTATTGCTAGAAATGGTGTAGGTTGTAAACATTTCTACAACAAAAGCTTTCCAGTCATTTCATTTCCAAAGCATCACATCTGCAACTGGAAAAGTCCTAGTGTTCTAGGAGTGTGTTTACTTGCAGAAGCAGGCTTGTACTAATACATTTCCTTACCATTAGTTTTTAAATGCTCCCTTGCACATGTTAATAGAGGTCTGACTTCCACATGTCTCATCTCATTTACAGTTTTTATTGATCATATTTCTCTCTGGTTATGTCTCCAGGCCCATCATGTATTGTATCTTCATTAATGTGTTCTGTAAGAATTACTAACAGGAAACAAATCAGAAACTTGTGTGATCAGTAAAGGACCAGACATTCCTTCCTATTTTTTAATTTGACTTAGGTTGCTTCATTTCCAACTTAACACACATTTAACCAGTATCTGGCAAGCAATGGTTTTAATTGTGTGTGTATTGTGGCAATTTAAACATCACTCAGAACAAGCTGTCAATTAAGTACTCAGGACAATTTGCCTTATTTATTCTGTACAAACCAGCAAACTCTTGAAGGACTAGTCATACGTACTTGTGATATTGCAGTTTCAGTGCTGTAGTGCAGTGAATCGACTGGCCAAACAGCAGACCTGAAAACCTTTCATTTGGAGAAAATAGGTGACTGTAGACAGAGACCTTCCAAGCATGGAATTAATCTGTGGCTCAACATCAGGGAGAAGTTTTGGAAACATTCTTGAATGTATCACCTCCCACCTTTCTACTCAAAGGAGTGCTTGCCACTGTTTTTAATATTGGGATACTAGAAGAAAATTCTTCACAGAAAGGATTCTCAGGCTCTGGAACGGCTGCCCAGGGATGTGATGGAGTCCCCATCCCGGGAGGGATTTAAGAGAAAGGCAGACGATGTGCTCGGAGATACAGTTTTAGTTGTGGACAAGAACAGTTGGACTCGATGATCTCAAAGGTCTTTTCCAACTGAACAATTCTATGATTCTGTGATTAGATATTTTTCACTGCAAGATTTACATCTTTGTAGTTTTTTAAGCAAGACCCAAAAATAAGAAGAAATGTGTTTCTGGCACCTAGGTAATTCTCTCATTTCTTTACCTGTCCCACTACCCTAAGGGCAGACTCAAACAGATGCTCGTGGTTTAGAGATGATTACTTTATACTTGGTGGTGATCTGGCCAAGTTTTGAATGTAGCTTTCCATTCCTGTGCGACAGGTTCCCATGGCCCTCTCTTATCAGCGTGGTCACATTTGTCTTGCAACTACAACACCTGAAAGCAGTCAGAGGAGGTTTCAGTACAGACGTACCGGGTCTTTTCCCATTTATTCCCCTGGTCATTGGACCATAATTTTTCAGGTGGCTAAGGTGGTAGATGTCCTCACTTCAAGTCTGCCAGAACCAGGCTCGGGACAACAACAAACCTCCCCTGTGGATCCTTCTGCCTCCTGAGCTCCCAAAAGTGTGACTGGAGCATCACAGCAGCCACTCACCGCTTCAGAGAGCCTGGTCTCTTCTTTTGGTTCCAAACACACGAAAAACCTCATTTGGAAGCCATCCCTCTGACTACAGGACCCTACTGAGCATCAGCAGTATTCAACTTGCATATCTTCTTTTAAATAAAAAGGATGCTGGTTTATTACCATATCTTTTATTGTGATTAAGTAAGTTTTACAGAACGTCCTCAGACACGCAATCTGTGTTTTAGGTCTCTGAAGCCTTCAGAGATCATGTATTTTTTAGCAGACAAAAGCATCTGCAAGTTGGTTTCAGGTGTAAATAATTTAATCGCATGATGGTTGTTCTTTTAAGTCGGGTGCTTATTTACAATCCCAGGGAATATCTCCTAGGGGCAGCACCCTAGTGTGTTGGTTGAGGTGGTTTTTGGTTTGCTGTGCTTCTCCAGAGTTCTTGGTTGTAGGCAAACATTTCACTTAAAAAGGGGTCATCAATAATGAAGCGAGATGAATTTTTACAGGCTGTCTTGGGAAACAGTTCATGCCCGGTCACCCGTTTGCTTCTGTTTTGTAAGCTGCTGAGTAGCATCATGGTTACACAGGCAGCTCTGTTGGTTCTCGTCAGCCGCCTCAGTGTCCAGGGCAGCCTGGGCTGAAATTGTTGGTGTAGCTGGATTTACCAAAACAGGTGACCATAACTATGAGTGCGATCATGAAGCACATGCAAGAGAACTGGGTGATCAGGCCCAGTCCACACGGGTTCACAAAAGGCAGGTCTTGCCAAACTAACCTGATCGCCTTCTATGACAAAGTGACTCGGCTGCTGGATGAGGGGAAGGCTGTGGATGGATCTTCCTGGACTTCAGTAAAGCCTTTGACACAGTTTCTCCCAGCATTCTGCTTCGGAAACTGTCACCTCTGGCCTGGACAGGCGCACACTCTCCTGGGTGGAAAACTGGTTGGCTGGAGGGCCCAGAGAGTGGTGGGAAATGGAGTTAACTCCAGCTGGAGGCCAGTGACAAGTGGTGTCCCCAGGGCTCAGTGCTGGGTCCAGCCCTGTTCAATGTCTTTATCAATGACCTGGATGAAGGCATCAAGGGCACCCTTAGCAAGTTTGCAGATGACACTGTGCGGGGTGGAAGTGTTGATCTGCTGGAGGGTCGGGAGGCTCCAAAGGGATCTGAACAGGCTGGATCCATGGGCTGCGACCAATGGGATGAGGTTTAACAAGGCCAAATGCCGGGTCCTGCACTTGGGGCACAACAACCCTGAGCAGCTCCAGACTAGGAGAAGTCTGGCTGGAAACTGCCTGGAGGAGAGGGACCTGAGGGTGTTGGTTGACAGCAACTGACCATGAGCCAGCAGTGGCCCAGGTGGCCGAGAAGGCCAATGGCATCTTGGCTTGGATCAGAAACGGTATGACCAGCAGGTCCAGGGAGGTTCTTCTCCCTCTGGACTCAGCACTGCTGAGACCGCTCCTCGAATCCTGTGTTCAGTTCTGGGCCCCTCACCACAAGAAGGATGTTGAGGCTCTGGAGCGAGTCCAGAGAAGAGCAATGAAGCTGGTGAAGGGGCTGGAGAACAGGCCTTATGAGGAACGGCTGAGAGAGCTGGGGGTGTTCAGCCTGGAGAAGAGGAGGCTGAGGGGAGACCTCATTGCTCTCTACAACTACCTGAAAGGAGGTTGTGGAGAGGAGGGAGCTGGCCTCTTCTCCCAAGTGACAGGGGACAGGACAAGAGGGAATGGCCTCAAGTTCCACCAGGGGAGGTTCAGGCTGGACATAAGGAAAAAATTCTTCACAGAAAGGGTCATTGGGCACTGGCAGAGGCTGCCCAGGGAGGGGGTTGATTCACCTTCCCTGGAGGTGTTTAAGGGACGGGTGGAGGAGGCGCTGAGTGACATGGTTTAGTGTTTGATAGGAGTTAGGAGTGGTTGGACACAATGATCCAGTGGGTCTCTTCCAACCTGGTTTTTCTATGATTCTATGATAACTCTGTTTACTGGAATTGACTTTTAAGTCTCCTAAACCAGTTCACTGCTGAAGCTTATTCTGCAGCAGTTATTGCACAAAATGGGCTGAACTAGAAAGCATAATCCTGGTTGCCGTTTCCCCTCAACTGTCATTGGGAAGGGTTTGGTGGTTCTTTTTTACATATCCTAACAAAAATTTTATCCTGCTTTCTGACACATTAGGCTCTATAAAGGGACCTGAACAGGGCGGATCAATGGGCTGAGACCAACGGGACAAGGTTTTACAAGGCCACATGCCAAGTCCTGCACTTGGGTCACAACACCCCCACACAGCTCCAGGCTCGGGGAAGAGCAGCTGGAAAGCTGCCCAGTGGAAAAGGACCTGAGGATGCTGGACAGCAGCGGCTGAACATGATCCAGCAGTGGCCCAGGTGGCCAAGAGCATCCTGGCTTGGATCAGCCTTGGGGTGGCCAGCAGGAGCAGGGCAGGGATCATCCCTGCACTCAGTGCTGGTGAGGCTACACCTTGAATCCTGGGTTCAATTTTGGGCTCCTCACTACAGGAAAGACATTGAGGGGCTGGAGAGCGTCCAGAGAAAGGGAACAGAGCTGCAAAAGGGTCTGGAGAACAAGGGTTCTAAGGAGCAGCTGAGGGCCCTGGGGCTGTTTAGTCTGGAGAAGAGGAGGCAGAGGGGAGACCTTATTGCTCTCTGCAGCTCTCAGAAATGAGGTTGTGGTGAGGTGCATGCTGGTCTCTTCTCCCAAGTAAAAGGCGATAGGATGAGAGGGAATGGTCTCAAATTGATTTTAGGATCTCAGGGCAGGCTGAGATTGGACATGAGGAAAAATTTCGTAATGGAAAGTGTTCTCAGGCATTGGAAAGGCTGCCCTGGGAAGTGGTGGAGTCCTCATTCCTGGAGGTGTTTAAAAGACAGGCAGATGAAGTGCTTAAGGATACAGTTTAGTAGTGGACAGGTACATTTGGACTGGATGTTCTCAAAGGTCTTTTTCAACCTAGAAATCCTATGATTCTATGATCTCCTTGATCCAGGGCACAGAATTGTCAGTACCTGTTACCCTAAAGCTTGGATTTTCTTGTATTGTTCACAGCTTGAAGAAGCAGGATGATCTGGATCATTCAGGTATTTACAACAGTGTTATCAGAAATGAGTGGCAGAATCCAAACACTAAGCTCTGCTGATTTTGTAGCTTACCAAAGGTGATGCCATCACAAGTTCTGTCTGAATCAGGAAATGCTGTGTGTGATACCAATTTACGCACTGTTTTACAACTTTTTGGAAAAAACCCCAACAAAACCCAAACCCGTGTCAAAATGGGGTCCTTGTTCTGCCACATAGCTTTGTCAAACCACAGGACAGCAGGTTCTACTGAAACAGTGTTTGCTTCCTGCAGGGCAGTGGGAATGTTTAGAAGAAAATTAATGATACGTTCTCATATGTGTAACTCATATCTTTGATAACCTGACACACCAGGCCTTGAAAATAATATGAATGAATCTCCCCTAAGGTTAAGGTAGCGTAGGGCTTATTCATAGAATCATAGAATCACCAGGTTGGAAGAGACCCACCGGATCGAGTCCAACCGTTCCTATCAAACACTAAACCATGTCCCTCAGCACCTCGTCCACCCGTCCCTTAAACACCTCCAGGGAAGGGGACTCAACCCCCTCCCTGGGCAGCCTCTGCCAGGGCCCAATGACCCTTTCTGTGAAAATTTTTTTCCTAATGTCCAGCCTAAACCTCCCCTGGTGGAACTTGAGACCATTCCCCCTTGTCCCCCAGGGGACAGGTCCTCTGTCACTTGGGAGAAGAGCCCAGCTCCCTCCTCTCCACAACCTCCCTTCAGGTAGTTGTAGGGAGCAATGAGGTCTCCCCTCAGCCTCCTCTTCTCCAGGCTAAACACTCCCAGCTCTCTCAGCCGCTCCTCTTGTTCTCCAGCCCCCTCACCAACTTCGTTGCTCTTCTCTGGAGACTAAAAAAGAAGCAGGTTTTCTTTGAATCACAGAAGCACAGAATGGTTTGGTTTGGAAGCCCATCCAGTCCCAATGGCGGGACACCTCCCACTGGATCAGGGGCTCCAAGCCCCATCCAACCTGGCCTTGAACACCTCCAGGGATGGGGCAGCCACCACTGCTCTGGGCAACCTGGGCCAGGGCCTCCCCACCCTCACAGCAAAACATTTCTGCCTAAGATCTAATCTCAATCTCCCCTCTTTCAGCTGAAAACTGTTCCCCCTCTTCCTATCCCTGCACTCCCTGATCCAGAGCCCTCCCCAGCTTTCTTTTCTCCTTAGTTGTTTGCCTTTAAAGAAATTATTTGCAGGGTTATATAAATGAGCGTAACATCCACACGTGAGAGGCGGCTGCTCCCGGCCAGCCCCGCAGACCCTCCATTGCTGTAAGGGATTCAAAAGTAACAAACTCAGACCTTCTGAATGACTCCCAGCAGTTTTGTTGCACTGTCTGTAGGGAAATGATCTAGCAGAACGGTACCGGTCTCATTTAGTTCTTAAGGCAGCCCATTTGGTGTTATCACTATTCGATCAACGGGATACGGCAGAAGAATAGTGTAGATACCACATTTCCCTTCAAATAAGTGAGGAAACAACTGGTCCCCTGGATATCACCAGATGGCAGCTGTTTGGAAATGACTTTTTTTCCTAGTAGAAACAAACACAGCCAGCTTCACTGAAAGATGCACATAAGGAACGTTCTTAAAATGAGGTTCATGCATCGTAACGGCCACAACGCTGGGGTGTTCAGACACAGATTTCTGCCACAAGGATTTTACTGCCAAAGGAGGGGACGTGCCTTGGAAGAAAACTCCCACAGTGCCCAGTGGAAAAGTGAGGTCCTGATCAACGGAGACTGACCATGAGCCAGCAGCGTCCCAGGTGGCCAAGAAGGCCAAGAAAATCCTGGCTTGGATCAGCGATGGTTTGGCCAGCAGGAGCTGGGAAGGGATCATCCCGCCGGACTCGGTGCTGGTGAGGCCGCACCTTGAATCCTGGGTTCAGTTTTGGGACCCTCAATCCAAAAAGACACTGAGAGGCCAGAGCGCATCCAGAGAAGGGGACGGAGCTGGGAAGGGTCTGGAGCCCAGGGATTGTGGGTCTGGCTGAGGGGCCTGGGGCTCTTCAGCCTGGAGAAAAGGAGGCTGAGGGGAGACCTCATGACTCTCTGCAGCTCCTGGAATGGATATTGCGGTGAGGTGGGTCCTGGGCTCTTCTCCCAAGTAACAAGTGATAGGATGAGAGGAAATAGCCTCAAGTTGCACCAGAATAGATATTAAGAAAAAATACTTAAGATATTAGGGTATTAGGACATTTCTTCACCGAAAGGTTTCTCAGGCATTGGCAGAGGCTGCCCAGGGAACCGGCAGAGTCCCCATTCCTGGAGGGGTTTAAGAGCCGTGTGGCTGTGGGACGTGGGGACTCGGCAGTGTGAGGTTTATGGTTGTACTCGATGATCTTAAAGGTCTTTTCCAACCTAAACTATTCTGTGAATGGGAAATCTGGTGCCATGGTGTGAAGACCCGCAGCAGGGCTACTGAAGCCCTGCCAACCAATTTCACCAGTGCCAAAACTTTTAGAAAATATATTGGTTTCAGCACCAAACAACATTACCTCACTTTTCTAACAATGAGGATGAAAATATGCCCTTGTGGGTCACGTTTGCATTGGATTTGTGGAAGCTATGGAGGAAGACAGCAACACGTCTTTACTGTGAAATAGGACTTTTTCTTTTCTGTGTCAGAAAATCTGATTCACTGGGTGTGCCAGGCAGAGCATCACTAAGAAAAGAAATGCCTGGATTTTCCCCCAGGCTTCTACATTGCTCATGAAGATTCAGATTCTGGGAACATGACTTAACAAAATCAGACTCAAATCCCACAGTCACCCTGGTAAATCTCACCGCAACATCTCAAAGGGCACATGGTTATCAAACAGCGATGCTGGCAGCTTTCAAGCCGCTCGCACTGTTACTACTTTGGTTAATTTGTCCATCCCCTTTGCTTGCAAAGACAGGGTGTGAGGGAATAATGAGCCTTCTTTTTTGTGTTTCCATAGTTGGAACCAGCCTAGACTTATCCAGGGCTGAATTCCATCCACCTCTGAATGAGGAATTTCCTTCCTACCTGTTTGTTTTCTTAATGACTCTGTGCTAGTCCAGACAAGTGTAACCTGTGCCCTACCATGTACCCTGCCTGGGAATATTCTGAAAGACACCTATGCAGCTGGTTCATATGAATCTGCTGTGCAAATTATTGTGATTAATTATAATTTTCTGCTTTAGTTTTATCTTTTCTACCTGGACTTGGAATTTGGTTCCTGCCTGACATATATGATCTGCCTTCTTCCTGGAAGGAAAGCTTTCATTCCAGAGCAGAGAGAAGAAGCAGTGATAAATCAGGGTGGCTGAGGGAGCTCCAAGAAGCTCACCTGGGATGTCAGAGGGAAGGATGAGCACCTTCTTGCCTCCAGAGGCTCTAACTGCACCTTGCTGCAAACCATAATCCAGCATCAAACTAAAGCAATGCAGGCAGAGAGTGGTGTGTTGTGAGAAAAAGCTCCTGTAGTTCACAGAATCATGGAATGGTTTGGGTTGGAAAGGACCTCAAGGCCCATCCAGTCCCACCCCTGCCATGGGCAGGGACACCTCCCACTGGTTCAGGGGCTCCAAGACCCGTCCAACCTGGCCTTGAACCCCTCCAGGGATGGGGCAGCCACCACTGCTCTGGGCAACCTGGGCCAGGGCCTCCCCACCCTCACAGGGAAACGTTTCTCCATAAGATCTCATCACAATTTCTGCTCTTCCAGGTGAAAAACCATTCCCCCTTTGTTGTGTCCCTGCCCTCCCCAATCCAGAGCCCCTCCCCAGCTTTCCTGGATCCCCTTTAGGTGTGGGAAGTTGCTCTAAGTTCCCCCCAGAGCCTTCCTCTCTTGATGTGCAGGTAAAAGCGAGAGAGTAGAGCTATCACTGCACTTCACCTGTCTCCCTTGTGCCACCCCTTGCTCCCCCCAGTTCCTGTCCCCCCAGTCAGGGCTGGGCAGCTCTGCGCCCTCCTGCCTGCTGGTCTGGCAGAAGAAAGGGGCAGGAGGCACCAGCTCTGCTCAGGAGCTGCCCTTGGGATGCGACACCTGTGGAGTTTAAAAATGTGTTGTTCTTCCACACCAGGACAAGCTAGAATTGGGAGGAAGGAGAGCACAGATATTTATTTTTTTTTTTCCTCTTCTTCAAATACCCAGAAGCCACTTTGTGTTTGGGAACCTTCTGCATGAATCATTATTTGAAGTGAAACACCCAGGCAAGTGGAAAAGTCAGCCCAGGACACGGGAGGGGTGGGAGAGGGACAGGGGGCTGAGCCCTCCCTGGAAGCAGGGTAACAACCGTCTTCCAAGGATTTCCATTGTGTTTCGCAGCCCCAGGCAGAGTTGGAAAACTCAGTCTCAGGGTTTTTTCCTCCATGGAGAGATGAGAAGCATAACCCAGCTGTCCACAACCATTATGGATCAGGAATATCTGAGAGGCCCAGGCATCCCATTTTCAGCCTCTGCTGGGAGATTTTAATATTAATTTGCTCCATGTAGACAGAGGAAAAAATAATCTTAAATCTTTGACTTTCTGTTAATGCAGGAGCTGCAGCGTTTGGCCGGGAGGCAGCGCAGGGACCAGGCAGCGTTGCCATCCAAGGCCAGTGCTGGAGGCGGCTCTGCAGCCCCTGGATGTCACCGAGCATCCTCCATCCAGGGGCTACAAGGCTTGGGCGCTGTGAACCCCCAGGGCAGCCAAAACCTGGGCTTAAAAGTCAAAAACACCCCACACCCAAGCATGAAGAAATATTTTGGCACTGAAAAGACAGGAGTCGATGTGTTGCGCCAGGAGGATGCATCATGCCAGTGATTTATTCAGGCTTCAGGTGCTGTAGCACTCCGGCTGCTGACATCTGACTTCCCCTGTTCCCAGCTCATGAAGCACAGACCGAGTCTGAAAGGTTTTTGCTTTACTAAGCACAATGTTATTAAAGATTTATCAACAGCAAAATGGCAGAGAGCTTTTCCTTGCGGCCGCAGTGTGGTGTGTCCCGTGCTCCAAAACAGAAAGGGCAGGGCAGGACTCACCTGAAATGCTCTTATATGCCAAACCACTCGAACAAACAGAGCGATGCTACCACATGCCTCTCCCTTCTCCAGCTGCTGGTTTCTTCTGCATTTGGCATTAATGACGTTCTTACAAAGTGGACAGGTTGAAGCTACAATGAAAATTATAGAATCATGGAAATGGGTAACGTAAAGTCGGGGTTTAACCAAGACACGCGGGCTCTGCCCCGATGGGGCCAGTTTGGCTGCGCATTGTTGAATGAGGCAGGCAGGAATAATGCCAAGAATTTTGAAAGCAGGTGAAAACATTAAAAATCTCGCCACAAGTACCCCAAACAAAAATTTGACCAAGCAAAGACCAGGAGTGAACCAGAGGGCAGGCAGCAGCCGTGGGGAGGAGCAACGTATCTGGGCACTTCTGAAAGACGATGAAAACCAACAGCCTTTGGTTCTCAGTATGGATTTTGTTTCGGTTTATTTGTCAGCTTCACACCAATTTTAAAAAAAAAATAGTTCCATTCATTTCCCCAGAACCGAAGCAGGTGCACGTTAGGAGAAATGAGCACAGAACACAGGAGCTGCGGAGCAGAGCAAACAGCGTTTCTTAGTGTAAGAGCAATGCTGGTTACACAGCGATGGCATCACAGCTCTCTGCAAATGCTTTTCTGCACAGAACACAGTGAAAAGCATCCACAACTGCAAACGCTGACTGAACAGTTTTCAATTTATTACAGTATTGGGAGAAAGAAATAAAAGGAGCGACTTTGAAATCTCCAGCCAGCAGGTGCAACGCAGCCCAGTGTGTCCCAGAACGAATTGCCCCTTTCTCTCAGCTCTGGCTCGCAGGCACCTCCTCCTGCGCTGAAGGACTGGAAATAGCAGCCTGGCTTTAACTGGAATAGTGCAAATTCACAGTGTGACCTGTCACCTGGCTTCCCAGTGCTCCCTGCGTGCCGATGCTCCCAGCACTCTGCCTCATGTATTGGCAAGGCTCAGGGTTACCACGCTGAGCAGCTCTTGTCCCTGGAGCTCCATACCCCGACACAACCACCACAACAATCAGCGCAGTGCAGCTTCACTTTGAATAAAAAAGCTAATTCCTAAGAAAAAATAAAATAGGCAAGAAAGATGATTTTTGGCTAGCAATGAGGAGTCCTTCAGGCTCATCCCCCTTCCCTCCCTTGGGATTCCTGGGTGAGCTGCACAGCAGTGGAACGGCCGCAGGTCGCTGTGCCAGGCACCCTGTGTGCTCGCAGGGGAACCTGCAGCTTGATAACCGTGTGCTCCCACCCTCCAGAGACCTCAACTTCTCCCTGCTTGTCTCCCATCCTGGAGCTGTGCCCAGCCCTGCAGGCATCGCTCACACAGTGGCTGGTCGGCCAGGCACAACACTGCTTACACCGTAGGGAAAAGCGAAGGTTTTACTTCTTCAAGGAGAGTTGAGCATGGTGAGAGGCTGTGTTGAAAACAGCTCCTGAACCTTCACTGCCAGCAGCAGAACCACAGCGTTCACAGGAGCGGCACCACACGAGAGACTGCTGGGAAATGGAGTTAACTCCAGCTGGAGGCCAGTGACAAGTGGGGTTCCCCAGGGCTCAGTGCTGGGTCCAGCCCTGTTCAATGTCTTTATCAATAACCTGGATGAAGGCATCGAGTGCACCCTTAGCAAGTTTGAGGACGACACTAAGCTGGGTGGAAGTGTCAATCTGCTGGAGGGTCAGGAGGCTCCAAAGGGCTGGACCCTGGGCTGAGACCAATGGGATGAGGTTTAACAAGGCCAAGTGCCGGGTCCTGCACTTGGGGCACAACAACCCTGAGCAGCTCCAGACTAGGAGAAGTCTGGCTGGAAACTGCCTGGAGGAGAGGGACCTGGGGGTGTTGGTTGACAGCGACTGAACATGAGCCAGCAGTGGCCCAGGTGGCCAAGAAGGCCAATGGCATCTTGGCTTGTATCAGAAACGGTGTGACCAGCAGGTCCAGGGAGGTTCTTCTCCCTCTGTACTCGGCACTGGTGAGACCGCTCCTCGAATCCTGTGTTCAGTTCTGGGCCCCTCACCACAAGAAGGATGTTGAGGCTCTGGAGCGAGTCCAAAGAGCAACGAAGCTGGTGAAGGGGCTGGAGAACAGTCCTTATGAGGAACGGCTGAGAGAACTGGTGATCCTGTGGGTTCTTTCCAACCTAGTGATTCTATGATTCTGCACACACAGCCCCCTACACAGCCAGAACAAATTCCCTGCACACAAAGTACAGCACATTACTAAATCCCAGTTGTTTCAGTAGCAAAGGCCAGGGTATTCTTGACTTGAAAGGGAAGCTGGAGCTCTGCAGCCAGACAGGCTCATCCGAGACCACACTCAATTTATTTCCCAATCATTAACCCAGGACCTGGCTCCCACGCAGGACCCGCCAGCTTCCTCCAGGAACCAGACACAGAATTCTCTCTGCCTCTATGGGCTACAGAGCTGTGCTTGCAGGGAAGTGTCTTAAACCTCAGTTATTTGCTCCTGAAGAAAGATCCTTCAAGAAAAAGTAAAAGCCAGCCTTGCTTTTACTTCTTAAATTAAAAACTAACAGTAACAAAGGCACAGATGATTTTCTATTCTTTGCTGTTCAGTCCTTTTACCAACTGGGATGAATCAAAACTCATTTTCCCTCTTTCCTCCCAGCCCTAACCTTGGTTATAGCCCATCCTGGCTTAGTTTCTTTTTCCTGAGAAGCATCCTCACCTCAAGCAACCACAGAAAGGGAACAAATAGAGCCACACCCTCTGGTAAACTTTCCTTTCCCATATCCATTGCCTTACCTCCCTTTGGTCAGAGCAGTGGTGGCTGCCCCATCCCTGGAGGGGTTCAAGGCCAGGTTGGATGGGGCTTGGAGCCCCTGATCCAGTGGGAGGTGTCCCTGCCCATGGCAGGGGGTGGAAGTGGGTGGGCTTTGAGGTCCCTTCCAATCCAACCCATTCCATGATTCTGTGATACAGCTTTCAAGGCTCAAGAAAGCCACTTGGTTTAAGGCACTGAGAGGCCCATGTCCCACTCCTGCAGCAGTTTCAGCTGTCCAAGAGGGCTTCTGGCACTGTGAGGCATCCTTGAACCTGCATGTCTGGCAAAGTCTCACCTTCAGATTAAATAAGGCACCCATAACTCCTGTAGGTTTCAGTTAGAGCTCACAACAGTTTGCAAACTGCTATCCAGGGAGCAACACGGTGGGTAATCTAAACAGAAAGAGCCTGCCTAGCAGCAACAGGGCCTGTTACTGCTTTTAGATGAATCATAGAATCATAGAATCATAGAATCATAGAATCATAGATAACCAGGTTGGAAGAGACCCACCAGATCATCCAGTCCAACCATAAGACGTGACTCTTGCGATTGCTTTGAACAATGTTTTTTTGTCTGTAACATGAATACACACCTTTAATGAGGTTTCAAAGTTTGTTTCAAGGCAGAGAGTTAAAACCCCTTCAGATTTCAGAGGAATCTTTTTCCAGTTCCTAAAATTGGGGCTGCTATAGGATTTAAGCAGCAGTGGGTAAAAGACCATTTTATTTCAGGTGTTATCAATCAGAGCTGGTTTGCCAGGGAGAAAACCCAACCTTAAACACAAGGCAAGGTGTTTAAAACAACAGAGCATAATTAAAGTGCCTCTTGAGATGGGAGGCAGCACAAGAGCAGATCGCAGGGAAACAAGGGCACAGAGCCTCGTGGTTAACTGGTTCCGTAGCCCACACTGCATGCTCAGCTGCAGCACTGCCTTCTCCCCCACCACAGTCCCTGCGGAGACTGGACCGAAGAGATCCAAGAGCTGGTGGGGTGGAGGCAGGGGAAAAGAAGTCTAAGCAAACGGTCTGCTGGCTCCTATTTCGTTCGCCTGGCATTCCATTCGTCTCATTCCATGTTCTACACCGCAGCAATCAGACTGTTTACACCCCCCTTTGGCCCACTGCTGACTTGGGGTTATGTGAGCACACAGAACAACCTCCTGCGGAGCACTGCACAGCTCCACTCGACAGGGAAATGCCGGCGCTGCGGCCAGGGGAGCAGCTGCAGCTGTGCAAAGAGCCAAGCCAGCTTTAACCTGGCTGGCCGAGGCACTGCTAACAGCGTAAACACAGTGACTGCGAGCCTGGAATAGACTGAACCAAACAGCTTGTGCTGCTGACAGTGCGGTCAAGGTGTAATACCGTTTGATTTCTCTCAGCTGTTTTGAGGTGAGTTGCACTCATCCCAGCAATGGCCACGAAGATGTCCCATCTGTCCTCGAAATGTGACTTATCAAAAACCGTGGCTACCTCTGTTTGGGGTTGGCTTGTGTCCCAACCACACTCCGATGCCGTAGGCAAAAACATTTTCTCAGAAGAGTAAAGTCAGGGTCCTCTGAGACTAAAAAGTTTCTCTAGGCATTTCCTGCAAGTAGTCTTTTGCACTGGCCCAGGTTGCCCAGAGCAGTGGTGGCTGCTCCATCCCTGGAGGTGTTCAAGGCCAGGCTGGATGGGGCTTGGAGCCCCTGATCCAGTGGGAGGTGTCCCTGCCCATGGCAGGGGGTAGGAACTGGATGGACTTTGAGGTCCCATCCAACCCAAACCATTCCGTGATTCTATGATTCTTTTATTTGAAAATCCAGCCCTATACCCAATCCCTCCTCTGGACCCCATGCTTGGTACTATATCGGGTGAGGGTGGTCCTGGAAGGAAATACAGCGACTACAAGATCATTTGCTTTGGAGAAGATGTTGACATTTTTATAACATGAATAGAATTTTAAGCTGGAAAACAATTTTCAGTCTGTTTTGAGAAAACCACTCCAAATGATTGAAAATTTTGTGTGGGGTCCCCAGTGCACTGGTAACTTGTGATGTAACTGCAACTTTTATTCAGGTGACATTTGGTTTCATCTGGAAATCTCTTCATTCAGTCAGGCAGTGAAGAGCCACCAAGTCTCTTTCTCCCCAGGAAGAGGGACATGGTTTCCCCAAGCTCTGTATTCTCGTGAGGGGCTCTCTGAAGACCTATCCATTGAAAATATCGTTTCCCACAAGGCAGTTCAGAACTACTGCGCCTCCAGTAGAAGAAGGAACGCCATTTGTACTGAGCTAGGCAGGAGCGTAGGTAGGGTCATAATGCTAAGAAACACCAAGGTGCTTCATTTGCAGCCCTGGCTCCTGCATTTCCCTCAAGAATTTTAGTGTGACAATGGTATCGTCAAGTTTGTCGGGTTTCAACTTACAGAAGGAAAACATAACATCATCAAATAATGTGATAAACAACTTCAGGCTCTTCAAATACATATACATATAAAAATAAAAAGCCTCAAGATATCATAGTACTTAAGTCCTGCAAAATATCTTGGACTGCTTCAGTTTTGTATCCACAGACTGCGAAACTCTTCACTGGCAAAGGAAAAACTAAATAAATCTGAAAAAAATCTTCTTGGTAGTTTCAAGAGCTTTGGTTCAGCCATTCCAGTTCCTGGGACCCTCTGTGGGCTGTGCACCAGCTCCAGGGGATCCAAATCAGGGCCCAGAGCTGAGTGTGAACACCAGCAAGGCAGGCTGGGAGAAGGCACGAAGGAAACCGGACAACACAGCAAGTACAAAGCACACAAAAGGTACCTGGCATGGATAAATGTCATAGGTGCTAGATCCACCTGAGCTCAGGCACTGAGTATAAAGGATCCAGACAAACCAGGCAGTCCTGAGTTGGAGATCCACGTCTTTGTAAGGCTTTGAGTGCATTTGGTTTTTTTTCAAGTGCTTTTCTTCAATTAATTATCACAGAAGATAAGCTAGCATTCTTTAAACAGTTGTGATCCTTCATTCCAGTACAAAACATGTAGGCATACATGGCTTAAGACCCACGATGACTTAGGATATAATCTTAAAGTCTGTACTAAAAATAATTTTTTATAGAAATGATAAATATTTTAAAATAAGCATTTACAAAAATAAATGTCTCCTCCCATAAGGAAGGATGTATATGGCTGAGATTCTGAATACATCTGGAGGCGACATGATTATTGATGAAGCTAATTAATAAAATCTTTGGTATAAGAGCGTAGTATATTAGTATCCATGCACCGTTGTCTTCTCTTGGCAGGAACACTGTACAGGCAAGCAAAGAGGCAGCTGTTCCTTAATTTCTTGATATGTCTTCCAAATACAACATACAAATATTTCTAACATGTCTTCCTATGATAATAGGAGAAAAGCCCAAGATTCTTCTGGCTCTTCCCATGACTTTTGTATCTAAAACAGAATAAAGATGGAGGAAAAAGATAAGGTGAACAAACTTAAGTTTCACTCTAGCAAGCAGCATCTACAAATCATAAAAATCAATTTTAAAAGTACTTTAGAGGAAAGCCCATTTCCTTCAATGTTGTCTACATCTACTGCTGAGTCAGAATAACGATGAATCTGTTCAGATTCATCGCTGCAGGTTCAGACACACAAAGAGGAGGTCACCGAATTAGGTAAGCCAGCAGCTTTACATCTGAATACAGCACCCAATGGTGCACGCCTGGAAGACCACACTCAGATCTGGTGCTCCTGTTACATGTGGGACATTGAGACAGTGCACAGGTACAGGAATGAGCTTGAAAAGCTGGGAAAAAAGAGCTTTGGAACAAAAGACTTGAAGAGCTTTAGTTGGTAATTTTAGTAAAACTGAAGATGGAGAGATGACTTGAGGCACAAGGACCTCCACAGGGAGAAAGGCTGGCACAGAAACAAGTGGGGAAGGAGCTTTGCAATCTGGTAGAGAAAGGCATAACAAAAATGATAGATAGGCTGGAGCTGAAATCAGTTTGAACTGAGAATAAGACACACACTTCTAACGCTATGGACGCTTAACTGAGATTAGGGGCAAGGATGGATTCTCTGTGGTTTTGGTATCAGTCCCTGAATGCTTTTCTGAAAATGCTTCTATTAAACATCGGTGGACTGAACCTGACGAAGGGAAGTGATGGCAGCTAACATGGGTTAGACACAATGGTGTAATGGTTCCATTTCAACCTTAAACTCTGACTCCATGGAAAGTTCAAATGAGGGACTCTGATCAGGGAATGAATGGCAGGACAGCTCAGACCCCCACATCACCTGAAGTGTCCAGGAACTGGTGCCACCGTAGCCTGCAGCTCTGGGAAAAAAAGTAGTAAAGAGCAATGTCCAATTGTAACTGCTGTGACTGGAGTCCCAGGAGCAGAAGGCACTAAACCAAATGGTGTTTGGATTCTGCTCCCCATCTACTGCGTGAAGACTGGCACTTCCCACAGCAGCCTGTGACAACTCAAGGGCAAGCAATACCTCTGAATCAGCTGCTCCTCCCCTGGATCTCTTCTGCTAGCACTGACTCACTGCTTTGCTCAAGTTGATCAATGTGAATGCACCAACGCCCTGTCGGCAAAGAGCTGCCGCTCTCATGCAGCGTTGGGTGAGTGGAAGGCACAACTGTGAAGAGGAGCAGGAGCTCTGCTGGTTGCTGTGAACCAGCAAGAAGGGCAATGGTTGTAGCTTCTTGGGCTCAGCAAATTGAGGCAGTGTCCTCCTGCCCTGGCACCGGTCATGCTTCAACCAGAGATGTGGAAACCAGAAGGTTTGGGGCTGTTTTCCTGCCTCATGAGTGCTGGGAATTGTGACCCATTGCTATAGCAACAGTAGCCCACATGACTACTGTCTTTAAAAAGAGCCCCTATTTGTGCCATCCTCTGCGGGCAAATTATTCATTATTTACATCTCAGCATGTTTCAAGCGCGGTTCGTACCCTGACCCAATTACTGAATGATGACAGCTTGACCTGCTCTGTTAGGTAAGCCATGTTCGATCCAGACGTGTGCTCCTCTCCCATCACGTGCTAAAGCAAAGCAACTGAGAGGAAAAACCCCAGAGTGGATTTACCTGTGTTATAGCAATACCAAAACAACGCAAATCCTGCAGCAATGCTAAAACAAGCAAGGAAAAACACTGGACCTAAAGGAAATAAAAAAGGAAACACATTAAGACACAAGAGAGTAGTGAAAGTTTAGTTCAGTTCATAAATCATCAATTGCTCCTAATATGCATAATTAAGTGTATTCAAATGAAGCTAACACACTGACAATTATGTTCTGTAGCTAATGTACTATGAAGCAGATTGCTATACTGTAATTAATTTTTACTACAGTGGCTTTGATGTCATTCACTGTTTGTTCACCTAGCTACAGCCTATTAAAGTTAAACGAAAGCTTCCTTAGATGACTTCTTACTCTAAAACTCTGTGCAAAACCCCCTTTAAACACTATAACACAAGACTAACCAGGCTCCTGGGACCCCACCACCCTACTCCACGACCAGCCCCACTGGGCCAGCGTGCTGCCTGTGGGTAAGACAACATCACATCAGACTGCGGGGTCTCAGCAGAGAGTTTTAGGGTTTGAGTTTTTCCCACAGATGTTCTACAAACTCTGCTTTCCTGACAAAAGCAAATATTCTCATTGCAGTCTGCAGTTCTGCTGGAAGCTGAAATGCAGAACCACACAAACACCTAAAACAAATCTCCTACTGGAACTGAATCCTTCACGTACCTGCCTGGAATTACATGCAGTTCATCCCTAAAGATCAATACTGAACATCAATGAAACCTCTCTAATTCATGCTTATCTGCAGACATAACCTCGTAAAGATTTATATCTGCTTCTTTATTACCTACAATTCTATTTGTATTTACTGCTTCCGTATGGATGTAGCTACAATTAAACCACGCCTGCCAATTTAAGGACAAATGTGGTGCAGACTGATGAACTGGAGCTGACCACGGGGACAAGGACGTTGGAGAAAGGGCAATGGAGCAAGGACTTGGCTGCTCCTTCAGCTGAGATCTCCCAGTCAGGGTGGCTAACAGCCACACAGCCTCCAGGCAGAGGCCAATTCTTCCATCAGCATGAGGAAGAAAGGAAATTATTTAATGTTCCTGTTTCCCAGCACTTTGTTCTTCCCGTGCTGTTACGCTGTGGTCAGCAATAGCAATGTGAAAAACCTAAAGAGTCACTTGGTTCAATATTCAAAGTAACACCAACACAGGCAAGAAAATACATTGGGTTAAATTTTGTTTCTACCCCTCCTTTCTGTTTTCTCTCTGGGCAAAGTTTGCCCAAAAGGCACAGATCAGAGAAGGTGCCTTTATTCTCTCATAACAGTATCCAAATTTCTAAACAAAATTTAAATGATAAAAGAGTTCATTGTGAATTCTTCAGCTTTCTTTCCGTTCCTTCAGACCTTCAACTCCTTTTCAAACTAACTTTCAGAGAATAAAATATCTGCCTCTATAATCTGGGCATTGAACAGAGGAAGGGGAAGAAAACTAATACGTTTTCCTAAGGAAAAAATAATTAAGTGAGCTCCTGCTCATATTCTTCTCTGTCTTTGTTTTCAAATGATTTGTACTTAAATTGAAAGCTTAAAAAATGGAAAAATTTGAAAGTTATGTGAAAATATTATTGAAAGCCTTATGTAAAATCACAATAGCAGCAGCTGAACAGAACTTGCTATTCCAACACTGAAGAAATCTCAGAACATGAAGAGTTTAGCTCTAAGAGTGTAGGTAATAATAGCATTGTAAATATTGATTAAACTCTACAGTCTCTTGAATTTCCTGGCGCTGGTTTCCTCAACAGCAAGCAGCTAAGAACCTTTTCCTCCATTAATTCCACTTAACTTGTGACAGTAACGACATCATAAATCAAACTATTTATTACATGAAATGCAAATTACATGATCAAGTAAATTGCATCATAATCTGAAAAGCCATTCCATCCAGTGACACTGTATGCGTTTATTTACCCCTGTCATTTAGCAAATATTGCTCCTTGTCAGTGTCTATCTCTGTGGGGTCTGTGGTTTCTAGAAATAAAAGCAACACATGAAAAGTTAGTGCTCAGCTCAAGCAAACAAACAAAATCATCAGCACATGCAAAACTGTGCAAAATAACACATTTCAGAATAAATACAAAATATCTGTGAATATACATGCTAATCTGAAAACACTCTGATAATTTAATGCATCATCACATTTTCTGTTCTTGAGTAAATTTCTGGGCATTAATGTATCCGGCAGAGGAAGCACTTGGAACAAACTGCTTGGCACAGGTGATTTATCTAAATTCTGGCCTCAGCAAAATACACACACAGTTTCTTTCACAGTCTGTAGGTCCTAAGTTCCATTTGGCACAAAGAATTTTTGCCTCTATTTTTCTGCAAATTCAAGTAGAAAGGGCGGCTGGCCTTCAAGCCAAGGTGTTCTGTAGATAGCAACAAAGTAGTTTCTGCTCTGGGGAGAAAGACCTGCAGCTCCTCTAGAGGTGTCTTTGCCACAGAGCTGTGGAGATAACATTTTCTGCAGAACTGTGAGGACACCTAAGAACACCATCACCATAAACGGCAGAGGAATGGCTTTCCTTGAATGCATCATGATCTGCAAGATGTTTCTAGCCAGATCTCTGTGGTCAAAAGCGTTTAAAAAAGAACATGAGAGCTCCAAATTTGTTTGTCAACAGGGAAGAATGTGGGACTGTTTGGTTTCCTTCTTCTACAGGTGAGGTGCCTTGGAAAACCGCCCTGGGCCCCAGGTCAGCAAAGGGGACTTATTGTCAGCCAACATTGGATAGGGAACATGTCCTCCATGCTAACCACGTTCCTCTCGGGGGTGACATGGCATGGCACTCCAGCAGAACAGAAACAGCTGAAGAGTTTTGCTGCAAAGCTTGAGTCACTGAAGCAGAAAGGACTGCTGCAAAGTCTCTGTGATGCAATATTCTATTGCCTGCTCGTTTTAGGGGGGGTCCTCCCCATGTTCTCCAGCTAGGAAACTCTCAGGCTTCACCGGAGAGTGCAGTCAAGGCTCTGTGCTCTGCCAGGCTATTGTGGAGCGGGGCTGATCAGATCCCTTCTCTTTGAGCACTGAGAGAAATAAAATCATTTCCTGAGTCACCTGGAAGATCCCTGGAGGTTTTCAAGGCCAGGTTGGATGAGGCCTTGAGCAGCCTGATCCAGTGGGAGGTGTCTCTGCCCATGGCAGGGGGATTGGAACTGGGTGGGCTTTGAGGTCTCTTCCAACCCAACCCATTCTATGAACCTGCGATACCTTTTGGCTTCAGTAGCTCGGAAGCTGCCCATGTCATGTGCCTTAACCACCCTCTAGTGGGAATTCTGAGACATGACGGAACATTTCACTTGCATTATCATACTTGAGGCAAAGAAGTTTTATTTCAGCAGGAATTTTAAAGTTGATTTTAAAAGTGAAAAAGCAATCTTTGCAAGGATTCGCTATGCGCAGCTACATGTCATCTACACAGAACTCTCTCCTGGCCATGGTTCAGCTGCGTCCTCACCAATAATTTCTCCAGGAGTTTGTAACGCTGCTTGTTTCAGTTCAGTCTGCATTTAGAACAAAGTCCCCATGTTAAGGATTCTCATTTTTTCTTCACAATTACAAATTTTAGTGTCAATTCTGTAAGTGCTTTGAGCTAAATTTGACAAATTTAATAATGACTGCTGCTAATTTGCAGAAGACACTAAACTGGGCTTGAGTGTCTATCTGCTTGAGGATATGGAGGCACTACAGAGAGATCAGGATGCACTGGATCCATGGGCTGCGATCAATGATATGAGGTTCAACAAGGGGTCCTGCACTTGGGTCACAACAACCTCTTGCAGTGCTCCAGGCTTGGGGAGGACCGGCTGGAAAGCTGCCCAGCAGAAAAGGACCTGGGGGTGCTGGTCAACAGAGGATGAACAGGAGCCAGCAGTGGCCCAGGTGGCAAAGAAGGCCAAGAACATCCTGGCTTGGATCAGCCATGGTTTGGCCAGCAGGAGCAGGGAAGGGATCATCCCCCGGTACTCAGTGCTGTTGAAGCTGCACCTTGAATCCTGGGTTCAGTTTTGGGCCCCTCACTATGAGAAAGACATTGAGGGGCCAAAGCGCACCTGTAGAAGGGGAACAGAGCTGTGAAGGAGCTGGAGCACAGGGCAGGGAACTGGTGCTGTTTAGCCTGGAGAAGAGGATGCTGAGGGGAAGACCTCACCACTCTCTACAGCAACTACCTGAAAGGAGGTTGTGGTGAGGTGGGTGCAGGACTCTTCTCCCAAGCAGCAAGTGATGGGACGAGAGGAAGTGGCCTCAACTTGTGTCAGGGGAGGTTTAGATTAGATATTAGGAAAAGTTTCTTCACAGAAAGGGTTCTCACACACTGGAACAGCTGCCCAGAGCAATGGTGGAGTCACCGTCCTTGGAGCGGTTTAAAATACAGGCAGATGAGGCGCCCAGGGATATGGCTTAGGAGTAGATAGGTACGGTTGGACTCAATGATCTCAAAGGTCTTTTCCAACCAAATGATTCTATATAAGTAACATTTCAGTAACATAAAAATTGCGCATTAGAGACCAGAAAGATAATGTTCCCAGTATCCAGAATGTTCAAGTGCATTTAAATGACAAATAGTACCTCATGTTGAAAAGGGAGCTTTTCCTACAGAATAAAATCTTTCGCGGTTTTAGCTTAAAGTGCTGCACAGATGCTGATCATTCAATCCAGATTGCAGACATTTAGTTTAGTTACAGAAATCATACAAAGCCGCAAGAAAATTAACACAATCATCTCATCTCATTATTTCCTTCTCAAGTCAATGCAAGGAAACTGTAGAATCGCACCACATAGTGGTATTTTAACTCAGTTATTTAACTTATCCTTGTTGTTTTAAGGATGGGAACACAGGAGAGTGTACCAAGATACAGAGAATTTAATGACTGATGATGGTTACTAGAATCTCTGCACAGCAGCAGCAAAACCGTTCTGGGGCACCACAAACAGCTCTGTTTTTCCTGTGAAACACTTCTGGCCCATGTGTTGCCTGAACATGAGAAGTCATAACCCTGCCTACTCATGTGGCTACCCGAGTAAAAGCTCTCCAAAGTAACCACATAAATCAAGTGCAAGAACAAGCATGTTCATGCTCCACCTAAAAGAGAAAACATCCCACAGATGTCCTGTGCAAGTTTCCTTCTAGCTAGTTTAAAGGGGGCCTACAGGAAAGCTGGGGAGGGACAGCACAGGGATAGGATGGGGGGGAACGGTTTTTCAGCTGCAAGAGGGGAGATTGAGATGAGATCTTAGGGAGAAATGTTTTGCTGTGAGGGTGGGGAGGCCCTGGCCCAGGTTGCCCAGAGAAGCGGTGGCTGCCCCATCCCTGGAGGTGTTCAAGGCCGGGCTGGATGGGGCTTGGAGCAGGGGGAGATATCCCTGCCCATGGTAGGGGTTGGAACTGGATGGGCTTTGAGGTCCCTTCCAGCCCAAAGCTTTCAATGATTCTGCAGTTTGTCCTGGTGTGACCGTAGCATGAGGCAGTGTGAGAGTACAATATCTGCACAACTTCAGTACGTTTAATGGGTACAGAGGAACTTGGTCACAGCTCTGCTATTTCTAGTACCCAGCTGAATACAGACCATCTATATGGGATGTAGCCAGGCCTTGGCTACTGCGTACACCTGTGTTAAGACACATTTTCAGAAACAACTTGTAGAAAGTGTTATTGAATATTAACAGAGCTTTAACTCTTAAACCACCGATATGCCCTTGAAGTTTTATTCTCATCGACTGCACTAAGACTTCTTGAGTTGCTGTTAACTAATAAAGACTGTCTGCTGTCTTCTAGCCAGCCTGACAGAAATAACTGTTCCTCTTGAGCTCTACCTGAGTGAAACGATAGATCCAAGACTATTTGATTTAATTCCCTTCTCCTCAAAAGGCATGACTTCTGAAAGAAAAATATCAGATCAAAACCAGTGCCTTAAAGCTGCTGCGAGGCTGAATCAATTGGGATTTATGCTCAACTGACATTCTGAGGCAGGGATGGGCCCAGACTTTCATAGTTTGAGGGTCAGTAGTTCCAGTATGAAGAGCTGGGATAACTTTGCAACTTCCCTGTGCAGGCAGGAAAATGGTGTGGTCTTCCACCAGTATGTATTTCTGATGAGGAGATACAACTCCCTTCCTTCAAAATGAAAGGCAAAACGAAGCTAGACAATGCAGTCGCTTCAAAGGTAATTACTGCCTTACATGCCATCTTCACTTCCAAAATAAAAGAGGTCTGACTGGATCTTTTACACATCTATAGACTTCTGCAGTTTCACCCTCCTGTCTAAAATTTCCTCTGCACCTAAAGGCGGAGTTTCTTACAACTAGAAATCAATTGACCAGTGGCGTACTAATGCTATTAGATACTTCATTAGGATTTCTTAAACTGCAGCCCCTTTGCAGCTTCATTAACTGAAATTGTGGGAGCTTTCCCTCAAACTCCTCAAGTTGTTGCTGTATGTGGGATGCCTGAACGTATTTCCCATGCATTTGGAACATTGTTCTTCTCTCCCATTCATTAGCAGGGGGAAAAAACACCAACACATAGTAAGCATTATCCCAGGTCGGCAAGTCAGGCTTGATACTTCTCCTTACAGAAACAAGCTCATGTGCAGCATAGAATTGCACCTGTTTGAGCCTCAGATCATGGGGGGCAGCTTTACGGACACCACTCAGGCCTACCAGCTGCACAAAACAAGTCCTGGGTGACTGATATCACCTTTCAGCATTACGAAGGCCCGTGAATGTTTGCTTCACATTAAACTGGTCACAACCAGGAGATTATGGGTTGAGGAAAAGGCAAGCTTCTGGTCAACCAGAGTTTTGAGCTTTA
Source organism: Phaenicophaeus curvirostris (assembly GCF_032191515.1). Lineage (NCBI taxonomy): Eukaryota > Metazoa > Chordata > Aves > Cuculiformes > Cuculidae > Phaenicophaeus > Phaenicophaeus curvirostris. Next base: position 1,724,297 of record NC_091402.1, on the reverse strand, counting down.
AGAGTTTGAGGTTTGTCATGATCTTAGGTGCCAGAAGTCAGAATAAACACAGAGGAAATAAACAAGCCATTAAGAAGCAATGGCTATGAAAAGAGAAATTGTATGCCATTTGAGTTACATCAATGTCTGACATGCTGCACGTATATTTAAATAACCTAAATCTCATCAAAATGAGGTTTTGTAATACCGTGCTGAGGAAATCCACAACTCCATCAACTTACAAATCAACTTACTCAAGACTTTCCTGCTCGGCAGGTCGTTATACAGCTGCTCAGCATTTATCTGTAGAGCCCTGTAAAACTCTTGACAGTGCCTCTCTCCTTTCTTTTGAAGGTGCTTTATCAGATCTGAAAGCCTGGTATGGAGTGATGCCTTTGGATTCCTGAACTGTAAGAGAAAAGTATCCATCAGAAGATAGATTACAACAGCTGGAGATCAACTTTACATCACTTCTCAGTATGTAAGGGAGTGAAGATACAGAGTTTGGTTTGTATTTGCTAAAAAAAATGGGCCAAAAAAATAAGGAGAACCTAAAAAGGACATGCATTTCAGAGACATTCGAGACACTGAGCTCCATCTGGCCAGCACTGTTTGATGGAGAGCATATTGCCTCTCCCTTTCCTCATTCTTTTTTCTGTCCTGATAAAAGTGATGGCTAATCTGCATTTGCTGCTTTCTCTGCTCTCAGCAGGTGACAGGAATGCCACATACCTTATAGAGCTCTCCTTATTCTGCCAAAATTCCCACATGGTACACTGGATATATCTGGGGTTGTAAGCTTCCTAAACACTTTATAGAGTGGACAGAAACTTGCCTGGACCCATGAGAAAGCAGATCATTTCTGTCTGCATAGAGCAGAAATCACAAATTACGTTTCACGGGTTCTTTATGCATTTATTTTGAAGCTCCTGAGGGAATGAGATGATCTTTAATTGTGCGTGATCTTTAATTGTGGCTACTCTGGCTCAGCTGATGACCTGGTACTGCTCTACACTACCAAAACATCAGTTGTCCCAATGGAATTTGATTATGACAGCATTAGACTGATTTTTCTAAATGTTCAAATACTGATATGCCAAAATCCTGAACTTTGCGCAGCCAAAGTCAGCAGAAGGCAAGTACAAAGTGCCATAACTAGGATCTGTGAAGCTTTTAACTATCACTTCACAAAAGTTTATAAGATCTTTCTCCCTAAAATGAGCTACGCATTTTTGAAAGCTTTATGCCAAGCAGGGCAGCCTTCGACCCTGCATAGTGGCACCACTAGAACATGTTACTAACTCCATCCACACTCCACAGCTCCCACACTAACAGAAGGGACTGACGCTCCCTCTCTCTACCAGTACTCCGAGTTATTAATCACATGAACCATCTGCTAAAACTTGTTAAATTAATAGAGATGATTCTGTGGACAGAGCTGGATGGAGCCCAGATCACCTGACGTGACACAGGCATGCAGGGCATTTGGTCACACGCTGGGCACAATCCTGCCCACGGATGGTTCTAAGATAGCGTGCTGCTGAGGGCACGGCTCAGGCGCCACAGCAGGAACCACGGCACTGAGCTGCTGCTCAGGATCGCCTTCTCCCATAACAACTTGGCACAGGGAACGTGCCAGCCCTGTGACTTCTCTGATATGAGATCAGATACAACTGGTCAGCAAGTCTGAGGTGAGGAAGACTGCCTGTGAGTGGCAGCTAAAGCCAAGTTGGGAAGAGGGCTACAGACCTGCAAAAACAATGCAACATTCAGAGATAGAGTAAAATTCATCAAATTACCTTCTCTGCTTCTGCATTGGTAAGAATTTGGGGGTAGACTCGGTTAAGCTGAAGAATAATTTTATCAACCACTTGCTCATTCAATCGGCTATTGCTTGTAAGAAAGTACATGTCGTGCTGCAGCCGATGACAATACGACTGATCTAGAGAAGAAATAACAGAGAGAACAAACTGCAGCAGTTAATTAGCAAGGCATTTTTAAAATTACGTACAATTCATTTTCCTGGCAGTGGTTAAAGAGCTAAAATAAAATTACCACCATCACAAAATTTCAGAAAGCTGAACTATCTATTAGGAAAAAACAACACAGTCACGTGCTTTCAAAGACACATCCACTTAAAATCACACACACCTGAACTCCTGGCTGGTCACTTGGGCTCCCTTTCTCTTTCCAAAGGGAGAAGGTTCTCAGTTTTAGATGTCAAGCACTGATGGATATTTAATCAGATGGATATTTAATTAGATGGATATTTAATCAAATACAGTCCCAAAGTTCTTACATCAAACACAGTCCCAAAGCTGTTAAAACAATGAAGATATATTTTCTATCATTTATGATTTCATGTTATGGAGTTTAGATGGTGCTTTATAATTTTTTAAGGTAAATATGAATTTCACAAAGAGAGGTTCTCTCCCATGTAGAATAGTAAAAGGACATAAATTTAGATTCAAACTCAGTGCACTGCTGACAGTGGGGCACAGCACAGGGCAGGGCTTTGCCTGCTGCTCAACTCCCGAGGACCTCAGCACAGTGTGGGGTGGAATGGGATGAGACACAGAGAAGCTGGCACAGCCGGGCACAGCAAGGGGGGTTGGAGGGATTGGGCCCTAACACAGAATAGAATTATTAATGTTGGAAAAGACCTCTATGATCATCTAGTCCAACTATCAGCCCAACATCACCATGCCAGCATGTCCCGAAGTGCCACAGCCACATGTTGTTTGAAGCCCTGCAAGGATGGGGACTCCAGCACCGCCCTGGGCAGCCTCTGACAGGGCTTCACCATTCTGTCAGAAAAGAAACCTTTCATAATGGCCTCTCATAAGAGGGCCCTTTCCTCTTGTCTGGTTACTTGGGAGAAGAGACCAGCACACACCTCACCACAATCTTTATGGGAGCTGCAGAGAGTGATGAGGTCTCCCCTCAGCCTCTTCTTCTCCAGGCTAAACAACCCCAGGTCCCTCAGCCACTCCCAGCACCCCTGGGCTCCAGACCCTTCCCCATCTCTGTTTCCTTCTCCGGATGCACTCAGGCCCCTCAATGTCCTTCTTGTGGGGGGCCCAAAACTGAACCCAGGATTTGAGGTGCAGCCACACCAGCAGTAAGTCCAGGAATGATCCCTGCCCTGCTCCTGCTGGTCACACGATGGCTGATCCAAGCCAGGATGCTGTTGGCCCTCAGCCATCTGGGCCACTGCTGGCTCACGTTCAGCTGCTGTCGACCAGCACGCCCAGATCCTTTTCCTCCAGGAAGCTTTCCAGCCGCCCTTCCCAAAGCCTGGAGCGTTACATGGGGTTGTTGTGACCCAAGTACAGGACCTGACACTTGGCCTTGTTGAACCTCATATATCACCCAGCTCTCTAACACTTCAACGCTGCTGCTTCTCTAATAGGACACTTCAGCAATGGACCCAGCAGAACCTGCCCAGACTGAACCAGAACTGGAACATCTCTGCAAAACAGTCATGAAGGACTGTTTAGGGAAGGACTCTGCCTTTAATTCGTGTGGGAGTGAGGAGAAAGGGCATTCAAAAAGCAGTAAATTTTTACCAAAGAAGTACCCTCAAATACATATGCAAACAAAGCCACAGCTTTTTCTATTAGCACAAGCCTCTGCAAATACACAAACCCAGGCTTGCTATTTAGGCCCCATTTCCAATTTACAGTGCTGGGTTTTGCAGGGCCAGTTTTCCTGACAGCTCTTTGTCTACAGACCCTATACTAAAACGCAGGCACAGACCGGTTCCATTGGTTGCTGTGCCCTTACGACATTTAGAAAGATCACGTCCATGACCATGTCTGAAATAAACATTAAAATGCCAGTACGGCACTTGACAGAGCCGTATATAAAACAAAACCAAAATACCATCATCCCAACACACCCCCAGATCATACACCATTTAAAGCAAATACAAAGGGTTAATGGTATTTTGGCTACCAGAAAACACGCAGCCGTAGTCCTCTCTGCTCTTCAATTTATAGAATCACAGAACCACGGAATGGTTTGGCTTGGAACGGACCTCAAAGCCCACCCAGTTCCAACCCCTGCCATGGGCAAGGACACCTCCCGCTGGATCAGGGGCTCCAAGACCCATCCAACCTGAACCCCTCCAGGGATGGGGAAGCCACCACTGCTCTGGGCAACCTGGGCCAGGACCTCCCCACCCTCATGGCAAAACATTTCTTCCCCAGATTTCATCTCAATCTCCCCTCTTCCAGCTGAAAACCCTTCCCCTCATCCTGCCCCTGCACTCCCTGATCAAAAGCCCCTACCCAGCTTTCCTGGAGCCCCTTTCAGTACTGGAAGCTGCTCTAAGGTCTCCTCAGAGCCTTCCTTTCTCCAGGCTGAACAACCCCAACTCTCCCAGCCTGCCTTCACAGAGAACATAAACAAAAGAATGAATTACAAGAGCCGGAAAACTTTGGCATTATACACTGCGCCTACGCACAGTCCTTGCCCTTTCTAGGTCATGTGTGGGGTTTGTGTCATGCTGTCCATCTCTGTGTCTGTGCAGTACTAACAGTATTTACAGGAAAGGATTTGGGAAAACCTCCCCGTGTGACCATTGCACATCAATAACTTCTCCAGTGCAGCATCCAACCTATTCAAACAAGAACACACATAGTGCACAGGGAGTTGTGATTCCACAGGCACAACAGGATTTCTGTTCCATTCGTAATTTTTATACAAACATCATATTATTTCCAAATGTTTCTAACGCCTCACTTGTCCATGGCTTGCTCCCAAGGCAGCGTTTTAGTGTCCTGTCAGAAACACACAACCCTGATAAACTTGCTGTGCAATTCCCTTTTGTTGCAAGAAGTTCTAGGTTATTTGATTCAAGGCTGAGATCAAACATCTCTTCAGATCAACCCCCTGGCATGCACAAACGGCTGAGGTGAGATCAGGAGACTGTGAAGTTGTGCCTGCTCATGCAAATACTTTTTTGGGAGGTGAGTGCCACACTCCCCACAGCTTCCTCCTCCTCCTTCTGCCGCAGCTCCAAGGTTCATAGCGACTCTCAGTGTCACCACAACTCTGTACGTTCTGCACACTCTACAAAAAACATGCATTAAACCACAGTCTTGCAGCTAGCATGGCAATTTAACTCCAAATAACCCTGTGACATCCAAGCAATAAAACACAGCAAGTGCTAAAAGCATTGACAAGGATCCAGCAGAATGAATACACAAAGTAAAATAAAAGCAGGCTACAAGTGTCATTTCCTTCCCTGTTTCATGCTCTGCTGCTTCCTTCTCATCACCAATTGTCCCCCAGGCAGTCTATTAGTAACAATGACACCTACCTGTGACCAACTGAAGATCTCATTGAAGTCAGGATCGTTTCTGAGCAATCAGGAGCACCCTATGTCCTCGCAGCACTTTTCATTTACACACACTCATTAAACCACCAAGGCCTTTCTGCTGCCACCTGAAACCTGCCTGCTGGTGCATCCTATCACGGGCCACAGCCCTCTCTGAGATCTCAGTGGCTATGTTTTCTTCCCATCTAAGCCAAAAGGCAGAAGAAGAGAATGACACGATGCTCTAAGCCTCTCTGGCTGTTGCTAAATTGTGCCTTAGGCATCCACAAGACTCTTCCATCCTATGGGATGCTCCGTTTTTAAGCAGCACCTGGGAAGCAGTCTGCTTCCTCCCATTCCCACAGAGATGTTTCACTGCCTGCACCTTCAGTATTCAGGACTGGGTGCAAGGTTTAATGTTTCCTGAAGAGTAGTTATCAAGCTCAACACAAGCCCAACAAAAGTAGAGCAGAAGTACCTCACTCTTCCAGTACGTCGCCTCTCTCTTCTGAAATCTTTCATCTCCTCTAGCTTTGAAAAACCTCTGCCCAAGCTACACAAGGAGCCGCCCTCAAGCTTTTGGTAGATCAGAGAAGTGAAACTTCCCACCAACACCGCCCATCACTGCAGATTTGTACCCCAGCTACTAAATTTAAAGAAAAACAACAAAAAAGCCCCACTAATCCTAGCAGCTGGAATGTGGCACCCTGCTTTGGAGCGATAAGGGTACCTGGAAGGCACAACTGTGTATTCGAAGCCACCGTGTGCCCAGCTCGCCCCAGAAACCATGCAGCTTTGTGATGCCATGGACTTGCTTCCATGCACACCAGACATGGCCCAGTTACAGGTGCACAACATGACCATGCTATGAAGTTTTATAATCCCTGTTCACAAGCAGCAGCTTTTAAGTATTGAACATACCCGTAATTTACAATTTAAAATAAAAGAAACTCCAAACCAGGTCACTTCACAACTGCAGCAAGGCTACTGATGTCCTGTTGGGGCTTAAGAATTTCGGGACTGGTTGCTTGGGATATTTTACATATCCACTTTTTATCTTACTGCCTCAAAGAGAATACAGTTACTGCAAGGAAAAGCTAAAATCTTTAAATTAAGAAGGAGCTTTTCTCCAGGGAAAGGGAGTTAGGAGGGACAGGGAGTGCAGGGAGAGGACAAGGAGTAATGATTTTAAACTAAGGGAGGGGAGATTTAGACTAGATATAAGGAAGACATTTTTTACAATGAGGATGGTAAAACACTGGCACAGGTTGCCCAGGCAGGTAGTAGAGGCCCCATTACTGGAAACATTCAAGGTCGGGCTGGATGGGGCTCTGAGCAACCTGATGGAGTTGAAGATTTCCCTGTTCCTGCAGGGGTGTTGGAATGGTGTGACCCGTAAAGGTCCCTTCCAACCTAAAGCATTCTATGATTCCAAGACTTGCTTTTTAAGCAGGAGCCACCCCCGCATTAAGGCTGCCATGCTGTTAGCCAGTACTTGCCTGGAGAGTTCAGAGCAGCAAAATCAGGAGACAAGGGAAATTAACCAGAGCTTACAGCACAGGAGTGTCACTGCCAGGCATTTCAATGCCCTCTGACTGCACAAAGATTGCATCTAACTCTGAATTTGTGATTGGATGTTACTGCACTTAACAACCTTCCCCCTCCCAGATCATTGAACTAACTAGGCTTCATCCTGTCCAAGGCTCTGGAATAAGATCCAGGTTTGCTCAGGCAGCAGCAGAGCCTGACGGCTTTGACAGAGCTGGAGGGTTGGTAGCGGAGTGAGGAGAGGCAGCAACCACAGCTGAGATCGGATACCACGGCACTGAAGCTGACCTAAGGGTTGCTTATAAAAAGTTCAGCATTTTCCTCACTCAGAAGAAATCTAAGCTCATCAGACAGGAAACTCAGGAGCTGTCTTTTGACAGTTCAGAAGAAAACACAACTAGTCATTCCACGTTATTAACTTATAATTACTATAAGCCCATGATACATTATATATTATATTTGTTCTCTTCCCCAGGGCAGAGGTGGCCTCTGGCACGCTGCATGGGCACATCACACTACCGTCTGCAGCCTGCACACTTGGAAGGAACAGAAGTACACATATAATTAAGAGATATCAGAGAAAAGCAAGAGATTAATGGTTATTTGTAGCCTGCAGTGCCTCAGACAGAGAATATAATACATAAAATCAGTGACAATAAATGTGCAAGCAGCAATTGACAGTGTCAAGGAAACACACTCAACACGTTCCACCTGCAGGTGAAAATCACCCCCATTGCAGCCCTTTATAAAATTTTTCACAGAAAGGGTCATTGGGCACTGGAGCAGGCTACCCAGGGAGGTGCTTGATTCACCTTCCGTGGAGGTGTTTAAGGCACGGGTGGACGAGGTGCTAAGGGGCATGGTTTAGTGTTTGATAGGAATGGTTGGACTCAATGACCCAGTGGGTCTCTTCCAACCTGGTTATTCTATGATTCTATGATTCTATGAAAATGACACCTCTCTGCCCTTCCCTCCCAACAGGCAGTTGGGTTCTGACAGTTGCTGCAGGACGACCCAGTTGTTAAACCACAGGCTGGCATTTTAAAACTGCTGAAGTGTATTCTGCTCTTCGAAGTAACAAGACTCATAAAAAATCTGATTGTACATGACCATAAGGTGTCAGATTGCCTTCCTGCAGGAAAATCATCAAGGGCGACAGTGCCGCCCTTCCCACAGCTCTTCCAAACTCAACAGCAGAGCATGTTCACAGAGTTCTCCAGAGACAACTCCTAACCGAGGCACTGGCAGGCTAGACCCTGGCAGCAGACAGGACGGCAGATGAGTGCTGTGGCATTAGCACCCTCCCTCCTTATGCCTGTGGGGAGGCATCTGCTCCCTGGAAGGCTTCACTACCCACTGGTACAATGTTCTGGTAACACAAAACATCACCTTCAGTTACAGTGGCCATTAAAAACCCCTTTGTAATTCTGATTTTAGTCTCTGTTGTTTAATATCTTTGTCACACACATGGACAGTGGGATTGACGGCGCCCTCAGGAAGTTTACTGGTGACACAACCCCAACAGCCTGTGTGGCACTGTCAATACGTTGGAGGGAAGGGATGGAACCAGAGGGACCTGGACAGGCTGGAGATGTGGGGCTGTGCAAACCTCATGGAGTACAACAAGACCAAGGGCAATGTCCTGCACCTGGGTCAGGGCCATTCCAAGCACAAACACAGGCTGGGTGGAGAATGGACTGGGAGCAGCCCTAAGGAGAAGGACTTGGGGTGCTGCAGGATAAGAAGCTCAACATGAGCTGCCAATGGTTGCTTGCAGCGCAGAAACCAACCATATCCTGGGCTGCATCCAAAGCAGTGGGACCAGCAGGGCCAGAGAGGGGATTTTGCCCCTCTGCTCCGCTCTGGTGAGACCCCACCTGGAGCCCTGCATTCAGTTCTGGAGTCCTCAGCACAGGAAGGACATGGAGCTATTGGAGCAAGGCTAGAGGAGGCCATGGAGATGATCTGAGAGCTGGAGCACCTCCTATCTGAAGACAGGCTGTTGGGGTTGTTCAGACTGGAGAAGAGAAGGCTGTGGGGAGACCTTAGACCAGCTTCCAATAATGAGAGGGGCTCCACGAAAGCTGGGGAGGGGCTCTGGATCAGGGAGGGCAGGGATAGGATGTGGGGAACAGTTTTCAGCTGCAAGAGGGGAGATTGATTTGAGATTTCAGGAAGAAATGTTTTCCTGTGAGGGTGGGGAGGCCCTGGCCTGGGTTGCCCAGAGCAGGGGTGGCTGCCCCATCCCTGGAGGGGTTCAAAGCCAGGTTGGTTGGGGCTTGGAGCCCCTGATCCAGTGGAAGGTGTCCCTGCCCATGGCAGGGGGTGGGACTGGATGGGCCTTGAGGTCCCTTCCAACCCAAACCATTCTGTGATTCTATGTTGTTTTCAGTACAAGGAATATCAAATGGGATTTTGTCCCTGACAGCCCCCTGCCCCACATACACTCCTATACAATCTATCTTTGCTTTCCTTCTGGATAAAATCACATAGACTTGGGGACCTGCCACCTCAGGCTGGGCGCTGGATTTCCACCTCATTTTTGTCACAGTGAATGAATAAATCCAGGTGCATTTTGAATTTGTAGGCTGCAATCAGCCTCTCCTTACTGTGCTCCCACACGGACCTGCTCCCAGGAGTACCTGAGCCCTGGAAGCACAAATGCTGCTAAGCCCTGTAGGTCAGGTGAGAAGACCTTTCCAGTTAATAACTCCACCAATATTCACATAAGCACTCTTGATATCTTCTCTGACACCACTGTATCCTTATTAATGTTTGTTTAATGTTTGTTTTTCCCTTAAAAGCTTCCTCAGTTTACCAAGCAGATGGGATCATGGCAGACAGATACATTTAAATACAACAGCCACATCCCACCCCCCCCAAATCATCTCTGACATTCTCCATAACAACACACATAATTTGTAAACCTCCATCCCAAAAACCTCAGTGGCAACTGCTGTGCAACACAAACCCAAGCTGCAGCTTCCTGTAAAACTCCTGGGTGGTTTTCATAAACCTTGTAAAGGCAAAGTGACAACCAGAGCCTGAGGGCACCTGCCCTGCCCTTGGATGCACTCATGCAAACGCCCTGCTGAGGCACCTCAGGAGAGAACTGAGAAAGTCTCTCAACAAAATATTAGCTTAAAAGTAATGTAGGTTTGGGCTTTTCCCTTTCATAGAATCATGGAATCGTTAAGGTTGGAAAAGACCTCTAAGATCATCCAGTCCAACTGTCAGCCCAACACCACTTTGCCCACTAAACCATGTCCCAAAGTGCCACAGCCACACATTATTTGAACACCTCCAGGAATGGAGACTCCACTACTGCCCTGGGCAGACTCTGCCAGGGCTTCACTACTCTCTCAGTAAAGAATTTTTTCCTGATATCCAATCTAACCCTACCCTGGCACAACTTGAGACCATTTCCTCTGGTCTCACCACTTGTTACTTGGGAGAAGAGCATAGCACCCACCTCACCACAACCTCCTTTCCAGCAGCTGCACTGAGCTATGAGGTCTCCCCTCAGCCTCCTCTTCTCCTAACTAAACAGCCCAGGTCCCTCAGCTTCTCCCAGAACCCCATTCCCCAGCTCCATTCCCTTGTCCCATTCTGGACAAGAGCCCAAGAAAGGGATGTCGAGGATTTAAGGAATGTGGCAGCAGAGAAATGGTCTGTGAGGATCACATGGCACTGTTCAACAAATGCAGCTCCAGTGAAGAGCAACTGGTCTGCCCCTCTGGGCTGGACATGGGAAGGGATTTCTCTCATGGCCACAGCCTGCGCAGCTGCTGTACCAGGCTGTGTGACGAAGCACAGCTCTGAGCACACCTCAGGGCACACACATCGCAGTCAGCCTTCACGTGGCAACACCCACACTCCATTCATAGAACACACAGCATCTGAGAACGGTGGGGATTCAAAGGGCCCTCTGGATCTCATCCAATCCAACCCCCTGGGAAAGCAGGGTCACCTCCAGCAGGTTGCACAGGAATGTGTCCAGCCACAGAGTGAGTATCTCCAGAGGAGACTCCATACCTCCCTGGCCAGCCTGTTCCAGTGCTCCATCACCCGCACAGCAAAGAAGTTTTTCCTCATGTTAAGGTGGAACTTCCCATACTCCAGTTTGTCCTCCCATGTCCTGTCACTGGGAACCACTGAACACAGTCTGGCCCCATCCCTGGATATGTTCAAGGACAGGGTGCATGAGGTTTTGAGCAACTTGATCCAGTGGGAAGTGTCCCTGCTCATAGCGGGGGGTTGGAACTGGATGGGCTTTAAGGTCCCTTCCAACTCAAATCACTCTATGGTTCTATGATCCTCCAGCCCCGCCCATCAGATATTGATCAGCATTGATGGGATCTCCTCTCAGTCTTGTCTTCTCCAGGCTGAACAGTTTCAGGTCTCTCAGCCATTCCCCATAAGAGAGATGAGGAATCTTGATAAGATACTCCAGCCCTCTTTTCATCTCCACGGCCTCCACTGGACACTCTCCACTTGTTCCTTGTCTTTTCTGAGCTGGGTAGCTCAGAAATGGACACACGACTCTAGATGGGCTCCCCCAGGGCAAAGCAGAGGGAGAGGAGAACCTCCCTCTCCCTGCTGGTCATACTCTCTCCATGCACCCCAAGGTATCCTTGGCTTTCTTAGCCACGAAGACTCATTGCTGGCTCATGGTCAGCTTGTTGTCCACCAGAAATCCCAGGTCCTTCTCTGCAGAGCTGCTTTCCAGACAGTCAACCACTGACCTGCTGCAGGGATTGTTCTGTGGCAGGTATGGAACCCTACACTTGCTGTCATTGAAGTTCATTAGGCTCCTCTCTGCCCACCTCTTCAGCCTGTCCAGGTCTCATCGAATGGCAGCACAGCCTTCTGGTGGATCAGCTGCTCCTCCAGGTTTATGCCATCGGCAAACGTACTGAGGATGTCTGCTATTCCCTCTTCCAGCTAGAGAAGGGGGCCTATGAGAAACTCATGAGGTTCAATAAGGCCAAGGTCCTGCATCTGGGTCGGGGCAATCTGAAATTCCAGTACAGGCTGAGGGATGATGTGACTGGGAGCAGCGCTGAGGAGAAGGACTTGAGTTGCTGTGAGATGAGAAGCTCGGCATGAGCCAGCAACGAGCGCTTGCAGCCCAGAAAGCAAAATGATGTCCTGGGCTGCATCCAAAGCAGTGGGACCAGCAGGGAGGGAGGGCATTCTGCCCCTCTGCTCCGCTCTGATGAGACCCCACCTGGAGCCCTGTGTTCCGTTCTGGAGTCTTCAGCACAGGGAGGACATGGAGCTGTTGGAGAGAATCCAGAGGAGGCCACAGAGATGATCTGAAAGCTGGAGCAGCTCCCGTACGAGGACAGGCTGAGAGGGTGGGGTGTGTTCATCCTGGAGAAGAGAAGGCTATGGAAGAGTTTAGAGCGGCTTCCAGTGCTGGAAGGAGCTCCAGGAAAGCTGGGGAGGGGGTCTTGATCAGGGAGTGCAGGGATAGGATGAGGGGGAATGGTTTGAAGCTGAAAGAGGGGAGATTGAGACGAGATCTGAGGAAGAAATGTTTTGCTGTGAGGGTGGGGAGGCCCTGGCCCAGGTTGCCCAGAGCAGTGGTGGCTGCCCCATCCCTGGAGGGGTTCAAGGCCAGGTTGGATGGGGCTCGGAGCCCCTGATCCAGCGGGAGGTGTCCCTGCCCGTGGCCGGGGTGGCACTGGGTGGGCTTTGCTGTCCCCCGCCCCGCTCCGCTCCCGCCCCCCCGCACTCACCGGCCATGGCGGCCCCGGCGCGCGCTGCGGCCCCGCCCGCGGGCAGGGGGGGGGCGGGGCGGGGCGGTGTCCCCGCAGCCCCGGGGGGAGCCGCCGCCCCACTCCCCGCCCGCCCCAGGGCCGCTCCGGCCTCTCAGCGGCCTTTTTACACCGAGGGGGCCACCACTTGCTCTCCCGCTGTTCCAGACACGTGTCTGCATTTCATAGACTCCCAGAATCACAGAATGGTTTGGGTTGGAAGGGACCTCAAAGCCCATCCAGTCCCACCCCTGCCATGGCAGGGACACCTCCCGCTGGATCAGGGGCTCCAAGCCCCATCCAGCCTGGCCCTGAACCCCTCCAGGGATGGGGCAGCCACCCCTGCTCTGGGCAGCCTGGGCCAGGGCCTCCCCACCCTCACAGCAAAACATTTCTTCCTGAAATCTCAAATCAATCTCCCCTCTTGCAGCTGAAAACTGTTCCCCACATCCTATCCCTGCCCTCCCTGATCAAGAGCCCCTCCCCAGCTCTCCTGGAGCTGCTTTCCCTACTGGAAGCTGCTCTAAGTTCTCCCCACAGCCACAGGAGAGGTGGAGTTTGAGACGTGCCAGTCACCTGGAACCCAGAAGGGAAAAACACTGCTGGAAGTGACACCTACTTTCTGTTCCCTCTTAGAACTCACTTGAAGTGTTTGTTTAGGTCACTCTGCCCTGTGAATGTAGGAGAAAAGAAATCACTTGGATCTTGAGTGGAACTTCGAGTATTCATTCCTTCTCTATTGGTATCACAGAAGCATAGAATCATTTGTTTGGAAATGACCTTTGAGATTGAAGGTTCCAACCACACCTGTCCACTACTAAAACACACCCCCTAGTACCTCAGCTACCCATCTTCTAAACCCCTATGGGCATGGAGACTCCACCGCTGCTCTGGGCCACCTCTGCCTGTGCCTGAGAACCCTTTCAGTGAAGAAATTTCTCCTAGTATCCAATCTGAACCTCCCCTGGTGCAATTTAAGGCCATTCCCTCTCATCCTAAGTGAATACTGAGAACCAGAAACTGCCAATCATCAGCCAGAAATACAGCTTGAGTAGCTTTAATTTTGATCTGCAATTTGTAATTGCAACTACTTGATATCAGCTTGGATTGCAGAACTTCAAGTCCAACACGTTTCACATATCAGGCCCAGAGTGTCATATCTGAGCTCTGAAAAGATCATGGAATCATAGAACGGGTTAGGTTGGAAGGGACCTCAAAGCCCATCCCGGTCCATCCCCCCTGCCATGGGCAGGGACATCTCCCACCAGATCAGGGTGATCAAAGCCCCATCCAACCTGGGCTTTAACACCTCCGGGGATGGGGCAGCCACCGCTGCTCTGGGCAACATGCGCCAGGGCCTCTCCACCCTCACAAGAAAACATTTCTTGCTAAGATCTGGAGTCCTCAGCACAGGAAGAACATGGAGCTGTTGGAGCCAGTCCAGAGGAGGCCACAAAAATGATCCGAGGGCTGGTACACCTGCCTTCTGAAGAAAGGCTGAGAGAGTTGGGGTTATTCAGCCTGGAAAAGAGAAGTTTCTGAGGAGACCTTATTGCAGCCTTTCAATATTTCATGAGGGTTACAGGAATGATGGGGAAAATCTTTTTAGCAGGCCCTGTAGGAACAGGACAAGGGAAAATGGTTTTAAACTAAAAGAAGAGAACATTAGACTAGGCATTAGGAAGAACTTTTTTATGCTGAGGGTGATGGAACACTGGCCCAGGTTGCCCACAGAGGTGGTGGCTGCCCCATCCCTGGAGGTGTTCAAGGCCAAGTTGGATGGGGCTTGGAGCAACATCATCTAGTGGGAAGTGTCCATGCCCATGGCACAGAGATTGGACTAGATGACCTGTAAGGGTCCCTTCCAACCCAAACCACCCTATGATTCTATGATTCTAACATCTGATCTAAATCTCCCCTCTTTCAGCTGAAAGGCGTTCCCCTTGTTCTATCCCTGCACTCCCTGATCAAGAGACCCTCTCCAGCTTTTCCGCAGCCCCTTCCAGAAGTCTCCCTGGAGCCCTCTCTCTTTCCCAGGCTGAACAACCCCAACTGTCTCAGCCTGTCCTGGGATGGGAAGTGCTCCAGCCCTCAAATCATCTCCATGCCCTCTTCTGGACTCATACCAACATGTTGTTATGCAGTTTGTATTTCCTCTTGTGCCACAGCACTTCTCACATTTCTTTAAATGCATCTGCAGTGTGTAAGGCCAATGTGACTCATGGTTATCCAAGTCCAAGCAGTGAGGACAACTTCTCTCAGTCAAAGAAAATCTTGCAGTGAAATGTTTACTTGTTCTCTTCTCCCAAGTAGTTAGTGACAGAATATGAGGAAATGGCTGTAAGTTGTACCAGGGGAGGTTTAAACTGAATATTTACTGAAAGACTGGTGAAGCACTGGCAGAGGCTGCCCAGGGAAGCTGTGGTGTCTCCATCCCTGGAGGGGTTCAGACAACATGTAGATGTGGCACTTCAGGACATGGTTAACTGGGCACGGTTGGACTGGATGGGCTTACAGGTCTTTTCCAACCTTAACGATTTTACGATTCTGTGATATACCAAGACTGGTTAAACAGAGACAGAACAGAACGCGTGGTCCCTTGCTTTGGGTGGTGCAGTGCCTCAGGAACTTGGAGCACTGAAGATGGAAGTCAGCATCTCCCAACTGACCAGCTGGAACTCCTGAAGCCTACAGGGTAGGCAGGAGTTCCCAAAAAGGAGGTAAGAAAGGATTTAGGGGGGTCCTGACTTTGTGCTTGATTACACATAGTATAGACCCTCTTAGGAGAGACAGCTCCATCTGGCCTGGGAGTTAAAAATGAAAAGAATAATCTGCTGGAAGTTGGCGAGTGCTGCCACTTGGTGGTCTCAGGGGGAAGAGTCATACCCAACACCACCCTGGGATGCTGCTTGGGGTGTTTCTGACTCGTCCTGGGGCAGGCTTTTGGCTGGCACATTTAGCTGCACCGTCCTGAAGCTGCCTTCTGGACAGTTTCTTTCTCTGCTACTCTTGCCTTTGTTTCCAGTGTCTGGCCTTCCCTGCCAGGGTGAAATTTCTAGCCTAGCACAGCTCTCAAAAGAGAGTGATGTCTCATCCTAGTGCCACATCACCCACCCCTCACTACTCTGTGCCAAGGAGCTCATCGTGGAGACCTTTGGGGAGCTGTAACTGGCATGGTTATAAGAACCTCCCTTAACAAAGGAGATACCTTAACGCCCCATGTTCCCCTTGACAATGTCACTCTGTACCTCTGCACTACAAATAAAACAGCTTCTTTAGCTCTAGAACACGGGAAAAGAAAAGTCTCATTGAAGTATTTTTAGTATTCCCAAGTGTTGTGACTTGTATGGTGCACAGCCTTGGAAAGGTGAATAGTGTATAAACATCCTGAGTGTGTTCCATTCACCCTCAGGAATCCACATCTTCTTGACAGCATGAAAATAGATTATAAAGTTATTATTCTTGCACATGTAGACCTTGATCATTCCAGTACTGAAAGGGACCCATAGGAAAGCTGAGGAGGGTCTCTTTCTCAGGGAGTTCAGGGATAGGATGAGGGGTAATAGTTTGAAGCTGAAAGAGCGGAGATTGAGATGAGGTGTTAGGAAGAAATGTTTTGCTGTGAGGGTGGGGAGGCCCTGTCCCAGGCTGCCCAGAGCAGTGGTGGCTGCCCCATCCCTGGAGGGGTTCAAGGCCAGGTTGGATGGGGCTTGGAGCCCCTGATCCAGTGGGAGGTGTCCCTGCCCACGGCAGGGGGTTGGAACAGGATGGGCTTTGATGTCCCTTCCAACCCAAACTATTCCATTATACCTGTATCAGAGTGATTTTTGGCCACGTATTGTAGTAACAGAAACAGGCACTTTGTAGGAAGGAAATTGCTGTTTCATAACTCCTCCCTTCGTGTATTTTTAAGACCTTTTCATACACATATAAAATATTCCAGCAATAGGTTTTGTCTAGTTCAGAGGAGCAGTGGTGGCATGGCATGCAGAGAATTTGTTTTTATGATGATATTATGCCATTGTAGATCCACTGCATTCTGTGATCTGCTAAAATTTTCCCTGGAATTGCTACCAGAATCTTAACCACACAACTGAAAACTTGTTTGTCTTAATGTGATATAGACTAAAAAGTCTAACATAAAGATTTTTAGGAAACAGTGTTTATGAACCCTGTGAGTGAAATGGAAGGGAAAATCATTCATTCAGGAGTGCTGCAGTGCAGACTGCAACATCGCCTGGAGATATTTTCGTCCTCTAGATTCAGATAATGAGGGTTAAATATATCTCCTCCTCATGCCCCTGGCGTGCAGAATTTCTGCAATGGTATCACTGTCAGGGTTGCCTTGGAAAGAAGGATCCTGGGGAGCAGAGAGGAGGGACACCCGGCGGTGGGGATGCACATACTTGGCAGGAGCTGGGCCAACCAAATCCCCTCCCATGGTACGACCCATGACATCCAAAGAACACAGCCAGATACGGAGAACACCCGCTTGGTACCAGTAACAGCAATGAGCTGTAGACAACAGTGCTAGGAAGCCCTTATGCTCTTTGGGTGAATCCAAACGGCTGGCAGACAGGGCAGCACTGTGTAAAGCCCTCCCTTCCTGCTGACGGCGAGCGTGCCACATCCACAGAGCCCAACTCCTTTCGGAAACCCTGTGATTCATTTCAGGTTCCTGTCTCCTCACTTAGTAGCTAAGCTAAGCAACCCCACACTGTGTTGTTTTCCAGCGTCTAAAGGACAGCAGATGTATTTCCTGGTTAACTAATCTCAAAAGCCATTGCTGCTTCCCCCGTGCTAAACCAAATGATTTGTTTATTTGAGTGAATTATTTGATTTACTAAATATTAGCCTTGCCCTGGCAGCATCAGCATGTTGTATTTCTTGTTTAATCTGTTAATTGTTCATTCACAATATGGCTTCTTATTTTCCCACAGCTGAAGAGGACTGGATCGCTTTAGGAACAAATTAAATCCAGATAGTGCAGGCAGTTTCTTTAACAAAGCCTTTCTTTGTGTTTAAGGGAACACAAAGAAGCATTTCCCAAAAGCTCAGATTACACACCGAGCTCCCTTCAGCGAGTTTTGGGTATTATTTATAAAAAAAAAAACTTGGAGAGGGAAAAAAAACTTGGAGAGGGAAATAAAAGCTGGGATGGCAGCGCCCAGCTGTCCGCTCCCATCGCAGCCCTTCCTGGATCTGTTCGGCTGCTCTGCACATTTGGACTTTTCAGACTGGTCCTTCTGTCCCAATTCCCCATTACACACATGCACTTACATGTCTTGTAGAGCATCGTCCATCGGTGTCACCGGGCTGTGTTGTGCCCGGGGTGCCGGAGGGCTGTCCTTGCCTGGAAGAACAGAGGTCACTGCCAAGTTTGAGAAGTGAAAGCAAACTGGGAGGGAGCGGGTCAGGCTGGCAGAACGGGCAGAGGCGTCCAGGAGCACCCACCCCGGCTGCTCTTTCACTTCTGGAGCCAGCAGCAGTTCCCTGTTGATTTTAAGGAATATGTAGTTGGCTCTGGAAAACCAGATGTTTGTTTACTCAAAGTTATGAGATTTATTTATTTATTTTGGTGCTAATAATTTTTACGATTACTTTGCATATGGAATAATTAATTTTCCACACTTATTTATGCAGTCATACTATTGTTATTGGTATTTTCTTTTATTTCTTCATTGGACAGAAGGAAATGAAGGAAAACAATTCTCTGCCTCCAAACACAAAGGCAGAGGCTGTGCCTCAGGTTCTCAGCACTTTATTCCCGACCAGCAAAGCCAAACCATTAAATGTGAACAGAACTGACTTGGGTGAAATCACAGCCTGCAGTGTCCACAGGTCTGGAAATCCTTGATTAGTTTTAACTTTTTGTATTTGTTACATGAGTGAATCACACACACCCTGATTCTGCTGTATGACACCTTTTTCTTGGAAGTTTTGATAACATTAGTAAAACAAGAAGATGGTGCAGATAATAGAAAAAATTGAGCAGCTCCTGTTCCTAGCACAATGGAAATGTCAGCATATAGAATAAGTCTTTATATACTGATACAGAAACAGAGAATCATGGAATTATTAAAGTTGGAAAAGACCCCTAAGATCACCCAGTCCAACCGTCAGACCAACACCACCATCCCTACTAAGCCATGTCGCAAAGCGTGATGGTCACACACTTTTTGAGCCCCTCTAGGGATGGAGACTACACCACTGCCCTGAGAAGCCTCTGACAGAGCTTCACCACTTTGTCAGTAATGTTTCTTAATATCCGATCTAAACCTCCCCTGGCAGAACTTGAGGCCATTCCCTCTCATCCCATTGCTTGTCAGCTGGGAGAAGACACCGACACCCGCCTCGACACAACCTCCTTTCAGGTAACCTTGATTTATATTATAGAATTTACTGTGTCGGCTTTTAGGTTTTACATGGGATAATGAGCAGCCAACTTCAAGTACATGTCCAAAACCACACATATCTCAAAATCTGATCCTTTGTAAAGTACAAATTAAATTATACAACTGAGAAAAATAGTCAACTAAATATATTTTTTTTTCTAAAACCCCAAAACATTGAAATTCTTTGAAGACAGGAAGCAAATAAATCCACTTGAGCATCCTCTCCTTAAAATCAAGGTATAAATAAACAGATGACAAATTTGGCAGAGCTGTGAGATGAGAACAAAGCCACTCTGTCTACAATGTCCTCACATGGAAGTCATCACCCTGCCAGCTTCAGTGCCTCACCTGACCACGAGGGTCCAGAAAGGATGGAAAGGATGTTGTACAGCCAGCATGCAACACGCTGGCTTTATGAATTAATAGCCAGCATCTGGGCATGGATCAGGAGCTACTGCAGACTCCAGCTCAGAGATGCAACACACCTCCTGTGGGAAACACAACTGTGAGTGTTTCAGTATAACCAGTGAGCTCAAGTAGCCAGGAAGGCCAACACCTTCCTGGCTTGGATCAGCCGTAGTGTGGCCAGGAGGAGCAGGGAAGGGATTGACCCCATGGACTCAGCACTGGTGAGACTGCACCTTGGATCCTGGGTCCAGTTTTGGCCCTCACTGCAAGAAAGACATCGAGGGGCTGGAGCACATCCAGAGAAGAGGAATGGAGCTGGAGCAGGGTCTGGAGCCCAGGCATTCTGGAAGCAGCTGAGGGCCCTGGGGCTGTTTAGCCTGAGAAGAGGAGGCTGAGGGGAGACCTCATCGCTTTCTGTATTTCCCATAAAGGAGGTTGTGGTGAGGTGAGTGCTGGGCTCTTCTCCCAGGAGCACAAGTGATGAGGGGAAATGGCCTTAAGTTGCACCACAGGAGGTCTAGATTGGATATTAGGAGTAATTTCTTTGCTGACAGAGTAGTGAAGCCCTGGCAGAGGCTGCCCAGGGCAGTGTTGGAGTCTTCATCCCTGGACAGGTTCAGAAAACATGTAGGCATGGCACTTTGGGGTGTGGTTTACTAGTCATGGTGGTGTTGGACTGGATGATCTTAGAGGTCTTTTCCAACCTTCATGATTCTGTAATCTTGACACCCATCAGCAGTCTCTATACACAAACACACACACCATTCAGTATAGCACCAGGGATCCAGGGAGCAAGCTGCTTCTGCTCTGCTTGACACCAGCTGAACTTCCATTGCCTCACTGCTGTGTCATTGTGTTTTCATCAGTACATTTGTGTTAGCTACCGGGCACAGAGGACATCTTGGTGTGCAGGGTGCTCGGGAGTACAGAGTGTTCCCACCAGCTGATATGTTCTGGATGCAGGGGCAATAGAAATAGCTATCAGTTTTGGAGTAGCTATCCAGGAGGCTCAACATGGGCTCTGTCAATCAGCTCTCTCTTCGCAATAATCCTTGCACATAAAGTAGAAATGATAACCTCCTCTTGTTACTGAAGGGAGAAACAAATGAGGTTCCTTGTATTGCTTTTAGGGAGGCAGGATTTGATAAGAGTTTACACAGTTGTGTTATGAGGGGTAACTCAAAATACCACCCTAAATCTGAAAGGCACTGCTCCACTTCACAGCAAGAGTTTGTCAAAATGCCGTGGAGGAACCTCATGGTACCCCCAGTGGAGGTCGTTATCTGGCTCTTGCCTGTGGTCTGATTTGTCAGGTTGTATCTTGTGGGGAAATGACCCCAAGGTGAGGTGAGGTGAGATAAGTCTCGAGGCTATTTAAAAAAAACGTCACCAGCCTAACTGGACTTTTTCTCACCCGCGAGTTACTCTACCCTACTACCCCATAAAAGTTCTTAAACTTCTCAACAGTAACTAAATGTGCTATAGATTAAGAACTTCTATAGACACAGGCAACAACCCCATGCATCGGTCCAGGCCTGGGGAAGTGCAGCTGGAAAGCTGCTGGGCAGAAAAGGACCTGTGGTCCTGTTTGACAGCATCTGAACATGAGCCAGCAGTGGCCAAGAAGATGGCCAAGAAGGCCAATGGCATCTTGGCTTGGATCAGCCATGGTGTGGCCAGCATTTTCCAAGCAAGCAATTTTATGATCCTATGACTCCAAGTGCAGCCAGCAAGCCAGAGGAGCATGCAGGTCTCCAGCTCTGGTTCTGGCTGGATATCCTCTGTCTCCAAGGTGCTCACTAGGATGTTGCTTTCTGCTCTTCCCAGAGTATTGGGGTTTTGTTTTTTTTATTTTTCCAAGCTATAAGAAATACTGCACCACACTATTTAAATTGTGCAGGTAACAAACTCTGTCAGATGTCATCAGGCAGAGTTATGAAAGGATGTTACTGTAGGTCATCTCAAAAGCTACCAGGTAGTACATTGCCAGATTTTCTTCTCAGTCCTTCCAAGCAGAAGATTCAATTACAAGTGTCATTTAAAGTTATTAAAGAATTGTGCTGCAAGATATTGCTAAAAAAATAGTTGTAAAAGCCACTTACATCTGCCAGTAAGGTATAGCACTTTAATGAAAATTGCCAGCAGATGAGTGGGATGTTTTTGAACAAACACAAAATTGTTCTCTCACAAAATTGTTAGAGAACCCAGAAGCGCAGAATCATGGAATAGTTTGAGTTGGAAGGGACCTCAAAGCCCATCCTGTTCCAACCCCCTGCCACGGGCAGGGACACCTCCCACTGGATCAGGGGCTCCAAGCCCCATCCAACCTGGCCTTGAACCCCTCCAGGGATGGGGCAGCCACCACTGCTCTGGGCAACCTGGGCCAGGGCCTCCCGACCCTCACAGAAAAACATTTCTTCCTAAGATCTCATCTCAATCTCTCCTCTTTCAGTTGAAACCACCCTCACCCCTCCCTTTTCTTATCCCTGCACTCCCTGACCAAGAGCCCCTCCCCAGCTTTCCTGGAGCTGCTTTAAGTTCTGGAAGCTGCTCTGTGATCTCCCCGCAGCCTTCCCTTCTCCAGCTTGAACAACCCCAACTCTCTCAGCCTGCCCTCATACAGGAGGTGCTCCAGCCCTCAGATCATCTCTGTGGCCTCCTCTGGACTAGCTCCAACAGCTCCATATCCTTCCTGTTCCGAGGACTCCAGAACTGGATGCAGTGCTCCAGGTAAGGACTCATGAGATTGGAGCAGAGGGGCAGAATCTCTTCCCTCTCTGCATCCTCAGCATCCAAAACCATCACTCATGTATCTCCTGTTCTTGAAACTGGTGTCTGGTGTAACCAGAGGTCTCCAGCTATCCTGTGCCGTGCTGTTTCACTCTGCTGATTCTGGATTGGCCACCTCCTGCAGCTTGTCCCATTCCATCAGTTTCAGAGTCCTGCCTCTTTTCTGGGTCCTGACTTCACACAGAAACTTTGAACAATACTAGACCATAACCAAAAGTCAGAGTGACCAAAGCAGAGCTTCCTGTGGAAAACAACATCTTTAGAGACTTCTAAGATAACATCCAAGGGGCAGGCATCCAGGAGAAAGCCTGCATATCCAAAATCCATGTTGAAACCTCCATGAAAGCAGTTTTAACTCTACAGTAAGTAAGATCAAGATGTGGTGTTTCTTTTCTTTTAGCCCTAGAAGACATGCCAAGATCAGGCATATATTTGCTGTGACCAAGTATTTGTGAATCATGAGTCAGGCCTCCCCTAAATCATGTCATTATCATTGAAGAAACCAAGACTCCTGTGATTTTTTTCTGTTTGACACTTCAGAACTGAAACTCCTTCATGCAAACAAAAGTGCAAGACCCTTAATTATTTTTAAATAGAAGCTGTGATTTTTCACGCATTCATCCAACTCTACTATTTGTGGCACAAGAAAACAAGACATACCATGTGCCTGGTGATGAAAATCACAGTATCTGGCAACACTGTATGCTGTGATATCCCACAAATAAAAATAGGTGTTCCCCACAGGGGATATTCCTGTAAGGACGTACTGTCACAGGTACACAGTGCACTAAGTTCCCATGTACAAGCATGGAATGGTTAGGGCTGGAAGGGACATCAAAGCCCATCCAGTTCCAACCCCCTACCACGGGCCGGGACACCTCCCACTGGATCAGGGGCTCCAAGACCCATTCAAATCTGACCTTGAACATCTCCAGGGATGGGGAAGCAAACACTCCCCCAGGCAACCTGGGCCAGGGCCTCCCCACCCTCACAGGAAAACATTTCTTCCGCATATCTCATCTCAATCTCCCCTCTTCCAGCTGAAAACCATTCCCCTCATCCTATCCCTGTGCTCCCTGATCAAGAGCCCCTCCCCAGCTTTTCTGGAGCCCCTTTCAGCACTGGAAGCTGCTCTAAGGTCTCCCTGGACCTTCTTTTCTACAGGCTGAACATCCCCAGCTCTCAGCCTGCCTGGCACTTGGCACGTCCCAGGCTCAGGCACTCCACCTTTCTAGCACAGCATATGCGTCCTTTCATTTGATTCAAAGCGTGGATTTTCATTTAACTAAAAAGAAGGGTCGGATACCTACCTGTAGCCAATGCTATGTCAGCTGGCTTAGAAACCATTCCCTGTTTAGTATTTAGCATCGGATCTTAAAAACTCTCTCTTGGTTTTCTGCAAACAGTTGAGGTTTAAGTGCAGCCCAGTGCAATGGCCTTGGCAGAGTCGCCTGCTCTAGGAAAACAGTTTCAAAACATGAGGTTAGGGAATGCACATAAGTAATGGCTCCGATAAACACAGTTGCCATTTTTTTTCATCTGTGAAGAATTATCCTGTTATACCGTAACACACATCAATTAAATCACAAACATCCATGCAGGGAGGGAGCTGTCTGGTGCTTATGTAGCTTGTAGCAGTTTAACTTGTTCTTTAAGAGCAAGCCGTCAGCTCCATAAAAATACATAAGGATACACTAGTCTCCTGTAGCTGAAATGCGAGCCTGAATCCATTTGAAATCACTGGCAGACAAACATTTAAGGGTTAACTTAATAAATATGAGTTTTTACGGGTCTATTTTAGAATCTCAGCTGCTTTCGTGTCCTTCCTGCACAGCACTTACTTTGCTCCTAACAATAAATAATGTTTACATGAGCAATAAAGCCAACTCCGGGGGGTTCAGCCATCATAAACCAAGCACGAGCCCCGAGGGAACAGTGCCACCGATCTTCTAGAAACAGCATGGCTCTTGTTTCCTTATCTTGTTATAGCTATGTTGCCTGTTGTGTTAGATGCCCAAATAAATGATCACAATCCCATGCTCTGGCACAGACAGTAAATTTACCTACCTCCTCTGTTGTTTCCCATGGCTATCAATGTCGTTGTCATCTCAAGGGTTTACATTCTTGCATCAAACACCACTCACCTTCGCCTCGTCTGTAGAACAGGGCAACTGGGCTCCCTTCTCACGCTGTGTGTTGACCCAGCCATCCCAATGACTGAATTTATTTCACTCACTGACTTGAAGTCTTATAAAGGAATTTGAAACCAAATGATAAAATGAAAAAGCCAGGGAGCCAGATAATTAAATCCAATTAAGGTAATCATAGAGATGTAGAAAAGGCAGGAAATTTAGGAGAGCTGCAGAGAGGCAGTATCAAGCAGAATGAGGCCACCTTCACCAGGTGCAAGGTCCTGGGTCATGGCAATCCCAAGCGCAGTTACAGGCTGGGTGGAGAAAGGATTGGGAGCAGCCCTAAAGAGAAGGATGAGAAGCTCAATACAATCCGGCAATGGGTCTTGGGCTTCATCCAAAGCAGTGGGGCCAGCAGGGTGAGGAAGGGTATTCTGCCACTCTGCTCCACTCTGATGAGACTCCACCTGGAGCCCTGCGTCCAGTTGTGGAGTCCTCAGCACAGGAAGGACATGGAGCTTTTGGAGAGAGTCTAGAAGAGGCCACTGAGATGATGCGAGGGCTGGAGCACCTCCCATCCGAGGACAGGCTGAGAGAGTTGGGGTTGTTCAACCTGGACAAGGGAGGGCTGTGGGGAGACCTTAGAGCAGCTTCCAGTATGGAAAACAGCTCCAGGAAAGCTGGGGAGGAGCTCTTTATCAGAGAGTGCAGAGACAGGAAAAGGGGAATGGTTTTCAGCTGCAAGAGGGGATATTAAGATGAGCTTTTGGAAAGAAATGTTTTGCTGTGAGGGTGGGGAGGCCCTGGCCCAGGTTGCCCAGAGCAGGGGTGGCTGCCCCATCCCTGGAGGGGTTCAAGGGCACGTTGGATGGGGCTTGGAGCCCCTGATCCAGTGGGAGGTGTCCCTGCCCATGGCAGGGTTGGAACTGGGTGGGCTTTGAGGTCCCTTCCAACCAAAACCATTTTATTATTCTATAATTATCTCCTCTTTAAAAGACAGCCTGGCAGACAGAGGCAAAGGGAACAATTGAGGCCCAGTGAAAGGCCAAGAAATTGCACGAATAGCACGTATTGGTTATCAAAACTGAAAGAACAGATATATTTTTATACATATATAAAAACTGCATGTAACCACATAGGTCTGGAAAGGAGAGCCACGAGATTTCTTCAAAGACTTGCTGAGCAAATAAAAAAAGCTTTACTATTTTAGACTTTCTCTCAGCTAAATGACAACGGCCTCTACCAGCCTACTTCCCTGTGGTACGGGGCTAACACCACTCTGCTGGAGGAAAGCAACACAGGCATCACACCACATCTCCTAGGAATGAGACAAGATACCAGCGAGGCAAAGCTGAATGGAAAAACTTCAGCTTAAAATCATTCTCCCTCATCCCATGCGTGCACTCCCTGTTCAAGAGCCTCCCCCGACCCTGGGACAGGGTGCTGGATCCAGCGATGTCCCTCTACTGCACCCAGTCTCACAGGGTCTCCAAGCACAGAGCTGATGAATGAAACAAAAAGGCCTTCCTGATATAAAACAACAGGGGCTTTTGATTAAAAACAACATTTTATTGCAATTCTGTCATACTACTCTGTAAAAATGATGGGGATTATCATTCTGAAATGCTTACAAACCCCACTGGTTAAAAGAAGGTCACAATCTTATGCATGTGTCATCATCAGTGATTCTGCATGAGGCAAACACACCAGCTGGCTACCATCCCTCTAGCTGTACAGAAGAATGACACCATGCTTCTGCCATGGCCACAATCCCTACCTCACCACAGAGAATGGCTATGGACTGCCAGCCTCAACAGTCATTTCTTTAGAACTTCAAGCATTTCTGTTAAATAACCAGCCTGGAATATAGAAAACTTTCAACTTCATATG
The DNA here is from genome assembly GCF_032191515.1 of Phaenicophaeus curvirostris. Classification (NCBI taxonomy): domain Eukaryota; kingdom Metazoa; phylum Chordata; class Aves; order Cuculiformes; family Cuculidae; genus Phaenicophaeus; species Phaenicophaeus curvirostris. Next base: position 1,698,070 of record NC_091402.1, on the reverse strand, counting down.
AATAATTAACTCTCTATGTTGTCTTTAAGGCACATATTTCTATCCAAATTTCGTTTTGGTCCAGAGGAGCATTCATATATCAGATGCCAGCTATCCAGGTATCTGACGGCTCGGTTTGCTATAACTCTCCTTGTGTCCATAAACTTCAACGACATGTATTGAATCCACTGTCTGCACCGCAGTAGTGTGTCCCGGGGCAGCTGCACCGCTGCTCCTGGTGAACTTCGGCAGCCGATCGTTGTCTTTGCAACACCCAGGAGCTGTGATGTCCCGAGTCCACTCTTCCTGGAACCTGCAAGCATGAAGTAAAAACTTATTTCCGTTCCATTTGCTTGAGTGACAATAACATAATTTTCCAATCCATTTTATTTGCACATCAGGCATTTTGCAAACAACTTGTGATGTAACACAGGGACTCGCTGCTTCTAGCATTGAAACTTGTTGGCAGCAGTGGGGCAAATCACTCTGTCTCTCTAAAATAGCTCGTAGGATTTTAGAATGCCCTGAGTTGAAAGGGACCTCCAAGGATAATCGAGTCTAATGTCTGTCCCTGCACAGGACAACTCCAAGATTCACACTGTGGGTCTGAGGGCATTAGTCAAATGTTTCTGGAATATTGTCAGGCTTGGTGCTGTGACTGCTTCCCTGGGAGCTGTTCCAGTGCTCCACCACCCTCTGGGAGAAGAACCTTGTCCTAATGTCCAATGTAACTCTCCCTGGCACATCCTCCTGCCACTCCCTTGGATCCAGAGGGAAGAGCTCAGCGCCTGCTATTCCTCCCCGCCTTGTGAGGGACCTGCAGAGCACAATGAGGTCTCCCCTCAGTCTCCTCCAGGCTGAACAGACCCAGTGCCTTCAGCCACTCCTCACATGGCTTCACCTCTAAACCCTTCACCAACTCCATGACTTCCTCTGGACTCTCCCCAGTACCTTCAGATCCTTTTTATCCTGTGGTGCCCAGAACTGCCCCCAGTGCTCAAGATGGGGCTGCACCAGTGAGGAGCAGAGCAGGACAATCCCCTCGCCCGCCCGGTGACATCATGCGGGATGCACCCCAGGACACCATCGCCCACTTGGCTACCAGGCTGATGACCTTGAAAAGACTTGGTTTTGTATTTGGATGGGGGAGATGTTATTTGTTTTCCAGCAAATGAGCTTCCATTTAATGCTGCATTATCCAGAGAACATTACTAAGAATGCCTGAATGCTGAGTCTGGTGCAGAACAGAATTGCTTGCTTAGCAAAGCACTGCTGGGAGCAGCAGAGACAGTTGTGTTCCCTGGGCTTTGAGGTGTTGTTTGCAGAACTGCCAGCAATGCCTACGAAGCGCTGGCATATCGTGGCTCATTCTGGCCCTTGTGTGCCCAGTCTGGCTACTGCCTGGCCCTCCCAGAGGCACCACAGGCTGGGACTCAGCTGGTGTGTGTGCAGCACCACTGGACATTGATCCATCCTGCATCTCACCTTTCCTCGCTGGTTAAGGAGGTCAAGCCAGCACAGGCTACTGACCCAGAGAGCAAATAACGCACCAGTCAATAGTGTAAGATTTTGGCTTTGGCTGGGATAGAGTTAAATTGCTTCCTAGTAGCTGGTATAGTGTTATCATATCATAGAATCATATCATAGAATGGTTTGGGTTGGAAGGGACCTCAAAGCCCATCCAGTTCCACCTCCCACTGGATCAGGGGCTCCAAGCCCCATCCAACCTGGCCTTGAACACTTCCAGTGATGGAGCAGCCACCACTGCTCTGGGCAGCCTGGGCCAGGGCCTCCCCACCCTCACAGCAAAACATTTCTCCCCAAGATCTCATTTCAATCTCCCCTCTTTCAGCTGAAAACCGTTCCCCCTCGTCCTATCCCTGCACTCCTTGATCAAGAGGGTTGCACAAGAATTTGGGACAGGACACTGCCAGGAGAGCTGACCCAGACCCAGAAATCCCGTCCCATCCCACCCCATCCCATATGACATTACACTCAGTATATAAACTTGGGGGAAGCTGGGCATCACTCAGCAGGTGGTGAGCAATTATGCTGTGCATCACTTTTTTGCATATATTAATAATTATTATTTTTCTTCCTTTTCTTGTCTGATTAAACTGTTTTAATCTCAACCCATGAGCTTTATATCTTTTTTTCCTTTTTTCCAATTCTCTCCCCCATTCCACCAACGGGAGTGAGCGAGTGGCTGAGTGGTTGGTTCAGCTGCCTGTGGGGTTAAACTGCAGCATGTGGGCAGAGCAGGAACAGTGGCAGGCAGAGAGGGCAGAGCTGCTGAAAAGATGCTCAGGAAGCTACACACAACTGCTTCAGGAAAATGATGGGGTGGGATGAGCTTGTTCTTGAACTCTGCTGCAACAGGCATGATGGATGCAGCTGGCTTTAAGCACATGGCTCTGTGAACCAGAAACAGGTAAGAGCCACCCTTTTTGGGTTTGTGCCAAATAACTGTGTGGGTTTTTGAAAACAATCAGTTATTCCATGGAGCTGTTTGCACGCAAGGCAGATGCTGGGGCTGCTTGCCCCACATGCACTGCAGTAAGCCAGCCCACGTGGCTCCTCTCGCTTCCTCTGAAGCCACAGAAAACAGCACTGCACACCCACATCCAGGACAGTGGGGTCTTACCCCTTCAGATATGAAAAGCCAGTCAAGAAAGCAAACAGAAGCCGCATTCTGCAATTATCAGTTACAGAAAGACGGCAGAAATGCTCATGCTGGAAACCCACAGATGTATAGGAACCACAGGGGAAAAGCAGAAAATAAACCCCAATAACTCAAGTCTTGCTATTCTGGTGCAGAGTACAATGCAGCTACATCATTCTTGGAAAGGAGAATAAATATTCTTCACTGGAAAGGTGTAATACAAAACAATTTGGGGCATGATCTACAGTCAGATAAGCATAAAGGCATCTTAAACCACCTCTGCTTTCGATGTGAGAAGACATTGCATCAGTGTAGTCAGAATATGGGAGGAGCTCAGAAGAGCAGAATCTACGCACCTGTACTTTGGACAACAGCAAACTCATTTATTTCTCAAAAAAACCCGCCTGGTAAGTTTACCCACTTTGCATTGACTTGTACTGTTTCGACTCTGCCTTTTTAGTCCTGGTGCATCAACAAGGCCTCAAGTATCTTTGTGTTTGACACCAGAACACTTATAACTACAGAGTGATACTGCAGAGCTTACTGCTGAAAGAAAATCTGCATAGAATCATAGAAACGGTTGAGTTGGAAGGGACCTCAAAGCCCATCCAATTCCAACCCTCTGCCATGGGCAGGGACGCCTCCCACTGGATCAGGGGCTCCAAGCCCCATCCAACCTGGCCTGGAACCCCTCCAGGGATGGGGCAGCCACCCCTGCTCTGGGCAACCTGGGCCAGGGCCTCCCCACCCTCACAGCAAAACATTTCTTCCTCAGATCTCACCTCAGTCTCCCCTCTTTCAGCTAAAAACCGTTCCCCTGGTCCTATCTCTGCCCTCCCTGATCAAGAGCCCCTCCCCAGCTTTCCTGGAGCCCCTTTCAGTACTGGAAGCTGCTCTAAGGTCTTCCCGCAGCCTTCTCTTCTCCCAGCTGAACAAGCCCAGCTCTCTCAGCCTGTCCTCACAGGGATGGGCTGTTCTTTTGCAAGGGAGAATTGAGGATCTGGTATTTTCCACATTCAGGGAGAACTGAACTGAGCTGTAGACAAACTCCTTTTTATGCTCTGTCAGCTAAGACAACAACCAGAAAGAAACTAGTCCAACTAAAAAATACATCTAAAGAACAACAAAAAAAAGCAATTTTTTTAATTCCCCCTTTGTGTGGAAGCATTTGGAAGAAGTCGTGCATTCCAAGTTTGGACTGTTTTGAGATTAATTTTTTTTACACATCTCTAGGCCAAGTGATAAAACATTCTCTGTGAAGTAGTTGATCTGACTGCAGGAGGGAGTCAAATGGGAAAGCCCGTGTTTCAGTAGGTTTGAGGTCCTCCTTTCAGGTATCCAGTACAGCTGGAGCACGTTATCAAGAAGAAAAAAAATCTCTTCTGCAGAGGAACAGACCAGTATATTCTCCCACATAAGTTATTTTAGTACCTGAAATTTTTGTACCAGAGCCCTTTCTGACTACAAGACGTGCTACCAGTGTACCTGGTAAAAAGCAAATAAGGACAATCCAACAACAACAATGTCCAAGTGAGAAGGTTCTGCCAAAAACACAAAGCCAGCACACTCTTAACAGAGGCAGCTTGGCATTGTCATTCAGTCAAAGAAGTCACATGCAAAGACAGTGAAATTAGCTCATAGCTTTGGCCTCCACAATAACATGAAATTTGGGGTTTTTTCTCCTCTTTGATTTAGTGACTATAATGGTTGAAGTCTTCCACTACCTTGTGTAAGTGGTTGCAAGGAAAGGTGAATCAGAAACTCATGTTGCACTAAAAAATGTTCCTGTCTGCCCAGGTTTGCTGAGCAGCAGGGCTGTGAGCCAAAGGACCTTCTGGAAGTAAGGACAGGATGGGATGGGGTGGGATGGGTCACGTGGTCACATTCCTACTTTGCATTCTGACCCCTTGAGGACACTTTCCCCAGTGCTTTTCCTACTCTAAACACATAAGTAGAAGAGATTAAAAAGCTGAAGGATCTGATGCCCTTCTACTAGTAGGACAGTGTGGTGTAGATTCACCACACTGAAAAGGGACAACATTTGAAGAAATACCCATGTTGAGAGACATGCTGCTGTAAAGCTGTTCAGCCTAGATTCAGCTTGATGGAAAAGCTAAGCAGAACAAGAAAATCCCACCCAGACATCTAGAAGGAGTGCCAGGAGATGCACTGCTGAGAGGGTTAAGACTGAAAACATCTTATATAAACACTCAGACATCTTATATATAACATCCTTAGAGTAGCCTTCCAGTATTGACAGGGGCTCCAGGAAAGCTGGGGAGGGGCTCTTGATCAGGGAGGGCAGGGACAGGACGAAGGGGGAATGGTTTTCAGCTGCAAGACAGGAGATTGAGATGAGAACTGAGGAAGAAATGTTCTCCTGTGAGGGTGGGGAGGCCCTGGCCCAGGCTGCCTGGGGGAGTGGTGGCTGCCCCATCTCTGGAGGGGTTCAAGGCCAGGTTGGATGGGGCTTGAAGCCTCTGATCCAGTGGGAGGTGTCCCTGCCCATGGCAGGGGTGGGACTGGATGGGCTTTGAGGTCCCTTCCAACCCAAACCATTCCACGGTTCTATGATCTTCTACAACAGTGACTTAGTGCAATATTGTTAGAGGTGCTTTGGAAGGCCAGTAGTCTTACCAGAGAGCTAGACCCTTCACTCCCTCCAAAAAACTCTTGTTTTTTCTTTTATGATTTGCCTCACTGCCAGAAATTGCTCATTTGTTTGTCTGAAAGCTCGGGCACAGTGAGCTGAGCCCTGCTGGCTCCTGCTGCCTGAGGCTGGGCTGCGTGCGTGAGATCATTTGCACCCTGTACTTGGGTCTCCGCGTGGGGGTCAGCGTGGTCCCCACATTGCGTGGCTGAAATTGTGGAGAGCCACCAGCGGGCCACTCCCAGGGCTGCAGGAAGAGGCGTAGGACCTATTGTCCCTGTGGTGTTTTGTACTTCGCTGCATAAAGCATCCGGTAAAACGGCTTTGAAGAGCAAACAACCTGTTTGATCCAACTGTGTGTAATCAGTCCAGTTCCCTATGCATGTGATGTTTAATCATGTGGCACCAGGACCAGAGGGGAGGAGACCCAGCACAGGAGAGGGACAGAATTCCTTTTCAAGATTTTACATCAATTGTCCCACCCTGCGAGTTGTCCCACCTTAAGCTTTTCTATTCACAAAAGGATTTTTTTCCCCCTCTAATTTGTTATTACTGTGCTCTGTGTTCCCCACTGCCACCTTTCAGAGACTCAAGCCTTCCAGAACCTTGTGACACGTGTTTCAAAGAAAGAGCAGGCAGGGGAAGTGAGCTGTGGTTTCAACTTGGGGCCCTGGCACAAAGGGCTGCTAAATTGCAATGATTTCTGTCCTAATTGTCATTGCAGCCAGCGAGGAGGGGGTGTGCACAGCAACATGTGCTTTCAATGGAGCTGCTATTGTTTTCATAATGCTTCCATGATCACCCCTGGGTCTTGTACAAAGTCACCTGACAAACAGCAATGTAAAATCCCCTCCTGTCCTCCCATACAAACCTCTCTTTTCAGAGCCAGCAGTGAGCAGCTCTGCAGCTCTGCAGTGGCCACTGGCCACTCCGCTGTGTTCTCACACTCCTCGGGTGTCCCAGTGGTTTCCCCTCCAGCAAGGAACAGCTTTCAAGTCACACAAAGCAAAATTCTTACGAATCCTCTCAAACCCACAGACCAGTGCTGTGGTGGTGGTTCTTCTCCGCAGATGGGAGCTCCAAATTCAGCTGTACATCAAGTCTGCCCTTGTCAAATGTATATCCCAATAGGGTGCTCAGCACTTCACCTCCTCGGCTGGGTTTGCATTTCCAGATAAGACTACAGGGAGGTTTCCTGATCCTCTTACCGTGATGTCCTGAAGTAGCCCAGCTAGAAACTGGAGTTAAGGCAAGTTGAAGTGCTTAAAAACCCAGCCACACTTATTCTGGATAAAGCACAGAGCTCCCAAGGATGAAAATGCAAACTGAAAGCTGCCTCTGACTGATAGCAGTGTGTGCAGAGGAGAGCCCACTGCGCACACACTTATCTGTCCCTTACCAAACAACCCTCTTAATAGCTTTTCTCAGCTTCTGCTTAGGTGGAACTCCACTGACTTCATCGTCCCTCAGATGTCCACGAGATTTGATACACTGCAGTGAATGGAGGATGCCACAGTCACCTCAGAATAGACTTATTTCGGTCAGTGGAAGCTTAATAGTTCAGAGAATGAGAGGAAGAGCCAGGAGAAGAGCTGTCCTCCAGGTACAGGTTTAGCCAGTTTGGCTGTCTGACTTGGAGGTGGACCACGGGTAATTGAAGATGCAGAGCTTTATAGGAGAAAATATCAGAATAGGACGAATCCTGCCCAAGAAAACTGTATTTATTGCAAAAATGATCAGAGTACTTACATTTGAGCTATAATCCTGGCAGGGCTTTTTGCAAAGGCTGTGACTACCCCATGTAAATCTTTATAGTTTTTCTCCTGGTACATGCACTTTTGATTTGATTTTTGGTTTGTAACTGTTGACTACCTCTTCAAGAAGGTGGAACTGAGTTCCTCATACTAATAATAATAAAAAAAAAGCACACTAGCAACTATCTTAGAAGATACTTGGGCACTGCTTCAGGGTTTTGGTGGATGACAAGATCCACACGAGCCCAAATGGGCACCTGCCACCAAGAAAGCCAAAACGTGTCCTGGACAGCATCCAAAGCAGTGGAACAAGATGGGTGAGAGAGGGGATTCTGCCCCTCTGCTCCGCTCTGGTAAGACCCCACCTGGATGCTCAGTTCTGGAGTTTCCAGCACAGGAAGGACCTGGAGCTGTTGGAGCGAGTCCAGAGAAGGCCACAAGGATGACCTGAGTATGAACCTTACAGCAGCCTCCAGTCCTGAAAGGGGCTCTAGGAAAGCTGGGAAGAGACTCTTGATCAGGGAGTGCAGGGATAGGACAAGGGGAAATGGTTTTCAGCTGAAAGAGAGGAGACTGAGATGAGATCTTAGGAAGAAATGTTTTGCTGTGAGGGTGGGGAGGCCCTGGCCCAGGTTACCCAGAGCAGTGGTGGCTGCCCCATCCCTGGAGGTGTTCAAATCAGAGGCTGGAACTGGATAGGCTTTAAGGGCCCTTCCAACCCAACTCATTCCATGATTCTGTGATTCTGTTACTGTTAGGCAGAAAAAATGAGGTCTCCCTGGATGTGTCTCTTTCTTGCCATAAATAGAAAACTGATGCCAACTGAAACGAGCTTGCTCAGCTTTTTCTTAGTACTCGCTCTCTGTATTTCCTCTATCTTTCTGTGCATGCTGATGTTTAAATGTGCTACAGCTCAAACAGTGGCGTGCTCGCTTCTTTAATGTCTCTGCACACAAGAAAGGGTTTGCTGTCTGTTCTCATGGTGTTTATGCCACAAGCTGCATATTTTCATGGGTTCTCCTAGAGACATGGCTAGGAAAAGAGGAGACCACTTTTTCACTTTGGGAGTTAGAAGTAAGCTGGAGTTTCCCTGCTTTTCTCCAGGCAGGGGATCCTGAGATCAAACTTGCCTCAACGCACTTGTACCAACTGTTCCCCAAAGGACCAGGTTGAGCTATCCCACAACAGCGAGCAAGCATACCCCAGCCTCTGCCTTAGGATGACCCCGCTCTACTTTTCCACACCTGATTCTTAAATTTCATCGCTTACTGACATCTATTTCCACCTCTCACACATTGCCAGAGGAAGGACAGTTATTAAGCTTCTGTATAGTGATATTTCCCCCTGTGCCCGCCACAGGGTAGAAGACAACCTGCCTGCTCAGGCAGGGGACAGAGCCTAAGCTCTCCTGCATGATTGTTTGCTGGAGATGGAAGAGGATCATTCACCTCTGGGGGTAGTTGCCCAATTATTCCAGAAAAGGATTACTGCAGGGCCAGTTGTTATTTTTCATCGGTAAAAAAATGATTAAAAATACCATATCCTTCTCAGGAACACTTCCAGTTCAGTTAAACCTGGCAAGGCATTTAAATGCTTGTTCCTCTGGCACACCAAATGTCCCAGATGCCCAGGACTCTCACCCGCAGAACCCGCAGCACCCGTCTAACCCCAGGCACGCTGGGGCGCTCTGCTGTGCTCAGGAAGGTCAGTCCCCTGGGTGAGTGATGTCACCAGGTCTGGTTTCATTCCCATACAGAATTGGGAAGACTTTTAAGTCTTAAAATTGTGGAAGCATAGAATGCTTCAGGTTAAGAGGGAAATTTACAGATCCTTCACGCCAAGCCCCTTACAGAAGCAGGGACAACTTTAACTCGATCAGGTTGTTCAGAGCCCCATCCAACCTGACTTTGAATGTTTCCAGAGATGGGGCCTCCTCTGCTTCTGTGGGCAACCTGAGCCAGGGCCTTACCACCCGCACAGGAAAATATCAGAAACGGCGTGACCAGCAGGTCCAGGGAGGTTCTTCTCCCTCTGGACTCGGCACTGGTGAGACCGCTCCTCGAATCCTGTGTTCAGTTCTGGGCCCCTCACCACAAGAAGGATGTTGAGGCTCTGGAGCGAGTCCAGAGAAGAGCAACGAGGCTGGTGAGGGGGCTGGAGAACAGGCCTTATGAGGAACGGCTGAGAGAGATGGGGGTGTTCAGCCTGGAGAAGAGGAGGCTGAGGGGAGACCTCATTGCTCTCTACAGCTGCCTGAAAGGAGGTTGTGGAGAGGAGGGAGCTGGCCTCTTCTCCCAAGTGACAGGGGACAGGACAAGAGGGAATGGCCTCAAGCTCTGCCAGGGGAGATTTAGGCTGGACATTAGGAAAAAATTTTTCACAGAAAGGGTCATCGGGCACTGGCAGAGGCTGCCCAGGGAGGGGGTTGAGTCACCTTCCCTGGAGGGGTTTAAAAGACGAGTGGATGAGGCGCTGAGGGACATGGTTTAGTGATTGATGGGAATGGTTGAACTCGATGATCCTGTGGGTCCTTTCCAACCTACTGATTCTATGATTTTGTATTTCTTTCTAAGATCCAGTATAGATCTATCCTCCCTTAGTTTAAAAATGTTCCCCCTTGTCCTATCCCTGCAGTCCCTGATCAAGAGCCCCTCCCCAGCTTTCCTGGAGCCCCTTTCAGTGCTGGAAACAGCTCTAAGGTCTCCCTACAGCCTTCTTTTCTCCAGGCTGAACAACTGCCATTCTTTCAACCTGTCCTTGTACAGGAGGCGCTCAAGGTCTCAGATCATCTCTGTAGCCTCCTCTGGTCTTTCTCCAACAGCTCCATGTCCTCCCTGTGCTGAGGAATCCAGAGCTGAACGCAGGGCACCAGGTGAGGTCTCACGAGAGAAGAGCAGAGAATCATAGAATGATAGAATCATACAATAACCAGGTTGGAAGAGACCCACACGTCCCTTAGCACCTCGTCCGCTCGTGCCTTAAACACCTCCAGGGAAGGTGAATCAACCACCTTCCTGGGCAGCCTCTGCCAGTGCCCAATGACCCTTTCTGTGAAGAATTTTTTCCTAATGTCCAGACTACATCTCCTCTGGCGGAGCTTGAGGCCATTCCCTCTCGTCCTGTCCCCCATCACTTGGGGGAAGAGCCCAGCTCCCTCCTCTCCACAACCTCCTCTCAGGCAGTTGTAGAGAGCAATGAGGTCTCCCCTCAGCCTCCTCTTCTCCAGGCTAAACACCCCCAGCTCTCTCAGCTGTTCCTCATAAGGCCTGTTCTCCAGCCCCCTCACCAGCCTCGTCGCTCTTCTCTGGACTCGCTCCAGAGCCTCAACATCCTTCTTGTGGTGAGGGGCCCAGAACCGAACACAGGATTCGAGGAGCGGTCTCACCAGTGCTGAGTCCAGAGGGAGAAGAACCTCCCTGGCCCTGCTGGTCACGCCGTTTCTGATCCAAGCCAAGATGCCATTGGCCTTCTTGGCCCCCTGGGCCCCTGCTGGCTCATGTTCAGTCGCTGTCAACCAACACCCCCAGGTCCCTCTCCTCCAGGCAGTTTCCAGCCAGACTTCTCCTAGTCTGGAGCTGCTCAGGGTTGTTGTGCCCCAAGTGCAGGACCCGGCACTTGGCCTTGTTAAACCTCATCCCACTGGTCTCAGCCCAGCGGTCCAGCCTGTTCAGATCCCTTTGGAGCCTCCCGACCCTCCAGCAGATCGACACTTCCACCCAGCTTAGTGTCATCCGCAAACTTGCTAAGGGTGCACTCGATGCCTTCATCCAGGTCATTTATAAAGACATTGAACAGGGCTGGACCCAGCACTGAGCCCTGGGGACACCACTTGTCACTGGCCTCCAGCTGGAGTTAACTCCATCTCCCACCACTCTCTGGGCCCTCCAGCCAACCAGTTTTCCACCCAGGAGAGTGTGCGCCTGTCCAGCCCAGAGGTGACAGTTTCTGAAGCAGAATGCTGGGAGAAACTGTGTCAAAGGCTTTACTGAAGTCCAGGAAGATCCATCCACAGCCTTTCCCTCATCCAGCAGCCGAGTCACTTTGTCATAGAAGGCGATCAGGTTAGTTTGGCAAGACCTGCCTTTTGTGAACCCGTGTTGTCTGGGCCTGATCAGCCGGTTCTCTTGCATGTGCTTCATGGTAGCACTCAAGATCACCTGTTCCATGACTTTCCCTGGCACTGAGGTCAGACTGACAGGCCTGGAGTTCCCTGGATCCTCCCTGCGACCCTTCTTGTAAACGGGAACAACATCAGCCTCCAGTCCAGTGGAACTTCCCCAGTCTTCCACACTGTTGGAAGATGATGGAAGAGGGGCATTTGGGATTTAGAATGAAAATAATATTGATAATATATTGATATTTTAGTTGCCACTAAGCAGTCAAGGATCTTTCAGCTTCTCCTACTGGCCTGACAAGCTAGGGGTGCACAAGGAGCTGGAATGGGACACTGCCAGGAGAGCTGACCCAAACTGCCCAAAGGGAAATCCCGTCCCATCGCATCCCATATGACGTTACGCTCAGTATATAAACTTGGGGGAAGCTGGGCATTGCTCAGCAGGTGGTGAGCAATTGTGCTGTGCATCACTTTTTTTGTATATGTATTATTATTTTTACCAGAGCCGAGTAGAGGGACAGAGAGAGTTAAAATGTTAAAGAGGTCAGAAGAGAATTTACTGAGTTTAGGTTTTTCTCCTGATCCACACTGCAGTTGTGCTGTAGGAGCTATTCCCAGTACGTGTTGACAAGCCCTGTCTCTGCTGGGCAAGCATTCAGGGGGGTTGTTTTGGAGTCTCATGAACATTGTTCTCCTTTAACTACATGGCCCAGCGCTGCAGCTAATCTCCCTCCCATAAGTGACAGACCCTTTGCCTCAGCTAATCTGTCCCAAACCTCTGCATCACACAGCAACCCGCTATCTCTGCTCTGTGCTCCAAACTTCTGAGAAGCAACGCTGGGGATAACACGTCCCTCCCAGCAGCCCTATGCCTTGGTACTGGTCCTGCCCTGCTCAACAGCAGTAAACTCTTCAAATATTAAAAAATGCAAATATCCCATAAATGCCCACAGCTCCTGCATATAAGAAATTCTGCTAAAAATTGGATTTTTTTTTCTCGTTATGATTCCTTACATCTGAATGAAAGAGGTGGCTGCACTCTCTAGTTAATGATCCCAGGCATTCATGGAGATACTTCTTAGGGAAAAAAAAGCAATTTATTCAAGCAGCCAAGAATGGAGCTCATTATAATTAGAGTAATTGCCACTAAAATTCAATATCTCTGTGCAAAACTATATATTCATCACATCTGTTTACATGCTTCAAATGTGATGGGAAAAATACCTCATTTTGCTCAGACAGGTCCAGAACAGCCCTCTGGAGCCTCTACTGTCCAACAGCTGGGCTCCTTCATTATTTATGACTTCTGAACATCAGCATTCTGCATCCACATGATGAAGCCAAAATTATCTCTTTGGAATTCTAAGGCATTGCTGTAGTTTTTTCTATGAATCCTAAATTACCCCATAAACCATAATATCTTACCTATCTGAAAGAACAGGCTTTCGGTTTTATTTCATGTCGGTTTTCCTGAAAGAACTGGCTTTTTGTTTTATTTATTAGAGTATTTTTAAGCCGTAAAGTGATGAATCAAAATGTTACTTAATATCTAAATCTATTTCAATTAAGTCTGGAAAGCAGCATCACCAACATCCTTTCCTCTCAGAAACAGGCTAAGATCTCCTCAAGAGGATCTTCTTCAAGGGTGGAGGAGTTCTCACTCTTCCAAATAGTTCATGTTTTACATGAAGAAGCTGCAGAACAGTTGTCTTTAAGAAAAGGAAACACTATCATAAAAGCGACATAAACTGCCAGGCCTCCACCCACTCCTTTCTCAGACAGGGACACCACTCAAGTCTCAGCCTTCCTCTTCTAAGTGGGCTGCAGAGTCACCTCCCAAGGTTGCATCACAGCAATCCACACGTACTGCAGCCCTGAAAAAAGCAGGGGGAAATCAGCCTCCCATGCTGCTTAGGGGAGCTCTGTATTAGAAGAGAAAGATTTCTGATGTCAGAGGTCTAGTGATGCACTGCACAAATTCTCCAAATGTCTGAAATGCTACCACAAGGATAGGATAGGGTAGGGTAGGGTAGTGTAGGATAGGATAGGATAGGATAGGATAGGATAGGATAGGATAGGATAGGATAGGATAGGATAGGATAGGATAGGATAGGATAGGATAGGATAGGATAGGACAGGGTATTTCAGTTGGAAGGGTTCTACAGCGACCATCTGGTCCAACTGCCTGACCAGTTAAGGGCTAACCAAAAATTGAAGCATACTATTAAGAGCATTGTGCAAATGCCTCTTGAACACCGAGAGACTAGGGGCATTGACCACCACTTCTAGGAAACCTGCTCCAAAGTTTCATCACCATCTTGATAAAAAAATGCTTTGATTTAGATTAGATCTTATGAAGAAATATTTTGCTGTGAGGGTGGGGAGGCCCTGGCCCAGGTTGCCCCATCCCTGGAGGGGTTCAAGGCCAGGTTGGATGGGGCTTGGAGTCCCTGATCCAGTGGGAGGTGTCCCTGCCCACGGCAGGAGGTGGAACTGGGTGGGCTTTGATGTCCCTTCCAACCCAAACCATTCCATGATACTATGATTCGGATGTGAACTCTAAACCTTCCTTGAAGAGCCTTGGTTAAATTATCTTTTGGCTTGCTCATAACCATGGACATGTGCTTTGGTTCACAAGCACGCTGCAATCTACAGAAGCTTTCTTATGGGTTTGCTTGCACTCAGTTTTGCTGCTCTTTTCCAACCACCTTTATTTATTACCTCAGCCAATCAACACTACAACAGCTCCACCACTACAGCAACACCTGCACAGGTAGGCTGCCAGCACATCTGTCTCACGTTAAACAGAGAAAGGTACTGCAGCAATAACCCAGATAGTACACGTCTTTTCACACTAGTCTTTCCAGAATAAGCCAGCTTCACGTTTGCACCTCTGCAGGGATTTGCCTACACTGTCCTGCTTCTCCAATAACTGGATGTGCACAGGATGATGAAACTTAGTCTTTTCCACTATGCACAATTAGTAAGCCTTTGCAAGTGAAACACAAAGCTGATAGATCATTTGTTGTCTTCAAAAGTTGACATGAAATATATTAGCAGAATTCCCATGTCTCATCCTGTGCGTATATCCATTTAGCAGAATTAGCCTGTTGAAATTAGCATCTTGGCTGAGGTTGGAGGAGGCTTTGAGCACCCTGATCCAGCGGGAGGTGTCCCAGCCCATGGCAGGGGGTCAGAGCTGGATGAGCTTTGAGGTCCTTTCCAACCCAAACCAGTCTGTGACTCTGTGATCTTGATTTAAATAGATCTTATCTGAGTGAAGAAAGAGACAAATTGATAAAGGGTGATGCCTGTCCCTACAGCAATTCCAAGAGTTTTATTCAGGGTCTGTAGCAGCTTCAAAGCCATTTCCATCTCTGAGACTCGGTGCCCATTCTCTACATCATTAATGGCTGGAGTTTTGCCATGGAGGTGCAAACTACTCCTTCTAGCTGATTTTCATGCTGGCTAGTGATTAGCCAGGACCACATCACCTCTGCATGCGAGCAATAAAGTAGACCTTGAGTAACAGCGGCCCTCATGCATTCAGAGGTGGGCATGTGCACCAGTATTTAACACAGCGTGTGCATTGCTCTACAAAGTTAAAAACAGAGCCCACAGGCTTTCCTCCTCCTGCCCAGTGTGATTCCCCACGGAAAATTATACATTCTTCAGGTCTATACAGAAATAACAAACTTGTTGATTTCTGGCCCCAGAGAAGCTGCTTATCCAGAAGAATTGTACATTCCCTGCTATTTGCAGTTAAGAAGTGTACGGAACTTGGTAACCATAGCAGAGCAGCTCCTGCTCACTGGAGTGGGGCAGATAAGCACCCAGGAGGAGCTCGAGGCTCCAGCAGAGCATTAACCTGTTTGCAGCCCTTTAAAAGTTTATCCGCATTATTCCAAAAGCAGCTTACATTTGCACAAAACATTAACATTGCAGCAGATTGAAGCTGCCCACAATTAAGAAATGCAACCTGAGTCTTCTCAAAACTGTTTAGGTTATAATCAGCATTTAATTAGCTTTATTCATCTTCCTGAAATCACCCAAAGCTAGGAATTGATTAAGCAGCCATCAGACTTCTGTGCAAATGCTACATTTGAATATAATTTCCAGCTGCACTGTGACATGGAAGCAGGTTTATAATCTGCATAAAATTGTTTTCTGCAGGTAACCACTACAAATCATTGATAGTGTGGTACATAAAAGTTGTACAAGTGAGCAGTGAATTAAAAGCAAACAAGGATTGCACTATATATTACAGTACATGAGGACGAAGCAGAACCTGAAGAGTATAAAAGACACAATGACAGGTGCTTATATGAATGGTAATGGCAAAACTGCTATTAGAATTGAACATGTCTCCATTTTTCTTTTGATGGCAACACCACAGCCAGTGGAACACATCTGGACACTTTCAGAGGTGATTTTGAACTGACATGAAAAATACCTTTGCCCACCATCCATACGTCCACATGATGGGATGCACTTGGGTTCAGTGTGGATGTATCTTTGGACTCCCAGGGTCAGAGTTCCCTCCCTGCGGGCGTTTACGTTACCCTGCGGCTGTGGATCCACTGTGTTTGCCCTGCACACCCTGATAACGAAATGATCTCTCTTAAGAGAGCTTTTACAGTCACCCAGGGAAAAGTGGTAATACCCGATGCTCACCTTGAGCCGTGCCGCAGCCGTAGCCCCAGGTGTCTCTTAAGGTGCTTAAACAAGCTGGCACTTTGACACCACTGACCAACAGACAGGAGTGACTTTCCTACTGCAGTTTAGCATCAGTTTAACAAAGCCAATTAAAAACCGCTCACCAGTTAATCTGGTGCAACCTCCCCTGCAGACCTTGCTTAACAAAGCACTACTGGGGACAGAGGAAAGAAGATAGAGGGAGGTCATGCTGAGCTTCTCTGCTGTCTCACCTTCCAGCAACAGTCCACAAGATGGGCAAGTTCAAGGACAGCCCCCTGGCATCACATCCTCTGCAGGGCCATCCCTTTAAAATGCATTTTTGAGGAATCGTTTCTAAAATATGCTCAACATACTCATCCAAATCTACTATAATTTAACAGCCTTACCTGTAGAAGCCTTGGTTATCATATGCCATGTTAGTTGCGTCACTGAATACTGATTTATTCCTGAGTTTCTTATTGTTGTTATTGTTTCTTCCCTTAAAACCAAAGTAAGCAGCTTGCATGTGCTCCAGTTCTTCACTTCTGAGCTGGTACCACAGCTGCATGTCTCTGTGAATTAAGCAAGTGGTAAAATATGTTACTTTGATAAATGGCTGTATATTTGAGCTTTGATCTGACCACAGCCCTGACCTGCTAGAGTTTGAATTTAAATCCAGATTTAGTGAAATCAGCATTTGAACACATGATGAACTTTGAGTGCAAGCCAGATTTCCAGAGACTTAAATACTAGCTTACATACCCTAAGGTGGGGGATTCAGTGGCTTTTGAGACTATGGACAACAAGGACAGTTACTTAAGGCATGACATTGTGTCAATGGATCTGCTGGAGCGAGCCCAGAGGAGGCCACAGAGGTGACCCAAGTGCTGGAGCATCTCTGCTATGAGGACAGGTTGAGAGAGTTCGGTTGTTCAGCCTGGAGAAGAAAATGCTGCAGGGAGATCTTAGAGCACCTTCCAGAACTGGAATGGGCTCCAGGAAAGCTGGGCAGGGGCTCTTGATCAGGGAGGGCAGGGACAGGATGAGGGAGAATGGTTTTCACCTTGAAAGAGGGGAGTTTGAGATGAGATTTTAGGGAGAAATGTTTTGCTGTGAGAGTGGGGAGGCCCTGGCCCAGGCTGCCCAGAGCAGTGGTGGCTGCCCCATCCCTGGAGGGGTTCAAGGCCAGGTTGGATGGGGCTTGGAGCAACTGATCCAGTGGGAGGTGTCCCTGCCCATGGCAGGGTTGGACCTGGATGGGCTTTGAGGTCCCTTCCATGATTCTATGAATGTTCCCATGGACCTCTGTCAGTGACACATGCCAAGCCAGATCCTGTTGTATAGGAAAAGACTATGCGCTCTTTTTATGGAATAAATTATTTCAGAAAAAAACCCCAAATGTAATTTCTGTGTATTTTTGAAGCACTCATATTTTTAAGGATTCAAAAATCATGAGGCAGGTTGAAAAGATGAATTCAGTCATGAGCCAGCAGTGGCCCAGGTGGCCAAGAAGGCCAATGGCATCTTGGCTTGGATCAGAAACGGTGCGGCCAGCAGGTCCAGGGAGGTTCTTCTCCCTCTGTACTTTGCACTGATGAGACCGCTCCTCGAATCCTGTGTTCAGTTCTGGGCCCCTCACCACAAGAAGGATGTTGAGGCTCTGGAGCGAGTCCAGAGAAGAGCAACGAAGCTGGTGAGGGGGCTGGAGAACAAGTCTTACGAGGAACGGCTGAGAGAGCTGGGGGTGTTTATCCTGGAGAAGAGGAGGCTGAGGGGAGACCTCATTGCTCTCTATAACTACCTGAAAGGAGGTTGTGGAGAGGAGGGAGCTGGCCTCTTCTCCCAGGTGACAGGGGACAGGACAAGAGGGAAAGGCCTCAAACTCCACCAGGGGAGGGTCAGGCTGGACATTAGGAAAAAAAAAATTCATGGAAAGGGTCATTGGGCACTGGAACAGGCTGCCCAGGGAGGTGTTTGAGTCACCATCCCTGGAGGTGTTTAAAACACGGGTGGACGAGGTGCTGAGGGGCATGGTTTAGTGATTGATAGGAATGGTTGGACTTGATGATC
The DNA here is from genome assembly GCF_032191515.1 of Phaenicophaeus curvirostris. Lineage (NCBI taxonomy): Eukaryota > Metazoa > Chordata > Aves > Cuculiformes > Cuculidae > Phaenicophaeus > Phaenicophaeus curvirostris. The sequence continues at coordinate 1,680,164 of NC_091402.1, read as the reverse complement.
CAACAGGTCTTTTCTAACCTGGTGATTCTATGATTCTGTGAGTTAAAAATGGAGAGGACAGGTAAATGTTTCCTTTGTTAAGAGCAAGGCTGATTTGGTTGCCTTCAGGATTTCCTTTTGGAAACACTCCAGGCAATTTTCATGCTGCTCTCTTCAACTCTAGGACAAAACCAATATAATAATTTCTTTTCTTGTTTTTAAAAAAAGTCTTAGACTCACATGCTCACAGACATTGCCACTAGCTGATGTGACAAGATTAATTTGTGAGGGCTGGCAATGCTGATTTTGGTGCCATTTCTGTCCCCTCAGGATTCAATTCTGCTCCTACCAAAGAAAATGGCAGTTACGCTCATGCAGTGGGACAAGATCTATGCGGAGGCTAAATCATGGGAGGGTTTTCAGCAGCCTTTGTCCTTTTTGTCTCCAAATGCAAGGATAAAACACAAGATGACACTTCAAATATCATCAAACACATACCTTGCAAGACTGGTTTGTAGGCTGAGGTGACCTCTTCTAGTAGACCAACTAAAAGAGTCCTCAAAAGTAGACAGGCAGACTTCAAAGCTAAAGGCAAGATGAGGACATCCTCCCTATCCCACTAGTACAGTTTACTTTTTCTTTAAGAGATGGTCTAAGAGACACTGATTTAACTACTCCCCTACCATAGAGTCTCATTTTCTGTTAATCCAAAGAGAAGTTGCAGACTTGATAATGTTCTGCGCATCCAAAAGTTGATCCATATTTTCCAACTACATCAACTGACCTGTAGGTATAGTGGTGTTAGACTGATGGTTGGACTGGATGACCTTAGGGATCTTTTCCAACATTAATGATTCTACGACTCCATGTAAAGAGCTCCTCTCTACAGGCAGACCCTCCCATGCTCATGCCCTGGGATGCTACCACCACATCAGCCACTCTGCCACATGAGCGGAGTTTAACTTTAATGGCAGGTTTAACTTTAATTGCAGGATTGTGCCATTCTTTCTCATGGGACATGGATGGTTTCTCCACCATCTCAGCTGCTTTCTGACAGTGGGGCCAAGCCACACAATGTCTGTCTACAGTGGGGCTGAGTTGTGGACAGGCTGGATTTGAGTGGCTCCTGGAGGCAGTGAAGGGAGGGTTGAGGGCAGTAGAGAATGGAGCAGCTCCCAACAACAGGGATCATTTTATGTCCTGATGACAGAACCAGGTCAAAATATTCACTGTGAATGGCTTTTCTTTCATAAGAGAAAAATATTATGTCAAGCCATCAAAGTCATGCAAACAGCTAATTTGAACAGAACTCAATTTAAAATAAATGAAAAGCAAGGACTTTGATATGAACAGTCTGACTGAAATGAAAAGCGGCGATTCCAAAAATGCCAATCAAGCCTTTCATTTCAAAAATTACTTACTGCTGTCAGTGAAGACCTAATATTATGAATGACACCAAAGACTTCCTTTTGGCCTCACAGCATCCTTTTCAAGGGAAACAGAAAATCTGTATTTTGGCTATAATCAGATTTTGAAATTAATTTCCCCCCTAAGTTGGTTCCCACACAGCCCCCTCATGTCCTCCTCAGCCTTGCTCTTCACCACCATTCCCCTGCCTCACTCCAAAACTTCTCCTTCCAGCACAACTTTAAGTATGCTTTGCAGACGGTGAGGGCTTTGGTGGCTTTGACATGGGTAGATTGATTTTCCCAGTAACGTTCAAGGAGAGCAAAGGAAAAAATGAAAGAGAGAGGAAGGGAAAATGCAGCCAATCTTAAATAATTTAAAGAGAGAAACACTGGGCTAGCACGTAGGTCTTATACACTCAGCTTCTGCATAATCCTGCGTAAATCCAGATCTGCCCAGGCCCAGAGAGGTCATCTGCTATTAACAGGCATTAGGTGCCTAAATAGTCTTGAATTCCAAATCTTTCTGTGTCTGAAGCCTAACCTACAAATTAAGGATTTTAAGTAATTAACATCATTGTGATAGCGTGAGCATAAAGCCCTGTGAAGCTCTCTGCTGTCGCAGCAATGGGATCCATATGATGCACAGTCTTGTGCTGGTTTTAACCATCTTTTCTCGACCTACCTTTGAGTCCTCCTCCTTTCACTTTTCTTCACACACTTGATAAGACAACAAGTTAAAAAAGCCATGGACATTAGCAGAATGACGGCACCACTCACGATGGAGGCGATCACTGCAACCTTAAATCCAAACGTCTCATATTTCGATATGGCTGCAGCAAAGCAAACACAGAAGGACATTTCTAAGGTCAGCCCATGAATTCATCTTTCACATTTTCATTAAACCATGCTGAAACCTGCCCACTTCACACCTCTGCTAATAGCAGCTCAGCGAGGGCTTTCACATTAGATCCTGGCTTCAGCTTACAGCTATGCAAGCCTCAAGCTGGTCTATTTAAGAATCTCCTGTTTATAAGCTATTACTACTTTGTTCACAAGTATTTCACCACTGTAACTAATTAAGCACAATGCCTTTAGCACTGGTGCTGACCTAGCGGACTCTCCTAAGGACTGGAGCTGCAAAAACAAATCCTGGCAGGGGTAAATGGGTTTAAAGAAGCTGTTTAAAGCCAAGAGAATTCAATATAATTAGATCCTATTTTGTAAAATCAGGTTCCATATAATTTTCATCCTATTCCTCTGTTTGGGGAAGGACTCAGGATGGAAGAAGGACAGTACTTGCAGGGCTGAGTGTTCACACAGACCTGATGCTGGAAGTGAATTATCCAGACAAAAGGAGCAGTGGAAATGTGGTGTGGCACAGGTAACGTCCTTTGGAGCACTAAGCACATTTAAACACTTGAAAACTCATCTAGTTCTTCTAGCACAACCACAATCAGCATCACAAATCGTCCAGATGAGCTCCCCACAAAGCTTTCTACTTATGGAGCCTCAGGCGGGGAGGATTTATGTCACTTTTCTTTAATGGAATCTCTCAAAAGAGAGATAAGAATAGCTGAATCTGTGTGAGAGTGATAAGTGTCTAGAAGAGTCATCTATCTACCTGTGATTTAAAATTATACCAGGTATGAGACACTGGGATTCTCAAAGCTTAGTAAGAAAATCATAGAATGGTTTGGATTGGAAGGGACATCAAAGCCCATCCAGTTCAACTCCTCTGCCACAGGACAGGGACACCTCCCACTTGATCAGGGGCTCCAAGCCCCATCCAACCTGACCTTGAACACCTCCAGGGATGGGGCAGCCACCACTGCTCTGGGCAACCTGCACCAGGGCCTCCCCACCCTCACAGGAAATATTTCTGCCTAAGATCTCATCTCAATCTCCCCTCTTTCAGCTCAAAACCGTTCACCCTCATCCTGTCCCCGCACTCCCTGATAAAGAGTTGGTTTAAGGTCTCCTTGGAGCCTTCTCCAGGCTGAACAAGCCCAACTCCCTCAGCCTGTTCTGGATGGGAGGATGGGAGATGCTTCAGCCCTCAAAGTGTCTTCATGGCCTCCTCTGTCCTTGCTCCCACAGCTCCATGTCCTTCCTGTGCTGAGGACTCCAGAACTGAGGTGCCATGTTTGGTCTGAGCCGACTTCTTGTCAAATAACTAACAAACTTAAAATAAATAAGAAGGAACACAGCGTGAAAGGTAGTTGATGTTGTTGCCATTCAAACTCTATTTGTCAATATGGTTACTTTCCCATGTGGTTGCCCACAGGCAACCATTTAAAATTCTTCATAAAATACTGCTGTGTTTCTCTTACAGCAAAACTCTCTTCAGCAATGAGCACCAGGAGATTAGAATAAATTTGTAAATATTTGTTACATATTTGTAAATATGCTTGCGGGTTGCCCTGCCTGGAGAAGCGAGGGCTCTAGGGAGACCTCTTGATCAGGGATAGGATTGGGGGAATGCTTTTCAGCTGCAAGGGGGTTATTGAGATGAGATCTTAGGCAGAAATGTCTTTCTGTGAGCGAGGGGAGGACCTGGCCCAGGTTGCCCACAAAAGTTGTGGCTGCCCCATCCCTGGAGGGGTTCAAGGCCAGGCTGGATGGGGCTTGGAGCCCCTGATCCTGTGGGAGGTGTCCCTGCCCATGGCAGGGGGTGGAGCTGGATGGGCTTTGAGGTCCCTTTCAAACCAAAACATTCCATGATTCTGTGACCTGAGATCAGCCATAAATCCTACCAAGTCTTTTCTGTGTCATGATAATTAATGATGTTAGAACACACATGGAGCACAGTTACAGTCATTGGGGGCAGCTTTGAAGGAAATGGAATTTGTCTTCTCCCTTGCACAGACGTCTAGAATTAATCCTAAAGTTTGAGGAGATGAGCAGGGATAGACACAACACAGCCCCAAAGGACTGGGAACGGATTGGAAAGGACCTTACGCTTGCAGGAGGGCACTCCAGCTGTCCACTGGGTACTGTTCCCTTTCCAGACACAAGTGATGACGCCCGGTCCTTCCAGCTCGTGCTCGGCAGAGCACTGGAACGTTATCACTGTCCCCACAGCTGTGCCGTTGCCATGAATGATCTGTAGCGTGCCAAGCTGGGGAGGGAAGACCCGTCCACAGTGTCCTGCAGAATAAAAGCAAAGCAAGACTATGCAGCACTGGAGCTAAAAGCCAAGGTCCACTTTGGTTTTATCATAACCACATTGTTATGTGGTAAAGCTAATGGTAAAAATGAATAACAGACATCGTGGTGTGCAATGCCAACTGCTCTGCCAGGGGCCACCCCAAGGCCAAACCCTCTTTGGCGTCGTTTGGCAGCTCCAGTGTTCTGACCCCTGGCACAAAGCCGTCTTTTACTGGTGTGGCAACATTAGCCACTTAGACTGGTACATATTAAATATTTCTTAAATAAAATCACTGTGAGTGGCATGGTCTCCTACAGATTCCTGTCTTGTGCTACTCTGTGTTTAATTAAGCACTCAGTCTGACATCTTCTGCCCTGGAAGTATTCAGAACACGTCTTCCCCCATGCAAACTCTCCAACATCTAATGGATTTCAGTCTACTTGACAGCACCTTTCATGATCCTACAGAAATGTTCTGTTTTTCCAGAGCCCTGCAGCTCTCTCTTGGCTGAAGTGAGCCAGCAGGTCAATGCCACTCTAAAGACATCCGCATGTAGCACAACTATGTTCAATTATTCTCGATTGTCAAAGGACTAATTCTGCTTTGTGGTGTATCATTCATTTTCAGTACATTTTTGTTCATTTAGCTTTTCTTTTTTTCTGTTTCTTAGAATTATAGCAGCGTTAAGATCTCTAAGACCATCAAGTCCAACCATCAACACAACACCAACATGCCACCTAAACCATGTCCCAAAGTGCCACATCTACATGTTTTCTGAACACCACCAGGGATGGAAATTCCACCACTGCCCTGGGCAGCCTCTGCCAGGGCTTCACCATTCTGACAGGAAAGAAACTTTTCCTACCATCCAATCTAAACCTCCCCTGGCACAACCTGAGGCCATTTCCTCTCCTCCCATCACTTGTTACATGGGTGAAGAGCCCAGCATCCACCTCACCACAATCTCCTTTCCAGGAGCTGCAGAGAGAGATGAGGTCACCCCTCATCCTCCTCCAGACTAAGTGGCCCCAGGTGCCTCAGCCACTCCTCATAAGACTTCTTTGTTGTTTGTAAAGCTGTTCTTTGAGTCAGCCACTAGCTTTACACATCAGATTTTGTTTTAAAAACATTCTGTGTCTCACACTCATGTTAAACACAAATTTTAATGACTGGTTATTAAGATAACATAGAATATCCAGATATTCATCAAAGATAATAACTATGAATCAGTTTTTCTATTTTTCTTCTCACAAGAGCACTGACAGAATCTAGAAATGGCTTTATATAATCCTTTTTTAAAAACATTTACTAAAAACAAACACTTCTGCATCAAATTCTTTTGCTGCACCTACAAATGACTTCAGCAGACTCAGAGGCAACTGGGCTGACACTGCATGGCCAGAGTTTCAACCACACAGAAAAAGATTAAAAGGGAAAATTTCACACTCCACACTTAGAATCAAAAAGAAATGCAAAGTTTTAACAGCCACCTTGGTTAGTTCGCCTTCTATGACGAAGTGACTCGGCTGCTGGATGAGGGAAAGGCTGTGGATGGATCTTCCTGGACTTCAGTAAAGCCTTTGACACAGTTTCTCCCAGCATTCTGCTTGGGAAACTGTCACCTCTGGCCTGGACAGGCGCACACTCTCCTGGGTGGAAAACTGGTTGGCTGGAGGGCCCAGAGAGTGGTGGGAGATGGAGTTAACTCCAGGTGGAGGCCAGTGACAAGTGGTGTCCCCAGGGCTCAGTGCTGGGTCCAGCCCTGTTCAATGTCTTTATCAATGACCTGGATGAAGGCTTCAAGGGCACCCTTAGCAAGTTTGTGGATGCTGGGTGGAAGCGTGGATCTGCTGGAGGGTTGGGAGGCTCCAAAGGGATCTGAACAGGCTGGACCGCTGGGCTGAGACCAGTGGGATGAGGTTTAACAAGGCCAAATGCCGGGTCCTGCACTTGGGGCACAACAACCCTGAGCAGCTACAGACTAGGAGAAGTCTGGCTGGAAACTGCCGGGAGGAGAGGGACCTGAGGGTGTTGGTTGACAGCGACTGAACATGAGCCAGCAGGGGCCCAGGGGGCCAAGAAGGCCAATGGCATCTTGGCTTGGATCAGAAACGGTGTGACCAGCAGGGCCAGGGAGGTTATTCTCCCTCTGGACTCAGCACTGGTGAGACCGCTCCTCGAATCCTGTGTTCAGTTCTGGGCCCCTCACCACAAGAAGGGTGTTGAGGCTCTGGAGAGAGTCCAGAGAAGAGCAACAAAGCTGGTGAAGGGGCTGGAGAACAGGCCTTATGAGGAATGGCTGAGAGAGCTGGGGGTGTTTAGCCTGGAGAAGAGGAGGCTGAGGGATGATCTTATTGCTCTCTACAACTACCTGGAAGGAGGTTGTGGAGAGGAGGGAGCTGGGCTCTTCTCCCAAGGGACAGGGGACAGGACAAGAGGGAATGGCCTCAAGCTCCGCCAGGGGAAGTTCAGACTGGATATCAGAAAAATATTCTTCACAGAAAGGGTCATTGGTCACTGGCAGAGGCTGCCCAGGGAGGGGGTTGAGTCACCTTCCCTGGAGGCATTTCAAAGATGTGTGGATGAGGTGCTGAGGGACATGGTTTAGTGGCAGATAGGAATGGTTGGACTCAGTGATCCAAGAGGTCTTTTCCAACTTGATGATTCTATGATTCTATTTTATTTTTAATGCTTAAGACCCCTCTATTATCATTCATTAATGTTAAGCTTCTGTGATCAAATTGCAGCCGAGGGGCTTTAGTACACATTTTCCATGTATACTCTTAAAAAAACCAGCCTCCTGGAAAACAAATCCAAAGAACTTTCTGCAAAAGACTGAACGAAAGCCACAGTGACCATTACTACTCTAACCTACAAAGTAAATATGGACTGAACTTTTGGAACCACGCCTTTTCAATTCCATGCAGATTGATTGTGTTTGTTTTGCCACATCTTTCAGAATCTTCCTATGGCCACAATTCCCTCAATGAGAGCAAATATTTCCTTGAGGATTGTTTCCCTCTATCTCTGTCCTTCCCTTCAACATCCCCTTACTGGAAACACATGGGATTCATGCATTGGACAACTTCCCTCCGCTCTTCACGAGCGTCACAACTTTGGTCTTTATTTTCACCTCAATCACTCAGAGACTGACTGTGAAATCCCACTGCCCTATACTGCAAAACAGCTGCCTTTTTGCATTTTACACTTTTGACGCTATATTTAGTTACCAGATCATACAGAATCATAGAATCATTTGGTTGGAAAAGGCCTTTGAGATCATTTGAGTCCAACCACGTCTGTCCACTACTAAACCATCTCTGCGCACCTCATCACTCATCTTTTAAATCCCTCCAGGGATGAGGGCTACACCACTTCCCTGGGGAGCTGTTCTAGTGCCTGCAGAGAGCAATGAGGTCTCCCCTCAGCCACCTCTTCTCCAGACTAAACAGCCCCAGGTCCCTCAGCCGCTCCCAGGACCCCTACGTTCCAGACCCTTCCCAGCTCCATTCCCCTTCTCCAGACATGCTCCAGCCCCTCAATGTCTTTCTTGTAGTGAGGGGCCCAAAACTGAACCCAGCATTTGAGGTGCGGCCTCACCAGTGCTGAGTGCAGTGGGTCACTTCCCTGCTCCTGTTGACCACATTGTTTGTGATCCAAGCCAGGATGCTCTTGGCCTTGGTGGCCACCTGTGCACACACTTAAGAGTTCATATAGGTGACACTTCCAGCTGCACGAGAGGCAGAAAGTCACTCAGAGTCAAATATGATTTCAAAGTACATCTGCTTAGCCACCTCAGCAGCCTTCAACAGATACTTTCAAAAGACTTGCCAGTTTCTCCGGACTTCAATCAGCCTGTGTTCTCCAAAGAATATATCATTTGGCACTGGATCCTTTCAGGACAATTGATTTTTTGAGTTCTCAGCACAGGAAGGACACGGAGCTGTTGGAGAGAGACAAGAGGAGGCCACAAAGATGATCCAAGGGCTGGGGAACCAACCATACGAGAACATGCTGGGAGAGTGGAGGTTGATCAGCATGCAGAAGAGGAGGCTCCAGGGAGACCTTAGAGCACTGAAAGGGGCTCTGGGAAAGCTGGGGAGGAGCTCTTGAGCAGGGAGGGCAGGGGTAGGATGAGAGAGAACAGTTTTACGCTGAAAGAGGGGAGATCAAGGTGAGAACTTAGGAAGAAATGTTTTGCTGTGAGGGTGGGGAGGCCCTGACCCGGGTGTCCCAGAGCAGTGGTGGCTGCCCCATCCCTGGAGGGGTTCAAGGTCAGGTTGGATGGGGCTTGGAGCAACTGGATCCAGAGGAAGGTGTCCCTACCCATGGGTAGAGGGATGGAACTGGATGGGTTTTGAGGTCCCTTCCAACTCAAAGCACCCTATGATTCTGTGTTTCTATGATTTAACCTTTGGATAGTCTTCAGACATGTTTACCTGACTAAATTTACTACAATCAAAAATTTTACTATGTTTAAAAATATACATTTGTATTTTTTATTTCAGCAGAGACTGGTGTTTGAGGCTGCATTGCCTCCTGAAATAAAACACAAATACTGCATCAGCATTTGTGCTGACTAGGTTTACATCTTGATTTATATTTCTTTTCTAAATATCTTGAAAATACCATATTCAGGTCTTGTGACAGTAGGGAGTTCATTCAGTGTTACATTTCTGTTAGCACCCACAAATGTAAGACTAAACCCCCTAATTGGTACTCACGTATATTTTGCAACACCTGCACCTCAAACCCTGTAGATTCATGCCTGGCAGCCAGTTAGGAGGATGACTTGAGGCATTAACATCAGCCATTTCTGTGTGGTTTATAATAAACATCGAAATTCATGATGTGTTGTTATTAGCTTCGCGGCATCATTCCTAGACTCAAGATGTGCTCCTTGCATCAAGTGCATTACTCCTCACTGTTATTCTCCATTCCCAGGTTTGTGCTGTGCTTATGCTTACAGATACTGGCTACTACTTCCAAGCTCAAGAAGAAAACTCACTTGTTGATGCGCTCCTACAAAGCAAAGGCTGGAAATCACAGAATCATGGAATGGTTTGGGTTGGAAGGGACATCAAAGCCCATCCAGTTCCTATCCCCTGCCATGGGCAGAGGCACCTCCCACTGGATCAGGGGCTCCAAGCCCCATCCAGCCTGGCCTTGAACCCCTCCAGGGATGGGGCAGCCACCCCTGCTCTGGGCAACCTGGGTCAGGGCCTCCCCACCCTCACAGCAAAACATTTCTTCCTAACACCTCATCTCAATCTCCCCTCTTTCAGCTCAAAACTGCTCTCCTTTGTCCTATCCCTGCACTCCCTGACCAAAAGCCCCTCCTCAGCTTTCCTGGAGCCATTTTCAGTACTGGAAGCTGCTCTAAGGTCTCCCCGGAGGCCTTATTTAATTATTTGGAAGTCTAATAGAAGTTGTGAGGACTCTTGCTTTTTAATTTTACTTTCTGAAAAAGGATTAACAAACTGTTTTGTCCACTCCATACCTTGCCAACGTACAGCACCCGCTCTAGGGAACCTAGATGACATCAGCTCACCAACTCCCTTCAGGGCATGAAGAACCAAACACTTTCAAGTTCCTACATCTACTTCTTCAGCATCTTACAAAGCAAGAGTTGATTTATAGAAATCTATTTATTTGCTTGGTTTAACACTAAAAGGATACGCTCTGTTCAAAAAGTGTTCATGAAGGCTCTGGGGAGACCTGACTCTGGCCTTTCAGTACTTAAAAGGGTCTACAATAAAGATTTGGACTGAATTTTTAGTAGGGATGGGGTTTTTTGTTTGTTCTTTTTTTGTGGTTCGTAGGACAAGGGGGAAAGCTTTTAAACTACAAGACAGAAGATTTAGACCAGATAGAAGGAAGTCATTTTCTACACTGTGGGTGGTGAGGGACTGGCCCAGGTTGCCTAGAGAGGTGGTGGAGGCTCCATCCCTGGGAACATTCACAGTCACGTTAGAAGGGGCTCTGAGCAACCTGATCCAGTTGAAGATGTCTCTGCTTGCTCCAGGGGGTTGGCCTACTGATAACCTTTAAAGGTCCCTTCCAACCCAAACCATTCTATGATTCTATCTGAATCTTCTGTCAACACAGAAGGCAGGCATTTGCTATTGCAAATAAATGGATTATTTCACATGACAAATAACTGTCCTTAAAGTAAAGACACTAATGCTCCATAAATTCTTAATTCAACCAAACCACTGGGCTCAGAAGTACCCACATATGTAATTCCCAGGCACTGAAACACAGAGAGTAATGCAAGAATTAAGACAAAATAATCCAAAATGTATCTTCATATGCACAGCCAGGATTATCTGTACTGCAAAATCAATTTGTCAGGAAGAGTTAACATATGGTTTCATTGCCAGCAAGCTGCAGATTTATGCTCTGCTGATAAGAAAACAGAAATGAGAGAACGACCAGGGCACACTTGCCCGTTAAGCATTTCCTGTGCTCCTCATATAGTGAAACATAGAGACTGAAAACTGAATGCATCACATAAGTGTATACCAAAATGACCTAAACCATAGCAATAATGATCTGAAAGCATGTTATCAAGATTGCCACTCGCCGTTTGTGCAGAAAGGGAGCAATGCATGACTTCACCTCATTATTCCTATGCCCATGCACCTCAAGCCCTCGGCTGCTGATTACTCACTATTTAACACAAGCAAAACACCCCTGAATAACCAGATTCCAGAAAGAGACAGAGCGTTAGGTTCTATAAACCCTGCAGAAAATAAACATGCTGATATTATTTCTGCAAGTCCACTTCCTTACAGACGAATGCTTTAAAATTCAGAGTCCCTAGAGTGACAGGCATAGCGCTAAACATCTGCAGCAGCCTCACAGAGAGAATCAGAGAATCATCGAGTTACAGAATAGATTGGGTTGGAAGGGGGCTCAAAGCCTCATCCAAGCTGTCCTTGAACACCTCCAGGGATGGGGCAGCCACAGTTTCTCTCAGCAACATCTTCCAGGAGCTCTTGAAAGAGTTTGCTATGTTAAAAAGCAAAAGAAAAGCAGCTAGAATTGAAATATTTAACAAAGCAGATGTAGTAAAGGCTCTTGTGTCTGCAAGACCACTTGGCCCTGGCATCATTCTCCTCGTGACTGTGCTCCCCGCGGAGCTGGCGATGTATCCTGCCACAGCCGGGTTCTTCATTCCACGAAAAGGTGCACCAACAAACTGCTACTCAGAGGAGCTGATCCTTCCACTGGAACATTCATACACTGGCACAGCTTTTTAAGAAATGACTGTTAAATACGACACCAACCCAGCAGTAAAAAAAGATGGGTGGAGGCCCAAGCTCTTGAAGCTGTAGAGCTTGGCCAAGGTGCCCAGCCACTGGGCAGCATGTGATGGAGCCGTGCTACTGCTTGGTGGCACCAGGTAACAAACCTTTTCTAACAAAAGCACACATCAGCAATGGCATGAGGTGAACTTTGCTACCTGTTTTACTGGTTTCCCAGAGTCACTATAAAGACAAGACATGGGAAAGCTGTTATAGACTCATCTGCTTTCTGACATGCAGGCATGGCCCAGCAAAGTTTTTCCCCCAGGGGAGGTTTCAGAGGTCCAGGTGTGGCACAAACCACGTACATCAAAATGCAGCCCTCTGCACGCACAGCACTGTAAGGACCACCTTCAGCAGGCAGGGCCAGGCTTGGCCACCGCTGCTCAGGGGAGATTCATGCTCAGGGGTCTCCTGGCAACCTGCAAGAACCACAGAATCATGGAATCACAGAAAGGGTTGGGTTGGAAGGGACTCAAAGCCCATCCAGTTCCAACCCCCTGCCAGAGGAACACCTCCCACTGGATCCAGTCGCTCAAAGTCCCATCCAACCTGGTCTTGAACACCTCCGGGGATGGGGCCTCCACCACTTCCCTTGGCCAGGGCCTCCCCACCCTCACAGCAAGACAACTCTTCCTAAGATCTCATCTCGATTTTCCCTCTTTCAGCTGAAAACCATTCCATCTCATCCTGTCCTCATCTCCATGATTGATGTTTTTGGCCAATTTACATCACAATCAGGTTATTTTCATCTGTAGATACTACTCTTGGATCTAGCAATGAAGGCATTACTGAATATTTCTCTTCTTGCAGGAAAAATTAAATGAGAAAGAAGACCTAACTGAAAAATGAGATATTTGATGAAATCCTCAGTATAGCAAGAACAGATGGCTTTTCTGTGCTTTATTAGTCTGTTTACCAACAGAACTGAAAAAAGAAGTTATGGCACTTCTGAACAGTTAATAATAGCACAACTTTCGAGAACAGGAAGGATCTGTTAAACGTAAAGCAAATTAGAAGCATCCATCTATTTCTCTCTTCACTGTTACCTCCAAATTTAAAAAAAAAAAGAAATTATATATCTATATCTCTATCCACTATGGAGTGCTCCAGAATTATTCCTTAATTCAAACTGTTCCCAATTAAAAGTTCCCTGTGGAAGTGATGCCAAGAGTTACTTTTGTGACTGTTGGAGTCATAAAATGGAGCCAATATTGCTAAGCATCTGCCCCCTTCGTCATTCTAAAGCAAATAATAAATAAACTGCGTATTTGTACAGTGCAGTTGGTGACCGAGAGTATAAAACAAAGATCCTAAAGAGAAGAAAATTAAGAGGAATTACTTGAAATATGCTTTTCATCTGCACTTCAGCTGATACCCTGAATGTATCAAATATTCTGGGGCAGATAGACATGATGGGACAATGATCACATCAGGATGCAACGAAAATTCACCGCTCCAGAGAAGTAAGTCCCACCACACCATCCCCACAAGGCAGCAAGAGTTCGTTCCTGGCTGTGCTTGCCTCTGAAGTCAGTTAGCACTGCTTCTTGCATAATAAGCACTGGTTTTTACAAGAAGGAGAACAGAAGTAATTGGTTACACAATACCCCAGTCCTCTACAGATGGTCCTGAGCCTCCCCCGTGCATCAATGCATACGCAGCCTCTGGAGAGGTTCAGATCCAAAGATGTGAGTGTTACCTGAGGATCTGTCACCTCATCTTTAGGGAAAGCCAAACAGAACCACGGATGGAGAAACATAAAGGAAGACAAATGAATCCATCAGTGCTGCTCTGAATTTCAAACGTGCAGGTCAGTTCTGTTTCCATATGATTTTCCTCCTCTCCAGGGAATTACAAAGGATCATCCCCAAACCCGCCCTCTGCCACTAGGTCCTTCTGTCCTCAGCCAGCGATCAAGAGGCACATCCTTGCTGCTGGAAGTATCCAGCATGAAGCATTAGGCTGGTAAAATCTGTAGCTTTTTATTTTCAACTTCCATTAGTATTTTTCCCCAGTGCTCATGAATAAGCTCTCATTCTTTAAACTTGTGCAACTGACTGGAACATATCGGCAGATGGTGCAAAGTGACATAGAATCGTTAAGGTCGGAAAAGACCTTTAAGATCATCAAGTTGAACCATAAACCTCACATTACCAACTGCACCACTAAACCCTGTTCCTGAGCACCACATCCACATGGCTTTTAAATCCCTCCAGGGACCGAGACTCTACCACTGCCCTGGGCAGCCTCTGCCAGTGCTTCACCACTCTGTCAGGAATGAAACTTTTCCTAATATTGAAGCTAAACCTCCCCTGGCACAACCTGAGGCCACATTGTCATGTCCCATCACATTTTACCTGGGAGAAGAGCCCAGCACCCACCTCACCACAACCTCCTTTCTGAAGAGCTGATGAGAGTGATGAGGTCTCCCCTCAGCCTCCTCTTCTCCAGACTAAACAGCCCCAGGGCCCTCAGCCACTCCATGGCTGATCCAAGCCAGGATGCTCTTGGTCTTCTTGGCCACCTGGGCCACTGCTGGCTCATGTTCAGCCACTGTTGACCAGCACCCCCAGGGCCTTTTTCCCCAGGGCAGCTTTTCAGCCGCTCTTTCCCAAGCCTGGAGCGCTGCAAGAGGTTGTTGTGACCCAAGTGCAGGATCTGGCACTTGGCCTTGTTGAAACCCATCCCGCTGGTCTCAGCCCATTGATCCAGCCTGCCCAGGTCGCTCTGCAGAGCCTTTCTGCCCTCCAGCAGATCAACACTCCTGCACAACTTGGTGTCATCTGCAAATGGACTGAGGGTACATTTGATCCCCTTGTGCAGATCTCAGATAAAGATACTGAACAGTAGCATCTCCCCCACGGAGCCCATGGAACACGGCTTGTGATCAGGGCTATATTTGAATAAAATTTTCTTTGTCCATAGTCAAGACAAGAGATTTTCTTGGACCAATGGTCAAAGTGTTTTTCATTATCATAATAGAGCAAGAAAACAATGGCTGACAACTAAATAAGCAACTACGCTATAGAAAGAAAACTATTTTGGGAAATCCAGATTTCAGCATCCAACTCAATATTTAGCACCTTGCTAACATGGATGCGGTATTCCAAGGAAAACAGACAAGTTTTACTAGCACTCTGCCTTTGGCAAGCCTTTCTCTGTGCTCATACACAAGTCTGACATGAGAACCACAACCTGCTTATATAAGCAAAACTATTTCAGCTACCTCCCCTCACACAGAGACTATGATGGGCATTTCTGGTGTCTGGAGAAGGTTGTGGGCGCTCCCTTGTAGGAACCTGAACAGGAAAATCTCATCCTTTTCTCTGCAACAGGACACTCGGATGGAAATTTCTCTCTTTGCTTTTGTTACCTTTAAAATGTAGAAAGAAGAAGAATGTCATAGAAACGTTTAGGTTGGAAAAGACCTCTAAGCTTGTTCAGTCTAACCACCAAAAAAACTCCATCATGCCCACTAACCCATGTCCCACAGTGCCACAGCCACAGGCTGTTTGAACCCTTGCAGAGATGGAGACCACCACTGCCCTGGGCAGCCTCTGCCAGGGCTTCACCACTCTGTCAGTGAAGAAATGTTTCCCAATATCCAACCTAAACCTCCCCTGGTGCAACTGGAGGACATTTCCTCTCGCCCTATCGCTTATTACTTGGGAGAAGAGGCCAGCACCCACCTCACTACAACCTCCTCCTCAGAAAAGTGATGAGGTCTCTCCTCATCCTACTCTTCTCCACATCAATCATCCCCAGGGCCCTCAGTGGCTCAAACTTACCTTCTTTGGGCATTTTGAACACAAACCTCAGCATTCACTCTATCACTGGATCCAAGAAAAGGGCTCATTCTCAGAAAAGCTTCAGCTCTGTGTCTTTTCACCTAAAAAATGGTTTAGCACCTCTAAGGATCTCTGCGGAACTCTTCAGCTTTTTCTCTTTAGAGCAGACCAATTCTTTTTAACACCTAAGTGGATCAATTCTACATTTAACCTGAAAGCCAGCTGGTAACAAATCAAGGATTTAGGGATGTGAAGATGATCTGAGGGCTGGAGTACCTCCTATCTGAGGACAGGGTGAGAGAGTTGGAGTTGTCCATCCTGGAGAAGAGAAGGCTCTGGAGAGCCTGAATGGGGCTTCAGGAAAGCTGGGGAGGGGCTCTTGATCAGAGAGTGCAGGGACAGGATGAGGGGAATGGTTTTAATCATGAAAGAGGGGAGATTAAGAAGATCTTAGGAAGAAATGTTTTCCTGTGAGGGTGGGGAGGCCCTGGCCCAGGTTGCCCAGAGCAGGGGTGGCTGCCCCATCCCTGGAGGGGTTCAAGGCCAGGCTAGATGGGGCTTGGAGCCCCTGATCCAGTGGGAGGTGTCCCTGCCCATGGCAGGGGGTGGGACTGGATGGGCTTTGAGGTCTCTTCCATCTCAAACAATTCCATGATTCTATAATTTTCCATCTTCCCTTAATAATTATTAAAGTTTTGTCAATAAAATTAAACATTTCAATAGATCTTTGGTAGGCTGAGCAAGATCCAGCTTCTTGTAGCTGAGGAAATAGAAATGCAGACCAGCAGCAATGTTGTCCATCACGCGCTGGATCTGCAGATTCAATGCATTCACTCTTGTGCTTCTGGTGACCCATAGTGGGCTGCACAGACAAGCAGGAGGGCTGGGCAGAGCTAAGGTAAGAATCTCAGGATTTAAAGGTTACAGGATAGAAAATTACTATCTCATCACACCTGATAGAAAAACGAATAGGAATACAACACCCTGGCAATATCAGCTATCTCCTGCTTTTACCATGGTTTGTAATAGTCTATTTAATTTGCAATAGTCAGTGTCGAAATTCAGTGCTTCACTGAAAAGCTCTTCACTGGAGAATCATAGAATTATGGAATCATAGAATAACCAGGTTGGAAAAGACCCACCGGATCATCGAGTCCAACCATTCCCAATCACTAAACCACGTCCCTCAGCACCTCGTCCAGCCATCTTTTAAACACCTCCAGGGATGGTGACTCAATCACCTCCCTGGGCAGCCTGTTCCAGTACTCAATGGCCCTTTCTGTGAAAATTTTTTTCCTTAATGTCCAGCCTAAACCGCCCCTGGTAGAGCTTGAGGCCATTCCCTCTCGTCCTGTCCCCTGTCACTTGGGAGAAGAGCGCAGCTCCCTCCTCTCCACAACCTCCTTTCAGGTAGTTGTAGAGAGCAATGAGGTCTCCCCTCAGCTTCCTATTCTCCAGGCTAAAAGAAGCTAAAAGGAACATATTTTCACTGGGAAGGCACGTGTCTCTTAGGAGCCATAGGGAGAGGAGGGATGAAGGATGCCCTACTGGACAGTTTGACTTGGCCAAGGCTGCTGCTTGTGCCTCGCAGGAGCCACAAACGCTGCCACCCGCTCGCATGCACTTTGGAGGCCCATTCTGCATTGTCCCCATGGATGGAGGCAGCATCCCACTCCTCACCACCAGCCCAGGCAGCACCGAGAAGTGGAGCCCAGCCTCGCTGTGCATTTGGCTCCATACAGCCCATGACAGCTCCAGGTTATCTGCCTGCAGCAACTGTTCAGTCTGGTTTGTGCACAGCGGTGCCTGGGGGAGTGAATGTCGCCGATAAGAGCAGACGTCCCCCAGTGATGTGGCCAGTGGTCTCTTGCTTCTGCATGATGTTTGCCAGACTGGGTTCAACCTGCAGAATCCCCTGCCTGTGACGGGGACATGAAGCAAGTGCTGTATCAACACTGCCTTCACGGAAAAGTGCTCAAGTGGGAAGGTCCCAAGCTGGCCACAAACTGCTTCAGGCAGCAGAAATTCACACTCAACAAGAAATTTTAGGTGAACTAGAAATCGAAATCACAGAATAGAACCATAGAATCATTAAGGTTATATCATCACCTCTAAGATCATCCAGTCCAACCCTCAGCTCAACCCCCCTGTGCCTGCTAACCCATGTCCCACAGTGCCACGGCCACACGTTGTTTGAACCCTCCCGGGATGGAGACCCCACCACAGCCCTGGGCAGCCTCTGTCAGGGCTTCACCACTCTGTCCATGAAGAAAATTTTCTTAATATCCAATCTAAACCTCCCCTGGTGCAGCTTGAGGCCAGTGTTTGCTACTTGATGGTTACATACCCATTTTTTTGCCCCAAAGCCCCGAAGTATAGGAATTACATTTACACAATGTGCTTATTTTAAAGAATACAGAAACTTTTCACCCTTCCCTCTCTGAAACTCCTTTCTTATTTTAAAGGGACATTGAATACAGGCTTGTTAATTTTCTAGGGGAACTCCCACTCATCAAACCAAGCAAAACTAACCTTAATGCTATAGACTTCGCCTTCATTTGCTGCCACTGGCTGGCCTGCTCTACCTTCTGCAAGTACTTTTTCACTCCCAATAGCAAACTGAAGCTGTGCCTGTACTTGGTTCACTGTGTTAAGCTGCTAAAGGTGCACCACGGTGCTGTGACCCGACATTCGCAACTGTCAGCAGGAATTTCTGTGAATAATTGATTTTTTTAGACACCAGTCTGCAAGAGTTAGCAATAGCATGCAATTCATTATGGTGATAGAACTCATTCACGGAGTGAGAAACTAACAGCCAGATTTAAAAGACTTTTAAATCTCTGCCATTTTATCACTTTTTTTTTTCCTTGCTATTTATGTTTTTATTGCTGCTGGGTTTGGCTTTTCCTGGTCCTGGGCTTCACCCATAACAGCAGAAGGGCAGGCAGCCAGGAGCTTGGCCACTAACACAAAAGCAACCTGCAAAACTGGACTGTGCGAAAGTCATGCAGCATCCTGCCAGGAACCATCCACGCACGGCAATGATTAACAGTACAAGTCAATAAGCACATCTGCTTTCAGCCTCCCTGGCCATAGGAGTTAGGGAACGATGGCATGAAGATGCCAGGGTAAGGAGAGGGAACCAGTGCACTGCATTTACTTCTTTCCATTAAAAAAGTCAATGATTGCGAGTGAGTCACATGCAGAATAAGAAGGAGCTCAAGTGAGTAGATCAAAGGACAGCAGCCCCATGCCTTCCACTTTCTTATACAGCCACATGCCTCAGAAACTAAGACCTGCATCGGTCCACTTTTGGACAGCCAGAATACAGGGCAAGGATAGTCGCTGATTTGTCTTTAAAATGAGTGAAAAACTTAGTCCCCATCTCTATTTCTCTATTTATTAATGATAATCAAACACCAGAGTGCTCGGAACAGCCACTGGCTTCATGGGACACCTCTGTCAGAGCAAAGTGAAACCTGTGTGTCCAGACAAGATGCCTCTTTTGACCCAGGCAGGTAGCAAAGGTCATAGTCTTGGAGATCACTGCAGTTCCGAGCAGAAACTCTCCTGAATAGAAATCTGCTGTTTTATAGGAAGGCATAAATTTCTGCCCTCCTGAATAGGAGGAATCAGACAACAAAACTCCCCACTCGCACCTCCTCCAGCCGCCTCAGCCCAAAACATCTTCCTGAACACCGATTCTCACCCCAAAAGTGCACTCAGGTTTTTGTGCAACATCTCTTCCCTTCACCTAACCCAGCTCCTGTCCTCGTTTCACCCCTCCTCAACATCATAGACTCATGGAATCACTGAGATTGTAAAACACCTGTATGAACACTCAGTTCAACTGTCAGCCCAACACCACCTTGCCTGCTAAACCATGTCCTGAAGTGCTACAGTCGCATGGTTTTTTTAACGCCTTGAGGGATGGTGACTCCACCACTTCCCCAGGCAGCCCCTTCCAATGTTTGACCAATAAAAGACCCTCTTCTCAGAAGACTACATGTGATCCACATTGTGTTTAGCTTTATTTCATCCCAGAAATAACAAATTAATAATCGCTTCCACCTCTGCTAGAGGAAAAGCAAGCAATTAACCCACTTTCTGCCCCTCTGAGTGTTTCTTGCAGCCGCTGCTACTCTAGTTGCTGCTGAGTGCAGTAAGTGCTGCCTCCCTGAGCAGCCTGGGGGCTGTGGGGCCAGCGTCTCTGCACCAGCAACAGGGGTTCTGCTCTGCTGACAAAAGCTTCTATGTAAACCAGGCACCAGCTCAACCCCACCTGCAAGACCCTCAACAGACACGGGGATTGATTTATTTTAGTGAGCAGTTGCTCATTCTGCAACTTCTGTGTTTCTCCCTGTCATCTCAAAACAAAACAAAACACAAGAGGCAGACTTCCACTAAGACTGCAAAATCATCCCTCTGTCAATCTGTTGATCCACTGAGATAGTCAAACCTGCTCCTCAGAATAACATCCTTGCTGATCTGCAACACCGTTTGAAAAACAGTGTGTCCATAAGATGCCTATATGAAAACTAGCAACTGTCCTACAGGCTGGCTTGTCCACATCAAATTACCGACTCTTAGAATTGTGTGGTTGGAAAAGGCCTTTGAGATCATTGAGTCCAACCATACCTGTCCACTGCTAAACTACATCCCTGAGCACCTTGTCTGCCCATCTTTTAAACCCCTTCAGGGATGGGGACAGCACCACTGCCCTGGGCAGCCGCTCCAGTGCCTGAGAACCCTTTCGGTGAAGAAGTGTCTCCTAATATCCAATCTGAACCTCCCGTGGCACAACTTGAAGCCATTTCCTCTCGTCCCGTCACTTGCCAATTGGGAGAAGAGACCAGCACCCCCCTCACCACAACGTCCTTTCTGGCAGTTGTAGACAGCAATAAGGTCTCCCCTCAGCCTCCTTTTTTCTTTTTCTCTCAGCCACTCATAAGACTTGTGCTCCCAGCTCCGCTCCCTTCTCTGGACGTGCTCCAGCCCCTCAATGTCTTTCTTGGAGTAAGGGGCACAAAACTCATCCCAGGGTTCCAAGCGTGGCCTCACCAGCACCAAGTCCAGTGGGACAGTCCCTTCCCTGCTCCTGCTGGCCACTCCATGGCTGATCCAAGCCAGGATGCTCTTGGCCTTCTTGGCCACCTGGGCCACTGCTGGCTCCTGTTCAGTCACTGCCGACCAGTCCCCCCACGTCCTTTTCTGCTGGGCAGCTTTCCAGCTGCTCTTCCCCAAGCCTGGAGCCGCATGGTTTTGTTGTGACCTAAGTGAATAACCTGGCACTTGGTCTTGTTGAACTTCATACCCCTGTTTGCAGCCCATTGATGCAGCCTGTCCAGATGCCTCTGTGGAGCACTGAAGGTTAGACTCTGTAGTGTCAGGCACATAAAAAGTCAGTGGCAATCATGACTAAATAAGCTAAGTAGTGCTAATTTCAGCGCAGTTACAATTCTCTCTGTTTAGAGCTGCAGATGTGTGTTGGGACATTCTACTTTCTGATGGGAAAGGTCTAAAGATCTCCTGGCTCTGCCATGGTGGGAAGAGCCAAACCAGCATCGTTTGGACGCTTGAAAACAGACCACATTTCTGGCCGCAACTAATCCAGAAAGTGCTGTTGTCATTTGGGTGGGTTTGCTTCTATGTTTTGAGGATGACTTCTGATTTTTGAAATATCAGTGGTTTGGGTCCAAAACATTCAGTTCAATTCCCTAGCTGATATTCAGAAGCCTAGACATAATTCATCTCTACAGCCTAGGTAATTTAAGAGCAGCGAGGACTAAGTATTGGAGACTACCAAAGGGAACAATCTCACACTATGCAGGACTGTGCCAGAAGACCTAATAACTCTTTTACTTCAACTTTGTACTGTTCTGGAGTTTTTATGACAAGCACAAAAATCATTGCCTCCAAGCAGTAACAATGCCTGGTGCAAACGCCTAACCACTAAAATCAGCATCCTGCAGCACAGCAGCTAAAACCAATTAGCTGAAATTCTGCAACTGTCACTTCTTTCACCTTATTTAATAAGAGGTTTGACTTGGTTCTCGTGGGAGAAAAAAAAAGGAGAAATAACCCCGAAGAAATTACAAGCCTATGTGTTTTAACTTGTGTCATGTTCTGCCCTGTGGAAAGGGAAATTTGGGATCAATATTTTCTTCCTTAGACTAAAAACTGAGCTGGATCACAGGAACGAGGCGAGAAACCTCCTTGCAGACTTTCTGCAGAGCAGCAGTGCTCTCAGCTTTGAAAGACAACTTTGCTTCTGCCTTCCTGGAAGAGCAACTGTAAGTTCTTGGCGACATTATTGCACAGTTTCCGCACTGGCAAGGAAACTCACTTCAGCAAAAACCACTACTCATAATAAACGAACAGACACCTCGGGTCACACCAAAACCACATCCAACCTGGTATTCCCTGCTAAGGCAGGAAAAGATCTGTAAGATCACCCAGTTCAACTGTCAGCCCAACATCCCGTGCCTACTAAACATCTACACACTTTCTGAACCCCTCCAGGGATGGAAACTTCACCACTGCCCTCGGCAGCCTCTCCCAGTGCTCCACCACTCTTCCAGTAAAGAATTTTTTCCTAATATCCAATCTAAACTTCTTCTGGTGCAACTCGAGATCATTTCCTCTCATCCCATTGCTTGTAACTTGGGAGAAGAGACCAGCACCCATTTCACCACAACCTTCTTTCCAGGAGCTGCAGAGAGCAATGAGGTCTCCCCTCGGCCTCCTCTTCTCCAGGCTAAACAGCTCCAGGTCCCCCAGTTCTGGGCTCGAGACCCTTCCCCAGCTCTATTCCCCTTCTCCAGACACAATCCAGTCCCTCAATGACTTTCTTGTACTGAGGAGTCCAAAACTGAACCCAGAATTCAAGATGTGGCTTCATCAGTGCCAAATCCAGAGAGACAATCCCTTCCCTTGCTCCTGCTGGGCACACCATGGTTGATCTAAGTCAGGATGCTGTTGGCTTTCTTGGCCACCTGGGCCACTGTTCACGTTCAGCCACTGTTGATCAGCACCCCCAGGTCCTTTTCCACCAGGCAGCTTTCCAGCTGCTCTTCCCCAAGCCCAGAGCGTTGCCTGGGGTTGTTGTGACCAAAGTATAAAACCCGACACTTGGCTTTGTTGAATCTCATACAATACCTACATCCCACCAACAGTCACCCAGAGTATAAGCATGTAAATAAAAGGTTGACACCTCTTCCACCCTCCAGCAAACTGCAGTTTGTGCCTGCCCTAAGCCAGAGATTACGTCTCTTCCCTTCAGTGGTGTGTGTCATGGTTTTGTCTGGAGGAAGCACTCACAGGATTCCGCTGCACGTTCCACTTCACGTTAGGCAGCCTCTCCTCCTCCCTGGTTAGGGAAGGCAGAGAGATAAAGCAAAACCACAACTAGAGGCGACAACCCAGCAGCAAGAGACCCTCTAATTTATAACCTCGCAGAACGATGGTTTCTGTCACGTTCTCTATTCCTTTCCTACATTCTCTCTGTCTCCAACCACACTGATGTGTTTGTAGCTGCACCTCTCCAGTTACAGAAGCATGTGCTGACCCATCTGAAAGGGGTACAGGATGGTACTGAGGGATAAGGGAGGAATCACACAAATAACAAGCTACCAATCTGGAAAAACAGAGGGCTAGAGCTCCCAGCTTCAGCAACACACAGACTAAAAATAATGATAAACCTTCGTTACTCCTTCCTCCGTTTCCTGTTTCAGCCCTCAATATAATCTGAGCAGCTTCAGAGGCAACAGCAACTTGGTGGCGATGCAGTGGCTGGGCTGACGACAGCACCCCTGCTTCACAGCAGCTCCTGCAGGGCAGGAAAGCACTCAGGTCACCACCGACATGAGCATTTCAGAATTTCAGAGGCTTTTTTTAGGTAATATAACAAGCCTGGGAAGAGATGGTCGATGAGTACCTGTCCATAGCAAACAACCGCAGAGAGGCAATAATACCGTAATGCTGCTGTGACAGCAAAACAAGCACAGTACGGAACGCATAAAAGCATCTGTATCATTTAAAAACATAAGAGGCTGAATTGCAGAAGGCGTCTTCTCAGCTTTGAGACATCCAGATACTGGGGTACTGCTCAGAATGAGACTTGCTTTAACAAGCAAGTTGAGGGAGGGGATTCTGCCCCTCTGCTCCACTCTGGTGAGACCCCACCTGGAGCCCTGCGTTCAGTTCTGGAGTCCTCAGCTCAGGAAGGACATGGAGCTGTTGGAGTGAGTCCAGAGGAGGCCACGGAGCTGATCCCAGGGCTGGAGCAGCTCCCATCCGAGGACAGGCTGGGAGAGTTGGGGTTGTCCAGCCTGGATAAGAGAAGGCTCTAGGGAGACCTCATAGCAGCTTCCAGTAGAGAAAGGGCTCCAGGAAAGCTGGGGAGGGGCTCTTAGTCAGAGAGTGCAGGGATAGGAAAAGGGGAATGGTTTTGAGCTGAAAGAGGGGAGATAGATTGAGATGAGATCTTGGGAAGAAATGTTTCGCTGTGAGGGTGGGGAGGTCCTCAACCAGGTTGCCCAGAGCAGTGGTGGCTGCCCCATCCCTGGAGGGGTTCAAGGCCAGGTTGGATGGGGCTTGGAGCCCCTGATCCAGTGGGAGGTGTCCCTGCCCATGGCAGGGGGTGGAACTGGATGGGCTTTGAGGTCCCTTCTAACCCAAACCATTCTATGATTTGCTGCATTCTTCCTCTATCCTGCACTCCTGCTGTGCACACGTGCCCTTCCGATATGCAGAACAGATGAGCACAATGCTGACCCTTCCAACAGATAAGCCAGGCTCCCACAGCTCCTTTTCCAAGTGTGCTGCTGAGCCTCCTCAGGCACAGGGTGTTCTCATTCTCTCTGCTCAAGGTGAGACTGTCAGAGGGAGAAACTAGTCCTCAAAATGCAGGCAAGACCAGGAAAAGCAGAGGATGTTTGATTTCATAGCTGTGTTTCAGGAAGTTGCAAGAGACCCTCCAAGCGTTACAGGCATCAGGCTGCGCCAAGGAACCGAACTCTCTCTTTCACTTTTTCATCTGGGGTAAACCCAGCCCCAGGCAACAATTTGACACAACAAATAAAAGCAGCCAAACACACATGACTTCAGATAAGAAAAAAAGTCGGTAATTAGCAACATTAGCACCGAACTAGAGCAGCAGGGTCTACACTTGTGTTTGAGTTGTTAATCCTCCAAGTAGGCTTCCCAGAGCTTGTTTTGCATTTTTAAAATTAACTGCTCTGTTATTTTCAAGTTAAACGCACTGTTAATCACATTGAGTGGATGCAGTGATGAGGGATGCTACCCCTTTAGCCCAAACACGTTTGCTCATTTCTATCAGCATCACAAAACCAGGTCATCGATAAACGCTGATCAACTGGCAAGAGCTAATGAAGTGCCGGGGCTATGTGGGGACAGGCTGCAAAGGATGTTATAATCTACATGATCAAACTAAGTAACGCCACTGAGGGGCAAGGGAGAAAAAAGGAAGAAAAAATCTTGGCTTGGTTTCTCATTCCACTCTTACTCCACCAAAAACCAGATATCTTCATTTCCTACCCAGCCTGCAGAGACAAGAGCTCTTTGAGGATCAATGCCTTCCAACAGGCTGCAGGATGCGTGCCGCGTCCCTTCCCTCTTGGAAAATGCCCTTGATTCCCGTGTCCGCTCAGCCCAGCCTGGTCCCAGCTCCCATAAATTCACCCAAAGGCTTCCAGTGTGCGGGCAACCAAAGCACAGCGGGCGCAGGGCACCCCGTGCAGCCCCGGGACCCCCAAATTCTTCGGGGGGCGGCACCTGGGCTGGCACCGTGGCTTCTCCGGCACGAGACAGCATTCCCTGCTTGGTACTGGGAGTGCGGCCGTGTCCAGGGGGTCCTGCACCCCGCCGGGGGGGGCACACACCCTTCTCCGGGGGTCCCACATCCTGCCCAGGGGTTCGCATCCCACTCCGGGGGTCTCGCATCCCTTCCAGGGGGTCCGGCATCCTTCTCCGGAGGTCCTGCATCCCACACCGGGGGTCTCGCATCCCTTCCAGGAGGTCCCGCAACCCTCCCGGGGACCCCGCATCCCTCTTCGGGGGTCCCGCAGCCATCCCGGAGGACCCGCATCACCTCCCGGGGAGTCCCGCATCCCGTCCGGGTATCCCGCATCACCTCCCCGGGGATCCCGCATCCCTCCCAGGGGGTCCCGCATCCCTCCTGGAGGACCCGCATCACCTCCCGGGGAGTCTCGCATCCCTCCCGGGGGTCCCGCATCGCCCCCCGGAGGAGCTGCATCCCTCTCCCTGGTCCCGCAGCCCCGCCGGTACCTGAGCGTGCGCGGGGGCCGCCGCTGTCCCGGCCGGGCGCTCCGCTCCGCGTCGGCTCCAGCCCCGGCGCCGTGGCCGCCGGCATCGCCCCCCGAGCGCCGCCGGGGCTGGAGCGGGGACCGTCCCGCCGCCCGCCGGGAGGAGGAGCGGGAGGCGGCGGCTGCTCGGGGCGGGCGGGACCCGGCAACCAACCGAGCGGCGGCGGCTGCCCCCGCCCCTTCCCGAGCCCCAAGGAGGCCGAGGGCAGCTCGGCTGGGGTCAGACACGGCGGGGCCGGCAGGGCCAGGGAGGTTCTTCTCCCTCTGGACTCGGCCCTGGTGAGACCGCTCCTGGAATCCTGTGTTCAGTTCTGGGCCCCTCACCACAAGAAGGATGTTGAGGCTCTGGAGCGAGTCCAGAGAAGAGCAACAGAGCTGGTGAGGGGGCTGGAGAACAGGCCTTATGAGGAGCGGCTGAGAGAGCTGGGGGTGTTTATCCTGGAGAAGAGGAGGCTGAGGGGAGACCTCATTGCTCTCTACAACTACCTGAAAGGAGGTTGTGGAGAGGAGGGAGCTGGGCTCTTCTCCCAAGTGCCTGGGGACAGGACGAGAGGGAATGGCCTCAAGCTCCGCCAGGGGAGGTTCAGACTAGACATCATGAAAAAATTTTTCACAGAAAGGGTCATTAGGCACTGGCTTCCGAGGGAGGTGGTTGAGTCACCTTCCCTGGAGGTGTTTAAGGGACGGATAGATGAGGTGCTGAGGGTTTAGTGTTTGATAGGAATGGTTGGACTTGGTGATCCTGGAGGTCTTTTCCAGCCTAGAGATTCTCTGATTCCACCTGCCCCCCTCCTGGCTGAGCAGCTGCTGCTGCTCAGGGTGCTCTCACCTGCGTGCAGCTCCCGGCCTTCGAAGTTGTTTATGTTTTCACTGGGATGTGGAGCTGAACTCCCTGGGTAGTGCCAAGCTCTATCACCTCCATCCCCAGGAGCCGAATGGCTCGTACCGACATACAGACACTGTTCCTTCCAGGTGTAATAGTGTGTCTGTCCCATCCTGGTCACGTCGTAGAACCAGAGAATCAGGGGATGGGTTGGGCTGGAAGGGACCTTAAAGCCCACCTGGTTGCACCTCCCTGCTGTGGGCAGAGGTGCCTTGTCACCCACGGGGAGTTATTGTCCCAGCAGGTCCTTCAGACATGCGAACTTGGCTCTCCACAGTGTTGAGGGACCAAGTTGCTGACAGCAGCAGGAGATTCAGAGAAGCACTTCAGTGGGTTGCACCAGAGGAAAAGCGAGAGGAGGAACAGCAGGCTTTTCTGAGGGAACTCTGCTGGATGGTGCTAAGCATATGGGCTGGGGCCCACACTAAGCACTGTGGCTATTTACACTTTGTTTTACCTTCTCCTTATATTTTTCACCTGGAATTAGAATTTTTTAAAAAGTCTGCAGGAGCAGATAGGAGAGATGAAATTCCAAGGTGCACCAAACCCAAACAGGCTGAGAAAAATCTCCTAAGACTCTTGTGGCAGCATTGAATGGAGCGGGAGCGTACCCATGGGCAGCAGTGACCCACTTGCTCTGCGCTACTGGACATCATGCTCTTTCCTGGGAGATTATTTGGCAGCGAGTCCATACAAGTATTGCAGATATAAAGGACTGCTATTTCCATCTCTACAGCTGAAACCTGTTTTTAAGGTCATATTTGGTCCCGTTAGCCCAGAGGGCTGGAGCATCACCTCTACGACCTTGAACCTGGTTCAAGACCAGGTTGGACGGGGCTTTGAGCAAGCTGATGCAGAAGGAGGTGTCCCTGCCCATGGCAGGGGGTGGGACTGGATGGGCTTTGAGGTCCCTTCCAACTCAAACCATCCTATGATTCTATGACTAGAACAAACAAACAGCAGTTTTGGAAATGCTGCAGCTTTCAAATCAGGTCTGCATTTCTACATTCATGCCAAATACTCATAAATCTAATTTAAGTCAACAAGCAACTATAGCTCCCCCAACCAAGTCCTTCATGTCTGTGAAGTCAGAGGAATACCAAAGGCAGATATGCGATTTTTTTCCTTAAGCCATTGTTACTGCAACTGCTCTAATACAATTACAGCTGAACACAGCTATGTTGCAAGTCAAATCTCTTCTTACAGGCCCTGACAGAAGCAAGTTCAGAAGCAGCATCTCAGTCCCACTCACTTCATGTCCAAATTTAGTTTTGCTCTGTAGTGGAGAGCATAACCCAGCAGAGGTGCTTTTGCTTAGCGTGCCCTGGAGCACAACTCTGGCTGTAACCTCCCAGGAGGTAACTCATTTCCCGCCCTGTCTCCAGGGCCACTCATGTATGGGGAAACTGGGGAGTGTTAACATTTGCCATTGGTGGGTGTCTTCACAACCTGATCCAGTTGGAGGTGTCCCTGCCCATGGCAGGGAGGTGGAACTGGATGGGCTTTGAGGTCCTTTCCCATCGAAACCATTCCATGGTTCTGTGATTGTAATGGAGAAGGTGGCAGGTTCCACTGACCCAAAGTTTTCAATCCTTACTCAAAAGCCAGCTGCAATAAAAGGGAATTTCGCCCAAGTAGTGCACTGTCATCTGCCATCAGCAACAGTTGACACTATTTCACTTTTACAGCCACCCTTCTCAGGTAAATAAGCTTTGAATTTGGCAAGAGAAGCCTCATCGGTGTTGTAGTAACAAACAGAAAGAAAAAAAGTGAGAGTGAAGGAAGGGAACAGAGATTGTATCTTAAAGATGATGAAAGCTCCATGCTGCAGCCCAGTCTTTCCCTGCTAGACCTCTTATTTCACCTTCAGTGCCAGAGGAAGCTGTGCATGCCCAACGACACAGTTGTTGGCTTTGCACAGGGATTGTTAAACTGTAGGATTTCACTAAGCTGCACTAAAGCACTGAATTTGTTCTAATCCCGGCTGTTGGGTTGGCTCAAGGCATGCCAAGGGTACAAGACCGGCTGGCTGCAGGGCAGGGACACGCTGCCCAGCCTGGCGGTAGCAGCTGCCCAGCTCTGCAGCAGCAGCAAGCTGATCCCTGGCTTTCTCTCTCCCTGCAGCCAGCCCTGCTGCCACCTTACCCTTCCTTCTCCCTTCGGGCTGCAGGAGCTGTCTTGCTCTGGCTGAGCATTAGCCCTTCAGCCCCCAGGCAACGGAACTTGATTTTGCCTACATTGCCCTGATACCTGAGTTGGCCACGTTGCTTGTGCCATAAATCATGAGAAGGATATCGGCTCTCACTTATGGGCGTCTGTTTAACTGGCTAACACGGGCATATCCTGGCTTGGATCAGCCATGGTGTGACCAGCAGGAGCTGGATAGGGATCATCCCCCTGGACTTGGTGCTGATGAGGCCACACCTCAAATCCTTGGTTTGGTTTTGGGACCCTCACTCCAAGAAAGGCATTGAGGGGCTGAAGCACGTCCAGAGAAGGGAATGGAGCTGGGGAAGGGTCTGGAGAACAGGGGTTCTGGGAGCAGCTGAGGGACCTGGGGCTGTTTTGTCTGGAGAAGAAGAGGCTGAGGGGGGATCTCATTGGTCTCTGCAGCTGCCGGAAAGAAGCTTGTAGTGAGGTGGGTGCTGGTCTCTTCTCCCAGGTAACAAACAATAGGAGGAGAGGAAATGGGTCTCACGTTGCACCAGGGCAGGTTTAGATTGGATATTAGGAAAAATTTCTTCACAGAGATTGGAAAAGACCTTTAAACTCATCCAGTCCAACCGTCAACCCAACACCACCGTGCCCACTAAACCATGTCCGGAAGTGCCACGGCCACACTTTGTTTGAACTCCTCTAGGGACAGGGACTCCACCACTGCCCTGGGCAGCCTCTGCCAGTGCTTCACCACTCTGTCAGTGAAGAAATTTCCTCTCTTTCTATTGTTTGTTACTTGGGAGAAGATATCAGCACCCACCTCACTACAAGCTTCTTTCCGGCAGCTGCAGAGACCAATGAGGTCTCCCTTCAGCCTCCTGTTCTCCAGACTTAACAGCCCCAGGTCCCTTAGCCGCTCCCAGAACCCCTGGGCTCCAGCCCCTTCCCCAGCTCTGTTCCCTTTTCCAGACACACTCCAGCCCCTCAATGTCCTTCTAGTAGTGAGGGTCCCAAAATTGTACCCAGGATTCGAAGCACTGAATCCCTTCCCTGCTCAAGGAGCTGCTGTGTTAATCCCATCACAATCTGAAAAAGTTAAGCTAATTTGAAGAGTGAACATTTTTGTTCCGTCTGTAATAGCAATGAATAAATACAGTGTGACAGGCCAAGTGGCATCGATATACAGGCCCTTTTTCCAGTAGCTTGGAAAAACAAACAT
Organism: Phaenicophaeus curvirostris; assembly: GCF_032191515.1. Lineage (NCBI taxonomy): Eukaryota > Metazoa > Chordata > Aves > Cuculiformes > Cuculidae > Phaenicophaeus > Phaenicophaeus curvirostris. The sequence continues at coordinate 1,649,922 of NC_091402.1, read as the reverse complement.
TCTGAGAATAACCATTTACATCTCCAATGCAAGATAAAATGTTGCTGTGTACACTCTCATGCAAACAGTCGTCTCCAGCATTGTTTGGAGCTAATCAGCACAGTTACAGTTAAGCAGACACGGCTTTACAAATTCGTGTTTGGTTTGGGATTTGGTGTCTGTGGCAACCTGGCATCTGTCACAATTTCTTCTCCAGCTTAATTTCTTAGCATTATAATGGAAAGCAAATAGTGATAATTCTATTTCCCCATTTAAATTGTTTGTGCTGATCATAGGAATAAGAAAGGAAAATAAATGGTAAAAGCATGCAAATCCCTTCATTACAAGCATGCAGGCAGCACAGCACCGTGGGGTTTGCCAGCCCGGGGCCCTGCCACGACTGAGTGTGCTGCAAAGCAGCCTTGGGCTGGCCAAGCTTTCACAATCCCCATTTAAACTCAAATACCAGCTTTCGAGGGGGAAGAGATATCTTTAAGAGGCATAATTTCAGAATTAATACACGTAAAGGTACAGGAAATAAATAATAAAGAACGATGGGAGGAACTGGGAAAGGAGAGACAGGAAGCAAGTGGGTTATTAAAATAATGAGTATGTGTGTGTGAATCTTCCAGGCTTTCAGCAGGGCAGAGAAGTCGGAGGACAGCCCATGAAAAAGTATCGGGCAGGAGGGTATGAGGTGAGGGGATGAGATGGTGCCTCACCAAGAGATAAGAAAAGAGCAGAGGCTCACAGCCAGTGAGTTACATATGCTGGGAGCTGATGGCTGTTATCTGTGGAAGGGTGGAACTGCAAAGCTGAGAAAAGCAATAGCTGGAGAGCAGATAGGAGCCCTGGTGAACACCTAGGCCTGGGGAGATCCAGCTGAGAGAACCTGAAGAACAAAAGGACAAATTACAGGTTCCCTAAATCTCATTTTCTGGAAGACGAATATTTCCAAGTACAAAGTTATTTGCATTCCTACAGGACGTGGAACTGAGCCGAATTCACATTAGTTGTCCTTTATATGACAAATATGGGATGTTCCGATATTGGAGTACTGCTGAGAATGAGACTTGCTCTAACAAGCAAGTTGAGAGAGAGGATTCTGCCCCTCTGCTGCAGTGAGACCCCACCTGGAGCCCTGAAGCTGTTGGAGCAAGGCCAGAGGAGGCCACAAAGATGATCCGAGGGCTGGAGCACCTCCCATCCGAGGACAGGCTGAGAGAGTTGGGGTTGTTCATCCTGGAGAAGAGAAGGCTCCCAGGAGACCTCAGAGCATCTTCCAGTTCTGAGAGGGGCTCCAGGAAAGCTGGGGAGGGGCTCTTCATCAGAGAGTGCAGGGATGTGATGAGGGGAATGGTTTTCAGTTGAAAGAGGGGACACAGATGAGATTTTAGCATGAACCGGATGGGCTTTAAGGCCCCTTCCAACCCAAACTATTCTATGATTTTGTGATTCTATGAAATAAAGTCTATCTATAGGTAGTGTGAATATAAACAAATATATATGTGTATATATATATATTTACTCTTATAGTCAAGATCTGAACGTGCAAACACTTCCAAAAATCAGTAGCCACATTCAAAGAAAAGCTGCTATGAGGCATTAAGTAGAGGGATTGTATAGGAGACTAGACACACGAGTAAGCAGGGGGATTTTCCTTTCTGCTTAAATCTAGAGCTCTTGGAAAGTAGATCTGTGAAAATCAGTACTACTGATTTTAGATAGAACCAGCTTTCTGCAGAACCACATCTCCTGGCATTATGTAGCAGAATTCACCATTGGAGGTGGGAAACTAGTTTCTCAGAGAATATGACCCCTTCCCTCCTTGCAGATTACCAAAAAAGGGGCAGAAGAAATCACAATGATGATGCTCAATGACACCTTGTACTCAGTTTTCAGAACTGGGTTTCTGTATTTCCACCACCTATCACCAATGCGCTTCTACCACAGAGCTGCAAATTCAGCCTCAGGGCATGAGTAAAGGTAGCAAATTCAAGATAGAGAAGCTACAGGACTCACTACACAAGGCCAACAGGATACTGAGTCTGATGTCAGGATTTGTGCAGGTTCATAATGTTATTGGCAATAGTAAGGTGACCTATTCTAAAGCATATAAAGAGGAAAATGCTGACTGGTTCATGAAAAAACTCAAAGTTTGAGTGATAAGTTTTACATTATCCCCATGAAGATCGACAAACTTCATTCTGATTACATATGAGTGAAAAAATACTGAATCATAGACTCATAGAATCATGGAACAGTTTGGGTTGGAAGGGACCTCAAAGCCCATCCAGTCCCACCCCCTGCCATGGGCAGGGACACCTCCCACTGGATCAGGGGCTCCAAGCCCCATCCAGCCTGGCCTTGAACCCCTCCAGGGATGGGGCAGCCACCACGGCTCTGGGCAACCTGGGCCAGGACCTCCCCACCCTCACAGCAAAACATTTCTTCCTCAGATCTCATTTCAATCTCCCCTTTTTCAGCTTAAAACTGTTCCCCCTCGTCCTATCTTTGCACTCCCTGATCAAGAGCCCCTCCCCAGCTTTCCTGGAGCCCCTTTCAGTACTGGAAGTTGCTATGAGGTCTCCCTAGAGCCTTCTCTTCTCCAGGCGCAACAACTCTCTCAGCCTGTCCTCATATGGGAGCTGCTCCAGCCCTCAGGTCATCTCTGTGGCCTCTTCTGTCCTTGCTCCAGCAGCAACATGTCCTTCCTGTGCTGAGGACGCTAGAACTGGACGCAGGGCTCACCCGAGAATCCCCTCCCTCCCTGCTGGTCCCACTGCTTTGGATGCAGCCCAGGACATGGCTTGCTTTCTGGGCTGCAAACGCCCATTACTGGCTCGTGTTGAGCTTCTCATCCCCCAGCATCCCAAGTCCTCCTCAGGGCTGCTCTGGATCCTTTCTCCACCCAGCCCGTAGCTGTGCTTGGGATCGCCCTGACCCAGGAGCCAGCAAGAGCTGGCGTTGGGGCTGCAATTGACTTTGAGCCTGTACAGCTTACCTGCGCACATTATTCTCCACTAAGACAGATTCTGAGCAAAAGCGTGAAATATATTCCTGAAGGTACTTATTTTGCTTAAACTGAAAATAAATGCACATTTCTACATCCTATTTTTTTGTCTTGAAAACAAAAAGTAGTCTGGACAGATGCAATGTACTCCTAAAAGTTCACATTTATACCAGCAAGAACACACACAGCAGTCATCACCTTCGCAATGGCTCGTTAACAGAGCTATTTTCCCTGCAGGACTTGTCAATCTGATTTCACAGACAAGGAAAGTCATTATTAGGATATTTATGTTACTTTTATTTTCCCACCACAAACTAACCCCTGGAGTTACAAAATCCAAAACCCATTGTGTGATCTGGCAGGGCTCCCAACCCCGATGACTGCCCTCTGGTAATTAGTGCCTTTGACTTCACTGTAGCTACGCAGGCTTTTTACCCCGAGCCTCCCTGAAACCTCAGGTGCTTGCTTTTAATGAGTACAGCGATGAAGAAAATGTATTCCTGACGAGAGTCATGAAGAGAGACAGCAGCAGCTTCTGAAGTGCTGGCGATACATTTGCTGTGCCTGGGCTGAGCCAAGAGGATCTACTTACTCCCTGTTCATTGCTCTGCATAAAATTCAGTTATGCTTTATGTAGGCAGCTTTCTGTAATAAACATTTGTTAGAGCCTTCCCTGTAACAGAATGAACAGAAGAACTATAGCTTAAATACTTGGCCTGAAGTGAAACGCTGTGCTATTACTGATGTGCTTTGCTGTCAGCAGTACCTGTATATTGAATTATATTAACAAGGGCTACCAAGGGCTTTTTCTCAGGGAGTGCGGGGATAGGATGAGGGAGAAGGGTTTTCAGCTGGAAGAGGGGAGATCTTAAGAAGAAATGTTTTGCTGTGAGGGTGGGGAGGCCCTGGCCCAGGTTGCCCAGAGCAGTGGTGGCTGCCCCATCCCTGGAGGGGTTCAAGGCCAGGCTGGATGGGGCTTGGAGCCCCTGATCCAGTGGGAGGTGTCCCTGCCCATGGCAGGGGGTGGGACTGGATGGGCTTTGAAGTCCCTTCCAACCCAAACCATTCTATGTTTCTATGATTCTGTGAAGTGAGATGGTTTCAAGCCTGTCTGATTTTAGCAGGAAATAATTTCACTCTAACAAAGAAGACAAGAAAAGCAGGCTTTCTGACTCAAGTCTGCCAGGTGTGATGGTTACAGAAAAGATTTCATTCTGCGAGTGTTACTATGGTTTACTTGGGCTTATTGAGAATTGCTAGGCTTTGTGTTGAGCCCTCCAACAGCTCTGTTCCCAAATACACGTGTGGAGGCACTGCCAGGAGCTTTAATCTGCTTGTCAGGAGAAAATTCCAGTTAGTCACTTGTTAGCGGCACTCCAAGATGCTTTGTGCATGGTCAGCCCTTCCATCACAGTTGATGGAACTGATCCCTGCTCCCCTAAAACTCCAACAGGGGCATGCTGATAACAGAGCAAAACAAATAAGTGGATCTGTCATTGATATCACAGCCATGGGTGAAATAGTAAAGGTTGAAAAATGTAAACAAGGTGTCTGGAAAAACTTGTCCATAACCCCAAGGAGACTGTCCTCAAGTTACAAAGAAAGCAGCCAAGGAGAGACTCAACTTTATCTTGTGTGGTCTTCTTGCCTGCAGTCCCATGCTAGACACCCACACGATCTCAGATGCCTCCAACCTAAACACTGGAAGGACAGCAGCACATGAGAGAGAAGAGTGAACAGAATTGGAAAATATGTAAAGGTAAGTGAAGAAAATAAAATGAAAACGGAATATCTTTGCTGAACTATTTTTCCCCAGAAAAGGCAGCCAGACCATCCTGTTAAACTGTGCTGGTTTAGACTGGGGTAATTTTCTTTATAGTAGCTGGTATGGGGCTGGGTCTTGGATTTGTGCTGAAAAAAGTATTGATAACATTGAGGTGTTTTCATTATTGCTGAGCAGGGCTTACACAGAGTCAAGAACTTTTCTGCTTCTCAACCCGCCCACCGAGGAGCAGGCTGGGGGGGCACAAGCAGCTGGGAGGGGATGCAGCTGGGCCAGCTGACCCCAGTGACCAAAGGGATATTCCATACTATACGGCATCATGCTTAGCATAGAAGGCTGGGAGAACAATGAAGGGGGGATGTTTGTAGGGAGGGTGTTTCTCTTTTGAAATCACCAATAGGCATGATGGAGCCTGGCTTTCCTGGAAATGGCTGGACACCTGTCTGGTGAAGGGAAGGAGCTTTACCTGTGAAACTGTCTTTATCTCAACTCACGAGTTTTGTCACTTTTATTCTTCCAATTCTCTTCCCCATCCCACCAGGGGGGCATGAGCAAGTGAGTGAGCAGCTGTGTGGTGCTTAGTTGCTGTCTGGGGTTAAACCACACCAAACTGGTTAGCTAGAAGGGATGACTAAATTCTGCTGAGCATCTCTCAAGGCTCCGAAATGGAATAATGCTGCTATTCTCAGAACTGAGAGGAAGGGGAGGGGGGAAGGAAGTCAAATTGCAGACAACATTATAGAATCATGTAATTGTTATAGTTGGAAAGGAGCTCTAAGATTATCCAGTCCAACCATCAACACAACACCACTCTGCTTACCAAACCATGTCCTGTAGTGCCATGTTTGCATGCTTTTTTGAACCTCTCCAGGGATGGGGGCTCCACTCCTGCCCTGGGCAGCCTCTGCCAGGGCTACACCACTCTGTCAGTAGAGGAATATTTCGCAATATCCACTCTAAACCTCCCCTGGCACAACTTGAGGCCATTTCCTCTCATCCCATCCCTTGTTACTTGGGAGAAGAGACCAGCACCCACCTCACCACAACTTCCTTTCCAGGAGCTGCAGAGAGCAATGAGGTCCAAAAAGTTCCAGGTCTTTCAGCTACTCCCAGAATCCCTGGTTTCCAGACCCTTCAGCAGCCTCATTGCTCTCCCCTGGACGCGCTTCAGTCCCTCAATGACTTTCTTGCAGTGAGGGGCCCAGTAGTGAAGTAAATGAGTGTAAATACACAAGTTACTTGGCACAGTTCTCTACTGTAATTAAGGACAACAGAGAACACAGCTAAAAAGTATGCAGGTGTGTAAAACTACTACAGCACTGTAAACTGGAGGATCCCAGTGACTTGGCCAAAAAGAAAGAGAGATAAAGAGGAAAAAAGATGTGAAATTACACATGATCTGACATTTCATTTCTGGTGCTGGGGTTCAGGCCAACCACGCTCTGCTACAGTGGTCAATGCCAGCCAGGGCTGGGTCTGTAGCAAAGTACACAAACAAACATAAATATATTTTCCTGAACTGAAAAGCAGAGAAGTCACCTAGCCAAGGTGTACAGAATGCCTCAAGCTGCACCAGAGCAGGTTCAGATTGGATACTAGGAAAAACTTCTACACCAAAAGGATTCTCGGACACAGGAACAGCTGCCTGGTGAGGTTGTGGAGTCCTCATCCCTGGAGGTATTTAAAAGATGGGCAGACAAGGTGCTCAGGGATGGTTTAGTAGTGGACAGGTACAGTTTGGCTTGATGATCTCAAAGGTCTTTTCCAGCCTAAGGATTCTGCGATTCCGTGATTCTATGCTCCTGCTGCGCAGAAGTTTCCCCAGACAGCAGAGCTTTGTGAAGGTGTGTCTAACTATTGGGGGTAGAACTAGATGATCTTTAAGGTCCCTTCTGACCCAAACCATTCTATGATTCTATGAAATACATGCAATGTCATACAAAGGTCTTTCTAGTGAAAACTTTAATCCGAGCATTATCTATTACAGGCATTGCATAAAAAAAGTTATCTGATGAGAAAGGATGAGAAATGAATATATATACAATTCATAGATTCATGGAACTGTTTGGGATGGAAGGGACCTCAAAGCCCATCCAGTTCCAGCCCCCTGCCATGGGCAGTGACACCTCCCACTGGATCAGGTGCTCAAAGCCCCATCTCGCAGAAAAAAGTTTCTTCCCAAGATCTCATCTCAATCTCCCCTCTTTCAGCTGAAAACTGTTCCCCCTCATTCTATCCCTGCACTTCCTGATCCAGAGCCCCTCACCAGCTTTCCTTTACCCTTTACCCTTTCAGTACTGGAAGCTGCTCTAAGGTCTCCCCAGAGCTTTCTCTTCTCCAGGCTCCAGTCCTAACTCTCTCATCCCACAATTCCCACCACAGCCAGAGTCTCTTGGTACTGAGTACTTGTAATCAGTAGCCCATGGCAATGGACTCTGTGGAAGCACTGTACGTGTTCATACTTTCCTATAAATTAATCATTTGGGTTCACACAGGTGAAACATTAAATGCTTGTTCTCCTAACTTAGGAATCTAGGACGCAATAAGCCGGGAAAAGAATTATAAATAAAGAAACTTGCCAGAAATCAGAAACCTGACTCCAAATTAGCAGAGAATGAGAACTCAAATCCAAAAAAATACTGCCTAAAATTTCCAATGCCAAGATCACAAAACGCTGAGGATCTGAAGCATCCTTTTTTATTTCTGCACCTATTCACTAAGTTGTGGGGTACTGTGGGTTGTGTTCTGCTAAACTTCACCCCCATGAGCACTGATCTGTGTAGGAGTCAGTTCACTGCCGTGCCCTGTCATAACACCAGATCCAGGAGTGCCACAATGGAATATTATGGGGTCAACATAGCTGGAGGGAAAATCCTGTTCTGGTTACTAGACATTTTCAAAATCCCCATGTATTCTTTAGCCAACAAAACATATGGTACCTAACATTGCCCTGTGTTTTCTCATTAGGCGTTGGCCTAAGGAATTGGAAGGGAAAGCACTACTGACCAGCAAAGCGGCTTCATCTTGGGATGGCTTATGAGCACAGGCTGAGAGCCCTATCTCCTTAATAAGCTTATCTTTAAAAAATTCCATAAATGAGAATAAGCACAATCTGAAAAGAGCTGTAAGAAGGATTTGGCCCATTGCTGCCATCAAAAGTTAAAGCTGAAAACATAATTAAATACAAATCCAAAAATACTTGACCAAAATTCTAGACCCAATGGAATTTCATGATGTCTCATTCCTTTAAAAATAGCCTTCTAATTTAGGGAAAGAAAAGAAGGGAATTTGCAGAGTAATGAAAGCAAAACCTAAAAATAGAAAGGGTACGTATGACTAAATAAAAAATTCAGGGAAGGGAACATTTCACCAAACATGAAAGTCTCTGGAGGATTCCCAGAGCATCCCTCCTCCTCACACTGAAAACCTGTATTCCTTTGGGCAAATATTTCTTTTGTGTTGTTATTGGTTTTTCTGAAAGAGCCTTTCAGTTGTAACAGAAGTGAACTTCAGCCATCTCAGTGTACACGGCCCTAAACAGCCATGGTTTATGCAGAGCCGTCACCAAAGTCCTCAGCTCCTCAATGCCGGAGGGTTGGAGCTGGCAGCACTGGGAAGTACAATGTACAAAACATGGATCTGACCGGTGCAAATCAGAAGTCAAAGAGGTCTTCCTTTGCGGCTCATCACAGCTAGAGTAAGGTATAGAGGCAACTGACAGGAAAATCCAAAAATATATCCAGTTTCTTAGACTGTACGGGTGAATTTGCCACCCATTGCTAGCACTCAAGGATCTTAACGTCTGAGAGGATTATACAAGTGATCAATGGGTGTAAATACACTCTGGGAATATTGATGTTTGATTGGCTGGTGGAGCATTTAACCCTCAGGATGATATGACTTCCCTATCACCTGTGAACACTTGAGTACTGAGCACAATCAGGAGATCGACTTTGCAAACTTTGCAGCAAAGCCAGGCTACCTCCAGCCTGCAGCCACTCTGTCCTCTTCTCTATGCCAACGATGCTGTCCCTAGGAGTTTCTGCAGTACTTTCAACTTCTGTATTCAATACTTGGTGTAAAATTCAGTGCAGCAGAGACGTCCAAATTACAGACCTTAGACTTTTCCCTATAGACAGAAACAGAGGCTTTGCCTGCTGTACCAAAACATTGGCCTGGGCTAGAAATCATGTTGCTGCTGTAACAGTGAAATGTGAGTTCTTATCAGCAAAGTGTCTCTAGACCAGGAGATTCTATCTATATCCCAAATTTAAGCAGATAATTTCTTCTTGTACTTTTAACTTTTATATCAGTTTCACTCCTATATGCTTGAAATACTAAAATCATAAATGATTAAATATTAATTCTCTATAAAGACAGATGCACACACATGGATATGAATTAATATTCACATAGTATCATCATACACAAACCTCATATCATCATCTGTTTAGTCTGGAGAACAGAAGGCTGAGGGGAAATGAGGTGGTGGTGAGGTGGGTGTTTGTCTCTTCTCCCAAGTAACAAGCAATAGGATGGGAGGAAATGGCCTCAAGTTTTGCCAGGAGAGATTTAGATTCAATAATGGGAAAAACTACTGAAACTGTGTTGAAGCACTGTCAGAGACTGCCCAGGGCAGTGGTGGAGTCATCACCCCAGAGGGGGTTCAGAAAATGTGTAGTCATGGCACTCCATGAAATGGTTTAGCAGTCCACTTGCTGCCCGGAGAAGCTGTGAATGCCCCATCCCTAAAGGTGTTCAAGGCCAGACTGGATGGGGCTTTGAGCAACCTGATCCAGTGGGAGGTGTCCCTGCCCGTGGCAGGGGTGGAACCGGGTGGCCTTTGAGTTCCTTCCCACTTCAAATCATTCCATGATTCTATAACTCTCTCCAGTTTATGGTTTCTTATAAGTATAGACCAGTGTCTTACCGAACAGTCGTGCCAGAGTGATAAGGGTTTTGCTTTTATGTGATTTAAAACCTCTCAAACATAAACTGGCACCAGACTTACACATTTGATCTAGATATGAGGTTTGCATATGATATCACCTCTAAATCTGAAAACCGTTCCCTCTCATCCTGTCCCTTCACTCCCTGATCAAGAGCCCCTGCCCAGCTTTCCTGGAGCCCCTTTCACTACTGGAAGCTGCTCTCAGGTCTCCCCAGAACCAGGCTGAACAACCCCAACTCTCTCATCATGTCCTTACATGGGAGCTGCTCCAGCTCTCAGATCATCTCAGTGATCTCCTCTGTCCTTGCTCCAACAGCTCCATGTCCTTCCTGTCCTGAGGACACTAGAACTGGACACAGGGCTCCAGGTGGGGTCTCACCAGAGTGGAGCGGAGGGGCAGAATCCCCTCCCTCCCTGCTGGTCCCACTGCTTTGGATGCAGCCCAGGACACGGTTGGCTTCTGGGCTGCAAGCACTCATAGCCAACTCATGGAGGTGATTCCATATTTTATTTAAAACCCAAGTAGAACATCAAACGAGTATTTCCCTCAGAAGAGCTCTCCTGATTTTAACTAATCCACTACAGTAAAACAAAGGAGAAGTACACTAGAGCGAGTTCTGTGGAAGCTTTTTGTACACGGAAGAGTTTCTCTGGAGCCCCGGGAATGGGAGGATAGCACATCTGGAAGATGTAAGAATAAAACAGGGTATTTAGAATCATTTTGCTTGCTCATGGGAGGGAAAAGCACTGCAGGTGCTCTGCACACACCAACGCAGCTCCACAGCACTTGGTTACTGTATATACTTGAAAAATTAAAAGAGGTGGGATCTAAAGTTATCTAGATGATATTCCTCTAGAGTGATTTTTTTTAAAGAGAGTTCACGCAGGGCAATGAGCCAGAGCACTCTATTCCACATAGATACAAATACAGTCCTGTAGGAAACAGTCTCTACCAAGTCCCAAAGTGTGACAGTTTTCCTGCAGTATTTATAATCATAGAATCATTAAGGTTGGAAAAGACCTCTAAGCTCATCCAGTCCAACCGTCAGCCCAACCTCACCGTACCTGCTAAACCATGTCCTGAATTGCCACGTCACACATTTTTTGAACCCTTCCAGGTATGGAGATCCCACCACTGCCCTGGGCAGCCTCTGTCAGGACTTCATCTCTCTGTCAGTAAAGGAATGTTCCCTAATATCCAATCTGAACCTCCCTTGGCACAACTTGAGGACATTTCTTCTTGTCCTGTCCCTCGTTACTTGGAAGAAGAGCCCAGCACCCACCTCATCACAACCTCCTTTCCGCTCAGCCACTCCTCTTCTTCAGACAAAACAGCCCCAGTTCCCTTAGCTGCTCCTCAAAAGACTTGTCCTCAGGACCCTTCACAAGCCTTGTATCATTTAGGTACCATAAGTGTAATTCTCTCTGTTGACTGCAGTGGCTTCCAGCTTTTGTGGTCATAAAAATATCTTCTAGATCTGATACTTCAGCATACGTAATATTAATGAGGTATGTAGTACAACGTGCATCGGAAGAGATTTGAGCTCTAGCTGCATACCGGTCCTACTGCATTTTATTTCTTATTAAAAACAATGAGAAGGGAAACCTACTTAGAATCATAGAATCATAGAATCACCACCAGGTTGGAAAAGACCCACCGGATCATCAAGTCCAACCATTCCTATCAAACACTAAACCATGTCCCTCAGCACCTCGTCCATCTGTCCCTTAAACACCTCCAGGGAAGGTGACTCAACCACCTACTTCTCAGTAGATTTGCTCTTTGAAGATGACTCTTTTACGCCTGTTTCCATGAGTTTGTGGGAAAGAGACTCTCACCTTTGGAGAGGATGGGAAATAAAAGATGAAGTCTCAGTTGTTGGCTGGGTTCTGCAAATTGCAGGTCCTCACGCTACTAGTGTGGCTCAACAGGGATGAGTCGGGCATCCTGCCAAAAGGGTTGGGAAGTCAAGCGTAACTCTGCTGTCCAAATTGCTGTGGGTAAGCTTTGCCAGCTTCTTTATTCCCATTGAGAGATTCAGATAAATTCTACCAAGGTAACTTACTGGGCTGATACTGCTCTTCCCACAGCATGTTACCTTGATTCTGAACTTTACATAGAGGTTCTAATTTCCTGACAATATTCCAGAAGCATTTGGCCAATGCCCTCAGGCACACAGTGTGAATTTTGGGGTTGCCCTATGCAGGGACAGGAGTTTGACTCAATGGTCCTTGTGGGTCCCTTCCATAGGTCATTCTACGATTCTTCTAAAAATAAGGTAACTTTGCTTGCACAGTCAGTAATGACATTTCCACCCTGCCATTTCAGTCATCCATTAGCAAAACAAAGACTGATGTGGGAACCTCAGCTAGAAACTATCCCACATAAGGTTTTTAAAACAAAAAGTGCTTTTATTTTGGCAGACACATAATATTAGCATAAAAAAGAGCTCATACCTAAGAATAGCTTATTCCTGTCTCTGGTTCTTCACTTTAAATTATGTCCACTGGCTAGTATTTTTCAACGGTGCACCACAGTGAAAAGCCTGACTTTTCCACATTGGTACCAAAAGGTGAATATCAGGCCACCTCTCAGCAAGTCCAGTTCCTGTGGTGGCCTCTTCTAATTTTCTTACCATCCCATTTGTCCTTCAAAGGACTTGCTCCGGTTCATTAGTATCTCCCTTGTATTCCCTTCATCCAAACCTGGACGAGTGCTACAGAAAGCTAAGAAAAGTGCAAGGACATTGTTGTACATTAGCCCTTGGCCAGCAGCTGTGCTCTAAATTACCTAAATTACACACCCCTTCTGCACAGTCTGCAGCAGATGTAAGTTTTCTCTATGCCTAGCAAAGCACCGGCTTTTCGGAATACTCTGAATACTGGGTCACCGTATGAATACTGATCATAATCTCCTGAATTTTACACTTAGTATTTTACCAGTGACAGTTAAAAATACTAGCAATATTATCAGAAATTAACAAAGCAGCTAAGAAAGCTTCAGGCTCACCAACCCCGTCCGTTCAAGAGGGGAAATTCTGCCCCTCTGCTCTGCTCTTGTGAGATTTCACCTGGGGCCGTGTTCAGTTCTGGAGTCCTCAGCACAGGAAGGACATGGAGCTGTTGGAGCAAGTTCACGGGAGGCCACGAAGATGATCTGAGTGCTGCAGCACCTCCCATCTGAGGACATGATGAGAGAATTGGGGTTGTTCAGCCTGAAGAGGAGAAGGCTCTGGGGAGAACTTAGAGCAGCTTCCAGCTGAAAGGGGCTCCAGGAAAGCTGTGGAGGGGCTCTTGATCAGGGAGGGCAGGTATAGGGTGAGGGGGAATGGTTTTCAGCTGAAAGAGGGGAGATTAGGTTGAACATTAGGAAAATGTTCTTCCCCCTGAGGGTGGTGGAGCACTGGAACAGCTCTCAGGGAAACAGTCATGGCACCAAGACTGACTCTGGCCCGGAGAGGCGCACACTCTCCTGGGTGGAAAACTGGTTGGCTGGAGGGCCCAGAGAGTGGTGGGAAATGGTGTGAAATCCAGCTGGAGGCCAGTGACAAGTGGTGTCCCCAGGGCTCAGTGCTGGGTCCAGCCCTGTTCCTTGTCTTTATCAATGACCTGGATGAAGGCATCGAGTGCACCCTTAGCAAGTTTGCGGATGACACTAAGCTGGGTGGAAGTGTTGATCTGCTGGAGGGTCGGGAGGCTCCAAAGGGATCTGAACAGGCTGGATCCATGGGCTGAGACCAGTGGGATGAGGTTTAACAAGGCCAAATGCCGGGTCCTGCACTTGGGGCACAACAACCCTGTGCAGCTACAGACTAGGAGAAGTCTGGCTGGAAAGCTGCCTGGAGGAGAAAGACCTGGGGGGTTGGTTGACAGCAACTGACCATGAGCCAGCAGTGGCCCAGGTGGCCAAGAAGGCCAATGGCATCTTGGCTTGGATCAGAAACGGCGTGACCAGCAGGTCCAGGGAGGTTCTTCTCCCTCTAGACTTGGCACTGGTGAGACCGCTCCTTGAATACTGTGTTCAGTTCTGGGCCCTTCACCACAAGAAGGATGTTGAGGCTCTGGAGCGAGTCCAGAGAAGAGCAACGAAGGTGGGGAAGGGGCTGGAGAACAGGCCTTATGAGGAACGGCTGAGAGAGCTGGGGGTGTTTAGCCTGGAGAAGAGGAGGCTGAGGGGAGACCTCATTGCTCTCTATAACTACCTGAGAGGAGGTTGTGGAGAGGAGGGAGCTGGGCTCTTCTCCCAAGTGCCTGGGGACAGGACAAGAGGGAATGGCCTCAAGCTCCGCCAGGGGAGGTTTAGGCTGGACATAAAGAAAAAATTTTTCACAGAAAGGGTGATTGGGCACTGGCAGAGGCTGCCCAGGGAGGTGGTTGATTCACCTTCCCTGGAGGTGTTTAAGGCACAGGTGGACGAGGTGCTAAGGGACATGGTTTAGTGTTTGATAGGAATGGTTGGACTCAATGATCTGGTCGGTCTCTTCCAACCTGGTTATTCTATGATTCTATATTGCAGAAGCCTTTGGCCAACACCCTCAGCCCCACAGTGTGAATGTTGGGGTGTCCTGTGCAGGGACAGGAGCTGGACTCGATGATCCTTGTGGGTCCCTTTCAACTCAGGACATTGTATGAGCCTAAGATTCTATGCCTGCACGCTGGACCTTAGCCGCATCATCTCTTTACTCTGGTGTTGCCTTATCACTTCTGTTGTACGCAGGCTGTGCCTGTATCTCAAAGCATTGCTCATCGCGTGCTCTATTAGAGAAGACAAGATAAGCCACATCCAAGCACTTCTTCTCTAATATTCATTCTATTAATGGAACAATGGACTTTGTAACTCCTGCTGTTAAAAGCCAGCCATCTGGGGCCCAGTTTCCAAGCCTCCATCACAAGGACATTGAACAACGTGTGGCACTGGGAGGATGATCCAGAGGGGCATCTCCTTCCTGAAGGTCCCCAGCGCGAGGCCACTGTGGCTTTTTGCTCGTTCCTGGGGGACGGAGCTAAGTCAGACCTACCCATCAGGAGAACAGAGGGGGTGGATCCGAGAAGATGATGACAGGACACTTATATTTATAGTTTAACTAAAGCAGTGAGAAGGAGCTGTTCCGTGTGTGAAAGGGAAGTGAAATCACACTCCCCCTCCTCAGCCCCTTCGTGCACAGTAGTTGTCGCTCAGGTTTGTCTCTGCAGAGGTTACCTGTCTCCTTAACTGCTCCTGACTTCCTTAGGAGACAGGTACCTACAGTTCTTCCAAGGAAAACACACAGCCAGCCTTCAAAAGTGCAATTTGCTACTTCAGGCTGCGACTTGTACCAATTATTTTTTTCTCTTCTCATCCGCATGCTGCCTGCCAATTGTGCTTTATTGCAGCAATTTCGAAAAGGACTCCTTAATCTCTCACATTGTTAAGAGTTTGATGGCAACTTCAGTTCTCACTTCATAGAGTGCAAGGGGAAAATGATTGCTGCACTTTAATGTGAGACTTGCTAAATAAGGAGCACATCAACCCTGTGTTAGTTAAAATTTCATAGAATCCCAGCATTGAGGAATGGTTTGGGCTGGAAAGGACATCAAAGCCATCCAGTTTCAACCCCCTGCCATGGCAGGGACACCTCCCACTGGATCAGGGGCTCCAAGCCCCATCCAACCTGGCCTTGAGCACCTCCAGGGATGGGGCAGCCACCACTGCTCTGGGCAACCTGGCCCAGGGCCTCCCCACCCTCACAGCAAAACATTTCTTCCTAAAATCTCTTCTCAATCTCTCCTCTTTTTGCTTAAATCCTGGGGGTTGTTGACTTTTGCATCTGTGTTTATAACACAGGAGTTCAGAAAAGGGCTCATAGAACAGCAGCACAGCCTCACCATGCTCTTCAAAGCCATTTTCCATTTTACAAATCCTTGTTCTCCTTGCAGCTGGAGAACATAAGGGAGTTCAGATAAGAGCCAGAACCTTTCAGGTTCCCTTCCCTCCCAACAGACGGCAAACAATTTATCTCCCTTTTTTACTAGATGACTGCATCTGCTCAGCACAGGGTTGATTTATATTGGACATTAGAGCACCGTGCTGAGGAGCTTGCTAATCCTTCAAAACCACTTCAGCACATTAGGTCTATCAGGTGCTCTGTGTGTTTGCGTACATATATTTTATACCTATTTATATCATACATACACATAACATATGAGTATTATACAGATAATGAGTCCAGAGAAGAGCAACTAAGCTGGTGAAGGGGCTGGAGAACAGGCCTTATGAGGAACGGCTGAGAGAGCTGGAGGTGTTTAGCCTGGAGAAGAGGAGGCTGAGGGGAGACCTCATTGCTCTCTCCAACTACCTGAAAGGCGGTTGTGGAGGGGAGGGATCTGGGCTCTTCTCCCAAGTGACGGGGGACAGGACAAGAGGGAATGGCCTCAAGCTCTGCTAGAGGAGATTTAGGCTGAACATTAGAAAAAAATTTTTCATGGAAAGGGTCATTGAGCACTGGAACAGGCTGCCCAGGGAGGGGGTTGTGTCACCTTCCCTGGAGGTATTTAAAAGATGGGTGGGTGAGGTGCTCAGGGACATGGTTTAGTGTTTGATAGGAACGGTTGGACTTGGTGATCCAAGAGGTCTTTTCCAACCTGGTGATTGTATTATTTCATGATATAATACATAGTTTTTATATATTGGCAGTACTTTAGGTTCAGGCTGAAACAATTATTTCAGTTAATCATAGAATCATAGAATAACCAGGTTGGAAGAGACCCACCGGATCATCGAGTCCAACCATTCCTATCAAACACTAAACCATGCCCCTTAGCACCTCGTCCACCTGTGCCTTAAACACCTCCAGGGAAGGTGAATCAACCCCCTCCCTGGGCAGCCTCTGCCAGTGCCCAATGACCCTTTCTGTGAAGAATTTTTTCTTAATGTCCAGCCTAAACCTCCCCTGGCGGAGCTTGAGGCCATTCCCTCTTGTCCTGTCCCCAGGCACTTGGGAGAAGAGGCCAGCTCCCTCCTCTCCACAACCTCCTTTCAGGTAGTTGTAGAGAGCAATGAGGTCTCCCCTCAGCCTCCTCTTCTCCAGGCTAAACACCCCCAGCTCTCTCAGCCGTTCCTCATAAGGCCTGTTCTCCAGCCCCTTCACCAGCTTTGTTGCTCTTCTCTGGACTCGCTCCAGAGCCTCAACATCCTTCTTGTGGTGAGGGGCCCAGAACTGAACACAGGATTCGAGGAGCGGTCTCACGGGCAGCGAACATTGTCAACACGTAACAAAGACAGAGGTGTCTCAGGGCGATGTTTGAGATGCATCTGGTGGCTCCCACAGAAGAACTCAAGAGTTGGTATGTAACCACATAAATATTAAGGTTTTACAATTCACCGCAAAACTTAGATTTCTGGTGAAGTAAAGAAGTTAGAAATCAAAGAAGCAGGTCATGCTGCAGCTGGTACCTCAGGACTGAGAACTGAATAACTCCAGAACTCCACTGAAGTCCACAAGAACATATGATGCTTCTTCACGTTTGAGATTATGCCACACAGACTGGGAAGTGAGAGGCTGGAGAGCAGCCCTGCAGAAAGGGATCAGGAAGTTCTGGTTGAGGGCAAGTTGACCGTGAGCCAGCAGTGCCCTGGAAGCCAAGAGGGCAACCGTGTCCTGGGGTGTATCCAGCACGGCATCGCCAGCCAGGAGAGGGAGGGGGTTGTCCCCCTCTGCTCCACACTTATCCAGCCCCACCTTGAGCACTGGGGGCAGTTCTGGGCACCACAGGATAAAAAGGATCTGAATATATGGGAGACCATCCAGAGGAGGGCATGGAGTTGTGAAGGGGTTAGAGGGGAAGCTGTGTGAGGAGTGTCTGAAGTCACTGGGTCTGTTCAGCCTGGAGAAGAGGAGACTCAGGGAGACCTCATCATGGTCTGCAGCTTCCTCACAAGGGGAGGAGGAGGAGCAGACGATGAGCTCTTCTTCCTGATAAGCAATTGCAGGACCCAAGGGAATGTCAGGAAGATGTGCCAGGGGAGGGTTAAGTTGGACATTAGGAAAAGGTTCTTCCCCCAGAGGGTGGTGGAGCACTAGAACAGCTCCCAGGGAAGCAGTCATGGCCCCAAGCCTGACAATATTCCAGAAACCTTTGGCCAAGGCCCTCAGCCCCACGGTGTGAGTGTTGGGGCTGTCCCGTGCAGGGACAGGAGTTGGACTTGATGGTCCTTGTGATTCCTTTCCAACTCAGGACATTCTAGGATTCTCTGACTCTAAAACCCAAACCAAAATAGAATGGCAAAAAAGAGGTGTCCACCCTTTTCTGATTTCCTGCAGGGTGCAGTTCTAGGGTTCATTTTTAAACAAACAGAAATATTTGTTGGTCATAGATGTTCTTTTTATTTCCTTTTTTTTTTCTTTTTTCTTTCTTAGTTTTCAGTTTTAAACCCCTCAGGCTCTTGTTGTAAGTCAATGTGACCATGTCTCATGTCTGTAATAGTCTGACCCTGAAGCGATCACAGCACAGAACAAATGACTGGGATAATAGCTTGGTAAATGGGAACAGACAGGTGTTTTTTTATTATTCTAAACTCTTCATTCTCTAGTCAAGGGCGAAAACTATCTCTACAAATGTATTTGGATGCCTTATTCCTATTTAAGTGTCTAATACTTATTACATTGGAGCAACACCATTCAACACCTCCACAAATCTCAGATTGAATATTTGAGACTTGCTCCCCTCCATCTCTGAAATGTGGACAACCATACTTCTGGAAATCATAGTTAATTGTTTTCAAGCTTAATTTTTCTGGAAAATCAATCCTTTAGCGTTAATCCAGCACTTCACTAGTTAAACCCGAAGACAGAAAATAACAGAAATTTATTCAAACACCTTTCTTCCCAATGTCATTCACCACTCCTGGCTAAGCTTCTCTCAGACCCAGTCCATCAAAACCATCCCAGACAGGATGTTTCACAGAGGCATCCACTTCTGTAGGGACACTTGGAAAACAAAGGCAAACCCAGGAATGATGTGAAGCTCTGTTTTGAAGTCAAAGCACGCTGGATTCCCACGTGCCACCTCTCTTAGACTGAGCCCTGCTCCTAAATGGCAATCCAGCTTTCATGAGGATTAACAGGGATTAACGACTGGCAGACTGACAGCCTTTGAAACACAACTGCAGCCGGGGGATCATCTGAGGGCTGGAGCACCTCCCATCTGGGACAGGCTGAGAGAGTTGGGGTTGTTCAGCCTGAAGAAGAGAAGGCTCTGGGGAGACCTTAGAGCAGCTTCCAATACTGAATGGGGCTCCAGGAAAGCTGGGCAGGGGCTCTGGATCAGGGAGTGCAGGGACAGGACAAGTGGGAGCAGTTTTCAGCTGAAAGAGGGGAGATTGAGATGAGATCTTGGGGAGAAATGTTTTTCTGTGAGGGTGGGGAGGCCCTGGCCCAGGTTGCCCAGAGCAGGGGTGGCTGCCCCATCCCTGGAGGTGTCCAAGGACAGGTTGGATGGGGCTTGGAGCCCCTGATCCAGTGGGAGGTGTCCCTGCCCGTGGCAGGGGGGTGGAACGGGATAGGCTTTGATGTTCCTTCCAACACAACCCATTCTATGATTCTAAAATTTATTTGGGTAGCTGCAGTAACAAACTATATCATGTTATGGCCCAAGCTGAGCTCACGCAGAGGGATATTAGAAAGCCTGCACACGTCTTCAGTGATGGGGACGATTGCATGGGAATTTGCCAGACATGGCTGTGAATGTGCAGCCCCCAGCAATCCTTACATCAGCAATGAATGTTTTCCTAAAATAAATCAACTAATATCAATGTCTGCCTAAGCAGATGATGGCAATAATCCCTTCCAGTCTTATAAATCAGTGAGATCATGCTTCTGTATAAATAGGGAACTATTTAAAACATTCCATATAAATGACATTGTGACAATTCTGTCAGCACTGAAAATCCTTGAAGCTTATGGTATAAATATAGTCCAGGAGAATCCTTACACAAATGGTCATCTGGATATTACAGTTTTACTGCTAAAATAATCGCTTCACTTTCTTGCTCAGCATTTTATCAGGAATATCAATCCTGTCCTGTCTGGGTTGCTTATACCCTGACAGAGATATTCACAGTTGCCTACCACTCTGGTCCTGCAGTGCCATGACATAGGTCACTCGTTCCTTGCAAAACCATGTTATTCAATGTTTGCTTTCCCAGATTCCAACATCCTTGGATTTTGAGTACTGCTTCAAAAGCATTAAAATCAGTCTTCATACAGGTTTGGTGATAAAATAGAAAATAGCTTTCTGTGTTCCATTGAATAAAGGATGAGGACACCATGAACCCTTGACAGCAAGGTGAAATATTCTCCATAAATGCAGGTCTTTGTAGCTTTAAAATGGTGATATATTTCTAAAGGAAATGCAGAAAACCTCAAGCAACCTCAGTCTTCCACTGAAAATCATTTACAGAGGGCTTTTATAATGGCGATATATAGGAAAGCTGTCATGTTGTCATTGTGAGAGCTGTGGTCCATCACTTTGTAAAGCATTCTGAGAGGGACTGACAAGAAACATCCATTTATTAAACTATTTTATATATATGTTTAGAATAAATTGGCTGCCTGTTCTCTTGGACCAATAGACTTAAAATTTTCAGAGAATCACAGAACCATAGAATGGTTTGGGTTGGAAGGGACCTCAAAGCCCACCCAGTCCCACCCCCTGCCATAGGACAGGGACACCTCCCACTGGATCAGGTTGCTCAAAGCCCCATCCAACCTGACCTTGAACACCTCCAGGGATGGGGCAGCCACCACTGCTCTGGGCAACCTGGGCCAGGGCCTCCCCACCCTCACAGCAAAACATTTCTTCCTAACACCTCATCTCAATCTCCCATCTTTTTGCTTAAAACCATTCCCCCCATCCTATTCCTGCACTCCCTGATCCAGAGCCCCTGCCCAGCTTTCCTGGAGCCCCTTTCTGCAATGGAAGCTGCTCTGTGATCTCCCTGCAGCCTTCCTTTCTCCAGGCTGAAAACCCCCAAATCTCTCAGCCTGTCCTCGGAGGGGAGGTTCTCTGGCCCTCAGATCATCTCCGCGGCCTCCTCTGGACTCGCTCCAACAGCTCCATGTCCTTCCTGACCTGAGGACTCCAGAACTGAACACAGGGCTCCAGGTGAGGTCTCACCAGAGCGGAGCAGAGGGTCAGAATCCCCTCTCTC
The DNA here is from genome assembly GCF_032191515.1 of Phaenicophaeus curvirostris. NCBI lineage: Eukaryota > Metazoa > Chordata > Aves > Cuculiformes > Cuculidae > Phaenicophaeus > Phaenicophaeus curvirostris. Next base: position 1,629,008 of record NC_091402.1, on the reverse strand, counting down.
ACCCTTCTGGTCCCACTGCCTTGGATGCAGCCTAGGACACAGTTGTCTTTCTGGGCTGCAAGCCCAGAAACTTTGGAAGACCTCCGGCATTTACATCCTGAGCCAATGTATGAAAACAAGTCTTAATTTTCTTAGAAATTCTTAACCCCAATATTGTTCCACTGTTAGGATAAAGAAACCAGAATTTTTTTGCACTCTGTCTTTCATGTAAGAATAGTATTTTTACAGATTTTACTCTGGTTTAGGGAGCTTTTGCGGGGAGTCAAAGTTGGCACACTAGCAACTTGCTCCAATATCAAGTAAGTTGTCCTTATTTCATCTTTGCTGTTGACTTAGTGGGACCTGCTTCATCTCTACCCAAGCCTGTCCCAAACCACAGCACTGGGGTCATGCTTGTGTAATGAAGCTGGCACACTTGCAGTTGTCCAGCCCCTAGGTCAAATGAGTCCTGGGGATTTTGATCTACGTAACTCAGAAGAGGATTGAACCCATGTGATACCAGCGCCCGCTTTAGAAACTTTCACAGGATGTGCATTGGATTTGCTTTATCCCTTCAAAACAGCAACAGGACGTAATCTCTAAGGAATATGGAAAGCATTAGTGTACTGTTCCTAAGGGATGGCTCCATTAGTCTTAAAATAATGCATTACTGTCCTTATCTTAGTGCTTACTTTGGTAATTAGGGAAAAAGTGCTAACATGTCACAAATGTGACATAAAAATCATCTCTCAGGCAAAAAAAAAATGGCCTATTGCAATCAAACTGTTGTGTCTGGTCATCTCTGTGCTAATGGAAATGGGAAAATTCACTGAAAACGGAGAAAATTAACTACAGAGCTACTTGCAGGCAAAGAGCAATGGCAGTTTGATGAGATCTAGTCACTAGATGCCTTGGTGGGGTGCAGGCACCCTCGGTCCAAGAAGCAGCTGCTGGCAATTCCATCTGTGCTGAGGAGGATGGGAAGAAGGGGAATGACTGCTCCTTCCCAGTGAGGTGCTCCATAGAATCATGGAATGGCTGGGGCTGGAAGGGACCTCAAAGTCTATCTAGTTCTGCGCCCCCCTGCTGGATCAGGTTGCTCAAAGCCCCATCCAGCCTGGCCTTGAACATCTCCAGGGATGGGGCAGCCACCACTGCTCTGGGCAACCTGGGCCGGGGCCTCCCCACCCTGGGATTTTCACACTTTTTTTGAGAGAGAGGAAAAGTAACCCTGCCATTATAAAGCCTGATAAGCTTTCCTGTAAGAGGGAAGGAGTATCATGACACTGTCTCGTGTACATGTAGGGACTGCAAAAGCTGGAATGTAAATCCCTGATTATATAAGGCTTGGCAGGATATGGAAATTATCTCAAGCTTAAAGATCTGGTGGATGAGAAGCTCAGTGTGAGCCGGCAACGGGCACTTGTCGCCCAGAAACCAACTGCGTCCCAGGCTGAATCCAAAGCAGTGGGACCAGCAGGGCGAGGGAGGGCATTCTGCCCCTCTGCTCTGCCTTTGTGAGACCCCACCAGGAGCCCTGCGTTCAGTTCTGGAGTCCTCAGCACAGGAAGGACACGGATCTGTTGGAGCGAGTCCAGAGGAGGCCACGGAGATGATCCGAGGGCTGGAGCAGCTCCCGTATGAGAACAGGCTGACAGAGCTTGGCTCTCCATATGAACCATTCCATGATTCTATGAAGATTCTATGATACCCTTAAGTAATTCAGGGTCGGGGTATTAAAAACCAACTCGTCATTTAGCAAAACCATAACATGTATGGATAACGTTTGTCATTCCTTCTTCATCATTTTAACTGGTGACAGAATGTTTGAAACAATCCTCTTCAGTGACTGGTTTGATTTTTGCAGCCTCAGTGCTGACAGTGAGTCCTGTCCAAGCTACAAAGATCACAACACAGGGGTAAAGAATTTGGTTATCACAGCACCAGAGGCTCAAATGCAAGTGCTTTAAATTGGAACCAGCTGATTCCTGGAATGCTGTGACTTTCCAAGCTGTGACAGCACGTTACTCTTCACCCTCATCTCTCCGTTTCTCATGAGCTCCTGGACTAGGCACCTGCCAAAGTCTGACCCATGTTGAGGGAAGAGAATAAATAATTAAAAGCTTGCCGTGTCTGCTTGTGTTGTCATTTACTTTTTCCTTGCACTTGGCAGCTCTCTTTTTATGTTTTTGCCTTTTCCAACACTTCTTTCTCCAGGCATAGCACTGCATTTTAGCAGAATAGGAAAATCAATGGAAAAGCACTCAGATCGAAAATCACTCTGAAAGAATATTAAGTACATCTAATTGATTTGTAAATGAATGCCTCCTGAAACAATACTGGCCTTGTTCCACATTTTTAATCTGTGAGTCACAATTTTAAAGAAAAAAAAAAAAATCACATCAGTTTACTTAAGTGCAGAACTGGACAGTGGGCACCTCAGGAAGAGATAGCAACTCCTAGATAAGCAGCTAATCATAGAATCATCATAGAGTCATGCAATGGTTTAGTTTGGAAGGGACCTCAAAGCCCATCCAGTTCCAATCCCTGCCATGGGCAGGGACACTTCCCACTGGATCAGGGGCTCCAAGCCCCATCCAGCCTGGCCTTGAACACCCCCAGGGATGGGGCAGTGTAAATTCAGACTATGTTTATCTATTTGCCTTAAACATTTTGTCTGAGGACTACCCACGTGTGGCCCCAGCCTGTCTGTAGTGCCCAGGTCCAGGGGGGCAGTGCAGGAGCAGGCCCCGCTCTCCCTCGCTGGGGTGAAGTCGGCCCCAGAGCTGGAAAAGCTGCTGCTGGGAACATGTGTAAACAAGAGGGCCTCCAGGAAAGCTGGGGAGGTGCTCAAAGCCCACCCAGTTCCCACACCCTGCCACGGGCAGGGACACCTTCCACTAGATCACATTGCTCAAAGCCCCATCCAACGTGACCTTGAACACCCCCAGGCACAGAATGCCTCCAGGCATGGGACAGCCACAACTGCTCTCATCTCAATCTCCCTTCTTTCCACTTAAAACCATTCCTCCTTGTCCTGTCCCTCTTTCCCTGATCAAAAGCCCCCCTCTAAGGTCTCCCCAGTACCTGAAGGGGGCGAAGATAATCAATTCCCTCCCCAAAAAGCATTGAATACTTCAGAATAACTGAAAAAATATCTACATATCAAAAAAAAAAGCTTTTCTAGCTTGTATTTGTAAAATGAATGGGGCTTCTGGATCAGCAAAGCAGCACAGATGGATGCTCTAACCTTGGTCAACTCTGGTGAAAAATGGTGAAGATCATCTGCATCCTTTGGAGTAGCTTTCTGAAACGACACCACTACCCTTACAAATAAACAGATCCGACAAGGTAGTAGATTGTAGGAAAGCTTAATGAAAAAAGCATCAACTGTGCTTCCTAGCTTGGCTCATGCTGACATGAGATATATTTGGTGATACAGTTTGATTTTAAAAACCTGGCTTAGAGAAGAGATAAGAAGTGCCATTATTAACAATGGTGAAGACAATAACATAAGGGAAACTAAATCTCTTTATCTAAGAGTTTGAGACAAGGTTCTGAATATTTACTGTTTGTTTTAAATATGAATGCATTGCTTCAGTTGCAGTTTACCCCAAAGAAAGTAATTGCTTTAATCCTGTAATTTTAAATGTCGATGTCTAAATGTAGCTGCAAAAATAAAACAGACATTAAAAATATAATAAAGATCACATCTAAGAGTTCTACAATCTAGAACTTGTGTTTATGTGAACAAAACCTCAGCAGTATCATTCTTGTCATATTTCTCCTACTGGAATCCCTTCGAAGCTTCCACATGTGCTTGGAGTACAAATGGCTGATGAAACTGGGTTTTCCTGCAGGTGCCGATGGAACAGATGCTGTCAGGAGAAACTGGCCTTTTCTTGGTTAGAAGGCAAAGGCAGGTTTTCTTTCTGCAGCGGTGCTGAAACGAAAACTAATCTAAAGAACGTGAGCGTGTGTTACCGAGCAGTGTAGGTGGGGGAGAGAGGGACCCTGGAGCTCGGCTGCTCTGTTGAGGAGAAGGAATGAGGAAGAAATGCAGAAAATTGTATTTGAGTTACTAAAGGCAGAAGTTCAGGCTCTGAACACACATGGAGAGCAGAGCAATGCCCACTCCTCCCTCTTCATTTTGCAGAGCATAAATGCATTGTCAACAAAAGAAAAATAACACGGAAAAGAACTCAACTTCCATTGTGCCCGCCACGGAAATATCTGCTCAGCTGCTGGAGTTCTGAGGCAGATGATGAATTAATCAACTTGTTCATCAATGCTGGATGAAGAAGCACAGCTTCCATTTCTTGTTTTTTTTTGTGTGGTGCTCACCACTTCAGCCAGTGTGAGGAACCTAAACAACCCCTCCCACTGCGGCTGCACGTGTTGCAAATAGAAAAAGAGAAAAGAAGAAGAAAAGATAGGAGAGGATAAAGGGGTTACAAGAGAAATAGAAAGATAGTCACACCCTGAGGAACTCCATGTGTAGCAGCTTGTGTTTCTTTGTCTGGCAGGTCCAGAGGGTGGTGGGTGTCCACACACAATGCACAAACACAAGACAAGACAAACAGAGTGACTCTCTGTCCCTGCCCCTCACTGGATCAGATTGGGAGGACAGGTAACAGGCTGAGGCATGTCCCTCCTCCCTAGACAATTATAGACATGCTCTCCAGCTCTTCCAGCATTGCCACTGGGGCTGGGGGAAATCACTTGCTTTGAGCCATTCAACTCATGCCAGGCAAGGTCCCTACAGTTCTCGTCATAGCCTTCTCTTCTTCAGTCTGAACAACCCAAAATCTCTCAGCCTATTCTCATATGGGAGGTGTTCCAGCCCTTGGATCATCTCCACGGACTCCTCTGGACTATCTCCCACAGCTCCATGTCCTTCCTGTGCTGAGGACTCACCTGTCAGCCTCACCTCTGTGCCTGGGAAGATCATGGAACAGATCCTCCTAGAAGCTCTGCTAAAGCACATGGAGGACAGGGAGGTGATTAGTGGCAGCCAGCGCAGCTTCACCAGGGGCAAATCCTGTATGACCAACTTAGTGGCTTTCTATGATGGGGTAACTGCCGCAGTGGACACAGGTAAACTGAGGGATGTGATGCACCTGGACTTGTGTAAAGCCTTTGACATGGTCCCCCACAACATCCTTCTCTCTAAATTGAAGAGATATGGATTTGATGGGTGGACTATTCGGTGGATAAGAAATTGGTTGGATGGTCGTATTCAGAGAGTAGTGGTCAATGGGTCAATGTCCAGATGGAGATCTGTGACAAGTGGTGTCCCTCAGGGGTCCGTACTGGCACCAGTGCTGTTTCATATCTTCAACAGGGATATTGACAGTGAGATCAAGTGCACCCACAGCAAGTTTGCAGATGGCACCAAGCTGAGTGGTGCAGCTGCAACAGTGGAAGGATGGGATGTCATCCAGAGGGACCTGGACAGGCTGGAGAAGTGGGGCTGTGAGAACCTCATGAGGTTCAACAGGGCCAAGTGCAAGGTCCTACACCTGGGTCAGGGCAACCTTCAATTTTAATACAAGATCGGGGATGATGTGATTGAGAGCAGCTCTGCAGAGAAGGACTTGGGGTGCTGGGGGAAGACAAGCTCGACATGAGCCAGCAATGTGTGCTTGCAGCCCAGAAGGCCAACTGTGTCCTGGGCTGCATCAAATGAAATGTGGCCAACATGTTGAGGGAGGGGATTCTGCCCCTCTATTCCTCTCTTGTGAGACCTCATCTGGAGTATTGTGTCCAGTTCTGGAATCCTCAACAGAAGAAGGAGATGGAGCTGTTGGAACGGGACCAGAGGAAGCTACAAAGATGATCAGAGAGCTGGAGCACCTTCCATATGAGAACAGGCTGAGAGGGTTGGGATTGTTCAGCCTGGAGAAGGCTGTGAGGTGACCTTATAGCAAACTTCCAGTACCTGAAGGGGCTACAAGATAGCAGGGGAGGGACTTTTTGCAAAGGCTTGTAGTGATAGGACAAGGGGCAATGGGTATAAACTGGAGAGGGGAAAATTTAGACAAGCCATAAGGAGGAATTTCTTCACTATGAGAATGGTGAGGCACTGTCCCAAGTTGTCAAGGGAGTTGTGGCTGCCCCATTCCTGGAGGTGTTCAAGGCCAGGTTGGATGGGGCTTGGGCAGCCTGGTCTAGTGGGAGGTGTCTGTGCCCATGGCAGCGGGGGTGGAACTAAAATATCTTCAAGATCCCTTCCAACTCAAACCATTCTTTGATCCTATGTTTCTCTGCAGCTCCTGAAAGGACGTTGCAGTGAAGCAGGTGCTGGTCTCTTTCCCCAAGTGACAAGGAATAGGATGAGAGAAATGGCTTTAAGTTTTGCCAGGGAAGGTTCAGATTGGATACTAGGAAACATTACTGACAGAGTGTGAAGCCCTGGCAGAGGCTGCCCAGGGCAGTGGTGGAGTCTCCATCCCTGGAGGGATTCAAAGAATGTGTCGCCGTGGCACTTCACAACATGGTTTATAAGGTACTGTGGTGTTGCATTAATGGTTGGACTTAATGATCTTAGAGGTCTTTTGCAACCTTAAGAATTCTATGATTCTAAGAAGAGGGACATCTACTTTGGGTTTTCTCAATTTCTTGCGTCCCCACTTCCCTCCTCCGCCTGGCTTTGACCATACCCAGGCCCTGCTCCCTGGGCCAGGGAAGACACCAGGAGCAGTGTGGGGATCAGCACGCTGTGTTTGCTCTCCCCATGCCAATTCACCAGGCTTGCAAGGAAACCAGTAACTATGGAATCTAGTCCAAGGTTGGAAGAAGGACTGAAAAGGGCAGAGAGAGGTTTGAGCTGCTCTTGAGTGCACAGGTAACACTGGCACCCTGACTGCTCCACAGGCAATTCACATACCCTGACGTGTGTGTTTAACTTGATGCAGGTCAGTGATTCTACTGTCTGAGAACACCTACCTTTACAGTTAAGCATCCACTTTTCCAGGCTGGCGAATTTAAAAGGTGCAACAATACACAAAAATAATCCCACAGCCAACTATATAAATCAGGGGCAAGGGAGGAGGGGAATGAGGATGGACTGTATTTGACAAAGGAAAAATAGGTCTAAAGAAAGGTCAATGGGAATTTTACCACTGGATTTCCAGGCAGCCAGGATATGGTTTCAAACTGTGAAAACATAAAAAAGGGAAATACCTCCGTTTCCCTCTATTTCAAAAAACAAAGCCATTATTTTAACCTGAACTACAGGGTTCAGGCTGACTGCTTCTTCCCTGATCTGTTATTGCTGTGAGCAGCCCGCACAACTCCCTGCACTCAGCATTCACCACAAGCAGCATTATAGTGATGCCTTTCTGAATAAGAGGCAATTGAGTCTACTAAAATTGCTGTTAAACAGAGTGCTTCCAGCATTCTTCGGGAGGATACAGATTGTTTGTGATTAAAGCAGCCTTCTAGATCTTGCGCAAACTTTACTGTAGCTGCAAACTAATCCACTTGAACCATAAAACTCCCTGCAACAAACTCGACACACAAAGGGAAGCTTGAGCCGAGGCACAGGAGTACAAACTCAAGGATTTACTGGGAGAGGATTAGCACGTTCTCTGCATAAATAGAAAACCACTACAGGATCGGTGAGGCTGAACTGCAGCCTGAACTCTGGCTCTGTTTATGAAAAGATGGGATTTGTTTCTTCTAGTTCACTACAAATAAATTCAACTTAAATTGCCTTGTAAATGAGTGTTTCATTATGTGCAGTGTATAAAGTAAACTTTTAGAAAGAGAATCACAGAATCATGGAATGGTTTGGGTCAGAAGAGATGTCAGAAACCCATCCAGTTCCACCCCCTGCCATGAGCAGGGACACTTCTCACTGGATGACATTGCTCAAGCCCCATCCAACCTGGCCTGGAACCCCTCCAGGGATGGGGCAGCCACCCCTGCTCTGGGCAACCTGGGCCAGGGCCTCCCCTCTGTCATTGTGGAGAAATTCTTCATAATGTCTAATCCAAATCTTCCCCCTTCCAATTCAAAGCCATTCCCTGTCATCCTGTCGCTCCAGGCCCTTGTAAGAAGTCCCTCCCCAGCTTTCCTGGAGCCCCTTTCAGTACTGGAAGCTGCTCTAAGGTCTCCCCACAGCCTTCCCTTTTCCAGGATGAACAACCCCAACTCTCTCAGCCTGTCCTTGCATGGGAGCTGCTCCAGCCCTCAGATCATCTACGCGGCCTCCTCTCTACCCGTTCCAACAGCTCCATGTCCTTCCCGTGCTGAGGACTCCAGAACTGAACTCAGGGCTCCAGGTTTGGTCTCACCAGAGCAGAGCAGTGGGACAGAATCCCCTCCCTCCCTGCTGGTCACAACTGCAAAACAGAATGCAAAACAAAACTTCATGCTTTTTAATTAAAGCTGATACCTTTCCATTGCCATCTCCTTTTCTTTTTTTTCCATTCAATTTATGCGATGCTTGTGCACAAGTCTCTACTAGATCTGCATTAAAAAAGCGCTAATTAGGATAATTAAACGGAGAGATGACAGTTACTAGAACTCATAGTTCAGATTATTGGCAATTCCTGCTCTGAGATATCATTATTGGTAAGCCCATCAGACAGTAACATTCAAAAAGGTAGTTTGGTGCAAACTAAAGAAAATGCCATCACTTGAAACAACTTCATGACTCATAAATTAGTAATAGGCTGGAAATCTTGTGTTTTTCTTTTTTTTTTTCCACTTTTCTGATGGTTCTGCTTTCCCTAGTGCAGCACACTGAAGGTGAGCATCAAAACAGTCCCATGGAGGGGTCACGGTTGCTCTGCCACCCTCTCTAGCCCAGGGCACAGAAGCGGTGGCCGAGGGACAAGGCAAGGATGGCAGCGCCACCTCCTTGGTTTGGGCCGATCTCAGCCCATGGTGCTCTTGGTATCCAGCAACATCACAGGCTGCATCAAGTGCAAGTTTAATTAACGGACCAGATTGGATGCAATTTTAGGACAAAAGCTGTGGTGAGCGGATGCACATGAACAGTGTGAGGTAAATGTCACCTGTCAGTCATGTGAACTTGGAACAGCCTTGCTCCAGGGAGAGAAAAGAAGGCGCACACACACAGAGTGGGGAGCGAGAGGCTGGAAAGCAGCCCTACGAGAAAGGGTCTGGGGGTTCTGGTCAAAGGCAAGTTGAACATGAGCCAGCAATGAACTGACAGCCAAGAGGGAAACAGTGTCCTGGGGTGCATTGAGGAGATTGTCTCGCTTTGTCTCCACGCTGGGCTGGCCCCTTGAGCACTGGGGGCAGTTCTGGGCACCACAGGGTAAAAAGGATCTGAAGCTACTGGAGAGACTCCAGAGGAGGTCGTGGGGTTGGTGAAGGGTTTAGAAGGGAAGCTGTGTGAGTAGTGATTGAAGTCACTAGGTCTGTTCAGCCTGGAGGAGACCTCATTGTGCTCTGCAGGTTCCTCACAAGGGGAGGAGGAGCAGGCGTGGAGCTCTTCTCTCTGGTGCCAACGACCGGACCTGAGGGAATGGCAGGAAGATGTTCCAGGGGAGGGTTAGGTTGGACATTAGGAAAAGGTTGTTCCCCCAGAGGGTGGTGGAGCACTGGAACAGCTCCCAGGGAAGCAGTCACGGCCCCAAACCTGCCAGTATTCTAGAAGCCTTTGGCCAACACCCTCAGCCCCACAGTGTGAATGTTGGGGTTGTCCTATGCAGGGACAGGAGTTGGACTTGATGGTCCTTGTGTGTCCCTTCCCACTCAGGACATTCTAGGATTCACACATTCACACCCCACCCCGCACTGTTTCCCACACCATCCCGAGCTGCAGCCAGGGCTTCTCATCTTCTCTTCATTCAAGGTCCCTTCAGCCCCAATGAGGGTTTGGTAGCTGCTGAACTGCAGCCACTTCCAGCTTTCCCATGCAGAAATGCCACACCAGTGACGTATTTTCATAGACACAGGTGACTGAAACATAAAAAAACAGAAGAGATTGAGCCTGGACAGCCTGTCACAGCTTGCAGTGTGGGATGTCTGTGATTAATACCCAAACAACGTGGTGTTGGTTCTCACTAGATCAAAGCAGGATAAATTCACAAATTTAAAAGAGTAGATCCACTGTCAAAACAGAAATCCAAAAATCCAGCCAGTACTCATTTTCAAGATGACGCTGCTGAATAATCAATGACATAGGCAACCAGTGGAAATTCTTGAGTTATTGTAATTACAGGTGTGAATATTACAGTACTGAAGCCAAGAGTACTATTTAGCACCAGTTAGGAGCTGACAGGTTCATGAGCACACCTTGCTTTTGCCACAGGTACCCAAGTTACACCAGTGTCAAGATTCTTCCTTCAGCCAGATGCTGCTGAGCAGCTCAGCCTTCCAGGGTGAGATCATTTGCAAGCTCATATCATTTGCAAGCAATTATTTTGTGGGTTTAGACATAGAAGCATGGAATGGTCAGAAGAGACCTCAAAGCCCATCCAGTTCCACCCCCTGCCATGGGCAGGGACACCTCCCACTGGATCAGGGTTCTCAAGACCCCATCCAACCTGGTCTTGAACCCCTCCAGGGATGGGGCAGCCACCCCTGCTCTGGGCAACCTGGGCCAGGGCCTCCCCACCCTCATGGTTATGCACTACTTTTGGGGTGAGTCTGAGAGCAGCAACAGGCATTTGTCACCAAGATGTTGATTTGAGACCTCACTAGCAAAACCAGACCATGCTTAATGAACAGAGGTTCATTATTAAAGACTCTAAACTAGCACCATGTCACACTTCCAGATTCAGATTTGAAAGAGTCAGCCCAAGGAGCAGCTACTCCCCTGGGGAAGGGAGATTTGAGGACCTGCGGGGATGTTCTCTTGTCAGCAGGCGCAGGAGCAGCACACACGCAACTCATGGCCCGGGAGAGGGCAAAGGACAGGACAGAAGGTTTGGGGAGCAAACCACTTAGAGTGACAGGAGAAGAAGAACAACTAAGAAAAAGCAGAAGGAAAATAACAGTGAAGAAAAGTGGGTAGCCAACAGCAGATGGAATCCGCCTTCTGTTTCTGTGCACTCTGGCTTATCCTGAAGATGTTTATTGCGTCTTTTCCACTGGTTTATTGCTAGAATGCCATTTTCTTCCCACTTGGCACCCTAGCAAGAATTTGGCATGTTTTAGACACCTCTGTCATCATCTTTGTTCCCAGATTTGTCTCATCAGCACATTTACACTGTTTTATATTTGTTCAGATTGCTGTCACTGGCTTATTTTTAAAGGAACCCAGTTTGGCCTAGGGCAGCACCACAGTTTTATCAATCCCTGCCCAGAAAATCTTTCCCTTCTCAGAGAGGGCTCCGCTATCAACACAGCAAGGCACCATCTTCCTCTTTTGTCTTCTTTTTACATTTAGGAAGAATTCTCAATGTTAGGCATCATCACAACAGGAGCAAAAATAGCAAAAGGTAAACAAGAACCATAGAACTGTTAAGGTTGGAAAAGACCTTTAGATCATCCAGTCCAACTGGAAGCCCAACACCACCAGCAATTAAACTATGTCTCAAAGTGCCACAGCCACACATTTTCTGACCCCCTCCAGGGATGGAGACTCCACCAGTGCCCTGGGCAGCCTCTGCCAGGGCTTCACCACTCTGACAGTAAAGAAATGTTCCCTAGTATCCGATTTAAACCTCCCCTCGCACAACTTGAGGCCATTTCCCCTCACCCTATCTCTTGTTACTTGGGAGAATAGACCAGCACCTCACCACAACCTCCAGGGACTGCAGAGAGTGATGAGGTCTCCCCTCAGCCACCCCCTCTCTGACTAAACAGCCCCAGGTCCCTCAGTTGCTCCCACAACCCCTGGGCTCCAGACCCTTTCCCAGCTCCATTCCCTTCCCCAGACGCTCTCCAGCCCCTCAGTGTCTTCCTTGTAGTGAGGGGCCCAAAACTGAATCCAGGATTCCAGGTGTGGCCTCACCAGTGCCAATCCCTTCCCTGCTCCTTCTGGCCACCCCACGGCTGATCCAAGCCAGGATGGTCTTGGCCACCTGGGCCGCTGCTGGCTCATGTTCAGCCAGTTTTGACCAGCATCCCCAGGTCCTTTTCCGCCGGACAGTTTTCCAGCCACACTTCCCAAGCCCGGAGCGCTGCATAGGGATGTTGTGACCCAAGGGCAGGACTTGGTACTTTTTCTTGTCGAACCTCATACCATTGCCCTTGGCCTATAGATCTGCCCTGTCCAGATCCCTCTGCAGAGCCTTCCTGACCTCAAGCGCATCAACATTCCCGTCCAGCTTGATGTCACCTGAAAACTGACTGAGGAGGCACTTGATCTTTGATAGAGATGTTAAACAAGACTGGCCCCAACGCTGAGCCCTGATGGACAGTGCTTATGAAGACACAGATGGGGAAAGATGAAGAAAGAATAACAGAAGCTGCTTTTGAGGAATCAGGTGAGCACAGGTCCCTGACAGTTGGCCTCCAGATGTCAGAATCAAACAGATCCCAGGACCAGATGCAAAACCCACTTGAGATTATGGCACTGTATTTGAAAGATAATTAAAATGTTGATGCTCTACCAGGAGACGAATTGCCCCTTACTGCATGATGCTGCGCTCACAGAGCCCAGGCACATTTTCATGTCATTTTGTGTATGCACTGCACAGCAAATGCCTGTCACAATGATGCTGCTTTGTAAGAAAATCAGAATTCTAATGTGGTATCATAGAATCACAGAATGGTTTAAGGTAGAAGGGATCTCCAAGCCCATCCAGTCCCACCCCCTGCCATGGGCAGGGACCCCTCCCACTGGATCAGTTGCTCCAAGCCCCATCCAGCCTGGCCTTGAACACCTCCAGGGATGGGGCAGCCACAGCTTCCCTGGGCAACCAGGGCCAGGGCCTCCCCACCCTCATGGCCAAACATTTCTTCCCAAGATCTCATCTTAATTTCCCCTCTTTCAGCTTAAAGCTTCACGTTTCAGAGTTGTGCACCAGTACAAGATCATTAATTCAGCAAAACCACTTGCGCTGCTCCTCACTCTCAAATCCCTACCTGCAATTTATTTCATAGCATCCTATAATAATTCCATATAATGGCTTATGGTAGAAATCTTTCTTATTGTAACTGCCTTGATAACCAAAGGGGAGGTAAGACAGTTCTTTTTTACCTTTTTCTTTAGTGAAATTGGTCTTTCAATCAAGAGCCGTTTAGAGATCCCCCCTCTCCTAAAATCACTTGAAAAACATTACACTGAGAAGCTAAAGACCTAAGAACTGAGCCATTTTCAGAGCATCCATTGTCTGTAGCTGGTGAATTTGATCCCCTTCTCTGCAAATGTTGCGACATGTATTGAGCGCACAGGATGAAGTTGCTCCAGGGAGGATTCAGGTCCACATAACCATGGAAGTTCTTCTCTGGTCTCTAGTTTTGTGCAATGACTGTGGGATGGTTACAGGTGTGCCCGGTCTCCTTTTTACCAGAGACTTTTCCATTAACAGAGACAATGCAGACCAACTGCTTTCATATAAAGTGCAGTCAGAAGTCCCACCACCTCATTCACTCACCATCTGCTTACCTTTCACCTTTGCTGGTATGAACAAGAACAATAGGACAAGTCCCCTTCCTACCGATACACCACAGCACACACGGACACACAGTGTCGCACACAGCTGACAAACCTGAATGGACATGGCAGTTAGGGTTGATTACATCAATCCAACCTCACACCATCCCTAAATGTGACTTCAAGGAGACCTTTTGTCACCCAGCTCCGAGAATTTGATGTTTCTTGACATTTGATAACAGAGAGATTTGGACCTTGATTATCTGAAGGGATTTCATCCTGTAGACTGAGAAACACGAGGTCCGTATCCTCATTCCGGGCACTAAGGTTCTGGAAGTTACCCAGCTCTTCCCAGGTGAACTGGATGTGTGTAGGACCAGTCTCTATGTTATTAATGGGAAGCTCCAGCACAGCCTAAAAAATAGGCTTCACATCTTCTCTCTTCTCTAACACACAGCTTTTCCTACCCAAACCAGTACATTATCACTCCCTCTCCCCAGCTGCTGATTCACAGTTCCTGAAGTCCCACCTACCTCTAAGAGCTGTACAACACGTTCAAGGAGGTTATTTCCCTTGCTCATCATTCTGAGTACAGGGCTTTCCCATTTTCAATCCTCTTGCTGAGTTATTTCCTTTTCCCATTATGTGGTTTTAAAAGCATTTAATGTAATTAAAAGACTTTGCAAAACCCAATGTATAATTTTCCTTGTGAAAAGATTAAATGGACTGTCCAGCCTATGAACAGCACAATGGCACTGGAGCTCCTAACACACCTTCCTTTCCATGGCTCCTTGTGGAAACATCCCAGTGCTTCCAGACTCACCAAAACCACCCGGACTTAAAAGCACAGGCAACTTCAAAGTGTTGAAAAGTAATACATCTTGATATCCCTTTACAACTTCATTACAGAATCATAGAATCATCAAGGTTGAAAAAGACCTCTAAGAACATCCAGTTCCACCACCAGGCCAATCCCACCGTGCCTACTAAACCATGTCCCCAAGTGCCCACATTCTTCTTGAACCCCTCCAGGGATGGAGACACAACCGCTGTCCTGGGCAGCCTCTTCCAATGCTTCACCGCTCTGTCAGTAAAGAAATGTTTCCTAATATCCAATCTAATCCATTCCCTGCTCCTGCTGGCCACACCACTGCCAATCCAAGCCAGGATGCTCTTGGCCACCTGGGCCGCTGCTGGCTCATGTTCAGGTGCTGTTAACCAGCACCCCCAGGTTGCCAGGCAGCTTTCCAGCTGCTCTTCCCAAGCCTGGAGCATTGCCTGGGGTTATTGCGACTTAGGTTCAGGACTCAGCCCTCGGCCTTGTTGATCCTTATACAAGTGGCCTTGGCCCATAGATCTGGCCTGTCCAGGTCCCTCTGCAGAGCCTTCCTGCCCTCAAACAGGTTGACGCTCCCACCCAATTTGGTGTTGCCTCCAAACTGACTGAGGGCGCACTTACAGATCATCATTCCTCTTGGATCTGACAAGGGAACCCAGAAACTTGGGAGATGGGTCTCTGCAGAGCATCTTACTGAAACATAAGAAAGCCACTCACTCTTTGCAAGAAAAATAGGTTCACTTGATAACAAACTCAGGAACCTGGAAATGAGAGCTTTCCAATGCAGCATATAATGTCCTGAATTGTTGAGATTTCTGTTGCTTTTCTTATCAAGCTGAACATGACACATTGATCAGGGCACCGTGCATGCACATGCTGTTCTGAAAACAGCTTTAAATAAGCCTCCCATGGGCTGGGAAACCATAGACGGTGCACAGGGCCAAAAATACTGAGATGGTGGAAGGCTTTTTTTGAAATCTACTACCAGTCAAAACCAAACTGACACTGGAGGCCGGATCTCAGATCCATTTAAAGGCATCAGTGGAGTTAATATAACAGAATTATAGAATGGCTTGGGTGGGAAGGAACCTCAAAGCCCATCCAGTTCCAACCCTCTGCCATGGGCAGGGACATCTCCCGCTCCATCAGGGTGCTCAAAGCCCCATCCAGTCTCACCTTGAAATAGGTGTAGACCTTGGCCTTGGCCTTGTCACACTCCATGAGGTTCACACAGCCCCTCCACACAGCTTGGTGGTGGAACCACCAGCGCTCAGCTCTGTCAGGCTGTGCCTGCAGCGTACCCAGGCAGGTGAAAACACAGATGGAAGCACAAGCCTGGTGCCAAACCTTGCCCTGCCCTGTGCAAAAAAGAGAAATGGTGGGTGTGTAAAAAAGGAAGGTGATTGTTTACAGGATATGCAGTCATTTATATTTAGCAGCTTAATGTTCCACGCTGCTGGTGAAAGACAATGAGGGAAGCAAAGCAGCTGTCAGATAACCACCAGCCTCAATCTACAGTTTCAGTATTTCTGGGCAGCTGCTTCTGGGAAACTATGCCAGGATGCAAAACAGGCAAGAAACCCTCTTAATCATTTACCTCATCCTGAAGAACAAGAAACCAGTTATTGTCGACCTTCCTGTGAATAACATCTACTAAAAGGTAATATTTATTTCTTTGTGCCTTCAAGATCACTTTGTGTCTTGGCAAATGCCTCTTAAGTTGATGACTTGTTTGTCTTTTTTTGAATAAACCATATAATTAAGGATGCTATTAATTTCAGAGATGAGTTGAATACAATATAACACAGTTCTTTCAGAATAAACCCAGTAATCTTAGCTTTTAAAATAAAGGAAAAAGAAGAAGAGCCAGTGAACTCCAGGCTGATCAGTCTCACCTCTATGCCTGGCAAGATCACGGATCTGATCCTCCAGGCACACAGAAAATAAGGAGGCGATTTGTGACAGCCAGCATGGCTTCACCAAGGACAAATTCTGTCTGACAAATTTAGAGGCATTCTACGACTACAGCATTGGTGGCTAAGGGAGACATAACTGACATCATCAACCTGGGCTTGGGCAAAGCATTTGGCACTGTCACACATGACCTTCTGGTTAATAATTTAGGCAGACATGGATTTGATGGATGGATGGATAGATAAGGCATTGGCTGGATGGTCACACTCAGAGTTGTGATCAATGGCTCAATGTCCAGGTAGAGACCAGTGACGAGCAGGTTACCGCAAGGGTTAGGACAGGGGCTGGTGTTATTTAATATCTTTGTCGCATACAAGGACAGTGGGGTTGAGGGCACCCTCAGGAAGTTTGCTGATGACACCAGGCTGTGTGGTGTGGCCAACACGCTGGAGGGAAGAGATGGATCCAGAGGGACCTGGACAGGCTGGAGAGGTGGGGCTGTGAGAACCTCATGGAGTGCAACAAGGCCAAGGGCAACGTCCTGCACCTGGGTCAGGGCCATCCCAAGCACAAACACGGGCTGGGTGGAGAATGGATTGGGAGCACCCTAAGGAGAAGGACTTGGGGTGCTGCAGGATGAGAAGCTCAACATGAGCTGGCAATGGGCGCTTGCAGCCCAGAAACCAACTGTGTCCTGGGCTGCATCCAAACCAGTGGGAGCAGCAGGGAGGGAGGGGATTCTGCCCCTCTGCTCTGCTCTGGTGAGACCAAACCTGAAGCCCTGCGTTCAGTTCTGGAGTCCTCAGCAGAAGGTGGCTCCAGGGCTCCCCTCTTTCAGCTAAAAACCGTTCCCCCTCATCCTATCCCTGCCCTCCATGATCAAGAGCCCCTCCACAGCTTTCCTGGAGCCCTTTTCAGTACTGGAAGCTGCTGTAAGGTCTCCCCAGAGCCTTCTCTTCTCCAGGCTGAACAACCCCAACTCTCTCAGCCTGTCCTCGTACAGGAGGTGCTCCAGCCCTCAGATTGTCTCTGTGGCCTCCTCTGGACCCATTCCAACAGATCCATGTCCTTCCTGTGAAGATGAAATCTCATGAAATTTTACCAGTAGTTAAAGACATAGCTTCTAATTTTTAGTATTATGGACTTCAGGGTTACGATTTATTACATCAATGTAAAAAAAAACAACCCCAAACAAGGAAAAATCAAATCCTTTTCTGTAGGTAAGAAAAGCACTCACTGATGCAGATCGCCTGTTTTCACCAATCCTACCAAACTCTGTCTGTACAGGGCACCTCTTTCTTCCTGTCAAAATCAGAACATGTAGAAGGCTGAAGAGGAAACAAAAGTTAAACCAAACCATTTAAAAATACAGCACTGTGAAAAATTTTATTTAATTTTTATCAGTACTAAATACTCACTACCACTAGGAACAGACATGCCTTTTTTTTTGTTTTGTTTTGGGGTTTTGTTTCTTTTTTTAAAACCCTGTATTAAATGTTGACCTACAGCTTGCTGTGCCTTAGAAGTCTGGCTCAGGAGTTAACTGCATGATTTTTTATTTAAATAGACCAGCACTTAAGTTTGAAAATCAGACAAATACAGGTGAACAGGAAAATTAAATTACACATTCAGTTCATACAAACGTCTCTTGTTCTATGCACTAAATCCTGTTAACTAGCCGAGATCTTTTAAAAATTCTTCAAATACTTATGAAACATTATTTACAAATTACATAAATAAATTCAGGTCACTTTTAAGTTAACCAGTACAAAAAAAAAAGTCATCTTTTGGTACTGCGTGTACTAAAAATGTTCTCGTTTATTGATCGTAACCCAGTTTGCAGTATAAAATGTTTGTTCACTTACATCAAAATGGGCTCAAATAGAAGGAAGGAAGGAATTGGTTTCAAAAGAAAACAAAACAATATTATAAATGCTTAAGATCAACGAGGCTTCTTCATGTTCCTTTCTGCACAGCCTGCAGTCATTTTTAGAAGTCCCTTCTACAGCATTTGCCGTGTGAACAGGGCATCTCAAAATAGCTGAGCCGGAGTTTCAGCACAGGGAAATACTCAGTACATCGCTCACACTGCACAAAGACCTTTTACCAGGAGGGAAAGGACAGAACGAACGTCAGCGGCCAGCACAAGCCTTTACAACATTTAACTTAAAAGGCAGCATTCATAGAACTAATCACAGACTATACACATCCTGCACCGAACAGCGAGCAAAAGGACTGGAAAATATACATTTAGGAAAACAAGAGACCAATGGGTTTCCATTACCTTTGTTAAAATTAATGCTTTTCTGCTTGTCTTTTGTTTTAAAACCAGCATTGACACCACCAACAACTACAACTACCTCTTCCTTTAATACAATATATGCCAGGTAACTACCATATGTGAGAAATGTACAATGAAAGGCGAGAAACCACTGAATTTCCTATACAGCCACATGAAAATATAAAGCCATAGTGATTCCAAAGTGCCATGAATACCAAATTCAAGTGATGGTTGATAGCATGTAGGTAAGAAACTAAATAGAACTTGCTCTAGGGGTTGCCAAGCCCTTCAGCTACATCTTCAGTTTCCCCTTTGGCTGCTTTGGTGAGGATTTCCATCCATTTCAGCTGCAGTTCTTCATCTTCCGCACTGAAATATAGAGTTTGCTGGGACTGGCAAAGCTTAAAAACATGCTTCACTTCAAACCTCTCACCAGAACCTGGTAAACTGACTTCGTATCCAGGCAGAGGAATAGGACGTGGGCTCCGTCCATCCTAAAGAAGAAAGAACAAAAGTCAAAATTCAGCAACAAATGGTACTGGAAATGGGAGGAGCAGGGGTATGTGGGGAAGAAGGAGTTCCTCTCAATGGCATTAAAGAAACGCTTTTTCCAAACAGCTTAGAACTCACTTTGAAGTAGAACAACGTGACTGGAGATGCATCACCCTACAGCTGAGACATGGTCCCCAGGCACATGCTCAGGCCAGGCAGCCCCACCACAGCTCTCCCCAAACTGGAGCATTTGAGCATGTGCTGCCGGTGAGGAGCCCTCCGTGCTGGAGCCACCCGCTGCCACCCCTGCCCACGGAGCAGACACGCACACACACTCTCCAACAAGCACATGAACACAGCTCGAGTGCGCGTGCATTTGGCTCCTCGCTGAGGACTGTAGCTTAGAAAACAGACAAGAGGCAATGGCGACTGCCTAACTTAAAACAGCAAAACACCTGCATTATTTGTTGTGTTTTCTTCTTGTCTAACAAGACTCCCTTTCACAGCAAGGACATTGGACTGGCAGCAGCATGTCTTGGATTTTCAGGTAGTTTCACATAAGTTGCACATGTTGTCTTCTACAAAAAACCCCATTTGCACTGGGTACAGGTAATCTCATCCAGATCAGAAAGGTGGGTGAACCTCATAGAACATTTGTAAGATTGGTTTCGAGGAGACAAATAAGCAGAGCTGGACCCAAAGACAACTGCCAGGGAAGAGACTTTGAAATAAAAGAGAATTTGAGGTTTTAAATCAATCACTGAATCTTCTCAGATGGTCTCGGGTTATGTAATGATGCTTTCAGAGCTGTCAAAGAAGTTAAAGTTCTTGACCATCCTTCAAAGGCCAACTTAACTCACAGATCTAAAGAGTGATACAGCTCTCTAGCAGTCACATCTTGAGCATCAACCAGCTCCTCTATGAAGCTCTCAGGAAAGGCATACTTTGGCAAGACAGGGTGTGCAATGACCAAGCAATTCAATTCACGTGACACCAGCAAAGCATTTTCAGAGGTAGGTTCTGAAACTGAAGGCCAAACCACACAGGCATCAAGCATAAGAAGCCATCACTGAGTGTAGCAGCCTACCCATGTTCAGTGGCTCGTACCATTAACATGGCATCCCGCAAAGAGGTGGCAAAGACATTCTTTTGTCACCTCACACTGAATGCAGATGACTTAATGAATCTGTAAAGGGACCACAGCTCTGAGAACAATGGCAAAAATATACCCTTGTCTAACACTCAGATTAAAGTAGTTCAAGTTTCAGACCTGCTCACATCAATGCAAACACGTACATTAACTTAAGGGGCAAACCACGCACAAAAATGTGTCTACACATTTTATTAAATCAATGTAGGGTTCATGGTTTATTAATCTGCTACTTGCTATGCAAAAAATGCCACAGTCCATCTGCTTACAGACCAAGGAGGTTGGAGCAAGGTGGGTGCTGGGCTCTTCTCCCAAGGAACAAGTGACAGTACCAGAGGAAATGGCCTCAAGTTGTGGCAAGCAAGGTTTATATTGGATACTAGGAAACATTTCTTCCCTGACAGAGTGGTGAAGTGCTGGCAGAGGTTGCCCAGGGCAGTGGTGGGGTCTCCATCCCTGGAGGGGTTCAAACAATGTTTAGCTGTGGCACTTTGGGACACGGTGGCACTTTGGGACATAGTGGCCCTTTGGGGCAAGCTGGCATGGTGGTGTGTGGCTGATGGTTGGACTGGATGAGTTCAGAGGTCTTTTTTCACCTTAATGATTCTATGAAGAAGACTTATGTCAACTTCAGGTCAAACACTAAAGAATTCAGTTCCTATTTGAGTGCAAGTCGTTATCTTAAAAGCAGCATATGATTCCTAACTCCCGAGACTGCAGCTGCATCTGTGTAACAGGGAGGTCTTGCACATGCAGAAGTCTGAGCTGTCACGTACCACGTAGCTCTAGACCTGGGCAAGTGGCAGTGCTAAAGCAAGCAAATATGGGGCTGATGAACACGAAAGGCACAAGCGCGCATGCAAGCTCCACCATGCCTGCTTCACTGATCTTGCTTTAGAAAAATAGACTCATCATATGAAAAACAGGAGGTTGCCCACAATGATGAAAAATGATATTTTCTGTAGCCAAGAAGTGCAGCGTAAGAGCAAACTGATGTTTGAATTGTACAGGTTACACCTACCCAACGCATGCAGACACAGGCAAATTAAGGAGACTGCCTTTGGTCTCGCTTCATCCCTTTGCTTAATATGATGCCTTTGCCACTTCCTCTGTACCTGCCTGATCCAAAAGGAAGGGATTTAATTCATCCTGGAAAAGCTTCACTTTTGACAGATAAAAAGTGAAGCACAGTCATACCACACACCCGAACGATGATCTCAAAGGTCTTGTTTAATCAAACAATCCTATGACTCTTTCAGGGATGGTTTAGGAGTGGGCAGGTACAGTTGGACTCAATGATCCCAAAGGTCATTTCCAACCAAATGGTTCTATGATTCTATAAACCAGACTCCTCTGTGAGAATGAGAGAGTTGCTGGATTTCTTCTCACACTGAGCCCTTCCCCTTCTACCAACAAGTCCAGGGGCAGTTTTGCACCCACAGGCAACTGGGCCCCACCGAGCATATACGAGCATATACGTAGGATTTAAAGGCCTTACAGAGAGACAGATGTCATGTTCCATTTTCATGAGTTTCCTGGATTTGGCAGGGTTTTTTTTGGTTTTTGTTTTTTTTTTCCTAAATATTTTGAAGGGAGCTCTTTAACAGGGATTGCAGGGACAGGACAAGGGGGAATGGTTTTAGGCTGCAAGAGGGGAGATTGAGATGAGACGTTAGGAATAAATGTTTTGCTGTGAGGGTGGGGAGGCCCTGGCCCAGGCTGCCCAGAGCAGTGGTGGCTGCCCCATCCCTGGAGGGGTTCAAGGCCAGGTTGGATGGGGCTTGGAGCTCCTGATCCAGCAGGAGGTGTCCCTGCCCATGGCAGGGGGTGGGACTGGATGGGCTCTGAGGTTCCTCCCAATCCAAACAATTCCATAATTCTATACTTCTGTATGCAACATACCAGAGTCGCATGGTATCAGTATTGCATCAAACCAAATCAGCCAGTGTTGAGAAGGCTTTCCTTTAAGGATGATTTCATTCATTTTCCTGAGATAGAGTGTGATACAGAAAAATCAACTGGTTGTGCAATACCGTCAGCAATCACAAGCATTGTGCACTCACCCCAGCTCTAAGCAGCTCTAATACTAATGTGTTATTTATCTAGGTAATTGCAGCTGCAGTTATTTACTCTTCCATTACAGCACCCAGGGTTGAAGATGTGGGAAAGGACAGCTCAGCTCCACCACACAGGCAGCTCTGGATCCTGCAGCCACCCCTCTCGCACTGCACATCTCTGCAGCAGACACGCTCTCGTACAGAAACACGCAGAACAATTGTTACCCACTGATGGACCACTATAATTTTCCCCGCTACTTTTGAATAGGCCTAGAAAATCCCTGCTTTTCCCCTAAACTCCACTCTTTGCCCTTTTACAATCTAATCTCAAGCTTGTTCAAATCATTGGGAGACTCTGGTGACACAACAGCGTCCCAGGACACAAAGCTCTGCAGGACGGCGAAAAGGGACAGGCAGAGTTCTGTGCAGGGCCAGGTAAAGCTTCACCCAAGCCGGGGCAACAGACAAGCTCCAAAAATACTGCTCTAAAACCCCCAGCTTGACTTCAAGCTCAGCTATTTCCTTATCTTCTAGGAGTAAATCACATTTATATCATGAATAAAAGATTTTTCTTCAGAAATTATAAATCAAATTTTTCTCTTGGATCATACTTGGTAATTATATCCATTGGCACTATACTTGATTTACCTTCAGTATTTCTCCAAAATTCACTCCTCCTCTAGCAAGCTGGGTGTCCTTAATTCTGCATTTGTCAGTCAGGTAAAAGTTAAAGAGAGAGTTCTGGAGGCAGCTGTGCATTTTACAAGGGCAACAGGATCATAGAATCACAGAATTGTTAAGGTTGGAAAAGACCTCTAAGCTCATCCAGTCCAACTGTCAGCCCAACACCACTGTGCCTGCTAAACCGTGTTCTGAAGCACAACACCCACATGGTTTTTGAACACCTCCAGGGATGGAGACTCCACCACTGCTCTGGGCAGCCTCTTCCAATGCTTCACCACTCTGTCACTGAAGAAATGTTTCCTAATATGCCATCTAAACCTCCCCTGGCACAGCTTGAGGCCACTGCCTCTCATTGTACCAGGGGAGGTTTAGATGGGTTATTAGGAAACATTTCTCTATCAAAAAAGTCATCAAGAGTTGGAAGAGGCTGCCCAGGGAAGTGGTGGAGTCCCCACTCTTATGGGTATTTAAAAGCTATGAAGATGTGGTGCTCAGGAACAAGGTTCAGTGTTGGAGTTGGCAGTGTTTGGTCTAGGCTAGACTCAATGACCTAAAGGGTATTTTCCAACATAAAGTCTTCTACACTTCTCTTGTTTCCAGACACTCAGCCACCAGGAAAGCAGCTGTGGAAGAGATCATAACTCTACTCTATATTATGCAAACCAGAACTAACAAGAATGTTGGATTAATCAGAAATTATAGGAAAGGGATTTGCTTTGTAATTTTTCCCTTCAGCTGGAGGCCAATTGAGCAAAGTATGCAAGAAGGAGTGGCAGCCCCTTAGAGAAGGGCCTAATTTTTGTTGTTTATTGTCTCAGCCTGCAACTAGTGATTCCTGGCAGTAAATCCTGGCTGGGTTATCAAATACAAGATAGATCAGCCTTGTCCTGCATGCTTTCTTACCACTTTATTGGGAGATTTATATCACACTTGAAAGAGCTGATGACAATAACCACTAAATTTAACTGTCATAAAATCGACAAGCAATGTCAAAGGTATCTTCCTCCCCTAAGAAAGAAGATCTTACTAATAATATCCACAGAAGCTCAAGATGAAATTTGGCAGGACATAGAGCAAAGAAGCGCAGAAGCTCATCCAGCTTCCAAGCCTTGCTCTGCCCAACTGTTGGGAGGTGGCCTGGAGAACAGTGTGTCACTTTGCTGTGCACTAAATACAGTGGATTTATTTCCTATGGGCTATTACTTGTGCTGCCCTGAGACTATCAGGTAGGCACTAGGAGAAATTCTCTTTCTAGGTCAGACCATGTAAGACGCACTGCTTCCTCTCAAATCTGTCTTCCAGGCATCACTGAGATGACTCTTAACATGAGCCAGCAGTGGCCCAGGTGGCTGAGAAGGCCAACAGCACCCTGGCCTGGATCAGCTGTGGTGTGGCCAGCAGGAACAGGGAAAGGATGGTCCCTGTAGACTTGGCACTGGTGAGGTTGCACCTTGAATCCCGGTTCAGTTTTGGGCCTCTCACTACAAGAAAGACATTGAGAGGCTGGATCGCATCTGGAAAAGGGAACAGAGCTGGGGAAGGGTCTGGAGCCCAGGGTTTGTGGGAGCGGCTGAGGGACCTGGGGCTGTTTAGCCTGGAGAAGAGGAGGTCGAGGTCGTTCCTCTCTGCAGCTCTGGGAAAGGAGGTTGTGGTGAGGTGGGTGCCGGGCTCTTCTCCCAAGTAACAAGTGATAGGATCAGAGCAAATGCCCTCAAGTTGCACCAGGGGATGTTTAGATTGGATATTAGGAAACATTTCTTTACTGACAGAGTGGTGAAGCCCTGACAGAGGCTGCCCAGGGAAACGGTGAAGGTGTTCAAAAAGCATGCAGATGTGGCACTCAGGTACATGGTTTAGCAGGCATGGTGATGTTGGACCAATGGTTGGATGGGATGATCTCAGAGGTCTTTTCCAACCTTAACGATTCTACGGTTCTGTGACATACGTTGCTCCATTGTAAGGAAGGCCAAAGGATTTGGACCTCTCTCTCCCTCTATTCCCACCCACCTTCCTCAAGCGTGCCTGTATGAGACACTCTGGCTTGGTTCGCACAGATACAGAGCCTGCATGTTCCTTTGCTGAGGCACAAGCTTCACATCAGTTAAAAAAATTTGTATTGAAGCCAGTGTTTTCTTTTAAAAGCTGGTGACCAGGACGGAAGCCACGCAGCTTAATGCCCACGGGTTGAATGGGAAGCTTACCCAGCGCAGGGTTTGCATTCCAGACTAAGATGAGGGGGCTGTGGCTGCAGCTCCAAACTCAAGCTTCCAGTCTCTCGAACATTGTGCTTAAAACATTACGGACGTTTGTTTCAAACCAGATGTGTTCTTGCTGACATGCAAGGACAGCATGTACTTAGAAGCACAGAATCATAGAATAGTTTGGGTTGGAAGGGACTTTAAGGATCATCCAGTTCCAACCCCCCTGCCATGGACAGGGACACCTCCCACTGGATCAGGCTGCCCAAGCCCCATCCAACCTGGCTTTGAACACCTCCACAGATGGGGCAGCCACAACTCCCCTGGGCAACCTGGGCCAGGGCCTCATCACTCTCATTGTGAAGAAATTCTTCCTTATGTCTCATCTAAATCTACCCCTCTCCAGTTTATACCCATTGCCCCTTGTCCTATCGAGCTTCTCATTAATCAGCACACCCAAGCCCTTTTCTGCAGAGCTGCTCTCAATCACATCATCCCCCATCTCATACTGAAACTGAGGATTGCCCCAACCCACAGGCAGGACTTTGCACTTGGCCTTGTTGAACCTCATGAGGTTCTCACAGCCCCACTTCTCCAGCCCGTCCAGGCCCCTCTGGATGACATCCTGTCCTTCTGGTATGGCAACTGCACCACTCAGCTTGGTGTCATCTGCAAACTTGCTGAGGATGCACTCAATCTCACTGTCTATATTGTTGATGAAGATGTTTGACTTCTGGTCAACCATTTGCTGTGAGGGAAGCTTTACTGTGAATAGCTACAAAATCAGGGGTGTTACTGAGTTCCCAGATTGTTCCTAGCTACAGCTATACAGAGCAAACGCCTAATTTCCCTACAATTACAGCATGGTAATGGTAAACGGAATTCAGGACCATTTCTTCTTCCACCCCACCCAAGAGATAGAACAGAGACAAACATATCAAACACCAGCCCCTGGAGGTGTTCAAGGCCAGGCTGGATGGGGCTTGGAGCCCCTGATCCAGTTGGAGGTGTCCCTGTCCATGGCAGCAGGTTGGAATTGGGTGGGCTTTGAGGTCCCTCCCAACCCAAACTATTCCATGACTCTAGGATTCAAATAAAAACCTGGACATGGGAGACCTCATTTCAGCACTGCCATTCTTTATCTTCAGCACTAAGGAGGCATAACTGATCTTTCCATTTTGGATATTCCGTTTTGCATACAGATATTTCTGTCACTTGACTTTCATGACACATAAATGCTGTTGGCCTTCAACAGCACGCTTCTAAAAAAAATACACTGCAATTATTTCAAGTAAAGACAGAATCATATGATGCTTCGACCAGTTTACTAAACACAGGCCATTTTTAAGGCTGAAGAACGTCTACTTTACCACAAATTCCTCTCCCCTCTCAATCCAGAGCTAGGTTTAGAGAAAGAAAAGCTTGAATCAGTGATCACAGTATTCAGACTGCTTTGCTACTCTGTCCATGTTACAGGAAAGTGCTTTCCCCACTGAGAGGGTAACAAAGCCTTCAAACATACCTGCCTGAAAGCTCTAGAAAACCCAAACCATAACTAAATTATCTTTGTTTTGTTCTACTTTTTTTTTTGTTAAAAAATAGGAAAGAAAAGCTATGACCTTAAACATTTGCTCACAACCGTATCAGCAGTAACTAGAGATAACAGGAAAATCTGAAAACTCTAAGGCTTTGTGCTAAATTCAGGAAAACAATTTCATTTTTGTTGTTGAAACCAAGCAAAATCCTTTGACCTATTTCTCAGCTTGACATATTTAAACTTATGCTTTTCTATTTTGCTGTGTGTTAACTCTCACGAGTTTCATTTTACCTGGCTACTTCCTTGCAGATACAGGACAAGAGGTTCAGTCTTGGGGATGGTCACCCACATTTTGTACCAAGTCTTCCCTTTCTCAAGGAATTGGAGGTAGCTGCTGAAGAGGCTGTTTTCCACTGCTAAGACGCTTTGCTTCTGGATAAAGGAAAAAAAAGAAAAAGCTGCTTCCATCAACACTTCTGTGGGCAAAATACATAGAATTAAGCTTAAAAAAGACTTAATTTATGTGTTGATAGTCAAATAATACTGTAGGGCAAACAGTAGATAGCCCATAACTGTACAAAAGTTTAATCATTATTATATGCCATACACATACACACACACAAACATACATATATATAAAAAAGAACACTAACAGGATGAGGTTCAACAGGACCAACTGTCAGATCCCAGACTTGGGTCACAACAATCCCATGCAGCGCTCCAGGCTTGGGGAAAAGCGGCTGGAAAGCTGCCTGGCAGAAAAGGCCCTGGGGGTGCTGGTTGACAGCAGCTGAACATGAGCCAGAAGTGGCCCAGGTGGCCAAGAGCATCGCGGCTTGGATCAGCCATGGTGTGACTAGCCGGAGCAGGCCAGGGTTCATCCCCTTGTACTTGGTGAGGCCACATGTGGAATCCTGGGTTCAGTTTTGGGCCCCTCGCTACAAGAAAGACCTTGAGGGGCTGGAGCATGTCTAGAGAAGGGGACAGAGCTGGGGAAGGGTCTGGAGCCCAGGGTTTGTGGGAGTGTCTGAGGGACCTGGGGCTGTTTAGCCTGGAGAAGAGGAGGTCGAGGTCGTTCCTCTCTGCAGCTCCGAAAAAGAAAGTTGTGGTGAGGTGGGTGCCGGGCTGTTCTCCCAAATAACAAATGATAGGACAAGAAGAAATGGACTCAAGTTGTGCCAGAGGAGGTTAGGTCAGACATTAGGAAACATTTCTTCACTGAAAGGGTTCTCAGGTACTGGAGTGGTTGCCCAAGGAAGTGGTGGAGTCCCCATCCCTGGAGGTGCTTAAAAGACAGGCAGACGAGGTGCTCAGGGATCTGGTTCAGTAGTAGACAGGTATAGTTGGACTGGATGATCTCAAAACTCTTTTCCAACCAGAAGATTGTATGATCCTATGAAATCAAGGGTGCAGCAGGGCAAAAAAACACTTGAAAGAAACTTTTGTCTTTTGATAGAATGCAAATTCCTGTTCAACTTTTAGTTTGCACTCAAATCTCCTGAGGCGCTCTGGCACCTCTTAATAACATCCGTAAGCCAGTAATCTCCTCAGCTGCTATGGGACTTGGTAAGAAAGTTTAATGTAAGTAGGAGCGAAAGAAAAACACTGGCTCTGATCTTTCTTTTTTATACACCTACAGTCTTGCATTGCTCCTGATCCTTTGAGGATTTAACACAACGCTAGAAGTCTGTGCATATGAGGTAAATATTACTCTTTTCCCCATTTTTTTTTCCAGCTTTCCGCTGTCATCTGCTTTCCAAAGTAGCGCCATAGGTCGCATTTCATTGCTTTGCTTTTTGGCTTTTCAGATGAGCAGTACTCTCGGCTGGGTAGATGGAGGTTCTCACTTCAGTGGCAATCAGCTCTTCTGAAACAGGGCTACAAAGTTCACCAGGAGATGCTAGACTGATGAGTGTTAGGATGACAGAAAACAGCCTCAAGTTGTGCCAGGGGAGGTGCAGGTTGGATTTTAGGAAACATTTCTTTAACAGAAGAGTAGTGAAGCACTGGCAGAGGCTGCTGAGGGCAGGGGTGGAGTCTCCATCTCTGGAGGGGTTCAAAAACCATGTAGATGGGGCACTTTGCGGACATGGTTTAGCTGGCACAGTGGGGTTGGATGGTTGGACTGTATAAGCATATTCAAACCTTAAGGATTCTATGATTCTGTATTAAGTCCTGCTCATCTGTAGGCAAAGCTGCAGGGCATATCAGAAGTTTTGGATAGTATCATGCTCTGGATTCTGAATCCTCTCTGCACTCTGGCAGTTCAGGGAAGGGTGATGTGCATTTGTAGCCGTTCCCCTTTTTGTGTTTCTGAGATTCTGGACGTGTCTGGGCAAAAAGCACCCAAGCAGCACAGTTCACTCTGGCAGACCATGCTGGTGTAAATTCACCTGTGCAGGTATATTTAGTAGTCTGGAAAGAGATAAGTCATCTGTGTCAGTGGCTCTTCCAAGAATCTGATGTACCCTTAGAAGATACATCCCTGTAGGTTCCATTTCATTTGAGATGAATGTTCTCTTTTACACACACAGCAATATATGGTTATATTTTACAGTCAAAATAAATAAAACTCTTTTCTTCAAGGTGGCTCATGGAAAGCGTGGAATGGAAGGGCACTCATTGCTCTGCCCACAATACAAGAAAAGCATTGGCAAGAGAAAGTTTAATTGCTGTGGGTGAGGATAAAAGAAGTCAGTTTGCCAACATGTTTTTATCTTATCACTGTCTACAATTCCGTGAAAGGAGGGTGTGGTGAGGTGGGTGTTGGTCTCCCAAATAACAAGTGATAGGATGAGAGGGAAAGGCCTCAAGTTGCAGCAGGGGGCGGTTTAGATTGGACATCATGAAAAATCCATTCACTGAAAGGGTTCTTGGGCACTGGCAGAGGCTGCTCCAGAAGTAGTTGAGTCCCCATCCCTGGAGGTGTTTCAAAGATGGGCAGACAAGGGGATATGATTTAGAAGTGGACAGGTACAGTTGGACTTGATGATCTCGAAGGTCTTTCCAGTCAAATGATTCCATGGTTCCTGTTCTTGTAAAAACCAAGGGTAGAATGTGCCACTACCATGGAATAAAGCTTGGTGGCATCTGTGGCACTTGTGAAGCAGGGGTTTACGCAGTATAATTTGTGGGAGTCGAATCTTGGAGTTTTGAGTAAGTTTCAGAGAATCCTGATCGCCTTTCAGAGGGTGCCACAGTTTCACATTCTCAACTAAGAAAACATTCATTTCAATGGCATTTTAACAGGTTGTGAAATAAAAAAGACTGGAAATGTATCATAATAAAAAGAAGCCGCAAGTTCTTCCTCTTTTTTGTAATTTGAAAACTGAAATTTAGCTGCAAAAACTGTGTGCACTCCTGGATGATCAGCACACTACAACGAACGTTTGCCGTTTACAAGCAGCACTCTGGCTGCACGCACATTCAATACAAGCTAAAGGCCAGGAGGTTACATATCATGGTATGGGGAAAAACATAACCAAACAATTGTATTTGTTTCCAAGAAATACATTTAAAAAAATTGAGACACGTGGGCAGCCAGCACACCAAAACCTCCTCACTGAATATCGTACCTCTGCAGCCAGTCTTTTCTTTTGTTCTCCAACTGCTTCCACTCCAGGGCTGCACGGGCTTGCTGATAACTGCAGGAAACAGTCTTTGCACACTCGATTATGACGGCTATTATCTGCAAGTGGTTTAAATTCAGAGCATTTTGCACAGATCACCTGTATCAGAAAGGTAGTGCTGCATTAGTCATCACTAAAACATAACCCTTCTCCAAAGAAAGTGACTCAGAGAACAGATGCTATTGAAGCAAATATAGGATAGATCGAGCAATATGATGTTTATTTTATTAACCTCCATTAATAATTAACATTTTTGTAATCCCATGCTGTGTTCCAATACACCTAGTGAGAGAAAACGTTCGCCTTTTGGGAAATGCTTTAGGATTGACAGCATGTAAGTTTGCTTTGCTTTTCTTATAAGCCTTTATGAGTCCTAAAGAGCTCGGGCTGACAAAGCAGGGAGTGCTTCTTAATGTCAATGATCAAGGTGAAGGAAGGGCTGATTTTTGAAGTCAAGGTGGCTGACCCTTCCTCAGCAATGAGGCAGTTCAGCCTGACAGAACTGTGGGATCCCCATATCATTGGCCATTTTAAGGACATAGTCCAATACCTCATCCATTAAGAGCTATTTGTCTGGTGGCAATTCAACAGGTTTGGATTCTTCTCCTTGGCTGCTAAGAGCACACAATGATACATCAGTCCCATGAAAACAGGGCTTCTGAAGAGTGATGGGATCTGCAGCTCCGGAGCCTGTTTTAAAGCTTAAAGTCTGCCTCTCAGCACAGTTGCTCCAGGGAGAGAAACTCTAGCTGGGGAGCAACACAGGGACTGCCAGCTGGGCTCAACATCCCTGCAGAATGTACTGTGCAATCACACACTGCAAACACCCTTCAGGCACGAGGAGGCATTAATTACTACATAAAGGCAAATGCCTTAACCCAGCAAGTGTTCAGTGGAGCCCCATTCTTCCAATTTATACAAAGAAAAGCACGCGAGGGGGTTCAAAAATGTGATAATCTTTCCTCGAGATGAATTAACTCCATTAATTTGAATGCTATTGCCACATTGCTGAGCATCACATAACCAATAGCTGTTTAACAATAAATTATTAATAATGTGATTCCTGTTATCTCTCTGTCCATGGGGAAAAGCTATTGCTGAGCTTTGCAATGGAACATTTTAAACCTTCAGAAATGTGTGTCACTATTTTAGTAATTATTAATAAAAACAAACCGAGAAGGTTGAAAAATACCAATTCTGGTGCGAAAGCATCACCTCCACAGTAAATTTATTTCAGTATCTGAGATGGAGGTTTCTTCAAATACATTAACTATACATTCAGGTTTCTCTTCAGCTGAAAATTGAATTATTTAAATGACTAATGGTATTTAAATAACATTACTCTGTACTGGTTACATTAGGAACACTGAACTATGAAACTCAAGTCAAGAAGGCAGGTTTCAAGTCAT
The DNA here is from genome assembly GCF_032191515.1 of Phaenicophaeus curvirostris. Classification (NCBI taxonomy): domain Eukaryota; kingdom Metazoa; phylum Chordata; class Aves; order Cuculiformes; family Cuculidae; genus Phaenicophaeus; species Phaenicophaeus curvirostris. Next base: position 1,597,315 of record NC_091402.1, on the reverse strand, counting down.
ATTATGGAAATCAACCTCATCTGGGCCATTGCTGCAATTTTCAGAAAGACCATGAGCTCTAATGTGCCCATGAAAGGCAGAGGGAAATGTGTCCAGGTGTTCAGTAACCTGGCCTGAACCTCCAGGACTGATTCTCCCAGGCTTTTCAAGCAGGAGGAAAACACTTTGGCACAAGATCTTCTTGACAACTCTGCTTTCAGGAAAGAAGAATCCATTCATCTTTAATACTGTATGTTCTGCTCTTCATCCCAGAAGGAGCTGCTGTGTGAAGAAAGGCTGCCACAAGGCCATTTTCTTTCTGTAGCCAAAATAACAACCGCCTCCCCAGATACATGCCCAACACCAGAGAAGGGGCCACCTTTCTTTTTATTGACTGTATTTGCTTTAAAACAGCACAGACTAGGCCCCTTGCACCAGAGTTTTGCTCTTTTTTCCCTCTGATTCCCAGGGGGTAAAGCAAGTGGAAAGATCCCTCTGTCTATGACCTGTCATGAACCAGAACATCTTCTAGTTCTTGCAATGACAGAGTAAAAAATTCTCTTCAGCATCCACTGCAGAAGAAACAAAAAAGGTCCATGCATCCTGATACTTACTGCCCCACACTGCTTACAGTGGTGCCGCCTCTTAGTGATGGAGTTGAAGCTTTCGCTGCAGCTCTTGCAAGCCTGTTTCTCCTTGTCTCGCTTGGATTTGGAAGATTTCCTACAAGAATCACCCTGAAATTAAAAGAACAATCATGTTTTTTTCTTAAATCATGGAATGGCTTGGGTTGGAGGAGACCTCAAAGCCCATCCAGTCCCACCCCTGCCATGGGCAGGGACACATCACACTGGATCAGGGGCTCCAAGCCCCATCCAACCTGGCCTTGAACACCTCCAGGGATGGGGCAGCCACCCCTGCTCTGGGCAACCTGCTGCCAATAACATGACAATATGCAGTCCATGAAAATACAGAATTCAAGTAGACCTACTGTTTCACTTTCTTTTTTAAAGAGATAAATCCTATTCCTCCTTCCCAGTCAGGATGGCTACATGCAAGGGTTGAAGAGCTCCCTGGGGCACCCCAGCCACGCAGCGTCTGCACGGAGATCCCAGCTGGAAGGATCATGATCCTCCAGTGCAGCTCTTTCATGAGAAGAGGTTTGACAACTCTTTTAATTTTCATTTGCTTGACACAATCATTTACCAAGCTACTGGGAGAAGAAATATTTCCTCTAAATGAAAAGAGCAGAGATATTACACATTTTCTGAAAAATCAGCTCAGTGAAGATTAGGTCTAATGTAGGTTATACAGATCCTGGACTCACGCACAATCCCCCCTTCCCTTTAAGCCATGTGCATGCAGAACTCTTAAGGTGAGTCCAGAGGACGCCATGAAGATGATCAGAGGGCTGGAGCACTCCCATGTGATGACAGGCTGAGAGAGTTGGGGTTGCTCAGCCTGGAGAAGAGAAGGCTCTGGGGAGACCTTACAGCAGCTTCCAGTGCTGAAAGGGGCCCAGAAAAAGGCTTCCCCAGTAAAGGAAAGCTGGGGAATGGCTCCTGATCAGGGAGTGCAAGGCTGGGATGAGGGGCCATAGTTTTCTGCTGACAGAGGGAAGATTGAGGTAAGATCTTAGGAAGAAATGTTTTTCTGTGAGTGTGGGGGGCTCTGGCCCAGGTTGCCCAGAAAAGCGGTGGCTGCCCCATCCCTGGTTCCACTTGGAAGAGAACAATTAACTCAACAGTACTGATCTTCTCCAAAGCCTTTATTTGCCACAAGGATATGACGTGTGGGTGGGGGGAAGGGCAGCATCCACTCCAGTCAGCAGAGGCTGCGCATGGTCACCATGCTGTCTCATCAGCACAAGGGAAATCCTGCTCTTCATCCGAAGGTCTCATGGCAGTGGCCACAGCCAGCCTGTAGAAGTCACTGTTACAGGTTTTCAGGCCAATTAAAAAAAAATTAAAATAAAGTAATCAGATTTTCTAAGCTGACCCCACTCTCCAGTCTGGCAGCCCCATTGAGTCTCTGCCCTTCTCTGGTTACAGAGGAACATTGCCTTCCAGCAGAGCTATTGAAACCACCCTGCCTCATAGTAGCATTACGCAATAAACCCACAACTAATTACTTCTAATTGAATAGGATCTTTTCATTTTTACTATCTTTCCTATAGATGCAACAGTGATGTTTGAAACTTGTCCCTAGGATGTTTTGCAATTCAGCCTGGTGAAGCACAGATTTGTCCATTCAGGAATCATAGAATCATAGAATCATAGAATAACCAGGTTGGAAGAGACCCACCGAATCATCAAGTCCAACCATTCCTATCAAACACTAAACCATGTCCCTCAGCACCTCGTCCACCCGTGCCTTAAACACCTCCAGGGAAGGTGAATCAACCCCCTCCCTGGGCAGCCTCTGCCAGTGCCCAATGACCCTTTCTGTGAAAAATTTTTTCTTTATGTCCAGCCTAAACCTTCCCTGGCGGAGCTTGAGGCCATTCCCTCTTGTCCTGTTCCCCGTCACTCGTCAAATCACTGTATTCCCATATCCATGCATTTAGTTGGACTTGATGATCCAGTGGGTCCTTTCCAACCTAGTGGTTCTATGATTCTATGATTTGCTCAGCAAAACAGTATTTAAAACAGGATTTAAAAGATGGGCAGACGAGGTGCTCAGGGATCTGGTTTAGCAGCGGACAGGTACAGTTGGACTTAATGATCTCAAAGGCCTTTTCCAACTGAACAATTCTATGGTTCTAATATCTCTTATGACAGCTGCATGAGCCTTTGTTTAAGACCATTATACTGTACCTTGCGCTGCAGCGTTCTGCCAGCATTTAATACTAACTTCACTAATCAAAAAAGGCCTTGTATAATGCAGTCTTTAACTGTTTGATGAATACCAGCAATGTTTTGTACTATTTCTCAACATTTCAACAACACAGTGAGAACACAAGTGTTTGAAGCCCTGCTACTGCAGCTGTAGAAAAGATAATAAAAAGAAAACAAACTAGTTTCTGTACAACTTGGTAAATTCCAATGAGCAATTTCAGAAGAAAGACTTACTCAATATTATGTTATTTAGCTACTGACAATGGGGAAGAATTAAGAAGCCCTTTGCTTTGCATCCATGTGAAACCCATGAGATTTCGCTGCTTGGGCCATCCCATGCAGACCTGTCTCATAAGCACACATGATACGAACAGGGAGCTTTCTTTTGGAATTCACAAACCTTGTTCATCAAAGATAGGATCAACACTTACTTTGCCCCTGACTCCACATTATTTACTGCTGATGGAAGGTCCCTAAATTCAACTGGAATATCTTGATACTAATGCTCTTAAGGAACTGTATTTCTCATCATCCTTGGTGAACCCACATATGTTTTGAGGACAGTGAGGCTGTCAGGAAAAAACACTTGCATGAACTTTATTCAGAGCAGGGATATACAACTTCTTGCAGACGGGATTATGCTGGTGGAAAAAGAATGTTAAACCCCAATGGGAGGTACAGCTCATGGCTAGAGGCAAATGACTGTGGCGGGACTGCTTAGGAAAGCAGGTATCACAGCATTAGTGAGACACTCTGTTTGCTTCTGAAAAGGAAGGAGGAAATACTGAAGAGCTAGAAGGAACAGCAAGAAAAACACTGCGCTCAGAAAATGGTTGTTCTTTTCTTCATTAAGTTCTGTATCATAGAAACAGAATCACTAAGTTGGAAAAGACCTCTAAGCTCATCCAGTGCAACTGTCAGCCCAACCCCACCGCGCCTGCTATATCATGACCCCAGTTGCCAGGTCTGCATGCTTTTTGAACGCCTCCAGGGATGGTGACTCCATCACTTCCCTGGGCAGTCTCTCCATGTGCTTCACCACTCCTGCAGTAAAGAAATGTTTCCTAATATCCAATCTAAACCTCCTGTGGCACAGATTGAGGCCATTCCCTCTTGTCCTATCACTTGTTACTTGGAAGAAGAGCCCAGCACCCACCTCACCACAACCTCCTTTCCAAGAGCTGCAGAGAGTGATGAGGTCTCCCCTCAACCTCCTCTTCTCTGACTAAACAGCCCCAGTCCCTCAGCTGCTCCCACAACCCCTGCACTCCAGACCCTTCCCAGCTCCATTCCCTTCTCTGGATGTGCTCCAGCCCCTCAATGTCTTCCTTGTAGTGAGGGGCCCAAAACTGAACCCAGGATTTGAGGTGTGGTCTCACCAGTACAGGTCCAGGGGGACCATCCCTTCCTCAGTCCTGTGCGTCACACCATGGCTGATCCAAGCCAGGTTATTTCAGGATATTTCACTCTGCCTGAGCCAGCAGGTAAAATTAACCTCAGTGCTGTACATGTGATAGATCCACAGTCTGATCAGACTCTTACACAGGCGGCACATGAGCACCGAGGGGTTTCCAATCTTTTTCTTCTCATTATGCTTATACAGCTGCAAATTTTCCATTTACAAATGACATATTTGGAGACATTACAGTGGAGCAGAACACCTGCAGGTGCTTCTGGAAATGCTGAATATGTGTGAGAAACTAAATTAAATTACATAGTATGTTTTGTACTTTGCAATGCAGCAAGGATCATAGAATCCTAGAAGGTCCTGAGTGGGAAGGGACCCATAAGGATCATCGAGTCCAATTCCTGTCCCTGCACAGGACACCCCAACACTCACACCGTGGGGCTGAGGGTGTTGGTCAAAGGCTTCCGGAATATTGTCAGGCTTGGTGCTGTGACTGCTTCCCTGGGAGCTGTTCCAGTGCTCCACCACCCTCTGGGGGAAGAACCTTTTCCTAATGTCCAATCTAACCCTCCCTTGGCACATCTTCCTGCCACTCCCTTGGGTCCTGAGGGAAAAGCTCAGTGCCTGTTCCTCCTCCTTCTCCTCCCCTTGTGAGGAAGCTGTAGAGCATGATGAGGTGTCCCCTCAGTCTCCTCCAGGCTGAACAGACCTAGTGACTTCAGCTGCTCCTCACACGCCTCCCCTCTAAACCCTTCACCAACTCCGTGCCCTCCTCCGGACACTCTCCAGTAGCTTCAAATCCTTTTTATCCTGTGGTCCCCAGAACTGTCCCCAGTGCTCAAGGTGGGGCTGGATCAGTGCGGAGCACAGTTCAGCTGTTGAGTTTGGTTCTCTATCTGCCAATGTCACACATGCAAGGTAACCTGAAGGCAACCTTCCCCTGGCTCGTACTTTCCTTGTGCCCTCAGAAGACTGAGCACAACCTGCACCAGCCGCACAGCAAACGGGCACCACGGCTGTACCCATTGCTCCTCCTGCCGGAGACTTTCGCTGCCTGTCTACACTGATGTGCAAAGCTGAGGAAAACCCCAGCAGACTCCTCCACACACAGCAGAACCACAGGGAGGAGAGATTAAGCTTGCTGACCACCACTACCACCAAGTGGTTTGCATGTGGAAGCTGTTAGCACAGAACGCACTCGCTCCTGCGTTCGCTGATGTGTTCCTAAAGGGGCATCAGCATTAAAAATGAATGTATTGCTCATGTAGATGTTATGTATCTGCCACAACAGAGCAGAATGAGACCCCAGAATCAATAACACACAATTTTGGATATGTTTAGCTTTGCACTTTTTATCGACTCCGTTTTTAATTCTATCTCAGGAATTCAGTTTTTCTTTAAATTAAAGAAAATTACTGAGTGCGTCGAGATACACTATGCAAATCCCTGTCACAACCATTTACATCAACTGAAAAGATCTTTTTTCTTTTTTACTGAATTAAAATTAAAATTTGCACTTCCCTAAGAAACTTAAGATCAACAGAAATTGTTAAGCTTTTGGTTTATAAATACTACATAAAGCATCTTTTTCATTAAGAAGCCGGCTCATTGTAGCACCTGTAACCCAAGGAACAGGGGCACTAATTGGCAAAATGCCAATACAAAACTGCTTAGGGAAAATATGAAGTGTGAGCAAACAATTAACAGCAAGAAAGACTAATTACAACCACTTATTTTTAATAAGATCTTGTTTGTCTATGTCAGGCTGCTGGCTTGTTGAACAGCTTTTCATTGATACCATCAGCTCTAGCAGGGGGTTACAAGCTTGGCCAGAGTCTTGAGGAGCCTGCAAAGCAGCTATTACAAAGGCCATGCCAATACAAAATATCCTGTGGCATGTCAGCAGAGACAGGGGTGTTGTGTTTATTCTTGCTGGACTTTTTTTTTTTTTTTGACCTGTCTGACCTTAAGGCATTTCCAGAAAATCTGTTATTCCAGAAGATGTTTTAGAAGGGAGAGATAAGAATGCTAAAAAACCAGACCTGATGATGGACTCAAAGCCTCTGGTCACAGATGTTGTACAGAGCAAAATGAACAATATCTTTAAAAGTATATCTTGCTTTTGCAGCAGCCAATAACTTACAAGCCAGAACTGTATGGAAGTGCTACCACATCCTCCTCGGTATTGGCAGAGACATGAAAAGCACACAGTGAAAAAACTGTTAAGCAAACATGGTTCTGGAGATGAAATCCTGAGTTACACAACATGAGAGTTTAACCATCCAGGTTTCCTTGTCTCTCTGCCCTCCTCCCCACAGCCATTCAGTGCAGCTCCCTGTCAGAACCCCCAAACACTACACATGCAATGAACTCCTCTCCAGCCGGGCTCCCCGTAATTAGGTTCACAACACGCAGCGTGTGTCTGCAACAGGACTGAATCTGCTGATGGTGTGAACCCTGCCAGGCACTGCAGCTGTAACCTAGGCAGGACGTTAAGGACGGACACCAGAATACAAACCCATATGCTGAAGCATCCCTGACTTCTTTTCCTGCTGCAGAAGAAGCATTACCCCTCAACCCCTGCCTTGTTCTACCTAAAGTATCAACTTTAAATTACTCACCCCTCCAAGTGCACCACCACCATCTGCTCCCGGCATTGACTCCACTGAGCTGGTGCTGGCTATCTGAGAGGAACAGAGGGACACACAATAATTTCAACATGGACATTCTTCCTAGAATACATTAAAAGCTGACAAAGAAAACGTAGCATAATTTGCTATTGGCCCTCATCTATCCACCTGTACCTGAATGCTGGGCTAAAGGAAGTGGTTGACTTTACATTGCCAAGCCCGTGGTTGGCTGCAGTGGGTACCTGTCCCCACAAGTCATGCAGGAAGCCCACGAGCAGGTTTGGAAGTTCACCCCTCCCTTTGGGCTTTGCCAGCCAAATGAGTGATTGCGTTGTGGAGTCAGTGGATTCCAAGGAGGAAAATTATTCGTTCCATTTAAATAGCTCTCACTTAAGATTTTCTTAATTGCAATACATCTCTTAGAATCACCCACATCAACAAGGAATGGTTCAGGATGGAGGAGACCTCAAAGCCCATCACGTTCCATTCCCCTGCCATAGGCAGAGACACCTCCCACCGGATCAGGCTGCTCAAAGCTCCATCCAACCCCCTGCCTTAAACACCTCCAGGGATGGGGTGGCCACAACTTCTCTGGGAAACCTGGGCCAGGGACTCACCACCCTCACAGGAAAACATTTCTTCCTAGGATGTCATCTCAATCTCCACTCTTTCAGCTGAAAACCATTCCCCTGGTCCTATCCCTGCACTCCCTGATCAAGAGCCCCTCCCCAGCTTTCCTGGAGCTCCTTTCCGTGCTGGAAGCTGCTCTAAGCTCTCACAGCAGCGTCCTCTTCTCCAGGCTGAACAACCCCAACTTTCTCAACCTGTGCTTCAGCCCCCGGATCATCTCTGTGGCCTACTCTGGACTTGATCCAACAGCTCCATGTCCTTCCTGTGATGTGCTTCATCTCTTAGTAAGTGCAAACTGGCATCTATTTTTATTCTGTACATACAGAGGGAAGATAATAAGCTTATTTACATCAAAATCATAAGCTGCATCCTAAACAGAAAGCCATCTCATCTGCCATTAATGTACAGGGAGTTTTCCGGCTTAGAAGGAGTTCTCAAAAATATTACAAGCTTTATGATAGATTCTGTTATTTCCACAGTTCATTCTTCCTTTGCCACTGAGACGATGTCTCATAGTATGAGGTTATCCAAATTTCCAGTGCATTATGGCCTCAAGTTGCACCAGAGGTGGTTCAGATTGGACATTAGGAAAAATTTCTTCACTGAAAGGGTTCTCAGGCACTGGAACACCTGCCCAGGGAGGTGGTGGAGTCCCCATCCCTGGAGGGATTTAAAAGATGGGCAGATGAAGTGCTTAAGGATATGGTTTACTACTGGACAGGGACAGTTGGAATTGATGCCCTCAAAGGTCTTTTCCCACCTAAGGATTCTATGATTTTATGATTTTTGCACTCTATATTCATTCCATTTGAAAGCTAAAATGTTTAATCTCTGTTATCAGCAACAAATCAAAGCGTAGCTTTGAGTAAGCAGCCAAACCAAACGGCTATTCATTCCGATACCTCATTATATCAGAAACGGCATGACCAGCAGGGCCAGGGAGGTTATCCTCCCTCTGTACTCGGCACTGGTGAGACCGCTCCTCGAATACTGTGTTCAGTTCTGGGCCCCTCACCATAAGAAGGATGTTGAGGCTCTGGAACGAGTCCAGAGAAGAGCAACAAAGCTGGTGAAGGGGCTGGAGAACAGGCCTTGTGAGGAACGGCTGAGAGAGCTCGGGTTGTTTAGCCTGGAGAAGAGGAGGCTGAGGGGAGACCTCATTGCTCTCTACAACTACCTGAAAGGAGGTTGTAGAGAGGAGGGTGCTGGCCTCTTCTCTCAAGTGACAGGGGACAGGACAAGAGGGAATGGCCTCAAGCTCCGCCAGGGGAGGTTTAGGCTGGACGTTAGGAAAAAATTCTTTACAGAAAGGGTCATTGGGCACTGGCAGAGGCTGCCCAGGGAGGTGGTTGAGTCACCTTCCCTGGAGGTGTTTAAGGCACGGGTGGACGAGGTGCTGAGGGATATGGTTTAGTGTTCATAGGAACGGTCGGACTCGATGATCCGGTGGGTCTCTTCCAACCTGGTTATTCTGTGATTCTGTGATTCTGTGATATCTATTTTTATGCTACTGCAATCAATTCACTCTTGAGAACAAGCAAATGAACAAATGCATCCCCCGGGGTTCAAGCTGTGCCACCCACGGAGCACTTCCTCAGGGAATGCAACCTCACTAAAGGCAAGCACCATATACTCAAGTCTACCCAACTGTTCCTGCTTCTGCAAACCCACTAACACAGGGTCTTCATGGCATTTATTCCCTCGTGCTGGTGAAAGGGCTTTCTTTCCACTGGAATTCTAATCAAGGCAGGTATTCAGATCCCCCCGCCCAGTAACGAGACATCTGAGTGTATTATTATTAATAATAATAAAATAAGAAAAAGAAGACAATCCCCAAACACATCTCTGAGGAGATGGGGAAAGGTAATGAACAAAATCTCCCAGGCACACCAAGATCATTCCAGGCAGCCAACCATTCATAACACTGAAGAACCACACTTGTAATGCTGAGTGAACCACCAGTCTGGAAAACATGACTGACGGGTCTCCTGCCCTGAATTTCCCTGGGTAATTTATTCCATACAGGCATGGGTGAGTAACTACAACTGATACGTCTGACAGCCAGAGAAAAAGAGTTGACTGCACCGTAATGGTATATAAAAATCAAGACCAAGACGACGCTGGTTCACAGTTAGCTGTGCAAGTCTGGTTTAACTGCTGGTAAAACTGTACTACCAGAGACTACCAATGAAGCAGTCATACTTACTGAGGAATCAGGCAGATGCTCCTCCTCCTGAGAAAAAGAGCTATTGAAAGCTCTAAACGTCTCACTGTTCTGTTTGTGCTTTTCTATTGTCGCTTGGATGACCTGAGACAAAAATTCCAGCAAAGATAAGGATCACAAAAGGAACCTTGGAAAAATTCTCTCATGGGAAGATGGTTAAGATTATAATTTTAGTGAAAAACACTGATACTTGCATAAATGAAATTTTAGTAATTATGAGAGGTGGGGTTAACTCATTACTATTTAAGTCAAAACCTAATACTGCTATCAGAAAGCATCTCTACAAGTCAGACGGCAAGAATACACAAGACTAATGGTGCCTCCATCTCTTCCTTCACTGGTGGGAGGTCTGCTGGGAATGGGATCCAGTCTGAAGCCCCTGTATACTGCTTGGAGCCACCGGGTTACCAGGGGGACCCTCACTGCGGCTCCACATTTCCCCATAAACAGTGTGGCCAGACTATGCTACCTAGCTCCTTCAACAGCCACATTCATTCAGACCCTCAAAACCATAATTTTATAAACAGGAGGTGCTGACTGCATGGTGATTTCCACCTGTATCATAATGGTTTTGTATTCACCTGAATCCATTCCCTTTTCTCCTCTTCTGTCCTGTTAAAATAAACAAAAAACACAGATAACATCATAATACTAGTTCCAATATTTTCAGCAAATTCAATTCACACATTCACTGTTTTATATCATCAAGATTTTAGCTTTCCTATCCACTATTTCATAACAATTATTAATAACTATTGACCTCAATGATTGCTAAACATATGCCAAAAGTGTTTGAATTAATTATAAATATAGCAGAACATACAAGCACTACTGTAAACACTGTAAGCATTCAATAAAGCTAATCAAGATAGCACTGTACCATGCTCTGACTGAGGACCAACAAATTCTCTTGCATGTGTAAGTCCCACATCCCTGATGCCCATCTCCTGATCTAAACCTGTGTTCCACTAGCACAGCCCTATGTCCTAGATCATCACCTAAATATTCATAAACCTCAAAAGCAGAACAAGCACCTTACCTGGCCTGTAGTTCCAGTGATCTCTTTTTTCCGGTTATTGAAAACGTATGAGCCACGTTTTGCTTGGCAATTTCTTGGACCTGTAAAAAGAATACGACCAGTCCTTACCAGTCTTCATTATCTTTGAATCTTTTCCAATAACTTAAAATATCATAGAGTCGTAGAATGGCTTGGGTTGAAAGGGACCTCAAAGCCCATCCAGTCCCACCCCTGCCATGGGCAGGGACACTGGATCAGGGGCTCCAAGCCCCATCCAACCTGGCCTTGAACCCCTCCAGGGATGGGGCAGCCACCACTGCTCTGGGAAACCTGGGCCAGGGCCTCCCCACCCTCACAGGAAAACATTTCTTCCTAAGATCTCATCTCAATCTCCCCTCTTGCAGATTAAAACTGTTCCCCCTCATCCTATCCCTGCACTCCCTGATCAAAAGCCCCTCCCCAGCTTTCCTTGGAGTCCCTTTCTGTACTGGAAGGCTGCTATAATACTCAGTCTTCGAAATACTTAGTTGAAAGGATCGTTCAGAATACAGTACAGAGGTAGAAAAATCTAAGGGTTGTTTCCATAAGGATTGTCTTGCTACAAAACTTCTGAGTGTGCGTCACCACCCAGTCTCCAACAGCAGGGGGAAAGGTGACTCCTGTGGCAGCTGGTTGACAAGGGAAGGCATCCAGTCACAGCACACACAGAGTCACCATGCTCTTACCTGCCTTTGGATGATTAACTTACAATAACTGAAAAAAAAAAGAGATCTAAACCTGGATTTTAGAATTTTACTGTATTTCTACATATACATATTTTTGTGGTTTCAGATTCAGAGAGAATCTGATGCTATCGAGTGGGAAAGCATTAAAACAGGGGGAAAGAAGAAATGCCAACCTGCAGTCCTGCAATGTCCATCTTCTCGCGAACGCTGAACTTTTGGCCTATCAGCCTCAGCTTTGGCACGCAGTATAGCACCATGCTGTTAAACTGCAACAAGCGACAATTGTAAATCAAGAGGTCACAGGCTGGACAGAGCCTGCATTTTGACAGTGCGGGACTCTGGTGTGTTTGATTCCAAGATGAGGTTCTCAAGAAGAGATGCAAGGAGCAAGCTAGGCTCATATATCGTTACTTGAAAGAAGGAGACAGACAAACATGTCAGCTAGTTGTTTCTCCCTCCTGCCCCTCCCTGGTACCAATTTGATCACCTCAAAAGCAAACAAGAAGAGCTCCCTCAGCATAAGCGAGAGCTGGCCACCTCACAGCAAGGTGGTACAGCTGGAAATACACCTTCTTGGGTGCTTCATATAAGTAGCCTCTGAGGAGGGAGAGAGGAGAGACCCCTTTGGACCCAAGAAGCCACCGACAAAGGCAGAAGTGTGGAAGAAGAAAGGAAATGCTCAAGGAAAAAGCAACAAGAGAAAAGTGCTGCTCACAGGAAGGAGCAGCTGGGCTCAGCCGGTGCATGCTTTTTGTATCTGAGATTAGGAAGTCCCAGCACAACTCTGAAAACAAGAAAGCAACAAAACAACTCACCAGGAACAAATATCTATCCTGCGCTGTCCCGTTCTTTGCTGAAAGCTTCTGAATGTGTCCTTCTTTAATAAGCTCATTGGCAGGGTTAACAATATCTTCCTCACCACCAAGTCGCTCATAGACTTCCAGAAGCTTGTGCATCTTTTCCTGCAAGTACAACAACCCCAGTGATTTAAATAAAATACAGATTTCACTTGGTCTCTTGCTCACAGTATAATTTCTGTGTAAGTGTAAATAAGTAGGACAGAAAATAAGTCTTTCACTTCTGCTATAGCTTTGCATTTTCAAAAATAAAGCAATACCTTTCCATACTCCTCAGTGCTCTTCCCCAGTGCTCTTCCCCACTCTGTATCAGCCACTCCCAAGTCATGCTTGGATTGTACCATTTCAATGACATTTTGAGATTGATCTGTTTTTAGATATTCCTACTCAACAATAAATCTATATCACTGGAAGCAACGGCATCAGGTCCAGTAAAATCAATGGCCAAGCTGGAGACCAGTACGTTATCATGTTGTTTCCAAATATGAATGTATTAGCTCAGCTTCCACCCCACGTCATCCAGTCTTCTGCTACGCTATGACAATTTCTCAGCTTCTGAGAAGCTTCTCCTTGTACTGTTGCTCATACAGTGGCAGGTAGGTCTCCATCAGGGATACCCCACCCCTGGAGGTGCTCAAGGCCAGGTTGGATGGGGCTGATCCAGTGGGAGGTGTCCCTGCCCTTAGGAGGAGGGTTGGAACTGCATGAGCTTTACGTCCCCTTCCAACCCAAACCATTCCATGATTCCATGATACTCCCCCTTCCTAAGCTAAGTCTAAAACCCCAGCTGTATGGGGAATGCTGCAGTCCTATACAGTGGCCTCCACAGAAAAAAACACCTCTGAACTTGGGCAGGACAACATGCTTAAAATACACTTTTAATGTCATTCAGTGATCCTTATGTCTTGGTCAAAACTCTTTATGAAAGGATTTTGCTTTCCTTTCAGCAAAGCACAGTTTCTGCATTATATTAAGTCATCCAAATTAATAATTAAAGTCCTTCTAGACAGGGTTGGTATGGATAGAGGAAACTGGCTCAGCCACTTGCAGCTGCTACAACCACTGCAGCAGCTTTAACAAGGCAGAATAAGAAAGGTGGGTAAATCTTGTCACTGGGTTCTTGTTACCGAGCTTTCAGCCACGAGCTGGACCAACGTGCTCCAAATGGCATTGACAGCAAATGGTCAGATCTACACAATTACACCCAAATATGTGCCCAAACACATTTCTAACCCATACCCCAACCTACCAAGAGATTAAGCTGGAATTTCAGGTATTTACATGCTTCATTTACCGTAGTTTGACCTGAGAATTCTCACCACAAATACACATCACTCCAGTCCCTGCCCTAATTAATTCTTTTGAACAAGGACTGAACAAAGGAACAACCAAAAAACCTAGCCAAATAGATCCACAAACAACACTGCACCAATAAAATAAACACACTGCCAAAAAAGACGGGGGGGGCGCTGTGGACTATAAACAAATAAACAATTCGCCTAACCCCTAAAAGGCAGCAGATATTGTCTACCTTATGGCAAGGAAAGCAAGCAATCCCACTAATTGCACTACAAGCAAAGAGCAGTGAATTTATCAAGCTATTTTTATTTAAAGGAGAAATCAAGAACAGCAAGAGCAGATCAAAACCTGAGCAACATCTGCGTTTCTAGGAAAAGTCTGCTTTGGAAGCAAGATTTATTTCTTCCACACCACAGCAGGAGGAAGCAGCCAACAACTCATTCAAACCTCCTCGAACTTTTGGGGGTGCTGCCACAGCCCCTGCTTTTCTTTCAGTTTGGCTCTGACCCAGCACAGCCATTCGTGTCATCCCGAGGAGTCTACAGAGGATGGTGCTGCTCTGCTGCACTGCTCCCCACCAACTCAACCCCCAGTGCCCCATGGCACCTTTTGCTGGGACACGACAGCTGGGAAGCCACCAAGTCAACCTTAAAATGGATATTTTTCCTTTAAGTTCCTGCTCAGGCCAAACCTAAATTACAGAAGAATTTGAGGCAATAAGACCTGATTAGAGGCTTTGGGTTCTTATCAGCAATAATCAAGGGGTGCACAATTATTATAGCAGCCTTTTCTAATAGCAGAAAAAGCATCCAACACAGAATGCAACTGGCTGGCGGCTTTGTATTCCTACTGTCTGTGGAGACACTGTACACAAGCCTTTGCAAAACAGTTGTTCTAGGCCCCACAGCAGAAAAAACTCCAATTAAATACATCGTTATCAAGAGAACAGACTAGGTTCAAAATAGAAAGGAATGGTTTCAAAATTGGTTTTCACCGAGACATACTGAAAACAGACAGACATCAGCCAGTTACTTCCCTGTAGCAACCACAGGAAATGTGGTCTCGTGGTGTCCCTGGGAGAAGGAAGTCAGAGGCTGGCACAGACGGGGACATAAACCTTCTACCCACAAATGGTCAGTTGGTGTTAAGGTAGCATTTCAGATCTACAAAAGCTCCTGAGGCACTTGGGTGCACACAAGAGATAACATCTGTACCAATACAGTCTGTTCACTGTAACAGCAATGCATTGGCTGTTCCACATGTAACGCACATGCTAACACTCCAAACCTTCACTGTCTCAGACCACCCGGTATTAAAACTACAGGTCACCAAAGCTTCTGACACGCTACATGCACACTCAGAGCATTAAAGATGACCCAATCAAACCAAACCAACCTCCAGCCTAGTGAAGTCCCGTAGGACTAAAAAAAATACTGTGAAAATCTGCAATGACACCTTATGCATCGACCTACTTGGAATACTTCCAGCATTTTTCAGTGAAAAGCAAATAAAGAGTTTTATGAAGATCTCCTTTTCCAATATACTGGGTCTTTAAGAACAAGGAAAGAGAAATTCAGGCCCCAAACCCTATGACAACTGCAATCAGATCATAGAATCATAGAGTGGTTTTGTGGGAAAAGACATTAGAGATCATCGAGTCCAAGTGTGCCTGTACACTACCAAACCACACCCCTGAGTACCTCATCTTCCTGTCTTTTAAACCCTCCAGGGGTAGGGACTCCAACACCTCCACGGATAGCCGTTCCAGTGCCTGAGAACACTTCCAGTGAAGAAATTTTTCCTCATATCCAATCTAAATCTTCCCTGGTGCAACTTGAGACCATTCCCTCTTGTCCTACTGCTTGTTACTTTGGGAGAAAAGACCGGCACCCACCACACCACAACCTCCTTTCAGGCAATTGTAGACAGTAACAAGGTTTCCCCTCAGCCTCCTTTTCTCCAGGCTAAACAATCCCATTTATGATAAAAGAGAACTCAGACATTCAACTGACTTTTAAAGCCTTGCCGATTGCATCTGAAAGTTCTCCCCAGCTGACTGTAATGATCTGATCACAGCTGGGGATGATGGGTTCAGCCAAGTGCTTCAGCAAGATTACAATTCCATGACCCAATTTCTACTCACCATCTTGCGGATGGCTGCATTCGAATGGTTCGCGGCTGTAGATATGAGTTCCAGTGACTCTGCAATAAAGGTGGCAGCAGTTACACACACTCTGCATCACAGCTGTCAATAGCATCTTGGTTTTTTTTTCACCTCCCTGATTTTTTCCTGCCAGATTGCTGTTGCAAAAGCAAGGGCTGTATTTTTTTTTTCTTCCATAAAGTAAAAGGAATGCTTATACACAGTTATATACACTTCGGCGTGTTCAGCTGGTCCATGTGTCTCTACATGTTTAAACTTCCTTTCCTAAAAGTCTAGGTGAGCTAAAGCACATAGTGACAAACAAAATCACCTTCTAGGGATCAATCTGCTAGAAGTTAACTTAAGTCTCCTTTAAGACTTCAAAAGCGTATTGTAAAGAGTACTTTCCTGAAACACAACTTATTTGCTTACAGGAACATGAACCCTGTTTTTATTAAAATCACAAACCCCTAGAAACCAATCCGAGTCCATTTTTCCTGTTTCTTTGTGTTAGCAGTCTCACCTGTCTTCCTAGGCAAGCATAGACATTTAAGGGCATTCTCATGTTCTTCCTCCCACTGCTGCAAGGATGTCTTCCTGTATTTGTCCTTGACCATACAATCAATTAAATAAAGATGCCTGATGTCCTATTATGACACTGTTTATCTGCCAAAGCTCCCTTCATTCCTAGAGCTGACATACCAACACTTCTCTTCCCTACTCCGAAATCCCTATGTGCTTTATTTGGCAATAATTTGATTAATTCAAATCTCTATTTCTACCACAGCCCTGGTTGAAAGTATACGACCATGGGAAGAAAAAGCTCTCCAAGATTTCACAGTGCTCATTAGACAGAGAGGAGTTTACATGTACTTTCAGCATCTTTCCTGTCAGGAGCCTCTTCTGGAAGTTTCTTTAAATAGTCCTTTAGGAGAAGCTCGTAACGAGGAATCCTTTGCACTGGTTCAAGCATGTGATGCTGTAATGTCAGGTTTCCACACACCTCTTGTTTCTGTAACAGAGAGAAAACAAGCACAGAAGGGTTTGGTTTTCATTCCTGCCTTTGGTGTTAGAGACCAATGAAAAATAAACACTCACATGATTAGAGTGCAAAACAACTGTCTGATAATGATAAACTAATTTAAGTTGGAAAAGACTCTTAAGATCATCAAGTCCAACCGTAAGCCTCACGCACCACTAAATCCTGTCCTTGAGCCCAACATACGCATGATTTTCAAATCCCTCCAGAGATGGAGACTCCACCACTGCCATGGGTAGCCTCTGCCAGTGTTTCACAAACCTTTCCATGAAGAAAGTTTTCCTAATATCTGAACTAAACTTCCCCTGGCACAAACTGAGACCATTTCCTCTCGTCCCATCGCTTGTTACTTGGGAGAGGAGACCAGCACCTTCCTCACCATAACCTTTTCCAGGAGCTACAGAGAGCGACAAGGTCTCCCCTCAGCCTCCTCTCCTCCACACAAAACAGCCCCAGGGCCCACAGCTGCTCCCACAACCCCTGGGCTCCAGACCCTTCCCAGCTCCGTTCCTTTCTCTGGATGTGCTCCAGCCCCTCATTGCCTTTCTTGGAGTGAGGGGCCCAAAACTGAACCCAAGTACAGGGGTCAATCCACTCCCTGCTCCTGCTGGCCACACCAATGCTGATCCAAGCCAGGATGCTCTTGGCCTCCTTGGCCACCTGGGCCACTGCTGGTTCCCGTTCATCCCCTGTTAACCAGCACCCCCAGGTCCTTTTCTGCTGGGCAGCTTTCCAGCCGGTCCTCCCCAAGCCTGGAGCGCTGCATGGGGTTGTTGTGACTCAAGTGCAGGACCCAGCACTTGGCCCTGTTGAACCCTGTCCTATTTGTCTCCAGCCTGTCCAGATCTCTCTGCAGAGCCTTCCTGCTTTCCAGCAGATATTGGAGCTGACAGGTTTTCACGTGCCTTTTCTGCAGATATGCAACCTCCTTTTACACTTTGTGTGATTTTTCAAGGGCTCAGAATATCTTTCCCCATCCATGCTGTGTGCAGCACTTCCCCCACCACAGGCTGCATAAAATCAGAAACCCTGGGGGCTACGTTACTGCTAGAGCTCACACGACTTGCATTACCTCTGCAGATGGAGCTGCCGCATTTTTTTTAACTTGACCATGAAGGGGGGTTGGTTTGAGACTGATTACACTAAATTTTACCTGATAAGGCTTTGATCTGCTTTGCTGGCAATGGTACTCACTGAGTGTTGCTGTGTACCTGTTTTCATTGGATCCCTATGAAGTGAAGGGTTATTTCTAATTGAAAGAGAGGAAGAGAAATGTCAGAATAATCATAGAATCATAGAATGTCCTGGGGTGGACGGGACCAACAAGGATCAATGAGTCCAATTCTTGTCCCTGCACAGGACAACCCCAGCACTCTCACCATGGGGCTGAGGGCATTGGTCAAAGGTTTCTGGAATATTGTCAGGCTTGGTGCTGTGACTGCTTCCCTGGGAGCTGTTCCAGTGCTCCAATACCCTCTGGGGGAAGAACCTTTTCCTAATACCCAACCTAATCCTCCCCTGGCACATCTTCCTGCTACTCCCTTGGGTCCAGAGAAGAGAGCTCATCGCCTGCTCCTCCTCCTCCCCTTGTGAGGAAGCTGCAGGGCATAATGAGACCTCCCTTCAGTCTCTTCTTCTCCAGGCTGAACAGACCCAGTGACTTCAGCTGCTCCTCACACGCTTCCCCTCTAATCCCTTCATCAACTCCGCACCCTCCTCTGGATGCTCTCCAGTAGCTTCAGACCCTTTTTATCCTGCAGCGCCCAGAACTGCCCCCAGTGCTCAAGGTGGGGTGGCACCAATGCGGAACAGAGCGGGAAGTAAGTGTGTTTTTAAAGCACGCAAGAAGCTTCTGTTAGTGCTGTAATCTGACTCTTGAATCCTACATTGGCACGTTAACCACACGTACACACACGCTCTGCTCCATCACACTGTTTTCACGTCAGCTGACTAACGCCATGCCTTTGTTGCAGTGTAAGCAAGAGCCACACTCTTTTGTTAAGCTCTTCGTGGAGGAAGGTGCTCATTTCAGGTATCTGCCATGTTGGTCAGCAATATTCCATCCCCCAGCATACTGCTGACTTGGTCGATTCTCAGACCAGAGCCTAGAGAGGAAGATGGGAATGTTGGAAAAATATCAGCTGTCCTTCCAGAAATTCAAAGGTGTAAATTTGCTTTTCAAAATACATGGTCATGGTGCAGCTGGGTGAACAAAGTTTGTGTTTGTAGGAGATGAAGAGAATTTATTATCTGTCAGAGTTCTATAGCGCCATTTTTCCCATTAAATACAACTGGGAGGGAAAGAATTGGTAATTCTGGGAAGAACTAAAAACAGCACTACTGTACTATTACCACTTGGTTTATATTCCCAGATCTACTTACTATAACCTCCTTTGTTGTATTTGTACTCCTGCAATAGGATGAATCTTAACACCGAACAGCATTAGAGAAGCAGAAGAGGAAGACATAGAATAGAATCATAGAATGGTTTGAGTTGAAAGAGACCATGAAGGTCATCCAGTTCCAACCCCCTGCCATGGGCAGGGACACCTCCCACTGGATCAGGGGCTCCAAGCCCCATCCAACCTGGCCTTGAACCCCTCCAGGGATGGGGCAGCCACCACTGCTCTGGGCAACCTGGGCCAGGGCCTCCCCACCCTCACAGCAAAACATTTCTTCCTCAGATCTCTGCTAGTTAATGTGACAATCTATAACACAGAAATATATATTAAAAAGTACATACGTGATGGCATAAGGAGAAAACTGATAAAAAAGAAGTCCTAATAAACTCCCCAGCTATCAAGTTTTGGCCTCAGAAGGTGGATGTGCACCAAAGAGAGTATTTTTATCATTAAGGTCAGCTAGAAGTAAACTCTATAAGTCACTGTCACTTAGTTATACGTACCATTTGATTTTTGTTTTCTGTTTTCCCTAGTTTAGCATGATTTATAATTGTTGAAGCCTTAAACTGTAGAACTCTTCCATTAACAGATGAGGTGGACAGTGCATTCCCACAGGACCACAACAGACTTCAGCTGGCATTTTGAAAAGTATCTATGGCTTTTGATAGCACAGAGAGAGGCTGGATGAATGCACTATGTATTCTGGATCAAATTTTTGCCTCGTGTAGCTATGGCCATTGACAGAAGCAAAAAGTGGACGTGATGATTTCAGAGGTCTTTTCCAGCCTCACTGATTCAACGACTTCACAGTGAAATAGTGCCATCAGTAGGCTTCAGAGTTGCATCTCACAGGTGCGTTGCCTGCATTTGCACTGTCTGCCAAGGTTCTGCTCAAGCAACAGCAGAAACACTCCTGGTCCCAGACTAACAGCTAACACAAATGCCCCATGTGGTGATAAGAGGCAGCTGAACTACAGGGTGGCCAGATGGAGGGAAAGCGGTCACAAACCCATGTACACTTAGGAAAGCCATTTCAGCAGCTCAACACAAACCAAAGTCAGCAAAATGCCTCTGCTATTTTTCACAGTGCTGCTGCACGGAGCCTTGACGAGAGCAGGCTGGGCTTGGACAGAAAACGGTTAGGAAAAGGCCACATGGAGGGAAAGCCTGGGAGGGGAGGAACTTTCCCAGTTCCTGCTTCTCCAAGCTTCTGTCTCAGTTGCCAGGCCAGTCCTGATCCTCCAGCAGGGCCTCTCCTCTCCCAGCCCGATGGGGAATTACTGGATTCCTGACAGCTGGCCCAGCCACTAGGCTCCCTTTTAGGGCAGGCAGCTGCACTCCCTCTTCAGCTTAACCCGCTCCCTGCCAGCCCTCTCCTCCTAATGGACAGGATCTGCTTTCCCAGCACTAGTAGAGGGATGCTCACAAGCAAGCCAGAGCCTGCTGCGTCCCTTCAGCTGGCCTGAGGATCAGAGAGAGCCTTTACGGATATGCCAGCATAAGCAGAGCTCTTCCCCACCCCACATGGTTTGTGTAGTTAAGAGGAAACACATTAAACCCCATGCTAAGCATCCTCTGCAGAGCATTGACCCCGGGAGCCGCGTGCCAATTCGTGAGCCTCCAAAAGCCAAATCAACAGCAGATGGTGCCAGCAACATGCCCAACCTCATACCCACAAGCCTCAGGATGCAAACATACTCATAAAAAAGCAATTAAAATTAGTAATGAGGAACAGAAATAAGAGAGTTCATAAATGGATGTTTGCAGTTGGAATTGCCACACTACTGGCGAAGTTTCATTCTGTGACTTCTGATCCTCCTCTTAAATATGTGAATGGAGAACAAGCTATCAAAGTTCAGCCTGGAGAAGACTTGAGGGGAGACCTCATTGTGCTCTGCAGCTTCCTCACAAGGGGAGGAGGAGGAGCAGGCGATGAGCTCTTCTCTCTGGTGATCAATGACAGGACATGAAGGAATGGCAGGAAGATGTGCCAGGGGACATTAGGAAAAGGTTCTTCCCCCAGAGGGTGGTGGAGCACTGGAACAGCTCCCAGGGAAGCAGTCACGGCACCAAGCCTGATAATATTCCAGAAGCCTTTGGCCAAGGCCCTTGGCCCCCACAGTGTGAATGTTGGGGTGTCCTATACAGGGACAGGAGCTGGACTCTATGATCCCTTCCAACTCAGGACATTCCATGATTCTATGATGCTACATGTAAGGACTGTGTCACACAACAAAAGAGAGGAAAGGACTGCCAAGAAAGCAGTGTAATTTTAGTGTTAGAGCAGTATTGGCTTGTAGCTAACCACTATGCATCATGCATTGGAAAAAGAAAACTAAACTCACACAGGTAAATGCCAAGCCATATGATGCCCAGTAACAACATACCTGTATGTTCTGAACAACGTCTTTGAATGGAGAGGACCTCTGCATACATGTGTTCACCATGTCCATCGCCCTGTCAAAGTTCTTTACATATTCTCCATACATCTTCAGAAAAGGAGCAAGTTTCTGTAGGATATCTCCCAGCCGAGGGTTGACATTCCTATGGAAAAGAGAGAGATAAGTGCTGAGGACTCTGGCAACAAATTTTTCAGAGGGAAAACACAACTGTGAAACTTGCACATATGCAATCAAAATGTTTCAGGCTAAGGAATCTATATAGTACCTTAGATATATATACTTTTTATCAAAAGAGTGGTGAAGCACTGGCAGAGGCTGCCCAGGAAAGAGGTGGTGTCTCCATCCCTGGAGGGGTTCAAAAAACATGGCAATGTGGGACTTCGGGATATGGTTTAGTAGGCATGGTAGGGTTGGGCTGATGGTTGGACTAGGTGAGCTTAGAACTCATTTCCAACCTGAATGATTCAGTGAAACCTGAAACATGAATCTAGATGTACAGACGATGACGCCTGCCCCATCATCACACTCTTCAGTGAAGATCAGATTCAGACTGATTGCACACTGATAAAGAAGCATCTGTACCTCTGCTGTCCAGCCCCAAATCTTGTGGGAAAACTCTACTTTTTAAAACTCATCTTTTCCACCCTAGACAACCCCCTGAAGAGGTTTTAAAGAAAAGTGATGGCTCAGCTCAACTAGGCCATCCCAGGGGACCAGACACATCTTTGCCAGCAGATGCCCCTAGCTGGGAGCCACTGTAACCATGAATCTTTCTGTCTTTCAAACTTAGGGCCAGGCAGTGACAGCCATTTCTCCCCAGCTTTTCTCTCCCACTGATCTCATAACTTGCAGTCTGACCACACTTGATCCCCTTTAGCCGTTTAACAAGCTTCTGTCCTCTTCTGGCTCCTAGGCTCTCCAGTTTTCCTCCCCTTTTGTTACAACTGTCCCTGTAAATGCAAGTCAGGTGGTGACTGGACTCAGCCAAGACACATCACAGAATCACAGCATGGAATGCTTTGGGCTGGAAGAGGCTTCAAAGCCCATCCAGTTCCACCCTCCTGCCACAGGCAGGGACACCTCCCACTGGATCAGGGGCTCCAAGCTCCTTCCAACCTGGCCTTGAACCCCTCCAGGGATGGGGCAGCCACCACTGCTCTGGGCAACCTGGGCCAGGGTCTCACCACCCTCACAGCAAAACATTTCTTCCTCGCATCTTGTCATCATTTCAGGTATGTGGAAAGGGGCGGTGTCAGCACCATCTGCCCCTTTCTCTGCAGTACACTCTGCACAGCCAAGTGGCAGCTCAAATCCACTTTCCTAAATCTCCCTCATAATTAACCTCTCTACCTAGTGCTGCAGATCTGTATCACTTATTCCAGCTGCCAAATTTTCATTGTTATCTGATCATTATTATTCATTTAAAAAAAACCCAAATCACCCCACATCTCTTTCCCTAAAGAAAGGACGCACACACTGTAACCAATAACATTCCTTCTGTCCTAGAACAGAAGGCCAACAAATTCTTGGGTGAAAGCTTGTGCAATGCTGTGTGCTCAACAGACACAGATGCATAAGAGATATAAGCAGATTTACAGATATGAAGTCACCTATCATACCTGTTTGGACTTGGCACTGGCTTGCTGCTATAATGCTAATTTTAACATTAAATGAAATTCTACATAACCATTAAAAAATGCATTCAATATAAAATGGATGTTTCTCACGAGGTTTCCTACAATGCACACAAAGTCCAGACTGATGTGACACTTCCCTTCTTTGAGAAGTAACTGGGTTTCTTTGATACGTCACCATGGGGCCAAAATACTTCACCTATGGGGCTAAAATAAGCAATTTCCTTCCTTCCTTCCTAGTACTGCAATTTCATAGTACTGGCAATGATAGAGGCGTGGAAAGTATCCAATGGTTTGGGCTGGAAGGGACATTAAGGCCCACTCAGTTCCAACCCCCCTGCCATGGGCAGGGACACCTCCCACTGGATCAGGGGCTCCAAGCCCCATCCAACCTGGTCTTGAACACCTCCAGGGATGGGGCAGCCACCACTGCTCTGGGAAACCTTGGCCAGGGCCTCCCCACCCTCACAGCAAAACATTTCTTCCTAACATCTCATCTCAATCTGCTCTCTTTTAAAAAAACCATTCCCCCTCATCCTATTCCTGTGCTCCTTGATCAAGAGCCCCTCCCCAGCTTTCCTGAGCCCCTGTCAGGACTGGAAGTTGCCCTAAGGTCTCCCACAGCCTTCTCTTTTCGAGGCTGAACAACCTCAACCCTCTCGGCTTGTCCTCGTAGGGGAAGTGATCCAACCCTTGCATCATCTCAGTGGCCTCCTCTGGACTCGCTCCAACAGCTCCATGTCCTTCCTGTGCTGAGGACTCCAGAACTGAACGCAGGGCTCCAAGTTTGGTCTCACCAGAGCAGAGCAGTGGGACAGAATCCCCTCCCTCACCCTGCTGCTCCCACTGCTCTGGATGCATCCCAGGACACGGTTGGTTTCTGGGCTGCGAGTGCCTATTGCTGGCTCATGTTGAGCTTCTAATCCCACAGCACCCCTTGTCCTTCTCTCCAAGGCTGTTTCCAATCCATTCTCTGTCCAGCCTGTGTTTGTGCTTGGGATCACCCCGACCCAAGTGCAGGACCTCACCCTTGGTCTTGGTACTTTCTCCTTACTTTAATACAGTGAGAAAACCAGCTCTGGCAATATTTTGGACTGGAAGTTCCTCACAATTTGCTCTGGAAAGTTTGAGTGCTCAGGTTTATTCCTGTATTCAGAAATTCCTAAGAGACTCCAGACCAACGTATTAAATAATGATGGAACTACTGCATTGAACAATGAAAAACTCTGGGACTAGACTAGGCCTTAGGGTTGCTACAGCTTCCTGAAAACATGTTTTTAAAACAATGGCAATGACAATTACCCACCATTCTTCTGTGATTCTTGTTTTGAGCTCAGGAAGAAGAAATTGTCCATGGAAACAGTAGATGGAGGAAATATTTGAGAAGATACCCGTGATGACGTCAGATGAAATACCTGCTTCTGACAGCTTAGTGCAAAACACCTGTGTGAGACAAGACAGTACCAAGAGGTATTTACAAACCCACCACTGGCTCTAGGTTGAGATATTACAACACTTTAATGTAGTGCTGCAGCTTTTGCAATCCATCCACTGAGAAGAGCAGGCATCTTGTATGTGAGCTGCAAAGAACAAGCAGTCCCCAAAGAGCATTTACTCCTAATTACAGGCAGCAAATTAAATGATGGGATTATGTTGTTTCTCTGGGGGGAAAAAATACATCACTCTTAACAACAGGGAAAGAACCTCCCTAGTTTTGTAAGGTCTTAAAACAGCAACTAACCACCCAAAGCAAAAATAAAAGTCTTCCATAGAGGTCCTAGAGTTGGAAGTAGAGGGCTCTGCAGATTACAGCTTCCAACAAAATTTCCAGGAAGGTGACATTTTCTTTTAGGCCTTTTTTCCTTCATTTTTAAGCAGCACTTGGTTGGCAATGTGACTCAGCCTCATTTTTACTGCTTTCCTGCACCATCAGGTGTTTTTTCCTCTTTCAGATAATTATAGAAATGCCTGAACCATGCAGACTCACTTCAACATTTATGTGGAAGAACGCTCTGACTCTTCACACTGGTTCTACTTTACACCCATGGGCAAACATGATGGACAACAATTACGAAACACAGTGGGTAAAAATCCTCAGTGTGCTGTGAGCACAGGGCTGACGCATGTGGCCTGCTCAGACCTCTTGCACATTACAGAATTAAAGATTTCATCATTTCTCAGTGCCTGCAATGTCCCTGTGATTTCCTCTCCACATATGCTCAGGGAGGAAACAAATGCTGATGGGTTCTGTATCGTGGGCTGCTGCTTTCCCATTCCTCTTTCCAACATCTTAATCTTTGGGTTCCAGTTCAGGGAATCACCTGCCCAGACCTCACCCTGAGGACCCCTGGCATGCAGCCTGGCAAGCAAACTCCACCTCCCACCCACAAAATGCATTTTCACCCTATTGGACTGTAGGTCAGGGGATGAACAGGAGATGTCTTTGCCGCTTGCAGAAAAGAAAGCAGAGTTTATTCAAGATGGAGTTACCTGGTCCAACAGGTGGAGTCTTTTCACATATGCCTCTTCTGTATGGAGCAGTTCATTTGCAATGTTGAACAGCTTTTGGGGCTCTGTACACTGGAAAAAAATTGACAGATAACACAATCCATCTGCACCAACAAACCTAAGGTTCATCAGCTTTTCTCTCTTCCATTCTGTCAGTGGGCAACATTCCCTGTTAGCAGAGAAGCTTGAAGTGGAGGAAGTTAACACATTTCAGAATCTCCCTCATCAAAGAACCAGTTTATTCCAGAGATGCTTTTAAAGCTCTTTGCTGAAAGAGCAATTGGCAAATGCAGTCAGTGCTGGTCAGGACATCACTTGAGTTCATTGCGGTTTTCCACAAAGAACCAGAAACACCATCCAAATCTGGAAATATGTCCAGTCTATTGGGTAATTACAGAATCACAGAATCACAGAATAACCAGGTTGGAAGAGACCCACCGGATCACCGAGTCCAACCGTTCCTACCGTTCCTACCAAACACTAAACCATATCCCTCAGCACCTCGTCCACCCGTGCCTTAAACACCTCCAGGGAAGGTGACTCAACCACCTCCCTGGGCAGCCTGTTCCAGTGCCCAATGACCCTTTCTGTAAAGAATTTTTTCCTAACATCTAGCCTAAACCTCCCCTGTCGGAGCTTGAGGCCATTCCCTCTTGTCCTGTCCCCTGTCACTTGGGAGAAGAGGCCAGCACCCTCCTCTCTACAACGTCCTTTCAGGTAGTTGTAGAGAGCAATGAGGTCACCCCTCAGCCTCCTCTTCCCCAGGCTAAACAACCCCAGCTCTCTCAGCCGCTCCTCATAAGGCCTGTTCTCTAGCCCTTTCACCAGCTTTGTTGCTCTTCTCTGGACTCTCTCCAGAGCCTCAACATCCTTCTTGTGGTGAGGGGCCCAGAACTGAACACAGTATTCGAGGAGCGGTCTCACCAGTGCCGAGTACAGAGGGAGGATAACCTCCCTGGACCTGCTGGTCACGCCGTTTCTGATACAAGCCAAGATGCCATTGGCCTTCTTGGCCACCTGGGCACACTGCTGGCTCATATTCAGTCGGCTGTCAACCAACACCCCCAGGTCCCTCTCCTCCAGGCAGCTTTCTAGACAGACTTCTCCCAGTCTGTAGCACTGCATAGGGTTGTTGTGCCCCAAGTGAAGGACCCGGCATTTGGCCTTGTTAAACCTCATGCCATTGGACTCTGCCCAGCGGTCCAGCCTGTTCAGATCCCTTTGCAGAGCCTCCCGACCCTCCAGCAGATCGACACTTCCACCCAGCTTAGTGTCGTCCGCAAACTTGCTAAGGGTGCATTCGATGCCTTCATCCAGGTCATTGATGAAGACATTGAACAGGGCTGGACCCAGCACTGAGCCCTGGGGAACCCCACTTGTCACTGGCCTCCAGCTGGATTTCACACCATTTACCACCACTCTCTGGGCCCGGCCATCCAACCAGTTTTCCACCCAGGAGAGTGTGCGCCTGTCCAGCCCAGAGGCTGACAGTTTCTCAAGCAGAACGCTGTGGGAAACTGTGTCAAAGGCTTTGCTGAAGTCCAGGAAGACCACATCCACAGCCTTTCCCTCATCCAGCAGCCGGGTCACTTTGTCATAGAAGGCGATCAGGTTAGTCTGGCAAGACCTGCCTTTTGTGAACCCATGTTGACTGGGCCTGATCACCCGGTTCTCTTGCATGTGCTTCATGATAGCACTCAAGATCACCTGCTCCATGACTTTCCCTGGCACTGAGGTCAGACTGACAGGCCTGTAGTTTCCTGGGTCCTCCCTGCGGCCCTTCTTGTAGATGGGCACAACATCAGCCAGCCTCCAGTCCAGTGGGACTTCCCCAGTCTTCCAGGACTGTTGGAAGATGATGGAAAGGGGTTTGGCCAGCACATCCGCCAGCTCCTTCAGTACCCTAGGGTGAATCCCGTCCGGCCCCATAGACTTGTGACTGTCCAGTCGGGCTAGCAAGGCTCTGACCACCTCCTCTTGGATCATGGGATTTTGCTCCTCTAGCTGCTGGGTTTGTACACACAGGGAACAACTTTCTTTACAATTAAAGACTGGGGCAAGGAAGGCATTAAGGTACTAGTCTCTAAAATCAACTGCTTATAGAATCACAGAATGGTCTGGGTTGGAAGGGACCTCAAACCCCACCCAGTTCCACCCCATGCCATGGGCAGGGACACCTCCCACTCGATCAGGTTGCTCAAAGCCCCATGCAGCCCAGCCTTGAACACCTCCAGGGAACAGCCCAGTCACCAGGATACAGGCTCTAGCTTTCTGACACATTCTAGATACATTTTTAAGGATTAAGACTTCAAACACCATGCTTGTATGTTACCAAACCAACACTGGGATCCAGAACTGAGGGTTGGCTGGTTTGTGTTCAGGAATAGGAACATCCAAAGGGGCAGCAATGGTGATCAAATGTAGGGAAATTTTAATGGGCTACATCTGGAAAAAAGGGCAGCCACAATCACAAAATCATAGAATCATTTGGTTGGACAAGACCTTTGAGATCATCGAGTCCAACTGTACCTGTCTACCACCAAACCAGATCCCTGAGCATTTTGTTTGCCTGTCTTTTAAATCCCACCAGGGATGAGGACTCCACCACTGCCCTGGGCAGCCTTTCTAGTACCTGAGAATCCTTTCCATGAAGAAATGTTTCCTAATATCTAATCTAAACCTCCTCTGGTGCAACTTGAAGCTATTTCCTCTTGTCCTATCACTTGTTACTTGAGAGAAGAGACTAGCACCCACAAAGAAAGTAGAAGAGATATGTAAATGCAACAGAGAGCATCATCTGGGTGCAAGTATTCACTATTGCTTCCATGGGAAAGCTAAAGAGCATCAAACAAAATTAGCAAGGGGCTGCTTCAAGACCGAGAGCCATTAAACCTTCATGCAGGTTCACAAGGACCAGACATATACATAGAGTAAAAGTCCAGCTGAATTCTATTAAACATGCAGAGCGGTTGCCAGTTTAGGAAGCACGGGGGCCCCTCGTCAGCAGCAGCAATTTCTATACCAAACGCCTGT
Source organism: Phaenicophaeus curvirostris (assembly GCF_032191515.1). Taxonomy (NCBI): domain Eukaryota; kingdom Metazoa; phylum Chordata; class Aves; order Cuculiformes; family Cuculidae; genus Phaenicophaeus; species Phaenicophaeus curvirostris. Next base: position 1,568,547 of record NC_091402.1, on the reverse strand, counting down.
CTCTGCACACTCGTTAGCGTTCCTGGCGGGCATTTGTAGCCTTAACCCTGCTGACCACTATCAAATGGTGAGAAAACAATTAAATGTTCACTTTAAGCTTATTTAACATCATCTTGGTTTATTCATAAACAAAGTTGACAAGAAAATTATAGTAGCCCCTCAATTTAGGCGAATTGTGATACAACTGAAAGATCTTAAAGGCTTTTCAAAGCCAGCGACGAATTCAAACACGCCAGACCCACAGCTGTCCTACACCGAATGAGGTACCACTCAGCAAGAAGTGCCATCTTACCAGTGTTAACTGAATTAATCACAGAATAACAGAATAGTTTGGGTTGGAAGGGACCTATCCAGTCCCAACCCCCTGCTGTGGGCAGGGATATTTCCCATGGGATCGGGTTGCTCAAAGCCCCATCCAACCTGGCCTTGGACACTCCAAGGGATGAGGCAGCCAACATTTCTCTGGGCAACCTGTGAAGGAAGGTGAATAGCTTTTCTAGATTTGAAACAGCATCTGTGTCCCTTTAAAGAAATCCGTCTCCTTCTAGGCACAAACCTGGATAGAGGCAAACACACCACAGATGAAGCTTTGGCACCTACTCTCACTACCCCACTTCTCAAATTATTTCAAGCAACCTCAAGGACTCTGATAAGCTATTCCAATGCCACACAACATCCTGCTCCATTTGTGCATGTGATATATATTAATATTGAGGGGAAAGAAAACAAAATCACAGAACAATAAAGCTTTGAACTTGGTACAAGCAAACCCAACATATTACAGCGTAAAATGAAATGGATCTCTGGCCATTCAAAATTCACTAACTATGAGAAAGGATTCCTTTGCCAGTTTTGCTGGGCACAGAAGTGCCTGATTGAAAGGCACTGACGTAACCAGGCTGGCATGTCAGCTGCCCAGAGCATCCTTTGATACGTTTGACTTCAGAATTTGAAAAAGTATTGTTTCCAACCAAATACATTTGCTCCCAGAAGTAAATCTTTACATAGCACAGGCGCTTTTTAACCTCCTGACCTTCACCATCTGCAACTCAGTTTATATTTCCAAATAACTCACTGGCATCAGCTTAAACACTAAACAAGGGCTGAACAGACTCCCAGCTCCAGCTCTGTTTTAAAGAGCAACTCCATGCTCAGTTGCTGTCTCTGCTGCGGCAGAGAGGCATCATTTTGGTACTGACTCGGAACATCGGCCTTTCAAGGGACAACACATTTTAAATGAAATCATAGAATCATGGAATAGTTTGGGTTGGAAGGGACCTCAAAGCCTATCCAGTTCCACCCCCTGCCACGGGCAAGGACACCTCCCACTGGATCAGATGTATCAAAGTCCCATCCAACCTGGCCTTGAACACCTCCAGGGATGGGGCAGCCACCACTGCTCTGGGAAACCTGGGCCAGGGCCTCCCCACCCTCACAGGAAAACATTTCTTCCACAGATCTTATCCCAATCCCCCCTCTTTCAGATGAAAACCATTCCCCCTTCTCCTATCCCTGCACTCCCTGATCAAGAGCCTCTCCCCAGCTTTCCTGGAGCCCCTTTCCGCACTGGAAGCTGCCCTAAGGTCTCCTGGAGCCTTCTCTTCTCCAGGCTGAACAACCCCAACTCTCAGCCTGTCCTTGGATGGGAGGTGCTCCAGCCCTCGCATCATCTCTGTTGCCTCCTCTGCACTCTACCAGAATTAATAGCAGATCAAATAAGCATGAGGCACTGCTATTCTTCAAACCTTATTTTTGCACAGGACAGTTTTAAGAAAGCCTGAGCCATACGTCAGTTCACTATGAATGAGATATTTGATGGTCAATGTTTCTAAAGGAAACATTGCAAACTCTAATGTGGATTACATTCCTTACGGAATAGTATTATTGGAGTCTGTAAGTCTCATCAGTGAAACCTATTTAACCTGACTAATGAAGCCTTGGAAAAACAACGTGCCATTCCGAGGCACGTAACTGGTGTAGAAATGTAAAACACTTGTAATCTTCCACCCTACGCCGGTTTTAGGCTGTTTGGTTCTTGTCAATGTATTTCACTCCTGCTGTGCCCAATGCGCTTGCTGAAGGACTGCTCGGCACAGCTATGACTGTCCCTCAAAGCCATACGATACGACAGGAGTTGGAGTCGATGATCCTTGTGGGTCCCTTTCAACTCAGGACATTCCATGATTCCATGAGTCTTGCTAGGACAGTTCAGGTGGCATGGGGGACATGGAAGATGTGAAAAGGGAAGCAGTAGGTGTTGACTTCACTGCACAGGAAGCTCAGCTCGATGCTCAAAGCAGCAGGTGCATGATGCTCTCTCACTTCCCTGCGGAAGGCTCAAAAACTAATTTCCAGCTGTAACTGTCCATAAAAAATTTTAAAGAAAAGGAAACACCAGCCTGGAAACAACCACATCCACCTTCTCAGAAATGTCAGGTTCACAGCTGTGGTGGGAACACTTCTGCACCTCAAATACTCCAATCCCAGACACAAATTGGGGAACGGCACATGCTGATTGGATTTGAGCAACCGAGCAGCCACCCCTGCTTCCTACAAACCCACTGACTGCCCCAGCTGAGCACCCACCCAGAACACCTGCACCATGGACCCATGGATGCACAGACTGAGTTGGCTACTGGAAAAAGCAAATTGGAAATGAAAAATTAAAATAAAACCTAAAGGTTTGACATAAGAAAACCTGGGTAACATCCTGCAGCAACCACTTTTCATCCAGCTGCTAATGCACAGCCAGTATCAGTGAACAGCTCTGTCATGAGAGGCTGTCAGTGAACCTTGCAAGAAAGCTGCTAGGATCTATCTTAGGTTAAGATCATTTAATAGCCCACCAACAACCCCTTTACGAATGCAGAAAGTCCAGGAGTTATAACAGACAACTTGGGGAAGAGCAGCTGGAAAGCTGCCCACCAGAAAAGGAACTGGGGGTGCTGATCGACAGTGGCTGAACATGTGGTGGCAGCAGCCCAGGTGGGAAAAAAAGCCAACAGCATCCTGGCTTGGATCAGCCATGGTGTGTCCAGCAGGAGCAGGGAAGGGGGGTCTTCCCCCTGCACTTGGCACTGGTGAGGCTGCACCTTGAATCCTGAGTTCAGTTTTGGGACCCTCACTCCAAGAAAGACATTTTTGGGCTGGAGCATGTACAGAGAAGGGGAACGGAGCTGGGGAAGGGCCTGGATTCTATGATTTTATGATTCTAGGAATGGCTGAGGGACCTGGGGCTGTTCAGCCTAGAAGAGGGGAGGCTGAGGGGAGACGTCATCACTCTCTGCAGCTCCTGGAAAGGAGGTTGTGGTGAGGTGGGTGCTGGGCTCTTCTCCCAAGTAACAAGTGATAGGATGAGAGGAAATGGCCTCAAGTTGCACTGGGGGAGGTTTAGATTGGATATTAGGAAAAAATTCTTTACTGGAAGAGTGGTGGAGCACTGGCAGAGGCTGCTCTGGCCAGTGGTGGAATTCTCATCCTTGAAGAGGTTCAAAACACTTTTGGATCTGGCACTTCAGGACATGGTTTAGTAGGCACAGAGGTTATGGTGTGACATTTCATAATCTTGGAGGTCTTCTCCAACCTTAATGATTCTATGAACTTCCTACTCAAAAATGCTGAAAACACTATGGAAAATTATGCTATGCATAGTTATCTTATGCTTGGTTGCCATCTTTGCTGTATTCAGATCTCAGTTTCCTTAGGGTGTTTCTAAAAAAAAAAAGATGACTAAAACACTAACCTGTGCACATCTTTTTCAGAATATACACGGAGATCATCCTACCCAACAGCCTGAGAGGCAGGACTGCCAGCCAAATGTTCCAATACCAACTGCACAATGGAATCAGAAGGGAAATTCCAGCTGTGCACAGGCAGAGTGGATGTGTGCGTCAGTGACTGTACCCATGTGGGACTTCATGATTAGAATTTTACCCAGCAGGAAGCAGGGCAGATGGAATACATTTCATTACCAGCATAAAGATTTTTTAATTTAATGCATTCTTTTCCTGCTAGCATGTTAGAACTAATAAACAATCTGTTAAATAACAATGCAGTTGCACACATGCACATAGTACAAATATAAAATAATTACAGCATGTCACAGTGTGTGTCTGCTTGTGCAGGAAAACCAACAGCAACAGGTGAGAAGCACTGCACTGGGGATGCTGTTATTTGAGATGTGAACAAGCTCTGACCCGCTGACTACAGAAGAGGTGGCAGATGTATATGTAGACGTAGATAGTAGATAAGAGCATGAATCAGGTATCGTGTCCATTGATGCTAACAGACAGACATGATTTGGAGTCTCTATCACTATGACGGTTCCTGTTGACCTCCCCATGAAATTCTTGCACACAGAAGTCAGAGGTCTCCTTTGGCAGCACAGACCCTGCCGTCCTGCTGGATCCCCCAACTCGTACTGCCATGGATTTCCCCCTGCACAAGCCCAGGGCAACTTTCACCACTGCCTTCCATGTCCAGGCAAGTGTTCCTTGCCACAGCAAGGGTTCCTTCCCGGCTCTCAAGGAGATGGGACAGGCCTATGAGTTCCTCCTCTTGCATCCATCCCAGCTGCCAGCTGGGACTGCAGACTGGCAGAGGTAAACAAGATCACATCCTCCCCATCTACGGAAATCAGCTGGGTTGGCCAAACAGAGATGGTTCATGCAGCCTTCACTGCTTCCTAGTCTGCGGCCCCTCTGGTTAACCTTGCTCCAGCACCGGGCAGGTCAACATCCACTGAAGCAGCAGGCGCGGCAGTGAAGCACTGGGAGTCCCAGGCTACAAAGGCAACGTCTACACAGCGTGAACGGGAGAGGAGTCCAGTCACACTGGGCTGAGCCTGAGAGAAACCAGCAGGAAGAACGGCAACATAAAGTGATGCACTTGCAAGAGAAAGCCTGGGGCTGTTCCTGTTGGTACGTCTGCCCCATTGCACTGTCTTGGGGAAAAAAGAGGACACCACAGAGCACTGATTGTGCTCTGAATCTGTACCTGTCAGCTCTGAGACAAAGAGTTTCTTGCACACCACCTGTCCACATGCAATGCTGGTCACTCTTCAACATTCCCTGCCTGATCTGACCCAGAAGCTACTGAAAGTGTTTTAACTGCCACATCCCCAAGGGGACGAGGTCTCAACATACAAAGATCAGGACACACTCGGTGAGTTCAACAGACACGCTCGATCTGCACACCCTGAGCTGCGAACACCACGTCTCTGGCTGCACTGCAATAGTTGCTACTGCTCATCATCTTCTTTAAAAAACAGAAAAACCAGTACACTAACTTCATTGCCATGATGGCTGAAGGGGGCGAAACAAAATAAAACCCAGAACACCCTCAAACACAAAGAAAAGTGGGATGTATTTCAGACATTCTGCTAAAAGCATCTTCTGTTTTCTTTTTCTGGAAGAATCTAACCCATTCTATCATCATGATTTCTAAGAATAACTGTCTTGATAAACAGATAATCAAAGGAATCTGCCATTAATCTTACATAGCTGCAGCATATACACAACAGACCAAACTGCATTACACTGGAGTCAAAGAGAATTTCTTCTAGTTACAGCTTCCTGACAAGTAATCGGATATGACCATCCTCATCACAACTTCTGTGCGTTCGAGCAGCAGGGACACTGACAGAAGTGCAGGGCTACAGGGAGCAGGGCCCTGATGCACCCATTCAACCCTGCCATGTATCACAGAGCCCACTGACACCACCACTACCCAACAAACAGAAGCTGAATTCAGACAAATCCAAACAAGCAACACAAGGTCCGAGTCTCTACCTCCAAAAGTGCTTTGATGTTAACAGCTTACCTATGGCTATGACGGATTCTCTTACATGAAATCTCTTAAATTAACATTGGGAATCCTTTGAAAAGATCCAACCTAGGTCAGGAACAAGTCAGACTTGCATTGTGCAGGAACTTGCACTGACTGTCATGATCCTTTAAAATAAAACCAACCAACCAAAACCCCCAAACAAAGTATGAAGGGGTGCAAAGTATCTCTAACCAGTCAGGAACTGGTTTCAGAGCACTGACAAACAAACTACGTTACCTTGTTTACATCCAAATACTCTAACTTTGGCACTTCGGCTGTCTCTTGCTCCTCACTGCTTCCTTCATCAATGTCACTATCTTCATCCTGTGTGGAGTCTCTCTTCTGCTCCGTGGAAGAAGGCTTGGTGCTCTTTCTGTCAGGATCTATCTCCCCTGGTTTCCCAGCCATGCTGGGCTTCTTTTGCTCTGCACCTTCCTCGCTGGGGAACGCTTCCCCTGCCACGCTACAAGAAGGGCTGTCAATGCCACTGTCTCTGTTGGGAATTTTACCATTCCCGGTCAGTTCTGCAGTTGAGTCTTTATTGCCGAGCTCTCCAGAGGGCTCATTGCTCACAGTCACAGCAGTACAGTCTTCATGGCTTCTGTTATCACCTATGCTTAGCTCTTTAATTTTCATTATGTCTGTGTTGGATAGATCTGTGCTGCATGGTATGTCTGGCTCGTTTTCATCCGGTTCACTTCTTTCATTCGTGGAAGAGCCACTGGAAGGCACCATGTCACAGTCACACAAGCTCGGCTGTTTGGACGAGTCCAGGCCAGGTTCCATCTTAAGAGCTAAATTTAGCTGGTTTCTCTGAAGAATATGTACAGGTTGCCTGTGGGCAAAGAGGAGGTACCATGGTCAGTCATAGTAACACTTAAAGTTTCCAGAAGTGCCCCAAAAGACAGAGCACCTGAGTGTCACTTGATTCCACCGGTATTTCTTGCACGCCCCTGGCGATCCTAGGAGGCAAGTGTATGAGGTGTAGTAGAATCACAGAATGGTTTGGGCTGGAACTGACCTTAAAGCCCATCCAGTTCCACCTCCCTGCTGTGGGCAGAAACGCCTCCCACTGGACCAGGTTGCTCAAAGTCCCATCCAGCCTGGCCTTGAACACCTCCAGGGATGGGGCAGCCACCATTTCTCTAGGCAACCTGGGCCAGGGCCTCCCAAAACTCACAGAAAAAGTAAAATTAATTAAATTAATATTTATTAAAATATTCCAACCCACAATTTCCAACCAAACCATCCCACCCGTAGCCATATATTCTACTGATATGGTACCACTAGAATCCGAGACCTTCAACATTCCCCACACTACTCTGAAGAACAGTCACGTTTGAAGGTCTGAGGAGGGGGGAATCATGTAGGGGCTGACAGAAAAGCTGCGGAGGGGCTCCTGGTCAGGGAGTGCAGGGGTAGAAAAAAGGGGAATGGTTTAACGCTGAAAGAGGAGATTGAGATGAGATCTGAAGAAGAAATGTTTTGCTGTGAGGGTGGGGAGGCCCTGGCCCAGGATGCCCTGAGAAGTGGTGGCTGCCCCATCCCTGGAGGGGTTCAAGGCCAGGCTGGATGGGGCTTGGAGCAACTTGATCCAGTGGGAGGTGTCCGTGCCCGTGGCAGGGGATTGGAATTGGATGGGCTTTGAGGTCCCTTCCAACTCAAACCATTCCATGATTCTATGACTCTGTCTTTTAAAAGTAGCATTTCGTTGTTGGTTTGATTAAAAAGGAACTCACATTCTTTAAAGAGAATAAAGGGTAAATTATTTTCTGCCCAATAGAGGACAGTTTTGAAGCACAAGAAGGCACTACCTTCTCTTTTTAAACAATACGTTCCCAGACTCACCCAGGTGATAACTCACAGTGTCTCTGTCTCCACCTCCCTCTTTATTAAAAAAATCACTTAGCTCCATCTGGCACATCCGGTCTTCAGAAATACTTTTTATGTGTTCATAAAACAGGTTGGTTTTACAGCAAAATACATCTACTTTATCCTATTTAATATCTTGTATGTAAACTTTCAGAGGAAATGCTGTTCTCCGTGACACACTTTCCCAGTGAACCCATAGTTCAGCTCTCCCTTGCCCCTGAGAAGCAGGCTAACAGCACGCTTGATGCTTTCTGAACCTTAGACAGAAAACTAAGCTATTTTACACCACAGTAACCAAGTTCCTATAATGCAAAAACCAGTCCCAATTCAACATACTGAAAGCAGACTCTGGGCTGCTTATTTCTGGTGGAACGCTTACCAAGTGCAACAGCTCTTAACCTCCTTCCAAAAAAAAAAGCTATTGAAATGCATGCTTTTATTAAAAACACAAACCGCGTAGTCAGTCAAGTTTTTCAGTTCCAGTAGAAAACATCCTGAGAGCAGTTTCTACAGGACAATTACAATTAATATTTTCTGTTGTTAAATTCTAAGTTTAAAATACAGAAAAGAGAGATTAGAACAGAGCTGGTAAGGCTATACTTACCTAATACTTTCGAATTTTTCAATGAGGGTGTTGACTCCTGCTGATATTGGTATTTCTTCCTCTCCAGGCACTAAGCTCCTCAATGACTTGGGATCAGCTGGCAAAGGTCGAGAAGGTGCAGGAGGAATTCTTTCCTGCCCAGGTTTGAGATGGACAGGCTTAGGAGGTACTAATAAAAGAGAGAGAAAAAAAGGGGACACTCAATCTCCATCTTCTTTATCCTGACTGGGAACAAAATCCAAGTACTCGATGTGGAACAAAGAGCGTCCATTCCTTCACTGGCCTTGATAAACTGCCTCGATGCAGCCCCGAAGTGCCTCTTACACCAAACCAAACTGCTCTATGCTAGAGAAAAAATGACAGGCTGCTGGTTTGTATTTCTACAGCCATAGAAAACACGTTAATCAACAGAGTGGCTCACAGAACCTCACCGCTTCCTTGTTACTAAACAGGATGCGCAGTTCACACTTGGGTTTTGCAAACGTGCTCACCATCTCCATCACACTGATGCCTGTCCCCTCTCCTGGCTTTTCAACACTCAGGCACTCTGTTCAGTCCCTTACACTGGGGGTGTGTGGGGAGAAAAACAAACCACCAAAACCCAACCCCACCATGGATTTCAGCGCCTTGTGCTTTCTTGGTTGAAAATGCCACAGGCAGAACATAATCGCTTTTCTTCCTTTCGTCCTCCCTCCCCCATCTCTTCTGTGGTGCAGGCTTCATAAATTTCCTTCCTCTTTCGGCTCTACATTGCATTATATACGATATAAATAAAACATTCACTCTATGAACATACACATTCTGCTTAAGGATTCACAGCGAGGTGAGAGGACAAAGTTTAATACAGTATTTTTAAAACATGTAAGTAATTGAAATGTAATTTTTAAGAATTTATTCAGACCTTCTATTGATTGCACAGTAAATGGTTTTGGAAATGCGCAAGCAGTAACCCATGGCAACAGGTTCACGTGCTGTTATACTTTCATACAGCAAAAGCAACCTCACAAACCCCACGTGGGCAGACCTGACGCTGGAAGGCAGGAAAACCAACTGTGCAATTCCTCCCAGCACACACATTACTCAGAGCAGCACTGCCAAGTATTCCCTGTGCTCTGGACTATCCTGAGAACTCACACACAAAATGAGGAAACTCTAATTACGTGTTTCATGAAACAACATTTTCAACAACAATTGACTGGAAGTACTTCCCAGTTTTAAATGGTCCATATGGCACATCAGCATAATGTGATTAGTGCTGTGATGGAGCTTTAATTAGCAACTGTTCTGAACAGAATTTCAGAGTTACTTTATTTAGCTGGTTAAACTGAGACACGTGCACCTGAAAACTCAGTTCTCCCTGTCCTTGCTCTGCAGAAGGCTCTGCTTCTGTTCTGAGCTTATCAGAGAGCGCAGGAATAGTATGAGAGGAACAGTTTTCCAATGAAAGAGGGGAGATTGAGATGAGATCTTAGGAAGAAATGCTTTCCTGTGAAGGCGGGGAGTCCCTGGCCCAGTGGGAGACAGGGTTGGAACTGGATGGGCTTTGAGGTCCCTCCTAGCCCAAACCATTTCATGATTCTAGGATCAGCCCAGATGCACCCCCTGCTCCAGCTATGGATGTTCATTGGCTGAGGGCACAGACAAAGGACTGGTAAAGAGTTTCTGAACTCTGAGTAGATGTCGGATTGTAAACTACCCTACACTACCAAGTTTATTTCAGCACCAAAGAATAAAATCAAATCTTTTAAGGATCTGGGCTTTAATGGGACTGCTCAAAGATCTGGAATTCCCGTCTTAAAATAAAGGTGTTCCACTTCAATTTTGAAAACATTGCCACAAAACTAATCTTTCACAGCAGGAACAGGTAAGCAGGGAAAGAAAATCACCTGGCACAGAAAGGGGATGGGGAAGTGCTCTGTTGTGTACACTGGGTTTTCACTTGCACACAACATAATCAGTGAGTGCCTGACCACATTTCTCCTTGCAACAACAAAACAACCTAGGAAAAAAGTATCCAAGCAACCACTTGGCTTATCTGGCCAAAAAAGGTGAGCTCTGGGTCCTTCGCAGAGTCATAGAATCATTTATTTTGACAGTTTCATTTTCCTAGAGAGCCATGAAGTGTTCTCCTTTCTTTACTGTGCATGCAGCCCACCCAGTAAGAGAAGACCAATGAACTCCACCAGGGAGAAAATCTACAGTCGACTGAAGCAAAGACAAAAATATTGTGCCATCTTCTCTTCCTTGCAAAGTATTGGACATATTGGTCTCTACCACCATATATAAGCTAACTGCTAAGTAGTTTTATAATAAAGAAGTGAAGTGAAATAATCAAATAATTATTTCACAGAATCATGGAATTGTTTGGGTCAGTAGGGACCTCAAAGCCCATCCATTTCCACCCCCTGCCGTGGACAGGGAAACTTCCCACTGAATCAGGTGTCTCAAAGCCTCATCCAACCTGAATGGGGCAGCTACCATTGTCCTGGGCATCCTGGGCCGGGGCCTCCCCACCCTCACAGCAAAACATTTCTTCCACAGATCATATCCCAATCCCCCCTCTTTCAGATGAAAGCCAATCCTCCTTTTCCTGTCCCTGCACTTCCTGATCAAGAGCCCCTCCCCAGCTTTCCTGGAGCCCCTTTCAGTACTGGAAGCTGCTCTAAAGTCTCCCCTCTCAAAGGCTTCCCTAAGAGGTTCTCCAATGTTGGATAAAATGGAAATAAGAAAACCTTACTAGATGTACTTGAACCTTAGAACGTAAAAGGAACTTTGCTGTGACTTAAAATTAAACCAGTTCATGAAACCCTTGACACTTCCCATGTGACAGACACTTGCACAGTCGCTAGGAGGACAAAGCCACTTGCCTTGGGGTTTCTGTGGAGGATGCATTTTGGCCAGCGGAGCTTTGGTTTTGGGCTTCCTTCCAGTTTGATGGATACATTGTGCCGGGCTGATGTGCTGCAGTTCCCCACACGCTTCCAACGCTGGATTGGAGTCAATGTGACATTTGATTTGAAAAGGAGAACAAGGGCAACCTGAGAGAGGGGGAAAAAAAAGCCAGTATTTATTGCATTCTATTAATCCTGAAGAAAATATCTACCACTTATAGAAGCACATCACTCATCCATGTTCCTGAGGAAAGGGAGAGGGTGGAAGATGGGCGAGTCACTCAGAAGTTATTACACAATATATCCAGCCCTAACAATCATGTCAAACTAGCTGGCTGGTAAGATAGCCAGCACGCCTGTAATTCTATCTTTAATTATTTACTTATTTCTTAACTATGGACTCTGCAAATGATAGAGTAAATACAAAAAATAAAATCCATTTCAAAAGGATTTCTCCAAACAGAACACAAGTGCCCCAGCTCATCGCATGGTGTTATTCACTAAAATACACTTAAGTTGCAGTGAGTTAGAAACGTGTCCCATGCTGGGGGATTGGTACAAGCACCATTCCTGCAGGCGATCCAAGCATTCAGTCTGCATTTCACTGCTGCTTATTATTTCTCCTTACATAAAACATTAACATTCCTTCAAACAGCTCCAGTCTAAAAGACGCCATTAAGATATGATCCGATGGGAAAACAGAGAAAGAACTGATTAGTGTGTTTGTCTTTTAATTTTACATTCTTCATTCATTTCTGTGGGCACTGGGGAAATAAACCCACAGACTCGACATTGTGTTTTTTGATTTTGGATATTCTGGATTTGCAGCAAGCCCACAGCTGCGTTAAACCATCACGCCAGCTCCACCAGTGTGCCATAAGAAGGCACAACAAACAGGAGTTTGAAAAGGACTGTGATTTAAAATTGCTGCATATGAACACCTGCACACATACACTTCCAGCAGTTCTTTGGAGCAGAAAACTTACCAAAAGTAGACATTTGAACACTAATCCATAAAAAAACCAGCAAAGAAAACACAACAACCATTCTTTCGGTATTCCCACTCTAAAATGGACGAGCTGGAATTGCCAGCATCTGGCTGGAGCAAGAGGTGACCTGCATCACATGGAAAGGGTTCATCTGAATGGGTAAAAACTCCCCCTTCCCGCGATGTGTTCAAGAACACGGCATTAGCGTCACAAACACAACCTGCTCCTGCCCAGACTTCTATTAAGATCAAAAACCTGAACTGACACACACCTCCATCCACATCAACTAAATCACCCAGGGTTTATACTAATGGCATTAAATCAGGATGTGACCTTTTGAATAAAGACTTTGCAATCTGAGCTGCACAGACCGCTTGCAAAGATGAACTGGGAGCTGGCCTCAAAATGCAGGGATTTCCACAGCAATACCGGTTTATTTTTTTTAAAGGACTATGATTAAAGTCAATTTTGCTGACAAGAAAAGATTCAGATGGCACAAATCTATTTACTGATCTCTGACACCCAAATACACAAGCCCCGAATTCCAGCTGCCAGTTGTGGCTGTTGAAGCTTCGTTAGCATTTCTACCATAAAATCAGCTTTTCAGCCGATTTGAGAGGAGCTATTAAACCATCCTGCTAGCCGAAACCAGGAATTTATAAGTACTAGGTTTTATTCAAATACAATTTCACTTATCAGGAAAATGCAGTGAAAACAGAGTGGATACTAGAGCAGATTAACAGATTCTTGCAAACACACCACGGAAAGCGTTTAAGCCGATGGCTCAGCTCTGGGTACCAAGAGCTTCCTGGGACAGCAACCGCAGTGCTGCGACGGGTCACCTTTGTAGGGAAAGGACTGAGACTTCTTCCTTTTAACAGTGGCTGAGCACAGCGACAAATTAAGATTAAGGGAAAAGCTCTCATCCTAGACAATAAACAGGGCAGTGTACATAAAGAGTGTCCTTCAGCAGGTACTAACCAACACCTGCAAATGGAAGGCAATCCAGCAAAGTTCATAGACTGATGGCATCATGGAATGGTTTGGGCTGGAAGGGACCTCCAAGTCCATCCATTCCACCCCCTGCCATGGGCAGGGACACCTCCCACTCGATCAGGTTGCTCAAAGCCCCATCCAGCCTGGCCTTGAACCCCTCCAGGGATGGGGCAGCCACCACTGCTCTGGGCAACCTGGGCCAGGGCCTCCCCACCCTCACATTTCTTCCTAAAATCTCATCTCAATCTCCCCTCTTTCAGCAGAAAACTATTCACCCTCCTCCTGTCCATGCATACCCTTATTAAGAGCCCCTCCCCAGATTTCCTGGAGACCCTTTCAGTACTGGAAGCTACTCTAAGGTTTTCCCTGCAGCCTTCCCTTCTCTAGGATGGACAACCCCAACCCTCTCAGCCTGTCCTCGGATGGGAGGTGCTCCAGCCCTCGGATCATCCCCGTGGCCTCCTCTAGAATCACTCATTATGTTTGAAAACAAGTGAGAATCTGGTGTGGGTGGCAATTCCACACCCCAGGAGATGTGTTCCAGCAGAGACCCCCACATTTTTTCTTATGTGCTCCAGCTATAAGACAACAAAAACTAAAGAAGACCAGCTCCTGCTGCAGCTCTCATTTCACAGCATAAAAAGCCATGCTCACAGGAACTGACCTCCCCCATCTCGCTTCCTACTACCAGTGTGGTTGGGTGACTCAAAGAACTTAAACATGACAATTGCCAGTGGAGGAGCTTCCTGAAGCAGAAGTTCCAGGAGGCTGCTGCGTGGCTGCAGTAAAAAGCTCTTTGGTTTAATGTTTCAGACTCCTCAGGAGCACCACAGACAGTATGTGGATGGTTCAGAAGCCTCAATGTTTCTGAAGAAGGAAGGAAGAGAATGGCAGCTCTGTTTAAAAAGCTTTCTGCTTCGATACAGGTCAATGTGAATGCAGGAGCAGCAGGAACAGGCCACAGATACCAAAAAAACCCAAACCCACAGCTCTAAACTCTCAGGCTGCTTCACAGCTCCTCTGGGAAGTGAAGAATCCCCTCCCTGGACTCGCTGGTCCCACTGCTTTGGGTGCAGCCCGGGACACAGCTGGCTTTCTGGGCTGCAAGCACCCACTGCCAGCTCACGTGAAGCTTCTCCTCCAACGGCAACCCAAGTCCTTCTCTTCAGGGCTGCTCCGAATCCTTCAGGGCTGCTCCAAATCCATTCTCCACCCATGCCATAGTTGTGCTTGGGATGGCCCTGACCCAAGTGTGTTGTCCTTGGCCTTGTTGAACACCATGAGGTTCTCACAGCCCCTCCTTTCCAGCCTGTCCAGGTCCCTCTGGATCCATCCCTTCCATCCAGAGCATAGGCCGCACCACACAGCTTGGTGTCATCAGCGAACTTGCTGAGGGTGCCCCAAAACTGACTGCTGTGGAACACCACTTGCCCCCAGTCTCCACTTGGACACTGAGTCACTGACCACAACTCTTTGAGTGCAACCACCCAGTCAATTCCTTGTACAACAAGTGGTCTATCTGTAAACCCATGTCTCTCCAATTCAGAGACCAGGATGTGGTGTGGGGCACTGGCAGACTCTTTTTATAAAAGACCATTCAGATATTCCACATTTTGCCAGAGTGAGAACGATGATGTCTGCCAAAATGGAATACAGGACCAAATCAACTCTCTGCCGACAGAAAAAAATTTAAAAAGCTTCCAGGAGAAAAAGACAGAATCTAGCATTAAGTCTATGGGAAGTAATTTCCCTCTAGAAAAAACTGATATTTATTATTTTATTATTATTTTATAGCAGGCTACCAAGCCAACTCTTGTCAAAAATGCGGCAAAGGGAAAAAAACAGCAGCTGTATGGGAGCAAGGACCAGCTCCTGGCCCTGGGGATGCTGGGGAAGCTGTAGGAGTGGAAGCAGCAACCAGAAAAGCATCTTAAAGAGAATAAAAACATACTCACTTAAAAGGAAAATGAGAAAGAACCCAAAATAAACCACTGCAGAACAGCTTCCCCTTCAGACCTGACAAGAGCCGCACTAATGCCTCAAAATAAAAATACATTTTCTTTTCCTGTATGGAACAAGATGCAGTGCTGCAGGCAGTGATCGCTTACCTCCACCTCCTGAGGTTATTAGTGACAAGGAAAAAAACACTGTCGTCTTCTTAAACCAAACTGAGCCTCTGCTCCCACTGCGGCCCCAGCTGGTCATACTGCCCAGCTCCAGCCTCCTTCAGCCACTGGAGCCATCCCAGATGTTGGGGTCACACCAAAACCTCTCCACTCAAAGGCACTCAGCTCCTCCCCTGTCCCAGGGACACCTCCCAGCCTCACACCAGTGCATTCCAGGGATGAGGGGCAGCAGGGAAGAAGCACCTCACTGTACACCTCTGTTCTCCAAGCACTGGATGAGGGTCAGTGCCAGGAGCAGAAGGCTCTGCATGTAATTATCTCTTGGTAGTAAACTTGTAATTGAATTTAATTGAAACTCTGTTGGAGTTCAGGTGGGTGCTAATGGATTAGTTTTGTTTTGGGGCTTTTTAAAACTATCCACGTGTGTTCTCCCTTGTGGCTTCATGCAAATATTTTGATTTCTACCTCAGATCTCTGTTCCTGTGTCCACAATGCGGCTACCTGACCTCCAACAATGAACTGGAAAGTCACTGGCGTGGCCAGTGTCCTCATCAAAATGTGTGCTGGTCCATGTTGGCCAACTGTCAGCTCTCAAAGCTATTCTGTGACAAACCTGTAGCAAAGGAATTCTTTCTTATTTTTCTTATATACTGTACCCCCATGGAGAATATCTGTGCATCCTTAGCGTTCATCTCCACAGCTGACTCACACAGGCATCCATCAGTAATGATGTCAGTGCAACAACATGCCTATCGCTCCCTGGAATCTCAATGCCCCATCTCTGGAGGTGTTCAGGGCCAGGTTGGGTTGGGCTTTGAGCAACCTAATGCAGTGGGAGATGTCCCTGCCCCAAAGCAGGGTCCCACAGAGCAGGCTGCACAGGACCTGGGTGGACTGCCTCCAGCAATGGACACATATATATTGGTCCGGCATCTATAATAATATTTTTTTTCCAATTTAATACAAGTATAATGAAAAAACAATGTACATGGTTCTTTCTCAATTAAGGAACACTTTATTGAGAAAAAGATTCAGAAGAAAACAGTTTCTTTCTGTCTGGTGATGTTGAACATGGGCAGGAACTGGGGTGGAGCAAACAGGTCACTGTAGTCTCCTTTGCTGCACATCAGGCCATCAAGGGGCCAGAATGGCAACCACAGTTTGGAAAAGCCCTTAAAAGCTGAGACAGCATGAGGAGGCTAAAGGAAAAGCATTCTTAGTCCTGTGCCACTGCCTCACGCCTCAACTTCTAGCAGAGCCACCCCACAAGGCTACTGGAAAGCCTCAGAGTGGTCCAGATACCGAGAGCCGCAATACCATTCTTGGAGACTTTGGGCAGACCAGAACGATGCCCAAAGGTCCATGTCACCCGGCACTGGTTACCAGCTAACGAGAAACACCATCCTCACCACCAGCTATGCAGCTGCAGGCTCTGCACACTGCTCCCACCCGAGACTCACGCTGCAGGTACAGCCTGCAGGTTATTCCGCAAGCGCGTCACACTGGTGCTCTCGATGTCCAGTTCTGTGGCACTCCCACCGCCCAGGGAACTTGCAAGCACACTCTGTACTTTGCAGGGGGAGGAACCGAGCACAAAGCATTATTCCCCTTGCACTGACACCTCTTCAGCCTAGGTCAATGCTGTTTCACCCCACGATCCACGGTCTCGAAGGACCAAAGTGAGAGCAAGGAAAAGAACCTAGAAAGGTTAAAGGTGTTCCACAGACAGAACACACACATAAATAAGTCAAAGGAGACTGAAAACTACTGAAATGGCTCCAGCATTTTGGATCCCAGAGTGGATGCGGGATAGTACAAAGCATCCTTTCTACTGATTCCAGCCTGGCAAGCTCCAAAGAAACCCACAGCAGGTCCAAGGCTGCAACACAGAAAAGAGCTGCAGTAAATTGAACTTGGCTGTGGTTGTCCCAGTAGAAATCCAGTTAATTTATTGTATCTGCAGCGACCATTTCATCTCTCCTGTAATCTGTAATTGCACTTTTATCTACTGCCTGGCTACAAGATGTGCAAACAAGGGTATTTTGTAAGCACTGAAGTAATTATTTAGGACAATCACAAAGAATGAAATCCTTGAGACTGGCTGCTAAATTTTCATTCTAAAGAAAACGCATATCACGCTGATCTCAAAAAATGCATATAAATGCAGAGCTAATATGGATAAATACATCCATGTTACTTGCACAGGATATATCTGAATATAGAAGAAGCATTTGATGAGCTCTTCTATAAACAGCTGGGGTTAATCTCTAGATCGATGCCTCTCGTTCTTGTGGGAGACTGCAATCTTCCTGATATCTGCTGGGAGTACAATAGAGCAGAAAGGAAGCAGTCTAGGAGGTTCCTGGAGTGCGTGGAAGACAACTTCCTTGCACAGCTGGGGAATGAACCAACAAGGGAGGGTGCCCTCCTGGACCTGCTGTTGGTGAACAGAGAAGGCCTTGTGGGGGATGTGGCAGTAGGTGGATGCCGAGGACAAAGTGATCATGAGATGATAGGGTTTTCTGTTCTAGGTGAAGTGAAGAGGGTGGTTAGTAGGACAGTAGCATTAAATTTCCAGAGGGCAGACTTTGATCTCTTCAGAAGGTTGGTTGGCAAAGTCTCATGGGAGACAGTACTCAAGGGCAAGGGAGCCCATGAGGGCTGGGAGCTCTTCAAAAAGGAAATCCTAGCAGCTCAGGAGAAAGCCATCCCCGTGTTCTGGAAAAAAAGCCATGTGAGAAAACCAACTGGAGAAAACCAGCTTGGTTGAAGAGAGAGATCTTGAGTGATATCAAGAAGAAGAGAAACGTTTATGGGCTCTGGAAGAGGACACAGGCCTCTTGGGTGGACTACAGGAGGGAAGTGAGACTGTGTAGAGAAAAAATCAGAAGGGCTAAGGCTCAATTAGAAATCAGATTGGCAAAGTCTGTGAAAGATAACAAAAAATCCTTCTATAAATATATAAATAATAAAAGGAGGACTAGGGAGACCATGCAGTCCCTATTGGTCGCAGAAGGAACAACAGGGACAGGGGATGAGGAATAAGGCTGAGGTACTTAATGTCTTCTTTGCCTCAGTCTTTAATTGTAAAGAAAGTCGTTCCGTCTGTGTACAAACCCAGGAGCTAGAGGAGCAAAATGAGGCTCCCATGATCCAAGAGGAGGTGGTCAGAGCCTTGCTAGCCCAACTAGACACCCACAAGTCTATGGGGCCGGATGGGATTCACCCAAGGGTATTGAAGGAGCTGGCGGGTGTGCTGGCCAAACCCCTTTCCATCATCTTCCAACAGTCCTGGAAGACTGGGAAGTCCCACTGGACTGGAGGCTGATGTTGTGCCCGTCTACAAGAAGGGTCGCAGGAAGGATCCAGGGAACTCCAGGCCTGTCAGTCTGACCTCAGTGCCAGGGAAAGTCATGGAGCAGGTGATCTTGAGTGCTACCATGAAGCACATGCAAGAGAACCGGCTGATCAGGCCCAGTCAACACGGGTTCACAAAAGGCAGGTCTTGCCAAACTATCCTGATCGCCTTCTATGACAAAGTGACTCGGCTGCTGGATGAGGGAAAGGCTGTGGATGGATCTTCCTGGACTTCAGCAAAGCCTTTGACGCAGTTTCTCCCAGCATTCTGCTTGAGAAACTGTCACCTCTGGGCTGGACAGGCGCACACTCTCCTGGGTGGAAAACTGGTTGGGTGGCCGGGCCCAGAGAGTGGTGGGAAATGGAGTTAACTCCAGCTGGAGGCCAGTGACAAGTGGTGTCCCCAGGGCTCAGTGCTGGGTCCAGCCCTGTTCAATGTCTTTATCAATGACCTGGATGAAGGCATCGAGGGCACCCTTAGCAAGTTTGTGGATGACACGAAGCTGGGTGGAAGTGTTGATCTGCCGGAGAGTCGGGAGGCTCCAAAGGGATCTGAACAGGCTGGATCCATGGGCTGAGACCAATGGCATGAGGTTTAACAAGGCCAAATGCCGGGTCCTGCACTTGGGGCACAACAACCCTCTGCAGTGCTACAGACTAGGAAAAGTCTGTCTAGAAAGCTGCCTGGAGGAGAAGGACCTGTGGGTGTTGGTTGACAGCGACTGAACATGAGCCAGCAGTGTGCCCAGGTGGCCAAGAAGGCCAATGGCATCTTGGCTTGTATCAGAAACGGCGTGGCCAGCAGGTCCAGGGAGGTTCTTCTCCCTCTGGACTCGGCACTGGTGAGACCGCTCCTCGAATCCTGTGTTCAGTTCTGGGCCCCTCACCACAAGAAGGATGTTGAGGCTCTGGAGCGAGTCCAGAGAAGAGCAACAAAGCTGGTGAAGGGGCTGGAGAACAGGCCTTATGAGGAACGGCTGAGAGAGCTGAGGGGTGTTTAGCCTGGAGAAGAGGAGGCTGAGGGGAGACCTCATTGCTCTCTACAACTACCTGAAAGGAGGTTGTGGAGAGGAGGGAGCTGGGCTCTTCTCCCAAGTGACAGGGACAGGATGAGACGGAATGGCCTGAAGCTCCGCCAGGGGAGATTTAGGCTGGACATTAGGAAAAAATTTTTCACAGAAAGGGTCATTGGGCACTGGCAGAGGCTGCTCAGGGAGGGGGTTGATTCACCTTCCCTGGAGGGGTTTAAGGGACGGGTGGACGAGGTGCTGAGGGGCATGGTTTAGTGTTTGATAGGAATGGTTGGACTCGATGATCCGGTGGGTCTCTTCCAACCTGGTTATACTATGATTCTATGATTCTATGATTCTATGATTTGTGTTTAGAATTATATTGCATAAAATAGCATTTACTGCATGGTAGTCACTGCATCGATAATTACTGGTTTTCATGAAATTTCTGCATCATTGTTCCATTTTGTCTTTTTCTTGATGGAGAAAACGCACACAATGCATGCATGCTGGCAAAGCTGGATTATTAAGGAGAAAGGACAACAGGAAATAATAAAGGCATTTAAAACCACAAGACATGACAGAAAAGTTAGAAGCTATTAAGAAAAATGTGAGGAACTTTCATTGTAGAAGAAAATCAGTAAAAAAAAAGAGATTTCAGATAATGACTGACTTTTGTAATGAATTAATAATTCTGAGCTCTTATAAACATTGGCAGTGAAAGTATAATATATTTCATATACTCATGGAATCACAGAATGGTTTAGGTCTGAAGGGACCTCAGAGCCCATCCAGTTCAACCCCCTGCCATGGGCAGGGACACCTCCCACTGGATCAGGGGCTCCAAGCCCCATCCAACCTGGCCTTGAACACCTCCAGGGATGGGGCAGCCACCCCTGCTCTGGGCAACCTGGGCCAGGGCCTCCTCACCCTCACTGCAAAATATTTCTTCCTAATATCCAGTCTAAACTTCCTCTACCTCAGATGCTCAGAGCTCAGATCAAGTAGGTTTGGTCTTCAGAGAGGATGCAAACAAGTTGATTTAGGAGTCACCACCATCTCAATATCTGGGATCAGGAATGAAGTCTCTGTTCTCCTCAGGAAGATGGACCACATTGCAAGAACATCATTACCATCACCACACCATAGGCATTCGATGACCTCTTACAGAGAGATCAAAGAAAGCCCTGCCCTTGGGAATCAACAGCTACTAGGTCAAAGCCAAGCTATATGAGCAGAACTTAAATAAACCTTTCTGAGTAGCCCCAAGCCACCACATACACACTACACCCATCCCTTCAGCACGTCTAGCAGCCAGCAGAGAGGATGCAGTCAGGACGCTTATTCCAACCTGAGCAACATTTAAAAGAGCTTCGGCTGTGCTGGGGAGGGAAGAACGTATGCACAGAGAAAGCACTCAGCCACATGGTCCTCCCTGTGATCTGAGTCAAGGCAGGGAGAATTTGGACTGTAGAGGTCTAGAAATTCATTCTGGCTTGAATTGAAGGTCGTTTTTTCCCCTATGTCTAATTTTTCTTTGTTTGAGGAAGAAAGGAGACTACAAAGTTGGGAACTCCCTGGAATAAGCAGATGATGCACTGGAAACACTCAGAGGCTAAGACAACAAACAGTAACAATCACAAGTTATAGCTGGGTATCAAACTGAGGAGATGGAAGATCAGCCAGTCAGTAAGAGAGGAGCGTGAGTGGGCAGCAACAACGTGAAATACTATGCTCCCATTTAACCTTCCTTTGCTTTCCCTTGCAAGGTGGCTGGAGAAATTAGTATTTTAAGTTGCCTATGGGTAGCACTTGGCACCATTTAACAGAGATGCAGACCAACCAGCTGTTGAGCAGCACAGGGAGTTTTTTCATTCCTTTTTACTAGGTGCAAATCCATATTCCACCTGACACTACAACATCAGACAGAAATCAGCAATAAACACTCCAGAAGTCAGCAACAGGAAAAAAATGCCTGTATGCATTTATTGCCTGTAAACAACACAAACAACTGTCTGCCTTCTCCAATGCTGACTCCAGACAGGAGGGATGTGGCACAAAACCCAGAGCAGTGGTGGCTGCCCCATCCCTGGAGGGGTTCAAGGCCAGGTTGGATGGGGCTTGGAGCCCCTGATCCAGTGGGAGGTGTCCCTGCCCATGGCAGGGAGTGGAACTGGATGGGCTTGAGGTCCCTTCCAACCCAATCCATTCTATGGTTCTGTGATTCTAATGCACACCAGCCTGGCACTCCTAGTTTCAGCAGCTCAGCAAGTTGCTGCCTCCTCCGCAGACCTGCCAGCACCGCCTGTGTGATCACAGGGAACAAGAGACCTCAAACTGACACATTTTATCTCAAAAGTGGGGCACCCTTAACCACTGAGGATCTGAGCTGACAGATGGAAACTCGCTGTTCTGCCAGAATTTGGTCACAGACAGTTGCATTCCTGGATTCTAGAAAGGTTAAAAATACTCATTTGGGTTTAGCGCATTCCTTAACTTAGGACAAATGAAAAGAATAGGGGGCAAAGCCCAAACAAACCCAACCCCCCAAACTTCAACACAAGCAACCCAAAGCCACTACCAGTGCCTTGGCTACTTCAGTTCAATTCACATTTTCACAGTACCCAAGAACAGACCTAAATGCGCACAAAGATTCTGTATCATGCACTGCAAAGCCTGCATTTAACCCACTTTTCTCACTTGATTTGGAAGTTAAAATTGGGAGGAAGGAGTAGAAATCATTCCTGGAGAGTTTTCAAATGTTCTGTTTCCTAAATGAAAAGGAGAATTTCCTTAAAGAACTTGATGGAGTGAAGTCTCCTTAAGCAAAAATACAACTCCTACAAGTGGCACACTCCTCCACAACCAAAGGAGAATCAATATTTTACTATTTGCAAGGATGAGGAGTAACGGGTTTAAGCTGAAAGAGGGAAGATTTAGATGTGATATTAGAAAGAAATGTTTTCCTGTGAAGGTGATGAGGCACTGGCCCAGGTTCCCCAGGGAAGTTGTGGGATCCCCACAGCCTTCTCTTCTCAAGGCTGAACAACCCCAACTCTCAGTCTGGCATCATACAGGAGGTGCTGCAGCCCTCGGATCACCTCTGTGACCTCCTCTGTCCTTGCTCCAACAGCTCCATGTCCTTCCTGTGCTGAGGACTCCAGAACTGGATGCAGGGTTCCAGGTAGGGTCTCACCAGGATGCAGCCGAAGGGCAGAATCCCTTCCCTTAACTGCTGGTCCCACTGCTTCGGATGCAGCCCATCATCCAGGCCTCAATGAAACCATGTGAAATCTGGTAGACCTGGGTGGCTCTCATTAGCTCCTTCATTTATATCCAGTCTAATTCTCATTATTATTAAAATCACAGGTTAATTTGTGGCAAAGGTATGTTACTCTCATCTCTCCAAAACATATATCAATTCTTCCTCTGTCTTGACTTCCCTTGACAATTTTAACACATGAAGTGGGCAGATCTGGCAGCACGAAACCCTTCTTGGGCCAATGCCATCATGCAGTCTGCAGCCAGCAGCCTGCGACAGGGCTGCCAGTGACAAAACATTCCAGCTCCTGCAGCCCCTGTCTGAGATACTCCTTTTGTTGATGGCCAGCTCCCTCCGCATTGAAGAGAGCTGATGGTCACACTGGCTGCATTTCACATACCGGATACATTTCTATTCTTCCCCTAATTACGATGGGCAGTACTTTACATACAGCAATGGATCTGTCCATATTTGTCAAAGGAATTCTTCTCCCGCCAGTATATCTAATGTTTCTTTTCCCCTCACTGCTGAAGCTGCTGATACCATGTTAATAAGCTGGTGAGACTTTAAGACCCATGTTCTCGTGCCTCACTTCTCTCTGCTTTCCTCGGCTGAGCTCTGTCCTCACCACACGAGCACACATCATGGGTCACAGGAGTGGGGGCGGCATGGCACTTGCCGCTGCTTTCAGCAGGAAGACTCTGAATTTGCACAGCCAAACTGTCTTTTGTCCATGGAATTGTGGGTTTTGATCCACAAACACAATGCAAAGTCTGCAACTTTAAATGAAGGCTGTCAACCAGTTATTCTGAAGAACTCCTTAAAACCACAAGCAACACCATGGAAACAACACAATGGAGTGAAAAATATTTTTTAAATGAAGCTGAAGTCAGTGAAGAGAGAGCACACGGTACTGTTTTTCCTCTGTGCTCCATCCAGTTACTGAGCCAACAGGTAACCCAACGCTGGATATCACTGCCCTAAGCAGAAAACGTGCCATGTTCAAAGACCCCAGGAAGCATGGCTTTGTTTTCTTAAACACGTTTCTTTTGAGCTTTTTCAATTCTTTGTTTTCTTTAAGGCCAGGACCACTTTCTCTCCACCCCTCACCTGCCAGCGCTCTGACACGAACCCCTCCACATACAGCACTGCCACCCCACCCAATGGAGCTTATCCCTCCTCTCTGGGCACACTTCAGACCAGCAGCAAACACACAGCCTAAAGAACTTCCATGTCACCCTAGATTTACTTAAGTGGCTTAGAATAAACCCATTTCACATTAATTTAATAAATAGATTCATATCCTACTTGAGAGAGCTCTTCTGTTGGCTGCCACACACACAAGGATGAAGAAAATCCCCAGGATTCCTGACCTCGAAATACCCTCCCAGATCACCTCTCTCCCTTCCTCAGAACATGAATGAGCACTCGCTCCCACCACCGTACCTGGGGCACGCTCCGCGGGACAAGGGCAGGAACAAATGAAGATGTTTGAGTACTTTAGCTGTCAGCTGATTACTTCAGGGCGCCAGGCTGTCAGATTCTATTGCTACCTATTTTAAATACTGGTGACAAAAGCCAATGAAACATTGCATCAGCACACAGGGACAGGCACAGGAGGCTGCTGCTCACCTTTCAGAGGGTAGAAAGGAGTGATTTTCATGTAAAAGCCAGCACTCTCTCTCAAACCAAGGTTACAGACATTCTCTCAGAACTCTTCATTTCAAAAGCAGCGCATACAGCTACACCTGAACTTTGTGAACATTTTGTCTCTCTCAAAGATGTCACCATTTAATCAGGAATGTCCCAGTCTTGATCAACTTATGCTAAAAATCATTGCAAATTAAAATCATTATGAAAGTAGGAAGATGTGAACATCACAGTGCATATAGCAAAGCATGCTCCTATGTTTTATTTTAAAGTTTAACATTTTGTGGGCCTACAGGAAAGCTGGGGAGGGGCTCTTCATCAGGGAGTGCAGCAATAGGTTGAGGGAAAATAGTTTTGAGCTGAAACAGGGGAGATAGAGATGAGGTGTTTTGCTCTGAGGGTTGGAAGGCCCTGGTCAAGGTTGCCCAGAGAAGTCGTGGCTGCCCCATCTCTGGAGGTGTTCAAGGCCAGATTCAATGGGGCTTTGATCCATCCGATCCAGTGGGAGGTGTCCCTGCCCATGGCAGGGGTGGGACTGGATGGGCTTTGAGGTCCCTTCCAACCCAAGTCATTCCATGGTTCTGTGACTCTATGAAAGGAGCTAGACTGAGTAAGAAATGTAAACCTGCCAGTATGTATCCAGAGCTCCTGGATGGGCTTTGATGTCCCTTCCATCCATTCCATGATACTATTCCATGATACAAGTTGCCCAGTCACCATCCCTGGAGGTATTTAAAAGACTGTTAGATGAGGTGCTCAGGGACATGGTTTAGGAGCAGATAGGAACGGTTGGACTCGATGATCCAAGAGGTCTTTTCCCACCTGGTGATTCTATGATTCTGTTCTACAATTCTATGATTTCAGATGCAGACAGAGGACATCACATACCAGGCCTGACTCTTGCAGATCACCCAGGATGCTACTTCAATGGTTTTCAAGACTGAAGGTGGAAATGGCCAGAGGTGTGAGTAACTCCATGGATTTCAGCAGACTGCTCACAGGACTACAGTTACAACACTTACCATGCACACACTCACATACAGCTTCAAAGCTGGAATTACCTGTATGGCTGAGAAGTGGTTTATGGGTCAAACCCCTGCAGATAGTCGTTGAATTTTCTAAGAGTTGCCTCAAAAAGAAGACAAATTACCCATATTTAATCTTCAAAATATGTACTATTACTGGGAAGTCAGTTCCAACTAGGGCTGTAGGACAGAAAGACACAACTAATGGTTCCAGACAGCCCACTGAGAGACCCACTGCACACCTCACCTCTTGCAGAGACACAGAAATGCAACCAAGAACATGAACACAATAAAAAGTACAATTAGAAATAAAACTCAAGTGTTAATACTAGATAGAAGATATTCTATGTTAACAACACAAACCCCTGCAGCTGTCAGTAGTGTTCAGTCTTTCTCCAATCTCAGTCCTCAATGACCTAAATATTCACCCATTATATTTCTGTGCATTTAACTCTTTAAGGGGCCAGACCTGAAATCCATTTTTATTTCTCCATCCAGCCTGCTCGGAGGGAACACGAGAGTGCAAGGTAGCTCCTTTGGAAGGGAAACTCAGCACCTGGCAGGATTCAGCCCCTGCACTCACTGAAGCCCACTGTGTGTCGCTTCTATGTCCACACAAAGCTAACGGCAATCGCTACTCATTCTGTTTCTCCAAGAAAGGACATTTTAACAAGCCAGACCAAACATTACATGGCAAAGGGAAATGGCAAATCCTATGCTAAAGGACAGAATGGAACCACTTGACCACTCCAACTGAAGTAGTCTGCTCTGCTCCCTCAATCACAATCACTGTATTAGTCCAGGTTAGAAGGTTTCTGTCAAGTCAATAAATTGAACCAACTTTGAACAGATTCAGCTCATCCCACGCACAGGGAAGTGGTGTGAAAGCAGGCTGCGCTTTGGGTGGAAGCCAGCAAGACCACAGCCAGCAGAAAACAGAACTGGGCTCCGAGACGTCTCCTACCATGGTACAACAGACAGGACAGCTATTTTGGCAGGTCCTGTGCCCTGCAGAACCCTGGGAATGATACAGCTTACAGCAATACTACAGGGAAGAAAGCAGAAGCACTGCATCTCAAGTATGTTTGCATAATACCATGGAAAAAAGATATAGAAATGGATCAGAAGCTACTGGAGAAAGTCCAGAGGAGAGCATGGAGTTGGTGAAGGGTTTAGAGGGGAAGCTGTGTGAGGAGCAGCTGAAGTCACTGGGTCTGTTCAGACTGGAGAAGAGGGGAGTGAGAGGAGACCTCATCGCACTCTACAGCTTCCTCACAAGGGGATGGGGAAGAGATGCTGGCGCTGAGCTCTTCTCTCTGGACCCAACAGAATGGCAGGAAGACATTCCAAGGGAGGGTTTGGTTGGTCATTAGGAAAAGGTTCTTCCCCTAGAAGGTGGTGGAGCACTGGAACAGCTCCCAGGGAAGCAGTCACCGCACAAAGCCTGACAATATTCCAGAAGCCAATGCCCTCAGCCCCATGGTGTGAGTGTTAGGGTGTCCCGTGCTAGGACAGGAGTTGGACTTCATGATCCTTGTGGGTCCTTTCTAACTCAGGACATTTTGTGATTCTATGATTCAATCATTCTATGCTACAGAATACTTTGACTGGGAAAGAAGTAGCCAAAACTTCATCTTTTCCTTACTTCTTAAACACAAAGTCACCTTTGCAAGCAAAACAACCACAGTTTTACCTTCCCAGCTTCAGGCTGGCATTTTGGCCAGTCAGTCACTAAATGTAACCAAAGTCAAAACCAGCTCATCTTCAATAACCAGAGAGGTCAGGACCTTTAGCTTTTTCAGTGAAGTCTTTTTCCCAGATATCTATCATTTTTGTGGCAAGGGGTTTTAATGCCATGTCTGCTTTTACAGGGAAAATGAAACTTTGGTTTCAGGCTTAGGTGAAAATGCTCGATTTTGATTTCTTGTTGAAATTGGCAAATGTAGAAACTTTTTTTTGTGGTAGGGGGCAAAGAACAACAAAGCCATGGAACCAGGGTTCTAATTTAACTCTGAACTGTGAATTTATCCACAATGGTGAATTCTTCATTCTTTTTGGAAGGGTTGGCAGAGGGACACCATGTAAGGTGAAAAGAATATTCGGCTGTTGGCTGCTGATGGCAGCCCATACGCCACCACTCCCCATGCACCGGGAAAGACCAAGGATTGCATCGCAAGACAGTGTCAGTCACTGACACAGAGAAAAAACAAGTTGTACCTAATAAGAACCTGCAAATGATTGCATTCTGTACTTGAGTCCTCAGGGTTGGACCAGGTATTTCCTTTCCCCACTTAGAAATGGACAAAATTAATAGGGAAAAACCAAACAAATGCTTTGATTTGACCAATATTGCTTAACATCTTTGTCACAGACATGGACAGTGGAATTGAGGGCACCCTCAACAAGTTTGCTGATGAGACCAAGCTGTGTGGGGCGGTTGACATACTGGATGGAAGGGATGACATCCAGAGGGACCTGGACAGGCTGGAGAGGTGGGGCTGTGTGGAACTCACGGAGTTCAACAAGGTCCTACACCTGGGTCAAGGCGCTCCCAAGCACAACTACAGCACGGGCAGAGAATGGATTGGGTGCAGCCCTGAGGAGAAGGATTTGGGGTGCTGCTGGAGGAGAAGCTCAACATGAGCCAGCAATGGGCGCTTGCAGCCCAGAAACCAAATGTGTCATGGGCTGCATCCAAAGCAGTGGGACCAGCAGGGTGGGAGGGGATTCTGCCCCTCTGCTCTGCTCTCCTGAGACCCCACCTGGAGCCCTGTGCCCAGTTCTGGAGGACAGGAAGGACATCGATCCATTGGAGCAAGTCAAGAGGAGGCCACGGAGATGATCTGAGGGCTGGAGCACCTCCTGTGCTAGGACAGCCTGGAGAAGGCTGTGAATGAACTTAGACCAGCTTCCAGTCCTGAAAGAGGCTCTGGGAAAGCTGGGGAGAGGTTCTTGATCAGGGAGGGGTTCTTGGTCAGGGAGTGCAGGGAGAGGATGAGGGGAAGCAGTGTTCAGCTGAAAGAGGAAAGATTGAGATGAGGCCTTAGGAAGAAATGTTTTCCCGTGAGGGTGGGGAGGCCCTGGCCCAGGTTGCCCAGAGCAGTGGTGGCTGCCCCATCCCTGGAGGGGTTCAGGGCCAGGTTGGATGGAGCTTGGAGATCCTGATCCAGTGGGAGGTGTCCCTGCCCATGGCAGGGGGTTGGAATTGGATGGGCTTTGAGGTCCCTTACAACCCAAAACCATTCTATGATGCTTTGAACTGTTTGCTTCATGAGCGCAATCGGACATCCTTCTTCCCGCTCCCAAGCTCAGACCAGACTGTAGCCCCAACGGAACACAGGCGCTCTTACACCTTAGCTCGTACACAACTTCCAGAATTTTCCAGGCTCTGCGTCACACATGGCAATGCCCTGACGGGACAGGAAGCCCCAAGACCATGCAAAAGCTCAGCAGAAGTTTTCAGGGCTGCAACACCAAAATCATGGGAAAGGCAGACCCTTGGCTTCTGCTGTCCTTGTGTAGGTTCCACCTTAGTTGTACCACCAGTTACATACATCTTGATTGCTTAATCAAAGAAAATGAGCCTGCAAACATGAGTTACTTTAAGAGCTGGACATCACTAAAAGTTCTGTCCTTAGGCTGATGTTTGGACTGGATGATCTTAGAGGTCTTTTCCAGCCTTAATGATCCTATAATTCTATCTGGAGCTGTAAGATACTCCCTCAAACATCTCACAGAACCCATAGATAACAGATATTTAGAAAACAACAAAACAGAAAAGGAGCAGAAAATCTGATCCAGTTCCCTCTGTTGTCATGGTGACTTCACAGCCATTATGCACTTCAGACGTTTAGAAGAAAGCTACATTTTCACCCCTCCCAAACCAAATTATGCAAGGAAGGGAAAATAAAAGCCCTGTCAGCTTGCCACAAGCCCATCAAATGGCAACCCAGCCCTTCAAGCAGGCAGCATCCCGAAATATTTCAATCAATGCTATTCCTGCATTCGGACAACATGGGAACAGATGTAGCAGAAAATTAAAAACTATCAGCTGTCAAATCTATTTATCACACAAGACGAAGATCATGTGTGAAATGTTCCTGATCATGCTGTATCAGCTAGGTTTCTGCTTTCAGAATATTTAAAAACAGATTACTTTCAGCACCACTTTCACCCATTCCATGTGCGGACACCACCTGCAAGCAATGGGCTTGCTTTTACCAAGCGCTACAGCTCCACACGCTGCTCTCACCACAGAGCAACCAAACAGCCTTAGCCTGCTCAGATACAAGAAAATCCTTGCAATGTCTACAAGGAAATGCTGTGTAAATACAGATTTGAGAAAGCATGCACTCCCGAGATCATAAAGTCAATCCAGCTCATTACAGCAAATGTTTTGCTACCAGCTTCCAAACAGCACACCCAGAGCCCACATCGACAAACTCCACGAACACCCCTGCTTCCGTGCTACTACAAGGTGAATGCCCAGCCCAGCCCACAGCAGGCAGCCGTAGGACACCATTTTCTAAACGGTACCTGAAAACATATTACAGACTCCATGCAAACGCACGATCTGCAGCCGATCCCAGCGCGCACGCTCACCCACGGCTCGCCAGCACCGCCTGCCCGGCCATCTGCCCCGTCCCACCCTGCCTCCGCGCCGCCTTCGCTTCACAGAAGGCCAGTTCTGATAACCCCCACCCTCCATGGTCATCGATTAATGAAGCAAGACTGGTTTGTCCTTACTAAGCAACACGCGGACACTAGGTCACTTGAAGGTTGCCCGTTCTTCCCTGCTGCAGGGCCTCCCAAACACCAACTGCCCATCCAAACGCAGCCCGTTTTCCTGTTTTTTTATATCCATTCAAAGCTGCAGGAACACACTCAGCCTTTGACAATGCCAGCTCGCATGATGAAAGAGCAAAAGTAGTTTGGAGGCTGCAGAATGCCTTCCCTGGGTTTCCATGGAAATAAATGTAGGAAGGGGAGGGGGCTTCGCTAGCGGAGATACATTCAAGCCAGGCTGCGCACCAGGAGAAAATGCATATTACTACCACCACCATAATTTTACTTCCACTTACTTTCATTTTCACCAAATTCAATATAGTTAAAAAGCAGGAGATTTCTCTGGGATGTGAAGGGACGCTGTTGGAAAGAAGCGCAGTGTGCAAGCCCTCCAAAGAGGAGCTGGAGACCTGGAACTTATTTACAGTACAGATGGGAATTAATGCTTGATAGCAGTCAAAAACTGGTTGCCAAGGATGAACCTGTTGCAGACTCGAGGCTGTAGCAAGGATGACTGGTTTCAGGAAAGCTCAATAAGGAGCATTAGCTTATTGTTATACGCAGGGTAGCATTTCCGATACAGACAATCATTGTGCGTAAGATGGAAGAGATCACCTCAATGGTCTTGCTGCTATTTGCAGAATTGAGAAGAACCTATCAGCCAAAGCAGGGTGGGCACTGTGACCGCTGCTCCACGGCTGCTCCTCTGGCAAGACCCCAATCTCACGCCAGTGCCGCACTCCCCCTCCTTGGGTCTTGTCAGAGTTCCCACTAAATGTCAACCAAAATATTCCACGGTAGGCTGAAGCCAGGCACCAAAACCTCGGCAAGGATGGCCAAACAATTTCATCAAATTGATTAAATGTGATACGAAAATAATTTTTCTCAATGCAAGAGCTGCTGGTACAGTTGACACTAACGCAACGCTACTTGCTGTCCAATATTTGCCACAAAGCAGCAGCAACTTCCACAGCCATTACTCTACAACTAACGATTACCAATGTATCTAACTTCCACATATGAAAACATCCCCCATGCTCCGTCTGAACACACAGGAACTGCTAAAGGGTTTTTAGGAATAGTTATGACATAGAGAGCTCCACACTAGCAAGACCTCCTGTTTCCTCAGCCTCTCCTTAGAGGACACCAAGAAGCCTACATAATATGAAAGATCATTTACACACACAGCCACCACGGCTTCGCTGAGGACAAATTGTGCCTTATGAACTTGGATGACAGGCTGAGAGAGTTGGGGTTGTTCAGCCTGGAGAAAAGAAGGCTGCAAGGAGACCTTAGAGAAGCTCCCGGGGCTCCAGGAAAGTTGGGGTGGGGCTCTTGATCAGGGAGTGCAGGGACAGAACGAGGGGATGCGGTTTTCAGCTGAAAGAGGGGAGATTGAGATGAGATCTTAGGAAGAAATGTTTCCCTGTGAGGGTGGGGAGGTCTTGGCCCAGGTTGCCCAGAGCAGTGGTGGCTGCCCCATCCCTGGAGGTGTTCAGGGCCAGGCTGGATGGGGCTTGGAGCCCCTGATCCAGTGGGAGGTGTCCCTGCCATGGCAGGGGTGGGACTGGGTGGGCTTTGAGGTCCCTTCCAACCCAAACCATTCTATTATTCTATAATTATCTCCTCTTTAAAAGACAGCCTGGCAGACAGAGGCAAAGGGAACAACTAAGGCACAGCGAAAGGCCAAGAAATTGCAGGAACAGCATATGTTGGTTATCAAAACTGAAAGAACAGATATATTTTTATACATATATTAAAATTGCATGTAACCAGGTAGGTCTGGAAAGGAGAGCCATGAGGTTTCTTCAAAGACTTCCCGAGCAAATAAAAAAGCTTTACTATTTTAGACTTTCTCTCAGCTAAATGGCAACAGCCTCTCACCCGCCTACTTCCCTGTGGTACAGGGCTAACACCACTCTGCTGGAGGAAAGCAACACAGGCATCACACCACATCTCCTAGGAATGAGGCAAGATACCAGCGAGGCAAGGCTGAGTGGAAAAACAGACTATAGTCTTTTATTGAGAAAGAATAAATAGAACAAAAATGACACATGAATGGCTATTCACTACTGTGTGGTCCTCTTGTAATCTTCTTGAAGCTTATTAGAATTGTTCACACTCAAAAAACCACAGAATTAATCTCTTTAGACTACTGATAACGTCTCGCTGAAAGAAAAAAATACAGAGATATAATTTTTTAAAAAAGAGGTCATTTTAAGGCTTAAATTAACTTTTCAAATGATGGATAGAAAAACAGGGAACAAGAAGATACCGGGTATTTGTTTAGCCTTTACTTAATACTCTGACATCTACATTCACTTGTGAATGAAACAAAGGAGAACGATGTTAGCTTGTCTAACAGCAGCACTAGGTCCTTGATACAGACACCGAACTGCTGTGTGTTAACAGCACCAGTAGCCACATGCAGCAAAAAATCACTCTAACCCCAGGAGAGCCAATGAATCGCTCAAGCTGTGAGGTAGCATCACACAACACTGATGGTTTTGGAAGGGAGTGAAGACTTTCAACCAATAAAACACTGGATTTGTCTGAGCGCTACAGGCCTGTGAACACATTGCAGCTTCCCACGTACAACAGCCAGGAGGGAAATGGAACAGCAGCTCAGGACAAAGAGATCTACAGGGGTGTCCCTTAAATCAGGGACAGTCTGTGGGTTGCAATACATCCTTTTACAGCTTTCTCCTGTACAGAACTGAACACGCAGGCAGACAGACACACAGGATGCTTTTCATGAGCCATACAGCTTTTCCACACACTAAGTCACTTAAGTGATTTTCAGAACATGAATTTCCACAACCCTCCTTAAGGTTTCAGCACTTGAAACCCCATCTCTGTTAATGCCTACCATCTCCTCTAACAACAGCAGAAAACTTCCTCAGATGTGCTAATAAGGCTTCCTGATGTCAAAGACTCTAAAAGCCACGATTGGCTTAATATGTCAATAAGTATATTTTTTTCATGAAATAGTGTTTCTCAATAATTTTTCCCCCTAAATCTGCAATTACTACAGGGGCGTTGCAACTTCAAAGAACAATTGTTCCAATCTATTTTCCTCGGTGGCATTAAGCCAGCAGAGGGGTTTTATCGCTGCTTTGTTGCAAAACAAATGTTTGAAAACCGAATAAGTTTTGAGAAAATAGCACTAGCTTTGTGTCAGGCGACTCAGTGCCACAATACATTCCCTTGGGATCTCAGCAGCTTTACTTTTCCAAGCTTAAAAAAGCTACACAGAAAATTTTGCCCTATGCATACAGCCTTCTGCAACTGATTATAGACATTTCCTGTAAGATCCTGCAGGAAAAAGAAAGAATATTAAATCGCTTGTAGGGTGTAACTGGTGTCATAACAAAGTTAAACATCCAAATAACTTCATCAACTTAAGTTTGCTGATTTTTCTTCCAATCAAAAAGTTTAATTCAGCAACAAAACTAGATACATCACAGAATCATGGAACAGTTTGGGTTGGAAGGGACCCCAAAAGCAATCCAGTTCCAACCCCCCACTGCATCAGGTTGCTCCAAGCCTCATCCAACCTGGCCTTGAACACCTCCAGGGATGGGGCAGCCTGGGCCAGGGCCTCCACACCCTCACAGCAAAACACTTCTTCCCAAAATCTCACTTAAAACCATTCCCCCTCTTTCAGCTTAAGAAACACTCAGGTTTCCTACAGTGAGAATATGTGCATGCTGTGGAGCTCAACAATCTGTCCATGCCCCTGGGTGATTCCAGCATCACCAACCCAGGCCAGGGTCTCCCCACCTTCACAGCAAAACATCTCTTCCTAAGATCTCATCACAATCTCTCCTCTTTCAGCTAAAAAACATTCCCCTCATCCTATCCCTGCACTCCCTGATCAAGAGCCCTTCCCTGGCTTTCCTGAAGCCCCTTTCAGTACTGGAAGCTGCTTTAAGGTTTCCCTGCAGCCTTCTCTTCTCCAGGCCGAACAATCCCAACCCTCTCAGTCTGTCCTCGGATGGGACGTGCCTCAGCTCTCAGATCATCTCCAGGTACTCTTCTGGGCTCACTCCAACAGCTCCATGTCCTTCCTGTGCTAAGGACTCCAGAACTGGATGCAGGGCTCCAGATGAAGTCTCACCATGGCAGAGCAGAGGGGCAGAATCCCTTCCCTTGCCCTGCTGGCCACACTGCTTGTGAGGGATCTTCAGATAAGAACTGTTTGACACACTGATTTCATACCACACCTTCAATGAGTGTATTGAATTTCATTGTACTAGTAACATCACTATCATTATTATTTACGAGACAACCTACAGACAGTACTGATTATTACTTAAGAAGCAAACACCTAGGATAGACTGTAAGCCTATGGCTGCCTGTTCCCAGAACACTCTACACTAGCAACCATGTCAGGGAGTGTCTGGAGAAAAGCCAGGACTGAGCCAGTTAAGAGTGGGGAAAGGCAGGGGCACGGTTAACGCTGGAAATAAAATTGCATGAACTCTATCAGAAACAAATACGAAAGGTGCCAAGTGCCTTTCTCCATTCTCATTTTATTTCCATGCTCAGCTTATGCTTTGAAAATAGGAGAACTTACTCGTATCAAGTCACTGCTGCAAGCTTTGCAATATCTTCTAATACATTTAGAAAAGAGGAACAGAAATGGAAAGAAGAAACAATAAAATATGGCATTCACGTCTACTCACAGTTGACTTTGCAGCTTCCAGTTTGGTTTTTATCAGGACAAAAAGCCATGGACTCATTTCCTCCCGTTTCCAGTGAAACTCATTATTAACACAGAGTTTTAAATAGACCATGAGTTCACATGAAAAACAAAGATAGCCTTTGTGCAAGGGCAGGCATAATTGTGAGCTCTGAACGGTGCACAACACTAAACAGCTTTAGCATGAGCAGAAGCCTGGACAATTTTTTTAAAATTTGTATATTTATATAATTCTTAATTCCATACACACACATACGTGTGCACATGTCCAATACACGCATATATGTATGTATATACAGCCTGACGCTCATTCTCTTTAATAACTACAAACTTACAAAGAGAAAATTTGCTGCTGTTACAGTAATTTTTTGTGATTAATTTTACGCATAATCTCTTTAAGATCAACAGAGATTAAAACTTATTCACGAATAACACATCAATGAACAATTTTCTTCCAAAGCCTCTGATCTCCACTCCCTCAGCAGATGGTGCGAGAGGAGCATGCTGTTAGCATTCAGATCTATTAAGTTCTGAAACCATCCTGGTACCAGAAAAAAGCCTAGCAGTAAAGACAGGCTGAAAACCCCTCAAATTCACTTATTTTGCCAAATGACTGGCAGAGCACTTAATCCATGGACCCTTCCTAAAACAACTCATGGGGCATACTCCACCCTGAGTAGAGGCAGCATTTTCAAAAGCTACTTTTCATCCTCCTACTGCCAAGTCCCAGACACAGCTGGCCCTGCAGGATCTCAGAAAACTAAAGATGAGCCGCACCACCACCACCGAATGCAGAGGTGGTCACCCCAACCCCCCCCTCATTACAGAGCTGGGGAGTCATCATCTCCTCCATGCAGCAGTAAAGTGGGATGCAGCACTGGGATGTGCTTCACTGGGTACAGGAGGATGTGGGGAGGGGAAGGCAAGGAAGGAGCAGAAATGAGAATCTCTGCAATTAGCTCTCTCTCTCTCTACGCACATATATACATGCACAAAAAAATAGATATAGTGGTATTTGTATGCCTTCTCCTAAGTAACTAGCGATAGGATGAGAGGAAATGGCCTCAAGTTGCACCAGGGGGATTGGATTGGATATTAGGAAAAATGCCTTCACTGACAGGGTGGTGAAGCACTGGCAGATGCTGCCCAGGGCAGCAGTGGAGTAAACATCCCTACAGGTGTCCAAAAAATGTGTAGATGTGGCACTTGGGACATGGTTTAGTAGGCACAGAGGGGTTGTGTTGGTAGTTGGACTGGATGAACTTGAGGTCTTTTCCAACTTTAATGATTCCATGATACTATGCATGATGCAAATAACCTACCATCTGCATTTCTACTGATTCACATGGGTGTTGGAAGATCTGGGAAGTGGAATGCCAATGCATGCTTTTGGTAAGACTGCTCTAATAGCAGCAGCTTTGGACCAGCATCTAGTTTTAATTTCTGTTTTACTCTAAAAGTCCCTTCCCAAAGGAAGGCAGAGCCCAGCAAGGCAGGCGCTGTACAAATAGTAAAAACAGTCTTTGTTCACAGTCCAAACAAAGAATGCTTAAAAATGAAAGAAAAGAAAAAAAGAAAAGGAAAGCGTTGCCAAGGTTTCACAGTGGGAAGAGCTCCAGAGCAGGGACTCTTGGCCAGTGCCCATCCGACCATGCTCTGTGTTGGGGCTGCCTCCCCATCCAGCACCAGTGGCTGAGCTGGTACTGTCATTCCAGGAAAAAGAAAGGTAAATGGGAGCTTTGTTTTCCCACTCCCCAAAGCAAATACATGAAGTGCATGTATTCCTGACACACACCAGTCCTCGCTGGCACACGGGAGAGGCGGGGAAATTCTGGTGGGAATCACCAGCCAAAATACTGGCAGAACACGGCTGGCACTACAGGAAGCGAATCCACACATCAGTCACCGTCCAACACAAACAGAATCATAGAACCATCGAATGGTTTGGGCTAGAAGGGACCTCAAACATTTCTTCCTAACATCTCATCTCAAACTCCCTCTTTCAGGTGAAAACTGTTCCCCCTTGTCCTATCCCTGCATTCCCTGATCAAGAGCCCCTCCCCAGCTTTCCTGGATTCCCTTTCAGTGCTGGAAGCTGCTCTAAGGTCTCCCCAGAGCCTTCTCTTCTGCAGGCTATACAACCCCACCTCTCTCAACCTGTCCTCATACTTGTGCTCCTGCCCTCAGATCATCTTCATGACCTCCTTTGGACTCACTTCAACAGATCCATGTCCTTCTCCATGTAATTCCACAGGAAAACCCCATCAGGCAGCAGGCAGGGAACAGATATTGTGCAAAGAAGTTACCATCATGATAGCATCTCACGCAAGAACTAGTAAAAAGAGCACAGTACTCTACCACACAGATAGGGTGGCATTGAGCCATGACTGTATTTGCAAAGAAACCCTTCCCCTAAAACACTTAAATTAGTGCTTCCAAGGAAATCTTCAAGTCTCTCAGTGAATGGGCTTCCTGCAAATTCTGTGCCGAAGCAGAGTCACCCCATGGCTGCTGTTAGTTTTAATGTCCGAAAGGTCTTGTCCTCCACAAGTAGAGGGCATTGGCTTTGCTTTCACAGCTCTATTAAAGGTATCCATTGGCACATGGAAAGGGCACCGGGGGTCACATATAGATTTATAGCAAAGTTATATCATCACACAGAACAGAAAATGTGTTTACATAAGGATCTGTACATGAACATGGGATGCTTTAAACAGGGGCCGACTCTTGTGCACGTATCAAAATAGTCAGAGAAATGGAAAGGCTTAATTGCACTAATTTAACTGAACTACCAGCTATATTCCACAAGTAAAGGTGACAGAACCTCACAGCTCTTCTCCTCTGGGCGTGTTTCAGGCTTGGTGTGAGCACCTCCCACTGCACAGGCAGAGCGCTATGCTGCTTCCCTCTAATTAAACACCCAACCAGACCCCAGAGGGCGGCTGCTTTCTCTTACTCTGTTCTCAAATTGATTTAGAAACAACAAAAATTATGTTCAACAAATTACTCTGTGGAAATTTGCACTGGAACAAAGAGACCGTGATTATATCAGCGATTTTAGGATGGACCATTACTCCATTTCAGATTTATGAAAAAAAACTTTTGCATTCAAAGCTTTCTTCCGCAGCTTTTGCAATTATCTGTACATGTGTATGCTTTCATGTAAAACAAAGCAAAGGTCTTCTTTTAATTTCCCGCTGCATTTTATCCTTTGCTGTAAAGCGAAAGGTTACAATTCACTCAATTGCTCATTTCTCTACCAGCTTTCAGAGGTACAAATGACCCAGTTTCCTTGCCAGGAACTGGCAGCAGCAGACTTGCCTGGCAAAGCAAATCAGCACAGCTTGCTCAGCAAAGAAGTAGTTCAAACTGTATGGATACAAATGAAAAAAATACATAAATCAGGGGATCTCTCATCATTTCTCTATTGCACCAACCAAAATTCAGTGCCTGTGTCACAATCTGTAAAATTACAGTGTAAAATTACAATGAGAAAAATCCATTCAAATAGTTTCTAGAGCCTTCATCGTGGATTCTGGAATGTGTCCAATCATAATTAATCAGGCTGGATGATAATTGTATTATATAGAAGACTTAAAAAAGAAAACCTTTAAGGTCCTGTGCAGGGAGAGGAGTTGGACTCGATGATCCGTGTGGGTCCCTTCCAAATCAGGACACTCCAAGATTCTATGACTTTACAAAGTAACATTTCCATTGCCCTGCAATACTACATTGGTTACAGAAACCCAGTCACCTCCATGCTGAGATTTAGAAGGTTTTTGCTTATAGGAACTAGACAAAGAAATGGAATACAAACGAACGGAGTGGATTCGCTGCTGTTTGGAG
This sequence comes from Phaenicophaeus curvirostris, assembly GCF_032191515.1. Taxonomy (NCBI): domain Eukaryota; kingdom Metazoa; phylum Chordata; class Aves; order Cuculiformes; family Cuculidae; genus Phaenicophaeus; species Phaenicophaeus curvirostris. The sequence goes on along the minus strand of NC_091402.1, from coordinate 1,529,603 downwards.
CTGCTGTTCTGCAGCATCCAGACAGGGTGCCAAGCACAGCTGCTCGGAAAAGCCCTGTTCCATGGCAGTTGGTTGGACTTGATGATGTCAAAGCTCATTTACAACCACATGATTCTATGACCCTGTGACCAGCGCCTGGCTCAAGATGCCTTGGACCCAGCACAAGTTGAGTATTTGCAGAAGGATTTTATTATCCTCTGTTTTGAATAGCCATGAAACCGGCTATTCCTGCCTTGAGTAATAAAATCACCAGCCCTTTTTGTCTTGCAATAACTTGCCTATTTTATGGCATCGAAGGATTCCATTTTGCATGTTGTTCTTATCAGCACAGGTTCTTGCACAGGTTTAAACGTCTGGTAGAAGAAAGTCAAAGCGCTTTGTGTTCCAGCTCCTTGCCAAGATGTTTGGATTGGGCTGGCTATTGGGTTTTTGTCCGAACTGATGACATGCTTTAGACAAACATTTAGCAATGCCTTCTTGGCTCAAGAAATCCATTTTCTCAAGGAAATAGCTTTCCATACTGCTTGAAAGAAAAAGGATCTCTGTATGAAAAACATAGAAAACTACTGTACTGGTTACAAAATAAAATAGTACTTGGATCCACTGGACTACAAGAAAAAAAAACATGAGGGCACAAGTGAAGTAAGGAAAGGCAAAACAGCATATTCAACAGTAACCAAATCATGGAAGGGTTTGGATAGGAAGGGGCCTCAAAGCCCATCCAGTTCCAATCCCTGCCATGGGCAGCCACCCCCTGGGATGGGGCAGCCACCACTGCTCTGGGCAGCCTGGGACAGGGCCTCACAGCAAAACATTACTTCCCGATTTCTCACTTAAAACCGTTCCCCCTCTTTGAGCTTAAGAAACACGCAGGTTTCCTACAGTGAGAAAACCTGTGTGCTAAGGATCCCAATGAACTGCCCATGCCCCTGGGTGATTCCAGCATCACTATACCAGAGCCTCTCTGAGCCAACTTGACTGCTGTCCTGCTGAACTCTTCCCCAATCTATAAACCACGGTTTTCCACACATGTAAGCTCAAGTTGGTATTAAGCTAAATATTGTGTTGCCCTATATGCCTGTAGCTCTGCCTGGCTTCTGAATCTCCTCAGAACCTATTTTAGTCAAAAAGAAAATTAATTTTTACGTTCTCTTTTGACCCTGTCAGTAGAACATCTTGAGAAGATTCTGCACTGTATTTTGTAAAACAAAACAAGTTGCTTTAATGTTAAAAAGGACAAGGGACTTTCCTACCCCTTGCAGCAAGCCTGGCACGGTGACCATGAGATGAGCACCTCTGATATGAGGACAGGCTTGGGGTTGTTCAGCCTGGAGAAGAGAAGGCTGCGAGGAGACCTTAGAGCAGCTTCCAGTACTGAAAGGGGATCCAGGAAAGCTGGGGAGGGGCTTTTAATCACGGCGTGCAGGGACAGGACAAGGGGAACGGTTTTCAGCTGAAAGAGGGGAGATTGAGATGAGATCTTAGGAAGAAATGTTTTGCTGTGAGGGTGGGGAGGCCCTGGCCCTGGTTGCCCTGAGAAGCAGTGGCTGCCCCATCCCTGGAGGTGTTCAAGGCCAGGTTGGCTGAGGCTTGGAGCACCCTGATCCTGTGGAAGACAAGGTTGAAACTGGATGGGCTTTGACATCCCTTCCAACCTAAACCACTCCATGATTTCATGATTTTACGACAGGGACCCAGGATTGTCGCCAATCCCACAAGCACATTGTGACATTGCTCATCCACAGCCCCACAAACACAGTAAGTGCACCTCATGCAGTAATAATATGCTGTGATTTATTAAGATGAGCTTCAGCAGATGTTTAATCAAGGCTGAGGTTATCATCAATAAATTTGTCATGCTCGTTTAGCTTTGCTTCTAATTAGGGATACATGCACTCCTATCAGCTCGTTTCAAACCTCATTTGAACACACTGTTTAAAATTTCAGCTTGGTGAGAATTCCTGCTTTATATCCTCGGTGTAATTCCTCTACAGGGTTTTAAGACAAAACTTAAAAACAAAACTGCGCTCATTGCAGTGTTTCCTTACACTGCTAAGCCCATCCGAAGGAGAATGGTTTTGTGATCGGTCGGTGCGGTGGAGTCCGGGTACCTTTGGAGACTTTATTACACAGTAATTACAAATATGGGGATGGGTCAGATATCACTTCATGAATGCAAAACACTCTTCAATACACACCCTTCCATGCCAGCCAAGGCGTGATGCAAAGGCAAAGGAAGGTGGTTAAGTTCTATACCAGTACAGAGCTGGGCTTTCTGGAGAAAGAAACACTACTGGCCAGTCCCAAGCACTTGATGCGAGAGCATTTCCTGAGATAACAGGCTCACAGCAGACCCTGCTGAGCAATGCAAGCCAGCTTCTGCATACATAAAGAAGGAAATACAAATAAGTTACCTTGGAAAATAAGCAAGCACAGGCATGAGTTTACGTTTTCCATTGGGAGAAGAAACACAGTTCACTTGTTTGCTGCCTAAACCCTATTGTTTCAAAAGCAGCACTGATAAAAAGTTAGATTAATCTTAAAGCTTTGGATTAAATCCACCAATTAGGTGCGTTACTTCCCAAACCATGTGTAACCAATGCTGCTGCTTAGGCAGAGGCCCTAAGTATTGTGTTCAGCAGAGGGCAAAGAAAAAGAGGGAAGAGAAAAAGCTGCAACAAAGTAAGGTATTTGGCAGCAGAGGGATTACTTCATGTAAAATTATGTATTTCACTCACAGTCGCTAATCCTTTGTATGCATGTATAAGCTTCCTGAATACCACACGGTTTGAATTAAACGCAATCTCTCTCATATTTCCCTCTCTCTGGTTATGAATTGCTGCTTAGGACGCACAGTGAGAACCAGGGGTGCGCACAGAGGCACTGCTGAGATAAATACGGAACGACCACGAGGCTGTGGGTGTGCACACCTCCAGGATGTGACGGAGAGAGACCAAACTCCACCTTCTGGTGCTCACCCCACGTTCAGGTTCAGTATTCGACGGTGTAAGGCCAAGTTGATAATAAACCTCACCCAGAACCCTTCACAGCACATTTTTGTATTGACCTCGGAAAAGAAATATTACTACAGCAAAATTTTCCAGCTCAACTACCTGCTCCATTTCCTACATGGATAAAACCAGATGCAGGAAGATGTCTGCTAACCCTAGATTGGAATCCTTCAGCTTATCACCCTCCACAGTACCCAGAGCCCAGCTCAGTACTAGTGCAGAATTTAACCACCTTCCTTTGCCTTTGCATCACACCTTGGCTGGCAGGGATGAGTGCGTGCTGAAGAACGCTTTGCATTCACAAATTGGTATCTGACCCATGCCCATATTTATAATTACTGTCAATAGTGTGATAAAGTCTCCAAAGATACCAGGACTCCACCGCACCGATGGGTCACGAAAGCACTCTCCTTCCAACAGGCTTAGCAGTGTAAGGATACACTGCGATGAGTGCTCTGCTCCCACCATTAACTTCCCACCACACAAGAGGATCATTTCTGACTACAGCTCAGCACAAGGTGTTGGTGACAGTAATTTGATCTTCTGCACGCTTCTGTTCAAAGCCTTTAGAGAAAAGTCTCCTCTCAATTTCTGTTTTCTTATGGGCACATAGGAAAAACCCAAGCAGAGCACAGAGACATTTGAGGCACATACCTAACATTTCACAAGCACAATTCAAAAACACTTCAGAAATGAAATGTTCTGGATGTTACTTTTTAAAAAGCAACAAAGGAATACAGACGTTTTAATGCAAGACCACTCATCTTCTCATCTCTAAGCATCAAGTGTCATCTGGTGGACTGACACAGAACTGCACTGGAAGGAACTTTTCCTCATTTCATTGGGGAAATAAAAACAAATTGAGCAAAGATATTTACCTATGACCTCAGAGATGCAAATAACTGAAGTACAAACTTGTGTTAGGTGCAGGTTTAGAAGAGGGAGGAGCTGGGCGACGCAGCAGATTGCCCTGTTTTGTTCCACACTGGTGTGGCCCTACCTTGAGCAGTGGGGGCAGTTCTGGGCAAAACAGGATAAAAAGGATCTGAAGCTACTGGAGAGCAGAAGGGAAGCCGCATGAGGAGCTGCTGAAGTCACTGGGTCTGTTCAGTCTGGAAGAGACTGAGGGGAGACCTCTTTGTGCTCTGCAGTTTCCTCACAAGGGGAGGAGAAAGAGGAGCAGGTATCGAGCACTTCTCTCTGGTGACCAATGACAAGACCCAAGGGAATGTCAGGAAGATGTGCCAGGGGAGGGTTAGGTTGGACATTAGGAAAAGGTTCTTCCCCCAGAGGGTGGTGGAGCACTGGAACATTTCCCCAGGGAAGCAGTCACGGCACCAAACCTGACAATACTCCAGAAGCCTTTGGCCAAGGTCCTCAGCCCCACGGTGTGACATTCTATGCTTCAATGATCTAGGGATTCGATGGACTTCTATCACTTAAATTTGGGAAACAGAAGTTATTTATGGCTTACTGTCCAAAAGTATTCAGAAAGCTACTAAAAAGCTGTGCACGTCCAGCAAAGACATAAAAAAACCCAAAGCCTTAGTCAAATCAGTTTGGTTTTTTTTCAAATGCAATCTGAGATCCATAAGTAACTACCTGAATCCAAAAGTGGAGCTCTAAGGGAAACCAGTCCCCGTGGGCGAGAGAGCAAACTGTTCCCACATGGGGAAAAAGAAAAGAACAAAAAATCAGAGGCCTTAATCAATGCCAACATGTATGTTGCAATGCTTTAAATAAAAGACAAAATACTAAGCCAGAAATCAAACTTCTTATTTCTTTCTGTGCCTTTCCAACAAACAGTCTGGTCTGCTCTCTCTAACCCAAGATTATCTCCAGCACTGTGAGTTTAAAAAATACATATCTCCTTTCTTATTGCAGAAGTAAAAGACCAACGCAGGAAGAGAAGACACAAAAAACTTGTAATGAAGCTATGGAGAATAAATTAATAAATAATTAAATAAATACAAAGACACATTGCCTTTGCCGGAACACCACCAGCAGATGAGCTTCTATCTGTTTTAATGCTTCAGCATTAATATGAACACATTGCTTTAAAGACCCTGATTTGGAAATACGTTATTTAGCAAACTTGATAAGCAAACCATGGGGCAGACACACTGGGGAAACACTTCGGTTTTTAGGAATAGTGTTAATCACAGTACAAAGTAGAAAAATCAGCAGTATCTCCCCAGCCTTTCAAATGATTTCATCACTTATCGTGAAAGATCATGGTTACTGACGGCACTAAAGCAACTTTGAGCCGTTGGAACTCACTGCAAAGCCTTTGCCAGGGCAGGTAACCCCTCCTCCACGACACAGTTCTGTGTGCCAAGGTCTACACAAGTCAGACTCCACCAACTTCGAGAGTTAATCCAAAGTTTCCTTCATGAGCAAAGCACACATTTTGGATACATAACCAATGCACTCTGACATTCTTTCCTCTGCAAGACCAAAGGTTTGGGTAGAGAACACTGGCCAAGACTCAGCATGAGCTGAGTTTCCTTCATGAGCTTCTTTGGAGCTCCCAGCTCGCCTCACCCCACTGTGCCTCGGTTTGCAGCTGGACACAGTCTCAGAGCACTTGACCTGCACCCCCTTCAGAGGAAGTGCAATCCGAAGAGGCACTCAGTGAGTGCATCAAGCACACAAATGCAGCTCACAGGCATTCAGTCTGCAGGGCCCTCTGAGGGATTCAAACACACTCAGTGCACATGCAGTGTCCTCAGCGCGAGCTTCCTTCCACAGATCCACCTCTACAGGCTGTATTTATTGTGAATGTAGACATAGTCAGCATAAGCTATTTTTCCTTTCTTTGATATTGTTAACCTAAAAGTAAATGTTTTACCTCAGCAAAACCTAAAAACATACCGCTAAGCATTAAAAACTAAGAATACACCCTAATAAGGATAATATCAAACAGGAACAAAAATACTCCAAGAATTGTTTATGTGCTTCCCGATCTAGCCAAACCAAGGCTTCCCTCAAACCTGACACGAGAGAGAAGCCGATCACTGCAGCTCTTCTTCAGACAAAGGCCAGGCTACTCAGGAGGGAGGCGAGTCCAAGCTTCTCACAAGGCTCAAAAAACATTTGTTAGGGACAACTTACCACCGCATCCGAAGTCTCAGATGCCACTGGCAGATGCCAATGCCACAGAGACACGTGCCTGCATGGCAGACTGCGTTTACACACTCTACATAGAATCAAAACCTTAAAGCCCATCCAAAACTGCAAAGTTCTTCATACAAAGAGCTGCCTTGCCAGTAACAAGCTTGGCTAGATCTGACCCAACCTTTTAGGCAGCCTTAAAGCTAAATCTTACAAGGCCAGCAGTGTTTTCCACTCACTTCAAGTAACCTAAACCTCCTTTTTTTTCAGACTCCAAATAAAAGTCCTCAACTGCCCCAGACCAGGTAAGGGAGAGAGAAAAGGCTTCAACAGATCAGAGGAAACAACACTAACCCTCTTCTGGACCTCCTCAATAGCTGTCAGATAACCAGCTGAGCTGACAAAGACCAGAAAGCATCACCTCAAGGCTCAATTCAGAGTTAGCTGGTCAACATCCAAATTAAAGTGCGAGTACTGCTACAGCTAAAGGTTCCAGTGTTTGTATTATACAGTGTCTACTTGAAACAGGACTAGATTCTGGTTCTCCTGATTAAAAACTGCCAAGTGATGAAGTGTAAAGCATGCTCTGCCTGCAGGAAGAGCTGAAAGGACAGTCATGAGGAGCACCTCGCCTCCTGGGAACCTCTTCATATCATGTCCAGGTGAGCTGGGTGACAACTAAAATACTTCAGGCAACTCAGAAGGTTAACTTTTTTAATAATCATTGAACTGCCCCACACACATACCCCTGGTGCTTCAAGGTAAAGATACAGTCTTGCTGTTATGAAGACAGATACTAGGAGAAAATGTTTTGCTGTGAGTGTGGGAGGCCCTGGCCCAGGTTGCCCCATCCCTGGAGCTGTTGAAGGCCAGGTTGGATGGGGTTTGGAGCAACCTGATCCAGTGGGAGGTGTCCCTGCCCATAGCAGGGGGTCAAAACTGGGTGGGCTTTGAGGTTCCTTCCAACCCAAACTATTCCATGATTCTGTGATTCTATAAAATGCTCCTCACTCTGCACATAGGGTAGAAGAAGCGCTCCCTCATGAACTGCAGTGCAGTGATGGTGCCAGAATCAAGTTCTGTTATGGCTCCAGGCCCCAGAATGCTGTAACAGAGTGCCAAATAAAGCCACTTCAGTGCAGTGTCTACATACCCCATTAGGGATTGCAAACCCTGTGTTTAGGGGCATGGAAAGAAGCTGAGAGATTTACGAGAATTAGCATGGTTATATCTAGAGTTTCCTACAACACCCATTTTTTCCAGCAGAGGAGATCTGTGGTCTCCAGAGGACTCAATAAAATGCCGTATCATTCAATACAAACAGACAGAACTCCACCATGGCACTAGTTTCCAGCTAAAGAAATCTTCTGACATCCATCTCACAGATTTCTTGAATACACATCTTTCTAGCGCTGCCTTTATTGCGGGCGCCAAGCGTGCTGCCTGCCAGCGCAGCAGTAACTCAGCACTGCATGGGGGCAGGGGGCATTCCCAACAATATTAACAGTCGAGAGATCCCTGCGACACCAGCAGAGCACTTGTGAACAGCTGCAGAGATGCAGCAAATGCTTTTCTTCTCTTAGACTTGTTGAGCTTCGTCAGATGCCAAGACAACCTCTGCTACAACTGTGACTTCCTGCAACAACCCTAGAAGTGTTTCAGGAGTCCACGGCTCAGAGTACTCCCCAGTGAACAAGAGTATTGCAAAGCAAAGCTCCTTTCTTTGGCAGAACCCAAATCCACCCACTTTTCAGCTTTTCCTGTGAGGGTGGGGAGGCCCTGGCCCAGGTTGCTCAGAGAAGTGGTGGCTGCCCCATCCCTGGAGGTGTTCAATGCCAGGTTAGATGGGAGGTGTCCCTGACCATGGCAGGGGGTTGGAAATGAATAGGCTTTAATGTCCCTTCTAACCCAAACCCTTCTATGACTGTACGATCTAACTTTTCCCACCGTACTCATAACTAACTCCGATACATCTTCCAGCCACAGATACCTCTGCTGTAATTTTCTTTCATCTCCCAAGTCCAAAGGAATGCAGTTTTTCTAGGTATATCCAGGTTCTTCATAAGCAAAACCCCACATGGAGCCTCTTCAGCTCATTTTTTACTGTAATGGCCTTGCATCTATCTGATAAAGAGGAAAATGAAGGGGAAAAAATAAATTTTGTTCCTACTTTCATTTTCCTACTGGAACAAGGGCGTAGCAGACAGTGAACATTTGTCCCTGTTGTTTCCTGCTCTTAATGATCGAAGTCCATTGTGCCACTTGACCAATTAAACCCATACTGAGTCTGTAATTAGACAGGATAGTAGAAACCCAGCTTCTAATCACCTGGGTTTTTTCCTAATGACATCAATATGTTAAAGATAATAATTAACCCTAGATCATAAACATCAACAATATTCTACAACCTGTATCATCAAACACTTCTTAAACTAACGTTAGAGTTACCCATCATTTGAACACAAAGTAGAGAAAGCCCATGCCATGGCCTAAAGGGACCTCTCAGTTTTGCTCTGATCTCTGAGCATGCTTATGACCTAAACCTGTGTAATATGAATACTGAATTTTGTACAAAGCTGGATATAACTGCACAGGAACACACTGAATCCCCATGAACTCTGAAGAATCTTTTTTTTTCTTTCCCCTGACAAGACACTGGTAAATATTTTATCTTCTGCTGTACTGGATCTAAGCAGGCTGCCTACAGAACCCAAAATTGAGTATCAGGGTCTGGTTTTGAAGCATCATCCTAAAAAACATGAAACAAAAATGTGCAGAGTAGGATGTGTTTCACTCTTAATAATAATCACAGAATCACGTAACAGTTTGAGTTGCAAGGAGACTCCTGCCATGGGCAGGGACACCTCCCACTGGATCAGGGGCTCCAAGCCCCATCCAACCTGGCCTTGAACCCCTCCAGGGATGGGGCAGCCACCACTGCTCTGGACAACCTGGGCCAGGGCCTCCCCACCCTCAGAGTAAATGCTGAAAAGCGGGGGGATTTGGATTCTGCCAAAGAAAGGAGCTTTGCTTTGCAAGCGGCTGAGGGCCCTGTGGCTATTTAGTCTACAGAAAAGGAGGCTGAAGGGAGACCTCATCGCTCTCTGCAGCCCCAAGAAAGGAGGTTGTGCCGAGGTGGGTGCTGGGCTCTTCTCCCAAGTAACAAGAGATGGGATGAAAGGAAATTGCCACAAGTTGTGCCAGGGGAGGTTTAGATTGGATATTAGGAAACGTTTCTTCACAGAAAGGGTTCTGAGGCACTGGAACGGCTGCCCAGGGAGGTGGTGGAGTCCCCGTATCTGGAGGGGTTTAAAAGATTTGGACAGTTGTAGTACAGTTGGACTCGATGATCTCAAAGGTCTTTTCCAAACAACTACTCTATGATTCTATGAAACGAGACTCAAAACCTGCTTTTGAGTTTACCTTCACATTTCTTTACAGAAGGAGTGCTGAAACACTAGCAGAGTCTTCCCAGAGAAGTGGTGGGGTCACCATCCCTGGAGTTGTTCAAACAACATGTAGACGTGGCAGTTAGGGACAGGGTTTAGCAGGCACGATGGGGTTGGGCTGAGGGTAGGACTGGATGATCTCAGAAGTCTTCTCCAACTTCAATGATTCTGTAATTTTATGATTCAATTTGGAGGACAGTAAAAGGAAACAATTCCAATTTAAACACAAACAGTTATTTTTACACGGTGAGTTTGACAAAAGTTGAGGGAAGGAAGAAACTGCAGGTGTTTGCATCATCCTTCTGGAGAAGTTCCTGCACCAGGAATAGGCTGGGAAGAGGGTCTGCCGGATGGAGCACTAATCTGCTGGCTGGGTCCAAATATTTAGAAGACAATTGTCAGCACTGAAAAACAACCCGGAAGGAAGGAAGTCATATTCCAACACCACAAACCAAAAACCACGCGAGATTTAATTTCAATAGTCAACAAATTCCGAAAACACATTTAAATTGGTTTTAGCCCTTATATTGGGCCTCATAGCTTGAAGAGAGAGCAACGACTCTGACCCCCTTATACCAGCTGTAAGTAAGAGACCAGATATGTCGATATTTTTACTTAATATGCTACTTATTTCGTCTGGGCCACAGCACCAAATGCTGCCATTCTGTAGACACTGCTAAACTCTCCAAAATTCTGCTTGCAGAAGCCCACAGCCAAGTCTCTGCTCCAAACCCCATATAAATCAGACTTTATCAAGACTCCCATTAAATAACTGGAAAAATAACAATGCTGAAAAACGCAGACTTCCAGTTTTTGTTGGTTTTTTGTTTAAACAAACTAGCTCAAATCCTGCAATTGTGAGGTCCAGCAAGGAGCTCTTAAAAATACATTTAACATATTTGAAAAGGAGAAATAAAAAAGCAGACATTACTATTTAACCCAAGCACCAATACTGGCAAGTTTAAATGAAGCTTCCAGATCTCCATAGCAGTTTGAATGCACCGCCTGAGTGCAGGGAGAGCGGAGGAATTCAGAAACAGTTGAAGCATCAGAAAAAGAGAAGGCAGCAATTTTCACCACTGAAAACCAAAACCAACAAAAATCAGAGCCAAAACAAGAAATCTATCTAGAATCATAAAACTGTTAAGGTTGGAAAGAAACTCTAAGATCATCCACATCCAGTTTCTGCACGTTCCTAGCATAGAAAAACCAAACCTATTTGCCAGATGCAGTCCTTAGGAAAAAAAATCTGTGAGTTACATTTCCTTTATTCTGGACATACTATACAGCATTAATTACACATTCATGCAAAAGCCACATTGCCATGAGTGTATTACCTAGTCACAATACCATCCAAAATATAAATATAATAAAGAAGCAGCATTTTAAGCAGAACTCTGCATATAAATCTAACAGTAACTTGAACATTAACACCCATATTTCCAGTCCAGGTTCCTTTACGCATAAGCAGTTTTCAAACCATCTCCCTTCCTCTATCACATGCAATATGACTGATCTGCTCCCTTCCTGTACTGTTTATCCACTGACACTAAGACATCCAAGAAGAATCAATGCTCGTGGAAAGGACTGCCAACTCCAGCTGTTCAGACAAGGCTTTATCTCACGCTATCTTTTGTTAATCCCTGTCTGTGTGACTCCCCTCAATATGTGGCAACAGAAGCAGCAGAGGTAAAAATGTAAAATTCCTTTGGGTCATGTCTTTTAACATCAAGGTTGCTGAAAACCTAAAAACCACTCTGCATACTCTGCTTCTAATGGAAAAAATGGAGTCTTCCCTTGTGCACCACCCGGCCAGACTGACACACAAGATTTGGATTTCCAGGTCTGCTGTACACCTTGTCAGCACAGGGACGTCACTGCAGCCTCCATCATTAACTTAAAACAACCACCTTAAACTCCCACCAGATTTTCAAGTCTTAAGAAATAAACAAACAAAACCAAAATGGAAGTTCCAGAACCGAGTTCTATTTGAACTGCTCCCCTTTTATACCTGTGCTGCCTTGGAAAACTCTAACCAACAGTTGAAAAACAAAAGCTGTAGAATTCTGGAGGTCTACACGCTCCATTCCCAGGCTCCTTGACCTTGCTTCCACCCTCTGTAGGCTTCCTTTCTTGTGTTTAAGTTTGTCCAGGAGCCACTCGTTCACCCATACAGGTCTCCTGGTGGTTTTTTGCCTGACTTCCTCTTTGTTGGGATGCTTCGCTCCTGAGCTTGGAGGAGGTGGTCCTTGAATACTAACCAGCTTTCTTGAGCCCCCCTGCCATCTGGCGCTTTATCCCACGGTACCTTACCAAGTAGATCCCTGAAGAGACCAAAGCCTGCTGTCCTGAAGTCCAGGGTAGTGGGCTTGCTGCACGCCCTCCTCATGCCTAAGGATCTTGCACTCCACCATTTCATGGTCCCTGCAGCCAAGGCTCCCCTTGAACTTCACATTCCCCACCAGCCCTTCCTGCTAGTGAGAACAAGGTCCAGCATCGCAACCCTCCTTGTCAGCTCTTCTATCACTTGGAGAAGGAAATTACCGCCAATACATTACAGTAACCTCCTGGATTGCTTCAACTCTGCTGCGTTGCCCCTCCAACAGATATCAAGGTGGTTATAACTTCCATTATACTCCACAAAAAAGTATTCTACGGCCTGCAGTGCAAACGATGACTTTGCAGTATTTTTAGCAACTGAGGCACGTGACATTTGGACAGCTTTAATGTGTTTCAAAAGACAGATCAATGTGACATACAGATTTACTAATCAAATGGATATTAAGATAGAAACCTCATTTTTTTCCCCACTACATGGTGAAATGAACAGTCAGTTTTCAGTGCAAAGTACCCGAGGATGCCCAGCCCAAGGCAATAACAATAACTGATTTCATTATTTATCACATAACCACAAGTAGAATTCTGCAAGCAACACCCAAGTCTACCTGCTCGGATTTAACACATTTGATCGCGTTTTTCCAGTAACAAGATAGAGGAACATAAATTCAGGGGTGGGGAAACACCAAGGGGAAGCAGTGCAATTATGTAGTAATCAGAACTGCACACATATGGTCTATCTAAGCCTCAGGGCTTTAGGTTTAAAACCAAAAGTTTCAGAGGGCATGTTTGCAATCTGGCCATGAGAAGGGTCTGATGGCCAACACTGAGGAGCGACACAAGGTTTATTGATTTTTATTGCAGACGCCACTACACAAACACATCCTGGAAAGAGAGGTCAGGAATATCCTGAAGGTACCACAGCACTGCAAGGCATCAGGACAGGCAAAACACCAAGAGCAGTGCAGAACGGCAAAAGCAAGCAGGAGGCTGATGTGAGCTTCACCAGTAGCACAGAAGGGCTCCTCAGCCATCCTGGAGTGGGACAAACAGGTGACCAGGACTCAGCTAGAGTCTGAGGTTTATCCAACCATGCGGATGAAATAAATCAGAAGACAGGATAATCCAATGCGTTTGCCAGATTTGGAAGATACTCTTAGCAGCTGATACCTGTATGGTTGGGAAACCCAACCAATGAACAGGGAAGTGATTCTGCCCCTGCACTGGTGAGGCCACACCTCAAACACTGTGTTCCGTTTTGGGCCCCTTACTACAAGAAAGACATTGAGGTCCTGAAGCATGTCCAGAAAAGAACAACGAAGCTAGTGAAGGGGCTGGAGAACAAGTCTTATGAGGAGTGTTTTAGGGAACTGGGGTTGTTTAGCCTGCAGAAGAGGAGGCTGAGGGGAGTCCTTATCACTGTGTATGACTGTCTGAATGGGGTTGTGGTGAGGTGGGTGTTGGTCTCTTTGCCCAAGTGATAGGTCATAGGACAAGAGGGAATGGCGTCAAGCTGCACCAGGGCAGGTTCAGATTGGACATTTGGAAAAAATTCTTCACTGAAAAGGGTTCTCAGGCACTGGAACAGTTGCCCAGGAGGTGGTTGAGTCACCATCCCAGGAGGTATTTAAAAGACGGGTAGATTAAGTGCTCAGGGATATGGTTTAGTAGTCAACAGGTATGGTTGGACTTGATGATCTCAAAGGTCTTTTCCAACCTAGTGATTCAACAATTCTATGAAAAGCAAAGGTAGTGGAAACCAAACAGCCATGTTTAAAACCTAGGCTCACACAATTTAAGATCTTTAAGCACATTTCAACAAGGCATTCCCAAACTACAGGCACCACCTACAGCTCCTGGGTTCCTGAACTCCCCCCCAGGCAGAAAGCACATTGACCTGTGGAAGCTAATGCTGCATGGACAATCGTTAAGCAAGATCGTACTCGGTTTTCAGCAGTGGTTTTGTTGGAAACCTAATTTGACAAGGAGGGAGGAGAGAAGAGGGAGTATCAAAATGGTGCACACAGCTGGAGTCAACGTATCTGCAGGTTCCTCCTTGCTTTAGGGGAGAGTCAGCTTAAATTATAAATGCAATATTTCGCCTGTGCACACAGCAGCAAGGCCAAACATCTGCTGCGTCTCCAAGTTCATTGTCAAAATACAATGCTTAACACTTTGAATAGAAAAGTAAAACAGTGGCACCATTGTGGATATATTTTCTCAGCAACTAGAAATGAACATTTTTTATATAATATGCACTAACAGTTCTGGGTCTATTACCACCCACAAGAAAATTCCTGTTTCAGTGGAGGCCGTGAGTTTCTGTGAGTTTATGAACTCTCCTGCTTTAAGACACAACGCAATTTTTACAATTGGGTGGGAGGGGAAGAAAGAGGAAGAAAAAAGAAAAACAAAACCACCTTTTGGCACCAGCTATTCCATAACCATGTGCTACAAAGCTTTTCACACTGTGGCCAGGGGCAGAGCTTGAACCCTGGACTAGATGGATGATCAACACAACAGCTGCTTTCCCCTCACAGTTCACTTGCACAGTTTCTTTGCCCTAACAAGATGATTAGCAATTTTTAAAACAACTTCAGGGACTTGCATGGTCTGGGAAATAAAATAAAAAAAAAAAAATTAGACTACACTTTCAAGTGAATAAGAAAAGAATCTGTTCTGCATTCCTTGTGAAGCAGTTGCACAACCATCAAAACCAAGCAGCCATAACTCAGACCAACAACCCAATTCCAACAACTCCAGAGAGTATGAAGGAGACAAGCTTTTCAATTAATTTCTTTTATTTTGCTGTTTTGAGGAAATGTTACTCTCCGCTCACTAGAATCGTCAGAATCATTAAAGTTGGAAAAGACCTCTAAGATCATCCACTCCAACCATCAATGCAACCCCACTGTGCCTACCAAACCCTGTACTCAAGTGGCCATTTGTTTTACAAATCCCTCCAGGGATGGAGACTCCGCCACTGCCCTGGGCAGCCTCTGCCAGGGCTTCACCACCGTCAGGAATGAATTTTTTCCTGATATCCAAACTAAACCTCCCCTAGTGCAATTTAAGCCCATTCCCTCTCATCCTACCTCTTGTTACCTGGGGGAAGAGTCCAGCACCCACCTCACCACAACCTCTTTTCAGGAGCTGCAGAGAGCGAGCAGGTCTCCCCTCAGCCTCCTCTTCTCCAGGCTGAACATCCCCTCAGCAGCTCCCAGAACCCCTGGGCTCCAGACCCTTCCCCAGCTCCATTCCCTTCTCCAAACGTGCTCCAGCCCCTAAACGTCCTTGCACTGCCCATGCACGCTTGCATCTCTGTCAGTGAACTAGGAGTGGCAAAGCAAAGCAGGGACTCTCTTCAGTTGAAAAGAGAAATAATTTTGCATAATGATTCGGGGGGGCAGGGGGGGGGAAGGAGACTGCTCCCCCCACATTTGATCTTGGCCTCTGCATTTTTTCAGCAATCAGTGACACAGGCCGAGGGGCTCAGCAGGCAGCACTGTTTGTTTCTCCATCGGAAACTTCCCAGAGAGGGAAGGACTCGGTGGGAGCACTGCATGGAGGTGGCACACCTGGCTCCAGCAGGAAATTGGAACGGCTATGATTTTCCTTTAGGCAAAATCCATCCACCCCCAACCCGGGGCTTTGCAGGTACTCAACAAACAGGGAAGAAAAGAAAAAAAAAATAAATAGAAAAACCATCTCTGCTACTTCAATGCAAAGCGTAACAGTCCCAACACGCAGATCTGAGCTGTTACAGCCTGGGGCCAGCCCTTTAATCGGGGTAAGTGATTGTAGACCTGGCCATCGCTCCAGCAGAGCCGCGTCAGCCGACAGCGCGAGTTTAGCTGGCGGGTACAAGCCCTGTTTCTGCTCGACTTCAGAGGGAACACAACACACCCACCGCGCTGGGTTATGCATTTTCCGCTCGCTGGCACCAACACTGCAGCTGCAGGATGGAGCCCAACAGCCGGACCCACCGCCATCGGGCTGCCATCACAGCTTCATGCTGGCAACAGGCTGAGGAGAAGGGGTTACCGTGGGTGTTTGGCCACTGCTAAGAATCTGCCTGTTGCCCTACAAAGGGCGAGAGAGTCACATTCACTGTCATTCGCCATCTTTGCCAGACATGGTGCAGCCAGAACAAGGGACACCGTTGGATGACAATGGTAAAAACTAGAAAACAAAAACCCAGTATGCTGGGATCTGGTGGTAGTTTCGTCTGTTGGTCTTGGAGAGATCCTCCTTATTTAGCCTCACTTTCCCTCTGTTGTTCTGTACTCTGCAGAACCTTTCCTCTACGAGAGCATCGTCCACAAGTTCATTTCCAACAGTGTTTTGTACGGGTTTTCCCTTTAACAAATTTCAGATTTTGTAACTAATTTTGACTTTAAAACTCTTTCTTTGGGATCTCTTCCCACACCCCTTAACATGTTTTTCACATTGTACTCACTACTTCATAGAACAGATTAGGTCAGAAGGGACCTCACAGCCCATCCAGTCCCACCCCTGCCATGGGCAGGGACACCTCCCACTGGATCAGGGGCTCCAAGCTCCTTCCAACCTGGCCCTGAACACCTCCAGGGATGGGGCAGCCACCACTGCTCTGGGCAACCTGGGCCAGGGCCTCCCCACCCTCACAGCAAAACATTTCTTCCTAAAACCTCATCTCAATCTCCCCTCTTGCAGCTCAAAAATGTTTCCCCTCGTTCTGTCCCTGCACTCCCTGATCAGGAGCCCCTCTCCAGCTTTCCCAGAGCCCATTTCAGTACTGGAAGGAGTACGTGAGTATTCCTTTAAGAAGCACTTTTCCCTTCTCTTCCACCTCAATCATACCTTCTACTACTCCATTTAATCTGGATTTTTACACAAACATTTTTATTCAGTGTTTTGAAGACATGGGTGAAATTCGTATCACAAGTTTCCATCAGATGCACAGGGCCAGTGGCAGAAAATGCAGCTTCTCCACAAATCTCATTCTGGAATAGAGCAACAGTTTTGGAGTGACCACTAAAATAAACCAAAGAAGGGACTCCTACCAAACATGGTAAAACCATATGCAAGGACTTTCTCTGGATTCCCTTTCCCTCTCCGTCCTCAGCCCCAGTGTTTGGTACAGTAACTTTCACCCTGTTCTAACCTCAAGGCCCAAAATGATTGCTGAAGTAGCAAGAATCTCATGAATGTAAATATTTGCTCAGGGTTAAGTTACCAAGACAGAATTTCTGCTCAGGGTCTGCAAGCACAAAAGGAAAAAATAAAAAGAGGCCAAGAGTTTAAGAAAACTAGAGCCCAGTGTTAAATTCCTGCATTATAGTCAGACACCTGCCTGCTTTTCAGGAGTCTGAAATAAAAGGAAGAAGCCTCTGGCACCCAAGTGATATATTTTAAGCTAAAAGAGGGGAGATTTATATGAGATATTGGGAAGAGATGTTTTCCTGTGAGGGTGGTGAACCACTGGAACAGGTTGCCCAGAGAAGTGGTGCCTACCCCACCCCCGGAATCCATCCGGATTGCCCCGATAACACACAGAGATCTGTTCGGCACCCACCGCTCTGATCAATGACAGGCTAACACCCAGCCAGAGTCCACAGTGTTGGTGTTTCAGCCTTTCACATTAACCAATCAGCTCAAGGACTACTGTTAAATAGTAGTAGAGGTAGCAACACTTAAAGTAGTGACTCCTTAGCAACAGAATATTCAAAATATCTGGCGAGAAAAAATGGCAAATATAATGCAAAATTAATTCACAGAATCACAGAATCACTAGGTTGGAAAAGAACCCCAGGATCATCAAGTCCAACCATTCCTATCAACCACTAAACCATTCCCCTGAGCACCTCATCCACTCATCTTTTAAATACCTCCAGGGAAGGTGACTCAACCACCTCCCTGGGCAGCCTCTGCCAGTGCCCAATCACCCTTTCTGTGAAAAACTTTTTTCCAATATCCAGCCTGAACCTCCCTTGGCAGAGCTTGAGGCCATTCCCCCTTGTCCTGTCCCCCGTCACTCGGGAGAAGAGGCCAAGTCTCTCCTCTCTACAAACTCCTTTCAGGTAGTTGTAGAGAGCATTAAGGTCTCCCCTCAGCCTCCTCTTCTCAAGGCTAAACAACCGCAGCTCCCTCAGCTGCTCCTCATAAGACTTGTTCTCCAGTTCATTCGGCAGTCCAGCGTAAAAATATGAATGAATATTCATTCAGTCATAGTTTCTAAGAAGCAGCATCAAATCAATCACTGAAGAAATCCAAGAACCAGAACGAACTTTCAAAAGGAGATGCTTCAGCATATTGAAAGAAAACTTCAGTAATGTAATTATTCATGGCCATACTGAAATTCACAGGAACCTATAATGCTTAGAAGCTCCTCTCTTCTCACAACATGTGGTCTGTTCCCTTTCTCGTGCCCAGGGTGGCCTTCTGGGCTGTGAGCGCACATTGCCGGCTCACGTCAAGCTTCTCATTGACCAGCACTCCCAAGTCCTTCACTGCAGAGCCGCTCTCAATCATATCATCCCCCACCTCGTACTGAAACCGGGGCTCGCCCCGTCCCAGATGTAGGACCTTGGACTTGACCTTGTTGAACCTCATGAGGTTCTCACAACCCCACTTCTCCAGCCTGTCCAGGTCCCTCTGGATGACATCCCGTCCTTCCAATGTTACGACTGCACCACTCAGCTTGGTGTCATCTGCAAACTTGCTGAGGATGCACTCAATCTCGCTGTCTATATCACTGATGAAGATATTAAACAGCACTGGTCCCAGCATGGACCCCTGAGGGACACCACTTGTCACAGATCTCCATCTGGACATCTCTCTCCAATTTAGAGAGAAGGTTGCGTTGGGGGACTGTGCCAAAGGCGTTACAGAAGTCCAGATAGATCACATCTACTGATTTACCCACGTCCACTGCTGCAGTTACCCCATCATAGAAATAGTTATTATAATTGGAAATAGTTATTCTTGTTTTCAGTAACACTGAGCTCTCTACAAAATCACCAGCATTTAAGACACAAAAGTTGGTAACAGCTGACACATTTCTTCAAGACAAAACAGGTCAAATCATAAGATCATTAAGGTTGGAGAAGACCTCTAAAATCATCCACTTCAACCATTAATGCAACCTCACTGTGCCTGCTAAACCATATCCCCAAGTGCCGCAGCACATTTTTTGAACCTCTCCAGGGATGGAGACTCCATCACTGCTTTGGGCAGCCTCTGTCAGGGAAGATGTATTTCCTAATATCCAATCTAAAGCTTCCCTGGTGCAACTTGAGGCCATTTCCTCTCATCCTGTCACTTGTTACTTGAGAGATGTTCTCCAGGCTTTTAATGCCCACCCTGAGGACAGAGGGAAACCCATGAAGGTCTATGCAACCAGCCCCTCAGGATGCCACAGGAGAAGCAGCCCAGACTTCCTAGTCCCCCCACCAACACACATTGCGTCACACAGGCAGTGTCCTAATGCAAAAGAATAATCCCATTTCAGCACTTCTGCAACTGTTTTATGCTTGACAGTTGTCTGTCAAAGAGCCAAGGGTTTTTAGAGTTCATAACCAAAACACATATGATTCTAAGAGGGAGAGAAGAAAGGTGGAGGGAGAGAAGAAAGGCGGAGGGAGAGAAGAAGCGTTATTCAGAGGTAGGAGCCTTGATCTTCTGTTTATGGAATTGCCGGAGGTGAGGAGTTGATGAAAGCACCTCTGTGAGCTCTCCAAGGCCCCTGCAGGGGATCCTGCAGGAGACAACTGAGGTTATGCCACAAAAACAAACCCTTCTCCTCAACCTTCCTGCCCAGGTCCCTGCCCCACCCTCCCGCTGCAGTTAAATCCCTGTGGGCTTTCTGTCCCACACTAGGGTCTTAAGCCTGGTCACATATTAAGAAAACCGCAACCCAGAAAACAAGGAAGTGGCCAATACCAATAAATTCTGAAATACAATTGCATTTCACATAAAGACAAAAATAGCAACACAAGTCAGTGACATCAGAAGAAAAAGCAAGAACATCAGCTTGAGAGGCAGTGGTCAGGGACCGCAGTGGCAATGTGCTTTAAATAATGCCATTTACACTCAACAACTTAACCTGAAGAAGTCAGATAACCTCACACTGGGTATTTCTCATAGGAATTCATGGTGACTGCTGAAGAAAAGTCCTGGCCATCCCAGGGAGGGTCTGAGGATGACTACGGGGCTGTTGCTCCTTTCAGCACTGCAGGAGAGGACACCATGCGTGAACATTGGTTCTCTGTGCTGGCTACTACAGCACTCGCCTCGGACCAAGGTAACGCACACAGAGACTTAAGAGCAGAAACTCCACAACAGCCCATACAGAGAAAGGGAAAAGCCACGAACTGCGAAATAAAATTCAAAGGCCCATAAAATTTTAAGACATCACAAAGCATAAAATGCTAATAAAGTTATGCTAAACCTTGCTTCTGGGAGAGGGCTGGGAAATGGGAGGAGAGTGTGGAGGGAGGGGCAAGAAGTTTCACTGGAAGCACTTTCCAGTGCACCTCCACTATTGTTCCACCAACAAAGGCCTTCTCAGATTTCACTGCTCATAACCTCCAAACCAGCCAGCGTATGCGGTGCAGTGACTGCCTGCCTTCCCATTACCGTATGTTCCAGAGAACGCAATTGTGATCTGCAAACATCTACTCCCAGTTTCACAGTGGGGGTCTGGCGTCCCGTGCTTGGGGAAACCAGGCTTGCTGTTCCATGGGGAGTTTGAAGGGGCTGACAGAGGACAGGAAAATGAGAGACCTGAAAGCTAGTGGTGGGTACACAGCACGGCTGGAGAGCTGTCACATCATGGAAGGAGCTAGCTGAGGTGTTCAGTGATACTCCCCCACAGTCCCTCTCTCCTCTATCTTACTAGTACCTTAGTCCACCTTGTCTCAGGCAGGCTATCCCAAATTCTCTGTTTCCATATCTGAAAAATATATGAAGTTATTTTTTTTTACTTAAAAGGAACTTTCAACTGCTCTGGAGAATTTGGACATATTCTGCCAATGGTATCGATATTCATCATTACGCAAGAATTGTAAACCAAGGTCTCTCAATTGAAGCACTCATTTTCACATTAAAATTTGATAATGCCAACAAACGAATTCCACTATACTTATTGTTACTGTTAACCTGCAGCACTACTCACTCCACTCAGACAAGTTAACATCTACACAATCAAATAGTTCAAACCACAGAATCGAGGAATCACTAAGGATGAAAAACACCTCTAAGCTCATCCAGTCCAACCATCAGCCCAACACCACCGTGCCTACTAAACCATGTCCCAAAGTGCCACAGCCACTTGTTTTTTGAACCTCTCCGAGGACGGAGACTCCGACGCTGCCCTGGACAGCTTCTGCCAGTGCTTCACCACTCTTTCAGTAAGCAAATTCTTCCTGATATCCAATCTAAGCCTCCCAAGGAACAACTTGAGGCCACTTCCTCCTATCCAATCAAATCCCTAACACAATATCTGAAACCAGTTCTGGGAGCTAGAAGTTATTTATTACGTAAATTTTACCAGCCACCTTTTTTAAATAGTTTTAAATTCTTCAAGTTTTCAGTACTTAGTAAGTAAAAAATGTTACAAATGTTTATGCAACAGCTTGAAGAAGAAGATGAATTTGATTCAAAAGGGTTTTACAAGTTCACCACTTCACTAGAAACTTTTCTTACAGTCCGAGAGGAAACAAAGCATTAATCACATCATCTACAACTACCTAGAAGGAGATAGTAGTAAGGTGTGTGTTGGTCGTGACAGCCTCCCACAGCATTCTTCTAAAGAATCTGGCACCTCATGGCTTAGATGGGCATACACTCCACTGGGTAAAACGCTGGCTGGATGGCCAGGCGCAAAGGGTTGTGGCGAATGGAGTTAAATCCAGCTGGAGAACAGTCACGAGTCATTCTACCCAGGGCTCAGAGCTGGGGCCAGTTTTGTTTACTATCTTTATCAATGACATGAATAAGGGAATTGAGTGCACCCTCAGTAAGCTTGCAGATGATACTAAATTGGGTGGGAGTGTGGCAGGTTCTGCACAGGAACTCGGACAGGCTGGATCCATGGGCCAAGGCCAATGGCATGAGGTTCAGCAAGACCAAGTGCTGCGTCCTGCACTTGGGTCACCACAACCCCATACAGTGCTAAAGGCTTGGAGAGGAGTGGCCAGAGAAATGCCTGGAGGACAAGGACCTGTGGGTGTGTGATTGATTACTGACAGTCAGCTGAACATGAGCAAGCAGTGGCCCAGGTGGCAAAGAAGGCCAACGGCATCCTGGCCTGCATCAGAAATAGCATGGCCAGCAGGACTAAAGAAGTGAATCTGCCCCTGTACTCGGCACTGGTGAGGCCACACCTCAAATCCTGGGTTCAGTTTTGGGCCCCTCACTCCAAGAAAGACACTGAGATGCTGAAGCGCTTGCAGAGAAGGGGAACGGAGCTGGTGAAGTGTTTAAAGCACAAGTTTTATGAGGAGCGGCTGAGGGAGTTGGGGTTGTTTAGTCTGGAGAAAAGAAGACTGAGGGGATACCTCATCACTCTCTACAACTACCTAAAAGGTTGTAGCAAGGTGGGGGTCAGTCTTTTCTCCCTGCTAGCCAGTGACAGGACAATGGGCCTCAAGATGCATCAGGGGAGATTTAGGTTGGATAGTAGAAGGAATTTCTTTACTGAAAGGCATTGGAAGAGGCCGCCCAGGGAGGTGGTTGAGACCTCATCCCTGGAAGTGTTTAAAAGATAAGTAGATGTCGTACTTGGAGACATGGTTTAGTGGCAGACTTAGCAGGGCTGAATCAATGTCTGGACTAGATGATCTTAAAGGTCTTTTCCAACCGCAACCATTCTGAAATGTGGATTCCCAGCCTCCTTGCACATTATCACCTCAGTCAACCTTTGGAGTTCCAGGGACATCTACACGAACTCCGTGGGTCAGTATACCCTGGAACATTACTACGCCACACCAGATTTTCTTAAGGAAACAACAACCTTTCTTCCCCATCTCCACAGAAGACACCTGACAGGGCCTGTATCTGTGTGCTTGGAAAGAGGCAGAGCTCCTCCAATAAAAGCGAGCCCTGACTTCATTTTCAGCCAGAGCCCTAGACGTACATTTAAGTAGTTGTGCCAGAGGGGACTGAACAATGGCAATTCCAGCTCCATTCATGAATGATTCCAGCCAGGACTACACAAGTAGAGTGGTGGTCGAAGTCATGACAGCAAGCAAGCTTAGCCTCTACAGACTTCTGCTAGGTCTCGACACTCCAGGTGCTTAACTTTGAAAACAGAAATAAGTCTCTCACTTAAGACAACCACAGTCAACAAAACTACACATTCACACGCACCTTGACATATATGTAGCATCTATCTACAAGCATTCAATGTGATCATCCCAGCTCCTTCTGTGACTAATGGAGAGAGAGCCTGCTAACACTGGTATCACTTCCCCTGCAGGCTACAACCCATGTTGGAGGACTCATTTCCAAGCTTCACGAACTGAAGATTGGTACCCAAGTAGTTCAGGAGGTGACACAAATTATATTGTCTGAACAGCCCTGGATCCACAGAAATAAGTCTCTCACTTAAGACAACCACAGTCAACAAAACTACACATTCACACGCACCTTGACATATATGTAGCATCTATCTACAAGCATTCAATGTGACCATCCCAGCTCCTTCTGTGACTAATGGAGAGAGAGCCTGCTAACACTGGTATCACTTCCCCTGCAGGCTACAACCCATGTTGGAGGACTCATTTCCAAGCTTCACGAACTGAAGATTGGTACCCAAGTAGTTCAGGAGGTGACACAAATTATATTGTCTGAACAGCCCTGGATCCAGGGCAGATGGTGAACTTCAGCAGGTCTGGAACTCGCATAACCTTTCATAGCTTGTTCCAGCCTTTACCTACCCAAGAAGCAGGGCAGAGAATCATGGACTCAACTCAGCCTTTGCTCAGCAGGGCCAGTTCAGATTACACACCTGGGCTTTTGGATCTTTTCAATCTTTCCTCATGCCCAGTCTTTCAGCTTCATTCTTTCAACCTCATCCTGATACTTCTGTCCATGTCTACTACCTCCACAAAAGTCAACTGCAGGCTCATCATTCCTTTCAATCCAGTTTGTTCCAGAACTGCTACACACTGGTTTTCTTCAGCTGATTGGCTCCAATTCCTCAGAAGACTGAATCCTCTCCAGAACTTCTGATTTTTTTAAATAAGGATTTATTTCTTCTAAAGAAGGAATTCCTTCAAAGCTAATTTAATTTTTATCATTTTAGTCTAGCTTTATTAAGGTAAGGGGACATATGATGTAAAGAACTGGGTCACAAACAAGCTAAATCAGGAAAAAACCCAGCTTGCTTATTTTAGGGCATGAGTTTATAAACACAGTTCTGCTAGTGGAAATATGAACAGTACAACTACAACTACATCCTAATGGCACTGTGAAAACTAGCTTTCTATTAAAAACAAACCACTTGCAAAGAAAGCAAGACGACTTTTATCGATGTATTAGCCACCATACGCAGCCCATTTACATTCCACACACCTCTCTGCTTGGACAACAAACCCAATTCTAGTAATTAACAATCGCCAATAGTCTCTCCCGCTCTGGTGCTGCTGCGTATCAGGCGCTGCTAGAAGTGTTCGTCCCAGATCCTTTTAAATTGTAGAGCCATCTTCCTTTGTGTCAGAATTCCATAAAGCTTGCAAGGGAACGAAGGCAGCGTATATCCCTTTAACACAGTTTAACCACTCTTCACATTTGGAATGGAAAATGTGACTTAGGTACCAAGGTTTAAAAACCAGCGACGATGTATGCAGCCAATTTTCTAAACATGAATCTCATAAGGGGTTTTAAGGCTTTTCCCCCCCTCCTTTCTTTTATTTGCATGCAGGACTTACTCGAGACAGCCAGCGAAATGCAACAGACCATTATGGCTCAGAGGTTTCCAATTTGCAGCTAGAAATGGTTTACATTATAAGCACTAACAGCTCCAAAAGGTATTTCAAAAGGAGAGAGTGGAGAAAAACTTGGCATTCCATAAGTGCCTAAATATGGATTGGCAGGAAATAAATTTGATCTGTGCAGTTAATAATAGCCTTACCAAAATAAGTGTTTAACAGAACTAGTTTTATGTGGGTTTAGAAGAACTAAAAATATATTTACACAGCTTACTCTTGCATTTACTGAAGGTGCTGTCCCAGAGCACTGCTGGCTGCCCAGGGACTGGCACCACCTCTGCCAGGGAACAACGAAGGGAAAGGGGGAGGCAGAGATGGGAAGGGAGAGGGGGCAGAGATGGGAAGGGAGAGGGGGCAGAGATGGGAAGGGAGAGGGGGCAGAGATGGGAAGGGAGAGGGGGCAGAGATGGGGAAGGAGAAGGGGCAGAGATGGGGAAGGAGAAGGGGCAGAGATGGGGAAGGAGAGGGGGCAGAGATGGGAAGGGAGAGGGGGCAGAGATGGGAAGGGAGAGGGGGCAGAGACGGGAAGGGAGAGGGGGCAGAGACGGGAAGGGAGAGGGGGCAGAGACGGGAAGGGAGAGGGGGCAGAGACGGGAAGGGAGAGGGGGCAGAGATGGGAAGGGAGAGGGGGCAGAGATGGGAAGGGAGAGGGGGCAGAGATGGGAAGGGAGAGGGGGCAGAGATGGGGAAGGAGAAGGGGCAGAGATGGGGAAGGAGAAGGGGGCAGAGATGGGGAAGGAGAGGGGGCAGAGATGGGGAAGGAGAGGGGGCAGAGATGGGGAAGGAGAGGGGGCAGAGATGGGGAAGGAGAGGGGGCAGAGATGGGGAAGGAGAGGGGGCAGAGATGGGGAAGGAGAGGGGGCAGAGATGGGGAAGGAGAGGGGGCAGAGATGGGGAAGGAGAAGGGGCAGAGATGGGGAAGGAGAAGGGGCAGAGATGGGAAGGGAGAGGGGGCAGAGATGGGGAAGGAGAAGGGGCTGCAGAGACGGGAGAGAGGGCAGCAGAGACGGGCAGGGGGAAGGGGCAGCAGCGATGTGCAGGGGCAGCCCGGCACCCCGTGGGCGGGCGGAGCCGGCAGCAGCGGTTCCCGGGGCCGCTGGCTGAGCGCGGCCGGGCCCGCACGGACAATGCGGCCGAGGCGGCGGCTCCGCGCGCGGGGCTGTGGGGTCGGGGGGGTGTATGGAGGGGGGGGGGGGGTGTAGGTTTGTGTGTGTGCGCCCCGCGCCCCCCGCCCCGCGCCCCGCGGCGCAGCCTCACCCTGCGGCTCCATGGGCTCTCGCCGCGCGCCGCGCCGGGCAGGAGGGACGGAGGGAGGGAGGGATGGAGGGAAGGAGGGAGGAGGGATGGATGGAGGGGGTGGGGGCTTCCTCTCCCTCCCCCGCGGCCGCTCCGCGCCGAGCGGCGCCCCCGCAGGCGGCGGGGCGGGACGGGGCGGGGGGAGCTGCTGCTGCGGCGGCTGCTGCTCCGCCCCGGGAGCCGCGGGGAGGGTCAGGGGAGGAACGGCCTGAAGCTGAGAGAGGGGCGGTTGAGATGAGATCTCGGGAAGAAATGTGCTGCTGTGAGGGTGGGGAGGCCCTGGCCCAGGTTGCCCAGAGCAGGGGTGGCTGCCCCACCCCTGGAGGGGTTCAGGGCCGGGTTGGTTGGCGCTTTGATCACCCAGGTCCAGCAGGAGGTGTCCCTGCCCACGGCCGGGCGTGAAACTGGATGGGTGTTGAGGTCCCTTCAGACCCAAACCACTCCATGGTACCATGAGGAGGCTCTGCAGGGCTCCAAGCTCCCACACCAGCTGTTGCCATCAGAGCCAGAAGCTCCTCTGTGCAGCTGCTGGAGTGGCTGTCCAGTGCATGGCAAAGGCCATCCGAGCCCACAAGCCTGTGGTGGCTCCAAACTGGCCTCCCATCCTATATGTATGCATAAGAGAGCAATTCCAATACAAACTGTCCCCTCTGACAACCAACCTCTTCCCACCTTCCAGAAACCCAACCATCAGGTCTTCCAGGGCTTTTTGGAAAGTGGGACCAGGAGCCCCAGCGTGCTGCTCTGCGCCCTGGACAGGGTTCAGGATGTGCCAGGAGCGATGGTAGCTGAGACAGCAGGTGGTGCTTTCCTTCACAGGCAGGGTGTTAGCCCAGCGCTGACAACCTACTCCTGCCCTGGAGGGTGTGCTGCAACCAGCATAAAACCTGGCCTCAAACATGAGTTACATACAGAAAGGAGAGCCAAGACTTAGCACAGAATTGTGGAATCATTAAGGTTGGAAAAGACCTCTGAGATCATCCAGTCCAACTGTCAGTCCAACACCTCTGTGCCTGTTAAACCATGTCCTGAAGTGCCACACCTACACATGTTTTGAATCCCTCCAGGCATGGAGACTCCACCACTGCCCTGGGTAGCCTCTGCTAGTGCTTCACCACTCTCCCAGTAAAGGAATTTCTCCTAATAATTTCTCCAGTCTAATTCTCCCCGGTGCAGCTTGAGGCAATTTCCTCTCATCCCATCACTTGTCCCTTGGGAGAAGAAAGCAGCACCCACCTCACCATAATCTCCTTTCTGGGAGCTGCACAGAGCGATGAGGCCTCCCTTCAGCCTCCTCCAGACTAAACAGCCCCAGGTTCCTCCCCTATGGTCAAGACCCTTTCCCAGTTCTGTTCTCCTTCTCTGGATGTGCTCCAGCCCCTCAGTGTCTTTTTCGGAGTGAGAGGCCCAGGATTCAAGGTGCGGCCTTGCCAGCACCGAGTCCAGGGGTCGATCTCTTCCCTGCCCCTACTAGCCACACCATGGCTGATCCTAGTCAGAATGCCACTGGCCTTCTTGGCCACCTGGGCCTCTGCTGGCTCACGTTCAGCCACTGTCAACCAGCCCCCCCAGACTGTTTTCTGCCAGGCAACTTTCAAGCCGCTCTTTCCCAAGCCTGGAGCATTGCCTGGGTTGTTGTAGCCCAAGTGTCAACCTGGCACTTGACCTTTTTGAAACTCACCCCTTTGCCCTCTGCCAGCTACCTGATCTATCCAGGTCCAACTGCAGAGCCTTCCTGCCCTCAAGCAAATCAACACTCCTGACCAGTTTGGTGTTGTCTGCAAACTAACTGAGGGAGCACTCAATCCCCTCATCCAGGTCATTGATAAAGCATCCTCAGCTCCTCACTACAGGGAGTGGGTAGCACTGAGCAACACACGTGTATTAATCTTAAAACCATCTATCAAGCAATCTATCTCTGAAAAATCGAAACTGCGTAAATCTCTTCAAAACGGCATTTACCTTCAGGAAAAATGCAAAGCAGTAAATTCAGATGTTAACTACATTGGTGCTTAATCTATTTTTTGTTACCGAGCAATTGGTCATTACTTCTTATCTCTCCCCTGAAGTGTCCGGCTTTGATGTAGGCCCCAGTATGGAACTGCCCACTTTGGGGTTAATTTCAATATTGTAGCGGAGTCAAAAAGCAGTTTTGTGATTAAATTCATAGAGTGGATTTCTTTTGAGAAGTTATTCCAGAGAAAAAAGAGTGGCTGTTCTGAAGTACTTCTGTGAGTAGGATCTAGTAAACCAGAGGGAGAAAGCAGATTTATCAGTATTTCTTGAAGAGACTTTTGAAATCGTACCTCAAAGCATTAATATACATATGGAAATTTAACATGCGACTCAGCATTTTGGAGATTGGCCTCCCTGCTCTTCTGCCAAGTGAGAAGTGATAGGATGAGAAGAAACGGCCCCAAGTTGCACCAGCGGAGGTTTAGGTTGGACTTGTGTAAAGCCTTTGACATGGTCCCCCACAACATCCTTCTCTCTAAATTGAAGAGATATGGATTTGATGGGTGGACTGTTTGGTGGGTAAGAGGTTGGTTGGATGGTTGTATTCAAAGAGTAGTGGTCAATGACTTGAAGTCCAGATGGAGATCTGTAACAAGTGGTGCGCCTCAGGGGTCCATACTGGGACCAGTGCTGTTTAATGTCATCAAAAGTGATATAGACAGCGAGATTGAGTGCACCTTCAGCAAGTTTGCAGAGAACACCAAGCTGAGTGGTACAGTTGCTACACCAGAAGGACGGGATGTCATCCAGGGGGACCTGGACAGGCTGGAGAAGTGGGTCTGTGAGAACCTCATGACGTTCAACAAGGCCAAATGCAAGGTCCTACACCTGGGTCGGGGCAATACTCGGCTTCAATACAGGATTGGGGATGATGTGATTGAGAGCAGCTCTGCAGAGAAGGACTTTGGTGTGCTGATTGATGAGAAGCTCGACATGAGCCAGCAACGTGCACTTGCAGCCCAGAAGGACAACCGTGTCCTAGGCTGCATCAAAAGAAGCGTGGCCAGCAGGGCAAGGGAGGTGATTCTGCCCCTCTGTTCCTCTCTTCTGAGACCTCATCTGGAGTATTGTGTCCAGTTCCGGAATCCTCAACAGAAGAAGGAGATGGAGCTGTTGGAACGGGTCCAGAGGAGGCTACAAAGATGATCAGAGGACTGGAGCACCTTCCATATGAGGACAGGCTGAGAGGGTTGGGGTTGTTCAGCCTGGAGAAGAGAAGGCTGTGAGGAGATCTTGTAGTGACCTAGTACCTTAAAGGGGCCTAGAAGAAAGCAGGGGAAGGACTGTTTGTGAAGGCTTGTAGTGATAGGACAAGGGGCAATGGTATAAACTGGAGAGGGGCAGATTTAGACGAGACATAAGGAAGAATTTCTTCATGATGAGAGTGGGGAGGCCCTGGCCCAGGTTGCCCAGGGAAGTTGTGGCTGCCCCATCCCTGGAGCTGTTTGAGGCCAGGTTGGATGGGGCTTGGGCAGCCTGGTCTAGTGGGAGGTGTCCCTGCCCATGGTAGGGGGGTTGGAACTAGATGATCTTTTAGGTCCTTTCCAACCAAACTATTCTATGATCCTATGATTCTTCACATCTAAGAATAAGCCACTTTAACTGAGGTAAATAATTTGGAGTCAGAGAGCGGTTTCAGTAGATAAGCAACAAAGAAAAGCTTAAGGGCTCTTTGTTGTCGCTTTGCTAGGGAGTTGAAAGAATAACAGCTACCAAGCAGGTAGGTTGACACCACCAGCAAAAAAGCAAACCAGTAGAGATTTGGTTTTAGAGCAGAAAGGTGTTTGCTGGAACATGTCCTCTGAATATTTTCATTTCCCCTCCCTGAACTGAAGGAACCCAATCCTTTAAAAGTGTGAGGAACAAAATCTATGATTGTGCGTTCCAGCATGGTTTCTGACTCCTAACCGAGAGCATTAGACTCAACATTTTATTGAGTTGCAGGCTGTAGATGCACATCCAGCTACATTAAGACCTGTCCTCCTAAACTGACTATTTCAGGCATCTGAGCTGGTTCCCTTCAGCCTCTTACAAAGGTAACTGTAAGAGGAACAAGTCCTCTTTGTCAGCATTTCTGTCACTTCTGCCATTCTCAGGGTGGATCTCAAAGAAATTAAAGCTTCTGTTAAAATGGATTGAAACTGCTTGGCAGTATCTGCACTGAACTGGATCGTGCAGAGCAACTTAAGGTCTTAGCTTTATTAAATCTCACTTGCAAATGCAAATCACACTTTGTACCTGGTACAGTATACTGCTTTCGTTTAAGTCTGGAAGCACTGGGCAATGTCCACTGAATGTGGTCTTTACTGTGGAGTATTTATTATTATTTTCAGACCCTTGATGTCTAATGCACATTGATGCCAGGATAAGAGAAAAGGGTCAATAAATGCAGTGTAAGCAGTTACTAGAGTTCATGTAATCACTCTTTCTTTCTCTCCCCAAAAAGTAAGTCACCTGTCATATCTCATTAAAATTCTTCTACAAGAAGAGCTCTCTCAATTTAAATTAATTCTCCCTCATGGCAGGATTTTCAGTCAAATAAGGATTATCATTGCATGTCCAGGAAAGATAAATCTAAAGAGGGTAAAAATAACCTTTAATAACATTTAACGAGACACTGGAGACCCGGAAGCTAAGGCTTTGCAAATACATGGGGTTTGTCTGCCATGCTTTTCATGTGAGATGCATGTTGTGCTCTGGATGATGTAATCCTCAGGGAGACCCTCATGTGCTTTTGCCATCATATGACACTACTGAATATACAAAGTTCCTTTGTATACAGAGTCGTTATTTATAACTTGCAGAAGTTCGACCAGACCTTCTTTTTCCTCTTTCTAAAGAGATTAGTTTTCATTTGAAGATTACTGTGATGTCTTTTGAGTATTTACACAATCTCATTCTTGTGAATTTGAAACTGAGCCTTTCCAATTGCAGAGCATGAGATCAGACCAGCAATTGCAATATAAAAATTCAAATTTATGGCAGCACTGAAAATGATTCTTTTGCTTTCACTTTAAATTTACCAAAAGAGGTTGAAAAAAAAAAAAGGATTCATCAAAGGTAGCTCACAAAGGGAAATATTTTTAAGCTGAAACCCTGCTGAGGTAGAGTTTGGGGTTTTTCTAATGATACCTTAGGCAAAAGCAAGTTTATTGCATACTCACCAACACCAGTTTCCAGCGCAGCTAGGAATCCAGAGGAACAGAAACACAGATGGACAGAAATAAAGGACTGCAGATACAAGGAGAGCAGCAATCTGTTCAGGACATGAGTCCTGGAGCAGCTTTTATGCTCTGGCAGAAAATTTTTATAGCAGAGTGGAATAGTCACTATTTTATCCCCACTGCATAAAGGAATTGAAGTTAAAATATTGAATAGAGGTTATATTTTGAGTCCGTGTTAATTCTCCTGAACACTGAGGCATTTAAAATCCTGGACTTCCTAGTCTCACTGTTATTCTTTATACACTGGCTAAACAGTTTTTTTCCTATAAATTGATTCAGATCTTCCTATGGCAATAAAAATTTTCTGTCTGGGCTCTTGATCAGGGAGGGTAGGGTAGGACAAGTGTGAAGAGATTTAGGCTGAAAGAGGGGAGATTGCGTTGAGATCGTGGGAATAAAATGTTTTCTTGTGAGGGTGGTGAAGCACTGGCTCAGGTTGCCTGGAGAAGTCATCAGTGTTCCATCCCTGGAGGTGTTCAAGGCCAGGTTGGATGGGGCTTGGAGCAACCTGATCCAGTGGGGGGTGTCCCTGCCCATGGCAGGGGGTTGGAACTGGATCACAGAATCACAGAATAACCAGGTTGGAAGAGACCCACCGGATCATCGAGTCCAACCGTTCCTATCAAACACTAAACCATATCTCTCAGCACCTCATCCACCCGTGCCTTAAACACCTCCAGGGAAGGTGACTCAACCACCTCCCTGGGCAGCCTGTTCCAGTGCCCAATGGATGGGTCTTGAGGTCCCTTCCAGCCCAAACCATTCTATGATTCTGTGATTCTGTGAAAGCAGAATTACATTAGTGTCACAGATAATCACAGAATCATCAGTGCGGAACCTCTTCCCAGAGCCTGAACTTCACAACAAAAAATGTTCTCTTTGGGAGCCCCCAAGGAGGCAACAGAGCCATTCTTCATCTTTTAGATGCTGGGCTGGGGAGAACAATAATCCTGTAGACCTAGCTTAACAAATAACAATGAGCTACAAGGGTGCTTTCTTCTGTGTCTCCAGCATAAAATGAAGGTAGGACCCTAGATCATTAGGGGACTCCTAATGGCCTGACAAGAAAAGCTACTCTTAATCTGCGATTGTCCATGCTTACGGGAGAGGATGATGAGAACAGGGAGATGTAACTGACCTCTTCAGCTAAAAGTCAACGTGTGTGGCAGCCAGACGGCCCTTGATCTCATAGTGCCTGTGTCTCTGCTAGCCACAACCAGAACACCCAGGGTAAGCTTACAGCAGAACACAGCAGTGTTACAGAAACCTCAGTGCATATATTAGAGTCTGTTTACTGCGGGTTTGCATTTATATTTTTAGATTGCTGAAAGCTGCAGACCCGTCAGACGTGTATATTCATCTGCAGAATGGAAGATGAACTCAGTGACCCAGAAGGTCCTTTCAACTCTCATGTTTGTCATTAATTTTGTATCACACTATAGAGTAAATGAAGAGCTATAGATTGTCACTCTTTGATTAAACATTTCCAACCAGTGCTGACTTCCACATCGCCCTAAAAAACAAGACATGCTTTATGAATTAAATCATCTGACATGGCACAGATGCACAGAGGGTGATATTTTTCAAAAGCAATGTCTTTCAGAACCATAAACTCCGTTATTCATCAGGACAGAAGTACCTAAATGGTCTTAGTATTGAGCAGGGCATAGGCTAAGCCTCTTCTGAATTTTTTAGTTACATATTTAAATAATCTAAAGGGCACTGTAGATTCTACCTTAAAGATTTCTGTAACCTAAAATCAGCCAAAATATCAATTTTTTGCTTTTATTAGAGGTACTAAAACTGAAATCTCTGTCAAACAGGATAGGGAAATGCAGGGGAACATTAGATTAGAAATTTACTCCAGTTTGGCCTGGAAGTGGCTAGAAATGCTGAATTTTAAGACATGCCACAATGGTCTGGCAGACAATGAGTTTTAGCTCTCAAACAGGAACAGAGAATTACGGCACTTGGCTTTTGTCATCCTGGACACTGTTAATCTGAGTTCAGAAACAACCATTGGATAAAGGCATTTGCACCCCTTTTTTTAATGTTACTTTAAATACATTGAATCAATTATGTAATCATTCCATGACTAACCCCACAAATCAGTTGAAGACAAAATATTTAATAGAATTTCATTACTCTGAATAAAACCACCAGTGTGGGTAGGCTGAATCAGCATAAACATCTTACGCGGTTGCTTCAAAAACAGGTTTTAAAACCTTATCTAACTGATATACTTGTATCAAGCCTAAATTTTTGGGGTGCTGATGGATGAGAAGCTCAATATGACTTGGCAACATTCTCTTGCAGCTCAGAAAGCAAACCGTGTCCTGGGCTGCGTCCAAACCAGTGGGACCAGCAGGGCCAGGGAGGGGATTCTGCCCCTGTGCTCTGCTCTGGTGAGACCAAACCTGGAGCCCTGCGTTCAGTTCTGGAGTCCTCAGCACAAGAAGGACATGGAGCTGTTGGAGGAAGGACAGAGAAGGCCATGGAGATGATCCGATGGCTGGAGCACCTCCAATCCGAGAACAGGCAGAGAGAGTTGGGGTTGTTCAGCCTGGAGAAGAGAAGGCTGCGGGTGACCTTACAGCAACTTCTAGTCCTGAAAGGGGCTCCAGGAAAGCTTGGGAGGGGCTCTTGACAAGGGGAATGGTTTTCAGCTGAAAGAGGAGAGATTGAGATGAGATCATAGGAAGAAATATTTTGCTGTGTGAATGGGAAGGCCCTGGCCCAGGTTGCCCAGAGCAGTGGTGGCTGCCCCACACCTGGAGGTGTTCAGTGCCAGGCTGGATGGGGCTTTGAGCTACCTGTTTCAGTGGGAAGTGTCCCTGCCCATGGCAGGGGGTTGGAACTGGATGGGTTTTGAGGTCTCTTTCAACCCAAGCCATGATTCTGTGATTCTATGAAAATCAGAATCTGCAAGTGGCTTTTTAATCAAAGGATTTTTATTTCTAGATCTTTATCTCCTGAATTATCTAGTAGATGTAATTTTTATCTTGTGCATATGTTTTGGATATACTTAATAGATAAGAGATTTTAGACTGTCTGTTTTTCTTTATATCTATATTTTCTTAGATGTCACTGTAATGAAAAAATACAGGTTCTAAGTAGCATGGCCTTTACTATCTGGTGGAGTTTCTTTAAATCTCAGAGAGAAACCAAACCATTCCTGGAGTGCTATTAGCCTTTAATTGTTGATTAAATAGTGTAGTAGGTCCACCTGCTGTTGATGTAGGAGGCCCACCTCCTGTTAAGAAGCAACACCAGTTGTAGTTTATACAGCAGCACTAGGCAGCAAAACATCATAAACCAATGAAACTGGGCTTTTCATTTCACTACTTAGAAACATTCTTGGGTCAATTTTTGCCAACACATCTATGGACATCCACACCTTATCGTGATTCAATAGCAAAATTCCATCCTCCTTTTTTTTGCCTTCATACCTTAATGTCCCTCACTGGTGGCATAGAATCAGAGAATCATGGAATGGTTTGGGTTGGATGGGACCTCAAAGCCCACCCAGTTCCGACCTCCTGCCATGGGCAGGGACACCTCCCACTGGATCAGGTTGCTCAAAGCCCCATCCAACCTGGCCTTGAACACCTCCAGGGATGGTGCAGCCACAGGTCAGTGGCTCTGGGAACCTGGGCCAGAGCCTCCTCACCCTCAGAGCAAAATATTTCTTACTAATATCTCATCTCAGTCTCCCCTCTTCAGCTCAAAACCATTCCCCCCCATCCTCTCTCTGCACTCCCTGATCAAGAGCCCCTCCCCAGCTTTCCTGGAGCCCCTTTCAGCACTGGAAACTGCTCTAAGGTCTCCCCGCAGCCTTCTCTTCTCCAGGCTGAACAACCCCAACTCTCTCAGCCTGTCCTAGTACAGGAGGCGCTCCAGCCTTCGGTTCCAGCCTTCGGATCATCTCTGTGGCCTCCCCAGGCTTGCTCCAACAGCTCCATGTCCAAGTCGAGATTTTCATTCAGTCCTCTCCTAGAGTCAGGCTGCTTGGCACTGCCGGTTGGATTTTACCAGATGTAGAACGATGTATTGCTTTATTTCTGTTACATGTAGAGTGACAGTAACCAAAAACGTACACCATGAATTCAGGTCCAGGGCAGAAAAGAGCCATCAGCTAGACACATATTTCATCATAACTTTTCAGACTAGTTGATCATTTTCTGACCGGACATTAGACTTCCCTGCAGTCATTGAAAGAAGGAGAAAAAAAAATATCCATAATTTAGGAAATGGCACTCAAGTCAAAATGCGTAGGACACTGAATGATTCACGACACAGGACAGCGCTGAGATGACAGATGCACCTTTTCCAAAATGTATGTTGAAACAAGCTAGAACAGAAATAGCAAGAAACAACCAATGAGGAGGCTAGAGATGTAGGAATTCATTTCTTCTGAATGGAGAGTAGCTGGGGGCTGGGGGGGGCGGGCAGGAAGACAAATATACTTCTCCCATTGGCTCTAAATCCTTTCCTGATCTTTTGCAAAGCAAGAGCAAATTCCTGGTTCTCTGGTTCCTGATAAAAAGCATGAGATCCCAAACAGGGATGGCATGACAGGGAAGAGAGCCAAAGCATGACAGCTTCTATACAACACTGTATTTAATTTCCTGCTATCTGCCATGCATGTGTGGCTGAGCTATCCAGGAGTTAATGAGATTTATGATGTATTTCAATAGTTTTAGAATTGTTCCTCTCTGCAGCTTGGGCCTCCATGGCTGCTGCAAGACCCACTGCAGCGCTGGGCTGGCGTGTGACCATTCCCAAAGGCTCCGTGCAGACACTGGTAAACGGTGAGCTGAAAATATGTAGAAGTGCTCCCTTACCCACAGCTGCCTCCCCAGCTCCTGGCGGTGCTGTACTCACCTGGGATGAAATCTTGGCCATGCTGGTTTGAAACAGGCTCTCAAACTCTGGATTAAGGGCAGGCAGAGTGGAAGATGGAGGCTGAGCTCTTGCCGGTTGACAATCACTCTATCGAGCCTGTTGACCACATGTGCAGCTGGAAGCAGAGCTCTTGCTGGCCCACAACCCTTTCCTCCTCAGCGTTAAAATTAGGAGGCAGGGCAGGTTCCTGGACATGGTAGGGCCAGCACAAGCCTGAAATAGATGGTTATATGGTATACCGACACATGGCAAATGCCCAAGAACCAGGCTGAGCTACCAGAGGGATTAAAGCAAAAAACAGAAAGTAGAAAAATTCTTCGCCCTTGTGATTCCATTTATTGTTGTGACATGGGTCTCTGGGTAATCAGTTGCAGCAATGGTTACTGTTCATAAAGCTTTATATGTTTCAAACCTGCCAAGCTAGCAGCTTGGCAGCAGAGCAAGAAATGCATTTAGTATGAGCTGCAGAAAGCCACGGGGAACACTGGCAAAGCTAAACACAGGGAGAAGAAAGCTTGAGACGAAAATCCAATCTTTTAGCGAGGAAGGCTGCGGGAGGCTTGGTGCAGCATTCCCAGGGAGGCTGTGCCACCTCCTGTTGGCCGGGCAGAACTGCTCCGAAATCAAACACCGGCAGGCGATGGGATCGCGTGTTCGAGCATCTAGAGCGCATCCTTTGCAGTTTTTACCGTTTAGTTTTTACCATGAATGGAAGCTGAGAGAGCTTCCATAACATTCGTAACACAGAGTTGCAGACTCTATACGAAGCTTTTAAAGGGCTCGTTGTGGGAACTCTTAACCTGGAATGAAAGAGTTAACAGGGATGACACAACCCTTTACAAGACCGCGGGAATCCAGAGAGAAGGAAAGAATTGTCAGGGGATCCAGTCTTTTCCCTGGGAGCTGCAGTGAACTCATTCATAGAATCATAGAATAACCAGGTTGGAAGAGACCCACCGGATCATCGAGTCCAACCATTCCTATCAAACACTAAACCATTCATGGTTTGCCTTTTCTACTGTTCTATACACAAGAGCTCGAACCCACCCCCGGGTCTGGCATTTGCGTTTCTATAGTTTGTTTTGTTTTATTGTTTGTTTGTTTGTTCCTCTTTTCTCTCTCCTGATATCTGGAAAGAGTTCTTGAAAAGATGGGAACAAGATCTCCCAGTCTGGATTCTCCTCCCTCCTCTTAGCCCAAAGTCAATCTTATTCCACAGAGCAGAGATTACAGAGTGAGCTCTTCTAGACATTTGGCAATTCTCTAACTTCTCTAACGGGGTCGGGGGGATGAGCTGGAAATTTGGCGCTTTCAGTACAAATGCCACATAGGAGAAAAACCAGCTCAGCGCTTCAGTGGTGGCCAGACTTGCAAGGAATGTGATGTAACAGGCACTATAGTATTGGCCAGATCTTCCAGCCACACTGCATGAACTGATAAGCTGACACAGATTTTAACTCACTGACCAAATTTATGCTTTGATTTCCTGGACACTAAGTATAAACCCCACAGAGGCCTAAAACAAATTATCCTGTTAGCAGGAAGGGGTCCAGCTGAGACAGCGCTTGTGCTTTCACCTCCCCATGACACTTGTGGAGCTTGTTAAGGAACAGTTTGTCGAGGGCTGGGATTCCGCCCTTCTACTCTACTCTGCTCTCATGAGACCTCATCTGGAGCCCTGTCTTCAGTTCTGGAGTCCTTAGCACAGGAAGGACATTGAGCTGTTCAAGCGAGGACGGAGGAGGCCACGGAGATGATCCAAGGGCTGGAGCATCTGAGAGAGGTGGGGTTGTATAGCCTGGAGAAGAGAAGGCTCTGGGGAGACCTTAGAGCAGCTTCCAGTCCTGAAAGGGGCTCCAGGAAAGCTGGGGAGGGGCTCTTGGTCAGGGAGTGCTGGAATGGGACAAGGGGGAACATTTCTGAGCTGAAAGAGGGGAGATTGAGATGAGATCTTAGGAAGAAATGTTTTGCTGTGAGGGTGGGGAGGCCCTGGCCCAGGTTGCCCAGAGCAGCGGTGGCTGCCCCATCCCTGGAGGTGTCCATGGCTGAAGGAGGGACTTCCAGGTAGGATGTCACAAAGATACAGGCTCTGAGTAAGGAAGGCAGGTCAGTATGTGGTAATCCCAATGATATCGCTGCTGTGGGTACTAAGTTCTAAACCACTCACTGCCACATCACCCATAGCAATCTTGTGACTCCTCTCTCTGGACTGCCCAGCTTTCTTGCCTCTCTGCCTAATTGCCTGTTTCTCTCTATCCAACACTTTCTGCACCATTTCCACAGGGAGCTGAAGGCCACGGAACCACCAGCCCCACCAGGACTCTGTTCAGTGCTAGGCTAAGCTTTTTAGCTTAGGCTAAGTGTTTGAAACACTAGGCTAAGTGTTTGGGCTGCTTTAGTTTCGGAAACTGGTTCACTTTTGGAAGCTGGTTCTGACACAGACGCTGGTCTGGCTGGCAGCTTTCCACAGGCAGCCAGGGAGTGACCTCGAGTTCTCTTACTAAAACAACACAGAAACTACTTCAGTTAAAACCATGTTTAGAAGCAGCCTAACCTGAGGCTGTCCAAAGGTGTCTGCACCTTTATATTGGCAGTCAGGTAAGGATAGCTGTGTTTAGATTGACTCAGATGTAAATTAAAAGAAATAGTTTTATATACTTCAATAGAAAAGCATTCTATGAACTGGAGCTTAGAGAAAGAGGATTGCTACAGCCCAGGAGACATTCTGAAACCACACACCAAAGTATTCAAATGTGCCAGGGATTACATTAATCTCCCCTGCGTTCTCCTTTTCTTGTCCTGTCTCTTCTTTCTGCAGTCTCGTGTGCCTGTTCCTGGTCCCCGATGGCTGGTAAATGTGTGAGGCGGTGCCTTTAAGATGGAGAAACGCACACGATGCAGTCTGTACTACCAGACTACACTGAATTGCCAGCTGCTTTTTGGGAATTGAGCTGTTCCTTGGCTCTACGCCAAGCAATCCCTGCCCACAGCAGCTCCAGCTGCTCCAAGCTGCTCAGCAGCCATCCCAACCCACTGCTGCCTCTCTCATATTCTTGCATACCCATCTCTTTGTTCACTGTTTTTTCACATCTGCCTCGTGCTTACACCCTTTACCCTCACTTTCTTGTTTCTCCTCCTGTCACTTCCTCTTCTCACCCCACAGAAACACACCAGTCAATTCCACACTAGGAATCAGTATTTGGGATTGGACCATGGCCTCTTTGGCCAGCTGATTTCCGTAAAAGCACCGGCCCTTCTGAAACAGGACACTGGTAAAGGCTGGCCTGCAGAGGAGTGGGAGAAGCAGCAGTGACAATTTTTACCTCCTGCAAATGACACAGAGATTGAAGAACATACGCTTGTTGCCCCTTTGCTAGCAGATGTTCTAGCAGGTTTCTCCAAAGAGCCCTGAGCTTCATAGAAATGATGAAGCAGCCTTGCTTTACAACTCTGGGAAGGACCTTCCAGATGAGAATGAAAAGTCTAACCCAAGTCTGAAAAGCAGTCAGGAAAGCTCAAGATATATCCGTGACTCTAAGGGAAGAAACCCAGGGAAGGTGGCACGCATTCTGACCATACTTTCCACTTCCCAACCGGCTTCTGCCACTAGGTTAGAAAGGCAGAACACAAACACCATCCTTGCCTCTCAGCCCTTCTCTGGGCTGCAACTTCAGTTCTGCTGTGGACATCACCCGGAGCTGAACTGCATATTGTACTGAGTCAATGAAATATAGTTTAGCCTCTGCATAGCTGAGCTCTTAGAAGTGTTCTCAGCTGTTCCACGCCCTCATTGTTCCAATTAAGGGTTGAACAAGCTTTTAGCAAACATATTTTTGCAGAAAGTAAAAATTGAATCAGAAAAGAGATCTTTACATTCTTGTGTTACTGAAAGTTAAAAAATATTCCCAGGTTTCATCCATACAGCACACAGGAAAAAAGCTAAAAGTCAAAGATCTTTCTCCCTTCCCCTACCATTCCAGTGTTGTTGTACCTACAAGTGGTAACTTAAGAAAAACATTATCCCGCTATCAGAGATGCAGTGTAGGGCACATAGTTTCACTGGCAGCCTACAGGAAGGTGGAATTCTGAGGCATCTCGAAGGTGCCCCCATCTCTGCTGCACCACCAGCCACAGAACAGAAGGTGCCAGCTGCACCAACCTGTCCTGTAAGGCAGCAGCAGGTCCTACAGGGGAAGGCAGCTTTGTTTCTGCAAGTGAAAAGCAGATTACATGATGCCCGAAACTTGGAATCATTCTCTTTCAGCTGGTTCCTAGTGTCATGCCAGCAAAGGCCAAAACTGATACCTCATGGCTGCTCACCAGCTTGCACAAATTCAGCAGCAGGACACGAACCTGTGAGAGAAAAGCAGCGCTCGTGCTGACAGCAAGACCTGCAGGGCTGCCTGGTCAGGGAGAACAGATGCAAGACCAGGAGCCTGCTCTGACATTTAACAGTGGTGGCACAGGTTTCTTTTGACCCAGTTCTTTGAGCACAGTCAGATCTCCAACTCCCTTGGGTGGCCGGTTCATCTGGCAACGCAACAGCATCTTCAGACATGCTGACAACTGCACACTGGTCCGGATCTGCCCACTTACCTGATTTTATTCAGGTTAAAACATCTGGAGGCAGGAAAGAGGAAACACCAACTTTTTGCAACAGATGTGAAGCACAGCCATCACGTCAGGCCACAGTGTTGAGTAACTCAACCCAGACTATATAACCTGCAGCACCTGTAGCTGAAACCATGGAGGTGAGTCGCTGCCAGCAGGCTCCTGGGTGTTGGCTGTTCTGCTGTGCTTGAGTTTTCTGCTGTTTGAGTCAAGTATTTGCAATAACCAAACACCTAAGCATGAAAAGCCTGTGTGTACTGGCAATTGCCAATAGCTAGGAATCCTGTCGTATCATCATGGAATGGGTTGGAAGGGACCTTAAAGCCCATCCAGTTCCAAATCCCCTGCCACAGGCAGGGACACCTCCCACTAGATCAGATCTCCTGTCCCCATGGAGAAAGACAAAACCACAAGGAACTTGCTTTTACAAAACCTGACCTTATTTTGAGAGCTGTTACCGAATCACCACGACCACCATGTCCTGAAGTGCCACAGCCACATGTTTTTTGAACCGCTACAGGGATGGAGACTCCACCACTGCCCTGGGCAGCCTCTGCCAGGGCTTCCCTACTCTTTCAGTAAAGAATTTTTTCCTAATATCCATTCTAAACCTCCCCTGGCACAGTTTGAGGCCATTTCCTCTCGTCCTATTCCTCATTACTTGGGAGAAGAGCCCAGCACTCACCTCACCACAACCAACCTCCTTTCTGGGAGCTGCAGAGAGCAATGAGGTCTCTCCTCAGCCTCCTCTTCTCCAGGCTAAACAGCCCGAAGTCCCTCAGCTGCTCCCAAAACCCCTGGGCTCCAGACGCTTCCCAGCTCCGTTGCCCTCCTCTGTATCCTTTGATAAAGCCTTGTGTTGCATTAATTTGAATTTCAGGGTAGAAGACATGCAGAAAAACAAGCTAAATAACATTTGAGGTTGATAGAAGCTACCTGAATATTTACTCATGGTAATTTGGACTAAGAATGGAAGGTGTCCTGGACAGAAACAGCCTCAGCATCAGCAATTAAGGGAAAAATATTGGTGATTATGATCATAAATTGCCTAATTGAGTGCTTCCCTTAGCTTTGAATTAGCGTGCACTGAATACCGAGGTACTGTTCTAACCTGAAACTTCTGTGTCAGAAATAGGGAGCAAAGTTCCATGGAAGAGATAAAGGAGAAAATGTTTTGAATGTCGAGCAATACAAACCAGTATACACTGAAATGAAAGTTGTTCATTCTTCTCTCCTTAAACTTCAATATGGAGATCTACAATTTCTCAAATACATTGCTGTTTGAAAAGCAGAAATAACTGATCTGTTTCAAAAAAAGATTAAAATCTACTGTTGGTAAGAAAAATGGAGTGTGCATGTGCTAGCAAGAATTTATTTAAAAGAAATAGATTTAATATAATAAAAAATTCTGCTCTTTTAATACACAGTTTCATTAAAACAATACAAAAAAAATTATGTAAATCTCTATATAAATCCTGAGGTCTAAAGGCTCTCCTGCCTGTCCAGCGTGTCACAGGATTTTAGCACAGGGCGCTCACAGCCCGATGTCCACTGCTGACATGGTTAACAGTACAATCGCAGGGATATTCTAAAAATATAAGTTGTTCAAAATCTTTGCAACAT
Organism: Phaenicophaeus curvirostris; assembly: GCF_032191515.1. NCBI lineage: Eukaryota > Metazoa > Chordata > Aves > Cuculiformes > Cuculidae > Phaenicophaeus > Phaenicophaeus curvirostris. The sequence goes on along the minus strand of NC_091402.1, from coordinate 1,487,043 downwards.
AAAGGGAACTGGGCAGGGACATTTTGGCCATGGCAGAGCGTCCTAACCCAGCTTGTGATTCTCTAAACCCCAGAGTGTCTGTGGGTTTTGCCCCTGCAGCCCCTTCCAGCTACGTTACCCCCTTTCGCTCTGACTGGGGTGAGCCCAACCCTCAGAACTCGCTTCAGCCCAGCTTCAAGCACTTCAGCTTGGTGTAGCTCACTCAGCTTCGCCTGTGTATGTAGCTTCATCAGCAAGGAGAGTATCACATACAGCACCCCAGTTAAATTCCCGTGTAAATTCAGCAGCAAGTAAATGTCAAAATAGTTGGACTTGATGATCCTGTGGGTCTTTTCCAACCTAGTGATTCTGTGAGAACCTTCCGTTCGGGTTTTCTCCAGCATAATCACAAAAATCAGCTTTCACCACACTGCGCCCGCTTGGTACGTTAGCGGCACTGCACAAATCGTCTACTTTAATAGCTGAAACCAGACACAGCTTGTTTGTTTGTTTACACTCCCCTTCCCCCATTACCACATCTGAAACCTTTTACACTTAGATAAATGCCTAACCTTAAAGTCTTAGCTCAGAACAGCGCGTCCCAGCGTCCCAGGGCTGGCCAAGGTGAGGCTGACGCAGATCAGGTCTCAATGACCTCGGAGCTCCCATGCTCAGTGCAAGGGAAGATCGCTCACTGCAGCTGCCAGAGCACCTTGAGGAAATTTGCTTTTGCCTGGAGAAGCAGCAACCACCTCCTTCCCTGGGAAAGGCCATCACCTCTTGGAAGAAAAGGAGGGAAGACGATGAAACCATCTCTTGAGCAGTTTGTGTTTTTTCCCCACAATTGCTAAGGAATGTTTGCATGAAGCTTTTATTCATACCATATTCGATGCACTACTCAAAACAGCCATGTACTGAAAATAATCACATTAACTGGCTGCCTTGCTTGGTTTTGACCTCACAGAAGGGATCTTTACAGTTCATTGGTTTTGCTAAGTCCTTGGGTGGAAAAATATATTTTTCCGGTCCTATAGGTTAATCTACATTGTTAGCCTTTAAAAAACACAAGAACATGAATATATTTTTAAACTCCAGCTTCTGTTGTATTTGTGTGACTGAATTTTACTATGTTATCCAGTGGGATCTCCAAAAAGCAAACTGGTACATGGGGACTTCCAGGTCTACTTCCCTTTATCTTTTGGAAGGTCCGAGTGACATCAGTGGGTGGATTCCTTTTCCAGTGACCAAATACAGCAACGTCCAGAGTCTGGAACACAGTGGGTGACCCACCCTCCCCATACTGCACAGGCCACATTCCCACCAGCCACGGTAGCTTTTCTACACAGGAAGGAGTCAAAGAACTGTTTTAACCAATAGCCAGCCAAGCTTTTCATTTCCTTATTTTCTTACTACATCATTTTTGGATTGCACTGTTTTACTATTTCAACAGCTTTGTCCTTGTTCTGCTGTCATTTGTGTGCAAAGATCATCGAATCATGGAGTGGTTGTAGCTTGGAAGGGACCTTAAAGCCCATCCAGTTCCACCCCTGCCATGGGCAGGGACACTTCCCACTGGATCAGAGGCTCCAAGCCCCATCCAGCCTGGCTTTGAACCCCTCCAGGGATGGGGCAGCCACCACTGCTCTGGGCAACCTGGGCCAGGGCCTCCTCACCCTCACAGCAAAGCATTTCTCCCTAAGATCTCATCTCAGTCTCCCCTCTTTCAGATGAAAACCATCCCCCCCATCCTGTCCCTGCCCTCCCTGATCAAAAGCCCCTCCCCGGCTTTCCTTTCAGCACTGGAAGCTGCTCCAGGGTCTCCCCGCAGCCTTTTCTTCTCCAGGCTGAACAACCCCAACTCTCTCAGCCTGGCCCCGGGTGGGAGGTGCTCCAGCAGTCGGATTGTCTCTATGGCCTTTTCTGGCCCCATTCCAACAGCTCCATGTCCCTCCTGTGCTGGGGACTCTGGCACTGAACGCAGGGCTTCGACTACGGTCTCACAAGAGTGGAGCAGAGGGGCAGAAACACCCCCCTTGCCCTGCTGCATATATATTCATCCCTACACTTAAAATCGCTTTGGATTGAAACAGCACCTTTTTAAAATGTGGAAACAAGAAGCAGAAAACGCAATTTCTTTTCTCCTTTATTGGTACTGCCAATGTGACTACCTTTAAGCAGGCAGATTGCTTTCCTACATTAAACACTTTATTAACTTGTGATGTGTTGCCCACTACGCCTCCTAGGTTATCCCATCACACAAGGGTTACACTGGTAAGGAGATCCCGTATCTCGTATTCCCCCCACTCCCATCCGTGTAAAGGTTACTTGGCAGGAATACATGCAATTGACATTAAATGAAAACCAACCCACCGCTAGAAGGCAATGCACATAAAACATAGTACAGTACTCTGACATCAGCTCAAATAAATACCCACATACAAATGGAGTAAGTTTAAATGCAACAATAGTTCTTATGAATCAATACTGTAACAGAAGATGGAAATACAAGTCCCCACATCTAGGAATAACAATGCTTCTTTCCAGCAAACAGAACTCTCTTCCCCACTGGCAACGTCATTTCAATTTATACTGGTTTTGAGGGGTGGGAATGCTCCCCCCACAGGTACCAATTTAATCTCTCAAGTGAGCCTCAACAAACGGCAGCGATGGCTCAGCTTGTCGATGCGCTCCTTCGTTTCTATTTCCTGGAATCACAAGGATTACGTACAACATGCAAGAGGATATATCCGTGTTTCATTGGTCACATTTGCCAACAGCGCTATGGTTAACTGCATCCACCACTGCACAAAGCTAACGCAACGTCCGTGTTCCTATACGCCCTCGGTACTGGCACCACAAATGCCTTGATGCGTTGGTTCACCACGAGTCCGCTTGGTTCCCGAAGTGAATTCGGGGTTGATTAGGTTTGTTTGTGGTTGTTTTTTTTTTTTTCTTTATACCCCTGAATTTGCAAGGATTTGCATGGTGAAATATCATTGAGTAACAGAATTCTTCACAAGTCCTTGAGTCTATAACCTCTAGTCAAAATGTGCGAAAGGGGAGCTCGTTCTGCACTTATTGCTCCAGGTCTTCACTGAATTCCAAACCAGCCGTTCCAGTTCTTTTACGTTACAGGACCTTGACTGAGCTATTCTAGGAGTCTCCCTTAAAATGATTAAAGGCACTACTGGCAATAATTAACGACAGAAAGGCGCTGATACAGAACACCCTATCAATCATCGACAACTTTAGAATTTTTCTTTCTAAATGTACCACAATTTGGCACAATAAAATGAAAAAGTAACAAAACAATTCCAATTTGGAATTTCACTGGTATAGTTGTATAAAATTCTGTTAATCAATAATACTTCAACTTCCTAAAACCCAGGAATTCTGGAATTTATAGGTAATACTACTTATTTTATATTTTTCAAGTGCCTATTACTGTTTTAACCAGAGCAAAGACAAGTTTTCTTCTTGTTACATTGAACTATTCCTAAGAATAATAATACAATATGAAAAAAACCCCAGAATTTGAATACCCTGGATTTCTTAATGAACATGGCAGTTAAAAAAAACAGAATCAGTAATTTAAACATATAAAGCTCAACAGTTTATAATAATAAAAAAAGCTGCTGAAGCACAGCACACAGTTTAGCAGAGCTCCAGATTTGTGTTGAAACTCTTTTCTAATTACAATTAGAGACCCCCCAAATCTCTGCCACACACTGATGGAGAGTTTGAAAATCACAAGCCCAAATTGGAGACTATGAGCACAAACCACTGCATTTATATAAACTCTTCTATGTAAGGAACTAAAGAAGCTAAAGAAAAATACCAAAGTGCACAGGTTTAACAATCAGGTAAAAACTGAGCATCTGCAATGAAGTGAGGAGTTCCCCATCCGAGCATTTCTAGTCGATCACACGCTAATGGTGAGCGTTACATGGGTTTCTTCAGCACTTGTAAGGTTTCTTACTGCAGCAGCACTTACAGGGAAAGCTTGTTTGTTTTACAGCTTCAGACATAAAAGGAAGGTTCAGGTAGTACACAGGAAAAGGTGTTTTCAAGAGTTAGGTCAGTGGTTCCCACTCTTTGTGCAATGGGCTACCACTGTTAACCACAAGGAAAGAGGCTAAGGAATGCTGTTGCACTGTTGGAAAGGCTTCTCCAGGGACTACTCTACAGCTGAAAAATGGAAAAATAACATAGCATTAGGGAAAAAAAAATAATCAGTGTTTATTTCTCAATGAAAGAACTCAAGAGGTACACCGCCGTGCTGCGGAAGCAGGTTAGTTGGTCAAGGGCATCTGTTAGATCGCTGGGGCAGAAGCAGCCAATCTGGCTTTCCAAGGTGGTGAAATGATGCCTTACGGGTTTAGCCTGGAAGCAGGAGCTTTGCAGAAAGGTTTCTTACAAGTACTGAATAAAGCTTTGCCACTCCAGCACAAGTTAACAGCAATAAATGTGCAAGAAACATTCTGAATGAAGCTTTAAGTACCCCAGAAGCATGCAGGTCAGTGTGTCATGCAGAGAACACCATCTCGAAGAACATCTTGCTTGCAGAGGTAGGTGCCGGCTTACGGAATTATCCATGCTTTATCCCAACCCATTGGAAGTGACGTGAAAGACATACAGCAAAGGTACGTTTCAAGAAAATGTTAATCAAGAGTTACAAGTCTCTATCTGAAATACTATCTAAAAATACAAACAGCAGGACCAGGTCACCTTACCGCCACTCCTCACCGCTCTCTGTAACAGGCGCTAAAATTTAAACCAGAACCTTGACAGCTCAAATAGCAGCCAGATTTCTTGGCTTTTTTGTATTTTAAATATCCAAAGGAATGAATGAAGATGGAAATGACGACTGAAATTACTGGGCTAAAACCAAAATTGCTCATACCTGGAACTGAACGTGAGTTAAGACTGACAATGACACTCACCATCCAATAACAATGAAACCCTTCTATAAAGTTCCAGTTAGTTTGAAAAAAAAACTAACAATGCATTCAATCAGTTTCTCCCATTTTCCTTTTTGCCATTGGTATTTTGCAAAAATACTGCCATGAGAGACATGGAAGCAGTGAAAACTGTTAAAGCTCCCTACCATAGCGGAAGCAAAATGGTAATTGTTTCTATTGGAGCAAAGTTAGCACTCAACTGCCTGCTTTTACAGAGTATTTTTTAAATCACACTTCATGCAGGAATGAGGAGAGTAAAGGCCTTTGGGAGATTGTGCAGTAAAGATGAGAAAGCAGGATTGAAAACTGTTAAAAGGTGCCTCGCTTCTAGACTATCAAACCTGCTATTTAGCAAGATTAAAACTCAAATTCAGGAGAATTCAGTGTTTTCTAAAAAAAAGTAATAACACACAGGGCCCAGTTTCCAAAGCCAGAATTGTTTAAGCTGCTCAAGCAGTGATGTTTGAGCAACATATCTGACTTAAAACAATTTTTCCTCCTCTTGATATTGGCAAATGCAATTCTGGCATGGGACTGTGGCATTCCGATGGCTCCCAGCTTTGGAGCAAGCTTTCCAGAACTCCATTTTTTTTTAAAATCTCAATGAATGAAATTAGAAGCTGCCCCTTCTACTAGCTGGGAAGTCAAATTCCAGGTGGTTTCCCTTCACGGAGAAAACGAGATGTGCTCCATATTACCTCTTGTTAGCACTGGGATATCTCCTGACTACTTAATAGGCAGAGCACACTGCGCGGGAAGTGAGCTGCAGATCCTCTGTCGAAGCTGGCACCGCAGCAAGAGGGTTAGGATGGCTTTAGCAAACATCACCATCAAGCAGGCAGCGGGAGCAGGCTCGCGTTGCTTTTAGTAATACTATAGGCATACAAAGTTATTTGAAGGAGTACAAAATGAACAGGGCTTTACATTAAAATAAAGTGTGAGGCGAGGCACTTGCAAACTCTGGTTCAAAGAACAAAGCGTGCCTTGATGTGCTCCACAGATTTTAGAAACAACATCTTCAATCTTTTTCTCTAGGCACCGGTTCTGAAGTACACTTTCATATTATCAAACATATTGTAATTAAGTGGCTAAAAGGCCCCTTACAAGTTCCACAGCAGACAAAGGTTTATTTGCTTGTAAAGATTAATATGTATACTAAGCTACTTCACAAATAATGCTTCACAGGATGATCTGGTTCAATTTCTTTGCCTATAATGTAGAGCCTTGTGAAACAAGTGCTTGCATTGGGAATGCAAAATCTTGTGTACTTCAAAACCTGATCAGAGCTCTGTGATACTCTTGATGTAGAGAAAGACTGAAAGCTGAGAACAACTGCTCTGTGACCAATAATCCTACAGCACAGTCACATCAACTCTATACACCTACGTCGTGCGGCTACAGCAGTATATAAAACAGCTTCTTTCCAATGTGGTGTGCTTGCAAGGAGCAACGTGAGACTACAAAGACCCTTTCGGGACATGACACCTTTCCACAGTGTGACTTTACAGTGGAACTGTCTGCCAGGTAGGATCCCAGTTCTGAGAATTTTACGTTTTATATCAGATGGGATAAACATTGCATATTTGGAATATAAATGTGCAAGTTTCTTCTGCTTAACCTCCTGAAGAGAGGGAAGCAGCGTAAATAATGTACCCTAACAAGTTTCTTCCTAGCTTTTATAGCCTATAAAAGCTTTACGGCTTTGGTCAGTGGTAATACGACAGCAGGTTCTCAATGTCTGCCACAACGTGCCAAAGAATTTGAATTCCAGTTTCAAAATGCTCTGCATTTTCAAGACAAACCTCTAATTTTAACATTTGCTTTTCACCACTTCTTAATCCACAATAACAAGGAAGGTATTCTGCTTGTTCCTGCCTATGGAAGTATTTACTGAAGCATGCTGCAACCCTGGAGGCAGGATCACACTTGTGCTATACAGACTACAGTTCGTAGCACCAGATATACTATATCAGGTGTACTCAACACTTACCACAAACAGCAAACCGCATACACGTTAATTGTGGAAAAAGCTAATTCCTTCCCACTATTAACTTGTTAATAGCATCCCCGCACTTATGAATTAGATACAGTTAAAACCATCATAATACAATGTGTATTACCTGGTTCAACAACATACTAGTACAAGTCAACTCACTGCGACGTTAGATAGTGGGGATTTACGCTGACACAGCATAAAATAAGATGCATAATATGATTTTTCTACACGCCTGTTCTAGTCACAATAAATTTTATACTTCTCGCTACAGAACACCTGGTTGTTAAGGACAGATCCTTCAGCCCTGTCTCCGCAGGACCGAATGTGACTTACAGTCGGGTTACTGCTCTTGGCTTTGGAAGCGGATTTTGTGCGCACCCTTTTGGACTGCTCGTGGTCCAGCTCCAAATGCTCCAGGCGCTGGGTCAGGGCCAGTTTCTGCTGGATAGCCATCCGAAGCAAGGAGTTGAGAGTCTTCTTCTCATCCTCAGCTGCTGCGAGCTGCCGCTGCATTTCATCCAGCTGTGTGACATATTCATCACATCTGCAACGAAATACATCAACCTTTAGCAAACCTGTCTCCACCTCTACAAACAGTTCCTGTGGGCCCGGCCAATGTTAGCAGAGTGACAGCTCTGAAGTTACTTGCATACACACTCTTTTAGACAGGAACTTCAACAAAACCTGTACAGAACCACAATCACTTTTCACCAGGGTTCTTGCAACCCCACACTCAGCAGTGACGTTCACACCTACCAAGATGCAGAATAATTAACAGCATCCTTAGATAATGACAACACTGAGACTGATCTCGAAGGACTCATGTCTGAAAGGTCAGTAACGCGTTCTTCTGTGCAGAGCAGGCACAATGCAGACAAGTTAACTTCGGCTGTGCTTGCACAGAGACCGCAACGGTTCTGAGCTTGAGGCTGGACAGGGAGCTTGAGGGAAACAGCAGGAGTGCGGCAAGAAGACCATTGCTGGAATAGCTGTCAGCATCATTTGGTGTGCACTTGAACTCTGTAAGCTGTAACTTTACACATGGAGACCAAACAGATTTCCAGTTGTGACTGAACACCACTGCTAAAAGCAAGCATCTTTCATAATTATACTTCACCCTACTCTGATTCCTGATATAAACACTCTGTAAATGCTATTTTATTACTGTTTTCTCTGCAGTGAGTGGCCTTTATATAATAGTTTTCACCATCAAAATCAGTTCTAAAGCAATTTAAGCATTCCATGGGAAGGGGGATGAACACCTGCAAGCTGTTTCATCTACAGTCACTTCCACTGAGCTTGGGAGTTCCTTAACTCCCACAGTGCATCTTGAACAAGTTAAAAATTAACATCTTCACATGCAGACTGCAAACAGAAGAGCAACTACACCTGTGGGTAGAAAAAGCAATATTCACAGGTACTGGCTGGAATTTACAAAAGCTGCATCTGTAAAACATACCTTCTACATAAAAGCAAAAATATTATCAGAGAAGTTCCTTTCAACATCAAAATAGAAAAGCCCTTAGCTTTAAGGGACATTTATTGCCATTACGTAATATAAAGTAGACTGGAAAAAAACTACACAGAGCAAAACTGCATTCAGGTGCAGATTCATCAGCTGTCATTCTACTGTCAATCAGAGGATAAGATCAGAGAATCATGGAACGGTTTGGGCTGGAAGGGACTTCAAAGCCCATCCAGTTCCACCCCCTGCCATGGGCAGGGACACCTCCCACTGGATCAGAGGCTCCAAGCCCCATCCAGCCTGGCCTTGAACCCCTCCAGGGATGGGGCAGCCACCACTGCTCTGGGCAGCCTGGGCCAGGGCCTCCTCACTCTCACAGTTTTTTCCTAAAATGTCATATCAATCTCCCCTCTTTCAGCTTAAAACTGTCCCCTCTCATACTATCATTATTATACGGCCCTATCCTATTAAATGGAGAAGTGATTGCATCTTTTTTTTTGTGGTGAAGAGAGAGTTTACTAGTGAAAGATTAAAATGATTTTAATACAGTGATACGTAAATACCTATTGCAGTCTAATTAAGCAGATAAATTCCATTTTCATCTCTACAGGGCAGATTCTAATCTGGCTTCCAGTGCTTTCAACCAGTTTGTGCACACAACAGGGATGTATGCATTGATTAAGAACATCTGGACTTCAAAAAGACAGCTATCATCTGTACATCCACATTATACAGATCTGGATTTATTCCTTCATACAACAGCTATTTAGGAGTGTGGTGGTGCACAGTGCTGCCAAGGCCCCTCAGTGCTGGGAGCTGTTAATCTGTGTTGTACAAGCCTTCTTTGTCTTATTGTATTTTCATGACTTATTAAAAATAGCTAGTAGTATTGTCAAATTAGTGGGATTAACCTACTTTCAAAAGGAAATTAGGTCAGTTACTATATTCATGCCCCGGCTTCAACTCTCATGTATTGTTACAGCTCTCTAGGATGCATCCTACAAAATGGGTGGTTTCCTGTGGGAAAAATGGCTCTCTGTGCAGCAGTCTGCTTCACCCCACGCTCAAACACAGCACTGACACCAGCACAGTGGGGTGAGGGCCCAACCACGTGTTACAGGCCTCTGCCCATACAAACTTCTTGGCCAGAGAGGAAACACCACAAACTGCAGGCTGTTAAGAGATTCTTTGTGATGCTGAAGACAACAGGGCTGCCACACAATTCTGATATGGCACAACAGCCCCAGGCAGTGCTCCAGGCTTGGGGAAGATTGGCTGAAAAGTGGCCTGGTGGAAAAGGACCTGGGGGTACTGGTCAACAGTGGCTGAACAACAGCCAGTAGTGGTCCAGGTGGCCAAGGAGGCCAACAGCATCCTGTCTTGGATCAGCAGTGGTGTGGCTAGTAGGAGCAGGGAAGGGAGCTCTCTGCACCTCCTGGAAAGGAGGTTGTGTGGGTTGGGTGCTGGTCTCTTCTCCTGGGGAAGAAGGGACAAGAGGGAATGGCCTCAAGTTGCACCAGGGGAGGTTTAGATTGACTATTAGGAAACACTTCTTGACTGAAAGGGTTCTCAGGAACTGGAACAGCTGCCCAGGGCAGTGGTGGTGTCCCCATCTCTGGAGGGATTTAAAAAGACAGGCAGAGGAGGTGCTCAAGGATGGTTTAGTAGAGGACAGGTGTGGTTGGACTCAATGACCTTCAAGGTCTTTTCCAAACAAGCATCCTATGACTCCACGAAATCAGACTCAAAACCTGCTTTTGAGTTTATCTTCACCACAGTACCTAGGAGCACTCCTTCAAAATCCACCTTACCTGAAACAGAGACTTGGATGAAATAACCATGGCAGAGGAACACACTCGGCTGACGACTGTGCTCCTTCTCCACTCTGACCAGAGACTGGGGGAAAGGGGTGACAGGACGCTACATGCAGTAACAGGTCTTGGTAGCTGTTGTGGTATCTGAAACGCTGGGCATGCAGGGAGAAAACAGCAACTCTTCCTGTCCTATGCAACCGCCTCTGTATCAGGCCAGATGCAAAACATAAGCTGCTGATCTGCCATGCAATGATGAGGAATGCAAGTGCTCACAAAATCAAAGGCTCAGCAGACCACGCCCCCACCCACACCACCCTCAGCTTTTCAAGTTCTCCTTGGCCTCTCTTTTTTCCACTACAGTCACTAAGTAAAGCCTAACTTCAGGAATCACAATTGTTCATCTCAGGCAGGGAATCTGTTGTGCATCCCCAAACCTCGCTCCTGCCTGAAGCCACCCACCACTCTCCCTGACAGTTCCAGGACAGAGCTCACCAGTTTGGGGCTTTCAGAAAAAAAAAATCTATTCTGCCTCCAATTTTTCCATGCCAAGTAATCCTCATTATTGGCTTTCCAGGAAAATGGTAAGATTGATCTATGGATAACACACTAAGGGAAAAGCAGTGAGAGAATCACCCTGTGGTATCTCTCTGACAATTCTTCCTCTCCAAAGCCGTCCACAGTCACTCTCATGCAGGAACACTGCCAGGGGACCACACTGCAGTTACCAGCATCCAGGGAAGATCACTGAAAGTTAACAGTGTGTTTTTTCTCTTTCCTCTTGGCTTCAGGCTAATCTACAACTAACAAAGATTGCAATTCCTGCATACTAATTACACTCCAGAAAGAGAGTAAGAGAAGAAAGTAGAACAAATCTACACTGCACAGGGCATTCCTTCCTCCAGCACAATGAGCTGCCACAATTCAACCCCTAGCATTCCTTGGTATCCATTTCTCCTTTCCAGGCTTACCCATGTGCAGGGTTATTGCTGAGAAATGCAGAATCACCAGGAAGCCAAAGATTACTCAGGGAACATGAGAGCTGCTGCAGAACCACCCCATAAAAGACGATACAGAAAAGCCTCAGGAATCCTCCTAAGCATCCTTGTAATTCCTGATTAGGGTGCTTTGCAGCAGATGACAAAGAAAACCTTCTCTATTTCGGTTTTGCTCTTTTAAAGTGTCCAGAGAAAGCAGGAAAGAAACAGCACCCAGCACATACTGCCTCTCCCATCCCCTAGGTTAACTGAAAAGTAAGGGTCTAGGCTTCAGTAAGCAGCATAGAATCATAGAATAGTTTGGGTTGGAAGGGGCCTAAAAGGTCATCTAGTTCCAACCCCCTACCATGGGCAGGAACACCTCCCACTAGACCAGGCTGCCCAAGCCCCATCCAACCTGGCCTCAAACACCTCCAGGGATGGGGCAGCCACAACTCCCCTGGGCAGTCTAGGCCAGGGCGTCACCACTCTCATCGTGAAGAAATTCTTCCTTATGTCTAGCCTAAATCTGCCCCTCTCCAGTTTATACCCAGTGCCCCTTGTCCTACAAGACTTCACAAACAGTCCCTCCCCTGCTATCTTGTTGGTCCCCTTCAGGTATTGGAAGGTCGCTCTAAGGTCACCTCACAGCCTTCTCTTCTCCAGGTGGAACAACCCCAGCTCTCTCAGCCTGTCCTCATATGGAAGGTGCTCCAGCCCTCTGATCATCTTTGTAGCCTCCTCTGGACCCGTTCCAACACCTCCATATCCTTCTTCTGTTGAGGATTCCAGAACCGGACACAATACTCCAGATGAGGTCTCACATGAGAGAAACAGAAGGGCAGAATCACCTCCCTCAACCTGATGGCCACGCTGCTTTTGAAGCCTTCTGGGCTGCGAGCACACATTACCAGCTCATGTCAAGCTTCTCATCAATCAGCACTCCCAAGTCCTTCTCTGCAGAGCTGCTCTCAATCACATCATCCCCCATCCTGCATTGAAACCAGGGATTGCTTCAACCCAGGTGTAGGACCTTGCACTTGGCCCTGTTGAACCTCATGAGGTTCTCACAGCCCCACTTCTCCAGCCTGTCCAGGTCCCTCTGGATGACATCCCATCCTTCCACTGTTGCAGCTGCACCACTCAGCTTGGTGTCATCTGCAAACTTGCTGAAGGTGCACTCAACCTCGCTGTCTATATCGCTGTTGAAGATATGAAACAGCACTGGTGCCAGTACGGACCCCTGAGGGACACCACTTGTCACAGATCTCCATCTGGATTTCAAGTCGTTGACCACTACTCTCTGAATACGACCATTCAACCAATTTCTTACTTACCGAATAGTCCACCCATCAAATCCATATCTCTTCAATTTAGAGAGAAAGATGTTGTGGGGGACGATGCCAAAGGCGTTATCACATCTGCTAGTTTTCCCGCGTCCACTGGTGTGGTTACCCCATCATAGAAAGCCACTAGCTTGGTCATAAAGGACTTGCCTCTGGTGAAGGCATGCTGTCCACCACTAATCACCTCTCTGTCCTCCATGTGCTTTAGCAGAGCTTCTAGGAGGATCTGTTCCGTGATCTTCCCAGGCACTGAGGTGAGGCTGACAGGTCAGTAGTTCCCAGGGTCGTCTTTTCTACCCTTTTTAAAAATGGGCACAATGTTACCCTTCTTCCAGACACCAGGGACTTCTGATTGCCATGGCTTTTCAAATATCATGGAGAGTGGCTTGGCAAACACATCAGCCAATTCCCTCAGGACTCTGGAATGCATCTCATGAGGTTCCATAGACTTATATATGTTCAGGTTCCTCAGGTGGTCATGAACCTGACCCTCCTCTACAGTGGGAGGGGGTTTATCCCCCTGGTCACCATCTTGTTCTCCCACGACCCAGGAGGGGTGAGGAGAGCAGTTATCAATGAAGAATGATGCAAAAAAGTCGTTGAGTATCTCAGCCTTCTCCTTCACCATTTTCAATCATCCGTGGGGGTACGTTCTCTTTAACCTTCCTTTTCTGATTGACATACCTATAGAAGCCTTTCTTGTTAGTCTTCACTTCCCTTGCCAAGTTCAGCTCCAGCTGTGCCTTGGCCTTCCTGACCTCATCCCTACCCAGCCAGGCCATGTCTCTATAGACATCCCAGGTTCCCTGTCCCTGCTTGCATTGCCTGTGCAATTCCCTCTTCTTCTTTAGTGTGATCAGCAGGCCTCAACTCAGTCATGCCAGTCTCTTCCCTTCCCTGCCTCACTTCCTTGAGGTGGGGACTGAGCACTCTTGTGCTTCATGGAAAGCATTCTTAAATATTTGCCAGCTCTGTTCTGCTTCCTTTACAGTCTCTCTTCTCCAGTGCATGGAACACACAGGTAAATGCAACATTGCCAGACATGTCCCTGGTGAATCTCACCAAGATGAGACTGTCAACTTTTAGATCCAGCTTTTTCTTCTCCTGTTCTCCAGGATCATCTCTGCCCAGGAGCTAACTGGTTTGCTACAAGGCAAACCAATCACATTCAGTTCTCAGCTGTGAAGCTGATATGGATTTTGTAATATCATGGTGTTGCCTCAGCATTCCCCAAAAGAAATGCATAGACTCAAAGAAGAAATCAATGACTGCAGCAGTAAGCAATCCAACTGGTATTTATCACTGCTGCAGCACCGATTTGTCAGCAGGTATTTGTGGTCTGTAATACCACAGAGCAGAACTAAGAAGGAGAAGCAAGTTCCAAAGACATATGTAACCCAAATCACCTAACACAGGTAAATGAAAGGTCAGAGATGCCAAATGCTGGATGGACAACCTCAGAATAATAAGATTTTTGCAACGTCTTTACTTTTTTCTGGATCATCACAGGACCAGCAGTCACACCTTCACTGTGTAACAAACACCCACTCTGCACTGTTAAATGTCACTCCTCCCCAGAGCCCACGGCTTTTAGAACCAGGGGTTACCTCGCATCCAAATTAAATACTACCACAACAATTTCTTATTTTCTAGCAACCTACCACATCCCTGGCACTTTCCTCATTGACTGGAACATATTGCAGATAAAACCAGTGCGACAGCCTGGGGAAAAGGCACCCCTCCCTGCTCCTCTCTGCATGGGCTCTTCCTCTGACATTTTGCAGAGCTCTTATGTCCTTTACCTTGTAGCAAACATTGCTCTCAGGGAAGAGAATGTAGCAGCATCTTCCTTCAAAGCCTTCAGCTCATTTCGCAGCTTCATCATTGTCTCCGTAACCATAGCTTTCTCATTTTCATACTTGCTTTTTAAGTTGGCAAGGGCCACCTCTGCGGTCTGTTTTAAGAGAAAAGTACTCGTTAATGAAACTCTTCACAAAGTGGCTGGCTAAGAGATTTCTAATCACTATTCACATCATGAAACATTTCCTTTGCACTAGCATGTTAAGCTTCAGGTCAGTTTTTCTTGTATAAATTAAATAGTTTCATTTTGAACACTGGGGACACGCAGGACACATGGGTCTCCTGCTCCCATTGACCATGTAGAGGCACCTAGGGAGTTATAGAACACCAACTTAGTGACATCTATCTCCAATTCCTAAAAGGAATTAAAATTTACACACTTCAACACAAAAAGCAAAATGTGCTATTTCGTATCTCTATATTTAAATACATTCCTCAGTAACTTGCTATTCTCTAACCCTTACCACATTTTGCCTGTCTTACATTTTGGGAACATCTTTATTGAAATGTTTAGGAGAAAACTGGAAGTCTGGATATATTTCTCAAATAACATCATACTTACCTTTTTTAATACAATTCCAATTTGCATTCCTTTAACTTTAGAGGAGGCAATGAAGCATGCCACACAGTGTCTTAATGGCAGTTATTTTCCTCTACTGCACCGCTGATGTGTATCAACTGGCACAGCCCAGTCCCCACACACTAATACTACCTTTCAGGCCTGTTATTTTGACCATGTCATATCACATCCTCACCTTGAAAAGCCTTATTTATTTTGCTCTAATTCAGATAGGTAGTAGACTGACGCTACCTCAGGCTTAATAAACAAGTCTCATGAGTCTGCGACAAAAGGTTAGTTAAAGCCCCAGCGCTCAGTTTTACAGCAGGACAGTGATGTGCCTTCAGTGAAACAGCTCGCCTCAGCCCTGTACCAAACAAATACCAGCAACAGAAGCCCCACTGAGCTGAGGGTACGGCAGCATGACCTCCAACATCAGTTCTTTTATGTTTATCACCTCATTCCCCACTACCTTAACCATCATTTTGGTAAGAGCTGGTTACCTGTTTGTTGGCCTTCAACACAGTTCTCAGAGTTGCTATCTGTTCTCTCTTGGTGCTCAGCAGTGACTTCAACTTTAGGATTTCTTCCATGAGAGCTTCCTTGTCTTTGTCTACCACCGGCCCAAGTTCTTGAGTGGCAACACGTTGCCTGGACAGCTCTGTTGTTCTGTCCACAGCAGCCTGTAGGTGTTTGATCTGATCTCGGATTATAGCGATCAAGTTGTAAATGTTCATTGGTTCCTTCCGAGGATCTGACACAGGAGATGGCAGAGATGATATTGGCGATGGGCTGCTGTCACCGCTTCCATTCTCTGCCTTTCCTAGCTCTATTGTTAACAGCCCCTTAGAAAGCAGAATGGGAGACCTTCTTCCCTTGGCCTCTGGACTACTGCGTCCGCCTTTCCCTTCCTTGTAGTAATCCAACATCACCCTGTTTGGAGTTTCATTGTTGCACATGCATACATGGTGGTACAAATTGGCCAGTTCTTCACTGAAGGTGACTAGCTCATCTTGGGCCACACTGAGGCTGCCCTGTGTTTCTCCAGCAACATCACTCACTTTCTTCAGCTCCTTCTCCAGCCTGGCCACCTGATCTCTATCATGCCTACAGGATTTCTCTAGCGAGGTGATCTTTTCAGTGAGAGCCTGGCTTTCTGTCTCATACCTGCTCTTCTCTTCCTCATATTTAGACTCACATTCTTTGTATTTGGCTTTAAGATTTTTAAGCTCTTCTTTTAGGTCAGTAATTTCTGCCACAGCCACTTTGTACTTGCACTCCAGGATCTCTGGCCCATTGATGTCAACTTCGTAATAGTCTCCATCCTCATGGCTGTCTCGGTCCTTCTCATTGTCAAGCGCAGACTGACGTTCCTTGCTGACCTGGAGCTTCTTCATCGCATTCAGATTTTCTGTGAGTCTCCCAACTTTCTCATGCTGCTCTGAGAGGGCCCCTCGTGTGTTTTCCAGCTGCTTCTGAGATTCCTGCAGCGTTGTTAACAAGTTCATCTTTTCTCTTTCCATCTGAAAAGCATGAGCACAGACACCTACGTAAAGCAAGCTCTATCACTTAAACAGCTTTATTATCAGAGATAGCAACTTAGCCAAGGTATGCATGGGTACAGAAATTCAATCGCTTGCACACTATGGAAAATGCTATTTAATTTACTCAAAATGTATCTCAAGCCCAGCGCCCCTTGCAAATTCTCTCCCATTTCCACCCTGAAATGCATGTTTTTACACACTTCTTCTGCAGCTGATGGTCTCTTTGTGAAAAAACCTTTTAGATGAACATAAATTAAAGTTTACAAATTATCAGGCAAGTCATAGAATCATGGAATGGTTTGGGCTAGAAACGGCCCCAAAGCCCATCCAGTTCCAACCCCTTCCCATGGGCAGGGACACCTCCCACTGGTTCAGGCTGCCTAAGGCCCCATCCAGCCTAGTCTTGAACACCTCCAGGGATGGGGCAGCCACCACTGCTCGGGACAACCTGGGACAGGGCCTCCTCACTCTCACAGGAAAATATTTCTTCCTAAGATCTCATCTCAATCTCTCCTCTTTCAGCTGAAAACTGTGCCCTCTTGTCCTAGAAAACACTAGAAAACACACAGCCAGTCTATGGTGGAAGCTTGGAGCTTCATGAAATAATCAGAAATACTGAAACTTTTAAAGTTTCTCCTCTGAATGTTCTCATTTTGAAAAAAATCCATCACTTTTTTCTGCAAAGGCTTTTCTTTACAGAACACTAAAAAATGCTAGACAAAATTAACTTCAAAACATTTCTAGGTAACACAAATCTGTACCTTGTTTCACACTCTCCAACTTCCCAATGGCACAAATAAAAACTAGAAAAGATTGGTAATGATTAAAATTTCATGTTCTTCAAACAGGTCACAGAAAATAGTTATTTATGATGTACAAAACTCCTTTTCATGAAGCTGACTGGAGCCACTATCAATTTTTTTATATCTTTCTCACTTGTTCCATAATGAAGTAGTCACCAAACATTCTGCACAAGAAATGCATTACCCCTTTCCCCCAAACACAGGATGTGATTGCTTGCTTCTTTGCATCGAAAAAAGAAGAAAAACAAAAAAGCTGTGTTTTCCCACTGACAAACATTTAGTCAGAGCCTGTTTATACTGTACGGTGGCCACATGAGATCTTAACAAGACTGAAATGACTACACAAACTCTAACAGCCATTTGGAAGCAGGCAGTCATTCAGGAAACCCATTTACCTGTACAAGCTGTTGTTTCAGCTTCTGGATTTCAGAGATGTTTAATTCACTCAGAAGATCTGAAACCAGGCTTGGGGCTGGAGGGAAGCTTTCGTTCTTCTTGGGTGTCGACGCGCTATTCTTGCCATTGCTGAGTTTGCTGAGGCAGCTCTGTTCAAATCCATTCATGACTTCATCATTGTTGGGCTCTGTGGCTTCGTCACTGAACTTCAGTCCATCCAAAGAGATGTTCAGGTGGCTGTTGTACATGGAGTCATTGATGTTCATGTAGTGAGAGAGCTCCTTACGAAGATTGTTCTTCTGCTCCCGCTCTGTTTTCAGTGTCTCTAAGGCCTCCTCGAGCTGCCGTTCAGAGATCTCCTTCAGCCGTATGGCATCTTCTAGCTGGCTGTTGAGAAATTCTGTTTCCTCTTCCAGCCTTTTGATCTCATGTTTCAGGCCTTCAAACTCCACCTGGAGATAAACAAATGGAGGGGAAAAAACCCTAATGAAAACGTCTGCTTGCAAGGCGTCAAGCGATTTTACTTTTGAATGTCTGATTTCACTAAAGATGATGAGAACAAAATAACTTTCTTAGTTCTGGAGTCTGGCACTACGACTGTGAGCACTGCTTACACCTTCACGGAGATGATGGAATAACATTTCTAAGCAAACTGTCAAATCAGCTGATCTATTCCTGCTTAATTAAGACAGGCAGGAGATACAATGTCTGATACAGAGGCATTACAAAACAGGCTTTCCTATCACATAACATATGCCCTTTCCCTGTTTGATTTACAAGTTCCCTGGCCAGCCTTCCCACAAATTCAACCTCAACATTTCCCAACGCCAGCATCACAAAGCTATGCTTCTGTCACTGCACCGCTATCAGAATATGCCACCGGGTTTAAACTGCTGGCATGCACCTAGCAATCAAACGCTGCTTTTATATATTCAGAATAAAACGTTATATAATCTGCTATCATTAACAGAATCACAGAATTATAGAATGGTTTAGCTTGGAACGGACCTCAAAGCCCATCCAGTTCCCCTCCCCTGCCACAGGACACCTCCCACTGGATCAGGGGCTCCAAGCCCCATCCAACCTGGCCTTGAACCCCTCCAGGGATGGGGCAGCCACCCCTGCTCTGGGCAACCTGGGCCAGGGCCTCCCCACACTCACAGCAAAACATTTCTCCCTAATATCCAATCTAAATATCCCGTCTTTCAGGGCAAAGAGCAGTGAACCATGCCAAAGGCCACACCTAATCTAATTACCTGTGCAAATGACAACTCAGGGAAATTCTTCAGTTGTTCCAAAACTGCAGTTTTCTAAAATTCTGAAAATAGCTGTAACTGTGCAACAAAACGTGACTTTTCAGATGAGCGGTCACATAGGTCTGACAGCACAGGACAACTATAACAGTAGTCCATACTTAAAGAAAGTACCCAGAAGAGAGGAGAGGAACAGAACTGGAGAGGGAATGCAAGCATGAAGTAGGAATAAAAACATAGGTTGAGAAATTCATCTAGTTATAGATGCGGTAGAAGAGGAAGGATGAATGGATGGATTGAAGGATGGATGGACGGACGGACAGACAGCATTACAAGAGACACCAAAATACTAGTGTAGCAAAAAGACTAAACAAAGCAGACTGGTAGAGACTTCACGTCCATCAAAGAGGGGGAATGCAAAGGAAGGACTTGAAGGTCAACGTAGAAGCAATAGAATCTTATGTATGAACAGCCATAGCAGAACAGGACTTAAACAAACAGAAAGGACTTAAACATTTTGGGACAACTGTTGCTACTAAAAGGCAGTGCTTATGGTCTCAAAAGTACTATAAACACAGAGGAGCGGCTGGATGTTCAAAGCAGACACAGCCACACTGTAACACAGGAATTAACTGATGCTACCAAAGCAATCCTTGCTATTTTGAACAATTTACCTGGTTTTGCTTCAGGACAGACACTTGTTTCTGCAGGCAGATGTTTTCCTCCTCGAGCTCTGTGTAGTCTTGCAGCAAACGCGCTTCTCGGAATTTATATTCCTTAATATCATCTCGCAGACGGGCCCTTTGCATTTCTGCATTCTGGTTCACCTGGAAAAGCAAGCAAGCCATAAAATGATGGTGAGTTAGTCAGCTACAGTTAAACTGCCAAATTGTATCTTTCCTTAAGTACACTAATCAATTAGATTCCATCCAAATAGAAACTCTTCCTCTTTACCACAAGAAAGTACAGAAACTCAAGTAATTTTCTCAATAATTATAGTTTGGTTTCTTCTTTCTGTGACAAATTCTCACCATGGACTCAAAGAAAAGCTAATGAGCAGCAGGAAAAGCAGCATTCACACCTCTGCTGCCTCACTGCCTGTAAGCAATGGACAAAAGCTTTCCAGATCCAAAGTCAAAACCTGAAACTGCTAACACTTGAGCAGGAAGGGCCGTTCAGAAGAGACAGACAGGCTCAGTTGACTCCAAATGTTCTTATTTGGACACATATCTGTTGCTGATTTTCAGGAGAGCTTTTCTTCATGCTCTTTTCTTTATACCCAGTGCAATACTTTGGAATATGTTCCAATGTATCCTTTTCTGAGAAAGACACTGAATTAAAGCTCAAGTGAAGTCCAGGATCCCAGGTAGAAAGAAACAGCAACTCTGGTTGACTTACAACATGTTCCCTTCCCTCAGCCCCAGGCCTTCTGCAAGGACTTAAACAAAGGCTTCAGAAATAAAAAAATCACCATTATTGGTTTGGGATATATAAGAAAGAAAACCCAAAATATCGCAGTAGTGTGATTTTTAGATTTTTTGTTAATATACAGAGACGCTGAAACACAGAGAGCACATCTCCAGTATGTGAATGCCTTGCTGTACTTAGGTCTAGTGTTTTCCAACATTATTTTCAGTCAAGACACATCTTTATATACTTAATTAAAAAAAAGGGAAAATTATGTTCAAAAACATGATAAGAAATATCTTCAAAGACAGGCAAACAGGCAACAGAGTTGCCTATAAAATTAGCATCCAGGTATTTCAGTGGCCGTACCTGTGAATTGCAGGAGGGTTTTCCACCGAGGTCTAAATCATCTCAAACCAACTGCGAGCTCACAAATGAGGCAGCCTGCAAGTTCAGCTGGCTAGGGGATAGTACCTTAATTCTGTATCCACCTACCGAGCCTAGCTAAGAGACCTGCATCCTCTGGCACACAAACTCAGACTCCCTGAGTGTTCCCCAATTTGGGTTAGAAAAAAGCATGTCAGCAATTGATAAAATACAGTCAGGGTCCTCCTGTGAGGGTGCAGCAGGAATCCACAGAAGTCCAACTCGACAGCTATCACCAGGTACCCACAGAAATTCAAGAGGGAATGGAAATCTTTGCAGCAGGAGGACATCCTAAGACTTAAAACTGGCACCTTCTGAACACAAACACAGCATCAGCTACAACTGTTAAGACCAATAAATCTAAATTAGATCTCCCTCAGATGTCAGGTAGGGACTAGACTATATAAACTTGCCTGCTTATTTTTAGCAATGACATGAGTAGTGCTATGTCCCAGCATGTTGAGAAGCTAAACCAAATATTAACTACTGAAAGCAGGCGCTACAGTACAACAATGCAAAAGAAAAGCTGCTATCATAGAATAACCAGGTTGGAAGAGACCCACTGGATCATCGAGTCCAACCATTACAATCAAACACTTAACCATGTCCCTCAGCACCTCGTCCACCCGTGCCTTAAACACCTCCAGGGAAGGTGACTCAACCACCTCCCTGGGCAGCCTGTTCCAGTGACCAATGACCCTTTGTGTGAAAAATTTTTTCCTAATGTCCAGTCTAAATCTCCTCTGGCGGAGCTTGAGGCCATTCCCTCTTGTCCTGTCCCCTGTCACTTGGGAGAAGAGGCCAGCTCCCTCCTCTCCACAACCTCCTTTCAGGTAGTTGGAGAGAGCAATGAGGTCTCCTCTCAGCCTCCTCTTCTCCAGGCTAAACACCCCTCAGCTCTCTCAGCCGTTCCTCATAAGGCCTGTTCTCCAGCCCCTTCACCAGCTTTGTTGCTCTTCTCTGGACTCGCTCCAGAGCCTCAACATCCTTCTTGTGGTGAGGGGCCCAGAACTGAACACAGGATTCGAGAAGCGGTCTCACCACTGCTGAGTCCAGAGGGAGGATAACCTCCCTGGCCCTGCTGGTCATGCCGTTTCTGATACAAGCCAAGATGCCATTGGCCTTCTTGGCCACCTGGGCCCCTGCTGGCTCATGTTTAGTTGCTGTCAACCAACACCCCCAGGTCCCTCTCCTCCAGGCAGTTTCCAGCCAGACTTCTCCTAGTCTGTAGCTGCACAGGGTTGTTGTGCCCCAAGTGCAGGACCCGGCATTTGGCCTTGTTAAACCTCATGCCATTGGTCTCAGCCCATGGATCCAGCCTGTTCAGATCCCTTTGGAGCCTCCCTGCCCTCAGCAGATCCACACTTCCACCCAGCTTAGTGTCATCTGCAAACTTGCTAAGGGTGCACTCGATGCCTCCATCCAGGTCATTGATAAAGACATTGAACAGGGCTGGACCCAGCACTGAGCCCTGGGGACACCACTTGTCACTGGCCTCCAGCTGGAGTTAACTCCATCTCCCACCACCCTCTGGGCCCTCCAGCCGGAGTTAACTCCATCTCCCACCACTCTCTGGGCCCTCCAGCCAACCAGTTTTCCACCCAGGAGAGTGTGCGCCTGTCCAGCCCAGAGGTGACAGTTTCCCAAGCAGAATGCTGGGAGAAACTGTGTCAAAGGCTTTACTCAAGTCCAGGAAGATCCATACACAGCCTTGCCCTCATCCAGCAGCCGAGTCACTTTGTCATAGAAGGCAATCAGGTTAGTTTGGCAAGACCTGCCTTTTGTGAACCCGTGTGGACTGGGCCTGATCACCCGGTTCTCTTGCATGTGCTTCATGGTAGCACTCAAGATCACCTGCTCCATGACTTTCCCTGGCACTGAGGTCAGACTGACAGGCCTGGAGTTCCCTGGATTCTCCCTGCGACCCTTCTTGTAGACGGGCACAACATCAGCCTCCAGTCCAGTGGAACTTCCCAGTCAGCCAGGACTGCTGGAAGATGATGGAAAGGGGTTTGGCCAGCACATCCGCCAGCTCCTTCAATACCCTTGGATGAATCCCATCCGATCCCATAGACTTGTGGGTGTCTAGTCGGGCTAGCAAGGCTCTGACCACCTCCTCTTGGATCATGGGAGCCTCATTTTGCTCCTCTAGCTCCTGGGTTTGTACACAGACGGAACGACTTTCTTTACAATTAAAGACTGAGGCAAAGAAGGCATTAAGTACCTCAGCCTTTTCCTCATCCCCTGTCACTGTTGTTCCTTCTGCATCCAATAGGGACTGTATGGTCTCCCTAGTCCTCCTTTTATTATTTATATATTTATAGAAGGATTTTTTGTTATCTTTCACAGACTTTGCCAATCTGATTTCTAATTGAGCCTTAGCCCTTCTGATTTCTTCTCTACACAGTCTCACTTCCCTCCTGTAGCCCCCCCAAGAGGCCTGTCCCCTCTTCCAGAGCCCATAAACGTTTCTCTTCTTCTTGATATCACTCAAGATCTCTCTTTTCAACCAAGCTGGTTTTCTCCCCTGCCGGCTTTTTTTCTGGAACACGGGGATGGCTTTCTCCTGAGCTGCTAGGATTTCCTTTTTGAAGAGCTCCCAGCCCTCCTGGGCTCCCTTGCCCTTAAGGACTGTCTCCCATGAGACTTTGCCAACCAGCCTTCTGAAGAGTTCGAAGTCTGCCCTCTGGAAATTTAATGCTACAGCCCTACTAACCACCCTCTTCACTTCACCTAGAACAGAAAACCCTATCATCTCATGGTCACTTTGTCCTAGGCGTCCACCTACTGCCACATGCCCCACAAGGCCTTCTCTGTTCACCAACAGCAGGTCCAGGAGGGCATCCTCCCTTGTTGGTTCATTCCCCAACTGTGCAAGGAAGTTGTCTTCCACGCACTCCAGGAACCTCCTAGACTGCTTCCTTTCTGCTCTATTGTACTTCCAGCAGATATCAGGAAGATTGAAGTCTCCCACAAGAACGAGAGGCATCGATCTAGAGATTAACCCCAGCTGTTTATAGAAGAGCTCATCAGCTCCTTGGCTGGGTGGTCTGTAACAGACTCCCATCACAAAATCTACGTTCTGGTGGGCTCCTCTCATATTAACCCACAGGCACTCAATCTCCTCATCAACACAATCCATCTCAACAGTGTCCAAGTCCTCCCTTACAAAGAGGGTTACCCATGGGCTATATCTCATAGCCCATGCCTTGGCAAGTGTTGGTCTGTCTTTGTCCAAACCCAGCGCCACAGGGAAGATGTATAGGTAGCTGAAGGTAGGTAGGTGTAGGTAACTGAAGGCTACACGCTGATAAGAACACCTGAATGTGTTCAAGGCCATGTTGGATAGGGCTTGGAGAAACATGATCGAGTGGGAGGTGTCCCTGCCCATGGCAGGGGATTGCAACTGGGTGGTCTTTAAGGTCTCTTCCAACGCAAACCATTCTGTGGTTCTATGACTCTATGAATTCATGTATTCACTTTTTCTTCTTAACAACTGTAATGGAGACGTCTTGCCTTTGCCAGAAAGAGTCTCCAGCCAGATAATCCAAACTGTTTAACAGTTAGGATTGCAAAAGGCTCTTGCATCAAACAGTGTTTCATACAAATTAGGAGATCTTATCTCTAATTTTCCCCATTCCCAAGTGAGTGAAATGCAATGGAAGTCCTCTCACAAAGCTACCGGCGAGCTCCTCCCCCACCACTCAGGCTGTTTTGCTCCTCTTCCTCCCTGAATGACCTGATCTTTGCAGAGCCCAATGCCTAGAGATCACGGGAGGCAGTCCTTTTTGGAAAAAGAATAGTTTCTGTCCAACCCTGCCTGTCTAACGTAGGGCAACAGTAAGAGCTCATTATTAATGTGAAAGTATTGTCGAGCTCTGTCTAGCACAAGAAAAACCATTCTACTTCAAAGTGTACAGGAAGGCCAGTTTTAAAAATAGCTCCCTTGTTTCCTGACCAGGGAAGGAAGACGTAACTTAGATTTGCTGGCTGTTTACCAAGCCATGCATTCAGTTTGCTCTTAGCATCTTCTAGTAAAAAAAATGTGTATGCTTGCAAGTTGAGGCTTGAACTGGGTGCCATGCAATATCCTAGAACTAACCAAGGGGTGGGAGTTCTGCAGGAAAGAGAAGCTGCTGCATCCTTCCTCGATCAGTGTTTGCTGCTACCCATACCGAATCACAAAACAGAATCATGAAGGTTGGAAAAGACCTCAAAGCTCATCCAGTCCAACTGTCAGCCTTTCCCCAACATGCTTGCTAAACCATGTCCACAAGCGCCACGGCCACATGTGTTTTGAACCCCTCCAGGGATGGCAACTCCACCACTGCCCTGGGCAGCCTCTTCCATTGCTTTACCACTCCGTAAAGAATTTTTTCCCAATATCCAATCTAAACCTCCCCTGGTGCAACTTGAGGTCACAAAATGGTATTCATGTATTGTAAGACATATACACATTGCCCATCTTTTCACAAGTGGTGTTCCTCAAGCCCGTACAGAAGGTGAGCTGACCTATGGATGAGTTTGAACATTTTTGTGACCATTTTTGGGGCCTTTGTGGCTTCTTCCTTCCTCCCCTGCCCTGAACGTAGGGTCCTGGAGCACAAGAGCAGGCCTGGACAGGCTCTCAGCTTTACTAACAGCCACCCCTCCACCCAAGGCAAATCATACAACACTTCAAAACATCATTACCACCAAGTGGAGCACTAGTGGCCATAAAATACATGACAAAACCCTTCAACTTCCCAACCTGGACCCTCCCATCCATCCTGCCCAGGAAAACACTGATCTGGAAGTGATTTTTCCTGATCTAAACACCACAGACTACCCTGTTCTCACTGCTTGAGACCTTGTCTTCAGCACCTTCATCCTCTCAGCTTTTCCTCAGAAGAATTCTGCAAGGGCCCCTTCTGAGCATCCCTGCTGCTGGAAACAGCAAGGATTTCTTAGAATCATGGAATAGTTAAAGTCACCCAGTTCCACACCCCTGCTATGGGCAGGGACACTTCCCACTGGATCAGGTTTCTCCAAGCCCTGTCCTTGAACCCCTCCAGGGATGGGGCAGCCACCACTGCTCTGGGCAACCAGGGCCAGGGCCTCCCCACCCTCACAGGAAAACATTTCTTCCTAAGATCTCATCTCTTTCAGCTCAAAACCATTCCCAGGGATAGGATATCCCTGCACCCCCTGATCAAGAGCCCCTCCTCAGCTTTCCTGGAGCTCCTTTCAGCACTGGAAGCTGCTATAAGGTCTCCTCACAGCCTTCTCTTCTCCAGGCTGAACAACTCCAAACCTCTCAGCCTGCCCTTGGATGGGAGGCGCTCCAGTCCTTGGATCATCTCAGTGGCCTCCTCTGGACTCGCTCCAACAGCTCCATGTCCTGTGTTGGAAACTCCAGACCGGAATGCAGGGCTCCAGGTGGGGTGTCATGAGAGCAGAGCAAAGGGGCAAAATCCTCTCTCTCACCATGCTGGTCACACTTCTGATATAAGTCATCTTCTAATTACAAGTGAAAAAAAATCAGCATGCTGTACTTTACAATGCAAACACATCCAGAAGAAATATTCCACCAGACAGGCCACACAGCCAGTAGAGACAGTCACTATCTGCATCAGGAAGGCTGTATTTTCAAGAATTTATAGCAAGTAGTTTTGGCATCTTGTTCAGACAAGCCCACTGGAGAAAAATGAAGTCAATGTTATTAAAGTAGGTTTTCTGCTAAATTGCAGTTTGGACTCCTCTCCACCATGTCATTACAAGTCATGCTGCGACGTGGTCTGTCTGCTAGAAAGCTGCTTGGCTTTCAAAGCCTTGGGGTGACTGCAGACAGAAGATGGTACATTTTGCTAAGGAATGAGGAAAGCAGAGAGCTGTGGTCACTCAGAAGCAGAAGACATTGTATTTTGTTTGTGTGACTTCAGAAGCAAAGTGAAGCTTTAATCACATTTCATGCAGAAAAAAATTACTGAGCCAAAACAACCCCGAGAGAGATAACTGTGCATTCTCCCTTCCCAGGTGCCTCTCTGGAATGTCATTTCGCTCTGAGAACGGTCAGGAATAAAATCCCACGAAAAGAAAACCAACTCCCCCAGCAATGACACCTGCAATGAAAGCAGGTGAGAGCAGTGTTTAAAAGACGGGTGGACGAGGTGCTGAGGGGCACAGTTTAGTTATTGATGGGAATGGTTGGACTTGATGATCCTGGGGGTCTTTTCCAACCTGGTGATTCTGCGATTCTGTGAAATGGCCCACCCTCCAGCGGGCACTGAACACAAGATGCCTGGCACTGGTGCGAGCACACACGTAGCAGCAGGGGTGCGGGGTCTTCATAGAAACAAACAGATCAATGGCATAGAAGAAACTGGGAGGACTGGAATAAGCCTTGTGATCAAAACCAGGAGACAGTGTTAAGTCTCTGAGACCAGAGGACAACTTTTTAAATCCATCCAAAATAACCCATTTTAGAACAGGAATAGTCAGTTACTGCTGATGGTCTCGTTTCCAAACAGTTATCTCACAGCCTATAAAACTGAGCCATTCCTGAGCTCCAGAAGCATAAGTGGGGACCTCGCTCCCTCTTTGCCCTCCTAGTTGCTTCACTTCTCCAGAGACCTGGGCTTTTCCTCACGCAGCACCGTGTGGGCCTGGACCCACAGCCGCAGCGAGCGTGGGAGGCTGGATGGAAAACACTGACCCAGACTTAACCACAGTGCTATGAATGGCACTGCGCAATGTTATTATTGCAGTCTCCTCTTCCTGCACTAAATCACTGCTAGGAGCAGTTGAAATCCAGCTGCTTTTCAAATCTCAGGCCTAAATGCTTGGCAGCTTTCCATGTCCTTCCCTGTCACAAAGAAAACACTCAACCCTCCCAAGGCCTGCTGAGGAATAGTTAGGTAGTTGTCAGGTTTTCCTTTCAGGAGGTCTGGTGCAGCCAAGCCCAGAATGGTCACAGCCACCCAAGGTGTCCACAGCCACCACCTGCAGGGATGGGTGATGTTCTGCTGCAGCCTTGCTCAGCCCTGCACCCGTCACCTGCTGCCTCAACCAGTGGGTACTGAAGGGTTCCCCGAGTTTGTATTTTCAGATGCTAATGAAATAAGCTCGAGGTTGTTCTCTAAACCTCCCTTAAGCTGACAGGAGAAGAAAGAGAAGAGCTCAGCAACTGAGGCAACAGCCCATTGCATTTGAACAGATCACATGTCATTCCCGCAGGTCGGGGAGGACACAGGGTGGATACACCTTTGGAATAGCTGAACTCAATCTCCAGCTACAGTACTCTCCCTATGGATGCAAACTAGCAAGGGACTGGAAAGATGAATCATAGAATCATGGGACGGTTTGGTTGGAGGGGACCTCGAGCCTATCCAGTCCTCCTGCTATGGGCAGGGACACCTCCCACTCGATCAGGTTGCTCCAAGTCCCATCCAGCCTGGCCTTGAACACCTCCAGGGATGGGGCAGCTGTGACTTCTCTGGGCAACCTGGGCCACTGCCTCACCGCTCACACAGGAAAACACTTCTTTCCAAGATCTCATCTCAATCTCCACTTTTTCGCCAAAGACTATTACTCATCCTATCCTTGCACTCCCTGAGAAAGTGCTCAAGTGGAACTTCTCATCCACCAGCACCACCAGGTCATTCTCTTCAGGGCTGCTCCCAACCTATTCTCCATCCATTCTGTAATTGTGCTTGAGAATGCCCCAACTCAGGTGCAGGACCACTTCCAGGAAAACAAAGTGAACAATAAACTGGCTAGACTTACATAGAGAGCCTTTGCGGCCTCTTGTGTGGCTTTGTTTACAGACCACAAATAAAGCAGTACCAAAATGTTATTTCAATTAGTAGCTTTAAGCCACATTTCATTAACAAAAAGTATATTGTGATATCAAACATAGTTTTTTCTATTCCAGATTGAGAGAGCTTTTAAAACCTAACAACCAACATCAGCCATCCCCCTGTATCAGCAGTCCTTAAAAGAAAGCAGGGATACAACCTGTGACTGAGACATTGCTCAGTCTGGAGAAGCTGTGGTGGCTCTGAGGAGTTACAGAACAAGGATCACAAAGCAAACTCTGAAGCGGTAATTTGCTGAAATTAATTTCAGACCCTTGAAAGCTCTCAGAGTTTCATTTCCCAACTGAAAGACATAATTCAGACTCCTCTAAGGATTAATCACACTTCAGGTGTCTTTGGAAAGTCAAACACAAGCAATCCACTACGTGAGTTTGGTGGCAAACTCAAACCAGACTAATTCCCCTATCCTCTGGTTCCATGAAGACACTCCTCCTCTTAAGAGCGACTATGCTGCTGGAATATGACTTGCAAGATAACCAGAGTCTTTGGCAGAGCAGGGACCTTGTTTGCTGAGGCGCCATCTCGCTGTCTGCAGGACCCATGTGTTAGGCTCCTCCCAGGGAGCTGACCCAGCTCCAGCCCTACATGGTGCCATGGGACCAGGAGTGAGCCTGCTGCTCCTGCACACCCCGTGCCTCAGCCCCTGCCATGTGGGGAAGTCCTGCAAAGCAGTTGTGGCTGATGCTTGCGGGCACAGAGCAGCCTTGGGACAGAAGTGGTGATGGATGGTGACCCTGGTGGAAAAGCAGCAGGAAATCCCTTCTAACACTATCAGACCTTTCCTTGCCATCACGGTGATCAGTGTGCTGAAGAGTCTCACCTGGCTCTATCCACACTAAAACAAGTCTTGTATGTCCATAAGCCACTTTTTATAGCCCTCCTTTAACCCCTAAATGTTTCTGTCCATGGTCAAGCCTTTTTTGTCATTACTTCTGATTTTTGGTTTTAACATCCTTCCATTATTCAGTGAGATTTATTGACCAAACCCCTCCCACTTCTATTATATGAGAGAATTTTCTGTGCTGTGCTCCGTGTTTTGTGCCTGCAGCCCAAACCTTCAGTTTTACCCAGCTGTTGTGTCCCGTGCTCAGTTTGCCTCATCAGAATCATAGAATCAAAGAATAACCAGGTTGGAAGAGACCCACCGGATCATCGAGTCCAACCATTCCTATCAAACACTAAACCATGCCCCTTAGTACCTCAAAATGGCCACAAACCACCCATTTTCAATAATCCTAACTACAAGTTTCTCTTGTTAATTAAAGTCTGCCCCCCTCTGTAATGAGTTCTGTTGGAGGCTCATTTATTTTCTTACTCATATTTCTTATTATAATATTAAAGGTCTATTTTAAAGTTTCCATTAGCTGTTCCCAGTGGTGAGTTTTTCCCAAGCAGGTTTCACAACAGCACATTGGAAGGGAAGGCTGGGAAGAACTCTTTATCAAGGAGCTCATTCACTACTTCACACAATTCTAGTGAACTGAATTCTGAAGGAGCTCTCTATCTAAATTAACGATACCTATGATAGCACTTTATAAGGAGCAGAGGTGCAGGAAAGATTTTGCTCAAATTTAGATTATGGAAGTGGTACTTCTTTATAGAAAATGCTATGGAATAAAGGAAAATGATGTAATACTAAACTACAGAAAACAAACAACCTTAGAGCAGCCTTCCAGTGCAGAAAGGGGCTCCAGGAAAGCTGGGAAGGGGCTCTTGATCAGGGAGTGCAGGGACAGGACGAGGCGGAATGGTTTTCAGCTGAAAGAGGGGAGACTGAGATGAGATCTTAGGAAGAAATATTTTTCTGTGAAGGCTGGGAGGCCCCGGTCCAGGTTGCCCAGAGGTGTTGGATGCCCCATCCCTGGAGGTGTTCAAGGCTAGGATGGATGGGGCTTTGAGCAACCTGCCCATGACCAGGGATTAGAACTAGACGGGTTTTGAGGTCCCTTCCAACCTAAACCATTCCATGATTCTATGCTTCTACATCATATAGAAGCCTTACAGAAGCTGGATAAAGAAGTCAATAGATGTTTTCCATTTACAGGTGTAGTACTCCTTCTGCAGTACAGTAGAGGTGAAGAAAATGCCTGGAAGCTCCAAAGGAAGAGAAGTACATGGTGTAAGTCATGAAACAATAACCATCCCTGGTTTCATTCACAGGAACAAGTGCCATGTCCATCCATGGGTTTGGAAATGCCAGCCTTACCTCTACTACCTGGGGTGGTCAGAAATACTCGAGCACTCATGAGCTGCCGGCAACCATGCAACTGGTGGATACAGTAAGCTCTATACTGTGATACTGGTTAAAAAATAGCTTAATTTTCCTTCCTGAGCAAATCTGCTAATGGAGTAGTCCTGCTTTTCCTACCATTGAGAGGAAATCTCATTGTTCTCTACAGCTCCTGGAAAGGAGATTGTGGTGAGGCTCTTCCCCCAAGTAACAAGGGATAGGATGGCCTCTAGATGAAATGGCTTCTAGGTTGTGCCAAGGGAGCTTTAGATTGGACATCAGGAAATCTTCATTACTGAAAGAGTGGTGAAGCAATAACAGAGGCTGCCCAGGGCAGTGGTGGAGTCCCCATCCCTGAAAGGATTCAAAAAACATGTAGACATGGCACTTCAGGGCATAGTTTAGTAGGCACAGTAGAGGGCAGGCTGATGGTCGGACTGGATGAGCTCAGAGGTCTTTTCCAACCTTAATGATTCTATGATTCCACCAGTCTTCATTCACAGAAACAGCCAACTTCAGCAAGGGACACCATCTATCTTGCTGCAGGCACAGCTCTGAATCCTGGCACAGTCAGGCTCCAGCACAGTTCGTGCTTCCGAACTGGGATCACTCAGCATTTCAAGTTCAAACCTGCTGTGTTCTAATTCAACAGCAAGATTTTCTAGCAATGCTTCACACAGAACACACTGACTTGTACACAGACTGCACAAGTTGTAAGTACCTAAAGACCCAGGTTTATTTATTTGCACTGTGATGCTGCGGATAACCTTCGTTAAACTGGAGGCAGAACCTCCTGGGAGAGAAAAGGAGTGAGTGACGTAGGATGGAAAGCCAAGGACAGAGTAGAGGGAGATCAGTATGAGCATAACCCCAGCTGCTGCTGGGACAGCCTGCACTGCTGTTTTCCAACAGACAAACTGTAGGTCACAACTGGGCCAGGAACCAAGCAGTTTGGATTGTCTTTCAGCAGCCTTGTTTACCAGTTAGCAGAACAGACCTAACTTTCTGATGATGAAATCCCCTTCCCTTTTCACAGCTATTCTTCAGACGGCATGTTACATCTACCCTGTATCCTGGAGAAATACATGGATGTGGGACACAGCAACTGGATCCGCATCATACAATGATGAAATGCTGTTTCCAAACAATTCCTTTATCTCTCAACTCTTATTTCACAGCTACAACAGGCTTTGAAAAGCCAAAACCACCATGGGATCAGTTATTCTGTGTGTATTTACACCACAGCAGCTCCTCCTTGCAAGACATGCTTTGGAGGAAGCAGATGAGTTCTGCATGCAGGATACGGGACACAGTAGCTGGGTACCAGGAATTAGCAAGATGCTGTTTTGTACACTTTCACTCAAAGCACATGCTCTATGCCTGTGATAAGGCCACTGACTGATATTCCCATAAATCAAGGGGAAAAAGAAAAAATCAGTCTTTGGCCATGTAGGAGTAACACACTGCCCTCTTTCTATAAACAAAGATGATTTTCTGAAGAACTGCTTTGATAAATCACACTAAAATTATACTGTATAAAAACCTATACGAAAGCAAAAGTGGCAGCAACATAACCAAAGAGTTCCTTTGTTATGAAAAAAACTCAGTTCATTGACCCCATGCTGGTTCCTCTTCCCAGAAGAGCTTCTCTCCAAGTTCCTCTGAACTTGAATGGCTGAGACATAGTGAAGATCAAACACCTCTGTTAGCATCACTACCAGGACAACCACTGCAATCAGTAAGACATAAAAAGGGCTACTCTCTGTTCTAGATTCTACATTTTAGGGCAAATTACCATGACAGCAGAAGTGGTAGCACCCAGTTCTCATCAGCAGCTGCCAGTGCACGTGCTGACAGAACCCCTATTGCTAGTTAACCATAAGCTGTCCTAACAAACACCTCTCTTGGAGCTGCTGACTGTTTTCATAGTGGCCACATGACCTTAACGCTTTCTTAGATATTCTCAAAACCCAGATCCAAACCAGTTATTTATCAGGTTGAAATTAGTTGTCTTTTCAATCTCCACAGCAATGGCAGGGCAGTTTAACCCCCCAAAAAACCAAGGATACCTCTCCAGCTTCCAGACCTAAGCTACTCCACACAGAAGCAGCTTGGCCTTAATTGAGAGTGATTATTCAGTAGCTGGTTATTCTGTTGAGTATTTCCCCTTCAGGCCTGGCCACATCAGGAACAACTCAGACTGGCACCAGCCTGGCAAGCAGAGGACAAATACCTTTGCTGTAGGAAAAAGCCAGCTGCCCCAGGCTTCTCTCATCTGCTGAGCTTTTACAGCAACAGACATCCCCCTCTGGGCAATCAAATGCTAAAATTAGTAGGGGTTAATTAGTTAGCTACACTTACAAAATGAAGGGAGAGAACACTAAGCAATTTCAATTAAAAAAAATCTGGATCCTCTCCTTCATCAGTAGATGATCCAGTGGGAATTTATGGGGAGCTGGAAGGAAGACTTTATGCATTACTATCCCAATGTTATTTAACCTTAAAAAAACCCAAAACTAAACATAAAACACAGAATGACAGAATGGTTCCGGTTGGAAGGGACCTCAAAGCCCATCCAGTTCCAACCCCTGCCATGGGCAGGGACACCTCCCACTGGATCAGGGGCTCCAAGCCCCATCCAAGCTGGCCTTGAACATCTCCAGGGATGGGGCAGCCACCACTGCTCTGGGCAACCTGGGCCAGGACCTCCCCACCCACACAGCAAAATATTTCTCCCTAAGATGTCACCTCAACCTCCCCTCTTTCAGTTGAAAACCGTTCCCCCTCATCCTATCCCTGCATTCACTGATCAAGAGCCCCTCCCCAGCTTTCCTGGAGCCCCTTTCAGCACTGGAAGCTGCTCTAAGGTCTCCTCAGAGCCTTCTCTTCTCCATGCAGAACAACCCCAACTCTCTCAGCCTGTCCTCAGATGCGAGGTGCTCGGATCATCTTTGTGGCCTCCTCTGGACTTGCTTGAGGAATATCAGTAAAGTACATCAAAACTAAACTTGAAAACCAAAGCAAAAGGTACAAAACAGAACAGATTTTGATATAGTCACGAGGGCGGCAATGGCACAGCAACGTTATTTCTGATGCTGCCAGCACATCCTCTCACTGGCTCTTTGTGCTTCTGCCTGAGTGATGTTTTGTTACAAGCCACGTCCTTAAAACCTACAGTATGTGACTCAGAAATAAACCCCAGGGTGCAGGTCAACCGACCAGCCCAGAACTGCAGGATGGAAACTGCTTTCCTGAGCACGCTGCAGTACTGCTTTGAGGCACAGCGTAGTACTCATTCTTTCCTTTGCTCAAAAAATGCCAATCAGACCCAACCAAGTCTCGCTCGGACAGATCACCGAGGACCTCCCACTTGGATGGAAGCAGTGCTAACCAAGATCCCTGCTTCAGCATCCTAAAAATCACATTCTCAGCAAAGCAGAAATTTTCATCCAGAGGCTGTAGGGGATAAACCTCTCCAATTAACAGTTTGCAAAGTAACTTCAAGCTGTTCTTGCACTGATCAGAGCCTTTCCAGCCATTGTTTCATCTGTGCATATTGATTTTATATCAGTTAAAAGACTGCAGCTACGTACAAGACTTTCTCTGTCCACAGCTCCTGCTCATTGGAAACCTTGTGTAAAGGTCAGATGAAGGTCCCGAGGAGCTGTTACTAAAACCACTCATCCTACTGCAGCACTGACAGGCACACAGCAACAGAACAATGTGAAGATCCTCCCTCACGCAGGGTGTGAATGTTTTCACATGGTGAGAAAGCTTGGGTTGTCCTATGCAGGGAAAGCAGCTGACCTTGATGATCCTTGGAGGTCCCTTCCAACGCAGGACATTCTATGATTCTGTAAGTGTCCTGCCAGGTTAATTCCCAAACAACAAAGTATTGTGGACTATTCACTGCTAATTGGAACTTTGAGAATTATATTTAGATTTTTATAGTGTCTGAACAACACGAATTTATTTTAATATTTCTTTAAAATCTGAAATTACAGAGTTCAGATGGTGACTTCCAACACCCTAAGTTTCAGTATTAATTCATTTTTGTATGTTGAGTTTCTAAGAAATCTTGCTGTTAACACCCTTCCTCTCAACATATCCATCCATAACAATGCAGGTATCACAAGCAGCGGCCTCCTTGAATTCGAACACAGCACAGCAACTGAATCTCCACAGCAATTCCTCTGCTTTGGAATGGGTTTTTATTCTGTTTCAAATGGATACAAGCCATACGCAGCACTTCCTTATAAAAACATTCAGCTCCCATCATTCTTCTAAAACAAACAAACAAAAAAGGAAGCTGTCAGTACAAAACCCAATGAAAATGAAGAGGTGGGAAGAACTCAGCTGCCATCTGCGGCCGCCTGCAACACGCTGAGCCCACGCGCAGGCGTGCTGCGCTCCCGTCGCCGTCGCCGCCTCCCAACTTCCTGCACCAGACAAAAGACAGGCGTTTGAAAAAAAACACCAGCCCAGAACAAAACTGTTCACACTGTCACCCTTCTTATTCTTCCAGCACATTACAAGACAAGAAATCTGGTCCTGCAGACTGAACGGCACGGCTTTGCTGCTGGAAACGGAGCTTTCCCAGTCTGCATTGTAGACATCTGCACATTCCAAGCACGTTTAGCAGCTCATTTCCAGCCACACTCTTCACTTCAGACACAATGCTTCCATGTGCTTTAGCATTATTTAAATGTGCTTCTGTACATACAGTTCACAAATTCAGCAGTGAATCAGAGAATACCTTCCATATGCTGCTGCGCGGAATTATAGGAATGTTACATGATCTGTGATCTGAGGCTTTTCCATTAGAAATTAAGGGTTGCCATGGGATTCTGGAACAAGAATCACGGAATCACAGAATCATTAACGTTGGAAAGGACCTCTAAAATCATCAGCCCAACGCCACTATGCCTTCTAAACCATGTCCCCTAGTGCCACAGCCACACATTTTTTGAACCCCTCCAGGGCAGGGGACTCCACCGCTGCCCTGGGCAGCCTCTTCCAAGGAGAAATGGGGGAGAACCATCTTTATCCCCCAAGTGTTACATTGAAAGCTGTTTACCTCCCACTTCATTCTGCCTCCCCGAGGTCTGCAACTCTGTACATCCTAGAGGCAAGACTTCTCAAAAAGCAAAAACTCCAGGCTCTGTTCCTCCACAGCAACCAATGCTACCGTCAACTTCCGGGGTTACCCAGTCTACTTCACCCTAATTACAATTGAAGTCACCTTCCTTCCTTTTCCTCCAAGTCATATTCTTCATGAGCATACGCCTTTTCCTCACTTTCTGCATTTGACACCATTTTAATGCCATTCTTAAAACATTCTTCACATTTCTGCTTCCAAAAGCTGCATGTCCTCCACTGCTGTCCTTTCTGCTTGGAAAGAACTCTTCTAGAAATCAATAAATGTTTTCTTCCTTTCTTTTCCAGGATTCTCACTAGGAAAGACAATAATTCTTTCATCTTTCCCTTCTCTAAGTTGTTTGCCTCTCTCTCTACGCAGTGTTACAGATCAGACATTATCCAGAGTTGGGAAGGTGGTTTACCCTACGCCACGTAAGTGCGGACAGAAGATCAGTGTTCTTCTACAAGCATATTTTCACTATATGATTAACATTACCTCTAGTTTCTTTGACCTTTGCAATACATCCAGAAATATTATAGCAATCATAGAATCATAGAATGGTTTGGATTGGAAAGGACCTCAAAGCGGTTCCAACCCCCTGCCATGGGCATGGACACCTTCCACTGGATCAGGTTGCTCACAGCTCCATCCAACCTGGCCTTGAATACCTCCAGGGATAGGGCAGCCACAGCTTCCCTAGGCAACCTGGGCCAGGGCCTCCCCACCCTCATCATGAAGAATTTCTTCCTAGTGTCTAATCTAAATATTCCCCCTTGTCCTGTCGGTCCATGCCCTTGTAAAAAGTCCCTCCCCAGCTCTCCTGGAGCCCCTTTCGGGTACCGTAAGGCTGCTGTAAGGTCCCTTCAGAGAACTCCTTTCTGCAGGCTGAACAACCCCAACTGTCCTGACAGCAGAGGTGCTCCAGCTCTCTGATCATCTTCATGGCCTTCTCTAGACCCGTTCCAACAGTTCCATATTCTTCTTATGTTTGGGGTTCCAGAACTGGACATAGTACTCCTGGTGGGGTCTCACAAGAGCAGAGGGGGAGAACTGCCTCCTTTACCCTGCTGGCCATGCATCTTTTGATGCAGCCCAGAATATGGCTGGCCTTTTGGGCTGTGAGTGCCCATTGCTGTCTCAAGTCAGGCTTTTCATCAATCAGCACCCCAATCCTTCTCTGTAG
Organism: Phaenicophaeus curvirostris; assembly: GCF_032191515.1. Taxonomy (NCBI): domain Eukaryota; kingdom Metazoa; phylum Chordata; class Aves; order Cuculiformes; family Cuculidae; genus Phaenicophaeus; species Phaenicophaeus curvirostris. Next base: position 1,449,851 of record NC_091402.1, on the reverse strand, counting down.
TCTGCTCTCAATCACATCATCCCCCAGCCTCTATTGAAACCGCAGTGACCCACGTGTAGGACTTTACACTTGGCCTTGTTGAACCTCATGAGACTCGCGCAGCCCCACTTCTCCAGCTTGGCCAGGTCCCTCTGGATGACATCCCATCCTTCTGGTGTGGCAACTCAGCTTGGTGTCATCTGTAAATTTGTTGAGGGCATACTCGATCTCACTGTCTATATTATAGATGAAAATATTAAAAAGCACTGGTCCCAGTATGGACCCCTGAGGGACACCTCTTAACACAGATCTCCATATGATTAAAAACACAACTCCTGCTGCATTCGTTTATTAAAAAAAATACAGAAATACAGATCAGACTGCAGAAACCATAGGACTTCAAATTTAGAGTGCATTGCAACAAACCACTTGAATGCATTTTTTGCTGTTTACCAGCAATGCACAGCCTGTAATTTAGAACAATAAAATGTTGTTTCCACATATTCTCTGCTATAATCAAACCCATGCCTTCTTTGAGCATCGCTCCTGGCCTCCTGGCAAAGCTTTTTGGGAACACAAAACACGGAGGCTTTCCATCCATGTCTGGCAAGGGGTATCTGTTGTGCACTGTCCAGAGAAGGGCACAGAGTTGGTGAGTTGCCTGCACTCTGATGAGAGCGACTTCAAATGGAAGCTGATCTTCGATCACCGGGAACATAAGAGGTGGTATATTGGATCAGGCCACTTGGGCCATGACTGCCTTACATGTGCAGTGACATCTACCCATCTTTTAAACACCTCCAGTCTCCACCACTGCCCTGGGCAGACCATTCCAGTGTCTGATAACCCTTTCAGTGCAGAAATTTTTCCTAATAGCCAATCTAAACCTCCACTGGTGCAACCTGAGGCCATTTGTTCTCATCCTATCCCTTGTTACTTAGAAGAAGAGACGAGCACCCACCTCACCACAACCTCCTTTCAGGTGGTTGTAGACAGTGATAAGGTCTCCTATTTGACCAAAGCACGAGGGTTTTTGGAGTCACTTAAGACTTTGGAGAAACAAACTCATGACCAATTTTTCCAGTGTGATGCAAGAGAACAAGATGAAGGGATAAAAATGACAAATCCTTATGGAGATCTGCCTGCTGTGTATCCCTTTTCTCTAGGGTTGAAAACAAACTTACAGGCGTTTTACCACCTGTTATTTAGTACCTATTATATTGTACCATGTCATGTCAGCTTTTTTTCTTAATACATAAAAGCACCCATATTAACATATTGGATTTTCTTTAATTTTACATATTCAGAACATCTTTTACTTTCCTGGGAAAGAAAATAGCTCATTTTTTTTTCTGCTACTCTACAAATAGGCACAGCTGCCTCACGATTTCACAGCCCAACCATCCTATGGAATCTGCTTTGATGCTGCTAAAACACAGGAGAGATTAAAGAAAATTGAAAAGGAATGGCAATTAGCAATTACTCAAGAGCAATTACTTCTTCCAATGACTCTTCCAGGGCACAGGAGCTGCTGAGCCAGCAAAAGGCAGCAGTGAAACTCATCCCTGATAACCACCCTGCCAGCCTGTCCTAACAGGCCAAAGTTGGGTAATCCAACAGAAAGCATCAAAACCACTTGTGCCAGCTGCAGCAACTCCAGGTGCACTGGACGTACAAGCAGCAGTGTGTGCTGGCAGCCTAGAAAGCTAACTGTGTCCTCTGCTGCATCCAAGGCAGTGGACAAGAGAGGGGATTCTGTCCCTCCGCTCCGCTTGCGTGATACCTCACTTGAAGCCCTGTGTTCAGTTCTGGAGTCCTCAGCACAGGAAGGACATGGAGCTGTTGGAATGTGTCCAGAGGAGGCATCGAAGATTGTTGGAGAGAGTTGGACTTCTTCAGCCTGGAGAAATGGCTCTGGGGAGACCTTAGAGTAGCTTTCCAATACTGAATGAGGCTCCAGGAAAGCTGGGGAGGGGGTCTTGATCAGGGAGTGCAGGGACAAGACAAGGGGGAACGGTTTTCAGCTGAAAGAGGGGAAACTGAGATGAGATCTTAGGAAGAAATGTTTTGCTGTGAGGGTGAGAACGCCCAGGCCCAGGTTGCCCAGAAAATGTTTGCTGCCCCATCCCTGGAGGTGTTCAAGGCCAGGCTGGATGGGGCTTGGAGCAACCTGATCCTGTGGGAGGTGTCCCTGCCCATGGCAGAGAGTTGGAAGTGGCTTTGAGGTTCCTTCCTATCCAAATCATTCTATGATTCTGTGAATGCCACTCTTCTTTCAAAACCAACTCATTGCCTCCCTGTAAGTGTCCTGAGAAGACATGAAAAGAATGACAGTATCTGAAACGCACAGTCCTGAATCCGCTTGTAACCACTGTGGGTCAACATCTTGTTCCATCTCACCGTCACTGCTGCTGCCAGCAGCATCTTGAGAGGCGCTGCTGCCTGATACACTTGGCCATCATCCTTGTGCCACTGCTAAAGACTGAACAGATCTCTTCAAAACAGTCCAAGCAGCAACAGAACTCTGTATCATAGAATCATAGTGCCATTAAGGTGGGAAAACACCTTTAAGATCATCTAGTCCAAGCATCAGCCCAGCACCACTGTGCCTACTAAACCATCTATCCTATTAGACAGCTACAAAACAGCAGATAAAAACTTTTGCAGCCAGCTCTGACAAGGAAATCTACCTTAAAAATAGAGTACAGATTCAATATCAGTTATTTGTTGACTTTTTTTTAATTTCCTTTTAAAATTCCTTTCAGTTAGGGCAGGAAGAAACCGGTGCCTGGCCAGAGGACACGTAATTGAACAATTTCCAAATCCTTCCTCTTATGTGGCTCAAATCCAAACAATTGCAATGGAAATCAAGTTTCCTGCTCCCTCAGACACCCTGCAAGTCAGTTCTCTCAATAGGCAATAAAACAGGACTTCCAAAATACAAACTGTAAGGACTAAATCTATCTACAAACATTCACTAAAAGACAGAGAAGAGCCACAGCAGTTTTTCTTTCATCAGTAGTCAGGGTCGGAAGGAACCTGTACAGGTCATCCAGTTCCACCCCACTAACATGGGCACGGACACCTCCGACTGGATTAGGGGCTCCAAGCCCCATCCAACCTGGCGTTGAACATCTCCAGGGATGGGGCAGCCACCAGTGCTCTGCGCAGCCTGGGCCAGGGCCTCCTCACCCCCTCAGCAAAACATTTCTCTCGAACATCTCATCTCAATCTCCCCTCTTTCATCTCAAAAACATTCCCCCCCCAATCCTGTCCTTGCACTCCCTGATCAAGAGCCCCTTCCCAACTTTGCTGGAGCCCCTTTCAGGACTGGAAGCTGCTCTAAAGTCTCCCCACAGCCTTCTCTTCTCCAGGCTGAACAACCCCAATTCTCTCAGCCTGTCCTCAGATGGGAGCTGCTCCAGCCCTCGGATCATCTTCAATGCCTCCTCTGGACACATTCCAACAGCTCCATGTCCTTCCTGTGCTGAGGGCTCGAGAACTGAACGCAGGGCTCCGGGTGGAGTCTCACCAGAGCAGAGCAGGGGAGAAGAATTCCTTTACTCATCCTGCTGGTCCCACTGCTTTGAATGCAGCCCAGGACACGGCTGGCTTTCTGGGCTGTGAGCATTAATTGCCAGCTCATGCGGAGCTTGCCATCCACCAGCCCCTCAAAATCCTTTTCCGTAGGGGTGCTCTCAAATCATGTCGTTGCCCAGCCTGTATTCATGCCAGGGGTTGCCCCGCCCAAAATGCAGGCCGTTGCATTTGGCCTTGTTGAACCTCATGTGGTTCACCCAGCCCACTTCTCCAGCTTGTCCAAATCCCTCCAGTTTTCAAATAATTAAGCACATCTTCCCCCATTCAGCAGAAGAGAGTCTAAAAAATTCTTTAAAGAAAACAGAATCTTCACAAGAAACCTGACATCATCTGCCTTCCCTCCTCCTGCTCTACTTAGTTCTCACTGGGGTCCAGCTCGCACCAGTGTGTTTGTGCAAAACAGTGTGTGGGTGAGGTGGAAAGACAGAGCCCAAGAAAAAGCCACCATAAATTCTTACAAACTGACAGCTTACCTGAGGGCTGTATAAAGCAAAATGCAGCAACGAGCAAAGGTGGCTGAAACACAGCAGTATCTAGAGGAAAAAATCCCCTTTTGCCGCTGTGACATCAGGAGCTGGACTGAAAGGTGCCAGTCAGCATGCTTTGGAGTGGAGTTTGGAATCCGTTATGGACATGATGCTGCCTCTGGGGCAAGGAGCTTTTCTTTTAAGCTGTTCTTAAAGGTTAGGAAATAACAAGAAGAGGCGTGTGAGCTTGCAGGGACTGGTTACTTGCCTAAGCAGAGCACATGGCCTGATTCCAGCTCTGTTATCCCACAGTCAGGACCCATGACGTTAAAGGACATCTTAACTGGCGTGTTTGATCACAGTTTGCCCTACAAATACCCTCTCTGCTGTATCCCAAAGAGAAGCACCATTGAACCCCTGTGTCTCCATAGAAGGAACCTACATCTCCTCGTGAATCATTACACCAAATATTATCCACATTATTTGTTACTATGTCCTAAAGAAGTTAAACCAGACACTTCCAATTTCAGTGGCAGTCATGTAGAAAATGTTGAGATGAAGCTGTGGGCTCTCAGAGAATCTCCCTTCCTGGCAGGTCAGGTCAGTCTGTTATCTCTGGGCCACACAAGACCAGTATCCAATACTCTGAAGAGAAGTGAAAGAAAGCTCATGAGGAATCATTGCAGACTGTTTGCCACACCCATCTGTGGTCTACAGCCTCTGGAACTTCTACCCAGTCTAAATTTAAGCAATCATTTGAGCACTTTTCTCTGCATTAGTGCTACAGAGACTGCTGCTGGGCTACAGATTTTGTAAGTAAACTTTTAAAGTCAATTTTTCAGCGATTATTTTTTCCTCAGAAACGGGCAGTTTCAATACTAAAACAATTAAAAGTCAAAGCTATCTTGAGGTAGTAAGTTAAGCAACCTACGGAAAAGTAAAAGACACTGCTTTCATGAGACAAAACACATGACTAGAGATTTCACTATTACCCCTTCTGTGCAATTCAGTGTTTTGTTATGCTCCCACATCCTTAGAAGTTAGGCTGGAAAATGTGATAAAATGCCACAAATATTTTGCAGCAAGAAAATGTCTCATGACCGAGGCAGAAAAAGCATATCCAAAGCATCTCTGTGCTTGGACTGAACAGGTTCGTCTGCTTTTTAAAGCAACAGTTCTTGGACTAAGAGTACAGATGCACAGAACCCACAGCGCCAGCAGGGTCTGGACACGCAGTCATAGATCCGTCAAACAAGCTGGGGCAACACAGTGGTTACAGCAGAGCTAGTAAGTGTTTGAACACAGCAGAGTGAGTTTGTCCTGGTCAGAACCACTGTCGCCACAACAGGCTGGTTCGGTGGATGGAACCAGAGAGCTTGGATTTATTGCACTGCTGGATCACAGCTTCAGCTGGATGTAACCCTTACTGAGCCCATCTTAGCAGCTGACAGTACTCAGTAGATAGTGATCAGCTCAAGGAGTTTCCTTATTTTGGTTACAAAGCACAAGAAAACAGAATCTCACCACCAGCCGTAGTGCACGCTGTGCACTGTCACTCACCTCTTTCAGCTCCTGCGCAACAGAATTAAGGCGTTCATTCTCAGACTGGGTGTTGGCAAGAACATTTCTGAGCTGCTTCAGTTCTGTCTGCAACTCCATGACCTTCTTCATGTAGTACTCTTCCTTGGTAGCCGATTCCTGAATCAAGGTCTCCTCTCTGCTCTCTCCATCTGCTGCTACCTTCTTGTGGTTGGTGTGGGCCTGCCCAAAAGCCTAGGATGGTCAGAAAACAAATCTCTTAGTAGGAAACCCAGACTTCCACATAAGAAACTTCCGTTTTAAAAAGCTGAAACTATTTACCCTCATATTACTTTGATGCAAAACAATGCAACCTTTTCCTGTACTCTCCTTTTCCGAACCTTTAAATACTATCAAGTGGCCAATGCTGGGCTCCTGAAAGCAACGTGTAGCACCCAAACAATGTTTTGTGATGCACCAGATATTTAACATATAACCTTATATAAACCCTTGTGGGAGGGAATGACCGTATACTGATTTGAAGCTGCTGCTAAAGCAACCCTTATTTTCAGCAAGACAACTACAAGATGACCAGACCCTTCTGCATGCGCATAGTGGGGTCAGACTCAGTTCCACAAAACCAGAACCACTGAAACCAGATTGAGCCTTAGCAGCCTGTTCCATGGCTCAGGCTGGGAGCATGCTTACTCTCCCTGACGCGGCTATGCCGAAGAAACATATCTTCACACTCAGCTGCTCATCATTGGAGATTACTGTCCCCTCAATCCTGCTAACCCACTGCATCCGTAAGTGAGAGAGGTTAGCAGGGTGACTCTGTAACCAGGTTAAGCTAACGCGAGTCATCCTGCTGAAGTGGGTCAGCGGACACTCACCCAACCAGCTCTGCTCTTGGAAACGTCATCTTCAGCAGCGCGCCAGCAAAGAGACTTAGAGGCAGGTCAGAGATCTAACCTCCTCAGCATAGCACATCTCCGTTCAGATCTCACATTCTCATTTTTTACCTCTTCCTGATTCTTTTTGCGGGTTTCATTTTGCTTGAAACCCAACAAGGTGCTGCTCCTAGCAGCAGTGTTCTCTGATACATGAGGAAGCAGCCCATATGGAGACCTCAGCCGGAACTGCAGCGTATAAGAAACCCACCCCTGCCATTCACTAATGAACGTTATGAAGCAAAGATTATAAAATTTTAAGTAGGTACGTATTTATAGCACTTGGCCTGGCAGATGGACCAAAGGCAATGAGATTAATGAATGATATCTCTTAACTGCTTCATGTGTGTGTACCACAATCCAACCCAGAATATACTAGGAGCTTCCAAGTGCCACAGCATCTTTTGGGATGCCAGTGCCCATACGGCAGGTTTTCACAGCCACCAATAATAGCAGGCTCTAAGCCAGGTCAAGGACAGATCAACACTTCATAACACTCCTTGTCTAGTCACACATTACATGCCGTTAATCACCTTGTGTTGGCTCTTTAGCAATACACCAGCAGCGCAGGAAAACAATGGCTTTGAAGAGAAGGAGATTTCAGTATTTTCCTACTTCATATATTAGACCAGATGCATTAATAGTACAGTAATTATTGGAAGTATTAGGGCTGAACAGATACTGAATGTGCCAGCTCAGCCTACAGTTCAAGACACCCACGCGCTCCTTCCTAGCAGACTACGTTTCATTGCAGATAAGCACGTCCAATACAACAGACGAATATCCATTGAAGAAAATGCAGCCAGATTCACTGAGATGACCCAAGGGAAATTAAAAAGCGTCACATTTCAGACAGAAAGTAATGCACCATCTGTGCAAGCCCTGTCAAATGAGTTTCAGCAAAGCAGCTTAAAAGCCTAATACCTAAGATCTCCATAAATGTTAAAGGGATAGCAAAAACCATGCAAGCTTCTCAAATACACCATCTTTCCATGAAGAACTGAGATCCATCTTTCATAGACAGACATTTATTACAAATCTCTAGCAGGCAAAGGAACTTTGGGCATTTTTTACTTGGCAGCAGGATGTCAACACAGAGCACACTGAAGCTGAGGACACCAAAGGCCACATCTGATTGACCAGGTAGCAGAGTCCAAGCAGGATTCAACCAAGAAACTGGGCAGTACCACTAAGGAAGAAACTCTTGAGAATAAAGACTAATCTGCTTCTAAAACTTTTGATGCAGATGCTAGGTCATGGGTTTCTTTATCAATAGAAAAGAGAAAATTAGCATTTTTCAGAAGGCATTATTTGGCAGTGAGTATTTGGAAACAGAAAATGCCAAATCAGATGAGACTGGGCTTTTTTTTTTTTTAATCCAATATCCTGTCTTCTACAGAGGCTATGCCAGATACTTCAGAGAAAGGTGCGAGGAACCCAATAACCTCCCAGAGATGGGGATTGCCTCAAGCCTTGGAGCAGAATGCTAAACATAAATGTGGAAGAGCTATTAACATTTAGTAACCCATTTAAAAAAAATTTACATTTAATGGTTTTGTGCATTGCTGGCCTCATTTTTGGCCCCTTTTTAAGCTGAAAGAGGGGAGATTGAGTTGAGTCTTAGGAAGAAATGTTTTCCTGTGAGAGTGGGGAGGAACTGGCCCAGGTTGCCCAGAGCAGGGGTGGCTGCCCCATCCCTGGAGGGGTTCAAGGCCAGGCTGGATGGGGCTTGGAGCCCCTGATCCAGTGGAAGGTGTCCCTGCCCATGGCAGGGGTGGGACTGGATGGGCCTTGAGGTCCCTTCTGACTGAAACCATTCCATGATTCGATGAGTCTATGAATCTTGGAACTACACTTCTAGGAGAGTTTCCAATGCAGAACTTCTATCAGAATAGCTCAGAAATGCACAATCTGGTCTCAGCCATACTCAAAGTGCAACTCTAGGCCTTGTGAAAATCCAGGACAGTACTGCTTCATTTGCCTTCTTCTTCAATCTGTCCCTCCAGATGTCTCCTTAACCAGAAGCAGGTCCTAAAATTCATTAAATCCACCCAAAGTATGCTGGTTATATTTTCACATTTTCTGGGATGCCCTGAAGCACAAAGCTGAAAACAAGGTGTTCATGCGGGCTGTTCAGTTTAGCAAAAAATACCAGGATGTCACTACCACCAAAAAAAGTGATTATAGAATGCTTTGGGTCAGAAGGGACTTCAAAAGTCATTCTGTTCCAACCCCTGCCACAGGCAGGGACACCTCCTACTCAATCAGGCTGCTCAAAGCCCCATCCAACCTGGCCTTGAACACCTCCAGGGATGGGGTCTTGTCCTGTACCTGAACTCTCCGATCCAGAGCCCCTCCCCAGCTTCCCTGAAGCCCTTTTCAGTACTGGAAGCTGGTCTAAGGTCTCCCCACAGCCTTCTCTTCTCCAGGCTGAACAACCCCAACTCTCTCAGCCTCTCCTCAGATAGCAGAGTTCCTCCAGCCCTCAGATCATCTCCATGGCCACCTCTGGACTCGCTCCAACAGCTCCATGTCCTTCCTGTGCTGAGGACTCCAGAACTGGATGCAGAGCTTCAGGTGACATCTCAACAGAGTGAGCAGAGGGGCAGAATCCCCTCCCTTGCTCTGCTGCTTTGGATGGAGTCCAGGACATCACTGGCTTTCTGGGCTGCAAGCACCCATTTCCAGCTCATGCTGAGCTTCTCATCCACCAGATGATGCAGGGGAGGGCTCTTTCTGAGCTAGAACTAAATCAATATGATCTCAAATATTTCACCAGGCTTTGCAAAGAGCTGTATCCCTCAGTCTGCTGAGGACCTGGTGCTGCCCCATAGGGACCACTGCAGCAGCGCAGGCTGCCCTGTACAGCTGCCCTGGACACGGCGCTGGCTCTGTCTTCTTACCCACTTCACAAGCTGAGGTGCATGCAAATGCAACAAGAGGGAAAGGGCAAAGAGAAAGCCCCAGAGCCGCCTAAAGCAGACCAGGAAAGAGTCACAACACACACACGTGTCACAGAGGAACACAGGTTCGAAACAGTATCTCCCTCTTTACTCAGCTACAATGATGATGAGGTTCTTGTGCAATGAAAGAACACACCCAAGAAACCAGAAAACAATAAACATCTTTCAGTAAAGGAGATTTTTAAGGTGCTTACAAAATCCTTTGTCACCTAAACCTGAATGAAAACGTTCTCCATTTAAATAACCAGGGGTTAAGGAATGCCAACTGCTTATACAAGGTTTGAAGGATTAAGAAAGCTGCACAAAAACGTTTTGCTGCTGTAATTCTTCAGCCTGAGCACAAGCCAAACTGATCTTTTTACTGAAAATGCTTCCCTGGAGGTGTTTAAGGTAGGGGTGGATGAGCTGCTAATGGGCATGGTTTAGTGTTTGATAGGAATGGTTGGACTCGATGATCCAGTGGGTCTCTTCCAACCTGGTTATTCTATGGTTCTTCCTTTCCCTTTGGTCAGTTTATCTTACATTTTGCGGTTGCTATGGCATAAACACTTAACAACAAACAAAAGAAAAATCCAACATATTCTCAAACATCAGAAACCAACATTGGATTTTCAAAGAGATGCAGGTACTTGCTTAACCAGTTTATACACAGCCTGGAGCCAAGCACTGGACACCGGTTATGATTTGGAGACAGCCCTTCCTAATGAGTCTTCAGACACAGGACTAGAAAGGATAGAACAGCACAATCATAGAATAGTCTGGGTTGGAAGGGACATCAAAGCTCATCCAGTTCCACCCCCTGCCATGGGCAGGGACACCTCCCACTGGATCCAGTTGCTCCAAGCCCCATCCAACCTGGCCTTGAACACCTCCAGGGATGGGGCAGCCACCCCTGCTCTGGGCAACCTGGGCCAGGGCCTCCCCACTCTCACAGCAAAACATTTCCTCCCAAGATCTCATCCTAATCTCCCCTTTTTCTTTTAGTCATTTTATAAATAAGCTGCCTGCTGTTTCCTCACACCACTGATGCAAATTTAGAGCTTATTTTCTGGAACAAAGAAAGCTCTCATGTAGTGAATCCACACACAAGTCAGTCACGAGTTACTGAGCAGCAGCTGGGGAGAAAGCATTAAAACCACCGGTGATTTTAACGTCTGCTCTGTAACTGCTTATAATCTGTGTTTACATATAATCATTAAGTGAAAGCATTACAAATCGTAATACAGACTTCTTAGTCTACAGAAATCCTAGCAAGAGTGCATAAGAAACCCCACTGTAACACTGAATTGCTTTCAATGCTGTGAAATGAATGCTAGCCAAGGATACTTATAACCTCTATGTGGCTTTAACACCGTGCTCATGGCAATCCCACAAACCCCCCGTCATCTCCTGGCAGGTAAAGAGCACGTGAGATGGAGCGCTCTGTTCTAATGCACCCTCCTTCTATGTGACATTCAGGGATGTTATGACACCTCTCCCCTCAAGCTCGGACTGTCAAAGCTATATTCAATAAACACAAACATTTTGAGTTTTTCTATAGTTTTCCAGGTAGAGGGAATGACAAGACATCTTGGTGAACAGGGCAGTAGCACATCTTCCGGTGACTGAGCAAGTCCAGACAAGGCCACAAAGATGATCCAAGGGCTGGAACAACTCCCATCCAAGGCCAGGCTGAGAGGTTTGGGGTTGTTCAGCCTGAAGAAGAGAAGTACCTGCAGTACTGAAAGGGGCTCCAGAAAAGCTGGGGAGGGCTCTTGAACAGGGAGTGCAGTGATAGGATAGGGGAACAGTTTTCAGCTGAAAGAAAGGAGATTAATATGAGATCTGAAAAAGAAATGTTTTGCTGTGAGGGTGGGGAGGCCCTGGCCCAGGTTGCCCAGAGCAGGGGTGGCTGCCCCATCCCTGGAGGGGTTCAAGGCCAGGCTGGATGGGGCTTGGAGCCCCTGATCCAGTGGGAGGTGTCCCTGCCCATGCCAGGGGGTGGAACTGGATGAGCTTTGAGGTCTCTTCCAAGCCAAACCATTCCACAATTCTGAAAACCATTCCTTGCCACCAGAACTGCCCATGTAACAGAGGAGCCACAATGACCTCTGCAAGCAGTTTTCACATGGTACCGCGCAACACTGGTGTTCTCTCCCTCTGTAAGAAACCCACAGCTTCATATTTTGCTCCTAGTAACTTCCCCCCTTCATTTTAATTATCACTATGTCTCATCAACATTAAACTAATCAGGGTATGCTAACACGCATCAGAAGATTAATTAGCACTAAAAGCCTCTCAAATTTTTGTTCATGTTTCTGCAGTGTCAGTCTACATCAGTTTATAAAATGTCAGCACCAGTTCAGTTCATAATTCCTTCTGCATATCAGATTCAAAATAAAAGATGTTTTCTGCAGCTTCACCAAGCATTGCACATTTTTCATAATAATAAATCCATTATGATCGTAAAGATCAAAAATAGCAACAGCAAAGTGCCAAGATAGTGAAGAGATTGACGGCTCTTCACAGGCAGCAAGGAATTTAACAAAAGGAGGTGTTACATTCCTCTTTGTGCATTGGATTAATCTGTTTTCATTTTAGATTTCCTCATAAAGTGACCATTTGGGGATTCTTCAGTTCATAGACCAGCACTTCAACCAACATCTGCTCAGCAAAGTTTTATTCAATGAAGGCACCCGCCTCATACTAGATGCCTAAAGCCGCGGTGACACAGGCATCTTCATGTGTTCCCATCATAATCCTTTGAGTGTGACCTAATCCCGTGCTCCCACTGACTCAGTCCCTGCTGACAGCAGCGCTGCCATGACAGAGGGAGGTGCAGCAACCAAGGTTGAAACCTGCCCGTTCCAGCAACAGCCAGCTCAGCTGCCCTGCTGAGACCAAAATCCTTAACCCCAGTGAGGGTTCTTTCACATTTCCTCCACATATCCAGTACCTGTTAGCTGGAGCCTTGCTTAATCTTCCAGACCTCACCACTGTTAAAACCTCAACAGCAGCCCAAACAGAACAGGCATTCTGTGATGTTCTGTCACTAGAAGAAAGTGCCTTAGAGGAGCTGCTGTTTTAGAAGTCTGAAATTCCAGAGGAAAAAAAAGAAAAAAAAAACCCAAAAACTCTCAAAAGCAAATGTGAGGGTTTGATATCACAATACAAGATTCAGATGACTTCTGGGTCTGGTGTTTCATGAATTATTCCCGTGCAGGCTCCTATTTGTTCTCCTAAGAGCCGGGAGGGCAGCATGGCAGAAGCCAGCTGCAAAGTTTCCCTGCCCTAAAGCACCAGAGACAGTGGAGCAGAAGGGATGCTCTGGCAACACTGGAGATGAACAAGCAGGACATGCAGGAGGTGCGCTCCAGCGCTCCTTTGCTTCCATACCAGCTGAGCCAGAGCAATCAGACTACACCACATTTAACAAGGTTCAGCAAGAAGCAATGCAAATATCCTCTAAAATCAGTGTTCTCCCTCAGAGATTAGGACATTCCACAGATGACAGGGGGCTGGGGGGAGGGTAATGGTAAAAACCCATACTGGAGCCTGCATTTCAAATACAATGCTCCAGTGCACTGTCACTGGAATGAAAAGATCTGATGGTTAAATTCTAATTTAGCCTGTCAGCTTAGTTTAGACACTTAAACTGCATGAGCTTGCCCAGTCTGGAGGGCTAAATACAAAGGTGCCTGGATCAGCAGCCAGACAGCAACTCTCCATACTGGTACAAGAGCTACTGGCACCAGATATTGGCCACACTTGACACAGCTGGGAATGGGATGGAGCCTCCTCTCCTCCCTCAATAAATACTCTTCTGGTATGACTCATCGGAAAAAAAAAAAATACACAGGTAAAATGAAGTCAGTGGAAATGACTCAGAGCAGTGGGGGAGACAGCCACTCAAGTCACCAAGCGTGCTTCATTCCCGTTGATTTTGTTATTTGTTACACAAGATCCTCATAGAAGGCATAAGCCAAGGGGTGCAGAGGCTCCAAAGGGATTAAGAAAGCTAAGAGTCTGACATGAGGTGTGGAAACTGCTGAAGCAGCTGAGAATCAGTTTGCTCCCAAAGTGCATTCATGTGAAAAGGTGTTACGATGACAGCTGAGTCAGGAGATGTAGAAATGCACACAAGATCCAGCATGAGGAGTATGGACAGCATGAGCTTCTCCCAACAGCCTCTCCTGGCTCTCCCTTGCAGATGACAGCGCAGGGGTGACACAAAGCTGCTCCCTTGCCTGGTCTTTCTTTGGCACAGCTGGCTTCCTCAGCAGCCAGGCAACCTGGGAATTATCTTCAGCAGTTTCAATGCTTGTCCTTCCGTTCTCTAATTCAGCAGGAAAGCCTGGACTCATCCACTATCCAAAGGACAGAACACAAGTAAACAGGTAAACCAGCAAGTGAGAGCAGTGAGTGCAGGCAACACAGACTGCAGACTCTTATCCCAGAACATCCATCCCCAGGTAGAGAGGATAAAGCTGATAACTTGGAGAAAATAAAAATAAACCCAAAACCACAACACAAAAATTGCAGCAAAGAAAATAGCGTGAAGCTTGCATTGCAAAAGAACCCAGCATGGCTTTTCTGTGGCTTTTATGCAGAAAGGGCAACAGCTGGATACTTCAGGTCTAGAAAAATGTGATGTTGAGATTTTCTTCCTAAAGAAAGAAACTAGAAATTCCTTTGGGCACTTACAGCTGTGCTCCACTGGCATCAATTCACCACCGCTCTCAGACATCCAAACTGCTTTCTTAATTTCAAAGTTTTCATGATACGGACATCTGCCCACAACTAACTCACCCCTTTCTTTCATAAATAATCATGGAATGGGTTCAATTGGAAGGGATCTTAAAGCCCATCCAGTTCCAACCCCACTGCCATGGGCAGGGATTCCCTTCCACAAGCATGGATAGCAAGGGCAATCCCGCAGCCTGCACGTGACTGGCTGTGCATCCCAAACAGATCGGCCTGCACGTGGGTCAGTCAACCATCCGTAACTCAGAGCAGCTTCTCCACAAACTGTTATGAGGATGCCAGCCACAGCAGGCCAGTAGCACTGTGCTGTTATCACAGAATGGTTTGGGTTGGAAGGAACCTCAAAGCCCATCCAGTTTCAACCCCTCTGCCACGGCCAGGGACACCTCCCACTGGATCAGGGACTCCGAGCCCCATCCAACCTGGCCTGGAACCCCTCCAGGGATGGGGCAGCCACCACTGCTCTGGGAAACCTGGGCCAGGGCCTCCCCACCCTCACAGCAAAACATTTTTTCCTAAGATCTCATCTCAATCTCCCCTCTTTCAGCTGAAAACCATTCCCCCTCATCCTATCCCTGCATCATCTTCTTTTCTGAAGCCCCTTTCAGTACTGGAAGCTGTTCTAAGGTCTCCCCCAGAGCCTTCTTTTCTCCAGGCTGAACAAGCCCAACTCTCTCAGCCATGTATTTTTCTCCTCTGTACCCTTAACACATCAACGAAAGGTCTTACCTATTGCAAGCAGACTTCTGCAGAGCTCCCAACTGGGCCTCAAAGAAAAGAAAGATGCTGCCATAGGTGGAGATGTTGGGACAAGGAGCTAATGCTGCTGAGCATCAGCACTATGTAGTAGTTTGAGGGCAGAAGAGATGATAGACTTCTACTCACAAGCAAGAAGGGTGCCCTTCACTGCCCACTGAGGTCTCAAAGCACAGCTAAAACACACCCTTTCCAAAATCACAGCATGGAAATTTTGATCATCAATTGCTGACTCTCAAACTATTCTGCTATGCTTGCTGTAATGCTTTATTTGTACAGGCCAGCTCACAGCACCAGCTGCATCCTGCTGAGCAGGCTGCTGGGTCTTCATCTTGCCCTGTGTATGTATCTAGAAGTGACTGCAAACAGACAAAGAACAGCAGTGTCCTGTTAGATTGTGCACTTCTGCAGGCTGTCAAGCTAAACAGGTCAGGACTAGCATAAAAAAATGATAGCGCAGAAATTGAATGTAGGTATTAACTATTAACTATTTTTTTAAAACCGAAACCCAAAGACCAAAAATCTATAATTGACACTGGATCTCTGGTAGCTGATCACAAGGCATAAGTAACTGAAATCCCTTATCAGTCCTGAGGAGATATGTGATGAAAGGGTATAATGGACACGAGAAACATTAGAAAAAGACCATTCTTTCCTAAAATGTTCGCTCTTTACTTAAAACCCAACAAGACCATACTGAAATTACACCCTTGATAAAGGACAATGCAGTGTTACCTTAAGTACACCCCTCACACAGCCTTTGTTATTAAAATCCATGGAAGAGAAAACTTTGATCAAGGATAGCAGTTGGACTCAACGATCCCTGTGGGTCCTTTCCAACTCAGGACATTCTATGATTCTAATACTCCATACCATTAAAACCAGTATCCTCCCATGCATGTGCCTTTTTGCTCTTTTTTTAGCCTTATATATTGGACCATTCCTACAGAGTCATTTGAACTTTTGCTACAACTAAAAACTTCCCCAAGGAGATGAATAAAAAATCAAATTAGATCTTGCTCCTCTAACCACACTTGTGACTGCATTTAAAGTCAGGAGGAGTTACACTTTGCGGACAAAGCACATAGATGCATTGTGTCCTTCACAACAAACCAAAATGGGAATAGTATCCTATCCCTCTTCCCCACAAGTAAAATCTTTTTGGTTTCTATTTGACCATCTGCAAAAAGTTTGTCTGCAGTTGGGGGTAAGACACAGGTAGAGCTGTGTGGCCCTGCTGGACGTGGGTGTTGCTGAGTCTTCGCGGCAACCTACCACCTCCAGCCCAGCACCAACGGTGGTTTCTCCAGAATCCCAACCCATGCTCAAGTTCAGCCAGTACAACCACACAGACCTCAGCTCACTGTTTGTTCTTCAATATTGTGAAAGCTCTCACATTTTCACAAGTTTGGGAACCAGCTCTTTCTCCCACACACAAACATCTGCAGGGGCCAATGCAAAATTTAGCGAAGTGGTAGGAGTAGATTCACAAACAGTAGTTCATCCTTCACCCTTCTGTTCCTACAGAGAAGTCATGAGGCTTTCCAGAGCAATATGCTACTTCCTATTGTGGCAGCCCACCCCACACACAGTCACCAAACTCATCTCCCAAGAAGCGATGCAAAAGCAAAACTTTGTGCATGCTCCAGGAAAGAGTCTGGCCCTTGATCTGGCTTCAATGGTGTTAAAATCATAGTTTATGCTTTCTGTGGCGAAAAGCCAGCTAATACACAAAATAATTCTAGATTGCCTTTCTATAAGATGTTGTGGTTTCACCTAGCAGAGTCAAGAACATGAAGAAGATTTATCCTTCCAGAGCATCACAGCACACAACCCTGCAACAGAGCTCATCTACCATTGGGGGTCTGTTAAGTAATAGACTACAGCTGTGAGGGAACAAATTGACATTGCAGAAATTTGAGGTATCTGGCTTTTTGCCTACTCCTGTAAAAAAGTCTGCGGAATGTCCTTGTACATAATGATGGATTAACTTAACAAATGAGAGAGGTTGCTGCAATATTATGAAATACATTTCTATACCATTAGCATAAAAATAAAATAGAAGATATAACACCTCATTCTCACATGAGAAAGACTGCTTATTAAATACAAACACAACCAGCTTACACAACTGATGCTTAATTGCTGAGTTCTACAAGGTCGACCAAGAATTTAATCCAGTGCTGCAGGACCTTCTCCCTGAATTAGCACCAAGTTCCAAGAAATTCAACTTAACCCCTCTCTCACTCCTGCTACCCCAATCCAGCCTTTGCCACTAGACAGCTGATGAGACAGTTGTTTATACTGGGAGCAAGTCTGACCATTTAGGGATGAGGAGACTCAGCTTCTACTCACTCTTTAATTACTGGTAACCACAGCACCTCCTCTGTGCACAGAATGCAGTGTTAGGAGCCTCCTTCCAATCCCAAGCGCAGTACCAGGCTGGGCAGAGAATGGATTGAGAGAAGCCCTGAAGAGAAGGATTTTGGGGAGCTGGTGGATGAGAAACTCAATGTGAGCCAACAATATGTGCTCACAGCCCAGAAGGCCAGCCATGTCCTGGGCTGCATTCAAAGCAGTGGGACCAGCAGAATGAGTAAAGGAATTCTTCTCCCCTGCTCTGCTCTGGTGAGACTCCACCTGGAGCCCTGTGTTCAGTTCTGGAGTCCTCAGCACAGGAAGGACATGGAGCTGTTGGAATGTGTCCAGAGGAGGCATCGAAGATGATCCGAGGGCTGGAGCAGCTCCCATCTGAGGACAGGCTGAGAGAATTGGGGTTGTTCAGCCTGGAGAAGAGAAGGCTGTGGGGAGACCTTAGAGCAGCTTCCAGTACTGAAAGGGGCTCCAGGAAAACTGGGGAGGGGCTCTTGATCAGACAGTGCAGGGACAGGACAAGTGGGAGCAGTTTTCAGCTGAAAGAGGGGAGATTGAGATGAGATCTTGGGGAGAAATGTTTTCCTATGAGAATGAGAGGTCCTGGCCCAGGTTGCCCAGAGAAGCGTGGGATGTCCCATCCCTGGAGGTGTTGGAGGCCAGGTTAGATGGGACTTTGAGCTACCTGATCCAGTGGGAGGTGTCCCTGCCCACAGCAGGGGGTGGAACTGGGTGGGCTTTGGGGTCCCTTCTAAAAACCATTCTATAGTTCTGTGATTCGACGATTCCATTCTCTTCAGCACCGAAACTTCATGCATTCTAGAAAGTTTTATTCCTCAACTCACTGTTACGAGTATGGGTAAAAGTTATACACAGTTACACTCGTGTAACTTCTTCCAGTTACACAACAGTTAAGGGGCATCAGCATCTCCTTGCACTGGCAACTCTTAAGAACAAGACTCACTAGCTGAGTGTGCACACCCCCTCAAGAAACAACAGGAGGAAGAGAGTCCCATCCTGCAAATCATACTGAACATAAAACTCAGTGCCTGGCTGCTTGTTGGACACGAAGGTGACTTTCTATGGTGTGGCAACAACACAGGCTTCCATCAACAACCTCTGTTCCACAAGGAGTCAGATATATGGGTGTGCAAGCACAGCCCAGAACAGTCTGAGAGTTGTTACTACCAAAGCAAGCCAAGACAGGAGGCACTTACTGGGCAATCAAATAAAATAAATCTTGGACTAGTTATTTAAATACCAAAGCACACTGGTAACCACTGAAGCAGGAAAGGCGACTGGATGGTAACTGTGGAATCACTTGCTGCAATATTAAACTTACCTGTACTCACGCAAGCTCAGCTGTTCATTTACCTTGTACATAGAGAGCTTTAAAAAACCCAAACCTGCAGAAGGCAGACAGTCAAATATACCATTGGCAGCAATTTCTGCAATCAAAAAGCTGGCTTTTCTTTGGTCTTAACAGCTTTTTCATTAAAAACTCCCTACATCTACAGAGCAAATTTATTTTCCACTTAGAATCACAGAATCATGGAATAGTTTGGGTTGGAAGGGACCTCAAAGCCCATCCAGTTCCAACCCCTGGCATGGGCAGGGACACCTCCCACTGGATCAGGGGCTCCACGCCCCATCCAGCCTGGCCTTGAACACCTCCAGGGATGGGGCAGCCACCCCTGCTCTGGGCAACCTGGGCCAGGGCCTCCCCACCCTCACAGCAAAACATTTCTGCTTAAGATCTCATCTCAACCTCCCCTCTTCCAGCTGGAAACCGTTCCCTCTTGCCCTATCCCTGCTCTCCCTGATCAAGAGCCCCTCCCCAGCTTTCCTGGAGCCCCTTTCAGTACTGGAAGCTGCTTTAAGGTTTCCCTGGAGCCTTCTCTTCTCCTGGCTGAACAACACCAACTCCCTCAGACTTGAGCAAAGGCCCAGAGAATTTAATTCCACTACAGCTGCACAATCTTTTTTGTCCAGCTAGTAGAGCATTCACAACCAGCTCCAGATGAGTCTCTTGATTCCATGTCACATTTCTTCTCGCAGCTTATACCCAGGCTTCCCCCTGAACACGCAGTTACCCGCATCCACTCACCATTGCCCATTGTACCTGTCTACGGTTTAAAAAAATATCATTAGGCACAGACACACTGGGGCTTTTTTTTTAAGGCTTGAGTTAAAAGGAAAGAAGAAGGGGTGAAAAAAACCCCACAACCTTTTCCTCTTCACACAATTTCTACAATCGCCAACAACTGTGAACCAGAACAGCACACCCGGCTGAGCCACTGGTGTGCACCACTGCATCGGAAACCTGGAGCTGAGCCAGTGTTTGACAGAGCAGAGGCACTGCTGTCGGGGCATTCACCTCCACATTTATGTGTAGAGCTGCTAGGGATCTCACCATGAGAAACAGTGTAGAGGTACGCTCTTTCTGCTCTTTCTGTAAGTGAAAAAACAGGAAGACAAATGCAATTTCAATCTACACGACCCCACAAGCCAGGAACGCTGGAGAGGTGTTCCTGATCAGGGACTGCAGGGATAGCATCAGAGGGAATTGTTTTCAGCTGAAAGAAGGGAGATTGAGACGACATCTTAAGAAGGAATGTTTTCCTATGAGGTAGGGAGGCCCCGGCCCAGGTTGGCCAAGACGTGGTGGCTGCCCTGGAGGTGTTCAAGGCCAGGTTGGATGGGGCTTGGAGCAACCAGATCTAGTGGGATGTGTCCTTGCCCACGGCAGTGGGTTGGAACTAAATGAGCTTTGAGGTCTTTTCCCACCCAAACCATTCTATGATTCTTTGATTTTATGATTAGGGAAGAGAGAACTACCGAACACAGGAGAAAACAAAGCAGTAGTGCTTCACATCAGGCAAGGCAAACAGGAAGCAAAAGCTTCCGTTACAGTCACGTCCCTCCCCAGCGGTCGCGGTCAAGGAAGAAGCAGGCCCATCACATCCCAAAAGTGCCTGTAGCTATTTCTACATAGCCTCCTCCAGGTTACAGCAACTGTAGCTGATTGCAGAGCAGAATGCCTGTCAAAATAAAGAAATAACACTCGCCTGTCTCATTGGCAGATGAAAAGAGCACAATTTTTTTTTTTAAAGGGATTAATGCAAATATAGAACTGCACACACTCACGCATGTGCTGAAGCGATCATCAATCACCCCATTGTTCAAACCTGGTCTAAGTAGCATCCACGCTAGCCAAAGGGACTGCCCCCAGGGTCCACTATTATGGAATGGGTTACGGTTCTGCAGCTATCAGTGGGGTCCTAAATTGCCAGATTCTCAGGTAACCACATAAGCAGCAAAGCAAGTGCCTCCTCTTTCTCTTCAAATATGCTCATACTTCTCACAATTTACGTTCATTTTTGTTTACCACCTTATGAGCAAACAGCCTCCACAGCCCAATCTGATAGCACCACAGGCTGCTCTGGCACCTCTTGTGTAGATTCTTTCAAGTGCCGTATTGTTCTAATAATTAGAGACTGTCTGCATTACTGTAATCAGAAAGATTCCTGCTGCTTTTTATGCCCCGGGCCGTTCCTTCAAACAGCCAGACAGTCAATACTTATTCTATACTATATATTTTTAAAAGATTCATTATACAGTTCCTCATTCATTTTCCTCAGTCTTGTAGATATACAATCACTGTGCTTCCAGATGCCTGCTTTCCAGCTACCTAAGGAATGCTAACCAGGTACCCACCTCCCTTGTGTATAGACCTCAGACTCTATCACAGGCTGCACTTTGAGAACACAGATATCTGCATTTGGCACCAAACAAGATGTGGCCTAATTGCTGCTATAAACAGGCAACCACGAAACCTCAAACTTTGCAGCTTTGCTCAATAACATTGGGTTCCTCACTTATGACAAATAACTGCAATTCTGTAGAATTGTAAAGCATTGTTTAGATGAACAACAAGATCCTTCCATACATTGATGAGATCAACAATGACACAATCCCATTCTCTCACTTCCTTGGCATCAAGGATTCAGCACTTCAGCATGTCATGGCATCAAAAGGAACCACCAAATTCCACATGAAGCCAGAAAAAAAAGGAATCCAAAACATTAAACACCTGGACACTCCCAAACAAAACTCAAGGTCTTTAAAGCCTGGACAGTCTGTCTTCCTTCTGTGTTAATTCCTAAGGGATGCCAGAGCTACACACTAACTGGGTGTGCCATGGGATGGGAGAGGCGTTTTCCTTCTGCCTCATGAGTTACTCCAAGGGGTCACAGGAGCAATGTAAGGACTTTACCTTTATAGTCAACTACTGACAAATACTATTCTTGCCATTCCCAGCCATAATTGCTGGCTCAAAAATGCAACCATAAAATAAAGTTTTTCCTGTTCCCACTATCTGCCCTAAATTCTACACCAAGATCTTAAGTTCTGCTCTCATTTATAGGAATATAAGACTGTAAAGATTTAGAGTGACAAAAACAAGTGTAGAAAATACACCATATCAGAAGAGATACCTCATCTTCCTCATCTTCACACATGCTACACAGTTTGTATGACAGAAAGAAACAAGCAGTCAGTACATTTGAAATCTTTCCCAGATTTGCAAAATGCCATTCTGGAATTGATTTCTTGCCACTCTTTTATACCATTGCTGCTTTTAGTAAGACAACTTAAACACAACCAGGAAAGCCTTCCTCAATACAGATGCTCATTTTTTCCAAGGTCATCCTAAAACGAAATCCATCAAAGTCTTCATTCTTCAGCTCCTCATGATTTTAATAACCCTCATGGAATAATCATCATGTTCGGAATTACAAAAAATTACCACACGCAGGCTATGAATACAGAGATCCTGCTGCTGGGAGTTACAGATCCCCATTAAAAGCATCAATCCTTTAGCACTTGCCAGACTTCCAGCTACCCTTGTGTTTAAAATACTGAGCACTCCTTAAATCAGGACTCTCCAAGCAACCAAAACTATGTCACATTTTGCAGCCTCTTTATCCTTTTTCTTTAATTACATTAATTCTTTTTTAATTACATCTAAATGTAACACTGAGAAAGTCATACAAATTCTCAACTTCTCCACTACCCCTAAAGCACAGAGCTCTCCTCACAATGCTTTAGGCTCACAGAAAAGCCCTGTCATTGTTAACACAAGGGAGTCCCTGCTAGTATAGAACTGCTGCAAAGCAAAGCTAAAGCCACATGAAGTCACTTGCGATGGACAACGTCCAGCTTGTGCTCTGCACACAGGCTGCTTGGACCAGAGGCAGATCAGCAGCCAAATGTAGCCCAGAGGCAGCCTCCCCCTGATGCCCTCCTCCCTGACAGCACAGTGGGATGGCTCTTATCCAAAGGGATTGCATTAGCACATTAAAGCCTATGCTATTTTATGTATCCTACCCGAGCTGCACAGGAATACGGTAGCTGGGAACATAACAGGTTAGAGTAAGAAGACAAGTGAATAACCAAGGAATGACAGAATAATGGAATGGTTTGGGTTGGAAGAGACCTTAAAGTCCATCCAGTTCCACCCCCTGCCATGGGCAGAGACACCTCCCACTGGATCAGGGGCTCCAAGCCCCATCCAACCTGGCCTTGAACCCCTCCGGGGATGGGGCAGCCACCACTGCTCTGGGCAACCTGGGCCAGGGCCTCCCCATCCTCACAGCAAAACATTTCTTCCTAAGATCTCATCTTAATGTCCCCTCTTTCAGTTGAAAACCATTCCACCTTGTCCTGTCCCTGCCCGCCCTGATCAAGAGCCCCTCCCCAGCTTTCCTGGGGCCCCTTTCAAGACTGGAAGCTGTTCTAAGGCCTCCCTCCCTGGGCCCTTCTCCAGGCTGAATAAGCCCAACTCTCTCAGCCTGTCCTCGGATGGGGGATGCTCCAGCCCTCAGATTGTCTCTATGACCTTTTCTGGCCCCATTCCAACAGCTCCATGTCCTTCCTGTGCTGAGGACTCCAGAACTGGATGCAGAGCTCCAGGTGGGGTCTCACCAGAGCAGAGAAGGGCAGAATGCCCTCTACACCCTCCTGGTCCCACTGCTTTGGATACAGCCCAGGATATGAGCTAGAATGCAAACCACACAAAAAACACGTAGACAGTTGCAGAGTGCCCAAAACAGTGAAGACTTCATTAGTATACATTGGATTTATATCTATGAAATAAAGCCACACCAGGAACAATCACGTATCATGGCAACAAGCATGCAATCATCAAGCCCTAAAGTGCTGCAACATCTGTCCTGCAGCCTTAAGCCCCTATTAAGTGAGCAGAAAAAGGTGACAGACAAGTAAGCACGGAAACAAAGAAAAGGTAAATTAAAACTAACAGACTCATAGAAATTCCATGACAGAGGCCACACAGTCTTGATTTCAGGAGTAATCAAACAGAGCACCCCAGAACAAAGATCACCAGAGCTGTGATTATCCCTCGCAGCCACTTTCCACAGCTGCTCTTCCCCATTTTTACAAAGGAGGGCATGTCTCCCAGGAGTTAGGTCCCATAAATACAAACAGCAAATAAGAGCAGTGACTTCTGGCACTTCTGGCGTAAATTGCACTAAACACTGTAATTAAAACTGATGACAAAAACTTTTTTTTTTTCCAAGAAACGTGCCAATTTCTCAGCTAAATAAGTTCAAATGAGTCTGCATTAGTTGCACAGCAGTATCATTTATCAGAATCACAGAATGGGTTGGGCTGGAACGTATCTTAAAGCCCATTCAGTTCCCTGCACGCTTATAGGTATAGTCTGGCATTCATGTGAGGGAGTGCAAATCTGCAGTGTGGCTGGTGTGTTCACTGGAGTTACACTCATATACACTAACACACGAACTTTCAATGTGTAGACCATGCTGACTGGTCTGCCTTTCATTTTAAAAGATAGATAACCAAAAGGAATTTGGAAAGCCATTGAGCCAATGGATTTTTTTTTTCCACTGACATCTTTTTGTGGAAAGAGGAAGTACCTAAATGAACTTAAGCTGAAACAGGGGAGATTTAGATGAGCTATTAGGGAGAAATGTTTTGCTGTGAGGGTGGGGAGGCCCTGGCCCAGGTTGCCTGGTTAAGCTGTGACTGCCCCATCCCTGGAGGTGTTCAAGGCCAGGTTGGATGGGGCTTGGAGCACCTTGATCCAGTTGGAGGTGTCCCTGCCCATGGCAGGTGTGTTGGAACTGGATGGGCTTTAAGGTCCCTTCCAATCCAAACCATTCCATGATTCCATGAGTCTATGATCATTACAACAGGTTCCAGAAGAGTGTCTTGAAAACCTCTGTCTTTAGAGTCCAAAGCCAGGGTCTGTAACCTGAAATGATGCCAGTGCTACACAGGATCCAGCGTAGAGCAACAAAGATGTTCAAACCTGATGGATTTCCACACAGTGAGAAACTGTGAAACCATTCCATGGGAGTGAATCAAGCTGTAGCAATCTGTTCAAGATTATCAAAGACCCAGGTCTGAAAGGGCTATGTTATTAGTTCACTCCAAAGCTCCAGACACTCAAAAATAAAACGCAGTAACTCTGAATTTTGGAGGCTTGGAAAGTAGATCATAGTTAAGAGCTCCTAAAATAGCTGATGGAACACATCAGTTTATCACTAAGTCAAAACATAAATAGAACTTCCATTTCATTAAAGAATTAATGTCCAGCAGAACTAGTGAACTGACTTTCTCCCATCTCCAGACAAATTTTAAAATAATTGCACGAGCTTCATCATTTCAGGAGATGAGCATCTCATTTTGCTACACTGCTCCATGGGTAACGGCTTCCAGCTTGTAAACTTGGGTACTAAGTGCTACTTATGCCAACCTGGTATGAAGGTACACCAACTGCATAAAGGTGTGCAGAACTCTGCTGTGCATGGCAGACAGTAAATACAGCTGTGATAAACATTAAATACTGACCACAAAGAGCAAGTTCCAAACTGCTTGTAAGACCAAAAGACAGAACTGCGTACACAGAAATCCAGTGGAAAGGGGCGAGGACTCAGTTCAGACACTCTCTTTTTAAGCAGTACTAACAAAGTGATGGCAAAATACTGTTTAAAAACAAAAAGGAAGCCTTTTTCCCCTTCTGAAAGGATCTCATTTCGGGTTTTTTTGTGCTCACAAGTTCCTCACATCCCTAATTTCAGCAGGGTAAGACTGCAGCAAAGCAGCACAGTAGGAAGTACACATTCACATTCCTTAAAAAGGGTCTTACCACCTGCCCTACCCACCGAACAGAAAGAAAAATGCCATTATCAACTTCAACAAAAATGCATAGAGGAAACTTTATCTATGATTTTGAACATGTGAGGGAACTTCATTTTAACTGCTGTGAGGACTAATTCAAAGGCTGCTTTTCATCATCTTAGAATCATCACAGAATGGTTCGGGTTGGAAGAGACATCAAAGCCCATCCAATTCCAACTTCCCTGTCAGGGGCAGGGACACCTCCCACTGGATCAGGGTGTTCCAAGCCCCATCCAACCTGGCCCTAGGCATGGGGCAGCCACCACTGCTCTGGGAAACCTGGGCCAGGGCCTCCACACCCTCACAGCAAAACATTTCTCCCTAAAATCTCATCTCAATCTTCCCACTTTCAGCTGAAAACAACTCCCCTTCATCCTATCCCTGCCCTCTCTGAACAAAAGCCCCTCCCCAGCTTTCCTGGAGCCCCTTTCAGTACTGGAAGCTGCTCGGGGATCTCTCTGGAGTCTTTCCATCAGCACGGCTGTCTGGCCAGCCCTTCAGCTTTGCAGATGTTCAGTTCTCTCAGGGGATGCCTGTTAAAGACTGTTACTGCATCTCCAGCCAGAGGCCCTTCACGTGGGCACAGCCCACTCTGAATCCTTGGTACAGAGAGCAGCTGCAAACTGAAAAAAACATCTGTAAACAAGTAAGCAGGTCTTGACTCAAGTTCTGAACTCACTTTTAGTAGGAACATAACATGGGACAGGCTGAGATTCGGGGTTGTTCAGCCAGAAGAAAAGTGTCTGGGGAGACCTTAGAGCAGCTTCCAGTACTGAAAGGGGCTCCAGAAAAGCTGGGGAGGGGCTCTTTACTGGGGCATGCATGAACATGATGAGGGTAATCGTTTTCAGCTGAAAGAGGGGAGATTGATATGAGATTCTAGAAAGAAATGTTTTACTGTGAGGGTGGGGAGGCCCTGGCCCAGGTTGCCTGGATAAGCTGTGGCTGCCCCATCCCTGGAGATGTTCAAGGCCAGGTTGGATGGGGCTTGGAGCCCCTGATCCAGTGGGGGGTGTCCCTGCCCATGGCAAGGATTGGAACTGGACAACCTCTGATGTCCCTTCCAAGGCAAACTATTCCTTGACTCCATGATTTTCCATAGTTCACCTAAAAAGAGCCATCAAGGCCCAGTGATAACAAGGGATTCAAAGGCTGTTCCCTCCTTTCCCTGAGGGTGAAATCAGTTGCATATCCAGTTTATTAACTCAGATCCCTAGTCCCCGCAGAGATGTCAAAACTTAACCCCACTCTTCACTGTCTGTGTTCTGGCAGTAGCTGTATGTCAAATGCCAATAATTTCAGACAGTTTCATGCACACAGTTGCCTTGTCAAAACCAAACCGCCCCAGGCAGCCAGGAGTGCTCCCTGACAGGGGTTCACACCATGCCTGCCAGTGGCCCATGAGCCAGGGCTGCCAGCAGGGACCCAGCACGCAGGGTCCTGAGTAAGTGACCTCCCACCCCGCAGCAGCCAGGGTAGGGACTCCAAACACTTCTCCCACGTTTCAGATCAAATGCAAGACAAGGAAGCAGTAAGTAACTGATCTACTTCTCCATGTCCCCCACAGGGCATTTCCGAGGAGGATGCACATAGACAGACAGAGCAAAAAGTTTGAGTCCTCTCAATAGACAAATAATCCAGCCCATTGTTGTACCGGGCAGCTGGGCAGTGGCCCAAACAATAAGCTGTTTTTAGAAAACCTAAGTTCATCCTCTTATGTGGCATGAGGGAGGGATTTAGACTTAATTTAGCACCATTTAGAAAAGCTTACCCTTTAATTGCAATAGGAGTTGGCAGACACAGGCAGCAATGAAAAGCCTTTATCCTGCAAAGCCTCCAACCAGCCAGCAACAGCTACACGGAGAGAAGCAGAGAGCAACTCCCGGCCTTCCCCAGCAGCCGTCCCCAGGCTGGCCAGAGCAGCCACCCCAGGCCGTCCCCAGAAGCCGTCCCCAGGCTGGACAGGTCGGCCACCCCAGGCCATCCCAAGCAGCCATCCCCAGGCTGGCCAAGGTGGCCACGGTGGCCTGTCAGGCCCCAGGGGGGTGAGGGAGGGAAGCAGGAGTCAGCCAGTACGGTGGCAGCTGTTGGCACCTCCACTGAGGCAACGGCACCCAAAGAAGACACAAACTCAGGCGCAAATGAGGAAAAGTCTGTGGTGCCAAGGGGCACAGAGGCTGCCACAAAGCGCAGCGAGGAGCCACCTTTCAAAGGGCTCAGCTGTAAACAAGGCACAAGGCTGAGCACAGCACTAGCAGAGAACCCGTACCAGGGGAGATGCCCATTTCTCCATCTTGTTGTCAGTCTGAAGGGCAGCAGTGGCACCTCCCGCAGACCTTGGCTCACCGTGCCGCTCTGCCACTCCCTGGAGACAGAGCGAGAAGCACAGGGCTGTATTTCAGGCAGTGAGAGCTCTGCCACAGCAGATGTGCAACATGCTTCAGGTGTAGGGTTGCCAGATCCCTGCCAAGACCCAGCAGCTCACAGCCACTCAGGGCGTGTTACAAATGTCATCTAATTTGAAGCAATCCTAATTCTCTTCCAGAACAGGGGCCAGGAAACTTCAATTCTTGTTCAAACAGATTTTGCTTCAGCACTAAGGCCTGTCTAACATCTGTGCTCCAACAACGAACTGGAATAATCCAAGTTTAGGCTGGCAAAGGACATCCTGGAGCCTGCAGCACAGTTTAACTCAACTCAGTAATAATTTATTTGCTTGGAGGAGGCCTTAAGCCAAGGTTAAGCCTCCTCTCCCTCTACTTCTTACCTGTGCCTAGCATTCTGACAGCCTCAGGCCTGAAAGATGCTGCTGCTGCCAAGCTGGCTGAGCCATGTGAACATTCTGGGAACCAAGGAGGGGAGAAGGAGGCTCTGCAGCAAAGAGGGTGCAAGCTGGAGAGGAAAACTGTCAGGGAAGGACTGTCAGGGAAGGACTGGTTAGAAGAAGAGCCATGAGAACTACCAGTGTAAAGGGAGAAAGCAAATCTAATAAGAAGGAAGCAAAGAGTGTGTGTCCATGGGAAAAGATAAAAGACAGTGGCACAGGGTAACAGGGACAGCAGGGGGTCAATGCAACCAGCATGGCAGAGACTGCAAGGCAGTTCAGGAGGAAACCAAGGAAGAGTAGTAAAAGCACAGGCAGGAGGAAGAAGGAGTGGGAAGAAGAGATGTGACCCTATAGCTGCTAGACCACCACAAGCTCTGTTATGAATGGGCTGCCAGCTGTCCTCAGCCCCTTTATGCCGTAACTGCTTCCAGCTATTCAGCCGAAGGCTGAAGTTTGTCTCCCGTGCTGATCTCCAAGGTAAAGATAAAGAACCAACCATGCCCTCCAACAGAACCACATAAATGTCTTTAAAAATATCACACGCTAACAAGCAGAAGAGCAACTGTCAGAGACACAAGTTGAAATAAAGACATTATTTCAGTCTGAGTCTTTACACGACATGGGAATCACCCTAGCCAGGACAAGAAACAGCGCTGGCTTAAATACACCAGTATGAGAGCTACACTTTTTCACTGGTTTGCACCTACCAGCAGCCCAATTCCACTTTGCTGTCAGTTGCGGCAGCAGCTACAGAAGAGAAAGCAGATGACTCCACTTCACTTAAATCAAGTAAGCACATATTAGTTCAAAACATCGTGGATTATTTAAGAACAATACCTGAGTTGAGTAACTACTGTTTCCCAGGGCATTCCTCCCTTCAAGACAAGCAGTCTGGCATCACACTCAAAAATGCCTTGGGAGACACATCAGGGGAGCAAATAGCAGCAGGATTTTCACCTGTTTGGCTTTGTTTTTTGATAAGGGATACATTTTTGCAGTTATATATTCAGAGTGCTTGTGTAATGTTATCTGCCTGAACAAGCCACCCCCAAGTACCATTTTCTTGGCTCACTGATTAAAGAAATTCACATAATCATTTAGGTTGGAAAAGACATTTAAGGCCACTGCTCTGCCACTCTACCCAGCACCAAATGTTAAGCGATCCTGCATATTCCAATGCAATTGCATGAATGCCTAAGTCACTGCCAACAGAGGACTGGAAGTAACTACAGTTAAGACACAATGAGCCTCTTAGCATATTACACGTAGACACAGAGTGGCCCTAGAAGGAGAACAGCGCTCAGACATAGAATAATGTAATGGTTTGGACTGGAAGAGACCTCAAAATCCATCTAGTTTCAACTCCCCTGCCACGGCCAGGGACACCTCCCACTGGATCAGGTCGCTTAAAGCCCCATCCAACCTGGCCTTGAACACCTCCAGGGATGGGGCAGCCACAACTTCTCTGTGCAGCCTGGGCCAGGGCCTCCCCACCCTCACAGCAAAACATTTCTTGCTTTCACCTTAAAACCATTCCCCTCATCCTACACTTGCACTCCCCAATCAAGAGCCCCTTCCCTGTTTTCCTGGAGCCCCTTTCAGGGCTGGAAGCTGCTCTAAGGTCTCCCCACAGCCTTCTCTTCTCCAGGCTGAACAACCCCAACACTTTCAGCCCGTCCTCGGATGGGAGGTGCTCCAGCCCCCTGGTTTATTTTTGTGCCATATGTATTTAATGCAGCCCCACAGCAGGGACACAGTGGTGCTCACAGTACCGTGGAGTGCATTAAGCTACACATCTGGGCTTAGGTCCATGTTGCTGTAGCACATCTCCATTCATGCTGGCCCCACTCTGGTCACAACAAAGTAGCTGATCAGCAGTGCATTGTCTTAGATTTAGAGAAGTAATCAAGAGATTATGTTAAAGAGCAAAGCCAGGACCAAAGGAAGTTTTAAAGCTATGTTCTTCAGCATTTCAGAGTCAAACACGTGACTTTCTTAATGGCACTCTTAATAGCATTCTCTTCACCCCATAATTTCCTTAGATACGATTGTGCTACTTTGCATTCACTGCTACGCTGTTCATTCTCAACCCAAATATCAGGTATGCTGATACAAGACTAACAACACATGACTAATTCCAAAACATACCACGACCTCAACTCAGAACTGAGAGAAGCAGAGTGTCCCATCTTGCGCTTGTTGCGATACTGAGGCAGATCAGTTACATTTGTTAAGGCTGTAAGGAAGATTTCTCTGTCTCTCCAAGAGTTTATTTCACATTTAGAGCTAACATTTAAGCAAGTTGATTTGTTGCCTTATAAATAAACATTGCTTTCAGGCCCAAGAAGGCTAAATAAACAGTCAGAAGAATTCTAGCTGTTCTCACTGATGTTATTCAAACTCCTCAAATGTAACTTTTTCATTATTACAGCAGGTTTCTGCACTACAAGAAGAAAGAGAGATGTCCACATTATCTGCAGTCCTGACATTTCAAGACGCTGGATTGCAAAGTCCAATGGGAAAACACTACAGCTGGGCTCTGCTGCAACACCAGTTCCAAAGGCAGAATGAAGACTGATATAAAAACACAAGAGGAGTTAAACAATTCAAGCTTGTACACCAGAGGACTGTCCTATGCAGGGACAGGAGTCGGAGTCAATGACCCTTTCAGGCCCTTTCCAAAGCAGGACATTTGATGATTCCCATGCAAACAGATACCAGGTACTGGGCTGTTCTGGATAGCTCTGGTGATCTTTTACAAGGAAAATCGAGATTTAGAGCCTCGCTGAACCAAAAGGCAATGGAACTGAACTCAGAGCTGCAGGAACTGCACATCTCGTGGAGGCTCTGTTCCCTCGTACAGCAGTGCCCACTGAGGATTAAGGCCACATTCTTCATACAAAGCTTCATATTATGTGCAGTAAGACAAAGCTAACACGTGACTAACACAGCATGGTACTGTGCAGCAAACGGAGGAGCCCAGGGCAAAAGAAATACTTTCACCACTTTCTGCGGAGATGACCTTGCACAGAGAACAGTGATAAAATGAGAAAATACATTCCTTGTGAAGTGCACATAGAAATACAGTGTCCCCCTTAGTGCTATTTAAGACCTATTGTGAGTAAGCACAGGACAGCCTGTTGTGAAAACAAGGGTGTACACAACCACGCTGACCAAGAGGCATAGGAGACCACAAGGTCAGTAGATGCTCTTTGAATCCGGCTCTCACCAAGAACCTTAAAAGCCAACAGATGCCTCACACAGGTTTTGTCAGCCCCAAAAGCCTCCCTGGGATGAGCCACATTCCAAGAGATGTTCCCCAGTTGCAGTCTGACATGCTGAGAAGCACAAAAGGAATAAATGCCTTACTATGCTCCCACACACCCCAACAAGGAGGAGGTTTAAGGGACCACCAGACCAATTCTGAGTTAACAGGCTTTGTGTCACATTAAAAGGGTCTACTTGCTTCAGTTCCAATAACTCATTTATACTCTAGGACACTCAGCCACACATGCTAGTTTAGAATAACCAGTGTAGCAGCTCATGTAAATCCATGTGGCTTTCATTCCATGCAGGAATCTTCAGAGACATTTCTCTTCCTTGTGCCCTTCCACAGAGGGAATAAAATCAAACTGATTCATTAATGAGCCCTTGGGCGAGGGGCATCTCAAGCAAGACACTGCCCGGAAAGCTACACTCTCCCTACCCAAGCACTGATCGACGAGAGACTCAAATACAGAATGCTTCGGGGGGGAAGTTTTCCTCAAAACTTCCAGGACAGATGTTTGAGATCACTGTCCCAGCAGGCCTAACTCAAGGGGTACATCCCAGCCCTCAGAGGCTCTCTCACCTTCCTAAAAAACTCACATAATTCAGAAAGGAGGAGTCACAAGCTCAGATACATACTCCAAGCCTGACTCAGCTGGCCACATACAGGTTCTCTCCAATTCATCACTGGGGATCCAGAAGGAAAGCATAATCAATCATGGCTCACTTGGGTCAAAATTAATCCTGAAATACAGGATTTTTCCCATTCCATAACCCCAGTGAAGTTAAGGGTGAAAATAATTAATGTATGCCATTCTAGGAATGTAAGAGCAGTTTGCAAGGATGGCGTGGTAGAATGACACAGAATACATGGAGGAGTGAAAGGAGGGCTTCAAACCTCTTGAACATGACAGGGATTCCTAGGATCACTGCAGACATCTAAATGCAGGAAAAAAATCTATTAATATAAAGCCTGTGAAAGGCTGGACACTATCAGAAGACAGTCCATCTCTGCATTCCTTTCCTTAGAGGTAATGCTGCAAGTGTCACAGCAGTCAGCATTCCTTCAGCCCTACCGAAATCTAGTCGAACAGTGCACGTACCTCACATGCTCTGCTTGCTAAAATCTAGATTCAGCTACTCAATCCTTCAGCAAGTATTTGCTGCCTAAAAATAGCTGGATGGGGGAACCATAAACATGAGTTCAAACTTTAGAACTGAATCTCAAGCTATGGGGAACGTTATAAAGTACAGCAGGCAAAAAACATTTATATATGCACATATAAAAAAAAATATCAGGGTAACAGAGTTACAAAACAGTTAGGACTGGAGGGGCCCTCTGGAGAACACCTCGTCCAACCTAGAGCAGGTTGCTCAGGACATTGCCTGGTTGGTTTTTGCATGCCCCCAAAGACAAAGGCTCCAAAACGTAAGGGCAAAGAAAAGAAAATAGGAAAATAAGTTAAACCTGGCACATTGTGGTTACTTACATATGTGCCATATTTCAGTCTTTAGTTCCTATAGGCTGTTCTACAGCAACATAAACACACTACAGGCTGGAACAAAAAAATTCCACGGCTGAATGTGTTTCAAGTGACTCAAACGTGCTCTTAAATATTTTTAAGATTACTGAAGGGTATCAGAACAAGACCTAATTGTAACCAGGGGGGAGGGGGAAATGGTTTGAAACACCCCTGGCTCCCCAAACACATCTCTAATTTAGCCAGTTAAGTGCAAGCAGTCTCATTTTCTAGGGATCAGTTTGGATATTTTGATTCCAGCACACCTTTAAATAGCTTCCTCTCCTGTGACTCCAGTTGAGAACTTTGGCCTCACTCATGCAAAAAAAAAAAAAACCCTGAAAGAACTGTATAGAAATAGCTGTCTTGTGTGTCGCCAGTTGTGTCTGAGCCAAGCACGGCTGCAATGAGGCACTGACAAAGTTGCAGGTGGGAGCTGGCAGATGTTACTGTCAAATCTTCCCACTGCACCCGAGAGCCAGGAGAGTCCAGTGCCGATGCACGTGCACTCCTGCCAGTGGCAACTCCTGGTCAACACATCTTGAGCCCTTTCCAACCACCCCAGCCTGAAACCATCACAAGGTGAATCTCACTTATTCTCATCACAAAGTGCAATCTCTCATTGCTGTCCATAAGCCAGCTACACGCTGCCATGTGGCAGCTTCCCAGTGGAATAAACTGCTCACCATCATAGTACACAGCATGCTCATCACTGGATCAAGGAAAGATGCAGCAGCAAGCTATTACCATGCAAATCATAGAATGGTTTGGGTTGGAAGGGACCTTAAGGGTCATCTAGATCCATAGGATAGCCACTGGTGCCCCACCCACTACTGCCAAACACATCTGTGTTGCAAGGTTGAACTCTCAAGCTGGCTGGTGTTTAGAGGTAGTCAGGAGAGAGACAGCTCAATCACCTGGACACTACCTGTCCTGGGGCAGAACAACATTCCTTCTGCTAACTATGTTTTAGAGAAAGCAGCCTGAACAAAGACTTAGCATTTTAAGCTGAAAGAGGGGAGATTGAGATGAGATCTTAGGAAGAAATATTTTGCCGTAAGGGTGGGGAGGCCCTGGCCCAGGCTGCCCAGAGCAGTGGTGGCTGCCCCATCCCTGGAGGGGTTCAAGGCCAGGTCGGATGGGGCTTGGAGCAATTTTATTCAGTGGGAAGTGTCCCTGCCCATGGCACAGCAGTAGAACTGGATGGGCTTTGAGGTCCCTTCCAACCCCCAAAATTCCATGGTTCTATGATTCCATGATTTTCTTTTTAAGCCAATTGTGTATATTTTTGTACAACTGGCATTGCTGTAGAACTAATGTAGTGAAAACAGAAATTACCACATAGTATTTATTATATAAGTAAACCCATACAAGACTAAACATGACACATACACAACTGAAAACAACAGTCACACGCTGTAATTGCTAACATTTTAAGAAAAACACAATTGTAGCATATTAGTAATGCTAAATTTCATATAAATATTTTTTATTTTACTCTAAGCCTTCACTTTCAAATACCTTTTTGGTGAAAACCCTGTATGAACAGAAAAAGGAGAACTTTATAAAGGTTATATCAAAGTGCTCTGCTCTCCAACTGCAGCAATTTCACAATCGGCAACAGCCACACCACAAACCCAAAGCCCTGTGAGTTTTGCAGATGATCACACAGCTACAGACAGAAAGAGGCTGGTGCCAGCGGGCATCTGTGGAATGAAGCCACTGCAGCTTCTTGTTCCTGTGGGGAGTGGAAAGCTGCCCCAGTGTCCAGCCTGTCCGGCTTCACTTACCCCCAGCCTTGGAGACTCCCTTTCCATGTCCATGAAGACTGTGGCTCGTGAGGCAGGGACAAGCAGAAGGGTGAGAGGATCAGCACCCTTTGAGAAAAGAACTACAGAAAATATCTGTTGTCTCGTCCATGCTTTCTCTTTCATCTTCTGAACACAAAGGAATTTTAAGACCAAACTGAATTACCAAAGAGATTAGTATTAAATTAGGAGGTTGAATTCAACAATTGTAATCAGCAGGTATCTGATCGAAAGGGCCAAACCTTCATCCACGGCAAGCATGGAATGAGCAAGAGCCAGAGAATGAGAGGCAGCTCTACTCTAACTTTGGGGAAAGATGCCTTCAGAAATCCTTCCATACATCCAATGAAACTCTCTGGGAAAGTCAGGAGGTCTCTGCAGAAGACAGTGCTGGGGCAGGCATGGGAAGTGTTTTCATCATGTTTGGTGTAAACAAGGATATAAAGTTCCTAGCTCAGTGTACTCTGCACTCAGCTGGCAGCTGCTAGGATCTGCAGAAGAGAACGATTTACACACCCTTACATGATAAATATTGAAAACTGAATGATCAGAAACATCTTTCAAACTATACTCCTACAAAAAGCAGATTTAAGGTCTTTTCTTCTTGTACTTAGCTATTGTATGCAAAAAAAAGAAAGACACTAGCTTTCTCAGTTTTCTCACAATTCTAGAACTTGCCAAACATGCATTTGAACATAAAGTAAGGAATAAAAATACAAGTAGCTGCCTCCTATTACAAGATATTTGCTACACATCTCGGCTTTACTCCTTCCAATGCAATAGAGAAACCTATACTGCTTTAGTTGTGCGGCACAGGGAAATCTGCGTTTACAGTGCAGCTGGATGTGTTCAAAGAGATTCTTCAATGCAGTTCACCATGGTCACAATAAATTAGCCAAATTCATCCACTCTGTATCTAATTGGCTGTACAAATGTGAGAAAAAGCACGATCCCCTGGGCTGCACATAAGGGAATTTTATCAACAATTGCTTAAGTACATTAAGTTTTACTTGAAAACAGATTTGGAGAATTTCAGGATGTATTTCCTTCCTTAACAAGGGTAACAGGAATTAGAAATTCAAACCCTAAACAGAACTGAACCGTAGACTGGTTTGTGTTGGAAGGGACCGTAAAGACCATCCAGTTCCACCACCCTGCGAGGGACAGAGACACCTTCTTATTTGAAGAAGGAATGAACGTTAATTTAAGATTAAACTCCAGTACTAAAGCACAAAATCCAAAGTCCCTTTTCTTCAACTGCCTTTGTCACACATTTAATGAGGGAAGCATCATTTACACCATAAGGAAACTTGCGATGTTGTAAAATAAGGATGCAAGAAGCCAGTTTAAAAACTACATCTATTGTTTCAAAAAGCAAAAGATGTATTCCAATTCCATGAGGCTTTTCGCCCTTTCCGATAGGGCCAACCCCTTCCACTAGTTTGAGTTTATTCAAAACAGCTGTGCTCACAAAAAAAGCCACTCCCATTTCCTGCCTATAAAACATTCCCAGCCCAGTTAAAATAAAGGAGAGAGAAAAACAAGGCAAAAATCTGGTGCTGTAATGCAGAACAAGATCCAGGTATTGATGAGGATATCTCACTGAACTTGACCTTCCCACCAAAAAACCAAGGCACATTTCCATGGAAATGCCAGCACATCGTATTCCTGTAGATGGGGAAGAAAAGCCATTGCAGGCATGGTCACTAAGTTCCAGGGTCTATCTGTATTCCCATTCAATCTCCCATGTTGTAGGTAATTAGAACAGAACATAGACCATACTTTTTCTGCTGTTTTCAGAGAAGCTGTGGCAAAGGCTTTTCGGAAGCACAGCCCTGAACTCCCATGGAAAACCCAGGCAGCTGGAGAGGGAAAGGCACCATTCTGTGCACACACGTGCTCATGTAAGGGGCTTTGGAGAACAAACATCTGTACAAGGTCAGACGCTCCATTAACACCCCTGACATGCAGATACAAAACTGCCTCAGAACTCTTAAATTATTTGGCATACAAACTGCAACTACTGGAGTCATGCAATTTGTCCTCTTTGGGAGAGAAAAAGGGGAAGATGCAGGGGCAGCTCAGGTACTTCCTAGCCTCTGCGGCTGCACAAAAGAAACAAGTCAAAATAACTCTCAATTCCTCCTTCCTCAGCACAGGAAGGACATGAATCTGTTACAGCAAGTTGAGAGAGGGCCACAAAGATGATCCAAGGGCTGGATCACCTCCAATCTGAGGACAGGCTGAGAGAGTTGGGCTTACTCAGCCTGGAGAAGAGAAAGCTCCAGGGAGGGAGACATTAGAGCAGATTCCAGTCTTGAAAGGGGCTCCAGGAAAGCTGGAGAGGCGCTCTTGATCAGGCAGGGCATAGACAGGACAAGAGGGAACAGTTTTCAGTTGAAAAAGGGGAGATTGAGATGAGATCTTAGGCAGAAATGTTTTGCTGTGAGGGTGGGGAGGCCCTGGCCCAGGTTGCCCAGAGCAGTGGTGGCTGCCCCATCCCTGGAGGGGTTCAAGGCCAGGTTGGATGGGGCGTGGAGCCCCTGATCCAGTGGGAGGTGTCCCTGCCCATGGCAGAGGATTGGAACTGGATGGGTTTTAATGTCCCTTTCCAACCCAAACCATTACACGATTCTATGATTTACACTCACTTCAAAAAAAAACCATCAACATGATTTCTTTAAAAGGCACAATTCCTCATATCCTGGCATTTAAGACTGGCAGTGCTGCCAATAAACAGGCAGCTTGCAAATCTAGGGTGTTGTTTATGAGAAGCTGCACTTGAGGCTCGCAGGGCAGCTTACTCCAGCATGCCACCCCTTGCCTCTTGCTGCACAGATCCAGGCACCTCCCAGGTGATCCTGGCACACAGCAGAACAGTAGCCCAGATGTTTTCTTTAGTCCCCACTTCAATTAGTTTTTCTCGCAAGAAAGTCATAACTCACCTATGAAACAAAGTCATACTAGGCCAGTCTGTGCTGCCGCTGAAATCCCATGGGTTATTTTCACAACTGAATAATCAGATGTTAGAGGGATCATGCTAATTAGGAGAAGTTAAATTACAATTCTGTCCTCCTTGGCTCTACACAAGCTTTGCAGTTGATGTGAATGGACAGGAAAGTGCCTTCCCACCCACCTGAAAGGGTTCTGATCACAAAAATGCCTGGAGGAAAAGACCACTGCATCCCAACACAAGCAGGCTGAAAAATGCAGAAATGTGTGCCAAAACCAGTGACAGGAAAATGAAAGAAGTTTGGATTTGAAGTAAAACTCAAAGAAAACCTGGGACACAGCAACTGTGGATATACATACAAACTGGGGAAGCGAGAGGCTGGAGAGCAGCCCTGTGGTAAGGATCTCAGGGTTCTGGTCAAAGGTGCATTGAACGTGAGCCAGCAGTGCCCTGACAACCAAGAGGGCAATAGTGTCCTAGGGTGCATCCAGCACAGCATCGCCAGCCGGGCAAGGGAGGTGATTGTCCTGCTGTGCTTCATGCTGGGGCGGCTCCGCCTTGAGCACTGTTTTGGGCATCATAGGATAAAAAGGTCCCGAAGCTACTGGAGAGCATCCAGAGGAAGGCGTGGAGTTGGTGAAGGGTTTACAAGGGAAGCCGTGTGAGGAGTGTCTGAAGGCACTGGGTCTGTTCAGCCTGGATAAGAGGAGACTGAGGGGAGACCTCATCATGCTCTGCAGCCTCCTCACAAGGGGAGGAGGAGGAGCAGGTGCTGAGCTCTTCCCTCAGGACCCAAGGGAATGTTGGGAAGATGTGCCAGGGGAGGGTTAGGTTGCACATTAGGAAAAGGTTCTTCCCCGAGAGGGTGGTGGAGCACTGGAACAGCTCCCAGGGAAGCAGTCACGGCACCAAGCCTGACAATATCCTATACACATTTGGCCAAGGCCCTCAGCCCCACGGTGTGAATATTGGGGTGTCCTGTGCAGGGAAGGGGTTGGACTTAATGATCCTTGCAGGTCCCTTCCAACTCAGGACAGGTTATGATTCTATGAAAAAAAACACAAGGCAAGACTGAAAATAAGCCCAGTGTAATACCTGAAACTGCAATCTTCTCCTTCTCATACCCATCTTCGCCTTCCCATAGGGAAAGAAAGGCTCCACATAAACACACAAGCAGCACCACAACAACCTGCCACAGCTTAACAAAATGTTCTGGGTTTTATGCATTTGAAATTAAGTCATTTACAGTATTTAAATGCCTATTCTATGCAGTACCCTAAAGACCCCACTTCCACACTAGGCTTACTTGTTATGTATACATAAGGCAGGTTTTTTACATCACAGGACCTCATTCATCTTGAAAACCAAGCAGCCATTCACATTCTAAAACAATCATCCATATTGCTATGAAAGGCCAGAAAGCTGGCCAAAAAACGCTAGAGCAGTCAGATTTATTTAAGATCACAAAGCTTATCCTTCCATTATAATTGGGAGAAAAGAAAATGGCGTACTTGTCCAAAGGACGAGGCCAGGACAAAGCCTTCTTACAGGTACTGACTCTTCAGAGGGTGCACAAAGGTTTGCAATTTCTTATACATTTAATCATGATAATATGTTGCTGTATTTGCAATGTAAATTGTTCTTTAAACCCTTCTGCTTACTGCTGCAGCTGTAAGATGTGGGAGAACATCCCAGCACTGAGTGACAGGATGAAAAACCATTACCAAATGCGTAAAACGGACTTCCACAATGACAAATGTCAGTGAT
Source organism: Phaenicophaeus curvirostris (assembly GCF_032191515.1). Classification (NCBI taxonomy): domain Eukaryota; kingdom Metazoa; phylum Chordata; class Aves; order Cuculiformes; family Cuculidae; genus Phaenicophaeus; species Phaenicophaeus curvirostris. The sequence goes on along the minus strand of NC_091402.1, from coordinate 1,410,134 downwards.
TAAAGTTGGAACAGAAGAAGAATCACGTGGTAGATTACATATTTGATCTAGGCAAAAATGACACCTCTTGTTATAAGTCAAGCCTCACTGTTACTGACATTACAGCTGTTAAACAATGTACATTTATATAAATCTGAAGGGAGCAGCAGAAAACCTGAGCTGGAAATGAATAAATAGATAAATCCCTGTTCCTCACTTCAAGAGAGGATCTTTATGTGAAAAATTATTAACTGATTTTAACAGCCAAGAGTATTTTATCTTAACCACTTCTTGGATAAAAATCAAACAGGTTATGAAAGCATCACCAAAAGGGAGCCAAGTGGAACTGCTTGTGTAGTTGTCAGAGACAGTGAACTAAGATGCGAGTCACACTGGAGCCTTGATTCACATAGCTGCAAGTCTCAGGAACAGTACTGGATTAAAACTATGCCAGAGACAAGTTTAAATCAGGACCACTGCTGAATGATTTCAGCTAAATCGGACACCACCGTTTATTTAGGGAAGTATGTTTTAGCCAAATAATCTTTCTTATTTTGATACTATGTACCAAAGCTGAGGGCAGACGCTACATGATACAGTGGGAAGTGTCCCAGCCCATGGCAAGGCGCTGGAACTGGATGGGCTTTGAGATCCCTTCCAACCCAAGCCATTCCGTGATTCTATGATTCCACGAAAACACGAAGGATTTTGACCTTGGACAGAAACTACAATCAGATGTAACAAGCTCTCTGTGTGTAGGAAGCAATGAAACTTCTCTGATTTTGGCAGGTTAGATGACAGGTCAGATGTCTTTCTAGTTTGTAGGAACACTGAGGAAATAAGCTTATTCATCCAGCAGGCTTCTCTGCCTCAGAGCCAGAGCCAAATCACAGGCCAGCTCTGTTCAGGGGTGACTGACAGGACTCACAGAGAGGATTCCTCGTGAGTGGACCATAGTGGTACCTCACTGCCTACAGCACAGTGCTTAGCACCACTCTGAGCTCACCAAGACCCAGACTGTGCATTGGCAGCAATCAAGGGATGAAGGCAAAAGATATAAGGAGACAAAGGAGTCTGGCATTCCACAAAGGCTGGGCCATTCAGGCAGAGTGCAACACAATACCAAATACACCACTCGAGCTGTATAGGTGCTAATACGGCACAGCCGCAGGGCTCCCAAGTAACCATATCCACGCTCACACCACACTTCAACTATAGTTGGGCCAAACACTCTCAGTTAGATCATGCCCAGAAACATGGACCCCAGAGCCAAGCAGTTTTCTGTGTAAAGGACCCTCTGGACACTACGTGGGTACTGGCTTTCCCAGAGCCCCAGTGGTAAAACCATTGGTTTTATGGGCAAGGCTGACCCAGCTCTTAGCAGCCTCTTCTGGTAGGTTCCATCTACCCACTCCAAAGTGACTCCTGTCTGCAGGGTAAGCCCGACACACACGGGGATGTGGAGGCAGACTCCGCTGCCTGCTGGGTATTCCAGTCAAGAGTAGGGAAAGGAGCTGGGGAGAGAGGAGGGGGAAGAAATCAGGAGGTGGGAAGAAGGAAGACAAGAGCTGGAGGAGGGGGAAAATAAGCTATTTCACTTAAAACTTCATCTGGGCTCTGAAATGGAGGCTGCCGCATTCATTTGTATGACAAGGTTTATTTATGTCACTTCCCTCTGCTAAGGATTTGCAGATCATATTTCAAATCCATGTTATATTCCACTGTTGCTGGGTTACCAGAACTGAACAAACAATTCTGTACAGACTGCCAAAAGCAGAGAAAGAAAGCAAATGAATGCCTGGAGGATGCATCATTCTCTGGAAGTCATCTTATGGCCCCACGCTGCTACAGATTAGTCACAACCTCACATACAGCAGAGCGAGAGAGGAAATGGGGAATCCATTAACTCCAGGGCAATGCACAAACCCCGGAACTGCTATTCCAACCTTGCACAGCTCTGAAGGAAGCCAGGCAATTTTCCAAATCGTTAGGATTTTCTTTCAGTTTAGAAGAAAAAAATGGTCCTAAATTCAAAGGGATAAATTAGGTATTAAACCCCCTGGAACTAGAGAGTTTGTTCCAGTGGATGCTGAGAAGGCAAGTAAGAATTGTGATTTAGAATGAGTCAATCATGAGCGCCACCGCAGAAGAGCTACATGAAACCCCCTGTGTGCAAAAATATCGATAAGTGTAGGTCCGAGAGTTCCCGTTTCCAGGCAGGATGTCTGCCACATCAGGGGCTGCACAAACTTCCACAGAGGGATGCAGGAACACCAAAGTGCCACCTGCATAGCAGTGCCACTGGAAGCCCTCCAGGTTCATTTAAGCCCTCAGCAATACTGCTCTGAAGGTATCTTTCCCCTGCAGCACCTGTGGAAGGAGGCTGCCAGCAGACAATAGCTGATCCAGTGCTTCTCCTGGTCAGACTGTCCTCACTTGCTGACCCACTCAACTGTGCTCCAGCCCTCCATCTCACATGCAGAGCCTCACCTTTAACGGCAGCTAATGCCATGCAGGTGAGCCTCCAAAAATCCATCTCCCCCCAAAACCCCACAGGGAAAGGGTAGAAGGAAGTAAATGGAAAAAGACTTACAGTTTGGAGACTAGAACTACAGCTTTAATGAAATTATAATTATAGATAATAGGGAATAATTAGAAAGTAATAAAATATGAAAAAATATATGAGGATCATGCCCTCAGCCCACCCCTCAATGAATCTATGTCACCACAAATGCTGCAGAGCAGACACGAGGGAATGGGTCCATGGCCAGGAGGGAGCTGGGCTCAGGAACTGGATTGAAGAACGCATGGATCCAGGACCAGGAGCAACCAGATCTCACTGGACATCGGCCACTGCAGAAGAGAGCAAGACCCTCGTGATCTCTCAGATTTACACCAAGATGGGATGGAATCCTCTGTTGGTCAGCTTGGGGTCACCTGCCCTATCCGCCCCTCCTTGAAAGTGCAGCACCTTTTGCACCAGCTGGAGGATGGCCTCAGTTAAGTACAAGCATTGGCCTTTCTGCATACTAGTGCCCTGTGTGAACTCTTTAGAGAAGAGCGCTGTCTCAAAACCATGCAGTTAGTTTTCAGAGAAATTAAGTTAATTAAAATGACTGAGTTAAGAGTCAGAAGCTGATCCTATTTAAACCACAACACAGGAACAGTTTATTCAGGCAAAGACAAAAATCTTTGCAAGAGAGACTACATCCCCACATGAACCCCTGACACAACTGCCAGCCTGACAACCATGCCGTCACCACTCCAGCATCCCTAGAACATTCCCATCCGTCAGACAAGCAGGACCCGCACAGGCTGCCCAGGGTGCCATTGGAGCTGTTTGGGCAGGTGTTTCACCAGCAAGCTCAGCAGCAAGACTGGCTTAAGGTGCTCTTTCCATCCCCTGTCCGCTGCTGCTGTGGGACCTGCACAGCTACGTGCAGTGCTCCTGCCACCCAAATCAGGGACCGATCTAATACAAAAATAGAAAGATGTTTTTCTTTTTTTTCATTAGCAAATTACGAGGACAATCTGGCTCAGTTCCACAGGGCAGCTCACCATATCCCCTCCACCTGGACCACAAACCCCCAGTGTCGCTATGCAGCCAGCAGAAAAATAGGTAGTCAATGGCACTACTACTGCCAAACTTTTTTCATGACACTTCAGGTTTAATCTAATGTAGAAAATTAGAAACAAATTACCTAGTTTTTGCTGGTGGCTCAGGGACAGTCCTCATCCCAGGCCATGGCACAGACAAGCACCACAAAACACAAATAAACCCTCATATTTCACCACGTCTCAGAGCTGAGACCACAGCAGCTACGGGAAAACCACTACTCCTGAGGGTGGGGCATTAATAACATGATTCCACATGAAAGAAATAGCCCCAAAAGAAAATTCAGTACTTCCAGAAGAAAATAATCTGAAATCAGCACTTTACAAACATTATTCTGTTTTGATTTTTAAGAAAGGCAGTTCAAGCAACACTAGCAAAGGAAATTAAGTTAGCAACATGAAGCCTTACAGGTTACTAATCCCAGTACAGCAGAAAAAAATTGAATGTTTAACTCTTCAGGCTTTGATTTTTTCAAAACAAGGACACGTAAGAAAAGCAGTATTTCTAGAACACAGCACAGTGTGCCACTGCAGACATCAGATTAAAATTACAGGTGGCTCTATTCTTAACATAAACCATCTGTGATTTATCAGAATATAAGCAGCTTAGTTTACATGGGAATATTTTGCTTACCACAACCACAGTTTTCAGTCTGATTTTACACTAGAGACAGCAATTCTCTTCTTACATTCAAAGTGTAGCAGGCAGAGTCCATACACATCCACAGGAAAGGTCACACAAGCACGGCTATTTTCCAGTAATACGTGCAAAACTGGTACCAGTTCCCCAATACCCATCCACTTGTAATCTACTTTTCTGATTTTCTTTTACTTTTTTTCCTATATACTTTTCTTTTACTTTTCTGATTCTAGATTTACACATGTATAAACAGAATTAAATTTTGCCTAAGCTGGTCTAGTTAAAAAAACATTTCCTTTGTTTTGTGCACTAAATCCTTTGGTTTAACTGTGCTGGAAGGCTAGAGGCAACCTCCAACATCACTAAGATCCTTCCCTTTTAGCAGGAATCAGTATTACATGCAAACGTGTTAAAAGGAGGCTGCAGAGCTGCACCTAAGGCCTCTGAGGTAGGACTACTGCACATCAGTATTGATCGTAATCAAATGGAGACGCCTGGTCAACCCAGCACTGAACAACAAGCACGGAGGAATTAACCCTAGTCTGTCACTGGCTTTTACATGACTTTAGCCCTACCTTTTCTTCCCTTTTCGCCATTAGTTCTAAAGACAGAACGGGCACAGCACTACAGCAGCACAACTGGTAAAATGCTTTGGAAGTGAGGAAAAGCAATGCTCCTTCAGTAACCAGCTTATGCACCTGTCTGTAAAGTGCACAGCGCTATGTAAGGTATACAGGAAAGGGCATGATCTCCCCCGTACTTTTGAAGGTGCACAGTTAAGTCATTAAACCAGTCTGGATAAAGAATCCAATTAACTGCTACATCCGTAAGTGAATCAAGCAAAGCAAAACTTCCATCAGTGACCACAGGTACTGTACCTCCACCTGCACAGAGCATCCAAATCTGTCAGTGATCACAGATACTGCACAGAACATCCAAATCAGCCACACAGATCTCGCAGCCCAGGACGCAGCACCTTGACTGAACCGCACACTCTGCTTTGGCTTCATGGGAAATCAAGATGCAAGGGGTTACTGGAATGTTTATTTCAAGAAAAACAGCTTCCAGGTCTACCCAGGTGTCCACTACAAAGAATCCATGCCACTGCATAAAGTCAATACACAATACTTAAAGGCAAGAAACAGAAATCGAGAGCAGCTGCCACCCTACAGAGAAACAAGGGGTCACGTACAAAACATTGCCGCTCTTCCTGTAAGCTTTTTTGCCTCCTGTCTCCCTTACAAACCATATAAAACCATACATATCTTGTTAACTGTGATGTACTGACATGCTTTCAGACTTAAAGGACTGCCACAGTCTACTTGCATACTTTTAAATTACTACAGAAATAAATAATTCATATTATAATGCACATATTTTCCAAGGGATTTACACACAAGTCTGCCGCCACCACCACCTGAGCAAAAAGGAACTTTGGAGAGCAGCCACTTTCATAACAGTGTTAATATTTATAAATCTGACCTCTCAAAAGCAGCTCCAAATGCAGATAGCAGCAGATAACCCCTTTTCCAAGCTAACCTTCTTCGCCACATTCCCCTAGCAATCACCAAAATCCCAAGAATTGACCCTCCAGCAACTACTTCTGTGATCTGAAGTGCACAAAGAGCTGATACTATGGATTTTCCCCATACGTACAGAAACCCCACTCCAGGCAGGTAGGAAGCCCTGTCATTTATACAGAATCACAGAATAACCAGGTTGGAAGAGACACACCGGATCATCGAGTCCAACCATTCCTATCAACCACTAAACCATGTCCCTTAGCACCTCGTCTACCTGTGCCTTAAACCCCTCCAAGGAAGGTGACTCAACCCCCTCCCTGGGCAGCCTCTGCCAGTGCCCAATGACCCTTTCTGTGAATGTTCCAATGCCCAATGATGCTTTCTGTGAAAACCACTACAATTAGCACCACTGCAGACAAAGGCTCACAGGGCAACATCACAGCTGAACACAGGCTACAGAAACAACTCGTAATTATTTCATCTCCTAGAGGGGAAAAAAAACCAATAAAAATTAAACGCATAAAATACAACGCGGTATTTCACGATGAGAAAGCCAGTTGCTTATTTCTCTGAACTAGGGAAAATTGTGATATTTATCTATAACATTCAATAAAAGTTTGAAATCAACTCCCTTTTACAAAAGCAAAGGTGAGGCTCAAGATAATTATCAAATTTACCTGCGCAGGCAATTTGTATTTACATTTATCTCTCTCAAATTAATATGGTAGAAGAAATGCAGCACAAATGACCATAAATATATCAGCATACAAACAGGTAAAAGGATGAACTCAGGTAAAAGTTGACAATTTATCCATGACTCAGACTAAAGACAGATCTGTGTGGAGCCTCAGTGCCAGGACAGGAGAGCTCTCCAGCTGCACCAGGACCTGTATAGCAAGTCTGGCGTGAACTCGCAGCTCTGATGCCATCTGCACTTACAGGAGGGATAAAACTGTGGAGATTAAAGCTATGAAATCTGTCAAAATCAGGGATGGGGTACAGGAAGGAGAACCTGTCCAGAAAGCTATGGAAGATCTGATGACTGTAGCAGTGAACCATATTATGCATAATTGGAGCCCATTTACCCACGATAAGAGTAGGGCCCAGATACAGGGTGCTTCATAACATCAAATTAAAGTATATCCAGATTTGCAACAACCAGCACAACAGGAAACTCTGCTGTGCGCAGCGCTCAGCATAACATGGCCTATGCTGAGTTCTCCAGATGTGGCAGAGAACAACAAAATCAGGTTTAGAGACAAGAATTTATGTATTTTAAATGGCTGCACGAAGTCACAGTTAAGAAGCAAGAGATGGAAAGCACTCCTGTCCTAGCAAGACATGCCACATCAATTCCATGCCTTCCCCAAAAGCAACCCCAGGTAACCCAAGGTGGAGACATAGAATCATAGAATGCCCTGAGTTGGAAGAGACCCAAAAGGATTATTGAGTCCAACTCCTGTCCCTGCACAGGACACCCGAACATTCACACTGTAGGGCTGAGGTAACCTTGACTGCTTCCCTGGGGAACTGTTCCAGTGCTCCACCACCCTCTGGGGAAGAACCTTTTCCTAATGTCCAACCTAACCCTCCCCTGGCACATCTTCCTGACATTCCCTTGGGTCCTGTTGTTGGTCACCAGGAAAAAGAGCTCAGTGCCTGCTCCTCCTCCCCTTGTGAGGAAGCTGCAGAGCAGACTTCAGCTGCTCCTTACACGGCTTCCCTTCTAAACCCTTCACCAACTCTATGTCCTCCTCTGGACACCCTCCAGTAGCTTTAGGTTTCATCCTGTGGTGCCCAAACTGCACCCAGTGCTCAAGGTGGGGCTGCATCAATGCAGAGCAGAGTGGGATAATGCCCTCCCTCGAGTAGCGTGCCATGAGGCAATCGTACGTATGGCTCCTCTAGCTGTGCCTGCAAAAAGCAAGAGGTTGCATCAGCAGCGAGGAAGATAAACTCCTCCTCTGAGAGTAGGCTTCAAGTATCTGCAAAAGGTTTGCAAGACCTAATGCAGAGCAGATTCCTCTGCAGCATCTCAAGAAAGCCAGGAAAGTAACACCCTACCCCTGCACAGGCCAACTAGTGCAGTCCTCAAGCTGTTCCCAGAACTGTTTGCCTCCCAGCTCTTCACTTAATTACAGCAGGACATGCAAACACAAAGCAAATCCTTTGGAATGTTAAAAGCAAAAAGGAGTGAATCATTCTTGATGCTGCCTTTTTCTGGGTGTTTTTTATTTTTTTTTTCCCCCCATCTCTTTTTCAAGCTTCTGAACTGTTACAGCCCTAAAAGAACTTGTTTCTAAGCCTTTTTGATCCAAAATCCAAAACATGTAATGCCCAAGTGCACACAGCCCAGCCCAGTGCATAATGCACTACCTGTGACAGAGGTGACCTGGCGGCCGCCCCCGGGTCAGGCTCTGCCTTGCTGAGACAGGTTGCGCCAGTCCCTTCTCCCTCGATGCCATGGTTCCCATCCCACTGACTGTACTGGTTTACTTGTTTTGCACAGCTCTACCACTTGCACCTTCTTTTCCCGTCTGCCTCTACCCTACGGTTCCATGCAGCATCTCTGCTCCTGTGACCATCTTGGGCTTTCACTCTGGGTTCCTCAGCTCAGCTTGCATATTTAGTTAACAAGTTTATAGCCAAATAATTCAAAGTAATTAACCTCTTCTGCTTAATGCTTGTTTAACATAACAAAAGCAGAATAAAGCTTTATTAACAACTCCAAAAGCCACAAGAGATGCAGGTAGAAATGGCTTTCAGAGGTTCAGGGGCAGAATTTGTGCCACTCCATTTACAAGTTATTTACTTTCCCTTGAAATACTGTATTTTGATATTCATAGAATCACCAGGTTAGAAGAGACCCACCAGATCATTGAGTCCAACCATTCCTATCAAACACTAAACCATACCCCTCATCACATCGCCCACCCGTCCCTTAAACACCTCCAGGGATGGGGACTCAACCCCCTCCCTGGGCAGCCTCTGCCAGTGCCCAATGACCCTTTCTGTGAAGAATTTTTTCCTAATGTCCGGCCTAAACCTCCCCTGGCAGAGCTTGAGGCCATTCCCTCTCGTCCTGTCCCCTGTCACTTGGGAGAAGAGGCCAGCACCCTCCTCTCCACAACCTCCTTTCAGGTAGTTGTAGAGAGCAATGAGGTCTCCCCTCAGCCTCCTCCAGGCTAAACACCTCCAGCTCTCTCAGCCACTCCTTGTAAAACTTGTTCTCCAGCCCCCTCACCAGCTTCGTTGTTCTTCTCTGTACTCGCTCCAGAGCCTCACCATCCTTCTTGTGGTGAGGGGCCCAGAACTGAACACAGTATTATTCAAACCCCTTTCCAACTCAATGAACTTAAATGAAAAACTCGTCAGATACACTTTGCAGCAGTCAAATAAAACCACATATAGAATCAGATAACCACTGAGGTTTGAAAAGACATCTACAATCAAGTCTACGGGTCATCAGTATATGGAACGGTTGGGCTCCATGATCCTGTGGTTGTTTTCCAACCTAGTGATGCTGTGTCAGGTCTTACACAGTCCAGGTAAGGCCTAGATCAGTTACAAACAGGACGAGAGGGAATGGCCTCAAGCTCCGCCAGGGGAGGTTCAGGCTGGACATTAGGAAAAAATTTTTCCCAGAAAGGGTCATTGGTCCCTGGCAGAGGCTGCCCAGGGAGGGGGTTGAGTCCCCTTCCCTGGAGGGGTTTAAGGGACGGGTGGATGAGGTGCTGAGAGACAGGGGTTAGTGATTGATGGGAATGGTTGGACTCCATGATCTGGTGGGGCTTTTCCAACCTGGGGATTCTGTGGTTCTATGAAGGCAGCCGGGGGCTCGCACAGACACAGTCACCCAAACACCCAAGAGTGTAGGTGCTCGGCCCGGCTCCCACGCTCCTTGCTCCCAAGGCTCCCGCGGCTCCCGGGGGGCGCAGCCCCGCAGGAGGAATCCTTTGACCTCGAACAAGATCATCTCTTCCGACAAGCGTCGCCGCAGCGCGCTCCTCAGGGCTGACGCCTCCTTCAAGGCCGAGCGCAGGCCGGCAGGAGGGAGCGGGTCCGGCCCCGGGGACAAAGGCGGCTCCGCGACAGCCGCGGCCGCCGGCGCGACAGACGAGCGAGGCTTCCCCTTCCCCCTCCCCGGCACAGGAGCAGGGCAGGGCAGGAAAGCCTTTTTTTTTTTTTTTTGTCCCTCTGTCGTCCCCGAGCGCTATCGCCGGGAAGGGGGAAGCGCTGGAGGCCGCCGCTCCGCCGCCCCCCGGGCCGGGACCCGCCACCCCCGGGCTGGGGAGCGGCCGCCGGCCCGGCTCCCGCACCGCCCTCACCTCCTTCAGCTGCTCCATCTCGGCGCGGACGGTCTCGTACTCCAGCTCCAGCTCCTCGTACTGCTGCTTCAGCTGCTGCTTCTCCTCCAGCACGGCCAGCCCGTACTCCGCCGCCTGGATCTTCTCCCGCGTGGTCTCCCCCAGCTCCTGGCAGAGCCGCCGGACCTCGCCGCGCAGCCACTCCGGCTCCGACTCCATCACCAGCCGCGCGTACTCCTCCTCCTCCACGGCCACCGACATGTCGACGGGGGGGGGGGGGGGGGCGGCCGCCGGCTCCCCGAGCGGACCGGACGGCGATGGCGCTGGCGCGGCCCCGGCTGCCGCTGCTACCCGGGGGACCCCGCCGGGGCTGCCATCCGCCGCGCCGCTGCCGCGCTCGCCCCGAGCGCCGACCGCAGGGAAAGCATTCAAAAGGCACGGCCGGCCCGGCGCCGCGCGGCACGCTGGGACGTGTAGTCCGCGCCCGCTCCCGGCACGTTGCGCGCCCCGCCCTGAGGACTACGACTCCCAGCGTGCGCAGCGCGGGGGCGGTGGATGATGTGTTCGCGCGCCCCCTGTCGGGCTGCGCTCGCCGTGGGAAGGGCGCGACGGCATCCCGGGCCCCGGCCCCAGCGCCATCCCCGGGGCGGGTCCCGGGCCGGGGAGAAAGGACCGAGAGAAAAACGGGCGAGTACACGGGAGTGCTGAGCGAGAGAGCCGGCAGCACCCCGCGCGGGGACAGCGTGGAATCGTGGAACGGCTTGGGTTGGAAGGGACCTTAAAGATCAGCTAATTCCATGCCCCCTGCCATGGGCAGGGACACCTCCCACTGGATCAGGGGCTCCACGCCCCATCCAGCCTGGCCTTGAACCCCTCCAGGGATGGGGCAGCCACCCCTGCTCTGGGCAACCTGGGCCAGGGCCTCCCCACCCTCACAGCAAAACATTTCTGCCTCAGATCCCATCTCAATCTCCCCACTTTGAGCTTAAAACCGTTCCCCCTCCTCATCGTGTCCCTGCATTCTCTGATCAGGAGCCCCTCCCCAGCTTTCCTACCTGTCCTTGCAGGACTGGAAGCTGCTCCTTACAGCAGCCTTCTCTTCTCCAGGCTGAACAACCCCAACAGTCTGACCTCCCTGGATGGGAGCTGCTCCAGCCCTCGGATCATCTCTGTGGCCTCCTCTGGCCTCGCTCCAACAGCTCCATGTCCTCCCTGTGCTCAGGGCTCCAGAACTGAGCTCAGGGCCCCAGGTGGGTCTCACCAGAGCAGAGCAGAGGGACAGAATCCCCTCCCTCCCTGCTGGTCCCTCTGCTTTGGATGCAACCCAGGACATGGTTGGTTTCTGGGCTGCAAGCCCCCATTGCTGGCTCATGTTGAGCTTCTCATCCATCAGCAACGCAAATCCTTCTCCTCAGGGCTGTTCTCCATCCCTTAATCTCCCAGCCTGTATTTGTGCTTGGGATTGCTTCAACCCAGGTGCAGAACCTTGTGCTTCACCTTGTTGAACTCCATGAGGTTTGCACAAGCCACTTCTCTGTACAAGCAGGAATGTTTCTACTTGCTTCCACCGGTGTGAGAAAAGAAATTTTTTTATTTTCCTTCTTATATGCTCAGAAGTGAGACAAAGCCAGAACCTGCTTTGCCTGCACAGTCACACGCAACAGCAATTTCATTAGTGGCAGCTGAATCACTCCAAATTGTGGGTGCAGGGCAGGGGTTTGGCCCCAGAAAGAATGCCCTTACAACGCCAATGGGGCACTGCAGCTTTGATGCCTTTGAAGAGCATTTCTGCAACCCCCTGCAATGTGCCAGTGTCCCAGGGTGCCACTGAGGCCTCCTCCTCTATAATTTTTGGCTGAAGAGCTGATCTGGGAGATACAGCAAGGCAGCATTTCTGCAGTCAGATGACTTCCTCACTGCTAGAGCACCTTCCTGGCAGTGCCACTTTTCTTTATATAAAGCAAGCCTCTGGGAAGTACGTCAACTCTGCTTTTGATTGGAGACTAGGCTCACGTAAAAGTTGCTTACAAAAATTTCTTTCTCCTTCCAAGCCAGCACACTTCTGTGACACCTCACATCTGGGCCAGTGTATCTATTTTGAATGACTTACTGTCCCTCAATAAATTTTAAATAGAGCACTTTCCCCATCTGAGGGAAGCCAAACTGTGAAGCACATCTTGCTGATGCAATCATGCACCCATTGCAAGGTTAAGTATCTCAATGAGGCAAGAAATGGCTGTTATTCCTTTTCTACTCATTTTGCTGTTCAAAATACGGTATTCCTCAGTGCCAATCTTCTAGATTAGATTAAAATACAAGCAAACCCAAAACATAACTGTGACATTAATTTAATTGATCCAAAAGAATCACAGAATCATGGAATGGTTTGGATTAGAAAGGACAGTAAAGTCCATGGAGTTCCACCCCCCTGCCATGGATCAACACCTCTCACTGGATCAGGTTGCTCAAAGACACATCAAACCTGGCCTTGAACACCTCCAGGGATGAGTCAGCCAACACTTCTCTGGGCAACCTGGGCCAGGGCCTCTCCACCCTCACAGCAAATTGTTTCTTCCTAAGGTCTCATATCAGTCTCTGCCTTTTCAGCTTAAAACCCTTGTAGCTGGTGGAGAAGAGCTTGAAGCCAGAGGCAGCCTGATGTGAATCCACATCCAAGGAACTGCAATCCATTGTTGCCCTGACGTGAAGAAATCCACAGTGTTATACAGGTAACATAATTTAACATGCAGCACAAATAAAGGAAATGTTAATGGTCTTATTCTGGACTGGAATACCTGCAATTCTTATACACAGTAATGAAGGTAAACTATATGGTCATTACAACCCATGCTTACAATAAGAATCCACAGACAAAGCCCTTCCATAAATTCAAACTCACATTGTATATAATGCCAAAACCATAATCAGCGTTCTCCTGTTTCCATCCAAGTACACCTTCCATGCAGGTATTTCACACATATCCCAGATATGTCACACTTGAAAAGGATGCTCCACCTATTTGTCACTGCACTGAAACTAGCTATTGTTTTTTATGTCATTACGCCTACAGCATTTATCAATATTTCATAGATACTTCATATATGAATTATATGAATTATTTGGCTTCATATTGCATGTTTTGTTCTTGCAGCCTCTGTTTCTTTCTCGAGCTCTTCCTGTCTTCCGTCTTCCCCTGCTCAGCTCAGTGCAAGGGACCCGATTTTGGTCACCTGGAAAGCTCCTCTTTATCCCAACTGTGCATGGTCAGGGCAGTGCAGTACCACTGACAACATTTCTAAATCCATCAGCCTTGTCTTTACCTGCTAGCACTGAGTTTTGAACTCCTACTGCTGTAGACCCTCTGCAGATGGGCAACTAACTGCTCCCTGATGACATTTTTATGGAGAGGAGAGTAATCCCAATGTTGTACTTGGCCAGCTGATTACGCACTGCTGTGCGAATCTTCAAAATAAGCATAGAATCACAGAATCATTTAGGTGGGAAAAGGCCCTAAAGATCGTGAAGTCCAACCTAAACCAAACACTGCTAACTCCACCACTAAACCGTGTCCCTAAACACCACATCCACACAACTTACAAATCCTCTAGGGATGTGGACTCCACCACTGCCTCGAGCAGCCGGTTCTCGACAATAAATTCAGTGCAAAGAAAGAAACATTAAAAAACATTAAGTAAATGGACTGGAACCATCAAGCTGGGCTTTAACCACATATTTAGGAATAAGACAATATCAGAAATCAGATCAAACTAGGATGAAAGCAAGCAGAGTTTTGACCAAAGTATCCGTCTCGAACTGTGACACAGGGCAACTTCTGCAAACAGTTCTGTATTTGAACAAATGCAAAGCTCTTATTGACATGAGTAAAATTCCTTACCTAAGTGTCTGCATGACCATGCAGGAGCCAGCAAGGCTGGAGAAGCATTTTATTTTGCTCTTTTACTGTTGCCAGTCCATTGAGGAAATGGACATAGTTTCCTAGTTCAATATAAGTAGATAAAAGCACATTAACTTGACATATGTCATAGAATCATAGACTGTCCTGAGTTGGAAGGGACCTGCAATGATCATTGAGTCCAGATCCTGTCCCTGCACAGGACACCCGAACATTCACACTGTGGGGCTGACAGTGTTGGGCAATGGCTCTTGGAAAATTGTCAGCCTTGGTGCTGTGACTGCTTCCCTGGGAGCTGTTCCAGTGCTCCACCACCCTCTGGGGGAAGAACCTTTTCCTAATGTCCAACCTAACCCTCCCCTGGCACATCTTCCTGCTATGGACACTCACTCTTGTGCTCTTCACAGCATGTCCTGTACATTCTACTTTCATCTAAGGTCCCAGCACAAGAAGGGATTGATCTTTGACAGCATGAGAGTCCCTCTTTCCACGCAGGAAATTTGGCTGGTAAGTACATTTTCTCTTTTGTGGAAAAAGTGAGTTAGAACCATGCAATGCAAACTGCAGGTAAAACAGCTCTGAGAGCAAGTGATCTGCTGAAAGGTCTGCTTTACGTTTGTGTAATAGACTTCAGATAAGGGTCATAAAACCACACACTGTTTATTTGTTCGATATAGCTAATTACTGTTAATAGAACTTGATATCGCTATAGATAGCCAGATGACAGCTCTGAAGTAGAACACCTTTCACACAGAAGGATATATTCTTTTCTGGGAATGGTTCTGGACTCTGGGTGCTTTATGTTTTGAAGATCTACTTCAGCCCTGGGTGTTCAGTAGTGCTAAAGCCAGAGGGAGCTGCAGATACTTGGAGCCCTTGCATTCACTTCTGGAATCCTCAGCACAGGAAGGACATGGGTCTGTTGGAGTGAGTCTAGAGGGGGCCACAGAAATGATCCCAGGGCTGGAGCACCTCCCATCCAGGGGACAGGCTGAGAGTGAACTCAAGCTGCACCAAGGGAGGATTACATTTTCACGGAAGGGGTTGTTGGGCACTGGAACAGGCTGCCCAAGGAGGCGGTTGAGTCACCATCCATGGACATATTTAAAAGACAGGTAGACAAGGTGCTCAGGGACATGCTTTAGTGAGAGATAGGAATGATTGGACTCTGATCTAAGAGGTCTTTCCCAACCTAGTGATTTTATGATTCTATTAAGATTGAAAAAAAAAAAAAAAAAGATGGGGTTGTTCAGCCTGGAGAAGAGAAGGCTCCAGGAAGACATTAGAACAATTTCCAGTGCTGAAAGGGATTGCAGGAAAGCTGGGGAAGGACTCTTGATTAGGGAGTGCAGGGATAGGACAAGCGGGAACAGTTTTCAGCTGAAAGACGGGAAATTGAGATGAGATCTTAGGAAGAAATGTTTTGCTGTGAGGGTGGGGAGGCCCTGGCCCAGGTTGACCAGAGAAGTTGTGGCTGCCCCATCCCTGGAGGTGTTCAAGGCCAGGTTTGAGCAACCTGATTGAGTGTGAGGTGTCTCTGCCCATGGCAGGGGGTGGAATTAGATGAGCTTTGATGTCCCTTCCAACCCAAATCATTTGGTGATTCTATGAGTCTGTTATTCTGTATACAGTAAATCCAGCAAATTTAGGGACATGCAGCATAAGCCAGGTATGGAGAACATGCTTTGAAACTGCTTTTTGGCAGGAAGTCACAGTGCATGCAACTAGGAGGAGGTTCAATAAAAATGACAGTCTGTCTGCTTTCTGGGGAAGGACAAATACCTCCTTTCCCTTCTCTTCAGCACAAGACATTCTCTATACGACAAAGATTTTTTTACTTACCATGTTTTTGGTTCGGTGCAACAGTTGAGGTGGTGCTCACCAACAACTCCCCCACTCGGGCTTCACAGCCCAGTTATCTGAGCAAAAAGCTGGCCAAAGCCAAGCCCCTGCTGTTGTTGTTGTTGGCTGCCTGGACGCCCGATGAGCCTGTACGGTAAGAGGGAAAGGTTTCCAAAGCAGATGGAGAAATCAGGCCTTGTGCAGTACCTTTGCATGTGTCTCCCCAAAGGCAGAACTCAAAAAGCCATGAATGAGCTAGACAGCTTTCATTATTCCGAACACATTTACTGCATCACCTTCCCCTGGGAAAAACAGCACCTCGCTGTGGAATGGAAGGTTAACGGATTGCAGGAGCTGGAGCAGGAACTAAGTATGTTTTATTCTCTTCTGTAAGTGCAAAAGAACGAAGAAAAGGGCCAGCACAGGCCCTGCCCACATAAGGCAACTGCTGCTCCAGTTCTCCAGATACCGCACCAGTTTTACTGCTTTGCATGGAACCCATGCAGATGCTCTCCCAGGGAGAAGGATTATTCCTCCTTAAGTAACACTGGCTGAAAGACTCACACCGAAGGGCTGCTCACAAGGGCATCTGAACAGGCTGGAGGGGACCTACTGCTGGAGGGACAGAGGACTTCGAGAGACACACGGTCTGTGGGGTGTGGGCTCTAGTCTCTCCTGTGGGCATAAGCCCAGCCCTGTGTCACGGAAGGGCAAGTTGGAAGGATGCAACTGGAGGGACGTAGTACAACATCCCACTGAAGTCAGGTCTCCCATAGCTTGGTTCAGCTACTCCCAGCCTCTCTGGTAGCATCTCCCACTTTGTGACTTCCTCCTTGCTTAGGCAGAGTTGCCAGCATCCCATGGTCTCTCTGCCAGTTACCTAACTATGATTACAGATCTTCTGCATCGCTCCTAAAGGGACCCTCAGGCAGCACATCTCATTTCTTGAACTCACACTGAAACCTGCTGCACCCCACCCCAAACTGGCTCCTGAGAGAAGCAAACATGCCTCTGCACATCAAAGCTGAGCTCCAGCCATCTGGGAAGCAGCACACCAGGCTAGAGGCTCTCAACTGTCCTTTCTTCAACAGTTCTTTCCAGCTGACTCTGGTGTTTGTTGACGTGACAGGGAAGAGCAAATAGAGAAATGACAGTGTTATCCTGAGCCTGACATATATAATTTATGTACCTTTCTCTCCACAGTTTCTCCCCAGCAGAATAAAGCGAGAATATCCCCTCACTGAATCACTCCTGTGGCTGTGGCTGTTGTCCTGATGCTGTAGCACAAGAAGACAGAAAGGAAATATTGAAGTGGCAGCTTAAGAAGAAGAAAGGAGAGTGGATTCTCCACGCAAGTCTTGGAACATGAGACAAAGCCAGAAGGATTCCTACTTTTCAAAGACACTCTAATTAGGTGTCTTGAGTTCTCACGCTGACTTAGAAGAACCTAAAGGCTGCAGTTTGCATGGAGCTGCTTGCATTTTTTTCCCTTTAGAAAAGAGCTAAGACTGAAGCATGAACATCTTCAGCCTGGGAACCGATGTTGCTCTGAAGGAAATACTGAAGGATGACGTAGAAGGATACAAATTGATTGAAAACATATAAACCCCACAGCTTTCATATGCAAGTTTAGCATAAAATATAACAATAGGAACATAAGATGTGTTCAAAAAGCATGTGGATGTGGCACTTTGGGACATGGCTTAGCAAGCACAGTGGTGTAGGGCTGATGGTTGGACTGGATGAACTTAAGAAGTCTTTTCCAACCTTAACAATTCTATGATACAATTACATGATCCAAACAGTTAATTTCGTGCCAAATTTCTCCATGCAAATAAAACATTTGTGGGGTGAAATAAAGAGTCTTTATTTTTAGTGTTTCTGTAAACAAGCAAATAAACTGCCAGCTCCCAGCTCCCTGGACCATAGGTACTGGCTATAGACTGCTACATCTGTACATCACTTTCACAGGTCTTTCTATGGCAGTGATTCAACTTGGACAGAACTGAAACTTCCACATTTCCCCAAATACTGATAAAGGAAGCAGCAAAAGGAAGGGATGGTTTCCCCCAGCTTTTCTACCCAGTTCTGGTTACAGTGCAATTTCCCAATGAGAAGAACTGAGGTGAAAGCAAAGGAAGTCAATTAAAAAACCAAGAATTATGAGGTACCCTGGGAGATATCTCAATGAAACTTTATACCATGGTCAACTTGTTTCCCTGCTTTCAGAGTCTAAATAGTATTCTATTCTAGTATCAAGTATGCTAGTAAGCCATTGGCAGTTTATGTAAATAAGAATGAGTGGAACCAGAGTGTTTTGGGAAACAAATGCTGAGGTTGCCGTTTCCTCTTTCTCCAGCAGATAGATGATGTACCCAGTGACACCGATCAGGGTTGAATTTCTCTTTTATTCACTTTTTTTTTTTTTTCTACTGTTTCCCCCCTTACTGGGCTGCAAGCCTGCTTGGTAAACCTTTAACAGGCCTAACCTTACCTTTAGATTAAACACTTGCAGCTGACCACAACTTCCTTTTCTGGAGCTTTGTTATAGTTCAACTCCTGCCATAATTCTTTCTCCTACATGAATATATTCCCACTTCAAACACTTCCCTACACAGCCCCTGCTTTGTTTCTGTACCTGGGCTACAGAAATACCTCAAGGCATGCTGATGTTTTTCAGGTTTTCTGTCTCCGTGTCACTGACTCAGCAGGAGAGGCTGGGCGAGCAGGGCTCACCAGCCCAGGCTTGCTTCCCTACGGGATCACTGCAGCTCCGTGAAAGTTTGAAAAGCATCCTCAGCACTTTGCTTGGGCAGGCAGGGGGAATTGCTGCCTTGTGCTATACGCAGTCAGACCTTTCAGAGTTGTGCATGTAGACACAATCATGTTTGAAAAGCCCCTGGGAGCTGGATTGTCACCATGGGATGTGGCAGCCACTTCCCACTCTGCTCCTTGTTCCCTTTTTTCATTCTGCTGATGTTATGGTAGGAAGAAAGAGGAAAAGAGAGAGAGGACAACAACTTTTGCGCAGACTGGGTGGCCCAAGAATTTGGACAGTAATTAGGACCTGAGGGAATGTCAGGAAGATGTGTCAGGGGAGGGTTAGGTTGGACATTAGGAAAAGGTTCTTCCCCCAGAGGGTGGTGGAGCACTGGAGCAGCTCCCAGGGAAGCAGTCACGGCACCAAGCCTGACAATATTCCAGAAGCCTCTGGCCAACACCCTCAGTCCACGATCTGAATGTTGGGGTGGAGCTGGACTCAATGCAGGGACAGGAGCTGGACTCAATGACCCTTGTGGGTCCCCTCCAATTCAGGACATTCCAGGATTCTATGAAATCTACAAAATACAGCAGCTGGTGGTGGGAGCTCACCTGTTTCCCTTTGCCACTTTTGCCACTTTTCCACCTTGCACATGCTCCTAAACCCATTTTTGCTGTTGTTAATGTTCTTGTTGCCAGTGCCCGAGCTACTTTGTTTCACTGTTATTCCAGCTAAACCCCACTCATCCACTATCTTGCATTCGTTATGACACCTATTTGGAGATACGTGCAGGGTGACAGAAAATCTGATATCCCTGCAACCAGCCAGCCCCAGCTTCCAGTACAACTCTCCCTGAAGTTGCCAGGTAATCCGGAGTACTGGAAGGTGGGAAAGCAAATGTCAGAGAGGACAAACACTAGTGTTGCATGGTCGGAGCTGCCTGAGAGACATGTCATCACCAAGGGTATGCAGGTGAAAAGCTGGGACTCAGCAGAGCAACATGGAAGTGGTAGGACCTGACCAGACAACAAAGCTGTGTTCAGAGATGCCTCCACACCTACGTTGTTGAAAGCCAGTAGCTCTTGCATTACTATAAATGAGCTCAATCATATGTTCAAGTGCTAAATGATTCCTCCGAGTATTCAGTTATTAAAAAAAAAAAATCCAAACAAAAAAAAAGCTTGTGAGTGCAAGATATTTCAGAGTGAAGTCACTAAAACTAACCCTCACCAACTGTGATAGGGGCAATCCTATTTTACCAGTACATCGTGAGCCTCCAAAGTGTTTTGTTGACATTTTTAACCTATTGCTTAATGCCCCTCTCTCAGACAGTTGCATCTGTCCTGCTAATAACTAAGGAGACAGGAGCTGCAGCAAGAAGGCTGCCTCAGATCAGTGATGGTGTCGATGGTACATTGATATGGCTCTTGGTCCTATTTTTTTTTTTCCATTCATGACAAATTTATTGTTTCAAGCACAGTTATAGCAACAAAAGATGTTCTTCTGTAGTAAAGACCCTGAGGTTGCAGCTTGCCAGAACCAGCAGATATAACAGAGAACAGCAAAGATTTTCCTGTAGGAAAGCTGGGGAAGGGCTCTTGATCAGTGAGTGCAGTGATAGGATGAGGGGAATGGTTTTCAGATGAAAGAGGGGAGATTGAGATGAGATCTTAGGAAGAAGTCCTTTGCTGTGAGGGTGGGGAGGCCCTGGCCCAGGTTGCCCAGCGCAGTGGTGGCTGCCCCATCCCTGGAGGGGTTCAAGGCCAGGTTGGATGGGGCTTGGAGCCCCTGATCCAGTGGGAGGTGTCCCTGCCCATGGCAGGGGGTGGGACTGGATGGGCTTTGGGGTCCCTTCCAACCCAACCATTCCATGATTCTATGTCCTGGGAGAAAAGCTCTCAGGTTTCTATCTGGGTATCCAAAAAGTTCAAACTGATCATGTATGTTGTGATGCTGTGATGCCTTGGCATACAGGTTCTTCATTCAGGAATACTAAGGTGCGGTTTAGGTAGGGCTGAGAGGCTCAAATGGCTTTTAAAATTAAACCAGATCATTTCCAAACATAATTGTAGTTCCATCAAAAGTAGTTCAAAGTTTAGATGAACAATTTGATCAGCAATAATTTATGATCTACAGACTAGGTAAAAATGGACTTAAAATCTATGCCATTCAGTACACATAGTCTATGGCAGAGAAAAAAGCACTGTTAATGTGGATTGGAAGACTGAGTTGGATGCTCTTTGCCTCTTTATCACAGCTGTGAGGATTAAAATTTATCACACTAATGCTAGATACAGTAGGTATTTCTGAAGTACTCTTCTGTTTCAAATTGTCAAAGAGTAGTAATAATAAAAACAACAAAAACAACAACAACAAGTACCCACGTCCCTGTCCTTGATAGGAGCAAATTAAGTCTACAGATGATACTAAGTTGGGTAGGAGTGTTGATCTGCCTGAGGGTAGGCGGGCTCTGCACAGGAACTCAGACAGGCTGGATCCATGGGCCAAGGCCAATGGCACGAGGTTCAGCAAGATCAAGTGCTGCATCCTGCACTTGGGTCACAACAACCCCATACAGTGCTAAAGGCTTGGAGAGGAGTGGCCAGAGAGCTGCCTGGAGGACAAGGACCTGTGGGTGGTTGATTTATTGATAGTCAGCTGAACATGAGCCAACAATGGCCCAAGTGGCCAAGAAGGTCAACAGTACCCTGGCCTGCATCAAGAATAGCGTGGCCAGCAGGAGCAGGGAAATGATGCTGGTGGAGGTCTAAACCGCAAATTGTATGAGGAGCAGCTGAGGTAGCTGGGGTTGCTTAGTCTGAAGAAAAGGACACTGAGGGGAGACCTCATCACTCTCTCCATCTACCTAAAAGGAGTTTGTAGTGAGGTGGGGGTTGGTCTCTTCTCCCTGGTAGCCAGTTACAGGACAAGGGCAAATGGCCTCAAGATACTCCAGGGGAGATTTAGGTTGGATATTAGGAAGAATTTCTTTACTGAAAGGGTTGTCAAGCACTGAAAGAGGCTGCCCAGGGAGGTGGTTGAGTCCCCATCCCTGGAGGTTTTTAAAAAACAAGTAGATGTCGTACTCAGGGACATGGTCTGGTGGTGAACTTAGCAGGGCTGGATCAATGGTTTGACTTGATGATCTTGAAAGTCTTTTCCAACCAAAACCGTTCTGTGAACATCCACTCTCTGCTTTCCAAACAGCCTTTTATCAGACTGAACCTGACAGCTGACCTGTATCGTCTACAGGGAAAATTCCCAAACAAAGAGCTGAGTCAGCTGATGAATTAGCACAAATGCTTGGGTTACTCTGGCTTGGGGAGTGGAGAGAGATATCTTCAGATTTCAGCCATGGTCTCTTCACTATGGGTGGCAGCTTGCCTCCCAGAAGTTGCTGTCCCTTTGCTGCACAACTTCTGTTTTCACATACAATCACAGAACCATAGAATGGTCTGGGTTGGAAGGGACCTCAAAGCCCATCCACTTTCAAGCCCTCTGCCATGGGCAGGGACACCTCCCATCTAACCTGGCCTTCCAGTACTTAAAGGGGGCTCCAGGAAAGCTGGGGAGTGTCTTTTTATCAGGGAGTGCAGGGATAGGATGAGGGGGAATGGTTTAGAGCCGAAAGAAGGAAAGTTTAGATAAGATATTAGGTAGAAATGGCTCCCTGGAGCCTTCCCTTCTCCAGGCTGAACAACTCCAACTCTCTCAGCCTGTCTTTGGATGGCAGGTGCCCCAGCCCTCAAATCATCTCCATGGACTCCTCTGGAGTCTCTCTAACAGATTCAAGTCCTTCCTGCACTGAAGACTGCAGAATGCAGGGCTCCAGGTGGGGTCTCACGAGAGCGGAGCCGAGGGGCAGAATCCCCTCCCTCACCGTGCTGGTCCCACTGCTTTGGATGCAGCCCAGGATACAGTCGGCTTTCTGGGCTACAAGTACACAAAAAGCATCAGCTCAGCAGCTCTCTCAGAGAGTTTTTGAGAGTGTCGGATAATAATGATATAGAGATGGCAATAATGAGACATTGAATGTGGCCAGCATAGGTGAGCTTCAGAAGTTCAAGACAAAATTATTGAAGTTCAGATGATATTTAGGAGTTCTCCCTCCTTCTCTAATTATGCTTACTCCAAACAGTGAGTGGATTGGAGAGACACAATTTATGCTCCTCTGTCAGAAACTATGGATAAATGATAAATGATAAATACTCTGATAAATGACAGCAGGAAGCATGGGAGGAGGCTGCTCACCTGTTTTTGTTGACCAGGAATAGGTAGGGATTGCTGAGACATGCTGGAGGAATTGCCCAAGACAGAGAAGTTTATTTTCAAGAGGGTGTGGAGGAACTGGCATCAGGTGAACAGAGTAACAGGGGTACACAGGGTGCCCACTCCACATCAGGAGCACTAGAATGATCACCTATATTCTATTACGTGTTCTGAAAAATCTGTTATTTGACCTTGGCATCCAAAATAAGGGAGGATTAAAATCTCCCTCTTTGCTTTAGCTCTTTATCTCTAAAAATGAGGTCAAAATATCCCCTTCCTCCAGAGGGCTGAAAATAAGACGTTGTGAAGAAGCAGTGCCTCTACTGTGTACCATAGTAAAGGTTCAACAGCCATCACAGATGCAGGAGGTAAGTATGGAGTCACTCACTACTAAGGAAAATAAATTATTAACCCCTTGGCAGCCCTCCAGTACAGAAGGGGACTTCAGGAAAGCTGGGAAGGGGCTCTTGATCGGGAACTGCACTGATAGGATGAGGGGAATGGTTTTCAGCTGAAAGAGACGAGATTGAGATGGGATATTAGGAAAAATTGTTTTGCTGTGAGGGTGGAGAGGCACTAGCACAGGTTGCCCAGGGAAGTGTTGGCTGCCCCATCCCTGGAGGTGTTCAAGGCCAGGTTAGATGGGGCTTTGAGCAACCTGATCCAGTGGGAGGTGTCCCTGCCCATGGCAGAGGAGTTGGAACTGGATGGGCTTTGAGGTCCTTTCCAACCCAGACCATTCCATAATTCTATAATTCCATGGTTCTTAGTTGATGGTTGCTCATCGCTGCTCTGGTTGATTCAGTGACAGCCATCGTCATCAGGAACCCTGGGAAGTCACAGAACAGAAAACATGCAGCTCTGGCAGAGGTGTTGCCATTATGGATTTAATTAGGCATTAACAGCTGAGGCCCAGCACATATTTTCTGAGGATTAGTGACCATCTGGGAGCAACTGATGACCTAGGAAACCCTGATTGTTAAGGTTTAGGGCTTGTCCTTTCTCAAGGTCATTACTGTGGCTGGATCAGAGTCCAAATGCACACTCAAAGGCCCTTCCGACCCCTGAGGGGTTTGTGTTTGGCTCTGTGGCTTGTGGTTTGCAGCCAGCCACTGATAAACCGATACCAGAGAAGGTTTTGAAAGCACTCAGAGACTATTGTTTGAGTGAGGAGTAAAAGGCTCACAGATCATAGAATCATAGAATGGTTCAGGCTGGAAGGAACCTCAAAGCCCATCCAGTCCCACCCCTGCCATGGGCAGGGACACCTCCCACTGGATCAGGGGCTCCAAGCCCCATCCAACCTGGCCTTGAACCCCTCCAGGGATGGGGCAGCCACCACTGCTCTGGGAAACCTGGGCCAGGGCCTAACCACTCTCAGAGGAAAACATTTCTTCCCAAGATCTCATTTCAATCTTCCCTCTTTCAGCTGAACACCATTCTCTTTGTCCTATCCCTGCCCTCCCTGATCAAGAGCCCCTCCCCAGCTTTCCTGGAGCCCCTTTCAGCACTGGAAGCTGCTCTAAGGTCTCCCCGCAGCCTTCTCTTCTCCAGGCTGAACAACCCCAACTCTCTCAGCCTGTCCTCGTACAGGAGCTGCTCCAGCCCGCAGATCATCTACGCGGCCTCCTCTGGACTCGCTCCAACAGCTCCATGTCCTTCCCTGTGCTGAGGGCTCCAGAACTGAACACAGGGCTCCAGGTGGGGTCTCACCTGAGCGGAGCAGAGGGGCAGAATGCCCTCCCTCATCATACTGGCCCCACTACTTTGGATGCAGGCTGGGACACGATTGGCTTTCTGGGCTGCAAGTGCACATTATCAGCTCATGTTGAGCTCCTCATCCATCAACCTTCTACTTTGCCATTCAGAATTCTGTTTCAGAAGTGTCTCACCTCACCCCTCCCACCAGCTGGGCCACTCTAGGTGCTATCCCCCACTCAGAGTGCAGTCCTGAACCAGTAAGAAGTCCTGAACTGGCAGTAAGAAACCTGACAGTTGCCAAGAGGGTTGTCAGCAGTTAAACCCCATTAACCCCCAGGTGCTCACACGTACCTAAAATTGCATGTGTAGGCTGAACAAATCTGCTTTTCACAACCACTTTCCAGAGGAATAAATAGAGAAAAAAGAACCAGAGGAAAAAGCATGGCTGAGCAAATTGAATAATAAGGTTCCCCAAAATTTTGAATTACTTTTGCTCAAGCTACAAGCAGCTGGGAAGTGTGACATGTTTAGAGCCTGTGGCTGCTTGATGAGAAGCAGTAGTGATATGAGAGATAATAATGGATCAAAACCAAACCCAAACCCCTAAACCTACCTTTTTTTCCCCCCAGCAAGTGTGATCAATCAAGTTTTAAATAGCTCCAGACTTTAGCAAAGTGTGCATTTGTCCATTATTTAGCTTTAACCTCTGGGTACAGACAAATCTAGCCACCAGCCTAATCGATGCAGTAGCATCCTGCTCATATCCAAAATTCCCACTGTTCAAGTGGATGCTTTTCCAGCCTTAGTCTTTATGGGCCGAATCAAACTGTAGCTATTCAACTAAGCATAGAAAATTACAGCAAGTTCTAACTCTTTTTGAATACTTGATATGAAATGTCATTTTGTCTCTTTTTTAAGAACATAACCTAACACAGCTAACACTGTTTCCAGATCCTGGCAGAAGAAAGATTTTATACCTGGTCTCTTTATACCTTCTTTCCTATGCCAAAGTCTTGGTCACCGCTGGCAGCCTGCCTCCTGGAGAGCCCTGGTTGCTTGTGATATCCTAATTGAGCTGATGCTGGTGAAAGCAGTCAAATTAATTTGTGACAAATACAATTGCTCCAAGTGAAAAAAACTTAATCTTCTGGAGCTTATTTATTTTTTTTCTTCACATGGAGCATATTCAAACAACCATGAAAGTCTTTGTGTTATTGTAACACAAATAAGAATTGTAAACAACCTCTTTTTTACTTCCCATTCAATCCTTCCTCTACATTTGTGGTCAGAGCATTCTCCTGTAGGCACAGCCATTGAAACACATACAGCAACTGGCCTTAGCTGTAGCGTTGGCTGGAGTAACTGGGTGAAGGACTGGACTAATCCTAGACAGCACAGTACTGGTTGCAGAGTATATGCGCTGCTATGTAAGAACACAGAACAAAGTTGTTCAATCCCTGATTTTAGCTGTGTTCAGTTAGTTATTCTGAAGCTGAGGTCTTCCTAAGCAGGAATATCCAAGACAGTAATTGCAGATGACCCATCATTGTTAACTTGATGACCTTTAACCCTTGCTTGAATTAACATCATTATCCAGAAGAGCTCGCATATAAATCATATAAACCACTGCTTCTTTTATGATGGGCAAAGCTGAGCTTAAGAAGTGCAAGGTTATTTGCAAATTTAATAGAGTCTGTGACTCACAAATGGGAATAGATCTTTATAATGCCCATGCGCCCTTGGACAAACTTATTCTCTATTGTGTTCTAGTTAAATTTTGTTGAGGTTAGTAATCCACGAGCTGTGGTCAAAGGGAAGCATCAGTGACTGAACTATACAAGGCAGAAGATTCTTTAATTATGATATGGCATCACCTTTCTTTACGTAGCTGGCCACAGTTTCATTTAAAAGGCGTAGGTGCATAAACATGGATAGCAAAATAATAACCGCTTTTATGAATCATAAAAATGCCTATCCATGAAATTTGCTGGTTTATGTTAAGATTCGATACTTTAAGAAAGAGCATCTTATCAAGGGCAGGTAAGCAATGAAAACATCTCACAGATATCCTGCTATCACCTATCTGACAAAAACACAGTTCGGGCAAAAGTGGCCAGTGCCAACCCAAAAGCACACTTTAATCGTGGCCTTTCATCAGTTTTTATGTAATTCATGTGCACAACTTGTGCACCTTGTGGTCCCGAGCCTTTCCCTAGATGCACAAGGAGGTGAAGAACAAGCTCCTTCACCACTGCAGATCTCTCCTGCATGGTTTGTGCTGCATTTCTTTGCCTGTATACTTCTAAATAGTGGAAGAGGTGAACTCTTGAATATGATGATTTAGGTTTCTGTCTTTGGTATGAAATCATTGCCGAGGAAGGAGATCAGAATCTTACTCGAAACCCATGAGTGTGACATTGACGCCCTCTTTAGGCTCGTATTTCTCCAGACTCAGTTGAAATTTGATTGCTTTGCCCTTTTCCAGACCTATGGTGCAGTGGTACAAAAAAACCCACCACCCCCTCACACTCTCCCTAAACAGAAATCACAGAGGCTTCGGGAAATCCAACAAGGGACAGGTTATTTGGGCTCCTGTTTCACTCACGCTGATTTGCATCACAGTAGCTGAAAAAAACCCCAGAAGTATGAGCTGAAGCAAAAATAGATTCTACAGACCCTATTATTATATCATTTTTAATAAACTACCTCAGATATTTGCATAATGATTCACAGCTGTGCACAGTGCTCTGAAGATGAGCAACCTCAGGCTCTTTCATCAAGTCTCTGTGTGCACCAATGACATTGGTGGTTTGCTAACCAGCCTGGGTACCCTGCTGCCTGCAGAGACAGATTGGTGTCTCAGAGACACGGAGACACAGGATGGTTTGGAATTGAAGAGACGTCAAAGCTCATACAGTTCCACCCCCCCTGCCATGGGCAGGGACACCTCCCACTTGGTCAGGTTGCTCCAAGTAGCCTTGAACCCCTCCAGGGATGGGGCAGCCACCACTGCTCTGGGCAACCTGGGCCAGGGCCTCCCCACCCTCACAGCAAAACATTTCTCCCTAAGACCTCATCTCAATCTCCTCTCTTCCAGCTGAAAAACGTTCCCTCTTACCCTGTCCCAGAAGTCCCTGATCAAAAGCTCCTCCCCAGCTTTCCTGGAGCCCCTTTCAGCACTGGAATCTGCTCTCAGGTCTCCCTGGATCCTTCTCCAGGCTGCACAAACCAAACTCTCTTGGATGGGAGGTGCTCCAGCCCTTGGATCAGTTTTATGACTCTCCAACCCTCCGAGTCTTTCCCTTTTCCCAAGCTTCCTTGATGTCCCACAGGAGCTGATAATACACAGGCTGCGGCTTGGCCCATGGCAGCGTGCGGGGGCTCTGCCAACGTGGGGCGGGTGGAGGGGGAGGAGGCAGGGGCCTTTGAAATCATCCAATCCAACCGTCTCAGATCCCCGAGCATCTCACCTGCCCATCTTTTAAACCCCTTCAGGGATGGGGGCTACACCACCTCCCCAGGCAGCCTCTGCCAGGGCCGGAGAACCCTTTCAGTGAAAAAACTTTTCCTGGAGTAACTTGAGGCCATTGCTTCCTGTCCTAGAAGATCACAGAATCACAGAATCATTAGGTTGGAAAAGACCCATGGGATCATCGAGTCCAACCATTCCTATCAATCACTAAACCATGTCCCTTAGCACCTCATCCACCTGTCCTATAAACATCTCCAGGGAAGGTGAATCAACCACCTCCCTGGGCAGCCTCTGCCAGTGCCCAATGACCCTTTCCATAAAAAAATTTTTCCTGATGTCCAGCCTGAACCTCCCCTGGCGGAGCTTGAGGCTGTTCCCTCTTGTCCTGTCCCCTGTCACTTGGGAGAAGAGCCCAGCTCCCTCCTCTCCACAACCTCCTCTCAGGTAGTTGGAGAGAGCAATGAGGTCTCTCCTCAGCCTCCTCTTCTCCAGGCTAAACACCCCCAGCTCTCTCAGCCGTTCCTCATAAGGCCTGTTCTCCAGCCCCTTCACCAGCTTTGTTGCTCTTCTCTGGACTCGCTCCAGAGCCTCACCATCCTTCTTGTGGTGAGGGGCCCAGAACTGACCCCAGGATTCGAGGAGCGGTCTCACCAGTGCCGAGTACAGGGGCCCAGAATAACCTCCCTGGCCCTGCTGGTCATGCCAGCATGGATGTAAGTGCCTAGCGGGGACCTTCAGGAATTGGTACTGGCACCAGTGCTGTTCAAGATCTTCATCAATGACAGGTGGTGGGATTGAGGGCACCCTCAGCACGTTTGCAGATGACACCAAACTGTGTGGTGTGGTTGACATCGCTGAGGGAAAGGATGAATCCAGAGGGACATGAAGAAGCTGGAGAAGTGGGGCTGTGTGGACCTCATGGAGTTCAACAAGGCCAAGTGCAAGCACAAGGTTCTGCGCCTGGATCGGGTGATCCCAAGCACAATTACACACTGGACAGAGAATAGATTGGGGGCAGCGCTAAGAAAGACTTGGGTTGCTTGAGGATGAGAAGCTCTACATGAACCAGCAATGGGCGCTTGCAGCCAGAAACCAACAGTGTCCTGGGCTGCATCCAAAGCAGTGGGACCAGCAGGGAGAGAGGGGATTCTGCCCCTCCACTCTGCTCTCGTGAGTCCCCACGTGGAGCCCTGTGTTCAGTTCTAGAGTCCTGAACACAGGAAGGACTTGGATCTCTTGGATATCTGTTGGGAGACCTTAGAACAACCTTTCAGTATGCAAAGTGGGCTTATAAGAAAGGTGGGGAAAAACTTTTTAGCAGGCCCTCTAGCAATAAGACAAGGGGTAATTATTTTAAACTAAAATAAGGGAGGTTTAGACTAGATCTTAGGAAGAACTGTTTTCCTGTTAGGGTGGTGAGACACTGGCCCACGGTGCCCAGAGAAGTCATGGCTGCCCCATCCTTGCAGATTTTCAGGTTGGGGTTGGACAAGGCCCTGATGCACTGGGAGGTGTCAGTGCTCACTGCAGGGGCATTGGACTGGATTACCTGGAAAAGTTCCTTCCAACCCAAACCATTCTATGATTCCATGAGGAATCAAGAGGGGTGCGAGCACCTGGGATGGCAGATGAGGGGGAGCCCCTTGCCTATCGGGTCCCATAGGAGCTCCTCTAAGCTCTCCTCAGAGCCTTCTATTCTCCAGGCTGAATGACCTCAACTCTCCCAGCCCTTGGATTGTCTCTGTGGCCTCCTCTGTCCTTGCTCCAACAGCTCCATGTCCTTCCTGTGCTGAGGACTCCAGAACTGGACACAGGGCTCCAGGTGAGGTCTCACCAGAGCAGAGCAGAGGGGCAGAATCCCCACCCTTGCCCTGCTGGTTGCAGAGTTTGGATGCAGTCCTGGAAAGCAGGTGTCTTCTGCAGGAGGTTTTGCCTCTTTCACTTGTGTAAAGGGGATTTTGGTTTTGCCAGGATTGTAATTCGGGTAAGGCAAGAAGAAAAGCATGTGAAGGTACACTGCAGCTGGGGCAAGGGGACAGGAATCGGGGAAGAGGAATCAGGAGGGGTACGAGGGTGAACCCCTGGGTTGGTAGGTAAGGTCCTCCCACAGGAGGATGGGAAGGCTGGATGTGATGCCCTGGCTGAGGGAGCAAGATCATCTCCTTGGCTGCAGCCCCTATGACAGGACAGCTCCCTGACACCTGGGGTGGGGTGGATGCACCAAGACCTTTTCTCCCACTGGCACAGGTCAGGGTTCTGCCTGGCCCTGGGTTGCATCCACTGTCCCTGATGGGAATGTCCCTCGCTAGAACTTGTGCCCAGAGTGCCTGGCCCTGCATGCTACAGACATCTCTGTCCCATCTGTGCTGCTACCCCAGCACTGAACTGGGTGAGTTTGCCCCAGTGTGGCTGTATTTCCCACAGCAGAGACGCACCCTGTTCCCACAGCCGTCTGCGTGCCTGGGCTGTCCATGCCCCCAGTCTCTGTGGTGACCCCACTCCTGTCTGTCACTGTCCTAGGGAATGGGATCTGGTGCAGAAGTGCTGATGTGCCCTCAGATGCTGGTAGGGGGAAGATGGTCCTGCCCTGCCACGTTGCAGCCCTCGCCTGCGTTGACACTGCGAGTCCTGCTGTTTTGTGGGGAGCCTGGTGCAGAGACCAACTTTACTGTTTTGTCTGTCTTAAACTTAGGATATCGGCTGAGGGCCTCCTCAGGTTCAATGGCAGGGGAGGTGCAGGAGTAAGTACCGCTCCCCCTCACCTGTCCGAGCTCTCGGTGCTGAGCTGGCTGCTGTCAGGGGAGGAGGTACAGCATCGGGCACTGCCCCCACCTCACACCACCCTGACTGCCCTAGCTGGACCCTCCCAAAGGAGCTTCTGCATACTCATAGCAAGAGCACCTCCACGTGCTCATGGGGCACACACTGGCCTTATAAAAGAACCTGCAGAGAGAACTGCTCTGAAGAAGAGACTGCTGCTGCCCATTGATGCCATGACACCTTCCTTTTCACTTCTCTCTCTCCTTTTCCCCCCGCTCTCTCTATAATTTACCTTACTGTGTTTTCTTGACTGGCATTGCTGTATGTCAGATCAACCCCACTTGACCTTCGTTCTGTTCAGGGATCAGATTGTGAACTGAAGAAATTGAAATCTGTTTTCTGCAGCTTTGAGAAGTTGCACCCTTATATCTCATCTGTGCACCGAAGTATTTTGGTCTGTTTATTTTGGTCAAAGCCAGAATAAATTTTGCTTTTGATTTCACCTTGAGAGTAACACTGCTGGCCTCTGGATCTCTGCGCAGATAAACTAAACACCTTCCCTCGACTGTGCAGGTTGAAAGAAGGCCCAGACATGAGAGTGTAGCTCATGGATTAGGGCATGACACCTGGTGTCCCCCAGGAGTAGATGCTGGGGCCAAGGGCAACCTGGTGGTGTTGGGGGGCTGTCCTGGAGCTTCACCCTGGAATGAGGAGTGTGGACGTGCCCTGCACTGTGCCAGGGCTCTGCCCATCTGTCCTGGGGTGGGCAGGAGCTGCGTGATGCCTTGTGCTTGTAGGCACAGGGCATGGCACACCAGGAGCTCTCACATGCGGGGCTACGGCGGTGTTAAGTAGTGATTTATCATCAGGGAGATGTGGGGGCCGGTGTGGCAGTGGGGTGTCCCTGAGGCGGTACGTCCTGTGCTCTCAGCTCCTGCAGGAAAGGAGCAGGTGAGTGGGGCTGGACAAGAGCAGCCCTGGCCAGGCAGCTCCCACCTGCCGTGGCCTGGAGTGGATGGGGTTTGGGTAGCTGGGCAAGGAGGAGATGTTACCTGCGCCTGTAGAGCCAGATGGCCCCAGCGAAGGTTGCAGCCACTGCCAGCAGCACTGCGATGGTGATGCCGACACCAAGAGCTGCCTTAGACCTGTCTGGAGGAGAGAGGGCAGTTTCAGGTGCAAAGGATGTCATGGCTGAAGGTGTCATCAGAACCTGACCTCCAGACAGCTGCATGGGTCCAGGGGCTGCCACCTGCACCCTGTGCCCCATCACCACGGTTGGCACCTACCCCATGGGATGAGGAGGCTGCGGCTGCCCAGGCTGCGGTGGCGCACACGGCAGGCGTAGCTGTGCCCATCCTGTGGGGCCACAGCCAGGACGCTGCGGAGCTGGTAGGTGAGGTCGGCGTTGGGCAGGATGGCGCTGGTGTTGAGCTCTGGGCCTGGTGGCACCTCCTGGCCATCCCGCAGCCAGGCCACGTTGATGGGCCGTGGGTAGAAGCCGGTGACGCGGCAAACCAGCAGGAGCTGGGCTGGGCTGGGCGTGCGGGCAAAGACTGTGGCCACGGGTGGCACTGGGGGACAAGAGTCAAGGGGTGAGAGGAGCCCTAGTGGGGCACCTTTAGGGCACCGTTTGTCCCCAGTGTGTGGGGAGTTTTGGGCTGCCTGTGCCAGAGTCAGGGTGGTCTCACCTTGTCTCTCCAGTGTTGCCTTTCCGTGCTCAATGAATTTCCTCATGTGGTCAATGCAGGTGACATTGAGAAGGTGCTGTAGGGTCTCAGCGAACCCAACGAAGATGCTGAACTGCTTCTCAACTTGCACAGCCAGCTCACTTTCCTGCTGCCTCTCCCAGCGAGCCTTGTCCATGTTGAAGCTAATGAAGTTGTGGGCGTTGTAGGCAAGATGGTAGAATGAAGAGTAAGAGCCATTGCGGTACAAGTTGCAGCCGGTTACACACTGGAACACAAAGGGGTCTGGGGGGTGGCAATGGGCATCATGAGTGCAACTCCATTTGGAGCCCGCATCTTTAGGCACAGCCCTTTCCCCTTCCCTCTGCACCCCAAGTCATTCTCCTTAGGAAGAATGAGTGAAAAGGCAAAGCTGAATGAAGAGTTAAACTGGCAAGTGCTGTGCCAGCTGAGTATTTACAGGTCCATGGAACTGATGGGATTAATCCCAGAGCTGAAGGAGCTGGTGGATCATAGAATGGTTTGAGTTAGAAAGTCCATCCAGTTCCACCCCTTGCCATGGGCAGGGACACCTCACACTCAATCAGGCTGCTCAAAGCCCCATCCAACCTGGCCTTGAACACCTTCAGGGACGGGGCAGCCACCACTGCTCTGGGCAACCTGGGCCAGGGCCTCCTCACCCTCACAGCAAATTGTTTCTTCCTAAGATCTCATCTCAATCTTCCCTCTTCCAGCTGAAAACCATTCCTCCTCATCCTGTTCTTGCATTCCCTGATCAAGAGCCCCTCCCCAGCTTTCCTGGAGTGCCTTTAAGTACAGGACTGGACTCCTCTCTATCATCTATGAAAGGTCCTGGGAGTCTGGAGAGGTTCCTACTGACTGGAAGCTGCCCAGTGTTATTCCCATGGACAAGAAGGCCATGAGGGAAGATCCAGGGAACTACAGACCTGTGAGTCCAACCTCAATACCTGGAAAAATGATGAAGAAGATTATACTGGGTGTTACTGAACAGCATTTAAAGGACAATGCAATTATCAGGCACAGTCAACATGTTCGCAAAGGGAAAGTCCTTCTAACCATGTGATCACTTGCTTCACAGGTGAAGGGAAGAGAGTAGATTTAGTTTTTCTGGAATTTAGTAAGGTTTTCAATACTGCCCTCCCAGCATCCATCTGGAGGTGTTGTCCAGCTGTGGGGTGAGCAGGTTCATGGGGCAGTGAGTGAAGACCTGGCTGCATGGCTAGCCTCAAAGGGTTGCAGGGGGCCACCTCTGGCTGGGGACTGGTCAATTCTATATTCCATATTTGATATTCCATATTCATATTCTATCCTATTCCTCCATGTCACGGGTCTGCTCTGCACCAGGGGAAATTCTGCAGGTAAGAAGCCTGTCTGGAGCCCTGTAGCTCCTTGTCCTTGGGCTGCCCCTGCCCGTAGCAGGGTTGGGAGACATGACAAAGGCGGACGTGCTGCTCTGCGGAACAGGACATGGGGTGCAGGCAAGTCAAAGGACGGTGGCACTCTGCCCAGAGCCCTGCCCTTGGTTAACCAGCAGTGCATGAGACATGATGCTCACTTCTGGTCATCAATGGCTTGGTGTTCAGATGGAGATCTGTGACAAGTGGTGTCCCTCAGGGGTCTGTACTGGGACCAGTGCTGTTTAATATCTTCATCAATGATAGAGACAGTGAGATTGAGTGCACCCTCAGTAAGTTTGCAAATGGTACCTAGTGTGGTGCAGTTGTCACACCAGGAGGACGGGATGTCATCCAAAGGGACCCAGACAGGCTGGAGAAGTGGGGCTGTGAGAACCTCATGAGGTTCAACAAGACCAAGTGCAAGGTCCTACACCTGGGTCAGGACAATCTACATTTTCAATAGAGGCTGGGGGATGACATGATTGACAGCAGTTTGTGGAGAAGGACTTGGGGTGCTGGTTGATGAGAAGCTCAACATGAGCCATCTATGAGCACTCCCAGCCCAGAAGGCCGACTCTGTCCTGGGCTGCATCAAATCAAAGTGTGGCCAGCAGGTTGAGGGAAGTGATTCTGCCCCTTTATGTTGCTCTCATGAAACCCCACATGAAGTAGTGTGTCCACTTCTGGAATCCTCAACATAAGAAGGATATGGAACTGTTGGAACGGGTCCAGAGGAACGCTACAATGATGAGGTGCTGGAGCACCTTCTGTATGAGGACAGACTGAGAGGGTTGTGGTTGTTCAGCCTGAAAAAGGCTCTAAGCAACTTCCAGTATTGAAAGGGGCTCCAGGAAAGCTGGGGATAGGCTCTTGATCGGGGATGCAGGGGCAGGATGAGGGGAACGATTTTCAGCTGAAAGAGGGGAGGTTGAGATCTTAGGGACAAATGTTTTGCTGAGGGGGTGAGGAGGCCCTGGCCCAGGCTGCCCAGAGCAGGGGTGGCTGCCCCATCCCTGGAGGGGTTCAAGGCCAGGCTGGATGGGGCTTTGAGCAACCTGATCCAGTGGGAGGTGTTCCTGCCCATGACAGCGTGGTGGGACTGGATGGGCTTTGAGGTCCCTTCCAACCCAAAACATTCTGCAATTCTATGATTCTATGAGCAGGGAGGCCCCTTTAGCCTTCTACTACATTTTCTTGGATGACTTCTTTGGTGGGATTTGGGGTGCCTGGAGAGCAGCTGGGGGAACTGGTGTGAGGGTGTAAGCAGAATTAAACGTGGTGAAGGTTTGTGCAGGAGACCAGGATGTCTTCTTGTGACCTTCACACAGGACAGGGTGATTTGGGGGTTTTACTGGTGCAGGATGAGGCTCATTCCCTGCCCTCCTGCCAGCCTTGGTTTGGGAAAGCTGTTAGCGGTGGCTCTGAGCCCCTCACACAACTTTGGTACTCACAAGGTGTTTGGAGCTGCCTAGCATCTTCAGACAGGGACAGGGCGAGGTTGTGCAGGTAGATATGGAACAGATTATTCAGGTTCTCCCACTCTGGTGCAGGCAGGGCTGGGTAGACCCACGGGTAGAGGTAGAGAGTGTTCAGGGTGCCTTTCTCCCGGGTAACAAAGATGATGTCCTCCAAGGCAGCCCAGATTGAAACGTCCACAAAGGTGGTGTTGCGGAAGTCAAAGGTATGGAAAATGTGGAGCTTACAAGAGCCTGTGGGGACAGGGTGGAGAGAAAACAGCACTGGGGTGCACAAGTATGAAGGAGGAGGTGGGAGGACTGCAGTGTCCCTGGGAACAGACAGGGTGAAATGGGGCAGGGTGGGGGAATCCCCTGCTTTGACTCAGCTTACAGTTCCTTCCACATTTCTCTGAGCCTCTCTGAGCCTCTCCCTTATCTCCAAATTTTTTTTTTTTTTTCCATCCATGTCCCCAGTGGGAGCTGCTACTTGGCCATGTGGGCGGAATGGCAGGGGGATCCTAGTGATGGTTTGGGATGGTGCTGCAAGGAGCATCAGGATCCAGATTGTGAGAAACACTTATTCACTGGTAAAATATTGAAAAGGACAAAATCTTCAAAGCAAAGACAATAATACTGTTATTTTACAATTCAGCGCTGAATTGGATGCCCTTCTAAAAAAAAGGCGTGACATCTTACAAAAGCAATGGCTATATATACTAGTTTTAGACAAAGAACTGTGTAAATCCTCAAAGAATGTTCATTCTTTTTTAGATTATCCAACCGTGTCTGGAGACTCCCTTCGGGTTATCTCCTGACCTAAACCAGCTATATATTACAAGACAACTAAGCATATCAATAAATTCTCACAGCCCTAAGAAAGGTTATCTCTTGACCCAAAACTGCTACATCTTACAAGACAGATTTATATGATGAGATAATTCAACATACAAATCAGCTGCAGCAAAACTTATTAATTAATTCTAACAAGCTTC
Organism: Phaenicophaeus curvirostris; assembly: GCF_032191515.1. NCBI lineage: Eukaryota > Metazoa > Chordata > Aves > Cuculiformes > Cuculidae > Phaenicophaeus > Phaenicophaeus curvirostris. The sequence goes on along the minus strand of NC_091402.1, from coordinate 1,373,800 downwards.
ACAGTGCAGGGGGTGCTGGGCTGGACGGGGTGGTGTGGGGCAGAGGGACAGGTATAGGGCACCTTTGGGTGCTGTAGGGAGGGGGTGGCCCCTTAGTGACAAGGACAGTGCCCACACCTTGCCACCTCTGTGGGGTCCTGCAGGGTAGGGATGTGAGTGGAGGGGGTGAGCCAGGGCTCCAACTTACCCTCTAGATCTGCCCACGTTCCAGGGACGAGGAGGAGAAGGCAGTGGAAGAGGCGAGGGGGCTGCATGGTGCTGGTGCTAAGAGTGCAGGAGCAAGTGCAGCAGGAGGAGGAAGGGGCCGTATGAGCCGTGACCGCATCCTTCTTCACATCGAGCCCGTGTCGCAGGGTGGCCCCAGCAGCTGGGGGGCTGGTGCTGAGGTTTCAGGAAGGGCTTGGCCGGTGCACTCACAGGGCTGTAGTGTGGCTGACCCAGGGCTGGGGTCTCTGCCCAGTAGCTGTGGGTGATGGGAATTTGGATGGGTACAAAGTCATCCCTCCTGGCTGCAGAGGGAGCATTCAGACACCCAAGGAGTTGTAGAGTGAGCCCAGCCTGTGGTGCCCTTCACCTCCTCCAGTTGTTGGGAAAAAACCCTGATATTTTTAATGTTTTAAAAATACATCTTAGGATGATCAGCCAGAAGATCTTACGCAGGTTGTGTCCCAGCTAATGATTATCTTCTGGAATTGTTGTGGTATGGGAGTGGTTTGTTCAGCTGTGTGGCTTGATAACAACACTATTTTTTGGTGTGGCTTTTCAATGGGAGCTGCAAACTCAATCACATTTAGAAGTTCCAAGCCAGGGGTTTAGAGGCTCTGCCAATAACTGGGAGAAGTTTGGGAGGAGATGGCCAAGTGGTGAACTTGGCAGGCAATGTTTGGGGTGATGACCACTCAGCACCCCTATAAACCCCTTGGAGCATGTGCAGAATGGGCAAGGAATAACTTGGCATTTATTATAATTACATGCAATTATGCATGATGAATAATTTATGGCTCTGTATGTGAATAAAGGTGACAGAGCCCTTGGTGTATGCTTTAGTTTGAGGAAAACCTTCAGGCACCAAGGATTTGCACAGCCCTGAATGAGCAACATCTCTCTTGGTGATACGTTTACTGGTTCATTGCATACCGGGCAACCGATCCACTTTTGGACAATGCCATAGGAGCCCACAGAGGTTTACTCTGTAGAGCTCTGGCAGAGAAGAATGGGTTTGAATGGCATGGTTTTGGTAGCAGGAGGCCTGCAGGGGTGGCTGCTGTGAGGAGATACCAGAAGATGCCCCTATGTTCAACAGAGCTAATTCCAGCTGACTCCAGGACTGACTCACTTCTGGCCAAAGCTGAGCCCATCAGCGATGATGTTATTGCCTCTGTGATAACATATTTAAGAAGGGGTTAAAACTGCAGCTGGGAGAGACAAGTGAGAACATATGAGAGAAACAACTGCGGAGACACCAAAGTCAGTGAAGAAGAAGGAGGAAGAGATGCTCCAGGCACTGGAACAGAGGTGGTGCCTATCTGCCCCATGGTGAAGGACCATGGTGAAGGAAATATCCATCTACAGCCCATGGAGGACCCCATGTGAGAGCAGCTGGGTGTGCCTGGAGGTAGCTGTAACCCCTTGGAGAGCCTGCACTGAAGCAGGCTCCTAGCAGGACCTGCAACTGCATGAGGAAGAGCCCATGCTGGAGTAGGTCTTCTGGCAAAATCTGTGATCCCGCGGAGAATCCGTGCTGGAGTGGGCTGGTCCTGAAGGGCTACACGCTGTGGAAAATACCTGTGCCAGAACCATTCATAAGCAACTGCTGCCCATGGTAGGGTCCCATGTGGAAGAGTTTGGGAAGGACCCATGCTGGACGAGTATAGGAAGTACTGTCTCCTGTTGATGGGACCTCATGCTGGAGCAGGGTGACGCGAAACAAGTGCTGGAAACACTGCATCCTAAACTGATGGCAATCACCACTCCCCATCCCACTGTGCCACTTGGGAGGACAAGGTACAGAAGTCAAGAGTGAAGTTGAGCCCAGGAAGAAGGGAGGAGTGGGGGGAAGGTGTTTTTAGGTTGTTCTCATTTCTCTTTATCCTACTCTGATTCTGACTAGCAATCAATTAAATTAATTTCCCAAAGCTGAGTCTGTTGCCCCTTTGGTAATTGCTGAGAGATTGACCTGTCCTTATCTCCACCCACAATGTTTTGTTGCATTTTCTTCTCCTTGTCCAGCAGAGGAGGGGGCAGATAGAGGACAGCCAAGGTCAACTCACCACACCACCGTTCTTAGGGGCACGTCACTCAAAGACAAAGTCGACCAGATCCTCAGCGTGGCTCTTTTTTTGCTGATGGGTATGTATTGGGAGGGTAACTGTCCCCTATCCTTCCTTTTTTTGCAAGGACAGGAGTCAGGAGTGGAGAAGATGCCAACCTAAAACCAGCGTGGACAAAGGGTGAGATAACCACCGGAGCTGAAGCAGCTTCACACCTGCTCAAAACCCCTCCCTGTGTCAGGAGATTAGAGATGTCACTTGGGTCCTCTCTTTCCCTTCTCTCCCCAGTGGAACAACTCCAATTCCCCTTTCTCTCCCTGGTTTGTGGCTGGCTTTATCCTCTGTCCCACTCAGTGGCCCTATGCTGCTTTGGCCCAGGTTGTCACTGCCCTTCTGCCAGGGACAGACACTGGCCATGGAAATGCTGGGATGTGGGAGAAGTTGGTAGAGGCTTTGCTTTTCCTGACGCACCAGGGGAGACCAGTCAGTGTCCAGGAAAAGGGAGAGTCCTGGCCACAACGCGAGGTCTGCAGTGTGCTGGGGGAAATCCTGGGGCACCTTATGATGGGGAAGGAGGATGAGAGCCATAAGTGCTGCATGCGCTTGGGGATGTTCACAGCTGTTTAATGCAATGGTTTTCCAGAGCAAACCTCTGTTGGTGCTGATGGGTCAGGGCTGCAAGTTGAGATGAATCTGGAGAACCAGTGGTGGGGGACTTATTGCTGGGCAGTCAGCCAAGCCTCAAATGATGGATTCCTCACGTTTCCTGCAAAGAGGGAGCACTGTGAGCCATACTGGTGGCTACAAAGTTCAACCCTGCAGAGCTGCTGCTGCTTCTGCAACTGCTGACCCAACCCATCAGAAGCCCATGTGCAGACGGTGGGAAGGAGACCTCACCTGTGCTTCCACCACCAAATAGCCACGGCATAGGCTGCTGCCGCAAGGAACAGCACGATGATGCTGATGGTGATGGTTGGAGCTGAACTGCGGTTTTCTGGGATGGGGAGACAAAAGGGCAGTTGTGTGAGCTTAGCGTCACCAGACAGGTACAGCCCCTCACAGGGACAGTGGCTGCTTCCCACACCCTGTGCCCCATCACCACGGTTGGCACCTACCCCATGGGATGAGGAGGCTGCGGCTGCCCAGGCTGCGGTGGCGCACACGGCAGGCGTAGCTGTGCCCATCCTGTGGGGCCACAGCCAGGACGCTGCGGAGCTGGTAGGTGAGGTCGGCGTTGGGCAGGATGGCGCTGGTGTTGAGCTCTGGGCCTGGTGGCACCTCCTGGCCATCCCGCAGCCAGGCCACGCTGATGGGCCGTGGGTAGAAGCCGGTGACGCGGCAAACCAGCAGGAGCTGGGCTGGGCTGGGCATGCGGGCAAAGACTGTGGCCACGGGCGGCACTGGGGGACAAGAGCCAAGGGGTGAGAGGAGCCCTAGTGGGGCACCTTTAGGGCACCGTTTGTCCCCAGTGTGTGGGGAGTTTTGGGCTGCCTGTGCCAGAGTCAGGGTGGTCTCACCTTGTCTCTCCAGAGTTGCCTTCCCATAGCTGCACAGGCTGAGGACATGGCTCGGGCAGGAGATAGAAAGAATGTGTTCCAGTAGCCCTGTGATGGCCTTCTTGCTGTTGAGGGACTCGTTGACCCAGTCTGCTAACAGCGATTGCTGCTGGGGCTCCCACTGCTTCTTCTCCATGTTGAAAGCTATGAGGTCTCTGCCGCCCTCACCGACATCAATAAAACCCCTGCTTGTCCCGTTGGGGTGCAGCTCACAGCCTCCATGGATCTGGATCACCAATGGGTCTGCCAAGGGAAGACTGGATATTAGGAAATATTTTTTTACTAAAAGAGTGGTGAAGCACTGGCAGAGGCTGCCCTGGGCAGTGGTCAAGTCTCTATCCCTGGAGGGGTTCAAAACACATGTAGCTGTGGTGCTTCGAGATATGGTTTGGTGGGCACGGTGGGGTTGACCTGACAGTTGGACTAGATGACCTTAGAGGTTTTTCCAACGTTAATAATTCCATGATTCTGTGATTCTATGACATGGGTGGCACGAGGTGGGATGCAGCTGCAGGAACATCCAGAAGTGCACTGGGCAGCAGGGTGCAATGAGATGCAGGGCATGGGACCTTGCTTCAAGAAGCCTTGGGACAGCCTGCAAGCTCTCAGTCCCCTTGGAAGACCAGAGTTGATATGGAGCAGTTAGCACAGGGTGGTTGCTCAAACAGAATATTGTCCTCCAAATTATTTGTCCCCAGTTTTGTCTTTCCCTGGTCTGTGCTGTGTGAATCCTGCAGCCCCGGTAAATTAGGTGGCAACTCCCTAGTGTGCAGAAGGGGCGTCCATTCCAGCTGGCAGGAGCCCTAACGGGAGGCTTCATAGAATCATAGAGTTGTGAAAGTTGGAAAAGACGTCTAAGTTCATCCAGACCAACCATCAGCCAACACCACTATGCCCACTAAACCCTGTTCTGAAGTGCCATGTCTACATATTCCAATCACGGAACAGGTGATCTTGAGTGCGATCATGAAGCACATGCAAGAGAACCGGGTGATCAGGCCCAGACAACACGGGGTCACAAAAGGCAGGTCTTGCCAAACTAACCTGATCGCCTTCTATGACAAAGTGACTCGGCTGCTGGATGAGGGAAAGGCTGTGGATGTGGTCTTCCTGGACTTCAGTAAAGCCTTTGACACAGTTTCTCCCAGCATTCTGCTTCGGAAACTGTCACCTCTGGCCTGGACAGGCGCACACTCTGCTGGGTGGAAAACTGGTTGGCTGGAGGGCCCAGAGAGTGGTGGGAAATGGAGTTAACTCCAGCTGGAGGCCAGTGACAAGTGGTGTCCCCAGGGCTCAGTGCTGGGTCCAGCCCTGTTCAATGTCTTCATCAATGACCTGGATGAAGGCATCGAGTGCACCCTTAGCAAGTTTGTGGATGACACTAAGCTGGGTGGAAGTGTGGATCTGCTGGAGGGTCGGGAGGCTCCAAAGGGATCTGAACATGACATGAGGTTTAACAAGGCCAAATGCCGGGTCCTGCACTTGAGGCACAACAGCCCTGTGCAGTTACAGGAATGGCCTCAAGCTCCACCAGGGGAGGTTCAGGCTGGACATCTGAAGAAAATTTTTCACAGAAAGGGTCATTGGGCACTGGAACAAGCTGCCCAGGTGGTGCCAGGAGGTGGTTGAGTCACTATCTATGGGAGTATTTAAAGCATGGGTGGATGAGCTGCTGAGGGACATGGTTTAGTGACTGATAGGCATGGTTGGACTTTATGATCCTGCAGGTCTTTTCCAACCTAGTGATTCTGTGATTCTGTGATTTTTTTAGACCCTCCAGGGATGGAGACTCCGCCACTGCCCTGGGCAGCCTCTGCCAGTGGCTCACCACTGTTTGGGTAAAGAAGTTTTTTGTAATTTCCAATTGAAACCTTCCCTGGCACAATTTGAGACCATTTACTCTTGTCCCATTGCTTGGTACTTGGGAGAAGAGCCCAGCACCTACCTCATCACAACCTCATTTCTGGGAGGTGTAGAGAGTGATGAGGTTTCCCCTCAGCCTCCTCCAGTCTAAACAGCCCCAGGTCCCTCAGATGCTCCCAGAACCCCTGGGCTCCAGACCCTTCCCTAGCTCATTTTCAAGTTTCCAGACATGCTCCAGCACTTCAACATCTTCCTTGTACTGAGGGGCCCAAAACTGAACCCAGGATTCGGGGTGTGGCCTCACTAGCACCTAGCACAGGAGGACAATGCCCCCTCTACTCCTGTTGGATACACCATGGCTGATCCAAGCCAGGATGCTCTTGGCCTTCTTGGCCACCTGGGCCACTGCTGGCTCATGTCCAGCTGCTGTCAACCAGTACCCCCAGGTCCTTTTCCACTGGACAGCTTTCCAGCCACCCTTTCCCAAGCCTCGAATGTTGCATGGGGTTGTTGTTGCCCAGATGTGGGACCTGGCACTTGGCCTTCATCATCCCAACCTGTTGGCCTTAGCCCATCAATCCAGCCTGTCCAGGTCCCTCTGCAGAGCCTTCATGCCCTCCAGAAGATTGACACGCCCACCAAATTTCTTGTTTTCTGCAAATGGACTGAGGGAGCGCTCGATCCCCTTGTCCGGATCATGGATAAAGATATTAAACTGAACCAGCCCCAACACAGAACCCTGAGGAACACTCCTTGTGACTGGCTACCAGCAGGATTTAGCTCTATTAATCACAACTCTTTTGACTTGGCCACCCAGCCAGTTTTTCACCCAGTGAAGAGGATGTGTGTCATTCCACCTCTGGGAGTGCTGCCCTCACTCCTCCTGCTAGCCATGTGCCCTGTCAGCCGCAGCATCTCCCATTACCCTTTCAGGAGCTGTTGCACCCTCTGTGACCACACAAGTACCAGTCCAGTGGAGAGAAGGACACAGCTGGAACCTGGGGAAAGGGGCTGGGGCTTTGGCAGGGGTCCCTGTACTTACAGTCCACTTGCATCTTATGGGCCATTTCATGCACGTATTGGATCATATTACGTATAGAGAGTTTCAAGTGGGACTTCATCTTTGCCATATCACCCTCAGATGCAGCCTGGTGGGCCCAGGGCCAGTGGTAGTGGATGCTCCAGTCAGCAGGATCTATCACATAGATGGCCACGTCCCCCAGGAGTGCCACTGCGAACACCTCGGTGGAGCTGTAGTTGGTGAAGAGGCAGGTCTGGAGCAGCTGGAAAACCTGCAGCTCTGCAGGGAGAGAAGATGGGGATGGGAAGGGCTGCAGGAAAAGATGATTGAGGGGTAACAGGGGCTGCAGACTAGAAAAAAGGAAGATATTTTTTATGCTGAGAGTGGTGAAACACTGGCACAGGCTGCCCAGAGAGGTGAGAGATGCCCCATCCCTAAAAACATTCCAGGTCAGGTTGAATGGGGCTCTGAGCAACCTGATCTGGTTGAAGAAGTCCCTGTTCACTGCAGGGGGGGTTGGACTGGATGGACTTTACAGGACCCTTCCAAACCAAACCATTCTATGATCCTGTGCTAACTCACCCCATCCTATGTGGACCCTCAGCAGCCTGCATATGGCCCTGCCCAGGGTCTCCCCCAGGCATGTTTTCACTGGATTCACACCTACTTGTCTGATCAGGGTTGCTTTCCTGCCTGAACTTCCTCTGCCCCTGTTGCTCTTCTTCCTTCTCTATTTTACTTTTGACAAGGTATTTGTCTCCTGTACAGCATTTCAGGGACCTTGTCTCCTCCTCTCCCCACCTCCCTCCTGCCCAGCACCTGCTGCCTGGCTGTGCACAGTGGATGGTGGGCACCTCAGTGCTTGGTTGGGGCAGTGCACACCCCAGGAGAAGCACCTGTGCCAGGACCTGGCCCTGACAGAGAACTGCATGTGGGGCAGAAAACATGGAGGGGAGGGGAAAGGGCATTTAATAGAACCACAGCATCATAGAATCGTTAAGGTTGGAAAAGACCTCTAAGCTCATCCATTCCAACCATCAACCCAACACCACTGTGCCCACTAAACCATTTCCCAGAGTTCCATATCTACATGTTTTTTGACCCCTCCAGGGATGGAGACTGCACCACTGCCCTGGGGAGCCTCTGCCAGGGCTTCACCAGTCTTGTAGTAAAGAAATTTTTTGCTTGTCACTAGGGAGAAGAGCACAGCACCCGTCTTACACAACCTCCTTTCTGGGAGCTGCAGAGACCAATGAGGTCTCCCCTCAGCCTCCTCTTCTCCAGGCTAAACAGCCCCAGGGCCCTCAGCTGCTCCCAGAACCCCTGGGCTCCAAACCCTTCCCCATCTCTGTTCCCTTCTCTGGATGCACTCCAGCCCCTCAATGCCTTTCTTGGAGTAAGGGGCCCAAAATTGAACTCAGGATTCGAGGTGTGACCTCACCAGCACTGAGTCCCGCGGGACGATCCCTCCCTTGTTCCTGCTGGCCAAACCATGGCTGATCCAAGCCAAGATGTTGTTGGCCTTCTTGCCCACTGCTGGCTCACGTTCAGCCACTGTCGACCAGGGTAAAATTCAGAGAGTTTTGAACTGTCAAAACATTTATGTTTTCTTAGACTTAAGAATGCAATGCTCCCATGCACCATTTTTTTTCATCCACATTTTGGTGCTCTCTGGTGTTGGGAGCCCAAGGAGCCCAAACCCTGACAGGGGCAGGAGAGTAGCCCAGCTCAGAGGACAATGGCACATGCTGATGTCTGCTGCTCCCCCCCAGAGACGTGAGGCCTCAGAGGGTGTGCTGAAATCCTCTGTGTGACAGCAGCACCAGAACACCTTGCAGGTACAGCTTGCCAACAAACTAGAGGCTACTGGAAGGGGCACACAACACCACATGGAGCCGAGACCCTCCTGGTGTGCATGGGCTCCGTGAAAGAGGAAGGCACCTTTGGGAGAACTCCAACACCCCAAGCCTGACTGTGGAACCCCGGCCCCACTTCTGCTTGCATGCACAAGCCCTGGTGCTGGAGCCAGTGGGGCACAAAGCCCTGAACTGGAGGCAGGATCAGAGGGTGGGCAGGGACAGGGCACCTTTGGGTGCTGTGCGATTAGAGGGTGGTGGCTTTTTGAAGCTGGGGATCTTCTCCCCATGCAAGGGACAGTGGCCTGGCCATGCTTCCCCTGAGAAACCTGTGAGGTCTTCTGATAGGAAGGTGAGCGCAGTTGGGGTGAGCCAGGGCTCCCACTTACCCTTTGGGCCTGCCCATATCCCAGGGAGGAGGAAGGGGAGAAAGAAGAAGAGGAGGAAGTGAGGGGGCTGCATGGTGGTGAAGCAAGGCTGGCGCCGGATCAGCAGCGACTGCAGGAGGAAGAAGCACCCGTGGGGTCCCACACTTCCACCCCGCCCCGAAGTCACAGCGGGTTGCACCAATGGGACCAGTGCAAATATGTTGGGGAGGGCCCCAGCGGTCACGAGCTAGGGGCTGGGGATGTGTAGGAGGGAGAAAAGCTGAAATTAGGTCTTGAACATGAAAATGCTGTGACAGGCTGGGGCTGAGGAGAGCCCAGCTGGGAAGAGAGGGCAGAGAAAACGAAGCCCAGGAAACAGCAGTAGGAAAAAACATGTGCTTGAGGACCTGAGCTGTCCCCCACGATGGTACCCGGTCCCTTTCCTCATTCTTATGGAACGCATTTTGATAGGAATGGTTGGACTCGATGATCCGGTGGGTCTCTTCCAACCTGGTTATTCTATGATTCTATGATCAGTTCTGATGGAAGTGCTGATAGCTTTTGGGTTCCAGTCCTGACTGGGGAAAGACAGCTGCGTGGGGAGAAGGGCAGCTTTCCCACGCCTTGGCACCTCCAGCCAGGCTTCTCCTGCGCTGCTTGCCCAAGGGTCTCCAGGGGGAAGGTAATAAGCAGTTTCTGCCTGGCTCATGACTGTGGGAACAGTACTGGGTCGAATATGAAATGCCATCTTCTTTGGATGAACTGTGTAAAACATTTTGTTAAAAGGCTCCATGTTTAAAAATATTAAGAACAAAAAGATCGTTAAAAATACAGAGCATTTCTGCCTCTTATTTTAAGTTCAAAGCTTGGGGGAAAGTGTTTTTCTAGAGTTAACTACAGCTTTGCATATAAACATTTATGACAATGCCCTATGTAATACAGAGCCAACCACAGACTCTGGACAAACAGGATTGATTAATTTTCAAGCGGTATATGCAGCTCTTTTTGTATAAAAGGGACAGAGACACTTCTGGAACTTTCACTGCAGAGTCTTTGCCACTGTCCAGCTTCTGGGTGAAGGAAATCTTGCCACACTGCGGAGTCACATTCTTGAGGCTCAGAGTGTAAAACCAATCACGATTCTGTGTCTGACCCAGAACTGCTTTCTCAGCTGATTTCTATTTGTAGAGGCAGCAAATTATCCAATCGACTCTTTTTTTTGCAGGGACTGTTCTTTTTCCTTAATAAGAGCACCCCAAACTCACTGGAGCTCTGACTCCTGTTCCACTGGAGATGCTACAGAGTTTTCAGGTTCATCTGAAGTCTTTTCTTGTGTCTTCAGAGCAGACCCTAAATGGGTCCATAAACTACCTAATCAGATGAAACCCAAACATTTTTGTAGAAAGAGACAGGACTAAGAGGAATTCTGAAAGAAGTCTGAGGAACCCAGGCTAAATTCACTGTCTTTTTAAAGTCCTCACCCCGCTCCAGGTGTAGCAACAGGAATGGAGGGCCCTGCTTTGTTCCCATTGTCACTGGTGTCCAGTGCTGGAGGGACAATAGAGTAACCACAGATGACCTCACCCTCACCATGTCACCTGCCCACTGCTCCTCCCTGGCTGAACTTCGGTGCCTCCCCTCCCCCTGCAGTTTCTCTTCCTCTTTCCTGGGGTCCCTGTGCTGGTGGTGACGGCAGAACCGAAACCACAGCGATGGAGAAGTTTTAAGGGGTGCCTCCCAGTGACCTCTGAACACCAAACCCCTTCCCTTCCATGGAACTGTCTCACAGAGATGCCGTGGTGGCCTCGTGGGTCCAATGGTCCCATGGTCCCAATGGGACCACCCATGGGATGGTTGAAGGCCACCTTGAGCACAGTGATCATGGAATATCAGAGCTTTGATTCTCAGAGAAATGAAGAGAGAGGTCAGCAGAATGGCCACCTTGGACAGCTGGAGGGCGGACTTCGGCCTCTTTAAGAGCCTGGGCAACAGAGTCCCCTGGGGAAGCAGCCCTGAAGGGGGCAAAGGAGTCCGTGAAGGCCGGACAGTCTTCAAGGAGGAAGAATGAAAGGCACAGGTCAGGCTGTCCCCATGTGTCGGAAGGTGAGTTGGTGGGGAAGAGCCTGGCCTGGCTGAACAGAAAGGAACACAGGAAGAAAGAAGAGTTCATGACTTTTTGCCCCACTGTGAGGGCCCAGCACCTCAGGAGGAATACACAGGTGTTGGAAGGTTCTGCAGGGAGAAAGTTAGGCGGCAAAAGCCCAACCAGGACTGAATCTGGCTCCTGTGGTAGAGAAGAATAAGAAATGTTTCTATAAATATATCAGCAGCAAATGGAGGCTGAGGAGTATCTCCAGCCTTGAGTGGATGCAGGGGGAAACATAGTGACAATGGCAGAGGAAAAGGATGAGGAACTGAACTCCTTCTTCGCCTTTGTCTTTCATAGTCAGAGCAGTTTTTCTTGGGGTACCCAGCACCTTGAGCTGGGAGACACATGGGGAGCAGAATGGAGCCCCAGTAATCCACAAGAGAGTGGTTAACGACCTGCTGCTCCACCTGGACTCACACAAGTCTACAGGATGGGATCCACTCGAGAGTACAGAATGAGCTGATGGAAGAGCTTACCATGCCAGTCTCCATCCATGGTCCTGGCTGAGTGGGGAGGTCCTAGCTAACTGGAGATCAGAAAATGTGGTGCCTGTCTATAAGAAGGGCCAGGAGGAGGATCCAGGGAACTCCAGACCTGTCAGCCTAGCCTCAGTGCTGGGAAAGATTTTGGAGTAGAACATCCTGAGGCATCTTGAACATCTTGTCCAGGATAACAATGTGATCTGGCCCAGTCAGCGAGCCAAGTCCTGCCTGAGAACCTTGATCTCCTTCTATGACCCAGTGACCTACCTGATGGATGAGGAATAGACTATGGATGTTGTCTACCTGGATGTTTGTAAGGCCTTTGACAGCATTTCCCACAGCATTCTCCTGGAGATACTGGCTGCTCATAGTTTGGATGAACATGCTTTTTGCTGGGTAAAAACTGGCTGGATGGTCAAGCTCAGAATATTTTGGTGAGTGGAACAAAATCCCATTGGTAGCCAATCACAGGTGGTGTTCCCTGGCACTGTGTGTTGGCACCTGTTCTGTTCAATATTTTTATCCATCATCTGGATGAGGGCATCAAGTGCTCCCTCAATCAGAAATTTGGTGGGAATGTCCATCTGCTGGAGGGCACAAAGACTCTGCAAAGGGACCTGGACAGGCTGGATTGATGGGCCAAGGCCAACAGAATGGGGTGATGAAGGCTAAGTGCTGTGTCCTGCATCTGGGCCACAACAACCCTGTGCAACATTCCAGGTTTGGGGAAGAGTGGCTGGGAAGTTGCCTGGCAGAAAGTAACCTGGGGATGCTGGTTGACAGCAGCTGAACATAAGCCAGCGGTGACAAATGCCAGCACCATCCTAGCTTGTACCAGCCATGGTGTGGCCAGCAGGAGTAGAGAAGGGATCATCCCCTGTGCTTGGTGCTGGTGAGGCCATACCTTGAATCCTGGCTTTAGTCTGAGACGCCTCACTCCAAGAAAGGCATCGAGGGGCTAGAGCGCATCTGGAGAATGAGAAAAAAACTGGGGAATGGTCCTGAGCACAGGGGTTCTGGGAATGGCTGAGGGCCCTGGGACTGTTTAGCCCGGAGAAGAGGAGGCTGAGGGGAGACCTCATCACTCTGCAGCTCCTGGAAAGGAAGTTTTGCTGAGTTGGTTACTGGGCTCTTCTCCAAAGAAACAAGTGACAGGATGAGAGAAAATGGCCTCAAGTTGCACCAGGAGAGGATTAGATTGGAGGTCTTTTCCAACCTAATTGAGTTTGTGATTCCATGATTCTATGCAACTTTCATCCGTCAGCGAAAGCTGGGAGAGATACATCACTGCTCCTCCTGCAGCAAGGTCCTGGAGCTCTGTGGTGCTGATAGGTGGGTCTGGTTGTCACGGAAATTCAGTCCTGCCCACAGCACTGTGGGTCGAGGGGTTGGCTGAGGCAGAACTAGCCATGGCAGACGTGGGGTGGCTGTGGTCCCAGGTCAGCCAGGTTTTCTCCCGGCTCAGCTGGTGCAGCCAGAGCCTGTTCTGTGAGATCGTGCTGGGAACCTGCCCTGTGCAATCTGCCCTTTTAATGATGCACATTCCTCTGTGTGGCTGATGGACAGCACAGAGTAAATTCCCTCCTGAGCCTGTCTGAATGCCGCCATCTCGGATGGGAGACTGGCTTCTTTTTGCTCCTTACCTGGGAGCCTTGGAGGCATACGGCTTATTTGGTACGGTCTCCAAGTGAGGACTGAAGATCTTTATTAAACAAAAACAATCCCTTTTGTAGCCCTGCCTCTTTGAGGAAGTGCCTTTCCGCTTGCCCAAACAGATCAGTTATGCTTTCTTGTTTTCAACCTTGCAAAATCTGTTTTTAGCAGAATTATCTACAGCTCTTGGCAACAACCGGGGGTCTGCGGTCTCCTCCTTTCTGTATCCCACGGTCTCTTGCCCACCAAGGCAATAATATCTTTATCGGTTTTGGTTAACAAATCACCACCTGGCCCCACAGGGGCAATTTACCCCTATGTGCACAGTTGTTTATTTAAATGAGGTTTGTAAGAACGTGTTTGTAGATGCACAAACACACTTGTACTTGGTCTGGTTTTTTTCCCACTTTGGTGTTTCCTTCAATCAGCACCAATAATTCCATGGTGTCCCAACTTCCATTGGCATCTGGGCAAAACCTCCCCGAGCCCATCCAAATCATACAATCGTGGAATCATTAAGGTTGGAGAAGTCCAAGCATGAGGAGCGACTGAGAGAGCTGGGGTTGTTTAGCCTGGAGAAGAGGAGGCTGAGGGGAGACCTCATTGCTCTCTACAACTACCTGAAAGGAGGTTGTGGAGAGGAGGGTGCTGGCCTCTTCTCCCAAGTGACAGGGGACAGGACAAGAGGGAATGGCCTCAAGCTCCGCCAGGGGAGGTTTAGGCTAGACGTTAGGAAAAAATTCTTTACAGAAAGGGTCATTGGGCACTGGAACAGGCTGCCCAGGGAGGTGGTTGAGTCACCTTCCCTGGAGGTGTTTAAGGCACGGGTGGATGAGGTGCTGAGGGATATGGTTTAGTGTTTGATAGGAACGGTTGGACTCGATGATCCGGTGGGTCTCTTCCAACCTGGTTATTCTGTGATTCTGTGATTCTGTGATTACCCCAACACTACCATGCCCACTAAACTACGTCACAAAGTGCCACAGCTACACACTTTTTGCACCTCTCCAGGGGGTTCAAATTGCTCAAATAGAATAGTGTACACCAAATTATTTGCCCCCAGTTTTGTCATTCCCTGGTCTGTGTGCATCCTGCAGCCCCGATAGATTAGGTGGCAACTCCCTGATGTGTAGAGAGGATGCCCGTTCCAGCTGGCAGGAGTCTTAAGGGGTGGTTTCATAGAATCATAGAATTGTGAAGGTTGGAAAAGACCTGTAAGCTCATCTGACCAAACATCAGCCTATCCCCACTGTGCCCACTAAACCCTGTTCTTAAGTGCCACAGCTACACATTTTTTGAACCCTTGCAGGGATGGAGACTCCACCACTGTCCTGGGCAGTCTCTGCCAGTGCTTCACTGCTCTTTCAGTAAAGGATTTTTTCATAGTATCCAATCTAAACCTCCCCGGCACAACTTGCGACCATTTCCTCTCATCCTATCACTTGTTTCTTGGGGAATCCCTAGAAAAGGCACGTGGTCTTAGAGAAAACATGATTTTTTTATTTCACTTTGCACATATCTGTAACTCCCCCGAGTTACATTAGAGTTCCAGTGTTACTCATCACTTTGCAGAATGGTTTGTGGCCAGGTGCTGTTGTCTCCATGGAACAATTCTGTCTCAGCACAAGTATTTCTGGAATAGGGTTAATAAAGGCAAATTTTAGGAAAGGGCACTGGAAGGTAGAAGGAGAAGGGGCCAGCTTACCACCTACTGACAAAAGTGTTACTCTATGAGGATGGGGGGACATCGCCTCTGGCCACTAGTGTGCCCTGAAGAGCCTCAGTGGGTGCATGGGGCAATATCATGAGGTGAGAGGTGATCGCCAGTAGCAGGTGAAGAAGGTTCAGACTGCATCCTTGTCTGCTTAGCAAATAGAAGCAGGTCATGCCAGCCCAGTTTCCAAGGTGACGATCTTGCATTCAGCAGTGTCCAGCATTTTGTCACAGCAGGAAAAGGGAGAGTTTTTGTCCTTTGAGGCTGGTGGAAGGAGTCACATGTTGCTGGCTCCCTTCTGGGCTAAGCTTCATTGCTCAGGATGGAGTTCCTGGACTCTGATTCCAACTGCTCATGCTTTCTGAAATGAAAGGGTGCTCATGGATGCTCCATGGAAGGCTCCAGGGGACACAGCCAGCAGCAGGCAGGGTGGAACAGGAGCTTTCCTGCCAAAGTGCCGCACTCCCCTGGAGCATCTACTCCTCTACCACCGCTGCTCTGTGGGGCAGAAAGGGCCTCACCTCCGTCTCCATACCCACAGCACCACGATGGCAGCCAAAGACACAGCTGCCAGCAGCCCGGCCCCAAGCCCTGCAATCAGCACCACATCGGTGTTCCCTGAGAAACACAAGCAGAGGCTGCTGTGAGCTTTCTCAGCTTTGCTCCATTCTGTGGGGCAGGGCGGCTCAGAAGCCCCATCACCACGGTTGGCACCTACCCCATGGGATGAGGAGGCTGCGGCTGCCCAGGCTGCGGTGGCGCACACGGCAGGCGTAGCTGTGCCCATCCTGTGGGGCCACAGCCAGGACGCTGCGGAGCTGGTAGGTGAGGTCGGCGTTGGGCAGGATGGCGCTGGTGTTGAGCTCTGGGCCTGGTGGCACCTCCTGGCCATCCCGCAGCCAGGCCACGTTGATGGGCCGTGGGTAGAAGCCGGTGACGCGGCAAACCAGCAGGAGCTGGGCTGGGCTGGGCGTGCGGGCAAAGACTGTGGCCACGGGTGGCACTGGGGGACAAGAGCCAAGGGGTGAGAGGAGCCCTAGTGGGGCACCTTTAGGGCACCGTTTGTCCCCAGTGTGTGGGGAGTTTTGGGCTGCTGTGCCAGGGTTGGAGTGGTCTCACCTTGTCTCTCCAGAGCTGCCTTCCCATAATGCAGTAACAACTCCATGTCGTCAACACAGGTGTCGTTAAAGAGGAAGTCCACCAACTCGCTGAAGGCAGTGTAGTTTTGGAGAACAGCCTGGACATACCGTGACAGGTCAGTGTCTTGGGAGAGGAGCCAAGTGGCATTGTCCACGTTGAAGCTGAGGAAGTCCTGGCCATTGTAGCCCACATAAGCAAAAGCACGGGAGGTCCTGTTGGGGTAGAGTTCACAGCCCGCAGTGCATTGGGCCACAAAGGGGTCTGGGGAGGCAAAGAGGAGAGAGAAGGTGCATGAGGAGCTGGTGCTGCCTTGCTGTGGATGCAGTCAGCATCTCCTCTGCAGCCTAGCACTGCCAGGTCCTTCCCCACTTCTCAGATGCTGTTCAGAGAGGAGGCACAGAGAAGGCTGGGTACTCACAGGGCACATCCTTCTGCATGGCACCTTCATTGATCAAGTGGTGGAACTTCCGCAAATAGATCTTGATCATGTTATCAATGGTTTCCCAGTCACTGCGGGGCAGGGCTGGGCGCACCCAGGGTTGGTAGAAGCGGATGGCCCAGTTGTGCTTATCGAGAGAACCAAGTTCGATGTCTTCCAGCATGCCCAGTCCCTCTGTTTCCACGAAGGAGGTGTTTTGGAAAGTGGTGGTCTGGAGCAGTCGGACAGTGAAGGCCTCTACAATAGACAGGAGCTGACAGGGAGGCATGCGAGTGCGAGGAGAGGGCTGGGGAAAGCAGAGGGTCTGAGGATCCTCAGGGCTGGAGGGACCTGAGGGCCCCCTAGGATTCCTGCATCCTTGACAGCCCCAGCTCTCACCCCTGCACCTGCTAGGGAGGAGGCATGGAGCCAGGGGACAAGGAAGGGTGAGAAGGCAAGGGCCCAGAGCAGGTGGGGAGCAAGAATCCCTTCACCTGTGGGGTCCCATGGAGGCATGGAAGGAGATGGGTGTGTGGCAGAGCTCCGACTTACCCTCCAGGTCTGCCCATGTCCCAGAGAGAAGAACGTAAAGAAGAAGGAGAAGGAGACGGCGGTGAGGGGGCTGCATGTTGCCAGCAGCAGCGCCTAAGGATGCGGCAGGAGAAGGAAGGGATTGTGAGAAATGGGGCTGCACACTTCTCCTCAGGATGGCTCTGCCCAGGCAACTCTACTGGTGCCAGTGGTCTTGGCAGCCAATGGGGTGGCACTGAGGTTTGGGGAGGGCCCTGAGGTTCCCCCTTGGGCTAGGCTGAGGCACCCTTAGCATGGCTGAGTGCTGGGGGAATTTGGGGTGAGTAAGGGCATTGCAGTGGCTGCAGGAGGTGTCCCTCCTGGCCACGGCAGCATCTGGACAATCAGGGCAGTGCAGGTGACCCGACCCCTCTTTTCTACCCCTGTTACAGGTTGAGGGGCCACCTGGCCTTGGGCTGCATACACTGTCCCTGGCAGGAATGCTCCTCACTGCCACTTGTGGCTGGCACATCTGGCTCTGCACAGCACAGACAACTCCCTCTGCTCCATGCTGCTTTGCAGAGGAGGCCAACCATGTTCCCAGAGCTTGGCTGCATGCCTGGGCTCCTTTTGCCCCTAGGGCTGGACGCTGGCCCCGTGCTGATGTAACCTGGCCATCCTGTGGCTGAATAATGCTGATGGGCCATGAGCAGAAGCCAGTGATGTAGCAAACCAGCCGGAGTGGAGCTGGGCCAGTTGTGCAGGTGAAGACTGTGGCCATGGTCGGCGCTGGGGAGGAGAAAGAGGAAAGCGGGTGATTGTCCCAACCCCTTGGCACTGCTGGCCTGGTCCTGGGGAAGGAGCTCCCATGGAGGAGGTGATGAGCAGTGCCCGCCTGGCCTACGGCTACGGGGTCAAGGGTGGGTGCAGGCAGGGCTGGAGGATGTGGTTCCTCCAGAAGTTCCTCTTGGGGCTCAGGCAGTGGAAGGGCTGGAGTAACTGGAGCGGGGGAGTCTGTGAGGGGGACATGGGCTGTGGGGCCAGGAAGGGACTACATCCCACTGGAAGTCATCAGATACTTAAAGCAGGAGTACTTGGCCAGACAGGATCCCCAGTCTGTGACACAGAGTGATGGTCCCACCACAATGAAGCCCATCCTGGGGGCTGCAGTGGATGAAGAGCCCCCATTTCCATGGAGCTCCATCTACACTGTGGGGCCTGGGACCTGTTTCTCTGCCTCCCTGCACCGCACAATGCTGAGGAGTTTCAACTCAAGTTTGTGTCCAGCAGGTCCAGGGAGGTTATTCTCCCTCTGGACTTGGCCCTGGTGAGACCGCTCCTCGAATCCTGTGTTCAGTTCTGGGCCCCTCACCACAAGAAGGATGTTGAGGCTCTGGAGTGAGTCCAGAGAAGAGCAACAAAGCTGGTGAAGGGGCTGGAGAACAGGCCTTATGAGGAGCGACTGAGAGAGCTGGGGGTGTTTAGCCTGGAGAAGAGGAGGCTGAGGGGAGACCTCATTGCTCTCTACAACTACCTGAAAGGAGGTTGTGGAGAGGAGGGAGCTGGGCTCTTCTCCCAAGGGACAGGGGACAGGACAAGTGGGAATGGCCTCAAGCTCCACCAGGGGAGGTTTAAGCTGGATATTAGGAAAAAGTTTTTCATGGAAAGGGTCATTGGGCACTGGCAGAGGCTGCCCAGGGAGGGGGTTGATTCACCTTCCCTGGAGATGTTTATAGGACAGGTGGATGAGGTGCTGAGGGGCATGGTTTATTGATGGATGGGAATGGTTGGACTCGATGATCCAGTGGGTCTTTTCCAACCTGGTGATTCTATGATATGATTCTAACTCCCATAAACTCCCCCAGGAGCTGAGCCTGGCACTCCCTGACTTTGCTACTGTCTTTGGTGGGGAGCTCCATCCTCCTTCCCAAATGCCCACACCCCACAGGTGCAGGACAGGAATGGAGGGCCCTGCTTTGTTCCCATTGTCACTGGTGACCAGTGCTGGAGGGACAATACAGTAACCACAGATGACCTCACCCTCACCATGTCGCCTGCCCACTGCTCCTCCTTGGCTGAACTTCGGTGCCTCCCCCTGCAGTTTCTCTTCCTTTTTCCTGGGGTCCCTGTGCTGGTGGTGACGGCAGAACCGAAACCACAGCGATGGGGAAGTTTTAAGGGGTGCATCCCAATGACCTCTGAACACCAAACCCCTTCCCTTCCATGGAACTGTCTCACAGAGACGCTGCGGTGGCCTCGTGGGTCCGGAAGTGGCACCAATGGTCCTACTGGTCAACCCAATGCTCCCCTTGGCATTACCCAAGGGATGTCCAGCCATGCCACCTTAATGTCCATGTGTGCTCTGGCAGGACCACTTACGCTGGGATCAGAAGAGAGTGTTTGGCTAGTGGGCTAGCAAAGTACAGCCACGGGGTGCAGTTAGGGGTGAGGTAGGGGGACATCTGTCCATGCAGTCCTGTGAGGTGACCATGTGTCCTTGCAGGCATAAAGATTCCAGTATTGTGTGTATGCCGGGGCAAGTGGCCGATGCCTTGGTACACCTGCAATATTAGTGGCAAGCACAGAACAAACGGCCGATGTTCTTGTGCTTTGCTGGCTTGCTGAGACCTTGGAATCTTTATTAAAACCTGTGGGTTAATAGGAAAGGAATGCACTAGGCAGAAAACATTAAGATAAGGGGCACATCTGTGGAAAACAGGAGGTTGCAATCTGTTGCTGTACTGCGGGATTCTCACGGGTGGAAATTCACTGAGATGGCTGTTACTGGACACAGAGGGACTATATAAGGTTTGCACCCTCTCAATAAAGTTGATCTCGATTGTTGCCTCATCGATGGGGTCCGTGCCTTAATCGCTACATGTCCTCACTTCTCACTGAGCAGCAGGCAGGTCCTTGTTGGGCCCTGCTTGTGCAGGTCCACGTGGGGTCACTCCCCTGCCCCTTTCCAGTCTCCACTGCCCTGATTACCATCATGGGTTGCAGTTATTTCCTTGGATGCAGTAGCAGTGCCATGGGAGGCTGTGCTTAGAACATAGCTGCTTATTTTGGCCTTAGCCCTTAAACCTTCCTTCTGCTGGTTCTCCCTTTTTGCTTGTTCCCTTTGCTTCACAATAGGTCCTCTGTGGTCCACAGTCCCTTTGGGAAGCACCTTTTCTGGCTTAGGCACAGTCTCTTTGGGGTGTCCCTGCTTTTCCATGCAGCACCTCCTGCTGCTCTGACCACACTGTTCCTTTTGCTTGTTTTACTTTTCTTTCCTAAATGCATTGTCACACAAGTGCCACAAACTCCTCTTGTTCAAAGGAGTAGAGCTGAACAGAACCAGGCAGCATCTGCAAAGGGCACTTCAGGACCTCCTTCCTCAGAGGTCCCCCTGGTAGCTTCCTCCTCCGCTCCCAGACAAAACCTTTCCAAGTATTCCCAATATGATTCCTTACTGAAGCACAACTGCAATGGCTTGAACTGGACAACTGAGTTTTTATTGGAGTTGGTGCATTCTCGTGGTTGAGCCCCAGGCCAGCTTGATCAGCAGCCAAAACACAAGCAGTTGGACTTCCAACTCCCTTTTCCTCAACCCCCAGGGAAAGAGGAATAGGAAATGAGAGGAAAAAACTTGCGCACCAAAACTGAAACTAAAATAGTTCTAATGAATAATAAGGAAAATGCTATTAACAAGAAAATAATAAAATATGTACAGATGTATGAAGTTGCCCCCCTCTTCCCCACCCAATGATTCTGTCGCCACTGATGCTGCAGAGCAGGCACAGGGAAGGGCCCGGGCTAGGAGGGAGCTGGGTTCAGGAATGGGATTCAGGAACACGTGGATCCGAGATCAGGGCAAACAGACAGACAAGGTCCTCACTGGATGTTTGCCGTCAAAGAAGACGGCTTGCCTCTTGTGTTTTCTCAGTTTTATCCCGAGTGTGATATACATGAGACAGAATCCTCTGTTGGTCAGGTCAGGTCACCTCCCTGCAGGTGCCACCCTTTCCCTCCCCTTTCCCTTACGGCTCCACCAGCTCTGGGATGGCCTTGGTTTCCACAGGAATAAGTGTAAGCTCTGTACTTTCTGCATCCCAGTGTGATCACTGCTAGAAAGACACCCTGTCTGAAGCAATGCACTAAGCTTTCAGAACATGAAGTTACTTATATGAGACCGAGCTGAAGTTAGAAAACTAGTTCCACTTTATCTCAAACCAGAACAGGCATATTCACCACAGTAGGACAAAAGTTGCATTTATGAGGGACTGCAGTGCACTTCTGCCTTTCTAATTTAGCTTGAGGACGCTCGTTGATAACAGCTGTCGTTAAGTAATGGATAAGAAAACTGGACATAACCCCAACTCCACTTAGAAACTGCTTTTAAGTGAGAATACTGTCCTCGGCTCCCCTCTGTGTGACACAGGAACTCTGCTGCAGCTGTGTCTCTGCAAGTCCTGTATCTCCTTATTCCTGACATCAGTCCTGTCCTGTTGACTTCACTGGACCAATTGTCACTGCAAATTTGCTGGGTAGTTTCTGGACTCCTGGCTGATCCTGGTTACAATCACCAGGCCTGATTCTCACCTTGAGTTTGCTAATTTGACTTCCTGGCTCCTTGTAGGTGATGTAGCCACCTTCCTCCCTTGTGAAGAAAACATTTCTTCACAAGATCTCGTCTCAACCTCCTCTCTTTCAGCTGAAAATCATTCCCTCTTGTCCTATCCCTGCACTTGCGGATCAAGAACCCCTCCCCAGCTTTCCTGGAGCTCTTTTCAGTACTAGAAGCTGCTCTAAGGTCTCACCAGAGCCTTCTCTTCTCTAGGCTGAACAAATCCAACTCATAAAACAAGCCCTCATATGGGAGGTGCTACAGCCCTTGGATCATCTCCATGGCCTCCTCTGGACAGACTCCAACAGCTCCATGTCCTTCCTGTGCTGGGGACTCCAGAACTGAATGCAGGGCTCCAGGGCAGGGGTCTCACCAGAGTGGAGCAGAGGGGCATGCTCTTTCAAAATAGATTCTGTGAACTGATGAAGTATATTTTCCTTTCCTGATTGCATGTGCTGTACCATATTCATGGTGACCAGCTACCCAGGAACCTATATATATATATATATGACCATTCCTCCAATTAGCCAGAGATGAATCAGAAAGAAGTAAGATGCCTGCATTATGAGGGATAAATAGTTTATATCTTGTTTCCTCCTTGATATCTCAGAAATATGGTTCTTCATAAATTTTAGGCTGGGATTCACCTTATCTAATTTTTGACACATTCCAGGTAAATACCGACATGTAGAAAAGGCACTCAAAGAAGCAAGCACCTCCGTGTGCCATTCCACTGCCCTGTTTTAAACTACTGCATTTGGCAGAGCAGATACTTAACCAGTTGTCCACCAGTTTTTAAGGGAACCAAGGGTGAACAGCTGACATGTAGACATTCTGTCTGCCTGCATGTCCTTGATTAATCCTTTCCTCTGTTATAGGTGGTAGGATGGGATTCCTTTCCCTAACTGTGAACATTAAGATGCACACTCTTACCTGACAGAGTTTCCAGATGCTGTTTTAGAACGGTGCAGGCTTCCTGAATGTCTTGTTTCATACTTGGTACTGTGGTGATGGGGTGGATGTCTGAGAAAAGCATGTTTAGTCTTCTGTATCTTTTCTAAACTTACCATGGACCATACCCAAGATTTCTACCATGTGGCCATCTTTCTGTTGCTATGTTTTTAGCCACCTTTTATGGCCAACAGGAAACAAGTTATTTCTAGGCATCCAGGGATCTGTACGTTCTGGTAGAGAGCAAGTTGAACACAAGCCAGCAGTGCCCTGGCAGCCAAGAGGGCGACCGTGTCCTGGTGTGCCTGCCACATGGCATCGCCAGCCCGGTGAGGGAGGGGATTGTTCCACTCTGATCCTCACTGGTGCAGCCCCACCTTGAGCACTGGGGGCAGTTCTGGGCACCACAGGATAAAAAGGACCCGAAGCTACTGGAGAGCCTCCAGAGGAGGGAACAGAGTTGGCGAAGGGTTTAGAGGGGAAGCTGTGTGAGGAACAGCTGAAGTCACTGAGTCTGTTCAGCCTGAAGAAGAGGAGAATGAGGGGAGATGTCCTTGTGCTCTGCAGCTTTCTCACAAGGGGAGGAGGAGGAGCAGGCACTGAGCTCTTCTCTCTTCATGACCAATAATAGGACCCAAGGGAATGGCAGGAAGATGTCAAGATGAGTTTATGAAAGGCAGGTCCTGCCAAACTGACCTGATCTCCTTCTATGACAATGCGACTTAATGAACAAGGGAAAGGCTGTGGTTATAGTGTACCTAGATTTTAATTAAGCCTTTGACATCGTTTCTCACAGCATTCTGCTTGAGAGACTGGCTGCCCTTGGCTTGGATAGGTGTTCCTTCTGCTGAATAAAACAGTAGCTGGATGGCTGGGCCCAAAGAGTGGTGTCCTCCAGTTGGAGGTTGGTCACAAGTGATGTCCCCCAAGGCTCAGTGTTGTTTCCAGTTCCGTTCAATATCTTCATCAATGGTCTGGATGAAGGGATTCAGTGCATCCTTAGTAAGCTCACAGATGACACTAAGCTGGGCAGAAGTGTCAATCTCCTTGAGGATAGAGAGGCCCTGCGGAGGGATCTGAACAGGCTGGATTGATGTGCTGCGACCAATGGTATAACGTTCAACAGGGCCAAGTGCCGGGTCCTGCACTTGGGGCACAACAACCCCATACAGTGCTACAGGCTTGGAGAGGAGTGGCTGGAAAGCTGTCTGGAAGAGAAAGACCTGGTGGTGTTGGTTGACAGCTACTGAACATGAGCCAGCAGTGTGCCCAAGCAGCCAAGAAGGTCAATGGCATCTTTGCCTGTATCAGAAACGGTGTGGCCAGCAGGAATAAGAGAAGGGATTTTGACCCTGCACTTGGCGTTGCTGAGGACGCACCTTGAATCCTGGGTTCAGTTTTGGGCCCCTCACCACAAGAAGGACATTGGGGGGATGGAGAAGGGCAACAAAGCTGGTGAAGGGGCTGGAAAACAAACCTTGTGAGAGACAGCTGAGGGAACCAGGGCTGTACAGTCTAGAGAAAAAATGTAGGCTGAGGGGAGGCCTTATCACTGTCTACTTCTATCTGAAATGAGGTTGTAGCGAGGTGAGTGCTGGCCTCTTCTCCCAAGTAACAAGTGATAGGATGAGAGGAAATGGCTTCAAATTGCGCCAGGGGAAGTTTTAAATCTCTGGAGGAATTTAAAATATGGGTAGAAGTGCTTAGGGATGTGGCTCACTAGTGGCAGGTATGGTTGGAATCGATGAACTCAAAGGCCTTTTCTAACCAAACAATTCTATAATTCTGTGTGCTAGAGGAGGGTTAGGTTGGACATTAAGAAAAGGTTCTTCCCCCGGAGGATGGTGGAGCACTGGAAGCAGTCACGGCCCCAAGCATGACAATATTCCAGAAGCATTTGGCCAGCATCCTTGAGCACAGGGTGTGAATGGGGGGGTTATCCTATGCAGGGACAGGAGTTGAACTCGATGATCCTTGGGGATCCCTTCCAACACAGGACATTCTATGATTCTATGATTCTTCTAATTTCATGTTACCTGAAATGCAAATTAACATAATCCTGGAAGTATCCATTTAATTCTTCTTGCTAAGTCTGTTCAGAATATCTTGCAACAGAAGAGAAATAGCCATTTCTTACAGGTCATAGAAAGGCATGGTTTTCATAAACTTTGAACACGGTCACAAATTATAGCTCTGTATAAGGACTAAGGCAGAGTTGTGAGTGTGGATGAAACGTCACAGCGATACCTAAAATCCTGGCAAATAAAACTCTCTAAGACTTGTTCTGGAGTTTTAGAAAGCAAACATCCTTTATCAGGCCTGGGCAACATGCAGGAATGATCTCCATCAATCATGTGCAACGAGACAAAGGCTGTTACAGAATATATTTCCCATTTACATGCATATGTATAAATTTTCATAGAGATCTTATGCATAGTCTATTACTTTCCAAGTCTAATTTTAATGTTATGAAACTTCTCAACAGTCAAAACTCTTGCTAATTTGGAGCTGGCTCCATCTCTCTGCTTGGCCTTGGATTTAAGATAGATGAAAACTCCTAACAGAGGTGATTACGGAAGAAGAGACATCTGTTCAGTGCAGAGAATACTGAACACAAGACATTATCATCTTCAAGGAACAAACAATGTCTAGAAAACACCATTTTAAAGATAACATGCTGTCAGAGGGATATTCTATGTAACTTTCAAAAAACCACAACTGCCTAGATGTAACTTAACTGTACTTTAGCCTAACTAAAAATATTTCACTTTGAAAATTTCATTCACCACTTTGCCTGGGAATGAAAAGGCTGGTGATTATGAATACTGGTTTTGTGAGTGAGTCTGACTGACATATAAGAAATGCAGAGATGCAATAATTGATGCACAACTTTTCCACATAGCATAGCTGTAAAGAAATTCTCATCTTTTTAACTTCATCTACAACAAAGATTCTCTTTTCCTGCACTGTTTCTCCTTGGTTTGTATATAGGTATCTACTATATTTTTTCTTCTGTTTAAGGCATTGAAATTAAGTCATGGCTAAATTTTCTGGTTTACTTCAGCACTAAGAAGCACAAATGCCCACACTGAATGCTGATATATGCTTTCTGTGGCTTTCTGAACCTCAGAGCGGGACTTCATAGCAGTGTAGAAGTGAGCTGTCTTCCCAGGCTTACTGTGCATGAGAGGGTGATTCCATCATTAGCATTGATGGAGTACAGGCCTGTTACGGGGGTTATGCATCTGCTACCGTGTCCATGTTAGGAATAATGCAGGTGCCACTTCAGCAGGGCTCAGCCCCAGGTTCCTGCCTGAAGATGAGTCACCAATCTGCTGAGTAAATAAGCAGTTTATTTATCCAATATGAAGAGCAGCTCGAGCTGGGAACCTCCAAAGAGGGACCTCTACTGCAGATCATACACCCCAGTAATAATTGTTTCACGCATCACCCAATTCCAATCACTTAATTCTGGCTGGTGCTCTCTTGATTTCTTATTGGTTTTCTTGATCACTGGTCTGACCACCTTCTGAAATTACCTCATTCTTCTGGAATTGTTTCCTTTGTCCTTTTCTTCTTCATTCTGCTCACATATGCTGGTTTCAGTGAGTTCTGCATCTGCAGCATTAGTTTTACAAAAAAGTTTACTGTCAGTCAACCCTTGCAATCCAAGGCTTCAATTATTTTGGCTTCTGGTGCTTAGCAAGCCTGTTAATCCTAACAGCTCTCAACAATTCTCACTTTGTTTTTATAGGCATACCCGCCTTAGAATGGGTTGTCAAAAAAGGCACGTCTTTATCCTTTCTTACTCCTAAGTAACGTTTGTCTGACAAGACTGAAGACATTAAAAAAACAATGGAACAACAAGAGCATAACCACAGGAAGTAAAATCTTACTATGAATGGCTAATGCCTTAATAACCAAGAATTAAGTCCCCAGAGGCTGAACAGTGTTTTTCACAAATCTTTTGAGGTGTCTGGATGTAGATGGGAAACAAACAATTGCAAGCAGAGGGACCAGGGGAGAAAAACTGGAGTCGGTCCACTGTTGCTTGTACAGAGGCCACAGCCAAGTTAGAGCTAAGCTGCTTTAACCATCACTAAAAGGTGTTAACAAGAAGCGCAAGGAATATATAGCTCTAGAAGTTGACCTACTAGGATTGCCACATCTTTTGACACAATTGTTTTAGTTCTTGATAAATGTAGATATATGCAAAGTATTACAAATAGGATTCAAAGAGTTTTGAGAGTATCAATATCACAAGTTCCCACACTTGTAAAAACACATAATCAATATAAAGGCTATGTGATTAAAGGTAAACAGGGTAAACAGCTGCATACATGTGTAATTCATCGTTATCCCTGAATTGTCAGCATCCTGTATTGTTGCAAAGCTCTTCTAACTGTTACTGGCCAGCATAGTCTGCTCAGCACCACTGTGTCCAGAGGCACCATCTTGAGTTATGTTTCCCCAACTCCAATGCTGTCAACAGTATTCCAAATGACCTGTAAAACAATCAAACCTTCTAGGATGACATGGACCACAATTGTTACAGGAAAGCTAAAGCCAACTGTGCTGATAAAGCCTAAGTGCTTCTTTTGGGGGGTTTCTTGGATGTAAAGTAGCTCCATATAGATGATGAATGCACCAAACAGGACACTGCCTTCTTTAGCTATGTCCAATGGTCTGCTTGGCCATGCAGCAGGAGCCTCACTGGTCCAGGGAGCTCTAGAAAGGAAACAAAAGAAACACGGTTCCAGAATTCCTTTCTCCTTAGGGAATTCAGATGGTCCCAGCTTTAATCTCCCTGAAGGACTGGTGGAGTTGTGCATGGCTGATGGTTATTCATTTAACTGATGTTCCTTAGGAATTAATGTAATATGTGAGTGATGGAGTGATGAATCCAGTCTGCTTTCCCTGTAACTTTTACAGCGAAATAAGAAGTTAATAATACAGTAAATGGACAGTCACACCTCTCCTCCCCCTACCCCCAACTTTGTTTTGTGAGAGTGAATTTTTATCATCACTACATTCTCTGACGGGGTATCATGTGCTTGCATTCCAGCTGGTACTAGTTGAAACCACTGGGCTTGTGCCCTATTTAATTGGCTTTGTAACCCCAATAAAAGTCTCATACTTTGTTCATCTCCACTCAAGAAGCTGGTCTGAGCAGGGACAAAGGTCCCAGGTCAGTTAAAGGCCTGCCGAACAGTGTTTCTAATATCCTATAGAAGTATTCCTAAAACTTCAGGCCATTTCAATCCTACTTGACTAAAAGTTTGAGCAGTTTTAGTTTTGAATTCTGTTCATTCCTTTCACCAGTCCTGAGGACTGCAGATGAGATGAAACATGGCACTGTCTCTGTAGTCCTAAAATTTTTATAAATGCTATTTTGTGCTTGTAAGAGTCGGTCAAAGGATCGATTTCTGCCTCAACATTTTCTCATCAGGTGCTAAGCACAGATGCAGGCCTTAGGAAAACAGCCAAAAACGTTGGTACGGAACAAATGCTTTGTACCTACCTACCTGTACCTACCTCTTTATCTCAAAAAAGTTTCGGACATGTCTCCAAGCCTCCCTGCTCCCTACTGTTGTGAAAGATCCATGAAGCAAGGAGGAAAATACAGGAAGATTAATGACGGGACTTACCACAGACCCATAGCCAACAGAGCACGCGCGCAAGGTGATGACTACTGGCCTTCATCGGGAGACCACTGCCACCAGGAGGAGCGCATGCACAAAGGGAGGAGACCTGCAGACACTCTTCTCCTGGCATTTGTAGCCTGCTAGGTGGAGACTGGCACATCTCCACAGGCAGAGGTGGGTTGCAGGTGTGTTCAGTAGCATAAAAGACAGCTCCAGAGCAGCTGAATTGGACAGAAGAAGAAGACAGAAGAAGACAGAAGACAGAAGACAGAAGAAGAAGATCTTCCTCACTGTGAGATCACCTTGATCGAAGACAGACGCAGTGGAACGTCTGTGGACCTATAAACCCCTTTTCCTTCCCATTTCTCACCATCTCTTTCCCTGTTCTCTCCCTCTTTCTATTGCAAGCCGCTTCACGGGCACAATTAATAAAGTTCCAGTTTTGATTGAAATTTAACTCCCTTGACTTGTTGAATTATTGCTTTTTCCTCTGCACTCTGAAGTCATAAATGAAATGAACCATCACATGTCTGCTTAGGAGTGGACCGTGACATTAATTGGTGTGATGGATAGGATTTTAGAGTGCAAAATGGGAGTTGTTTTTTTAATTTTAGTGACCCTTGAGAAAAAATAAGAGAAACACCATGTCGCTGTTGGCAGGTGACTAACTTTCTCAAGTGGATTTGAATTGTTTTTTACTGTTGTTGCTGATATTGCTTTTGAAGGTTTTTAGCCCCTGGATGGGGAAAATGATGACAGAAAAACAGGAGAATAGAGATTCTCAGCTAGTTAATGATAGAGATTAATTTTTTTGCATCTTTGGCTAAATATGGTGCTTGACCCTCTCCTATTGGGGAAGATTCGGCTCGAGAGAATTGGAAAAATTTGCAGAGTATAATAGACTGATTTCCTTTATTGCAGAAAGAGGCTAAGGTTAAGTTTTTACCACCAGGCAAAAACAGGGCAATAGTCTGCTCTGTTTTGGCTACCAGCTTGGTCACAGCCATTAAAGACTATCTTAGGCAGTGCAGTGATGAAGAAAAAAAACATAGAAACCTTGGAAAACCTAATGCACTGTCACCAAATGACAATCTCCACTCTGGAAAAGGAATTAGAAAGAAAGGAAAAGGAATTAGAGAAAAAGAAAAAAGAATTAGAGAAAAAGGAAAAGAATTGGAGAAAAGGGAAAAAGAAAACCATTCATTAAGACTTGCTCTTGAAGTAAATTGTATTATCAGTACTGCTAATTCACAGAACTGTAGTTCACAGGATATAGTTTCATCGGGATCTGAGGATTTGAGGGAATCCCTCATATTAACCCAATGTATCCACAAAAGGAATTGGAAGAGAAAAAGAAACCTTGATAAAAGTCCCCCTCATTTAAGACTCTTAATCAAAACTGAATATTTTTATCTTAATGATGAAGATACAGAGCCCCATATAACTACCAAGGAAACGCCCTCTTCTGCTGCTGAACAGGCAGCGTTGAAAAAGGAATGTAGGTGTCTTATCGAAGAATCTGAAACAGAATGTGTGTGGTGTGTGTCTTTAACTGGGGGTGACCAAATCCAATTGAGCAAAAGGAAGGCTGAGGGTTATTGGGGCCACAGAGTTTTCTTAAGAGCAGGTGATCACCAGGCCCCATGGTCCTTAACTCAGCGTGCTGCTTACTAGGCTGGGGGGTTAAACCCTCTGGATAGGGGAGACCCCTTGGCAATAACAAGCACAGCAGACCAATTACTAGAAAGCATACACAAAGCTGCTTGCCTGGAAATGATATATGACAGAAAATTAATTCCCAGATGTGAATCATCAGTGATGTTGCCCGTTAACCCTGAAATTATGACTCCCTTGATAAGGGAACTCCCCGAATCACTTAAATCCATGGGGATAAGTCTCCAGAGAACCATAGCATCTGTGGGTCCTGTGGAGGGGTTGGAGGCTTCTATGCACAGAGGTGATGATAGCAGAAATGCAGGCAGTACCATCACAGACTCTTATGCTAATTCCTCCAACTTTTCAACACCAGCCGCACTAGGTAACAGATCTTATCTGAGATCTAAAGTCTGGACATGGGGGGAGGTAGCACAAGAATTAATTGATTAGAGTAGGAAATATTGTCTTGTGAAGCCTTTGGAAGAAAGATCAAGGGGCATCCAACATGTAAAAGTTAAAAATGCACTCCCCCATACCCCCATACCAGTAAAACTGCAGATGTTGCCAAAGAACAGTCACAATATAAAGCCGTTTCAGTCCGACTCAACTGGTGTCATTTAGGGCTTAAAAAACGAATTCCTAAGGATTTAATGGATGGTTTACCTGCTGGATAATAACACCATTTTGACTCCTTTTGCCTGAAAAGGGCAAGTTTTATATTTTATTTTTGCAGGAGAACCCCATGGGACATTGAACATTTTTATAGAAGAAACAAATAAAAATCGAAATCTTAAATCTGAGATTGGTTTTTAAAATTTTGGCTGGGTTGTTCATACGTTTCTGCATTACACCTCCTATGGAAAGATTCAGGTGGGATGCAGAAAAGTGGAACTTGGTTTTCAACCAGAAAAGGCTTCTTTTATTACAGTTGTTAGCAATTTTTTAGATTTCAATATGACATCCAAAATTAACCCTGGCATTTCAGAAGAAATACATCCTATTAAGGATTGGAGATGTATTAGGCAAGATATTTTTACCTTGTGTTGCTGCCAGAAATTTACTGGCAACAATACTTCCTTGAACCCGAGTGACATTAGTGTAGAAGTTACCAAATCTTGTAAGAAAGAACAAGGTGATTGTTGGCTCAATTTCACTATGGTTAATTCTGTCTGTGGTGTGCGATTGGAGAGATGACCCAAAAACTCAACCAAAATTATTAGGTTTAATTCACAAATTCAAAATGAATGTTGTAACTAAATTAAACCTTGTTGCAGTACTCACACACCAAGGCAGAGACACTTCCCTTATTTTAAACAATAAGGAAACAGTATTTCTTTTTGTTGTTATTCAAGATGATGACATTTGTAGAAGATGTCAATTAATGGCTGAATCTCTCGTTGAGCCAGCAAACAGCTATAGTATTGGACCACATGGTCTTTTTCAACCATGCCGAACCCAAAATTTGGACTGTTGGCTAAATTTCACCACAGTAAAATTTCCTCATAAGGTCATGTGTGGAAAAAATATCACCAGACATTGGGGGGAATTAATAATAGAAGTTTTAACACCTACGGTTCGTCCCAAATCAACACTTCAACCAATGATTTACGAGGTTGGATCATTTCTAATTGGAAACACCGGCCAACAATAAATGTTATTTAGATTAGAATGGTCTCTCAAAAAGGTTGAGTTGTTGATGCAAAATAATGTTTCAGAAATTCAACCTGCCTGTTCTCCCTTCTTACGCACCTCTTATGAGGGATGGACCACCTGGCTACGTAGATCTTCTCGAAGACGAATATCGAGAGACCTGACTGGTGTTTTGGGAACCAGACTAAGGGTTCTGAACAGCATTGATTCAGAGGTATTATTAAAGAAATTGGCCACTACAACTTTTGATTTGGCAAAAATACAACAGCCTTTACAACCTTCCCTTTTGGCTTTGGGAATGCATCAGTGGCTGCTGTCAAATGTATTACCAAAATGGGAAAAGGTGAATGTAAAAGATCATGAACTAATTCTAGACCCACTCAGTGTACCTCTTTGGCTCTCAGTTGCATCCAGGCTCAATTGTGGATGCAATCAGTGGCCGTATCAATCATTAGAGAAGGCAAAGAAGGCATTTTTCCTACAGAAATCCAGAAAGTAATTTGGGATAATGCTAACAATTTTGAAAAGAACCTCCAGTCTTGGTGGAAATTGGTAAATTTTACCTATGATTCTGTTAAGAACGCTGTCACAGCTTATGTGTTAACCATTCACAATGCTTCAGTATCTTTGAATTATCCTGTTTTCGCATTAGGCTTGGACCACAATGGGACTATACTCTATCCTTTCGAGCACAGAGCATGGGCCCAAAAGGTGAATGATTGATGGCAAACGGTAGACCTGGCGTCCTGCATTGTGCAGGAACAACTAGAATTTATTTGTGAAAGTAACACCATCAGAACACAAGATTTTTGCCTAGACACTGACCAAAAGGTTTGCCATTTTGAAGTTCGTCCTGAGGTTGACATTAAAATTGTAATAATTAACATTGGCAAAGGTTGTATATGCTTAAGAACTGCTTGTAATAGTATAAAAGTAGAGAATGTAATAGCTTATACCAATAATCACACGAATTTTTGTGTCTGTCATTTTACTGAAATCACAGGATGTGACTTCTCTTACTCAGCTCCAGTCACTTCCCACCAGATTCTAAAATCTAACCTCACACTGATTCATGAATTAATGCCCATACCTATTGGAATGAATGTAACTCAAACTAAGGAATTATTACAGTATTGAGATTATATTCAAATATTAGAGGAGATAAAGAAAAATGGACAAAAGACTCTGATAACAATTCACCATCGTGTGGATGAATTACAGCAAATTGTGAAAAGAGTGACTCAGGATGGAGAAAATAATTGGTGGGATACACTTTTCGACTTTTCGGGTGGTCGCCTGCTGCTACGGGCATCCTGAACAAGCTGTGTCACCCTATTGTCATTCTCCTGATTCTTTCTCCAATCAGTATCACTCTATCTGTGATACTGTGTATTCTTAATTGTCAAATGATAAAGTGAATGAGACTTTTGTCATCCACATTCAACACACAAAAGTCCTTGAGTGTCATATGCAGTCCAGACATCCTGAAATCGATGTTAGGTGGGTTTTAAGGCAAAAAGTAATGTAAAAAACTTTCCTCCCTTTTCTCTCTCTCTGTCTCTCTTTCTCTCTCTCTCTCTTCCCCTCTGAGTACTACCGCCATGTGGTCCCAAAGACAACTTATCATGAAGACAACTGATCCTGAAGACAACTGTTGAGCCACTGGGTGGTGTGAGAGTCGGTCAAAGGATTGATTTCTGCCTCAACATTTTCTCATCAGGTGCTAAGCACAGATGCAGGCCTTAGGAAAACAGCCAAAAAACGCTGGTACGGAACAAATGCTTTGTACCTACCTACCTGTACCTACCTCTTTATCTCAAAAATATTCTGTACCTGACTCTAAGCCTCCCTGCTCCCTACCATCGTGAAAGATCCATGAAGCAAGGAGGAAAATACAGGAAGATTAATGACGGGACTTGCCACAGACCCATACCCAAAGGAGCATGCGCGCAAGGTGATGATGACTACTGGCCTTCATCAGGAGATCCCAGGTCGACCACTGCCACAGAAGGAGCGCATGCACAAAGGGAGGAGACCTGCAGACACTCTTCTCCTGGCATGTGTGGCCTGCTAGGTGGAGATTGGCACATCTCCACAGACAGAGGCGGGTCGCAGGTGTATTCACCAGCAAAAAAGACATCTCTGGAGCAGCTGGATTTTAGGCAGAAGGAGAAGAAGAAGACAGAAGAAGAAGACAGAAGAAGAAGAAGAAGACGATTCCCCCACTGCAAGATCACCTCAATCGAAGAACGCCTTCTGGACCAGGACTGCCAGAGATGCCGGTTATCTGTGGACCTGTGGTGGTAGCTATAAACCCCTTTTCCTTCCCTTTTCTCCCCATCCCTTTCCTTGTTCTCCATCTCTTTCTATCACAAGCTGCTTTATGAACACAATTAATAAAGCACCAGTTTAGACTGAAATTTAACTCCCTTGACTTTTTGAATGATTACCTTTTTCCCGTTGCACTCTGACATCATAAATGAAACGAACCATCACGCGTCCGCTTATGAGTGGACCGTGACACCGTCCCAGCACTTGTATACCCCCAACATTCACCCTGTAGGGCTGACGGTGTTGGGCAAAGCTTCTTGAACGTTGTAAGACTTGGCGCCTTGACCACTGCCGTGGGGAGCTGTTCCAGGGCTCCACCACCCTCTGGGGGAAGAACCTTTCCCTAATGTCCAAGCTAACCCTTCCCTGGTGCATCTTCCCGACATTCCCTTGGGTCCGGTTGTTGGTCACCAGAAAGAAGAGCTCAGCACCTTCTCCTCCTCACCTTTTGAGGAAGCTGCAGACCATGATGAAGTCTCCCGTCAGTCTCCTCCAGGCTGAACAGACCCAATGACTTCAGCTGCTCCTCACACAGCTTCTTCTCTAAACCCTTCACCAACTCCATACTTTCCTCTGGATGCTTTCCAGGAGCTTTAGATCCTTGTTATCCCATGGAGCCCAAGCCTGCACGCAGTGCTCAAGGAGGGACACTTGGAGTGCTCCCATGAGAAGCCACTATGGGACACAGCTTGTTCTTCCAGCTTTATTAAAGACAATATATATTGGAACGCATCCACTCTGGGAGGACAACTCGGTCTCTCCAAGGTTCAGAAGGGCCACCAGCGCAGCCACCGCAGCCTCCATCTTGGAGTGGGCCTCTTTCTCGACAGGATGCCCAAGGTCTCAGTTGCCAGGGAGCTGATCCAGGGATCTGGGTCCTCCTTCAAGGGCAGGAGGGCTGCAAGGGCAGGAAGCAGAAATCAGAGAATCATGGAATGGTGTGGGTCAGAAAGGGCCTTAAAGCCCATCCAGTTCCACCCCCCTGCCATGGGCTGGGGCACCTCCAGCTGGTTCAGGTTCTCAAAGCCCCATACAACTTAGCCTTCAACAGCTCCAGGGATGGGGCAGCCACGACCTCTCTGGGCAGCCTGGGCCAGGGCCTCTCCACCCTCACAGGAGAACATTTCTTCCTAAGGTCTTGTCTCAATCTCCCCTCTTTCAGCTCCAAACAGTTCCCTTCATCCTATCCCGGCACTTCCTGAACAAGAGACCCTCCCCAGCTATCCTGGAGCCCCTTTATGTGCTGGAATGTTCCTCTAAGGTCTCCCTGGCGATGAATCCCACTGCCTGCAGGGACCCCTAGGAGTCTCCCCAGACTCTTCCAGCCCCAGTCATCTCTTTTCTTGGCCAGGAGGTGTGGCTGAGACAGACGACAGCTCGAAGCTCTTGCTTGGGAATGGCCCATTTGCCCCCAACACATTCCTCTGCCCCTGAAATGTCTCCCTGGAGCAGAACCAAGCATGGCAGCTCTTCCCAGGCTCTGTCCCTGCCCCACCAGCCCAAGCCCTGCCCCTCCTCACCATTACAGACCTTCAGCAGAACCTCTGAGCTCCAGTTCCTCAGGCAGTGTGTGGCCAGACCTCGAAAGAGTGCTTGGTCAAACTTCCTGCTCCCCAGCACTCCCAGTTCCCGGCCCCAGGGCAGGGTGATCCCGGGAAGGTCCATGCCCAAGGTGCTGGGATGCAGCTTGCCTCCCAGTCCCACTGGCATGGTGGGTGCTCCTTGGGGCAACCAGGGCTCTTGGCAGTCATTGGGCTGTCCCGTGCCAGGCTGCCAGGAGAATCACAGAATGGATTGGGTTGGAAGGGCCTTCAAAGCCTATCCAGTTCCAACCCACTGCCATGGGAAGGGACACTTCCCACTGGATCAAGTGGAGCCAAATCCAACCTTGCCTTGAGTATCTCCAGGGATGGGATCTTGGGGTTCTAGTTGATGGCAAGTTAGAATCATGAAGCCATAGAATGGGTTGGGTTGAAAGGCACTGCAAAGCCCCTCCAGATCCACTCCTCTGCCATGGGGAGGGACACCTCCCACTGGACCAGGCTGCTCAAAGCCCCAACAACCTGGCGTTGAACACCTTCGGGGATGGGGCAACCACAATTTCTCTGGGCAACCTGAGCCAGGGCCTCCCCACCCTCCTCGTGGAGAATCCCTTCCTAAAGTCTGATCTACATTTCCTCCCCTCCAATTTAAATCCATTGCCCTCGTCCTATCACTCTGTGACCTTGGAAAAAGTCCTAGAATCATGGAATGCTTTAGGTTGGAAGAGACCTTAGAGATGACAAAGACTGGAGAGGGACCTGGGGTTGTGGCTCACCCAGGAACCAGCTGGCCATCACACGCAAGGTGGCCTGAGGGTTCTGCAGATAGGGCAGGCTCTCGTGCAGGAATTTGTCCACTTGGCTCCTGTTGCACTCCAGCTAGGTGGAGCACAAGGACAAAGAGCTGGTCGAGATGCTCCGCAGCCACTGGACCAGTCTCTCCTCCCAGCAACCTGCTTCCCTCCCAACCAGGAGCCTGGTGAGCTGAGGTTTGGAGAGAGCCTGGGTGTGCCCAGACCGCCCTGTCCCACTGCCAGGCTGGACTGGGCCAGCATCTCCTTCAGCATGCAGGAAAAGGAGGGGAGTGGGGCTGGAGAAGAGCCCGTGGGGGCTGTGTGCTCAAGGACAGGGAAGGAGGAGGCAGGCACAGGCTCTGGGCTCACAGGCATGGGGGACAGCCCAGCCTGGGGCTTCGGGGTTCTCCTCACCAAGCACTCTCCAATCTGGGGGTTCTGATACATCCGGGCCAGGCAGCTGAGCTTCCTCCATCCCAGGAACTCTGAGCAGACCAGGAGGGTGTCCCTGGAAGCCTGCAGAGAAGCAAAAACTGGGAGATGGCAGCCAGCCCAGGGAAGGAGACCTGGCATCCTCCTGCTCTCATCTGGGCTCTGAGCTGTTGCCAGCAGGGTCTGAGCCAGAACCGGGTTCCGTGCCCAGGGTAGGAACATGGGGCAGCCGCCACCTCAGGCATCTCCCACCGCCGGCCATCAGAACAGAGAACCTAGAGAGCTGCAGAGCTGCAGCCAGGGGTGGGGGCAGGCTGAGGAGAAAAGCCATGTGAGACCAGGGCTGGAGTCCTGGAGATACCAGGGCAGGAGAGAGCCAGCAGCACCTCCCATGCATCACAGAATCCTAGAATCCCTAGGTGGAAAAGACCTTTGAGATCATCAGGTCCAACCGTACCTGTCCACTACTAAACAATATCCCTGAGCAATTCATCTGCCTGGCATTTAAATGCCTCCAGAGATGGTGACTCCACCACCTCCCTGGGAGCCGTTCCAGTCCCTGACAACCCTTTTGGTGAAGAGGTTTCTCCTGATGTCCAGTCTGAGTCTGCCCTGATGCAGCTTGAGGCCATTCCCTCTCATCCTATCACTTGGGAGACCAACACCCACCTCTCTACAACCTCCTTTCAGGCAGTTGTACACAGTGATCAGGTCTCCCCTCAGCCTCCTCTTCTCCAGGCTAAACTAACCCCGGGTCCCTCAGCTGCTCCTCATAAGATTTGTTCTCCTTCACCAGCTTTGTTGCCCTTCTTTGGACGTGCTCCAGGACCTTCATGCCCTTCTTGTAGTGCAGGACCCAAAACTGAAGCCAAGATTCGAGGTGTCGCCTCACCAGTGCTGAGTCTGGGGGCAGAATCACTTCCCTGGTCCTGTTGGCCAAGCAGTTTCTGATCCAAGCCAAGATGCTATTGGCTTTCTTAGCCACCTGGGCCACTGCTGGCTCATCCTCCAGCAGGAAGCTTGGCTGTCCCACTCCTTCATTCTGTGCTCCGAGTGGGCCGAGCTTTGATCCTGGGATGCAGGGTGGGTCCCCCTCTGGCTCTATCTCCCTTCCAACTGCTCTCCCTGCCCATGGCTGTGGAACAAGCTGGCTCTCCTTACATGCGGCCCCTTGGTGCACACTGAGGTCACTGTCCTCGTGCAAAAGGAGCAGGGGGAGCAGGGGTTCATTCCTGGGATTTTCTGCGAATGTTCTCTTGGAGCTGAGACAGACCGTGGGCCAAAGCCTTGGGGGTCTCAGGCACAGCCCTGGGAACAAGGATTGGGGCTCAAAGCCGTGGCCTCCCACACCTGCAGGGAGAGCTGGGAAGCCTAAAGGGACTCATGTGTCCCCAAGTGGCCTTAGGCTGCTCCTGCTGGAGGAGGCAGGGCAGGGCAGGAAAATGTTTGTGCCGGGTACTCCGGTGCTGCTGGGACCCTGGCTTTGGGCTGGGGGAGGGCAGAATGGGGAGAGAGGGGCTGTGGGGGGACCCTAGCTCCTCACTCTCCTCTGCGGCCGGCGGTGGTGGGACCAGCACAGGGAATGAGGGGAGCGGTGGGACCCTGGCGGGACACATTCCCAGGCTCTGACATCCAGCAGCCCTTGCCCCGCACACCAAGGCCACCCCCGTGGTGTCCACGTGCCCTGCCCCACCACCCCAGTCCCTGCTCGCCCCACCTGGGCCACTCTCTCCATCTCATCGTTCGTGTGGAGGAATAGTAGGAGCAGGGCCCTCTGCACATTCTTCTTCATCTTCCTCTTGTGCCTCCCCTCCACTGCCTTCACAGCATCTCCGAAGAGGATGATGGAGAGCCGCCACACCTCGCTGTGCTCCTGCAAGGGAGGAGGACAGGGGAATTCAGCCACAGCCACTTCTTGCACACGGCGAGCGAGGGTGCTAGCGTGGCGGCTGCAAGGGCGGACACTCCGTGGCCGGATCCCCAGCACCAGGGCTGTGGGGCAGAGCTGCAGCTGAGGCTGAACAGCCCTGAGCCCCGAACGGCACCACGGGAGGAGCGAGGAGAGTCCTCCTGCCCGTCTGCTGCCGCCTGGGCCGCGCTGAGGGGCAGCGTCAGTGCAGAGCACCCTGCGGGGCTGAGACCCCCACGGTTCCTTACGTCGTCAAAGAGGGGCAGGAGCTTCTCCACCAGTGGCAGAGCCATGGGCCTGGCCTCCTCCTTCAGCATGGGATCTATCACATTCCTAAGGAGTTGCAGGGCCTTCATCCTGACATCACCGCTGGTGTCCTGCAGGTTCTCCATCACATCTGGCAGTAGGACCATCATTTTTCTGGCCTGTGTGAAACCGTTTTCTTGTTGTGAATGGGGAAAAGACCACACTGCCAAAAAAAGCCCTGATCGCCTGCCTGCCACTCAGCTTCCCCACAGGTGGGACAGGAGAGGCTGCAGCACCTCCTGGCAGGCAGTGGCTGCTGATGGGGATGTGGAGAGAGCTGGAGGACGGGAAGGGAGTGCAGGAGAGCTGCTCAGCCACCCCACTTTCTGACCAGCCCGGAGGGGCAGATGGATTTGTTTCCCTCTGTGCCTGGAGAGTCCCGCAGGCACCCTCAAACCGCCTCCAGTGCAGGAAGGGTGACTGGAACTGTCACCCACCATTGTGAGCCCCAGCCCATGCCGAGCCAGCACATTCCCACCGCCCCGGGCCCCAGCCGCCAGTACGGCTCCACTTGGATGCACCCCACTCACCGTCTTGGGGTGTCTCTGAAAGCATGATGAGGGCTCTGAGTGCCAGTGAAAGCATCACCGGGCTCGCATGCCTCAGGCGTCTCTGGGCTTCATACAGGACAGCAAACTCCTCTGCTTCAATGTCATTGCAGAACAGCTGCTGAAACACAGAGAGCAGTGAGAGGAGCAGAGCCTGCTGGGCTCCCTGCACCTCTCTGGCACAAAGGAGGCGCGAGGCACGGGCGGTGGCTTGAAGCCTCCTCAGGCTGTGCTGAAGGCCTGGCCCCAGCAATCACTCTGCTGCTTCCTCTGGCCCTGCCTCAGGTGTCCAGGCTGCAGATCTGTGCAGGGGACGCCGCAGGAGGGAAGCAGAGGGGCTGTGTCCATGTGTACCCCAGGAGGTGCCCATCTGGAAACAGGGAGAAGGGGAGGGGCTGTGCCTCTTTCCCGGGAATGCAGGCACAGCCCTGCAGGGAGCACGGTCACTCACAGACAAAAGGAAGATGAAGGCATCCTCCGTGGCACAACTGAACACCCTGCACAGCCTCTGGTCCTGGAGCACGTTGAGCAGCTCCACCAAGACGTTCCACAAAGTCTCAGGCAGGGAGATCATGGCCCCCCACATGGCCAGGGCAGCACCGCAGACCCAGAGCGCTGGCTCAGCAGTGATGCTGCAGCCCTGCCCCAACCCACCCCATCCCTTGGGGGGCCTGGGTGCCCTGCCTGGGCAGGTAGGAGGCGGATGAGGGGGGTTCCCCATCTGATGGCTTCAAAGCCATCAAGAGAGACTTCAAGGCCCTTGGTTAAATGACGGAGGGCTCTGAGGCTCAAATAGTATTCTGCTTCATTCCAAGGCTAAATACAGAGGAGCTGGAAGTCAGGAAGAATTCGATTAATGCCTGGCTCGGAGCCTGGTGTGAGGAGAGGGGCTTCCATTTCTTTGATCATGGGGTGGGTCACACACCCCCAGGCTTTCTTACTAAGGATGGGACATGTGCGTCTCATAGCGGGGCAAAAGCCCTTGTTAAAACCTAGCTAAGCTCATAAACTGAGCTTTAAACTAGATGTGAACGGGGAGAGGGATGAGACCAGGCTAGACAGGAGTGAGCCTGGATGTGGGGCACCAGTGACTTGGAGATGGTGTGCTGGTGAGGACCACCAGTGCATCACCACACAGCCAGTGGGGGTGAGCACACCTGGGGATGGTAAGGAAGATACAGGCACTCTGGTGCTAAGTACTCCAACGACCAGGAAATTTGGAATGAACACTATTCCCTGTAAGAGGGCTGAAGGTTCGCCAGCTCAGCTGAAGTGCATTTACACCAATGCACACAGCATGGGGAATAAGAAGGAAGAGCTGGAAGCTGTCGTAGGGCAAGGAGGCTGTGATGTCATTGCCATCACGGAAACGTGTTGGGATGACTCATATAACTGGAGTGCAGCTATGGTGGGGTACAAACTCTTCAGGCGGGACAGGAAGGGTAGGAGAGGAGGCGGGGTAGCCCTCTATGTAAGGAAGGACTTGGACACCGTTGAGATGGATTGTGGTGATGAGGAAGTTGTGCCGCTTAGCACCTCGTCCACGCGTGCCTTAAACCCCTCCAGGGAAGGTGACTCAACCACCTCCCTGGGCAGCCTCTGCCAGTGCCCAATGACCCTTTCTGTGAAAAATTTTTTCATAATGTCCAGCTTAAACCTCCCCTGGCAGAGCTTGAGGCCATTCCCTCTCGTCCTGTCCCCTGTCACTTGGGAGAAGAGCCCAGCTCCCTCCTCTCCACAACCTCCTTCCAGGTAGTTGTAGAGAGCAATGAGGTCTCCCCTCAGCCTCCTCTTCTCCAGGCTAAACAACCCCAGCTTTCTCAGCCGCTCCTCATAAGGCCTGTTCTCCAGCCCCTTCACCAGCTTTGTTGCTCTTCTCTGGACTCGCTCCAGAGCCTCACCATCCTTCTTGTGGTGAGGGGCCCCGAACTGAACACGGGATTCCAGGAGCGGTCTCACCAGTGCTGAGTCCAGAGGGAGAAGAACCTCCCTGGCCCTGCTGGCCACGCCGTTTCTGATCCAAGCCAAGATGCCATTGGCCTTCTTGGCCACCTGGGCCACTGCTGGCTCATGTTCAGTCACTGTCAACCAACACCCTCAGGTCCCTCTCCTCCAGGCAGCTTTCCAGCCAGACTTCTCCTAGTCTGGAGCTGCTCAGGGTTGTTGTGCCCCAAGTGCAGGACCCGGCATTTGGCCTTGTTAAACCTCATCCCATTGGTCTCAGCCCATGGATCCAGCCTGTTCAGATCCCTTTGGAGCCTCCCGACCCTCCAGCAGATCCACTCTTTCACCCAGCTTAGTGTCATCCACAAACTTGCTAAGGGTGCACTTGATGCCTTCATCCAGGTCATTGATAAAGACAAGGAACAGGGCTGGACCCAGCACTGAGCCCTGGGGACACCACTTGTCACTGGCCTCCAGCTGGAGTTAACTCCATCTCCCACCACTCTCTGGGCCCTCCAGCCAACCAGTTTTCCACTCAGGAGAGTGTGCGCCTGTCCAGGCCAGAGGTGACAGTTTCTGAAGCAGAATGCTGGGAGAGACTGTGTCAAAGCCTTTACTGAAGTCCAGGAAGATGCATCCACAGCCTTTCCCTCATCCAGCAGCTGAGTCACTTTGTCATAGAAGGCGATCAGGTTAGTTTGGCAAGACCTGCCTTTTGTGAACCCGTGTTGTCTGGGCCTGATCATCCGGTTCTCTTGCATGTGCTTCATGGTAGCACTCAAGATCACCTGCTCCATGACTTTCCCTGGCACTGAGGTCAGACTGACAGGCCTGGAGTTCCCTGGATCCTCCCTGCGACCCTTCTTGTAGATGGGCACAACATCAGCCTCCAGTCCAGTGGGACTTCCCAGCCTTCCAGGACTGTTGGAAGATGATGGAAAGGGGTTTGGCCAGCACATCCGCCAGCTCCTTCAGTACCCTTGGCTGGATCCCGTGCGGCCCCATAGACTTGTGGGTGTCTAGTTGAGCAAGCAAGGCTCTGACCACCTCCTCTTGGATCACAGGAACCTCATTCTGCTCCTCTAACTCCTGGGTGTGTACACAGAGGGAACGACTTTCTTTACAGCTAAAGACTGAGGCAAAGAAGGCATTAAGTACCTCAGCCTTGTCCTCATCCCCTGTCACTGTTGTTCCTTCTGTGTCCTATAGGGAGTGAATATCCTCCCTAGTCCTCCTTTTATTGTGAATGTATCTATAGAAAGTTTTTTGATTATCTTTCACAGATTTTGTTAACCTGATTTCTAGTTGGGCCTTAGCCCTCCTGGTTTTTTCTCTGCATGATCTCACTTCCTCCCTGTAGTCCACCCAAGACGTTTGTCCCTTCTTCCAAAGCTCTTAGACATTCCTCTTCTTTTTGATGTCTCTCAAGATCTCCCTACTCAACCAAGCTGGCTTTTTCCCCCACCGTCTCCTTTTCAGGAACACGGGGACAGCTTGGCCTCCTGAGCTGCTAGGATTTCCGTTTTGAAGAGCTCCCAGCCCTCGTGGGCTCCCTTGCCCTTAAGGACTGTGTCCCATGGGACTTTGCCAACCAGCCTTCTGAACAGTCCGAAGTCTGCCCTCTGAAAGTTTAATGTGACTGTTCTGCTAATCCCCCTCTTCACCTCACCTAGAACTGGAAAACCTATCATCTCATGATCGCTTTGTCCCAGACGTCCTCCAACCCTCACATCCCCCACAAGGCCTTCTCTGTTCACAAACAGCAGGTCCAGGAGGGCACCCTCCCTTGTTGGTTCATTCCCCAGCTGTGCAAGGAAGTTGTCTTCCACGCACTCCAGAAACCTCCTAGACTGCTTCCTTTCTGCTCTATTGTACTTCCAGCAGATATCCGGAAGATTGAAGTCTCCCACTAGGACAAGAGGTAGCGATCTTGAGACTACTCCCAGTTGTTTATAGAGGAGCTCCTCAGCTGCTTATTCTTCGCTGGGTGGTCTATAATAGACTCCATGCTCCATCTCCTTCTTCTGCACAGGGAGGCGATGCCACTTTTCAGGACAGCAAGTTTATAAGTATTTATGTAGCCAGGTATAATAGATTAAGGTATAACAGGATATTTGAACAATAAAGCATATTTGATTGAACTTTGCTTTAGTGGTCCTGTCTTTACACACTAGTATCTATACATGAACCTGATATATAATTGGTGATGAGGATGGGATACCAGTAGTCCAAAGCAATACACCTTGGGATTTTGAATCTGTCCTTTATGCTGGTCAGAAACCCCACCATGAAGGTAAGGAGCTGGGTCACCTCCCCTCCCTGCACACTACACAGCTTGCAGCTCTCCACGCTGCTCAGTTGGCTGCTCTGGGAGTGGGATGTTATTCTGCCCCTGTACTCAGCACTAGTGAGACCGCACCTTGAACCCTGTGTTCAGTTCTGGGCCCCTCACCACAAGAAGGATGTTGAGGCTCTGGAGCGAGTCCAGAGAAGAACAACAAAGCTGGTGAAGGGGCTGGAGAACAAGTCTTACGAGAAGCGGCTGAGGGAACTGGGGTTCTTCAGCCTTGAGAAGAGGAGGCTTAGGGGAGATCTTATTGCTCTCTACAACTACCTGAAAGGAGGGCACTGGAACAAGTTGCCCAGGGAGGTGGTTGAGTGACCCAGCCTGTCTAGGTCCTCCTGCAGAACCTTCCTGCACTCCGGCAGATTGACACTCCCAACTATATTGGTGTCTGACTGAGGGAGCACTCAATCCCCTCATCCCCATCACGGATAAAGATAACAAATCGCAAAAAAATGGGTTACCTCAACTTTAGGCATTTTTTTTTATTTTGGTCATTGCTTTTAGAGAATAATTGGAGTCCATATACAATTTCCAACTCTTTTTTGCTTTCAGGAAGAGGCAAACCAACTGCTGTACAGTGCTGGCTTTCTCTTCACACAGGCAAGCACACAATTAGGCAAACAAAGCATCCACAATGCCCTAAGTATTGTCTAATATTAGTTTAATTCCCAACGCCATGTAAAAATACATTCTAATTAATTGCTTTTTCAGGGGACCTCCAGAGTTGAAGATAAAGATCATAAATAAACAACAAATCAAATCACTGCAAACTCAGTCAGGGTTGTCAATTCACAAGGTGCTCTCAGCCTCCCTTCATGATAAATTTGATACGTTTTAGCACAGCAGGATACTGGTACACAACTACATCACTGAAAGTTCTATGTGCAGGTTTCTATTCACTTCCCCTTCCACAGACTCGCTGGCAGAGGTTAGTTACTTCCCATAAAATTTCTTATTCAGAAGAAAGATCAGAAGGTTGACATTCACTTTTGCTCTGTCAAACAATTTCATGACTGCAACACCTTCATATGGCAGCTGCAAATGATCCTGCAAAAGAGGATACCTTTACGAGCAAGGAGTCCTTATGAGCTTACAGAGAATATACCAGATCCTAAGGTACAGTAGGT
This sequence comes from Phaenicophaeus curvirostris, assembly GCF_032191515.1. Taxonomy (NCBI): domain Eukaryota; kingdom Metazoa; phylum Chordata; class Aves; order Cuculiformes; family Cuculidae; genus Phaenicophaeus; species Phaenicophaeus curvirostris. Next base: position 1,329,010 of record NC_091402.1, on the reverse strand, counting down.
AGTTAAGGATCACAAAGTACATGACATAAAATAGAAAAACAAAAGACTCTTTAAAGTTCCGCTCATGCTGCACTAACAATAACATCCCTCTAAGACATTTAATATATTCATTTTTTTTGATAAACATGGGTTAAAACATGACAATGTACGAGAGCAGAAATAAAACACCATTCTAAGAAAGCCGAATTTGAGATCCCGTCATCTCCAGGCTTTCCATTTGCATAGTAGCCATGAAGTTGCTGTAACATTAGAAAGGGTCTCCTATATGCCTCATTATATCATGCACCCGAGGAACATGATGACGTTACACATTGTCACTTTCTAAAAGTCTCGGTTGCCACAGGTCTTGGTGAGGTGGTTTAGAGCACTGCAATACAGGGCAGAGGAAGAAATAGCATCGCTGTTAGGATCACATACATGATGCCAATTCAGCTGCTCGAGCCTTTATGCGGGCAGTATTTCCAGTTACACTTTGCACCCAGACTCACTGAACTGATTCATCTCAGTCATGAATTTCTGTCAGCAAGCCTGCTCTTGAACAGCAAACACTGGAGAAGGCATTCAGGTACTGCTGCTGAAGGGAAATTCTGTATGCATTCTATAACCCAAATCTGCCTCCTGCAGCCGTCCAGCCTGCATGACAATGGAGCAAACAATGATAAAGCTATTTCTACTGCTTTCTGTAAAAATTTTGGCAATGGTAACACAAATCTCTATTACTGATGCCGCTGTCAAGGCTATACTCGGATAACCAACGGCAGTTCCCTCATTGCTGTCCTCTCAGAACATCTGATTTTCCCACAAAGCAGTGCTACTAAGCCATAGTGGTAGAGCAACACAGGTACCTGAGCAGCAAACAAGCTCGGACAGCCCCCCAAACCAAGAAGTTTGTGACCAGCTCTGACAGATGAGGACCAGAATGAACTAGGGAAGTACTTGGAGCACATGAGGCCATGTGGGAAGTAGCCATCCCTCCCAGCAGCTGGTTAGGTGTCACAGACTTATCTCAATGTCAGGTGCTCTGCAAAATATGTTCCGAGACCCCCGAGGCATCCACGAATAACAACCCTAACAACACCCAAGTTGGTGGGCAGGCACAGAAATGGAAGAGGACAGAGACACCAGGCGTTGTAGCACTGGCGTTTGGGAAAAGGTCGGTCAGTAGGCCAGGCTACTGGAACAGCCTAAGCCAAGGCTGAAGACTCCGAAGAACTCTATGGCTAAAGAAACCAGTCAGTGTAGGGTGGCAGAAAGGATATCAATGCGAGAAGACCAGCTAAAGCCAGCACACCCAAGCCTATCTGACTGCCACCACAGACTCCTGATCTCTCTGCTGCATCAGGAAGTTATTGCAAATGCACATGTTCATTTTGTGAGTGCGCGTATAAGTGTCACCCAGACCACAGACCAATATCGGGCTTTCATTAGTAAAGAAACACAAGCAGTCTCAGTCCTCCATTTGTGTCGCATCTGTTTCGCCTGCTACAAATGGGTTGGATTTAAGAGCATTTTTCAGACTGTTCAGGCAGGAAACGTCATTATTACCCTGATGAAAAGTACAGCAAGCAGAACTTACACGCTGCTTTAAATGGGACAGATCTAACCTGATAATGCAACATGAATGTTTCCATCTGCACCCGCATGAGTTTTGCTTTTACCTCAAAACCTCCTACTTCTTCTGTTGGACTAATTTCAAATATCACATTTTTAAACCTATTAAGTTTGAGAAATGAAAAACCACAGCTGATTACTGAACAGGCAATTCCTATTGAAACAGCGAGAGAATGCAAGAGATGAAATCTGAAGATAAATTTCTTAGAAACCTATTCTTTACTCTTTATGCTTTATTCCCATTTGGAATGAGACCATAAAAGCTGACCAGACTCAACACAACAATGACTGGAAGCCTACCAGGTGCCATGTCACCTTCACACAAGTGTAGTAAGAAATGCGGGAATTTAGCCTAAGCGCAGTCTCCTTGGCGCTGCACGTTCACACCTCATTTAGTGAACGAAATACAAAACATGATTCAGGGTTGAAAAAAAAAATCTATTAACAGGCAGCTTCCATGGAAGATACACCAAGTTTAAGGCTAGCAAACTGCAGCTGGACAGACTGAAACTAGCTGACCTGATTTTTTGACAGTGAGGGCTATTAACCACAGCAACAATTCACTGGAGGAGGTACCCTTCTGTGACTGTGTGAGTGACAGGGAAGGGGTGGGTGGGAAGAAGATGTCACATTTAAATCTCATTGTGCTTCTCAATCAAAGTCCTGCTTCTCTTCAACCAGAAAGAGAACTGAAAAGTGATGTTTCTTGGCCCAAGGGATGCCAGCCTAGATTACCAAAATGATTTCTTCACCTTTAATATTGGGTTCAATGGAGGGCTTGGGAAGGGAGTCACACACCATCAACCAGCAATGCTAAATTCCAGGAACAAACCCACAAGGCGGTTTGTCACAATCTCACATACAGAATCATAGAATGGGTTGGGTTGGAAGGAACCTTAAAAACCACCAAATCCCACCCATCCTGCCAAGGGCAGGGACACCTCCCACTGGATCAGACTGCCCAAGGCCCCATCCAACCTGGCCTTGAACACTTCCAGGGATGGGACAGCCACAACTTCCCTGGGCAACCTGTTCCAGTGCCTCACCATGCTCATCGTGAAGAAATTCCTGCTTATGTCTCATCTAAAGGTTCCCCTCTCCAATTTATAGCAACACAATCTCAGAGCTTCTGTTCCTCAACTGCCTAGGGTAGTTTGGAGAAAGAGGCAAGAATTCAGCATACCTGTCTTCCTCTTCCTCCAAGAAGGTTATTTCACCCTAAAGTGTTTAAAGGAGATACTCACTGATTGCTTTGCAGGTCCTCAGTCTCTAAAAGCACTCTCTTCTCATGCCGTATATTTTAGAGAAATCTTTTTACTGTTTTCGCCTTTCATCTCCTGAGGCTTCTTAGAGACTCTGAGGGGAAAATAAAACAACAAAAGACCCATCCAAGCAAGATGATCGGTCAAATGAGTAAAGAGAATTCAGAGAGTAAACATTTAAAACTATTTGGATGAGGGGACAGAACCAGTAAAGCAAATTAATTGTGATCAATGTGATCAATTGTGATTGTATTGTGATCAATCAATTGTATTGTGATCAATAACAGAAGATGTATTTTTACCAGTGAGTTTATTTACAAAGCACTTGTAACCCAGATTAGACCTTTGATTTTCTACTCTTTACCTATGACTGTTATGCTACAGTGGAAGAAACAAATAACCCCCCACTCCTCAAATTGTAACACCATGTGGTACTTCACAGAAAGTTAGGCTACAGGGGATCTGGTGACAACTGATGTGGAGAAGGCCGACACAACTCAACAACTTCCTTGTGTCAGTTTTCACTGGCAGTTCCTCTTCCCACATCTCACTAGGGAGGAAGACTTTTTTTTTTCAGGAAAAACTGAACTGTCTAGCACTACAACAATGGACTTCATTCAGGATAAAAACAAACAATGTGATCAATGTTATCCTTATAGATAACTATGTTATTGTCATTCTCTGCTCCTGGAAAGGATGGCAGGACATGCTGAGCGGCACCCACTTTATCTGGAATACCTGCTTCATTCCCACCAGACTGTCTACACTCCCCTTACCCGAAGGAAACAAAATTATTTCAAGCATGTCTTTTTAACCCCATTTGGGACAGTACCCTCTCCCTGTACTTACCCACCACTGGACCCTTTCCCTAGAACTATCACTGTGGTAAAGAGCATGACTGAGGAGCTTTGAGCAGATAGCATTATCATTCTTCTAGCAACGACCTACCCATGCTTCCTGTAAGAAGCACAACCAGGGCCACGCCATGGTTCTGAGACACTTTCTTGCCTTTGCTGGCCAGGTTATCCTAACAGGTTTTGATGTAGCTTTTGTAATAATCCACTTGTTCCTCATAAAAATGTAGCTTTGGAATTCAAGGCACTGTAGGTCTGCTGCATGTTTACCAGCTCTGCTTTTCTTCCCTGACGGTATCAATGCTGGTTTTGGATATCCTACGTCACAGAGGAAGACAGGCAAAGACTTAACAGTCATTTGAGCTCTCCAGCTGCTCAAGCACAGGGCAGAGAGTATTTGAAACACACCATTTGGTTTTGTTCAGTCTTGCTTCATCCTACAAGCTCAAGCTCTCCATTGCACTTGACCCAGGTCGTAAGTGTCACCACTTCTTCCCCCTGCTGACTACTTTTGGAACTAAACCATCTCTGCACAGCACTTCATTTGAACCTCTTGCTGCTTTCTCAAACTTCAGTGTTGTCCTAGTCACAATGACTACAGTGGGCACCAACAGCTACACAAATTAAAGGAAGGCAGCAAATTTTGCCACTGCCGGGTAGGAAAGCTATGTTACAAATCAAGCACTACAGCAGCGTACAAACTTACCACAAGAAATAGGAAAAATTATCACTAAGAACAATACTACCACCCATACAAATTAAAACATCAGGCTTATTGGCCACCAGTTAATTTCACCTATAATGACAGGGAAGGACAAATCGAAACCCATGTATTCACAATTCAAAGGGCAAAGTGTGAGATATTTTCCCTATTTTAATATTAGGGAACATCCATCAAGATACAAGAATCAGACCAATAGGACACAATGTTTGAGCAAAATATAACAATAACACAGTGAAATGATGGAGTTAGTACTGAAGCCTGCATCCCAAAAGAACAACTAGGATGTATTTGTGAAAATACGATAACTTAAAACAAAGATCTGTGCTTAGACACAGAGGACAGTACATGTACCTTTGAAATACTTCCCTCAGGACGCGCTCAGTCACAGATACATTATGTAAAGAGAGGATGTGCCTGTATGTAGTCGTGCTAATGCTAGTATGAATACTTGTGAAGAAGAAACAAAGGCAACTAACTTCTGTGTTTATAATTTTACCAAAATACAATATCTTAATTTTCACTATTGCACTCCTATAACCACCTCTCAGTTAATATCTGACAATGTGTGCCACTGAGCTCCCTGTCCGCAGCTTTGGGAACGTGCTGGGAATAACCCCCTCACGGCTGTGCTCCGGGGGCATTTTCAGGCTGTGCGTCCATGTGAAGTTGAAGATGTCATACTGGACCAGTCTGGGCAATTTCATTATAGAGAAAAATTCAAAAGAAAGAAAAGGAAACCCCTCCTGAAACTTCTAATCAGTCCCAGATCCACCTCTCGTTTGCTTTCTGTGTGGTTCTATCACGTGTGCCACTTTGCCTGTCTCTCAGTTTAATATTTCCACTTGTTTTGCCCAGCGTTTTCTGGCTGTGTGGTCCCTCTGCTGCAATTTCCATCTCCTCATCCAGTTCTGGAGTCCCAGGGGTTCCCTGCAGGAGGGAGACCTGGTGCGGGTGTAAACGTGGGGCAGGGACAGAGGGGAGAGAACAAGTGGAGAGAGCAGTAGAGACACCATTGGGTTTGATGGTGACTGGGTCCCCCTCAACACAGGGTTTAACAGGGACTGGGTCCCCCCCCCCACCACCACCACCATGGGGCTTTACGATGTGAAAATTTATTGAGAAGTTTTGCTGCAGCTGGTTTGTATGTTTAATTATCTCATCATATAAATCTGTCTTAGGCTAAGAGACAGCCTGTCTTAGGGCTGTGAGAATGTATCAATGTGCTCAGTGGCCTTGTAAGATGCTGCTGTCTCTCCCTTTGTCTAGAAACCAGAGACGCAGGCAGCAAAGAAGCTGTCTGGGCTGGAGGAGATTGGGGTCTCTGTGCCCCGTAGAAGAGTCAGCACAGGACCAAAGCTTCCCACCTCCTCCAAGCTGCTGCAGGAGCCCAGACAGCACCTCCCTGCTGTGCCTGGAGTCAAGCCACCTGCTCCAGAAGGCTCCAGGCTGGCTAAATTGAAGAGGTCCCTGTTGGCGACCGGTGGCGCTGTGGAGGGGAGCAGCTCCACATCACCACCACTAGCAAAGAAGCTGGCACTCTCTGCAAAAAAGGTGAGTCTGACTTTCTGCCCGGTCTTCAGTCGGCACCTTCTGATTCTTCTTCTACCGTGCCCCACTTCCCTCACCCAGTCTGTCTGTCCCCTTTCTCTGGGGTCCCCTTTTCAATTTTCTCCCCTTGGGTCATGGAATCCTCTTTTCTTTAGATCACCAAGTTTTTATTCCTGTCCATAACTACAGGGCAGAACTCCACAAGCGGCGAGCAGAGGTGACCACTACACAGAACCTCACGCACAGCTTCCCGAGCAGATCCAGCCCACGGACACCACCCACGCTGACTCCACTGCCCAGCCTTCTGGCAAGTTGAGGTAAGCGATGCCAGTTGCTCCCAGGCAGCAGGGCCAGTAGCAATCTTCAGATACTCCATGAAGCAACTGCCTGGCACGGCAGCTGGCTCGAGGAGTGATCTCGGCAGCCGGCTCTCCTGTTCTCTGGGGCTGGCAGGGCTCGCTCTGGATCCCAGAAGCAGGGCGCTGTATTTGTTAGCACAGGGTGGGAGGCAGCTTTGCAGGCCCGCACCATGTACCGGTGTCCCCTGGGACCAGGAGGCACCAGCCTGGTTTAGGTCTTGCTCTGGGTTTTCCTTTGTAACCTTTGCCGTCAGCACGTGCTGCAGCAACACTCGCTCCTTCCTAGCCCCCCGTGGGACAGCGTGTGCTCTGGGCGTGGGGCAGGTCATCGTGTGTGCTTGCAGCTGCTGCCCTAGAGCAGGTTCTAATTCAGATTTTGTGGCTGAGATGGCAGATGTGCAGTGCTGTGCTCGTGCATCTCGGGATGGTGAGGAAAAGAGGGGCTCCCACTCAGGACCTGGCTTTAACACCATATCTGCATCTTTTCCAGTCTTTCAGCCCATCTTCGTCTGCGCTCAACCTGCCGAATACGGAAAAGCCTCCTCTGAAAATTGTCATCAAATTATCAACCCTTCAGGTGCTCAGCTCCCCCCTGAAAAAGCGCCACCATGAGGCAGATGGCAGCCCTCATTCTCCATCTGTCAATGGCAAAGGTGACACCTCCAGCCCGCCCAGAAAGAAGAGGTGCACACAGGGGGACTCGGTGTCCCTCACGGGGGAGGAGGCAGGCAAGAGCCCCAGTGGTGGCCAGGAGGAGCCAGGCTGCCCAGAGCTGGGTGCAGAGCACAAGAAGAAGAAGAAGGAGAAGGAGAAAAAGAAGGAGAAGAAGAAGAAGAAAAAGGAAAAGGACGAGAAGAAGAAAAATAATGAGAACAATAAGAAGAAAAAGAAGAACAAGGAGAAGAAGAACAAGGAGAATAAGAAGAAAAAAAAGGAGAATCAAGTCAAAAGAATGCTCTCCTGGGGTCTGTTGGTCCTCGGGCAGATGAGAGGCTGAGGTCTGTTCTGTCTCTGCAGCAAAAATATGTGCCTGGCAACACCAGGCTGGTGAGGGAGCCAGGCTCCCCAAGGCTCTCCAGAGCCCCAAGCCAAACCGTGGGGCCAGCACACCACCTGGGAGCCACAAAGCATCCCATGTAGCGAAGGAGCTACTTAAGGACACCGTGAACAAAATCTACGTCTGTGCCATCCCTGAAGTTTGTATGCCTCGTCAGCCTTCTCGGGGCAGCGTGTCCCCTCAAATGAATGGGAGAGGCGATGTCACAGCTGGAGAGATGCTGAGTTGCCTTCTCCCTGGACAACAGTGTAGGTCGTCTTCTGGCTGTGGGGAGACAGAAAGCCCTGTGCTCTGACCCCAGGACACCTCCTGCCTTTGCGCAGGTAAAGAAGACTAAATTTAAATGAGTGATGAAATGGACTAGGAAAAGAACATTTGCCTGCCAGCAACTGAAAAACCAGCGGTGGTTCTGAAGCAATACTAGCCTGCCAAGGGAGCCAGCCTGAGATATCGGATCTGAGCTCCTGCTCCCTGCCCACTTCTGTCCGTTGTTCATTCTTTCCACCTCCCAAGTGGACAGGGCTGGTACCCACCGCCCTCCCCGCTCTTTGAGTTGTAATGCAGTTTTTTTTGCCCCCCGCTGTCACCACCCCTTCCCTTGCCCTTCCTTCCCATTCCCTGCCTCTCCCACCCTCCTTTCGCTCTTCACCATGTCCTTTTGCTCTTCGCCGTGTCCTTTCGCTCTTTGCCATGCCCTTTCACCCCTTGCCTTGTCCCTTCACCATGTCTCTTTCCCCCTCCACATGTCCTTTCCCCTTGCCGCGCCCTTTCACGCTCTCCATGTCCTTTCCCTGCTCTCCATGCCTTTTCCCGGCTCTCTGTGTCCTTTCCCTGCTCTCTATGTGCTTTCCCCCTCTCCATGTCCTTTCCCCTTGCCGTGTCCTTTCCCCTTGCCATGTCCTTTCCCCCTTCCTCATGTCCTTTACCCCTCACCATGTCCTTTCACCACTTGCCATGCCATTTCACCCCTCACTATCTCCTTTCCCCCCCTCACCACGTCCTTTTGCCACTTGCCGTGTCCCCTTGCCTTGCCACGTCCTTTTGTGCTCACCATCTCCCTTTCCTCTCACTATGTCCTCTCCCGTCGCTATGTCCCTTTGCCACTTGTGTGTCCTTCCCCCTTGCCATGGCCTTTCCCCTTTCCATGTCCTTTCCCCTCACAGTGTCATTTCACTCCTCGCCATCTCCTTTCCCCCCTCCCCACATCCTTTTGCCCCTTGACGTCTCCTCTCCCCTCGCCACCCCCCTCTCCCCTCTCCCCCCTTTCCATGGCCCCAGAGATGGCGGGGATAGAGGAGGACGGCAGCTGCGGTCAGTGCGGGGATGGGGGAGCCCAGGGGCTTGGGGCCAGCGCTGCTGGAAGCCACAGACCTGCTGCCTGCGTTGTCCCTGCCAGGCTCTGGGACCTGCTGCCTGCTGCGTCGCTCCTAGCAGGTCATGGAACTGCCGCCTGGGGCATCAGTGGTGCTGGGCTTGGGGACCTGCAGCATCGGACCTGCCGGGCTTTGGGACCGGCTGCCCGCAGCATCAGGGCTGCCAGACTCAGAGACCTGCGGCATCGCTGCTGCTGGGCTCTGGGACTGGCTGCCAGTGCTGTTGGTGCCGCCGGGCTCTGGGCCCTGCTGCCGCTCCCCCTTTGTGTTCAGCTGCTGCCTCTGAGCGCTGGCAGAGTTCTGCAGGGGAGGCTCGTGTCGATGGTGTCGGCTGAACAAACCTCTCTGGGTCGTGGGCGCATCTGCCTGGTGCAGGAGCACCCGGGCTGTGCCCAGGGCCTGCTCGCAGGGTGGGCCGAGCAGGGCGAGGGGGCGAGGGGGCTGCAGGTCCCCCCTCTCATGTGGGTGCAGTTTGCTTTCCTGCTTTCCTGCCTCCTCAAGGCTCACCCATCATGTGGGGTGAGTGGCCAGTGCTGGAACTGGTGATGTGAGAGACCAGTGCCCTGGGCACCTTCCCAGCCTGTCCCTGCCACCAAGGGCACCCACTGGCCTCCTCTCTCCTGCACCTGCAGGGCTGGGCTCTGCCCCTCACACCCTCTGCAGCGTGTCCTCCCCCTGCATGGTCACACAGCTCAGCCAACACTGGTGGTCTCCTCTCCCCGGCACTTCCCAGCTCAGCCCAGTCCCTCCCAGCTCTCCCCACAGCCCTGATTCCTCTCCAGCCCCACAGAGCAGCCCAGTCTGCGCTGGCCCCATGGCGGTGCCCACTGCAGGGTGCAGCAGAGCTCTGGGCTCTCCCCACAGCCCCAGCCCCTCTGGATGGCACGGCAGCTGCTGGGGGGCAGAGGTGGGTCTCAGTCTCACCCGCAGCCCAGGGCTGGAGGCTTGACCTGGAACAAGGACATGGAGAGCAGTGGAAATCCAGGACTCCTGATTTCAACCCCAGCAGATGCCACCACAGCCTGACTGCTCCTGCTCTGTGCCAGCCCCTCTGCCCAGTCTGGGATAGGAGTCTGAGCTCAGCAGCAGAGCACCCTGGCCCACAAGAGGGCTTGCAGGAAGAGTTTTCTTTTTCTCACGGATTCTTCTCTGCATGCACAGAAATGCTCCCTTGCTCTTCCGCAGGGACATCCCTTTCCCCAGGGAAGCCTGGCTGCCAGTCCTGGTTCCCTCTCTGTGCAGCCCACAAGGCCATTTCTATGATCAAGCTTCTAAGTTCGGGCCCTTCTATGTACTGACCCTTGTATGTCTCAACTCTTCCGGGAATAATCCATGACCTGACTCTCCTATCACCCTTCTGTTACCCGACCCCACCACTCTATGACCTGGCCTTTCTAAGGGGTCTCACAGGCAATGAGCCAACCAGGTGCCTTCTGCTGTCCTGTCAGAGACACTGCCAGGTGGGAGCTTCAAAGCACAAATCCCAGCCATGAGTCAAGGTCTGACCTGTCAGCTGCTTCAGAAAGTGGAGACCTCACAGTCTCTTTCCCAGCAATGTTCCTGCTGCTGGCCTGTCCCCTCCAGAGGCAGAAGTTACCTCAAAGCCCCCTTCACGGCCATTGCCTTCTTGCTGGATTATGGGTTCTTGAGACACACCTGGCCACATGATACCTTGTCCACCCAAGTTGATGGCAGGAAGGAGCACCAGGGGAGGTTTAGGCTGGATATCAGGAGAAGGCCCCTTCACACTCAGGACATTCTATCATTCTTTATTTTTCCTACAAACAAACCAACACCTCTCTCCAAACAGCCTCAGCAATCACCTGAGACAATGCACACATCAAATAAAACTAGTTGTGGAAAAGAAACTTGCAGGGCATTTGAAAGGGACCTAACAGCCCCCCTCCCATTTTCCTCTCCTACTCCTTCTCTTTGGCTATGGCTGACCTGAAGAAGCAGTCTGGCAGCTGGGCTGTTCCTCAGCAGCCTGGTCCATCTGCCTGGTTGTGACATGGGAACGGAAAGGGCTTTTCTTTTTGAGGGTTGTCAGGAGACTGTTCCTTTTTAGGAAGACAGATAGTTCCATGTGTCCTTACTGGAGACGGACAGGGCACTTTTCCTTGGAGGACTCAGGGACCTCAGACTGGGAGGGGACTTCTGCCAGTTATTCCTGTAGATTGGAAATCTGTAAAGGAAAAGGGAAGTGTCTGCTCCAGTGTCTGCCAGCACACAGCACAGAGATGTGGGCAGAGCTCAGGCTGTTGGAACACCCTCCTGTCAGTCCTGAGTGCTGGCGATGCCTCAGAAGCTCCGGAGGAGCCACAAACACAGCCCTGCACATCCTGGGCAAGGAAAGCGCCAGAAATACGAGACCGCGCCTGCCTGGGGCCGGGCGGGCATCTGTCAGGCGCTACTGGCAGGCAGCTGGCCTAGGAGCATCCAGGAGCTCCCTGAGGGCACGGCTTCCCCAGCAGCACCAACCCTGGCAGGATTTACCTGGCTCTGCCCTTGGAGCTGGAAGGAGGCCTTCTCCACCTGCAGCTCCTTGCATTCCCCCTCCAGATCCTGCCACCATCTCTGGAGCTGCTGCTCTCGCTGATCCAGCCTGGCCTCCTTCTCTGACACCTCCTTCTTCCAGGCTTCTCTTTCTTTCTCCTTCCTCCTCTCTGGGGAGGGACTGGACATTGTCAACCCTGCTGGCAGCAGGGAGGCTCAAGTCTCACTCTCTCAGCATTCCTCTTTGGCTGAGATGGGCAGCCTTGCAGTAACACAGCCTGTTGGTCTGGCTGATGGATCTTGCTCTCTCCCTTCTGCCTCCTGCCCTTCTTTGGGGCTCTGTGCCTGTTTCTTCAGATGGGAGTAGATCCACCAGCACCCAACAAGTCCCACTGCTCCAGGAACAGCATAGAACAGAATGTTTCAAAAGTGTGAACCCATGATACAGAGCCTCACTTGATCCCTAGAAGGAGAAACAGAAACTATGGTCACAGGGAAGGGAACGGGAAGCCCAGAGTTCCATCAATGCCCTCAGGTATTTCTGTCAGCATGAAGAGGCTGGTTTTCCAGATGCTCTGGACATCCCCACCTTTGCTCCACCCACAGGACTTGCAACAGGAGCCTCAGCTGAGACCAGGGATACCTGGACGCTGCTCACCAGGGCACTCATCAATCTCACCTCACCTTGATGCTTAAAACAATTCCCCTCCTTCCTGGGAGTGCTCCCTGCTGCCGGCTCACGGGGTCACAATTCCTGCAGGACCGCCCTACGAGCTGTCTCACAGCCGCACCACAAACTCATGTTCATGGAGCTCCCGTCACTCCCCTTACACCCAGCAGTGAAAGGTGTCTCCAGAAAGCAGTAGGGTCAGGAATGCTGGTGGCATCACATAAGGCAGAGGTATAGCAGCTCCACAAACCCTGGACAGTATGTCTCGTGGAGGAGGGTAGTTCCTGATGAGTCTGAGTAGCTGCTGTACCTCCTCCTGGCATTCCAACTCTCGTGGCATTCCCCCAGAAGATGACGTTACACGTAGAACTAGAATGGGTTAGGTGTGTGCTTCATCAAAGTACATACGTAGCAAACAGCTGCAGAAAGACATATTTGAAAACCAAAGCCTCCCACCACAAAAGGCAGTACTGCACCAGAGGGAAATCCGCAGACTCTGTCTTGGGAGGGTGGAAGAAACTCTGGCAGAACAAAGCTGGCAAGCCTTTTCATGCCTGGACAGCGATCTCAGACAGTCTGCAGAATTCCCTCATAAATGAACTGAGCGTCACACACCCGTGTGAACGTAGTCTGCCCGGGCTCACCAGTGCACCAGCCCAGGAGCCAGCATCACCACAGGCTGGAGGAGATCCACCAGAGGTATGTCAGGGCTACAAATGACACGAGAACAGGAGCCTCCCCTCTCAGAAGGTGGCACTGCTGCTGCCCTAAGGACAAGCGAGCTCATTCACCAGCCAACAGTGCAGCCAAAGTGCAGAGTAAGGCTGATGCAGGCTGGCCATCACACTTCATGTGCAGATCCCAGCAGAAAAGGCTAAGCTGAGTGCAGCGAGCCCATCCAAGGGAGCTGCCTTTCAGAGCTAGGGTAGCAATTGGGCAGGTAGGTCCTTGCCCCCTGTTGACTTCTGCATTTCAAGATTTGGCACAGTTTAGGCAAGGTTTCCCCATTTCCTTTTTGCCCAGTAGCCCAGAATTAGAATGTCTTTAAGGATTAAAGTCTAAATAAGGCAACGAAGGGAATATTCTTACAGATACATACACAAGAAAGTCAGTGGCTATGGTTCTTCAGCAAGTCTTCTTTTGTCAAGGCATACACATCTTCTGGTTCAAAGAGTGTCTTTTAAAATTGTTCTATTTTTCTCCTTCCAGGACACGGAAGAAAGCTTGAAGCAAGCGAGACCCCTGGAGAGGCAAGACAAAAAAGCCTTAGAAAAGGAACATAACACCAAGGTATCCATCCTTATTGCTCTACGCTTATTGCTTACATCTGTACATTTAAATGATTGTCTTCCCACAGTACCTTTGAAAAGCAAGTTCTTTGAGAGTCAGCTAAGAGTACTGGTCTGCGTTTGTCAAAAGTTTAGAGGAGAAGCTGGTATCCCAATGAAAACAAATGGATAGCAGAGATTTTCTGATCATTGAAGGGAGAATCCTTTTAGGCACTCCCAGACAGTCATCAATCCCAACCTATCCAACTTTCTATCAAACTGCATTTGTAGTGTATGGAAACTCCTGTCTCCAAGCTGAAGTGAAGTCAAGTCAGGCTGCTCATTTCTTCACATTTTGTTCTAAAACATTATTCTCTAGAGTGCTTGTGAAATTGTAAAAGGGGATGGAAGTTGAATGGAAATAAATTTAAGATATCAGGAAGATTTCTGACCATAAGATCATTTTGAAATGTCCTAAAGGTTACTTGTGAAATACTGCATGGATGCTGTACAGTATTCAAATACTCATAGTGGCTGAGAACCAGCCGTAAGAGCCAACTCTGGGTATTGCAAGGATTTGAACTAAGGGATTCTCAAAGACACCTTACCTTTATATAAGTGTGGATGCAATCTTTTGAACATATCCACATACTATATTTCAAGAAGTCTATTTTTGTTCAACTTTGATCTTATAAAAAAGAAAAATATTGTTAAATAAAAGTTATTTTCAACAGAAGAATAATTTTCAAGTTTATAGTATCATATAAGCTCTGTAATTTCAAATAAGATAGAAATGGTTTCATTTAATGAGAGAGCTCATCTCAAAATTGAACTAGTCTGGAAATGCCATGTTTGATTTGTAAATTGTTTTAGGACATCCTGTTACTCTTTACTGGTGTTGTACAAAGCCAGAATAATATTGTGATTAACCAGCTCTTATTTAGGAAACTGAAAGAGGCACTGGATAACAGGATGTGCTTTCATTTCTTAACATGGCATTCCCAGCTGATCAACGTGCAATAGCTGCCTATTAAGGGTTTCACTGCTGTGTTAGAATTTTTGGGACAGCAAGATGGGAAAAACATTTTTTCTAGTTTGATTTTCTTAATTGATAAAGCACTGTTTTGTCCTTCTTTTGTTTAACGCCTCTGCAGAGCCACACACAGCCCTCGGATACACAAATCGCCATGGGAGTTTTGAGTTCTGCTGCTTCGCTTTCTTTTACACAGTTTGCCCGTGCAGACTTGAGAATGGCTGGCAAACAGAGAGAAGAAGAGGTGATTAGTTCTTGTCCCATTGTTGTTTTCTCTCTCCAGAGAAACCTGTTGTTTTTCAGGTTCAAGATGAGCTTGGCAAACATTTAATATTTGTGGGTGATGAGGACCTGAAGGAGAAACTGGTGGAAGTTGATGAAGATGACAAGGATAGAACTTTGGGAGACATCTTTGGATACCAACCAGGTATTTCCTGGGGAAATACAACACTGAGTGTTAATCCTGAAAATTCCTTAGGCGTTAGGTCAATTCAGTTAAGTCTAGGCCATAGCAAGTTTATCAGATGAGCTCTCATGTTGAAGTATCACATCCTATCACAATATTGCTTTGTCTTTCCTTCCACTTAGAGTCCGAAGGTATTGATGATACCAAGGAAAACAGAAAGCATTGGCAAGCCAAAGCCCCTCCCAGATTGCCGAATGTATTAACTGATAGTGATGTCACTTCAGTGGGTCCTCCTCTGGCTGAAAAGGAACTTGGTAAGAAAGATTTGGGGTTTGTTGATTGAAAGTGGATTGCTGCTAACCCTCAGCCTGACTGCTTATAGACATCTGCCAATCCAATTCTGCAGTCAATCATTCACATGCTTTGGCAGGCTTTTAATTGCAGAGCTTCCTAATAAATGAGGTTTTGGGATGTGTTCAACCAAAGAATGCTGTCATTGTTTCCCCTCTCTCTAATACGTCAACCACGTTGTGCTGCTCATATGTCTTGAGAGTTTTATAACTCACTCTGTGGCCTGGCTAACAAGGGTTAAAATGCCAGTCTACACAACTAATCAACACCACTTTCTTGGGCTTTGAGGTGATGAAACATGAGAAATGTGTCAGTTGGTGGCCAAGAGCACTCCAGAGTGTGCTGGAGCTGTGCTTTGCCCCTCCACATACACCAGGGCTGCTCCACAGTCACAAGTGTATCCTCCACACACGTGCCTACTCCTTCTCAGAAGCAGCTCATTGCTCTGTTCCTTACAGCCCCAGTGCATCTAGTGCGAGGCAGCCCCGTGTCTCCAGTGACCAGTTGCTGCAAACAAGGGGCTGTTCTTGCATGGTCCGACACTCTGGAGACACAGCAAGAGCCTGGAGAGTTTGCCTGGAGAGGGAAGACACAGCAGAATGTTGTTAACATGAACTTTCCTCTTCATTCTGCCTTAGATGAACGGGCATAGGGCACAAGAGAAACAGCAACACCTTTGAAGATATTTCAGCCCCATGAAGCCAACCAGGTTGAGACCAAGGACTGCTGAAGGATCCTGCACCTGTCTATTGCAGGCCTAATAAGCACTGACTTGAGATTATCCTGAATTAAGCCTTGTGTAAAAGTATTTTCATGACAGAGAACCCAAACTAATTTTTATCCATAGTATCAATCAGACAACATACCTATTGATAATTCACTGTTCCACAAGGGGAAATATCCCTAAGCATTCCAGAATTACACAAAATGAAGAAAAAAGTGTCCAGACTAGAAGGTGTGACCCTGACAAAAAGCTACAGGAGAACCTTCCTGTTCTTCAGGTGAGCATCTGCTCCTGCCTGAGGACATCTTGGAAAGGAGGGAGCAGTGGAAACAACCTCGGCCACAGCAGAGCTGTCTAAGGGCTCCTTCACCCAGCTTGGAGATGAAGAAGATATGATGTTTCTTACTGTTTATTACTTTGCATACACTTTGATAGACAGCTAACATAAAACTACAAGAATGTTTTCCTTCCTCTCCAGAAGGGAGATTAACTATAATGCTTCCTAAAGAAAACAAGGAAGAGGATTCAGAAACATATACTGCTGCTGCTGTTGCTGAAGGCAGACTTGAGTCAGGAGCAGATGATGAAGACATGTAAGTCAAGCACCACACATCTGAACAGCATTCATGAAATGACAGGTTGCATTCATAAACAAAGAAAACTTACCTGTTTTACAGTCTGCCAATTGAACTTTCTTTTCTCTGATTTACTGTGTCACATAACAATGCTGTCATTCAAAATGTTACACAGAAATATTAACATGGTTTTGCAGCTCCTGTTTTCTTGCCTTATAAAAACACAGGGAAACAATCACACAGAGAAAGAAGAAACAGCTCATCTGATGTGTGCAGCTTATATATTCTTTAGAAAGCATTCCAAAAAACATCCAAGGCAAGGAAAGGAGAAAGGCTTGTAACAAAGATACATCCCCCACCAGGGGAGGTTCAGGCTGAACATTAGGAAAAGATTTTTCACAGAAAGGGTTATTGGGCACTGGAAAAGGCTGCCCAGGGAGGTGGTTGAGTCACCTTCCCTGGAGGTTTTTAAGAGACAGGTGGACGAGGTGCTGAGGGGCATGGTTTATTGTTTGATAGGAATGGTTGGACTCGATGATCCGGTGGGTCTATGATTCTGTGATTCTATCTGGAGTGAAGAAGTGGATGATGTAGTGGGTGGGAAATTGAATGGACAGTCAGGAACAAAACCCCTGTCAGTGGTACAAATTTCTCCCCGGAGGCAGATATTCGCAGCACTCCTCAGTGATCAGCAAATGTCATAAAAATCATTAAAAGCCTGGCAATGCCAGAAACGAAGAATTTTCCAGCTCTTACATCGACTACGTTTTACCCCCAGGCTTCCACGTTTTCTACCATTTCCATTCTGTGCACAGTTGTCAGTTGTTGGCACAGAGGCCGTCACTGCCTCCAAGAATCCCCAGCAGGACAGAGGTTCCTGTGTGGGAAAGGTATCGCAGGAACCCTTCTGCTACAGGAGCGGAGTGGCAGGCAGGGAAGCTCTGGGATCGTGCAGGGCATCACCTTCCCTGGAGGTGTTTAAGGCACGGGTGGATGAGGTGCTGAGGGATATGGTTTAGTGTTTGATGGGAACGGTTGGACTCGATGATCCGGTGGGTCTCTTCCAACCTGGTTATTCTGTGATTCTGTGATTCCTCCAGCGCTTCTGAGCAGGCTGGGAGGAGGCCTGTCAAGCACAGCAGACAGTGCGTCCTCTTGGGTAAGGGCTGTGAGGTCACTTCAGACTGTCTGGGGGCAGCGAGACAGATACTGTGAGGGCACGAAGGCCATCAGAAAGCTGCCAAAAATGAAGTGACACTTTGGGGAGTTAAGAAGGAGTCTGTGGAGAATGGGTGGAGGATTTGGGGGAGGGAGAGCAAGGTGAGCTCGAATCTCTGAGCCGTAACCTGCACATCCAGTCCGCAAAGCCCTCATTTATGTGCTCTGGCCCCCCATCTGCAACCCCTCCAAACCCTTGCTTACTCCGTTTGGCTCCTCAAATAGAGCAGGTATCGGGAGGCCCCAAAGTAGTTGCATGGTGTTGGAGGAAGAATGCGAGGTGACCTTCAGCTGATCAGCTCACAGGCCACAAAGAGGAGATGGGTGGCAATGCTATGGTGTGGTGTGTTGCGTGCGCTTCAGGATCTCATGGACATGCAGGAGGCGCAACGCTCTGAGATCAATTCTGTGTCTTGAGTTGACAGAGCAGGAGCAGGGACATGGCTGGGAAAGAGGCTGTGAGGTCACTTCTTTGTCAAGCAGCTGACAGGTCAGCCCTTGATTCACGGCTTGGTTGTGTGCTTTAAGTCTCAAATCTGCCAGCATCCCTAGGAGGCCAGAAGGCACGTGGCTGACAAGTGAAACCCTATCCCTAAGTAGCTGGCAGACCCATCCAGGATGAGGGCTTGGATACGGATTGTCACATCCTTCACAGCTGAGGACCTGATGGGACAGCAGCAGGGAGATGGCTTGGTTATGTCTACTGGAGTAGCTGGAAGGCCAGGAGCAGGCACAGGGCTTGGAAGACCACGGTGAGGGAACTTCTGTTAGGTCACTTCATAGGCCACAAGGAGGCTGGTGGGCTGGGCTAATGTAAAGGAGAGGGAAGGGAATCAAATCTCTTGAATTTAAAAAAAAAAAATAAAATGGAAACCCAGGTTTTTCCTGATTTGGAGGAATTGGTAAGAACTGGAGTGGCCCTAGAGGATATTGACCAGGATGTGGTTTGCAAGCTTTGTGGAGAGGGTGGAGGACCTGGTGTTCTTCAGCCTGGAGAAACAGACATCAGGCTCTGTTGTCATTGTCTGCAACGGCTTGAAGGGCTGTTCCTGACATAATGGTGCTTTTTTTGGGAGTGGGAAGAGAAGGCAAAACTCTACAAAGTGTAGCTTGGAAGGTTCAGACTGGAGGTGGGGAAAGAGAAATATCACTCAGAGGGAAGCGTTTGAGTGCAAGAGGTCCCTCCTAGGGAGCCTGGGTCAGCCCATGACTTTGTGTTCCAAGAAAATGCCAGCAATGGGTCAAGAGGCATCAGTAGAGATACAAAAATGCTGAGATGAGGACTGGATGGGGAAGCAAAAAGGGCGAACGCAGCCTGAAGGGAAAGAGGTGCGGGCATGGGGCAGGGTAAGACAGCTGCCGTGGAGATGGCCGAGACCCTGTCTTCCTTTCCATCTCCATCTCTTCCCTTACCCTGCCTGGGGAGGCCAGGAGGTGTTACACAGTTTCCTACCCTTGGCATTGCTCCACCTCCCATCCCACTGCCCTCAGGAAGAGCCGGGAGCCCCACGGGAGGGACAGGGTCTGCCTGCCCAGGGCTGGGGGCCAGAGCTTGGCCTTTCTGCTTCCCAAAGCGAACCCAGGCTTTTCTCAGCATCACAGCTGCCTGCACAGCGCCTTTGCCTGCCTGCAGTCATGGCCTCCAATTCTCAGCTCTAACGAGTCCCTGGGGAGGCTTTGTCAGGAACGATCTGCACTGAGACCAATTAATATTTCAAGGTCCTCTGGGTTCTGCTTTTGGCTTCTTGAGAGGTTTCTTCAATTTCCTCTAAGGAGCTGAAGTTCAAGGACTCAGCAGCAAATCCACCCTGGCTCTCGTTAAAATACAGAAAGACTTAACGAGCTCTTTCTCTGCCTGGAGATTTCTTCAGGTCTTCAAGTCCTGTACAGATCCTTGCAGTCATTTCCCAGTGCGGTTAAAGAGTAAGATTTCAAATTGCGCCTAAGAAAAATACGATTTATAATAAAGTTTCCATTTCATTCCTTTTCAGCTCAGAGAAGAGGTGACAGAACCTTCTCCAATGGGCATTGATGCTGAGCGGCTCCTCAGGAGGTCTGGGCAGCATGGAGAAGCAGTCCCTTGAGGTCTGACCCTGCAAGGACAGCCTTGCTCCTCCCCTCCCCAGACCCACCATTTCTGACAGTGACCACGTGGAACTTGCATCCCTTTCCCTTTCTATTCTCACAGCTTGGAGCAATCAGATCATTCCCTGTCACCTTCCTGGTGTCCTGTCTAAGAATGGGAAAAAAAAACCCACCGTGATTCTTGTGCCGAACTGTATTTCTAAGAGGAGCAGTGACACTGCAGTAACGAAGTGTCTCTCCCCAGCTGAGGGAGGAAACGTCAGGGATGGCTTCAGCCTGTTTCACAGCAGGTTCCCCTGAGCCCCAGGGACACCTCGAGGGAGTGCAGAGGGGGCAGAGAAAGGGCTGCCTTGGGCTGCTCCTCTGCTGCTGAGCTGGGCTGGGCTCCTGGAACAGAGTGAGCTGATAATGACAGGGTAGTTCTGAAGGGAGCCAGGCCTGGCCAGGAGCAGCCCCTCTGCAAAGCCCAGCAGGGCTGAGGGCACTGCCTGCAGGCAGCGAGGGGAGAGGCGGGAGCAGAGAGAGGGAAAAGGCAGGGTGGGCTGGGAGGAGCTGAGAGCTCCTTGAGGGAGGGATCCTCACAGCCATTCACAGTGAGTATCTGGGTGTAGGACAATGTAGGTGCGGTTCCTGGAAGGATCTCCTGGGGAGAGCACATCCCCTTGCTCGTGGTGTCTGTAAATACAAATCTCTCAGTTTCTGTAGAGCAGAGGAGGAGGATATGCTGCAGATGAGGGACTTTCACATTCAACCATCAGAAGGACAGAACACAACGGCTTCCTTTTCCTTATGGCTGTGGGGGTGAAAAGGTGGATCTGCACCTGTGGATGCTCAGGACTGTCCTTCCAAACAGGGTCCCTGTGTCCCAGTGTACTGGGACAGAGACTCTGCACCCGCGAGGGTCAGCACTCAGCCCATCAGGGCAGTTGATCACAGCGGTATGGGGAGAAGCTGTGGGTGGAAGGAGAAACTCACAGCAAGGCTGGTTCCTTCTGCTTCCAAGAGGGTGCTGCAGGGGTCAGGGCTGCTCACATGTCTGGATCACCCTTAGAATATTTCCAAAGGTACGTCTCAAAGAGAAGGTGAAGGCAGGGATTGCTATAAAGGTAAGGAGCTTGCCTGAGACTGTGTTTCCTCTTTCCTTTTCCAGAGGAGTAGGAGGAGTGTGGGGAAAAGCAGAAGTAGAAAGGGAGCACTCAGTATTTAACAAGTCTCTGAGACTCCTGAACTGCAGCTCTGAGTGGTCACTAGGTCGACCAGGACCCTGGTAAAGTGCCACAGGAACTTCTCTACCTGTGGACAGCACCAGCATCCCCTCTGCTGGACCCATCAGGATTGTCCTGACCTGTCCTTTTCCACCTGAAATCAGGAACATGCGCCCAGGCAATGCCCTGCAAACAGGCAGGTTTGTGTAGGGCCAAGGGAAGTGGACAAAGATTTACATGTGGTTTGTATGTGCTGACAGGGAAAACACCTGGCACGGAGAAACATGTCCAAGGAGGAAAAGCACCAGGCAGAAGGTAAAAAAAGCATGGATTGAAACAGAACTTAAACCAGAGATGTCGTGGACGGGAGGGATTCAGAAAGTTTTGTGTGATCCCCTCACACATAGAGTCATAGAAAAGTCGGGTCATTTTAGGGTCGGGTTACAGAGGGACTGAAAAAGAGCCAGGGTATAGAATTTTTATCGAAGAGTTGACTGATAGAAGGGTAGGGTCAAAAGTGTTGTGTCATAGAAGAGTAAGAGAAAAATGAGGTCACTCAAAGTAGCACCATAGAAAACGTTTCATAGAAGTGTCATAGAGGTGTTTGGTCATGCAAGGGTCAGGTCACAAAAGGGTGAAAGAATGGTCAGATCATAGAAGTGTTGGATCAGAGAAGATCTGGGTCATAGTACTGTTAGGTCATAGAAGTGTCAGGTCACAGAAGGGTCACAGAAGCGTCAGGTCATAAAAGAACTGAGTCATAGAACAGGATCATAGAAGAGTTGGGCCATAGAATAACAGTAGGGTCACGGAAGAGTTGGGTCAAAGAAGGGTCATAGAAAAGGTGGATTATAGAAGAGTAGGCTGACAGAAGAGTGACAGAAGAGCTGGGACACGCGAGTCAGTTCAACGTAGAGTCCCAGAAGAGTCGAATGATTCAGCAGTTGGGTCTTAGAAGACTTGGGTATCAGAAGGGTGATAGGAGAGTCAAGTCATAGAATATTTGTGGAAGAGTCGGGTCAAACAAGAGTCAGGGCATAGAAGGGCCTGAACTTAGAAGGCTGGGTCATAAAAGTGGCCTTGTGGCTTGCACAGAGAGGGAACCAGGACTGGCAGCCAGGCCAGTCTGCAAATGCTCCCCTGGGGATGTCCTGGAGAAGAGCAAGTGCTCTGCAGCCTGCCATAGCCTCACACACCAACACTCTTTCACTGTGCACTGGTGTTTTCATCTCTGAGCCACTTCCTTGGTCACATTCTTAAGAGAAACTTAAGCAGAAGATCTAAACCTTCGGTCTCTGCCCTGAGGAGATGCCATTGCTCTATGGAAAGGCTTCTCTGGAGGCAGCTCTGTCACACAAGCGGTCAGTGCCTGTCCCAGCACTGCCACGCAGCACCACCTTCTCCCCACCCCACCCCCCCACCTCTATGCAAACCTTCCTGTTTGCAGGGCACAGCTGAGAACATGCTCCTGTTTGCAGGTGGAAAAGGGCAGGACAGAAGTACCCTGATGGGTCCAGCAGAGGTTCTGTCGGGGCTGTCCATATGCAGATGAGCAGCTGGAGACGCTTTAGGAAGCTGCAGTCAGACCTATTTATTGGCCACTCAATGTTTCTGCTCAGGAGTCTCAGTGATTTGTTCAAACATGAGAGCCACTTTTTCAGTTTATCTCCCTCCAATTTCCTAAGCGCAGGGAACTGAAAACACTGACTCAGGAGAGTTCCTTATCTTTAGCATAATCCCTGCCTTGATCTTCCCCTTGAAATACCTTCTTAGAAATGTCCTGATCTGTAGGCGTGAGCAGCCCTGGCACATTCAGCACCCTCTCGACAGCAGAAGGACCCTCTGCTACCAAGAGTTACATCTCCCACCCACAACTTCTCCCCACAGCGCCAGGGGAAGCTCCCCAGGCAGGCTGAGTGCTCACCCTGGCCAGCAGCAGAGTCCTTGCCCCGGTACACAGAGCCTGGGGGCAGGGACCCTGATCTCAAGGACACCCCAGGGCACCCCTGGCTGCACACCCAGCTCCACTCTCTGATCATATCCCTGGGGGAAGGCAGATTCCATGCCCTGTCCCTCTGGCTGTGCAGCAGCAAAGCCCTGCTCCAAACCAGGTCCATTTTCTCCAAATAAAGCCTCCACTGGGATATGGAGATAGGCAATGCCAGGGGCAAGACTGTGGAAAAACACCTCCTAAGAATGGACAAGGAGGCAATGAGGCCCCCCAGGGCTGGAAGGATTTGTCATCTCCTCATAGGCATCCATGGCAGAGACGCCAGCCATCACCAGAGTCAGGAAAAGGCTGCTCTGGTAGGGAGCTTTCAGCTTTGCCACATCTCTCTGTCCTCTCCACAACACGCTGTCCCACAGTGTTGCATCGCCTGTGCCTCTTGCCCTGCAGGCTGCAGTCGTCTCCCTGGCTGCCCAACCCTGTTGTCATCTTCCTTTGCTCTTACTTGAAAAACAAAGCTCTAGGCTGATCCAGACTCCTCCTGGGTGACTTTTGTCACCATAGCACTACTATTTGAGGGACATTTATTTCCCCTCATGTCCAGCCTGGACCTCCCCAGCTACAAGTTTTAGCATTATTTCTTTCTCCTGCCATTTTACACTATGAAGAAAAGCTTCACCATCTCTGAAACCATCCTTGAAGCACTCCCAGGTGAATCCTACAGTGTCTGCTGTCTCCACACCAACGAGCCCGAAGGCCACTCGTCACATGCTTGAGGCCTCCCAACCCCATCTTGGGAGGTCTCTGGGCACTCTCCAGGGTGTTTGCAGATGAAATCATAGTGGTCACAAGCCAAGAAGGACTTTTTACCAAGGTCTGTAGTGGCAGGACAAGGGGCAATGGCTTTGAACTGGAAGAGGGGAGATTTAGACTGGATGTAAGGAAGAAATATTTTACAATGAGGGTGACAGCAGGAGGGTGTGAGGTCTCGTCACTGATGCTCCCCACGGCCGTGGGGTCAGTGCAGAGCAGCTGTGTCCATCAGAGGGGATCCTGGTAACAGGAGCTGCCCAGCACGGTGCCTGTGTAGCCGAAGGAGCAGCCCTTCAGGCCTGGTGGAGCAGTCGGGGTTGGTGGCTCGGGGGCTTCGCGGGGCTGTGCCAGTCTTGGTGCCAGGTGGAAACCAGAAACTTCCTGCCTGGGTGGTGCGGGGGAAGCGCGGCGAGCGCTGCGAGGCCACGGGGGCTGTGGTTTGTGCACCTGCAGGCTCCAGCTCCCGATCTGCCCGCAGGGAATAACGGCCCCTGCGTGACAATCTGAGAAGCAGGGACACGGCTGAGCCTTGGGGCAGGACAGCTGCTGCCAGGGCAGGGACAGGTCCCAGATCCAGCTCCTGCCAGGGCCCAGCGTGGGGCTCTGTGGGGAGGGATGAGCAAGCCAGCACCCCTGGGAGGGAGCTCTGCCCCTGGCCGAGGCCTTTTCCCAGGAGCTGCTCCCAGCACAGTGGGGCTGGGCCAGTGACAGGGGCTGATTCCTCTCCATTCAGACACAGACCCTGTCCTAACCCAGCTCCACGGCTCCCACAGCTCAGGTGCAGCTGGATACGCGCCTCTTGGGTGCTTGGATGGGCCCAGCGTAGGAGAGGCTCTGTGTGCCCAGTTCCCACCCCAGGGTCCGAGGGGTGACAGGACCATTTCCCCACACACAGCTTGTCCCGTGCCAATCCCCCACCGCAGCAACCGTGACGTGTGTGTCCCTCATATATGGTCATGAACGGCACTGGAGGAGTTCATTGGAGGGCTGAGCTGCCTTGGAGGGGAGATCGCTCCCGATAATGTCTAAAAAGGTGCTGCTGCTCTGATTGGCTCCTCCTGAAGCTGGGTCGGCATCTGCAGATCCATCACCCCGTTAACTTCCCCACGAGTCCCCAGGAGCCGTGACAAGGAGTCGGGTCCAGCAGGGCAGTGCCAGCAGAGCAGGAGGCTCAGGATGGGGATGAAGGGGCTCCTGTCCCCTCGGGTGCTGTGGCTGCTGCTCTGGGTGCAGTCGTGCAGGGGTGAGTGCCGGGTCCCTTGTCCCACAGCCTGGGCCCAGCAGTCACCAGTGCAGCCACTGGGAAACCTCTGGGAATGGGATTTCTTTGCAGGTGATGCTGAGAAAAGGTGCAGAAGGTGCTCAGGTCGATAGACCCCCTGCCTTTCCCCATGCCTTTGGGTGGGAGAGGGAGCTGTAGGCTTGGGGCACAGGGCTGCACAGGGGCTCTGTGCTGCTCAGGCTGGGTGCAGTGAATGAGCAGGCATGGGCAGAAGGCAACTGAAGTGGGAGGAGGTCTGAGGCTGTAGGTCAGCAGCCCTGCTGCTGGGCAGTCTCAGCGTTTTCCAATGCATGGGGCAGGAAGGATGCATACACTGCTTTGGATATGACCCAGAGCATGAAGGGCTCCGTCCCGCATGACCTCTCCAGACCTGCTGTGTGGGGCTTGGTTCTCTACTGACCCATCCCGTGTTGATGTTTGAAGGGGCCGCGGACTTGAGGCTGGAGAACGGCGGCGGGCACTGTGCTGGGAGAGTGGAGATGAAAGAGCAGGGACAGTGGGGAACTGTGTGTGGTTTGTTATGGGACATGGATGATGCTGCAGTGGTTTGTAAGCAGCTGGGCTGTGGATCTGCTCTAGAAGCTCATGACAAAGCACACTTTGGGCCAGGATCTGGCCCCATTTGGCGGTTTGGTGTTGTCTGTGATGGAACCGAGTCTGCCCTGTCTGACTGCACAAACTCGGAATGGGTTCAGGACTACTGTGATCACAGCTGGGATGCCGGAGTGACGTGTTCAGGTACAGTGCAAGCCCATTTCCCACCACTGTGGTTGGGATGGGGGAAGGGGCCTGGCTGTGCCCTCAGGGAAAGAAGGAGGTACTGGGGACTGGCCACCTCATTCCTCTTCCAGGATCACCTCCTGAAAGCAGCCCACATGGAAACACTCCTGTGACAGCAGCCTTTTCCTGCCCAGCCTCTCCTGCCTACCCCAGCCCCTGGCTGCCCTGGGCACAGGGATCTGCCAGCCCTTGCTGGCTCTCCTCGGTGCCTGTCCCTGCTCTGGGAGCTTGAGTCAGCCCAGTGCTGCTCCTCTGCCTGCTCTCCTTCACCCAGATGCTGGCAAGGGCTCTGCTGAGGACCCACCCTAGGCTGGCAATGGAGCTGGGGGCTGGTGGGGACAGTAACCACGGGTGCCCCCGTACCACATCTGTGCCCTGGTACACATCCCAGCTAAGAGCAGGTCCCCAACCTGGGGGACGAGGGGCATTGCTGGTGGCTCCAAGGAGTTCCTCAGCCTAGACATGAGCTCGGTGGAGCAGACCAGGCTGCAGCAGCCAGCAGCACCCGGGACCATCTCCTTAGCCTCGAGTCCCATGGGTGCTGCAATGCTGGGGCCAGAGCAACCAGTTTTTCTGGGCAGTGCCTGTAGCTGGGTGTGGGACAGGAGTGAGCCCACAAGTCCTGCGGTTGTGTCTGGGGAATGGCAGAGGGTCCTGGGTGTGTTTGTGCCATCAGCACCTACTGGGAGATGCTGGGACCCTGTGGGTCTCTCTGCCTGCAAGCTGCCCCAAAGAAGAGGTGGGAACTTGGGTGTGTGACTGTCATGAGGAGCTGGGAACTTGCAGAGGGTTTTGTTTCTCCAGGTTTCGTCCGGCTAGTTGGAGGGGACAGTCCCTGCTCAGGATACGTGGAGATCCGTGATGAGGACCAGTGGAAAACTGTTTGTGACTCGGGTTTTGGTCCTGAAGCTGCTGTGGTTTGCAGGGACTTGCAGTGCGGTGCAGCCCTGTCTGTCCATGGGGTAGCTCACGTTGGAGAAGGCATTGGTGCCCTTTGGGACAGAGAGCTGCAGTGCGTGGGGAATGAATCCCACCTCGCCTTCTGCCCCAGGGGATCCTCTAGGGGCCAGCCCTGCCCCCAGGGCAGCGCTGTCAGGGTCACCTGCACACGTAAGGGCTCAGCGTGGGGTGTTGTTCTGCCGGGCTGGGCTGGGGGTGGGAGCAGGGCAGGGGCCATGCAGAGACAGGGTTGAGGACAGAAGGGGGACGTGGGTGTCTGCAGTCAGGAGGAGAAAGGCCAGCTGTCCATTTGGTCTCTCCTCCAGCTGCCAAGGGAGAAGAAGCACAAGTCAGGCCCAATAATGCTTCTGTGTCCATGGATTCACAGGGTTCAGGCTGGTGAATGGCAGCACAGCGTGTGATGGGAGGGTGGAGGTCCAGGTACATGAGACCTGGGGCACCCTCTGTGCCTCCCATTGGGATCTCTCCGACGCCCACGTTCTCTGTCGTCACCTCAACTGCGGCTTTGCTGAGTCCCTTCCCAGAGGAGGGCATTTTGGAGGAGGAACCAGCCCCATCTGGAGAGACTCGTTCCACTGTGATGGGAATGAAGCCCACCTGGGAGAGTGTCCAGTGACCGCCCTGGGGGTCTCACCATGCTCCCATGAGAACATCGCTGCTGTCATTTGCTCAGGTGAGGGCTGGGAAACAACTCTGTTGATTCCATTTGCCATTGGGTGCGTCACGGACACCCAAAGCATGGACTTCATGGCAGCATCAGGGTCAATTTCTGCCTGGAGAAAGCCTGTCTCCACCAGGAGTGATTTGGAGAGCTCTGTCTGCTCACATTGACTGCTCTCATGTGGGAGAGCTGAGGGCTGAGAGGGTCCATGTGTCTCTGCCTCTGGGGTAGTAGCTCAAGCTCTGGGGCTACCGCCAGGCCTGGGCTTCCCCGTGCTTCTGCTGTGGGACTGACTCAGGATGGGGCTGTGGGTTCAGCTCCACCACTTCATCTGCCAAACGTCCTGTCCCAGACCACAGGAGCCTCATGGAGCCCAAAGCCAAACTTTAGGGCTGCCCGTGTGTCCCCAGCAGCAGCCCCAGGTGGGAGCTGCAGGTCTGGGCTTTGACCTTGCTTCTGGGGCTTCTGCCCAGCACGAATCCCAAATGTTTCCTTGTTGCTTGGATACCCTGCATTGCTCTGCTCCCTCACAGGTACACAGGCTCCCCAGTTCCCAGGGGTGCAGAAGGGCAGAGGTGTGGGCTCTGCCCTGGGTCGCCCCCATGCCAGCACTGAGTCAGAATCAGAGAATGGTTTTTACTGGAAAGGACCATCCCATTCCAACTCCCTGCCATGGGCAGGGACACCTTCCACTGGGTCGGATTTCTCAAAACCTCATCCAACCTGGTCTTGAAGACCTCAAGGCTGGGCAAACCTCTTCCTGGCGCTGCCGTTCCTTCAGCTGTTGTATGCACGGCTGCGTCCTGTTCTGGGAGCTGCCCCATTGGCCTCAGCAGGGACTGGCCGGGTGGCTCTGCTGCACCAAGAGCAAAGAGATTCTCTCCTAGCAAGGCTCAGGGACCTGGACCCCAACCCATGGAAACCTGCCCCTGGAGCTCCCCATGGAGGGCTGAGGGTGGGCAGGTGCGCTTCAGGGCACCCTGAGGGTTCCAGAGCCTGCAGAAGCGCTGCAGGTTTCTGGTCTCTCTGTTGCTTCTGAGGCCATTGCTCCTCTCCCCAGGCCCACCCAGCTCCGCATCCCTGCGGCTGGTAGGTGGAGAGAGCCACTGCGACGGGCGAGTGGAGATCTTCCAGCATGGAATGTGGGGCAGAGTCCTGGATGACCAGTGGGATGAGCAGGAGGCCAGCGTGGTGTGCCGGCAGCTGCAGTGCGGAGAGGCAGAGAGAGCCTACAACCCTCCGAAGCCGGAGAAGGGGACGGGTCCCGTGGGGCTGCGAGGGGTGCAGTGCGCAGGGCACGAGGCCAACCTGACCCTCTGCAACATCTCGGTGCCTGAGAGCACGCTGGCAGCAGGGGTCGCAGAGGATGTGGGGGTTGTTTGCCGGGGTAAGTGCCCTGCAGGGCCCCGCCAGCTTGGGGCTGGGTGTCACCAGCCCCTGGTGGCAGCTGGGGTTCCTTCCTGCTGCAGGGAGCCGGTGGGTGTGGCTGGTGAATGCGCAAGGGCGCTGCGCCAGGAGAGTGGAGATCTACCACCAGGGCAGCTGGGGCACCGTCTGCGATGACGGCTGGGACCTGCCTGATGCCACCGTCGTGTGCCGCCAGCTGGGCTGCGGGGGAGCGGTGGAGGCGCCTGGTTCTGCTCGGTTTGGGGAAGGCTCCGGGCAGATCTGGCTGGACGGCGTGAACTGCTCCGGGGCTGAAGGAGCTCTCTGGGACTGCCCACCAGGGGTCTGGGGGCAGCACGACTGCAGGCACAAAGAGGATGTAGGAGTCAAATGCTCAGGTTGGTGCCAGGAGCTGGGGAGGACTCAGGGCCATGGAAGCAGGGACAAGGGGAGAGCAGGCAATGGCTGAGGCTGTTGCTGGCCACCTCTGAGCCCCTGCCCAAGATCATCGCAGAAAAGCCATGCACAGGTCCCCTCAGTCCCACCAGGGCTCCCTGGAGAGCTCAACTTCTTCCGAGGGTTAGCAAGGAGGGCAGGGGTGTCTGTCCATCCCAGAACTTTCTGTATCCATGAGTGCAAGGTGGACCTAGAATCATGGAATGATTCAGTTCAAACCCCCCCTGCCATAGGCAGGGACACCTCCCACTGGATCAGGTTCTCCAAGCCCCATCCAAGCTGGCCTTGAACATCTCCAGGGATGAGGCCACCACCATTTCTCTGGACAACCTGGGCCAGAGCCTTTGCACCCTTACAGCAAAACATTTCCTCCTAAGATGTCATCTCAATCTCCCCTCTTTCAGATGAAATCCATTGCCCCTCATCCCATCCCTGACCTCCCTGATCAAGAGCCCCTCCCCAGCTTTCCTGGAGCCCCTTTCAGTATCGGAAGCTGCGCTGAGGTCTCCTCAGACTTGCTGATCTTGTCTTTGCCTGGCTGAAGGCCTGGGGGTGCTGGGACATCCTTGCTCCCACCACCCAAACCAGCCAGATATCCTTTGGACTTCTCCTCCCAGAGTTTGTAGCCCTAAGGCTGGAGAACAGCACCGGCTGCTCTGGGCGCCTGCAGGTTCTCTATAACGGGACTCTATCTCGGCACTGGTGAGACTGCTCCTCGAATACTGTGTTCAGTTCTGGGCCCCTCACCACAAGAAGGATGTTGAGGCTCTGGAGAGAGTCCAGAGAAGAGCAACAAAGCTGGTGAAAGGGCTGGAGAACAGGCCTTATGAGGAGCGGCTGAGAGAGCTGGGGTTGTTTAGCCTGGAGAAGAGGAGGCTGAGGGGTGACCTCATTGCTCTCTACAACTACCTGAAAGGAGGTTGTAGAGAGGAGGGTGCTGGCCTCTTCTCCCAAGTGACAGGGGACAGGACAAGAGGGAATGGCCTCAAGCTCCGCCAGGGGAGGTTTAGGCTAGACATTAGGAAAAAATTCTTTACAGAAAGGGTCATTGGGCACTGGAACAGGCTGCCCAGGGAGGTGGTTGAGTCACCTTCCCTGGAGGTGTTTAAGGCACGGGTGGACGAGGTGCTGAGGGATATGGTTTAGTGTTTGCTAGGAACGGTTGGACTCGGTGATCCGGTGGGTCTCTTCCAACCTGGTTATTCTGTGATTCTGTGATTCTGTGGGACGTGGGGCAGCGTCTGCTCCAACTCGATGACTCCCAAAGCAGCGTCACTGGCATGCAAGGAGTTGGGCTGTGGAGACAGAGGGTTCCTCGAGACACAAGGGACCTCTGGCACAGTGTCTGGCGTCACCTGGCTGGATTGCGTGGAGTGTGGGGAGAGAAACAGCTCCTTCTGGCAGTGCCCCTCCAGCCTCTGGGACCCACAGTCATGCAATGACCTGCTAGACGAGACCCACATCTCCTGCAATGGTAATTCTGAGCTTCCCGATCACCAACCTCCCCCCAGCTCCTGTTCCTTCTCCAGCACAGAGACAGAGGTTTGTCTTTCCATGCCAGATCCTTCTGCTGCTGGGGCAGAAGGTGGGGTTTGAGCTCTCAGAGCCCCACATGTCGCCCAGCAGCTGCCAGCCCAATTCGCAGCAGAGCCTGGGGACTCTGAGGAGCATCGTCCATGGGAGCCTTCTGCTGCTCTGAGAACCAGGGTCCCTTTGGGGCTGGGCAGTTGGGGTCCCTCCCAGTGCCGTGTGTGCCCTCTGAGTGTCCCAGGCTGAGCTGCTGCCGTGAGGGAGGTGGCACAGGGAGGCAGAAGCAGAGCTCAGCCCCACGCTCTGATGCCCCCACTGCAGAAGCCTCTTCCCTGCTGCGTTTCCTTCTGCAGGGACGGAGCTAGAAGTGCCCCCAGCCCTGGGGACCGAGTGTCCAAGCTCCACCAGCTGCACAGGTAGCGGCTCCTCTCCACCCCTCTTGCCTGGCCAGGCTCTGCCTGCTGTCCTGCTGCCTGTGGAGGTCTCTGCCTTCTCCAGACAGGGAGAAGATCCGCGCCATAGGCGGCAAGAATAGATGCTCGGGCAGAGTGGAGGTGTGGCACCGCGGCTCCTGGGGGACGGTGTGTGACGACTCCTGGGACATGCGGGACGCTGAGGTGGCATGCAGGCAGCTGGGCTGCGGCCCCGCAGTGTCTGCCCTGGGCGAGGCGGCATTTGGGGAGGGCTCAGGCCCCATCTGGCTGGAGCGGGTGGAGTGCCAGGGGACAGAGCTGTCTCTGCAGGACTGCTGGGCCCAGGCTGGGGACAGGGGGCTCTGCCGGCACAAGGAGGACGCGGCTGTGAACTGCTTGGGTGAGTGGAGGGTCTGAGAGCCCCTCCTGGGTATTGGCAAGGAGCTGGGGCTTGGTCCCCACGTGGCTCCAGAGCTCCTGAGAGCAAGGCCATCCCTGCAGAGTGTGGGAGCCCAGTGCCGAGAGTGGAATACAATCATGGAATGGATTGGGGTGGAAGTAAACTTCAAGCCTATCCAGTTCCACCCTGTGCAATGGGCAGGGACATTTCACACTGGATCAGGTTGCTCAAAGCCCCATCCAGCCTGGCCTTGAACACCTCCAGGGATGAGGCACCCATGACTTCTTGGGACGTCCTTCAGACTCCATGGGTTTGGGATTTCCTTTAGACTCTTTGGGGTGGGATGTGCTTCAGATTCTGCCTGTGGGTCCCTGCTGCCTCCAGGGGCAACTCCTGGGCTGCCTGTGCCACTCTGCCCATGGCCCAGAGCAGCCCCCTGGGCTCCATCCCAGTGCCCCTGCCCAGCCCGGCAGGAGGGGCGATGCGGGTGGGATGGGGCAGGGATAGATGGGGAAACACACACGCACACACACACAGTGTGTCAGAAAGAAGCTCCCTGGTGCTTGCACACCCACCCTCTCAGCCCAGCTCTCCTTCTTATCCCTTGCAGTTGCATCCACCACAGCAGCACCGCCCCCCCGAGCAGGTAACCTGTCCTCCCCGCTGCGCTGGGGCTGCCCGGGGCTGTGCTGGGACCCACCGCCGGGGGAAGGGGCTCCTGGCCAGGGTGTGAAACTCCCCAAAAGAGGCACCGGGTTATGGGTGAAGTTGGGGACAGCTGTCATTTACTCGGCAGGTTGGGAGATCCCCATCCTCAGCCCCTGGGTTCTCCACCCCCCTTTTAATGGGGGTTGGGAGCCATGTGTCTCAGCCTCACCTCTCCCAGCCCTGGTGCTGCCCTTTCTGGTTTCTTCCCCTGCAGATCCCACCCGGGCCTTCTTGAGCAGCACTGGGAGAGTCTCCTTGCCCGTCATCATCTGCATCATCCTGGGAGCCCTGCTCTGCCTGCTCCTGGCCCTCCTGGCTGGGCAAGTGCGAAGTGCCAGGGCTGAGCGCAGAGGTGGGTCCTTCCCCACGGCCCCGAGGGAAGGGGCCTCCTAGCCAGGCCAGAGGGGCTGTGGGTGTCAGCGAGGGGTGAGGGCAGAGCTGTGGGGACAAGAGTGTGTGCTGCCTGCTGCCCCACGCGCTGCCCCATCCCCTGCCTGGCCATGGGCCACCAGCAGCCAGGGACAGAGAGTCCAGACAGGGCCGGGGCAAGGAGAGAAACAGCAGAGCTGGGCTGGGGGAGACAGGATCAGAGGGGAGATGGCTGAGAATGAGCACGGGCAGAGCTCAGTGCAGCCCTGGAGGGGCTCTGGGTCAGGGGCGCTGCCAGGAGGAGTCGGGGGCAGCAGGGTCCATCCCTAGGTTTCAGATCCCAGGGCTGTTCCCCTATCCAGCCCTGACCTCCCCACAGCAGAGCATGGACCGTGCTATGGATCTGTGGGGCAGAGAGGGGGCAGAGCCAGGGGGAGAGGAAAAGCAGGAGCTGCTCCCAGCTCAGCACCAGGACCTGATTCAGGGGCAGAGGGGCACAGCGGCTCTCTCTGAGGGATGGTGTGAGGGTATCACTGCCCTAGAACATTTCTGTGGGGGCATGTACCCTCCCTGAGAGGGTGCAGCGGTGCCCAGACAGCACAGTGGGGCTGTTGGGTGGGGACAGCCCTGGGCTGTCCCAGGGAATGGGGCTGGGGAGCAGAGCAGGGTCCCGTCCCCTCTCTGTGTATCTACAAACCAGCCCTGCTCTGTCTACAGGCTCTGAGAGAGCGTGGGAGCCCTTCTCTGAGGCCATGTACGAGGAGATCGGGAACAGCCCAGCATGGGAGAAGCAGGCGAGGTTCAGCAGCTCAGGTGGGTGTGCGTCCCTCACGGGGGGAATATTTGGAGGGCTCTCTCCACAGTCCCACCCAGGACTGACCCACTGCAGCCCCTGACCCACGGTCCCTGCCGTGCTGGTGCTATGGGGTGTGTGGGGAGAGCAGCCAGGCCCTGGGCCTGGGAGAGGAGCTTCCTCCCGACAAGTCCTGCCTGCCCCAGCCAGGGTCGGTTCCTCTCTCCCAGCCCCTGCATCCACTTGGACACCCGAGGGCTGAGGGAAGGGGCTGTCCTGGGGCAGCTCTGGGAGCCCCTTGGGGAGCCCTGAGCTCTTCTCCACACACAGCCCTGGCGCTGTGCGTCCCCTGTCCCCAGCAGCGCTGACCACAAGCCGGCTCAGCAGAGCACGCTTCCTTCGGCCCCGCTGCGCCTCTCCCCAGGCTCCCATTCCGAGGGGTCCCTCACCGAGCTGCACCCCGGGAAAAGCAAGGAGGAGGATGGTCTGGGGTCAGTGTCAGGTACTGAAAAGCAGGAAGGGGTTGATCTCTCCTACCTGCAGATGTGAAGAACAGTGGTGTTGCTGAGGTTCGCTATCAGAGCTGGAGAGGACATGGTGGGGTCTCCTGTGGTGCTGCCAACACCAGTGTCTGAGCCCCACGTCCCTGCTCATCCTTCTGTCCTCTGCTCTGCAGGACACGGTACTGCCCTGTCACCAACTCCCTTCTCCTTTCAGAGACCCCTGTCTCGCCTGCAGCTGACCCAGCAGATGGTTATGATGATGCCAGGGAGGTTCCTGACCCTGGGCAAGACCCGGTGTCAGGACAGGGAGGCTGGGAGATGCCTGGGGCACCAGAAAAGGGAGAAGGACCCAGGCATACACCTGGAGGTGAGAGGGAAAGAGAGCACTGCTGGTTGATGGGTTTCATCCTGGTGCCAGATGAATCGCTGAAAGCCCAAAATCCTGTGGTGGGGAAGGTGCTCTGGAGTTTTTTTTGGAGGACCAGGGGTGGGAGAGGGAGTGGAACATCTGAGGGCCGGGGAGCAGAGAGAGGAAGGTGATGCACAGCCCAGGAGGGGCACCTCGTGGGATGAGCACGCCATGGTCTTGCTGCTTGCAGGGGCAAACCTGCACTCCCAGAGTAGCACTGGGGCGCCTGGAGCTGAGGGAGATGCCTGCTGTCCATCTCCAGAGAGCATGGCCTATGATGATGCTGAAGAAATGTCCCTGGCCTATCCCCCTGAGGACACACAGACTGGGACCCAGGAGCTCAGTGCTCAGCAGTTCCTGAGCCCCAGGCCAGCAGAGCCCATCCCTGCGGTGGGACTGGGGGCAGCCAGGAGGGAGGAGAGGATTGTGCAGCTGGGAGAGCCGTGAGCACCAGGAACCGTCTCCCTTTGTCCACGACAGCAGGAACAACTGGGCTCTATTTTTACTCCTGTTTCACCCTGTATATCTGTGTTTGGTGTCATTAAAATCCTTTGGGTGCCAGCAGAGCAATTTCTGGCCTGGCCAGGGTCGGGGTGTCTCCCTGAGCTGGCTGCAGTGAGCAGAACGCAAGTACACAGTGGCGGGGCATGGAAACAGCTTGGAAACAGCAGCCTCAGAGCTGTAGGGCTGCAAGAGCCCCTGCTCCCTGAATTCCTGATGGCAGAGAAATTTCCAGCTGCAGTTTCCAGCAAAACTGTCTCTCTGCACATCCCCATGCTGCACCCCAGCAGCAGTTCCCACCTCCTGACCCGGAACTCCCCATGGCTCAGAGGTTCTGACAGAGCTGCTGAGCTGGGGTGAACCCCGGGCCGTGGCCCCGTACAAGCCAGCCCCAAGGTGGCCATGGTGCCCTGGACGCCCTGGCCAGCCCCAGGGGGATCACAGCCATGGATCACCTCCCCCAGGGGTCAGGAGGCAGCTCTGCTCCCACTGCCCTGGCTCGGGGTACAGGGCAGTTGCTGGGGCTCATGGGGCTGGGGTTGCCCCTTTGCTGTCTCTGCCAGGGCCTCGGTCTCCGTGGCCTGTTCCTGCTGCTCTGGGCCCTCACAGACCCTGAGATCTCCTGTCACAGCCCCAGAGCCACTTCCTAGCTGGTCAGGGGCTGTAGGCCCCCTGCAGCAGCCCTGGGGCCCCCTCCTCCTGCTGGGCTCCAGCCCCACCCCATTCCCTGCTGGCAGCTCCTCCACCCCTGGGGTGACCCTGGGGAGGCCTGGGGGCAGCCCAGGCTCACAGACCCCTCTGCCCTGATCCCAAAAGCTTTCCTGCTGGCAGTCCCTGCTCCTAGAGCATCCTCTCTGCCCCCAGCCCTGCGCCCGTGTCTCCCTGTGGAGGTGCAGGACTGCACCCTGCCCTGGTGGGAGTTTCCCAGCGGGTGGAGTCTGTGTTTCCAGTGCCCACATGTGTCAACAACCCCTTTGGAGGCCTCACCCTGTTCCCACTGGCATGGGGTGGATGGAGACAGCAGATCTCTCAGGAACAAG
Source organism: Phaenicophaeus curvirostris (assembly GCF_032191515.1). NCBI lineage: Eukaryota > Metazoa > Chordata > Aves > Cuculiformes > Cuculidae > Phaenicophaeus > Phaenicophaeus curvirostris. The sequence goes on along the minus strand of NC_091402.1, from coordinate 1,293,239 downwards.
TGGGTGCTGCCCCACCCGTCCCACCTCCACTATGCTCTGCCTGACTCAGGAGCACCAGATTCCCTGCCGAGGCTCTGCTCAAGCTAGCAGTGATGGCAGAAGGAAAGGAACCTGGAGACTGGGTCACAGGAGGAAACTTTGCTCCCCCAGATTGGGAGCCCAGCAGAGCTGGAGAGGACCAGTGCTCTGCTCCAGCTTGTGCCTGCATGAGGCCGGGGACTCAGGGAAGAAGCACCCTTGGTGCTGCCAGGGATGAAACCCAGGCCTTCCCACACGCAGAGCAGGCTCTCTACCCCTGAGCTCCATCCCTGTGGCATGGGCCTGCAGGAGAGACGCTCTTGTCCCGTGACCTGGCTGTGAGAACCCCAGTCCTTCTGCCCCCTGGGTGCCCAGGGAGCGCTGCAGGAAGCAGTGATTGAGCCCTTGGAGCTGAGGGGAGCCAGGAAAGCCTCTCCCTTGAAGCTGATCCTGGCGCAGGGCTGTGCTGCAGAGCACGGCCCCTCAACATCTCTGCAGGCAATGGTGCAGGAGGAGGCTCTTCCTGCAGGCGCTTCTGTGCTCTGGCCCGCGCTGGGGCCAAGGCAGAGCTGAAAACTCCTGAGCCTCCTCTGCCACACAGGGCCCTCAGTGCCAGAGCTGTCCTCAGCTCCACAGCAGGCGCAGAGCAACAGGGAGGAGGCAATGCCCCAGCTGTTATGGCCCCCAGGGTGTGGGAGTGGGAGTCGGACCCCGAGTAACGATGAAATCTCAATGTGAGTATAGTCGTTCTCCTTTATTCATAAACACAACACTCCTTATATACTTATTCTAGCAGAGCACAAGCTAATAAAACAACTTACAATTGGTCCTACTGTACTGTCCATGCACCTTAAGTAGTTACAAGATTGGTTAAAAGATGTTAAGCACTCAAAGGGGGCTGGTACAATGGTCTTGACATTTTAGGGACTTTCCAGCACTGAGTTCTGTGCTTTTGTTATGCACTCTCTTCTATCAACATACCAAGGTCAGTTTTAAGGAGGAACGCCAGACCTAGTCACAAGTGTTAACCCTGGATTGTTCATTGCTATCAAATCACGTCCTCGGTTGTCGAGCCATCCTTCCACAATTCCCCCTTTTTGTTTTTGAACAAGCCAGGCTTCATTCGTTATGCACAACAGCATTTTTCTTACACATGACATTACACAACTAAAAAGTGCGATCCCTATAACTACCATTATCAACAACATTAGTCCTATCTTTAACACGCTTCTTACAAGACCTATAAAGAGGCAATATTTAGTCTTTAGAGAGTCCACAAGCTCAAGTTCTTGTGGCTCAGGTCCAATTGGAAGTTTATCATCCCACAGGTCATATGAGTTAAATATGTGACTCATGTTACTCCACCTAAAAGGAATTGTGCTAGTAATGTTAAATTGTGATTTTAACATTTGCATCGATTGATTAAAGTGTAAAATATTTCTCATGGGGACTCCTATGAGACAGGTCACAAATGGTGCCAAGCTAGCACAAAGGCTAGTGGTATTTAACGCTCGTACAAGAGTAACCCGAACATTTTGTCATAGATCAAATAAACTAGGATGATAAACCGCAATGACCAAGCTTAAAAATCCCAAATACAGCCAAAATTGCCTCATTTTTGTTGTTGCGTCCAGTTATATTATTTCTGTTATACCCTATTACCTTCACACACACACACCTTTTTTTTTATAAAATAATTAACAGATTAGTATTTCACTAATGATACTCCTCACTACAACTACTACAAGTACACAAAACCCACAGGTCGCAGTTACTGTGATCGGGACAACAAACTTCTGATCTGTTCATTTATCCACTCGCATTGTCTTCTTGTGTTGACAATCGGTCACGTGCCAAAGATGATTCTTGATAGGGTCGAATACTTCTAGCTGGTATCCATTTAGGACCACCCTCTTGCGGATGCTGTGAATGTATTTTCCCTTCAAATCCTAATAGGTCTTCCTGTATTGTCGTCGCATTTCGTAACCACCATTCCAGGTCTATAGCATTAACTGGAATGCTAATATCTGCAGGCTCTTGTCCAGTGAGCTCAATGATTTGAGATCTACCTTTTCGTACCAATTCTGCTACAGCATCAGGTCGGGTTTGGATACTTGTTTTTGGCTGCACTCTTAGAAATACCCATTCCAAGATGATAAATCCATCAAGCTCGCCTTTGTCAGTGGCATTGCTGTCTAGTAAGTGCGATGATTCTATAGGTAGAGTAGATAGTATCTCCCCCTTTTTGTTTTGCCACTGACAAATGACGGCATACGGTGATTCTAAACCGTTACACACCACAAGTGAAATAGGTATATCCACGATTCGCCGAGATGACCAAGACGTTTGCAATTTGCAAACAATTTTTTTTTTTTTTTTTAACAGGTTATGGTGTTCTGTAGTAAGTTCAATCTCATGAGCTGGATCCGCATTACGTAATAACGCGGTCAGCGGGGCAATTTCGGTGTTTGAGATCCCCACACAGTTACGTATCCATTGAATATCACTTAACAATGTCTGTACATCTTTTACTGTTTTTAAACAAGTTTTGAGCTCTATCTTTTGAGGCCAAATTTGAGCATCAGTGATATGCCAACCCAAATACTTGCAAGGGCTTGATCTTTGCACTTTGTCAGGTGCAATAACAAGTCCTTTTGCTGTTAACATATTCATTAACGTTTTTAATGCTATATCATCAAAAGGGGCCTCCTGACAACAAAGTATATCATCCATATAATGATAAATGATTGTTTTTGACCATTGTTGACGAATTGGTCGCAAGGCCCATGCAACGTATAGTTGACAATAGGTGGGTGAATTTTTCATACCCTGCAGTAAGACCACCCATAGGATTAAGAGCATCCATAATGTTAACATCCTCCTCATTCTTGTCGACTGCTTTCGTGGTTGGGGCTTAACAGTTGTCACACAGCAACGTGGGCTTGATCCACCTTGCAGGTGCCCAAACCGGTCCTTTACCTGTTAAAACACAAGCAGAACCTCGTCCCCATGTTAGTAGCTTATACAGACCTGTCCATTGCCCATAATAACTGTTTTTCCAATAGCACTTTCAAATTGTCTTATACTTGCTCTAATTTTGGTGACATGGTTTGTATATGCTTCAACTTTGGCACAATTTGATTATCTCTTACTAATCACAAAAAATTCATTACCTTTTTCTCCTTGGTGTCTCTCCTGATTTCCCCCTTTTTTGTTTTGCTAACAATGTTTTTACTACTTGATGGGTACGTTCAATAATGACATGACTTGGTAAATGGATATCAATACTTCCTGGATAATCTACTAGATCTACCTGTAAATTCGAAATACTTGCCGTGCAGCACTTAGCATATGCTTTTGTCATTGGGATATAAATGATTGTCGAGCCTTGGCCTAATAACTGAACACTTCTTTTTTCTAACTGAACACTTCTTTTTTCTTCCCTCGGTGATTATCATTGTAATTATTTCAAATCTAGCGACTATGCTTTTTTTTTGGGGGGGATTAGTGTGGCAAAATATCCGCTCAATAATTCGTAATGAAGCTTTTGAATTTTCCTCTATCATTGCCTCAATTATCCCTAAAGGTTGTCTGCACTAGGACCCAGCAGCCGCTGACTAGTTTACCGCAGTCTCGGAGAAATTAAAAAAGCCGTAAACCATCCTCTGCTACCAGATGTGGGAGTGGGAGTCAGACCCCGAGTAACGATGAAATCTCAATGTGAGTATAGTCGTTCTCCTTTATTCATAAACACAACACTCCTTACATAGTTATTCTAGCAGAGCACAAGCTAATAAAACAACTTACAATTGGTCCTACTGTACTGTCCATGCACCTTAAGTAGTTACAAGATTGGTTAAAAGATGTTAAGCACTCAAAGGGGGCTGGTACAATGGTCTTGACGTTTTAGGGACTTTCCAGCACTGAGTTCTGTGCTTTTGTTATGCACTCTCTTCTATCAACATACCAAGGTCAGTTTTAAGGAGGAACGCCAGACCTAGTCACAAGTGTTAACCCTGGATTGTTCATTGCTATCAAATCACGTCCTCGGTTGTCGAGCCATCCTTCCACACCAGGGTGCGTGAGGGAGGGGAGCAGAAACCACACCTCATCCAGGCATTGGTCCCCCTGCCTCCCTTGTCCCCTGGCACCTCTGGAGGTGTGGGTCCCCAAAAATGGGAGGTTCAGGGTACCCCTAAAATAGGGACATCTCCAAAATTGGAGGCTCCTACCCCCTAGCAACCCCCCAAAATTCACAGCATTCCCCCATCCACAAAATATCTCACCTAGGGCAACATCAGGTTGGAAGAGGGGGGAGGACCTCAAAAATGAGGGTCAGGGCATGCTGAGAATGGGGCAACACCAAAATTTGGGGTACTTGGTTGCATTTTGGGGGGCATTCCAAGGGACTTCCAAGCCCCTAGGAACTCCAAAATCGAGGCCAAACCACCCAAATCCCTCCCAAACTCCCAGGGGACCCATAAAGCCCCACCTCAGAGCCCTTAAAGCCCCTAGGGACCTAAAAATCTAGTCTAAATCCCCCCAAACCTGCAGGGGACTTCAAAAACTCCACCCCAGCCCTCTCTGACCCCTGAGCCTATAGGAATCCCAAAGCAGCCCTATCCCCACGCAGTGCCTCCAGATCTCCACAAAAATCCCAGGACACCTCAAAATCCAACCCCTACCTCCCCAAAGCTCCTGAGGACCCCAAAACCTACACACCAGCCCCTCACCAGTGGTCCAGCTGACCCCCTGGGAAACCCAAAACTCCATGCAAGCATGCACAGTGCCAGGAAGGGGGAACGTGGAGGGCAAGAGATGTGGCGAGAGTTGAGGGGGGCTGTACGAACAGGCATCTGCAGGGGCTCACTGGATCAGTTTCATGCTGTATGGATTTGTGTACCCCCTCAAATCCCCACCAAAGCACCCCGTGGACCCCCAATTTCCACCCCCACCCCCCCTAAAGCTCCCTCAAAGCACCCCAGAAACCCAGTTTCCCCCTCAAACCCCTTCAAATCCCCCTAAAGCCATCCTGGACCCCCAATTTCACCCTCTCACAGCCACATCCAGTGCCTCCACTGCAGTCTACTTCCCACCACATTCCTGGAGGTGTGGAGAAGGGAAGGTTTCTGTCTCCAGGGAGCTGATGCCCAGGGAGGAGCATGGAGGGGATTGGAAGTTATTGCAGCAGCGGGGGCAAAGGGAGCCAAGACAGCTGGAGACAGCGTGTGACTGAGCGCTTGGCTGCCCCATTCCCGGAGGTATTGAAGGCCAGGTGTGATGGGGCAACCTGATCCAGAGGGAGGTGTCTCTGCCCATGGCAGGGGATTTGGAAATGGATGGTCCTTGAGGCCCCATCCAACTCAACCCATTTTATCATTCAATGTTCATAATTGTGCAGATCTCGTTCTCCCACACCTGGATGTAAGGGGAGCTCCAAACTGTCTCTGCTGTTCCCGAGGACGGTTGATCCCATCACAAGCAGCGCTGGCAGCGATAGCACGGGGAACACAGCAGCTCCTCTGTGCCCGAGGCTGCAGGACGAAGGGCCCCATCCTCAGGCTATGAACCAAGCACAGCCCAAGGCTGCCAGATGAAACAAAAGGATGGATGAGACAAAAAGATGTTTCTACTACCAACAGTGGAATATTTTGATTTAAGGGAAGTTACCTCAAAGCCCCCTTCACGGCCATTGCCTTCTTGCTGGATTATGGGTTCTTGAGACACACCTGGCCACATGATACCTTGTCCACCCAAGTTGATGGCAGGAAGGAGCACCAGGGGAGGTTTAGGCTGGATATCAGGAGAAGGTCCCTTCACACTCAGGACATTCTACCATTCTTTATTTTTCCTACAAACAAACCAACACCTCTCTCCAAACAGCCTCAGCAATCACCTGAGACAATGCACACATCAAATAAAAATAGTTGTGGAAAAGAAACTTGCAGGGCATTTGAAAGGGACCTAACAGCCCCCCTCCCATTTTCCTCTCCTACTCCTTCTCTTTGGCTATGGCTGACCTGAAGAAGCAGTCTGGCATCTGGGCTGTTCCTCAGCAGCCTGGTCCCTCTGCCTGGTTGTGCCATGGGAACGGAAAGGGCTTTTCTTTTTGAGGGTTGTCAGGAGACTGTTCCTTTTCAGGGAGACAGATAGTTACATGTGCCCTTACTGAAGACAGACAGGGCACTTCTCCTTGGAGGACTCAGGGACCTCAGACTGGGAGGGGACTTCTGCCAGTTATTCCTGTAGACTGGAAATCTGTAAAGGAAAAGGAAAGTCATTTCCTTGAGTCATGGAAGAGGCCAGAAGAGACTCTGGGTAGGAAAGGAGTCACAGACTGCTCAGAGGCAGAGGTTGTTATTGGGATGTGATTGAGCCCATGCATTCAATGGAAAGATCAAACCAACACCCAAGAATGCTTTACCCAGTGCACTGTGAACAGCTCCACAATGCCTGGAGGATTCCCGCCTGGAAAAGGGGTTTCCTCCTCCTCATTTTCCAGCCTTCACCATTAGTTTACGACTCAGCCTTTCCCACAGCATCCATGCCCTTTGCATGCCAGCATCTGCTCAATGCTCCAAAAATTTCACTGGGTGCTCAGGAAACCCCTGTCCTGATCAGAATCCGTGCTGGGAGGGAGCAAGCCCTGCCCTGAGGATTTGCTTCCCAGGGCTTACTGGTGAGCTTCGCAGTTCCTCCACTCAGGCACCTAAAAGCATTTCCGTGACACAATCCAACAGCTGTCAACTAATTTTTCTACAGTTCTAAGCCAATTCCACTCAGAATCACTGAGGTATCACAGAATCAGAGAATCACAGAATCAGCAGGTTGGAAATACCTCCAGGATCATCGAGTCCAACCATTCCTATCAAACAAGCCATCAACAACAGCCTTGAGGCTCCCACTCAGCCCATGTTTTGCCAAGCGATCTCTGAAAAAGATCTCTGAGAAGACCTCTGAAAGCTGGCCCAGTTCAAATTTTGTGTGTATGCTGGGGCAAACAGACAATATTAGCAGCAAGCACGGAGCAAACGGCTGTTGTTCTCATGCTTGCTGGCTTGTTGAGACCTTGAAATCTTTATTAAGACCTGTGGGTTAATAGGAGAGGAATGCACTAGGCGGAAAACATGAAGGGGCACATCTGCGGAAAACAGGGAGGTTGCACTCTGTCGCTGCACTGTGGGATTCTCAGAAGTGGAAATTCACTGGGATAGCTGTTACTGGATACAGAGGAAATATATAAGATTTGCATTCTCTAAATAAAGTTGATCTCAATTCTCACCCCCATCGACGAGGTCCATGCATTAATTGCTACATTGAAGTTTCTCTAGTCTAGAGAAAATGGACCTGGTTTGGAGCAGGGCTTTGCTGCTGCACAGCCAGAGGGACAGGGCATGGAATCTGCCTTCCCCCAGGGATATGATCAGAGAGTGGAGCTGGGTGTGCAGCCAGGGGTGCCCTGGGCTGTCCTTGAGAGCAGGGTCCCTGCCCCCAGGCTCTGTGTACCGGGGCAAGGACTCTGCTGCTGGCCAGGGTGAGCACTCAGCCTGCCTGGGGAGCTTCCCCTGGCGCTGTGGGGAGAAGTTGTGGGTGGGAGATGTAACTCTTGGTAGCAGAGGGTCCTTCTGCTGTCAAGAGGGTGCTGAGTGTGCCAGGGCTGCTCACACCTACAGATCAGGACATTTCTAAGAGGATATTTCAAGGGGAAGATCAAAGCAGGGATTAAGTTAAAGGCCTTGTGAGGGATGTGGTGGTAGGAGGACGCCTGGGACAAAGCAGTAACAAGATGATAGGGTTTTCAGTTCCAGGTGATGTGAAGAGGGTGGTTAGCAGGACAGTCCCATTAAACTTCCAGAGGGCAGACTTTGGACTGTTCAGAAGGCTGGTTGGCAAAGTCCCACGGGAGACAGTCCTTAAGGGCAAGGGAGCCCATGAGGGCTGGGAGCTCTTCAAAAAGGAAATCCTAGCAGCTAAGGAGAAAGCCATCCCCGTGTTCTGGAAAAAGAGACAGTGGGGGAAAAGAACCAGGTTGGTTGAGTAGGGAGATCTTGAGAGACATCAAAAAGAAGAAGAAGGTCTATGAGCTTTGGAAGAAGGGACAGGTGTCTTGGGTGGACTACAGGGAGGAAGTGAGATCGTGCAGAGAAAAAATCAGGAGGGCTAAGGCCCAACTAGAAATCAGATTGGCAGTCTGTGAAAGATAATAAAAAATCTTTCTATAAATATATTAGGAGGACTAGGGAGAATATACAGTCCCTATTGGATGCAGAAGGAACAACAGTGACAGGGGATGAGGAAAAGGCTGAGGTACTTAATGCCTTCTTTGCCTCAGTCTTTAGTTGTAAGGAAAGTTGTCCATCTGTGGACACACCCAGGAGTTAGAGGAGCAGAATGAGGCTCCCGTGATCCAAGAGAAAGTGGTTAGAGACTTGCTTCCCAGCTAGACACCCACAAGTCCATGGGGCCGGATGGGATCCACCCAAGGGTTTTGAAGGAGCTGGCAGATGTGGCTGCCAACCCCCTTCCCATCATCTTCCAACTATTCCTGGAAGACTGGGGAAGTTCCACTGGACTGGAGGCTGATGTTGTGCCCATCTACAAGACGGGTGACAGGCAGGATCCAGGGAATTCCAGGCCTGTCAATCTGACCTCAGTGCCAGGGAAAGTCATGGAAGAGGTGAACTTGAGTGCTACCATGAAGCACATTCAAGAGAGGAACTGAATCTTCTGCCCCACTGCATGGAGAAGCACTCCAGGTTCCAGTGTGATGTCTGGGAAGGATTCCATTTCCCACTATTACACGGGCTGAAGGAATCTTCCTGGATGGAGTTTTTTCAGACTTTGATATGGCAGCACTCTACAGCTTGTTGAGGAGGATCGCAAATTTAAAATAGCTGCTATCTAGGCATCAGTTGATTAACCATTTATTCATCCATTGATTAACAAAGCAATTCAGAGCTATTCAACAAGACTTGCACTACCTAAATCTATAACCTAACTACAGATACCAAACGGGCAACGATGTCTGCTCTGTCCCTCAAGCCTTTCCAGCCCACGGGTACTGCAGGAGCTCCCACATCAATTTTAAGAATGTCACCAGCTTCTGGTACGGGAACGGAGAGGGCGTAGCGCTGTCGGTCTGCGTTGCCTTCAGAAGGGTCGCTGAGGTGAGCGCTGGCAGTGGGGTTGGCGCAGGCGTTCCTGCTGGCTGCAGCTCCGTCTGTTCCAGGATCCAGATGAAGAAATGCCGAGTGGAGACATAGACCCCTGGCCGACGGACTCTGGCGCAGCCTCTGCCCCAGCTGGTCACTCCCATCAGCCAGAAGTGCTCAGCCCGTGGATCCCAGCAGATGAGAGGACCGCCGTTGTCTCCCTGCAGCGGAGGAGAGAGGATGAAGGGGACGTTGGGGTCTCTGTGGGCATGAGGCCTGGCTCCTGCTCTCTCCCAGCAGCTCCAGAGCGGTGTTCCCTGTGCAGAAAGGCTCCGCTCTGGTGCCGGAGCCGGCGAGACCTGGTCTGGGAGGGGGGTTGGGGCGGCCGTGCCGGGGCTGCCTGCGCTGCTGGGTGTCGTCTCCCGCTCCTACCTGGCAGGTGTCGATGCCGCCCTGCGGATATCCTGCGCACAGGTTGTGCTGGTGGATGGCCCCGCGGTACCAGCCGCTGCCGTTGCAGACGTGGGTATCGATGAGGGGGACCTGAGCCTCCTGCAGCACGTCGTTTGATGCTAGAGCTGGGAGCACAAGCAGGAAGGAAGTGTCAGCAGCGCGTTGCCGGTTCTCCTGCCTTGCTTTGGGGAGCCCCTTCCCTCGGGTTTGCCTTTGCCTCTGCAGAGGCATCTCAGCAGCACGTCCCTCCCGTCTGGCCCTGGGGAAGGGGTCAGACCCGTCTCTCCCGGGGCACATGTCCTCGCAGGCTGACGCTGCCTTTCACCTCTGCTTTTAGGAAGCCCAACCCATCTCTGCACCCGGGACGCGAGGACTTCTTTTTTTGGAGCTCACCTCCCTCGGCGGTGACACCCCAACCGCCCACGTAGCAGGTGGTCAGCTGGGACACTTTGAGCGAGGGCTGGGGCACGCAGGCGACCTGCACATAGACGTTGCACTGGACGGGCTGGTCCAGTTCCAGCAAGGCGATGTCATTGCTCTGCGAGATGTTATTGTACTGATCGTGGACCAGGAGCCGCTTGATGTTGCGCACTTGAGCCTCGGGACCCAGGTGACTCAGCTGGGTGGCACCGGCCACCACACGCCATGCCTCAATGTTCCTGTGAGACAAAGGGAAAGAGGGTTTTGCGGAGTGGAGCCACGTGCTGCGGCAGCTCGGCTGTTGGCTGCCTTCTCCTTCCCAGGGGAGAGAGGGAAGCAGTGGTGCGGAGAGCGCGGCCGCCCGAGCGCGGCTCAGGCCCGAGAACCGTCGAGCTGGAGGCTGACAGGAGGCGGTGGCAGGAACCCAGCCTTCTCCTGAGCCGTCTCTCCGCTGGGCTGGGAGGGACCGGGAGCACCGCGAGGAAACGGGGTGCCGGTCTGCCGCGGTGCTGCAGGCTGGGCGCCTGCCAGCGTGATGGGGATGTCCCTGTTCCCTGGCGCTCCTGACCTGGCCTCGATGAAGCAGTGGGCGGCTGTGAGGACCCACTCTGGGCTGATGAGGGTCCCTCCGCATACGTGCCACATGCCGGCTGCCCAGGGGCTCTGGATGCTGACGATCCAGGGCCAGGACCCCGCCTGGGCATCTCTGCCTCCAACGACACGCGAAATGCTGTAGCCGTGATCCATCAGACGGAGTCCGCAGGTCCTGTGGAGACCAGAAACTCGTGACTGTCCTACTCGGTGCCTCTAGGATTCCTTTAGCCCCGCAGAGGAGTTGTGCCTGCAGCCTGCGTGCTGCCGGGGACCAGCACCTCCCACCCTGGGTCGGGGGAGCTGAGGTGTGGCCACAAGGGACAAGCGGGCACCCTCCAGCGAACCCCAGCCGAGCCGCCTCTGCTCCCTCCCCGAGCCTGGGGCCACTCACTCGCAGGTGTCACCTGTGCCCTGCACGGACTGGCACAGAGACAGAAGGACAAGGACGAGGAGCACGCGCATGGTGCCAGCGACACGTGCCACCACAGTGACTGAAAGCTTGTTGCCACCAGGACAACAGCCGACAGACTGCCTGCCGGGCTCCCGCTGCCTGCAGAGCCCTCGGCCCCGGGCTGATGTCACAGAGGCGCTGGTTGTGGGCGCCGGGCACGTCGGGTGGGGTCAGCGTGGGGCATTGCAAACGGGAGACGAGACGGGGGGGGCAGAAGCTCAGGTCAGACCCCCCTGATGGCCCCGCTGGATTCTCTGCTGTCCAGATCCCACCGTGCCATGGGGAAAAAGACTTCTTATACCAAAAATAAACCCCATAGTGTGAAGGAATCGAGCTGGCATCCTGCTGTGTGGTGAAGGACTCCAGCTCCCAGCGTGTCATAGGCTGAAAGTGTCTAGATCGCAGCGTACGGTGGCGTGAACGCCCTCATCTCCCAGCTTGCCGTGGGCTGAACACTCCAGCTCTCACATGCCATAAGATGGGGAACTGCAGCTCCCAGCTCCCCAGAAGATGGATCGATCCCGCTCCAAGCATCTAAGGGGTGCGAGGGACAGAAGAAAGGACTCCAGCTCCCAGCACGCTGTGGGTTGGGGGAATCCAGCTGCCAACATGCTGCAGCGTGAAGAACACCAGCTCTCAACGTGTTTTGGGATGCAGGGCTCCATCTCCAAGCATTCTGGTCATTGAACGATTCCAGCTCGCAGCACGTTGTCGAGTGATGGACTTGAGCGCCCAGGTTTGCTGCTGGGGAGAGGACTGCAGCTCGCAGCATGTCGTGGGGAAAAGGACTCCAGTGCGAGCGTGCTGCAGGGGGAACGATGTAAGCCCTCTCCCCGCTGAGGTGTGAGGGACTCCGGCTTCTGGCTCGGCACGAGGGGAAGGACTGTAGCTCCTAGCACCCTGCAGGATGATGTCCTCCACCTCCCAACATGCTCTGGAGTGAAGGACTCAACTGGCAGCGTGCTAGAGGGCGAGAACTCCCCTTGTGGCATGGCCTGGGGTGAAGGACACCCCCTGCAGCATGGGGTGAAGCACTCCAGCTCCCAGCATATTGTGGGCTGAGGAACTGACTCTTCTGCCCCACTGCCTGGAGAAGCACTCCAGGTCCCAGTGTGACGTGTGGGAAGGACTCCAACTCCCACTATTACAGGGGCTGAAGGAATTTTCCTGGATGGAATTTTTTCGGACTTTGATATGGCAGCACTTTACAGCTTGTTGAGGTGGATCGCAAATTTAAAATAGCTGCTATCTAGTCATCAGTTGATTAACCATTTATTCATCCATTGATTAACAAAGCAATTCAAAGCTATTCAACGACACCTTCTGTACTTGAATCAATAACCTAAGTACAGATACCAAATGGTCAAGGTTGTCCATTGTGCTGCTCAAGCCTTTCCAGCCCACGGGTACTGCAGGAGCTCCCGCATCAATTTAAAGAATGCCACCAGCTTCTGGCAGGGAACGGACAGGGCGTAGCGCTGGCGGCCTGCGTTGCCTTGTGAAGGGTCGCTGAGGTGAGCGCTGGTGGTGGGGTTGGTGCAGGCGCTCCTGCTGCCCAGCAGCCACAGCCCTGGCAGGAGGGTTTGTCCGTTCTATAAAGGTTTGAAGCTTCAAGCGCTTTGTCTCTGGCACTGCCCCTCGCTTTGCAGAGTGAGCAAGCTGTCCTGCCTGGTTTTCCTTTTCAACTACTGCATAGTACTTGAAACTCCTTGGTGGCCAGGACAGCAGCTCAAGCCCACCCCGGTGTACCCACTTCTCTCCCCACTAGGATCTAAAGTTTTAAATTCCTGTCAAACTCCAGCACTCTATCATACATTAAAAAATTCACGGAGCACAGAACAAATTAACAACACACAACAATCACAACTCCTCACTCACTTTGCAGTGATGCTGCATCTCAGACACGCAGCCGTTCATTTCAGAGCCCGCCCAACTCGAACAACGTGCGGCAGAGTGCAGGGAGTTATCGTAAACTGCATTCTGGGGGTTGTGTCCTGTCTGCTTCGTCAGACGAGGGAAAGGAGCGGAGCAGTTCAGGAGGTGGGTGGAGCTGCAGCAAGCGCCAACACGGCAGCGGGCATCGCCTCACCTGCGAGTCAGTTCCGGTGCTCTGCGTAGCAGTTGGTCAGAATCTCTCAGTCTGCAACCCTGTGGTCCTTTTCCCCTCCTCACATGCCCCGTCAATGAAGGAGTGTTGCCCTTGAGTCAATGCATTCGCTCCTTGGCCTAGTGGTAAAACAACTCTGAGGTTCCCCGTGCATCTGCCTCTGTGGTCACCAGGTGGCTGTGCCTTGGCTCGTGGAATGCATCACAAATCTCAGCCACCAAAGTGGTTGGACTGAACCAGAAACCAGAAACTGAACCAGAACCTCCCTTACACTGTAGAGAAATGCACTCGCTGTGTCTCCAGGTATTCCCTTACTACCCTGAACTCCCTTGGGATGGCATACAAGGGTTCTCGCCGTCCCTTGGAAAATACCCTACGGGGCACCAGAGCTAAAAAAGACCTTCCTGAGAAGTGGTCGCTGGATTGTTGGGGGATATTTTGCTCCATTTCATTGCGGACGGGTGACTGGGAATCTTGTGCGTGCAGTTTGTCCTTGCAGCCCTAGCATCTGTCACGGCAAAGAAGACCCTTGTTCCTAACTCTGGCCTTCCCTGCCGCTGCAGGATCTTCTCCCGGGTGGGTCCCTGCAGTGGAGGGGAGAAGGTCGTTCAGCTGGGGCCCCGGGGGTGGCTCAGATGTTCAGCCAGAGCAGCGCGCTGAAGTCAGGGGTTGGGAGACAGAGGGAGCTGAGGGGACTGGAGTGCCTCCCAGCAAAAGGAGGCCGTGGGGTGAAAGACCTGAGCTCCCACCATCCTGTGGGGTGAAGGGCTCATGCTCCCAGCCTGCCCTGCAGCCATGGGCTCAGCCTCCCAGCACGCCACAGGCTGAAAGACTCCAGCTTCCAGCCTGTCATAGAGGGAAGGACCCCGGCTCCCAGCAGACTGAGGGGTGAGGGGCTCCAGCTCCCAGTGTCCAGCAGAGAGGAACCCAGCTCCCTGGGAGCCGATGGGTTGAAGGAGAAAACTCCCAGCATGATGTGGGGTGAAGGACTGCGCTCTCAAGATGCAGCAGGATGAAGGATTCCAGCTCCTGCCGTACCGAGGGGTGAAGGAGTCCAGCTCCCAGCCTACCGTGGGGTGACAGATACCGGCCGCGACCGTGCCGTGGTGAGAAGGGCTCCATCTCCAAGCATGCCAAGAGATAGAAATGACTCCATCTCCCAGCGAGTGGCCAGGCTAAGGACATCATCTCCATGCACGCCACCGGGCACTGAAACCCAGCTCCAGCATTCATTCCATGCGGAATCAAACAATCCAGATCCCAACGTGCCGTGGGGTAAAAGACTTATTATATCAAAAATCCCCACTTAGGGTGAAGGAATCAAGTTTGCAGCAGGCTCCCAGCATACTGTGGGGTGAGGAACTGAATCTTCTGCCCCACTGCATGGAGAAGCACTCCAGGTTCCAGTGTGATGTCTGGGAAGGATTCCATTTCCCACTATTACACGGGCTGAAGGAGTCTTCCTGGATGGAGTTTTTTCAGACTTTGATATGGCAGCACTTTACAGCTTGTTGAGGTGGATCGCAAATTTAAAATAGCTGCTATCTAGGCATCAGTTGATTAACCATTTATTCATCCATTGATTAACAAAGCAATTCAGAGCTATTCAACAAGACTTGCACTACCTAAATCTGTAACCTAACTACAGATACCAAACGGGCAACGATGTCTGCTCTGTCCCTCAAGCCTTTCCAGCCCACGGGTACTGCAGGAGCTCCCACATCAATTTTAAGAATGCCACCAGCTTCTGGTACGGGAACGGAGAGGGCGTAGCGCTGTCGGTCTGCGTTGGCTTCAGAAGGGTCGCTGAGGTGAGTGCTGGCAGTGGGGTTGGCGCAGGCGTTCCTGCTGGCTGCAGCTCCGTCTGTTCCAGGATCCAGTTGAAGAAATGCCGAGTGGAGACGTAGACCCCTGGCCGACGGACTCTGGCGCAGCCTCTGCCCCAGCTGGTCACTCCCATCAGCCAGAAGTGCTCAGCCCGTGGATCCCAGCAGACGAGAGGACCGCCGCAGTCTCCCTGCAGCGGAGGAGAGAGGATGAAGGGGACGTTGGGGTCTCTGTGGGCGTGAGGCCTGGCTCGTGCTCTCTCCCAGCAGCTCCAGAGCGGTGTTCCCTGCGCAGAAAGGCTCCGCTCTGGTGCCGGAGCCGGCGAGACCTGGTCTGGGAGGGGGGTTGGGGCGGCCGTGCCGGGGCTGCCTGCGCTGCTGGGTGTCGTCTCCCGCTCCTACCTGGCAGGTGTCGATGCCACCCTGCGGATATCCTGCGCACAGGTTGTGCTGGTGGATGGCCCCGCGGTACCAGCCGCTGCCGTTGCAGACGTGGGTATCGATGAGGGGGACCTGAGCCTCCTGCAGCACATCGTTTGATGCTAGAGCTGGGAGCACAAGCAGGAAGGAAGTGTCAGCAGCGCGTTGCCGGTTCTCCTGCCTTGCTTGGGGGAGCCCCTTCCCTCGGGTTTGCCTTTGCCTCTGCAGAGGCATCTCAGTAGCGCGTCCCTCCCGTCTGGCCCTGGGGAAGGGGTCAGACTCGTCTCTCCCTGGGGAAGGGGTCAGACCCGTCTCTCCCGGGGCACATGTCCTCGCAGGCTGACGCTGCCTTTCACCTCTGCTTTTAGGAAGCCCAACCCATCTCTGCACCCGGGACGCGAGGACTTCTTTTTTTGGAGACCAGAAACTCGTGACTGTCCTACTCGGTGCCTCTAGGATTCCTTTAGCCCCGCAGAGGAGTTGTGCCTGCAGCCTGCGTGCTGCCGGGGACCAGCACCTCCCACCCTGGGTCGGGGGAGCTGAGGTGTGGCCACAAGGGACAAGCGGGCACCCTCCAGCGAACCCCAGCCGAGCCGCCTCTGCTCCCTCCCCGAGCCTGGGGCCACTCACTCGCAGGTGTCACCTGTGCCCTGCACGGACTGGCACAGAGACAGAAGGACAAGGACGAGGAGCACGCGCATGGTGCCAGCGACACGTGCCACCACAGTGACTGAAAGCTTGTTGCCACCAGGACAACAGCCGACAGACTGCCTGCCGGGCTCCCGCTGCCTGCAGAGCCCTCGGCCCCGGGCTGATTTCACAGAGGCGCTGGTTGTGGGAGCCGGGCATGTTGGGCGGGGGGCAGCGTAGTTTTACCTAGTTTTACCTGCATATTACTTGAAACTTCTTGGTGGCACAGGTCGGCAGCTCAAGCCCACCCTGGTGTCCTCGCTTCTATCCCCACTAGGATCTAAAGTTTTAACTTCCTTCCACACTCCAGCACTCTATTATACATTAAAAAATTCACGGAGCACAGAACAAATTAACAGCACACAACAATCACAACTCCTCACTCACTTTGCAGTGATGCTGCATCTCAGACACACAGCCATTCATTTCAGAGCCAGCCCAACTCACGCAACGTGCGGCAGAGTGCAGGGAGTTATTGTAAACTGTGTTCTGGGGGTGGTGTCCTGTCTGCTGCATCAGAAGAGGGAAGCAGCAGAGGGTGCAGTTAGTTCCTCAGAGGTGGAGGGAACGGAAAGGCACTCTGTCTCCTCCCCAAAGATTTCACAGCAGTGTTCCATGACGAGCTCCACCAGCACCTTCAGCTGCACACGGGAAAGCCCTGGTTATGAGGCAGTGCCTGAAAGTGTGTCAAGCAGCCTTTCCCACTCCTGACCCTTCTGTCTGTGCAGAAGACTGTTGCCAGGGGGTTGCTCTTCCTGGCAGCACTTGCTGGAGAAAGAGGGCAGCCAGAGACCTAGGAAGAGCCAAGCTCTTACGGGCTCTCTTCACACTGACCCCTGGGATCCTGCCCTTCATGTCCGCAATAAAAGCACGTTTTCTCTCTTCTGACTGTGTCTGCCGTACGATATTTTGCACTAGGGAGAGATTGTTTCATGATGAGCCCCATTGGAGGCATCTGGGATCAGCCCTTATCCCGGAATCCTTTCCAGCCAGCATCAGGGCTGAGTCGTGAGGCTTGAGGAGTCCAAGCAGAGAAAAGAATCACAGAGGAGGGTTGAGGTAGGAAGGGACCAGTACTCCCAGTATGGACACCATGGACACCAATATGGACATCAGTGCTCCCAGTACAGACCAGGAAGGCACCGGTATGGTCACTGGTTTTCCCAGTATGGACACCAGAGGCGCTAGTATGGAGAACAAGGCTCTCAGACCAGTAAGGCACCAGAATGGGACTAGTATGAGACCAATGCTGCCACTATGGACAGCGGGGACACCAGTACCAACACCAGGGACACCAGTGTTCCAGGTATGGCACCAGTATAGACCAATAAGGCACCGGTGTGGCATCAGTATGGGACCAATGCTCCACTAGGGACACCAGGGATGTCAGAACTCCTAGCATTCTCAGTACAGACCAGTAAGACTCAAGTGTGGGAATATTATGGGACCATGGCTCCAAGAATGGACACCAGTCCTCCCAGTACGGCAACAGTACAGAAAAGTAAGGCACCAATGTGGGCCCAGTATGGGACCAGTGCTCCCAGTATGGACACCAGGGCTCCCAGTGCTCCCAGTACAACATTTTCTCCTGTGCTGCTTCAGCTTAATAAGCGTACTTGGCTCTCCTGTGCCACTCTTAGGACTTTCATGCTAAAACTATTACACAATTTTCTTTAGAAATTTTTCCACATTCTTCAGAAAATCCGACTCCCATCCCTAGTTGTCTTAGTTTCCTGTTCCACCACAGTTGCTCCCTTTCATCAACAAAGCAACCCATGGCTGGTTACTAATTGAGGGCTCAGCCCAAATTTGTTACAGAGAGATAGAGAATGGCCAAGGGTGTCCAGGGATGCACGGAGAAAAGTGTGGCCAGCCGGGCAAGGGGGGTTCTCCTCCCCCTCTATCCTGTCCTTGGGAGGCTCCATCTAGAGTCCTGTGTCCAGTTCTGTGCTCTCCAGACAGAGAATGACAAGAAGAGGAGAAGGCACAGAGATGAGGAGGGGACTGGAGCATCTCTCTTATGAGGAAAGGCTGAGAGACCTGGAGAGGAGGGGAGTGAGGGGTGATCCCATCGATGCTTATCACTGTCTTAAGTGCGAGGGGCAAGAGGAAGGGGTTCTGTTCAGTTAAGCCATGTCCCTGCTGCTGCTCTGTCAACCCAAGAGACAGAATTGACCTCACAGCGTTGCGTTTCCTGCATATGAATAAGATCCTGACGCACAGCAGACCAAAGCATAGTATTGCCACCCGTCTCCTTTTTGTTACCTGTGAGCTGATCAGATGCAGGTCACCTCACATTCCTCTCCCAACACTGTGTGAGTGCTTTGGGACCTCCCGATTCCTGCTGTGTTCAAGGAGCACACTTGGATTCTGTCGGCTGTCTCGCCAAGAACAAAAATTTGCCTAAAGATACTCACAGAGAAAAGCCCTTCTCTATATCCTGATCATCCTCCATGGATCCAGGGCACTGGAGCCCTCTCTAAGGGAGCAGTGGGGTGGCCCTGTTGCATCCCCAGGGATCTGAGGCTGTGAAGGCACCTGAAGGTTGCCCAGAGCAGGTAGGCAGGTGCCACCAGCCTGCACGTCTCCAGGGATGTGGATGCCCCTGCCTGCTGGCTACAATCCCCAGTCCAACCCCATCTCAATGTCTCCTTCCCAGCCCACCTCTATGTCCCAGCCCATCACAATATCCCAAGCCCATTTCCAAGTCCCCACCCCACCCTTATGCCCCAGCCTATCTCCACGTCCCCAACTCAACTCCACTTCCCCAGCCCATCTCCATGTCCTCACCCCATCTCCACTTCTCTGCCCCATCTCATATCCTCACCTGATCTCTGCGTCCCAGTCCAGGTACAGGATCTGAGCTCATATCCACATCTCCAGCCAAGCTCCCTTTCCCCAGTCCAGTTTAATGTCCTCAGACCATCTCCACATCCCCAGTCCATATCCCCATCCCCATCCCTTCTCTACCTGCCAGGCCATCTTTACATCCAATGCCCATCTCTACTTCCCATCCAATTTCCACATGCCAAGCAAAGCCCCATTTCCCCAGCCAATCTCTACGTGCCAGCCAATCTCCAAGTCATCACCACATCTCCACAGACCAAGCCCATCTCAACATCCCCAGCCCACCTCCACGCTGCCAGCCCTCTCCACGTCCCAGCCCACCCCTGTACCCCAGTCATCCTCCATGGATCCCGGGCACTGCTGCCCCCTCTAAGGGAGCAGGAGGTGTCCTTGTTGCGTCCCCAGGGATTTTAGGCTGTGAAGGCACCCAGGGGTTGCCCTCAGCAGGTGGGCACATGCCACCAGCCAGCGATGCCCCGGCCACTGGGGACAAGGAGCTGGGCCATACTGCTTTCCGTGGGAGCTGCCCACTGCAGCCCCCAGGAGGGAGGGGTGCAGCAAGTCTAATTCATGCCTGATGTTGCCAGCCCTCCTTCAACATCTCCTCTGCACATAATGCGCAGGAAAGCATCTGGTGCACACGTACATTTAAAGATAAAATCTCTCCCTGTCAGCTCCCAAATAGAAGAACCTAAAAGATTTTTTTATAAAGCAAATTCCTTATGCATTTTCTGTTTCTGCATGTCAAAGAAAAAAAGAAAAAACATCTGGGCTCTTGCTCAGGCTGTTGCCTAGCACTGGCTGTTTGCGTCTCTCGCTTCAGGGCAGTGTCTTTTCATGAGGGCCACCAGACCTGCCTGGGAGAGGAGGGCAGGGAGGGCAGACACACTCAGAAGACAGAAAATGTGCTTTTATTGTGGCCATGAAGCGCGGGAGACCAAGGGTCAGTCTGATGACAGAAAACATGCTTTTATGGTGGACATGAAGTGCAAGAGCCCAGGGGTGGCAGAGCTTCAGCCGGTAAAAGGAAATGGGCACCTGTGAGGACAGAGTCAGAAAGCACAAAGGCAGCGAGAAGCACGGCTTACTGCCCCTTCCCTTGGGGAACATTTCTGACAAGGGATGGTTTACGGCTAAGTAGAGAGAGCGGTTGCAGGCACAGGCTGCCAGAAGGCTCTGGCACCTTACACCACCTTAAACCTCTCCACTCATCCTCCAGAAAGCAGCGGGAGCAGGCACGCTGGTGGCATCGCATCAGGCAGAGGTATAGCAGATCCACAAACCCCGGACAGCATGTCTCGCGGAGGAGGGTACTTCCTGATGGATCCGAGTAGCTGCTCTGCCTCTTTCCAGCATTCCATCTCTCATGGCATTCTGTGGGTTTGCCTTTTCCCCCAGAAGAAGACGTTACACGTAGAACTGGAATGCGTTAGGCACGTGCTTCATCACAGACATACCTAGCAAACACCTGCAGAAAGACAGGTTTGAAAAGCAAAGCCTCCTGCCGCGGAAGGCAGTGGTGCACCAGAGGGATATCTGCAGACTCTGTCTCAGGAGGGTGGAAGAAACTCTGGCAGGACTCAGCTGGCAATCCTCTTCTTGCCTGGACGGGGACCTCAGGCAGCCTGCAGAATGCCCCCACACCCGCCTGTGTGAACATTGTCTTCCAAAGTCAGGCCCTTGGTAGAAGGGCTAAAGCGAACCAGCCAAAGGGATCTTCTCTGGGGAGCTGAAGCAGCAATTTGCCAGGCTGTCACTTCACTACCCCAGGGCACCCCTTGCCACCTGCTAACGCTGACATTTGTCGTTTAGGCACCCGCCGCTCTGCTTCCAGGCACCGCAGAGACCTCGGCAGAGTTTGTAGAATCACAGAATCATAGAATCACCAGGCTGGAAAAGATCCACCGGATCATCGAGTCCAACCATTCCTATCAAACACTAACCCATGCCCCTCAGCACCTCGTCCGCCCATCCCTTAAACACCTTCAGGGAAAGTGACTCAACCACCTCCCTGGGCAGCTTCAGACCCTTTCCCCAAAGCACGGTGACAGAATCAGACCCTCTCCCTCTGATAAACTTCAAGAGAAAGTTTGTTCATTGACTCCTGCGAAGGTGTGATGAACCTTTGAAATAGTTTGTTCGTTCACCCTTGTAAATAGCGTTTTGTATTTGCTCTAAGTAATGGACCCCGCTTTTTGCAGCATTTAAGTTAAAGGTAAACATGATGTTTTGTTAATGTATCAGGGCTTTGCAGGGGAGGAAAACCACAAAAAAGAAGAAGAACATCATGTGACTTCGAGATAACCAATATCTGCTGAGGAGGTGAAGGAGAGGGCCTGGCAACAAGGAGAGACATGCACAGAGGAACGTCCTGTGACTTCGAGACAGCCAATGTCTACTGAGGAAGTAAAGGAGAAGGCCTAGCAACAAGGAGAGACACGCGAGCCTATAAAAGTCGAGGTCTGCTGGGGTGAGGGCGCACTGTGGAGAAGCGAAGGGCTTCCCCAGTCGCCCAGCGCTGTATTTGCCTGTCTGTCTTCTTGCTAATAAATTCTGATTCGACCTAATTGGACCAATTCCTATCTTTTACTGGGCTAAATTTATAACACTCCCCAAAGCACGGTGACAGCTTCAGATCCCCTCCCCAAAGAATGCTGGGAGCTGGTTTCCTCCCTCAAGGCATGTTGGGAGCTGGAGTCCCTCCCCCCAGCCTGGATGGGTTTGTGGTCACACTGCCATTTTCTCTATTGGCTGCCAGAACAAAGTTCCCTTACGTGACCCAGATCAGGAGGATGGGGTCATCTTGTGGAAAACAGGTGCTCGCAAGGCCTCCCTTTTTAATCCTATCCCAGACCCGAAGGCTTCTCCTGGTGCCGGCGTCGTCTGTGACTGCAGTTTCCCATCTCTGAGGGAAGAGGGGTTTGGCTGCTTGTTTGTAGCGCTGACTGTCAGATTACAACAGACTTTGGGATCACAGAAGAGAACTGGACAGGGACAAGCAAACGCTCAAGGTAACTGCAAAATAGAGGTGGGGCAGTCTGTAATATCCCTGTCAGGATCAGGATCTGAAGTTAAAGGATGTTTCCATTTGGAGAGCTGAGTCCTCTGGGAGCTCCAGTCTCCAGAATCCCAAACCCCCCCAGTTAAACAGAGGTCAGCCCTGATGTTTCTTTCTGCTCCTCTCTAACAGAGTTTCTCTGGTCTCTTTCTTTGGTTGGGTTTTAATCTCTGGTAGGTGACCAAGCTCTTTTCCATCAAACCACTCACAAACCTGCCCCTTGCCCACCTTCTGCTGGGGGCCGAGGCACAGGGATGAAGCCTCGTGCTCCAAGCAAGCCTGAAGCAAAGTTGAAGTGCTGAGAAGCTCCCCTGGTGAGCCCTGAGTCGGAGCACACTTATTGAAGCCGTGGTGAGGTGCAGGAGCCCTGAACACTGTTCATTGACTGAAGGTGGTGGAAGAAGTCATGGTGTATGTGGCAGCTGGGCTTAGAGGATAGCAAAAAGCTTAGTGCTCAGACCACATGTCAGAGCAAGCCCCAAATGACATTTTAATATCTGAACTGTGATTAAAATGCTAAGACTCCTTGCAAATGCTCTTTCTTTCTGCCCTGTATCCTAGCATTTGCAAGGAGGTCCTGTGTAAATCTCAATTAAAGCAGGAACTAAAAATATGTTTCTGGCACCAGGGTTGTTATGGCAAAGCCTGCAAATGGACTTCTTAAAGCTTCAGAAGTATAAAGGAACTCTTTCTTCCTCCTTGAGGATGAAACATGGGCATAACTCTTTGTTGGTTGCTTGACTGAACTTTCTAAATCAGAGGAATTATAGACAGTGTGTGTTTTACTTAGGTACTGCCGTGCACATCAAAACATGCAGTATTGAAAAATATAGATGAGGAAACGCTGGCAAGGAGTAGACAGAAATCAACTGCAACAGATCTTAAATGTTGAGCATTGGTGTTTGTGTGTGAATGGTCACTAGGAGTGGTAATAGGGAAGTCAAAGTATCTCAGAAGATGCACTTTGACGTACCTTGAGTATAACTGAGTCTTTTTACTTTTTATTCTTTTCCCCTCTCATTACTATCTTTGATGAAAAGCTTGACTAGGTTCTAGGTTTTCAAGGCTGGAAAACACAGGAAGAGCATAATGTGATGTGAGTTTTGCATGAGCTCTGTCCTGTCAAAGAAGCCTATTAGGGATGCAATTTACTTTCTACCAAAACATCTGGAAGTTGAAGAGTACGGAGCTGGTTATATGTTCTTAAGAATTTATATCTAAAGGGTATTTGTAAGGCACAGGGGTTTTGTTTGTTTGTTTATTTGTTTGTTTTTCTGAGAGCGCTGCCAATTAGCTTTAGTATCAGAAAATGAATGACAGCCTGGAGAATGCTGCATCTGAGGCAGATCTGTCTATGCTTTAAAGAAATGCAGAAAGGCAGTAATTAAAACTAGCAGCAAAAAGTAGAACTCATTTCATGTGGTGCTGTCAATGAAATCAGTACCTTCTGAGTTCATGATGGCTTTTGATATTATTTTCATCAACTATAACATTAATGGAGAACAGACTTGTTTTTCAGTGACTGCCTGTCGCCAGTTCACAGAAACCGGGCATTGGTGGACTACAATCCACAGATAACCTAAAGGACATTTCGATTGATAAAACCAATTTTTTGTTGACGTTTCCACTTAAACAGAGAGGAGCTGCATTTCTGGCTGATGTAAATTTCTGATGTAAATCACACCATACTGGAGAGATGAATTTCCCTCCTCCTGATCAGAGACAACATAGACATTTGGAGCTTTTGACCAAGAATTTAGAAGACAAGCTCAGCTTTTCAGCTTTATTGGGTGTTTGCATGATGCCTTTGGGATTCTGATGGCTCTAGTTGAGAATTTTGTAGCTGTTGTTGGAGGCAGGATGTCAACCTTGCCGCTGAAATCCATCCACATGTGGCAGAACTTACAAAAGCTCCTGCTTAAGGGGACCAGCCTGATAAGGTCTTTGCAAGAGATGCTGAAAAATGATTAAAGAAATGGATTTCAGACAGCAGCTGTCTGAAGTTTGAATTTCCTTCCCCAAAACACAGTCGCTACGTGCTGAGCAGGGATAGTATTCCCTCAGCATGCACATAACTCCCTCAGACATAGAGTTGTGCACACGTGTTGAAAAAATACCGTTACTCTTAATTACTTTTAAAAATATGTTATTTCATTCATTAAAATGGAAAATTCTCTCTAGCAGCATTGTGTACAAAAGTTTTTGTGCATCTCTTTTGAGCTTTCCTTTAAATGAGTGCTAGTAAAAACCACATCTTCTGGCGGAACATGCTTAGTATTTGCAACAGAGCAAGAATTGAAAAGTCTATGTAACTGAAAATAGATTATAGATAGATATAGATAGATTATTTAATGACAATGATTCAGACTTGACAAGCTCTGTTACAAAGAGGAGAGTCTGTAGGCAGGTTTGTGTATTTTAATAACTTAAATAAATTTAAAACTCAGGCCAGCATGTCCAGGGAGGTTCTACTCCCTTGGACTCTAGTGAGACTGCTCCTCGAATCCTGTGTTCAGTTCTGGGCCCCTCACCACAAGAAGGATGTTGAGGCTCTGGAGCGAGTCCAGAGAGGAGCAACGGAGCTGGGGAAGGGGCTGGAGAACAAGAGGAGCGACTGAGAGAGCTGGGGTTGTTTAGCCTGGAGAAGAGGAGGCTGAGGGGAGACCTCATTGCTCTCTACAACTACCTGAAAGGAGGTTGTGGAGAGGGGAGAGCTGGCCAAGTGACATGGGACAGGACAAAAGGGAATGGCCTCAAGCTTCACCACGGGAGGTTGAGACTGTGCGTTAGGAAAAAATATTTGATGGAAAGTGTCCTTGGGCACTTGAACAGGGAGGTGATTGAGTCCCCTACCCTGGAGGTGTTTTAAGGATGGGTAGATGAGGTGCTGAGAGACATGGTTTCGTGATTGATGGGAATGGTTGGACTGGATGATCCTGTGGGTCTTTTCCAACCTGTTGATTCTATGATTCTATAGGGCATATTTAGGGGTATGTGGGTTTCCATAGGGTTCCTATAGAGACTATAGGTTCCCTTTAGGGGTTCTGTAGGGGCTCTATGTGTCTTCTAGGGACTATAGGGGTTGGTAGGAACCCTGTAGCTGGTTGGGAGGAGAAACTGGGTGATGGAGCTGTTGTTGGACATCTGCTGCCTCTGGATGTGAAGCAGTGAAGAAGAAAAGTACAATGAGAAGTTAGCGGAGAATTCTCTAAGCCAAATCAAAGCCATTTCTCATTCCCTTCCCGCTGATGCACGCCCCTTGTCCCTTTTCTCCCATCCCTTCCTTCAGCTCCATGCCTGGAGCCCTGCTTGGAGCTGGATCAATGTTCCGGGAGGAGCAGGGCCTCTGCCCGCTGGCTGCGAGGAGTCAGCCCTGCTCTGCAGCAGGGGGTCCTGGGGACATTGGGGACAGGGAACACTGCTGGGGTTCAGCCTATCTGCACTGCCAGGGGTGAGGAGCTGAGAGGGCAGAAGAAGGCTGAGAGTTTTGGGGTTTTACCATTCCCGCTCCTACCCTGGGCAGTGTTCTTGGATATCAGAAACCCTCAGAATCCCTTCTACACTCAGGGAGAACAGGGGGAATCCTGCGAGGTGAGAGCATTGCCTGTGTTTCAGTGCAGAGGGACGGGAGCTGCTCTCGTTCTCAGCTTCGAAGTGCTTGCACCTTTCTGAGATGGAGGGGGATCACACTCAAGTGTTACCCTCAAAAGCCACCAGGCCCTGCTGAGAGCAGAGGGGTCCACCTCACAGCACTCAATTTCTCACCCTTTCCTAATGTCTCAGCCTCCGCTTGCAGTCCAGGACACGCACAGCTCATTTCACAAACCCAAGAGCATTTTCTCTCTCGTAGCATCTCTGCACTTCTCCGTGGGGCTTTTAGATAACATATGAAGTAAATTCTCCCTCCCAGATCTTTTCAGGTTTAACTTTCCTCTCATTTCCTGATCCTATCCCTGCTGTCTGGGGATTTTCCTCATGGAGCTGTTTCCCTGTCCCATGCATTTTCCCTGCTCACAGACCCCATCCCAGCCTCTGCGCACTCCCCTACAAAAACCTGCCTGTTTGCAGGGCTCTTCCTAGGTGCGTGGTCATGTTTGGAGATTCCAAAGGGCAGAACAACCTGGTGGGTCCAGGAGAGCTGCTGCTGGTGCTGTCCATAGGCAGAGGAGTAGCTCAAGGTGCTTTAGGAGGCTCATGTCAGACCCCTTGGTCACTCACAGTTACAGCTCAGGAGTCTCAGTGATTTGTTCAAACATGAGAGCCTCCTGTTCCGTCTCTTCCCTGAAAATCCCCAAGAGTAGAACACTGAAAAGGCTGACTCAGGAAAGCTCCTTATTGGCAATGTAATCCCTTCCTTGTCCTTCCCCTTGAAAAGTCCCCTCAGAATTGTCCTGGGGTGATTTGGAGCTGTAAACAGTCCCGGTCCATGCAGCAGCCTCTGCAGAGCAAAAACTCCCTTTCATGATAGCAGGTGCTTCTTGCACCCACAGCCTCTCCCTGCAGCACAGCGGGGATCTGCCCAGACAGGCTGAGTGCTGACTCCAAACAGTGGCAGAGTCTCTCTTCCAGCACACAGACCCCGATGGTGCAGGGACCCTGCTCTGAACGACAGCGCGGGACACCCCTGGCTGCACCCTCTGGCTTCACAGCCCTTCCAGACTGCCTCACAAGAGCCCCCTCCTCACAGATCCCAGGAGCTGGGTGCTGGGCCAACTTTAGGAGAGGCCACGAGGATCGACACCTGCACCTGCACCCAGACTTACTGTGTCCAGGACTGCAAAGATTTCTCCTCCAGTCAGGTGTCAGTCGTCCTCCTGACCGCCTTTAAGCTCTCTCTGCCTTGCTCATCTCTCTAAGAAACCCCAGGAGTTCCCTTCTGCTTGTTGGGCTGTTCGTGGGCAGAGCATGAGCTCCCTCAGCCCCAGGAGCCCAGCCCAGCTCAGCAGCAGAGGAGCAGCCCAGGGCGTTTTAATGACCCCTCTGGTGGGTTTGATGATGAGTTCATGAACATCAGCCCCTTAGAGGAAGTTGAACAAACTTCTCAAGAAGTAAAACTCAAATTTGTGATATAAAGTTTCTTGTAGTGTTAATGGGTCCCACTGAGGGCACTGCTGAGAAAGCATCTCCAGAGCCCAGTTAGAGCAGAAAACGCGAGGCAGTGATGAAAATTTGGGAAAAGCAAAGTAAAGGTGGCTCTGATGCTGAGTCAACCTGGATGTGTTT
Organism: Phaenicophaeus curvirostris; assembly: GCF_032191515.1. NCBI lineage: Eukaryota > Metazoa > Chordata > Aves > Cuculiformes > Cuculidae > Phaenicophaeus > Phaenicophaeus curvirostris. Next base: position 1,265,980 of record NC_091402.1, on the reverse strand, counting down.
CATGAATCCAAAGGGCCAAGCCATGACCCTGCTAACCAAGTGGCCAAACCTTGACCCCCAGGTCCAGGGATGGGAGATCCTGTCCCTCGCTCATTTCTCAGGGCTCTCCTTTGAACAGTGGGATTTGGAGATGGAAAATGCCAGCGGCAGGACAGTGGAAAAAACTGCTCCTGGGTGGGGATGAGGAGGCCATGAGACCCTGGTGCTGTAAGGATGAGGTGTTTCCTCTTTGACATCAGTGCCAGAGACCACAGCCAGAGCCAAGGAGAGGAGGATTTTGGCTCTGTTGGGGAATTTCAGCCTTGCCAGAACCCTTGACCCTCTCCACCACAGGCAGTGGTGTGCCGTACCTTTGCCTCTGGCTGTAGGCATCCACCCTGCCGCTGCACCTTGCTCTCACCTGAGCATCTTCTTTCCCTTGCTGATATCTCTCTGTCCTCCTTGGCTGTTCCTTCAAAGACAAAGCCTTGGTTTGGTTCAGACTCCCTAGGTGTGGGCAGTTGTGCAACAGCGCTCGTGCTCTGCAGGGAAGCTCCAGCGATGGGGCGTTTATGCTGGAGACAGGAATTGCTCTTGCAATATGTCTGTGTGATCGCTTTTACAATAGTTGCAACAGCTGCTCTGTAAACACGTGTCTGCATCTGGGTGCTAGTTTAGCTGTTACAATGCCTTACTGCAGGTAACATTAACTGTCTGTGAAAGGCAAGTACAGCTATCTTTGTCTTACTGCGACATCATTCTGCCCCTCTGTGTCTGAAATCCTGGCTCTCTGTGGGCTTTGCCAGGGCACAGTTAACTGTGCGCCATGCGCTTTGCTCCAGGATGCTCAGTGTAGACCGGGTTGCCCTAAATCTCTTTAGGGTCCCATGAATCACTTTTCAGTTCTTATTGACATTATGGATTGTGACAGATAACCAGGCTGCAGGTGAGCAATTCCTCGTGCATTAGCTCCTCTCTTCCTCCCCACACTGACAGTCCTACGTGTCTCACCCCACAGCACCTGGATTTGCCCATGTTTCCAACCCACACTGATGCCTCTTCGTAGCCTTTCTGATTTGAGGATACCAGCGGGAAAAGCCCCACTGTCCTGATCCTGGCTTTGTTGGGCACCCTAAAAGGACCGACTGTAGGTTTCTGGGTTTAAGAGTAGGAAATCAAGGACTGCCTGAGCCTCACCCAAGGGTAGGAAGGGTTGTTTGCGTTAGTGGCTATTGCTGAAGGCTTTCTTGGTCAGAATCAGTCCTCCAGTATTTTAGGCACGAGGGCTAAACCAGGCTGTACAAGAGTATGTACCCACAGTGGAGGGATGTGACTCAGTCCTCTCAACCTCCCCATGCTGGAAGGAGGAAATCCACCCAAAAATACTGACGGAGTTAGTGGACACGCTTGCCAAACCCCTTTCCATCATCTTCCAGAAGTCCTGGATGACTGGGGCAGTTCCACTGAACTGGAGGAGGGCTGATGTTATACCCATCTTAAAGAAGGATCGGAGGGAGGGTCCAGGAAACTACAGGCCTGTCAGTCTGACCTCAGTGCCGGGGAAAATCATGGAACAGGTGATCGTGAGTGCTATCATGAAGCACTTGCAGGAGAACTGGGTGATCGGGCCCAGTCAACACGGGTTCACGAAATGCAGGTCTCACCAAACTAACTTGATTGCTTTCTATGACAAAGTGAAGATCATGAGATTCAGCAAAGCCAAGTGAAAGGTCCTACATGTGGGTCGGGTCAATCAGTGGTTTAATGTGTAGAATCATAGAACGTTCTGAGTTTGAAGAGACCCACAAAGATCATTGAATCCAACTCCTCTCTGAGAGCTTTGGTCAAATGCTTCTTGAATATTGTCAGGCCTGGCACTCCCTTTTCCATTTGTCTAACCCACAGCTGACCCTGCACTTCCTTCTCCAGGCTCTGTCCCACCTACCTTCCCCCCAGAGCCCCTCCTGGCACAGAGTCAGGATACTGACTCGTGGGAAGAATGAGCCCTTGGCAAAAGGCAGCGGTGCTCTCGGCAGTCGTGCTTAGCTCAGAGGAAATCCAGCTCCCTATGGTCATCCCAACAGGGAAGCGACCCTTTAGAGAGCAGGAAGGAACCTCCTGGGCAAGCTGCACTGCTTGCACACCCTTCCCAGGGCCCAGTGCATTTCACAATTGCACTCACCTTACACCCCAACTGCTCTGTGATGAATTAAAATCTCTGCTTGCTCTGCTGTTTCTGACTCGCTGTTTCCCTGGGTTACCCCAAACAGGGAAGACAGGCACAGCCCCGTTGTTTGAAGACAGACCTTTTCCTAGGCCGTGTTTTTCCAGTGGGATGTGCCTGAGATCTGAGCTACCAAGACTTGCCAAACTAACCTGATCACCTTCTATGACAAAGTGACTCGGCTGCTGGATGAGGGAAAGGCTGTGGATGGATCTTCCCGGACTTCAGTAAAGCCTTTGACACAGTTTCTCCCAGCATTCTGCTTCAGAAACTGTCACCTCTGGGCTGGCCAGGCGCACACTCTCCTGGGTGGAAAACTGGTTGGCTGGAGGGCCCAGAGAGTGGTGGGAAATGGAGTTAACTCCAGCTGGAGGCCAGTGACAAGTGGTGTCCCCAGGGCTCAGTGCTGGGTCCAGCCCTGTTCAAGGTCTTAGTCAATGACCTGGATGAAGGCATCGAGTGAACCCTTAGCAAGTTTGCGGACAACATTAAGCTGGGTGGAAGTGTCGATCTGCGGGAGGGCAGGGAGGCTCCAAAGGGATCTGAACAGGCTGGATCCATGGGCTGAGACCAATGGGATGAGGTTTAACAAGGCCAAATGCCGGGTCCTGCACTTGGGGCACAACAACCCTGAGCAGCTCCAGACTAGGAGAAGTCTGGCTGGAAAGCTGCCTGGAGGAGAGGGACCTGGGGGTGTTGGTTGACAGCGACTGAACATGAGCCAGCAGTGGCCCAGGTGGCCAAGAAGGCCAATGGCATCTTGGCTTGGATCAGAAACGGCATGACCAGCAGGTTCAGGGAGGTTCTTCTCCCTCTGGACTCGGCCCTGGAGAGACCGCTCCTCAAATCCTGTGTTCAGTTCTGGGCCCCTCACCACAAGAAGGATGTTGAGGCTCTGGAGCGAGTCCAGAGAAGAGCAACGAGGCTGGTGAAGGGGCTGGAGAACAGGCCTTATGAGGAACGGCTGAGAGAGCTGGGGGTGTTTAGCCTGGAGAAGAGGAGGCTGAGGGGAGACCTCATTGCTCTCTACAACTACCTGAAAGGAGGTTGTGGAGAGGAGGGTGCTGGCCTCTTCTCCCAAGGGACAGGGGACAGGACGAGAGGGAATGGCCTCAAGCTCCACCAGGGGAGGTTTAGGCTGGACATTTGGAGAAAAATCTTCACAGAAAGGGTCATTGGGCACTGGCAGAGGCTGCCCATGGAGGGGGTTGAGTCACTTTCGCTGGAGGGGTTTAAGGGATGGGTGGACGAGGTGGTAAGGGTCACGGTTTAGTATTTGATAGGAATGGTTGGAATCGATGATCTGATGGGGCTTTTCCAACCTGGTGATTCTGTGATTCTTTGATTGCTTCAGAACCAGTGCCATTTTGTCAGCTGCTGGCAGGGAGACGGCTTTTTTCTACTCCATTTCATCATCCCTTTAAATTTAGTCTGCTTTACCCATATGAGGGCAGGGAGGGTCCTGGGGTCAGAGCACAGGCTTTTCTCTCTCCCCACAGCCTGAGGGCTGGACCCACGCTGCTGTACAGGGAGGAGGGAACTCTGCATCTTTCCAGCCGCGACATCGCCTCTCCCATTCTCTCGAGGGGACACAGTGCCCCGAGAAGGCTGGCGAGGCCACCCCGCTTCAGGGATGGCACAGACGTACATGTTTTTCATGGTGTCCTTAAGTAGCTCCTTCGCTACATGGGATGCTTTGTGGCTCCCAGGTGGTGTGCTGACCCCACGGTTTGGCTTGGGTCTCTGGAGCCGTGGAGAGCCTGGCTCCATCGCCAGCCTGGTGTTGCCAGGCACATATTGCTGCTGCAGAGACAGAACAGACCCTCGCCCCTCACCTGCCCGAGGACCAACAGAGCCCCAGGAGAGCACTCCTTTGACTCCGTTCTCCTCCTCTTCTTAGTTTGTTCTTCTCGTGCTCTGCACCCAGCTCCTGGCAGCCTGGCTCCTCCGGGCCACCACTGGGACACTTGGCTGCCTCCTGCCCCTCTCAACAAATTCCTTGCTCAATGAAAACCTCCCAGCTGATCTGCAGGAACCTGCCTCGGAGAGTCGAGGCACAGCAGTGCCCTCCTGCCCAGTCCTGCTCCTCAGCGACAGGTGGGAAAGCTCTGCAGGAAAGCGGGGAAGCAAACTGCACCCGCATGAGAGAGGGGACCTGCAGCCCCCTCGCCCCCTCGCCCTTCTCGGGCCACCCTGCGAGCAGGCCCTGGGCACAGTCCAGGTGCTCCTGCACCAGGCAGATGCGCCCACGACCCAGAGAGGTTTGTTCAGCCGACACCATCGACACGACAGAGTTCAGCCCTGCAGAACTCTGCCAGCGCTCAGAGGCAGCAGCTGAACACAAAGGGGGAGCGGCAGCAGGGCCCAGAGCCCGGCGGCACCAACAGCACTGGCAGCCAGTCCCAGAGCCCAGCAGCAGCGATGCCGCAGGTCTCTGAGTCTGGCAGCCCTGATGCTGCGGGCAGCCGGTCCCAAAGCCCGGCAGGTCCGATGCTGCAGGTCCCCAAGCCCAGCACCACTGATGCCCCAGGCGGCAGTTCCATGACCTGCTAGGAGCGATGCAGCAGGTCCCAGAGCCCAGCAGGACCGGTGCCACAGGCAGCAGGTCCACAGCCTGTGACCCAGCAGCATCAACCCTGCAGGCAGCAGGTCCAAGAGCCCAGCAGGGACAATGCTGCAGGTCCGTGACCCAGCAGGAGCGATGCCGCGGGCAGCAGGTCTGTGGCTCCCAGCAGCTCTGGCCCTGAGCCCCGGGGCAGGACAAGCCCAGCCGGGGTGTCCCCCTATCCGCCCGGGCTCTGCCATCCCTGCACTGAGCACAGGCACCGTCCTCCTCCATCCCTGCCACCCCCAGGGCCATGGGACAGGGGGAGAGGGAAGAGGGAAGAGGAGGGTGATGACGGGATAGGAGACGTCGAGGGGCAAAAGGACATGGTGAAGGTGGAAAGAAGATTTCAAGGGGAAGGGATGTGGTGAGTGGCAAAAGGAGATGGCGAGGGGGGAAAGGAGATGGTGAGGGGGAAGGAGATGGCGAGGAGACAAGACACGGTGAGGGAAAGGGAGATGGTGAGCATTAAAGGACATGTAAAGGGGAAGGGACACGGCAAGTGCGGAAAGGAGATGGGGAGGGGTGAAATTGCACCATGAGGGGAAAGGACATGGAGAGGGGAGAGGAGACAGCGAGTGGCAAAAGGACATGGTGAGGCAGGAAAGGAGATGGTGAGGGGGGAAAAGGACACAGCCAAAGGAAAGGACATGGCAAGTGAGAAAGGACACGGCAAGTGGGAAAGGAAGATGTTGAGGAGTGAAAAGACACAGCGAGGGGAGAAGGGAGATGGAGAAGGGGAAAGGACACCATAAGGAGCAAACGTACACAGCGAGGGGCAAAAAGAACACAGTGAGGGGTGAAAAGAGGGTGGGAGAGCCAGGGAATGGGGAGGAAGGGCAGGGGAAGGGGTAGTGACAGCGGGGGGGTAAAAAAAAAACTCCATTGCAACTCAGAGAGGGGGGAGGGCAGTGGGTACCAGCCCTGTCCACATGGGAGGTGGAGAGAATGAGCAATGGACAGAAGCGGGCAGGGAGCTGGAGCTCAAATCTGACGTCTCAGGCTGGCTCCCTTGGCAGGCTAGTATTGCTTCAGAACCACCGCTGGTTTTTCAGTTGCTGGCAGGCAAATGTTCTTTTCCTAGTCCATTTCACCATTCCTTTAAATTTAGTCTTTTTAGCTGTGCAAAGGTAGGAGGTGTCCTGGGGCCAGAGCACAGGGTTTTCTCTCTCTGCACAGCCTGAGGGCTGGACCCACAGTGTCCTTAAGTAGCTCTTTCTCTTTCTCTTTCTCTTTCTCTTTCTCTTTCTCTTTCTCTTTCTCTTTCTCTTTCTCTTTCTCTTTCTCTTTCTCTTTCTCTTTCTCTTTCTCTTTCTCTTTCTCTTTCTCTTTCTCTTTCATTTTTCTTTTTTCTCTTTCGTTTTTCTTTTTCTTTTAATTTTATTTTTTTTTGCTATTTTTCTTCTTGCTATTTTTTTCTTCTCGTTCTTTTTCTCATTTGTTCTTATTGTTATTTTTCTTCTTGTTATTTTTTTCATCTTCTTATCATTATTTTTCTTTTTTTTCTTCTCATTATTTTGCTTCACATTCTTCTCGTTGTTTTTTTTCTTCTTCTTCTCGTTAGGTTTCTTCTTCTTCTTCTCATGATGTTTCTTCTTGTGCTCTGCACCCATCTCCAGGCAGCCTGGCTCCTCCTGGCCACCACTGGGACTCTTGCCTGCCTCCTCCCCCGTGAGGGACACCGAGTCCCTGTGTGTGCACCTCTTCTTTCAGGGCGGGCTGGAGGTGTCACCTTTGCCATTCACAGATGGAGAATGAGATGCTTTGTGGCTCCCAGGTGGTGTGCTGGCCCCACGGTTTGGCTTGGGGCTCTGGAGAGCTGTGGAGATCCTGGCTCCATCGGCAGCCTGGTGTTGCCAATCGCATATTGCTGCTGCTCAGACAGAACAGATCCTCACCCCTCAGCTGCCCAAGGACAGAGTCCCAGGAGAGCGCTCTTTTGACCTGCTTCTCCTCTTCTTGTTCTTTTCCTTCTTATTGTTCTTTTTTCTTTTTCTTCTTCTTCATCTTCTTCTTTCTCCTTCTTCTTCTCCTTGTGCTCTGCACCCAGCTCTGGGCAGCCTGGCTCCTCCTGGCCACCACTGGGGCTCTTGCCTGCCTCCTCCCCCGTGAGGGACACCGAGTCCCCCTGTGTGCACCTCTTCTTTCTGGGCGGGCTGGAGGTGTCACCTTTGCCATTCACAGATGGAGAATGAGGGCTGCCATCTGCCTCATGGTGGCGCTTTTTCAGGGGGGAGCTGAGCACCTGAAGGGTTGATAATTTGATTACAATTTTCAGAGGAGGCTTTTCTGTATTCGTCAGGTTGAGCGCAGATGAAGATGGGCTGAAAGACAGGAAAAGGTGCAGATATGGTGTTAAAGCCAGGTCCTGAGTGGGAGCCCCTCTTTTCCTCACCATCCCGAGATGCACGAGCACAGCACCGCACATCTGCCATCTCAGCCACAAAATCTGAATTAGAACCTGCTCTAGGGCAGCAGCTGCAAGCACACACGATGACCTGCCCCACGCCCAGAGCACACGCTGTCCCACGGGGGGCTAGGAAGGAGCGAGTGTTGCTGCAGCACGTGCTGACGGCAAAGGTTACAAAGGAAAACCCAGAGCAAGACTTAAACCAGGCTGGTGCCTCCTGGTCCCAGGGGACACCGGTACATGGTGAGGGCCTGCAAAGCTGCCTCCCACCCTGTGCTAACAAATACAGCGCCCTGCTTCTGGGATCCAGAGCGAGCCCTGCCAGCCCCAGAGAACAGGAGAGCCGGCTGCCGAGATCACTCCTCGAGCCAGCTGCCGTGCCAGGCAGTTGCTTCATGGAGTATCTGAAGATTGCTACTGGCCCTGCTGCCTGGGAGCAACTGGCATCGCTTACCTCAACTTGCCAGAAGGCTGGGCAGTGGAGTCAGCGTGGGTGGTGTCCGTGGGCTGGATCTGCTCAGGAAGCTGTGGGTGAGGTTCTGTGTAGTGGTCACCTCTGCTCGCCGCTTGCGGAGTTCTGCCCTGTAGTTATGGACAGGAATAAAAACCTGGTGGTCTAAAAAAAAGAGGATTCCATGACGCAAGGGGAGAAAATCGAAAAGGGGACCCCAGAGAAAGGGGACAGACAGACTGGGTGAGGGAAGCAGGGGGTGGCAGAAGAATCAGAAGGTGCCGACTGAAGACCGGGCAGAAACTCAGACTCACCTTTTTTGCAGAGAGTGCCAGCTTCTTTGCTAGTGGTGGTGATGTGGAGCTGCTCCCCTCCACAGCGCCACCGGTCAACAGGGACCTCTTCAATTTAGCCAGCCTGGAGCCTTCTGGAGCAGGTGGCTTGACTCCAGGCACAGCAGGGAGGTGCTGTCTGGGCTCCTGCAGCAGCTTGGAGGAGGTGGGAAGCTTTGGTCCTGTGCTGACTCTTCTACAGGGCACAGAGACCCCAATCTCCTCCAGCCCAGACAGCTTCTTTGCTGCCTGCGTCTCTGGTTTCTAGACAAAGGGAGAGACAGAAGTTCAGTGAGGAAAGAATTCCAGGGGCCCGGGTCACCCAGGAACCCTTGGCTCAGCAGAATCCTCCCTGCAAACAGTCCTCCCTTGCACTCACCTTCCTCCAAATCTGCAGCCCCTGCCCTGGCTAAGTGGACAGAAGGGCAGCGGCTCCCAAGAAGGGACCTTCAGGACTCACCTGGCCCATCACTGGTTTGCAGGGCAGGATGGACACAGCCTCGGCAACAGGTCCCTCAAAGCTCGTGCTGGTGCTGGGTGTTCTGGTGAAGGCAGAGAAGCGCATGTGTTAATTGTGAGGGGAGCGCCTGCAACACTCTCGTCAGAGATGAAAAAAGAAACAGAAGCGAAGCTCCAAGGAGGCGAGATGCTCTTAAGCTACAGCTTTTGATCCACAAAAGGCTGGGCCTCTCCCTGCCTCCCTGCTCTGAGCCAGCTCCGTCCCACACCCTGGCTCGTGCTACCAGCCCTGTCCCAAATGCCAAGAGCAGTGGGCAGAGGGGCTGGGAGACACAGCCTGCTCTCACCTCAGGTAGAAGAGCAGGTAGGCCTGCTGTTTCAGGACCACCTTGACGTTGGTGAGGCGGACTACGGAATCGTTCATTTTATACCACTGCCCATCGCTGGCCTGCAGAAGAAGAGAGAACAGGGTTGGGCTGCATCTGAGGACCTTCCTGGCCTAAAGAGCAGCGGGAACAGCGCCCAGTGGCAGAGCTCCGCTCCACAAAAACCACAGGCAGCCCAGGGGCCCAGAAGACCCCCATGACCTGCAGCGGAGGAGAGCCTGAACACCCCATCTAGTGCTCCATATCTGCTGAACGCCCTCCTTCCTGCGCACTACAGGGACCCATGAGGACCCAGCAGCACCCAGCCCTGAGCACGTGCCAAGAGAACACACTGAGCTCACCTTCACGTAGCAGCAGTAGTGCCCTGAGTGGCTGCTGAACCCAGAGTGCACCAGCACGGCGTAGAGCTCATACTTTATAGGGTCCCCTTCGTTCTCTGACATGTAAGGTCGGATGTCCAAGAACTCAGGGTACGTCACGTCCTGTGGAGAGATGATGTCTCAGAAGCCCGCACAGCAGACTGCTTTCTTGCTGGAGCAAGAGCTCAGCTGTTCTCCGAGTCCCATGTCTTGAGAGAGGAGGACTCGCTCTCCCCAGGCAGAGGTCACGGTGAGCAAGATGCCAGGATGAGCTGAACTCCCACTGCACGGCTGGAGAAGGGCTGCAGCACGGCTCACACCATGCACTTCCCACCCTGCTCTGGGCAGCAGGGCCTCGGGCCAGGGTACAGCCCTAGCTCTGGAGTGCCAGGTACTCACCTTTGTGATTTTGCCTCCAGTGAAGATGGAAAAGCGCTTCAGCGAGAGTGTGAGAACATTGGAGGCTTGGTGGATGCTTAAGCATTTGATCGCTGGCACTTTGGTCTTGCACCTGCACAGGAAGAGTTCGAGCTATTCAAGGTCTTCCACCACAGATGGAACTGTGATTGCCAGGTGATTGCCAGCCCTGGCCAAGTGGCTCCATTGCAGCCTTCCACGGCCATGAACCTCCAGGTTCAGCCATGGAGCAGGCAGAGATCCCTCCCTGCTTCCCCCCGTCACACCCGCAGGCCCCTTCCTGCCACAGGCCCACACACTCACTTGTCACACAGGTACGCGTTCTCCTCGCACAGCGTCTCTGGCCTCACAAAAAAGTTCAGCGCCTGCTGGATACTTTCAACTTCCTGCAAGGACAGAGGAGAGGTCAGGGCACAAGTGGCTTGTCCACGCGACAGCCTGGCTCCCTTCTGGCCCCAGGGGACAACACACAGTATGAGGCAGCGCAACAACAGAATCTGCTTCCCTGTCGCCTGCACTGGGACTTGACAGCAGGTTAGGGAACCTTGAGGCAGTAACCGTGCAGTTGCAGGAACAGCCCCTCCGAGTGCCGAGCTCCTCCCCATCCCGACCCTGCCACGGTACCTCAATCTCCACCGCCAGGTCCAGGAAGGGTTCGTAGGTGTCGGAGGCCGAACTGCAGGCTTTGCACTTCACTGCAAAAGAAAAAGCCATGAGCACACCCTGACACAACGCCAGCACCCACCACCATCCCAGCACAGCGCAGGCAGTGCAGGATTCCCCCTCGCTGCCTTTGGGCACAAGATTCACGACCTGGCAAGGAGGAAGGCTGGCAATTCCATGTGTGTAGGAACAGCAAGAGTTGCCAGATAGCTGGCAACACGGGCTCCTTTGCTGGTGGCAATGAGCTGGGGACCCACAGCCAACAGCTTTTTCCATCTCCACAGCAGGCATCGTGGCCCGCAGGGATTGCAGGATGGACCAGCTGCAGCTCCAGATAATTTACACATAGTAATTTTCCCAAAAGATTTTTCCTGCAAGGCTCTCAGGGAAGCAGCAGCCCCGAGAGCGACAGACCCTGGCAGCCAGCACTCACCACGGGACCGCAGGTAACCACCAAAGATCTGGTGAACCAGCGTTGTGGTCTCGGTCTGGTGATCCAACCTAGAGACAGCAACACAGGATCTCACACCGCCCCTCCGCAACAGCCACCCCATGGGCCACCGCTGTGTCCTCAGGACACCTCCCCTGTGTGCTCTGGAGCAGGGCAGTCACAGCCTCCCTCACTCTGCTCCCCGGTGGCAGAGCTCACGAGGTGGCACCAGGCTGCTCCAAGCAGCAGAAACCCCTGCCTGGAGCTCTGGGCTGGGCACTGCAGGCAAAGGCAACGCAGCTTCCCGGGACAAAGGGCCCCAGGAAGGCCTCTCACCCGCAGCCACAGAGACGAGGCTCAGCTTGGAAGCACATTTGCATTCCTCGGCTACTAGGACAGGATCCAAACCCACCGCACCCTTTGGATTTGGGGAGAGGAGCACAGCTGTGCTGGGGCAGAGAGAGTAGCCCGCAGCCGTGTCACCGTGGTGCAGAGCTGGGCCCCGGCGTCACAGCACCTCCCTCCAAGCCACCCTGGGGGACACGTTTTCTCCACAGTCCCCTCCCACAGGCACATGGAACCCGTGAGGGGACAGCAGAGAAGAGCGGCAAGGGCTGTCAGAGGCCCCACATACTGGGTACAGCCGTTCAGGCAGGCCCTCTGCATGGCATCGACGACGAAACGCAGGAACTCATGCGCATCCTCCTGGCGGCCAAAGCGGATGTGCTGGGCAATCTCTGCAGGAGAGGGACGAATCAGTCCCAGCACACGCTGCGACACATGCAGCCCTTCCCTCCCTCGGGGCAGGGAATCTGGGGCTTGAGCCCCCTCAACCCAAACCAGATGTCAGACTTGGGCTGGCCACGGGGGAAGCCCCACACAACCCCTGGCAGGCTCCAAGAGTCAGCTCCGAAGAGCAGTCTGCCAAGATCTGTCCCGATCTCAAAGGTTCTGCTCCTGCATCGGTCGCTGTTGCCCCGCATGGCTATGAAAGGGGAGCACGGCTATCCTTACTCTTGGTGTCTCTGATGAAGGACATGGGCTGTATTATGCTGCCGCTGCCACCGAAAACCTGGATTATGTGGTTCTCCATAGCACACAGCATGCAGAACTCGCCTCGCTGGCCTGGAGCGGGAGAGAAGACGTTGGGGACAAAGCCAGGAGAGATGGAGGCAGTCCATGGGACAGGAGATCTCTGGTCCAGTACAGCTCAGCCACGCTCGGTTTTTCCAAGGAGCTTTGTGGTGCGGCACCGCTCTGGGGCATCCTGGGTACGCAGGGAGCAGCACATGCCACCCCCAGCTGACGCAGCCCAAGTCACAGCATCAGCTGCTGCAACATCCCAGGTGGGACAGCATCCACGTGGACGGAAAACAGATCACAGGGCAAATCCCACCAGAGCCCTAAGGACAGGGCTGGAGCCCCGCAGGCTGCCCTTGGTCACAGCTCAGAGCAGTGTCCACCAGGACTCCCTTGCAAAGTCCCCCAGAAGCAGCAGCACCTGCCTGTGTGCCGTCTTCTGCCCTGGCTTCACACAGTCCCCACAGGCAGAGACTGCTCAGCCCCCATGAAGCCAGCAGACCCCATTGGACCAGTCTTAGTCCTGGTTATGCCCAGCAGAGTCAGAGCCTTCCCAGACACAAGGATGCTGAGCTTGGGAACGCTGCTGTTGCTGGGAAAAGCCAGATGGACACAGGAATGACCTCTTGATGGAGAAACGAGGCAGGAGGGAGCAGAGAAGGTGCATCCTGACACCCGCACACCCTTGCCAGAGCCAGGCCTCCCCACTCACAGGTTCGGCTGTGCTCTCCGGAGAGCAGGTAGTTGGCGAGCGGAGGCGTGTAGGTAAGGCACTGCAGGGTGGAATTGAGGAAGCAGGTGTTCCCTAGGTTTTGCAGCCCGGCGCCGATCCGGTGGATCTGCTGCCACTTCAGGGACAGGCGCTCCACGGGGAAAAGAATCTTCTGGGGCACGGGGATCCCATCCCCTTGCATCCCTGGGACACGGCTGCTTCCTGCAGGGAGAGAAGGGTGGTGAGCGTCGGTCGAGGTGTGGGGGGCAGACAGGGCTCCCCTCACCCTCTCTACATACCTTGCTCAGCAGGCACTGCCCGCTCACGGCTGTCACCAGCCTCCTGGAAGGGGTCGAGCGGCTCGTCCTTGTCCTGGAGAGGGTTCAGCTGCTCAGAGGTGCGGTACTCGGCGGGCTCAGGCTCCATCTCCTTCTGCTGGAGCTCCTGGAACTGGGCGGCAGGCATCTGGTGCAGCTCTTTTCCGTCGTCACCGTCGTCCTGCTTGTCCCTGATGGTCACAGTGCTGCCTGGCGGCTGCGATGAACAGAGGACTCGGTGGAGCAGGTGGGGAGGGCACGAGCGTGTTCCAGGGCCCCGCACTGCATCCCATTGCCACGGCAATGGCCCCAAGCCCTCGCCCCCCTGCGGCCTCCGGAGGCCCCAACCGGTCCCCTCCCTAAGCACCGACCCCCTCCCGCCGCCTCCCACCGCTGCCGTCATTGAGCTGCTCTTGGCCGGCCCGTCTCGCCCCGCTACACTCACCGATCTGCGTTGCTGCCACTCTGTGCATGTGTCGCCGCCCTGCACGGGAGCCCCACGGCACCGGGTGCGCCCCTGGGCCCCGCGCTCCTCCTCCCGGGGCAGAACAGAGGGAGAAACGAGGGCAGAGCCTCCTCGCTCCTCCTGTAGGGGTGGAACAGGGGCGGGACGAGGGGTGAGAGGAGCTGGCATCGCGCTCCGGCCCTTGGGTGCAGCCAGGGCAGAGCCTCCTCGATCTGCCTCCCGGGGCAGAACCGGAACAGAGCCCTGGTGGCTTCACGCTCCCCGTCTGAGGGGGGAACACGGGGCTGAACGAGGGAGGGACAAGGGAGGGACGAGGGGTGAATGAGGGAGGAACGAGGGGAGAACGTGGGAGGAACGAGGGGAGAACGTGGGAGGAACGAGGGAGGAACGAGGGAGGGACAAGGGAGGAACGAGGGAGGGATGAGGGAGGAATGAGGGGATAATGAGGGGATAATGAGGAAGGGGTGAGGGAGGGGTGAGGGAGGAACAAGGGCAGAGCCTCCTCGCTCCTCCTCTCGGGAGGGTACAGAGAGAAGTCTCCCTGCTCGTCCTCCTGGGATGGAGACAGAGGGCAGGGCCCCCGCCCCTCCTCGCTCCTCCTCTGGGACGGAGCGAAGGCGGGAGCTGCGGGACCTCTGCACTGCTCCTTTCCGAGTGGAATGAAGGTTAAACACTCTTTTGCATGCGCTGCGCAAAACCACAAAGGGCTGGGCGAGAGCAGGAGCTCAGCCGTGCAGCTGCTCCACCTGCCAAGGCAGAGTGAGAGCCGGGACAGCGACCCCATTGCCAGGTCAGCGGGGGGCGGGGCCGCGCCTGCCCATTGGCTGGGAGGGCGGAGGGGGCGGGTCTGGGTGATGAGGCCGCTGTTCCCATTGGCTGGGAGGGTGGAGCGGTTGGGTCTGGGTGATGAGGCCGCTGTTCCCATTGGCTGGGAGGGCAGAGGGGGCAGGTCTGGGTGCCAAGGCCGCTGTTCCCATTGGCTGAGCCGCTGAGGGGCGGGGCCATTGAGACAGTTGGGGGTTCAAGTCCTCGTGGTGGCTCCTGGCACGTGGGATCCGTTAAGCCCCAGCGGGGGGGACCCAGTGCTGTGAATCCCCGCGGTGGCCCTGGCAGCCCAGTCCCCTTCAGCCCCGTGGCTGGCTGGCCAGTCCCTATGAAGCCCCATGGTGGGGGCACTGGGACCCCGTTAAGCCTCGCGGTGGCCCTTGCAGCCTGGTCCCTGTGAAGCCCCATGGCAGAGGGGGGTCTCATCCCCACTGAGCCCAACATCGGGGGGAGTCAGTCCCCACTAAGCCCCGTGGTGGCCCTGGTAGCCCAGTCCCTGGTAAACCCCCCGGCTGCCACTGCTCTCTCCGCTTGTTCTCTCGCCTCTGTCCCTGCCCCACGTTTACACCCGCACCAGGTCTCCCTCCTGCAGGGAACCCCTGGGACTCCAGCATGGATGAGGAGATGGAGATTACAGCAGGGGGACCGCACAGCCAGAAAACACGGGGCAAAACAAGGGGAAATATTAAACTGAGAGACAGGCAGAGGCAGGAGCAGTGGCACACGTGATAGAACCACACAGAGAGCGAATGAGAGGTGGATCTGGGACTAATTAGAGTTTCAGGAGGGGGTTCCTTTTCCTTCTTTTACATTTTTCTCTTTAATAAAATTGCTCAGACTCGTCCGGTATGACGTTAGGATTTAGATTAATTCCTTTGTTGTCAACACCTACTGAAAAACCAGATTTTTGGCAAAAGAAAGGAAAACCCCAACAGATCGGTTATTTGAAAATAATCTTAAAAATGGGAGTCTACTCATTTTATCTGAGTAACAATATGGAACTGTCGAGTTTTTTTTCTGAAGGAAGAGCTCTATTAAAGGGTCTGATCTCAGCACTTAATTCCGTGCATGTTATTTACCGGTGCTTTAGCTTTTCTTACTCCATTCCACTGCTGTTGTTGCCATGGGAGTAGGGACAAGTGCAGAGTGTGTCATCCGCCTTTCCTGCTAAAATTTGCCGCTGTAACTGAAGTTGAAGTGTCTTATCCTCAACTACGTTTTTTATGTGACCCAAAAAGGCCAATACAAAAAGTCCTCGATGGATCAAGATGGGTGACAGGGCTTTAAGCCAGGCTTGGGGGGCTCGGATCAGGCGGGTGCAGGCGAGCCGAGGGGCTCAGGCCAGGCAGGTGTCAGCGAGCAGAGGGGTACGTGAGGGCTGAGGGAGGTGCCGAGCTGGGCCCTCAGCCCGTGGCTCTCTGAGGTGCTGGGGCACGCTTGGTGTCTGGCGCAGGTGAGCCAGGGGCTTCTGAGGTGATGGGAGCCAACGGGGAACACCTGGAAGCATTAAGGGGTGAGGTTGTGTTGGGCGCGCCGCTGCTGGACCGCGGCTCTGCGGCTGCGCTGGTTTGGGGTGCAGGGCTGGGGCTGGGGCCGTGGGGGCACAGGCTGTGCTGGTCTGTGCTGGGGGGTGGACAGCTGGGTACTACTGACCAGTTCTTACTGGTGCACACTGGTCCTTACGTCGTAACTTTACTTCTTTCTCTGCCTTAAACGTTTCATCTGAAGGCTGGCTGTTGGTGCCCCTGTTTTGTGGCACTGGCAGTGAATAGCGGAGGGGGTGCAGCAGCAGGCGCTCCGTGGAGATGGATCTTGGAGTGTTGCCTGAGGGCCTCATCTGTGGCACTGGGTGCGACGGGATGGGAGGGGAGGTGCAGGATGGCCGAGCTCATGGTTCGGAGCTGGCTGCTGTGGGGGGAGGAGATGCAGCGGCAGGCACTGCCCCCACCTCACACCCACCTGACCGCCCTGGCCGGACCCTCCCAAAGGAGCTTCTGCACACGCACAGCAAGAGCCCTGCCGTGAGCTGATGGGGCGTGGAGTGGCCTTGTAATAGAACTCGCAAGGAGCCCCATGGTACGAGGGTGCCCGTCACTTCCAAGGCACCGGCCTGGACAATGTGGCCTGGAAGAAGCTGCTGCTGCAGCGCCCACGTGTTCCCCAGGAACTGCTGTTGCCATCGATGTGGTGATTCCTTTTTCCCTTCTCTCTCTCCACTCTCTTTCTCTCTCTCCCATTACCTTACTGTTCCTTGACTGGTATTGGTGCGTTTTACATCAAATCCGAGTGACCTTGGCTGTGTTCAGGGATCAGATTGTGATCTGAACGGATTGAAATCTGTGTCTGTATTTGGGAAGTTGCACCCCCATATCTCAGTATTTTGGTCTGTTTATTTTGGTCAAAGCCTGAATAAATGTTTTTCTTTTTGATTTTTGCCCTGAGAGTGACCCTTTTGGCCTCTGGATAGCCACACAGATAAAGGAACCTCCATCTTTCAACTCTGCAGGCTGAAAGAAGTCTGGATGTGAGTGTGTAGCTTGTGGATCCGGGACACGACAACCCTATACACCCCCCTGCGGTACCGCCCCCCCTGCCGCTGGGTGCACCAGCAGGGACGGAACGCAGGGCTGGTGTGCTATCAAGATGTAGAGAGGCAAGACAGGAGGGGTGACCTGTGAGTGGATGGTAAATGCTTGGTACTTTCTATCTTCAGACGTGAAACTTACCTGGTATTCCGGAGCAGTCCGTGAGCTGGTTTATGGGCTGACCAGCCAAATCCGTGGAGGGAGGGTATCTATGCCCTTTAGAAGCTCTGTACTTCCTTGAACCCTTCACCCATTCCCATCCTCCTGCCCCAGCTGACTCCAGCTGCAGCCCTTCGGCCAGAGCGTGTAGGGAACAAAGCCCATTGCTACCTCCTGGTTGCTGCTGGCCACCTGCACCCTTGGGGTGCCTTCCATGGCACCTGGCAGGCGATGGAAAGAAACGTCTGACCTGGCATGGAAACACTAGGGAAGGAGAGTGGCAAAGAAATGGTCAACGCTACTGCTCCTCGACATCCCCTCCTGGTAAGCCACCCCCAAGTCCCGCAGAGCCTCCAACCCCAGGGCCTCGGCTGTGACCCAGAGCGGCCACGGGGAGGATGGGGCTGTGCCACAACAGCTCTTGTTGGGGTTATTTCTCTCCAGCCTTCTCTGGCCTCAATGTTTTTGACAAGAAATTAACTCCTACATTGAGACAAAGGTGCTGAGCAGATCTGTGATGAAATCATATTTTAAAGCTCTTGTCTCAAGGCCTCGTAGTGTTTCATGTTAGTGTTCCTTGGTGCGTGTGTACGTGCGTGCACAAATTGATGTTAAGTCACTGTTCTCTGGTTAAAGCCCTGGTGAAGCCTGGATTGGGCAGAATTCATTCGTAATACAAACGCAGAGGGCTCTGTATGTTCTTATATCCCAGAGAGTGCCAAGTTTATTGATTCTTCAATTACAATAACTCCTGCTGCCTTTGTATTGTTGTGTTGAAGACACCCCTTGCTTAGAGGGCATGTTGGAGTTAGGTGATGCGCTGAGGTGAGAAGTGTTACAGAGAGAGTGTGTTCCCTCGGATTCTTCGGAAAGTTAACCTCCACCTTCTCTTCTCCTCTAGAGTGGGCAGAGGACGGGCTACAATGCAGAGCAGAACAGAGCAACACAAACAGCCAGCTAGAGTCAGAGAGAAACGCTAATATCTGGTTAATAAGGACGAGGTTCTACCTCTTGGAAAAAAAATGAGAACGCGCGTCATCAAAGTCCTTCTGTTTGGGGCTGGGGAACAGGATGGAATTGTTTCTTTGGAAAGAATTTCTGTGTGGGTGAGAGGGTTCTCAACTGATTCCCGATCCTGGTTTCATGAAGAAGAAAGGGCTGTAAGACCTGAAGGAAGGGCTCTCTTTAGAGGTGGAGGTGTGACTGAAATAAGCTTGAGTGTCTTCTGCTTCTTACTCCGTCCTCAGTGTCTGTCATCTCCTTTAATTTTGGCATCGGGCAGTCATAAGCCGGGAAAGAGGCAGCTAGAGAATTTCTCCAATTAACTTCATCACTAAGATATCCCATAGCGTTGAGCTTGAGTCAGGAGATGGAAGTGCAGCTTTTCAGAGGCTGCTGTTCCTGGGTGAAGTGCAGTACACCTCCCTCCTCAAGAAAAGCCTCCGCTCTGAAAACTCAGTGGATCGTCTTCCCTTTGACAGTCTCAGGGTGGCAAGAAAAGCTAGAGGAGCTCTGCCTGGTGCCGTGGTGGGCTTAGGCCAGTCTGGCATAGCTTAGAACTCGTTGGGGTGGCATGCGTGGTGGTGAGGGGATGGGGGATGGTTCATTTAAAGCACAGCTACTTGGAGTGTTTTGCCATAACAACTTCTTCCCTTTACTTTGTCAGCAGAGAGAATCTGACAGAAGTATTCGTGAAGAGAGAGCCCCTGTGGGATCCCGACCCCTCTCCAGGGAGAGGGAGAAGCAGTGTGATGGTGCCCTCCATGCCAACAGTGTTCAGGTACACGGCTTTCTTGTGACTTGTCTTGGCTAACCACAGTCGATTGAGCTGACAGCCCAGGTCGGAGTGTTTTCCACTTTGACTTCACATGTAATGACATCTTATTTTGTGAACATTGGAGCAAGACAACAATATTAGGAAGAAATGTATTTCACTAGCTGAACGTGAGCAAGTGAGGAGTTTCTGAAAGCAGCCGTTGCTGTGGCAGGTGGGCTCCAGCTGCCTTGAAAGTAAAGCTGTGCTGGGCTCAGCCAGAGAGGGCTGCGTAGAGCTGTACATGTACCTTTGAGAAAGAAACATTCCGCGAGTACAAGGAGGAGAGTTTTGCAGCAGTACGTTTTGCCAGCAATCAGCTGGAGTTTTTAAAAAGGCAGGTTGATGAGATGCTTGGGGACATGATTTATTAGTGGACAGGTATGGTTGGAGCTGACGATCTCAAAGGTCTTATGAAACCTAATGGTTCTATGTTTCTGTTCTGTGATCACTGGGGAAAGGAGGATATCTTGTGTCTAATCCTATGTCTCTGATGCTAGGGATGTGAAAAGAAGCCCATTCTTTTTGAAAAAAGTGCTCTTAGGAGAGCTGATCTTGGGTTGAGCACGGCTGTGTCCGGGACCCTTGGCCTCTTCTGCCCAAATACAGGGAAGCTGGAGGAACCCTGTGTAAACCAGCATTGCCTACATTAAAGTCCTCTTCTGGACCTCCTCCAAGACTTCCATGTCCTTCTTACATTGTAAGCTCCAGAGCTGGACAAAGGACTCCAGGTGGGGTCTCACAAGAGCGGAGTAGAGGGGCAGAATCCCCTCCCTCACCCTGCTGGCCACGCTGCTTTGGATGCAGCCCAGGACACGACTGGCCTTCCGGGCTGTGAGCACGCACTGCCGGCTCATGTCGAGCTTCTCATCAATCAGCACCCCAAGTCTTTCTCTGCAGGGCTGCTCTCAATCACGTCACCCACCAATTCACGGCTAGTCATAGAATCACCAGGTTGGAAGAGACCCACCGGATCATCAAGACCAACCATTCCCATCAGTCACTAACCCATGTCCCTCAGCACCTCGTCCACCTGTCCCTTAAACCCCTCCAGTGAAGGTGACTCAACCACCTCCCTGGGCAGCCTCTGCCAGTGCCCAATCACCCTTTCCATGAAATTTTTTTTCCTAATGTCCAGCCTAAACCTCCCCTGGCGGAGCTTAAGGCCATTCCCTCGTTTCCTGTCCCCTGTCACTTGGGAGAAGACTCCAGCTCCCTCCTCTCCACAACCTCCTTTCAGGTAGTTGTAGAGAGCAATGAGGTCTCCCCTCAGCCTCCTCTTCTCCAGGCTAAACACCCCCAGCTCTCTCAGCCGTTCCTCTTAAGACCTGCTCTCCAGCCCCTTCACCAGCTTCGTTGCTCTTCTCTGGACTCACTTCAAACCTCAACATCCTTCTTGTGGTGAGGGGCCCAGAACTGAACACAGGATTCCAGGAGCGGTCTCGCCAGTGCTGAGTCCAGAGGGAGAAGAACCTCCCTGGCCCTGCTGGCCACGCCGTTTCTGATCCAAGCCAAGATGCCATTGGCCTTTTTGGCCACCTGGGCCACTGCTGACTCATGTTCAGTCGCTGTCAACCAACACCCCCAGGTCCTTCTCCTCCAGGCAGTTTCTAGCCTAGTCTGTAGCTGCTCAGGGTTGTTGTGCCCCAAGTGCAGGACCCGGCATTTGGCCTTGTTAAACCTCATCCCATTGGTCTCAGCCCATGGATCCAGCCTGTTCAGATCCCTCTGGAGCCTCCCGACCCTCCAGCAAATCCACACTTCCACCCAGCTTAGTGTCATCCGGAAACTTGCTAAGGGTGCACTCGATGCCTTCATCCAAATCATTGATAAAGACATTGAACAGGGCTGGACCCAGCACGGAGCCCTGGGGACACCACTTGTCACTGGCCTCCAGCTGGAGTTAACTCCATTTCCCACCACACTCTGGGCCCGGCCAGCCAACCAGTTTTCCACCCAGGAGAGTGAGCGCCTGTCCAGGCCAGAGGTGACAGTTTCTGAAGCAGAATGCTGTGAGAAACTGTGTCAAAGGCTTTGCTGAAGTCCAGGAAGATCCATCCACAGCCTTTCCCTCATCCAGCAGCCGAGTCACTTTGTCATAGAAGGCAATCAGGTTAGTCTGGCAAGACCTGCCTTTTGTGAACCCGTGTGGACTGGGCCTGATCACCCGGTTCTCTTGCATGTGCTTCATAATAGCTCTCAAGATCACCTGCTCCATGACTTTCCCTGGCACTGAGGTCAGATTGACAGGCCTGTAGTTCCCTGGATCCTCCCTGCGACCCTTCTTGTACTTGTGCTGGGGCCAGAGGGTCAATGAACCTTTTAACGTTAACTTACATTTTTTGGAGATCTGGATGGAATTGAGACTCCTTATACTGATGGGTTTGCATCTCCGTATCATGGAAACCAATACGTCATAAAAGTAAGATACCAAAGAAAGCAACAAGAAAATTGGTTACTTTTGTTCTATAAACAGACACAGGAATTAAAACACTTCAGTGATGATCGAAGAAACCGAGAAACCAAAATGCTGCTTTACACACAGAATCACTAGGTTGGAAAAGACCCCCAGGAACATCGAGTCCCACCATTCCTATCAATCACTAAGCCACGCTCCTCAGCACCTCATCCACCTGTCTTTTAAACACCTCCAGGGAAGGTTCCAGTGGAACTTCCCCAGTCTTCCAGGACTGCTGGAAGATGATGGAAAGGGGTTTGGACAGCACATCCGCCAGCTCCTTCAATACCCTTGGGTGGATCCCATCCGGCCCCATAGACTTGTGGGTGTCTAGTTGGGCAACCAAGGCTCTGACCACCTCCTCTTGGATCATGGGAGCCTCATTCTGCTCCTCTGACTCCTGGGTCCTCCTATAATTGTTAATGTGTTTATAGAGAGATTTTTTGTTATCTTCCACAGACATGGCCAATCTTATTTCTAGTTGTGCCTTAACCCTGTTGGTTTTTTCCCTGCACGATCTCGCTTCCTCCCTGTAGTCCACCCAAGAGGCCTGTCCCTTCTTCCAAAGCTCATAGACATTTATCTTCTTTTTGATGTCTCTCAAGATCTCCCTACACAACCAAGCTGTTTTTTCCCCCCGCCGGCTCCTTTTCCGGAACATGGGGATGGCTTTCTCCTGAGCTGCTAGGATTTCCCTTTTGAAGAGCACCCAGCCCTCGTGGGCTCCGTTGCCCTTAAGGACTGTCTCCCATGGGACTTTGCCAACCAGAATAGTGGCTGGAAAGCTGCCTGGTGGAAAAGGACCCGAGGTGCTGGTCGACAGCGGCTGAGCCCGAGGCAGCAGTGGCCCAGGAGGCCTAGAGGCCAACAGCGTCCTGGCTCGGATCAGCCATGGGGGCGCCAGCAGGACAGGCCACGGGAGCAGGGTACATGACGTCGTCCCCCTGTGCTCAGCACCAGTGAAGGCTGCACCTGGAATCCTGGGTGCAGTTTTGAGCCCCTCACTCCAAGAAGGACATTGAGGGTCTGGGGCGTGTACAGAGAAGGGAACAGAGCTGGGGATGGTGCTGGAGCCCAGGGGTTCTGGGAGCAGCTGAGGGCCCTGGGGCTGTTTAGTCTGGAGAAGAGGAGGCTGAGGGGAGACCTCATTGCTCTCTGCAGCTCCCAGAAAGGAGGTTGTCGTGAGGTGGGTGTTGGTCTCTTCTCCCGAGAAAAAAGCACTGGGAAGAGAGAAAACGGCCTCAAGTTGTGCCAGGGGAGGTTTAGATGGGATATCGGGAAACATTTCTTTACTGAGAGAATGGTGAGGCCCTGGCAGAGGCTGCCCATGGCAGCGATGGAGCCCCCATCCCTGGAGGGATTAAAAACGTGTGTGTCTGTGGCGCTTGGGAACAGGGTTTGGTCAGCACGGTGGGGTTGGGCAGACGATTGGGCGGGGTGAGCTGAGAGGCCTTTTCCAACATCAATGAGTCCATGATTCTATGGCAGCAGTGCCGCTTGGCTGCTGGGACTGGGGCTGCCAAGCTGTGTTTCACAGGCGTTGGGCCCAGGGGGCCTGGAGCTGCTGCCTTCCAGCCCTGGGGAGCCACGGGGCGGCCCTGACCCCCCATTGCTGGGGCTGCTGGTCTGTGGTGCTGGGGAGCTGTGCAACAGGCCTGGTGCCGCTTGGCTACCAGCGGTGGGGCTGCTGGTCCCTGTGAGCTGTGGGACGGCCCCAGCGCTGCCTGGCTGGGGCTGCTGCTCTCAGCACTTGGTGCTGGCACACGGGGGCTTTCATGGTGTGTTCTGGGCTGGCTGCAGGGATTTGAGTCCCAGTGTTGCGGCTGAGAATGGTCTCACAGGCAGCTGGGCCCAGGGGCAGAAACTGAGTACCAGCTCTAGCAAGGAGCCGATTTGAGATCTGGAATGACCCCTTCATCCCTCACCACTTTCTCTGTTGGCAAAACAAGGAGTGAAATGCGGGGCTGTCTCAGGGGGAAGCTGAAGGGTTTGTTTATCTCAGTGAAGGATCCGGCAGGAATCGCTCTGTGCCTGCCGATTATGGTGACCACAAGGCTCATCGCTGGCTCAGAAACCCCTGCCCACTGCCCGTACCCGCCTGAGAGACCCTCCAGCCAGGTTGCCCTGGCGGATGCCAGAGAGAGGAGAGAAACCGGAGCAGAACTGTTGGTAGCTGGGCAGAGAAGGATTGGATGCAGGCTGAGGGCATCGGACCTAGAGAAAACCGGCTTCCCCTCTTGCCTGCTCTGCCCTCAGCACCTACTCCATGGCCATTCCGTGGCTGCAGCCGGGTTTCCTGTAGGGGGAGGCTCCAACGATACGGGCTGGGGCTCCAGGGGCTCACGGCTGTGCCCCTGAGCATGCTGGTGCCACGCGGAGTGGGGCACAGGGGCCAGGAAAGACAGCAGGGGACGGGGGAGAGAGCAGCAGCCAGAGACTGTGCCAGGGAAATAGCCATTTATTTCTGTTCTCTTGACTAAAGAGTCTGGAGAGCCCTGCTAGCGCTGTCGGCGGTCTGGCCTCTTGCAGGGCTGTGGGGAGTCCGGGGAGCCAGGGCTGCTCCTCTTTGGGGGGCGCTGGGGACCCCTGGCCAAGCGGCTCCTGTCCTGGCCAGGAGCCGAGGGCCCTGGCACTGCCGCCTCCTCGTGGGGCTGCTTGTGCTCCACAGGGATGGGGGCAGATGGGGGCAGGCTGGGACCCTGGTGGCGGGTGGCCTGTAACATGCTGGGCAGCTCCGGGTCGGAGCCTGCAGGGCTGCTGGAGGAGGCTGGGGAGCGGGTGACAGTGTCCCCCTGGGAGGTGGTGGGGCTGGGGCTGCCTGCAGGGCCATCCACCTCATCCCCAGCAGTGTAGAAGCGCAGCAGCCTCTGCGCCTCCTCGCCACACGACTCCACGATGGCACGGATGAGGCCATGGACCAGCGAGGCTGTGTGTTCCTTGAAGATGGGCTGCAGCTCCTGGAGCAGGACTTCCTCGTCCAGCCCGACGCGGCACAGGACGTACAGGGTCAGCTTCTCTGCTTCCATGGCCAGGAACCACTGCTGTTCATAGATGGCCTCGAGCTCTCGGCACAGCCAGGGCAGCATGGGGTCGAGGAGATGCCAGTGTCGTTGGAAAAGTGCCACCCACTCCTCCGGCAGGATGCCACCCACAGCAGCCCCAGCCTCTGTCCCGGCAGCCCCCTGCTCTTCCAGGGATGTCGTGGGATGACGGGGGCTGATGTTGCGCTGGTGTCCAGGAGGTCGGCTTGCCCGACTGCTGATGACTGGGATCCGTGCCGGGCTCCTGACGAGCGCCTCTAAGGAGTCATCTCCTCCCTGTGCAGCAATCCTGACCCTCTCGATCCGTCCTCGGCAGAGCGGGCAGAGGGATGTCCTGTTGGTCCAGCACAGGATGCAGCCCAGGCAGAACTGGTGCTGGCACGGCTGAGCAAAAGCCACGCTCTTCCGAGAGCTGCGGCAGATGGGGCAGCTCCACTCTGTCTCCACAGACGTGTTGGCACACTGTGGTGGATTGGGATGAGCTGAAGATGAGGATCTGTTCCCCATCGCTGGCACTGGTGCTGCCAAAGAGCATCACGTGCTGCAAATGGAGAGAGTCCAGGTCACTCACTGTTGTGGAGGGAGAAGGAAGAAATACCCAGGCCCCTGGAGAAGGACACCCTCCTGGCTCCCCAAGCCCCACCGTCCCACAGCCACCCCAGAGACGTTTTTCCACACAGCTCACCCTGCTGCTGCAAGCATCTTGCAGTGCCCGGCTGCCTGAGCCAGGCAGGGCCGGGGAAACTCCGAATGGCTTAGGGATGGGCACAAGGCACTGCCAGCAGCAGCCCCAAAGCACCACCCAGCACCAGGAGAAGCCTGGCTCGGTGCTCCAGACCTCGCAGGCACATGCAGCGGGAGTCCAGGCACACGCCAGACTGGGCCAGGCTCTGCTGGCACCCGGAGACCAGCAGCAAGGGATGCGAGGTCACAATCCACGGCTCTCTGACATCACAGTCCACTGCACTGACGTCCACCTCCACCACTCGGTGATGCCATGACGACCCTTCCGACCCTGCAGGTGCATGGCAACAGGAGAACCACGAAAACATCGCTCATTGTTTCCATCCCCAACATTCCGGTGCTGCTCCAGCTTGGTCCCCTGCAGTGTCCATGACCGTGTGTCCTGTCCCCACTCCTGGCAGCTGGCAGAGCTCTTCTAGTAGGGGGAGCATCGTGGGGCCAGTCTGGGTGCACTGCCCATGGCAGGATGACGCCTCCTCCAACTGGCTGCCAGTGCTCATCCCTGGGGGAGACTCCCACCCTGTGGGGCTGTGGCCCCCACCAGTGTGGAGAAGCCTCCAGGAGGGGTTTGCTCCATCCCCACCCCTCCTGTTGGCGTACGCACACCGTGCCAGGTCTATTCACATCACTTCTCTGCATCAGTGGGAGAAGCAAACACATACCAGTGTTCCAGGCTAACCTCAGCAACAGGACTTTCCCAGCTGGGCTTTCAAGTTGGAGTTTTTTTCTTCCTACAGCCCCACGGGACTGGGAGTGAGGGCACGATGACGTGTTGCTCTGGTTTGTCAGGCTGCACAACTGTTCTGCATGCCTTGCCCAGTAAGACGCCCACCCTTGATGCTCTCCAGTGTTCGTGGAGTACAAAACCCAGGAGTGAGTTCTCCCTGCGTGTTCTCCCTGCGTGTTCAGTCAGGCAGCTGACTGAATGATCACTTTTCTGCATATCTAATTCAAGCATGTTTTATAAGGAATCTGAAAGCTTAAGTAGTTAAGGAGAATAAATTGCACAGCAACTGTCCATGTGTCTTAAAGAAACGGCACTGTAAGCGTTGGACATAGAAATGCTTCTGTGGCATGACTTGCTTAAATCGCTTTTGGAAAATACGTCTTAGGATCCTAACTCATGTTTGCCTCATCATGCCTAAACACCACTAAATTTAAGATCTGCCTTTTCTAAAATAAAACACGGCATTGACATTTGTCTGGTGATTCATGAAATTCAATCCAGGAATGCAAAAAAATCAGCTGTGTATCGAAGCATTCTCTGACAGCTGCAATCCTAGAACACTTCCACTAGGTGCCTCTATTGTTTTTAAAGTAAGCTTCCAAAATGTAGTTCTTGTTTAGTCTAAGAATTTAAGGCAAATTCTCAAGACCATTTCTCTTGATGTTGCAATTAAAGTACGTGTTTGCAATCACTTTAAAAAAAAAATCACAAGCTTATTTCAAAGCACACATCACATCAGCGTTATACAATATTGGTAAATAAAGCGACTTTATGTTGCTGATTTCTATTCTAATTTTGTTTATTAATAAAAAAAGTCAAAAATGTGGCACTATGCAAAAAGTAGACATCAGAATTAAATATAGATGCTTCTGAGCGATGATCACACAGTTTACGAAATAAGGAGGCCTGTGCAACAGATTATTGTCTATGTGGTGGTGCACACTGTAATTTAATATCTTTAATTGCAATAATTCAAGCTAAAAGAACAAGGAAGAGTTTCATCCACTTCTATGAGTACAGTTTTCTTGTGGAGAATCCTGTTTTCCAGCCAAGAAGCTAATTACTCCATTCACAAGAAGGCAAATTCTGCTGTATAAATTGTATTCAGAGACACCTCCCAGTGGCATGATTGCCCTTAAGCTACAAGTTTAGGAAGGAATTGCTATTCTTTGGCATGTTTGCCAGGTATCTCTTTTGCTAAGTTTATTACCTGAGAAACAATTTGGCTCCCAAAGGAGCCAAAGGAAGTTAAGTAATAAATTCCTTCTCTGCCTCCTCAGCAGATACATAGTGTGGGAGAGATTTTACATCACCCCATAAAGGCTCCTCTCCAATCGCTTACTTCAACACTAAATGCAGTGCAGCAGTCTATGCAACAGTACAGAATGGCTGGACACCTGTTCCTGAGATATATTTTTAGTTGTTTATATAAAGCCAAAGTCAGACTTTGTTCTTTTTATTTTTCATAGTATCTGGTTTAGAAAACCAATTGAATGTTTTGGAAGTGAATAATCATTTAATTTTGGTGATGATATAGTGTGTTACATTATTATTGCCTAAGTAACTATTTTAAAGTGAAAGTCGCTTTGCATATTTGAGGGAAGAGGGGGGCCCTCAGCAATTTAAAGTCCCTATCCATTATTTTTAACTTATATTCTCACAAAACGTGACAACATTGTGACAGGGATCTTGTCTCTATCTTTCTGTAAACTGTCATCTAGATTGCTGGTGTTACACACTAATAATGTCAAATTAAAATTTTGTGCCATCTACTCTAAAGGGAGGAGCCTTGGAGTCTCACCAATATAGTTTTGCTGGGAAGTGATGCTGTGAGTCACTATGAACAATAGCGCGTACTTGGTTTTCCCCCAGCTTTGGTTACAATTACTTAGCTTGGAGGGTCTAAAGCTTGAACGTATTCACCAAATAACTGGACTACAATAAAGAGTACTATGATAAATTTAAATAGGCCTCTGGGCAGAGAGGAAGCTCGTGGGATTAGGTGGAGTATGCATTTCTTCATTCTTGAGCATATGGTTGTTGCTTGCTAATTGGGAAACAACCTTTCTTTTCAGCTCCATATGCAGTGCTGCACAGTGGATGGCTGCCAGGGATGTTCCTGCAGATCCACCCTGCAGCGACATAAAAGGGATGTTAGCAGAAATGTCTGTAAAGGCCTTTTTCCACCATGAAAGGAAGAAGACGATAGATCCATGTTCAGGTCAAGAGCAGCTTCCTAGAAGGGAAGAAAGATTCTGCAATGCCCTGTAAAGAACTATGTATCCAAGTCTGCTGAATCCATGGAAATTCCTAAAACCTTAATTTTTAGAAAACAAGTTTTAAAATCATAGAATGATTGTGGTTGGAAGGACCTTAAAGATCATCTAGTTGCAGCCCCCTGGCCATAGGCAGGGGTACTTTCCACCAGATCAGGTTGCTCAAAGCCTCATCCAACCTGGCCTTGAATACCTCCATTGATGGGGCATCTATGACTTCTGTGGGCAACTTGTTCCAGTGCCTCACCACCCTCACAGTAAAAAAAAAATAAAAAATTCCTAATATCTAGTCTAACTCTCTTCTCTTTCAGCTTAAAACCTTTACCCCTCATACTATCACCGTACGCTCTGATAAAGAGCCCCTCCCCAGCCTTCTTGTAGGCCTCCTTTAAGGACTTGAAAGGCTGCTTCCCAGTGCCTTCTCATGTTTGTGTTCAACAAGTCTGGGGAGGTGATGATTATTATTGTTGTGGTTATGTTATGCTACAGAATAGCATTTGTTCTCAGTTACAAAGTGTGGGACGTCCACTAATCTTGGTACAGAGCAGTGCTGAGTTCTGCTCCCCAAAGGGCTGCCAGGACCACATGCCACTCAACGCTTTCCTTTCAGATTTTCCTGCAGTTGCTTTTTTTCCCCTGTTAAACTAAGAAAAAAAGAAATTAAAAAAAATTCCCAACCTACTGTCTTTTTGAAAAGTTCTTGCTCTTCCCAATACTCTAGACAAATTTAATATGAAAACAAGTGTTAAATTAATCGCAACCTAATAATTTTCGGTATATCCTGGCAGAGCTGGGCAAGACAACAGACATCTCAAGGATGGTAAATGCATGTGTTATTTTGCTAGTACATGCTGTGTCCACAGCGTGGGACTGTTCGCTGATACACATCTGTTCTGAAGGCCTAGGCTTTTCTGCAGTTCAGGACAGTGAAAAATGCCCCTGTTGCAGGCTTCAGTGTGATTTGAAAATCCCTTGAGTTTGTGTGCAATGTTCATTTGTGTTCAGCATTTAAGTTATTCAGCTAAAGCTGTCCACGTTTCTGTATTAAGTCATATTCTGTTTATGCACTGGCTGTAGCCAGTAATCAAATCTCTTCCCTAAGACTGCAATCTGTCCTAGGCAAACAGGGTTAGATTGTAGTGACTTAGCAAAGCTTTGTTTATGTCAGACCGCTATGCAGTCTGGCACCGCTGTACAGCAGGCTGAAGGTCCAGTTAATAGCTGCACATACTGTCAGGTACGACATAATTAAGGCACAGGTTGTAACACAGAAATTTACCTAAAACATTAACTCATTTATATCTTTTGTTCATTGGTCAAGGACTGTTCATCAGGCTGGAGCTGTGCTGTGAACTTACCTTACTTCACTGCTGTAGAGTCCAAAACTCTGCTGTGTCAATTTTTATTCACTGATGTTTAGAAACATCCAGACGGACCTTCAGTAGGCTGGAGAAATGGGCTGATGAGAACGCCGTGAAGTTCAGCATGAGAACTGCAATGTCCTGCACATGGGGCAGACAGCCCCAGACACCAGTATATGCTAGGGGCCACCCAACTGGAAACATGAGCCAAAAAAATGCGCTTGGCGCAAAGATGACTAATGGTATCATGGGCTGCATTAGGAGGAGTGTTGTCAGCAGGTCAAGGAAGCCCCTCTGCTGAGCACTACAGGGCCACACCTGGAGGACTGTGCCCAGTTTTGTGCTCTTCAATACGAGAGAGGTATGGAGCTACTGGAGACTCCAGCAAAGGGCCACAGAGGTGATTAAGTGTGGAGTGGAGCATCTCTCTCATAAGGAAAGTCAGAGAGACGGCGCTGTTTAGTCAAGTGAAGAGAAGACTCGCGGAGGATCTTATCAATGGATATAAACACCTGAAGAGAGGGTACAAAGAAAATGGAGCCAGGCTCTTGGCAGCATGCGCAATCACAGGATCAGAAGCAATGAGGATGAGCTGAAACACATGAGGTTCCCTCTTATCATCAATAATCACTTCTTTACTGGCACCACATTGCTCAGAGAGGCTGTGGAGTGTCTACCCTGGGAAATATTCAAAAGCTCTCTGGACATGGCCCTGGACAATCAGCCCTGGGTGGTCCTGCTTGAGCAGGTGGATTGAATCAGCTGATCTCACAGGTCCCTTGCCACCTCAACCACTCTGTGATTCTGTAAACGTGGCTGTGTGTTTTATGAATGACTGTTGCTTTCAAACTAAAGAGAAACCGTTTCAAAGCTTCACTGGGTAGCTGGTGGTTTTCCTCCTCCTCTCCAACAGTGCACCTGCCTTATCCACGTTTTAGATTCCTTGAGCTTTAATAGTAAGTTTTAAGTCATGTTGAATCTAGCAAAACCTTCCATACCACTAACTAGTGAATGTGGCTTTTTCCAGAGCAGCTAATGCCCGTACGATATGTGTAATTTCATGTTGCCTGATTCTGTTCTTTACAGGATGCTGTTCTCCAGTTGCTGATGGTTTTGCCAGTCTTCAGGCAGTTAGGCTGAAATTTCCCAGGTTGTGTTTCTTCCTTAGGCTCTTTTTGGAAAGTGAAAACACTGCAAACTCTTCTGGATATCCAACAACAGAAAGGAAATATGTCATCTTAGAGAGGCTGAAAATTCTTAGTTTTTCTTGGAACTTTTAAGCAGGACTTCAGCTTTGGCAAGACAACAGATCACCTCCTTTTTAGCTAATGTGGGCTTTGTCATCAATCTAAATAATTGTTAAATTTGACCGATCTCTTTGTATCTGAAAGCCTCAATTCTAGCTGTTCCAAAGCAGCCTAAACTTTTGAAATGTAGTCTGACAAATGCTTCTTAGAATGATTTGCAAGTGTATAAATGCCTTTAGCACGTTATAATTAGCCCAAAATTTTTTTCTTGTTTCAGAACTTTAAATGAATCTCCACTTACGAAGCAGCTGTCCCTTTCTCCTGCCCGAAAAAAAAAGCATAATTAAGCATCTTCCAGAGAGGCAATCGGGAAGCTGTGGTTAGGCCAGCTAACCAGGAGACAGAGCCCTGCCCCAGCTGCTGTGCAACAGAGCTGCTTCTTCCAAAGTCACCTGGATGATCCATAAGCAGCAGAAAGACCCAGAGCCAGACTTTTACAAGTCACCTGGAGGACTCTTGGCAACTTTCCCTTTCCCTTATTTGTTCCCTCTATTCTTATCTTCATTGATGATGATTTCCAGTGGTGGGGGTTTGTTTATTGCGTGATGTGATTCTTGTTTCTCAAATCTTGGAGCTGCACAGCAGAAACATCTGCTACTTTGACATGGTTAACGAGTAGTACATCAAAGAACATGAACATTTTTAAATGCAAGATTCTAAGAGTACTTAACATTTCTAACAGTCTGTAAAGCAAAAGACAACACTGCACACCTCACCAGAACATCCTCTTCTTACCACAGAACCAATAAATAGTGCAACATCTTTCTTTTCACATTACAGTCACAGTGCTTGACTCAGGAAAGGAAAGGTAATTGTCAGTTCCCTGTATTACCGTCATATGCACATGAAATCTTATTCACGAACAATATCCTAACTTTGAATAAAACTTCTGAAATCTCTTGAGAGGCCAGAAGTGAATAATACTGAAGCGATTATTGAAATGTACTAATTACAATGAAGGTTACCAACATCTGTTTCTTCCACATTTTTGGAAAAAGAGAAATCCCACTCTAGAAATGCTTCAAAGGTGAAAAAAAAATCTTCACGGTATTGGCAGAACCAAACTTTGTGCAGCAGAACCAAGTTTTCTGTTAAAACATCTTTTACAACATTATCATAGCTAATATTACTAGAGGGACAAAAAATACTGACTGTGGAGGATTTTTCATTATACTGAAGTCTCCAGACATGGCCCAAACAGAGACCATTACTGTCGTTTCACATTTATATCAATTAGTGTTCTATGCTTACCTTGCATTCTGCTTTTCATGTTGTCATCAGATATCGAAATAGAAATGTGAAAGGTTCCCTTGGGGGCATGAGTTGGGGAGGGAGAGGGAGTCATTTAGAGGAGATGTTTAAGGGAACGGGATGTGAGAGAACAGTAGAAGTCACATTTTGGAGAGAGCAGAGAACTTAATATCAAATGCCCTTTAATTCTGTATTTAAAAAAAACAGAAAAAATGAGTGAGGAGTAGTAAAAGAATATAAAAAAAATAGCTGGTAAAAGAAAAGATGAGTGTGCTCATTTGTAGTCAGTGAACCAAGTAAACAGAAGAAAATGCATCTGAAAGAGAAAACAATTAAGGACAGAAAAAAGAATTTTAATTTTTCACTCAATGTATCGTGCTTTTAAACAGGGTTAACATGTACATAATGAAAATATGAAGTTACACTACGTATTTATTACAAGGGAACTGTCACCTCGTGGTGCCAAGAAACACATAATTTTGTTGTTTAATAATTTTCTCTTCTGTCAGTCCCTTGAGCCAGAGATAATAAAATTCTAGCTATGGATTTTTGCACCCATGTTCGCAGAGAAATGCTATATAGAATTACAGATTACATAGCTGATTAATAGTGACTTCATGAGTCACACAAAAGGATAATGAGCCATTTCTTTAATAAAAAGGGTTTAATGAGTGACTTTTCTACTTATTCCTTTCTCATTTTCAATGGATACATTAGAGATATATATATATGATTTTCTACATTTCCAGGAAAATGCCTCATGTATTAGACCACACCTACCAATTTATGAATTGTCTGATTTTCCTTAGTTGTTAGTTTAGTAACACAAGATGAGAAGAGGCAGTCAACAGCGTGTCAGATAACATGTCAGTAGCAGCTTAGTGGGAGTGAAATCCCAGCAGCAGTTTCACTGCAGGCTTCTTCATAGAACTCTGTTGCCTTAATGCAATTTTGTAGTCTACTCCCGTTTAAATGGAATCCTCACCTCACGTAGAAAAGTCTTAATTTTAAAATTCAGTATTGTTATAATATACAAACAAAGAATATGTAAACTATAACTTTACTATTATCTGAATTTGTTTATGTCTTTCTTTCAGAATTCGTAGGATTAAAAGACAGACAGACTCATGTTTTCAAACAGCTGGGGATGATGTTTTCGGTTTATAAGTCTTCAAAATGAATAAATAAGCAGTTTGTTAATATATTACAGCATTTCTCTAATCTCAGAAACATTATGTTCCAAAATAAAAAAAATCTTGCACTTCTGTGTTTCTCCATTTCCCACTTGTTGCTCATTTCTCAGACCTCTCCACCTGGTGTCCATACGGTACTGGTACACTTCTCGGAAGGCGCTCAGCAGCAAACTCCAGACCATTTGCTTGCATTTGTCACACGCAGATGTTCAAGTTACTGTTTCCTTCGGCCACCAGGTTGTGGTTCTAGAGAAAGAATCTAGTTTCCAGCTAGTTTCCTTTTCTTTTCTGTTCAGGATCACAGATCTGAATTGATAGCCTAAACTGGAGTAAAGTGGTATGGCTTAATCTTACCTGGACTTAATGCGAGAAATATGCTAGGTCTGCTTACAACCCAGCACAGATGCTTTAATAACTTACAGGCCTTCCTAAAGACCACAACATAAATGATAAAAGAGGATATGGAGGGTCGAGTGCGCTTTTCTTTAATCTCCTTTGTTATATTGAAAGTAGCCAAAGGCTGAATGACAGCTTTGCTTAAATCCTCTCCTGATTTTCAGGGGCTTTGGGTGTTGGGCTATAACATTAACTGCATTCTTTTTAATGTACTTCACTCTAAGTCATAAATTATTAATTCTATCTTTTCCTTCTGAAAAAAGAAGACTATTTCCCAACGAAGGCATTGTAGAAGGTGGTAAACAGGATTATTGCTTGTTGCATTTCCAAAAGAATTGCATACATTCTAGCAAATTGCATTTTGCACCAGCTTTCCAGGCATTTATTCTCTTTGGTATTATCTTACAGAATAAAACCAACAAATCATAAAGCTGTTTTCCAAAGTTTAAAAACGGCTTTTTTGCTACGGTTTATTTCACATGTCATAGAATCATAGAATAGTTTGTGTTGGAAGGGACTTACAGATCACCTAGTTCCAACCCCCCTGCCATGGGCAGGGACACTTCTCACCAGACCAGGCTGCCCAAGGCCTCATCCAACCTGGCCTTGGACACCTCCAGGGATGGAGCAGCCACAGCTTCCCTGGGCAACCTCTTCCCGTGTCTCACCACTCTCCTGGTGAAGAAATTCTCCCTTATGTCTGCTCTAAATCTGCCCCTTTCCAGTTTATAGGCATTGCCTCTAGTCCTATCACCACAAGCCCTTGTAAACAGTCTCTCCCCAGCTTTCTTGTAGCCCCTTTCAGGTACTGGAAGGTGCCTGCTGGCCACGCTTCTTTTGCTGCAGCCCAGAACACGGTTGGCCTCCTGGGCTGTGAGTGCACATTGCTGGCTCCTGTCACGCTTCTCATCAAACAAGCACCACGAAGTCCTTCTCTGCAGGGCTGTTCTCAATCACATCATCCTGCATCCCGTGTGGAAATTGGGGATTGCCCCGCCCCAGGCGTATGTTGTGTTGTAATGTATTTGTGATATATTTGGGTTGGAATGTGTTTTGTGCCGTATTGTATTTTGCATTTTATTTTAATTTGTGTTGTATTGTAGGGTACGGTATTTATGGTTTGGGGCTTGGTATGGTGTAGTGTGGTGTTTTATATGGTGTGTATGGAAGTGTTCGCTATGGTCTGTTGTCTGTTGTACGGAATGGTTTGATAGAATATTTTGCGTGGTACAGTAATGACAATGGTACGGTGTGGATTTTGAAGCCAATACGGTGTGTTTTGTATTGTGTGTACGGTACCTTTTGGTGCTGTGGTTTCTACCGTGTGGCATGGCTGGTTGTCTAAGGTTGGTAGGAATGGTCTGCTAAGGCATTTCTGTCACCTGCTTGGTCTGCAATGGTATCACCTTTTGTGCTGTGAGCATGGTACGGCACGGGGTACGGCATGGGATTGTGCTGCACGTGTGGGGATGCATTTTGCTTTGGGTAGTAGGTTGTGCTTATGGTGTGGGGTGGGATGGGATGGGATGGGGTGGGGTGGGGTGGGACGGGGTGGGATGGGATGGGACAGGATGCCCAGCAGGCAGGGGGCTGGAGCCCTTCTTGGAGCAGGAGGGAGAGCCGGGCTGGGCGGGGAGGAGAAGGGAAGGGGAGGGAAGGGAAGAGAGGCGGGTGCCCGGCACAGGGGCCGGGAGGGGCCGGGGGGAGGCGGGAGGGGAGCGGCGGGGGCGCAGGGGGGGCCCGCGCTGGAGGGGCTGCTGCTCGCCCCAAATGGGCGTTTGTTCAGGGTGGGCAGCTGCACATCTTCCTGCCAGGATCACAGCTTGTGTTTCCCTGGAGGTGGTCAGCGTCCCTGGAAAGGTCTTCAGCACAGAGGCAAAGCTGGATGAGCTGAGGGAGCTCCGGTCTGGAGAGCGGCTGTTCCTGCAGCCTCACAAACAGCCCCCGCTCAGTGTTTCTAGGGAGAAAGGTCAGGCCGGCACCAGCACCTTCTCTTGGGTGTACTTGGAACCGTGAACCCCAGGGGAAGTCATAGAATCATAAACCGATATGGGTTGGAAGGGCCCTTAAAGATCATCTAGTTCCACCCCCCTGCCGTGGTCAGGGATTCCTCTCACCAGATCAGGCTGCCCTAGGCCCCGTGCAGTCTGGCCTTGAGCCCCTCCAGGGATGGGGCTTCCACACCTTCCCTGGGCAGCCTGTGCCAGTGTTCCACCACTCCCATGGTGAAGAAATTCTTCCTCGTGTCTAGCCCAAATCTGGACCTCTCCAGTTCATCCCCATCTCCCCTCGTCCTGTCATTACAGGCCTTTGTGAACAGTT
This sequence comes from Phaenicophaeus curvirostris, assembly GCF_032191515.1. Classification (NCBI taxonomy): domain Eukaryota; kingdom Metazoa; phylum Chordata; class Aves; order Cuculiformes; family Cuculidae; genus Phaenicophaeus; species Phaenicophaeus curvirostris. The sequence continues at coordinate 1,230,232 of NC_091402.1, read as the reverse complement.
CCTCCCCAGCTTTCTTGTCGGCTTCTTTCAGGTAGTGGAAGGTTCCTAGAAGTCCTGTCTGTGAAGTTAGTCTGTTATTTCTGTGCTGACAGCTGTGGTTCTGATGCACAGTGATCAGCTCTGAGGGATCTTTGGCCCAGGTGTGTTCCCAATGCTTTTTTTTTTTTTTTGTATTGTGAAAATGCCTTTGAAAATGTTTTCAGTAGATACCAGCTTGTGTTCTGCTGGCATGGAAATTAATATTTTATCGATTAATGGGATTTATGTTGATTCCAACAGCTGTAGTTCTAATTCACAGTAATAAATTCTGAAGTATCTTTTGCCCTGGAGTGTTCTCAATGCGGGACTATTTTGTGCTCAAAATGGTTTTAAAAATAGTTTCAGTAGATACCTTACCAGCCTCTGCAGCGCTGGCACTTTACCTAGATGTGTGAGTAACACCACGGCCACACCACAATAAGATTAACGAAGCGAGTCCAGTTCTGGACAGTTTGTGTGCATTTTTAAGGCTGAGTTGTTTTCTTTTAGGCAAAGTGGATCCGGGCGTATCTCCTGTGTCACTTAGCTGTTAAGTACACAGATTTCTGGTAAATCTCAGCTACTCGAGTCACATTCTCTGCCCGTGTTGAATAAGAACAAGATGGAAATCTGCATGCAGGTTGGATTTTATTTGGGAGATCACAGGTGGCCCTGGGCTTTGAGGATCAAATTTAAGCATGACTCTAACAGAGAAAAGAAGTCTCTTTCTCCCAGTCCCCTGTGCCTTGACCAGTTTTGAGGTTTTGCAGTGAATTGGCCTCTATATTCCGTGTGTGTCCCTTGTCCTAGCTAGGTCAGGAGGGTTATCTCCAGGTGTAAGAACAGGCGTGTGTCGGAGACTTTGCCGGACTGAAGTCAGGTCGATAGTAGCGAAGAGATATTTCCATTCAGAAAGAATAAACTTGTGGACTTTATTCTGAGCTGAATCAATGTGTGTCTTTGCTTCTTGGCAAGTGTCTCACATCTCTAATCCTGGACCAAGTGCTTTCTGGGGAGGATGGCATGGTTGGCTGGTCCTCTGTCCCTGGGAATGGTCCAGTTTTTTTAGAGCTGCCGAGTTCTTCTGCAGAATACAATCCTTGCACAATTTCGTCTTGGTTCTGCAGAGCTTATAATCAGAAGGATGCCTTGGTCTCTTCTGGTGGCATGTGTGGGTACTGAGAGCTCAGTTGTGCCTGTGATGGCAGTGATGCCTGCTGCTGTGGTTCCTGGATTCACACACAAACAAAATTTGAACGCCGTCTGTTAACAGCTGTTCTCAATCTGTAGGAAAATCAAATTCTGAGACTGTAGTACTTATGCTGAAACTACTTTTTCTTCCAGGGAAAACGCTGCATGAGGTGAAAAGCCTTGTCACTGAGGAACTAAAGTCTTGGCTGGATGTAATCTCTACTTGGAGAAACCTTCGTGGGTGCGAGGGGAAAAAAGATGTGTTTCAAGAAAACAGATTGCCTCTCAAGAGAAAATCAGAAGAAGAGACAAATATTGTAACTAAAAGGCAGAAAGCAGAACAAGTGAGAGAGTCTGAGGAATGTCAGGCAGAAGATGGAGAGAGTTATATGGTACCCGAGAGAAAGAGCGACCAGAACTGTGGGACTGAAAGCCAGGCTTCCTTAGAAGACCCTTCCAAAAGCAGCAAAGAGGAACCTGTTGCAAATGAGGAATTCGGTTTCAGTTTCAGAGTTTCTTGTTGCTGTAGTGGAGCAATTGCCAAAATACTTACTTCACAGGTATGCTCAAGTATCTCTGTTTTATAGTAATTTACCAAAGGGGAAGGGAGGTGTGTAGTTTCGTTTGTCATTTCAGTTGTGTTGTGTGTTTTAGAATAATGAACTGCCGGAGGTTTTTCTGTATTTTCTCGACAAAGCCCTTAATCTACATTTATTTTAAATAAGTAGAAATGCTAGGGTTGCTGTTAATCTCTGGGCTCTGATACCCTGAATATTTTTCAGATCAGTGCCTTTTATTGAGGATAAGTTGAGGTACTTGGGCTTGTGGAGCCTGAGAAGTGATCTGATACTGGCTTGCACCTACTTAAAGGGCCCTTGCAAGGACTGTGGAGCCAAACTCCTCTCAGTTGTGGCAGAGGGTGTAAAAGAGAAAGGCACAGGCCAGAACTTGCAGGTCGGTGGGCTCTGACTGGGTATTGGGGAGAATTTGTTCCCTAGGAGGGCAGTGCAGGCCTGGGAGGTGTCACAGGGAGCGGATCTTGGCCCTGGGAGAGAGTAGTGGCGTAGAGGACTTCCAGGGGCCCTTTCCATCTAGCAGGGATCCCATCTGTAATAACTTTCTGCTAGAAATAACAGCTCTGGAGCGCTGTTTCTGCCTCAGACAGCTGCCCATGGAGCATCCCCCCATGCTGGGAGCATCGCCCCCACGGCTGCGTTGCCAGGCAGGACTCACCCGAGGAGTGCGCTGACCCACAGCTCCTTCGCCTGGCGCGAGCTGCAGAAAGAGAGGGGAAACAACCTGAGCGCCCCCGCTCTGCGCAGCCTGCGGGCAGAGACGGGGCCGAGCGCAGCTCTGCCCATGGCAAGTGCCCCAGAGGCAGCGTGGAGCCCCGTGGGGCAGGACAGAGCCGCTGCCCGGTCCTTGCCGTGGGACGTGGCACCGGCACTCACGGGAAAGCGACCGTGCAGGAGCCGTGGGGCCAGACGAGGCCGAGGCAGTCGGCGGCCTCGCCTTCCTCCTCTTCAGCAGGGTCCCCGGCTGCCCGCTCCCGCCGATCGGCACCTGCAAGTGGCCCAGGGCCAGGCAGAGCTTCATGCGTGGGGCGCTGCCTGCAGAAAGGAGCGGCACGGAGCAAGCTGGAGGTGGCCAAGCCCAGCGGCTCTGCTCCAGCATCCCCCCGCAATGGACAGGGCTCCGTGGGCGTCCCTGCCTTGGGGCCGGGGCCAGGGCTTGGGAGGAAAGGCAGATGGGCTTCGCAGTCTTACCGGGGCTCGGCGATGGCCGAGGCGTCTCTGAAGAGGAGGAGGTCCCTCGTCCTCGTCTTACGTCCCTGGGTCACCTCCACACGCTGGCGGAGCCGAGGCTCAGCTGAAGCCGGGACGAGCGTGCGCTGCTGCCCAGAGTCAGGCTCGACCCTGCAGAGCAGGTGTTGTTGGGTGTGAGGAAGGAGGCTGCTTCAGGGCTCGGCTGGGCCGGCGTGTCCCCAGCCCTGGGGGGAGCTCACCTGGGGCAGTGGCAGCAGTTTAGCCGGCCCATCCCGTCAAGGCCACCGAAGCTCCGTGCGGGACTGACTGATGCTCAGGAGAGCAGCAAACAGCCAAAGCAAGGCACTCAACAAAGATGTTCTAGCTGAGCAGTGCTGCTGGTTGAGAGCTTGACTCTTGCCAGTGCCAGACGGTGCAGCCACGGCACCGTCTCTGAAGGCACTCGAGCTGGGGCCAGCGCCAATTGGCGTTCAGTAAATTCAGCTAAGTCTAGGCCATAGCAGGTTTATCTGCTGAGCTCTCATAGAATCATCGAGTCATTGAACAACCAGGTTGGAAGAGACCCACAGGACCATCAAGTCCAACCATTCTTATCAAACACTAACCCACGTCCCTTAGCACCTCGTCCACCTGTCCCTTAAACCCCTCCAGGGAAGGGGACTCAACCCCCTCCCTGGGCAGCCTCTGCCAGGGACCAATCACCCTTTCTGTGAAAATTTTTTTCCTAATGTCCAGTCTAAAGCTCCCCTGGCGGAGCTTGAGGCCATTCCCTCTTGTCCTGTCCCTTGGGAGAAGAGGCCAGCTCCCTCCTCTCCACAACCTCCTTTCAGGTAGTTGGAGAGAGCAATGAGGTCTCCCCTCAGCCTCCTCTTCTCCAGGCTAAACACCCCCAGCTCTCTCATGTTGTAGCATCTCATCCTATGAGAACATTGCTTTGCCTTTTACTTCCACTTAGGGTCCAATGGTACTGACGACACCAAGGAAAAGAGAAAGGATTGGCAAGCCGAAATCCCTCTGGGACTGCTGAATGTCTCAGCTGACAGTGATGTTGCTTCAGTAGGTCCTACTCTGGCTGGAGAGGAAGTTGGTAAGAAAGATTTGGGTTTTATTGATTGAACGTGGGAGGATGTTTGTTACTGTTGCTATCACTTTACATACACTTTGATAGTTAGCTAACATACAACTGCAAGAATGTTTTCCTTCCTCTCCAGAAGGGAGATTAACTCTGTTGCTTCCAAAAGAAAAGAAGGAGAAGGATTCAGGATCATTCTGTGCCGATGCTGTTGATGAGGGCAGACGTGAGCCAAAAGCAGATGAGGAAGACATGTAAGTCAAGCACCACACGACTGAACGGTTTTCACGAAATGACAGGTTGCATTACCTAAAGTTTTTCTTCTCTTCTTTTAAATTCACAAAGAAAGAAAACTTACCTGTTACACAGAGTCTGCCAATTGAACTTTCATTACTCTGATTTAATGTGTCACATGCCAATGTTGCCATTCATAATGTTACACAGCAGTACGAAACAAATGTCACTTGACACACTGATAAGGAATGGTGAGGAAATTGTGCATCCTCTCTACACCTCTGCAGGGTTCATGCCAAGAGAAACAAATCCCTTTTCTTTCACCGCTGGCATCACCACAACCAAATGATTGTAAGGATACAAAGGGCCTTATTTCTGTAGGCTGAAAGTACGTACCAGTTGTGGTACTGATGTACAAAATGACAAGAATAGTGCCTTGCTTATGCTTTCAGTACTCAAAATACTAAATCCTAAAGGAAGAAGAGATTTTCCAGGGTTTTAGATAAGATCTGTACATCTTCCCACAAATCGAGGTAAGCAAAGAAGTTTCAGAAAGCTTAAAGTCACAGGGAGGTGGTTGAGTCACCTTCCTGGAGGTGTTTCAAGCACGGGTGGATGAGGTGCTAAGGGGCATGGTTTAGTGTTTGGTAGGAACGGTTGGACTCAATGATCCAGTACGTCTCTTCCAACCTGGTTATTCTATGATTCTGTGAAAGCTTCATCTGTGGCTGAAGCATAATTCACATCCTACATAAACACGGCCAACTGTGTAGCTTGGTCTCAGTGGGAAAAGGGGATGCGATGCTGATAACAGTGCTGGGCTATTTTTACAGTTAGGATGAGATATTGTTTGCCTAGTTGTGGTTTGAGCAGAGAACCAAGCGTTCCAGGTCTGAAAATGACCAATGTGTCCACCACAGCAGTGTAATCCTTGCTCACATGGCTTGTGAGCCTGTGGTGCTCTTTTGGCACCATCCATCGCAACCTATTGCTGTGTTTATGCTTTGACTTTCTTCCAGGCTGTGGATGCTTAAATTAGCACCTTTACAGCCCCAGAAAGCGGTTTGTGCCCAGCCAGATTGAGGCCACCAAGGGTAGGGACGGTCCCCATGGGCTCCTGGATGCTGTCCAGTTCCTTCAACAGTCCCAGTTCCTTCAGCTGCCCCTCATAAGACTTGTGCTTTATACACTTCACTAGTTTTGTTGGTGTTCTCTGGACACAGTCCAGCAGCTCAATACCTTGTAGTGAGAGGCCCCAGACTGAACACAGGATTTGAGGTGTGGCCTCATTGGCACCAAATACAGGGGCACAATCACTTCCTTTCTCCTGCCGGCCACACCATGTTTGATCCCAGCCAGGATGCTGTTAGTTGTCTTGGCCTCCTGGGCACACTACTTGTTACTTTCAGATTCGGCCTGACTTTCTGAGCTTAAACAAGTTCCTTGTGGGTCTTTTTGTGTCTGTCATCTCTGCTTCTGGGCTATCAGGCCAGGCACCTCCCCAGGCATCTCCCAGCTCTGCTGGTGAGTCTTCATCTTCTTCACCTGCCCTCTTGTTCCCAGCACTGTCTCCAATTCAATATCATATCAGAGAATGGGCAGTTACTACTCCAGGTGCTGGCAGGGAGGACAACAGAATCAAACCTTTTCCTTCCTGCCTGGCTACTCCACCACTTTGGCAAGATGTCTTTGTCCAGGGACTGTGAAGAAACAGTTTCATCATTTGTCCCCTGCAGATATACACAGACCCTCTTCTTACTGGGACCTTCTCAGATTATGTGGAGGAGACAGGTGGAAAGCATTCCCATACAGGGCACTGTTAATTATTTGGGTCAGCTGAGATTAATGACAATGTTTACCCTGAGACAGGTGGTGCAGCTGCCTGGGGCCATTTTGGGCACATTTCCAGTGAGCCCTCTGGTGGGCTAACAAGCAGAGAGTGAAAAAATTTGACCCTTTGGCTCCTTAGACAGAGCAGGAAAGCAGATGATGCTTGGAAAGAGCCTTGTTAGCATAAGGGAAACATCTGAAGAGGAACATCTGCCTTGCTTTCTCCACTGGACAAACTAGGAAACAGAGCAGGTGGAAAATGTGATGAAAGAACTGCAACAAGTTCTCTGGCTACATTCAAAATAGGTGAGCCTTAATGTGTTTTTACATCGTTCATTTGTATGCCCCTGATGCTAGGATGGGTTCTATTTATCAAGTTCCTTTGACAGTCTTCTCTGGAATTTGACCATCAATTCATCTCCTTTCACCTGCTTGGAGTTGCCTCCATTGTTTAGGAGCAGTTTGCCAGAGGAATGTGTTCTGTAGAGATTTGTCACTTCTCTCTGTTGGCACACCCCCCCCCCGAAGGTGAGCTATAATGTGTGGTTCTGCTCTGCCACTGTGGTGTCTGCCCCATCCCTGGAGGGGTTCCAGGCCAGCTTGGATGGGGCTTGGAGCAACCAGATTCAGTGGGAGGTATCCCTGCCCATGGCAGGGGTGGAACTGGATGGGCTTTAGGGTCCCTTCCAACCAAGCTATTCTATGATTCTTTCAATGGCAGGATCAGGGCATGCTGTCCATATTAACATGTTTGTATAAAGGCTATTTGAAGCTTTTAAATATTTGCTGGCCAGGTTTGAATCATGCTTTTAGTCCTCTAATGTAGTTGTCTAGGCCTTTATAGCAGCCATCGGGTGACATAACATGTCCGTTCTCACCCTTTTCCAGGCAGTTGAAGCAAGAATCCATGCTGAGAACAAAGGTCACTGAGCAAATTGTTAAGACTCTCCCATTTGCCTGTCGAATAGACAGGATGAACCCGAAAGCGGTGATAAAACTGCAACTGCATTGGCATCGAGGAGATGTGGTGGGATACGCCGCAGGACGGGCCGTTAGCTCTTGGCTGAAGCAATGCTAATCGTGGCCTGAAAAATACGCAGCCCAATTACTGCAGCTCTACCACTGAAGTAATGGGGATCTTGGGAGTGGGACTGATGAGCAGCTTCATAACGGGCTAATGAGCAGTCTGGCTGCTCTCCATCAAAGGCCTAGTGGAAGTTGGTACGAGTCCCCTGGAGTGGTACAGGAGGAGAATGTGCAGGCTGGGAAATGTCCAAATATAGCATTAAAATACAGCATGAACTGGGTGGAAGCCTGTGCTTAGATGTGGCAGGTGCATGAGAACTGATACATTCTCAAAGAGACTATATTTGCGTTATACAAAGCCCAAGGAATAGATTATAGATGTGCTGTTTTAGTCTTAGAGCTTCTAGGTGGCTGGAAACACCTTTTGTTCCAGATAGTGGAGGAAGCTGCCTAAAAAAAAGCTGCCTTGAGAAAGGATGCTCGGAGGCTTCTTTTAGAAGGAGCAGTGGCTTAAATCAAAGACATGTAGCAGCTGAAGAGCTGGTAGAAAATTGCTTGACATGGAAAAATGGCTTGTGTCTACGTATTGCTTGTCTCCTGGCACTCTGGAGCAAGGATGTGAATAGAGCTGGTTCATCAGTCTCACTAAGAGCCAATACACAGCTAGACTTGAAATGCTGTCTCTCCCTTCATCTACCACTCGGGGCAGAGACAGCGATAGAGGGAACCATCACATTCATGTGCAGTTGTACTTCCTGCCACTCTGTGTTTAAATGCTTCTGATGAAAATCTTGAGTGGTTTCACTCATTGGAGAAGGCAGATGCTGTAGAGGCAGGTCATAGGTGAATTTTTCAGTGTGGGCATTTGCACAGTTGAAAGAACTTGGGGCCAAAAGAGAAACCACTTCATTTAAGAAGTAAGTTTCTTGGAGGAGATAAGAGATGCTGTCTAGAAATGCTTGGATGTCACTTCCCAGACTTTGGGATGGGAGGTTGGCATGCACATATCTGTAGGGATCTCTAATCCCTCATTATTTGCTCTTGTATGAATGGGGTCAGTACTTCAACTGGGAAATGGCTGATGCCCCTGCAGTACCTGACACTGACTTGTGTTGGGGTTAACCCCTCACTGGAGAGTGCACTGCCAGGTCTCAGGCTGCACTGGGTTACTGGGACTCCTTGGATGGGAGGTGCAGGGAGCAGCCGGCTGCGGGTGCCTGAGGTTTTTAATGACCATCTTCAGGGTTGGTAATGGCAGTAATATTTTATTAAGTGAGAAAACTACCCATTTCATTACTCTGTATGCTCCAGCTTAGGGTTAAATAATACTATAATTCTACTTTACGATACGTTCAAGACCTTCTTTTGCAACTTGGAGTGGTACTTTCTCAGAAGAGTCAGTTTCTTGACTCTAAAGGTAGTGTTTGCATGAACAAAGATGCAGAATCTCATCTGACATCTGTATTGTACATGCAGCACGTAAGTCGTCAGATGGAGGCTGTAATTATTATTTCTGTACGTTAGGAAGTTAGTGTGCTTGCTTCTATTCCAGGGTAAGAGTATTGATAGTGAATAACTGAGAGGATGCTGCAAAGGAAACTCAGTTGATATGCAAAACACAAGATGTCAAGGTCTGACATTCCTCATCACTTACGAGATGGCATCTAATAACTCATAAGTGAATGTAAATGTCATATCACTCCTAAAACATTATGCATTCTCTATCAACCAGAATAATGAATGATAACAAATGTTACAGCACACAAAACACCAAGAAAACAAAAGTGAAGCATGAAATTAAATTGAAGAAATAAAGCAGAGAAAATGAGAATGCTACTATACCTTGCTTTATTAATACTTCTCATCTGGAAGGATCTCCAAGCTTCATGGGTAGGATGGATGCTTACAGGCTCCAGACAAATCTGACCACACATAAATAAATACTCATGCATCTTTTATATATAGCTGTTGGCACACAACAGTTTTTTTCCAATTCATTGTGGATTTGCAATGGGGCAGACGTAGTATTCTGGTAAAAAAAATGAAATGCTTTTTGAAGGTTTCTTTGCAGTTGCAAGCACTGGAAAATTACTGTTGGCAGCCACAGCATTTGTAATCACATGGCTCCAGGAGCTGAATCCTGTAATACCTCCCTCTGAGTGACCGAATGGAGGATGTTTCCTTTTCTCAGCATCCTACAGCTTTTCTCTAAGTGTAGATGAAAAAGAGAACATCATCACTTCTTTCTTTCTTTATATATTCTGTAGCCAATTTTCTTTAAACATTTTTGTCTCTGCAGTGCCTTAAACTCATCAAGTCTATTCTGTGCCTGAAGTGTTTGTGCTACCATTTTCGCCCTTCCTTTTTCTGTCCGTTCCTAGTTTCCTTTGGAGATTTGGGTAGGAGAGTCAGTTGCTGTTGCTGTTTGTCACACTTGTGTTGTTTTTACTCAAATGATTAGTTGTTGAGGTTTTTTTTTCCCACTGGTAAATTTGAAAAAAATGTTGATTTGCAAAATGACTTGATAAGCACATGAAAAAGAGAATTGTTCTTTGGAAACTTAGATTACAGAAAATATTTGGTCTATTCCCCTTCCCATACTCGGTGAGCTCTGCTCCTTTTTAAAAGCTGAGTAGTAGTTATGAAAAAGTGTGTTTTTTAAATCACAGAAAGGCAAATTTGGAGACTGCACAGAGGCATCATAAGCCCGTCTCCAGCTGATGTCTTGTGGGATTCTGGTACTTAACTGCAGGTTGCCTGTATAAACCTCTTCCCTTGCCATGCATTTTAAAATTAATATTTCTTTCAGGACAGGAGTAACCGGGCTAAGCTGGCTTTTGGGACAGAGGAAGGCCATCGTTATCCATGTTTCAGCAAAAACCATCTAATGCTTTCCACTGACCATATGCTGCTGAAGCCTTGCTCCTAAGGGTCCTTTATTTAGAAGAACAACTCCTGGGCAGATAGCCTCATAAAGCATGAACAAAGCAGTTATCTTACGTCAGCACTTACTGCAGTGGCTGTTACTGTGTTTTCATATGTGCTTGTGTAACGCAGTTACCATCCAAACAATGAGTCAGAGACTGGAAAGGGCAGAACTGTCCCCAGGTAGGTTTTAGAGCAGATCCCAGGCTGAGCGGCAGTTCAGCCACGCGTGGTATATTTGCTGGTGGGGCGTGACTGGGGTGAATTGTGCAAGCGTGACTTGGCTTGCAACTCCTCCCTGATGCTGTCACGTCATAGCAAATAGCAGGAAAACTCCACAGGGCATAAATAAACATGGGTCTTGGACTAGATTCTCCAATAACATTTGCTTCCAGTTCTGTAGGTTACCTTTTATGGGGGCAATACACACCTGCCTTTAGGTGTCTTGGTAAACTTCTCCCCCCCAATGCTCTTCTCACGTTTCTGTGTCTGTCAATACCAGAAGGCATTTCCTTCTGTCCTGTTTTTGCCTTGTGGTGCCCTCCTGGCACCATGTTCGTGGACTCCTCCGGACTCTTTCCTGTTCAGAGGTCTCCAGAGCTCCAGACGAGGATTCATCTGAGCAGAGCAGTGGAATACTCCCCGTGACCTGCTGGTCACACTTCTGATGCATCCCAGGATACAGTTGGCTAACTCTTATCATGTAGGATTTTAACATAATTTGCGTAGAACATCATTAGTTCGTTATCTGTTAGTTTCTTATCTGTTTCTCTTCTGTGAGATAAGACCACCAGTGACTAATACCAGTGCATCTGGAAGCCTTGCGTCCTGTCTCCACTTCATTCATTTTCCTCCTGCTATTTTAGTCTCTCTTCCGATGTTTACTCAATTGATTGGTGGCAAGCAGTAGGCACAACTTGTGCCATGGTTTCATGCGGTGACCTGGTGAGTCACATGGCTTTAGCTGTTCTCTCGCTTTGAGAACGCATTATCAACAAAAATATCTGCAGGGTGAGATTTGCCACCTCTGCCCCTGAAGTGGCCAGAACTAATCTAATGCTGATGCGCACAAATGTTTGTGCACATGGCACTGAGTTCATGGCAAGGGGCGTTTTATTTTTGCTCAAGAGCTAGTGTGTCTGAAGAGCTGTGCTGATACAAATTCACAGCATGGTTTATGACTTTAATAAACCAACATAATTTTTTTCCAGAAGAAGCCCTGCCAAGGTATCTTAACCTTGTTCCTTCTCCTTACCCCACACAGGGAGTGTATTCAGAATTCCCTGTTTATACCTGCTGATAACGTGCTGTAACTGATGAACAAACCTTTTGTGGAAACTCCTAGTGTTTTTACAAACACAAATTACAATATATACTCAATCATTCAAAATGAAATAATTAGTACACCAAATAAAGTAAATGCATTTTATTGTTATCTCATTATAAATGCCTAAGCCCTTCCAGCAAAGTACTGTATATGCAGATATAAATGTTAGATACCTATTTAAAAAGCCTTATGGGAAAACAGACAAACCTCCAAATTAAATATATGCTGTAAATTCTATGCAGTTCAATGGAAGTTGCCAATGCAGTCACTGTACACCTTTTGTTCCAGATAGTGGAGGAAGCTGCCTAAAAAAAAAAGCAGCCTCTTGGGTTTTGATTATTGAGGAAGAGTAGACAACAAGGGAGAATCAGGAAAAGCTGTGGGTGAAATAGCAGGTATCGGAGGTGGGAGGTGATCTGGGAGGAGCTGCTGAGGGTGACAGAGAAGGATGAGGACATTAGGATGAGGCTGGCGATGGCAAGGTGCATCTGATGTGTATGGAGTTGGAGCCACTAATCAAGCATTTGTATCTCCTGTCTCATAAACAGTTGACAACCATCACCTCCATCCCTTTGTACTGGAGGTCGGTGAGAGCTTTAACAGCTTTGTACTGCTCCTCGTTGTCGGTTAACTGAGGGTCTTGCTGTGGATCTGAACATCCAAATCCCGCTGATTAAATGTGTAAGAAATCAGCACTGCTGGAGTGTAGGATAGTTTTTCTTCTTGGCTTTTAATTTTTTATGAATCCATGAGCTGGGGACATTAGTAAGTTGGCAAAGTCAAGATCTTGAAAGTCAGGCACTGTCATTACATCCTGAATTTGCCTCTGTGACTCTGTGGGATGTAATTCATTTTAATGAGCTGTTCATGTGCAAGAGTTAACCTGCACCTGCTTTTCCTGCGTCCTTGTGCTCCTGGCAGCATCGCCCCTGCAGGTGTGCGGTGATCACCTGTTTTCTTTGTGGCTGGGTAACAGCAAGTTGCATGGGTGATTAACTGTGATTCAAGGCACCTTTCCTTGACAGGCAACTATTTCAGCATGTGCTAAAATGTGTTTGGGAATCATGTCCAAGGCCTAGGAGCCTCAGAGGGTGCAAGCAACTTAACATTCTCCATTGTGACCAAGATAGATGACACAAATTATAGCTGTTCAAGAGATGATTGAAAAGCCTCTGTTGCAACAGCACACGTAATGTAAGCCTGCCCAGCGCATGGGTTAGAGCCCTTTCCAAAAGTGCTGATGATCTTTCTTAATCAGCAGCTAATTTCTTGTTACCAATGCTCTTGCTGCACTGGATTTTTTAGTCTGGAATAATCTCTTGTGTCGCTATTTTCTTGCCGGAGGGAAGACTCGCACAACCAATATGATTGATAAGCAAGCTTTGTTTATTCATCAGAAGGCACGCATTATATTGCTCAGGTTCATTAATAAGCACGTTTGGCAAAATCTAATTGTTTAATCATGTCTCTAACATTAGCATATACGATTAATCATTGGTTATTGCTTATTGGTTACATTTACATAAGTTCCTTATTTTTTGCCAACTAACTCCTTCTTACTGCTAACCACAACATCCTTTTACGGTATAATGCTCTCATCAAGGTCGTCTTACTTTTATGGTATAATGCTCTCGTCAAGGTCGTTTTGGCCTTCTCAGCTCAGCACATCTTGTGCATGTTAACGTGTCCTTTGTCAAGTAACCACTTCTCCACAATTCCCCCGTCTTCTTTTGAACAAACCATACTGACTGCGAAACTTTATTCAACATTCGCTACACACAATTCAACATACAAGGCAATACCAACAATATCGAAAAAATCACTACCAATATGACAACTCCTACACGAACGATCTCTTTGATCCATCCGGATATCCCCAAAGACTGTAACCAATTGTCAAAGGGGGCTGGTGACCACTGTGAGTTTTTTCATATTGCTTTCAAGTTCTTTTAGGTGTGCATGGATGGATACTGAGTGATCAGATAAATTCATACAACACATGCCCTCAAAATCTTCACAACCATGCCCATGAGCTAATAACAAAAAATCTATTGCAGCTCGATTTTGCAACACTGCATTTGGATTGATGGTGCAAACATGGTTAATCGACCAAAGTAGCAGGAGCCTCCAAAAGCACGTGCGGGCACCCCCTGCCACGTGCGGTCACCACAAATCAAAAGTATTTCCGGTGGTAACCTCATAGGGGATTCACTTGAATTAACAGGTGTTACCCATTCGTTACAATATAAGGTTCTATTGATATAGATACTGTTACGGGGCGATACGTTTGATTTGTTATACTGAAATTTTTGTTCATCTCCCGCTCCCTTATACCCAAATAACAAGCAGTAGTTTCCAGGGGCTGATCCCAATAAATCCAGTTCTTGGGGCTCCGGTCCTATAACGTTTAGGCCTTGAGCTATGTAATATGCCTGCGTTGCGGATGGATTTTCTAGGGTAAAAAGGTGTCTGCCGCTACCTTGGTTTAAGATTTGGAGGAAAGCCTTAGTACAAAGGTTAACCATGTTCGTACCAGGGGAGTTGGAGGAAAATATACATAACGAGTTGTTGGCGTCCCGTGGGGTTTTCCACTGATTTGTCCACCCCAAAAACTCAATTGCATTATGGCTGTTGTTAAGAGGTACTCCAATTAAACATGTTCTAAAGGGATCACTGGGTGTGCTCATAGATAAACAAAAGCTCCTCTGGCCTGTCTGGTTGGCCCAAGTGACCCACATATTTTGCCGAGAGTCAATTCTGTGAATGGCCGTCGCCTTTTTGTTTTTCAACTAAAGTGTTAAGGTGAAACATATGATTGACTTGACGTTGTATAAACTGTAACACACAGGATAATTGTCAAAGCAATTAACACCATTAAAAATAACATTCCTCCTTTGACCAAGAGTTCTCATACCCATCCTGTTATCCACCCATTCTTTCGAGAATCGATCACCCAGGGACATCCTTTAACTACCACCCATAAGATTAAGAGCATCCATAATGTTAAAGTCCTCCTCATTCTTGTTGACTGCTTTTGTGGCTGGGACTTAACAGTTGTCACAGAGCAACGTGGGCTTGATTCACCTCGCAGGTGCCCAAAGGGGTCCTGTATCTGTTAAACACAAGCATAACCTTGTCCTCATGTTAGTAGCTTATACAGACCTGTCCATTGCCCATAATAACTGTTTTTCAATAGCACTTTCACATTGTCTTATACTTGCTCTAATTTTGATGACATGGTTTGTATATGCCTCAACTTCGGCACAATTTGATCATCTCTTGCTAATTGCAAAAAATTTATTACATATTGCACCTTTATCAATCTGTTTTGCAGTGTCTCTCCTGATTCCCCCCCCCCTTTTTTTTTTTTAAACTAACTATGTTTTTACTACTTGATGGGTACATTCAATAATGGCATGACTTGGTAAATGGATAGCAATACTTTCTGGATAATCTATTAGATCTACTTGCAAATTCAAAATACTTGCCATGCAGCACTTAGCATATGCTTTTGTGATTGGGATATAAATGATTGTCGAGCCCTGGCCTAATAACTGAACACTTCTTTTTTCTTCCCTCAGTGAGTATCATTGTCATCAGTTCAAATCTAGTGACTATGCTTTTTTGGGGGGTTAGTGTGGCAAAATATCCACTTGAGAATTTGTAATGAATCACTTAAATTTTCCTCTATCATTGCCTCAATTATCCCTAAACATTGTCTGCACTAGGACCCAGCAGCCGCTGACTAGTTCTAGTGAGACTGGAATGCACAGTGTTCTCACAAATTGGCATTCCCCTAAAGAGATAACACCGTTAACTCCTCTGGACTTCTTCAAGGCTGAAAGAAAAAAAAAACTTAGAAAGGAAGGAGAAGGGGCGGGGGGTGTGTGTGTGCACTCATACACATACAGCTGCATGTTTTGCTAGGTATTTTAAAACTTTTCCTTCTGGAGCCTTTCATTCGAAAGATCCCCAGGTAAATTTACCTGTTTGCCGGCTTAGTGGACATTTGAGATTGAAAGGTCCCAGAGATGTATTTTCAAGATTAATCAAAACCAATTTCTAAGTCTTACAAACGTTTGAAGCGCTTCAAACACACATGCATGTGACCACTCATTTCGAAGATAACTGAATACATTCATGCAATTCACTATTGGACCCACAATTCTTTCCATGCTATGGATATTTAAACTACACCTGGTACTGGGAACATACAACACTTAAATTATGTGCATGCATTATCTAATAAGGCTTATATCGATTGTCTAACAAATATTTCACTTATGGTAGGTTTTCGTGGTTTTTTATTGATAGAATCACGGTCTGGTCAGTTGAACCACAGCCTCTGTCTCTTCATGGAGTACAACTGCTGAAAAATAAATCAGATGAGTGATTCTAGTGCCCCTTGATATAAAGTCAGGAGGCATAGGCATCCAAACTATTACTTGCATCGCTCTCGTAAAGTCAGCATCAGTCAATTCTGGTAAAATAAACAATCTTTGTAACAGGTAATCATGCAATTTACAGTGCACTAAGTTAAGGCTAATTGTTTAAGCAACACTTATCTAGCGGTGATATTGTCTGCCTGCTTATTTAAGGCCTCTTGTAGTTTGTCTAGAAAAGTCATGTAAATTATCACAAATACAGGTGCGTTCTAAGGACTATTAAATGGGACTGTATGCCCATGATCTATATGCTCTTCCACTAAATTTTGCAATGTACCCAAATTTTTCACTTGTTCATAATTCCAGTGTCTATTCCCATTGCATTTAACACATCTCTCCCCCACAAGATTAGTGGAACGTGCACAACTAAGGGTTACACTACACTTCAACATAAGAGGCTGAGTTTATAGGGACTAAAACAAATGTATTTCAGGGATTCTTATGGACTCAAATCTTTGTGAGCCATGCTCTACAGAGTCAGCTTGGAACACAGCTGCTTTGAACAAAATTAGATACACTATCCGGCTATTTGTTGGTATTAATACTAGTGGAAATGGTGTTCATAACACTAGTGGAGACAGCATCCATACTCTTGCTTGAATCATTCCAGTACAGCCTGCATCAATGACCCCAGGTAAAACAAAAATTCCCAACCAAATTATTGATAATCATTCTAATTACAAGGCAGTAAAGCTACCCTCCAATGGTCCTTTTACGTTTCATGGTATTGTGTGAAGTGCAGATGATTGCAGCACAACTGTGACAATGGTGGTCACGTCTATCTCGGTGCTGCCTCTGGTTCTTGCTCTGAGGTGAGAGCTGCTGCTTGCTGCGGAGGCATCTGTGTTGGTACGTGCCTCCTGCAAACAATTCCCAGGAAAAGTTTGTAGCTGTTTAGGGTCACAGCTCCTCCATTGATGAAAATAAATCAAAGTTCTCTCAGAGGCTGCTGACCCTGGATCAAAGGGATTATTGGCAGGTGCTGATGGTTGACTAAGTAGCACAGTTTTGACTAAGTTCTGTGCTGTCCTGCATGTGGACGCAGACATTCCATGTATTGGATTAACCTGTCTTACTCCGAAAGAGGTAGCCAGTTTTCCTTGTCCGTTCTGTGGGGGATTTTCTGTGTGCAGTGCTGAGATGGCTGCTGCAAGAATCGATTTTGCTAGGGTACATATGTCCGCCGGAACGAGGGTATGCAATTGAAGGATGTACTGTATTAGCGATGTCGTGACTTGTGATTTAAGGCCGTGCTGGATCACGGCAGCTTTAAGTTTCCCCAACAATTTCCAGTCAATCGGTTCCCAGTATCGACCACCTGCACCATGCATTACTGGGAATACTTCTGGTACAGTTATGAAATCTCCTTCCAAAACTGCTTTTGTGATTATGCCTTTCCATTTTCGGCTATGGGCTTCTTCTATCTCAGGGTCTGGCTGAGGATTGCACTGATAATCGTTTTGTGGCAATTGTGAGAGTTGGAGCAGATCCATCCGTAAAGGTATAATTTTTATGTGCAGGGGGTTCCGGAGCTGATGGCAGCTCTGGCTTCTGTTGAATAGCCAATTGTTGCAATGCTTTCACTAACTCTTTCAACTCCCCTTCAAGCGAGGGCATTGCAACCACTCCAGCAGTATCATCTCCTGTTGTTGACACATCTGGGTTATCGGGAGTTAATTCTTTTGGAGGCGCAGAAGGATGACAGGCAGCCCCTCCTTGCTCTGCATCTTTCCTCACTGACACAGTTTCTTGGGGTTTATCAGACGGCTTTTCGTCTGTCTCCGTCTGGTGATATAACGCTTTTGGCATCTCTCTTACTAAAATTTTGTTAGATGCAGCCGCAGGGGCGGTGAGCACTCTGCCGACAGCACCAGATACATTAAATGGGCTAGATTCTAGTGGGGCCCGTTGTGGGATGCTTAACATGTGGGAGAAGAGTGAGGTTGCTGGGAAAGCCTGTGGAGCTGTGCCAAGCAATACGGGAGCCCCAGAGGCCCCGAGTACCACTGTAGCCACTGCAGCTGCTGATCTCTCTCCTTTCATTGTCCGCAGCACCTCCACTATTTCCCTCCACACCGGTCTGAATTTTGCCTCCTTGCCTCCTTTGGCCACTGCATCCCATAATACATGACCTATTGCTTCCCAGGTAGGAATTTCGAATATGACTTGTACTCCTGGGATTAATTTATGGCGCCAGATCCAGATCAAAAATGCTTTAATAACGGAGGCATCATATTTTTTCCCTCTCTTAGAGAGGATATGTTGGAGGAGTTTTAGGACACCTTGGGTGGTTTGGTTCTCTTCTTACAGTTTTTGGAATCTCCCTTATTACTTTGCCACTAATTAGTTCCCAGCGCAGACCGCCGTGCCGCACACAGATCAAAGCTTGCAATATTTCAACTTCTCCCTGCTGCTGTGCCTCCTTCCCGAGTTGCACCCATTGGTCTGAGGGACAGTGAGGGGTAGATCGGGCTCCTTGTTGGTGTCTATCTGACCCAGATCAAAGGGATTGTCAGCCCTCCCGTCAGGGGGTGCGGAGGCAAGCGCAGCCAGTTTAGGGAGGTAAGGGGTTAGTACAGTTGTTGACGATCCTGCACTCAGCTCGGAATTATCGCTCTGCTTTTTAGAGCCGACATGCGCCTTTAACGCTTCAAAAACTTTCTGCCAGGGAGACTGTTCAGCTTAATGCTGTTTTAAGCAATTGATTACGGCGCACCACAGTCGGGACAATTTTTTGACTGTCTTATCATCGTCTATAACAGCTGCCCATAAAGTATCCCCGAATGCTCTCCATTCTTCAACACAGAAGACTGTGTTGGGGTCCTGAAAATGCCCCTTAGCTGTTCCATATGTGACCAATTTGGCCACCTCCTTTTTTAAATCTATGTCTTTAATTTTTCGCTTTTCTAAAAAGCACATTAATGCTGCCTGCCTTTCCATTATTTTACTTTATTATTTTACTTTAAGACTTTACTTTATAAATGGGCTCGAGCCTTTAGCAGCCTTACCGGGACGTCCCTTTAGCCTTTATCTTTAGTGGCGGGCAGCAGTTCCGAGCGGCGAGATCCCCTTTTTAGGGTCGATCCAGATGCGAGGAGTCAACCTTTGACCAGCAAAGTCGTCCTTTTCATCTACTGGCGGCTGCAGGCCAGTCGCTTTTCTCGGCTCCGAGCAAGCATAGCGGTTCCCAGTGAAGATGGCTTTTATGTCGAGCTGTATCATGTCGGGGCTGTATCACATCGGGGTCACCATTTGTCGCTATTTTCTTGCTGGAGGGAAGACTCGCACAACCAATATGATTGATAAGCAAGCTTCGTTTATTCATCAGAAGGCACGCATTATATTGCTCAGGTTCATTAATAAGCACATTTGGCAAAATCTAATTGTTTAATCATGTCTCTAACATTAGCATATACGATTAATCATTGGTTATTGCTTATTGGTTACATTTACATAAGTTCCTTATTTTTTGCCAACTAACTCCTTCTTACTGCTAACCACAACATCCTTTTACGGTATAATGCTCTCATCAAGGTCGTCTTACTTTTATGGTATAATGCTCTCGTCAAGGTCGTTTTGGCCTTCTCAGCTCAGCACATCTTGTGCATGTTAACGTGTCCTTTGTCAAGTAACCACTTCTCCACACTCTTGGAAGCCTTTGACGGTGTGTTTAGCAACCTGAGAGAAGTGACTTCCCTCAAAGTGGCTGGGTGATGATCTCGGAGGGATATAGAATAGGGTGAGATAGTTTGCAGTGTAACATCAGTTGTTCCTGAAGAGCTAACGTGAATCCCTTGCCAGTTATAGACTGCAGGCAGCAATCAGATCCTGCTTGTTGTATTTCTGATGAAGGAAGTTGCAGTGTCTTGGAAGGAAAACTGCCTGTGACTGACATACTTTGCTTCAGCAGCCGGGGTAATAAGTTATTTTTGTGCAAAAACTGAGATGTAATTATTCCTAATGGTGTCATGTTGACTTGCTCTTGTAGTGCTAGGCAGAAAGGTAGTTTCTGTAAATAAAGGAAACTAAACCCAATTAATAATGAAAAGGACGACTTCTGCAAGCATATGCCTGAATGAAGAGCGTGGAGAGATGTGTGGGAACACTTATCCCAGTCAGAACAACAGATTTTCCAGCAAGTTATTTCTGATCTTTTCTGTCCATTCCTCATCAGCATTCATAGAAGGAGATATTATTTGTGAGAACTTCTGTGAGAAAAGAAGCGTGTGAATATTAATGAGAATTACAAGAAATGACATGCAACTCTGTGCAAAATCTGTATGAGAAGCACCTGGGTGCCCATCATGTGCTTTTGGCAGATTTGCACAGTTTTGCAGCATCTCTGGTAGCAAATGTGGGTGCAAATGTAGCATTAAGTGTCTGATCAAGCCCCACAGGCAATAAATAGCTGATAGTCACACTGAATGAACTCTAGTGAAGTCCTTGGTTTAGTCTCTTGCCTACAACTTTAAGTTCAGAAATAAATATAAACATATTTTACTGATCTGTTAGAGTAGGGAGTGGAGAAAACACCTTCTGACTTCAACGAGGTCAGGTTTTCACCTTAGGCTCTTCAAGCACAAGTTGTGAACTGAATTTGTAAGCAAAATAGAGCTGAATTTATTAGTTAAACCTGTGACTGAGCAACTGTGCAAAGTCTTATACTGGGGCCTGGGACTGCTGCTTTCAAGTAGAAAATGAACCAACAACAAACAGGGCAAAGCTGCAGCTCTCTGAATGGAGAGAGAGATGTATTAATATAAGTAAAAAATCAGCTGTTTAGAATTCAGGATTGTGTTATTGTTTTGTTTGAACCTGAGATGGTCTGAGACCAAGAGGTTGTGATTTCTGTTTCATCCCCCTCCATCTCCCCCGTAGGCAGCGTGTGATAATCCTGATGCTGGCTGAGGTGCTGTTAGTGCATCTGCTACTAATCTGGGTGCTACCAATACCTTTACTATAAGTTTTGGGTTTGTTTATGGTTACTTCTGGGCTTCTAGCTAAACTTGAATTAGACGTGAATTTTTAGTGAGATCTCTGCTTAACCAGCATGGGCTGCTCTCTTGTTTTGGATCAATGCAAATAATTTCTGAAGTTTTTTGGAAGAGTTAGGGACTGGTGGTGCAGGTTTGCTTGGTTTTGTTCCTTTTGGTTTTGTGACTTTTTTTTCTCTTGTTGTTTGTTTTAAAAGGTGCTTGCCCTTGACCTCTTGTTCATATTTAAGCACAAAGTGTTTGAAACAGTTTCATTTTATTTTGAAGGAGTGCTAATAGCTTATCCACGTTCCTGTTTCTGCTGCTTTATTGTGTTCTTGTATTCCCTGAACCTGCAGTTCAGGGAATTCTATGCAGTTCAATGGAGGTTGCCAATGCAGTCACTGTACACTAATACTTTCTGCTACAGATGGTGAACTTGGTGAACTGACCTCAATTTCTCACTATGATGCTGGTCAAGTCTTTTGGAAAGCAACAGACAATTGTATTGATTATGAAATATGTTCATAAAGCACTTTTGTTTTTATGAGGGAGAAGTGGGTGCATACAGCCTGCTGGGACTTAGTTGAAAACTGAAGTGTGAGGAAGGATGAGGGGATGGTTTAGAACCATCCCAGCTCCAAACCTGTCCACAAGCTGTGTGTCTCTTGGGAGCTGTAGGTCAGACCTCCCGCGTCCTCCTCTTCTCCTGCAGGCCAATGTTCTCGACTAGATGTTGTCCATCCGTGGTTGATCTGGGGCAGGGACTCTCCTGATGTGCCGTGATATTAGCAAGGCAAATGCCTGTACTGCCCCGTGGGAGAAGCTGTTCTCCTTAGGGGAGCAGTGCAGAAAAGGGGGACCTCACTTCCATCAGGTACCATCCTCTGGAAAACTGTGGAAGTGCCCAGGGACAAGCAGAAGTACCAATTCAAGTGTTCTTACTCTGGAGGAAAAGGGAAGACATCTGTGCTTTAGCTTTGCTATTCCCAATGATGGGACTTCCTCTGGGAGCTGAGGAGCACAGAAATACTTGCTGATGGTATGTGCAAACACAGCGGAACGGAAAGACCTCTTTTCTTGAGATGCTTCCCAGAATGACATACCTGTCATACCAGCTGGGTTGGTGACTGGCAAGACCATCCCTGATGCCATTCAAGTAGTTTATGCTAGTAGTCCATATGCTGCTTAACTGCAATCGGGGTCTAATTTTTGGAGGGAACTGGAACAGGTTTCCTCCAACGTTCCCCAAGGATCAGGAGATCTTCCCAACAGCTTCTAGTTACCCGTAGGGAAACTGGGGTTATTCAATGACAAAAACATAGCTCCCACAGGCTGAATGTACCCCGGGTCAGTGCTCCAGCTCTCTCATACACGGTGTTTCACAAAGCTGGAGCGCACTTGCAACCTATTGGCTGTTGGAGCATGCTAATGGACAGCCCTTAAGGGCAAATAAAACTCGGTATCTACCGTATGTCTGTATTCTGATTTTTGGAGGAGAATTTGATGGCTGGACTGGCAGCCTTGCAAGCTGAAGTGTATCTGGTACTTTCCCCTGCAACATGCCTCATGCTCCTTAATGAAGAAAATGCTTTCAAAGCTTAATTTCAGTGCTGTTAAACTGCTTGCTTTTCTTTTGAAGCTAATACAAAGGAGCCAACTGCATTTTTAGTTTTATTTTTTAAGGCCCAGAAGGAGGAAGGCGAGTGCAGATAAGCAGATGTGTCTAGTTAGTGCTTGTCATTTGTCTTGGTGAGAGCCCTGTGATTCCTGATGTTTCACAGGTCCTGGAGGGAAGGCAACTGTACAAACCCTTTAGTTCATTAAAGAGAGGCCACAATAGTAGAAACCCTGATGCCTATCAAGGCTGGTTTTTATGTGAGTCTCCACCCTATTCACTCTTGTCTCCCTCTTGACACCTCTACTGCTGTCCTTCCCCCTGTAGCTATTAGCAAACCAATTATTAGCACTGCTTTTGAGTGAGGTTTAGGTGGTCAACTGCTGAATTCAGAAGGGTAACAAGGTGTTGAAGCTTTTTCTCTGAGTGCTAGTCTAGGTCTCTTTCCTCAGCCCTATATGTGATTTTTGGGAAGAGATAATTACATACCCACAAAACACCTACTACTTTGTCAAACTCAGCTAAAATTTAGCCAACTGTTGCAAAAAAAAATCTTGGGAAAATTGGTCTGGGAGGACCAACATAGGCAGTGCAGCTAAATAAATCCATTTTTCTCTGGAAACCGGGCTAAAATTGTCTCAGAAAGACGCTGAGAGTTCATCAGTGCAAAGTCTGCATTCTTGGGCAGCAATTAAATATCCTTTCTTGGAAACATCTGAAGGGAATTTCATGGTGTACCTTGGCCAAAGCTGAGTTGACAAAGTCTGTCTTGGTGGAGTATCATGGATTTAGGGACATCCTATTGACACTGGGTGTGTTTTCTTTCTGTTCCCATGTCCTAATCTACAGTTCCTCCTCTGATTTGCACATTTCCAAGTGTGCACACTTTTTTAACATTAAGTATCAAGCTAGACTCATGAAATATTTTTTGGAGTAGACCGGTTTTAAGTAAAATGTGTGCTGAGTGCTCTTCTTCCCTTGGCTGCTAGATGAAGTATTTGGAACAAATCAGAAAGTAGCTTTAAAAATTAAAGACCTCAAAGTCTCTTTTAAAGGATGAAGTGGAAAATATTCAATTGGTTACCCCAGGGAAAAATTAAAAGCTACCATGAGGTCATTCCCAACCGTGAAGGATGAAGAAATCTGTGAAATCTTCTCAGCCAAGAGGGACAACTGTGTCCTGGTGTGCATCCAGCTGCCAGCTGGTAAAGGGAGGTGGTTATCCTGCTCTATTCCACACTGGTGTGGCCCCACCTTGGGCCCTGTGTGCAATTTTCACAGAATCACAGAATCACAGAATAACCAGGTTGGAAGAGACCCACCGGATCATCGAGTCCAACCATTCCTACCAAACACTAAACCATATCCCTCAGCACCTCGTCCACCCGTGCCTTAAACACCTCCAGGGAAGGTGACTCAACCACCTCCCTGGGCAGCCTGTTCCAGTGCCCAATGACCCTTTCTGTAAAGAATATTTTCCTAACGTCTAGCCTAAACCTCCCCTGGCGGAGCTTGAGGCCATTCCCTCTCGTCCTGTCCCCTGTCACTTGGGAGAAGAGGCCAGCACCCTCCTCTCTACAACCTCCTTTCAGGTAGTTGTAGAGAGCAATGAGGTCACCCCTCAGCCTCCTCTTCTCCAGGCTAAACAACCCCAGCTCTCTCAGCCGCTCCTCATAAGGCCTGTTCTCCAGCCCTTTCACCAGCTTTGTTGCTCTTCTCTGGACTCTCTCCAGAGCCTCAACATCCTTCTTGTGGTGAGGGGCCCAGAACTGAACACAGTATTCGAGGAGCGGTCTCACCAGTGCCGAGTACAGAGGGAGGATAACCTCCCTGGACCTGCTGGTCACGCCGTTTCTGATACAAGCCAAGATGCCATTGGCCTTCTTGGCCACCTGGGCACACTGCTGGCTCATATTCAGTCGGCTGTCAACCAACACCCCCAGGTCCCTCTCCTCCAGGCAGCTTTCTAGACAGACTTCTCCTAGTCTGTAGCACTGCTCAGGGTTGTTGTGCCCCAAGTGCAGGACCCGGCATTTGGCCTTGTTAAACCTCATGCCATTGGACTCTGCCCAGCGGTCCAGCCTGTTCAGATCCCTTTGCAGAGCCTCCCGACCCTCCAGCAGATCGACACTTCCACCCAGCTTAGTGTCGTCCGCAAACTTGCTCAGGGTGCACTCGATGCCTTCATCCAGATCATTGATGAAGACATTGAACAGGGCTGGACCCAGCACTGAGCCCTGGGGAACCCCACTTGTCACTGGCCTCCAGCTGGATTTCACACCATTTACCACCACTCTCTGGGCCTGGCCATCCAACCAGTTTTCCACCCAGGAGAGTGCGTGCCTGTCCAGGCCAGAGGCTGACAGTTTCTCAAGCAGAACGCTGTGAGAAACTGTGTCAAAGGCTTTGCTGAAGTCCAGGAAGACCACATCCACAGCCTTTCCCTCATCCAGTAGCCGGGTCACTTTGTCATAGAAGGCGATCAGGTTAGTCTGGCAAGACCTGCCTTTTGTGAACCCATGTTGACTGGGCCTGATCACCCGGTTCTCTTGCATGTGCTTCATGATAGCTCTCAAGATCACCTGCTCCATGACTTTCCCTGGCACTGAGGTCAGACTGACAGGCCTGGAGTTTCCTGGGTCCTCCCTGCGGCCCTTTTTGTAGATGGGCACAACATCAGCCAGCCTCCAGTCCAGTGGGACTTCCCCAGTCTTCCAGGACTGCTGGAAGATGATGGAAAGGGGTTTGGCCAGCACATCCGCCAGCTCCTTCAGTACCCTAGGGTGAATCCCGTCCGGCCCCATAGACTTGTTGCTGTCCAGTCGGGCTAGCAAGGCACTGACCACCTCCTCTTGGATCATGGGAGCCTCATTATGCTCCTCTAGCTCCTGGGTTTGTACACAGACGGAACGACCCTCCTTACAACTAAAGACTGAGGCAAAGAAGGCATTAAGTACCTCAGCCTTTTCCTCATCCCCTGTTACTGTTGTTCCTTCTGTGTCCAATAGGGAGTGTATGGTCTCCCTAGTCCGCCTTTTATTATTTATATATTTGTAGAAAGATTTTTTGTTATCTTTCACTGACTTGGCCAATCCAATTTCTAGCTGAGCCTTAGCCCTTCTGATTTTTTCCCTACACAATCTCACTTCCCTCCTGTAGTCCACCCAAGAGGCCTGTCCCTTCTTCCAGAGGCCATAAACATTTCTCTTCTTCTTGATATCCCTCAAGATCTCTCTATTCAACCAAGCTGGCTTTCTCCCCTGCCGGCTTTTTTTCCGGACCACGGGGATGGCTTTCTCCTGAGCTGCTAGGATTTCCGTTTTGAAGAGCTCCCAGCCCTCCTGGGCTCCCTTGCCCTTGAGTACTGTCTCCCATGAGACTTCACCAACCAGCCTGCTGAAGAGATCAAAGTCTGCCCTCTGGAAATTTAATGTTACCGTCTTGCTAACCACCCTCTTCACTTCACCTAGAACAGAAAATTTTATAATCTCATGGTCGCTTAGTCCTAGGCGTCCACCTACCGCCACATCCCCTACAAGGCCTTCTCTGTTCACCAACAGGAGGTCCAGGAGGGCACCTTCCCTGGTTGGTTCATTCACCAACTGTGCAAGGAAGTTGTCTCCCACGCACTCCAGGAACCTTCTAGACTGCTTCCTTTCTGCTGTGTTGTACACCCAGCAGATATCAGGCAGATTGAAGTCTCCCACCAGAACGAGAGGCATCGATCTAGAGATTGACCGCAGCTGTTTATAGAAGAGCTCATCTGCTGCTTCTCCTTGGTTGGGAGGTCTGTAACAGACTCCCATCACAAAATCTACCTTCTGGTGGGCTCCTCTGATTTTGACCCACAGGCACTCAACCTCCTGATCGCCACAATCCATCTCAGTGATGTCCAAGTCCTCCCTTACAAAGAGGGCTACCCCACCTCCTCTCCTACCCTTCCTGTCCCGCCTGAAAAGCTTATACCCCACCATAGCCGTACTCCAGTTATATGAGTCGTCCCACCACGTTTCCGTGATGGCAACGACATCATAGGCCCCTTGCCCTACGACAGCTTCCAGTTCTTCCTTGTTATTCCCCATGCTGCGTGCATTGGTGTAAATGCACTTCAGCTGAGCTGCCGAGCCTTCAGCCCTCCTAGAGGGAACAGGGTTCGTTCCCAACTGCCTGGTAACTGGAGTAGTTAACACCAGAGTGCCTGCATCTCCCTTAGCACCCCGAGGTGTGTTCTCCCCTACTTTTTGTGCGGTGAGGTACTGGTGGTCCTCGCCCGCGCACCCTCTCCCAATCACCAATTCCCCACATCCAGGCTCGTTCCTGTCTAGCCTGGGCTCAACCCCCTCCCCCTTCACATCTAGTTTAAAGCTCGATTTATGAGCTTGGCTAGGTTTCTGGCAAGGGCTTTAGCCCCCCTGGGGGGGGGGGGCGCCCTTAGCGAGAAAGCCTGGGGGTGCGTGAGCCCCCCCATGATCAAAAAAGCCAAAGCCCCTCTCCTCGCACCAGGCTCGGAGCCAGGTATTAATCGAATTCTTCATCCTGGCTTCCCCCTCCTCTCTATTTAGCATTGGGATGGAGCAGAATACTACTTGTGCCCCAGAGCCCTCCATCATTCTCCCAATGGCCCTGAAGCCATTCTTGATGGCTTTGGCCTTTTTATTTGTTAGGTCGTCAATACCAGTTTGGACTACTATCAGAGGATAGTAGTCTGTCTCGTGGACCAGGGAAGGAAGTTTTCTAGCTACCTCCTTCCCTGATGCACCCGGTAAGCAGCAGACCTCTCTGTGGAGCGGGTCCGGTCTGCAAATGGGTCCCTCCGTTCCTTTTAGGAGGGAGTCCCTTACAACAATCACCCTCCTCTTCTTCTTGATGGAGGATGTTTTTATCTTTTTCTGAGAATGGTGCAGCCTAGGGAAGGATTCTAGGCTGAGGGAAATGATAAAAATGAGATCTAAAGCTACTGGAGAGCATCCAGACGAGGCCACAAAGTTGGTGAAGTGTTTAGGGGGGCAAACTGTAGGAGGAGTGGCTGAAGTCACTTGGTCTGTTCAGCCTGGAGAAAAGGAGAGTGAGGGGAGACCTCATCGCAGTCGACAGCTTCGTCACAAGGGAAGGAGGAGGAGCTTGATGATCCTTTTGGTCGCTTCCAACTCAGGACATTCTGTGATTCTATGATCATGCTAAACCCACCCTTGAACTGAGCTGGAGAACTGTGTATCAGTGGAAAACTGTGTGAGTTGAGGACTGCAGCCTAGTGAGAGTTTTGCTAAAGGTTAGTACAGAAGTGTTAAGATTTCTGTGCTTGGACTTGAGCCTGGAAATTGCATCCTAGCTATATGAATCGCCACCAAAGGGGCGTACATCTAATAATTCTGTGCCATAAAAGGATAAGCATGTTCTGATAAAGGCTTTCTGTGTTCTCTAGTGCAGAGCTTTGCTTGCAAATTTGCTCTCAGATGGTGCAACAGCAGGCAAAATGGGATTAAAATTAAAATAAAACAAAATGTAATTTTAACAAATTAAAATCCAAAAAGGGCAGTGTCAGCTTTGTGAGCAAATCTAGTACAGAATACTGTACCCACATGATCATACTGGACACTGGCCTTTTCAATAGCACATATTAAGCATCTTATGCCTGATTTCTGTGATTACAGCAGCCGGCACCCGCGTAAGGTTGTTATTGAGTATATACCAAGGCTGTGCCCGAGGACACGCAAACCTCCTCTGTTTCTGTCAGCTCTTGGAGTTGCTGAAAAAAAATCAAGACACTCCAAAATAAGAAGGTGTTATCTTTGGAAATGTGGCTCTGAAACGTCACACCTGGGAATACAAATCTGGGATGATGAAAGGTTTCTGAAGGTTCATGGAGGATGTTATGAAGAGATGGTCTCCATTGCTTTTTTCCACCCCCCACAGAAGTTTCCTCTGTGTTTTCTTCTGAGTGCTGACCTTGGCAGGAGGCAGGATCCCAACCTTGAACAGGCATCAGGCAGGGGTCTGGTGTAGGGGGTACTTGCCATGTTTCTGTCTCACCTGTTCACAGTTCTGAGAATGCGAGTGTAATTGGGAGGATATGTTTTTAATTGTGTTTTTTTCTGAAGCTCTAGGATATAAGCAAATTAACTTTGATCTCTGGCTGCTAAATGAAAGGCTTTTGTCTGGATCAGGTGGAAAAAGTTCCCTTAAATAACTAGGATAAAGAAAAACACAAGGTTGATGAGGGCTAATAATACTTCAGTGGCATAGAAACAATAAACCCTCAATGCAAGCTTAGGGTAAGGAGAGCTTTCTGAATGTTGTGGTGTGAGCTGGTTTGCCATGTGAGACCGAGCCTGAGTGCAAAAGCTGAAATGGCAATTGCAAAAACAGTTACTGGTGATGATTATTGGAGTATGAGCCATATTTCTGCTTTTTATGAGAAAATGTGAAGCAATGTCAGAACTTCTTTGTTATGGACAGGTACGTTTTGCCATCCTGGTCCTATGCAAGGTGGTGAATGGTTGTATCCTCACATCCCTGGGCTGCTTGTTCACCTGTGTAATCAGCTCTTCCTCTTCCTTGGCTGCTTTAGTTCTTTTTTTTTCTACTTGCTTGTATCAGTGTTCACAAATTGGTTCAGCAAAGTGCGTGTGTTGATGTCACTGATGCTTAATTAATGCTCTTGGTTGCTAGAAGATAGATGGAACTGAGGCAAATGTGTTGGCTCCTGCTGAGTATGCAGTTTGGTTTAAGGAGCACTTAGAGGATGAGTATGTGTTTGCATATAAGATTTCTAACTAGATGGATGGTATAGATCAGGACATGAAAAAGGATATTGAAGGACGTGGATCTGTTGGAGTGAGTCCAGAGGAGGCCACAGAGATGATCTGAGGGCTGGAGCACCTCCTGTACAAGGACACACTGAGAGAGTTGGGGTTGTTCAGCCTGGAGAAGAAAAGGCTCCAGGGAGACTGGAATCTCCAGTTTCCAGTGCTGAAAGGGGCTCCAGGAAAGCTGGGGAGGGGCTCTGGATCAGGGAGGGCAGGGACAGAACAAGGGGGAATGGTTTTCAGCTGAAAGAGGGGAGACTGAGATGAGATCTTAGGGAGAAGTGTTTTGCTGTGAGGGTGGGGAGGCCCTGGCCCAGGTTTCCCAGAGCAGGGGTGGCTGCCCCATCCCTGGAGGGGTTCCAGGCCAAGCTGGATGGGGCTTGGAGCAACTGATCCAGTGGGAGGTGTCCCTGCCCATGGGAGGGGTGGGACTGGATGGGCTTTAAGGTCCCTTGCACCTGAAACTGTTCTGTGGTTCTATGAAAAATCAAGTTCTTTTCTGAGTTATTTAAGAAAGTACAATTTCAATGGGCAATCTAGCAAGAGCTGAATATTTTTAAGGACTTCTAGAAGTATTTCAAGAAGTGACTCCTTAAGAGCTATTTCATTTTTCAGTGTGTCTGGATGTAAGCAAAGCCCTGTTTTCACTAGCATGCTGCCATTGTCTTCCCAAGTAGAATTAAATGAGATGAGCCTGATATGAAATGGAAATGCGTACCAGGGAAATAGTCATAAGACAGTGGTTATGGAGGAATTTTTGAAGACGTCGGATGAAATTTGTCTTTAATGAAATTTTCTTTAGCCTTGGTTTTACTTGACCAAAACTAAAAGTTTCTTTCTACCCTCCTTATCTTTTTTTTTTAATCAGGAAAACACTTCTTATTAACAAAGAAAGGTGCTCCATGATGGCAGATGGTCTCACTTACCGACTATACGTCAGCTACACAGATAAAAATGCTTTAAGGCAAAGGATACTTTGTTGTACTTGAGAAATGCCTGCTTAGTGATTTCACTTAGTATGCTACTACACAGCAATTGGGTGGAAAACTGGTTGGATGGCCGGGCCCAGAGAGTGGTGGTAAATGGTGTGAAATCCAGCTGGAGGCCAGTGACAAGTGGGGTTCCCCAGGGCTCAGTGCTGGGTCCAGCCCTGTTCAATGTCTTCATCAATGATCTGGATGAAGGCATCGAGTGCACCCTGAGCAAGTTTGCGGACGACACTAAGCTGGGTGGAAGTGTCGATCTGCTGGAGGGTCGGGAGGCTCTGCAAAGGGATCTGAACAGGCCGGACCGCTGGGCAGAGTCCAATGGCATGAGGTTTAACAAGGCCAAATGCCGGGTCCTGCACTTGGGGCACAACAACCCTATGCAGTGCTACAGACTGGGAGAAGTCTGTCTAGAAAGCTGCCTGGAGGAGAGGGACCTGGGGGTGTTGGTTGACAGCCGACTGAATATGAGCCAGCAGTGTGCCCAGGTGGCCAAGAAGGCCAATGGCATCTTGGCTTGTATCAGAAACGGCGTGACCAGCAGGTCCAGGGAGGTTATCCTCCCTCTGTACTCGGCACTGGTGAGACCGCTCCTCGAATACTGTGTTCAGTTCTGGGCCCCTCACAATAAGAAGGATGTTGAGGCTCTGGAGAGAGTCCAGAGAAGAGCAACAAAGCTGGTGAAAGGGCTGGAGAACAGGCCTTATGAGGAGCAGCTGAGAGAGCTGGGGGTGTTTAGCCTGGAGAAGAGGAGGCTGAGGGGTGACCTCATTGCTCTCTACAACTACCTGAAAGGAGGTTGTAGAGAGGAGGGTGCTGGCCTCTTCTCCCAAGTGACAGGGGAGAGGACGAGAGGGAATGGCCTCAAGCTCCGCCAGGGGAGGTTTAGGCTAGACGTTAGGAAAAAATTCTTTACAGAAAGGGTCATTGGGCACTGGAACAGGCTGCCCAGGGAGGTGGTTGAGTCACCTTCCCTGGAGGTGTTTAAGGCACGGGTGGACGAGGTGCTGAGGGATATGGTTTAGTGTTTGGTA
The DNA here is from genome assembly GCF_032191515.1 of Phaenicophaeus curvirostris. Taxonomy (NCBI): domain Eukaryota; kingdom Metazoa; phylum Chordata; class Aves; order Cuculiformes; family Cuculidae; genus Phaenicophaeus; species Phaenicophaeus curvirostris. Next base: position 1,198,981 of record NC_091402.1, on the reverse strand, counting down.
GGAATGGTTGGACTCGATGATCCGGTGGGTCTCTTCCAACCTGGTTATTCTGTGATTCTGTGATTCTGTGAAATAGCAGTGAGGGCACATTTGTGAAAGTCTTGGCTCCTATCCAGGCTGCAAATGAGCATGAGATCAGTGGAACGAGATGTTATTTTTCCCAGTTTGGTGTGCTCACCCCTGCTAGCAGGTATGAGGTTCAGTTCACATCCATTTAATTAAGGTACTTATGTTATACTAGTGGGGAAGGAAAGTTGTTTTCAGGTCAGAAAGAATTTATTAAGAACAAGAAAATCAAGTTACCAAGTAAGATGGGCTAAATCAAAAGCTTTTATTGAAGCCTCTGTACATAAGGAGTGTGGGTAATGATGAACTTGAATCTTAACCATCTCCTGGCTTTCTATTTGCAGGAAACAAGTTGTATGTGACTTTGACACTGTTTTTTTTGCTATATGAGGTTTTAATATAGAAAGGGAAAGGTACTAACAAGGTACTTTGCAGGTCAAGTGGTTCCAGCTGGGGCAAATGGATCACATTTGAAAACCCTAAATCCAGTATTACAGACTTTGAACACCCTGTGAAGAGACCTCAGTTGTCACATAGGTGTCCTTCTGGGTTGGTTGCTCTAGTGGTCTGCACGGCAGGGACCAAGGACATTGGCCTGGACGTGTGCCTTTGAAGCACCAGACAAAGCTCAGTATGCCACTCTTCTGGAGATGTATTTAAGTTTTGCTTGTAGTGAACCTCGAACCTATTAAGCTAACATCAGGTTTTGAATTGCCTTGGTTGAGCTGGTACAGACCTCTGTGTGTGTTTACACTCATAAATCAATTGAAACACTGTGGGAACATTCTACAGAGAACAAGGCCCAGATGCTGTGAGATTGTTTAATACTGAACAACTATAACAAGGCCTTGAAACAGAGAGCCAAACGATAAACAGGGGCCAGCTGGGAGGAATGCAGCAGCTAGTTCAGTGGGAACAAGCACCAGCTGAAAGAAAAATAATTAAAGAGAACTATCAACATAGTTAATTTTAGTGTAACTTGGTTTCTTAGCATGTGCAGTAGTTTAGTCAATAATATGTTAGTAATAGCCTTATGGACATCTACCTTTAACCAGGAATACACTGTGGATACCCTCGTGGGCACCCAGTTATGTAACCGAAAAGGGTTTATAAAGAAATAGCTAAGCTCAATAAAGTGAACACTCACTCATCATATTGATCTCTGTGTTTGATTCCGTGATGCTCCCATCAACAAAATGCAAGCTGCATCATCTTAGTGAAATCCGCAGGAAAGCAACGCAGTATTGCCCCCACCCCTCCCAGCACTTCACCAGCCTTCCCCTTAAACAAAAACAAGACCAAGAGGAAACAATTCTTGGTGACCCTTTGCAGATTCCCTGGGATGTGGCGCGTTGCTCCAGCACTGGCCGTTCGGTTGTGCTGCAGCTGCTCACGCATTCCCTGAATGTGGACTCAGGATGGAGAAGAGCTGGTGGCAGCAGCTGGTGAGGGGTCCTGTCTATGCCTCTCTGCCTCCAGCTCAAGCTTCCTCAGCAGAGAAACAGGACCTGCTGCTGTGGGGCTGCTGTGGGTCTCCTGTTGGTCCTCCAAAGCATCCCTCACCTTGTTTTCTTCCCATCTTGTTTTAAGAGACCACAGGGTGTTAATTGCTTCTTCTCAGATGTGACCGTGTCAGCTTTGCCTTGGGCAGAGCCAAGTGTGGATTACCTTTCTTCTCTGAATCCTAGTGCTTTCACTTCAAGTCTCTTGTAAATCCAGTTTTGATTCAGTGATTTTTGTCCTTATGGGATCTTTCTGGATGGAAAGAGGGAAAACAAGCCTTTCTTCTCTCTGCTATGCTCCGTTAACTTAAACCTCCCTGCATGGAGTTCTCTCAGTCCCCTTTGCAGACTGTGTGATTTCCTATGGCTCCTAGAAGGGAGAAGCAAATGCTTCAAAATTCAGACTACAGTGTGATCAGTCCTGGAGAGAAGAGAGAAAGGACGATTGTTTGCTCCTGCTCCCATCTGCAGAGACTCCATGTGGCTAACCAGAGCAATGGGGACCCTAGATTTTTGGTTTAGTGGGTTTTCAGGTTGTTTTTTTTATTCTTAGAGTTGTATCAGCCAAGGCAGTCTGGGAAGAACAAACACAGCCACAACAAATTATTAAACCTTTAAACCGTGATTTAAACCTTTAAACTTACTCCTCTGCCTGCCTCCAAGAGCCTGGCAGAGCCCGGGGTGCAACTCTGCTGAATGCTGGTGTGCGCAGGGAGAAGACAAGAGCAAGAGGAGTCTGTGAAAGGCATCATTGTGCACTCCTCTTGCTCAACTAGGAAAGGAGTACAAGGAGAGGAAATTTCTTATTGCAAGCTTCTGTGTAAGTAGTGGCTCAGCAGGGAGGAATCCTAGTGTCGAACAGCACTGCAGTTTGTTATTTTGCGGGTATATTATTTGTCAAGAGTTTTTTTTTTTTTGTTCCTCTGTTAATCCTAATTACATAAATAATAACTGTGGAAAAGGACATCAAGTACACAGTAATCTTGCATTCACCTAGGTCTCTAGGGCTGGAATTCCTACAGCTGTTAAGCAGCTGCAATGTCTCCTCAGTTCTTGTGGTGCTCAGCTATGGGATGGGATAATGATAATTTAATAATGCACATAAGCCTATACTGACATGGCTTTGCAGCTCCTGTTCTCCTGCCTTATAAAAATACAGGGAAACAATCACATAGAGAAAGAAGAAACGGCTCATATGATGTGTGCAGCTTGTATATTCTTCAGAAAGCATTCAAAAAATCGTGCAACGCAAGGAAAGGAGAAAGGCTTGTAGCACAGATACAAAGATTGAATTGTATTAATTCTCAGACAGAAATTTGGCAAATTGGGCAGATGAACATGGACACGAGCTGGAGGAATCTCTGCAGAAAGTGGCAGCATCTCCAGCAGCGAGAACATGGAAGGGTCGAAGAGCTGAAGGAAAGATGAGTTCACTTTGCCAAGTACTTGAAATATCAGCCACGTTGGTAGCAATACTGAAGGAGAGCTGCTGTGAACTGCAAAGGAAATCTTCTGCCTTTCAGCAGTGTTAAATACGCAACTGGAATTAATAGAGGATGGATGTTATATTGTTTAGAAGGAAAAATAAACAGACTTGTTTTCAGATGTGGGACTGTTGAAAAATCCTCATCCAGACTGAAATGCACTTTCATCTTTATTATTCCAAACTACCTGGGATACCCCTGACAGCACTTGCTTGAGCAAATTTCTGATTGCATCCTCTCTTTAACCATTTCTGTATCATGTAAGAAAGTCTCCTAGTCAGTAGGTTGTATTTCCCTAGCTTAATCGGCTCCTGATTTGAAGAAATCAGGAGCTCCTCCTTGCAGCTCCTCCTAATCTTTAGGTACTGCCAATACAGGCTTTTAAGCAATAGTTTCACTTACACAGTTCTGACCCTAAGCAGTATCTCCTGATGATTAACACTTTTCTATAGAGCAGCAGTAGAACGGTTTATTAGCACCATGGGATCTGTGCATTCCCCAGTTCCTAATCACATGTGACTTAGGAGGTTCTTCCGTCTGCAGTTTTTCACAGACAAAATTTCATATAATCCCAGTGGAGAATAAGTAGAGGGGAAAATCACATTCCAAAGGCTGCTTTCAGTAGTGTTTTGCACTTCTCTTCAGTTTGCGAAAATATACAATATTGCTTTGATGGTTGAAAGGACTCCACGCTTTTCTGCTTTTGATATAAAATCAGGGGTCCAAATTTAGAACATTTTTTTCCCCCGTGTGTTCTCAGTTTTATAACAAGCAGGAGTTTAGGGCTTTAGTGTTATTACTTGCATAGTATTTCATCTTGCCCTCTACCTAGACTTTTCCATTCCCTAGGAACTGAGAATGATAGAATCATAGAATCACCCGGTTGGAAAAGACCCACAGGATCATCAAATCCAACCACTCCTATCAATCACTAAACCACGTCCCTCAGTGCCGAGTCCACCATAAGGCCTGTTCTCCAGCCCCTTCAGCAGCCTCGTTGCTCTTCTCTGGACTCGCTCCAGAGCCTCAACATCCTTCTTGTGGTGAGGGGCCCAGAACTGAACACAGGATTCCAGGAGCGGTCTCACCAGTGCTGAGTCCAGAGGGAGAAGAACCTCCCTGGACCTGCTGGTCACGCCGTTTCTGATCCAAGCCAAGATGCCATTGGCCTTCTTGGCCACCTGGGCCACTGCTGGCTCATGTTCAGTCGCTGTCAACCAACACCCCCAGGTCCTTCTCCTCCAGGCAGTTTCCAGCCAGACTTCTCCTAGTCTGGAGCTGCTCAGGGTTGTTGTGCCCCAAGTGCAGGACCCAGTATTTAGCCTTGACAAACCTCATGCCGTCGGTCTCAGCCCAGTGGTCCAGCCTGTTCGGATCCCTTTGGAGCCTCCCGACCCTCCAGCAGATCGACGCTTCCACCCAGCTTAGTGTCGTCTGCAAACTTGCTAAGGGTGCACTCGATGCCTTCATCCAGGTCATTGATAAAGACATTGAACAGGGCTGGACCCAGCACTGAGCCCTGGGGACACCACTTGTCACTGGCCTCCAGCTGGAGTTAACTCCATCTCCCACCACTCTCTGGGCCCTCCATCCAACCAGTGTTCCACCCAGGAGAGCGTGCGCCTGTCCAGGCCAGAGGCTGACAGCTTCCTAAGCAGAATGCTGTGGGAAACTGTGTCATGGGCTCTACTGAAAAGTAAAAAATATATAAGAAAAGCTTTAGAAAGTCTGTAGATGTAGGAATCAGTGATAGCAAGGTTGACCTGTTGGATACTTTTGACTTGGGGTTCTTGAACTGACCTTGGGTTGTAAGAGTGGGAAGCTGAACAAAGAGGTGAACATCAGAGATGCAAATCAGGGTGGAGACAGCGCTTACAGGCAGCGTGTGGGGTTTCGGAGGACAGCCAACCAAATGTTGCTGCTGGTGATTGTGAGCGCGTGGACAATAGGCCTGGGCCAATGAGGACAGATGAGCAAAGGTATATAAACCTGTAAGTTCCAACAATAAAAGTCTCCACTTTTACATCTATCTGGAGTCCGTCTCAGCGTTTCATTCCCACAAAATGGTGACCCTGATTTGATGGGGTATTCAACGCGATCAGCGTCCAGCAGGAATCTCAGCTCCGACAGGGTCATCGGCAGGACCGACTGACTCCTCACACGTTCCTGGGCATCACCGTCAAGACGACAAGTGAGGAGCTGAGTAATCATGGGGCAGGGTGCATCAACAGAGCAAGAGGCAATAGTTAAGTTACTGCTCCCAATTCCTTCGAAGAGGAATCAAATATGATGAGACTAATATACACATTTTGCTGAAATGGCTTCGTAACAATGGAGCCCCGTTGGATGGTGCCCTAGTATTCCGACCAAAAACATGGACAGAAACGGGCAATTTAATCTGGGAGGCGGCTTCTTGTGGTGATGCTAATGCTACCTCTATGATGATGACTTGGCGTTTAGTTAAGGACACAATTGCTGCTTGGGATGCCAAAAAGGCTGCAAGCGATTCCAACTCTAACGACGTATCAGGGACAGAACAACCTTTAATTGATCTAACTGAACAGACGCCGTGTGTCACCTGTGCTTGTGCCCCCTAATTTTAGCCCCTCAGAGTCGACACCCAAAAATCCTGCCCGTAACTGGGAGAAGATAAAGCGTGATGCATTAGCAGATGGCCATGCTCTTCCCTCTGCATTCCCAGTTATCGTACGCCAGAATGCACCCAATGAGTGGACTCCTTTTAACTGGGATGTGATAAAGGAGCTGAGGAAAACTGTTACCACGTGGGGACTCACCTCTCCCTACGCTCAATCCCTTTTGGAGAATGTACTGTCAGGCAATACAATTACACCTTTTGACTGTAAACAGCTCGCTAGAATGATCCTGACACCTGCACAAAAATTATTACGGCAACAAAAGTGGGGAGTGTTTTGTGAAGCGGCAGCCTTGCAAAACCTCGACCAGCCAAGCACCTCTGCTGCAGAGCTGGCTCTGGCTCGGGGTGCAGGCCGGGCCCGCAGGCGGCGCCGGACCCGCTGCCGCTTGGCAAGAACTACACCATGCAAGTGAACAAAACACTGCAGACCGTCCTCACCCGGCTCTTCCCTGGATATGGCAATGGACTGTGACTCCGTAAAGCACTTCTAATTTTCTTTTGTTCAAACTTAACGTGGGAAACAGAGCAACCTGTATGGATGGACCAATGGCCCATATCAACAGAAAAATTAGCCGCCCTAGAACAGTTGATAGCAGAACAAGAAGAACAAGGACACATTATCCCTTCAACCAGCCCTTGGAACACACCTGTGTTTGTAATCAAAAAGAAATCAGGCAAGTGGAGGCTCATACACGACCTCCGAGCAATCAACAATATTTTGGAAGATATGGGACCACTTCAGCCTGGTCTTCCATCACCGATAATGATACCAAAACAATGGGACATAATTATTCTTGATTTAAAGGACTGTTTTTTTCACTATTCCATTACATCCAAAGGATAGTAAAAGATTTGCATTTTCAACAATCAATAGAAGTCGACCACAGCGCCGTTATCAATGGACTGTGCTGCCACAAGGAATGAAAAACTCTCCAACCATCTGTCGAGCATACGTGGCACTAGCTCTGCAACCTTTTCAACAAAAATATCCGCAATTAATATGTTACCATTACATGGATGACATCCTCATTGCAGGGCAAGATATAGAAACACTCATGGCCAGTATGCATGATCTTAGAGCCTTTTGGCAAAACCGAGGATTGCAAATTGCACCAGAAAAAATCCAAACAATGGCACCCTGGAAATATCTCAGAAATGTTATTTTTGACCATTCTGTCCAACCACAGCAAGTTCAGCTGAACAAAAATGTCAAGACTCTAAATGATGTTCAGCAACTTGTCGGGAACATCAACTGGATACGTACTACAGTAGGAATTTCAAATGAGTTAATGCAACCTTTATTTGAATTATTATAAGGATCTACAGAACTTACAGCACCACAAGAGCTGACAGCCGAAGCGCATAAAGCAATTGAACAACTTATCTCCCAGTGACAAGTTTATCGATACGACCCTAATTTACCATTTAACATATATTTATGTAATCAACCCTCACAACCAATAGCTATTATTGGTCAGTGGGATCAACATCGATCGGACCCTCTTCGAATAATTGAATGGATCTTTTTACCACACCAACCACACAAAACTTTAGTCACTCACATAGACATGTTTGCTCTTTTAATAAAAAAGGGATGAACTCGACTTATGGAACTCAGTGCACAAAGCCCAGCAACAATATATTTGCCAATAACAACAGATTATTTGCAATGGAGCATTCAAAACAGCTTTGAATTACAGGCATCGCTAGAAGATTTTATCGGACAAGTAAACAACCATTTACCCTCTCATAAATTATTTACCTTTTGTCAACAAATCGAGATTTTTGAAAAACCGTTGTGTCAAGACCAGCCAGTCCAAGGCTTAACTGTCTTTACAGATGGTTCAGGGAAAACAGGCCAGGCAGTGGTTACTTGGTATAGTGATAACACCTGGCATGAAAAAATGACTACAACTGAAGGATGACCACAACTGGCAGAATTGGCAGCTGTCATTTTAGCTTTTGAAACGTGGCAACAGATACCACTTAATGTGGTATCAGATTCTATTTATGTTGTTGGTTTAGTTCGACGAATGGAAAGAGCATATCTGAAACATGTATTATCTGAATCATTGCTTTTGTTGTTAAAACATTTGTGGCTTTTGTTGAGCTGTAGGAAACATGTTTATTGTATTTTACATACTCGCAGTCATACCTCACTGCCAGGATTTGCTGCAGAAGGAAACATGAGAGCAGATAAATTAGCAAATGTAATTGGAATATCCACAACTACACCACTGCCCAATTCAATTGAGCAAGCAAAACTCTCTCATGATTTTTTCCACCAGTCAGCTAAGGCTTTACACAAACAATTTAATTTAACTCATAAAGCAGCAAAACAAATTGTCCAGTCCTGTGCAGATTGTCAACCTTTTCAATCTCACTCTCATTCTGCAACAAACCCTCAAGGTATTCAAGCATGAGAACTATGGCAAACGGATGTGACACATGTAACAATGTTTGGGAGACTGAAATATGTTCACGTCTCCATTGACACATACTCAGCTATGATGTGGGCAACCGCAAATGCAGGCAAAAAAGGTTGCCATGTACAAGCCCATTTTCGTGCTGCCTTTGCAGCTGGATGTTCAAGCTTAAAATACAATTGTATAAAATAAATTGAGTCCTCTTATTGAAAAATGGCATAATTATGGCTTTTTAGAGCAGGACAAAATACACTATTCTAAAAAATAACAAGCATGACAAGCAAGAAGTGAGAGGGAAAAACTGTAACTGGACAACACTTAAAGGAATGCTGACTAAACCATCAGCAAGAGATTTTTTTTTTTTTTTGTCTTAAGTACTGTGGTTTCAACACGTGATACAAAACCCTGCACAGAACAAAAGAAACGAGGAAGACAGCAAGGAAGAGAAGAACTCACCAGGAGAGTAGAGGGGAAAAATAAAAAGAAGGAAAGGTGAAATAATAGCTGAGCATTATTATCCAGGAATTGAATACATTTCCCAACGTTCTCTTGAAGACTCTGATTAAGGCTTTGTTGTATGTTAGATTTATGCTTGAACAGTGCTTATGGTGGGATTTCATGAAGCACATATGCCCTACAGCTCAGTTATCAGCCTACAAGTGCTTTCCTATTTAAACTTATTGAACTAGAGTATAGAGCACAGTAACTTGGGAAGTAAAGTGTCCAGGTGTTTTGTTTAACTTGCATCTGTTGGTGTTCCCTTTCAAGATTTAATTTGGGGGCTGGAAATATTTTAACTATTACCTGATTTGATCTTTAAGATCTATGCAGGCAAGAAGAGAAAGAAGTTCTTCTGTTTTTTTCCCTTTACTGTTCTGGAAGTGATTAGAAATACTGTGTTTATGAAGTGCATGGACATTTCAAAATCAAGGCAGGACAGTATGTTACCATGTAGTTCCAAAAGTATATGCTTATCACACTTCTGTTATTCATCCTCCAAGTTGCAGTCTCAGATCATCTTGTCTAGTTCTCTTGCTTTGGCTTTTTATACCTTGCAGGGACTTAAATCGTGAGCTCAGAAGTGCTGGTTCAACCTGAGGGTGAGGGAGCAGTAAGTCAGTACTGGGAATTGGAAAGGCTACAATTCCTCAAATATTTTGTATACATTTAGTTCATAGCTTCACTCAAAGACATATTCAAAGCCTTGAAGAAATAGGCAAGAGAGACCAGGTCTTCAGTGATGTTTCAGCACCTAATCCTACAGGAATATAATGAGAATGTTGGTCCCTATTTTTAATGTTATGTGTTGAGCTCTAAGTCACTCAGAAAGGTTTTTAACATGGAAAGACATTCTTTGTGTTTTAAGTGCCAGATGTACAGAATTTCTCAGCAGTCTTTTGCTTTTCTCAGCAAAAAAAATACGATATTCATTGAGTATGGCTGTCTGCCCATCTACATATATTTGTTCCTCCTCTAAGTTATAGAAAAATATTATTTACTGTGTTGTTTGTAAAATGTAAGAGCTAACATGCCAGAAGCTTTTCATGCCAGAATTTTCAACAATTTCTTTGTTCAACAGTAGTTTAATCAGAAAATGTATGCCTTATTAAATAGGTTTTTCTTCTTTTCTTTTCCCAATAAAGTCAAATGATAGTGTTCAATTTTCAGTTTATCAGTTCTCGAAGAAAATTTTTGATCATGTTACCTTTTTTTTTTTAAGGCAAGAAGTACCAGCTTCCATTTGATCAGCTTGCTTGTGCTGCTTCCAGAATGATGCAGGAGAAAGGAGACTGTATGTGTGTGAATGACAAAGGAGAACAGAGAACAGCTATAGAGGGAAAAATTTAAAGCCATGTAAATCAACTAGAATTTGTAATAGTACATAAACTGGTAATATGCGCTTTCCCTTGCCATAGATAACAGTTAATTGTTACTATTCTTGCAAGTTCAGAAGTCTGCAATAGAGATATTGCAGATATACAATACCAGCTGTGGAGGTTGTTCCATCTATTTGTCTCTGCCAAACAATACTCCACATCTCTTAAGCCAATTTTGATCATGATATTATCAAAAACATATGAAAATGTTTTGAAATATATTATTTTAAAACTCAGATGGCACAGGAAATTGAAGGATGCTACGTGAAACAAGAAAACTGCATCCGGGCTTCTTCATAAAATATACATTTGAGACGTTATTCAGAGCTTCTAAGAAAAAATGATTACGGAAAGCAAGTCAAGCTTACAGGCCTTTTCTGATACAATTAGTTACACAATATAATTAGAACAGAGATACTAACTTTGATAAGCTGATACTGTATAAACCCAGTTTCTGTTCCCATGTTTGTCACCACCCCCTCAAAAAAAAAAATAAAAATCTGAGCTTCTGTCTCTGCCTGTTCTTCCTCTCTGCCTGGCTGCCAGTAATGGAACTAACCCTCAGGTCAGCACTGGGGCCAGGGTTTTACATTGACAGTTCTAGTTCACCTCTTCAAGTCAGTTTACTGTTGGTTTCCTATTATACTATATATCGATGCTATTTTTATGGCTTCCTTCATTTTACTGGTGCTGTGGTATCTGCACTTTTGCCTAAGCATCGTGAAAGGTCAGGGTTAAACTGAATATTATAAAGAAAAATCAGAGAAAATTCTGTAAATAAACTTTAAAGCACTCAAAGACTGATGTTGCTTAATCACAAGCTTAATCACTACCCACAAGAGCACCAGCTTCTCTGACAGAAAGGATGTTTAATCTTAAGCCTATTCTCAGAATTCATCTTTACCTAAGGAGCTGCTATCAGACTCTTGTATGGTACAACCAAGAGTCCTATATGACTGAAAAGTATCATATCATAGATTAAAAGACTCACAAAGTGCTTTGGTTGGAAGGGACCTTTACAGGTCATCTAGTCCAAGCCCCTGCCGAAGCAGAGACATCTTTATCTAGATCAGGTTGCTCAGAGCCCCATCCAACCTGACCTTGAATATTTCCAAGTATGGGACTTCTACTGCCTCCCTGGGCAACCTGTTCCAGTGTTTCACCACTTTCACTGTAAAAAATTTCAGTCTAAATCTATCCTTCCTTAGTTTAAAACCATTCCCCCTCCTTGTCCTATCACTTCACCCCCTGATAAAGAGCCCGTCCCCATCTTTCCTCCTGTAAGCCCTCTTTAAGTACTTGAAGGCTGCTATAAGGTGTCCCTAGAGCCTTCTCTTCTCCAGGCTGTAATGTGAAACATCAGTATCAATTCCTGTAAAAACAAACAGGCAGTTTACAAAAACACTCACCCAAGATTTGCAGTGTTTCTAGATCAGAAGAGTTTCAGATTTCCTGGATGAACCTCAGAAACACAATTCTGTGTTTCTACATCACTGGACTTCTTGATTTAATCCACTTTAGCAGAGACCTTTACGAAGCAGTAGACAGTTATTAAAGTAATCGGGTCCAGAGAACGGTCCCAGTTTTGAGAGTGTCCAAATCCCCCAAATCACCATCCCCTCTGCAGGAGCTACAGCCACACTAAAGGACCAAATCCTTATTTATATGCAATAAGACATTTTAAAGGTCTGGACACAGTGAAAACTACTTGATCAATTAAGATTTAAAATTAAGCAGTTACTAGGTCTCTGAAATTGTCACAAAATTGCATGTTAATTTTTAAAACTAGTGTTAAAAAAGATCAGTCATCATGTAGTGGACATGACAGAAGCTATTTAAGTTAGCTTTTCTTTTTATTTATAACAGATGTAGAAACCACTCTGGACATTACAAAGAAGTTAATCTTCTTCTATTAAATGTTAAATGTGTAGTTAGAATTTATGTCAAAATATGCTGTGGTGTTCTATTTTGAAACACAAGCTAAATTTACTCTGATTTGAGCTAACGCACATGCCTGAAAATCCTTTGAATACAAAAAAGTGTAGAACTTGGTTTAAGACATTCCCTCAGATTGGTTACAGGTTTCATTGGTTTATTTTTTCCATTTGTTTTAATTGTTACTATTTGCCTATTATTGCTGCAGATATTGACTTAGAAGTCCCAGAGAGTAAAATTATTTGGTTATTGTAGACTTCCTTCTGACTGTTAACACACACTGTTATGTAACTTTTACTGATTAGTGAGACAGTAATAACTCTGTCTACTAAAAGGGCATGGGGAGCTTGAATTCATCTACCAAGTGTCACAAGAACCCATATCATTTTTACTCAGATTGTGATCTATGTCATTTAATCTTACCACGGTTTCATCTACCCCTCCAAGTTATATTAGAATCCTACCGATGATCAGGAAAAGGAAAAATAAACCAACCCACAATACAATACCTGAGACAATGGGCTAACTCTGCAAATGAACCTGGACTACCAGTTGACCTTCATTATTACGGCCACATTCACTTTGGTCTTCCTCCCATCCAGATTATTCTCATGGCTTGTTTAAGCTCAGGGGTTTGAGTTGTGCTGAAGGTGAAGGTCATACCTAGCCTTGTCCTTTGCTGTCCTGACTTGATGACTAGTTTTCCTAGAGGAACTTCAGCCCTATCTTGTAGTCATGTCCTGAGCCCCGACTCCTGCTGCTCCTGACTGGTATCACTTGGTGGGCACTGGATTTATTGCATTACCTCACATGTGAGGGACTGTCAGTGGACCCTAAGAGTGACTCACCTGTGTCCCCTGGTGTTTTGGGATTGTGTCCTGCTTGCTGGGGTGACTGCCCTGCTGTGTCACCCTTGGGTCCCAGCTCATCCTCTCTCTCAGAATAAGCCTGCTCTTGCTGACACTGGGTATCTTTCCACCCAGCAAAACCTTCAGCTTTGACCTAGGAACTGAGCACTTAAGGACAGAGTTTACCAAAAGCAGCATGTTCAGTTAGAAGCTCTCCTATGCAGACCATAGGGAATGATTAGGAAAAGAGTCACACAGAAGAATATAGGACTGCCTGTAGAAGTTCAGATTTAGCTTGACTAGATCTTCTGCAAGAGAAAGAGGCTTATTGGAACACAGCAGAGATTGATCCAAGCACACCCCTTTTTCTCAATGACAAGTAATAGAGATGTTCAGAAAAGCATAAAGAAATGGCACAAAAGGATTATTCCTTGTATACATTTCTGCGTGTAATAGATACAGGGACCTACAAGGCAAAGTGACACCAAGTTGCTGCATTTCATAGCCCACAGTGGACATAACCTCTGTAATCTTTTTAATCCATTTAGATGTTTGACCTCTACAATAACCCGTGTTAATGAGTTCTTCTGTTACGTGATGTGCATCCTTCCATTGTGAGCCTGCTGCTTGGATGCTGTCTGCTTCTTGCTGCAGAGAATCAGAAACCAAATCTCAAGAAAAAACAGGAGAAAACGTGAGACAAGAGGAAAGAGGAGCAAAAAGCATGGGTGACAATTCCCAAGCTGCAAGATAGACAAACAGCATTACATATGTCCTCCTGCCCTTCTTATGATTGATATAATCAGGCTCTGTGTTCTAGAAAACATACTGCATGCAGCTTGAGAGCCTAAGTAAGACAAATCTCTGGGGAAGAGTGGGCCAAAGTGACTTGTTTTTTCTTTCCAGCAGTATCCAAGTGACAGAGTTCAAATCTGTATGTGCTTTATTTGTGTGCGAGGTAAACACACAAGCCAGTAAGGGTTCCTGGGGGCAGTCAGCATAAATGCAAGGCACGCCTTCCCATGGCGCATGCTTTTTTTGTAAGAGCAGTAAAACAACAAACAAAGCTGAAAGAAATAACAAGAAATAAAATACTTTGTGTTCTAATCCATCTTGAATGTTTATCTAGTAAATATATAGTTAAAGTGCCTGAACCATCCAGATTTATTAAATTTTTAAAACATCATCTGTGCAGACCATGTTCCAGGGCAAACAGGTTTTATTATAATACATGACACGTCGCCTGCCTGGCTGCACAGCAGAGCTTTCAAATGGGGCTTTGCAGGCCTTTTTTTCCTGGGAGGAATAGCCCACTTGTCTTGCCGGGGCAGCGGACCTCACATCATGAAACAAACAGGAGCTCCTGTCCCTCGTGCAAGGCCTTACTATTTATTTCTTTGGATGTTTGGTCACTCTGGAAAACATTCACTCTGTTGAAAAAAATTCCCTGTCTGTCCATTTTCTGTTCACAATCAACACATCACTGGCTCTTTTATCTATTTAAACAGCAGCAGGTGGCATTTTGGCAATTTGGCTGTCAGTCCATGCTCACCTGTTGGAAAGTGCTTGTAGTTTTACTTTAAGTGAGACAGATGAAAATTACTGTCAAACAGAAATTAAACATTCTGAACTACTTGAGTAATCAGGTTGTTTAGTGAAGTCAGGAGTCATCCAAAGGGCATAAACAATGTATTTTTTTAATCTAAACCGTATGATTTTTCCCTCTCATCTGAAGAATAGTCTTACTGATACCAAATGCCATTTAGCATGCAAGTAATGGAAATAGAAAGCACATATTCTAGGCATTTTACTTTTACTTTTACAATGTACCTTTGAATATTATCTAGTTGACCAGAAGACTTGAAAAAGCAGACTGTTGTCAGAAAGTGCTTTACTAAATTCTATTTGGTACAAATGATTAGAAAAGTATTTGAAGACATACTTCTTCCCACTTACACCAAAATTCTTTAGTTAAACGCTTAAATCAAAATTACATTTGTCTTTATTTTCAATACTTTTAAAAACATTGCTGTTTCTCTGACAAAATGGAAAATACAGCCTTCATAATAACCTTGTGAATTGCTTACTCAGAGTCCTAATGGTGTGTATGTTCTTCATTTTTATAGGCTGAATTCCTGCTTTAGCTCTGTGTTGCTGTGACATTCAGTACAGGCAGGTCTGCCACGGATCTTTTAAATTATTTCAAGTTTGCAAGGAATAAGAATGTCTTGGATAAATGTTCTGCTGGTATTTAACCTTAAAGGCTATGTTTCTGAGGAAACACCAGTATCCTCCCTTAATATGCACTGCTCTTTTTAGTGGCATAACAAAGAAACTGAAGATAAAACAATAGACAAAATCTGCAGTTTTTATGTGACTTCTCTTCCTTGTCTCTGATTTCACCCACACAAGTCTGTCATAAGCATTATTTTTTTCTTTTAATGAGGCCAAACAGTACTCAGTTTTTTCCTACTGACTTTCAAAAGAAAGCGTATTGTTGCTTCATTTTATATTATTACTTATGTAAATCTTAGTGTAGCCAAAAAAATATACATGAAAATTTATAGCTTCTGGGTAAACCAGTTTTGCAAAATTCTACTTGGCACTTTCTTTAGCCAGTAGTATTTTCTGATAGGAAAACAAAAATAACTTAATGCATTTCATTGCTGCAATCTCCAGATCCAATGATAGGCCGGATAGATTTTAATTTATTCATTTCTCTACTAGATTAAAAAACAATGCATCACCTTGAAATGCTAGAAGTCATGCACTAAAATAAAGATCAAAAATATCATAACTCAAATCATCTGAAGATCAGTCATGAGCCATCTGAACTTCCTGACTGAAACTGTGGTATTTCTGCGGGAGCTAGTTTAATGTAACCCTAAATCTGTCCTTCTTCTGATCGAGTCCTACCTTAATGGTTTCATTAAAGCTGAGAGTCCACTTAGATGCAAAATTTAGCAACCCTTTGGAAATAATTCTCCATTCAGCTTTACAATCTTTCTGAAAATAAGCCTTCAAATTCGTCAGCCTCTGCAGGACAAAATCCTGTATCGTAACCCTGACCTGCGTCAGACTGCAGAGGCATCAGGAAGCATCCATTTTCATTCAGTTCAGGCACACACCTCTGGGGAGACCTTTATTTGCAGTGCTTCAGACCTTCACGCTACTTTAGTCTTGATCATTCCAAAAACCACTTCCCAGAAGGTCCAAGGCATCAGAGTAACTTTCTAACCCCGGCAGAAGTCTACGCCCAGAGAGAACTAGAGTCTCCTAAATGTTAATGCTGACATCTAGCTGTGGTAGAAGCAGGCATTCCAGGAATCCTATACATGGAAGCTACAGGCTCTTGATTACTTTGACCAACCCTAGCATACTTACATATTAATGCGGTAATTAGTATGGTAAAATGTTTACAGGCACTGCTCACCCAGTAGCAAAAGAAGCTGCTGGGGCTCTTTGCCCAGTGGACTTCTGAGCATCTCATGCTCAGGAGATGATAGGTTTCTGCTACAAGCCCTGGCTAAATTTCTACATGCAGGACCAGTACTCTGCCCTGGTGTATTTTTCTAGTATTCCTGGATGACCAAAACTAGGTTAACATTTTAAAAGAGCAAAGGATTTTTTTCATGCTGACACATGAAAGTTTAAGGTACTTTCTGGAGCTGAAGAGCAGGCAAAGCTGCCACGGAGATAGAGGCTTGCTCTCGCATGACAGGCGTGGAAGCAACACCATTAATTCCTTAGGTTCAATCAGTATTTGCACCAGTTGTTGAACGTAATTCTTAGAAGATGCTAAAAAAAACTACAAATACAGGTAGCAATGAGATTCTGGATAAATAATCTGTACCTGCATAACAATACTCTCACTACCACCACACTAGATAATGTTCAGCGACATTAATTTCTATTCTAGGTTTGGAAATCCATGACTGGTTCCCAAAAGAAATTTGTCTCACGATTAAGGAAAAATTGTGATCACTTGCAAGCCTTAACAACTGTGGAAACTAAACACAACCATGGAAGGGAAGATTTCTGCTTAGACCAGTGCTGTGCAAAGAAAAACCCCTGAGTGAGCCGACCTTCAGTAGTTCCCTTTTATTATTAAATAATTGAAGAATGGTACAGATGAGAGAAGAGATCCACAGCTTTGATTTGTGGTTTATCAATGTCATTTTTTTAATTGGTATATTACATCATTTTGAAGCCTGAAAATAGGAATACAATTTTGGGAATGAGAAAGCCAAAGAGTAGATAATTTCAAGAATAATCCCTGCCGAACAAATGTTTTTCAGTAGTTATTGTATTTTTATGTCTCCTCAGCTGAGATCATCTAAGATAGGCAAAATGATGCCGTCTCTGTTTCTAGTAGCCTGAGAGTGCTGATGTTTAAACTGCAGCCCTCTAACCCTCTGAGATCAGGTCATTTAGCAGAGATATTTATCTCCAGTCAGAAGCATCAAGCCCTTTATTTCTCCAAAGTTTCATTGAAGAGATATATTGAATTTCAGCACACTTCAGTAAGAGCTGAAGAAACACCCTCCCTAGAAGCACGGCTGCTCCCCAGCTTTGTAGGCTGAGCTGCCCGGCTCTGGTGCTCCCCCCGGGCTCAAACTATCAGCTGCCATCTCAGTCTCCCATTGTTATTATTTTAATTAATCAGCATCCCAGGGAAAAGCCTAACAAAACACCACTAAAATCAGATCTCCCAAACCGGCTGGAGTTCTCCTAATTCTTCCCTTTTCCCTTCATGTTTGACCTTTTTCTTTAAGAACATACGGAAAGTAACAGTAAAAGGATGGAGTCCTTGTATGTTTTAGAAGACACCTGGGCCCATCAAAATAAATTTTCTCATGTTTTATTATACTCTTCTAACAGAAGACCAAATTAATCTTTGTTAGTTCAATATAAATTTTATGTCTGAATGTCCAAAAATATTTGCAAAGTGTCAGAAAAATGGAGATTATTATTAAAGATTATGGGGCTATTTGGTTAACTGCTTTTTATCACCTGTAAAAGATGTCATGCATACCTTCTGAATCTCCCAGTTTTAGAAAATAAGGTGGTTACAGCTGCTTGGATGCCAGATTAGAGAGGGACTGGGAATTGAAACACAGAGAAGCAGCCCACATTTTGCATTGAACGCTATTCATAATTATTTCTATTTTCAACTGTCACTGACGGTTGAGGAATCAGTGTAGGATTCGCTTGCAGGAGTTAGTTGGGCCCAAATCATACGTGACCACACAGGATCAGAAAAGAACAAGTTTTTGTCTCTTTTCCCAGTCATCAAACCCAGAGTAAGGGTTGAAAAAATTGTTTCCCTTATGTTGTTAATAAATCCAAACTTATGAGATGCAATAATAAATACTACTGACCTCACTCTAAGGACAGAAATCATATAGAAATGTAGAGTGAAGGTAGAAATAAATTCTGTGCTGAAAGAATTTAAATATACGTTGGAAAGCAAAAGCAAGAGATTTACTCTTGAGTAGAACCTGTGGGTTCCCCAGCCCAGGAGAGATGTTGCTGCCGGACTGGAGGGAGTGCAGCAGAGGAAAGGCCACCAACATGGGCAGGGAACTGGGGCCCGTGGCACACCAGGAGAGGTTGTGGGAGCTGGGCTTCCCTTGCCTTCAGTAAATAAGACAGGCTAAACAGGGAAGCTGGTGGGCTCTTCCATTATCTTGTGGGTAGTTGCAGTCAACACCCAGCCAGACTCTTCTCAGAGCTGCCCAGCCAAGGCAGGAGGCAGCAGACACCAGCTGCAGGAAAGGAGATGCCATCTGCACAGAGGAAGAAAACAATCTTCAGATTATTTGATCAGGGAGATCAGACAGGAGAATGAGCTGCCCAGAAAGGCTGTGGGGTCTCCAGCCTGGAGATGATCAGAACTTGAATAATCAAAGCACTCAGCAAACCAATCAAATTGTGAAAGGAGCAGGGGCAGGACCTGCAGAGATCGTAGCCAACTTAAATTACTCTGTGGCTCTCTGTACAGAAGTAGTATATACTACATTCTTCTGGGATAGTTGGAAAATATCCAGAAGCTGTTTGGGAAAATATACCAAAAGCCATTACTAATACAAAGTGGAGTGGTGCCAACAAGAGAGACGATTTATATTTGTATCGGTAGTGTTTTGGGAGCCAAGGTTCATGATGGACCACAGCTCCTGCTTAAACTCCTGTGTCCATCCTATAGAATCACCTGAAATTTTCTTTACCAGGTCTCTAATGCAGCTGGTTCTGCAAAGGAAAATTCAGGCACAAACTTCTGTTGCACTTCCACCTGAAAAGATCAAGATTGTGCATTTTTTAGGTCCTTGGAGACAGCCTTAATTAGTCTGATCTTCTGCAGGAACTTTTAATTAAAGTAAAATGAGCAACAGCAGCATCTTAGCTTGCTGTTTGATATTTTGATATAGTTTCAAGCAGATACAAAACTCAGTCCACAAACTTATCCTCACAGTCAGCACAATCTGCTTGCAAATCTTGAGGTTTGCTGAACTGTTTCCACTTCAGGTGAAAAAAAAATCAATTTACAAAACAAAACGCCACTAAACAAAACTATGCTAAACTTAGGGTCTGTTCACAGAGTGGAACTAAACTCTACTTTACATATCCCGAAGCTAGCTCTAAATGTTGAGGAGTTTTTAGATCAAAATGGGCACGGATATTTAGACGTGCACAACCCAGCTTTTGCACCTGAATAAAGCTAGCCTTGCAAAAGAATTAGTTACTGTAGAGGACACGTTTTCTTTAAGGTTTCTCTCTGTATCATTAGAAAGTTGCTCTGTCTTGTACTTCTCTCATTTCTCGGGAAGCTTCCCTCAGCAGTCCCTGACTTGTTCCTTTGTAGACCAGAGTGCTCACAGAGCCGTTTCTCATGGGAAAGCATAATAATGTATGTAAACAATGATTGTTTACTGCTAAAGGAGAACTGACGAATCAGCTTGTAACACCATGGCTGCCTCTGCTAAAGAGAAGTATAAATGTATTGTGAACTCGGAATAAAACGGCTTCACTAGATCATATTGGTTGTGTGATGTCTGTATCCTCTGCAAAACACTGCACTGCTTACTCTTTGCCACCTCAGCCACTCCTTACACGTAGGGTGATCTTAAGGCAGTCACATGGATTATGGAGTTTGTGGCTGCTTTATATTAACACCACGGACAGGTGGAGTAGGCATATTTACCCAGTACATCACTACCATCCTACTCTCTCTGGGTTGGCTCACACAAGGCGCTGTATTCACAGAAGAAATAATTCTTCTGTTTCAGTGCCACTGGCAACCAGAAACCCTCTGCCCATCTGCCCCAAACCTCTGTGGCCACATAGCTAATGCAGGTGAAATAAAACAGGCACAGGCATGGGCTGCAGGGTAAACGGTGAGTCCAGCCCCTGCATGGTTCTGCCTCAATCCAGTTGGTGTCTTCCCACAGTGCAGCTTAGGGGAGGGAGGCTTTTTCCCTATGGGAAGCATGGGTGAGGCCACCTTGTTTGGGAGGAAAGAGCTATTTGAATGCATGGTGTGTGTGAGGAGGGGCACCACATCCTCTCTCTGGCTGGTTTGCTGGTTTTGCCACTGCTGCATGAGACACCCAGGCAAACCCCTGGGCACCAGCACAAGGAGGATTAAACTCCTCCCTTTGGGCTGTGAGTACTGCATCCTGCACTCTGTAGTGCAAGGAGATGCCAGAAAAGGTGGATCCTCCCAAATCCAAGCTCACAGAATATCACAATCAGTCACTGCACAGATCTTGCCACAGAGTTTTGCTTGCTGGTATCAGTGTCCTCACTTCCCTCTCAGTCTCTTCAGCGTAAACAAATCCTACAGAAACCAGAGCTTTCCTACAGACTCCACTTCTAATGCGCCTTTACACACCCACTGCAAACAGTGGAGTTACTCCAGACTCACGCACATATATCCTGGATTGCTGCCTGCTCCCAGCCGAGTTGCTCAAGTGAAGTCTCAGTGAGGTGTAAGGATTTTTTAAAGCACCTCCTGGACTGCATCAGCGATGAAGTTGTGTTTATAGGCTCGGTAGCCAAAGCCTGGGTTTGGGGAAAATGGGAATGAATAGGGAACGCATGCTTGGTGAAAGGGGGGGGTGGATTTCAAGGGTCACAGGCTGCAGAAAAGGGAACTCTCCCTGTGGACACCACACCATGAAGTCTGCTCAACCTCTGACTGGTAGAAACAAGGAAAAAGAAAAACATTCTCAATCTATCTCAGAAACTGCATATTTTTCTGCCTAGGCTGGAACGGCTCCTGACTTTGTCTCCTTGCCTATTTTAATTAATCCAGTTCAGATCGTCATTATTGGGAATGCAGTGTAGGAGAGGCACACAGACAAGAAGTCAGGCTGAAAGCACGGTAGAAATTTTTGGATTAATTGTATTTTTTCCACTGGAAAATACTGATTTTTTTCAAAGCTGACATTACTTTTAGAGAAGGTCGCTTTTGATTAATTTATTGACTCATAAAAAAATTGGAAGGAGTTCTGAAGTTGTCAAAACAAAGTGTTTTGATGTTCTCAAAGAAGAAAAAAATAATCTATTTTCCAGTTCAACTGACCTCTTGTTTGGAAATTGAAGCTAATTATCATGAAACTTTTCAAAAAGATGAATACTTTGAAATCAGATTTGGAAAGGAGACTAATCTCATGAGCATTGTTAGACTCTCACTTTCCAAGACAAGTTCCGGTGGAATCCTTTATGAAATCTCAGATGTTGGCACTTCCCTCACCTTGACTCAGGATGACACAGGAGAAAACCACCTTGTCCTGCTAGCTGGCATCATCTCTCAGCCAAGGAGGCAAAAGCTTTTCCTCTTTCCAGGTTCACAGCAAATGGACCAGAGCAGTAGAACCAGCATGACAGCAGCTGGCAGTGATAGACAAACAGCTCTGGGGGAACGTGGGACACAAGTTCCCAAAAAGATGGGTTTTCAGACAATCCTTTTGCTGTTGACCCCATCCTGAGCAGACCCTGTTCTGTAGAAGGGAAGGAGACCTCCATGCTCTGTCACACACAGTGAGGCTGCTCTTAACTAGGGGCCAACTGCAGCGGTTGGTCCAGGGATCTGCAGAGCTGCAGTCAGCTCCCAGCTTCCACAATTCAGAATGTAAAATACTTGTTTGAAGACCGGGTACCAAGGGCTCACTGGCACCTTTCGGATAAGAGATGCTCCTCGATGCTGCTGGCCCTTCGGTTCCTGCCTGTGGGTGACTGGTGCGCAGCAGGACAACAGCATCACTTGTTACATCTTCTTTCTTGGGCAGATGATTAACCTGAAGTGTAAAGGTGGTGTGAAAGTGTCTCTAGCTGAACAACTCATCTGAAAACTTGAGCTGCTCTTGTCAAGGCTGCAGAGATCCAGCCTTCTCCCCTCAGTCCCCAGCCCCAGCTGATAGCCAGAAGCCAGGCAACCCTCACAGGCTGAGGATCTGTGCTCAGCCTGGCTCGGCCGTGTTGACAGAGAATGGTCCACACTCTTCTTCTGGCATGGAACAGCTCCAGGCGAGCAGCAGAATGGATAGGAGCTGCCAGCCTCCCTGCTCTGTTCCAGACTGAAGAGAGCTGCTGAGCACACGTGGCCTCTGGGCTTTGTAATCTCTAGCCACAAAGCTCTCCTCTATATTGCATTTGTGCTTATTGGAAGCGATTACATTTTCCTGGAAGGCTTTGGCCCCTGGATGCTACCTGCAATGGCAACGCTCCTTCCCCAAACGGCTGCTGGCGGGAGGATTGGCAGAGTGACAGCCAGCAGGAGCTGGGAGCTCTCTGCCTTCGTGTCCTTGGAAGCAGCTGTGGAAGCTCCTGGCTCACAGGAAGGTCAGATGGGTGGAACGGTGCTCCAGGGCAGAAGAAGTGTTTCACTCCCAAGAGAAAGCATGCTGGGGATGAGTGCAGAGGGCGAGGAGGAAGAACGGTGCAGATGGTCTGCACTGGCTGTCTCGCCAGCCTGAGCCAAAAACCAGGATGGAGAATGTGACACCGTATTGCATCAGACATTTATGCAAAATTAGTGCTGTAGGACCAGCCAAGGTTCAGGGGTTTGAAGGCTTACTCAGAGCCAGGAAGGCTTCTCTGGACTTGCTTGGGACGTAGGTGGGTGAGCTATGGGACAGATCTCTAGCGCTTCATGCCGAACAGACTCACTGCTTGGCTTCGTGACCTGCAAAATCGCTGCAGCCCTTCTCAGGGAGTGAGTCTTGTCCCTCTCCAGCCCCACAGAAATCCCAGGAATGTCTCAGAATTCAGGCAAGTTCAGCTACCTGGCTAAACCATCTCATTAGCTTTATAGAGCCCAGGAACAGAAGAGAAACTCAACCCTTCTCTTTGTTTCATGGACCAGGGCCCCTGAGAAGTGTTATAGGAGAAATGACCCAGGGTGCTAGCAGCAGCTATGTACACATCTGTGAGGGGAATGGCTCGAGGCTGGAAAGAAGTTATTATTCTGGATGTTAGGACATGGATGTGACAAGCTTGAAGAAGTGAAGGTTACTTGTTGCGCAAAAGCTTGTTGCTCTGTCACTTCTATTGTTATCCCTCTGACATCTGGGTGTTTCTCTGCACCTATTTATAAGGAACACAATGAAGGTATGGATACGTCTAGCTGCCAGCATCTGAAATTGGAGATCAGAGAGTGAGCAGAGTTCACAAGTCATAACCAGTCAGCTGGGGTGTCGCAGAGGTTCTGTGATGGGGCTATTTCTGTTTAATCTCTTTATCAATATTAAAGACTATGGAGAGCTCCCTCAGTCCATTTGCAGGTGACATCAAGTTGGGCAGGACTATCAATCTGCTCAAGGAAAAGATGACTCTGAAGGGACTTCGGTGTGGTTGGACTCATGCGCTGAGGGCTACAGGATGGGGACCAACGCATATCAGCACTGGGTCCTGCACTCAGGTAACAACAACCCCATAAAGAAATGCAGGCTCATTACAAAAATGAACTTCAAAAGCTTTGTTATTGACACCAAACAATATTACATTACATTACTTATTCCTAGATTAACATGTTTCTAAAACTACGTCAATCAATTCCAAAGATTCCTGCTGTTTCTAGTCGGGCCCCAACTAACGTCCATCCCCTCAGCCGGCAGCCGGGGTGTTTGGTGGGCAGAAGCAGGTTGGGCAGTGGTGGGAGATTGGAGCTGGGTGGTGCGGTGGTGTTGGCCGGGGAGTGGCACCAGGTGCTGGTGGTCCATCCCTCGCCAGCTCTGGAGGGCAGGATGGAATCCAGTCATTCCTGGGCGCCTGCCCAGCATCGGGATTGGGCCACCAATCTGGTCGTGGAGGGGGCCCAATGAAGAGTGGGGCAGGAGGTGAGTGGTGCTGAGGTGGAGGTGAAGGACGAGCTGGAGCTGCCTCCTGGACTCCATCAGGGCTGTGGCTGTGGTGCCGTCTGGCTGGGGCTGGACCAGCACTGGTGCTTGGGGCATCGGGGTCAGCCCATGGATTGGTTGCTCTGAGGTTGGAGGCTGCGCAGTTCTGGGGTCCATTCTCCTCCTCTGCACCTCCTGCCACTGCCAGAGCATCACCTCATCTCTTCTTTGTGCATTTGCCCCCCTGCCTTGGGCTCCGTGGGGCTGCAGCTCGCTCTCGTTCCCCAGGGCTTTCCTTGCACATCCTGAGGAGGCTGGGCTGATCTCTGTGGAAGAAGGGGCTATAGAAGAAGTGCAGCTGCAGAAAAGAAAGGAGAAGAGTCAGTGCCATCATTCCTGGAAAGGGCAAAACCAAGACTCCCTAGTCAAGCATTTGCATCAAGAAAGACATGCCTGGCTGTGACAAAGGGCTCCCTGGGGCTTGGATACCTCCAGGTTTGGCTGAATAAAATGTTTGAATTGAGCTTCTTTAAGGAATGATCCACAACATTGTTCTCAGCATTTGGGAGCACAGAACTTAGGGTTTTTGAAAGACCCCCAAATACCACTGGTTTTCAGCCCCGTCAATGTGCAATCATCATGTTGGGAATAACATGATGCTGAGGTGTGTCTTGCCATCCTTCAGCAGATGCCACAAGGAGAATGGTACAACCAGATGCAGAGTGAGTACGAAAAGAGCCAGAAGCGATGGGACCGTGATGGTGTTTCACATCCCTAACCAAATCCCTCTGGTCAGCACTTCTGCATCGGCAAATTCCTGCATGGAGAATTCCTGACAATGACCCTGAGACCAAATTGGTCCATGTGCTCCCATCCCCATCCTCACTGGCTGCCTGGGAAAGGTCTATTTAATCGGAATGGGGCCCTCACCCCATCGACTTTCCTGAGGATTCTTTCGAGTGAGAGCGTTTGCTTGTCCCTGTCCAGTTCTCTTCTGTGATCCCAAAGTCTGTTGTAATCTGACAGTCAGCGCTACAAACAAGCAGCCAAACCCCTCTTCCCTCAGAGATGGGAAACTGCAGTCACAGATGACGCCGGCACCAGGAGAAGCCTTCGGGTCTGGGATAGGATTAAACACAGAGGACTTGCGAGCATCTGATTTCCACAAAATGACCCCATCCTCCTGATCTGGGTCACTTAAGGGAACTTTGTTCTGGCAGCCAATAGAGAAAATGGCAGCGTGACCACAAACCCATCCAGGCTGGGGGGAGGGACTCCAGCTCCCAACATGCCTTGAGGGAGGAAACCAGCTCCCAGCATTCTTTGGGGAGAATTTCTGAATCTGTTATCATGCTTTGGGGTGAGTGTCTGAATCTGTCACTGTGCTTTGGGGAGAGGGTCTCAAGCTGTCACCGTGCTTTGGGGAGCCAGCGTGGTGGAGGGGGAGCCGGGCCCAGGGGGGAGCGGGCCCTGAGCCCAGGGGAGCAGCTTCTACGGGCAGGGGCACAGCAGGGACCGACCTGCGGTGCTTGAGGGGTCTGTGCTTCCCAGGGCATCCTGCAAGGACTGGGGGGAACAGGCTTTCCCAGGGCACAAAGGTGCTTTTCCGAGGCCCTGCCAGGAAGGAAAGAGCCCGCTCTACAGTTTCCCCTGTCTGTAGAGCGAACCCGAGCCCTCGTTGCCCCCAGGGATGGCCCCATGGGGCTCAGGGAGGGCTGAGGGGCAGGGGGGCGTCACTGTCGCGGTGTGCAGTGCTGCCCCATGGGGCACAGACGTGTCCTTGCCCAGCTGTGGGGCCGGAGCCCCGATGATAGCCCTGGTCTGGCAGCACTGCATGGCATTGCCCCCAGGCCGTCCTAGCAGCGTGATCCCCTCGGCAAGGGGCAGGGGAGGCTGTGCCAGGGTGTCCATTGTCTCCTCAAGCACAAGACTTGGTCCTGTGCACATGATGGGGTGCAACTGGGTCTGTGTGTCTGTTTATCAAAGGTGTAAATGCTCCTGTATAGTATTCTCCTTCAGCTTATTCTGGCTGTGGGCTTGTTCCATGCAGAGGCCTCTCCAGCGGGCAAGGAGGTGGCAGGACTTTTTATTATAAACATTTTTTTTTTCCCTGTGGCCTTATAATGCAGTGCAGAGGATCTGTAGCAAATAAAGACCTGGCTGCACTCAGCCTCCTGTGTTCTCTGTGCGGCTCAGGATGGGCAGGACCCACTGTCTCCCACCACCAGGCTGAGTCCTGTCTCCAGGTTGTGTCCCCTCTGCTCCTGAGCAAGGAGAATATGACAGGCTTGCCTGGGGTGGTGGTGGAGGGCATTGTGTGACAAACTCGCCAGCTGAAGAAGGAGATGTTTGTGATGGGCAGCCTTCTAGGAGCTCATGCCAGGCAGCTGGGGTTAGGCTTGGCATTTTGGAATGATGTAATTTGTTAATTCAATTACATGAAAGCTAGGTCCCTTGCAGCGATGGCTGGGAGAACTCATCCACAAGTTGACACACTGTGTGGGCTTCCCAATTGCCTCTCCAAATGCTCGCTGTGAAAAAGAAAATGCCCCCTTCCCAGTGACTGCAGATCTGGTTGATGATAAGAAAACACTTGGTGATGTATCTTTCTTAATCACCATACAGAGTATTTGAGGGGTTGGGCTTTTATGATGCTTTTGTCTAAAACCTCCTTTATTTCACAGAGTTTTCTTTGCTGTGTCCTACTCCCAGTCACTTGTTCCTGGAGAGGCTCCTGTGTCATCAGGTGGTTCATCGTTGGACACCTCTTCTACAAGGTTAGAGGGGACGAATCCTCTGGTGCCGTCTGTCAGCTCTCCCACATACCAACCACCTTCATCCACATCTCCAAAGATGTAAACACATTGTCCAGCAACAAGAGGAAGCTCCAGTTCCGGCTGCTCATTTGGACCATTGAAAGGATCATAGCTGTATCGAGCTATGAATGCTCGAAGCTTTGCTGGCTGTTTTCTCATAGCCTCCAGGAGGATGGACTCCGTGTCTGCTGCCAGGGTATCCTGGGGCAGCCTGGAAGTTAAGTGGTTGGATCTTTCCAGCTGTTCCAGTTCCGGAAAGAGCTGCTGCCATTGTTCATTAGGCTTCAGAAAGCCATCATTCAGTTCACTCAGCTGGGCTTGAACCACCAGCAGGGTTCCTTTCTGTTCCCTGCTTTCTTCTGTCTGAGCCCTCTGCAAACACGCGCCTTCTGATTTCCTCTGGAGTGATAACTTTGTGTCCTCATGCTCCTTCTCCAGTTGTTGATTCTTTCAAGTCCTGCTCTGCCTCTTCCAGCACCCCTGCCACCTGCATGAGTTTCATTTTCAGGTCAGCATTTTCAGCAAGAACCTCATCTATCAAATCCATCTGGCTACGGAGATGAGCATTTTCTTCAGCCAGGTGGGTGTTTGCAATTTTCATCTCCATGAGCTGCATCTTCAACACCACATGCATTTGGCAGTAGGTGCTGCCATAGGCGTCCTCTTCACCTGCAGCCACTTGGGCCCAAAGCTCCTGAGGAACCTCCTTTGTGAAATCGCCCTGGTTGTCCTGTGAAGCTCCAGTTGCTTCTGCTCCTACAAGCTAAGGGCAAATATTCTCTTAGATCTCAAGGCCAAGGCTCACCCTGCATCGTTCCTGCAAAGGATCAGGGGCAGAAGGCCAAGGAATCGTAGAACCACAGATTCATAGAACAGTTTGGGTTGGAAGGGACCTTAAATACCATCTAGTTCCAGCCCCTGTGCGATGGGTATGGACAGAATCACCTCCCGTGAACACACTTCTTTTGATGCAGGCCAGGACACGGTTGGCTTTCTGGCCTGCAAGCACACATTGTCAGCTCACAGAATCATAGAATCAGAGAATCACCAGATTGGAAGAGGCCCACCAGATCATCTAGTCCAACCATTCATATCAAACACTAAACCATGTCCCTCAGCACCTCGTCCACCCGTCCCTTAAACCCCTCCAGGGAAGGTGACTCAACCACCTCCCTGGGCAGCCTGTTCCAGTGCCCAATGACCCTTTCTGTGAAAAAAATTTTCCTAATGTCCAGCCTAAACCTCCCCTGGTGGAGCTTAAGGCCATTCCCTCTTTTCCTGTCCCCTGTCACCTGGGAGAAGAGCCCAGCTCCCTCCTCTCTACAACCTCCTTTCAGGTAGTTGCAGAGAGCAATGAGGTCTCCCCTCAGCCTCCTCTTCTCCAGGCTAAACACCCCCAGCTCTCTCAGCCGCTCCTCATAACGCCTGTTCTCCAGCCCCTTCACCAGCCTCGTTGCTCTTCTCTGGACTCGCTCCAGAGCCTCAACATCCTTCTTGTGGTGAGGGGCCCAGAACTGAACACAGCATTCCAGGAGCGGTCTCACCAGTGCTGAGTCCAGAGGGAGAAGAACCTCCCTGGACCTGCTGGCCACGCTGTTTCTGATCCAAGCCAAGATGCCATTGGCCTTCTTGGCCACCTGGGCACACTGCTGGCTCATGGTCAGTCGCTGTCAACCAACACCCCCAGGTCCTTCTCCTCCAGGCAGTTTCCAGCCAGACTTCTCCTAGTCTGGAGCTGCTCAGGGTTGTTGTGCCCCAAGTGCAGGACCCGGCATTTGGCCTTGTTAAACCTCATGCCGTCGGTCTCAGCCCAGTGGTCCAGCCTGTTCGGATCCCTTTGGAGCCTCCCGACCCTCCAGCAGATCCACGCTTCCACCCAGCTTAGTGTCGTCTGCAAACTTGCTAAGGGTGCACTCGATGCCTTCATCCAGGTCATTGATAAAGACACTGAACAGGGCTGGACCCAGCACTGAGCCCTGGGGACACCACTTGTCACTGGCCTCCAGCTGGAGTTAACTCCATTTCCCACCACTCTCTGGGCCCTCCATCCAACCAGTTTTCCACCCAGGAGAGCGTGCGCCTGTCCAGGCCAGAGGTGACAGTTTCTGAAGCAGAATGCTGTGGGAAACTGTGTCAAAGGCTTTGCTGAAGTCCAGGAAGATCCATCCACAGCCTTTCCCTCATCCAGCAGCCGAGTCACTTTGTCATAGAAGGTGATCAGGTTAGTTTGGCAAGACCTGCCTTTCATGAGCCCATGTTGACTGGGCCTGATCACCCGGTTCTCCTGCATGTGCTTCATGATCGCACTCAAGATCACCTGTTCCATGACTTTCCCTGGCTCATGTTGAGCTTCTCATCAGCCAGCACCCCCAAGCCCTTCTCCTCGGGGCTGTTCTCTATCACATCATCTCCCATCCTGTACTGAAATCAGGGATTGCCCAACCCAGCTGTAGGACCTTATGCTTGGCCTTAGTCGATTGCTGCTGGCACGCAGCTGGCCCGGGCATGCCCAGGAGTTCCCTGCAGGGCACCGACCTGAGCAGCATTTACCTGAATGTGGTCAGGCTCCTGATGCGTTTCAGGGAATTGCTCCCACTGAAGGTGGAATTGTTTCTTCTCCCTCTTCAGTTCCTCCCAGGCTGTACGAAGCCTTTCCAGATCGAAGTGGAAGGAGACCTTCTGCAGCTGCAGCTCCTCTTGATCCCTTTTGAAGTCTGGCCATGCTCTGTGGAGCTGCTCATTTTGCTGGTCAAGGTGAGGCTTCATCACCACCAGCTCCTTCTCACACATTTCAAGTTCCTCCCTCCTGCTCTCTCTGTGGGAACCGGACATCATCGATTCTGCTGACAGCAGGGAGGTTTTTTTATGACCATTTCCCTGCTTCTTTTTATGAGAGTAGATCCAGCAGCAGCCAAGAAGTCCCACTGCTGCAGGTACAGCATCGAGCACCACTTCGTGGAAGCAGAAATGCATTTTGCAGACCCTGGGCTGATCTCTGGAAGGAGAAACAGAAACCGTGGTCAAACAATCATGCGGAAGGTTACAGGAAGGTTAAAGTTGATAAATGCCTTCAGGTATTTCTGTTTGCATGAACAGGATGGTTTTCCATCCTCTCTGGTAATTCCTATCTGCTCTCCCAGCAGAACACACAAAAAGAGCTCCAGCGATCCCTAGACACTGGTCACCAGGGTACTCATCACTTTCACTTCACCTCACCCTGATGCTGGAACCAATTTCCCCTTCTTTCTGTGAATTCTCTGGATGTTCCCGGCTTCCTGCACCCAGGACGGTCTGTTCTGGGGACCATCTGCTTCTTGTCTCCAACAGAAGAGAGATGAGGACAACTCCCAAGTGGCAGCCTCCATGCTCTGCATGGATAGACCCTGCAGCACTGCTGCTCCCTGCCTCCTCTGCCTCCTCCCTGGAAAGGTTGCGCTGTCAAATCTCAGAAGCAGTAGCAGTCGAGGCTGGAGTTGAAGTCCATCCTTACGGATCACAGAGCAAACAAGCAGGCAGCTAAATTGGAATGGAGCTTCAGCTGCCAGGCCAGGATGCCTCCGTACAAACCCTGCAGTCAGCAATGCAGCACTTGGGAAATAAATACGATCGGGGAGAGGGAGCACCGGGCGAGGCTGGCAGAGTTAAACCAGAAGGGGAAGCCTCTGGGCTCTGGATGTTTCCCAGCAGAATTTATCCAGAAAGCAGGAAAAGAAGAGCTGACAACACTGTGAAGAAATAGAGGCCCTTCCATGGAGATTAAAAATCGAGCAATGACTGCACAGAAGCAGACCTGACCTACCCTTCACGGAGACAGACTTTCAGTTCCAGTGGAACTGGCACCGGGCACTGCAACAGCAAAACCACAGCCAAAATGCTTTGGTTTTCACGCACTGAGAAAGGTGCAGGCAGCTCCCAGTGGCGAGACCACCTGCGTCCTCCAGATCGTCCTGGAGAGTGAATCCAGAGTGTGCTTTGCCCTTGACAGCAGAGATGTCTCCAAGGCAACAGGTCAGCATCACAGAGGATGATATCACAGAGGCCGTAGCCCGTGGCCAGCGTGCCACTGGCCCACAAGCCCGTGCATCCCACACTCCGGATCAGGAGTTGCTGCAGAGAGAGGAGCAGAGCCCCACAGCTCCGAGTCTGCTGGGTTAGAGGCACAGAACAGGCACCGCCTGGCCCTGACCATGCCGTGCGTCCACTACAAGTTCTTCTCCAGGCTGAACTATGATACCGTCACCTTCAGCGGCCTTGACATCTCCCTGGGAGACCTCAAGCGCCAGATTATGTCTCGGGAGAAGCTGAAGGCGTCCAGGTCTGACCTGCAGGTCTCCAATGCGCAGACTGGAGAAGGTGCGTTGGGCGGTGGGTGCAGGGCTCAGAGACCCCCAGCTGGCAGCATTGCAGATGCCCCACAGCAGCCACAGCTGTGGGAGCTGCTCTCTGCTCTTTGTGGGTCAGCCCCAGACAGTGTGAGTCAGCCTGGGGCCCATCCCACTGGAGGGGAAGGGGACGGGAGGGCAAGTGGTGCTGGGGATTAAGTGTGGTGGGAAGTGATGATGGGATTTGGCCATGACCAGGAGCTGTCACTTGTACTGTGTCCTCGCAGAGCTGTTCTTTCCTGATTGCTCTTCTGATCTCCAGATCTTTCCGTTACACACAGGGCAGGCATAGGAAAACACGTGGATGCTGGGCGACGGGGATTGTTCACAAAAGTTTTTGGCAATAAAGATAGAAGAAAAAACTAGACCAGGAATTTCTACCTCCATGGGGTGTTTGGAATTCTTACATGTGGACGTAAAGTGTTGGTTCTTTAGAAATTTGTCTTTGCAGGAGACCTGATGAGATGTTGCGATGACCTAGGAAACCAAATGGATTTTGGGTGAAAGAGGCCAACTTGTTCTGATTGTTGGGAGTCCTCTCACCTGCTCCTTTTCCCATCAGTCACCACCCTTTCTCCTAGAGTTTGGAACTTCTCTATAGTCCATAGGCAGCTGCCGTGTGATTCCTGAGGGGGAAGAGCAGGAAATGGTTTCATCTCAATGATTACTCAGTTTTCTGAAGAAGCACTCTGTCATATGGAACTGACAGTGAAATGTGCATTTCAGTGCTGACCTGGTGTCTTCTGTGCAGGGTGTTTTGGTCTGAGAGAGGTTCCTGCTTGTAAGAACAATGTACTGAAAAATGGGGTACAAATTGTGAAATGTTCGTGTTTTGTGTGTGATCTCTAAGCAAGAGCACCCCAACAGCTTGGTTGGAGAGATGGTGCCTTTGGTTTTCAGCCCTTCCTTCTGATTCAGCGTTCAAAGGTCAGAGCTTTCAGTATTCCAAACAGTGGAGCAGATCCCAGGGAATGGCTGCTGACGGTGCTTTTAAATATTCCATCACATCCAGCCCGTGTGATTGCAGCATAAAAACTGTTCTTCTGGAGTGCGCTTTGCATTTCAAGCCAAAGCAGTTTCAAGTCCAAGAGTCTCAGGCTGTTGTTTTCTTTGGGCTCTGTGTAAATATTGTCAAAAGGCTTTCCTCGTGCTGAGATGAAGGTGGTGTAAGCTAAGGCAAATCCTGCAGAGCTTCAGGCCCACACCATTCCCTAAAGGCTTTTAGAGGCTCTCAACATCAGTGATTGCATTTGATTCTCTCTGCTCTGCAAAATGTGAACGGGAAGAACTCATGGTGTTTAACTGGGACAGCTGATTGCCTGAAGCTCATAGAACTCACCCAAGGTGGCATCAAATTGTGCTTCTCTGTCAGTAAAGGGGTTCTCTGCCATGCTCTGGAATTGCACAATAATAGACATTCGTACCACCTGACTGATTTTTTCTCTGTGTTTATGTTGCTTTCAGAATACACAGATGAGAACACCCTGGTTCCCAGGAACTCATCGGTCATCGTTAGAAGAATCCCTGCTGGAGGAGTTAAAGCTGCCAGCAAGCCCTCTGTTCCGTGAGTTTCCCTACAGCCTTGGGTTCTTTGTAGTGGTTTCCTTGTTACCTTTCTGTATGGAGATTAGTTTCCAGAGACGCTCACACTATGTCTTTCTTTTTAAAGCTGCGGTTAATTGCTGCTGTTATGCGGTAGATTTTAATGGATCTCTCCCAAAGCAGACTTACATTTTTAGTCCTGCTGGGGCATGGGGTGCCAACTCCATCAATGGTGACTTTTAAGATGGTTGTGTTGGATTGGCTCTTGGGATTGGTTGTTCTGAGACCCAATTGGTAGATCCTGTTTCCTCTGCCTGGAGGGGTTCCTTATTATGTGTCTTGGCTTTCTTGCTTTTATAGTACAGACAGGATGGCATTTGAGTGCCTCCTTGCTATTTGTTCCCATCTCAGAAGAGTCTGATAGTCGTGTTTGGCTATTTCTGCACCAGGAGGAGGGGGTAGGGTATTCCTACACCCCAAAGCAGGGGAGTAGAGAAAAGACCAAGGGCTGCCAGCTGGTGAACAACGCAAACACAAAGTTTCATTCCTAAGGCATTCCAGTGAGTTCCCTAAAGACAATATGGTTTAGACAAAAGAAACATCATCCTTAAGTCTTTTGCCTTTTGTGCCAGTATGATAGAGGAGTAGGGAATTCTGTCCGAGCTTGAAAATCACTGAGCAGTTTAGCACCTTGACAAATTCTCCTGGTTATCTTCCTTGGACTTTTTTTACCCTGAGCTGACATCTGTGCTCCAGGTTTTAATTCTTTATTCCTGAGATTTACGGAGGACAGAGAATTGTGTTATTGATTGCAATTACAGATGTTCAGGACTGAGTATCAGATTATTGCTGTCAGTGATGCATTCACAGAGCCCGGTTCTACCTCAGCGACACCAGCAGGGTTTGGATGGTCCTGTTTCCCAGCCTTTTGACAAATCCCCCCTTTCCAGCACAGCCGGGAGATAATTTTAGCTTGCGGTTTTGCCATGTCTTAGTGGTGTCGGTTCTCAATCAATGAACTCTAGAGATGCTGGTCTCTGGATGTAAACTGGGGGCCTGTCACTGCAGTGGTTGTTGCAAGGCTTTCAGGCACTCCCTAGGAAATCTCAACACTGCAGTGTTTTGCTTATAAAGAGAGCCTGGCTCTAGGGTTCATTTCAACACGCGTACTCAGCGCTGTCCTGTCTGTGCATCCTCTGGGTCTGGTTGGATGGTCTCTCTCCGGGTCCTGCAGTGCTGCCCTAAAATGCAAGAAGAGGCGCTGCTGGCATCAAAAGTGGCTTTGTTCACGTAGCAAACTTGCACTTGGAAGTGTCCAGACCACCACTGCTGCTTCTTAGAAACTAAAGGGCTCTGCCTGGTACCTCTTTGTAATGGTTGATGATTTGAGAACACAAGCTGTCATAGAGACTTCATGGTTTCGCTATTAATGTAGCAGAGAGAAAACACTGGAGGGCTTCCTCTTGCACTGTTGTCTTCTGAGTCTGTCAGTCTCAGAGCCATTAGTGAAAAGCCAGAAATGGCACTTGGGTTTGTTTTGGTTTTTAGTTGCACTGAATGCACCAAGAGAGAACAGTTTCTGCATGTGAATGAATTTCCACATTCCCTGAATCATCAGAACATAGTGTTTGATGCTCAGGTTTCATAATGGGTATTCACTGCTATATGTTGGGTACAAGCGTGTACTTAATTTTAAGATCTGATCTCCTTTCTTTCTTCTTTCTAGAAGTGGAACGGAGCCAGTACGTGGAACACCAAAAGCAGTATGTAAAAACACAGCCTCGCACTTCTCTCCGCATTGATTTCTAAATAATGAAGCCTTGTAGGAATTCTCCAAGCATGAACTTATTATATTTTCCAGTAAAACACAGAATATGTTGTAAATAGAATAGATTGGATTCAGCACTGCAGAAATGGAGAAACGCCATCATTTGCACCATTCACATGTGAATAGTGGCATTTGTGGCTGGCAATGTGACAATGCATTGTATTTCACCCAGAATATGCTGGAATATTCCTTGTATGGCTCTATGTCACATGGGGAATGTGCAATTGTGTTTAGGTCTTGCAGGTTCAAGGTTTGCACAGCTGAACACAGTCCCATGCTCTGCGTCTGTCTGTCTGCATCTGTCTGTCTGTACAGCTTCTGCTGTTCTTTTTTTCCTGGCCACTCAGATGGTTTGGAGTGGTCTTTTGCCATTTGCACACTGTATCACTCAGCTTTTGGTTTTCAAGACTACTTTTGCATGATGGTTTTTGAAGAGGATAACAAACCCCACAGAGGAGCAGTTCTTGCTGCATTGATGCTATTTTGCCTTAGTTCACCAGCGTGTGTTGAAACACCAATCCCATGTCTGTAAACAAATAAACGGAACTATTTTTAAAAATACATTTTAGCTGAAAATTGGCAGCTGCCTCTCCCCTTCGACTCCAATGCTGCTGTGAGCATTTGAAAGGCATCCCTCTCTGAGCTGTTGTGGAGCAACGAGCTGATCTGAAGCTGGTGTGCTTATTTCAGCCTCTTCTTATTAACCTCACAGCACTCTTAACGCTGCCAGAGGTTTGGGCTTTGTTGTGAACAAATACAAATGACGCCAGGCTGGAAATGCCTCTTTCAGTCCCACGCAGAGGATACAATGCAGGCTTTCAGAGCAGAGCAAAGGTTCTCTGTGGCTGTGTTTGCGTAGTAGAATTTGACTCTGTGTTTGATTTTCTTGACACAGGTTTATGACTCCTTGGCACCGATGGCTTTGGCCAAACTGATTAAGGTACATAGAGAATATTCTCATTAAAGGCTAAAAAAAGAGGTTTTGCTTCATATTTTTAGATCTGATACTGTGCTCTGTCACTGAGAACTACTGCAATGTGCACAAAACTTTTTTTATGATTAAATTTATGTGTTTTACCTTTACAATGAGTGTCTGTTCTGATCCTGCCCTGTAACAAGCAGTTCCCAAACTGGGAAGAGAGAGGGGGAGAACCTTCTCAGCCTCAATGTTGTGTCTTCATTAGTTTCATTGATTTTGCGTTGTAGACGAGCCCAGTTGTTACAGCAGAATTGAATTGGTGTGAGTGATGGACATTTTGGGGGCAGGGACACTGCCCAGCCAGAATAGAAGCGTTGCTGGAGCTTGGACAATGGCCTGGCTATTTCTGAATTTCTAGTCATGACAGTTCTAGATCCCTTCTTGGAATGTGCCATGATTTCATCAGTTGTAGGACACAAACTGCAGACAAGGCAATGGGATTTGTGTGGCCGTGCACTCTTTGAATGGTGTCCCTGTCCCTCCTTGTTCTCAGGAATGCACCAGTGTGTGTGTGGCACGTAAGCAAATGTGACAGCAGCCGAGTTTTGCTGTGCAGCCAATTGTGGTTTTTGCTCTACCAAGTGTGACTTTGTCTGGGGCAGCACCAGTGATCGCTCTGCAAGAGCAGGCGCAGGGCTGGCACGTTAAATGACGAGTCTGTCGGGTTGCAGAGATGGGAGAAGGCAGAGTTCAATGCAGAGGAGTGTTCCTCCTGCTGAATAGAAAGTTAATTCCAAGCCTGAGAAATCTCCTCCCACTGGAAACTTCTTCCCTCTCTCACTGCAGAAATGAATTGGGGTACATTTTGGGGAAAAGAACAAAATTAATTATTTCAGAAAAATATAGGAGCGCAAGATAAAGCAGCTAAACCCTGTGAGTGCCTCTGCCCTCTCGAGCACGAGCTGGCTCAGTGAGGAAGCAATGGGTTGTAAAAGGCCAATGGCACCTTGGCTTGGATCAGAAACGGCATGACCAGCAGCTCCAGGGAGGTTCTTCTCCCTCTGGACTCAGCACTGGTGAGACCGCTCCTCAAATCCTGTGTTCAGTTCTGGGCCCCTCACCACAGGAAGGATGTTGAGGCTCTGGAGCGAGTTCAGAGAAGAGCAACGAAGCTGGTGAAGGGGCTGGAGAACAGGCCTTATGAGGAACGGCTGAGAGAGCTGGGGGTGTTTAGCCTGGAGAAGAGGAGGCTGAGGGGAGACCTCATTGCTCTCTACAACTCCCTGAAAAGAGGTTGTAGAGAGGAGGGAGCTGGGCTCTTCTCCCAGGTGACAGGGGACAGGAAAGGAGGGAATGGCCTTAAGCTCCACCAGGGGAGGTTTAGGCTGGACATCAGGAAAAAAAAATTCATAGAAAGGGTCATTGGGCACTGGAACAGGCTGCCCAGGGAGGTGGTTGAGTCACCTTCCCTGGAGGTACTTAAAGAATGGGTGGATGAGGTTCTGAGGGGCATGGTTTAGTCATTGATAGAAATGGTTGGACTTGAGGATCCTGTGGGTCATTTACAATCTAGTGTTTCTGTGATTCTGTTACAAGATTTTTGTTTTCTATTCTTCTCTATTCAATGCCAGCTTTGAATGTGGGTCTACTCCTAGTTATTCTTTATGGGTTTGGATGTGTTGTGTAAACCTTTTTTGTTCAAACACATCAGTCAAGTACCTTTAAGGACTCCTGTCAGTGTTATTGGAATGATTTCATAGATGTTGATCTGGATTCTGTTACTGCTGAGGGAAAACAATGTCTATGAACCAACAAGGTGTAAAATGTTGAAAGGTGTTGCTTGCTTTTGTGAGTGAATGTAGACAGAAACAAAACCCAGAGTGGTGGGTCTGAACGAGCGGTATTTGAATGTCCAGCTGATACGCAGTCACGCCCTTAGACCCTGCTTGTACTTGGACTAGTGTGTAATAAAAACAACTTTTGAATACATAAGCCTTTAAGGAACCAGCTGGCTTCAACAAGTGGAAGACCCAGATCTGCGTAAGGTTCCTGTTACGCTTTGTGTGTGAAAAGGACACACTCAGCTGGAAACAGGCCAGGTTCTGTTGTCCGTAGTTAAATTACTGAATAGGATGAAGTTCATAGAGGAGATGTGCACCGCCTGCAGCACCTGTTGGGCAAATTTCTACTGAAAGGAACTTTTGTCTTGCTGAGGATTGTAAAATGTTTGATTCCTTTTAATGCTGCCATGTCTGAAGCTGAATTCTGGCAAGGGAAACGACTCCCTCGACTCCTCGGTTGTGTCCTTTGAATGCTGCA
Organism: Phaenicophaeus curvirostris; assembly: GCF_032191515.1. Lineage (NCBI taxonomy): Eukaryota > Metazoa > Chordata > Aves > Cuculiformes > Cuculidae > Phaenicophaeus > Phaenicophaeus curvirostris. The sequence continues at coordinate 1,161,042 of NC_091402.1, read as the reverse complement.
AAATGTAAATACTGACACTTGCATGCATCTTTCTGGGTTAAATGGTGCAGTGGATGTCTGCTCCCTCAGACAGTCTGGATCTGAACAGTCAGTGTGAAAGTACTGGATGGTATCATGTTCTCCATACGTAGCTCCAGTCCTCTTGGAAGAAACCAGGGTTAGTCACACAAGTCTTTATGGATGGGGCAAACCCAGCCTGAGGTCCTGAGTGTCCAAGGATTCTCTTTGCCCGTAGGTGAGCAGAAATAGAACCATCATGAAATGGTTTGAGGGCTCCCAGAACATCTTCAGGATATCTCTCTTGTATGTCAGCAGCTGTTTCCACACAACTTCATCTCACGCTGTGCTGCTCTTTACGGGGGGGGTGAGTTGTGCTGGCTTTGTCCGTGTGGGTTTAAATGTGTCTCTAACATGTGTCCAATGATTCCTTATTTCACAGACGGCCAACCTAGCCGGCGCTGACGCATCTGAAGAAGATAAAATAAAAGCGATGATGATCCAGTCTTGCCAGGACTGTGACCCCATCAAGTAGGTGTTGATAATGTCCAATCTGTCCTTTGAAGATGATGTAAAAATGGTAGAGATCTTTGTTTGATGAGAACAGACACATACATAGCCATGTTTTCTTTTCTTCCCCTAACCTTTTAGTTACGTGAAGACACCTCTGTCATCAAATACTTGGTTCCATTGTGGAAAACCTGGCCACTCCATCAGGAACGGCCCAGACGATGGGGTAAGACTGCGGGGCACTTCTGGGGTCACTGAGCTTTGGATTTTCTTACCCAGGCAGGGAGGAAACAAACCCATGACCTGTTCTCGTAAGAACTGTGTCTCCTGGGGTTGAGGACAGAGGTTACACAGAGATGCTGCAGAGCCCTTCAAAATTCAAGGGATACCTTGAACCTTTATTCCACATATCGTTCTGTGAGCTTTCATGGGGTTCTTAATCTATTTCCATATTCCTGGAAATATGTCTGGTTTTACCTCTTTAATTACACTTCAGGGGTTTTAATATTTGTTGTAAAGCCAAGATGCTTCTGTTGACCCCGTGAACTGAATATTTGCATGTTTTAATTACCCAAGTCTCTGGGTGAGTGTTGGTGCCCTTGCACATCAGTCACTGACTGCAAATGCATGAGGTGTGACTTCAGCCTTCGTACAGAGTTGGGGGATATCAGTCCCTCCAGGGACGGATTCAGAGCCCCGGTTTCAGCTCTTGCTCAGAACTGCGCTGTGAAGGAGGAGCGGGTTTGTGTCTCTGCTCTGAGGGGATGATGAGCTGAGGAATATTTCACCCTTAAGAACATGACATTAAGCCAAGGAACTCGACTGAGTTCAAAACACTGCTCAGGCCTTGGGAACGTCGTGTCTGTTACTACATTCAGGAAAAGAGGTCTTTCAGTCTCACAACCCTTGTGCTGTGTAAAAGGAGAGGATTAAGGGCCTTTGCTGCTGGCAGTAATCGTTGAAATATCATTGGCAGCATGAGTCATAAGACGAGATCTGTCTGCACTTCTGTTCTGAACAGGGCAGACATCCTGGGTCTGTTCCCAGAATGAAGAAGTGCACAGGAATTCCAAGGAGTTTCCTGATGGAGGTGGAGGATCCCAACACAAAGGGGGCTATGCTGACAAACACTGGGAAATACGTCATCCCAATCCTTAATGCGTAAGTAGGGAATTGATTGGACTGAGCAAAAGGGGAGGAGAGAAACAACGTGCAAATGTCTGAGTGGGAACACACCCGAGCTGGCCAGTGTCTGTAATCGCAGGGGAGGAAGCATTGGCATTGTCTCTTAACCTGGGAACCTGGGACACCTTCTGATCTTACAGGCACAGGGGCTGCTGTGGCTGCCCTGGGTGCTGGGTAAACTCGTGGAGCACTGAGGATTATTTCTGCAAAACATGCCAGTGATGCTCACAGTGCAGTCGCTCTCTGGGAAAGTGCATTTTACTTCTGGTTGGTGTTTCAAAGGCATCTTGCAAAATGTAACAAAGGGCTACTGGACTGAGATTGCCTCTCCCTCTGGCTTCTGTCAGATCCCACATTGAAACAGGCTGAACTGCTTTTGCTTCTCCTTGGTGGAGAGTTCTGCAGAGGGAGAACAGTTCCTGGCTCCATGTTCTAGTGCTTAGGCTCTACAAGAGGAGGAGAAGCTGACTGCCTGTGTTTTTGCAGGCTGATGTGGAGAGACTAGAATTCTATCCATTCTCTTCCTTTGATAAATGCAGAGCTTGAGGAAGTTTTCCTTTACCTCTCTAGAACCTTTTTCTTTTTCCTCCTCCACCTCCTCCAGGGAAGCTTATGCCAGAGAGAAGAAGAAAAAGCCTCCCTTGCTACCGGTGGAGCCATCCTCCACCTCCTCAGATCCTGTTCCAGAGGAACAGCCACCGCTGACACCTCCACCTCCTGCCCTCGTGGCTTTCAGACCTCCTGCTGCTCTGGTGAGTGTCCCTGGACTTTCTCCATCTTCCTCTCGGTCAGTTGGAAAGGCATAGAAGTTTTATTTCAACACATGCAGTTATTCTTGTATTTCAGCAGAGCTTGTTTTCCAACTGTGTGCATTTATTCTCAAGGGCTCTCCTGTCCAACTCCAACCAGCAGCATCAGCACCGGTTCTCCCAGGCCCCCAAGGACAATCCATGCCCACAGCTGGTGAGTGACCATCACTGCAGGATTGCTGTAAAAACATTATCTTCAGTTCAAATGAATGAGATCTTGTTCTTTTTCCTCTTCCCAAAGCTCATCCCAAGCAAGGCAGGAGAAGGTGCCCAGCAGGTGGAAGAGCAGGCTGGGAACCGTGAGTACCTACAGACCCTCACTCTCTTACTGTTTGTATCCTGTGACAGGAGGCCATAAGACAGAGCCTCTGCCACAGCTGATTTACAAGGGAATAATTGTGCACAGTTGTGGAGAATGCAAGTGGTGATTAACTTTTAAATGGCTTAACTGGAATTGGCTTTCAAAGAGAGAAGGTGTGCTTGCAGTAAGAGTATTCAAGCTAAACCTCCAGTGCAGGACTGAAAGGAGGGCTCTGGAAAATGAAGGCTTTTTGAGGAAAACATCATTACTTATAAAAACTACCTATAATTAAAGGATGAGATGGAAAGCCACGCCTTTGAATACTGGCTCAATAGGGCAGAAGATATCAATCTCCCGATCAATCACTTGGTTGATACCGATTGAGCAGATACTTGGAAAAGTCTATGCTGTTCTTTTACGAACATTTTTGAATGTCTTCAATTCAGCTGTTTCAAATGGCTAAGGTGCTTTCTCTCCCCTGGAGACAGAGGGTCTGGTTTATCTCTTTATATACTTGTGATCTCCCCTATGCTAAGTACAGGGGGAGGATCCTGTCCCTGGTCCTGCTGGCCACAGCGTGGCTGATGCAAGCCAGGATGCTGTTTCCCTTCCTTCTCCAGTGACAGGACACTGGATACGTAAAGAAGAGGATGTATTTTTCCAAATGAAATTGCGTTGTTGTTCATTTTTGTGTTCTGATAGCGGGTTGGGCTGCAGTTGCACTAACATGTGTCTGACATAAGCACAAGCAACTCAGTCTTTTTCCCAAAATTATTTTGTTGCAGAGGGTAAACATACCAAACTGAAACCGGGTAATTGTTATCCTAAACCTTTCCCTAAAAGTGGTAGGAATTCTAAACTGTTTTTGCTTAAACAGGATCTTCCCCTTTGGCATTTGCAGGCAGGGAACACATTCTCATACTGGCCAGGCTTTTTTCCTTGGTGGCTTTTTGTAATACAGGTCCAACTTGTTTTAACAGGGAAACAAAGATGTCCAAACTTGACAAATTTACAAATGAGTTTCGTGAGGAACCAATGGAATATGAAAAGATTCCAAAGGCGTGGAAACATTAAGTTTGCAGGTAACTACTTTCTGTGTCCATAACAGAAAGGCAGAGTTTCTGGAAGAATCAGGAAGAGCCCTACTCTGCCTCTCGATCATGAGATGGAGTGGATGATCCAAGGGATTAGCAGGGACAGGCATTTCCTATGGAGGTTGCCAGCTCAAACGCGGCAGATGACGGCTGACAGAGAGTTAGAACATGGCAGCGGTTGTTAAGGAGCAGGAATCTTCTTTTCCTGAGTCTTCTCTGTAACAACTAGCAATAGCTGGAACCTGAACAGGGGCAGTTGATGCATTTCCTGTGTCTGCCTATGACCTCAAAGTGCTTTGGAGGAATCACGTGAGAGAAATCCTCTTCATCTCCCTTTATCTCCCGTGGTTCTCTGCTGCTGTGTCTTGTAAGCAGAAACTGAAATGTTATCGAGTTCTTCAGTTGGCAGCTGCGCTACGTCAGTAGCTTTCACAGAGCCACATGGAGAGAATAAAAGATGAAACATGGGAGGAAAAAAATGAGGAGAGGAACTCTTTGGAATTAACTTTTTTTTTTTGTCTGTTGTTTTTTTTTTTTAAGGTCCAAGTCTCCCTCCAGCATTTCATCTCTCTCCAGAGGTTCATATTCCTGCTCTGAGTTCAGACCAGGTTCTCCCTGCAGTCACTCCTACTCCTGAGCTTTCAGTTGTTCCGAATCTCATTCCAACTCACCATCTCCACTGTATCGTTGCAGGGGTAAAGGTCACAAATCTGGCACCAGGTCCAGAACCCATGGTGATCCCTGTTCAAGATCAAGGTCATCCCCCTACAGAAGACACCGTTCACGGCCAAGGTCTCCCCTATTTAGAGGCCACTCTCACCCTCAATGAACAAGACCTCAAGGGGAAGGAGAGAGGAATCATTTTAACAGATATGCAGAAGTTCCAGCACACAATATGAAAGCTCAGAGTGGCAGAGCTGCTGAGTTTAGAGATCCATTGTCAAAGGAAAGATACAGAGAACAGGAATGTAACGATACAGAACGGTACGAGCAGTTTTGCAAGGGCTGGCTTGTTGGTGCTTGCCTTCACTCTCCAGTAACCAGAGAGCATTTTTCTCCACATTGGTTTTGACCACTTGGGACAAGACAAGAAAATATACCATGTGCTTGGGGTGTAGGCAGGATTCTTCCTGTGGACAGAGACCCTTGTATTTAATTCCAGTCGGATTAAGTTTATAACAGCTTTAATCTCAGTGATACAGGACACTTTTTTTTTCCCATTTAATAAAAATGTTATTATTCAGGCATGTTATTAATTAGGACCTTATTTTGAAGAACAAACCACACACAGTAGAAACTAATCGGATTTTTTAATTAGCTATGTTGTGTGTGACGAGCCTTGTCATGTCACTGGACACCATCTTGTTTAGCCAATGCAGTCAACAGCTTCTTGCACCTTTGTTTTCATCCTCCTATTGGATGCATCAAAAAGCTCAGGGAATCAGGGTGTCCCTGGGGTGGGGGTGGCCATGCCAGAGATGTTGCTCTGTGCGCATCAGCCCTAAATTTGCTCACACCGTGTTGGCCCCACGAGAAGCTGGACTGCTTGGCCCCCTTGGCTCGAGCCTGCATCCTTCTCATTTCCAGCAAGGGGAGAAGGTCTAGTTCAGGAATCACTTTGCCTGGAGACCCCGGGCAGTGTGTCACGCAGAAGGAAAATGGCGAGAATGTCAGCTGAAAGAGTTTGGACTGAAAAGGAAGCACAAACCATGAGCTGGCAGGACAGTGCTGGCTGGAATGAGGCCCAGGCTCCGAGTCATCTGGAGGTTCAGCCACAGTTGGCAGGGTTTCTCACACAGGTCACCAAGGAGGGGAGGGTGTCGGACGGAGAGGAGCAGAGCAGAGTTTCCAAAGGCTCAGTCAGTGCCCAGCTGCAGGACTGACATAAAACTCAGAGACAGCCACATCCCTGCCTGGGGTGGCAGAGCCAGGTCACCAGTGCAGGCGCAGCCACGACACTCTCGGGTGCTCACAAGCACAGCCATGGTCAAGGATCCCCTGAGCGCTGGCATGGCCCCTCTGTCCCCCGGTGCCCCTGCCTGGATCCCAGCCCTCTCGCCCACCCCACGGGTCCCCTGCTCGCTGGCTGCTCCGTCCTGGTGCTCCCTGCAAACAAGCAGCCCTCACGCCTTTCTCCCACAGGCACCCCACACTCGGCCATCTCCCCAGGGGCCGGCACGGACCCTCTGCCACCTGACAGCCCAGCGCGGACCCCAGCCCCCTAGAGCCCGGCTGGCCAGACTGAGGCTTGCTGCTGTATGCACACGCTCAGCCCATCCCACCAGTTCTGGGCAAGGTGCAGACCCTCACAGAGCCTCTCGCTTGCCTCACTCAGCCTGGGGCCCCACACGAGGTGGGTTTTTGAGAAACACCGACCCTGAATCGCTCCAGGAGCTGCACTGGGACCCACACCTGTTCCTGACACAACAAGCCAGGGCTCCGTACACACTCTGCTTGACTTCACCAACTGGCACCCATAAACGCCAGACCCCAGGGGCTGGATCATAGCATTTAACTTCACAGACACACAGGACAGAGTGAGCTTATGCAGGGAGATTTTTAAGAAAAAAATTAATAAAAGGCTGTGAACATCATGAGATTCAGCAAAGCCAAGTGAAAGGTCCTACATGTGGGTCGGGTCAATCAGTGGTTTAATGTGTAGAATCATAGAATGTTCTGAGTCTGAAGAGACTCACAATGATCATTGAATCCAACTCCTCTCTGAGAGCTTTGGTCAAATGCTTCTTGAATATTGTCAGGCTTGGCACTCACTTTTCCATTTGTCTAACCCACAGCTGACCCTACACTTCCTTCTCCAGACTCTGTCCCACCTACCTTCCCCCCAGAGCCCCTCCTGGCACAGAGGAGGGTTTTCCTGATACTGACTCGTGGGAAGAATGAGCCCTTGGAAAAAGGCAGCAGTGCTCTCGGCAGTCGTGCTTAGCTCAGAGGAAATTCAGCTCCCTATGGTCATCCCAACAGGGAAACGACCCTTTAGAGAGCAGGAAGGAATCTCCTGGGAAAGCTGCACTGCTTGCACACCCTTCCCAGGGCCCAGTGTATTTCATGCAGACGCAAGGACCTGCACCCTCCCACTCCAGCCCAGCCCTCTCCCAAACCCCCATTTCTTCCTGAATTCATTAAAAGAGTTGAGTTTTTGCTTGGCAGCGCCTCTCTCTGCCTGTGGTCATTTGCACAGTGGGAGGGAGTGGGTGTTCCCGCAGCCTCTGCCCACCCGACAGGTACCTTAGCTGGGCTGGAGATGCCCCGAGAGGATGGGGAGATGGGGCATCTCTCCAGGTGGCGGGTGCCAGTGGGTGATACCACCTTGATTGGCATCAACGCCAGCAGGATGGGAACCTCCATCACTGCCCCACTACCAACATCACTATCATTGCCTAGCACCAGCACCACTGCCCTTGAGCTGGATCCGGCCACGGAAAGGAGCTGCGGCCACCCTGGGAGGCCAGGCTGGGACTGGCTGAGAGCTCGCACGCAGCCCTCAGCGGGCAGAACTGGCCAGGGCTCACGTGCCCAGATCCTATACCTGGCAGGGCGCTCACTGCCCAGGTCACTCCAGCCCCTCTACAGCCTCATCTCTTGCTGTCTGGGCGTTATCTGGAAAAACCCTCTGCCCACGGGAGAGCCCTGAGCCAGAGGCACAAAAGTCCACAGCCTTCCCATGCCAACTGAGGCGAGAGGATGCAAAGTACAGAATTGCAGATGTATCCTTTCTCCTTCATCGACAGCTCTGAGCCTCCCAGAAGCCAAGTCCTTCTTCCCAGGGCCAGGCTGTCCTTGTGTTTCTTTACTGCAGCATGAACAGGAGTTAAGTGTCCAGGAAAAAAGCACTGCCTCATCCCATTACAGCATTTCAATATCTACAAACCAAGGTAGTGCACTTTCAAACTATAAAGACCGGTTGATTAAATCGAGAATGGAATTCTCATCACACGTCCTATGGGTCCCTCCAGCCTGGGCCCCAAAAAGCCAGTGACAAGGTGATGGAGAGCCAGCAAAAGATGCCACCTAGGGAGGCTCTGTCTCCCCTAATGATTAGATTTGCTGCTGCAGATCAGAAATCGCCCCTGTACCGCTCAGGGCATTCCAGCATCCCTCTGCAAGGACAGTAACGATCCAGCCACGAAGCTAAGGGACCCCCTGAATCCCAGCTGCCACATACACTGTGCCATCTTCCACCACATTCCGTCAATGAACAGCGTTCAGGGCTCCTGCAGCTCACCACGGCTTCGATAAGCGTGCTCCGACTCAGGGCTCACCAGGGGAGCTTCTCAGCACTTCAACTTTGCTTCAGGCTTGCTTGGAGCACGAGGCTTCATCCCTCTGCCTTGGCCCCAGCAGAAGGCGGGCAAGGGGCAGGTTTGTGAGTGGTTTGATGGAAAAGAGCTTGGTCACCTACCAGAGATTAAAACCCAACCAAAGAAAGAGACCAGAGAAACTCTGTTAGAGAGGAGCAGAAAGAAACATCAGGGCTGACCTCTGTTTAACTGGGGGGGTTTGGGATTCTGGAGACTGGAGCTCCCAGAGGACTCAGCTCTCCAAATGGAAACATCCTTTAACTTCAGATCCTGATCCTGACAGGAATATTACAGACTGCCCCACCTCTGTTTTGCAGTTACCTTGAGCGTTTGCTTGTCCCTGTCCAGTTCTCTTCTGTGATCCCAAAGTCTGTTGTAATCTGACAGCGCTACAAACAGGCAGCCAAACCCCTCTTCCCTCAGAGATGGGAAACTGCAGTCACAGACTACGCAGGCACCAGGAGAAGCCTTCGGGTCTGGGATAGGATTAAAAAGGGAGGACTTGCGAGCATCTGTTTTCCACAAGATGACCCCATCCTCCTGATCTGGGTCACGTAAGGGAACTTTGTTCTGGCAGCCAATAGAGAAAATGGCAGTGTGACCACAAACCCATCCAGGCTGGGGGGAGGGACTCCAGCTCCCAACATGCCTTGAGGGAGGAAACCAGCCCCCAACATGCCTTGAGGGAGGAAACCAGCTCCCAGCATTCTTTGGGGAGGGGATCTGAAGCTGTCACCGTGCTTTGGGGAGTGTTATAAATTTAGCCCAGTAAAAGATAGGAATTGGTCCAATTAGGTCGAATCAGAATTTATTAGCAAGAAGACAGACAGGCAAATACAGCGCTGGGCGACTGGGGAAGCCCTTCGCTTCTCCACAGTGCGCCCTCACCCCAGCAGACCTCGACTTTTATAGGCTCGCGTGTCTCTCCTTGTTGCTAGGCCTTCTCCTTTACTTCCTCAGTAGACATTGGCTGTCTCGAAGTCACAGGACGTTCCTCTGTGCATGTCTCTCCTTGTTGCCAGGCCCTCTCCTTCACCTCCTCAGCAGATATTGGTTATCTCGAAGTCACATGATGTTCTTCTTCTTTTTTGTGGTTTTCCTCCCCTCCAAAGCCCTGGTTGGAGTCGATGATCCAGTGGGTCTCTTCCAACCTGGTTATACTATGATTCTATGATTCTAAAACATCATGTTTACCTTTAACTTAAATGCTGCACAAAGCGGGGTCCATTACTTAGAGCAAATACAAAACGCTATTTACAAGGGTCAATGAACAAACTATTTCAAAGGTTCATCACACCTTCGCAGGAGTCAATGAACAAACTTTCTCTTGAAGTTTATCAGAGGGAGAGAGTCTGATTCTGTCACCGTGCTTTGGGGAAAGGGTCTGAAGCTGCCCAGGGAGGTGGTTGAGTCACCTTCCCTGGAGGTGTTTAAGGGACAGGTGGACGAGGTGGTGAGGGGCATGGGTTCGTGTTTGATAGGAATGCTTGGACTCGATGATCCGGTGGATCTTTTCCAGCCTGGTGATTCTATGATTCTGTGATTCTACAAACTCTGCCGAGGTCTCTGTGGTGCCGGGAAGCAGAGCGGCAGGTGCCTAAGCGACAAATGTCAGCGTTAGCAGGTGGCAAGGGGTGCCCTGGGGTAGTGAAGTGACAGCCTGGCAAGTTGCTGCTTCAGCTCCCCAGAGAAGATCCCTTTGGCTGGTTCGCTTTAGCCCTTCTACCAAGGGCCTGACTTTGGAAGACAATGTTCACACAGGCGGGTGTGGGGGCATTCTGCAGGCTGCCTGATGTCCCTGTCCAGGCAAGAAAAGGATTGCCAGCTGAGTCCTGCCAGAGTTTCTTCCACACTCCTGAGACAGAGTCTGCAGATATCCCTCTGGTGCACCACTGCCTTCCGCGGCAGGAGGCTTTGCTTTTCAAACCTGTCTTTCTGCAGGTGTTTGCTAGGTATGTCTGTGATGAAGCACGTGCCTAACGCATTCCAGTTCTACGTGTAACGTCTTCTTCTGGGGGAAAAGGCAAACCCACAGAATGCCATGAGAGATGGAATGCTGGAAAGAGGCACAGCAGCTACTCGGATCCATCAGGAAGTACCCTCCTCCGCGAGACATGCTGTCCGGGGTTTGTGGATCTGCTATACCTCTGCCTGATGCGATGCCACCAGCGTGCCTGCTCCCGCTGCTTTCTGGAGGATGAGTGGAGAGGTTTAAGGTGGTGTAAGGTGCCAGAGCCTTCTGGCAGCCTGTGCCTGCAACCGCTCTCTCTACTTAGCCGTAAACCATCCCTTGTCAGAAATGTTCCCCAAGGGAAGGGGCAGTAAGCCGTGCTTCTCGCTGCCTTTGTGCTTTCTGACTCTGTCCTCACAGGTGCCCATTTCCTTTTACCGGCTGAAGCTCTGCCACCCCTGGGCTCTTGCACTTCATGTCCACCATAAAAGCATGTTTTCTGTCATCAGACTGACCCTTGGTCTCCCGCGCTTCATGGCCACAATAAAAGCACATTTTCTGTCTTCTGAGTGTGTCTGCCCTCCCTGCCCTCCTCTCCCAGGCAGGTCTGGTGGCCCTCATGAAAAGACACTGCCCTGAAGCGAGAGACGCAAACAGCCAGTGCTAGGCAACAGCCTGAGCAAGAGCCCAGATGTTTTTTCTTTTTTTCTTTGACATGCAGAAACAGAAAATGCATAAGGAATTTGCTTTATAAAAAAATCTTTTAGGTTCTTCTATTTGGGAGCTGACTGGGAGAGATTTTATCTTTAAATGTACGTATGCACCAGATGCTTTCCTGCGCATTATGTGCAGAGGAGATGTTGAAGGAGGGCTGGCAACATCGGGCATGAATTACACTTGCTGCACCCCTCCCTCCTGGGGCGCTGCAGTGGGCAGCTCCCACGGAAAACAATATGGCCCAGCACCTTGTCCCCAGTGGCCGGGGCATCGCTGGCTGGAGGCATGTGCCCACCTGCTGAGGGCAACCCCTGGGTGCCTTCACAGCCTAAAATCCCTGGGGACGCAACAAGGACACCCTCTGCTCCCTAAGAGGGGGCAGCAGTGCCCGGGATCTATGGAGGATGACTGGGGTACAGGGGTGGGCTGGGACGTGGAGAGGGCTGGCAGCGTGGAGGTGGGCTGGGGATGTTGAGATGGGCTTGGTCTGTGGAGATGTGGTGATGACTTGGAGATTGGCTGGCATGTAGAGATTGGCTGGGGAAATGGGTCTTTGCTTGGCATGTGGAAATTGGATGGGAAGTAGAGATGGGCATTGGATGTAAAGATGGCCTGGCAGGTAGAGAAGGGATGGGGATGGGGATATGGGCTGGGGATGTGGAGATGGTCTGAGGACATTAAAGTGGACTGGGGAAAGGGAGCTTGGCTGGAGATGTGGATATGAGCTCAGATCCTGTACCTGGACTGGGACGCAGAGATCAGGTGAGGATATGAGATGGGGCAGAGAAGTGGAGATGGGATGAGGACATGGAGATGGGCTGGGGAAGTGGAGTTGAGTTGGGGACGTGGAGATAGGCTGGGGCATAAGGGTGGGGTGGGGACTTGGAAATGGGCTTGGGATATTGTGATCTTTCCATCATCTTCCAACAGTCCTGGAAGACTGGGGAAGTCCCACTGGACTGGAGGCTGGCTGATGTTGTGCCCATCTACAAAAAGGGCCGCAGGGAGGACCCAGGAAACTACAGGCCTGTCAGTCTGACCTCAGTGCCAGGGAAAGTCATGGAACAGGTGATCTTGAGTGCTATCATGAAGCACATGCAAGAGAACCGGGTGATCAGGCCCAGTCAACATGGGTTCACAAAAGGCAGGTCTTGCCAGACTAACCTGATCGCCTTCTATGACAAAGTGACCCGGCTACTGGATGAGGGAAAGGCTGTGGATGTGGTCTTCCTGGACTTCAGCAAAGCCTTTGACACAGTTTCTCACAGCGTTCTGCTTGAGAAACTGTCAGCCTCTGGGCTGGACAGGCGCACACTCTCCTGGGTGGAAAACTGGTTGGATGGCCGGGCCCAGAGAGTGGTGGTAAATGGTGTGAAATCCAGCTGGAGGCCAGTGACAAGTGGGGTTCCCCAGGGCTCAGTGCTGGGTCCAGCCCTGTTCAATGTCTTCATCAATGATCTGGATGAAGGCATCGAGTGCACCCTGAGCAAGTTTGCGGACGACACTAAGCTGGGTGGAAGTGTCGATCTGCTGGAGGGTCGGGAGGCTCTGCAAAGGGATCTGAACAGGCCGGACCGCTGGGCAGAGTCCAATGGCATGAGGTTTAACAAGGCCAAATGCCGGGTCCTGCACTTGGGGCACAACAACCCTATGCAGTGCTACAGACTGGGAGAAGTCTGTCTAGAAAGCTGCCTGGAGGAGAGGGACCTGGGGGTGTTGGTTGACAGCCGACTGAATATGAGGCAGCAGTGTGCCCAGGTGGCCAAGAAGGCCAATGGCATCTTGGCTTGTATCAGAAACGGCGTGACCAGCAGGTCCAGGGAGGTTATCCTCCCTCTGTACTCGGCACTGGTGAGACCGCTCCTCGAATACTGTGTTCAGTTCTGGGCCCCTCACAATAAGAAGGATGTTGAGGCTCTGGAGAGAGTCCAGAGAAGAGCAACAAAGCTGGTGAAAGGGCTGGAGAACAGGCCTTATGAGGAGCGGCTGAGAGAGCTGGGGGTGTTTAGCCTGGAGAAGAGGAGGCTGAGGGGTGACCTCATTGCTCTCTACAACTACCTGAAAGGAGGTTGTAGAGAGGAGGGTGCTGGCCTCTTCTCCCAAGTGACAGGGGACAGGACGAGAGGGAATGGCCTCAAGCTCCGCCAGGGGAGGTTTAGGCTAGACGTTAGGAAAAAATTCTTTACAGAAAGGGTCATTGGGCACTGGAACAGGCTGCCCAGGGAGGTGGTTGAGTCACCTTCCCTGGAGGTGTTTAAGGCACGGGTGGACGAGGTGCTGAGGGATATGGTTTAGTGTTTGGTAGGAATGGTTGGACTCGATGATCCGGTGGGTCTCTTCCAACCTGGTTATTCTGTGATTCTGTGATTCTGTGAAATAGCAGTGAGGGCACATTTGTGAAAGTCTTGGCTCCTATCCAGGCTGCAAATGAGCATGAGATCAGTGGAACGAGATGTTATTTTTCCCAGTTTGGTGTGCTCACCCCTGCTAGCAGGTATGAGGTTCAGTTCACATCCATTTAATTAAGGTACTTATGTTATACTAGTGGGGAAGGAAAGTTGTTTTCAGGTCAGAAAGAATTTATTAAGAACAAGAAAATCAAGTTACCAAGTAAGATGGGCTAAATCAAAAGCTTTTATTGAAGCCTCTGTACATAAGGAGTGTGGGTAATGATGAACTTGAATCTTAACCATCTCCTGGCTTTCTATTTGCAGGAAACAAGTTGTATGTGACTTTGACACTGGTTTTTTTGCTATATGAGGTTTTAATATAGAAAGGGAAAGGTACTAACAAGGTACTTTGCAGGTCAAGTGGTTCCAGCTGGGGCAAATGGATCACATTTGAAAACCCTAAATCCAGTATTACAGACTTTGAACACCCCGTGAAGAGACCTCAGTTGTCACATAGGTGTCCTTCTGGGTTGGTTGCTCTAGTGGTCTGCACGGCAGGGACCAAGGACATTGGCCTGGACGTGTGCCTTTGAAGCACCAGACAAAGCTCAGTATGCCACTCTTCTGGAGATGTATTTAAGTTTTGCTTGTAGTGAACCTCGAACCTATTAAGCTAACATCAGGTTTTGAATTGCCTTGGTTGAGCTGGTACAGACCTCTGTGTGTGTTTACACTCATAAATCAATTGAAACACTGTGGGAACATTCTACAGAGAACAAGGCCCAGATGCTGTGAGATTGTTTAATACTGAACAACTATAACAAGGCCTTGAAACAGAGAGCCAAACGATAAACAGGGGCCAGCTGGGAGGAATGCAGCAGCTAGTTCAGTGGGAACAAGCACCAGCTGAAAGAAAAATAATTAAAGAGAACTATCAACATAGTTAATTTTAGTGTAACTTGGTTTCTTAGCATGTGCAGTAGTTTAGTCAATAATATGTTAGTAATAGCCTTATGGACATCTACCTTTAACCAGGAATACACTGTGGATACCCTCGTGGGCACCCAGTTATGTAACCGAAAAGGGTTTATAAAGAAATAGCTAAGCTCAATAAAGTGAACACTCACTCATCATATTGATCTCTGTGTTTGATTCCGTGATGCTCCCATCAACAAAATGCAAGCTGCATCATCTTAGTGAAATCCGCAGGAAAGCAACGCAGTATTGCCCCCACCCCTCCCAGCACTTCACCAGCCTTCCCCTTAAACAAAAACAAGACCAAGAGGAAACAATTCTTGGTGACCCTTTGCAGATTCCCTGGGATGTGGCGCGTTGCTCCAGCACTGGCCGTTCGGTTGTGCTGCAGCTGCTCACGCATTCCCTGAATGTGGACTCAGGATGGAGAAGAGCTGGTGGCAGCAGCTGGTGAGGGGTCCTGTCTATGCCTCTCTGCCTCCAGCTCAAGCTTCCTCAGCAGAGAAACAGGACCTGCTGCTGTGGGGCTGCTGTGGGTCTCCTGTTGGTCCTCCAAAGCATCCCTCACCTTGTTTTCTTCCCATCTTGTTTTAAGAGACCACAGGGTGTTAATTGCTTCTTCTCAGATGTGACCGTGTCAGCTTTGCCTTGGGCAGAGCCAAGTGTGGATTACCTTTCTTCTCTGAATCCTAGTGCTTTCACTTCAAGTCTCTTGTAAATCCAGTTTTGATTCAGTGATTTTTGTCCTTATGGGATCTTTCTGGATGGAAAGAGGGAAAACAAGCCTTTCTTCTCTCTGCTATGCTCCGTTAACTTAAACCTCCCTGCATGGAGTTCTCTCAGTCCCCTTTGCAGACTGTGTGATTTCCTATGGCTCCTAGAAGGGAGAAGCAAATGCTTCAAAATTCAGACTACAGTGTGATCAGTCCTGGAGAGAAGAGAGAAAGGACGATTGTTTGCTCCTGCTCCCATCTGCAGAGACTCCATGTGGCTAACCAGAGCAATGGGGACCCTAGATTTTTGGTTTAGTTGGTTTTCAGGTTGTTTTTTTTATTCTTAGAGTTGTATCAGCCAAGGCAGTCTGGGAAGAACAAACACAGCCACAACAAATTATTAAACCTTTAAACCGTGATTTAAACCTTTAAACTTACTCCTCTGCCTGCCTCCAAGAGCCTGGCAGAGCCCGGGGTGCAACTCTGCTGAATGCTGGTGTGCGCAGGGAGAAGACAAGAGCAAGAGGAGTCTGTGAAAGGCATCATTGTGCACTCCTCTTGCTCAACTAGGAAAGGAGTACAAGGAGAGGAAATTTCTTATTGCAAGCTTCTGTGTAAGTAGTGGCTCAGCAGGGAGGAATCCTAGTGTCGAACAGCACTGCAGTTTGTTATTTTGCGGGTATATTATTTGTCAAGAGCTTTTTTTTTTTTGTTCCTCTGTTAATCCTAATTACATAAATAATAACTGTGGAAAAGGACATCAAGTACACAGTAATCTTGCATTCACCTAGGTCTCTAGGGCTGGAATTCCTACAGCTGTTAAGCAGCTGCAATGTCTCCTCAGTTCTTGTGGTGCTCAGCTATGGGATGGGATAATGATAATTTAATAATGCACATAAGCCTATACTGACATGGCTTTGCAGCTCCTGTTCTCCTGCCTTATAAAAATACAGGGAAACAATCACATAGAGAAAGAAGAAACGGCTCATATGATGTGTGCAGCTTGTATATTCTTCAGAAAGCATTCAAAAAATCGTGCAACGCAAGGAAAGGAGAAAGGCTTGTAGCACAGATACAAAGATTGAATTGTATTAATTCTCAGACAGAAATTTGGCAAATTGGGCAGATGAACATGGACACGAGCTGGAGGAATCTCTGCAGAAAGTGGCAGCATCTCCAGCAGCGAGAACATGGAAGGGTCGAAGAGCTGAAGGAAAGATGAGTTCACTTTGCCAAGTACTTGAAATATCAGCCACGTTGGTAGCAATACTGAAGGAGAGCTGCTGTGAACTGCAAAGGAAATCTTCTGCCTTTCAGCAGTGTTAAATACGCAACTGGAATTAATAGAGGATGGATGTTATATTGTTTAGAAGGAAAAATAAACAGACTTGTTTTCAGATGTGGGACTGTTGAAAAATCCTCATCCAGACTGAAATGCACTTTCATCTTTATTATTCCAAACTACCTGGGATACCCCTGACAGCACTTGCTTGAGCAAATTTCTGATTGCATCCTCTCTTTAACCATTTCTGTATCATGTAAGAAAGTCTCCTAGTCAGTAGGTTGTATTTCCCTAGCTTAATCGGCTCCTGATTTGAAGAAGTTCTTGCAGCTCCTCCTAATCTTTAGGTACTGCCAATACAGGCTTTTAAGCAATAGTTTCACTTACACAGTTCTGACCCTAAGCAGTATCTCCTGATGATTAACACTTTTCTATAGAGCAGCAGTAGAACGGTTTATTAGCACCATGGGGATTTATTAGCACCATGAGATCTGTGCATTCCCCAGTTCCTAATCACATGTGACTTAGGAGGTTCTTCCGTCTGCAGTTTTTCACAGACAAAATTTCATATAATCCCAGTGGAGAATAAGTAGAGGGGAAAATCACATTCCAAAGGCTGCTTTCAGTAGTGTTTTGCACTTCTCTTCAGTTTGCGAAAATATACAATATTGCTTTGATGGTTGAAAGGACTCCACGCTTTTCTGCTTTTGATATAAAATCAGGGGTCCAAATTTAGAACATTTTTTTCCCCCGTGTGTTCTCAGTTTTATAACAAGCAGGAGTTTAGGGCTTTAGTGTTATTACTTGCATAGTATTTCATCTTGCCCTCTACCTAGACTTTTCCATTCCCTAGGAACTGAGAATGATAGAATCATAGAATCACCCGGTTGGAAAAGACCCACAGGATCATCAAATCCAACCACTCCTATCAATCACTAAACCACGTCCCTCAGTGCCGAGTCCACCATAAGGCCTGTTCTCCAGCCCCTTCAGCAGCCTCGTTGCTCTTCTCTGGACTCGCTCCAGAGCCTCAACATCCTTCTTGTGGTGAGGGGCCCAGAACTGAACACAGCATTCCAGGAGCGGTCTCACCAGTGCTGAGTCCAGAGGGAGAAGAACCTCCCTGGACCTGCTGGTCACGCCGTTTCTGATCCAAGCCAAGATGCCATTGGCCTTCTTGGCCACCTGGGCCACTGCTGGCTCATGTTCAGTCGCTGTCAACCAACACCCCCAGGTCCTTCTCCTCCAGGCAGTTTCCAGCCAGACTTCTCCTAGTCTGGAGCTGCTCAGGGTTGTTGTGCCCCAAGTGCAGGACCCAGTATTTAGCCTTGACAAACCTCATGCCGTCGGTCTCAGCCCAGTGGTCCAGCCTGTTCGGATCCCTTTGGAGCCTCCCGACCCTCCAGCAGATCCACGCTTCCACCCAGCTTAGTGTCGTCTGCAAACTTGCTAAGGGTGCACTCGATGCCTTCATCCAGGTCATTGATAAAGACATTGAACAGGGCTGGACCCAGCACTGAGCCCTGGGGACACCACTTGTCACTGGCCTCCAGCTGGAGTTAACTCCATCTCCCACCACTCTCTGGGCCCTCCATCCAACCAGTGTTCCACCCAGGAGAGCGTGCGCCTGTCCAGGCCAGAGGCTGACAGCTTCCTAAGCAGAATGCTGTGGGAAACTGTGTCATGGGCTCTACTGAAAAGTAAAAAATATATAAGAAAAGCTTTAGAAAGTCTGTAGATGTAGGAATCAGTGATAGCAAGGTTGACCTGTTGGATACTTTTGACTTGGGGTTCTTGAACTGACCTTGGGTTGTAAGAGTGGGAAGCTGAACAAAGAGGTGAACATCAGAGATGCAAATCAGGGTGGAGACAGCGCTTACAGGCAGCGTGTGGGGTTTTGGAGGACAGCCAACCAAATGTTGCTGCTGGTGATTGTGAGCGCGTGGACAATAGGCCTGGGCCAATGAGGACAGATGAGCAAAGGTATATAAACCTGTAAGTTCCAACAATAAAAGTCTCCACTTTTACATCTATCTGGAGTCCGTCTCAGCGTTTCATTCCCACAAAATGGTGACCCTGATTTGATGGGGTATTCAACGCGATCAGCGTCCAGCAGGAATCTCAGCTCCGACAGGGTCATCGGCAGGACCGACTGACTCCTCACACGTTCCTGGGCATCACCGTCAAGACGACAAGTGAGGAGCTGAGTAATCATGGGGCAGGGTGCATCAACAGAGCAAGAGGCAATAGTTAAGTTACTGCTCCCAATTCCTTCGAAGAGGAATCAAATATGATGAGACTAATATACACATTTTGCTGAAATGGCTTCGTAACAATGGAGCCCCGTTGGATGGTGCCCTAGTATTCCGACCAAAAACATGGACAGAAACGGGCAATTTAATCTGGGAGGCGGCTTCTTGTGGTGATGCTAATGCTACCTCTATGATGATGACTTGGCGTTTAGTTAAGGACACAATTGCTGCTTGGGATGCCAAAAAGGCTGCAAGCGATTCCAACTCTAACGACGTATCAGGGACAGAACAACCTTTAATTGATCTAACTGAACAGACGCCGTGTGTCACCTGTGCTTGTGCCCCCTAATTTTAGCCCCTCAGAGTCGACACCCAAAAATCCTGCCCGTAACTGGGAGAAGATAAAGCGTGATGCATTAGCAGATGGCCATGCTCTTCCCTCTGCATTCCCAGTTATCGTACGCCAGAATGCACCCAATGAGTGGACTCCTTTTAACTGGGATGTGATAAAGGAGCTGAGGAAAACTGTTACCACGTGGGGACTCACCTCTCCCTACGCTCAATCCCTTTTGGAGAATGTACTGTCAGGCAATACAATTACACCTTTTGACTGTAAACAGCTCGCTACAATGATCCTGACACCTGCACAAAAATTATTACGGCAACAAAAGTGGGGAGTGTTTTGTGAAGCGGCAGCCTTGCAAAACCTCGACCGGCCAAGCACCTCTGCTGCAGAGCTGGCTCTGGCTCGGGGTGCAGGCCGGGCCCGCAGGCGGCGCCGGACCCGCTGCCGCTTGGCAAGAACTACACCATGCAAGTGAACAAAACACTGCAGACCGTCCTCACCCGGCTCTTCCCTGGATATGGCAATGGACTGTGACTCCGTAAAGCACTTCTAATTTTCTTTTGTTCAAACTTAACGTGGGAAACAGAGCAACCTGTATGGATGGACCAATGGCCCATATCAACAGAAAAATTAGCCGCCCTAGAACAGTTGATAGCAGAACAAGAAGAACAAGGACACATTATCCCTTCAACCAGCCCTTGGAACACACCTGTGTTTGTAATCAAAAAGAAATCAGGCAAGTGGAGGCTCATACACGACCTCCGAGCAATCAACAATATTTTGGAAGATATGGGACCACTTCAGCCTGGTCTTCCATCACCGATAATGATACCAAAACAATGGGACATAATTATTCTTGATTTAAAGGACTGTTTTTTTCACTATTCCATTACATCCAAAGGATAGTAAAAGATTTGCATTTTCAACAATCAATAGAAGTCGACCACAGCGCCGTTATCAATGGACTGTGCTGCCACAAGGAATGAAAAACTCTCCAACCATCTGTCGAGCATACGTGGCACTAGCTCTGCAACCTTTTCAACAAAAATATCCGCAATTAATATGTTACCATTACATGGATGACATCCTCATTGCAGGGCAAGATATAGAAACACTCATGGCCAGTATGCATGATCTTAGAGCCTTTTGGCAAAACCGAGGATTGCAAATTGCACCAGAAAAAATCCAAACAATGGCACCCTGGAAATATCTCAGAAATGTTATTTTTGACCATTCTGTCCAACCACAGCAAGTTCAGCTGAACAAAAATGTCAAGACTCTAAATGATGTTCAGCAACTTGTCGGGAACATCAACTGGATACGTACTACAGTAGGAATTTCAAATGAGTTAATGCAACCTTTATTTGAATTATTATAAGGATCTACAGAACTTACAGCACCACAAGAGCTGACAGCCGAAGCGCATAAAGCAATTGAACAACTTATCTCCCAGTGACAAGTTTATCGATACGACCCTAATTTACCATTTAACATATATTTATGTAATCAACCCTCACAACCAATAGCTATTATTGGTCAGTGGGATCAACATCGATCGGACCCTCTTCGAATAATTGAATGGATCTTTTTACCACACCAACCACACAAAACTTTAGTCACTCACATAGACATGTTTGCTCTTTTAATAAAAAAGGGATGAACTCGACTTATGGAACTCAGTGCACAAAGCCCAGCAACAATATATTTGCCAATAACAACAGATTATTTGCAATGGAGCATTCAAAACAGCTTTGAATTACAGGCATCGCTAGAAGATTTTATCGGACAAGTAAACAACCATTTACCCTCTCATAAATTATTTACCTTTTGTCAACAAATCGAGATTTTTGAAAAACCGTTGTGTCAAGACCAGCCAGTCCAAGGCTTAACTGTCTTTACAGATGGTTCAGGGAAAACAGGCCAGGCAGTGGTTACTTGGTATAGTGATAACACCTGGCATGAAAAAATGACTACAACTGAAGGATGACCACAACTGGCAGAATTGGCAGCTGTCATTTTAGCTTTTGAAACGTGGCAACAGATACCACTTAATGTGGTATCAGATTCTATTTATGTTGTTGGTTTAGTTCGACGAATGGAAAGAGCATATCTGAAACATGTATTATCTGAATCATTGCTTTTGTTGTTAAAACATTTGTGGCTTTTGTTGAGCTGTAGGAAACATGTTTATTGTATTTTACATACTCGCAGTCATACCTCACTGCCAGGATTTGCTGCAGAAGGAAACATGAGAGCAGATAAATTAGCAAATGTAATTGGAATATCCACAACTACACCACTGCCCAATTCAATTGAGCAAGCAAAACTCTCTCATGATTTTTTCCACCAGTCAGCTAAGGCTTTACACAAACAATTTAATTTAACTCATAAAGCAGCAAAACAAATTGTCCAGTCCTGTGCAGATTGTCAACCTTTTCAATCTCACTCTCATTCTGCAACAAACCCTCAAGGTATTCAAGCATGAGAACTATGGCAAACGGATGTGACACATGTAACAATGTTTGGGAGACTGAAATATGTTCACGTCTCCATTGACACATACTCAGCTATGATGTGGGCAACCGCAAATGCAGGCAAAAAAGGTTGCCATGTACAAGCCCATTTTCGTGCTGCCTTTGCAGCTGGATGTTCAAGCTTAAAATACAATTGTATAAAATAAATTGAGTCCTCTTATTGAAAAATGGCATAATTATGGCTTTTTAGAGCAGGACAAAATACACTATTCTAAAAAATAACAAGCATGACAAGCAAGAAGTGAGAGGGAAAAACTGTAACTGGACAACACTTAAAGGAATGCTGACTAAACCATCAGCAAGAGATTTTTTTTTTTTTTTGTCTTAAGTACTGTGGTTTCAACACGTGATACAAAACCCTGCACAGAACAAAAGAAACGAGGAAGACAGCAAGGAAGAGAAGAACTCACCAGGAGAGTAGAGGGGAAAAATAAAAAGAAGGAAAGGTGAAATAATAGCTGAGCATTATTATCCAGGAATTGAATACATTTCCCAACGTTCTCTTGAAGACTCTGATTAAGGCTTTGTTGTATGTTAGATTTATGCTTGAACAGTGCTTATGGTGGGATTTCATGAAGCACATATGCCCTACAGCTCAGTTATCAGCCTACAAGTGCTTTCCTATTTAAACTTATTGAACTAGAGTATAGAGCACAGTAACTTGGGAAGTAAAGTGTCCAGGTGTTTTGTTTAACTTGCATCTGTTGGTGTTCCCTTTCAAGATTTAATTTGGGGGCTGGAAATATTTTAACTATTACCTGATTTGATCTTTAAGATCTATGCAGGCAAGAAGAGAAAGAAGTTCTTCTGTTTTTTTCCCTTTACTGTTCTGGAAGTGATTAGAAATACTGTGTTTATGAAGTGCATGGACATTTCAAAATCAAGGCAGGACAGTATGTTACCATGTAGTTCCAAAAGTATATGCTTATCACACTTCTGTTATTCATCCTCCAAGTTGCAGTCTCAGATCATCTTGTCTAGTTCTCTTGCTTTGGCTTTTTATACCTTGCAGGGACTTAAATCGTGAGCTCAGAAGTGCTGGTTCAACCTGAGGGTGAGGGAGCAGTAAGTCAGTACTGGGAATTGGAAAGGCTACAATTCCTCAAATATTTTGTATACATTTAGTTCATAGCTTCACTCAAAGACATATTCAAAGCCTTGAAGAAATAGGCAAGAGAGACCAGGTCTTCAGTGATGTTTCAGCACCTAATCCTACAGGAATATAATGAGAATGTTGGTCCCTATTTTTAATGTTATGTGTTGAGCTCTAAGTCACTCAGAAAGGTTTTTAACATGGAAAGACATTCTTTGTGTTTTAAGTGCCAGATGTACAGAATTTCTCAGCAGTCTTTTGCTTTTCTCAGCAAAAAAAATACGATATTCATTGAGTATGGCTGTCTGCCCATCTACATATATTTGTTCCTCCTCTAAGTTATAGAAAAATATTATTTACTGTGTTGTTTGTAAAATGTAAGAGCTAACATGCCAGAAGCTTTTCATGCCAGAATTTTCAACAATTTCTTTGTTCAACAGTAGTTTAATCAGAAAATGTATGCCTTATTAAATAGGTTTTTCTTCTTTTCTTTTCCCAATAAAGTCAAATGATAGTGTTCAATTTTCAGTTTATCAGTTCTCGAAGAAAATTTTTGATCATGTTACCTTTTTTTTTTTAAGGCAAGAAGTACCAGCTTCCATTTGATCAGCTTGCTTGTGCTGCTTCCAGAATGATGCAGGAGAAAGGAGACTGTATGTGTGTGAATGACAAAGGAGAACAGAGAACAGCTATAGAGGGAAAAATTTAAAGCCATGTAAATCAACTAGAATTTGTAATAGTACATAAACTGGTAATATGCGCTTTCCCTTGCCATAGATAACAGTTAATTGTTACTATTCTTGCAAGTTCAGAAGTCTGCAATAGAGATATTGCAGATATACAATACCAGCTGTGGAGGTTGTTCCATCTATTTGTCTCTGCCAAACAATACTCCACATCTCTTAAGCCAATTTTGATCATGATATTATCAAAAACATATGAAAATGTTTTGAAATATATTATTTTAAAACTCAGATGGCACAGGAAATTGAAGGATGCTACGTGAAACAAGAAAACTGCATCCGGGCTTCTTCATAAAATATACATTTGAGACGTTATTCAGAGCTTCTAAGAAAAAATGATTACGGAAAGCAAGTCAAGCTTACAGGCCTTTTCTGATACAATTAGTTACACAATATAATTAGAACAGAGATACTAACTTTGATAAGCTGATACTGTATAAACCCAGTTTCTGTTCCCATGTTTGTCACCACCCCCTCAAAAAAAAAAATAAAAATCTGAGCTTCTGTCTCTGCCTGTTCTTCCTCTCTGCCTGGCTGCCAGTAATGGAACTAACCCTCAGGTCAGCACTGGGGCCAGGGTTTTACATTGACAGTTCTAGTTCACCTCTTCAAGTCAGTTTACTGTTGGTTTCCTATTATACTATATATCGATGCTATTTTTATGGCTTCCTTCATTTTACTGGTGCTGTGGTATCTGCACTTTTGCCTAAGCATCGTGAAAGGTCAGGGTTAAACTGAATATTATAAAGAAAAATCAGAGAAAATTCTGTAAATAAACTTTAAAGCACTCAAAGACTGATGTTGCTTAATCACAAGCTTAATCACTACCCACAAGAGCACCAGCTTCTCTTGACAGAAAGGATGTTTAATCTTAAGCCTATTCTCAGAATTCATCTTTACCTAAGGAGCTGCTATCAGACTCTTGTATGGTACAACCAAGAGTCCTATATGACTGAAAAGTATCATATCATAGATTAAAAGACTCACAAAGTGCTTTGGTTGGAAGGGACCTTTACAGGTCATCTAGTCCAAGCCCCTGCCGAAGCAGAGACATCTTTATCTAGATCAGGTTGCTCAGAGCCCCATCCAACCTGACCTTGAATATTTCCAAGTATGGGACTTCTACTGCCTCCCTGGGCAACCTGTTCCAGTGTTTCACCACTTTCACTGTAAAAAATTTCAGTCTAAATCTATCCTTCCTTAGTTTAAAACCATTCCCCCTCCTTGTCCTATCACTTCACCCCCTGATAAAGAGCCCGTCCCCATCTTTCCTCCTGTAAGCCCTCTTTAAGTACTTGAAGGCTGCTATAAGGTGTCCCCAGAGCCTTCTCTTCTCCAGGCTGTAATGTGAAACATCAGTATCAATTCCTGTAAAAACAAACAGGCAGTTTACAAAAACACTCATCCAAGATTTGCAGTGTTTCTAGATCAGAAGAGTTTCAGATTTCCTGGACGAACCTCAGAAACACAATTCTGTGTTTCTACATCACTGGACTTCTTGATTTAATCCACTTTAGCAGAGACCTTTACGAAGCAGTAGACAGTTATTAAAGTAATCGGGTCCAGAGAACGGTCCCAGTTTTGAGAGTGTCCAAATCCCCCAAATCACCATCTCCCTCTGCAGGAGCTACAGCCACACTAAAGGACCAAATCCTTATTTATATGCAATAAGACATTTTAAAGGTCTGGACACAGTGAAAACTACTTGATCAATTAAGATTTAAAATTAAGCAGTTACTAGGTCTCTGAAATTGTCACAAAATTGCATGTTAATTTTTAAAACTAGTGTTAAAAAAGATCAGTCATCATGTAGTGGACATGACAGAAGCTATTTAAGTTAGCTTTTCTTTTTATTTATAACAGATGTAGAAACCACTCTGGACATTACAAAGAAGTTAATCTTCTTCTATTAAATGTTAAATGTGTAGTTAGAATTTATGTCAAAATATGCTGTGGTGTTCTATTTTGAAACACAAGCTAAATTTACTCTGATTTGAGCTAACGCACATGCCTGAAAATCCTTTGAATACAAAAAAGTGTAGAACTTGGTTTAAGACATTCCCTCAGATTGGTTACAGGTTTCATTGGTTTATTTTTTCCATTTGTTTTAATTGTTACTATTTGCCTATTATTGCTGCAGATATTGACTTAGAAGTCCCAGAGAGTAAAATTATTTGGTTATTGCAGACTTCCTTCTGACTGTTAACACACACTGTTATGTAACTTTTACTGATTAGTGAGACAGTAATAACTCTGTCTACTAAAAGGGCATGGGGAGCTTGAATTCATCTACCAAGTGTCACAAGAACCCATATCATTTTTACTCAGATTGTGATCTATGTCATTTAATCTTACCACGGTTTCATCTACCCCTCCAAGTTATATTAGAATCCTACCGATGATCAGGAAAAGGAAAAATAAACCAACCCACAATACAATACCTGAGACAATGGGCTAACTCTGCAAATGAACCTGGACTACCAGTTGACCTTCATTATTACGGCCACATTCACTTTGGTCTTCCTCCCATCCAGATTATTCTCATGGCTTGTTTAAGCTCAGGGGTTTGAGTTGTGCTGAAGGTGAAGGTCATACCTAGCCTTGTCCTTTGCTGTCCTGACTTGATGACTAGTTTTCCTAGAGGAACTTCAGCCCTATCTTGTAGTCATGTCCTGAGCCCCGACTCCTGCTGCTCCTGACTGGTATCACTTGGTGGGCACTGGATTTATTGCATTACCTCACATGTGAGGGACTGTCAGTGGACCCTAAGAGTGACTCACCTGTGTCCCCTGGTGTTTTGGGATTGTGTCCTGCTTGCTGGGGTGACTGCCCTGCTGTGTCACCCTTGGGTCCCAGCTCATCCTCTCTCTCAGAATAAGCCTGCTCTTGCTGACACTGGGTATCTTTCCACCCAGCAAAACCTTCAGCTTTGACCTAGGAACTGAGCACTTAAGGACAGAGTTTACCAAAAGCAGCATGTTCAGTTAGAAGCTCTCCTATGCAGACCATAGGGAATGATTAGGAAAAGAGTCACACAGAAGAATATAGGACTGCCTGTAGAAGTTCAGATTTAGCTTGACTAGATCTTCTGCAAGAGAAAGAGGCTTATTGGAACACAGCAGAGATTGATCCAAGCACACCCCTTTTTCTCAATGACAAGTAATAGAGATGTTCAGAAAAGCATAAAGAAATGGCACAAAAGGATTATTCCTTGTATACATTTCTGCGTGTAATAGATACAGGGACCTACAAGGCAAAGTGACACCAAGTTGCTGCATTTCATAGCCCACAGTGGACATAACCTCTGTAATCTTTTTAATCCATTTAGATGTTTGACCTCTACAATAACCCGTGTTAATGAGTTCTTCTGTTACGTGATGTGCATCCTTCCATTGTGAGCCTGCTGCTTGGATGCTGTCTGCTTCTTGCTGCAGAGAATCAGAAACCAAATCTCAAGAAAAAACAGGAGAAAACGTGAGACAAGAGGAAAGAGGAGCAAAAAGCATGGGTGACAATTCCCAAGCTGCAAGATAGACAAACAGCATTACATATGTCCTCCTGCCCTTCTTATGATTGATATAATCAGGCTCTGTGTTCTAGAAAACATACTGCATGCAGCTTGAGAGCCTAAGTAAGACAAATCTCTGGGGAAGAGTGGGCCAAAGTGACTTGTTTTTTCTTTCCAGCAGTATCCAAGTGACAGAGTTCAAATCTGTATGTGCTTTATTTGTGTGCGAGGTAAACACACAAGCCAGTAAGGGTTCCTGGGGGCAGTCAGCATAAACGCAAGGTACGCCTTCCCATGGCGCATGCTTTTTTTGTAAGAGCAGTAAAACAACAAACAAAGCTGAAAGAAATAACAAGAAATAAAATACTTTGTGTTCTAATCCATCTTGAATGTTTATATCTAGTAAATATATAGTTAAAGTGCCTGAACCATCCAGATTTATTAAATTTTTAAAACATCATCTGTGCAGACCATGTTCCAGGGCAAACAGGTTTTATTATAATACATGACACGTCGCCTGCCTGGCTGCACAGCAGAGCTTTCAAATGGGGCTTTGCAGGCCTTTTTTTCCTGGGAGGAATAGCCCACTTGTCTTGCCGGGGCAGCGGACCTCACATCATGAAACAAACAGGAGCTCCTGTCCCTCGTGCAAGGCCTTACTATTTATTTCTTTGGATGTTTGGTCACTCTGGAAAACATTCACTCTGTTGAAAAAAATTCCCTGTCTGTCCATTTTCTGTTCACAATCAACACATCACTGGCTCTTTTATCTATTTAAACAGCAGCAGGTGGCATTTTGGCAATTTGGCTGTCAGTCCATGCTCACCTGTTGGAAAGTGCTTGTAGTTTTACTTTAAGTGAGACAGATGAAAATTACTGTCAAACAGAAATTAAACATTCTGAACTACTTGAGTAATCAGGTTGTTTAGTGAAGTCAGGAGTCATCCAAAGGGCATAAACAATGTATTTTTTTAATCTAAACCGTATGATTTTTCCCTCTCATCTGAAGAACAGTCTTACTGATACCAAATGCCATTTAGCATGCAAGTAATGGAAATAGAAAGCACATATTCTAGGCATTTTACTTTTACTTTTACGATGTACCTTTGAATATTATCTAGTTGACCAGAAGACTTGAAAAAGCAGACTGTTGTCAGAAAGTGCTTTACTAAATTCTATTTGGTACAAATGATTAGAAAAGTATTTGAAGACATACTTCTTCCCACTTACACCAAAATTCCTTAGTTAAACGCTTAAATCAAAATTACATTTGTCTTTATTTTCAATACTTTTAAAAACATTGCTGTTTCTCTGACAAAATGGAAAATACAGCCTTCATAATAACCTTGTGAATTGCTTACTCAGAGTCCTAATGGTGTGTATGTTCTTCATTTTTATAGGCTGAATTCCTGCTTTAGCTCTGTGTTGCTGTGACATTCAGTACAGGCAGGTCTGCCACGGATCTTTTAAATTATTTCAAGTTTGCAAGGAATAAGAATGTCTTGGATAAATGTTCTGCTGGTATTTAACCTTAAAGGCTATGTTTCTGAGGAAACACCAGTATCCTCCCTTAATATGCACTGCTCTTTTTAGTGGCATAACAAAGAAACTGAAGATAAAACAATAGACAAAATCTGCAGTTTTTATGTGACTTCTCTTCCTTGTCTCTGATTTCACCCACACAAGTCTGTCATAAGCATTATTTTTTTCTTTTAATGAGGCCAAACAGTACTCAGTTTTTTCCTACTGACTTTCAAAAGAAAGCGTATTGTTGCTTCATTTTATATTATTACTTATGTAAATCTTAGTGTAGCCAAAAAAATATACATGAAAATTTATAGCTTCTGGGTAAACCAGTTTTGCAAAATTCTACTTGGCACTTTCTTTAGCCAGTAGTATTTTCTGATAGGAAAACAAAAATAACTTAATGCATTTCATTGCTGCAATCTCCAGATCCAATGATAGGCCGGATAGATTTTAATTTATTCATTTCTCTACTAGATTAAAAAACAATGCATCACCTTGAAATGCTAGAAGTCATGCACTAAAATAAAGATCAAAAATATCATAACTCAAATCATCTGAAGATCAGTCATGAGCCATCTGAACTTCCTGACTGAAACTGTGGTATTTCTGCGGGAGCTAGTTTAATGTAACCCTAAATCTGTCCTTCTTCTGATCGAGTCCTACCTTAATGGTTTCATTAAAGCTGAGAGTCCACTTAGATGCAAAATTTAGCAACCCTTTGGAAATAATTCTCCATTCAGCTTTACAATCTTTCTGAAAATAAGCCTTCAAATTCGTCAGCCTCTGCAGGACAAAATCCTGTATCGTAACCCTGACCTGCGTCAGACTGCAGAGGCATCAGGAAGCATCCATTTTCATTCAGTTCAGGCACACACCTCTGGGGAGACCTTTATTTGCAGTGCTTCAGACCTTCACGCTACTTTAGTCTTGATCATTCCAAAAACCACTTCCCAGAAGGTCCAAGGCATCAGAGTAACTTTCTAACCCCGGCAGAAGTCTACGCCCAGAGAGAACTAGAGTCTCCTAAATGTTAATGCTGACATCTAGCTGTGGTAGAAGCAGGCATTCCAGGAATCCTATACATGGAAGCTACAGGCTCTTGATTACTTTGACCAACCCTAGCATACTTACATATTAATGCGGTAATTAGTATGGTAAAATGTTTACAGGCACTGCTCACCCAGTAGCAAAAGAAGCTGCTGGGGCTCTTTGCCCAGTGGACTTCTGAGCATCTCATGCTCAGGAGATGATAGGTTTCTGCTACAAGCCCTGGCTAAATTTCTACATGCAGGACCAGTACTCTGCCCTGGTGTATTTTTCTAGTATTCCTGGATGACCAAAACTAGGTTAACATTTTAAAAGAGCAAAGGATTTTTTTCATGCTGACACATGAAAGTTTAAGGTACTTTCTGGAGCTGAAGAGCAGGCAAAGCTGCCACGGAGATAGAGGCTTGCTCTCGCATGACAGGCGTGGAAGCAACACCATTAATTCCTTAGGTTCAATCAGTATTTGCACCAGTTGTTGAACGTAATTCTTAGAAGATGCTAAAAAAAACTACAAATACAGGTAGCAATGAGATTCTGGATAAATAATCTGTACCTGCATAACAATACTCTCACTACCACCACACTAGATAATGTTCAGCGACATTAATTTCTATTCTAGGTTTGGAAATCCATGACTGGTTCCCAAAAGAAATTTGTCTCACGATTAAGGAAAAATTGTGATCACTTGCAAGCCTTAACAACTGTGGAAACTAAACACAACCATGGAAGGGAAGATTTCTGCTTAGACCAGTGCTGTGCAAAGAAAAACCCCTGAGTGAGCCGACCTTCAGTAGTTCCCTTTTATTATTAAATAATTGAAGAATGGTACAGATGAGAGAAGAGATCCACAGCTTTGATTTGTGGTTTATCAATGTCATTTTTTTAATTGGTATATTACATCATTTTGAAGCCTGAAAATAGGAATACAATTTTGGGAATGAGAAAGCCAAAGAGTAGATAATTTCAAGAATAATCCCTGCCGAACAAATGTTTTTCAGTAGTTATTGTATTTTTATGTCTCCTCAGCTGAGATCATCTAAGATAGGCAAAATGATGCCGTCTCTGTTTCTAGTAGCCTGAGAGTGCTGATGTTTAAACTGCAGCCCTCTAACCCTCTGAGATCAGGTCATTTAGCAGAGATATTTATCTCCAGTCAGAAGCATCAAGCCCTTTATTTCTCCAAAGTTTCATTGAAGAGATATATTGAATTTCAGCACACTTCAGTAAGAGCTGAAGAAACACCCTCCCTAGAAGCACGGCTGCTCCCCAGCTTTGTAGGCTGAGCTGCCCGGCTCTGGTGCTCCCCCCGGGCTCAAACTATCAGCTGCCATCTCAGTCTCCCATTGTTATTATTTTAATTAATCAGCATCCCAGGGAAAAGCCTAACAAAACACCACTAAAATCAGATCTCCCAAACCGGCTGGAGTTCTCCTAATTCTTCCCTTTTCCCTTCATGTTTGACCTTTTTCTTTAAGAACATACGGAAAGTAACAGTAAAAGGATGGAGTCCTTGTATGTTTTAGAAGACACCTGGGCCCATCAAAATAAATTTTCTCATGTTTTATTATACTCTTCTAACAGAAGACCAAATTAATCTTTGTTAGTTCAATATAAATTTTATGTCTGAATGTCCAAAAATATTTGCAAAGTGTCAGAAAAATGGAGATTATTATTAAAGATTATGGGGCTATTTGGTTAACTGCTTTTTATCACCTGTAAAAGATGTCATGCATACCTTCTGAATCTCCCAGTTTTAGAAAATAAGGTGGTTACAGCTGCTTGGATGCCAGATTAGAGAGGGACTGGGAATTGAAACACAGAGAAGCAGCCCACATTTTGCATTGAACGCTATTCATAATTATTTCTATTTTCAACTGTCACTGACGGTTGAGGAATCAGTGTAGGATTCGCTTGCAGGAGTTAGTTGGGCCCAAATCATACGTGACCACACAGGATCAGAAAAGAACAAGTTTTTGTCTCTTTTCCCAGTCATCAAACCCAGAGTAAGGGTTGAAAAAATTGTTTCCCTTATGTTGTTAATAAATCCAAACTTATGAGATGCAATAATAAATACTACTGACCTCACTCTAAGGACAGAAATCATATAGAAATGTAGAGTGAAGGTAGAAATAAATTCTGTGCTGAAAGAATTTAAATATACGTTGGAAAGCAAAAGCAAGAGATTTACTCTTGAGTAGAACCTGTGGGTTCCCCAGCCCAGGAGAGATGTTGCTGCCGGACTGGAGGGAGTGCAGCAGAGGAAAGGCCACCAACATGGGCAGGGAACTGGGGCCCGTGGCACACCAGGAGAGGTTGTGGGAGCTGGGCTTCCCTTGCCTTCAGTAAATAAGACAGGCTAAACAGGGAAGCTGGTGGGCTCTTCCATTATCTTGTGGGTAGTTGCAGTCAACACCCAGCCAGACTCTTCTCAGAGCTGCCCAGCCAAGGCAGGAGGCAGCAGACACCAGCTGCAGGAAAGGAGATGCCATCTGCACAGAGGAAGAAAACAATCTTCAGATTATTTGATCAGGGAGATCAGACAGGAGAATGAGCTGCCCAGAAAGGCTGTGGGGTCTCCAGCCTGGAGATGATCAGAACTTGAATAATCAAAGCACTCAGCAAACCAATCAAATTGTGAAAGGAGCAGGGGCAGGACCTGCAGAGATCGTAGCCAACTTAAATTACTCTGTGGCTCTCTGTACAGAAGTAGTATATACTACATTCTTCTGGGATAGTTGGAAAATATCCAGAAGCTGTTTGGGAAAATATACCAAAAGCCATTACTAATACAAAGTGGAGTGGTGCCAACAAGAGAGACGATTTATATTTGTATCGGTAGTGTTTTGGGAGCCAAGGTTCATGATGGACCACAGCTCCTGCTTAAACTCCTGTGTCCATCCTATAGAATCACCTGAAATTTTCTTTACCAGGTCTCTAATGCAGCTGGTTCTGCAAAGGAAAATTCAGGCACAAACTTCTGTTGCACTTCCACCTGAAAAGATCAAGATTGTGCATTTTTTAGGTCCTTGGAGACAGCCTTAATTAGTCTGATCTTCTGCAGGAACTTTTAATTAAAGTAAAATGAGCAACAGCAGCATCTTAGCTTGCTGTTTGATATTTTGATATAGTTTCAAGCAGATACAAAACTCAGTCCACAAACTTATCCTCACAGTCAGCACAATCTGCTTGCAAATCTTGAGGTTTGCTGAACTGTTTCCACTTCAGGTGAAAAAAAAATCAATTTACAAAACAAAACGCCACTAAACAAAACTATGCTAAACTTAGGGTCTGTTCACAGAGTGGAACTAAACTCTACTTTACATATCCCGAAGCTAGGTCTAAATGTTGAGGAGTTTTTAGATCAAAATGGGCACGGATATTTAGACGTGCACAACCCAGCTTTTGCACCTGAATAAAGCTAGCCTTGCAAAAGAATTAGTTACTGTAGAGGACACGTTTTCTTTAAGGTTTCTCTCTGTATCATTAGAAAGTTGCTCTGTCTTGTACTTCTCTCATTTCTCGGGAAGCTTCCCTCAGCAGTCCCTGACTTGTTCCTTTGTAGACCAGAGTGCTCACAGAGCCGTTTCTCATGGGAAAGCATAATAATGTATGTAAACAATGAT
The DNA here is from genome assembly GCF_032191515.1 of Phaenicophaeus curvirostris. NCBI lineage: Eukaryota > Metazoa > Chordata > Aves > Cuculiformes > Cuculidae > Phaenicophaeus > Phaenicophaeus curvirostris. Next base: position 1,128,126 of record NC_091402.1, on the reverse strand, counting down.
TGTTTACTGCTAAAGGAGAACTGACGAATCAGCTTGTAACACCATGGCTGCCTCTGCTAAAGAGAAGTATAAATGTATTGTGAACTCGGAATAAAACGGCTTCACTAGATCATATTGGTTGTGTGATGTCTGTATCCTCTGCAAAACACTGCACTGCTTACTCTTTGCCACCTCAGCCACTCCTTACACGTAGGGTGATCTTAAGGCAGTCACATGGATTATGGAGTTTGTGGCTGCTTTATATTAACACCACGGACAGGTGGAGTAGGCATATTTACCCAGTACATCACTACCATCCTACTCTCTCTGGGTTGGCTCACACAAGGCGCTGTATTCACAGAAGAAATAATTCTTCTGTTTCAGTGCCACTGGCAACCAGAAACCCTCTGCCCATCTGCCCCAAACCTCTGTGGCCACATAGCTAATGCAGGTGAAATAAAACAGGCACAGGCATGGGCTGCAGGGTAAACGGTGAGTCCAGCCCCTGCATGGTTCTGCCTCAATCCAGTTGGTGTCTTCCCACAGTGCAGCTTAGGGGAGGGAGGCTTTTTCCCTATGGGAAGCATGGGTGAGGCCACCTTGTTTGGGAGGAAAGAGCTATTTGAATGCATGGTGTGTGTGAGGAGGGGCACCACATCCTCTCTCTGGCTGGTTTGCTGGTTTTGCCACTGCTGCATGAGACACCCAGGCAAACCCCTGGGCACCAGCACAAGGAGGATTAAACTCCTCCCTTTGGGCTGTGAGTACTGCATCCTGCACTCTGTAGTGCAAGGAGATGCCAGAAAAGGTGGATCCTCCCAAATCCAAGCTCACAGAATATCACAATCAGTCACTGCACAGATCTTGCCACAGAGTTTTGCTTGCTGGTATCAGTGTCCTCACTTCCCTCTCAGTCTCTTCAGCGTAAACAAATCCTACAGAAACCAGAGCTTTCCTACAGACTCCACTTCTAATGCGCCTTTACACACCCACTGCAAACAGTGGAGTTACTCCAGACTCACGCACATATATCCTGGATTGCTGCCTGCTCCCAGCCGAGTTGCTCAAGTGAAGTCTCAGTGAGGTGTAAGGATTTTTTAAAGCACCTCCTGGACTGCATCAGCGATGAAGTTGTGTTTATAGGCTCGGTAGCCAAAGCCTGGGTTTGGGGAAAATGGGAATGAATAGGGAACGCATGCTTGGTGAAAGGGGGGGGTGGATTTCAAGGGTCACAGGCTGCAGAAAAGGGAACTCTCCCTGTGGACACCACACCATGAAGTCTGCTCAACCTCTGACTGGTAGAAACAAGGAAAAAGAAAAACATTCTCAATCTATCTCAGAAACTGCATATTTTTCTGCCTAGGCTGGAACGGCTCCTGACTTTGTCTCCTTGCCTATTTTAATTAATCCAGTTCAGATCGTCATTATTGGGAATGCAGTGTAGGAGAGGCACACAGACAAGAAGTCAGGCTGAAAGCACGGTAGAAATTTTTGGATTAATTGTATTTTTTCCACTGGAAAATACTGATTTTTTTCAAAGCTGACATTACTTTTAGAGAAGGTCGCTTTTGATTAATTTATTGACTCATAAAAAAATTGGAAGGAGTTCTGAAGTTGTCAAAACAAAGTGTTTTGATGTTCTCAAAGAAGAAAAAAATAATCTATTTTCCAGTTCAACTGACCTCTTGTTTGGAAATTGAAGCTAATTATCATGAAACTTTTCAAAAAGATGAATACTTTGAAATCAGATTTGGAAAGGAGACTAATCTCATGAGCATTGTTAGACTCTCACTTTCCAAGACAAGTTCCGGTGGAATCCTTTATGAAATCTCAGATGTTGGCACTTCCCTCACCTTGACTCAGGATGACACAGGAGAAAACCACCTTGTCCTGCTAGCTGGCATCATCTCTCAGCCAAGGAGGCAAAAGCTTTTCCTCTTTCCAGGTTCACAGCAAATGGACCAGAGCAGTAGAACCAGCATGACAGCAGCTGGCAGTGATAGACAAACAGCTCTGGGGGAACGTGGGACACAAGTTCCCAAAAAGATGGGTTTTCAGACAATCCTTTTGCTGTTGACCCCATCCTGAGCAGACCCTGTTCTGTAGAAGGGAAGGAGACCTCCATGCTCTGTCACACACAGTGAGGCTGCTCTTAACTAGGGGCCAACTGCAGCGGTTGGTCCAGGGATCTGCAGAGCTGCAGTCAGCTCCCAGCTTCCACAATTCAGAATGTAAAATACTTGTTTGAAGACCGGGTACCAAGGGCTCACTGGCACCTTTCGGATAAGAGATGCTCCTCGATGCTGCTGGCCCTTCGGTTCCTGCCTGTGGGTGACTGGTGCGCAGCAGGACAACAGCATCACTTGTTACATCTTCTTTCTTGGGCAGATGATTAACCTGAAGTGTAAAGGTGGTGTGAAAGTGTCTCTAGCTGAACAACTCATCTGAAAACTTGAGCTGCTCTTGTCAAGGCTGCAGAGATCCAGCCTTCTCCCCTCAGTCCCCAGCCCCAGCTGATAGCCAGAAGCCAGGCAACCCTCACAGGCTGAGGATCTGTGCTCAGCCTGGCTCGGCCGTGTTGACAGAGAATGGTCCACACTCTTCTTCTGGCATGGAACAGCTCCAGGCGAGCAGCAGAATGGATAGGAGCTGCCAGCCTCCCTGCTCTGTTCCAGACTGAAGAGAGCTGCTGAGCACACGTGGCCTCTGGGCTTTGTAATCTCTAGCCACAAAGCTCTCCTCTATATTGCATTTGTGCTTATTGGAAGCGATTACATTTTCCTGGAAGGCTTTGGCCCCTGGATGCTACCTGCAATGGCAACGCTCCTTCCCCAAACGGCTGCTGGCGGGAGGATTGGCAGAGTGACAGCCAGCAGGAGCTGGGAGCTCTCTGCCTTCGTGTCCTTGGAAGCAGCTGTGGAAGCTCCTGGCTCACAGGAAGGTCAGATGGGTGGAACGGTGCTCCAGGGCAGAAGAAGTGTTTCACTCCCAAGAGAAAGCATGCTGGGGATGAGTGCAGAGGGCGAGGAGGAAGAACGGTGCAGATGGTCTGCACTGGCTGTCTCGCCAGCCTGAGCCAAAAACCAGGATGGAGAATGTGACACCGTATTGCATCAGACATTTATGCAAAATTAGTGCTGTAGGACCAGCCAAGGTTCAGGGGTTTGAAGGCTTACTCAGAGCCAGGAAGGCTTCTCTGGACTTGCTTGGGACGTAGGTGGGTGAGCTATGGGACAGATCTCTAGCGCTTCATGCCGAACAGACTCACTGCTTGGCTTCGTGACCTGCAAAATCGCTGCAGCCCTTCTCAGGGAGTGAGTCTTGTCCCTCTCCAGCCCCACAGAAATCCCAGGAATGTCTCAGAATTCAGGCAAGTTCAGCTACCTGGCTAAACCATCTCATTAGCTTTATAGAGCCCAGGAACAGAAGAGAAACTCAACCCTTCTCTTTGTTTCATGGACCAGGGCCCCTGAGAAGTGTTATAGGAGAAATGACCCAGGGTGCTAGCAGCAGCTATGTACACATCTGTGAGGGGAATGGCTCGAGGCTGGAAAGAAGTTATTATTCTGGATGTTAGGACATGGATGTGACAAGCTTGAAGAAGTGAAGGTTACTTGTTGCGCAAAAGCTTGTTGCTCTGTCACTTCTATTGTTATCCCTCTGACATCTGGGTGTTTCTCTGCACCTATTTATAAGGAACACAATGAAGGTATGCATACGTCTAGCTGCCAGCATCTGAAATTGGAGATCAGAGAGTGAGCAGAGTTCACAAGTCATAACCAGTCAGCTGGGGTGTCGCAGAGGTTCTGTGATGGGGCTATTTCTGTTTAATCTCTTTATCAATATTAAAGACTATGGAGAGCTCCCTCAGTCCATTTGCAGGTGACATCAAGTTGGGCAGGACTATCAATCTGCTCAAGGAAAAGATGACTCTGAAGGGACTTCGGTGTGGTTGGACTCATGCGCTGAGGGCTACAGGATGGGGACCAACGCATATCAGCACTGGGTCCTGCACTCAGGTAACAACAACCCCATAAAGAAATGCAGGCTCATTACAAAAATGAACTTCAAAAGCTTTGTTATTGACACCAAACAATATTACATTACATTACTTATTCCTAGATTAACATGTTTCTAAAACTACGTCAATCAATTCCAAAGATTCCTGCTGTTTCTAGTCGGGCCCCAACTAACGTCCATCCCCTCAGCCGGCAGCCGGGGTGTTTGGTGGGCAGAAGCAGGTTGGGCAGTGGTGGGAGATTGGAGCTGGGTGGTGCGGTGGTGTTGGCCGGGGAGTGGCACCAGGTGCTGGTGGTCCATCCCTCGCCAGCTCTGGAGGGCAGGATGGAATCCAGTCATTCCTGGGCGCCTGCCCAGCATCGGGATTGGGCCACCAATCTGGTCGTGGAGGGGGCCCAATGAAGAGTGGGGCAGGAGGTGAGTGGTGCTGAGGTGGAGGTGAAGGACGAGCTGGAGCTGCCTCCTGGACTCCATCAGGGCTGTGGCTGTGGTGCCGTCTGGCTGGGGCTGGACCAGCACTGGTGCTTGGGGCATCGGGGTCAGCCCATGGATTGGTTGCTCTGAGGTTGGAGGCTGCGCAGTTCTGGGGTCCATTCTCCTCCTCTGCACCTCCTGCCACTGCCAGAGCATCACCTCATCTCTTCTTTGTGCATTTGCCCCCCTGCCTTGGGCTCCGTGGGGCTGCAGCTCGCTCTCGTTCCCCAGGGCTTTCCCTGCACATCCTGAGGAGGCTGGGCTGATCTCTGTGGAAGAAGGGGCTATAGAAGAAGTGCAGCTGCAGAAAAGAAAGGAGAAGAGTCAGTGCCATCATTCCTGGAAAGGGCAAAACCAAGACTCCCTAGTCAAGCATTTGCATCAAGAAAGACATGCCTGGCTGTGACAAAGGGCTCCCTGGGGCTTGGATACCTCCAGGTTTGGCTGAATAAAATGTTTGAATTGAGCTTCTTTAAGGAATGATCCACAACATTGTTCTCAGCATTTGGGAGCACAGAACTTAGGGTTTTTGAAAGACCCCCAAATACCACTGGTTTTCAGCCCCGTCAATGTGCAATCATCATGTTGGGAATAACATGATGCTGAGGTGTGTCTTGCCATCCTTCAGCAGATGCCACAAGGAGAATGGTACAACCAGATGCAGAGTGAGTACGAAAAGAGCCAGAAGCGATGGGACCGTGATGGTGTTTCACATCCCTAACCAAATCCCTCTGGTCAGCACTTCTGCATCGGCAAATTCCTGCATGGAGAATTCCTGACAATGACCCTGAGACCAAATTGGTCCATGTGCTCCCATCCCCATCCTCACTGGCTGCCTGGGAAAGGTCTATTTAATCGGAATGGGGCCCTCACCCCATCGACTTTCCTGAGGATTCTTTCGAGTGAGAGCGTTTGCTTGTCCCTGTCCAGTTCTCTTCTGTGATCCCAAAGTCTGTTGTAATCTGACAGTCAGCGCTACAAACAAGCAGCCAAACCCCTCTTCCCTCAGAGATGGGAAACTGCAGTCACAGATGACGCCGGCACCAGGAGAAGCCTTCGGGTCTGGGATAGGATTAAACACAGAGGACTTGCGAGCATCTGATTTCCACAAAATGACCCCATCCTCCTGATCTGGGTCACTTAAGGGAACTTTGTTCTGGCAGCCAATAGAGAAAATGGCAGCGTGACCACAAACCCATCCAGGCTGGGGGGAGGGACTCCAGCTCCCAACATGCCTTGAGGGAGGAAACCAGCTCCCAGCATTCTTTGGGGAGAATTTCTGAATCTGTTATCATGCTTTGGGGTGAGTGTCTGAATCTGTCACTGTGCTTTGGGGAGAGGGTCTCAAGCTGTCACCGTGCTTTGGGGAGCCAGCGTGGTGGAGGGGGAGCCGGGCCCAGGGGGGAGCGGGCCCTGAGCCCAGGGGAGCAGCTTCTACGGGCAGGGGCACAGCAGGGACCGACCTGCGGTGCTTGAGGGGTCTGTGCTTCCCAGGGCATCCTGCAAGGACTGGGGGGAACAGGCTTTCCCAGGGCACAAAGGTGCTTTTCCGAGGCCCTGCCAGGAAGGAAAGAGCCCGCTCTACAGTTTCCCCTGTCTGTAGAGCGAACCCGAGCCCTCGTTGCCCCCAGGGATGGCCCCATGGGGCTCAGGGAGGGCTGAGGGGCAGGGGGGCGTCACTGTCGCGGTGTGCAGTGCTGCCCCATGGGGCACAGACGTGTCCTTGCCCAGCTGTGGGGCCGGAGCCCCGATGATAGCCCTGGTCTGGCAGCACTGCATGGCATTGCCCCCAGGCCGTCCTAGCAGCGTGATCCCCTCGGCAAGGGGCAGGGGAGGCTGTGCCAGGGTGTCCATTGTCTCCTCAAGCACAAGACTTGGTCCTGTGCACATGATGGGGTGCAACTGGGTCTGTGTGTCTGTTTATCAAAGGTGTAAATGCTCCTGTATAGTATTCTCCTTCAGCTTATTCTGGCTGTGGGCTTGTTCCATGCAGAGGCCTCTCCAGCGGGCAAGGAGGTGGCAGGACTTTTTATTATAAACATTTTTTTTTTCCCTGTGGCCTTATAATGCAGTGCAGAGGATCTGTAGCAAATAAAGACCTGGCTGCACTCAGCCTCCTGTGTTCTCTGTGCGGCTCAGGATGGGCAGGACCCACTGTCTCCCACCACCAGGCTGAGTCCTGTCTCCAGGTTGTGTCCCCTCTGCTCCTGAGCAAGGAGAATATGACAGGCTTGCCTGGGGTGGTGGTGGAGGGCATTGTGTGACAAACTCGCCAGCTGAAGAAGGAGATGTTTGTGATGGGCAGCCTTCTAGGAGCTCATGCCAGGCAGCTGGGGTTAGGCTTGGCATTTTGGAATGATGTAATTTGTTAATTCAATTACATGAAAGCTAGGTCCCTTGCAGCGATGGCTGGGAGAACTCATCCACAAGTTGACACACTGTGTGGGCTTCCCAATTGCCTCTCCAAATGCTCGCTGTGAAAAAGAAAATGCCCCCTTCCCAGTGACTGCAGATCTGGTTGATGATAAGAAAACACTTGGTGATGTATCTTTCTTAATCACCATACAGAGTATTTGAGGGGTTGGGCTTTTATGATGCTTTTGTCTAAAACCTCCTTTATTTCACAGAGTTTTCTTTGCTGTGTCCTACTCCCAGTCACTTGTTCCTGGAGAGGCTCCTGTGTCATCAGGTGGTTCATCGTTGGACACCTCTTCTACAAGGTTAGAGGGGACGAATCCTCTGGTGCCGTCTGTCAGCTCTCCCACATACCAACCACCTTCATCCACATCTCCAAAGATGTAAACACATTGTCCAGCAACAAGAGGAAGCTCCAGTTCCGGCTGCTCATTTGGACCATTGAAAGGATCATAGCTGTATCGAGCTATGAATGCTCGAAGCTTTGCTGGCTGTTTTCTCATAGCCTCCAGGAGGATGGACTCCGTGTCTGCTGCCAGGGTATCCTGGGGCAGCCTGGAAGTTAAGTGGTTGGATCTTTCCAGCTGTTCCAGTTCCGGAAAGAGCTGCTGCCATTGTTCATTAGGCTTCAGAAAGCCATCATTCAGTTCACTCAGCTGGGCTTGAACCACCAGCAGGGTTCCTTTCTGTTCCCTGCTTTCTTCTGTCTGAGCCCTCTGCAAACACGCGCCTTCTGATTTCCTCTGGAGTGATAACTTTGTGTCCTCATGCTCCTTCTCCAGTTGTTGATTCTTTCAAGTCCTGCTCTGCCTCTTCCAGCACCCCTGCCACCTGCATGAGTTTCATTTTCAGGTCAGCATTTTCAGCAAGAACCTCATCTATCAAATCCATCTGGCTACGGAGATGAGCATTTTCTTCAGCCAGGTGGGTGTTTGCAATTTTCATCTCCATGAGCTGCATCTTCAACACCACATGCATTTGGCAGTAGGTGCTGCCATAGGCGTCCTCTTCACCTGCAGCCACTTGGGCCCAAAGCTCCTGAGGAACCTCCTTTGTGAAATCGCCCTGGTTGTCCTGTGAAGCTCCAGTTGCTTCTGCTCCTACAAGCTAAGGGCAAATATTCTCTTAGATCTCAAGGCCAAGGCTCACCCTGCATCGTTCCTGCAAAGGATCAGGGGCAGAAGGCCAAGGAATCGTAGAACCACAGATTCATAGAACAGTTTGGGTTGGAAGGGACCTTAAATACCATCTAGTTCCAGCCCCTGTGCGATGGGTATGGACAGAATCACCTCCCGTGAGAACACTTCTTTTGATGCAGGCCAGGACACGGTTGGCTTTCTGGCCTGCAAGCACACATTGTCAGCTCACAGAATCATAGAATCAGAGAATCACCAGATTGGAAGAGGCCCACCAGATCATCTAGTCCAACCATTCATATCAAACACTAAACCATGTCCCTCAGCACCTCGTCCACCCGTCCCTTAAACCCCTCCAGGGAAGGTGACTCAACCACCTCCCTGGGCAGCCTGTTCCAGTGCCCAATGACCCTTTCTGTGAAAAAAATTTTCCTAATGTCCAGCCTAAACCTCCCCTGGTGGAGCTTAAGGCCATTCCCTCTTTTCCTGTCCCCTGTCACCTGGGAGAAGAGCCCAGCTCCCTCCTCTCTACAACCTCCTTTCAGGCAGTTGCAGAGAGCAATGAGGTCTCCCCTCAGCCTCCTCTTCTCCAGGCTAAACACCCCCAGCTCTCTCAGCCGCTCCTCATAACGCCTGTTCTCCAGCCCCTTCACCAGCCTCGTTGCTCTTCTCTGGACTCGCTCCAGAGCCTCAACATCCTTCTTGTGGTGAGGGGCCCAGAACTGAACACAGGATTCCAGGAGCGGTCTCACCAGTGCTGAGTCCAGAGGGAGAAGAACCTCCCTGGACCTGCTGGCCACGCTGTTTCTGATCCAAGCCAAGATGCCATTGGCCTTCTTGGCCACCTGGGCACACTGCTGGCTCATGGTCAGTCGCTGTCAACCAACACCCCCAGGTCCTTCTCCTCCAGGCAGTTTCCAGCCAGACTTCTCCTAGTCTGGAGCTGCTCAGGGTTGTTGTGCCCCAAGTGCAGGACCCGGCATTTGGCCTTGTTAAACCTCATGCCGTCGGTCTCAGCCCAGTGGTCCAGCCTGTTCGGATCCCTTTGGAGCCTCCCGACCCTCCAGCAGATCGACACTTCCACCCAGCTTAGTGTCGTCTGCAAACTTGCTAAGGGTGCACTCGATGCCTTCATCCAGGTCATTGATAAAGACACTGAACAGGGCTGGACCCAGCACTGAGCCCTGGGGACACCACTTGTCACTGGCCTCCAGCTGGAGTTAACTCCATTTCCCACCACTCTCTGGGCCCTCCATCCAACCAGTTTTCCACCCAGGAGAGCGTGCGCCTGTCCAGGCCAGAGGTGACAGTTTCTGAAGCAGAATGCTGTGGGAAACTGTGTCAAAGGCTTTGCTGAAGTCCAGGAAGATCCATCCACAGCCTTTCCCTCATCCAGCAGCCGAGTCACTTTGTCATAGAAGGTGATCAGGTTAGTTTGGCAAGACCTGCCTTTCATGAGCCCATGTTGACTGGGCCTGATCACCCGGTTCTCCTGCATGTGCTTCATGATCGCACTCAAGATCACCTGTTCCATGACTTTCCCTGGCTCATGTTGAGCTTCTCATCAGCCAGCACCCCCAAGCCCTTCTCCTCGGGGCTGTTCTCTATCACATCATCTCCCATCCTGTACTGAAATCAGGGATTGCCCAACCCAGCTGTAGGACCTTATGCTTGGCCTTAGTCGATTGCTGCTGGCACGCAGCTGGCCCGGGCATGCCCAGGAGTTCCCTGCAGGGCACCGACCTGAGCAGCATTTACCTGAATGTGGTCAGGCTCCTGATGCGTTTCAGGGAATTGCTCCCACTGAAGGTGGAATTGTTTCTTCTCCCTCTTCAGTTCCTCCCAGGCTGTACGAAGCCTTTCCAGATCGAAGTGGAAGGAGACCTTCTGCAGCTGCAGCTCCTCTTGATCCCTTTTGAAGTCTGGCCATGCTCTGTGGAGCTGCTCATTTTGCTGGTCAAGGTGAGGCTTCATCACCACCAGCTCCTTCTCACACATTTCAAGTTCCTCCCTCCTGCTCTCTCTGTGGGAACCGGACATCATCGATTCTGCTGACAGCAGGGAGGTTTTTTTATGACCATTTCCCTGCTTCTTTTTATGAGAGTAGATCCAGCAGCAGCCAAGAAGTCCCACTGCTGCAGGTACAGCATCGAGCACCACTTCGTGGAAGCAGAAATGCATTTTGCAGACCCTGGGCTGATCTCTGGAAGGAGAAACAGAAACCGTGGTCAAACAATCATGCGGAAGGTTACAGGAAGGTTAAAGTTGATAAATGCCTTCAGGTATTTCTGTTTGCATGAACAGGATGGTTTTCCATCCTCTCTGGTAATTCCTATCTGCTCTCCCAGCAGAACACACAAAAAGAGCTCCAGCGATCCCTAGACACTGGTCACCAGGGTACTCATCACTTTCACTTCACCTCACCCTGATGCTGGAACCAATTTCCCCTTCTTTCTGTGAATTCTCTGGATGTTCCCGGCTTCCTGCACCCAGGACGGTCTGTTCTGGGGACCATCTGCTTCTTGTCTCCAACAGAAGAGAGATGAGGACAACTCCCAAGTGGCAGCCTCCATGCTCTGCATGGATAGACCCTGCAGCACTGCTGCTCCCTGCCTCCTCTGCCTCCTCCCTGGAAAGGTTGCGCTGTCAAATCTCAGAAGCAGTAGCAGTCGAGGCTGGAGTTGAAGTCCATCCTTACGGATCACAGAGCAAACAAGCAGGCAGCTAAATTGGAATGGAGCTTCAGCTGCCAGGCCAGGATGCCTCCGTACAAACCCTGCAGTCAGCAATGCAGCACTTGGGAAATAAATACGATCGGGGAGAGGGAGCACCGGGCGAGGCTGGCAGAGTTAAACCAGAAGGGGAAGCCTCTGGGCTCTGGATGTTTCCCAGCAGAATTTATCCAGAAAGCAGGAAAAGAAGAGCTGACAACACTGTGAAGAAATAGAGGCCCTTCCATGGAGATTAAAAATCGAGCAATGACTGCACAGAAGCAGACCTGACCTACCCTTCACGGAGACAGACTTTCAGTTCCAGTGGAACTGGCACCGGGCACTGCAACAGCAAAACCACAGCCAAAATGCTTTGGTTTTCACGCACTGAGAAAGGTGCAGGCAGCTCCCAGTGGCGAGACCACCTGCGTCCTCCAGATCGTCCTGGAGAGTGAATCCAGAGTGTGCTTTGCCCTTGACAGCAGAGATGTCTCCAAGGCAACAGGTCAGCATCACAGAGGATGATATCACAGAGGCCGTAGCCCGTGGCCAGCGTGCCACTGGCCCACAAGCCCGTGCATCCCACACTCCGGATCAGGAGTTGCTGCAGAGAGAGGAGCAGAGCCCCACAGCTCCGAGTCTGCTGGGTTAGAGGCACAGAACAGGCACCGCCTGGCCCTGACCATGCCGTGCGTCCACTACAAGTTCTTCTCCAGGCTGAACTATGATACCGTCACCTTCAGCGGCCTTGACATCTCCCTGGGAGACCTCAAGCGCCAGATTATGTCTCGGGAGAAGCTGAAGGCGTCCAGGTCTGACCTGCAGGTCTCCAACGCGCAGACTGGAGAAGGTGCGTTGGGCGGTGGGTGCAGGGCTCAGAGACCCCCAGCTGGCAGCATTGCAGATGCCCCACAGCAGCCACAGCTGTGGGAGCTGCTCTCTGCTCTTTGTGGGTCAGCCCCAGACAGTGTGAGTCAGCCTGGGGCCCATCCCACTGGAGGGGAAGGGGACGGGAGGGCAAGTGGTGCTGGGGATTAAGTGTGGTGGGAAGTGATGATGGGATTTGGCCATGACCAGGAGCTGTCACTTGTACTGTGTCCTCGCAGAGCTGTTCTTTCCTGATTGCTCTTCTGATCTCCAGATCTTTCCGTTACACACAGGGCAGGCATAGGAAAACACGTGGATGCTGGGCGACGGGGATTGTTCACAAAAGTTTTTGGCAATAAAGATAGAAGAAAAAACTAGACCAGGAATTTCTACCTCCATGGGGTGTTTGGAATTCTTACATGTGGACGTAAAGTGTTGGTTCTTTAGAAATTTGTCTTTGCAGGAGACCTGATGAGATGTTGCGATGACCTAGGAAACCAAATGGATTTTGGGTGAAAGAGGCCAACTTGTTCTGATTGTTGGGAGTCCTCTCACCTGCTCCTTTTCCCATCAGTCACCGCCCTTTCTCCTAGAGTTTGGAACTTCTCTATAGTCCATAGGCAGCTGCCGTGTGATTCCTGAGGGGGAAGAGCAGGAAATGGTTTCATCTCAATGATTACTCAGTTTTCTGAAGAAGCACTCTGTCATATGGAACTGACAGTGAAATGTGCATTTCAGTGCTGACCTGGTGTCTTCTGTGCAGGGTGTTTTGGTCTGAGAGAGGTTCCTGCTTGTAAGAACAATGTACTGAAAAATGGGGTACAAATTGTGAAATGTTCGTGTTTTGTGTGTGATCTCTAAGCAAGAGCACCCCAACAGCTTGGTTGGAGAGATGGTGCCTTTGGTTTTCAGCCCTTCCTTCTGATTCAGCGTTCAAAGGTCAGAGCTTTCAGTATTCCAAACAGTGGAGCAGATCCCAGGGAATGGCTGCTGACGGTGCTTTTAAATATTCCATCACATCCAGCCCGTGTGATTGCAGCATAAAAACTGTTCTTCTGGAGTGCGCTTTGCATTTCAAGCCAAAGCAGTTTCAAGTCCAAGAGTCTCAGGCTGTTGTTTTCTTTGGGCTCTGTGTAAATATTGTCAAAAGGCTTTCCTCGTGCTGAGATGAAGGTGGTGTAAGCTAAGGCAAATCCTGCAGAGCTTCAGGCCCACACCATTCCCTAAAGGCTTTTAGAGGCTCTCAACATCAGTGATTGCATTTGATTCTCTCTGCTCTGCAAAATGTGAACGGGAAGAACTCATGGTGTTTAACTGGGACAGCTGATTGCCTGAAGCTCATAGAACTCACCCAAGGTGGCATCAAATTGTGCTTCTCTGTCAGTAAAGGGGTTCTCTGCCATGCTCTGGAATTGCACAATAATAGACATTCGTACCACCTGACTGATTTTTTCTCTGTGTTTATGTTGCTTTCAGAATACACAGATGAGAACACCCTGGTTCCCAGGAACTCATCGGTCATCGTTAGAAGAATCCCTGCTGGAGGAGTTAAAGCTGCCAGCAAGCCCTCTGTTCCGTGAGTTTCCCTACAGCCTTGGGTTCTTTGTAGTGGTTTCCTTGTTACCTTTCTGTATGGAGATTAGTTTCCAGAGACGCTCACACTATGTCTTTCTTTTTAAAGCTGCGGTTAATTGCTGCTGTTATGCGGTAGATTTTAATGGATCTCTCCCAAAGCAGACTTACATTTTTAGTCCTGCTGGGGCATGGGGTGCCAACTCCATCAATGGTGACTTTTAAGATGGTTGTGTTGGATTGGCTCTTGGGATTGGTTGTTCTGAGACCCAATTGGTAGATCCTGTTTCCTCTGCCTGGAGGGGTTCCTTATTATGTGTCTTGGCTTTCTTGCTTTTATAGTACAGACAGGATGGCATTTGAGTGCCTCCTTGCTATTTGTTCCCATCTCAGAAGAGTCTGATAGTCGTGTTTGGCTATTTCTGCACCAGGAGGAGGGGGTAGGGTATTCCTACACCCCAAAGCAGGGGAGTAGAGAAAAGACCAAGGGCTGCCAGCTGGTGAACAACGCAAACACAAAGTTTCATTCCTAAGGCATTCCAGTGAGTTCCCTAAAGACAATATGGTTTAGACAAAAGAAACATCATCCTTAAGTCTTTTGCCTTTTGTGCCAGTATGATAGAGGAGTAGGGAATTCTGTCCGAGCTTGAAAATCACTGAGCAGTTTAGCACCTTGACAAATTCTCCTGGTTATCTTCCTTGGACTTTTTTTACCCTGAGCTGACATCTGTGCTCCAGGTTTTAATTCTTTATTCCTGAGATTTACGGAGGACAGAGAATTGTGTTATTGATTGCAATTACAGATGTTCAGGACTGAGTATCAGATTATTGCTGTCAGTGATGCATTCACAGAGCCCGGTTCTACCTCAGCGACACCAGCAGGGTTTGGATGGTCCTGTTTCCCAGCCTTTTGACAAATCCCCCCTTTCCAGCACAGCCGGGAGATAATTTTAGCTTGCGGTTTTGCCATGTCTTAGTGGTGTCGGTTCTCAATCAATGAACTCTAGAGATGCTGGTCTCTGGATGTAAACTGGGGGCCTGTCACTGCAGTGGTTGTTGCAAGGCTTTCAGGCACTCCCTAGGAAATCTCAACACTGCAGTGTTTTGCTTATAAAGAGAGCCTGGCTCTAGGGTTCATTTCAACACGCGTACTCAGCGCTGTCCTGTCTGTGCATCCTCTGGGTCTGGTTGGATGGTCTCTCTCCGGGTCCTGCAGTGCTGCCCTAAAATGCAAGAAGAGGCGCTGCTGGCATCAAAAGTGGCTTTGTTCACGTAGCAAACTTGCACTTGGAAGTGTCCAGACCACCACTGCTGCTTCTTAGAAACTAAAGGGCTCTGCCTGGTACCTCTTTGTAATGGTTGATGATTTGAGAACACAAGCTGTCATAGAGACTTCATGGTTTCGCTATTAATGTAGCAGAGAGAAAACACTGGAGGGCTTCCTCTTGCACTGTTGTCTTCTGAGTCTGTCAGTCTCAGAGCCATTAGTGAAAAGCCAGAAATGGCACTTGGGTTTGTTTTGGTTTTTAGTTGCACTGAATGCACCAAGAGAGAACAGTTTCTGCATGTGAATGAATTTCCACATTCCCTGAATCATCAGAACATAGTGTTTGATGCTCAGGTTTCATAATGGGTATTCACTGCTATATGTTGGGTACAAGCGTGTACTTAATTTTAAGATCTGATCTCCTTTCTTTCTTCTTTCTAGAAGTGGAACGGAGCCAGTACGTGGAACACCAAAAGCAGTATGTAAAAACACAGCCTCGCACTTCTCTCCGCATTGATTTCTAAATAATGAAGCCTTGTAGGAATTCTCCAAGCATGAACTTATTATATTTTCCAGTAAAACACAGAATATGTTGTAAATAGAATAGATTGGATTCAGCACTGCAGAAATGGAGAAACGCCATCATTTGCACCATTCACATGTGAATAGTGGCATTTGTGGCTGGCAATGTGACAATGCATTGTATTTCACCCAGAATATGCTGGAATATTCCTTGTATGGCTCTATGTCACATGGGGAATGTGCAATTGTGTTTAGGTCTTGCAGGTTCAAGGTTTGCACAGCTGAACACAGTCCCATGCTCTGCGTCTGTCTGTCTGCATCTGTCTGTCTGTACAGCTTCTGCTGTTCTTTTTTTCCTGGCCACTCAGATGGTTTGGAGTGGTCTTTTGCCATTTGCACACTGTATCACTCAGCTTTTGGTTTTCAAGACTACTTTTGCATGATGGTTTTTGAAGAGGATAACAAACCCCACAGAGGAGCAGTTCTTGCTGCATTGATGCTATTTTGCCTTAGTTCACCAGCGTGTGTTGAAACACCAATCCCATGTCTGTAAACAAATAAACGGAACTATTTTTAAAAATACATTTTAGCTGAAAATTGGCAGCTGCCTCTCCCCTTCGACTCCAATGCTGCTGTGAGCATTTGAAAGGCATCCCTCTCTGAGCTGTTGTGGAGCAACGAGCTGATCTGAAGCTGGTGTGCTTATTTCAGCCTCTTCTTATTAACCTCACAGCACTCTTAACGCTGCCAGAGGTTTGGGCTTTGTTGTGAACAAATACAAATGACGCCAGGCTGGAAATGCCTCTTTCAGTCCCACGCAGAGGATACAATGCAGGCTTTCAGAGCAGAGCAAAGGTTCTCTGTGGCTGTGTTTGCGTAGTAGAATTTGACTCTGTGTTTGATTTTCTTGACACAGGTTTATGACTCCTTGGCACCGATGGCTTTGGCCAAACTGATTAAGGTACATAGAGAATATTCTCATTAAAGGCTAAAAAAAGAGGTTTTGCTTCATATTTTTAGATCTGATACTGTGCTCTGTCACTGAGAACTACTGCAATGTGCACAAAAGTTTTTTTATGATTAAATTTATGTGTTTTACCTTTACAATGAGTGTCTGTTCTGATCCTGCCCTGTAACAAGCAGTTCCCAAACTGGGAAGAGAGAGGGGGAGAACCTTCTCAGCCTCAATGTTGTGTCTTCATTAGTTTCATTGATTTTGCGTTGTAGACGAGCCCAGTTGTTACAGCAGAATTGAATTGGTGTGAGTGATGGACATTTTGGGGGCAGGGACACTGCCCAGCCAGAATAGAAGCGTTGCTGGAGCTTGGACAATGGCCTGGCTATTTCTGAATTTCTAGTCATGACAGTTCTAGATCCCTTCTTGGAATGTGCCATGATTTCATCAGTTGTAGGACACAAACTGCAGACAAGGCAATGGGATTTGTGTGGCCGTGCACTCTTTGAATGGTGTCCCTGTCCCTCCTTGTTCTCAGGAATGCACCAGTGTGTGTGTGGCACGTAAGCAAATGTGACAGCAGCCGAGTTTTGCTGTGCAGCCAATTGTGGTTTTTGCTCTACCAAGTGTGACTTTGTCTGGGGCAGCACCAGTGATCGCTCTGCAAGAGCAGGCGCAGGGCTGGCACGTTAAATGACGAGTCTGTCGGGTTGCAGAGATGGGAGAAGGCAGAGTTCAATGCAGAGGAGTGTTCCTCCTGCTGAATAGAAAGTTAATTCCAAGCCTGAGAAATCTCCTCCCACTGGAAACTTCTTCCCTCTCTCACTGCAGAAATGAATTGGGGTACATTTTGGGGAAAAGAACAAAATTAATTATTTCAGAAAAATATAGGAGCGCAAGATAAAGCAGCTAAACCCTGTGAGTGCCTCTGCCCTCTCGAGCACGAGCTGGCTCAGTGAGGAAGCAATGGGTTGTAAAAGGCCAATGGCACCTTGGCTTGGATCAGAAACGGCATGACCAGCAGCTCCAGGGAGGTTCTTCTCCCTCTGGACTCAGCACTGGTGAGACCGCTCCTCAAATCCTGTGTTCAGTTCTGGGCCCCTCACCACAGGAAGGATGTTGAGGCTCTGGAGCGAGTTCAGAGAAGAGCAACGAAGCTGGTGAAGGGGCTGGAGAACAGGCCTTATGAGGAACGGCTGAGAGAGCTGGGGGTGTTTAGCCTGGAGAAGAGGAGGCTGAGGGGAGACCTCATTGCTCTCTACAACTCCCTGAAAAGAGGTTGTAGAGAGGAGGGAGCTGGGCTCTTCTCCCAGGTGACAGGGGACAGGAAAAGAGGGAATGGCCTTAAGCTCCACCAGGGGAGGTTTAGGCTGGACATCAGGAAAAAAAAATTCATAGAAAGGGTCATTGGGCACTGGAACAGGCTGCCCAGGGAGGTGGTTGAGTCACCTTCCCTGGAGGTACTTAAAGAATGGGTGGATGAGGTTCTGAGGGGCATGGTTTAGTCATTGATAGAAATGGTTGGACTTGAGGATCCTGTGGGTCATTTACAATCTAGTGTTTCTGTGATTCTGTTACAAGATTTTTGTTTTCTATTCTTCTCTATTCAATGCCAGCTTTGAATGTGGGTCTACTCCTAGTTATTCTTTATGGGTTTGGATGTGTTGTGTAAACCTTTTTTGTTCAAACACATCAGTCAAGTACCTTTAAGGACTCCTGTCAGTGTTATTGGAATGATTTCATAGATGTTGATCTGGATTCTGTTACTGCTGAGGGAAAACAATGTCTATGAACCAACAAGGTGTAAAATGTTGAAAGGTGTTGCTTGCTTTTGTGAGTGAATGTAGACAGAAACAAAACCCAGAGTGGTGGGTCTGAACGAGCGGTATTTGAATGTCCAGCTGATACGCAGTCACGCCCTTAGACCCTGCTTGTACTTGGACTAGTGTGTAATAAAAACAACTTTTGAATACATAAGCCTTTAAGGAACCAGCTGGCTTCAACAAGTGGAAGACCCAGATCTGCGTAAGGTTCCTGTTACGCTTTGTGTGTGAAAAGGACACACTCAGCTGGAAACAGGCCAGGTTCTGTTGTCCGTAGTTAAATTACTGAATAGGATGAAGTTCATAGAGGAGATGTGCACCACCTGCAGCACCTGTTGGGCAAATTTCTACTGAAAGGAACTTTTGTCTTGCTGAGGATTGTAAAATGTTTGATTCCTTTTAATGCTGCCATGTCTGAAGCTGAATTCTGGCAAGGGAAACGACTCCCTCGACTCCTCGGTTGTGTCCTTTGAATGCTGCAAAATGTAAATACTGACACTTGCATGCATCTTTCTGGGTTAAATGGTGCAGTGGATGTCTGCTCCCTCAGACAGTCTGGATCTGAACAGTCAGTGTGAAAGTACTGGATGGTATCATGTTCTCCATACGTAGCTCCAGTCCTCTTGGAAGAAACCAGGGTTAGTCACACAAGTCTTTATGGATGGGGCAAACCCAGCCTGAGGTCCTGAGTGTCCAAGGATTCTCTTTGCCCGTAGGTGAGCAGAAATAGAACCATCATGAAATGGTTTGAGGGCTCCCAGAACATCTTCAGGATATCTCTCTTGTATGTCAGCAGCTGTTTCCACACAACTTCATCTCACGCTGTGCTGCTCTTTACGGGGGGGGGTGAGTTGTGCTGGCTTTGTCCGTGTGGGTTTAAAATGTGTCTCTAACGTGTGTCCAATGATTCCTTATTTCACAGACGGCCAACCTAGCCGGCGCTGACGCATCTGAAGAAGATAAAATAAAAGCGATGATGATCCAGTCTTGCCAGGACTGTGACCCCATCAAGTAGGTGTTGATAATGTCCAATCTGTCCTTTGAAGATGATGTAAAAATGGTAGAGATCTTTGTTTGATGAGAACAGACACATACATAGCCATGTTTTCTTTTCTTCCCCTAACCTTTTAGTTACGTGAAGACACCTCTGTCATCAAATACTTGGTTCCATTGTGGAAAACCTGGCCACTCCATCAGGAACGGCCCAGACGATGGGGTAAGACTGCGGGGCACTTCTGGGGTCACTGAGCTTTGGATTTTCTTACCCAGGCAGGGAGGAAACAAACCCATGACCTGTTCTCGTAAGAACTGTGTCTCCTGGGGTTGAGGACAGAGGTTACACAGAGATGCTGCAGAGCCCTTCAAAATTCAAGGGATACCTTGAACCTTTATTCCACATATCGTTCTGTGAGCTTTCATGGGGTTCTTAATCTATTTCCATATTCCTGGAAATATGTCTGGTTTTACCTCTTTAATTACACTTCAGGGGTTTTAATATTTGTTGTAAAGCCAAGATGCTTCTGTTGACCCCGTGAACTGAATATTTGCATGTTTTAATTACCCAAGTCTCTGGGTGAGTGTTGGTGCCCTTGCACATCAGTCACTGACTGCAAATGCATGAGGTGTGACTTCAGCCTTCGTACAGAGTTGGGGGATATCAGTCCCTCCAGGGACGGATTCAGAGCCCCGGTTTCAGCTCTTGCTCAGAACTGCGCTGTGAAGGAGGAGCGGGTTTGTGTCTCTGCTCTGAGGGGATGATGAGCTGAGGAATATTTCACCCTTAAGAACATGACATTAAGCCAAGGAACTCGACTGAGTTCAAAACACTGCTCAGGCCTTGGGAACGTCGTGTCTGTTACTACATTCAGGAAAAGAGGTCTTTCAGTCTCACAACCCTTGTGCTGTGTAAAAGGAGAGGATTAAGGGCCTTTGCTGCTGGCAGTAATCGTTGAAATATCATTGGCAGCATGAGTCATAAGACGAGATCTGTCTGCACTTCTGTTCTGAACAGGGCAGACATCCTGGGTCTGTTCCCAGAATGAAGAAGTGCACAGGAATTCCAAGGAGTTTCCTGATGGAGGTGGAGGATCCCAACACAAAGGGGGCTATGCTGACAAACACTGGGAAATACGTCATCCCAATCCTTAATGCGTAAGTAGGGAATTGATTGGACTGAGCAAAAGGGGAGGAGAGAAACAACGTGCAAATGTCTGAGTGGGAACACACCCGAGCTGGCCAGTGTCTGTAATCGCAGGGGAGGAAGCATTGGCATTGTCTCTTAACCTGGGAACCTGGGACACCTTCTGATCTTACAGGCACAGGGGCTGCTGTGGCTGCCCTGGGTGCTGGGTAAACTCGTGGAGCACTGAGGATTATTTCTGCAAAACATGCCAGTGATGCTCACAGTGCAGTCGCTCTCTGGGAAAGTGCATTTTACTTCTGGTTGGTGTTTCAAAGGCATCTTGCAAAATGTAACAAAGGGCTACTGGACTGAGATTGCCTCTCCCTCTGGCTTCTGTCAGATCCCACATTGAAACAGGCTGAACTGCTTTTGCTTCTCCTTGGTGGAGAGTTCTGCAGAGGGAGAACAGTTCCTGGCTCCATGTTCTAGTGCTTAGGCTCTACAAGAGGAGGAGAAGCTGACTGCCTGTGTTTTTGCAGGCTGATGTGGAGAGACTAGAATTCTATCCATTCTCTTCCTTTGATAAATGCAGAGCTTGAGGAAGTTTTCCTTTACCTCTCTAGAACCTTTTTCTTTTTCCTCCTCCACCTCCTCCAGGGAAGCTTATGCCAGAGAGAAGAAGAAAAAGCCTCCCTTGCTACCGGTGGAGCCATCCTCCACCTCCTCAGATCCTGTTCCAGAGGAACAGCCACCGCTGACACCTCCACCTCCTGCCCTCGTGGCTTTCAGACCTCCTGCTGCTCTGGTGAGTGTCCCTGGACTTTCTCCATCTTCCTCTCGGTCAGTTGGAAAGGCATAGAAGTTTTATTTCAACACATGCAGTTATTCTTGTATTTCAGCAGAGCTTGTTTTCCAACTGTGTGCATTTATTCTCAAGGGCTCTCCTGTCCAACTCCAACCAGCAGCATCAGCACCGGTTCTCCCAGGCCCCCAAGGACAATCCATGCCCACAGCTGGTGAGTGACCATCACTGCAGGATTGCTGTAAAAACATTATCTTCAGTTCAAATGAATGAGATCTTGTTCTTTTTCCTCTTCCCAAAGCTCATCCCAAGCAAGGCAGGAGAAGGTGCCCAGCAGGTGGAAGAGCAGGCTGGGAACCGTGAGTACCTACAGACCCTCACTCTCTTACTGTTTGTATCCTGTGACAGGAGGCCATAAGACAGAGCCTCTGCCACAGCTGATTTACAAGGGAATAATTGTGCACAGTTGTGGAGAATGCAAGTGGTGATTAACTTTTAAATGGCTTAACTGGAATTGGCTTTCAAAGAGAGAAGGTGTGCTTGCAGTAAGAGTATTCAAGCTAAACCTCCAGTGCAGGACTGAAAGGAGGGCTCTGGAAAATGAAGGCTTTTTGAGGAAAACATCATTACTTATAAAAACTACCTATAATTAAAGGATGAGATGGAAAGCCACGCCTTTGAATACTGGCTCAATAGGGCAGAAGATATCAATCTCCCGATCAATCACTTGGTTGATACCGATTGAGCAGATACTTGGAAAAGTCTATGCTGTTCTTTTACGAACATTTTTGAATGTCTTCAATTCAGCTGTTTCAAATGGCTAAGGTGCTTTCTCTCCCCTGGAGACAGAGGGTCTGGTTTATCTCTTTATATACTTGTGATCTCCCCTATGCTAAGTACAGGGGGAGGATCCTGTCCCTGGTCCTGCTGGCCACAGCGTGGCTGATGCAAGCCAGGATGCTGTTTCCCTTCCTTCTCCAGTGACAGGACACTGGATACGTAAAGAAGAGGATGTATTTTTCCAAATGAAATTGCGTTGTTGTTCATTTTTGTGTTCTGATAGCGGGTTGGGCTGCAGTTGCACTAACATGTGTCTGACATAAGCACAAGCAACTCAGTCTTTTTCCCAAAATTATTTTGTTGCAGAGGGTAAACATACCAAACTGAAACCGGGTAATTGTTATCCTAAACCTTTCCCTAAAAGTGGTAGGAATTCTAAACTGTTTTTGCTTAAACAGGATCTTCCCCTTTGGCATTTGCAGGCAGGGAACACATTCTCATACTGGCCAGGCTTTTTTCCTTGGTGGCTTTTTGTAATACAGGTCCAACTTGTTTTAACAGGGAAACAAAGATGTCCAAACTTGACAAATTTACAAATGAGTTTCGTGAGGAACCAATGGAATATGAAAAGATTCCAAAGGCGTGGAAACATTAAGTTTGCAGGTAACTACTTTCTGTGTCCATAACAGAAAGGCAGAGTTTCTGGAAGAATCAGGAAGAGCCCTACTCTGCCTCTCGATCATGAGATGGAGTGGATGATCCAAGGGATTAGCAGGGACAGGCATTTCCTATGGAGGTTGCCAGCTCAAACGCGGCAGATGACGGCTGACAGAGAGTTAGAACATGGCAGCGGTTGTTAAGGAGCAGGAATCTTCTTTTCCTGAGTCTTCTCTGTAACAACTAGCAATAGCTGGAACCTGAACAGGGGCAGTTGATGCATTTCCTGTGTCTGCCTATGACCTCAAAGTGCTTTGGAGGAATCACGTGAGAGAAATCCTCTTCATCTCCCTTTATCTCCCGTGGTTCTCTGCTGCTGTGTCTTGTAAGCAGAAACTGAAATGTTATCGAGTTCTTCAGTTGGCAGCTGCGCTACGTCAGTAGCTTTCACAGAGCCACATGGAGAGAATAAAAGATGAAACATGGGAGGAAAAAAATGAGGAGAGGAACTCTTTGGAATTAACTTTTTTTTTTTGTCTGTTGTTTTTTTTTTTTAAGGTCCAAGTCTCCCTCCAGCATTTCATCTCTCTCCAGAGGTTCATATTCCTGCTCTGAGTTCAGACCAGGTTCTCCCTGCAGTCACTCCTACTCCTGAGCTTTCAGTTGTTCCGAATCTCATTCCAACTCACCATCTCCACTGTATCGTTGCAGGGGTAAAGGTCACAAATCTGGCACCAGGTCCAGAACCCGTGGTGATCCCTGTTCAAGATCAAGGTCATCCCCCTACAGAAGACACCGTTCACGGCCAAGGTCTCCCCTATTTAGAGGCCACTCTCACCCTCAATGAACAAGACCTCAAGGGGAAGGAGAGAGGAATCATTTTAACAGATATGCAGAAGTTCCAGCACACAATATGAAAGCTCAGAGTGGCAGAGCTGCTGAGTTTAGAGATCCATTGTCAAAGGAAAGATACAGAGAACAGGAATGTAACGATACAGAACGGTACGAGCAGTTTTGCAAGGGCTGGCTTGTTGGTGCTTGCCTTCACTCTCCAGTAACCAGAGAGCATTTTTCTCCACATTGGTTTTGACCACTTGGGACAAGACAAGAAAATATACCATGTGCTTGGGGTGTAGGCAGGATTCTTCCTGTGGACAGAGACCCTTGTATTTAATTCCAGTCGGATTAAGTTTATAACAGCTTTAATCTCAGTGATACAGGACACTTTTTTTTTCCCATTTAATAAAAATGTTATTATTCAGGCATGTTATTAATTAGGACCTTATTTTGAAGAACAAACCACACACAGTAGAAACTAATCGGATTTTTTAATTAGCTATGTTGTGTGTGACGAGCCTTGTCATGTCACTGGACACCATCTTGTTTAGCCAATGCAGTCAACAGCTTCTTGCACCTTTGTTTTCATCCTCCTATTGGATGCATCAAAAAGCTCAGGGAATCAGGGTGTCCCTGGGGTGGGGGTGGCCATGCCAGAGATGTTGCTCTGTGCGCATCAGCCCTAAATTTGCTCACACCGTGTTGGCCCCACGAGAAGCTGGACTGCTTGGCCCCCTTGGCTCGAGCCTGCATCCTTCTCATTTCCAGCAAGGGGAGAAGGTCTAGTTCAGGAATCACTTTGCCTGGAGACCCCGGGCAGTGTGTCACGCAGAAGGAAAATGGCGAGAATGTCAGCTGAAAGAGTTTGGACTGAAAAGGAAGCACAAACCATGAGCTGGCAGGACAGTGCTGGCTGGAATGAGGCCCAGGCTCCGAGTCATCTGGAGGTTCAGCCACAGTTGGCAGGGTTTCTCACACAGGTCACCAAGGAGGGGAGGGTGTCGGACGGAGAGGAGCAGAGCAGAGTTTCCAAAGGCTCAGTCAGTGCCCAGCTGCAGGACTGACATAAAACTCAGAGACAGCCACATCCCTGCCTGGGGTGGCAGAGCCAGGTCACCAGTGCAGGCGCAGCCACGACACTCTCGGGTGCTCACAAGCACAGCCATGGTCAAGGATCCCCTGAGCGCTGGCATGGCCCCTCTGTCCCCCGGTGCCCCTGCCTGGATCCCAGCCCTCTCGCCCACCCCACGGGTCCCCTGCTCGCTGGCTGCTCCGTCCTGGTGCTCCCTGCAAACAAGCAGCCCTCACGCCTTTCTCCCACAGGCACCCCACACTCGGCCATCTCCCCAGGGGCCGGCACGGACCCTCTGCCACCTGACAGCCCAGCGCGGACCCCAGCCCCCTAGAGCCCGGCTGGCCAGACTGAGGCTTGCTGCTGTATGCACACGCTCAGCCCATCCCACCAGTTCTGGGCAAGGTGCAGACCCTCACAGAGCCTCTCGCTTGCCTCACTCAGCCTGGGGCCCCACACGAGGTGGGTTTTTGAGAAACACCGACCCTGAATCGCTCCAGGAGCTGCACTGGGACCCACACCTGTTCCTGACACAACAAGCCAGGGCTCCGTACACACTCTGCTTGACTTCACCAACTGGCACCCATAAACGCCAGACCCCAGGGGCTGGATCATAGCATTTAACTTCACAGACACACAGGACAGAGTGAGCTTATGCAGGGAGATTTTTAAGAAAAAAATTAATAAAAGGCTGTGAACATCATGAGATTCAGCAAAGCCAAGTGAAAGGTCCTACATGTGGGTCGGGTCAATCAGTGGTTTAATGTGTAGAATCATAGAATGTTCTGAGTCTGAAGAGACTCACAATGATCATTGAATCCAACTCCTCTCTGAGAGCTTTGGTCAAATGCTTCTTGAATATTGTCAGGCTTGGCACTCACTTTTCCATTTGTCTAACCCACAGCTGACCCTACACTTCCTTCTCCAGACTCTGTCCCACCTACCTTCCCCCCAGAGCCCCTCCTGGCACAGAGGAGGGTTTTCCTGATACTGACTCGTGGGAAGAATGAGCCCTTGGAAAAAGGCAGCAGTGCTCTCGGCAGTCGTGCTTAGCTCAGAGGAAATTCAGCTCCCTATGGTCATCCCAACAGGGAAACGACCCTTTAGAGAGCAGGAAGGAATCTCCTGGGAAAGCTGCACTGCTTGCACACCCTTCCCAGGGCCCAGTGTATTTCATGCAGACGCAAGGACCTGCACCCTCCCACTCCAGCCCAGCCCTCTCCCAAACCCCCATTTCTTCCTGAATTCATTAAAAGAGTTGAGTTTTTGCTTGGCAGCGCCTCTCTCTGCCTGTGGTCATTTGCACAGTGGGAGGGAGTGGGTGTTCCCGCAGCCTCTGCCCACCCGACAGGTACCTTAGCTGGGCTGGAGATGCCCCGAGAGGATGGGGAGATGGGGCATCTCTCCAGGTGGCGGGTGCCAGTGGGTGATACCACCTTGATTGGCATCAACGCCAGCAGGATGGGAACCTCCATCACTGCCCCACTACCAACATCACTATCATTGCCTAGCACCAGCACCACTGCCCTTGAGCTGGATCCGGCCACGGAAAGGAGCTGCGGCCACCCTGGGAGGCCAAGCTGGGACTGGCTGAGAGCTCGCACGCAGCCCTCAGCGGGCAGAACTGGCCAGGGCTCACGTGCCCAGATCCTATACCTGGCAGGGCGCTCACTGCCCAGGTCACTCCAGCCCCTCTACAGCCTCATCTCTTGCTGTCTGGGCGTTATCTGGAAAAACCCTCTGCCCACGGGAGAGCCCTGAGCCAGAGGCACAAAAGTCCACAGCCTTCCCATGCCAACTGAGGCGAGAGGATGCAAAGTACAGAATTGCAGATGTATCCTTTCTCCTTCATCGACAGCTCTGAGCCTCCCAGAAGCCAAGTCCTTCTTCCCAGGGCCAGGCTGTCCTTGTGTTTCTTTACTGCAGCATGAACAGGAGTTAAGTGTCCAGGAAAAAAGCACTGCCTCATCCCATTACAGCATTTCAATATCTACAAACCAAGGTAGTGCACTTTCAAACTATAAAGACCGGTTGATTAAATCGAGAATGGAATTCTCATCACACGTCCTATGGGTCCCTCCAGCCTGGGCCCCAAAAAGCCAGTGACAAGGTGATGGAGAGCCAGCAAAAGATGCCACCTAGGGAGGCTCTGTCTCCCCTAATGATTAGATTTGCTGCTGCAGATCAGAAATCGCCCCTGTACCGCTCAGGGCATTCCAGCATCCCTCTGCAAGGACAGTAACGATCCAGCCACGAAGCTAAGGGACCCCCTGAATCCCAGCTGCCACATACACTGTGCCATCTTCCACCACATTCCGTCAATGAACAGCGTTCAGGGCTCCTGCAGCTCACCACGGCTTCGATAAGCGTGCTCCGACTCAGGGCTCACCAGGGGAGCTTCTCAGCACTTCAACTTTGCTTCAGGCTTGCTTGGAGCACGAGGCTTCATCCCTCTGCCTTGGCCCCAGCAGAAGGCGGGCAAGGGGCAGGTTTGTGAGTGGTTTGATGGAAAAGAGCTTGGTCACCTACCAGAGATTAAAACCCAACCAAAGAAAGAGACCAGAGAAACTCTGTTAGAGAGGAGCAGAAAGAAACATCAGGGCTGACCTCTGTTTAACTGGGGGGGTTTGGGATTCTGGAGACTGGAGCTCCCAGAGGACTCAGCTCTCCAAATGGAAACATCCTTTAACTTCAGATCCTGATCCTGACAGGAATATTACAGACTGCCCCACCTCTGTTTTGCAGTTACCTTGAGCGTTTGCTTGTCCCTGTCCAGTTCTCTTCTGTGATCCCAAAGTCTGTTGTAATCTGACAGCGCTACAAACAGGCAGCCAAACCCCTCTTCCCTCAGAGATGGGAAACTGCAGTCACAGACTACGCAGGCACCAGGAGAAGCCTTCGGGTCTGGGATAGGATTAAAAAGGGAGGACTTGCGAGCATCTGTTTTCCACAAGATGACCCCATCCTCCTGATCTGGGTCACGTAAGGGAACTTTGTTCTGGCAGCCAATAGAGAAAATGGCAGTGTGACCACAAACCCATCCAGGCTGGGGGGAGGGACTCCAGCTCCCAACATGCCTTGAGGGAGGAAACCAGCCCCCAACATGCCTTGAGGGAGGAAACCAGCTCCCAGCATTCTTTGGGGAGGGGATCTGAAGCTGTCACCGTGCTTTGGGGAGTGTTATAAATTTAGCCCAGTAAAAGATAGGAATTGGTCCAATTAGGTCGAATCAGAATTTATTAGCAAGAAGACAGACAGGCAAATACAGCGCTGGGCGACTGGGGAAGCCCTTCGCTTCTCCACAGTGCGCCCTCACCCCAGCAGACCTCGACTTTTATAGGCTCGCGTGTCTCTCCTTGTTGCTAGGCCTTCTCCTTTACTTCCTCAGTAGACATTGGCTGTCTCGAAGTCACAGGACGTTCCTCTGTGCATGTCTCTCCTTGTTGCCAGGCCCTCTCCTTCACCTCCTCAGCAGATATTGGTTATCTCGAAGTCACATGATGTTCTTCTTCTTTTTTGTGGTTTTCCTCCCCTCCAAAGCCCTGGTTGGAGTCGATGATCCAGTGGGTCTCTTCCAACCTGGTTATACTATGATTCTATGATTCTAAAACATCATGTTTACCTTTAACTTAAATGCTGCACAAAGCGGGGTCCATTACTTAGAGCAAATACAAAACGCTATTTACAAGGGTCAATGAACAAACTATTTCAAAGGTTCATCACACCTTCGCAGGAGTCAATGAACAAACTTTCTCTTGAAGTTTATCAGAGGGAGAGAGTCTGATTCTGTCACCGTGCTTTGGGGAAAGGGTCTGAAGCTGCCCAGGGAGGTGGTTGAGTCACCTTCCCTGGAGGTGTTTAAGGGACAGGTGGACGAGGTGGTGAGGGGCATGGGTTCGTGTTTGATAGGAATGCTTGGACTCGATGATCCGGTGGATCTTTTCCAGCCTGGTGATTCTATGATTCTGTGATTCTACAAACTCTGCCGAGGTCTCTGTGGTGCCGGGAAGCAGAGCGGCAGGTGCCTAAGCGACAAATGTCAGCGTTAGCAGGTGGCAAGGGGTGCCCTGGGGTAGTGAAGTGACAGCCTGGCAAGTTGCTGCTTCAGCTCCCCAGAGAAGATCCCTTTGGCTGGTTCGCTTTAGCCCTTCTACCAAGGGCCTGACTTTGGAAGACAATGTTCACACAGGCGGGTGTGGGGGCATTCTGCAGGCTGCCTGATGTCCCTGTCCAGGCAAGAAAAGGATTGCCAGCTGAGTCCTGCCAGAGTTTCTTCCACACTCCTGAGACAGAGTCTGCAGATATCCCTCTGGTGCACCACTGCCTTCCGCGGCAGGAGGCTTTGCTTTTCAAACCTGTCTTTCTGCAGGTGTTTGCTAGGTATGTCTGTGATGAAGCACGTGCCTAACGCATTCCAGTTCTACGTGTAACGTCTTCTTCTGGGGGAAAAGGCAAACCCACAGAATGCCATGAGAGATGGAATGCTGGAAAGAGGCACAGCAGCTACTCGGATCCATCAGGAAGTACCCTCCTCCGCGAGACATGCTGTCCGGGGTTTGTGGATCTGCTATACCTCTGCCTGATGCGATGCCACCAGCGTGCCTGCTCCCGCTGCTTTCTGGAGGATGAGTGGAGAGGTTTAAGGTGGTGTAAGGTGCCAGAGCCTTCTGGCAGCCTGTGCCTGCAACCGCTCTCTCTACTTAGCCGTAAACCATCCCTTGTCAGAAATGTTCCCCAAGGGAAGGGGCAGTAAGCCGTGCTTCTCGCTGCCTTTGTGCTTTCTGACTCTGTCCTCACAGGTGCCCATTTCCTTTTACCGGCTGAAGCTCTGCCACCCCTGGGCTCTTGCACTTCATGTCCACCATAAAAGCATGTTTTCTGTCATCAGACTGACCCTTGGTCTCCCGCGCTTCATGGCCACAATAAAAGCACATTTTCTGTCTTCTGAGTGTGTCTGCCCTCCCTGCCCTCCTCTCCCAGGCAGGTCTGGTGGCCCTCATGAAAAGACACTGCCCTGAAGCGAGAGACGCAAACAGCCAGTGCTAGGCAACAGCCTGAGCAAGAGCCCAGATGTTTTTTCTTTTTTTCTTTGACATGCAGAAACAGAAAATGCATAAGGAATTTGCTTTATAAAAAAATCTTTTAGGTTCTTCTATTTGGGAGCTGACTGGGAGAGATTTTATCTTTAAATGTACGTATGCACCAGATGCTTTCCTGCGCATTATGTGCAGAGGAGATGTTGAAGGAGGGCTGGCAACATCGGGCATGAATTACACTTGCTGCACCCCTCCCTCCTGGGGCGCTGCAGTGGGCAGCTCCCACGGAAAACAATATGGCCCAGCACCTTGTCCCCAGTGGCCGGGGCATCGCTGGCTGGAGGCATGTGCCCACCTGCTGAGGGCAACCCCTGGGTGCCTTCACAGCCTAAAATCCCTGGGGACGCAACAAGGACACCCTCTGCTCCCTAAGAGGGGGCAGCAGTGCCCGGGATCTATGGAGGATGACTGGGGTACAGGGGTGGGCTGGGACGTGGAGAGGGCTGGCAGCGTGGAGGTGGGCTGGGGATGTTGAGATGGGCTTGGTCTGTGGAGATGTGGTGATGACTTGGAGATTGGCTGGCATGTAGAGATTGGCTGGGGAAATGGGTCTTTGCTTGGCATGTGGAAATTGGATGGGAAGTAGAGATGGGCATTGGATGTAAAGATGGCCTGGCAGGTAGAGAAGGGATGGGGATGGGGATATGGGCTGGGGATGTGGAGATGGTCTGAGGACATTAAAGTGGACTGGGGAAAGGGAGCTTGGCTGGAGATGTGGATATGAGCTCAGATCCTGTACCTGGACTGGGACGCAGAGATCAGGTGAGGATATGAGATGGGGCAGAGAAGTGGAGATGGGGTGAGGACATGGAGATGGGCTGGGGAAGTGGAGTTGAGTTGGGGACGTGGAGATAGGCTGGGGCATAAGGGTGGGGTGGGGACTTGGAAATGGGCTTGGGATATTGTGATCTTTCCATCATCTTCCAACAGTCCTGGAAGACTGGGGAAGTCCCACTGGACTGGAGGCTGGCTGATGTTGTGCCCATCTACAAAAAGGGCCGCAGGGAGGACCCAGGAAACTACAGGCCTGTCAGTCTGACCTCAGTGCCAGGGAAAGTCATGGAACAGGTGATCTTGAGTGCTATCATGAAGCACATGCAAGAGAACCGGGTGATCAGGCCCAGTCAACATGGGTTCACAAAAGGCAGGTCTTGCCAGACTAACCTGATCGCCTTCTATGACAAAGTGACCCGGCTACTGGATGAGGGAAAGGCTGTGGATGTGGTCTTCCTGGACTTCAGCAAAGCCTTTGACACAGTTTCTCACAGCGTTCTGCTTGAGAAACTGTCAGCCTCTGGGCTGGACAGGCGCACACTCTCCTGGGTGGAAAACTGGTTGGATGGCCGGGCCCAGAGAGTGGTGGTAAATGGTGTGAAATCCAGCTGGAGGCCAGTGACAAGTGGGGTTCCCCAGGGCTCAGTGCTGGGTCCAGCCCTGTTCAATGTCTTCATCAATGATCTGGATGAAGGCATCGAGTGCACCCTGAGCAAGTTTGCGGACGACACTAAGCTGGGTGGAAGTGTCGATCTGCTGGAGGGTCGGGAGGCTCTGCAAAGGGATCTGAACAGGCCGGACCGCTGGGCAGAGTCCAATGGCATGAGGTTTAACAAGGCCAAATGCCGGGTCCTGCACTTGGGGCACAACAACCCTATGCAGTGCTACAGACTGGGAGAAGTCTGTCTAGAAAGCTGCCTGGAGGAGAGGGACCTGGGGGTGTTGGTTGACAGCCGACTGAATATGAGGCAGCAGTGTGCCCAGGTGGCCAAGAAGGCCAATGGCATCTTGGCTTGTATCAGAAACGGCGTGACCAGCAGGTCCAGGGAGGTTATCCTCCCTCTGTACTCGGCACTGGTGAGACCGCTCCTCGAATACTGTGTTCAGTTCTGGGCCCCTCACAATAAGAAGGATGTTGAGGCTCTGGAGAGAGTCCAGAGAAGAGCAACAAAGCTGGTGAAAGGGCTGGAGAACAGGCCTTATGAGGAGCGGCTGAGAGAGCTGGGGGTGTTTAGCCTGGAGAAGAGGAGGCTGAGGGGTGACCTCATTGCTCTCTACAACTACCTGAAAGGAGGTTGTAGAGAGGAGGGTGCTGGCCTCTTCTCCCAAGTGACAGGGGAGAGGACGAGAGGGAATGGCCTCAAGCTCCGCCAGGGGAGGTTTAGGCTAGACGTTAGGAAAAAATTCTTTACAGAAAGGGTCATTGGGCACTGGAACAGGCTGCCCAGGGAGGTGGTTGAGTCACCTTCCCTGGAGGTGTTTAAGGCACGGGTGGACGAGGTGCTGAGGGATATGGTTTAGTGTTTGGTAGGAATGGTTGGACTCGATGATCCGGTGGGTCTCTTCCAACCTGGTTATTCTGTGATTCTGTGATTCTGTGAAATAGCAGTGAGGGCACATTTGTGAAAGTCTTGGCTCCTATCCAGGCTGCAAATGAGCATGAGATCAGTGGAACGAGATGTTATTTTTCCCAGTTTGGTGTGCTCACCCCTGCTAGCAGGTATGAGGTTCAGTTCACATCCATTTAATTAAGGTACTTATGTTATACTAGTGGGGAAGGAAAGTTGTTTTCAGGTCAGAAAGAATTTATTAAGAACAAGAAAATCAAGTTACCAAGTAAGATGGGCTAAATCAAAAGCTTTTATTGAAGCCTCTGTACATAAGGAGTGTGGGTAATGATGAACTTGAATCTTAACCATCTCCTGGCTTTCTATTTGCAGGAAACAAGTTGTATGTGACTTTGACACTGGTTTTTTTGCTATATGAGGTTTTAATATAGAAAGGGAAAGGTACTAACAAGGTACTTTGCAGGTCAAGTGGTTCCAGCTGGGGCAAATGGATCACATTTGAAAACCCTAAATCCAGTATTACAGACTTTGAACACCCTGTGAAGAGACCTCAGTTGTCACATAGGTGTCCTTCTGGGTTGGTTGCTCTAGTGGTCTGCACGGCAGGGACCAAGGACATTGGCCTGGACGTGTGCCTTTGAAGCACCAGACAAAGCTCAGTATGCCACTCTTCTGGAGATGTATTTAAGTTTTGCTTGTAGTGAACCTCGAACCTATTAAGCTAACATCAGGTTTTGAATTGCCTTGGTTGAGCTGGTACAGACCTCTGTGTGTGTTTACACTCATAAATCAATTGAAACACTGTGGGAACATTCTACAGAGAACAAGGCCCAGATGCTGTGAGATTGTTTAATACTGAACAACTATAACAAGGCCTTGAAACAGAGAGCCAAACGATAAACAGGGGCCAGCTGGGAGGAATGCAGCAGCTAGTTCAGTGGGAACAAGCACCAGCTGAAAGAAAAATAATTAAAGAGAACTATCAACATAGTTAATTTTAGTGTAACTTGGTTTCTTAGCATGTGCAGTAGTTTAGTCAATAATATGTTAGTAATAGCCTTATGGACATCTACCTTTAACCAGGAATACACTGTGGATACCCTCGTGGGCACCCAGTTATGTAACCGAAAAGGGTTTATAAAGAAATAGCTAAGCTCAATAAAGTGAACACTCACTCATCATATTGATCTCTGTGTTTGATTCCGTGATGCTCCCATCAACAAAATGCAAGCTGCATCATCTTAGTGAAATCCGCAGGAAAGCAACGCAGTATTGCCCCCACCCCTCCCAGCACTTCACCAGCCTTCCCCTTAAACAAAAACAAGACCAAGAGGAAACAATTCTTGGTGACCCTTTGCAGATTCCCTGGGATGTGGCGCGTTGCTCCAGCACTGGCCGTTCGGTTGTGCTGCAGCTGCTCACGCATTCCCTGAATGTGGACTCAGGATGGAGAAGAGCTGGTGGCAGCAGCTGGTGAGGGGTCCTGTCTATGCCTCTCTGCCTCCAGCTCAAGCTTCCTCAGCAGAGAAACAGGACCTGCTGCTGTGGGGCTGCTGTGGGTCTCCTGTTGGTCCTCCAAAGCATCCCTCACCTTGTTTTCTTCCCATCTTGTTTTAAGAGACCACAGGGTGTTAATTGCTTCTTCTCAGATGTGACCGTGTCAGCTTTGCCTTGGGCAGAGCCAAGTGTGGATTACCTTTCTTCTCTGAATCCTAGTGCTTTCACTTCAAGTCTCTTGTAAATCCAGTTTTGATTCAGTGATTTTTGTCCTTATGGGATCTTTCTGGATGGAAAGAGGGAAAACAAGCCTTTCTTCTCTCTGCTATGCTCCGTTAACTTAAACCTCCCTGCATGGAGTTCTCTCAGTCCCCTTTGCAGACTGTGTGATTTCCTATGGCTCCTAGAAGGGAGAAGCAAATGCTTCAAAATTCAGACTACAGTGTGATCAGTCCTGGAGAGAAGAGAGAAAGGACGATTGTTTGCTCCTGCTCCCATCTGCAGAGACTCCATGTGGCTAACCAGAGCAATGGGGACCCTAGATTTTTGGTTTAGTTGGTTTTCAGGTTGTTTTTTTTATTCTTAGAGTTGTATCAGCCAAGGCAGTCTGGGAAGAACAAACACAGCCACAACAAATTATTAAACCTTTAAACCGTGATTTAAACCTTTAAACTTACTCCTCTGCCTGCCTCCAAGAGCCTGGCAGAGCCCGGGGTGCAACTCTGCTGAATGCTGGTGTGCGCAGGGAGAAGACAAGAGCAAGAGGAGTCTGTGAAAGGCATCATTGTGCACTCCTCTTGCTCAACTAGGAAAGGAGTACAAGGAGAGGAAATTTCTTATTGCAAGCTTCTGTGTAAGTAGTGGCTCAGCAGGGAGGAATCCTAGTGTCGAACAGCACTGCAGTTTGTTATTTTGCGGGTATATTATTTGTCAAGAGCTTTTTTTTTTTTGTTCCTCTGTTAATCCTAATTACATAAATAATAACTGTGGAAAAGGACATCAAGTACACAGTAATCTTGCATTCACCTAGGTCTCTAGGGCTGGAATTCCTACAGCTGTTAAGCAGCTGCAATGTCTCCTCAGTTCTTGTGGTGCTCAGCTATGGGATGGGATAATGATAATTTAATAATGCACATAAGCCTATACTGACATGGCTTTGCAGCTCCTGTTCTCCTGCCTTATAAAAATACAGGGAAACAATCACATAGAGAAAGAAGAAACGGCTCATATGATGTGTGCAGCTTGTATATTCTTCAGAAAGCATTCAAAAAATCGTGCAACGCAAGGAAAGGAGAAAGGCTTGTAGCACAGATACAAAGATTGAATTGTATTAATTCTCAGACAGAAATTTGGCAAATTGGGCAGATGAACATGGACACGAGCTGGAGGAATCTCTGCAGAAAGTGGCAGCATCTCCAGCAGCGAGAACATGGAAGGGTCGAAGAGCTGAAGGAAAGATGAGTTCACTTTGCCAAGTACTTGAAATATCAGCCACGTTGGTAGCAATACTGAAGGAGAGCTGCTGTGAACTGCAAAGGAAATCTTCTGCCTTTCAGCAGTGTTAAATACGCAACTGGAATTAATAGAGGATGGATGTTATATTGTTTAGAAGGAAAAATAAACAGACTTGTTTTCAGATGTGGGACTGTTGAAAAATCCTCATCCAGACTGAAATGCACTTTCATCTTTATTATTCCAAACTACCTGGGATACCCCTGACAGCACTTGCTTGAGCAAATTTCTGATTGCATCCTCTCTTTAACCATTTCTGTATCATGTAAGAAAGTCTCCTAGTCAGTAGGTTGTATTTCCCTAGCTTAATCGGCTCCTGATTTGAAGAAGTTCTTGCAGCTCCTCCTAATCTTTAGGTACTGCCAATACAGGCTTTTAAGCAATAGTTTCACTTACACAGTTCTGACCCTAAGCAGTATCTCCTGATGATTAACACTTTTCTATAGAGCAGCAGTAGAACGGTTTATTAGCACCATGGGGATTTATTAGCACCATGAGATCTGTGCATTCCCCAGTTCCTAATCACATGTGACTTAGGAGGTTCTTCCGTCTGCAGTTTTTCACAGACAAAATTTCATATAATCCCAGTGGAGAATAAGTAGAGGGGAAAATCACATTCCAAAGGCTGCTTTCAGTAGTGTTTTGCACTTCTCTTCAGTTTGCGAAAATATACAATATTGCTTTGATGGTTGAAAGGACTCCACGCTTTTCTGCTTTTGATATAAAATCAGGGGTCCAAATTTAGAACATTTTTTTCCCCCGTGTGTTCTCAGTTTTATAACAAGCAGGAGTTTAGGGCTTTAGTGTTATTACTTGCATAGTATTTCATCTTGCCCTCTACCTAGACTTTTCCATTCCCTAGGAACTGAGAATGATAGAATCATAGAATCACCCGGTTGGAAAAGACCCACAGGATCATCAAATCCAACCACTCCTATCAATCACTAAACCACGTCCCTCAGTGCCGAGTCCACCATAAGGCCTGTTCTCCAGCCCCTTCAGCAGCCTCGTTGCTCTTCTCTGGACTCGCTCCAGAGCCTCAACATCCTTCTTGTGGTGAGGGGCCCAGAACTGAACACAGGATTCCAGGAGCGGTCTCACCAGTGCTGAGTCCAGAGGGAGAAGAACCTCCCTGGACCTGCTGGTCACGCTGTTTCTGATCCAAGCCAAGATGCCATTGGCCTTCTTGGCCACCTGGGCCACTGCTGGCTCATGTTCAGTCGCTGTCAACCAACACCCCCAGGTCCTTCTCCTCCAGGCAGTTTCCAGCCAGACTTCTCCTAGTCTGGAGCTGCTCAGGGTTGTTGTGCCCCAAGTGCAGGACCCAGTATTTAGCCTTGACAAACCTCATGCCGTCGGTCTCAGCCCAGTGGTCCAGCCTGTTCGGATCCCTTTGGAGCCTCCCGACCCTCCAGCAGATCCACGCTTCCACCCAGCTTAGTGTCGTCTGCAAACTTGCTAAGGGTGCACTCGATGCCTTCATCCAGGTCATTGATAAAGACATTGAACAGGGCTGGACCCAGCACTGAGCCCTGGGGACACCACTTGTCACTGGCCTCCAGCTGGAGTTAACTCCATCTCCCACCACTCTCTGGGCCCTCCGTCCAACCAGTGTTCCACCCAGGAGAGCGTGCGCCTGTCCAGGCCAGAGGCTGACAGCTTCCTAAGCAGAATGCTGTGGGAAACTGTGTCATGGGCTCTACTGAAAAGTAAAAAATATATAAGAAAAGCTTTAGAAAGTCTGTAGATGTAGGAATCAGTGATAGCAAGGTTGACCTGTTGGATACTTTTGACTTGGGGTTCTTGAACTGACCTTGGGTTGTAAGAGTGGGAAGCTGAACAAAGAGGTGAACATCAGAGATGCAAATCAGGGTGGAGACAGCGCTTACAGGCAGCGTGTGGGGTTTTGGAGGACAGCCAACCAAATGTTGCTGCTGGTGATTGTGAGCGCGTGGACAATAGGCCTGGGCCAATGAGGACAGATGAGCAAAGGTATATAAACCTGTAAGTTCCAACAATAAAAGTCTCCACTTTTACATCTATCTGGAGTCCGTCTCAGCGTTTCATTCCCACAAAATGGTGACCCTGATTTGATGGGGTATTCAACGCGATCAGCGTCCAGCAGGAATCTCAGCTCCGACAGGGTCATCGGCAGGACCGACTGACTCCTCACACGTTCCTGGGCATCACCGTCAAGACGACAAGTGAGGAGCTGAGTAATCATGGGGCAGGGTGCATCAACAGAGCAAGAGGCAATAGTTAAGTTACTGCTCCCAATTCCTTCGAAGAGGAATCAAATATGATGAGACTAATATACACATTTTGCTGAAATGGCTTCGTAACAATGGAGCCCCGTTGGATGGTGCCCTAGTATTCCGACCAAAAACATGGACAGAAACGGGCAATTTAATCTGGGAGGCGGCTTCTTGTGGTGATGCTAATGCTACCTCTATGATGATGACTTGGCGTTTAGTTAAGGACACAATTGCTGCTTGGGATGCCAAAAAGGCTGCAAGCGATTCCAACTCTAACGACGTATCAGGGACAGAACAACCTTTAATTGATCTAACTGAACAGACGCCGTGTGTCACCTGTGCTTGTGCCCCCTAATTTTAGCCCCTCAGAGTCGACACCCAAAAATCCTGCCCGTAACTGGGAGAAGATAAAGCGTGATGCATTAGCAGATGGCCATGCTCTTCCCTCTGCATTCCCAGTTATCGTACGCCAGAATGCACCCAATGAGTGGACTCCTTTTAACTGGGATGTGATAAAGGAGCTGAGGAAAACTGTTACCACGTGGGGACTCACCTCTCCCTACGCTCAATCCCTTTTGGAGAATGTACTGTCAGGCAATACAATTACACCTTTTGACTGTAAACAGCTCGCTACAATGATCCTGACACCTGCACAAAAATTATTACGGCAACAAAAGTGGGGAGTGTTTTGTGAAGCGGCAGCCTTGCAAAACCTCGACCGGCCAAGCACCTCTGCTGCAGAGCTGGCTCTGGCTCGGGGTGCAGGCCGGGCCCGCAGGCGGCGCCGGACCCGCTGCCGCTTGGCAAGAACTACACCATGCAAGTGAACAAAACACTGCAGACCGTCCTCACCCGGCTCTTCCCTGGATATGGCAATGGACTGTGACTCCGTAAAGCACTTCTAATTTTCTTTTGTTCAAACTTAACGTGGGAAACAGAGCAACCTGTATGGATGGACCAATGGCCCATATCAACAGAAAAATTAGCCGCCCTAGAACAGTTGATAGCAGAACAAGAAGAACAAGGACACATTATCCCTTCAACCAGCCTTTGGAACACACCTGTGTTTGTAATCAAAAAGAAATCAGGCAAGTGGAGGCTCATACACGACCTCCGAGCAATCAACAATATTTTGGAAGATATGGGACCACTTCAGCCTGGTCTTCCATCACCGATAATGATACCAAAACAATGGGACATAATTATTCTTGATTTAAAGGACTGTTTTTTTCACTATTCCATTACATCCAAAGGATAGTAAAAGATTTGCATTTTCAACAATCAATAGAAGTCGACCACAGCGCCGTTATCAATGGACTGTGCTGCCACAAGGAATGAAAAACTCTCCAACCATCTGTCGAGCATACGTGGCACTAGCTCTGCAACCTTTTCAACAAAAATATCCGCAATTAATATGTTACCATTACATGGATGACATCCTCATTGCAGGGCAAGATATAGAAACACTCATGGCCAGTATGCATGATCTTAGAGCCTTTTGGCAAAACCGAGGATTGCAAATTGCACCGGAAAAAATCCAAACAATGGCACCCTGGAAATATCTCAGAAATGTTATTTTTGACCATTCTGTCCAACCACAGCAAGTTCAGCTGAACAAAAATGTCAAGACTCTAAATGATGTTCAGCAACTTGTCGGGAACATCAACTGGATACGTACTACAGTAGGAATTTCAAATGAGTTAATGCAACCTTTATTTGAATTATTATAAGGATCTACAGAACTTACAGCACCACAAGAGCTGACAGCCGAAGCGCATAAAGCAATTGAACAACTTATCTCCCAGTGACAAGTTTATCGATACGACCCTAATTTACCATTTAACATATATTTATGTAATCAACCCTCACAACCAATAGCTATTATTGGTCAGTGGGATCAACATCGATCGGACCCTCTTCGAATAATTGAATGGATCTTTTTACCACACCAACCACACAAAACTTTAGTCACTCACATAGACATGTTTGCTCTTTTAATAAAAAAGGGATGAACTCGACTTATGGAACTCAGTGCACAAAGCCCAGCAACAATATATTTGCCAATAACAACAGATTATTTGCAATGGAGCATTCAAAACAGCTTTGAATTACAGGCATCGCTAGAAGATTTTATCGGACAAGTAAACAACCATTTACCCTCTCATAAATTATTTACCTTTTGTCAACAAATCGAGATTTTTGAAAAACCGTTGTGTCAAGACCAGCCAGTCCAAGGCTTAACTGTCTTTACAGATGGTTCAGGGAAAACAGGCCAGGCAGTGGTTACTTGGTATAGTGATAACACCTGGCATGAAAAAATGACTACAACTGAAGGATGACCACAACTGGCAGAATTGGCAGCTGTCATTTTAGCTTTTGAAACGTGGCAACAGATACCACTTAATGTGGTATCAGATTCTATTTATGTTGTTGGTTTAGTTCGACGAATGGAAAGAG
Organism: Phaenicophaeus curvirostris; assembly: GCF_032191515.1. NCBI lineage: Eukaryota > Metazoa > Chordata > Aves > Cuculiformes > Cuculidae > Phaenicophaeus > Phaenicophaeus curvirostris. The sequence goes on along the minus strand of NC_091402.1, from coordinate 1,088,956 downwards.
CATATCTGAAACATGTATTATCTGAATCATTGCTTTTGTTGTTAAAACATTTGTGGCTTTTGTTGAGCTGTAGGAAACATGTTTATTGTATTTTACATACTCGCAGTCATACCTCACTGCCAGGATTTGCTGCAGAAGGAAACATGAGAGCAGATAAATTAGCAAATGTAATTGGAATATCCACAACTACACCACTGCCCAATTCAATTGAGCAAGCAAAACTCTCTCATGATTTTTTCCACCAGTCAGCTAAGGCTTTACACAAACAATTTAATTTAACTCATAAAGCAGCAAAACAAATTGTCCAGTCCTGTGCAGATTGTCAACCTTTTCAATCTCACTCTCATTCTGCAACAAACCCTCAAGGTATTCAAGCATGAGAACTATGGCAAACGGATGTGACACATGTAACAATGTTTGGGAGACTGAAATATGTTCACGTCTCCATTGACACATACTCAGCTATGATGTGGGCAACCGCAAATGCAGGCAAAAAAGGTTGCCATGTACAAGCCCATTTTCGTGCTGCCTTTGCAGCTGGATGTTCAAGCTTAAAATACAATTGTATAAAATAAATTGAGTCCTCTTATTGAAAAATGGCATAATTATGGCTTTTTAGAGCAGGACAAAATACACTATTCTAAAAAATAACAAGCATGACAAGCAAGAAGTGAGAGGGAAAAACTGTAACTGGACAACACTTAAAGGAATGCTGACTAAACCATCAGCAAGAGATTTTTTTTTTTTTTTGTCTTAAGTACTGTGGTTTCAACACGTGATACAAAACCCTGCACAGAACAAAAGAAACGAGGAAGACAGCAAGGAAGAGAAGAACTCACCAGGAGAGTAGAGGGGAAAAATAAAAAGAAGGAAAGGTGAAATAATAGCTGAGCATTATTATCCAGGAATTGAATACATTTCCCAACGTTCTCTTGAAGACTCTGATTAAGGCTTTGTTGTATGTTAGATTTATGCTTGAACAGTGCTTATGGTGGGATTTCATGAAGCACATATGCCCTACAGCTCAGTTATCAGCCTACAAGTGCTTTCCTATTTAAACTTATTGAAGTAGAGTATAGAGCACAGTAACTTGGGAAGTAAAGTGTCCAGGTGTTTTGTTTAACTTGCATCTGTTGGTGTTCCCTTTCAAGATTTAATTTGGGGGCTGGAAATATTTTAACTATTACCTGATTTGATCTTTAAGATCTATGCAGGCAAGAAGAGAAAGAAGTTCTTCTGTTTTTTTCCCTTTACTGTTCTGGAAGTGATTAGAAATACTGTGTTTATGAAGTGCATGGACATTTCAAAATCAAGGCAGGACAGTATGTTACCATGTAGTTCCAAAAGTATATGCTTATCACACTTCTGTTATTCATCCTCCAAGTTGCAGTCTCAGATCATCTTGTCTAGTTCTCTTGCTTTGGCTTTTTATACCTTGCAGGGACTTAAATCGTGAGCTCAGAAGTGCTGGTTCAACCTGAGGGTGAGGGAGCAGTAAGTCAGTACTGGGAATTGGAAAGGCTACAATTCCTCAAATATTTTGTATACATTTAGTTCATAGCTTCACTCAAAGACATATTCAAAGCCTTGAAGAAATAGGCAAGAGAGACCAGGTCTTCAGTGATGTTTCAGCACCTAATCCTACAGGAATATAATGAGAATGTTGGTCCCTATTTTTAATGTTATGTGTTGAGCTCTAAGTCACTCAGAAAGGTTTTTAACATGGAAAGACATTCTTTGTGTTTTAAGTGCCAGATGTACAGAATTTCTCAGCAGTCTTTTGCTTTTCTCAGCAAAAAAAATACGATATTCATTGAGTATGGCTGTCTGCCCATCTACATATATTTGTTCCTCCTCTAAGTTATAGAAAAATATTATTTACTGTGTTGTTTGTAAAATGTAAGAGCTAACATGCCAGAAGCTTTTCATGCCAGAATTTTCAACAATTTCTTTGTTCAACAGTAGTTTAATCAGAAAATGTATGCCTTATTAAATAGGTTTTTCTTCTTTTCTTTTCCCAATAAAGTCAAATGATAGTGTTCAATTTTCAGTTTATCAGTTCTCGAAGAAAATTTTTGATCATGTTACCTTTTTTTTTTTAAGGCAAGAAGTACCAGCTTCCATTTGATCAGCTTGCTTGTGCTGCTTCCAGAATGATGCAGGAGAAAGGAGACTGTATGTGTGTGAATGACAAAGGAGAACAGAGAACAGCTATAGAGGGAAAAATTTAAAGCCATGTAAATCAACTAGAATTTGTAATAGTACATAAACTGGTAATATGCGCTTTCCCTTGCCATAGATAACAGTTAATTGTTACTATTCTTGCAAGTTCAGAAGTCTGCAATAGAGATATTGCAGATATACAATACCAGCTGTGGAGGTTGTTCCATCTATTTGTCTCTGCCAAACAATACTCCACATCTCTTAAGCCAATTTTGATCATGATATTATCAAAAACATATGAAAATGTTTTGAAATATATTATTTTAAAACTCAGATGGCACAGGAAATTGAAGGATGCTACGTGAAACAAGAAAACTGCATCCGGGCTTCTTCATAAAATATACATTTGAGACGTTATTCAGAGCTTCTAAGAAAAAATGATTACGGAAAGCAAGTCAAGCTTACAGGCCTTTTCTGATACAATTAGTTACACAATATAATTAGAACAGAGATACTAACTTTGATAAGCTGATACTGTATAAACCCAGTTTCTGTTCCCATGTTTGTCACCACCCCCTCAAAAAAAAAAATAAAAATCTGAGCTTCTGTCTCTGCCTGTTCTTCCTCTCTGCCTGGCTGCCAGTAATGGAACTAACCCTCAGGTCAGCACTGGGGCCAGGGTTTTACATTGACAGTTCTAGTTCACCTCTTCAAGTCAGTTTACTGTTGGTTTCCTATTATACTATATATCGATGCTATTTTTATGGCTTCCTTCATTTTACTGGTGCTGTGGTATCTGCACTTTTGCCTAAGCATCGTGAAAGGTCAGGGTTAAACTGAATATTATAAAGAAAAATCAGAGAAAATTCTGTAAATAAACTTTAAAGCACTCAAAGACTGATGTTGCTTAATCACAAGCTTAATCACTACCCACAAGAGCACCAGCTTCTCTGACAGAAAGGATGTTTAATCTTAAGCCTATTCTCAGAATTCATCTTTACCTAAGGAGCTGCTATCAGACTCTTGTATGGTACAACCAAGAGTCCTATATGACTGAAAAGTATCATATCATAGATTAAAAGACTCACAAAGTGCTTTGGTTGGAAGGGACCTTTACAGGTCATCTAGTCCAAGCCCCTGCCGAAGCAGAGACATCTTTATCTAGATCAGGTTGCTCAGAGCCCCATCCAACCTGACCTTGAATATTTCCAAGTATGGGACTTCTACTGCCTCCCTGGGCAACCTGTTCCAGTGTTTCACCACTTTCACTGTAAAAAATTTCAGTCTAAATCTATCCTTCCTTAGTTTAAAACCATTCCCCCTCCTTGTCCTATCACTTCACCCCCTGATAAAGAGCCCGTCCCCATCTTTCCTCCTGTAAGCCCTCTTTAAGTACTTGAAGGCTGCTATAAGGTGTCCCCAGAGCCTTCTCTTCTCCAGGCTGTAATGTGAAACATCAGTATCAATTCCTGTAAAAACAAACAGGCAGTTTACAAAAACACTCACCCAAGATTTGCAGTGTTTCTAGATCAGAAGAGTTTCAGATTTCCTGGACGAACCTCAGAAACACAATTCTGTGTTTCTACATCACTGGACTTCTTGATTTAATCCACTTTAGCAGAGACCTTTACGAAGCAGTAGACAGTTATTAAAGTAATCGGGTCCAGAGAACGGTCCCAGTTTTGAGAGTGTCCAAATCCCCCAAATCACCATCTCCCTCTGCAGGAGCTACAGCCACACTAAAGGACCAAATCCTTATTTATATGCAATAAGACATTTTAAAGGTCTGGACACAGTGAAAACTACTTGATCAATTAAGATTTAAAATTAAGCAGTTACTAGGTCTCTGAAATTGTCACAAAATTGCATGTTAATTTTTAAAACTAGTGTTAAAAAAGATCAGTCATCATGTAGTGGACATGACAGAAGCTATTTAAGTTAGCTTTTCTTTTTATTTATAACAGATGTAGAAACCACTCTGGACATTACAAAGAAGTTAATCTTCTTCTATTAAATGTTAAATGTGTAGTTAGAATTTATGTCAAAATATGCTGTGGTGTTCTATTTTGAAACACAAGCTAAATTTACTCTGATTTGAGCTAACGCACATGCCTGAAAATCCTTTGAATACAAAAAAGTGTAGAACTTGGTTTAAGACATTCCCTCAGATTGGTTACAGGTTTCATTGGTTTATTTTTTCCATTTGTTTTAATTGTTACTATTTGCCTATTATTGCTGCAGATATTGACTTAGAAGTCCCAGAGAGTAAAATTATTTGGTTATTGCAGACTTCCTTCTGACTGTTAACACACACTGTTATGTAACTTTTACTGATTAGTGAGACAGTAATAACTCTGTCTACTAAAAGGGCATGGGGAGCTTGAATTCATCTACCAAGTGTCACAAGAACCCATATCATTTTTACTCAGATTGTGATCTATGTCATTTAATCTTACCACGGTTTCATCTACCCCTCCAAGTTATATTAGAATCCTACCGATGATCAGGAAAAGGAAAAATAAACCAACCCACAATACAATACCTGAGACAATGGGCTAACTCTGCAAATGAACCTGGACTACCAGTTGACCTTCATTATTACGGCCACATTCACTTTGGTCTTCCTCCCATCCAGATTATTCTCATGGCTTGTTTAAGCTCAGGGGTTTGAGTTGTGCTGAAGGTGAAGGTCATACCTAGCCTTGTCCTTTGCTGTCCTGACTTGATGACTAGTTTTCCTAGAGGAACTTCAGCCCTATCTTGTAGTCATGTCCTGAGCCCCGACTCCTGCTGCTCCTGACTGGTATCACTTGGTGGGCACTGGATTTATTGCATTACCTCACATGTGAGGGACTGTCAGTGGACCCTAAGAGTGACTCACCTGTGTCCCCTGGTGTTTTGGGATTGTGTCCTGCTTGCTGGGGTGACTGCCCTGCTGTGTCACCCTTGGGTCCCAGCTCATCCTCTCTCTCAGAATAAGCCTGCTCTTGCTGACACTGGGTATCTTTCCACCCAGCAAAACCTTCAGCTTTGACCTAGGAACTGAGCACTTAAGGACAGAGTTTACCAAAAGCAGCATGTTCAGTTAGAAGCTCTCCTATGCAGACCATAGGGAATGATTAGGAAAAGAGTCACACAGAAGAATATAGGACTGCCTGTAGAAGTTCAGATTTAGCTTGACTAGATCTTCTGCAAGAGAAAGAGGCTTATTGGAACACAGCAGAGATTGATCCAAGCACACCCCTTTTTCTCAATGACAAGTAATAGAGATGTTCAGAAAAGCATAAAGAAATGGCACAAAAGGATTATTCCTTGTATACATTTCTGCGTGTAATAGATACAGGGACCTACAAGGCAAAGTGACACCAAGTTGCTGCATTTCATAGCCCACAGTGGACATAACCTCTGTAATCTTTTTAATCCATTTAGATGTTTGACCTCTACAATAACCCGTGTTAATGAGTTCTTCTGTTACGTGATGTGCATCCTTCCATTGTGAGCCTGCTGCTTGGATGCTGTCTGCTTCTTGCTGCAGAGAATCAGAAACCAAATCTCAAGAAAAAACAGGAGAAAACGTGAGACAAGAGGAAAGAGGAGCAAAAAGCATGGGTGACAATTCCCAAGCTGCAAGATAGACAAACAGCATTACATATGTCCTCCTGCCCTTCTTATGATTGATATAATCAGGCTCTGTGTTCTAGAAAACATACTGCATGCAGCTTGAGAGCCTAAGTAAGACAAATCTCTGGGGAAGAGTGGGCCAAAGTGACTTGTTTTTTCTTTCCAGCAGTATCCAAGTGACAGAGTTCAAATCTGTATGTGCTTTATTTGTGTGCGAGGTAAACACACAAGCCAGTAAGGGTTCCTGGGGGCAGTCAGCATAAACGCAAGGTACGCCTTCCCATGGCGCATGCTTTTTTTGTAAGAGCAGTAAAACAACAAACAAAGCTGAAAGAAATAACAAGAAATAAAATACTTTGTGTTCTAATCCATCTTGAATGTTTATCTAGTAAATATATAGTTAAAGTGCCTGAACCATCCAGATTTATTAAATTTTTAAAACATCATCTGTGCAGACCATGTTCCAGGGCAAACAGGTTTTATTATAATACATGACACGTCGCCTGCCTGGCTGCACAGCAGAGCTTTCAAATGGGGCTTTGCAGGCCTTTTTTTCCTGGGAGGAATAGCCCACTTGTCTTGCCGGGGCAGCGGACCTCACATCATGAAACAAACAGGAGCTCCTGTCCCTCGTGCAAGGCCTTACTATTTATTTCTTTGGATGTTTGGTCACTCTGGAAAACATTCACTCTGTTGAAAAAAATTCCCTGTCTGTCCATTTTCTGTTCACAATCAACACATCACTGGCTCTTTTATCTATTTAAACAGCAGCAGGTGGCATTTTGGCAATTTGGCTGTCAGTCCATGCTCACCTGTTGGAAAGTGCTTGTAGTTTTACTTTAAGTGAGACAGATGAAAATTACTGTCAAACAGAAATTAAACATTCTGAACTACTTGAGTAATCAGGTTGTTTAGTGAAGTCAGGAGTCATCCAAAGGGCATAAACAATGTATTTTTTTAATCTAAACCGTATGATTTTTCCCTCTCATCTGAAGAATAGTCTTACTGATACCAAATGCCATTTAGCATGCAAGTAATGGAAATAGAAAGCACATATTCTAGGCATTTTACTTTTACTTTTACAATGTACCTTTGAATATTATCTAGTTGACCAGAAGACTTGAAAAAGCAGACTGTTGTCAGAAAGTGCTTTACTAAATTCTATTTGGTACAAATGATTAGAAAAGTATTTGAAGACATACTTCTTCCCACTTACACCAAAATTCTTTAGTTAAACGCTTAAATCAAAATTACATTTGTCTTTATTTTCAATACTTTTAAAAACATTGCTGTTTCTCTGACAAAATGGAAAATACAGCCTTCATAATAACCTTGTGAATTGCTTACTCAGAGTCCTAATGGTGTGTATGTTCTTCATTTTTATAGGCTGAATTCCTGCTTTAGCTCTGTGTTGCTGTGACATTCAGTACAGGCAGGTCTGCCACGGATCTTTTAAATTATTTCAAGTTTGCAAGGAATAAGAATGTCTTGGATAAATGTTCTGCTGGTATTTAACCTTAAAGGCTATGTTTCTGAGGAAACACCAGTATCCTCCCTTAATATGCACTGCTCTTTTTAGTGGCATAACAAAGAAACTGAAGATAAAACAATAGACAAAATCTGCAGTTTTTATGTGACTTCTCTTCCTTGTCTCTGATTTCACCCACACAAGTCTGTCATAAGCATTATTTTTTTCTTTTAATGAGGCCAAACAGTACTCAGTTTTTTCCTACTGACTTTCAAAAGAAAGCGTATTGTTGCTTCATTTTATATTATTACTTATGTAAATCTTAGTGTAGCCAAAAAAATATACATGAAAATTTATAGCTTCTGGGTAAACCAGTTTTGCAAAATTCTACTTGGCACTTTCTTTAGCCAGTAGTATTTTCTGATAGGAAAACAAAAATAACTTAATGCATTTCATTGCTGCAATCTCCAGATCCAATGATAGGCCGGATAGATTTTAATTTATTCATTTCTCTACTAGATTAAAAAACAATGCATCACCTTGAAATGCTAGAAGTCATGCACTAAAATAAAGATCAAAAATATCATAACTCAAATCATCTGAAGATCAGTCATGAGCCATCTGAACTTCCTGACTGAAACTGTGGTATTTCTGCGGGAGCTAGTTTAATGTAACCCTAAATCTGTCCTTCTTCTGATCGAGTCCTACCTTAATGGTTTCATTAAAGCTGAGAGTCCACTTAGATGCAAAATTTAGCAACCCTTTGGAAATAATTCTCCATTCAGCTTTACAATCTTTCTGAAAATAAGCCTTCAAATTCGTCAGCCTCTGCAGGACAAAATCCTGTATCGTAACCCTGACCTGCGTCAGACTGCAGAGGCATCAGGAAGCATCCATTTTCATTCAGTTCAGGCACACACCTCTGGGGAGACCTTTATTTGCAGTGCTTCAGACCTTCACGCTACTTTAGTCTTGATCATTCCAAAAACCACTTCCCAGAAGGTCCAAGGCATCAGAGTAACTTTCTAACCCCGGCAGAAGTCTACGCCCAGAGAGAACTAGAGTCTCCTAAATGTTAATGCTGACATCTAGCTGTGGTAGAAGCAGGCATTCCAGGAATCCTATACATGGAAGCTACAGGCTCTTGATTACTTTGACCAACCCTAGCATACTTACATATTAATGCGGTAATTAGTATGGTAAAATGTTTACAGGCACTGCTCACCCAGTAGCAAAAGAAGCTGCTGGGGCTCTTTGCCCAGTGGACTTCTGAGCATCTCATGCTCAGGAGATGATAGGTTTCTGCTACAAGCCCTGGCTAAATTTCTACATGCAGGACCAGTACTCTGCCCTGGTGTATTTTTCTAGTATTCCTGGATGACCAAAACTAGGTTAACATTTTAAAAGAGCAAAGGATTTTTTTCATGCTGACACATGAAAGTTTAAGGTACTTTCTGGAGCTGAAGAGCAGGCAAAGCTGCCACGGAGATAGAGGCTTGCTCTTGCATGACAGGCATGGAAGCAACACCATTAATTCCTTAGGTTCAATCAGTATTTGCACCAGTTGTTGAACGTAATTCTTAGAAGATGCTAAAAAAAACTACAAATACAGGTAGCAATGAGATTCTGGATAAATAATCTGTACCTGCATAACAATACTCTCACTACCACCACACTAGATAATGTTCAGCGACATTAATTTCTATTCTAGGTTTGGAAATCCATGACTGGTTCCCAAAAGAAATTTGTCTCACGATTAAGGAAAAATTGTGATCACTTGCAAGCCTTAACAACTGTGGAAACTAAACACAACCATGGAAGGGAAGATTTCTGCTTAGACCAGTGCTGTGCAAAGAAAAACCCCTGAGTGAGCCGACCTTCAGTAGTTCCCTTTTATTATTAAATAATTGAAGAATGGTACAGATGAGAGAAGAGATCCACAGCTTTGATTTGTGGTTTATCAATGTCATTTTTTTAATTGGTATATTACATCATTTTGAAGCCTGAAAATAGGAATACAATTTTGGGAATGAGAAAGCCAAAGAGTAGATAATTTCAAGAATAATCCCTGCCGAACAAATGTTTTTCAGTAGTTATTGTATTTTTATGTCTCCTCAGCTGAGATCATCTAAGATAGGCAAAATGATGCCGTCTCTGTTTCTAGTAGCCTGAGAGTGCTGATGTTTAAACTGCAGCCCTCTAACCCTCTGAGATCAGGTCATTTAGCAGAGATATTTATCTCCAGTCAGAAGCATCAAGCCCTTTATTTCTCCAAAGTTTCATTGAAGAGATATATTGAATTTCAGCACACTTCAGTAAGAGCTGAAGAAACACCCTCCCTAGAAGCACGGCTGCTCCCCAGCTTTGTAGGCTGAGCTGCCCGGCTCTGGTGCTCCCCCCGGGCTCAAACTATCAGCTGCCATCTCAGTCTCCCATTGTTATTATTTTAATTAATCAGCATCCCAGGGAAAAGCCTAACAAAACACCACTAAAATCAGATCTCCCAAACCGGCTGGAGTTCTCCTAATTCTTCCCTTTTCCCTTCATGTTTGACCTTTTTCTTTAAGAACATACGGAAAGTAACAGTAAAAGGATGGAGTCCTTGTATGTTTTAGAAGACACCTGGGCCCATCAAAATAAATTTTCTCATGTTTTATTATACTCTTCTAACAGAAGACCAAATTAATCTTTGTTAGTTCAATATAAATTTTATGTCTGAATGTCCAAAAATATTTGCAAAGTGTCAGAAAAATGGAGATTATTATTAAAGATTATGGGGCTATTTGGTTAACTGCTTTTTATCACCTGTAAAAGATGTCATGCATACCTTCTGAATCTCCCAGTTTTAGAAAATAAGGTGGTTACAGCTGCTTGGATGCCAGATTAGAGAGGGACTGGGAATTGAAACACAGAGAAGCAGCCCACATTTTGCATTGAACGCTATTCATAATTATTTCTATTTTCAACTGTCACTGACGGTTGAGGAATCAGTGTAGGATTCGCTTGCAGGAGTTAGTTGGGCCCAAATCATACGTGACCACACAGGATCAGAAAAGAACAAGTTTTTGTCTCTTTTCCCAGTCATCAAACCCAGAGTAAGGGTTGAAAAAATTGTTTCCCTTATGTTGTTAATAAATCCAAACTTATGAGATGCAATAATAAATACTACTGACCTCACTCTAAGGACAGAAATCATATAGAAATGTAGAGTGAAGGTAGAAATAAATTCTGTGCTGAAAGAATTTAAATATACGTTGGAAAGCAAAAGCAAGAGATTTACTCTTGAGTAGAACCTGTGGGTTCCCCAGCCCAGGAGAGATGTTGCTGCCGGACTGGAGGGAGTGCAGCAGAGGAAAGGCCACCAACATGGGCAGGGAACTGGGGCCCGTGGCACACCAGGAGAGGTTGTGGGAGCTGGGCTTCCCTTGCCTTCAGTAAATAAGACAGGCTAAACAGGGAAGCTGGTGGGCTCTTCCATTATCTCGTGGGTAGTTGCAGTCAACACCCAGCCAGACTCTTCTCAGAGCTGCCCAGCCAAGGCAGGAGGCAGCAGACACCAGCTGCAGGAAAGGAGATGCCATCTGCACAGAGGAAGAAAACAATCTTCAGATTATTTGATCAGGGAGATCAGACAGGAGAATGAGCTGCCCAGAAAGGCTGTGGGGTCTCCAGCCTGGAGATGATCAGAACTTGAATAATCAAAGCACTCAGCAAACCAATCAAATTGTGAAAGGAGCAGGGGCAGGACCTGCAGAGATCGTAGCCAACTTAAATTACTCTGTGGCTCTCTGTACAGAAGTAGTATATACTACATTCTTCTGGGATAGTTGGAAAATATCCAGAAGCTGTTTGGGAAAATATACCAAAAGCCATTACTAATACAAAGTGGAGTGGTGCCAACAAGAGAGACGATTTATATTTGTATCGGTAGTGTTTTGGGAGCCAAGGTTCATGATGGACCACAGCTCCTGCTTAAACTCCTGTGTCCATCCTATAGAATCACCTGAAATTTTCTTTACCAGGTCTCTAATGCAGCTGGTTCTGCAAAGGAAAATTCAGGCACAAACTTCTGTTGCACTTCCACCTGAAAAGATCAAGATTGTGCATTTTTTAGGTCCTTGGAGACAGCCTTAATTAGTCTGATCTTCTGCAGGAACTTTTAATTAAAGTAAAATGAGCAACAGCAGCATCTTAGCTTGCTGTTTGATATTTTGATATAGTTTCAAGCAGATACAAAACTCAGTCCACAAACTTATCCTCACAGTCAGCACAATCTGCTTGCAAATCTTGAGGTTTGCTGAACTGTTTCCACTTCAGGTGAAAAAAAAATCAATTTACAAAACAAAACGCCACTAAACAAAACTATGCTAAACTTAGGGTCTGTTCACAGAGTGGAACTAAACTCTACTTTACATATCCCGAAGCTAGGTCTAAATGTTGAGGAGTTTTTAGATCAAAATGGGCACGGATATTTAGACGTGCACAACCCAGCTTTTGCACCTGAATAAAGCTAGCCTTGCAAAAGAATTAGTTACTGTAGAGGACACGTTTTCTTTAAGGTTTCTCTCTGTATCATTAGAAAGTTGCTCTGTCTTGTACTTCTCTCATTTCTCGGGAAGCTTCCCTCAGCAGTCCCTGACTTGTTCCTTTGTAGACCAGAGTGCTCACAGAGCCGTTTCTCATGGGAAAGCATAATAATGTATGTAAACAATGATTGTTTACTGCTAAAGGAGAACTGACGAATCAGCTTGTAACACCATGGCTGCCTCTGCTAAAGAGAAGTATAAATGTATTGTGAACTCGGAATAAAACGGCTTCACTAGATCATATTGGTTGTGTGATGTCTGTATCCTCTGCAAAACACTGCACTGCTTACTCTTTGCCACCTCAGCCACTCCTTACACGTAGGGTGATCTTAAGGCAGTCACATGGATTATGGAGTTTGTGGCTGCTTTATATTAACACCACGGACAGGTGGAGTAGGCATATTTACCCAGTACATCACTACCATCCTACTCTCTCTGGGTTGGCTCACACAAGGCGCTGTATTCACAGAAGAAATAATTCTTCTGTTTCAGTGCCACTGGCAACCAGAAACCCTCTGCCCATCTGCCCCAAACCTCTGTGGCCACATAGCTAATGCAGGTGAAATAAAACAGGCACAGGCATGGGCTGCAGGGTAAACGGTGAGTCCAGCCCCTGCATGGTTCTGCCTCAATCCAGTTGGTGTCTTCCCACAGTGCAGCTTAGGGGAGGGAGGCTTTTTCCCTATGGGAAGCATGGGTGAGGCCACCTTGTTTGGGAGGAAAGAGCTATTTGAATGCATGGTGTGTGTGAGGAGGGGCACCACATCCTCTCTCTGGCTGGTTTGCTGGTTTTGCCACTGCTGCATGAGACACCCAGGCAAACCCCTGGGCACCAGCACAAGGAGGATTAAACTCCTCCCTTTGGGCTGTGAGTACTGCATGCTGCACTCTGTAGTGCAAGGAGATGCCAGAAAAGGTGGATCCTCCCAAATCCAAGCTCACAGAATATCACAATCAGTCACTGCACAGATCTTGCCACAGAGTTTTGCTTGCTGGTATCAGTGTCCTCACTTCCCTCTCAGTCTCTTCAGCGTAAACAAATCCTACAGAAACCAGAGCTTTCCTACAGACTCCACTTCTAATGCGCCTTTACACACCCACTGCAAACAGTGGAGTTACTCCAGACTCACGCACATATATCCTGGATTGCTGCCTGCTCCCAGCCGAGTTGCTCAAGTGAAGTCTCAGTGAGGTGTAAGGATTTTTTAAAGCACCTCCTGGACTGCATCAGCGATGAAGTTGTGTTTATAGGCTCGGTAGCCAAAGCCTGGGTTTGGGGAAAATGGGAATGAATAGGGAACGCATGCTTGGTGAAAGGGGGGGGTGGATTTCAAGGGTCACAGGCTGCAGAAAAGGGAACTCTCCCTGTGGACACCACACCATGAAGTCTGCTCAACCTCTGACTGGTAGAAACAAGGAAAAAGAAAAACATTCTCAATCTATCTCAGAAACTGCATATTTTTCTGCCTAGGCTGGAACGGCTCCTGACTTTGTCTCCTTGCCTATTTTAATTAATCCAGTTCAGATCGTCATTATTGGGAATGCAGTGTAGGAGAGGCACACAGACAAGAAGTCAGGCTGAAAGCACGGTAGAAATTTTTGGATTAATTGTATTTTTTCCACTGGAAAATACTGATTTTTTTCAAAGCTGACATTACTTTTAGAGAAGGTCGCTTTTGATTAATTTATTGACTCATAAAAAAATTGGAAGGAGTTCTGAAGTTGTCAAAACAAAGTGTTTTGATGTTCTCAAAGAAGAAAAAAATAATCTATTTTCCAGTTCAACTGACCTCTTGTTTGGAAATTGAAGCTAATTATCATGAAACTTTTCAAAAAGATGAATACTTTGAAATCAGATTTGGAAAGGAGACTAATCTCATGAGCATTGTTAGACTCTCACTTTCCAAGACAAGTTCCGGTGGAATCCTTTATGAAATCTCAGATGTTGGCACTTCCCTCACCTTGACTCAGGATGACACAGGAGAAAACCACCTTGTCCTGCTAGCTGGCATCATCTCTCAGCCAAGGAGGCAAAAGCTTTTCCTCTTTCCAGGTTCACAGCAAATGGACCAGAGCAGTAGAACCAGCATGACAGCAGCTGGCAGTGATAGACAAACAGCTCTGGGGGAACGTGGGACACAAGTTCCCAAAAAGATGGGTTTTCAGACAATCCTTTTGCTGTTGACCCCATCCTGAGCAGACCCTGTTCTGTAGAAGGGAAGGAGACCTCCATGCTCTGTCACACACAGTGAGGCTGCTCTTAACTAGGGGCCAACTGCAGCGGTTGGTCCAGGGATCTGCAGAGCTGCAGTCAGCTCCGAGCTTCCACAATTCAGAATGTAAAATACTTGTTTGAAGACCGGGTACCAAGGGCTCACTGGCACCTTTCGGATAAGAGATGCTCCTCGATGCTGCTGGCCCTTCGGTTCCTGCCTGTGGGTGACTGGTGCGCAGCAGGACAACAGCATCACTTGTTACATCTTCTTTCTTGGGCAGATGATTAACCTGAAGTGTAAAGGTGGTGTGAAAGTGTCTCTAGCTGAACAACTCATCTGAAAACTTGAGCTGCTCTTGTCAAGGCTGCAGAGATCCAGCCTTCTCCCCTCAGTCCCCAGCCCCAGCTGATAGCCAGAAGCCAGGCAACCCTCACAGGCTGAGGATCTGTGCTCAGCCTGGCTCGGCCGTGTTGACAGAGAATGGTCCACACTCTTCTTCTGGCATGGAACAGCTCCAGGCGAGCAGCAGAATGGATAGGAGCTGCCAGCCTCCCTGCTCTGTTCCAGACTGAAGAGAGCTGCTGAGCACACGTGGCCTCTGGGCTTTGTAATCTCTAGCCACAAAGCTCTCCTCTATATTGCATTTGTGCTTATTGGAAGCGATTACATTTTCCTGGAAGGCTTTGGCCCCTGGATGCTACCTGCAATGGCAACGCTCCTTCCCCAAACGGCTGCTGGCGGGAGGATTGGCAGAGTGACAGCCAGCAGGAGCTGGGAGCTCTCTGCCTTCGTGTCCTTGGAAGCAGCTGTGGAAGCTCCTGGCTCACAGGAAGGTCAGATGGGTGGAACGGTGCTCCAGGGCAGAAGAAGTGTTTCACTCCCAAGAGAAAGCATGCTGGGGATGAGTGCAGAGGGCAAGGAGGAAGAACGGTGCAGATGGTCTGCACTGGCTGTCTCGCCAGCCTGAGCCAAAAACCAGGATGGAGAATGTGACACCGTATTGCATCAGACATTTATGCAAAATTAGTGCTGTAGGACCAGCCAAGGTTCAGGGGTTTGAAGGCTTACTCAGAGCCAGGAAGGCTTCTCTGGACTTGCTTGGGACGTAGGTGGGTGAGCTATGGGACAGATCTCTAGCGCTTCATGCCGAACAGACTCACTGCTTGGCTTCGTGACCTGCAAAATCGCTGCAGCCCTTCTCAGGGAGTGAGTCTTGTCCCTCTCCAGCCCCACAGAAATCCCAGGAATGTCTCAGAATTCAGGCAAGTTCAGCTACCTGGCTAAACCATCTCATTAGCTTTATAGAGCCCAGGAACAGAAGAGAAACTCAACCCTTCTCTTTGTTTCATGGACCAGGGCCCCTGAGAAGTGTTATAGGAGAAATGACCCAGGGTGCTAGCAGCAGCTATGTACACATCTGTGAGGGGAATGGCTCGAGGCTGGAAAGAAGTTATTATTCTGGATGTTAGGACATGGATCTGACAAGCTTGAAGAAGTGAAGGTTACTTGTTGCGCAAAAGCTTGTTGCTCTGTCACTTCTATTGTTATCCCTCTGACATCTGGGTGTTTCTCTGCACCTATTTATAAGGAACACAATGAAGGTATGCATACGTCTAGCTGCCAGCATCTGAAATTGGAGATCAGAGAGTGAGCAGAGTTCACAAGTCATAACCAGTCAGCTGGGGTGTCGCAGAGGTTCTGTGATGGGGCTATTTCTGTTTAATCTCTTTATCAATATTAAAGACTATGGAGAGCTCCCTCAGTCCATTTGCAGGTGACATCAAGTTGGGCAGGACTATCAATCTGCTCAAGGAAAAGATGACTCTGAAGGGACTTCGGTGTGGTTGGACTCATGCGCTGAGGGCTACAGGATGGGGACCAACGCATATCAGCACTGGGTCCTGCACTCAGGTAACAACAACCCCATAAAGAAATGCAGGCTCATTACAAAAATGAACTTCAAAAGCTTTGTTATTGACACCAAACAATATTACATTACATTACTTATTCCTAGATTAACATGTTTCTAAAACTACGTCAATCAATTCCAAAGATTCCTGCTGTTTCTAGTCGGGCCCCAACTAACGTCCATCCCCTCAGCCGGCAGCCGGGGTGTTTGGTGGGCAGAAGCAGGTTGGGCAGTGGTGGGAGATTGGAGCTGGGTGGTGCGGTGGTGTTGGCCGGGGAGTGGCACCAGGTGCTGGTGGTCCATCCCTCGCCAGCTCTGGAGGGCAGGATGGAATCCAGTCATTCCTGGGCGCCTGCCCAGCATCGGGATTGGGCCACCAATCTGGTCGTGGAGGGGGCCCAATGAAGAGTGGGGCAGGAGGTGAGTGGTGCTGAGGTGGAGGTGAAGGACGAGCTGGAGCTGCCTCCTGGACTCCATCAGGGCTGTGGCTGTGGTGCCGTCTGGCTGGGGCTGGACCAGCACTGGTGCTTGGGGCATCGGGGTCAGCCCATGGATTGGTTGCTCTGAGGTTGGAGGCTGCGCAGTTCTGGGGTCCATTCTCCTCCTCTGCACCTCCTGCCACTGCCAGAGCATCACCTCATCTCTTCTTTGTGCATTTGCCCCCCTGCCTTGGGCTCCGTGGGGCTGCAGCTCGCTCTCGTTCCCCAGGGCTTTCCCTGCACATCCTGAGGAGGCTGGGCTGATCTCTGTGGAAGAAGGGGCTATAGAAGAAGTGCAGCTGCAGAAAAGAAAGGAGAAGAGTCAGTGCCATCATTCCTGGAAAGGGCAAAACCAAGACTCCCTAGTCAAGCATTTGCATCAAGAAAGACATGCCTGGCTGTGACAAAGGGCTCCCTGGGGCTTGGATACCTCCAGGTTTGGCTGAATAAAATGTTTGAATTGAGCTTCTTTAAGGAATGATCCACAACATTGTTCTCAGCATTTGGGAGCACAGAACTTAGGGTTTTTGAAAGAACCCCAAATACCACTGGTTTTCAGCCCCGTCAATGTGCAATCATCATGTTGGGAATAACATGATGCTGAGGTGTGTCTTGCCATCCTTCAGCAGATGCCACAAGGAGAATGGTACAACCAGATGCAGAGTGAGTACGAAAAGAGCCAGAAGCGATGGGACCGTGATGGTGTTTCACATCCCTAACCAAATCCCTCTGGTCAGCACTTCTGCATCGGCAAATTCCTGCATGGAGAATTCCTGACAATGACCCTGAGACCAAATTGGTCCATGTGCTCCCATCCCCATCCTCACTGGCTGCCTGGGAAAGGTCTATTTAATCGGAATGGGGCCCTCACCCCATCGACTTTCCTGAGGATTCTTTCGAGTGAGAGCGTTTGCTTGTCCCTGTCCAGTTCTCTTCTGTGATCCCAAAGTCTGTTGTAATCTGACAGTCAGCGCTACAAACAAGCAGCCAAACCCCTCTTCCCTCAGAGATGGGAAACTGCAGTCACAGATGACGCCGGCACCAGGAGAAGCCTTCGGGTCTGGGATAGGATTAAACACAGAGGACTTGCGAGCATCTGATTTCCACAAAATGACCCCATCCTCCTGATCTGGGTCACTTAAGGGAACTTTGTTCTGGCAGCCAATAGAGAAAATGGCAGCGTGACCACAAACCCATCCAGGCTGGGGGGAGGGACTCCAGCTCCCAACATGCCTTGAGGGAGGAAACCAGCTCCCAGCATTCTTTGGGGAGAATTTCTGAATCTGTTATCATGCTTTGGGGTGAGTGTCTGAATCTGTCACTGTGCTTTGGGGAGAGGGTCTCAAGCTGTCACCGTGCTTTGGGGAGCCAGCGTGGTGGAGGGGGAGCCGGGCCCAGGGGGGAGCGGGCCCTGAGCCCAGGGGAGCAGCTTCTACGGGCAGGGGCACAGCAGGGACCGACCTGCGGTGCTTGAGGGGTCTGTGCTTCCCAGGGCATCCTGCAAGGACTGGGGGGAACAGGCTTTCCCAGGGCACAAAGGTGCTTTTCCGAGGCCCTGCCAGGAAGGAAAGAGCCCGCTCTACAGTTTCCCCTGTCTGTAGAGCGAACCCGAGCCCTCGTTGCCCCCAGGGATGGCCCCATGGGGCTCAGGGAGGGCTGAGGGGCAGGGGGGCGTCACTGTCGCGGTGTGCAGTGCTGCCCCATGGGGCACAGACGTGTCCTTGCCCAGCTGTGGGGCCGGAGCCCCGATGATAGCCCTGGTCTGGCAGCACTGCATGGCATTGCCCCCAGGCCGTCCTAGCAGCGTGATCCCCTCGGCAAGGGGCAGGGGAGGCTGTGCCAGGGTGTCCATTGTCTCCTCAAGCACAAGACTTGGTCCTGTGCACATGATGGGGTGCAACTGGGTCTGTGTGTCTGTTTATCAAAGGTGTAAATGCTCCTGTATAGTATTCTCCTTCAGCTTATTCTGGCTGTGGGCTTGTTCCATGCAGAGGCCTCTCCAGCGGGCAAGGAGGTGGCAGGACTTTTTATTATAAACATTTTTTTTTTCCCTGTGGCCTTATAATGCAGTGCAGAGGATCTGTAGCAAATAAAGACCTGGCTGCACTCAGCCTCCTGTGTTCTCTGTGCGGCTCAGGATGGGCAGGACCCACTGTCTCCCACCACCAGGCTGAGTCCTGTCTCCAGGTTGTGTCCCCTCTGCTCCTGAGCAAGGAGAATATGACAGGCTTGCCTGGGGTGGTGGTGGAGGGCATTGTGTGACAAACTCGCCAGCTGAAGAAGGAGATGTTTGTGATGGGCAGCCTTCTAGGAGCTCATGCCAGGCAGCTGGGGTTAGGCTTGGCATTTTGGAATGATGTAATTTGTTAATTCAATTACATGAAAGCTAGGTCCCTTGCAGCGATGGCTGGGAGAACTCATCCACAAGTTGACACACTGTGTGGGCTTCCCAATTGCCTCTCCAAATGCTCGCTGTGAAAAAGAAAATGCCCCCTTCCCAGTGACTGCAGATCTGGTTGATGATAAGAAAACACTTGGTGATGTATCTTTCTTAATCACCATACAGAGTATTTGAGGGGTTGGGCTTTTATGATGCTTTTGTCTAAAACCTCCTTTATTTCACAGAGTTTTCTTTGCTGTGTCCTACTCCCAGTCACTTGTTCCTGGAGAGGCTCCTGTGTCATCAGGTGGTTCATCGTTGGACACCTCTTCTACAAGGTTAGAGGGGACGAATCCTCTGGTGCCGTCTGTCAGCTCTCCCACATACCAACCACCTTCATCCACATCTCCAAAGATGTAAACACATTGTCCAGCAACAAGAGGAAGCTCCAGTTCCGGCTGCTCATTTGGACCATTGAAAGGATCATAGCTGTATCGAGCTATGAATGCTCGAAGCTTTGCTGGCTGTTTTCTCATAGCCTCCAGGAGGATGGACTCCGTGTCTGCTGCCAGGGTATCCTGGGGCAGCCTGGAAGTTAAGTGGTTGGATCTTTCCAGCTGTTCCAGTTCCGGAAAGAGCTGCTGCCATTGTTCATTAGGCTTCAGAAAGCCATCATTCAGTTCACTCAGCTGGGCTTGAACCACCAGCAGGGTTCCTTTCTGTTCCCTGCTTTCTTCTGTCTGAGCCCTCTGCAAACACGCGCCTTCTGATTTCCTCTGGAGTGATAACTTTGTGTCCTCATGCTCCTTCTCCAGTTGTTGATTCTTTCAAGTCCTGCTCTGCCTCTTCCAGCACCCCTGCCACCTGCATGAGTTTCATTTTCAGGTCAGCATTTTCAGCAAGAACCTCATCTATCAAATCCATCTGGCTACGGAGATGAGCATTTTCTTCAGCCAGGTGGGTGTTTGCAATTTTCATCTCCATGAGCTGCATCTTCAACACCACATGCATTTGGCAGTAGGTGCTGCCATAGGCGTCCTCTTCACCTGCAGCCACTTGGGCCCAAAGCTCCTGAGGAACCTCCTTTGTGAAATCGCCCTGGTTGTCCTGTGAAGCTCCAGTTGCTTCTGCTCCTACAAGCTAAGGGCAAATATTCTCTTAGATCTCAAGGCCAAGGCTCACCCTGCATCGTTCCTGCAAAGGATCAGGGGCAGAAGGCCAAGGAATCGTAGAACCACAGATTCATAGAACAGTTTGGGTTGGAAGGGACCTTAAATACCATCTAGTTCCAGCCCCTGTGCGATGGGTATGGACAGAATCACCTCCCGTGAACACACTTCTTTTGATGCAGGCCAGGACACGGTTGGCTTTCTGGCCTGCAAGCACACATTGTCAGCTCACAGAATCATAGAATCAGAGAATCACCAGATTGGAAGAGGCCCACCAGATCATCTAGTCCAACCATTCATATCAAACACTAAACCATGTCCCTCAGCACCTCGTCCACCCGTCCCTTAAACCCCTCCAGGGAAGGTGACTCAACCACCTCCCTGGGCAGCCTGTTCCAGTGCCCAATGACCCTTTCTGTGAAAAAAATTTTCCTAATGTCCAGCCTAAACCTCCCCTGGTGGAGCTTAAGGCCATTCCCTCTTTTCCTGTCCCCTGTCACCTGGGAGAAGAGCCCAGCTCCCTCCTCTCTACAACCTCCTTTCAGGTAGTTGCAGAGAGCAATGAGGTCTCCCCTCAGCCTCCTCTTCTCCAGGCTAAACACCCCCAGCTCTCTCAGCCGCTCCTCATAACGCCTGTTCTCCAGCCCCTTCACCAGCCTCGTTGCTCTTCTCTGGACTCGCTCCAGAGCCTCAACATCCTTCTTGTGGTGAGGGGCCCAGAACTGAACACAGGATTCCAGGAGCGGTCTCACCAGTGCTGAGTCCAGAGGGAGAAGAACCTCCCTGGACCTGCTGGCCACGCTGTTTCTGATCCAAGCCAAGATGCCATTGGCCTTCTTGGCCACCTGGGCACACTGCTGGCTCATGGTCAGTCGCTGTCAACCAACACCCCCAGGTCCTTCTCCTCCAGGCAGTTTCCAGCCAGACTTCTCCTAGTCTGGAGCTGCTCAGGGTTGTTGTGCCCCAAGTGCAGGACCCGGCATTTGGCCTTGTTAAACCTCATGCCGTCGGTCTCAGCCCAGTGGTCCAGCCTGTTCGGATCCCTTTGGAGCCTCCCGACCCTCCAGCAGATCGACACTTCCACCCAGCTTAGTGTCGTCTGCAAACTTGCTAAGGGTGCACTCGATGCCTTCATCCAGGTCATTGATAAAGACATTGAACAGGGCTGGACCCAGCACTGAGCCCTGGGGACACCACTTGTCACTGGCCTCCAGCTGGAGTTAACTCCATTTCCCACCACTCTCTGGGCCCTCCATCCAACCAGTTTTCCACCCAGGAGAGCGTGCGCCTGTCCAGGCCAGAGGTGACAGTTTCTGAAGCAGAATGCTGTGGGAAACTGTGTCAAAGGCTTTGCTGAAGTCCAGGAAGATCCATCCACAGCCTTTCCCTCATCCAGCAGCCGAGTCACTTTGTCATAGAAGGTGATCAGGTTAGTTTGGCAAGACCTGCCTTTCATGAGCCCATGTTGACTGGGCCTGATCACCCGGTTCTCCTGCATGTGCTTCAT
Source organism: Phaenicophaeus curvirostris (assembly GCF_032191515.1). Taxonomy (NCBI): domain Eukaryota; kingdom Metazoa; phylum Chordata; class Aves; order Cuculiformes; family Cuculidae; genus Phaenicophaeus; species Phaenicophaeus curvirostris. Next base: position 1,067,458 of record NC_091402.1, on the reverse strand, counting down.
GATCGCACTCAAGATCACCTGTTCCATGACTTTCCCTGGCTCATGTTGAGCTTCTCATCAGCCAGCACCCCCAAGCCCTTCTCCTCGGGGCTGTTCTCTATCACATCATCTCCCATCCTGTACTGAAATCAGGGATTGCCCAACCCAGCTGTAGGACCTTATGCTTGGCCTTAGTCGATTGCTGCTGGCACGCAGCTGGCCCGGGCATGCCCAGGAGTTCCCTGCAGGGCACCGACCTGAGCAGCATTTACCTGAATGTGGTCAGGCTCCTGATGCGTTTCAGGGAATTGCTCCCACTGAAGGTGGAATTGTTTCTTCTCCCTCTTCAGTTCCTCCCAGGCTGTACCAAGCCTTTCCAGATCGAAGTGGAAGGAGACCTTCTGCAGCTGCAGCTCCTCTTGATCCCTTTTGAAGTCTGGCCATGCTCTGTGGAGCTGCTCATTTTGCTGGTCAAGGTGAGGCTTCATCACCACCAGCTCCTTCTCACACATTTCAAGTTCCTCCCTCCTGCTCTCTCTGTGGGAACCGGACATCATCGATTCTGCTGACAGCAGGGAGGTTTTTTTATGACCATTTCCCTGCTTCTTTTTATGAGAGTAGATCCAGCAGCAGCCAAGAAGTCCCACTGCTGCAGGTACAGCATCGAGCACCACTTCGTGGAAGCAGAAATGCATTTTGCAGACCCTGGGCTGATCTCTGGAAGGAGAAACAGAAACCGTGGTCAAACAATCATGCGGAAGGTTACAGGAAGGTTAAAGTTGATAAATGCCTTCAGGTATTTCTGTTTGCATGAACAGGATGGTTTTCCATCCTCTCTGGTAATTCCTATCTGCTCTCCCAGCAGAACACACAAAAAGAGCTCCAGCGATCCCTAGACACTGGTCACCAGGGTACTCATCACTTTCACTTCACCTCACCCTGATGCTGGAACCAATTTCCCCTTCTTTCTGTGAATTCTCTGGATGTTCCCGGCTTCCTGCACCCAGGACGGTCTGTTCTGGGGACCATCTGCTTCTTGTCTCCAACAGAAGAGAGATGAGGACAACTCCCAAGTGGCAGCCTCCATGCTCTGCATGGATAGACCCTGCAGCACTGCTGCTCCCTGCCTCCTCTGCCTCCTCCCTGGAAAGGTTGCGCTGTCAAATCTCAGAAGCAGTAGCAGTCGAGGCTGGAGTTGAAGTCCATCCTTACGGATCACAGAGCAAACAAGCAGGCAGCTAAATTGGAATGGAGCTTCAGCTGCCAGGCCAGGATGCCTCCGTACAAACCCTGCAGTCAGCAATGCAGCACTTGGGAAATAAATACGATCGGGGAGAGGGAGCACCGGGCGAGGCTGGCAGAGTTAAACCAGAAGGGGAAGCCTCTGGGCTCTGGATGTTTCCCAGCAGAATTTATCCAGAAAGCAGGAAAAGAAGAGCTGACAACACTGTGAAGAAATAGAGGCCCTTCCATGGAGATTAAAAATCGAGCAATGACTGCACAGAAGCAGACCTGACCTACCCTTCACGGAGACAGACTTTCAGTTCCAGTGGAACTGGCACCGGGCACTGCAACAGCAAAACCACAGCCAAAATGCTTTGGTTTTCACGCACTGAGAAAGGTGCAGGCAGCTCCCAGTGGCGAGACCACCTGCGTCCTCCAGATCGTCCTGGAGAGTGAATCCAGAGTGTGCTTTGCCCTTGACAGCAGAGATGTCTCCAAGGCAACAGGTCAGCATCACAGAGGATGATATCACAGAGGCCGTAGCCCGTGGCCAGCGTGCCACTGGCCCACAAGCCCGTGCATCCCACACTCCGGATCAGGAGTTGCTGCAGAGAGAGGAGCAGAGCCCCACAGCTCCGAGTCTGCTGGGTTAGAGGCACAGAACAGGCACCGCCTGGCCCTGACCATGCCGTGCGTCCACTACAAGTTCTTCTCCAGGCTGAACTATGATACCGTCACCTTCAGCGGCCTTGACATCTCCCTGGGAGACCTCAAGCGCCAGATTATGTCTCGGGAGAAGCTGAAGGCGTCCAGGTCTGACCTGCAGGTCTCCAACGCGCAGACTGGAGAAGGTGCGTTGGGCGGTGGGTGCAGGGCTCAGAGACCCCCAGCTGGCAGCATTGCAGATGCCCCACAGCAGCCACAGCTGTGGGAGCTGCTCTCTGCTCTTTGTGGGTCAGCCCCAGACAGTGTGAGTCAGCCTGGGGCCCATCCCACTGGAGGGGAAGGGGACGGGAGGGCAAGTGGTGCTGGGGATTAAGTGTGGTGGGAAGTGATGATGGGATTTGGCCATGACCAGGAGCTGTCACTTGTACTGTGTCCTCGCAGAGCTGTTCTTTCCTGATTGCTCTTCTGATCTCCAGATCTTTCCGTTACACACAGGGCAGGCGTAGGAAAACACGTGGATGCTGGGCGACGGGGATTGTTCACAAAAGTTTTTGGCAATAAAGATAGAAGAAAAAACTAGACCAGGAATTTCTACCTCCATGGGGTGTTTGGAATTCTTACATGTGGACGTAAAGTGTTGGTTCTTTAGAAATTTGTCTTTGCAGGAGACCTGATGAGATGTTGCGATGACCTAGGAAACCAAATGGATTTTGGGTGAAAGAGGCCAACTTGTTCTGATTGTTGGGAGTCCTCTCACCTGCTCCTTTTCCCATCAGTCACCGCCCTTTCTCCTAGAGTTTGGAACTTCTCTATAGTCCATAGGCAGCTGCCGTGTGATTCCTGAGGGGGAAGAGCAGGAAATGGTTTCATCTCAATGATTACTCAGTTTTCTGAAGAAGCACTCTGTCATATGGAACTGACAGTGAAATGTGCATTTCAGTGCTGACCTGGTGTCTTCTGTGCAGGGTGTTTTGGTCTGAGAGAGGTTCCTGCTTGTAAGAACAATGTACTGAAAAATGGGGTACAAATTGTGAAATGTTCGTGTTTTGTGTGTGATCTCTAAGCAAGAGCACCCCAACAGCTTGGTTGGAGAGATGGTGCCTTTGGTTTTCAGCCCTTCCTTCTGATTCAGCGTTCAAAGGTCAGAGCTTTCAGTATTCCAAACAGTGGAGCAGATCCCAGGGAATGGCTGCTGACGGTGCTTTTAAATATTCCATCACATCCAGCCCGTGTGATTGCAGCATAAAAACTGTTCTTCTGGAGTGTGCTTTGCATTTCAAGCCAAAGCAGTTTCAAGTCCAAGAGTCTCAGGCTGTTGTTTTCTTTGGGCTCTGTGTAAATATTGTCAAAAGGCTTTCCTCGTGCTGAGATGAAGGTGGTGTAAGCCAAGGCAAATCCTGCAGAGCTTCAGGCCCACACCATTCCCTAAAGGCTTTTAGAGGCTCTCAACATCAGTGATTGCATTTGATTCTCTCTGCTCTGCAAAATGTGAACGGGAAGAACTCATGGTGTTTAACTGGGACAGCTGATTGCCTGAAGCTCATAGAACTCACCCAAGGTGGCATCAAATTGTGCTTCTCTGTCAGTAAAGGGGTTCTCTGCCATGCTCTGGAATTGCACAATAATAGACATTCGTACCACCTGACTGATTTTTTCTCTGTGTTTATGTTGCTTTCAGAATACACAGATGAGAACACCCTGGTTCCCAGGAACTCATCGGTCATCGTTAGAAGAATCCCTGCTGGAGGAGTTAAAGCTGCCAGCAAGCCCTCTGTTCCGTGAGTTTCCCTACAGCCTTGGGTTCTTTGTAGTGGTTTCCTTGTTACCTTTCTGTATGGAGATTAGTTTCCAGAGACGCTCACACTATGTCTTTCTTTTTAAAGCTGCGGTTAATTGCTGCTGTTATGCGGTAGATTTTAATGGATCTCTCCCAAAGCAGACTTACATTTTTAGTCCTGCTGGGGCATGGGGTGCCAACTCCATCAATGGTGACTTTTAAGATGGTTGTGTTGGATTGGCTCTTGGGATTGGTTGTTCTGAGACCCAATTGGTAGATCCTGTTTCCTCTGCCTGGAGGGGTTCCTTATTATGTGTCTTGGCTTTCTTGCTTTTATAGTACAGACAGGATGGCATTTGAGTGCCTCCTTGCTATTTGTTCCCATCTCAGAAGAGTCTGATAGTCGTGTTTGGCTATTTCTGCACCAGGAGGAGGGGGTAGGGTATTCCTACACCCCAAAGCAGGGGAGTAGAGAAAAGACCAAGGGCTGCCAGCTGGTGAACAACGCAAACACAAAGTTTCATTCCTAAGGCATTCCAGTGAGTTCCCTAAAGACAATATGGTTTAGACAAAAGAAACATCATCCTTAAGTCTTTTGCCTTTTGTGCCAGTATGATAGAGGAGTAGGGAATTCTGTCCGAGCTTGAAAATCACTGAGCAGTTTAGCACCTTGACAAATTCTCCTGGTTATCTTCCTTGGACTTTTTTTACCCTGAGCTGACATCTGTGCTCCAGGTTTTAATTCTTTATTCCTGAGATTTACGGAGGACAGAGAATTGTGTTATTGATTGCAATTACAGATGTTCAGGACTGAGTATCAGATTATTGCTGTCAGTGATGCATTCACAGAGCCCGGTTCTACCTCAGCGACACCAGCAGGGTTTGGATGGTCCTGTTTCCCAGCCTTTTGACAAATCCCCCCTTTCCAGCACAGCCGGGAGATAATTTTAGCTTGCGGTTTTGCCATGTCTTAGTGGTGTCGGTTCTCAATCAATGAACTCTAGAGATGCTGGTCTCTGGATGTAAACTGGGGGCCTGTCACTGCAGTGGTTGTTGCAAGGCTTTCAGGCACTCCCTAGGAAATCTCAACACTGCAGTGTTTTGCTTATAAAGAGAGCCTGGCTCTAGGGTTCATTTCAACACGCGTACTCAGCGCTGTCCTGTCTGTGCATCCTCTGGGTCTGGTTGGATGGTCTCTCTCCGGGTCCTGCAGTGCTGCCCTAAAATGCAAGAAGAGGCGCTGCTGGCATCAAAAGTGGCTTTGTTCACGTAGCAAACTTGCACTTGGAAGTGTCCAGACCACCACTGCTGCTTCTTAGAAACTAAAGGGCTCTGCCTGGTACCTCTTTGTAATGGTTGATGATTTGAGAACACAAGCTGTCATAGAGACTTCATGGTTTCGCTATTAATGTAGCAGAGAGAAAACACTGGAGGGCTTCCTCTTGCACTGTTGTCTTCTGAGTCTGTCAGTCTCAGAGCCATTAGTGAAAAGCCAGAAATGGCACTTGGGTTTGTTTTGGTTTTTAGTTGCACTGAATGCACCAAGAGAGAACAGTTTCTGCATGTGAATGAATTTCCACATTCCCTGAATCATCAGAACATAGTGTTTGATGCTCAGGTTTCATAATGGGTATTCACTGCTATATGTTGGGTACAAGCGTGTACTTAATTTTAAGATCTGATCTCCTTTCTTTCTTCTTTCTAGAAGTGGAACGGAGCCAGTACGTGGAACACCAAAAGCAGTATGTAAAAACACAGCCTCGCACTTCTCTCCGCATTGATTTCTAAATAATGAAGCCTTGTAGGAATTCTCCAAGCATGAACTTATTATATTTTCCAGTAAAACACAGAATATGTTGTAAATAGAATAGATTGGATTCAGCACTGCAGAAATGGAGAAACGCCATCATTTGCACCATTCACATGTGAATAGTGGCATTTGTGGCTGGCAATGTGACAATGCATTGTATTTCACCCAGAATATGCTGGAATATTCCTTGTATGGCTCTATGTCACATGGGGAATGTGCAATTGTGTTTAGGTCTTGCAGGTTCAAGGTTTGCACAGCTGAACACAGTCCCATGCTCTGCGTCTGTCTGTCTGCATCTGTCTGTCTGTACAGCTTCTGCTGTTCTTTTTTTCCTGGCCACTCAGATGGTTTGGAGTGGTCTTTTGCCATTTGCACACTGTATCACTCAGCTTTTGGTTTTCAAGACTACTTTTGCATGATGGTTTTTGAAGAGGATAACAAACCCCACAGAGGAGCAGTTCTTGCTGCATTGATGCTATTTTGCCTTAGTTCACCAGCGTGTGTTGAAACACCAATCCCATGTCTGTAAACAAATAAACGGAACTATTTTTAAAAATACATTTTAGCTGAAAATTGGCAGCTGCCTCTCCCCTTCGACTCCAATGCTGCTGTGAGCATTTGAAAGGCATCCCTCTCTGAGCTGTTGTGGAGCAACGAGCTGATCTGAAGCTGGTGTGCTTATTTCAGCCTCTTCTTATTAACCTCACAGCACTCTTAACGCTGCCAGAGGTTTGGGCTTTGTTGTGAACAAATACAAATGACGCCAGGCTGGAAATGCCTCTTTCAGTCCCACGCAGAGGATACAATGCAGGCTTTCAGAGCAGAGCAAAGGTTCTCTGTGGCTGTGTTTGCGTAGTAGAATTTGACTCTGTGTTTGATTTTCTTGACACAGGTTTATGACTCCTTGGCACCGATGGCTTTGGCCAAACTGATTAAGGTACATAGAGAATATTCTCATTAAAGGCTAAAAAAAGAGGTTTTGCTTCATATTTTTAGATCTGATACTGTGCTCTGTCACTGAGAACTACTGCAATGTGCACAAAACTTTTTTTATGATTAAATTTATGTGTTTTACCTTTACAATGAGTGTCTGTTCTGATCCTGCCCTGTAACAAGCAGTTCCCAAACTGGGAAGAGAGAGGGGGAGAACCTTCTCAGCCTCAATGTTGTGTCTTCATTAGTTTCATTGATTTTGCGTTGTAGACGAGCCCAGTTGTTACAGCAGAATTGAATTGGTGTGAGTGATGGACATTTTGGGGGCAGGGACACTGCCCAGCCAGAATAGAAGCGTTGCTGGAGCTTGGACAATGGCCTGGCTATTTCTGAATTTCTAGTCATGACAGTTCTAGATCCCTTCTTGGAATGTGCCATGATTTCATCAGTTGTAGGACACAAACTGCAGACAAGGCAATGGGATTTGTGTGGCCGTGCACTCTTTGAATGGTGTCCCTGTCCCTCCTTGTTCTCAGGAATGCACCAGTGTGTGTGTGGCACGTAAGCAAATGTGACAGCAGCCGAGTTTTGCTGTGCAGCCAATTGTGGTTTTTGCTCTACCAAGTGTGACTTTGTCTGGGGCAGCACCAGTGATCGCTCTGCAAGAGCAGGCGCAGGGCTGGCACGTTAAATGACGAGTCTGTCGGGTTGCAGAGATGGGAGAAGGCAGAGTTCAATGCAGAGGAGTGTTCCTCCTGCTGAATAGAAAGTTAATTCCAAGCCTGAGAAATCTCCTCCCACTGGAAACTTCTTCCCTCTCTCACTGCAGAAATGAATTGGGGTACATTTTGGGGAAAAGAACAAAATTAATTATTTCAGAAAAATATAGGAGCGCAAGATAAAGCAGCTAAACCCTGTGAGTGCCTCTGCCCTCTCGAGCACGAGCTGGCTCAGTGAGGAAGCAATGGGTTGTAAAAGGCCAATGGCACCTTGGCTTGGATCAGAAACGGCATGACCAGCAGCTCCAGGGAGGTTCTTCTCCCTCTGGACTCAGCACTGGTGAGACCGCTCCTCAAATCCTGTGTTCAGTTCTGGGCCCCTCACCACAGGAAGGATGTTGAGGCTCTGGAGCGAGTTCAGAGAAGAGCAACGAAGCTGGTGAAGGGGCTGGAGAACAGGCCTTATGAGGAACGGCTGAGAGAGCTGGGGGTGTTTAGCCTGGAGAAGAGGAGGCTGAGGGGAGACCTCATTGCTCTCTACAACTCCCTGAAAAGAGGTTGTAGAGAGGAGGGAGCTGGGCTCTTCTCCCAGGTGACAGGGGACAGGAAAAGAGGGAATGGCCTTAAGCTCCACCAGGGGAGGTTTAGGCTGGACATCAGGAAAAAAAAATTCATAGAAAGGGTCATTGGGCACTGGAACAGGCTGCCCAGGGAGGTGGTTGAGTCACCTTCCCTGGAGGTACTTAAAGAATGGGTGGATGAGGTTCTGAGGGGCATGGTTTAGTCATTGATAGAAATGGTTGGACTTGAGGATCCTGTGGGTCATTTACAATCTAGTGTTTCTGTGATTCTGTTACAAGATTTTTGTTTTCTATTCTTCTCTATTCAATGCCAGCTTTGAATGTGGGTCTACTCCTAGTTATTCTTTATGGGTTTGGATGTGTTGTGTAAACCTTTTTTGTTCAAACACATCAGTCAAGTACCTTTAAGGACTCCTGTCAGTGTTATTGGAATGATTTCATAGATGTTGATCTGGATTCTGTTACTGCTGAGGGAAAACAATGTCTATGAACCAACAAGGTGTAAAATGTTGAAAGGTGTTGCTTGCTTTTGTGAGTGAATGTAGACAGAAACAAAACCCAGAGTGGTGGGTCTGAACGAGCGGTATTTGAATGTCCAGCTGATACGCAGTCACGCCCTTAGACCCTGCTTGTACTTGGACTAGTGTGTAATAAAAACAACTTTTGAATACATAAGCCTTTAAGGAACCAGCTGGCTTCAACAAGTGGAAGACCCAGATCTGCGTAAGGTTCCTGTTACGCTTTGTGTGTGAAAAGGACACACTCAGCTGGAAACAGGCCAGGTTCTGTTGTCCGTAGTTAAATTACTGAATAGGATGAAGTTCATAGAGGAGATGTGCACCGCCTGCAGCACCTGTTGGGCAAATTTCTACTGAAAGGAACTTTTGTCTTGCTGAGGATTGTAAAATGTTTGATTCCTTTTAATGCTGCCATGTCTGAAGCTGAATTCTGGCAAGGGAAACGACTCCCTCGACTCCTCGGTTGTGTCCTTTGAATGCTGCAAAATGTAAATACTGACACTTGCATGCATCTTTCTGGGTTAAATGGTGCAGTGGATGTCTGCTCCCTCAGACAGTCTGGATCTGAACAGTCAGTGTGAAAGTACTGGATGGTATCATGTTCTCCATACGTAGCTCCAGTCCTCTTGGAAGAAACCAGGGTTAGTCACACAAGTCTTTATGGATGGGGCAAACCCAGCCTGAGGTCCTGAGTGTCCAAGGATTCTCTTTGCCCGTAGGTGAGCAGAAATAGAACCATCATGAAATGGTTTGAGGGCTCCCAGAACATCTTCAGGATATCTCTCTTGTATGTCAGCAGCTGTTTCCACACAACTTCATCTCACGCTGTGCTGCTCTTTACGGGGGGGGGTGAGTTGTGCTGGCTTTGTCCGTGTGGGTTTAAAATGTGTCTCTAACGTGTGTCCAATGATTCCTTATTTCACAGACGGCCAACCTAGCCGGCGCTGACGCATCTGAAGAAGATAAAATAAAAGCGATGATGATCCAGTCTTGCCAGGACTGTGACCCCATCAAGTAGGTGTTGATAATGTCCAATCTGTCCTTTGAAGATGATGTAAAAATGGTAGAGATCTTTGTTTGATGAGAACAGACACATACATAGCCATGTTTTCTTTTCTTCCCCTAACCTTTTAGTTACGTGAAGACACCTCTGTCATCAAATACTTGGTTCCATTGTGGAAAACCTGGCCACTCCATCAGGAACGGCCCAGACGATGGGGTAAGACTGCGGGGCACTTCTGGGGTCACTGAGCTTTGGATTTTCTTACCCAGGCAGGGAGGAAACAAACCCATGACCTGTTCTCGTAAGAACTGTGTCTCCTGGGGTTGAGGACAGAGGTTACACAGAGATGCTGCAGAGCCCTTCAAAATTCAAGGGATACCTTGAACCTTTATTCCACATATCGTTCTGTGAGCTTTCATGGGGTTCTTAATCTATTTCCATATTCCTGGAAATATGTCTGGTTTTACCTCTTTAATTACACTTCAGGGGTTTTAATATTTGTTGTAAAGCCAAGATGCTTCTGTTGACCCCGTGAACTGAATATTTGCATGTTTTAATTACCCAAGTCTCTGGGTGAGTGTTGGTGCCCTTGCACATCAGTCACTGACTGCAAATGCATGAGGTGTGACTTCAGCCTTCGTACAGAGTTGGGGGATATCAGTCCCTCCAGGGACGGATTCAGAGCCCCGGTTTCAGCTCTTGCTCAGAACTGCGCTGTGAAGGAGGAGCGGGTTTGTGTCTCTGCTCTGAGGGGATGATGAGCTGAGGAGTATTTCACCCTTAAGAACATGACATTAAGCCAAGGAACTCGACTGAGTTCAAAACACTGCTCAGGCCTTGGGAACGTCGTGTCTGTTACTACATTCAGGAAAAGAGGTCTTTCAGTCTCACAACCCTTGTGCTGTGTAAAAGGAGAGGATTAAGGGCCTTTGCTGCTGGCAGTAATCGTTGAAATATCATTGGCAGCATGAGTCATAAGACGAGATCTGTCTGCACTTCTGTTCTGAACAGGGCAGACATCCTGGGTCTGTTCCCAGAATGAAGAAGTGCACAGGAATTCCAAGGAGTTTCCTGATGGAGGTGGAGGATCCCAACACAAAGGGGGCTATGCTGACAAACACTGGGAAATACGTCATCCCAATCCTTAATGCGTAAGTAGGGAATTGATTGGACTGAGCAAAAGGGGAGGAGAGAAACAACGTGCAAATGTCTGAGTGGGAACACACCCGAGCTGGCCAGTGTCTGTAATCGCAGGGGAGGAAGCATTGGCATTGTCTCTTAACCTGGGAACCTGGGACACCTTCTGATCTTACAGGCACAGGGGCTGCTGTGGCTGCCCTGGGTGCTGGGTAAACTCGTGGAGCACTGAGGATTATTTCTGCAAAACATGCCAGTGATGCTCACAGTGCAGTCGCTCTCTGGGAAAGTGCATTTTACTTCTGGTTGGTGTTTCAAAGGCATCTTGCAAAATGTAACAAAGGGCTACTGGACTGAGATTGCCTCTCCCTCTGGCTTCTGTCAGATCCCACATTGAAACAGGCTGAACTGCTTTTGCTTCTCCTTGGTGGAGAGTTCTGCAGAGGGAGAACAGTTCCTGGCTCCATGTTCTAGTGCTTAGGCTCTACAAGAGGAGGAGAAGCTGACTGCCTGTGTTTTTGCAGGCTGATGTGGAGAGACTAGAATTCTATCCATTCTCTTCCTTTGATAAATGCAGAGCTTGAGGAAGTTTTCCTTTACCTCTCTAGAACCTTTTTCTTTTTCCTCCTCCACCTCCTCCAGGGAAGCTTATGCCAGAGAGAAGAAGAAAAAGCCTCCCTTGCTACCGGTGGAGCCATCCTCCACCTCCTCAGATCCTGTTCCAGAGGAACAGCCACCGCTGACACCTCCACCTCCTGCCCTCGTGGCTTTCAGACCTCCTGCTGCTCTGGTGAGTGTCCCTGGACTTTCTCCATCTTCCTCTCGGTCAGTTGGAAAGGCATAGAAGTTTTATTTCAACACATGCAGTTATTCTTGTATTTCAGCAGAGCTTGTTTTCCAACTGTGTGCATTTATTCTCAAGGGCTCTCCTGTCCAACTCCAACCAGCAGCATCAGCACCGGTTCTCCCAGGCCCCCAAGGACAATCCATGCCCACAGCTGGTGAGTGACCATCACTGCAGGATTGCTGTAAAAACATTATCTTCAGTTCAAATGAATGAGATCTTGTTCTTTTTCCTCTTCCCAAAGCTCATCCCAAGCAAGGCAGGAGAAGGTGCCCAGCAGGTGGAAGAGCAGGCTGGGAACCGTGAGTACCTACAGACCCTCACTCTCTTACTGTTTGTATCCTGTGACAGGAGGCCATAAGACAGAGCCTCTGCCACAGCTGATTTACAAGGGAATAATTGTGCACAGTTGTGGAGAATGCAAGTGGTGATTAACTTTTAAATGGCTTAACTGGAATTGGCTTTCAAAGAGAGAAGGTGTGCTTGCAGTAAGAGTATTCAAGCTAAACCTCCAGTGCAGGACTGAAAGGAGGGCTCTGGAAAATGAAGGCTTTTTGAGGAAAACATCATTACTTATAAAAACTACCTATAATTAAAGGATGAGATGGAAAGCCACGCCTTTGAATACTGGCTCAATAGGGCAGAAGATATCAATCTCCCGATCAATCACTTGGTTGATACCGATTGAGCAGATACTTGGAAAAGTCTATGCTGTTCTTTTACGAACATTTTTGAATGTCTTCAATTCAGCTGTTTCAAATGGCTAAGGTGCTTTCTCTCCCCTGGAGACAGAGGGTCTGGTTTATCTCTTTATATACTTGTGATCTCCCCTATGCTAAGTACAGGGGGAGGATCCTGTCCCTGGTCCTGCTGGCCACAGCGTGGCTGATGCAAGCCAGGATGCTGTTTCCCTTCCTTCTCCAGTGACAGGACACTGGATACGTAAAGAAGAGGATGTATTTTTCCAAATGAAATTGCGTTGTTGTTCATTTTTGTGTTCTGATAGCGGGTTGGGCTGCAGTTGCACTAACATGTGTCTGACATAAGCACAAGCAACTCAGTCTTTTTCCCAAAATTATTTTGTTGCAGAGGGTAAACATACCAAACTGAAACCGGGTAATTGTTATCCTAAACCTTTCCCTAAAAGTGGTAGGAATTCTAAACTGTTTTTGCTTAAACAGGATCTTCCCCTTTGGCATTTGCAGGCAGGGAACACATTCTCATACTGGCCAGGCTTTTTTCCTTGGTGGCTTTTTGTAATACAGGTCCAACTTGTTTTAACAGGGAAACAAAGATGTCCAAACTTGACAAATTTACAAATGAGTTTCGTGAGGAACCAATGGAATATGAAAAGATTCCAAAGGCGTGGAAACATTAAGTTTGCAGGTAACTACTTTCTGTGTCCATAACAGAAAGGCAGAGTTTCTGGAAGAATCAGGAAGAGCCCTACTCTGCCTCTCGATCATGAGATGGAGTGGATGATCCAAGGGATTAGCAGGGACAGGCATTTCCTATGGAGGTTGCCAGCTCAAACGCGGCAGATGACGGCTGACAGAGAGTTAGAACATGGCAGCGGTTGTTAAGGAGCAGGAATCTTCTTTTCCTGAGTCTTCTCTGTAACAACTAGCAATAGCTGGAACCTGAACAGGGGCAGTTGATGCATTTCCTGTGTCTGCCTATGACCTCAAAGTGCTTTGGAGGAATCACGTGAGAGAAATCCTCTTCATCTCCCTTTATCTCCCGTGGTTCTCTGCTGCTGTGTCTTGTAAGCAGAAACTGAAATGTTATCGAGTTCTTCAGTTGGCAGCTGCGCTACGTCAGTAGCTTTCACAGAGCCACATGGAGAGAATAAAAGATGAAACATGGGAGGAAAAAAATGAGGAGAGGAACTCTTTGGAATTAACTTTTTTTTTTTGTCTGTTGTTTTTTTTTTTTAAGGTCCAAGTCTCCCTCCAGCATTTCATCTCTCTCCAGAGGTTCATATTCCTGCTCTGAGTTCAGACCAGGTTCTCCCTGCAGTCACTCCTACTCCTGAGCTTTCAGTTGTTCCGAATCTCATTCCAACTCACCATCTCCACTGTATCGTTGCAGGGGTAAAGGTCACAAATCTGGCACCAGGTCCAGAACCCGTGGTGATCCCTGTTCAAGATCAAGGTCATCCCCCTACAGAAGACACCGTTCACGGCCAAGGTCTCCCCTATTTAGAGGCCACTCTCACCCTCAATGAACAAGACCTCAAGGGGAAGGAGAGAGGAATCATTTTAACAGATATGCAGAAGTTCCAGCACACAATATGAAAGCTCAGAGTGGCAGAGCTGCTGAGTTTAGAGATCCATTGTCAAAGGAAAGATACAGAGAACAGGAATGTAACGATACAGAACGGTACGAGCAGTTTTGCAAGGGCTGGCTTGTTGGTGCTTGCCTTCACTCTCCAGTAACCAGAGAGCATTTTTCTCCACATTGGTTTTGACCACTTGGGACAAGACAAGAAAATATACCATGTGCTTGGGGTGTAGGCAGGATTCTTCCTGTGGACAGAGACCCTTGTATTTAATTCCAGTCGGATTAAGTTTATAACAGCTTTAATCTCAGTGATACAGGACACTTTTTTTTTCCCATTTAATAAAAATGTTATTATTCAGGCATGTTATTAATTAGGACCTTATTTTGAAGAACAAACCACACACAGTAGAAACTAATCGGATTTTTTAATTAGCTATGTTGTGTGTGACGAGCCTTGTCATGTCACTGGACACCATCTTGTTTAGCCAATGCAGTCAACAGCTTCTTGCACCTTTGTTTTCATCCTCCTATTGGATGCATCAAAAAGCTCAGGGAATCAGGGTGTCCCTGGGGTGGGGGTGGCCATGCCAGAGATGTTGCTCTGTGCGCATCAGCCCTAAATTTGCTCACACCGTGTTGGCCCCACGAGAAGCTGGACTGCTTGGCCCCCTTGGCTCGAGCCTGCATCCTTCTCATTTCCAGCAAGGGGAGAAGGTCTAGTTCAGGAATCACTTTGCCTGGAGACCCCGGGCAGTGTGTCACGCAGAAGGAAAATGGCGAGAATGTCAGCTGAAAGAGTTTGGACTGAAAAGGAAGCACAAACCATGAGCTGGCAGGACAGTGCTGGCTGGAATGAGGCCCAAGCTCCGAGTCATCTGGAGGTTCAGCCACAGTTGGCAGGGTTTCTCACACAGGTCACCAAGGAGGGGAGGGTGTCGGACGGAGAGGAGCAGAGCAGAGTTTCCAAAGGCTCAGTCAGTGCCCAGCTGCAGGACTGACATAAAACTCAGAGACAGCCACATCCCTGCCTGGGGTGGCAGAGCCAGGTCACCAGTGCAGGCGCAGCCACGACACTCTCGGGTGCTCACAAGCACAGCCATGGTCAAGGATCCCCTGAGCGCTGGCATGGCCCCTCTGTCCCCCGGTGCCCCTGCCTGGATCCCAGCCCTCTCGCCCACCCCACGGGTCCCCTGCTCGCTGGCTGCTCCGTCCTGGTGCTCCCTGCAAACAAGCAGCCCTCACGCCTTTCTCCCACAGGCACCCCACACTCGGCCATCTCCCCAGGGGCCGGCACGGACCCTCTGCCACCTGACAGCCCAGCGCGGACCCCAGCCCCCTAGAGCCCGGCTGGCCAGACTGAGGCTTGCTGCTGTATGCACACGCTCAGCCCATCCCACCAGTTCTGGGCAAGGTGCAGACCCTCACAGAGCCTCTCGCTTGCCTCACTCAGCCTGGGGCCCCACACGAGGTGGGTTTTTGAGAAACACCGACCCTGAATCGCTCCAGGAGCTGCACTGGGACCCACACCTGTTCCTGACACAACAAGCCAGGGCTCCGTACACACTCTGCTTGACTTCACCAACTGGCACCCATAAACGCCAGACCCCAGGGGCTGGATCATAGCATTTAACTTCACAGACACACAGGACAGAGTGAGCTTATGCAGGGAGATTTTTAAGAAAAAAATTAATAAAAGGCTGTGAACATCATGAGATTCAGCAAAGCCAAGTGAAAGGTCCTACATGTGGGTCGGGTCAATCAGTGGTTTAATGTGTAGAATCATAGAATGTTCTGAGTCTGAAGAGACTCACAATGATCATTGAATCCAACTCCTCTCTGAGAGCTTTGGTCAAATGCTTCTTGAATATTGTCAGGCTTGGCACTCACTTTTCCATTTGTCTAACCCACAGCTGACCCTACACTTCCTTCTCCAGACTCTGTCCCACCTACCTTCCCCCCAGAGCCCCTCCTGGCACAGAGGAGGGTTTTCCTGATACTGACTCGTGGGAAGAATGAGCCCTTGGAAAAAGGCAGCAGTGCTCTCGGCAGTCGTGCTTAGCTCAGAGGAAATTCAGCTCCCTATGGTCATCCCAACAGGGAAACGACCCTTTAGAGAGCAGGAAGGAATCTCCTGGGAAAGCTGCACTGCTTGCACACCCTTCCCAGGGCCCAGTGTATTTCATGCAGACGCAAGGACCTGCACCCTCCCACTCCAGCCCAGCCCTCTCCCAAACCCCCATTTCTTCCTGAATTCATTAAAAGAGTTGAGTTTTTGCTTGGCAGCGCCTCTCTCTGCCTGTGGTCATTTGCACAGTGGGAGGGAGTGGGTGTTCCCGCAGCCTCTGCCCACCCGACAGGTACCTTAGCTGGGCTGGAGATGCCCCGAGAGGATGGGGAGATGGGGCATCTCTCCAGGTGGCGGGTGCCAGTGGGTGATACCACCTTGATTGGCATCAACGCCAGCAGGATGGGAACCTCCATCACTGCCCCACTACCAACATCACTATCATTGCCTAGCACCAGCACCACTGCCCTTGAGCTGGATCCGGCCACGGAAAGGAGCTGCGGCCACCCTGGGAGGCCAAGCTGGGACTGGCTGAGAGCTCGCACGCAGCCCTCAGCGGGCAGAACTGGCCAGGGCTCACGTGCCCAGATCCTATACCTGGCAGGGCGCTCACTGCCCAGGTCACTCCAGCCCCTCTACAGCCTCATCTCTTGCTGTCTGGGCGTTATCTGGAAAAACCCTCTGCCCACGGGAGAGCCCTGAGCCAGAGGCACAAAAGTCCACAGCCTTCCCATGCCAACTGAGGCGAGAGGATGCAAAGTACAGAATTGCAGATGTATCCTTTCTCCTTCATCGACAGCTCTGAGCCTCCCAGAAGCCAAGTCCTTCTTCCCAGGGCCAGGCTGTCCTTGTGTTTCTTTACTGCAGCATGAACAGGAGTTAAGTGTCCAGGAAAAAAGCACTGCCTCATCCCATTACAGCATTTCAATATCTACAAACCAAGGTAGTGCACTTTCAAACTATAAAGACCGGTTGATTAAATCGAGAATGGAATTCTCATCACACGTCCTATGGGTCCCTCCAGCCTGGGCCCCAAAAAGCCAGTGACAAGGTGATGGAGAGCCAGCAAAAGATGCCACCTAGGGAGGCTCTGTCTCCCCTAATGATTAGATTTGCTGCTGCAGATCAGAAATCGCCCCTGTACCGCTCAGGGCATTCCAGCATCCCTCTGCAAGGACAGTAACGATCCAGCCACGAAGCTAAGGGACCCCCTGAATCCCAGCTGCCACATACACTGTGCCATCTTCCACCACATTCCGTCAATGAACAGCGTTCAGGGCTCCTGCAGCTCACCACGGCTTCGATAAGCGTGCTCCGACTCAGGGCTCACCAGGGGAGCTTCTCAGCACTTCAACTTTGCTTCAGGCTTGCTTGGAGCACGAGGCTTCATCCCTCTGCCTTGGCCCCAGCAGAAGGCGGGCAAGGGGCAGGTTTGTGAGTGGTTTGATGGAAAAGAGCTTGGTCACCTACCAGAGATTAAAACCCAACCAAAGAAAGAGACCAGAGAAACTCTGTTAGAGAGGAGCAGAAAGAAACATCAGGGCTGACCTCTGTTTAACTGGGGGGGTTTGGGATTCTGGAGACTGGAGCTCCCAGAGGACTCAGCTCTCCAAATGGAAACATCCTTTAACTTCAGATCCTGATCCTGACAGGAATATTACAGACTGCCCCACCTCTGTTTTGCAGTTACCTTGAGCGTTTGCTTGTCCCTGTCCAGTTCTCTTCTGTGATCCCAAAGTCTGTTGTAATCTGACAGCGCTACAAACAGGCAGCCAAACCCCTCTTCCCTCAGAGATGGGAAACTGCAGTCACAGACTACGCAGGCACCAGGAGAAGCCTTCGGGTCTGGGATAGGATTAAAAAGGGAGGACTTGCGAGCATCTGTTTTCCACAAGATGACCCCATCCTCCTGATCTGGGTCACGTAAGGGAACTTTGTTCTGGCAGCCAATAGAGAAAATGGCAGTGTGACCACAAACCCATCCAGGCTGGGAGGAGGGACTCCAGCTCCCAACATGCCTTGAGGGAGGAAACCAGCTCCCAGCATTCTTTGGGGAGGGGATCTGAAGCTGTCACCGTGCTTTGGGGAGTGTTATAAATTTAGCCCAGTAAAAGATAGGAATTGGTCCAATTAGGTCGAATCAGAATTTATTAGCAAGAAGACAGACAAGCAAATACAGCGCTGGGCGACTGGGGAGGCCCTTCGCTTCTCCACAGTGCGCCCTCACCCCAGCAGACCTCGACTTTTATAGGCTCGCGTGTCTCTCCTTGTTGCTAGGCCTTCTCCTTTACTTCCTCAGTAGACATTGGCTGTCTCGAAGTCACAGGACGTTCCTCTGTGCATGTCTCTCCTTGTTGCCAGGCCCTCTCCTTCACCTCCTCAGCAGATATTGGTTATCTCGAAGTCACATGATGTTCTTCTTCTTTTTTGTGGTTTTCCTCCCCTCCAAAGCCCTGGTTGGAGTCGATGATCCAGTGGGTCTCTTCCAACCTGGTTATACTATGATTCTATGATTCTAAAACATCATGTTTACCTTTAACTTAAATGCTGCACAAAGCGGGGTCCATTACTTAGAGCAAATACAAAACGCTATTTACAAGGGTCAATGAACAAACTATTTCAAAGGTTCATCACACCTTCGCAGGAGTCAATGAACAAACTTTCTCTTGAAGTTTATCAGAGGGAGAGAGTCTGATTCTGTCACCGTGCTTTGGGGAAAGGGTCTGAAGCTGCCCAGGGAGGTGGTTGAGTCACCTTCCCTGGAGGTGTTTAAGGGACAGGTGGACGAGGTGGTGAGGGGCATGGGTTCGTGTTTGATAGGAATGCTTGGACTCGATGATCCGGTGGATCTTTTCCAGCCTGGTGATTCTATGATTCTGTGATTCTACAAACTCTGCCGAGGTCTCTGTGGTGCCGGGAAGCAGAGCGGCAGGTGCCTAAGCGACAAATGTCAGCGTTAGCAGGTGGCAAGGGGTGCCCTGGGGTAGTGAAGTGACAGCCTGGCAAGTTGCTGCTTCAGCTCCCCAGAGAAGATCCCTTTGGCTGGTTCGCTTTAGCCCTTCTACCAAGGGCCTGACTTTGGAAGACAATGTTCACACAGGCGGGTGTGGGGGCATTCTGCAGGCTGCCTGATGTCCCTGTCCAGGCAAGAAAAGGATTGCCAGCTGAGTCCTGCCAGAGTTTCTTCCACACTCCTGAGACAGAGTCTGCAGATATCCCTCTGGTGCACCACTGCCTTCCGCGGCAGGAGGCTTTGCTTTTCAAACCTGTCTTTCTGCAGGTGTTTGCTAGGTATGTCTGTGATGAAGCACGTGCCTAACGCATTCCAGTTCTACGTGTAACGTCTTCTTCTGGGGGAAAAGGCAAACCCACAGAATGCCATGAGAGATGGAATGCTGGAAAGAGGCACAGCAGCTACTCGGATCCATCAGGAAGTACCCTCCTCCGCGAGACATGCTGTCCGGGGTTTGTGGATCTGCTATACCTCTGCCTGATGCGATGCCACCAGCGTGCCTGCTCCCGCTGCTTTCTGGAGGATGAGTGGAGAGGTTTAAGGTGGTGTAAGGTGCCAGAGCCTTCTGGCAGCCTGTGCCTGCAACCGCTCTCTCTACTTAGCCGTAAACCATCCCTTGTCAGAAATGTTCCCCAAGGGAAGGGGCAGTAAGCCGTGCTTCTCGCTGCCTTTGTGCTTTCTGACTCTGTCCTCACAGGTGCCCATTTCCTTTTACCGGCTGAAGCTCTGCCACCCCTGGGCTCTTGCACTTCATGTCCACCATAAAAGCATGTTTTCTGTCATCAGACTGACCCTTGGTCTCCCGCGCTTCATGGCCACAATAAAAGCACATTTTCTGTCTTCTGAGTGTGTCTGCCCTCCCTGCCCTCCTCTCCCAGGCAGGTCTGGTGGCCCTCATGAAAAGACACTGCCCTGAAGCGAGAGACGCAAACAGCCAGTGCTAGGCAACAGCCTGAGCAAGAGCCCAGATGTTTTTTCTTTTTTTCTTTGACATGCAGAAACAGAAAATGCATAAGGAATTTGCTTTATAAAAAAATCTTTTAGGTTCTTCTATTTGGGAGCTGACTGGGAGAGATTTTATCTTTAAATGTACGTATGCACCAGATGCTTTCCTGCGCATTATGTGCAGAGGAGATGTTGAAGGAGGGCTGGCAACATCGGGCATGAATTACACTTGCTGCACCCCTCCCTCCTGGGGCGCTGCAGTGGGCAGCTCCCACGGAAAACAATATGGCCCAGCACCTTGTCCCCAGTGGCCGGGGCATCGCTGGCTGGAGGCATGTGCCCACCTGCTGAGGGCAACCCCTGGGTGCCTTCACAGCCTAAAATCCCTGGGGACGCAACAAGGACACCCTCTGCTCCCTAAGAGGGGGCAGCAGTGCCCGGGATCTATGGAGGATGACTGGGGTACAGGGGTGGGCTGGGACGTGGAGAGGGCTGGCAGCGTGGAGGTGGGCTGGGGATGTTGAGATGGGCTTGGTCTGTGGAGATGTGGTGATGACTTGGAGATTGGCTGGCATGTAGAGATTGGCTGGGGAAATGGGTCTTTGCTTGGCATGTGGAAATTGGATGGGAAGTAGAGATGGGCATTGGATGTAAAGATGGCCTGGCAGGTAGAGAAGGGATGGGGATGGGGATATGGGCTGGGGATGTGGAGATGGTCTGAGGACATTAAAGTGGACTGGGGAAAGGGAGCTTGGCTGGAGATGTGGATATGAGCTCAGATCCTGTACCTGGACTGGGACGCAGAGATCAGGTGAGGATATGAGATGGGGCAGAGAAGTGGAGATGGGGTGAGGACATGGAGATGGGCTGGGGAAGTGGAGTTGAGTTGGGGACGTGGAGATAGGCTGGGGCATAAGGGTGGGGTGGGGACTTGGAAATGGGCTTGGGATATTGTGATCTTTCCATCATCTTCCAACAGTCCTGGAAGACTGGGGAAGTCCCACTGGACTGGAGGCTGGCTGATGTTGTGCCCATCTACAAAAAGGGCCGCAGGGAGGACCCAGGAAACTACAGGCCTGTCAGTCTGACCTCAGTGCCAGGGAAAGTCATGGAACAGGTGATCTTGAGTGCTATCATGAAGCACATGCAAGAGAACCGGGTGATCAGGCCCAGTCAACATGGGTTCACAAAAGGCAGGTCTTGCCAGACTAACCTGATCGCCTTCTATGACAAAGTGACCCGGCTACTGGATGAGGGAAAGGCTGTGGATGTGGTCTTCCTGGACTTCAGCAAAGCCTTTGACACAGTTTCTCACAGCGTTCTGCTTGAGAAACTGTCAGCCTCTGGGCTGGACAGGCGCACACTCTCCTGGGTGGAAAACTGGTTGGATGGCCGGGCCCAGAGAGTGGTGGTAAATGGTGTGAAATCCAGCTGGAGGCCAGTGACAAGTGGGGTTCCCCAGGGCTCAGTGCTGGGTCCAGCCCTGTTCAATGTCTTCATCAATGATCTGGATGAAGGCATCGAGTGCACCCTGAGCAAGTTTGCGGACGACACTAAGCTGGGTGGAAGTGTCGATCTGCTGGAGGGTCGGGAGGCTCTGCAAAGGGATCTGAACAGGCCGGACCGCTGGGCAGAGTCCAATGGCATGAGGTTTAACAAGGCCAAATGCCGGGTCCTGCACTTGGGGCACAACAACCCTATGCAGTGCTACAGACTGGGAGAAGTCTGTCTAGAAAGCTGCCTGGAGGAGAGGGACCTGGGGGTGTTGGTTGACAGCCGACTGAATATGAGGCAGCAGTGTGCCCAGGTGGCCAAGAAGGCCAATGGCATCTTGGCTTGTATCAGAAACGGCGTGACCAGCAGGTCCAGGGAGGTTATCCTCCCTCTGTACTCGGCACTGGTGAGACCGCTCCTCGAATACTGTGTTCAGTTCTGGGCCCCTCACAATAAGAAGGATGTTGAGGCTCTGGAGAGAGTCCAGAGAAGAGCAACAAAGCTGGTGAAAGGGCTGGAGAACAGGCCTTATGAGGAGCGGCTGAGAGAGCTGGGGGTGTTTAGCCTGGAGAAGAGGAGGCTGAGGGGTGACCTCATTGCTCTCTACAACTACCTGAAAGGAGGTTGTAGAGAGGAGGGTGCTGGCCTCTTCTCCCAAGTGACAGGGGAGAGGACGAGAGGGAATGGCCTCAAGCTCCGCCAGGGGAGGTTTAGGCTAGACGTTAGGAAAAAATTCTTTACAGAAAGGGTCATTGGGCACTGGAACAGGCTGCCCAGGGAGGTGGTTGAGTCACCTTCCCTGGAGGTGTTTAAGGCACGGGTGGACGAGGTGCTGAGGGATATGGTTTAGTGTTTGGTAGGAATGGTTGGACTCGATGATCCGGTGGGTCTCTTCCAACCTGGTTATTCTGTGATTCTGTGATTCTGTGAAATAGCAGTGAGGGCACATTTGTGAAAGTCTTGGCTCCTATCCAGGCTGCAAATGAGCATGAGATCAGTGGAACGAGATGTTATTTTTCCCAGTTTGGTGTGCTCACCCCTGCTAGCAGGTATGAGGTTCAGTTCACATCCATTTAATTAAGGTACTTATGTTATACTAGTGGGGAAGGAAAGTTGTTTTCAGGTCAGAAAGAATTTATTAAGAACAAGAAAATCAAGTTACCAAGTAAGATGGGCTAAATCAAAAGCTTTTATTGAAGCCTCTGTACATAAGGAGTGTGGGTAATGATGAACTTGAATCTTAACCATCTCCTGGCTTTCTATTTGCAGGAAACAAGTTGTATGTGACTTTGACACTGGTTTTTTTGCTATATGAGGTTTTAATATAGAAAGGGAAAGGTACTAACAAGGTACTTTGCAGGTCAAGTGGTTCCAGCTGGGGCAAATGGATCACATTTGAAAACCCTAAATCCAGTATTACAGACTTTGAACACCCTGTGAAGAGACCTCAGTTGTCACATAGGTGTCCTTCTGGGTTGGTTGCTCTAGTGGTCTGCACGGCAGGGACCAAGGACATTGGCCTGGACGTGTGCCTTTGAAGCACCAGACAAAGCTCAGTATGCCACTCTTCTGGAGATGTATTTAAGTTTTGCTTGTAGTGAACCTCGAACCTATTAAGCTAACATCAGGTTTTGAATTGCCTTGGTTGAGCTGGTACAGACCTCTGTGTGTGTTTACACTCATAAATCAATTGAAACACTGTGGGAACATTCTACAGAGAACAAGGCCCAGATGCTGTGAGATTGTTTAATACTGAACAACTATAACAAGGCCTTGAAACAGAGAGCCAAACGATAAACAGGGGCCAGCTGGGAGGAATGCAGCAGCTAGTTCAGTGGGAACAAGCACCAGCTGAAAGAAAAATAATTAAAGAGAACTATCAACATAGTTAATTTTAGTGTAACTTGGTTTCTTAGCATGTGCAGTAGTTTAGTCAATAATATGTTAGTAATAGCCTTATGGACATCTACCTTTAACCAGGAATACACTGTGGATACCCTCGTGGGCACCCAGTTATGTAACCGAAAAGGGTTTATAAAGAAATAGCTAAGCTCAATAAAGTGAACACTCACTCATCATATTGATCTCTGTGTTTGATTCCGTGATGCTCCCATCAACAAAATGCAAGCTGCATCATCTTAGTGAAATCCGCAGGAAAGCAACGCAGTATTGCCCCCACCCCTCCCAGCACTTCACCAGCCTTCCCCTTAAACAAAAACAAGACCAAGAGGAAACAATTCTTGGTGACCCTTTGCAGATTCCCTGGGATGTGGCGCGTTGCTCCAGCACTGGCCGTTCGGTTGTGCTGCAGCTGCTCACGCATTCCCTGAATGTGGACTCAGGATGGAGAAGAGCTGGTGGCAGCAGCTGGTGAGGGGTCCTGTCTATGCCTCTCTGCCTCCAGCTCAAGCTTGCTCAGCAGAGAAACAGGACCTGCTGCTGTGGGGCTGCTGTGGGTCTCCTGTTGGTCCTCCAAAGCATCCCTCACCTTGTTTTCTTCCCATCTTGTTTTAAGAGACCACAGGGTGTTAATTGCTTCTTCTCAGATGTGACCGTGTCAGCTTTGCCTTGGGCAGAGCCAAGTGTGGATTACCTTTCTTCTCTGAATCCTAGTGCTTTCACTTCAAGTCTCTTGTAAATCCAGTTTTGATTCAGTGATTTTTGTCCTTATGGGATCTTTCTGGATGGAAAGAGGGAAAACAAGCCTTTCTTCTCTCTGCTATGCTCCGTTAACTTAAACCTCCCTGCATGGAGTTCTCTCAGTCCCCTTTGCAGACTGTGTGATTTCCTATGGCTCCTAGAAGGGAGAAGCAAATGCTTCAAAATTCAGACTACAGTGTGATCAGTCCTGGAGAGAAGAGAGAAAGGACGATTGTTTGCTCCTGCTCCCATCTGCAGAGACTCCATGTGGCTAACCAGAGCAATGGGGACCCTAGATTTTTGGTTTAGTTGGTTTTCAGGTTGTTTTTTTTATTCTTAGAGTTGTATCAGCCAAGGCAGTCTGGGAAGAACAAACACAGCCACAACAAATTATTAAACCTTTAAACCGTGATTTAAACCTTTAAACTTACTCCTCTGCCTGCCTCCAAGAGCCTGGCAGAGCCCGGGGTGCAACTCTGCTGAATGCTGGTGTGCGCAGGGAGAAGACAAGAGCAAGAGGAGTCTGTGAAAGGCATCATTGTGCACTCCTCTTGCTCAACTAGGAAAGGAGTACAAGGAGAGGAAATTTCTTATTGCAAGCTTCTGTGTAAGTAGTGGCTCAGCAGGGAGGAATCCTAGTGTCGAACAGCACTGCAGTTTGTTATTTTGCGGGTATATTATTTGTCAAGAGCTTTTTTTTTTTTGTTCCTCTGTTAATCCTAATTACATAAATAATAACTGTGGAAAAGGACATCAAGTACACAGTAATCTTGCATTCACCTAGGTCTCTAGGGCTGGAATTCCTACAGCTGTTAAGCAGCTGCAATGTCTCCTCAGTTCTTGTGGTGCTCAGCTATGGGATGGGATAATGATAATTTAATAATGCACATAAGCCTATACTGACATGGCTTTGCAGCTCCTGTTCTCCTGCCTTATAAAAATACAGGGAAACAATCACATAGAGAAAGAAGAAACGGCTCATATGATGTGTGCAGCTTGTATATTCTTCAGAAAGCATTCAAAAAATCGTGCAACGCAAGGAAAGGAGAAAGGCTTGTAGCACAGATACAAAGATTGAATTGTATTAATTCTCAGACAGAAATTTGGCAAATTGGGCAGATGAACATGGACACGAGCTGGAGGAATCTCTGCAGAAAGTGGCAGCATCTCCAGCAGCGAGAACATGGAAGGGTCGAAGAGCTGAAGGAAAGATGAGTTCACTTTGCCAAGTACTTGAAATATCAGCCACGTTGGTAGCAATACTGAAGGAGAGCTGCTGTGAACTGCAAAGGAAATCTTCTGCCTTTCAGCAGTGTTAAATACGCAACTGGAATTAATAGAGGATGGATGTTATATTGTTTAGAAGGAAAAATAAACAGACTTGTTTTCAGATGTGGGACTGTTGAAAAATCCTCATCCAGACTGAAATGCACTTTCATCTTTATTATTCCAAACTACCTGGGATACCCCTGACAGCACTTGCTTGAGCAAATTTCTGATTGCATCCTCTCTTTAACCATTTCTGTATCATGTAAGAAAGTCTCCTAGTCAGTAGGTTGTATTTCCCTAGCTTAATCGGCTCCTGATTTGAAGAAGTTCTTGCAGCTCCTCCTAATCTTTAGGTACTGCCAATACAGGCTTTTAAGCAATAGTTTCACTTACACAGTTCTGACCCTAAGCAGTATCTCCTGATGATTAACACTTTTCTATAGAGCAGCAGTAGAACGGTTTATTAGCACCATGGGGATTTATTAGCACCATGAGATCTGTGCATTCCCCAGTTCCTAATCACATGTGACTTAGGAGGTTCTTCCGTCTGCAGTTTTTCACAGACAAAATTTCATATAATCCCAGTGGAGAATAAGTAGAGGGGAAAATCACATTCCAAAGGCTGCTTTCAGTAGTGTTTTGCACTTCTCTTCAGTTTGCGAAAATATACAATATTGCTTTGATGGTTGAAAGGACTCCACGCTTTTCTGCTTTTGATATAAAATCAGGGGTCCAAATTTAGAACATTTTTTTCCCCCGTGTGTTCTCAGTTTTATAACAAGCAGGAGTTTAGGGCTTTAGTGTTATTACTTGCATAGTATTTCATCTTGCCCTCTACCTAGACTTTTCCATTCCCTAGGAACTGAGAATGATAGAATCATAGAATCACCCGGTTGGAAAAGACCCACAGGATCATCAAATCCAACCACTCCTATCAATCACTAAACCACGTCCCTCAGTGCCGAGTCCACCATAAGGCCTGTTCTCCAGCCCCTTCAGCAGCCTCGTTGCTCTTCTCTGGACTCGCTCCAGAGCCTCAACATCCTTCTTGTGGTGAGGGGCCCAGAACTGAACACAGGATTCCAGGAGCGGTCTCACCAGTGCTGAGTCCAGAGGGAGAAGAACCTCCCTGGACCTGCTGGTCACGCTGTTTCTGATCCAAGCCAAGATGCCATTGGCCTTCTTGGCCACCTGGGCCACTGCTGGCTCATGTTCAGTCGCTGTCAACCAACACCCCCAGGTCCTTCTCCTCCAGGCAGTTTCCAGCCAGACTTCTCCTAGTCTGGAGCTGCTCAGGGTTGTTGTGCCCCAAGTGCAGGACCCAGTATTTAGCCTTGACAAACCTCATGCCGTCGGTCTCAGCCCAGTGGTCCAGCCTGTTCGGATCCCTTTGGAGCCTCCCGACCCTCCAGCAGATCCACGCTTCCACCCAGCTTAGTGTCGTCTGCAAACTTGCTAAGGGTGCACTCGATGCCTTCATCCAGGTCATTGATAAAGACATTGAACAGGGCTGGACCCAGCACTGAGCCCTGGGGACACCACTTGTCACTGGCCTCCAGCTGGAGTTAACTCCATCTCCCACCACTCTCTGGGCCCTCCGTCCAACCAGTGTTCCACCCAGGAGAGCGTGCGCCTGTCCAGGCCAGAGGCTGACAGCTTCCTAAGCAGAATGCTGTGGGAAACTGTGTCATGGGCTCTACTGAAAAGTAAAAAATATATAAGAAAAGCTTTAGAAAGTCTGTAGATGTAGGAATCAGTGATAGCAAGGTTGACCTGTTGGATACTTTTGACTTGGGGTTCTTGAACTGACCTTGGGTTGTAAGAGTGGGAAGCTGAACAAAGAGGTGAACATCAGAGATGCAAATCAGGGTGGAGACAGCGCTTACAGGCAGCGTGTGGGGTTTTGGAGGACAGCCAACCAAATGTTGCTGCTGGTGATTGTGAGCGCGTGGACAATAGGCCTGGGCCAATGAGGACAGATGAGCAAAGGTATATAAACCTGTAAGTTCCAACAATAAAAGTCTCCACTTTTACATCTATCTGGAGTCCGTCTCAGCGTTTCATTCCCACAAAATGGTGACCCTGATTTGATGGGGTATTCAACGCGATCAGCGTCCAGCAGGAATCTCAGCTCCGACAGGGTCATCGGCAGGACCGACTGACTCCTCACACGTTCCTGGGCATCACCGTCAAGACGACAAGTGAGGAGCTGAGTAATCATGGGGCAGGGTGCATCAACAGAGCAAGAGGCAATAGTTAAGTTACTGCTCCCAATTCCTTCGAAGAGGAATCAAATATGATGAGACTAATATACACATTTTGCTGAAATGGCTTCGTAACAATGGAGCCCCGTTGGATGGTGCCCTAGTATTCCGACCAAAAACATGGACAGAAACGGGCAATTTAATCTGGGAGGCGGCTTCTTGTGGTGATGCTAATGCTACCTCTATGATGATGACTTGGCGTTTAGTTAAGGACACAATTGCTGCTTGGGATGCCAAAAAGGCTGCAAGCGATTCCAACTCTAACGACGTATCAGGGACAGAACAACCTTTAATTGATCTAACTGAACAGACGCCGTGTGTCACCTGTGCTTGTGCCCCCTAATTTTAGCCCCTCAGAGTCGACACCCAAAAATCCTGCCCGTAACTGGGAGAAGATAAAGCGTGATGCATTAGCAGATGGCCATGCTCTTCCCTCTGCATTCCCAGTTATCGTACGCCAGAATGCACCCAATGAGTGGACTCCTTTTAACTGGGATGTGATAAAGGAGCTGAGGAAAACTGTTACCACGTGGGGACTCACCTCTCCCTACGCTCAATCCCTTTTGGAGAATGTACTGTCAGGCAATACAATTACACCTTTTGACTGTAAACAGCTCGCTACAATGATCCTGACACCTGCACAAAAATTATTACGGCAACAAAAGTGGGGAGTGTTTTGTGAAGCGGCAGCCTTGCAAAACCTCGACCGGCCAAGCACCTCTGCTGCAGAGCTGGCTCTGGCTCGGGGTGCAGGCCGGGCCCGCAGGCGGCGCCGGACCCGCTGCCGCTTGGCAAGAACTACACCATGCAAGTGAACAAAACACTGCAGACCGTCCTCACCCGGCTCTTCCCTGGATATGGCAATGGACTGTGACTCCGTAAAGCACTTCTAATTTTCTTTTGTTCAAACTTAACGTGGGAAACAGAGCAACCTGTATGGATGGACCAATGGCCCATATCAACAGAAAAATTAGCCGCCCTAGAACAGTTGATAGCAGAACAAGAAGAACAAGGACACATTATCCCTTCAACCAGCCCTTGGAACACACCTGTGTTTGTAATCAAAAAGAAATCAGGCAAGTGGAGGCTCATACACGACCTCCGAGCAATCAACAATATTTTGGAAGATATGGGACCACTTCAGCCTGGTCTTCCATCACCGATAATGATACCAAAACAATGGGACATAATTATTCTTGATTTAAAGGACTGTTTTTTTCACTATTCCATTACATCCAAAGGATAGTAAAAGATTTGCATTTTCAACAATCAATAGAAGTCGACCACAGCGCCGTTATCAATGGACTGTGCTGCCACAAGGAATGAAAAACTCTCCAACCATCTGTCGAGCATACGTGGCACTAGCTCTGCAACCTTTTCAACAAAAATATCCGCAATTAATATGTTACCATTACATGGATGACATCCTCATTGCAGGGCAAGATATAGAAACACTCATGGCCAGTATGCATGATCTTAGAGCCTTTTGGCAAAACCGAGGATTGCAAATTGCACCAGAAAAAATCCAAACAATGGCACCCTGGAAATATCTCAGAAATGTTATTTTTGACCATTCTGTCCAACCACAGCAAGTTCAGCTGAACAAAAATGTCAAGACTCTAAATGATGTTCAGCAACTTGTCGGGAACATCAACTGGATACGTACTACAGTAGGAATTTCAAATGAGTTAATGCAACCTTTATTTGAATTATTATAAGGATCTACAGAACTTACAGCACCACAAGAGCTGACAGCCGAAGCGCATAAAGCAATTGAACAACTTATCTCCCAGTGACAAGTTTATCGATACGACCCTAATTTACCATTTAACATATATTTATGTAATCAACCCTCACAACCAATAGCTATTATTGGTCAGTGGGATCAACATCGATCGGACCCTCTTCGAATAATTGAATGGATCTTTTTACCACACCAACCACACAAAACTTTAGTCACTCACATAGACATGTTTGCTCTTTTAATAAAAAAGGGATGAACTCGACTTATGGAACTCAGTGCACAAAGCCCAGCAACAATATATTTGCCAATAACAACAGATTATTTGCAATGGAGCATTCAAAACAGCTTTGAATTACAGGCATCGCTAGAAGATTTTATCGGACAAGTAAACAACCATTTACCCTCTCATAAATTATTTACCTTTTGTCAACAAATCGAGATTTTTGAAAAACCGTTGTGTCAAGACCAGCCAGTCCAAGGCTTAACTGTCTTTACAGATGGTTCAGGGAAAACAGGCCAGGCAGTGGTTACTTGGTATAGTGATAACACCTGGCATGAAAAAATGACTACAACTGAAGGATGACCACAACTGGCAGAATTGGCAGCTGTCATTTTAGCTTTTGAAACGTGGCAACAGATACCACTTAATGTGGTATCAGATTCTATTTATGTTGTTGGTTTAGTTCGACGAATGGAAAGAGCATATCTGAAACATGTATTATCTGAATCATTGCTTTTGTTGTTAAAACATTTGTGGCTTTTGTTGAGCTGTAGGAAACATGTTTATTGTATTTTACATACTCGCAGTCATACCTCACTGCCAGGATTTGCTGCAGAAGGAAACATGAGAGCAGATAAATTAGCAAATGTAATTGGAATATCCACAACTACACCACTGCCCAATTCAATTGAGCAAGCAAAACTCTCTCATGATTTTTTCCACCAGTCAGCTAAGGCTTTACACAAACAATTTAATTTAACTCATAAAGCAGCAAAACAAATTGTCCAGTCCTGTGCAGATTGTCAACCTTTTCAATCTCACTCTCATTCTGCAACAAACCCTCAAGGTATTCAAGCATGAGAACTATGGCAAACGGATGTGACACATGTAACAATGTTTGGGAGACTGAAATATGTTCACGTCTCCATTGACACATACTCAGCTATGATGTGGGCAACCGCAAATGCAGGCAAAAAAGGTTGCCATGTACAAGCCCATTTTCGTGCTGCCTTTGCAGCTGGATGTTCAAGCTTAAAATACAATTGTATAAAATAAATTGAGTCCTCTTATTGAAAAATGGCATAATTATGGCTTTTTAGAGCAGGACAAAATACACTATTCTAAAAAATAACAAGCATGACAAGCAAGAAGTGAGAGGGAAAAACTGTAACTGGACAACACTTAAAGGAATGCTGACTAAACCATCAGCAAGAGATTTTTTTTTTTTTTTGTCTTAAGTACTGTGGTTTCAACACGTGATACAAAACCCTGCACAGAACAAAAGAAACGAGGAAGACAGCAAGGAAGAGAAGAACTCACCAGGAGAGTAGAGGGGAAAAATAAAAAGAAGGAAAGGTGAAATAATAGCTGAGCATTATTATCCAGGAATTGAATACATTTCCCAACGTTCTCTTGAAGACTCTGATTAAGGCTTTGTTGTATGTTAGATTTATGCTTGAACAGTGCTTATGGTGGGATTTCATGAAGCACATATGCCCTACAGCTCAGTTATCAGCCTACAAGTGCTTTCCTATTTAAACTTATTGAAGTAGAGTATAGAGCACAGTAACTTGGGAAGTAAAGTGTCCAGGTGTTTTGTTTAACTTGCATCTGTTGGTGTTCCCTTTCAAGATTTAATTTGGGGGCTGGAAATATTTTAACTATTACCTGATTTGATCTTTAAGATCTATGCAGGCAAGAAGAGAAAGAAGTTCTTCTGTTTTTTTCCCTTTACTGTTCTGGAAGTGATTAGAAATACTGTGTTTATGAAGTGCATGGACATTTCAAAATCAAGGCAGGACAGTATGTTACCATGTAGTTCCAAAAGTATATGCTTATCACACTTCTTTTATTCATCCTCCAAGTTGCAGTCTCAGATCATCTTGTCTAGTTCTCTTGCTTTGGCTTTTTATACCTTGCAGGGACTTAAATCGTGAGCTCAGAAGTGCTGGTTCAACCTGAGGGTGAGGGAGCAGTAAGTCAGTACTGGGAATTGGAAAGGCTACAATTCCTCAAATATTTTGTATACATTTAGTTCATAGCTTCACTCAAAGACATATTCAAAGCCTTGAAGAAATAGGCAAGAGAGACCAGGTCTTCAGTGATGTTTCAGCACCTAATCCTACAGGAATATAATGAGAATGTTGGTCCCTATTTTTAATGTTATGTGTTGAGCTCTAAGTCACTCAGAAAGGTTTTTAACATGGAAAGACATTCTTTGTGTTTTAAGTGCCAGATGTACAGAATTTCTCAGCAGTCTTTTGCTTTTCTCAGCAAAAAAAATACGATATTCATTGAGTATGGCTGTCTGCCCATCTACATATATTTGTTCCTCCTCTAAGTTATAGAAAAATATTATTTACTGTGTTGTTTGTAAAATGTAAGAGCTAACATGCCAGAAGCTTTTCATGCCAGAATTTTCAACAATTTCTTTGTTCAACAGTAGTTTAATCAGAAAATGTATGCCTTATTAAATAGGTTTTTCTTCTTTTCTTTTCCCAATAAAGTCAAATGATAGTGTTCAATTTTCAGTTTATCAGTTCTCGAAGAAAATTTTTGATCATGTTACCTTTTTTTTTTTAAGGCAAGAAGTACCAGCTTCCATTTGATCAGCTTGCTTGTGCTGCTTCCAGAATGATGCAGGAGAAAGGAGACTGTATGTGTGTGAATGACAAAGGAGAACAGAGAACAGCTATAGAGGGAAAAATTTAAAGCCATGTAAATCAACTAGAATTTGTAATAGTACATAAACTGGTAATATGCGCTTTCCCTTGCCATAGATAACAGTTAATTGTTACTATTCTTGCAAGTTCAGAAGTCTGCAATAGAGATATTGCAGATATACAATACCAGCTGTGGAGGTTGTTCCATCTATTTGTCTCTGCCAAACAATACTCCACATCTCTTAAGCCAATTTTGATCATGATATTATCAAAAACATATGAAAATGTTTTGAAATATATTATTTTAAAACTCAGATGGCACAGGAAATTGAAGGATGCTACGTGAAACAAGAAAACTGCATCCGGGCTTCTTCATAAAATATACATTTGAGACGTTATTCAGAGCTTCTAAGAAAAAATGATTACGGAAAGCAAGTCAAGCTTACAGGCCTTTTCTGATACAATTAGTTACACAATATAATTAGAACAGAGATACTAACTTTGATAAGCTGATACTGTATAAACCCAGTTTCTGTTCCCATGTTTGTCACCACCCCCTCAAAAAAAAAAATAAAAATCTGAGCTTCTGTCTCTGCCTGTTCTTCCTCTCTGCCTGGCTGCCAGTAATGGAACTAACCCTCAGGTCAGCACTGGGGCCAGGGTTTTACATTGACAGTTCTAGTTCACCTCTTCAAGTCAGTTTACTGTTGGTTTCCTATTATACTATATATCGATGCTATTTTTATGGCTTCCTTCATTTTACTGGTGCTGTGGTATCTGCACTTTTGCCTAAGCATCGTGAAAGGTCAGGGTTAAACTGAATATTATAAAGAAAAATCAGAGAAAATTCTGTAAATAAACTTTAAAGCACTCAAAGACTGATGTTGCTTAATCACAAGCTTAATCACTACCCACAAGAGCACCAGCTTCTCTGACAGAAAGGATGTTTAATCTTAAGCCTATTCTCAGAATTCATCTTTACCTAAGGAGCTGCTATCAGACTCTTGTATGGTACAACCAAGAGTCCTATATGACTGAAAAGTATCATATCATAGATTAAAAGACTCACAAAGTGCTTTGGTTGGAAGGGACCTTTACAGGTCATCTAGTCCAAGCCCCTGCCGAAGCAGAGACATCTTTATCTAGATCAGGTTGCTCAGAGCCCCATCCAACCTGACCTTGAATATTTCCAAGTATGGGACTTCTACTGCCTCCCTGGGCAACCTGTTCCAGTGTTTCACCACTTTCACTGTAAAAAATTTCAGTCTAAATCTATCCTTCCTTAGTTTAAAACCATTCCCCCTCCTTGTCCTATCACTTCACCCCCTGATAAAGAGCCCGTCCCCATCTTTCCTCCTGTAAGCCCTCTTTAAGTACTTGAAGGCTGCTATAAGGTGTCCCCAGAGCCTTCTCTTCTCCAGGCTGTAATGTGAAACATCAGTATCAATTCCTGTAAAAACAAACAGGCAGTTTACAAAAACACTCACCCAAGATTTGCAGTGTTTCTAGATCAGAAGAGTTTCAGATTTCCTGGATGAACCTCAGAAACACAATTCTGTGTTTCTACATCACTGGACTTCTTGATTTAATCCACTTTAGCAGAGACCTTTACGAAGCAGTAGACAGTTATTAAAGTAATCGGGTCCAGAGAACGGTCCCAGTTTTGAGAGTGTCCAAATCCCCCAAATCACCATCCCCTCTGCAGGAGCTACAGCCACACTAAAGGACCAAATCCTTATTTATATGCAATAAGACATTTTAAAGGTCTGGACACAGTGAAAACTACTTGATCAATTAAGATTTAAAATTAAGCAGTTACTAGGTCTCTGAAATTGTCACAAAATTGCATGTTAATTTTTAAAACTAGTGTTAAAAAAGATCAGTCATCATGTAGTGGACATGACAGAAGCTATTTAAGTTAGCTTTTCTTTTTATTTATAACAGATGTAGAAACCACTCTGGACATTACAAAGAAGTTAATCTTCTTCTATTAAATGTTAAATGTGTAGTTAGAATTTATGTCAAAATATGCTGTGGTGTTCTATTTTGAAACACAAGCTAAATTTACTCTGATTTGAGCTAACGCACATGCCTGAAAATCCTTTGAATACAAAAAAGTGTAGAACTTGGTTTAAGACATTCCCTCAGATTGGTTACAGGTTTCATTGGTTTATTTTTTCCATTTGTTTTAATTGTTACTATTTGCCTATTATTGCTGCAGATATTGACTTAGAAGTCCCAGAGAGTAAAATTATTTGGTTATTGCAGACTTCCTTCTGACTGTTAACACACACTGTTATGTAACTTTTACTGATTAGTGAGACAGTAATAACTCTGTCTACTAAAAGGGCATGGGGAGCTTGAATTCATCTACCAAGTGTCACAAGAACCCATATCATTTTTACTCAGATTG
This sequence comes from Phaenicophaeus curvirostris, assembly GCF_032191515.1. Classification (NCBI taxonomy): domain Eukaryota; kingdom Metazoa; phylum Chordata; class Aves; order Cuculiformes; family Cuculidae; genus Phaenicophaeus; species Phaenicophaeus curvirostris. Next base: position 1,033,254 of record NC_091402.1, on the reverse strand, counting down.
TGATCTATGTCATTTAATCTTACCACGGTTTCATCTACCCCTCCAAGTTATATTAGAATCCTACCGATGATCAGGAAAAGGAAAAATAAACCAACCCACAATACAATACCTGAGACAATGGGCTAACTCTGCAAATGAACCTGGACTACCAGTTGACCTTCATTATTACGGCCACATTCACTTTGGTCTTCCTCCCATCCAGATTATTCTCATGGCTTGTTTAAGCTCAGGGGTTTGAGTTGTGCTGAAGGTGAAGGTCATACCTAGCCTTGTCCTTTGCTGTCCTGACTTGATGACTAGTTTTCCTAGAGGAACTTCAGCCCTATCTTGTAGTCATGTCCTGAGCCCCGACTCCTGCTGCTCCTGACTGGTATCACTTGGTGGGCACTGGATTTATTGCATTACCTCACATGTGAGGGACTGTCAGTGGACCCTAAGAGTGACTCACCTGTGTCCCCTGGTGTTTTGGGATTGTGTCCTGCTTGCTGGGGTGACTGCCCTGCTGTGTCACCCTTGGGTCCCAGCTCATCCTCTCTCTCAGAATAAGCCTGCTCTTGCTGACACTGGGTATCTTTCCACCCAGCAAAACCTTCAGCTTTGACCTAGGAACTGAGCACTTAAGGACAGAGTTTACCAAAAGCAGCATGTTCAGTTAGAAGCTCTCCTATGCAGACCATAGGGAATGATTAGGAAAAGAGTCACACAGAAGAATATAGGACTGCCTGTAGAAGTTCAGATTTAGCTTGACTAGATCTTCTGCAAGAGAAAGAGGCTTATTGGAACACAGCAGAGATTGATCCAAGCACACCCCTTTTTCTCAATGACAAGTAATAGAGATGTTCAGAAAAGCATAAAGAAATGGCACAAAAGGATTATTCCTTGTATACATTTCTGCGTGTAATAGATACAGGGACCTACAAGGCAAAGTGACACCAAGTTGCTGCATTTCATAGCCCACAGTGGACATAACCTCTGTAATCTTTTTAATCCATTTAGATGTTTGACCTCTACAATAACCCGTGTTAATGAGTTCTTCTGTTACGTGATGTGCATCCTTCCATTGTGAGCCTGCTGCTTGGATGCTGTCTGCTTCTTGCTGCAGAGAATCAGAAACCAAATCTCAAGAAAAAACAGGAGAAAACGTGAGACAAGAGGAAAGAGGAGCAAAAAGCATGGGTGACAATTCCCAAGCTGCAAGATAGACAAACAGCATTACATATGTCCTCCTGCCCTTCTTATGATTGATATAATCAGGCTCTGTGTTCTAGAAAACATACTGCATGCAGCTTGAGAGCCTAAGTAAGACAAATCTCTGGGGAAGAGTGGGCCAAAGTGACTTGTTTTTTCTTTCCAGCAGTATCCAAGTGACAGAGTTCAAATCTGTATGTGCTTTATTTGTGTGCGAGGTAAACACACAAGCCAGTAAGGGTTCCTGGGGGCAGTCAGCATAAATGCAAGGCACGCCTTCCCATGGCGCATGCTTTTTTTGTAAGAGCAGTAAAACAACAAACAAAGCTGAAAGAAATAACAAGAAATAAAATACTTTGTGTTCTAATCCATCTTGAATGTTTATCTAGTAAATATATAGTTAAAGTGCCTGAACCATCCAGATTTATTAAATTTTTAAAACATCATCTGTGCAGACCATGTTCCAGGGCAAACAGGTTTTATTATAATACATGACACGTCGCCTGCCTGGCTGCACAGCAGAGCTTTCAAATGGGGCTTTGCAGGCCTTTTTTTCCTGGGAGGAATAGCCCACTTGTCTTGCCGGGGCAGCGGACCTCACATCATGAAACAAACAGGAGCTCCTGTCCCTCGTGCAAGGCCTTACTATTTATTTCTTTGGATGTTTGGTCACTCTGGAAAACATTCACTCTGTTGAAAAAAATTCCCTGTCTGTCCATTTTCTGTTCACAATCAACACATCACTGGCTCTTTTATCTATTTAAACAGCAGCAGGTGGCATTTTGGCAATTTGGCTGTCAGTCCATGCTCACCTGTTGGAAAGTGCTTGTAGTTTTACTTTAAGTGAGACAGATGAAAATTACTGTCAAACAGAAATTAAACATTCTGAACTACTTGAGTAATCAGGTTGTTTAGTGAAGTCAGGAGTCATCCAAAGGGCATAAACAATGTATTTTTTTAATCTAAACCGTATGATTTTTCCCTCTCATCTGAAGAATAGTCTTACTGATACCAAATGCCATTTAGCATGCAAGTAATGGAAATAGAAAGCACATATTCTAGGCATTTTACTTTTACTTTTACAATGTACCTTTGAATATTATCTAGTTGACCAGAAGACTTGAAAAAGCAGACTGTTGTCAGAAAGTGCTTTACTAAATTCTATTTGGTACAAATGATTAGAAAAGTATTTGAAGACATACTTCTTCCCACTTACACCAAAATTCTTTAGTTAAACGCTTAAATCAAAATTACATTTGTCTTTATTTTCAATACTTTTAAAAACATTGCTGTTTCTCTGACAAAATGGAAAATACAGCCTTCATAATAACCTTGTGAATTGCTTACTCAGAGTCCTAATGGTGTGTATGTTCTTCATTTTTATAGGCTGAATTCCTGCTTTAGCTCTGTGTTGCTGTGACATTCAGTACAGGCAGGTCTGCCACGGATCTTTTAAATTATTTCAAGTTTGCAAGGAATAAGAATGTCTTGGATAAATGTTCTGCTGGTATTTAACCTTAAAGGCTATGTTTCTGAGGAAACACCAGTATCCTCCCTTAATATGCACTGCTCTTTTTAGTGGCATAACAAAGAAACTGAAGATAAAACAATAGACAAAATCTGCAGTTTTTATGTGACTTCTCTTCCTTGTCTCTGATTTCACCCACACAAGTCTGTCATAAGCATTATTTTTTTCTTTTAATGAGGCCAAACAGTACTCAGTTTTTTCCTACTGACTTTCAAAAGAAAGCGTATTGTTGCTTCATTTTATATTATTACTTATGTAAATCTTAGTGTAGCCAAAAAAATATACATGAAAATTTATAGCTTCTGGGTAAACCAGTTTTGCAAAATTCTACTTGGCACTTTCTTTAGCCAGTAGTATTTTCTGATAGGAAAACAAAAATAACTTAATGCATTTCATTGCTGCAATCTCCAGATCCAATGATAGGCCGGATAGATTTTAATTTATTCATTTCTCTACTAGATTAAAAAACAATGCATCACCTTGAAATGCTAGAAGTCATGCACTAAAATAAAGATCAAAAATATCATAACTCAAATCATCTGAAGATCAGTCATGAGCCATCTGAACTTCCTGACTGAAACTGTGGTATTTCTGCGGGAGCTAGTTTAATGTAACCCTAAATCTGTCCTTCTTCTGATCGAGTCCTACCTTAATGGTTTCATTAAAGCTGAGAGTCCACTTAGATGCAAAATTTAGCAACCCTTTGGAAATAATTCTCCATTCAGCTTTACAATCTTTCTGAAAATAAGCCTTCAAATTCGTCAGCCTCTGCAGGACAAAATCCTGTATCGTAACCCTGACCTGCGTCAGACTGCAGAGGCATCAGGAAGCATCCATTTTCATTCAGTTCAGGCACACACCTCTGGGGAGACCTTTATTTGCAGTGCTTCAGACCTTCACGCTACTTTAGTCTTGATCATTCCAAAAACCACTTCCCAGAAGGTCCAAGGCATCAGAGTAACTTTCTAACCCCGGCAGAAGTCTACGCCCAGAGAGAACTAGAGTCTCCTAAATGTTAATGCTGACATCTAGCTGTGGTAGAAGCAGGCATTCCAGGAATCCTATACATGGAAGCTACAGGCTCTTGATTACTTTGACCAACCCTAGCATACTTACATATTAATGCGGTAATTAGTATGGTAAAATGTTTACAGGCACTGCTCACCCAGTAGCAAAAGAAGCTGCTGGGGCTCTTTGCCCAGTGGACTTCTGAGCATCTCATGCTCAGGAGATGATAGGTTTCTGCTACAAGCCCTGGCTAAATTTCTACATGCAGGACCAGTACTCTGCCCTGGTGTATTTTTCTAGTATTCCTGGATGACCAAAACTAGGTTAACATTTTAAAAGAGCAAAGGATTTTTTTCATGCTGACACATGAAAGTTTAAGGTACTTTCTGGAGCTGAAGAGCAGGCAAAGCTGCCACGGAGATAGAGGCTTGCTCTCGCATGACAGGCGTGGAAGCAACACCATTAATTCCTTAGGTTCAATCAGTATTTGCACCAGTTGTTGAACGTAATTCTTAGAAGATGCTAAAAAAAACTACAAATACAGGTAGCAATGAGATTCTGGATAAATAATCTGTACCTGCATAACAATACTCTCACTACCACCACACTAGATAATGTTCAGCGACATTAATTTCTATTCTAGGTTTGGAAATCCATGACTGGTTCCCAAAAGAAATTTGTCTCACGATTAAGGAAAAATTGTGATCACTTGCAAGCCTTAACAACTGTGGAAACTAAACACAACCATGGAAGGGAAGATTTCTGCTTAGACCAGTGCTGTGCAAAGAAAAACCCCTGAGTGAGCCGACCTTCAGTAGTTCCCTTTTATTATTAAATAATTGAAGAATGGTACAGATGAGAGAAGAGATCCACAGCTTTGATTTGTGGTTTATCAATGTCATTTTTTTAATTGGTATATTACATCATTTTGAAGCCTGAAAATAGGAATACAATTTTGGGAATGAGAAAGCCAAAGAGTAGATAATTTCAAGAATAATCCCTGCCGAACAAATGTTTTTCAGTAGTTATTGTATTTTTATGTCTCCTCAGCTGAGATCATCTAAGATAGGCAAAATGATGCCGTCTCTGTTTCTAGTAGCCTGAGAGTGCTGATGTTTAAACTGCAGCCCTCTAACCCTCTGAGATCAGGTCATTTAGCAGAGATATTTATCTCCAGTCAGAAGCATCAAGCCCTTTATTTCTCCAAAGTTTCATTGAAGAGATATATTGAATTTCAGCACACTTCAGTAAGAGCTGAAGAAACACCCTCCCTAGAAGCACGGCTGCTCCCCAGCTTTGTAGGCTGAGCTGCCCGGCTCTGGTGCTCCCCCCGGGCTCAAACTATCAGCTGCCATCTCAGTCTCCCATTGTTATTATTTTAATTAATCAGCATCCCAGGGAAAAGCCTAACAAAACACCACTAAAATCAGATCTCCCAAACCGGCTGGAGTTCTCCTAATTCTTCCCTTTTCCCTTCATGTTTGACCTTTTTCTTTAAGAACATACGGAAAGTAACAGTAAAAGGATGGAGTCCTTGTATGTTTTAGAAGACACCTGGGCCCATCAAAATAAATTTTCTCATGTTTTATTATACTCTTCTAACAGAAGACCAAATTAATCTTTGTTAGTTCAATATAAATTTTATGTCTGAATGTCCAAAAATATTTGCAAAGTGTCAGAAAAATGGAGATTATTATTAAAGATTATGGGGCTATTTGGTTAACTGCTTTTTATCACCTGTAAAAGATGTCATGCATACCTTCTGAATCTCCCAGTTTTAGAAAATAAGGTGGTTACAGCTGCTTGGATGCCAGATTAGAGAGGGACTGGGAATTGAAACACAGAGAAGCAGCCCACATTTTGCATTGAACGCTATTCATAATTATTTCTATTTTCAACTGTCACTGACGGTTGAGGAATCAGTGTAGGATTCGCTTGCAGGAGTTAGTTGGGCCCAAATCATACGTGACCACACAGGATCAGAAAAGAACAAGTTTTTGTCTCTTTTCCCAGTCATCAAACCCAGAGTAAGGGTTGAAAAAATTGTTTCCCTTATGTTGTTAATAAATCCAAACTTATGAGATGCAATAATAAATACTACTGACCTCACTCTAAGGACAGAAATCATATAGAAATGTAGAGTGAAGGTAGAAATAAATTCTGTGCTGAAAGAATTTAAATATACGTTGGAAAGCAAAAGCAAGAGATTTACTCTTGAGTAGAACCTGTGGGTTCCCCAGCCCAGGAGAGATGTTGCTGCCGGACTGGAGGGAGTGCAGCAGAGGAAAGGCCACCAACATGGGCAGGGAACTGGGGCCCGTGGCACACCAGGAGAGGTTGTGGGAGCTGGGCTTCCCTTGCCTTCAGTAAATAAGACAGGCTAAACAGGGAAGCTGGTGGGCTCTTCCATTATCTTGTGGGTAGTTGCAGTCAACACCCAGCCAGACTCTTCTCAGAGCTGCCCAGCCAAGGCAGGAGGCAGCAGACACCAGCTGCAGGAAAGGAGATGCCATCTGCACAGAGGAAGAAAACAATCTTCAGATTATTTGATCAGGGAGATCAGACAGGAGAATGAGCTGCCCAGAAAGGCTGTGGGGTCTCCAGCCTGGAGATGATCAGAACTTGAATAATCAAAGCACTCAGCAAACCAATCAAATTGTGAAAGGAGCAGGGGCAGGACCTGCAGAGATCGTAGCCAACTTAAATTACTCTGTGGCTCTCTGTACAGAAGTAGTATATACTACATTCTTCTGGGATATTTGGAAAATATCCAGAAGCTGTTTGGGAAAATATACCAAAAGCCATTACTAATACAAAGTGGAGTGGTGCCAACAAGAGAGACGATTTATATTTGTATCGGTAGTGTTTTGGGAGCCAAGGTTCATGATGGACCACAGCTCCTGCTTAAACTCCTGTGTCCATCCTATAGAATCACCTGAAATTTTCTTTACCAGGTCTCTAATGCAGCTGGTTCTGCAAAGGAAAATTCAGGCACAAACTTCTGTTGCACTTCCACCTGAAAAGATCAAGATTGTGCATTTTTTTAGGTCCTTGGAGACAGCCTTAATTAGTCTGATCTTCTGCAGGAACTTTTAATTAAAGTAAAATGAGCAACAGCAGCATCTTAGCTTGCTGTTTGATATTTTGATATAGTTTCAAGCAGATACAAAACTCAGTCCACAAACTTATCCTCACAGTCAGCACAATCTGCTTGCAAATCTTGAGGTTTGCTGAACTGTTTCCACTTCAGGTGAAAAAAAAATCAATTTACAAAACAAAACGCCACTAAACAAAACTATGCTAAACTTAGGGTCTGTTCACAGAGTGGAACTAAACTCTACTTTACATATCCCGAAGCTAGCTCTAAATGTTGAGGAGTTTTTAGATCAAAATGGGCACGGATATTTAGACGTGCACAACCCAGCTTTTGCACCTGAATAAAGCTAGCCTTGCAAAAGAATTAGTTACTGTAGAGGACACGTTTTCTTTAAGGTTTCTGTCTGTATCATTAGAAAGTTGCTCTGTCTTGTACTTCTCTCATTTCTCGGGAAGCTTCCCTCAGCAGTCCCTGACTTGTTCCTTTGTAGACCAGAGTGCTCACAGAGCCGTTTCTCATGGGAAAGCATAATAATGTATGTAAACAATGATTGTTTACTGCTAAAGGAGAACTGACGAATCAGCTTGTAACACCATGGCTGCCTCTGCTAAAGAGAAGTATAAATGTATTGTGAACTCAGAATAAAACGGCTTCACTAGATCATATTGGTTGTGTGATGTCTGTATCCTCTGCAAAACACTGCACTGCTTACTCTTTGCCACCTCAGCCACTCCTTACACGTAGGGTGATCTTAAGGCAGTCACATGGATTATGGAGTTTGTGGCTGCTTTATATTAACACCACGGACAGCTGGAGTAGGCATATTTACCCAGTACATCACTACCATCCTACTCTCTCTGGGTTGGCTCACACAAGGCGCTGTATTCACAGAAGAAATAATTCTTCTGTTTCAGTGCCACTGGCAACCAGAAACCCTCTGCCCATCTGCCCCAAACCTCTGTGGCCACATAGCTAATGCAGGTGAAATAAAACAGGCACAGGCATGGGCTGCAGGGTAAACGGTGAGTCCAGCCCCTGCATGGTTCTGCCTCAATCCAGTTGGTGTCTTCCCACAGTGCAGCTTAGGGGAGGGAGGCTTTTTCCCTATGGGAAGCATGGGTGAGGCCACCTTGTTTGGGAGGAAAGAGCTATTTGAATGCATGGTGTGTGTGAGGAGGGGCACCACATCCTCTCTCTGGCTGGTTTGCTGGTTTTGCCACTGCTGCATGAGACACCCAGGCAAACCCCTGGGCACCAGCACAAGGAGGATTAAACTCCTCCCTTTGGGCTGTGAGTACTGCATGCTGCACTCTGTAGTGCAAGGAGATGCCAGAAAAGGTGGATCCTCCCAAATCCAAGCTCACAGAATATCACAATCAGTCACTGCACAGATCTTGCCACAGAGTTTTGCTTGCTGGTATCAGTGTCCTCACTTCCCTCTCAGTCTCTTCAGCGTAAACAAATCCTACAGAAACCAGAGCTTTCCTACAGACTCCACTTCTAATGCGCCTTTACACACCCACTGCAAACAGTGGAGTTACTCCAGACTCACGCACATATATCCTGGATTGCTGCCTGCTCCCAGCCGAGTTGCTCAAGTGAAGTCTCAGTGAGGTGTAAGGATTTTTTAAAGCACCTCCTGGACTGCATCAGCGATGAAGTTGTGTTTATAGGCTCGGTAGCCAAAGCCTGGGTTTGGGGAAAATGGGAATGAATAGGGAACGCATGCTTGGTGAAAGGGGGGGGTGGATTTCAAGGGTCACAGGCTGCAGAAAAGGGAACTCTCCCTGTGGACACCACACCATGAAGTCTGCTCAACCTCTGACTGGTAGAAACAAGGAAAAAGAAAAACATTCTCAATCTATCTCAGAAACTGCATATTTTTCTGCCTAGGCTGGAACGGCTCCTGACTTTGTCTCCTTGCCTATTTTAATTAATCCAGTTCAGATCGTCATTATTGGGAATGCAGTGTAGGAGAGGCACACAGACAAGAAGTCAGGCTGAAAGCACGGTAGAAATTTTTGGATTAATTGTATTTTTTCCACTGGAAAATACTGATTTTTTTCAAAGCTGACATTACTTTTAGAGAAGGTCGCTTTTGATTAATTTATTGACTCATAAAAAAATTGGAAGGAGTTCTGAAGTTGTCAAAACAAAGTGTTTTGATGTTCTCAAAGAAGAAAAAAATAATCTATTTTCCAGTTCAACTGACCTCTTGTTTGGAAATTGAAGCTAATTATCATGAAACTTTTCAAAAAGATGAATACTTTGAAATCAGATTTGGAAAGGAGACTAATCTCATGAGCATTGTTAGACTCTCACTTTCTAAGACAAGTTCCGGTGGAATCCTTTATGAAATCTCAGATGTTGGCACTTCCCTCACCTTGACTCAGGATGACACAGGAGAAAACCACCTTGTCCTGCTAGCTGGCATCATCTCTCAGCCAAGGAGGCAAAAGCTTTTCCTCTTTCCAGGTTCACAGCAAATGGACCAGAGCAGTAGAACCAGCATGACAGCAGCTGGCAGTGATAGACAAACAGCTCTGGGGGAACGTGGGACACAAGTTCCCAAAAAGATGGGTTTTCAGACAATCCTTTTGCTGTTGACCCCATCCTGAGCAGACCCTGTTCTGTAGAAGGGAAGGAGACCTCCATGCTCTGTCACACACAGTGAGGCTGCTCTTAACTAGGGGCCAACTGCAGCGGTTGGTCCAGGGATCTGCAGAGCTGCAGTCAGCTCCGAGCTTCCACAATTCAGAATGTAAAATACTTGTTTGAAGACCGGGTACCAAGGGCTCACTGGCACCTTTCGGATAAGAGATGCTCCTCGATGCTGCTGGCCCTTCGGTTCCTGCCTGTGGGTGACTGGTGCGCAGCAGGACAACAGCATCACTTGTTACATCTTCTTTCTTGGGCAGATGATTAACCTGAAGTGTAAAGGTGGTGTGAAAGTGTCTCTAGCTGAACAACTCATCTGAAAACTTGAGCTGCTCTTGTCAAGGCTGCAGAGATCCAGCCTTCTCCCCTCAGTCCCCAGCCCCAGCTGATAGCCAGAAGCCAGGCAACCCTCACAGGCTGAGGATCTGTGCTCAGCCTGGCTCGGCCGTGTTGACAGAGAATGGTCCACACTCTTCTTCTGGCATGGAACAGCTCCAGGCGAGCAGCAGAATGGATAGGAGCTGCCAGCCTCCCTGCTCTGTTCCAGACTGAAGAGAGCTGCTGAGCACACGTGGCCTCTGGGCTTTGTAATCTCTAGCCACAAAGCTCTCCTCTATATTGCATTTGTGCTTATTGGAAGCGATTACATTTTCCTGGAAGGCTTTGGCCCCTGGATGCTACCTGCAATGGCAACGCTCCTTCCCCAAACGGCTGCTGGCGGGAGGATTGGCAGAGTGACAGCCAGCAGGAGCTGGGAGCTCTCTGCCTTCGTGTCCTTGGAAGCAGCTGTGGAAGCTCCTGGCTCACAGGAAGGTCAGATGGGTGGAACGGTGCTCCAGGGCAGAAGAAGTGTTTCACTCCCAAGAGAAAGCATGCTGGGGATGAGTGCAGAGGGCGAGGAGGAAGAACGGTGCAGATGGTCTGCACTGGCTGTCTCGCCAGCCTGAGCCAAAAACCAGGATGGAGAATGTGACACCGTATTGCATCAGACATTTATGCAAAATTAGTGCTGTAGGACCAGCCAAGGTTCAGGGGTTTGAAGGCTTACTCAGAGCCAGGAAGGCTTCTCTGGACTTGCTTGGGACGTAGGTGGGTGAGCTATGGGACAGATCTCTAGCGCTTCATGCCGAACAGACTCACTGCTTGGCTTCGTGACCTGCAAAATCGCTGCAGCCCTTCTCAGGGAGTGAGTCTTGTCCCTCTCCAGCCCCACAGAAATCCCAGGAATGTCTCAGAATTCAGGCAAGTTCAGCTACCTGGCTAAACCATCTCATTAGCTTTATAGAGCCCAGGAACAGAAGAGAAACTCAACCCTTCTCTTTGTTTCATGGACCAGGGCCCCTGAGAAGTGTTATAGGAGAAATGACCCAGGGTGCTAGCAGCAGCTATGTACACATCTGTGAGGGGAATGGCTCGAGGCTGGAAAGAAGTTATTATTCTGGATGTTAGGACATGGATGTGACAAGCTTGAAGAAGTGAAGGTTACTTGTTGCGCAAAAGCTTGTTGCTCTGACATCTGGGTGTTTCTCTGCACCTATTTATAAGGAACACAATGAAGGTATGGATACGTCTAGCTGCCAGCATCTGAAATTGGAGATCAGAGAGTGAGCAGAGTTCACAAGTCATAACCAGTCAGCTGGGGTGTCGCAGAGGTTCTGTGATGGGGCTATTTCTGTTTAATCTCTTTATCAATATTAAAGACTATGGAGAGCTCCCTCAGTCCATTTGCAGGTGACATCAAGTTGGGCAGGACTATCAATCTGCTCAAGGAAAAGATGACTCTGAAGGGACTTCGGTGTGGTTGGACTCATGCGCTGAGGGCTACAGGATGGGGACCAACGCATATCAGCACTGGGTCCTGCACTCAGGTAACAACAACCCCATAAAGAAATGCAGGCTCATTACAAAAATGAACTTCAAAAGCTTTGTTATTGACACCAAACAATATTACATTACATTACTTATTCCTAGATTAACATGTTTCTAAAACTACGTCAATCAATTCCAAAGATTCCTGCTGTTTCTAGTCGGGCCCCAACTAACGTCCATCCCCTCAGCCGGCAGCCGGGGTGTTTGGTGGGCAGAAGCAGGTTGGGCAGTGGTGGGAGATTGGAGCTGGGTGGTGCGGTGGTGTTGGCCGGGGAGTGGCACCAGGTGCTGGTGGTCCATCCCTCGCCAGCTCTGGAGGGCAGGATGGAATCCAGTCATTCCTGGGCGCCTGCCCAGCATCGGGATTGGGCCACCAATCTGGTCGTGGAGGGGGCCCAATGAAGAGTGGGGCAGGAGGTGAGTGGTGCTGAGGTGGAGGTGAAGGACGAGCTGGAGCTGCCTCCTGGACTCCATCAGGGCTGTGGCTGTGGTGCCGTCTGGCTGGGGCTGGACCAGCACTGGTGCTTGGGGCATCGGGGTCAGCCCATGGATTGGTTGCTCTGAGGTTGGAGGCTGCGCAGTTCTGGGGTCCATTCTCCTCCTCTGCACCTCCTGCCACTGCCAGAGCATCACCTCATCTCTTCTTTGTGCATTTGCCCCCCTGCCTTGGGCTCCGTGGGGCTGCAGCTCGCTCTCGTTCCCCAGGGCTTTCCCTGCACATCCTGAGGAGGCTGGGCTGATCTCTGTGGAAGAAGGGGCTATAGAAGAAGTGCAGCTGCAGAAAAGAAAGGAGAAGAGTCAGTGCCATCATTCCTGGAAAGGGCAAAACCAAGACTCCCTAGTCAAGCATTTGCATCAAGAAAGACATGCCTGGCTGTGACAAAGGGCTCCCTGGGGCTTGGATACCTCCAGGTTTGGCTGAATAAAATGTTTGAATTGAGCTTCTTTAAGGAATGATCCACAACATTGTTCTCAGCATTTGGGAGCACAGAACTTAGGGTTTTTGAAAGAACCCCAAATACCACTGGTTTTCAGCCCCGTCAATGTGCAATCATCATGTTGGGAATAACATGATGCTGAGGTGTGTCTTGCCATCCTTCAGCAGATGCCACAAGGAGAATGGTACAACCAGATGCAGAGTGAGTACGAAAAGAGCCAGAAGCGATGGGACCGTGATGGTGTTTCACATCCCTAACCAAATCCCTCTGGTCAGCACTTCTGCATCGGCAAATTCCTGCATGGAGAATTCCTGACAATGACCCTGAGACCAAATTGGTCCATGTGCTCCCATCCCCATCCTCACTGGCTGCCTGGGAGAGGTCTATTTAATCGGAATGGGGCCCTCACCCCATCGACTTTCCTGAGGATTCTTTCGAGTGAGAGCGTTTGCTTGTCCCTGTCCAGTTCTCTTCTGTGATCCCAAAGTCTGTTGTAATCTGACAGTCAGCGCTACAAACAAGCAGCCAAACCCCTCTTCCCTCAGAGATGGGAAACTGCAGTCACAGATGATGCCGGCACCAGGAGAAGCCTTCGGGTCTGGGATAGGATTAAACACAGAGGACTTGCGAGCATCTGATTTCCACAAAATGACCCCATCCTCCTGATCTGGGTCACTTAAGGGAACTTTGTTCTGGCAGCCAATAGAGAAAATGGCAGCGTGACCACAAACCCATCCAGGCTGGGGGGAGGGACTCCAGCTCCCAACATGCCTTGAGGGAGGAAACCAGCTCCCAGCATTCTTTGGGGAGAATTTCTGAATCTGTTATCATGCTTTGGGGTGAGTGTCTGAATCTGTCACTGTGCTTTGGGGAGAGGGTCTCAAGCTGTCACCGTGCTTTGGGGAGCCAGCGTGGTGGAGGGGGAGCCGGGCCCAGGGGGGAGCGGGCCCTGAGCCCAGGGGAGCAGCTTCTACGGGCAGGGGCACAGCAGGGACCGACCTGCGGTGCTTGAGGGGTCTGTGCTTCCCAGGGCATCCTGCAAGGACTGGGGGGAACAGGCTTTCCCAGGGCACAAAGGTGCTTTTCCGAGGCCCTGCCAGGAAGGAAAGAGCCCGCTCTACAGTTTCCCCTGTCTGTAGAGCGAACCCGAGCCCTCGTTGCCCCCAGGGATGGCCCCATGGGGCTCAGGGAGGGCTGAGGGGCAGGGGGGCGTCACTGTCGCGGTGTGCAGTGCTGCCCCATGGGGCACAGACGTGTCCTTGCCCAGCTGTGGGGCCGGAGCCCCGATGATAGCCCTGGTCTGGCAGCACTGCATGGCATTGCCCCCAGGCCGTCCTAGCAGCGTGATCCCCTCGGCAAGGGGCAGGGGAGGCTGTGCCAGGGTGTCCATTGTCTCCTCAAGCACAAGACTTGGTCCTGTGCACATGATGGGGTGCAACTGGGTCTGTGTGTCTGTTTATCAAAGGTGTAAATGCTCCTGTATAGTATTCTCCTTCAGCTTATTCTGGCTGTGGGCTTGTTCCATGCAGAGGCCTCTCCAGCGGGCAAGGAGGTGGCAGGACTTTTTATTATAAACATTTTTTTTTTCCCTGTGGCCTTATAATGCAGTGCAGAGGATCTGTAGCAAATAAAGACCTGGCTGCACTCAGCCTCCTGTGTTCTCTGTGCGGCTCAGGATGGGCAGGACCCACTGTCTCCCACCACCAGGCTGAGTCCTGTCTCCAGGTTGTGTCCCCTCTGTTCCTGAGCAAGGAGAATATGACAGGCTTGCCTGGGGTGGTGGTGGAGGGCATTGTGTGACAAACTCGCCAGCTGAAGAAGGAGATGTTTGTGATGGGCAGCCTTCTAGGAGCTCATGCCAGGCAGCTGGGGTTAGGCTTGGCATTTTGGAATGATGTAATTTGTTAATTCAATTACATGAAAGCTAGGTCCCTTGCAGCGATGGCTGGGAGAACTCATCCACAAGTTGACACACTGTGTGGGCTTCCCAATTGCCTCTCCAAATGCTCGCTGTGAAAAAGAAAATGCCCCCTTCCCAGTGACTGCAGATCTGGTTGATGATAAGAAAACACTTGGTGATGTATCTTTCTTAATCACCATACAGAGTATTTGAGGGGTTGGGCTTTTATGATGCTTTTGTCTAAAACCTCCTTTATTTCACAGAGTTTTCTTTGCTGTGTCCTACTCCCAGTCACTTGTTCCTGGAGAGGCTCCTGTGTCATCAGGTGGTTCATCGTTGGACACCTCTTCTACAAGGTTAGAGGGGACGAATCCTCTGGTGCCGTCTGTCAGCTCTCCCACATACCAACCACCTTCATCCACATCTCCAAAGATGTAAACACATTGTCCAGCAACAAGAGGAAGCTCCAGTTCCGGCTGCTCATTTGGACCATTGAAAGGATCATAGCTGTATCGAGCTATGAATGCTCGAAGCTTTGCTGGCTGTTTTCTCATAGCCTCCAGGAGGATGGACTCCGTGTCTGCTGCCAGGGTATCCTGGGGCAGCCTGGAAGTTAAGTGGTTGGATCTTTCCAGCTGTTCCAGTTCCGGAAAGAGCTGCTGCCATTGTTCATTAGGCTTCAGAAAGCCATCATTCAGTTCACTCAGCTGGGCTTGAACCACCAGCAGGGTTCCTTTCTGTTCCCTGCTTTCTTCTGTCTGAGCCCTCTGCAAACACGCGCCTTCTGATTTCCTCTGGAGTGATAACTTTGTGTCCTCATGCTCCTTCTCCAGTTGTTGATTCTTTCAAGTCCTGCTCTGCCTCTTCCAGCACCCCTGCCACCTGCATGAGTTTCATTTTCAGGTCAGCATTTTCAGCAAGAACCTCATCTATCAAATCCATCTGGCTACGGAGATGAGCATTTTCTTCAGCCAGGTGGGTGTTTGCAATTTTCATCTCCATGAGCTGCATCTTCAACACCACATGCATTTGGCAGTAGGTGCTGCCATAGGCGTCCTCTTCACCTGCAGCCACTTGGGCCCAAAGCTCCTGAGGAACCTCCTTTGTGAAATCGCCCTGGTTGTCCTGTGAAGCTCCAGTTGCTTCTGCTCCTACAAGCTAAGGGCAAATATTCTCTTAGATCTCAAGGCCAAGGCTCACCCTGCATCGTTCCTGCAAAGGATCAGGGGCAGAAGGCCAAGGAATCGTAGAACCACAGATTCATAGAACAGTTTGGGTTGGAAGGGACCTTAAATACCATCTAGTTCCAGCCCCTGTGCGATGGGTATGGACAGAATCACCTCCCGTGAACACACTTCTTTTGATGCAGGCCAGGACACGGTTGGCTTTCTGGCCTGCAAGCACACATTGTCAGCTCACAGAATCATAGAATCAGAGAATCACCAGATTGGAAGAGGCCCACCAGATCATCTAGTCCAACCATTCATATCAAACACTAAACCATGTCCCTCAGCACCTCGTCCACCCGTCCCTTAAACCCCTCCAGGGAAGGTGACTCAACCACCTCCCTGGGCAGCCTGTTCCAGTGCCCAATGACCCTTTCTGTGAAAAAAATTTTCCTAATGTCCAGCCTAAACCTCCCCTGGTGGAGCTTAAGGCCATTCCCTCTTTTCCTGTCCCCTGTCACCTGGGAGAAGAGCCCAGCTCCCTCCTCTCTACAACCTCCTTTCAGGTAGTTGCAGAGAGCAATGAGGTCTCCCCTCAGCCTCCTCTTCTCCAGGCTAAACACCCCCAGCTCTCTCAGCCGCTCCTCATAACGCCTGTTCTCCAGCCCCTTCACCAGCCTCGTTGCTCTTCTCTGGACTCGCTCCAGAGCCTCAACATCCTTCTTGTGGTGAGGGGCCCAGAACTGAACACAGGATTCCAGGAGCGGTCTCACCAGTGCTGAGTCC
Source organism: Phaenicophaeus curvirostris (assembly GCF_032191515.1). Lineage (NCBI taxonomy): Eukaryota > Metazoa > Chordata > Aves > Cuculiformes > Cuculidae > Phaenicophaeus > Phaenicophaeus curvirostris. The sequence continues at coordinate 1,017,116 of NC_091402.1, read as the reverse complement.
AGAGGGAGAAGAACCTCCCTGGACCTGCTGGCCACGCTGTTTCTGATCCAAGCCAAGATGCCATTGGCCTTCTTGGCCACCTGGGCACACTGCTGGCTCATGGTCAGTCGCTGTCAACCAACACCCCCAGGTCCTTCTCCTCCAGGCAGTTTCCAGCCAGACTTCTCCTAGTCTGGAGCTGCTCAGGGTTGTTGTGCCCCAAGTGCAGGACCCGGCATTTGGCCTTGTTAAACCTCATGCCGTCGGTCTCAGCCCAGTGGTCCAGCCTGTTCGGATCCCTTTGGAGCCTCCCGACCCTCCAGCAGATCGACACTTCCACCCAGCTTAGTGTCGTCTGCAAACTTGCTAAGGGTGCACTCGATGCCTTCATCCAGGTCATTGATAAAGACACTGAACAGGGCTGGACCCAGCACTGAGCCCTGGGGACACCACTTGTCACTGGCCTCCAGCTGGAGTTAACTCCATTTCCTACCACTCTCTGGGCCCTCCATCCAACCAGTTTTCCACCCAGGAGAGCGTGCGCCTGTCCAGGCCAGAGGTGACAGTTTCTGAAGCAGAATGCTGTGGGAAACTGTGTCAAAGGCTTTGCTGAAGTCCAGGAAGATCCATCCACAGCCTTTCCCTCATCCAGCAGCCGAGTCACTTTGTCATAGAAGGTGATCAGGTTAGTTTGGCAAGACCTGCCTTTCATGAGCCCATGTTGACTGGGCCTGATCACCCGGTTCTCCTGCATGTGCTTCATGATCGCACTCAAGATCACCTGTTCCATGACTTTCCCTGGCTCATGTTGAGCTTCTCATCAGCCAGCACCCCCAAGCCCTTCTCCTCGGGGCTGTTCTCTATCACATCATCTCCCATCCTGTACTGAAATCAGGGATTGCCCAACCCAGCTGTAGGACCTTATGCTTGGCCTTAGTCGATTGCTGCTGGCACGCAGCTGGCCCGGGCATGCCCAGGAGTTCCCTGCAGGGCACCGACCTGAGCAGCATTTACCTGAATGTGGTCAGGCTCCTGATGCGTTTCAGGGAATTGCTCCCACTGAAGGTGGAATTGTTTCTTCTCCCTCTTCAGTTCCTCCCAGGCTGTACCAAGCCTTTCCAGATCGAAGTGGAAGGAGACCTTCTGCAGCTGCAGCTCCTCTTGATCCCTTTTGAAGTCTGGCCATGCTCTGTGGAGCTGCTCATTTTGCTGGTCAAGGTGAGGCTTCATCACCACCAGCTCCTTCTCACACATTTCAAGTTCCTCCCTCCTGCTCTCTCTGTGGGAACCGGACATCATCGATTCTGCTGACAGCAGGGAGGTTTTTTTATGACCATTTCCCTGCTTCTTTTTATGAGAGTAGATCCAGCAGCAGCCAAGAAGTCCCACTGCTGCAGGTACAGCATCGAGCACCACTTCGTGGAAGCAGAAATGCATTTTGCAGACCCTGGGCTGATCTCTGGAAGGAGAAACAGAAACCGTGGTCAAACAATCATGCGGAAGGTTACAGGAAGGTTAAAGTTGATAAATGCCTTCAGGTATTTCTGTTTGCATGAACAGGATGGTTTTCCATCCTCTCTGGTAATTCCTATCTGCTCTCCCAGCAGAACACACAAAAAGAGCTCCAGCGATCCCTAGACACTGGTCACCAGGGTACTCATCACTTTCACTTCACCTCACCCTGATGCTGGAACCAATTTCCCCTTCTTTCTGTGAATTCTCTGGATGTTCCCGGCTTCCTGCACCCAGGACGGTCTGTTCTGGGGACCATCTGCTTCTTGTCTCCAACAGAAGAGAGATGAGGACAACTCCCAAGTGGCAGCCTCCATGCTCTGCATGGATAGACCCTGCAGCACTGCTGCTCCCTGCCTCCTCTGCCTCCTCCCTGGAAAGGTTGCGCTGTCAAATCTCAGAAGCAGTAGCAGTCGAGGCTGGAGTTGAAGTCCATCCTTACGGATCACAGAGCAAACAAGCAGGCAGCTAAATTGGAATGGAGCTTCAGCTGCCAGGCCAGGATGCCTCCGTACAAACCCTGCAGTCAGCAATGCAGCACTTGGGAAATAAATACGATCGGGGAGAGGGAGCACCGGGCGAGGCTGGCAGAGTTAAACCAGAAGGGGAAGCCTCTGGGCTCTGGATGTTTCCCAGCAGAATTTATCCAGAAAGCAGGAAAAGAAGAGCTGACAACACTGTGAAGAAATAGAGGCCCTTCCATGGAGATTAAAAATCGAGCAATGACTGCACAGAAGCAGACCTGACCTACCCTTCACGGAGACAGACTTTCAGTTCCAGTGGAACTGGCACCGGGCACTGCAACAGCAAAACCACAGCCAAAATGCTTTGGTTTTCACGCACTGAGAAAGGTGCAGGCAGCTCCCAGTGGCGAGACCACCTGCGTCCTCCAGATCGTCCTGGAGAGTGAATCCAGAGTGTGCTTTGCCCTTGACAGCAGAGATGTCTCCAAGGCAACAGGTCAGCATCACAGAGGATGATATCACAGAGGCCGTAGCCCGTGGCCAGCGTGCCACTGGCCCACAAGCCCGTGCATCCCACACTCCGGATCAGGAGTTGCTGCAGAGAGAGGAGCAGAGCCCCACAGCTCCGAGTCTGCTGGGTTAGAGGCACAGAACAGGCACCGCCTGGCCCTGACCATGCCGTGCGTCCACTACAAGTTCTTCTCCAGGCTGAACTATGATACCGTCACCTTCAGCGGCCTTGACATCTCCCTGGGAGACCTCAAGCGCCAGATTATGTCTCGGGAGAAGCTGAAGGCGTCCAGGTCTGACCTGCAGGTCTCCAATGCGCAGACTGGAGAAGGTGCGTTGGGCGGTGGGTGCAGGGCTCAGAGACCCCCAGCTGGCAGCATTGCAGATGCCCCACAGCAGCCACAGCTGTGGGAGCTGCTCTCTGCTCTTTGTGGGTCAGCCCCAGACAGTGTGAGTCAGCCTGGGGCCCATCCCACTGGAGGGGAAGGGGACGGGAGGGCAAGTGGTGCTGGGGATTAAGTGTGGTGGGAAGTGATGATGGGATTTGGCCATGACCAGGAGCTGTCACTTGTACTGTGTCCTCGCAGAGCTGTTCTTTCCTGATTGCTCTTCTGATCTCCAGATCTTTCCGTTACACACAGGGCAGGCATAGGAAAACACGTGGATGCTGGGCGACGGGGATTGTTCACAAAAGTTTTTGGCAATAAAGATAGAAGAAAAAACTAGACCAGGAATTTCTACCTCCATGGGGTGTTTGGAATTCTTACATGTGGACGTAAAGTGTTGGTTCTTTAGAAATTTGTCTTTGCAGGAGACCTGATGAGATGTTGCGATGACCTAGGAAACCAAATGGATTTTGGGTGAAAGAGGCCAACTTGTTCTGATTGTTGGGAGTCCTCTCACCTGCTCCTTTTCCCATCAGTCACCGCCCTTTCTCCTAGAGTTTGGAACTTCTCTATAGTCCATAGGCAGCTGCCGTGTGATTCCTGAGGGGGAAGAGCAGGAAATGGTTTCATCTCAATGATTACTCAGTTTTCTGAAGAAGCACTCTGTCATATGGAACTGACAGTGAAATGTGCATTTCAGTGCTGACCTGGTGTCTTCTGTGCAGGGTGTTTTGGTCTGAGAGAGGTTCCTGCTTGTAAGAACAATGTACTGAAAAATGGGGTACAAATTGTGAAATGTTCGTGTTTTGTGTGTGATCTCTAAGCAAGAGCACCCCAACAGCTTGGTTGGAGAGATGGTGCCTTTGGTTTTCAGCCCTTCCTTCTGATTCAGCGTTCAAAGGTCAGAGCTTTCAGTATTCCAAACAGTGGAGCAGATCCCAGGGAATGGCTGCTGACGGTGCTTTTAAATATTCCATCACATCCAGCCCGTGTGATTGCAGCATAAAAACTGTTCTTCTGGAGTGCGCTTTGCATTTCAAGCCAAAGCAGTTTCAAGTCCAAGAGTCTCAGGCTGTTGTTTTCTTTGGGCTCTGTGTAAATATTGTCAAAAGGCTTTCCTCGTGCTGAGATGAAGGTGGTGTAAGCTAAGGCAAATCCTGCAGAGCTTCAGGCCCACACCATTCCCTAAAGGCTTTTAGAGGCTCTCAACATCAGTGATTGCATTTGATTCTCTCTGCTCTGCAAAATGTGAACGGGAAGAACTCATGGTGTTTAACTGGGACAGCTGATTGCCTGAAGCTCATAGAACTCACCCAAGGTGGCATCAAATTGTGCTTCTCTGTCAGTAAAGGGGTTCTCTGCCATGCTCTGGAATTGCACAATAATAGACATTCGTACCACCTGACTGATTTTTTCTCTGTGTTTATGTTGCTTTCAGAATACACAGATGAGAACACCCTGGTTCCCAGGAACTCATCGGTCATCGTTAGAAGAATCCCTGCTGGAGGAGTTAAAGCTGCCAGCAAGCCCTCTGTTCCGTGAGTTTCCCTACAGCCTTGGGTTCTTTGTAGTGGTTTCCTTGTTACCTTTCTGTATGGAGATTAGTTTCCAGAGACGCTCACACTATGTCTTTCTTTTTAAAGCTGCGGTTAATTGCTGCTGTTATGCGGTAGATTTTAATGGATCTCTCCCAAAGCAGACTTACATTTTTAGTCCTGCTGGGGCATGGGGTGCCAACTCCATCAATGGTGACTTTTAAGATGGTTGTGTTGGATTGGCTCTTGGGATTGGTTGTTCTGAGACCCAATTGGTAGATCCTGTTTCCTCTGCCTGGAGGGGTTCCTTATTATGTGTCTTGGCTTTCTTGCTTTTATAGTACAGACAGGATGGCATTTGAGTGCCTCCTTGCTATTTGTTCCCATCTCAGAAGAGTCTGATAGTCGTGTTTGGCTATTTCTGCACCAGGAGGAGGGGGTAGGGTATTCCTACACCCCAAAGCAGGGGAGTAGAGAAAAGACCAAGGGCTGCCAGCTGGTGAACAACGCAAACACAAAGTTTCATTCCTAAGGCATTCCAGTGAGTTCCCTAAAGACAATATGGTTTAGACAAAAGAAACATCATCCTTAAGTCTTTTGCCTTTTGTGCCAGTATGATAGAGGAGTAGGGAATTCTGTCCGAGCTTGAAAATCACTGAGCAGTTTAGCACCTTGACAAATTCTCCTGGTTATCTTCCTTGGACTTTTTTTACCCTGAGCTGACATCTGTGCTCCAGGTTTTAATTCTTTATTCCTGAGATTTACGGAGGACAGAGAATTGTGTTATTGATTGCAATTACAGATGTTCAGGACTGAGTATCAGATTATTGCTGTCAGTGATGCATTCACAGAGCCCGGTTCTACCTCAGCGACACCAGCAGGGTTTGGATGGTCCTGTTTCCCAGCCTTTTGACAAATCCCCCCTTTCCAGCACAGCCGGGAGATAATTTTAGCTTGCGGTTTTGCCATGTCTTAGTGGTGTCGGTTCTCAATCAATGAACTCTAGAGATGCTGGTCTCTGGATGTAAACTGGGGGCCTGTCACTGCAGTGGTTGTTGCAAGGCTTTCAGGCACTCCCTAGGAAATCTCAACACTGCAGTGTTTTGCTTATAAAGAGAGCCTGGCTCTAGGGTTCATTTCAACACGCGTACTCAGCGCTGTCCTGTCTGTGCATCCTCTGGGTCTGGTTGGATGGTCTCTCTCCGGGTCCTGCAGTGCTGCCCTAAAATGCAAGAAGAGGCGCTGCTGGCATCAAAAGTGGCTTTGTTCACGTAGCAAACTTGCACTTGGAAGTGTCCAGACCACCACTGCTGCTTCTTAGAAACTAAAGGGCTCTGCCTGGTACCTCTTTGTAATGGTTGATGATTTGAGAACACAAGCTGTCATAGAGACTTCATGGTTTCGCTATTAATGTAGCAGAGAGAAAACACTGGAGGGCTTCCTCTTGCACTGTTGTCTTCTGAGTCTGTCAGTCTCAGAGCCATTAGTGAAAAGCCAGAAATGGCACTTGGGTTTGTTTTGGTTTTTAGTTGCACTGAATGCACCAAGAGAGAACAGTTTCTGCATGTGAATGAATTTCCACATTCCCTGAATCATCAGAACATAGTGTTTGATGCTCAGGTTTCATAATGGGTATTCACTGCTATATGTTGGGTACAAGCGTGTACTTAATTTTAAGATCTGATCTCCTTTCTTTCTTCTTTCTAGAAGTGGAACGGAGCCAGTACGTGGAACACCAAAAGCAGTATGTAAAAACACAGCCTCGCACTTCTCTCCGCATTGATTTCTAAATAATGAAGCCTTGTAGGAATTCTCCAAGCATGAACTTATTATATTTTCCAGTAAAACACAGAATATGTTGTAAATAGAATAGATTGGATTCAGCACTGCAGAAATGGAGAAACGCCATCATTTGCACCATTCACATGTGAATAGTGGCATTTGTGGCTGGCAATGTGACAATGCATTGTATTTCACCCAGAATATGCTGGAATATTCCTTGTATGGCTCTATGTCACATGGGGAATGTGCAATTGTGTTTAGGTCTTGCAGGTTCAAGGTTTGCACAGCTGAACACAGTCCCATGCTCTGCGTCTGTCTGTCTGCATCTGTCTGTCTGTACAGCTTCTGCTGTTCTTTTTTTCCTGGCCACTCAGATGGTTTGGAGTGGTCTTTTGCCATTTGCACACTGTATCACTCAGCTTTTGGTTTTCAAGACTACTTTTGCATGATGGTTTTTGAAGAGGATAACAAACCCCACAGAGGAGCAGTTCTTGCTGCATTGATGCTATTTTGCCTTAGTTCACCAGCGTGTGTTGAAACACCAATCCCATGTCTGTAAACAAATAAACGGAACTATTTTTAAAAATACATTTTAGCTGAAAATTGGCAGCTGCCTCTCCCCTTCGACTCCAATGCTGCTGTGAGCATTTGAAAGGCATCCCTCTCTGAGCTGTTGTGGAGCAACGAGCTGATCTGAAGCTGGTGTGCTTATTTCAGCCTCTTCTTATTAACCTCACAGCACTCTTAACGCTGCCAGAGGTTTGGGCTTTGTTGTGAACAAATACAAATGACGCCAGGCTGGAAATGCCTCTTTCAGTCCCACGCAGAGGATACAATGCAGGCTTTCAGAGCAGAGCAAAGGTTCTCTGTGGCTGTGTTTGCGTAGTAGAATTTGACTCTGTGTTTGATTTTCTTGACACAGGTTTATGACTCCTTGGCACCGATGGCTTTGGCCAAACTGATTAAGGTACATAGAGAATATTCTCATTAAAGGCTAAAAAAAGAGGTTTTGCTTCATATTTTTAGATCTGATACTGTGCTCTGTCACTGAGAACTACTGCAATGTGCACAAAACTTTTTTTATGATTAAATTTATGTGTTTTACCTTTACAATGAGTGTCTGTTCTGATCCTGCCCTGTAACAAGCAGTTCCCAAACTGGGAAGAGAGAGGGGGAGAACCTTCTCAGCCTCAATGTTGTGTCTTCATTAGTTTCATTGATTTTGCGTTGTAGACGAGCCCAGTTGTTACAGCAGAATTGAATTGGTGTGAGTGATGGACATTTTGGGGGCAGGGACACTGCCCAGCCAGAATAGAAGCGTTGCTGGAGCTTGGACAATGGCCTGGCTATTTCTGAATTTCTAGTCATGACAGTTCTAGATCCCTTCTTGGAATGTGCCATGATTTCATCAGTTGTAGGACACAAACTGCAGACAAGGCAATGGGATTTGTGTGGCCGTGCACTCTTTGAATGGTGTCCCTGTCCCTCCTTGTTCTCAGGAATGCACCAGTGTGTGTGTGGCACGTAAGCAAATGTGACAGCAGCCGAGTTTTGCTGTGCAGCCAATTGTGGTTTTTGCTCTACCAAGTGTGACTTTGTCTGGGGCAGCACCAGTGATCGCTCTGCAAGAGCAGGCGCAGGGCTGGCACGTTAAATGACGAGTCTGTCGGGTTGCAGAGATGGGAGAAGGCAGAGTTCAATGCAGAGGAGTGTTCCTCCTGCTGAATAGAAAGTTAATTCCAAGCCTGAGAAATCTCCTCCCACTGGAAACTTCTTCCCTCTCTCACTGCAGAAATGAATTGGGGTACATTTTGGGGAAAAGAACAAAATTAATTATTTCAGAAAAATATAGGAGCGCAAGATAAAGCAGCTAAACCCTGTGAGTGCCTCTGCCCTCTCGAGCACGAGCTGGCTCAGTGAGGAAGCAATGGGTTGTAAAAGGCCAATGGCACCTTGGCTTGGATCAGAAACGGCATGACCAGCAGCTCCAGGGAGGTTCTTCTCCCTCTGGACTCAGCACTGGTGAGACCGCTCCTCAAATCCTGTGTTCAGTTCTGGGCCCCTCACCACAGGAAGGATGTTGAGGCTCTGGAGCGAGTTCAGAGAAGAGCAACGAAGCTGGTGAAGGGGCTGGAGAACAGGCCTTATGAGGAACGGCTGAGAGAGCTGGGGGTGTTTAGCCTGGAGAAGAGGAGGCTGAGGGGAGACCTCATTGCTCTCTACAACTCCCTGAAAAGAGGTTGTAGAGAGGAGGGAGCTGGGCTCTTCTCCCAGGTGACAGGGGACAGGAAAAGAGGGAATGGCCTTAAGCTCCACCAGGGGAGGTTTAGGCTGGACATCAGGAAAAAAAAATTCATAGAAAGGGTCATTGGGCACTGGAACAGGCTGCCCAGGGAGGTGGTTGAGTCACCTTCCCTGGAGGTACTTAAAGAATGGGTGGATGAGGTTCTGAGGGGCATGGTTTAGTCATTGATAGAAATGGTTGGACTTGAGGATCCTGTGGGTCATTTACAATCTAGTGTTTCTGTGATTCTGTTACAAGATTTTTGTTTTCTATTCTTCTCTATTCAATGCCAGCTTTGAATGTGGGTCTACTCCTAGTTATTCTTTATGGGTTTAGATGTGTTGTGTAAACCTTTTTTGTTCAAACACATCAGTCAAGTACCTTTAAGGACTCCTGTCAGTGTTATTGGAATGATTTCATAGATGTTGATCTGGATTCTGTTACTGCTGAGGGAAAACAATGTCTATGAACCAACAAGGTGTAAAATGTTGAAAGGTGTTGCTTGCTTTTGTGAGTGAATGTAGACAGAAACAAAACCCAGAGTGGTGGGTCTGAACGAGCGGTATTTGAATGTCCAGCTGATACGCAGTCACGCCCTTAGACCCTGCTTGTACTTGGACTAGTGTGTAATAAAAACAACTTTTGAATACATAAGCCTTTAAGGAACCAGCTGGCTTCAACAAGTGGAAGACCCAGATCTGCGTAAGGTTCCTGTTACGCTTTGTGTGTGAAAAGGACACACTCAGCTGGAAACGGGCCAGGTTCTGTTGTCCGTAGTTAAATTACTGAATAGGATGAAGTTCATAGAGGAGATGTGCACCGCCTGCAGCACCTGTTGGTCAAATTTCTACTGAAAGGAACTTTTGTCTTGCTGAGGATTGTAAAATGTTTGATTCCTTTTAATGCTGCCATGTCTGAAGCTGAATTCTGGCAAGGGAAACGACTCCCTCGACTCCTCGGTTGTGTCCTTTGAATGCTGCAAAATGTAAATACTGACACTTGCATGCATCTTTCTGGGTTAAATGGTGCAGTGGATGTCTGCTCCCTCAGACAGTCTGGATCTGAACAGTCAGTGTGAAAGTACTGGATGGTATCATGTTCTCCATACGTAGCTCCAGTCCTCTTGGAAGAAACCAGGGTTAGTCACACAAGTCTTTATGGATGGGGCAAACCCAGCCTGAGGTCCTGAGTGTCCAAGGATTCTCTTTGCCCGTAGGTGAGCAGAAATAGAACCATCATGAAATGGTTTGAGGGCTCCCAGAACATCTTCAGGATATCTCTCTTGTATGTCAGCAGCTGTTTCCACACAACTTCATCTCACGCTGTGCTGCTCTTTACGGGGGGGGTGAGTTGTGCTGGCTTTGTCCGTGTGGGTTTAAAATGTGTCTCTAACGTGTGTCCAATGATTCCTTATTTCACAGACGGCCAACCTAGCCGGCGCTGACGCATCTGAAGAAGATAAAATAAAAGCGATGATGATCCAGTCTTGCCAGGACTGTGACCCCATCAAGTAGGTGTTGATAATGTCCAATCTGTCCTTTGAAGATGATGTAAAAATGGTAGAGATCTTTGTTTGATGAGAACAGACACATACATAGCCATGTTTTCTTTTCTTCCCCTAACCTTTTAGTTACGTGAAGACACCTCTGTCATCAAATACTTGGTTCCATTGTGGAAAACCTGGCCACTCCATCAGGAACGGCCCAGACGATGGGGTAAGACTGCGGGGCACTTCTGGGGTCACTGAGCTTTGGATTTTCTTACCCAGGCAGGGAGGAAACAAACCCATGACCTGTTCTCGTAAGAACTGTGTCTCCTGGGGTTGAGGACAGAGGTTACACAGAGATGCTGCAGAGCCCTTCAAAATTCAAGGGATACCTTGAACCTTTATTCCACATATCGTTCTGTGAGCTTTCATGGGGTTCTTAATCTATTTCCATATTCCTGGAAATATGTCTGGTTTTACCTCTTTAATTACACTTCAGGGGTTTTAATATTTGTTGTAAAGCCAAGATGCTTCTGTTGACCCCGTGAACTGAATATTTGCATGTTTTAATTACCCAAGTCTCTGGGTGAGTGTTGGTGCCCTTGCACATCAGTCACTGACTGCAAATGCATGAGGTGTGACTTCAGCCTTCGTACAGAGTTGGGGGATATCAGTCCCTCCAGGGACGGATTCAGAGCCCCGGTTTCAGCTCTTGCTCAGAACTGCGCTGTGAAGGAGGAGCGGGTTTGTGTCTCTGCTCTGAGGGGATGATGAGCTGAGGAATATTTCACCCTTAAGAACATGACATTAAGCCAAGGAACTCGACTGAGTTCAAAACACTGCTCAGGCCTTGGGAACGTCGTGTCTGTTACTACATTCAGGAAAAGAGGTCTTTCAGTCTCACAACCCTTGTGCTGTGTAAAAGGAGAGGATTAAGGGCCTTTGCTGCTGGCAGTAATCGTTGAAATATCATTGGCAGCATGAGTCATAAGACGAGATCTGTCTGCACTTCTGTTCTGAACAGGGCAGACATCCTGGGTCTGTTCCCAGAATGAAGAAGTGCACAGGAATTCCAAGGAGTTTCCTGATGGAGGTGGAGGATCCCAACACAAAGGGGGCTATGCTGACAAACACTGGGAAATACGTCATCCCAATCCTTAATGCGTAAGTAGGGAATTGATTGGACTGAGCAAAAGGGGAGGAGAGAAACAACGTGCAAATGTCTGAGTGGGAACACACCCGAGCTGGCCAGCGTCTGTAATCGCAGGGGAGGAAGCATTGGCATTGTCTCTTAACCTGGGAACCTGGGACACCTTCTGATCTTACAGGCACAGGGGCTGCTGTGGCTGCCCTGGGTGCTGGGTAAACTCGTGGAGCACTGAGGATTATTTCTGCAAAACATGCCAGTGATGCTCACAGTGCAGTCGCTCTCTGGGAAAGTGCATTTTACTTCTGGTTGGTGTTTCAAAGGCATCTTGCAAAATGTAACAAAGGGCTACTGGACTGAGATTGCCTCTCCCTCTGGCTTCTGTCAGATCCCACATTGAAACAGGCTGAACTGCTTTTGCTTCTCCTTGGTGGAGAGTTCTGCAGAGGGAGAACAGTTCCTGGCTCCATGTTCTAGTGCTTAGGCTCTACAAGAGGAGGAGAAGCTGACTGCCTGTGTTTTTGCAGGCTGATGTGGAGAGACTAGAATTCTATCCATTCTCTTCCTTTGATAAATGCAGAGCTTGAGGAAGTTTTCCTTTACCTCTCTAGAACCTTTTTCTTTTTCCTCCTCCACCTCCTCCAGGGAAGCTTATGCCAGAGAGAAGAAGAAAAAGCCTCCCTTGCTACCGGTGGAGCCATCCTCCACCTCCTCAGATCCTGTTCCAGAGGAACAGCCACCGCTGACACCTCCACCTCCTGCCCTCGTGGCTTTCAGACCTCCTGCTGCTCTGGTGAGTGTCCCTGGACTTTCTCCATCTTCCTCTCGGTCAGTTGGAAAGGCATAGAAGTTTTATTTCAACACATGCAGTTATTCTTGTATTTCAGCAGAGCTTGTTTTCCAACTGTGTGCATTTATTCTCAAGGGCTCTCCTGTCCAACTCCAACCAGCAGCATCAGCACCGGTTCTCCCAGGCCCCCAAGGACAATCCATGCCCACAGCTGGTGAGTGACCATCACTGCAGGATTGCTGTAAAAACATTATCTTCAGTTCAAATGAATGAGATCTTGTTCTTTTTCCTCTTCCCAAAGCTCATCCCAAGCAAGGCAGGAGAAGGTGCCCAGCAGGTGGAAGAGCAGGCTGGGAACCGTGAGTACCTACAGACCCTCACTCTCTTACTGTTTGTATCCTGTGACAGGAGGCCATAAGACAGAGCCTCTGCCACAGCTGATTTACAAGGGAATAATTGTGCACAGTTGTGGAGAATGCAAGTGGTGATTAACTTTTAAATGGCTTAACTGGAATTTGCTTTCAAAGAGAGAAGGTGTGCTTGCAGTAAGAGTATTCAAGCTAAACCTCCAGTGCAGGACTGAAAGGAGGGCTCTGGAAAATGAAGGCTTTTTGAGGAAAACATCATTACTTATAAAAACTACCTATAATTAAAGGATGAGATGGAAAGCCACGCCTTTGAATACTGGCTCAATAGGGCAGAAGATATCAATCTCCCGATCAATCACTTGGTTGATACCGATTGAGCAGATACTTGGAAAAGTCTATGCTGTTCTTTTACGAACATTTTTGAATGTCTTCAATTCAGCTGTTTCAAATGGCTAAGGTGCTTTCTCTCCCCTGGAGACAGAGGGTCTGGTTTATCTCTTTATATACTTGTGATCTCCCCTATGCTAAGTACAGGGGGAGGATCCTGTCCCTGGTCCTGCTGGCCACAGCGTGGCTGATGCAAGCCAGGATGCTGTTTCCCTTCCTTCTCCAGTGACAGGACACTGGATACGTAAAGAAGAGGATGTATTTTTCCAAATGAAATTGCGTTGTTGTTCATTTTTGTGTTCTGATAGCGGGTTGGGCTGCAGTTGCACTAACATGTGTCTGACATAAGCACAAGCAACTCAGTCTTTTTCCCAAAATTATTTTGTTGCAGAGGGTAAACATACCAAACTGAAACCGGGTAATTGTTATCCTAAACCTTTCCCTAAAAGTGGTAGGAATTCTAAACTGTTTTTGCTTAAACAGGATCTTCCCCTTTGGCATTTGCAGGCAGGGAACACATTCTCATACTGGCCAGGCTTTTTTCCTTGGTGGCTTTTTGTAATACAGGTCCAACTTGTTTTAACAGGGAAACAAAGATGTCCAAACTTGACAAATTTACAAATGAGTTTCGTGAGGAACCAATGGAATATGAAAAGATTCCAAAGGCGTGGAAACATTAAGTTTGCAGGTAACTACTTTCTGTGTCCATAACAGAAAGGCAGAGTTTCTGGAAGAATCAGGAAGAGCCCTACTCTGCCTCTCGATCATGAGATGGAGTGGATGATCCAAGGGATTAGCAGGGACAGGCATTTCCTATGGAGGTTGCCAGCTCAAACGCGGCAGATGACGGCTGACAGAGAGTTAGAACATGGCAGCGGTTGTTAAGGAGCAGGAATCTTCTTTTCCTGAGTCTTCTCTGTAACAACTAGCAATAGCTGGAACCTGAACAGGGGCAGTTGATGCATTTCCTGTGTCTGCCTATGACCTCAAAGTGCTTTGGAGGAATCACGTGAGAGAAATCCTCTTCATCTCCCTTTATCTCCCGTGGTTCTCTGCTGCTGTGTCTTGTAAGCAGAAACTGAAATGTTATCGAGTTCTTCAGTTGGCAGCTGCGCTACGTCAGTAGCTTTCACAGAGCCACATGGAGAGAATAAAAGATGAAACATGGGAGGAAAAAAATGAGGAGAGGAACTCTTTGGAATTAACTTTTTTTTTTTGTCTGTTGTTTTTTTTTTTTAAGGTCCAAGTCTCCCTCCAGCATTTCATCTCTCTCCAGAGGTTCATATTCCTGCTCTGAGTTCAGACCAGGTTCTCCCTGCAGTCACTCCTACTCCTGAGCTTTCAGTTGTTCCGAATCTCATTCCAACTCACCATCTCCACTGTATCGTTGCAGGGGTAAAGGTCACAAATCTGGCACCAGGTCCAGAACCCATGGTGATCCCTGTTCAAGATCAAGGTCATCCCCCTACAGAAGACACCGTTCACGGCCAAGGTCTCCCCTATTTAGAGGCCACTCTCACCCTCAATGAACAAGACCTCAAGGGGAAGGAGAGAGGAATCATTTTAACAGATATGCAGAAGTTCCAGCACACAATATGAAAGCTCAGAGTGGCAGAGCTGCTGAGTTTAGAGATCCATTGTCAAAGGAAAGATACAGAGAACAGGAATGTAACGATACAGAACGGTACGAGCAGTTTTGCAAGGGCTGGCTTGTTGGTGCTTGCCTTCACTCTCCAGTAACCAGAGAGCATTTTTCTCCACATTGGTTTTGACCACTTGGGACAAGACAAGAAAATATACCATGTGCTTGGGGTGTAGGCAGGATTCTTCCTGTGGACAGAGACCCTTGTATTTAATTCCAGTCGGATTAAGTTTATAACAGCTTTAATCTCAGTGATACAGGACACTTTTTTTTTCCCATTTAATAAAAATGTTATTATTCAGGCATGTTATTAATTAGGACCTTATTTTGAAGAACAAACCACACACAGTAGAAACTAATCGGATTTTTTAATTAGCTATGTTGTGTGTGACGAGCCTTGTCATGTCACTGGACACCATCTTGTTTAGCCAATGCAGTCAACAGCTTCTTGCACCTTTGTTTTCATCCTCCTATTGGATGCATCAAAAAGCTCAGGGAATCAGGGTGTCCCTGGGGTGGGGGTGGCCATGCCAGAGATGTTGCTCTGTGCGCATCAGCCCTAAATTTGCTCACACCGTGTTGGCCCCACGAGAAGCTGGACTGCTTGGCCCCCTTGGCTCGAGCCTGCATCCTTCTCATTTCCAGCAAGGGGAGAAGGTCTAGTTCAGGAATCACTTTGCCTGGAGACCCCGGGCAGTGTGTCACGCAGAAGGAAAATGGCGAGAATGTCAGCTGAAAGAGTTTGGACTGAAAAGGAAGCACAAACCATGAGCTGGCAGGACAGTGCTGGCTGGAATGAGGCCCAGGCTCCGAGTCATCTGGAGGTTCAGCCACAGTTGGCAGGGTTTCTCACACAGGTCACCAAGGAGGGGAGGGTGTCGGACGGAGAGGAGCAGAGCAGAGTTTCCAAAGGCTCAGTCAGTGCCCAGCTGCAGGACTGACATAAAACTCAGAGACAGCCACATCCCTGCCTGGGGTGGCAGAGCCAGGTCACCAGTGCAGGCGCAGCCACGACACTCTCGGGTGCTCACAAGCACAGCCATGGTCAAGGATCCCCTGAGCGCTGGCATGGCCCCTCTGTCCCCCGGTGCCCCTGCCTGGATCCCAGCCCTCTCGCCCACCCCACGGGTCCCCTGCTCGCTGGCTGCTCCGTCCTGGTGCTCCCTGCAAACAAGCAGCCCTCACGCCTTTCTCCCACAGGCACCCCACACTCGGCCATCTCCCCAGGGGCCGGCACGGACCCTCTGCCACCTGACAGCCCAGCGCGGACCCCAGCCCCCTAGAGCCCGGCTGGCCAGACTGAGGCTTGCTGCTGTATGCACACGCTCAGCCCATCCCACCAGTTCTGGGCAAGGTGCAGACCCTCACAGAGCCTCTCGCTTGCCTCACTCAGCCTGGGGCCCCACACGAGGTGGGTTTTTGAGAAACACCGACCCTGAATCGCTCCAGGAGCTGCACTGGGACCCACACCTGTTCCTGACACAACAAGCCAGGGCTCCGTACACACTCTGCTTGACTTCACCAACTGGCACCCATAAACGCCAGACCCCAGGGGCTGGATCATAGCATTTAACTTCACAGACACACAGGACAGAGTGAGCTTATGCAGGGAGATTTTTAAGAAAAAAATTAATAAAAGGCTGTGAACATCATGAGATTCAGCAAAGCCAAGTGAAAGGTCCTACATGTGGGTCGGGTCAATCAGTGGTTTAATGTGTAGAATCATAGAATGTTCTGAGTCTGAAGAGACTCACAATGATCATTGAATCCAACTCCTCTCTGAGAGCTTTGGTCAAATGCTTCTTGAATATTGTCAGGCTTGGCACTCACTTTTCCATTTGTCTAACCCACAGCTGACCCTACACTTCCTTCTCCAGACTCTGTCCCACCTACCTTCCCCCCAGAGCCCCTCCTGGCACAGAGGAGGGTTTTCCTGATACTGACTCGTGGGAAGAATGAGCCCTTGGAAAAAGGCAGCAGTGCTCTCGGCAGTCGTGCTTAGCTCAGAGGAAATTCAGCTCCCTATGGTCATCCCAACAGGGAAACGACCCTTTAGAGAGCAGGAAGGAATCTCCTGGGAAAGCTGCACTGCTTGCACACCCTTCCCAGGGCCCAGTGTATTTCATGCAGACGCAAGGACCTGCACCCTCCCACTCCAGCCCAGCCCTCTCCCAAACCCCCATTTCTTCCTGAATTCATTAAAAGAGTTGAGTTTTTGCTTGGCAGCGCCTCTCTCTGCCTGTGGTCATTTGCACAGTGGGAGGGAGTGGGTGTTCCCGCAGCCTCTGCCCACCCGACAGGTACCTTAGCTGGGCTGGAGATGCCCCGAGAGGATGGGGAGATGGGGCATCTCTCCAGGTGGCGGGTGCCAGTGGGTGATACCACCTTGATTGGCATCAACGCCAGCAGGATGGGAACCTCCATCACTGCCCCACTACCAACATCACTATCATTGCCTAGCACCAGCACCACTGCCCTTGAGCTGGATCCGGCCACGGAAAGGAGCTGCGGCCACCCTGGGAGGCCAGGCTGGGACTGGCTGAGAGCTCGCACGCAGCCCTCAGCGGGCAGAACTGGCCAGGGCTCACGTGCCCAGATCCTATACCTGGCAGGGCGCTCACTGCCCAGGTCACTCCAGCCCCTCTACAGCCTCATCTCTTGCTGTCTGGGCGTTATCTGGAAAAACCCTCTGCCCACGGGAGAGCCCTGAGCCAGAGGCACAAAAGTCCACAGCCTTCCCATGCCAACTGAGGCGAGAGGATGCAAAGTACAGAATTGCAGATGTATCCTTTCTCCTTCATCGACAGCTCTGAGCCTCCCAGAAGCCAAGTCCTTCTTCCCAGGGCCAGGCTGTCCTTGTGTTTCTTTACTGCAGCATGAACAGGAGTTAAGTGTCCAGGAAAAAAGCACTGCCTCATCCCATTACAGCATTTCAATATCTACAAACCAAGGTAGTGCACTTTCAAACTATAAAGACCGGTTGATTAAATCGAGAATGGAATTCTCATCACACGTCCTATGGGTCCCTCCAGCCTGGGCCCCAAAAAGCCAGTGACAAGGTGATGGAGAGCCAGCAAAAGATGCCACCTAGGGAGGCTCTGTCTCCCCTAATGATTAGATTTGCTGCTGCAGATCAGAAATCGCCCCTGTACCGCTCAGGGCATTCCAGCATCCCTCTGCAAGGACAGTAACGATCCAGCCACGAAGCTAAGGGACCCCCTGAATCCCAGCTGCCACATACACTGTGCCATCTTCCACCACATTCCGTCAATGAACAGCGTTCAGGGCTCCTGCAGCTCACCACGGCTTCGATAAGCGTGCTCCGACTCAGGGCTCACCAGGGGAGCTTCTCAGCACTTCAACTTTGCTTCAGGCTTGCTTGGAGCACGAGGCTTCATCCCTCTGCCTTGGCCCCAGCAGAAGGCGGGCAAGGGGCAGGTTTGTGAGTGGTTTGATGGAAAAGAGCTTGGTCACCTACCAGAGATTAAAACCCAACCAAAGAAAGAGACCAGAGAAACTCTGTTAGAGAGGAGCAGAAAGAAACATCAGGGCTGACCTCTGTTTAACTGGGGGGGTTTGGGATTCTGGAGACTGGAGCTCCCAGAGGACTCAGCTCTCCAAATGGAAACATCCTTTAACTTCAGATCCTGATCCTGACAGGAATATTACAGACTGCCCCACCTCTGTTTTGCAGTTACCTTGAGCGTTTGCTTGTCCCTGTCCAGTTCTCTTCTGTGATCCCAAAGTCTGTTGTAATCTGACAGCGCTACAAACAGGCAGCCAAACCCCTCTTCCCTCAGAGATGGGAAACTGCAGTCACAGACTACGCAGGCACCAGGAGAAGCCTTCGGGTCTGGGATAGGATTAAAAAGGGAGGACTTGCGAGCATCTGTTTTCCACAAGATGACCCCATCCTCCTGATCTGGGTCACGTAAGGGAACTTTGTTCTGGCAGCCAATAGAGAAAATGGCAGTGTGACCACAAACCCATCCAGGCTGGGGGGAGGGACTCCAGCTCCCAACATGCCTTGAGGGAGGAAACCAGCCCCCAACATGCCTTGAGGGAGGAAACCAGCTCCCAGCATTCTTTGGGGAGGGGATCTGAAGCTGTCACCGTGCTTTGGGGAGTGTTATAAATTTAGCCCAGTAAAAGATAGGAATTGGTCCAATTAGGTCGAATCAGAATTTATTAGCAAGAAGACAGACAGGCAAATACAGCGCTGGGCGACTGGGGAAGCCCTTCGCTTCTCCACAGTGCGCCCTCACCCCAGCAGACCTCGACTTTTATAGGCTCGCGTGTCTCTCCTTGTTGCTAGGCCTTCTCCTTTACTTCCTCAGTAGACATTGGCTGTCTCGAAGTCACAGGACGTTCCTCTGTGCATGTCTCTCCTTGTTGCCAGGCCCTCTCCTTCACCTCCTCAGCAGATATTGGTTATCTCGAAGTCACATGATGTTCTTCTTCTTTTTTGTGGTTTTCCTCCCCTCCAAAGCCCTGGTTGGAGTCGATGATCCAGTGGGTCTCTTCCAACCTGGTTATACTATGATTCTATGATTCTAAAACATCATGTTTACCTTTAACTTAAATGCTGCACAAAGCGGGGTCCATTACTTAGAGCAAATACAAAACGCTATTTACAAGGGTCAATGAACAAACTATTTCAAAGGTTCATCACACCTTCGCAGGAGTCAATGAACAAACTTTCTCTTGAAGTTTATCAGAGGGAGAGAGTCTGATTCTGTCACCGTGCTTTGGGGAAAGGGTCTGAAGCTGCCCAGGGAGGTGGTTGAGTCACCTTCCCTGGAGGTGTTTAAGGGACAGGTGGACGAGGTGGTGAGGGGCATGGGTTCGTGTTTGATAGGAATGCTTGGACTCGATGATCCGGTGGATCTTTTCCAGCCTGGTGATTCTATGATTCTGTGATTCTACAAACTCTGCCGAGGTCTCTGTGGTGCCGGGAAGCAGAGCGGCAGGTGCCTAAGCGACAAATGTCAGCGTTAGCAGGTGGCAAGGGGTGCCCTGGGGTAGTGAAGTGACAGCCTGGCAAGTTGCTGCTTCAGCTCCCCAGAGAAGATCCCTTTGGCTGGTTCGCTTTAGCCCTTCTACCAAGGGCCTGACTTTGGAAGACAATGTTCACACAGGCGGGTGTGGGGGCATTCTGCAGGCTGCCTGATGTCCCTGTCCAGGCAAGAAAAGGATTGCCAGCTGAGTCCTGCCAGAGTTTCTTCCACACTCCTGAGACAGAGTCTGCAGATATCCCTCTGGTGCACCACTGCCTTCCGCGGCAGGAGGCTTTGCTTTTCAAACCTGTCTTTCTGCAGGTGTTTGCTAGGTATGTCTGTGATGAAGCACGTGCCTAACGCATTCCAGTTCTACGTGTAACGTCTTCTTCTGGGGGAAAAGGCAAACCCACAGAATGCCATGAGAGATGGAATGCTGGAAAGAGGCACAGCAGCTACTCGGATCCATCAGGAAGTACCCTCCTCCGCGAGACATGCTGTCCGGGGTTTGTGGATCTGCTATACCTCTGCCTGATGCGATGCCACCAGCGTGCCTGCTCCCGCTGCTTTCTGGAGGATGAGTGGAGAGGTTTAAGGTGGTGTAAGGTGCCAGAGCCTTCTGGCAGCCTGTGCCTGCAACCGCTCTCTCTACTTAGCCGTAAACCATCCCTTGTCAGAAATGTTCCCCAAGGGAAGGGGCAGTAAGCCGTGCTTCTCGCTGCCTTTGTGCTTTCTGACTCTGTCCTCACAGGTGCCCATTTCCTTTTACCGGCTGAAGCTCTGCCACCCCTGGGCTCTTGCACTTCATGTCCACCATAAAAGCATGTTTTCTGTCATCAGACTGACCCTTGGTCTCCCGCGCTTCATGGCCACAATAAAAGCACATTTTCTGTCTTCTGAGTGTGTCTGCCCTCCCTGCCCTCCTCTCCCAGGCAGGTCTGGTGGCCCTCATGAAAAGACACTGCCCTGAAGCGAGAGACGCAAACAGCCAGTGCTAGGCAACAGCCTGAGCAAGAGCCCAGATGTTTTTTCTTTTTTTCTTTGACATGCAGAAACAGAAAATGCATAAGGAATTTGCTTTATAAAAAAATCTTTTAGGTTCTTCTATTTGGGAGCTGACTGGGAGAGATTTTATCTTTAAATGTACGTATGCACCAGATGCTTTCCTGCGCATTATGTGCAGAGGAGATGTTGAAGGAGGGCTGGCAACATCGGGCATGAATTACACTTGCTGCACCCCTCCCTCCTGGGGCGCTGCAGTGGGCAGCTCCCACGGAAAACAATATGGCCCAGCACCTTGTCCCCAGTGGCCGGGGCATCGCTGGCTGGAGGCATGTGCCCACCTGCTGAGGGCAACCCCTGGGTGCCTTCACAGCCTAAAATCCCTGGGGACGCAACAAGGACACCCTCTGCTCCCTAAGAGGGGGCAGCAGTGCCCGGGATCTATGGAGGATGACTGGGGTACAGGGGTGGGCTGGGACGTGGAGAGGGCTGGCAGCGTGGAGGTGGGCTGGGGATGTTGAGATGGGCTTGGTCTGTGGAGATGTGGTGATGACTTGGAGATTGGCTGGCATGTAGAGATTGGCTGGGGAAATGGGTCTTTGCTTGGCATGTGGAAATTGGATGGGAAGTAGAGATGGGCATTGGATGTAAAGATGGCCTGGCAGGTAGAGAAGGGATGGGGATGGGGATATGGGCTGGGGATGTGGAGATGGTCTGAGGACATTAAAGTGGACTGGGGAAAGGGAGCTTGGCTGGAGATGTGGATATGAGCTCAGATCCTGTACCTGGACTGGGACGCAGAGATCAGGTGAGGATATGAGATGGGGCAGAGAAGTGGAGATGGGATGAGGACATGGAGATGGGCTGGGGAAGTGGAGTTGAGTTGGGGACGTGGAGATAGGCTGGGGCATAAGGGTGGGGTGGGGACTTGGAAATGGGCTTGGGATATTGTGATCTTTCCATCATCTTCCAACAGTCCTGGAAGACTGGGGAAGTCCCACTGGACTGGAGGCTGGCTGATGTTGTGCCCATCTACAAAAAGGGCCGCAGGGAGGACCCAGGAAACTACAGGCCTGTCAGTCTGACCTCAGTGCCAGGGAAAGTCATGGAACAGGTGATCTTGAGTGCTATCATGAAGCACATGCAAGAGAACCGGGTGATCAGGCCCAGTCAACATGGGTTCACAAAAGGCAGGTCTTGCCAGACTAACCTGATCGCCTTCTATGACAAAGTGACCCGGCTACTGGATGAGGGAAAGGCTGTGGATGTGGTCTTCCTGGACTTCAGCAAAGCCTTTGACACAGTTTCTCACAGCGTTCTGCTTGAGAAACTGTCAGCCTCTGGGCTGGACAGGCGCACACTCTCCTGGGTGGAAAACTGGTTGGATGGCCGGGCCCAGAGAGTGGTGGTAAATGGTGTGAAATCCAGCTGGAGGCCAGTGACAAGTGGGGTTCCCCAGGGCTCAGTGCTGGGTCCAGCCCTGTTCAATGTCTTCATCAATGATCTGGATGAAGGCATCGAGTGCACCCTGAGCAAGTTTGCGGACGACACTAAGCTGGGTGGAAGTGTCGATCTGCTGGAGGGTCGGGAGGCTCTGCAAAGGGATCTGAACAGGCCGGACCGCTGGGCAGAGTCCAATGGCATGAGGTTTAACAAGGCCAAATGCCGGGTCCTGCACTTGGGGCACAACAACCCTATGCAGTGCTACAGACTGGGAGAAGTCTGTCTAGAAAGCTGCCTGGAGGAGAGGGACCTGGGGGTGTTGGTTGACAGCCGACTGAATATGAGGCAGCAGTGTGCCCAGGTGGCCAAGAAGGCCAATGGCATCTTGGCTTGTATCAGAAACGGCGTGACCAGCAGGTCCAGGGAGGTTATCCTCCCTCTGTACTCGGCACTGGTGAGACCGCTCCTCGAATACTGTGTTCAGTTCTGGGCCCCTCACAATAAGAAGGATGTTGAGGCTCTGGAGAGAGTCCAGAGAAGAGCAACAAAGCTGGTGAAAGGGCTGGAGAACAGGCCTTATGAGGAGCGGCTGAGAGAGCTGGGGGTGTTTAGCCTGGAGAAGAGGAGGCTGAGGGGTGACCTCATTGCTCTCTACAACTACCTGAAAGGAGGTTGTAGAGAGGAGGGTGCTGGCCTCTTCTCCCAAGTGACAGGGGACAGGACGAGAGGGAATGGCCTCAAGCTCCGCCAGGGGAGGTTTAGGCTAGACGTTAGGAAAAAATTCTTTACAGAAAGGGTCATTGGGCACTGGAACAGGCTGCCCAGGGAGGTGGTTGAGTCACCTTCCCTGGAGGTGTTTAAGGCACGGGTGGACGAGGTGCTGAGGGATATGGTTTAGTGTTTGGTAGGAATGGTTGGACTCGATGATCCGGTGGGTCTCTTCCAACCTGGTTATTCTGTGATTCTGTGATTCTGTGAAATAGCAGTGAGGGCACATTTGTGAAAGTCTTGGCTCCTATCCAGGCTGCAAATGAGCATGAGATCAGTGGAACGAGATGTTATTTTTCCCAGTTTGGTGTGCTCACCCCTGCTAGCAGGTATGAGGTTCAGTTCACATCCATTTAATTAAGGTACTTATGTTATACTAGTGGGGAAGGAAAGTTGTTTTCAGGTCAGAAAGAATTTATTAAGAACAAGAAAATCAAGTTACCAAGTAAGATGGGCTAAATCAAAAGCTTTTATTGAAGCCTCTGTACATAAGGAGTGTGGGTAATGATGAACTTGAATCTTAACCATCTCCTGGCTTTCTATTTGCAGGAAACAAGTTGTATGTGACTTTGACACTGGTTTTTTTGCTATATGAGGTTTTAATATAGAAAGGGAAAGGTACTAACAAGGTACTTTGCAGGTCAAGTGGTTCCAGCTGGGGCAAATGGATCACATTTGAAAACCCTAAATCCAGTATTACAGACTTTGAACACCCCGTGAAGAGACCTCAGTTGTCACATAGGTGTCCTTCTGGGTTGGTTGCTCTAGTGGTCTGCACGGCAGGGACCAAGGACATTGGCCTGGACGTGTGCCTTTGAAGCACCAGACAAAGCTCAGTATGCCACTCTTCTGGAGATGTATTTAAGTTTTGCTTGTAGTGAACCTCGAACCTATTAAGCTAACATCAGGTTTTGAATTGCCTTGGTTGAGCTGGTACAGACCTCTGTGTGTGTTTACACTCATAAATCAATTGAAACACTGTGGGAACATTCTACAGAGAACAAGGCCCAGATGCTGTGAGATTGTTTAATACTGAACAACTATAACAAGGCCTTGAAACAGAGAGCCAAACGATAAACAGGGGCCAGCTGGGAGGAATGCAGCAGCTAGTTCAGTGGGAACAAGCACCAGCTGAAAGAAAAATAATTAAAGAGAACTATCAACATAGTTAATTTTAGTGTAACTTGGTTTCTTAGCATGTGCAGTAGTTTAGTCAATAATATGTTAGTAATAGCCTTATGGACATCTACCTTTAACCAGGAATACACTGTGGATACCCTCGTGGGCACCCAGTTATGTAACCGAAAAGGGTTTATAAAGAAATAGCTAAGCTCAATAAAGTGAACACTCACTCATCATATTGATCTCTGTGTTTGATTCCGTGATGCTCCCATCAACAAAATGCAAGCTGCATCATCTTAGTGAAATCCGCAGGAAAGCAACGCAGTATTGCCCCCACCCCTCCCAGCACTTCACCAGCCTTCCCCTTAAACAAAAACAAGACCAAGAGGAAACAATTCTTGGTGACCCTTTGCAGATTCCCTGGGATGTGGCGCGTTGCTCCAGCACTGGCCGTTCGGTTGTGCTGCAGCTGCTCACGCATTCCCTGAATGTGGACTCAGGATGGAGAAGAGCTGGTGGCAGCAGCTGGTGAGGGGTCCTGTCTATGCCTCTCTGCCTCCAGCTCAAGCTTCCTCAGCAGAGAAACAGGACCTGCTGCTGTGGGGCTGCTGTGGGTCTCCTGTTGGTCCTCCAAAGCATCCCTCACCTTGTTTTCTTCCCATCTTGTTTTAAGAGACCACAGGGTGTTAATTGCTTCTTCTCAGATGTGACCGTGTCAGCTTTGCCTTGGGCAGAGCCAAGTGTGGATTACCTTTCTTCTCTGAATCCTAGTGCTTTCACTTCAAGTCTCTTGTAAATCCAGTTTTGATTCAGTGATTTTTGTCCTTATGGGATCTTTCTGGATGGAAAGAGGGAAAACAAGCCTTTCTTCTCTCTGCTATGCTCCGTTAACTTAAACCTCCCTGCATGGAGTTCTCTCAGTCCCCTTTGCAGACTGTGTGATTTCCTATGGCTCCTAGAAGGGAGAAGCAAATGCTTCAAAATTCAGACTACAGTGTGATCAGTCCTGGAGAGAAGAGAGAAAGGACGATTGTTTGCTCCTGCTCCCATCTGCAGAGACTCCATGTGGCTAACCAGAGCAATGGGGACCCTAGATTTTTGGTTTAGTTGGTTTTCAGGTTGTTTTTTTTATTCTTAGAGTTGTATCAGCCAAGGCAGTCTGGGAAGAACAAACACAGCCACAACAAATTATTAAACCTTTAAACCGTGATTTAAACCTTTAAACTTACTCCTCTGCCTGCCTCCAAGAGCCTGGCAGAGCCCGGGGTGCAACTCTGCTGAATGCTGGTGTGCGCAGGGAGAAGACAAGAGCAAGAGGAGTCTGTGAAAGGCATCATTGTGCACTCCTCTTGCTCAACTAGGAAAGGAGTACAAGGAGAGGAAATTTCTTATTGCAAGCTTCTGTGTAAGTAGTGGCTCAGCAGGGAGGAATCCTAGTGTCGAACAGCACTGCAGTTTGTTATTTTGCGGGTATATTATTTGTCAAGAGCTTTTTTTTTTTTGTTCCTCTGTTAATCCTAATTACATAAATAATAACTGTGGAAAAGGACATCAAGTACACAGTAATCTTGCATTCACCTAGGTCTCTAGGGCTGGAATTCCTACAGCTGTTAAGCAGCTGCAATGTCTCCTCAGTTCTTGTGGTGCTCAGCTATGGGATGGGATAATGATAATTTAATAATGCACATAAGCCTATACTGACATGGCTTTGCAGCTCCTGTTCTCCTGCCTTATAAAAATACAGGGAAACAATCACATAGAGAAAGAAGAAACGGCTCATATGATGTGTGCAGCTTGTATATTCTTCAGAAAGCATTCAAAAAATCGTGCAACGCAAGGAAAGGAGAAAGGCTTGTAGCACAGATACAAAGATTGAATTGTATTAATTCTCAGACAGAAATTTGGCAAATTGGGCAGATGAACATGGACACGAGCTGGAGGAATCTCTGCAGAAAGTGGCAGCATCTCCAGCAGCGAGAACATGGAAGGGTCGAAGAGCTGAAGGAAAGATGAGTTCACTTTGCCAAGTACTTGAAATATCAGCCACGTTGGTAGCAATACTGAAGGAGAGCTGCTGTGAACTGCAAAGGAAATCTTCTGCCTTTCAGCAGTGTTAAATACGCAACTGGAATTAATAGAGGATGGATGTTATATTGTTTAGAAGGAAAAATAAACAGACTTGTTTTCAGATGTGGGACTGTTGAAAAATCCTCATCCAGACTGAAATGCACTTTCATCTTTATTATTCCAAACTACCTGGGATACCCCTGACAGCACTTGCTTGAGCAAATTTCTGATTGCATCCTCTCTTTAACCATTTCTGTATCATGTAAGAAAGTCTCCTAGTCAGTAGGTTGTATTTCCCTAGCTTAATCGGCTCCTGATTTGAAGAAGTTCTTGCAGCTCCTCCTAATCTTTAGGTACTGCCAATACAGGCTTTTAAGCAATAGTTTCACTTACACAGTTCTGACCCTAAGCAGTATCTCCTGATGATTAACACTTTTCTATAGAGCAGCAGTAGAACGGTTTATTAGCACCATGGGGATTTATTAGCACCATGAGATCTGTGCATTCCCCAGTTCCTAATCACATGTGACTTAGGAGGTTCTTCCGTCTGCAGTTTTTCACAGACAAAATTTCATATAATCCCAGTGGAGAATAAGTAGAGGGGAAAATCACATTCCAAAGGCTGCTTTCAGTAGTGTTTTGCACTTCTCTTCAGTTTGCGAAAATATACAATATTGCTTTGATGGTTGAAAGGACTCCACGCTTTTCTGCTTTTGATATAAAATCAGGGGTCCAAATTTAGAACATTTTTTTCCCCCGTGTGTTCTCAGTTTTATAACAAGCAGGAGTTTAGGGCTTTAGTGTTATTACTTGCATAGTATTTCATCTTGCCCTCTACCTAGACTTTTCCATTCCCTAGGAACTGAGAATGATAGAATCATAGAATCACCCGGTTGGAAAAGACCCACAGGATCATCAAATCCAACCACTCCTATCAATCACTAAACCACGTCCCTCAGTGCCGAGTCCACCATAAGGCCTGTTCTCCAGCCCCTTCAGCAGCCTCGTTGCTCTTCTCTGGACTCGCTCCAGAGCCTCAACATCCTTCTTGTGGTGAGGGGCCCAGAACTGAACACAGCATTCCAGGAGCGGTCTCACCAGTGCTGAGTCCAGAGGGAGAAGAACCTCCCTGGACCTGCTGGTCACGCCGTTTCTGATCCAAGCCAAGATGCCATTGGCCTTCTTGGCCACCTGGGCCACTGCTGGCTCATGTTCAGTCGCTGTCAACCAACACCCCCAGGTCCTTCTCCTCCAGGCAGTTTCCAGCCAGACTTCTCCTAGTCTGGAGCTGCTCAGGGTTGTTGTGCCCCAAGTGCAGGACCCAGTATTTAGCCTTGACAAACCTCATGCCGTCGGTCTCAGCCCAGTGGTCCAGCCTGTTCGGATCCCTTTGGAGCCTCCCGACCCTCCAGCAGATCCACGCTTCCACCCAGCTTAGTGTCGTCTGCAAACTTGCTAAGGGTGCACTCGATGCCTTCATCCAGGTCATTGATAAAGACATTGAACAGGGCTGGACCCAGCACTGAGCCCTGGGGACACCACTTGTCACTGGCCTCCAGCTGGAGTTAACTCCATCTCCCACCACTCTCTGGGCCCTCCATCCAACCAGTGTTCCACCCAGGAGAGCGTGCGCCTGTCCAGGCCAGAGGCTGACAGCTTCCTAAGCAGAATGCTGTGGGAAACTGTGTCATGGGCTCTACTGAAAAGTAAAAAATATATAAGAAAAGCTTTAGAAAGTCTGTAGATGTAGGAATCAGTGATAGCAAGGTTGACCTGTTGGATACTTTTGACTTGGGGTTCTTGAACTGACCTTGGGTTGTAAGAGTGGGAAGCTGAACAAAGAGGTGAACATCAGAGATGCAAATCAGGGTGGAGACAGCGCTTACAGGCAGCGTGTGGGGTTTTGGAGGACAGCCAACCAAATGTTGCTGCTGGTGATTGTGAGCGCGTGGACAATAGGCCTGGGCCAATGAGGACAGATGAGCAAAGGTATATAAACCTGTAAGTTCCAACAATAAAAGTCTCCACTTTTACATCTATCTGGAGTCCGTCTCAGCGTTTCATTCCCACAAAATGGTGACCCTGATTTGATGGGGTATTCAACGCGATCAGCGTCCAGCAGGAATCTCAGCTCCGACAGGGTCATCGGCAGGACCGACTGACTCCTCACACGTTCCTGGGCATCACCGTCAAGACGACAAGTGAGGAGCTGAGTAATCATGGGGCAGGGTGCATCAACAGAGCAAGAGGCAATAGTTAAGTTACTGCTCCCAATTCCTTCGAAGAGGAATCAAATATGATGAGACTAATATACACATTTTGCTGAAATGGCTTCGTAACAATGGAGCCCCGTTGGATGGTGCCCTAGTATTCCGACCAAAAACATGGACAGAAACGGGCAATTTAATCTGGGAGGCGGCTTCTTGTGGTGATGCTAATGCTACCTCTATGATGATGACTTGGCGTTTAGTTAAGGACACAATTGCTGCTTGGGATGCCAAAAAGGCTGCAAGCGATTCCAACTCTAACGACGTATCAGGGACAGAACAACCTTTAATTGATCTAACTGAACAGACGCCGTGTGTCACCTGTGCTTGTGCCCCCTAATTTTAGCCCCTCAGAGTCGACACCCAAAAATCCTGCCCGTAACTGGGAGAAGATAAAGCGTGATGCATTAGCAGATGGCCATGCTCTTCCCTCTGCATTCCCAGTTATCGTACGCCAGAATGCACCCAATGAGTGGACTCCTTTTAACTGGGATGTGATAAAGGAGCTGAGGAAAACTGTTACCACGTGGGGACTCACCTCTCCCTACGCTCAATCCCTTTTGGAGAATGTACTGTCAGGCAATACAATTACACCTTTTGACTGTAAACAGCTCGCTACAATGATCCTGACACCTGCACAAAAATTATTACGGCAACAAAAGTGGGGAGTGTTTTGTGAAGCGGCAGCCTTGCAAAACCTCGACCGGCCAAGCACCTCTGCTGCAGAGCTGGCTCTGGCTCGGGGTGCAGGCCGGGCCCGCAGGCGGCGCCGGACCCGCTGCCGCTTGGCAAGAACTACACCATGCAAGTGAACAAAACACTGCAGACCGTCCTCACCCGGCTCTTCCCTGGATATGGCAATGGACTGTGACTCCGTAAAGCACTTCTAATTTTCTTTTGTTCAAACTTAACGTGGGAAACAGAGCAACCTGTATGGATGGACCAATGGCCCATATCAACAGAAAAATTAGCCGCCCTAGAACAGTTGATAGCAGAACAAGAAGAACAAGGACACATTATCCCTTCAACCAGCCCTTGGAACACACCTGTGTTTGTAATCAAAAAGAAATCAGGCAAGTGGAGGCTCATACACGACCTCCGAGCAATCAACAATATTTTGGAAGATATGGGACCACTTCAGCCTGGTCTTCCATCACCGATAATGATACCAAAACAATGGGACATAATTATTCTTGATTTAAAGGACTGTTTTTTTCACTATTCCATTACATCCAAAGGATAGTAAAAGATTTGCATTTTCAACAATCAATAGAAGTCGACCACAGCGCCGTTATCAATGGACTGTGCTGCCACAAGGAATGAAAAACTCTCCAACCATCTGTCGAGCATACGTGGCACTAGCTCTGCAACCTTTTCAACAAAAATATCCGCAATTAATATGTTACCATTACATGGATGACATCCTCATTGCAGGGCAAGATATAGAAACACTCATGGCCAGTATGCATGATCTTAGAGCCTTTTGGCAAAACCGAGGATTGCAAATTGCACCAGAAAAAATCCAAACAATGGCACCCTGGAAATATCTCAGAAATGTTATTTTTGACCATTCTGTCCAACCACAGCAAGTTCAGCTGAACAAAAATGTCAAGACTCTAAATGATGTTCAGCAACTTGTCGGGAACATCAACTGGATACGTACTACAGTAGGAATTTCAAATGAGTTAATGCAACCTTTATTTGAATTATTATAAGGATCTACAGAACTTACAGCACCACAAGAGCTGACAGCCGAAGCGCATAAAGCAATTGAACAACTTATCTCCCAGTGACAAGTTTATCGATACGACCCTAATTTACCATTTAACATATATTTATGTAATCAACCCTCACAACCAATAGCTATTATTGGTCAGTGGGATCAACATCGATCGGACCCTCTTCGAATAATTGAATGGATCTTTTTACCACACCAACCACACAAAACTTTAGTCACTCACATAGACATGTTTGCTCTTTTAATAAAAAAGGGATGAACTCGACTTATGGAACTCAGTGCACAAAGCCCAGCAACAATATATTTGCCAATAACAACAGATTATTTGCAATGGAGCATTCAAAACAGCTTTGAATTACAGGCATCGCTAGAAGATTTTATCGGACAAGTAAACAACCATTTACCCTCTCATAAATTATTTACCTTTTGTCAACAAATCGAGATTTTTGAAAAACCGTTGTGTCAAGACCAGCCAGTCCAAGGCTTAACTGTCTTTACAGATGGTTCAGGGAAAACAGGCCAGGCAGTGGTTACTTGGTATAGTGATAACACCTGGCATGAAAAAATGACTACAACTGAAGGATGACCACAACTGGCAGAATTGGCAGCTGTCATTTTAGCTTTTGAAACGTGGCAACAGATACCACTTAATGTGGTATCAGATTCTATTTATGTTGTTGGTTTAGTTCGACGAATGGAAAGAGCATATCTGAAACATGTATTATCTGAATCATTGCTTTTGTTGTTAAAACATTTGTGGCTTTTGTTGAGCTGTAGGAAACATGTTTATTGTATTTTACATACTCGCAGTCATACCTCACTGCCAGGATTTGCTGCAGAAGGAAACATGAGAGCAGATAAATTAGCAAATGTAATTGGAATATCCACAACTACACCACTGCCCAATTCAATTGAGCAAGCAAAACTCTCTCATGATTTTTTCCACCAGTCAGCTAAGGCTTTACACAAACAATTTAATTTAACTCATAAAGCAGCAAAACAAATTGTCCAGTCCTGTGCAGATTGTCAACCTTTTCAATCTCACTCTCATTCTGCAACAAACCCTCAAGGTATTCAAGCATGAGAACTATGGCAAACGGATGTGACACATGTAACAATGTTTGGGAGACTGAAATATGTTCACGTCTCCATTGACACATACTCAGCTATGATGTGGGCAACCGCAAATGCAGGCAAAAAAGGTTGCCATGTACAAGCCCATTTTCGTGCTGCCTTTGCAGCTGGATGTTCAAGCTTAAAATACAATTGTATAAAATAAATTGAGTCCTCTTATTGAAAAATGGCATAATTATGGCTTTTTAGAGCAGGACAAAATACACTATTCTAAAAAATAACAAGCATGACAAGCAAGAAGTGAGAGGGAAAAACTGTAACTGGACAACACTTAAAGGAATGCTGACTAAACCATCAGCAAGAGATTTTTTTTTTTTTTTGTCTTAAGTACTGTGGTTTCAACACGTGATACAAAACCCTGCACAGAACAAAAGAAACGAGGAAGACAGCAAGGAAGAGAAGAACTCACCAGGAGAGTAGAGGGGAAAAATAAAAAGAAGGAAAGGTGAAATAATAGCTGAGCATTATTATCCAGGAATTGAATACATTTCCCAACGTTCTCTTGAAGACTCTGATTAAGGCTTTGTTGTATGTTAGATTTATGCTTGAACAGTGCTTATGGTGGGATTTCATGAAGCACATATGCCCTACAGCTCAGTTATCAGCCTACAAGTGCTTTCCTATTTAAACTTATTGAACTAGAGTATAGAGCACAGTAACTTGGGAAGTAAAGTGTCCAGGTGTTTTGTTTAACTTGCATCTGTTGGTGTTCCCTTTCAAGATTTAATTTGGGGGCTGGAAATATTTTAACTATTACCTGATTTGATCTTTAAGATCTATGCAGGCAAGAAGAGAAAGAAGTTCTTCTGTTTTTTTCCCTTTACTGTTCTGGAAGTGATTAGAAATACTGTGTTTATGAAGTGCATGGACATTTCAAAATCAAGGCAGGACAGTATGTTACCATGTAGTTCCAAAAGTATATGCTTATCACACTTCTGTTATTCATCCTCCAAGTTGCAGTCTCAGATCATCTTGTCTAGTTCTCTTGCTTTGGCTTTTTATACCTTGCAGGGACTTAAATCGTGAGCTCAGAAGTGCTGGTTCAACCTGAGGGTGAGGGAGCAGTAAGTCAGTACTGGGAATTGGAAAGGCTACAATTCCTCAAATATTTTGTATACATTTAGTTCATAGCTTCACTCAAAGACATATTCAAAGCCTTGAAGAAATAGGCAAGAGAGACCAGGTCTTCAGTGATGTTTCAGCACCTAATCCTACAGGAATATAATGAGAATGTTGGTCCCTATTTTTAATGTTATGTGTTGAGCTCTAAGTCACTCAGAAAGGTTTTTAACATGGAAAGACATTCTTTGTGTTTTAAGTGCCAGATGTACAGAATTTCTCAGCAGTCTTTTGCTTTTCTCAGCAAAAAAAATACGATATTCATTGAGTATGGCTGTCTGCCCATCTACATATATTTGTTCCTCCTCTAAGTTATAGAAAAATATTATTTACTGTGTTGTTTGTAAAATGTAAGAGCTAACATGCCAGAAGCTTTTCATGCCAGAATTTTCAACAATTTCTTTGTTCAACAGTAGTTTAATCAGAAAATGTATGCCTTATTAAATAGGTTTTTCTTCTTTTCTTTTCCCAATAAAGTCAAATGATAGTGTTCAATTTTCAGTTTATCAGTTCTCGAAGAAAATTTTTGATCATGTTACCTTTTTTTTTTTAAGGCAAGAAGTACCAGCTTCCATTTGATCAGCTTGCTTGTGCTGCTTCCAGAATGATGCAGGAGAAAGGAGACTGTATGTGTGTGAATGACAAAGGAGAACAGAGAACAGCTATAGAGGGAAAAATTTAAAGCCATGTAAATCAACTAGAATTTGTAATAGTACATAAACTGGTAATATGCGCTTTCCCTTGCCATAGATAACAGTTAATTGTTACTATTCTTGCAAGTTCAGAAGTCTGCAATAGAGATATTGCAGATATACAATACCAGCTGTGGAGGTTGTTCCATCTATTTGTCTCTGCCAAACAATACTCCACATCTCTTAAGCCAATTTTGATCATGATATTATCAAAAACATATGAAAATGTTTTGAAATATATTATTTTAAAACTCAGATGGCACAGGAAATTGAAGGATGCTACGTGAAACAAGAAAACTGCATCCGGGCTTCTTCATAAAATATACATTTGAGACGTTATTCAGAGCTTCTAAGAAAAAATGATTACGGAAAGCAAGTCAAGCTTACAGGCCTTTTCTGATACAATTAGTTACACAATATAATTAGAACAGAGATACTAACTTTGATAAGCTGATACTGTATAAACCCAGTTTCTGTTCCCATGTTTGTCACCACCCCCTCAAAAAAAAAAATAAAAATCTGAGCTTCTGTCTCTGCCTGTTCTTCCTCTCTGCCTGGCTGCCAGTAATGGAACTAACCCTCAGGTCAGCACTGGGGCCAGGGTTTTACATTGACAGTTCTAGTTCACCTCTTCAAGTCAGTTTACTGTTGGTTTCCTATTATACTATATATCGATGCTATTTTTATGGCTTCCTTCATTTTACTGGTGCTGTGGTATCTGCACTTTTGCCTAAGCATCGTGAAAGGTCAGGGTTAAACTGAATATTATAAAGAAAAATCAGAGAAAATTCTGTAAATAAACTTTAAAGCACTCAAAGACTGATGTTGCTTAATCACAAGCTTAATCACTACCCACAAGAGCACCAGCTTCTCTTGACAGAAAGGATGTTTAATCTTAAGCCTATTCTCAGAATTCATCTTTACCTAAGGAGCTGCTATCAGACTCTTGTATGGTACAACCAAGAGTCCTATATGACTGAAAAGTATCATATCATAGATTAAAAGACTCACAAAGTGCTTTGGTTGGAAGGGACCTTTACAGGTCATCTAGTCCAAGCCCCTGCCGAAGCAGAGACATCTTTATCTAGATCAGGTTGCTCAGAGCCCCATCCAACCTGACCTTGAATATTTCCAAGTATGGGACTTCTACTGCCTCCCTGGGCAACCTGTTCCAGTGTTTCACCACTTTCACTGTAAAAAATTTCAGTCTAAATCTATCCTTCCTTAGTTTAAAACCATTCCCCCTCCTTGTCCTATCACTTCACCCCCTGATAAAGAGCCCGTCCCCATCTTTCCTCCTGTAAGCCCTCTTTAAGTACTTGAAGGCTGCTATAAGGTGTCCCCAGAGCCTTCTCTTCTCCAGGCTGTAATGTGAAACATCAGTATCAATTCCTGTAAAAACAAACAGGCAGTTTACAAAAACACTCATCCAAGATTTGCAGTGTTTCTAGATCAGAAGAGTTTCAGATTTCCTGGACGAACCTCAGAAACACAATTCTGTGTTTCTACATCACTGGACTTCTTGATTTAATCCACTTTAGCAGAGACCTTTACGAAGCAGTAGACAGTTATTAAAGTAATCGGGTCCAGAGAACGGTCCCAGTTTTGAGAGTGTCCAAATCCCCCAAATCACCATCTCCCTCTGCAGGAGCTACAGCCACACTAAAGGACCAAATCCTTATTTATATGCAATAAGACATTTTAAAGGTCTGGACACAGTGAAAACTACTTGATCAATTAAGATTTAAAATTAAGCAGTTACTAGGTCTCTGAAATTGTCACAAAATTGCATGTTAATTTTTAAAACTAGTGTTAAAAAAGATCAGTCATCATGTAGTGGACATGACAGAAGCTATTTAAGTTAGCTTTTCTTTTTATTTATAACAGATGTAGAAACCACTCTGGACATTACAAAGAAGTTAATCTTCTTCTATTAAATGTTAAATGTGTAGTTAGAATTTATGTCAAAATATGCTGTGGTGTTCTATTTTGAAACACAAGCTAAATTTACTCTGATTTGAGCTAACGCACATGCCTGAAAATCCTTTGAATACAAAAAAGTGTAGAACTTGGTTTAAGACATTCCCTCAGATTGGTTACAGGTTTCATTGGTTTATTTTTTCCATTTGTTTTAATTGTTACTATTTGCCTATTATTGCTGCAGATATTGACTTAGAAGTCCCAGAGAGTAAAATTATTTGGTTATTGCAGACTTCCTTCTGACTGTTAACACACACTGTTATGTAACTTTTACTGATTAGTGAGACAGTAATAACTCTGTCTACTAAAAGGGCATGGGGAGCTTGAATTCATCTACCAAGTGTCACAAGAACCCATATCATTTTTACTCAGATTGTGATCTATGTCATTTAATCTTACCACGGTTTCATCTACCCCTCCAAGTTATATTAGAATCCTACCGATGATCAGGAAAAGGAAAAATAAACCAACCCACAATACAATACCTGAGACAATGGGCTAACTCTGCAAATGAACCTGGACTACCAGTTGACCTTCATTATTACGGCCACATTCACTTTGGTCTTCCTCCCATCCAGATTATTCTCATGGCTTGTTTAAGCTCAGGGGTTTGAGTTGTGCTGAAGGTGAAGGTCATACCTAGCCTTGTCCTTTGCTGTCCTGACTTGATGACTAGTTTTCCTAGAGGAACTTCAGCCCTATCTTGTAGTCATGTCCTGAGCCCCGACTCCTGCTGCTCCTGACTGGTATCACTTGGTGGGCACTGGATTTATTGCATTACCTCACATGTGAGGGACTGTCAGTGGACCCTAAGAGTGACTCACCTGTGTCCCCTGGTGTTTTGGGATTGTGTCCTGCTTGCTGGGGTGACTGCCCTGCTGTGTCACCCTTGGGTCCCAGCTCATCCTCTCTCTCAGAATAAGCCTGCTCTTGCTGACACTGGGTATCTTTCCACCCAGCAAAACCTTCAGCTTTGACCTAGGAACTGAGCACTTAAGGACAGAGTTTACCAAAAGCAGCATGTTCAGTTAGAAGCTCTCCTATGCAGACCATAGGGAATGATTAGGAAAAGAGTCACACAGAAGAATATAGGACTGCCTGTAGAAGTTCAGATTTAGCTTGACTAGATCTTCTGCAAGAGAAAGAGGCTTATTGGAACACAGCAGAGATTGATCCAAGCACACCCCTTTTTCTCAATGACAAGTAATAGAGATGTTCAGAAAAGCATAAAGAAATGGCACAAAAGGATTATTCCTTGTATACATTTCTGCGTGTAATAGATACAGGGACCTACAAGGCAAAGTGACACCAAGTTGCTGCATTTCATAGCCCACAGTGGACATAACCTCTGTAATCTTTTTAATCCATTTAGATGTTTGACCTCTACAATAACCCGTGTTAATGAGTTCTTCTGTTACGTGATGTGCATCCTTCCATTGTGAGCCTGCTGCTTGGATGCTGTCTGCTTCTTGCTGCAGAGAATCAGAAACCAAATCTCAAGAAAAAACAGGAGAAAACGTGAGACAAGAGGAAAGAGGAGCAAAAAGCATGGGTGACAATTCCCAAGCTGCAAGATAGACAAACAGCATTACATATGTCCTCCTGCCCTTCTTATGATTGATATAATCAGGCTCTGTGTTCTAGAAAACATACTGCATGCAGCTTGAGAGCCTAAGTAAGACAAATCTCTGGGGAAGAGTGGGCCAAAGTGACTTGTTTTTTCTTTCCAGCAGTATCCAAGTGACAGAGTTCAAATCTGTATGTGCTTTATTTGTGTGCGAGGTAAACACACAAGCCAGTAAGGGTTCCTGGGGGCAGTCAGCATAAACGCAAGGTACGCCTTCCCATGGCGCATGCTTTTTTTGTAAGAGCAGTAAAACAACAAACAAAGCTGAAAGAAATAACAAGAAATAAAATACTTTGTGTTCTAATCCATCTTGAATGTTTATATCTAGTAAATATATAGTTAAAGTGCCTGAACCATCCAGATTTATTAAATTTTTAAAACATCATCTGTGCAGACCATGTTCCAGGGCAAACAGGTTTTATTATAATACATGACACGTCGCCTGCCTGGCTGCACAGCAGAGCTTTCAAATGGGGCTTTGCAGGCCTTTTTTTCCTGGGAGGAATAGCCCACTTGTCTTGCCGGGGCAGCGGACCTCACATCATGAAACAAACAGGAGCTCCTGTCCCTCGTGCAAGGCCTTACTATTTATTTCTTTGGATGTTTGGTCACTCTGGAAAACATTCACTCTGTTGAAAAAAATTCCCTGTCTGTCCATTTTCTGTTCACAATCAACACATCACTGGCTCTTTTATCTATTTAAACAGCAGCAGGTGGCATTTTGGCAATTTGGCTGTCAGTCCATGCTCACCTGTTGGAAAGTGCTTGTAGTTTTACTTTAAGTGAGACAGATGAAAATTACTGTCAAACAGAAATTAAACATTCTGAACTACTTGAGTAATCAGGTTGTTTAGTGAAGTCAGGAGTCATCCAAAGGGCATAAACAATGTATTTTTTTAATCTAAACCGTATGATTTTTCCCTCTCATCTGAAGAACAGTCTTACTGATACCAAATGCCATTTAGCATGCAAGTAATGGAAATAGAAAGCACATATTCTAGGCATTTTACTTTTACTTTTACGATGTACCTTTGAATATTATCTAGTTGACCAGAAGACTTGAAAAAGCAGACTGTTGTCAGAAAGTGCTTTACTAAATTCTATTTGGTACAAATGATTAGAAAAGTATTTGAAGACATACTTCTTCCCACTTACACCAAAATTCCTTAGTTAAACGCTTAAATCAAAATTACATTTGTCTTTATTTTCAATACTTTTAAAAACATTGCTGTTTCTCTGACAAAATGGAAAATACAGCCTTCATAATAACCTTGTGAATTGCTTACTCAGAGTCCTAATGGTGTGTATGTTCTTCATTTTTATAGGCTGAATTCCTGCTTTAGCTCTGTGTTGCTGTGACATTCAGTACAGGCAGGTCTGCCACGGATCTTTTAAATTATTTCAAGTTTGCAAGGAATAAGAATGTCTTGGATAAATGTTCTGCTGGTATTTAACCTTAAAGGCTATGTTTCTGAGGAAACACCAGTATCCTCCCTTAATATGCACTGCTCTTTTTAGTGGCATAACAAAGAAACTGAAGATAAAACAATAGACAAAATCTGCAGTTTTTATGTGACTTCTCTTCCTTGTCTCTGATTTCACCCACACAAGTCTGTCATAAGCATTATTTTTTTCTTTTAATGAGGCCAAACAGTACTCAGTTTTTTCCTACTGACTTTCAAAAGAAAGCGTATTGTTGCTTCATTTTATATTATTACTTATGTAAATCTTAGTGTAGCCAAAAAAATATACATGAAAATTTATAGCTTCTGGGTAAACCAGTTTTGCAAAATTCTACTTGGCACTTTCTTTAGCCAGTAGTATTTTCTGATAGGAAAACAAAAATAACTTAATGCATTTCATTGCTGCAATCTCCAGATCCAATGATAGGCCGGATAGATTTTAATTTATTCATTTCTCTACTAGATTAAAAAACAATGCATCACCTTGAAATGCTAGAAGTCATGCACTAAAATAAAGATCAAAAATATCATAACTCAAATCATCTGAAGATCAGTCATGAGCCATCTGAACTTCCTGACTGAAACTGTGGTATTTCTGCGGGAGCTAGTTTAATGTAACCCTAAATCTGTCCTTCTTCTGATCGAGTCCTACCTTAATGGTTTCATTAAAGCTGAGAGTCCACTTAGATGCAAAATTTAGCAACCCTTTGGAAATAATTCTCCATTCAGCTTTACAATCTTTCTGAAAATAAGCCTTCAAATTCGTCAGCCTCTGCAGGACAAAATCCTGTATCGTAACCCTGACCTGCGTCAGACTGCAGAGGCATCAGGAAGCATCCATTTTCATTCAGTTCAGGCACACACCTCTGGGGAGACCTTTATTTGCAGTGCTTCAGACCTTCACGCTACTTTAGTCTTGATCATTCCAAAAACCACTTCCCAGAAGGTCCAAGGCATCAGAGTAACTTTCTAACCCCGGCAGAAGTCTACGCCCAGAGAGAACTAGAGTCTCCTAAATGTTAATGCTGACATCTAGCTGTGGTAGAAGCAGGCATTCCAGGAATCCTATACATGGAAGCTACAGGCTCTTGATTACTTTGACCAACCCTAGCATACTTACATATTAATGCGGTAATTAGTATGGTAAAATGTTTACAGGCACTGCTCACCCAGTAGCAAAAGAAGCTGCTGGGGCTCTTTGCCCAGTGGACTTCTGAGCATCTCATGCTCAGGAGATGATAGGTTTCTGCTACAAGCCCTGGCTAAATTTCTACATGCAGGACCAGTACTCTGCCCTGGTGTATTTTTCTAGTATTCCTGGATGACCAAAACTAGGTTAACATTTTAAAAGAGCAAAGGATTTTTTTCATGCTGACACATGAAAGTTTAAGGTACTTTCTGGAGCTGAAGAGCAGGCAAAGCTGCCACGGAGATAGAGGCTTGCTCTCGCATGACAGGCGTGGAAGCAACACCATTAATTCCTTAGGTTCAATCAGTATTTGCACCAGTTGTTGAACGTAATTCTTAGAAGATGCTAAAAAAAACTACAAATACAGGTAGCAATGAGATTCTGGATAAATAATCTGTACCTGCATAACAATACTCTCACTACCACCACACTAGATAATGTTCAGCGACATTAATTTCTATTCTAGGTTTGGAAATCCATGACTGGTTCCCAAAAGAAATTTGTCTCACGATTAAGGAAAAATTGTGATCACTTGCAAGCCTTAACAACTGTGGAAACTAAACACAACCATGGAAGGGAAGATTTCTGCTTAGACCAGTGCTGTGCAAAGAAAAACCCCTGAGTGAGCCGACCTTCAGTAGTTCCCTTTTATTATTAAATAATTGAAGAATGGTACAGATGAGAGAAGAGATCCACAGCTTTGATTTGTGGTTTATCAATGTCATTTTTTTAATTGGTATATTACATCATTTTGAAGCCTGAAAATAGGAATACAATTTTGGGAATGAGAAAGCCAAAGAGTAGATAATTTCAAGAATAATCCCTGCCGAACAAATGTTTTTCAGTAGTTATTGTATTTTTATGTCTCCTCAGCTGAGATCATCTAAGATAGGCAAAATGATGCCGTCTCTGTTTCTAGTAGCCTGAGAGTGCTGATGTTTAAACTGCAGCCCTCTAACCCTCTGAGATCAGGTCATTTAGCAGAGATATTTATCTCCAGTCAGAAGCATCAAGCCCTTTATTTCTCCAAAGTTTCATTGAAGAGATATATTGAATTTCAGCACACTTCAGTAAGAGCTGAAGAAACACCCTCCCTAGAAGCACGGCTGCTCCCCAGCTTTGTAGGCTGAGCTGCCCGGCTCTGGTGCTCCCCCCGGGCTCAAACTATCAGCTGCCATCTCAGTCTCCCATTGTTATTATTTTAATTAATCAGCATCCCAGGGAAAAGCCTAACAAAACACCACTAAAATCAGATCTCCCAAACCGGCTGGAGTTCTCCTAATTCTTCCCTTTTCCCTTCATGTTTGACCTTTTTCTTTAAGAACATACGGAAAGTAACAGTAAAAGGATGGAGTCCTTGTATGTTTTAGAAGACACCTGGGCCCATCAAAATAAATTTTCTCATGTTTTATTATACTCTTCTAACAGAAGACCAAATTAATCTTTGTTAGTTCAATATAAATTTTATGTCTGAATGTCCAAAAATATTTGCAAAGTGTCAGAAAAATGGAGATTATTATTAAAGATTATGGGGCTATTTGGTTAACTGCTTTTTATCACCTGTAAAAGATGTCATGCATACCTTCTGAATCTCCCAGTTTTAGAAAATAAGGTGGTTACAGCTGCTTGGATGCCAGATTAGAGAGGGACTGGGAATTGAAACACAGAGAAGCAGCCCACATTTTGCATTGAACGCTATTCATAATTATTTCTATTTTCAACTGTCACTGACGGTTGAGGAATCAGTGTAGGATTCGCTTGCAGGAGTTAGTTGGGCCCAAATCATACGTGACCACACAGGATCAGAAAAGAACAAGTTTTTGTCTCTTTTCCCAGTCATCAAACCCAGAGTAAGGGTTGAAAAAATTGTTTCCCTTATGTTGTTAATAAATCCAAACTTATGAGATGCAATAATAAATACTACTGACCTCACTCTAAGGACAGAAATCATATAGAAATGTAGAGTGAAGGTAGAAATAAATTCTGT
The DNA here is from genome assembly GCF_032191515.1 of Phaenicophaeus curvirostris. Taxonomy (NCBI): domain Eukaryota; kingdom Metazoa; phylum Chordata; class Aves; order Cuculiformes; family Cuculidae; genus Phaenicophaeus; species Phaenicophaeus curvirostris. The sequence continues at coordinate 976,249 of NC_091402.1, read as the reverse complement.
GCTGAAAGAATTTAAATATACGTTGGAAAGCAAAAGCAAGAGATTTACTCTTGAGTAGAACCTGTGGGTTCCCCAGCCCAGGAGAGATGTTGCTGCCGGACTGGAGGGAGTGCAGCAGAGGAAAGGCCACCAACATGGGCAGGGAACTGGGGCCCGTGGCACACCAGGAGAGGTTGTGGGAGCTGGGCTTCCCTTGCCTTCAGTAAATAAGACAGGCTAAACAGGGAAGCTGGTGGGCTCTTCCATTATCTTGTGGGTAGTTGCAGTCAACACCCAGCCAGACTCTTCTCAGAGCTGCCCAGCCAAGGCAGGAGGCAGCAGACACCAGCTGCAGGAAAGGAGATGCCATCTGCACAGAGGAAGAAAACAATCTTCAGATTATTTGATCAGGGAGATCAGACAGGAGAATGAGCTGCCCAGAAAGGCTGTGGGGTCTCCAGCCTGGAGATGATCAGAACTTGAATAATCAAAGCACTCAGCAAACCAATCAAATTGTGAAAGGAGCAGGGGCAGGACCTGCAGAGATCGTAGCCAACTTAAATTACTCTGTGGCTCTCTGTACAGAAGTAGTATATACTACATTCTTCTGGGATAGTTGGAAAATATCCAGAAGCTGTTTGGGAAAATATACCAAAAGCCATTACTAATACAAAGTGGAGTGGTGCCAACAAGAGAGACGATTTATATTTGTATCGGTAGTGTTTTGGGAGCCAAGGTTCATGATGGACCACAGCTCCTGCTTAAACTCCTGTGTCCATCCTATAGAATCACCTGAAATTTTCTTTACCAGGTCTCTAATGCAGCTGGTTCTGCAAAGGAAAATTCAGGCACAAACTTCTGTTGCACTTCCACCTGAAAAGATCAAGATTGTGCATTTTTTAGGTCCTTGGAGACAGCCTTAATTAGTCTGATCTTCTGCAGGAACTTTTAATTAAAGTAAAATGAGCAACAGCAGCATCTTAGCTTGCTGTTTGATATTTTGATATAGTTTCAAGCAGATACAAAACTCAGTCCACAAACTTATCCTCACAGTCAGCACAATCTGCTTGCAAATCTTGAGGTTTGCTGAACTGTTTCCACTTCAGGTGAAAAAAAAATCAATTTACAAAACAAAACGCCACTAAACAAAACTATGCTAAACTTAGGGTCTGTTCACAGAGTGGAACTAAACTCTACTTTACATATCCCGAAGCTAGGTCTAAATGTTGAGGAGTTTTTAGATCAAAATGGGCACGGATATTTAGACGTGCACAACCCAGCTTTTGCACCTGAATAAAGCTAGCCTTGCAAAAGAATTAGTTACTGTAGAGGACACGTTTTCTTTAAGGTTTCTCTCTGTATCATTAGAAAGTTGCTCTGTCTTGTACTTCTCTCATTTCTCGGGAAGCTTCCCTCAGCAGTCCCTGACTTGTTCCTTTGTAGACCAGAGTGCTCACAGAGCCGTTTCTCATGGGAAAGCATAATAATGTATGTAAACAATGATTGTTTACTGCTAAAGGAGAACTGACGAATCAGCTTGTAACACCATGGCTGCCTCTGCTAAAGAGAAGTATAAATGTATTGTGAACTCGGAATAAAACGGCTTCACTAGATCATATTGGTTGTGTGATGTCTGTATCCTCTGCAAAACACTGCACTGCTTACTCTTTGCCACCTCAGCCACTCCTTACACGTAGGGTGATCTTAAGGCAGTCACATGGATTATGGAGTTTGTGGCTGCTTTATATTAACACCACGGACAGGTGGAGTAGGCATATTTACCCAGTACATCACTACCATCCTACTCTCTCTGGGTTGGCTCACACAAGGCGCTGTATTCACAGAAGAAATAATTCTTCTGTTTCAGTGCCACTGGCAACCAGAAACCCTCTGCCCATCTGCCCCAAACCTCTGTGGCCACATAGCTAATGCAGGTGAAATAAAACAGGCACAGGCATGGGCTGCAGGGTAAACGGTGAGTCCAGCCCCTGCATGGTTCTGCCTCAATCCAGTTGGTGTCTTCCCACAGTGCAGCTTAGGGGAGGGAGGCTTTTTCCCTATGGGAAGCATGGGTGAGGCCACCTTGTTTGGGAGGAAAGAGCTATTTGAATGCATGGTGTGTGTGAGGAGGGGCACCACATCCTCTCTCTGGCTGGTTTGCTGGTTTTGCCACTGCTGCATGAGACACCCAGGCAAACCCCTGGGCACCAGCACAAGGAGGATTAAACTCCTCCCTTTGGGCTGTGAGTACTGCATCCTGCACTCTGTAGTGCAAGGAGATGCCAGAAAAGGTGGATCCTCCCAAATCCAAGCTCACAGAATATCACAATCAGTCACTGCACAGATCTTGCCACAGAGTTTTGCTTGCTGGTATCAGTGTCCTCACTTCCCTCTCAGTCTCTTCAGCGTAAACAAATCCTACAGAAACCAGAGCTTTCCTACAGACTCCACTTCTAATGCGCCTTTACACACCCACTGCAAACAGTGGAGTTACTCCAGACTCACGCACATATATCCTGGATTGCTGCCTGCTCCCAGCCGAGTTGCTCAAGTGAAGTCTCAGTGAGGTGTAAGGATTTTTTAAAGCACCTCCTGGACTGCATCAGCGATGAAGTTGTGTTTATAGGCTCGGTAGCCAAAGCCTGGGTTTGGGGAAAATGGGAATGAATAGGGAACGCATGCTTGGTGAAAGGGGGGGGTGGATTTCAAGGGTCACAGGCTGCAGAAAAGGGAACTCTCCCTGTGGACACCACACCATGAAGTCTGCTCAACCTCTGACTGGTAGAAACAAGGAAAAAGAAAAACATTCTCAATCTATCTCAGAAACTGCATATTTTTCTGCCTAGGCTGGAACGGCTCCTGACTTTGTCTCCTTGCCTATTTTAATTAATCCAGTTCAGATCGTCATTATTGGGAATGCAGTGTAGGAGAGGCACACAGACAAGAAGTCAGGCTGAAAGCACGGTAGAAATTTTTGGATTAATTGTATTTTTTCCACTGGAAAATACTGATTTTTTTCAAAGCTGACATTACTTTTAGAGAAGGTCGCTTTTGATTAATTTATTGACTCATAAAAAAATTGGAAGGAGTTCTGAAGTTGTCAAAACAAAGTGTTTTGATGTTCTCAAAGAAGAAAAAAATAATCTATTTTCCAGTTCAACTGACCTCTTGTTTGGAAATTGAAGCTAATTATCATGAAACTTTTCAAAAAGATGAATACTTTGAAATCAGATTTGGAAAGGAGACTAATCTCATGAGCATTGTTAGACTCTCACTTTCCAAGACAAGTTCCGGTGGAATCCTTTATGAAATCTCAGATGTTGGCACTTCCCTCACCTTGACTCAGGATGACACAGGAGAAAACCACCTTGTCCTGCTAGCTGGCATCATCTCTCAGCCAAGGAGGCAAAAGCTTTTCCTCTTTCCAGGTTCACAGCAAATGGACCAGAGCAGTAGAACCAGCATGACAGCAGCTGGCAGTGATAGACAAACAGCTCTGGGGGAACGTGGGACACAAGTTCCCAAAAAGATGGGTTTTCAGACAATCCTTTTGCTGTTGACCCCATCCTGAGCAGACCCTGTTCTGTAGAAGGGAAGGAGACCTCCATGCTCTGTCACACACAGTGAGGCTGCTCTTAACTAGGGGCCAACTGCAGCGGTTGGTCCAGGGATCTGCAGAGCTGCAGTCAGCTCCCAGCTTCCACAATTCAGAATGTAAAATACTTGTTTGAAGACCGGGTACCAAGGGCTCACTGGCACCTTTCGGATAAGAGATGCTCCTCGATGCTGCTGGCCCTTCGGTTCCTGCCTGTGGGTGACTGGTGCGCAGCAGGACAACAGCATCACTTGTTACATCTTCTTTCTTGGGCAGATGATTAACCTGAAGTGTAAAGGTGGTGTGAAAGTGTCTCTAGCTGAACAACTCATCTGAAAACTTGAGCTGCTCTTGTCAAGGCTGCAGAGATCCAGCCTTCTCCCCTCAGTCCCCAGCCCCAGCTGATAGCCAGAAGCCAGGCAACCCTCACAGGCTGAGGATCTGTGCTCAGCCTGGCTCGGCCGTGTTGACAGAGAATGGTCCACACTCTTCTTCTGGCATGGAACAGCTCCAGGCGAGCAGCAGAATGGATAGGAGCTGCCAGCCTCCCTGCTCTGTTCCAGACTGAAGAGAGCTGCTGAGCACACGTGGCCTCTGGGCTTTGTAATCTCTAGCCACAAAGCTCTCCTCTATATTGCATTTGTGCTTATTGGAAGCGATTACATTTTCCTGGAAGGCTTTGGCCCCTGGATGCTACCTGCAATGGCAACGCTCCTTCCCCAAACGGCTGCTGGCGGGAGGATTGGCAGAGTGACAGCCAGCAGGAGCTGGGAGCTCTCTGCCTTCGTGTCCTTGGAAGCAGCTGTGGAAGCTCCTGGCTCACAGGAAGGTCAGATGGGTGGAACGGTGCTCCAGGGCAGAAGAAGTGTTTCACTCCCAAGAGAAAGCATGCTGGGGATGAGTGCAGAGGGCGAGGAGGAAGAACGGTGCAGATGGTCTGCACTGGCTGTCTCGCCAGCCTGAGCCAAAAACCAGGATGGAGAATGTGACACCGTATTGCATCAGACATTTATGCAAAATTAGTGCTGTAGGACCAGCCAAGGTTCAGGGGTTTGAAGGCTTACTCAGAGCCAGGAAGGCTTCTCTGGACTTGCTTGGGACGTAGGTGGGTGAGCTATGGGACAGATCTCTAGCGCTTCATGCCGAACAGACTCACTGCTTGGCTTCGTGACCTGCAAAATCGCTGCAGCCCTTCTCAGGGAGTGAGTCTTGTCCCTCTCCAGCCCCACAGAAATCCCAGGAATGTCTCAGAATTCAGGCAAGTTCAGCTACCTGGCTAAACCATCTCATTAGCTTTATAGAGCCCAGGAACAGAAGAGAAACTCAACCCTTCTCTTTGTTTCATGGACCAGGGCCCCTGAGAAGTGTTATAGGAGAAATGACCCAGGGTGCTAGCAGCAGCTATGTACACATCTGTGAGGGGAATGGCTCGAGGCTGGAAAGAAGTTATTATTCTGGATGTTAGGACATGGATGTGACAAGCTTGAAGAAGTGAAGGTTACTTGTTGCGCAAAAGCTTGTTGCTCTGTCACTTCTATTGTTATCCCTCTGACATCTGGGTGTTTCTCTGCACCTATTTATAAGGAACACAATGAAGGTATGCATACGTCTAGCTGCCAGCATCTGAAATTGGAGATCAGAGAGTGAGCAGAGTTCACAAGTCATAACCAGTCAGCTGGGGTGTCGCAGAGGTTCTGTGATGGGGCTATTTCTGTTTAATCTCTTTATCAATATTAAAGACTATGGAGAGCTCCCTCAGTCCATTTGCAGGTGACATCAAGTTGGGCAGGACTATCAATCTGCTCAAGGAAAAGATGACTCTGAAGGGACTTCGGTGTGGTTGGACTCATGCGCTGAGGGCTACAGGATGGGGACCAACGCATATCAGCACTGGGTCCTGCACTCAGGTAACAACAACCCCATAAAGAAATGCAGGCTCATTACAAAAATGAACTTCAAAAGCTTTGTTATTGACACCAAACAATATTACATTACATTACTTATTCCTAGATTAACATGTTTCTAAAACTACGTCAATCAATTCCAAAGATTCCTGCTGTTTCTAGTCGGGCCCCAACTAACGTCCATCCCCTCAGCCGGCAGCCGGGGTGTTTGGTGGGCAGAAGCAGGTTGGGCAGTGGTGGGAGATTGGAGCTGGGTGGTGCGGTGGTGTTGGCCGGGGAGTGGCACCAGGTGCTGGTGGTCCATCCCTCGCCAGCTCTGGAGGGCAGGATGGAATCCAGTCATTCCTGGGCGCCTGCCCAGCATCGGGATTGGGCCACCAATCTGGTCGTGGAGGGGGCCCAATGAAGAGTGGGGCAGGAGGTGAGTGGTGCTGAGGTGGAGGTGAAGGACGAGCTGGAGCTGCCTCCTGGACTCCATCAGGGCTGTGGCTGTGGTGCCGTCTGGCTGGGGCTGGACCAGCACTGGTGCTTGGGGCATCGGGGTCAGCCCATGGATTGGTTGCTCTGAGGTTGGAGGCTGCGCAGTTCTGGGGTCCATTCTCCTCCTCTGCACCTCCTGCCACTGCCAGAGCATCACCTCATCTCTTCTTTGTGCATTTGCCCCCCTGCCTTGGGCTCCGTGGGGCTGCAGCTCGCTCTCGTTCCCCAGGGCTTTCCCTGCACATCCTGAGGAGGCTGGGCTGATCTCTGTGGAAGAAGGGGCTATAGAAGAAGTGCAGCTGCAGAAAAGAAAGGAGAAGAGTCAGTGCCATCATTCCTGGAAAGGGCAAAACCAAGACTCCCTAGTCAAGCATTTGCATCAAGAAAGACATGCCTGGCTGTGACAAAGGGCTCCCTGGGGCTTGGATACCTCCAGGTTTGGCTGAATAAAATGTTTGAATTGAGCTTCTTTAAGGAATGATCCACAACATTGTTCTCAGCATTTGGGAGCACAGAACTTAGGGTTTTTGAAAGACCCCCAAATACCACTGGTTTTCAGCCCCGTCAATGTGCAATCATCATGTTGGGAATAACATGATGCTGAGGTGTGTCTTGCCATCCTTCAGCAGATGCCACAAGGAGAATGGTACAACCAGATGCAGAGTGAGTACGAAAAGAGCCAGAAGCGATGGGACCGTGATGGTGTTTCACATCCCTAACCAAATCCCTCTGGTCAGCACTTCTGCATCGGCAAATTCCTGCATGGAGAATTCCTGACAATGACCCTGAGACCAAATTGGTCCATGTGCTCCCATCCCCATCCTCACTGGCTGCCTGGGAAAGGTCTATTTAATCGGAATGGGGCCCTCACCCCATCGACTTTCCTGAGGATTCTTTCGAGTGAGAGCGTTTGCTTGTCCCTGTCCAGTTCTCTTCTGTGATCCCAAAGTCTGTTGTAATCTGACAGTCAGCGCTACAAACAAGCAGCCAAACCCCTCTTCCCTCAGAGATGGGAAACTGCAGTCACAGATGACGCCGGCACCAGGAGAAGCCTTCGGGTCTGGGATAGGATTAAACACAGAGGACTTGCGAGCATCTGATTTCCACAAAATGACCCCATCCTCCTGATCTGGGTCACTTAAGGGAACTTTGTTCTGGCAGCCAATAGAGAAAATGGCAGCGTGACCACAAACCCATCCAGGCTGGGGGGAGGGACTCCAGCTCCCAACATGCCTTGAGGGAGGAAACCAGCTCCCAGCATTCTTTGGGGAGAATTTCTGAATCTGTTATCATGCTTTGGGGTGAGTGTCTGAATCTGTCACTGTGCTTTGGGGAGAGGGTCTCAAGCTGTCACCGTGCTTTGGGGAGCCAGCGTGGTGGAGGGGGAGCCGGGCCCAGGGGGGAGCGGGCCCTGAGCCCAGGGGAGCAGCTTCTACGGGCAGGGGCACAGCAGGGACCGACCTGCGGTGCTTGAGGGGTCTGTGCTTCCCAGGGCATCCTGCAAGGACTGGGGGGAACAGGCTTTCCCAGGGCACAAAGGTGCTTTTCCGAGGCCCTGCCAGGAAGGAAAGAGCCCGCTCTACAGTTTCCCCTGTCTGTAGAGCGAACCCGAGCCCTCGTTGCCCCCAGGGATGGCCCCATGGGGCTCAGGGAGGGCTGAGGGGCAGGGGGGCGTCACTGTCGCGGTGTGCAGTGCTGCCCCATGGGGCACAGACGTGTCCTTGCCCAGCTGTGGGGCCGGAGCCCCGATGATAGCCCTGGTCTGGCAGCACTGCATGGCATTGCCCCCAGGCCGTCCTAGCAGCGTGATCCCCTCGGCAAGGGGCAGGGGAGGCTGTGCCAGGGTGTCCATTGTCTCCTCAAGCACAAGACTTGGTCCTGTGCACATGATGGGGTGCAACTGGGTCTGTGTGTCTGTTTATCAAAGGTGTAAATGCTCCTGTATAGTATTCTCCTTCAGCTTATTCTGGCTGTGGGCTTGTTCCATGCAGAGGCCTCTCCAGCGGGCAAGGAGGTGGCAGGACTTTTTATTATAAACATTTTTTTTTTCCCTGTGGCCTTATAATGCAGTGCAGAGGATCTGTAGCAAATAAAGACCTGGCTGCACTCAGCCTCCTGTGTTCTCTGTGCGGCTCAGGATGGGCAGGACCCACTGTCTCCCACCACCAGGCTGAGTCCTGTCTCCAGGTTGTGTCCCCTCTGCTCCTGAGCAAGGAGAATATGACAGGCTTGCCTGGGGTGGTGGTGGAGGGCATTGTGTGACAAACTCGCCAGCTGAAGAAGGAGATGTTTGTGATGGGCAGCCTTCTAGGAGCTCATGCCAGGCAGCTGGGGTTAGGCTTGGCATTTTGGAATGATGTAATTTGTTAATTCAATTACATGAAAGCTAGGTCCCTTGCAGCGATGGCTGGGAGAACTCATCCACAAGTTGACACACTGTGTGGGCTTCCCAATTGCCTCTCCAAATGCTCGCTGTGAAAAAGAAAATGCCCCCTTCCCAGTGACTGCAGATCTGGTTGATGATAAGAAAACACTTGGTGATGTATCTTTCTTAATCACCATACAGAGTATTTGAGGGGTTGGGCTTTTATGATGCTTTTGTCTAAAACCTCCTTTATTTCACAGAGTTTTCTTTGCTGTGTCCTACTCCCAGTCACTTGTTCCTGGAGAGGCTCCTGTGTCATCAGGTGGTTCATCGTTGGACACCTCTTCTACAAGGTTAGAGGGGACGAATCCTCTGGTGCCGTCTGTCAGCTCTCCCACATACCAACCACCTTCATCCACATCTCCAAAGATGTAAACACATTGTCCAGCAACAAGAGGAAGCTCCAGTTCCGGCTGCTCATTTGGACCATTGAAAGGATCATAGCTGTATCGAGCTATGAATGCTCGAAGCTTTGCTGGCTGTTTTCTCATAGCCTCCAGGAGGATGGACTCCGTGTCTGCTGCCAGGGTATCCTGGGGCAGCCTGGAAGTTAAGTGGTTGGATCTTTCCAGCTGTTCCAGTTCCGGAAAGAGCTGCTGCCATTGTTCATTAGGCTTCAGAAAGCCATCATTCAGTTCACTCAGCTGGGCTTGAACCACCAGCAGGGTTCCTTTCTGTTCCCTGCTTTCTTCTGTCTGAGCCCTCTGCAAACACGCGCCTTCTGATTTCCTCTGGAGTGATAACTTTGTGTCCTCATGCTCCTTCTCCAGTTGTTGATTCTTTCAAGTCCTGCTCTGCCTCTTCCAGCACCCCTGCCACCTGCATGAGTTTCATTTTCAGGTCAGCATTTTCAGCAAGAACCTCATCTATCAAATCCATCTGGCTACGGAGATGAGCATTTTCTTCAGCCAGGTGGGTGTTTGCAATTTTCATCTCCATGAGCTGCATCTTCAACACCACATGCATTTGGCAGTAGGTGCTGCCATAGGCGTCCTCTTCACCTGCAGCCACTTGGGCCCAAAGCTCCTGAGGAACCTCCTTTGTGAAATCGCCCTGGTTGTCCTGTGAAGCTCCAGTTGCTTCTGCTCCTACAAGCTAAGGGCAAATATTCTCTTAGATCTCAAGGCCAAGGCTCACCCTGCATCGTTCCTGCAAAGGATCAGGGGCAGAAGGCCAAGGAATCGTAGAACCACAGATTCATAGAACAGTTTGGGTTGGAAGGGACCTTAAATACCATCTAGTTCCAGCCCCTGTGCGATGGGTATGGACAGAATCACCTCCCGTGAGAACACTTCTTTTGATGCAGGCCAGGACACGGTTGGCTTTCTGGCCTGCAAGCACACATTGTCAGCTCACAGAATCATAGAATCAGAGAATCACCAGATTGGAAGAGGCCCACCAGATCATCTAGTCCAACCATTCATATCAAACACTAAACCATGTCCCTCAGCACCTCGTCCACCCGTCCCTTAAACCCCTCCAGGGAAGGTGACTCAACCACCTCCCTGGGCAGCCTGTTCCAGTGCCCAATGACCCTTTCTGTGAAAAAAATTTTCCTAATGTCCAGCCTAAACCTCCCCTGGTGGAGCTTAAGGCCATTCCCTCTTTTCCTGTCCCCTGTCACCTGGGAGAAGAGCCCAGCTCCCTCCTCTCTACAACCTCCTTTCAGGCAGTTGCAGAGAGCAATGAGGTCTCCCCTCAGCCTCCTCTTCTCCAGGCTAAACACCCCCAGCTCTCTCAGCCGCTCCTCATAACGCCTGTTCTCCAGCCCCTTCACCAGCCTCGTTGCTCTTCTCTGGACTCGCTCCAGAGCCTCAACATCCTTCTTGTGGTGAGGGGCCCAGAACTGAACACAGGATTCCAGGAGCGGTCTCACCAGTGCTGAGTCCAGAGGGAGAAGAACCTCCCTGGACCTGCTGGCCACGCTGTTTCTGATCCAAGCCAAGATGCCATTGGCCTTCTTGGCCACCTGGGCACACTGCTGGCTCATGGTCAGTCGCTGTCAACCAACACCCCCAGGTCCTTCTCCTCCAGGCAGTTTCCAGCCAGACTTCTCCTAGTCTGGAGCTGCTCAGGGTTGTTGTGCCCCAAGTGCAGGACCCGGCATTTGGCCTTGTTAAACCTCATGCCGTCGGTCTCAGCCCAGTGGTCCAGCCTGTTCGGATCCCTTTGGAGCCTCCCGACCCTCCAGCAGATCGACACTTCCACCCAGCTTAGTGTCGTCTGCAAACTTGCTAAGGGTGCACTCGATGCCTTCATCCAGGTCATTGATAAAGACACTGAACAGGGCTGGACCCAGCACTGAGCCCTGGGGACACCACTTGTCACTGGCCTCCAGCTGGAGTTAACTCCATTTCCCACCACTCTCTGGGCCCTCCATCCAACCAGTTTTCCACCCAGGAGAGCGTGCGCCTGTCCAGGCCAGAGGTGACAGTTTCTGAAGCAGAATGCTGTGGGAAACTGTGTCAAAGGCTTTGCTGAAGTCCAGGAAGATCCATCCACAGCCTTTCCCTCATCCAGCAGCCGAGTCACTTTGTCATAGAAGGTGATCAGGTTAGTTTGGCAAGACCTGCCTTTCATGAGCCCATGTTGACTGGGCCTGATCACCCGGTTCTCCTGCATGTGCTTCATGATCGCACTCAAGATCACCTGTTCCATGACTTTCCCTGGCTCATGTTGAGCTTCTCATCAGCCAGCACCCCCAAGCCCTTCTCCTCGGGGCTGTTCTCTATCACATCATCTCCCATCCTGTACTGAAATCAGGGATTGCCCAACCCAGCTGTAGGACCTTATGCTTGGCCTTAGTCGATTGCTGCTGGCACGCAGCTGGCCCGGGCATGCCCAGGAGTTCCCTGCAGGGCACCGACCTGAGCAGCATTTACCTGAATGTGGTCAGGCTCCTGATGCGTTTCAGGGAATTGCTCCCACTGAAGGTGGAATTGTTTCTTCTCCCTCTTCAGTTCCTCCCAGGCTGTACGAAGCCTTTCCAGATCGAAGTGGAAGGAGACCTTCTGCAGCTGCAGCTCCTCTTGATCCCTTTTGAAGTCTGGCCATGCTCTGTGGAGCTGCTCATTTTGCTGGTCAAGGTGAGGCTTCATCACCACCAGCTCCTTCTCACACATTTCAAGTTCCTCCCTCCTGCTCTCTCTGTGGGAACCGGACATCATCGATTCTGCTGACAGCAGGGAGGTTTTTTTATGACCATTTCCCTGCTTCTTTTTATGAGAGTAGATCCAGCAGCAGCCAAGAAGTCCCACTGCTGCAGGTACAGCATCGAGCACCACTTCGTGGAAGCAGAAATGCATTTTGCAGACCCTGGGCTGATCTCTGGAAGGAGAAACAGAAACCGTGGTCAAACAATCATGCGGAAGGTTACAGGAAGGTTAAAGTTGATAAATGCCTTCAGGTATTTCTGTTTGCATGAACAGGATGGTTTTCCATCCTCTCTGGTAATTCCTATCTGCTCTCCCAGCAGAACACACAAAAAGAGCTCCAGCGATCCCTAGACACTGGTCACCAGGGTACTCATCACTTTCACTTCACCTCACCCTGATGCTGGAACCAATTTCCCCTTCTTTCTGTGAATTCTCTGGATGTTCCCGGCTTCCTGCACCCAGGACGGTCTGTTCTGGGGACCATCTGCTTCTTGTCTCCAACAGAAGAGAGATGAGGACAACTCCCAAGTGGCAGCCTCCATGCTCTGCATGGATAGACCCTGCAGCACTGCTGCTCCCTGCCTCCTCTGCCTCCTCCCTGGAAAGGTTGCGCTGTCAAATCTCAGAAGCAGTAGCAGTCGAGGCTGGAGTTGAAGTCCATCCTTACGGATCACAGAGCAAACAAGCAGGCAGCTAAATTGGAATGGAGCTTCAGCTGCCAGGCCAGGATGCCTCCGTACAAACCCTGCAGTCAGCAATGCAGCACTTGGGAAATAAATACGATCGGGGAGAGGGAGCACCGGGCGAGGCTGGCAGAGTTAAACCAGAAGGGGAAGCCTCTGGGCTCTGGATGTTTCCCAGCAGAATTTATCCAGAAAGCAGGAAAAGAAGAGCTGACAACACTGTGAAGAAATAGAGGCCCTTCCATGGAGATTAAAAATCGAGCAATGACTGCACAGAAGCAGACCTGACCTACCCTTCACGGAGACAGACTTTCAGTTCCAGTGGAACTGGCACCGGGCACTGCAACAGCAAAACCACAGCCAAAATGCTTTGGTTTTCACGCACTGAGAAAGGTGCAGGCAGCTCCCAGTGGCGAGACCACCTGCGTCCTCCAGATCGTCCTGGAGAGTGAATCCAGAGTGTGCTTTGCCCTTGACAGCAGAGATGTCTCCAAGGCAACAGGTCAGCATCACAGAGGATGATATCACAGAGGCCGTAGCCCGTGGCCAGCGTGCCACTGGCCCACAAGCCCGTGCATCCCACACTCCGGATCAGGAGTTGCTGCAGAGAGAGGAGCAGAGCCCCACAGCTCCGAGTCTGCTGGGTTAGAGGCACAGAACAGGCACCGCCTGGCCCTGACCATGCCGTGCGTCCACTACAAGTTCTTCTCCAGGCTGAACTATGATACCGTCACCTTCAGCGGCCTTGACATCTCCCTGGGAGACCTCAAGCGCCAGATTATGTCTCGGGAGAAGCTGAAGGCGTCCAGGTCTGACCTGCAGGTCTCCAACGCGCAGACTGGAGAAGGTGCGTTGGGCGGTGGGTGCAGGGCTCAGAGACCCCCAGCTGGCAGCATTGCAGATGCCCCACAGCAGCCACAGCTGTGGGAGCTGCTCTCTGCTCTTTGTGGGTCAGCCCCAGACAGTGTGAGTCAGCCTGGGGCCCATCCCACTGGAGGGGAAGGGGACGGGAGGGCAAGTGGTGCTGGGGATTAAGTGTGGTGGGAAGTGATGATGGGATTTGGCCATGACCAGGAGCTGTCACTTGTACTGTGTCCTCGCAGAGCTGTTCTTTCCTGATTGCTCTTCTGATCTCCAGATCTTTCCGTTACACACAGGGCAGGCATAGGAAAACACGTGGATGCTGGGCGACGGGGATTGTTCACAAAAGTTTTTGGCAATAAAGATAGAAGAAAAAACTAGACCAGGAATTTCTACCTCCATGGGGTGTTTGGAATTCTTACATGTGGACGTAAAGTGTTGGTTCTTTAGAAATTTGTCTTTGCAGGAGACCTGATGAGATGTTGCGATGACCTAGGAAACCAAATGGATTTTGGGTGAAAGAGGCCAACTTGTTCTGATTGTTGGGAGTCCTCTCACCTGCTCCTTTTCCCATCAGTCACCGCCCTTTCTCCTAGAGTTTGGAACTTCTCTATAGTCCATAGGCAGCTGCCGTGTGATTCCTGAGGGGGAAGAGCAGGAAATGGTTTCATCTCAATGATTACTCAGTTTTCTGAAGAAGCACTCTGTCATATGGAACTGACAGTGAAATGTGCATTTCAGTGCTGACCTGGTGTCTTCTGTGCAGGGTGTTTTGGTCTGAGAGAGGTTCCTGCTTGTAAGAACAATGTACTGAAAAATGGGGTACAAATTGTGAAATGTTCGTGTTTTGTGTGTGATCTCTAAGCAAGAGCACCCCAACAGCTTGGTTGGAGAGATGGTGCCTTTGGTTTTCAGCCCTTCCTTCTGATTCAGCGTTCAAAGGTCAGAGCTTTCAGTATTCCAAACAGTGGAGCAGATCCCAGGGAATGGCTGCTGACGGTGCTTTTAAATATTCCATCACATCCAGCCCGTGTGATTGCAGCATAAAAACTGTTCTTCTGGAGTGCGCTTTGCATTTCAAGCCAAAGCAGTTTCAAGTCCAAGAGTCTCAGGCTGTTGTTTTCTTTGGGCTCTGTGTAAATATTGTCAAAAGGCTTTCCTCGTGCTGAGATGAAGGTGGTGTAAGCTAAGGCAAATCCTGCAGAGCTTCAGGCCCACACCATTCCCTAAAGGCTTTTAGAGGCTCTCAACATCAGTGATTGCATTTGATTCTCTCTGCTCTGCAAAATGTGAACGGGAAGAACTCATGGTGTTTAACTGGGACAGCTGATTGCCTGAAGCTCATAGAACTCACCCAAGGTGGCATCAAATTGTGCTTCTCTGTCAGTAAAGGGGTTCTCTGCCATGCTCTGGAATTGCACAATAATAGACATTCGTACCACCTGACTGATTTTTTCTCTGTGTTTATGTTGCTTTCAGAATACACAGATGAGAACACCCTGGTTCCCAGGAACTCATCGGTCATCGTTAGAAGAATCCCTGCTGGAGGAGTTAAAGCTGCCAGCAAGCCCTCTGTTCCGTGAGTTTCCCTACAGCCTTGGGTTCTTTGTAGTGGTTTCCTTGTTACCTTTCTGTATGGAGATTAGTTTCCAGAGACGCTCACACTATGTCTTTCTTTTTAAAGCTGCGGTTAATTGCTGCTGTTATGCGGTAGATTTTAATGGATCTCTCCCAAAGCAGACTTACATTTTTAGTCCTGCTGGGGCATGGGGTGCCAACTCCATCAATGGTGACTTTTAAGATGGTTGTGTTGGATTGGCTCTTGGGATTGGTTGTTCTGAGACCCAATTGGTAGATCCTGTTTCCTCTGCCTGGAGGGGTTCCTTATTATGTGTCTTGGCTTTCTTGCTTTTATAGTACAGACAGGATGGCATTTGAGTGCCTCCTTGCTATTTGTTCCCATCTCAGAAGAGTCTGATAGTCGTGTTTGGCTATTTCTGCACCAGGAGGAGGGGGTAGGGTATTCCTACACCCCAAAGCAGGGGAGTAGAGAAAAGACCAAGGGCTGCCAGCTGGTGAACAACGCAAACACAAAGTTTCATTCCTAAGGCATTCCAGTGAGTTCCCTAAAGACAATATGGTTTAGACAAAAGAAACATCATCCTTAAGTCTTTTGCCTTTTGTGCCAGTATGATAGAGGAGTAGGGAATTCTGTCCGAGCTTGAAAATCACTGAGCAGTTTAGCACCTTGACAAATTCTCCTGGTTATCTTCCTTGGACTTTTTTTACCCTGAGCTGACATCTGTGCTCCAGGTTTTAATTCTTTATTCCTGAGATTTACGGAGGACAGAGAATTGTGTTATTGATTGCAATTACAGATGTTCAGGACTGAGTATCAGATTATTGCTGTCAGTGATGCATTCACAGAGCCCGGTTCTACCTCAGCGACACCAGCAGGGTTTGGATGGTCCTGTTTCCCAGCCTTTTGACAAATCCCCCCTTTCCAGCACAGCCGGGAGATAATTTTAGCTTGCGGTTTTGCCATGTCTTAGTGGTGTCGGTTCTCAATCAATGAACTCTAGAGATGCTGGTCTCTGGATGTAAACTGGGGGCCTGTCACTGCAGTGGTTGTTGCAAGGCTTTCAGGCACTCCCTAGGAAATCTCAACACTGCAGTGTTTTGCTTATAAAGAGAGCCTGGCTCTAGGGTTCATTTCAACACGCGTACTCAGCGCTGTCCTGTCTGTGCATCCTCTGGGTCTGGTTGGATGGTCTCTCTCCGGGTCCTGCAGTGCTGCCCTAAAATGCAAGAAGAGGCGCTGCTGGCATCAAAAGTGGCTTTGTTCACGTAGCAAACTTGCACTTGGAAGTGTCCAGACCACCACTGCTGCTTCTTAGAAACTAAAGGGCTCTGCCTGGTACCTCTTTGTAATGGTTGATGATTTGAGAACACAAGCTGTCATAGAGACTTCATGGTTTCGCTATTAATGTAGCAGAGAGAAAACACTGGAGGGCTTCCTCTTGCACTGTTGTCTTCTGAGTCTGTCAGTCTCAGAGCCATTAGTGAAAAGCCAGAAATGGCACTTGGGTTTGTTTTGGTTTTTAGTTGCACTGAATGCACCAAGAGAGAACAGTTTCTGCATGTGAATGAATTTCCACATTCCCTGAATCATCAGAACATAGTGTTTGATGCTCAGGTTTCATAATGGGTATTCACTGCTATATGTTGGGTACAAGCGTGTACTTAATTTTAAGATCTGATCTCCTTTCTTTCTTCTTTCTAGAAGTGGAACGGAGCCAGTACGTGGAACACCAAAAGCAGTATGTAAAAACACAGCCTCGCACTTCTCTCCGCATTGATTTCTAAATAATGAAGCCTTGTAGGAATTCTCCAAGCATGAACTTATTATATTTTCCAGTAAAACACAGAATATGTTGTAAATAGAATAGATTGGATTCAGCACTGCAGAAATGGAGAAACGCCATCATTTGCACCATTCACATGTGAATAGTGGCATTTGTGGCTGGCAATGTGACAATGCATTGTATTTCACCCAGAATATGCTGGAATATTCCTTGTATGGCTCTATGTCACATGGGGAATGTGCAATTGTGTTTAGGTCTTGCAGGTTCAAGGTTTGCACAGCTGAACACAGTCCCATGCTCTGCGTCTGTCTGTCTGCATCTGTCTGTCTGTACAGCTTCTGCTGTTCTTTTTTTCCTGGCCACTCAGATGGTTTGGAGTGGTCTTTTGCCATTTGCACACTGTATCACTCAGCTTTTGGTTTTCAAGACTACTTTTGCATGATGGTTTTTGAAGAGGATAACAAACCCCACAGAGGAGCAGTTCTTGCTGCATTGATGCTATTTTGCCTTAGTTCACCAGCGTGTGTTGAAACACCAATCCCATGTCTGTAAACAAATAAACGGAACTATTTTTAAAAATACATTTTAGCTGAAAATTGGCAGCTGCCTCTCCCCTTCGACTCCAATGCTGCTGTGAGCATTTGAAAGGCATCCCTCTCTGAGCTGTTGTGGAGCAACGAGCTGATCTGAAGCTGGTGTGCTTATTTCAGCCTCTTCTTATTAACCTCACAGCACTCTTAACGCTGCCAGAGGTTTGGGCTTTGTTGTGAACAAATACAAATGACGCCAGGCTGGAAATGCCTCTTTCAGTCCCACGCAGAGGATACAATGCAGGCTTTCAGAGCAGAGCAAAGGTTCTCTGTGGCTGTGTTTGCGTAGTAGAATTTGACTCTGTGTTTGATTTTCTTGACACAGGTTTATGACTCCTTGGCACCGATGGCTTTGGCCAAACTGATTAAGGTACATAGAGAATATTCTCATTAAAGGCTAAAAAAAGAGGTTTTGCTTCATATTTTTAGATCTGATACTGTGCTCTGTCACTGAGAACTACTGCAATGTGCACAAAACTTTTTTTATGATTAAATTTATGTGTTTTACCTTTACAATGAGTGTCTGTTCTGATCCTGCCCTGTAACAAGCAGTTCCCAAACTGGGAAGAGAGAGGGGGAGAACCTTCTCAGCCTCAATGTTGTGTCTTCATTAGTTTCATTGATTTTGCGTTGTAGACGAGCCCAGTTGTTACAGCAGAATTGAATTGGTGTGAGTGATGGACATTTTGGGGGCAGGGACACTGCCCAGCCAGAATAGAAGCGTTGCTGGAGCTTGGACAATGGCCTGGCTATTTCTGAATTTCTAGTCATGACAGTTCTAGATCCCTTCTTGGAATGTGCCATGATTTCATCAGTTGTAGGACACAAACTGCAGACAAGGCAATGGGATTTGTGTGGCCGTGCACTCTTTGAATGGTGTCCCTGTCCCTCCTTGTTCTCAGGAATGCACCAGTGTGTGTGTGGCACGTAAGCAAATGTGACAGCAGCCGAGTTTTGCTGTGCAGCCAATTGTGGTTTTTGCTCTACCAAGTGTGACTTTGTCTGGGGCAGCACCAGTGATCGCTCTGCAAGAGCAGGCGCAGGGCTGGCACGTTAAATGACGAGTCTGTCGGGTTGCAGAGATGGGAGAAGGCAGAGTTCAATGCAGAGGAGTGTTCCTCCTGCTGAATAGAAAGTTAATTCCAAGCCTGAGAAATCTCCTCCCACTGGAAACTTCTTCCCTCTCTCACTGCAGAAATGAATTGGGGTACATTTTGGGGAAAAGAACAAAATTAATTATTTCAGAAAAATATAGGAGCGCAAGATAAAGCAGCTAAACCCTGTGAGTGCCTCTGCCCTCTCGAGCACGAGCTGGCTCAGTGAGGAAGCAATGGGTTGTAAAAGGCCAATGGCACCTTGGCTTGGATCAGAAACGGCATGACCAGCAGCTCCAGGGAGGTTCTTCTCCCTCTGGACTCAGCACTGGTGAGACCGCTCCTCAAATCCTGTGTTCAGTTCTGGGCCCCTCACCACAGGAAGGATGTTGAGGCTCTGGAGCGAGTTCAGAGAAGAGCAACGAAGCTGGTGAAGGGGCTGGAGAACAGGCCTTATGAGGAACGGCTGAGAGAGCTGGGGGTGTTTAGCCTGGAGAAGAGGAGGCTGAGGGGAGACCTCATTGCTCTCTACAACTCCCTGAAAAGAGGTTGTAGAGAGGAGGGAGCTGGGCTCTTCTCCCAGGTGACAGGGGACAGGAAAAGAGGGAATGGCCTTAAGCTCCACCAGGGGAGGTTTAGGCTGGACATCAGGAAAAAAAAATTCATAGAAAGGGTCATTGGGCACTGGAACAGGCTGCCCAGGGAGGTGGTTGAGTCACCTTCCCTGGAGGTACTTAAAGAATGGGTGGATGAGGTTCTGAGGGGCATGGTTTAGTCATTGATAGAAATGGTTGGACTTGAGGATCCTGTGGGTCATTTACAATCTAGTGTTTCTGTGATTCTGTTACAAGATTTTTGTTTTCTATTCTTCTCTATTCAATGCCAGCTTTGAATGTGGGTCTACTCCTAGTTATTCTTTATGGGTTTAGATGTGTTGTGTAAACCTTTTTTGTTCAAACACATCAGTCAAGTACCTTTAAGGACTCCTGTCAGTGTTATTGGAATGATTTCATAGATGTTGATCTGGATTCTGTTACTGCTGAGGGAAAACAATGTCTATGAACCAACAAGGTGTAAAATGTTGAAAGGTGTTGCTTGCTTTTGTGAGTGAATGTAGACAGAAACAAAACCCAGAGTGGTGGGTCTGAACGAGCGGTATTTGAATGTCCAGCTGATACGCAGTCACGCCCTTAGACCCTGCTTGTACTTGGACTAGTGTGTAATAAAAACAACTTTTGAATACATAAGCCTTTAAGGAACCAGCTGGCTTCAACAAGTGGAAGACCCAGATCTGCGTAAGGTTCCTGTTACGCTTTGTGTGTGAAAAGGACACACTCAGCTGGAAACGGGCCAGGTTCTGTTGTCCGTAGTTAAATTACTGAATAGGATGAAGTTCATAGAGGAGATGTGCACCGCCTGCAGCACCTGTTGGTCAAATTTCTACTGAAAGGAACTTTTGTCTTGCTGAGGATTGTAAAATGTTTGATTCCTTTTAATGCTGCCATGTCTGAAGCTGAATTCTGGCAAGGGAAACGACTCCCTCGACTCCTCGGTTGTGTCCTTTGAATGCTGCAAAATGTAAATACTGACACTTGCATGCATCTTTCTGGGTTAAATGGTGCAGTGGATGTCTGCTCCCTCAGACAGTCTGGATCTGAACAGTCAGTGTGAAAGTACTGGATGGTATCATGTTCTCCATACGTAGCTCCAGTCCTCTTGGAAGAAACCAGGGTTAGTCACACAAGTCTTTATGGATGGGGCAAACCCAGCCTGAGGTCCTGAGTGTCCAAGGATTCTCTTTGCCCGTAGGTGAGCAGAAATAGAACCATCATGAAATGGTTTGAGGGCTCCCAGAACATCTTCAGGATATCTCTCTTGTATGTCAGCAGCTGTTTCCACACAACTTCATCTCACGCTGTGCTGCTCTTTACGGGGGGGGTGAGTTGTGCTGGCTTTGTCCGTGTGGGTTTAAAATGTGTCTCTAACGTGTGTCCAATGATTCCTTATTTCACAGACGGCCAACCTAGCCGGCGCTGACGCATCTGAAGAAGATAAAATAAAAGCGATGATGATCCAGTCTTGCCAGGACTGTGACCCCATCAAGTAGGTGTTGATAATGTCCAATCTGTCCTTTGAAGATGATGTAAAAATGGTAGAGATCTTTGTTTGATGAGAACAGACACATACATAGCCATGTTTTCTTTTCTTCCCCTAACCTTTTAGTTACGTGAAGACACCTCTGTCATCAAATACTTGGTTCCATTGTGGAAAACCTGGCCACTCCATCAGGAACGGCCCAGACGATGGGGTAAGACTGCGGGGCACTTCTGGGGTCACTGAGCTTTGGATTTTCTTACCCAGGCAGGGAGGAAACAAACCCATGACCTGTTCTCGTAAGAACTGTGTCTCCTGGGGTTGAGGACAGAGGTTACACAGAGATGCTGCAGAGCCCTTCAAAATTCAAGGGATACCTTGAACCTTTATTCCACATATCGTTCTGTGAGCTTTCATGGGGTTCTTAATCTATTTCCATATTCCTGGAAATATGTCTGGTTTTACCTCTTTAATTACACTTCAGGGGTTTTAATATTTGTTGTAAAGCCAAGATGCTTCTGTTGACCCCGTGAACTGAATATTTGCATGTTTTAATTACCCAAGTCTCTGGGTGAGTGTTGGTGCCCTTGCACATCAGTCACTGACTGCAAATGCATGAGGTGTGACTTCAGCCTTCGTACAGAGTTGGGGGATATCAGTCCCTCCAGGGACGGATTCAGAGCCCCGGTTTCAGCTCTTGCTCAGAACTGCGCTGTGAAGGAGGAGCGGGTTTGTGTCTCTGCTCTGAGGGGATGATGAGCTGAGGAATATTTCACCCTTAAGAACATGACATTAAGCCAAGGAACTCGACTGAGTTCAAAACACTGCTCAGGCCTTGGGAACGTCGTGTCTGTTACTACATTCAGGAAAAGAGGTCTTTCAGTCTCACAACCCTTGTGCTGTGTAAAAGGAGAGGATTAAGGGCCTTTGCTGCTGGCAGTAATCGTTGAAATATCATTGGCAGCATGAGTCATAAGACGAGATCTGTCTGCACTTCTGTTCTGAACAGGGCAGACATCCTGGGTCTGTTCCCAGAATGAAGAAGTGCACAGGAATTCCAAGGAGTTTCCTGATGGAGGTGGAGGATCCCAACACAAAGGGGGCTATGCTGACAAACACTGGGAAATACGTCATCCCAATCCTTAATGCGTAAGTAGGGAATTGATTGGACTGAGCAAAAGGGGAGGAGAGAAACAACGTGCAAATGTCTGAGTGGGAACACACCCGAGCTGGCCAGCGTCTGTAATCGCAGGGGAGGAAGCATTGGCATTGTCTCTTAACCTGGGAACCTGGGACACCTTCTGATCTTACAGGCACAGGGGCTGCTGTGGCTGCCCTGGGTGCTGGGTAAACTCGTGGAGCACTGAGGATTATTTCTGCAAAACATGCCAGTGATGCTCACAGTGCAGTCGCTCTCTGGGAAAGTGCATTTTACTTCTGGTTGGTGTTTCAAAGGCATCTTGCAAAATGTAACAAAGGGCTACTGGACTGAGATTGCCTCTCCCTCTGGCTTCTGTCAGATCCCACATTGAAACAGGCTGAACTGCTTTTGCTTCTCCTTGGTGGAGAGTTCTGCAGAGGGAGAACAGTTCCTGGCTCCATGTTCTAGTGCTTAGGCTCTACAAGAGGAGGAGAAGCTGACTGCCTGTGTTTTTGCAGGCTGATGTGGAGAGACTAGAATTCTATCCATTCTCTTCCTTTGATAAATGCAGAGCTTGAGGAAGTTTTCCTTTACCTCTCTAGAACCTTTTTCTTTTTCCTCCTCCACCTCCTCCAGGGAAGCTTATGCCAGAGAGAAGAAGAAAAAGCCTCCCTTGCTACCGGTGGAGCCATCCTCCACCTCCTCAGATCCTGTTCCAGAGGAACAGCCACCGCTGACACCTCCACCTCCTGCCCTCGTGGCTTTCAGACCTCCTGCTGCTCTGGTGAGTGTCCCTGGACTTTCTCCATCTTCCTCTCGGTCAGTTGGAAAGGCATAGAAGTTTTATTTCAACACATGCAGTTATTCTTGTATTTCAGCAGAGCTTGTTTTCCAACTGTGTGCATTTATTCTCAAGGGCTCTCCTGTCCAACTCCAACCAGCAGCATCAGCACCGGTTCTCCCAGGCCCCCAAGGACAATCCATGCCCACAGCTGGTGAGTGACCATCACTGCAGGATTGCTGTAAAAACATTATCTTCAGTTCAAATGAATGAGATCTTGTTCTTTTTCCTCTTCCCAAAGCTCATCCCAAGCAAGGCAGGAGAAGGTGCCCAGCAGGTGGAAGAGCAGGCTGGGAACCGTGAGTACCTACAGACCCTCACTCTCTTACTGTTTGTATCCTGTGACAGGAGGCCATAAGACAGAGCCTCTGCCACAGCTGATTTACAAGGGAATAATTGTGCACAGTTGTGGAGAATGCAAGTGGTGATTAACTTTTAAATGGCTTAACTGGAATTTGCTTTCAAAGAGAGAAGGTGTGCTTGCAGTAAGAGTATTCAAGCTAAACCTCCAGTGCAGGACTGAAAGGAGGGCTCTGGAAAATGAAGGCTTTTTGAGGAAAACATCATTACTTATAAAAACTACCTATAATTAAAGGATGAGATGGAAAGCCACGCCTTTGAATACTGGCTCAATAGGGCAGAAGATATCAATCTCCCGATCAATCACTTGGTTGATACCGATTGAGCAGATACTTGGAAAAGTCTATGCTGTTCTTTTACGAACATTTTTGAATGTCTTCAATTCAGCTGTTTCAAATGGCTAAGGTGCTTTCTCTCCCCTGGAGACAGAGGGTCTGGTTTATCTCTTTATATACTTGTGATCTCCCCTATGCTAAGTACAGGGGGAGGATCCTGTCCCTGGTCCTGCTGGCCACAGCGTGGCTGATGCAAGCCAGGATGCTGTTTCCCTTCCTTCTCCAGTGACAGGACACTGGATACGTAAAGAAGAGGATGTATTTTTCCAAATGAAATTGCGTTGTTGTTCATTTTTGTGTTCTGATAGCGGGTTGGGCTGCAGTTGCACTAACATGTGTCTGACATAAGCACAAGCAACTCAGTCTTTTTCCCAAAATTATTTTGTTGCAGAGGGTAAACATACCAAACTGAAACCGGGTAATTGTTATCCTAAACCTTTCCCTAAAAGTGGTAGGAATTCTAAACTGTTTTTGCTTAAACAGGATCTTCCCCTTTGGCATTTGCAGGCAGGGAACACATTCTCATACTGGCCAGGCTTTTTTCCTTGGTGGCTTTTTGTAATACAGGTCCAACTTGTTTTAACAGGGAAACAAAGATGTCCAAACTTGACAAATTTACAAATGAGTTTCGTGAGGAACCAATGGAATATGAAAAGATTCCAAAGGCGTGGAAACATTAAGTTTGCAGGTAACTACTTTCTGTGTCCATAACAGAAAGGCAGAGTTTCTGGAAGAATCAGGAAGAGCCCTACTCTGCCTCTCGATCATGAGATGGAGTGGATGATCCAAGGGATTAGCAGGGACAGGCATTTCCTATGGAGGTTGCCAGCTCAAACGCGGCAGATGACGGCTGACAGAGAGTTAGAACATGGCAGCGGTTGTTAAGGAGCAGGAATCTTCTTTTCCTGAGTCTTCTCTGTAACAACTAGCAATAGCTGGAACCTGAACAGGGGCAGTTGATGCATTTCCTGTGTCTGCCTATGACCTCAAAGTGCTTTGGAGGAATCACGTGAGAGAAATCCTCTTCATCTCCCTTTATCTCCCGTGGTTCTCTGCTGCTGTGTCTTGTAAGCAGAAACTGAAATGTTATCGAGTTCTTCAGTTGGCAGCTGCGCTACGTCAGTAGCTTTCACAGAGCCACATGGAGAGAATAAAAGATGAAACATGGGAGGAAAAAAATGAGGAGAGGAACTCTTTGGAATTAACTTTTTTTTTTTGTCTGTTGTTTTTTTTTTTTAAGGTCCAAGTCTCCCTCCAGCATTTCATCTCTCTCCAGAGGTTCATATTCCTGCTCTGAGTTCAGACCAGGTTCTCCCTGCAGTCACTCCTACTCCTGAGCTTTCAGTTGTTCCGAATCTCATTCCAACTCACCATCTCCACTGTATCGTTGCAGGGGTAAAGGTCACAAATCTGGCACCAGGTCCAGAACCCATGGTGATCCCTGTTCAAGATCAAGGTCATCCCCCTACAGAAGACACCGTTCACGGCCAAGGTCTCCCCTATTTAGAGGCCACTCTCACCCTCAATGAACAAGACCTCAAGGGGAAGGAGAGAGGAATCATTTTAACAGATATGCAGAAGTTCCAGCACACAATATGAAAGCTCAGAGTGGCAGAGCTGCTGAGTTTAGAGATCCATTGTCAAAGGAAAGATACAGAGAACAGGAATGTAACGATACAGAACGGTACGAGCAGTTTTGCAAGGGCTGGCTTGTTGGTGCTTGCCTTCACTCTCCAGTAACCAGAGAGCATTTTTCTCCACATTGGTTTTGACCACTTGGGACAAGACAAGAAAATATACCATGTGCTTGGGGTGTAGGCAGGATTCTTCCTGTGGACAGAGACCCTTGTATTTAATTCCAGTCGGATTAAGTTTATAACAGCTTTAATCTCAGTGATACAGGACACTTTTTTTTTCCCATTTAATAAAAATGTTATTATTCAGGCATGTTATTAATTAGGACCTTATTTTGAAGAACAAACCACACACAGTAGAAACTAATCGGATTTTTTAATTAGCTATGTTGTGTGTGACGAGCCTTGTCATGTCACTGGACACCATCTTGTTTAGCCAATGCAGTCAACAGCTTCTTGCACCTTTGTTTTCATCCTCCTATTGGATGCATCAAAAAGCTCAGGGAATCAGGGTGTCCCTGGGGTGGGGGTGGCCATGCCAGAGATGTTGCTCTGTGCGCATCAGCCCTAAATTTGCTCACACCGTGTTGGCCCCACGAGAAGCTGGACTGCTTGGCCCCCTTGGCTCGAGCCTGCATCCTTCTCATTTCCAGCAAGGGGAGAAGGTCTAGTTCAGGAATCACTTTGCCTGGAGACCCCGGGCAGTGTGTCACGCAGAAGGAAAATGGCGAGAATGTCAGCTGAAAGAGTTTGGACTGAAAAGGAAGCACAAACCATGAGCTGGCAGGACAGTGCTGGCTGGAATGAGGCCCAAGCTCCGAGTCATCTGGAGGTTCAGCCACAGTTGGCAGGGTTTCTCACACAGGTCACCAAGGAGGGGAGGGTGTCGGACGGAGAGGAGCAGAGCAGAGTTTCCAAAGGCTCAGTCAGTGCCCAGCTGCAGGACTGACATAAAACTCAGAGACAGCCACATCCCTGCCTGGGGTGGCAGAGCCAGGTCACCAGTGCAGGCGCAGCCACGACACTCTCGGGTGCTCACAAGCACAGCCATGGTCAAGGATCCCCTGAGCGCTGGCATGGCCCCTCTGTCCCCCGGTGCCCCTGCCTGGATCCCAGCCCTCTCGCCCACCCCACGGGTCCCCTGCTCGCTGGCTGCTCCGTCCTGGTGCTCCCTGCAAACAAGCAGCCCTCACGCCTTTCTCCCACAGGCACCCCACACTCGGCCATCTCCCCAGGGGCCGGCACGGACCCTCTGCCACCTGACAGCCCAGCGCGGACCCCAGCCCCCTAGAGCCCGGCTGGCCAGACTGAGGCTTGCTGCTGTATGCACACGCTCAGCCCATCCCACCAGTTCTGGGCAAGGTGCAGACCCTCACAGAGCCTCTCGCTTGCCTCACTCAGCCTGGGGCCCCACACGAGGTGGGTTTTTGAGAAACACCGACCCTGAATCGCTCCAGGAGCTGCACTGGGACCCACACCTGTTCCTGACACAACAAGCCAGGGCTCCGTACACACTCTGCTTGACTTCACCAACTGGCACCCATAAACGCCAGACCCCAGGGGCTGGATCATAGCATTTAACTTCACAGACACACAGGACAGAGTGAGCTTATGCAGGGAGATTTTTAAGAAAAAAATTAATAAAAGGCTGTGAACATCATGAGATTCAGCAAAGCCAAGTGAAAGGTCCTACATGTGGGTCGGGTCAATCAGTGGTTTAATGTGTAGAATCATAGAATGTTCTGAGTCTGAAGAGACTCACAATGATCATTGAATCCAACTCCTCTCTGAGAGCTTTGGTCAAATGCTTCTTGAATATTGTCAGGCTTGGCACTCACTTTTCCATTTGTCTAACCCACAGCTGACCCTACACTTCCTTCTCCAGACTCTGTCCCACCTACCTTCCCCCCAGAGCCCCTCCTGGCACAGAGGAGGGTTTTCCTGATACTGACTCGTGGGAAGAATGAGCCCTTGGAAAAAGGCAGCAGTGCTCTCGGCAGTCGTGCTTAGCTCAGAGGAAATTCAGCTCCCTATGGTCATCCCAACAGGGAAACGACCCTTTAGAGAGCAGGAAGGAATCTCCTGGGAAAGCTGCACTGCTTGCACACCCTTCCCAGGGCCCAGTGTATTTCATGCAGACGCAAGGACCTGCACCCTCCCACTCCAGCCCAGCCCTCTCCCAAACCCCCATTTCTTCCTGAATTCATTAAAAGAGTTGAGTTTTTGCTTGGCAGCGCCTCTCTCTGCCTGTGGTCATTTGCACAGTGGGAGGGAGTGGGTGTTCCCGCAGCCTCTGCCCACCCGACAGGTACCTTAGCTGGGCTGGAGATGCCCCGAGAGGATGGGGAGATGGGGCATCTCTCCAGGTGGCGGGTGCCAGTGGGTGATACCACCTTGATTGGCATCAACGCCAGCAGGATGGGAACCTCCATCACTGCCCCACTACCAACATCACTATCATTGCCTAGCACCAGCACCACTGCCCTTGAGCTGGATCCGGCCACGGAAAGGAGCTGCGGCCACCCTGGGAGGCCAAGCTGGGACTGGCTGAGAGCTCGCACGCAGCCCTCAGCGGGCAGAACTGGCCAGGGCTCACGTGCCCAGATCCTATACCTGGCAGGGCGCTCACTGCCCAGGTCACTCCAGCCCCTCTACAGCCTCATCTCTTGCTGTCTGGGCGTTATCTGGAAAAACCCTCTGCCCACGGGAGAGCCCTGAGCCAGAGGCACAAAAGTCCACAGCCTTCCCATGCCAACTGAGGCGAGAGGATGCAAAGTACAGAATTGCAGATGTATCCTTTCTCCTTCATCGACAGCTCTGAGCCTCCCAGAAGCCAAGTCCTTCTTCCCAGGGCCAGGCTGTCCTTGTGTTTCTTTACTGCAGCATGAACAGGAGTTAAGTGTCCAGGAAAAAAGCACTGCCTCATCCCATTACAGCATTTCAATATCTACAAACCAAGGTAGTGCACTTTCAAACTATAAAGACCGGTTGATTAAATCGAGAATGGAATTCTCATCACACGTCCTATGGGTCCCTCCAGCCTGGGCCCCAAAAAGCCAGTGACAAGGTGATGGAGAGCCAGCAAAAGATGCCACCTAGGGAGGCTCTGTCTCCCCTAATGATTAGATTTGCTGCTGCAGATCAGAAATCGCCCCTGTACCGCTCAGGGCATTCCAGCATCCCTCTGCAAGGACAGTAACGATCCAGCCACGAAGCTAAGGGACCCCCTGAATCCCAGCTGCCACATACACTGTGCCATCTTCCACCACATTCCGTCAATGAACAGCGTTCAGGGCTCCTGCAGCTCACCACGGCTTCGATAAGCGTGCTCCGACTCAGGGCTCACCAGGGGAGCTTCTCAGCACTTCAACTTTGCTTCAGGCTTGCTTGGAGCACGAGGCTTCATCCCTCTGCCTTGGCCCCAGCAGAAGGCGGGCAAGGGGCAGGTTTGTGAGTGGTTTGATGGAAAAGAGCTTGGTCACCTACCAGAGATTAAAACCCAACCAAAGAAAGAGACCAGAGAAACTCTGTTAGAGAGGAGCAGAAAGAAACATCAGGGCTGACCTCTGTTTAACTGGGGGGGTTTGGGATTCTGGAGACTGGAGCTCCCAGAGGACTCAGCTCTCCAAATGGAAACATCCTTTAACTTCAGATCCTGATCCTGACAGGAATATTACAGACTGCCCCACCTCTGTTTTGCAGTTACCTTGAGCGTTTGCTTGTCCCTGTCCAGTTCTCTTCTGTGATCCCAAAGTCTGTTGTAATCTGACAGCGCTACAAACAGGCAGCCAAACCCCTCTTCCCTCAGAGATGGGAAACTGCAGTCACAGACTACGCAGGCACCAGGAGAAGCCTTCGGGTCTGGGATAGGATTAAAAAGGGAGGACTTGCGAGCATCTGTTTTCCACAAGATGACCCCATCCTCCTGATCTGGGTCACTTAAGGGAACTTTGTTCTGGCAGCCAATAGAGAAAATGGCAGTGTGACCACAAACCCATCCAGGCTGGGGGGAGGGACTCCAGCTCCCAACATGCCTTGAGGGAGGAAACCAGCCCCCAGCATTCTTTGGGGAGGGGATCTGAAGCTGTCACCGTGCTTTGGGGAGTGTTATAAATTTAGCCCAGTAAAAGATAGGAATTGGTCCAATTAGGTCGAATCAGAATTTATTAGCAAGAAGACAGACAGGCAAATACAGCGCTGGGCGACTGGGGAAGCCCTTCGCTTCTCCACAGTGCGCCCTCACCCCAGCAGACCTCGACTTTTATAGGCTCGCGTGTCTCTCCTTGTTGCTAGGCCTTCTCCTTTACTTCCTCAGTAGACATTGGCTGTCTCGAAGTCACAGGACGTTCCTCTGTGCATGTCTCTCCTTGTTGCCAGGCCCTCTCCTTCACCTCCTCAGCAGATATTGGTTATCTCGAAGTCACATGATGTTCTTCTTCTTTTTTGTGGTTTTCCTCCCCTCCAAAGCCCTGGTTGGAGTCGATGATCCAGTGGGTCTCTTCCAACCTGGTTATACTATGATTCTATGATTCTAAAACATCATGTTTACCTTTAACTTAAATGCTGCACAAAGCGGGGTCCATTACTTAGAGCAAATACAAAACGCTATTTACAAGGGTCAATGAACAAACTATTTCAAAGGTTCATCACACCTTCGCAGGAGTCAATGAACAAACTTTCTCTTGAAGTTTATCAGAGGGAGAGAGTCTGATTCTGTCACCGTGCTTTGGGGAAAGGGTCTGAAGCTGCCCAGGGAGGTGGTTGAGTCACCTTCCCTGGAGGTGTTTAAGGGACAGGTGGACGAGGTGGTGAGGGGCATGGGTTCGTGTTTGATAGGAATGCTTGGACTCGATGATCCGGTGGATCTTTTCCAGCCTGGTGATTCTATGATTCTGTGATTCTACAAACTCTGCCGAGGTCTCTGTGGTGCCGGGAAGCAGAGCGGCAGGTGCCTAAGCGACAAATGTCAGCGTTAGCAGGTGGCAAGGGGTGCCCTGGGGTAGTGAAGTGACAGCCTGGCAAGTTGCTGCTTCAGCTCCCCAGAGAAGATCCCTTTGGCTGGTTCGCTTTAGCCCTTCTACCAAGGGCCTGACTTTGGAAGACAATGTTCACACAGGCGGGTGTGGGGGCATTCTGCAGGCTGCCTGATGTCCCTGTCCAGGCAAGAAAAGGATTGCCAGCTGAGTCCTGCCAGAGTTTCTTCCACACTCCTGAGACAGAGTCTGCAGATATCCCTCTGGTGCACCACTGCCTTCCGCGGCAGGAGGCTTTGCTTTTCAAACCTGTCTTTCTGCAGGTGTTTGCTAGGTATGTCTGTGATGAAGCACGTGCCTAACGCATTCCAGTTCTACGTGTAACGTCTTCTTCTGGGGGAAAAGGCAAACCCACAGAATGCCATGAGAGATGGAATGCTGGAAAGAGGCACAGCAGCTACTCGGATCCATCAGGAAGTACCCTCCTCCGCGAGACATGCTGTCCGGGGTTTGTGGATCTGCTATACCTCTGCCTGATGCGATGCCACCAGCGTGCCTGCTCCCGCTGCTTTCTGGAGGATGAGTGGAGAGGTTTAAGGTGGTGTAAGGTGCCAGAGCCTTCTGGCAGCCTGTGCCTGCAACCGCTCTCTCTACTTAGCCGTAAACCATCCCTTGTCAGAAATGTTCCCCAAGGGAAGGGGCAGTAAGCCGTGCTTCTCGCTGCCTTTGTGCTTTCTGACTCTGTCCTCACAGGTGCCCATTTCCTTTTACCGGCTGAAGCTCTGCCACCCCTGGGCTCTTGCACTTCATGTCCACCATAAAAGCATGTTTTCTGTCATCAGACTGACCCTTGGTCTCCCGCGCTTCATGGCCACAATAAAAGCACATTTTCTGTCTTCTGAGTGTGTCTGCCCTCCCTGCCCTCCTCTCCCAGGCAGGTCTGGTGGCCCTCATGAAAAGACACTGCCCTGAAGCGAGAGACGCAAACAGCCAGTGCTAGGCAACAGCCTGAGCAAGAGCCCAGATGTTTTTTCTTTTTTTCTTTGACATGCAGAAACAGAAAATGCATAAGGAATTTGCTTTATAAAAAAATCTTTTAGGTTCTTCTATTTGGGAGCTGACTGGGAGAGATTTTATCTTTAAATGTACGTATGCACCAGATGCTTTCCTGCGCATTATGTGCAGAGGAGATGTTGAAGGAGGGCTGGCAACATCGGGCATGAATTACACTTGCTGCACCCCTCCCTCCTGGGGCGCTGCAGTGGGCAGCTCCCACGGAAAACAATATGGCCCAGCACCTTGTCCCCAGTGGCCGGGGCATCGCTGGCTGGAGGCATGTGCCCACCTGCTGAGGGCAACCCCTGGGTGCCTTCACAGCCTAAAATCCCTGGGGACGCAACAAGGACACCCTCTGCTCCCTAAGAGGGGGCAGCAGTGCCCGGGATCTATGGAGGATGACTGGGGTACAGGGGTGGGCTGGGACGTGGAGAGGGCTGGCAGCGTGGAGGTGGGCTGGGGATGTTGAGATGGGCTTGGTCTGTGGAGATGTGGTGATGACTTGGAGATTGGCTGGCATGTAGAGATTGGCTGGGGAAATGGGTCTTTGCTTGGCATGTGGAAATTGGATGGGAAGTAGAGATGGGCATTGGATGTAAAGATGGCCTGGCAGGTAGAGAAGGGATGGGGATGGGGATATGGGCTGGGGATGTGGAGATGGTCTGAGGACATTAAAGTGGACTGGGGAAAGGGAGCTTGGCTGGAGATGTGGATATGAGCTCAGATCCTGTACCTGGACTGGGACGCAGAGATCAGGTGAGGATATGAGATGGGGCAGAGAAGTGGAGATGGGGTGAGGACATGGAGATGGGCTGGGGAAGTGGAGTTGAGTTGGGGATGTGGAGATAGGCTGGGGCATAAGGGTGGGGTGGGGACTTGGAAATGGGCTTGGGATATTGTGATCTTTCCATCATCTTCCAACAGTCCTGGAAGACTGGGGAAGTCCCACTGGACTGGAGGCTGGCTGATGTTGTGCCCATCTACAAAAAGGGCCGCAGGGAGGACCCAGGAAACTACAGGCCTGTCAGTCTGACCTCAGTGCCAGGGAAAGTCATGGAACAGGTGATCTTGAGTGCTATCATGAAGCACATGCAAGAGAACCGGGTGATCAGGCCCAGTCAACATGGGTTCACAAAAGGCAGGTCTTGCCAGACTAACCTGATCGCCTTCTATGACAAAGTGACCCGGCTACTGGATGAGGGAAAGGCTGTGGATGTGGTCTTCCTGGACTTCAGCAAAGCCTTTGACACAGTTTCTCACAGCGTTCTGCTTGAGAAACTGTCAGCCTCTGGGCTGGACAGGCGCACACTCTCCTGGGTGGAAAACTGGTTGGATGGCCGGGCCCAGAGAGTGGTGGTAAATGGTGTGAAATCCAGCTGGAGGCCAGTGACAAGTGGGGTTCCCCAGGGCTCAGTGCTGGGTCCAGCCCTGTTCAATGTCTTCATCAATGATCTGGATGAAGGCATCGAGTGCACCCTGAGCAAGTTTGCGGACGACACTAAGCTGGGTGGAAGTGTCGATCTGCTGGAGGGTCGGGAGGCTCTGCAAAGGGATCTGAACAGGCCGGACCGCTGGGCAGAGTCCAATGGCATGAGGTTTAACAAGGCCAAATGCCGGGTCCTGCACTTGGGGCACAACAACCCTATGCAGTGCTACAGACTGGGAGAAGTCTGTCTAGAAAGCTGCCTGGAGGAGAGGGACCTGGGGGTGTTGGTTGACAGCCGACTGAATATGAGGCAGCAGTGTGCCCAGGTGGCCAAGAAGGCCAATGGCATCTTGGCTTGTATCAGAAACGGCGTGACCAGCAGGTCCAGGGAGGTTATCCTCCCTCTGTACTCGGCACTGGTGAGACCGCTCCTCGAATACTGTGTTCAGTTCTGGGCCCCTCACAATAAGAAGGATGTTGAGGCTCTGGAGAGAGTCCAGAGAAGAGCAACAAAGCTGGTGAAAGGGCTGGAGAACAGGCCTTATGAGGAGCGGCTGAGAGAGCTGGGGGTGTTTAGCCTGGAGAAGAGGAGGCTGAGGGGTGACCTCATTGCTCTCTACAACTACCTGAAAGGAGGTTGTAGAGAGGAGGGTGCTGGCCTCTTCTCCCAAGTGACAGGGGAGAGGACGAGAGGGAATGGCCTCAAGCTCCGCCAGGGGAGGTTTAGGCTAGACGTTAGGAAAAAATTCTTTACAGAAAGGGTCATTGGGCACTGGAACAGGCTGCCCAGGGAGGTGGTTGAGTCACCTTCCCTGGAGGTGTTTAAGGCACGGGTGGACGAGGTGCTGAGGGATATGGTTTAGTGTTTGGTAGGAATGGTTGGACTCGATGATCCGGTGGGTCTCTTCCAACCTGGTTATTCTGTGATTCTGTGATTCTGTGAAATAGCAGTGAGGGCACATTTGTGAAAGTCTTGGCTCCTATCCAGGCTGCAAATGAGCATGAGATCAGTGGAACGAGATGTTATTTTTCCCAGTTTGGTGTGCTCACCCCTGCTAGTATGAGGTTCAGTTCACATCCATTTAATTAAGGTACTTATGTTATACTAGTGGGGAAGGAAAGTTATTTTCAGGTCAGAAAGAATTTATTAAGAACAAGAAAATCAAGTTACCAAGTAAGATGGGCTAAATCAAAAGCTTTTATTGAAGCCTCTGTACATAAGGAGTGTGGGTAATGATGAACTTGAATCTTAACCATCTCCTGGCTTTCTATTTGCAGGAAACAAGTTGTATGTGACTTTGACACTGGTTTTTTTGCTATATGAGGTTTTAATATAGAAAGGGAAAGGTACTAACAAGGTACTTTGCAGGTCAAGTGGTTCCAGCTGGGGCAAATGGATCACATTTGAAAACCCTAAATCCAGTATTACAGACTTTGAACACCCTGTGAAGAGACCTCAGTTGTCACATAGGTGTCCTTCTGGGTTGGTTGCTCTAGTGGTCTGCACGGCAGGGACCAAGGACATTGGCCTGGACGTGTGCCTTTGAAGCACCAGACAAAGCTCAGTATGCCACTCTTCTGGAGATGTATTTAAGTTTTGCTTGTAGTGAACCTCGAACCTATTAAGCTAACATCAGGTTTTGAATTGCCTTGGTTGAGCTGGTACAGACCTCTGTGTGTGTTTACACTCATAAATCAATTGAAACACTGTGGGAACATTCTACAGAGAACAAGGCCCAGATGCTGTGAGATTGTTTAATACTGAACAACTATAACAAGGCCTTGAAACAGAGAGCCAAACGATAAACAGGGGCCAGCTGGGAGGAATGCAGCAGCTAGTTCAGTGGGAACAAGCACCAGCTGAAAGAAAAATAATTAAAGAGAACTATCAACATAGTTAATTTTAGTGTAACTTGGTTTCTTAGCATGTGCAGTAGTTTAGTCAATAATATGTTAGTAATAGCCTTATGGACATCTACCTTTAACCAGGAATACACTGTGGATACCCTCGTGGGCACCCAGTTATGTAACCGAAAAGGGTTTATAAAGAAATAGCTAAGCTCAATAAAGTGAACACTCACTCATCATATTGATCTCTGTGTTTGATTCCGTGATGCTCCCATCAACAAAATGCAAGCTGCATCATCTTAGTGAAATCCGCAGGAAAGCAACGCAGTATTGCCCCCACCCCTCCCAGCACTTCACCAGCCTTCCCCTTAAACAAAAACAAGACCAAGAGGAAACAATTCTTGGTGACCCTTTGCAGATTCCCTGGGATGTGGCGCGTTGCTCCAGCACTGGCCGTTCGGTTGTGCTGCAGCTGCTCACGCATTCCCTGAATGTGGACTCAGGATGGAGAAGAGCTGGTGGCAGCAGCTGGTGAGGGGTCCTGTCTATGCCTCTCTGCCTCCAGCTCAAGCTTGCTCAGCAGAGAAACAGGACCTGCTGCTGTGGGGCTGCTGTGGGTCTCCTGTTGGTCCTCCAAAGCATCCCTCACCTTGTTTTCTTCCCATCTTGTTTTAAGAGACCACAGGGTGTTAATTGCTTCTTCTCAGATGTGACCGTGTCAGCTTTGCCTTGGGCAGAGCCAAGTGTGGATTACCTTTCTTCTCTGAATCCTAGTGCTTTCACTTCAAGTCTCTTGTAAATCCAGTTTTGATTCAGTGATTTTTGTCCTTATGGGATCTTTCTGGATGGAAAGAGGGAAAACAAGCCTTTCTTCTCTCTGCTATGCTCCGTTAACTTAAACCTCCCTGCATGGAGTTCTCTCAGTCCCCTTTGCAGACTGTGTGATTTCCTATGGCTCCTAGAAGGGAGAAGCAAATGCTTCAAAATTCAGACTACAGTGTGATCAGTCCTGGAGAGAAGAGAGAAAGGACGATTGTTTGCTCCTGCTCCCATCTGCAGAGACTCCATGTGGCTAACCAGAGCAATGGGGACCCTAGATTTTTGGTTTAGTTGGTTTTCAGGTTGTTTTTTTTATTCTTAGAGTTGTATCAGCCAAGGCAGTCTGGGAAGAACAAACACAGCCACAACAAATTATTAAACCTTTAAACCGTGATTTAAACCTTTAAACTTACTCCTCTGCCTGCCTCCAAGAGCCTGGCAGAGCCCGGGGTGCAACTCTGCTGAATGCTGGTGTGCGCAGGGAGAAGACAAGAGCAAGAGGAGTCTGTGAAAGGCATCATTGTGCACTCCTCTTGCTCAACTAGGAAAGGAGTACAAGGAGAGGAAATTTCTTATTGCAAGCTTCTGTGTAAGTAGTGGCTCAGCAGGGAGGAATCCTAGTGTCGAACAGCACTGCAGTTTGTTATTTTGCGGGTATATTATTTGTCAAGAGCTTTTTTTTTTTTGTTCCTCTGTTAATCCTAATTACATAAATAATAACTGTGGAAAAGGACATCAAGTACACAGTAATCTTGCATTCACCTAGGTCTCTAGGGCTGGAATTCCTACAGCTGTTAAGCAGCTGCAATGTCTCCTCAGTTCTTGTGGTGCTCAGCTATGGGATGGGATAATGATAATTTAATAATGCACATAAGCCTATACTGACATGGCTTTGCAGCTCCTGTTCTCCTGCCTTATAAAAATACAGGGAAACAATCACATAGAGAAAGAAGAAACGGCTCATATGATGTGTGCAGCTTGTATATTCTTCAGAAAGCATTCAAAAAATCGTGCAACGCAAGGAAAGGAGAAAGGCTTGTAGCACAGATACAAAGATTGAATTGTATTAATTCTCAGACAGAAATTTGGCAAATTGGGCAGATGAACATGGACACGAGCTGGAGGAATCTCTGCAGAAAGTGGCAGCATCTCCAGCAGCGAGAACATGGAAGGGTCGAAGAGCTGAAGGAAAGATGAGTTCACTTTGCCAAGTACTTGAAATATCAGCCACGTTGGTAGCAATACTGAAGGAGAGCTGCTGTGAACTGCAAAGGAAATCTTCTGCCTTTCAGCAGTGTTAAATACGCAACTGGAATTAATAGAGGATGGATGTTATATTGTTTAGAAGGAAAAATAAACAGACTTGTTTTCAGATGTGGGACTGTTGAAAAATCCTCATCCAGACTGAAATGCACTTTCATCTTTATTATTCCAAACTACCTGGGATACCCCTGACAGCACTTGCTTGAGCAAATTTCTGATTGCATCCTCTCTTTAACCATTTCTGTATCATGTAAGAAAGTCTCCTAGTCAGTAGGTTGTATTTCCCTAGCTTAATCGGCTCCTGATTTGAAGAAGTTCTTGCAGCTCCTCCTAATCTTTAGGTACTGCCAATACAGGCTTTTAAGCAATAGTTTCACTTACACAGTTCTGACCCTAAGCAGTATCTCCTGATGATTAACACTTTTCTATAGAGCAGCAGTAGAACGGTTTATTAGCACCATGGGGATTTATTAGCACCATGAGATCTGTGCATTCCCCAGTTCCTAATCACATGTGACTTAGGAGGTTCTTCCGTCTGCAGTTTTTCACAGACAAAATTTCATATAATCCCAGTGGAGAATAAGTAGAGGGGAAAATCACATTCCAAAGGCTGCTTTCAGTAGTGTTTTGCACTTCTCTTCAGTTTGCGAAAATATACAATATTGCTTTGATGGTTGAAAGGACTCCACGCTTTTCTGCTTTTGATATAAAATCAGGGGTCCAAATTTAGAACATTTTTTTCCCCCGTGTGTTCTCAGTTTTATAACAAGCAGGAGTTTAGGGCTTTAGTGTTATTACTTGCATAGTATTTCATCTTGCCCTCTACCTAGACTTTTCCATTCCCTAGGAACTGAGAATGATAGAATCATAGAATCACCCGGTTGGAAAAGACCCACAGGATCATCAAATCCAACCACTCCTATCAATCACTAAACCACGTCCCTCAGTGCCGAGTCCACCATAAGGCCTGTTCTCCAGCCCCTTCAGCAGCCTCGTTGCTCTTCTCTGGACTCGCTCCAGAGCCTCAACATCCTTCTTGTGGTGAGGGGCCCAGAACTGAACACAGGATTCCAGGAGCGGTCTCACCAGTGCTGAGTCCAGAGGGAGAAGAACCTCCCTGGACCTGCTGGTCACGCTGTTTCTGATCCAAGCCAAGATGCCATTGGCCTTCTTGGCCACCTGGGCCACTGCTGGCTCATGTTCAGTCGCTGTCAACCAACACCCCCAGGTCCTTCTCCTCCAGGCAGTTTCCAGCCAGACTTCTCCTAGTCTGGAGCTGCTCAGGGTTGTTGTGCCCCAAGTGCAGGACCCAGTATTTAGCCTTGACAAACCTCATGCCGTCGGTCTCAGCCCAGTGGTCCAGCCTGTTCGGATCCCTTTGGAGCCTCCCGACCCTCCAGCAGATCCACGCTTCCACCCAGCTTAGTGTCGTCTGCAAACTTGCTAAGGGTGCACTCGATGCCTTCATCCAGGTCATTGATAAAGACATTGAACAGGGCTGGACCCAGCACTGAGCCCTGGGGACACCACTTGTCACTGGCCTCCAGCTGGAGTTAACTCCATCTCCCACCACTCTCTGGGCCCTCCGTCCAACCAGTGTTCCACCCAGGAGAGCGTGCGCCTGTCCAGGCCAGAGGCTGACAGCTTCCTAAGCAGAATGCTGTGGGAAACTGTGTCATGGGCTCTACTGAAAAGTAAAAAATATATAAGAAAAGCTTTAGAAAGTCTGTAGATGTAGGAATCAGTGATAGCAAGGTTGACCTGTTGGATACTTTTGACTTGGGGTTCTTGAACTGACCTTGGGTTGTAAGAGTGGGAAGCTGAACAAAGAGGTGAACATCAGAGATGCAAATCAGGGTGGAGACAGCGCTTACAGGCAGCGTGTGGGGTTTTGGAGGACAGCCAACCAAATGTTGCTGCTGGTGATTGTGAGCGCGTGGACAATAGGCCTGGGCCAATGAGGACAGATGAGCAAAGGTATATAAACCTGTAAGTTCCAACAATAAAAGTCTCCACTTTTACATCTATCTGGAGTCCGTCTCAGCGTTTCATTCCCACAAAATGGTGACCCTGATTTGATGGGGTATTCAACGCGATCAGCGTCCAGCAGGAATCTCAGCTCCGACAGGGTCATCGGCAGGACCGACTGACTCCTCACACGTTCCTGGGCATCACCGTCAAGACGACAAGTGAGGAGCTGAGTAATCATGGGGCAGGGTGCATCAACAGAGCAAGAGGCAATAGTTAAGTTACTGCTCCCAATTCCTTCGAAGAGGAATCAAATATGATGAGACTAATATACACATTTTGCTGAAATGGCTTCGTAACAATGGAGCCCCGTTGGATGGTGCCCTAGTATTCCGACCAAAAACATGGACAGAAACGGGCAATTTAATCTGGGAGGCGGCTTCTTGTGGTGATGCTAATGCTACCTCTATGATGATGACTTGGCGTTTAGTTAAGGACACAATTGCTGCTTGGGATGCCAAAAAGGCTGCAAGCGATTCCAACTCTAACGACGTATCAGGGACAGAACAACCTTTAATTGATCTAACTGAACAGACGCCGTGTGTCACCTGTGCTTGTGCCCCCTAATTTTAGCCCCTCAGAGTCGACACCCAAAAATCCTGCCCGTAACTGGGAGAAGATAAAGCGTGATGCATTAGCAGATGGCCATGCTCTTCCCTCTGCATTCCCAGTTATCGTACGCCAGAATGCACCCAATGAGTGGACTCCTTTTAACTGGGATGTGATAAAGGAGCTGAGGAAAACTGTTACCACGTGGGGACTCACCTCTCCCTACGCTCAATCCCTTTTGGAGAATGTACTGTCAGGCAATACAATTACACCTTTTGACTGTAAACAGCTCGCTACAATGATCCTGACACCTGCACAAAAATTATTACGGCAACAAAAGTGGGGAGTGTTTTGTGAAGCGGCAGCCTTGCAAAACCTCGACCGGCCAAGCACCTCTGCTGCAGAGCTGGCTCTGGCTCGGGGTGCAGGCCGGGCCCGCAGGCGGCGCCGGACCCGCTGCCGCTTGGCAAGAACTACACCATGCAAGTGAACAAAACACTGCAGACCGTCCTCACCCGGCTCTTCCCTGGATATGGCAATGGACTGTGACTCCGTAAAGCACTTCTAATTTTCTTTTGTTCAAACTTAACGTGGGAAACAGAGCAACCTGTATGGATGGACCAATGGCCCATATCAACAGAAAAATTAGCCGCCCTAGAACAGTTGATAGCAGAACAAGAAGAACAAGGACACATTATCCCTTCAACCAGCCTTTGGAACACACCTGTGTTTGTAATCAAAAAGAAATCAGGCAAGTGGAGGCTCATACACGACCTCCGAGCAATCAACAATATTTTGGAAGATATGGGACCACTTCAGCCTGGTCTTCCATCACCGATAATGATACCAAAACAATGGGACATAATTATTCTTGATTTAAAGGACTGTTTTTTTCACTATTCCATTACATCCAAAGGATAGTAAAAGATTTGCATTTTCAACAATCAATAGAAGTCGACCACAGCGCCGTTATCAATGGACTGTGCTGCCACAAGGAATGAAAAACTCTCCAACCATCTGTCGAGCATACGTGGCACTAGCTCTGCAACCTTTTCAACAAAAATATCCGCAATTAATATGTTACCATTACATGGATGACATCCTCATTGCAGGGCAAGATATAGAAACACTCATGGCCAGTATGCATGATCTTAGAGCCTTTTGGCAAAACCGAGGATTGCAAATTGCACCAGAAAAAATCCAAACAATGGCACCCTGGAAATATCTCAGAAATGTTATTTTTGACCATTCTGTCCAACCACAGCAAGTTCAGCTGAACAAAAATGTCAAGACTCTAAATGATGTTCAGCAACTTGTCGGGAACATCAACTGGATACGTACTACAGTAGGAATTTCAAATGAGTTAATGCAACCTTTATTTGAATTATTATAAGGATCTACAGAACTTACAGCACCACAAGAGCTGACAGCCGAAGCGCATAAAGCAATTGAACAACTTATCTCCCAGTGACAAGTTTATCGATACGACCCTAATTTACCATTTAACATATATTTATGTAATCAACCCTCACAACCAATAGCTATTATTGGTCAGTGGGATCAACATCGATCGGACCCTCTTCGAATAATTGAATGGATCTTTTTACCACACCAACCACACAAAACTTTAGTCACTCACATAGACATGTTTGCTCTTTTAATAAAAAAGGGATGAACTCGACTTATGGAACTCAGTGCACAAAGCCCAGCAACAATATATTTGCCAATAACAACAGA
This sequence comes from Phaenicophaeus curvirostris, assembly GCF_032191515.1. Lineage (NCBI taxonomy): Eukaryota > Metazoa > Chordata > Aves > Cuculiformes > Cuculidae > Phaenicophaeus > Phaenicophaeus curvirostris. Next base: position 936,014 of record NC_091402.1, on the reverse strand, counting down.
TTATTTGCAATGGAGCATTCAAAACAGCTTTGAATTACAGGCATCGCTAGAAGATTTTATCGGACAAGTAAACAACCATTTACCCTCTCATAAATTATTTACCTTTTGTCAACAAATCGAGATTTTTGAAAAACCGTTGTGTCAAGACCAGCCAGTCCAAGGCTTAACTGTCTTTACAGATGGTTCAGGGAAAACAGGCCAGGCAGTGGTTACTTGGTATAGTGATAACACCTGGCATGAAAAAATGACTACAACTGAAGGATGACCACAACTGGCAGAATTGGCAGCTGTCATTTTAGCTTTTGAAACGTGGCAACAGATACCACTTAATGTGGTATCAGATTCTATTTATGTTGTTGGTTTAGTTCGACGAATGGAAAGAGCATATCTGAAACATGTATTATCTGAATCATTGCTTTTGTTGTTAAAACATTTGTGGCTTTTGTTGAGCTGTAGGAAACATGTTTATTGTATTTTACATACTCGCAGTCATACCTCACTGCCAGGATTTGCTGCAGAAGGAAACATGAGAGCAGATAAATTAGCAAATGTAATTGGAATATCCACAACTACACCACTGCCCAATTCAATTGAGCAAGCAAAACTCTCTCATGATTTTTTCCACCAGTCAGCTAAGGCTTTACACAAACAATTTAATTTAACTCATAAAGCAGCAAAACAAATTGTCCAGTCCTGTGCAGATTGTCAACCTTTTCAATCTCACTCTCATTCTGCAACAAACCCTCAAGGTATTCAAGCATGAGAACTATGGCAAACGGATGTGACACATGTAACAATGTTTGGGAGACTGAAATATGTTCACGTCTCCATTGACACATACTCAGCTATGATGTGGGCAACCGCAAATGCAGGCAAAAAAGGTTGCCATGTACAAGCCCATTTTCGTGCTGCCTTTGCAGCTGGATGTTCAAGCTTAAAATACAATTGTATAAAATAAATTGAGTCCTCTTATTGAAAAATGGCATAATTATGGCTTTTTAGAGCAGGACAAAATACACTATTCTAAAAAATAACAAGCATGACAAGCAAGAAGTGAGAGGGAAAAACTGTAACTGGACAACACTTAAAGGAATGCTGACTAAACCATCAGCAAGAGATTTTTTTTTTTTTTTGTCTTAAGTACTGTGGTTTCAACACGTGATACAAAACCCTGCACAGAACAAAAGAAACGAGGAAGACAGCAAGGAAGAGAAGAACTCACCAGGAGAGTAGAGGGGAAAAATAAAAAGAAGGAAAGGTGAAATAATAGCTGAGCATTATTATCCAGGAATTGAATACATTTCCCAACGTTCTCTTGAAGACTCTGATTAAGGCTTTGTTGTATGTTAGATTTATGCTTGAACAGTGCTTATGGTGGGATTTCATGAAGCACATATGCCCTACAGCTCAGTTATCAGCCTACAAGTGCTTTCCTATTTAAACTTATTGAAGTAGAGTATAGAGCACAGTAACTTGGGAAGTAAAGTGTCCAGGTGTTTTGTTTAACTTGCATCTGTTGGTGTTCCCTTTCAAGATTTAATTTGGGGGCTGGAAATATTTTAACTATTACCTGATTTGATCTTTAAGATCTATGCAGGCAAGAAGAGAAAGAAGTTCTTCTGTTTTTTTCCCTTTACTGTTCTGGAAGTGATTAGAAATACTGTGTTTATGAAGTGCATGGACATTTCAAAATCAAGGCAGGACAGTATGTTACCATGTAGTTCCAAAAGTATATGCTTATCACACTTCTTTTATTCATCCTCCAAGTTGCAGTCTCAGATCATCTTGTCTAGTTCTCTTGCTTTGGCTTTTTATACCTTGCAGGGACTTAAATCGTGAGCTCAGAAGTGCTGGTTCAACCTGAGGGTGAGGGAGCAGTAAGTCAGTACTGGGAATTGGAAAGGCTACAATTCCTCAAATATTTTGTATACATTTAGTTCATAGCTTCACTCAAAGACATATTCAAAGCCTTGAAGAAATAGGCAAGAGAGACCAGGTCTTCAGTGATGTTTCAGCACCTAATCCTACAGGAATATAATGAGAATGTTGGTCCCTATTTTTAATGTTATGTGTTGAGCTCTAAGTCACTCAGAAAGGTTTTTAACATGGAAAGACATTCTTTGTGTTTTAAGTGCCAGATGTACAGAATTTCTCAGCAGTCTTTTGCTTTTCTCAGCAAAAAAAATACGATATTCATTGAGTATGGCTGTCTGCCCATCTACATATATTTGTTCCTCCTCTAAGTTATAGAAAAATATTATTTACTGTGTTGTTTGTAAAATGTAAGAGCTAACATGCCAGAAGCTTTTCATGCCAGAATTTTCAACAATTTCTTTGTTCAACAGTAGTTTAATCAGAAAATGTATGCCTTATTAAATAGGTTTTTCTTCTTTTCTTTTCCCAATAAAGTCAAATGATAGTGTTCAATTTTCAGTTTATCAGTTCTCGAAGAAAATTTTTGATCATGTTACCTTTTTTTTTTTAAGGCAAGAAGTACCAGCTTCCATTTGATCAGCTTGCTTGTGCTGCTTCCAGAATGATGCAGGAGAAAGGAGACTGTATGTGTGTGAATGACAAAGGAGAACAGAGAACAGCTATAGAGGGAAAAATTTAAAGCCATGTAAATCAACTAGAATTTGTAATAGTACATAAACTGGTAATATGCGCTTTCCCTTGCCATAGATAACAGTTAATTGTTACTATTCTTGCAAGTTCAGAAGTCTGCAATAGAGATATTGCAGATATACAATACCAGCTGTGGAGGTTGTTCCATCTATTTGTCTCTGCCAAACAATACTCCACATCTCTTAAGCCAATTTTGATCATGATATTATCAAAAACATATGAAAATGTTTTGAAATATATTATTTTAAAACTCAGATGGCACAGGAAATTGAAGGATGCTATGTGAAACAAGAAAACTGCATCCGGGCTTCTTCATAAAATATACATTTGAGACGTTATTCAGAGCTTCTAAGAAAAAATGATTACGGAAAGCAAGTCAAGCTTACAGGCCTTTTCTGATACAATTAGTTACACAATATAATTAGAACAGAGATACTAACTTTGATAAGCTGATACTGTATAAACCCAGTTTCTGTTCCCATGTTTGTCACCACCCCCTCAAAAAAAAAAATAAAAATCTGAGCTTCTGTCTCTGCCTGTTCTTCCTCTCTGCCTGGCTGCCAGTAATGGAACTAACCCTCAGGTCAGCACTGGGGCCAGGGTTTTACATTGACAGTTCTAGTTCACCTCTTCAAGTCAGTTTACTGTTGGTTTCCTATTATACTATATATCGATGCTATTTTTATGGCTTCCTTCATTTTACTGGTGCTGTGGTATCTGCACTTTTGCCTAAGCATCGTGAAAGGTCAGGGTTAAACTGAATATTATAAAGAAAAATCAGAGAAAATTCTGTAAATAAACTTTAAAGCACTCAAAGACTGATGTTGCTTAATCACAAGCTTAATCACTACCCACAAGAGCACCAGCTTCTCTGACAGAAAGGATGTTTAATCTTAAGCCTATTCTCAGAATTCATCTTTACCTAAGGAGCTGCTATCAGACTCTTGTATGGTACAACCAAGAGTCCTATATGACTGAAAAGTATCATATCATAGATTAAAAGACTCACAAAGTGCTTTGGTTGGAAGGGACCTTTACAGGTCATCTAGTCCAAGCCCCTGCCGAAGCAGAGACATCTTTATCTAGATCAGGTTGCTCAGAGCCCCATCCAACCTGACCTTGAATATTTCCAAGTATGGGACTTCTACTGCCTCCCTGGGCAACCTGTTCCAGTGTTTCACCACTTTCACTGTAAAAAATTTCAGTCTAAATCTATCCTTCCTTAGTTTAAAACCATTCCCCCTCCTTGTCCTATCACTTCACCCCCTGATAAAGAGCCCGTCCCCATCTTTCCTCCTGTAAGCCCTCTTTAAGTACTTGAAGGCTGCTATAAGGTGTCCCCAGAGCCTTCTCTTCTCCAGGCTGTAATGTGAAACATCAGTATCAATTCCTGTAAAAACAAACAGGCAGTTTACAAAAACACTCACCCAAGATTTGCAGTGTTTCTAGATCAGAAGAGTTTCAGATTTCCTGGACGAACCTCAGAAACACAATTCTGTGTTTCTACATCACTGGACTTCTTGATTTAATCCACTTTAGCAGAGACCTTTACGAAGCAGTAGACAGTTATTAAAGTAATCGGGTCCAGAGAACGGTCCCAGTTTTGAGAGTGTCCAAATCCCCCAAATCACCATCTCCCTCTGCAGGAGCTACAGCCACACTAAAGGACCAAATCCTTATTTATATGCAATAAGACATTTTAAAGGTCTGGACACAGTGAAAACTACTTGATCAATTAAGATTTAAAATTAAGCAGTTACTAGGTCTCTGAAATTGTCACAAAATTGCATGTTAATTTTTAAAACTAGTGTTAAAAAAGATCAGTCATCATGTAGTGGACATGACAGAAGCTATTTAAGTTAGCTTTTCTTTTTATTTATAACAGATGTAGAAACCACTCTGGACATTACAAAGAAGTTAATCTTCTTCTATTAAATGTTAAATGTGTAGTTAGAATTTATGTCAAAATATGCTGTGGTGTTCTATTTTGAAACACAAGCTAAATTTACTCTGATTTGAGCTAACGCACATGCCTGAAAATCCTTTGAATACAAAAAAGTGTAGAACTTGGTTTAAGACATTCCCTCAGATTGGTTACAGGTTTCATTGGTTTATTTTTTCCATTTGTTTTAATTGTTACTATTTGCCTATTATTGCTGCAGATATTGACTTAGAAGTCCCAGAGAGTAAAATTATTTGGTTATTGCAGACTTCCTTCTGACTGTTAACACACACTGTTATGTAACTTTTACTGATTAGTGAGACAGTAATAACTCTGTCTACTAAAAGGGCATGGGGAGCTTGAATTCATCTACCAAGTGTCACAAGAACCCATATCATTTTTACTCAGATTGTGATCTATGTCATTTAATCTTACCACGGTTTCATCTACCCCTCCAAGTTATATTAGAATCCTACCGATGATCAGGAAAAGGAAAAATAAACCAACCCACAATACAATACCTGAGACAATGGGCTAACTCTGCAAATGAACCTGGACTACCAGTTGACCTTCATTATTACGGCCACATTCACTTTGGTCTTCCTCCCATCCAGATTATTCTCATGGCTTGTTTAAGCTCAGGGGTTTGAGTTGTGCTGAAGGTGAAGGTCATACCTAGCCTTGTCCTTTGCTGTCCTGACTTGATGACTAGTTTTCCTAGAGGAACTTCAGCCCTATCTTGTAGTCATGTCCTGAGCCCCGACTCCTGCTGCTCCTGACTGGTATCACTTGGTGGGCACTGGATTTATTGCATTACCTCACATGTGAGGGACTGTCAGTGGACCCTAAGAGTGACTCACCTGTGTCCCCTGGTGTTTTGGGATTGTGTCCTGCTTGCTGGGGTGACTGCCCTGCTGTGTCACCCTTGGGTCCCAGCTCATCCTCTCTCTCAGAATAAGCCTGCTCTTGCTGACACTGGGTATCTTTCCACCCAGCAAAACCTTCAGCTTTGACCTAGGAACTGAGCACTTAAGGACAGAGTTTACCAAAAGCAGCATGTTCAGTTAGAAGCTCTCCTATGCAGACCATAGGGAATGATTAGGAAAAGAGTCACACAGAAGAATATAGGACTGCCTGTAGAAGTTCAGATTTAGCTTGACTAGATCTTCTGCAAGAGAAAGAGGCTTATTGGAACACAGCAGAGATTGATCCAAGCACACCCCTTTTTCTCAATGACAAGTAATAGAGATGTTCAGAAAAGCATAAAGAAATGGCACAAAAGGATTATTCCTTGTATACATTTCTGCGTGTAATAGATACAGGGACCTACAAGGCAAAGTGACACCAAGTTGCTGCATTTCATAGCCCACAGTGGACATAACCTCTGTAATCTTTTTAATCCATTTAGATGTTTGACCTCTACAATAACCCGTGTTAATGAGTTCTTCTGTTACGTGATGTGCATCCTTCCATTGTGAGCCTGCTGCTTGGATGCTGTCTGCTTCTTGCTGCAGAGAATCAGAAACCAAATCTCAAGAAAAAACAGGAGAAAACGTGAGACAAGAGGAAAGAGGAGCAAAAAGCATGGGTGACAATTCCCAAGCTGCAAGATAGACAAACAGCATTACATATGTCCTCCTGCCCTTCTTATGATTGATATAATCAGGCTCTGTGTTCTAGAAAACATACTGCATGCAGCTTGAGAGCCTAAGTAAGACAAATCTCTGGGGAAGAGTGGGCCAAAGTGACTTGTTTTTTCTTTCCAGCAGTATCCAAGTGACAGAGTTCAAATCTGTATGTGCTTTATTTGTGTGCGAGGTAAACACACAAGCCAGTAAGGGTTCCTGGGGGCAGTCAGCATAAATGCAAGGCACGCCTTCCCATGGCGCATGCTTTTTTTGTAAGAGCAGTAAAAAAACAAACAAAGCTGAAAGAAATAACAAGAAATAAAATACTTTGTGTTCTAATCCATCTTGAATGTTTATCTAGTAAATATATAGTTAAAGTGCCTGAACCATCCAGATTTATTAAATTTTTAAAACATCATCTGTGCAGACCATGTTCCAGGGCAAACAGGTTTTATTATAATACATGACACGTCGCCTGCCTGGCTGCACAGCAGAGCTTTCAAATGGGGCTTTGCAGGCCTTTTTTTCCTGGGAGGAATAGCCCACTTGTCTTGCCGGGGCAGCGGACCTCACATCATGAAACAAACAGGAGCTCCTGTCCCTCGTGCAAGGCCTTACTATTTATTTCTTTGGATGTTTGGTCACTCTGGAAAACATTCACTCTGTTGAAAAAAATTCCCTGTCTGTCCATTTTCTGTTCACAATCAACACATCACTGGCTCTTTTATCTATTTAAACAGCAGCAGGTGGCATTTTGGCAATTTGGCTGTCAGTCCATGCTCACCTGTTGGAAAGTGCTTGTAGTTTTACTTTAAGTGAGACAGATGAAAATTACTGTCAAACAGAAATTAAACATTCTGAACTACTTGAGTAATCAGGTTGTTTAGTGAAGTCAGGAGTCATCCAAAGGGCATAAACAATGTATTTTTTTAATCTAAACCATATGATTTTTCCCTCTCATCTGAAGAACAGTCTTACTGATACCAAATGCCATTTAGCATGCAAGTAATGGAAATAGAAAGCACATATTCTAGGCATTTTACTTTTACTTTTACGATGTACCTTTGAATATTATCTAGTTGACCAGAAGACTTGAAAAAGCAGACTGTTGTCAGAAAGTGCTTTACTAAATTCTATTTGGTACAAATGATTAGAAAAGTATTTGAAGACATACTTCTTCCCACTTACACCAAAATTCCTTAGTTAAACGCTTAAATCAAAATTACATTTGTCTTTATTTTCAATACTTTTAAAAACATTGCTGTTTCTCTGACAAAATGGAAAATACAGCCTTCATAATAACCTTGTGAATTGCTTACTCAGAGTCCTAATGGTGTGTATGTTCTTCATTTTTATAGGCTGAATTCCTGCTTTAGCTCTGTGTTGCTGTGACATTCAGTACAGGCAGGTCTGCCACGGATCTTTTAAATTATTTCAAGTTTGCAAGGAATAAGAATGTCTTGGATAAATGTTCTGCTGGTATTTAACCTTAAAGGCTATGTTTCTGAGGAAACACCAGTATCCTCCCTTAATATGCACTGCTCTTTTTAGTGGCATAACAAAGAAACTGAAGATAAAACAATAGACAAAATCTGCAGTTTTTATGTGACTTCTCTTCCTTGTCTCTGATTTCACCCACACAAGTCTGTCATAAGCATTATTTTTTTCTTTTAATGAGGCCAAACAGTACTCAGTTTTTTCCTACTGACTTTCAAAAGAAAGCGTATTGTTGCTTCATTTTATATTATTACTTATGTAAATCTTAGTGTAGCCAAAAAAATATACATGAAAATTTATAGCTTCTGGGTAAACCAGTTTTGCAAAATTCTACTTGGCACTTTCTTTAGCCAGTAGTATTTTCTGATAGGAAAACAAAAATAACTTAATGCATTTCATTGCTGCAATCTCCAGATCCAATGATAGGCCGGATAGATTTTAATTTATTCATTTCTCTACTAGATTAAAAAACAATGCATCACCTTGAAATGCTAGAAGTCATGCACTAAAATAAAGATCAAAAATATCATAACTCAAATCATCTGAAGATCAGTCATGAGCCATCTGAACTTCCTGACTGAAACTGTGGTATTTCTGCGGGAGCTAGTTTAATGTAACCCTAAATCTGTCCTTCTTCTGATCGAGTCCTACCTTAATGGTTTCATTAAAGCTGAGAGTCCACTTAGATGCAAAATTTAGCAACCCTTTGGAAATAATTCTCCATTCAGCTTTACAATCTTTCTGAAAATAAGCCTTCAAATTCGTCAGCCTCTGCAGGACAAAATCCTGTATCGTAACCCTGACCTGCGTCAGACTGCAGAGGCATCAGGAAGCATCCATTTTCATTCAGTTCAGGCACACACCTCTGGGGAGACCTTTATTTGCAGTGCTTCAGACCTTCACGCTACTTTAGTCTTGATCATTCCAAAAACCACTTCCCAGAAGGTCCAAGGCATCAGAGTAACTTTCTAACCCCGGCAGAAGTCTACGCCCAGAGAGAACTAGAGTCTCCTAAATGTTAATGCTGACATCTAGCTGTGGTAGAAGCAGGCATTCCAGGAATCCTATACATGGAAGCTACAGGCTCTTGATTACTTTGACCAACCCTAGCATACTTACATATTAATGCGGTAATTAGTATGGTAAAATGTTTACAGGCACTGCTCACCCAGTAGCAAAAGAAGCTGCTGGGGCTCTTTGCCCAGTGGACTTCTGAGCATCTCATGCTCAGGAGATGATAGGTTTCTGCTACAAGCCCTGGCTAAATTTCTACATGCAGGACCAGTACTCTGCCCTGGTGTATTTTTCTAGTATTCCTGGATGACCAAAACTAGGTTAACATTTTAAAAGAGCAAAGGATTTTTTTCATGCTGACACATGAAAGTTTAAGGTACTTTCTGGAGCTGAAGAGCAGGCAAAGCTGCCACGGAGATAGAGGCTTGCTCTCGCATGACAGGCGTGGAAGCAACACCATTAATTCCTTAGGTTCAATCAGTATTTGCACCAGTTGTTGAACGTAATTCTTAGAAGATGCTAAAAAAAACTACAAATACAGGTAGCAATGAGATTCTGGATAAATAATCTGTACCTGCATAACAATACTCTCACTACCACCACACTAGATAATGTTCAGCGACATTAATTTCTATTCTAGGTTTGGAAATCCATGACTGGTTCCCAAAAGAAATTTGTCTCACGATTAAGGAAAAATTGTGATCACTTGCAAGCCTTAACAACTGTGGAAACTAAACACAACCATGGAAGGGAAGATTTCTGCTTAGACCAGTGCTGTGCAAAGAAAAACCCCTGAGTGAGCCGACCTTCAGTAGTTCCCTTTTATTATTAAATAATTGAAGAATGGTACAGATGAGAGAAGAGATCCACAGCTTTGATTTGTGGTTTATCAATGTCATTTTTTTAATTGGTATATTACATCATTTTGAAGCCTGAAAATAGGAATACAATTTTGGGAATGAGAAAGCCAAAGAGTAGATAATTTCAAGAATAATCCCTGCCGAACAAATGTTTTTCAGTAGTTATTGTATTTTTATGTCTCCTCAGCTGAGATCATCTAAGATAGGCAAAATGATGCCGTCTCTGTTTCTAGTAGCCTGAGAGTGCTGATGTTTAAACTGCAGCCCTCTAACCCTCTGAGATCAGGTCATTTAGCAGAGATATTTATCTCCAGTCAGAAGCATCAAGCCCTTTATTTCTCCAAAGTTTCATTGAAGAGATATATTGAATTTCAGCACACTTCAGTAAGAGCTGAAGAAACACCCTCCCTAGAAGCACGGCTGCTCCCCAGCTTTGTAGGCTGAGCTGCCCGGCTCTGGTGCTCCCCCCGGGCTCAAACTATCAGCTGCCATCTCAGTCTCCCATTGTTATTATTTTAATTAATCAGCATCCCAGGGAAAAGCCTAACAAAACACCACTAAAATCAGATCTCCCAAACCGGCTGGAGTTCTCCTAATTCTTCCCTTTTCCCTTCATGTTTGACCTTTTTCTTTAAGAACATACGGAAAGTAACAGTAAAAGGATGGAGTCCTTGTATGTTTTAGAAGACACCTGGGCCCATCAAAATAAATTTTCTCATGTTTTATTATACTCTTCTAACAGAAGACCAAATTAATCTTTGTTAGTTCAATATAAATTTTATGTCTGAATGTCCAAAAATATTTGCAAAGTGTCAGAAAAATGGAGATTATTATTAAAGATTATGGGGCTATTTGGTTAACTGCTTTTTATCACCTGTAAAAGATGTCATGCATACCTTCTGAATCTCCCAGTTTTAGAAAATAAGGTGGTTACAGCTGCTTGGATGCCAGATTAGAGAGGGACTGGGAATTGAAACACAGAGAAGCAGCCCACATTTTGCATTGAACGCTATTCATAATTATTTCTATTTTCAACTGTCACTGACGGTTGAGGAATCAGTGTAGGATTCGCTTGCAGGAGTTAGTTGGGCCCAAATCATACGTGACCACACAGGATCAGAAAAGAACAAGTTTTTGTCTCTTTTCCCAGTCATCAAACCCAGAGTAAGGGTTGAAAAAATTGTTTCCCTTATGTTGTTAATAAATCCAAACTTATGAGATGCAATAATAAATACTACTGACCTCACTCTAAGGACAGAAATCATATAGAAATGTAGAGTGAAGGTAGAAATAAATTCTGTGCTGAAAGAATTTAAATATACGTTGGAAAGCAAAAGCAAGAGATTTACTCTTGAGTAGAACCTGTGGGTTCCCCAGCCCAGGAGAGATGTTGCTGCCGGACTGGAGGGAGTGCAGCAGAGGAAAGGCCACCAACATGGGCAGGGAACTGGGGCCCGTGGCACACCAGGAGAGGTTGTGGGAGCTGGGCTTCCCTTGCCTTCAGTAAATAAGACAGGCTAAACAGGGAAGCTGGTGGGCTCTTCCATTATCTTGTGGGTAGTTGCAGTCAACACCCAGCCAGACTCTTCTCAGAGCTGCCCAGCCAAGGCAGGAGGCAGCAGACACCAGCTGCAGGAAAGGAGATGCCATCTGCACAGAGGAAGAAAACAATCTTCAGATTATTTGATCAGGGAGATCAGACAGGAGAATGAGCTGCCCAGAAAGGCTGTGGGGTCTCCAGCCTGGAGATGATCAGAACTTGAATAATCAAAGCACTCAGCAAACCAATCAAATTGTGAAAGGAGCAGGGGCAGGACCTGCAGAGATCGTAGCCAACTTAAATTACTCTGTGGCTCTCTGTACAGAAGTAGTATATACTACATTCTTCTGGGATATTTGGAAAATATCCAGAAGCTGTTTGGGAAAATATACCAAAAGCCATTACTAATACAAAGTGGAGTGGTGCCAACAAGAGAGACGATTTATATTTGTATCGGTAGTGTTTTGGGAGCCAAGGTTCATGATGGACCACAGCTCCTGCTTAAACTCCTGTGTCCATCCTATAGAATCACCTGAAATTTTCTTTACCAGGTCTCTAATGCAGCTGGTTCTGCAAAGGAAAATTCAGGCACAAACTTCTGTTGCACTTCCACCTGAAAAGATCAAGATTGTGCATTTTTTTAGGTCCTTGGAGACAGCCTTAATTAGTCTGATCTTCTGCAGGAACTTTTAATTAAAGTAAAATGAGCAACAGCAGCATCTTAGCTTGCTGTTTGATATTTTGATATAGTTTCAAGCAGATACAAAACTCAGTCCACAAACTTATCCTCACAGTCAGCACAATCTGCTTGCAAATCTTGAGGTTTGCTGAACTGTTTCCACTTCAGGTGAAAAAAAAATCAATTTACAAAACAAAACGCCACTAAACAAAACTATGCTAAACTTAGGGTCTGTTCACAGAGTGGAACTAAACTCTACTTTACATATCCCGAAGCTAGCTCTAAATGTTGAGGAGTTTTTAGATCAAAATGGGCACGGATATTTAGACGTGCACAACCCAGCTTTTGCACCTGAATAAAGCTAGCCTTGCAAAAGAATTAGTTACTGTAGAGGACACGTTTTCTTTAAGGTTTCTGTCTGTATCATTAGAAAGTTGCTCTGTCTTGTACTTCTCTCATTTCTCGGGAAGCTTCCCTCAGCAGTCCCTGACTTGTTCCTTTGTAGACCAGAGTGCTCACAGAGCCGTTTCTCATGGGAAAGCATAATAATGTATGTAAACAATGATTGTTTACTGCTAAAGGAGAACTGACGAATCAGCTTGTAACACCATGGCTGCCTCTGCTAAAGAGAAGTATAAATGTATTGTGAACTCGGAATAAAACGGCTTCACTAGATCATATTGGTTGTGTGATGTCTGTATCCTCTGCAAAACACTGCACTGCTTACTCTTTGCCACCTCAGCCACTCCTTACACGTAGGGTGATCTTAAGGCAGTCACATGGATTATGGAGTTTGTGGCTGCTTTATATTAACACCACGGACAGCTGGAGTAGGCATATTTACCCAGTACATCACTACCATCCTACTCTCTCTGGGTTGGCTCACACAAGGCGCTGTATTCACAGAAGAAATAATTCTTCTGTTTCAGTGCCACTGGCAACCAGAAACCCTCTGCCCATCTGCCCCAAACCTCTGTGGCCACATAGCTAATGCAGGTGAAATAAAACAGGCACAGGCATGGGCTGCAGGGTAAACGGTGAGTCCAGCCCCTGCATGGTTCTGCCTCAATCCAGTTGGTGTCTTCCCACAGTGCAGCTTAGGGGAGGGAGGCTTTTTCCCTATGGGAAGCATGGGTGAGGCCACCTTGTTTGGGAGGAAAGAGCTATTTGAATGCATGGTGTGTGTGAGGAGGGGCACCACATCCTCTCTCTGGCTGGTTTGCTGGTTTTGCCACTGCTGCATGAGACACCCAGGCAAACCCCTGGGCACCAGCACAAGGAGGATTAAACTCCTCCCTTTGGGCTGTGAGTACTGCATGCTGCACTCTGTAGTGCAAGGAGATGCCAGAAAAGGTGGATCCTCCCAAATCCAAGCTCACAGAATATCACAATCAGTCACTGCACAGATCTTGCCACAGAGTTTTGCTTGCTGGTATCAGTGTCCTCACTTCCCTCTCAGTCTCTTCAGCGTAAACAAATCCTACAGAAACCAGAGCTTTCCTACAGACTCCACTTCTAATGCGCCTTTACACACCCACTGCAAACAGTGGAGTTACTCCAGACTCACGCACATATATCCTGGATTGCTGCCTGCTCCCAGCCGAGTTGCTCAAGTGAAGTCTCAGTGAGGTGTAAGGATTTTTTAAAGCACCTCCTGGACTGCATCAGCGATGAAGTTGTGTTTATAGGCTCGGTAGCCAAAGCCTGGGTTTGGGGAAAATGGGAATGAATAGGGAACGCATGCTTGGTGAAAGGGGGGGGTGGATTTCAAGGGTCACAGGCTGCAGAAAAGGGAACTCTCCCTGTGGACACCACACCATGAAGTCTGCTCAACCTCTGACTGGTAGAAACAAGGAAAAAGAAAAACATTCTCAATCTATCTCAGAAACTGCATATTTTTCTGCCTAGGCTGGAACGGCTCCTGACTTTGTCTCCTTGCCTATTTTAATTAATCCAGTTCAGATCGTCATTATTGGGAATGCAGTGTAGGAGAGGCACACAGACAAGAAGTCAGGCTGAAAGCACGGTAGAAATTTTTGGATTAATTGTATTTTTTCCACTGGAAAATACTGATTTTTTTCAAAGCTGACATTACTTTTAGAGAAGGTCGCTTTTGATTAATTTATTGACTCATAAAAAAATTGGAAGGAGTTCTGAAGTTGTCAAAACAAAGTGTTTTGATGTTCTCAAAGAAGAAAAAAATAATCTATTTTCCAGTTCAACTGACCTCTTGTTTGGAAATTGAAGCTAATTATCATGAAACTTTTCAAAAAGATGAATACTTTGAAATCAGATTTGGAAAGGAGACTAATCTCATGAGCATTGTTAGACTCTCACTTTCTAAGACAAGTTCCGGTGGAATCCTTTATGAAATCTCAGATGTTGGCACTTCCCTCACCTTGACTCAGGATGACACAGGAGAAAACCACCTTGTCCTGCTAGCTGGCATCATCTCTCAGCCAAGGAGGCAAAAGCTTTTCCTCTTTCCAGGTTCACAGCAAATGGACCAGAGCAGTAGAACCAGCATGACAGCAGCTGGCAGTGATAGACAAACAGCTCTGGGGGAACGTGGGACACAAGTTCCCAAAAAGATGGGTTTTCAGACAATCCTTTTGCTGTTGACCCCATCCTGAGCAGACCCTGTTCTGTAGAAGGGAAGGAGACCTCCATGCTCTGTCACACACAGTGAGGCTGCTCTTAACTAGGGGCCAACTGCAGCGGTTGGTCCAGGGATCTGCAGAGCTGCAGTCAGCTCCGAGCTTCCACAATTCAGAATGTAAAATACTTGTTTGAAGACCGGGTACCAAGGGCTCACTGGCACCTTTCGGATAAGAGATGCTCCTCGATGCTGCTGGCCCTTCGGTTCCTGCCTGTGGGTGACTGGTGCGCAGCAGGACAACAGCATCACTTGTTACATCTTCTTTCTTGGGCAGATGATTAACCTGAAGTGTAAAGGTGGTGTGAAAGTGTCTCTAGCTGAACAACTCATCTGAAAACTTGAGCTGCTCTTGTCAAGGCTGCAGAGATCCAGCCTTCTCCCCTCAGTCCCCAGCCCCAGCTGATAGCCAGAAGCCAGGCAACCCTCACAGGCTGAGGATCTGTGCTCAGCCTGGCTCGGCCGTGTTGACAGAGAATGGTCCACACTCTTCTTCTGGCATGGAACAGCTCCAGGCGAGCAGCAGAATGGATAGGAGCTGCCAGCCTCCCTGCTCTGTTCCAGACTGAAGAGAGCTGCTGAGCACACGTGGCCTCTGGGCTTTGTAATCTCTAGCCACAAAGCTCTCCTCTATATTGCATTTGTGCTTATTGGAAGCGATTACATTTTCCTGGAAGGCTTTGGCCCCTGGATGCTACCTGCAATGGCAACGCTCCTTCCCCAAACGGCTGCTGGCGGGAGGATTGGCAGAGTGACAGCCAGCAGGAGCTGGGAGCTCTCTGCCTTCGTGTCCTTGGAAGCAGCTGTGGAAGCTCCTGGCTCACAGGAAGGTCAGATGGGTGGAACGGTGCTCCAGGGCAGAAGAAGTGTTTCACTCCCAAGAGAAAGCATGCTGGGGATGAGTGCAGAGGGCGAGGAGGAAGAACGGTGCAGATGGTCTGCACTGGCTGTCTCGCCAGCCTGAGCCAAAAACCAGGATGGAGAATGTGACACCGTATTGCATCAGACATTTATGCAAAATTAGTGCTGTAGGACCAGCCAAGGTTCAGGGGTTTGAAGGCTTACTCAGAGCCAGGAAGGCTTCTCTGGACTTGCTTGGGACGTAGGTGGGTGAGCTATGGGACAGATCTCTAGCGCTTCATGCCGAACAGACTCACTGCTTGGCTTCGTGACCTGCAAAATCGCTGCAGCCCTTCTCAGGGAGTGAGTCTTGTCCCTCTCCAGCCCCACAGAAATCCCAGGAATGTCTCAGAATTCAGGCAAGTTCAGCTACCTGGCTAAACCATCTCATTAGCTTTATAGAGCCCAGGAACAGAAGAGAAACTCAACCCTTCTCTTTGTTTCATGGACCAGGGCCCCTGAGAAGTGTTATAGGAGAAATGACCCAGGGTGCTAGCAGCAGCTATGTACACATCTGTGAGGGGAATGGCTCGAGGCTGGAAAGAAGTTATTATTCTGGATGTTAGGACATGGATGTGACAAGCTTGAAGAAGTGAAGGTTACTTGTTGCGCAAAAGCTTGTTGCTCTGTCACTTCTATTGTTATCCCTCTGACATCTGGGTGTTTCTCTGCACCTATTTATAAGGAACACAATGAAGGTATGGATACGTCTAGCTGCCAGCATCTGAAATTGGAGATCAGAGAGTGAGCAGAGTTCACAAGTCATAACCAGTCAGCTGGGGTGTCGCAGAGGTTCTGTGATGGGGCTATTTCTGTTTAATCTCTTTATCAATATTAAAGACTATGGAGAGCTCCCTCAGTCCATTTGCAGGTGACATCAAGTTGGGCAGGACTATCAATCTGCTCAAGGAAAAGATGACTCTGAAGGGACTTCGGTGTGGTTGGACTCATGCGCTGAGGGCTACAGGATGGGGACCAACGCATATCAGCACTGGGTCCTGCACTCAGGTAACAACAACCCCATAAAGAAATGCAGGCTCATTACAAAAATGAACTTCAAAAGCTTTGTTATTGACACCAAACAATATTACATTACATTACTTATTCCTAGATTAACATGTTTCTAAAACTACGTCAATCAATTCCAAAGATTCCTGCTGTTTCTAGTCGGGCCCCAACTAACGTCCATCCCCTCAGCCGGCAGCCGGGGTGTTTGGTGGGCAGAAGCAGGTTGGGCAGTGGTGGGAGATTGGAGCTGGGTGGTGCGGTGGTGTTGGCCGGGGAGTGGCACCAGGTGCTGGTGGTCCATCCCTCGCCAGCTCTGGAGGGCAGGATGGAATCCAGTCATTCCTGGGCGCCTGCCCAGCATCGGGATTGGGCCACCAATCTGGTCGTGGAGGGGGCCCAATGAAGAGTGGGGCAGGAGGTGAGTGGTGCTGAGGTGGAGGTGAAGGACGAGCTGGAGCTGCCTCCTGGACTCCATCAGGGCTGTGGCTGTGGTGCCGTCTGGCTGGGGCTGGACCAGCACTGGTGCTTGGGGCATCGGGGTCAGCCCATGGATTGGTTGCTCTGAGGTTGGAGGCTGCGCAGTTCTGGGGTCCATTCTCCTCCTCTGCACCTCCTGCCACTGCCAGAGCATCACCTCATCTCTTCTTTGTGCATTTGCCCCCCTGCCTTGGGCTCCGTGGGGCTGCAGCTCGCTCTCGTTCCCCAGGGCTTTCCCTGCACATCCTGAGGAGGCTGGGCTGATCTCTGTGGAAGAAGGGGCTATAGAAGAAGTGCAGCTGCAGAAAAGAAAGGAGAAGAGTCAGTGCCATCATTCCTGGAAAGGGCAAAACCAAGACTCCCTAGTCAAGCATTTGCATCAAGAAAGACATGCCTGGCTGTGACAAAGGGCTCCCTGGGGCTTGGATACCTCCAGGTTTGGCTGAATAAAATGTTTGAATTGAGCTTCTTTAAGGAATGATCCACAACATTGTTCTCAGCATTTGGGAGCACAGAACTTAGGGTTTTTGAAAGAACCCCAAATACCACTGGTTTTCAGCCCCGTCAATGTGCAATCATCATGTTGGGAATAACATGATGCTGAGGTGTGTCTTGCCATCCTTCAGCAGATGCCACAAGGAGAATGGTACAACCAGATGCAGAGTGAGTACGAAAAGAGCCAGAAGCGATGGGACCGTGATGGTGTTTCACATCCCTAACCAAATCCCTCTGGTCAGCACTTCTGCATCGGCAAATTCCTGCATGGAGAATTCCTGACAATGACCCTGAGACCAAATTGGTCCATGTGCTCCCATCCCCATCCTCACTGGCTGCCTGGGAAAGGTCTATTTAATCGGAATGGGGCCCTCACCCCATCGACTTTCCTGAGGATTCTTTCGAGTGAGAGCGTTTGCTTGTCCCTGTCCAGTTCTCTTCTGTGATCCCAAAGTCTGTTGTAATCTGACAGTCAGCGCTACAAACAAGCAGCCAAACCCCTCTTCCCTCAGAGATGGGAAACTGCAGTCACAGATGACGCCGGCACCAGGAGAAGCCTTCGGGTCTGGGATAGGATTAAACACAGAGGACTTGCGAGCATCTGATTTCCACAAAATGACCCCATCCTCCTGATCTGGGTCACTTAAGGGAACTTTGTTCTGGCAGCCAATAGAGAAAATGGCAGCGTGACCACAAACCCATCCAGGCTGGGGGGAGGGACTCCAGCTCCCAACATGCCTTGAGGGAGGAAACCAGCTCCCAGCATTCTTTGGGGAGAATTTCTGAATCTGTTATCATGCTTTGGGGTGAGTGTCTGAATCTGTCACTGTGCTTTGGGGAGAGGGTCTCAAGCTGTCACCGTGCTTTGGGGAGCCAGCGTGGTGGAGGGGGAGCCGGGCCCAGGGGGGAGCGGGCCCTGAGCCCAGGGGAGCAGCTTCTACGGGCAGGGGCACAGCAGGGACCGACCTGCGGTGCTTGAGGGGTCTGTGCTTCCCAGGGCATCCTGCAAGGACTGGGGGGAACAGGCTTTCCCAGGGCACAAAGGTGCTTTTCCGAGGCCCTGCCAGGAAGGAAAGAGCCCGCTCTACAGTTTCCCCTGTCTGTAGAGCGAACCCGAGCCCTCGTTGCCCCCAGGGATGGCCCCATGGGGCTCAGGGAGGGCTGAGGGGCAGGGGGGCGTCACTGTCGCGGTGTGCAGTGCTGCCCCATGGGGCACAGACGTGTCCTTGCCCAGCTGTGGGGCCGGAGCCCCGATGATAGCCCTGGTCTGGCAGCACTGCATGGCATTGCCCCCAGGCCGTCCTAGCAGCGTGATCCCCTCGGCAAGGGGCAGGGGAGGCTGTGCCAGGGTGTCCATTGTCTCCTCAAGCACAAGACTTGGTCCTGTGCACATGATGGGGTGCAACTGGGTCTGTGTGTCTGTTTATCAAAGGTGTAAATGCTCCTGTATAGTATTCTCCTTCAGCTTATTCTGGCTGTGGGCTTGTTCCATGCAGAGGCCTCTCCAGCGGGCAAGGAGGTGGCAGGACTTTTTATTATAAACATTTTTTTTTTCCCTGTGGCCTTATAATGCAGTGCAGAGGATCTGTAGCAAATAAAGACCTGGCTGCACTCAGCCTCCTGTGTTCTCTGTGCGGCTCAGGATGGGCAGGACCCACTGTCTCCCACCACCAGGCTGAGTCCTGTCTCCAGGTTGTGTCCCCTCTGCTCCTGAGCAAGGAGAATATGACAGGCTTGCCTGGGGTGGTGGTGGAGGGCATTGTGTGACAAACTCGCCAGCTGAAGAAGGAGATGTTTGTGATGGGCAGCCTTCTAGGAGCTCATGCCAGGCAGCTGGGGTTAGGCTTGGCATTTTGGAATGATGTAATTTGTTAATTCAATTACATGAAAGCTAGGTCCCTTGCAGCGATGGCTGGGAGAACTCATCCACAAGTTGACACACTGTGTGGGCTTCCCAATTGCCTCTCCAAATGCTCGCTGTGAAAAAGAAAATGCCCCCTTCCCAGTGACTGCAGATCTGGTTGATGATAAGAAAACACTTGGTGATGTATCTTTCTTAATCACCATACAGAGTATTTGAGGGGTTGGGCTTTTATGATGCTTTTGTCTAAAACCTCCTTTATTTCACAGAGTTTTCTTTGCTGTGTCCTACTCCCAGTCACTTGTTCCTGGAGAGGCTCCTGTGTCATCAGGTGGTTCATCGTTGGACACCTCTTCTACAAGGTTAGAGGGGACGAATCCTCTGGTGCCGTCTGTCAGCTCTCCCACATACCAACCACCTTCATCCACATCTCCAAAGATGTAAACACATTGTCCAGCAACAAGAGGAAGCTCCAGTTCCGGCTGCTCATTTGGACCATTGAAAGGATCATAGCTGTATCGAGCTATGAATGCTCGAAGCTTTGCTGGCTGTTTTCTCATAGCCTCCAGGAGGATGGACTCCGTGTCTGCTGCCAGGGTATCCTGGGGCAGCCTGGAAGTTAAGTGGTTGGATCTTTCCAGCTGTTCCAGTTCCGGAAAGAGCTGCTGCCATTGTTCATTAGGCTTCAGAAAGCCATCATTCAGTTCACTCAGCTGGGCTTGAACCACCAGCAGGGTTCCTTTCTGTTCCCTGCTTTCTTCTGTCTGAGCCCTCTGCAAACACGCGCCTTCTGATTTCCTCTGGAGTGATAACTTTGTGTCCTCATGCTCCTTCTCCAGTTGTTGATTCTTTCAAGTCCTGCTCTGCCTCTTCCAGCACCCCTGCCACCTGCATGAGTTTCATTTTCAGGTCAGCATTTTCAGCAAGAACCTCATCTATCAAATCCATCTGGCTACGGAGATGAGCATTTTCTTCAGCCAGGTGGGTGTTTGCAATTTTCATCTCCATGAGCTGCATCTTCAACACCACATGCATTTGGCAGTAGGTGCTGCCATAGGCGTCCTCTTCACCTGCAGCCACTTGGGCCCAAAGCTCCTGAGGAACCTCCTTTGTGAAATCGCCCTGGTTGTCCTGTGAAGCTCCAGTTGCTTCTGCTCCTACAAGCTAAGGGCAAATATTCTCTTAGATCTCAAGGCCAAGGCTCACCCTGCATCGTTCCTGCAAAGGATCAGGGGCAGAAGGCCAAGGAATCGTAGAACCACAGATTCATAGAACAGTTTGGGTTGGAAGGGACCTTAAATACCATCTAGTTCCAGCCCCTGTGCGATGGGTATGGACAGAATCACCTCCCGTGAACACACTTCTTTTGATGCAGGCCAGGACACGGTTGGCTTTCTGGCCTGCAAGCACACATTGTCAGCTCACAGAATCATAGAATCAGAGAATCACCAGATTGGAAGAGGCCCACCAGATCATCTAGTCCAACCATTCATATCAAACACTAAACCATGTCCCTCAGCACCTCGTCCACCCGTCCCTTAAACCCCTCCAGGGAAGGTGACTCAACCACCTCCCTGGGCAGCCTGTTCCAGTGCCCAATGACCCTTTCTGTGAAAAAAATTTTCCTAATGTCCAGCCTAAACCTCCCCTGGTGGAGCTTAAGGCCATTCCCTCTTTTCCTGTCCCCTGTCACCTGGGAGAAGAGCCCAGCTCCCTCCTCTCTACAACCTCCTTTCAGGTAGTTGCAGAGAGCAATGAGGTCTCCCCTCAGCCTCCTCTTCTCCAGGCTAAACACCCCCAGCTCTCTCAGCCGCTCCTCATAACGCCTGTTCTCCAGCCCCTTCACCAGCCTCGTTGCTCTTCTCTGGACTCGCTCCAGAGCCTCAACATCCTTCTTGTGGTGAGGGGCCCAGAACTGAACACAGGATTCCAGGAGCGGTCTCACCAGTGCTGAGTCCAGAGGGAGAAGAACCTCCCTGGACCTGCTGGCCACGCTGTTTCTGATCCAAGCCAAGATGCCATTGGCCTTCTTGGCCACCTGGGCACACTGCTGGCTCATGGTCAGTCGCTGTCAACCAACACCCCCAGGTCCTTCTCCTCCAGGCAGTTTCCAGCCAGACTTCTCCTAGTCTGGAGCTGCTCAGGGTTGTTGTGCCCCAAGTGCAGGACCCGGCATTTGGCCTTGTTAAACCTCATGCCGTCGGTCTCAGCCCAGTGGTCCAGCCTGTTCGGATCCCTTTGGAGCCTCCCGACCCTCCAGCAGATCGACACTTCCACCCAGCTTAGTGTCGTCTGCAAACTTGCTAAGGGTGCACTCGATGCCTTCATCCAGGTCATTGATAAAGACACTGAACAGGGCTGGACCCAGCCCTGAGCCCTGGGGACACCACTTGTCACTGGCCTCCAGCTGGAGTTAACTCCATTTCCCACCACTCTCTGGGCCCTCCATCCAACCAGTGTTCCACCCAGGAGAGCGTGCGCCTGTCCAGGCCAGAGGTGACAGTTTCTGAAGCAGAATGCTGTGGGAAACTGTGTCAAAGGCTTTGCTGAAGTCCAGGAAGATCCATCCACAGCCTTTCCCTCATCCAGCAGCCGAGTCACTTTGTCATAGAAGGTGATCAGGTTAGTTTGGCAAGACCTGCCTTTCATGAGCCCATGTTGACTGGGCCTGATCACCCGGTTCTCCTGCATGTGCTTCATGATCGCACTCAAGATCACCTGTTCCATGACTTTCCCTGGCTCATGTTGAGCTTCTCATCAGCCAGCACCCCCAAGCCCTTCTCCTCGGGGCTGTTCTCTATCACATCATCTCCCATCCTGTACTGAAATCAGGGATTGCCCAACCCAGCTGTAGGACCTTATGCTTGGCCTTAGTCGATTGCTGCTGGCACGCAGCTGGCCCGGGCATGCCCAGGAGTTCCCTGCAGGGCACCGACCTGAGCAGCATTTACCTGAATGTGGTCAGGCTCCTGATGCGTTTCAGGGAATTGCTCCCACTGAAGGTGGAATTGTTTCTTCTCCCTCTTCAGTTCCTCCCAGGCTGTACCAAGCCTTTCCAGATCGAAGTGGAAGGAGACCTTCTGCAGCTGCAGCTCCTCTTGATCCCTTTTGAAGTCTGGCCATGCTCTGTGGAGCTGCTCATTTTGCTGGTCAAGGTGAGGCTTCATCACCACCAGCTCCTTCTCACACATTTCAAGTTCCTCCCTCCTGCTCTCTCTGTGGGAACCGGACATCATCGATTCT
The DNA here is from genome assembly GCF_032191515.1 of Phaenicophaeus curvirostris. Classification (NCBI taxonomy): domain Eukaryota; kingdom Metazoa; phylum Chordata; class Aves; order Cuculiformes; family Cuculidae; genus Phaenicophaeus; species Phaenicophaeus curvirostris. Next base: position 913,589 of record NC_091402.1, on the reverse strand, counting down.
GCTGACAGCAGGGAGGTTTTTTTATGACCATTTCCCTGCTTCTTTTTATGAGAGTAGATCCAGCAGCAGCCAAGAAGTCCCACTGCTGCAGGTACAGCATCGAGCACCACTTCGTGGAAGCAGAAATGCATTTTGCAGACCCTGGGCTGATCTCTGGAAGGAGAAACAGAAACCGTGGTCAAACAATCATGCGGAAGGTTACAGGAAGGTTAAAGTTGATAAATGCCTTCAGGTATTTCTGTTTGCATGAACAGGATGGTTTTCCATCCTCTCTGGTAATTCCTATCTGCTCTCCCAGCAGAACACACAAAAAGAGCTCCAGCGATCCCTAGACACTGGTCACCAGGGTACTCATCACTTTCACTTCACCTCACCCTGATGCTGGAACCAATTTCCCCTTCTTTCTGTGAATTCTCTGGATGTTCCCGGCTTCCTGCACCCAGGACGGTCTGTTCTGGGGACCATCTGCTTCTTGTCTCCAACAGAAGAGAGATGAGGACAACTCCCAAGTGGCAGCCTCCATGCTCTGCATGGATAGACCCTGCAGCACTGCTGCTCCCTGCCTCCTCTGCCTCCTCCCTGGAAAGGTTGCGCTGTCAAATCTCAGAAGCAGTAGCAGTCGAGGCTGGAGTTGAAGTCCATCCTTACGGATCACAGAGCAAACAAGCAGGCAGCTAAATTGGAATGGAGCTTCAGCTGCCAGGCCAGGATGCCTCCGTACAAACCCTGCAGTCAGCAATGCAGCACTTGGGAAATAAATACGATCGGGGAGAGGGAGCACCGGGCGAGGCTGGCAGAGTTAAACCAGAAGGGGAAGCCTCTGGGCTCTGGATGTTTCCCAGCAGAATTTATCCAGAAAGCAGGAAAAGAAGAGCTGACAACACTGTGAAGAAATAGAGGCCCTTCCATGGAGATTAAAAATCGAGCAATGACTGCACAGAAGCAGACCTGACCTACCCTTCACGGAGACAGACTTTCAGTTCCAGTGGAACTGGCACCGGGCACTGCAACAGCAAAACCACAGCCAAAATGCTTTGGTTTTCACGCACTGAGAAAGGTGCAGGCAGCTCCCAGTGGCGAGACCACCTGCGTCCTCCAGATCGTCCTGGAGAGTGAATCCAGAGTGTGCTTTGCCCTTGACAGCAGAGATGTCTCCAAGGCAACAGGTCAGCATCACAGAGGATGATATCACAGAGGCCGTAGCCCGTGGCCAGCGTGCCACTGGCCCACAAGCCCGTGCATCCCACACTCCGGATCAGGAGTTGCTGCAGAGAGAGGAGCAGAGCCCCACAGCTCCGAGTCTGCTGGGTTAGAGGCACAGAACAGGCACCGCCTGGCCCTGACCATGCCGTGCGTCCACTACAAGTTCTTCTCCAGGCTGAACTATGATACCGTCACCTTCAGCGGCCTTGACATCTCCCTGGGAGACCTCAAGCGCCAGATTATGTCTCGGGAGAAGCTGAAGGCGTCCAGGTCTGACCTGCAGGTCTCCAATGCGCAGACTGGAGAAGGTGCGTTGGGCGGTGGGTGCAGGGCTCAGAGACCCCCAGCTGGCAGCATTGCAGATGCCCCACAGCAGCCACAGCTGTGGGAGCTGCTCTCTGCTCTTTGTGGGTCAGCCCCAGACAGTGTGAGTCAGCCTGGGGCCCATCCCACTGGAGGGGAAGGGGACGGGAGGGCAAGTGGTGCTGGGGATTAAGTGTGGTGGGAAGTGATGATGGGATTTGGCCATGACCAGGAGCTGTCACTTGTACTGTGTCCTCGCAGAGCTGTTCTTTCCTGATTGCTCTTCTGATCTCCAGATCTTTCCGTTACACACAGGGCAGGCATAGGAAAACACGTGGATGCTGGGCGACGGGGATTGTTCACAAAAGTTTTTGGCAATAAAGATAGAAGAAAAAACTAGACCAGGAATTTCTACCTCCATGGGGTGTTTGGAATTCTTACATGTGGACGTAAAGTGTTGGTTCTTTAGAAATTTGTCTTTGCAGGAGACCTGATGAGATGTTGCGATGACCTAGGAAACCAAATGGATTTTGGGTGAAAGAGGCCAACTTGTTCTGATTGTTGGGAGTCCTCTCACCTGCTCCTTTTCCCATCAGTCACCGCCCTTTCTCCTAGAGTTTGGAACTTCTCTATAGTCCATAGGCAGCTGCCGTGTGATTCCTGAGGGGGAAGAGCAGGAAATGGTTTCATCTCAATGATTACTCAGTTTTCTGAAGAAGCACTCTGTCATATGGAACTGACAGTGAAATGTGCATTTCAGTGCTGACCTGGTGTCTTCTGTGCAGGGTGTTTTGGTCTGAGAGAGGTTCCTGCTTGTAAGAACAATGTACTGAAAAATGGGGTACAAATTGTGAAATGTTCGTGTTTTGTGTGTGATCTCTAAGCAAGAGCACCCCAACAGCTTGGTTGGAGAGATGGTGCCTTTGGTTTTCAGCCCTTCCTTCTGATTCAGCGTTCAAAGGTCAGAGCTTTCAGTATTCCAAACAGTGGAGCAGATCCCAGGGAATGGCTGCTGACGGTGCTTTTAAATATTCCATCACATCCAGCCCGTGTGATTGCAGCATAAAAACTGTTCTTCTGGAGTGCGCTTTGCATTTCAAGCCAAAGCAGTTTCAAGTCCAAGAGTCTCAGGCTGTTGTTTTCTTTGGGCTCTGTGTAAATATTGTCAAAAGGCTTTCCTCGTGCTGAGATGAAGGTGGTGTAAGCTAAGGCAAATCCTGCAGAGCTTCAGGCCCACACCATTCCCTAAAGGCTTTTAGAGGCTCTCAACATCAGTGATTGCATTTGATTCTCTCTGCTCTGCAAAATGTGAACGGGAAGAACTCATGGTGTTTAACTGGGACAGCTGATTGCCTGAAGCTCATAGAACTCACCCAAGGTGGCATCAAATTGTGCTTCTCTGTCAGTAAAGGGGTTCTCTGCCATGCTCTGGAATTGCACAATAATAGACATTCGTACCACCTGACTGATTTTTTCTCTGTGTTTATGTTGCTTTCAGAATACACAGATGAGAACACCCTGGTTCCCAGGAACTCATCGGTCATCGTTAGAAGAATCCCTGCTGGAGGAGTTAAAGCTGCCAGCAAGCCCTCTGTTCCGTGAGTTTCCCTACAGCCTTGGGTTCTTTGTAGTGGTTTCCTTGTTACCTTTCTGTATGGAGATTAGTTTCCAGAGACGCTCACACTATGTCTTTCTTTTTAAAGCTGCGGTTAATTGCTGCTGTTATGCGGTAGATTTTAATGGATCTCTCCCAAAGCAGACTTACATTTTTAGTCCTGCTGGGGCATGGGGTGCCAACTCCATCAATGGTGACTTTTAAGATGGTTGTGTTGGATTGGCTCTTGGGATTGGTTGTTCTGAGACCCAATTGGTAGATCCTGTTTCCTCTGCCTGGAGGGGTTCCTTATTATGTGTCTTGGCTTTCTTGCTTTTATAGTACAGACAGGATGGCATTTGAGTGCCTCCTTGCTATTTGTTCCCATCTCAGAAGAGTCTGATAGTCGTGTTTGGCTATTTCTGCACCAGGAGGAGGGGGTAGGGTATTCCTACACCCCAAAGCAGGGGAGTAGAGAAAAGACCAAGGGCTGCCAGCTGGTGAACAACGCAAACACAAAGTTTCATTCCTAAGGCATTCCAGTGAGTTCCCTAAAGACAATATGGTTTAGACAAAAGAAACATCATCCTTAAGTCTTTTGCCTTTTGTGCCAGTATGATAGAGGAGTAGGGAATTCTGTCCGAGCTTGAAAATCACTGAGCAGTTTAGCACCTTGACAAATTCTCCTGGTTATCTTCCTTGGACTTTTTTTACCCTGAGCTGACATCTGTGCTCCAGGTTTTAATTCTTTATTCCTGAGATTTACGGAGGACAGAGAATTGTGTTATTGATTGCAATTACAGATGTTCAGGACTGAGTATCAGATTATTGCTGTCAGTGATGCATTCACAGAGCCCGGTTCTACCTCAGCGACACCAGCAGGGTTTGGATGGTCCTGTTTCCCAGCCTTTTGACAAATCCCCCCTTTCCAGCACAGCCGGGAGATAATTTTAGCTTGCGGTTTTGCCATGTCTTAGTGGTGTCGGTTCTCAATCAATGAACTCTAGAGATGCTGGTCTCTGGATGTAAACTGGGGGCCTGTCACTGCAGTGGTTGTTGCAAGGCTTTCAGGCACTCCCTAGGAAATCTCAACACTGCAGTGTTTTGCTTATAAAGAGAGCCTGGCTCTAGGGTTCATTTCAACACGCGTACTCAGCGCTGTCCTGTCTGTGCATCCTCTGGGTCTGGTTGGATGGTCTCTCTCCGGGTCCTGCAGTGCTGCCCTAAAATGCAAGAAGAGGCGCTGCTGGCATCAAAAGTGGCTTTGTTCACGTAGCAAACTTGCACTTGGAAGTGTCCAGACCACCACTGCTGCTTCTTAGAAACTAAAGGGCTCTGCCTGGTACCTCTTTGTAATGGTTGATGATTTGAGAACACAAGCTGTCATAGAGACTTCATGGTTTCGCTATTAATGTAGCAGAGAGAAAACACTGGAGGGCTTCCTCTTGCACTGTTGTCTTCTGAGTCTGTCAGTCTCAGAGCCATTAGTGAAAAGCCAGAAATGGCACTTGGGTTTGTTTTGGTTTTTAGTTGCACTGAATGCACCAAGAGAGAACAGTTTCTGCATGTGAATGAATTTCCACATTCCCTGAATCATCAGAACATAGTGTTTGATGCTCAGGTTTCATAATGGGTATTCACTGCTATATGTTGGGTACAAGCGTGTACTTAATTTTAAGATCTGATCTCCTTTCTTTCTTCTTTCTAGAAGTGGAACGGAGCCAGTACGTGGAACACCAAAAGCAGTATGTAAAAACACAGCCTCGCACTTCTCTCCGCATTGATTTCTAAATAATGAAGCCTTGTAGGAATTCTCCAAGCATGAACTTATTATATTTTCCAGTAAAACACAGAATATGTTGTAAATAGAATAGATTGGATTCAGCACTGCAGAAATGGAGAAACGCCATCATTTGCACCATTCACATGTGAATAGTGGCATTTGTGGCTGGCAATGTGACAATGCATTGTATTTCACCCAGAATATGCTGGAATATTCCTTGTATGGCTCTATGTCACATGGGGAATGTGCAATTGTGTTTAGGTCTTGCAGGTTCAAGGTTTGCACAGCTGAACACAGTCCCATGCTCTGCGTCTGTCTGTCTGCATCTGTCTGTCTGTACAGCTTCTGCTGTTATTTTTTTCCTGGCCACTCAGATGGTTTGGAGTGGTCTTTTGCCATTTGCACACTGTATCACTCAGCTTTTGGTTTTCAAGACTACTTTTGCATGATGGTTTTTGAAGAGGATAACAAACCCCACAGAGGAGCAGTTCTTGCTGCATTGATGCTATTTTGCCTTAGTTCACCAGCGTGTGTTGAAACACCAATCCCATGTCTGTAAACAAATAAACGGAACTATTTTTAAAAATACATTTTAGCTGAAAATTGGCAGCTGCCTCTCCCCTTCGACTCCAATGCTGCTGTGAGCATTTGAAAGGCATCCCTCTCTGAGCTGTTGTGGAGCAATGAGCTGATCTGAAGCTGGTGTGCTTATTTCAGCCTCTTCTTATTAACCTCACAGCACTCTTAACGCTGCCAGAGGTTTGGGCTTTGTTGTGAACAAATACAAATGACGCCAGGCTGGAAATGCCTCTTTCAGTCCCACGCAGAGGATACAATGCAGGCTTTCAGAGCAGAGCAAAGGTTCTCTGTGGCTGTGTTTGCGTAGTAGAATTTGACTCTGTGTTTGATTTTCTTGACACAGGTTTATGACTCCTTGGCACCGATGGCTTTGGCCAAACTGATTAAGGTACATAGAGAATATTCTCATTAAAGGCTAAAAAAAGAGGTTTTGCTTCATATTTTTAGATCTGATACTGTGCTCTGTCACTGAGAACTACTGCAATGTGCACAAAACTTTTTTTATGATTAAATTTATGTGTTTTACCTTTACAATGAGTGTCTGTTCTGATCCTGCCCTGTAACAAGCAGTTCCCAAACTGGGAAGAGAGAGGGGGAGAACCTTCTCAGCCTCAATGTTGTGTCTTCATTAGTTTCATTGATTTTGCGTTGTAGACGAGCCCAGTTGTTACAGCAGAATTGAATTGGTGTGAGTGATGGACATTTTGGGGGCAGGGACACTGCCCAGCCAGAATAGAAGCGTTGCTGGAGCTTGGACAATGGCCTGGCTATTTCTGAATTTCTAGTCATGACAGTTCTAGATCCCTTCTTGGAATGTGCCATGATTTCATCAGTTGTAGGACACAAACTGCAGACAAGGCAATGGGATTTGTGTGGCCGTGCACTCTTTGAATGGTGTCCCTGTCCCTCCTTGTTCTCAGGAATGCACCAGTGTGTGTGTGGCACGTAAGCAAATGTGACAGCAGCCGAGTTTTGCTGTGCAGCCAATTGTGGTTTTTGCTCTACCAAGTGTGACTTTGTCTGGGGCAGCACCAGTGATCGCTCTGCAAGAGCAGGCGCAGGGCTGGCACGTTAAATGACGAGTCTGTCGGGTTGCAGAGATGGGAGAAGGCAGAGTTCAATGCAGAGGAGTGTTCCTCCTGCTGAATAGAAAGTTAATTCCAAGCCTGAGAAATCTCCTCCCACTGGAAACTTCTTCCCTCTCTCACTGCAGAAATGAATTGGGGTACATTTTGGGGAAAAGAACAAAATTAATTATTTCAGAAAAATATAGGAGCGCAAGATAAAGCAGCTAAACCCTGTGAGTGCCTCTGCCCTCTCGAGCACGAGCTGGCTCAGTGAGGAAGCAATGGGTTGTAAAAGGCCAATGGCACCTTGGCTTGGATCAGAAACGGCATGACCAGCAGCTCCAGGGAGGTTCTTCTCCCTCTGGACTCAGCACTGGTGAGACCGCTCCTCAAATCCTGTGTTCAGTTCTGGGCCCCTCACCACAGGAAGGATGTTGAGGCTCTGGAGCGAGTTCAGAGAAGAGCAACGAAGCTGGTGAAGGGGCTGGAGAACAGGCCTTATGAGGAACGGCTGAGAGAGCTGGGGGTGTTTAGCCTGGAGAAGAGGAGGCTGAGGGGAGACCTCATTGCTCTCTACAACTCCCTGAAAAGAGGTTGTAGAGAGGAGGGAGCTGGGCTCTTCTCCCAGGTGACAGGGGACAGGAAAAGAGGGAATGGCCTTAAGCTCCACCAGGGGAGGTTTAGGCTGGACATCAGGAAAAAAAAATTCATAGAAAGGGTCATTGGGCACTGGAACAGGCTGCCCAGGGAGGTGGTTGAGTCACCTTCCCTGGAGGTACTTAAAGAATGGGTGGATGAGGTTCTGAGGGGCATGGTTTAGTCATTGATAGAAATGGTTGGACTTGAGGATCCTGTGGGTCATTTACAATCTAGTGTTTCTGTGATTCTGTTACAAGATTTTTGTTTTCTATTCTTCTCTATTCAATGCCAGCTTTGAATGTGGGTCTACTCCTAGTTATTCTTTATGGGTTTGGATGTGTTGTGTAAACCTTTTTTGTTCAAACACATCAGTCAAGTACCTTTAAGGACTCCTGTCAGTGTTATTGGAATGATTTCATAGATGTTGATCTGGATTCTGTTACTGCTGAGGGAAAACAATGTCTATGAACCAACAAGGTGTAAAATGTTGAAAGGTGTTGCTTGCTTTTGTGAGTGAATGTAGACAGAAACAAAACCCAGAGTGGTGGGTCTGAACGAGCGGTATTTGAATGTCCAGCTGATACGCAGTCACGCCCTTAGACCCTGCTTGTACTTGGACTAGTGTGTAATAAAAACAACTTTTGAATACATAAGCCTTTAAGGAACCAGCTGGCTTCAACAAGTGGAAGACCCAGATCTGCGTAAGGTTCCTGTTACGCTTTGTGTGTGAAAAGGACACACTCAGCTGGAAACAGGCCAGGTTCTGTTGTCCGTAGTTAAATTACTGAATAGGATGAAGTTCATAGAGGAGATGTGCACCACCTGCAGCACCTGTTGGGCAAATTTCTACTGAAAGGAACTTTTGTCTTGCTGAGGATTGTAAAATGTTTGATTCCTTTTAATGCTGCCATGTCTGAAGCTGAATTCTGGCAAGGGAAACGACTCCCTCGACTCCTCGGTTGTGTCCTTTGAATGCTGCAAAATGTAAATACTGACACTTGCATGCATCTTTCTGGGTTAAATGGTGCAGTGGATGTCTGCTCCCTCAGACAGTCTGGATCTGAACAGTCAGTGTGAAAGTACTGGATGGTATCATGTTCTCCATACGTAGCTCCAGTCCTCTTGGAAGAAACCAGGGTTAGTCACACAAGTCTTTATGGATGGGGCAAACCCAGCCTGAGGTCCTGAGTGTCCAAGGATTCTCTTTGCCCGTAGGTGAGCAGAAATAGAACCATCATGAAATGGTTTGAGGGCTCCCAGAACATCTTCAGGATATCTCTCTTGTATGTCAGCAGCTGTTTCCACACAACTTCATCTCACGCTGTGCTGCTCTTTACGGGGGGGGTGAGTTGTGCTGGCTTTGTCCGTGTGGGTTTAAAATGTGTCTCTAACGTGTGTCCAATGATTCCTTATTTCACAGACGGCCAACCTAGCCGGCGCTGACGCATCTGAAGAAGATAAAATAAAAGCGATGATGATCCAGTCTTGCCAGGACTGTGACCCCATCAAGTAGGTGTTGATAATGTCCAATCTGTCCTTTGAAGATGATGTAAAAATGGTAGAGATCTTTGTTTGATGAGAACAGACACATACATAGCCATGTTTTCTTTTCTTCCCCTAACCTTTTAGTTACGTGAAGACACCTCTGTCATCAAATACTTGGTTCCATTGTGGAAAACCTGGCCACTCCATCAGGAACGGCCCAGACGATGGGGTAAGACTGCGGGGCACTTCTGGGGTCACTGAGCTTTGGATTTTCTTACCCAGGCAGGGAGGAAACAAACCCATGACCTGTTCTCGTAAGAACTGTGTCTCCTGGGGTTGAGGACAGAGGTTACACAGAGATGCTGCAGAGCCCTTCAAAATTCAAGGGATACCTTGAACCTTTATTCCACATATCGTTCTGTGAGCTTTCATGGGGTTCTTAATCTATTTCCATATTCCTGGAAATATGTCTGGTTTTACCTCTTTAATTACACTTCAGGGGTTTTAATATTTGTTGTAAAGCCAAGATGCTTCTGTTGACCCCGTGAACTGAATATTTGCATGTTTTAATTACCCAAGTCTCTGGGTGAGTGTTGGTGCCCTTGCACATCAGTCACTGACTGCAAATGCATGAGGTGTGACTTCAGCCTTCGTACAGAGTTGGGGGATATCAGTCCCTCCAGGGACGGATTCAGAGCCCCGGTTTCAGCTCTTGCTCAGAACTGCGCTGTGAAGGAGGAGCGGGTTTGTGTCTCTGCTCTGAGGGGATGATGAGCTGAGGAATATTTCACCCTTAAGAACATGACATTAAGCCAAGGAACTCGACTGAGTTCAAAACACTGCTCAGGCCTTGGGAACGTCGTGTCTGTTACTACATTCAGGAAAAGAGGTCTTTCAGTCTCACAACCCTTGTGCTGTGTAAAAGGAGAGGATTAAGGGCCTTTGCTGCTGGCAGTAATCGTTGAAATATCATTGGCAGCATGAGTCATAAGACGAGATCTGTCTGCACTTCTGTTCTGAACAGGGCAGACATCCTGGGTCTGTTCCCAGAATGAAGAAGTGCACAGGAATTCCAAGGAGTTTCCTGATGGAGGTGGAGGATCCCAACACAAAGGGGGCTATGCTGACAAACACTGGGAAATACGTCATCCCAATCCTTAATGCGTAAGTAGGGAATTGATTGGACTGAGCAAAAGGGGAGGAGAGAAACAACGTGCAAATGTCTGAGTGGGAACACACCCGAGCTGGCCAGCGTCTGTAATCGCAGGGGAGGAAGCATTGGCATTGTCTCTTAACCTGGGAACCTGGGACACCTTCTGATCTTACAGGCACAGGGGCTGCTGTGGCTGCCCTGGGTGCTGGGTAAACTCGTGGAGCACTGAGGATTATTTCTGCAAAACATGCCAGTGATGCTCACAGTGCAGTCGCTCTCTGGGAAAGTGCATTTTACTTCTGGTTGGTGTTTCAAAGGCATCTTGCAAAATGTAACAAAGGGCTACTGGACTGAGATTGCCTCTCCCTCTGGCTTCTGTCAGATCCCACATTGAAACAGGCTGAACTGCTTTTGCTTCTCCTTGGTGGAGAGTTCTGCAGAGGGAGAACAGTTCCTGGCTCCATGTTCTAGTGCTTAGGCTCTACAAGAGGAGGAGAAGCTGACTGCCTGTGTTTTTGCAGGCTGATGTGGAGAGACTAGAATTCTATCCATTCTCTTCCTTTGATAAATGCAGAGCTTGAGGAAGTTTTCCTTTACCTCTCTAGAACCTTTTTCTTTTTCCTCCTCCACCTCCTCCAGGGAAGCTTATGCCAGAGAGAAGAAGAAAAAGCCTCCCTTGCTACCGGTGGAGCCATCCTCCACCTCCTCAGATCCTGTTCCAGAGGAACAGCCACCGCTGACACCTCCACCTCCTGCCCTCGTGGCTTTCAGACCTCCTGCTGCTCTGGTGAGTGTCCCTGGACTTTCTCCATCTTCCTCTCGGTCAGTTGGAAAGGCATAGAAGTTTTATTTCAACACATGCAGTTATTCTTGTATTTCAGCAGAGCTTGTTTTCCAACTGTGTGCATTTATTCTCAAGGGCTCTCCTGTCCAACTCCAACCAGCAGCATCAGCACCGGTTCTCCCAGGCCCCCAAGGACAATCCATGCCCACAGCTGGTGAGTGACCATCACTGCAGGATTGCTGTAAAAACATTATCTTCAGTTCAAATGAATGAGATCTTGTTCTTTTTCCTCTTCCCAAAGCTCATCCCAAGCAAGGCAGGAGAAGGTGCCCAGCAGGTGGAAGAGCAGGCTGGGAACCGTGAGTACCTACAGACCCTCACTCTCTTACTGTTTGTATCCTGTGACAGGAGGCCATAAGACAGAGCCTCTGCCACAGCTGATTTACAAGGGAATAATTGTGCACAGTTGTGGAGAATGCAAGTGGTGATTAACTTTTAAATGGCTTAACTGGAATTGGCTTTCAAAGAGAGAAGGTGTGCTTGCAGTAAGAGTATTCAAGCTAAACCTCCAGTGCAGGACTGAAAGGAGGGCTCTGGAAAATGAAGGCTTTTTGAGGAAAACATCATTACTTATAAAAACTACCTATAATTAAAGGATGAGATGGAAAGCCACGCCTTTGAATACTGGCTCAATAGGGCAGAAGATATCAATCTCCCGATCAATCACTTGGTTGATACCGATTGAGCAGATACTTGGAAAAGTCTATGCTGTTCTTTTACGAACATTTTTGAATGTCTTCAATTCAGCTGTTTCAAATGGCTAAGGTGCTTTCTCTCCCCTGGAGACAGAGGGTCTGGTTTATCTCTTTATATACTTGTGATCTCCCCTATGCTAAGTACAGGGGGAGGATCCTGTCCCTGGTCCTGCTGGCCACAGCGTGGCTGATGCAAGCCAGGATGCTGTTTCCCTTCCTTCTCCAGTGACAGGACACTGGATACGTAAAGAAGAGGATGTATTTTTCCAAATGAAATTGCGTTGTTGTTCATTTTTGTGTTCTGATAGCGGGTTGGGCTGCAGTTGCACTAACATGTGTCTGACATAAGCACAAGCAACTCAGTCTTTTTCCCAAAATTATTTTGTTGCAGAGGGTAAACATACCAAACTGAAACCGGGTAATTGTTATCCTAAACCTTTCCCTAAAAGTGGTAGGAATTCTAAACTGTTTTTGCTTGAACAGGATCTTCCCCTTTGGCATTTGCAGGCAGGGAACACATTCTCATACTGGCCAGGCTTTTTTCCTTGGTGGCTTTTTGTAATACAGGTCCAACTTGTTTTAACAGGGAAACAAAGATGTCCAAACTTGACAAATTTACAAATGAGTTTCGTGAGGAACCAATGGAATATGAAAAGATTCCAAAGGCGTGGAAACATTAAGTTTGCAGGTAACTACTTTCTGTGTCCATAACAGAAAGGCAGAGTTTCTGGAAGAATCAGGAAGAGCCCTACTCTGCCTCTCGATCATGAGATGGAGTGGATGATCCAAGGGATTAGCAGGGACAGGCATTTCCTATGGAGGTTGCCAGCTCAAACGCGGCAGATGACGGCTGACAGAGAGTTAGAACATGGCAGCGGTTGTTAAGGAGCAGGAATCTTCTTTTCCTGAGTCTTCTCTGTAACAACTAGCAATAGCTGGAACCTGAACAGGGGCAGTTGATGCATTTCCTGTGTCTGCCTATGACCTCAAAGTGCTTTGGAGGAATCACGTGAGAGAAATCCTCTTCATCTCCCTTTATCTCCCGTGGTTCTCTGCTGCTGTGTCTTGTAAGCAGAAACTGAAATGTTATCGAGTTCTTCAGTTGGCAGCTGCGCTACGTCAGTAGCTTTCACAGAGCCACATGGAGAGAATAAAAGATGAAACATGGGAGGAAAAAAATGAGGAGAGGAACTCTTTGGAATTAACTTTTTTTTTTTGTCTGTTGTTTTTTTTTTTTAAGGTCCAAGTCTCCCTCCAGCATTTCATCTCTCTCCAGAGGTTCATATTCCTGCTCTGAGTTCAGACCAGGTTCTCCCTGCAGTCACTCCTACTCCTGAGCTTTCAGTTGTTCCGAATCTCATTCCAACTCACCATCTCCACTGTATCGTTGCAGGGGTAAAGGTCACAAATCTGGCACCAGGTCCAGAACCCGTGGTGATCCCTGTTCAAGATCAAGGTCATCCCCCTACAGAAGACACCGTTCACGGCCAAGGTCTCCCCTATTTAGAGGCCACTCTCACCCTCAATGAACAAGACCTCAAGGGGAAGGAGAGAGGAATCATTTTAACAGATATGCAGAAGTTCCAGCACACAATATGAAAGCTCAGAGTGGCAGAGCTGCTGAGTTTAGAGATCCATTGTCAAAGGAAAGATACAGAGAACAGGAATGTAACGATACAGAACGGTACGAGCAGTTTTGCAAGGGCTGGCTTGTTGGTGCTTGCCTTCACTCTCCAGTAACCAGAGAGCATTTTTCTCCACATTGGTTTTGACCACTTGGGACAAGACAAGAAAATATACCATGTGCTTGGGGTGTAGGCAGGATTCTTCCTGTGGACAGAGACCCTTGTATTTAATTCCAGTCGGATTAAGTTTATAACAGCTTTAATCTCAGTGATACAGGACACTTTTTTTTTCCCATTTAATAAAAATGTTATTATTCAGGCATGTTATTAATTAGGACCTTATTTTGAAGAACAAACCACACACAGTAGAAACTAATCGGATTTTTTAATTAGCTATGTTGTGTGTGATGAGCCTTGTCATGTCACTGGACACCATCTTGTTTAGCCAATGCAGTCAACAGCTTCTTGCACCTTTGTTTTCATCCTCCTATTGGATGCATCAAAAAGCTCAGGGAATCAGGGTGTCCCTGGGGTGGGGGTGGCCATGCCAGAGATGTTGCTCTGTGCGCATCAGCCCTAAATTTGCTCACACCGTGTTGGCCCCACGAGAAGCTGGACTGCTTGGCCCCCTTGGCTCGAGCCTGCATCCTTCTCATTTCCAGCAAGGGGAGAAGGTCTAGTTCAGGAATCACTTTGCCTGGAGACCCCGGGCAGTGTGTCACGCAGAAGGAAAATGGCGAGAATGTCAGCTGAAAGAGTTTGGACTGAAAAGGAAGCACAAACCATGAGCTGGCAGGACAGTGCTGGCTGGAATGAGGCCCAAGCTCCGAGTCATCTGGAGGTTCAGCCACAGTTGGCAGGGTTTCTCACACAGGTCACCAAGGAGGGGAGGGTGTCGGACGGAGAGGAGCAGAGCAGAGTTTCCAAAGGCTCAGTCAGTGCCCAGCTGCAGGACTGACATAAAACTCAGAGACAGCCACATCCCTGCCTGGGGTGGCAGAGCCAGGTCACCAGTGCAGGCGCAGCCACGACACTCTCGGGTGCTCACAAGCACAGCCATGGTCAAGGATCCCCTGAGCGCTGGCATGGCCCCTCTGTCCCCCGGTGCCCCTGCCTGGATCCCAGCCCTCTCGCCCACCCCACGGGTCCCCTGCTCGCTGGCTGCTCCGTCCTGGTGCTCCCTGCAAACAAGCAGCCCTCACGCCTTTCTCCCACAGGCACCCCACACTCGGCCATCTCCCCAGGGGCCGGCACGGACCCTCTGCCACCTGACAGCCCAGCGCGGACCCCAGCCCCCTAGAGCCCGGCTGGCCAGACTGAGGCTTGCTGCTGTATGCACACGCTCAGCCCATCCCACCAGTTCTGGGCAAGGTGCAGACCCTCACAGAGCCTCTCGCTTGCCTCACTCAGCCTGGGGCCCCACACGAGGTGGGTTTTTGAGAAACACCGACCCTGAATCGCTCCAGGAGCTGCACTGGGACCCACACCTGTTCCTGACACAACAAGCCAGGGCTCCGTACACACTCTGCTTGACTTCACCAACTGGCACCCATAAACGCCAGACCCCAGGGGCTGGATCATAGCATTTAACTTCACAGACACACAGGACAGAGTGAGCTTATGCAGGGAGATTTTTAAGAAAAAAATTAATAAAAGGCTGTGAACATCATGAGATTCAGCAAAGCCAAGTGAAAGGTCCTACATGTGGGTCGGGTCAATCAGTGGTTTAATGTGTAGAATCATAGAATGTTCTGAGTCTGAAGAGACTCACAATGATCATTGAATCCAACTCCTCTCTGAGAGCTTTGGTCAAATGCTTCTTGAATATTGTCAGGCTTGGCACTCACTTTTCCATTTGTCTAACCCACAGCTGACCCTACACTTCCTTCTCCAGACTCTGTCCCACCTACCTTCCCCCCAGAGCCCCTCCTGGCACAGAGGAGGGTTTTCCTGATACTGACTCGTGGGAAGAATGAGCCCTTGGAAAAAGGCAGCAGTGCTCTCGGCAGTCGTGCTTAGCTCAGAGGAAATTCAGCTCCCTATGGTCATCCCAACAGGGAAACGACCCTTTAGAGAGCAGGAAGGAATCTCCTGGGAAAGCTGCACTGCTTGCACACCCTTCCCAGGGCCCAGTGTATTTCATGCAGACGCAAGGACCTGCACCCTCCCACTCCAGCCCAGCCCTCTCCCAAACCCCCATTTCTTCCTGAATTCATTAAAAGAGTTGAGTTTTTGCTTGGCAGCGCCTCTCTCTGCCTGTGGTCATTTGCACAGTGGGAGGGAGTGGGTGTTCCCGCAGCCTCTGCCCACCCGACAGGTACCTTAGCTGGGCTGGAGATGCCCCGAGAGGATGGGGAGATGGGGCATCTCTCCAGGTGGCGGGTGCCAGTGGGTGATACCACCTTGATTGGCATCAACGCCAGCAGGATGGGAACCTCCATCACTGCCCCACTACCAACATCACTATCATTGCCTAGCACCAGCATCACTGCCCTTGAGCTGGATCCGGCCACGGAAAGGAGCTGCGGCCACCCTGGGAGGCCAAGCTGGGACTGGCTGAGAGCTCGCACGCAGCCCTCAGCGGGCAGAACTGGCCAGGGCTCACGTGCCCAGATCCTATACCTGGCAGGGCGCTCACTGCCCAGGTCACTCCAGCCCCTCTACAGCCTCATCTCTTGCTGTCTGGGCGTTATCTGGAAAAACCCTCTGCCCACGGGAGAGCCCTGAGCCAGAGGCACAAAAGTCCACAGCCTTCCCATGCCAACTGAGGCGAGAGGATGCAAAGTACAGAATTGCAGATGTATCCTTTCTCCTTCATCGACAGCTCTGAGCCTCCCAGAAGCCAAGTCCTTCTTCCCAGGGCCAGGCTGTCCTTGTGTTTCTTTACTGCAGCATGAACAGGAGTTAAGTGTCCAGGAAAAAAGCACTGCCTCATCCCATTACAGCATTTCAATATCTACAAACCAAGGTAGTGCACTTTCAAACTATAAAGACCGGTTGATTAAATCGAGAATGGAATTCTCATCACACGTCCTATGGGTCCCTCCAGCCTGGGCCCCAAAAAGCCAGTGACAAGGTGATGGAGAGCCAGCAAAAGATGCCACCTAGGGAGGCTCTGTCTCCCCTAATGATTAGATTTGCTGCTGCAGATCAGAAATCGCCCCTGTACCGCTCAGGGCATTCCAGCATCCCTCTGCAAGGACAGTAACGATCCAGCCACGAAGCTAAGGGACCCCCTGAATCCCAGCTGCCACATACACTGTGCCATCTTCCACCACATTCCGTCAATGAACAGCGTTCAGGGCTCCTGCAGCTCACCACGGCTTCGATAAGCGTGCTCCGACTCAGGGCTCACCAGGGGAGCTTCTCAGCACTTCAACTTTGCTTCAGGCTTGCTTGGAGCACGAGGCTTCATCCCTCTGCCTTGGCCCCAGCAGAAGGCGGGCAAGGGGCAGGTTTGTGAGTGGTTTGATGGAAAAGAGCTTGGTCACCTACCAGAGATTAAAACCCAACCAAAGAAAGAGACCAGAGAAACTCTGTTAGAGAGGAGCAGAAAGAAACATCAGGGCTGACCTCTGTTTAACTGGGGGGGTTTGGGATTCTGGAGACTGGAGCTCCCAGAGGACTCAGCTCTCCAAATGGAAACATCCTTTAACTTCAGATCCTGATCCTGACAGGAATATTACAGACTGCCCCACCTCTGTTTTGCAGTTACCTTGAGCGTTTGCTTGTCCCTGTCCAGTTCTCTTCTGTGATCCCAAAGTCTGTTGTAATCTGACAGCGCTACAAACAGGCAGCCAAACCCCTCTTCCCTCAGAGAT
This sequence comes from Phaenicophaeus curvirostris, assembly GCF_032191515.1. Lineage (NCBI taxonomy): Eukaryota > Metazoa > Chordata > Aves > Cuculiformes > Cuculidae > Phaenicophaeus > Phaenicophaeus curvirostris. The sequence continues at coordinate 896,798 of NC_091402.1, read as the reverse complement.
GGGAAACTGCAGTCACAGACTACGCAGGCACCAGGAGAAGCCTTCGGGTCTGGGATAGGATTAAAAAGGGAGGACTTGCGAGCATCTGTTTTCCACAAGATGACCCCATCCTCCTGATCTGGGTCACTTAAGGGAACTTTGTTCTGGCAGCCAATAGAGAAAATGGCAGTGTGACCACAAACCCATCCAGGCTGGGGGGAGGGACTCCAGCTCCCAACATGCCTTGAGGGAGGAAACCAGCCCCCAGCATTCTTTGGGGAGGGGATCTGAAGCTGTCACCGTGCTTTGGGGAGTGTTATAAATTTAGCCCAGTAAAAGATAGGAATTGGTCCAATTAGGTCGAATCAGAATTTATTAGCAAGAAGACAGACAGGCAAATACAGCGCTGGGCGACTGGGGAAGCCCTTCGCTTCTCCACAGTGCGCCCTCACCCCAGCAGACCTCGACTTTTATAGGCTCGCGTGTCTCTCCTTGTTGCTAGGCCTTCTCCTTTACTTCCTCAGTAGACATTGGCTGTCTCGAAGTCACAGGACGTTCCTCTGTGCATGTCTCTCCTTGTTGCCAGGCCCTCTCCTTCACCTCCTCAGCAGATATTGGTTATCTCGAAGTCACATGATGTTCTTCTTCTTTTTTGTGGTTTTCCTCCCCTCCAAAGCCCTGGTTGGAGTCGATGATCCAGTGGGTCTCTTCCAACCTGGTTATACTATGATTCTATGATTCTAAAACATCATGTTTACCTTTAACTTAAATGCTGCACAAAGCGGGGTCCATTACTTAGAGCAAATACAAAACGCTATTTACAAGGGTCAATGAACAAACTATTTCAAAGGTTCATCACACCTTCGCAGGAGTCAATGAACAAACTTTCTCTTGAAGTTTATCAGAGGGAGAGAGTCTGATTCTGTCACCGTGCTTTGGGGAAAGGGTCTGAAGCTGCCCAGGGAGGTGGTTGAGTCACCTTCCCTGGAGGTGTTTAAGGGACAGGTGGACGAGGTGGTGAGGGGCATGGGTTCGTGTTTGATAGGAATGCTTGGACTCGATGATCCGGTGGATCTTTTCCAGCCTGGTGATTCTATGATTCTGTGATTCTACAAACTCTGCCGAGGTCTCTGTGGTGCCTGGAAGCAGAGCGGCAGGTGCCTAAGCGACAAATGTCAGCGTTAGCAGGTGGCAAGGGGTGCCCTGGGGTAGTGAAGTGACAGCCTGGCAAGTTGCTGCTTCAGCTCCCCAGAGAAGATCCCTTTGGCTGGTTCGCTTTAGCCCTTCTACCAAGGGCCTGACTTTGGAAGACAATGTTCACACAGGCGGGTGTGGGGGCATTCTGCAGGCTGCCTGATGTCCCTGTCCAGGCAAGAAAAGGATTGCCAGCTGAGTCCTGCCAGAGTTTCTTCCACACTCCTGAGACAGAGTCTGCAGGTATCCCTCTGGTGCACCACTGCCTTCCGCGGCAGGAGGCTTTGCTTTTCAAACCTGTCTTTCTGCAGGTGTTTGCTAGGTATGTCTGTGATGAAGCACGTGCCTAACGCATTCCAGTTCTACGTGTAACGTCTTCTTCTGGGGGAAAAGGCAAACCCACAGAATGCCATGAGAGATGGAATGCTGGAAAGAGGCACAGCAGCTACTCGGATCCATCAGGAAGTACCCTCCTCCGCGAGACATGCTGTCCGGGGTTTGTGGATCTGCTATACCTCTGCCTGATGCGATGCCACCAGCGTGCCTGCTCCCGCTGCTTTCTGGAGGATGAGTGGAGAGGTTTAAGGTGGTGTAAGGTGCCAGAGCCTTCTGGCAGCCTGTGCCTGCAACCGCTCTCTCTACTTAGCCGTAAACCATCCCTTGTCAGAAATGTTCCCCAAGGGAAGGGGCAGTAAGCCGTGCTTCTCGCTGCCTTTGTGCTTTCTGACTCTGTCCTCACAGGTGCCCATTTCCTTTTACCGGCTGAAGCTCTGCCACCCCTGGGCTCTTGCACTTCATGTCCACCATAAAAGCATGTTTTCTGTCATCAGACTGACCCTTGGTCTCCCGCGCTTCATGGCCACAATAAAAGCACATTTTCTGTCTTCTGAGTGTGTCTGCCCTCCCTGCCCTCCTCTCCCAGGCAGGTCTGGTGGCCCTCATGAAAAGACACTGCTCCGAAGTGAGAGACGCAAACAGCCAGTGCTAGGCAACAGCCTGAGCAAGAGCCCAGATGTTTTTTCTTTTTTTCTTTGACATGCAGAAACAGAAAATGCATAAGGAATTTGCTTTATAAAAAAATCTTTTAGGTTCTTCTATTTGGGAGCTGACTGGGAGAGATTTTATCTTTAAATGTACGTATGCACCAGATGCTTTCCTGCGCATTATGTGCAGAGGAGATGTTGAAGGAGGGCTGGCAACATCGGGCATGAATTACACTTGCTGCACCCCTCCCTCCTGGGGCGCTGCAGTGGGCAGCTCCCACGGAAAACAATATGGCCCAGCACCTTGTCCCCAGTGGCCGGGGCATCGCTGGCTGGAGGCATGTGCCCACCTGCTGAGGGCAACCCCTGGGTGCCTTCACAGCCTAAAATCCCTGGGGACGCAACAAGGACACCCTCTGCTCCCTAAGAGGGGGCAGCAGTGCCCGGGATCTATGGAGGATGACTGGGGTACAGGGGTGGGCTGGGACGTGGAGAGGGCTGGCAGCGTGGAGGTGGGCTGGGGATGTTGAGATGGGCTTGGTCTGTGGAGATGTGGTGATGACTTGGAGATTGGCTGGCATGTAGAGATTGGCTGGGGAAATGGGTCTTTGCTTGGCATGTGGAAATTGGATGGGAAGTAGAGATGGGCATTGGATGTAAAGATGGCCTGGCAGGTAGAGAAGGGATGGGGATGGGGATATGGGCTGGGGATGTGGAGATGGTCTGAGGACATTAAAGTGGACTGGGGAAAGGGAGCTTGGCTGGAGATGTGGATATGAGCTCAGATCCTGTACCTGGACTGGGACGCAGAGATCAGGTGAGGATATGAGATGGGGCAGAGAAGTGGAGATGGGATGAGGACATGGAGATGGGCTGGGGAAGTGGAGTTGAGTTGGGGACGTGGAGATAGGCTGGGGCATAAGGGTGGGGTGGGGACTTGGAAATGGGCTTGGGATATTGTGATCTTTCCATCATCTTCCAACAGTCCTGGAAGACTGGGGAAGTCCCACTGGACTGGAGGCTGGCTGATGTTGTGCCCATCTACAAAAAGGGCCGCAGGGAGGACCCAGGAAACTACAGGCCTGTCAGTCTGACCTCAGTGCCAGGGAAAGTCATGGAACAGGTGATCTTGAGTGCTATCATGAAGCACATGCAAGAGAACCGGGTGATCAGGCCCAGTCAACATGGGTTCACAAAAGGCAGGTCTTGCCAGACTAACCTGATCGCCTTCTATGACAAAGTGACCCGGCTACTGGATGAGGGAAAGGCTGTGGATGTGGTCTTCCTGGACTTCAGCAAAGCCTTTGACACAGTTTCTCACAGCGTTCTGCTTGAGAAACTGTCAGCCTCTGGGCTGGACAGGCGCACACTCTCCTGGGTGGAAAACTGGTTGGATGGCCGGGCCCAGAGAGTGGTGGTAAATGGTGTGAAATCCAGCTGGAGGCCAGTGACAAGTGGGGTTCCCCAGGGCTCCGTGCTGGGTCCAGCCCTGTTCAATGTCTTCATCAATGATCTGGATGAAGGCATCGAGTGCACCCTTAGCAAGTTTGCGGACGACACTAAGCTGGGTGGAAGTGTCGATCTGCTGGAGGGTCGGGAGGCTCTGCAAAGGGATCTGAACAGGCCGGACCGCTGGGCAGAGTCCAATGGCATGAGGTTTAACAAGGCCAAATGCCGGGTCCTGCACTTGGGGCACAACAACCCTGAGCAGTGCTACAGACTGGGAGAAGTCTGTCTAGAAAGCTGCCTGGAGGAGAGGGACCTGGGGGTGTTGGTTGACAGCCGACTGAATATGAGGCAGCAATGTGCCCAGGTGGCCAAGAAGGCCAATGGCATCTTGGCTTGTATCAGAAACGGCGTGACCAGCAGGTCCAGGGAGGTTATCCTCCCTCTGTACTCGGCACTGGTGAGACCGCTCCTCGAATACTGTGTTCAGTTCTGGGCCCCTCACAATAAGAAGGATGTTGAGGCTCTGGAGAGAGTCCAGAGAAGAGCAACAAAGCTGGTGAAAGGGCTGGAGAACAGGCCTTATGAGGAGCGGCTGAGAGAGCTGGGGGTGTTTAGCCTGGAGAAGAGGAGGCTGAGGGGTGACCTCATTGCTCTCTACAACTACCTGAAAGGACGTTGTAGAGAGGAGGGTGCTGGCCTCTTCTCCCAAGTGACAGGGGAGAGGACGAGAGGGAATGGCCTCAAGCTCCGCCAGGGGAGGTTTAGGCTAGACGTTAGGAAAAAATTCTTTACAGAAAGGGTCATTGGGCACTGGAACAGGCTGCCCAGGGAGGTGGTTGAGTCACCTTCCCTGGAGGTGTTTAAGGCACGGGTGGACGAGGTGCTGAGGGATATGGTTTAGTGTTTGGTAGGAATGGTTGGACTCGATGATCCGGTGGGTCTCTTCCAACCTGGTTATTCTGTGATTCTGTGATTCTGTGAAATAGCAGTGAGGGCACATTTGTGAAAGTCTTGGCTCCTATCCAGGCTGCAAATGAGCATGAGATCAGTGGAACGAGATGTTATTTTTCCCAGTTTGGTGTGCTCACCCCTGCTAGCAGGTATGAGGTTCAGTTCACATCCATTTAATTAAGGTACTTATGTTATACTAGTGGGGAAGGAAAGTTGTTTTCAGGTCAGAAAGAATTTATTAAGAACAAGAAAATCAAGTTACCAAGTAAGATGGGCTAAATCAAAAGCTTTTATTGAAGCCTCTGTACATAAGGAGTGTGGGTAATGATGAACTTGAATCTTAACCATCTCCTGGCTTTCTATTTGCAGGAAACAAGTTGTATGTGACTTTGACACTGGTTTTTTTGCTATATGAGGTTTTAATATAGAAAGGGAAAGGTACTAACAAGGTACTTTGCAGGTCAAGTGGTTCCAGCTGGGGCAAATGGATCACATTTGAAAACCCTAAATCCAGTATTACAGACTTTGAACACCCCGTGAAGAGACCTCAGTTGTCACATAGGTGTCCTTCTGGGTTGGTTGCTCTAGTGGTCTGCACGGCAGGGACCAAGGACATTGGCCTGGACGTGTGCCTTTGAAGCACCAGACAAAGCTCAGTATGCCACTCTTCTGGAGATGTATTTAAGTTTTGCTTGTAGTGAACCTCGAACCTATTAAGCTAACATCAGGTTTTGAATTGCCTTGGTTGAGCTGGTACAGACCTCTGTGTGTGTTTACACTCATAAATCAATTGAAACACTGTGGGAACATTCTACAGAGAACAAGGCCCAGATGCTGTGAGATTGTTTAATACTGAACAACTATAACAAGGCCTTGAAACAGAGAGCCAAACGATAAACAGGGGCCAGCTGGGAGGAATGCAGCAGCTAGTTCAGTGGGAACAAGCACCAGCTGAAAGAAAAATAATTAAAGAGAACTATCAACATAGTTAATTTTAGTGTAACTTGGTTTCTTAGCATGTGCAGTAGTTTAGTCAATAATATGTTAGTAATAGCCTTATGGACATCTACCTTTAACCAGGAATACACTGTGGATACCCTCGTGGGCACCCAGTTATGTAACCGAAAAGGGTTTATAAAGAAATAGCTAAGCTCAATAAAGTGAACACTCACTCATCATATTGATCTCTGTGTTTGATTCCGTGATGCTCCCATCAACAAAATGCAAGCTGCATCATCTTAGTGAAATCCGCAGGAAAGCAACGCAGTATTGCCCCCACCCCTCCCAGCACTTCACCAGCCTTCCCCTTAAACAAAAACAAGACCAAGAGGAAACAATTCTTGGTGACCCTTTGCAGATTCCCTGGGATGTGGCGCGTTGCTCCAGCACTGGCCGTTCGGTTGTGCTGCAGCTGCTCACGCATTCCCTGAATGTGGACTCAGGATGGAGAAGAGCTGGTGGCAGCAGCTGGTGAGGGGTCCTGTCTATGCCTCTCTGCCTCCAGCTCAAGCTTCCTCAGCAGAGAAACAGGACCTGCTGCTGTGGGGCTGCTGTGGGTCTCCTGTTGGTCCTCCAAAGCATCCCTCACCTTGTTTTCTTCCCATCTTGTTTTAAGAGACCACAGGGTGTTAATTGCTTCTTCTCAGATGTGACCGTGTCAGCTTTGCCTTGGGCAGAGCCAAGTGTGGATTACCTTTCTTCTCTGAATCCTAGTGCTTTCACTTCAAGTCTCTTGTAAATCCAGTTTTGATTCAGTGATTTTTGTCCTTATGGGATCTTTCTGGATGGAAAGAGGGAAAACAAGCCTTTCTTCTCTCTGCTATGCTCCGTTAACTTAAACCTCCCTGCATGGAGTTCTCTCAGTCCCCTTTGCAGACTGTGTGATTTCCTATGGCTCCTAGAAGGGAGAAGCAAATGCTTCAAAATTCAGACTACAGTGTGATCAGTCCTGGAGAGAAGAGAGAAAGGACGATTGTTTGCTCCTGCTCCCATCTGCAGAGACTCCATGTGGCTAACCAGAGCAATGGGGACCCTAGATTTTTGGTTTAGTTGGTTTTCAGGTTGTTTTTTTTATTCTTAGAGTTGTATCAGCCAAGGCAGTCTGGGAAGAACAAACACAGCCACAACAAATTATTAAACCTTTAAACCGTGATTTAAACCTTTAAACTTACTCCTCTGCCTGCCTCCAAGAGCCTGGCAGAGCCCGGGGTGCAACTCTGCTGAATGCTGGTGTGCGCAGGGAGAAGACAAGAGCAAGAGGAGTCTGTGAAAGGCATCATTGTGCACTCCTCTTGCTCAACTAGGAAAGGAGTACAAGGAGAGGAAATTTCTTATTGCAAGCTTCTGTGTAAGTAGTGGCTCAGCAGGGAGGAATCCTAGTGTCGAACAGCACTGCAGTTTGTTATTTTGCGGGTATATTATTTGTCAAGAGCTTTTTTTTTTTTGTTCCTCTGTTAATCCTAATTACATAAATAATAACTGTGGAAAAGGACATCAAGTACACAGTAATCTTGCATTCACCTAGGTCTCTAGGGCTGGAATTCCTACAGCTGTTAAGCAGCTGCAATGTCTCCTCAGTTCTTGTGGTGCTCAGCTATGGGATGGGATAATGATAATTTAATAATGCACATAAGCCTATACTGACATGGCTTTGCAGCTCCTGTTCTCCTGCCTTATAAAAATACAGGGAAACAATCACATAGAGAAAGAAGAAACGGCTCATATGATGTGTGCAGCTTGTATATTCTTCAGAAAGCATTCAAAAAATCGTGCAACGCAAGGAAAGGAGAAAGGCTTGTAGCACAGATACAAAGATTGAATTGTATTAATTCTCAGACAGAAATTTGGCAAATTGGGCAGATGAACATGGACACGAGCTGGAGGAATCTCTGCAGAAAGTGGCAGCATCTCCAGCAGCGAGAACATGGAAGGGTCGAAGAGCTGAAGGAAAGATGAGTTCACTTTGCCAAGTACTTGAAATATCAGCCACGTTGGTAGCAATACTGAAGGAGAGCTGCTGTGAACTGCAAAGGAAATCTTCTGCCTTTCAGCAGTGTTAAATACGCAACTGGAATTAATAGAGGATGGATGTTATATTGTTTAGAAGGAAAAATAAACAGACTTGTTTTCAGATGTGGGACTGTTGAAAAATCCTCATCCAGACTGAAATGCACTTTCATCTTTATTATTCCAAACTACCTGGGATACCCCTGACAGCACTTGCTTGAGCAAATTTCTGATTGCATCCTCTCTTTAACCATTTCTGTATCATGTAAGAAAGTCTCCTAGTCAGTAGGTTGTATTTCCCTAGCTTAATCGGCTCCTGATTTGAAGAAGTTCTTGCAGCTCCTCCTAATCTTTAGGTACTGCCAATACAGGCTTTTAAGCAATAGTTTCACTTACACAGTTCTGACCCTAAGCAGTATCTCCTGATGATTAACACTTTTCTATAGAGCAGCAGTAGAACGGTTTATTAGCACCATGGGGATTTATTAGCACCATGAGATCTGTGCATTCCCCAGTTCCTAATCACATGTGACTTAGGAGGTTCTTCCGTCTGCAGTTTTTCACAGACAAAATTTCATATAATCCCAGTGGAGAATAAGTAGAGGGGAAAATCACATTCCAAAGGCTGCTTTCAGTAGTGTTTTGCACTTCTCTTCAGTTTGCGAAAATATACAATATTGCTTTGATGGTTGAAAGGACTCCACGCTTTTCTGCTTTTGATATAAAATCAGGGGTCCAAATTTAGAACATTTTTTTCCCCCGTGTGTTCTCAGTTTTATAACAAGCAGGAGTTTAGGGCTTTAGTGTTATTACTTGCATAGTATTTCATCTTGCCCTCTACCTAGACTTTTCCATTCCCTAGGAACTGAGAATGATAGAATCATAGAATCACCCGGTTGGAAAAGACCCACAGGATCATCAAATCCAACCACTCCTATCAATCACTAAACCACGTCCCTCAGTGCCGAGTCCACCATAAGGCCTGTTCTCCAGCCCCTTCAGCAGCCTCGTTGCTCTTCTCTGGACTCGCTCCAGAGCCTCAACATCCTTCTTGTGGTGAGGGGCCCAGAACTGAACACAGGATTCCAGGAGCGGTCTCACCAGTGCTGAGTCCAGAGGGAGAAGAACCTCCCTGGACCTGCTGGTCACGCTGTTTCTGATCCAAGCCAAGATGCCATTGGCCTTCTTGGCCACCTGGGCCACTGCTGGCTCATGTTCAGTCGCTGTCAACCAACACCCCCAGGTCCTTCTCCTCCAGGCAGTTTCCAGCCAGACTTCTCCTAGTCTGGAGCTGCTCAGGGTTGTTGTGCCCCAAGTGCAGGACCCAGTATTTAGCCTTGACAAACCTCATGCCGTCGGTCTCAGCCCAGTGGTCCAGCCTGTTCGGATCCCTTTGGAGCCTCCCGACCCTCCAGCAGATCCACGCTTCCACCCAGCTTAGTGTCGTCTGCAAACTTGCTAAGGGTGCACTCGATGCCTTCATCCAGGTCATTGATAAAGACATTGAACAGGGCTGGACCCAGCACTGAGCCCTGGGGACACCACTTGTCACTGGCCTCCAGCTGGAGTTAACTCCATTTCCCACCACTCTCTGGGCCCTCCATCCAACCAGTGTTCCACCCAGGAGAGCGTGCGCCTGTCCAGGCCAGAGGCTGACAGCTTCCTAAGCAGAATGCTGTGGGAAACTGTGTCATGGGCTCTACTGAAAAGTAAAAAATATATAAGAAAAGCTTTAGAAAGTCTGTAGATGTAGGAATCAGTGATAGCAAGGTTGACCTGTTGGATACTTTTGACTTGGGGTTCTTGAACTGACCTTGGGTTGTAAGAGTGGGAAGCTGAACAAAGAGGTGAACATCAGAGATGCAAATCAGGGTGGAGACAGCGCTTACAGGCAGCGTGTGGGGTTTTGGAGGACAGCCAACCAAATGTTGCTGCTGGTGATTGTGAGCGCGTGGACTATAGGCCTGGGCCAATGAGGACAGATGAGCAAAGGTATATAAACCTGTAAGTTCCAACAATAAAAGTCTCCACTTTTACATCTATCTGGAGTCCGTCTCAGCGTTTCATTCCCACAAAATGGTGACCCTGATTTGATGGGGTATTCAACGCGATCAGCGTCCAGCAGGAATCTCAGCTCCGACAGGGTCATCGGCAGGACCGACTGACTCCTCACACGTTCCTGGGCATCACCGTCAAGACGACAAGTGAGGAGCTGAGTAATCATGGGGCAGGGTGCATCAACAGAGCAAGAGGCAATAGTTAAGTTACTGCTCCCAATTCCTTCGAAGAGGAATCAAATATGATGAGACTAATATACACATTTTGCTGAAATGGCTTCGTAACAATGGAGCCCCGTTGGATGGTGCCCTAGTATTCCGACCAAAAACATGGACAGAAACGGGCAATTTAATCTGGGAGGCGGCTTCTTGTGGTGATGCTAATGCTACCTCTATGATGATGACTTGGCGTTTAGTTAAGGACACAATTGCTGCTTGGGATGCCAAAAAGGCTGCAAGCGATTCCAACTCTAACGACGTATCAGGGACAGAACAACCTTTAATTGATCTAACTGAACAGACGCCGTGTGTCACCTGTGCTTGTGCCCCCTAATTTTAGCCCCTCAGAGTCGACACCCAAAAATCCTGCCCGTAACTGGGAGAAGATAAAGCGTGATGCATTAGCAGATGGCCATGCTCTTCCCTCTGCATTCCCAGTTATCGTACGCCAGAATGCACCCAATGAGTGGACTCCTTTTAACTGGGATGTGATAAAGGAGCTGAGGAAAACTGTTACCACGTGGGGACTCACCTCTCCCTACGCTCAATCCCTTTTGGAGAATGTACTGTCAGGCAATACAATTACACCTTTTGACTGTAAACAGCTCGCTACAATGATCCTGACACCTGCACAAAAATTATTACGGCAACAAAAGTGGGGAGTGTTTTGTGAAGCGGCAGCCTTGCAAAACCTCGACCGGCCAAGCACCTCTGCTGCAGAGCTGGCTCTGGCTCGGGGTGCAGGCCGGGCCCGCAGGCGGCGCCGGACCCGCTGCCGCTTGGCAAGAACTACACCATGCAAGTGAACAAAACACTGCAGACCGTCCTCACCCGGCTCTTCCCTGGATATGGCAATGGACTGTGACTCCGTAAAGCACTTCTAATTTTCTTTTGTTCAAACTTAACGTGGGAAACAGAGCAACCTGTATGGATGGACCAATGGCCCATATCAACAGAAAAATTAGCCGCCCTAGAACAGTTGATAGCAGAACAAGAAGAACAAGGACACATTATCCCTTCAACCAGCCTTTGGAACACACCTGTGTTTGTAATCAAAAAGAAATCAGGCAAGTGGAGGCTCATACACGACCTCCGAGCAATCAACAATATTTTGGAAGATATGGGACCACTTCAGCCTGGTCTTCCATCACCGATAATGATACCAAAACAATGGGACATAATTATTCTTGATTTAAAGGACTGTTTTTTTCACTATTCCATTACATCCAAAGGATAGTAAAAGATTTGCATTTTCAACAATCAATAGAAGTCGACCACAGCGCCGTTATCAATGGACTGTGCTGCCACAAGGAATGAAAAACTCTCCAACCATCTGTCGAGCATACGTGGCACTAGCTCTGCAACCTTTTCAACAAAAATATCCGCAATTAATATGTTACCATTACATGGATGACATCCTCATTGCAGGGCAAGATATAGAAACACTCATGGCCAGTATGCATGATCTTAGAGCCTTTTGGCAAAACCGAGGATTGCAAATTGCACCAGAAAAAATCCAAACAATGGCACCCTGGAAATATCTCAGAAATGTTATTTTTGACCATTCTGTCCAACCACAGCAAGTTCAGCTGAACAAAAATGTCAAGACTCTAAATGATGTTCAGCAACTTGTCGGGAACATCAACTGGATACGTACTACAGTAGGAATTTCAAATGAGTTAATGCAACCTTTATTTGAATTATTATAAGGATCTACAGAACTTACAGCACCACAAGAGCTGACAGCCGAAGCGCATAAAGCAATTGAACAACTTATCTCCCAGTGACAAGTTTATCGATACGACCCTAATTTACCATTTAACATATATTTATGTAATCAACCCTCACAACCAATAGCTATTATTGGTCAGTGGGATCAACATCGATCGGACCCTCTTCGAATAATTGAATGGATCTTTTTACCACACCAACCACACAAAACTTTAGTCACTCACATAGACATGTTTGCTCTTTTAATAAAAAAGGGATGAACTCGACTTATGGAACTCAGTGCACAAAGCCCAGCAACAATATATTTGCCAATAACAACAGATTATTTGCAATGGAGCATTCAAAACAGCTTTGAATTACAGGCATCGCTAGAAGATTTTATCGGACAAGTAAACAACCATTTACCCTCTCATAAATTATTTACCTTTTGTCAACAAATCGAGATTTTTGAAAAACCGTTGTGTCAAGACCAGCCAGTCCAAGGCTTAACTGTCTTTACAGATGGTTCAGGGAAAACAGGCCAGGCAGTGGTTACTTGGTATAGTGATAACACCTGGCATGAAAAAATGACTACAACTGAAGGATGACCACAACTGGCAGAATTGGCAGCTGTCATTTTAGCTTTTGAAACGTGGCAACAGATACCACTTAATGTGGTATCAGATTCTATTTATGTTGTTGGTTTAGTTCGACGAATGGAAAGAGCATATCTGAAACATGTATTATCTGAATCATTGCTTTTGTTGTTAAAACATTTGTGGCTTTTGTTGAGCTGTAGGAAACATGTTTATTGTATTTTACATACTCGCAGTCATACCTCACTGCCAGGATTTGCTGCAGAAGGAAACATGAGAGCAGATAAATTAGCAAATGTAATTGGAATATCCACAACTACACCACTGCCCAATTCAATTGAGCAAGCAAAACTCTCTCATGATTTTTTCCACCAGTCAGCTAAGGCTTTACACAAACAATTTAATTTAACTCATAAAGCAGCAAAACAAATTGTCCAGTCCTGTGCAGATTGTCAACCTTTTCAATCTCACTCTCATTCTGCAACAAACCCTCAAGGTATTCAAGCATGAGAACTATGGCAAACGGATGTGACACATGTAACAATGTTTGGGAGACTGAAATATGTTCACGTCTCCATTGACACATACTCAGCTATGATGTGGGCAACCGCAAATGCAGGCAAAAAAGGTTGCCATGTACAAGCCCATTTTCGTGCTGCCTTTGCAGCTGGATGTTCAAGCTTAAAATACAATTGTATAAAATAAATTGAGTCCTCTTATTGAAAAATGGCATAATTATGGCTTTTTAGAGCAGGACAAAATACACTATTCTAAAAAATAACAAGCATGACAAGCAAGAAGTGAGAGGGAAAAACTGTAACTGGACAACACTTAAAGGAATGCTGACTAAACCATCAGCAAGAGATTTTTTTTTTTTTTGTCTTAAGTACTGTGGTTTCAACACGTGATACAAAACCCTGCACAGAACAAAAGAAACGAGGAAGACAGCAAGGAAGAGAAGAACTCACCAGGAGAGTAGAGGGGAAAAATAAAAAGAAGGAAAGGTGAAATAATAGCTGAGCATTATTATCCAGGAATTGAATACATTTCCCAACGTTCTCTTGAAGACTCTGATTAAGGCTTTGTTGTATGTTAGATTTATGCTTGAACAGTGCTTATGGTGGGATTTCATGAAGCACATATGCCCTACAGCTCAGTTATCAGCCTACAAGTGCTTTCCTATTTAAACTTATTGAAGTAGAGTATAGAGCACAGTAACTTGGGAAGTAAAGTGTCCAGGTGTTTTGTTTAACTTGCATCTGTTGGTGTTCCCTTTCAAGATTTAATTTGGGGGCTGGAAATATTTTAACTATTACCTGATTTGATCTTTAAGATCTATGCAGGCAAGAAGAGAAAGAAGTTCTTCTGTTTTTTTCCCTTTACTGTTCTGGAAGTGATTAGAAATACTGTGTTTATGAAGTGCATGGACATTTCAAAATCAAGGCAGGACAGTATGTTACCATGTAGTTCCAAAAGTATATGCTTATCACACTTCTTTTATTCATCCTCCAAGTTGCAGTCTCAGATCATCTTGTCTAGTTCTCTTGCTTTGGCTTTTTATACCTTGCAGGGACTTAAATCGTGAGCTCAGAAGTGCTGGTTCAACCTGAGGGTGAGGGAGCAGTAAGTCAGTACTGGGAATTGGAAAGGCTACAATTCCTCAAATATTTTGTATACATTTAGTTCATAGCTTCACTCAAAGACATATTCAAAGCCTTGAAGAAATAGGCAAGAGAGACCAGGTCTTCAGTGATGTTTCAGCACCTAATCCTACAGGAATATAATGAGAATGTTGGTCCCTATTTTTAATGTTATGTGTTGAGCTCTAAGTCACTCAGAAAGGTTTTTAACATGGAAAGACATTCTTTGTGTTTTAAGTGCCAGATGTACAGAATTTCTCAGCAGTCTTTTGCTTTTCTCAGCAAAAAAAATACGATATTCATTGAGTATGGCTGTCTGCCCATCTACATATATTTGTTCCTCCTCTAAGTTATAGAAAAATATTATTTACTGTGTTGTTTGTAAAATGTAAGAGCTAACATGCCAGAAGCTTTTCATGCCAGAATTTTCAACAATTTCTTTGTTCAACAGTAGTTTAATCAGAAAATGTATGCCTTATTAAATAGGTTTTTCTTCTTTTCTTTTCCCAATAAAGTCAAATGATAGTGTTCAATTTTCAGTTTATCAGTTCTCGAAGAAAATTTTTGATCATGTTACCTTTTTTTTTTTAAGGCAAGAAGTACCAGCTTCCATTTGATCAGCTTGCTTGTGCTGCTTCCAGAATGATGCAGGAGAAAGGAGACTGTATGTGTGTGAATGACAAAGGAGAACAGAGAACAGCTATAGAGGGAAAAATTTAAAGCCATGTAAATCAACTAGAATTTGTAATAGTACATAAACTGGTAATATGCGCTTTCCCTTGCCATAGATAACAGTTAATTGTTACTATTCTTGCAAGTTCAGAAGTCTGCAATAGAGATATTGCAGATATACAATACCAGCTGTGGAGGTTGTTCCATCTATTTGTCTCTGCCAAACAATACTCCACATCTCTTAAGCCAATTTTGATCATGATATTATCAAAAACATATGAAAATGTTTTGAAATATATTATTTTAAAACTCAGATGGCACAGGAAATTGAAGGATGCTACGTGAAACAAGAAAACTGCATCCGGGCTTCTTCATAAAATATACATTTGAGACGTTATTCAGAGCTTCTAAGAAAAAATGATTACGGAAAGCAAGTCAAGCTTACAGGCCTTTTCTGATACAATTAGTTACACAATATAATTAGAACAGAGATACTAACTTTGATAAGCTGATACTGTATAAACCCAGTTTCTGTTCCCATGTTTGTCACCACCCCCTCAAAAAAAAAAATAAAAATCTGAGCTTCTGTCTCTGCCTGTTCTTCCTCTCTGCCTGGCTGCCAGTAATGGAACTAACCCTCAGGTCAGCACTGGGGCCAGGGTTTTACATTGACAGTTCTAGTTCACCTCTTCAAGTCAGTTTACTGTTGGTTTCCTATTATACTATATATCGATGCTATTTTTATGGCTTCCTTCATTTTACTGGTGCTGTGGTATCTGCACTTTTGCCTAAGCATCGTGAAAGGTCAGGGTTAAACTGAATATTATAAAGAAAAATCAGAGAAAATTCTGTAAATAAACTTTAAAGCACTCAAAGACTGATGTTGCTTAATCACAAGCTTAATCACTACCCACAAGAGCACCAGCTTCTCTGACAGAAAGGATGTTTAATCTTAAGCCTATTCTCAGAATTCATCTTTACCTAAGGAGCTGCTATCAGACTCTTGTATGGTACAACCAAGAGTCCTATATGACTGAAAAGTATCATATCATAGATTAAAAGACTCACAAAGTGCTTTGGTTGGAAGGGACCTTTACAGGTCATCTAGTCCAAGCCCCTGCCGAAGCAGAGACATCTTTATCTAGATCAGGTTGCTCAGAGCCCCATCCAACCTGACCTTGAATATTTCCAAGTATGGGACTTCTACTGCCTCCCTGGGCAACCTGTTCCAGTGTTTCACCACTTTCACTGTAAAAAATTTCAGTCTAAATCTATCCTTCCTTAGTTTAAAACCATTCCCCCTCCTTGTCCTATCACTTCACCCCCTGATAAAGAGCCCGTCCCCATCTTTCCTCCTGTAAGCCCTCTTTAAGTACTTGAAGGCTGCTATAAGGTGTCCCCAGAGCCTTCTCTTCTCCAGGCTGTAATGTGAAACATCAGTATCAATTCCTGTAAAAACAAACAGGCAGTTTACAAAAACACTCACCCAAGATTTGCAGTGTTTCTAGATCAGAAGAGTTTCAGATTTCCTGGACGAACCTCAGAAACACAATTCTGTGTTTCTACATCACTGGACTTCTTGATTTAATCCACTTTAGCAGAGACCTTTACGAAGCAGTAGACAGTTATTAAAGTAATCGGGTCCAGAGAACGGTCCCAGTTTTGAGAGTGTCCAAATCCCCCAAATCACCATCTCCCTCTGCAGGAGCTACAGCCACACTAAAGGACCAAATCCTTATTTATATGCAATAAGACATTTTAAAGGTCTGGACACAGTGAAAACTACTTGATCAATTAAGATTTAAAATTAAGCAGTTACTAGGTCTCTGAAATTGTCACAAAATTGCATGTTAATTTTTAAAACTAGTGTTAAAAAAGATCAGTCATCATGTAGTGGACATGACAGAAGCTATTTAAGTTAGCTTTTCTTTTTATTTATAACAGATGTAGAAACCACTCTGGACATTACAAAGAAGTTAATCTTCTTCTATTAAATGTTAAATGTGTAGTTAGAATTTATGTCAAAATATGCTGTGGTGTTCTATTTTGAAACACAAGCTAAATTTACTCTGATTTGAGCTAACGCACATGCCTGAAAATCCTTTGAATACAAAAAAGTGTAGAACTTGGTTTAAGACATTCCCTCAGATTGGTTACAGGTTTCATTGGTTTATTTTTTCCATTTGTTTTAATTGTTACTATTTGCCTATTATTGCTGCAGATATTGACTTAGAAGTCCCAGAGAGTAAAATTATTTGGTTATTGCAGACTTCCTTCTGACTGTTAACACACACTGTTATGTAACTTTTACTGATTAGTGAGACAGTAATAACTCTGTCTACTAAAAGGGCATGGGGAGCTTGAATTCATCTACCAAGTGTCACAAGAACCCATATCATTTTTACTCAGATTGTGATCTATGTCATTTAATCTTACCACGGTTTCATCTACCCCTCCAAGTTATATTAGAATCCTACCGATGATCAGGAAAAGGAAAAATAAACCAACCCACAATACAATACCTGAGACAATGGGCTAACTCTGCAAATGAACCTGGACTACCAGTTGACCTTCATTATTACGGCCACATTCACTTTGGTCTTCCTCCCATCCAGATTATTCTCATGGCTTGTTTAAGCTCAGGGGTTTGAGTTGTGCTGAAGGTGAAGGTCATACCTAGCCTTGTCCTTTGCTGTCCTGACTTGATGACTAGTTTTCCTAGAGGAACTTCAGCCCTATCTTGTAGTCATGTCCTGAGCCCCGACTCCTGCTGCTCCTGACTGGTATCACTTGGTGGGCACTGGATTTATTGCATTACCTCACATGTGAGGGACTGTCAGTGGACCCTAAGAGTGACTCACCTGTGTCCCCTGGTGTTTTGGGATTGTGTCCTGCTTGCTGGGGTGACTGCCCTGCTGTGTCACCCTTGGGTCCCAGCTCATCCTCTCTCTCAGAATAAGCCTGCTCTTGCTGACACTGGGTATCTTTCCACCCAGCAAAACCTTCAGCTTTGACCTAGGAACTGAGCACTTAAGGACAGAGTTTACCAAAAGCAGCATGTTCAGTTAGAAGCTCTCCTATGCAGACCATAGGGAATGATTAGGAAAAGAGTCACACAGAAGAATATAGGACTGCCTGTAGAAGTTCAGATTTAGCTTGACTAGATCTTCTGCAAGAGAAAGAGGCTTATTGGAACACAGCAGAGATTGATCCAAGCACACCCCTTTTTCTCAATGACAAGTAATAGAGATGTTCAGAAAAGCATAAAGAAATGGCACAAAAGGATTATTCCTTGTATACATTTCTGCGTGTAATAGATACAGGGACCTACAAGGCAAAGTGACACCAAGTTGCTGCATTTCATAGCCCACAGTGGACATAACCTCTGTAATCTTTTTAATCCATTTAGATGTTTGACCTCTACAATAACCCGTGTTAATGAGTTCTTCTGTTACGTGATGTGCATCCTTCCATTGTGAGCCTGCTGCTTGGATGCTGTCTGCTTCTTGCTGCAGAGAATCAGAAACCAAATCTCAAGAAAAAACAGGAGAAAACGTGAGACAAGAGGAAAGAGGAGCAAAAAGCATGGGTGACAATTCCCAAGCTGCAAGATAGACAAACAGCATTACATATGTCCTCCTGCCCTTCTTATGATTGATATAATCAGGCTCTGTGTTCTAGAAAACATACTGCATGCAGCTTGAGAGCCTAAGTAAGACAAATCTCTGGGGAAGAGTGGGCCAAAGTGACTTGTTTTTTCTTTCCAGCAGTATCCAAGTGACAGAGTTCAAATCTGTATGTGCTTTATTTGTGTGCGAGGTAAACACACAAGCCAGTAAGGGTTCCTGGGGGCAGTCAGCATAAATGCAAGGCACGCCTTCCCATGGCGCATGCTTTTTTTGTAAGAGCAGTAAAACAACAAACAAAGCTGAAAGAAATAACAAGAAATAAAATACTTTGTGTTCTAATCCATCTTGAATGTTTATCTAGTAAATATATAGTTAAAGTGCCTGAACCATCCAGATTTATTAAATTTTTAAAACATCATCTGTGCAGACCATGTTCCAGGGCAAACAGGTTTTATTATAATACATGACACGTCGCCTGCCTGGCTGCACAGCAGAGCTTTCAAATGGGGCTTTGCAGGCCTTTTTTTCCTGGGAGGAATAGCCCACTTGTCTTGCCGGGGCAGCGGACCTCACATCATGAAACAAACAGGAGCTCCTGTCCCTCGTGCAAGGCCTTACTATTTATTTCTTTGGATGTTTGGTCACTCTGGAAAACATTCACTCTGTTGAAAAAAATTCCCTGTCTGTCCATTTTCTGTTCACAATCAACACATCACTGGCTCTTTTATCTATTTAAACAGCAGCAGGTGGCATTTTGGCAATTTGGCTGTCAGTCCATGCTCACCTGTTGGAAAGTGCTTGTAGTTTTACTTTAAGTGAGACAGATGAAAATTACTGTCAAACAGAAATTAAACATTCTGAACTACTTGAGTAATCAGGTTGTTTAGTGAAGTCAGGAGTCATCCAAAGGGCATAAACAATGTATTTTTTTAATCTAAACCGTATGATTTTTCCCTCTCATCTGAAGAATAGTCTTACTGATACCAAATGCCATTTAGCATGCAAGTAATGGAAATAGAAAGCACATATTCTAGGCATTTTACTTTTACTTTTACAATGTACCTTTGAATATTATCTAGTTGACCAGAAGACTTGAAAAAGCAGACTGTTGTCAGAAAGTGCTTTACTAAATTCTATTTGGTACAAATGATTAGAAAAGTATTTGAAGACATACTTCTTCCCACTTACACCAAAATTCTTTAGTTAAACGCTTAAATCAAAATTACATTTGTCTTTATTTTCAATACTTTTAAAAACATTGCTGTTTCTCTGACAAAATGGAAAATACAGCCTTCATAATAACCTTGTGAATTGCTTACTCAGAGTCCTAATGGTGTGTATGTTCTTCATTTTTATAGGCTGAATTCCTGCTTTAGCTCTGTGTTGCTGTGACATTCAGTACAGGCAGGTCTGCCACGGATCTTTTAAATTATTTCAAGTTTGCAAGGAATAAGAATGTCTTGGATAAATGTTCTGCTGGTATTTAACCTTAAAGGCTATGTTTCTGAGGAAACACCAGTATCCTCCCTTAATATGCACTGCTCTTTTTAGTGGCATAACAAAGAAACTGAAGATAAAACAATAGACAAAATCTGCAGTTTTTATGTGACTTCTCTTCCTTGTCTCTGATTTCACCCACACAAGTCTGTCATAAGCATTATTTTTTTCTTTTAATGAGGCCAAACAGTACTCAGTTTTTTCCTACTGACTTTCAAAAGAAAGCGTATTGTTGCTTCATTTTATATTATTACTTATGTAAATCTTAGTGTAGCCAAAAAAATATACATGAAAATTTATAGCTTCTGGGTAAACCAGTTTTGCAAAATTCTACTTGGCACTTTCTTTAGCCAGTAGTATTTTCTGATAGGAAAACAAAAATAACTTAATGCATTTCATTGCTGCAATCTCCAGATCCAATGATAGGCCGGATAGATTTTAATTTATTCATTTCTCTACTAGATTAAAAAACAATGCATCACCTTGAAATGCTAGAAGTCATGCACTAAAATAAAGATCAAAAATATCATAACTCAAATCATCTGAAGATCAGTCATGAGCCATCTGAACTTCCTGACTGAAACTGTGGTATTTCTGCGGGAGCTAGTTTAATGTAACCCTAAATCTGTCCTTCTTCTGATCGAGTCCTACCTTAATGGTTTCATTAAAGCTGAGAGTCCACTTAGATGCAAAATTTAGCAACCCTTTGGAAATAATTCTCCATTCAGCTTTACAATCTTTCTGAAAATAAGCCTTCAAATTCGTCAGCCTCTGCAGGACAAAATCCTGTATCGTAACCCTGACCTGCGTCAGACTGCAGAGGCATCAGGAAGCATCCATTTTCATTCAGTTCAGGCACACACCTCTGGGGAGACCTTTATTTGCAGTGCTTCAGACCTTCACGCTACTTTAGTCTTGATCATTCCAAAAACCACTTCCCAGAAGGTCCAAGGCATCAGAGTAACTTTCTAACCCCGGCAGAAGTCTACGCCCAGAGAGAACTAGAGTCTCCTAAATGTTAATGCTGACATCTAGCTGTGGTAGAAGCAGGCATTCCAGGAATCCTATACATGGAAGCTACAGGCTCTTGATTACTTTGACCAACCCTAGCATACTTACATATTAATGCGGTAATTAGTATGGTAAAATGTTTACAGGCACTGCTCACCCAGTAGCAAAAGAAGCTGCTGGGGCTCTTTGCCCAGTGGACTTCTGAGCATCTCATGCTCAGGAGATGATAGGTTTCTGCTACAAGCCCTGGCTAAATTTCTACATGCAGGACCAGTACTCTGCCCTGGTGTATTTTTCTAGTATTCCTGGATGACCAAAACTAGGTTAACATTTTAAAAGAGCAAAGGATTTTTTTCATGCTGACACATGAAAGTTTAAGGTACTTTCTGGAGCTGAAGAGCAGGCAAAGCTGCCACGGAGATAGAGGCTTGCTCTCGCATGACAGGCATGGAAGCAACACCATTAATTCCTTAGGTTCAATCAGTATTTGCACCAGTTGTTGAACGTAATTCTTAGAAGATGCTAAAAAAAACTACAAATACAGGTAGCAATGAGATTCTGGATAAATAATCTGTACCTGCATAACAATACTCTCACTACCACCACACTAGATAATGTTCAGCGACATTAATTTCTATTCTAGGTTTGGAAATCCATGACTGGTTCCCAAAAGAAATTTGTCTCATGATTAAGGAAAAATTGTGATCACTTGCAAGCCTTAACAACTGTGGAAACTAAACACAACCATGGAAGGGAAGATTTCTGCTTAGACCAGTGCTGTGCAAAGAAAAACCCCTGAGTGAGCCGACCTTCAGTAGTTCCCTTTTATTATTAAATAATTGAAGAATGGTACAGATGAGAGAAGAGATCCACAGCTTTGATTTGTGGTTTATCAATGTCATTTTTTTAATTGGTATATTACATCATTTTGAAGCCTGAAAATAGGAATACAATTTTGGGAATGAGAAAGCCAAAGAGTAGATAATTTCAAGAATAATCCCTGCCGAACAAATGTTTTTCAGTAGTTATTGTATTTTTATGTCTCCTCAGCTGAGATCATCTAAGATAGGCAAAATGATGCCGTCTCTGTTTCTAGTAGCCTGAGAGTGCTGATGTTTAAACTGCAGCCCTCTAACCCTCTGAGATCAGGTCATTTAGCAGAGATATTTATCTCCAGTCAGAAGCATCAAGCCCTTTATTTCTCCAAAGTTTCATTGAAGAGATATATTGAATTTCAGCACACTTCAGTAAGAGCTGAAGAAACACCCTCCCTAGAAGCACGGCTGCTCCCCAGCTTTGTAGGCTGAGCTGCCCGGCTCTGGTGCTCCCCCCAGGCTCAAACTATCAGCTGCCATCTCAGTCTCCCATTGTTATTATTTTAATTAATCAGCATCCCAGGGAAAAGCCTAACAAAACACCACTAAAATCAGATCTCCCAAACCGGCTGGAGTTCTCCTAATTCTTCCCTTTTCCCTTCATGTTTGACCTTTTTCTTTAAGAACATACGGAAAGTAACAGTAAAAGGATGGAGTCCTTGTATGTTTTAGAAGACACCTGGGCCCATCAAAATAAATTTTCTCATGTTTTATTATACTCTTCTAACAGAAGACCAAATTAATCTTTGTTAGTTCAATATAAATTTTATGTCTGAATGTCCAAAAATATTTGCAAAGTGTCAGAAAAATGGAGATTATTATTAAAGATTATGGGGCTATTTGGTTAACTGCTTTTTATCACCTGTAAAAGATGTCATGCATACCTTCTGAATCTCCCAGTTTTAGAAAATAAGGTGGTTACAGCTGCTTGGATGCCAGATTAGAGAGGGACTGGGAATTGAAACACAGAGAAGCAGCCCACATTTTGCATTGAACGCTATTCATAATTATTTCTATTTTCAACTGTCACTGACGGTTGAGGAATCAGTGTAGGATTCGCTTGCAGGAGTTAGTTGGGCCCAAATCATACGTGACCACACAGGATCAGAAAAGAACAAGTTTTTGTCTCTTTTCCCAGTCATCAAACCCAGAGTAAGGGTTGAAAAAATTGTTTCCCTTATGTTGTTAATAAATCCAAACTTATGAGATGCAATAATAAATACTACTGACCTCACTCTAAGGACAGAAATCATATAGAAATGTAGAGTGAAGGTAGAAATAAATTCTGTGCTGAAAGAATTTAAATATACGTTGGAAAGCAAAAGCAAGAGATTTACTCTTGAGTAGAACCTGTGGGTTCCCCAGCCCAGGAGAGATGTTGCTGCCGGACTGGAGGGAGTGCAGCAGAGGAAAGGCCACCAACATGGGCAGGGAACTGGGGCCCGTGGCACACCAGGAGAGGTTGTGGGAGCTGGGCTTCCCTTGCCTTCAGTAAATAAGACAGGCTAAACAGGGAAGCTGGTGGGCTCTTCCATTATCTTGTGGGTAGTTGCAGTCAACACCCAGCCAGACTCTTCTCAGAGCTGCCCAGCCAAGGCAGGAGGCAGCAGACACCAGCTGCAGGAAAGGAGATGCCATCTGCACAGAGGAAGAAAACAATCTTCAGATTATTTGATCAGGGAGATCAGACAGGAGAATGAGCTGCCCAGAAAGGCTGTGGGGTCTCCAGCCTGGAGATGATCAGAACTTGAATAATCAAAGCACTCAGCAAACCAATCAAATTGTGAAAGGAGCAGGGGCAGGACCTGCAGAGATCGTAGCCAACTTAAATTACTCTGTGGCTCTCTGTACAGAAGTAGTATATACTACATTCTTCTGGGATAGTTGGAAAATATCCAGAAGCTGTTTGGGAAAATATACCAAAAGCCATTACTAATACAAAGTGGAGTGGTGCCAACAAGAGAGACGATTTATATTTGTATCGGTAGTGTTTTGGGAGCCAAGGTTCATGATGGACCACAGCTCCTGCTTAAACTCCTGTGTCCATCCTATAGAATCACCTGAAATTTTCTTTACCAGGTCTCTAATGCAGCTGGTTCTGCAAAGGAAAATTCAGGCACAAACTTCTGTTGCACTTCCACCTGAAAAGATCAAGATTGTGCATTTTTTAGGTCCTTGGAGACAGCCTTAATTAGTCTGATCTTCTGCAGGAACTTTTAATTAAAGTAAAATGAGCAACAGCAGCATCTTAGCTTGCTGTTTGATATTTTGATATAGTTTCAAGCAGATACAAAACTCAGTCCACAAACTTATCCTCACAGTCAGCACAATCTGCTTGCAAATCTTGAGGTTTGCTGAACTGTTTCCACTTCAGGTGAAAAAAAAATCAATTTACAAAACAAAACGCCACTAAACAAAACTATGCTAAACTTAGGGTCTGTTCACAGAGTGGAACTAAACTCTACTTTACATATCCCAAAGCTAGCTCTAAATGTTGAGGAGTTTTTAGATCAAAATGGGCACGGATATTTAGACGTGCACAACCCAGCTTTTGCACCTGAATAAAGCTAGCCTTGCAAAAGAATTAGTTACTGTAGAGGACACGTTTTCTTTAAGGTTTCTCTCTGTATCATTAGAAAGTTGCTCTGTCTTGTACTTCTCTCATTTCTCGGGAAGCTTCCCTCAGCAGTCCCTGACTTGTTCCTTTGTAGACCAGAGTGCTCACAGAGCCGTTTCTCATGGGAAAGCATAATAATGTACGTAAACAATGATTGTT
This sequence comes from Phaenicophaeus curvirostris, assembly GCF_032191515.1. Lineage (NCBI taxonomy): Eukaryota > Metazoa > Chordata > Aves > Cuculiformes > Cuculidae > Phaenicophaeus > Phaenicophaeus curvirostris. Next base: position 872,554 of record NC_091402.1, on the reverse strand, counting down.
TACTGCTAAAGGAGAACTGACGAATCAGCTTGTAACACCATGGCTGCCTCTGCTAAAGAGAAGTATAAATGTATTGTGAACTCGGAATAAAACGGCTTCACTAGATCATATTGGTTGTGTGATGTCTGTATCCTCTGCAAAACACTGCACTGCTTACTCTTTGCCACCTCAGCCACTCCTTGCACGTAGGGTGATCTTAAGGCAGTCACATGGATTATGGAGTTTGTGGCTGCTTTATATTAACACCACGGACAGCTGGAGTAGGCATATTTACCCAGTACATCACTACCATCCTACTCTCTCTGGGTTGGCTCACACAAGGCGCTGTATTCACAGAAGAAATAATTCTTCTGTTTCAGTGCCACTGGCAACCAGAAACCCTCTGCCCATCTGCCCCAAACCTCTGTGGCCACATAGCTAATGCAGGTGAAATAAAACAGGCACAGGCATGGGCTGCAGGGTAAACGGTGAGTCCAGCCCCTGCATGGTTCTGCCTCAATCCAGTTGGTGTCTTCCCACAGTGCAGCTTAGGGGAGGGAGGCTTTTTCCCTATGGGAAGCATGGGTGAGGCCACCTTGTTTGGGAGGAAAGAGCTATTTGAATGCATGGTGTGTGTGAGGAGGGGCACCACATCCTCTCTCTGGCTGGTTTGCTGGTTTTGCCACTGCTGCATGAGACACCCAGGCAAACCCCTGGGCACCAGCACAAGGAGGATTAAACTCCTCCCTTTGGGCTGTGAGTACTGCATGCTGCACTCTGTAGTGCAAGGAGATGCCAGAAAAGGTGGATCCTCCCAAATCCAAGCTCACAGAATATCACAATCAGTCACTGCACAGATCTTGCCACAGAGTTTTGCTTGCTGGTATCAGTGTCCTCACTTCCCTCTCAGTCTCTTCAGCGTAAACAAATCCTACAGAAACCAGAGCTTTCCTACAGACTCCACTTCTAATGCGCCTTTACACACCCACTGCAAACAGTGGAGTTACTCCAGACTCACGCACATATATCCTGGATTGCTGCCTGCTCCCAGCCGAGTTGCTCAAGTGAAGTCTCAGTGAGGTGTAAGGATTTTTTAAAGCACCTCCTGGACTGCATCAGCGATGAAGTTGTGTTTATAGGCTCGGTAGCCAAAGCCTGGGTTTGGGGAAAATGGGAATGAATAGGGAACGCATGCTTGGTGAAAGGGGGGGGTGGATTTCAAGGGTCACAGGCTGCAGAAAAGGGAACTCTCCCTGTGGACACCACACCATGAAGTCTGCTCAACCTCTGACTGGTAGAAACAAGGAAAAAGAAAAACATTCTCAATCTATCTCAGAAACTGCATATTTTTCTGCCTAGGCTGGAACGGCTCCTGACTTTGTCTCCTTGCCTATTTTAATTAATCCAGTTCAGATCGTCATTATTGGGAATGCAGTGTAGGAGAGGCACACAGACAAGAAGTCAGGCTGAAAGCACGGTAGAAATTTTTGGATTAATTGTATTTTTTCCACTGGAAAATACTGATTTTTTTCAAAGCTGACATTACTTTTAGAGAAGGTCGCTTTTGATTAATTTATTGACTCATAAAAAAATTGGAAGGAGTTCTGAAGTTGTCAAAACAAAGTGTTTTGATGTTCTCAAAGAAGAAAAAAATAATCTATTTTCCAGTTCAACTGACCTCTTGTTTGGAAATTGAAGCTAATTATCATGAAACTTTTCAAAAAGATGAATACTTTGAAATCAGATTTGGAAAGGAGACTAATCTCATGAGCATTGTTAGACTCTCACTTTCCAAGACAAGTTCCGGTGGAATCCTTTATGAAATCTCAGATGTTGGCACTTCCCTCACCTTGACTCAGGATGACACAGGAGAAAACCACCTTGTCCTGCTAGCTGGCATCATCTCTCAGCCAAGGAGGCAAAAGCTTTTCCTCTTTCCAGGTTCACAGCAAATGGACCAGAGCAGTAGAACCAGCATGACAGCAGCTGGCAGTGATAGACAAACAGCTCTGGGGGAACGTGGGACACAAGTTCCCAAAAAGATGGGTTTTCAGACAATCCTTTTGCTGTTGACCCCATCCTGAGCAGACCCTGTTCTGTAGAAGGGAAGGAGACCTCCATGCTCTGTCACACACAGTGAGGCTGCTCTTAACTAGGGGCCAACTGCAGCGGTTGGTCCAGGGATCTGCAGAGCTGCAGTCAGCTCCGAGCTTCCACAATTCAGAATGTAAAATACTTGTTTGAAGACCGGGTACCAAGGGCTCACTGGCACCTTTCGGATAAGAGATGCTCCTCGATGCTGCTGGCCCTTCGGTTCCTGCCTGTGGGTGACTGGTGCGCAGCAGGACAACAGCATCACTTGTTACATCTTCTTTCTTGGGCAGATGATTAACCTGAAGTGTAAAGGTGGTGTGAAAGTGTCTCTAGCTGAACAACTCATCTGAAAACTTGAGCTGCTCTTGTCAAGGCTGCAGAGATCCAGCCTTCTCCCCTCAGTCCCCAGCCCCAGCTGATAGCCAGAAGCCAGGCAACCCTCACAGGCTGAGGATCTGTGCTCAGCCTGGCTCGGCCGTGTTGACAGAGAATGGTCCACACTCTTCTTCTGGCATGGAACAGCTCCAGGCGAGCAGCAGAATGGATAGGAGCTGCCAGCCTCCCTGCTCTGTTCCAGACTGAAGAGAGCTGCTGAGCACACGTGGCCTCTGGGCTTTGTAATCTCTAGCCACAAAGCTCTCCTCTATATTGCATTTGTGCTTATTGGAAGCGATTACATTTTCCTGGAAGGCTTTGGCCCCTGGATGCTACCTGCAATGGCAACGCTCCTTCCCCAAACGGCTGCTGGCGGGAGGATTGGCAGAGTGACAGCCAGCAGGAGCTGGGAGCTCTCTGCCTTCGTGTCCTTGGAAGCAGCTGTGGAAGCTCCTGGCTCACAGGAAGGTCAGATGGGTGGAACGGTGCTCCAGGGCAGAAGAAGTGTTTCACTCCCAAGAGAAAGCATGCTGGGGATGAGTGCAGAGGGCGAGGAGGAAGAACGGTGCAGATGGTCTGCACTGGCTGTCTCGCCAGCCTGAGCCAAAAACCAGGATGGAGAATGTGACACCGTATTGCATCAGACATTTATGCAAAATTAGTGCTGTAGGACCAGCCAAGGTTCAGGGGTTTGAAGGCTTACTCAGAGCCAGGAAGGCTTCTCTGGACTTGCTTGGGACGTAGGTGGGTGAGCTATGGGACAGATCTCTAGCGCTTCATGCCGAACAGACTCACTGCTTGGCTTCGTGACCTGCAAAATCGCTGCAGCCCTTCTCAGGGAGTGAGTCTTGTCCCTCTCCAGCCCCACAGAAATCCCAGGAATGTCTCAGAATTCAGGCAAGTTCAGCTACCTGGCTAAACCATCTCATTAGCTTTATGGAGCCCAGGAACAGAAGAGAAACTCAACCCTTCTCTTTGTTTCATGGACCAGGGCCCCTGAGAAGTGTTATAGGAGAAATGACCCAGGGTGCTAGCAGCAGCTATGTACACATCTGTGAGGGGAATGGCTCGAGGCTGGAAAGAAGTTATTATTCTGGATGTTAGGACATGGATGTGACAAGCTTGAAGAAGTGAAGGTTACTTGTTGCGCAAAAGCTTGTTGCTCTGTCACTTCTATTGTTATCCCTCTGACATCTGGGTGTTTCTCTGCACCTATTTATAAGGAACACAATGAAGGTATGGATACGTCTAGCTGCCAGCATCTGAAATTGGAGATCAGAGAGTGAGCAGAGTTCACAAGTCATAACCAGTCAGCTGGGGTGTCGCAGAGGTTCTGTGATGGGGCTATTTCTGTTTAATCTCTTTATCAATATTAAAGACTATGGAGAGCTCCCTCAGTCCATTTGCAGGTGACATCAAGTTGGGCAGGACTATCAATCTGCTCAAGGAAAAGATGACTCTGAAGGGACTTCGGTGTGGTTGGACTCATGCGCTGAGGGCTACAGGATGGGGACCAACGCATATCAGCACTGGGTCCTGCACTCAGGTAACAACAACCCCATAAAGAAATGCAGGCTCATTACAAAAATGAACTTCAAAAGCTTTGTTATTGACACCAAACAATATTACATTACATTACTTATTCCTAGATTAACATGTTTCTAAAACTACGTCAATCAATTCCAAAGATTCCTGCTGTTTCTGGTCGGGCCCCAACTAACGTCCATCCCCTCAGCCGGCAGCCGGGGTGTTTGGTGGGCAGAAGCAGGTTGGGCAGTGGTGGGAGATTGGAGCTGGGTGGTGCGGTGGTGTTGGCTGGGGAGTGGCACCAGGTGCTGGTGGTCCATCCCTCGCCAGCTCTGGAGGGCAGGATGGAATCCAGTCATTCCTGGGCGCCTGCCCAGCATCGGGATTGGGCCACCAATCTGGTCGTGGAGGGGGCCCAATGAAGAGTGGGGCAGGAGGTGAGTGGTGCTGAGGTGGAGGTGAAGGACGAGCTGGAGCTGCCTCCTGGACTCCATCAGGGCTGTGGCTGTGGTGCCGTCTGGCTGGGGCTGGACCAGCACTGGTGCTTGGGGCATCGGGGTCAGCCCATGGATTGGTTGCTCTGAGGTTGGAGGCTGCGCAGTTCTGGGGTCCATTCTCCTCCTCTGCACCTCCTGCCACTGCCAGAGCATCACCTCATCTCTTCTTTGTGCATTTGCCCCCCTGCCTTGGGCTCCGTGGGGCTGCAGCTCGCTCTCGTTCCCCAGGGCTTTCCCTGCACATCCTGAGGAGGCTGGGCTGATCTCTGTGGAAGAAGGGGCTATAGAAGAAGTGCAGCTGCAGAAAAGAAAGGAGAAGAGTCAGTGCCATCATTCCTGGAAAGGGCAAAACCAAGACTCCCTAGTCAAGCATTTGCATCAAGAAAGACATGCCTGGCTGTGACAAAGGGCTCCCTGGGGCTTGGATACCTCCAGGTTTGGCTGAATAAAATGTTTGAATTGAGCTTCTTTAAGGAATGATCCACAACATTGTTCTCAGCATTTGGGAGCACAGAACTTAGGGTTTTTGAAAGAACCCCAAATACCACTGGTTTTCAGCCCCGTCAATGTGCAATCATCATGTTGGGAATAACATGATGCTGAGGTGTGTCTTGCCATCCTTCAGCAGATGCCACAAGGAGAATGGTACAACCAGATGCAGAGTGAGTACGAAAAGAGCCAGAAGCGATGGGACCGTGATGGTGTTTCACATCCCTAACCAAATCCCTCTGGTCAGCACTTCTGCATCGGCAAATTCCTGCATGGAGAATTCCTGACAATGACCCTGAGACCAAATTGGTCCATGTGCTCCCATCCCCATCCTCACTGGCTGCCTGGGAAAGGTCTATTTAATCGGAATGGGGCCCTCACCCCATCGACTTTCCTGAGGATTCTTTCGAGTGAGAGCGTTTGCTTGTCCCTGTCCAGTTCTCTTCTGTGATCCCAAAGTCTGTTGTAATCTGACAGTCAGCGCTACAAACAAGCAGCCAAACCCCTCTTCCCTCAGAGATGGGAAACTGCAGTCACAGATGACGCCGGCACCAGGAGAAGCCTTCGGGTCTGGGATAGGATTAAACACAGAGGACTTGCGAGCATCTGATTTCCACAAAATGACCCCATCCTCCTGATCTGGGTCACTTAAGGGAACTTTGTTCTGGCAGCCAATAGAGAAAATGGCAGCGTGACCACAAACCCATCCAGGCTGGGGGGAGGGACTCCAGCTCCCAACATGCCTTGAGGGAGAAAACCAGCCCCCAGCATTCTTTGGGGAGAATTTCTGAATCTGTTATCATGCTTTGGGGTGAGTGTCTGAATCTGTCACTGTGCTTTGGGGAGAGGGTCTCAAGCTGTCACCGTGCTTTGGGGAGCCAGCGTGGTGGAGGGGGAGCCGGGCCCAGGGGGGAGCGGGCCCTGAGCCCAGGGGAGCAGCTTCTACGGGCAGGGGCACAGCAGGGACCGACCTGCGGTGCTTGAGGGGTCTGTGCTTCCCAGGGCATCCTGCAAGGACTGGGGGGAACAGGCTTTCCCAGGGCACAAAGGTGCTTTTCCGAGGCCCTGCCAGGAAGGAAAGAGCCCGCTCTACAGTTTCCCCTGTCTGTAGAGCGAACCCGAGCCCTCGTTGCCCCCAGGGATGGCCCCATGGGGCTCAGGGAGGGCTGAGGGGCAGGGGGGCGTCACTGTCGCGGTGTGCAGTGCTGCCCCATGGGGCACAGACGTGTCCTTGCCCAGCTGTGGGGCCGGAGCCCCGATGATAGCCCTGGTCTGGCAGCACTGCATGGCATTGCCCCCAGGCCGTCCTAGCAGCGTGATCCCCTCGGCAAGGGGCAGGGGAGGCTGTGCCAGGGTGTCCATTGTCTCCTCAAGCACAAGACTTGGTCCTGTGCACATGATGGGGTGCAACTGGGTCTGTGTGTCTGTTTATCAAAGGTGTAAATGCTCCTGTATAGTATTCTCCTTCAGCTTATTCTGGCTGTGGGCTTGTTCCATGCAGAGGCCTCTCCAGCGGGCAAGGAGGTGGCAGGACTTTTTATTATAAACATTTTTTTTTTCCCTGTGGCCTTATAATGCAGTGCAGAGGATCTGTAGCAAATAAAGACCTGGCTGCACTCAGCCTCCTGTGTTCTCTGTGCGGCTCAGGATGGGCAGGACCCACTGTCTCCCACCACCAGGCTGAGTCCTGTCTCCAGGTTGTGTCCCCTCTGCTCCTGAGCAAGGAGAATATGACAGGCTTGCCTGGGGTGGTGGTGGAGGGCATTGTGTGACAAACTCGCCAGCTGAAGAAGGAGATGTTTGTGATGGGCAGCCTTCTAGGAGCTCATGCCAGGCAGCTGGGGTTAGGCTTGGCATTTTGGAATGATGTAATTTGTTAATTCAATTACATGAAAGCTAGGTCCCTTGCAGCGATGGCTGGGAGAACTCATCCACAAGTTGACACACTGTGTGGGCTTCCCAATTGCCTCTCCAAATGCTCGCTGTGAAAAAGAAAATGCCCCCTTCCCAGTGACTGCAGATCTGGTTGATGATAAGAAAACACTTGGTGATGTATCTTTCTTAATCACCATACAGAGTATTTGAGGGGTTGGGCTTTTATGATGCTTTTGTCTAAAACCTCCTTTATTTCACAGAGTTTTCTTTGCTGTGTCCTACTCCCAGTCACTTGTTCCTGGAGAGGCTCCTGTGTCATCAGGTGGTTCATCGTTGGACACCTCTTCTACAAGGTTAGAGGGGACGAATCCTCTGGTGCCGTCTGTCAGCTCTCCCACATACCAACCACCTTCATCCACATCTCCAAAGATGTAAACACATTGTCCAGCAACAAGAGGAAGCTCCAGTTCCGGCTGCTCATTTGGACCATTGAAAGGATCATAGCTGTATCGAGCTATGAATGCTCGAAGCTTTGCTGGCTGTTTTCTCATAGCCTCCAGGAGGATGGACTCCGTGTCTGCTGCCAGGGTATCCTGGGGCAGCCTGGAAGTTAAGTGGTTGGATCTTTCCAGCTGTTCCAGTTCCGGAAAGAGCTGCTGCCATTGTTCATTAGGCTTCAGAAAGCCATCATTCAGTTCACTCAGCTGGGCTTGAACCACCAGCAGGGTTCCTTTCTGTTCCCTGCTTTCTTCTGTCTGAGCCCTCTGCAAACACGCGCCTTCTGATTTCCTTTGGAGTGATAACTTTGTGTCCTCATGCTCCTTCTCCAGTTGTTGATTCTTTCAAGTCCTGCTCTGCCTCTTCCAGCACCCCTGCCACCTGCATGAGTTTCATTTTCAGGTCAGCATTTTCAGCAAGAACCTCATCTATCAAATCCATCTGGCTACGGAGATGAGCATTTTCTTCAGCCAGGTGGGTGTTTGCAATTTTCATCTCCATGAGCTGCATCTTCAACACCACATGCATTTGGCAGTAGGTGCTGCCATAGGCGTCCTCTTCACCTGCAGCCACTTGGGCCCAAAGCTCCTGAGGAACCTCCTTTGTGAAATCGCCCTGGTTGTCCTGTGAAGCTCCAGTTGCTTCTGCTCCTACAAGCTAAGGGCAAATATTCTCTTAGATCTCAAGGCCAAGGCTCACCCTGCATCGTTCCTGCAAAGGATCAGGGGCAGAAGGCCAAGGAATCGTAGAACCACAGATTCATAGAACAGTTTGGGTTGGAAGGGACCTTAAATACCATCTAGTTCCAGCCCCTGTGCGATGGGTATGGACAGAATCACCTCCCGTGAGAACACTTCTTTTGATGCAGGCCAGGACACGGTTGGCTTTCTGGCCTGCAAGCACACATTGTCAGCTCACAGAATCATAGAATCAGAGAATCACCAGATTGGAAGAGGCCCACCAGATCATCTAGTCCAACCATTCATATCAAACACTAAACCATGTCCCTCAGCACCTCGTCCACCCGTCCCTTAAACCCCTCCAGGGAAGGTGACTCAACCACCTCCCTGGGCAGCCTGTTCCAGTGCCCAATGACCCTTTCTGTGAAAAAAATTTTCCTAATGTCCAGCCTAAACCTCCCCTGGTGGAGCTTAAGGCCATTCCCTCTTTTCCTGTCCCCTGTCACCTGGGAGAAGAGCCCAGCTCCCTCCTCTCTACAACCTCCTTTCAGGCAGTTGCAGAGAGCAATGAGGTCTCCCCTCAGCCTCCTCTTCTCCAGGCTAAACACCCCCAGCTCTCTCAGCCGCTCCTCATAACGCCTGTTCTCCAGCCCCTTCACCAGCCTCGTTGCTCTTCTCTGGACTCGCTCCAGAGCCTCAACATCCTTCTTGTGGTGAGGGGCCCAGAACTGAACACAGGATTCCAGGAGCGGTCTCACCAGTGCTGAGTCCTGAGGGAGAAGAACCTCCCTGGACCTGCTGGCCACGCTGTTTCTGATCCAAGCCAAGATGCCATTGGCCTTCTTGGCCACCTGGGCACACTGCTGGCTCATGGTCAGTCGCTGTCAACCAACACCCCCAGGTCCTTCTCCTCCAGGCAGTTTCCAGCCAGACTTCTCCTAGTCTGGAGCTGCTCAGGGTTGTTGTGCCCCAAGTGCAGGACCCGGCATTTGGCCTTGTTAAACCTCATGCCGTCGGTCTCAGCCCAGTGGTCCAGCCTGTTCGGATCCCTTTGGAGCCTCCCGACCCTCCAGCAGATCGACACTTCCACCCAGCTTAGTGTCGTCTGCAAACTTGCTAAGGGTGCACTCGATGCCTTCATCCAGGTCATTGATAAAGACACTGAACAGGGCTGGACCCAGCACTGAGCCCTGGGGACACCACTTGTCACTGGCCTCCAGCTGGAGTTAACTCCATTTCCCACCACTCTCTGGGCCCTCCATCCAACCAGTTTTCCACCCAGGAGAGCGTGCGCCTGTCCAGGCCAGAGGTGACAGTTTCTGAAGCAGAATGCTGTGGGAAACTGTGTCAAAGGCTTTGCTGAAGTCCAGGAAGATCCATCCACAGCCTTTCCCTCATCCAGCAGCCGAGTCACTTTGTCATAGAAGGTGATCAGGTTAGTTTGGCAAGACCTGCCTTTCATGAGCCCATGTTGACTGGGCCTGATCACCCGGTTCTCCTGCATGTGCTTCATGATCGCACTCAAGATCACCTGTTCCATGACTTTCCCTGGCTCATGTTGAGCTTCTCATCAGCCAGCACCCCCAAGCCCTTCTCCTCGGGGCTGTTCTCTATCACATCATCTCCCATCCTGTACTGAAATCAGGGATTGCCCAACCCAGCTGTAGGACCTTATGCTTGGCCTTAGTCGATTGCTGCTGGCACGCAGCTGGCCCGGGCATGCCCAGGAGTTCCCTGCAGGGCACCGACCTGAGCAGCATTTACCTGAATGTGGTCAGGCTCCTGATGCGTTTCAGGGAATTGCTCCCACTGAAGGTGGAATTGTTTCTTCTCCCTCTTCAGTTCCTCCCAGGCTGTACCAAGCCTTTCCAGATCGAAGTGGAAGGAGACCTTCTGCAGCTGCAGCTCCTCTTGATCCCTTTTGAAGTCTGGCCATGCTCTGTGGAGCTGCTCATTTTGCTGGTCAAGGTGAGGCTTCATCACCACCAGCTCCTTCTCACACATTTCAAGTTCCTCCCTCCTGCTCTCTCTGTGGGAACCGGACATCATCGATTCTGCTGACAGCAGGGAGGTTTTTTTATGACCATTTCCCTGCTTCTTTTTATGAGAGTAGATCCAGCAGCAGCCAAGAAGTCCCACTGCTGCAGGTACAGCATCGAGCACCACTTCGTGGAAGCAGAAATGCATTTTGCAGACCCTGGGCTGATCTCTGGAAGGAGAAACAGAAACCGTGGTCAAACAATCATGCGGAAGGTTACAGGAAGGTTAAAGTTGATAAATGCCTTCAGGTATTTCTGTTTGCATGAACAGGATGGTTTTCCATCCTCTCTGGTAATTCCTATCTGCTCTCCCAGCAGAACACACAAAAAGAGCTCCAGCGATCCCTAGACACTGGTCACCAGGGTACTCATCACTTTCACTTCACCTCACCCTGATGCTGGAACCAATTTCCCCTTCTTTCTGTGAATTCTCTGGATGTTCCCGGCTTCCTGCACCCAGGACGGTCTGTTCTGGGGACCATCTGCTTCTTGTCTCCAACAGAAGAGAGATGAGGACAACTCCCAAGTGGCAGCCTCCATGCTCTGCATGGATAGACCCTGCAGCACTGCTGCTCCCTGCCTCCTCTGCCTCCTCCCTGGAAAGGTTGCGCTGTCAAATCTCAGAAGCAGTAGCAGTCGAGGCTGGAGTTGAAGTCCATCCTTACGGATCACAGAGCAAACAAGCAGGCAGCTAAATTGGAATGGAGCTTCAGCTGCCAGGCCAGGATGCCTCCGTACAAACCCTGCAGTCAGCAATGCAGCACTTGGGAAATAAATACGATCGGGGAGAGGGAGCACCGGGCGAGGCTGGCAGAGTTAAACCAGAAGGGGAAGCCTCTGGGCTCTGGATGTTTCCCAGCAGAATTTATCCAGAAAGCAGGAAAAGAAGAGCTGACAACACTGTGAAGAAATAGAGGCCCTTCCATGGAGATTAAAAATCGAGCAATGACTGCACAGAAGCAGACCTGACCTACCCTTCACGGAGACAGACTTTCAGTTCCAGTGGAACTGGCACCGGGCACTGCAACAGCAAAACCACAGCCAAAATGCTTTGGTTTTCACGCACTGAGAAAGGTGCAGGCAGCTCCCAGTGGCGAGACCACCTGCGTCCTCCAGATCGTCCTGGAGAGTGAATCCAGAGTGTGCTTTGCCCTTGACAGCAGAGATGTCTCCAAGGCAACAGGTCAGCATCACAGAGGATGATATCACAGAGGCCGTAGCCCGTGGCCAGCATGCCACTGGCCCACAAGCCCGTGCATCCCACACTCCGGATCAGGAGTTGCTGCAGAGAGAGGAGCAGAGCCCCACAGCTCCGAGTCTGCTGGGTTAGAGGCACAGAACAGGCACCGCCTGGCCCTGACCATGCCGTGCGTCCACTACAAGTTCTTCTCCAGGCTGAACTATGATACCGTCACCTTCAGTGGCCTTGACATCTCCCTGGGAGACCTCAAGCGCCAGATTATGTCTCGGGAGAAGCTGAAGGCGTCCAGGTCTGACCTGCAGGTCTCCAATGCGCAGACTGGAGAAGGTGCGTTGGGCGGTGGGTGCAGGGCTCAGAGACCCCCAGCTGGCAGCATTGCAGATGCCCCACAGCAGCCACAGCTGTGGGAGCTGCTCTCTGCTCTTTGTGGGTCAGCCCCAGACAGTGTGAGTCAGCCTGGGGCCCATCCCACTGGAGGGGAAGGGGACGGGAGGGCAAGTGGTGCTGGGGATTAAGTGTGGTGGGAAGTGATGATGGGATTTGGCCATGACCAGGAGCTGTCACTTGTACTGTGTCCTCGCAGAGCTGTTCTTTCCTGATTGCTCTTCTGATCTCCAGATCTTTCCGTTACACACAGGGCAGGCATAGGAAAACACGTGGATGCTGGGCGACGGGGATTGTTCACAAAAGTTTTTGGCAATAAAGATAGAAGAAAAAACTAGACCAGGAATTTCTACCTCCATGGGGTGTTTGGAATTCTTACATGTGGACATAAAGTGTTGGTTCTTTAGAAATTTGTCTTTGCAGGAGACCTGATGAGATGTTGCGATGACCTAGGAAACCAAATGGATTTTGGGTGAAAGAGGCCAACTTGTTCTGATTGTTGGGAGTCCTCTCACCTGCTCCTTTTCCCATCAGTCACCGCCCTTTCTCCTAGAGTTTGGAACTTCTCTATAGTCCATAGGCAGCTGCCGTGTGATTCCTGAGGGGGAAGAGCAGGAAATGGTTTCATCTCAATGATTACTCAGTTTTCTGAAGAAGCACTCTGTCATATGGAACTGACAGTGAAATGTGCATTTCAGTGCTGACCTGGTGTCTTCTGTGCAGGGTGTTTTGGTCTGAGAGAGGTTCCTGCTTGTAAGAACAATGTACTGAAAAATGGGGTACAAATTGTGAAATGTTCGTGTTTTGTGTGTGATCTCTAAGCAAGAGCACCCCAACAGCTTGGTTGGAGAGATGGTGCCTTTGGTTTTCAGCCCTTCCTTCTGATTCAGCGTTCAAAGGTCAGAGCTTTCAGTATTCCAAACAGTGGAGCAGATCCCAGGGAATGGCTGCTGACGGTGCTTTTAAATATTCCATCACATCCAGCCCGTGTGATTGCAGCATAAAAACTGTTCTTCTGGAGTGCGCTTTGCATTTCAAGCCAAAGCAGTTTCAAGTCCAAGAGTCTCAGGCTGTTGTTTTCTTTGGGCTCTGTGTAAATATTGTCAAAAGGCTTTCCTCGTGCTGAGATGAAGGTGGTGTAAGCTAAGGCAAATCCTGCAGAGCTTCAGGCCCACACCATTCCCTAAAGGCTTTTAGAGGCTCTCAACATCAGTGATTGCATTTGATTCTCTCTGCTCTGCAAAATGTGAACGGGAAGAACTCATGGTGTTTAACTGGGACAGCTGATTGCCTGAAGCTCATAGAACTCACCCAAGGTGGCATCAAATTGTGCTTCTCTGTCAGTAAAGGGGTTCTCTGCCATGCTCTGGAATTGCACAATAATAGACATTCGTACCACCTGACTGATTTTTTCTCTGTGTTTATGTTGCTTTCAGAATACACAGATGAGAACACCCTGGTTCCCAGGAACTCATCGGTCATCGTTAGAAGAATCCCTGCTGGAGGAGTTAAAGCTGCCAGCAAGCCCTCTGTTCCGTGAGTTTCCCTACAGCCTTGGGTTCTTTGTAGTGGTTTCCTTGTTACCTTTCTGTATGGAGATTAGTTTCCAGAGACGCTCACACTATGTCTTTCTTTTTAAAGCTGCGGTTAATTGCTGCTGTTATGCGGTAGATTTTAATGGATCTCTCCCAAAGCAGACTTACATTTTTAGTCCTGCTGGGGCATGGGGTGCCAACTCCATCAATGGTGACTTTTAAGATGGTTGTGTTGGATTGGCTCTTGGGATTGGTTGTTCTGAGACCCAATTGGTAGATCCTGTTTCCTCTGCCTGGAGGGGTTCCTTATTATGTGTCTTGGCTTTCTTGCTTTTATAGTACAGACAGGATGGCATTTGAGTGCCTCCTTGCTATTTGTTCCCATCTCAGAAGAGTCTGATAGTCGTGTTTGGCTATTTCTGCACCAGGAGGAGGGGGTAGGGTATTCCTACACCCCAAAGCAGGGGAGTAGAGAAAAGACCAAGGGCTGCCAGCTGGTGAACAACGCAAACACAAAGTTTCATTCCTAAGGCATTCCAGTGAGTTCCCTAAAGACAATATGGTTTAGACAAAAGAAACATCATCCTTAAGTCTTTTGCCTTTTGTGCCAGTATGATAGAGGAGTAGGGAATTCTGTCCGAGCTTGAAAATCACTGAGCAGTTTAGCACCTTGACAAATTCTCCTGGTTATCTTCCTTGGACTTTTTTTACCCTGAGCTGACATCTGTGCTCCAGGTTTTAATTCTTTATTCCTGAGATTTACGGAGGACAGAGAATTGTGTTATTGATTGCAATTACAGATGTTCAGGACTGAGTATCAGATTATTGCTGTCAGTGATGCATTCACAGAGCCCGGTTCTACCTCAGCGACACCAGCAGGGTTTGGATGGTCCTGTTTCCCAGCCTTTTGACAAATCCCCCCTTTCCAGCACAGCCGGGAGATAATTTTAGCTTGCGGTTTTGCCATGTCTTAGTGGTGTCGGTTCTCAATCAATGAACTCTAGAGATGCTGGTCTCTGGATGTAAACTGGGGGCCTGTCACTGCAGTGGTTGTTGCAAGGCTTTCAGGCACTCCCTAGGAAATCTCAACACTGCAGTGTTTTGCTTATAAAGAGAGCCTGGCTCTAGGGTTCATTTCAACACGCGTACTCAGCGCTGTCCTGTCTGTGCATCCTCTGGGTCTGGTTGGATGGTCTCTCTCCGGGTCCTGCAGTGCTGCCCTAAAATGCAAGAAGAGGCGCTGCTGGCATCAAAAGTGGCTTTGTTCACGTAGCAAACTTGCACTTGGAAGTGTCCAGACCACCACTGCTGCTTCTTAGAAACTAAAGGGCTCTGCCTGGTACCTCTTTGTAATGGTTGATGATTTGAGAACACAAGCTGTCATAGAGACTTCATGGTTTCGCTATTAATGTAGCAGAGAGAAAACACTGGAGGGCTTCCTCTTGCACTGTTGTCTTCTGAGTCTGTCAGTCTCAGAGCCATTAGTGAAAAGCCAGAAATGGCACTTGGGTTTGTTTTGGTTTTTAGTTGCACTGAATGCACCAAGAGAGAACAGTTTCTGCATGTGAATGAATTTCCACATTCCCTGAATCATCAGAACATAGTGTTTGATGCTCAGGTTTCATAATGGGTATTCACTGCTATATGTTGGGTACAAGCGTGTACTTAATTTTAAGATCTGATCTCCTTTCTTTCTTCTTTCTAGAAGTGGAACGGAGCCAGTACGTGGAACACCAAAAGCAGTATGTAAAAACACAGCCTCGCACTTCTCTCCGCATTGATTTCTAAATAATGAAGCCTTGTAGGAATTCTCCAAGCATGAACTTATTATATTTTCCAGTAAAACACAGAATATGTTGTAAATAGAATAGATTGGATTCAGCACTGCAGAAATGGAGAAACGCCATCATTTGCACCATTCACATGTGAATAGTGGCATTTGTGGCTGGCAATGTGACAATGCATTGTATTTCACCCAGAATATGCTGGAATATTCCTTGTATGGCTCTATGTCACATGGGGAATGTGCAATTGTGTTTAGGTCTTGCAGGTTCAAGGTTTGCACAGCTGAACACAGTCCCATGCTCTGCGTCTGTCTGTCTGCATCTGTCTGTCTGTACAGCTTCTGCTGTTCTTTTTTTCCTGGCCACTCAGATGGTTTGGAGTGGTCTTTTGCCATTTGCACACTGTATCACTCAGCTTTTGGTTTTCAAGACTACTTTTGCATGATGGTTTTTGAAGAGGATAACAAACCCCACAGAGGAGCAGTTCTTGCTGCATTGATGCTATTTTGCCTTAGTTCACCAGCGTGTGTTGAAACACCAATCCCATGTCTGTAAACAAATAAACGGAACTATTTTTAAAAATACATTTTAGCTGAAAATTGGCAGCTGCCTCTCCCCTTCGACTCCAATGCTGCTGTGAGCATTTGAAAGGCATCCCTCTCTGAGCTGTTGTGGAGCAACGAGCTGATCTGAAGCTGGTGTGCTTATTTCAGCCTCTTCTTATTAACCTCACAGCACTCTTAACGCTGCCAGAGGTTTGGGCTTTGTTGTGAACAAATACAAATGACGCCAGGCTGGAAATGCCTCTTTCAGTCCCACGCAGAGGATACAATGCAGGCTTTCAGAGCAGAGCAAAGGTTCTCTGTGGCTGTGTTTGCGTAGTAGAATTTGACTCTGTGTTTGATTTTCTTGACACAGGTTTATGACTCCTTGGCACCGATGGCTTTGGCCAAACTGATTAAGGTACATAGAGAATATTCTCATTAAAGGCTAAAAAAAGAGGTTTTGCTTCATATTTTTAGATCTGATACTGTGCTCTGTCACTGAGAACTACTGCAATGTGCACAAAACTTTTTTTATGATTAAATTTATGTGTTTTACCTTTACAATGAGTGTCTGTTCTGATCCTGCCCTGTAACAAGCAGTTCCCAAACTGGGAAGAGAGAGGGGGAGAACCTTCTCAGCCTCAATGTTGTGTCTTCATTAGTTTCATTGATTTTGCGTTGTAGACGAGCCCAGTTGTTACAGCAGAATTGAATTGGTGTGAGTGATGGACATTTTGGGGGCAGGGACACTGCCCAGCCAGAATAGAAGCGTTGCTGGAGCTTGGACAATGGCCTGGCTATTTCTGAATTTCTAGTCATGACAGTTCTAGATCCCTTCTTGGAATGTGCCATGATTTCATCAGTTGTAGGACACAAACTGCAGACAAGGCAATGGGATTTGTGTGGCCGTGCACTCTTTGAATGGTGTCCCTGTCCCTCCTTGTTCTCAGGAATGCACCAGTGTGTGTGTGGCACGTAAGCAAATGTGACAGCAGCCGAGTTTTGCTGTGCAGCCAATTGTGGTTTTTGCTCTACCAAGTGTGACTTTGTCTGGGGCAGCACCAGTGATCGCTCTGCAAGAGCAGGCGCAGGGCTGGCACGTTAAATGACGAGTCTGTCGGGTTGCAGAGATGGGAGAAGGCAGAGTTCAATGCAGAGGAGTGTTCCTCCTGCTGAATAGAAAGTTAATTCCAAGCCTGAGAAATCTCCTCCCACTGGAAACTTCTTCCCTCTCTCACTGCAGAAATGAATTGGGGTACATTTTGGGGAAAAGAACAAAATTAATTATTTCAGAAAAATATAGGAGCGCAAGATAAAGCAGCTAAACCCTGTGAGTGCCTCTGCCCTCTCGAGCACGAGCTGGCTCAGTGAGGAAGCAATGGGTTGTAAAAGGCCAATGGCACCTTGGCTTGGATCAGAAACGGCATGACCAGCAGCTCCAGGGAGGTTCTTCTCCCTCTGGACTCAGCACTGGTGAGACCGCTCCTCAAATCCTGTGTTCAGTTCTGGGCCCCTCACCACAGGAAGGATGTTGAGGCTCTGGAGTGAGTTCAGAGAAGAGCAACGAAGCTGGTGAAGGGGCTGGAGAACAGGCCTTATGAGGAACGGCTGAGAGAGCTGGGAGTGTTTAGCCTGGAGAAGAGGAGGCTGAGGGGAGACCTCATTGCTCTCTACAACTCCCTGAAAAGAGGTTGTAGAGAGGAGGGAGCTGGGCTCTTCTCCCAGGTGACAGGGGACAGGAAAAGAGGGAATGGCCTTAAGCTCCACCAGGGGAGGTTTAGGCTGGACATCAGGAAAAAAAAATTCATAGAAAGGGTCATTGGGCACTGGAACAGGCTGCCCAGGGAGGTGGTTGAGTCACCTTCCCTGGAGGTACTTAAAGAATGGGTGGATGAGGTTCTGAGGGGCATGGTTTAGTCATTGATAGAAATGGTTGGACTTGAGGATCCTGTGGGTCATTTACAATCTAGTGTTTCTGTGATTCTGTTACAAGATTTTTGTTTTCTATTCTTCTCTATTCAATGCCAGCTTTGAATGTGGGTCTACTCCTAGTTATTCTTTATGGGTTTGGATGTGTTGTGTAAACCTTTTTTGTTCAAACACATCAGTCAAGTACCTTTAAGGACTCCTGTCAGTGTTATTGGAATGATTTCATAGATGTTGATCTGGATTCTGTTACTGCTGAGGGAAAACAATGTCTATGAACCAACAAGGTGTAAAATGTTGAAAGGTGTTGCTTGCTTTTGTGAGTGAATGTAGACAGAAACAAAACCCAGAGTGGTGGGTCTGAACGAGCGGTATTTGAATGTCCAGCTGATACGCAGTCACGCCCTTAGACCCTGCTTGTACTTGGACTAGTGTGTAATAAAAACAACTTTTGAATACATAAGCCTTTAAGGAACCAGCTGGCTTCAACAAGTGGAAGACCCAGATCTGCGTAAGGTTCCTGTTACGCTTTGTGTGTGAAAAGGACACACTCAGCTGGAAACAGGCCAGGTTCTGTTGTCCGTAGTTAAATTACTGAATAGGATGAAGTTCATAGAGGAGATGTGCACCGCCTGCAGCACCTGTTGGGCAAATTTCTACTGAAAGGAACTTTTGTCTTGCTGAGGATTGTAAAATGTTTGATTCCTTTTAATGCTGCCATGTCTGAAGCTGAATTCTGGCAAGGGAAACGACTCCCTCGACTCCTCGGTTGTGTCCTTTGAATGCTGCAAAATGTAAATACTGACACTTGCATGCATCTTTCTGGGTTAAATGGTGCAGTGGATGTCTGCTCCCTCAGACAGTCTGGATCTGAACAGTCAGTGTGAAAGTACTGGATGGTATCATGTTCTCCATACGTAGCTCCAGTCCTCTTGGAAGAAACCAGGGTTAGTCACACAAGTCTTTATGGATGGGGCAAACCCAGCCTGAGGTCCTGAGTGTCCAAGGATTCTCTTTGCCCGTAGGTGAGCAGAAATAGAACCATCATGAAATGGTTTGAGGGCTCCCAGAACATCTTCAGGATATCTCTCTTGTATGTCAGCAGCTGTTTCCACACAACTTCATCTCACGCTGTGCTGCTCTTTACGGGGGGGGTGAGTTGTGCTGGCTTTGTCCGTGTGGGTTTAAAATGTGTCTCTAACGTGTGTCCAATTTCACAGACGGCCAACCTAGCCGGCGCTGACGCATCTGAAGAAGATAAAATAAAAGCGATGATGATCCAGTCTTGCCAGGACTGTGACCCCATCAAGTAGGTGTTGATAATGTTCAATCTGTCCTTTGAAGATGATGTAAAATGGTAGAGATCTTTGTTTGATGAGAACAGACACATACATAGCCATGTTTTCTTTTCTTCCCCTAACCTTTTAGTTACGTGAAGACACCTCTGTCATCAAATACTTGGTTCCATTGTGGAAAACCTGGCCACTCCATCAGGAACGGCCCAGACGATGGGGTAAGACTGCGGGGCACTTCTGGGGTCACTGAGCTTTGGATTTTCTTACCCAGGCAGGGAGGAAACAAACCCATGACCTGTTCTCGTAAGAACTGTGTCTCCTGGGGTTGAGGACAGAGGTTACACAGAGATGCTGCAGAGCCCTTCAAAATTCAAGGGATACCTTGAACCTTTATTCCACATATCGTTCTGTGAGCTTTCATGGGGTTCTTAATCTATTTCCATATTCCTGGAAATATGTCTGGTTTTACCTCTTTAATTACACTTCAGGGGTTTTAATATTTGTTGTAAAGCCAAGATGCTTCTGTTGACCCCGTGAACTGAATATTTGCATGTTTTAATTACCCAAGTCTCTGGGTGAGTGTTGGTGCCCTTGCACATCAGTCACTGACTGCAAATGCATGAGGTGTGACTTCAGCCTTCGTACAGAGTTGGGGGATATCAGTCCCTCCAGGGACGGATTCAGAGCCCCGGTTTCAGCTCTTGCTCAGAACTGCGCTGTGAAGGAGGAGCGGGTTTGTGTCTCTGCTCTGAGGGGATGATGAGCTGAGGAATATTTCACCCTTAAGAACATGACATTAAGCCAAGGAACTCGACTGAGTTCAAAACACTGCTCAGGCCTTGGGAACGTCGTGTCTGTTACTACATTCAGGAAAAGAGGTCTTTCAGTCTCACAACCCTTGTGCTGTGTAAAAGGAGAGGATTAAGGGCCTTTGCTGCTGGCAGTAATCGTTGAAATATCATTGGCAGCATGAGTCATAAGACGAGATCTGTCTGCACTTCTGTTCTGAACAGGGCAGACATCCTGGGTCTGTTCCCAGAATGAAGAAGTGCACAGGAATTCCAAGGAGTTTCCTGATGGAGGTGGAGGATCCCAACACAAAGGGGGCTATGCTGACAAACACTGGGAAATACGTCATCCCAATCCTTAATGCGTAAGTAGGGAATTGATTGGACTGAGCAAAAGGGGAGGAGAGAAACAACGTGCAAATGTCTGAGTGGGAACACACCCGAGCTGGCCAGCGTCTGTAATCGCAGGGGAGGAAGCATTGGCATTGTCTCTTAACCTGGGAACCTGGGACACCTTCTGATCTTACAGGCACAGGGGCTGCTGTGGCTGCCCTGGGTGCTGGGTAAACTCGTGGAGCACTGAGGATTATTTCTGCAAAACATGCCAGTGATGCTCACAGTGCAGTCGCTCTCTGGGAAAGTGCATTTTACTTCTGGTTGGTGTTTCAAAGGCATCTTGCAAAATGTAACAAAGGGCTACTGGACTGAGATTGCCTCTCCCTCTGGCTTCTGTCAGATCCCACATTGAAACAGGCTGAACTGCTTTTGCTTCTCCTTGGTGGAGAGTTCTGCAGAGGGAGAACAGTTCCTGGCTCCATGTTCTAGTGCTTAGGCTCTACAAGAGGAGGAGAAGCTGACTGCCTGTGTTTTTGCAGGCTGATGTGGAGAGACTAGAATTCTATCCATTCTCTTCCTTTGATAAATGCAGAGCTTGAGGAAGTTTTCCTTTACCTCTCTAGAACCTTTTTCTTTTTCCTCCTCCACCTCCTCCAGGGAAGCTTATGCCAGAGAGAAGAAGAAAAAGCCTCCCTTGCTACCGGTGGAGCCATCCTCCACCTCCTCAGATCCTGTTCCAGAGGAACAGCCACCGCTGACACCTCCACCTCCTGCCCTCGTGGCTTTCAGACCTCCTGCTGCTCTGGTGAGTGTCCCTGGACTTTCTCCATCTTCCTCTCGGTCAGTTGGAAAGGCATAGAAGTTTTATTTCAACACATGCAGTTATTCTTGTATTTCAGCAGAGCTTGTTTTCCAACTGTGTGCATTTATTCTCAAGGGCTCTCCTGTCCAACTCCAACCAGCAGCATCAGCACCGGTTCTCCCAGGCCCCCAAGGACAATCCATGCCCACAGCTGGTGAGTGACCATCACTGCAGGATTGCTGTAAAAACATTATCTTCAGTTCAAATGAATGAGATCTTGTTCTTTTTCCTCTTCCCAAAGCTCATCCCAAGCAAGGCAGGAGAAGGTGCCCAGCAGGTGGAAGAGCAGGCTGGGAACCGTGAGTACCTACAGACCCTCACTCTCTTACTGTTTGTATCCTGTGACAGGAGGCCATAAGACAGAGCCTCTGCCACAGCTGATTTACAAGGGAATAATTGTGCACAGTTGTGGAGAATGCAAGTGGTGATTAACTTTTAAATGGCTTAACTGGAATTTGCTTTCAAAGAGAGAAGGTGTGCTTGCAGTAAGAGTATTCAAGCTAAACCTCCAGTGCAGGACTGAAAGGAGGGCTCTGGAAAATGAAGGCTTTTTGAGGAAAACATCATTACTTATAAAAACTACCTATAATTAAAGGATGAGATGGAAAGCCACGCCTTTGAATACTGGCTCAATAGGGCAGAAGATATCAATCTCCCGATCAATCACTTGGTTGATACCGATTGAGCAGATACTTGGAAAAGTCTATGCTGTTCTTTTACGAACATTTTTGAATGTCTTCAATTCAGCTGTTTCAAATGGCTAAGGTGCTTTCTCTCCCCTGGAGACAGAGGGTCTGGTTTATCTCTTTATATACTTGTGATCTCCCCTATGCTAAGTACAGGGGGAGGATCCTGTCCCTGGTCCTGCTGGCCACAGCGTGGCTGATGCAAGCCAGGATGCTGTTTCCCTTCCTTCTCCAGTGACAGGACACTGGATACGTAAAGAGGAGGATGTATTTTTCCAAATGAAATTGCGTTGTTGTTCATTTTTGTGTTCTGATAGCGGGTTGGGCTGCAGTTGCACTAACATGTGTCTGACATAAGCACAAGCAACTCAGTCTTTTTCCCAAAATTATTTTGTTGCAGAGGGTAAACATACCAAACTGAAACCGGGTAATTGTTATCCTAAACCTTTCCCTAAAAGTGGTAGGAATTCTAAACTGTTTTTGCTTAAACAGGATCTTCCCCTTTGGCATTTGCAGGCAGGGAACACATTCTCATACTGGCCAGGCTTTTTTCCTTGGTGGCTTTTTGTAATACAGGTCCAACTTGTTTTAACAGGGAAACAAAGATGTCCAAACTTGACAAATTTACAAATGAGTTTCGTGAGGAACCAATGGAATATGAAAAGATTCCAAAGGCGTGGAAACATTAAGTTTGCAGGTAACTACTTTCTGTGTCCATAACAGAAAGGCAGAGTTTCTGGAAGAATCAGGAAGAGCCCTACTCTGCCTCTCGATCATGAGATGGAGTGGATGATCCAAGGGATTAGCAGGGACAGGCATTTCCTATGGAGGTTGCCAGCTCAAACGCGGCAGATGACGGCTGACAGAGAGTTAGAACATGGCAGCGGTTGTTAAGGAGCAGGAATCTTCTTTTCCTGAGTCTTCTCTGTAACAACTAGCAATAGCTGGAATCTGAACAGGGGCAGTTGATGCATTTCCTGTGTCTGCCTATGACCTCAAAGTGCTTTGGAGGAATCACGTGAGAGAAATCCTCTTCATCTCCCTTTATCTCCCGTGGTTCTCTGCTGCTGTGTCTTGTAAGCAGAAACTGAAATGTTATCGAGTTCTTCAGTTGGCAGCTGCGCTACGTCAGTAGCTTTCACAGAGCCACATGGAGAGAATAAAAGATGAAACATGGGAGGAAAAAAATGAGGAGAGGAACTCTTTGGAATTAACTTTTTTTTTTTGTCTGTTGTTTTTTTTTTTTAAGGTCCAAGTCTCCCTCCAGCATTTCATCTCTCTCCAGAGGTTCATATTCCTGCTCTGAGTTCAGACCAGGTTCTCCCTGCAGTCACTCCTACTCCTGAGCTTTCAGTTGTTCCGAATCTCATTCCAACTCACCATCTCCACTGTATCGTTGCAGGGGTAAAGGTCACAAATCTGGCACCAGGTCCAGAACCCGTGGTGATCCCTGTTCAAGATCAAGGTCATCCCCCTACAGAAGACACCGTTCACGGCCAAGGTCTCCCCTATTTAGAGGCCACTCTCACCCTCAATGAACAAGACCTAAAGGGGAAGGAGAGAGGAATCATTTTAACAGATATGCAGAAGTTCCAGCACACAATATGAAAGCTCAGAGTGGCAGAGCTGCTGAGTTTAGAGATCCATTGTCAAAGGAAAGATACAGAGAACAGGAATGTAACGATACAGAACGGTATGAGCAGTTTTGCAAGGGCTGGCTTGTTGGTGCTTGCCTTCACTCTCCAGTAACCAGAGAGCATTTTTCTCCACATTGGTTTTGACCACTTGGGACAAGACAAGAAAATATACCATGTGCTTGGGGTGTAGGCAGGATTCTTCCTGTGGACAGAGACCCTTGTATTTAATTCCAGTCGGATTAAGTTTATAACAGCTTTAATCTCAGTGATACAGGACACTTTTTTTTTCCCATTTAATAAAAATGTTATTATTCAGGCATGTTATTAATTAGGACCTTATTTTGAAGAACAAACCACACACAGTAGAAACTAATCGGATTTTTTAATTAGCTATGTTGTGTGTGACGAGCCTTGTCATGTCACTGGACACCATCTTGTTTAGCCAATGCAGTCAACAGCTTCTTGCACCTTTGTTTTCATCCTCCTATTGGATGCATCAAAAAGCTCAGGGAATCAGGGTGTCCCTGGGGTGGGGGTGGCCATGCCAGAGATGTTGCTCTGTGCGCATCAGCCCTAAATTTGCTCACACCGTGTTGGCCCCACGAGAAGCTGGACTGCTTGGCCCCCTTGGCTCGAGCCTGCATCCTTCTCATTTCCAGCAAGGGGAGAAGGTCTAGTTCAGGAATCACTTTGCCTGGAGACCCCGGGCAGTGTGTCACGCAGAAGGAAAATGGCGAGAATGTCAGCTGAAAGAGTTTGGACTGAAAAGGAAGCACAAACCATGAGCTGGCAGGACAGTGCTGGCTGGAATGAGGCCCAAGCTCCGAGTCATCTGGAGGTTCAGCCACAGTTGGCAGGGTTTCTCACACAGGTCACCAAGGAGGGGAGGGTGTCGGACGGAGAGGAGCAGAGCAGAGTTTCCAAAGGCTCAGTCAGTGCCCAGCTGCAGGACTGACATAAAACTCAGAGACAGCCACATCCCTGCCTGGGGTGGCAGAGCCAGGTCACCAGTGCAGGCGCAGCCACGACACTCTCGGGTGCTCACAAGCACAGCCATGGTCAAGGATCCCCTGAGCGCTGGCATGGCCCCTCTGTCCCCCGGTGCCCCTGCCTGGATCCCAGCCCTCTCGCCCACCCCACGGGTCCCCTGCTCGCTGGCTGCTCCGTCCTGGTGCTCCCTGCAAACAAGCAGCCCTCACGCCTTTCTCCCACAGGCACCCCACACTCGGCCATCTCCCCAGGGGCCGGCACGGACCCTCTGCCACCTGACAGCCCAGCGCGGACCCCAGCCCCCTAGAGCCCGGCTGGCCAGACTGAGGCTTGCTGCTGTATGCACACGCTCAGCCCATCCCACCAGTTCTGGGCAAGGTGCAGACCCTCACAGAGCCTCTCGCTTGCCTCACTCAGCCTGGGGCCCCACACGAGGTGGGTTTTTGAGAAACACCGACCCTGAATCGCTCCAGGAGCTGCACTGGGACCCACACCTGTTCCTGACACAACAAGCCAGGGCTCCGTACACACTCTGCTTGACTTCACCAACTGGCACCCATAAACGCCAGACCCCAGGGGCTGGATCATAGCATTTAACTTCACAGACACACAGGACAGAGTGAGCTTATGCAGGGAGATTTTTAAGAAAAAAATTAATAAAAGGCTGTGAACATCATGAGATTCAGCAAAGCCAAGTGAAAGGTCCTACATGTGGGTCGGGTCAATCAGTGGTTTAATGTGTAGAATCATAGAATGTTCTGAGTCTGAAGAGACTCACAATGATCATTGAATCCAACTCCTCTCTGAGAGCTTTGGTCAAATGCTTCTTGAATATTGTCAGGCTTGGCACTCACTTTTCCATTTGTCTAACCCACAGCTGACCCTACACTTCCTTCTCCAGACTCTGTCCCACCTACCTTCCCCCCAGAGCCCCTCCTGGCACAGAGGAGGGTTTTCCTGATACTGACTCGTGGGAAGAATGAGCCCTTGGAAAAAGGCAGCAGTGCTCTCGGCAGTCGTGCTTAGCTCAGAGGAAATTCAGCTCCCTATGGTCATCCCAACAGGGAAACGACCCTTTAGAGAGCAGGAAGGAATCTCCTGGGAAAGCTGCACTGCTTGCACACCCTTCCCAGGGCCCAGTGTATTTCATGCAGACGCAAGGACCTGCACCCTCCCACTCCAGCCCAGCCCTCTCCCAAACCCCCATTTCTTCCTGAATTCATTAAAAGAGTTGAGTTTTTGCTTGGCAGCGCCTCTCTCTGCCTGTGGTCATTTGCACAGTGGGAGGGAGTGGGTGTTCCCGCAGCCTCTGCCCACCCGACAGGTACCTTAGCTGGGCTGGAGATGCCCCGAGAGGATGGGGAGATGGGGCATCTCTCCAGGTGGCGGGTGCCAGTGGGTGATACCACCTTGATTGGCATCAACACCAGCAGGATGGGAACCTCCATCACTGCCCCACTACCAACATCACTATCATTGCCTAGCACCAGCACCACTGCCCTTGAGCTGGATCCGGCCACGGAAAGGAGCTGCGGCCACCCTGGGAGGCCAAGCTGGGACTGGCTGAGAGCTCGCACGCAGCCCTCAGCGGGCAGAACTGGCCAGGGCTCACGTGCCCAGATCCTATACCTGGCAGGGCGCTCACTGCCCAGGTCACTCCAGCCCCTCTACAGCCTCATCTCTTGCTGTCTGGGCGTTATCTGGAAAAACCCTCTGCCCACGGGAGAGCCCTGAGCCAGAGGCACAAAAGTCCACAGCCTTCCCATGCCAACTGAGGCGAGAGGATGCAAAGTACAGAATTGCAGATGTATCCTTTCTCCTTCATCGACAGCTCTGAGCCTCCCAGAAGCCAAGTCCTTCTTCCCAGGGCCAGGCTGTCCTTGTGTTTCTTTACTGCAGCATGAACAGGAGTTAAGTGTCCAGGAAAAAAGCACTGCCTCATCCCATTACAGCATTTCAATATCTACAAACCAAGGTAGTGCACTTTCAAACTATAAAGACCGGTTGATTAAATCGAGAATGGAATTCTCATCACACGTCCTATGGGTCCCTCCAGCCTGGGCCCCAAAAAGCCAGTGACAAGGTGATGGAGAGCCAGCAAAAGATGCCACCTAGGGAGGCTCTGTCTCCCCTAATGATTAGATTTGCTGCTGCAGATCAGAAATCGCCCCTGTACCGCTCAGGGCATTCCAGCATCCCTCTGCAAGGACAGTAACGATCCAGCCACGAAGCTAAGGGACCCCCTGAATCCCAGCTGCCACATACACTGTGCCATCTTCCACCACATTCCGTCAATGAACAGCGTTCAGGGCTCCTGCAGCTCACCACGGCTTCGATAAGTGTGCTCCGACTCAGGGCTCACCAGGGGAGCTTCTCAGCACTTCAACTTTGCTTCAGGCTTGCTTGGAGCACGAGGCTTCATCCCTCTGCCTTGGCCCCAGCAGAAGGCGGGCAAGGGGCAGGTTTGTGAGTGGTTTGATGGAAAAGAGCTTGGTCACCTACCAGAGATTAAAACCCAACCAAAGAAAGAGACCAGAGAAACTCTGTTAGAGAGGAGCAGAAAGAAACATCAGGGCTGACCTCTGTTTAACTGGGGGGGTTTGGGATTCTGGAGACTGGAGCTCCCAGAGGACTCAGCTCTCCAAATGGAAACATCCTTTAACTTCAGATCCTGATCCTGACAGGAATATTACAGACTGCCCCACCTCTGTTTTGCAGTTACCTTGAGCGTTTGCTTGTCCCTGTCCAGTTCTCTTCTGTGATCCCAAAGTCTGTTGTAATCTGACAGCGCTACAAACAGGCAGCCAAACCCCTCTTCCCTCAGAGATGGGAAACTGCAGTCACAGACTACGCAGGCACCAGGAGAAGCCTTCGGGTCTGGGATAGGATTAAAAAGGGAGGACTTGCGAGCATCTGTTTTCCACAAGATGACCCCATCCTCCTGATCTGGGTCACTTAAGGGAACTTTGTTCTGGCAGCCAATAGAGAAAATGGCAGTGTGACCACAAACCCATCCAGGCTGGGAGGAGGGACTCCAGCTCCCAACATGCCTTGAGGGAGGAAACCAGCCCCCAACATGCCTTGAGGGAGGAAACCAGCTCCCAGCATTCTTTGGGGAGGGGATCTGAAGCTGTCACCGTGCTTTGGGGAGTGTTATAAATTTAGCCCAGTAAAAGATAGGAATTGGTCCAATTAGGTCGAATCAGAATTTATTAGCAAGAAGACAGACAAGCAAATACAGCGCTGGGCGACTGGGGAAGCCCTTCGCTTCTCCACAGTGCGCCCTCACCCCAGCAGACCTCGACTTTTATAGGCTCGCGTGTCTCTCCTTGTTGCTAGGCCTTCTCCTTTACTTCCTCAGTAGACATTGGCTGTCTCGAAGTCACAGGACGTTCCTCTGTGCATGTCTCTCCTTGTTGCCAGGCCCTCTCCTTCACCTCCTCAGCAGATATTGGTTATCTCGAAGTCACATGATGTTCTTCTTCTTTTTTGTGGTTTTCCTCCCCTCCAAAGCCCTGGTTGGAGTCGATGATCCAGTGGGTCTCTTCCAACCTGGTTATACTATGATTCTATGATTCTAAAACATCATGTTTACCTTTAACTTAAATGCTGCACAAAGCGGGGTCCATTACTTAGAGCAAATACAAAACGCTATTTACAAGGGTCAATGAACAAACTATTTCAAAGGTTCATCACACCTTCGCAGGAGTCAATGAACAAACTTTCTCTTGAAGTTTATCAGAGGGAGAGAGTCTGATTCTGTCACCGTGCTTTGGGGAAAGGGTCTGAAGCTGCCCAGGGAGGTGGTTGAGTCACCTTCCCTGGAGGTGTTTAAGGGACAGGTGGACGAGGTGGTGAGGGGCATGGGTTCGTGTTTGATAGGAATGCTTGGACTCGATGATCCGGTGGATCTTTTCCAGCCTGGTGATTCTATGATTCTGTGATTCTACAAACTCTGCCGAGGTCTCTGTGGTGCCGGGAAGCAGAGCGGCAGGTGCCTAAGCGACAAATGTCAGCGTTAGCAGGTGGCAAGGGGTGCCCTGGGGTAGTGAAGTGACAGCCTGGCAAGTTGCTGCTTCAGCTCCCCAGAGAAGATCCCTTTGGCTGGTTCGCTTTAGCCCTTCTACCAAGGGCCTGACTTTGGAAGACAATGTTCACACAGGCGGGTGTGGGGGCATTCTGCAGGCTGCCTGATGTCCCTGTCCAGGCAAGAAAAGGATTGCCAGCTGAGTCCTGCCAGAGTTTCTTCCACACTCCTGAGACAGAGTCTGCAGATATCCCTCTGGTGCACCACTGCCTTCCGCGGCAGGAGGCTTTGCTTTTCAAACCTGTCTTTCTGCAGGTGTTTGCTAGGTATGTCTGTGATGAAGCACGTGCCTAACGCATTCCAGTTCTACGTGTAACGTCTTCTTCTGGGGGAAAAGGCAAACCCACAGAATGCCATCAGAGATGGAATGCTGGAAAGAGGCACAGCAGCTACTCGGATCCATCAGGAAGTACCCTCCTCCGCGAGACATGCTGTCTGGGGTTTGTGGATCTGCTATACCTCTGCCTGATGCGATGCCACCAGCGTGCCTGCTCCCGCTGCTTTCTGGAGGATGAGTGGAGAGGTTTAAGGTGGTGTAAGGTGCCAGAGCCTTCTGGCAGCCTGTGCCTGCAACCGCTCTCTCTACTTAGCCGTAAACCATCCCTTGTCAGAAATGTTCCCCAAGGGAAGGGGCAGTAAGCCGTGCTTCTCGCTGCCTTTGTGCTTTCTGACTCTGTCCTCACAGGTGCCCATTTCCTTTTACCGGCTGAAGCTCTGCCACCCCTGGGCTCTTGCACTTCATGTCCACCATAAAAGCATGTTTTCTGTCATCAGACTGACCCTTGGTCTCCCGCGCTTCATGGCCACAATAAAAGCACATTTTCTGTCTTCTGAGTGTGTCTGCCCTCCCTGCCCTCCTCTCCCAGGCAGGTCTGGTGGCCCTCATGAAAAGACACTGCCCTGAAGCGAGAGACGCAAACAGCCAGTGCTAGGCAACAGCCTGAGCAAGAGCCCAGATGTTTTTTCTTTTTTTCTTTGACATGCAGAAACAGAAAATGCATAAGGAATTTGCTTTATAAAAAAATCTTTTAGGTTCTTCTATTTGGGAGCTGACTGGGAGAGATTTTATCTTTAAATGTACGTATGCACCAGATGCTTTCCTGCGCATTATGTGCAGAGGAGATGTTGAAGGAGGGCTGGCAACATCGGGCATGAATTACACTTGCTGCACCCCTCCCTCCTGGGGCGCTGCAGTGGGCAGCTCCCACGGAAAACAATATGGCCCAGCACCTTGTCCCCAGTGGCCGGGGCATCGCTGGCTGGAGGCATGTGCCCACCTGCTGAGGGCAACCCCTGGGTGCCTTCACAGCCTAAAATCCCTGGGGACGCAACAAGGACACCCTCTGCTCCCTAAGAGGGGGCAGCAGTGCCCGGGATCTATGGAGGATGACTGGGGTACAGGGGTGGGCTGGGACGTGGAGAGGGCTGGCAGCGTGGAGGTGGGCTGGGGATGTTGAGATGGGCTTGGTCTGTGGAGATGTGGTGATGACTTGGAGATTGGCTGGCATGTAGAGATTGGCTGGGGAAATGGGTCTTTGCTTGGCATGTGGAAATTGGATGGGAAGTAGAGATGGGCATTGGATGTAAAGATGGCCTGGCAAGGTAGAGAAGGGATGGGGATGGGGATATGGGCTGGGGATGTGGAGATGGTCTGAGGACATTAAAGTGGACTGGGGAAAGGGAGCTTGGCTGGAGATGTGGATATGAGCTCAGATCCTGTACCTGGACTGGGACGCAGAGATCAGGTGAGGATATGAGATGGGGCAGAGAAGTGGAGATGGGATGAGGACATGGAGATGGGCTGGGGAAGTGGAGTTGAGTTGGGGACGTGGAGATAGGCTGGGGCATAAGGGTGGGGTGGGGACTTGGAAATGGGCTTGGGATATTGTGATCTTTCCATCATCTTCCAACAGTCCTGGAAGACTGGGGAAGTCCCACTGGACTGGAGGCTGGCTGATGTTGTGCCCATCTACAAAAAGGGCCGCAGGGAGGACCCAGGAAACTACAGGCCTGTCAGTCTGACCTCAGTGCCAGGGAAAGTCATGGAACAGGTGATCTTGAGTGCTATCATGAAGCACATGCAAGAGAACCGGGTGATCAGGCCCAGTCAACATGGGTTCACAAAAGGCAGGTCTTGCCAGACTAACCTGATCGCCTTCTATGACAAAGTGACCCGGCTACTGGATGAGGGAAAGGCTGTGGATGTGGTCTTCCTGGACTTCAGCAAAGCCTTTGACACAGTTTCTCACAGCGTTCTGCTTGAGAAACTGTCAGCCTCTGGGCTGGACAGGCGCACACTCTCCTGGGTGGAAAACTGGTTGGATGGCCGGGCCCAGAGAGTGGTGGTAAATGGTGTGAAATCCAGCTGGAGGCCAGTGACAAGTGGGGTTCCCCAGGGCTCAGTGCTGGGTCCAGCCCTGTTCAATGTCTTCATCAATGATCTGGATGAAGGCATCGAGTGCACCCTGAGCAAGTTTGCGGACGACACTAAGCTGGGTGGAAGTGTCGATCTGCTGGAGGGTCGGGAGGCTCTGCAAAGGGATCTGAACAGGCCGGACCGCTGGGCAGAGTCCAATGGCATGAGGTTTAACAAGGCCAAATGCCGGGTCCTGCACTTGGGGCACAACAACCCTATGCAGTGCTACAGACTGGGAGAAGTCTGTCTAGAAAGCTGCCTGGAGGAGAGGGACCTGGGGGTGTTGGTTGACAGCCGACTGAATATGAGGCAGCAGTGTGCCCAGGTGGCCAAGAAGGCCAATGGCATCTTGGCTTGTATCAGAAACGGCGTGACCAGCAGGTCCAGGGAGGTTATCCTCCCTCTGTACTCGGCACTGGTGAGACCGCTCCTCGAATACTGTGTTCAGTTCTGGGCCCCTCACAATAAGAAGGATGTTGAGGCTCTGGAGAGAGTCCAGAGAAGAGCAACAAAGCTGGTGAAAGGGCTGGAGAACAGGCCTTATGAGGAGCGGCTGAGAGAGCTGGGGGTGTTTAGCCTGGAGAAGAGGAGGCTGAGGGGTGACCTCATTGCTCTCTACAACTACCTGAAAGGAGGTTGTAGAGAGGAGGGTGCTGGCCTCTTCTCCCAAGTGACAGGGGAGAGGACGAGAGGGAATGGCCTCAAGCTCCGCCAGGGGAGGTTTAGGCTAGACGTTAGGAAAAAATTCTTTACAGAAAGGGTCATTGGGCACTGGAACAGGCTGCCCAGGGAGGTGGTTGAGTCACCTTCCCTGGAGGTGTTTAAGGCACGGGTGGACGAGGTGCTGAGGGATATGGTTTAGTGTTTGGTAGGAATGGTTGGACTCGATGATCCGGTGGGTCTCTTCCAACCTGGTTATTCTGTGATTCTGTGATTCTGTGAAATAGCAGTGAGGGCACATTTGTGAAAGTCTTGGCTCCTATCCAGGCTGCAAATGAGCATGAGATCAGTGGAACGAGATGTTATTTTTCCCAGTTTGGTGTGCTCACCCCTGCTAGCAGGTATGAGGTTCAGTTCACATCCATTTAATTAAGGTACTTATGTTATACTAGTGGGGAAGGAAAGTTGTTTTCAGGTCAGAAAGAATTTATTAAGAACAAGAAAATCAAGTTACCAAGTAAGATGGGCTAAATCAAAAGCTTTTATTGAAGCCTCTGTACATAAGGAGTGTGGGTAATGATGAACTTGAATCTTAACCATCTCCTGGCTTTCTATTTGCAGGAAACAAGTTGTATGTGACTTTGACACTGGTTTTTTTGCTATATGAGGTTTTAATATAGAAAGGGAAAGGTACTAACAAGGTACTTTGCAGGTCAAGTGGTTCCAGCTGGGGCAAATGGATCACATTTGAAAACCCTAAATCCAGTATTACAGACTTTGAACACCCCGTGAAGAGACCTCAGTTGTCACATAGGTGTCCTTCTGGGTTGGTTGCTCTAGTGGTCTGCACGGCAGGGACCAAGGACATTGGCCTGGACGTGTGCCTTTGAAGCACCAGACAAAGCTCAGTATGCCACTCTTCTGGAGATGTATTTAAGTTTTGCTTGTAGTGAACCTCGAACCTATTAAGCTAACATCAGGTTTTGAATTGCCTTGGTTGAGCTGGTACAGACCTCTGTGTGTGTTTACACTCATAAATCAATTGAAACACTGTGGGAACATTCTACAGAGAACAAGGCCCAGATGCTGTGAGATTGTTTAATACTGAACAACTATAACAAGGCCTTGAAACAGAGAGCCAAACGATAAACAGGGGCCAGCTGGGAGGAATGCAGCAGCTAGTTCAGTGGGAACAAGCACCAGCTGAAAGAAAAATAATTAAAGAGAACTATCAACATAGTTAATTTTAGTGTAACTTGGTTTCTTAGCATGTGCAGTAGTTTAGTCAATAATATGTTAGTAATAGCCTTATGGACATCTACCTTTAACCAGGAATACACTGTGGATACCCTCGTGGGCACCCAGTTATGTAACCGAAAAGGGTTTATAAAGAAATAGCTAAGCTCAATAAAGTGAACACTCACTCATCATATTGATCTCTGTGTTTGATTCCGTGATGCTCCCATCAACAAAATGCAAGCTGCATCATCTTAGTGAAATCCGCAGGAAAGCAACGCAGTATTGCCCCCACCCCTCCCAGCACTTCACCAGCCTTCCCCTTAAACAAAAACAAGACCAAGAGGAAACAATTCTTGGTGACCCTTTGCAGATTCCCTGGGATGTGGCGCGTTGCTCCAGCACTGGCCGTTCGGTTGTGCTGCAGCTGCTCACGCATTCCCTGAATGTGGACTCAGGATGGAGAAGAGCTGGTGGCAGCAGCTGGTGAGGGGTCCTGTCTATGCCTCTCTGCCTCCAGCTCAAGCTTCCTCAGCAGAGAAACAGGACCTGCTGCTGTGGGGCTGCTGTGGGTCTCCTGTTGGTCCTCCAAAGCATCCCTCACCTTGTTTTCTTCCCATCTTGTTTTAAGAGACCACAGGGTGTTAATTGCTTCTTCTCAGATGTGACCGTGTCAGCTTTGCCTTGGGCAGAGCCAAGTGTGGATTACCTTTCTTCTCTGAATCCTAGTGCTTTCACTTCAAGTCTCTTGTAAATCCAGTTTTGATTCAGTGATTTTTGTCCTTATGGGATCTTTCTGGATGGAAAGAGGGAAAACAAGCCTTTCTTCTCTCTGCTATGCTCCGTTAACTTAAACCTCCCTGCATGGAGTTCTCTCAGTCCCCTTTGCAGACTGTGTGATTTCCTATGGCTCCTAGAAGGGAGAAGCAAATGCTTCAAAATTCAGACTACAGTGTGATCAGTCCTGGAGAGAAGAGAGAAAGGACGATTGTTTGCTCCTGCTCCCATCTGCAGAGACTCCATGTGGCTAACCAGAGCAATGGGGACCCTAGATTTTTGGTTTAGTTGGTTTTCAGGTTGTTTTTTTTATTCTTAGAGTTGTATCAGCCAAGGCAGTCTGGGAAGAACAAACACAGCCACAACAAATTATTAAACCTTTAAACCGTGATTTAAACCTTTAAACTTACTCCTCTGCCTGCCTCCAAGAGCCTGGCAGAGCCCGGGGTGCAACTCTGCTGAATGCTGGTGTGCGCAGGGAGAAGACAAGAGCAAGAGGAGTCTGTGAAAGGCATCATTGTGCACTCCTCTTGCTCAACTAGGAAAGGAGTACAAGGAGAGGAAATTTCTTATTGCAAGCTTCTGTGTAAGTAGTGGCTCAGCAGGGAGGAATCCTAGTGTCGAACAGCACTGCAGTTTGTTATTTTGCGGGTATATTATTTGTCAAGAGCTTTTTTTTTTTTGTTCCTCTGTTAATCCTAATTACATAAATAATAACTGTGGAAAAGGACATCAAGTACACAGTAATCTTGCATTCACCTAGGTCTCTAGGGCTGGAATTCCTACAGCTGTTAAGCAGCTGCAATGTCTCCTCAGTTCTTGTGGTGCTCAGCTATGGGATGGGATAATGATAATTTAATAATGCACATAAGCCTATACTGACATGGCTTTGCAGCTCCTGTTCTCCTGCCTTATAAAAATACAGGGAAACAATCACATAGAGAAAGAAGAAACGGCTCATATGATGTGTGCAGCTTGTATATTCTTCAGAAAGCATTCAAAAAATCGTGCAACGCAAGGAAAGGAGAAAGGCTTGTAGCACAGATACAAAGATTGAATTGTATTAATTCTCAGACAGAAATTTGGCAAATTGGGCAGATGAACATGGACACGAGCTGGAGGAATCTCTGCAGAAAGTGGCAGCATCTCCAGCAGCGAGAACATGGAAGGGTCGAAGAGCTGAAGGAAAGATGAGTTCACTTTGCCAAGTACTTGAAATATCAGCCACGTTGGTAGCAATACTGAAGGAGAGCTGCTGTGAACTGCAAAGGAAATCTTCTGCCTTTCAGCAGTGTTAAATACGCAACTGGAATTAATAGAGGATGGATGTTATATTGTTTAGAAGGAAAAATAAACAGACTTGTTTTCAGATGTGGGACTGTTGAAAAATCCTCATCCAGACTGAAATGCACTTTCATCTTTATTATTCCAAACTACCTGGGATACCCCTGACAGCACTTGCTTGAGCAAATTTCTGATTGCATCCTCTCTTTAACCATTTCTGTATCATGTAAGAAAGTCTCCTAGTCAGTAGGTTGTATTTCCCTAGCTTAATCGGCTCCTGATTTGAAGAAGTTCTTGCAGCTCCTCCTAATCTTTAGGTACTGCCAATACAGGCTTTTAAGCAATAGTTTCACTTACACAGTTCTGACCCTAAGCAGTATCTCCTGATGATTAACACTTTTCTATAGAGCAGCAGTAGAACGGTTTATTAGCACCATGGGGATTTATTAGCACCATGAGATCTGTGCATTCCCCAGTTCCTAATCACATGTGACTTAGGAGGTTCTTCCGTCTGCAGTTTTTCACAGACAAAATTTCATATAATCCCAGTGGAGAATAAGTAGAGGGGAAAATCACATTCCAAAGGCTGCTTTCAGTAGTGTTTTGCACTTCTCTTCAGTTTGCGAAAATATACAATATTGCTTTGATGGTTGAAAGGACTCCACGCTTTTCTGCTTTTGATATAAAATCAGGGGTCCAAATTTAGAACATTTTTTTCCCCCGTGTGTTCTCAGTTTTATAACAAGCAGGAGTTTAGGGCTTTAGTGTTATTACTTGCATAGTATTTCATCTTGCCCTCTACCTAGACTTTTCCATTCCCTAGGAACTGAGAATGATAGAATCATAGAATCACCCGGTTGGAAAAGACCCACAGGATCATCAAATCCAACCACTCCTATCAATCACTAAACCACGTCCCTCAGTGCCGAGTCCACCATAAGGCCTGTTCTCCAGCCCCTTCAGCAGCCTCGTTGCTCTTCTCTGGACTCGCTCCAGAGCCTCAACATCCTTCTTGTGGTGAGGGGCCCAGAACTGAACACAGCATTCCAGGAGCGGTCTCACCAGTGCTGAGTCCAGAGGGAGAAGAACCTCCCTGGACCTGCTGGTCACGCCGTTTCTGATCCAAGCCAAGATGCCATTGGCCTTCTTGGCCACCTGGGCCACTGCTGGCTCATGTTCAGTCGCTGTCAACCAACACCCCCAGGTCCTTCTCCTCCAGGCAGTTTCCAGCCAGACTTCTCCTAGTCTGGAGCTGCTCAGGGTTGTTGTGCCCCAAGTGCAGGACCCAGTATTTAGCCTTGACAAACCTCATGCCGTCGGTCTCAGCCCAGTGGTCCAGCCTGTTCGGATCCCTTTGGAGCCTCCCGACCCTCCAGCAGATCCACGCTTCCACCCAGCTTAGTGTCGTCTGCAAACTTGCTAAGGGTGCACTCGATGCCTTCATCCAGGTCATTGATAAAGACATTGAACAGGGCTGGACCCAGCACTGAGCCCTGGGGACACCACTTGTCACTGGCCTCCAGCTGGAGTTAACTCCATCTCCCACCACTCTCTGGGCCCTCCATCCAACCAGTGTTCCACCCAGGAGAGCGTGCGCCTGTCCAGGCCAGAGGCTGACAGCTTCCTAAGCAGAATGCTGTGGGAAACTGTGTCATGGGCTCTACTGAAAAGTAAAAAATATATAAGAAAAGCTTTAGAAAGTCTGTAGATGTAGGAATCAGTGATAGCAAGGTTGACCTGTTGGATACTTTTGACTTGGGGTTCTTGAACTGACCTTGGGTTGTAAGAGTGGGAAGCTGAACAAAGAGGTGAACATCAGAGATGCAAATCAGGGTGGAGACAGCGCTTACAGGCAGCGTGTGGGGTTTTGGAGGACAGCCAACCAAATGTTGCTGCTGGTGATTGTGAGCGCGTGGACAATAGGCCTGGGCCAATGAGGACAGATGAGCAAAGGTATATAAACCTGTAAGTTCCAACAATAAAAGTCTCCACTTTTACATCTATCTGGAGTCCGTCTCAGCGTTTCATTCCCACAAAATGGTGACCCTGATTTGATGGGGTATTCAACGCGATCAGCGTCCAGCAGGAATCTCAGCTCCGACAGGGTCATCGGCAGGACCGACTGACTCCTCACACGTTCCTGGGCATCACCGTCAAGACGACAAGTGAGGAGCTGAGTAATCATGGGGCAGGGTGCATCAACAGAGCAAGAGGCAATAGTTAAGTTACTGCTCCCAATTCCTTCGAAGAGGAATCAAATATGATGAGACTAATATACACATTTTGCTGAAATGGCTTCGTAACAATGGAGCCCCGTTGGATGGTGCCCTAGTATTCCGACCAAAAACATGGACAGAAACGGGCAATTTAATCTGGGAGGCGGCTTCTTGTGGTGATGCTAATGCTACCTCTATGATGATGACTTGGCGTTTAGTTAAGGACACAATTGCTGCTTGGGATGCCAAAAAGGCTGCAAGCGATTCCAACTCTAACGACGTATCAGGGACAGAACAACCTTTAATTGATCTAACTGAACAGACGCCGTGTGTCACCTGTGCTTGTGCCCCCTAATTTTAGCCCCTCAGAGTCGACACCCAAAAATCCTGCCCGTAACTGGGAGAAGATAAAGCGTGATGCATTAGCAGATGGCCATGCTCTTCCCTCTGCATTCCCAGTTATCGTACGCCAGAATGCACCCAATGAGTGGACTCCTTTTAACTGGGATGTGATAAAGGAGCTGAGGAAAACTGTTACCACGTGGGGACTCACCTCTCCCTACGCTCAATCCCTTTTGGAGAATGTACTGTCAGGCAATACAATTACACCTTTTGACTGTAAACAGCTCGCTACAATGATCCTGACACCTGCACAAAAATTATTACGGCAACAAAAGTGGGGAGTGTTTTGTGAAGCGGCAGCCTTGCAAAACCTCGACCGGCCAAGCACCTCTGCTGCAGAGCTGGCTCTGGCTCGGGGTGCAGGCCGGGCCCGCAGGCGGCGCCGGACCCGCTGCCGCTTGGCAAGAACTACACCATGCAAGTGAACAAAACACTGCAGACTGTCCTCACCCGGCTCTTCCCTGGATATGGCAATGGACTGTGACTCCGTAAAGCACTTCTAATTTTCTTTTGTTCAAACTTAACGTGGGAAACAGAGCAACCTGTATGGATGGACCAATGGCCCATATCAACAGAAAAATTAGCCGCCCTAGAACAGTTGATAGCAGAACAAGAAGAACAAGGACACATTATCCCTTCAACCAGCCTTTGGAACACACCTGTGTTTGTAATCAAAAAGAAATCAGGCAAGTGGAGGCTCATACACGACCTCCGAGCAATCAACAATATTTTGGAAGATATGGGACCACTTCAGCCTGGTCTTCCATCACCGATAATGATACCAAAACAATGGGACATAATTATTCTTGATTTAAAGGACTGTTTTTTTCACTATTCCATTACATCCAAAGGATAGTAAAAGATTTGCATTTTCAACAATCAATAGAAGTCGACCACAGCGCCGTTATCAATGGACTGTGCTGCCACAAGGAATGAAAAACTCTCCAACCATCTGTCGAGCATACGTGGCACTAGCTCTGCAACCTTTTCAACAAAAATATCCGCAATTAATATGTTACCATTACATGGATGACATCCTCATTGCAGGGCAAGATATAGAAACACTCATGGCCAGTATGCATGATCTTAGAGCCTTTTGGCAAAACCGAGGATTGCAAATTGCACCAGAAAAAATCCAAACAATGGCACCCTGGAAATATCTCAGAAATGTTATTTTTGACCATTCTGTCCAACCACAGCAAGTTCAGCTGAACAAAAATGTCAAGACTCTAAATGATGTTCAGCAACTTGTCGGGAACATCAACTGGATACGTACTACAGTAGGAATTTCAAATGAGTTAATGCAACCTTTATTTGAATTATTATAAGGATCTACAGAACTTACAGCACCACAAGAGCTGACAGCCGAAGCGCATAAAGCAATTGAACAACTTATCTCCCAGTGACAAGTTTATCGATACGACCCTAATTTACCATTTAACATATATTTATGTAATCAACCCTCACAACCAATAGCTATTATTGGTCAGTGGGATCAACATCGATCGGACCCTCTTCGAATAATTGAATGGATCTTTTTACCACACCAACCACACAAAACTTTAGTCACTCACATAGACATGTTTGCTCTTTTAATAAAAAAGGGATGAACTCGACTTATGGAACTCAGTGCACAAAGCCCAGCAACAATATATTTGCCAATAACAACAGATTATTTGCAATGGAGCATTCAAAACAGCTTTGAATTACAGGCATCGCTAGAAGATTTTATCGGACAAGTAAACAACCATTTACCCTCTCATAAATTATTTACCTTTTGTCAACAAATCGAGATT
The DNA here is from genome assembly GCF_032191515.1 of Phaenicophaeus curvirostris. NCBI lineage: Eukaryota > Metazoa > Chordata > Aves > Cuculiformes > Cuculidae > Phaenicophaeus > Phaenicophaeus curvirostris. Next base: position 833,658 of record NC_091402.1, on the reverse strand, counting down.
TTTGAAAAACCGTTGTGTCAAGACCAGCCAGTCCAAGGCTTAACTGTCTTTACAGATGGTTCAGGGAAAACAGGCCAGGCAGTGGTTACTTGGTATAGTGATAACACCTGGCATGAAAAAATGACTACAACTGAAGGATGACCACAACTGGCAGAATTGGCAGCTGTCATTTTAGCTTTTGAAACGTGGCAACAGATACCACTTAATGTGGTATCAGATTCTATTTATGTTGTTGGTTTAGTTCGACGAATGGAAAGAGCATATCTGAAACATGTATTATCTGAATCATTGCTTTTGTTGTTAAAACATTTGTGGCTTTTGTTGAGCTGTAGGAAACATGTTTATTGTATTTTACATACTCGCAGTCATACCTCACTGCCAGGATTTGCTGCAGAAGGAAACATGAGAGCAGATAAATTAGCAAATGTAATTGGAATATCCACAACTACACCACTGCCCAATTCAATTGAGCAAGCAAAACTCTCTCATGATTTTTTCCACCAGTCAGCTAAGGCTTTACACAAACAATTTAATTTAACTCATAAAGCAGCAAAACAAATTGTCCAGTCCTGTGCAGATTGTCAACCTTTTCAATCTCACTCTCATTCTGCAACAAACCCTCAAGGTATTCAAGCATGAGAACTATGGCAAACGGATGTGACACATGTAACAATGTTTGGGAGACTGAAATATGTTCACGTCTCCATTGACACATACTCAGCTATGATGTGGGCAACCGCAAATGCAGGCAAAAAAGGTTGCCATGTACAAGCCCATTTTCGTGCTGCCTTTGCAGCTGGATGTTCAAGCTTAAAATACAATTGTATAAAATAAATTGAGTCCTCTTATTGAAAAATGGCATAATTATGGCTTTTTAGAGCAGGACAAAATACACTATTCTAAAAAATAACAAGCATGACAAGCAAGAAGTGAGAGGGAAAAACTGTAACTGGACAACACTTAAAGGAATGCTGACTAAACCATCAGCAAGAGATTTTTTTTTTTTTTTGTCTTAAGTACTGTGGTTTCAACACGTGATACAAAACCCTGCACAGAACAAAAGAAACGAGGAAGACAGCAAGGAAGAGAAGAACTCACCAGGAGAGTAGAGGGGAAAAATAAAAAGAAGGAAAGGTGAAATAATAGCTGAGCATTATTATCCAGGAATTGAATACATTTCCCAACGTTCTCTTGAAGACTCTGATTAAGGCTTTGTTGTATGTTAGATTTATGCTTGAACAGTGCTTATGGTGGGATTTCATGAAGCACATATGCCCTACAGCTCAGTTATCAGCCTACAAGTGCTTTCCTATTTAAACTTATTGAACTAGAGTATAGAGCACAGTAACTTGGGAAGTAAAGTGTCCAGGTGTTTTGTTTAACTTGCATCTGTTGGTGTTCCCTTTCAAGATTTAATTTGGGGGCTGGAAATATTTTAACTATTACCTGATTTGATCTTTAAGATCTATGCAGGCAAGAAGAGAAAGAAGTTCTTCTGTTTTTTTCCCTTTACTGTTCTGGAAGTGATTAGAAATACTGTGTTTATGAAGTGCATGGACATTTCAAAATCAAGGCAGGACAGTATGTTACCATGTAGTTCCAAAAGTATATGCTTATCACACTTCTGTTATTCATCCTCCAAGTTGCAGTCTCAGATCATCTTGTCTAGTTCTCTTGCTTTGGCTTTTTATACCTTGCAGGGACTTAAATCGTGAGCTCAGAAGTGCTGGTTCAACCTGAGGGTGAGGGAGCAGTAAGTCAGTACTGGGAATTGGAAAGGCTACAATTCCTCAAATATTTTGTATACATTTAGTTCATAGCTTCACTCAAAGACATATTCAAAGCCTTGAAGAAATAGGCAAGAGAGACCAGGTCTTCAGTGATGTTTCAGCACCTAATCCTACAGGAATATAATGAGAATGTTGGTCCCTATTTTTAATGTTATGTGTTGAGCTCTAAGTCACTCAGAAAGGTTTTTAACATGGAAAGACATTCTTTGTGTTTTAAGTGCCAGATGTACAGAATTTCTCAGCAGTCTTTTGCTTTTCTCAGCAAAAAAAATACGATATTCATTGAGTATGGCTGTCTGCCCATCTACATATATTTGTTCCTCCTCTAAGTTATAGAAAAATATTATTTACTGTGTTGTTTGTAAAATGTAAGAGCTAACATGCCAGAAGCTTTTCATGCCAGAATTTTCAACAATTTCTTTGTTCAACAGTAGTTTAATCAGAAAATGTATGCCTTATTAAATAGGTTTTTCTTCTTTTCTTTTCCCAATAAAGTCAAATGATAGTGTTCAATTTTCAGTTTATCAGTTCTCGAAGAAAATTTTTGATCATGTTACCTTTTTTTTTTTAAGGCAAGAAGTACCAGCTTCCATTTGATCAGCTTGCTTGTGCTGCTTCCAGAATGATGCAGGAGAAAGGAGACTGTATGTGTGTGAATGACAAAGGAGAACAGAGAACAGCTATAGAGGGAAAAATTTAAAGCCATGTAAATCAACTAGAATTTGTAATAGTACATAAACTGGTAATATGCGCTTTCCCTTGCCATAGATAACAGTTAATTGTTACTATTCTTGCAAGTTCAGAAGTCTGCAATAGAGATATTGCAGATATACAATACCAGCTGTGGAGGTTGTTCCATCTATTTGTCTCTGCCAAACAATACTCCACATCTCTTAAGCCAATTTTGATCATGATATTATCAAAAACATATGAAAATGTTTTGAAATATATTATTTTAAAACTCAGATGGCACAGGAAATTGAAGGATGCTACGTGAAACAAGAAAACTGCATCCGGGCTTCTTCATAAAATATACATTTGAGACGTTATTCAGAGCTTCTAAGAAAAAATGATTACGGAAAGCAAGTCAAGCTTACAGGCCTTTTCTAATACAATTAGTTACACAATATAATTAGAACAGAGATACTAACTTTGATAAGCTGATACTGTATAAACCCAGTTTCTGTTCCCATGTTTGTCACCACCCCCTCAAAAAAAAAAATAAAAATCTGAGCTTCTGTCTCTGCCTGTTCTTCCTCTCTGCCTGGCTGCCAGTAATGGAACTAACCCTCAGGTCAGCACTGGGGCCAGGGTTTTACATTGACAGTTCTAGTTCACCTCTTCAAGTCAGTTTACTGTTGGTTTCCTATTATACTATATATCGATGCTATTTTTATGGCTTCCTTCATTTTACTGGTGCTGTGGTATCTGCACTTTTGCCTAAGCATCGTGAAAGGTCAGGGTTAAACTGAATATTATAAAGAAAAATCAGAGAAAATTCTGTAAATAAACTTTAAAGCACTCAAAGACTGATGTTGCTTAATCACAAGCTTAATCACTACCCACAAGAGCACCAGCTTCTCTGACAGAAAGGATGTTTAATCTTAAGCCTATTCTCAGAATTCATCTTTACCTAAGGAGCTGCTATCAGACTCTTGTATGGTACAACCAAGAGTCCTATATGACTGAAAAGTATCATATCATAGATTAAAAGACTCACAAAGTGCTTTGGTTGGAAGGGACCTTTACAGGTCATCTAGTCCAAGCCCCTGCCGAAGCAGAGACATCTTTATCTAGATCAGGTTGCTCAGAGCCCCATCCAACCTGACCTTGAATATTTCCAAGTATGGGACTTCTACTGCCTCCCTGGGCAACCTGTTCCAGTGTTTCACCACTTTCACTGTAAAAAATTTCAGTCTAAATCTATCCTTCCTTAGTTTAAAACCATTCCCCCTCCTTGTCCTATCACTTCACCCCCTGATAAAGAGCCCGTCCCCATCTTTCCTCCTGTAAGCCCTCTTTAAGTACTTGAAGGCTGCTATAAGGTGTCCCCAGAGCCTTCTCTTCTCCAGGCTGTAATGTGAAACATCAGTATCAATTCCTGTAAAAACAAACAGGCAGTTTACAAAAACACTCACCCAAGATTTGCAGTGTTTCTAGATCAGAAGAGTTTCAGATTTCCTGGACGAACCTCAGAAACACAATTCTGTGTTTCTACATCACTGGACTTCTTGATTTAATCCACTTTAGCAGAGACCTTTACGAAGCAGTAGACAGTTATTAAAGTAATCGGGTCCAGAGAACGGTCCCAGTTTTGAGAGTGTCCAAATCCCCCAAATCACCATCTCCCTCTGCAGGAGCTACAGCCACACTAAAGGACCAAATCCTTATTTATATGCAATAAGACATTTTAAAGGTCTGGACACAGTGAAAACTACTTGATCAATTAAGATTTAAAATTAAGCAGTTACTAGGTCTCTGAAATTGTCACAAAATTGCATGTTAATTTTTAAAACTAGTGTTAAAAAAGATCAGTCATCATGTAGTGGACATGACAGAAGCTATTTAAGTTAGCTTTTCTTTTTATTTATAACAGATGTAGAAACCACTCTGGACATTACAAAGAAGTTAATCTTCTTCTATTAAATGTTAAATGTGTAGTTAGAATTTATGTCAAAATATGCTGTGGTGTTCTATTTTGAAACACAAGCTAAATTTACTCTGATTTGAGCTAACGCACATGCCTGAAAATCCTTTGAATACAAAAAAGTGTAGAACTTGGTTTAAGACATTCCCTCAGATTGGTTACAGGTTTCATTGGTTTATTTTTTCCATTTGTTTTAATTGTTACTATTTGCCTATTATTGCTGCAGATATTGACTTAGAAGTCCCAGAGAGTAAAATTATTTGGTTATTGCAGACTTCCTTCTGACTGTTAACACACACTGTTATGTAACTTTTACTGATTAGTGAGACAGTAATAACTCTGTCTACTAAAAGGGCATGGGGAGCTTGAATTCATCTACCAAGTGTCACAAGAACCCATATCATTTTTACTCAGATTGTGATCTATGTCATTTAATCTTACCACGGTTTCATCTACCCCTCCAAGTTATATTAGAATCCTACCGATGATCAGGAAAAGGAAAAATAAACCAACCCACAATACAATACCTGAGACAATGGGCTAACTCTGCAAATGAACCTGGACTACCAGTTGACCTTCATTATTACGGCCACATTCACTTTGGTCTTCCTCCCATCCAGATTATTCTCATGGCTTGTTTAAGCTCAGGGGTTTGAGTTGTGCTGAAGGTGAAGGTCATACCTAGCCTTGTCCTTTGCTGTCCTGACTTGATGACTAGTTTTCCTAGAGGAACTTCAGCCCTATCTTGTAGTCATGTCCTGAGCCCCGACTCCTGCTGCTCCTGACTGGTATCACTTGGTGGGCACTGGATTTATTGCATTACCTCACATGTGAGGGACTGTCAGTGGACCCTAAGAGTGACTCACCTGTGTCCCCTGGTGTTTTGGGATTGTGTCCTGCTTGCTGGGGTGACTGCCCTGCTGTGTCACCCTTGGGTCCCAGCTCATCCTCTCTCTCAGAATAAGCCTGCTCTTGCTGACACTGGGTATCTTTCCACCCAGCAAAACCTTCAGCTTTGACCTAGGAACTGAGCACTTAAGGACAGAGTTTACCAAAAGCAGCATGTTCAGTTAGAAGCTCTCCTATGCAGACCATAGGGAATGATTAGGAAAAGAGTCACACAGAAGAATATAGGACTGCCTGTAGAAGTTCAGATTTAGCTTGACTAGATCTTCTGCAAGAGAAAGAGGCTTATTGGAACACAGCAGAGATTGATCCAAGCACACCCCTTTTTCTCAATGACAAGTAATAGAGATGTTCAGAAAAGCATAAAGAAATGGCACAAAAGGATTATTCCTTGTATACATTTCTGCGTGTAATAGATACAGGGACCTACAAGGCAAAGTGACACCAAGTTGCTGCATTTCATAGCCCACAGTGGACATAACCTCTGTAATCTTTTTAATCCATTTAGATGTTTGACCTCTACAATAACCCGTGTTAATGAGTTCTTCTGTTACGTGATGTGCATCCTTCCATTGTGAGCCTGCTGCTTGGATGCTGTCTGCTTCTTGCTGCAGAGAATCAGAAACCAAATCTCAAGAAAAAACAGGAGAAAACGTGAGACAAGAGGAAAGAGGAGCAAAAAGCATGGGTGACAATTCCCAAGCTGCAAGATAGACAAACAGCATTACATATGTCCTCCTGCCCTTCTTATGATTGATATAATCAGGCTCTGTGTTCTAGAAAACATACTGCATGCAGCTTGAGAGCCTAAGTAAGACAAATCTCTGGGGAAGAGTGGGCCAAAGTGACTTGTTTTTTCTTTCCAGCAGTATCCAAGTGACAGAGTTCAAATCTGTATGTGCTTTATTTGTGTGCGAGGTAAACACACAAGCCAGTAAGGGTTCCTGGGGGCAGTCAGCATAAATGCAAGGCACGCCTTCCCATGGCGCATGCTTTTTTTGTAAGAGCAGTAAAACAACAAACAAAGCTGAAAGAAATAACAAGAAATAAAATACTTTGTGTTCTAATCCATCTTGAATGTTTATCTAGTAAATATATAGTTAAAGTGCCTGAACCATCCAGATTTATTAAATTTTTAAAACATCATCTGTGCAGACCATGTTCCAGGGCAAACAGGTTTTATTATAATACATGACACGTCGCCTGCCTGGCTGCACAGCAGAGCTTTCAAATGGGGCTTTGCAGGCCTTTTTTTCCTGGGAGGAATAGCCCACTTGTCTTGCCGGGGCAGCGGACCTCACATCATGAAACAAACAGGAGCTCCTGTCCCTCGTGCAAGGCCTTACTATTTATTTCTTTGGATGTTTGGTCACTCTGGAAAACATTCACTCTGTTGAAAAAAATTCCCTGTCTGTCCATTTTCTGTTCACAATCAACACATCACTGGCTCTTTTATCTATTTAAACAGCAGCAGGTGGCATTTTGGCAATTTGGCTGTCAGTCCATGCTCACCTGTTGGAAAGTGCTTGTAGTTTTACTTTAAGTGAGACAGATGAAAATTACTGTCAAACAGAAATTAAACATTCTGAACTACTTGAGTAATCAGGTTGTTTAGTGAAGTCAGGAGTCATCCAAAGGGCATAAACAATGTATTTTTTTAATCTAAACCGTATGATTTTTCCCTCTCATCTGAAGAATAGTCTTACTGATACCAAATGCCATTTAGCATGCAAGTAATGGAAATAGAAAGCACATATTCTAGGCATTTTACTTTTACTTTTACAATGTACCTTTGAATATTATCTAGTTGACCAGAAGACTTGAAAAAGCAGACTGTTGTCAGAAAGTGCTTTACTAAATTCTATTTGGTACAAATGATTAGAAAAGTATTTGAAGACATACTTCTTCCCACTTACACCAAAATTCTTTAGTTAAACGCTTAAATCAAAATTACATTTGTCTTTATTTTCAATACTTTTAAAAACATTGCTGTTTCTCTGACAAAATGGAAAATACAGCCTTCATAATAACCTTGTGAATTGCTTACTCAGAGTCCTAATGGTGTGTATGTTCTTCATTTTTATAGGCTGAATTCCTGCTTTAGCTCTGTGTTGCTGTGACATTCAGTACAGGCAGGTCTGCCACGGATCTTTTAAATTATTTCAAGTTTGCAAGGAATAAGAATGTCTTGGATAAATGTTCTGCTGGTATTTAACCTTAAAGGCTATGTTTCTGAGGAAACACCAGTATCCTCCCTTAATATGCACTGCTCTTTTTAGTGGCGTAACAAAGAAACTGAAGATAAAACAATAGACAAAATCTGCAGTTTTTATGTGACTTCTCTTCCTTGTCTCTGATTTCACCCACACAAGTCTGTCATAAGCATTATTTTTTTCTTTTAATGAGGCCAAACAGTACTCAGTTTTTTCCTACTGACTTTCAAAAGAAAGCGTATTGTTGCTTCATTTTATATTATTACTTATGTAAATCTTAGTGTAGCCAAAAAAATATACATGAAAATTTATAGCTTCTGGGTAAACCAGTTTTGCAAAATTCTACTTGGCACTTTCTTTAGCCAGTAGTATTTTCTGATAGGAAAACAAAAATAACTTAATGCATTTCATTGCTGCAATCTCCAGATCCAATGATAGGCCGGATAGATTTTAATTTATTCATTTCTCTACTAGATTAAAAAACAATGCATCACCTTGAAATGCTAGAAGTCATGCACTAAAATAAAGATCAAAAATATCATAACTCAAATCATCTGAAGATCAGTCATGAGCCATCTGAACTTCCTGACTGAAACTGTGGTATTTCTGCGGGAGCTAGTTTAATGTAACCCTAAATCTGTCCTTCTTCTGATCGAGTCCTACCTTAATGGTTTCATTAAAGCTGAGAGTCCACTTAGATGCAAAATTTAGCAACCCTTTGGAAATAATTCTCCATTCAGCTTTACAATCTTTCTGAAAATAAGCCTTCAAATTCGTCAGCCTCTGCAGGACAAAATCCTGTATCGTAACCCTGACCTGCGTCAGACTGCAGAGGCATCAGGAAGCATCCATTTTCATTCAGTTCAGGCACACACCTCTGGGGAGACCTTTATTTGCAGTGCTTCAGACCTTCACGCTACTTTAGTCTTGATCATTCCAAAAACCACTTCCCAGAAGGTCCAAGGCATCAGAGTAACTTTCTAACCCCGGCAGAAGTCTACGCCCAGAGAGAACTAGAGTCTCCTAAATGTTAATGCTGACATCTAGCTGTGGTAGAAGCAGGCATTCCAGGAATCCTATACATGGAAGCTACAGGCTCTTGATTACTTTGACCAACCCTAGCATACTTACATATTAATGCGGTAATTAGTATGGTAAAATGTTTACAGGCACTGCTCACCCAGTAGCAAAAGAAGCTGCTGGGGCTCTTTGCCCAGTGGACTTCTGAGCATCTCATGCTCAGGAGATGATAGGTTTCTGCTACAAGCCCTGGCTAAATTTCTACATGCAGGACCAGTACTCTGCCCTGGTGTATTTTTCTAGTATTCCTGGATGACCAAAACTAGGTTAACATTTTAAAAGAGCAAAGGATTTTTTTCATGCTGACACATGAAAGTTTAAGGTACTTTCTGGAGCTGAAGAGCAGGCAAAGCTGCCACGGAGATAGAGGCTTGCTCTCGCATGACAGGCATGGAAGCAACACCATTAATTCCTTAGGTTCAATCAGTATTTGCACCAGTTGTTGAATGTAATTCTTAGAAGATGCTAAAAAAAACTACAAATACAGGTAGCAATGAGATTCTGGATAAATAATCTGTACCTGCATAACAATACTCTCACTACCACCACACTAGATAATGTTCAGCGACATTAATTTCTATTCTAGGTTTGGAAATCCATGACTGGTTCCCAAAAGAAATTTGTCTCACGATTAAGGAAAAATTGTGATCACTTGCAAGCCTTAACAACTGTGGAAACTAAACACAACCATGGAAGGGAAGATTTCTGCTTAGACCAGTGCTGTGCAAAGAAAAACCCCTGAGTGAGCCGACCTTCAGTAGTTCCCTTTTATTATTAAATAATTGAAGAATGGTACAGATGAGAGAAGAGATCCACAGCTTTGATTTGTGGTTTATCAATGTCATTTTTTTAATTGGTATATTACATCATTTTGAAGCCTGAAAATAGGAATACAATTTTGGGAATGAGAAAGCCAAAGAGTAGATAATTTCAAGAATAATCCCTGCCGAACAAATGTTTTTCAGTAGTTATTGTATTTTTATGTCTCCTCAGCTGAGATCATCTAAGATAGGCAAAATGATGCCGTCTCTGTTTCTAGTAGCCTGAGAGTGCTGATGTTTAAACTGCAGCCCTCTAACCCTCTGAGATCAGGTCATTTAGCAGAGATATTTATCTCCAGTCAGAAGCATCAAGCCCTTTATTTCTCCAAAGTTTCATTGAAGAGATATATTGAATTTCAGCACACTTCAGTAAGAGCTGAAGAAACACCCTCCCTAGAAGCACGGCTGCTCCCCAGCTTTGTAGGCTGAGCTGCCCGGCTCTGGTGCTCCCCCCGGGCTCAAACTATCAGCTGCCATCTCAGTCTCCCATTGTTATTATTTTAATTAATCAGCATCCCAGGGAAAAGCCTAACAAAACACCACTAAAATCAGATCTCCCAAACCGGCTGGAGTTCTCCTAATTCTTCCCTTTTCCCTTCATGTTTGACCTTTTTCTTTAAGAACATACGGAAAGTAACAGTAAAAGGATGGAGTCCTTGTATGTTTTAGAAGACACCTGGGCCCATCAAAATAAATTTTCTCATGTTTTATTATACTCTTCTAACAGAAGACCAAATTAATCTTTGTTAGTTCAATATAAATTTTATGTCTGAATGTCCAAAAATATTTGCAAAGTGTCAGAAAAATGGAGATTATTATTAAAGATTATGGGGCTATTTGGTTAACTGCTTTTTATCACCTGTAAAAGATGTCATGCATACCTTCTGAATCTCCCAGTTTTAGAAAATAAGGTGGTTACAGCTGCTTGGATGCCAGATTAGAGAGGGACTGGGAATTGAAACACAGAGAAGCAGCCCACATTTTGCATTGAACGCTATTCATAATTATTTCTATTTTCAACTGTCACTGACGGTTGAGGAATCAGTGTAGGATTCGCTTGCAGGAGTTAGTTGGGCCCAAATCATACGTGACCACACAGGATCAGAAAAGAACAAGTTTTTGTCTCTTTTCCCAGTCATCAAACCCAGAGTAAGGGTTGAAAAAATTGTTTCCCTTATGTTGTTAATAAATCCAAACTTATGAGATGCAATAATAAATACTACTGACCTCACTCTAAGGACAGAAATCATATAGAAATGTAGAGTGAAGGTAGAAATAAATTCTGTGCTGAAAGAATTTAAATATACGTTGGAAAGCAAAAGCAAGAGATTTACTCTTGAGTAGAACCTGTGGGTTCCCCAGCCCAGGAGAGATGTTGCTGCCGGACTGGAGGGAGTGCAGCAGAGGAAAGGCCACCAACATGGGCAGGGAACTGGGGCCCGTGGCACACCAGGAGAGGTTGTGGGAGCTGGGCTTCCCTTGCCTTCAGTAAATAAGACAGGCTAAACAGGGAAGCTGGTGGGCTCTTCCATTATCTTGTGGGTAGTTGCAGTCAACACCCAGCCAGACTCTTCTCAGAGCTGCCCAGCCAAGGCAGGAGGCAGCAGACACCAGCTGCAGGAAAGGAGATGCCATCTGCACAGAGGAAGAAAACAATCTTCAGATTATTTGATCAGGGAGATCAGACAGGAGAATGAGCTGCCCAGAAAGGCTGTGGGGTCTCCAGCCTGGAGATGATCAGAACTTGAATAATCAAAGCACTCAGCAAACCAATCAAATTGTGAAAGGAGCAGGGGCAGGACCTGCAGAGATCGTAGCCAACTTAAATTACTCTGTGGCTCTCTGTACAGAAGTAGTATATACTACATTCTTCTGGGATAGTTGGAAAATATCCAGAAGCTGTTTGGGAAAATATACCAAAAGCCATTACTAATACAAAGTGGAGTGGTGCCAACAAGAGAGACGATTTATATTTGTATCGGTAGTGTTTTGGGAGCCAAGGTTCATGATGGACCACAGCTCCTGCTTAAACTCCTGTGTCCATCCTATAGAATCACCTGAAATTTTCTTTACCAGGTCTCTAATGCAGCTGGTTCTGCAAAGGAAAATTCAGGCACAAACTTCTGTTGCACTTCCACCTGAAAAGATCAAGATTGTGCATTTTTTAGGTCCTTGGAGACAGCCTTAATTAGTCTGATCTTCTGCAGGAACTTTTAATTAAAGTAAAATGAGCAACAGCAGCATCTTAGCTTGCTGTTTGATATTTTGATATAGTTTCAAGCAGATACAAAACTCAGTCCACAAACTTATCCTCACAGTCAGCACAATCTGCTTGCAAATCTTGAGGTTTGCTGAACTGTTTCCACTTCAGGTGAAAAAAAAATCAATTTACAAAACAAAACGCCACTAAACAAAACTATGCTAAACTTAGGGTCTGTTCACAGAGTGGAACTAAACTCTACTTTACATATCCCAAAGCTAGCTCTAAATGTTGAGGAGTTTTTAGATCAAAATGGGCACGGATATTTAGACGTGCACAACCCAGCTTTTGCACCTGAATAAAGCTAGCCTTGCAAAAGAATTAGTTACTGTAGAGGACACGTTTTCTTTAAGGTTTCTCTCTGTATCATTAGAAAGTTGCTCTGTCTTGTACTTCTCTCATTTCTCGGGAAGCTTCCCTCAGCAGTCCCTGACTTGTTCCTTTGTAGACCAGAGTGCTCACAGAGCCGTTTCTCATGGGAAAGCATAATAATGTATGTAAACAATGATTGTTTACTGCTAAAGGAGAACTGACGAATCAGCTTGTAACACCATGGCTGCCTCTGCTAAAGAGAAGTATAAATGTATTGTGAACTCGGAATAAAACGGCTTCACTAGATCATATTGGTTGTGTGATGTCTGTATCCTCTGCAAAACACTGCACTGCTTACTCTTTGCCACCTCAGCCACTCCTTACACGTAGGGTGATCTTAAGGCAGTCACATGGATTATGGAGTTTGTGGCTGCTTTATATTAACACCACGGACAGGTGGAGTAGGCATATTTACCCAGTACATCACTACCATCCTACTCTCTCTGGGTTGGCTCACACAAGGCGCTGTATTCACAGAAGAAATAATTCTTCTGTTTCAGTGCCACTGGCAACCAGAAACCCTCTGCCCATCTGCCCCAAACCTCTGTGGCCACATAGCTAATGCAGGTGAAATAAAACAGGCACAGGCATGGGCTGCAGGGTAAACGGTGAGTCCAGCCCCTGCATGGTTCTGCCTCAATCCAGTTGGTGTCTTCCCACAGTGCAGCTTAGGGGAGGGAGGCTTTTTCCCTATGGGAAGCATGGGTGAGGCCACCTTGTTTGGGAGGAAAGAGCTATTTGAATGCATGGTGTGTGTGAGGAGGGGCACCACATCCTCTCTCTGGCTGGTTTGCTGGTTTTGCCACTGCTGCATGAGACACCCAGGCAAACCCCTGGGCACCAGCACAAGGAGGATTAAACTCCTCCCTTTGGGCTGTGAGTACTGCATCCTGCACTCTGTAGTGCAAGGAGATGCCAGAAAAGGTGGATCCTCCCAAATCCAAGCTCACAGAATATCACAATCAGTCACTGCACAGATCTTGCCACAGAGTTTTGCTTGCTGGTATCAGTGTCCTCACTTCCCTCTCAGTCTCTTCAGCGTAAACAAATCCTACAGAAACCAGAGCTTTCCTACAGACTCCACTTCTAATGCGCCTTTACACACCCACTGCAAACAGTGGAGTTACTCCAGACTCACGCACATATATCCTGGATTGCTGCCTGCTCCCAGCCGAGTTGCTCAAGTGAAGTCTCAGTGAGGTGTAAGGATTTTTTAAAGCACCTCCTGGACTGCATCAGCGATGAAGTTGTGTTTATAGGCTCGGTAGCCAAAGCCTGGGTTTGGGGAAAATGGGAATGAATAGGGAACGCATGCTTGGTGAAAGGGGGGGGTGGATTTCAAGGGTCACAGGCTGCAGAAAAGGGAACTCTCCCTGTGGACACCACACCATGAAGTCTGCTCAACCTCTGACTGGTAGAAACAAGGAAAAAGAAAAACATTCTCAATCTATCTCAGAAACTGCATATTTTTCTGCCTAGGCTGGAACGGCTCCTGACTTTGTCTCCTTGCCTATTTTAATTAATCCAGTTCAGATCGTCATTATTGGGAATGCAGTGTAGGAGAGGCACACAGACAAGAAGTCAGGCTGAAAGCACGGTAGAAATTTTTGGATTAATTGTATTTTTTCCACTGGAAAATACTGATTTTTTTCAAAGCTGACATTACTTTTAGAGAAGGTCGCTTTTGATTAATTTATTGACTCATAAAAAAATTGGAAGGAGTTCTGAAGTTGTCAAAACAAAGTGTTTTGATGTTCTCAAAGAAGAAAAAAATAATCTATTTTCCAGTTCAACTGACCTCTTGTTTGGAAATTGAAGCTAATTATCATGAAACTTTTCAAAAAGATGAATACTTTGAAATCAGATTTGGAAAGGAGACTAATCTCATGAGCATTGTTAGACTCTCACTTTCCAAGACAAGTTCCGGTGGAATCCTTTATGAAATCTCAGATGTTGGCACTTCCCTCACCTTGACTCAGGATGACACAGGAGAAAACCACCTTGTCCTGCTAGCTGGCATCATCTCTCAGCCAAGGAGGCAAAAGCTTTTCCTCTTTCCAGGTTCACAGCAAATGGACCAGAGCAGTAGAACCAGCATGACAGCAGCTGGCAGTGATAGACAAACAGCTCTGGGGGAACGTGGGACACAAGTTCCCAAAAAGATGGGTTTTCAGACAATCCTTTTGCTGTTGACCCCATCCTGAGCAGACCCTGTTCTGTAGAAGGGAAGGAGACCTCCATGCTCTGTCACACACAGTGAGGCTGCTCTTAACTAGGGGCCAACTGCAGCGGTTGGTCCAGGGATCTGCAGAGCTGCAGTCAGCTCCGAGCTTCCACAATTCAGAATGTAAAATACTTGTTTGAAGACCGGGTACCAAGGGCTCACTGGCACCTTTCGGATAAGAGATGCTCCTCGATGCTGCTGGCCCTTCGGTTCCTGCCTGTGGGTGACTGGTGCGCAGCAGGACAACAGCATCACTTGTTACATCTTCTTTCTTGGGCAGATGATTAACCTGAAGTGTAAAGGTGGTGTGAAAGTGTCTCTAGCTGAACAACTCATCTGAAAACTTGAGCTGCTCTTGTCAAGGCTGCAGAGATCCAGCCTTCTCCCCTCAGTCCCCAGCCCCAGCTGATAGCCAGAAGCCAGGCAACCCTCACAGGCTGAGGATCTGTGCTCAGCCTGGCTCGGCCGTGTTGACAGAGAATGGTCCACACTCTTCTTCTGGCATGGAACAGCTCCAGGCGAGCAGCAGAATGGATAGGAGCTGCCAGCCTCCCTGCTCTGTTCCAGACTGAAGAGAGCTGCTGAGCACACGTGGCCTCTGGGCTTTGTAATCTCTAGCCACAAAGCTCTCCTCTATATTGCATTTGTGCTTATTGGAAGCGATTACATTTTCCTGGAAGGCTTTGGCCCCTGGATGCTACCTGCAATGGCAACGCTCCTTCCCCAAACGGCTGCTGGCGGGAGGATTGGCAGAGTGACAGCCAGCAGGAGCTGGGAGCTCTCTGCCTTCGTGTCCTTGGAAGCAGCTGTGGAAGCTCCTGGCTCACAGGAAGGTCAGATGGGTGGAACGGTGCTCCAGGGCAGAAGAAGTGTTTCACTCCCAAGAGAAAGCATGCTGGGGATGAGTGCAGAGGGCGAGGAGGAAGAACGGTGCAGATGGTCTGCACTGGCTGTCTCGCCAGCCTGAGCCAAAAACCAGGATGGAGAATGTGACACCGTATTGCATCAGACATTTATGCAAAATTAGTGCTGTAGGACCAGCCAAGGTTCAGGGGTTTGAAGGCTTACTCAGAGCCAGGAAGGCTTCTCTGGACTTGCTTGGGACGTAGGTGGGTGAGCTATGGGACAGATCTCTAGCGCTTCATGCCGAACAGACTCACTGCTTGGCTTCGTGACCTGCAAAATCGCTGCAGCCCTTCTCAGGGAGTGAGTCTTGTCCCTCTCCAGCCCCACAGAAATCCCAGGAATGTCTCAGAATTCAGGCAAGTTCAGCTACCTGGCTAAACCATCTCATTAGCTTTATAGAGCCCAGGAACAGAAGAGAAACTCAACCCTTCTCTTTGTTTCATGGACCAGGGCCCCTGAGAAGTGTTATAGGAGAAATGACCCAGGGTGCTAGCAGCAGCTATGTACACATCTGTGAGGGGAATGGCTCGAGGCTGGAAAGAAGTTATTATTCTGGATGTTAGGACATGGATCTGACAAGCTTGAAGAAGTGAAGGTTACTTGTTGCGCAAAAGCTTGTTGCTCTGTCACTTCTATTGTTATCCCTCTGACATCTGGGTGTTTCTCTGCACCTATTTATAAGGAACACAATGAAGGTATGCATACGTCTAGCTGCCAGCATCTGAAATTGGAGATCAGAGAGTGAGCAGAGTTCACAAGTCATAACCAGTCAGCTGGGGTGTCGCAGAGGTTCTGTGATGGGGCTATTTCTGTTTAATCTCTTTATCAATATTAAAGACTATGGAGAGCTCCCTCAGTCCATTTGCAGGTGACATCAAGTTGGGCAGGACTATCAATCTGCTCAAGGAAAAGATGACTCTGAAGGGACTTCGGTGTGGTTGGACTCATGCGCTGAGGGCTACAGGATGGGGACCAACGCATATCAGCACTGGGTCCTGCACTCAGGTAACAACAACCCCATAAAGAAATGCAGGCTCATTACAAAAATGAACTTCAAAAGCTTTATTATTGACACCAAACAATATTACATTACATTACTTATTCCTAGATTAACATGTTTCTAAAACTACGTCAATCAATTCCAAAGATTCCTGCTGTTTCTAGTCGGGCCCCAACTAACGTCCATCCCCTCAGCCGGCAGCCGGGGTGTTTGGTGGGCAGAAGCAGGTTGGGCAGTGGTGGGAGATTGGAGCTGGGTGGTGCGGTGGTGTTGGCCGGGGAGTGGCACCAGGTGCTGGTGGTCCATCCCTCGCCAGCTCTGGAGGGCAGGATGGAATCCAGTCATTCCTGGGCGCCTGCCCAGCATCGGGATTGGGCCACCAATCTGGTCGTGGAGGGGGCCCAATGAAGAGTGGGGCAGGAGGTGAGTGGTGCTGAGGTGGAGGTGAAGGACGAGCTGGAGCTGCCTCCTGGACTCCATCAGGGCTGTGGCTGTGGTGCCGTCTGGCTGGGGCTGGACCAGCACTGGTGCTTGGGGCATCGGGGTCAGCCCATGGATTGGTTGCTCTGAGGTTGGAGGCTGCGCAGTTCTGGGGTCCATTCTCCTCCTCTGCACCTCCTGCCACTGCCAGAGCATCACCTCATCTCTTCTTTGTGCATTTGCCCCCCTGCCTTGGGCTCCGTGGGGCTGCAGCTCGCTCTCGTTCCCCAGGGCTTTCCCTACACATCCTGAGGAGGCTGGGCTGATCTCTGTGGAAGAAGGGGCTATAGAAGAAGTGCAGCTGCAGAAAAGAAAGGAGAAGAGTCAGTGCCATCATTCCTGGAAAGGGCAAAACCAAGACTCCCTAGTCAAGCATTTGCATCAAGAAAGACATGCCTGGCTGTGACAAAGGGCTCCCTGGGGCTTGGATACCTCCAGGTTTGGCTGAATAAAATGTTTGAATTGAGCTTCTTTAAGGAATGATCCACAACATTGTTCTCAGCATTTGGGAGCACAGAACTTAGGGTTTTTGAAAGACCCCCAAATACCACTGGTTTTCAGCCCCGTCAATGTGCAATCATCATGTTGGGAATAACATGATGCTGAGGTGTGTCTTGCCATCCTTCAGCAGATGCCACAAGGAGAATGGTACAACCAGATGCAGAGTGAGTACGAAAAGAGCCAGAAGCGATGGGACCGTGATGGTGTTTCACATCCCTAACCAAATCCCTCTGGTCAGCACTTCTGCATCGGCAAATTCCTGCATGGAGAATTCCTGACAATGACCCTGAGACCAAATTGGTCCATGTGCTCCCATCCCCATCCTCACTGGCTGCCTGGGAAAGGTCTATTTAATCGGAATGGGGCCCTCACCCCATCGACTTTCCTGAGGATTCTTTCGAGTGAGAGCGTTTGCTTGTCCCTGTCCAGTTCTCTTCTGTGATCCCAAAGTCTGTTGTAATCTGACAGTCAGCGCTACAAACAAGCAGCCAAACCCCTCTTCCCTCAGAGATGGGAAACTGCAGTCACAGATGACGCCGGCACCAGGAGAAGCCTTCGGGTCTGGGATAGGATTAAACACAGAGGACTTGCGAGCATCTGATTTCCACAAAATGACCCCATCCTCCTGATCTGGGTCACTTAAGGGAACTTTGTTCTGGCAGC
Source organism: Phaenicophaeus curvirostris (assembly GCF_032191515.1). NCBI lineage: Eukaryota > Metazoa > Chordata > Aves > Cuculiformes > Cuculidae > Phaenicophaeus > Phaenicophaeus curvirostris. The sequence goes on along the minus strand of NC_091402.1, from coordinate 815,795 downwards.
CAATAGAGAAAATGGCAGCGTGACCACAAACCCATCCAGGCTGGGGGGAGGGACTCCAGCTCCCAACATGCCTTGAGGGAGGAAACCAGCTCCCAGCATTCTTTGGGGAGAATTTCTGAATCTGTTATCATGCTTTGGGGTGAGTGTCTGAATCTGTCACTGTGCTTTGGGGAGAGGGTCTCAAGCTGTCACCGTGCTTTGGGGAGCCAGCGTGGTGGAGGGGGAGCCGGGCCCAGGGGGGAGCGGGCCCTGAGCCCAGGGGAGCAGCTTCTACGGGCAGGGGCACAGCAGGGACCGACCTGCGGTGCTTGAGGGGTCTGTGCTTCCCAGGGCATCCTGCAAGGACTGGGGGGAACAGGCTTTCCCAGGGCACAAAGGTGCTTTTCCGAGGCCCTGCCAGGAAGGAAAGAGCCCGCTCTACAGTTTCCCCTGTCTGTAGAGCGAACCCGAGCCCTCGTTGCCCCCAGGGATGGCCCCATGGGGCTCAGGGAGGGCTGAGGGGCAGGGGGGCGTCACTGTCGCGGTGTGCAGTGCTGCCCCATGGGGCACAGACGTGTCCTTGCCCAGCTGTGGGGCCGGAGCCCCGATGATAGCCCTGGTCTGGCAGCACTGCATGGCATTGCCCCCAGGCCGTCCTAGCAGCGTGATCCCCTCGGCAAGGGGCAGGGGAGGCTGTGCCAGGGTGTCCATTGTCTCCTCAAGCACAAGACTTGGTCCTGTGCACATGATGGGGTGCAACTGGGTCTGTGTGTCTGTTTATCAAAGGTGTAAATGCTCCTGTATAGTATTCTCCTTCAGCTTATTCTGGCTGTGGGCTTGTTCCATGCAGAGGCCTCTCCAGCGGGCAAGGAGGTGGCAGGACTTTTTATTATAAACATTTTTTTTTTCCCTGTGGCCTTATAATGCAGTGCAGAGGATCTGTAGCAAATAAAGACCTGGCTGCACTCAGCCTCCTGTGTTCTCTGTGCGGCTCAGGATGGGCAGGACCCACTGTCTCCCACCACCAGGCTGAGTCCTGTCTCCAGGTTGTGTCCCCTCTGCTCCTGAGCAAGGAGAATATGACAGGCTTGCCTGGGGTGGTGGTGGAGGGCATTGTGTGACAAACTCGCCAGCTGAAGAAGGAGATGTTTGTGATGGGCAGCCTTCTAGGAGCTCATGCCAGGCAGCTGGGGTTAGGCTTGGCATTTTGGAATGATGTAATTTGTTAATTCAATTACATGAAAGCTAGGTCCCTTGCAGCGATGGCTGGGAGAACTCATCCACAAGTTGACACACTGTGTGGGCTTCCCAATTGCCTCTCCAAATGCTCGCTGTGAAAAAGAAAATGCCCCCTTCCCAGTGACTGCAGATCTGGTTGATGATAAGAAAACACTTGGTGATGTATCTTTCTTAATCACCATACAGAGTATTTGAGGGGTTGGGCTTTTATGATGCTTTTGTCTAAAACCTCCTTTATTTCACAGAGTTTTCTTTGCTGTGTCCTACTCCCAGTCACTTGTTCCTGGAGAGGCTCCTGTGTCATCAGGTGGTTCATCGTTGGACACCTCTTCTACAAGGTTAGAGGGGACGAATCCTCTGGTGCCGTCTGTCAGCTCTCCCACATACCAACCACCTTCATCCACATCTCCAAAGATGTAAACACATTGTCCAGCAACAAGAGGAAGCTCCAGTTCCGGCTGCTCATTTGGACCATTGAAAGGATCATAGCTGTATCGAGCTATGAATGCTCGAAGCTTTGCTGGCTGTTTTCTCATAGCCTCCAGGAGGATGGACTCCGTGTCTGCTGCCAGGGTATCCTGGGGCAGCCTGGAAGTTAAGTGGTTGGATCTTTCCAGCTGTTCCAGTTCCGGAAAGAGCTGCTGCCATTGTTCATTAGGCTTCAGAAAGCCATCATTCAGTTCACTCAGCTGGGCTTGAACCACCAGCAGGGTTCCTTTCTGTTCCCTGCTTTCTTCTGTCTGAGCCCTCTGCAAACACGCGCCTTCTGATTTCCTCTGGAGTGATAACTTTGTGTCCTCATGCTCCTTCTCCAGTTGTTGATTCTTTCAAGTCCTGCTCTGCCTCTTCCAGCACCCCTGCCACCTGCATGAGTTTCATTTTCAGGTCAGCATTTTCAGCAAGAACCTCATCTATCAAATCCATCTGGCTACGGAGATGAGCATTTTCTTCAGCCAGGTGGGTGTTTGCAATTTTCATCTCCATGAGCTGCATCTTCAACACCACATGCATTTGGCAGTAGGTGCTGCCATAGGCGTCCTCTTCACCTGCAGCCACTTGGGCCCAAAGCTCCTGAGGAACCTCCTTTGTGAAATCGCCCTGGTTGTCCTGTGAAGCTCCAGTTGCTTCTGCTCCTACAAGCTAAGGGCAAATATTCTCTTAGATCTCAAGGCCAAGGCTCACCCTGCATCGTTCCTGCAAAGGATCAGGGGCAGAAGGCCAAGGAATCGTAGAACCACAGATTCATAGAACAGTTTGGGTTGGAAGGGACCTTAAATACCATCTAGTTCCAGCCCCTGTGCGATGGGTATGGACAGAATCACCTCCCGTGAACACACTTCTTTTGATGCAGGCCAGGACACGGTTGGCTTTCTGGCCTGCAAGCACACATTGTCAGCTCACAGAATCATAGAATCAGAGAATCACCAGATTGGAAGAGGCCCACCAGATCATCTAGTCCAACCATTCATATCAAACACTAAACCATGTCCCTCAGCACCTCGTCCACCCGTCCCTTAAACCCCTCCAGGGAAGGTGACTCAACCACCTCCCTGGGCAGCCTGTTCCAGTGCCCAATGACCCTTTCTGTGAAAAAAATTTTCCTAATGTCCAGCCTAAACCTCCCCTGGTGGAGCTTAAGGCCATTCCCTCTTTTCCTGTCCCCTGTCACCTGGGAGAAGAGCCCAGCTCCCTCCTCTCTACAACCTCCTTTCAGGCAGTTGCAGAGAGCAATGAGGTCTCCCCTCAGCCTCCTCTTCTCCAGGCTAAACACCCCCAGCTCTCTCAGCCGCTCCTCATAACGCCTGTTCTCCAGCCCCTTCACCAGCCTCGTTGCTCTTCTCTGGACTCGCTCCAGAGCCTCAACATCCTTCTTGTGGTGAGGGGCCCAGAACTGAACACAGGATTCCAGGAGCGGTCTCACCAGTGCTGAGTCCTGAGGGAGAAGAACCTCCCTGGACCTGCTGGCCACGCTGTTTCTGATCCAAGCCAAGATGCCATTGGCCTTCTTGGCCACCTGGGCACACTGCTGGCTCATGGTCAGTCGCTGTCAACCAACACCCCCAGGTCCTTCTCCTCCAGGCAGTTTCCAGCCAGACTTCTCCTAGTCTGGAGCTGCTCAGGGTTGTTGTGCCCCAAGTGCAGGACCCGGCATTTGGCCTTGTTAAACCTCATGCCGTCGGTCTCAGCCCAGTGGTCCAGCCTGTTCGGATCCCTTTGGAGCCTCCCGACCCTCCAGCAGATCAACACTTCCACCCAGCTTAGTGTCGTCTGCAAACTTGCTAAGGGTGCACTCGATGCCTTCATCCAGGTCATTGATAAAGACACTGAACAGGGCTGGACCCAGCACTGAGCCCTGGGGACACCACTTGTCACTGGCCTCCAGCTGGAGTTAACTCCATTTCCCACCACTCTCTGGGCCCTCCATCCAACCAGTTTTCCACCCAGGAGAGCGTGCGCCTGTCCAGGCCAGAGGTGACAGTTTCTGAAGCAGAATGCTGTGGGAAACTGTGTCAAAGGCTTTGCTGAAGTCCAGGAAGATCCATCCACAGCCTTTCCCTCATCCAGCAGCCGAGTCACTTTGTCATAGAAGGTGATCAGGTTAGTTTGGCAAGACCTGCCTTTCATGAGCCCATGTTGACTGGGCCTGATCACCCGGTTCTCCTGCATGTGCTTCATGATCGCACTCAAGATCACCTGTTCCATGACTTTCCCTGGCTCATGTTGAGCTTCTCATCAGCCAGCACCCCCAAGCCCTTCTCCTCGGGGCTGTTCTCTATCACATCATCTCCCATCCTGTACTGAAATCAGGGATTGCCCAACCCAGCTGTAGGACCTTATGCTTGGCCTTAGTCGATTGCTGCTGGCACGCAGCTGGCCCGGGCATGCCCAGGAGTTCCCTGCAGGGCACCGACCTGAGCAGCATTTACCTGAATGTGGTCAGGCTCCTGATGCGTTTCAGGGAATTGCTCCCACTGAAGGTGGAATTGTTTCTTCTCCCTCTTCAGTTCCTCCCAGGCTGTACGAAGCCTTTCCAGATCGAAGTGGAAGGAGACCTTCTGCAGCTGCAGCTCCTCTTGATCCCTTTTGAAGTCTGGCCATGCTCTGTGGAGCTGCTCATTTTGCTGGTCAAGGTGAGGCTTCATCACCACCAGCTCCTTCTCACACATTTCAAGTTCCTCCCTCCTGCTCTCTCTGTGGGAACCGGACATCATCGATTCTGCTGACAGCAGGGAGGTTTTTTTATGACCATTTCCCTGCTTCTTTTTATGAGAGTAGATCCAGCAGCAGCCAAGAAGTCCCACTGCTGCAGGTACAGCATCGAGCACCACTTCGTGGAAGCAGAAATGCATTTTGCAGACCCTGGGCTGATCTCTGGAAGGAGAAACAGAAACCGTGGTCAAACAATCATGCGGAAGGTTACAGGAAGGTTAAAGTTGATAAATGCCTTCAGGTATTTCTGTTTGCATGAACAGGATGGTTTTCCATCCTCTCTGGTAATTCCTATCTGCTCTCCCAGCAGAACACACAAAAAGAGCTCCAGCGATCCCTAGACACTGGTCACCAGGGTACTCATCACTTTCACTTCACCTCACCCTGATGCTGGAACCAATTTCCCCTTCTTTCTGTGAATTCTCTGGATGTTCCCGGCTTCCTGCACCCAGGACGGTCTGTTCTGGGGACCATCTGCTTCTTGTCTCCAACAGAAGAGAGATGAGGACAACTCCCAAGTGGCAGCCTCCATGCTCTGCATGGATAGACCCTGCAGCACTGCTGCTCCCTGCCTCCTCTGCCTCCTCCCTGGAAAGGTTGCGCTGTCAAATCTCAGAAGCAGTAGCAGTCGAGGCTGGAGTTGAAGTCCATCCTTACGGATCACAGAGCAAACAAGCAGGCAGCTAAATTGGAATGGAGCTTCAGCTGCCAGGCCAGGATGCCTCCGTACAAACCCTGCAGTCAGCAATGCAGCACTTGGGAAATAAATACGATCGGGGAGAGGGAGCACCGGGCGAGGCTGGCAGAGTTAAACCAGAAGGGGAAGCCTCTGGGCTCTGGATGTTTCCCAGCAGAATTTATCCAGAAAGCAGGAAAAGAAGAGCTGACAACACTGTGAAGAAATAGAGGCCCTTCCATGGAGATTAAAAATCGAGCAATGACTGCACAGAAGCAGACCTGACCTACCCTTCACGGAGACAGACTTTCAGTTCCAGTGGAACTGGCACCGGGCACTGCAACAGCAAAACCACAGCCAAAATGCTTTGGTTTTCACGCACTGAGAAAGGTGCAGGCAGCTCCCAGTGGCGAGACCACCTGCGTCCTCCAGATCGTCCTGGAGAGTGAATCCAGAGTGTGCTTTGCCCTTGACAGCAGAGATGTCTCCAAGGCAACAGGTCAGCATCACAGAGGATGATATCACAGAGGCCGTAGCCCGTGGCCAGCATGCCACTGGCCCACAAGCCCGTGCATCCCACACTCCGGATCAGGAGTTGCTGCAGAGAGAGGAGCAGAGCCCCACAGCTCCGAGTCTGCTGGGTTAGAGGCACAGAACAGGCACCGCCTGGCCCTGACCATGCCGTGCGTCCACTACAAGTTCTTCTCCAGGCTGAACTATGATACCGTCACCTTCAGTGGCCTTGACATCTCCCTGGGAGACCTCAAGCGCCAGATTATGTCTCGGGAGAAGCTGAAGGCGTCCAGGTCTGACCTGCAGGTCTCCAATGCGCAGACTGGAGAAGGTGCGTTGGGCGGTGGGTGCAGGGCTCAGAGACCCCCAGCTGGCAGCATTGCAGATGCCCCACAGCAGCCACAGCTGTGGGAGCTGCTCTCTGCTCTTTGTGGGTCAGCCCCAGACAGTGTGAGTCAGCCTGGGGCCCATCCCACTGGAGGGGAAGGGGACGGGAGGGCAAGTGGTGCTGGGGATTAAGTGTGGTGGGAAGTGATGATGGGATTTGGCCATGACCAGGAGCTGTCACTTGTACTGTGTCCTCGCAGAGCTGTTCTTTCCTGATTGCTCTTCTGATCTCCAGATCTTTCCGTTACACACAGGGCAGGCATAGGAAAACACGTGGATGCTGGGCGACGGGGATTGTTCACAAAAGTTTTTGGCAATAAAGATAGAAGAAAAAACTAGACCAGGAATTTCTACCTCCATGGGGTGTTTGGAATTCTTACATGTGGACATAAAGTGTTGGTTCTTTAGAAATTTGTCTTTGCAGGAGACCTGATGAGATGTTGCGATGACCTAGGAAACCAAATGGATTTTGGGTGAAAGAGGCCAACTTGTTCTGATTGTTGGGAGTCCTCTCACCTGCTCCTTTTCCCATCAGTCACCGCCCTTTCTCCTAGAGTTTGGAACTTCTCTATAGTCCATAGGCAGCTGCCGTGTGATTCCTGAGGGGGAAGAGCAGGAAATGGTTTCATCTCAATGATTACTCAGTTTTCTGAAGAAGCACTCTGTCATATGGAACTGACAGTGAAATGTGCATTTCAGTGCTGACCTGGTGTCTTCTGTGCAGGGTGTTTTGGTCTGAGAGAGGTTCCTGCTTGTAAGAACAATGTACTGAAAAATGGGGTACAAATTGTGAAATGTTCGTGTTTTGTGTGTGATCTCTAAGCAAGAGCACCCCAACAGCTTGGTTGGAGAGATGGTGCCTTTGGTTTTCAGCCCTTCCTTCTGATTCAGCGTTCAAAGGTCAGAGCTTTCAGTATTCCAAACAGTGGAGCAGATCCCAGGGAATGGCTGCTGACGGTGCTTTTAAATATTCCATCACATCCAGCCCGTGTGATTGCAGCATAAAAACTGTTCTTCTGGAGTGCGCTTTGCATTTCAAGCCAAAGCAGTTTCAAGTCCAAGAGTCTCAGGCTGTTGTTTTCTTTGGGCTCTGTGTAAATATTGTCAAAAGGCTTTCCTCGTGCTGAGATGAAGGTGGTGTAAGCTAAGGCAAATCCTGCAGAGCTTCAGGCCCACACCATTCCCTAAAGGCTTTTAGAGGCTCTCAACATCAGTGATTGCATTTGATTCTCTCTGCTCTGCAAAATGTGAACGGGAAGAACTCATGGTGTTTAACTGGGACAGCTGATTGCCTGAAGCTCATAGAACTCACCCAAGGTGGCATCAAATTGTGCTTCTCTGTCAGTAAAGGGGTTCTCTGCCATGCTCTGGAATTGCACAATAATAGACATTCGTACCACCTGACTGATTTTTTCTCTGTGTTTATGTTGCTTTCAGAATACACAGATGAGAACACCCTGGTTCCCAGGAACTCATCGGTCATCGTTAGAAGAATCCCTGCTGGAGGAGTTAAAGCTGCCAGCAAGCCCTCTGTTCCGTGAGTTTCCCTACAGCCTTGGGTTCTTTGTAGTGGTTTCCTTGTTACCTTTCTGTATGGAGATTAGTTTCCAGAGACGCTCACACTATGTCTTTCTTTTTAAAGCTGCGGTTAATTGCTGCTGTTATGCGGTAGATTTTAATGGATCTCTCCCAAAGCAGACCTACATTTTTAGTCCTGCTGGGGCATGGGGTGCCAACTCCATCAATGGTGACTTTTAAGATGGTTGTGTTGGATTGGCTCTTGGGATTGGTTGTTCTGAGACCCAATTGGTAGATCCTGTTTCCTCTGCCTGGAGGGGTTCCTTATTATGTGTCTTGGCTTTCTTGCTTTTATAGTACAGACAGGATGGCATTTGAGTGCCTCCTTGCTATTTGTTCCCATCTCAGAAGAGTCTGATAGTCGTGTTTGGCTATTTCTGCACCAGGAGGAGGGGGTAGGGTATGGCAGGTATTCCTACACCCCAAAGCAGGGGAGTAGAGGAAAGACCAAGGGCTGCCAGCTGGTGAACAACGCAAACACAAAGTTTCATTCCTAAGGCATTCCAGTGAGTTCCCTAAAGACAATATGGTTTAGACAAAAGAAACATCATCCTTAAGTCTTTTGCCTTTTGTGCCAGTATGATAGAGGAGTAGGGAATTCTGTCCGAGCTTGAAAATCACTGAGCAGTTTAGCACCTTGACAAATTCTCCTGGTTATCTTCCTTGGACTTTTTTTACCCTGAGCTGACATCTGTGCTCCAGGTTTTAATTCTTTATTCCTGAGATTTACGGAGGACAGAGAATTGTGTTATTGATTGCAATTACAGATGTTCAGGACTGAGTATCAGATTATTGCTGTCAGTGATGCATTCACAGAGCCCGGTTCTACCTCAGCGACACCAGCAGGGTTTGGATGGTCCTGTTTCCCAGCCTTTTGACAAATCCCCCCTTTCCAGCACAGCCGGGAGATAATTTTAGCTTGCGGTTTTGCCATGTCTTAGTGGTGTCGGTTCTCAATCAATGAACTCTAGAGATGCTGGTCTCTGGATGTAAACTGGGGGCCTGTCACTGCAGTGGTTGTTGCAAGGCTTTCAGGCACTCCCTAGGAAATCTCAACACTGCAGTGTTTTGCTTATAAAGAGAGCCTGGCTCTAGGGTTCATTTCAACACGCGTACTCAGCGCTGTCCTGTCTGTGCATCCTCTGGGTCTGGTTGGATGGTCTCTCTCCGGGTCCTGCAGTGCTGCCCTAAAATGCAAGAAGAGGCGCTGCTGGCATCAAAAGTGGCTTTGTTCACGTAGCAAACTTGCACTTGGAAGTGTCCAGACCACCACTGCTGCTTCTTAGAAACTAAAGGGCTCTGCCTGGTACCTCTTTGTAATGGTTGATGATTTGAGAACACAAGCTGTCATAGAGACTTCATGGTTTCGCTATTAATGTAGCAGAGAGAAAACACTGGAGGGCTTCCTCTTGCACTGTTGTCTTCTGAGTCTGTCAGTCTCAGAGCCATTAGTGAAAAGCCAGAAATGGCACTTGGGTTTGTTTTGGTTTTTAGTTGCACTGAATGCACCAAGAGAGAACAGTTTCTGCATGTGAATGAATTTCCACATTCCCTGAATCATCAGAACATAGTGTTTGATGCTCAGGTTTCATAATGGGTATTCACTGCTATATGTTGGGTACAAGCGTGTACTTAATTTTAAGATCTGATCTCCTTTCTTTCTTCTTTCTAGAAGTGGAACGGAGCCAGTACGTGGAACACCAAAAGCAGTATGTAAAAACACAGCCTCACACTTCTCTCCGCATTGATTTCTAAATAATGAAGCCTTGTAGGAATTCTCCAAGCATGAACTTATTATATTTTCCAGTAAAACACAGAATATGTTGTAAATAGAATAGATTGGATTCAGCACCGCAGAAATGGAGAAACGCCATCATTTGCACCATTCACATGTGAATAGTGGCATTTGTGGCTGGCAATGTGACAATGCATTGTATTTCACCCAGAATATGCTGGAATATTCCTTGTGTGGCTCTGTGTCACATGGGGAATGTGCAATTGTGTTTAGGTCTTGCAGGTTCAAGGTTTGCACAGCTGAACACAGTCCCATGCTCTGCGTCTGTCTGTCTGCATCTGTCTGTCTGTACAGCTTCTGCTGTTCTTTTTTTCCTGGCCACTCAGATGGTTTGGAGTGGTCTTTTGCCATTTGCACACTGTATCACTCAGCTTTTGGTTTTCAAGACTACTTTTGCATGATGGTTTTTGAAGAGGATAACAAACCCCACAGAGGAGCAGTTCTTGCTGCATTGATGCTATTTTGCCTTAGTTCACCAGCGTGTGTTGAAACACCAATCCCATGTCTGTAAACAAATAAACGGAACTATTTTTAAAAATACATTTTAGCTGAAAATTGGCAGCTGCCTCTCCCCTTCGACTCCAATGCTGCTGTGAGCATTTGAAAGGCATCCCTCTCTGAGCTGTTGTGGAGCAACGAGCTGATCTGAAGCTGGTGTGCTTATTTCAGCCTCTTCTTATTAACCTCACAGCACTCTTAACGCTGCCAGAGGTTTGGGCTTTGTTGTGAACAAATACAAATGACGCCAGGCTGGAAATGCCTCTTTCAGTCCCACGCAGAGGATACAATGCAGGCTTTCAGAGCAGAGCAAAGGTTCTCTGTGGCTGTGTTTGCGTAGTAGAATTTGACTCTGTGTTTGATTTTCTTGACACAGGTTTATGACTCCTTGGCACCGATGGCTTTGGCCAAACTGATTAAGGTACATAGAGAATATTCTCATTAAAGGCTAAAAAAAGAGGTTTTGCTTCATATTTTTAGATCTGATACTGTGCTCTGTCACTGAGAACTACTGCAATGTGCACAAAACTTTTTTTATGATTAAATTTATGTGTTTTACCTTTACAATGAGTGTCTGTTCTGATCCTGCCCTGTAACAAGCAGTTCCCAAACTGGGAAGAGAGAGGGGGAGAACCTTCTCAGCCTCAATGTTGTGTCTTCATTAGTTTCATTGATTTTGCGTTGTAGACGAGCCCAGTTGTTACAGCAGAATTGAATTGGTGTGAGTGATGGACATTTTGGGGGCAGGGACACTGCCCAGCCAGAATAGAAGCGTTGCTGGAGCTTGGACAATGGCCTGGCTATTTCTGAATTTCTAGTCATGACAGTTCTAGATCCCTTCTTGGAATGTGCCATGATTTCATCAGTTGTAGGACACAAACTGCAGACAAGGCAATGGGATTTGTGTGGCCGTGCACTCTTTGAATGGTGTCCCTGTCCCTCCTTGTTCTCAGGAATGCACCAGTGTGTGTGTGGCACGTAAGCAAATGTGACAGCAGCCGAGTTTTGCTGTGCAGCCAATTGTGGTTTTTGCTCTACCAAGTGTGACTTTGTCTGGGGCAGCACCAGTGATCGCTCTGCAAGAGCAGGCGCAGGGCTGGCACGTTAAATGACGAGTCTGTCGGGTTGCAGAGATGGGAGAAGGCAGAGTTCAATGCAGAGGAGTGTTCCTCCTGCTGAATAGAAAGTTAATTCCAAGCCTGAGAAATCTCCTCCCACTGGAAACTTCTTCCCTCTCTCACTGCAGAAATGAATTGGGGTACATTTTGGGGAAAAGAACAAAATTAATTATTTCAGAAAAATATAGGAGCGCAAGATAAAGCAGCTAAACCCTGTGAGTGCCTCTGCCCTCTCGAGCACGAGCTGGCTCAGTGAGGAAGCAATGGGTTGTAAAAGGCCAATGGCACCTTGGCTTGGATCAGAAACGGCATGACCAGCAGCTCCAGGGAGGTTCTTCTCCCTCTGGACTCAGCACTGGTGAGACCGCTCCTCAAATCCTGTGTTCAGTTCTGGGCCCCTCACCACAGGAAGGATGTTGAGGCTCTGGAGCGAGTTCAGAGAAGAGCAACGAAGCTGGTGAAGGGGCTGGAGAACAGGCCTTATGAGGAACGGCTGAGAGAGCTGGGAGTGTTTAGCCTGGAGAAGAGGAGGCTGAGGGGAGACCTCATTGCTCTCTACAACTCCCTGAAAAGAGGTTGTAGAGAGGAGGGAGCTGGGCTCTTCTCCCAGGTGACAGGGGACAGGAAAAGAGGGAATGGCCTTAAGCTCCACCAGGGGAGGTTTAGGCTGGACATCAGGAAAAAAAAATTCATAGAAAGGGTCATTGGGCACTGGAACAGGCTGCCCAGGGAGGTGGTTGAGTCACCTTCCCTGGAGGTACTTAAAGAATGGGTGGATGAGGTTCTGAGGGGCATGGTTTAGTCATTGATAGAAATGGTTGGACTTGAGGATCCTGTGGGTCATTTACAATCTAGTGTTTCTGTGATTCTGTTACAAGATTTTTGTTTTCTATTCTTCTCTATTCAATGCCAGCTTTGAATGTGGGTCTACTCCTAGTTATTCTTTATGGGTTTGGATGTGTTGTGTAAACCTTTTTTGTTCAAACACATCAGTCAAGTACCTTTAAGGACTCCTGTCAGTGTTATTGGAATGATTTCATAGATGTTGATCTGGATTCTGTTACTGCTGAGGGAAAACAATGTCTATGAACCAACAAGGTGTAAAATGTTGAAAGGTGTTGCTTGCTTTTGTGAGTGAATGTAGACAGAAACAAAACCCAGAGTGGTGGGTCTGAACGAGCGGTATTTGAATGTCCAGCTGATACGCAGTCACGCCCTTAGACCCTGCTTGTACTTGGACTAGTGTGTAATAAAAACAACTTTTGAATACATAAGCCTTTAAGGAACCAGCTGGCTTCAACAAGTGGAAGACCCAGATCTGCGTAAGGTTCCTGTTACGCTTTGTGTGTGAAAAGGACACACTCAGCTGGAAACAGGCCAGGTTCTGTTGTCCGTAGTTAAATTACTGAATAGGATGAAGTTCATAGAGGAGATGTGCACCGCCTGCAGCACCTGTTGGGCAAATTTCTACTGAAAGGAACTTTTGTCTTGCTGAGGATTGTAAAATGTTTGATTCCTTTTAATGCTGCCATGTCTGAAGCTGAATTCTGGCAAGGGAAACGACTCCCTCGACTCCTCGGTTGTGTCCTTTGAATGCTGCAAAATGTAAATACTGACACTTGCATGCATCTTTCTGGGTTAAATGGTGCAGTGGATGTCTGCTCCCTCAGACAGTCTGGATCTGAACAGTCAGTGTGAAAGTACTGGATGGTATCATGTTCTCCATACGTAGCTCCAGTCCTCTTGGAAGAAACCAGGGTTAGTCACACAAGTCTTTATGGATGGGGCAAACCCAGCCTGAGGTCCTGAGTGTCCAAGGATTCTCTTTGCCCGTAGGTGAGCAGAAATAGAACCATCATGAAATGGTTTGAGGGCTCCCAGAATATCTTCAGGATATCTCTCTTGTATGTCAGCAGCTGTTTCCACACAACTTCATCTCACGCTGTGCTGCTCTTTACGGGGGGGGTGAGTTGTGCTGGCTTTGTCCGTGTGGGTTTAAATGTGTCTCTAACGTGTGTCCAATGATTCCTTATTTCACAGACGGCCAACCTAGCCGGCGCTGACGCATCTGAAGAAGATAAAATAAAAGCGATGATGATCCAGTCTTGCCAGGACTGTGACCCCATCAAGTAGGTGTTGATAATGTCCAATCTGTCCTTTGAAGATGATGTAAAAATGGTAGAGATCTTTGTTTGATGAGAACAGACACATACATAGCCATGTTTTCTTTTCTTCCCCTAACCTTTTAGTTACGTGAAGACACCTCTGTCATCAAATACTTGGTTCCATTGTGGAAAACCTGGCCACTCCATCAGGAACGGCCCAGACGATGGGGTAAGACTGCGGGGCACTTCTGGGGTCACTGAGCTTTGGATTTTCTTACCCAGGCAGGGAGGAAACAAACCCATGACCTGTTCTCGTAAGAACTGTGTCTCCTGGGGTTGAGGACAGAGGTTACACAGAGATGCTGCAGAGCCCTTCAAAATTCAAGGGATACCTTGAACCTTTATTCCACATATCGTTCTGTGAGCTTTCATGGGGTTCTTAATCTATTTCCATATTCCTGGAAATATGTCTGGTTTTACCTCTTTAATTACACTTCAGGGGTTTTAATATTTGTTGTAAAGCCAAGATGCTTCTGTTGACCCCGTGAACTGAATATTTGCATGTTTTAATTACCCAAGTCTCTGGGTGAGTGTTGGTGCCCTTGCACATCAGTCACTGACTGCAAATGCATGAGGTGTGACTTCAGCCTTCGTACAGAGTTGGGGGATATCAGTCCCTCCAGGGACGGATTCAGAGCCCCGGTTTCAGCTCTTGCTCAGAACTGCGCTGTGAAGGAGGAGCGGGTTTGTGTCTCTGCTCTGAGGGGATGATGAGCTGAGGAATATTTCACCCTTAAGAACATGACATTAAGCCAAGGAACTCGACTGAGTTCAAAACACTGCTCAGGCCTTGGGAACGTCGTGTCTGTTACTACATTCAGGAAAAGAGGTCTTTCAGTCTCACAACCCTTGTGCTGTGTAAAAGGAGAGGATTAAGGGCCTTTGCTGCTGGCAGTAATCGTTGAAATATCATTGGCAGCATGAGTCATAAGACGAGATCTGTCTGCACTTCTGTTCTGAACAGGGCAGACATCCTGGGTCTGTTCCCAGAATGAAGAAGTGCACAGGAATTCCAAGGAGTTTCCTGATGGAGGTGGAGGATCCCAACACAAAGGGGGCTATGCTGACAAACACTGGGAAATACGTCATCCCAATCCTTAATGCGTAAGTAGGGAATTGATTGGACTGAGCAAAAGGGGAGGAGAGAAACAACGTGCAAATGTCTGAGTGGGAACACACCCGAGCTGGCCAGCGTCTGTAATCGCAGGGGAGGAAGCATTGGCATTGTCTCTTAACCTGGGAACCTGGGACACCTTCTGATCTTACAGGCACAGGGGCTGCTGTGGCTGCCCTGGGTGCTGGGTAAACTCGTGGAGCACTGAGGATTATTTCTGCAAAACATGCCAGTGATGCTCACAGTGCAGTCGCTCTCTGGGAAAGTGCATTTTACTTCTGGTTGGTGTTTCAAAGGCATCTTGCAAAATGTAACAAAGGGCTACTGGACTGAGATTGCCTCTCCCTCTGGCTTCTGTCAGATCCCACATTGAAACAGGCTGAACTGCTTTTGCTTCTCCTTGGTGGAGAGTTCTGCAGAGGGAGAACAGTTCCTGGCTCCATGTTCTAGTGCTTAGGCTCTACAAGAGGAGGAGAAGCTGACTGCCTGTGTTTTTGCAGGCTGATGTGGAGAGACTAGAATTCTATCCATTCTCTTCCTTTGATAAATGCAGAGCTTGAGGAAGTTTTCCTTTACCTCTCTAGAACCTTTTTCTTTTTCCTCCTCCACCTCCTCCAGGGAAGCTTATGCCAGAGAGAAGAAGAAAAAGCCTCCCTTGCTACCGGTGGAGCCATCCTCCACCTCCTCAGATCCTGTTCCAGAGGAACAGCCACCGCTGACACCTCCACCTCCTGCCCTCGTGGCTTTCAGACCTCCTGCTGCTCTGGTGAGTGTCCCTGGACTTTCTCCATCTTCCTCTCGGTCAGTTGGAAAGGCATAGAAGTTTTATTTCAACACATGCAGTTATTCTTGTATTTCAGCAGAGCTTGTTTTCCAACTGTGTGCATTTATTCTCAAGGGCTCTCCTGTCCAACTCCAACCAGCAGCATCAGCACCGGTTCTCCCAGGCCCCCAAGGACAATCCATGCCCACAGCTGGTGAGTGACCATCACTGCAGGATTGCTGTAAAAACATTATCTTCAGTTCAAATGAATGAGATCTTGTTCTTTTTCCTCTTCCCAAAGCTCATCCCAAGCAAGGCAGGAGAAGGTGCCCAGCAGGTGGAAGAGCAGGCTGGGAACCGTGAGTACCTACAGACCCTCACTCTCTTACTGTTTGTATCCTGTGACAGGAGGCCATAAGACAGAGCCTCTGCCACAGCTGATTTACAAGGGAATAATTGTGCACAGTTGTGGAGAATGCAAGTGGTGATTAACTTTTAAATGGCTTAACTGGAATTTGCTTTCAAAGAGAGAAGGTGTGCTTGCAGTAAGAGTATTCAAGCTAAACCTCCAGTGCAGGACTGAAAGGAGGGCTCTGGAAAATGAAGGCTTTTTGAGGAAAACATCATTACTTATAAAAACTACCTATAATTAAAGGATGAGATGGAAAGCCACGCCTTTGAATACTGGCTCAATAGGGCAGAAGATATCAATCTCCCGATCAATCACTTGGTTGATACCGATTGAGCAGATACTTGGAAAAGTCTATGCTGTTCTTTTACGAACATTTTTGAATGTCTTCAATTCAGCTGTTTCAAATGGCTAAGGTGCTTTCTCTCCCCTGGAGACAGAGGGTCTGGTTTATCTCTTTATATACTTGTGATCTCCCCTATGCTAAGTACAGGGGGAGGATCCTGTCCCTGGTCCTGCTGGCCACAGCGTGGCTGATGCAAGCCAGGATGCTGTTTCCCTTCCTTCTCCAGTGACAGGACACTGGATACGTAAAGAGGAGGATGTATTTTTCCAAATGAAATTGCGTTGTTGTTCATTTTTGTGTTCTGATAGCGGGTTGGGCTGCAGTTGCACTAACATGTGTCTGACATAAGCACAAGCAACTCAGTCTTTTTCCCAAAATTATTTTGTTGCAGAGGGTAAACATACCAAACTGAAACCGGGTAATTGTTATCCTAAACCTTTCCCTAAAAGTGGTAGGAATTCTAAACTGTTTTTGCTTAAACAGGATCTTCCCCTTTGGCATTTGCAGGCAGGGAACACATTCTCATACTGGCCAGGCTTTTTTCCTTGGTGGCTTTTTGTAATACAGGTCCAACTTGTTTTAACAGGGAAACAAAGATGTCCAAACTTGACAAATTTACAAATGAGTTTCGTGAGGAACCAATGGAATATGAAAAGATTCCAAAGGCGTGGAAACATTAAGTTTGCAGGTAACTACTTTCTGTGTCCATAACAGAAAGGCAGAGTTTCTGGAAGAATCAGGAAGAGCCCTACTCTGCCTCTCGATCATGAGATGGAGTGGATGATCCAAGGGATTAGCAGGGACAGGCATTTCCTATGGAGGTTGCCAGCTCAAACGCGGCAGATGACGGCTGACAGAGAGTTAGAACATGGCAGCGGTTGTTAAGGAGCAGGAATCTTCTTTTCCTGAGTCTTCTCTGTAACAACTAGCAATAGCTGGAACCTGAACAGGGGCAGTTGATGCATTTCCTGTGTCTGCCTATGACCTCAAAGTGCTTTGGAGGAATCACGTGAGAGAAATCCTCTTCATCTCCCTTTATCTCCCGTGGTTCTCTGCTGCTGTGTCTTGTAAGCAGAAACTGAAATGTTATCGAGTTCTTCAGTTGGCAGCTGCGCTACGTCAGTAGCTTTCACAGAGCCACATGGAGAGAATAAAAGATGAAACATGGGAGGAAAAAAATGAGGAGAGGAACTCTTTGGAATTAACTTTTTTTTTTTTGTCTGTTGTTTTTTTTTTTTAAGGTCCAAGTCTCCCTCCAGCATTTCATCTCTCTCCAGAGGTTCATATTCCTGCTCTGAGTTCAGACCAGGTTCTCCCTGCAGTCACTCCTACTCCTGAGCTTTCAGTTGTTCCGAATCTCATTCCAACTCACCATCTCCACTGTATCGTTGCAGGGGTAAAGGTCACAAATCTGGCACCAGGTCCAGAACCCGTGGTGATCCCTGTTCAAGATCAAGGTCATCCCCCTACAGAAGACACCGTTCACGGCCAAGGTCTCCCCTATTTAGAGGCCACTCTCACCCTCAATGAACAAGACCTCAAGGGGAAGGAGAGAGGAATCATTTTAACAGATATGCAGAAGTTCCAGCACACAATATGAAAGCTCAGAGTGGCAGAGCTGCTGAGTTTAGAGATCCATTGTCAAAGGAAAGATACAGAGAACAGGAATGTAACGATACAGAACGGTACGAGCAGTTTTGCAAGGGCTGGCTTGTTGGTGCTTGCCTTCACTCTCCAGTAACCAGAGAGCATTTTTCTCCACATTGGTTTTGACCACTTGGGACAAGACAAGAAAATATACCATGTGCTTGGGGTGTAGGCAGGATTCTTCCTGTGGACAGAGACCCTTGTATTTAATTCCAGTCGGATTAAGTTTATAACAGCTTTAATCTCAGTGATACAGGACACTTTTTTTTTCCCATTTAATAAAAATGTTATTATTCAGGCATGTTATTAATTAGGACCTTATTTTGAAGAACAAACCACACACAGTAGAAACTAATCGGATTTTTTAATTAGCTATGTTGTGTGTGACGAGCCTTGTCATGTCACTGGACACCATCTTGTTTAGCCAATGCAGTCAACAGCTTCTTGCACCTTTGTTTTCATCCTCCTATTGGATGCATCAAAAAGCTCAGGGAATCAGGGTGTCCCTGGGGTGGGGGTGGCCATGCCAGAGATGTTGCTCTGTGCGCATCAGCCCTAAATTTGCTCACACCGTGTTGGCCCCACGAGAAGCTGGACTGCTTGGCCCCCTTGGCTCGAGCCTGCATCCTTCTCATTTCCAGCAAGGGGAGAAGGTCTAGTTCAGGAATCACTTTGCCTGGAGACCCCGGGCAGTGTGTCACGCAGAAGGAAAATGGCGAGAATGTCAGCTGAAAGAGTTTGGACTGAAAAGGAAGCACAAACCATGAGCTGGCAGGACAGTGCTGGCTGGAATGAGGCCCAAGCTCCGAGTCATCTGGAGGTTCAGCCACAGTTGGCAGGGTTTCTCACACAGGTCACCAAGGAGGGGAGGGTGTCGGACGGAGAGGAGCAGAGCAGAGTTTCCAAAGGCTCAGTCAGTGCCCAGCTGCAGGACTGACATAAAACTCAGAGACAGCCACATCCCTGCCTGGGGTGGCAGAGCCAGGTCACCAGTGCAGGCGCAGCCACGACACTCTCGGGTGCTCACAAGCACAGCCATGGTCAAGGATCCCCTGAGCGCTGGCATGGCCCCTCTGTCCCCCGGTGCCCCTGCCTGGATCCCAGCCCTCTCGCCCACCCCACGGGTCCCCTGCTCGCTGGCTGCTCCGTCCTGGTGCTCCCTGCAAACAAGCAGCCCTCACGCCTTTCTCCCACAGGCACCCCACACTCGGCCATCTCCCCAGGGGCCGGCACGGACCCTCTGCCACCTGACAGCCCAGCGCGGACCCCAGCCCCCTAGAGCCCGGCTGGCCAGACTGAGGCTTGCTGCTGTATGCACACGCTCAGCCCATCCCACCAGTTCTGGGCAAGGTGCAGACCCTCACAGAGCCTCTCGCTTGCCTCACTCAGCCTGGGGCCCCACACGAGGTGGGTTTTTGAGAAACACCGACCCTGAATCGCTCCAGGAGCTGCACTGGGACCCACACCTGTTCCTGACACAACAAGCCAGGGCTCCGTACACACTCTGCTTGACTTCACCAACTGGCACCCATAAACGCCAGACCCCAGGGGCTGGATCATAGCATTTAACTTCACAGACACACAGGACAGAGTGAGCTTATGCAGGGAGATTTTTAAGAAAAAAATTAATAAAAGGCTGTGAACATCATGAGATTCAGCAAAGCCAAGTGAAAGGTCCTACATGTGGGTCGGGTCAATCAGTGGTTTAATGTGTAGAATCATAGAATGTTCTGAGTCTGAAGAGACTCACAATGATCATTGAATCCAACTCCTCTCTGAGAGCTTTGGTCAAATGCTTCTTGAATATTGTCAGGCTTGGCACTCACTTTTCCATTTGTCTAACCCACAGCTGACCCTACACTTCCTTCTCCAGACTCTGTCCCACCTACCTTCCCCCCAGAGCCCCTCCTGGCACAGAGGAGGGTTTTCCTGATACTGACTCGTGGGAAGAATGAGCCCTTGGAAAAAGGCAGCAGTGCTCTCGGCAGTCGTGCTTAGCTCAGAGGAAATTCAGCTCCCTATGGTCATCCCAACAGGGAAACGACCCTTTAGAGAGCAGGAAGGAATCTCCTGGGAAAGCTGCACTGCTTGCACACCCTTCCCAGGGCCCAGTGTATTTCATGCAGACGCAAGGACCTGCACCCTCCCACTCCAGCCCAGCCCTCTCCCAAACCCCCATTTCTTCCTGAATTCATTAAAAGAGTTGAGTTTTTGCTTGGCAGCGCCTCTCTCTGCCTGTGGTCATTTGCACAGTGGGAGGGAGTGGGTGTTCCCGCAGCCTCTGCCCACCCGACAGGTACCTTAGCTGGGCTGGAGATGCCCCGAGAGGATGGGGAGATGGGGCATCTCTCCAGGTGGCGGGTGCCAGTGGGTGATACCACCTTGATTGGCATCAACACCAGCAGGATGGGAACCTTGACCTGGGAGGCCAAGCTGGGACTGGCTGAGAGCTCGCACGCAGCCCTCAGCGGGCAGAACTGGCCAGGGCTCACGTGCCCAGATCCTATACCTGGCAGGGCGCTCACTGCCCAGGTCACTCCAGCCCCTCTACAGCCTCATCTCTTGCTGTCTGGGCGTTATCTGGAAAAACCCTCTGCCCACGGGAGAGCCCTGAGCCAGAGGCACAAAAGTCCACAGCCTTCCCATGCCAACTGAGGCGAGAGGATGCAAAGTACAGAATTGCAGATGTATCCTTTCTCCTTCATCGACAGCTCTGAGCCTCCCAGAAGCCAAGTCCTTCTTCCCAGGGCCAGGCTGTCCTTGTGTTTCTTTACTGCAGCATGAACAGGAGTTAAGTGTCCAGGAAAAAAGCACTGCCTCATCCCATTACAGCATTTCAATATCTACAAACCAAGGTAGTGCACTTTCAAACTATAAAGACCGGTTGATTAAATCGAGAATGGAATTCTCATCACACGTCCTATGGGTCCCTCCAGCCTGGGCCCCAAAAAGCCAGTGACAAGGTGATGGAGAGCCAGCAAAAGATGCCACCTAGGGAGGCTCTGTCTCCCCTAATGATTAGATTTGCTGCTGCAGATCAGAAATCGCCCCTGTACCGCTCAGGGCATTCCAGCATCCCTCTGCAAGGACAGTAACGATCCAGCCACGAAGCTAAGGGACCCCCTGAATCCCAGCTGCCACATACACTGTGCCATCTTCCACCACATTCCGTCAATGAACAGCGTTCAGGGCTCCTGCAGCTCACCACGGCTTCGATAAGTGTGCTCCGACTCAGGGCTCACCAGGGGAGCTTCTCAGCACTTCAACTTTGCTTCAGGCTTGCTTGGAGCACGAGGCTTCATCCCTCTGCCTTGGCCCCAGCAGAAGGCGGGCAAGGGGCAGGTTTGTGAGTGGTTTGATGGAAAAGAGCTTGGTCACCTACCAGAGATTAAAACCCAACCAAAGAAAGAGACCAGAGAAACTCTGTTAGAGAGGAGCAGAAAGAAACATCAGGGCTGACCTCTGTTTAACTGGGGGGGTTTGGGATTCTGGAGACTGGAGCTCCCAGAGGACTCAGCTCTCCAAATGGAAACATCCTTTAACTTCAGATCCTGATCCTGACAGGAATATTACAGACTGCCCCACCTCTGTTTTGCAGTTACCTTGAGCGTTTGCTTGTCCCTGTCCAGTTCTCTTCTGTGATCCCAAAGTCTGTTGTAATCTGACAGCGCTACAAACAGGCAGCCAAACCCCTCTTCCCTCAGAGATGGGAAACTGCAGTCACAGACTACGCAGGCACCAGGAGAAGCCTTCGGGTCTGGGATAGGATTAAAAAGGGAGGACTTGCGAGCATCTGTTTTCCACAAGATGACCCCATCCTCCTGATCTGGGTCACTTAAGGGAACTTTGTTCTGGCAGCCAATAGAGAAAATGGCAGTGTGACCACAAACCCATCCAGGCTGGGGGGAGGGACTCCAGCTCCCAACATGCCTTGAGGGAGGAAACCAGCCCCCAACATGCCTTGAGGGAGGAAACCAGCTCCCAGCATTCTTTGGGGAGGGGATCTGAAGCTGTCACCGTGCTTTGGGGAGTGTTATAAATTTAGCCCAGTAAAAGATAGGAATTGGTCCAATTAGGTCGAATCAGAATTTATTAGCAAGAAGACAGACAAGCAAATACAGCGCTGGGCGACTGGGGAGGCCCTTCGCTTCTCCACAGTGCGCCCTCACCCCAGCAGACCTCGACTTTTATAGGCTCGCGTGTCTCTCCTTGTTGCTAGGCCTTCTCCTTTACTTCCTCAGTAGACATTGGCTGTCTCGAAGTCACAGGACGTTCCTCTGTGCATGTCTCTCCTTGTTGCCAGGCCCTCTCCTTCACCTCCTCAGCAGATATTGGTTATCTCGAAGTCACATGATGTTCTTCTTCTTTTTTGTGGTTTTCCTCCCCTCCAAAGCCCTGGTTGGAGTCGATGATCCAGTGGGTCTCTTCCAACCTGGTTATACTATGATTCTATGATTCTAAAACATCATGTTTACCTTTAACTTAAATGCTGCACAAAGCGGGGTCCATTACTTAGAGCAAATACAAAACGCTATTTACAAGGGTCAATGAACAAACTATTTCAAAGGTTCATCACACCTTCGCAGGAGTCAATGAACAAACTTTCTCTTGAAGTTTATCAGAGGGAGAGAGTCTGATTCTGTCACCGTGCTTTGGGGAAAGGGTCTGAAGCTGCCCAGGGAGGTGGTTGAGTCACCTTCCCTGGAGGTGTTTAAGGGACAGGTGGACGAGGTGGTGAGGGGCATGGGTTCGTGTTTGATAGGAATGCTTGGACTCGATGAGCCGGTGGATCTTTTCCAGCCTGGTGATTCTATGATTCTGTGATTCTACAAACTCTGCCGAGGTCTCTGTGGTGCCTGGAAGCAGAGCGGCAGGTGCCTAAGCGACAAATGTCAGCGTTAGCAGGTGGCAAGGGGTGCCCTGGGGTAGTGAAGTGACAGCCTGGCAAGTTGCTGCTTCAGCTCCCCAGAGAAGATCCCTTTGGCTGGTTCGCTTTAGCCCTTCTACCAAGGGCCTGACTTTGGAAGACAATGTTCACACAGGCGGGTGTGGGGGCATTCTGCAGGCTGCCTGATGTCCCTGTCCAGGCAAGAAAAGGATTGCCAGCTGAGTCCTGCCAGAGTTTCTTCCACACTCCTGAGACAGAGTCTGCAGATATCCCTCTGGTGCACCACTGCCTTCCGCGGCAGGAGGCTTTGCTTTTCAAACCTGTCTTTCTGCAGGTGTTTGCTAGGTATGTCTGTGATGAAGCACGTGCCTAACGCATTCCAGTTCTACGTGTAACGTCTTCTTCTGGGGGAAAAGGCAAACCCACAGAATGCCATGAGAGATGGAATGCTGGAAAGAGGCACAGCAGCTACTCGGATCCATCAGGAAGTACCCTCCTCCGCGAGACATGCTGTCCGGGGTTTGTGGATCTGCTATACCTCTGCCTGATGCGATGCCACCAGCGTGCCTGCTCCCGCTGCTTTCTGGAGGATGAGTGGAGAGGTTTAAGGTGGTGTAAGGTGCCAGAGCCTTCTGGCAGCCTGTGCCTGCAACCGCTCTCTCTACTTAGCCGTAAACCATCCCTTGTCAGAAATGTTCCCCAAGGGAAGGGGCAGTAAGCCGTGCTTCTCGCTGCCTTTGTGCTTTCTGACTCTGTCCTCACAGGTGCCCATTTCCTTTTACCGGCTGAAGCTCTGCCACCCCTGGGCTCTTGCACTTCATGTCCACCATAAAAGCATGTTTTCTGTCATCAGACTGACCCTTGGTCTCCCGCGCTTCATGGCCACAATAAAAGCACATTTTCTGTCTTCTGAGTGTGTCTGCCCTCCCTGCCCTCCTCTCCCAGGCAGGTCTGGTGGCCCTCATGAAAAGACACTGCTCCGAAGTGAGAGACGCAAACAGCCAGTGCTAGGCAACAGCCTGAGCAAGAGCCCAGATGTTTTTTCTTTTTTTCTTTGACATGCAGAAACAGAAAATGCATAAGGAATTTGCTTTATAAAAAAATCTTTTAGGTTCTTCTATTTGGGAGCTGACTGGGAGAGATTTTATCTTTAAATGTACGTATGCACCAGATGCTTTCCTGCGCATTATGTGCAGAGGAGATGTTGAAGGAGGGCTGGCAACATCGGGCATGAATTACACTTGCTGCACCCCTCCCTCCTGGGGCGCTGCAGTGGGCAGCTCCCACGGAAAACAATATGGCCCAGCACCTTGTCCCCAGTGGCCGGGGCATCGCTGGCTGGAGGCATGTGCCCACCTGCTGAGGGCAACCCCTGGGTGCCTTCACAGCCTAAAATCCCTGGGGACGCAACAAGGACACCCTCTGCTCCCTAAGAGGGGGCAGCAGTGCCCGGGATCTATGGAGGATGACTGGGGTACAGGGGTGGGCTGGGACGTGGAGAGGGCTGGCAGCGTGGAGGTGGGCTGGGGATGTTGAGATGGGCTTGGTCTGTGGAGATGTGGTGATGACTTGGAGATTGGCTGGCATGTAGAGATTGGCTGGGGAAATGGGTCTTTGCTTGGCATGTGGAAATTGGATGGGAAGTAGAGATGGGCATTGGATGTAAAGATGGCCTGGCAGGTAGAGAAGGGATGGGGATGGGGATATGGGCTGGGGATGTGGAGATGGTCTGAGGACATTAAAGTGGACTGGGGAAAGGGAGCTTGGCTGGAGATGTGGATATGAGCTCAGATCCTGTACCTGGACTGGGACGCAGAGATCAGGTGAGGATATGAGATGGGGCAGAGAAGTGGAGATGGGATGAGGACATGGAGATGGGCTGGGGAAGTGGAGTTGAGTTGGGGACGTGGAGATAGGCTGGGGCATAAGGGTGGGGTGGGGACTTGGAAATGGGCTTGGGATATTGTGATCTTTCCATCATCTTCCAACAGTCCTGGAAGACTGGGGAAGTCCCACTGGACTGGAGGCTGGCTGATGTTGTGCCCATCTACAAAAAGGGCCGCAGGGAGGACCCAGGAAACTACAGGCCTGTCAGTCTGACCTCAGTGCCAGGGAAAGTCATGGAACAGGTGATCTTGAGTGCTATCATGAAGCACATGCAAGAGAACCGGGTGATCAGGCCCAGTCAACATGGGTTCACAAAAGGCAGGTCTTGCCAGACTAACCTGATCGCCTTCTATGACAAAGTGACCCGGCTACTGGATGAGGGAAAGGCTGTGGATGTGGTCTTCCTGGACTTCAGCAAAGCCTTTGACACAGTTTCTCACAGCGTTCTGCTTGAGAAACTGTCAGCCTCTGGGCTGGACAGGCGCACACTCTCCTGGGTGGAAAACTGGTTGGATGGCCGGGCCCAGAGAGTGGTGGTAAATGGTGTGAAATCCAGCTGGAGGCCAGTGACAAGTGGGGTTCCCCAGGGCTCAGTGCTGGGTCCAGCCCTGTTCAATGTCTTCATCAATGATCTGGATGAAGGCATCGAGTGCACCCTGAGCAAGTTTGCGGACGACACTAAGCTGGGTGGAAGTGTCGATCTGCTGGAGGGTCGGGAGGCTCTGCAAAGGGATCTGAACAGGCCGGACCGCTGGGCAGAGTCCAATGGCATGAGGTTTAACAAGGCCAAATGCCAGGTCCTGCACTTGGGGCACAACAACCCTGAGCAGTGCTACAGACTGGGAGAAGTCTGTCTAGAAAGCTGCCTGGAGGAGAGGGACCTGGGGGTGTTGGTTGACAGCCGACTGAATATGAGCCAGCAGTGTGCCCAGGTGGCCAAGAAGGCCAATGGCATCTTGGCTTGTATCAGAAACGGCGTGACCAGCAGGTCCAGGGAGGTTATCCTCCCTCTGTACTCGGCACTGGTGAGACCGCTCCTCGAATACTGTGTTCAGTTCTGGGCCCCTCACCACAAGAAGGATGTTGAGGCTCTGGAGAGAGTCCAGAGAAGAGCAACAAAGCTGGTGAAAGGGCTGGAGAACAGGCCTTATGAGGAGCGGCTGAGAGAGCTGGGGTTGTTTAGCCTGGAGAAGAGGAGGCTGAGGGGTGACCTCATTGCTCTCTACAACTACCTGAAAGGACGTTGTAGAGAGGAGGGTGCTGGCCTCTTCTCCCAAGTGACAGGGGACAGGACGAGAGGGAATGGCCTCAAGCTCCGCCAGGGGAGGTTTAGGCTAGACGTTAGGAAAAAATTCTTTACAGAAAGGGTCATTGGGCACTGGAACAGGCTGCCCAGGGAGGTGGTTGAGTCACCTTCCCTGGAGGTGTTTAAGGCACGGGTGGACGAGGTGCTGAGGGATATGGTTTAGTGTTTGGTAGGAACGGTTGGACTCGGTGATCCGGTGGGTCTCTTCCAACCTGGTTGTTCTGTGATTCTGTGATTCTGTGATTCTGTGATGGGCTGGGACATAGAGGTGGGCTGGGAAGGGGACATTGAGATGGGGTTGGACTGGGGATTGTAGCCGGCAGGCAGGGGCATCCACATCCCTGGAGACGTGCAGGCTGGTGGCACCTGCCTACCTGCTCTGGGCAACCTTCAGGTGCCTTCACAGCCTCGGATCCCTGGGGATGCAACAGGGCCACCCCACTGCTCCCTTAGAGAGGGCTCCAGTGCCCTGGATCCGTGGAGGATGATCAGGATATAGAGAAGGGCTTTTCTCTGTGAGTATCTTTAGGCAAATTTTCGTTCTCGGCGAGACAGCCGACAGAATCCAAGTGTGCTCCTTGAACACAGCAGGAATCGGGAGGTCCCAAAGCAGTCACATAGTGTTGGGAGAGGAATGTGAGGTGACCTGCATCTGATCAGCTCACAGGTAACAAAAAGGAGACGGGTGGCAATACTATGCTTTGGTCTGCTGTGCGTCAGGATCTTATTCATATGCTGGAAACGCAATGCTGTGAGGTCAATTCTGTCTCTTGGGTTGACAGAGCAGCAGCAGGGACATGGCTTAACTGAACAGAACCCCTTCCTCTTGCCCCTCACACTTAAGACAGTGATCAGCATCGATGGGATCACCCCTCACTCCCCTCCTCTCCAGGTCTCTCAGCCTTTCCTCATAAGAGAGATGCTCCAGTCCCCTCCTCATCTCTGTGCCTTCTCCTCTTCTTGTCATTCTCTGTCTGGAGAGCGCAGAACTGGACACAGGACTCTAGATGGAGCCTCCCAAGGACAGGATAGAGGGGGAGGAGAACCCCCCTTGCCCGGCAGGCCACACTTTTCTCCGTGCATCCCTGGGCACCCTTGGCCATTCTCTATCTCTCTGTAACAAATTTGGGCTGAGCCCTCAATTAGTAACCAGCCATGGGTTGCTTTGTTGATGAAAGGGAGCAACTGTGGTGGAACAGGAAACTGAGACAACTAGGGATGGGAGTTGGATTTTCTGAAGAATGTGGAAAAATTTCTAAAGAAAATTGTGTAATAGTTTTAGCATGAAGGTCCTAAGAGTGGCACAGGAGAGCCAAGTACCCTTATTCAGCTGAAGTAGCACAGGAGAAAATGTTGTACTGGGAGCACTGGGAGCCCTGGTGTCCATACTGGGAGCACTGGTCCCATACTGGGCCCACGTTGGTGCCTTACTTTTCTGTACTGTTGCCGTACTGGGAGGACTGGTGTCCATTCTTGGAGCCATGGTCCCATAATATTCCCACACTTGAGTCTGTACTGAGAGTGCTAGATCTGACATCTCTGGTGTCCCTAGTGGGAGCACTGATCCCATACTGATGCCACACCGGTGCCTTATTGGTCTATACTGGTGCCATACCTGGAACACTGGTGTCCCTGGTGTTGGTACTGGTGTCCCCGCTGTCCAGAGTGGGAGCATTGGTCTCATACTAGTCCCACTCTGGTGCCTTACTGGTCTGAGAGCCTTGTTCTCCATACTAGCGCCTCTGGTGTCCATACTGGGAAAACCAGTGACCATACGGTGCCTTCCTGGTCTGTACTGGGAGCACTGATGTCCATATTGGTGTCCATGGTGTCCATACTGGGAGTACTGGTCCCTTCCTACCTCAACCCTCCTCTGTGATTCTTTTCTCTGCTTGGACTCCTCAAGCCTCACGACTCAGCCCTGATGCTGGCTGGAAAGGATTCCGGGATAAGGGCTGATCCCAGATGCCTCCAATGGGGCTCATCATGAAACAATCTCCCCCTAGTGCAAAATATCGTACGGCAGACACAGTCAGAAGAGAGAAAACGTGCTTTTATTGCGGACATGAAGGGCAGGATCCCAGGGGTCAGTGTGAAGAGAGCCCGTAAGAGCTTGGCTCTTCCGAGGTCTCTGGCTGCCCTCTTTCTCCAGCAAGTGCTGCCAGGAAGAGCAACCCCCCGGCAACAGTCTTCTGCACAGACAGAAGGGTCAGGAGTGGGAAAGGCTGCTTGACAGACTTTCAGGCACTGCCTCATAACCAGGGCTTTCCCGTGTGCAGCTGAAGGCGCTGGTGGAGTTCGTCATGGAACACTGCTGTGAAATCTTTGGGGAGGAGACAGAGTGCCTTTCCGTTCCCTCCACCTCTGAGGAACTAACTGCACCCTCTGCTGCTTCCCTCTTCTGATGCAGCAGACAGGACACCACCCCCAGAAAGCAGTTTATGATAACTCCCTGCACTCTGCCGCACGTTGCGTGAGTTGGGCTGGCTCTGAAACAAACGGCTGTGTGTCTGAGATGCAGCATCACTGCAAAGTGAGCAAGGAGTTCTGATTGTTGTGTGTTGTTAATTTCTTCTGTGCTCCGTGAATTTTTTAATGTATGATAGTGTGCTGGAGTGTGGAAGGAAGTTAAAACTTTAGATCCTAGTGGGGAGAGAAGCAGGTACACCAGGGTGGGCTTGAGCTGCCGACCTGTGCCACCAAGGAGTTTCAAGTACTATGCAGGTAAAACTAGGCAGGACAGCTTGCTCACTCTGCAAAGCGAGGGGCAGTGCCATAGACAAAGCGCTTGAAGCTTCAAACCATTATAGAACGGACAAACCCTCCTGCCAGGGCTGTGGCTGCTGGGCAGCAGGAATGCCTGCACCAACCCCACCACCAGCGCTCACCTCAGCGACCCTTCACAAGGCAACGCAGACCGCCAGCGCTACCCCCTGTCCGTTCCCTGCCAGAAGCTGGTGGCATTCTTTAAATTGATGCGGGAGCTTCTGCAGTTCCCGTGGGCTGGAAAGGCTTGAGCAGCACAACGGACAACCTTGACCAGTTTCTATCTATACTTAGGTTATTGATTCAAGTACAGAAGGTGTCGTTGAATAGCTTTGAATTAAGATTTAATTAATGTATGAATAAATGGTAATAGATAGCAGATATTTTAAATTTGCGATCCACCTCAACAAGCGGTAAAGTGCTGCTAAATCGGTCTCAAAATATTCCAGGAAGAGTCCTTCAGCCTGCATATTCTGGGAGTTGGAATCCTTCCAGACGTCACACTGAGACCTGGAGTGCTTCTCCAGGCAGTGGGGCAGAAGATTCAGTTCCTCACCCCACAATATGCTGGGAGCTGGAGTGCTTCACCCCATGCTGCAGGGGGTGTCCTTCACCCCAGGCCATGCCACAAGGGGAGTTCTCGCCCTCTAGCACGCTGCCAGTTGAGTCCTTCACTCCAGAGCATGTTGGGAGCTGGAGGACATCACCCTGTGGGGTGCTAGGAGCTACAGTCCTTCCCCTCATGCCGAGCCAGAAGCCAGAGTCCCTCACACCTCAGCGTGAAGGGTGCTTGCATCGTTCCACCTGCAACACACTCGCACTGGAGTCCTTTTCTCCATGACATGCTGCGAGCTGCAGTCCTCTCCCCAGCAGCAAACCTGGGCGCTCAAGTCCATCACTCGACAACGTGCTGCGAGCTGGAATCATTCAATGACCAGAATGCTTGGAGATGGAGCCCTGCATCCCAAAACACGTTGAGAGCTGGTGTTCTTCACGCTGCAGCATGTTGGCAGCTGGATTCCCCCAACCCAAAGCATGCTGGGAGCTGGAGTCATTTCCTCTGTCCCTCGCACCCCTTAGATGCTTGGAGCGGGATCGATCCATCTTCTGGGGAGCTGGGAGCTGCAGTTCCCCATCTTATGGCATGTGAGAGCTGGAGTGTTCACCCCACGGCGAGCTGGGAGATGAGGTCTTTCATGCCACTGTATGCTGGGATCTGGACACTTTCAGCCTGTGACACGCTGGGAGCTGGAGTCCTTCACCCCATAGCAGGATGCCAAGCTTAATTCCTTCACACTATGGCATTTATTTTTGGTATAATAAGTCATTTTCCCCATGCCACGGTGGGATCTGGACAGCAGAGCATCCAGCGAGGCAGTCAGGCGGATCCAACCTGAGCTTCTGCCCCCCACCACATCTCCTCTCCCGATTGCATCACCCAACGCTGCCCCCCGCCCCATGTGCCCGGCACCAACAACCAGAGCATCTGTAACATCAGCCCGGGGCTGAGGGCTCTGCGGGCAGCGACAGCGCTGCAGGCACCCTGTCGACTGTCGTCCTGGTGGAAACAACTTTTCAGTCACTGTGGTGCCACAAGTCACTGGCACCATGCGCATGCTCCTAGTCCTTATCCTTCTGTCTCTGTGCCAGTCCGTGCAGGGCACAGGTGACACCTGCGAGTGAGTGGTCCGAGGCTCGGGGAGGGAGCAGGGGCGGCTCTGCTGGGGTTTGCTGGAGGGTGCCCGCTCATCCCTTGTGGCCACATCTCAGCTCCCCCGACCCCGGGTGGGAGGCGCTGGTCCCCGCCAGCACCCACACAGCTGGCACAACTCCTGTGCGGGGCTAAAGGAATCCCAGGAGCACCGAGTAGGACAGTCACGAGTTTCTGGTCTCCACAGACTGCGGACTGCCTCTGATGGATCACGGCTACAGCATGTCTCGTGTCATTGGAAGCAGAGTTGCCCAGGCCGGGGCCTGGCACTGGGTTGTCAGCATGCAGAGCCCCTGGGCAGCCGATAAGTGGCATGTATTCGGCGGGACCATCATCAGCCCAGAGTGGGTCCTTATAGCCGCCCACTGCTTCATCGAGGCCAGGTCAGGAGCACCAGCGAACAGGGACATCCCTGCCACGCTGGCTGTTGCCCAGCCTGCAGCACCGTGGCAGACTGGCACCCCGTTTCCTCGCAGTGCTCCCGGGCCCTCCCAGCCCAGCGGAGAAACGGCTCAGGAGAAGGCTGGGTTCCTGCCAGTGCCTCCTGTCAGCCTCCAGCTCGAGGGTTCTCGAGCCTGAGCCACACTGGGGCGGCCACGCTCTCCGCACCGCTGCTTCCCTCTCTCCCCTGGGAAGGAGAAGGCAGCCGACTGACGGAGACCAGCTCACAGGGACGTCTAAGAGAGACTAGATGGACTACTGCTCTGGTGGCAAGTAGCAAATCTTTATTCCTCAACCAGAGTTTTTATACTCTCCTGGGAGAGCTTGTCAGTTTCTACCAAGCTTGAGTGCGCTGTTTACATTACGGCTATTCTTACCGTGAGAATACAAGTTATGTAAGTTCTACAAGTGAGGGACTACGTGTCTGTTCAAGGATTCACACATTCTTCTGTTTGTGCTGGTCTTATCTTAGACCTGCAGGTGTTCTTGAAATATATTTAACTCGGGCCCTGGAATGATGAGAAACTAAGCATGTTGCCAAGAGCCCTGATAGTCCACAACCTCCCTTTCAGGAGGAGCAGCTTTGCTGTTGGCATGATACTCTGTTCCTGACCCTTTCAGGCCAGACAGAATATTGCTCTCCAGGCTCTTGGCTTTCATTATTCTGTCTTTGACCCTTTCAGGCCCCCAGAATGTCTAATAGTTCTCCTCATTCCACCCTTTCTTATTTGTTAAATTGAAAGTGGTATTGGCTTGTCTCTAATATGTTCCAATTTAATTTTTCTCAAATCTACTATTACTTGTCGGAATTGTTTTATGATAAGTCTTAGTACATATGGACAGACAAGTAGTCCCAACAAGATTGCAACAGCAATTATTATCAGGCCATAAATCCCTTGTTTGAAAGATTCAAAAGACGGAAAAGCAGATTTTAAAGCATTGACAAAAGTTTCTGTCTGTTCAGCTACAGATAGATCTATCTTATGAGAATTTAACATATCTTGAATATGTTGCCTCAATTCACCCAGGTCCAAGGAAGTATTGGCATTATCCCAAATGCCTTGTAAGTGACTTTGGATTTTCTGCCATGAGAATACAGTGCAATTATATTTCACTGGAGTTACACAAATAGTACGATACTTTGCATGGCACAAAAGGGATTCTCGAGTTGCTAAGATCTGCAATTGTCTCCCCATAATATGAACAGTGTCTTTAAGCGAATTTAAACGTAGTTCAATTTTCTCATCCCAATTGATTTGATTTTGGAATGCCTTTGATATGTTTATTGATACCTCATTGACATACGTGGCTGTTTGAATACTTGTGGTCAAAGAAATGGAGGCTACTGTTGTTACAGTAATAGCAGTAATTAAGGCTGTAATTCCTGCTATTATTAGTCCAATCATTCTCTTATGCCGGTGCATGAGTTGCTGCGTTGCCTTTTCCAATATTTCTGATCCTCTATCCGCATACCAGTTTTGCGATTGATTGACAGGTAAATATACATAATCAGGCTGTTTTACCAATAAGAAAGAATCACTAGTGCTGTTTATGCAATTGGAAATTTGACAGTTGGTACAATTAACTGTATTATTAATAATGGTCAACATTCCACTTAGGAACGCATAAGGTTCTGGAACACAAGCCCGCATATAAAACTCAGTGACATTTTGTGTCTCTCCCATTGCCCATACTGATCCTATTTGAGTCCATGTAATATTTAGGGTTTTTTTGCCTTAACTTTTCCCATGGCGGCAACAGCCTTCCATAGATTAGAATAGAATGTACGATTATTTTTTGTCCATATTCCAGAAACTAAATTTATTGGCCGCAATTGTTTATTAATTATATTCCAGTCACATAGAGATGTATTTGAACACGTTGTTTCATTAGCGTGACACACTCTCCAAGATGGTGCAAAATCCATCTGTGGAGGAGATAAATTTCGACATGGGGGAATATGCGGAGGGGGTACTCCAGAACCTTTACTTCCATTCGTAAGATTTGGATAATAAAAATCTAAAGCCCAATGAATCCCTGCCGACACATCAGTATCCCAATCATGCTGAACAATCACTTCTTCACACAATAATTCAGTATGATTAGTTTGAAAACACATTGGATTTCCATCTATTTTTCCAGAAAAGTTAAAGTTTGCTGAAAAGGCCATAATATGTTTATCAGAATATTGTCCCATAAATATAGTCTGATTATTGTATACAGGTATGTCCACTGGTTCTTCCCATGTGACTGGATGGATAACAGGAGGATTGGGGACAAAAGCCCAATAGGTTTCTGCCTTACATCCGTGTTGTATCAGCCATAGGGTGCTCAGCAGCATTGCTACCAACCGGATCCTTGTCTCCCAGTCTCTGCTCAACGACAGTCTTTTCATTCGTCTCCGCAGCTTTCCCATTTTTGTTTTTGGCATGTTGGACGCACCGTTCTGGAATCCACCGGGGTGAGGTTTCATCTGTTGGAAAAACACAAACATACCCTCTGCCCCAGATTAGTACCGGATCAGGACCACATATTTTTCCATCCATTGGATCTTTCCAATATATCTCAGGCTTATTGTTATTTTTATAATCCCAATGTCTGTCAGCAGCAGACTGACCATCTTCATCCAATGTTAAAAAATTTAGAACAAATAAGGCATGTGATAATAAGGAAAATGGGGTATCCTTTATTCCCCATGTCCCCCTTTTTAGTTTATTAATTTGAGTTTTTAAAAGGTGATTGTATTTCTCAACTATACCTTGTCCTTGCGGGTTATATGGAATGCCTGTCTTGTGTTGAATAGAAAATTGTTGACAAAAGGTTTTGAATCCTTGACTGATGTAGGCAGGGCCGTTGTCAGTTTTTATCGTTTTCGGAATCCCCATAACACTAAAGCAATGAAGTAAATGTGTACATACGTGCGATAATTTCTCCCCTGACAGAGCAGATGCAACGGAAAAATGTGAAAAAGTATCTATGGTGACATGAACATACGAAAGTTTCCCAAAAGCTGGAATATGAGTAACGTCCATTTGCCATAAATCATTAGGCAACAAGCCTCTAGGGTTAACGCCGTAGTGAGGGGCAGGCAGTAATGGAGCACAAGAGGAGCAATCTTTAACGATCAATCGTGCTTGTTCTCGTGTAATATTACACATTTTTCTTAAGGTACGGGCAGATAAGTGATGTAATTCGTGGAGTTGTTTAGCCTTACATATATTATATACTTGCGGTTTTGTCAGATCATCAGCTAATTGATTGCCTTGTGCCATAGGACCAGGCAGATTAGAATGACTACGAATGTGCCCCACAAAAACCGGGCAGTCCCTTTGCAGCAACAGGGACTGTATAAGACTTAAATGCTCTTGGATGAAAGTTACCTTAGAATGTATCATTGGTACTGTTTCGAGCATACACAGAGCCTGTACAATATACAAACTATCAGTAATAATGTTCAAAGGTTGCGCATATTTCAGTAATGCCTGGTAAACAGCATATAGTTCAGCCATTTGTGCAGAAACATCCTGTAAAATCCAAACAAAATGATCAGGTGGTGATAATAGTACAGCACGACCATTTGAAGATCCGTCAGTATATACAGTCAAAGCATCCTGTAAAGGTGCTTGTTTTACAATTTTGGGAAAAACAATAGAGTGATACGTTGCAAAACTGAGTAATTTGTTTAATGGGTACTTGTTAGATATTTCTCCTGGAAAATTTGCAAGGGATAAGGCAAAGTCATCCATCATATTGAGCAACCATGTAATTTGATCAGGTTTATAAGGCAAGATTATTTTTACTGGCTCTTTTCCAAGATAAGTTATACTTAATTTTCGACCTTGTTGCACACACTCTGCAACTTTATGGGGGTACGATTTTAAGACAACATTCTGACCATGACGGCCATGAATCCAACAGAGGATTCCATCCTGATACAATACTCCTGTAGGAGATAATTTAGTGGGAAGAATAATTAATTCCCAAGGCTTATTTATGTCAGCGTAATTTAATCTCGCATCTGTCATGGCCTTTTCTACTTTTGTCAAGGCTTGAGAGGCTTCCTCAGTCAGGCCACGAGGGGAATTAGGGTCAGGGTTTCCTTCCAATATCTTAAATAAAGGGCTGAGGTCTGAAGTGGTGAGTTTCAGAAACGGCCGTATCCAATTAATGTCACCTAAAAGTTTTTGGAAATCATTCAAGGTTGTCAGATGTTGTACTGAAAGAGCAATTTTCTGTGGTGCAAAATACTTAGGATACAATTGAAATCCTAGGTATTTAAAAGGAAAAGTTCGCTGTATTTTATCTTGGGCTATCTTCAGCCCATTTCGCTCTAATTGTTGTTCCATATGAGAATAGGCTGCTGTCAGTAATTCCACAGATTCAGCAGCCAACAGAATATCATCCATATAGTGAATGCAAATTAATGTTGGAAAACACAATCTAGTTTGTTCAAGACTTTTGTTTACAAATTTCTGACATAAAGTGGGACTATTAGCCATACCTTGAGGTAAAACTTTCCATTGATATCGGTCCATAGGTTCACTGTAATTGACAGAAGGAACGCTGAAAGCAAATCTGTGGCGATCATCGGGATCTAACAATATTGTATAAAAACAGTCCTTTAAATCAATTATTATTTTCTGATAATTTGGTGGTATTGCCATAGGGCTAGGTAGCCCAGGTTGCAGAGCACCCATAGGATGCATGGTCTTATTTACTGCTCGAAGATCTTGCAATAATCTCCATTTACCTGTTTTCTTTTTCACTACAAATATAGGAGAATTCCATGGAGAAGTAGATGGTTCAATATGCCCCAGGGCGAGTTGTTCCTGCACCAACTCCTTAGCTGCCTGTAATTTTTCTCGGGGCAGTGACCACTGATCCACCCACACTGGGTCATCAGATTTCCAATTAATTTTGTCCACATGGGGGGCAGGAATACCAGTGACCACTACTGGGAAAAACCCAAGTCTGTGCGATCCGTTTTTTCCTGAATTTCTACCGGCTCTTGGCGGCCAGTGGAATCTTTCCCGAGTCCTTTTTTCGGGAGATATCGTTGATTAGAAATCGTATTTGAAGCTTGAGGAGTGGGACTATACAAATACGCTCCCATTTGAATCAAAATATCTCTCCCCCACAAGTTAATAGGGAGAGTTGCTAGTACATAAGGTTGTACAGTCCCGGTGTGTCCTTCCTCATCTTTCCAGGTTAAAATTTTGACACTTTGCAACGGGGCATTTGCCATCCCTATTCCTTTTAAATGAGTAACTGATACTTGTAAGGACCAGTCTTCTGGCCAGTTTTCTTTGCACATGACAGTAACATCAGCTCCAGTATCAAGCAAGCCAACGAAAATCCTGCCTTCTATGCACAGATGTAATTCTGGTCGTTCCTGTCCTATCTGGTGAATGAAAAATACATCAGAAGAGCCAAAGCCTGCCGTTCTCCTGGTTTTACCTGTCGACTGTCCTATAGAGGAAATAAACGGCAGCAGCAGTAATTGAGCAATTTTTGTATTCTGGGGGAGGTTGAAAATACTGGTTTCTGTATACATC
Source organism: Phaenicophaeus curvirostris (assembly GCF_032191515.1). Lineage (NCBI taxonomy): Eukaryota > Metazoa > Chordata > Aves > Cuculiformes > Cuculidae > Phaenicophaeus > Phaenicophaeus curvirostris. The sequence goes on along the minus strand of NC_091402.1, from coordinate 779,804 downwards.
ATGACTTTGATTTCTCCCTCGTAATCTGGGTCAATTAGACCTGGAGAGACCTTCAGGCCTTTCATAGTTAACCCACTTCTTCCCATTACTAATCCACATACCTCGGGGGGCATCGGCCCATAAACTCCAGTGGGTATAGCTTGAATTCCCATCTCAGGTGTTAATACGATGTGGGAGGTGGTACAGAGGTCCAATCCTGCACTACCGGTTGTTGCTCTAATGAGGGAAGAAATGGATTTTTTCCCTGCACTGGGTAGATCCCCTGTGTTGTTTTTCGGGCCCGGGGCAAGCCCTTCTGCGCGTTTCCCGAAAATAAGGCGACATTATCTGCCAAAATGTTACCATCCCTATCTCTTTTGGAGTGACATTCGTCAATCCAATGTTTTCCTCGGTGACATCTCGGACATAGCCCTGGTTCCCTTGTTAAGGGCGGGCGACCAAGACGTTTTTTATCCTTACACTGTTTTGCTATATGTCCCATCCGTCCGCAGGTATAGCAGCTTCCTGGGGGGCCCGGTACTCTCAGTTTTTGTCCTCCCTTCATTATTGCCATTGCCTGTTCAATTGAGTGTCCTTTAAGAGCTGCTGCTAAGGTAATTCCTTGTACATAACTTGGCCCGATATCTGCACATAATTTTATATAATCCTTAAGGGTGGCTCTCGCTTTCCAAGGTCGTAATGTCGCTTGGCAAACAGAGTTAGCATTTTCAAAAGCCAATTCTTTTACTAAAATCAATGCTGCATCAGAATCCTCTATCAACTTAGATGATACTTGTAATAGTCTGGCTACAAAATCTTGATATGGTTCATCTGGCCCTTGTTTAATTTTCGACAATTCCTCTTTTCTTGTTCCTGATTTCGGAAGTTTTTTCCAGGCCACAAGTCCAGATTGCCTAATTATATCATATGCCTGTGGTGTAAAATTTAACTGTTGGTGTAAAGCAGCGAAATTTCCTGCTCCTACCAGGATGTCATACGTTATACCTAATTGCTGGCATTCTGGAGTCTGTGCTCGGAGAGCACACTGTTCAGAATATTCTGAGGACCACAAAAGGTATTCACCCCCACTTAAAACTGCTTTCGCTAAACTTTTCCAATCTGACGGAGGGAGAGTATGTGCAGCAATAATTTCTAATATCGTTACAGTAAAGGGCGCAGTTGGTCCATAGTGCGCACTCGCTACTTTGAGTTCTTTCAATTGTTTAAAAGGAATAGGTTCATAGTCATTAAAAATCCCCCCTGCTGCATGTTGTCTTTGCACAACAGGGTATACTTGTACCTGGAAACCGTCAAGGACCTCTCCTGCCTTCCTAGCCTCTTTTAGAGCCATTTGCATGGGTGATTGCTGAAAAATTAAATCTTCAGGGCCAGGGGGTGGAGGCCAAGTACCATCCCTAAAAGCTGGCAACACTACTGGAGGATATTCAGGAGTATGGGTTTGAATGCCTATTTCTTTTAATACCGGCAACACTATGCCGTCTTGACCCTGATGATAACGGGCAGCCTGTTCTTCTAAATCATTCCAATCATCAGGGCTCAATCCCTGACTTCCTTTAACATCTTTTGTTGCTTCAGAAAATAATTCACAAGAAGATTTACTAGGCAGTATAGGTTGCTCATACTGGGGAAGCGGAGGGGGGGGCACAGAGGATGGAGCGCAAGCAGCGGCAGCGGCGGTCGGAGCGGAGCCCCGGGAGGAGGGGGGGGGGGTGGGGGGGGGTGGGGGGGGTGGAAAAACATCCAGAGACTTAGAACGGGGAAGCGAAGGATACAGTCGTTTAATGGAGGAGCGCGTTTCTCTTACCCACTTTTCATCACCTGTGTCCCCTCTTAAACATTCTTTAACCAGAGACCACAAGGTGAAGGCATCAATAGGGACCTTTTCAGGCCCATGAATAGTATAATAGCTTTGAATCTTATCTCCTACCTTATTCCAAGTTTCAATATTAATTGTACCGTCTTTAGGAAACCATAGACAAACTTCTTGTACGAAATCTAAAAAATGATCAACTTGTTTTCTTGTAACTTTTACCCCCCTAGCACAAAGCAGGGACTTTAACATACTTGCAAAGATGTTACGTTCATTACTGAAAGCAATGCCCATTTTTTTTTTTTTTTTTTTTTATTATTATTCTCTTTTTTCCTTTTCTCTTTCTTTCTATTCTTCTCTCTCTTTCTCTTTTCTTTCGTCTGCCTCAAAATCCCTTGTCCTCGCCCTCGATTTCAACTTACCAACCGCGGCTCGTGAAGGCGAGCGACGTCCTGTCCTTTAGCAACCGAGTATCCCGGGTTTCGGCACCAAATGACGGAGACCAGCTCACAGGGACGTCTAAGAGAGACTAGACGGACTACTGCTCTGGTGGCAAGTAGCAAATCTTTATTCCTCAACCAGAGTTTTTATACTCTCCTGGGAGAGCTTGTCAGTTTCTACCAAGCTTGAGTGCGCTGTTTACATTACGGCTATTCTTACCGTGAGAATACAAGTTATGTAAGTTCTACAAGTGAGGGACTATGTGTCTGTTCAAGGATTCACACATTCTTCTGTTTGTGCTGGTCTTATCTTAGACCTGCAGGTGTTCTTGAAATATATTTAACTCGGGCCCTGGAATGATGAGAAACTAAGCATGTTGCCAAGAGCCCTGATAGTCCACAACCGCCCTTTCAGGAGGAGCAGCTTTGTTGTTGGCATGATACTCTGTTCCTGACCCTTTCAGGCCAGACAGAATATTGCTCTCCAGGCTCTTGGCTTTCATTATTCTGTCTTTGACCCTTTCAGGCCCCCAGAATGTCTAATAGTTCTCCTCAGCCGACAGCCGAGCTGCCACAGCACGTGGCTCCGCTCTCCAAAACCCTCTTTCCCTTTGTCTCACAGGACCATTGAGGCGTGGCGTGTGGTGGCCGGTGCCAGCCAGCTGAGTCGCCTGGGTCCCAAGGCTCAAGCGCGCAACAGAAAGCGGTTCCAGGTCCACGATCAGTACAATAAAATCTCACAGAGCAATGACATCGCCTTGCTGGAACTGGACCAGCCCGTCCAGTGCAACGTCCACGTGCAGCTCGCCTGCATGCCCCACCCCTCGCTCAAAATGTCCCAGCTGACCACCTGCTACGTGGGTGGTTGGGGTGCCACCGCCGAGGGAGCTGAGCTCCTGAGAAGATGTACTCGCCTCCCGGGTGCGGAGATGGGTTTGTCTTCCTAAAAGCAAAGGTGAAAGGCAGCATCAGCCTGCGAGGACGTCTGCCCCGGGAGAGATGGGTCTGACCCCTTCCCCAGGGCCAGACAGGAAGGATGCGCTACTCAGATGCCTCTGCAGAGGCAAAGGCAAACCCGAGGGAAGGGGCTCCCCCAAGCAAGGCAGGAGAACCGGCAGCGCACCGCTGACTCTTCCTTCCTGCCTGTGCTCCCAGCTCTAGCATCAAACGACGTACTCCAGGAGGCTCAGGTCCTCCTCATCGACACCCACGTCTGCAACGGCAGCAGCTGGTACCGCAGGGCCATCCACCAGCACAACCTGTGCGCAGGGTATCCGCCGGGCGGCATTGACACCTGCCAGGTCGGAGTGCTAGACAAGACCCAGCAGCGCAGGCAGCCCCGGCATGGCCGCCCGAACCCCGCTCCCAGACCAGGCCTTGCCGGCTCCGGCACCGGAGCGGAGCCTTTCTGTGCAGGGAACACAGCTCTGGAGCTGCTGGGAGAGAGCAGGAGCCAGGCCTCACGCCCACAGAGACCCCAACGTCCCCTTCATCCTCTCTCCTCCGCTGCAGGGAGACAGCGGCGGTCCTCTCATCTGCCGGGATCCACGGACTGAGCACTTCTGGCTGGTGGGAGTGACCAGCTGGGGCAGAGGATGCGCCAGAGTCTCTCGGCCGGGGGTCTACGTCTCCACTCAGCATTTCTTCAGCTGGATCCTGGAAGAGATGGAGCTGCAGGCTCGGGGAGGGAGCAGGGGCGGCTCTGCTGGGGTTTGCTGGAGGGTGCCCGCTCATCCCTTGTGGCCACATCTCAGCTCCCCCGACCCCGGGTGGGAGGCGCTGGTCCCCGCCAGCACCCACACAGCTGGCACAACTCCTGTGCGGGGCTAAAGGAATCCCAGGGGCACCGAGTAGGACAGTCACGAGTTTCTGGTCTCCACAGACTGCGGACTGCCTCTGATGGATCACGGCTAAAGCATGTCTCGTGTCATTGGAAGCAGAGTTGCCCAGGCCGGGGCCTGGCCCTGGGTCGTCAGCATGCAGAGCCCCTGGGCAGCCGATAAGTGGCACGTATGCGGAGGGACCATCATCAGCCCAGAGTGGGTCCTTATAGCCGCCCACTGCTTCATCGAGGCCAGGTCAGGAGCGCCAGCGAACAGGGACATCCCTGCCACGCTGGCAGGTGCCCAGCCTGCAGCACCGTGGCAGACTGGCACCCCGTTTCCTCGCAGTGCTCCCGGGCCCTCCCAGCCCAGCGGAGAAACGGCGGTCGTCTCATCTGTCGGGACCGTGCCTTCTTCCACCACCTTCCTTCAATGAACAGCGTTCAGGGCTCCTGCAGTTCACCACGGCTTCGATAAGCGTGCTCTAGCTCAGGGCTCACCAGGGGAGCTTCTCAGCACTTCAACTTTGCTTCAGGCTTGCTTGGAGCACGAGGCTTCATCCCTCTGCCTTGGCCCCCAGCAGAAGGCGGGCAAGGGGCAGGTTTGTGAGTGGTTTGATGGAAAAGAGCTTGGTCACCTACCAGAGATTAAAACCCAACCAAAGAAAGAGACCAGAGAAACTCTGTTAGAGAGGAGCAGAAAGAAACATCAGGGCTGACCTCTGTTTAACTGGGGGGGTTTGGGATTCTGGAGACTGGAGCTCCCAGAGGACTCAGCTCTCCAAATGGAAACATCCTTTAACTTCAGATCCTGATCCTGACAGGAATATTACAGACTGCCCCACCTCTGTTTTGCAGTTACCTTGAGCGTTTGCTTGTCCCTGTCCAGTTCTCTTCTGTGATCCCAAAGTCTGTTGTAATCTGACAGCGCTACAAACAGGCAGCCAAACCCCTCTTCCCTCAGAGATGGGAAACTGCAGTCACAGACTACGCAGGCACCAGGAGAAGCCTTCGGGTCTGGGATAGGATTAAAAAGGGAGGACTTGCGAGCATCTGTTTTCCACAAGATGACCCCATCCTCCTGATCTGGGTCACTTAAGGGAACTTTGTTCTGGCAGCCAATAGAGAAAATGGCAGTGTGACCACAAACCCATCCAGGCTGGGGGGAGGGACTCCAGCTCCCAACATGCCTTGAGGGAGGAAACCAGCCCCCAACATGCCTTGAGGGAGGAAACCAGCTCCCAGCATTCTTTGGGGAGGGGATCTGAAGCTGTCACCGTGCTTTGGGGAGTGTTATAAATTTAGCCCAGTAAAAGATAGGAATTGGTCCAATTAGGTCGAATCAGAATTTATTAGCAAGAAGACAGACAAGCAAATACAGCGCTGGGCGACTGGGGAGGCCCTTCGCTTCTCCACAGTGCGCCCTCACCCCAGCAGACCTCGACTTTTATAGGCTCGCGTGTCTCTCCTTGTTGCTAGGCCTTCTCCTTTACTTCCTCAGTAGACATTGGCTGTCTCGAAGTCACAGGACGTTCCTCTGTGCATGTCTCTCCTTGTTGCCAGGCCCTCTCCTTCACCTCCTCAGCAGATATTGGTTATCTCGAAGTCACATGATGTTCTTCTTCTTTTTTGTGGTTTTCCTCCCCTCCAAAGCCCTGGTTGGAGTCGATGATCCAGTGGGTCTCTTCCAACCTGGTTATACTATGATTCTATGATTCTAAAACATCATGTTTACCTTTAACTTAAATGCTGCACAAAGCGGGGTCCATTACTTAGAGCAAATACAAAACGCTATTTACAAGGGTCAATGAACAAACTATTTCAAAGGTTCATCACACCTTCGCAGGAGTCAATGAACAAACTTTCTCTTGAAGTTTATCAGAGGGAGAGAGTCTGATTCTGTCACCGTGCTTTGGGGAAAGGGTCTGAAGCTGCCCAGGGAGGTGGTTGAGTCACCTTCCCTGGAGGTGTTTAAGGGACAGGTGGACGAGGTGGTGAGGGGCATGGGTTCGTGTTTGATAGGAATGCTTGGACTCGATGAGCCGGTGGATCTTTTCCAGCCTGGTGATTCTATGATTCTGTGATTCTACAAACTCTGCCGAGGTCTCTGTGGTGCCTGGAAGCAGAGCGGCAGGTGCCTAAGCGACAAATGTCAGCGTTAGCAGGTGGCAAGGGGTGCCCTGGGGTAGTGAAGTGACAGCCTGGCAAGTTGCTGCTTCAGCTCCCCAGAGAAGATCCCTTTGGCTGGTTCGCTTTAGCCCTTCTACCAAGGGCCTGACTTTGGAAGACAATGTTCACACAGGCGGGTGTGGGGGCATTCTGCAGGCTGCCTGATGTCCCTGTCCAGGCAAGAAAAGGATTGCCAGCTGAGTCCTGCCAGAGTTTCTTCCACACTCCTGAGACAGAGTCTGCAGATATCCCTCTGGTGCACCACTGCCTTCCGCGGCAGGAGGCTTTGCTTTTCAAACCTGTCTTTCTGCAGGTGTTTGCTAGGTATGTCTGTGATGAAGCACGTGCCTAACGCATTCCAGTTCTACGTGTAACGTCTTCTTCTGGGGGAAAAGGCAAACCCACAGAATGCCATGAGAGATGGAATGCTGGAAAGAGGCACAGCAGCTACTCGGATCCATCAGGAAGTACCCTCCTCCGCGAGACATGCTGTCCGGGGTTTGTGGATCTGCTATACCTCTGCCTGATGCGATGCCACCAGCGTGCCTGCTCCCGCTGCTTTCTGGAGGATGAGTGGAGAGGTTTAAGGTGGTGTAAGGTGCCAGAGCCTTCTGGCAGCCTGTGCCTGCAACCGCTCTCTCTACTTAGCCGTAAACCATCCCTTGTCAGAAATGTTCCCCAAGGGAAGGGGCAGTAAGCCGTGCTTCTCGCTGCCTTTGTGCTTTCTGACTCTGTCCTCACAGGTGCCCATTTCCTTTTACCGGCTGAAGCTCTGCCACCCCTGGGCTCTTGCACTTCATGTCCACCATAAAAGCATGTTTTCTGTCATCAGACTGACCCTTGGTCTCCCGCGCTTCATGGCCACAATAAAAGCACATTTTCTGTCTTCTGAGTGTGTCTGCCCTCCCTGCCCTCCTCTCCCAGGCAGGTCTGGTGGCCCTCATGAAAAGACACTGCTCCGAAGTGAGAGACGCAAACAGCCAGTGCTAGGCAACAGCCTGAGCAAGAGCCCAGATGTTTTTTCTTTTTTTCTTTGACATGCAGAAACAGAAAATGCATAAGGAATTTGCTTTATAAAAAAATCTTTTAGGTTCTTCTATTTGGGAGCTGACTGGGAGAGATTTTATCTTTAAATGTACGTATGCACCAGATGCTTTCCTGCGCATTATGTGCAGAGGAGATGTTGAAGGAGGGCTGGCAACATCGGGCATGAATTACACTTGCTGCACCCCTCCCTCCTGGGGCGCTGCAGTGGGCAGCTCCCACGGAAAACAATATGGCCCAGCACCTTGTCCCCAGTGGCCGGGGCATCGCTGGCTGGAGGCATGTGCCCACCTGCTGAGGGCAACCCCTGGGTGCCTTCACAGCCTAAAATCCCTGGGGACGCAACAAGGACACCCTCTGCTCCCTAAGAGGGGGCAGCAGTGCCCGGGATCTATGGAGGATGACTGGGGTACAGGGGTGGGCTGGGACGTGGAGAGGGCTGGCAGCGTGGAGGTGGGCTGGGGATGTTGAGATGGGCTTGGTCTGTGGAGATGTGGTGATGACTTGGAGATTGGCTGGCATGTAGAGATTGGCTGGGGAAATGGGTCTTTGCTTGGCATGTGGAAATTGGATGGGAAGTAGAGATGGGCATTGGATGTAAAGATGGCCCGGCAGGTAGAGAAGGGATGGGGATGGGGATATGGGCTGGGGATGTGGAGATGGTCTGAGGACATTAAAGTGGACTGGGGAAAGGGAGCTTGGCTGGAGATGTGGATATGAGCTCAGATCCTGTACCTGGACTGGGACGCAGAGATCAGGTGAGGATATGAGATGGGGCAGAGAAGTGGAGATGGGATGAGGACATGGAGATGGGCTGGGGAAGTGGAGTTGAGTTGGGGACGTGGAGATAGGCTGGGGCATAAGGGTGGGGTGGGGACTTGGAAATGGGCTTGGGATATTGTGATCTTTCCATCATCTTCCAACAGTCCTGGAAGACTGGGGAAGTCCCACTGGACTGGAGGCTGGCTGATGTTGTGCCCATCTACAAAAAGGGCCGCAGGGAGGACCCAGGAAACTACAGGCCTGTCAGTCTGACCTCAGTGCCAGGGAAAGTCATGGAACAGGTGATCTTGAGTGCTATCATGAAGCACATGCAAGAGAACCGGGTGATCAGGCCCAGTCAACATGGGTTCACAAAAGGCAGGTCTTGCCAGACTAACCTGATCGCCTTCTATGACAAAGTGACCCGGCTACTGGATGAGGGAAAGGCTGTGGATGTGGTCTTCCTGGACTTCAGCAAAGCCTTTGACACAGTTTCTCACAGCGTTCTGCTTGAGAAACTGTCAGCCTCTGGGCTGGACAGGCGCACACTCTCCTGGGTGGAAAACTGGTTGGATGGCCGGGCCCAGAGAGTGGTGGTAAATGGTGTGAAATCCAGCTGGAGGCCAGTGACAAGTGGGGTTCCCCAGGGCTCAGTGCTGGGTCCAGCCCTGTTCAATGTCTTCATCAATGATCTGGATGAAGGCATCGAGTGCACCCTGAGCAAGTTTGCGGACGACACTAAGCTGGGTGGAAGTGTCGATCTGCTGGAGGGTCGGGAGGCTCTGCAAAGGGATCTGAACAGGCCGGACCGCTGGGCAGAGTCCAATGGCATGAGGTTTAACAAGGCCAAATGCCGGGTCCTGCACTTGGGGCACAACAACCCTATGCAGTGCTACAGACTGGGAGAAGTCTGTCTAGAAAGCTGCCTGGAGGAGAGGGACCTGGGGGTGTTGGTTGACAGCCGACTGAATATGAGCCAGCAGTGTGCCCAGGTGGCCAAGAAGGCCAATGGCATCTTGGCTTGTATCAGAAACGGCGTGACCAGCAGGTCCAGGGAGGTTATCCTCCCTCTGTACTCGGCACTGGTGAGACCGCTCCTCGAATACTGTGTTCAGTTCTGGGCCCCTCACCACAAGAAGGATGTTGAGGCTCTGGAGAGAGTCCAGAGAAGAGCAACAAAGCTGGTGAAAGGGCTGGAGAACAGGCCTTATGAGGAGCGGCTGAGAGAGCTGGGGTTGTTTAGCCTGGAGAAGAGGAGGCTGAGGGGTGACCTCATTGCTCTCTACAACTACCTGAAAGGACGTTGTAGAGAGGAGGGTGCTGGCCTCTTCTCCCAAGTGACAGGGGACAGGACGAGAGGGAATGGCCTCAAGCTCCGCCAGGGGAGGTTTAGGCTAGACGTTAGGAAAAAATTCTTTACAGAAAGGGTCATTGGGCACTGGAACAGGCTGCCCAGGGAGGTGGTTGAGTCACCTTCCCTGGAGGTGTTTAAGGCACGGGTGGACGAGGTGCTGAGGGATATGGTTTAGTGTTTGGTAGGAACGGTTGGACTCGGTCATCCGGTGGGTCTCTTCCAACCTGGTTGTTCTGTGATTCTGTGATTCTGTGATTCTGTGATGGGCTGGGACATAGAGGTGGGCTGGGAAGGGGACATTGAGATGGGGTTGGACTGGGGATTGTAGCCGGCAGGCAGGGGCATCCACATCCCTGGAGACGTGCAGGCTGGTGGCACCTGCCTACCTGCTCTGGGCAACCTTCAGGTGCCTTCACAGCCTCGGATCCCTGGGGATGCAACAGGGCCACCCCACTGCTCCCTTAGAGAGGGCTCCAGTGCCCTGGATCCGTGGAGGATGATCAGGATATAGAGAAGGGCTTTTCTCTGTGAGTATCTTTAGGCAAATTTTCATTCTCGGCGAGACAGCCGACAGAATCCAAGTGTGCTCCTTGAACACAGCAGGAATCGGGAGGTCCCAAAGCAGTCACATAGTGTTGGGAGAGGAATGTGAGGTGACCTGCATCTGATCAGCTCACAGGTAACAAAAATGCCACCACTGGGAGATGGGTGGCAATACTATGCTTTGGTCTGCTGTGCGTCAGGATCTTATTCATATGCTGGAAACGCAATGCTGTGAGGTCAATTCTGTCTCTTGGGTTGACAGAGCAGCAGCAGGGACATGGCTTAACTGAACAGAACCCCTTCCTCTTGCCCCTCACACTTAAGACAGTGATCAGCATCGATGGGATCACCCCTCACTCCCCTCCTCTCCAGGTCTCTCAGCCTTTCCTCATAAGAGAGATGCTCCAGTCCCCTCCTCATCTCTGTGCCTTCTCCTCTTCTTGTCATTCTCTGTCTGGAGAGCGCAGAACTGGACACAGGACTCTAGATGGAGCCTCCCAAGGACAGGATAGAGGGGGAGGAGAACCCCCCTTGCCCGGCAGGCCACACTTTTCTCCGTGCATCCCTGGGCACCCTTGGCCATTCTCTATCTCTCTGTAACAAATTTGGGCTGAGCCCTCAATTAGTAACCAGCCATGGGTTGCTTTGTTGATGAAAGGGAGCAACTGTGGTGGAACAGGAAACTGAGACAACTAGGGATGGGAGTTGGATTTTCTGAAGAATGTGGAAAAATTTCTAAAGAAAATTGTGTAATAGTTTTAGCATGAAAGTCCTAAGAGTGGCACAGGAGAGCCAAGTACCCTTATTCAGCTGAAGAAGCACAGGAGAAAATGTTGTACTGGGAGCACTGGGAGCCCTGGTGTCCATACTGGGAGCACTGGTCCCATACTGGGCCCACGTTGGTGCCTTACTTTTCTGTACTGTTGCCGTACTGGGAGGACTGGTGTCCATTCTTGGAGCCATGGTCCCATAATATTCCCACACTTGAGTCTGTACTGAGAGTGCTAGATCTGACATCTCTGGTGTCCCTAGTGGGAGCACTGATCCCATACTGATGCCACACCGGTGCCTTATTGGTCTATACTGGTGCCATACCTGGAACACTGGTGTCCCTGGTGTTGGTACTGGTGTCCCCGCTGTCCAGAGTGGGAGCATTGGTCTCATACTAGTCCCACTCTGGTGCCTTACTGGTCTGAGAGCCTTGTTCTCCATACTAGCGCCTCTGGTGTCCATACTGGGAAAACCAGTGACCATACGGTGCCTTCCTGGTCTGTACTGGGAGCACTGATGTCCATATTGGTGTCCATGGTGTCCATACTGGGAGTACTGGTCCCTTCCTACCTCAACCCTCCTCTGTGATTCTTTTCTCTGCTTGGACTCCTCAAGCCTCACGACTCAGCCCTGATGCTGGCTGGAAAGGATTCCGGGATAAGGGCTGATCCCAGAAGCCTCCAATGGGGCTCATCATGAAACAATCTCCCCCTAGTGCAAAATATCGTACGGCAGACACAGTCAGAAGAGAGAAAACGTGCTTTTATTGTGGACATGAAGGGCAGGATCCCAGGGGTCAGTGTGAAGAGAGCCCGTAAGAGCTTGGCTCTTCCGAGGTCTCTGGCTGCCCTCTTTCTCCAGCAAGTGCTGCCAGGAAGAGCAACCCCCCGGCAACAGTCTTCTGCACAGACAGAAGGGTCAGGAGTGGGAAACACTTGAGTGCCTGAAAGTTGACACACTTTCAGGCACTGCCTCATAACCAGGGCTTTCCCGTGTGCAGCTGAAGGCGCTGGTGGAGTTCGTCATGGAACACTGCTGTGAAATCTTTGGGGAGGAGACAGAGTGCCTTTCCGTTCCCTCCACCTCTGAGGAACTAACTGCACCCTCTGCTGCTTCCCTCTTCTGATGCAGCAGACAGGACACCACCCCCAGAAAGCAGTTTATGATAACTCCCTGCACTCTGCCGCACGTTGCGTGAGTTGGGCTGGCTCTGAAACAAACGGCTGTGTGTCTGAGATGCAGCATCACTGCAAAGTGAGCAAGGAGTTCTGATTGTTGTGTGTTGTTAATTTCTTCTGTGCTCCGTGAATTTTTTAATGTATGATAGTGTGCTGGAGTGTGGAAGGAAGTTAAAACTTTAGATCCTAGTGGGGAGAGAAGCAGGTACACCAGGGTGGGCTTGAGCTGCCGACCTGTGCCACCAAGGAGTTTCAAGTACTATGCAGGTAAAACTAGGCAGGACAGCTTGCTCACTCTGCAAAGCGAGGGGCAGTGCCAGAGACAAAGTGCTTGAAGCTTCAAACCATTATAGAACGGACAAACCCTCCTGCCAGGGCTGTGGCTGCTGGGCAGCAGGAACGCCTGCACCAACCCCACCACCAGCGCTCACCTCAGCGACCCTTCACAAGGCAACGCAGACCGCCAGCGCTACGCCCTGTCCGTTTCCGTGCCAGAAGCTGGTGGCATTCTTTAAATTGATGCGGGAGCTCCTGCAGTTTCTGTAGGATGGAAAGCCTTGAGCAGCAAAATGGACAACCTTGACCAGTTTCTATCTATACTTAGGTTATTGATTCCAGTACAGAAGGTGTCGTTGAATAGCTTTGAATTAAGATTTAATTAATGTATGAATAAATGGTAATAGATAGCAGATATTTTAAATTTGCGATCCACCTCAACAAGCGGTAAAGTGCTGCTAAATCGGTCTCAAAATATTCCAGGAAGAGTCCTTCAGCCTGCATATTCTGGGAGTTGGAATCCTTCCAGACGTCACACTGGGACCTGGAGTGCTTCTCCAGGCAGTGGGGCAGAAGATTCAGTTCCTCACCCCACAATATGCTGGGAGCTGGAGTGCTTCACCCCATGCTGCAGGGGGTGTCCTTCACCCCAGGCCATGCCACAAGGGGAGTTCTCGCCCTCTAGCACGCTGCCAGTTGAGTCCTTCACTCCAGAGCATGTTGGGAGCTGGAGGACATCACCCTGTGGGGTGCTAGGAGCTACAGTCCTTCCCCTCATGCCGAGCCAGAAGCCAGAGTCCCTCACACCTCAGCGTGAAGGGTGCTTGCATCGTTCCACCTGCAACACACTCGCACTGGAGTCCTTTTCTCCACGACATGCTGCGAGCTGCAGTCCTCTCCCCAGCAGCACACCTGGGCGCTCAAGTCCATCACTCGACAACGTGCTGCGAGCTGGAATCATTCAATGACCAGAATGCTTGGAGATGGAGCCCTGCATCCCAAAACACATTGAGAGCTGGTGTTCTTCACGCTGCAGCATGTTGGCAGCTGGATTCCCCCAACCCAAAGCATGCTGGGAGCTGGAGTCATTTCCTCTGCCCGTCCCGCCCCTTAGATGCTAGGAGCAGGAGTGATCCATCTTCTGGGGAGCTGGGAGCTGCAGTTCCCCATCTTATGGCATGTGAGAGCTGGAGTGTTCACCCCACGGCGAGCTGGGAGATGAGGTCTTTCATGCCACTGTATGCTGGGATCTGGACACTTTCAGTCTGTGACACGCTGGGAGCTGGAGTCCTTCACCCCATAGCAGGATGCCAGCTTGATTCCTTCACACTATGGCATTTATTTTTGGTATAATAAGTCATTTTCCCCATGCCACGGTGGGATCTGGACAGCAGAGCATCCAGCGAGGCAGTCAGGCGGATCCAACCTGAGCTTCTGCCCCCCACCACATCTCCTCTCCCGATTGCATCACCCAACGCTGCCCCCCGCCCCATGTGCCCGGCACCAACAACCAGAGCATCTGTAACATCAGCCCGGGGCTGAGGGCTCTGCGGGCAGCGACAGCGCTGCAGGCACCCTGTCGACTGTCGTCCTGGTGGAAACAACTTTTCAGTCACTGTGGTGCCACAAGTCACTGGCACCATGCGCATGCTCCTAGTCCTTATCCTGCTGTCTCTGTGCCAGTCCGTGCAGGGCACAGGTGACACCTGCGAGTGAGTGGTCCGAGGCTCGGGGAGGGAGCAGGGGCGGCTCTGCTGGGGTTTGCTGGAGGGTGCCCGCTCGTCCCTTGTGGCCACATCTCAGCTCCCCCGACCCCGGGTGGGAGGCGCTGGTCCCCGCCAGCACCCACACAGCTGGCACAACTCCTGTGCAGGGCTAAAGGAATCCCAGGGGCACCGAGTAGGACAGTCACGAGTTTCTGGTCTCCACAGACTGCGGACTGCCTCTGATGGATCACGGCTACAGCATGTCTCGTGTCATTGGAAGCAGAGTTGCCCAGGCCGGGGCCTGGCCCTGGGTCGTCAGCATGCAGAGCCCCTGGGCAGCCGATAAGTGGCACGTATGCGGAGGGACCATCATCAGCCCAGAGTGGGTCCTTATAGCTGCCCACTGCTTCATCGAGGCCAGGTCAGGAGCGCCAGCGAACAGGGACATCCCTGCCACGCTGGCAGGTGCCCAGCCTGCAGCACCGTGGCAGACTGGCACCCCGTTTTCTTGCGGGAGTCAGTGGCGGTCCTCTCATCTTTTGGGATCCATGGACTGGGCACTTCAGGCTGGTGGGAGTGACCAGCTTGGGCAGAGGCTCCGCCAGAGTCCGTCGGCTGGGGTCTACGTCTCCACTCAGCATTTCTTCAACTGGATCCTGGAACAGATTGAGTTGCAGCCAGCAGGAAGTCCTGTGCCAACCCCACCGCCAGCGCTCACCCCAGCAATCCTTCACGAGTCTATGCAGACCGCCAGCGCTACACCCTGTCCATTCCCGTGCCAGAAGCTCGTGGCATTCTTTAAATTGATGTGGGAGCTCCTGCAGTTCTCATGGGCTGGAAAGGCTTGAGGGGCAGAACAGACAACTTTGCCCATTTGTTATCTGTAGTTAGGTTATAGATTGAGTAATACGAAGTCTTGTTGAATAGCTTTGAATTGCTTTGTTAATCAATGGATGAATAAATGGTTAATCTACTGATGAATAGATAGCAGCTATTTTAAATTTGCAATCCACCTCAAGAAGCTGTAACATGCTTCCGAATCAAAGTCTGAAAAAATTCCATCCAGGAAGATCCCTTCAGCCTGCATAGTGCTGGGAGTGGGAGTTCTTCCCACACGTCACACAGGGACCTGGAGTGCTTCTCCATTACAGTGCGGCAAAAGATTCAGTTCCTCACCCCACAATATGCTGGGAGCTGGAGTGCTTCATCCCACAGCCTGCTGCAAACTTGATTCCTTCACCCTAAGTGGGGATTTTTGATATAATAAGTCTTTTACCACACGGCATGTTGGGATCTGGATTGTTTGATCCCACATGGAATCGATGCTGAGAGCTGGTTTTCGTTGCCCAGTGGCATGCATGGATCTGATGTCCTTTGCCTGGCCATACGCTGGGAGCTGGAGTCATTTCTGTCTCTTGGCATGCTTTGAGATGGAGCCCTTCACATTGCGAGCTGCAAAGCTTGACTAACAGAATGTTTTTTTGTATGCTAGTGAATTGTGACTTAACTGTGAATATTAAGGTGTTTTAGGAAAATTGAATAACTCCCACAGGGACGATGCTAGCATGGAATGCTGCTGCTTCTGAATGTCTTCTCTTATAGTGCTTTCACTGCAAAGCACGACTTGTAGAACTTTCAGTCTAGTCTTGTGAACTGTAACATCTCCATGGCTTTTAAGGCGTCACTTCGAAATTTCAGAGCGTTCAGCACAAGTACCGCAGGAATGCTGCTACGATCAAATGATGGCTCTTGTTAGAGTCTTCTCTGGAAGCGCTTTCTCTGCAAAGCTGCAAAGCACTACTAACAGAACGTTTTAGTGTAGGCTAGTGAATTCTGACTTAACTGTGTCTATTAAGGTGCTTTTGAAACATTGAATAACTCCCACAGGGAAGATGCTAGCATGGAATTCTGGTGCTTCTGAATGTCTTCTCTTATAGCGCTTTTACTGCAAAGCTCTAAATCTAACTCTAACTGTAACTCTAACTCTAAGTCTAACCCTAACCCTAATCCTAACCCTAACCTTAAATCTAACCCTAACCCTAACCCTAATCCTTTCCAAACTTCTAAGCCTAACCCAAACTCTACTCCTATCCCAAACCCTTATCCAAACCCCTAACCTTAAAAGTAACCCAATGTCTAACCCTAACGAAAACAAAAACCCTAACCCTTACACCAACTGTAACCCTAATGGCACCCAGACACTAATCCTATTCCTAACCTTAACCCAAATGCTTAACCAAACCCTAACCCTAAACCCTAACGCTATACCATAACCCTAACACCTATCTCTAATTCAAACCCTAACCCTAACCTTAATTGCTAACCCTAAAAGTGACCCTAACCCTAACCCTATAACCCTAACCCTAACCCTAAACTCAAAACATAACCCCCACCAAATCCCTAACCCTAACTCTAACGGCTCCCTAAGCCTATCCCTAACCTTAATCCTAACCGTAACCCTAACGCCTAACCATAAACCTAACCCTAACCCTAATCATAACCCTAACCCTAACCCAAACTCTAAATCCTAAACCTAACCCTAATCCTAACCCATACCATAAATATAACCCTAAACCCTAACCCAAAGGCTAACTCTAACGGTTCCCTAATCCTAACACTAAACCAAACCGTAACCCTAACCCTAAAGCTAACCCTAAGCCAAACGCTGACCCTAACCCTAACCCTAACCCTAACCCTAACCCTAACCCTAACCCTAACCCTAACCCTAACCTTCACCCTACCCTAACCCTAATGGCTCCCAAACACTAACCCTAAACCCAAAACCTAACCCAAATATCTCCCTAACCCTAAACCCTAACCCTAACCCTAATGGTTCCCTAACCCTAACCCGAAACCTGACCCTAGCCCTAACTCTAATGGCTCCCTAAACCTATCCCTAACCTTAATCCTAACCGTAACCCTAACCCTAATCACAACCCTAACTCTAACTCTAAATCCTAATCCTAACCCATACCATAAACCTAACCCTAACCCCTAACCCAAAGGCTAACCCTAATGGTTCCCTAACCCTAACCCTAACCCTAACCCTAACCCTAACCCTTACACTAACCCTTACCTTAAATAGAACCCTAACACTAAAACCTAACCCTAACCCCAACCCTAATCCTAACCCTAACCCTAACCCTAATCGCTAACCCTAATGCTAACCCTAACCCTAATCCTAATGGCTCCCTAACTCTAATTCTAAACCTTAACTGTAACCCTAACGCTCAACTTCACCCTAACTCTAATGCTAAACATAAATGTAACCCTAACTCTAAATCCTAACCCTGACCCTAAACCCTAACCCCAACCCCTAACCTTAAACCTAACCCTAACACTAAAACCTAACCCTAACCCTAATGGCTCCCTTACCCCTAAACCTTACCCTAACCCTCACCCAACCCTAACCCTAACGATTCGGGTAAGCCTGTATATGTCAGTTAATGTTGTTAACTCAGTTAAGTCTTGTTAAGTTGGTTAAAACATTTAAGTCGGTAAGTCAGTTAAATCAGTTAAGTCCATTTTGTCTTGTTTAGCCAGTTAAGTCGGTGAAGTTTTTATTTAGTCAGTTAAATCATTTACGTTGGTTAAGTGTGGTTAAGTTTGATTAAGTCTTTAAGCCTGATATAAGACGATTTAGACTTACTAAGTCTGGGATAAGGCAGTTAAGTCGGGTATTAGGTGGTTTAGAGTGGTTGTGACTGGTTAAGTCTGGTATCAGGCGGTTAAGTCTCGTATAAGGTGGTGTAGACTGGTTAAGTCTGGTACAAGGTAGTTAAGTCTGGTATAAGATGGTTTAGGCTGGTATAGACTTGTGTAGACTGGTTAAGTCTGGTATAAAGCAGTTAAGTCTGGTATAAGGCGGTTAATTCGGTTATGAGGTGGTTTAAACTGGTTTAGACTTTTAGACTGGTTAAGTCTTGTGTAATATGGTTAAGTCTGGTTAAGTTGGTTAACTCTGATTAAGTCATTTAAGTAATTTAAGTCAGTTAAGTCTGGTAAAGTCTTTTAAGTCTAGTAAGTCGGTTAAGTCTTGTTAAGGAGGATAAGTCGGTTGAGTCGGTTAAATCAGTTAAGTGGAGGCTGAGGGGAGACCTCATTGCTGTCTACAACTACCTGAAAGGAGGTTGTAGAGAGGAGGGTGATGGCCTTTTCTCCCAAGTGACAGGGGACAGGACAGGAGAGAATGGCCTCAAGCTCCGCCAGGGGAGATTTCGGCTGGACATTAGGAAAAAATTCTTCACAGAAAGGGTCATTGGGCACTGGAACAGGCTGCCCAGGGCGGTGGTTGATTCACCTTTCCTGGAGGTGTTTAAGGCACGGGTGGATGAGGTGCTAAGGGGCATGGTTTAGTGTTTGATAGGAATGGTTGGACTTGATGATCCGGTGGGTCTCTTCCAACCTGGTTATTCTACAATTCTATGAAAACCAACTTGTAATAAAGGTTAAAAAAGCAAGATTTTCCTACCACCCAAATCATTCCTTCATAAATAAACATAAAACTTGTGGAATTCTTAAATAAATGTACCTTTATTTGTTTTCTTCCTTCTTCCTTCTCACCTGTTAATGCAACTTGCCTGACTCTTCTGTTCAGTTCGGAGCCTTTATCCCTGAACTTCATCAGATTCTGCAATCGCAGGATAATGTTGTTTCTAGAAAATAGGGAAACGCATCTTCTGAGGTCACACTTTATGCTATGCAACTCTTTCCAAACCCAGCACCGCTAATAATCATCGGAGGAAAAACAACTTTTGCATCTATATCTCAGAACTTATTAAAATGATTACGGAGAGCATCACAGAATAATTTAGGAGCCTGATGCCAACTCTTCTGTTCCAAACACAGTTGATGCTGAATGCTATTGCACAGGGGTTTGTCGACACGGGTCTTAAAAACATGAATGTAGATTCCCCCCAACTCCCCGAGAACCTGCTCCACCGCTTGACTGCTCTCACAGGGAAAAACTTCCTTATGGCAAGTAGGAAATTCCCCCGTTTGAATTCATGTTCCTGCCCAGCACCTCCACAAAGGGCTTGGTTCTGTCTTCTTAATCCTTTCCCACAGTATTTGAGGGGTATGACTAGATTCCCCCGACACTATTTCTTCTCCAGCCTTTCTCACCTTTGCCTCTCCTCACAGCACAAGCACTTCAGCATCCTTCAGCTCTTGGCAGAGCTCTACTGCACTTGCTTTCAAGTCTCCAGGAGAAGAAAATGAGACACAACATTCCAGATATGGCCTAACAAGTATCAAGAACAGGGCAATAACCACTTCCTTTGATCTACTGGCTGCAGCCTCGTTAGTAGAGCTCAGCTCGCTGTTAGTCATCATTCGTGTCAAGGTACGCTGCCCATCGTCAGCTGCTCATCAGTCAGGACTCCAGCTCCTTTCCAGCAGAGCAAATTCCAGCTGTTTAATCTCCTTGCCTTTCCCAGTGCCGAGGGTTAATCCGTCCCAGGTGTATGATGGAAAAGTTACCCTTGTTGAATTGCTATATTTGATAGTATTTAAGAATACAGCAGAGATGCAGTTAACAAGCATGAGATTCAGAATTGCTGGGAGCAGTTCAAAATAAACAAGAAATACAAGAGCTGAGAACAGCAAAGCTCAGCATGTACATATGAATTAATGACCAGAAACAGCATGTTTGTGAAGGACATCAGTGCAGATCCATCACAGTGCACCCAATAACAGCATTAGCTCTACAACTGCCGCAAAAAGCCATACGAGCTCAACCTTGCATGACTTTTAAGTTACGTGGGACATAGCACCACAAGCAGATATTTTCTGGGAATTATCAAAATCCTTTTCAAATTTTGCTTTCTTTTTTTTTTTTTAAAGCCCATCCTAAACAAATGTATTTAAGTAAACATTCAAAGACTGGACAGCCTCGTTTCTCTAAATATATTGACAAAAAACAGTATTTAAACATCTGTGGGCCATCACGAACCTCAAGAGCTTTACAAATTTCCACAGAACAGGCACGCAACTGGCATAGCTTGTTCAGCTACAAAACTGGGAATAAAACTTTTTTGGTTTTGCTTTTGCTGATTGCAAGTCACAGCCTATATCCAGTACATATCCTGTTCATTTATATCCTAGTTTCAGCTCAAATAGTGTTAATTTTCTTCACAGTATCTGGAGCAGTGCTGTGTTTTGGATTTAGAATGAGAACAATGTTCTTTCAATTCCTTGCAATTTGTGCTTACACAGAGCAAGGCCTTTTCCACTCCTCACACAACCCCAAGGAGGCAGAGAGTGCACGAGTAGCTGGGAGGGGACAGTCAGGACTCCTGACCCCAACTACCAAAGGCATCTTCCATCCCACAGGACATCATGCTCAGCATATAAAGCTGGGGCAAAGGAAGGAAGAAAGGGACATTCAGAGTGATGGTGACTGTCTCCCCAAACATGTGGGAATGTCTTCCCATTACATGGGATGGATCCTTGCTTTCCTTGGACACAGCTGAACACCTGCCTGCTGCTGCAAAGTGAAAAATTAATTCCTTGGTTTGCTTTGCTGGCATTTGCAGCTTTTGCTTTACCAACTAAACTGCCTCTATAACAACCCACGAGTTCTCTCAGTTTTCCAATTCTCTCACATTGCCTATTTCAGCAAAGAAACTTTCAGTACACCAAGTGAACTGTATTTTCCATTTCTATCCAATGAACACGTCGCACCAGATACATATTTATTCGCCATGCTTTGTCTTCCACTCTGGTCTCTCAAGTCGTCTTTGCCTTTCTCAGCAGCTTCATTTTGTTCTTTGTCAGCAGAAGCAGGAGCTCAACCACCTTTCTGTAGCATCACTTCCAGGCCAAAAAAAAAAAAAGATCACGTGCCTTGGTATCACCACATTACAGTTGTGAAGCTTTCCAGTTTTCCACACCTGAAATGAGTTTGATGCCAAAAGCAGCACAGTCAGTACACAAGGCAGAGGATATAATCTAATCATCTCCTAATTCACTGTACTCTTTAATTCACACACAGTAGGAAGACCTAACACGCCACAGACGATCATGAAGTCTTAAGATTTGCCTCGCTGATCAATTCAGCATTCCAGGCTCAGAATCTACACATTTTAGTAAGCGTTGAGACTGTAAACAGATTCTGAAAATACATTTCTATAATCACTAGTGTATCAACGAGGTGCCATCCCTACCAAATGACCTTGCAAGATTAAAAAGATACAGGAATTTAAAAAATTTAGCATACTATTAGTGATGTTTGGAACCCTACTTTTTAAGGAACAAAGCTGAAACTTACTTGCTGTATTAGTGATGAGACCATCGACACGTACACCCAATGAGTTACTCACAGTTTGGTCAATTTATCATCCAAAGTTTGGACTTGACTAATTGTGCATTGACCTCTTTAAAGAAAAACACACTCACTGATTCAGATTTTGGGAGCACACAAGAAGCGTTACAGATGCCTTGCACGTCTTATTAGACATAATTTATGTCCTTTCAGCAATGGCCACAGCAAAGGCTACCCAGCTGGGCTTGGAAGAGACAGAATTAAACATCTTCAGACTACTAGAAAAGGTTTCAGGGGCAAATCCAAAACCAAACACGGTAACTGCCACTCTTAGAATTTCGCCACTATCCACTGAAACAAGCTGTAGTGGCCCTCTGTACAAAATTAATATAACAAAAGTACGCACAAATGCAATAGAAAAGGACCATCCTAGTACCTTCTGCAGACGCTCTTTCTCTTTCCATTCCTCTGTTCTGCTGCCATCGGTTTGCTTTGCCAATTTCGCCTTGGAATCCAGCAACACTTCCTTCTATTCTTTTGGCTCCTCCTCATGCTTGCGAAGGCTTTTTTGGAACTATTTATAACCAGTGGATCACGATATTTCACCAAAATCTAGCTCCTCAGAAAAGCAGAATCCAATTCAGGTGACACCAGATGTAACGTTTATTTTCCTAGATCTTGGAAACAATGCAGCTTCAGCTCTTACTCGGCACGGTGTATCATACACTTTCATTCAGGGCACGATACAAGAATCCTCTGAAATATGGGGGGTCACAACTTTAACGCTTCTGACTGCTCAGCACTGAACCCTCCCCCTCACCTAAGGGGGCATCGCTGGGCTAGTTTCCAACTAAAGTTTTACCTGCGGGAGATACTGCTGGTCACGACTGAACCCTTATGCGAGGTGAGGGACTGTTTGTATGAGAGTGAGCAGCACCTTTTACTTAGCTTAACATACATTTCCTACACCTACCACAAGCAATGTGCTATCTACCATGGGGAAGCCCAGGAGACTGGGAACAGAATTTGTGTGTCTTCATGAAAGAGAGAGAAAACATCTGCTAATGCAGGTAAATACCTGCGATTTTAAAAGAAAACACCTCTTCATCTGCACTTCAGTCATTCAAAGATATGGGTCCTTTCCAACCTAATGATTCCATGATTCTACAACTCGACGAAAATAAAGCTATTGGGTTCAGAAACGAAGTAAAACTCCATCATTAAATACAACGCTATATCTAGATGGTAGGTGGAACTGATCATTGCAGCAGAATTTGAAAGGAATTGATTCAAGACCCTTGAAATCAGAGCTCTTGAAATAAGACTGTTTTCAAAACAAATGTTTTGTTACTTTTTTTTCAAAGGAAAAATTCAATGGTCTCTATAGGTAAAAAAAAAAAAGAAAATTTGAAAAGAAAGCCCAGCTCTATAATGCATTTCATCTAGCCACAGAAACCTTCCTTTCCTTTACAGTTCTGTCAGAAGAAAACACCAAAGGTAGAATGATAAAATTTCAGATTTACCTGGTACAGTGGAAAGACAGAAGAGAAAGTAAATTACACACAAAATCACAGAATCACTAGGCTGGAAAAGACCCACAGGATCATCGAGTCCAACCATTCCCATCAATCACTAACCCACATCCCTCGGCACCTCATCCACCTGTCCCTTAAACCCCTCCAGGGAAGGTGAATCAACCCCCTCCCTGGGCAGCCTCTGCCAGTGCTCAGTGACCCTTTGTGTGAAAATTTTTTTCCTAATGTCCAGCCTAAACCTCCCCTGGCGGAGCTTGAGGCCATTCCCTCTCGTCCTGTGCCCTGTCCCTTGGGAGAAGAGGCCAGCTCCCTCCTCTCCACAACCTCCTCTCAGGTAGTTGCAGAGAGCCATGAGGTCTCCCCTCAGCCTCCTCTTCTTCAGGCTAAACACCCCCAGCTCTCTCAGCTGTTCCTCATAACGCCTGTTCTCCAGCCCCTTCCCCAGCTCCGTTGCTCTTCTCTGGACTTGCTCCAGAGCCTCAACATCCTTCTTGTGGGGAGGGGCCCAGAAGTGAACACAGAATTCGAGGAGCGGTCTCACCAGTGCTGAGTACAGAGGGAGAAGAACCTCCCTGGACCTGCTGGTCGTGCCGTTTCTGATCCAAGCCAAGATGCCATTGGCTTTCTTGGCTAACTGGGTCACTGCTTATTATTTCTGCTTATTCCACATTATGAAATTATTTCTGCTTATTCCACAGCTGGCTCCAATCCAAAGGGAAATCAGCAGATGCATTAGAAACAGCCGTGATTCCATTTCTGTGTCACATTATGATGTGCTGCTCTGCTCTGAAGGATTTAGTAGAGGTTCATGGAAACTGATATAAAAGACGACAAATTGAAGGCAAAGGGAACTTGAAGATTCCTTGAAAGGTGGACAAAATTTCATTCTGTGTGTTGGAAACAAACTATCTCTCCCCATAGTTTTCCTTTCCAAAAGACCTATTGTCCTGCCAGCTTAAGTACTTCAATTAATTACATCCAAGCTGTTGGACAAGTGACCGTTTGCCAAAACTTGTTTACTCAGCTCTTCTTCCAGCGCACTTCACCTTGACCCTGACAAGCAGACATGTAGAGTGTTCACTCAAGCACATGGCATTCTTTTTATTCTCATTTGTTCTTTTATATTTTTAAATTTGTCTGCAGGAACTTAATGTTCCATTTTTAATATCTGGCTCTGCATCTGCTACAGTCCAACACTAATATATTCAACCCACAGATGCCACAATTCACTCTTATTCAAACCCCACTGCTAAATCCTCAAAATAACAATGCTTTCTATATTTGAAAGGTTACAATTTTTCTTTTAGTAATGCTCACTAATTACTGAAAAGTATCAAGACATGTAGACAAGTAAAATTCAGACTCTGAACTTCGGTACGTTCTAGGACATTATCTTTACCATTCCATGAGAAATCACTGCAGCTGGAAATACACGTTTCCCCACTTAACAGTCGATCAGAACATTTTGTGAGCTACTTACTTTTGTAGGTGAGCCGAGATCCTTGGGCAGTATCAGATCTGTTGGTGTTAAACTCCATCCACAAATGGTTAGAGGTGCTATTCAGGATAACTCCCATCAAGTCATTTTTGGTGAAGGCTCCCAGGGAGCGCGCAGAACTGTCTTTTCCATCATGCACCTTGTGGAAAACAAATAATAGCATTGAATTGGATATCTTATCTAAATATCTGAAAAACATGAGTTTATCCTTATACAACATTTCAAAGGCAGCTCTGTATGGCCAATAGTTTCTCCAAAACCATCACTGTTTCCATTGTGCCAGGTACATACGGGTCGGTTACGCAGTTCAGTGAAATATAAAATATTCTGTAACTGTTACGATGTTTTTCAGTCTTTTTTCCTTTTCAGTTTTGTGAGGTCATTTTGAATGGAATTAGTATTTATAAGCAAGCCTACCTTCTGAGGTTTCATAAAATCAGATTATTTTTCATGATTAGTCAAAAAGGCTGACAGAAGCATGACCTCTGAAATCATCACTGGAGTAAGTAACTGCTCTGTTTTCTAGTGTCTGAAGATCAATGAATCACAGAATCACAGAATAACCAGGTTGGAAGAGACCCACCGGATCACCGAGTCCAACCGTTCCTATCAAACACTAAACCATATCCCTCAGCACCTCGTCCACTCGTGCCTTAAACACTTCCAGGGAAGGTGACTCAACCATCTCCCTGGGCAGCCTGTTCCAGTGCCCAATGACCCTTTCTGTAAAGAATTTTTTCCTAACGTCTAGCCTAAACCTCCCCTGGCGGAGCTTGAGGCCATTCTCTCCTGTCCTGTCCCCTGTCACTTGGGAGAAGAGGCCAGCACCCTCCTCTCTACAACGTCCTTTCAGGTAGTTGTAGAGAGCAATGAGGTCTCCCCTCAGCCTCCTCTTCTCCAGGCTAAACACCCCCAGCTCTCTCAGCCGCTCCTCATAAGGCCTGTTCTCCAGCCCTTTCACCAGCTTTGTTGCTCTTCTCTGGACTCTCTCCAGAGCCTCAACATCCTTCTTGTGGTGAGGGGCCCAGAACTGAACACAGTATTCGAGGAGCGGTCTCACCAGTGCCGAGTACAGAGGGAGGATAACCTCCCTGGACCTGCTGGTCACGCCGTTTCTGATACAAGCCAAGATGCCATTGGCCTTCTTGGCCACCTGGGCACACTGCTGGCTCATATTCAGTCGGCTGTCAACCAACACCCCCAGGTCCCTCTCCTCCAGGCAGCTTTCTAGACAGACTTCTCCCAGTCTGTAGCACTGCATAGGGTTGTTGTGCCCCAAGTGCAGGACCCGGCATTTGGCCTTGTTAAACCTCATGCCATTGGACTCTGCCCAGCGGTCCGGCCTGTTCAGATCCCTTTGCAGAGCCTCCCGACCCTCCAGCAGATCGACACTTCCACCCAGCTTAGTGTTGTCCGCAAACTTGCTAAGGGTGCACTCGATGCCTTCATCCAGATCATTGATGAAGACATTGAACAGGGCTGGACCTAGCACTGAGCCCTGGGGAACCCCACTTGTCACTGGCCTCCAGCTGGATTTCACACCATTTACCACCACTCTCTGGGCCCGGCCATCCAACCAGTTTTCCACCCAGGAGAGTGTGCGCCTGTCCAGCCCAGAGGCTGACAGTTTCTCAAGCAGAACGCTGTGAGAAACTGTGTAAAAGGCTTTGCTGAAGTCCAGGAAGACCACATCCACAGCCTTTCCCTCATCCAGTAGCCGAGTCACTTTGTCATAGAAGGCGATCAGGTTAGTCTGGCAAGACCTGCCTTTTGTGAACCCATGTTGACTGGGCCTGATCACCCGGTTCTCTTGCATGTGCTTCATGATAGCACTCAAGATCACCTGCTCCATGACTTTCCCTGGCACTGAGGTCAGACTGACAGGCCTGGAGTTTCCTGGGTCCTCCCTGCGGCCCTTTTTGTAGATGGGCACAACATCAGCCAGCCTTCAGTCCAGTGGGACTTCCCCAGTCTTCCAGGACTGTTGGAAGATGATGGAAAGGGGTTTGGCCAGCACATCCGCCAGCTCCTTCAGTACCCTAGGGTGAATCCTGTCCGGCCCCATAGACTTGTGGCTGTCCAGTCGGGCTAGCAAGGCACTGACCACCTCCTCTTGGATCATGGGAGCCTCATTATGCTCCTCTAGCTCCTGGGTGTGTACACAGATGGAACAACCCTCCTTACAACTAAAGACTGAGGCAAAGAAGGCATTAAGTACCTCAGCCTTTTCCTCATCCCCTGTCACTGTTGTTCCTTCTGTGTCCAATAGGGACTGTATGGTCTCCCTAGTCCGCCTTTTATTATTTATATATTTGTAGAAAGATTTTTTGTTATCTTTCACTGACTTGGCCAATCGAAGATATTAACATCAGAGCTGAGGGAGACATATTAAAGTCAATTTGTCACTTCTTATTTCAGATTCTAAACCTACAGCAACTTTTTTCTTACTAAAGGTTTTAATAAAGAAAGAAAGGTCTTCATAAAGGTTTGAGTCTATTTCCAGCCTAAGTGTAGAGATGATCTTCTTTACTTATGTTATTAAAAACTTTCAATGAGAGACAAAATCAACACTATTAACCTCCAGTCACAGAATGAATAAGAGTTCACCAGTACAGGACAAGCACAAAGAATTGGCTAGGGCTTGAAAATTTATTTTTGCTTATTGCAAAACCTTGAAAGCCATAAAGTGCCGAAACAGTCTTCTATGGGTTCTTCTGTTTGTTTGGGTATGTTTTTTGGTTTTTTTTAATCAAAATGAATTAAAAAAAAAAAGATAACTTCTTCTTTAAATTAACTAAATCACCTGTACTTTATCATGGAAAAATAAGCAAATATGAAGTGTGTATCATGATTCCAGGCATATACCATGCATCACGGGAATGCTATGTAAAAGCAAATAATGAATCTGAACAGCTTTCTTCTAATAGGAAGTAAAAGATAATTTACCCTTATCTCGTACATCCGAGTAACTGCAGATAACTAGTATCAAAGACACAATCACAGTATCTTAAGCACTGGATCTTCCTCTCTCCATTCCCAGACATTGTGGTACAGTGAGAACTTATCTAATTCCAGCCAGAAGCAGAGAGTGACCCATTTAACAACCTAAATTGCTACATATGAGGGTTAGGG